>NC_133405.1:80031483-84831483 GCF_047511655.1 Castor canadensis
CAGCAACAGTATCCCTTAGTGACCTTCCAGGTACTTTCCTACTAGTTCCCTATATCTAGCCCAAGCCTGTATATGGCAGTGGGCTCTAGCTCTCTTGCTGGGGTCCCCCTCCACAGGGCTCCTGCCTATATAATAAACCCTGTACTGGTGTTTGAGCTGTCTCTCTGCTTCTTCCATGCCTCTTATTTTCTAACAGTTTATGTAAAATTTTCTAGATGACCTCATGGTTAAAAAACTTTTTGCTTGGGTGATTCTAATACAGTTCGTACCCTATATGTGTCTGTGACTGAGCTATTTGGGTTTGTTCTTCCCCCTTACAACTGAAAAACATCTAAGGTTTTTACTTCAAGAACAACTAAACTAAAATGAATATATAACCTCTATAAAGCTATGATGTTATTGCTGGTTCCTTATAGTAAATATATTTATGTTTTTCAAGTATATCAAGTCTTTTAAAATACAAAATTTAGATAAACATGGTAACAAAAAGCTAGTGGTACTGATATACTACTCTGTTAGTTGCTAAATTGTCCATCAAAATTTTAACCATGGCTCTTTTAAGTTTTTGTCATTACAGTTCTGATCCTTCTGGGGCATTTACAACCAAGTCCATAAAAAATGACTCTAATAAGTGCTTATGTGTCAACCAGGTTAGCTTTTTAGACATCTTCTTTGGTTGGGTTTTTTTTTTTTTTGTATTGTCCTTGTCTAAAAGCCCATTGCCTAAGGGCCATTCCTTCTAAGCCCCTTTGTTGCTTAAATTTGGCCAAAAGGTTCTAGTTGGCACTGATTCCCACCTGATCTGCTCATTATTCTCCTCCCCCAAAGATCTTCAGTCTACAGCCATACCACCCTAAACATGCCCAATCTTGTCTGGTCTCAGAAGCTAAGCAGGGTCAGGCCTAGTTAGTACTTGGATGAAAGACAAATCTTCAAAAAAGACTGCTCAGAGACAAACAGTTTAAAGACAAGTAAGGAATACCATCAAAGTTCAAATGGAGTCACTCATGCCAGACCTCTCAAAAATAAGCAAGACCAAGAGGATTGAGGAAGTGGTTCTTGTACGCCTGTGACCACCTGGCATTAAAGCCCTTCCAGATACAAACTCACATTTTTAGACAGGGTCTTCTACTTAGAAACAAAATGACTATTTTTACTGGCTCTAAACATGTCCTTTGATACTTAAAGATGGTGGTTTTAACTTTTTAAACAAAGAGTTTTCTTGGACATACATACTGATAGTATATTGTTGCCATATTAATTCTACCCAGTTAAAAAAAACAAAAGATACTGTCTGGGTAAAAGAATAAAGTGTCTAACCATTAAAACCCCATTAGAGAGGCCCTTTCATTGTTGTCTTGTCTATCCCCACTACAGTTAAAGTAACAAAAATTGCTCCCTGGATCCACCACAGCCAAATAAAGCCAACCTCTCCCAAGTGGGAGTGCATCCTTGACTCAGCATCACCATCCAAGATCACCCCTTTAAAAACCTGTGCCCTTCCTCAGCAGGACTCCACTTCCCAGGAGACAATAGGGGACCACAAACAACAGGATGATAGCCCTGCTCTAGTCACTCCAAAAGCTGACCAGTCTACACATGGAGGAAGCTCAAACATGGGATGCACCCCTGCTCTCCTCTACACACTTCGACTCTTACCTTTTGGGTTGGCCCTCGCAAGGTTTTTACCATGTACTAAATGTTATAAGAAAACCATTGTTGGGACCTCCACACAGCCATACTTTGTATCATGCACCCACCAACAGGTGAGATGTTAAATGAGCTCATATACTCCCAGGTTAATGAGGTTACTGATAAGTGATACTAAAAGTCCCAGAGTAAAGAAAATGACACAGACTACATTTGTCATAAAAGTAGAGTGATGGGTCTTATCTTAGGAACATGCTTAATATTACCCTGCCTGGTCCCCCTGGTATTGTGGTCTATCAGGACCATTATAGCAGCTACTATAAAAGAAAAAAAGGCACCCATATAATGATGCTTTGAAAATACAAACTCCTAGATCAAGATAATGCTCTTTGACCCTAGGTAGGTCTGAGCATCAAAGTGGGGAATGATGTAGCAGGGAGGAGGACCAGAAGAGAAACAGACAGGCTGTGTTCTGATAATGAGGCAGGGGGAATGGATGGCAAAGCAGAGAGATAAAACTTAAAGAACTGAAACATGAAGAAGGTCACATAGCACTTGGAGAATGAAATAGCCAATGAAGTCACATGCAGCCATATGTGGATTGAGTTTTGCTTTTTGCTTCTGTAACCTGCTTGCAAGGGTATATAAGGTGAGTTTGGACACAAGTTCACTGGGTCTGTGTTGGCACAATAAAATGTTGCTTCCTGCTAAACTGCCTCAGTGTCCCATATCGCAGCTTGAGATTCCTGCAACACTACCACCCACTCACATTTGGTCTCTCTCCTCTTACCAAAGTTTGGGCTTCACCTTCCCCAATGTGTTTGCCTGCAGCTTTCCACTGTTGTGTGGTGCAGCAGGTCCATTGTTCCCTTCTGTAGCACAGCATGGCCCATGGCTCCCCTCTGTGATGTGGCATGGCCCAAGTATCCTTTTGCAGCATGGCATGGCTCCTGGCTCATGGCTTGCACTTTCTGCCCAAGTAGTTCTGTGTCTATGAATCTGAGTCCAAGGCACAATCAGTTTCCTAGGTTCACACTGATTCTCAAGGTGATCATTTGCTGAGCCTGCGGAAAGGGAAGGCCATTAGATTTGAAGATATAAAGATACAGGGGCTTTTGCTCTCCTCTCCTAAGATGACTTGCTTCCAAGGCATCAGTGAGTGAATTAGGAAGTACAGGGAGCTCCTTATTCATCTGCTTGCTACATGTGTTGCCAAACTTCACTCTTAAACTTCATGTTTGCAGAGTGTCAGCTTCTGTACTTGTGGGGCCTCTAGAGGAGGCTTTCCTTTTCTCTTTTACTTGCAGTTTCCTTGGGGAGAATTCTCCCCCTTCTCTACCATTTTGCTTAGCACTCTATGTTAAGATCCTTTGTTTCTTTCATAAATCTAAAGCTCAGTATTTCTGGATTTCACTTGGTCTCTGTCTACTGTTTGTTGTTGCCCTTCCTTCCCTTCCGCATTGCCCATCTCTCCCTGCAGCCACATACCTGGCAGTTTGTTTCAGATCCTTAGAATTACAAGAAAGTGCTGAGTGTCTCTAATCTGCAATCTCTTCTCTACCTCTGGTTGGAGATATCTTAATATAGAAGATATTATTAAGATAATATTAAGATATTAAGATATCTTAATATAGAAGAGTCTGGCACATTCTGGGAGCCAGGGTGTGGTTGTAAACCTTCACACAGACTTCTAATGGTTTTACTTATTTCTGGTTTACTATGAAATGATTCAGAAAAAATCACCTAGGGTTGTTCTGGGGCAATCATGATACTTATAGCTCAAAATGGCTGTAGTTGTGCCAAAATGAATCCATAAATCTTTATAGAGAATAAAAAAATCATTACTCCTCCCTCTCTTATCTACTCATCATATGCAAAGAACTGATTTATATAATGAAAATCAGTGAGTCTTCTATAAAGTAAAACATAGGCCAGCATGCATATGTGATAATAATTCTAAGTTTTAACACTTTTAAATTATTAAAGCTAACTTTAAAGATAATTTTAAATTTTATTTATGTTTGTTAGTTGTAAAATTTAAATTTACTTTATCTGATACATAAAAAGCATTTCAAATGTATATAAAGATGACTGATGATATCCTAAGCCCTTTTGTTTGTTTGTTTTTTTGTTGCAGTGCTAGACCTTGTGCATGCTAGGCAAGTGCTCTGTCAATGACCTAGATCTCTGATTCTTCTCCTATGACTTTCGTCATCCTATTTTTAAACTTTTTGCTGCCAAAACTATTTCAAATGATGATGTCAGTTTTTTTGTTTTAAAGTATGCTTAATAAATTCTAAATATCCCTACTTTTGTAATGTACAAGAAAATAATTGTGCAATAATTGTGCAACTAATATTTTAGAAAGTAGCTCTGAGTTTATCAGAGTTTTCCCTGGGCTTTGGAAGTAAATAGCTTTATGTGAGCATTTAATAAATTTTTCTAATGTGGTGGATAAAATGACAATATATTGCCTGTCCATCAAATTCATTATCCACACACATATTTTTTCTTGGTGATAATTTTTCTTTTTCAGCAGTTTTTAAAAATTATGACTTTTATTAATTCATGTGTCACCACACAAACAAATTAAGCTTTAACCTTTACATTGTAATTCTCTTCACTGATTGTGCTTCTCCTTGTTATTTCATGTTCAGGAAATTTCATTTGTCTACTAATCCATTTCTATCAATGTGGATTATGTTATCATATGTAAAAAGTTAAAAATAAGGCTAACAGTTGTAGTGCAGTGGTACAGTGCTTGCCTAGCATGCACTAGGCCCTGGGTTTGATCCCCAACACCAGAAAAAACTAAAAATTTATATTAAAGAAGTTTAAATGATTATGCACAAATGCCATTAATGTATCTTAACTGTGATGAACTTCATTTAGTATTAGTTAAGACTAAACTCCTATATCACATAAACAAGCATTAAAATTGATCTTGCATTTCAATTTTTGAAGAACATGCAGATAATTTTCTGTAATTTCTCTTCTAAAGTGGCTAAATTCCCCACACATTCTTTGTACATAATCAGAGATTACAAGTGTTCTCCATATAATTTTGGGAAAGCACTGGAATTGATTTTGTCTGATACTTTGGAGTTACAAATGCTGCAATGGAATGTAATACAATGTACATATTGTGTATACTTTGGCATACAGTTTGAATCATGTTCTTCAAAAAAGTTCTAACAACTAGAAAAGAGAAATTCTAGTAGAAAATGTTCTACTAGAATTCATCTTGACAGGCCAAGATGGTAGATTAGAAGCATCCACCATTTTGATTCTGTTAATGAGAAGAGTCAGATAACACAGGAGAGACTAAATTATGAAGAGTGGAAGAGAGGAAGAGCATCAAGAATCATAAAAGAGGTGGCAGAACAGCAGAAAAGCACAGAGAAACTGAGGAGACAGCGAAAAACAAAAAAACAGTTCCAAACTTGTCTCTGGCTCCCTGGGAGGGGGAAGGGAAGCTGAAGATGTAATCACCAGGTAAGCCAGATGGCCCTAGTGACAGACTGGCAAATCTAGCTGCAAGTCTTACACCAAGTGGGGGGATTTGGTGAGATGGTGATTGCTGCAGTGTGAAACACTAACCTTGGTTTTGTTGGGGTTTTTTTGACAGTACTAGAGTTTGAAATCAGGGGCTCATACTTGCTGGGCAGGTGTTCTACTGCTTGAGCCACTCTGCCAGACCCAAGGTTAGACTTGGTGAAAAAAAAATTGTCACTCTCCTTACTGCACTGGGCTGTAGCAAGATGTCTTCTTGAGAGAGGGACTGTTATTTGAGACTGAGATACACTGGGTCTTGAAAATGAGAACTAATCATGACCCAGGGAGTCTTGGGACATCCTACCACAGTGATTGGGTGGGAAACAGCCAGGACAGGTGGTCATAGAGAGGGAGAGGATCTGATGTGATCCCACAGAAAAGTACAAGCAGTGGGGAGCTCCAGCAATGAAGAGCTTAGTGGTTAGAGGCCCTGCCCTTCTTGGTGAGAAGCAAGTCCCATTGCCTGAGGGTCAGGGTAGAAACAAAGTACTGAGCCTGTGGCTGGCAGAATATTCAGCCTGCAAGGCCTTTCTCTTGGCTATGTGTGTTGGCTACAGTGTGGGTTAGAGAGCACCCAGCCCATTTCTGCCTGCCAAATCACGTGATTTCCATAATCTCCTATTCCCCAATTGGGAAGTGAACTGCCACACTGTGTCTGAAGGCACTGAGGTCACCTCCATAAACCGTATACTGGAGAATGTTTGCTGTTAAGGAAGTCTAAGAATGCCTAGGCCAGGCCTGCCAAATCACATGATTTCTACAGCCTCCTTCCTTCCATAGGTAGGTGAACTGCAGGGTAGGATCTTAAGGCACTAAGGCCCACCTCCAGGAGCTGCCTCCTTGCATGTGATAGCTTCCAGGGCAATTTGAGGGCCCTGAGTCCAGACTTTCTGAATCATAAGACTTTCAAGACTCCCCCTCCCCACAGGGAGGTAAACTGCTGGACAGGGTAAACATTAAGACCAGCAGGCAGAGCAACTAGGTCACTCAGTGTTCCCTTGCATAACTCAGTGCTCTGTTTGTTCCCCTCCACACACACTCTGACCCATTCAAAAGTCACTCTAAGGCTTGGATCCTTACCACTCCTAAGGACAAAAACTGGGGGACTTGAGAAGCAAGTGGGAACCTGCCCATCCCATAGACTATAAAGTTCCTTGCAGCCAGCACTGGCTTCTATACACAAGAAGGGAACAACTGCCCCTTCTACAATAGACTCCAGCTACTTTATCCAAATCTGAGCAGTGCTGGGGATCAGGCTTGTTGCCCTAAGCATGTGGGTAAATGCTGGGCTACTGAGCCATACCCCAGTCTAGTGGTGAGAAATAACACCTCAACCCTGCCACTACACTGTTCTGCCTGAAAATTGAGAATACTTCATCTGAAAGGCTACAGGTGAATGAAACTTTCAACCAATGATTTAGTCTCATATATGTAAAACCTAATGGAGGAACAGAAGAAACATGAAAAAAAATGCAACATGACTCCTCCAAAACTTAACTGCACAGAAATAAACACTAATGATAGTGAAGTGGATAAAATCTCAAAGAATTAAAAAAAGATTATAAGAATGACCAATAACATTAAAGAGGATACTAATAAATGTCCTAGTATATTCCAAGAAAACTAAAATAGCTGAATGAAATAAAGAAGACAATGTAGCACATGAGAGAGGAATTCAACAAAGTATAGAAATTCTGAAAAAAATGAAGCTGAAGTTCGAAAAGTAAAAAGTTCAATAACTCAAATAAAAATACCCAGTTGAAAGTCTTTCCAGTAGACTGGGTAAATTGCAGAGAGAATATTAGGGCTTGAATATGCCAGACATATTAGAACATTCAGATAGATATAATGGAAAAACCTGAAGATGAAGGAACAAAGCATGCAAGACCTCTAGGACACCATTAAAAGAACAAACTTATGAACCATACACACAAGAAGAAGGAGAACAGCTGCAAGCTAAAAGCATAGAAAACATATTCAATGAATAGTAGCAGAAAATTTTACAAATCTTGAGAAATAGATGGTCATCCACTTGCGGGAGGCTTTTAGGACAACAGACAAGAAACCTCCCCACGTCAGATTACAGTTAAAATAGGCATACCAAACAAGGAAAGAATATTGAAAGCTGAAAGAGAAAAGCACCAAGTCACCTATAAAGACAAATTCATCAGAATAACAACAGATTTCTAAAGAGAAAATTTAAAAGCAAGAAGGACAAGGAATGATGTATTTCTATCCCTGAAAGAAATTAGCTGCCAATCTAGCTTATTGTACCAAGCAAAACTATCCTTCATAATTGAAGGAGAAATAAAAACATTCAATGATAAACAAAAGTAAAGCAATTCATGACCAGAAGATACTTAAGGGAATCCTACACACAGAAGAGGAAGATAAATACCACCAGGAAAATATGGGAAAGAATAAGTCTCACTAGTTGAGTAGAAGGGCTGGTGGAGTGACTCAAGTGGTAGAGTGCCTGCCTAGATGGGTAGATAATAAAGAGGAGTAAGAAAGAATCAAACACTATAAAACCAATGAAATGGCAGGAATTATTACATACTTTTCAATAATAACTGCAAATGTTAATGGCCTCAGTTCTCCAACCAAAAGACACAGATTGGCAAATTGAATTAAAAAAAAAACCCAATACTTGATAGGTAATTTGTTGCCTATAAGAAATGTATCTCACTGACAAAGACAAACACAGGCTTAGAGAGAAAGGTAGAAAGAGATTTTCTAAGTAAATGCAGCCTGAAAGTAAGCAGAAGTAGCTATACTCATATCTGACAAAGCAGATTTCAGAGCAAAATTAATAAGAAGAGACAAAAAAGTTCTCTTTATATTGGTAAAGGAAACAATCCTGTAGGAAAACAATCATAAATATGTACATACTGAATGCCATTACTACTAATTTCATGAAGCAAACACTACTAGTCATAAAAACACAGACAGACCTCTAAAACAATAATACTGAATAATTTCAACACCTTGCCCTCATCAATAGACAGGTCATCCAGATAAAAAACAAGGAAATTTAAGAATTAACACTATAGATCAAATGGACTTAACAGGTATCTACAGAATATTCCATTGAACAGTCATGGAATGCACATTCTTTACAGCATCCCACGGAATTTTCTCCAAAGTAGATCAGATCTTAGGACATAAAGCAAGTCTTAACAAGTACAAGGAAAACCACAATAGAGTAAAACTAGAAATAAATAAGAAGAGAAAATACAGAAATTATCCAAACACATGGAGACTGAACAATTCACACTTGGATGATCAGGTAGTCATTGAAGAAATAAGGGTGGACATCTAAAAATTCTTAGACTCCAAAGAAAATGAAAATATGGCTTACCAGAATCTTTGGGGCACAGAAAAGGCAGTGCTCATTAAAGGCAGTGCCTTCATTAAAAAATGATTTCAAATAACTCTGAATGATACATCTCAGTTTCTTAGAAAAACAAGAACAAACCAAATCCAGGAGCAGTAGATGGAAAGAAATAATGGAGATCAGGCAGAAATTAATGCAATGGGGACTAAAAAAACAATATAAAGAATTGATGAAACAAAAACTTCATTCTTTGAAAAGATAAACAGATTGACAAACCCTTTGCAAAACTAATGAAAAGAAAGAGGAAGAAGACCCTAATGATAAAATTAGAGTTGAGAAAGAGGATGTCACAATAAGCACCAATGAAATTCAGAGAATAATTAGGAAGTCAATTGAAAAGTGGAAAATCTAGAAGACATGTATAATTTTCTAGATGAATATGACCTACTAAAATTAAGCAAAGAGAGTATAAATTACCTAAACATATCTACAGCAAGCAATGAAATTGAAACAGTAATAGTCACCCAACCAAAAAAAAGCCCAGGACCAGATGGATCACAGCTGAATTAGGCCAGACCTTTAAAGAACTAACACCAATGCTCCTCAAACTATTCCATGAAATAGAAATGGAAGGAAATCTACCAAACCCATTCTAGGATTAGCCTGATACTAAAACTGGATATGGACACAACAAAAAAAATAATTAAAATTGCAGACCAATTTTCTTAATGAACATAGACAGAAAAATTCAATAAACTACTTGTAAACTAAGTTCAACAATATGTCAAAAAATCATACACCATGATCAAGTTGGTTTCATTCCAGGTTCAACATATGTAAATCAATAAACATAATTTAGCACATAAACATAATAAAGGACAAAAATCATGTTATCATTCCAATAGATGCAGAAAAAGCCTTTGACATAATTCAACATCCCTTGATATTAAAATCCCCAAACAAACTCAGAATAAAAAGAATCTATGGTAACATAATAAAGGGTATGAAAAGACTGTAAAAAAAGAAAAGCAGAAAAACTGAAACTCTTCTAATATCAAGAGTGAGACAAGGGTATCCACTTTGTCCACTCTTATTCAACATAGTGCTTAAATTCTTACTCAAAATAATATAGTGAGATAAAGAAATAAAAGGGTAGGAATAGGAAAGGAAGAAGTAAAATTATCCCTACTAGCGATGATATATGACCCTATACTTAAAAGACCCTAAACTTCACAATAAAACTATTAGAGCTGATGAATACTTTTAGCAAAGTAGCAGGATACAAAATCAACATAAAAAATCAATAGCTTTTCTATATACCAATGATGGACAAGCTAAGAAAGAAATCAAGAAAACAATCCCATTCATAATAGGCTCAAAATATTAAATACATTGGAATAAATCTAACAAAGAAGGTGAAAGATCTCTACAATGAAAACTATAAAACTTCGAAGAAGACACTAGAAGAGGGAAAGAACTCCCATGTTCATGGATCCACAGAGTTAATATTGTGAAAATGGCTATACTACTGAAAGCAATTTACAGATTCAATGCAATCCCCACAAAAATTTCAATGACATTTTTTACAGAAATAAAAAATCCTAAAATTCATATGGAAGCACAAAAGACCCTGAATATCCAAAGCAATCCTGAACAAAAGTAGTAATGCTAGAGGTATCACAATACCTGAATTAAAATTAAGTTATAGAGACATAGTAGCAAAAAATAGCATGATACTGTCACAAAAACAGACTCGTAGAGCAATGGAATAGAAGATCCAGAAATAAGCCCACACAGCAAAGGCATTATATCAAATTGTCAAAAGTTAAGGACAAAGAAAAGATCCTGAAGGTAGCAAAAGAAAAGGAGCAAATGACATATCAGGAACTTCAATATGCCTAGCAGCAGACACCTTATGACCAGAAGAGTGTGGAATGATGTATTTAAAGTACCAAAAGAAAACAAGTACAAACCAAGTAAACACTATACCCATCTAAGTTGTTGTTCATCAATGAAGAGATAAACTCTTATCCAAACAAATGTTGAGTGAGTTTATTACTGCCAGACCTGTTCTAAGAGAAATGCTTGAGGAAGTTCTTCAAACTGAAAAGGGATGGTATTGAGTAACATGAAAACATCTGAAAGTATAGAACTTACTGATAAAAGTATGTACATAATCAAATGTAGAATATTTTAATACTATAATGCTTGTGAATAAATCACTTATATGAAAGTTAAAAGGCAAACTATTAAAAATGATAAGGGCAATAATTTGTTAAGAGGTATGCAACATAAAAAGTACAAATTTGGACATTAAAAATCAGAATGGGGGTTGAGGATGTAGCTCAGTGGTAGAGCACATATTTGGCATACACAAAGCACTGGGTTCAATCTCCAGCTCCTCCTCCCCCCCAAATTTCAAAATGGGAGAAGTAGAATAAAATTATAAAGATATTTGCAATTAAATTTATCAGCTTAAAATAATGTTATAAATATATGATTCTTTTTCAAGCCTCATAGTAACACCAAGCAAAAACCCATAGTGAAGCACAAAAAGTAAAAAGTAAGGAATCAAAATCTACCACTAAGGAAAATTACCTCAAACACAAAGTAACACATAGGAATGGAGGAAAGAAATAAACAATCTGTTTTAAAAATGTGAAAATAATTTACAAATTGCCACCAGTAATTCTTTATCTAATCAAAAGACATGAAGTGGCTGAATGGATAAAAAGGCATGTTCAACTATATACCACCTTTAAGACACTCATGTCAGTTTCACACATAGACTGAAGATGAAAAATTATATCCCATGCAAATGGAAACAAAAACAACAGGAGTAACAATACTTAGATAAAGTAGATTTTTAAATCAAATCTATAAAATGAAAAAAATAAGTTTATTATATAAAAAAGGGCCAACTCAGCAGAGGATATAACAATTTTAAATATAGATGCACACAACTTTGGAGCAATTTAAACATGTAAAACTAATATTGCTAGATCTGAAGGGAGAGGTAGACTGCAGTAGGGCACTTCAACAGCATACTTTTTTAGTAATCGGCAGAGCTTCCAGATAGAAAACCAATAAGGAAACATCAGAGTTAAACTATACTCTAGACAAAATGAACCTACACACCTGAGGAAGATTCCATTCAACAATTGCTGAATACACATTTTTCTCAAATACACATGGAACATTCTCTAGGATAAGTCATATGTTAAGGCCACAAAACAAGTCTTAAAAAATTTAAGAAGAAATTGAAATCATATCAAGTATCCTTTCTTACCACAATGGTACAAAAGTAGAAATAATTAACAAAAGTAAAGTTTACAAACACACGGAAATTCAATTTTAAAAACATACCTTTAAATAACCAATGGGTAAATGAAATTAATTGAAAGGGAAATTTAAAAATTTCTTGAGACAAACAAAAATAGAAACAATATATCACAGGACATTTATAGCAATAACATCTTATATCAAAAAGAAGAAAAATCTCAAATAACCAACTTAATGTTGCACCTCAAGGAAATAGAATAACAAGAAAATGTTCAGCCCCAAATTAGTAGAATGAAGTAAATAATAAATATCAGGTAAGAAATATATGTAACGAAAGTAGAAAAATGACAGAAAAGGTCAATATGACAAAGAGTTGTCAACAAAGTAGACACATTTTTAGACTAAGAAGAGTGAAGTCTTAAATGAAATCAGAGATGAAAAAGGAGACACTACAACTGATACTACAGAAATACATGGGAACACAAAATATTATTATCAATTATATACTTACCAATTCAATAACCTAGAGATGGATAATTTCATTGACATGCACAACTTATCAAAATTGAGTCATGCACCACCTACCAACAACAAGCACCCATGAAACTTTTATCGCATATAAATCAAGTCCCAGCAAATTAAGAAGAACTAAAATGACAAAGTATGTTCTCTGATAATAGTGTATTCACATAACAATTCAATAACATGAAGATATAAAAAATCACTTGATGAAGCTAATGCTCATCCATGATAAAAAAAAACTCAGTCAATTGACATTATAGGCTAACTCCTTCAATTTAATGAAGAATATTTGCAAGTGACCTACATGTAAAAATCTATTAAATGAAAGATTGGATCCTTTTGCTCTAAGACCAAGAACAAGACAAGTATATCTTTCACCCTCATTCAATATTTTACTGGAAGTACTACCCAGTGAGGTAACAACAATAAGGCAAGAAAATACAGAAAAGGCATTAATATTTGAAAAGAAGAAGTAAAACTGTCCCTATTTGCAGATGACATGATTGTCTATATAAACAATTCCAAGTAATCTAAAAACCATAGAAGTAATAAACAGTTCATTAATGCTGCAACATAAAAGATTACACAAAAATTATCAATGAATTTAAAACCAATTGATTGTATTTCAATGTATGAGAAACAAACATGTGAAAGCCAAATTAAAAATGTAATAAAATTGATTGGAAAAATACATATGTTCAACTATGACAATACATGCATGGGATCTTTGTTATAATTTAATTTTAATTGATTATACAAAACAATGGATCTCATTATGACATTTCATATATATATACTATGTGTTTTGATCATATTCACCTCCCATCACCCTCTCTTGTCCTCCTGCCTCCTGTTGCTGATCTCCCTTCCTTACAAAAAGTCCCCCTTCTACTTTCATGTCTTTTAAAAAATCTAAAATTTTTTAAAAATTTTATTCATATGTTTGGGTCATTTCTCCCCCCTTCCCCCATCCCCTCCCTTACCCCCCCAACCCCTTGCTACCAGGCAGAAATTATTTTGCCCTTATCTCTAATTTTGTTGAAGAGAGAGTATAAGCAGTAATAGGAAGGACCAAGGGTTTTTGCTAGTTGAGATAAGGATAGATATACAGGGTGTTGACTCGCATTGCTTTCCTGTACATGTGTGTTACCTTCTAAGTTAATTCTTCTCTAACTAATCTTTTCTCTAGTTCCTGGTCCTCTTCTCCTATTGGCCTCAGTCGCTTTAAAGTATCTGCATTAGTTTCTCTGTGTTGAGGGCAACAAATGCTATCTAGTTTTTTAGGTCTCTTACCTATCCTCATACCTCCCTTGTGTGCTCTTGCTTTATCACGTGATCCCCTTATTATGTTTGCCCTTGATCTAATGTCTGCATATGAGGGAGAACATATGATTTTTGGTCTTTTGGGCCAGGCTAACCTCACTCAGAATGATGTTCTCCAATTCCATCCATTTACCAGCGAATGATAACATTTCGTTCTTCTTCGTGGCTGCATAAAATTCCATTGTGTGTAAATACCACATTTTCTTAATCCATTCGTCAGTAGTGGGGCATCTTGGCTATTTCCATAACTTAGCTACTGTGAATAGTGCTGCAATAAACATGGGTGTGCAGGTGCCTCTGGAGTAACCTGAATCACATTTTTGGGGTATATCCCCAAGAGTGGTATTGCTGGATCATATGGTAGATCTATGTTTAGATTTTTAAGTAGCCTCCAAACTTTTTTCCAGAGTGGTTGTACTAGTTTACATTCCCACCAACAGTGTAAGAGGGTTCCTTTTTCCCCGCATCCTCACCAACACCTGTTGTTGGTAGTGTTGCTAATGATGGCTATTCTAACAGGGGTGAGGTGGAATCTTAGTGTGGTTTTAATTTGCATTTCCTTTACTGCTAGGGATGGTGAGCATTTTTTCATGTGTTTTTGGCCATTTGAATTTCTTCTATTGAGAAGGTTCTGTTAAGTTCACTTGCCCATTTCTTTATTGGTTCATTAATTTTGGGAGAATTCAGTTTTTTGAGTTCTCTATATATTCTGGTTATCAGTCCTTTGTCTGATGTGTAGCTGGCAAATATTTTCTCCCACTCTGTGGGTGTTCTCTTCAGTTTAGAGACCATTTCTTTTGTTGAACAGAAGCTTTTTAGTTTTATGAGGTCCCATTTATCTATGCTATCTCTTAGTTGCTGTGCTGCTGGGGTTCCATTGAGAAATTTCTTGCCTATACCTACTAACTCCACAGTATTTCCTACTCTTTCCTGTATCAACTTTAGAGTTTGTGGTCTGATATTAAGATCCTTGATCCATTTTGAGCTAATATTGATATAGGGTGATAAACATGAATCCAGTTTCAGTTTTTTGCAGACTGTTAACCAGTTAAAAAATCTAAATTCTACATATGAGAGAAAACACATGCATAGAATCACTATGTTAAATTTGTCAAACTCTGAGAGAACAAATTAAAATGATCTAAATAAATGGAGAGACACTCTTATCTATAGATTAGAAGGTTCAATGTTGTAAAGATGTTAATTCAGTCAAAATTATCTATAAGTTTAATAAAATTACTATCAAAATTCATGAAGAATATTTTGTAGACATATATTAGCTTATTTCCAAAATTAAGTCAGAAAGCCCTAGGATAGTTAAAACAACTTTGAAGAAAAAAAAGTTCACACTTTTTTTCACTGTACCACCTGTATCCCTACAGCATCAAAATCATGTTGCATTGGCACAAGAATAGTTACATAGATCAATACAACAGAATAAATCTCCCAGAAAAAGATCCATATGGTTAAGCCTCCTATGACATGGACAATGGTGTCACCAATCCAAGCCCATTTTGGCTATTGTGTAGTATGCCAATCAATGAAATGATGAGTTTCATAAGAGAGAAAGAGTTTGTTCATGAGGCAGCCAAGTGAGGAAATGAGACAGCAAGTTTCAAATCTTCCTGCCAGGGTACAAAATTTGGGATATTTGTGGGATAAAGAAATGAGATGGTCCAAGGCATGGGGAAAGGAGATTGAAGATAAAGAAAAGCTAATTAGTCACTGATCTGTGCTTCCATAATCAATCTTCATAGCTCTTCATAGAACATATGTTTAATACATTATCATGATGTGAAGTTTGATATCAAATAAATCACCCATCAGACACTTTTGCAGGCCCAAGTGAAGGGTCAGTGGTTTCAAGTGGTCTGAGATAGACAAATGTGGTATCTATGTTCCTGAAAAGAAACTTAGGCTAACATTATAATTATAACCCATAATATCTACAGCAAAGCTAGCAAGAGACAAATCACATATTGCTTAGCTATGTGATCTCTATAATTGGTGATTTTTAAAGTCATCTAAAAGCTAGTACAGCAAGTTAAGTCTAGACCATTTATTCAGGTTTTCCTTTGGTTTCAGTGGTGTCCTCTGCAAAATCCATGTTGAAACTTAATCCTCAATGAAGTAGTATTGAGAAGTGTGGCCTTTAAGAGATAATTAAGTCTTTAATGCTCCACTCTTAAATGGGATCATAAAAGCTCTCAAGGTTGAAGGGAGAACTCTGTTGCTCTTTATTCTTTTGCTATGTGAGGACACAACATTTATCTTCTTTTGTTCTTTTATCTCTTCCTCCATGAAAGAACACCTAGACAATGCCATCAATGAGGAACAAGACTTTACCAGACACAAACCTGCCAGCAAGTTGATTTTAGATATGCCATCCTTATAAATTTCTGTTTTTTATAATTACAAATATTTTGTTATAGAATCTTGAACAGACTAAAACAGAAAATGTTACCAGAGAAGATTTGTGTTGCTATAATAAACACCTAAAATATGAAATCAGGTTTTGAAATAATTAATGGATAGAGGATGGAATACTTTTGAAATGAATGCTTAATAGAAGTCTAGATTGCCATAAATGGAATATTAAGAGCAATTATGGTGAGGGCTCAGAAGAGGAGACCTATAGAGAAAGCCTGTCTTGCAAACTACCTGGTTGGTTAAGAACAGAAAGTTGGCAGAAATATGGATAGTAAAAGCTATTGTGATGCGGTCTTAGATAGAAATGAGGGATGTCTTATGAGAAACTTGAAGGGGGCGGGGGAGGGAGCAGAGGGCAGGGGGAAGAAATGGCCCAAACAATGTAAGCAAATATAAATAAATTTAAAAAAGAAAAAGAAACTTGAGAAAAGGCCCTTCTTGCTACAAAGTAGCAAAGAACTTTGCTGAATTGTGTTAGTGTTAGCTTTCCATTATGGCAACAAAATATCTGTTATAATCAATTCATAAAGAGAAAGGCTTATTATGGCTCACTATTTTGAAGATTCCAGTCCATCCTCAATTTGTTGCTTTTGGGCCGGTGGCAAAGCAGCACATCATAGCAGGGGATACACAGTGGAGCAAAGCTGCTCAACTTATGGCCAGGAGACAGGATAGAGAGGAAGATGAGAGGCTGGCATCCCTTTATCATTTTCAAGGCCGTGCTCCCAATGACTAGAGCTCCCCACCCCAGTAGGCTCCACAAAAGCTCCACCAACACCCAATAGCACCATGGTCTAAGGGCCAAGATTTGAACACATAATCTTTTAGGGAACAGTCCAGATCCAAACGATAGCAATGTCAGCCCCTGTAATATTGCTTGCAAAAGGAGAGAAACGACTTAAATGGAATTTATAACCAAAAGGGAAACAGAATGCAAAGATTTGTAAAATTCTTAGCCTAGCCATGTAAAGAATAAAATTAAATGTGTTTAGGAGGGAAAATCAAGGATGTGGCCAAGCAACCTTTTGATAAGGAGTTTAGACCCCAGAACTCTAGAGCCACAAGTGTGCAACTTAAAGCCTGGGAAAGCTACAGGCATAAGAATCCAACCTGTGACAGCTGGGGCATATGCTTTTCCCAGAAAAGCTGTGGGGTTGGGGCCTCCTGGAGCAATAAGTTGTGGAGTCAAGGAAGATTATTCTCAAGACTTTCTTCCTTTCTATTACTCCTTTTTGAAGTAGAAATATATATCCAATGCATGTTATACCATTGTATTTTGGAAGCACATAAATTATTTGATTTCATGTCCTTACAGATGAACAGAGAATTTGCATCAAGATGAGTCATACTTTGAATTTCATTTCTGTCTGATTTAGATATTTACATGGGACTTTGGAGTTAAATGATAATACTAACCCTGGAACAAGTTAAAACCTTTTAGAGATATTAGGATGGGATGAATATATTTTGTATGTGAGAAGGACATAAATTGGGGGAGAAGGTCAAAGGTGCAATACTATTATTCGAATGATGGTATCCCCTCCAAAATTCATGTTGAAAATTAACCTCCAATGCAACAGTATTAAGAAATGTGGCCTTAGAGAGATAATTAAGTCAAGAGGACTCTGCCCTAAAAAATGAGATTAACAGCTTATTTTTTTTAAAGGATAGAGGCTAAAGAGAGTACTCTCTCTTCACTCTTTTTCCATGTGAGTACACAGCATCTATCCCTCTATTGTCCTTTCCTCTTTTCTGCCATGTGGGGACAGCTAGACAGTGCCATCTATGAGCAATGGGCCTTCACCAGACATTGAACTTACCATCAACTTGATGCTGAACTTTGAGCTTCCAGAAGTGTGAGAAATAAATATCTGTTCTTTATAAATTACTCACTCTGTTGTATTTCATTGTAGAAGCACATATACACAAAAACAATACCCAAATGATTTTTTAAGTTTTGAAATAATTTTACATTCATGGGAACTGGCAAAAAAATTAACAGGAAAGTCTTACACAAACTTCACCTAGTCTCCTCTAATGATAGAATCTTGCATAACTATAGCACAACATCCAATGAGTCAATTGACATTGGTGTACTCCATATGTATTCAGCTATCACCAGTTTTATATGTACTCACTTGTTTCTATGTAATTTTTATCACATATATAGATTATTATAGCTACCATGACAACCAAAACAGAACTGATTCATCACTACATATTTCCCTCATGATTGCTTTTTCATAGAAATGCCCCTCTTCTTTGACACCCCTTTTCTAAATCATGGCAACTGCTAATTTGTTCTTTATCTCTATAATTTTTTCAAGAATATTATGTAAATGGAACCATATACTGTATAGTCATTTGAGATTTGTATTTTCACTTAACATCAACACATTGTGAGTAATTAAAGTTGTTAAATATATCTATAGTTCTTTTTTATTGCTGAGTAATATCCCACAATATAAGAATTGTCAGAACTGGATCTTACTGAGGAAGTTCTTCAGAACTTGTGACAATAAAAGTCAATGCTCTTCCCCCAACACTTACCAGATAATAAAACAGTGAGTGTATGTGGCCAAGGTCTTTGAGGTATGTGATATGTAAACCATCAAAGAAATTTGAAAGAGAGAAGGGAAAAGCAGCTATAGAAAATACTTGGTTATACAACGAGGCAATAGGACTGGAGAAACACAAAGATACTGATGTTCTGGTAACCATGTAATGGAGAGAAGAGTTTCTCACAACAGACTGGGGCAAACATAAGCTCTCCTCTTCTCATAATATTAGAAAGTATTTGGTTATACAATGAGGCAATAGGATTGGTGGGACACAGATACTGATGGTCTGGTAATCATGTAATAGAGAGGAGAGCTCTTCTGCCCATAATGAAAATGTTGAAGACTTAGAGATTATACTGTTTGATTTTAAACTATGTTGCTGTCCCTAATTCCCCACCTAAAGCAGCCCTAAGGTTATGACAAAAGAAGGGAAGTGACCTCACAGTAGATTTTATGATGTCAGACATTCTATAACCTATGAACTCTGCCTCTTGAATACTAGAGCCACTGTTGCCCCAGGAGCTCTACAACACATCTCTTCGCATTTGAGCCAACATGAAGGCTCTACTTTGGCTCTACAGTGTGTTGTATTTGGTTCCTTACTGCTGTGTTGGTAAGTCATACTTGGACATACATATCTCTTTCTGTTTTCTTTGAATGTCCAAAGGAACCTCCTGTTCCTTGTCTTTCCCCTATTTTACTTCCTATTCCTTTCTAAACTATTTCATCCTTCCTTCTCCAGTACATCACCCTATTCTCTTTTCCTTCAGCTTTTACACTTTCTGTTCCCCTTTCCAAGTCCTTCCTCTATGCTTTCCCTCCCTCTACTTTCTCCCTGCTCATTTTATCTCCCTAAATCAGAAGGAATATCTGATTATGCTAACATTATGGAATATCCCTTAAGCTAACTCTAGATTTTCTTTAATAAATGCTCAAGAAATAAGAAAGGAACCATAGAATCAGGTTGTGATCATGGTAGAAATACCACGCTCACACTCACTTCACATAAGTAATCACACAGGTGGTGGAAGTTAGGCCACACTGAGTAAGTAACTGAAACTTTCTAGCCAAGGTCTTTCAAATTGAGTAGGTTAACTCTAAAACCAGAAAGCTCATAAACATTGAAAGAAGAGATTGATTTCCATGGTATCTTTTTTCAAAGCATTTTTATTATCATACATTAGTTGTACAGGGTGGATTCATTGTGACATTTCTGCATATGCTTACATTGTACATTGGTTAGGTTCACCTCACCCCCATCATCTCTCTCTTCATGGTACCTTAATCCTGTCCCATCTCTATCATACTTTTTTCAGTGGCCCAAGATCCGAGAGAGATGCTGCAGTCGAGTTCATTGCTCCCAAACACACCACCATGGGAGACCACAATTGAAATACCATGGCTGGTTTCTTTGTCTGGAAACTGTCAGGGAATTGTCTTGAGTGGATGGTGGATCCTCTCTACAGCTAATTGTCTGAAGAAAACGTGAGTAGGGGAAAAACATCAATATATTTGGGGCTTGGGTAAGGGTTAGGTGAGTTTTCCTTTCAGGATCCCAACTAGTGGATACTTTCAGAGAAAAAAAATGAGGAAGATATTGATAAGGATCCCTTTCTGGTACTAAAATCAGGTAATGGGCTTGTTGCTATTTTCTACTCAACCTCTTTTCCCTCTTCCCACATTTCATTCTTCTCTGTCTTCCTTCCTTCCCTTGTTCATTTTTTTGAAAAACATATGGAGTATCCACCTTTGTCAGACTCAAAACTAAGTCTGTAGAGTCACGGCTGAAAAATAAAATCTCTATTCTTGAAGACTTGTTAGTCCTAGTGGAGGTTATAGCATATTTGATCAAAGATAAAGGAAGAACTCTGCAATCTGAAGAGAATGGATTTTATCACAACTATAACAAGAAACACAAGCTTTTCTAACTTGGTAGTGGCAATATCATCCTTTTTATTGCTAAGGTTTTAAACCAGAATTTGTCTATTATTATTTAATTTTACATCTAGACAGTTGCAAAATCCTGCTGATTTCTTCCTTTCTAATGTCTTTCAGTTCTTCACCTTCATTCTCTACAGCTATCTCTGTAATTCAGTTATTCATGATGTTGATTCTGGAATAGCTGTCCATTCTCCAATCTATACTGTATAGTGTTTGAAACTGAATAAAAGCCCTCCTTTCTCTGTCTTCCCAAAATTTTTAATAATCTTTCTTCTCAAAATTGCATATTGCCACCTACTAGGATTATACATGAGTTAATATTTTCACAATATGGCACACTTCACAATTTATTTAATACTAGATTTTGGAATTAAGATAATCTCATGTTGCCAAATAAAGGCAACTGGGTCATTTTATAACTTCAACATGCTGTCAAACAATGTGCTCCATAATGAAGTGTAATGAATAATTTCTATTTTATTAGCATTAATGTTGTTGTTGCATATCTTTCCCTTTCTTTAGGGAACTGTCAAACCTGGAAATTTCAGGACTTTATGACATAGAAAACATCCTCCATGGACAAAATATCTGCCTCTATCCCAAGTTTGATTCTCAAGGTGGACTTGATCCAGTCAAAGCAGATATTGGCCTGCTTCTTCTTCAAAAGCCTGTCTGGGATGAAGATATAACACTATCACAAGATCCTAATGTATCCTTGAGGAGTTGTTCTAGGTGCCAATACAGAATCTGCCAGGTGCATCAATATCAGAGTAAGTAAAAGGAGTTAAGCTGCATGATTTTGTAAGTTTAACTCTAATGATTAGTTTTATAAAGAAATTAAGCTTCTGTGACATAAGACAAGAATCTGGAGGAAATGTTGGAGATCCTTAAGCCCATAGCATCTCAGTTCATTGGAGAATAAACTAAAGCATAAGGAAGAAAAGGGATATGCTTGAGTTTACATCTTTCAACTTTCAGTACAGAACTCTTTTTATTCCCAGGTTAAGAAAGGTGTGGGAGGTTCAGAAAGCACATGGAATTAATACATGGTTTGAATGGAGGGAGGAAAAAGGGGAGGAAAGGGAAGAATGTATTGGGAAGACCATTTGATTGAATTGAGAGAGTGATGCCAAACTAAGCCCAGAGATTGGGTGATCTGGGTCTCATTATCATCCATCATCCATCCCCTCAGGTAACAAGGAGTTTAGAACTGCCAGAGTGAATAAGATATCAGTGAAGCTGCTGGATCTTCAAGTGTGCCACCATCAATATTCCCAACTAGAGAAGAATGAGGGATTGTGTATCCAGAGCCAACCACGGAAAGACTGCTGGGTACTTATGCACCAAGGCAATATAAAAAATGGGAAGGAAATGTAAAAATGTAGAATTACATAAATGTGCAGACTAGATAATAAGTCATAGGGAATTTTGTTCTTTGGCACAAATATATGAATCTGGGAAATTTCATTGGATAGTTGAAGGCATATATTTTACCACAGGGAATGCCTTTGAAACCAATAGGAAAATATAGAAAAATAATTGACATGAAAATGGTTTGAATGTTTCTGTTTCTAATTTTCTTATAGCCTCTTTGTGAGTGCTATAATGAATAAACTTAAGTGTGGAGAGGTTTAAAAGACACAAATGCAATTCAGCTCAGTATTGACACACTGAGAGGATATGGAAAATAAAGTCCTGTACAGGAAAATTGTTATGTACCTGTATGGCAAAGGTAATATGGACATTAATGTGTCCTCGGCAACTAAAAGCATGCACACAAATAATATTGAAAGACTTTAAGGGAAACTTTATCTTAAACTGAGAAGATCATTGACTGAATTGCTGAAGGATATGCTACTCCTTGAGAGCTAAGTCTTTTTTTTCTTATTTTAATTAACTTATAAAAAACAATCTAGGGGCTAGGGGCATGGTTCAAGTGGGAGAGCACCTGCCTAGCAAGCAGAAGGTCTTGAGTTTAAACCCTAGTACCACCAAAAAAAAAGATGAAAATAAAAGCAATTTAATAGCATAAATTAATTGTACAAAGGGGTTTCATTGTGATATTTACATACATGCATGTAATGTGCTTTGACCAAATTCACCCCATCTATATTACTCTTTGTTAACTCTTGTCTCTCCTCTCTCCTCCTTTCAAACAGTTTTTAGTGGGTTTCATTATGATATCTTTATAGGTCTTGAGACAAAGAATAAATAAGCATGAATGGAACAATATTCAAATACAGTCAGAGGAAACAGCAAATGCAAAATTAAAGAAGTAGTAGCTCATAGTAGCTCATGGAATGAATATCAATATATTTCTGTAGACATATACTGGATATCAGGCCTTGTACTAATCTCTAGAGATATGCTATTGAAAAAGGATGTGGAACAAACACTTAAAGGGACTACGAAGTTTACTTGGTGAGATAGAAAAGAAACAGATTTGGAACCAGTCCCCAGAATCACTGATAGGGGAGATAAAGGAACCAGACTGGCCACAGTCATCAAAGGCCTTACAATGTGAGGAGGATATTAGAGAAACCATCCATGGTCCTAAGACTCAGAAATCCACCTCTTGTAGAGGGAATAGAGAAATGCAGTTCAGTAAAATAAATACAATAAAATATTGTATGCACTATGACAGATATCTGAACAGTGTGCAGTTAGTACTGAGCGTCAAAGAAGAGGTTACTTTAAAATGTGCTGAAATTAGTATTTGAACTAGTACTAAAAGACAAGTAGCAATTTACTAAATGGAATAAGGAGTATAAATGAAGTGATGGTGTTCTGATCAAAGGGAGCAGAGTAAGACATGTCTGAGAACTCTAAAAATACCTTGAGTATGGAAGAAATGCTAACCTGAGTATGATTTGGGAGATATGTATAAGAGATGAATAATCATAGGACAGATTATAAAGGTATTATTTTTTATTACTACACACAAACTATATTATTTAGGGAATGGGGGGCCATGGAAGGATTTTGACAAGAGAATAGACATGAAAAATTTTATATTTTAGGGTTCACTCTGATGGCTGGTGTGAAAAATTGCCTAAAAGGGAAGGCCTGTTGAAGGAATGTGATGCTATAATTTAGAGTAGAGAGCCTTATGTACTTTCCAATCTTACATAATGATCTAATCTGACTAGAGTAATAGCTATAAGGATAGGGAAGCTCATATTCTTATAGAGTTTATGTATTTTTGAATGGTGATAAAAATAAGCACTAATAAGGCAAGGACTGATAAAGACTAAATAGAATACATCAGAATAATGAGCATAGGGCAGAGTTTACTGTGACCTTGAATTCTGTTTGTAACCTGAATTTGAAACAACTGTGCTCCAAACTCAATCTAAAGTACTTGAAACATAAAATAGACATTGGCAGGAATTCTGTCTGGATACAACCTCATTCAATAGGAACAGGTGATCAGGAAAGACACTGCAAAGAACATTTGAATGGAGTTGTAGAGGAAGTAAAATGAAAGCATCTGTGACTATTAGGAGAACAGTGTTACAAGAAGAAGAAAAGTCAACACAAAGATTTTGAGATAGTAATATGTCTGGTGTATTTAAATAACAGGAAGGAGGCTAGGTGGCTGTAGTTCACTGGACAATGCAAGAGCAGTACATGAGATCAAGGAGGTAACAAGGGATTAGGTCTTGGAGGGCCTTTTAAGTTATTGTAAGAACTAATCTTTTAATCTCATTCAGGTTGAAAGCCACTGGAAAGTTTTGAGCAGAAAGATGTAATGTTCTGTCTTATACTTTAATAGGAAAATTCTAGATGCTATTTTAAGATTAGGCTTAAGGGGAGCAAGAATTGTGCCTTTTTATAAAGATACCATGTGTTCTAGCAATAACAGCTACAGACTTGGATGGAGAAAATATTTAATCATTAAAAATATTTTCTGGAAAAATTATTTATGGTATCAGAGACAATATTTCTTGATGGCTTGGTAACAGAGGAAGGAGAACTATTAAGAATGACTTTGATTTTTTTTTAACCTAAACCTTTGGAAGGGAGGAGTCACATTAGCAGAAGAACAACCTATAGAGAAGATTTTGTATGAAAATCATGGGTTCTGTTTTTCTCTTTTAATATTATGTTTGAGATAATTCTTAAGCATCCAAGTTCAGTGTTGATAAAGCAGTTAGTTGTGGAAGTCTGAAAATTTATAATTAGCCCTAACACTTGTTATCTATTATTCTGTGATTCAATTATGTATGCCCCTGCCATAAACTGTTATGTTTTTGGAGCTCCTTGACAATAGACATCATTTTTTTCTGTTCCTCAAACAGCATATCATATGAACTGTATGCATAGTACACTGCATGGATAATAAAGTGCTTATGTACTTTATCATTATATATATAATACATATAATTTCTTGGTTTTCCTATTCAGGTACAGCAATCCAGTCCTGTACTATGTCTTCTAAAGAACCACTGGGAACTGGTGGGCCTGGTACATAAGACCTCAAGGATATGTAATTATCCCACAGTCATCATCAGGACAGCTCCCTACCTTGCCTGGATGAAACGGCTTGTCAAAGCATCCAAGAGGCTACCGAATCCTGTTTCATCCTTAAATTGCAGGATAGAGAGTAAGCAGGTTTCCCAAAGCAGTCATGGCCATAAATACTGCCCAACCATGGCCTCATATGAGGACTCTTTAGGAGGAAATGGAGGCATTTCTCCAAAAAGCAAACATTTCCAAATTTCTCCACTAAGGTTTACTTTTAATGATGCAGATGCTTTCACTGATAGTCATAAGTTTCCCCTTGTAAAAAGTCAGACCCCCCAAGATAACAAGTTTCTAGTTGAGCAAATATTGACTTCCTCTGCTGCTGAATTTCCAGAAAGTCATAGATTTAATTTATTTGAACATCATCAGGCCACCCCTTCACCTAATACGAATCATCCAAGGGATTCTGTAGTATTTTCAAAAGATCAAGTTATTTCTAACACACATGATTCTTCAAAGGCTGATATATTTAAACCTTTGAGTTTTCAAGAGAGTAATTCAGATGAATCTTGGGACCAGTTCATGGCTGATATAATCAAACAATGGACTCCATTAAGAGGTGATGTAGTAGAGCCCCATAATTTCTATGGCACTAGAACACTTGCATCTTGGGCTCAACGTAGTACAGGTATATCTCAGACAGAAACCACTGTTAATATAGGTGAGTACCTGGATTCCTTGAAGGCCAATACAGGGGGACCTTGGAATCAACCCACTATTTCTACAATTAGCACATCACAAAGTTCTCCTTCAGCTAATACAGAGGGACCCTGGAAATCCTTTACTTCAGATGAAACCTTTAAGACAACAGATGATTCCTGGGATTCTGTAGTAGCAGATAAAGAGGAACCTTTACAGACATACCTTGCTGATAGCACATGGGTTCCTCTACCAACTAGTACAATTGAGCCCTGGAGTTTCTCTTCTGAATATTATGTTATGAAGCCACAGGGTCAATCTGCGACTGGTCTCATAAAATCTCCAACTAGTCCTAAAGCTGATATGGATAGACTCCAGATCCTACCAGTAGCTTATATGGGTGAATCCTCAACTCCCTCTAAAATGGTTACAGATGCACCTATAGCTGCTGCTTTTGAGGCTAAAAGCACCCCAAATCAATCTCAATCCAGGATAATCCCATCACAGGGCAAGATGCCATTTAGGGCCAGAATACAACCAGCAATTGACATTGAACCCCAAATGCAACCTGAAGACAAGAAAATTGGACTTCAAGCTTACTCTAAAGTACCCATAATGTGAAGTAGACATCGCAGGAATTCTTGTCTGGGATTAAGTCAAATTATTTACTGAGACAGTATTGTTCCCTTGGAACAATTTCTGGCTTTACTCAATTTAAAATGTTATTTGTTCTGATGGAAAGCTATGTAAAATGTATAACCTTTCAAAAATTAAAATAGTAATCAACAAAAAACAGATGTTTTCTTGTGAATTAAACATTGTTTTGTGCTAGAGTTTGTCATCTTTAAGAGGGTTGGTCTTTACTACAGGAGGCAAATACATAACATGCAGATAAGCTTCATCTTTTTAAAGGCTTATGTTTTGAAATTTTATTCTAAGATAATTGTAAAGTCACATACAGTTTTTAAAAATCATACAAAGAAGTTACATGTGACATTTATATACTCTGTCAAATTGTAAACTTTAAAAACCCACAGTACAGTATCATAATCAGTATATTAATGTAGATGCAAGTCACTCATCTTATTGACATTTCTTACATTTTATTTGTACTTGTGTAAATGTGTGTTTTCTGTACAATTTTATTGTGCATGAATGATACACATAGGTTCATGTGTACACTTCCACAGTAAACAATATAGCGTATTTCATCACCACAAACACCTTGATCATTTTGCAATAACATCCACTGTTATTCCTACCCAAATCTTGTCCTTAAATCCTTGCAGGCATTAATCTGTTCTCCATGTCAATAATTTGGTCATTTTGAGAATGTTATGAATGGAATCATATGGTATTTGACTTTTTGGGATTTTTTTATCTTTTTTCCCACTCAGCACAATTCCCTTAAGATCCATCTAAGTTACTACATGTATCAGTAATTCCTTTAAATTGTTCGGTTATCTTCCAAGGTGTGAATGCATCATAGTTTCTTTATCCATTCCCACATTGAAAGATATCTGGATTGTTTCCAGTTTTTACTATTAAAAATAATATTTTCTTTTTCTTTTTTGTGGTACTAAAATCTGAACTTAGGGCCTCACACTTACTAAGCAAGCACTCTACCTCTTGAGCTACTTCATCAGTCCTTTTTGTTTTTAGTTATTTTTCAAATAAGGTCTTGTATTTATGCTCAGGCTCACCTGGACCATGATCCTCCTATTTGTCCTCCATGAATATCTGGGATGACAGGTGTATACCACCACATCCAGCTTTTATTGGTTGAGATGGAGTCTCATGAACTTTTTGCCCAGGCTGGCTTTGAACCATGATCTCCTGATCACTTCCCAAGTAACTAGGATTACAGGATTGAGTCATTGTGTCCAGTTTATAAATAATGGTTTCTATGGTATTAATATGTAGGTTTTTGTACAAACATAAATTTTAATTTTTCTAGGGTCCAATTATACAATTGCAGGTCTCCATATGACTCAGGAATTACATATTGAAATTTTTATTGACCAGATTGTAGATTCACACACAATTGTTAGAAATAGTAGAGAAAGATCCTATGAACACTTCCTCAATTTTCCTCAATAGTGATATTTTGGAAACCATAGTATAATATCACAACCAGGATATGAATATTGATAAAAATCCACCAAACATATTCATAATTCCCCAGTTTTATTTATACTTGTGTGTGTATGTGTTAAATTCTATAATACTTTATCAAGACTCTGAACAGTTCCATGACCCCAAGGATGCCATGTTTTTTTTATGATCATACTTGCCTTCTTCCTGTTAACTATCCCCTGACCACTGGGATATAGTTGTCATATAGTCTGTCACATAGTTGTACAACTTGAACATTTAAATGTCACATAGGAGACTTTCAAGATGTTGGATTGCAGAAACCCACCACATACCTGTTTCTCCACGAACCAGAAATAAAATTTGAGTTATGTGGCTATAAGGAAAGGTGGGCAAGCTAACAAGGCAAGGGAGGGCACCACTAAAAGACTAGATAGCTAATGGCTAGAGAAAATTAAAATATTGAAGTTTAGATGTATAAAAGAAACAAAATATTGCTCAGGTGGAGCCCAGGGCATTCCTGTGGAAGTGGCAACTGATATGCTCCATCCCTAGATCATATCAATTCCCCATATTGTTGGCAAGAGCCACCTGCACATGACACACTGCAAAGGAAATAGCAGCTGGAAGGGTTAAGCACAGGCAGACAAGCCTTACCCCAGCCACCAGAGGGCTGACAAGCTGAATAGAGGCTGCTAAGCCTTGTTCCTGTTGGGAAAAAGATTCCCAGTTCCTGGGCCCCCTGGCCAGGGTTAAGGGCAGGCATAAGAGAAAGTTAAACAGCAACAGCCTTAAACCTATCATCCAGCCCCCCATATATATGTATATACAAGTGCCTGTGCATTTCTGTGAAAGATGAGCTGCCACGCCTTGCTTCTGTCAGGTGGAAGATATCCAGCACCTGGTCCCCTGTCCAGGGCACAAAGGGCAGACATAGAAGTGAGACAAAATGCAGAGGGTCAGAGACTGGATGACACCTAAATACACCACCCAGCCAAGCATATATATATATGAGACAAAAGCTATTGGACCATCACTCTGCAAAGAAAACATCAAACCAGAAGGAAAAGCTTGCTACAAACTATCTGAAGCTGCCACTGGATACCATGTGCAGGGCAAGGCATGGATTTCAAGAGTGGGCACACTTGAAAGAGTGCTCTCTGACCCATTAGCTGTGCTTGGAAGCCCCATAAACCCCACCTCAACTGCTATTTCACATGTCTGGATATGCCTCACCGTCACCATAACCCCTACAGTTGAACAAAGCTGCCCCATGCTTCAAGGAAGCCAGTCCCTAGGAATTGTTGCTACACCACAGAACCTGCCTTGCCACTCTCCAACCACTGCACTTGGTCCAGAGGCTAAACTGGCCATGGAACACCACATCCAGGCTGCATTCAGAGGAAATTCCTGGACAATCTCAGGCCCAAAGAGGATATGTGAGTAAACACAACAGGAGGATCACAGACAAAATGCAGAGGGTCAGAGATTGGATGAGAACATCTACTGCACTGATGGAGCCCAGCTGATATATACTCTCCTCTTTAAGAAGACAGACTTTTATTTCTCTATTTCTCTTTTATAAAATGTTCATTGGTAGTTTATTCTACCTCCTTTCTTATTATTCTTAAATTTTCCATCCTTTTTACAATACATGACTATAGCACCTTTCTCCACAATAATTAAGCTATGTATAGTTTAAAACACTATAGTTTTGTTTACCTTCACCCCACATGCTTCACCTCTCTTCTTTCCATCTTCCTTCATTTTTGCTTCCTTCATCCCCTTAATATATTACTTAATTTTAAAATCCTATATCTATAATATACTTCCTAGTGTACTATATAGTGTACACATATTATGTTATTCACATATTATGTTATTGAGGGATGTAGATCATGTTACCAATGGTCTTTTACTTCATGTAAATATCTGGTGTAGTTTTGAATTTGTGAATCTGTTATTGCTGAGCTATGACCTCAGGCCATTGATGATAAAATATCCATCAATCCTGCCACTATCCAGAACTCTGAGAACATAAAGACTAATTCAACTGAAAGACTTTAGGTGAGTAAAACTTCAACCAACAACTTGACTTCAGGTAAGCAAATCTCAGTGCAGAAACACAGAAAATATAAAAATAGGCACCCTGACACCTTGAAAAGTAAAAAAATCACACAATATAGGAAGATGTTGAAATCTCAATATTGAACTAAAAAATGATAGGAATAATCAATGCAACTAAAGAGGACATTGTAATCACCTCAATTAATTGAAAGAGAATACAAATAAACAGCTAAGTGAATTTTAAGAGAATACAAATGAATACCTGAATGAAATAAGACAATATAAGATATTAAAGGAGAATTCAATAAAGACATAGAAATCCTGAGAAAAAAATCAAATTGAAATTGTGGAAATGAAAAGCTTTGCAAGTCAAATAAAATCTTAGATAAAGTTGAAGACAGATATCAGGGCTTAAAGGCCAGGTAGATGCATTTTTTTAAATCAGATGGAGATAAAAAAAGAATGAAGAAGTATGATTGGAATATGCAAGACCTCTAGGACACTACTAAAGACCCAACCTATGAATCAAGGGCATAGAAGAAAGGGAAGTAGTGCAAGCTAAAGGCATAGGCAACATATTCAATAGTGCTATAACAGAATATTTACCAAATATTGAGAAAGAGATGGTCATCCAGGTTCAGGAGGCTTTTAAGAATCCAAATGAACAAGATCAGGATAGAACCTTCCTACATCATATTATAGTTAAGATATTAAGCATATAGAGCAAAGATAAATAATGAAAGCTGCAAGAGAGAAGAAACAAGTCACTTATAAAGGCCAATCCATCGGAATAACAACAGATTTCTCAAGGGAAACTTTAAAGGCAAGGAGGACATGGAACAATGATTTTCAAGTCCTGAAAGAAAATAATTGCCAACCTAGATTACTCTACCTAGAAAAGCTATTATCATAATTAAACAAATAGAACCCATCCATTATAAACAAAAACTAAAGCAATTTGTGACTACCAAACCAGCTCTGTAGCAGATACTTAAAGGAATCCCACACACAGAATAGGAAAATAAAAGCAACCATGCAAATACTTGAAAAAAATAAATTGCACCAAATAAATAGATGACTAATAGAAAAGAATCACACACTGCAAAAACAACAAAATGGCACAAATCACTATGTACCTTTTGATAGTAATTCTGAATGTTAATGGTCTCAGTTCTCCAAACAGAAGACACAGATTGATTGACTGTATTAAAAAACAAGACTCAACCATTTGTTGCCTACAAGAAGCACCCCACTGGCAAAGACACATACAAACTGAAAGTGAAGGATGGAAAGAGTTTTTCCATGCAAATGGAGCTGAAAAGAAATCAGGACCTCATAACTGACAAAGCAGACCTCAAACTAAAATTAGTCAGAAAAGACAAAGAAAGTTACTTCATCTTGATAAAGAGAACAATCCACAGAAGGATATAGCAATTGTAAAAACATACAGACCAAATGTTAGCGAAGCCATAAAGGAAACATGGTTGAACATGAAAACACAAGTAGACCCAAACACAACAATAACAGGCAGCATTAATACCCCACTCTCACCAACAGATAAGTCATCCAGGCAAATAAATCAACAAGGGAACTTCAGAATTAAATGACACTATAGAACAAATGGATTTAAGGTCATCTACAGAATATTCCACCCAAAAGCTGAAGAATATGACTTCTTCATAGCAGCCCATGGAATTTTCTCCAAAATAAACTATAACTTAGGACATAAAGCAAATGCTAACAAATAAAATTGGAATAACTTCCTGCATTCATCAGGCTGATGTAGGGGTCCAGAGCATAAAGGGCTAATGTGAAGACTGGCAGATGCCATTGGCAGGGGAGATAAAATCCAAGTCTCTCCCAGAACACCTAGAAACACCCCATTTTCCATTGACACCTCTATTTTTGTGGTCCCTTGCATCCTCCAAAGAGGGGAAGGAGAGATAATCAGTTCCAACCAGTTTTGAAGGCATGAGCAGTGTAGCTCCCCCCACCCCATCACCTTAAGTAATATTTTAGGTGCTTTTCCTGACTTGAGACTTCATGAATATTATTTTCTCATTCATACAATTACAACAGAATGTGAATTATGGGTAGGGACATGTGCAATCAGAAATGTTATATTTGCCATCTGACTGTTAATCAAATATGCCAATCATCCTAACTTCACCTGCAACAATGCCCAGGTTTCTCTTGCCAGCCTGATCCAAGACACATAAAAGCTAGATTGACCCCGGACCACAGGGCTCTTGAACTGACTGCAGCCTAGGGTTTCTCCCTGTTGGCATTACTTTCATTTTCTGCTTTCAATAAACTTTGCTGCTTTACCATACACTTCTTGTCTCTCGGATCAAGTCTCCTGATGCAACCCCCAGCACCTAGTAACAAATCCACAATGGAATAAAACTTGAAATCAATAGTGAAAGAAACTATAGAAAATATTCTAACACATAGAGAATGAATAATTAACTTTTGAATGATCAGTAGGTCATCAAGAAAATAAGGGGAGAACCAAAAGATTCTTAGAATCAAATGAAAATGGAAGCACAACTTACCAAGACCTTTGGAACACAGTAAAGACAGTGCTATGATGAAACTTTATACCTATGTCTGCTTACTTTGAAAAATCAGAGAGATTTCAAGTAAATAATAGAATGATGCACTATTAGCCCTTAGAAAACCAACCATAATTGCAAATACCATAATATACCCCTATCCAGTACAACAATAAAATAAAATAAAAAAGAAGAAAACCAACCATAAGCCAAACCCAAAAGCAGTACACAAAAGGAAGTAGTAAAGATTAGTGCAAAATTAATGAAATGGAGAATAAAAAGCAATACAAAGAATCAATAAAACAAAAAGTTTGTTCTTTGAAAAGATAAACAAGATTGACAAGCCCTCAACCAAACTAACAAAAATGGAAAGAGGGAGAAGATGCAAATTAATAGAATTAGAAATGAGGAAAGGATATCACAACAAATAACTGTGAGATCCAGAGGACTGTTAGAGAATACTTTGAAAACTTACATTGTAATAGGCTGGAAAATCTAGAAGAAATGTACAAATTTCTAGATGCATATCACTTACCAAAACTGTGTAAAGAGGATATAAACCACCTAAACAGACCTATATCTATAACAAATAATGAAACTGAAGAAGTAATACAGGTCTCTCAAGAAAGAAAAGACAAGGACTGGATGGATCATGGCTAAATTCTGCCAGACCTTTTCAGAAGAATTAGCACCAGTGTTTCTCAAACTAGTCCATAAAATAAAAAGGGAAAGGACACTACCAAACTCTTTCTATGAAGCAAGTATCATCCTGACACCAAAATTGGATAAGGACAAAGTGAAAAAAGAAAATTACAGATTAAATTCCTTGATGAACATAGATGCAAAAATGCAAAAATTCTTTCTTTTTTTTTTGTGGTACTGGGGCCTTCACCTTGAGTCATTCTACCAGCTGTATTTTTGTGAAGGGTTTTTTGAGATAGGGTCTCACGAACTATTTGCCGGGGCTGGGCAAACCACAGTCCTCCTAATCTCTGCCTCCTAAGTAGCTAGGATTATAGATGTGAGCCACTGGCACCTGGTTTACCATGTGAAAATTCTTAATAAAATACTCTCAAACCAAATTCAACAACACATTAAAAAAGATCACACACCATGATCATTTTGGTTTTATTCCAGTAACATAAGGATGACTCAATATATAAAAATCAATAAATGTAATACAGCACATGGATAGAATAAAGACAAAAATCGCATGATTATCTCAATAGATTCAGGAAAAGCCTTTGACAAAATTAAACATCCTTTCACAATAAAAGCCCTGAAGAAACTAGAAATAGAAGGAATGTACTACAACATAATTAGGCTATATATGAAAGACCTAGGAGCCAACATAATCCTAAATGGGGAAAAACTGAAACCATTTCCTCTAAAGTCAGGAATGAGACAAGGGTGCTCTCTCTTCATTCTTATTCAATATAGTGCTTGAAGTCTTAGCCAAAGCAATAAGATAAGAAACAAAAAGGATACAAATAGGGAGGTAAGAAGTCAAATTATCCATTTTTTGCAGACAATATGATCCTAGGCTTAAAAGATCCTACCAAAATTTCTTAGATTTGATAACAACTTTACACAAAGTAGCAGGATATAAGATCAACAAAAAAAATCAGTAGCTTTTTTATATACCAAAAATGAACAAGCTGAGAAAGAAATTAGAAAAAATTCCATTCACAATAACCTCAAAAATAAATTCCTTGGAATAAACCTAAGGCGGTGAAAGACCTCTACAATGAAAACTATAAAATGCTGAAAAAAGAAATTGAAGAAGAAACTAGAAGATGGAAAGATCTCCCATGTTCATAGATTGGCAGAATTAATGTTGTGAAAATAGCTATATTATCAAAAGCAATCTACAGTTTAAATGCAATTACCATAAAATTCCAACATAATTTTTCACAAAAATAGAAAAATCAGTACTAAAATTCATTTGGAATCACAAACAACCCTAAATAGGCAAAGCAGCAACACTGGAAGTATCACAAAACCTGACTTCAAGTTATCCTGCAGAGTTATGTATTTAAAAATAGCATGGTACTAGACAAAATCAGCCACAAAGATCAGTGGAATAGAATAGAAGATTCAGAAATAAGTCCATACAGCCACAGTCATTTGATTTTTGACCAAGGTACCAATACCAAGAATCATTATTGAGAAAAGAAAGACTCTAGCAAAAGGTGTTGAGAAAACTGGATATATGCATATAGAAGACTGAAATTAGATCCCTAACTCTCACACTGTATAAAAATTAATTTAAAATGATCAAAGATATTAATGTAAGACCTGAAAGCTTGAAACTGTCAGAGAGAACCATAGAGATTACACTTGAAGATACAGGCATAGGTAATGTTTACTGAATTACATACCAATAGCTCAGGAAATAAGAGAAAAATTGACAAATGGGATTGCATCAGATAAATAAGCTGTTTATTCACAGGAAAAGAAGTAATTACCAGAATCAAAAGAGATTGTCTACAGAATGGGAGAAAATCTTTGCAGCTATTCATTGGCTTAATATTCAGAATGTATAAAGAGATCAAAAAATTAAAACCAAAAAACAATTCAATTTATAATTGGGCAAACGCATTGAACAGACAGTTCTCTAAATATGACAAACATAAATACATGATGAAATGCCCAACATCCTTAGCCATAAAAGAAATGCAAATCATAAAAACGTTGAGATTCCATCTCACCACAATCAGAATGGCAATCATCCAGAAAACAAGCAACAAATGGTGGTGAGGATGCAGGGGAAAAGGAATCCTCATATACTGTTGTGGGAAATGTAAATTTTGCAGCCATTGTGGAAATTAGTATGGAAGTTCCTCATAAAACTAAAAATAGATCTACTATATAATCCTGCTATACCATTCCTGGGCATGTATCCAAATGAATGGAAGTGAGCATACAATTGAGATACCTGCACAGTCATGTTTATAGCAGCACTGTTCACATACCCAAGCTATGGAATTAACCCTGGTGTTCCCATAAATTAATGAATAGATGAAGAAAATGTATATACAAAATGGAGTATTATTCAGCCATAAAGATGAATTAAATTATGCCAATTGTAGGAAAATGGATGGAATTAGAGATTATCATGTTAAGTGAAGTTAAGTCAGACTGAGAAAAACAAACATTGTTCTTTCTCACATGTGGAATCTAAACCTTTAAAAATGAATGGCATGCAGGAGTATGAAACAGGAATTGGGTATAGAAACCAATAAGAAGGGGAAGGGCAACAAAACACTAAAAATAGAACTCCCATATGATTCAGCAATTGCACTCTTAAGGATATACCTGAAGGAATGTAAGCCAGTTTACAGTAAAGGCACCTGCACACCCATGTTTATTGCAGCACCATTCACAATAACTAAGCTACGGAAACAGCCATGATGCCCCACTACTGATGAATGGATTAAAAACATGGTATTGATACACAATGGAATTTTACTCAGCCACAAAGAAGAATGAAAATTTGTCATTCACAAGTAAATGGATGAAACTGAAGAACATCATCTTAAGTGAAGTAAACCAGGTTCAGAAGGCCAAAAGAGGCATGTTTTCTCTCACATGTGGAAAGAAACCACATTTGTATAAAACTAATACAAATATAGCAATATTATGAAAAACAGGTTATGCTAAGGGGAAGTCACATACGAGAGTGGAAGGGTAAAAGAAAGAAGTTAAGAATGTGAATATGGTTGACGTACTTTCTATACAAGAAAGAATATAGAATTTTTAAATCTGTTGAAACCACCATAAGAAAGGGACTAAGGTAGAAAGAAGAAAAATAGAGGAGATGGACCAATTCGGGCTATAAAACATATGTACATGGAAGTTCCACAATGAAACTCTCTGTGTAGCTTTCTTAAGCAAACAAAAATGTCATTTTTTCCCATTTACAAAATAGGAGAGCAGGAGATCAGAACAGGTAGTGGGGGGGAGGTTGGTATCAGTGGGAGGGGAGAAGAGGTGGGGAAAGGGTGTGGGAAGGTAAACATAGTGCAGATACTGCGTACACATGTCTGTAAATAGAAAAATGATACCTGTTGAAACTATTCCAGGAGTGGGGGGGATAAAAGAGAATGCTGGAGGGGGTGAATTAAAGTATGCTATATTTGATATAGTGTAAGAACTTTTGTGAAAGCCACAATGTACCCCCACCCAGCACAACAATAAATAAAAAAAAGAGAAGGAGGAGGGTGAAAAGAGACAGTATGGAAGAGTGAAAATGATCAAAGTACTTTATATACAAGTATGAAAATAGAATAATGAAACCTGTTAAAATTGTTTTAAAAGGGTGGAGAGGGAATGAGAAAGAGTAACAGAGGGAATGAATTTGATCAAACTACATTATATGCATGCATGAAAATATCACAATGAAATCTCTTTGTATAATTAATATATGCTAATCAAAAATAAAGTTTAAAAATTTTGTGTAAATTATAGTTTCATTAAGTAAGCTTTGGGGGTTGAATTCTCTGATGATTCAAGTAAGATATTATGTCCAAAGAGAGTGTCTTTTTCTTTATTTTAATACATGCACCACAGTGTGTTTAACCTTGCGGTTACTGAATAGATAAATTGGAGTTCTTAAAGTTTAAAAAACATTCATTTATCAGATAGTCAATAGACTGAAGGATCTTCTAGGCAAGAAACGAACCTACTTGGGATATTTATTTCTAGGTTGGGGATTAGGAACACTAGACTTAGGTCATCCTTTTCTGTCTGCCACTATGTTCTTTCAGTTCTGGGGTCTTCAATTGGTCTCTCTTCCTCTTTCCTTCTTTCACATTTGTCCTTTTGTTGTCTCTTGCATTGTTTCCAGGCCTTGTAGTTTTTCTTAGCTAAAAGTAATGAGGAGAAACAAGTCTAAATCATCTTGGCTAAACTGTCTAAAAATCTGTTTCAAAGTTTGATAAGGCAGATCTTAATCACCTTTAGGAATAGTTTAGAAATTTTATCAATGTATAGTGTTTCTGGAGCTTTTAATGTATATTCCTGCTATAGTTTAAATCTTAAATGTCCCCCAAAGGCCCATGTTTTTGAAGACTTCTCTGAAGAGAAGGTGGTAAAACCTTTAGGTGGTGGGTCCTAGTGGAGGGAATTTAGGCCATTAGGGGCATGCCCCTTGAAGGGACCCCAACCCCCCACCCCTGCTTCCTAGCTGCCTCAAGATGAACCATCTTCCTTCACCTTGTGCTCCCACCACAGCTATGTACCATGCTTCCACAGGTCCAAAGCAGCAGGCTAACTGACCATGGACTGAAACCATAAGTCAAAAATAAGTCTTTTCTCTTTATAAGTTGTTCCTCTCAGATATTTTGTCACAGCGATGGAAAGCTGTCTAGCACAGCTCCTGCCACATAGGAAATTCATTTGTATTACTTTAACAACCACTATAAACTCTTTTTCATTAAAAAGTTTTAAATTGTGGTAAAAATACATAATGTAAAATTGACATCTAGCCATTTTTAACTGTGTACTTCACTAGCGTTAAGTGTATTCACATTGTTTTGTAACACTATTTCATCTTGCAAAAACTAAAACACATTACCAGCAACTCTTCATATCCTCCCCCATCCCCTGGCAGTGACCATTCTACTTTCTGTTTTTATTCTACTTTCATGCTTTTGTGCATGGATATCCAGTTTTCTCAACACCATAGTAGAGACTATCCTTTCCTCAGTATGTATTCTTGATACCCTTTCAGAAGATCAGTTGATCACATATCTGTGGGTTTATTTCTGGGGTCTCTTTTCTGTTCAATTGATCTATATTGTCTGTCTTTATGCAATTGCAATACTGTTTTAATTACTGTATTTTTTCGAAATGAAGAAGTGTGATGCATCCAGTTTTGTTCTTTTTCAAGATCACCTTGACTATTCTGTCTTTGTTGTTCCATGTGAATTTTACTACATTATTTTCTGATTCTACAAGAAATGCCACTAGGATTTTTATGAGAATAGAATTGAATCCATAGATCACTTTGGATAGTATGGACATTTTAGCAACTACATGAACATGGAATATCTTTCTATTTATTTGTGTTTTCTATAATTTTTGTTTCATTAATGTATTGTAGTTTTCAGTATATGAATTTTTACCTCCTAGGTAAGCTTACTCTGAAGCATTTTAATCTTTTTGATGCATTACAAACACATTGTTTTCTTGATTTCCTTTTTGAGTAGTTCATAGTCAGTATATAGAAATGTAACAACATTTTTGTATGTTTAATTTGTATCCTGCAACTTTATGGACTTGTTTATTAGTTCTGATTTTTTTCCTGTTTCATGAGAGCTCACTATCTCCCTTTCTTTGACTTTTTATTATTAACACATATCAGTTGTACAAATTAATGGGATTCACTAGGAAATTTTCATATATGCTTACATTGTGCATTGATCATGTCCATGACCCTCCCTCATACCCTTACTTCCAGCCTCCAGCAATGGTTTCAGTCCACAGTAATCACATTTCTACTTTTAGGTAGAATTTTTTGGTGGGTTTTTTTCACTTTTTTAGGTATAAAATCATGTCTGCAAATAGGATAGTTTGATTTCTTCCTTACTTATTTGTATTCCTTTTATTTCTTCTTCTTGTCTTATTGCTCTTGCTAGGAATTCCAGGACTATATTGAATAGGAGTGGGAAAAGTGTGCACCCTTGTCTCATTCCTGACTTTAAGGAGAATGTTTTCAGTTTTTCCCCATTAAGTATGATGTTGGCTATAGGGTTGTCATATGTAGCCTTTATTATCTTGATGTACATTTCTTCTGTTCCTAGTTTCATTAGAGCTTTTATTAAGAAAGGGTGTTGAATTTTGTCAAAGGATTTTTCTGCATCTATTGAGGTGATCAAGTGGTTTTTGTCTTTGCTTCTGTTAATATGCTGTATTATGTTTAATTATTTGCATATTTTGAACCATCCCTGCATCCCTGGGATGAAACCAACTTGATCATGGTGTATGTTCTTTTTGATATGATATTGAATTCAGTTTGCTAATATTTTATTGAGGATTTTTGCATCTAAGTTCATTAAAGAGATGAGCTTGTAATTCCCTGGATTTCCTTGGTGTTTGTTATGAGTTCCATATTTTTCAGTTCTAATTTTATTAAATTTGGTCTTTTCCCTACTCATTTAAGTCACATTTGTGAGGGACTGCCAATCTATCTTTTTAAAGAACCAGTTTTTTTGGTTCTTCATATGATTTTTTTGGTCTCAATTTTGTTCATTTTGGCCCTTATTTTTTATCTCCTTCTGCTAGCTCCACGTTTAGCTTGTTCTTGTTTCTCTAGGAGCTTGGGATGCAGCATTAGGTCATTTAGTTGAGATCTTTCTGTGTTTTTAATATACTCATTCATGGCTATAAACTTTCCCCTTAGGACTGCCTTTGCTGTGTCCCATAGGTCATGATAGGTTGTGCTTTAATTCTCATTAAATTCCAGGAACTTTTTGATTTCCTCCCTTATTTCTGCTATGACCCACTGATCATGGAGCAATGTGTTGTTCTGTCCCCAGGTGTCTGAGTATGTTCTGCTGTTTCTTTTGTTGTTGAGTTCTAGTTTTATAGCATTGTTGTCAGACAGTATGCAGGGGGTTATTTCAATTTTCTTATATTTGTTAAGACTTCTTTGTGACCTAAAATGTGGACTACTTTGGAGAAAGTTCCATGGACCACTGAGAAGAATGTATATTGTGCTGTTGCATGATGGAATACTCTGTAGACATCTGTGGGGTCCATTTGATCTATGGTGCCATTTAATTCTAGAGTTTCTTTTGTTGATTTTTTTGTTTGGATGACCTATCTATTGGTGATAGAGGAGTATTGAAGTCTCCCACCACTATGTTGGGGTCTATGTGTGGTTTTTAAGTCCAGTAGTATACATTTAATGAAGTTAGGCACACCAACATTGACGTATATAAGTTAACAATTCTTATTTCCTCTTGATGTATTATTGCTCCTTTTATTAGTATGAAGTGACCTTCTTTGTCTCTTCTGACTAACTTAGGTTCAAAGTCTACTTTATCTGATATAAGTATTGCTACTCCTGCTTGTTTTCAGAGGCCATTAGCTTGGTAAATCTTTCTCTACCCTTTCACCTTTAGACAATGTTTGTTTCTGTTTGCAAGTTGGGTTTTTTGTAAACAACAAGTTGTTGGGTCTTCCTTTTTAATCAAGTTTGCCAATTGTTTTTTGATAGAGGTGTTGAGGCCATTAACATTGAATGTTAATATTGAGAGATTATGTGGTAATTCCTGCCCTTTAGTTTTTTGTTGTTTAAGGGTTTGTATGTGTGCAACGAATTCTATGCTCACTCTAATTACTTGTCTTCTCTTCTCTTGAGATTTAATAATTCTCAACCTTTCATAACTGTTTGTTTTCATCTTCTGTGTGTAGGATTCCTTTCAGAATCTTCTGTAGTAGTGATTTAGTGGTCATGTATTATTTTAGTTTCTGTTTATTATGGAATGTTTTTATTCTTCCTTCAGTTTTGAATGATAGCTTTGCTGGGTAGAGTATCCCAGGATGAAATTGTTTTCTTTCAGTGCTCTAAATATCTCACTCCATCCCGTTCTTCTTTTTAAGGTTTCTGTTGAGAAATCTGCTGTTATTTTCATAGGTTTACCATTATATGTTATTTGATTTTTCTTTCTTACAGCCTTCAATATTCTTTCCTTGTTCTTGGTGCTAATTGTTTTAACTATAATATGCTATGGAGAGGTTCTATTTTGGTCATGTCTGCTTGGTGTCCTGGAGACTTCCTGTACCTGAATAGGCATCTCTTTCTAGAGATTTGGGAAATTTTCTGCCATTATCTTGTTGAATATATTATCTATACTTTTGGCTTGAGCCTCTTCTCCTTCTTCAAAGCCCATGATTCACAGTTTTGGTGTTTTTATGGGGTTGCAGAATTCTTGCATATACTTTCACAGGTTGTTAGTCTTTTTTCTAAGTGTTCTTCTGTTTTTTCTTTAATATCTGCTTTGTCTTTGAGTCCTGAAAGTCTATCTTCTACTTTTTCCAGTCTGCTGGAGTGGCTTTCAACTGTATTTTTTATTTGATTAAGGAACTTTTTTCCCAGGGTTTCTGTTTGATTCTTTGAGACTCTCCAGATCTTTGTTAAGCTTCTCTTTAATACCTTGTACTGTCTTTTTTATTTTATTTATCTCTTTTCTTATAGTCTCCTTCATTTTGTTTTAGAATTTGTTGAAATCCTTTCAGTTGATTTAGTTGTTTCTGTGTCTTATGGCGTTTTTTATCCATGTTCCCCTGAGATTCATTGAGCTGTTTTTGTACATCCTCTTTAAGCTCATTAAACATTCTTATGATCATTCTTCTGACATCAGTAAGTAAGGACTCATCCTCTTCAATTTACACCAAATCCTCTATTTTATCAGTTTAGCCTTTTCAGGAATCATACTCCCCTCCTTTCTTTCTTCCCCCATGTTTTTATTCTGTGCATATGCATGTGTTGTTGATTAGTTTGTTGGGGGTTTTAATCACCTGTTATCTTTCCCTTGACTTAATTTCTATGCTCTGACTAGCTTAGTTGTTATCTAGGTTGTTGGAATATTTCTGTTCACTGACTTGGAGGTATAACTTAGCAATAATAAATTCACAGATTCAATGCTAAGCCAGTTATTTACATGATATTTAAAACCCTTGGCAATATTATCTAGAGACAGTGGGTGTTGGGGAGATAACAGTTGTTTGCATAGAGATTGATACTTAGGCAACTAAAATGATGTTGCGAGGAGGCAGGGAAGGGGAAGGGGTGAGGGAGAGAAGAGGTATGAGGTGTGGGGGCTACAGGGTAATAAGGCCCTAATGTGTGTAAAGGTGTAGTTCACTCATTGTGGGGTGGGATCTATTTTCAGGGAATGCAGAGGGATAGGAAGGATGGGAGTAATGTGTAAAGTTGGTATAATAGGCTATTCAGTGAGTGGTTAGTGTGGGGGAGGTATGGACAGTGCAGGGGGGATAAAGGAAGGAGGAGAAGAAGGTAAGAAGAAGAAAGTAAGAGAGAAAGGAAGAAGAAAATCAGTGGAGAAAAAGGAAAATGGAACAAGAAAGGCTAAGTAAATTGAAATTTGAACAGAATGGAAAAAGGAGATAGATAGCAACAAATTTTTTTAAAAAGGAAAAAATTTTTAATTAAAAATATATTATTTTCCAAATTTCTTCCTTGCTATGGAGAAAATTGGGTTTCCTCTCAGTTCATTGATTGGTCTGGTCTCTTTCCTCTGACTTCTAATCCAGGTGCTATTCCTTCTCACAGGGGCTTTCTCTGTGTTCCTGGCCCTACTTCAGGTTGATATTTTGGGCTGTGTGGCAATGGATGGTGCCTCTATCTACCAGACTTCTTTGGGGGAAGGGATCCACTTAGGGTGTTTGAACCCAGGCTCTACTTGGGGGGATGGGTTGTCTGGGTCAGCTTGTTATTCTGTAGATGGGTTCTCCAGAGTGGTCCTGCAAGGAGCTGGTATGTGAGCAATTGCCAGCCCCTTCCACCCACAGGGCAAGCTTTGGTGCTAAAATTGAGCATTTTGATCAACTGCTTTTCTCTGGAAAGGCTGTTAGTTTCCAAGGTGGCCAAATGTAACTATTTTCCCCAGACTGCTGTTAGGCTGCCTGGCCCCCACACAGACTGAGTCAGCTCATCACTCTGCCCAATCCCCACCAGATGGAGGTGAAATTTTTCCCTCTGATTATTAGGCCACCAGTTTTTTCCAGGAGAGGTGCAGTCTGCTCATAAGCTGTGCTGGACTGTGTGGTTTCCTCCAGAGCAGATGATGTGACACACTCACCTGGTAGGGTTGTAGTTTCACTCAGTCGTATATGAGGTCAGCCTGGGTCCCCATAGGTAGGTGCCAGTCAGATTCCATGTCCATGAATTTTGGTGGGTCCAGGACATCCCAGATTCTTGCAGTTCTCTGTGTTGTGTTTTTGCTCTTCAGAGAGAGGAAAAACAAAAAATAAAAAGGAAAAATTGGTCTCCAGTGGGCAGTCCAGCAGCTACTGATCCATGGCACCCAGGCTTCTTAGGCTGTTATTTTCTATAAAAAGTTAACTTAAACACTGGTCTTTGTATATTATGTTCCCCCTGTGTATTGGCAGTATCTTAGTTGGCGGAAAAGCCTGGTTATCCAATCCTTGCTACTACAAATCTGAAGTTTTCTTTCAGACTGGTGAGAGCTCCCCTGAGCTCCAAGGTCTATCGCCTATCTGCCATCTTTGTCCCCTCTCTCATTATAGTTTTGATTTGCATTTCCCTGATGGCTATTGATATGGAGCATTTCTTCATTTATATTGGCCATTTGTGTTTCTCCTTTTCAAGTCATTTGCCCATTTTAATTGGATTACTTGTTTCATTAAGTTTTTTTTTGTCTTTTATGTATTCTGTATGTTAATTCCCTCTTCCATGAATAGTTGACAAATATCTTCTCCCATTTTGTAGGTTGCCTCTTCATTCAGTAGTTTCCTTTGTTGTGCTAAAGGTTTTAAGTTTGATATCATCTCATTTGTCAATTTTTTTGTGTGTCTTGTGCTTTTGGTGTACTCTTGAGAACATCATCATTGTCTATTCCAATACCACAAACTGTTTTCTTCTAGGAGTTTCAGAGTTTCAGGTCTTAAGTTAAGATCTTTGATCCAACTTGAGTTTATTTTTGAACAGGGTAAAAGATAGGTTCAAATTTTCGTTTTTTGCATGTGTATATCTAGTTTTCTCAGCACCATTTGTGAAAGAGTCTGTCCTTTCCCAAAAGATGTTCTTTTAGGCACCTTGGTTGAAAATCAGGTGGCTGTCGATGTATGAGTTTATGTCTGGGCCCTCTATTCTTTTTCATTAGTCTATGTATCTTTTGTTGTGGCCTTCTCAGATTTTTTAACTAGGTAATGCTGGCCTCATGGAAAGAGTTGGGAAGTGTTCCCTCCCTTTCAGTTACAGGGAATAGTTTGAGAAACATTAGTGTTATTTCTTTAAATGTCTGTTAAAATTAAGTAATAAAGTCATTCACTTCTAGGATTTTTCTTTTTTGAGAGACTTGTTATTACTGATTCAATCTCATTACTTTTTATAGGCCAATTCATGTTTTGAAACTTCTCGGTTCAGCTTTGGTAGAGCACATGTGTCTAGAAATCTGTCCATTGTTTTCTGGATTTTTAATTTTTTTGGCATATAATTTTTCAAAATAACTCCTAATGATTCTTTGAATTTCTGTGGTATCAATGGTAATGTTTCCTTTTTCATGTCTAATTTTATTTGGGTTCTCTCTCTCTCTCTCTCTCTGGCTCTCTCTCTCTCTCTCTCTCTCTGTCACTGCAAAGATGAGTAAGTGAGGAAGAGAAGAACAAAGAATGTTAAAATAACTAGAAGAAAATCTATATATAATATGTATGGTAAGGAAATTTTCTAGTAACGTTTATTTGGGGTTCCATTAGCCTCCTGCACGTGAATGTAAGTGTCTTTTCCAAGATTAGGAAAGTTTTCTGCTATTACTTCATTGGATAGGTTTTCTATGCCCTTAACATTTATCTTAATTTTTATTAGTGCATGTTGATTATACAGAATAATGGGTTTCATATTGGCATATTCATACATAAATATAATATACTTTGATAATTCCCACCACCATTATCCCTCTACTTGCTCATCTCTCTCGTCTTCCCCTGATTCCTTTCATTTTCTCTAATGGTCTCCTTTCTACCTTCTTGTGATCTTTCTTTTTGTAGACTTCACTTATGAGGGAAAACATATGACAGTTGTCTTTTTGAGTCTGGATTATTTCGCTTAACATGATGAGCTCCAGTTCCATCCATTCTCCTACAAATGACATGATTTCCTTCTTTATGACTAAACAAACACGATGGTGTATATACACACCACATTTTCTGTATTTATTGGTTGTTTGGCACCTAGGCTTATTTGATAGCTTGACGATTGTGAATTGCATCATAGTAAACATTGGTGTCTGTATAGTAAGGTGACTTTAATTTCTTTGGGTATATACTGAGGATTGGTATAGCTGGATCATATGGTAGCCATACTTTTAGCTTTTTGAGGACCCCACCGATTGTGTATAAGGAATCATTTCCCCCCTCATTTTCACCATTATTTATTGTTTTTCTTTTCATATCGCTTGTGACAGTCATTCTGGATAGGGTGATATGGAATCTCAATGGAGTTTTGATTTGCATTTCCCTGATAGCTAAAGTTGTTGAACAGTTTTTCATGTCTTTATTAGCCATTTGTACTTCTTTTGAGAAGTGTCTGTTCAGTTATTTGCCCATTTATTGATTCAATTATTTGGGGATGTGGGGTTTCTTTAGTTTTGGTTTAAGATTTTTAATCTTTGCACACCTGAAGATGGACAACAGTCAGAGATTTTTCTCACTCTAATTCTTTCAGTTTTGGTGCCTGCCAGATATTGAGTCAGAGTAGATCATGGATGGAACTGGGCAAAATTCCTTAGCTGAGATGATTTCAGGAGTGTTTGAGAGCAGTACACCCCATAGGAGGGGTGGTGGCTAGATATGTGGTAGTATTGCTTGACACTGCTCAGCATGCTTCTGTGGGCAGGGGTTCAGTGAAACCATAGAGTTGTTTCTTCATGTTGTTAGTAACAGGTGTCCATATGATGCACTAGAGGGGTGGGAATTGTGTAAGCAAATATCTTCAGTCTTGGCATCCATGTGTTTCAGAAGACAGGCTCTCCATCACTTTGGATATGAAGTGTTCCCCCATAAAACTCATGTGTTTAAGGTTTGGTCCCCAATGCAATGTTCACAGGTGGGACTTTTGTAAAGTTATTTGATCATAAGGGCTCTGACCAAATCAATGGATTAATCCTTTGATGGATTCATAAATTGGTGACATTATTGGAGATGGTAGAAGTAGGAAAGTAAGGAAGGCTCAGTTAGATGAAGTAAGTCACTGGGGGCATTCCTTTGAAAGGCATGCCTAGTGTTTTCCTGTGAATACTGACCTCAATATGCAGCTATACACTTGTTGCTTTGGTTCTTCTTTGTGGAATAGCAGGTGAATGCTGGGTGCTCTATTCATCCATCTTGGTACATCAAGTTCTGAATTTTTGTGTGCAGTCTGTAGTGTTTGTTGTGTATGTCATCTGAAAACAGAGACAATTTTCTTCTTTTCAATTTAGATTGATGGCTTTTATTTCTTCTTCTTGCCCAATTTTTCTGACTAGAACTTCCAGTGTTATGTTGAATAAAGGTGTTAAGTGTGTAGTGATGTCAGGAAGATGGTGAAGTAAGAGTTATAAGCCTCTTTTCTCCTACAAAACAACAAACAGACAGTTAATCATGAGAAAGTAATGTCATTGGGAGTACTCAAGGTCTATTTAAGAACCAGCAGCAACACAGTGGGACATGAGAAAGATAAATACCTCTGAAGAAGTGATTGCTGAGAGACCAGCATATCTCTAATGTCTAGAAACAAAGAAGAAGGGAAGGTGCTAACATTATCAGGCACATGGTGGGTGCTATTGTGGTCCCCAGTGGCCTTTCTGCAAAAGGCATTAGCATCTTTTGCCTCTGAGATAACCAAGAGCCATTCCTGTGTAGAACTCTAAGAGGGAGATATTCCGGCACTCCAGTCCTAACCAAGGAATTGCTGTTGTGTCCTTCTGAAGCTGGAACCACCATCTATCCCAAACCCATATGCACTCCTGGCCCTGAAACCATGGCCACTACAACTTTGACTGATTTCCATATCCTGGCTATGTAACCACACTGCATGCACCAATACCCCAAACACTGGAGCTTCTGCAGTTTTGATCTAGTATTTTTTCAAGCCCTGGAGTTTCAGTCACTCTGTGCATCACTGCATTGCTTTATGAGCAATGTGCATTTGACATTTGAGCCACAGGTATGGTGAGCCATTCCAATCTCTAAACCTCAGAGACACAATAGCTATTTTTATAGCTAATGTCCAGACCATGACTATGCAGCTGCACTGTATGTGCCTATACCTTAGATGCAGATCCACCACACTCATGGGTTAGTCTGCACCCTGGACCCTGGAGCTGCTGTGACTCTGTACATATGCTCCAGATGCCAGCTCTCCATCTGTTCCACAAGCACCTGCACTTCATACACTATTACCAGTATGGAAGTGGGGATATCTCTAGCACAAGCACAAGTGCTAGTATCAATCAGACCTCATAGTCTTCATCCTTCTATGTGAACCCATGTTTCAGATATTGGATCAATGGTTTAGTTCAAGGGTGTCATCCATCAGACACTGGTGCCACCACCAGCTTGAAGTATCTCACATGTCAAACCTGATGTGAAGAAGAATCTCCTTGGTCACCTCCTTGGTCACAACTTCCTCAGTGGAAGAAAAAGAAATCAAGTGTCCCTGCACCAATGACCACAACAGTCCTTGCTGCTTTAAGAATACATGCAACTTTAGCCACTGAAGATTGATCCTTACAATCTTCACCAGCACTGACCTTAACTGACAGAATTGTATGGAGATTATGCTGCAATAACCTTCAGCAAAGCCAGAACTTCTATACCCTACCCAGTCAGAACCTCCACACTCACCCATAGAACTAGGTCTTTTTTCCACCAAAACCACTCTTTAAAGTCTGGAAGAGATGACTGCTCCATCAAGGCACATAAATCAACATAAAGCAATAATAATAATAATAAAAACCAAGATACAACATTTTCAAAAGAACACATTAATTTTTTAGTAACTACTCCCCTCAAAATTGAGGCCTTTTAACTGACTAACAAAGAATTTAAAATAATCATTTTAGCTGGGTACCAATGGCTCACATCTGTAACCCTAGCTACCTGGAAAGCAGAGATCAGGAGGATCGCCATTCGAAGCCAACCTGGGCAAATAGATCGTGAGACCTTGTCTCGAAAAAACCCATTACAAGAAAGGGCTGTTGGAGTATCTCAAGTAGAGCACCTGTCTGGCAATCATGAGGCCCTGAGGTCAAACCCCCGTACCACCAAACAAAAAGAATAAAATAATTGTTTTAACGAAGCTCAGTGGATTTCAAGAGAACACAGATAATACAAAGATTTCAGGGAAATAATGCATGAACAAAATGAGAAAATTCACAGAGAAATTGAAATCATAATACAGAACCAAGCAGAAATTCTGAAGCTGAATAATACAATGAAAGAAATGAAAAAATGCAATAGAATATATCACCAACAGAACTGATAGAGAAGAATTTGTGAATTCAAAGGCAAATCATTTAGAAATGTATTTCTCTCTATCTCTAATACATTCAGAGTATAGTTAGAGGAGGAATAAAAGAATGAAAATGAATAAAGAAAAATCTATAGGACTTGTTAGACCATGAAGACAACCAAAATTTTCATAATAAATTTAAAAAGGAGAAGAACAAAAAGGATAAAAAGCTTATTTAAAGACATAATGGCTAAAAGCTTCCTGAATCTAGGAGAAGTCTTAATATCCAGGTACAGGAAGCTCAAAGGTCTAAAATAAAGTTGAATCTAGAAAAGTCTACTCAAGAACATATTATAATCACATTTTTAGATATCAAGACAAAGATTCTTGAAAATGAGAAAAAAAGATCCTTGAAGGAACCCATGTATGGCTATCAGCGTATTAATCAACAAAAATTATAAAGATCAGGGGTAGAATGATATTTTCAAAGTGCTGAAAGGAAAAACTGCTAACCAGCAATGTTGTATACTTCAGAAATGAAGGCAAGATAGAGACTTTCCAAAACAAACCAAAGCTAAAGGAATTCATGGCCACTAGACCTGTCTTACAAGAAATGCTAAAGAGAATTCTTCAAGCTGAAACAAAAAGACACTAATTGGTAATATGAAAACATATGAAAGTATAAAATTCACTGGTAAAGGTACAGTCAATTTCATAACATTCTAGTACTCTAAAGGTTATATGAAAATCATTTAATAGTATAAAGGTTCAGAAAATATTAAAAGTATAACATTTTGTAAATGAGTATACAATATAAAAGATGCAAATTATGACTTCAAAAATATAAGATATGTTGGTCACAGTGGTGCGCAGTGGGACATGCCTATAATCCCAGCACTTGGAGGCTGAGGTAGAAGGATCATGAGTTTGAGGCCAGCCTGGACACATAGTGAGACCCTATCTAAAAAAGAGTAACATAAGATGTAGGAGACAGGTAGGTAAAAGGAGTTTTTGAGTGTGATCAGTTAGTTGCTGTTAGCTTAAAACAGCCTATTATAACTATATTTTATGTAAGCCTCATGGTTACCACAAATCAAAAATTTACAACACATGCAGACAAAGAGAAAGGAATCAAAACATACTATTACAGAAAATTGCCTCATTACAAGGAAGACAGCAAGTGAGGAAGAATGGAAAAAAAGAACTCTAAATCAATCAGAAAACAGTTCAAGGGCAGCAATAAATCCCTACCCATCAATAATTACCTTAGTTGCAAATAGATTAAATTCTCCAATCAAAAAGCATAGACTGCCTGAATGGATTTTTAAAAATCCCCAATATTCAACTATATCCAATCTTCAAGGGACTCACATCAGATTTAAGGATATACATAGACTGAAAGTAAATGAATGGAAAAAAGTATCCCATATATTTTAACATCTGAATTTTGGTGGCCCACAAATATTGAATCTTTAAAATGATGACTTTCATGTCATGTGATTTCTATCTCAATTTTAGAATAAAAGGGAATAAATTATGGATACATGATACAATATGGATGAACCTAGAAAACATTATATTAGAGAAGTTAGAGAAGCCAGACATAAAAACCAAGCAGTTTATGATTTTACGCATACAAAATGTTCAGAATAGGTAAATCTATAGACACAGAAAATAGATTGATGGAGCTGGGGAGTGAGGCAAGAATAGGAAGTGACTGCAAATGGCTATGGGCTTTCTTTTTGTAATAATGACTTTTTGTTGTTTTTGGAGACAGGATCTTGCCATGCAACCCAGGTTGACCTGGAACTCATGATCCTCCTGCCTCTATCTCCTTAGTGCTGGGATTATAATTGTGTGCCGCCACATCCAGTTTATGATGAAATGTTTTAATATTGATTTGGTCATTGTTGCGCACTTCTGTGAACATATTAGAAACCACTGAATTATACTCTTTGTATAGCTGAATTTTATGGCATGTGAACTGTATTTCAATAAAGTATTTAAAATGAGGTAAGGCAATGGCAAATTGAGTTAGACCATGTGGACAATTTAAAGGGCTTTGACACTTATTGAGATCGAGATGGTAAAGTTATAAAAGTGACTTATATTTTTTCATTTTTATTAGGATATATTCATGTATGGGGGGATTCATTGTGACAATTCGTGTGCTTAGAAAAGATTGTAGAGGTGCCAGGGCAGAAGCAGGGAATGAGAAATTCTTAAATAACCCAGGTGAGAGATTATGCTGACCATGCTGTGAAAAATGGAGATGTGGGAAGGAACAAGATACTAGATATATTTCTGAAGATATATTTTGAAGATAGACTAGATGGGCAATTATATGTGGGATTTGTGCAAAAGAATTTTGACCCAAACAATTGGAGGAATAGTATTGCCATTAGCTGAGATGGAGAAGACTAAGAGTAGAATAAGTCTGGACAGAGATTAGGGTTGATTTTAGCATGTTAAATTTGTGATGCTTATTTGTCTTCCTACTCTCTACCTAGAGAATAGACATATAGGGTACGAAGTTTAGAAGAAAGGTCTTACCTGGAAGTATCAATTTGGGTATCACCAGTATTTATGTTTATATGTACGTACAAATGGTCCCTGATTTTTGATGGTGTGATTTAGGAATTTTCGACTTTCCAATAGTGTGAAAGCATACCCATACAACCACTCTGTGTTTCAATTTCAGCATAATACTCAATAAGCTACATGAGCTATTCAACACGTTATTTTAAAATAGGCTTTGTGAAGTGGTAGAGTGCTTGCCTAACAAGTGCAAGGCCCTTAGTTCAACCCCCACTACCTCCAAAAAATCATTTTCAGAGTCAAAAGACTATTAAGAAAACATGATAGGAGTTCCTGGTTCTGAAAGGAAAAGAACACCTGTGAAAGGCCAATTTTCTGTAGAAGATGAAGTGTTGAGAATTATTGCTATAGGCCAGATGCAAATCTAGTAGCAAAAGGGGCTGCCTGGGAAGAAGCAAGAGCTCAGTGCATGAGGGAACTGGAATAACAAAAGAGCTGGACGAAAAATTTGATCAAAAGTAGGCTGAAAATTACATAAGGTCTTCATCTGGAAATTCTGCTCTGGCAACAACCCAAGTGTAAACTTATCCAGACAAGGGGTGGGAGGACACACCAGCAGCTTCATAGATCCAGACATCTCATTAAATGAACTGTGGAAGCAAAACAAAAGAAAGACATCATCTGCAGTTCACAGTTAGACAACAAAAAGAACAATTTGCTCTACTAGGATGTTATTGAAGAACAGGAGTCACAGATGGTGGAATTTTGTAGTGAAAATAAGGGAAAATCAAAGGCGTTAGAAAGGCAGAACCATATGTGTAGCATACTGCAGCATAAGATAGATGAATGTAAAGACCTTCAGTAAAGAAGAGTAGCTTAGTGAGAAACATGGCTTAGTCATAATCCCCAGTGACACTCCTAAATCATTAACCACTGGTTGGAACCATTACTGTTGTGTCTCAGGAAACTGCTTGCCTTGGAGTCAGCAGAAGGGCCACTAGATGATGTAAAGCTATGCAAACATGCTGGTGAAAAGGAAGAGCTACTATCACAGCTTAGAAAAGTGAAGCTGCAGTTAGAAAAAGAACAGCAGAACTCCAGTCCTAGGGGGACTGTAGAAAGACTCAGACTTGCAGTTCATCAAAATGCAAAGAGATGTTGTTAGACAGATTGGAGAAGAGCAACTTAAGCTTTTTGAAAAAAAGAGAAGAACAGGGTATAACCACTTTGGTCAACTTCAGGGACAGGTGTAGCATTACAAAGCTGCTGTTGGGAAAGCTAAGAAAGTTAAAGAACTGAAAACAAAAGAACAGGAAGCTACAAGGAGAGTTATGAATGGCACTAGACAAGATTGAGGAGATGGAGATGACCATCAACCACCTGGTCAAGTGGCTGGAAAAGATGAAGGCTAATTGAACGGTGATTCTGGCCCAGCAATACCCTGACCTCCCTCTGACCTAGGTGCTGCTCCTTGGGGCCCTGCCCAGAGGGACTGATGCTTTTTGTCCATTGATATAAACCCTTTCAGTGGTATTTGAGTTTTGTCATTAATATAGCCGTATTTGTATTTTATTTATTATTTTTTGGTGGGACTGGTGTTTGAACTCCAGGCTTCATGCTTTCAAAACAGGTGCTCTACCACTTTAACCACACCTCTAACTGTATTTTATAATTTATGAGAGAATGAAATAGTTTCAAATCTTCATGAATAAGCACTTTGTTTCTTATTTATAATTTGATGCAAGACTAAAAACTGGTTCATGCTGCTTTTATTTTTTAATATCTATAATTTTAGAATTGAGTTTACTCAACTTTTCCTCCCAACTGCCTCAATGACTGGACACCCCAAGGCCTCATCACAGGTTCTAGAGGACAGCAATTTTATGAGTATGCACAGAGACATTTGCTGGAGGCCTTAGAAAACACAGGTGTTCTCTCTACAGTGCCATTTAGATTCTAGCACTCAAAAGGAATTTACTTTTTATATCAGACAGCATTTATATTTTCTGAGCAAACAAGTTCACAGGTGGAGAATCCATGTTATACTCAAATTTATATGTTTGGAGGAAAAATCCTTTTTGTAAAATATTTACATTTATTTAAGAAAATGTTAGAAAAAGATATGGAGAGTGTGTTTAAAATTTGCTTTATTGCATAGATCAGGGAATTCCAAGGTATAAAACTGTTAAAATAAGAGTAAGGTTCTTATTCTTCGATATTAACTCTGCTGCATCTTGTTAAGAAGGCAGCTATGCTCACCACTATACCACCAATGCATACTTGTCAGATATTTGATCTGCTGCTTATTTGTTGGATGAACCCTCAGACAAGCCCAAAGAGGGAGAGAGAGGCAGGGCAAGCAGATAGGAAATGCACCTGAAGTTTCTAGTAAACATATTTTTCCACATCCCTCCCCCAACTAGAAAGAAAACAGGACTTGAAAAGATATTGCACTCCCATGCTCCCTCCAGCACTATTCACAATAGCCAAGACATGGGAACAACCTAAATGTCTGTTAACAGTTGAATGGCTAAAGAAAACTAGCTATAGACATACAATGGAATATTATTCAGCTTTAAAATAGAAGAAAATACTGCTATTTGTGCTGACTTGGATGAAAACTTATGCCAAGTGAAATAAAATAAAATAAATAAAAATAATAAAGTAAATTTGTTTACATAAGTTAAGAATTTACTTGTTCATCTACAACTTTATCTTGTTAAAATGCTAATTCTCTCTAAATTGATATCCATTTAATGTAAAACCTATCAAAATTCTAGGGTTCTTTTAAATTTCAAAAAATGACAAGTTAGTTATAAATTATATATGGAAATGCAAAAGACTCAGAATAGTCAAAATATTTTGAAAAAAGAAGAATGATTGAGGACTTTCACTTCTCAATAAAAAATTAATATTAAGCTATGGTAATCAAGACAGTATGGTACTGTCATAAGGACGGACATACAGATTAACAAAACCCCAAAATAGATCCTATATTTATGGTTATGGAGAGTTTGAGGACTGCAGGACTGATTAAAAGAGAAAAATGGGACAACACAATGGCAATAGTCCACAACAAGTTTTATTGGATAGGGCTTCGACAGGGTTTTATGAGAGAGTAAATTCCTCACCATAGAAGTCCTTCCACAAACAACATCACAGGGCTAGATCTGGAAGGCGAATGGGCAAGGGAAGTGTAGGGAGAGAGGTGAACCAGAGTGGTAGCTTATATGTATAGATAATGTCCTTCAGCAGCAAGATGAAAAAGATTCTGGGTGAGCAGTGCTTTGGGATCTCTTAAGACTGTAAGTTTGTCTTGTCTATGGCTAGCAGATGCTGCAAAGAGTTTTGTGTGGCAACAAGCAGGCTCTAGAAATGCCAACAATATACTTATTTTGACTATAATTAAAACATTTGGATGTGTAAGAATTTGAGTTTGATGCCAACACACTTTGACTTAACAGTTCTAGTTGGTAGCAAGGAAGTAAACAACTTGGGGACTGATATACAGATATATTGCAGTCAACTAGTTTTATGATATAGGTGCCAAGGCAATTCATCAAAGAAAGGAGAGCCATTAACAAATGGGCTGGGACAAATGGACATCTGCATGGCAGAAAGTTAATAAGGCTATTAACTCACACCATACACAAAAATTAACTCAAAACCTAAACTTAAGAGCTAAAACTGCAAAAATGCTTAGGAAAAGCAGGAGGAAGTCTTCAGTGCCTTAGGTTATATGGAGATTTCTTGTTTATGGCACCAAACATGGTCCATTAAACAATGATAGTTTTAAAAAAGGAATGCAAGATACTGGTGGAAAATATTGCAAATATAAAGGACTTTTATATTCAGCATATGCTACTCAGGAGAAAGAGATCAGGAGGATCGTGGTTCAGAGCTAGCCCAGGCAAATAGTTTGTGAGACTCTATCTCAAAACTACCCAACACAGAAAAGGGCCAGCTCAATGGTTCAAGTGGTAGAGTGCCTTCCCAGTACTGCCTCGGCCCTAAAAAAAAGATAAATCAATTTAAATCTGAACAAGCGATTTACTTTCCATATCTATATGTCTCAAAATATGTAAGTGGCTAATGAGCACAATAAAAGATAGTCATTGGGGTTGCAAATTACACCTCATGGGATAAAATTTGAAAGACTTGCACACAAATGTTCATTGCAGCATAATTCATGGTAGCCAAAGCTAGAAACATTTTATGTATATATCAACTGGTGAAAAATTAAACATACTATGGTGTATCCATATGCTTAAATACTATTCAGCATGAAAGAGGAACCAAATATGATAATGTTGTGGCATAGATGAATCTCAGAAACCTTGCTTTCAGTGAGAGAAATCAGATGCAACAAGACTGCATATCATGTCACATGATTCCATTTGTATGAAAAACACAGAAAAGGCAGAACTATAAAGACAGAAAGTAGATTAGTGGTGCCAATAGCAGGACAGGAGGTATAAGAGGAATTAACAGTAATTGTTCATGAAGGAAGATCCTGGGATGGTGAACACGTTCTAAACCTAATCCATGGTGGTGATTGTACAACTTGGTAAATTTCTTTCCTTTTTTTAATTTTTTGATGGTATGGGAGTTTGAACTCAGTGCTTCACACTTGCTAGGGAGATGATCTGCCACTTGAGGCACTCCACCAACCCCTTACAACTTGGTAATTTTAATTTTAAAAATCATTGATTTGTGTACTTTATAAGGGTATATAACATGTTGCATAAAATATGTCCCAATGGACTTATTTTTAACATAAATAAAGGTGACAAAGAACATTTGTAGTATACCTAAACTAGAAATTGCTGAGTCTTAGAGGAGGCAAGTGTTTACATTTAATAGATACTGCCAAATAGTTTTTCAAAATTTTTATGCCAATTTATACTCCCAGTAGCAATATCTGAGAGTCCCAGCTGGGCGTGGTGGTGCATGCCTGTAATACCAGATACTAGGAATGCAGAGATCTGGAGGATCGCAGTTCATGGTCAGCTCAGGCAAAAACTTAATGAGACTCCCTCCCCAAATCACAAGTCAGGCATGGTGCTTCATGCCTGTAATCCAAGCTATACAGGAGGCATAGGTAGGAGGATTGTGGTCAGAGGCCAGCCCTGGACAAAAATGTGAGACCCTATTTTAAAAAATAACTAAAGCAAAAAGGACTGTGGGTGTGGCTCAATTGGTAGAAGGCTTGCTAAGCAAGCTCAAAACCCTGAGTTCAAAACCCCGGTACCCAGTTTCTGCCGGGAAAGGAGGGAGTAGAGGGGAAGGAGGAGGGGGTGGGGGGGAGAGGGAGGGGGTGAGGGGAAAAGGGTAGAAATGGCCCAAACATTGTATGCACATATGAATAAAGGAAAAAAAATGTACCATAAGCACACACACACCATACACTCATATAAATATATATTATATATATATAATATATATATATATAAATATATATTATATATATATATTATATATATATATATGAGTCCTAATTTCTCTACATCTTTGCCAAATTTGGAATTATTAAACTTTTTATTTAATTTTTATTTTTATCTTTATTACACTAGGATGGAATCCAGGGCCTTGTACATGCTAGGCAAGGGTTCTACCACTTGGTCCAATGCTCCCAGTCCCTTTGTTTCTATTTTATTTTTGAGTTAGGGTCTCACTAACTTTTGCCCAGGCTGGCCTTGAACTCGTGATCCTCCTGCCTCTGCCTCTTGAGCTGCTATGATTATAGGCACTACAGGTTTTTGCTACCATGTGTGGCTTGGAATTACTAAACTTATTAATTTTAGCCATTGACATTTCTCTTTACATAGAAATAACTTATTTGTAAATATGTGTGTTTATGTGTATAGTTCTCATTTTATAGTATTGTGTATTCTTTGTTGTTTCTCTCAACACTTTTATAATGGTAAAATATACATGGAAAGTACCATTTCAGCTATTTTTAAACTACCAGTTCAAGGGCATTACAGTATACCCATATTGCTTTGACCAACATCGCGATCTATTTCCAGAGTATTTTCATTTTCCTGAACTGAAACCTCTGCTCCTAACCTCTAGCAACCACAATTCTACTTTCTGTCTCTATGAATTTGACTGCTCTAGGAATCTTGAATAAGTGTAATCACATAATATTTTTTCTTTTGTGTCTGACTTATTTCACTTAGTATAATAGTTTCAAGGTTCATTCATTGTTGTAGCATGTGTCTGAATTTAATTCCTTTTTACGGTTGCATAGTACTCTATTTCCACCATGACCACTAGTACACACATTACACACACACACACACACACACACACACATTTTGTTCACCTATCAGTGAACATTTGGGCTGGTTCCAACTTTTTACTTCTGTGAATGATGGGCATGGGTGCACAAATATCTGAGACCTGACTTTGACTTTTTGAATTTACACCCAGAAGTGGAATTGATAGATATTGGTAACATTTTGAGGAACTGCCATACTGCTTTCCACTGTCCATATCCTCATTTGTTATTTTCTGCATTTTTTTAGCCATTCAAATGGGTGTGAAATAGTATGTAGTTGTGGGTTTTTATTTGTACTTCCATAATTAGTGATAGTGATCATTTTTTCATGACCTATTGGCCACTTGTTTCTCTTCTTTAGCAAAATCTCTGGTTAAGCCTTGCCCCTGTTTGAATTGATGGATTTTGGGGGAAGTGAAGGGGAAAGTGTGGTTACCAGGGCTTTGTGCTTGCTAGGCAGTTGCTCTGCCACTTAAGCCAAGGTTCCAGGCCTGAACTGCTGTTTTGATTGTTGTTGTTCTTGTTTGAGTTACTGATTTGTAGGATCCTTTATATATTCCAGATATTAATCTCCTATCACATGCATGATTTGCAAGTGATTTTCCTATACTGTTGGTGGCCTTTTAATTTTTTTTTGATAGTAATAGTGTTCTTTGATGCACAAAGTTTTTAACTTTGAAGAAGTCATATTCGAAAACTAGAGATAACTATATTTTTCTTTGTTGCCTATGCTTTTGGTGTCCTCATGTCTTTCTTGTTTTATGTGATGAGACATCCTTCTTCCTGTGGTCCCTGTGACTGCATGAATGACTGAGGAATCTTCAGCCTTAAAAGTAAATGAAGATAACTTCTCTTTGTCCTTTTTAATACTTTAGTTTAAACTCCACAATATTTTTAAATAACAATGGGGTTTACTTTAAAATCATATTCTTGAAGAATATTTAAGGACATTGGGATATGCTAATAAGAAAAAGCTTAGGAATGAGTTTATCCCAGTTTTATTTTTAAAACCCTTTGGCCAAAAGAGAAACATATGTTTAAACAATTAGAAATAAAAAGATCACAAGGTCCACATTGGTGCTCTAAGGGTTTTGAGATTACTAGTTATTTCTCTTATATCCTAAAATGTCCCTATTTTCCAATTTTCTACAATGAACATGTACAGTACTTACTACCAGAAAACTACAAGGAATGTTGAAACTACAAAAGCAGAGAAGGAAAACTGAGTGTATGGGATACATAACTATGGACCTTCCAGACTGAGAAATGAGCCTGAAAATTGAATTTTGTAAAGGCTGTAGTGGTATGCAGTACATAGAAATAAAATAAGTTGAAAAATGTGCATACAAACTGACAGAATCTGGAAATAAATACAACACTCTGTAAACTATATCTCTGTGGTACTAACACAATTCAAACTGTTCTTTAAATCTGAAAAACAATAACAGACACTTAAAAAATTTTAAATATGTTCAATTAATCAGTGTATGAAATATAAACAAAGTAAACAGACCAACCTATATCTATGCAGAGGAAACGGGCACACACAGTATTTCATCCTATGAATAATTTATCGTATATTTAACCATCTCTTAATGCTGAGATTTAGATTATTTCCAATAAGCTTGAAAATGTCAAGGAAATGCTATGATTATTAAAAAGAAATATGACTTTACATTCTGGGTTTTCTTTTTAAAATTCCTACTGTCTTTTCAAGCAACTATCAATAAAGAGGAAGTGGAAAGTCAGTTTAGGACGGGGGTTATTGATAAGCCAAGTGACTGGTTTATTCTCCTGTGAGTTCACTAGTTATGTAGGTAGATACACTATAATTATTAGCACTTCACCTTCACCTGTGCCTCACCAGCTCCTTCCCCCATGGGAAATGTTAGGAGAATTTTCCAATTAAAAATCTTACACCTTGTTGAAAATACAGAAAAACAGAATGTAGTATATTTAAATCACTGGCAGTAACTTCACCCCAAGCCCACCAATGCTAATTTTTTTTTTTTGGAAAGAGAAGAAAACAGACCTTTATTTTCACTGACCTATAACTGAAACGTAAAATTTTCTTCAATTTGCTTGTAGGCAACAAACCATAATATTACTAGCCACGATTCTTCACCTGTAGAAATCAGAGTTATTTACCTTCTAGGATCTCTTCGTAAGTTAGTCTACCACCCACCTCTCTTCTCTCCAGAACCCTAGGATAAAACCAAAGGGATAGATTTAGGATGGGTGGGTGCCTTGTCTTCGCCCATTCTCTGACAATTTAATTACTATTTTCCTTTAGCAGTTTTGAAATTATAAAACTATAAGGTCAGCTGAAATTTGAAGGAATATTAAACACTAGGTTTTGTAGAAACCTCCGCAGGGAGGTGGGGTGGTTGGATGGCTGGGAGGAGGATGAATCAGCCATATTAGAGAAGGTGAGCAGACTCGGAAACTTGATAGATCTCATAATTTACTGGCTCAGCGTTTGTCAATCACTGCAGCCCGGCAAATGAGATTAGAGCAGAGTTATGGGAGGGAAGAGGGTGATGCAGTAAGCTCCATGCACCTAAAAAATTTAGCTCAGAGTCTGCTGCGTAATCATATGCCGCACCGTTTTTGTTTGTCTGTCGTTCCCCCCACCCCGCCCCCCGCTCTGGCTGCTGCAGCTGCTTGTGAGGAGGTCTGCCCCTGCGACTCGACTCTGCAGTGCTTGGCCGCCTCCTTCAGGACCCATCACCGCAGCCATCGCTGTCCTCTGCTCCCCGGCCCAGGCCGCCGCCTCAGCAGCCTCAGCACCGCTGTTCACCCCCCTTGCAGCCCACCATCGCTGCCACCACTGCTCCTTCTGTTTGTGCCCGGCCACCGTTGCATTTGCATCTGACATTTCGGTGAGTGTTCTCCTGCGGGAGACAGGTCTGCTGATCTCGGTGCTAGCCAGTTTAGGCGTTCACAATCTTTTCAATAATGGCCGAGTTAGCCGAGCACAAGAAACGGTCAGAATCCAATCCAGAAGAGATTGACAGCCAGAAAATGACGGAGGGAACCGGGGACCCTCACGAGCTCAGAGATGGTGCCGCCTCTGGACCCGGAGATGATGGGGAGCGCGGTGAAGAAGCCGCCGCCGCCGGGCTCCGGGAAGAAGCAGGAAAAGGTGAAGATGGTGCTGCAGGGTCCAGGAAAGAAGGGGGAAAGGGTAAAGGTGCTGATAAGGACTTAGAACCAGATCGTCCGAAAGGGCTTATGGGTTATCTCTTAGATACAGACTTTGTTGAAAGTCTCCCTGTAAAAGTTAAGTACCGTGTGTTAGCCCTTAAAAAGCTTCAAACTAGAGCAGCCAATTTAGAATCCAAATTCCTGAGGGAATTTCATGACATCGAAAGAAAGTTTGCTGAAATGTATCAACCCTTACTGGAAAAAAGACGTGAAATCATCAATGCAATCTATGAACCTACAGAAGAGGAATGTGAATATAAATCAGACGCTGAGGACTATAAGGATGAGGAAATGGATGGGGAGGAAGAGATGAATGGTAGGGAGGAGGGTATGGTACATGAGTATGTAGATGAAGATGATGCTTATGAGGACTATTATTATGATTATGCCATTGAGGAGGAGGAGGAGGAGGAAGGTGAAGGCGCTGCAGGCACGGGAAGAGAAGAGAATAAAGAGGACCCTAAGGGAATTCCGGACTTTTGGCTGACTGTTTTAAAAAACGTTGCCACACTCACTCCTTTGATTAAGAAATGTGATGAGCCTATTTTAAAGCTCCTGACAGACATTAAAGTCAAGCTTTCCGAACCTGGCGAGCCTCTCAGTTTCACATTGGAATTTCACTTCAAACCCAATGAATATTTCAAAAATGAGCTGTTGACAAAAACCTACGTGCTGAAGTCAAAGCTAGGATATTATGATCCCCATCCCTATAGGGGATCTGCAATTGAGTATTCCACAGGCTGTGAAATAGATTGGAATGAAGGAAAGAATGTCACTTTGAAAACCATGAAGAAGAAGCAGAAGCATCGGACCTGGGGAACAATCCGAACTGTGACAGAAGATTTTCCCAAGGATTCATTCTTCAATTTCTTCTCTCCTCATGGAATCAACTTAAATGGAGGGGATGAAAATGATGATTTTTTGCTTGGTCACAATTTACGTACTTACATAATTCCAAGATCAGTATTATTCTTTTCAGGTGATGCACTTGAATCTCAGCAGGAGGGGGTAGTTAGAGAAGTTAATGATACAACTTATGACAAAATTATTTATGATAATTGGATGGCTGCAATAGAGGAGGTTAAAGCCTGTTGCAAAAACCCAGAGGCATTGGTAGAAGATATTGATCGCTAAAGCAGAGTGGCCCTGAAATTAACTGCCCTACATCAATTACTCCAGATGTAAGACATTAATGACGGTCTTGTGTTCTGTATTTTTCTTATCGCATCAATTAAAACATATGTCTCAGAAATACATATATATATAATATATAAAAGTTTGAATTCTAATTTTAACCTTGCATTTTAGTAGCAGAATGTTTTAAGACATGTAGAATGTGGTAAATGATTTAAGACATTAATGTAGCATGCTGCAGTTTAACACTCCTAAAATCCGTTTGTCATGTAGCTATTAATCTGTGGCTGTGAACATTATCAGAAATGCTAAATGAGATCAATATTTCTTTGGAAAGAAAATCTTGGAAACCAACCCAAGACTTTTTGCTGGTTTTTTGTATTTTTGTTTTCTTAGTCCTTTAGCTAGTGAGTTTAATTTTGTTGTGCCTGCTTCACATGCAGTAGAAATACAGTAGAATTTAAAACTTGAATGCTGAAGAAGAGATAGGCACATGTTTGAGAACTTCAGGTAAAACTACATTTATTGTTAGTAACAGCTTGTGCACAGGCTCTTGCATTTTATGTGACTGTGATAAATAATAAAACTTAGTTGTATTGAGATTAGTGTTCATCAGTGAAGTGTTAGTCACAGTATTTTCAAAAGTTTGCAAATAATGTTCTGTATAATCGTGTAAGCTATGGTTAGTGTGTACAATTCTCTTTTTCTATAGTATATTGAGTCATTCATTGAAAGTGAGCAGTTTACCAGTTTGAAAAGATATTTCATATTCCTTCACTGTAAAATAAAATGAATAAAAATTTCAGGGCATTTCATGTTTTAAAATTGGTCTTATTATGAAAGTAATATGTTCATGGGAGGGCTTCTGCAAAATATTAAAATATATACATTAATTAAAACCAAAACCCATATGAGAACTTCACCAAAGATAAGCACTATTGATGCTTTGACTTAGTTTTTAGTTACTTTTGTATGTGTTTATACATGTATGCAAATTTACCAGCACTACACTAAGATGTATAAGAAAGAATATGTTTAATTATTTATAACTGATCTAATATTAATCTCAAGTTGACTTTCATGCCACAAGGTTACAGGGAAATTTTCAAAAACCTCAATTTTAATCAATCCAGTAAATTCACTGCTATTTAATAATGTAAGTACTTTATAAATAACAAGTTCCTGTGTGACAGTCTATATTTCATCTTACCTACCTTTCCACAATGTCATCTGCATGATAAGGGCATACATAACTTTATGACATTGGAAGGAGGCACTGACTGGGAACAATGGGATGTGGTTGGTCAGACTTTGTCCCAGAGGTGAAATTTGCTTTCCTCAACTGTGAAAACTCAGAAGTTTGGTTTCTCCCTTTGGCAAACTCTGTGAAGGTCACATCTATCCCCCTAGGGAACTTCCTGGTGCCTTCCATACCAAGTGGGAGCTGAGAGTGGTTAGGAAATGCTTATTCTGTCTCATTATTTCTGCCTATCACTCTTCTATCCCAGATGGTTGTGATGTGATCTCACAGAATTATAAACCAAGTGGAACAAAAGTTCTCCTTGTGACTTATTCTTCCACCACTGAACATGCCTCCTTCTTCATATTTTGACCTAGAGGTAAACTTACAAACTGCCTGTGTTTCTTATTTCTGTCTCATCTCTCTACAGTCAGCAGGGGAAGAACGTATAAACTTTTTCTTTCTTGTTCCTGTGTAGAAAGTACCCTCCTCAATGTCAAATCATTCTCCCAGAAATGATGGTAGATGTTCAATTGTTTTTGGGGTGGTGGGGACTGCCATAGTTGGCAAGATATAGAAAAAGTCAAGTTACCTAAACAGGAGTATAGTTTGTAAATACAGATATTTTCATCACCATTGATCTTGACCTCTGAAATTTCTGACTGCCCCCAAATTCCTTCCACAAAAAATTAGGCCCCTTTTAGTTGTGGCTACTATTATTATGCATTTAAAAAATGAAAAACATGGGTGTATCTTTCCACCTATTTCACAGAGGCCACCCAGATATCTTGCAACCCCTCCTGTCCATGCGCTGCAGTGGCAAAGGTGCTTCTTCTGTACTTACTCAGCAGGCCAGGACCTGTTTGCTGTAGCTCTTGTGTCAATGGCCTCCAGCCAAAAGCAGGCACACCTATGGTTAAACAAGCTTTTATTATTCCTTGTTGCAGTGAGGGAAAACACATCAGGGAGGACCACAGTATGTATCAGTAAGTGGGGATTATTGCAGAACTTGGCCTTTGGTTGTGTGATTTAGAGGAATGCCTTAAAAAGTGAAGATGTGCACTAGATTGGATGCTGACAGGAAATCAGGGCAGTTTTATTATTAGTAGCTCAATAAATCTATCCATAGGGAGGGAAGACTAGAACAAAGATAAAGCTGGAATTGATAAAGAAGTTGTAGCCACTCATTTAAACTCATATGGGGGTTGTTTAGTATGTGGATGGCACAGTGACCTTGTTTTTGTCTGTGCTTAGACAAAATTAAGTGGTCTTTCTTTGTCTCATTTTATTATACTCCTAGAGTAACCTTGTCTGTGGTTGGTACTCTATGGAATGGTTTATGTTCAATAGGAGAATAATGCGGCCTAGCCATGAGTACCAGGTCAGCTTCCTGATGTTAGGGGCTGCTTTTTATTTCCTTTCTCTTACACCTCTTCTCAAGGAAAGAATTTGAGGCTCTCAGTTCTCCCATAGCTTATGCTGGAATGGAGGTTCATTTGATTTAACTTTAGACTAGTGTAAGGGTCCTTTATGGCTGGAAGATAGGCCACCAGCCTCATGCCACCAGACAGCACACTTTACTAGGGTTTAGGACTCAAGTGTGACCCCAAAAATGCAATACTTTAATTTTCCTTATATTTTTCTTTTATTTTGGGGGCTGGAGGTATGGCTCAAGTGGTTGAGTACTTGCCTAGCAAGCATAAGGCCCTGAATTCAAATCCTAGCACTGCAAAAAAAGTGAATTTTTCACATGGTCCTGGAAGGATTATTGAGGTAATTATTGGGCCTTGCTAGAATTTTGGCATTTCTAGGGAATATTGTGAAATACATAAATATAATAAAATTCAATTTTTGGAAACATAATAATACTGTAAATTGTAATATTTAGGAGTATATAGTAGAGTGTTTAGTCTTTAAAGTCTGTCTGCCAAAATTCCAGTCCCAACTCTGTAATTTATTAGTTGGATGATCTTCTGCAAGTTATTTCAGATTTCATATCTGTAAAAATACTGTGATACCTGTGCATTTACCTCATAAGGTTACTATGAAGGCCAGGCACTGGTAGATCACACATGTAATCCTAGCTACTTAAGAGGCAGAGATCAGAAGGATCACACTTCAAAACCAGCCCAGGCAAATAGTTCACGAGGCCTTATCTTGAAACTACCCAATGCAAAAAAGGGCTGGCAGAGTGGTTCAAGTAGTAGAGTGCCTGTCTAGCAAGTGTGAAGCACTGGGTTCAAAACCCAGTACCACTAAAAAAAATTACTACGAAGAAACCGTTTATATAAAGTGCTAAGAACTTATGCATGGTACATAAATGCTATATGGGTGTATCTATCATTATTAAGTTTATAAATACTCAAAACTGTATACAGTAGGGTGCAGTAGATTCTTATTAAGTTATTAAGAATTATTCCTCTAATATGTTTTTAATTTCAGTAAAATTGAAAGTTCATACTTTGTATTTCAATAGCAGAATCTCCAAGATATCTGCAAGTATTGAGAAGGAGTGGTACTTAAGTTACTCACAAGCCTGGCTCATAAAAAAGAAAATATAGAGAGTATGGTGCTACTTTCTCACTGCCAACTACACTCATTAGCCTTTTATTTGTGTATTCTTAAGCTCAATACTCATTACGGGCCATTTGCTCACCACCCAATAAATATATCATGATCCTCTTTTAAACTATTTGGAAACCAGAGAAAAACAGGAAATAAAGTCCCATGAAATTATATGTCATCCATAGGTATATAACAGATTTGAGTTTTCAGTTAACACACAGATATATGCAACATGAAGCTGACTATTACAAAGTAGAAAGTCTTTAAAAATTTTTTTATTATCATACTGAGGCACATTGTGACATTTACAAAAGTGCTCACAGTCTATCTTAGCTAAATTCACCCCCTCACATTGTCCCCTGCCCCACTCCTGGAATAGTTTCAACAGATCTCATTTTTCCATTTTCATACATGAGTACATAATATTTTCACCACATTCACCCTCCTACACCCTTTCCTTATATCCTCCCAAAAGTCTTTTAAAATGTAACTTTAAGTAGAACATCATTCTGAGATGTATTTTCTTCAATTTATTTACCAAATAATACAATTTTAAAAGTAAAAGAGAAAATAATGTTCAAAACAAAGCAATCTCTGCCATTTAAAAGATACTCACTACAGCCTGGGGGAATGGTGGAGGGCTTGCCTAGCAAATGCAAGACCCTGGGTTCAATCCCCAGTATGGGGAAATGCTTACAAATGATCCATTTGTTGACCTATTCTCTGTGTTTTAAGACAATAAAAACTCTGGAGGTCATGCACACAGTGTGTAACCTGCTTCTCCACATATTTCTTATTCACACAACCTCCACACCTCCACACTCCCACTGACTCCGCACATGCGTGTGTGTGTGTGTGTGTGTGTGTGTATGTACATGAGCAAGAGTGATGAAGCATGAAGTAAGATGGGAGTGCATGAGGAGGGGGGTAGTCACTCATCATAAAGGACCCCATCCCTCTTAAAACATCCCTCTGTGAGTGTGTACTTATATACCTAAGGGGACTGGATGGAGAGAAGAGGTTAAATCCTCCCAGAGGCCGCTTTCTCTAGCTTAACTAGTCAGATCTTTGGCTTGAGAGCACCAGAAAGTGTACCCAGGTTGGTGTGCTCATGAAGCAGTCAAAAGGAATGGGTGAATCATCGGTCAGGCCCAGTTACTTTATGAAATCATGTTCTGTGTGTAAGGGTACATGTGCATGTGGTCTGTGGTGGGTGAAAAGAATGGAAATCCCTGTCGAGGCATACAGGTATAGGGTGCCTTAAGTAGCTTTGCAGAAAGCTGGGAGTAAGTGTGAAAATTCACCCACATTTAAGTCTAGGTCTTCTAGATTGCCCACTAAAGCAACTATATAGAGTGTAAGAAAGGATAGGTGGCAGTATAGAGGGAGGGTGCTAACCTAGTTAACACTGCTCTGACAGATAACCAGAGGAAACAAAAAATCAAGTGGATGGAGAAAGGAGAGTCCTGGATATGGGAAATCTGGGAGGTTTTGGATGAGTTCGGCCTTGGGGTGAACAAGTAACTGTACAATAAATATTCTTTTGGTACCTTGGTCCTGGGCAGATTTGGGACTCGGGTGTATATAAATTCAAGTATGTACATGCACACAAGAAGTGGTGTGTATAGGGCTAGAGGCATGACTCAAGTGGTAGAGCACCTAGCCAGCAAGCTCAAGGCCCAGAGTTTAAATCCCAGTACTATCAATTGCTTTTTAAAAGAAGTGGTGCATATCAACAGTGCATTACTGGTTCTGACACCCTCTGAGCACTTCCATGTCCATCCTAGTGTAGGTGTATATGGGAGAAGGAATAGATAATCTGTTATCTGTCAGTTTACTACCTCTGTAGAGAATTTACCTGTTAATTTAAACCTCATACCAAATATTCTGCATCCCAACCAAATGTAACACTTGACCATGGGTGGAAAAAGCTGTCTAAGCATTCTTATTTTGTAAAATTAGTGCTGAAGTTACAATATCACAAGGCAATTTAGTGAAAATAGTAAAATACATTTTTATTAAATTTTGTATTTCGCACACACACACAGTCTGAATGACCCAGAGTACAAGGAGTTCTTAGATTCCTAGCAGGTGAAACCAGTATCAATGAGTGCTTTCTCATTTAACATTCGTCCATCGGCTGTCCAGGTGAGCAAAAGTGTTAAAAAGTGCTTTGGAGATGTGTGCATGCTCACATTTCTGTGTATGTGCTTGTTTTACTGCAGAACATACCAGTAAGAAGTAGAAATAATGTTTGGCCAATACTGTTTGCTGTCCAAAATATCACCTAGAGTTTGCCAGGAAAGGATAAGGAAAAGGAAAAGGGTATGGATAAGGAAAGATTGAGTGATTTGTGATGAGTTCCTTTCCCCACTATAACTGGGTACTCTTCATCTTATAGCTTAGAGGAATTGAGAAGGTTTTCCTTGGTAATGCCATGTTCAAGCATTAAACTTTTATACTCTTAGTACAAATCAGCATGGTCTTTGTAGAACATTTCAGCACTTAAGTGAGTTTGGACAGGGATTTTCCAACTTCATTCTTTTGCATACAGATATCAAATTTTTCTGGCTATAGTCATTGAAAAGACTGTCTTTTTCCCATTGAGTGGTCATGGCTTCCTTGTCAAAACTCATTTGACCATATATGAAAAGGTATATTTCTCAGCTCTAATATTCCAGTGGCCTGTAAGTCTGTCTTTAGGCCAGCTGCCTATTGTTTTGTTTACTATAACTTTGTAATGACTTTTGAAATCAATAAGTGTGAACCCTTCACATTTGTTCTTTTAAAGCTTATTTGAGATACTTGAGGTAGTTGAGATTTAATGTGAAATTTGAGATGGTGTTTTCTATTTCTGCAAAAACATCCATGATAGTTGGATAGAGATTGCATTGATTTAGTAGATAACCTAAGGCAGTATTGTCATCGTAACAATATTGATTCTTCCAATTCACCAACATGGGGTGTTCTTTCCACTTATGACTTGTTCAATTTCAGCAAGATTTTGTAGTTTACAATGTATAAGTTTCTTGCCTCTTTGGTTAAGTTTATTCTCAAATACTTAATTATTTTTTATACTATTATAAATTGAATTGTGTTGAACACTTGAATTAAACTGAACAAACTTTTTGTTCATTTCCTTTTTCAATCACTCATTGTTAGTTCATGATAATTCAACTGGTTTGTATTTAATTTTTTTGGGGTACTGGGGTTTTAACTTAGGGCCTCACACTTGCTAGGCATGTGCTCTACCACTTGAGCAACTTTACTAGGCCCTGTATGTCATTTTTTTATAATGGAACTTTACTGAATTTAGTTACTAATTCTATATTATTTTTGTGTAATCTATAGAAGTTTATACATATAAGATTATATTATTTATGAAAGAAAAGTTTACTTCTTCTGTTCTAATATAGATGTCTTTAATTTTAGTTTCTTGCCTAATTAGTCTAGCTAAAACTCCGATATTATGTATGTTGAATTAAGGTGATGAAAGTGGACATCCTTCCTGATGTTAAAAGGAAAAGCTTATAGTCTCTCAGCATTGAACATAATGTTAGTGTAGAGTTTTCATTACACCCTTAATATTTTTACAGGTAGTTTATAGCCTACTTTATTGAATTTTTTTATTATGAAAATGTGTTGAATTTTGTCAAAGACTTTCTGCATCTACCAAGATGATAATGTGATTTGTGCTTCATTGTTTATGTGGTGTATTATATTGATTGATCTTCATATGTTCCACCATCCATGTATTACAGGAATGAATCTCACTTGGTCATGATATATAATCCTTTTAATGACTGCTGAATTCAGTTTGCCAATACTGATAAAGATGTTTACATCAATATTCTTAAGGGATACTGGTCTGAAGTTATCTTATAGGCTCTATGTTGCTTTGGTGTCCGGGTAAAGTTGCCCTCATAAAATCAGATGGGAAATGTTCCTTCCTCTTCAGTTTTTTTAAGACAGGGTCTCATTATGAGGTCCAGTCTGGCCTCAAACTCATGATCCTCCTGCTTCGGCCTCCTGAGTGCCAGTATTACAAGCATGCACCACTAGCTGGCACTCTTCTTTATTTTTAGAAATTTTCTTCTTTACATGTTTGGTAGTACAAAGTGACGATATCTCAACCCAGGCTTTTTGGCATTGAGAGGATTTTGATTATTGATTCAATCTCCTTACTAGTTACAGGTCTTCAGATTTTCTATTTCCTCATGATTCTACTTTAGCAGGTTGTATGATTCTAGGAATTTTTCCATTTCATCCAAGTTATCCAGTTTGTTGGTGTACAGTTGTTGCACCAATACAGCACTCTGTCCCTGTCTCTCTCTCTCCCCTCCCCTCTGTCTCTCTCTTTCTCTCTCTTAACTTCCTTCTTGTATACTTTCCCTCTCATATGTGACCTCCCTTTAGTGTGACCTGTTTTCCATAGTCCTGCTGTATTTGTATCAAGTCTATATTCCACATATGAGGGAGAACATGTGATTTTTTGCCTTCTGAGCCTGGCTAACTTCGCTTAAGATGATGTTCTCCAGTTCCATCCATTTACCTGCAAATGACAAAATTTCATTCTTCTTTGTTGCTGAATAAAATTCCATTGTATATAAATACCACATTTTCTTAATACATTCATCATTAGTGGCGCATCTTGGCTGTTTCCATAGCTTAGCTATTGTGAATAATGCTGCAATAAATATGGGTGTGCAGGTGCCTTCATTTGTAACCTGACATATTCCTTTGGGTATATCCTTAGGAGTGGAATTGCTACAGCAATATTTTAAGATAACAATCATGACTGATAGGATTATACCAGGATCACCAGAGTTTGGGGGGGAGAGGGAGGGGGCGGAGTGGGTGGTAAGGGAGGGGGTGGGGGCAGTGGGGAGAAATGAACCAATCCTTGTATGCACATATGAATAATAAAAGAAAAATGAAAAAAATTTTATTAGGAATAGGTCAATATATTCAGGAAACCCTTGCTTTAAACATACAGAATGGAATTCCAGGTTTATATCATTGTATTAATGTTCAAATTTTAGAAAATAATATAAAACATTTTTCTTAATTAGTTAATTTTATCATGTGTGAGTTTTCTATTATAAGATTCCTCCATTTACAAATTACTCAGAACTTTTGTGACTTCCTTGAACCATTAGTTTCACCTTATCTTTCTTTCTTTCTTTCCATTCTGGAACATTCCAGTCATTTTACTTTAGGAAAAAAAAGCTTATACCACACAAAATCCTGTCTCATCCAAAGCATTTTCCTTATCTGAATATATTTTATGCCTTTCTTACAGTTTTTCTCATAAAAACACATCTTGATTTCTTTTTGTATTCTTTGCATAAATAAAATTTTTAATTCTTAGTAACTTTATTTTTAGTAAAGGTCCAAGAAGCAAGAATTCTTGAATTTTTTGCCATAGACCAAATATCATAAAAATATATTTATTTAAAGACCCAAATATATTGCCCCTTTAAAATAAAATTTAATAAGTCAAGAAGCATACTTAAAATTTTCTATTTAGCAGTTAATGTTTTAGTGTTTTAACTTGTTCAGAAATGACTCGGGTGTTTTACATTTATTAATTAATACTGGTAGCATCATCTCTGTTAGACAATATGGTGATAGCAGTTGAGGGCTGTCGCAGGGCAGCATACCACATATGCTGGCCAACACGGCAGGTTTAATGAATGATTCCTATAACTAACTGCAAAATGGCATGTCAGACTAAGAGGCTAACTGGTGTAGATCTAATTTTGTGATCCATATCATTTTCTTTTTCTCTGGAGAAACATCTTCTAGGTTTTCTTGCAAGGCAGATATAATGCTGACAAATTCCCTCAACTTTTTGTCTTAGAAAGTCGTTATTTCTCCTTTGATAAGGAGAATGATGATTTGAATGATGGGAGATAAAAGCAGAAAGATGGAAACTCTTTAAAAAGAAAAAGGAGGATACTAATTTCAAGAAACACCATAATCTAAAGAAAAGAATGCCTTAGATGGGTACTTTAGCAAACTAGTTATGGCTGAGGAGAAGACCAGTGATCTTGAAGCTATGTCAATAGAAACTTCCTAAACTGAAAAACAAAACAAACCTAGGGGTAAGACAGTTAGAAAATGTGTAGCATCCATATAGTGAGAGTTAAGCAAAAAGAAGAGAGAGAAAGGAAGAGAAGAAATATTTGAAATAATAATGTCAGAGAATTTTCCTAACTTAGTGTCAGAAACCAAACTACTAATCTAGGAAGTTCAGAGACTAAATGCTAAAAATAAACTATACCTATGCATATTATGTTCAAAATATAGAAAATCAAAGATGAGAAAAAGTCTTGAATGAAGTCAGAGGAAAAAACCTCCATACATATAAAGGAACATGGATAAGAAATAAATTGAACTTCTCTTCAAAATATTTAATTGTTGAAAGATAAAATGCACAAAAATGCCAACAACCTAGAATTTCGTATCCAGCAAACTGTCATTCAAATCATCATTCTCCTTATCAAAGTAGAAATAAAGACAAAAATTTGAGGGAATTTATCTCTAAATTGATTCTTTTGCTGTGAAAATCTAGTTCTTCTAACATGATTTTTAAGACTGTCCTTCCCATATTAAATGTCTTGGCACTCTTGTCAAAAATCAATTGGATATAGGTGTATGGATTTATTTGTGGACTCCCAATTTTTATTCCTTTGCTCTATATGTATATCATCATATCAGTACCACACTGTGTTACTATACTTTCATTATAAGCTTTTAAATCAAAATGTGTGAGTCCTTCAACTCTGATTACCTTTTAAAATATTGTTTCTGCTATTCAGGGCCCCTTGAAATTTCATAAGAATTTGATGATTGGTTTTTTCATTTGGACAAATAAAGGACATAGAATTTTGATGGGTATTGCTTTGAATTTGTAAATCAATTTGGGTAGTGTTAACATCCTAATATTAAGCATTCTAACAAACATGGAATGTTTATTTCTTAAGATCTTATTTAATGTCTTTCAGCAATGTTTTGTAGAATTTAATGTACAAGTCTCTCATATTCTTGGTTAGATTTATTCCTAGATTTTTAGTTTTTAAAGATGCTTTTCTAGGAGGCAGAGCAAGATAATGGCTGAGATCTTTCAGTGATCACCTCCCCACAGACACACCAACTTGAAAAGCTATGTGCACACTTAACTACATTCACAAGAGCTAAGGATGCCAGATGAGAGATCATAGTGCTGAGTCTTAGTATGAAAAGAAGAAGAGAGATATTGAGGCGGGCAGGAAGGAAAGAGTTGCAGGCATCCCTCCTTCCTCAACCCTGAGCCTCTTGGAGAAGAGCCCTCTTCCTTGAGGGAGAAAGAAGGAATTAAGTCCTGATCACAGACTTGAAACCTAGTACCAGGACCACTACAGTGAAATCAGTGTTGGGCAAAGCCAAATGACCTCTGCTCCTAGGCTAGTATGCAAGGACTCAGCCACTGGAATTGCATTAGCCTTGTGCCCAAGAGACTGACTCCACCACACCTCCCTCAAATGCATGCAACAGAGAGGGGAGCGAGATTGTACTTGCTGGGAAGAAAGGTACAAAGCTAGAATCAGACTTTACCTTGAGGCACACTTATGGGCCCACTGCAATGAGCTCCAACACCAGAAAGAAAGCAAAATCCCCTATATCCAGACCAGAGCTTGAGGACAGAGCCTCTTGGCCAGACCTGGCATCATGCAGAGAACTGTGTCTGAGTGGGACTGAATCAAGTTTTGGTCTTCATCATTGCCAGCCTTGGAGTGGAGCTAGGACAAATGCCCAATCCTCCAAAGATTCCACAAGTCCCTGGAGCTGTGAAATTTTGGTATTATACTTGGTGGCTGTCTCCATCACCTATTCTCCTAGTCTTGGGAAGTTCAGCTAATCCCAGGCCAGGTCTCACTAAAAGAGCCTCTATATTTGCCTCAGAACCAAAAAGAGACTTGTACCACCCACCAGTGGAAAGGACTTATATTTTGGCTAGATTCACTTTCAGTTGTGGCAAGGGTCTGTGTGTACCCTTGAGACTGCATAAGACATTGCAGCTGTAAGACTCAGGTGTCAGTTTAGTGTCAGCCTTGGTGGCCAAAGGTTTACCTTGGGAAGCATAGTGTTGAGCAAGACTCCATGTGTTGGGGAGTAGTGCAGGATATTAAGGACAGAATTTTGGCTTAGAACTCAGTGACAGGCTGGTGAAACCTAACACTGAAAAAATCCTTAAAACCCTTACCCTAAGTCAAGTGCCCACAGACAGAGCATCTGGAGCACCCTCAGTGCCAAGTAAAGACATGGGGCTCAATCTATTGAATTTCTAATCCAGCCAGCATCACCTGTTACAGAAGTCTTGGGCCATTCATTCACCTCAGCCCATAGCAGAACTGGCTTTGGTCCTACCCAGTTTTTCACTATCTTAGTGGGACATGGGCTTGAGGTATGACACAGTTTTGCAGCATTGGTAGTCACAAGTGTGACATAAGAGCCTGGAACTAGTTCCACCATGGTAATTCTGCCTAGAATCATGCAGATGACTGCAGTTTCTGATCACATGCTCATAACTGTAAATGATAAATCTACCAAGGATCCAAGAGAGGTTTTGTGGGGACAGAGTACCCTTTTTAGGTTCTCTCTCATGTCATGCTAAACAGCATATTAACTGTAGATTTGGTACAAACCTAGTCTTGGATTGTGTTTGAATGCTAAAATATACCAAGATTGAACTAGTGGCACATCTAGACTTAAGGCACTATCTACTGCTGACATAGAAATGACTCTTGACTCAGAGAGAATAAGAAGCAGGCTTAAAATTTCTGGAAAGACAGGGATAAAGAAACCAGATTACAAGGACTAGAATTCATACCCAATCTTTAAGGATGGTGCAGATGATGTTGCACACCAGCAAGTACCAAGAGCTTTCAGGGAACCACGACCTCACCTACTGGTCAAAGAAAGAAGTAGGAACTTCTTAAATAGTAACCAAATTCTAGAACAAAGAGTTTAAAGCAGCTGTTTTAAGAAAACTCAACAAGCTTCAAGGAAACACAGAGAAATTATTCAACAGTCAAACAGAAAATTCACAGAAAGATGGAAGTAGTTAAAAAAATCAAACCAAAATCCTTCTGCTGAAAAATTCACTAAAAGATATAAAAACATTATAGAAGGCATCAATATAATAAGAGGTCAAATAAAATAAAGAACTAGTAAGATCAAGGACAGGCTACCTGAAAATTCAAATTGGAGGAGAATAAAGAAAGAAGAAAATGAAAAAAAACTTATGAGAACTTTGGGACAATATTAAAAGAGCAATTATTTGAATTATTGGGATTCACAATGGACTTGAAAATGCCAAAGGTGTAGAAATTGTATTCAAAGTGATAACAGAAATCTTCTTAAACCAAGAGATGGATGCAAATATCCAGGTTTGGGAAGTCCAAAAGTCACCAGTAAGAGTTACCTCAACCCAGTCTACCCCAAGACAAATAATCAAGCTCCCCAAAATAAAAGACACAAGAGAAAAGAAACAATACAATTCTTTAGATAGCAGAATTCTCAGAAGAAACCTTATAGGCCATGAGAGAGTGGCATGAGATGTTTACAGAACTGATGGAAGGAAAAAACCCTACCAATATAGAATACTACACACAGTAAATCTGCCCCCTAGAATGAAGAAAGACATTCAAAGAAAAACAAAACCTTATAGAATACATCTCCACCAGACCAGCCCAACAAGAAATGTTTACAGTAATTCTGTAAACTGAAAAAAACAGATAGTGATGAGTAAGAAGAAAGCATCAGAAAGCATAAGACTCACTGGCAAAAGTAGTAATACAAATAAAATCAAAGTGCTCTAATATTATATACATGGTAAACAAACCATTCATACCTTTATTATGAAGACTAAAAAACAATAACTAAATTAATATGTAAATGTGGGAAGAGTCAGCAGTAGTGGGGAGGGAAAAAAGAAAAGATACTGAAGGTAAAAAGGATAATCAAACCTACCAAACACTGTTTGAAAAAGAGGGAGGGGAGGGGCATGGGAATATAATGGAGAGGGTGAACTTGTTCAAGGTACACTGTACACATCTATGGAATTATAAAAATGAAATTTCCTCAAATTATTAATATATGCTAATTCAAAAAATAAAATAAAATTTAAAATAATTTCATATGTTAAAAGATAGGGAATGTGAAAGATGTAAAATGTGACATAGAATTCAAAAGGCAGACAGGAATAGAGTGCAAGTCTTGAGTTTTCATTATTACATTTTCTCCCTTAAGTTTTTATTTTTCTTATCCTTATAAGATCATATGCTGCTATTTCAAAATACCTTGTTATAGTCAAAAGATTTGTAAGCCTCATAGTAACCACAAAGCAAAAAACTATAATGGACAAAACAAAAATAGTAAGAAGGGAATTAAAAAGCAATACTAGAATAACCACTTAACAACAAAGGAAGACTGTGAGAGAAAAAGAAAGAAAGGAAGTAAAATAAATCTATAAGTTGGAAAATGGTTGTAATAAAACCTAAACAATTAATTACCTTAAATATAAATGGTTATTCAATCAAAAGACATAGAATGACTGAATGGATAAGAAAATAAAACTCAACAATGTGTTCTTAAGTCACTTTACCTCTAAGAATATGGATAGACTGAAAGTGAAGGTATAAAAGTGAAGTGTTTGAGCCTCTGGATCACAGAAGAACAAAAGCACCAAGACCAATAGTAATGAGGCCTATAGACAACAGAATATTGTCTGTATATTCAGCTGTACAGTCAGGCTGTAGAGCTGCTCTTGACAGGCTTTTGTTGTATGGTGTAGATTATCTTCTGGCATTTATTTTATTACCAAATAGGGGTTATCTGATTTCCTCATTATGGGATATGGTATTGATTTTATTATTATGCTGAATGTGGCTTTTCTTTACTAAGTGGAATTTCTTATTTTTTTCTTGGTAGTCCACATTGTCTTGGAAATGGCCCTGAAGTACTTATTTTCATTTCCTTGTGAGGATAATAGATCCTAGATTAATTATTCACTTCTTACAACTACAAACATTAGGGAAGCTTTTTTGAGCAGTGAAAATTTAGGCTTAAATGGGACTCATCTCAGATGGACACCTGCTTGGACTGTGAGACAATCTGTGTGTAGTTTTTAAAAAATATCTTAGCAACATGCTTGTAATAGTGGAACTACATAATGGAACTTGGAGAAGGAGGGAAAGGAAAAGAGAAAGAACATCAACAATATTGTAATACATAACATCTGTGAAGGTAGAGGATATAACAATATATATTGAAAGCTGCTGAAAAATAGAGGGTGGGAAGGAGGGGTAAGGGAGAGTAATGGAAGGGGTTGAATGGACCAAAGTAAAGTATACTTACAGTGGAGATACATCAAGAAATCCCTTTCAGCATTGACTTAAATATTAATAACTAAAGACAGGACTATAAAATAGGTACAGTGTGTGGGGGTACTTGTGGGAGGGGGAAAGGTGAACAAAGGAGATAAAGGTGAGGGAATATGGTTGATGGACTTCATATACCTATACAAAATAGAACAATGACACCTCTTGCAATTGCTTTAAGTATGGTGGGATAGGGTTGAGGGGGAGAGATGGTAGGAGGAATCTAACCAATGTACAATATAAGCCTATTTGGAATTGTCACAATGAATCTCCCTGTACAATGAATATATCTTAATAAAAAAGAAAATAAAAAATCTTAGCACAAATTAACTGTACAAAGGGGCTTCATTGTGATGTAGATATACATGTATATAATATGCTCTGATCAAATTTGCCCCATCTATATTATTTTTTCTTAGCTCCCTTTTTTCCTTCCCCCCTCAAAAGTTTTTAGTGGGTGTCATTACACTATCTTCAAACATGCATACATATACAAAAATACATATATATATGCATATATATAAGGTACTTCAGTTATATTATTCATTCCCCATCACTCTCTCCTTTCCCCCTCCCCTCTCTTACTGGTTCCCTCCCCAAACAATCTCTCTTTTACTATCATGTCACATTGTTATTATTTTTTAGGTCTAGATTCCACATAGGAGCAAAAACATGATACATTTGTCTTTCTGAGCTTAGCTTATCTTGTGCAACATGATAATCTCCAGTTCCATCCATTTTCCTGAAAATGATATAATTTTATACTCCATTGTGTATATGTACTACATTTTCTTTTTTCTGCATGATCTAAATTACATATGAAATCTAAAACAGTTAAAATCATAGACACAGAAAGTACAATTGTGTTTCTTAACAGCAAGGGGGAAAATCAAATGGAGGAATGTTGGCCAAAGGGTACAAAATCTCAGTTAAGAGGAATAAGTTCTGGTGATACAGTCTGTTGCATGCTAACTATGATAAACAATAATGTACTGTGTATTTGGAAACTTCTGAGAATGAATTTTACATTTCCACCATTAAAAAGATAATTGCATAAACTGATGGGTATGTTAAATAGCTTGAATGAATTATGAAATATATTAAAATGTCATGTTTTATTCCATAAATATGTGTAATAAAACGTTCAGAACATAAAAAATATCAATAACACACAAAATATATAAATACAAAATGTGCATTTGTGAAATATTGTCCTATCTCCAAAGAAATGCACTCCTTTAATGTATTACATTTTTTTTATCCATCATTGGTTGATGGGCACCTAGGCTGATTCCATGGCTTGAGTATTGTAAACAGTGCTGCTATAAACATGGGTGTGCAGGTACCTGTATTGTATGCCGATTTACATTCCTTTGGATATATGCCAAGAGTGACAGAGCAGAGTCATAGACTAGTTCTATTTTTAATTTTCTGAGGAATCTCCATACTGATTCCATACTGGCTGCACTAATTCACATTCTTATCAACAGCATATAACGGTTCCTTTTCCTCCTGCATCCTTGCCAGCATTTGTTGCTGTGTGTTTTCTTGGTGACAGATATTCTAACTGAGGTGAGATGGAATCTCAGCTATGTTTGATTTGCAACTTTCCCTTATAATTTAGGGTTAACGGGTGCCAGGAGAGTATGTGTTCTCAATCTGGCACCTAGCCCTTATGGGATGATGGCATGATTGAAAATGCATAAAGATAGAGGGATACATTGTTAAAGGACCTCATTATATATGTGTGAGTGAAATATGTCCCTTCTTTCAATACAGAAAAGGGCATCGGGAAAGGTTTTAAAAGTTGAAGTGAGTTGCTAGCCAGCTAAGGAGTCTTGAATTAAGGGAGATTAAGTCCTACAGTGAGATGGAGGTCAATTTAGAAGTTCATTTGCTAGACTGGAATTTGGAAAACAGTTGAGGACACCATCATGTCTCAATTAAACGTTGTCTGTGACTCTGAATAACATGAAAGTCTTACTGAATACCTTTTTAATTTTTTTATTTTTACAGGTGGGGTCTCACTGTGTTGCTCAGACTGTCCTCTGCCCTTTTTTAAAAGGCAGCACTGTGTGTTTTTAAGAAGTGAAATGTATGCCTTGGTTACAATTAGTAATGTCTGTAACTCCAAAAGGTCTAAGGAGTATCCTGGCAAGGCCTTGTATTGTGGTCTTACTTAATGTGATTGTGACTTATATTTTGGTATCTATAAGTTGAGAGATTTTTCAGAGTTCTTTACCCAGAAGGGGACAACTCTTAGGCAATGGACCAGCAACATTCAATACATGTCAACATGGAACCATGCTAAGATAATCACCCGAAATATGGCCAATTGTGCTGACTCTTAAGTCTCATCCTTTATCAGAGACATCCTTGCTAAGGGATAGACTGCAAGAACATTCAAGTGAGCTCCACCATTCCAACAGTCTATGAACTCCCACGGCTGTTCACTTAGTTAATTCCAAGAGATTTCTCAGGTAACCAAAGCGTACGGGAAATGGATTACATCATCCAGCATCATGGTCCCTGGCAAGAGATGGAAGACAGGGAGGTCACAGCTGGGCCCTCTGTATTATGGAGGCATTGACAGCTACAATGAGCTTGTGGGGTGCTGTTTCCTTGGCCCAAAACATCATAGGTAGCTGGGTATAGAGAACCACAGGCTCAGGTTCTGTGAAAGCCTCTATTTCCAGAAGAACCCAGCATGTAGCCCACAAGGTTTGTTTTAAAGGTGTATTGGCATGAATCTGAAGGTGGCAGTTTTTCCATCAGGGACCCTTGGACAACTTAATGGCCACTATAAGTGGTCCAGAGACTCTAGGAGGCATGAGATGTTTCTAAAACTTTTGCAAGAACCAGGTGCCTGTGGCTGACGCCTGTAATCCTGGCTACTTGGGAGGCTGAGATGGGGAGGACTGTAGTTCCAAGCTAGTCCAGGCAAAAAAGCTACCAAGACCCTACCTCAATGAGAAAAAAAAGCTGGGCGTGGTGGTGTGCACCTGTCATCCCAGCGACAGTGGGAAGCTTAAAATAGAAAGATCACATCCAGGCTGGTCTGGACCCTATATTCAAAATAACTGGAGAAAAAAAGACTGGAGGTGTGGCTTAAGTGATAGAGAGCTTGCCTTGCAAGTACAAAGCCTGAGTTCAAACCTCAGTACTGAAAAAAATAAGCCTCTGCAATGAAGAAGTTTCTGAAGATCTGAAGGCACTGTGAGAGTATCTGTTGATTATAATTTAGAGTGATCATAGAAAGAAACTTTCAGGTTTTGTTTTGCTTCGTTTGGTTTGGTCTTTTGAAACAGGGGTCTCACTGTGTAGCCTAGTCTGGCTTCCAACTCAAGATCCTCCTGCCTCAGCCTTCCAAATGCTAGAATGACATATGTGCACCATCATGCCTTTAACTGGAGCCTTTAACTGAAAGGGTTCCCATTTATGATGGGTTGATTTGAGCTGGAGGTGTGGCTCAAGTATAGTGATCCTACCTAGCAAGTATGAGGCCAAGTTCAAACCCTAGTCCCACACCCTCAAAAAGATGGACTATTTTGAAAATAGCAGCATCAGTGAGATTAAGTAAAACTTATAAATGGAGAATATGCTACCAATAGAACCCTCAAAGGATAAAAGATGTTGTACTTGTATGTTGCTAATGAGTGCATCAAATGAATTGCCTTTGAAGACGTCATTAATGCACTCCTCAGAAAGGTAGGTGCACATAAGATCTTGCTGGCAAAGATTTTGTACTATGGCAAAGCAGTGAAAGTACCCCATGGGTAAACTAGAAAAGGTATGTTGTGTCCCTTTGGAGTTGGGGACAAAGTACAGCTGAAAGATTGTTAAAATAGGCACTGAATAGGACATGGTCAAATCTATAATAAAAAACACTTACCATTTAATACTTGGGTGGAGTTAATAATTTTAATAATATTTTGAGTATAGTGGACTTAATGAATGGGACCACAGCTATAAGACTGTGGTAATCTGCCATGTATCATTTACTTTTTCTAGATTTAAGAAGAGGCAAAATTGGGGAGTTGAATGTAGAACTAGTGGAAATAATCACCTCTTTAAGTTTTAAATACTAAGTTTTAATTCCTGAAGACCTTATTTTTAATTTTTGTTGACATAATTGTACATATTAATGGTGTACAGTGTGATAATTTAATACATGTATGTTATATGCAATAATCAAATTAGGATAATTAGCATTTCCATTTCTTTAAACATTACCATTTCCTTATGTTTACAACCTACAAACTCTTCTTATTCTTTGTAAAATATACAACAAATTGCTGTGAACTAAAGTATGTCACCATACTGTGCTGTAGGCCATTAGGACTTATTCCTCCTGTGTTTTAATATTCATTATGCAACCTTACTTCATCCCTCTCCCCCATACCCTTCTTAACTTCTAGTTATCACTATTCTACTCTATACTTCTACAAAATCAACTTTTTTTGATTCCAACTATGAAATAAAGTATGCAGTAGTTGACATTATGTGCCTGGCTTATTTCACTCAATGTGATGTCCTCCTGTTCCATCCATATTGTCTCAAATTACAAGATTTCATGCTTTTTTATGACTTAATAATATTCCATTATATGTGTTATATAATAATATATATTGTATGTATTGTATAATATATGTCATATTTTCTTCATCCATTCATCTGCTACTGGATATATCAGTTGATTTCTTGTCTTGGCCATTATGCATAGTGCTGCAATAAACATGAAGATGCAGGTATCTCTTTGTTATATTTATTTCATTTTCCTTCAGACATAAATCCAACAGTAAGATAGCTGTGCCATATGGTGGTTCTATTTTTAGTTTTTGAGGAACCTCTATACTGTTTTAAATAATTGCTGTAATAATTTGCATTCTTACCAACAATGTGTAAGAGTTCCCTTTTCTCTGCATATCTTTTTGGATTATAGCCATTCTAACTGGGATAAGACAATATATCATTTTGCTTTCAATTTGCACTTTCCTGATGATTGGTAATGCTGAGCACTTTCCATACACTTGTAGGTCATTTGTACACCTTGTTTTGAGAAGTTTTGTTTAAATTATTTCCCCATTTTAAAATCAGATTTGTTGGGGGTTTTTGAGTTCCATATATTCTGGATATTAATCCTTTGTCAGATTAATAGTTTCCCAATATTTTCTCACATTGTATTAATTATTTCCTTTGTTGTGGAGAGGCTTCTTAGTTTCCTATAATTCCATTTGTCTAAGTGAGTTTTGTTTTGGTGGTGGTACTGAGGGGTTGAATTTAGGGCCTTGTGCTTGCTATTTAAGGGCTCTGCTACTTAAGCTACACCACCAGCCCTTTTTGCATTGGTTATTTTTATATAGGGTCTTGCTTTATACCTAGGTGGCCTGGACCACAATCTTCCTATTTGTGCTTCCCTCCATAGCTGGGATGACAAGCATATAACACTATGCTCAGGCGTTCGTTAAGATGGGGTCTTTCAAACCTTTTGTCCAGGCTGTTCTCAAGCTGCGTTCTCCTGATCTCCACTTCCCATAGGCTTGAGCCACCACACCCAGCCCTGCTTTAGTTTTTGTCGCCTGTGTTTTGGGGTCTTATAAAAAAAATCATCATCAATAGTGCTGTCTTTTTTTTTTTTTTTTTTTTGCGGTACTGGGGTTTGAATTCAGGGCCTTCACCTTGAGCCACTCCACCAGCCTTTTTTGGGGATGGGTTTTTTTGAGATAGGGTCTCATGAATTATTTGACAGGGCTGGCTTCAAACCGCAGTCCTCCTAAATCTCTGCCTCCTGAGTAGCTAGGATTACAGGTGTGAGCCACCAGCACCCAGCTTTCTTAAAGTGTTTCCTTTAAGGTTTTTTTTTTCTGATAGTTTCATAGTTTTTGGTCTGTAATTTAGACATTTGATCCATTTTGAGTTGATTTTTTGTAAATGGTGAGAGATAGCATTCTACTTTGATTGTTCTGCATATGAATATCCAGTTTTCTCAGCACCATGTATTAGAGAGGCTGTCCTTTCTCCAATGTGCAATGTTGGCACCATTGTCAAAGATCAGCTGGCTCTAGATGCATGGATTTATTTCTGTGTACTCTATTCTGTTCCATTAGTCTATGCGCTGGTCGTTATGCCAATACCCCAATATATTGTAGCCTTATAGTATGTTTTGAAGTTAGTTATTTGATGCCACAACTTTGTTCTTTTTGCTCAAGATTGTTTTGATTATATGGGGGTCCTTTGTGGTTCCATATGAATTTTAAGATTTGTAATGTTTATGTGAAGAATGCCCTTGGTACATTAATGGGGACAGCAGACAGCACTGAATCTGTAAATCACTTTACTTAGTATGGATATTTTAACAATATTAATTCTTCTGATCCATTAACATGGAATGTCTTTCCTTTTTTGTATTAACTTTAACTAAAGGCCCTATTTTGACTAACTTTCTGCTATACTATTTTTTAATTGTACAAAAGGTTCTATCATGATATTTCCATAAATGCAAATAATGTTCTTTTATCAAATTCACCCCCTCTATTGCACTTTCTTGTCCTCCCCCCACTTTTTAACCAATTTTTAATGGTTTCTTTTTTATTATCATGTTATTGTTGTACTGGGGGTACACTGTGACATTTACAAAAATTCTTACAATATATCACTGTTAAATTCCACCCCCCATCCATCATTCTCCTTTATTCCTCCTCTCCCCATTCCTCAAATAGTTTCAACAGGCCTCATTTTTCCATTTTCTTACATGAGTACAAATATTTCCACTATATTCATCCTCCTACACCCTTTCCTTATATCCTTCCCCTCCCACTGGTACCAACTCCCAGAAAAGACCTGTTTTACCTTCCTGCCCTCAGTTTTTGAAAAAGACACTTTTATTTGTTTAACATAGCTATACAGGGAGTTTCATTGTACCTAATTGGTTCATCCCCTCTATTTTTCTCCTTTCTACTTCAGTCCCCTTCTTATGGTGGTTTCAACAGGTCTGAAAATTCTTTATTCATTCTTATATAGAAAGTATATCAACCATATTCACCTTCTTTACTTCCTTCTTTTACCCCTCCTCTCCCCTTAGTAACCTCCACTTAGCATTACCTGTTTTTCCTATTTACACTTCATTGTTTAGGTGTCTGTTCATTGCTCGGTGGGATTTTTGCCTTGGTGTTATACCTCTACATCTATTGTGCTTAAGTCAATGTAAGCCCCCTCCACTGCATTTCCTTACTCTTTACCCCCTATCCTGTGTTGTTTAACAGTTTTGAATGTGTTTCCTGTGTCTTGTTCCTACATAGATGTGATGTACTTCATTATTTGCTATCTTTCTTTCCTTCTTTTTCTCTTCCCTTGGTCTCCTCTACCAGTCCTACTTTTGAGTACATGTTCTCTCTATATTTTTATGTATACATATATTGTTTACATTTATTTTAGGCCTACATTCCACATATGAGAAAAAACATGTGGCCTTTGGCTTTCTGAGCCTGGCTAACTTCACTTAAGATGATGTCCTCCAGTTCCATCCATTTACTTGCAAACAAAAAAAATTTCATTCTTCTTTATGTCAGAAAAACTATTTTAATTGGTGAATCCATGATATCCCATTTCATCAAGCTAATTTGTAAACATCAAATACATAATATAATTTAATTTATTACACATAGTATTAGAACATCTCTTCCAACTGTGGGACTTTTTTCATGACAATGGGAACTATGACTAGAGGAATTTAGATAAGGCTCTAGTTAAAGTGAGGCATACCTGTTTTTCCTCTAATTTATATTTCATTAGTTTCCTAAGATTCAGAGAGGTATGCTGTTTAATTTAATGGAATTACCATATATAACTATAATTTGAACCCGAGGTATGATTAAACCCATGAAATTTTGTCAGTTGGTATATTTTAGCAAGTAATAAAATTGAGAACCTAGGTTGTAGAGGCACAAAAGTTAATCCAGCTTCCTGTTTGTTTTCATTTTGTTATATAAATCTAAACAACAAATTTTTTTATTTCCATTGGGTCAAGTTATGGACTTTTTCTTTAATATATGCATATAATTTTTATAATTTTATATTATATATTTGTATAATTTTATTTTAATATCTGTATGTTATAAAGTACATATTGAGGCATATGAAACATTATAGTATTATTTTATTTATTTACTTTATATTTTCCTTATAGTTTTTAACAAAATATTTTAGGGCACCTTGTATCTCTGAGTAGCTTTTGTTTAGTCTTCTGGCTGTCCCCAGCCTTTTCTTTTATTTTACCACTTGTGTCGCCAACAAACTAGTACCCCAAGTTACCCTGTCTACAGGTAGCAGCCTCCATCTTTAGCATGTCCCAGTCATCCTTGCTGGGATCAGGGTCAGCATCTAGGAGAGCTATTGTGGCCTTGTCAAAATTTTTTAGACTCTGGGTCTTGAGCATAAAACCCTTGGTATATTGATAGGTGACAGCATGCAATAGGGTTCATGTACACGTCCCAAGTGTTTTGCACTCATGAATTAATTGTCTGACCCTCTCTGGGGTTTTAAGGGGGGCTGGAATAAGGTGTTTCTCACTCTTTTCTTTTTTTCATTAGACATTGTGTTACAGGTCTCCCTTACAACCCACTGGGTGGAGAGACAAAATCAGTAGTAGTGAAGTAAGCAACAACACAAGAATTTACGTCCAAAATGAAACATCTAGTGGGTTATCAGGGTGCCTGAGGTGGATGTCCCTACATGGAGTCCATGTATAGCTCACTACAAAGAAAGTACTTCCAATAAGCATTATCCTCCTGCTCAATGAGAAATGTGTGGAAAACAGCAACACAGTTTGCTCCATCACTTGTCAGTGTTGCCCAGAAGGTTGTCAGTCTTATCACATGGAACTTGGAGAAAAGTCACACTTTATTCCCAACAGAAGGGTCATTTGTCAGTATAGAGGTACCCCAGGAAGGTCATCACAGAATCTAGGCAGTTAACACAGGCCAGAACTCAGAGAAGACTTGGTTTTCAAGTTCTACAATTAAAGGTAGTCATCTATAGCAACACTAGGCAAATGTAGTAAATAACTCCTGTGGCCAGAATATATGCACACCAGCAAGCAATGTTATCTCCAGGCTGTTGCTGCTGTCAGGTAGAACCAATTAATAAGCCACAAACAGTCTAGTGGCATGTTATTCCAGTCTAAGGTTAAACTACCTTACCTACTGCATCAATTGTTTTAAAATATAGTGTAATAAAAGAAAATTTGAGGCATAATAAGGCCAATAGATGAGGAGATAATTGCTTTTCAAAATATAATTTATTATAGTTTCCAAAAAAGAAGGCATGCCATAACATAGAGGGCCATTCAGGGAAGCACTGAGGTTGGTCACAAGGCAAGGAAAAAGGGAATAACTTTGGCCAAGAGTTTTGTTGTGGTTTCCCCAGGAAGAAAAAGGCAAGGCAGGATAATCAAACCTAGGAGTGGCTATTTTGAAGAACTGTACTAGGCTCTGAGTCATAGGGGCTGCACCTAATTGTCTAGTACCTGGTCCTGAGGTGATTAGAGCAAATATATAGTATCCCACAAGTGTGACAGCCTGATAAAAAAGAAGGTTGGGGACATGGACTTTGGATTGGGTGGTTTATATTTGTAATGCACACCTCTGGGAGAAGGTTTCCTCTCACAGAGTGCAGAGAGGGGTGATGAGGGAGGCAGAAGGCCAAGGCAGGCATATTATTGGATTGTCAAGAACAAGGTATGACTGGCATTTGTATGTAGAGTAGATATTAAAGCATCAAGTTTATAGAAACTAGAAACATGGTTAATATACCAGGCACAAAATAAAATAAATAAGAAAAACCCTTTAGACTCCAGGAGGGAGGTACAATTTTGATCTTTGTTTTTCATATTGGCTCCTGAAAGCTTTCCCTTCCTCTCAGTAGAAAATATCCCTTATTACTTTTCCACCTTGTTAGGAGCACTTTTAATTCAAACTAACTGCTGAGCTTCACCCTTATGAAAGACTGGCCACAAATCTGTGGGAAGTAGCCTTAGATCTTGCACTTTATAAGCAAAATGCACCCAGATGTTATCCATATTGGTAGAAAAAATAAGTTTAGGCCATGGACAAGACAGAATTATTTGAAAGTAGCGCCTTCATGCAGTCCTTCTAAAACCAAGGACTGAGCTAAATTATTTAGACTGTGTTTTTCTAGTGATGAATGCAACATTTGGAGGCCCTAAGGATTACAAAGTCTTTGTTCCAAGGGGTACCATATGTGCCTTCCAGCATTTCAATTTTTTTATATATGCCCTGATTATCATGATCTTGTGTTAGCCCTGGAAGATTTTCTGGTCAGTTTCAACTCACTAGCCAGAATTTTGTTGTACCTTGATTGATGCTACTGACCAAGTAAAAATTATTAAGAAAAATTGAAAAAAAAAACTGGGTTTTGAAGACTGACTTTTACAGTTAATGAAATTCATTCTAACTGACTACATTTGGGACTACTAAAGTGAAACAAGTATAGATTGGTCTCACTTTGCCACACTAAATGTTAGAGCTACCTAGGCCAAGGGTCCATGGGCTGGACAGTACAGATTGGAATTAACATAACAAGCCTGAGGTTACTACTTTAGAAGGCCCTATTTTCAAGGTTGGCCCTTGGCTAACATCTAGACCCTTAAAACATTTTATAACTGGTAAGCTTGTTTTTCTGTGCTTATAATTGTACAAACAATGTAATTTATTATGAAAACCTTCTGGCAGCCTAAAATACTTAAGATATTGCCCCTCTCCCACAAATCACAGTCTCAAACTGACCACCTTGGACAAAAACATTATTCATATGTTGCTCTTTTCTTCTCTCTTAGTGGGAGAGTATACACTGTTACTTTTCAAGGGAAATAAAGAGCAAAGGAAGTCTGCACATGGATTCCTCTAGATATCATCTGTGTCTTTTTCCAATTACTGATCCAGTTGGGTATCCTTACTGTGACATTATAACAAATTTTAGATGTATTACTATATTCTGAGTCTAATGATACTATTATCAAATTTCTGAAAGTATAGGTAGTTTTGAAGACTTCCTAAACAGGGCTTTAGTCTGCTAATTTGCTATTTATTTTCTGTCTTTTCAATCAGTTTCTCATTCCTCTCTTTTCCTTTTCCTATCCTGTGAATGACATTCAACATTTTTAGAATTCTAATTTATCTGCAGGGTTATTTTTTATTTTTACTTCTTTGCAGTGCTGGGGATTGAACCAAGGGCCTTGCACATGCTAGACAGAGTGCTCTACCATTTGAACCATGATCCCAACCCTTTTTTATTTATTTGTTTTGTTTTTGAGACAGGGTTTTGCCCCTACCTTTTCACAGAATGGCCTCAAACTTGCAGTCCTCCTGCTTTTGCCTCCCAAGTAGCTGGGATTACAGGATGCATCAGCACATCAGGCTTATCTGTATGTTTTAAACATATCTCCTATGTAGGTACTTTATATAATATGCATACATGACATACCACAACATACAAGTATTAGCATATTTCTGCTTTGAATGTAGATGCCTTCCTTCTAGTTAGGTCCTTTTATCCTCCCAAAATTTAAATATAAAATTGTCTTAAGTACTTTCTTTCCACTAATTCAGCATCACATTAGATAATCTCACTTTTTTAGTTCAACCATTCAATATAATTTTTTAAGCTCCTGGGTAGTCTATTATATTTACTCCTATGTTTACCCAGTCAATTGTTTTTTTTTCCTTCTTGAATTTGCAAGCCCCTCTAGTCATTCTTTCTTTTCTGTTGAGAGAATTTCCTATATCCATTACTTATGTATATATATGTGTGGAGCAGCAATATTATCACGTAATCACAGACCTGACCAGACAGTTAAAGTAGAGGTAGAACCCTGGTGGATGTTATTTGATTTTGAAGTTGCCCCTAAGCACACAGCCACATAGGAAAGTAGAGGACGTATTCTAGTCACAGTGGCTGCACTGGTTGCATTTAGAACAGAGATTAATATAAGAGAATTGAAGGACCAAATAAAGGAGTTGATGAATCATCCAGAGGACAGATGGATCTCCAGAAGTTTTTTGACATTGAAATGATATAATGAAATGCATTATTACTTAAAGGAACATACCAGTGGGGTATAAGGAGTGGAGTGGTCGGGATTCAGAAAATCCCACTTGAAGGATGTCACAGCATTCTCGGCAAAAAGTTCAGAAGAGGGATAGGATATAGCTAAAAGGAAGAGCACATGCTTAGCATGCACGAGATTCTGGGTTCAATTCCCAATGCTCACAATAACAACAAAATAAGCAAACAAGACTAAAATCTCCCCTCTCCAAAAAGTTTAAAAAGCACCAGAGGAACTAAGTGTTCAGAAAAGTGGCATGGAAATCTTATTAATTATTCCTGTTGGATACCCTGAGTTCATAAGATTTAGTGTTGCGATAGATCACTGACTTCCTCTATGCATTTTGAACCAAAAAATTTAAGAAAGCAGTGTATTGCAACTTTGGCCTACTCAAATTATCTTGTCTACCAAGGAGGACATTAGGGTCAAAATACCCACATCTGACAGGAAGAAGGCAAGGAAGAGAACTTTGTCAAATATGAACCTATCTATGAAATATTTCAGTCTGTAGACATTATTTCATGATGGGTTTGAACAGATGCATAAATGGATGGGAAGAATGGTAGAAAAAGTATATGAGTGTATACCACAATGTGACTTAGAATCATGATAGTGAAAGGATATTACAGGTTGCTTACAGGTGTTCCTGCATCCTTTCTTCTGTTCATTATTGATTCCTGGTTATTGAGGTTGACTCTTCTGGAAGGAAGAAGTTCATACTGTTTCTCCAAACTTTGTGCAGGCAATGCCTAATGTGTTAATCAGCCTTTCCCTTATGGTAACAAAATACCTGAGATAATCAACTTTAAAAATGGAACATTTTATTTTAGATCACATTTTTGGAGGTGTTATCCCTATTACTTTTCATAAAGGTAGCACATCACGGAGGGAGCACATGGCATAGGAAGCTATTTACCACATGGTAGCTAGGAAGCTAAAAAAGAGAAAGAGAAGGGCAATTCATAATTTCCTCCAAGACTGCTGTCACTGACCTAAGATCTCCTACTAGTTCCCAACTTCTTAAACATTCCACTACCTTCCAATAGTACCAACCTCAGGACCACTCCTTTAACACATGGGATTTGGGGAAGTATTCCAGATCCAAACCATAGCATTCCACTTGGCCCCCCAAGTTTATGTACATCTCACAATGAGAAATGCATTTAGTCCACATCCAAGAGTCCCCCGTGTCTTAACTGTTCTAGCATTGCACAAAAGTCCAAATCCAAAACCCACTCTAAGACTTGAGGCAAACCCAGTTGTGATCCTCTGTAAAAATAAAAAACAAAGTTACATTCTTCCAAGATACAATGGCATAAGTTAAACGTTCTCATTCCAGAAGAAAGGAATGGGAAAATAGCAAGGAATGATTGGGCCAAAAGAAGACTGAAACTAAGCAGGGAAAATACACCATCCCTGGAAGACTCCATGTGGATCCCAAGTTGATGTTTAAGAACCCCACAGACAAAACAATAGTGTTAAATCAGTATAGGTGAAACTGCAGAGATTAAAAAGTAGATTTACCACTCTTAAATGAGTTTAGTAAGTCAGTGAATCTTTTTAAAGAATAATTACTTATTTACATTGTAGGTTTGTCCAGTCTACCTCTGACAACAGTTTGTCATTTCTGTCTATAATGATGACTTCATGAAGTAGAGTTTGAAGTCTTTACCCACTGAACAAAAAGATCACAACTGTGATTTATAATAAGCTTGAAGCTCATGATGAATATCATTACATGCTTCTAGTCATATCTCAAAATGCCCAGGGCACTGAATACAACACAAACTTCTTAAACAAGGATCATGTATTTCCATGGTTGATGCAATGTTTTGGATCTGGAATGTCCCCCAAAGGCTTGTTAAAGGCTTGTTCTTCAGATTGGCATTATTGAAGATAGTGGAACCTTTAAGAAGTAGAGCCTAGTGGGAGTCTGAAGTCACTGAAAGCATGCCCTTGAAGGGGATTATGAGATGCTGGTCTCTTTCTCTTTTTTACTTTCCAGCTGCCACAGGTGAGTCCCTTCCTCTACCATAAGCTCTTGCCATGATATATTACCTCACCAAAGGCCCAAAAGCAACAGGGTCAAACAACAATGAACTAAAATCTCTGAAACCATGAGGCAAAAATGCACAACTTTTAATTTGCCCATTGCATTAAAAGGTGTGATTAGTATTCATTCTAATTCTTTGCCCTTTATGCTGTTAAACTGGATTTGCTTCTAGGCCAGAATAGTCAGAGAACTTCATCATTTACTAGAGACAGCAATGTACAGATCTTAAGGCTGTCAATGCCTCCAAGCCCAAGACCATCAGGAAAGTGCCTGTAGTTTAACGATTTGGATTTATTATTTGTTGCAGCAAGGGAAAATGCATATCAAGGGGTATCATGGAATACTTCAGTAAGTGGGTATGAATAAAAGGGTAAAATATCAAGCCTTAGACTTAGAAAAGGGTTGTTTGCAAGGTTCTCTTCCGGGAACTTGATTAGTACACAGTTTCCTATACTGGTAAACTTCCCCTAACTGATAAATGTGGTCTATTATGTATAGACTTTCACAAATAGTTTGGTATATACTTAATGCCTACTTTCCTCCTGAGTGTGTGAAATTTGGTGCATGTTAAGTAGATGGTGCCTATGGGACTGGCCCACCACCTCCTCTAAAGCAAAACCAAATCTTGGACACTAGTCCCTAGGGAATTTCCTGATAGACAGCACTGCAGATGTTGTCACAACTCTTTCTAGGAGGAATTAAGTGCATTCTACTTGACTCACTGGAATAGGACTCCTGAAATTTTATCCATGGTTTACTCTAGACTTCTCCCATGTTCCCTTTTCCTTTGCTGATTTGTTCGGTCTCTGTTCACCGTAAAAAAATCTTAGCCATACATGTGACAATATGCTTAGTACATTATTCTAGTAAATCACTAATCCTAGAAGTGGTCTTGAGGAGACTTCTGGCATTATTGACTTTACAAGTGGGATCTGTAGAATGACTGAGATTCATTGAAATATAGCAGACACATTGGGAGAGGAAGGATGAAGTAGCAGGGAGGAGAACCTTTGATGCCTGCATGCCACAGAGTAATCCATGATATGAAGTAATATCTGAACAGCTTGCTCTCTGTTATAAGATTTTAAAGTTACCTGTAGTATTTTCAAATAGCAAATCCAAAACCAGAGTTGTTTTTCTGAAGCACTGGCTACTTTGGCTTTGCAGGTTAAAATGAGAAAATAAAATGCACAGCCTGAGTTACATTCTTGTTCTGTCTTCAAAGAGAGAGAAGAAAGGGTCCAAATATTCCCACAAGGGAGCTTAGAATGGGCCAGAAATGTCTAACAAGATTATGTTGCTCTCTTCTCCAAGTGGGTGGGAAGAAAGTTAAACCAGTCTCCAGGACTGCAGCAATGCTTTAGATAAACGAGACAAAAAAGAAAAAGTGGGGCCTCGTAGCTCATGCCTGTAATCCCTGGCACTTGGGAGGCAGAGTTGAGGAGGATTGAGGTTTAAGGCCAGCCCAGGTAAAAAGTTAGAGACCCTCCATTTCAACCAATAAAGTTGGGCATGGTGCTATGCACCTGTCACACCAGCTGTGTTGGAGACTTAAATAGAAGGGTCACTGTCCAGGCTGGCCCATGCAAAAATGTGAGATTCTATTCCAAAAATAACTAAAAAGCAAAAAAACAAAACAAAATGAAACACTTAGGGTGTGGCTCAAGTGGTAAAGCACTTGCCTAGCAAGCACTTGCTCAGCAAGGCCCTGAGTTCAAACCCAGTACTGAAAAAAAAAATATATATATATGTACATATATATATATATATATATATATATATATATATATATGTTGAAAAAAAAGCCATCAATGCAACACCCTTCAGCCACCCTCTCCATTCCACATTTAATTCCATTTAGAATCTCTCAGAAATCACATCGTTTACCCTGCAAGTGCCAAATTTACTGACAGGGATTTGAGTAAACTTGCAGTGAATGAAAAAAGGGGAATTTTTTTTTTAAATCACCTTACAGGGGGAAGAGCAAAATGGAAGTTGAATAATATCATCTGGAAATCTCTCCACAGAGATGCGAAGTTGAACAGTTATTCACACACCAAACTACCATGACAAGAGCTGATGAAATCAGGCAAGACTGTTACATTTTAGCACAAAAAATGAAAAGAGCTCAATCAATATACACTTAAAAAATAAAGGACAGGAACTTGAAACAGGTCATGTCTGGGGATGGATAACAGTGTGAGGGAGAGGGTAAATAGAGAGGGTGAAAAAGGGTGAGTATGGTCCATATACTTTGCATATGTTATGAAAATAGAACAATGAAGCCTGGTGAAATAGTTTTAAGAAGTGGGAATGAGTAAGAATTATGGGGGGGGTGTGAATCTAATTAAGGTAAATTGTAAGCACATATGAAACTCCCTGTACAACTCATATATGCTAATAAAAATGTAAAAACAATTATCAGTGGCTTTTCTATATAGCAACAATGAACAGGCTGACAAAAATCAGGAAAATAATTCCATTCACAGCAGCCTCAAAAAGAATAAAATAACTAGGAATAATCAAAGGAAATGAAAGACCTCTATAGTGAAAACTATAAAATCTTACAGAAAGAAAATGAAGAAGACATTAGAAGATGAAAAGACCTGCCATGTTCACAGATTGACAGAATTAATATTATGAAAATGGCTACACTACCAACAGCAATCTACAAATTCAATGCAATCACCATAGAACCCCCAATGTCATTCTTCACAGGAAAAGAAAATTCAATCCTAAAACTTATATGGAAATATAAAAGACCCTGAATAGCAAAAGCAATCCTGAGCAAAAAGAGCAATGCTGGAGGTACCACAATACCAGACATCAAAATACAGCATGGTACTGGTACAAAAGCAGATATCAAGACCAATGGAATAAAATAGAAGACCCAGAAATAAACCCACATGACTATAGCCATCTGATTTTTGACAAAGGAGCCAAAAACATACATTGGAGAAAAGACAGCCTTTTCAACAAATGGTGTTGGAAAAACTGGATATCCACATGTAGAAGACTGAAACTAGATCCCTGCCTCTCACCCTGTATAAAAGTCAATTCAAAATGGATCAAAGACCTTAATGTAAGACCTAAAACTCTGAAACTTCTACAGGAAAACAATTGAAGATATATGCATGGGTAAGTATTTTCTGAGTAAGACTCCAATTGCCCACAGAATGAGTAAGAATTGACAAATGGGATTGTATCAAATTAAAAAGCTTCTGCACATCAAAGGAAACAAATACAAGAATGAAGAGAAAACCCACATAGTAGGAGAAAATCTTTGCCAGATATTCATTGGATAAAGGATTAATATCCAGGGGGCAATCCAAGATGACTAATAGCCAATAGACCCTGGAATCCTGAGCTCTCACGAGTCTGAAAGAAAATTTCAGATTTGTGGTAGTAAGGATAAGGTAACACTGCTTTTTTTACCAAGTAAAGACAAACCAACACATATGGGGAACATAATGCACAATGACCAACCTTCAATTAGTTTTTTATGACACATAACAGCCCCAGAAGCCCAGGCACTGTGGAACAGCAGCCAACAGACTGCCTGCTGGTGAGCCACTTTTCCTTTTTATTTTTCCTTCTTTTTTCCTCTCTCCAAAGAGCAAAAAATCAACACAGAGAACTGCAGAATGAGCTCTGTAAGCCTCTGGGATGTCCTGGACCCACCAAAATTCCTGGACACAGAACCTCTGACTGCTACCTGCCTGTGTGGACCCAAGCTGACCCCCATTACCACCGAGTGAAACTACAGACCCTCCAGGTGAGCATGCCACATCATCTACTCTGGAGTGAACCACATAGTCCAGAACAGCTTGTGGGCAGAGTGCACCCCTCCCAGACAAAACTAGTGGCCTAAAAAGCAGAGGGAAAATTTCACCTCCACTTGGTGGGGGTGGGGTGGAGTACTGAGCTGATTAGGCCTGTGTGGGGGCAGGGCAGCCCAGGCACAGTCTGGGAAAAAATAACAGTACATTCAACCACCTTGGAGAAACTGGTAGTGATCTGAAACTAACAGATTTCCCAGAGAAAAGCCTCCACCAAAAAGCTCAATTCTAGCTCCCAGGTCTAGAGGCTGGCAACTGCTCATATACCAGTTCTTTGCGGGACCACAACAGAGAACCCACCTACAAAAAAAAAACAAGCTGGGATGGCGGCTAGAGGGAGGAAGCAGAAAAGTGCCTCCTATAGTGAAATCATGGAGAGACGCTGGAGACACACCTTACAGGCAAAACCACCAAGAAGAGGCAAAACTTTGACCCCTCCACACATCCAGCCAGTGCAGAGAATCTCCACTTCACGTTAAATGGAGAAACCAGGAGGGCCCATGGGCCACCAGTTGCCTGCACCCAGATGGCTTAGGAAGACGCGGACAAGGTGAGCTTAGTGGTACTGCAGTACTACCACAGACAACCCTGGTCCAGAACAGCATAGCACCCTGGACAGACCAACCTCCACCCAGGGAAAAAAGAGAAACTGAGTAATAAGCAATAAGAACAATAAAGACACATGGGAAAAAGCGTGGGGTGCACTGAGCACCAAAGAAGGGGTGAAGGGAATCCTTCACGGAACAGTAAATAAATAAGCTAGGCAGGCCGGAGAGGCTCCGGTGGGAGCGGGGGCACACGCCCAGCAACCAGGAGCAGAAAAGCTTGTGAGAGTGGCGGAGGGAGGAAAACTCCACAGGAGAGGGGGGAAGACCCACCTCCCACATGAGCTGTAAACAAACATGCAGGCCTGAGAAAGTGGGTGCAGTGTCACCTCCCCCAGTGTGCTTGGAAAGGGGAAAGCTTGTAGCAGAGGCATCGCGCACAGGAGAACTCTGTGTAAACAAAGCCTGCGGGGCCAGGTGAGTGTTAAGCTCACCCCTGAGATCTGCATAAATAACGCCTCCAGCAACAGCAGGCTGACAGCAGCGGGCAGGCAAGCCACAGCTGCAGATACCATTCACAGAACTGTCTCCAGACTCTTTTTTTCTTCTCTACCTATCTTTGATGAGAAAACAACCGAACTGCACCTGCATGCTGAAAAACTTACTGAAACTGTATGGCATTTGAACTTGGGACATTTGGTGGGTTTTTTTGTTGTTGTTGTTTTTGTTTTTTGTGCAGTTTTGTTCTACTTTATGAATCCCCTTTGATGAGACAATGACAGAACAACATCGTGAGGCACCATCTCCAGGACTGGAGACTGAGACAGACACCAAAATAATTAAGACTGAAACTTCATTGCATTTGAACTTGGAGGGTTTTCTTTTCTATTTTTCATTTTGTTTTATTTTATTTATATATATATATTTCTTTCATTTACTTATCTTTTACTTTTATTCTTATCTTTATTCTTTTTATACTTTCTTTTCAATCCTCTCTCTGTCTCTCTAATGTCTGTTCAGCTTACTGTCGATTAGTACATCAACGCTCCCTTCTTACACCTTTGAAACTTTTTTGTTTGATTCCTTGTTTTGTTTTTTCCTACTTGTCTGTTTATTTGCTTTTCCCATTTTCTTTAACTTCTTGCTTTCCATCTCCTCTCACCCTTCCATTTTAAATATTACCATTGTTATTATTACAAGCTAGAAAATACTTAATTGCACACAGTACAGGGAAAGTAACAACACCAAGGACAATGATAGGAAGACAGAAAAAACAAGGAAACCAGTTTCCCCACAGCAAAAAGTTAGTACAGGAACCAGAGGGAAATGAAGAAAACAGATACTTAGATCCAGACTCCAACAAAATGAAGATAAACTATGCCAAAGAACCCAATGAAGCCCACAAGAATAATTTAAAAGAAGACATACTACAAGTACTCAATGAGAATTTTATAGAGATGATACTGGATATGGTCAACCAAAATGTACAGGAGACACTCAAGAAATTCCAAGACAATAAAAATAGAGAATTTGAAAAAGCAAAAGAAGAAATAAAGGAAACCATAGAAGCACTGTATAAACACCAAAGTGAAACACAGAATATGATTAATAAAGAGATAAATGACTCAGAACAAAAATAGACAACATGAAAGAGGAAACCACCCAGGATACGGAAAACCTCAGAAAAAAGAACGAAACAGAACTGCAAAAGAAAACGGAAGGCCAATCCAGCAGAATAGAACAAACAGAAGACAGAATCTCAGAACTTGAAGATGAAATGGTAATTAAAGGAAAAACTGAAGAACTATTAGTTAAACAACTCGAGACCTGTGAAAAGAAAATGCAAAAACTCACTGACTCCATCAAAAGACCAAACTTGAGAATCATGGCCATTGAAGAAGGACAAGAGGTGCAAACGAAGGGAATGCATAATATATTCAACAAAATAATAACAGAAAATTTCCCAAATCTAGAGAAATCTATTCCCATACAGACGCAAGAGGCCTCCAGGACACCAAACAGACCAGATCAAAATAGAACTACCCCACAACATATCATCATTAAAACAACAAGTCCAGAAACTAGGGAAAGAATATTGAAGGATGTAATAGAAAAAACAAATAACATACAAAAGTAAACCCATCAAAATTGTGGTAGACTTCTCAACAGAAACATTAAAAGCAAGAAGAGAACGGGGTGAGATCTTCCAGGCACTGAATGAAAATAACTTCAACTCCAGGATACTCTACCCAGAAAAACTATCACTCAAAACAAATGGAGCAATAAAAGTCTTCCATGATAAGCAGAAACTAAAACAATATGTGACCATAAAGCCACCACTACAAAAGATTCTTCAAGGGATTCTGCACACAGAAAGTGAAACCCAACTTAACCATGAAAAGACAGGTAGCACCAAACCACAGGAAAAGAAAAAGCAAGAAAGTAGAGAGTAACCTCAACTTAGGTACACACAATCAAACCTTCAAACAACTAAGACAACTAAATGACAGGAATTGCCACATACCTATCAGTACTAACACTTAATGTTAACAGACTTAATTCACCCATCAAAAGGCACCGCTTGATGAAATGGATTAAAAAGGAAGATCCAACAATTTGTTGGTACAGGAGACCCATCACACCAACAAAAATAAGCATAGGCTTAGGATGAAAGGCTGGAAGAAGATTTACCAACACAATGGCCCCCGAAAACAGGCAGAAGTAGCAATACTTATATCTGACAAAGTAGACTTCAAAACTACATTGATCAAACGAGATAAAGAAGGACATCCCATACTAATAAAAGGGGAAATAGACCAAAAGGAAATAATAATCATCAACCTGTATGCACCCAATGTCAACGCACCCAATTTCATCAAACATACCCTGAAAGACCTAAAAGCATACATTAACTCCAAAACAGTGGTTGTGGGAGACTTTAACACCCCATTATAATCAATAGATAGGTCATGCAAACAAAAAATCAATAAAGAAATTCAACATCTAAAATATACAATAGATCAAGTGGAGCTAATTGATGTCTACAGAACATTTCATCCAACTTCTACAAAATATACATTCTTCTCAGCTGCCCATGGGACCTTCTCCAAAATAGATCATATCCTAGGGCACAAAACAAGCCTCAGCAAATATAAGAAAATAGAAATTATACCGTGCATACTATCTGATCACAATGCAGTAAAACTAGAACTCAACAACAAAAGTAAAGACGAAAAACATGCAAACAGCTGGAAACTAAATAACTCATTACTTAATGAGTTATTGATCATAATAACTCATAATAATGAGTTATTGATTGGTCATTGATGAAATAAAAGAAGAAATTAAGAAGTTCCTGGAGGTCAGTGAAAATGAAAACACAACCTACCAGAACCTATGGGACACAGCAAAGGCAGTCCTGAGAGGAAAGTTTATAGCCATGAGTGCATACATTAAAAAGACTGAAAGATCCCAAATCAATGACCTAATGATACATCTCAAACTCCTAGAAAAACAAGAACAAGCAAATCCCAAAACAAATAGGAGAGAAATAATAAAAATAAGAGCTGAAATCAATGAAATAGAAACCAAAAAAAACATACAAAAAATTAATGAAACAAAAAGTTGGTTCTTTGAAAAAATAAACAAGATCGATAGACCCCTGGCAAACCTGACTAAAATGAGGAGAGAAAAAACCCAAATTAGTAGAATTAGGAATGCAAAAGGGGAGATAACAACAAACACCATGGAAGTCCAGGAAATCATCACAGACTACTTTGAGAACCTATATTCAAATAAATTTGAAAATCTTAAAGAAATGGATAGATTTCTAGATACATATGATCATCCAAAACTGAACCAAGAGGAAATTAATCACCTGAATAGATCTATAACACAAAATGAAATTGAAGCAGCAATCAAGAGTCTCCCCAAAAAGAAAAGTCCAGGACCTGATGGATTCTCTGCTGAATTCTATCAGACCTTTAAAGAAGAACTGATACCAACCCTCCTTGAACTGTTCCATGAAATAGAAAGGGAAGGAAAACTGCCAAACACATTTTATGAAGCCAGCATTACACTTGTCCCAAAACAGGCAAAGACACCTCCAAAAAGGAGAACTATAGGCCAATCTCCTTAATGAACATTGATGCAAAAATCCTCAACAAAATAATGGCAAACCGAATTCAACAACACATCAAAAAGATTACTCACCACGACCAAGTAGGCTTCATTCCAGGGATGCAGGAGTGGTTCAACATACAAAAATCAATAAACGTAATAAACCACATTAACAGAAGCAAAGACAAAAACCACTTGATCATCTCAATAGATGCAGAAAAAGCCTTTAATAAGATCCAACACCATTTCATGATAAAAGCTCTAAGAAAACTAGGAATAGAAGGAAAGTACCTCAACATTATAAAAGCTATATATGACAAACCTACAGCCAGCATTATACTTAATGGAGAAATACTGAAACCATTCCCTTTAAAATCAGGAACCCAACAAGGATGCCCACTATCTCCACTCCTATTCAATATAGTACTGGAATTCCTAGCCAGAGCAACTAGGCAAGAAGAAGGAATAAAAGGAATACAAATAGGTAAAGAAACTGTCAAAATATCCCTATTTGCAGATGACATGATCCTATACCTTAAAGACCCAAAAATCTCTACTCAGAAGTTTCTAGACATCATCAATAGCTACAGCAAGGTAGCAGGATATAAAATCAACATAGAAAAATCATTAGCATTTCTATACACTAACAATGAGCAAATTGAAAAAGAATGTATGAAAACAATTCCATTTACAATAACCTCAAAAAAAATCAAATACCGAGGTGTAAACCTAATAAAAGATGTGAATGACCTCTACAAGGAAAATTACAAACTTCTGAAGAAAGAGATTTAGGAAGATTATAGAAAGTGGAGAGATCTCCCATGCTCATGGATTTGTAGAATCAACATAGTAAAAATGTCTATACTCTCAAAAGTAACCTACATGTTTAATGCAATTCCCATCAAAATTCCAATGACATTCATTAAAGAGATTAAAAAATTTACCATTAAATTTATATGGAAACACAAGAGGCCACGAATAGCCAATGCAATACTCCATCAAAAGAACAATGCTGGAGGTAGCACGATACCCGACTTCAAACTATATTACAGAGCAATAATGAAAAAACAGCATGGTACTGGCACAAAAACAGACATGAAGACCAGTGGAACAGAATAGAGGACCCAGATATGAAGCCACACAACTATAACCAACTTGTCTTTGACAAACAAGCTAAAAATATATGATAGAGAAATAGCAGCCTCTTCAACAAAAACTGCTGGGAAAACTGGTTAGCAGTCTGCAAAAAACTGAAACTAGATCCATGTATATCACCCTATAAAAATATTAACTCACAATGGATCAAGGATCTTAATATCAGACCACAAACTCTAACGTTGATACAGGAAAGAGTAGGAAATACTCTGGAATTAGTAGGCATAGATAAGAACTTTCTCAATGGAACCCCAGCAGCACAGCAACTAGGACATAGCACAGATAAATGAGACCTCATAAAACTAAAAAGCTTCTGTTCATCAAAAGAAATGGTCTCTAAACTGAAGAGAACACCCATAGAGTGGGAGAAAATATTTGCCAGCTACACATCAGACAAAGGACTGATAACCAGAATATATAGGGAAGTCTAAAAACTAAATTCTCCCAAAACTAATGAACCAATAAGGAAATGGGCAAGTGAACTAAACAGAACTTTCTCAAAAGAAGAAATTCAAATGGTCAAAAAATACATGAAAAAATGCTCATCATCTCTAGCAATAAAGGAAATGCAAATTAAAACCACACTAAGATTCCACCTCACCCCTGTTAGAATAGCCATCAGTAGCAACACCACCAACATCAGGTGTTGGCGAGGATGCGGGGGAAAAAGGAACCCTCTTACACTGTTGGTGGGAATGTAAACTAGTACAACCACTCTGGAAAAAAATTTGGAGGCTACTTAAAAAGCTAGACATTGATCTACCATTTGATCCAGCAATACCACTCTTGGGAATATACCCAAAAGACTGTGACACAGGTTACTCCAGAGGCACCTGCACATCCATGTTTATTGCGGCACTATTCACAACAGCCAAGCTATGGAAACAGCCAAGATGTCCCTCCACTGACGAATGGATTAAGAAAATGTGGTATCTATACACAATGGAATTTTATGCAGCCATGAAGAAGAACGAAATATTATCATTTGCTGGTAAATGGATGGAATTGGAGAACATCATTCTGAGTGAGGTTAGCCTGGCCCAAAAGACCAAAAATTGTATGTTCTCCCTCATGTGTGGACATTAGATCAAGGGCAAACACAACAAGGGGATTGGACTTTGAGCACATGATAAAAGCGAGAGCACACAAGGGAGGGGTGAGGAAAGGTAAGACACCTAAAATTTAGCTAGCATTTGTTGCCCTTAACATAGAGAAACTAAAGCAGATACCTTAAAACCAACTGAGGCCAATAGGAAAAGGGGACGAGGAACTAGAGAAAAGGTTAGATCAAAAATAATTATCCTAGAAGGTAACAGACATGTACAGGAAATCAAAGTGAGTCAACTCCCTGTATAGCTATCCTTATCTCAACCAGCAAAAACCCTTGTTCCTTCCTATTATTGCTTATACTCTCTCTTCAACAAAATTAGAGATAAGGGCAAAATAGTTTCTGCTGGGTATTGAGGGGGTGGGGAGGAGAGGGAGGGGGCAGAGTGGGTGGTAAGGGAGGGGGGCAGGGGGCAGAATTGACCCAAGCCTTGTATGCACATATGAATAATAATAATAAAAAAAAGCTGACCCAGACATCCTATCCCCCCAAGATGAGCCTGGACTCAAACACCCTGAGCAGATCCCCCAGAATTGTCTGGTAGAGAGGGGCACCATTGATTGCCACACAACCCAGCATATCAACCTTAAAGAGGGTCAGGGAAACAGAGAAAGCCCCTGGAGTAGAAACTGGGTGGAAAAGCCCAGAGCACTCATTGAACTAAGAGTAAACCCACTCCTCTCCATAACAAGGAAGAAATTTAGACAATAATATAGATACATATTTTTTGAATTTTTTGTATTTTTTAATTTTTCTTTTTCTTTTTTTTTTCTTTCTTTCTATTTCTTTTCTTTTTCTGTTACTTATCTCCTTTTTCCATTCTGTTCAATTTTTAATTTGCTTAGCCCTCTCTTATTCCACTTTCCTTTCTCTCTCTCAAATTTTTTTTTCTTTTCTCTCTTTTCTTCTCTTTACCTTTCTCTCCTCCCATCTTTTCCCCACACTGTCCCTATTGTCTCCACACTAATCACTCACAGAATAGTCTACTACACCAAATTTACACCTTACCTCATCCTTCCTATCACTCTGCAAAACGTGACACTAGCACCCTCCCCCACAACTGAACTACACCTTTACCCACATTACAGCCTTATTACCCCATATTCCCCACACCTCTTCTCCCCTTTGTCCCATTCCCCCCACCTTCTACCACCATCACTTTAATCTCTATGTAAGCAACTATTATATGGCCAATACCCACTGTCTCTAGATAATATCACCAAGTGTTTTAAATATTATGTAAACAACAGGCTTCACATTGAATCTGTGAATTTGTTATTGCTAAGTTATACCTCTAGGTCAGTGAACAGAAATACTCAAAACAATCTAGCTAATAACCAAGCTAGTCAGAGCAAGAAATTAAGTCAGGGAAAAGATAACAGGTGATTAAAACCCCTAACTAATTAATCAACAACACATGAGCAAGCACAAAATAGAAATACAGGAGGAAAAAAGAAGGCAAAGGAATATGACTCCTCAAAAGACTAATAATCACACAGTAGAGGATTTGGAGGACAGTGAAGGGGAGGAATTCCCAGTAGCTTAGATCAGAGGAATGATGATAAGAATGTTTACCAAGCTTAAAAAGAACATTAAAAAATTCAATGAATCCCAACAGAACATGGATTTAAAAAAAAAGAAACTTCAGAAGTACAGAAATAACTCAATTGAACTCAAAGAGGATTACAGCATACTCCAAAACAAAACAAAGGAGATTATTGTAAAAAGAGATAAATGAAATATAGAAGACAGTACAAGATATGAAAGAGGAGCTCAACAAAGACATGGAAAGTCTAAAAAAGGAAAATCAAACAGAATCCTGGAAATGAAAAGTTCCTTAAGTCAAATAAAAAATACAGTTGAAAGCCACTCTATCAGAATTGAACAAGGAGAAGACAGAATTTCAGGACTCAAAGTCAAAATAGAAACTAAAGAGAACAGAGGAGAATACTTAGACAAAAAACTAAAGACCTGTGAGAGAATATGCAAGAACTCTGTAATTCCATCAAAAGATTAAACCTGTGAATTATGGGCATCAAAGAAGGAGAAGAGGTACAAGTCAAAGGTATACATAATATATTCAAAAAATAATAGCAGAAAATTTCCCAAATCTCAAGAAAGAGATACTCATTCAGGCACAGGAAGCCTCCAGGACACAAGACAGTACCTCACCACAGCATATTACAGTTAAAATTATTAGCACACAGAACAAGAAAAGAATATTGAAGGCTGTAAAAGGGAAAAATCAAATAACATATAAAGGTAAATCCATAAAAATAACAGCTGATTTCTCTACAGAAACCTTAAAAAAAAAGAAGAGCATGGAGTGAGGTATTTGGAGCACTGAAAGAAAGCAACTTCAGCCATAGGATACTCTATCTAGCAAAGATATCATTCAAAATTGAAGTAGGAATGAAAGTCTTCCATGCTAAACAGAAACTAAAACCATGCATGACCACCAAACCAGAACTACAGAAGATTCTGAAAGAAAATGAAAACACACATTGCCATGAAAGGATGGGAATTATTAAACCTCAAGAGAATAACAGACAAGTAATCAGAGAGTACCATAGAATTAGTTGCACACACACCAAAACCAACTAAATGGCAAGAATCACAACATACCTCTCAATATTAACACTGAATTTTAAGGGCCTCAACTCCTACATCAAAAGACATTGATAAACTTGATTAAAAAAGAAGAGTCGCTTTTATTTCCTGTTTATCCTAACCAAACACCTACTTCTCTGACTATGGGATACCTGCCTTCACTTTATTGAATTAAAAACAATTTACTCTTCAAAATCCAGTTTAAAGAAGACTTCTTCTTAAATACTAGAATAAATCTCTGCCCCAATTCCAAAACCATTTCATTTGTATTCTTATGACATTTATTTTATACCTTATAAATAATTATTTATGGGATCCAAAATGGTGACTGGGACACAGATGCAGACAGTGTGAACTCTGTGAATCAGGGACCTTGCTGAGACGCTGGAGACATACTTGGCTGAGGTAAAGCATAAGGGAGAGTTGAAACTTCAGCACCCTGAACCTCTATCCCATGAAGGCTTCCCCACACCACGATACTCTGAAAGAACAGGCAGGCCACCACCCCTACGCTGCCGCTGCCAGCCACCACTGCCCACCCACCAGCCTGCTGGCTACAAGCTCCAAACGTGCTTGGGAGACCTTCAGCAGACCAAACAGAATACTTTCCTGCTGGAGCCACACTTGGAAAAAAAAAAACAAAAAAGAAGAAACAAAACACAGAAACCCTGAACCCCCAGCCCATACAAAGCTTCTCCATGCCACGTTACACTGAGAAAACAGGAAGGCTCCAGCACTGCCAGACAGTGGCTCCAACCTGCCTAGGAGATGCAGACAAACAGAACTGGATGCTAAAGGAGTAACACCAGAACTACTAAGACTGAAATTCTACTGTTTTTGAACTGGGAATTTTTTTTCTTTTTTAAGTGTTTGTTTGTCTTGTTCACTTTTTGATTGTCCACCATCTCTCCCTGTTGATTTCTTTGGTTCTCCATTTTTTTCTTTCTTTTTCTTTTTTCTCTTTCTTTCTTGGTTTTGTTAGTTTTACTATTGTAAGTTAGCTAATACTAAATTACACACAGACCAGGGACAGAAACAGTACCAAGTGGAATGATGGGAAGATGAAAAAGGGATGGAAACCATTCTCCCCACAAAAATAAATTAGTACAGGCTTCAGAGGGAAATGAAGAAAACAGATACCCAGATCCAGACTCCAACAAAACAAAGATAAACTATACCAAGGAACCCAATGAAGCCCACAAGAACATCCTGAAAGAAGAAATCCTGCAAGTAATAAATGACAATTTCATAGAGATGTTACTAGATATGGTCAACCAAAACATACAGGAGGCACTCAAGAAATTCCAAGACAACAAAAATAAAGAATATGAGAAAACACAAAAACAAATAAATGAAATCATAGGAGCCCTAAATAAACACCAAAGTGAAACAGAGAATACCATAAATAGAGAGATAAATGAATTAAGGATGAAATTTGACAATATTAAAGAGGAAGTGACCCATGATATGGAAAACCTCAGAAATAAGAATGAAACAGAAATACAAAACAAAATGGAAGGCCACCCCAGCAGACTAGAACAAGCAGAAGACAGAATCTCAGAACTTGAATATGAAATGGAAATTAAAGGAAAAACTGAAGAACAATTAGTCAGACATCTCAAGATGTGTGAAAGGAATATGCAAGAACTCACCAACTCCTTCAAAAGACCAATCCTGAGAATCATGGGCATTGAAGAAGGAGAAGAGGTGCAAACAAAAGGAATTCATAATATAATAACAGAAAAATTCCCAAACTAGAGAAAACTATGCCCATTCAGGTACATAAAGCCTTCAGGACACCAAACAGACTAGACCAAAATAGAACTACTCCACAATATATTATCATTAAAACAACAAGCACAGAGAATAAAGAAAGAATATTGAAGACTATAAGAGAAAAGACAAATAACATACAAAGGTAAACCCATCAAAATCACAGCAGATTTCTCAATGGAAACCTTAAAAGCAAGAAGAGCATGGAGTGGGGTCTTCCAGGCACTGAATGAAAATAACTTCAACCCTAGGATACTCTACCCAGCAAAATTATCATTCAAAATAGATGGAGCAATAAAAATCTTCCATGATAAGCAGAAACTAAAACAATATATGACCACCAAGCCACCACTACAAAAGATTCTCCAAGGAATTCTGCACACAGAAAGTGAAAGCAAACATAACCATGAAAGGGCAGGCAGTACCAAACCACAGGAGAAGAAAAGGCAACAACGTAGAGAGTAACATTGATTCAGCTGCACACAATCAAACCCTTAAACAACAAAGACAACTAAATGACAGGAATCACTGCATACCTATCAATACTAACACTGAATGTTAATGGACTTAATTCCCCCATCAAAAGACACCATTTGGCAAAGTGGATTAAAAAGGAAAATCCAAGAATATGCTGCCTACAGGAGACCCATCTCATTGACAGAAACAAGCATTGGCTTATGGTGAAAGGCTCGAAGAAGATTTACCCCAAGCCAATGGCCCCCCCAAAACAAGCAATAGTAGCAATACTTATCTTGGAAAAACTAGACTTCAAACTTACATTGATCAAACAAGATAAAGAAGAACACTCAATAAAGAAGACCACAGAATGGGAGAAAATCTTTGCCAGTGATATATCTGACAAGGGATTAATAATGAGAATATACATGGAGATCCAAAAACTAAACTTCTAAAAAATTGATAACCCAGTGAAGAAATGGGCAATTGAACTGAACAGAGGTTTTTCAAAGGAAGAAGAAGTTAAATTGGCCAAAAAACACATAAAGAAATTCTTAACATCCCTGACCATAAAGGAAATGCAAATCAAAACCACATTAAGATTCCACTTCACCCCTGTAAGAATGACTAACATCAAGAACACAAACAACAACAAACATTGGTGAGGATCTGGAGAAAATGGAACCCTCATGCATTGTTGCTGGGAAAGTAAATTAGTACAACCACTATGGAAAACAGTATGGAGGCTCCTCAAAAAACTAAAAATAGAATTGCAGTATGATCCAGCAATACCATTCTCAGGGATATACCTGAAGGAATGTAAGTTCAGGTTATAATAAAGGCACCTGCACACTCATGCTTATTCAAAATAGCTAAGCTATGGAAACAGTCCAGATTCTCCACTACTGATACATGGATTAAGAAAATGTGGTATTTTTATGCAACAAAATTTTATTCAGCCATAAAGAAGAATGAAATTTTGTCATTTGCAAGTAAATTAATGGAACCAGAGAACATCGTCTTTAGTGAATATGTGGAATACAGACCTAATACAAATACAAGCAATATTATGAAAAACAGGTCATTCTAAGGAGGAGGTCACTAACGGGAGAGTGAGGGTAAAAGAAGGAAGTTAAGAAAGTGAATACATGGTTGATGTACTTTCTATACAAGGATGAATGTATAATTTTAAAGCCTTTTGAAGTCACTATAAGAAGGGGACTAAGGTAGAAAGAAGAAAAATAGAGGAGATGAACCAATTCAGGTTATAATACATATGCACATAGAAATGTCACAAGGAAATCAATGTATAGGAATCTTAGACAAAAAAAATGTCATTTTTTATGTAAACAGAGAACAGGAGGGCAGAACAGGTCCTGTTTGGGGGTTTGAAACAAGTTTGGGAGGGGGAGGATATAAGGAAAGAGTGCAAGAGGGTGGCTATGGAGGAAACATTAGGTACTCCTGTATGTAAATGGAAAAATAAGACCTGATCAAGCTATGTCAGTAATGCAGAGGGGGATAAAGAGAATTGTGGAAAGGGTGAATTCAACCATGGTATATTGTAAGAACTGATGTAAATGTCACAATGTACCCTCAGCACAACAACAATAGCAGTAATAATTAAGTTAAAATAAAATAAAATTAATAAAAAGCACAAAACAATACAAAAAATAAAGGATTAATATCCATAATTACTAAGAGCTCAAAAATTAAGTTCCAGAAGAACAAATAATCTAATAAATGAGCAAACAGATTACATAAACACTTCTCAGCAGAAAAAGTACAAATGGTTAATAAACACATGAATAAATATTCAACATCCTTAGCCATAAAGGAAATGCAAATCAAAACTTTACTGAGAATCCATCTCAGTCCAACCAGAATCCTACAATGAAAAAAAAAATAAACAATAACAAATGCTGGAGAGGATATGGGATAAAAGTATCCTCATGAACTGTTGTGGGAATGTAAATTGGTGAAATTGCTATGGAACTCATTCAAGAGGTTTATCAAAAAACAAAAACTGTACTATCTTATGACCCTGGTATACCACTCTTGGGCTTACATTTGAAGGAATGAAAGTCAACACGACACCCATGTTCATTGCAGCACTATTCACAATAACCAAGCTTTGGAATCAGCCTGGGTGTCCAACAACTAATGAATGGACAATGAAAATATAGTTTATATATACACAATGGAGTATTATTCCCCTGTAAAGAAGAATGGAATTATGTCTTTTGCAGGAAAATGGATGGAACTGGAGATCATCATGTTGACCAACATATGCCAAATTCAAAGAGCCAGATGTTACATTTTCACTCATAACCATAATCTAGATCTAAAATAATAATTGAAATAATAATAACAGGATATGAGCATAAAAGGGAGAACTGTCTGGTGAGAATAAAGAAAGGGAAAGGAGAAGGGGATATTGGTGATAAACATGATTAAGGTATGTTACATATATATGAGGATAGCATAATGAAACCCACTAAATACTGCTTGAAAAGGGGGGGAATCACAGAGGGAGGCAATAGGTGTATAATACTGGGGATGAACTTGTTCAAAGTTCATTTTATTAATCTATGGAAATATACAATGAAGTGCCCTTATGCAATTAATGTTTGCTAATATAAAAAAAGAGATAAAGCCTAGCTAGAGGTCATTAGGTGGCCCTTGGAAAGGATTAAAGTAGTTCTCATGTGCCCCTGAGATATTTCTCACATGGGCAAGGTGTTATAAAAATGTAAGCCTGGGCTCCAAATTGCTCTCTGGCTTTTTTGTCCTATGAGGTAATCTCTCCCTCTCAAGCTCTCCCTCTTGCATGAACTCCAGCCCTGGGGCCATCCTCCATGAGGTAATTCAGTGAGGGGAACCCTTGTCAGAACTATTGTCGTGCTATCCAGAACTGTGAGCTAAATAAACCTTTTTCTTTGTAAAGTTTAAAAAAAGAGAAGGCTCAAATAAATAAAACCAGAGATGGAAAGAAAAACATTATAACTAATGTCACAGAAATACAACAATTATTAGAAATAATTATGAACAACTATATATGAACAAATTTGATAATCTAGAAGAAATGGAGAAATTCCTAGACACATATACCTTACCAACACTGAATCATGAAGAAATAGAAAACATGTAAAGGCTGATAACAAGTAACAAGATTGAGTCAGTAACAAAAAGCCTCCAATCAAAGAAAAAGCCCAGAACCATATGGCTTCACTGCTTAATTCTACCAAATATATAAGAATTAATACCAATTCTCCTTAAGTTATTCCAAAAAACAGAAAAGGAATGAATTCTTCTGAACACATTCTAAAATGTCAGCATTATCTTGATATTAAACCAGATAAGAACATAACAACAACAAAAGAAAATTACAGGCCAATATCCTTAATGAATATACACAAGAAAATACCACCAAGCTAAATTCAACAGCATGTTATAAAGATTATTATAATGATCAAGTGGGGTTCATCCCAGTGATGCAAGTGGAGAGTTTTCATACACACAAATCAATAAATGTGATAGACCACATCAATTGAATGAAGGACAAAACCATATAGTTATCTCAATCAATACAGAAAAGGCACTCAGAGTCTTTGCTCCTTCTTTCTCTTTTTCTCTCTCTCTATTCACCCTCCTGGTCTGTACTTTATCCTGTTATACTAAAATAAATCCTTGCTAAAACTTTCACCTTGTGAGACTCCTTGTTGCGAGGCACCTTGAAATGCTTCTCAATGTTTGTGGATCTCAAGGACCTGTGATTTTGCGTGGAAACTAAGAAACTGTGGGAGCCCCCCTCCGTCCTCCAGTCCATTTTGCTCTGGTTATTGTGGAGATGGGGTCTCGAGAACTATTTGCCTGGGCTGGCCCTGAAACACAATCCTCCCAATTTCAGCCTCCCAAGTAACTAGGATTACAGGCATGAGTGATTGGTGCGTGGCTGTAAACTGACAATCTATAACTCAATATACTTGTGAGGTACAAAGTGACACTACAATTTATGAATACAATATGGAACAATTAAGTTAATTAACATGCTTATTTTTTGTAATGAGAATTTGAAATTTACTCTTAGCAGTTCTGAAATGTATGTGGACTATTTTTTTGGGGGGGGATTAAACCTAAGGCCTCTTGCATGCTAACACAGCATGTGCTGTGCCACTGAGCTACACTTCTAGTTACAAGACTCTATTATTGACTATATTCAGCAGGCTGTGCGATAAAATTCAAAAGAAAGAACAAGCAGAAATGACACTCAATAACATTAAATATCTCTTCATGGTAAAAATGCTGAAGAAATTAATTACACAAGGAATGTATTTCAACATAATAAAGGCAATTTATAATAAACCTACAGCTAACACCATACTGTGTAAGGGAAAACAAAGCTTTTGCTCTAATATCTGTAAAACAAGGATTCCCACTTTCAATACTTTTTTAAACATAGTGGTGGAAGTCCTAGCCAAAGCAACTATGTAAGAGAAAGAAATAAAGGGCATCTAAATTGGAACAGAAATAAAATTGTCACTGCAGATGACATGATTTTACATATAGAAAGACCCAGCCAAGCATGACAAGCACATGACTGTAATCCCAGCTACTCAAGAGGTGGAGATCAGGAGGATCATAGTTAGAGACCAGTCCTGGCAAAAAGTTAGTGAGACCCCCATCTCAACAGACAAATTGGGCATGGTAGTCACAGCTGTAATCCCAGCTACACAGGAGGCATAAATGGGATGATTGCAGTCCCAGGCCGGCTCCTGACAAAAAAAATGCATGAGGCCCTATCTGGAAAATAGCTAAAGCAAAAAAGTGCTGGGGGCATGTCTCAAGTGATAGAAGGCCTGACTAGCAAGAGTGAAGCCTTGCTTCACTCTTGAGTTCAAAACCCAGTACCACCAAAAATATAGATAGATAACAGATAGACCCAAAAATTCCTCCAAAATTATGAGAACAGATAAATGAATTCAGCAAAGTTTCAGGATACAAAATCAACATGCAAAAATAGTTGTATTGCTACATACCAATAGTGAATTATCTGAAATAGAAATCAAGAAAACAATCCCATTTACAATAGCTTCAAAAATATAAGATTCCTAGGAATAAATTTAACCTAAAAGCTGAAAAACCTGTGCAATGAAAATGATAAAATGCTGATGAAGAAAACTGAAGAGGATACAAAAAATGGAAAACATACTGTATTCATGGCAGAATCAATACTCTTAAACTGCCCATACTACTCAAAGTAATTTACAGATTCAATGCAATCCCTATCAAAATACCAATGACAGTTTTCAAAGAACCAGGAAAAAAATTCTAAAATTTATATGCAACCACAGAGAAATCCAAATAGCCAAATCTATTTCAAGCAAAAAGAACAAAGCAGGAGTCATTATGCTAACCTGACCTCCAAAGCAACTACAAGTGTAGGAGGCTGAGATTAGGAGGATCACGGTTCAGGGCCAGCCCAGGCAAATAGTTCATGAGACCCCCCCACCTCCAAAATAAACAGCAAAATGGATAGGTGGTGTGGTTCAGATGGTAGAGTGCCTGCTTTGCAAGTACAAAGCCCTGCATTCAAGCCCCAGTTCCAAAAAAAAAAAACCCCACAAAAAACCAAAAAGCTCTACAAAGTTGTAGCAACCAAAACAGTATGGTATTGGCATAAAAATGTACCACTGGATTAGAACATAAAGACTAGAAGTAGACCCACACTTGTAAATCCAACTGATTTTCAACATAGATGCTAAGAACACACACTGGAGAGAGGACAGTCCTTTTAATAAATGGTGTTGGGAAAATTGGACATCCACATGCAGAAGAAGAAACTTAGACCAGTTACAAAGATCAATTCAAGCTGGATTAAAACTTAAATGTAAGACCTCAAACTTTCAAACTACTAGAAGAAAACATTGGGAAAAGGCTTCACAACATTTAACCAGCCAAGGATTATTTCTTCTCAACTGCCAAAACCACAGGAAACAAAAGCAAAAATAGACAAATGGGATTCCATCAAACAAAAAAGCTTCAGCAGAGCAAAGGAACCCTCAACACTGTACAAAGACAACCTATAGAATGGAAGAAAATACCTGTAATGTAAATCCAAAATATGTAAGAAACTACAGAAATTCAACAGCAAAGAAACATATAATCTAACTAAAAATGGGTTATAGATCTAAATAGACATTTCTCAAAAGAAGATTTAAAGCAGCAACACATACATGAAAAAAATGCTCAACATCACTAATTATCAAGGAAATGCATATCAAAAGTACAATGAGATGTCAACTCAATGAAGACTTTAGATAGCAAGTGCTGGTTAGAATGTGTAGAAAGGGGAACATTTGCACATTGTTGATGGAAGTGCAAATTAGTCCAACCATCATGGAAAATAATATGGATGTTCCTCAAAAATCAAAATAGAATTACCATATAATCCAGTAATCCCATTCTAGGATATATATCCAGAGGAAATGACATCCTTATGTCAAAGAGACATCTGCACTCCATGTCATGTCATGTCATAGACATGCTGCACTATTCACAAAAGCCAAGAAATGGAAATAACTTGTGTCCAGCAACTGATGAATGGATAAAGAAAACATGATGCATATTACAGAATGGAATACTATTTTTCCCTAAAAAGAAGGAAGTCCTGTCACTTGCAATAACAAGGATGGAACTGGAGATCATTATGCTAAGTGAAAAAAGTCAGACACTTAAAGAAGTTGTCCTCATAGAAGATGAGAGTAGAATGGTAGCTAATACAGACATGGACCATTTAGGGGGTGGGGAAGGCTGATAAATGGGTATTAAGTTACAGTTAGACAGGAGCAAGAAACTCTATTATGCAGTATAATGACTTAAAATAGCAATTATATATTGTACATTTCAAAAAGTTATCAGAAAGGAATTTGAAGGTTGTTTTTTTAACCACAAAGAAGAGGTAAATGTTTGAGGAGATAAATACACTTCACCTGATTTAAGCATTACACACTGTATACATGTACTGAACATTATATGGCACCCCATGAATATACATTGCCTTTGATTTTGTTTTGGCTTCTGTTTTTGTTGTTAGTGGTGCTGGAGATAGAACCCAGGGCTTTGCACATGCTAGTCAAGCACTCTACCACTGAGCTACATCCACAGACCTTAACTTTTATATTTTTGAGTATCATTTTTTAAAAAATTATTGAGAAAAAATCAACTTTCTATTTTGTAGCTATTGTATGTGAATGCATAATAAAATTAATGCAGAACTTATATGCTTTTAATTTCATAAATGATAGAAGGATCATCATGGTTAGGCAGATCTACAAAGAAAAAAAGAGTAATACTACACAGTTTCCTTGCTTTCAGCTGCCACTGGAATTTAAATTATTTAAGGATTGGGAAGAGAATAAGTCTGATTATTTTTGGTATGATTATTGCCTATTAGAGCCTCTGGAAAAAGGGAGACAGACATTGTGAGAAGATAAATCCAAATGGATATGCACTTTTGGAACATTAAAAATGGTTTTCAGTTGTTGGGGAACCCTTGTTGAAATCAAATGTCTGACCATTGGAGATTACTGACTTTTTTTATCCTGATGTGGATATTTTAAAAGTCAGTTTGAACTCTAAGGTTGATAAGATCTAAAAAGGGCTTAGGAAAGCCTTGCTGGTCACTTGAACTTGGGACACAATTGTGTGGTCCTGCACAATGCCTGATCTTCACTGATAACTAAGAAAAGCCTCTTGCTTGGTTGAAATCCTGAATTTGCAGGTGCTAATTACCTGTGTCTGTCTCTAGTCTGAAACCTAATCATGTATGCTGTGAGCTGTTTTAGCCTCAGCACTCACTGTCTTGAACAGAAATTGGACAAAATTGCTTCTCTACTTGTTAAGCAGAATGCACACTGAGAAGCTTGTAGATTTAAGACACTCCTCTGTGCACCCATAAACTATGACAACATTCTGGATGCTGGATGAACCTTCTGTATTACATAGAGCTTCCCAGGGAAAAGGGCTTATTCTCCAATGGAACCTTTTAAAATAAACTGTTGATATGGCTCATTTCTAATACAAAGATTAGTTATGTTCTTAACATGTAATTCCATCTGAACACTGCAAGTTAGAAGAAGGCATCACCCAGGACTGAGACTCCTCTTCCTAGTAATGACAGATTAGACACTTGGCTCCCTCTCAGAAATGGCAAGATGTTGCTGCCTTGCTGTACTTGGCTCTCTAGATTAGTTACAGTTTGCAACAGTGGGCTGATTACCCAACTACTTCCCTTGCCTTTCTCCTGGTATTGACACCTTAATAAGGTATTTTATTCAATACAAATATCTCCAGAAAGATGCTGTTCTTTTTTGTGACTACTCATTGATTGTATGAATGACTAGGACAACATGGGTGGGGCTTAGATAAACACATTTAGAAAAAGTTTGAAAATCTAGGATTTGATCAGAACTTGATCTGGGTGAGTCATGTAAAATTCTTTTTCTATGAAATGCTTTGGTCCCTTTTGAGTAAAACACATTCAAGATGAGTGGTCTGAATGATTGGAGGAAAAGTATAAATTATAATTACTGAATGAGACACATTGATTTTGTAACAACTGAAACAAACACACAAACAAACAAATAAACAAACAAAAACAGAAGCAGGTTCTTAGGGAGGCAAGGGAAAGGGGAAAAAGGCATTAGAGATCTTGGTTTGTCAGACCTGCTCCTGAAAGCGTTTTCCTCCTCTCCTCAAAAACCCCAAGTCCAGCCGGGCACCAGTGCCTCATGCCTATAATCCTAGCTACTTGGAAGGACTGAGGTTTGAAACCAGCCTGGGCAAATAGTTCCAGAGACCCTATCTTGAAGAAAAAAAACAACAACACAAAACAGAGCTGGTGGAGTGGCTCAAAGTGTACAGTGCCACCTGCCTAGCAAGTGTGAGGCCCTAAGTTCAAACCCCAGTGTCACCCAAAAAATAAAATATAAAAAGCCCAAGTGCTTTAAATTCAAACTGACTGCTGAGCCTAAGATCATGCCTGACAATGCTGATTATGAGACAGCAGGGATGGCCCTAGCTCCTGTACTTTCTATGCAGACCACCTCCAGATAGTGTATCCACATGAAACTGACGTGTTGGTGTCATGGACAAGCAAAACTGGTTGGACAAGTAAAACCAAAGACTAAAATCAATTAACTGGACTGGACTGGGATCCCTGGGGCAGCAGGTCTCCTCCCTGTGGGAGGTCATTTTGGAGGCTCTGTTAAACTGGACTTCCTGATTGTATGTCTTTCTTGTAATATCTTAACAATTGTACACTCCTTTTCCCCCCAGGGATACTATTTGTACCCTCTGCTATTAGTCTTCTTATGTGTGTGTGCTCTATCATTTTGTTGCCTCAGCCCTGGAAGGCACTCAGGTCAGCTGAGACTTGCTGGTCAAAGTGCTTTATTGAATGCTTCAGTCTCTAAAAAGGATTAATTTGAAAACGTAAGTGGGAAGTCACTTGGCTGTCTAAAGTAGACCTCTTCCCTGTCTTAATAGTAAACTTTCCTAATTGATACATGTGGCTCAATATGCCTAAACTGTTTGTGAAAACAATATGATTTATACTGAACACCTGCTTTCCTTCTGGAAGGGTGTGTGTGTGTGTGTGTGTGTGTGTGTGTGTGTGTGTGTGTGAAGCAGAGAGTGTCCATGTGACTGTCCTCCAGTAAAAACTTCGGGCACTCAATCTCTGATGAGCTTCCATTAGACCAGACTTCATAGGTGTTGTCACAACTAATTGCTAGAGGAATTGTACATAGTGTGACACCTCTCAGAGAGGACTCTTAGACGCTTGCACCTGGTTTCTCTTGGCCTTTGTCCAATGGGACTTGTCCCTTTGCTGATTTTGTTTTGTACCCTTTTAATAAATCTTAACTGTCAGTAGTCTATATGCTGAGTGTGTGATCAGTAGTGAATCTGTGAATTTAGAGGTGGTCCTAGGCACCTACATACAGTGGCTATTCAGAGGACTTACAGGATTTATATTTGTGTTAGGCAATTAGAGTAAGGATTTAAGCAAGCTAGGCTTTACACTGACTTAGGGGATGCTAGGAGGTAGAAGTAATACTATGCCTATCTTTTAAAATGTGTTATATAAAAATACAGAAGACTAAAGTGAGGCTAAAACTGTAATTGATAAAGTAGCAGCAGTTACTCATACTGGCCAGGATAGGGGAGGAGTATTCATCATTTTTGAGCTTGAGCAATATCCATGTGTTTTTCTGGATTCAGACACAATTATAGAGAAGTATCCTTTTTATCTTGATTCATCACTGTCACAGAGTGGCCTTCCCTGGTGTAGGGGTCCTGAGATTGTTTATGTTAAACAAGAGAGTACCTATAAGTGCTAAGTTAGCTCTCCATGTATGTGGCTGCTTTTCTGTCTCAAGACTATTATCCATAGCAATTTTTTCTATTGTTGGCAGAATTTTGAGAAGTTTTCCTATGTGATTTTTATAAATTTAACTAGTCTGGACAGAGCATGAGGAGAGATTTAGGAGATCTGTGATTTATTTCTAACATTACTACTGATTCATCATATGACTAAGGTCACAAATTTCCAGATGAGAAGCTGGAAGAGAAAATATGTTGTGAGCAATGAACAAATTGGGAAAGAATATAGGAAAACAATTCCATTTACAATAGCCTCAAAAAAATTAAATACCTAGAAGTAAACTTAATGAAGGACATAAATGACCTCTACAAACCACTAAAGATAGAGATCAAGAAAGACTACAGAAGATGGAAAGATCTTCCATGCTCATGGATTGGCAGAACCAACACAGTAAAAATGGTTATATTATCAAAGGCAATCTACATGTTCAATGCAATACCCATCAAAATTCCAATGATATTCATCACTGAGATTGAAAAACCTACCCTAAAGTACATTTGGAAACACAAGAGACCATGAACAGCAATGAATAGCAATACCCAACTTCAAACTATACTACAGAGCCATAGCAAAAAAAAAAAAAAAACAGCGTGGTGCTGGCACAAAAACAGATATGAAGACCAGTGGAACAGAATAGTGGACCCGGATATGAATCCACACAGCTATGCCCACCTTATTTTTGACAAGGGCACCAAAAATATACGATGGAGAAAAGACAGCCTCTTCAACAAATGTTGCTGGGAAAAGTGACAATTTGCCTGCAGAAAACTGAAACTAGATCCATGCATGTCACCCTGTACTAGTATCAACTCAAAGTGGATTAAGGACCTTAATATCAGACCTGAAACATTGCAGTTAGTACACAAAAGAGCAGGGAATATCCTGGAAACAAAAGGTATAGGCAAGGACTTCCTCAGTAGAGCTCCAGTAGCCCAGCAACTAAGAAAAAGGATGGACAAATGGGACTACATGAAATTAAAAAGCTTCTGTAAAACAAAAGAAATGGTCTCTAAATTGAAGAGACAACCCACAAAGTGGGAGAAAACATTCACTGACTATACATCAGACAAAGAATTGATAACCAGAATATACAGAGAGCTTAAAAAACTAAATTCCCCAAAAATCAATAAACCAATAAAGAAGTGGACAACTGAACTAAACAGAACTTTTTAAAAGGAAGAAATCCAAATGGCCAAAAAACACATGAAAAAATGCTCACCATCTCTGGCCATAAAGGAAATGCAAATCAAAACCATACTAAGATTCCACCTCACCCCTGTTAGAATGGCTATCATCAAGAACATCACCAATAACAAATGCTGGTGAGGATGTGGGGAAAAAAGGAACCCTCATACACTGCTGGTGTGAATGTAAGCTAGTACAACCACTTTGGAAAACAATATGGAGGCTTCTTAAAAAACTAAACCTAGATCTGCCATATGATCCAGCAATACCACTCCTAGGGATATACCCAAAGGAATGTGACTGAAGTTATTACAAAGGCTCCTGCACACCCATGTTTATTCACAATAGCCAAGTTATAGAAACAGCCAAGATGCCCCACAATCGACGAATGGATCAAGAAAATGTGGTATTTATACACAATGGAATTCTACTCAGCCACAAAGAATAAGGAAACTTTTTCATTCGCAAGTAAATGGATGGAACTGGAGAACATCATCTTAAGAGAGGTTAGCCAGGCTCAGAAAGCCAAAAATCACACGTTCTCCCTCATATGCAGATTATAGACCCAAAACAAGTGCAGTAATATTATTGGACATGGGTCACACACTAAGGGGAGAACATGCACGGGAGAAATAGAGAAAGGAAAGGAAACCTAAAACTTGAATGTGGTTGATGTGCTCACTGTAAAGAGGTAAATAAAGCAATCTTAAACTGGCAGAGGCCATTATGAGAAGGGGACTAGGAAGCAGCGAAGAGGTCTGCTAGAAATGAACCTATGTGGGTTGCAATACACAAGTGCATGGAAGCAACGGTAGGAATCTCTCTGTATAGCTATCTTTATCTCAAACTAGCAAAAACACTGTCTTTCTTATTATCTCTTATGTTTTCTCTTCAACAAAGTCAGAGAAGAAGAGGGCAGAATGGGTTCGGGGGGCATAAACAATGTATACACATGTAAGTAAATGTAAAAATGATAAAATAAAAGGAGAAAAGAAAATAAGTTGTGAGGATTTCATAATAAATGTAGACTCACAATAAAACTGTCAATCTCCAAACAAAAAAGCATTTACAAAACACATTTTGAGGGCTGGGAAGTTTCTCAGTGGTAGAGTGCTTGCCTAGCATGTGCGAGTTCAATCCCTGGCACTGAAAAAGAAAAAAGACAAAATAAAACAAAAAACACACTCTGAAAAAGATTGAGAATGCTTGTTGGAAATAAGTAGTTTTTAAGTAGGAAAACAAAGTTTTATTTACTAGTAATTTTAAATTTTATTTTTTAATTCACAAATCAAAGTGGTGTATATTTATCATGCACATTGTGTTGTTTTGAAATATGAGCACATTGTAGAATGGCTAAATAGAGCTATTTAACACATGCAGTACTTCACATACCTTTTGTTTTGTTTTGTTTTGGCACCACTGGTGTTTGAACTCATGGCCTCACACTTGCTAGGCAGGCGCTCTTACCAGGTGAGCCTCTCCACTGGCCACATACTTTCTTTTTTGTAGCGAGAACACTTAAAGCCTTGAAAGAAGTAATTTCTACCTGCAAACTCATATGTAGTCTTTTATTTCACAAAAGCTCACCTTGAGGTTAAATACAGTAAAGTCATAAAGGACAGGGAAGTTTAACATGAAAAATTAACTAAAGTTGTATATAGGATTTTATTGTCATTATTTAGTCCTATGTGGTTAACAATAACAACAACCATTAAACACAATCTATGTAAAATGTAGGAATGGTGTGACTTTGTCTATGAAAACAAATGTTCATGTTTTTTATTTTTAGAAGGTGTTATTGGTGGTTGGTGGATTAGTTGGTTTGGGTAGTGATGTGGTCTGAGAGTACATGGGAAATTTAAAAGCCAAGTGAAACCATTTGACCTCTATGCATAAAGAAGTCAAATCCAGAACTGCACTGGCTTACTATTTTCTTCATTTTATTATACAGATTCCAAGAGGGACATTTTTGTATCAGCTACACAGTCATCCTAAGACAATATAATCAATTCATTGGAGATTATTGTTTTTCTTTCTTTTTTTCTTTTTTGGTTGGAAATCACTGAAAACAGTAGCAGGTTTATTTGAGCAAAATTGGCAAGGTGATGTAATATAACATTTTTTACAATGCATTTTCATTAAAATTAAAAGTAAGCTCCCAAACAAACTCTGAAAAGGGCTCCAAATACAGTTTTACAATCACCAAATGAAATCAATAAAAAGAAACCAGCCAAGCAGCAAGTTAAGAAAACACCAATTACAGTTTTTGACAAGATTTTGTTTTACTTGAAGTCCACAGATTGGGCTGGCAGAGTGGCTCAAGCAGTTAAGAGCACCTGCTTAGCAAGTGTAAGGCTCTTAGTTCAAACCCCAGTGCCACCAAAAATTAAACAGATAAGTAAGAAGTCCACAGATTGTTCTCGAAACTTACTATCTTGAAATAGACCTCCTGGATATATGTTGTCCTTTATTTGAAAGGACTAGTTCCATGTACCACATAGTCAAAGGGTGTGACTAAATATATGAATAAATTCTGCCGGAAAGTATATATTCAATACTGCTGTCACTGTTCTTATTTAATGGAAGTTAGAAGGTCAATATGGTTTTCTGATTCCATTCCATCATTCTAGAATTAGAATTAGTACAATGCTACATAGGACTTTTATTTTCTGCTAATTAAAGTTCTTTTTAAAATTTTTTTAGGTTTTTTTCTTTATTCATATATTCATATGTGCCTACATTATTTGGGTCATTTCTCCCCACTGCTTTCTGCCCCCTCTCTCTCCTCCCACCCCCCTCGCTTCTAGGCAGAACCTGTTTTGCGCTTTTCTCCAATTTTTTTGAAGAGAAGAATATTTATAGTAAAGGTAAAGGATTTTGTAGTTAAATGAAAGAGCAGTACTAATTTCTAAATAGATTAATGATTTGGCTAATTTATATCTGTCCATATGAAAATTTACATTCACAAATAAACTTTTGCAGGCTGGAGGAGTTGCTCAAGTGGTAGAGTGCCTGCCTAGCAAGCACAAGGTCCTTAGTTTAAACTCAGTACCATCAAAAAAAACCCAAACTTTTGCAAAGGAGTTAGCAGAAATTGTTAACTTGTCAATTGAAATGAATTGTTATTTCATGCCAAATAAAAACTTCTCTGTCAATTTTATATAATTGTAATGTGCATAAGTCACACTTGATTTAAGGACAATATATGAATTGCAACCAAAATGATAAGTTTAAACAGAAGTAGTTTAGTACTGTTATTTGCATTTTGTATTTTTCTGTTGTATTTAGATCTCATGAGGATTTGTATTGTTGGGTCTGATAACCTAAGGCAGATGAGTGAGTATCCCAGCCCCCATGGACAGCAATATCATTCCTGCATCCTGAGGAGTTAGAGGCCTGCATTCCTGCATCCTAAAGGGGAGATACAGACTCTGATAGGTCTGCCTCAGGGCTGATGAGTAAAATGCTCTCAAGATTGTTTCACCTCCCCCAACAAAGGTGCAAACCAAACCAGATCACCCTAGAAAGCCCACAAATCCATGGCCAATGAGAAAAACCCACCTAACCCAGAGTTAGAACGTCCATAAAATCGCCAGCCTTCACCTGTGCAGCGAGCTACCGGCTTCCTGGCTCCACTGCGCTTCTCTATCTGTAGCCTTTCCTTTCTCTTTAATAAATCCTGCTTTGTATACCAGCTTTGGCTCATCATTCAGCTGCCTCATGAGCCAGTTCTCTGGCCTGTGAAGGTAAGGACCCTTGACACCGGCACGTAACATTTTGGCGGCGTACAAAGGGACTTCCTTTCTTCTGGACCAAGGTCGGTATGACTTGAGCACCAAACCAACAGGGGCATGCCTAAGGTGCGACAGTTGAGTGTCCAGTGCCCTGCTGGATGCTCCTGCTGGGGGAAACCCCCTGCTGAGGACTAGCCAAAAGCAGACTTCCTTGTGCTGCTCACCCTGCCTGTCTCTTCCTATCTTCCTGAGGGTCTTTCCTGTCATGGTGCCATGCCAGCCACTCCTTGCCAACTCTGGCCTCATGGCAATTACAGCTCTGGGGGAGCTTCTGCTCCCTCCCTGTGGGCCGAGACCAAGCCTGGGGTTTATTCAGGTATGCCTCATGCTACGTTGGGGGAGTCCTGATTGGACTCCATTATAACTATCTAGGTACACAAATACTGGCCATTCTTTGTAAGCCACAGGATAAACATGGGGAAGGAGGACCAGAAAAGCCCCTTATCAATGACAGGGCCCATCCCTACTGCTCCACCCTCTGCCCTACCTTCTAAGCCACCCTAATATTCAGAACCTCTTAATGGGTGCTTCCCCCTTCAATAGGCAATGGTAGGAAGAGGGCAAGTCTATGTCCCCTTCCAGTTATCAGATCTAAGGGAAATTAAAAAACATCTGGGCACTATACTGATGCACCTGACAAATACATTCAAGCCTTTATCTCTGTGATCCAAACCTTTCAATTGACATAAAAGGATATTATGCTTCTACTAGACCAAACTCTTTCCTCATTAAAAAAGCAATGGGTTCTGGCCCATGCCACTCAGGTTGGAAATGATTACCATTTACAATGAGCCCCAATACCCGTGGCACCTAAAAATGAGGGAGTAAATGTGCCTATACCCACAGGGGCACAGGCAGTCCCCTTGGCAGATCCACACTAAAAATCAGAATGGTGAGGGGACTGGTAGTATGGCTCAAGCAGTAAAGTGCTGCTTTGCAGGCACAAAGTCCTGAGTTCAAATGTCAGTACAGCCAAAGAAAAAAAAGATATTTGGGACTGAGGAAGTAGCTCAGTGGAGAGTGTCTGCCCAGCATATGCAAGGCCCTGGGTTTAATTCCCCAGCATTGCTAAATTTAAAAAAAAGTGGTAAGGAAGATAAATGGCGTCAAGGCCACTTCATCCATCTTATAGAGAAAGGGCAAAAAAAAAAAAGGACCAAAGTCAAAACTCTAAACTATTCCTAGGTGACTGTAGTACAGCAAGGTCCTGAAGAAAACCTCCTTACCTTTCTGCAGCATCTTAAGGATGTTATCAGAAAGCATACCACAGTAGACCTAGAGTCACAGATGAGAGAGGTTCTCAAAAATAAATTTCTAACACAGTCAGCCCCAGATATTCATAAAAAACTCAGTCTGTGGCTGATGGGAAAAAGTCATTGAACCAACTAATACAGCTAGCCATGGCTGCATACTATAACCGGGACTTTACTAACAGGAAAGAAAAAGATAAGAGACATCATGGCCTCCTTGCTGCTCTCAGAGAGGGCCCCACTCGACTGGGACCAGCATCCCAAACTTGCTGCCATGGTGGCAGAAGGGGGACAGCCCGGGAGTTAGCCCCGCCCCCAACCGGGACCCTGCCCTCTCTGCAAAGGTAACCAATGAAGGTCTAAGTGGCCCCATCTCCAGATGGAAAGCGAGGAGCCACCTCCTATGGATTGATGGGTCCTGGCCTCCTGTCCACGCTCCACTTCTTGGCATCAATGTTGAGGAGCCTCAGGGTAGCCATAATGGCAGAAAAGTAAAAGGTCATTTTCCGGTTAGACAGTGGAGCCCGTTTCTCTGTCTTACCTTTCTCTCTCGGTCCCCAGTCTAATGACAAGATTATCATTTGGGGCATATTTGGCCAGCCCCTACAGCGATATTTTACCTGGCCTCTGGCCTGTTTGGGGGAAGACCTCTTATTCTGTCATTCTTTCCTCATAGTTCCTGAAACACCAGTGCCTCTGCTGGGATGGGATTTACTATCTCAACTAAAAGCTCATATTCTCCTCCCCCAGGCAGCTATCTCTGCTGCTCCCTCCTTCAGGAAAAAAAAAAAAACCAAGGGCTATTAATTAGTTGCTCCAGCCCCTATAATACTCCTATTCTTGGTATCCACAAGGGGCCACACAAATGGAGACTGGTTCAAGACCTCTGGCTCACTGACGAAGCAGCCATTCCTCTCCACCCAATTGTTCCCAATCCCTATACTCTATTGGCCAAATATGGAGAGGAGGGATAAGGACAAACCATCAAAAGGTTTAGAGTGTTACATGAAGGTCTGAGTATGTTTTAAAAGTGTATAATAAGAGGGGATTCCAAGATGGCGGCTAGAGGTAGGAAGCAGAAAGCGACCCTCCTATAGTGAAATCTTGGAGAGACGCTGGAGACACACTTTGCAGGCATAATCACTGAGAAAAGGCATAACTTTGACCCCTCCACATCTCCAGCCGGTGCAGAGAATCTCCACTTCACGTTAAACGGAGAAACGAGGAGGGCCCCCGGGGCCGCCAGTGGCCGGTGCCCATACGGTGTGGGAAGACGCGGACCAGGTGAGCTTCGCGGTACCGCGGTAGCCCCACAGACAAGCCTGGGCCAGAGCAGCATAGCCCCCTGGACAGACTGACCTCCACCCGGGAAAAAAAGAGAAACTGAGTAATAAGCAATAAGAACAGTTAAGACACGCTGGAAAGAGGGTGGGGCGCCCTGAGCGCTGAAGACTGGGGGAAGGGAATCCTTCCCGGGACTATAAATAAACAAGCCGGGCAGGCCGGAAACCCTCTGGCGGGAGCGGGGCACGCGCCCAGCAACCAGGAGCGGGGAAGCTTGTGAGAGGAGGGAAGACCCACTTCCCACGTGAACTGTAAACAAACATGGTGGCTGGCAGGAGCAGCAGCACCGCCCAGTAAGCAGGAGCAGGAAAGCTGCTGAAAGTGGCAGTGAGAGGAAAACTTCAGAGGAGAGGGGCTCCGACATGAACTATAAATAAACACGCAGGCCTGACAACGCGGGGCAGTGTCACCTTTCCCAGTGCTTGGAAGGGGGAAAGCCTGTAGCAGAGGCTCCGCACAGGAGAACTCTGAGCAAACAAAGCCTGTGGGACCAGGTGAGTGCTAAGCTTACCCCAGAGATCTGCATAAATAACGCTGCCAGCTACAGGCTGAGAGCAGCAGGCAGGCAAGCCACAGTTGCAGATACCACTCTCAGAACTGTCTCCAGACGCTTTTTTTTCTTTTCCTCCCTACCTTTGATGAGAGAACAACCGAATTACACCTGCAAGCCGAAAAACTTACTGAAACTGTATTGCATTTGAACTGGGGACACTTGGTGGGGCTTTTTTTGTGTGTGTGTGTGTGTGTGTGAGTGTGTAGTTTTGTTCTACTTTATGCATACCCTTTGATGAGACAACTACAGAACAACATCTGAGGCACCAACTCCAGGACTGGAGATTGAGACGGACACCCAAATTATTAAGACTGAAACTGCATTGCATATAAACTTGGAAGTTTTTTGGTTTTTTTTTTTTTTTAATTTTCTATTTTCCATTTTATTTTAATTCATTTTTATATATAGATATTACTTTCATTTACTTATTTTTTATTTTTTTATCTTTGATTTTCAATCCTCTCTCTGTCTCTCTAATGTCTGTTCAGCTTACTGTCGATTAGTACACTAACACTCCCTGTTTATACCTTTGAAACTCTCTTGTCTGATACCTTGTTCTGCTTTCTCCCTCTTGTCTGTGTATTTCTTTTCCCCTTTTCTTTAACTTCTTGCTTTCCATCTCAGCTCACTCTTCCATTCTAAATATTACCATTGTTATTATTACAAGCTAGAAAATACTTAATTACACATAGTACAGGGGCAGTAACAACACCAAGGACAATGACAGGAAGACAGAAAAAACAGGGAAACCAGTTTCCCCACAGCAAAAAATTAGTACAGGAACCAGAGGGGAATGAAGAGAACAGAAACTCAGATCCAGACTCCAACAAAATGAAGATAAACTATGCCAAAGGACCCAATGAAGCCCACAAGAATAATTTAAAAGAAGACATACTACAAGTACTCAATGAGAATTTTATAGAGATGATACTGGATAGGGTCAACCAAAATGTACAGGAGACACTCAAGAAATTCCAAGACAATAAAAATAGAGAATTTGAAAAAGCAAAAGAAGAAATAAAGGAAACCATAGAAGCACTGTATAAACACCAAAGTGAAAGAGAGAACACAATGAATAAATGGATAAATGAACTCAGGACAAAAATAGACAACAATAAAGAAGAAAACTGCCAGGATATGGAAAACCTCAGAAAAAAGAATGAAACAGAACTGCAAAACAAAATGGAAGGCCAATCCAGCAGAATAGAACAAACAGAAGACAGAATCTCAGAACTTGAAGATGAAATGGTAATTAAAGGAAAAACCGAAGAACTATTAATTAAACAACTCAAGACCTGTGAAAAGAAAATGCAAGAACTCACTGACTCCATCAAAAGACCAAACTTGAGAATCATGGGCATCGAAGAAGGAGAAGAGGTGCAAGCGAAGGGAATGCACAATATATTCAACAAAATAATAACGGAAAATTTCCGAAATCTAGAGAAAGATATTCCCATACAAATGCAAGAGGCCTCCAGGACACCAAACAGACCAGATCAAAATAGAACTACTCCACGACATATCATCATTAAAACAACAAGTTCAGAAACTAAGGAAAGAATATTGAAGGCTGTAAGAGAGAAAAAACAAGTAACATACAAAGGTAAACCCATCAAAATCACAGCAGACTTCTCAACAGAAACATTAAAAGCAAGAAGAGCGTGGGGTGAGATCTTCCAGGCACTGAATGAAAATAACTTCAACCCCAGGATACTCTACCCAGCAAAGCTATCATTCAAAATAGATGGAGCAATAAAAGTCTTCCATGATAAGCAGAAACTAAAACAATATGTGACCACAAAGCCACCATTACAAAAGATTCTGCAAGGGATCCTGCACACAGAAAGTGACACCCAACTTAACCATGAAAAGGCAGGCAGCACCAAACCACAGGATAAGAAAAAGCAAGACAGTAGAGAGTAACATCAAGTTAGGTACACACAATCAAACCTTCAAATAACTAAGACAACTAAATGGCAGGAATCACCACATACCTATCAGTACTAACACTTAATGTTAATGGACTTAATTCACCCATCAAAAGACACCGTTTGACAAAATGGATTAAAAAAGAAGATCCAACAATTTGTTGCTTACAGGAGACTCATCTCACCGACAGAAATAAGCATATGCTTAGGATGAAAGGCTGGAAGAAGATTTACCAAGCCAATGGCCCCCGAAAACAAGCAGGAGTAGCAATACTTATCTCTGACAAAGTAGACTTCAAACCTACATTGATCAAACGAGATAAAGAAGGACATTCCACACTAATAAAAGGGGAAATAGACCAAAAGGAAATAATAATCATCAATCTGTATGCACCCAATGTCAACGCACCCAATTTCATCAAACATACCCTGAAAGACCTAAAAGCATATATAAACGCCAACACAGTGGTTGTGGGAGACTTTAACACTCCATTATCATCAATAGATAGGTCATCCAAACAAAAACTCAATAAAGAAATCCAAGATCTAAAATATGCAATAGATCAAGTGGACCTAGTAGATGTCTACAGAACATTTCATCCAACCTCTACACAATATATATTCTTCTCAGCAGCCCATGGAACCTTCTCCAAAATAGATCATATCCTAGGGCAAAAAGCAAGCCTCAGCAAATATAAGAAAATAGAAATAATACCGTGCATACTATCTGACCACAATGCAGTAAAAGTAGAACTCAACAACAAAAGTAAAGACAAAAAACATGCAAACAGCTGGAAACTAAATAACTCATTACTTAATGAAGAGTGGATCATCGATGCAATAAAAGAGGAAATTTAAAAGTTCCTGGAAGTCAACAAAAATGAAAACACAACCTACCGGAACCTATGGGACACAGCTAAGGCAGTCTTGAGAGGAAAGTTTATAGCCATGAGTGCATATATTAAAAAGATTGAAATATCCCAAATCAATGACTTAATGATACATCTCAAACTCCTAGAAAAACAAAAACAAGCTAATCCCAAAACAAATAGAAGGAGAGAAATCATAAAAATAAGAGCTGAAATCAATGAAATAGAAAGCAAAAAAACCATACAAAGAATTAATGAAACAAAAAGTTGGTTCTTTGAAAAAATAAACAAGATCGATAGACCCCTGGCAAACCTGACTAAAATGAGGAGAGAAAAAACCCAAATTAGTAGAATTAGGAATGCAAAAGGGGAGATAACAACAAACACCATGGAAGTCCAGGAAATCATCAGAGACTACTTTGAGAACCTATATTCAAATAAATTTGAAAATCTTAAAGAAATGGACAGATTTCTAGATACATATGATCATCCAAAACTGAACCAAGAGGAAATTAATCACCTGAATAGACCTGTAACACAAAATGAAATTGAAGCAGCAATCAAGAGTCTCCCCAAAAAGAAAAGTCCAGGACCTGATGGATTCTCTGCTGAATTCTATCAGACCTTTAAAGAAGAACTGATACCAACCCTCCTTAAACTGTTCCATGAAATAGAAAGGGAAGGAAAACTGCCAAACACATTTTATGAAGCCAGTATTACACTTATCCCAAAACCAGGCAAAGACACCTCCAAAAAGGAGAACTATAGGCCAATCTCCTTAATGAACATTGATGCAAAAATCCTCAACAAAATAATGGCAAACCGAATTCAGCAACACATTAAAAAGATTATTCACCACGACCAAGTAGGCTTCATCCCAGGGATGCAGGGGTGGTTCAACATACGAAAATCAATAAACGTAATAAACCACATTAACAGAAGCAAAAACAAAAACCACTTGATCATCTCAATAGATGCAGAAAAAGCCTTTGATAAGATCCAACATCATTTCATGATAAAAGCTCTAAGAAAACTAGGAATAGAAGGAAAGTTCCTCAACATTATAAAAGCTATATATGACAAACCTACAGCCAGCATTATACTTAATGGAGAAAAATTAAAACCATTCCCTCCAAAATCAGGAACCAGACAAGGATGCCCACTATCTCCACTCCTATTCAACATAGTACTGGAATTCCTAGCCAGAGCAATTAGGCAAGAAGAAGGAATAAAAGGAATACAAATAGGTAAAGAAACTGTCAAAATATCCCTATTTGCAGACGACATGATCCTATACCTTAAAGACCCAAAAAACTCTACTCAGAAGCTTCTAGACATCATCAATAGCTATAGCAAGGTAGCAGGATATAAAATCAACATAGAAAAATCATTAGCATTTCTATACACTAATAATGAACAAACTGAAAAAGAATATATGAAAACAATTCCATTTACAAAAGCCTCAAAAAAAATCAAATACCTAGGTGTAAACCTAACAAAAGATGTGAAAGACCTCTACAAGGAAAACTATACACTTCTGAAGAAAGAGACTGAGGAAGACTATAGAAAGTGGAGAGATCTCCCATGCTCATGGATTGGTAGAATCAACATAGTAAAAATGTCGATACTCCCCAAAGTAATCTACACGTTTAATGCAATTCCCATCAAAATTCCAATGACATTCATTAAAGAGATTGAAAAATCTACTGTTAAATTTATCTGGAAACACAAGAGGCCACGAATAGCCAAGGCAATACTCAGCCAAAAGAACAATGCAGGAGGTATCACAATACCCGACTTCAAACTATATTACAAAGCAATAACAATAAAAACAGCATGGTACTGGCACAAAAACAGACATGAAGACCAGTGGAACAGAATAGAAGATCCAGATATGAAGCCACACAACTATAAGCAACTTATCTTTGACAAAGGAGCTAAAAATATACAATGGAGAAATAGCAGCCTCTTCAACAAAAACTGCTGGGAAAACTGGTTAGCAGTCTGCAAAAAACTGAAACTAGATCCATGTATATCACCCTATACCAAGATTAACTCAAAATGGATCAAGGATCTTAATATCAGACCCCAAACTCTTAAGTTGATACAAGAAAGAGTAGGAAATACTCTGGAGTTAGTAGGTATAGGTAAGAACTTTCTCAACGAAACCCCAGCAGCACAGCAACTAAGAGATAGCATAGATAAATGGGACCTCATAAAACTAAAAAGCTTCTGTTCATCAAAAGAAATGGTCTCTAAACTGAAGAGAACACCCACAGAGTGGGAGAAAATATTTGCCAACTATACATCAGACAAAGGACTGATAACCAGAATATATAGGGAACTTAAAAAACTAAATTCTCCCAAAACTAATGAACCAATAAAGAAATGGGCATGTGAACTAAACAGAACTTTCTCAAAAGAAGAAATTCAAATGGCCAGAAAACACATGAAAAAATGCTGACCATCTCTAGCAATAAAGGAAATGCAAATTAAAACCACGCTAAGATTCCACCTCACCCCTGTTAGAATAGCCATCATCAGCAACACCACCACCAACAGGTGTTGGCGAGGATGCGGGAAAAAGGAACCCTCTTACACTGTTGGTGGGAATGTAGACTAGTACAACCACTCTGGAAAAAATTTGGAGGCTACTTAAAAAGCTGGACATCGATCTACCATTTGATCCAGCAATACCACTCTTGGGGATATACCCAAAAGACTGTTACTCCAGAGGCACCTGCACATCCATGTTTATTGCGGCACTATTCACAATAGCCAAGCTATGGAAACAGCCAAGATGTCCCATCACTGACGAATGGATTAAGAAAATGTGGTATCTATACACAATGGAATTTTATGCAGCCATGAAGAAGAATGAAATGTTATCATTCGCTGATAAATGGATGGAATTGGAGAACATCATTCTGAGTGAGGTCAGCCTGGCTCAAAAAACCAAAAATCGTATGTTCTCCCTCATATGTGGACATTAGATCAAGGGCAAACACAACAAGGGGATTGGACTATGAGCACATGATAAAAGCGAGAGCACACAAGGGAGGGATGAGGATAGGTAAGACACCTAAAAAACTAGCTAGCATTTGTTGCCCTTAATGCAGAGAAACTAAAGCAGATACCTCAAAGCAACTGAGGCCAATAGGAAAAGGGGAACAGGTACCAGAGAAAAGGTTAGATCAAAAAGAATTAACCTAGAAGTTAACACCCACGCACAGGAAATCAATGTGAGTCAATGCCCTGTATAGCTATCCTTATCTCAACCAGCAAAAACTCTTGTTCCTTCCTATTATTGCTTATACTCTCTCTACAACAAAATTAAAAATAAGGGCAAAATAGTTTCTGTTGGGTATTGGGGGGGGAGAGGGAGGGGGCTGAGTGGGTGGTAAGGGAGGGGGTGGGGGCAGTGGGGAGAAATGAACCAATCCTTGTATGCACATATGAATAATAAAAGAAAAATGGAAAAAAAAATAATAAAAATAAAAAGTGTATAATAAAAAGCTTCAGTATGTGATAAAGTTAAAGTTGACCATAATCTAAGAGTTGCCTAAAAGATTTTTAGGGTCATGTCAAACTAAAATCTAATTCTCTATGTCTATAAAGTAACAAGGTTATCTTGATATTGTTGTGCTGTAAGTAACAGCTACAAAAACTGTTATAGGGAAAGATTTTATCAAAGAAATTATTTGTGTTTTCTGTTGATCTTGTCAAGCTTTAAGTACTACTAAATCAGAGTTCATTTACGTATTTGCTCATGTGTCTTAAATGACCACCTTATAACAGTGTTGTGTCTATACTTTATCTAAATATGGTACAAACATTTACAAAGTTAAAAGTGCCAATTTATATAAAATAATGAGCTGAAGCTCTCTTTTATCCAAAAGTGTTACATTTAACCTGCCCCTGACAGTTAGCCCGTTTGCCTTTGAAGATCCCACAAACATTTCATAGCAACTAACTTGGACAGTTTTGCCACAAGGGTTTAAAGACAGCCCTCATCTTTTTGGACAGTCCCTAACCAGAGGTTGGCAGTACCCAGAGGTCACCCTTCTTCAATATGTTGATGAAGTACTTCTGTGCAGAGCCACAGAGCCACAGAGCCCCTCATCTGCAGGACTACTGAGTCCTTTTTAAAACTTCCTGGCCTCCCAGGGATACAGAGTCTCTAAGGAAAAGGCTCAATTGTGCCTCCCACAGGTCACCTACCTAAGTGTGGTCTTAAAGGGACAGGCTCACTCTCTGAATCATGAGGGAATTGACCCAATCCTCTGTTGCCCACTCCCCCATACCATAAAGCAGCTTAGAGCTTTCTTGGGAGTTACAGGATTTTGCAGAATCTGGATCCCTAGGTATGCAGCCCTTAGCAAACACTTCTTTATGCTCCTTCTAATATTCCTATTTGGGTCTTGTATAATAAATGCCCTCTCCAGATTTATATCTTGACAGGTTCAATGGATCAAACTCCAGCTTTTAGTCAAAGAATACTCACCTCTGCCTAGGCATGAGCCCTCCATCCCATTCTATGGGGGGGGGGGGGTCCCTAGAGATTACACGGGTCAACCCCTGAGACAAGTACCCTCTCCCCTATCCCACTATCGCCCCATTGTCAGCACAAAGTAGCTAGATGAGTCATCATCGCCCCTTGCCCCAACAGCAGTTGGGCGCTTGTCTCAGAGAGGGGATTTGTTGGGTCTGGAGACCTAAGGCAGATGAGTGAGTATCCCAGCCCCCCTGAAGAGCAATATCATTCCTGCATCCTGAGGAGTTAAAGGCCCGAATTCCTGCATCCTAAAGGGGAGATACAGACCTGCCCACAGGGCTGATGAGCAAAATGCTCTCAAGATTGTTTCCTCTCCCCCAATAAAGGTGCAAACCAAACCAGTTCACCTGAGAAAGCCCGCGAATCCATGGCCAATGAGAAAAACCCACCTAACCCAGAGTTAGAACGTCCATAAAATCCCCAGCTTTCACCTCAACAGTGAGCTACTGGCTTCCAGGTTCTGCTGTGCTTCTCTATCTGTAGCCTTTCTTTTCTCTTTAATAAACCCTGCTTTATATACCAGCTTTGGCTCATCATTCAGCTGCCTCATGAGCCAGTTCTCTGCCCTATGAAGGCAAGAACCCTCGACACCAGCACATAACAGTATGAGCCTTAGTCTTTTTAATCCTCTGAAAACCATTTTTGTTTCTCAAAGTGCATGAAAAAAATAAAGAACAATGGTAAAGATAACTATATAATTACAAAAACAGTACAAATGCATAGTTTTTCCTTTGTCTCTGTGATGGGCAATACATATTTTATATATTTATCTAGATCTACATACAGATCTATATATTTTTTTATTGATTCTACTTCTCTGGAGAACTTCCAGTAATACAGTAACATATTTCTAGGCTGATAGAGGTCAAAATACTTAGCCCACTTGCTTATTAGAAATTAGATGATGACAGGTAAGTGTTTTGAAATGCCAGTAGCATGCAAGCCATATAGTCAAAGAAAAAAATGTAAGCTAAGTAGGACCTACTGGTGGACAGAAAACACTAAAAATAGCAAATCAGCTTTTCCTATGACCCAACTCCTACTTGAATCTCTATGGTGAGTTGGGTTCCTTCTGAAGGGAGGTGATTTTTTGCTTGTTTCTTGCAGTGCTGGGGATTGATACCAGGGCCTCTAGCATGCTAGGGAAGCCCTAGCACTTAGCTACACCCTCAGCACTGTTGAATTGTTTACTACTGACAAAACTGGATGGGACTTCTTTCTTTTCCCCTCAGTCATTCACTTATGCATTTATGGTTTCTAATTATACAACTCATGAATGTGACTTGTAAAACTAATAGTTAGAAAATACTGAAAAATGCACAAAAGAAAAAGATCCCAAATTCCACAGCTCCAGAATAGGAACTATTGGCTTTGTAGTATTTAATTTTTTATATTTTTTGTTAATTGCTTATACATTTATTCATATGTGTATACATTGCTTGGGCCATCTCCCCTCCCCCGACCCCCACTCTCTCCCCCAACCTCAGGTTGAAATTATTCTGCAGGGTGCCAGTAGCTCACCCCTGTAATCCTAGCTACTCAGGAAGCAGAGATCAGGAGGATCACCATTCAAAGCCAGCCCAGGCAAATAGTTTGTGAGACGCTATCTTGAAAAATATTCAACACAAACAAAAAGGGCTTGTGGAGTGGCTTAAGTGGTAGAGCAACTACCTAGCAAGTGTGAGGCTCTGAGTTCAAACCCCAGTGCCACCAAAAAAGTTGAAATTATTCTGATAATTGTTAAAATAGAAAGACTTTATTCAACACAATTGCAATATTTGTTGAGACTGTTACAATGGAGAGAGTGATTGGGTTCAACTTCATATATAACAAGAACAGAATTCACAACCAAACAGCAGGTCAGGGAACAGGTGAATCCTAGTATTATTGCTTACTTCTCCTTAGCAATGTTTAATTTCATTTAATGTAACCAGGTATTTCCCTTTGGTTTAAGACTGCTTGTGCCTATAAAGAGAAATTTATAAATTTAAAGTCTCATGAATGAATCTATTCTTTATTTTTACCAATTTATTATTACTAAATTATCATTTTACTAGATTATTAGTAAAATGCTAAATTATTTTTACTAAATTACTCTTACTAAACAATTTAAACAATAAATTACTTAAGTCATCATTCAGAAAACTACTTTTGAAATAGAAAGATACTCATGATAGAAGAGGGAAAATCATAGAGCCATTGTTCTATGATCTGTTTTTTAAAATGTCTATTTGTTGTGCATACAAAGAAGAAAACAAAGGAGGGCACTGATCTCTTCACATTAGTTATCTCATAATGGTTAGATTGCCAGTGGTTTCCATTATCTACTATAATTTCAACTTTTTCCAAATTTTCTAAAATAAGTATGTATTATATTTATTATCAGAAAAGGAAAAGAGACTTTATAATTGTAGTTCTTTTTAAAAAATGAAGAGAACACAAAGCAATGCAGGACTCAACTATGAAAATATGGAACTAACACTTGAACCTGAACCTTGATTGACACTTTACATATTATTTGAGCCTTCTGCTTTCATTCTATTTTAAATAAAAAGGTGTTTAAATCAAGCATATACACGCACAATAGGAGTAGTTAAGTATTAATTGATACTCATTAAAGAAAACAGTATCTTTTCTTCATATTCTACTTAAGCTCTTTGCTCCATCTTCTATACAAGACAGCCTCCAGGACCTACCAAATTTGTGACTCCCTAACATGGGCCTTTTAGCCCAACGGGAAGACTCATGTCCTTGCCCTCTTTCTTCTTCTAATCTCATTTCTTCTCCTCTTCCCTCCCCCGCTTCCTCATTGTCATCAAGATGATTGAGTGGAAATCTGGATGTGCAGAAAGTGGCACAGGTACCACATCCAATATAAAATCACCAATCACAAGTCCCTAGAAACCTATCATCTAAAAGGAAGGCTGTGAGGTAAAGCAAGAAGCATTGAACCAATGTTATATTTATAATTTTCTAAAACTAAAACCTATCCACATACATCTAAAATTCTGGAAGGTAATACAGTAACACTCCATGAATATTTCTATGACCCCAATCCCAAACAGTGAACTGTTAAATTTTTTTAAAAACTTTAAAATTAATATCTTTAATTATATATGATCTATATTGAAATGTGACACACACAAAAATCAGTCCCATTTTCCTTACCTTAAGGAATTTGCAATGTCAAGTAGTAAGCCATCTTTTGAACACATTATCATGTTTTTAACCTTCTCTCTGGCTCTAGATCATTAAATATTTATAACCTTTTCAGAATTTCGAGGCAAATGTTTTGCTTTTCAATAATATCACATTTGAGCATCCTTCTATTTTGACGCCAAAGGGGTCAGCATGGACAAAGGGCAATTGGCAGTTCTACAGCAGTATTCTGGGATATTGATAATAAGGACGTGAATCACCATAGGTCTTCTTTTCCCCCACCCCATTCCATCTCTTCCCACTTCTCTCCAGAAAGATAATACTAGGGTTGATGCAACCTAAAAAGAATGCATACCCTTCCCCAAAATTTTGAAAAGCCAATTAGAAAAATTTTTAAATTCCAGAAAATTCCCATCACCTAAAGATCTTTACTCTTAATATTTTGGCGTTTCCCTCTCCCTTCTCTTTTGTTTGTGTATGTGAAGTTAATAAGGCTTTTGAGTTTTATTAAAGCTTAGAGTTTCTGGCTTCTAAAATTCCCCAGGTCCCCTTTCTTTGCTCTTGTTTTACAGTTACCGCAGCACGTTCAATCTGCTCCTCCCCCACTGGGTTTTCCTCGGCGAACACCTCGGGGTCTAGAAATTCATAGAGCCTGTAACCGCCAGGAAGGTGGGTGGCGCTAGAGATGTACTGGATCTCGTCACCTATTGGACGAGGGTTTGTCAATCACAGCTACTCAGCCAACAGGGTGAGCGGTGAAGCAAAACGAGATTACGGGGTCATCTTCTGCGCAATCTGCGTGGGGCACCTCCTCCTTTTGCCACGGCAGCTAGTGAGAAAGGTCTTTCGTTCACGCTCCAGCCTCAGCCTTAGGCCTGCTGCGGCGTAGCACCCGCCGGGCCCTTGGCTGCTTCCTTCGTCTCCGAGCGGCTTTGCCCTCAGCCGCCACCGCTTCTCCCTCCGTCTAAGCCCTCGCGGGTACCTGCCACCCACCCACGCCAACCTGATTCCTTCGCTTCGGTGAGTCTTTTCCTGCCAAAAAGCTAATGATGGAAGGACTCGGGCAACAGGGCGCAGCGGGTGAAGAGGGCCCGTTATTGGGTGCTGTGGCCGCTGCATCCTCCCCGCAGGTTTTGATGGGGCACCCCTTAGACGCGGACTTTATGGAGAGCCTGCCTCTTCCTCTGGCGGTTAAGTACCGAGTGTACGCTCTCAAAAAGCTTCAAGCCAAATCCGCTGGCCTGGAGGCCAAGTACCTAAGGGAATTTCATTCCATCGAGAGGAGGTTTGCGGGGATCTATGGGCCATTATTGGAGAAGAGACGGCAGATCATCAATGCATTGTACGAGCCCACGAAAGAGGAATGTGAGGTGAAGTCCAAGGTCGCGGACTGTAATGAGGTGGCAGATGACTCAGAGGCTCAGATGCAGTGTCCGGAGGAGAATCTGGAGTATGAGGACTTGGAGGAGCAGTGTGGGAAGGATTTAGAAGAAGTCCAAAAGGTGTTTGGGGAGTATGGAGGAATGGAGGGACATAATATAGACGAGGACAAAGAGGATCCTAAAGGGATCCCTGATTTTTGGCTCAGAGTTTTAAAGAACGTTCAGGAGGTCACCCACCTAATTAAAAAATACGACGAGCCCATTTTGAAGCTCTTGCTAGACGTGAAAGTGAAGTTTTCAAAACCCAATGAGCCGCTCGCCTTCACTCTGGAATTTCACTTTGAGCCTAACGACTACTTCACGAATGAGGTGCTGACCAAAACATACCTACTCAAGTCTAAGCTTGATTACTCGGACCCCCACCCCTTTAGGGGCTCTGCGGTGGAGCATTGCATTGGCTGCAAGATAGACTGGAAGGAGGGAAAGAACGTCACTGTGCAAACGGTCCTGAAGAAGCAGAGGCACAGGGTTTGGGGACTGGTGCGTACCACCACGCAGGAACTTCCTCGAGAGTCCTTCTTCAACTTCTTCAGTGCTCTCCGGTGGGGCCTGAATGCTGATGAGGATGAGGAAGATGTCTTCATTGCTCACACCTTGCGTACCTTTGTCATCCCAAGAGCTGTGTTATACTTCACAGGTGAAGCCCTTGAGGCTGAGCAAGAGGGGATGGTCAGGGAATGTAATAACCCAGCTTCTAACACAGACGCTCAGGAGAACTGGGTGGCGGCTGTTGATGGTGCTAAAGTCCGAGACCGAGGCTCCCAGCCAGAAGACGTCGATCGCTGAAGCAGAATGGTTGGGGTATGTGGGCCCTCTGTTTAACAAGTGGCATTAACAATAATCAAAACATAGCCATAAGTTGCTTGCAATCTTAATATGTGTGTCTCTTCTTGGTAGTCTCAATATAAAACTATGTCCATATATATTAAACAGTGCATCTCTCCTAGCACTCCAGTGGTGTAAACTTTGTTAAGAAATGTAGAAGGCGGTGAATTCTCTATGTAAAAACCTTACTATGGCGAATCCATGGCTTTTATTGGGTTGCTATTAGTCCCCAGCTATGAACAACCTGTAACTGAGATCTATATGTTGGGCATTTTTTATTCTTGAAAAATATAAAATGAGATAGCCTCCTTTCCCCAGCCCTCTTAAGGTGAATGAGCTTTGCTGCTGTGCTAGCTGTGCCTTTATCTCTTTGTTATAGAAATTCAGCATTATACTTATTCATTACCCTTGATTTATAATTTGAGAAACTGCTAATAGTATAAGAATAAACATTTGCAGCAAATCCATATCTAATGTTAATAACTGTTGCCTTGTTTATAGGCTCCTGTATGTTATGTGATAAAGTGGTCTACTCAAAATCTAGTTGCACTATTGCTTACCAGTGAGTTATTATTAAAACCATTTTTTGTGGCCTGCCATAAATTGTACTACATCCTTCTAAGTGGGGTTAAAAGTATCCATTTTCATTTCTGGAATGTTCTCATTGTTCTTGTAAACCTGACATCATTGGTTAAACTTTATTTTCCCATGTTTGTTCATCCCACAATAAAGTTAATACAAGTGTTAAGCATTGTGTTTACATGGTATTGGAGTGACAAATATGGCCTTTTGTCAAATGGATTTGGTTGGGAGGTTTCAGGTCAGATTCATCCATTGGGCATTGTATGCACTGTGCCTAGGATCTACTTTACTTTTCAGAACTCATAAAATTATTTCAATTTCTTTTAAAATCAGAAGAAAAATGAATATAATATGTATATTGTATAATGAATCTAGCACAGATTATATTTCTTTTATACCAACATAGATGTAAATACTATTTATGTGTGTATATACGAATGTCATAGTGGAAAGGGCCAAATGAAGGTAAGACTACCTGGATTCTATGAAAATCTTGAGGCCCTGACTGCCACCTTTAGGAATAGTATAAAGAGGGAGAGCATGGAGTAGTTGACAGGTGTGGTGACGTGACAAAGGAGAAGAGAACAGGAAGGGGAGGAAAGAAAACAAATGACTTGGCAAAGGTAGGGTCCTTGGAAGAAAGGAGATGGAGATGTGGGAACTTCAGGTGTTAGTGAAAGGCCTGACTGACCAGAGGGGAGAGGATTAATAGAATGGGTTGGAGAGGGATTGGTGGGGCCAGATCCCTGTTAGACCCTGACCAGGGAGAGGTCCAAGTGAGGTCTGTAAAGGAGAAAGAAAGAAGGGGAGAAAACAGAGAAGAGGGAAGTGGAACTGAGGGAATAGGTGAGATATCTGAAAAGCAGAGGATGAAATGGCAAACCTTATCACAGATGGAGAGCATTTCTTGGTTAGAGGCTATAGAAATTCTGGTTTGATAGTTTTGATGGATTTTGCAAAACATCAGTACTCCATTCCATGCCTATTATAACCTTTAATCATGTTCCTTCATTGTCAAAATGCATATAGCACATGAATTAATTAATTATTATTTTATTCAACAAACACATGTTTTACTATCTTTCTATGCAAAACAATGTTCAGAGTGCTTTGCAAGTATTAACCTGTGTGGTATTTTTTATTATTAAAAAAGTGGCAGTTGTCTAGAGTCACTCTACCAGCCCTTAGTTGTCTCCTTTTTATAAAAAGTAATAAATATAACAGGAGAGGCTGTAGCAAGACAGAATTAATTATAATACCAAAGACTACTACCGCAACCTCACTTTAATTACTAGCAAGCATACAATTTTTTATCCTGCTTAAAAATAAACTTACCATCATGGCATTAGTATTTTTCTGTGTTAGTATAATTTAAAAATTATTAATAATCATGCAGCATTCTAATGTATGGAAGCACAATCTAACCATTATTTTAACTTGCTTATCATTTTCTGATTTACATAATAAAGTTAACAAATGGTCTGCTTTTTTAAATATTAAAACTTTTCATATGAATTCCTTTTTTTAATCTCCAAGGCATTTGCAAGCTCTACAAAGGCTGAATGGAAAATCAGAAACAGGATTCATATCATTGATTAGCCAGGGATTCAATGAGAAATATGGTTAATAGAATATAACTTGATCACTCCCAGTGTAGGCACAAACCAAGGTTTGAGACTACTCAACATGTTTAATTAATCCTTTGCCTTCTCCCAGCACCCAAAAAGTATTATATTTTTCAAACAGTTTTTCCACATTTTTTTTTGCTTTGAAATGTATTTTTCCCAATTTATTAGGATATATGCATTGTACAAGGGGGATTCATTGTGACATTTCCAGATAGCTTTACATTGTACATTGGTAAGTTTGCCCCCACCATCTCCCCCCTCCCCACCCCACTTAAAGCAGTTTGCAAGAGGTTTCATCATTCTATTTCATGTATGTATATGAAGCCCATCAACTATATTCCCTCACCTTCATCTCCTCCATTGACCCTTCCCCCCTCTCACTCCACACATTTTTTGAACATGCGAGAACTTTGGCTGGGTTTTTGCAGGGTAGCTCAAGTGGTAAGAACACCTGCGTCTGGCAAGTGGGAGGCCCTGAGTTCGAGCCCCAGTGCTGCCAAAAAAAAGGAGAAGAACTTGAAAAGTAGAGGTCTCTTGAGGCTTTCCAGAAGAAGCATAAACTTTAGGTCACCAAAAAGTGAATGGAAGCCAGGTACTGGTGGATCATCCCAGGAGTCCTAGCTACTCAGGAGGCAGAAAGCAGGAGGATCAAGGTTTGAAGCCAGCCTAGACAAACAGTTTATGAGACCCTATCCTGAAAATACCCAACACAAAAATAGGGCTGGCAGAGTGGCTCAGAGCACCTGCCTAGCAAGTATGAAGCCCTGGGTTCAAACCCCAGTACCGCCAAAGAAAAAGAAATGAATAGAGGGAGCTGGAGGTGTGGCTCAAGCAGTAAAGCACGCTAGCAAGCACGAAGCCCTGAGTTCAAACTCCAGTACTGCCAAAAGAAAAACAAAACAAAACAAATGACTGGAGGATCTAGTATAAAAGTGCAATGGTAAGCATTAAGTCAATTTAACTACATGGCTAACACAAAAATAATATAACTATAGCACTAAAACATGAAACATGATGGTAAAACAGAAAATAATGTAATGCTAACACTATCAGTATAGACACAACTAACCAAAGTTGGGATTTCTTTTATAGCTAGGGATCAAAATATCTCAGATGTTAAGTAATAGACACATAAGTATAAAATTATGTCCTAAGGAAAACAGTGTAATCAACTAAAATTGGATAATGATTTTTCCTATCATTACTCATGGTAGAAAGACAGTAGTATTTTATGAAGAAACCAGTAATTCAACATTAAATAAAATCATGGTTATAAATGTAACAAACAGACTTATCAGAAGATTTAAAACATTAGCAAATTATCAGAAAATACAAACTGTAGAGTAAATAAGAAGAAAAAAGCAATAGAGAAAGTCTAACAGATACAGTTAAATAAAATAAGATGTGACATTAGACTGTTCCCTGTGTCTGGAAAGCACTTCTTTAGATATCGTCATGGATATCTTTCATCTCTTTCTAGTCATTCCTCAAACGTCACTAACCTCAATGAGGCTTACTCCTACCACCCTATTTTAAAGTGTATGTGCCTCACACACATACTCACAATTTCCCCTTGCCCAGCTTTGACTTTCTTTCATAGAAAGCATCACTTTTTTTCAGACAAGTCCTGTTATGTAGCCTGAGCTGGCCTTGAATGCTCTATCTGCCAGCCCCAGCTTCCAAAGTGATGGAATTATAGTCGTGCACCACCACACCCAGGCAAAGTATCACCTTTTAATTCATTATGTGATTCATTTATTTGCTATTCATAGTATTGCTTGTCTTCCCATATTAGAAATTGAACTCTGTGAGAATGGAGACATTTTCTTTATTGATGTCCACCAATCTTTGATCCTTGATCATTGATGTATCCCATGTACCTGTAATAGTGCCTGGTACACAGCAGATAATACATATTTGTTAAATATATCAATCAACATCTGTCTTAGTTGATATAAATAAGATAACCCACATAGGAATTTATGCTACAGATATACTTGTGCATATGCTTAAGGATATTACTATAGCACTGTTACACCAAAATAATGGAAAAAATAAGTCTGTTTGTGAGGGGCTTTATGTAATTCATGGTCCATCTGTACAACAGATGTTCTTAAACACTATGAGACAGCTATATATAGACCAGTGAGCAATCTCTAAGACAAAATGAAAATTGCAAGATGCTGAATCCTATATTTTGCTATCATTTTTGAAAAAAATTAAAAAAGAAATCCTACCTACTTGGGAGGTTGAGATCAGGAGGATCACAGTTTGAGGCCAGCCCAGGCAAAAAGTTAGTGAGACCCCATTTTAAACAGTAGCTGGCATCAGTGGTATGTGCCTGTCACCCCAAGCTACATGGGAAGCTGAGATTTGAAGGTCTGAGGTTCCAGGCCAGCTGGGGCAAAAAAAAAAGTTTAGTTAGTGAAACCCAATCTCCCCATCTCAAAAGAGAACAGCTGAGCGTGATGGCACACATTTGTTATCCCAAAGACACAGGAAGCATAAAATAGGATTGCAGTTCAGGCTGGCCAGGGCAAAAAGTGAGACCTTATCTCCAAAATAACCAGAGCAAAAGGTCTGGAGGCTTGGCTTAATCAGTAGAGCACCAGCCTAGCAAGCACAAAGCCCTGATTTCAAACCCCAGTACCAAACACAACAAAATAAATAAATAGAAACAAAAAACACCCAATTACAGCAAAAGTTCAAACCCATATACATATGTATACATATATGTGTATATGTACATATACACATACATACATGAAGACTTTATGGTGTATTTATCCTATACTCTTCTGGAAAGATACATGAGACACTAGTAATGGTGGTTGCCTCTGTGGGAGAGGATGGGGAAATAATGGTGAGAGAAAGACTTACTTTTTATGCTTTTGTCTCTTTTGAATTTGTTATCAAATATATAGAGATTTTATTGGCAAGGAAAACTGAACTCCTGGGAACGTTTTGGAAAAAGAGCTTTATTAGGATTGGATTCGTTTACCTATTAGAAAAAGTTTATTCTCTAGTTTCCATATTACTATTTTTGCTTTCAGTTATTGCTTGCTTGCTTGCTTGCTGAGACACATAAGAAATAGGGGCCAGTAACATGGAAAAAGAGTGAAGCCAGACATATATGAGGGAACTTTCAAAAACAGGAACATCTAATATACAATTGTGTTTTTAGTGGTGTACTGTACACTGTTCCTTATCTCATATCTTTGGAGAAATCTGTTACATATATGAAGATCTTTCTATATGGTCCAGATGGTGTCAAGTAAGAGGTAATATTCATATCTGCTGTACAGCATGTGGAGTTAAGTAATTGTAACGGTACCTATCCCTATGGGCATGTATTTTATATTCCTAGGACACTTCCCTCCTTCTGTCAAATATCCTTTTCTTTTGAAAAACTGCTCCCCTTTCCATTCCTGAAATGTTGAATTTAGAGGAGGTTATGTCTCTGGTCACAGAAGTGCTTATATGACTCAAGCCAATTTGAGTCCTCCCTTGGAATTTTTGCACTTGCATCTGGGAAATATAGTCATTGCCTGAAGGTTTGTAAAGTTAGGATGAAATTAATACAAAGCTGGGCAGTTAACTATAGTTTCCTCCTTAAGGTAAAATTGAAGCTGTTCACATTTCTTCCTCAGTTTCTGCTTTCCAGACCTGTGGTATTCACCTGTTCATTTCTTTCTTTGGTTCAGTATCTTTCCAGTATTGTATATAGTGTTAATTTTCTGTCCCATTTAGGTAAGTTACATCTACCTCACTAAATTACATCTATGCTCACAGAGGTGCAAAATGCTATTAAGATAATATGGTAAATGCTTGTCCTAATGCATTACACATGATTTAGTAGCACTGGTAATAGAAATAAATAATTATAGATATTTATAATCTCACACCACTCTCTAGGTATACAGTTGGTAACTAGAGGACCCTTTTCTTATTGGTAAAATCATGTATACAAGTGTTCAAAGGAGTTAGGACTTAAATTACTCTGCACATACATGATCGAGATGATTTAGAACTAGCCAAAATTATTTTTAGGTGTAATGGTGTGAATTCAAGTTCTCTGAAGAAGTCATCCTACAGATGAATTGACTGACTAGAACATGATTGTGGAGAGAATGTTGCAAATCAAGAGTTGAAATTATTTTGGGCTGCATTTAGTCCCTTTTTATAGCCATTTACAACCAACCTTTGTATCTGAAATATCATCCTTGTGACTTTCCTTTGTTTAGTGTCTATAAAAGTTCATGTAACCTCTTCCACAGTACAGCATGTAATTCAGGGTAACCTGAATCTGTGTTTCCTGGCCTTGATCACTCATACTTGGTTCAAAATAAACTATCTCTTATTCCCTTTGGAGTAAGAGCTGTGTTTTGTACAGACAATATATAAATTAGATATATTTTTTAAAATATATATGTATATGACATGTCTACTATGACTAAAACTTTTTCAGTTAAACAATTTTTTCTTAGTAATTGCTCAATTTTGCCTTTTTAAGTTACTGCCACACAATACCAATATTTACTTGTTTTGATGGTTTTCATGGATTTTGGAGCTGTAGTTTGGTAAAAGAATTTACTGAGGCAGAGAGTAGGGGATAGCAAAGATCCATTAGGACACTATTAAAAGGGAAGAAGATGGTGGGTGGCTAGATAAAGGAGTGTAGGGTGTTGAGACAGGGTTGAAAGAGTAAGTTTTATACCTTGGGTTAGGCCATTTTTGATTGGCTATCTCCCTTCTTGTGGACCTTCTTGTGGACCTCCCTTCTTGTGGACCTTCCTCAGATCATGGTTTGAATTTTGTGCATGAGAACCTCTCTGTGAGCTTGGCTTCTACTTCTGCATTTCATCTGCCTCCTACCAGGTACCTGATCCATCCCCTCATTCCATCTGTTCCTTAGTATTCCTTCCTCTGCTATGTCTCCTTAAAATGGGGGCTTCCTCCATATTTCCCCCTGACAGATAAAAGAAAAAAAGTCTTGGTTTTAGTGGGGTGAATGTCTCGCTTGTAACTGCTTTGAACTGGATAGGATTGTAGAGATGTCCCTGCCTATGTATTTGTTGTTCTGGCAGAGAATGATAGAGCAGCCCATAGGGACATGGCAGGGTCTAACCGAAAACCAGGATAAAATTGTTAGGGAAGCCTGGTCCAGGGAGTTAAGAGGCACCGGAGGGTCAGGAAGAAGAGGGTAGAACCCACATTGTGACATCATTTGTAACTTTATGTCCTGGAGGCAAGAAGGAACAAATCTGGTTAGAACATGAATAAAGCAAGGATCAATGGCAAAAAGGAGTAAAACAAATACAAGAGGTCCTAAGAAGGGTAGAAGCCAGGATGTGATAACCATGACCAGGTATTTTTCCAAGAAAGGAACACTTGGATGATTCATTCTCTAAATTGAGACTCTTAGTAGGTTAGTTTATGAATGTTAGGTTGATATTCATAAACTTCTTTATTAACACCAAGCTATGTCTTCCCCAAGCATAGCACAGGTTTCCCCTTGGGTGGCAGTGAACATATGTAAGGCCCTTCAGTTTGTAAGAGATTGCAAATGTTCACACATAAGGAGGAGCATCTGGATTTTCCTGAAGTTATAGGAATAGAAAGGCTAGCTTCTGCCTAGTTTAAAGTAGACAGGAATGGGTTTTAGAGTTAGGTAACCATGCTTTTGAGCCATTTGTTTACAACCTCCTAGCTTTAGTTGCTTTGAAAGGTCTGGCACAAGTGACTCATTTAGAACCTGAGAATTTTCCCTCTTGTCTCAACAGTTTTTTAAATTGTTTGTCTCTAGAATAAACTTTGTCTCAGTAGGTCTTTCCTTGTTGCTGGGACGTCCCATTTGGTCTTGGTCTGGTCTGATCTCACGTCAGAAGAGGAAGTAACAGGTCAGGTAGGAGTCAGTGCCAATAAGACCCTTTTTGGCCAAATTTAAGCAGCAAATAGGTTTAGAAGTGGCTCTTAGGCTGTGCTTACCTGGAGTCTATTAATTTTAATTTTGTCTGTTTTATAAATGACATCCTAGTATCTCAAAAGGATGTTATTTAAGTTGTTATTGTTAGAAGTAGTACTGCAGAATGTCAACAGACAACAGTTACAAAGTTTAATAAGAAAAATTATAAACTAAAACTCAACATAAATACTTAAAAAGCTAACTCATTTGACAGATAAGCATTTCCTGGAGTCATTTTTCATGAGTTTGATTGTAAATGTTCCAAAAGGATAAAAACTGTAATGCCAAAAGACTTAGTATAATAGCCATGGCTAAAATACTGAAAACCAGTTTAGCAATAGACAGGCCTATCTGCTGACTTTTAAGAAATTTTTATTTTGAAATAATTTTTACAAGATTTTGACCTTAGACAAAATTGTTTTTTCAAAAATAAGATAAACAACCAATCTTTAAGGTCCCTTTTACACACCCTCAGGTGGCTAAAAGAGCCACTTGAGTTTTAAAATGGTCATCTTTTTTTTCTTTATTCCAGGGTCTGAGAGAGAATTCCTGAATGCCTGCAGTTTAGTTAGACCTGATTGAGATAAGCAATTTTTTAGAAGGGACAACAGCTTTTACATACTTACAAAAATAGCAGATATTAACAAGAATATTAATGTAAGTAGTCTCAGATTCGCCCTTTACCCATAGATTAATTGCAGTTTTCCCTAAGGGGTAACAAGGTGGCATGGACCTTGTGCTTGCCCTCCTAGTGTCATCATGGCAGAGATGACCACTGTGGAGATGGCCACTGGGTTGAGGCATGGTCCCCCCACTCCATGGCAGCAGCATTTTCCTGCCCCCTTCTGCTGAATCTGCCACCACGGGGTTTTTTCAAAGGGCTTTCAGAGGGAAATATACAGCCATGTACACACAACACACAAGCACAAAATAGAAAACAAATGGGAATTTTCTTCCCTTCCCTTCCCTTCACACCCTTCCTTTTTCTTTTTGGATTTAGGCCCCCATAGGCAGAAAGTGGTGGAACCAATTTAAGGGGCTCCCCAAACTAGGGAGGCTTGTTCTAATTTTTGGTAGACTGGTGAGCAAGATAAGATAAATGGAAGGGACAACAGCCTCGCCAAGGCTCAGCTTGTGTGGCTCAGGACCGCACCCGAGCGCACCCAGGCTTCGGTGGCCGTGGCACCTGTGTAGATCAACCAGGCCTTTCAGGCAATGGTGGCAGCGGCGCTCTGTGGGTGCAGGGGCGGCGGCGGCGTGTCCCCACCAGGCGGCTGGGTGGCCAGTTTGAGTACCTCATGAAGAAGCGCTCAGTGACCATAGGGCGCAACTTGTAGCAGGGCTAAGTGGACATGAACGTGTGCCACTGGAGCTTCACCTCGCCGCGCCACCTGGAAATCTTCATGCCCCTGGGCGGCGGCTATGGCGTGGTTTTCCCAGAGCCCACACTGCACCACCGTGACACAGGCGACTGCTTCTACCTGCGCTGCCTGGGAAAGAACCGCGTGTTCCAGAGGCCCAGGGCGCCGCTGCTGTAGCTGCTGCGCATGTGCATATTCAGGCTTCCAAGCACAGACATCAAGGCAACCTTCACTGCCCCATCCAGTGAGAAGAGGGAGAAGCAGGAGGCGCCCCAGTAGCCAGTGAAGTCTGTGCAGCTGCACATCTCGCCTCTGACCATCAACATTGCAGACACAGTGGCCCACCTCATCAGTCCCCTCCTCTCCCTCACGGGAACCATCAGTGCTTCAAACTCCTGCCCATCCAGCCCTCTGGGAGCAGGGTCTTCAGGGTACAAAGTGGGCCACATGATGCCATCTGACCTCAATTTAATGACCGACAACTCGCAGCCAGAACATGAAAAGGAAGCCTCAGGTGGAGACAGTCCAAATGATGATTCATAGCTATCTTATTCCTATGCACAATTCATAGTACAAGCAATTACAATGGCTCCTGATAAACAACTCACCCGACATGGAATTTATACACACGTCACTAAAAATTATCCATACTACAGGACTGCGAACAAGGGCTGGCAGAACTCAACCTGCCACAATCTCTTTCTGAACCATTAGTTCATCAAAGTGCTGTGTTCCCAGGAAGAACCAGGAAAAGACTCCTGGAAGAAAGACCCTGCCTCCAAAAGCAAACTGGTGAAGCAGGCAGTCAGGAAAGGGCAGCCCCAGGGTATGTCCTGCTTCAGAACCCCTCTGGGACCACTGTCCTCTAGGTGTGTCCCAGCTTCTCCCAACCACATGGGAGTGCTGTCTGCTCATTCCAGTGGTGCCCAGATCCCTGAGAGCCTGTCTAGGGAAGAGTCACCGGGCTCCCTTGGATCCTGAGCCTGGCAGCTCACAGCCCAAACTCTCTGTCATCCAGGAGGCTTGGTGTGCCCAGAATGTACCAGGGTCACCTCTTTCTAATCAGCCATCTTAATAATTGTCCAGCAGCAGCTACCCCCAGCAATTAAGCCTATCACCTACACTGTTGCCACTTCAGTGACCACCTCTACCTCTCAGCCACCTGTCGTACAGATGGTTCACGTGTCTACCAGATATCAGCAGTATCAGTCACCAGTGTAGCTGGGCTGGCCCCAGCAAACACATACACAGTTGCTGGACAAGCCATGGTTGCTCAGGTGCCGGTGCTGGCCTCTCCTAAGGTAGAACCACAAGTGAATGAAGACCACAGGGAACTCAAAGTGAAAGTACAGTCTGTGCCCGCAATTACCCATGCCACACTAGATGCTGCTAGTTGGATTGTCCAGATGTAACAGGACACCCCTGTCCAGACAGTCACCGCAGTACAACAAACACCTCTAGGTCAACACCAACTTCCAGTAAAAACTGTAACGCAAAGCACACGATACCAGTCCCCGCTGTGGTACACAGCCAGGTGAACAATGCAGCAGCAAGTCTCTACACCTGTTGGCAACCCACGCATTTCTGTCCACAAATCACCAGGACAGCGACCAGGCAGAGCAACTGGGGCTCAAGCAGAAGACAATGAGAGCATCATCATTGCCCTGAGTGTGGACACACCACCAGTGAAGGAAAAGGGGACCCAAAACTGGTGCCATGAGAGCTTTTCTTATTTAAAACATCAACTTAGTGGTGCCAAAAGGAGATGTTGCCTCTCAGCCATGTGCAGAGCATATCCTCTCAGTGGGTAAAGTCCCTGTGGTTGGACTTCACCTCTCAGCACAGAAAACACAAACCCAGGTGCCCTTAAGATTCCCTAACCTAAAGATGGAAGTCACACTTGAACAAACCCATGGAGGTGAGCCTGGTCCCAGAGGTGGTATCTTCCACAGAGCGCTCACTGGGTTGCTGCTTGTGGGCTCAGCTTTTAACTACAAGAAAGAACTCTCCGTCTTTCCTGGGGGACAGAGCCTCAGGTGAGGACAGAACATCCAGTACCTATGCAGGTGGATCTCACAAGACTGGGTTGTCCTCCAGAGTACAGGGCTGGAGCCAACTGCCACTTCACAGGAAACAAGTTGGTATTTTGTTGTTCACATGTGGAATTAGAATATTTTGAGGTGTACTTTCTTTACAATAATGGGATCTTTGACATTTCACGTCACTCCATTTCTACTCTGAAAATTTTGGAATCACAGGACCTTTCATGTGGATTCATTTACAGAAAAAAGCAACATCATTTTGTTTCTGTGGTTTGTTTTCAGCCTATGGAATGGTTTGTTCTTGTGTGTCCCACCAATGCCCAGGTGGCACTCCTTTAACACATCTGCATGTATCTTTGGTAGAGAAGTTGCTTGATGAATTTAAATCCCCAGCCCCTCCTCACCATGCCAGCGTATAGGGCAGATGGTGCCATGGCTACACAGACCCATGAGGCCAGGGAGCAGCAGGACAGAAGGGATGGCTGGGATGCATCCAAGCTGTAGGACCTGCTCTTGCAGCTGGTTTTTTGCTGGTTTTTGTTGTCTGTTTCTTATGTTGACTTTGTCCTTGGCATAATTTCCCACTCTAAAATAAATCTCCCAAGTATTCCAAGTATTGTGTATGCTTAAAACAACAGAATCCTTCCTCCTTTGGTAGCAACAACAAAAAGACAAATGGAAGACTTCTGAATCTGCCTGTACTTTAATCAACAGCACAAAAAGGAAAGCAAAAGTCTGACGAGAGGAAAAGTTTTCTTGGGTAGAGAGTGGAACAGTAAAGTTTGTCTGGGAAGTTTCCTGTAGAAAGAAAACAAGGGTAGGAATTTAATTCCTCAGGAAGCATATCAGAAAGTTAGGACAGGAGCTATTGGACTTATGTGGAGTTTTAAACATGGTGAAGGTCTCCATAAAAACAGATCATGAGCTGCTTTAAAAAAAACTGATGAAAAGCTAGAAGGGGATGAAAGAGCAGTGGAGGATATAGTTTGGCGAGATGTGACAAAAGAAAGCTGAGGATCATCTAGCGTATCAGGAGAAACTTTGTTTTTAAGGAATCTGGCCAGACACATTCAACATCCCTCCCAGAGATCCAGATCTTGAGAGAGGGACATGAAGGCCTGAACATAAGGAACCGTGGACCATTTGGAGCAATTATGGCAGAAAAGATCAAGTCGTAAAATGGTGTTATGATTAAGAATGCTGTGTTGAGGCCAGACTTTTTGATCCTGCAGTTTGCAAACCAGCCATAGTACATTACAAAGATTAAATGCTTTGTTTGTTTATTTTTTAGGTATTTGAGAATCAAATTTAGCCTAGTGCCAGAGAATGCAGCCCAGGAATGAGTCTGAGGGAATGGAAACAGCTTGACCTATGTTGGGGGAGGGGTTTCCAATGCTCTAAATCTCCTAGAGGCATCCCATAGGAAGAGAAAAGACCTAACATCTGCAGGAGAGCAAATCTGGATGCCTGCTCTGCTGGAGTGATCCATTGAATCAGAGGAACTCCAAAATTGGGTTGTGACCCGCTAAGATGGGAGAATCCCTAGAGTACCACTCTCAGGGTTGAGAGGACTCCTGGATGTGAAGTCAAAATATGCAGTCTTGACCAGAGAAGGGAAGGGACAAAGGACAAGGGTGACTCACCACTAACACCGAAACTCCTCCCACAGAGCAAAAACTCATCCTTCCAGAGGGCAGAAATAATGTTGTCTGAGCAGTCGATGAGAGGATTTTAAAGTAAAAGTTTAAACAAAGAGATAGGGTCTCCTACAGCATACATGCCTGGTGAGCTTCCACTGCCAGTTGTACTGTGCATTGGTAGTGGGGACTTGAAAATGGAGAGGACAGACAGGCTATTCGTGGACTTTAGGCAGATAGACTCCTTTTCCCAGATTTTTTGTGAATTTTACCAGAGAGTTGCCCGGCAAATTTCAGGGGAAGTAGGTCATTTACCAAAGATTCGTGTAAGTCTTAGGTCTTTCATCCCTAAGGGTGATGGGTTCCAGACATTGGGAAAGAGGAGAACTTTGGATCTCACCAGGGAGTTGCCCTGGCCAGTGATTCACAATTGTCCTCACGCCGCAGTGGAATACTACTAAAGGTTCTGATATGGAAAGAAAGAAGTTCTCCAAATTCCCATATGTGGTACAGGGCTCCCCACATTAATCCTTATAATGGCAACCATTTATGTCATGGATTTTGGAGCAGAGGATTGGTAAAAGAATTTACTGAGGCAGAGAGTAGGAGAAAGCAAAGAGTTATTAGGATGTCATTAAAGGAAGAAAATGGTGGGTGGCTAGGCAAGGGAGTGTAATATGGAGATTTGAGAGTGGGTTTTATACCTTGGATTAGGGCACTTTTGATTGTCCATTTCCCTTTTTGTGGACATTACTGACTGGTTTTCTTTTCCTCAGGTCATGGTTTGAATTTTGCATGCAGGAACTGTGAGCTTGGCTTTGTTCCATCTGCCCATCCCACTGGTGGGCCTGATCCACCTCCACATTCTATCTGTTCCTTGTTATTTCTTCATCTACCATGTCTTCAAATGAGACCCTCCTCCACAGTGGTTACTTCATTAACTCTAAAATATGCACTTACATCTGTATTACTTGGTTATCTATATCAATTCTGCTTATTCCACTGATTCTCCACTGTGAAAATGAACAATTTAGCTCTCAGTCCTTTTTCTCACTAACGGATATCAGTCCATTTTTAATTTTTAATGCTCATGTTAGTTATATTTATAGCTTTACATTTACTTACAGTTTTATTTCTTGAATAATAATTTTGGACAGTATTTATTCATTTCCCACTTCTTAAGATGTAATGTTTCTCTCCTTCTCCTCCATTATACCTTCAAATTCCATTAGTAATATAACACATTTTACATTTATAATTACTACAGTAATTTTCTACCCTGTAATCAGCAATATGTTCAGATAAGAAGTTACATAAATTATTATATAATACTAGAGTATATCTGTCAATATTTTTTTCAGAGAGGGTCTACTTCATGAGTCACTGCTTATTTGGAATTATCTGTCTTTCTCACCTGTGATTGATACCTTAATAGTATAGAATTCTAGCTATTTCCTCTGAATAATAAGATTTATGTGCTCAGCTTTATTTGGGTAAGAGGATAAGAAGTGAGTTAGAGAGGACATGAATTTGTAAGAGATGAAAAACTTTTCCTCTACTATCTTACACTATTTTAGGTTAATGGGAGGCTGCTAATTAAACTGACAAAAGATTAACAGGAGAAAAAAGGTATATTCTTACAGATATGGTAGTTAGCTAACATGTTAAATTGTTAGAGGCTTACATACCTAATGTAGAGGGAAAGGGGAAGAGGTTGAAAAGGGTCTTATAGGAAGAAATAACAGGTTTCTTTAGGAAAGACAAATGGGTTTTTAGGAGAGCAAATGTGAGATAAGAAAGTTTGGGGATACTTGTGTAAGTGTTTTTCCATCTTACTCATGGCTCTGAAACTCCCCTGAGAGATTTATGATAGATTCACTTTCCAGAAGTTTCTGTTTTGAGCACATAAGAAAAGATATTTTTTGCACCTGTTGAATATGAATGTTTTCAGTTTAAAAGAATCTTCCCACCAAGTCTGGATTTCTCAGAGGGTCACCACAATGTCAATCAAGTGAAATACTAGGAAATATGTTTTAGGCATTTTATCCCTGTCACTTTCCTAAGCATCTTTGATCTTACAATTCATTTGATCCAAACAAAACCCTATGAAGGGTATATTACCATTTTTGCTCTACAGGGAGGAAATTTAAGTAACTTCCCAAAGATTTCAGAGCTGGTGAATGACAGACCTGAGACTTGAACATAAAATCTAACTTGATAAATTACACATCAAGTTAGATAAGTGCAAAAGCAGTTTTCAAAGATTGTAATAGCTACCTTAACAATCTACCAGAGATTGTGCCAATGAATTGGGTAAGGCCGAGTTGTCAAATTGTAACAGGAGTTCTAGTCCTGAAGCCCAACTTCAGGAGTCCCAACATGTTGGGTGAAACCACTTGCCCAAGAATGCTAAATAAAGAGACAAGTAGTAGTCAAGGGCAGAAAAAGGAGATTTGTTACATGGCACAAGAACGCCATGGAAAGAGGCAAAAAAGCACCTTAGGCCATCTTCGGGGTACAGATGTGAGCTTTAGGTTTAAATAGAGGAAGAATTAGAAGAGGGGGTGAATGCTATGCATAATTATTAAACAGTGCTGATTACAGGTGTGGTTTGGTTGGTCATCACATTAGGATTGGTCAGATTGAGTCTGGTCACAATAATAAAGTTATTGGTGGCCGAGGGATAGTTTTGACTCTTTCCACAAGATGTTATCCATCAGTCCTGTCCTTCCTGAATTCCAAGATAGCTGCAAGATGATTGCAGAAGAAAATGGCTCAGAGCAAAGGACACATACAAAATAGAAGCAGAGATATCAAGATTTTTATGTTGCTTTCCAGTTAACTTGTGGGCCCAAGTAAGGAGTCATTACTTTTCTGGCAAAAGCAATTTCCAAGTGCCTATTATAAAATTATTAAATAGAAATTTGATATAAAAGCATAAATATATTTTTGAAGACTTTGGCACCATATAAGAGTTGATTTTAAAACCATTTGTAATGATTTGGATATGAAGTGTTCTCCAAAAAGGGAAGGTTCTAGAAACTTTAGGAGGTAGGGCCTAGCTGGAGAAAGTAGGTCACCTGGGGATGTGTCTTCGGTGACTATCTCTTGTCTCTGTGTCTCTCTGTACTTCCTTTCTACCATGTAATGAGTAGCCTCTGCTACCATTATGTTCTGCCTCCCCCACAGGCCCAGAATCAATGGACTGAGATCTCTGAAACTGGGAGCTATGATAAATCCTTCCTTCCTTAAATAGTTTTGCACAGGCATTTAATTTGTCATAGTGATGAAAAGTCTTTCTAACACACCATTAATCATTAATAGAATGATCTAAAATTTTTTAATGACTCAAAACCTTTATGTGGTGAGACTACTGAGAAAAAAATCATTAATTTCCATTATATACTAATTGTCTGAGAATCTCTAAGGGGGAACTTAAAAATAACTAGGGATTAACACCTGCATATTATACACTATAATAACAGAGGTATTGACTGGAGTAATTAGTTTATAAATGAGATGATAATGATGTAAAAAACAGTGAGGTTTTTTTTTAACCCAGATTTACAAAAAAATACTTCCAAGGCAAATCCTGTTATACAGAACAGGAAAATTGTTCCAGAGCATGGGTGGAGTAGAAATGGAAGCATTCTGGAGAAATAACTGAGTTGGTCCAAAAATTTCAAATTAAGGCTTTGATGATTTAAGAATACAAGGGTTTAGTTGTCTGAGCATGAAAGAAATTGATTTTTTATTATTTTAATCCATCCATGTTTCAAAATATGCATCCCCAGGACAACTAGTTAATAATACTTTACAGCTATCAAAACTCATATTTCTCCTTGGGAAGTACAACTTGTGGGATGCACCCTTATAAAATATTAAATTGTCCTGTCTAAATTTTGAGCAAAAGAACTGGTAAAGTCAAGAAGCTTAGGGAAAACTTGGTTATCACTTCATTTAATGGTACATTATTTTTTTTCTTCATATGTGCATACAATGTTTGGGTCATTTCTCTCCCCTCTCCCCAACCCTTCCCTTTTTCCTGTGCATGTGTGTTACCTTCTAGGTTAATTCTTCTTGATCTAACCTTTCCTCTAGTTCCTGGTCCCCTTCTTCTATTGGCCTCAGTTGCTTTTAAGGTATCTGCTTTAGTTACTCTGTGTTGAGGGCAACAAATGCTAGCTAATTTTTTAGATGTCTTTCCTATCCTCACCCCTCCCTTGTGTGTTCTCGCTTTTATCTTGTGATCAAAGTCCAATCCCCTTGTTGTGTTTACCCTTGATCTAATGTCCGCATATGAGGGAGAACATACGATCTTTGGTCTTTTGGGCCAGGCTAACCTCACTCAGAATCATGTTCTCCAATTCCATCCATTTACCAGCAAATGATAACATTTCGTTCCTTTTCATGGCTGCATAAAATTCCATTGTGTATAGATACCACATTTTCTTGATCCATTTGTCAGTAGTGGAGCATCTTGGCTGTTTGCATAACTTGGCTATTGTGAACAGTGCTGCAATAAACATGGGTGTGCAGGTGCCTCTGGAGTAACCTGTGTCACAGTCTTTTGGATATATCCCCAAGAGTGGTATTGCTGGATCAAATGGTAGATCAATGTTTTGCTTTTAAAGTAGCCTCCAAATTTTTTCCAGAGTGGTTGTACTAGTTTACATTCCCACCAGCAGTGTAAGAGGGTTCCTTTTTCCCCGAATCCTCACCAACACCTGTTGTTAGTGGTGTTGCTAATGATGGCTATTCTAACAGGAGTGAGGTGGAATCTTAGTGTGGTTTTAATTTGCATTTCCTTTATTGCTAGAGATGGTGAGCATTTTTTCATGTGTTTTTTGACCATTTGAATTTCTTCTTTTGAGAAAGTTCTGTTTACTTCACATGCCCATTTCTTTATTGGGTCATTAATTTTGGGAGAGTTTAGTTTTTAAAGACCCTATATATTCTGTTTATCAGTCCTTTGATGTGCAACTGGCAAATATTTTCTCCCACTCTGTGGGTGTTCTCTTCAGTTTAGAGACCATTTGTTTTGTTGAGCAGAAGCTTTTTAGTTTTATGAAATCCCATTTATCTATGCTATCTCTTAGTTGCTGTGCTCCTAGGTTTCCATTGAGAAAGTTCTTACCTATACCTACTAATTCCAGAGTATTTCCTACTCTTTCCTGTATCAACTTTACAGTTTGGGATCTGATATTAAGATCCATGATCCATTTTGAGTTAATATTGGTATAGGGTGATATACATGGATCTAGTTTCAGTTTTTTGCAGACTGCTAACCAGTTTTCACAGCAGTTTTTGTTGAAGAGGCTGTCATTTCTCCATTGTATATTTTTAGCACCTTTGTCAAATATAAGTTGGTTTTAGTTGTGTGGCTTCATATCTGGGTCCTCTATTCTGTTCCATTTGCCTTCATGTGTGTTTTTGTGCCAGTACCATGCTGTTTTTAATGTTATTGCTTTGTAATATAGTTTGAAGTCAGGTATTGTGATACCTCCAGCATTATTCTTTTGACTGAGTATTGCTTTGGCTATTCGTGGCCTCTTGTGTTTCCATATAAATTTAACGGTACATTTTTCAATCTCTTTAATGAATGTCATTGGAATTTTGATGGGAATTGCATTAAAGATGTAGATTACTTTAGGGAGTATTGACATTTTTACTATGTTGATTCTACCAATCCATGAGCATGGGAGATCTCTCCACTTTCTATAGTCTTCCTCAATCTCTTTCTTCAGAAGTGTATAGTTTTCCTTGTAGAAGTCTTTCACATCTTTTGTTAGGTTTAACACCTAGGTATTTGATTTTTTTTTGAGGCTATTGTAAATGGAATTGTTTTCATACATTCTTTTTCAGTTTGCTCATTGTTAGTGTACAGAAATGATAATGATTTTTCTATGTTGATTTTATATCCTGCTACCTTGCTATAGCTATTGATGGTGTCTAGGAGCTTTTGAGTAGAGTTTTTTGGGTCTTTAAGGTATAGGATCGTATCATCTGCAAATTGGGATATTTTGACAGTTTCTTTACCTATTTGTATTCCTTTTATTCCTTCTTCTTGCCTAATTGCTCTGGCTAGGAATTCCAGTACTATGTTGAATAGGAGTGGAGATAGTGGGCATCCTTGTCTGGTTCCTGATTTTAGAGGAAATGGTTTCAGTTTTTCTCCATTAAGCATAATGCTGGCTGTAGGTTTGTCATATATAGCTTTTATAATGTTGAGGTACGTACCTTCTATTCCTAGTTTTCTTAGAGCTTTTATCATGAAAGGGTGCTGGATCTTATTAAAGGCTTTTTCTGCATCTATTGAGATGATCAAGTGGTTTTTGTCTTTGCTTCTGTTAATGTGGTTTATTACGTTTATTGATTTTCGTATGTTGAACCACTCCTGCATTCCTGGGATGAAGCCTACTTGGTCGTGGTGAATGATCTTTATGATGTGTTGTTGAATTTGATTTGCCATTATTTTATTGAGTATTTTTGCATCAATGTTCATTAAGGAGATTGGCCTATAGTTCTCCTTTTTGGAGGTGTCTTTGCCTGGTTTTGGGATAAGTGTAATACTGACTTCATAAAATGTGTTAGGTAGTTTTCCTTCCCTTTCTATTTCATGAAACAGTTTAAGGAGGGTTGGTATCAGTTCTTCTTTAAAGGTCTGATAGAATTCAGCAGAGAATCCATCAGGTCCTGGACTTTTCTTTTTGGGGAAACTCTTGATTGCTGCTTCAATTTCATTTTGTGTTATAGATCTATTCAGGTGATTAATTTCCTCTTGGTTCAGTTTTGGATGATCATATGTATCTAGAAATCTATCCATTTCTTTAAGATTTTCAAATTTATTTGAATATAGGTTCTCAAAGTAGTCTCTGATGATTTCCTGGACTTCCATGGTGTTTGTTGTTATCTCCCCTTTTGCATTCCTGATTCTACTAATTTGAGTTTTTTCTCTCCTCATTTTAGTCAGGTTTGCCAGGGGTCTATTGCTCTTGTTTATTTTTTCAAAGAACCAACTTTTTGTTTCATTAATTCTTTGTATGGTTTTTTTGGTTTCTATTGCATTGATTTCAGCTCTTATTTTTATTATTTCTCTCCTTCTATTTGTTTTGGGATTAGCTTGTTCTTGTTTTTCTAGGAGTTTGAGATGTATCATTAAGTCATTGATTTGTGATCTTTCAGTCTTTTTAATATATGCACTCATGGCTATAAACTTTCCTCTCAGGACTGCCTGTCCTTTCATGGTTATGTTGGGTTTCATTTTCTGTGTGCAGAATCCCTTGAAGAATCTTTTGTAGTGGTCACATATTGTTTTAGTTTCTGCTTATCATGGAAGACTTTTATTGCTCCATCTATTTTGAATGATAGTTTTGCTGGGTAGGGTATCCTGGGGTTGAAGTTATTTTCATTCAGTGCCCAGAAGATCTCACCCCATGCTCTTCTTGCTTTTAATGTTTCTGTTGAGAAGTCTGCTGTGATTTTGATGGGTTTACCTTTGTATGTTATTTGTTTTTTCTCTCTTACATCCTTCAGTATTCTTTCCCCAGTTTCTGTACTTGTTGTTTTAATGATGATATGCCATGGGGTAATTCTGTTTTGATCTGGTCTCTTTGGTGTTCGGGAGGCCTCTTGCATCTGTATGGGAATAGATTTCTCTAGATTTTGGGAATTTTCTGTTATTATTTTGTTGAATATATTTCGCATTCCCTTTGTTTGCACCTCTTCTTCTTCAATGCCCGTGATTCTCAGGTTTGGTCTTTTGATGGAGTCTGTGAGTTCTTGCATTTTCTTTTCACAGGTCTTGAGTTGTTTAACTAGTAGTTCTTCAGTTATTCCTTTAATTACCATTTCATCTTTGAGTTCTGAGATTCTGTCTTCTGTTTGTTCTTTTCTGCTGGATTGGCCTTCCTTTTTTTTTTTTTTTGCAATTCTGTTTTGTTCTTTTTTCTGAGATTTTCCATATCCTAAGTCATTTCCTCTATAATGTTGTTTATTTTTGTCCTGAGTTCATTTATCTCTTTATTAATCATGTTCTTTGTTTCACTTTGGTGTTTATATAGTGCTTCTATGGTTTCTTTTATTTCTTCTTGTGCTTTTTCAAATTCTCTGTTTTTGTTGTCTTGGAATTTCTTGAGTGTCTCCTGTACATTTTCGTTGACCATATCCAGTATCATCTCTATAAAATTCTCATTGATTACCTGTAGTATTTCTTCTTTTAGATTATTCTTTTGAGCTTCATTGGGTTCCTTGGCATAGTTTATCCTCATTTTGTTGGAGTCTGGATCTGAGTATCTGTTTTCTTCATTCCCCTCTGGTTCCTGTACTATTTTTTTGCTGTGGGGAAACTGGTTTCCCTGTTTTTTCTGTCTTCCCTTCATTGTTCTTGGTGTTGTTATTGTCCCTGTACTGTGTGCAATTAAGTATTTTCTAGCTTGTAATAATAACACTGGTGATATTTAGAATGGAAGGGTGAGAGGAGATGGAAAGCAAAGAAGTTAAAGGGGAAAGACAAATAAACAAGTAGAAAAAAACAAAACAAAGAAACAAACAAAAAAGTTTCAAAGATATAAACAGGGAGAGATAGTGTACTGATCAACAGTTAGCTGAACAGGCATTAGAGAGACAGAGGATTGAAAATAAAAAATAAATAAATGAAAAAAAATTTTTTTAATATAAAAAAAAATCCAAGTTCAAATGCAATAAAGTTTCAGTCTTAATAATTTGGTGTTCATCCCTCAGCCTCCAATCCTGGAAATGGTGTCCCAGAGGTAGTTCTGTTGTTGTCTCATCAAAGGGGAAAAAAACTAAAACAAAACAAAACAGCACAAAACAACAAAAAAAAACCCTACAAAGTGTCCCAAGTTCAAGTGCAATACAGTTTCAGTAAGTTTTTCAGCATGCAGTTGTAGTTCAGTTGTTGTCTCATCCAAGGTAGGGAGAGAAAAAAAAATAGTCCGGAGACAGTTCTGTGAATGGCTACCTGAGGCTGTTGCTCACCTGCCCACTGCTGTCAGCCTGCTGTTGCTGCAGGCTTTATTTATGCAGATCTCAGGGGTGAGCTTAGCACTCACCTGGCCCCACAGGCTTTGTTTACTCAGAGTTTTCTTATGCATGAGCTGCTGCTGCAAGCTTTCCCCTTTCCAAGCACACTTGGGAAGGTGACACTGCACCTGCTTTCTCAGGTCGGCATATTTATTTACAGTTCACATGGGAAGTGGGTCTTCCCCCCTCTCCTCTGGAGTTTTCCTCCCACTGCTACTTTTACAAGCTTTCCTGCTCCTGATTGCTGGGTGTGTGCTGCCACTCCTGCCTTCTCTGGCCAGGCTTGTTTATTTACAGTTTCGTGAGGGATTCCCCTCCCCCCTTTTGGAGCTCAGGGCACCCCACCCTCTTTGCTACCTGTCTTTTATGTTGTTATTGCTTATTATTCAGTTTCTCTTGTTTCCCTGGGTGGGGGTCGGTCTGTCCAGGGGGCTATGCTGATCTGGCCCAGGATTGTCTGTGGGAGTACCACTTACAGCTTAGCTCACCTTGTGGTCCACGTCTTCCCAAGCCGTCTGGGTGCTGCTCTCTGGCGGCAGCATGGGAGCCCTCCTGGTTTCTCCATTTAACGTGAAGTGGAGATGTTATGCGCAGGCTGGAGATGTGGAGGAGTCAAAGTTTTGCCTCTTCTCGGTGGTTTTTCCTGTAAGGTGTATCTCCAGTGTCTCTCCAAGATTTTACTTTAGGAGGCACACTTTCCGCTTCCTCCCTCTAGCTGCCATCTTGGAATTCCTGGTAGATTAATATTAAACCTGGTGACATACACTAACCTTACTTCTGGAAACACTTTGACCCTATTACTGAGAAAAAAGACAAATATACAGTTATCAAGATATCACTCTCTTAGGACATTATGGGATAATTAAACATTTCTCGCCATATAATTGATGCTATACAGTACCAGTTGGTTATAAACCTCTATAAAACACCTTTGAAACACATGTTAGCTTGAAGAAAACATTATTTTGTGAGGACCCTCATTTTTTGACAAGCCTCACTATGTGCCAGTAAGTGAACAAACTCTCAGAATCATAACAAGTGTACACATATATCAAAATATCATATCATGTCCCATAAATATGTGTCACTCAAAAATAAAAAGAGTTGGGCAAAAGACCAATAAGAACATAAATGACACATTCTAGTTGTAGCAGTATAGCAGAATTTTAGAAAACTTTAAAAGAAGATATGCTTTTCTAAAAAAGACTATGAGGACCCAAAGTTGTACTAAGATTAATATAGACCTCAGGCTAAATATGGGTAAATAAGAATTCAAAGTGATGCTGTGATATATGGACTAGCTTTAGGGAAATATGTCAAAGGTAATTTCAAAAGACAAAAACTATTTTGAAGAGTTAGTGTTGTAAATTTTTTTAATTTTTGAAATAATTGTAGGTTCAACTGAGGTTCCAAAAGAAATGTAGAATTAGATCTCATGCACCCTTTACTCAGCCTCTGCCAGTTCTGGCATCTTGCTTAACTATAGTGTAATAACAAGGCAAGGGAATGAACCTCTTTCTTTGTATCTCACTGTGTTTCTCTTCTCTCTCTCTCTCTCTCTCTCTCTCTCTCTCTCTCTCTCTCTCTCTCTGTCTTTCTCTCTCTCTCCTATGTTGTTTTATCATAGATGTAGCTTCATGTAACTACTACAACTATCAAGACTCAGAACTGTTCAATTTCTGCAAAGCTCCTTCCCCACTACCACTTCATAGCTATCCCACCATCTCACCCATCCTACCCCAGTTTTTCATCCCTGGTAAACATTAATCTTTTTCTCTATGTCTGCAATTGTCTTAAGAATCTTTTATAGACTCCTACAGTTTAATATTTTGAGACTGATTTTTTTACTTAGCACAACTCCTTTGATGTCCATCCAAGTTGTCATGTTTATCAATAGTTCATTCCTTTTTACCTCTGAATAATATTCTATCATGTAGATTAACCACATTTTATTTAATTCACCCTTTGAAAGACATTCTCATTGTTTCTAGTTTTGAGTTATTGCCAAAATACTACTGTGAACATTAATGTTCAGGTTTTTGTGTTAATATAAATTTTCATTTCTCTGATAATTGCCCAAGAATGCAATTGATGCACTAATGGTAAATATAATTTTAGATTAAGAAAAAATATCAAACTATTCTCAAGAGTGGCTGTATCATTTATATCAACATCAACAATATATGAATGATTGAGTCTGTATCTTTGCAGTATTTGGTGTTATCAATATTTTTTGGCCGTACTGGCATTTGAATTCAGAATCTTATGTGTTATCAATAGTTTTAAATTTTAGCATTCTGTTATGAAATGACATTTCATTGCAGTTTTAATTTGCATTCATCTAATGGCTAGTAATGGTAAACATATATTCATGTGCTTATTTTGCATCTGCGTTTCTTCTACATAAAGTATCTTTCCATGTATTTTGCATTTTTTATAATTGAGCTGGGGTTTTTTTTGTTTTCTGCCTTTTTGGTGATAAAACATACACTACTTAAAATGTACCATTTAATCATATTAAGTGTAGAATTCAGTGGTATTAAGTATATTCACAACATTGTATAACCACCACTACTGTACACTTTTCAGAACTTTTTCATCATCCCAAACAGAAACTCTGTCCCCAATAACCAATAACTCTCCTCCTCTACTAGAAATCTCTATTGTACCTTCTGCCTATATAAATCTGCCTATTCTAGGTACTTCATATAGGTGAAATCACACAATAATTTGTCTTTTTATGTCTGGCTTATTTCACATAGCATAATGTTTTCAAGATTCAACCATGTTGTAGCACATATCAAAATTTCATTCTACTTTAGTATTGAATGATGTATTGTATATATACTGTATATTGTTTGTTCATTTATCTATTGTTAGACACTTGAGTTGGTTCCATCTTTTGGCCAGAATAATGCTGAAATGAACATCAGTATGCAAATATCTGTTTGAATCCTTTTAGGTATAGACATAATAGTACATCTATGTTTAACATTTTGAGGAACCTACCATGATGTTCTCCACAGTAACTGCACCATATTGCATTCCCACCAACAATGCTCAAAGTTCACCAAAACTTGTTATTTTCTATTTTTTATAATTGCCATCCTAAGGGGTGTGATGTGGTATCTTATAGCACCTTTGCCTTTTTATTTCTTTAATGGGTTGAGCATCTTTTCATGCGATTATTGGCCATTTGTGTATCTTCTTTAGAGAAATGTTTCCTTTGAACATTTCTAAGTTGGATTGTTTGGTGTTTTGTTGTTGAGTTGTGAGAGTTTTTTTGTATATTAAGGATATTTATCTCTTACTTACCAGACATATGATTTGAAAGTGTTTTTTCTCCTATTATCCACTCATTCCATACTCTTCATAATATCCTTTGATGAAGTCAAATTTATCTTTTTTTCTTATGTTGCCTGAGTTTTTGGTGTAGTATCTAGGAAATCATCATGCAACCCAATGCCATAAAGCATTTCCGTTATGTTTTCCTTTAAAACTTTTATAGTTTCAGTACTTAAATATAGATTTTTAGTATATTTTAAGTTAATTTTGTATGACTTGAAGTAAAGGTCCAACTTGATTTGTCTGCATGTAGATATCCACTTCCTTAGTACCATTTGTTGAAAAGCCTACCTTTTACTCCATCCAGCAGTCTTTGTAACCTTGTTGAAAACGAATAGACCATGGATGTCTGGGCTCTCTATTGTGTTTCATTGGGATATGTTCTGTTTTATGCCAGTGTCACATTGCTTTGATTTCTCCAGTTCTGTAGTAAGTGTTGAAATCAGGAGTGTGAAACCTCCAACTTTTTTCATCTTTTTTAGGGATTGTTTTATTGGGTTGATTCCATAGGAATTTTAAGATGGAGTTTTCTATTTCTGAAAAACAAAAGCTATTGGGTTCTTGATAAGGATAGGATTGAATCTGTACATTGCTTTGGGTTGGTTGTATGGTAATCTTAAGAATTCTAAGTCTTTCAAACCATGACTACAGATGTCTTTCCATTTGTGTCTTTTTTATCAATTTATGCCTTTAAAATTTCTTTCAGCAATGTTTTGTAGGTTTCAGTATATAAGTGTTGTTTCATTTTGTTTTTGTCTCTATGATTAAATTTATTTCAAAGAATTTTACTTGATGCTATTGTAAATAGGATTATTTTCTTAATTTCCTTTGGGAATTGTTCATTTTTAGTGTAAAGAAACACAACTGAGTTTTGCATGTTGATTTTATATCCAGCAATACTGCTGCTGACCTCATTTATTAGCTCTAACAGATTTTTTTGTAAAGTATCTACAATTTTCTACATTTAGGAACCTGTATTCCACGGACAGTATAATTTTAGTTCTTCATTCTAATTTGGATATCTTTTCTTCTTCTTGTCTAATAACTCTGGATAGAATACCCAATATTCCATTGAGTAGAAATGGGAAAAACATGTATCCTTATCTTGTCTCTAATCTTAGGCAGTGCTCTACCACTGAGCTAAATCCTCACCCCTCTGAGCTTATTAGGGAAAGCTTTCAGTCTTTCACCATTGAGTTTGATGGTAATTGTAAGTTTTTCATATATGGTGTTTTTAATGCTAAAGAAGTCTCTTTACATTCCTCCTTTTTGAGTTTTTTTTTTTCAGTACTGGAGTTTGAACTCAGGGCCTTCTGTTTGCTAGGCAGGTGCTCTACAGCTTGAGCCATGCCTCTAGCTCTTTATGCTCTGGTTATTTTGAAGATAGGGTCTTGCTTTTCTTGCCAGCCTGGACCATGATCTTTCTATTTTAGACTCCTGCTGTTGCTAGAATGACAGGTGCACACCACCATGCCCAGTTTCTACACACACACGTACACACACACACACACACACACACACACCACATTGAGATTTGGTCTCACAAACATTTTTTTTCTTTTTGACTAGGGCTAGCCTAGAACCACAATTCTTAGCCTCAAGTAGCAAGGATTACAGAAGTTAGCCACTGGCACCGGCATTTTGTTGAGTGTTTTTACTTTTAAGAAAGAGTGTTCTTCAAATGCTTTTTCTGCATCAGTGGTTGAAGACTGTATGGTTTTCTTCTCCTTCATTCTATTAATGTGGTGTATTGTGCTGATTAATTTTGGTACATTGAATCATCCTTGCATTCTGGGAATAACTCTCATTTGGTGATGATGTAGAATCTGTTCATTATGCTGCTGAAATCAGATTGCTAGTATTACGTTGAAGATTTTTGCATTATTATTCATAAAGGCTATTGGTTTCTACTTTTCTTTCTTGTATCTCTTCATCTAGTTTTAATATTAGAGTAAGGCTGACCTCATAGTATAAATCAGGAGATGTTCTTTCCTTAATTTTTGGAAGAGTTTGAGAAAGATTGGAATTAATTCTTTATATGTTTAGTAGAATTTAGCAGTAAAGTCCTTTGGTCATGGACTTTTCTATGTTGTGAGGTCTGTGATTACTGATTCAACCTCTTTTCCAATTCTGGGTATATTTATATTTTCCTATTTTTTTCAAGATTCAGGATTTTTCATTTTTAAGAGTTTTATTGAGTTACGATTATTGTACCATAAATTCATCCATTTAAAGTGTACAAGTTAATTATTTTTAGTAAACTCACAAGGTTGTGCAACCACCATTTCAATCTAGTTTTAGAACATTATATTTCTTTCAAAAAGAAAACATATTAGAATTCAATTCCTATTTCCACTCAATTTACCTCCCAGACCTAAGTAAACACTAATTTCACTTCGGTTTTTATAGATTTACCTATTCTGCACATTTCATATAAGAATATTCACACAAAATGTTGCCTTTCTTTGTCATCTTTCACTTAGCATAATGTCTTCAAAGTTTGCCTATATTGTAGAACTTATACTTTTATGTATTATAGCATTTATTCCTTTACAGTTGAATAATATTCCATTGTATGAATATAACCATATTGTATTTATATATTTATCAGTTGGTGGACATTTTGGTTGTTATTCTTTGGGCTATTATGGAAAACGTTGCTATGGACATTCATGTATAAATTTTTGTATGTGTATGTGTACTTTCATTACCTTTGGTATTTTAATAGCAATGCAGTTTCTTGGTCACCTGGTAACCCTGTCCTTAACTTTCTAAAAAATTGCCAACCATTTTACCAAAGCAGCTGAAAATTTTACTTTTTCACCAGGAATAGTTATGAAGTCACATCCTCACTAGTACTTACTTTATTCATTTAAATCCTTTGCATATTTTTGATTGAGTTGTCTTTTATTATTAAATTATAGACTCCTTAATGTAAAGCTAATACAATTGTTTACTAGATAAATGGTTTGAAAGTATTTTCTTCCAATCTGTGGGTTGTCCCTTCACTTTTCTAATAGTAGTATTTGCCATACAAATATTTTTCATTTTAATGAAAAATATCTTCACAAAGACATCTCCTAAGAATTTTATACTTTTAGCTTTTATATTTAGGTCTGTGATGTATTTTGTGTTAATTTTCATGCATTTTGTGTAGTTTTCGGTATATAAGTCCCAACCCTCTTTTTTAAATTTATATCCAGTTATGCTTGGTTTTTTATTACTGATTCAATCTCTTTACCAGTTCCGGGTCTGTTCATGGTTTTTAATTTTTTCATCATTCAGTTTTTCTTCCTTTCTTTCTTTCTTTCTTTTTGAGGGTCTCACTATGTTACTGAGGCTGATCTTAAACTTGCAGAGTCAAGCTTTCCTCCCACCTCGGTTGCTGAGTGCTGAGACTTCAGGTTCATGCTATTACACCCAATGTGATTCAGTTTGATAGACTGTGTTTCTAGGAACGTGTCCACTTAATTTACGTCATCCAATTTGCTGTTAGTTTTTTCTTATAATACCTTTTGTTTCTGTAAAATTGGTAGTAACATCACTGTTTTAATTTATGATTTTAGTAATTTCAGCCTTCTTTTATTTAATTTAGGTAAAGATTTGTCAGTTTTATTCACTCCTTCAAAGAAGTTTGTTTTGATTTTCTCTAATGCTTTGCATTTTGTTTATTTTCCACTCTAATCTTTATTATTTCTTTCCTTCTGCTACATTTGAATTAAGTCGCTTTTTTCTAGTTAGCATAAAGTTAGGTCATTATCTTGAGATCTTTTTTTAATATGTGTGTGTTAGCAGCTATAAATATCCCTCTTACTACTTCTTTTGCTGCAGCCCCTGTTTGGGTATGTTATTCTCATTTTCATTTATGTCAAAGTATTCTATAATTTCCTTTGTGATTTCTTTTTTGACCCATTTGTTAAGAATATATTGCTGAAATAGCAATAAAAACAGCATGGTACTGGCACAAAAACAGACATGAAGACCAGTGGAACAGAATAGAGGACCCAGATATGAAGCCACACAACTATAACCAACTTATCTTTGACAAAGGTGCTAAAAATATACGATGGAGAAATAGCAGCCTCTTCAACAAAAACTGCTGGGAAAACTGGTTAGCAGTCTGCAAAAAACTGAAACTAGATCCATGTTTATCACCCTATACCAGTATTAACTCAAAATGAATCAAGGATCTTAATATCAGACCCCAAACTCTAAAGTTGATACAGGAAAGAGTAGGAAATACTCTGGAACTAATAGGTATGGGCAAGGTCTTTCTCAATGGAAAACCAGCAGCACAGCAACTGAGAGATAGCATAGCTAAATGGGACTTCACAAAACTAAAAAGCTTCTGCTCAAAAAAAGAAATGGTCTCTAAACTGAAGAGACCACCCACAGAGTGGGAGAAAATATTTGCCAGCTACACATCAGACAAAGGACTGATAACCAGAATATATAGGGAACTCAAAAAATTAAATTCTCCCAAAATTAATGAACAATAAAGAAATGGGCAACTGAACAGAACTTTCTCAAAAGAAGAAAATCAAATGGCAAAAAAACACATGAAAAAATGCTCACCATCCCTAGCAATAAAGGAAATGCAAATTAAAACCACACTAAGATTCCACCTCACCCCTGTTAGAATAGCCATCATTAGCAACACCACTAACAACAGGTGTTGGCAAGGATGCAGGGGGAAAAGGAACCCTCTTACACTGCTGGTGGGAATGTAAACTAGTACAACCACTCTGGAAAAAAATTTGGAGGCTTCTTAAAAATCTAAACATAGATCTGCCATATGATCCAGCAATACCACTCTTGGGGATATACCCAAAGGAATGCGACACAGGTTACTCCAAAGGCACTTGCACACCCATGCTTATTGCAGCGTTATTCACAATAGCCAAGTTATGGAAACAGCCAAGATGACCCACTATTGATGAATGGATTAAGAAAATGTGGTATTTATACACAATGGAATTCTACTCAACCATGAAGAAGAATGAAATCTTATCATTCACAGGTAAATGGAAGGAACTGGAGAACTTCATCCTGAGTGAGGTTAGCCAGGCCCAGAAGACCAAAAATTGTATGTTCTCCCTTATATGCAGAATTTAGATCAAGGGCAAACACAACAAGGGGATTAGACTTAGATCACATGATGAGGTGAGAGCACACAAGGGAGTTATGACGATAGGCAGTAAACCCAAAAAAACCAAGATAGCATTTGATTTCCTCAATGCAAAGGAACTAATGCAGAAACTTTAAAGTGACAGAGGCCAATAGGAGAAGGGTACCAGGAACTAGAGAAAAGCTTAGTCTGAGAAGAATTAATTTAGAATGTAACACATATGTACAGGAAAGCAATACAAGCAAACTTCCTATATAGCTATCCTTATCTCAACTAGCAAAAACCCTTGGTCCATCCTATTATTGCTTATACTCTCTCTTCACCAAAATTGGAGATAAGGGCAAAACAGTTTCTGCCTGGTAGTGAGGGGGTGGGGGGCAGAGGGAGGTGGTGGGGGAAAGGGAGGAATCGGGGGGAAGGGGGGAGAAATGACCCAAACATTGTATGAACATATGAATAAAAGAAAAAAAAAGACTATATTGCTGAATTTTCACATATGTGTGTCTTTTCTAGTTTTCCTTCTATTATTGATTTCTGGTCCCATTCCATTGTGTTCAGAAAAAAAAGTCACATATTTTGATTTTCTTCTTCTTCTTCTTTTTGGTAATATTGGGGTTTGAACTGAAGGTCTTGAGTTTGCTAGGCAAGTGTTTTATCACTGGAGCCATGCCTCCAGCCTTTTTTTTTTTTTGCCATAGTTATTTTTTCAAATGAGGTCTTGCTTTTCTTCCTGGATAAGCATGGACTAAATTCTTCCTATTTATACTTCCTGCATAGCTGAGATCACAAGCATTAGTTGTTATGGGGTTAACTTTCTGACTGAACTGGCCTTGAACCATGATCTGCCCAATCTCTGCCTCTTGAGTAGTTGGGATAACAAACTCATCTAAGCCAGATTCCCTTAGCTTTTTGGGCAGATTAATGATAGTTGTCTTCAAGTATTGTCTAGATGTTCTGGGCAAGATGGCAGAGGAGTGGAAGTTCTCTCCATCAGGCCCCATGAATATGAATTTGGATAATAAAGAAGAGACTACATACAGAAGAGTCAAAGAGAGAAAGAACACAGAAAAATACAAAAGAAGACATGAAATCTTAAAGTTTTGTCTAGTATTTGTCTAATATATGTCTATGTTTCCTTGGGGATGGTTTCAATCAATTTACTTTTTATCTTTGAGTTAACTATATGTTGTGTCCATTTGTGTGTCTTATGATTTTTTGTGGAAAATTGCTCATTTGATTATTATGCTGTGGTAAATCAGATCCCCCCTACCAATGTTTTATGAGGTTTTATTTATTGTTTAAAGTTTTAGTAGTTCATGCATTTAGAGACTTTTCCAAAATATTATTTCAAATATTATTTCTTATTGTGCTCTCTGAAGCCTCTGTTCCCTTATATACATGTTCAGTTTATGTTTTGACAGAGATTTCCTTGAAGACTTGCCTGAGCATGTGCAGAGCTTTATAAATTCCTCCAAGCTATAGACCAAATTGTGTTGAAACACAGACCCTGGTGTCAGTGTATTGAAAATAGGGTCATTGGGAGGAAATTATAGTTAAATGAATTTATAAGGGTAGGACCCTAATCCTTATAAGAAGATCACTCTCTTCCCTCCTCCCTCCTTTCCTATTCTCCCCTCCCCTCCCTTCCTGTCCTCTCCCCTCCTCCTCTTCTTCTCCTCCTCCTCCTCCACCTCCTCCTTCTTCTACCCCCCTATCTCTCTCCCCCTCATGAGGCATGAGGACACAGCAGTAAAGGCACCATCTATAATCTAGGACAAGCACCCTCACCAGAACTCAACCATGCTGACACTCTAATCCCAGACTCAGTCTCCAGAACTATGAGAAAATTAATTTCTGCTGTTTAAGTCAACCAGCCTGTGATATATTGTTATCGCAGCCCAAGCTGACTAATAGATCCCAAATATGTGGCTGATTTTGAATGTTTTAGTTTCCCAAAGAGTTTCACCCAGATTTTTCTCCAGGTCTTAGGTGGCCTATTATAAGTCTACACCCAGGTACCTGTGGATTTGTAGTCACCTTTAACTTTTACTACTTGTCACTTTTATCACCTGTATCCCAATAAATGCAAAACAGAACTGTCTCCTTGCTTCAGTCCTTCCGATATCCCTCTAACAGCTGAGCACAGACATACACAACAACTCAATAATAAGATCTACTCTGCTCCCTCTGGTTTGAGTTGGTGAGACTGAGAACCCAGCTGTTAAACCTCAAGATCAAGGCCAGGCATGGCGACTCATGCCTGTGATCCTAGCTACTTGGGAGACAGAGATCAAGAAGATCATGGGTCAAGGCTAGCCTAGTGAAAAATTAGTAAGACTCTCAACAAATAAGCTGGGAGTGGTAGCACATTCATGTAATCTCAGCTATGTAGGAGACATATGTAGCAATATTGTGATGTGAGGCCTGACCCAGGCAAAAACATGAGACCCTATCTGAAAAATAACTAAAGTGAAAAAAGGTTGAGGATATGGCTCAAGTGGGAGAGTGCCTGTCTAGCAAGTATTAGGCCCTGAGTTCAAACCCCAGTACCACAAAAATAAATAAATAAACCTCAAGATCTTTTGCTGTGCTGTGAAGGGAGCAGGGTAAGAGCAAGTACAAACTGCCATTAAATTTTCTTACTCTTTGGAAGACGGCTTTCTTATTGAGCATTTAATTGTTGATGTAAACATGTGTTTTCCACATCTATTACAGAGTTGTTTCAGACAGATTCCAGTTGTTTTGGATGTTTTTTATGGTGGCAGAAAAGCCTGGTGCTTCTGAGTCTGCCGCTTTGCTTATGTAACGGCCAGGCTGCCTTTTCTCTACTTTCTTTGCTAGATTATTCTTCTCACTCCAAACATGGAACTCTAGCCTGGGATCTTTTCAACTCTTTATTTACAAGCTAAGTAACCTTATCCACTTCCACTAATTTAAGTGGTAGATTCTTTTCACAAAATGGCTGCAACAATATATTCCATCTCACATGTTCATTCTACCGCCCAATCCAAAAAAAACTCTTCATTTTCTTTTGAACCTTTGTGACTCTCTTGTTCAATAAAATGCAGTGTGCATAATGCTAGGTGACTTCAATATCTACATCATAAAAATATCACACAGTTTTTGTCTTGTTACCTTGGAATTCTTGCTCTTAGTATCCTGTTTACTATGGTGTAGGGAAATCTAAGTAGCCATTGTTACTACCCTGACCAACAGAGTACAGCATAAGTGATGCTAGTGACCTTGGAGGCCATGTAGCTTCTTCTTGGAACAGAAATAGGACATTTATTTAAAACTGATTAATATGAATAAAGTATAGACTTTAATTAATAACAATTATCAATATTGGTTATTTAGTTATGACAAGTGCATATTATTCTAAAATGTAACAATAGGGGAACAGTACAAATATTTTATGTCCTGGAAGATTTGCACTTGGAATACAGTAACTGTACTATGTGGAAACCCAAGCAGTCCACAGAGATGCACAAATGGACAAGAACAAAGGTCCTTGGTCTACTTTCCTGACTGAGTTCCCAGCCAGCAGCCAGCACCAACTTACCAGCCATGATATTGTCTTGAAAGTAGATCCTCTTGTCCTTAGTCCCTCCCAAGGCCTGCCTAATTTGCAGATTCCTAACTGAAGTAATTGATTGTTGTTATTTAGAAACTAAGTTATAGGATATTTTTAAATGTAGTGATCAAACTTAATTTTCTTAAAGAAGAGGAAAGATAACTCAGAGCCCAGAGAGTGGAGCCAAGGGACAAGAAAAATTACTTGTAGGGAATAGGAATGAGCCTATTCAAGAAATGAGCAGCCTGTGTCCAACAGATTTTCAAGATTTTGGTGGAGCAGCAACAATTACATATGGCAGCTTTCTTGTCTGTTCAGAAGTCTTCATATTAAGAAGAACCATACTAGAAGAAGCACACCAAGATGTCTCATTCTTAGCTGGACCTGATTTATATGATAAGATCCTGGAATATTCCCTTGACACCTGGAGGTGCCAAGGGAGGGAGGTAAGTGTATTTTGCAAGTGAGAAGGATATAAATATTGACCAGAAGACACACTGTTGCAGATTTATTTTTCTAAAGACAGCTACAATAATGTCTTCTATCTAGCATGCTCTTTTACAATGTAACTCTTACACTCTTCCATTGAATACTAAGATTTTCATTCCCTCTCCTTAGCCTGGGTGAATTTAGACTACAGTGGAAATGATGCTATACAACTTGTGAAGGTCAGTCACAAAAGATGATCTAAGAATGATGTCACAGAAATGATGAGGTACAGAGCTCTGAGAATAAGTCCCTCCGTTGACATTGACACTGAACAAAAAAGAATCAACAGACTCACACTTTTGGGGACTGTGAAATCTAAAAAAAAAAAAAAAAAAAAACCTAATAGCAATATGAGGAATGTTTAATGAAGAAACATCTATTGAAAGTGTGATTTTACCTGTCTATCTAACATTGCTCAGCTCAGGGACCTTTTACCTAAAAAATTGTTGCTTTATATTGTAAAATGTCTGGCAGTTTCTGAGGAAATAGCAAAAATGTTGACATTTCTTTTGCTTTCATTGGGCCATAACAGCTTTCTAGGGGGCTCTATCAAAGGAATCTGTAGACATATTTAGCCCTTGGCTACCTGGTAAAAGAGACAATAGGTTGAAAAACAGCAGGTGAATTTAAAAGCCAGGTAGAATGGAGGCTAAGCAGGAAGTTACTTCATGGGAATAGGGCTTTGAAGGATTACCATTTATTTCAAGGATTCCAAACAACAGCATACATGCCTAGAGCCATACTCAGAAAAAAGTCTTAAAGAACTCTAGAATTCTATCTCTGCCTGATCTTGAGACTCTATGAAAATGGGAGGTAACAGCTAATATATAGTTGTAGGTGGCTTGTCTTAGTTTTGAAAGCATGTCACAGCTCAATCATCTGCAAAGACCAAGAGAGCTTTGGGGAGATTTTGTTTATTTTTTGCCTTGGCACTAAGGGAATCTCTGACTGACCACTGACATAACAGAGACTTTAGTGACCATAAGAACAGTTTATTAAAATAATTTGGAAAAGTCACTAAACAAATGAATGACTGCAGCCCTTAATAATCAACAATAGCAAATCCTGGGGAGGCAGGATAATCTCATTTTCAGTCTAACTCACAAGTTAGGCTTCATGAAAAATTTAAAATTTTGTGCATGAAAATATAAAGAGTAAAAAGTAACTCATATGCTATGATTCATAGCAATATGTGGTTATCCATGTGTCCCCACAATGGCTCATATGTTGAAATCTAATCCTCATTGTGAGGTATTAAGAAAGTGGAAGCAATCTAACTATAGTGTTTAGAGTTGTGGGCTCTGGGAGATGATCATGATTAGATAAGGTCATCAGGGTGGTGCCCCACACCCCAGGATTGAATACTGGTGGTTTTATAAGAAGAGGGAGAGAGATCAGAAAAGACAATCATACACACACACACACACACACACACACACACACACACACACACATACACACACACACACAGAGTCCCTATGCAGTATGATGCCCTACATCTGCCTCAAGACTCTGGCAGCAAAAGGCTATCACCAGATGTGACCCCTCACCCTGGAATTAGAACCATGAGTCAAAATAAACATGTTTTCTTTATAAAGTTACCCATCTTCAGGTATTAATAATGAAAAACAAAGATACTATGGAATTAGAGAAAATATTTGCAAATCCTATATCAAATAAGTGTTGTTAATAATATATAGAGAACTCAAGAATAAAATGTTAAAATGGGCAAACATTTTAATAGACATTTTCTAAATATATATATATACAAATGACCAATCAGAACATGAAAAGATGCTCAACATCACTAATCATCAGGAAAATGGAAGCCCAACTACAATGAGACACTGTGTAACACCCATTAAGTGGCAACTATTAAAATAACAGAATGATAACTTTTGGAAAGGAATGAGAAATTGGAACACATTGTACACTATGATGGGACTACAAAATGGTATAGACTTTGTGGAAAACAGTATGATGGTTCCTCAAAAAATTAAAAATAGAATGATCATATGGTTCGATAATTCCATTTCTGGGCATATATGTAAAAGAATTGAAAGCAGGATCTCAAAGAGATATGCATGCACCAATATTCATTCATTGCAGCATTATTCATAATAGGTAAAATATGAAAGTAGCCCTGTTGTCCATCAATGAATGAAGGGATAAGCAAAATGTGGTATATACATTCAATGGAATATTATTCAGCATTAGAAAAGAAGGAAATTCTGCAATATGCTCTAACATGTGCTAAAATTCAAATATATGATTCTATTTATTTGAAATACTTAGAGTAATCAAAATTATAAAAACAGAAACTGAAATAATGGTTTCCAGAGACTGGAGAAAGGAATCAATATGGGCTTATTGTTTGATAGGTTTAAAGTTTTTGTTTTACAAGATGAAAAAGTTATGGAGAAGGATGGTGGTGATGCTTACAGAAAATTATTAATATAATTAATAACACTGAAATGTACATTTAAAATTGAGGCTATAAATTTTATGTTATGTGTATGTTTACACATTACAAGATTTAAAAATAAAGGAATGGAAAAAGATACTGCATGCTGTCATTATTCTAAAGGAAACCATAATAGCTATATTAATTTCAAATAAAGTAAATTTCAGAAAAAGGAAGATTATCAGGAAGAAAGAGGTACATTAGTAAAGAAGTCAGTTCTCTAAGAAGATATGAAAATCCTAAATGTTTTTGCAACTAATAAGGGAGCATTAAAATTAATGTAGCAAAAACTGATAGTACTGAAACAAGAATGAGAAAAATGAACTATTATAGCTACAGACTTCAAAACCTCTCTGTTAGTAATTAATAAATCAAGGAGGCAAATAATCAATAAGGATACTAATGCCTAAACAGCACTATTAATCAACTTGACCTAATGGGCATATATGGAATACCTCATCCAACAAAAGCAGAATACACATTCTTTCTTGGTGCAAAAGGAACACTCACCAAGATATATTATGTTCTGGGTCACAAAATGCACTTTAATAAATTTAAAAGGAGAGAAATCTGAAAATATATGCCTTCAGATTGCAACAGAATGAAACTGAAATATCAATAATGGAAAGGTATCTGGAAAATACACAAAAATCTGGAAATTAACTAAGATATAAATGTTCCATAAATGAAAGAAGAATCTTATCATAAATTTTAAAATATTTTGAAGTAAATGAGAATAAAAATGCAACTGATCAAAATTTGTGTAATGCATATAAATAATGTCCAGAGGGAAAATTATAGTATTAAATAAACATACTTTTCCTAATATTTTTTCTAATGAGATCTAAATTAGACAACCTAAGCTTCTCTCTTAGTAAACTAGAGAAATAAGACATAATTAAGCCTAAAACTAGTAAAATAAGGAAAAATGAGAAGGAAATCAATTTATTTGAATAGAGAAAATAACAGAAAAAAATCAACAAAAGAAAAACCTGGTTCTTGAAATGAGCAAGAAAATTTAAAAACTTCTACCCAGGCTAATCATGAAAAAGAGAAAGAAGACACTAAATACCAATTTTAAGAATAAAAAAGTAGACATTACTACTGATTCTATGGATATTAAAATTAAGCAAAGGGAAAAGATGAGCAACTCTATGTTCACAAAATTGATACTTAGATGAAAATGACTAATTCCTTGAAAAGCACTACTATGAAAATTCAATCAAGAAGATACAGAAAACTCAATAAGTACTATCTACTAAATAAATTGAGTAAGTACTTTAAACCTTTTCCCCCAAAAGAAAGAAAATATCTGGCTTAAGGTGGTATTCCTGGTGAATTACAATGACCAATTATGAATGAAATAATACTAATTCTATATAATTTCTTCCAAAAATATTTATTGTTTTGGTATGGTATCACATCTTAAATTTTTATCAGTATATTTTGTAAAAAAAAAACAAAAACAACGAGAGGCTACAATTCTCACCACATGCCGAGACCTACTAATTACTTCTATATCCAAATGATCTGGAAGCATTCTCAGACATATTCATATGTCAAATATATGCCTGTGTGTATCTGTGGCATTTCTCTTAATATATTTATTTGTCTGGTTCTATGTCTGCTTCAGTAAAGTTCATGAAATTAGAGACTTTCATCTCATATGTCTGTGTCTTGCAGTATCTTACACAATACAGTGTTCAGAGTAGACATTTTGTTTAACAAATGACTGTTGACCGCACATGTAGGTTGTGTGCTAGAGATCATATGAAGTATCAGATGGTTTTCTAAATTGTGTCCAAGTAATTCTAGTCTCTCATCCTCACTGAATGAATAGAAGACAAAATGTCAGAAAACAACAGCACAAGCAGGGTTAGGTTAAGCATGTCGTTTTTATCTCACAAAACTGAGAGTTTAAAGAAAACATAATACAGTCCAAATATGAGATTGTGAGTAGTGTTGGAAGTATCATAGGGAAATCTGATGACAGATGAACTCACAACAGAGGGTTCCTAGCAAGTCTGTCCCAGTGATCATTCTGACAATCTGCCATAGAGGACAAAAAATCAAAAGCAATCTAAAAACTTCAGTACAAACTTCATTTATTCTTTCTGTAAATATTTAGTGTGTACTTCCTCTGTATAAATCATATCTAAAGTGCAAATTTTACTGGATAAATTCAAGAGCATATTAGACACTGGAGGAAAAAATAAATAGTAAATTCTGAGACATGAAAATAGCATAATCAAAAGTACACTAAACTTACTGGGTCCTAAAAAATATTCCAGAATATTTTGTAGGAATAAAAAATATCCAAAGTAAAATTCACAATATCTATCACCTGATCAAAGCAGGCATGCAAACATACAGGAAAGTGCTCCCCTATAATGACGGGGGAAAGCAGTTGAAAGTGAACCCAAAGTGTCAACAACAGCACTAAAATTGGTAGATAATTATTAGAACCATATTACATATATTGAAAAAGTTAAGTTGCCTCATGGAAGAGAGAAAAGTTGAATATGGGACTGCCAGAAATGAAAATTACAATGTATGAGATGAAAAATGGACAGAATGAACAGCATTTTAGATCTTGGAGAAGAATAGGGAGCACGAAGACATAGCAATAGAAACCATACAAAATGGAATGCAAAGAGAAATTAGAACTAGAGGGAAAAAGACATTATCTGGAAGTTACAGGACAACTTCAAGTTTCCTTAAATATATGTAATTAAAGTTTCCAAAGGAGGAGGGGCATAAAAATAACCAAGGAAATGTTGGCCAAAATGTCCCAGTTTGTAGTAAATGACATACCCACAGACATGGAAAGGCTTAAGAAATCCAACTGCAAGAAACATGAAGAAAACTCTATCAAGGCCATCAAAATCAAATTTCTTAAGTGCACCAATAGAAAGAAATCTTAAATATAGAGAATAAAAGGTCATGTTGCATTAAGAGAAATGCAGACAAGGATAACAGCAGATTACTAGTCAACAATGCATGTGAAAGAGAGGAAAGCAGCATCTTTAAAGCAATGAAAGAAAAAGAAATGTTTATTCCTAATACCTACACTGGACAAAAAGAGCTTCCAAGGGAGGAGGTAAAATAATGCTTTAGTCAACATTTAAAATCTCCAAGAATTCATCACCAAAAGACTATAAGAACTATGAAAGGAAGTTCAGGTAGAAGGAAAATATTACCAGATGCAAAATATGGATCTATTTGAAGAATTTCCTATACGCGGGAAATGATAAATGCATGAGTACATATACAAGTTATTTCCTAATGTTGCAGTCTCTTTCAAATGTCATTGACTGTTTAAAAGCTTATAATAATGCATGGCAGGACTTACAACATATATGATGTGAGAAGCTTCACCAAATTAATCTAGCCTGGCAATGAGCAGCATAAGGCAGTGTCCTTAGAGTGACCCCAGCAACACCCCCACCTCCACTACCTCTACTAGAATGTCTGCCTAAGAAAAACCCAAGGCTGCCAGGAAAACTTACTATGTCCTAACCAGCATCTGATGATAGGCCTCTGACCTCCCTTATTGAAGTATTTACTTTAAAAAAAAAAGGATTGCAATAGAAAATATGTATCTTTTGCAATTCAGAAGGGCTCTCTGAGAAACTGAAAGCAATTTGTTTGAAACATAATCATCAAGAAGGATAAGGCCTGTCTCCCAGTCTCTGCAGGAAGATAAAATCCTTACTTAGACAACTGCCACAAACACAGCTGACCGAATCAGGTTTACGCTGACCAACCCTTTGTACTTTTTCACTTCACTGACTTAGAAGCTCACACATCCGTCTCCCACCCTCCATGCAAAAACATGCAAATCACCTCTGCAGGCATCCCACTGGAGCTCATCTCTTTCCTCTACTGTCAGTAGTTACTGAATCAAATCTGTTCCCACCACTTTAACTGGTGTCTGTCACATTTATCTTTGACATCAGAAGAAGTAAAAATTCAGGAGACAAAAAAGAAAAGACGACTCAAGGAGACTGTTTTCCTAGGACTCTAATCTCTGGACTCAACCACTTCAAGCACTGCCATAGCCTGGGGATCAGGCACAGCAGAAGTGTGAACACACAGCAGGTCCAAGGTGACCTTGGGCTCTGGACTGCAAAAATGGAAGCCACCTTGGAAGCCTCTGGGAAGTATAATCTTTGAGAGGGAGTGACTTTGCCAGGACTGAACCCTTTTACAGGATCATGAATTTTAAGAAGTTGAATATCAGCAATACTGTGGCAACTGTCAAGGCTAGGAGAACCTGAGGTTCAGAAGAGAATTTCCCAGCCACCCCTGGTAGCTACAAGCTACAACCCCACCCCCACCCCAGCACACTGAGGATTCTGTTTTACTACTGTAGCTCTCACACTGGAGGCTCTTGGGAATTGAATTCCTCAAGAATTCTGGGTAGTGGAATTTGAACTTGAACCGGACTTTGACCTTGAACTTAAAGCAATACCAGTGCTCAGAAGTGCTTCAGCCCTGTTTGGCTTCAACATGGAACTCTGAGTCTTATCAGGCAACTCGCTGCTCTCCCAGCTCCAGGCCTTTTGTTCACAGTAGACTGAACCAAAGTACAAATGGTGGTCAGTGCCAAGGACAAATCAAACCCTGAAAGCATGCTACAGAGACTAGATACCCTAACCCTAAACCACACTCACACACACAAGACAGAAGATACAATCAAGACCCCTTTGTGGAGCCAAAGGTGGCACCCACCAGAAGCTGTTTCCTTGGTGGGGCAAGAAGCCTCCACCAAATTCATCACTCACACATAACTAACCCTCCAATATTGAGCTGCTGTCTGGAGAAAAGACCCATGGCACCAGACCACTATATGAGGGTCTAAATAACTACGCACAGGTGCTATGGCTTTGTAAAGAAAGGGCCCAGTCACTGCAACTGTGATGACAGTATATGGGCCACAGCTCTTCTCCCACTCAGCCTTTGCTTTCAGCTGCCTGGGCTCTTGGCAGTCACATCCAATGCCTTGAGGGGAGAGGAGGACTTTACCAAGAACTGGGTGCCCAGTTTTAAGCTTCAAATTACATTTTTGGACAATTATCATGAAAACTAGATTCCACATTGGAGAGAAAACATTTTTTTCTGCATAATAAGCTGGATCCAGTGAGTCCCTGCCCATGGGATAGAAGGATCCCTAAGGATACTAGTTGGGAAGAGCAGGGTCAGCTTGGCCCAGACCCTGGGGAGGAACTCAGCACTGAGAGGGGAGGGAAAACTAGAGACCATCCATGGTGGCTTTTCCATTCCCTTCACTGCCCTACCAACCAGAAAGCATGAACTGCAAGCCTAGTGGGATGAGTTCTGCATGGATGTTCTAAAGTGACCTCTGAGTTGTTATCACCTGCCTTTGTCCTGTGGGAGTCTAACAGGCCTTCAAAGGGGAAAATGCAGGACTCACTCATGAATCATGATGCCAGCGAGCTACCTGGAGGCTTAAGATAGGCCAGTCACTCCACAGTAGGCACCAAAGAAGGAACCCATGAGTCAGACAGGACTCCAAAGGCATAGCAGGCACCAGAGACCCTTGCCTATGGCATAGGTCACAGGCATTTTTGGAGAAGGAGGAGGTGGGAAGATGGGATGAGACATGTGCTGGGTGTAGACAGCTTCACAATTTCCACTTTGGTCTGACCATTTCTCTCAGTGGTAGAGCAGAGACCACAGAAGAGTCATAAGTAAGTTTATTGTTTTTCCATCAAGAATGGAACTGGACACACAAACAGAAAAGTGGTGCCATGTTTTTAGGGAGTGTGGGAGAGGTTTTAGCCATAAGTCAAGCCTCATGATGCATCAGAGGGGACAAAGAGGGGAGAAGCCCTATGTTTGCAGGGAGTATGAGTGAGGCATTATGTTCTTTTGGAACTTTGGTTGAAATGGATCTGTGTAGGGAATGTCCTCTATGTTAGCAGAAAGTGTAAGCTTTTAGTGACAAAACCACATCTCAACAGCCACAGGACAAATGTCCTCCTCATTTCTACTCCCCAGCTCTGAGGCACTTAAGAGGAAGTCTCCTGACCCCTCAGGTTCCCCATGAATGTAAAGAGACCAGAAATATCTCTTCAATTAATCCTCCATATTCATGCCAAGAGATGAGGTAGAAAATAAGGGAAGTTTCCTTAAATGTTCACTCCTTGTTCTTCTTTCCAACAGATATTCCCATTCCCTTTTTTTTGGCCTCCTAATCTAACAAATTTTATCTCTATACAAAACCAAAACCCAAGTTATGAACTATACTCCCTTCTTTATCACTTGTGTTAGTTTTCTGTCACTGTGACAAATATCTGAGCAAAACAACTGAAAGAAAGAAGGATTTATTTTGCCTCATATTGTTAGAGGTTTCATTCCACAGTCTTGACTCTGTTGTTTCTGGGCCTGTAGTAAGGCAGAACATCATGGTGGCAGAAGCATGGGGCAGGGGCTACTTACCTCATTAGAGATATCTGTGACAAGATACAGCTCCCAAGGACACACCCCCAATGACCTAATTTCTCCAGCTGGGCTCCAACTCCTAAAGTTTGCAGAACCTCCTAATTTAGCACCACTAGCTGCGGACCAAGCATTCAGCACAGGAGCCCATCAGGACATTTCATATTCAAACTGTAACATCTCTGAAGGCAAAAAAAAGGAATTCCTAATCTCCTCCCAGGACTCCATGGGAATTTGATCCCTGGAAAGGTATAAGGCTAGGAAGAATCAATTCCTGGCACCAGGGAAAGAAAGGTAGGATTTTGAGATAGTTAGATCAAGAAAAGAGATTCCCTGGTCTCTGGGGAAATGAGGATTCTTCTCCCTCCCATCTGCTTCGACACTCCAGCTTTGCCTTCTGGATCCTCTCCTGGTTTCTTATGACCACCATAAACACCCAGAGATGAAAGCAGACAAGAACATATGTGCACATGTTTGTGTATGTATGTGCGTGTATGTATTATGCATGCATTCATGGTCCATGGCTATTTCATGGGCTTGTGCAGCAGGCGAATATGAAGAAAGTGTGTGTATTCATGTGCTCCTGTACATATGTGTACAGGAATAGATGTCCACTTAGGGGTGCTAATTGGGATGAACACATTCCCTTCTTCCAAGGGGAACATAGATCCTCATTATCCTACAGAGAGACAAAAATGTAATAAAAAAAAACTTCCTCTTTTAAAAAACATCATGAAAAGAAATAATGTTACAGCTTATTTCTTATTAAAATCCACACACTCTCTGTTAAGACCCAACCTAGCACAGGAGGACAGAACCTAAGGAGGAGCCTTTGTCCCCCAATCCCTCCCAATCCCTATGGGTGTGTGTATGTGTGTGTGTGTTTGACAATTTGGGCATAATTCCAGAAAAAAGCAATGTAGCCTAAGGTTTCTGAGAGCATACCAATGTCTGCATGCTGATGGGGAAGAAAATGTCAGGGGGAGGTACAGGGAAGTGTTGCCAGGGCCATGAGAAAATGGTCCAGGTCTTAACCGTGAGGGTTATTACTGGCTCATATGTCAAACCTATCCAGTTGTGGACTTTAAACATGGCCATTTTGTTGAGTGTCAGATACACCTCAATAAAGCCTCAAAATGTAAAGAAATTCACTACCCGTGGGGAAATAGCATGTCATCAAACCTATGTGCAACTGGTATCTGAAGAAGAAAGGAGGAGGGAGGGGTGAAAATATTGGAAGAAATAATGATTGACAAGGCTCTAAAAATGAGCCAAAACTATAAACACACATCTCCAACATGTATGAACTCCAAGCAGGAAACAAAAAGAAAGGCTTTCCAAGACCTACTATACACAAATTCCCCAAAAAACAAAAATGAAAATTTTTTGTAGTTTGAATTCAGGGCTTTCTTGCTTGAAAATCATACTGTTTGAGCCACACCTCCAGTGCATTTTGCTCTGGTTATTTTGGAGATGGGGGCCTCAAGAATTCTTTGTCCAAGCTGGTTACAAACCGCGATCCTCCAAATTTCAGCCTCCCAAGTAGCTAGGATTATAGGTATGAGCCACCAGTACTTGGCTAAAAAAAACTCTTAAAAGGAGGCTGAGAAGGAGCATGCATTGCTGAAAGAGGTTTACCTGTACAAAGAAAACATCTGAAATGAACAGGGAATTGTGAAATGAAGTCCACTTCATTCCTAATGGGGATGTTTATGCAGACTTTTAATACAACAGAATCAATTGGGTCCAACTGTGCTAACCTGCTCTGTAAATGTAGGAAGTGGGAGAAACAAATAAGTATAATTCCATTTTGGCAAAGGAAAAAAAAACCCAACTCCACAGGAAAGTGCCAATATGTTTGGTATGTGTATATGAACTTAAAAAAGTTTTACTGACTAACAGATGATTGTGTTGTCTGTAACCTCAGGTGTCTGGGATGAGTGGGGATTGCTAGAGCAAGGGAATTGTTACTCATGCATATGTGCTTTGTGGAATTTGTATCAATAGCGTAGGTTAATTCAGTAACATTTATGCACTCTGATCAATCTAAAGAGGGAAACTCAGTGCAGAGCAATACGGTGACCACCAGGACCAACTGGTGAACAAAACTGCCTTGCTTCAAATCACACCCAAGACTCTGCCCCTTATTATATGTGAGCCATTGGGTAAGTTATTCAACTACTCAGTACCAAAGTTTCCCCATATAAATGGACATTGCAATAATATCCATTTCATAAGCTGTTACTGGCTTAGATAGGTTGATAATCATTTGCCTGCTACTTGCACATGTGTGAGAGACAAACTGATACTGGTTTTGTGTTTGTTGGGTTCTTGTCCAGAGCAAGTCGAAGAATGACAAAGCCAGACAAGGGGTGAGTGGCAAGCTTATTGAAGTAGAGAAAGACAGAATACCTACACGTGTATTCTGAGACATGGCGTTGTCTAAGAGTTTTTAATCTAGTTTTGACACTCTTTTAGGAAAGACTTTGCAAGATCTTGGAAACAGCTTTCTGATAGGTGGGCCCTGGAAACAGCTTTCTGATTGGTAAGCCCATATTCCTTCCTTATTCTGAGCCCACATTTGCATTCTCAGGGCTGTCTGTGCTACCTCTGTTCTCTTATCTAACATCTGTTTCTTGCTGACTTTAACCTCTCCTTTGTGGCCTCTGGCCCTAATTGCCTAAGATCAAGCTAGCAACTAACAATAATGTATCTGATGCATGGATCATATATAAATGAAACTCACATGCAGTAGACTATTCACAAATTTATGGAACAAAGAAAAAGACAAGATTCAAATTTGCTATAGGGATTCACCTCCATCTAGTGACCCAGCCTACACTCAAGGAAGAAATGTAGCCCTGTGGTCAACATTGTTAGAGGCTCATTACATGATAGATGGCTTCTGTGGTTCAAAATGCAAAGGATTCAGTTAGGTTTCCACAAGTGGATGTAAATGACCGAGACAGGTTAGTTAGGGTAAGGTGACAGGCAAATTAGAAATCATATCAAAATAATAATAACAATAAGCATGGTCAAGCAGTTGAAACAGAGCCAGGAATTAACTCTGAAACCCAGTAGAACAGCAAGGAATCAAATCAATGTACGGACCTGCATTCCTTCCATCGCACTGCCTTCTTAGATGTTAATGAATGCAATGCCCAACACCACCCCACACACACCCCAGGTGAGCAATTGAGTCTGAGAATACAAAGGGCCTGGTTTTTGTAAATCAGTCACCAGGAAGAACATCTAAAATAAGACCCCAAGGAACAGACACCCATGCCACAAGACCCTTTGATTGTAAGTCCAACTCAAGAACCGTTGTCTCCAGCCTTGGGTGATAGTATCAAAACAGGATAATTGGAAAGTCACTAGGTGACCTTATATCCAAGTGACAGCTTTTGAAATGCAAACCCCCAGCTCAGTTAGGGGACATAAATACCCTTGGCACAAAGATTACCATTAGAGCCTCAACCCCAATTTTTGACTGCTTGTCAGAAGGTGTTAGCGTATTCTTCCCTTTCCTTCCTACTTTGTCTTCATATGCTAAAAAATCTTCGCTGGCCCACTACTTCATTAGCCATCTTCAGGAATTGCATCAAATTCTTTTTGAAACTACTGCAAGTTTTTGGAATTTGGGTGAGTGATTGCAAAATGAAGTATTGCAGAAAAGTCTGTCCTTTTCTGAATACCCTCCTGATGACATGACTACCAGTCTGGTTGAAAAGAAGGATACAGAGGGAGGAAGAGTTGAGGGTATAGAAGTATAGAAGACTCTGAGCATTAAATATACCATTACTAGAGACATGAACAGAGGAACTCAAAGTCACAAGAAGGTACAAAATTGAAAGAAAGGGCAAATTGAAGATACAGTGAGTCAGACAATCCTTCTCTTCAGTAGAAAAGAAAATTGAAGTTGATGAGTTATTGAAATATAACATTAAGCACTTCATTAAGATGTAAGGAGGGAACTGACAGAAGTATAGAAACAAAAATCATTAAAACAGTGTACCTTGGGAAGCACAACGAGGGAGTAGGAAGCAACAGAACCTTGGATCTTGTTTTTTCTCATAAACTCCTTTGAGCTTGTGAACATTGCATGCATACGGGAGCAGGTCTCAGGGTTCATCATTATGATTCAGTAGGACTTCACAACGTTGAAGTTTTCATTTTACATTTGTTAGAGTGAAAACTTCAGTCACTCAGCAACCCATGATACTGAAGGTGAGCCCCTCACAGTTCAGTAATCCATGCATGTGTCCCATCACAGTCCTGGATATTGAAAATATTGTTCCAGGGATGACATGGTGACATTAATATGCAGTGGGCACATTTACACTACAGAAAAGAATTTGAATGCATGTAGTCATTCCCTTACAGCAAATTCTGTCCCCAAAAGGTTGCTCAAATGGATGAAAGAAAATTCACTCCGCACTCAATTTTGTCAAAATAGTGTTATCACATTTTCTTGGTGGTTTTCTTGAGTGCAGAAAATGCAATGCTTTCATGTGTTAATCTGTAACATCCTTAGGACTCCAGAAAAAAAAACCACATCATAAAATTCCCACAGTTGGCAGAACTGTGGAAAACCTCAATGAGCTAAGTGAGTTCAGGATGGGGACTCAGGCAGTTGCCTGGAGTACAGTTTAGCCATTGACTAGGACAGAACCCCGTAAGATCAGACTGTCTCTGTTCTGACACTCTTCTCCTGCTTAGAGGGAAACTTCCAGTCTTCTTGGGGTGCCAAAAGAAAAGTCACTGGCCTCAAAAACCAGACGAACAAGCACTTCCTCAGGACAGAGGGAGATGAGGTTAAAAAGGAGTCTATTGTATTCGACATTGAATGCATGCCAGGCCCTGGAGAAAAACATTGACCATACATTAACAACTTTCATCCTTATAAATATCCCTCCTTACAGATAAGGGCTCCCAAGGTGTGAAAAAAGAAGGTAAAGCAACTTGACCAAGGTAAGCACCAGTTAGTAAGACATAGCCTGTGGTGCAGTGTATAGATAGAATGTTACAAGATCACTTCTGGGAGCTACCTGAGATTATGACAGAGAAGGGTGCCAGGCAAACTTTTAAGCATATGTTGGAAGGTGAATTGGTTCCCAGAGAAGAAAATACCCAGAAAGCCATGTTGAAACCATCAGTCACCACTGCCCTTTGTTCTTTGTTCCAAGCGGGGTTGGGGCAAGAGTACTTCCTATAAATGAAATTCCTAAGTTCTCTAATTAGAGTTTCTCAAACTCCAAACAGATACTGAGGCTCAAAGTGTTTATATGTTTCCCCCTGGAGTTCTGCCTACAAGCCAGTTAGATTCCAAGGCCAATCTTTTGTTTGCACCAAGTCAGTCCCAGAACTCTAAGAATATATAAGAACTGTCAAGACTATAGGCTTCTTCGTTTCTCACGACCATCCTGAGGCCAACCATCACCAACTGTGATCCCTTTGTGGACCCTGCCTGCTTCTGAAGAACAAAGAGCAAAGAGTCAAAGAGATTCTCCTCCTCAGTGAAAGGGAAGAAGAACAGGACAGAAAACAGAAAAGGAAATTAGGGATACCAAGTTCTTGCTCTGTCTCCTACTTTTAATCTCATCCAGAAGTGACCTAGGTACATCTTTATGGGGAAGGACATAGGGGAATCAACTGGAGAGAGATCCTAAGGGAACGGTAACTATATTAGATTTTGTTTTGTTGCCCTTAAGTCTAAACAGCTGTGAAGAAAATAGGAAAAACTGTAATATTATATTTTTTCTGTTCCAAGTAATGAGAAGTTTAGCATGTGTTCTTTGACTCACTATAATTTTAGGTGTTCCCAAAACCTTGGTCATGGTTTAGAGAGGATGGACAAAGTTTTCAGGGCGGTAGAGGCCATTGGGAAGGATCAAGCATTGGGGCTGCAGTAGCTAAAGTATTCTTATACTGATGGTATTCTCAGATAAGGAAATAGGGCAGTGACAAGGGGGAGTTTGGCAAGGATCACGTCATGCAGCTTATTATTTTTCAGCCATGTTGAAGTGAATTGGGAGTCATTCTGGGATTTTAAGGAAGGGAGGCAAAAGACAGTCCATCTTTCAGAAAGATCATTCTGGGCACTGACTGAGAAATGTGTTTGGGGAGGCCACACAGAACAATTAGGGGTTGCTGGATGACATAACCATGAGTATTCTCCCAGTTCAGAAAGTATCAGACTACAGAGAACCACCATTTTTCGGGTTTTTGTTGCATTTCCAACCTGGGGAACAAGAAATGTTTCTCCCTTCTCCCACTCAACTTCTCCTGTCCTGTTATGCTAAAATCAATCCTCCCTAAAATGTCTACCTCGTGAGACTCCTCCTTGCGAGACACCTTGAAATGCGTTGCATGTGTGGATCTCAAGTACCTGTGGTTTTGTTGAGAACTGGCAATCTGAGGAAATCCCTTCATCCTTCTTTGGTGACAGATGATTGGTGAGCGTGAGCCTGAGCCAGGAGGTGACACTCACAAGGTAAAGAAAGTGTTTAGCTTTGGATCTTTTCTCTCATGGTGGAGGCTTCTTTCACCTCTCTAACTACACAGCCTGCCCCTATCTCCTCTCCTGCATTGGCCATCCTATCAAGGACAAGAGAGGCAGGAAGAAAGAGGAAGGGGAAGGGAGAGAAATCCTGCTCTAGCTTTACAGTGGCACAAGGCAGTTGGCTCAGCCTCCAGAGTGACTGACTCCTAAGGTCCCAGATCGAAAACACAGGATCAGTTAGGACACTAACTAGCATGTGGCTGAGGACTGAATCTCCTTCTCTGTCCTGACCTTCCTGGATTTTTCTACTTGATGCTAAACCTCTAAGTATGCCTAAACTGTCTTTATTAACAGTTTTTCTCTTTAGGTCTGGCTTTGAGATAAGACCATTTTCCCCTTTCACAGACATGTCCAGACCAGGGGACCTTCAGGCACAGCTCACGATAGGCAGTGGGCCTGGCAACCCTCTTGATGCCAAGTCACCATGTTGTCAAGATTACGACCCATGCCTTCCACCCTCCTTTGCCACAATTTAGCTCATGCGACTTGCCTGGGCAGTTGGGCTGCCTGTGGGGCTCTGGCACAAGTGACTGGGCAGAAGAATAAAGGGGGAATTTCAATTTTTCTGTCCAAAATTTTCTTTATCTCCTACAAATGCCCCATGCACTTAAAATCAGGACCCAAGTATTCTGGATTATGGCATTAGGTAAAAGGCAAAATGACAGTCCCCTCCTTGGACTCTGCTATGGATTAATAAGCCATCTGGGTTTTTATGTTTATAGGAGTCCACCCAGTAATAAACTCTTGATGGGGCTCCATTCTACTTTTGCCATGCTTATTAAGACAGCCAGATGCCATCAGTTTCAACAGAGAAGCAATTCTTTTCACACCAACAGTCTGCCCCTTTCCCTACCTGACAGGCAGGTTCTGATTTCAGAAACCAGGACCCTCAAAGTAACTAATAAAAAGCTAGTTTTTAGTGAATATCAAGAGGGAGAGACGATGGGGGCAATATAAATAGTGTGCAATATAAGTCTAATCGGAATTGGCAGTACGAATCTTCCCCTCGTATAATGAATATATCCTAATAAAAATTTATTTTAAAAAAGAGGTGAATTTGTGCATCCCATAGAGAGGATATAAGATGCCAGCTCTGCACACAAAACTAGGCTCCCTAAATTAACCTTAAAATGTATGACTGATAACCCAACGTACACTATTATTAGAGATTATTCGACAAGTGAAAGAAAAAACAAACACCCTCTAGAAGAATATATTAAGTTTGTTTTGATATCCACAGTGGGTCATTATAAGTTAAGCTCCCACCCCTCCCTGATCCTAAGGGTTTATTTCAATGAGCCTAGTTACTGGACTCTTCACCTAGCAGAGAGAGTACGAAAGTGGTCTCAATAAGGAGCTGGCGGCTCACCATTCTGGAGCAGGGATGCTCCCCTATAGGAGAAAGCAAGGTTATTGACCACCTTCTGAAGGAATAAAGATGTCTTTTGTCTAGGAAGGGGGTTGGGGAACTCTTGGATTAAGAGGAATCCCTGGAGGAGATTCCCCCATTTATAATAGGGGATGTCAAGAGGGCTCAAAGAGAAGCCCCAGAAAATTAGAGTAGCTGATCTTGTCTCTTTTCTGCTCTTTTCTTCCATCTCTCTTCTCCAGGCACATAATGAGAATGCAAAGGAAACAAAGTCATTAGCAGTCCTGATGGTTCCTTCTTAGGAAAACGTTGGTATTTTAAAGAGGAGAGATTAAGAGAGAAAGTTAATCATCTTTTGCAGTCATGAACAATGCTGACATTAAAACAACTCAAAAGTTGCCTTAAAAGACCCCAGTTACAACTTTGGTATTCTGAGCCTTCTGTGTACCTTTAAACTCATTTTGAATTTCTGCTGTTAGGCAGGGAAATTTTGGATTCTGTTTTTGGCAACTAACAGGGAAGGATGTGAGATGCTAAACCTCAGGAGGCGTAAGACTAAAAGGCCCTGAGCCCTTCTTGTTGCCACACTAACTGTAATTGCTTTTATGTGTCATTTTGTGTATGTCTGTTTGTCTTGTATTTATGATTGAGTTAATGGAGGTAGAATTTTGACAGCTGCCACAACAGTCTTGTTAGAGACTTACTTTTGCTTCAGCCATCAAGATAAGACTCTAATAAAATGAGCTATAAAATAGCATTGGGCACCCTAGTCCACTGCTGGTGAGAATGCAAGCTGTTGCAACCACTCTGGAAAAAAATTGGAGACTTCTTAAAAATCTAAACATAGATCTGCCATATGATCCAGCAACCTCACTCCTGGGGATATACCCAAAGGACTGCAACATAGGTTACTCCAGAGGCACCTGTACACCCATGTTTATTGCAGCACTAGTCACAATAGCCAAGTTGTGGAAACAACCAAGATGCCCCATTATTGATGAATGGATCAAGAAAATGTGGTACTTGTACACAGTGGAGTTTTACTCAGCTGTGAAGAAGAATGAAATCTTATCATTTGCAGGTAAATGGATGGAACTGGAGAACATCATTCTGAGCGAGGTCAGCCAGACTCAGAAGACCAAACATCATATGTTTTCCCTCATATGTGGACATTAGAGCTAGGGCAAATGCAGCAATGTGGTTGGACTTGGATCACATGACAAGGGGAGAGCACATATGGGAGATATAGGACTAGGTAGAAAACCCAAAACATGAAAGTCTTTGATGTCCCCACTCCAGAGGAACTAATACAGAAACCTTAAAGTGACAGAGGTCAATATGAGAAGGGGATCAGGAACCAGTATAAAGATCAGTTAGAGATGAATCAACATGGGTCACAACACATGTGTCCATGAAAGCAGTGCTAGGAATATTTCTGTATAGCTATCCCTAACTCAACTAACAAAAATGCTTTGTCTTCTTTATTATGCTTGTGTCTTTTCTTCAACAAAATTGGTGATAAGGGCAGAACAGGACCTGCCTGGAACTGAGCGGTGATGGGGAGGTGAGGATGAGGGAGGGGGGCAGGGGGAGAAATGACCCAAACAATGTATGCACATGTGAATAAATGAATAATTTAAAAAAAGAAAAAGAAAAAAAATACCATTGGGCACAACTTAATTTTCTCCTGGAATTCCAGAAGCACTTAAATTGACAATTTCCCAGCATGCCTAATTTAAAATTTCTTTTGGTATGCATGTGTATGTGTGTGAATGTCTTCAGAATGGTTCTTAAACTGTTAGTAATATTGGCTAAAACCTGGCTTAAAGGAGAAATTTTATATTCATCAAGATAATTGCTTGTGAAGAAAGAGATCAGAAAGACTACAGAAGATGGAAAGATCTCCCGTGCTCATGGATTAGAAGAATCAACATAGTAAAAATGGCTACACTACCAAAAGCAATCTACATGTTCAATGCACCTCCTATCAAAATCCCAATGACTTTCATCACAGAGATTGAAAAATCTACCCTAAAGTTCATGTGGAAACACAAGAGACTGCAAATAGCCATGGCAATATTCAGCAAAAAGAGCAATGCTGACGGTATCACAATACCCAACTTCAAACTATATTACAAAGCAATAGCAATAAAAACAGCATGGTACTGGCCCCAAAACAGACATGAAGACCAGTGGAACAGAATAGAGGATCCGGATATGAATCCACACAACTATACCCACCTTATTTTTGACAAAGGGGCCAAAAATATACGATGGAGAAAAGACAGCCTCTTCAACAAATGCTGCTGGGAAAAGTGGTTATCCATCTTCTGCAAGAAACTAAAACTAGATCCATGTTTATCACCCTGTACTAGTATCAACTCAAAATGGATCAAGGCCCTAAATATCAGACCCGAAACTCTGAAGTTAGTACAGGAAGGAGCAGGAAACACTCTGGAACTAATAGGTATAGGCAAGGACTCCCTCAATAGAACCCCAGCAGCCCAGCAACTAAGAGAAAGAATGGACAAATGGGTCTTCATAAAATTAAAAATCTTCCGCACAACAAAAGAAATGGTCTCTAAAGAGACCACCCATAGCGTGGGAGAAAATATTTGCTAGCTATACATCAGACAAAGGACTGATAACCAGAATATACAGGGAACTTAAGAAACTAAACTCTCCCAAAAATCAATGAACCAATAAAGAAATGGGCAACTGAACTAAAGAGAACTTTCTCAAAAGAAGAAATTCAAATGGCCAAAAAACATATGAAAAAATGCTCATCATCCCTAGCAATAAAGGAAATGCAAATCAAAACCACACTAAGATTGCACCTCACCCCTGTTAGGATAGCCATCATCAAAAACACCACCACCAACTTGTGTTGGCGAGGATCTGGGGAAAAAGGAACCCTCCTATACTGCTGGTGGGAATGCAAGCTGGTGCAACCACTCTGGAAAAAAGCTTGTAGGCTTCTTAAACATCTAAGCATAGATCTGCCATATGATTCAGCAATCCCCTACCTGGGGATATACCCAAAGGAATGCAACACAGGTTCCTCCAAAGGCACCTGCACACCCATGTTTATTGCGGCACTATTCAAAATAGCCAAGTTATGGAAACAACCAAGATGCCCCACTACTGACGAATGGATCAAGAAAATGTCGTATTTACACACAATGGAATTTTACTCAGCCGTGAAGAAAAATGAAATCTTATCATTTGCAAGTAAATGGATGGAACTGGAGCACATCTTTCGGAGCGAGGTTAGCCAGACTCAAAAGACCAAAAATCGTATGTTCTCCCTCATATGCAGTCTTTAGATCTTGGGCAAATACAGCAATGTTGTAGGACTTGGGTTACGTGACAAGGGGAGAACATATATGGGAGGTACAGGGTTAGACAGAAAACCCAAAACATGAAAGCCTTTGATGTCCCCACTCCAGAGGAATTAATACAGAAACCATAAAGGGACAGAGGTCAACATGAGAAGGGGATCAGGAACCAGTGTAAAAATCAGTTAGAGATGAATCAACCTGGGTCGTAACACATTTGTACATGAAAGCAATGCTAGGAATCTCTCTGTACAGCTGTCCTTGTCTCAACTAGCAAAAATGCTATGTCTTTCTTATTATTGCTTATTTGTACTCGTCAATGGAACTGGAGAAAAGTGCAGAGCAGGTTCTGCCTGTAAGGGAGGGAGGAAGAGGGTGGGGGCAGGGGCAGGAAGGAGAAATGACACAAACAATGTATGCACATGTGAATAAATGAATAATAAAATAATAAGTAACACATTAATAAATAAATAAAGATAATTGCTTGTGTTTTCTGCTAATCATAACGAGGTTTATGACTATTTAGGAAATTGAGTACAAACTCAATCAGAGTTCATTTAAGTATCTGCTAAAATAAACATGAAGTGCCTTTAATACTTTTAACACTCAACTACCTTTAAATGCTATGCAAAACTTTATAGGGCTAGAGATATATACGTTTAATATATACAAAATGACCAGCGAGTGCTCTCTTTCATATGATACACAATCAGCTAAATGAGCATTATTGTATATATGAGATCCACGTGTACAGTAGGAAACAAGTGTATTGGGGGTCATTGGCACTGTCTCCCTAAACTCATAAGAGATTTAAAAGGTTTGATTTTTTTTGTTAATACTACACCCGTATTACTTTGTCTAGCCAAAGATCCTAAACTCTACTCCAAAGGTAAAACTTAAATTAATGTTCATATGATTACTGTAGATGTGCTACTAATTGTTTCTGTCTAATTAAAATGTTAAATGTACATTTGTTTCCCAAGTATATAAGTTTTCTAAAATTAAAAAGCAGCTCCACATAATTAACAGTATTGGACATTGGTCACACAGAAAGTACATCTGTAAGAAGTATATTGTACGTTATTTAAAATTATTTGTTCTAAAGGCAAAATAAAATGGGGGGGTTAAACAGAATAAGGAGATCTTACTAGTACTAAATAATATTGCCAGTCTTTATAAATATTATCTTGATATGATATCTGTATTGGAAATATGTAAGCTGCTTAGTCAATTAATAAACATTAAAAAAATTCTACCAATGACGATTCCAAGTGTTTTTGTCATCTGAAGTTTGGATCCTTTTTTAAGGTATTTACAAATATGGAAAATGTCTCTAGCAAGTCCTTAATTTTCAAACATTTCTTTCTTTAAATATTTGTCCTTACTGGGTTTGTTTTGCATTTTCCCTGTAAACCTCTGTGACTTGTCTGTTGGTATACTACAAACTACAACTTCTATGTAACAAAGTAAACCATTCAATAATTTTTAGATGCCAGGATATTACCTAGAGAGCAGACAAAATTAAGCTTCACAAATGGATTCCAGGTAAGCCCATCATAAGGGCCACTCTTTCTAAACCTCTTAGTTGCCAAAAAAGCAGGATTTTATTGGAATTCACTTTCAACCTGTCTGACACTTCTCCTCTAGCATTGGATAATATCAGACTATCTGGGACATGTCATCCTGGGAAGAAGGGACAACTAAAGCCAAACCAGAGTCATTGGTCAATAGATGTCTTCAGGAGGAAAATGTTCAGAAACAAGAGGAAGGTTGTCAAAATAAAAATGGATTAATGCTGATATGGTGATACATACCTGTAATCCCAATTTAGGGGAAGATGAAACAGGATGATCAAGTTTGAGGCCAGCCTGAGCTACATAGAGAGTTTCAGGCCAAACTGAACTACGTAAAGAGACCCTGTATCCGAACTAATAGCTGCATGGAGTCACTCCTATCAGACATTCCATGGTAACTAAAGCCAAGGGTTAGGAAAAAATTGGTTATTATGTGTGGGTACCTCACATAGACAACTCAAGTAGATATCTTATCCTTCCTTAAATCTGTCCTATCATGAGGCATCAATCATTGATTGTAATCTTGGCTTTAATTTTGCAAGGGGTAGCAACAACACTAAATCTGATGTTGGAAATAGCCAAGGAGACTAATGAAACTTTCCATTCTCTGCAGCTTGGTGTAGTGTCAGATTCTAAACTTACTGCCTTAGAAAAAAGATTAACAGGTGAAACACCTTAGCAGCGGGATTAGGGTCTTTCATGTTAAGCCTTACTCCAGTATGCAGATGATCTTAAATTCTGGAGGTCTCTCCACAAAAGGCATAGATCTCCCAATAAAAGGTAAAATATCTAGGCCACATTGTCACTGCAGGAGAACTAACCCTTACCACCAAGAAAAGACTTCTTGATAAAATTAAGGCCGCCTCTAAAAGTGGCTCAAAAATAGTTTGAAATGTATTTGTAAATGGGTGCTATAAGATTTGGATCCCCAGCTTTGGGCTCATAATGAAGCCCCTTGGGTGAGGCAACCCAGGAGCTGATTATGAACACAAAGAACGAACTGGGAAACAACAAAAAACCTCAGGTCCTGTGCAGGGATGGGTACCAGTGAGCAGGGGGAGGTAAATGGAGAGGGTGAAAAAGGGCAAATATGATCAGTGTACTTTGTGTACACGTATGAAATTGAATCACGAAACCTGTTGAAATTCTTCTAAAAGAGGAGCGCAGCAGTAAGTGAGAATTATGGAGGGGCTGAATGTAATTAAGATACATTGTAAGCATATATGTAAGTGACACAATGTAACCCCCTGTACAACTAATATATGCTAATAAAATAGACAGCAGATGGATATAGGTTGCCATCTTTACAGTAGCTATCAACCTACTATGCTGTTTGTATGCATGGGCAGGTGTTTTCAGTACATTAAATCTATAGACTTTATACATTTTGTTGCAGGAACGGTACGGACAGTGTGACTGACCAGCAAGAATAAGACTCAAACCCAGGTGGTTGGAGGAAAGGAAGGTTTATTACGCTAGCACCTGGATATCTCCAAAATGGCACAGGCCTGGAGCTCAGGGTGGTTGAGGTTTTTATACTAAGAAAAGCAGCAAGCAAGCAAGTGGGGAGTGCAGAAGCAGACTTGGTGGTTAGCTGCTCAAGGTTACAATATATCATGTCAGCACAGCTGTGGATGAAGGCCATCCATAGTTTCTAACGAGATAGCTGGATGCAGGGGCCCCGGCTAATGGGAAGGGCTTTACTGGTCTTTGATCCTTTTCCCCGGCTTTGATCTCTCTCTGGGTTTCCTTATCATTCCCTCCTCTTATCCATCATAATCCCTTATGACTGTTTCTGGGATGTCATCTAGAGGCAATCTTTGGTACTGTCTCACTAACTGTAACTTAACAGTGTCCATCCGGTTGCGAATGAACCTGGCGAGGAGGTTTATCATATAAGGCCCTAGGAGCAGTAATAAGAGTAACACAGTGTGTGGGCCTGCCAGGGGGGCTACCCATGGGGCCCAGCTCCTCCACCCGGCACTCCAAAATGTTTCCTGGTTTCTTGTCTTGATTCTTTCTAGCAACCTTTCTAGCATTTTCTCTTACTATTTCTGACTGGTTTGCACAGAAGCAACATTCTTCCCCTAGAAATGCACAAGTTCCCCCTTTTTCCACAGTAATGAGGTCCAGGCCCTCATTACTTGCAGCCAGGTTCTGCAAGACTAAGGCTGCTAGCGAGTCTAACTGATTTTGCAGGGTGACAATGCTCTGTTGTACTAATCCTAAATCCTCATAGATTTGTTCGGATAGCTGACTATGCTGGACTTGTTGGAGACCAATGGCAGTAGTCCCTGTAGCTGTTGCTCCTGCCAGGGCAACTCCCAAAAGTACTGGGAGGAGGACGGGGTCCGGTTGGAAGCGGGTCCGACCTTTAGTCTGCTGGTTCAGGTACTGAGCAACTTCAGTCCCAGGAAGTATGTCTAGGTCTGGGACTCGGAAAACTGAGACACAATCTCCCCCAGGATAACAAGTATGGATCCCACCCTGGCAGGCAAAGTAAGTTCCATTGGGCGCCTTGGCCTCTTTTATCAAATTAATGCCGTTTTTCCCTTTGCCAAAGGCCATTTAGTTTCTCCAGTTATTTGGACAGCCGGGCCTGAGAGGCAGGTATTAGCATGCTGGGTAGAGTTGTCTAGGCCCAGCTTATGTATTTCTGATATGTTAGCCAGGCCCACCCCGGCATATGACTCTTGACTGGCTCTCAGGCAAATCCAACAGTCTACCCAGTTCAGGATTTGCTTGTTGTATTAATTGATGGCTGCTGTTTGCCAGGGCCGTCATCTTGATGAGAGGGGTGTCAGGGTGTAATGGGGGCCGATTACAACTTCTTTAATGATTTTATGATTCTTCTTAAGAATCGTATTAGCTTTATCTATGTACAGAAAACACTAGTTTTACTTTTAAAGAGTGGATTTCACCAATTTAAGTTCTCTTTTAGTAACAAAATAAGTTGATGTCTCCTGGTCTTGATACTGGCAAACTGTCAACTGAATTTCCCTCGACGAAATTTCCCTTGTCACCTCCTAAATAAGATAGGGAAATGACTTTTTGGTTCTCTTTCTAGATGGGGCCAGCACCCAATTTCAGCTCAGAAGTAGTTATGGAACATGTCTGTCAACCTTCTGTACCCATTTTAAGATGAAAAGAGACCAAAGTCAAACGTTTAGGGGGGAAATGCGGCAGGATAGATGGGGAGAATGGGAAATGATATGATTTTAAATAAATGTTAATAGGGCCAAAATCAGATAGCGAAACAAGGAAGCACAAAGGCCAGGGCTGGTGCAGTGGCTCAAGTGGTAGAGTATCTGCCCAGCAAGCCTGAGGCTCTGAGTTCAATCCCCAGTACTGAGAGGAAAAAAAAGAGCCAGAGCAGCGCGCTCCCTTTGTTCTCCTTTGGCGTATTAAATTACAAAAAACAATAGGGAGATACAAAGACTCTATCACCATCTGACTTCCACTTTGAAATGTTAAGAAGAAGCTGCAAGGCTCCTTGAATGGGTAGAGGGACAGAAAAATGAAAGGTTTATCTTGCAAAAGGAAGTGCTAAAAACACCGATTGTCCCTGTGTTTTTGGCAACCCTAGATCACATCTCCATGTTTTAAAAATAATAAACAATAACCATCTTAGCCACAAAGAACAATTGTCTCTTGATTAGGAGTTGGTAGACAACACACGACTACAGATAAGAACCACCATTTTGAGTCTTTATTCCCATTCCCTCCCCCACTTCTCCCTACTTTATCCTGTTATGCTAAAATAAACCCTTGGTAAAACTTCTACTTTGTGAGAGTACTTGTTGGGGGACACCTTGAAATGCTGTTCACACGTGGAGCTCAGGCACCTATGGGAATCCGAGGGACCCCCATCCCCACCCCCACCATCCCTCTTCTGGTAAAAGTATGTGATATGGGTGACTCCCTTTTTTTATTTCACTATAATAGCCGAATCAATGGTGGAGTTATTCGTGATTCTTTGGAGAAGACTGCTGCAGAAGATGAAGAGTTGGGGAGTGTGGGGAGGATGAAAGGAGATTCATTTTTGGCCATTTAAGGATGAAATCTCCATGGAACAAGGCAGGAGGCGATGGCAAACGGACAAGTAACTCAAGTAAACGTGAGATCAGTTTTTGGGTCCATTTGTCCCCCACTGTATCCCCCAATGTTGGGACCTTATTAGTCTATCATTCCCTTGTCTGCAACTTGCTTTTCTCACTTAGTTGTAGTGCAGTGTACAATTTGGGAAATCCCACTAAATCATAATTTCTGTGTATATGGCATTATATAAGACACGTGTGCGCGCGCGCGCACACACACACACACACACACACACACACACACACACACATCACATTTCTACATTTGTAAACAGTTGCATAGCAATCCACAGGATGTCTACATCACAAAGTGCCAGTATTTCCCAACGTGTGCACTTGCCTTGTATCCTACTTTGCCCATTTGCAGTTGTTTTGTGATAATCTTGCTTGTGGGCATGCCCCTATGTTCCAGAATCTCGTTTCCAAAGGAGCAATTCCCAACCCATCCTTGCATAACACATCTGTCCCCCACACGCTTCCCACTACAAGGATCCAAAGGGCTCTGCTGAATTGGTTGTCTTCATACAAGACAATTGAATAATCGGGGTTATCGTTTGGTAAATAGAGAAGTGACCAAATCCTTTCCAATAGTCCCTAAACAAAAGCCTAAGGCTGAGTTTTCATTGACCCGTATCCCACAACAGTTTTCATTTGTGTGGAGCTGGGAAGGGGGAGAATCTGTGTGAATGGACAGAGACAAGTTCCCTGCTCCCTACTTTCAGTCTTTGTTCCCCTAAGCATCCTCCCTGCTGCTGTGGCAGTGAGAAATTCATGGATGGACAGAGGCTTCTTTAAGTGCACCTCTGTTTTTGGTGTTTGCCTTCACTTTTGCCAAGAGAGGTGATCTGCCCTCTCCGCATTGGTGCCCCATGCCCTTCCTCCTTCTGTTCCTTCAACTGTTTCCCCTGCTCTCTGAACACCATCCTCACACCCCCACACCTCTGGGTTCTCCCCCACCCCCATATGAAGAAAGAGGTGGGCCACAGGAAATAGCAGAGCAGACCATGCTTGAAAGGTCTCCATACCTGACCCTCTCTCTTTTGAAGGTTCCACTGAGAAGCAATGGGAAAGACAAGCCCAAAGCTCAGCACACACACTTGATGTGGACTCATTCTAAAATGCACATGCAGCTAGGAGCAGTGACAGGCAGACCTGAGTGAGACCACTGGACATGCAGGGCCACAGAGACAAGGAAGGTCTGTTGACTGCCCAGCCCTTTCTCAATCTCTTACTGGCTTGTCCTCCTCCACTCAACTTCTAAAGGGCGCAGTGTCTGTGCCTGCGCTCTTTTCCTAGGTCTCTGTCCCTTGCGCTTGCTGGCACTACCTGGCTTTGCAAGCCCGCAGGGTACATGTCTGTGTGTCTGCCTGTCTTGGGGTGCTTTCCAGGCAGGGATAGAAAGTTCTCACCACCTCACACCACACGATGACATCCTCAGGTTCATGGTTGTTCTATCCTGCCTGACTGCTTGAGTCCAGCCAACACCGGCACCAGAAAAAAGAGCTGTATTTATCCAAAGGAGGTGGATTGGGGCAATATGTGCCAGGCAAGTGACATTCCATGGGCTCCCTAGTTCAACCACATGGCACTTATAGGCTTCTGCTGGCATTTCTCTTACCTATAGCCACAGTCTGAGCTGTAGTGGAGACAAGACTTCCTGAGGGAAGGCACCCTGGTTTGGACACTTTTTAATATGTGACCCTGGGGCTCATGGTAAGTTTGAGGCCTCTATTTCTGGAATGAAAGGAGGTACAGAGGAAAGGGCTGTTCCTGGAACTGGTTCCATCTGAGCTTCTTCTTTATTTTCCGTTTGCCCTCTGCCAAGCACATGTGCCTTGATGCTTAATTCACAGTCTTTTTAATGTTCTGGTTAGAGCACTTCTCTCCTTGCACGTGCTCAGAGGTGCTGGCGACCTTGCTGTCGAGTGCCTGCACCTTAGCTTGGCTCTCGGGACCCCATCTTCTGTCCTATCATCTGTAGACCACGAGCTCTGTCCACACCAGATTAGCACGAGCACAAATGACCATGTGTGTGCTGTCATGACACAGGATGCCCTCATTCCTGCCAAGATTCAGTGGACTCGGCTTTCAGAGCCCACCTCTGGAATTTCATCTTTGGTGCAGCTAGCCTCCCTTGATTCCTGCTAGGAAGAGTCAGTGGCTGGTCCTCCTTTGTGGAGGATTTGGGACTCTAGCCTGTGATACGCTGTATCTACTCTGACAGTTGCTAGCCAGTCTATCCCATCAGTGTTAGCCCTGTGTGGCCTCTCTGCTCCCAACACTCACAGCCGCTCCCCCCCCCCGCCCCCCCCCCCGCCCCCATCACTGCCTCACATCTCCAACACATCAACCCTCATTGCTCCCTTATCCCATCCTGTCTCCTGGTGCCATGAGTCTGAGCTGGTGAACTAGAACTAGACGTCTCATCCTAGAGAGAGAGTTCAGGTTTTGTTTTCATTTTCCTTTTGAGCAAGGATGTGCACTTCTTCCTCCAGGCGGGGAACCTCAACCCCCTGGGCGCTTGGCTCTGGACTATGCCCTGCTCCCAGCCCTCGGTTTGGCTTTCCTCACCTTACCATTGAAGACAGCAGTAGGAACAGGATGCTCTTGGTTCCCCCACTCGCAGGCAGCAGGCAAGGAGGTGTGTGTGGGGGGGGGTTGGGATGTGCAGAACCCCAGGCCTATAATTTTCTCACGGTCTGGAACAGGAGTAGGGCTTCCAACCCAGGTTCTCTACTGCCATCTACAAGCTCACATCCAGCTCCTATCCCCTAACTCCCAGACCCCTGTGTCTCTAGGGCCTGGCACTGGCTCCATACAGATCTGAGGCAGGGCGTAATGAATGAACACACGTTCTGTATTCTCTCTCTCTGGCAAGTGTTGCAGAGGAGAGAAAGAGCTGGAAAAAGCAGAGAGAGAGCTCAGAAAATGGCTCAGCAGCCTGCGTGGGGAGCCTGGGAGACTCAGAATCAAATAGGAATGCTTGCCTAGGGGGTGGTGACGTTGGGGAGTGTGTGTCCCTTTTGGCGGGGGAAGAACCCCCCCACCCCGCAGAATGGGAGAAAAGTATTTTTCTTGGCTTTGTTTAGGCCAGGCGAGTATACCTTCCAGGCCACCCACCCACTCTTGCAAGGTGCTTCATTTAATCATTAATCAAAGAGAGATGTTCCATTATGGGTAGAGGGGCGTAAAATATCGACCCTCCCCCGCAACACAGGGAGGGAACCCGGCGACAGCCTTGCGTCCACAGTGGAACCCTTTCCCGGAACGGCGTCCTCCTCATCCACGCGCGGCCGACCCGAGAGGCCGAGGCCGGGTTCCCCCACCGCACCCCACCTCCACCTTCACCTCCACCCCCACGCCCAGCCTCCCCTACTCCCCCCCACCCCCTCCCACCGCCCGCGGCCCCGCAGCCCCGCAGCCCCGCAGCCCCGCAGCCCCGCAGCAGCCACAGGGGGAACCAAAGTGACAGAAGCCTTCCCAGCTGCCCGGACCACAGACGCCAACACCCCCCACCCCCCGCCCCCCACCACACGCCGCCCTCCCGCCCGCGCCCCGCACGCTAGCCCACGACCGAGCGGCGGCGGCAACGGCAGCAGGCTGCAGGCTGCGGCGACTCGCATCTGCGCGCTCCTGGCCGCGCTCGCCATCCCAGGTGACCTGGTCTCGCCAGCTCGCATAGCACACATAGCTCCAGGGCCCCCTCGGTCCGCAGCTGCCGCCCGCGCCCCCGGCCCGGGTTCCGGCGCCCACCGGCCCTCCTGCCCTCCCCCGCCTCTCCACACCCCCAGTTCGCGGGAAGGGAGGTCGCGGCAGCGGCCGGCGGCAGCGGTGACCGTGGCGACGGCGGCGGCGACAGTGGCGGCGGCGGTGGCGGCGGCGGCTGCGGCGGCGGCGGAGGCTGCGGCAGCGACCGTGGCGGAGGCGGTGGCGGAGGCCTCCGTGGCGGAGGCGGAAGCCGAGGTGGAGGCTGAGGTGGAGGCCGAGGCCGCAGGAGAGGAGGCAGCGGCGGAGGCCACCCTGGGGGAGGAGGTGGAGGCCGCGCGGGCCGCCGCGGCGGAGGCCAGCGCCACCGAAGCTGCGGCTGCGGCGGAGGTAGCGGCGCCCCCTTTGGCGGAGGAGGATGGGGATGCGGAGGTGGCGGCGGAGGTGGCGGCCGCGGCTGTGGCTGCAGAGTTGGATGTGGACGTGGACTTGGGCGCCGACTTTCCCATGGCCTCGCTGTACGTGGGCGACCTGCACCCTGAGGTGACCGAGGCGATGCTGTACGAGAAGTTCAGCCCGGCCGGGCCCATCCTCTCCATCCGCATTTGCAGGGACAAGATCACCCGCCGCTCCTTGGGCTACGCATATGTCAACTACCAGCAACCGGTGGACGCCAAGCGGGCCCTGGAGACCCTGAACTTTGATGTCATCAAGGGAAGGCCAGTGCGCATCATGTGGTCCCAGAGGGACCCCTCTCTCCGCAAGAGCGGGGTGGGCAACGTCTTCATCAAGAACCTGGGCAAGACCATCGACAACAAGGCGCTCTACAACATCTTCTCGGCGTTCGGCAACATCCTGTCCTGCAAAGTGGCCTGCGATGAAAAGGGCCCCAAGGGCTATGGGTTCGTGCACTTCCAGAAGCAGGAGTCCGCCGAGAGGGCCATAGATGCGATGAATGGCATGTTCCTCAACTACCGCAAAATTTTCGTCGGGAGATTCAAGTCGCATAAAGAAAGAGAGGCCGAAAGGGGGGCCTGGGCCAGGCAGTCCACCAGTGCTGACGTCAAGGATTTCGAGGAAGACACCGACGAGGAGGCCACCCTGCGATGAAGACACCCCAGGAGCGAGCTACTTAGAGCTGAATCTTGAATCTCGGCTCCCGCCCGGTTTACAACCCTCCCCCACCCCACCCCCAACCCACCAGCAGTGTATTGTATTGGGATTGCAGGTCTCTCTCTCTCTCTCTCTCTCTCTCTCTCTCTCTCTCTCTCTCTCTCTCTCTCTCGTCTTCTCTCTCCCCTCCTCCCTCACTCCTTCCTTGCCTCCCCTCTCCTCTCTCCCCCCTCTCTTCCCCGCTTCTAGCTCCTCTCTCCTCTCCTCTTCTGCCCTCTCCTCCTCTCCCCACCCCCAACCCCCACCAAGGGTGTTGTGAATACCACTAATCTGTGCCATTTGATAGGCTAAAGGCTGCTTCTTCGCCCTGTGATTTGGTTCTTAAAAGCATTTTCTTTCTCTTTTTGTGTACTGCACAGGTGATGCAATCTCATGGTAGAGATACCAGAAAGGAGGACATCAGATGAGGGAGAAGCCAAAAGCTTAATTGCTCCCCATAATCCTACTTACCCAGAGAGAACCACTTTTACCTTTTTGGTGTGCTGTCTTTCCAGGCTCTCTTCTCTCCCTCTCCCCCACTCACACCTCCCTCCACCCCACCCCCCTGCCCTTTTAACATACTGTTGTACAATGGTTCATGTATGTGGTGTTTCTTAACCTGCTTTTTCAGCAACTAAAACCAAACAAAAGTCAACCCACTGAACTTCTTTCCATGTTATTCAACAGGCTTATGAGACGTCATCTTCAGTGCCTGCAGAGTGCTCCTGTGTATCCATGGACCTTAACATTTCTGTAATCATTCCCGCATTGTTGGACATTCAGGTGGTGCCTAGTTCTTTCCCTGTGTTTAAAACCAACACTGCGTGCTCTGATGAGTGAATACTTCTTGTCAAGCCAAATCTTTGCTAGCATCCTGGACGGTCGGTCTCCTTAACTGTGGACTTGCAGGATCCACGTATAGACATTTCAAAGACTTCCTGTGCGTTGCCAAAAGGCCCCCTTCATAAGCATTGTACCGATTTGCACTTGTGCCAGCCAGCGCAGCTAGTAAAAAGAGTATGTCCAGTTCCCCTGCATAGTCTCCTGGTTGCCACTGTAGTTTGTGTGTGTGTGTGTGTGTGTGTGTGTGTGTGTGTGTGTGTGTGTGTGTGTGTGTGTTGGCCAGCTGCTTGATGGGCTGCAAATGATATTTCTCTGTCCTTGATTGTTTTGCTGGAATTTAACGCTGTTAATCACTCACCCCTTTCCCTTGCTCCCAATTCCTGTCTTTTTCCCTGTTGTCAGAAAAATTAATTCAGCTTCATTGCAAAAAACAAAACAAAACAAAAAACCACACACACACATAGTCAAGTTAACGGAAGAAAATAATTAATGCCATCTGTTATCAATGCTAATGATTAACCATACATTCCTGAATCTCGTTTATCTCTATGTGCCCTGTATTTTTTCGTGTGATATATATATGTGAATTTATGTATATACTGTTTCAATATCTGCTTTTTCACGCATAAAATATATAGATTATTGACATAGATGTATAGATATTCTTGAACTTCCTTTCATGTCATTAAATATTCTTCTAAAATAATTTCTTGGGTGTTTCTGTGTTTGTATGGCTAAATACAAGAATAGATGTATGTATGCATCTATATCCATATTTTAATACATATACAGGGAAATTTATTATGTTTTATCTACTTCCTCTTTAACATGTGGATTATGCTTTTTTCTCCTTATCCAAACCAGTACTGTATAGAGGGGGTATAGCTCAGTGGTAGAGCATTTGACTGCAAACCAGTACTGCCAAGAATATCAAAGTGCACAAATTTTGCTTCAGTCAAAATTATTTCCTGAAAAATATTGTTCAAAATAAAATAAAGCATGTGAGAGGTTTATTATCTTTATTTTTCACCAGTATATGACTTTCCATGAGGATAGCATTTACCCTGACAAGGTATTGTGAGAGGTCTTGGACATCTGGGCAATCACTTCTGTACTTGTATAGTATTTTTTCAGAGTAAATGGAGTCTTTTTCGTTTTGTTTACTTCATACATTTATCTTTATACAAACAGTACATGATAATAGAAAACATTTAAAATACACTGGTAAGGAAAAGTCAAAATCATTCCTAATACCACCACTTGACTAAAACAAAAACCCTTTGAAACATTTATACCATGTATATAAAAAATATTAATACCTCAAAAATCTAAGGATATCTTCATTGTAGGATATTTTTACCATATCTGTCTTTCTTTTTTCTCAGATTATTAAATACCCTCTTATAATTTTGTTTTTTAACTCATTGTTCCATTTTATGGATGATCTATAATTTTAAAATCCATCCCCTGGTTGTATTTTAATTGGGGTTTCCCCCCAGTAAGATAGTTGTTTGGGGGACACATTTGTAGGTGAGTATTTGCTGACATCTAGTGATATTTAATGGCTTTATACCTTACCATCTGTCACCAATGCTTTTTCCATAAAATTTATGCCCACCAACAGTATAAGGATGTTCACATTTCCCTGGTTATCATCTTAAGTTTGTATTTTTTAAGTTGTGAGAAATGGATTAGTATCGTGGATTTTCTTTCATTATTTCCTTTTACAATTCCCTTGCTTTAAAAAGAAGGATTGAATGTTAAATATACATAACAACCACTTTAAATAAACTATTTGTGTCTTTGCAGGCTTTGCCTATTTGTAAATTTAAAACAAATACAGAATCTTACTGAATGTATTCTACACTATGATATTCTATCCATTCATATTGGATGTATTCTGTCAAAATTTACATCCTTTGCTATTCAATATTCTCTCACAACTCACTTTCATTGTACTGGCAGATCAGAATTTTTAGAAAGTGTTTCTTTACAGAGTTTCTAAATTTTTCCCCAATAAACCCAAGTCTATATTGAATAATTCTGCAATAGCACTCTTGTGTAGTACTTACTTAAGACGGATACGGAATGGAAAAGTAGAAGCCTTTTAAATTTCTTTTAACTGTACCATCAGGTAGCCAGGCTATATCAATTTAAACATTCACCAGCATATTAGAAGATTGCCAGTTTTCCTGCATACATTCCTCCCTAGGAATTATAAACTCTTTTACCAATATAATACTATAAGCCATATGTTATTGTTTTGCTTTTTTCATTTTTAAAAACTTTTTTCTTGTAATTCAAATAATATTAATGTTTTGCATTGATAGGCAAAATAAAATAAAATAATTTATTTTCCCACCCATATATAAAAAATGTCAACCTTTTGGTCCATGCCAAACGCCCTTTTTGATAGATTTGTTTAGTCTTCATTTAGTCTCAAGTTTTGATGAATTTTAATGTCTGTCATTTCTACTTTTCCCCATTCAAACCAAAGCTGCTAAAACTATTCTGATGCACAGATTATTGCCTGTATTCAATATTATTTCCTGAACATTCTTACTGTTCCATTGCTGTTATTGTATAGTATATATGGTTTTTATTTTATACAGTTTTAATAAATAGAAAATAAATATTTATTACAAAATGTCAGGGCTGGGGTGTGACTCAAGAGATAAGAGTGCCTGCCTCTGAATCTCGAAGCCCTGTTTTCAAACCCCAAAAGAAAAAACAAAGATCACCAAAAGAAAAAAAAAAGATCAGAATAAAATATCAGTCACTTATTATTATAAGAAAATAAATTTACAAGTACCTAAAACCCTATCCTCACTGCTGCTTTTAATATTCTGGCTGGTACCTTTCCAGTATTATATATATACACATATTGCATATTATAACACATATTCCTCATATATAAAATATCAAACTATACTTTTCATCTTCACATTGTTTCAGAATCTTTTTTTACTTAACATCAAATTTAAAGATAATTTTATTAGCATATAGTAGTTGAACAGGGGATACATTGTGATATTTACAAATGTGCTTATATCTTAGATTTACCTCCCTCCATCATTCTCCCTCTTCCCCCTTCCATCCTTCTTAAAACAATTTCAACATGTTCCATTCTTCTATTTTCATATATGGATATAAAATATATATACCATATTCACCCTCGTTCCCTTTTTCTTTGTGCTCACACACCTCCCACTGGTACCCACCCCTGGAAATGACCTATTTTCCCCCCTGCCCTTCATTGTAAAAAAATGTATATTGATAATCCAAGAGGGGGTTGTCTTGGTACTTCAGGCCTGTATATAGCATGCTTTAATCAAATCAACCCCCATTACTTAGTCATTCTCTATCACCACACTCCCCTGATATTCAACAATTTATATTATATTCATATATAGATGTGTTGTTTCAATCTTTTTTATTCTCTAACATTTTCTTTACCTCTCTCACCTCCTGTGGTCCCTAAAACAATTTAGTTCTCTTTCTCATTATATATATATATATATATATATATATATATATATATATATATATGGATGGATACATATGATCACATATGTATCCATATATACATTTAACTTAAAAGTCTAGTTTCCACATATGAGAGAAAAACATGCGACCTTTGATTTTTCGAGCTTCACTTACTTCGCTTAACATGAAATTCTCCAGTTCCATCTATTTACCTGCAAACAATTTTTCTTTTCTTTTCTTTTTGTGGTACTAGAGTTTAAACTCGGGGCCTACATCTTAAGCACCCCACCAGCCCTTTTTTGTGATGGATTATTTTGAGATAGGGTCTTGCGAACTGTTTGCCAGGGCTGGCTTCGAACCTCGATCCTCCTATCTCTGTCTCCTGAGTAGCTATGAGCTACAGGTGTGAACAGCAGGTGCCCAGCACCCTGCAAACAATTTTTTTCTCTTTCTCCTTCTCCTTCTCCTCCTGCCACTGCCATGAATAGGACAGAAACATAACAGAGGGTTTCTTCACCTCAGAGATTGGCAATATCCAACAGCTGGTTCAGATGGAGAAGGACACCAGTCCCGAGAGCCACACAGAGCATTGGCTTTGCTAGCTCTGTTACACAGAAGGGATCTCCTGGGCCAGCTGGGTATCTGTCCCCAGAGAGCCTCAGGCCCAGGATGTACAGATCTGCAGATTCAGGTGTCACCTACAGAGGGGTATTAACAGAGCTGGGAAGAGAAGAGGTGCTGCCATTCCAGGGTGCAGTTGGCAGGACAGAGCAGGGAATCCTGTCCTCCTGGCCCTTGGCACCAACTCCCTGCCCAAGCCTCTGCTTTTACCCCCCCAACCTACACAGACCCTCAGAGGGAGGATCAGCCAGCCCGGATCCCAAACTGAGACCGGGGCCCCTCAGTCTCTCCCTGGACAAGCAAAGCCAACTGATGGCCATGAAGTCCCCAGATGCTTCTACTGAGCTCTCTGGGCCAAAGGGCCCACCATCTGCATAATGATACCTTCTCTGGACAGAAACATCAGACAAAAAACCTGAGAAAGTCAACTTAAAAGGAAGAAATATTTCTTTTGGCTCATTTTTTCAGGGGTTTCATTCCATGGTCACTTGGATTCATTATTTCTGAGCCTGTGTGAGGCAGTACATCATGGTGGAAGAGCATGGCAAATGAAAGCTGCTCACCTCATGGTGGCTAGAAAGCTGACAGAGGGGAGAGAGAGAACAAAATATACTCACCAAGGGCACACCCCTAATAACCTACTTCCTCTAACTATGGCCCATCTCTTAAAGTTTCCACCACCTCCCAATAGCCCACTAGGCTCAGAATTCATAAATGGATGAATCAATTCATGAGTTCTGAATCCTGCTTCATTGGGGACCAAGCCTTCAATACATAAGCTTTGGGGGAATACTTCAAATCCAAACCATAACAATAACCTTGCCCACCTTGTGCCACCACTTGACCCCTGCCACTAGGGAACCAATTGCTACCATTGCATTTAGGTTTCTCAATTCATCTACCATGGACTACTGTGAAGTCTAGCCTACAGAGAAATCACGAAGCTCTTCAAGGATGGTGGGGCTCTTCTCACAAATTTATTCCTTGCAGCACTAGTGAAAGTTATGTCTTCGGAACCTTTCCAGTGTGTATGAGTAGGTCTCTCATGATAAAGCCATACTAACATTTCTTTGTCCCTAAACCTTTGAACATCTTCCTCTATATTAAACCAATGCATGCCCAGCATCATGGGCCACCTTTAGGTTTATGTTTTATCCATCCTACCAAACAAACTATTAGAGTCCTTTTCTAACTCCTTGAGCTTCAATATAAGTGCAGACTCTGCTTGCTTAATGGACCCATATCAACAAACTCAGCATGATCCAACTTTATTTTCCTTCCACCATTATACCACATCCCTAGCATCCACTATTACTCATACTCCCTATTGTTCTGTTGTATAAATTAGAAAACTCAAGTAGTTCCTTTGAGTGCAATGCAACTCCCCATGGATCATACACTGTACCTCACATTTAGGGACCTGCTGGACCATGAATATAACTATAGGTCTAGAATCAAAGAAGCATGGTGGGGTCCTGAGGAGAATCAGCATTGTAGTGTATGGCAACTGTCTCAGGGGAGGCCATTACCATTTCATCAACGTAGACTTAATCACCTCAAACTGAAGTGGAAAGTCTGATGCCACTGTGGGATGGAAGGACACTTCTTCTGGGGCTGGTTGTTAACTTCAAAAAGTGTTTAAAATATAATATTTGGAGTCACTTAGCTCCTTGCTTCCTGTAAGTGGTTGATTAGGAGTATCTGATGCAGAAATTTTTCATATTTTTATAAATAAGTCACTCCATGAACTATTGGAGCTCTTTACTACAAAAATAGTCATTAATTTCTTTAAATCTAATCAGATTAGGCAAAAATTCCAGAAACCCAAAACCAATTCAGAAATCTTATCATTAAGATTCTGTTGTTCTACAACCACTCTTGTTGTCAGTTAGTGTTTCCCAGAAAAACAGAACCACAGGAGACAGATGTTATGGGAATTGGATTATGTCATTATGGAGGCAGAGAAATCCTACCATCTGTTGTCTGTAAACTGGAGAACCAGTAAAGGTAGTAGTATAATTTAGCTTGATTCTGAAGGTTTAAGAGCAAGGGGTCTCCCAATGTAAGTCTCAGAGTCCAAAGGCTTGCCAACCAGGAGTGTCAATGTTCTAGGGCAGGAGAAGATGAATGTCTCAGATCAAGAAGAAAGACTGAGTGAAATCATCCTTTCTCTGCTTTTTTGTTCTATTTGAAAACTGAGTGGATAGGATGGTGCCCATCACCAGTGATTTCAGAAATAGAAAAGATTCATCCTAAAATTCATAGGAGACTGAAACACCCCAAACAGCCAAAGTGATTTTTAAAAGAAGAACAAAATTAAAGATGTGAATTTCAAAATGTATTGGCATAAAATAGACATGTAGGCCAATGCCATAGAATAGACAGCCCAGAAAAAAAATCCTTGCATATATGGTCAAGTGATTTTCTAAATGTTGTCAAGACAATTCAGTGTCAAAAAGGACAGTCTTTTCAACAAATGGTGTTGGCAAAACTAGATATCTAGATTTTCAAAAATGAAGTTGGGGACCTATAGGTAAGGGGTTAGAGCACTGGTCTTGTAAAATGAGGTTGGGCTCTTACTATATGTAGAAAACTTAACTAAAAATGGACTAAAAATCTAAGTGCATGGAACTAAAACAAAACTCTTAGAAAAAAATAAGGTAAAAACCTTCGTGACATTGGATTTGGTAGTGAGTTCTTGAAAATGAAGCCAATACCACAGCTAACAAAAGCAAAAATAGATAAGTTAGATTACAGTAAAATTTTAAAAATTTGCTTCAGAGAAAATTATCAACATAGTGAAAAACTTCCCACACAATGGGATCAAGTATTTGCAAATCATGATCTTATCTGATTAGCATTAATATGCAGAATATATAAAGAACTCTGACAATGCAACAACAACAAAAAGTACAAGTAGAAGGATCCAAGATGGCGACTAGGGCACGGAAGCAGATAGCCTGAGCTCCGTGACTCCAAAACCTCCCTGAGACATTGGTGCCACACTTGGGTAATTCTGACTGCTTCTATCCAAAATAATAACTGCCATCAAACTAGGTGCAGGAAAAAATTCAAAGACTGATCCACAAATCAGCCTTTAATTGCACCTAACATCTGTGACCCGCTGCACAGCCAGCAAGGTGGGTCCAGCTCCAGGGAAATCCTCCTTCCCCATGGTGACTTTTTTCCTTCCTTCTCTTCTACTTTTCCATCAAGAAAAAATAAAGCACCAACCAGAATCAATCATTTGACACCCTGAACCCCTAGCCTGTGGAAAGCTTCCCCACAACACGTTACAATGAGAAAACTTGAGGGCTGCCACCACCGCCACAGCTGCCACCACCGGATCCAAACCTGCCTACAAGACATTCAACAGACCAAACAGGTGAGCACCACACATCATGCAGAATTCCCCCAGCCACCCCCAGGATAAACCAGCCCAGCCCCTGGGCAGACTGACCCCCCCAAAAAAAACTGAATAACAAACAAGAAACTGTAATCTAGCACAACAGCAGAGGAGGCAGGAAAGCTGAAAGTGTACCAGAGAAAGGGGGAGGGACAAAGAGCTAATCTCAGAGTGAACTATCAGTAAAAAAACACTGGAAAGGCAGGAAGGCCAAGAATGGGAGGGTGATAAACCACTCCCCGAAGCAGAGCAGGTAGCAGATCATGGAGCTCATCTCCTGAGCCAGTGAGCAGCACCCAAAGTCAAACTGCCCCGTAAAACTGAAAAACAAACAGCAAACCATCATAATACACTGACATCAGAGGGGGCTGACAGAACACTGACCCTGCCCCAGAGAAAGGGGGCAGAGCAAAGAAATAAGCCCTGAGCATGGAAATCCTAGTAAACAAGCACAGCGAATAGCCACCTCCAAAGCAGGGCAACTAGTGGACTACAGAGCTGATCTCCTGAATCTGAGGGAAGCATGCAAACTTAAACTGCCAAACCTTGCTGGGGGAGGAGCTGACCAAGCAGCTGCAGCTGAAGGGTAACACAGATATCAGTGGAGGAAATCAATATCTCTGACCAACCTGCATGATCTGGCAAAGTTACCTCACCTCACAATTTCAATTTAATTGTTAGAAGAACAAAACACTACTTACAAGCCAATCACTTGATGAGACCATGTCAGAACTTCTGCTTCTATGCCAATACCAGGACTGGATGCTGAAGGAGTAACTCCAGAACTCAAACTAAGACTGAAATTCTATTGTTCCTGAACCTGTTTTTTTTCTTTTTTTGCTTTTGTTTTTGTTTTTTTTCATTTGTTTGTTCATTTTCTCCCATTGATTTCTTTGGGTTTTTGTTTGTTTTGTTATTGTGGGTTTTCTATTTTTATTTTTATTCCTTTTATCTTTTTTCTCTTTCTATACTATCAACTTTACCATCATCACCTTCTCATCCCTACTCTCATCCACTTCACTCTCCCTCCTTCTCCTGTGCTAAAATCCATAGCTCCCCCCAACAACTTGTTCTGCCTCTTCTCACCCACTCTCTTCCCCCAGCCCTCACCTTGCCCTCCCATTCTCCCCAACTTGTCACCAGACTACCCCTCCCTCCTACACACTCATCACCTGCTGATCAACATAGTATACCAACTTTACACAAGCTCAAGCCCCTGCAATCCCTAACACAAGCACCCCCTGCTATAACAACAGAAATACACCAAAACACACACAAGGACCACAAAACCCAGTAGCCCCCACACTGTTTCCCCCACTCACCCACCCCACTTCCCACCTCCCCCTTTAGTGCCCCCCTATCCAACTCCCCAAATTTCTAAAGCTAGACTTACGAATGTCAACCCCCCCAACTCCCACTGCTTATAGATACTACCATAAAGAGATCTTTTATATAACATATAAACTACTGGTCAGGTACTAAACCTGTGAATTAGTTATTACTAAATTACACCCAGACCAGGAACAGAAACAACACCAACCTAGCTAAAAACCCAAGACAGACACAAAACAAAAATTAAATCAAGGGAAAGAAACAGGTGACTATAACCACCAACTAGCCTGCCAAGAACATAGTTGCATAGTACCAAGTGTAGTGATGGGAAGAAGAAAAAGGGATGGAAACTACTCTCCCCCCAAAATAATTTAATACAGAATTCAGAGGTAAATGAAGAAAACAGATACCCAATTCTGAATGCCAATAAAACAAAGATAAATGACACCAAGGAACCCAAAGATGTCCACAATAACACCCTTAAAGAGAAAGTCCTGCAAGTAATCATTGAGAATTTCATGGAGATGATATTAGACGTGGTTAACAAAAATGTACAAGATGCACTCAAGAAATTTTAAGACACCAAAAATAAAGAATATGAGAAAATACAGAAACAAATAAATGAACTCATAGGAGCCCTAAATAAACACCAAAGTGAAACAGAGGGCACCATAAATAGAGAGATAAATGAATTAAAGATGAAAATAGAAAATATTAAAGAAGAAGTGACCCAGGATATGGAAAACCTCAGAAAAAACAATCAAACAGAAACACAAAACACAGTCGAAGGCAACTCCAGCAGATTAGAACAAGCAGAAGACAAAATCTCAGAACCCAAAGATAAAATAGAAATTAAAGGAAAAACTGAATAACTGTTAGTCAAACAACTCAAGACGTGTGAAAGGAATATGCAAGAGCTCACTGTCTCAATCAAAAGACCAAACTGGAGAATCATGGGCATTGAAGAAGAAGAGGTCCAACCAAAAGGAATTCATAATATATTCAACAAAATAATAACAGAAACTTCCCCAAAATCTCGAGAAAGATTTGCCCATTCAGGTACCAGAAGCTGCCAGGACACCAAACAGACTTGACCAAAATAGAACTTCCCCACAACATATTTTTTTAATTTTTATTTTATTCATATGTGCATACAATGTTTGTGTATTTCTTCCCCCTGCCCCCACCCCCTCCCTTACCACCCACTCCACCCCCCTCTCCCCCCACCCCCTCAATAACCAGCAGAAACTATTTTGCCCTTATCTCTAATTTTGTTGAAGAGAGAGTATAAGCAATAATAGGAAGGACCAAGGGTTTTTGCTAGCTGAGATAAGGATATCTATACAGGGAGTTGACTCACATTGATTTCCTGTACATGTGTGTTACCTTCTAAGTTAATTCTTCTTGAACTAACCTTTTCTCTAGTTCCTAGTCCCCTTCTCCTATTGGCCTCAGTTGCTTTAAACTATCTGCTTTAGTTTCTCTGCATTGAGGGCAACAAATGCTATCTAGTTTTTGAGGTGTCTTACCTATCCTCATACCTCCCTTGTGTGCTCTCGCTTTATCATCCCATGACATATTATGATCAAAACAAGCACAGAGAATAGAGAAAAAATATTGAAAGCTGTAAGAGAGAAAAAAACAAATAACATATAAAGGTCAACCCATCAAAATCACAGCAGATTTCTCAACGGAAACCTTAAAAGCAAGAAGGGCATGGAGTGAGGCATTCCGGGCACTGAATGAAAATAACTTCAACCCTAGGATACTCTACCCAGCAAAACTATCATTCAAAATAGATGGAGCAATAAAAGTCTTCCATAACAAGCAGAAACTAAAACAATATATGAACACCAAATCACCACTACAAAAGATTCTCCAAGGAATTCTGCACACAGAAGATGAAAGCAAACAAAACCAAGAGAGGACAGGCAATATCAAACCATAGGAGAAGAAAAGACAAGGAATCGAAGAGTAACATTGATTCAGTTGCACACAATCAAAACCCTTAAACAACAAAAACAACTAAATGACAGGAATCACCACACACCTGTCAATATTAACACTGAATGTCAATGGACTCAACTCCACCATCAAAAGACACCCTTTGGCAAACTGGATTAAAAAGGAAGACCCAACAATCTATTGCTTACAGAAGACCCATCTCATTACAGAAACAAGCACTGGCTTAGTGCAAAAGAATGGAAGAAGATTTACCAAGCTAATGGCCCCTGAAAACAGGCAGCAGTAGAAATACTTATCTAAGACAAAGTAGACTTCAAACTTGCATTGATCAAACAAGATAAAGAAGGACACTCCATACTAATAAAAGGGGAAATACACCAAAAGGAAATAACAATTATCAACCTATATGCACCCAGTCTCAGTGCACCTAATTTCATCAAACATATTCTAAAGGACTTAAAAGCACATATAGACACCAATACAGTGGTTGTGGGAGACTTTAATACCCCCATATCACTAATAGATAGGTCATCCACACAAAAAATCAATAAAGAAATTCTAGAATTAAATCATATCATAGATCAAATGGACCTAGCTGATATCTACAGAATATTTCATCCAACATCCACACAATACACATTCTTTTCAGCAGCCCATGGAAATTTCTCCAAAGTTGACCATATCTTAATGCACAAAGCAAGCCTCAGCAAATATAAGAAAACAGAAATAATACCATGCATTCTATCTGATCACAATGCATTAAAACTAGAACTCAACAACAACAACAAAAAACAGCAGAAAATACGCAAGCAATTGGATGCTGAACAACACATTGCTCAATGATCAGTGGATCATTGATGAAATAAAGAGGAAATTAAAAGGTTCCTGGAAGTTAATGAAAATGAAAACACGACCTTCCAGAACGTATGGGACACAGCAAAGGCAGTCCTAAGAGGAAAGTATATAGCCATGAGTGCATATATTAAAAGGACAGAAAAATCCCAAATAAATGGCTTAATGCTACATCTCAAACTCCTAGAAAAACAAGAACAAACAAAACACAAAACAAGCAGAAGGAGAGAAATAATAAAAATGAGGGCAAAAATTAATGAAATAAAAACAAAAATTTTAAAACCATACAAAGAATCAAAAAAACAAAAAGCGGGTTCTTTGAAAAAAATAAACAAGATTGACAGACCCCTGGCAAATCTGACTATAATGAGGAGAGAAGAAACCCAAATCAGTAAAATCAGAAATGCAAAAGGGGATATAACAACAAACACCATGGAAATCCAGGGAATCATCATTCCAATAAATTTGAAAATCTTGAAGAAATGGACAAATTTCTAGATACTTATGACCATCAAAATTTGAACCAAGAGGATATTAGTCACCTGAATAGATCTATAACTCAAAATGAATTTGAAGCTGCTATAGTCTCCCAAAAAAGAAAAGTCCAGGACCTGATGGATTCTCTACTGAATTTGATCAGACCTTTAAGGAAGAACTAATACCAACTCTCCTTAAACTTTTCCATGAACTAGGAATGCTGCCTAACTCATTCTATGAAGCCAGTATTACACTCATCCCAAAACCAGACAAAAACACATCCAAAATGGAGAACTATAGGCCAATCTCCTTAATGAATATTGATGCAATTCCTCAATAAACTAATGGCAAACCAAATAAAATAATGGCAAACCAAATCCAACAACATATCAGAAAGATCATTCAGCACAACCAAGTCAGCTTCATCCCAGAGATGCAGGGGTGGTTCATCATGCACAATTCTATAAATGTAATACAGCACACTAATAGAAGCAAAGGGAAAAACCACTTGATCATCTCAATAGATGCAGAAAAATCTTCTGATAAGATTCAATACCACTTCATGATAAAAGCTCTAAGAAAACTAGGAATAGAAGGAATGTACCTCAACATTATAAAGGCGATATATGACAAACCTATAACCAACATCATACTTAATGGAGAAAAATTGAAACCATTTCCCCTAAAATCAGCAATGAGACAAGGGTGCTCGTTCTCCCCTCTCCTATTAAACGTAGTCCTAGAATACCTAGCCAGAGCAGTAAGGTAAGAAGAAGAAATAAAAGGAATATAAATAGGTAAAGAAACTGTCAAAATATCCCTATTTGCAGATGACATGATTCTATTCCTCAAAGACCCAAAAAACTCTACCCAAAAACTCCTAAACACCATAAACAGCTACAGCAAGATGGTAGGATACAAAATCAACTTACATAAATCATGACCTTTTCTATACACCAACAATGAACAAATTGAGAAAGAATATAGGGAAACAATTCCATTTACAATAACCCTCCCCAAAAAAATCAAATACCTAGGAATAAATTTAACAAAGAATGTGAATGATCTTTACAAGAACTACAAACCCCTGGAGAAAAAGATCAAGGAAGACTACAGAAGGTGGAGAGATCTCCCGTGCTCATGGATTGATAGAATCAACATAGTAAAAATGGCTATACTACCAAAAGCAATCTATATGTTTAATGCAATTCCCATCAAAATTCCAATGACATTCATCACAGAGATTGAAAAATCTACCCTAAAGTTCATTTGGAAACACAAGAGACTATGAATAGCCAAGGCAATACTCAGCAAAAAGAACAATGTTAGAGGTATCACAATACCTGATTTCAAACTGCCAAAAAAAAGAAGATGGAAAATAGACATTCTCTTCAACCATTGTTGCTGGGAAAATAGTTATCTGCCTGCAGAAGACTGAAACTAGATCCATGTTTATCACCCTGTACTAGTATCAACTCATAATGGATCAAGGACCTTAATATCAGATCCAAAACTCTGAAGCTAGTACAGAAAAGAGAAGTGAATACTCTGGAAGCATTAGGTATAAGCAATGACTTCTTCAGTAGAACCCCAGCAGCTCAGCAACTAAGAGAAAGGATGGACAAATGGTACTACATGAAATTACAAAGCTTCTTCACAATGAAAGAAATGGTTTCTAAACTGAAGAGACCACCCACAAGGTGGGAGAAAATATTTGCCAACTATACATCAAAGGACTGATAACCAGAATATACAGGGCACCCAAAAATCTAAATTCCCCACAAATCAATGAAACAATAAAGATATGGGCAACTTAGCTAAACAGAACTTTTTCAAAAGAAGTCCAAATGGCCAAAACACATGAAAAAATGCTCACCATCTCTGGCCATAAAGGAAATGCAAATTAAAACCACATTAAGATTCCACCTCACCCCTGTTAGAATAGCTATCATCAAAAACACCACCAACAACAAATGTTGGCCAGGATGTTGGGGAAAAGGAACCATCATATACTGCTGGTGGGAATGCAAGCTAGTGCAACCACTCTGGAAAACAATATGGAGGCTTCTTAAAAAACTAAACATAGATCTGCCATATGATCCAGCAATCCCACTCCTGGGGATATACCCAAGGAATGCAACTCAGGTTACTCCAGAGGCACCTGCACACCCATATTTATTGCAGCACTATTCACAATAGCCAAGTTATGGGAACAGGCAAGATGCCTCACTACTGACAAATGGATCAAGAAAATGTGATATTTATACACAATGGAAATTTGCTCAGCCATGAAGAAGAATGAAATCTTATCATTCGCAAGTAAATGGATGGAATTGGAGAACATCATCTTAAGTGAAATTGGTCAGGCTCAGAAGGCCAAAAATTGTATGTTCTCCCTCATATATGGACCTTAAATCTAAATCAAATGCAGTAATATTATTGGACATGGTTCACACACTAAGAAGAGAATACATACAGGAGGAATAAGGAAAGGTAGGAGACTCAAAACTTGAAAGTGTTTGATGTGCCCACTGTAGGTGTAAGGTTTCAGGGATATGAAACATTCTAAAATATTATTCATTTTCAGTTTTTTAGTACAACTGAGTCTGTGGGCTATAAATTTCATAAGTGTTTCTTAGTCTTTATTTTGCTTCTTACATGAGACAGAAAGGATAGTAGAACAAGAGCCTTCTCCAAGGTCAGGTAAGGCTCTATTAAAGTTGTTGGTCTTAAGCCTTTGCTATGTAGAATGCTTTGGGCATATTTCAAAAATGTCTACTTTTCTCTTTCCCATGACGAAAACACTGGGTAATTTTCTTCAATCTGATGGCATTAATGGTATTATTAAAATCCACAAAAGGGCGGGAGAACAACAGGGGTCTTTAATTATCAAGCTAGTCTTCACTGTGCTTCCAATAATTTGTCAAAATTACCATTCAAGTATTACTGGATTGAGCAGCTTCTGCTCCAGCAATTAATTCATTATCTGCCTATCTTTTCTCTCCATTTGTGAAGGTTTGCCCTGTGACTTAAATTCTCTCATGAATCTAAGAAAATTAGTTTATTTTCATCTTGTCCCTCTGATTTCTTATTTTGAGGATTGGAGTAATGATGTAGCTGTTTATATTTTAGAACTTAAAACAAACGTAGCTTGAATTTATTAATACTTTTTAATTTAATACATATGTTTTATTTGAGAAAAATTATAAATTTATAGAAATATTGCAATAATATTTCACATAATTTCCAAATACTGAGTTTCACTCAGTTTCTATTTCTCCTAATGTTGTCATCTTATGTAACCATGTACATTTATCAAAACTATGAAACCAATAGTAAGGCATCACTATTATCTAAAGCAGTCTTCATTCAGATTTCCCATTTTCAACTAATGCCCTTTTCCTGTTTCAGGATCCAATCCAGGGTCTCATATTGCATTTAGTTGCTATGTCTCCCAACTTCCTCTAGTCTTTTACAGTTTCTCATGTCTTTGACAGTCTGGAGAAATACTGGTCTCATATTGTAGAATGGTCCCCAATCTGTGTTTGTTGTCTTCCTTCTGATTACTCTGAGATCATGGGTTCTTTTTTCTTGTTTGTTTAAGGAATAGCACAGAAGTGAAGTGTCTCTCTCATCACATGATATCAGGGGTAAATGATGACAACATAATTTGTTATCGGTCTTGTTAAATTTTACCACTTGGTTAAATTAGTGCTTACCACATTTCTCCTCTGTAAAGTTACTGTTTTTCCTCTCTGTACTCTATTATTTAGAATAAAGTTACTAAGAACAGCTCAAACTCAAGGAGAGGATTAAGTCTCATCTTCTCGAGAGAGAGGTGTTTATATATGTTAATTAGAATTATTCTATAAAGGTTTGTTTCTTCTCATTCACTTCTATTTTTTATTTGTCCAGGAAATTCTCACACACTTTTAATTCTTTAACTATTAACCTGTATTATTATGGACTTATATACATTACTTTATTCTATGGTACATAATCCAATATGACATTATTTTATTGCTCAAATTTTTCCAGTATTGGCCATTGAGAAATCTTTCAAGTTGGATTCAGTATGCCTTTGACATGTTCCATGCTTTTTTTCTTATGAATATTTATTTTTGGCAAGTGTACAATGAATCAGCCTTAACATTTTCCACTTTTAAAAATTTTTTGTGTTGAAGATAGTAATTAAAAATCAAGGTTTGGGAATTGGGTATGCTCATTGCTATGAGGCTCCCTTAGTGGATGGAGATAATATACACATGCATAATAATGCGTTCATACACACATGCTCATTATTGTTCCTGTTTCCATCTGTCTGTGCATACTAAATCTAAACATACCATTCATGCATTTGTTTGCTCAATTCTAGTTCACATGCAAAGCAATTCCAGAATTGTTAACCCAATGGGTGATGTTGACAAGATTGTGGATTATGAAATTATAAATCTCACACCTACAGCACACCCCAAAAATAAGTTAAATAATTATCATGAACAAATATAGTTCTGAGAGCACTCTGGAGTAGGGTTAATAAGCATCAATGATATCATGGAGGAAAAAAATGGACAACAACACAGAAAACGTAGAAAGAACTGTTTCATTTCCCCTGTATCCTGCCATCCTCCAGGCAAGCATAGTTCAGCACAAAGAGGAGTTTTCTTAGCCTGGTAATTCCCTTCATGGGGGGAAAAGGAGCACAGTGTATGCCCAGCTTCCCCAAACTTTGGGGGAACTGGTAATTCCCTTCATGGGGGGAAAAGGAGCACAGTGTATGCCCAGCTTCCCCAAACTTTGGGGGAACTGGCTAAAGATCTGATTTTGCTTTACCCCACCCAGATTTCTGGGGATATTGACATAGTTGAAATATCAACATGGTTAGGAACAGAAAATAAAGAGGAAGTTATCAGTATTAGCCACCTTGCAGTTGCCACTATGGTCTCCAGTGGCCTTTGCTGCTGAGGACCTTAACAGCCACTAAAGCCACTGCAGATACCCTATAGCTCTCACCACCAAACACCAAGTCTCATACATTTTAAACCTTCATGGTCTCCAGTTGCCTGAGCTGCCACCTCCAACACTCAGGAAAATTATAGTTTCCCAAACCAGTGCCATTTCAGGGGCACCAGACCAAAAGCCTGATGTAGCCACTGTGTACATCATGCAACTGGCCCTGTATCCCACCACTGGTCCAGACTCTTACCACTGCATGTATACAGAAACCACTGAGGAACCCTCAAATCAACCACAGACCCTCAAAGCTATTGCTGCTGATGACCACACAGTAGGTAATGTTGCAGGAGGCCCCAGGCGCTTGAGCCAACAAATTACAATAGCCCCAGGCCCAGAACCAGTGCATACTCATGCAATAGTGCCCCAGATGCTGATAGACCTATTCAGCAGTGCATTTCCACCTGCCCTCACCCCATATTCCATTACTATATCAAAATACTGAAGCTGGAGACTTTATAAAGAAAAGAAATTTATTTAATTCATAGTTTTGTGAAGTTGAAAGTCCAAGGTCAGGCAGCCCATTTGTTGGGTCTCTGGTAAGGTCTCCCTAGGCCACATCACATCATGATGTATGGCATCATGGTGGGAGCATGTGTGAGAGGAAGAGATCATATGGTGGAATATGAGGGGGTAGAGAGATAGAGAACATAAAAAGAACAAAATAGAAATTCTGAAGCTGAAGAATTCAATGAGTGAACATGCAATGCCACGGGGAGCTTCAACAGCAAACTTGATCAAGCAGAAGAAAGAATAAGTGAACTGGAAGACAGGTCATTTGAATTATACAGTCAGAGAACAAAAATGAAAAAAAGAATGAAGAACGTACACATGATGTATGGAGCACTGTCAATTAACCAGTATCTGTATTATATGAGTCTCAGAGACAGAAGAGAAAGGGCTAGAAAACTTGTTTAAAGAAATTACTGAAAGCCTCCACAAATCTGAAAAAAGAAACAAATATCCAGACTTAAGAATTCCATAGATTCCAAACAGGTTGAACATAAAGATGTCTATACAGAGACACATGGTAATTAAGCTGTCAAACTAAAAGATGAAGAGAAGCAAGAGAAATCACTCGTCACATACAATAGAACCTTCATGAAAATATGAATGGGTTTCTCAATAGAAACCCTGTAGGACAGGAGAGAGTAGGCTAATATATTCAAAGTACTAAGTGAAAAAAACTGCCAACCAAGAATAATATACTCTAAAAAGCTAGCCTTGAGAAATGAAAGAGATGTAAAAAACAGGGAATTTGTCACCACTAGACCTACCTTTTAAGAAATGCTTAAGAGAATTCTTTAAATGAGTTGAACACATGCCAAACAGCAATGGGAAATCACATGAAAGATGAAATCTCACTGGTCAAAGTAAATATATGGTCAGATGCAGAATAATATAATGCTGTAATAGTGGTATGCAAATTATACATAACTCCAACATAAAAATTACAATCGGTGTTGGAGGTATGGCTCAAGCAGTAGGGTGCCTGCTTTGCAAGCTCAAAGCCCTAATTTCAAATCCCAGTCCTTCCAAAAGAAAAACCAAAATCAAAAGTACTGAGAATAACTATAACCACTACAATTTTTAATTGCTTCACAATATGAAAAGAAACTGATTCAAGAACACAAAATATGTGGAGACTAAAAGTATAAAACTTCTGTATACAATCAAACTTATCAAATTCAATTAAAAAGTTTCTGCACAGCAAATAAATAATTAAAATGATGAAGAGATGACATACAGGCTGAGAGAAAACTGTTGCCAGCTATTCATCTGACAGGAGATTAATATTCAGAATACAGAAAGAACTCAAGAAATTAAACAACAAAATAACAAATGATCCAATCAGTAAATGGGCAAATGAACTGAACAGACACTTTTCAAATGAAGAAGCTGAATAAAAATGGCCAATAAATATATGAAAAATTTTCAACATCTTTAACCATCAAGGAAATGTAAATAAAAACTACATTGCAATGCCATCTCACCCCACTCAGAATGGCTAACGTCAAGAAAACAAACAACAAATGTTGATGAGGATGTAAGGGCAAAAGGAATAGTTATACGCTGTTGGCAGGATATAGATTAGTCTTGCCACTATGGAAATCAGTATGGAGGTGTTTCAAAAACCAAAAATAGAATTATCATCTTAACTATGCCACTTCTAAATATGTGCCCAAAATAATCAGTCAGCTTACTATAGCGATATTGCATACCTGTGTTTACCATGGCACTGTTCACAATAGCCAAGTTATGGAATCAGCTTAGGTGGCCATCAGTGGATGAATGGATAAAGAAAATGTGGTACCACATTGTACACACACACACACACACACGAGTTATTATTCAACCATAAAGAAGAAAATTATGTCATTTTCAGGAAAATAGATGGCAGAGATCATCATGTTAAGTTAAATAAGCCAGACTCACAAATATAAGTATCACATGTTTTTATTTCATATGCGGAATTTAGGTAAAAAAGCACATGAAAATGAAAGGGGACTATTAGGGATGTGGAACGGGAGAAGGGAAAGGAGGGACAAGAGATGGTAATACAGGGAGTGATTATGATCAATGTATGTTATGTGCATTATGAAATTATCATAATGAAATTCATTACTTTGTACAACAATATATGCTAATAAAAACTTATATTCCTAGCAAATTAAAATAGTTAAAACTATAATATTTATTTATACAAGCCTCATGATAACCTCAAAGGAAAAATATGATAGGTGCACAAAAGATAAAGAAAAAGAAATCAAAACAAACCATTTAAAAAAATAACCAAGTAGCAAAGACAGCAAAAGAATAAAGGAACAAAAGAATTCAAAACAAACAGAAAACAGCAAAGTGGCAATAGTAAGTCCTTACTTATCAATGACTCAATTAAACTCCCCTATTCAAAAGCTGAATAGACTTAAAAAACTACAAGTCCAGTCATATGCTACATGAAAGAAATTCACTTTAGATATAAGGCTCACATGGGCTGAAAGTAAAGGATGGAAAAAGCTATTCCATGCAAATGATAACCAAAGAGAGTTTGGGTGGCTATACTTACATTAATAAAATAGGCTTTAAGTAAAAAACTGTCACCAGAGACTAATAGGTTAATACATAATGATTAAATGGTCATCGCAGCAGGAAGATAAAACAATTGCACACACACACACACACACACACACACACATATATGCTCCTGAAATCAGAGTGCCTAAATATAAAAAACAAATATTGAGGGAGAAATATGAAGGGAGAAATTAACAGCAATACAATAATGGTAGGAGACCTTAATACCTCACTTCCAAACATAGATAGAACATCCAGGCAGAAAATCAATGCAGGAACATATTAGGTCACAAAACAAGTCTTAGCAAATTTAAGAAAATTGAAACCATACTAAGTACCTTCTTAGAACACAGAGAAATGAAACTAGAAATCAATAACAGAAAGAAAATAGAAGAATTCACAAAAATGTTGGAACTAAGTAACACAACCTGAACAACCATTACATAAAGGAGGAAATTAAAAGAAAATCTGTCTGGACATAAATGAAACCTAAAATACAACATACCAAAACTTTGTGGGTGGCATAATAAACAGCACTAAGAGAGAATTTTATAGTGGTATATACCTACATTAATAAAGAACAATCTCAATTTACCAACCTAACAGGACTGAGCCTGTGGCTGGCAGAGTACTCAGGCTTCAGGAACTGCTGGTGTTTGCTACCAGACAGAACTGAGAGCTCTGAGAATAAGAACTGAGGATCATGCAGTTTTCCCAGGTCTCCTCTCCTGTACAGGGTGGTGAACTGCTAGGCAGTTCTGAATGCATTCAGACTTTTCAGAGTCTGAAAGCCCTCAACCTGCAGAATGAATCCTCCAGTTCTCCACCACAGTGCATAACCAAGTGCTCTGCTTGCTTCCCCTAGTATTTGACACATTTTGTGGACACCTGTAGCCTTGGACACTAGATGCCCCTGGGGGCACAAATTGGTGGCCTTGGGAAGCAAGTTAATCTGCCTAGACACAGACTACAAAGCTCCTTGTAGCAAGAAGTAGTTTCCAGTATACAAAGAAAGGAAGATTCTAAAGTGAAAGCAGCACAGAAAACAACTGAATCTTGATTGGCCTTGACCTCAACCCAAATATAGCAACAACTCATATACTAGGAACTGTAAGAGACTCCAACTAGCTTTTCAATATCTGGTTAGTGCTGGGTATCAGGTCTGGTGCCCTGAGCACATGGGAGAATTTTTTTTTAACCAAGCTACCCCAGTTCAGTGGTAGGAAAGTACTCCTCAACCCTTGCCACAGTCCTGCCTGATTATTGAAAATACTTCCAATCAATGGCTTGACATCAGATGCACAAATACCAATGCAGAAACACAAAAATATGGGGAAAAAACAAGGCTTCCTGACTCTTACAAAAGCCAACAACTCCACAATAATGGACACCAAGCATAATGAAGTAGATGAAATCTCAGACAAAGAATTCAAAAGAATGATTATAATAATGATCAATGAAAGTGAAGCAAACATGAAAAAAATGAATGAAATTGGAACATAATGCAGAACATGAAAGAGGAATTCAATAACGATACTGAAAGCCTGAAAAAAATCAAATAGGAATTCTGGAAATGAAAAACTAAATAAGTCAAATAAAGCAGTTGAAAGAGTCTTGAATAGAATGGATCAAGTCAGAATATCAAGGCTTGAGACAAGGCAGAGGAATTAGAATATTCAGATAAAGAAAAAGAAAAAATTAAGAAAGTAGAAATGGAACATGTAAGACATCTGGGACACCATTAAAATGTCAAACCTATGAATCATGGTCATACAAGAAGGAAAAGATATACAAGCAAAAGGCATAGAAAACATACTTAACAAAATAAAGCAGAAAACAAAGTTGTATTAGTAAGTCTGTCTGAGAGGACTACAGGCGTGGGAGAGGGAAAGAGAATATTAGAGAGTGATAAATATTGAAACATTGCATCATGTATGAAGATAACATAAACCAATGCACTGTAAGCTGTTGAGTAATAGGGCAGCAAAGTGATAAAGAAAGAGTAAGAAATGGGGGTGTGGTGTTAATCTTATTAAAGCACAATACACACATGTCTGAAATGCCAAGACAAAACTCCCTTGAACTATCAATGCACACTTTTAAAAAAATGAAGGAAAGGAAGGTAAAGCAGGTCTTTTCAAGGGTGGGAGGGGGGAAGGCATAAGGAAAGGGTGAATGAGGGCAAATATGGTGAATGTATTTTGTATTCATATATAAAAATAGAATAACGAAATATTTTGAAATCATTCTAAGAAGGAGAGAGAGGGAATGAGGGAGAATGATAGAGGTGGTGAATTTAATTAAGATATATTGTAAGTACATATGTAAATATCACAATGTATCCCCCTATACAATATTATGTTAATAAAATAATTTTTAAAAGTCAAATATCATGTGTTTCTTCTCATATGCAGAATGTGTCTAAAATGATAAAAATAAAAATAGAATTGGACTTGAGTGCAAAGGGGACATTGTCGTGGGGGATTCCAATGGGAGAGGGAGGGTAATGGGGTGAATACAAGGGGGTGAAGAGGGTCAAAGTATGTTACTTATATATGTATGGAGATAGCATAAACAAATCCATCAAATATTGTTTTTGAAAGGAAGGAAGAAGGGAGGGAGGTTAAGGAAATATAATGGAGGGATGAATTTGCACAAAATACACTGTATGCATATACAGAATATTCACAAGAAACTCCCCTTTGTACTATTAATGAATACTAAATTAAAAAAGAAAATCATAAATTTTTTTTGAGACAAACAGAAATGGAAACACATACCAAAACTTATGGGATATAGCAGTAGCATTTCTTTTTTTTTATTCATTTCTTCAAATGTGCATACATTGTTTGGGCCATTTCTCCCTCCTACCCTCTGCTCCCTCCCTCTCCCCTAGCAGTAGCATTTCTAATGGGAATTTTATAGCAAAAATATCTATAGTAAAGAACTGAAATAATTAACCTAATGTTATAACTCAAGAAATTAGAAAACGAAAAAAGCATGTCCACCTTAGTAGAGGGAATGAAATAACAAAGATCAAAGCAGAAAAAAAATATAGACTAGAAAAACAATAGAAAAGTTCAACAGAGACATTACAAATGATCCCCCTGAAATATAATGGGTTGTGAGACACTACCATAAATAATAACTTCATAATCTAAAATAAATAAATAAATAAGTAAATTGCTAGAAACCTACCAAGACTGAATCACAAAGAAAGAGAAAATCTGAACATATTAGTAACAAGTAAAGAGGTTGAATCAGTAGTTAAAATTCTCCCATCCAAAAGAAAAAAAAATAAACAAACCGCTCAAGACTGTGATCCTAGCTCCTTCGGAGGTAAGATTGGAAGGATCGTGGTTCAAGGCCATTCCTAGCAAAAAGTTTGTGAGATCCCATCTCAATCAATGGCTGGGCCTGGCAGCACATACCTGTCACACCAGCTATGCAAGGAAACACAAAAAGGAGGACTGTGGTCCAAGTCAGCCCCGGCATAAAGCAAGACCCTATCTTAAAAATAACCAAAGCATGAAGGGCTGGCAGAGTAGCTCAAGTGGTAGAGTGTCTGCCTAGCAAGTGTGTGACCCTGAGTTCAAACTCCAGAAAAAAAAACCCTGGTGTTAGAGATTTAGTTCAGTGGTAAAGTGCTTACCCAGAATGTTTGAGGTCCTAGGTTTAATTCCCAATACCACAAAAAGAAAGGATAAGAAAAGATCTGGATCTGATAGTTTTCCTGCAAAATCCTAACAAACATTTTGGGGGAGGGGCTGGGACTGGGGTTTGAACTCAGGGCTTCTCTTTTGGAAAGAAGACACTACTGCTTGCGTCAAACATCCAGTCCATTTTGCTCTGGTTATTTTTTGTAGATGGGGGTCTTATGAACAATTTGTCAAGGCTGGCTTCAAACCGCAATCTTCCCAATCTCATCCTCTCAAATTGCTAGGATTACAGGTGTGATCCATCAGCATCCAGCTGTAATAAACATTTTTGCAGTACTGGGATGCCTAAACCTTGAGCAGCTCCACCAGCTCTTTTTTGTGATTGGGTTTTTTTGAGATAGGGGTCAGGGCTGGCTTTGAACTGCTATCCTCCTGATCTCTACTTCCTGAGTAGCTGTGATTACAAGTGGGATCCATTGGTGCCTGGCTCTAATAAACACTTTTTAAACAGAACTAATACCAATCCCTTTAACTCTTCAAAAGTTTCAAAGAGGAGGGAATGCTTCCAAAGACATTTTTCAAGAATAGCATTACTCTGATATCAAGGCAGACAAAGACACAATAATAAAAGAAAATTACAAACCAATAAACCTGATGAAAATCTTCAATAGAATACTAGAAAATTAATTCAATAGTACATTAAAAGAGTCATTGAGCATGGACAAGTGAGATTTGAATACCTGGGATGCAAGGATAGTTCAGCATGGGCAAACTAATAAATATGATTCACCTCACTAACACACTAAAGGGCAAAAATCATATTATCATCTCAAAGATGCAGATAAAGCATTAGATAAAATTTAATATTCTTTCATGATTAAAAATTCTCAAAAATTAAGTCTATAAGGAATTACCTCAACACAACAAAGTCCACGTATCCACAGTTAATATTTCACTCATCAGTGAAAAGTTGCAAGCTTTTCCTCTAATGTAAGTAACAAAACAAAGATGCCCATCCTTGCCACTTCTATTCAACATGGTACTGGAAATCATAGCCAGAGCAATTGGGTAAGAGAAAGAAATAAAAGTCACCAAATTGGAAAGGAAGAAAATTGTTTATTTGTAGATGACATGACCTTACACTTAGGACACCCTAAAGCCAGGTACAGTGGCTCACCCCTGTAATCCCAGCTCCTTGGGAAGTGGAGATTGAGAGAATCATGACTCAAGGTGGGTCCACATAAAAAGTTAGTGAGACCTCATCTCAACCAACAAGCTGGACATAGTGGTGTCTGCATGTGATCCCAGCTGTATGGGAGGTATAGGTAGGAGGATTGCAGTTCAAGGCCAACCCCAGGCAAAAATGTGAAACCCTATCCTAAAAATAACTGAAACAAAAAGGACTGGAGGGTGAGGCTCAAGTGGTAGAGTGCCTGCCTAGCAAGCATGAAGCCCTGAATTCAAACCCAGTACCACTGAAAAAGAAAGAAAACCTTAAAGACTCCGCTGGCCAAACTAACATTCAGCAAAGTTACAGAATACAAAATCAACGTATGAAAATTAGTAGTGTTTCCAACACTACAATGAACTATAAAAGATGATTCATAAAAGAAATTGGGAAAACAATCGTACCTCAATAGCTTAAAAAAACCCACTTAGGAATAAATTCAACAAAGAAGGTTGCTTTAGCCTATTTTGTGTTGCTATTGCATAATACTAAAAACTGGGTAATTTATAAGGAGCAGAATTTTTTTACTCATATTTCTGGAGGCAAGAAAGTTATGATCAAGGTGTCAGGGAGCTCAGTAGTCTGTTGATGGCTGCATCCTTCCAAGGGGAGGAATGCTGTGTCCTCACTCTGTGGAAGGCAGGACAAGCTTGATGAATGTGACTTGAAACCTCATTGATAGGAACCATAATACATTCTCAAAATTAAATTCTTCATTACCTAATCACTTCTTATAGGTCTCTTCTCAAATCATATCACATTGGCAATACCTGAATTGGAGGAGACAGATTCAAACCATATCAGAGGGAAAAGATTTATGCAAAAATTAAATAGAATATAAATAAATGGGAAGGTAGCCTGTGTTCATGGAATAGAAGAATTAATATTGTTAAAATGTCCACACTACCCAAAGTGATCTATAAGTTCAGTGCAATTCCTATCAAAATCCCAATGACATTGTACACAAAAATAGAAAAAAACTGTAAAATTTGTGTTGAACCACAATTGACCACAAAGAACAAAGCTGGAAACATTACATTTCTGAACTTCCAAATATTCTACAAAATTATAGTAGCCAAAGTAGCCTGGCACTAAGATAAAACCAGACATATCGACTAATGGAACAGAATCGAGAGCCCAGAAATAAATCCATGCATTTATGGTTAGTTGATTTTTTTTAGAAAGGTGCTTTGGCACCTTACACAATAAGAAGGACAGAATCTTCAATAAATGATGTTGATACAACTGGATATTCTCATGCAGAAGGATGAAAATAAGTATTTACCTTACACCATATACAAAAATCAACTCAAAATGGATTAAGAGTTAATATGCAATTCAAAACTTTAAAACTACTAGCAGAAAACAGGGAGAAAGTTCTATGATATTAGACTATGATTTCTTGGATATCACCTCAAAAGGACTGGCAACAAAAACAAAAATAGACAAATGATATTACATCAAACTGAAAACCTTCTACATGGTAAAGGAAATAATTAACAGAGTAAAGAGACAGTCAAAAGAATGGTAGAAAATATTTGCAAGCCATAATTTGATGAAGGGTTAGTATATGAGGAACTGAAACAACTCAACAGCAAGAAAACAAATAGCCCAATTAAAAAATGAATTAAAGACCAGAATGGGTGGGAGGGGTATTAGGTGGGAAAAGGGTGTGGGAGAGTGAATATAGTGCAAATACTATGTACACATGTATATAAATGGAAAAATGATACTTGTTGAAATTGCTCCAGAAATGGGGGGAGAGTGGATAAAGGAGAATGGTGGAGGGGTGAATTCAAGTATGATAAATTTTATATATTGTAAGAAATTTTGTAAATGCCACAATGTACCCCTACCCAGCACAACAATAAAATAAAAGAACTGAATGGACAGTTCTCTAAAGAAGACAAAGATGTATACATATATAACAATACTTAGTCATATGGTAGACATATTTTTTATTTTAATTTTTAGTTGACAGAATAATTATACACATTTATGAATTGTGATGTGTTATGTCAATACATTATATATTATGTGCTGACTGACACAAAATAATTACCATATATATAACCTCAAACATTCTGCATTTATTCCTGGTGAACCCATTTGAAATCCTCTTTTGCAGCTACTTTGAAATACACATTGCGTAATTTTTAACTATGGTTAGTCTGCTGTGTAATAGATCATGTATCTAATTGTAACTTTGTATTCATTGAGTAACTTCCTTTTAACCCCATCTGCTCCTATCCTTCCTAGTCTCTAGTAAACCACTGTTCTAATCTCTACCATAAGAACACCTTCTACGGGAACCCCTTTTCTATTTTCCATGTACGGTTGGTTGATCATGTGGTCTTTTTCTTTATGTGCCTGGCTTATTTCACTTAACATAATGTTCTCCAATTACATCCATGCTGTCAAAAATGATAGGATTTCATCATTTTATGGCTGAAAAGTATTCCATTGTGCATAAATGTTGTTTTGTTCATCTATTCATCCATTAATGGACACTTAGTTTGATTATGTATCTTGCCTATTATGACTACTGTTTTAATAAACATGAGAGAGCAGATATTGCTTTAACATGCTGATTTTATTTCTGTTGGATACATACTCAGCAGCAGTAGGATTACTGAATTCCATGGCAGTTCTAATCTTAATTTTTTGAGGAACCTCCATACTCTTTTATAGCAGCTTTACTAATTTACATTCCCATCAACAGTGTGTAGCATACACACACACACACACACACACACACACACACACACACACACACACACAAACACACACACACTGGAATACAATTCAACCTTTAAAAAGAACGAAATCTTTCTTTTTTAAATCCTCATGTGTCAGCATGGTTGAAACTGTAGGAGATTACCTTAAATGAAAACCAATACCATATGATCTCAATAAATGTGAAATCTAAAAAGTGAGAGTAGAAAGTAGAATAATGGTTACTATGGTTGGGAGGGTGGGAGAGATGTTGGTCAAAATATACAAATTTAAAGTTAAATAGGAGGAATAAATTCAAAAGATCTATTGTCAATGTGAAAATTACAGTTTAAAACAATATATTATATTGGCTAAAACTGTTAATAAGTTAGATTTTGTTATCACCAAAAATAATTATGTGAGGAAAGTATATGTCAATTATTCTTTTTTTAAGCAAGTGACAAAAGACCCAGTTTACCAGAAACATATTACCATTAATGCATTAAATGGAGCAGGGAGGAGGATCAGAAGAAAACAGATGAGGCATAAGTCCTGATAAAGCAGCAGGGAGGGAGGCAGGGATGGCATAGCAGAGAGATAAAACCTGAGAAATCTGAACATGAGGAAGGTCACGTAGCACTGGGGAGGGGGGAAAGTCACAAAGCTAGGGTAAAGTAGCCTATAAAATTAAATATAACCATATATGGATTAGACCTTGCTTTTTGTTTCTGTAACCTGCTTGCAAGGGTATATAAGGTAAGACCCCTTTGTTCTCGGGGCTCAGTCTTTGGACACGAGTCCACTGAGTTTGTGCTGGCACAATAAAACAATGCTTCCTGCTAAATTGCCTTAGTGTCTTGAATCTCAACTAGTAACTTCCTGCAACATTTCTTGGGAGCTTGTCTGGGATTGCGGAGACACAGTGAGTTATCACCTCCCTTGTCACCAGGGTGCATTCCCCCGGACTGCTGGGAGGAGATCCCACCAGGCGCCAACAGGCAGCTTGATCCAGAGGAGGCTTCATCCTCCTGATGAGTTGGGGTGAGGGCCTTGGATGCACAATGGAACCCAGTGAGGTGTGAGGGAAGGGAACACTGCTTATCAGACTGGTAAGAACCTGGGTTCGAATTCAGGCTTGCCTCAGGAGGCAGAAGGGGAGACTGATCACCTCCCAGAGAATGCTAGTAACCACAGTGAAACCATGTCTTTCAGGTTTAGGGAGTGGGGTGGAAGTACTGAGCTGTGTGAGCCTGAGACGCAGCCCAGATGCAAAGTGAGTGAGGAGTCCCAATCTGCAGTTCTATGGTGAACTCATAAGGTCAAGGGTGAGCCCTAACAGGGCCTTTGGTCCAGGGTTTGTAAGGACTCACTAGGGCCAAAGAAACACCTAAGTCCCCGCTAGGGGAGCAGCTGGAGACAGATGAAGTGAGTGCTTTTCCAAAACCCCTCTCCCTCTGTGTCTGTTTGGCAGTCTGGTAATGGGAGGAGATGGGTGGAAATCAGAGTAAGAATATAACCTTGTAGTGTATGATTAATAACTTTAAAAAGGAATTTAATGGAGACTATGGAGTTAAGTTAACTCCTGACAAGCTAAAGTTCCTTTGTGAAGTAGATTGGCCTGCTTTTGGTGTAGGATGGCCCCTGGAAGGGTCACTAGACAACACTGTGGTTAATAAAGTTTACAAAGTAGTTGTAAAAAAAAAAAGAAAAAGAAAAAACCCTAATGCCCAGGACAATGGGAAAATCCAAGAGGCTAAAATTGGTCTTCAAAAACCAGACTCTGTTATTTATTTAAATTCAGGTAGCAATTTATTGAGTAGACTGAGGAGAAATCAGAGTCTTTCAGTCTTGATGGGTAGTTTTGGTGCCCCAGTTTGCACATCTTCACCCAAAATGGGCATCCTGAAGGAGGACTGAGGTTCAGCACTAACTGAGCTCTTACAAAAATTAGCACATGAAAGATGGACTTGCACTGATACATAAGATTTGGTTTGACTTAAAAGAAAAGGAATGTTGCAGAAGGGTTGTGAATGTAGAGAGGGAAAAGTGGAGGAACTGAAACAAAATTGGGATGAGGTCTTCATGGATGAAGTCTAGTAAATTGAAAGTGTAAATGTCATGAAATGTTTGGAGACAGAAAAGGATGAAAGGTTTAATACACTCCTTCAGTTGAGTTTTTATGTCTTTAAAAATAAAAAGTAAATAAAAAACAACTTAGGATTATTAAAATATGCCAGAAATACTGAACTTGCTGGAGTCTTTACTTCTAGGGAGCATAAACAGGGAGAACCTACCTAAAAGGGTGAGAAAAAAAGAGCAATTTTGACTGTTGTTGGTAAAAAAAAAAAACTGTTCCAAAAGGTTGGTGCAGTAAGCTTGGTCTGTTACTGAGACAGTCATGAGATGCTTATGATTCCCTTGCTAATGGCTGGTCAGATTATGCATCCATCTATCTAATGGTGTACTCACAGTGTGTGTTTATGTGTAAGCATCTTCAAAATGATTCTTAACCTGCTGCTATAAGGTTAATATGATACTCAAGGTAACAAAAAAATAGGACATTTGTTTTAAAGATCTCTGTTATAAACCGCTTAGGCTTTTTACACATAATTATGTAAACATCTTGAGAACAGTTCTTATTATAGAGTCAATGAAAAAAATTATTACTCTGTTCTACTGCTACTTTTAATCAATCAATCAGGTCTCACTAAGATGCAGGCATTCAGGGGTTAACACTCTGACTTAGACCAGAGGAGAAAAAAAAGGGAGGCTACAGTCTGCAACAGAAATCTTAAAATTTGGATAGTTAAAAATGACCTTAGCCTGTTACATTCTGTCGTAAATAAAATCTGGGATTTAATTCTCTCTTATAATACATGGGTTTATTAACAGATGGGCTTTCTATAAATTGTTTTTATACAAAAAATAATTTTAAGGTTGCTTTCTTTCTGGCTTTTCCCACACAAATATAAGGTTCTAAGTTAAAAGGTTTTATGAGTTAATTTCAAGAACTAACATATATATATATATATATATATATATATATGATACACTTTTTAAAATAAAAGGACAAAAATACTTTTAAAAAGATAAAGAGAAGCTCCTCCAGGGGATACAAAATAAGTTGTCATAAAAAGATGGAGCATACAGATGCTTATGCAAGTGATTAAGTTAACTAAAATCCAGTTACATTAAAGGTTTCGTAAGGTCAAATTTTAATGTACTGATGTTAAAGTAAAACTTAGTTCTCTAAGCTCATAACAACAAGGCTATCTTTAAAATATTGTATTGTTCTTGATGATATTTACAGAAAAATTATCTTAAAATGGTTTTTGTTTTGTCAAAATAACTGTCAGGAATTTTTGGTGCTACAGGTTAATCTACAAATTTGTCAAGACAAGAGTTTATTAAAACACAAAAAAAACAGGAGGTATCTGAGCACAGGGAGTGCTGCTGCACTGATATGAGGATTGAGACAGATTTACTTATGTAAAACAAAGCCAAAGTACACCCTCCAGATAGGATTAAGTAAATAAATAACCTCAAAAAGGAGCACTACACTAGAAGTCAAGACCTCCAGTTTTTATTGGACTCAGCAGAGTGGAGATGTTAGTCCTACTCCTTCCACATGGCAGGCGGAGGCAATTTTGACTTGGGATATCCAGATTGGGCCTGTTTTTTTGGGGGACTCCATTGACTACAGGTTGGTGGGATCCTGCTCTATGTCATAAGCCATGTGTTAATGTCAACAATCTGGGATGTAATCCCATATCAACATCTGAGTCATGATTCTTGGCCACTTTGTTTCCTAACACCACACTTAGTCACCATAAATATTTACCTGTGTTCTCTGGTGATTTTTGTTGGGGTTTTGACTACTAAGGTAACTAAGTCATGTTCACTTAAGAGTTGGTTTATGTAAAATTTTCTAGATGACCTCATGGTTAAACAACTGTTGTCTTGGGTGATTCTAATGTAGTTGGTACCCTATATGTGTCTGTGACTGGGCTATTTGGGGTCACTGATCCTGTTCTCCTCCCCCAACTGATGAAAAAAATCTAAGGTTTTACTTCAAGAGCAACAACTAAACTAATATGCATATATAATCTCTTTAGAGCTGTGATGCTGTTGCTTGTTCCTATATATTAAATATATTTATGTTTTTCAAGTATACTGAGCCTTCTAAAATACAAAATTTAGTTAAACATGGTAACAAAAAGTTAGTGTGATATACTGCTCTGTTAGATGCTAAATTGTCCATCAAAATTTTAACCATGACTCAAGTTTTTTCATTACAGTTCTGATCCTTCTGGGGTATTTATAATCAAGTCCATAAAAAAATGACTACTTATGTGTCAACCAGGTTAGCTTTTTAGATGTCTGCTTTTGTTAGATTTTGTTTTGTACTGTCCTTGTCTAGAAGCCCACTGCCTAAGAGCCACTCCTTCTAAGCCTCTTTGTTGCTTAAATTTGGCCAAAATTTGGCACTGACTCCCACCTGATCTGCTCGTTATGCACCCTGCCCCCTGACGTGGGACCAAGACCAACCTAACAAACAAAATTCAGGAAAGAACAAATCCTGACAATGAGAAAAGAATGACCACTAAAGAAAGTTCTTCAGTCAAAGACCACATCACGCTGAACACAAACAATCTCATCTTGTCTCGAAAGCCAAGCAGGGTCAGGCCTGGTTAGTACTGGGACAGATCTTCAGAAGAGACTTCTCAGAGACAAGGGGGGAATGCCATCAAAGTTCAAATGGAGTCACTGCTGCCAGACCTCTCAAAAATAACCAAAGCTGAGAGGATTGAGGAAATGGTTCTTATACACGTGTGGCTATCTGGCATTAAAGCCCTTCCAGACACAAACTCGTATTTTTAGACAGGGTCTTCTACTTAAATAGAGAAAAAATAACTATTTTTACTGGCTCTAAACATGTTCTTCGATACTTAAAGATGGCGGTTTTAACTTTTTTAAAACAACGCATATTCTTGGACATATGTACTAATTATATATTGCTGTCATGGTAATTCTACTCAGTTAAAAAAAAAGACATCGTTTGGGTAAAAAAAAAATGTCCACCCATTAAAACCTCATTGAGGGATCCTTTTGTTTTTATCTTGTCTACTATTCCCACTGCAGTTAAAGTATCAGTGATTGCTCCTTGGATCCACCACAGTCAAGTCAAGCCAACTTCTCTTGAGTGGGAGTGCATCCCTGATCCTGCTTCACCATGTAAGATAACCCTCCAGAACATGAGCGTCCTCCCTCGGCAGGACTCCACTTCCCAGGAAACAGCAGGGGACCAAGAATGGCATGATGACAGCCCTGCTCTATTCATTCCAGACGCTGACTAGTCTATGCATGGCAGAAGCTTGAGGAGTCAACTCTCCAATGGGACAAATGAGCTGTTTTTCACATCGTTATCTCACTGTAATACATTGTCACCCCTTGTCTGTATCTGTTGCTGTAGTTCTCACCCTAGTCTTCACAGGCTTGGCAAAAACTGCCCCCGCTGATTGGACTTACGGTGAAAGTTCTTTATTTGCTCTCTTCTATCTCTTTTGGGCAGGATGCATAATTACTGTTTATTGTTACTGATTTGGTCTCCCTTTTCAGCCCCAGAGCCCTCCTCCTGTGACTTGTGTATGCATACTACTCAAGCAGGGAGTGTTGTTACTAGGACTTTACTTTTCCATACTTACTATTCCTGTGCAGGCTCTGTCATCAGGTCATATACTCACAACCATACCACCTACCTGGAGTGCTCCCATGGAAATCACCATATCTGCTTCAACCCCACTTACTGCCCTCAGGGGCAATGGGTAGAGATCAGGAGCATCTGCCACCCTGGGAATCTTGTCAGCTGCACCCAGGTGTTTAGTCCTGATAAACCAGTGTCAATGTTCTTTGATGCATGTGTAACCATAGACAAAGGGGATGTGGAGGTACAGGCTGTGGCTGTGGGGGCCTAGCTTGGGAAAGAGCCTATACATCAAATGGTGAATTTTCCATCTCTGACAAAACTAAAAACTTGTTCCTCTCACTGGCTGAGCCTATAGCCCAGACACTGAATGTAATTTCATGCTATGTTTGTGGGGGGACCAACATGGGAGACCACTAGCCTTGGGAAGCAAGGGAGCTGGACCCACGGGAGCCTTTTAAAATGAGACTGCTTTCCCAAAACACAGCAAAGGCATCTGGCTCCTAAAAACTTCCATCATTTGAAATTATTGTATCTCCCACCCGGAAGGCCAATTCTCCACCTCAAGGGGGGCTTTAACTTATTTAGGACAGAAGTTTTACAATGACACTGCCCAAGAGACCCAATGTTGGGGAGCTGCAAACCACACAGAACCCCAGCCCCACCCACTGGCCAACTTTTCTAATCTCCAGAAAGCATGGGACGATCTTACTGCAAACATAGATTGGTGAGCACCCAGGGGGCTATATTGGATCTTTGGGAAACAAGCTTATACAGTGCTACCTAGAAGCCAGTTTGGGTCTTGCGTGCTAGGCTCAATCGGACCATCCTTCTTCTTGCTTCCCCTCAGACAAGGTGAAAAACTGGGAGTCCCTATATATGAAAAAAATTAAGTAGATAAAAACTGGGTGCCTTACAAATTGGCAATTAAAAACATGACAAATGGCCTCCTGAGTAAATCATCCAGTACTATGGTCCTGCCACCTGGGCAGAAGACGGGTCCTGGGGCTATTGCACTCGTATATATATGCTCGACCGTATCATCAGGCTATAGGCTGTTGTTAAAATTATAACTAATGAAGCTACAAGAACCCTCAATTTGCTGGCAAGACAAAGCACTAAGATGCACAAGACCATCTATCAGAACCAGTGACTTTAGAGTATTTGCTTGCTTCTGAGGGGGAAGTTTATGAAAAACTTAACCTAAACAACTGCTGCTTACAGATTAATTGTTTTAAAAAAGGTCATAAAAGGGATCACAGACAAAATGAGAAAGCTTGCCCATGTCCCCATCCAGACATGGAGAGGATGCGATTCCAATGACCTGTTTGAAGGATGGTTTTCTGCCTTAGGTGGATTCAAAACCCTAATAGGGGCCATGGGCCTAATTCTAAAAACATGCTTAATATTGCCCTGCCTGGTTCCCCTGGTGCTGTGGTCTATCAAGACTATTATAAGGGCTGTTATAAAAAGGGAAATGGCTGCACATGTAATGATGCTGTAAAAATACAAACCCCTAGATCAAGATGATGCTCTTTGACCCTAGGTGGGTCCGAGCATCAAAGGAGGGAATTATGTAGCAGGGAGGAGGATCAGAAGAAAACAGACTAGGCCTGAATCCTGAGAAAGCAGCAGGGATGTAGGGATGGCATAACAGAGAGATAAAACCTGAGAAATCTGAACATGAGGAAGGTTATGTAGTACTGGTGAGGGGAAAAAGTCACATGGTTAGGGTAAAGTAGCCAATAAAATAAGTATAACCATATTTGGATTAGACCTTGCTTTTTGTTTCTGTAACCTGCTTGCAAGGGTATATAAGGTAAGACCCCTTTGTTCTCGGGGCTCAGCCTTTGGACATGAGTCCATTGAGTTTGTGCTGGCACAATAAAACATTGCTTCCTGCTAAATTGCCTCAGTGTCTTGAATCTCAGCTAGCAACTTCCTGCAACATTAATATTTTTCATTACTAAACACTGGAAAAAACTGAAATAATTTCTGCAGAAGATTCATCCTGGCAATGTTAACTTCACAGCAGGCTGACACTACTTGGCTCACATTTCAAACACAATGGAAAGCAGATCCATGCTGGTGTTAAGAGTACAATCTTGTCCTACCTCTACTCAGGAGTCACAGGGCCCACCTTGGATGTTTAATTAAAAAAAAAAGCAAAGTACATACAGAGATTACAATTTTAAAGACAAAAAATGGTCCTATTGTGTAGTCCCAACAATAACTCAAAGTCTATGACAAACGGGTTCCAATGAGCTGTTTATAAATACTTTAGATTAGGTACAGTATACTGAAAGTGGATTTCATCTGAAATCTTCAAAAAAAATGTTCCTGTTAATCCTCAAATGGTGCTTGGTATTGTTTAACATTTCCGTTAAACGCATGCATTGAATTACTTGTTATCCAAGCGTAGCAGCTGCTCCTTATCATTTATTGTTAAGGACTTTAGCTGGCCACGTTCTTCAATTTCAACTCTTTATTGACCATTCTTCACAATTCTCTTCGTAGTGATTTTCATGCCATTAACTATTTTAGTGGAGATTTATATGGATTTGAAGTTGCCCATCCCACTGCCACCAAATGACGTGGAAGAGAATGAAGTGAGGCCCTGTGACCCACTGATCTGAATGAAGTAAATCCTGTGTCAAAGGAAGGAAATCTACTTCCAAACGATGGAAATCCACTGAAGGCAGAGAAAAACGACCCCACACCTTGGCTTCTGCTTCCTCAAGGACCTCTTCCATTTCCCAAAAAGTCTTCACATGGCTCTTCAAAAATGTCAAATGAAAATGAATCTCTTCTGCAAAAAGTTCCCTGAAGACTTCGTCTGGGTTCCAGAATGTGAAGCCAAACTCAAATGGACTGTTGAAATGACTTCCACCTCCTCCTCTATCATTTAATCCTTCTTTGCCATATTTGTCATAGATGTCTCATTTTTTAGCATCTGATAATACCTCATATGCCTCAGCTACTTGTTTGAATTTTCTTTCTGCTTCTCTATTCTCAGGGTTTTTATCTGGATGCCACTTTAGCGCCAGTTTCCAGTATGCCTTTTTGATATCCTCGGGTGAGGCATGTCTCTCCACACCTAGAACTTTGTAGTAAATCACCATGTTTTAACAGATTGTTGAAACAAGTCCAAGGATGCAGGCAGCCAGCGGCAAAGAGGAAGGCAGGTGACCAGTCTCCTCACGGCTCCTGCATGGCTGCGCTGGTGACGGCCTCAATTATTCTTCAATTAATGTATATTTCAGAAGAATATGCTGTACACAATAACAATAGATTTTTTTATTAAAGCTTTTGATTAAAATGAAAACTTAATGCTACATATAACATAAAATACAGAAAATCCTATTAGAAGGAGGAGCAAGATGCCATCTGAATAAGAGCCTCCAGTAATTTTCTCCCTCACAGAAACAACAAATTGAACAGCTATTCACACATCAAAGTAACTTCATAAGAGCTAAGGAAATAAAGTAAGAGACCATACCACCTGTATTTAATATAACAAAATGAAAGTATATATTGAAGAAAGCAGGAAGGGGTTTGAACTCAGGGCCTCATACTTGCTAGGCAGGCACTGTACCATGTGAGCCACATGCCAGCCCTATTGTGTTCTTTTGAAGGCATCACAGTATCATGTTTTTGTTTTTTTTTTACTTTTGTTATGTTCCTGTATGAAGATTTGCATATCTGCTGGATCAGCTATATCTAGCACTTTTATGGGGATGGCCTTCCTTAGTAAGTGACTTCTCCTGAACATATGCCTTTGGGATGTGTTTTGTTTCCAGTTAGCCTTGTTCCGAGCTGGGCACTGTAGCATAGTTCCCTATAGCTTCTTTGGCTCTAATTAATATCTTTGGATACAGTAATACCACAGCCGAATTGGAGAGACCTACTATTTCTGTGTGCTATGCAATAATGAGGATAGTCTAAGAGGTCAGTCAAGTATGGTCAAGACAGCAGTGAGTGTGGAGTGCTCAGTGTCTACTCCTGCAATGGGAATGGTGGCCCTAATTGGGAACTTTTAACAGACTTAGCATTGGTAATGCTACGTCTGTGACTATCAAGAACCTCTTTCAACCCCAATAGTTGTGAGGGGCCAGAAGCAGCACCTGTCCTGTAACTAGATGGTGCTGTGAACCAATTCTGCATTGGTAAGAAACTGCAGCACCCCTTCTGTGGCACTTACTCACCCCCAACAGCAGTGCATGCTGACACAGTAAAGGGGTGGGTGGTGGATTAGAAACAGGATTGTGGTATTCTTCTTGGTGGCAATGTGTGCCCAGGTGTAGGGAAGTGGCTGGAGCCATGTTTTTCCTCTTGGTACATCAGCAACATTGTTTAGGTCTGTAGAGTGTAGCAGCTGGAGCTGGGTCTTATTTCTTGAACCCTTCACCTGTGACTTTCACCCAGAGGTATGGTGGAGGCTGAAGATGACAAAGTTCTTCTTAACCCCTATGTGGGAGATGTCTGGAGGTGATGTAATAGATGGAGCTTTGGAGTTGCTCTGGGCCTCCCCAGCATGCACCCATGGATGGGGTGGTAGTGGGAACCACGGTGTTCTCTCACAGCATTGTCAGTAACAGGTGCCTGAGGGCAGTACAGGGAGGAAGCATGGTGGGAACTATGTTGGTGCCTTCTTTCAGTCTTGGTATTGTTGTGAGCGAGCATGCTTGCAGCTGGCCACACTCTTAATCTTCAAAAAGAAAGTGCCCTGATTTCTTAGCTCTCAAGGGTGGCACCTTACCTTCTATTCCATGCCACAACAACTATCCTGACAGGGCAGGGCAACTGGAAGGTTTTGGTCATAGTCACTCTGCTGGGTTAAATTGGGTTCATGAGATAGCCACCCCATAAGCCACTGCAGTACAATTTCTGTAGGGTCCCAGAGATGGAGCTATGCAGAAGTTCCTGATCCAAAGAACAGCACAAATTCAGAAAGTAGCTCATTTCTCAAGATGGCACCTAGCAGTCTGAATGTTCATTGGAAGGTGATGTAAGACTCTTCTCCCCAGCAAAGGTACTTTAAAAATCTCAGGTTGCTTATCTAACTGGGGTACAAACCTGTGAGGACGAAAAATTTCAAGTAGATAGGATTGCAAGCATTCACACTGATAAAGTTTTTTTGAACTCTCTTGGTGACTCTAACACTTGCAAAGGGGAATTTCCCCCTCCCATGGCCGTGGAACCCAGGTGTCAGTTGCCAGAGTGTTTTGGTTTTTTCTATGCTATTATTTCAAGTTTCTGAATCATACAAGGTTTCACTCTCTCTCTCTGCTGATTTCCAGTGTTCCTTTAGGGTCACTCACCTCAAAATATAGCCATGCACTCTCTACTCATTCTTCTTTATAGGGGAGGAGGTAAATGTCAGGCATCTCTAGTAGGGCATCTTGTCTCTCTCCCACAGTTCAAATTTATCCAACCAAAATTTAGGAGATATACAAGTAGATACAGAGAATCACAATGTAATTGGAGGTGCAATTCATGAGCAGAAACAGCTGGAAAAATGAGATCAGACACCTCCATGGGAGCTAGTGTAGGAAAACCAAAATTGTCATTGACACTTTCTGAAGATGTAGTGTGAACATTAAAAAGTTCAGGGAAGAAATAAATTTAAGAAGATACTAGAAGATGTAAAGACCTCCCACATTCATGGATATGCAGAATTAATATTGTGAAAATGGCTTTACTACCAAAAGCAATCTATAGATTTAATGCAATCCTCATCAAAATTCCAGTGTCATTCTTCATAGAAATTAAAAAATCAGTGCTAAAATTCATTTGGAAGCACAAAAGACCCCAAATAACCAAAGCAGTCATGAGCAAAAAGAACACTGCTGGAGGTATTACAACACCTGACTTCAAAACACACTACAGAGCCGTACCAACAAAACCAGCATGGTATGGGCACAGAAACAAAAATGTACATCAATGAAATAGAATAGAAGATCCAGAAATGAACCCACATAGCCCTGGACATCCAAAAATCTATGCTGGATAAAAGATAGTCTCTTCAACAAATGGTGTTGGGAAAACGATATCTACATGTAGAAGTCTAAAACTAGACCCCTGTCTCTCACCCTGTATAAAAACCAATTCCAAGTGGATCAAAGATCTTAATGTAAGAGGAGAAATATTGAAACTACTACAGGAAAACATAGAGAAAATCCTTGAAGATAAAGGCATGGGTAACACTTTTCTGAACAGAATTCCAAGTGCTTAGAAAATAAGAACAAGAATTGAAAAATGGGATTGCATCAAATTAAAAACTTCTGCACAACAAAAGAAAAAGTCATCAGAACCCAAAGAAAACCCACAGAATGGTAGTAGAAAGTCTTTGCCAGTTATTCATTGGATATGCAATTATCCAACTATCCAGCATATATAATGAGCTCTAAAAATTAAGCACCAAAAGACTAAATAACCCAATTAATAAATGGGGAAATAAATTGAAGAGACAATTCTAATGAAGAAGTACAAATGGTAATAAATACATGAAGAAATGTTCAACACCCTTAGCCATAAAGAAATGCAAATCTATCTCATCCCAATCAGAATGGCTATTATGAAGGAAACAAACAAAAATGCTGGTAAGGATGTGGGGGGAAAGGGATCCTTGTACATTGCTATTGGGAATGTAAATCAGTGCAGCCACTATGGAAATCAGTATGGAGGTTCCTTAAAAACTAAGGATAGAACTACCATATGATCCTGCTATACCACGCCTGGTCATATATCTGAAGTCAACATACAGTCAAGATACCTGGACACCCATGTTTATAGCAGCACAACTCACAGTAGTCAAAATATGGAATTAGCCTAGATGACCATCAACAAATGAATGGGTAAAGAAATGTACATATACACAATGGAGTATTATTCAGCCATAAAGAAGAAATCATATTGTTTGCAGGAAAATGGATGGAACTGGAGATCATGTTAAATGAAATAGGCCAAACTGAGAAAGATAAATATTGTCTGTTCTCCCTTAAATGCAGAGTTTAGTCCTTAAAAATAATGACAGAAATGTAAAACAGGTTCTGTTTGGGGATGGGTACCTGCAGAAGGGGGAGGGTGCAAGGAGAGGGTGGAGGGGGTGAACATGGTGGAAAACTTGTTGAAATTGTTTTAAGAAGGGGGAAATTATAGGGAGTAATAGAGGGGATGAATTTAATCAGGGTGTATTTTATGCATGTATGAAAATATCATATTGAAACTTCTTTGTACAATTAATATATCCTAATTATTAAAATTAATATATTATTTAAAAAGTCAAGAAAGTGCAGTCTTCAGGGGCTACCACACTGTAAGTTTTATCTCCAATAACTATACCAAATTCTCACAGTGAAGAGAAAAATCCCCCAGTGCTTCCAGCAAAGCAAGGAAAAAATAAGTGATTGAAATACACCACAGCATTCTGTTGTTTTTAATAAGGCCTGTCCTACAAGAGAAGCTATTAACAGGATAACTATTGTGATTCTATAAAAAAAAAAAACCTAAACAACCTGGTTAAAGAGGGACACTCAAATTCAGCTACACATTGTCAATTTGCAACACTGAAGGGAGTGGGAAAAAAAAAGCCCTGAGAAGCAATTGTAAAGTCCACAGACAAAAGGCACAATCTCACTAAAAGACTCAGACCTAGCCATGGGAATGTAGAATACTTACTGCTCCCTAAACATTACAACCTACAATAATGCACTATTTAAATCATAGTTCCTTATGCTCAGTACACAATATCTGATTTTCAAGAAAAACACTGACCTTGAGGATTTCAATAGAAATATTCAAAACTGAAAATCAAACAAAAAGAGAATGAAAAAAGATAACAGGATATCAAGAACTATGGAGCAGTTACAAAAGGTGTTAATATATACATTATGGGAAATATAATGAAAAGGCAGAAAGGAAAGGAAGCAATATTTGAAGCAACAATAACTGAGAATTTCCCCTTAATTTAAGAAAATCACATATCCCAAACACATATCCAGGAAAATCACAGCACACCAAATAGGATAAATGCAAAATAACAATAAAACAAAACAATAGACCTAGGCATATCATATTCAGCCTGCAGAAAATGAAAGATTAAAAATTGGAAAGAAGCCAGAGGAAAAAAACAGTTTATTTGCAGAGTAGCTAAGGTAAGGTTCACTTCTAACTTTTTATAGGAACTGTGCAAGCAAGTATAGAGTACAGTGAGATATTTAAAATGTTGAGAGAAAAAAAAAGCCAACTTAGATTTTTTTATCCTGTGAAATCATCCTCAACAGTGAAGAAACAAATATTTTCTCAATTTGTTGCCAGTAGACCTGCTTTGTAAGAAATGATAAAGGAAATTCTCATGAAGTAAAATGATAGAGGGCAGAAAATTATATATACATTTTAAAAATTGAGAGCATTAAAAATGGAATAAGTGAGGATAAAATAAATATTTTAATTTTCTTATTCTTAAGTGATCTAACAGTTAACATATTTCTCAAAATAATAATATCAATGATTTATTTGATGGTAATAATTTGTATTAATAATATGAATTACAGCAGTGACACAATGGATGGAAGAGAAATAGGGATAATTGGCTATTGTAAAGTAATTTTATCATCCATGAAGTGCTATGATATTTCAAGTTGAAGTAAGATTAGCTATAAATGCATATTTCAAATTCTTGGGAAGCCACTAAAAGGTGAAAAAAAGTATATTATTGATATGCTATTAGAGGAAATGCAATCATAAAATGCTCACTTAAAACCACAAAAGGCAGAAAAAGTATGAAAGACAAAAACAGGAACAAAAGAGGAAAAAGAAAACAATAACAAATATAGTAGATATTAATAGAGCTATACAAATAACCACTTTAAATATCAATTATCTAAATGCAGGAATTAGAACACAGAGACTGTCAGAATGAATTAAGAAACAGGACCCAAATATATTCTGAGTACAAGAAACCAATTTTAAGTATAAAGACATATAAATAAAAAGTGAACTGATTTTTTAAAAATCTATGCCACACTAACACTAATCAAAAGAAATGTGGAGTATTCATTTCAGACAAAATGAACTTCAAAGCAAGGGAAATTACATATAAAGGGGACAATACACAATGGTAAAGGGGTCAATATAAGAAGACCTCCACAATGCTTGATGTTTATACATCTAACAACAGAATCTAAAAATACAAGAGGCAATAACTGACAGAACAACAAAGGAAAATCTATGGTCTTACTATTACAGTTTGAAACATCAACACAGTCTACCAGTAATGGACTGATCTAGTAGGCAGAAAAACAGTAAATACATAGCTGAAGGCAAGAGAATCATCAATCAATTGCCTATGTAGAATACTTTGTTCCAAACCAGCAGAGTACATATTCATCTCAAGCTCTCATGATTCTTCATCACAAAACACATCTTAGCAAACGTAAAACTAGAAAAAATCATTTAACAGATAATACAGGAGAATTAAAACAGAAATAAATAACAGTTGCTATTTACAATGGAGAACAGACAATACATTTTTAAATAACACATGGACTGATCTCACAACTTGGATGATGTGCTGCCATGAACGTGAGTAGGTATATACCAGGAGTGGTATAGAAGGGTCAGATGAAGTTCTATTTTTAATTTTTTTAAGAGCCTCTATACTGATTTCCATAGTGGTTGGACTAATTTACATTCCTGTTAGCAATGTGTAAGGGTTCCTTTTTCCTTGTATCTCACCAACATTTGTTTTTGTTTGTTGTTTCTGTGTTTGTTTTCTTGATAGTAGACATTCTGACTTGAGTGAGATGGAATCTCAGTGTAATTTTGATTTGTATTTTCTTTTTTTACAAGGCTTGGGTCATTTATTTATTTGCAACTTTTTTTTAAATTTTATTATTCATATGTGCATACAAGGCTTGGGTCATTTCTTCCTCCTGCCCCCACCCCCTCCCTTACCACCCAAACTGCCCCATCCCTCTCCCCCCACCCCCTCAATACCCATCAGAAACTATTTTGCCCTTATTTCTAATTTTGTTGTAGAGAGAGTATAAGCCATAATAGGAAGGAACAATAGAATTTCTTCTATTCAAATGGCCAAAAAACACATGAAAAAATGCTCACCATCTCTAGCAATAAAGGAAATGCAAATTAAAACCACGCTAAGATTCCACCTCACCCCTGTTAGAATAGCCATCATCAGCAGAACCACCAACAACAGGTGTTGGTGAGGATGCGGGGGAAAAAGGAACCCTCTTACACTGTTGGTGGGAATGTAGACTAGTACAACAACTCTGGAAAAAAATTTGGAGGCTACTTAAAAAGCTAGACATCGATCTACCATTTGATCCAGCAATACCACTCTTGGGGATATAACCAAAAGACTGTGACACAGGTTACTCCAGAGGCACCTGCACACCCACGTTTATTGCGGCACTATTCACAATAGCCAAGTTATGGAAACAGCCAAGATGCCCCACCACCGATGAATGGATCAAGAAAATGTGGTATCTATACACAATGGAATTTTATGCAGCCATGAAGAAGAATGAAATGTTATCATTTGCTGGTAAATGGATGGAATTGGAGAACATCATTCTGAGTGAGGTTAGCCTGGCCCAAAAGACCAAAAATAGTATGTTCTCCCTCATGTGTGGACATTAGATCAAGGGCAAACACAACAATGGGATTAGACTATGAGCACATGATAAAAGCTTTAGCACACAAGGGGGGTATGAGGATAGGTAAGACACCTAAAAAATTAGCTAGCATTTGTTGCCCTTAATGCAGAGAAACTAAAGCAGATACCTTAAAAGCAACTGAGGCCAGTAGGAAAAGGGGAACAGGTACTAGAGAAAAGGTTAGATCAAAAAGAATTAACCTACAAGGTAACACCCACGCACATGAAATCAATGTGAGTCAATGCCCTGTATAGCTATCCTTATCTCAACCAGCAAAAACCCTTATCCCTTCCTGTTATTGCTTATACTCTCTCTACAACAAAATTAGAAATAAGGGCAAAATAGTTTCTGCTGGGTATTGAGGGGGTGGGGGGAGAGGGAGGGGGTGGAGTGAGTGGTAAGGGAGGGGTGGGGGCAGGGGGGAGAAATGAACCAATCCTTTTATGCAATATGAATAATAAAAGAAAAAGGAAAAAAAAGAATTTCTTCGTTTGAGAAAGTTCTGTTTAGTTCACTTGCCCATTTCTTTATTGGTTCATTAGTTTTGGGAGAATTTAGTTTTTTAAGTTCCTTACATATTCTGGTTATCAGTTCTTTGTCTGATGTATAGTTGGCAAATATTTTCTCCCACTCTATGGGTGTTCTCTTCAGTTTAGAGACCATTTCTTTTGATGAACAGAAGCTTTTTAGCTTTATGAGGTCCCATTTATCTATGCTATCTCTTAGTTGCTGTGCTGCTGGGGTTTCGTTGAGAAAGTTCTTACCTATACCTACTAACTCCAGAGTATTTCCTACTCTTTCCTGTATCAACATTAGAGTTTGGGGTCTGATATTAAGATTCTTGATCCATTTTGAGTTAATATTGGTATAGGGTGATATACATGGATCTAGTTTCAGTTTTTTGCAGACTGCTAACCAGTTTTCCCAGCAGTTTTTGTTGAAGAGGCTGCTATTTCTCCATCGTATATTTTTAGCTCCTGTGTCAAAGACAAGTTGGTTATAGTTGTGTGGCTTCATATCTGGGTCCTCTATTCTGTTCCACTGGTCTTCATGTTTGTTTTTGTGCCATGCTGTTTTTATTGTTATTGCTTTGTAATATAGTTTGAAGTCAGGTATCGTGATAACTCCAGCATTGTTCTTTTGACTGAGTATTGCCTTGGCTATTCGTGGCCTCTTGTGTTTCCATACAAATTTCACGGTACATTTTTCAATCTCTTTAATGAATGTCATTGGAATTTTGATGGGAATTGCATTAAACATGTAGATTACTTTGGGGAGTATAGACATTTTTACTATGTTGATTCTACCAATCCATGAGCATGGGAGATCTCTCCACTTTCTATAGTCTTCCTCAGTCTCTTTCTTCAGAAGTGTATAGTTTTCCTTGTAGAGGTCTTTCACATCTTTTGTTAGGTTTACACCTAGGCATTTAATTTTTTTGAGGCTATTGTAAACGGAATTGTTTTCATACATTCTTTTTCAGTTTGCTCATTGTTAGTGTATAGAAATGCTAATGATTTTTCTATGTTGATTTTATATCCTGCTACCTTGCTATAGCTATTGATGATGTCTAGAAGCTTCTGAGTAGAGTTTTTTGGGTCTTTAAGGTATAGGATCATGTCATCTGCAAATAGGGATATTTTGACAGTTTCTTTACCTATTTGTATTCCTTTTATTCCTTCTTCTTGCTTAATTGCTCTGGCTAGGAATTCCAGTACTATGTTGAATAGGAGTGGAGATAGTGGGCACCCTTATCTGGTTCCTGATTTTAGAGGGAATGGTTTCAGTTTTTCTCCATTAAGTATAATGCTGGCTGTAGGTTTGTCATATATAGCTTTTATAATGTTGAGGTACTTTCCTTCTATTCCTAGTTTTCTTAGAGCTTTTATCATGAAATGGTGTTGGATCTTATCAAAGGCTTTTTCTGCATCTATTGAGATGATCAACTGGTTTTTGTCTTTGCTTCTGTTGATGTGGTTTATTACGTTTATTGATTTTTGTATGTTGAACCACCCCTGCATCTCTGGGATGAAGCCTACTTGGTCGTGGTGAATAATCTTTTTGATGTGTTGTTGAATTCGGTTTGCCATTATTTTGCTGAGGATTTTTGCGTCAATGTTCATTAAGGAGATTGGCCTATAGCTCTCCTTTTTGGAGGTGTCTTTGCCTGGTTTTGGGATAAGTGTAATACTGGCTTCATAAAATGTGTTTGGCAGTTTTCCTTCCCTTTCTGTTTCGTGGAACAGTTTAAGGAGGGTTGGTATCAGTTCTTCTTTAAAGGTCTGATAGAATTCAGCAGAGAATCCATCAGGTCCTGGACTTTTCTTTTTGGGGAGACTCTTGATTGCTGCTTCAATTTCATTTTGTGTTATAGGTGTATTCAGGTGATTAATTTCCTCTTGGTTCAGTTTTGGATGATCATTTGTATCTAGAAATCTGTCCATTTCTTTAAGATTTTCAAATTTATTTGAATATAGGTTCTCAAAGTAGTCTCTGATGATTTCCTGGACTTCCATGGTGTTTGTTGTTATCTCCCCTTTTGCATTCCTGATTCTACTAATTTGGGTTTTTTCTCTCCTCATTTTAGTCAGGTTTGCCAGGGGTCTGTCAATCTCGTTTATTTTTTCAAAGAACCAACTTTTTGTTTCATTAATTCTTTGTATGGTTTTTTTGGCTTCTATTTCATTGATTTCAGGTCTTATTTTTATTATTTCTCTCCTCCTATTTGTTTTAGGATTTGCTTGTTCTTGTTTTTCTAGGAGTTTGAGATGTATCATTAGGTCATTGATTTGGGATCTTTCAGTCTTTTTAATATATGCACTCATGGCTATAAACTTTCTTCTCAGGACTACCTTAGCTGTGTCCCAGAGGTTCTGTAGGTTGTGTTTTCATTTTCATTGACTTCCAGGAACTTTTCAATTTCCTCCTTTATTTCATTGATGATCCATTCTTCATTAAGTAATGAGTTATTTAGTTTCCAGCTCTTTGCATGTTTTTTGTCTTTACTTTTGTTGTTGAGTTCTACTTTTACTGCATTGTGATCAGATAGTATGCACGGTATAATTTCTATTTTCTTATATTTGCTGAGACTTGCTTTGTGCCCTAGGATATGATCTATTTTGGAGAAGGTTCCATGGGCTGCTGAGAAGAATGTATATTGTGTAGAGGTTGGATGAAATGTTCTGTAGACATCAACTAGGTCCATTTGATCTATTGCATATTTTAGATTTAGGATTTCTTTATTGATTTTTTGTTTGCATGACCTATCTATTGATGATAATGGGGTGTTAAAGTCTCCCACAACCACTGTGTTAGCGTTTATATATGCTTTTAGGTCTTTCAGTGTATGTTTGATGAAATTGGGTGCATACAGGTTGCTGATTATTATTTCCTTTTGGTCTATTTCCCCTTTTATTAGTATGGAATGTCCTTCTTTATCTCATTTGATCAGTGTAGGTTTGAAGTCTACTTTGTCAGAGATAAGTATTGCTACTCCTGCCTGCTTTCGGGGGCCATTGGCTTGGTAAATCTTCCAGCCTTTCATCCTAAGCCTATGCTTATTTCTGTCTGTGAGATGGGTGTCCTGTAAGCAACAAATTGTTGGATCTTCCTTTTTAATCCAGTTCATCAAATGGTGCCTTTTGATGGGTGAATTAATTCCATTAACATTAAGTGTTAGTACGGGTAGGTATGTGGCAATTCCTGTCATTTAGTTGTCTTAGTTGTTTGAAGGTTTGATTGTGTGTACCTAAGTTTTGCTGGATAGAGTATCCTGGGGTTGAAGTTATTTTCATTCAGTGCCTGGAAGATCTCACCCCACACTCTTCTTGCTTTTAATGTTTCTGTTGAGAAGTCTGTTGTGATTTTGATGGGTTTACCTTTGTATGTTACTTGTTTTTTCTCTCTTACAGCCTTCAATATTCTTTCCTTAGTTTCTGAACTTGTTGTTTTAATGATGATATGTCATGGGGTAGTTCTATTTTGATCTGGTCTGTTTGGTGTCCTGGAGGCCTCTTGCATCTGTATGGGAATATCTTTCTCTAGATTTGGGAAATTTTCTGTTATTATTTTGTTGAATATATTACGCATTCCCTTCGCTTGCACCTCTTCTCCTTCTTCGATGCCCGTTATTCTCAAGTTTGTTCTTTTGATGGAGTCAGTGAGTTCTTGCATTTTCTTTTCACAGGTCTTGAGTTGTTTAATTAATAGTTGTTCGGTTTTTCCTTTAATTACCATTTCATCTTCAAGTTCTGAAATTCTGTCTTCTGTTTGTGCTATTCTGCTGGATTGGCCTTCCATTTTGTTTTGCAGTTCTGTTTCATTCTTTTTTCTGAGGTTTTCCATATCCTGGGTGGTTTCTTCTTTAATGTTGTCTATTTTTGTCCTGAGTTCATTTATCCATTTATTCATCATATTCTCTGTTTCACTTTGGTGTTTATACAGTGCTTCTATGGTTTTCTTTATTTCTTCTTTTGCTTTTTCAAATTGTCTATTTTTGTTGTCTTGGAATTTCTTGAGTGTCTCCTGTACATTTTGGTTGACCCTATCCAGTGTCATCTCTATAAAATTCTCACTGAGTACTTGTAGTATGTCTTCTTTTAAATTATTCTTGTGGGCTTCATTGGGTCCTTTGGCATAGTTTATCTTCATTTTGTTGGAGTCTGGATCTGAGTTTCTGTTTTCTTCATTCCCCTCTGGTTCCTGTACTAATTTTTTGCTGTGGGGAAACTGGTTTCCCTGTTTTTTTCTGTCTTCCCGTCGTTGTCTTTGGTGTTGTTACTGTCCCTGTACTATGTGCAATTAAGTATTTTCTAGCTTGTAATAATAACAATGGTAATATTTAGAATGGAAGGGTGAGCTAAGATGGAAAGCAAGAAGTTAAAGAAAGGGAAAAAACAAATACACAGACAAGAAGGAGAAAACAGAACAAGGTATCAGACAAGAAAGTTTCAAAGGTATAAACAGGGAGCATTAGTGTACTAATTGACAGTAAGCTGAACAGACATTAGAGAGACAGAGAGAGGATTGAAAATCAAAAATAAAAAAATATATAAGAATAAAAATAAAAAATAAGTAAATGAAAGAAATATCTATATATAAAAATGAATTAAAATAAGATGAAAAAAAGAAAATTAAAAAAAAACCTAAACCTCCAAGTTCAAATGCAATGAAGTTTCAGTCTTAATAATTTGGGTGTCTGTCTCAGTCTCCAGTCCTGGAGATGGTGCCTCAGATGTTTTTCTGTAGTTGTCTCATCAAAGGGGACACATAAAGTAGAACAAAACTACACACACACACACACACACACACACACACACACACACACACACAAACCCACCAAGTGTCCCAAGTTCAAATGCAATACAGTTTCAGTAAGTTTTTCAGCATGCAGGTGTAATTCGGTTGTTCTCTCATCAAGGGTAGGGAGAAAAAGAAAAAAAAAGAGTCTGGAGACAGTTCTGAGAATGGTATCTGCAGCTGTGGCTTGCCTACCCGCTGCTGTCAGCCTCCTGTTGCTGGCGGCCTTATTTATGCAGATCTCTGGGGTAAGCTTAGCACTCACCTGGTCCCACAGGCTTTGTTTGCTCAGAGTTCTCCTGTGCGGGAGCCTCTGCTACAAACTTTCCCCTTTCCAAGCACACTGGGAAAGGTGACACTGCACCCGCATTGTCAGGCCTGCATGTTTATTTACAGTTCATGTGAGAGTTGGGTCTTCCCCCCCTCTCCTTTGGAGTTTTCCTCCCATCGCCACTTTCAGAAGCTTTCCTGCTCCTGATTACTGGGCGGTGCTGCTGCTCCTGCCAGCCGCCATGTTTGTTTACAGTTCACGTGGGAAGTGGGTCTTCCCTCCTCTCCTGTGGAGTTTTCCTCCCTCCACCACTCTCACAAGCTTTCCCGCTCCTGGTTGCTGGGCACGCACCCCCGCTCCCGCCAGAGCCTCTCTGGCCTGCCCAGCTTGTTTACAGTCCTGGGAAGGATTCTCTTCCCCCAATCTTTGGCGCTCAGTGTGCCCCACCCTCTTTCCCACATGTCTTTATTGTTCTTATTGCTTATTACTCAGTTTCTCTTTTTTTCCCTGGGTGGAGGTCAGTCTGTCCAGGGGGCTATGCTGCTCTGGCCCAGTGTTGTCTGTGGGAGTACCGTGGTACCACGAAGCTCACCTGGTCCACGTCTTCCCAAGCCATCTGGGTATGGGTGACTGGCGGCCTGGGGGCCCTCCTGGTTTCTCCGTTTAATGTGAAGTGGAGATTCTCTGTGCCGGCTGGAGGTGTGGAGGGGTCAAAGTTATGCCTCTTCTCAGTGATTATGCCTGCAAAGTGTGTCTCCAGCGTCTCTCCAAGATTTCACTATAGGAGGCTCGCTTTCTGCTTCCTCCATCTAGCCACCATCTTGGAATCCCTCTGTATTTTCTTGATTGTTAAAATCGTTGAACATTTTTCATATATTTATTGGCAAATTTTACTTCCTCATATGAAAACTTTTACTTCCTGCATTTGTACATTTATTGATTGGATTATTTTCTCTTTTTTGGTGTTTAACGTTTTTAGTTCTTTATATATTCTGATATTAAATGATGTTCCCATAAGTAGTTAGCTAAGATTTTTCTCCCATTATGTAGGCTGCCTTTTCATTCTAGTGTTTCCTTTGCTGTGAAAAGTCTTTTAATTTGATCCAATCCCATTTGTTGATTCTTACTATTATTTCCTGAACTACTGGAGTCCTATTCAGAAAGTTATTGCCTATCCCTATATCTTGAACTGTTTCCTCTATGTTTTCCTCCAGTAGTTTCAAAGTTGCCATTCTTACATTAAGGTCTTTGATCAATTTTGAGTTGATTTTTGAACAAAGTGAAAGATAGGGATCTAATATCAGCGTTCTTCATGTGGTTTCCCCAGCACCAAAGAGACTATCTTTTCTCCAACATATGTGTTTGGCATATTTGTCAGGAATCAGATGGTTGTAGCTATGTGGGTTTATTTTTGAGTCCTATTCTAGTCTACTTATCTCCATATCTGTTTTGACAGTAACATGCTTTTTTTGTTACTATGGCTCTGAAGTATAATTCGAAGTGAGGTATTGTAATACCTCCAGCATTGCTCTTTTTGCTCAGGATCACTTTGACTATGTGGGGTCTTTTGTGCTTACTTATGAATTTTAGGATTGCCTTCTCTAGTTCTTTAAAGAGCATCATTGGAATTTTGATGAGGGTTGAACTTAATATGTAGAACACTTTTGGTAATATGGCCATTTGAACAATATTAATTCTACAGATCCATTAATATAGGAGGTCTTTCCATAGTCTAGTCACTTCAACTTCTTTCTTCAGTGTTTTATAATTTTCATTGTACAAGTCTTTCATTTCCTTGGTTAGGCTTGTGCATAGGTTTTTTTTTTATAAAGGCTATTATGAATGCAATTGTTCTCTTGATTTCTTTCTCAGGAAGTTCATTGCTGATGTATAGAAAAAAATTTTGAATGTTTATTTACATCATGCTACTTTACTAAAATTGTTTAACAGGTCTAAGAGTCTGCATGGTATTTTAAATATAGGATCATAATCTGAAAATAGGGACAATTTTAGTTCTTCCCTTCCTGTTTGCATCCCCCTTTATTTCTCTTGCTTTATTGCTCTGGCTAAGATTTCAAGCACAATATTGAAGAAGAGTGGTAAGAGTGGATACTCTTGTCTTGTTTCTTGGAGGAAATGCTTTCAGGGTTTCCCCATTCAATAGATTACTGGCTATTGATCTGTCATATATAGTCTTTATTATGTTGAGGTATGATACTACTATTACTGGTTTCCTTGGGGCTTTTATCACAAAAGGATATTGAATTTTGTCAAAACTTTCTTATGCATCAATTGATACTATCATGTGATTTTTCTGTCCTTAACTGTATGTGCTGTATGAATTACATTTATCAATTTGTTATGTTGAACTATTTTTGCACCATGGATTGAAACCAACTTGATCGTGGTATGTAATCTTTTCAATGTGTTGTTGAATTCTTTTTCCAAGAGGACTTTGCATCTATTTTTGTTAAGGAAATTGGTCTATAGTTTGTTTTTGTTTTTTTTTCATTACTGGGGTTTGAACTCAGGGCCTTGTGTTTATTATGTAAACACTCTACCACTTGAGTTATACCACCAATTCTTTTGCTTTTTAGTTTATTTTTCAGGTAGGGTCTAGCACATTTTGCCAAGGGCTGGCTTCAGACCATGGTCTTCCTACCTCTACCTCCTGTGTAGCCAGGATTCCAGGCATGTGCCACCATATCCAGCTTGATTTTGTTTTATTCATTTATTCACATGAGCATACATTGTTTGGGTCATTACTCTCCCATGGCCCCCACCCCCACCCTCTCCACACCACCCCCATCTCTTCCAGGCAGAACCTGTCTACCCTTATCTCTAATTTTGTTTAAGAGAAGATATAAGCATAATAAGAAAGACAAAGCATTTTTACTAGTTGAGTTATGGATAGCTATACAGAAAGATTCCTAGTATTGCTTCCATGTACAAATGGGTTACATCCCAAGTTAATTCATCTCTAACTGATCTTTACACTGTTTTCTGATCCCCTTCTCATGTTGACCTCTGTTGCTTTAAGGTTTCTGTATTAGTTCCTCTGGAGTGGGGACATCAAACGCTGTCATGTTTTGGGTTTTCTACCTATCCCCATACCTCCCATATGTGCTCTTCCCTTGTCATGTGACCCAAGTCTGACAACATTGTTGTATTTGCTGTAGATATAAGGTCTGCATACCAGGGAGAACATATGGTTTTTGGTCTTCTGGGCCTGGCTAACCTCACTCAGAATGATGTTCTCCAGTTCCATCCATGTACTTGCAAATGATAAGATTTCATTCTTCTTCATGGCTGAGTAAAATTCCACTGAGTATAAATACCACATTTTCTTGATCCATTCGTCAGTAGTGGGGCATCTTTGTTGTTTCCATAACTTGGCTATTGTGGATAGCACTACAATAAACATGAGTGTGCAGGTACCTTTGGAGTAGCCTGTGTTGCATTCCTTTGGGTATATCCCCAGGAGTGAGATTTCTGGATCATATGGCAGATCTATGTTTAGATTTTGAAGAAGCCTCCATATTTTTTTCCATAGTGGTTGCACTAGCATGCATTCCCATCAGCAGTGTACGAGGGTTCCTTTTCCCCACACCCATGCCAACACCTATTGTTGGTGGTGTTTTTGATGATGGCTATTTTAACAGGGGTGAGATGGAATCTTAGTGTGGTTTTGATTTGCATTTCCTTTATGGCTAGAGATGGTGAGCATTTTTTCATGTGTTTTTTTACCATTTGAATTTCTTCTTTTGAGAAAGTTCTGTTTAGTTCAGTTGTACATTTCTTAATTGGTTCATTGATTTTGGGAGAGTTTAGTTTCTTAAGTTCCCTGTACACTCTGGTTATCAGTCCTTTGTCTGATGTATAGCTAGCAAATATCTCCCATTCAGTGGGTGGTCTCTTCATTTAGAGACCATTACTTTTGTTCTGCAGAAGCTTTTTAATTTTATGAAGTCCCATTTGTCCATTATTTCTCTTAGTTGCTGAGCTGCTGGGGTTCTATTGAGGAAGTCCTTGCCTATATCTATTACTTCCAGAGTGTTTCCTGCTCCTTCCTGTACTAACTTCTGAGTTTCAGGTCTGATATTAAGGTCCATGATCCATTTGAGTTGATACTAGCACAGGGTGATAGACATGGATCTAGTTTTAGTTTCTTGCAGAATGATAACCACTTTTCCCAATAACATTTATTGAAGAGGCTGTTTTTACTCTGTCGTATATTTTTGGCACCTTTGTGAAAAATAAGGTGGATATAATTGTGTGGATTCATGTCTGGGTCCTCTATTCTGTTCCACTGCTTTTCATGTCTGTTTTTGTGCCAGTACCATGTTGTTTTTATTGTGATTGCTTTGTAATATCGTTTGATGTCGGGTATTGTGATACCTCCAGCATTGCTCTTTTTGCTGAACATTGCCTTGGCTATTCACGGTCTCTTGTGTTTCCAAATGAACTTTCAGGTAGATTTTTCAATCTCTGTGATGAAATCATTGGGATTTTGATGGGAATTGCATTAAACATGTAGATTGGTTTTGGTAGTATAGCCATTTTTACTATGTTGATTCTACCAATCCATGAGCACGGGAGATCTTTCCATCTTCTATAGTCTTCCTCGATCTCTTTATTCAGGCTTTGTAGTTCTCCTTGTAGAGGTCATTCACATCCTTTGTTAAGTTTAGTCCTAGGTTTTTGATTTTTTTGAGGCTATTGTAAATCGAATTGTTTCCATATATCCCTTCTCAGTTTGTTCGTTGTTGGTGTATTGAAAAGGTAATGATTATTGTAAGTTGATTTTGTATCCTGCCACCTTCCTGTAGCTGTTTATGGTGTCTAGGAGTTTTGGGGTAGACTTTTTTGGGTCTTTAAGGTATAGGATCATATCATCTGCAAATGGGGATATTTTGACAGTTTCTTTACCTATTTGTATTCCTTTTATTTCTTCTTGCCTAATTGCTCTGGCAAGGAATTCCAGTACTATGCTGAATAGGAGTGGGAATAGTGGGAACCCTTGTCTTGATCCTGATTTTAGAGGGAATGGTTTCAGTTTTTCACCATTAAGTATGATGTTGACTGTAGGTTTGTCATATATAGCCTTTACAATGTTGAGGTACATTCCTTCTATTCCTAGTTTTCTTAAAGCTTTTACCATGAAGTGGTATTGGATCTTAGTGAAGGCTTTATCTGCATCTATTGAGATGATCAAGTGTTTTTTGTCTTTGCTTCTATTAATGTGCTGTATTACATTTATAGATTTACATATGTTGAACCACCCCTGCATCCCTGGGATGAAGCCGACTTGGTCATGGTGGATGATCTTTATGATGTGTTGTTGGATTCCATTTGCCATTATTTTATTAAGGATTTTTGCATCAATGTTTATTAAGGAGATTGGCCTACAGTTCTCCTTTTTGGAGGTGTCTTTGTCTGATTTTGGGTTGAGTATAATACTGGCTTCATAAAATGAGTTAGGCAGTGTTCCTTCCCTTTCTATTTCACGGAAAAGTTTAAGGAGGGTTGATATTAGTTCTTCTTTAAACATCTGATAGAATTCAGCAGAGAATCCATCAGGTCCTGGATTTTTCTTTTTTGGGAGACTCTGTTGTTGCTTCAATTTCATTTTGTGTTATAGATCTATTCATGTGATTAATATCTTCTTGGTTCAATTCTGAATGGTTGTAAGTATCTAGAAATCTGTCTATTTCTTCAAGATTTTCAAATTTATTAGAATATAGGATCTCAATGTAGTCTCTGATGATTTCCTGGAATTACGTGGTGTTTGTTGCTATGTCCCTTTTGCAGTTCTGATTTTCTGACTAGGGTTTTTTCTCTCCTCATTTTAGTCAGGTTAGCCAGGGGTCTGTCAATCTTATGTATTTTTCAAAGAACCAGCTTTTTGTTTCATTGATTCTTTGTATTTTTTGTTTGTTTCTATTTCATTAATTTCGGCCCTCATTTTTATTATTTCTCTCCTTCTGCTTGTTTTGTGTTTTGATTGTTCTTGTTTTTCTAGGAGCTTGAGATTTAGCATTAGGTCATTGATTTAAGATCTCTCTGACCTTTTAACATTTGTACTCATGCCTATAAACTTTCCTCTTAGGACTGCCTTTGCTGTGTCCCATAGGTTCTGGTAGGTCGTGTTTTCATTTTCATTAACTTCCAGGAACCTTTTAATTTCCTCTTTTATTTCATCAATGACCCATTGATCATTGAGCAATGTGTTGTTCAGCTTCCAATTGTTTGCATGTTTTTTACTGCAGCTTCTGTTGTTGATTTCTAATTTTAATGTATTGTGGTCAGATAGAATGTATGGGATTATTTCTATTTTCTTATATTTGCTGAGGCTTGCTTTGTGCCCTAAGATATGATCAATTTTGGAGAAGGTTCCATGAGGTGCTGAGAAGAATGTATATTGTGCAGAAGTTGGATGAAATATTCTGTAGACATCAGCTAGGTCCATTTGATATACAGTGTGATTTAGTTCTAGTATTTCTTTATTGATTTTTTGTTTGGATGACCTATCTATTGGTGATAGGGGAGTATTGAAATCTCCCACTACCACTGTGTTGGAGTCTATATATGTTTTAGGTCCTTCAGAGTATGTTTGATGAAACTTGGTGCATTGATGTTGGGTGTACATAGGTTGATAATTGTTATTTCCTTTTGGTCTATTTCCCCTTTCATTAGCATGGAGTGTCCTTCTTTATCTCATTTGATCAGTGTAAGTTTGAAGTCTACTTTGTCCAAGATATGTACTGCTACCCCTGCCTGTTTTTGGGGATCATTGGCTTGGTAGACCTTCTTCCAGCCATTCACCCTCAGCCAGTGCTTGTTTCTGTTGATGAGGTGGGTCTTTTGTAGGCAGCAGATTGTTGGATCTTCCTTTTTAGTCCAGTTTGCCAATCAGTGTCTTTTGATGGGGGAATTAAGTCCATTAACATTTAGTGTTAGTATTGATAGGTATGTGGTGATTCCTGTCATTTAGTTGTTTTTGTTGTTTAAGGGTTTGATTGTGTGCAGCTGAATCAATGTTACTCTCTACTTTCTTACTTTTCTTCTCCTGTGGTTTTGTACTGCCTGCCCTTTCATGGTTTTGTTTGCTTTCATTTTCTGTGTGCAGAATTCCTTGGAGAATCTTTTGTAGTGGTGGCTTGGTGATCATATATTGTTTTAGTTTCTGCTTATCATGGGAGACTTTTATTGCTCCATCTATTTTGAATGATAGTTTTGCTGGGTAGAGTATCCTAGGGTTGAAATTATTTTCATTCAGTGACTGGAAGAACTCACTGGATGGTCTTCTTGCTTTTAAGGTTTCCAAATAGAAATCTGTTGTGATTTTGGTGGGTTTACCTTTGTGTGTTGTTTTTTCTCTCTTACAGCCTTCAATATTTTTTCTCTATTCTCTGTGCTTGTTGTTTTAATGACAATATGTCATGGGGTAGTTCTATTTTGGTCAAGTTTGTTTGGTGTCCTGGAGACTTCCTGTACTTGAATAGGCATAATTTTTTCTGGATTTGGGAAATTTTCTGTTATTATTTTGTTGAATATATTACAAATTCTTTTTGCTTGCACCTCTTCTCCTTCTTCAATGCCCACTATTCTCAGGTTTGGTCTTTTGATGGAGTCGGTGAGTTTTTGCATATTCCTTTCACAGGTCTTGAGTTGTCTGACTAATAGTTGTTCAGTTTTTCCTTTAATTACCATTTCATCTTTGAGTTCTGAGATTCTGTCTTTTGCTTGTTCTAATCTGCTGGAGTGGCCTTCCATTTTGTTTTGTATTTCTGTTTCATTCTTTTTTTTCTGAGGTTTTCCATATCATGGGTTGCTTCCTCTTTGATATTGTTAATTTTCACCCTTAATTCATTTATCTCTCTATTTATGGTGTTCTCTGTTTCACTTTGGTGTTTATTTAGGGCTCCTATGATTTCATTTTTTAAAATGTTTTCTCATATTCTTTATTTTTGTTATCTTGGAATTTCTTGAGTGCCTCCTGTATGTTTTGATTGACCATGTCTAGTAACGTCTCTATAAAATTCTTCAATATTCTCATTGATTACTTGCAGGATTCCATCTTTCAGGGTGTTCTTGTGGGCTTTGTTGGGTTCCTTTGTTTATCTTTGTTTTGTTGGAGTCTGGATCTGGGTTTCTGTTTTCTTCATTTCCCTCTGAATCCTGTACTAATTTATTTTTGGGAGGAGAATGGTTTTCATCCTTTTTTGTCTTCCCATCATTCCACTTGGTACTGTTTCTGTCCCTGGTCTATGTGTGATTTAGTATTAATTAACTTACAATTTTAAAACTAACAAAACCAAGAAAGAAGGAGAAAAAAGAAAGGAAAAAGTGGAGAATCAAAGAAATCAACAGGGAGAGATGGTGGACAATCAAACAGTGAGTAAGACAAACAAACACTTAAATAAAAGGAAAAAGGAAAAAAGAAGGGAAAAATTCCCAGTTCAGGAACACTAAAAGTTCAGTCTTAGTAGTTTTGGTGTTACTCCTTTAGCATCCAGTCCTGTTCGTCTGCATCTCCTAGGCAGGTTTGGAGCTGGCATCTGGTGGTGCTGGAGCCCTCCTGTGGTGGGTGACAGCCAGTGGGTGGTGGTCTGGCTGGCCTGTGTGGTGTCAGCCTGGCAGGCTGGCAGAGCAGCAGGCAGTGGCAGCGTGGTGGTGGTGGCTTGCCTGTTCTTTCTGTGTATCATGGTGTGGAGAAGCCTTGCACAGGCTAGTGGTTCAGGGTGCCAAAGTTTCAGCTCTCCCTGGTGCTTTACCTCAGCCAAGCATGTCTCCAGGGTCTCATCAAGGTCCCTGATTCACAGAGTTCACACAGTCTTTGTCTGTGTCCCAGTTGTCATTTTGGATCCTTCTCCAGTTTGATTTTTTAAGTAGGCTCCCACTAACATTTTTTTCCTGGGCTGGCCTTGAACCATGATTGTCCTCCTATATCCACCTTCTTCATAGCTGGGATTATTTATGTGCACCACCATGCCTGAACCTGATCTATAGTTTTGTGTGTGTGTGTGTGTGTGTACTTATCCAGCTTGAGTATCATGGAAATACCAGCTTCACAGAATGAGTTTCAAAGCAAATTATTCTTTTCTTTTATTGAATAGTTGGAAAGTATTAGTGTTAGTTCTTTAAGGGTCTGGTAGAATGCAGTACTGAATTTTTCCAGACTATCTCCTTTCTCATTATTTATCTGTTTAGGTCTTTTACATCATTCTGGTTCAACTTTGTAGGTCATATGTGTCTAGAAAACTTTCCATTTCTTTTAGGTTTTTAATTTATTAGAATACAAGTTTTTGAAATATTTTTTAGTGATTCTCTGGATTCCTCTTGTGTATATTGTAATATCCTCCTTCAGATCTAAGTTTATTAAAATAGTCTCTTTTCTCTTTCATTTGGTTGGTTTGGCTAAGGTTTTGTCAATATTGTTTATCTTTTCAAAGAACAAATTCATTGTGTTATGGATCATTTGTATTGTTCTTCTAGACTCCATTTCATTAATATCAGCTCTTTGTTGTTTTATTTTTAATATTTCTTTCCTACTACTAATTTTGGATAGGCTTATTCTTATTTTTCTAAGACCATGGTAAGCATAATTAGGGTATTTATTTGAAATCTCTCTGATTTTTTAATGTAGAAACACCCCACTATAAACTTCCCTCTTAGAATTTCCTTTGCTGTATCCTACAGATTTTGGTAAGTTGTTTTTTCATTTTCTTTTGTTTCTAGGAATTTTTTAATTTCCTCTTTGATTTCTTCAATATCCCACTGATCATTCAAGAGAGTACTATTTAATCTCCATGTATTTGTTATTTTCTGTAATTTCCCTTGCTGTGGATTTATATTTTTATTCCTTTATGAGCCAATAGGATACAAGAAATTATTTTTTTATATTTGCTATGACTTCTTTTATAGCTTAAAAATGATCTATTTTAGAGTGCAGAGTTTGGTGTGTGTGAAAAAAGTCCCATGGCCATTTGATTTATAGTGCGGGTTACCTCTGAAGTTTCTTTCTTTCTTGATATTTTTGTTTGGATTTTCTCTCTATTGATGAAAGTGGAGTATTAAAGGTATCCACTATTATATCTGGACTGATTTGTCCCTTTATGTACAGTAGTGTTTGTTTCATGAAATTGGGAGCACCAATATTTGGTGCATATATATTAACATTGTTATATGTTCTTGATGGACTTTTTCCCTTTATTAAGTGACTTTATCTTCTCTGACTAATTTTGGCTTTATGTCTATATTGTCAGATATGAGTATAGTTACTCATGATTGTATTTGGTTTCCATTTACCATTCTTTCACTTTTAGGCTGTGTATGTTTTGCCAGTGATGCCAATTTGGGTCTTGTTTTTTTTCCCATCAGCCAGTCTGCATGTTTCAATTGGAGAGTTAAGACCATTTACATTCAGGATTATAATTGAAAATTGTGTACTAATAACTGGTATTTAATTTTTTTGGTTGTTTCAATTACTCTGTGTTCTTTTCTTTGTTCTTTACTCATTGTAGAGATTTACTGTTTTACAGAGTTAATGTTTGATTTGATTTTTTCCTAATTCTCATTTGTTTATCCATTTTCTAGTGAAATTTATTCATTTCCAACCTCTCATTATTATGTATATTTTCCCTTCTATTCTTTGCATAGGATTCCTTTTAGTACCTTTTACAATGCTGGCTTGGTGGCCATCAATTGCTTTAGTTGACATTCCATCTTGGAAGGTCTTTATTTCTCCTTTCATTTTAAAGGATAACTTTTCAGGATATCATAATCTTATTTTGAAGTTGTTTTGTTTCAGGATTTGAAAAATATTGTTCATGCTGTCCTGTCTTCAGGGTTTCTGCTGAGAAATCTTTTGTTATTTTGATGAGTTTTCTTTTGTAAGTAATGATACATCTGTCTTGTACCTTTCAATATTCTTTGTTCTCTACTCTTGGCATTTTTACTATAATGTGATGTGGAGAGGTTCTTTTCTGGTCATGTTGATTTGGGGTTCTAATTGCCCCCTTTACCTGGATATCCATAGTTTCCCCTAGGTTTGGGAATTTTTCTGGTAGCATTTCACTTAATATGTTTTCTATGCCTTTAGTCTGGATTTCAGTGCCCTCTTCTATACCAAACATTCATAAGTTAGATTTGTTAATCATGTCCCAGCATTCTTGGAAGTTGTAATCATGATTTCATATTCTTTTTCCTTAATACTATCTGAATGTAATAATTCATAAACCTTGTCTTCAAGTCCTGATACTCTTCTGCTAAATTTAGTGTATGGTTTGATTTTTCCACTGGGTTTTTCATTTCACTTATTGTTTTTCATTTCAAGATATCCATTTGGCTTTTCATTCTAAATCTCTCTTTGCTAAATTTCTCTTTCAAACCCTGCATTGTCTCCCTCACTTCCTTCAGCTGTTTATTTGCTATCTTCCTTGAAATCACTGATCATTTTTAAAATTAGACTGTTGAATTATTTTTCCAGTATTTAGTCAGTGTTGATATCTTTGGATTAGGCTACTGATGAATTATCAACTTTTGGAGGAATTATTTTGCTTTGTTTTTTTCCTATTTCTTGTGTTTCTGTGCTGTGTTTTGTATTTCTATTGAGGTGGACATGTATTTCAGTTTTATATGAGGGTCTTCTTAGGGAGCAGTCTTCTCTTGAGGGCTTAATCCCCAACATAACTCAGGAGGGAGAAGACAAACCACAATAAAAATCAGATATGTAACTATAGTATAAAACACAAACATCTACTACTTCCCAATAACAATAGAAAGAAAGGGGCTAAACTAACAAGTAAAAAGATAATTAGGGTAAAAGTAGTATTAAAAAGTAATATAAATGGGTGTGGGGAAATAGAAAAAGAAAGAAAAGCAAGATATGAAAGAAAGGAAAGGAATATATGATACAGGTATGGAAAAATGGTGAGGGAAAAAATACAAATAGAAAATAAAGAAAAAACATTTTTAAATTAAAATTCCTCCTTGTTGAAGAGATGGAGACACCACTTTCCTGGCTCCTGTTTCTAGAGTTTGCCAAGTATGGGGGGAAGGGGGATGTGACTTGTTCCTTCTCAGATCCCGACAAACAGGTCAAACCAGAAAAGCCAGTATGGAAGCTGAGCTGCCATACTTGCCCACTAGAGGAAGCCAGAACATTGCCCATTATAAGGCTTTATTCACTCCTGTGAGCTCTGTGTGGTCCTGGGAAGCAGAGAACTGCCTATAAGCTGTTATTGTTCACTGACCCTAAGGACCACTAGGATGGGTGTTCACTCCCACCTGAGGTGCTCTGTTATTGTGTCTGGGTGGGGGGTAGATGTTCAAGCAGCAGTGTCCAGGCCACATCCTTTAAATGTCTCTGATCCTCTGGCATGGAGAAGGCAATCAAACCAAAGCACTTAGCACTGGAATGGTGATCCATGGGCAGCAAGTGATCCTCTAGCCCCAACCATGTTGGTCTTCATCTCAGACCCTATACAAATCCATGCACAGCTAGTCTCGTTCCCCATGTCATAGGTTGGGACTTCAGCTTTTAGATTAAAGTGCCTTCCACTTCTCTCTGTAATGCAGACCATCACATAGACATGTCATTGAACTTGTGTGTAAGTCAGGACCAGTTTTCTGGACCCATACTGACTGGGGATGGGGTGCCTGCTGAGCCAGTGAAGAACAGAGGCCACTGAGACTTGGAAATACAGAAATGCAGGAGCACTTCTGCTCATACCAGCAGTAAAGTCAGAAGGTAGGAACCATCTTAAATTTGTACATTGTTACAGCATCTATGACTAAGTTAGTGAAGGAGACCCCTGCTCCAAAGCCACCTTCTTATGTAAATTGCAGATTTCCTGTCTTAGACTGCATTTTTACAAGGTAGTGAATTCTGCATTTATGGGGCTCCCTGAGAATTTCCTTGTCTCTTTTTTTAATTTACAACCTTGCTGGGCATACACCATTAAGGCTCTGTTTTTCTTAGAATTCCAAAGTCCAATATTTCTAGTTTTCACCTGATTTCTTACTACTGTTGCAGTCCAGTGCCTTTCCATGGCACCCCACCTCTCCATTCAGCCACACACCTGTTGTTTTGCTTCAGTTTCATGAAGACCCAGGAAATTCCTGGATGTATCTAACCTATCAACTTCTTCTAACCCCCTATAGCTTTTTTTTTTTAAATAAAAAGCTACAACTAACATTTGCTTGAAAGTGAGAGACCAAATGCTTTCTCACTAAGACCGGAAATGAGGCAAGATTCTCCCTGCTTACTACACTATTCTCATTCAATATTGGGTAGAAAATTCTTGCCAATGCTATAGAACAATGAAAGGAAAGAAAGGGTTTACAGATTTTTAAGGAATAAGTAAATTGTCTATGCTTGCACATGACATGTTTATCTATATTGGAGGTAAACATGCAAGTCCCTAGAAATCTGCATAAACATTTTATAATACATAGGTGAATATAGAAAAAAAATTCAAAGGACTAAAACAATCACTTGCATTTATGTGCAACAGCAATAAACATAGCAACACTCAAAGAAAAGACCACAATTTAAAATAACTCAAATACAGAAATTCTTGAATGCAATGACTTGTTTGCTGTAAACAATGTTGATAAAATATTGCAATATCAGTGGAACAACTGTTCATGGATTTGAAGTCTCAGCACAATAAAATTGTAATTTCTCCATAAATACATATAATTTTAACAAAATTTCTGTAAAAATTCCAGCAAGATTTTTCTTCCAGATACAGACAATTGTTCTAAAATTTGTATGGAAAGGCAAAGAAACTAGAATAGTAAAAACATTTTGAAAAAAGAATAAAGTGGGAAGAACAATGCTACAGTAATCAACACTGTAGTAATGGTGGAGAGATCAACATATATGTCAGTGGAACAGAACAGAGAATCCAGAAATAACCCCTGCACATGAATATAGAAACTTTTTTTAGAAAGGTCTAAAAACAATTCAATGGAGGAAATGTTGGCTTTCTAACAAATGGGGCCAGAGCAAATGGACACATATAGACAAGAACAAATAAACACCATAACTTCTGTGTCATAACTTAAAGAGTTTTAAAATAAAGTTTAATGTAAATTTACTGCACAACTTTGCAATGTCTCATCTATGTCCATGCAAGAAAATTCAAAACATATACACACAAAAACTTGTGCACAAATATTTTCAACATAAGTACACATTAGTCAAAAATTAGTAAAACCCAAAAGTTCATCAACTGAGGGATGTACAAACAAAATTGTGATATATTCATACAATGTAATATTATTTAGCCATAAAAGGATTGAAGTACTGATACATGTTTCAATATGGATTAACTAGGAATACACTTTACTAAGTGAAAGAAACAAATCTCAAAAAAGCACATAAGAATCATTGTAATTATATGAATTGTTCAGAATAAAGAAATCCATAGAGATGAAAATAAATTAGTAGTTCCATGGAGCTGAGTATAAGAAAGAGTGTAATTGGTAAGGGGTTTACTTTCAGAGTGATTTAAATGTTTTAAATGCTTTAAAATATGTGGAACTTAAACAATGTACTCTTCTTTTTAAATCTTTTTTTATTGTTGTACTGGGGGTACATTGTAACATTTACCGAAGTTCTTATAATGTATCATAGTTGAAATCACCCCCTCCATCATTCTTCTTTATCTCCCCCTCCTCCTATTCCTGGAATGCCTTCAACAGGTCTCATTTTTCCATTTTCATACATGATTACATAATATTTCCACTAATTTCACCCTCCTACACCCTTTCCTTATATCCTCCCCCTCCCACTGGAACCAACCCTCAGACAGAACCTGTTTTACCTTCCTGTTCTCCGTTTTTGAAAAAAGTCATTTTTGGTCTGTAAAACAGCTATCAACTATACAGGGTATTTCACTGTGACATTTATATATATATATATATATATATACACACACACACACATATATATATGTGTGTATATGTATGCATCATAACCTGAATTGGTTCATCCCCTCAATTTTTCTCCTTTCTATCTTAGTCCTCTTCTTATGGTGATATCAACAGGTTTAAAAATTCTGTATTCATTTTTTTTTAAAAGAAACATTTATTATACAATCCTTTTACAAAATAACAGTATAAATGAAGTAAGGAACACAGGAAACAAACATCAGGCATACATATTTACACAGCAAGTGTGGGCAGAACTTGTCAGGAAGATTCTACTTCTGCTGTAGCTCTGAAGAGTTAAATTTAAAATCTGTTTTTAAGAATAAATTATCTCAGGAAGAAGTTTTAGGAAGCTCAAACTTACATGATTAAAACTATTATCTTAATGAAAAAAATTACAATTTTTATCTTCTTGGAAAATCTCCAACTTCCTGGAGGCCAAGTAACCCACATCATTACCAACTTTGAAAAACTTCAAAGGCACTTAATTATGAAGCGCAATTGTTTTAAAAATTATTGAAGTATGTATTCAGCTTTCAATAATACTAACATACATGGGGGTGAAAACCCACAGACCAAACTCTCTTCAGTAGCCAGTACACAGATGGATCTTGCACAATCAGACACAGGTTTTCTAAAGGGTCTTCCAGGCCTGGGCACTGGATCCCAGCATCCACCCTCATGAACAAAGGACATGATCCTCTGAAAGGCTGTGAAAAATATGCCAGCACATTTCTGCATCTCTCCTTCCAAGGGCATATATAGCTTTTGTGTTGATCAGTTCTTCCATTAGATCACTGTCCAAACCTTGAAGTTTCTGGACTAGAAAAGGGAGAAGACTCCCAAGATCTATCTTCTTTGTCAAAGGCATCAACTTCTTGAAATGCAAATTTCTGCTTAAGCGCATGTGATATTAATGATGATCCCACTGTGAACTTTGTCTTTTCCTCTTATGAATGGGTCTACCACCAGGTGACCTTTCAACAGCCTGAAGCTTAACCTTATTTATGTCCTTTAGAACATCCAGCATGTTCAGAGTACCATCATTTCTCTGGCTCTGTGAGTGGTTACAGATGGTCTTACTAACACCAGAGTGCTTCTCTGTGGTTTCAAGCTGCTGGATTATGGGAGCCACAAATATCAGTAGATCCTGGTTGTATGGGAGGAAAACATGGAGGCTGAAGAGAAGGAAACTGAGGAGGAAGTGGTAGAGAAGGAGAAGAAAGCACGGATCTTGGCAATTCATCTGGTTCCACACTCAGCTGAATAGTCCCTGATTGTGGCACTTGTCCCATACCACTGGGCTCCTCATTCGAGTCAAAGGAACCAGAATTTGTTCTGTTTCTCAGTTCCTTCACTTGCATAATTGCAGGAATCTGAGAGCGAAGAAAAGCCAGCTCATCTTCAAGGGCAGCTATTTTTTAAATTGCAGTTTAACTCATGGGCAGAGCATTTTCCACTGGTTTGTTCTGTCTTACAGCAGGTGACAATGGCTCCCAAACTTGTTGCAAAGGATGCAAAAATTGAAATTTTTCTTCTTCATTTTTCCATATGCCATTTCTCAAAATTAAGTCTTTGACAAGTTTCTAAAGAAAGCATTTTCCCAATAATACGAACAATACTCCAAGCTGATCCATAGTATTTATTTTCCCAAATCAGCAAAACTTGGTCCATGGGAACACCAAAATATGCCAACATCTCTTTTAAGGCTGATGAAGCAAATTCAAGGACACATTGTCAGTTTCTTGGTACCTTCCTCCAAACCGGGTCAGAAGTGGCCACAGGCATAGCGGGCAGCAGGCATTATGGAAGCATGTCTCTGAATCCTGAATCCCAGGGTGCACCAGTGCTGGTCCAGAGCTCTCAGAAGCCGAGCCCGGGTCCACCTGCACCCCTCGGTAGGCCACAAGGCGGCAGCTACACCCATCACAGTGCAGGAGAACCCCGCAGGAGCCACCACTTTCTCTGCAGCTCTCCATTCTTGTATATTCACCTTCTTAACCTCCTTTTTCACTCTCCCTCTCCAGTTAGTGACCTCCCCTTAGCATGATCTGCTTTTCATAATATTGTTTGAACACCCTCTTAAATAATAACGGAGTCAAAGGAGAAATAATATAGAAAGTTATAAGATATTTGAGAAGTATGAAAATGAAAACACAACACACCAAACTATGGTATGGAATACAGCTAAAGTAGTGTTAAGACAGAAAAGTATAGCCATTAATATCTATGTTAAAAAAAAAAAGGAACAATTTCAACGCAATAGCCTAACCTTCCACTAAAGAAACCAGGAAATGAAGAGCTAGTTTTAGGAAATAAACACTAAAGACTAGAGCAAAAAATTAATTAAAAAGTCAAAAAAAGTAAAAAAGTCGAAAAAAACCTAAAACTTGGTTCCATGAGTATATCAACAATACTGACAAACATTTAACTAGATGAAGAAAAAGTAAGAATAATCAAACTAGTAAAATCAGGAATTAAGGAAAATTAAAGAAAGGATATCAAATGAAAAAAGTATAAGGGGAGATTATTAAACATTATATGACAACAAATTAGATAATTTACATGAAATGTACTAATTCCTTCAAAGACACAAACTACTGAGACAACCTCAAAAAAAATAGAAACTCTGAATGTACCTATAATAAGTAAAGAAATTGAATTTGTAAAAAACTGTCTACAGAGAAAATGCCAAACTCAGTTGAATTCATTGGTGAATACTATTAAACATTTAAAGAAAAATTAATACTAAATCATCACAATAGGTTTCAAAAAACAGAAAATGAGAGATCTCACAACTAATTTTATTACACCAGTATATCTTCACAAACAAACCGAACAAGACATAACAAGAAGATGAAACTACAAAGTAATATGTCTTATGAATGCTGAAATTTATATATTCAATAAAATAATGCCAAAACCCAAAATGATCTCACCAATATGGAGAAAAAGGAAACCCTAGCCTCTCCTTAACCCCCCCCACACCAATTTAGCAACAGTTCATGAGAAAATTTCCTTTTCAAGTAATTAAAAACTTATTAAAAATGTTCTTGCACTCTGGGAGGACATGAAATCAGTCTCACTGAGGCCAATAGGAGATTTGAGACAATCTCTCACCAGAGACCTTGTCCTTAGTACAGCACCATATGATGAAGAAGTGACTCTCTAGCTCCCACTTTCATCTAAGGGAGGAAAGTGGCTGGTTCTTGGGTGCAGAATCCCAACTTTTCTAAAGGGTTTCACAAAGGACTAGATTTTCACTTGCCAGTCTTGGGGTTCTGACAGGTCTGCATTTAGCCACCTAGGGGAGAATGGAGGTGGCAGCGTACTCTGATAGAAGCTGTTGACCTACCTCTGCTCATCAGTAAGCTATTAAACAAAATATGAGGCTCTTAGCTTACCCCTAGGGAGGGAAAATGTTGATCTCTCTCTCTCTCTCTCTCTCTCTCTCTCTCTCTCTCTCACACACACACACACACACACACACACACAAAGCCCAGGTCCAGAAAGCTTTTCTGATAAATTCTACCAAATTAAAAAAAAAAGAATTAATGTAAATCCTCCTTAAACTCTTCCAAAAATTGACAAGGAAAAAACATTTCCAAACTAATTTTGTTAGGCCACCATTGCTCTGATAGCAAAGCTGGAAGAAACATAAAAAAAAAATCACTAGGTAAATATTCCTGATGAACAAGATATAAAAATCCTCAATGAAATACTATCAAACAAAATCCAGCAGAACATTAAAAGAATCAAGTATCATGATCAAGTTGGATTTATTCCTGGAATGCAGAGATGGTTCAGTATATGAAAATCAAATGATGTGACACACAATATTAGCAGAATAAAGGGTAAAATGACATGACTGTCTCAATAAATGCAGAAAAGTATTTGACAAAATTTAATAAATTTAATGATAAAAAATCTCAACAAACTAGGAATACAAGAAAATATCCTAAATATAATATAATAATCCCAATTAATATACTTAATTGCAAATAATTGCAAAAAATTGAAAACTTTGCCTTTAAGGTCAGGAACAAGTCAAGCATGCCCACTCTTGTCACTTATATTCACTATAGTCCTGAAATTGCTAGCCAGAGATTCATTCCCCTCACCATTCCTTCACCCTCTCCCTTACCCTCCACCCCTCCCTCTCCCACCTACCCCCTCACTACCCAGCAGAAACTATTTTGCCCTTATCTCTAATTTTGTTGAAGAGAGAGTATAAGCAATAATAAGAAGGACCAAGGGTTTTTGCTAGTTGAGATAAGGATAGCTATACAGGGAGTTGTGCATTGATTTCCTGTGCATGTGTGTTACCTTCTAAGTTAATTCTCCTTGAACTAACCTTTTCTCTACTTCCTGGTCCCTTTCTCATATTAGCCTCAGTTGCTCTAAAGTATCTGCTTTAGTTTCTCTGCATTGAGGGTAACAAAAGCTATGTCGTTTTTGAGGTGTCTACCTATCCTCATATCTCCCTTGTGTGCTCTCGCTTTATCATGTAATCAAAGTTCAATCCCCTTGTTGTGTTTGCCCTTGATCCAATGTCCGCATATGAGGTAAAACATATGATTCTTACTCTTTTGGGCCAGGCTAACCTCACTCAGAATGATGTTCTCCAATTCTACCATTTACCAGCGAATGATAACATTTCGTTCTTTTTCATGGCTGATAAAATCCCATAGTGTATAAACACCACATTTTCTTAATCCATTCATCAGTGGTGGGGCATCTTGGCTGTTTCCATACTTGGCTATTGTGAATAGTGCCGCAATAAACATGGGTATGCAGGTGCCTCTGGAGTAACTTGAGTCACATTCTTTTGGGTATATCCCCAAGAGTGGTATTGCTGGATCATATGGTAGATCAATGTTTAGATTTTTAAGTAGCCTCCAAATTTTTTTCCAGAGTGGTTGTACTGGTTTACATTCCCATCAGCAGTGTAAGAGGGTTCCATTTTCCCTGCATCCTTGCCAACACCTGTTGTTGGTGGTGTTGCTAATGATGGCTATTCTAACAGGGGTGAGGTGGAATCTTAGAGTGGTTTTAATTTGCATTTCCTTTATTGCTAGAGATGTTGAGCATGTTTTCATGTGTTTTTGGCCATTTAAATTTCTTCTTTTGAGAAAGTTCTGTTTAGTTCAGTTGTCCATTTCTTTATTGGTTCATTAATTTTGGGAGAATTTAGTTTTTTAAGTTCCCTATATATTCTGGTTATCAGTCCTTTGTCTGATGTGTAGCTGGCAAATATTTTCTCCCACTCTGTGAGTGGTCTTTTCAGTTTAGAGACCATTTGTTTTGTTGAGCAGAAGCTTTTTAGTTTTATGAAGTCCCATTTATCTATGCTATCTCTTAGTTGCTGTGCTGCTGGGGTTCCATTGAGAAAGTTCTTGCCTAGACCTATTAATTCCAGAGTATTTCCTACTATTTCCTGTACCAACTTTAGAGTTTGTGGTCTGATACTAAGATCCTTGATCCGTTTTGAGTTAATAGTGGTATAGGGAGATATACATGGATCTAGTTTCAGTTTTTGGCAGACTGCTAACCAGTTTTCCCAGCAGTTTTTGTTGAAGAGGCTGCTATTTCTCCATTGTATATTTTTAGTGCCTTTCTCAAAGACAAGTTGGTTATAGTTGTGTGGCTTCATATCTGGGTCCTCTATTCTGTTCCACTGGTCTTCATGTGTGTTTTTGTGCCAGTACCATGCTGTTTTTATTGTTATTGCTTTGTAATATAGTTTGAAGTTGGATATCATGATACCTCCAGCATTGTTCTTTTGAATGAGTATTGCCTTGGCTATTCGTGGCCTCTTGTGTTTCCATATAAATTTAATGGTAGATTTTTCAGTCTCTTTAATGAATGTCATTGGAATTTTGATAGGAATTGCATCAAACATGTGGATTACTTATGGGAGTATTGACATTTTTACTATGTTGATTCTACCAATCGATGAACATGGGAAATCTCTCCACTTTCTTTAGTCTTCCTCAATCTCTTTCTTCAGAAGTGTATAGTTTTCCTTGTAGAGGTTGTTCACATCCTTTGTTAGGTTTACACCTAGGCATTTGATTTTTTTTGAGGCTATTGTAAATGGAATTGTTTTCATATATTCCTTCTCAGTTTGTTCATTATTAGTGTATAGAAATGCTAATGATTTTTTATGTTGACTTTATATCCTGCTACCTTGCTATAGCTATTGATGGTGCTAGGAGCTTTTGAGTAGAGTTTTTTGGGTCTTTAAGGTATAGGATCATATCATCTGCAAATAGGGATATTTTGACAGTTTCTTTACCTATTTGTATTCCTTTTATTCCTTCTTCTTGCTTAATTGCTCTGGCTAGGAATTCCAGTACTATGTTGAATAGGAGTGGAGATAGTGGGCATCCTTGTCTGGTTCCTGATTTTAGAGGGAATGGTTTCAGTTTTTCTCCATTAAGTATAATGCTGGCTGTAGGTTTGTCATATATAGCTTTTATAATGTTGAGGTACTTTCCTTCTATTCCTAGTTTTCTTAGAGCTTTTATCATGAAATGATGTTGGATCTTATCAAAGGCTTTTTCTGCATCTATTGAGATGATCAAGTGGTTTTTGTCTTTGCTTCTGTTAACGTGGTGTGTTACATTTATTGATTTTCGTATGTTGAACCACTCCTGCATTCCTGGGATGAAGCCTACTTGGTCATGGTGAATGATCTTTATGATGTGTTGTTGAATTTGATTTGCCATTATTTTATTGAGGATTTTTGCACCAATGTTCATTAAGGAGATTGGCCTATAGTTCTCCTTTTTGGAGGTGTCTTTGCCTGGTTTGGGGCTAAGTGTAATACTGGCTTCATAAATTGTGTTAGGTAGTTTTCCTTCCCTTTCTATTTTGTGGAACAGTTTAAGGAGGGTTGGTTTCAGTTCTTTAAAGGTCTGATAGAATTCAGCAGAGAATCCATCAGGTACTGAACTTTTCTTTTTGGGGAGAATCCTGATTGCTGCTTCAATTTCATTTTGTGTTATAAATCTATCAGGTGATTAATATCCTCTTGGTTCAGTTTCAGATGATCATATGTGTCTACAAATCTGTCCATTTCTTTAAGATTTTTGAATTTATTTGAATATAGGTTCTCAAAGTAGTCTCTGATGATTTTCTGGACTTATGTGTTGTATGTTGTTATCTCCCCTTTTGCATTGTTGATTCTACTAATTTGGGTTTTTTCTCTCCTCATTTTAGTCAGGTTTGCCAGGGGTCTGTCGATCTTGTTTATTTTTTCAAAGAACCAACTTTTTGTTTCATTAATTCTTTGTATGTTTTTTTTGGTTTCTATTTTGTTGATTTCAGCTCTTATTTTTATTATTTCTCTCCTATTTGTTTTGGGATTTGCTTGTTCTTGTTTTTCTAGGAGTTTGAGATGTATCATTAGGTCATTGATTTGGGATCTTTCAGTCTTTTTAATATATGCACTCATGGCTATAAACTTTCCTCTCAGGACTGTCTTTGCTGTGTCCCATAGGTTCTGGTAGGTTGTGTTTTCATTTTCATTGACCTCCAGGAACTTTTTAATTTCCGCTTTTATTTCATCAATGACCCATTGTTCATTAAGCAATGAGTTAGTCAGTTTCCAGCTGTTTGCATGTTTTTTGTCTTTACTTTTGTTGTTGAGTTCTAGCTTTATTGCATTGTGATCAGATAGAAAGCATGGTATAATTTCCATTTTCTTATATTTGCTGAGGCTTAGTTTGTGCCCTAGGATATGATCTGTTTTGGAGAAGGTTCCATGGGCTGCTGAGAAGAATTTATATTGTGTAGAAATTGGATGAAATGTTCTGTAGACATCAATTAGGTCCATTTGATCTATGGTATATTTTAGATCTAGGATTTCTTTATTGATTTTTTGTTTGGATGACCTATCTATTGATGATAATGGGGTGTTAAAGTCTCAACGACCACTGTGTTGGAGTTAATATATGCTTTTAGGTCCTTTTGGGTATGTTTGATGATACTTGGTACATTGACATTGGGTGCCAATAGGTTGATAATTGTTATTTCCTTTTGGTCTATTTCCCCTTTTATTAGTATGGAATGTCCTTCTTTAACTCGTTTGAGCAATGTAGGTTTGAAGTCTACTTTGTCAGAGATAAGTATTGCTACTCCTGCCTGTTTTCAGTGGCCATGGGCTTGGTAAATCTTCCAGCCTTTCATCCTAAGCCTATGCTTATTTCTGTTGGTGAGATGGGTCTCCTGTAAGCAACAAATTGTTGGATCTTCCTTTTTAATCCAGTTCATCAAACATTGCCTTTTGATGGGTGAATTAAGTCCATTAACATTAAGTGTTAGTACTGGTAGGTATGTGGTGATTCCTGTCATTTAGTTGTCTTAGTCATTTGAAGGTTTGATTGTATGTACCTAAGTTGAGGTTACTCTCTACTGAATTGCTTTTTATTTTCCTGTAGTTTGGTACTGCCTGCCTTTTCATGGTTAAGTTGGGTTTCACTTTCTATGTGCAGAATCCCTTGAAGAATCTTTTGTAGTGGTGGCTTTGTGGTCACATATTGTTTTAGTTTCTGCTTATCATGGAAGACTTTTATTGCTCCATCTATTTTGAATGATAGTTTTGCTGGGTAGAGTGTCCTGGGTTGAAGTTATTTTCATTCAGTGCCTGGAAGATATCACCACACGCTCTTCTTGCTTTTAATGTTTCTGTTGAGAAGTCTGCTGTGATTTTGATGGATTTACCTTTGTATGTTATTTGTTTTTTCTCTCTTACAGCCTTCAATATTCTTTCTTGGGTCTCTGCATTTGTTGTTTTAGTGATAATATGCCATGGGGTAGTTCTATTTTTGTCTGGTCTGTTTGGTGTTCTGGAGGCCTCTTGCATCTGTATGGGAATAGATTTCTCTAGATTTGGGAAATTTTCTGTTATTATTTTGTTGAATATATTATGCATTCCCTTCACTTGCACCTCTTCTCCTTCTTTGATGCCCATAATTCTCAGGTTGGTCTTTTGATGGAGTCAGTGAGTTCTTGCATTTTCTTTTCATGGGTCTTGAGTTGTTTATCTAATAGTTCTTTGGTTTTTCCTTTAATTTCCATTTCATCTTTGAGTTCTGAGATTCTTTCTTCTGTTTGTTCTATTCTGCTGGATTGGCCTTTCATTTTGTTTTGCAATTCTGTTTTCATTCTTTTTTCTGAGGTTTTCCATATCCTGAGTTATTTTCTCTTTAATATTGTCTATTTTCATCCTGAGTTCATTTTTCTGTTTATTAATCATGTTCTCTGTTTCACTTTGGTGTTTATACAGTGCTTCTATGGTTTCCTTTATTTCTTCTTTTGCTTTTTCAAATTCTCTGTTTTTGTTGTCTTGGACTTTCTTGAGTGTCTCCTATACATTTTGGTTGACCATATCCCGTATCATCTCTATAAAATTCTCATTGATTACCTGTAGGATTTCTTCTTTTAAATTTTTCTTGTGGGCTTCATTGGGTTCTTTGGCATAGTTTATCTTCATTTTGTTGGAGTCTGGATCTGAGTATCTGTTTTCTTCATTTCCCTCTGGTTGCTGGACTAATTTTTTGCTGTGGGTAAACTGGTTTCCCTGTTTTTTCTGTCTTCCCGTCATTGTTCTTGGTGTTGTTATTGTCCCTGTACTGTGTGCAATTAAGTATTTTATAGCTTGTAATAATAACAATGGTGATATTTAGAATGGAAGGGTGAGAGGAGAGGGAAAGCAAAGAAGTTAAGGAAAAAGGGAAAAACAAATAAACAAATGAGTGAAAAAGCAAAATGAACAAACAAAAGTTTCAAAGATATAAACAGGGAGAGATAGTGCACTAATCAACAGTAAGCAAAACAGGCATTAGAGAGACAGAGAGAATTAAAAAAAATTGCCAAATTCAAATGCAATAAAGTTTCAGTCTTAATAATTTTGGTGTTAGTCCCTCAGCCTCCAATCCTGGAGATGGTGTCTCAGAAGTAGTTCTGTCGTTGTCTCATCAAAGGGGAAAAAAACAAATAAAACAAAACAAAACAAAACAAAAGCCACCACAAAGTGTCCCAAGTTCAAATGCAATACGGTTTCAGTCTTAATAATTTTGGTGTTAGTCCCTCAGCCTCCAATCCTGTCATTGCCTCATCAAAGGGGAAAAAAACCAAATAAAACAAAACACCACAATGTGTCCCAAGTTCAAATGCAATACAGTTTCAGTAGGTTTTTCAGCATGCAGGTGTAGTTCAGTTGTCTCATCAAAGGAAGGGAGAAAAAAAAAGAGTCTGGAGACAGGTCTGTGAATGGCTATCTGGGGCTGTGGCTCACCTGCCCGCTGCTGTCAGCCTGCTGTTGCTGGAGGCTTTATTTATTCAGATCTCAGGAGTGAGCTTAACACTCACCTCGCCCTGCAGGCTTTGTTTACTTAGAGTTCTCCTGGGCACAACTGCCACTGCTACAATCTTTCCCTTTTTCAAGCACACTGGGGAAGGTGACACTGCACCCACTTTCTCAGGCCGGCATGTTTATTCCCACTTCATGTGGGAAGTGGGCCTTCTCCCCTCTCCTGTGGAGTTTTCCTCCCACTGCCACTTTTACAAGCTTTCCCATTCCTGGTTGCTGTGCATGTGCTGCCACTCCTGCCTTCTCCAGACAGCTTTTTATTTACAGTTCCATGAGGGATTTCCCCTCCCCTCCTTTCAGTGCTCAGGGTGCCCCACCCTCTTTGCTATGTGTCTTTTGTTATTGCTTATTATTCAGTTTCTCTTTTTTCCCTGGGTTTGTTTTGGTCTGTCCAGTGGTCTATGCTGATCAGGCCCAGGACTGTCTGTGGGAGTACTGCGTGCCACTTAGCTCACCCTGTGGTCTGTGTCTTCCCAAGCGGTCTGGGAGCTGGCATCTGGTGGCGCAGGAGCCCTACTGGTTTCTCCGTTTAACGTGAAGTGGGGATGCTATGCGTGGGCTGGGGGTGTGGAGGAGTCAAAGTTTTGCCTCTTCTCAGTGGTTTTTCCTGCAAGGTGTATCTCCAGCATCTCTCTAAGATTTTACTTTAGGAAGCATGCTTTCTGCTTCCTCCCTCTAGCCACCATCTTGGAATCCACCCCTATAATATATTTTGAAATCAGGAAGTATAATGCTCTCAACTTTTTTCTTCTTTTTCAGCATAACTTTGGCTCTTTGGAGTCTTCATTACAGAGAACTATTGTAAGGTGCCATCTTGAGATAAAGCCTTTTGTTTGAGCTACTCTGGGGGCTTGAAAATCATAGCTCAGGGAATCTTGGGCTATTCTGCAACAATGTCTCGGTGGGAGATGGCCACAAGAGGTGGTCATGGAGAGGGAGAGGGTCTGATGTTGCCTTGTAGTAGGGAGATCCTAACAATGAAGGGTGTGGTGGCTGGAAGCCACACTCTTCCTAGAAAGAAGGTCATAGCATAAACAGACTACTGAGCCTATAGCTGGTATAGTACCTGAGATTCCAGCTCATGTCTCCCGGTTACATGCATTGACTGCCACATGTATTTAAGAGCCCTGAGCCTAGAACCTCTGAATTATGTTGTTTCCACAGCCTCTTCCCTACAGTGTGTGTGTGGGGTGTCTGTAACACTGGGACCCACCTCTAGGAACTGCATCTGAACATGTGTTTGCTGCCAGGCAGGACCAGGAGCCCTGAGCTCAGCTCCTGAATCACATTATTTCCATAGCCTCCCCCACCATAGAAAGGTGAGTTGCTGGACAGGATCTAAAAAAAAAAAGCAAGACCAACCTTTGGGAACTACATTCCACCATGTGTTGGCAGGAAGGCAGGACTGAGAGCCCCAAGCCCAGGTCTTTCAAATCACATGATTTCTACTGTCTCCACACCTCCACAGAGTGGTGAACTGCTGGATGAGATGTGTCTTAAAGCACTGAGACCAGCAGGCACAGTGCCTCAGTTCCTTAGTTCTCCCCCTGACAGTGCAGAACTTAGTGCTCTGGTTGCTCCCACAACTCTCTAGTGCATTCAGGGGTTACACCTAGGCTTGGATACTTGCTGTCCCTGGGGGCACAACTTGGGATTGTAGAACAAGTGGGAACCTGCCTGGAACAAAAACTATAAAGCAACCTGTGGCCAGCAATGGCACTTAATACACAAAGAAGGAAAGCTTCTATAGTGAAAGCAGTCCAGAAGCACACAATTGACCCTTCTAGATGAGACTATATCTAGTTTTCCTTGTGAGCATTGTGGTGATCAGGCCCAGTTCCCTAAGCACATGGGTAAATGTTTGGCTACTGAATCATTCCCCCAGTCCAGTGTTGAGATATAATATCTTAAACTTCCTATTACACTGTCCAGCCAGAGCATTGATAATAATTCAAGTGAAAGACTACAAGAGATTAAAACTTCCAAATATTGTCTTGGCTTCAGATGCACAAATCCCAATGTAGAAAGACAATAAATATCAAAAAAAGGCAAAATAACTCCTCCAAAGATCAACAATCCCACAATAACAACCACTAAAGATAGCAAAGTGGATGAAATCTCAAAGAATTAAAAAACAGGATTGTGAGAATGACCAATGGGCTGGAGGTGTGGCTCAAGTGGTAGAGTACCTGCCTTTCAAGTGCAAATCCCTGAGTTTAAACCCCAGTACTACTAAAAAAATACAGAAATTCTGAAATAAAATTGAAGTTCTAGAAACAAAACCACAATAAGTCAAATTTTAAAATTCCATTCAAAGTCTCACCACTGAACTGGATCAAATTGAAGACAATATCAGGGCTTAAAGACAAGGTAGATATGCTAGAAAATTCATCAAAATAGCCAGAAGAGATAAAGAAAACACTTCATATTGATAAAAGGAATAATTCACTGAGTATATAAGAATTGTAAACATATATGCAACAAATGTTGCTGCACCCAATTTCATAAAACAAACACTACCATATATTCTTTATTCATTTAGAATATATTATATACATAGATGTATTTATATACACATACATTTCTTTAAAAATGAAATTTTGCAATATGCAACAACATGAATGAACCTTGAAGACACTGTGCTTAGTGAAATAAGCCAGACACCAAAGGAGAAATGTTGCATGATTCTACCTATGTGAAATGTCTGAAGTAGTCAGAATCATAAAATCAAATAGTGACACAAGTCAAGATGGCAAAATAAAGGCACTTACCTGCTCCTCCACAGGATGGAAGCAAAGCAACAGTCACATAAACTGCATGTTGAAGTGAGTGACTATGAGAGAACACTGGAATTCAACAACAGAGAGGGACCTGGTGAAATCCAGAAGATTAGCATAACATCATAGCAAAAGAAACACAGTACCCCAGCACCTATTATCAAGTACCAGAGCCAGGGGAGGGGAAGAATCTCATTGGGAGGGGTAAATACAAAAGGAGAGAGTCCCAGTGATTTCTACTGACACAAAAGCCAGCATTTTGCATACATACAGCCTAAAGAGATAAGACCTTGGATATGCATAGCAGGCTGGCTTTGAGAGGAGTTGGCTATATCCCTCAGTGGATCCCCAGGGTATTGTAGCTGGGAGCCATCTTTAGAAAGGTTCTATTGTCTGAGCTTGTACTGTTCTGGGGGTCAGTAACCCTCACTTATTCCCATCTCCAGGACTCCTCAGATATTACACTGCACTGCCCCAGTGGGTAGCTGCCTCATGAGAGTCTTGGCTGGGAGAGTGACTCTGATAAAAATCTGTTGAAAGTTCTGTGGTGTGAGGAAGGCAGGCTGCAACATGGATGGAAGTGGAAGATATCACACTATGGACTTGGCAGATTAAGAAACCTTCCCTCTGATGTGGGGGCATGCTCAGTTTTGTGTGGTTTCACACATGTTTTGGGACTAAGGATCAAGAGCAGCAGATCACCTGGTTATTGACATCCCCTCCCAGCACAGAAACTTGTAATTCCATTGCCCCCCCTCAGAAGTGTTGGGAAACCCACCACAGCTAAGGCTTCTGCTCCACTTCTGCTCCACTCCCAGAGTACACAGTTTAAGAATCTCCAGAGAGAATCTATGCCTGGTGCAGCCTGCATTCTGAGCCAGCTCATTTGAGGCATGCAACTCAGCCAAAAGGAATGACAACTACCTAGCTTCAACTGTGGCTCACTCCCACTCACTGAAAACCTGAAGGAATCAGGGGTGGAAATTCTCTGGCCAATGCTCTGACCCTGGGACATACAGCCTAAGAAGCCCTGGAGAGATAGGCCATGATCATCTGCTCTCACTTGTTTCGCTGAGCACACCAGCTGGCAGGATTTCTAAAAAAATTATATTAAATAATTTTTTTCTTTTTCCTATTGTATAATTTTTCTCTTCCTTCTTTCTCCTTTCTCTGAAAATTTTTCATTGTCTTAATTTTCTGTTATTTTATTGTTTTTTTTTTTTTTTTTGCAGTCCTGGAGATCAAGCTTAGGGCCTCATACACATTGGGTGGGTGCTCTCCCACTGAGCTGCATACCCAACCCAGATGGCAGGAAATCTACCCAGCTGGAGCCATGACCCAGTCCTGCTGGAACTCTGGCAGACACTTTAACTTAAAGAACATGGGGAACAAACTCTTCTAGCCATTAACCCACACCAGGAAGACACAGCTGGTCTGTACTCCTGGACAGACACTTCCACAGTAGCTACAGAATAACACAACTTTGGCTGGCACAGCATACTTAGGTCTTCTCATTGGTCCCACTCACACCTTGTCAGATTGTGCATTGATGACAAGACTGGATGTGAGTGCCACAGAAAGGGAGCAGTTATTTTGGCCCCTGCCTCTCCTGATGAAACACCTGGATCAATGCCAGTGTCCAGTTAGAAGACCTTCAGGACCTTTACTGTGACTGATCAACCAACATCAGAAGAATTTTCAACTAACATAGCCAATAATAAAAGTGCCTGTGGAAAACGCCATCACCTGATAATGGCTACTGCTCCAGTTGTAGGGGTAATGACAGAGGGTACAACCCACATAATCTGCTGCCTACAACACACCTTCCTGAATTACCAGTGTTCCCACTCTTGTGAGACCTGCAGAAACAGTGGGTCTCTCACTCTCAGATACAAAATGTATTTTCTCCAAACCAGCTAATCACAGCTAAAGAAGCTATGGGGAGATTACACTACAGAGTCCAGTTGAAAATAAACTCAACATTAAAAAACAAACCAGCTTGGCACCAGTGGCTCACGCCTGTAATCCTAGCTACTCAGGAGGCAGAGATCAGGAGGATCACAGTTTGAGGCCTGCCCAGGCAAATAGTTCACGAGAACCTATCTCAAAAAACCCTTCACAAAAAAAAAGGCTGGTGGAGTGGCTCAAGGTGTAGACCCAGTTCAAGCCCCAATACCACAAAAAAAAAAAAAAAACCACACAATATCTGAAGACACATTGTTAAAAGCAAACCAGATAATGGAAGATGGTGGATTGCTGACAATCACCACATCCCTGAGACCTCACTGTAGGGAGCAGATTAAAGCCTATGAGAACTGTACACAAGCAAGGTGAGATGCAGATAGTTGCTTTTACCTGTAGGCCGAGATAGGCACGGACCTCAGCCATGAAAACAGGAAAAGGCGGAACAGCTGCTTCTCCTAAATTGTGTTCAGAGAAGCAGGAATGCAGGTTTCTCCTGTTGCAATGTCACGCCCCTTGTGTCTCCACCCTGTTTGCTGCTATAAAAGACCCCTGATGGAGGAAGAGGGGCTTTTTGCTTTTGTCTTTTGGGGCTTTAATTTGGGCTTTTTGGTGTGGGAAGCTTTTGGAAGGGAAAAGAATTATTGAAGAGAAAATAGAAAAGGGAAACAATTGCTGAAGGGAAAATGCTAAAGAGGGGTTGATAGAAAGTCTGCACTGAGAACTTTAACATAGGCTTTAGAAAGCAAAGCTGAGAAAGAACTTCATACATAGGCCTTAGAAAAGCTAAAGCTAAAGAAAAGCCAAAGAGAACATGGGACAATGCATAGTGCAAGTCTAAGGAATGAGACTTTAAGAGTTATGCATATGCAGGTTGTAGGCCTGGCTGTTTGCAAGTCTGTAGCACTGAGACTTTAAGAGAGCTAAAGAGAGATGAGACAGTGCAAGCCTGGGGGCAAAAGACTTTAAGAGCAATTAGGCTAAAGATAAGCTAAGAGCAAACATGGGACAGTGTGAGCCTAAGGAAAGAGGTTTTAAGCAAGGTTTTAAAGAACTGCAAGGAGTAAGGCCTTAAAGAATCAAGATAGAGAAAAGAAGCAATGAGGGTTGTGTGTCTCCAGCCGAGTGTACAACACACCTGACCCCAAATTTTTGTCTGTCTATCCTATACCTTCTCTAAAATCTCCAGTTGCCCCCAGTTAAGCCCAGTTAGGTCCAGAAATAACCAAGGAGAGAGAGAAAACCTTGCTCCAACAAGAAACAGCACCCCCTTCACCTCACAATACTGAAAGAAAACCCAAGGTTTGTAGTTGCAAGGGTAGGTGGTCAGGTTAGTTTACTAAAAATGATGGTGCCAATATAAGAACAGACCATAGCTAGAAAGGCCAACATCTAAATAAGCCCTTAAAAGTACAAATTCACTACAGGCATGCTGTTGCTGACAGGGACCTTCTCTGTCCTGTGCCACTGCCAGAGTTGTTTTTTCTTTTCTTCCTCTGTCTGGTCCTGAGATGCCTCCAGTTCACAAGAACCACCTGGTGTGCTAAACACAAACATGCAGGCCTAAGGGCCTGACCCAAGGACAGTTGCCAGCCACCAAGCCACAAAACAGTCACCAACCATTGACCTGCATTCCCACTGATAACAAAGAAAGGAGACTGCAAACCATTCAGGTGAGCTAGCTGCATTCAGTCCCGAAGGATATCACACAGGCCAGCTCAGCTCACGGAAATCTGACTACCCCCCCACAGCACACACATAAGAAACCCTTTGCTTGAGGGTCCCAGCCCAGTGTGGTGGAGAGAGGCACTGCTTGCTACTCAGGCCAGCATGTCTATCCAAAGGAGGGGCAGGGAGTAAAAAAGTTAGTCAGCTAAAGATCTGCTCCAGGTTTCTACCCCAAAATAAGAAGAGTACATAGGTGAGCTATCTAGCTCACTGTAACCCAACCCAGCAGCATTCACATACAGCAACAGGAGCTTTTCACCCCTCACTCCCAAACAAAACGTTAGCCTGGAGGACTAGGTAGTAAAGGGTAAATAGAGGGAAAAAACTCATTTTGTACAAGCCAGGGGTGCTATTTAATTCCCTGAACAGGGAAAAGTGCAGGCTTTGAAAGTGGCAAAGTGCTTTTTAACTCACTAGCTGTGCTCAGAGAACCCACAACCAACCTACAATGGATACCTCACACACCTGGAGCTGCCTCACCTCACTCCAGCAGCTGCCCTAATCCAAAGCTCCCCGACAGCCCAACCAGGTTACACCTGGGCAATCCAGAGGTCTGAGAGGGCATGTGAATAAATACAACAGACGAACTGTAGACAAAAGCCTGAGGATCAGAGATCCAGTGTACTGATAGAGCACAGAAGACATTCGCTCTTCTCAATATGGAAGACATTTGGACTTAATTTTTTTCTTTTTGTTAAGGTTTAAATTTGTCTATCCCTCTTATATTGCTGATTTATTCTCCTTACTTTTTACATTCACCCCCTTTCCTTTTTTTCCTTTCCTTCTTCTCATTTTTTCTCTTTTTTACTAACCATCCAACTAGTTCTTATTCTACTTCCTTATATTACTCTAAACTTTTCTATGCTTCTTCAATCCCTGACAATAGCACCCTTCTCCACAACAACTAGACTATATCTCTACACATTAGGGTCTTGTTTACCTGCAGCCCTTATGCTTCACACTGCTTCTCCCCTGTCCCTATCTCCTTTTGTTTTCCTTATTCATTTATTCATATGTGCATACATTGTTTGGGTCATTTCACTCCCTTGTCCCCAGCCCCATCCCTCTCCCCACTGCACCACCCTCGCTACCAGGCAGACCCTGTTCTGCCCACATCTCCAATTTTGTTGAAGAGAAGACATAAGCAATAATAAGAAAGACATAGCGTTTTTGGTAGTTGAGATAAGGATAGCTATACGGAGAGATTCCTAGCATTCCTTCCATGCACATGTCTATTACATCCCTAATTGATTTAACTCTACCTGACCTCTTCACTACTTCCCAGTCATCTTCCCATATTGAGCTCTGTCATTTTAAGGTTACTGTATTAGCTCCTCTGTAGTGGGGACATCAAACACTATCAAGTTTTCGGTTTCCTACCTATCTCCATTCCTCCCGTATGTGCTCTCCCCTTGTCATGTAACCCAAGTCCAACAACATTGCTGCATTTGCCCTAGATCTAAAGTCTGCATATGAGGGAGAACATACAATTTTTGGTCTTCTGAGCCTGGCTAACCTCGCTCAGAATGATGTTCTCCAGTTCCATCCATCCAGAAGAATGATAAGATTTCATTCTTCTTCATGGCTGAGTAAAATTCCATTGTGTATAAATACCACATTTTCTTAATCCTTTCATCAGTAGTGGGGCATATGGGCTATTTCCATAACTTGATTATTGTGAATAGTGTTGCAATAAACATGGGTGTGCAGGTGCCCCAGGAGTAACCTGTGTTACATTCTTTTGGGTATATCCCCAGGAGTGGGATTGCTGGATCATATGGCAGATCTATGTTTAGTTTTCTAAGAAGCCTCCATATTGTTTTCCAGAGTGGTTACACTAGCTTGCATGCCCACCAGCAGTGTATGAGGGTTCCTTTTTCCCCACATCCACTCCAACATCTGTTGGTGGTGATGTTTTTGATAATGGCTATTCTAACACAGTTGAGGAGGAATCTTAGTGTTGTTTTGATTTGCATTTCCTTTATAGCCAAGGATGGTGAGCATTTTTTCATGTGTTTTATTGGCCATTTGAATTTCTTCTTTTGAGAAAGTTCTGTTTAGTTCAGTTGCCCATTGCTTTATTGATTCATTAATTTTGGGAGAGATTAGTTTTTTGAGTTCCCTGTATATTCTGGTTATGAGTCCTTTGTCTGATGGATAGCTGGCAAATATTTTCTCCCACTCTGTGGGTGGTATTTTCAGTTTAGAAACCATTTCGTTTGTTGTGCAGAAGCTTTTAAATTTTTTGTAGTCCCATTTGTCCATCCTTTCTCTTAGTTGCTGAGCTGCTGGGGTTCTATTGAGGAAGTCCTTGCCTATACCGATTTCCAGAGTATTCCCTGCTGTTTTCTGTACTAGCTTCAGAGTTCCAGGTCAATATTAAGGTCCTTGATGCATTTTGAGTTGATACTAGTACAAGGTGATAAACATGGATCTAGTTTGAGTTTTTTGCAGATGGAAACCACTTTTCCCAACAACATTTGTTGAAGAGGCTGTTGTTTCTTCATCGTATGTTTTGGCGCCTTTGTAAAAAATAAGGTGGCCATAGCTGTATGGATTCATATCCGGGTCCTCTATTCTGTTCCACTGGTCTTCATGTCTTTTTTTGTGCCAGTACCATGCTGTTTTTATTACTATTGCTTTGTAATATTGTTTGAAGTTGGGTATTGTGATACCTCCAGTATTGCTCTTTTTGCTGAGTACTGACTTAGCTATTCACGGTCTCTTGTGTTTCCAAATGAACTTTAGGGTAGATTTTTCAATCTCTGTGATGAATTTCATTGGGATTTTGATGGGAGTTGCATTAAATATGTAGATTGGTTTTGGTAGTATAGCCATTTTTACTATGTTGATTCTACCAGTCCACGAGCATGGGAAATCTTTCCACCTTCTATAGTTTATCTCGATGTCTTTCTTCAGGGCTTTGTAGTTCTCCTTATAGAGGTCATTCACATCCTTTGTTAAGTTTACTCCTAGGTATTTTATTTTTTAAGGCTATTGTGAATGGAATTGTTTTTATATATTCTTTCTCAATTTGTTCGTTGTTGGTGTATAGAAAAGTTAATGATTTTGGTAAGTTGGTTTTGTATCCTGCCATCTTCCTGTAGCTGTTTATGTTGTCTAGGAGTTTTGAGGTAGAGTTTTTTGGGTCTTTAAAATATAGGATCATGTCATCTGCAAATAGGGATATTTTGACAGTTTCTTTACCTATTTGTATTCCTTTTATTTCTTCTTCTTGCTTAATTGTTCTGGCTAGAAATTTCAGTACTATGTTGAATAGGAGTGGGTATAATGGGCACCCTTGTCTCGTTCCTGATTTTAGGGGAAATGGTTTCAGTTTTTCAATATTAAGTATGATGTTGGCTGTAGGTTTGTCATATATAGCCTTTACAATGTTGAGGTACATTCCTTCTATTTCTAGTTTTCTTAGAGCTTTTATCATGAAGTGGTGTTGGATCTTGTCAAAGGCTTTTTCAGCATCTATTGAGATGATCAAGTGGTTTTTGTCTTTGCTTCTATTAATGTGCTGTATTACATTTATATATTTGTGTATATTGAACCACCCCTGCATCCCTGGGATGAACCCAACTTGGTCATGGTGGATGATCTTTATGATGTGTTGTTGGATTTGGTTTGCCATTATTGAGTATTTTTGCATCAATGTTCATTAAGGAAATTGGCCTATAGTTCTCTTTTTGGAGGTGTCTTTGTCTGATTTTGGGATGAGTGTAATACTGGCTTCAGAAAATGAGTTAGGCAGTGTTCCTTCCCTTTCTATTTCATGGAACAGTTTAAGTAGGGTTGGTATTAGTTTTCTTTAAACATCTGATAGAATTCAGCAGGGAATCCATCAGGTCCTGGACTTTTCTTTTTTAGGAGACTCTGTTGCTGCTTCAAATTCATTTTGTGTTATAGATCTATTCTGGTGATTAATATCCTCTTGGTTCAATTTTGGATGGTCATAATTATCTAGGAATTTGTCCATTTCTTCAATATTTTCAAATATATTAGAATATAGGTTCTCAAAGTAGTGTCTGATGATTCCCTGGATTTCTGTGGTGTTTGTTGTTATCTTCCCTTTTGCATTTCTAATTTTACTGATTTGGGTTTTTTCTCTCCTCATTTTAATCAGGTTTGCCAGGGGTCTGTCAATCTTGTTTATTTTTTCAAAGAACCAGCTTTTTGTCTGTTTGATTCTTTGTATGGCTTTTAAAATTTTGTTTCTATTTCATTAATTTTGGCCTTTATTTTTATCATTTCTCACCTTCTGCTTGTTTTGGGATTTGCTTGTTCTTATTTTTCTAGGAGTTTGAGATGTAGCATTAGGTCATTGATTTGAGATCTTTCTGTCCTTTTAATATATGCACTCACGGCTATAAACTTTCCTCTTAGGGCTGCCTTTGTTGTGTCCTATTGGCTCTGGTAGGTCATGTTTTCATTTTCATTAACTTCCAGGAACCTTTTAATTTTCTCTTTTATTTCATCAATGACCCATTGATCATTGAGCAATGTGTTGTTCAGCTTCCAATTGATTGCATGTTTTCTACTGTTGCTTTTGTTGTTGAGTTCTAGTTTTAATGCATTTTGATCAGATAGAATGCATGGGATTATTTCTGTTTTCTTAGATTTGCTGAGGTTTTCTTTGTGCCCTAAGATATGATCAATTTTGGAGAAAGTTCCAGAGGCTGCTGAGAAGAATGTGTATTGTGCAGAAGTTGGATGAAATATTCTGTGGTCATCAGCTAGGTCCATTTGATCTATGGTGTGATTTAGTTCTAGAATTTCTTTATTGATTTTTTGTTTGGATGACCTATCTATTGGTGATAGGGGGGTATTAAGTTCTCCCACTACCACTGTGTTGGAGTTGATATATGCTTTAAGTCCTTCAGAGTATGTTTGATGAAATTGCATGCACTGACATTGGGTTTATATTGGTTGGTAATTGTTATTTCCTTTTGGTGTATTTCTCCTTTTATTCGTATGGAATGTCCTTCATTATCTCGTTTGATCAATATAAGTTTAAAGTCTACTTTGTCTGTGATAAGTATTGCTACTCTGCCTATTTTGGGGGGTCATTGGTTTGATAAATCTTCCAGCTTTTCACACTAAGGTAGTGATTGTTTCTTTCAATGAGATGGGTCTCCTGTAAGCAACATATTTTTGGATCTTCCTTTTTAATCCAGTTTGCTAAACAGTGTCTTTTGATGAGGGAGTTAAGTCTGTTAACATTCAGTGTTAATATTGATATATATGTGGTGATTCCTGTCATGTAGTTGTTTTTGTTGTTTAAAGGTTTGATTGTGTGCAGCTGAATGAATGTTACCTTCTGATTTCTTGTCTTTTCTTCTCCTGTGGTTTGGTACTACCTGTCCTTTCATGGTTTTGCTTGCTTTCACTTTCTGTGTACAGAATTCCTTGGAGAATCTTTTGTAGTGGTGGCTTGGTGGTCATATATTGTTTTAATTTCTACTTATCATGGAAGACTTTTATTGCTCCATCTATTTTGAATGATAGTTTTGCTGCATAGAGTGTCCTAGGTTTGAAGTTATTTTCATTCAGTGCCCAGAATACCTCACTCCATGCCCTTCTTGCTTTTAGGGTTTCCATTGATAAATCTGCTGTGGTTTTGATGGGTTTACTTTTGTTTGTTATTAGTTTTTTTCTCTCTTACAGCCTTCAATATTCTTTCTCTGTTCTCTGTGCTTGTTGTTTTAATGATAGTATGTCGTGGGGTAGTTCTATTTTGGTCAAGTCTGTTTGGTGTCCTGGAGGCTTTCTGTACCTGAATGGGCATAGGTTTCTCTAGATTTGGGAAATTTTCTGTTATTATTTTGTTGACTATATTATGAATTCCTTTTGCTGGCACCTCTTCTCCTTCTTCAATGCCCATGATTCTCAGGTTTGGTCTTTTGATGGAGTCGGCAAGTTCTTGCATATTCCTTTCACACGTCTTCAGTTGTTTGACTTATAGCTCTTCACTTTTTCTTTGAATTTCCAGTTTATCTTCATGTTCTGATTTTCTGTCTTCCACTTGTTCTAGTCTGCTGGTGTGGCCTTCCATTGTGCTTTGTAGTTCTGTTTCCTTTTTTTTCCTGAGGATTTCCATATCATGGGTCCCCTCCTTTTTAATATTGTCAATTTCCATCTTTAATTCATTTATCTCTCTATATATAGTGTTTTCTGTTTCATTTTGATGTTTATTTAGGGCTCTAGTGTCTTGAAATTTCTCGAGTGCTTCTTGTACATTTTGGTTAACCATGTCTAGTAACATCTACATGAAATTCTCAGTGATTACTTGCAGGATATCTTCTTTCAGGGTGTTCTTGTAGGCATGGTTGGGTTCCTTGGCATTGTTTATCTTTGTTTCGTTGGAGTCCAGAACTGGGTATCCATTTTCTTCATTTCCCTCTGAATCCTGTATTAAATTATTTGGGGGAGGAGAATGGTTTCCATCCCCTTTTCATCTTCCCATCACTCAACTTGGTACTGTGCAACTATGTTCTTGATAGGCTAGTTGATGGTTTCAGTCACCTGTTTTCTTTCCCTTGGTTTAATTTTGTTTTGTGACTTTATTGGGTTTTTAGCTTAGTGTGTGTGTGTGGTATTTCTGTCCTTGTTCTGGGTGCAATTTAGTATTAACTAACTCACAACAGTAAAACTAACAAAACAAAACAAAACAAAAAAGAAGAAAGAAAAAATACCCAGAGAAATCAACAGGGAGAGGTGAACAGACACAAACAAACAAGAAACAAACCAAACAAACACAAAAGAAACTCCAGGTTCAGGAACATAGAATTTCAGTCTTAGTTTACTAAGTTCTGGTGTTACTCCTCCAGCATCCAGTCCTGGTGTTGGTATTTAAACCAAAGCTCTGTCATATTCTCGCCAGGTGGTTGGGTAGTGTTTTTTCTTTTTTCTTATGTCTTTCAGTGGCAGCTTTGTTCAGCTCCTCCCTCAGTGAGGTGTGGCAGTTTATGTTTGTATGTTGTCCTCAGGTTCTGGAATCAGCTCTGTAGTCCACCACCTGTCCTGCTTTGGTGTTGGGTTTTTGCTGTACTTATGTACTGGGGTCTTGTTTCCTTGCCTCTTCCCCTTTCTATGGGGCAAGGTCAGTGATCTGTCAGCTGGCCTCCTGCTATCAGCGTGTTGTAATGGTTTGCTGATTATTTTTCAATTTTGCAGTGTCGTTTGACTTTGGATGTTGCTCACTGGCTCAGGATATGAGCTTTGTGGACTGCTACCTGCCCTATTTCAGGCAGTGGCTTATCCCCTGCCCGCTGTCACCCCTCATGCCTTTCAAGCCTTTGTTTACTAAAGTTCACTTGGAGATTATCTCCTTGTCCCTCCCCCCTTCTCTGGTGCACTTTCAGCTTCCCACCCTGACTGCTGTGTGCTAGTTTTCAGTTCTCTGTTTATCATTCAGTTTTTTTTTTTTGCAGAGGGTGGTCAGTCTGCCCAGGGGGCTATGCTGGTTTGTCCCAGGTGTGTCTGCGGGAATACCATGTGACACTTGATGCTCACCTGTTTGGTCTGTTGAATGTCTCCCAAGCAGGTTTGGAGCTGGCAGCTGGCAGTGGCAGCCCTCCTTTTTTCTCAGTGTAAGGTGGAGTGGAGAAGCTTTCTATGGGCTAGATGTTCAGGATGTCAAAGTTTTGATTCTCCTTGGTGCTTTATTTCTGCCAAGTGTTGCTCTAGCATGTCAGCACAATTTTTGATTCACAGAGCTCAGGCCGTCTGCTTCTGCATCTTAGTCGCCATCTTAGATCCTCCTTATTTGACTTTTGAAAGGACTGATTCTTGTTTCACTAAACCTTTTTTATTGTTCTTTTAGTCTCTATTTTGTTTATTTCTGCTTTGATCTTTATTTTTTCTTTCCTATTACTGATTTTGGATTTGTTTTTTTATTTCTTCCTTTTCTAAGACCTTGACATGTCCATTAAATTATATATCGGAGATGTTTCAATTTTCTAGTACTCATTATTAGAAACTTCCATTTTACTTCTTTTTCTGTATCTCCCAGTTTTGGTAGGTTGTGTTTCCATTTTTATTTGGGTGAAATAATTTAAAATTTTCTGCTTTGGCCTATTCAATGACCCACTGCTTTTCAAAAATGTATTCTTCTGCCTGCTTGTATTTGTATAATTTCTGTTTCTCTTGCTGTTGATTTCTAGCTTTCTTTCATCAAAGAAGATACAGGATATTATTTCCATTTTTAAAATTTATTTTGTAGCCTAATATGTGGTCTATTCTAAAATTATTATTTAAATTTGGTGGGTTTTGTGAACTTTTTTTGTCTGGAATATCTATACATTGGCAAAAGTAGGTTATAAAAGTCTCCCACTATTATTTGGGGGGCCTATCTCTCCTTTTAGTGTTCATTTTATAACACTGTGTTCTGATATTTGGTGCACATATGTTTTCTATTATTTCATTAGCATATAATAGTTATACAGGGGGATATATTGCGATATTTACTTATGTGCTTACAATATATCTTAGATTCACCCCCTCTATCATTCTCCCTCCCTCTCCCCTTCTTAGAACATTTTCAAGAGGCTTCATTATTCTCTTTTCATATATGGATGCAAATCACATCTGCCTTATATGCCCTCATAGGCTTAAAACCATTTTATATTCTTGGTGAATTGATTCCTTCATCATTATAAAGTGACCTAATTTGTGTCTTCTTACTGCTTTTGTTTTAAAGTATATTTTATCAGATATAAATGTAACAACTTCTGCTTACTATCAGATACCATTTACTTGGAATATAATTTTCTATCCTTCACTTTCACTATGTTTATGTCTTTACAGGGGAGGTTTCTTGTAGGCAGAATATTGTTTTCAGCACACTTTTTCTTTTAAAGGAGAATTAAGACCATTTATTTACATTTAAAGTTATTATTGAGAGGTATGGACTTGTTCCTGACATTTTGCTTTCTTCTACTTGTTTTGAATATTTTCTGTTGTTTCCTCCTTTCTTCTTCATCTTTGTGGTTTGACGGTTTCCTGTATTAATATTTGATTCTTTCCTATTTCTCATTTATGTATCTATTCTTCAACTGAGATATAGTCTTCTTTTTGCAGTATTGGGGTTTGAACTCAGACCTGTATTTGTCAGGTAGGCACTCTACCACATGAGCCATTCCCCCAGTCCTTTTTGCTTTTGGTATTTTTGAATAGGATCTCATCTTTATACCCAAGCTAACCTGGACCATGATCCTCCTATTTGTGCTTCATGTAACTGGGTTGACAGGCATGTACCACCACACCCAGATCTTTATTGATTGAGATGGGGGCTTGTGAACTTTTTTCCTGGGCTGGTCTTAAACCATGATCCTCCCAATCTCTACCTCTTGAGTAGCTATGATTACAGGCATGAGCCACTTTTCCCAGCCAGATATATTCTTTTATGTGCTCTTATAATAGTGATTTCATTTCTCTTCTGGCTGTGGAACTCCTTAAGAATCTTTTTTAATGCTGGTCCAGTGGTCATGAATTCCTTTAGCTATTGTTCATCTTGGAAGCTCTTTTGTCTCCTTCATTTCTAAAGGATAGCCATGGTGTATATGGTAATCTTCGTTGGTAGTTATTTTCTTTTGGGATTTGAAAAATATCATTCCATGCTGTCTTGACCTTTAGAGTTTGTATTGAGAAATACACTGTTAGTCTAATGAGTTTGCCTTTAAATGTGGCTTGGCACTTCCTTCTCTTTTCAACATTTAATACTTCTTCTTTGTCCTGTACCTTTAATGTTTTGACTACAATATTTTGAGGAGAGGTTCTTTTCTGGTTATGTCTACATGAGGTTCTAAAAGTTTCCTGTACATGGATGTCTATGTCTTTCCAATATTGGGGAAATTTTCTGGTATTATTTCAATGGACAAGTTTTCTCTGCCTTCAACCTTTAATTTTTGTCCTTCAGGTATGTGGGTGTTTGATCTTTTAAAAATGTTTTAGAGATTTTGAATACTCCCTTTATTCTTTTTTTAGTTTTTATTTTATTTCTCTCTGAATGTAGTATTTCAAGAGACCTATCTTCAATCTCTGATATTCTTTATTTTGCTTAATTTATCCTGTTGTTGAGTCTTTTAACTGAATTTTTATCTGATTTACTGAGATTTTCATTTCCAAGATTTCTGTTTGGTTCTTTTTGACTATCTCTATTTCTTTATGATTGAATTACTTATACATATGCTTCATTATCTTCCTTATTTCATTCAAGCATGTGTCTATGTTCTCTTGAATACCATTGGGCTTTAATAAACTATTATTTTGAATTATTGAATAGGAGTTTTGTCCACTTCAATATCTTTGGAATCTTGTAGTAGAGAGTTATGGACTTTAGGAAGTGTTGCATTATCTTGTGTCTCATATTTCTTGTGTTTCTATGTAAATATTTGCATATCTATTGGGATGGATAGCTTATATGTCTTTTATGTGATGGGCTTCTTAGTAAGCAGCTTTCTCCTGACAATGTTTTCAGATGTTAGCTTATGTTCATTTTATTTTACTTTTAAACATTTTGTTAGCACATATTAGTTGCATAAGGGGATTCTTATAACATTTCCATATATGATTCCAATGTACCTCAGCTAGGTTCACCACAACCATCATTTTCTCTCCCCCCTACACCCATTTAAAATGATTACCTGTTTTAATATTTTATCTCCATACACATATATAAGGCACCTCGATCATATTCACCCTCCTTCACCCTCTCCATTCACCCTCCCCCTATCACTACTACACTCCCACTACTAGGACCACTTTTACTTTACTGCCTTTCATTGTTTAAGTGTATGTTTGTTGCTCAAAGAGGTTTTACCATGATATTTCATCTGTGAATATATTGTTCTTAAATCAGTCTGACCTCCTCTACTACTCTTCCTTAGCCATTTCTCTCTTCCCCCCATTATTCAACAGCTTTCAGTGTGTTTTGTTGTGCCTTCCTCCTGTGCAGGAAAAAAAACTTTGGAGAAAGTTCCATGAGCTGCTGAGAAGAACGTGTATTGTGCAGCTGTTGTATGAAATACTCTGTAGAAGTCTGCTAAATCCATTTGGTCCATGGCATCATTTAATTCCAAAATTTATTTGTTGATTTTTTTTGTCTGGATAACCTACCTATTGATGATAGTGGAGTATTGAAATCTCACACTATCATTGTGTTGGAATCTATCTGTGCCTTTACAACCAGTAGTGTTTGTTTAGTGAAGTTGGGTGTGCTGACATTGAGAACATATAAGTTAACAAGTTATTTCCTCTTGATCCATTGTTCCATTTATTAGTATGAAGTGACCTTCTTTGTCATTTCTGATTAATTTATATTGAAAGCTTTCTTTATCAGCAATAAGTATAGTTACTCCTGCCTGTTTTCATGGTCCATTTGCTTAGAAAATCTTTTTCTACCCTTTCACCCTAAGCTCTGTTTATAACATTAAGATTCTTATGGGCAATAAGACATTGGATCTAGCTTTTTAATCCAGCTTGCCAATATGTGTCTTTTGATTGGGGAATTGAGACCATTAACATTCAGTGTTACCATTGAAAGGCATGTGGGTTTTCCTACCATTTTCTTCCGCGTGTGTGTGTGTGTGTGTGTGTGTGTGTGTGTGTGTGTGTGTGTGTGATTCTTTCCTACTCTTCATCTGCTTATCTACTCATCTCCTAAGATTTATTTACTTCCATTTTCATGACTATGTTTATCTTCTGTGTGTGCATGTATGAGCCTTTAAATATCTTCTGGAGTATTGGTTTAGTGCTCATAAACTGCTTCACTTTCTATTTATCACAGGAGGTTTTTATTTCCTCTTCAATTATGAATGATAGCTTTCCTGGGTAGAGTAATCTAGGTTTGAAATTATCTTCTTTCAACAACTGAAATACCTCATTCTATGCCTTTCTTGTTTTTAATGTTGCTGTTGAGAAATCTGTTATTCTGATGGGTTTGCCTTTGGAGGTGATTTTACATTTCCCCCTGGCAGATTTTGATATTCTTTCCTTGTTCTCTGTACTTAATGTTTTAACTATAATATGCCATGGAAATGGTCTATTTTGGTTGTGTCTATTTGGTGTTCTAGAGACCTCCTAAATCTGGATGGGCATCTCTTTCTCATGATTTGGGAATTTTTCTGTTATTGTTTTGCTCAATATGTTTCCTATGCCTTTGGTTTGCAGCTCTTCTCCTTCTTCAATGCCCATGATTCATAGGTATGGTATTTTAATGGAGTTGCGGAGTTCTTACATATATCTTTCATATCTCTTCATTCTTTTTTTCTATGCATTCATCCATTTTTTTCCATTGCATCTTCTTTGTCTTCAAGTCCTGAAATTCTGTTTTCCAATGCAGAGTGGTTTGCAACTGTATTTTTTATTTGACTTAAGGAACTTTTTATTTCCAGAGTTTCCATTTGGTTTTCTTTTTTTATTTTTTTGGAGTCATTCTTTATCTTTATTAAATACCCTTTCCAAAACTTGTACTGTCTTCCTGTTTTCATGTATCTGTTTTTTGTATCTTCCTTGAATTTATTCAGATATTTGTTTGTATCCTCTTTGAGTTCATTTATTTGCTTTCTCGTTGAATTTATTTACTCATGTATCTATGTTCTCTTTGATTTCATTGACTTGTTTTTGCATGTATGTTCCTGTCTCTTTAATTGCTTTTTATCATCATTCTTTGAGATTGGAAATTTAGGTTAAATACCCTCTACTATCCATCAGATACTTTGCTGTGTTATTGTTGACATTTTGAGTAATCATATTCCCCTGTCTTTTCACATTTCTTATGCTTCTATTTTGAGATTTGTTCATCTGTAGTCAGTTAGTTTGCTGGGTTTTAGTCACCTGAAGTCTTTCCCTTGAATTAATTTCTATATTGTGGCAGGAGTGGTTATTGGCTTCTGTTGTTTCTGACCACTGGCTTGGAGGTAAAACTTAGCAAAAATAAATTCACCAATTCAATCCCAAAGCAGATATTTACATGAAGTTTAATACTTTGGCAGTGTTAAAAAATAAAGCTTATCTGCGTAAAATTTAAAACGTAGGTAATAAAAATCATTGGGATGAGAGAGGAGATAGGAGAAATGAAGGGGATCCAAGATGGTGACTAGGGCACAAAAGCAGATAGTGTGAGCTCAGTGAATGAAAAACCTTGCTGAGACACTGGAGCCACACTTGGCAGAAATAAGTCACAAAGGAAAATCAAAACTTTGACACCCTGAACCCCTAGCCCATAGAAAGCTTCTCCACTCCACCTTACACTGAGAAAACAGGAGAGCTGCCAATGCCACCACACGCTGGTCCAAACCTGCTTGGGAGACATTTGGCAGACCAAACAGGTGAGCACCAAGTGTCACATGATATTCTTCCAGCCACGAATGGGTAAACCAGCATAGTCCCCTGGGCAGACTGACCACCCCAAAAGATTCTTCAAGGAATTCTGCACACAGAAAATGAAAGCAAACAAAACCATGAGAGGACAGGCAGTACCAAACCACAGAAGAAAAGACAAGGAATCAGAGAGTAACATTGATTCAGCTTCACACAATCAAACCCTTAAACAAAAAAAACAAGTAAATGACAGGAATCACCACATATATATCAATACTAACACTGAATGTTAACGGACTTAACTCTTATCAAAAAAATACTGTTTGGCAAACTGGATTAAAAAGGAAGATCCAACAATCTGTTGCTTACAGGAGACCCATCTCATCGAAAGAAAAAAAATCACTACCTTAGGGTGAAAAGCTGGAAGAATATTTACCAAGGCAATGGCTCCTGAAAAAGGCAGGAGTAGAAATACTTATTTCAGACAAAGTAGACTTCAAACTTACATTGACCAAACGAGATAATGAAGGACAAGCCATAATAATAAGAAGAGAAATACATCAAAAGGAAATAACAATTATCAACCTATATGCACCCAATGTCAGTGCATGCAATTTCAACAAACATACTCTGAAGGAAATAAAAGCATATATCGACTCCAACACAGTGGTAGTTGGAGACTTTAATACCCCCCATCACCAATAGATAGGTCATCCAAACAAAAAATCAATAAAGAAACTCTAGAACTAAATCACACCATAGATCAAATGGACCTAGCTGATGACTACAGAATATTTCATCCAACTTCTGCACAATACACATTCTTCTCAGCAGCCTCTGGAACTTTCTCCAAAATTGACCATATCTTAGGACACAAAGCAAGCCTCAACAAATATAAGAAAACAGAAATAATCCCATGCATTCTATCTGGTCACAATGCAATAAAACTAGAACTCAACAACAAAAGCAACAGTAGAAAACATGCAATCAATTGGAAGCTGAACAACACATTGCTCAATGATCAATGGGTCACTGATGAAATAAAAGAGAAAATTAAAAGGTTCCTGGAAATTAATGAAAATGAAAACATGACCTAACAGAAGCTATGGGACACAGCAAAGGCAGTCCTGAGAGGAAAGTTTATAGCCATGAGTGCATATATTAAAAGGACAGAAAGATCTCAAATCAATGACCTAATGCTACATCTCAAACTCCTAGAAAAACAAGAACAAGCAAAACCTAAAACAAGCAGAAAGAGAGAAATAATAAAAATAAGGGCTGAACTTAATGAAATAGAGACAAAAAATACAAAGATCAGCAAAACAAACAGCTGGTTCTTTGAAAAAAAATAAACAAGATTGACAGACCCCTGGTAAACCTGACTAAAATGAGGAGAGAAAAAAAGCCAATCAGTAAAAAATCAGAAATGCAGAAGGGGAGATAATAACAAACACCACAGAAATTCAGGGAATCATCAGACACTACTTTGAGAACCCATATTCTTATAAATTTGAAAATCTTGAAGAAATGGACAGATTTCTAGACACTTATGACCATCCAAAATTGAACCAGAGGATATTAATCACTGGAATAGATCTATAACACAAAATGAATTTGAAGCAGCAATAGAGTCTCCCAAAAAAAGAAAAGACCAGGACCTGATGGATTCTCTGCTGAATTCTATCAGCTCTTTAAAGAACTATTACAACCCTCCTTAAACTGTTCCACAAAATAGAAAAGGAAGGAACACTGCCTAACTCATTTTTTGAAGCCAGTATTACACTCATCCCAAAACCAGACAAAGACACCTCCAAAAAGGGGAACTATAGGCCAATTTCCTTAATGAATATTGATGCAAAAATACTCAATAATGGCAAACCAAGTCCAACAACTTATCAGAAAGATCATTCACCACAACCAAGTTAGCTTCATCCCAGGGATGCAGGGGTGGCTCAACATATGCAAATCTATAAATGTAATACAGCATATTAATAGAAGCAAAGACAAAAACCACTTGATCATCTCAATAGATGCAGAAAAAGCCTTCACTAAGATCCAACACCACTTCATGATAAAAGCTCTAAGAAAACTAAGAATAGAAGGAATGTTACATTAACATTGTAAAGGCTGTATATGACAAACCTACAGCCAACATCATACTTAATGGTGAAAAGCTGAAATCATTTCCCCTAAAATCAGGAATGAGACAAGGATGCCCACTATCCCCACTCCTATTCAAAAAAGTACTGAAATTCCTAGCCAGAGCAAAGAAGAAATAAAAGGAATACAAATAGGAAAAGAAACTGTCAAAATATCCCTATTTGCAGATGACATGATCCTATATCTTAAAGACCCAAAAAACTCTACCTCAAAACTCCTAGATACCATAAACAGCTACAGGAAGATGGCAGGATACAAAACCAACTTACCAAAATCATTAACTTTTCTATACACCAACAACGAACAAATTGAGAAAGAATATATAAAAACAATTCCATTCACAATAGCCTTAAAAAATAAAATACCTAGGAGTAAACTTAACAAAGGATGTGAATGACCTCTATAAGGAGAACTACAAAGCCCTGAAGAAAGACATCGGGATAAACTACAGAAGGTGGAAAGATCTCCCATGCTCATGGACTGGTAGAATCAACATATTAAAAATGGCTATACTACCAAAAGCAATCTACATATTTAATGTAACTCCCATCAAAATCCCAATGAAATTCATCACAGAGATTGAAAAATCTACCCTGAAGTTCATTGGAAACACAAGAGATGCAAATAGCCAAGGCAATACTAAACAAAAAGAGCAATGCTGGAGGTATCACAATACCTAACTTCAAACTATATTACAAAGAAATCACAATAAAAACAGCATGGTACTGGCACAAAAACAGACATGAGAAGGGTAGAACAGAATAGAGGACCCGGATATGAATCTCCACAGCTATAGCCACCTTATTTTTTACAAAGGCACCAAAAAACAGCCTCTTCAACAAATGTTGCTGGGAAAAGTCGTTATCTGCCTGCAAAAAACTGAATCTAAATCCATGTTTATCACCCTGTACTAGTATCAACTCAAAATTGATCAAGGACCTTAATATCAGACTTGAAACTCTGAAGTTAGTAGAGGAAAGAGCATGGAATTCTCTGGAAGCAATATGTATAGGCAAGGATTTCCTCAATTGAACCCCAGCAGCTCAGCAACTAAGAGAAAGGATGGACAAATGGGACTACATAAAATTATAAAGCTTCTGCACAGCAAAAGAAATTATTTCTAAACTGAAGAGACCACCCACAGAGTGGACGAAAATATTTGCTAGCCATCCATCAGACAAAGGTCTGATAACCCGAATATACAGGGAACGCAAAAAACTAATCTCTCCCAAAATCAATGAAGCAATAAAGCAATGGGCAACTGAACTAAACAGAACTTTCTCAAAAGAAGAAATTCAAATGCCTAAAAACACGTGAAAAGATGCTCACCATCCCTGGCTATAAAGGAAATTCAAATCAAAACCATACTAAGATTCCACCTCACCCCTGTTAGAATAGCTATCATCAAAAACACCACCACCAACAGATGTTAGAGAGGATGTGGGAAAAAGGAAACCTCATACACTGCTGTTGGGAATGCAAGCTAGTGCAACCACTCTTGAAAAAAATTTGGAGGCTTCTTAAAAATTTAAACATAAATCTGCCATATGATCTAGCAATCCTACTCCTAGGAATATACCCAAAAGCATGCAACATAGATTACTCCAGAGGCACCTGCACACCCATGTTTATTGCAGCTTTACTCACAATAGTCAAGTTATGGAAACAGCCAAGATGCCCCACTACTGATGAATGGATTAAGAAAATGTGGTATTTATACACAATGGAATTTTACTCAGCCATGAAGAAGAATGAAATTTTATTATTGTCAAGTAAATGGATGGAACTGGAGAACGTCATCCTGAGTGAGGTTAGCCAGGCTCAGAAGACCAAAAATCGTGTGTTCTCCCTCATATGCAGACTTTAGATCTCAGGCAAAGGCAGTAATGTTCTTGGACTTGGGTCACATGCTAAGGGGAGAGCCCATTGGGGAGGAATGCGGATAGGGTAGGAAACCAAAACTTGAAAGTGTTTGGAATTAACCTAGAAGGTAACACCCATGCACAGGAAATCAATGTGAGTCAACTCCCTGTATAGCTATCCTTATCTCAACCAGCAAAAACCCTTGTTCCTTCCTATTATTGCTTATACTCTCTCTACAAGAAAATTAGAAATAAGGGCAAAATAGTTTCTGCTGGGTATTGGGGGGGGGAGAGGGAGGGGGCGGAGTGGGTGGTAAGGGAGGGGGTGGGGGCAGGGGGGAGAAATGAACCAAGCCTTGTATGCACATATGAATAATAAAAGAAAAAGGAAAAAAAAAAGAAAGTGTTTGATGTCCCCACTGCAGAGGAGCTAATACAGTAACCTTATAGCAACAGGGGTCAATATGGGAAGGTGACTGGGAAGTAGTGAAGAGGTCAGGTAAAGAAGAATCAGTTCGGGTTGTAATACACTTGTGCATGGAAGCAATGTTAGGAATCTCTCTGTATAACTATCTTATCTCAACTAGCAAAAATGCTATGTCTTTCTTATTATTGCCTATGTCTTCTCTTCAACAAAATTGGAGAAGAGGGCAAAACAGGTTCTGCCTGGAAGCAAGGGGGTTGGGGAGAGAGGGAGGAGGCAGGGAGAAAGGGGGAGAAATGGCCCAAACTTGTATGCACATATGAATAAGTGAATAAAAAAATGATAAAAGACAAATAAATTTGACAAAACTTTAAGCTAAAATATCCAAAATGACAAAGATGACCCAAATTTTAAAAAATTAGAGATGAAAAAGGAGACATTACAGTTGATACTAGAAAAATTAAAAGGACCATTAAGGATTATTTTTAAACTATAGCTAATAAATTGAAAAACGAAGATAACATACACAAATTTTGGTACACAAATAACCTACCAAACTAAATAAGAAGTTATAATAAACCTTAAATAGATAATAATAATAATAATAATAATAATAATAATGAGATTGAATCAGTAATAAAAAGTCTCCCAACAATGAAAAGTGTAGAATTGGATGGCTTCAATGCTGAGTTTAACCACATTACCACAGAAGACAATTACCAATGCTTCTCAAACTGTTTTATAGAATTTAAAAAGAGGGAACTATTCCAAACTCATTCTATGAGAGCAGCACTACCATGCTACTAAAACCTAAAATGGATGCAACAGAAACTATAGACCAATATTCCTGATGAACATAGATGCAAAAATCATCAACAAAATCCTTTCAAATTGAATTCACAAGCACATTGAAAAGATCATACACCATGATGAAGTTGGCTGCATTCCAGGGTTGTAAGGATGGTTCAACATATGCAAATTAATAAATGTAATACAGAACACAAGTAGAATCAAAGCTAAAAATTACATGATCCTCTCAATAAGTGCAGAAAAAGCATTTGATAAAATTTAACATCTCTTCGTGATAAAAGCATGACACAAGTTATGTACAGAAAGATCAGACTTCAAAATAATGGAGGCTAAATATGAAAACCCATAGCTAATAACCCACCAAAACAGAAAAAAGTAAAACACTACTGGAAGACTTGCCAGAGCAATTAGACAAGAAAAATAAATAAAAGATACAGAAATTGGAAGGAAGGAAGCCAAATTACCCATGTTCATGGGTATGATTTTATATAGAGAAAAACTTAAGAATTCAACCAAAAGAGTATTAGAACTAAGAAACCTATTCAGCAAAATACCATAATAAAAAATCAACATAATATAATGACAGCTTTTCTATATACCAATAATTAATTTGCTGAGAAAGAAGTTTGTGAAGTAATTATATACATGACAGTCACAAAAAATATCTAGGAGTAAACCTAACTAAGGGTGTGAAAGAGCACTATGTTAAAAATTACAAAACACTGAAGAAATAAATTGAAGAATACATTAAAAGATACAAAGACTTCCCATATTCTCATGGATTGAAAGGAATAATATTTTGGAATGTCCATACTACCCAAAGCAACATACAGATTTAATGCAGCCACCATCAAAATGCCAATTACTTTCTGCACAGAGCTAGGAAAAATAATCTTAAAACTCATACGGAAAAATAAAAGACTCTGAAAAGTCAAAATAATCTTGAGCAAAACAATGCTAAAGACATCATAATACCTGACTTTGAGACATACTACAGAGCCACATTTACAAAAGCAGAATGATACTGTCACAGAAACAGAAATAGGCACAGGAACAGAGTAAAGGATCAAAAAATACATCCATACATCTTCAGTCAACCAATTGTTGACAAGGATGCCAAAAACATACATTGCAAAAAGGACAGCCTCTTCAACAAATGATGGTGGGAAAATTGACTATATGTAGAAGATTGAAACTTGACCTTCTCTCTCTTACCCTACACAAAAATCAACTTTAAATGGATGAAAGACCTTAATATAAGACCTGAAACTGAAATTACTAGAAGAAAACAAAAAGGAAATAATTAAAGATGTTATCACAGACAGTGATTTCCTGGACATGACACTAAAAACACAGGAAACAAAAGCAAGAGTTAACAAATGGGATTTTGTCAAATTAAAAATCTTCACAGAATTGAGCTGGTTAATCTTGATTGTCAACTTGATTGGATTGAGAGACACATAGAAGATTAGTGAAGGATACCTTTGGGTGGATCTTTGAGGGCATTTCCAGAGCTGATTTAGATCATGAGGGCTGTGACATAATCAACGTTTGATTCACTAATGGATTCAAATTTTATTTTGGTATTTCTTTCTTTTTTATTATTGTTGTACTGGGGGTAAATTGTGACATTTATCAAAGCTTTTACAATATGTCATAGTTGAATTCATCCCCTCCATCATTTTTCTTTATCTCCTTTACCCCTATTCCTGGAATAGTTTCCACAGGTCTCATTTTTCCATTTACATACATGAATGCATAACATTTCCACTATATTCACCTTATTCACTCTGGTACTCCCTTTCCCTAGATCCTCTCTCCTCCCACTGGTGTAAAACCCCCAGACAGGACCTGTTTTACATTCCTGTTCTCCAATTTTGAAAAAGGACATTTTTGTTTGTATAAGATAGCTCTACAGAGAGTTTTGTTGTAACATTTTCATGTATATATGTATTATAACCTGAATTGGTTTATCTCCTCTATCTCCTTTCTACACTAATCCTCCTCTTATGTTGATTTCAACAGGTTTAAAAGGTCTAGATTAACTCTTTTATACAAAGTACATCAACCATATTCACTTTCTTAACTTCCTTCTTTTACTATGCCTCTCCTGTTAGTGAATTCCAGTTAGTATGACCTATTTTTCATAATATTGTTTGTATTTGTATTAGGCCTGTTTTCCACATATGAAAGAAAACATGTGGTCTTTGGCTTGCTAGACCTGGTTAACTTCACTTAAGATGGTGTTTTCAGTTCCATGCATTTACCTGCAAGTGACAAATTTTCATTCTTGTTTGTGGCTGAATAGAATTACATTATAATGATACCACATTTTCTTAATCCATTCATCAGTTGAGGGGCATCTTGGCTGTTTCCATAGCTTAGATATTGTCAGTAATGCCACAATAAACATGGGTGTGCAGGGGCCTTTATTGTGACTGACTTACATTCCTTTGGGTATATCCCTAGAAGTGGTATTACTGGATCATATGGCAGTTCTATTTTTAGTTTTTTGAGGAGCCTCCATACTGTTTTCCATAGTGGTTGTACTAATTTGTATTCCCCCCCAGCATTGTGTGAGGGTTCCTTTTTCCCCATATCCTTGCCAAAATTTGTTGTTGTTTGTGTTCTTGACGATAGCCATTCTAACAGGAGTAAGGTGGATCCTAATGTGATTTTGCTTTGCATTTCCTTTGTAGCCAAAGATGTTGAGCATTTCTTCACGTGTTTCTTGGCCATTTGGACTTCTTCCTTTGAAAAAGCTCTATTCAGTTCATTTGCCTATTTCTTTATTTGATCAATGATTTTGGGGGATTTTATATTTTTGAGCTCCGTGTATATTCTGATTATTATTCCCTTGTCAGATGTGTAGCTGGCAAAGGTTTTCTTCCATTCTGTGGGCTACCTCTTCAATCTGGTGACCATTTCTTTCATAGTTTCCTGTAGTTTCCTGGAACTGTTTGAAGAGTGTGGTATTAGTTCTTCTTTAAAGGTGTGGTAGAATTCAGCAGTGAATCCGTCAAGTCCTGGACCTTTCTTTTGTGGGAGACTGCTTCAATTTCATTGCTTGTTATAGATCTAGTCAGGTGACTTATATCTTCTTGGTGCCATTTTGGATGGTCATGTGTAAAATTTTTCCATTTCTTCTAGATTTTCTAGTTTATTTGAATATAGGTTTTCAGAGTAATTCCTAGTGATTCCCTGGATTTCCTTGGTGTTTGTGATAATCCCTCGTGTTTCATTTCTAATTTTATTAATTTGGATCTTTTCCCACCTCATTTTAGTCAGATTTTCTAGGGGTTTATCAAGTCTATTTATCTTTTCAAAGAACCAGCTTTTAAAAAATTCTTTGTATGATTTTTTTTGGTCTCTATTTTGTTGATTTTGATCCTTATTTTTATTATTTCTCTCCTGCTAGTTTTGGGTTTAGCTTGTTCTTGTTTTTCTAAGAGTTTGACATGTAGCATTAGATCATTTGAGATGTTTCTGTGTTTTTAATATATGTATTCATGCCTATAAATTTTCATCTTAAGAATGCCTTTGCTGTGTCCCACAGCAAAATGAAATGAAATTTCATTTTCATTAAATTCCAGGAACTTTTTGATTTCCTCCCATATTTCTTCAATGACTTACCAATTATGGAGCAATGTGTTTTTCAGTTGCCAGGTGTTTGAATATATTCTGTTGTTTCTTTTTTTGTTGAGTTCTAGTTTTATTTCGTTGTGGTCAGACAGTATGCAAGGGGTTATTTCACTTTCTTATCACCTAAATATGATCTATTTTGGAGAAATTTTCCATGGGCTGATGAGAAAAATGTATATTGTATTGTTGTGGGATGCAATACTCTGTAGATGTTTGTCTGGATGACCTATCTATTGGTGATAGAGGAGTATTGAAATCTCCACTGCCACCATGTTGGGGTCTCTCTGTGGTTTTAAGTCCAGTAGCCATATATTTAAGGAAGATGGGTGCACCAACATTGGGCGCATATAAGTTAACAACCGATATTTCCTCCTGATGTATTTCTTTTATTATTATGAAGTAACCTTTGTCTCTTCTGACTGATTTAGGTTTCAAGTCTGCTTTATCTATTATAGGTATAGGTACTCCTGCCTGTTTTGAGTGTCCATTAGCTTAGTAAGTCTTCTTCTACTCTTTCACCCTAAGCCATTGTTTGTTTCTGTCTGTGAGACGAGTTTCTTGTAAACAACATATAGTCACGTGGATTCAAATTTTAAATAGACTGTTGGGAGACAGTGGAACTGTGGAAGATGAATTCCAGTTGGAGGAAGTGGCTGGCAGTGTGCTTTTGAAGGGTTAATCTCCACCATGTCCCCTTCCTGTTTCTTTCTCTCTCTCTCTCTCTCTCTCTCTCTTTCTCTCTCTCTCTCTCAACCATGAGCCAAAACAAATTTCTTCCTTTAAACTGTTTCTCTTAGTTATTTGTCACAGTGAAGAAAAAACTGACAAACACAATAATGAAGAGACAACCCACAGTATGATAGAATATTGTTGCCAGATGTTAATCTGACAGATAATTAATATCCAGAATATATAAAGAACTCAAAAAATTTAACAACAAAAAGCCATCCAATTAAAAACTAGGCAAATGATCTGAATAGATATTTCTCAAAAGAATAAACACAAATATCCAATAAATGTATAAAATTCTCCATATCATAACAATTTAGGAAATGCAAGTCAAAACTACAATGAGATTCAATCTCACCTCAGTTAGAATGGCTATTGTCAAAAAATAACAAATGATGGCGGGGGTATGTCCATCAACAGATGAATGAAAATTTATGATATTCATACACAATGGAGTATTATTCAATCATAAAGAAGAACAAAATCCTTTCATTTACAGGAAAATGGATGGAACTGTTAGGTATCGTGTTAAACAATATAAAGCAGACACACAAAGATAAGTACTACATGTTTTCTCTCTTATGTGGAAACTTCTTAAAGAAAAGATGACCTAAAATAGAAGAGTAGTTATTAGGATCTGGGAAGGGGAGCAAGGTGAGGGGAGAAAGGGAGAAGAAATTTGGAAGTACATGATGAATATACAATTTATACATATATGAAAATGTCATAGTAAATCCCACTTACTTTTTACAATTAATATGTATTCATAATTATAACTTTAAAGGTAAAAATCAAACAGTAATGTGGTGATTGTTAGTGATTGGGAGGGGGGACTGGGAAGTTAGTAAACATAAAGTTTCTGTTAAGCAAGCTAAATAATTCTAAAGATGTGCTTACACAACCTTGTACCTACAATCAACAATAAGGTATATACACTTAGAAATTGTTAAGAGGGCAGAATTCATTTTAAGTGTTCTTACCACAATTTTACAAAATACTTTTTCACACAGGGTGGTATACATACACAATATAATAGCATGCATCCTTGAAAAAGAATGAAATTATGATACATGTTACATGTATGAGCCTTTAAGACATTATGCTAAATGATCTAACACAGACAGTAAAGAACATATATTTTATGATTCCACTTATGTGAGCTGTCCAGAATTGTTAATTCATCAAAACACAAAATTACCAATGGTGGGAAAGGGAGGAATGTGTAATTACTTTTAATGGACATGGAGTTTCAGTTTGGGACCATGGAAAATCTCTGAAGATAGATAATAGTGAAAGATGAGGCTCACTGGAAATATACTTAAAGTGGCCAAAATGGCAAATTTTGTTTTATATATTTTTCTAAAATATCTTTTCATATTAAAATACTAGCAAACTGAATTCAATATTATATCAATGAGATTATACAACACTACAAGTGGAATTTATCCAAGGAATGCAATATGGTTTTCATATCTGAAAATTCTTAATGTAGTCCACTAGAGCCACTGAACAAAGCACAAAATCATCTCAACAGATTTAGAAAAGCAATTGGAAGAATCCAAGACATTTAAAGGATAAAAACACTCTAGAATTTAGGAATAGATGGTATGTTAGACTTTTTGTCACTGTGACAAAATACCTGACATAAACAACTTAAGGGAGGAAGGATCTATTTTGAATCATGGTTTTAGTTTAAGTCCATAGTTCTTGGCTCCATAGTAAGGCAGAACTTCATGGTGGTGGGCTCATGTGGTAGAGGACACTTTTTACAGGAAGCAAAGAGAAGAGGGGCATCCAGGGAAAAGAATCCCCAAAGGACCTACCCCCAGTGACCTACTTCCTCCAGCTAAACTGCACCACCTAGGGTTCCTATAACCTCCAAAAATAGAACTACCAGCTGGGGTCCAAGCCTTCAATACATGAGTCTGTTTGGAGGACATTTCACATCCAAACCATATTCCACCCCTAGCCCACAAAAGGAACATGTTCATCTCATAATACAAATGCATTTAGTCTATCTTCAAGAGTTCTCTTAGTCTTAAGAGTTACAATATTGTTCAAAAGTCCAAGTTCAAAGATTTTTCTGAGACTCAAAGCAAACTTTTAGTTTAACAGTTACTTAGAAAATTATTTTGCCAAAAGCACTGACTCGTCAGCTGTGCCTGGAAATGTCCAAAGAGGAACTAAAAGCAGAATTAAAAATTTGTATCTCTGCCTCCATCTCCTTTGTCTTTAGCCATTTTTCCTCCAGTAAACTTGGATTCCTGGAATGACAGGACTGATGGATAAGCATCAAAACTATCTCTCATGCAGCTTTGACTTTCTTATTGTTAAAAGGTCCTGCCTGACTAATTCTAATATAATGAGCAACCAGACCACATCTTTGATTGGTGCTGCCATCGTATGTAGTCCTGGACACAATTCTTTCTCTATTTGAACCTAAAGCTCATGTCAGTACCCCAAAAATAGGCTGAAATACTTATCTTCCCTCTTATTAGCATATGCGTAGTCCTTTCCTGACTTTACCATCGCTCCTTTGCTTTCTTTGGGGCAAGTGGCTGGACCTGACATACTGAAACCCAGAGTCAGGCCTGTGGCCTAGGACTCCAGTAATATTAGCTGTGAGCCCCTGTAAAAATCAGAAACAAGGTACAGCGACACGGAGTAAACATTCCCATTCTAAAAGGGAGGAATGGGGCATATAAAGGAAGGATTGGACCAAGAAACCAGCAGAACAAATATTAAATCCTGCAGCTCCATGTCCACCAGGGCACATGGTGTCATGATGTGATTTCCAAAGGTCTTGAGCATCCCTGCCCTAATGGCCTTGCTGGTTACAGTCTACATGTTTTCTTTTTTGGGTTGGCTCTGCTCAATGCCTGAAGCTTTTTTTTCTGCAAATGTTCCACATTTCTGTCATTTCCTACTTCCTTTGATCTCTGTTGTAGCTTAGGTTTCACTCTCACAGCTTCACTTATCACCCTCTCAGGGCTTTCTGCAGGGACTCCAACCCTATCACACACTGCCTGATCTCCCAGGCTTTCCTTTAAAATCTGAGTGTAAGCCTTCATGACCCTGTAACTCTTGCATTTTGCATGCCTGCAAAACCAGCATTACATGGATGATGTCAAAGTATGCTGCAAGCTCAAGCTGTAGTTGAGTGCCCTTGGACCATGACCACATTGGCTTGTGAGTGGCTGGTGAAATGAGTCCTGGGAAAACAGCTTCCTAGGTGGCCCATGCAAACTGGGAAACCCAAAGATGTTCCAAATGAGTTAAAACCTTCACACCTTTGAGCCTGTGATGGGTGGCACTCCAGCCAATTCCTGAGATGCCCTAAATACATCTTTCTCATTGTTCTGGTGCAAAGTACTTAGCTTCGTTTTAGTGGCTTTAATCCTTTTAACAACCATACCATTTTTGTCCACAACTTTAAACATGCTCCTTTTGTGGCCAACCTACAAGTTTTTCAAATCTTTCTGTTCTGTTTTTTTTTGCTCCTGATTCTCACTATAAATCTAAAAGCAAACAGTAATAACTATATCACAATCTGGATGCTGGGTGGCCTAGAAATTTCCTTCATTGATTAATTAATCCATCACCATAAAACTTAGCCTCCCTTAAAATCAGGACATGGATGAAATGTAGCCAAGTTCTTTCATAGCATATAACATGAATGACCTCCAGTCTAAGTCCTCATAAAGTCCTCATTTTTATCTAAAACATCATGAGCACAGTCTTTGCTGTCCACATTCCTATAAGCATTCTGGTCTTCTGAGCTTTCACCAGAATCTCCCATTAAGCTGCACTTGCAGAATTCTAGGCTTTCTCTAGCCTGTTTCTCCAAACTTCCAAATCCTTCCTACAAACCAGTTCCAAATGCTTAAGAACCACATTGGTCAAATGTAGTAACAGCAATTGACCCAATTTCTCTGGTACTAATTTTCTGAATTAGCCAGACTTTTCATTGCTGTGACAAAACACCTGACATAAACAACTTAAGGGAGGAAAGATTTATTTTGGCTCATGGTTTCAGAGATTTAAGGCTATAGTCTTTGGCTCCATTGATTATATGCCCATGGTCAGGCAGAACATCCTGGTGGTGGGAGCATGTGGTAGAGACTGCTCAGTCATGGAGAACATGAGGCAGAAAGAGAGGGAGAGAGAGAAATGAGAAGATATTCCTAGGTACTTGCTTACAATGTCCTACTTCCTACAGCTAGGACCCACCTCTTAATGTTTCCATCACTGTCTGGGGACAAAACCTTCAATAGATGAGTCTGTTTGAGAGACACTTCATATCCAGATCATAACAAATAGGAACTTCACCCACCCGAGAAAGAACATCTACAAAAACAGAACAATCCCCCCGCACCCTGCCGACAGCTAGCATGATACCTAACATGAAAAAGTGAATGCTTCTCCATCAGAAAGAAAACATGGATATTCATTCTTGGCATTCTTAATTAGTGTCATATTTGGAGGTTCTGGCAGAGTTATTAGGCAATAAAATAAAATAAAAAGCATTCAGATTGGAAAGGAAAAATAAAACTACCACTATTCACATTTCACAAATGGCATAATCCTTTTTTCCAATTTTGTTGAGGTATACTTGTCAAATGAAAATTATATATAGATTCAAGATGTATAACATGTTGTTTCAATATATGCATACATTGTGAAATGATGACCACAATCAAGTTGATTAACATATTCATCACCTCATATAGTTATCTCTTTGTGGTGAGAATACATAAGATCTACTGTCTTATTGAATTTAAGTGTACAACATTATTATTGACTATAGTTACCACACTATATATCAGCTCTTCAGAACTTCCTCATGACTGCAAGCTTGCGCCCTTTAACAGACACCTCTTCTTTTCCCCCACTTCAGTCCTTGGTAATACTTTTTCCTATTTCAGTTAGTTCAACTCTTTTAGATTCCACATGTAAATGAGATGATGCAGTATTTGTATTTTGATGTTTGACTTATTTTACTTAGCATGCCCTCCAAGGTCATCAATGCTGTCACAAATGGCAGGATTTCCTTCTATTTTAAAGCTGAATAATATTCCATTGTATATACACACACCGTATTTTCTTTGTCTGTTCATCTATTGATGGGCACTTAGGTTGCCATGAATAATGCTAGAATGAACATGGGAATGCAAATATCTCTTTGAGATAGTGATTGTATTTCCTTTGGATCTATGCTCAGAAGCGGAATTTTCAAAGTACCATATGGAACTTTGATTTTTAATTCTTTTTGGTGAGATTCCATACTGATTGCCGTATGTCAACTTTCATTCCCAGCAACAATGTTTAAGTATTTCTTTTCATCCACATCCTCACTAACATTTGCTATTTTTTCACTTTCAATAATAGCCATTCTAACAGGTGTGAGGTGATACCTCATTGTAATTTTTGAAAAATGTCTGTTTAGATCTTTTGCCCATTTTTAATCAAATTATTTGTTTTCCGTTGCTATTATTGTTCTTTTCTGGTACTTACTTGCATTATTTCCTTATATATTTTGGATATTAACCCATTGTTAGATATATGGTTTATAAATACTTTCTTCCATTCCATTGGTTGCCTTTTCATTTTTTGATTGTTTTCTTTGCTGTAAAGAAATGATTTTTATTGTTTATTCATTTATTTATATGTGCATACATGGTTTGGGCCATCTCTCTCCCCTGCCCCCCACCCTCTCCCTCTTCCCCCAACCCCCCTGTTTTGCCCTCTTCTCCAATTTAAGAAATGTTTTCATTTAATGTAATCCCATTTGTTTATTTTTGCTTTTGTTGCTTATGCTTTTGGTATCATATACATAAAATCATTGCCAAGACCAGTGGCATGAAGCTTTTCTCCTGTTTTTTTCTTAGGGCTTTTATGGATTCTGGTATTACATTTAAATGTGATCTATTTTTACTCAAGTTTTGTGTGTGTTGCAATGTAAGGATCCAATTTTTGAGGCATTGTATTATCTAGTTTTCTTAACAACATTTTTGGAAAAGACTATCCTTTCCCTATTATGTATTCTTTGTACCTTTGTTGAAGATTAGTTGCCTGAGTTTTATTTCTAAGGTTTCTATTCTATTCCACTGGTCTATGTACTCATTTTTTTTAATGACAGTACCTTGCTGTTTTGATTACTTTAGCTTGTAATGACATAATCTTTTATATGTAAAATACTAAGGAATCCTATAAAATCCATTAATGAGTTCAGCAATGTTTCAAAATATAAGATCAATGTATAGAAAATCTATTATATTTCAACGCAGTAGAAATAGCGAATGAAAGATTAAATTAAACAATCAATTCCATTTACTGTACCACCACAGAGTTAAATACTTAAGAAATTTAATAAGTGGAAACTGCTACTATGAAGGCTACAAGACATTGTTGAAAGAAACCTGTACAGAAAGAAATATATAGAAGGAAAGATATCCCATGTTCATGGATTGGAAAACTATTAAGTTATGATAGTATACCTGTACATTTCACATAGTCCTTATTAGAAATCAGGCTCACTTTTCTATAGAAATTGATTAACTGATTTGACAGTTTCTCTCTCATTACTTTCAGATAATTTTGCTGGTAAGGATGAGAGAGATTTTAATCTGGATTAAATCAAAGCTGTACCCAGATCTCTCCTGGTGCTCAGCATGGACCCTTTATTTTCATATGTTATTTTGGTTTTGTTCGTTTGTTTTGGGATTGGTTTTGTTTTGTTTTGTTTTCTCAAGAGAGCTTCTTGCTATGAGGCCCAGGTTGTCCTCAAACTTGAACTCTCTTGCCTCAGTCTTCTGAGTGCTGGGATTATAGTTGTGCATCACCCCACCCAGTTTAACATGGATCCTTTGTGTCATACAAATAGTTATCAACGTTGGTGCATGGCAGGTTATTTTTAAACCCCTTATATGATGGACTGATCAAATAGTACAACAGATATAGTTTCATATATAATTTCTATGAAGAATAACAGCAATCCCTATCACACATAACATTCTAAGAACAAAGGTTTCTTGGTATTTCAATTTTGCCAAACCATCAAACCTACCTTGAGCTAAAAGGAGGATCTATACAATAGTGTTGAATGATATAAACTAGCTTGATATTTCATCAAGGCAGGGGCTTTGTTTTATTAGCTTAACAGAGTTTGTAAAGATGTTTTTAATCTAAGTGGCTTCTTAAAGATGTTTTTCTTCTTTTAAATCATTTTTTCTGGCACTTGTCTTAATTTTAAAGTGTTAAACTACAGCCTGTGCTAGACAAAGGAATATCAAATACATTTTCTTGGGCAGAGAGGGACAATTCAACTACAGAATTAGTTGTTCATCATAGATTTGGGACTAATAGCAAAGTCTTAAAGCCACGTTAATATCCAAAATGAGGAAACTCCTAAAAAAAAAAAATCCCAACCTTGTATATAATGATGGTGACTTGCAAGAGAAAACTGAATACCCATGAGTTGTTTTACATATGTTAAAATATATTGAAAAACAAATAATAAAATATATTCAAGATGTTCTACAATTTTTAAAATTCATATGAATATTACAAACTTGTAGAGAAAATAATATGAAGTTTTTCTTCTCAAATGTACTAGATCTCCATTTTAAAATGCATTTATAAAAAGAAAAAGTATGCAAGCTATTTGAATTGTTTAAATTTAAGAATACTTTGACCAATTTAAGATGAGTAGTGATGTATATACTCTTCAACATTATCGGATGTTATAAGTTTTAAAGGAGAAACATTTGGCTAGAGACCAAAAAAAAATTTGATACGTCTGTGTCTATCACTTTGAAATGACACTAGAAAGGAAGAAAAAGACCAATAAAATGTTCCTAGACATTCAGCTACAGAGATGTTCAAAATAGAATTGAATTTGTAAGGGGAAAAAGCAGTCATTTTAAACATACTCCAAGAGAGTATGGGTATAAAAATTATATGCTATCCCTGTGATGGGATATTTTGTAGCAACAGAATTTCAGGAGAGTATTTAGTGATTTACAAAGGTGGCTTACAAACATTTACAAAGATACAGATAGGTGGCTATCTATGTATTAAAATTTACATTGTCAACCAGTATTAGGGATGGTTTTAGGATTTGGCACCCTATTCTTACATTAACAATGAAAAACATTCTCTATTATACTCATGCATAATTTATATAAAAATAAATGTTGAAAATAAACAAAATGTTTCCATAATAAAATATTGGCAAAGTGCAGAAATGATTGTGACACCCAGTGCAAAAAGACCCAAACAACTCATATTCTTTGACACTTGAAATCTTATTTCAGCATTGATTGTTCAGGAAATAATTATGAATGTCACCAAGGTTTGTGTATGATGAGCTTAATGACAGATTTGGTTGGAGTTAAAAAAAATAACACAGAAACAACGTAGATGTACAATTAGTAGTGTTAAAGCATACTCACACAGATATATAAACATAGACATATATGTATATCCGTCTATCTATCTATCTAGAGGGATATAATTGATTGAATATTAGCAGCCAGGGAAAATACTTTAAAAGTATCTTTAATGACAGGAAATGAAGTTCAAGAGTATGTGTGTATAAATATATACACACATTTATGTGTGAAAAGCAGATATAAAAACAGTATGTACATTATAATATACATATATGAGATACGCATAAGAAAAATACTCAAGTGGCAGGAAAAATGTTTCAGGTAGTTCATTGAAAATATAGGGCACATAGAGATGAACAAGATTCAGGAATGTATGGTTAATCATTAGCATTGATAACAGATGGCATTAATTATTTTCTTCCGTTAACTTGACTATGTGTGTGTGTGGTTTTTTGTTTTGTTTTGTTTTTTGCAATGAAGCTGAATTAATTTTTCTGACAACAGGGAAAAAGACAGGAATTGGGAGCAAGGGAAAGGGGTGAGTGATTAACAGCGTTAAATTCCAGCAAAACAATCAAGGACAGAGAAATATCATTTGCAGCCCATCAAGCAGCTGGCCAACACACACACACACACACACACACACACACACACACACACACACACAAACTACAGTGGCAACCAGGAGACTATGCAGGGGAACTGGACATACTCTTTTTACTAGCTGCGCTGGCTGGCACAAGTGCAAATCGGTACAATGCTTATGAAGGGGGCCTTTTGGCAACGCACAGGAAGTCTTTGAAATGTCTATACGTGGATCCTGTAAGTCCACAGTTAAGGAGACCGACCGTCCAGGATGCTAGCAAAGATTTGGCTTGACAAGAAGTATTCACTCATCAGAGCACGCAGTGTTGGTTTTAAACACAGGGAAAGAACTAGGCACCACCTGAATGTCCAACAATGCGGGAATGATTACAGAAATGTTAAGGTCCATGGATACACAGGAGCACTCTGCAGGCACTGAAGATGACGTCTCATAAGCCTGTTGAATAACATGGAAAGAAGTTCAGTGGGTTGACTTTTGTTTGGTTTTAGTTGCTGAAAAAGCAGGTTAAGAAACACCACATACATGAACCATTGTACAACAGTATGTTAAAAGGGCAGGGGGGTGGGGTGGAGGGAGGTGTGAGTGGGGGAGAGGGAGAGAAGAGAGCCTGGAAAGACAGCACACCAAAAAGGTAAAAGTGGTTCTCTCTGGGTAAGTAGGATTATGGGGAGCAATTAAGCTTTTGGCTTCTCCCTCATCTGATGTCCTCCTTTCTGGTATCTCTACCATGAGATTGCATCACCTGTGCAGTACACAAAAAGAGAAAGAAAATGCTTTTAAGAACCAAATCACAGGGCGAAGAAGCAGCCTTTAGCCTATCAAATGGCACAGATTAGTGGTATTCACAACACCCTTGGTGGGGGCTGGGGGTGGGGAGAGGAGGAGAGGGCAGAAGAGGAGAGGAGAGAGGAGCTAGAAGCGGGGAAGAGAGGGGGGAGAGAGGAGAGGGGAGGCAAGGAAGGAGTGAGGGAGGAGGGGAGAGAGAAGACGAGAGAGAGAGAGAGAGAGAGAGAGAGAGAGAGAGAGAGAGAGAGACCTGCAATCCCAATACAATACACTGCTGGTGGGTTGGGGGTGGGGTGGGGGAGGGTTGTAAACCGGGCGGGAGCCGAGATTCAAGATTCAGCTCTAAGTAGCTCGCTCCTGGGGTGTCTTCATCGCAGGGTGGCCTCCTCGTCGGTGTCTTCCTCGAAATCCTTGACGTCAGCACTGGTGGACTGCCTGGCCCAGGCCCCCCTTTCGGCCTCTCTTTCTTTATGCGACTTGAATCTCCCGACGAAAATTTTGCGGTAGTTGAGGAACATGCCATTCATCGCATCTATGGCCCTCTCGGCGGACTCCTGCTTCTGGAAGTGCACGAACCCATAGCCCTTGGGGCCCTTTTCATCGCAGGCCACTTTGCAGGACAGGATGTTGCCGAACGCCGAGAAGATGTTGTAGAGCGCCTTGTTGTCGATGGTCTTGCCCAGGTTCTTGATGAAGACGTTGCCCACCCCGCTCTTGCGGAGAGAGGGGTCCCTCTGGGACCACATGATGCGCACTGGCCTTCCCTTGATGACATCAAAGTTCAGGGTCTCCAGGGCCCGCTTGGCGTCCACCGGTTGCTGGTAGTTGACATATGCGTAGCCCAAGGAGCGGCGGGTGATCTTGTCCCTGCAAATGCGGATGGAGAGGATGGGCCCGGCCGGGCTGAACTTCTCGTACAGCATCGCCTCGGTCACCTCAGGGTGCAGGTCGCCCACGTACAGCGAGGCCATGGGAAAGTCGGCGCCCAAGTCCACGTCCACATCCAACTCTGCAGCCACAGCCGCGGCCGCCACCTCCGCCGCCACCTCCGCATCCCCATCCTCCTCCGCCAAAGGGGGCGCCGCTACCTCCGCCGCAGCCGCAGCTTCGGTGGCGCTGGCCTCCGCCGCGGCGGCCCGCGCGGCCTCCACCTCCTCCCCCAGGGTGGCCTCCGCCGCTGCCTCCTCTCCTGCGGCCTCGGCCTCCACCTCAGCCTCCACCTCGGCTTCCGCCTCCGCCACGGAGGCCTCCGCCACCGCCTCCGCCACGGTCGCTGCCGCAGCCTCCGCCGCCGCCGCAGCCGCCGCCGCCACCGCCGCCGCCACTGTCGCCGCCGCCGTCGCCACGGTCACCGCTGCCGCCGGCCGCTGCCGCGACCTCCCTTCCCGCGAACTGGGGGTGTGGAGAGGCGGGGGAGGGCAGGAGGGCCGGTGGGCGCCGGAACCCGGGCCGGGGGCGCGGGCGGCAGCTGCGGACCGAGGGGGCCCTGGAGCTATGTGTGCTATGCGAGCTGGCGAGACCAGGTCACCTGGGATGGCGAGCGCGGCCAGGAGCGCGCAGATGCGAGTCGCCGCAGCCTGCAGCCTGCTGCCGTTGCCGCCGCCGCTCGGTCGTGGGCTAGCGTGCGGGGCGCGGGCGGGAGGGCGGCGTGTGGTGGGGGGCGGGGGGTGGGGGGTGTTGGCGTCTGTGGTCCGGGCAGCTGGGAAGGCTTCTGTCACTTTGGTTCCCCCTGTGGCTGCTGCGGGGCTGCGGGGCTGCGGGGCTGCGGGGCTGCGGGGCCGCGGGCGGTGGGAGGGGGTGGGGGGGAGTAGGGGAGGCTGGGCGTGGGGGTGGAGGTGAAGGTGGAGGTGGGGTGCGGTGGGGGAACCCGGCCTCGGCCTCTCGGGTCGGCCGCGCGTGGATGAGGAGGACGCCGTTCCGGGAAAGGGTTCCACTGTGGACGCAAGGCTGTCGCCGGGTTCCCTCCCTGTGTTGCGGGGGAGGGTCGATATTTTACGCCCCTCTACCCATAATGGAACATCTCTCTTTGATTAATGATTAAATGAAGCACCTTGCAAGAGTGGGTGGGTGGCCTGGAAGGTATACTCGCCTGGCCTAAACAAAGCCAAGAAAAATACTTTTCTCCCATTCTGCGGGGTGGGGGGTTCTTCCCCCGCCAAAAGGGACACACACTCCCCAACGTCACCACCCCCTAGGCAAGCATTCCTATTTGATTCTGAGTCTCCCAGGCTCCCCACGCAGGCTGCTGAGCCATTTTCTGAGCTCTCTCTCTGCTTTTTCCAGCTCTTTCTCTCCTCTGCAACACTTGCCAGAGAGAGAGAATACAGAACGTGTGTTCATTCATTACGCCCTGCCTCAGATCTGTATGGAGCCAGTGCCAGGCCCTAGAGACACAGGGGTCTGGGAGTTAGGGGATAGGAGCTGGATGTGAGCTTGTAGATGGCAGTAGAGAACCTGGGTTGGAAGCCCTACTCCTGTTCCAGACCGTGAGAAAATTATAGGCCTGGGGTTCTGCACATCCCAACCCCCCCACACACACACCTCCTTGCCTGCTGCCTGCGAGTGGGGGAACCAAGAGCATCCTGTTCCTACTGCTGTCTTCAATGGTAAGGTGAGGAAAGCCAAACCGAGGGCTGGGAGCAGGGCATAGTCCAGAGCCAAGCGCCCAGGGGGTTGAGGTTCCCCGCCTGGAGGAAGAAGTGCACATCCTTGCTCAAAAGGAAAATGAAAACAAAACCTGAACTCTCTCTCTAGGATGAGACGTCTAGTTCTAGTTCACCAGCTCAGACTCATGGCACCAGGAGACAGGATGGGATAAGGGAGCAATGAGGGTTGATGTGTTGGAGATGTGAGGCAGTGATGGGGGCGGGGGGGTGGGGAGCGGCTGTGAGTTTTGGGAGCAGAGAGGCCACACAGGGCTAACACTGATGGGATAGACTGGCTAGCAACTGTCAGAGTAGATACAGCGTATCACAGGCTAGAGTCCCAAATCCTCCACAAAGGAGGACCAGCCACTGACTCTTCCTAGCAGGAATCAAGGGAGGCTAGCTGCACCAAAGATGAAATTCCAGAGGTGGGCTCTGAAAGCCGAGTCCACTGAATCTTGGCAGGAATGAGGGCATCCTGTGTCATGACAGCACACACATGGTCATTTGTGCTCGTGCTAATCTGGTGTGGACAGAGCTCGTGGTCTACAGATGATAGGACAGAAGATGGGGTCCCGAGAGCCAAGCTAAGGTGCAGGCACTCGACAGCAAGGTCGCCAGCACCTCTGAGCACGTGCAAGGAGAGAAGTGCTCTAACCAGAACATTAAAAAGACTGTGAATTAAGCATCAAGGCACATGTGCTTGGCAGAGGGCAAACGGAAAATAAAGAAGAAGCTCAGATGGAACCAGTTCCAGGAACAGCCCTTTCCTCTGTACCTCCTTTCATTCCAGAAATAGAGGCCTCAAACTTACCATGAGCCCCAGGGTCACATATTAAAAAGTGTCCAAACCAGGGTGCCTTCCCTCAGGAAGTCTTGTCTCCACTACAGCTCAGACTGTGGCTATAGGTAAGAGAAATGCCAGCAGAAGCCTATAAGTGCCATGTGGTTGAACTAGGGAGCCCATGGAATGTCACTTGCCTGGCACATATTGCCCCAATCCACCTCCTTTGGATAAATACAGCTCTTTTTTCTGGTGCCGGTGTTGGCTGGACTCAAGCAGTCAGGCAGGATAGAACAACCATGAACCTGAGGATGTCATCGTGTGGTGTGAGGTGGTGAGAACTTTCTATCCCTGCCTGGAAAGCACCCCAAGACAGGCAGACACACAGACATGTACCCTGCGGGCTTGCAAAGCCAGGTAGTGCCAGCAAGCGCAAGGGACAGAGACCTAGGAAAAGAGCGCAGGCACAGACACTGCGCCCTTTAGAAGTTGAGTCGAGGAGGACAAGCCAGTAAGAGATTGAGAAAGGGCTGGGCAGTCAACAGACCTTCCTTGTCTCTGTGGCCCTGCATGTCCAGTGGTCTCACTCAGGTCTGCCTGTCACTGCTCCTAGCTGCATGTGCATTTTAGAATGAGTCCACATCAAGTGTGTGTGCTGAGCTTTGGGCTTGTCTTTCCCATTGCTTCTCAGTGGAACCTTCAAAAGAGAGAGGGTCAGGTATGGAGACCTTTCAAGCATGGTCTGCTCTGCTATTTCCTGTGGCCCACCTCTTTCTTCATATGGGGGTGGGGGAGAACCCAGAGGTGTGGGGGTGTGAGGATGGTGTTCAGAGAGCAGGGGAAACAGTTGAAGGAACAGAAGGAGGAAGGGCATGGGGCACCAATGCGGAGAGGGCAGATCACCTCTCTTGGCAAAAGTGAAGGCAAACACCAAAAACAGAGGTGCACTTAAAGAAGCCTCTGTCCATCCATGAATTTCTCACTGCCACAGCAGCAGGGAGGATGCTTAGGGGAACAAAGACTGAAAGTAGGGAGCAGGGAACTTGTCTCTGTCCATTCACACAGATTCTCCCCCTTCCCAGCTCCACACAAATGAAAACTGTTGTGGGATACGGGTCAATGAAAACTCAGGCTTAGGCTTTTGTTTAGGGACTATTGGAAAGGATTTGGTCACTTCTCTATTTACCAAACGATAACCCCGATTATTCAATTGTCTTGTATGAAGACAACCAATTCAGCAGAGCCCTTTGGATCCTTGTAGTGGGAAGCGTGTGGGGACAGATGTGTTATGCAAGGATGGGTTGGGAATTGCTCCTTTGGAAACGAGATTCTGGAACATAGGGGCATGCCCACAAGCAAGATTATCACAAAACAACTGCAAATGGGCAAAGTAGGATACAAGGCAAGTGCACACGTTGGGAAATACTGGCACTTTGTGATGTAGACATCCTGTGGATTGCTATGCAACTGTTTACAAATGTAGAAATGTGATGTGTGTGTGTGTGTGTGTGTGTGTGTGTGTGCGTGCGCGCACACGTGTCTTATATAATGCCATATACACAGAAATTATGATTTAGTGGGATTTCCCAAATTGTACACTGCACTACAACTAAGTGAGAAAAGCAAGTTGCAGACAAGGGAATGGTAGACTAATAAGGTCCCAACATTGGGGGATACAGTGGGGGACAAATGGACCCAAAAACTGATCTCACGTTTACTTGAGTTACTTGTCCGTTTGCCATCGCCTCCTGCCTTGTTCCATGGAGATTTCATCCTTAAATGGCCAAAAATGAATCTCCTTTCATCCTCCCCACACTCCCCAACTCTTCATCTTCTGCAGCAGTCTTCTCCAAAGAATCATGAATAACTCCACCATTGATTCGGCTATTATAGTGAAATAAAAAAAGGGAGTCACCCATATCACATACTTTTACCAGAAGAGGGATGGTGGGGGTGGGGATGGGGGTCCCTCGGATTCCCATAGGTGCCTGAGCTCCACGTGTGAACAGCATTTCAAGGTGTCCCCCAACAAGTACTCTCACAAAGTAGAAGTTTTACCAAGGGTTTATTTTAGCATAACAGGATAAAGTAGGGAGAAGTGGGGGAGGGAATGGGAATAAAGACTCAAAATGGTGGTTCTTATCTGTAGTCGTGTGTTGTCTACCAACTCCTAATCAAGAGACAATTGTTCTTTGTGGCTAAGATGGTTATTGTTTATTATTTTTAAAACATGGAGATGTGATCTAGGGTTGCCAAAAACACAGGGACAATCGGTGTTTTTAGCACTTCCTTTTGCAAGATAAACCTTTCATTTTTCTGTCCCTCTACCCATTCAAGGAGCCTTGCAGCTTCTTCTTAACATTTCAAAGTGGAAGTCAGATGGTGATAGAGTCTTTGTATCTCCCTATTGTTTTTTGTAATTTAATACGCCAAAGGAGAACAAAGGGAGCGCGCTGCTCTGGCTCTTTTTTTTCCTCTCAGTACTGGGGATTGAACTCAGAGCCTCAGGCTTGCTGGGCAGATACTCTACCACTTGAGCCACTGCACCAGCCCTGGCCTTTGTTTGTGCTTCCTTGTTTCGCTATCTGATTTTGGCCCTACTAACATTTATTTAAAATCATATCATTTCCCATTCTCCCCATCTATCCTGCCGCATTTCCCCCCTAAACGTTTGACTTTGGTCTCTTTTCATCTTAAAATGGGTACAGAAGGTTGACAGACATGTTCCATAACTACTTCTGAGCTGAAATTGGGTGCTGGCCCCATCTAGAAAGAGAACCAAAAAGTCATTTCCCTATCTTATTTAGGAGGTGACAAGGGAAATTTCGTCGAGGGAAATTCAGTTGACAGTTTGCCAGTATCAAGACCAGGAGACATCAACTTATTTTGTTACTAAAAGAGAACTTAAATTGGTGAAATCCACTCTTTAAAAGTAAAACTAGTGTTTTCTGTACATAGATAAAGCTAATACGATTCTTAAGAAGAATCATAAAATCATTAAAGAAGTTGTAATCGGCCCCCATTACACCCTGACACCCCTCTCATCAAGATGACGGCCCTGGCAAACAGCAGCCATCAATTAATACAACAAGCAAATCCTGAACTGGGTAGACTGTTGGATTTGCCTGAGAGCCAGTCAAGAGTCATATGCCGGGGTGGGCCTGGCTAACATATCAGAAATACATAAGCTGGGCCTAGACAACTCTACCCAGCATGCTAATACCTGCCTCTCAGGCCCGGCTGTCCAAATAACTGGAGAAACTAAATGGCCTTTGGCAAAGGGAAAAACGGCATTAATTTGATAAAAGAGGCCAAGGCGCCCAATGGAACTTACTTTGCCTGCCAGGGTGGGATCCATACTTGTTATCCTGGGGGAGATTGTGTCTCAGTTTTCCCAGTCCCAGACCTAGACATACTTCCTGGGACTGAAGTTGCTCAGTACCTGAACCAGCAGACTAAAGGTCGGACCCGCTTCCAACCGGACCCCGTCCTCCTCCCAGTACTTTTGGGAGTTGCCCTGGCAGGAGCAACAGCTACAGGGACTACTGCCATTGGTCTCCAACAAGTCCAGCATAGTCAGCTATCCGAACAAATCTATGAGGATTTAGGATTAGTACAACAGAGCATTGTCACCCTGCAAAATCAGTTAGACTCGCTAGCAGCCTTAGTCTTGCAGAACCTGGCTGCAAGTAATGAGGGCCTGGACCTCATTACTGTGGAAAAAGGGGGAACTTGTGCATTTCTAGGGGAAGAATGTTGCTTCTGTGCAAACCAGTCAGAAATAGTAAGAGAAAATGCTAGAAAGGTTGCTAGAAAGAATCAAGACAAGAAACCAGGAAACATTTTGGAGTGCCGGGTGGAGGAGCTGGGCCCCATGGGTAGCCCCCCTGGCAGGCCCACACACTGTGTTACTCTTATTACTGCTCCTAGGGCCTTATATGATAAACCTCCTCGCCAGGTTCATTCGCAACCGGATGGACACTGTTAAGTTACAGTTAGTGAGACAGTACCAAAGATTGCCTCTAGATGACATCCCAGAAACAGTCATAAGGGATTATGATGGATAAGAGGAGGGAATGATAAGGAAACCCAGAGAGAGATCAAAGCCGGGGAAAAGGATCAAAGACCAGTAAAGCCCTTCCCATTAGCCGGGGCCCCTGCATCCAGCTATCTCGTTAGAAACTATGGATGGCCTTCATCCACAGCTGTGCTGACATGATATATTGTAACCTTGAGCAGCTAACCACCAAGTCTGCTTCTGCACTCCCCACTTGCTTGCTTGCTGCTTTTCTCAGTATAAAAACCTCAACCACCCTGAGCTCCAGGCCTGTGCCATTTTGGAGATATCCAGGTGCTAGCGTAATAAACCTTCCTTTCCTCCAACCACCTGGGTTTGAGTCTTATTCTTGCTGGTCAGTCACACTGTCCGTACCGTTCCTGCAACAAAATGTATAAAGTCTATAGATTTAATGTACTGAAAACACCTGCCCATGCATACAAACAGCATAGTAGGTTGATAGCTACTGTAAAGATGGCAACCTATATCCATCTGCTGTCTATTTTATTAGCATATATTAGTTGTACAGGGGGTTACATTGTGTCACTTACATATATGCTTACAATGTATCTTAATTACATTCAGCCCCTCCATAATTCTCACTTACTGCTGCGCTCCTCTTTTAGAAGAATTTCAACAGGTTTCGTGATTCAATTTCATACGTGTACACAAAGTACACTGATCATATTTGCCCTTTTTCACCCTCTCCATTTACCTCCCCCTGCTCACTGGTACCCATCCCTGCACAGGACCTGAGGTTTTTTGTTGTTTCCCAGTTCGTTCTTTGTGTTCATAATCAGCTCCTGGGTTGCCTCACCCAAGGGGCTTCATTATGAGCCCAAAGCTGGGGATCCAAATCTTATAGCACCCATTTACAAATACATTTCAAACTATTTTTGAGCCACTTTTAGAGGCGGCCTTAATTTTATCAAGAAGTCTTTTCTTGGTGGTAAGGGTTAGTTCTCCTGCAGTGACAATGTGGCCTAGATATTTTACCTTTTATTGGGAGATCTATGCCTTTTGTGGAGAGACCTCCAGAATTTAAGATCATCTGCATACTGGAGTAAGGCTTAACATGAAAGACCCTAATCCCGCTGCTAAGGTGTTTCACCTGTTAATCTTTTTTCTAAGGCAGTAAGTTTAGAATCTGACACTACACCAAGCTGCAGAGAATGGAAAGTTTCATTAGTCTCCTTGGCTATTTCCAACATCAGATTTAGTGTTGTTGCTACCCCTTGCAAAATTAAAGCCAAGATTACAATCAATGATTGATGCCTCATGATAGGACAGATTTAAGGAAGGATAAGATATCTACTTGAGTTGTCTATGTGAGGTACCCACACATAATAACCAATTTTTTCCTAACCCTTGGCTTTAGTTACCATGGAATGTCTGATAGGAGTGACTCCATGCAGCTATTAGTTCGGATACAGGGTCTCTTTACGTAGTTCAGTTTGGCCTGAAACTCTCTATGTAGCTCAGGCTGGCCTCAAACTTGATCATCCTGTTTCATCTTCCCCTAAATTGGGATTACAGGTATGTATCACCATATCAGCATTAATCCATTTTTATTTTGACAACCTTCCTCTTGTTTCTGAACATTTTCCTCCTGAAGACATCTATTGACCAATGACTCTGGTTTGGCTTTAGTTGTCCCTTCTTCCCAGGATGACATGTCCCAGATAGTCTGATATTATCCAATGCTAGAGGAGAAGTGTCAGACAGGTTGAAAGTGAATTCCAATAAAATCCTGCTTTTTTGGCAACTAAGAGGTTTAGAAAGAGTGGCCCTTATGATGGGCTTACCTGGAATCCATTTGTGAAGCTTAATTTTGTCTGCTCTCTAGGTAATATCCTGGCATCTAAAAATTATTGAATGGTTTACTTTGTTACATAGAAGTTGTAGTTTGTAGTATACCAACAGACAAGTCACAGAGGTTTACAGGGAAAATGCAAAACAAACCCAGTAAGGACAAATATTTAAAGAAAGAAATGTTTGAAAATTAAGGACTTGCTAGAGACATTTTCCATATTTGTAAATACCTTAAAAAAGGATCCAAACTTCAGATGACAAAAACACTTGGAATCGTCATTGGTAGAATTTTTTTAATGTTTATTAATTGACTAAGCAGCTTACATATTTCCAATACAGATATCATATCAAGATAATATTTATAAAGACTGGCAATATTATTTAGTACTAGTAAGATCTCCTTATTCTGTTTAACCCCCCCATTTTATTTTGCCTTTAGAACAAATAATTTTAAATAACGTACAATATACTTCTTACAGATGTACTTTCTGTGTGACCAATGTCCAATACTGTTAATTATGTGGAGCTGCTTTTTAATTTTAGAAAACTTATATACTTGGGAAACAAATGTACATTTAACATTTTAATTAGACAGAAACAATTAGTAGCACATCTACAGTAATCATATGAACATTAATTTAAGTTTTACCTTTGGAGTAGAGTTTAGGATCTTTGGCTAGACAAAGTAATACGGGTGTAGTATTAACAAAAAAAATCAAACCTTTTAAATCTCTTATGAGTTTAGGGAGACAGTGCCAATGACCCCCAATACACTTGTTTCCTACTGTACACGTGGATCTCATATATACAATAATGCTCATTTAGCTGATTGTGTATCATATGAAAGAGAGCACTCGCTGGTCATTTTGTATATATTAAACGTATATATCTCTAGCCCTATAAAGTTTTGCATAGCATTTAAAGGTAGTTGAGTGTTAAAAGTATTAAAGGCACTTCATGTTTATTTTAGCAGATACTTAAATGAACTCTGATTGAGTTTGTACTCAATTTCCTAAATAGTCATAAACCTCGTTATGATTAGCAGAAAACACAAGCAATTATCTTTATTTATTTATTAATGTGTTACTTATTATTTTATTATTCATTTATTCACATGTGCATACATTGTTTGTGTCATTTCTCCTTCCTGCCCCTGCCCCCACCCTCTTCCTCCCTCCCTTACAGGCAGAACCTGCTCTGCACTTTTCTCCAGTTCCATTGACGAGTACAAATAAGCAATAATAAGAAAGACATAGCATTTTTGCTAGTTGAGACAAGGACAGCTGTACAGAGAGATTCCTAGCATTGCTTTCATGTACAAATGTGTTACGACCCAGGTTGATTCATCTCTAACTGATTTTTACACTGGTTCCTGATCCCCTTCTCATGTTGACCTCTGTCCCTTTATGGTTTCTGTGTTAATTCCTCTGGAGTGGGGACATCAAAGGCTTTCATGTTTTAGGTTTTCTGTCTAACCCTGTACCTCCCATATATGTTCTCCCCTTGTCACGTAACCCAAGTCCTACAACATTGCTGTATTTGCCCAAGATCTAAAGACTGCATATGAGGGAGAACATACGATTTTTGGTCTTTTGAGTCTGGCTAACCTCGCTCCGAAAGATGTTCTCCAGTTCCATCCATTTACTTGCAAATGATAAGATTTCATTTTTCTTCACGGCTGAGTAAAATTCCATTGTGTGTAAATACGACATTTTCTTGATCCATTCGTCAGTAGTGGGGCATCTTGGTTGTTTCCATAACTTGGCTATTTTGAATAGTGCCGCAATAAACATGGGTGTGCAGGTGCCTTTGGAGGAACCTGTGTTGCATTCCTTTGGGTATATCCCCAGGTAGGGGATTGCTGAATCATATGGCAGATCTATGCTTAGATGTTTAAGAAGCCTACAAGCTTTTTTCCAGAGTGGTTGCACCAGCTTGCATTCCCACCAGCAGTATAGGAGGGTTCCTTTTTCCCCAGATCCTCGCCAACACAAGTTGGTGGTGGTGTTTTTGATGATGGCTATCCTAACAGGGGTGAGGTGCAATCTTAGTGTGGTTTTGATTTGCATTTCCTTTATTGCTAGGGATGATGAGCATTTTTTCATATGTTTTTTGGCCATTTGAATTTCTTCTTTTGAGAAAGTTCTCTTTAGTTCAGTTGCCCATTTCTTTATTGGTTCATTGATTTTTGGGAGAGTTTAGTTTCTTAAGTTCCCTGTATATTCTGGTTATCAGTCCTTTGTCTGATGTATAGCTAGCAAATATTTTCTCCCACGCTATGGGTGGTCTCTTTAGAGACCATTTCTTTTGTTGTGCGGAAGATTTTTAATTTTATGAAGACCCATTTGTCCATTCTTTCTCTTAGTTGCTGGGCTGCTGGGGTTCTATTGAGGGAGTCCTTGCCTATACCTATTAGTTCCAGAGTGTTTCCTGCTCCTTCCTGTACTAACTTCAGAGTTTCGGGTCTGATATTTAGGGCCTTGATCCATTTTGAGTTGATACTAGTACAGGGTGATAAACATGGATCTAGTTTTAGTTTCTTGCAGAAGATGGATAACCACTTTTCCCAGCAGCATTTGTTGAAGAGGCTGTCTTTTCTCCATCGTATATTTTTGGCCCCTTTGTCAAAAATAAGGTGGGTATAGTTGTGAGGATTCATATCCGGATCCTCTATTCTGTTCCACTGGTCTTCATGTCTGTTTTGGGGCCAGTACCATGCTGTTTTTATTGCTATTGCTTTGTAATATAGTTTGAAGTTGGGTATTGTGATACCGTCAGCATTGCTCTTTTTGCTGAATATTGCCATGGCTATTTGCAGTCTCTTGTGTTTCCACATGAACTTTAGGGTAGATTTTTCAATCTCTGTGATGAAAGTCATTAGGATTTTGATAGGAGGTGCATTGAACATGTAGATTGCTTTTGGTAGTGTAGCCATTTTTACTATGTTGATTCTTCTAATCCATGAGCACGGGAGATCTTTCCATCTTCTGTAGTCTTTCTGATCTCTTTCTTCACAAGCAATTATCTTGATGAATATAAAATTTCTCCTTTAAGCCAGGTTTTAGCCAATATTACTAACAGTTTAAGAACCATTCTGAAGACATTCACACACATACACATGCATACCAAAAGAAATTTTAAATTAGGCATGCTGGGAAATTGTCAATTTAAGTGCTTCTGGAATTCCAGGAGAAAATTAAGTTGTGCCCAATGGTATTTTTTTTTCTTTTTCTTTTTTTAAATTATTCATTTATTCACATGTGCATACATTGTTTGGGTCATTTCTCCCCCTGCCCCCCTCCCTCATCCTCACCTCCCCATCACCGCTCAGTTCCAGGCAGGTCCTGTTCTGCCCTTATCACCAATTTTGTTGAAGAAAAGACACAAGCATAATAAAGAAGACAAAGCATTTTTGTTAGTTGAGTTAGGGATAGCTATACAGAAATATTCCTAGCACTGCTTTCATGGACACATGTGTTGTGACCCATGTTGATTCATCTCTAACTGATCTTTATACTGGTTCCTGATCCCCTTCTCATATTGACCTCTGTCACTTTAAGGTTTCTGTATTAGTTCCTCTGGAGTGGGGACATCAAAGACTTTCATGTTTTGGGTTTTCTACCTAGTCCTATATCTCCCATATGTGCTCTCCCCTTGTCATGTGATCCAAGTCCAACCACATTGCTGCATTTGCCCTAGCTCTAATGTCCACATATGAGGGAAAACATATGATGTTTGGTCTTCTGAGTCTGGCTGACCTCGCTCAGAATGATGTTCTCCAGTTCCATCCATTTACCTGCAAATGATAAGATTTCATTCTTCTTCACAGCTGAGTAAAACTCCACTGTGTACAAGTACCACATTTTCTTGATCCATTCATCAATAATGGGGCATCTTGGTTGTTTCCACAACTTGGCTATTGTGACTAGTGCTGCAATAAACATGGGTGTACAGGTGCCTCTGGAGTAACCTATGTTGCAGTCCTTTGGGTATATCCCCAGGAGTGAGGTTGCTGGATCATATGGCAGATCTATGTTTAGATTTTTAAGAAGTCTCCAATTTTTTTCCAGAGTGGTTGCAACAGCTTGCATTCTCACCAGCAGTGGACTAGGGTGCCCAATGCTATTTTATAGCTCATTTTATTAGAGTCTTATCTTGATGGCTGAAGCAAAAGTAAGTCTCTAACAAGACTGTTGTGGCAGCTGTCAAAATTCTACCTCCATTAACTCAATCATAAATACAAGACAAACAGACATACACAAAATGACACATAAAAGCAATTACAGTTAGTGTGGCAACAAGAAGGGCTCAGGGCCTTTTAGTCTTACGCCTCCTGAGGTTTAGCATCTCACATCCTTCCCTGTTAGTTGCCAAAAACAGAATCCAAAATTTCCCTGCCTAACAGCAGAAATTCAAAATGAGTTTAAAGGTACACAGAAGGCTCAGAATACCAAAGTTGTAACTGGGGTCTTTTAAGGCAACTTTTGAGTTGTTTTAATGTCAGCATTGTTCATGACTGCAAAAGATGATTAACTTTCTCTCTTAATCTCTCCTCTTTAAAATACCAACGTTTTCCTAAGAAGGAACCATCAGGACTGCTAATGACTTTGTTTCCTTTGCATTCTCATTATGTGCCTGGAGAAGAGAGATGGAAGAAAAGAGCAGAAAAGAGACAAGATCAGCTACTCTAATTTTCTGGGGCTTCTCTTTGAGCCCTCTTGACATCCCCTATTATAAATGGGGGAATCTCCTCCAGGGATTCCTCTTAATCCAAGAGTTCCCCAACCCCCTTCCTAGACAAAAGACATCTTTATTCCTTCAGAAGGTGGTCAATAACCTTGCTTTCTCCTATAGGGGAGCATCCCTGCTCCAGAATGGTGAGCCGCCAGCTCCTTATTGAGACCACTTTCGTACTCTCTCTGCTAGGTGAAGAGTCCAGTAACTAGGCTCATTGAAATAAACCCTTAGGATCAGGGAGGGGTGGGAGCTTAACTTATAATGACCCACTGTGGATATCAAAACAAACTTAATATATTCTTCTAGAGGGTGTTTGTTTTTTCTTTCACTTGTCGAATAATCTCTAATAATAGTGTACGTTGGGTTATCAGTCATACATTTTAAGGTTAATTTAGGGAGCCTAGTTTTGTGTGCAGAGCTGGCATCTTATATCCTCTCTATGGGATGCACAAATTCACCTCTTTTTTAAAATAAATTTTTATTAGGATATATTCATTATACGAGGGGAAGATTCGTACTGCCAATTCCGATTAGACTTATATTGCACACTATTTATATTGCCCCCATCGTCTCTCCCTCTTGATATTCACTAAAAACTAGCTTTTTATTAGTTACTTTGAGGGTCCTGGTTTCTGAAATCAGAACCTGCCTGTCAGGTAGGGAAAGGGGCAGACTGTTGGTGTGAAAAGAATTGCTTCTCTGTTGAAACTGATGGCATCTGGCTGTCTTAATAAGCATGGCAAAAGTAGAATGGAGCCCCATCAAGAGTTTATTACTGGGTGGACTCCTATAAACATAAAAACCCAGATGGCTTATTAATCCATAGCAGAGTCCAAGGAGGGGACTGTCATTTTGCCTTTTACCTAATGCCATAATCCAGAATACTTGGGTCCTGATTTTAAGTGCATGGGGCATTTGTAGGAGATAAAGAAAATTTTGGACAGAAAAATTGAAATTCCCCCTTTATTCTTCTGCCCAGTCACTTGTGCCAGAGCCCCACAGGCAGCCCAGCTGCCCAGGCAAGTCGCATGAGCTAAATTGTGGCAAAGGAGGGTGGAAGGCATGGGTCGTAATCTTGACAACATGGTGACTTGGCATCAAGAGGGTTACCAGGCCCACTGCCTATCGTGAGCTGTGCCTGAAGGTCCCCTGGTCTGGACATGTCTGTGAAAGGGGAAAATGGTCTTATCTCAAAGCCAGACCTAAAGAGAAAAACTGTTAATAAAGACAGTTTAGGCATACTTAGAGGTTTAGCATCAAGTAGAAAAATCCAGGAAGGTCAGGACAGAGAAGGAGATTCAGTCCTCAGCCACATGCTAGTTAGTGTCCTAACTGATCCTGTGTTTTCGATCTGGGACCTTCGGAGTCAGTCACTCTGGAGGCTGAGCCAACTGCCTTGTGCCACTGTAAAGCTAGAGCAGGATTTCTCTCCCTTCCCCTTCCTCTTTCTTCCTGCCTCTCTTGTCCTTGATAGGATGGCCAATGCAGGAGAGGAGATAGGGGCAGGCTGTGTAGTTAGAGAGGTGAAAGAAACCTCCACCATGAGAGAAAAGATCCAAAGCTAAACACTTTCTTTACCTTGTGAGTGTCACCTCCTGGCTCAGGCTCACGCTCACCAATCATCTGTCACCAAAGAAGGATGAAGGGATTTTCTCAGATTGCCAGTTCTCAACAAAACCACAGGTACTTGAGATCCACACATGCAACGCATTTCAAGGTGTCTCGCAAGGAGGAGTCTCACGAGGTAGACATTTTAGGGAGGATTGATTTTAGCATAACAGGACAGGAGAAGTTGAGTGGGAGAAGAGAGAAACATTTCTTGTTCCCCAGGTTGGAAATGCAACAAAAACCCGAAAAATGGTGGTTCTCTGTAGTCTGATACTTTCTGAACTGGGAGAATACTCATGGTTATGTCATCCAGCAACCCCTAATTGTTCTGTGTGGCCTCCCCAAACACATTTCTCAGTCAGTGCCCAGAATGATCTTTCTGAAAGATGGACTGTCTTTTGCCTCCCTTCCTTAAAATCCCAGAATGACTCCCAATTCACTTCAACATGGCTGAAAAATAATAAGCTGCATGACGTGATCCTTGCCAAACTCCCCCTTGTCACTGCCCTATTTCCTTATCTGAGAATACCATCAGTATAAGAATACTTTAGCTACTGCAGCCCCAATGCTTGATCCTTCCCAATGGCCTCTACCGCCCTGAAAACTTTGTCCATCCTCTCTAAACCATGACCAAGGTTTTGGGAACACCTAAAATTATAGTGAGTCAAAGAACACATGCTAAACTTCTCATTACTTGGAACAGAAAAAATATAATATTACAGTTTTTCCTATTTTCTTCACAGCTGTTTAGACTTAAGGGCAACAAAACAAAATCTAATATAGTTACCGTTCCCTTAGGATCTCTCTCCAGTTGATTCCCCTATGTCCTTCCCCATAAAGATGTACCTAGGTCACTTCTGGATGAGATTAAAAGTAGGAGACAGAGCAAGAACTTGGTATCCCTAATTTCCTTTTCTGTTTTCTGTCCTGTTCTTCTTCCCTTTCACTGAGGAGGAGAATCTCTTTGACTCTTTGCTCTTTGTTCTTCAGAAGCAGGCAGGGTCCACAAAGGGATCACAGTTGGTGATGGTTGGCCTCAGGATGGTCGTGAGAAACGAAGAAGCCTATAGTCTTGACAGTTCTTATATATTCTTAGAGTTCTGGGACTGACTTGGTGCAAACAAAAGATTGGCCTTGGAATCTAACTGGCTTGTAGGCAGAACTCCAGGGGGAAACATATAAACACTTTGAGCCTCAGTATCTGTTTGGAGTTTGAGAAACTCTAATTAGAGAACTTAGGAATTTCATTTATAGGAAGTACTCTTGCCCCAACCCCGCTTGGAACAAAGAACAAAGGGCAGTTGTGACTGATGGTTTCAACATGGCTTTCTGGGTATTTTCTTCTCTGGGAACCAATTCACCTTCCAACATATGCTTAAAAGTTTGCCTGGCACCCTTCTCTGTCATAATCTCAGGTAGCTCCCAGAAGTGATCTTGTAACATTCTATCTATACACTGCACCACAGGCTATGTCTTACTAACTGGTGCTTACCTTGGTCAAGTTGCTTTACCTTCTTTTTTCACACCTTGGGAGCCCTTATCTGTAAGGAGGGATATTTATAAGGATGAAAGTTGTTAATGTATGGTCAATGTTTTTCTCCAGGGCCTGGCATGCATTCAATGTCGAATACAATAGACTCCTTTTTAACCTCATCTCCCTCTGTCCTGAGGAAGTGCTTGTTCGTCTGGTTTTTGAGGCCAGTGACTTTTCTTTTGGCACCCCAAGAAGACTGGAAGTTTCCCTCTAAGCAGGAGAAGAGTGTCAGAACAGAGACAGTCTGATCTTACGGGGTTCTGTCCTAGTCAATGGCTAAACTGTACTCCAGGCAACTGCCTGAGTCCCCATCCTGAACTCACTTAGCTCATTGAGGTTTTCCACAGTTCTGCCAACTGTGGGAATTTTATGATGTGGTTTTTTTTTCTGGAGTCCTAAGGATGTTACAGATTAACACATGAAAGCATTGCATTTTCTGCACTCAAGAAAACCACCAAGAAAATGTGATAACACTATTTTGACAAAATTGAGTGCGGAGTGAATTTTCTTTCATCCATTTGAGCAACCTTTTGGGGACAGAATTTGCTGTAAGGGAATGACTACATGCATTCAAATTCTTTTCTGTAGTGTAAATGTGCCCACTGCATATTAATGTCACCATGTCATCCCTGGAACAATATTTTCAATATCCAGGACTGTGATGGGACACATGCATGGATTACTGAACTGTGAGGGGCTCACCTTCAGTATCATGGGTTGCTGAGTGACTGAAGTTTTCACTCTAACAAATGTAAAATGAAAACTTCAACGTTGTGAAGTCCTACTGAATCATAATGATGAACCCTGAGACCTGCTCCCGTATGCATGCAATGTTCACAAGCTCAAAGGAGTTTATGAGAAAAAACAAGATCCAAGGTTCTGTTGCTTCCTACTCCCTCGTTGTGCTTCCCAAGGTACACTGTTTTAATGATTTTTGTTTCTATACTTCTGTCAGTTCCCTCCTTACATCTTAATGAAGTGCTTAATGTTATATTTCAATAACTCATCAACTTCAATTTTCTTTTCTACTGAAGAGAAGGATTGTCTGACTCACTGTATCTTCAATTTGCCCTTTCTTTCAATTTTGTACCTTCTTGTGACTTTGAGTTCCTCTGTTCATGTCTCTAGTAATGGTATATTTAATGCTCAGAGTCTTCTATACTTCTATACCCTCAACTCTTCCTCCCTCTGTATCCTTCTTTTCAACCAGACTGGTAGTCATGTCATCAGGAGGGTATTCAGAAAAGGACAGACTTTTCTGCAATACTTCATTTTGCAATCACTCACCCAAATTCCAAAAACTTGCAGTAGTTTCAAAAAGAATTTGATGCAATTCCTGAAGATGGCTAATGAAGTAGTGGGCCAGCGAAGATTTTTTAGCATATGAAGACAAAGTAGGAAGGAAAGGGAAGAATACGCTAACACCTTCTGACAAGCAGTCAAAAATTGGGGTTGAGGCTCTAATGGTAATCTTTGTGCCAAGGGTATTTATGTCCCCTAACTGAGCTGGGGGTTTGCATTTCAAAAGCTGTCACTTGGATATAAGGTCACCTAGTGACTTTCCAATTATCCTGTTTTGATACTATCACCCAAGGCTGGAGACAACGGTTCTTGAGTTGGACTTACAATCAAAGGGTCTTGTGGCATGGGTGTCTGTTCCTTGGGGTCTTATTTTAGATGTTCTTCCTGGTGACTGATTTACAAAAACCAGGCCCTTTGTATTCTCAGACTCAATTGCTCACCTGGGGTGTGTGTGGGGTGGTGTTGGGCATTGCATTCATTAACATCTAAGAAGGCAGTGCGATGGAAGGAATGCAGGTCCGTACATTGATTTGATTCCTTGCTGTTCTACTGGGTTTCAGAGTTAATTCCTGGCTCTGTTTCAACTGCTTGACCATGCTTATTGTTATTATTATTTTGATATGATTTCTAATTTGCCTGTCACCTTACCCTAACTAACCTGTCTCGGTCATTTACATCCACTTGTGGAAACCTAACTGAATCCTTTGCATTTTGAACCACAGAAGCCATCTATCATGTAATGAGCCTCTAACAATGTTGACCACAGGGCTACATTTCTTCCTTGAGTGTAGGCTGGGTCACTAGATGGAGGTGAATCCCTATAGCAAATTTGAATCTTGTCTTTTTCTTTGTTCCATAAATTTGTGAATAGTCTACTGCATGTGAGTTTCATTTATATATGATCCATGCATCAGATACATTATTGTTAGTTGCTAGCTTGATCTTAGGCAATTAGGGCCAGAGGCCACAAAGGAGAGGTTAAAGTCAGCAAGAAACAGATGTTAGATAAGAGAACAGAGGTAGCACAGACAGCCCTGAGAATGCAAATGTGGGCTCAGAATAAGGAAGGAATATGGGCTTACCAATCAGAAAGCTGTTTCCAGGGCCCACCTATCAGAAAGCTGTTTCCAAGATCTTGCAAAGTCTTTCCTAAAAGAGTGTCAAAACTAGATTAAAAACTCTTAGACAACGCCATGTCTCAGAATACACGTGTAGGTATTCTGTCTTTCTCTACTTCAATAAGCTTGCCACTCACCCCTTGTCTGGCTTTGTCATTCTTCGACTTGCTCTGGACAAGAACCCAACAAACACAAAACCAGTATCAGTTTGTCTCTCACACATGTGCAAGTAGCAGGCAAATGATTATCAACCTATCTAAGCCAGTAACAGCTTATGAAATGGATATTATTGCAATGTCCATTTATATGGGGAAACTTTGGTACTGAGTAGTTGAATAACTTACCCAATGGCTCACATATAATAAGGGGCAGAGTCTTGGGTGTGATTTGAAGCAAGGCAGTCTTGTTCATCAGTTGGTCCTGGTGGTCACCGTATTCCTCTGCACTGAGTTTCCCTCTTTAGATTGATCAGAGTGCATAAATGTTACTGAATTAACCTACGCTATTGATACAAATTCCACAAAGCACATATGCATGAGTAACAATTCCCTTGCTCTAGCAATCCCCACTCATCCCAGACAGCTGAGGTTACAGACAACACAATCATCTGTTAGTCTGCAACAATTTCTCAAGCTCATGTGCACTTATCAAAACGTATTGGCACTTTTTTTTCTTTTGCCAAAATGGAATTATACACTTATTTGTTTCTCCAGCTTCCCACATTCACAGAGCAGGTTAGCCTAATTGGACCCAGTTGATTCTGTTGTATTAAAAGTCTGCATAAACATCCCCATTAGGAATGAAGTGGACTTCATTTCACAATTCCCTGTTCATTTCAGGTGTTTTCTTGGTATAGGTAAGCCTCTTTCAGCAATACCTGTTCCTTCTCAGTCTGCTTTTAAGAACTTCTCTTAGTCAAGCACAGGTGGTTCACACCTATAATCCTAGCTACTTGAGAGGCTGAAATTTGGAGGACTGCAATTTGAAACCAATCTGGACAATGGTTCTTGAGACCCCTATCTCCAAAATAACCAAAGCAAAATGGACTGGAGGTGTGGCTCAAGAGGTAGAGTACCTGCTTTTCAAGCATGAAAGCCCTGAGCTCAATCTACAAAAAAATTTTCATTTTTGTTTTTTGGGGAATTTGTGTATATTAGGTCTTGGAAAGCCTTTCTTTTTGTTTCCTGCTTGGGGTTCATACATGTTTGAGATGTGTGTTTGTAGTTTTTGTCTCATTTTTAGAACTTTGTCTCTCATCATTTCTTCCAATATTTTTCACCCCTCCCTCCTCCTTTCTTCTTCAGATACCAATTGCACATAGGGTTGATGACATGCTATTTCACCATAAGTAGTGAATTTCTTTATATTTGAGGCTTTATTAAGGTGTAACTGACATTCAACAAAATGGTCATGTAAAGTCCACAACTGGATAGATTTGACATATGAGCCAGTAATAACCCCCACGGTTAAAACCTACTGACACTTTCTTCCCCATCAGTATGCAACCATTGGTATGCTCTCAGAAACCTTAGGCTACATTGCTTTTTTCTGAAATTATGCCCAAATTGTCAAACACACACACACACACACACAGACACACACACACACACACACACACACACACATAGGGATTGGGAAGGTTTTAGCTTCTTTAAATCAGATAATTAAAGATTCATCCATGCTGTAGCACTCATCAACAATTCATCAATATTTATCAGTTCATCAATATTTATAGCTGCCTAGCATAGATATACACAGTTTGTTTGTCTCTGCATTTTCTGATGGACATTTGGGATACTCCTAATTTTTGGCTACTACAAATGAACTGTTATGAATATTCATGTACAAATTTTGTGTGGCGCTATGCTTTAATTTGAGTCAGGAATATTCTTAGTAATAGAATGGCTGAATCATATGGCAAGGGTGTATTTAAATTTTTTATTTTTAAATTTTATTTTATTGTTGTGCTGGGTAGGGGTACATTGGGCATTTACAAAGGTTCTTACAATGTATCAAATGTATCATTCTTGAATTCACCCCCTTCACCATTCTCCTTTATTTCCCCCTCCCCCCATTTGAGAAACAGTTTCAACAGGTACCTTGTTTCCATTTACATTCATGTGTACACAGTATTTACACCATATGCACCCTCTTACACCTTTTCCCTCCCTTTCCCCCATCCCACTGGTATCAACCCCATCCCCCCAGGCAGGACCAGTTCTTCCATCCTGTTGTCTAATTTTGCTAAAGAAAGGTAATAGAAATGACATCTTTAAGATAGTTACACAGGGAATTTCATTGTAGCCCTTCCATGCATATATGTATTAAGTCTGATTTGGTTCATTTCCTCTATTTTTCTTCTTTCTACTTTAGTTCCTTTCTTATGGTTTATTCAACCAATTTAAATATTCTATATTTATTCTTGTATAGAAAGTACATCAACCACATTCACATTAACTTCCGTCTTATACCCTCCCTCTCTTGTGTGTGACCTACCCTTGGCATGTCCCATATTTCATACTATTGTTACATTTGTATTAGGTCTTAGTTCACACATGAGAGAAAAGCTGTGGCTTTTGGCCTTTTGAACTTGGATAACTTCACTTAAGATGATGTTCTCCAGTTCCAGTTCCATACATTTGCCAGTAAATGACAAAATTTCATTCTTCTTTGTGGCTGAATAAAATTCCACTGTATATAAGTATCACATTTTCTTAATCCATTCATCAGTAGTGAGACCTCTTGGCTGGTTCCATAGCTTGGCTATTGAGAATAATGCTGCAATAAACATGGCTGTGCGGGTACCTTTATTGTAAACTGTCTTACATTCTTTCAGGCATATTGCTAAGAATGGAATTGCTGGATGGATGACATTTCTACTTTTAGTTTTTTGAAGAGCTTCCATACTGCTTTTCATAGTGGTTATTACTAATTTACATTCCCACCAGCAGTATATGAAGGTTCCTTTAATCCACATCCTTGCCAACATTTGTTGTTGTTTGTGTTCATGATGACAGCCATACTAACAGGAGTGAGGTGAAATCTTAAAGTGGCTTTAATTTGCATTTCCTTTATGGCCAGAGATGGTGAGCATTTTTTTCATGTGATTTTTAGCCACTTGGATTTCTTCCTTTGAGAGAGTTCTGTTCAGTTCTTTTGCCCATTTCTTTATTGGGTTACTGAATTTTGGGGAGTTTAGTTTTTTGAGCTCCATGCATATTCTGGTTATCCGTCCCTTGTCTGATGTATAGCTGGCGAAGATTTTCTTCCGTTCTGTGGGCAGTCTCTTCAATTTAGAGACCATTTCTTTTGTTGTGCAGAAGATTTTTAATTTCATGTCCCATTTGTCAATCTTTTCTCTTAGTTGCTGAGCCATTTAAGCTTTATTGAGGAATTCATGGCCTAGTCTATTGCTTCTGCTGCATTTCCTGCTCTTTCCTGCACTATCTTCAAAGTTTCAGGTCTGATACTAAGGCCTTAATCCACTTTGAGTTGATATTTATACAGGATGACAAACATGGATCTAGTTACGCTTTTCTGCATGCAGATATCAAGCTTTCTCCCGTTTTTGTGCCAGTACCATGCTGTTTTTATTGCTATAACTCTGTGTTATATCTTGAAGTCAGGTATTGTGATACCTCCAGCATTGCTCTTTTTGCTGAGTATTGCCTTGGCTATTCATGGTCTCTTGTGTTTCCAAATGAACTTTAGGGTCAATTTTTCAATCTCTGTGATGAATGTCATTGGGATTTTGATGGGAATTGCGTTGAACATGTAGATTGCTTTTGGTAGTATAGCCATTTTTACTATGTTGATTCTACCAATCCATGAGCATGGAAGATCTTTTCATTTTCTGTAGTCTCCCAGCCCACACCAGGACTTCCCCAGTTGTCATGTGCAGTGAAAAGCTATTTTAAGGGTCAGTTGTTGAACCTTATGTGCACCCTACGTGTTGGTGGTAATTTAGCTGACTAAAAAATCAGAGTTACTTGATTCTTGCTATCATGACTCTGAAGTATTTTTCTGAAACAGTGGAGCTCAGGGTTTCTGTGTCCCTTAGCTATCTGCCATCTTGAAATCCCCTGTATTTAACTTTTTAATAGACTGCAAAACTAGTTTTCCAAAGTGGTTATGAAGCTGAGCACTGAGACCAAATCTTGTGCTGGACCCCCTATTTAGCATCACCTGACCCTGGTCATGCACATTAATTGGATAAAATATTTTTACTTTTATTACTGTGAGTTGGGTGATCAGTAAGAGGGCCTTGGGGTGGCTACCTCCTCCAGGTTATTCATTGTGTTCCAGTCAGGAAGCACATGTAGGCAAACTAATCACTGGCAATAATAGCCCAAGGAAATAATGATCTTAGTTCTTGAGATTTGCAGACTAAAAAGTATCTGATTAGGTTCATGTGCCCACCAGTCTGTCATCATCCATCTCCTCAGTAAATTGCCCCTAAGCAAGGCTCCCAGGAAGATGGCCTTTAGGGCTCCCTTCTTTAGAAGAGCTAGTTTGTCATGATAAAGTTTTCTCTACCACCACCTTGCCTCTGGTCTGATAGGCTTCTGTCATGCAGTGGGAGGACTGAGCCTATGTGTGATAACAAATTTGGAGAGGCAGTCAGGAACTTAGGCTTTTCCTGTGGCTAGCTGACCTCAAATGAGCAATCTCCTGGGTAACACTACCCATGCTGCAGCTGCCAATGCCTTTGCCTTTGGGCTCTATTCCTCTGTTTCACATTCGGGTGCTGTATACTTCTGAAGGCCAGTTGCTGTGGAATATAGAAATAAGTGCCTCTGGTGAGTCCACAGATCCAATCTCTGGTGAGGCATTGCTAAGAGCTGCATTCTTCATCTTCAGTCTTTAGTCTTTGTGAAACAGGGACATCCTTTCTGATAGCCCTATAAGGCTATCAGAGCACCCTGCTTAGCTATCAGACCACTCTGCTCTGTAGGAGTCCGAATAGACATAGGACTTTACCCAGAATCTGGGAAGTGGTTCCATGGTGTCTACTTTTCTGTGTCTGTATTTTTCTCTTCATCTCTGTGGGTGCCATAATGTGGTATGTGCTATCTGATCCTAAGTGGAGACCATTGGGGCTAATTCTGAGGTGATGATACCTTGGAGGGAATTCTGGAGCAGAATTTAATTTGAACGCACCAAGATTAACTGCCCTCAGAATTCCTAGGAATAGCTTAGGCAGGGTGCTTGAATGTCTTAAGTGAAACCTGTACTTCTCCTCCTCCTTAGCCAACTACTCTTGATGCTGTATGATGTGTGTTCTCTGTTACTGATGTATGGGTGTGGTAACATGAGCAAAAGCTGATGGACTGAGAACATGGACTGAGCTTGTGGCATGCTTTGCAGGAGCTCTTGGAAGTAGAGTTCTCCAATGAGTTCTGGTGTCTCAAAGAAGAATGGAAGTTCCAATGCCTGTTAGCTACCCATAAGAATGCTGTTTATGCTTGGCATAGAAGCTCAAGCCTATAATTATAGCTACTTGGAAGGTGTAGATCTGGAGGATCATGGTTTGAGACCAGCCAAGGAAAAAATCTCCTAAGACCCCCATCTCAACCAATAAAAGCTGGACCTGGTGACATGCACCTGTCATCCAAGCTATGAGAGGAAAGCACACATAGGAGGATTGCAATTCAGGGCAGCTCAGACGTAAAGCATAAAGAGAGACCCTATCTCAAAAAGAAACAACATAAAAATTGGTGGAGTGGTTCAAGTGGTATTGTGGCTGACTAGCAAGTGTGAGGCCCTGAGTTCAATCACCAGTACCACCAAAAAAAAATGCTGCTTACTACAGTTCTGTGTTCTCAGTTTAGAAAAACAAATCATCACCAAATAGCTACCAGTATTCAAGTTTACCCTCAGAAGCACCAAAATCTATTTTTTTTCCATTGGGTCAGATTGTTCCAATTCATTCTTCTTTTTCAACTTCCCTGTACAGAAGTGGTCAGATTTGAGACATTGATCCAAACTTCACAGGATTGTGGAATGAACATCTGACAGTGGAGAACTAAAGTAGAGCATTGAGACCAGATCTCATGCCTGGCTTCCTATTTAACCTCACCTGACCCTTGTCATCCACAACAATTAGGTGACATATGTTTTCCTTCATTACCATGAGTTTGGTAATTAGCCAGAGGCTTTGAGGCAGCTACCCCCTGTAGCCTACCAATTGGGGGGAGGGGTAGTTAGGAGGGAGGAGAGGAAGGAAAGAAGGGGGAGAAGGGCCATTAGCATATGACTTTGGGGGTTAGGTTACCAAAGTCAGACAAACACAATATAAGAAATCTGTTACTCCAGAGGCACCTGCACATCCATGTTTATTGCAGCACTATTCACAATAGCCAAGTTATAGAAACAGCCAAGATGCCCCACCACTGACGAATGGATTAAGAAAATGTGGTATCTATACACAATGGAATTTTATGCAGCCATGAAGAAGAACGAAATGTTATCATTCGCTGGTAAATGGATGGAATTGGAGAACATCATTCTGAGTGAGGTTAGCCTGGCCCAATAGACCAAAAATCGTATGTTCTCCCTCATATGTGGACATTAGATCTAGGGCAAACACAACAAGGGGATTGGACTATGAGCACATGATAAAAGCGAGAGCACACAAGGGAGGGTGAGGATAGGTAAGACACCTAAAAAACTAGCTAGCATTTGTTGCCCTTAATGCAGAGAAACTAAAGCAGATACCTTAAAGCAACTGAGTCCAATAGGAAAAGGAGACCAGGAACTAGAGAAAAGGTTAGATTAAAAAGAATTAACCTAGAAGGTAACACCCACGCACAGGAAATCAATGTGAGTCAATGCCCTGTATAGCTATCCTTATCTCAACCAGCAAAAACCCTTCGTCCTTCCTATTATTGCTTATACTCTCTCTACAACAAAATTAGAGATAAGGGCAAAATAGTTTCTGCTGGGTATTGAGGGGGGGAGCGGGAGGGGGTGGAGTGGGTGGTAAGGGAGGGGGTGGGGGCAGGGGGGAGAAATAAACCAAGCCTTGTATGCACATATGAATAATAAAAGAAAAATGAAAAAAAAAAAAAAAAAGAAATCTAGGAATGAATGTTCCTTATGAGAATTCATGAAAAATTCAACAAAATACTAATCAGCCAAATTCAGCAGTATAATAAAAGGATTAAACACTATAACAAAGTAGAATTTATTCCTTGAATGCAAGGTGACTCAATATATGAGTATCAGTCAACACAATATAGCACATTAACAGAATGCAGGGAAAAAATACAGGATTATTTTAATTGAGGCAAAAAATTTGACAAAACTCAACACTATTTTATTACAGTACTCAGTAATATAAGTTCCTCAGATGTAAGTTCCTCAAGATGATATGGCTATGTATGGAACTAATCACATAAAATATCATACTCAAAGGTGAAAGACTGAAACTTTTCCCTCTATGATCAAGAACAAATCAAGGATGCTCACTTTCACTACTTATATTTCACATCATATTGGAATGCCTAGCTAGTGCAATTAAGAGAAAGAAGTAAAAGACACCCAAATTTCAACTGAAGACACAAAGTTATCTCTCTCTGCTATTGCCATTATACATACATACATACATGTGTGTGTATATATATATATATATATATATAATATATCACACACATGAACATGTATATAGGTGGTGCTGGAGTTTGAACTCAGTGTTTTACATTTGCCTGGCAAGTGCTCTACCATTTGAGCCAAACCCCTAGCCCATTTTTCTCTGATTATTTTGAAAATAGGGTCTCAATTTTTGCCCAAGCTGGGTTGGACAGTGATTCTCCTATTTACACTTCTTGTAGCTGGGGTGACAAGCACAGGCCACCATACCCAGATTTTTTTCATTGAGATGGGATTTCAAAAACTTTTTTGCCCAGGCTGGCCTAGAACCACAATCCTAATCTCAACCTTCTATGTCACTTCCATGTGGACAGGCACACTGTTGGTTCAGATAGGATCTTGCAAACTTTTTGCTTGGGCTGGCCTTAAACCACAATTGTCCCAATATCTCCATCTATTTTTCAAGACAGAGTCTTTTTTATATATCTTAGGTTTGCATTGAATTCCCAATCTTCATGTCTCAGCCTCCCAAGTGCTAGGATTATAGCTGTAAACCACCACATCTAGTTTACCACTCATCTTATGAGTAAATAGTTGCACAAACTGAAAAATTAAAAACTATTCAGTCAGGAAGATAGAATCACAGGGAAAACTCTTGCCCCTTAATTTAGAGAAGCTGATAGGCAAATGCCAAAAATTGTGGCCTGTTGGAGCAGAAACCTATGAGTACAAATTTCTTTGAGGGCCCATGCAAAGGCAGAGAAACTTGAGCTATAACTAATGAATTTCTGGAGACTCAGTTTGGAAAAGTCTGAAAGATAAAAATTTCACTGGGACCTGGTCATGGAAGTTCCTCAAACTTTTGTGGATTTTACTCCCTGGAACTCAATCAGGTTTTCAGTGAAAATCAGTGATAAAATCACTTCATACTTTGGAAAGGAGAAAAGGAAAAGAAATTATTTTGAAATATACCATTCATTGAATTCAGTTCTTCTTAAAGAGATCTATACTCAGGAAAAACTATTTAACTAAAGACTTATCTATTTACCTGACCTAGGAGAAGGGAAATAACCAACTCTAACCCACTCTAACCATCTATCCTAAAGGAAGTAGAAAAAATTTGAGAATTTTGTTAAGTCCACAGCACAGTAGAACAGGCTCACTAAAACCTGAGACTACTGAAAGGATTATAGAATGCATGCACACACCTTACAATCACATCACTGGATACCAATTTACATCCATTCCTTTTAACCACTACATTGTGTATGAGTAACAAGAAAAATTACATGACATACTAAGAAGAGACAGAGTAAGCGTCAAAACAAGATTCATATACTTTAAGGGTGATGGAATTATTCAACCTGGAATTTAAAATAGCTATGATTAATATGTTAAGGATTCAAATGGAAAAAGTAGACAACATATAAGATGGGCAATGTAAACAGAGACATGGAAATTCCAAGAATAAGCAATAAAGTTATGCTTGAGATTAAAATATCAACACAAATGAAAGATGCATTTTGTGGAATGATTGGAAGACAGACATAGCTAAGGAAAGGATGTCTGAGTTTCAGGATGTCTCAATAGAAACTGTCCAAACTGAAAAGTTAAGAGAATAAAGACAGACAAAAAACAGAACAGAATATGCAAAAACTGTGAGACAACTACAAAAGGTGCAGCACACATACAATGAGAAATCTTGGAGACAAAAGAAACAAATATTTGAAAAATATGACCTAATTTTCCCCAAATTAATATCAGACATGAAAGCACAGATTGAGGAATCTCAGAGAATACTGAGCAAAACAAATGCTATTTTAAAAAAACCCTATACCTAGGCATATTATTTTCAAACTAATGAAAATCAAAGATATCCAGTACAAAATATAATATTATTAACTATAGTCTTCATGATGAACATTAGATGTCTAGACTTATTTATCCCACATTAACATTAACTTTGTACCCTTTGACTTTGTACATTTCCTCATCCTCTTCCCATGGCCGTAGTAACTACTGTTTCTATGCATTTGAATTTCATTTATTTTTTATCTATCTAATTATTTATTATTGTGCTGGGTGGGGGTACATTGTAGCATTTACAAAAGTTCCTACAATATATCAACTACATCATACTTGAATTCACCTCTTCCACCAATCTCCTTTATTCCCCACCACCACCCCGTTCCTGGAATGGTTTCAACAGGTATCATTTTTGCATTTAAATATATGTGTACACATTTTTTGCACCATATTCACCCTCCTATTGAAGGACTGAAGGACAGACTGCAGGAGGTCCCAAAAGGGCGATAAGTGGTCAAGGAGACACTTCTCCTCCCTAGGAAATGCCTGTTTGCATTTGAAAGGCATCTCCACCCTCAGGCAATGCAAACTAGGCTATAAAACCCACTCCCCACCCTGACCTACGGGATCACCGGTTTCTGGGTCCCCCTGCATTCTCCAATATGCAGTCTTTCTCTTCTCTTTTCTCCAACTAAATTCTCTATAAATAAAATCTTTCCGACCTCTGCTGTTAGAGTCTGTCTGTGCTTTCATTCTCAGAGCAGGCTCAAGAACCCTGAGCATCTGAAATTCCTGCGCGTGTCATCTGTGCATCACTATCCCTTTTCCCAACTCCCCCCTCCCACTTGGTACCACCCTCCCACCCCAGGCAGGACCTGTTTTACCCTCCTGTTCTACAATTTTGTAGAAGAAAAATTAAAAAATAAAAAGTGACACTTTTGCTTGTTTCAGATAAAGGTAGATACATAGAGAGTTTCCCTGTGATATTTCCATGTATATACATATTATAACCACAATAGTTTCATCTCCTGTATTTTTCTTCATTCTACCTTAGTCTCTTTCTTATGGTGGTTTCAGCAAGTTTAAGAATTCTATATTCATTCTTGAATAGAGAATATATCAATCATGTTCATCTCCTTAGTTTCCTTCTTTTACCCTACCCCTCTCATATGTGACCTCCCCTTAGCATGATCAGTTTTTCATAGTATTGCTAAATTTGAATTAGGTCTGTATTCCACATATGAGAGAGAACATGCAATTTTTGGCCTTCTGAGCCTGGCTAACTTCACTTAAGTTGATGTTCTCCAGTTCCATTCATTTACCTGCAAATGACAAAATTTCATTCTTCTTTGTAGCTAAGTAAAATTCCATTGTATATAAATACCACGTTTTTAATTCATTCATCAGTAGTGAGGCATCTTGGCTGTTTCCATAGCTTAGCTATTGTGAATAGTGCTAAAAAAAACATGGGTGTGCAGGTGCCTTTGTTGTAACCTGACTCACATTCCTTCAGGTATATCCCTAGGAGTGGTATTGCTGGATCATATGGCAGGTCTATTTTTAGTTTTTTGAGGAGCCTCCATGCTGTTTTCCATAGTAGTTGTATTAGCTTACATTCCCACCAGCAGTGTATGAGTGTTCTTTTTCCCGCATCCTCGCCAACATTTGTTGTTTGTGTTCTTGATGGTAGCAATTCTAACAGGAGTGAGGTGAAATCTTAAAGTGACTTTAATTTGCATTTCCTTTATGGCCAAGGATGGTGAGCATTTTTTCATGTGATTTTTAGCCATTCGGACTTCTTCCTTTGAAAAAGTTCTGTTCAGTTCAGTTGCCCATTTCTTTATTGGGTCATTGATCTTTGGGGAGTTTAATTTTTTGAACTCCCTGTATATTCTGGTTATCAGTCCCTTGTCTGATGTATAGCTGGCAAATATTTTCTCCCACTCTGTGGGTGGTCTCTTTAGTTTAGAGACCATTTCTTTTGTTGTACAAAAGCTATTTAATTTCATGAAGTCCCATTTGTCACTCCTTTCTCTTAGTTGCTGAGCCATTTGTGTTCGCCTGAGGAAGTCCTTGCCTATGCCTATTGCTTCCACTGTACTCCCTGTTCTTCCCTGGCACTAGCTTCAAAGTTTCAGGTCTTATATTAAGGTCCTTAATCCACTTTGAGTTGATGCTTTTACAGGATGATAAAGATCAATCTAGTTTCAGTTTTCTGCAGTCTTTTATACCCAGTTTTCCCAGCAACATTTGTTGAAGAGGCTGTCTTTTCTCCATCATATGTTTTTGGTACCTCTGTCAACAATTAAGTGGGTGTAGCTTCATGGGTTCATATCTGGGTATGCTATTCTGTTCCACCAGTCTTCATACCTGTTTTTGTGCCAGTACCATGCTGTTTTTGTTGCTATGTCTCTGTGCTATAGTTTGAAGTTGGGTATTGTGATACCTCCAGTGTTGCTCTTTTTGCTCAGTATGCCTTGGCTATTTGCAGTCTTTTGTGTTTCCAAATGAAGTTTAGGGTAGATTTTTCAATGTCTGTGATGAATGCCATTGAGATTTTGATGGAAATTGTGTTGAACATGTGGAGTGCTTTTGGTAGTATTGCGATTTTCACTATTCTGATTCCACCAATCCATGAACATTGGAGACTTTTTCATCTTCTGTAGTCTTCTTCAATTTCTTCAGTGGTTTGTAGTTTTCCTTATAGAGGTCATTCGTGTCCTTTGATAAGTTTATTCCTAGATATTTGATTTTTTGAGGCTATTGTAAATGGAATTGTTTTCCTATATTCTTTCTCAATCTGTTTATTGTTGATATATAGAAAGGCTACTGATTTTTGTAAATTGATTTTGTATCTTTTGTATCCTGCTACTTTGCTGAAGCTTTTTATGTTGTCTAGGCATTTTTTTGGTGGAGCTTATCTGGTCTTTTAGGTATAAGATCATTCATCAGCAAATAGGGATTTTTCAACTTCTTCCTTACCCATTTGTATTCCTTTTATTTCTTCTTCCTGTCTTTTTGCTCTGGCTAGGAATTACAAGACTATGTTAAATAGGAATGGAGACAGAGGACACCCTTGTCTCATTCCTGGCTTTAGAGGAAATGGTTTCAGTTTTTCCCCATTAAGTATGATGTTGGCTATAGGGTTGTCGTAGATAGCCTCTATTGTTGAGGCACATTCCTTCTATTCCTAGTTTCATCAGAGCTTTTATCATGAAAGGATGTAGAATTTTATTGAAGGCTTTTTCTGCATCTATTGAAATGATCAAGTGGTTTTTGTCTTTGCTTCTGTTAATATGGTTTGTATATGTTGAATCATCCCTGCATCCCTGGAATTAAGCACAGTTGATCATGGTGTATGATCTTTTTGATGTGCTATTGAATTCGGTTTGTCATTATTTTATTGCAGATTTTTGCATCTATGTTCACTAAAGAGATTAGCCTGCAATTCTCTTTTTTTGTTGTGTCCTTTTCCAGTTTGGGGATGAGTGTAATACTGGCTTCATAGAAGGACTTTGGCAGTATTCCTTCCCTTTTTATTTCATGGAAAAGTTTAATGAGTGTTGGTATTAGTTCTTTTTTAAAGTTCTGGTTGAATTCAACTGAGAATCCATCAGATCCTGGACTTTTCTTTTTTGGTAGACTATTGCTACTTCAGTTTCATCACATGTTATAATTTAGGTGATCAATATCCTCTTGGTTCAATTTTGGATGATCATATGTATCTAGAAATTAGTCTATTTCTTCTAGATTTTCCAATTTATTTGAATATAGGTTTTCAAAGTAGTCCCTGGTGATTCCCTGGATATCTTTGGTGTTTGTTGTTTTCTTCTCCTTTTTATTTCTGATTTTATTAATTAGGGTCTTTTCCCTCCTCATTTTATTCAGATTTGCCAGGGGTTTGTCAATCTTGTTTATTATTTTTTTCAAGGAACCAGCTCTTTGTTTCATTGATTCATATATATTTGGTCTCTAGTTTGTTGATTTCGGCCCTTAGTTTCATTATTTCTCTCCTTCTGCTTGTTTTGGGTTTAGCTTATTCTTGTTTTTCTAAGAGTTTGAGATGCAACATTAGGTTGTTTATTTGAGATCTTTCTGTGTTTTTAATATATGCACTCATGGCTATAAACTTTCCTCTTAGGACTGCCTTTGCTGTGTCCCATAGGTTCTGATAGGTCGTATTTTCATTTTCATTAAATTACAAAAACTTTTTTATGTCTTTCTTTATTTCTTCTATTATCTACTGATCATTGAGCAACATGTTGTTCAACCTCCAATTGTTTGAACATTTTCTGCTGCTTCTTTTGTTGTTGAGTTGTAGTTTTATTGCATTGTGGTCAGACAGTATGCAAGGGGTTATTTCAGTTTTCTTATATTTATTGAGACGTGTTTTGTGACCTCTAATATGGTCTATTTTGGAGAAAGTTCCATGGACTGCTGAGAGGAATGTATATTGTGCTGTTACAGGAAGGAATACTCTGTAGATGTCTGTCAGGTCCCTTAGATCTATAGTGTCATTCAATTCTAGAATTTCTTTATTGATTTTTTGTTTGGATGACCTATCTATTGGTGATAGAGTAGTATTAGAGTCTCCCATTACCACTGTGTTGGGGTCTGTCTGTGTTAAGTCCATTAGTGTACGTTTAATGAAGTTGGGTGCACTGACATTGGGTGAATATAAGTTAATAATTGTTATTTCCTCTTTTGTATTGCTCCTTTTGTTAGTATGAAGTGACCTTCTTGTCTCTTTTGACTAATTTAGGTTTGAAGCCCACTTTATGTAGTAAAAATACTGCTACTCCTGCCTATTTGGGGGGCCATTAACTTGGTAAATCTTTCACCCTTTCTCCCTAAGACAGTGTTTATTTCTGTCAATAAGATGAGTTTCTTGTAAACAATAGATTGTCAGGTCTTCCTTCTTAATCCATCTTACCAAAGGTTGTCTTTTGATGGGGGAGTTGAGTCCATTAACATTCAGCATTAATATTGAGAGGTATGTGGTGATTTCTGCCATTTAGTTATTTTTGTTGTTTAAGGGTTTGTGTGTGTTGCATTTAAATTTTTTAAAAGCAGGATTTCATTCTTTTGGTTCTTTTCAAAACCAAAAGAATGAAATATATGAATGAAAGATGTTTCATTGTCCATATATACCACATTGTCCTTATCCATTCATCAGTTAACATACACTTAGGCTGTTTCCATTTCTTGGCTATTGTGAATTGTGCTGCATTAAACATGAGAGTGCAGATGATTCTTTGATATACTGGTTTTATTTCCTTTGGACATATTCCCAGTAGTAGAATTGCTGTATCATATGGTAGTTCTATTTTTAATTTTTTGAGGGACCCCCCCATGGCTTTACTAATTTACACTCCCAATGGCTGCATGCAATGGTCCATTTTTCTCCATATTCTCCTTAGCACTTATCTTTTTGTCTTTTTGATAACACCCATTTTTACTGGAGTGAGATGATATTTCATTATGTTTTTTATTTGCATTTCCCTGATGATTTGTATGTCTTCTTTTGAGAGATATCTATTTGTGTCTACTGTTCAGTTTTAATCAGTCTATTTGCTCTTTGCCATTGAAATTTTAATGTTCATTTTATATTATAAATATTAACTCCCCAATCAGATGTACAATATGTTAGTCAGCTTCCTATCATTGTGACAAAATATCTAAGATAATCAATTTCATAATGAAAAGGTTTATGTTGGCTCACAGTTTCAGATTTCTTTTGGATTGTGATTTAAGATATCCTTATCTTTGATTTATATATATATACACATATATATTTAAGTGGTACAACATAGTATTTTATTCCCCCATCGTACTGGGAATTGAACTAACTTGCACAAGCTAGGGAAGTACTCTATCACTGAGCTATATCCCCAAATCAAACATGATGCTTTTAAATAGCTTGTTCATTTATTAAACATGTATCACATGCCAATTTAAATAATAAAAATAACATTATATATGTATACTTGATAATGAAGTACCATTTTCAGTTTAAAACATTACTTTTATGACATTAAAAGAAATGGCAAGATATTCTAAAAGGAAACTAAATTTTTACAATAGTTGAAGCATCCCAATATCATTGAGTATAAAGGTTGTTATTTGAAAGAACACACTGCTTGGGTAAGTCAAAGAGTCTCTATTAACTTGCCATAAGGAAATAATAGATATGTTTAACTTAAATAAAACATTATGTAATACACACATGTATTGAAAGATCACATGGTATTCCATGAATATGTATAAATTTTATGTTTTTATGTGTCAGTTAAAATAAATTTAATTTTAAAAGAATTAAAGCAAATATCAATGAATCTGACATCAGGAAATCAACAGAGGTCCATTTAACTAACCTAGATTAACCAATTCTTAGAAAGACACAACAGGCAAAACTAATATAAGAAGAAATGATTTCAACTATTAAAGAAATGAAATTAATAATTAATAATATTTCAAAGTATAAAACAGCAGGACCAAATGAGTTTACTGATGAATTCTACCAAACCTTTAGGGAAGAAACCATGTCAATTCTCTATAGTTTCATAGAAGCAGAAGAAATATTTCATAATTAATTCCTTGAAGCCAGCAATACCCAATAGCAAAACCAGATAAAGACATTATGAGAAAGGAAATCTATGGAGCAGTAAACATCTCTCATGAAAATAGATGCAAAAAATCTAAACAAAGTATTAGCAAATATAATTCAACAACATATAAAAGAATCATCCACCACACCCAAGTGAGATTTATTCCAGTTATACAGGATGATTCAATATTTAAAAATCAATTAATATAGACAGGAGGAATAAGTTCAGGAATATATTGAACAACATGGCAACTGTAGTTAAAAACAATGTGTCGTACACCTGAAAATAGGCTCAGAGTATATTTTAAGTGTTTTCACTATAAAAAAATTAGTATGTGAAGCAATGGATTCTCATTTTCTTGATTTAGCCATTTAACAATGTATCTGATTAACAGTATCAGAACATAATGTTGTACACCATAAATATATACTATTTTACTTATCAATTTTTAATAATAAAATCAATGTAACCCATTACGTCAATAGGCTAAAGGAGAAAATCACATGGTTGTATCAACAAATGGTAAAGTGTTTGACATAATCCAGCTATCCATGTAAAAAAAAAGAGGAAATTTTTCAACATCATAAAAAATATCTACAAAAAGCTACTTCAGCTAACATAATAATCAATGGTGTTATCAAAGATTTCTCACTATATCAGTATATCAAATCAAAGCTTTCTCACTATAGCAGGAACAAATAAGGATGCCCCCTCACTACCACTTTTCAATATTGTATTAAAAGTCTGAACTAATGCAATGAGACAAGTAAATAAAAAGTACACTGAAAGACCTGGGGATGTGGTTCAATGGTAGAGTGCTTGCCTAGCATGCACAAGGCCCTGGGTTCAATTTGCAGCACCACAAAAAACCCAAAAGTACACACATTGGAAAGGAATATATAAAACTATTTTTGTTCAACTATGACATGGTTATGTATGTAAATAACACAAAATAATGTGTGAGTCTCTTAAGAAATTACAGCATGGTTACAGAACACAAGGTTCTGTATATAAAATATATAAAAATATAAAAATTTATTGCCTTTATATAGACTGGTAAAGAACAAGTGGAATTTCAAATTTAAAACAAAATTCTTATATTTATGCCCCAAAATGAAATTTTTATGCTTGAATTTAAGAAAATGTGTATAAGATCTATATGATTACATGTTCACAGGCAGGAAGATCCAATCTTGTCAAGATATCAATTCTTCTCAACTTAATCTATAGATTCAATAAAATCCCAATAAGACACCTGCAAGTTATTTTGTCAATAGAAACAAACTGACTCCAAAATTTATATGGAAAAGACCCAGAATAGTGACTATAATATTAAAGGAGGAGAATTGTAATCAAAGGCTCTCCAATACAGAAAAGATTTGAAAAGACAAAATTCCAGAACTGCATGGCATTGCTGGTAAAACCTACCAAAAAACAATGAACAACAATATGTCTCAAATTCTTTCCAAAGCTTAAAGATGAAGAATACTTCCTAATTCATTATAGTAGGCAAGATTTAGTGAATTCTAATTTAAAGTTGTCTTGGCATCCATTCTGAATATAAGTTGGACTTTCTCAGATCATAAACAAAGCTTAGTCACCCTTCATACAGATTCCAATTCTCCACTTCCTCCTGGTTCCTCAATGTGCTAATCCAGATATCTGCCTCATATGACTCTTTTCTGATGAGCACCTACATTGGGCCCAAAAAGATATTGTCTATTTGACCCTACTTGACTTGCTTCACTGACCCTCACACTCAACATAGACTATACAAATATACTGCAGTCACCACTTCCCAGTCACTGGATACCATTTGTCTCTGATTTCTCTAACTCCACCAGTTAAAATTCCCCAAGTGGTGGGGTCTAGTGGAATGGCTCAAGTGGTAGAGTGCCTGCCTAGCAAGTACAAAGCCCTGAGTTCAAACCCCAGTATCACAAAAGGATTCCCCATGGGAAAACCTGCTTATGTAATTTCCTAGACCCAATAAAGTTGTATCCCCAGATCTCTCTCTTCTCTCTCTGTTGGTTGAATGTGTTTATCCTGTATGGTTTCCCTCTTGCTGGTGCCTCTGTGAGGCATGCTGCCCTCTTATCTCTGGAATGTGTAGGTAATACACTCTTTCTATTATATATATATTTATATTCTTTGTTGAGATGCCTCCTCTGTGTTTCATCTAACTGACACACTTAAGCCTAACTTCTTTTCTGATCAGATCACTCCTAGAGTAACTATCTTGGTAGAAATGAACTGGACACAGATCAGGCAAAAGCCACAAGATGTCTGCCAATTTAAACAAGTTTCTTGTGAGAGGGATACCTGGTCATGGACCAATCATTTAGGAACTAGGCCATTCACCAGGACAAGAGTTTATAACCACTTTCAGGAGAGATCTCAAGACCAAATTAGAAAGAGAAAAATAAAGCACAAGTATTACCCAGATACTAAAATTGGTCAGACCCAAACAGAGAAAGACCTCAACAAACTAGCCATCCAAATGCAGCAATATATTAAGATCATTATATGTTACAACCAAGAGGAAGTCATTACAGAAATACAAGGGTGGTTCTACAGGGAACAAAAAGCCACAGGTCATCACAATATATGCATAAAAAGCATTTGATTTGACATCACTCAATGATTAAAAAAAAGCCCACTCATTAATAGGGCTAGAAGAGAACATCCTAGTCTTAATAAAGGGTATTTATGAAAAAAGACTTTCTAATTCACTATATGAATCATTCACAATAATGAAAACCTGGAAGCTTTTCTCTCAGATTAGGAACAAGACAAAAATGCTTGCTCTCACCAATTTTATTCCACATTTTAGTGGATATCCCAGCCAGACATCACTTAACCAAAAAAAAAGGAAAGAAAGAAAAACAAATTGAAACAAAAGCTCTCTTTGATGGATGGCATTATCCTACATATAGAAAATTCTAAATAATCCACCAAATATATTAAAGTGAATAAGCAAATTCAGCAACTCATAGGATCAAAACACAAGAGTAATGTATATTTCTATATTCATTATAGAAAAGTAAAAATATAGTAATGAGCAGTATGAAGATGAAACCAAGAGAACAATCCCACTTACAACAGAATAAATAAAATATTCAGCAATAAAGTTAACCAACTAATGCAAACATAAGCAAATTACCCTCTATCTCACCCACATATTTGGACCAGTACCCATGACAAAGTATTTTAACAATGCTTTAAAAAAATAAAGATATTGTTCTTCTAAGTCAACATTTTTAAAAAGAACCACAATGGGAAGTTAAATAACAGTAAGCTAGAGGTGGCTCGGCCTATTTAGAAAATACATACAATTTTTTATGCTAACATATAGAAATACAATTCCTTAATTCATCCACGATCTTACAAAGTTCAATTAATAGTTTTAATAGTCACCTTGTAGAGTCCTTAGGATTTTCTTTGAAAATAATCACAACAAGGGGATTGGACTTTGAGCACATGATAAAAGCGAGAGCACACAAGGGAAGGGTGAGGATAGGTAAGACACCTAAAAAATTAGCTAGCATTTGTTGCCCTTAATGCAGAGAAACTAAAGCAGATACCTTAAAAGCAACTGAGGCCAATAGGAAAAGGAGACCAGGAACTAGAGAAAAGGTTAGATCAAAAAGAATTAACCTAGAAGGTAACACACACGCATAGGAAATTAATGTGAGTCAACTCCCTGTATAGCTGTCCTTATCTCAACCAGCAAAAACCGTTGTTCCTTCCTATTATTGCATATACTCTCTCTTCAACAAAATTAGAGATAAGGGCAAAATAGTGTCTGCCAGGTATTGAGGGGGTGGGGGAGAGAGGGAGAGGGTGGAGTGGGTGGTAAGGGAGGGGGTGGGGGCAGGGGGGAGAAATGACCCAAGCCTTGTATGCACATATGAATAATAAAACAATAAAAAAAGAAAATAATAACATAATCCACAAGTACAGATTGACTTCTTCTTTTCCTGTATTAAATGCCCTTTGTCTTCTGTTAGAGTGCTACTTAGCACTTCTAGTATAATGCTAAATGGAAGAGGAAAGAGTATATATGCTTGCAGTTCCCAATGCTAAGGGGAAAGTACACAATGTTTCATCATTAAATATAATATTAACTACGGAATTTGGGGGGAAAGAATTCCCTTTTATTCCCAATTTGCTGGGGTTTTTTTGGTTTTTTTTTCATGAGCTGATTGACGTTGAACGTTGTGGAACGATTTTACAGCCATGTGGTTAAATATACCTGCAACATTTCAAGCATTTAAATTTTATTGAGACTTGCTTTATGGTCTAGTTCACCTGATGAATGTACATATGCACTTGAAAACACTATATATTATAAAGCCATTGGATATAGTGTTCTAGATGTGTCTGTTGTTCTTCAAATCTATTTCTGTACTGATATTTTGTCTTGTTTTATGAAATAATGTGAAAAGACTTAAATTTTCCAACTGTGAGTGCACATCTGTGTATTTTATTTTTTTCAATTTTTGATTAATCTGTTTTGAAGCTCTTAAACTACTTGTACATATAATTTTAAAACTTTTGTTAGGTATATACATATTTATAATTTATCTTTGCATATATAAAAATACAAATAAAGGTATTAAAAGGGCAAAAAATAAAGTTAACCAAATATTTGTACATTTCAGTATATAAAAGACTTATACACTGAAAACTATAACATATTCGTGAAAGAAAATTTTTTAAAGTCCTAAACAAAAGGAAGACATCCTGTATTTATGAACTGGAAAGCTTACTGTTAATATGGCAATACTCTCCAAATAATCTACAGATTCAATACAATCCTTATGAGAATTTCAACATACATTTTTTTCTTTAAAAAATCTTTTATTAGTATATGATGGTTATACAGAGGGTTTCATTGTGACATTTCCATATATATGTGGGGTATATAAAACCCCAGTTTGGTTCATCCCTTCCATTATTCTCTCTCCTACCCTATTTCCCTTCTTAAAATAACTTTAACTTTAACAGGTTTCAATGTTTCATATTCATATATGTACAGAAAGTATATCAACCACATTCACCCTCCTTTACCTTCTTTACTTACTCTCCATTTCCTACTCATGTCCTCTCCTTAACACGTCCTGCTTTACATTATTGTTCTTAATTGTTTTAAGTGTCTGCATGTTGTTCAGTGGGGATTTTGTCTTCATATTTTACCTGTAAATCACTCTAACCTCCCCCCTCCACTACTCTTCCTTATCCTTTTCCCCCTTCCCTGTATTGTTCATTGTATCTTGTTCCTACATAGATATGATACATTTCATTATTATTCACTATCATTTCTTTTTCTTCTTCTCCTCCCCCACTAGTTTCCTCTAACAGGAAACTTTTGGAAACATGCTGTGTATATATTTATATGTATATATGATAATGCTTATATTTTTATTGGATTGATCTTCCACATATGAGAGAAAACATGTGGACTTTGTCTTTCTGTAACTGGTTTATTTTACTTAAGATGATGTTCTCCAGTTCCATTCATTTACCTGAGAATGCCAAAATTTAATTGCTCTTAATAGCTGAATAAAATTCCATTGTGTGTATATACCACATTTTCTTAATCCATTCATCAGTTGTAGGGCATCTGGCCTGTTTCCATAGCTTGGCTATTGTGAATAAGTCTGCAATAAATATGGGTGTGCAAGTGTCTTTATTGTATCTTGACTTAAATTCCTTCAGACATATGCCCAGGAGTGACATTGCTGGATCGTATGGTAGTTCTAGTTTTAATTTTTTGAGGAGCCTCCAGTGTTTGTACTAATTTACATTCCCACCAACAGTGTATGAGGGCTCCTTTTGCCCTGCATCCTCACCAACATGTGTTATTGTTTTTGTTCTTGATGATAGCCATTCTAACAGGAGTGAGGTGGAATCCTAATATGGTTTTGATTTGCATTTCCTTTATGACCAGGGATGTTGAGCATTTATTCATGTGTTTTTTGACCATTTGTACTTCTTCCTTTGAAAAGCTCTGTTCAATTCAATTGCCAATTTCTTCATTGGGTCATTAATTCTTTGGGAGTTAAGACTTGCTTTGTGTCCTAAAATATGATATACTTTTGGAGAAAGTTGCATGGGTCACTGAGAAAAGTGTATATTGTGCTGGTGCTGGATTTTTATACTCTATAGATGTCTATTAAATCCATTTGGTCTATGGTGTCATTTAATTCTGAGGTTTCCTTGTTGATTTTTGGTCTAGTGGAGTACTGAAATCTCCTATTATCATTGTCTTGGGGTCTATCTGTGCTTATAAGTCCAGTCATGCTTATTTAATGAAGTTGGGTGCACCAACATTGGGCACATATAAGTTAAAAATTGTTATTTCCTCTTAACTTATTATTCCTTTTATTAACATGAAGTGACCTTCTTTGTCTCTTCTGACTAATTTAGGTTTGAAATCTACTTTATCTGATATAAGTATAGCTACTCCTGCCTGGTTTTGCAGGCCATTTGCTTAGAAATCTTTTTCCACCCTTTCACCTTAAGCTGATATTTGTTTCTGTTGATGAGAGATGGGTTTCTTGTAAACAACAAATTGTTGGGTCTTCCTTTTTAATCCATCTTGTTAATCTATGTCTTTTGATGGGAGGGCTGAGGCCATTAACATTCAATAGAATATTGTGAGGTATGTGGTAATTCCTACCTTTTTGTTGCACTGTGTGTGTGTGTGTGTGTGTGTGTGTGTGTGTGTGCAATTGATTCTTTGCTACTCTACAATTGCTTATCTGCTCAACTCCTGAGATGTAATTATTACAATCCTTTTGTGGCTATGTTCATTTTCATCTTTTGTGTGTAAGGTTCATTTAAGTATCTTCTGAGTGCTGGTGTAGTGGTCATATATTGTTTTAGTTTTTGTTTATCATGAAATGTTTTGTATTTCTCCTTCAATTATGAATGATATCTTTGCTGGGTAGAGTATTCTAGTCTTGAAATTGTTTTATTTCAGTGCATGAAATATTTCATTACATACCTTTCTTCCTTTTAAGGATTCTGTTGAGAAATCTGCTGTTATCATGATGGGTTTACCTTAAAAGGTTATTTGATGTTTCTCCTTTACAGCTTTCAATATTCTTTCCTTGTTCTCTCTGCTTATTGTTTTAGCATAACATGCTGTGGGGAAGTTCTATTTTGGTGATATCTGTTTGGTGTCCTGGAGACCTTTTGTACCTGAATGAGCATCTCTTTCTCAAGACTCAGAAAAGCTTCTGTTATTATTTTGTTGAATGTATTTTATATGCCTTTAGTTTGCACCTCTTTTTCTTCATCAATAGCCATGATTCATAGTTTTGGTATTTTGATGGAGTCACAGCATTCTTGCATATTCCTTTCATAATATTTCAATCTTTTCTCTAAGTATTCACCTGTTTTTTCCTGAATATGTATTTTGCTTTTAAGTCCTGAAATTCTGTCTTCCACTGTTCCAGTCTGCTGGAGTAGCTTTCAGCTGTATTTTTTATTTGACATAAGGAGCTTTTTATTTCCACAGTTTCTGTTTTTTTAACTTTCTGTATCTTTATTAAGCTCCTCTTTCACAACTTCTCTTTATTTCATTTATTCTTTTTTTGTATCTTCCTCGATTTCATTCCAATCTTTGTATCCTTTTTGAATTCATGTGCCTTCTTGACCTTTTTATCCATATTCTCTTTTTGTGTATCCTCTTTAAACTCCTTAAACATTCTTATCATCATTCTTTTGAACCTGGAAACTGAGTTTTCATCCCCTTCACTACTCATCAGATCCTCTATTGTGTGATTGTTGACCTTCTGAGGAGTCATATTCCCTTGCCTTCTTCTATTTCCCATACTTCTACTTTGAGATTTGCTTGTGTGTTGTCAGTTAGTTGGTTGAGAGTTTTAGTCACCTGAAATCTTTTCTTTGACTTAATTTCTATGTTCTGGCTGGATTGGTTGTTGGCTATGTTGCTGTATCATTTCTATTCACTGATCTGGGGGTATAATTTAGTAATAAAAATCCACATGAAATGTAAAACCCTTGCAGTATTATCTATAAACAGAGGAATGTTGAGGAAATAAAAGTTGTTTGCATAGGGATTAAAACTTAGGTAGTAAAAACAATGGGAGCAAAAAAGGAGATAAGAAATAAGGGGGATGGGGTGGAGGGGAGAAGAGGTGTGAGGTATGGGGGATACAGGGTAATAAGACCCTAATGTGTGTCAAGGTGTAGTTCAGTCATGGAGGAGGATGTTATTGTCAGGTATTGTAGAAGAATGGAAAGGATGAGAGTAATGTAAGAAGACAGTAAAATAAACTACTACAGTAATTTATAAGGAAGAGATAGAGAAAGTGGTTGGGAAAGTTCTAAGAGAAAGAAAAGAAGATAAGGAAGAGGAAGAAAGAAAAAAGAAAGATGAATGAAGTAAGGAAGTCAGTCCAAGACCTTGCTGAGAAAGCCTGCAACATGGAGAGAAATCTAATAAGGAAAATGAGATTTTGTAAATAAATTAATAAAAATATTGGAAATAAAATCTCAATAAATGAAATTAAATCATAGCAGGAAGTAGGTTAGTTCAAGCAGAAGACTATGAGGGGTGGAAAACATGGTTGGGGAACTATTATATTCAGAAAACAATAAAGAAAAAATAAACAAGCATAACCACAACTTTTGAGAACCCTGGGATGTGATCAAAAGACCGAATCAAAATGACATGGGGTAGAAGAAGGAGCTGAGATATAAACTGAAGGCACAGATGATTTATTCAATGAAATTATAGCAGAAACTTTCCCATATATGTGGAGAGATATGGACATCCAAGTACAGAAGGTATTCAGAATCCCAAGTAGACAAAACCAGAAGAAAACCTCTCTATATCATATTATTGCTAAAATGACAAGATTACAGAATGAAAAAAGAATATTGAAAACTGCAAGAAGAAAACACCAAATTACTTACAAACTCATCAGAATTACATGAGACCTCTCAGTAGAAACCTTAAAAACCAGTAAAGCATGGAATGATATATTTCAAGCTCTGAAAGTAAATAACTACCAACCAAGACTACTATATGGACCAAAGTTATCTTTTAAAATCAATGGAGAAATACTTTCCAAGATAAGAACAAGCTATAGCAATTCATGACTAAAGAAACAGTAGGTTAAGATGCAGTAAGAATAGGTTACTTCATTACCCATCTCTCATCAATAGAGAGATCATCCAGAAAGGCACCAACAAAGAAAATTCAGCATTAAACAATACCACAGACTAAATAGACTTAACAGATATCTAACAGAACATTCCATCCAACAGCTGTGGAGTACACATTCTTTTCTGTAGTTCTTGAAACTTTCTCCAAAACACAGCACATTTTAGACCATAATGCAACTCTCAACAACTACAAGAAATTTTTATATTATACCATAATGAAACAAAATCAGATTTCAATAGCAAAAGAAGCTACAAAAATTAAAAAAGCTTATGAAGACTGAACAATATACTTTCAATAATCCATGAATCATTGAAGAAATCAGAGAGGAAATTTTAAAATTCTTAGAATCAAATGAAAATGAAAATAGAATTTACCAACATTTGTGGAATACAACAAAGACATTTCTAACAAGGAAGTTTATAGCTATGAGTACCTACCATAATCAGAGTGATCTCATATAAATACCCTAATGATGCACCTCCCACCCCCAGTCTCAGAAAAATAAGAGCAAGCCAAAGGCAAAAAAGAAATAATGAAGATCAAGGCGGAAATTAATGACCCCAAAAATACAAAGGATCAATGAAACAAAGAGTTGGTTCTTTTAAAAGATAAGCAAGGGTGATAAACCCTTAGCCAAACTAAACAAAAGAAAGATAAAAAGATACTTTAAAAAAATTGAGATAAAAAAGAGATATTGCAACAGATACCAATGAAAACAGAGAATCATTAGGGAATATTTTGAAAACTTACATTCCAATAATTGGAAAATCTAAAAGAAATTGAAAATTTTCTAAACACATAAGACATACTGAAACTGAACCAAGAGGATGAAAACAACTAACTTAACTAACTTAAGCAATGAAATTGAAGCAGTAATAGCATCATACAACAAAGAAAATCCCAGGACCAAGTTATTCACTGTTGAATTCTACCAGACCATTAAAGAATTACAAATATGCCTCAAACTATTCCATAAAATAAGGAAGGAACACTGCCAAATTTATTCTATGAAGCCAGTAATAACTTGATACCAAAACTGGAGAGGACACATTAAAAAATAAAATTATATACCAAATTCCTTGATGAACATAGAAACAAAAATTCTAAATAAAATACTTAACCAAATTCAAAAACACTTTAAAAGGATCATATACCATGACAAGCTGGTTTTATTGTAAGGCAAGGATGGCAAAACAATAAACATAAAACAACACATAAATAGAATCATGGACAAAATCACATGAATACCTGAAAAGATGCAGAAAAAGCCTTTGGAAAAAATCCAACATCCCTTCATGATAAAAGCCCTAAAGAAAGCAGGAATATGAGAAACATACTTCAACACAATAAGGACCATATATGACAGACATATATCCAAAAAAAAACTAAAGTCATCTCTTCTAAAAGCAGGAACAAGATAAGGTTATCCAGTCTCACCACCCTTATTTGGTATAGTGCTTGAATTCTTAGCCAAAGCAATAAGGCAAGACAAAGAAATAAAAGGAAGAACTCAAGTTTTCCCTATTTGCAGATGATATGATCTTCTACTTAAAAGTCTCCAAAGACTCCACTAGAAAACTCAGACCATATAAACACTTTAAGCAAAGTAGCAGGATACACAATCAACATACAAAAGGCAGTAGGTTTTCTATATACTAATAACAAACAGCATGAAAAAGAAATGAGGAGAATAAGCCCATTCACAATAGCATCAAAAGAAATAAAGTGCCCACAAATAAATTTACCTAAGAAAGTGAAAGACCTCTACAATGCTCTACAATGAAAACTACAAAAAAAAAAAAAAAAAACTGTAGGACACAGCCGCAGACTGCATGAGCTCCCTGAACCAGGGACTTTGCTGTGACGCAGGAGACACACTTGGCTGAGGTAAAGTACCAGGGAGAGCCGAAACTTCAGCACTCTGAACCCCTAGCTCATGGAAGGCTTCTACACACCATGATTTACTAACAGAACAGTCGGTGCTGCACACCAAGCCCCGCCCCATAGGCCTACAGAACTGCTGCTCTGCAGGCCATGGGATCTCTGATCCTCCAGCCCCACTCCTCAGCCCCGCCAGCCCTGCACTCCACAGACCTGCACAATCTCCCCTGGGCTCCCACCCATCAGGCCTTCCAAGGCCGCAATCCACAGGCCTGCATGATCTCCACTGGCCCATGCCCCTCAGGCCTGCCAGACCGGTGATCCACAGGCCTGCACAATCTCTGCCAGGACCACGTCCCCCAGGCCCACCAGGGCCACACGCCACAGTCCTGCTAGATTGCCTCAATGACAAGCCTCTGCCCACAGGCCTGTGGGGACTGCCTATATGCCACCCACCACAGGAGGGCTCCAAACCTGCCTAGGAGACTCAGACAGACATGTGTAGATCCTAAAGGAGTAACACCAGAACTACTAAGACTGACATTCCACTGTCCCTGAACCAGTGATTTTTTTTGCCTTCCTTTAAAGGTTTGGCTGTCTGGTTTGCTGTTTGATCATCCACCATCTCTCCCTGCTGTTTTCCTTGGTTCTCTCTTTTTTTTTCTTCTATTTCCCTTTCTTTCTCTTTTTTCTCCTTCTTCCTTGGTTTTGTTAGTTTCATATTGTAACTCAGCTAACAATAAATTACACATAGTCCAGGGACAGAAATGTTACCAAGTGGAAATATGGGAAGACGAAAAAGAGATGGAAACAAGTCTCCCCCCAAAAATAAATTAGTACAGGATTCAGAGGGAAATGAAGAAAACGGATATCTAGATCCAGACTCCAACAAAACAAAGATAAACTATACCAAAGAACCCAACGAAGCCCACAAGAACAACCTGAATGAAGAAATCCTGCAACAAATCACTGAGAATTTCGTGGAGATGTTACTAGACATGGTCAACCAAAACGTACAAGAGGCACTCAAGAAATTCTAAGAGGACAAAAAAAGGAAATATGAGAAAACACAAAAACAAATAAATGGAATCATAGGAGCCCAAAATAAACACCAAAATGAAACAGAGAATACCATAAATAGAGAGATAAATGAATTAAGGGTGAAAATTGACAGCATTAAAGAGGAAGTGACCCACGATATGGAAAACCTCAGAAAAAAGAATGAAATGGAAATACAAAACAAAATAGAAGGCCATTCCATCAGAATAGAACAAACAGAAGACAGAATCCCAGAACTTAAAGATGAAATGGTAATTACAGGAAAAGCTGAAGAACTATTGGTCAAACAACTCAAGACCTGTGAAAGGAATATGCAAGAACTCACTGACTCCACTAAAAGACCAAACTTGAGAATCATGGGCATTGAAGAAGGAGAAGAGGTGCAAACAAAAGGAATGTGTAATATATTCAACAAAATAATAACAGAAAAATTCCCAAATCTAGAGAGAACTATGCCCATCCACATACAAGAAGCCTCCAGAAACCAAACAGACTTGACCAAAATAGAACTACCCCATGACATATTATCATTAAAACAACAAGCACAGAGATTAGAGAAAGAATATTGAAGGCTGTAAAAGAGAAAACACAAACAATATACAAAGGTAAACCCATCAAAATCAAAGCAGATTTCTCTGTGGAATCCTTCAAAGCAAGAAGAGCATGGAGTGAGGTCTTCTGGACACTAAATGAAAATAACTTCAAGCCTAGGCTACTCTACCCAGCAAAACTATCATTCAAAATAGATGAAGCAATAAAAGTCTTCTATGATAAGCAGAAATTAAAACAATATATGACCACCAAGCCACCACTACAAAAGATTCTCCAAGGAATTCTGCACACAGAAAGTGAAAGCAAACAAAACCATGAAAGGGCAGGCAATACCAAACCACAGAAGAAGAAAAGGCAACAAAGTAGAGAGTAACATTGATTCAGCTGCACACAATCAAACCCTTAAATAAGAAAGACAACTAAATGACAGAGATTACCACATACCTATCAATGCTAACACTAAACATTAATGGACTTAATTCCCCCATCAAAAGACACTAATTGGCAAACTGGATTAAAAAGGAAGATCCAACAATCTGCTGCCTACAGGAGACCCACCTCATCGACAGAAACAAGCACTGGCTGAGAGTGAAAGGCTGGAAGAAGATCTACCAATTCAATGGCCCCCGTAAACAGGCAGGGGTAGCAATACTTATCTCAGATAAAGTAGACTTCAAACTTACATTGATAAATGAGATAAAGAAGGACACTCTATACTAATAAAAGGGGAAATAACACCAAAAGGAAATAACAATTATCAACCTATATGCATGCAACATCAATGCACCCAATTTCACCAAATATACTCTGAAGGACATAAAAACATATATAAACTCCAACACAGTGATAGTGGAGACCTTAATACCTATGATACCAATAGATAGGTCATCCAAACAAAAAAAAAACCAAAAAACATATCCTAGAACTAAATCACACCATAGACAAAATAGACCTAGCTGATGTCTACAGAATATGTCATCCAACTACTGCACAACATACATTCTCAGCAGCTCACAGAACCTTCTCCAAACTTGATCATATCTTAGGGCACAAAGCAAACCTCAGCAAATATAAGAAAACAGAAATAATCCCATGCATTCTATCTGATCACAATGCATTAAAACTGGAACTCAACAACAAAAACAACAGTAGAAAACATGCAAACAATTGGAAGCCGAACAACACATTGCTCAATGATCAGTGGGTCATTGATGAAATTAAAAAGTTCCTGGAAGTTAATGAAAATGAAAACACGACCTACCCGAACCAATGGGACACAGCAAAGGCTGTCTTAAGAGGAAAGTTTTTAGCCATGCGTGCATATATTAAAAGGTCAGAAAGATCTCAAATCAATTATCTAATACTACAGCTCAAACTCCTAGAAAAACAAGAACAAGCAAACCCCAAAACCCACAGAAGAAGAGAAATAATTAAAATAAGGACTGAAATCAATGAAATAGAAACAAAAAAAATACAAAGAATTAATGAAGCAAAAAGCTGGTTCTTTGAAAAAATAAATAAGATTGACAGACCCCTGGCAAACCTGACAAAAATGAGGAGAGAAAAAAACCAAATCAGTAACATGAGAAATGCAAAAGGGGAGATAACAACAAACACCACTTAATTCCAGGAAATCATCAGAGAATACTTTGAGAACCTATACTTTAATAAATTTGAAAATTTTGAAGAAATGGACAGATTTCTAGATACTTACAATCATCCAAAACTGAACCAAGATGATATTAATCACCTGAAAAGATCTATAACATAAACAAAATTGAAGCAGCAATTAAGAGTCCCCCAAAAAAGAAAAGTCCAAGACCTGATAGATTCACTGCTGAATTCTATCAGAAGTTTAAAGAACAAATACCAATCCTCCTTAAACTGCTCCTTGAAATAGAAAGGGAAGGAACACTGCCTAACTCATTTTATAAAGCCAATATTACTCTCATCCCAAAATCAGACACCTCCAAAAAAGAGAACCTATAGGCCAATTTCCTTAATGAATATTGATGCAAAAATCCTCAATAAAATAATGGCAACCCGAATCCAACAACACATCAGAAAGATCATTCACCACGACCAAGTCAGCTTCATCCCAGGAATGAGGGGTGGTTCAACACACGCAAATCTATAAATGTAATACAGCACATTATAGAAGCAAAGACAAAAACCACTTGATCATCTCAATAGATGCAGAAAAAGCCTTCGACAAGATCCAACCACACTTCATGATAAAAGCTCTAAGAAAACTAGGAATAGAAGGAATGTACCTCAACATTGTAAAGGCTATATATGACAAAGCTACAGCCAACATCATACTTAATGGTGAAAAACTGAAACCATTTTCCCTAAAATCAGGAACAAGACAAGGGTGCCCACTATCCTCACTCCTATTCAACATAGTACTGAAATTCCTAGCCAGAGCAATTAAGCAAGAAGAAGAAATAAAAAGAACACAAAAAGGTAAAGAAACTGTGAAAATATCCTCATTTGCAGATGATATGATCCTACACCTTAAAGACCAAAAAACCTCTACCCAAAAATTCTTAGACACCATAAACAGCTACAGCAAGGTGGTAGGATACAAAATCAACTTACAAAAACCATTAGCTTTTCTATACACCGACAATGAACAAATCGAGAAAGAATATATAGAAACAATTCCATTTACAATAGCCTCAAAAAAATCAAATACCTAGGAGTAAACTTAACAAAGGATGTGAATGACTACTAAGCCTGAAGAAAGAGAACAAGGAAGACTACAGAAGATGGAAAGATCTCCCATGCTCTTGGATTGGAAGAATCAACACAGTAAAAATGGCTATACTGTCAAAAGCAATCTACGTGTTTAATGCAATTCCCATCAAAATCCCAATGACTTTCATCACAGAGATTGAAAAATCTACCCCAATGTTCATTTGGAAACACAAGAGAACACAAATAGCCAAGGCAATACTCAGCAAAAAGAGCAATGGGGGAGGTATCACAATACCCAACTTCAAACCATATTACAAAGCAATAGCAATAAAAACAGCATAGTACTGGTCTCAAAACAGACATGAAGACCAGTGGAACAGAATAGAGGATCCAGATATGAATCTACACAATTATACCCACCTTGTTTTTGACAAAGGGGCCAAAAATATATGATGGAGAAAAGAAAGCCTCTTCAACAAATTTTGTTGGGAAAAGTGGTTATCTATCTGCAAGAAACTGAAACTAGATCCATGTTTATCATCCTGTACTAGTATCAACTCAAAATGGATCAAGGACCTTAATATCAAAACCCAAAACTCTGAAGTTAGTGCAGGAAGGAGCAGGAAATACTCTGGAACTAATAGGTATAGGCAAGGACTTCCTCAATAGAACCCCAGCAGCCCAGCAACTAAGAGAAAGAATGGACAAATGGGACTTCATAAAATTAAAAAGCTTCTGCACAACAAATGAAATAGTCTCTAAGGAGACCACCCACAGCGTGAGAGAAAATATTTGCTAGCTATACATCAGACAAAGGACAAAGGGAATGTAAGAAACTAAACTCTCCCAAAATCAATGAACCCATTAAGATATGGGCAACTGAACTAAATAGAATTTTCTCAAAAGAAGAAATTCACATGGCCATAAAACACATGAAAAAATGCTCACCATTTCTAGCCATAAAGGAAATGCAAATCAAAACCACATTAAGATTCCACCTCACCCCTGTTAGAACAGCCATCATCAAAAACACCACCACATGTGTTGGCAAGGATGTGGGAGAAAGGAACTCTCGTACACTGCTGGTGAGAATGCAAGCTGGTGCAACCACTTTGGAAAAAATTTGGAGGCTTCTTAAAAATCTAAACCTAGATCTGCCATATGACCCAGCCATCCCACTCCTGGGAATATACCCTAAGCAATGTGACACAGGTTACTCTAATGGCACCTGCACACCCATGTTTATTGCAGCGTTATTCACAATAGCTAAGTTATGGAAACAACAAAGATGACCCACTACTGACAAATGGATCAAGAAAATATGGTATTTATACACAATGGATTTTTACTTAGCCATGAAGAAGAATGAAATCTTATCATTTGCAATTAAATAGATGGAACAAGAGAACATCATTCTGAGCGAGGTTAGCCAGACTCAGAAAACCAAAATACATTGCAAATACAGCAATGTTGTTGGACTTGGGTTACATGACAAGGGGAGAACACATAGGGGAGGTATGGGGATAGGTAGAAAACCCAAAACATGAAAGCATTTGATGTCCCCACTTCAGAGGAACTAATACAGAAACCTTAAAGGGACAGAGGTCAACATGAGGAGGGGTTCAGGAACCAGTATAAAGATCAGTTAGAGATGAATCAACCTGAGTTGTAACACATTTGTACATGAAAGCAATGCTAGGAATCTCTCTGTATAGTTGTCCTTATCTCAACTAGCAAAAACACTATGTCTTTCTTATTATTGCTTATTTCTACTCTTCAACAGAACTGGAGAAAAGCACAGAACAGGTTCTGCCTGGAAGCGAGGGGAGAGTGGGGGTGAGGGTGGGGGCGGGGCATAAGGGGAGAAATGCCTCAAACAATGTATGCACATGTGAATAAATGAATTTTTAAAAACTGTAGAAAGAAATTGAAGAAGACATTAAAAATGGAAAAGCCTGTCATGTTCATTGACAGAATTAGTATTGTGAAAATGGCTATAATACTGAAAGCAATCTACAGATTCAATGTAATCCTCATCAAAACCCCAATGATATTCTTCACAGAAATAGAAAAAAATAATTCTAAAATTCTTAGGGAAACACAAATACCCCAAATAGCCAAAGCAATTCTGAGTAGAGAGAGAATCATTTCAAGATATAGGGATAGGCAATGACTTTCTAAACAGGATTCCAGTAGCTTAGGAAATAAGAGCAAGAATTGAAGAATGGGATTGCATCAATTTAAAAAGCTCCTGTATATCAAATAAAAAACAATTTCCGGAGTGAAGACTCAGCTTACAGAATGGAAGAAAAGTTTTGCAAGCTATTCATTCAACAAAGGATTAATATTCAAATATATAAAAAGCTCAAAAAAATCAAGCAGTATGCCAGGCACTGGTGGCTCACACCAGTAATCCTAGCTACTCAGGAGGCAGAGATCAGAAGGATCATGGTTCAAAGCCAGCCCAGGCAAATAGTTCCATGAGACCCTATCTCAAAACACCTTTCACAAAAATAGAGCAGATGGAGTGGCTCAAAGTGAAGGCCCTGAGTTCAAGCCCCAGTTCCACCAAAAAAAAGTCAAACCTATTAATGTATGATAATTCAAAAATAAAATTAAAACACCAAAAGAACAAATAATCCAATTAATAAATGGACAATTGAATTGATCAGACAGTTCTCAAAAGAAGTACAAATGACAAACAAATATATGAATCAAGGAAATGCAAATCTAAACAGCATTGTGATTCCATCTCAACCCAGGCAGAATGACTATGATCAAGAAAATAAACTACAAATGCTGGTGATGATGTGAAGAAAAAAGAACCCTTATACACTGTTGGTGTGAATGTAAATTTGTCCTCCACTATTTAAATCAGCATGGCAGTTTATCAAAAAATTAAATTTGCTGTGCCAGTCCTGCACATATACCTGAAGGAAAGTTAAGTCAGCATACAATAGAGATAACACACATCCATGTTTATTACAGCATTATTCACAACAGCCAAGCTATGGAATCAGCCTAACTAACCATCGACAGACTAATGGATAATATAAATGTGGTATATACATACAATGGAGTATATTCAACCACAAAAAGAATGGAATTATGTCATTTGAAGGAAAATGGGTGAAACTGGAGATCATCATGTTGTGTGAGATAAGCCAAGCTCGAAAAAGACAAATATTGCATGTTTTTGCTCATATTCAGAATCTAGACCTAAAAATAATAATAGTGTACCATGATTATAAGGGGGGACTGTTTGGTGGGGAAAACCAGTGGGAGATATAAAGAGATAGGAGACAGTGATGGGCAGTGAACATGATAAATTACATTATATACATGTATAAAATAGCATAATGAAAAAAAACTTTTTTTTGAGTGGGATTAGGATTTGAACTCAGGGATTTGCACTCATAAGGCAGGTGCTCTACTACTTCAGTTATACCTCCAGTCCATTTTGCTGCAGTTATTTTGGAGCTGAGGGTCTCACAAACTATTTCCCCAGGCTGATCTCGAACCATATTCCTTGTGATCTCAGCCTCCTAAGTAGCTAGGATTACAGGCATGAGCCACCAGTGCCTGTCTAGTAATTTATTCTTTTCATTTAACATATCTTGGACATCCTACTATGTTATTTCCTGTTAAAATGTCATACATTTTAATAGTTGCATAGGGTATCATGAATGGGATATGCTAAAATTTCTGGGAGTGGACTTCTATTGATTGAATTCTTTGAATTTTCTGATGTTGCTGCTGAATATGCTTGGACATATAACATGGAAGAGTCTATCTGTAAAATAAATGCCTACAAAAGGAATTGCCTAGTGACAGGTTAAATGTGCTGTTTTAATTTTGAAATTTCTCTTCCTAATGAGCACATCTTTAGGTAGAGTCATTGCTATCCAATCAGACTCCAGCAGACTCACCCAATTCCTCAGGTAAAGGGATAGAGAGGCTCTGCAGGCTGACCTACACAGTTCACAGGGAAGCTCAATTGTTTACTGTAATTACAGAGGATAGATAAGTTTCTTATTGAAGTGGGTCCTCAGAAGTCTGCTCCCCTCTGAATAAGTTGAGACAGTAGAACCATCCACCCAGTGCAGGTTAAGGTCCCATTTAGGACCCAGTGGTATTCAGCACACAACCATACTATAATGTATAAAATCTTAGTGTCATTCAATTCAGGTCCCAATGAAATGCCCCTTACATCGGTTAGTCACACTTCCTCCATTTCCTCTCCTCCTGCATCCTCTTAAATCCACTCCTAGCTGGCCGCTTCCCTATCACTCCACTGAAAGGAGTTGATTGAACAACATTCTGTTACAATATTAGCAAATTTAACTGGTCTCCTCTAAATCACCAAAAATGTTTAAATTACTGAAGAAAAAAGCTGTGTTTTCCTAAATGACAGTTTTGTGCACTTGTATAAGTAAAGCCCTGCCACCAGACACATGGAATTAGAAGACTGTGTGACCTCAAAGGATTTGAACCCTTCTTGCTACAGTTCTTCAAAGTGAGTAAACCTGGGACTGTGCTCAGCCTGTAAAAGCTTCCCAAGGCCCTGCCCTCTAGGATGACCCAGAGTTATGCCTGGGGCTTGTGTTTAGGGCTTTTGAATTCTGTGGTGGTGCTTAAAGGTAGTGACATGGGTCCATCAGGATCTCTGGGATGGGGGACCCTTCTCCTTCCTTTTCCCTGTTTATACCTAAGTATATGACAAGAAGAAATTTTATGCAGGAGGAGGAGGTAGTTTTATATTCCATTGTCACAAGTTAGTAACATTTGTGATGCTAAAGGTGTATTTTGGCAGCAGGGAAGTGGGGACAACCAGAAATCTGGTGACAACACTGAACGACTTTGCCAACCATAGGATCTTGCCAAGAATCTATTCCCTGAATAATAAAGACTACTAAGTCACTCAAACCCCCTAGACTGTTGCAGGAGAGCACTGTCAGACTTGCAGTTTTCCTTTATTTCTTAATCTACTTGCTCAAGAAAATGATATAAGTCCGTGCAACTGCAATTAACCTAACCCAGATTTCTGTTCTGTTTATTTTAGAGGGCCAAGGTAGGTCATTAGCAAACAGCATTTGATTTTTAAAAAACGTACATCACAAAAGAAGGCAGCTGCAAATTTACCAGTGTCCCACAGTTAACAGAATCACAGAAATGTGGCAACTGGTTAGGGTGTCCCTTATTACTCGGTCCAGCCATTTCATTTTACAAGTGAGGGAACTAAGTCCCAGAAAAATGAAGAAAACTACCCAAAGTCACACAAAATTATACAAAGCAGCACTGGCTCACTCATCCTGGATGGGAGTATTTGTGAAGCTCTTTTTCATCTAATCCCATAGCACTTCCCTCTCACACACTGATGCCAAGTTTGCCTCCTGTTTACCAACCAGATAACACCATACTAATTATTCACACATCTTTATACATAGAATAGCTACTCTTCTACACAAAAGGATCTCAACTGAGGGTGTCCTCTGGAAGATATTTGGCAATGCCTGACATATTTTGGTTGTCAAAATGGAGTCACTGGGGTTGGAGATGTAGCCCAGTGAGTAAGTGTTTGCCTACTATGTACAAGGCCCTGGGTTCAATCCCCAATACTACAAAAAGGCAGGGGTGAAGGAACAGCTGGGATGTAGTGGGTAGAGACCAGAAATGCTGCTATACTTTCCTCAATACACAGGTAATTCACTGAAAAGAAAGATCTCTCTCAAAATGCCAATTGTACCAAGGTTGAAAAATTCCCTAGATCCAACAATTTGTTGCTTACAGGAGACCCATCTCACTGACAGAAATAAGCATAGGCTTAGGATGAAAGGCTAGAAGAAGATTTACCAAGACAATGGCCCCCAAAAACAGGCAGGAGTAGCAATACTTATCTCTGACAAAGTAGACTTCAAACCTACATTGATCAAACGAGATAAAGAAGGACATTCCAAATTAAAACCACACTAAGATTCCACCTCACCCCTGTTAGAATAGCCATCATCAGCAACACCACCAACAACAGGTGTTGGCGAGGATGCGGGGAAAAAGGAACCCTCTTACACTGTTGGTGGGAATGTAGACTAGTACAACCACTCTGGAAAAAAATTTGGAGGCTACTTAAAAAGCTGGACATCGATCTACCATTTGATCCAGCAATACCACTCTTGGGGATATACCCAAAAGACTGTTACTCCAGAGGCACCTGCACATCCACGTTTATTGCGGCACTATTCACAATAGCCAAGTTATGGAAACAGCCAAGATGCCCCAGCACTGACGAATGGATTAAGAAAATGTGGTATCTATACACAATGGAATTTTATGCAGCCATGAAGAAGAACGAAATGTTATCATTCGCTGGTAAATGGATGGAATTGGAGAACATCATTCTGAGTGAGGTTAGCCTGGCTCAAAAGACCAAAAATCGTATGTTCTCCCTCATATGTGGACATTAGATCAAGGGCAAACACAACAAGGGGATTGGACTATGAGCACATGATAAAAGCGAGAGCACACAAGGGAGGGGTGAGGATAGGTAAGACACCTAAAAAACTAGCTAGCATTTGTTGCCCTTAATGCAGAGAAACTAAAGCAGATACCTTAAAGCAACTGAGGCCAATAGGAAAAGGGGACCAGGAACTAGAGAAAAGGTTAGATTAAAAAGAATTAACCTAGAAGGTAACACCCATGCACAGGAAATCAATGTGAGTCAATGCCCTGTATAGCTATCCTTATCTCAACCAGCAAAACCCCTTGTTCCTTCCTATTATTGCTTATACTCTCTCTACAACAAAATTAGAGATAAGGGCAAAATAGTTTCTGCTGGGTATTGAGGGGGGGAGCGGGAGGGGGTGGAGTGGGTGGTAAGGGAGGGGGTGGGGGCAGGGGGGAGAAATGAACCAAGCCTTGTATGCACATATGAATAATAAAAGAAAAATGAAAAAAAAAAAAAAAAAGAAGGACATTCCATACTAATAAAAGGGGAAATAGACCAAAAGGAAATAATAATCAGCACCCTGTATGCACCAAATGTCAACGCACCCAATTTCATCAAACATACCCTGAAAGACCTAAAAGCATATATTAACGCCAACACAATGGTTGTGGGAGACTTTAACACCCCATTATCATCAATAGATAGGTCATCCAAACAACAAATCAATAAAGAAATCCTAGATCTAAAACACACAATAGATCAAATGGACCTACTTGATGTCTATAGAACATTTCATCCAACTTCTACACAATATACATTCTTCTCAGGTGCCCATGGAACCTTCTCCAAAATAGATCATATCCTAGGGTACAAAGCAAGTCTCAGCAAATATAAGAAAATAGAAATTATACTATGCATACTATCTGATCACAATGCAGTAAAAGTAGAACTCAACAACAAAAGTAAAGACAAAAAACATGCAAACAGCTGGAAACTAAATAACTCATTACTTAATGAACAATGGATCATCGATGAAATAAAAGAGGAAATTAAAAAATTCCTAGAAGTCAATGAAAATGAAAACACAACCTACCAGAACCTATGGGACACAGCTAAGGCAGTCCTGAGAGGAAAGTTTATAGCCATGAGTGCATATATTAAAAAGACTGAAAGATCCCAAGTCAATGACCTAATGATACATCTCAAACTCCTAGAAAAACAAGAACAAGCAAATCCCAAAACAAATAGAAGGAGAGAAATAATAAAAATAAAAGCTGAAATCAATGAAATAGAAACCAAAAAAACCATACAAAGAATTAATGAAACAAAAAGTTGATTTTTTGAAAAAATAAACAGAATTGATAGACCTCTGACAAACCTGACTAAAATGAGGAGAGAAAAAACCCAAATCAGTAGAATCAGGAATGCAAAAGGGGAGATAACAACAAACACCATGGAAGTCCAGGAAATCATCAGAGACTACTTCAAGAACCTGTATAAAAATAAATTTGAAAATCTTAAAGAAATGGACAGATTTCTAGATACATATGATCATCCAAAACTGAACCAAGAGGACATTAATCACCTGAATAGATCTATAACACAAAATGAAATTGAAGCAGCAATCAAGAGTCTCCCCAAAAAGAAAAGTCCAGGATCTGATGGATTCTCTGCTGAATTCTATCAGACCTTTAAAGAACTGATACCAACCCTCCTTAAACTGTTCCACAAAATAGAAAGGGAAGGAAAACTGCCAAACACATTTTATGAAGCCAGTATTACACTTATCCCAAAACCAGGCAAAGACACCTACAAAAAGGAGAACTGTAGGCCAATCTCCTTAATGAGCATGGATGCAAAAATCCTCAACAAAATAATGGCAAACTGAATTAAACAACACATCAAAGAGATTACTCACCACGACCAAGTAGGCTTCATCCCAGGGATGCAGGGGTGGTTCAACATAAGAAAATCAATAAATGTAACAAACCACATTAACAGAAGCAAAGACAAAAACCACTTGATCATCTCAATAGATGCAGAAAAAGCCTTTGATAAGATCCAACACCATTTCATGATAAAAGCTCTAAGAAAACTAGGAATAGAAGGAAAGTACCTCAACAGTATAAAAGCCATATATGACAAACCTACAGCCAGCATTATACTTAACGGAGAAAAACTGAAACCATTCCCTCTAAAATCAGGAACCAGACAAGAATGCCCACTATCTCCACTCCTATTCAACGTACTACTGGAATTCCTAGCCAGAGCAATTAGGCAAGAAGAAGGAATAAAAGGAATACAAATAGGTAAAGAAACTGTCAAAATATCCCTATTTGCAGACGACATGATCCTATACCTTAAAGACCCAAAAAACTCTACTCAGAAGCTTCTAGACATCATCAATAGCTATAGCAAGGTAGCAGGATATAAAATCAACATAGAAAAATCATTAGCATTTCTATACACTAACAATGAGCAAACTGAAAAAGAATGTATGAAAACAATTCCATTTACAATAGCCTCAAAAAAAAAATCAAATACCTAGGTGTAAACCTAACAAAAGATGTGAATGACCTCTACAAGGAAAACTACACACTTCTGCAGAAAGAGATTGAGGAAGACTATAGAAAGTGGAGAGATCTCCCATGCTCATGGATTGGTAGAATCAACATATTAAAAATGGCTATACTCCCAAAAGTAATCTACATCTTTAATGCAATTCCCATCAAAATTCCAATGACATTCATTAAAGAGATTGAGAAATCTACCATCAAACTTATATTGAAACACAAGAGGCCACGAATAGCCAAGGCAATACTCAGTCAAAAGAACAATGCTGGAGGTATCACAATACCTGACTTCAAACTATATTACAAAGCAATAACAATAAAAACAGCATGGTACTGGCACAAAAACAGACATGAAGACCAGTGGAACAGAATAGAGGACCCAGATATGAAGCCACACAACTATAAGCAACTCATCTTTGACAAAGGAGCTAAAAATATACGATGGAGAAATAGCAGCCTCTTCAACAAAAACTGCTGGGAAAACTGGTTAGCAGTCTGCAAAAAACTGAAACTAGATCCATGTATATCAGCCTATACCAATATTAACTCACAATGGATCAAGGATCTTAATATCAGACCCCAAACTCTAATGTTGATACAGGAATGAGTAGGAAATACTCTGGAGTTAGTAGGTATAGGTAAGAACTTTCTCAACGAAACCCCAGCAGCACAGCAACTAAGAGATAGCATAGATAAATGGGACCTCATAAAGCTAAAAAGCTTCTGTTCATCAAAAGAAATGGTCTCTAAACTGAAGAGAACACCCACAGAGTGGAAGAAAATATTTGCCAGCTATACATCAGACAAAGGACTGATAACCAGAATATATAGGGAACTTAAAAAACTAAATTCTCCCAAAACAAATGAACCAATAAAGAAATGGGCGAGTGAACTAAACAGAACTTTCTCAAAAGAAGAAATTCAAATGGCCAGAAAACACATGAAAAAATGCTCACCATCTCTAGCAATAAAGGAAATGCAAATTAAAACCACACTAAGATTCCACCTCACCCCTGTTAGAATAGCCATCAGTAGCAACACCACCAACAACAGGTGTTGGCGAGGATGCGGGGGAAAAAGGAACCCTCTTACACTGTTGGTGGGAATGTAGACTAGTACAACCACTCTGGAAAAAAATTTGGAGGCTACTTAAAAAGCTAGACATTGATCTACCATTTGATCCAGCAATACCATTCTTGGGGATATACCCAAAAGACTGTGACACAGGTTACTCCAGAGGCACCTGCACACCCACATTTATTGCGGCACTATTCACAATAGCCAAGTTATGGAAACAGCCAAGATGCCCCACCACTGACAAATGGATTAAGAAAATGTGGTATCTATACACAATGGAATTCTATGCAGCCATGAAGAAGAACGAAACGTTATCATTTGCTGGTAAATGGATGGAATTGGAGAACATCATTCTGAGTGAGGTTAGCCTGGCCCAAAAGACCAAAAATTGTATGTTTTCCCTCATATGTGGACATTAGATCAAGGGCAAACACAACAATGGGATTGGACTTTGAGCACATGATAAAAGCGAGAGCACAGAAGGGAGGGGTGAGGATAGGTAAGACACCTAAAAACTTAGCTAGCATTTGTTGCCCTTAACGCAGAGAAACTAAAGCAGATACCTTAAAAGCAACTGAGGCCAATAGGAAAAGGGGACCAGGAACTAGAGAAAAGGTTAGATCAAGAAGAATTAACCTAGGAAGTAACACACATGCACAGGAAATTAATGTGAGTCAACTCCCTGTATAGCTATCCTTATCTCAACCAGCAAAAACCCTTCGTCCTTCCTATTATTGCTTATACTCTCTCTACAACAAAATTAGAAATAAGGGCAAAATAGTTTCTGCTGGGAATTGAGGGGGTGGGGGGGAGAGGGAGGGGGCAGAGTGGGTGGTAAGGGAGGGGGTGGGGGCAGGGGGGGAGAAATGACCTAAGCATTGTATGCACATATTAATAATAAAATAATAATAAAAAAATTTCCTATCTGCATACACACACACTCACACACACACACACAGGGGTGGGTGAGGTAACTCATCCATTTGCTTTTATCTGCACAGCATAACTCATACTTTTCTTTACACTTCTGGAAATGTCAGAAGCAAGCAAAGGAGTATAGAAATATCTGTAAAACATATGGCAGAGATAACCTGAAAATGAGCTATTTTGATGTGAAAAACTGAGCCAAGAATATAAATAGGCAATAAATCAAAAGGAAAAGTCCAAATAAGCAATGAAAATATATTTAAAAATAAATGCTATCTCCCTACTAATCAAAGAACTGGACTTCCTATTACTGTTTAGTATACAGATGAGGTGCTCTGCTAGGTAGGATGACTCAGGATTTAAGGGGGAAGAGAGGTTGCTAATGGCCTGAATCCACTACAGTGAAAATGTTTGCTCTGCCACATAGCTTTTATGTTCTGCTGGCTACTTTGCCCCCATTTATCCTCTACTCCCATAAGCATGCTTTATGTTTCCCCTGCTCGCACCACCCTTCATCCTCACCACCATTAGACCCTTAGGCAAGAGAGATCTGCATCAAGGCCACTGGGGAGGGTATGGCTTTCAGCATAGCACATGCTTACTTTGCTTCTTCTGTCAACCATCTGCACTAACTAGAAGTCAATCTGAGAAATATATTGAGAGCTCATAATATAGTGTTAAAATCATTGACATATAGTGCTTTTTCTAATACATAGAGATATTTCAAATACAAAATATGAAAAAGATTGTTAACTTGATTTTTAAAAAATCGAGTTAAGGACACAAAGAAATAATTAACTGAAGAAACCAAAGCAAAATATCTAAAAATAGTTGGGAGATACATATATTAACTTAGATCAGATAAATGTTAACCAAAATAATGATAACAGATTGGAATGAATCCTTGCCAAGTAAGAATTATGTGATTGTTTTTGGCAGCACACTGAAATGTGCTACAAGAATAATTTGGCTGAAGAAGAAAGGAAAGCAGCAGAGTAGTCATATCTAAGTTCTTATCCCTCTGCATCATAAAACAAGTGGAAATTGTCAAAAACAGCTTTTTCAGAACTCTGGAAATCAGACAAAGTAAAATTTTACCTTGAGCCACTCCATCAGCCCATTTTTGTGAAGGGTTTCCCAAGATAGGGTCTTGCCAACTATTTGCCTGGGCTGGCTTCAAACCAAGATCCTCCTGATCTCTGTCTTCTGAGTAGCTAGGATTATAGGTGTGAGCCACCAGCATCCCAAAGTAAAGTTTTATAGCCACAAAGTGGATGTAAAATCAAGGAAAAGGAAACTTAAACATTATAATAAAGCTTTGTGGCATATTACTTGCCTTTGCCTCACTCCCTTTCTGACTTGGTATCAGTCTTGAAGATGGTAGCTTGCTTTCTTAATGCAGGACCCTAGTAGCTTTTCCATCCTCTACTTTAGACTATTGTTTGTCTCAACCACAATCTTTTGCTCAAGGAAATTTCAGAATTTCCTTCATCTTACAATGTTTGTGAGCAATGCTCACCATTTTTCTTCACTGAGTGAATTCTGAATTAGGCAAAACAGAGATGAGTACATTATGTAGTCCTTAAGGTAGCCACCAGACAGATTTGAAGAGATAAACACATCCAAGTAATTTGATAAACTTCAAATAGGACAAATTCAAAGATATCCAAACTAAAACATACTATAATAAAATTATCAAGAATTACATAAAGAAAGAATGTAGGAAGGAGCAAGAGAGAAGTAACCCATCATATGCAAGGAACACTTAATAAGATCAACAGTCAATTTCTCATAAGAAACAATGAAAGGAATAAGGAAGTGGGATGACATAAAGTTCTAAAGGGAAAAACTGTAAACCAAGAATTTTGTATCTGGCAAAATTTCTTCAAACTTAAGGAAAAAAATAAGTCATTCTCAGATAAATGATAGTCAAGAAAGTTTGTTACCTGTACATCCAAGCTATAAGAAATGACAGTAGGGTGCCATTAAAGTTGATATATATACTGGATAGCAACTAGAAGTAACATGAAGAAATATAGATCTCTGGGAAGGTTAAATGCATAAGTAAATATAAGTTACAGTGTTATTTTCTTTTAGTATATAATTCTATGTTTTATTTCTGATATGATCTAAAAGATAAATGAATAAAATAATTACAAACTTATTTTGTTTGGAAAACAACATATAAAGATATAATTTGTGATGACAACAACAACATAAAATAAAGCTGTACAAAAGCAGAGTTTTAACCCTTTTTGTCATATAAGGAGTTGAACTCAAGGCTTCATGCTTACTAGGTAAATGCTTTACCACTTGAGCCACTCTGCCAGCCTAAAAAGCAGAGTCTTAATTGCTTGACATAATTGTGAGGACAGGCAAGGCCACAATGCATAGGAAAAAAAATAAAATAAAAAAATAAAAAATAAAAAGCAGAGTCTTATAATTCTATGAAACTTGAATTTGTATTACTTCAAATTATATTGTTAAAATTTAATATGTTAATGATAATTCCCATAGTAACCAATAAGCAAATAGCATAAGTAAATATGTTACAGTGTTATTTTCTGTAACTTATGTAAAAATAATAAATAATATATTTTTATAATTATATAAAAATAATAAGAGAATCAAACTAGCTCACTACAAAAAGTTCAAATACAAGAAACCAGAAATAGAAGAAATAAAGGGACATAACATATATGACATACAAAAAAATGTAGAAAGATGGCAGAAAATGTACTTTGGTAGATATTTTACATGTAAATGGATCAAATTCTTCAAATAAAAAAATCAAGCATTGGTAGAATGGATGAGAAAACATGACCCAAATACATGCTGTCTACAAGAGACTCATTTTAAATCTAAAGACATAAAAAGATTGAAAGTGAAAGGATGAAAAAAGATATTCAATGTAGATAGCAAACTAGGGTGGCTATACAGATAATACCCAACTAAGTATGGTTTGACATGTGACTTTCTGACTTTACAATGGTGGAAAAGTTGTACACATTCACTACAAAACATACTTCAAATTTTGAATTTTGCCCTCTTTCCAGGGTAGCATTATGAGTTGTAATACTTTCTCAGATGCTGGGCAGCAGCAGTAAGCCAGAATACCTAGTCAACCATGCAATCACAAAAGTAAACAACCAGTACTCTGCAATGTACTGTTGCTAAGCTATGGTTTGATACATTAGGTGTACTAAATGAATTTTTGACTTCCAATATTTTCAGCTCATGAAGGTTTTACTGAGCTGTAATCCCATTGTAAGTTGAGGAGCATCTATACTAACACCAGACAAAATCGGCTTTAAGACACAGACTCTTACAAAAGATAAATAAGGACATTACATACTGTTAAAAGTGTCAATCCAATAAGAAAATATGCCCATTATATATATGGAATTAACACAATGAAATCCAGTTATATTATTAATATATACTAATTCAAAAAATAAAATTGCAAAATAAATAAAAATTTTAAATAAACATTTATTCACCAAACAAAAGAACTCCAAACAATATGAGGTAATGGCAATTCCACAATAATAGTTGGAAATTTTAATAACTCACTTTTAATAGTGACTAGAACACCAGATAGATCAATAAGGATATAGAAGGCATGAACAACACTACGTACCAACTAGACCTAATAGACATGGAGATCATTTCAGCAAAAAGCAGAATACATATTCCTCTCAAATGTGCTTTGAACAGTCTCTAGAATAGACTAGATGTAAAGTCAAAAATCAACTCTCAATAAATTTGAAAATTGAAATTATAACAAGTATCTTCTCATGGCACTTTTAATGAGAAAAATCTAGAAATTAATAAAAGAAGGAAAACTGGAAATTGACAATTGTTTGGAAATTGAATCACACATTCTTTTTCCATTTTTATTGAGGAATAATTGACAAATTAAAATTATATATAATTAAGATGCTTGACTTGATATTTTGACAGGTATACATTGTGAAGTAAGTGCCACAAACTCATAGAGTTAGAATATTTTCATTCATTCTTTCTTTCTTTTTGTGGTGAGAACACTTATGATCTAGCCCTTTAGCAATTTTCAAGCATACAGTACAGTATTGTTAACTACAATCACAATGCTGATTGTTAGGTTTCCAGACCTTATTTATCTTGCATAAATTGAACTTTGTGCACTTTGGCCAACATCTCTGCATTTCCTTTTCTCTCCAGCCTTTGGCAACCACTCTTCTACTCTCTGCCTCTATGAGACTGATTATTTTAAATTTCATATACAAGTAAAATTATGCATGATTTTCTCTTATATGCCAGAATTATTTCACTCAGCATAATATCTTAAGAGTTAGAGCAAGATGGTGGATTAGAAGCATCAACCATTTTGACTCCCTGAGTGAGAAGAATCAGGTAACACAGGAGAGATGATATGCTGAAAGAAAAAGACAGCAAGAGCATTGGGAATCACGAAAGGGGTAACAGGATAGCAAAAAAGCATAAGGAAACAAAGGCAACACAAAAAAGAAGCAAACAGTTACAAGACCCACCCTTGGCTCCGTGGGATTGTTGGGGGAATATTTTGACAGACGAGAAACCAAGCGACACTCGGAGGAGAGGAGAACTCAGATTTTATTTTTACGCCAGCGGGCCCAGACATATACCATGTCTGAGCCCTGAACAAAGGATTCACTGGATATTTTTTTTTCATTTTTCTTTTATTATTCATATGTGCATACAAGGCTTGGTTCATTTCTACCCCCTGCCCCCACCCCCTCCCTTACCACCCACTCAGCCGCCTCTCTCTTCCACCCCCTCAATACCCAGCAGAAACTATTTTGCCCTTATTTCTAATTTCGCTGTAGAGAGAGTATAAGCAATAATAGGAAGGAACAAGGGTTTTTGCTGGTTGAGATAAGGATAGCTATTCAGGGCATTGACTCACATTGATTTCCTGTGCGTGGGTGTTACCTTCTAGGTTAATTCTTTTTGATCTAACCTTTTCTCTAGTACTTGTTCCCCTTTTCCTATTGGCTTCACTTGCTTTAAGGTATCTGCTTTAGTTTCTCTGCATTAAGGGCAACAAATGCTAGCTAGTTTTTTAGGTGTCTTATCTATCCTCACCCCTTCCTTGTGTGCTCTCGCTTTTATCATGTGCTCATAGTCCAATCCCCTTGTTGTGCCTGCCCTTGATCTAATGTCCACATATGAGGGAAAACATACAATTTTTGGTCTTTTGGGCCAGGCTAACCTCACTCAGAATGATGTTCTCCAATTCCATCCATTTACCAGCAAATGATAACGTTTCGTTCTTCTTCATGGCTGCATAGAATTCCATTGTGTATAGATACCACATTTTCTTAATCCATTTGTCAGTGGTGGGGCATCTTGGCTGTTTCCATAACTTGGCTATTGTGAATAGTGCTGCAATAAACATGGATGTGCAGGTGCCTCTGGAGTAACAGTCTTTTGGGTATATCCACAAGAGTGGTATTGCCGGATCAAATGGTAGATCGATGTCCAGTTTTTAAGTAGCCGCCAAATTTTTTTCCAGAGTGGTTGTACTAGTCTACATTCCCACCAACAGTGTAAGAGGGTTCATTTTTCCCCGCATCCTCGCCAACACCTGTTGTTGGTGGTGTTGCTGATGATGGCTATTCTAACAGGGGTGAGGTGGAATCTTAGTGTGGTTTTAATTTGCATTTCCTTTATTGCTAGAGATGGTGAGCATTTTTTCGTGTGTTTTCTGGCCATTTGAATTTCTTCTTTTGAGAAAGTTCTGTTTAGTTCACTTGCCCATTTCTTTATTGGTTCATTAGTTTTGGGAGAATTTAGTTTTTTAAGTTCCCTGTATATTCTGGTTATCAGTCCTTTGTCTGATGTATAGTTGGCAAATATTTTCTCCCACTCTGTGGGGGTTCTCTTCAGTTTAGAGACAATTTATTTTGATGAACAGAAGCTTTTTAGCTTTATGAGGTCCCATTTATCTATGCTATCTCTTAGTTGCTGTGCTGCTGGGGTTTCGTTGAGAAAGTTCTTACCTATACCTACTAACTCCAGAGTATTTCCTACTCTTTCTTGTATCAACTTAAGAGTTTGGGGTCTGATATTAAGATCCTTGATCCATTGTGAGTTAATCTTGGTATAGAGTGATATACATGGATCTAGTTTCAGTTTTTTGCAGATTGCTAACCAGTTTTCCCAGCAGTTTTTGTTGAAGAGGCTGCTATTTCTCCATCGTATATTTTTAGCTCCTTTGTCAAAGATGAGTTGCTTATAGTTGTGTGGCTTCATATCTGGGTCCTCTATTCTGTTCCACTGGTCTTCATGTCTGTTTTTGTGCCAGTACCATGCTGTTTTTATTGTTATTGCTTTGTAATATAGTTTGAAGTCAGGTATTGTGATACCTCCAGCATTGTTCTTTTGACTGAGTATTGCCTTGGCTATTCGTGGCCTCTTGTGTTTCAATATAAGTTTGATGGTAGATTTCTCAATCTCTTTAATGAATGTCATTGGAATTTTGATGGGAATTGCATTAAAGATGTAGATTACTTTTGGGAGTATAGCCATTTTTAATATGTTGATTCTACCAATCCATGAGCATGGGAGATCTCTCCACTTTCTATAGTCTTCCTCAATCTCTTTCTGCAGAAGTGTGTAGTTTTCCTTGTAGAGGTCATTCACATCTTTTGTTAGGTTTACACCTAGGTATTTGATTTTTTTTGAGGCTATTGTAAATGGAATTGTTTTCATACGTTCTTTTTCAGTTTGCTCGTTGTTAGTGTATAGAAATGCTAATGATTTTTCTATGTTGATTTTATATCCTGCTACCTTGCTATAGCTATTGATGATGTCTAGAAGCTTCTGAGTAGAGTTTTTTGGGTCTTTAAGGTATAGGATCATGTCGTCTGCAAATAGGGATATTTTGACAGTTTCTTTACCTATTTGTATTCCTTTTATTCCTTCTTCTTGCCTAATTGCTCTGGCTAGGAATTCCAGTACTATGTTGAATAGGAGTGGAGATAGTGGGCATCCTTGTCTGGTTCCTGATTTTAGAGGGAATGGTTTTAGTTTTTCTCCGTTAAGTATAATGCTGGCTGTAGGTTTGTCATATATGGCTTTTATACTGTTGAAGTACTTTCCTTCTATTCCTAGTTTTCTTAGAGCTTTTATCATGAAATGATGTTGGATCTTATCAAAGGCTTTTTCTGCATCTATTGAGATGATCAAGTGGTTTTTGTCCTTGCTTCTGTTAATGTGGTTTATTATGTTTATTGATTTTCGTATGTTGAACCACCCCTGCATCCCTGGGATGAAGCCTACTTGGTCGTGGTGAATAATCTTTTTGATGTGTTGCTGAATTCGGTTTCCCATTATTTTGTTGAGGATTTTTGCATCAATGTTCATTAAGGAGATTGGCTTACAGTTCTCCTTTTTGTAGGTGTCTTTGCCTGGTTTTGGGATAAGTGTAATACTGGCTTCATAAAATGTGTTTGGCAGTTTTCCTTCCCTTTCTATTTCATGGAACAGTTTAAGGAGGGTTGATGTCAGTTCTTCTTTAAAGGTCTGACAGAATTCAGCAGAGAATCCATCAGGTACTGGACTTTTCTTTTTTGGGAGACTCTTGATTGCTGCTTCAATTTCATTTTGTGTTATAGGTCTATTCAGGTGATTAATGTCCTCATGGTTCTGTTTTGGATGATTATATGTATCTAGAAATCTGTCCATTTCTTTAAGATTTTCAAATTTATTTTTATACAGGTTCTTGAAGTAGTCTCTGATGATTTCCTGGACTTCCATGGTGTTTGTTGTTATCTCCCCTTTTGCATTCCTAATTCTACTAATTTGGGTTTTTTCTCTCCTCATTTTAGTCAGGTTTGCCAGAGGTCTATCGATCTTGTTTATTTTTTCAAAGAACCAACTTTTTGTTTCATTAATTCTTTGTATGGTTTTTTTGGTTTCTATTTCATTGATTTCTGCTTTTATTTTTATTATTTCTCTCCTTCTATTTGTTTTGGGATTTGCTTGTTCTTGTTTTTCTAGGAGTTTGAGATGTATCATTAGGTCATTGATTTGGGATCTTTCAGTCTTTTTAATATATGCACTCATGGCTATAAACTTTCCTCTCAAGACTGCCTTAGCTCTGTCCCATAGGTTCCAGTAGGTTGTGTTTTCATTTTCATTGACTTCCAGGAACTTTTTAATTTCTTCTTTTATTGCATCGATGATCCATTCTTCATTAAGTAATGAGTTATTTAGTTTCCAGCTGTTTGCATGTTTTTTGTCTTTACTTTTGTTGTTGAGTTCTACTTTTACTGCATTGTGGTCAGATAGTATGCACGGTATTATTTCTATTTTCTCATATTTGCTGAGGCTTGCTTTGTGCCCTAGGATATGATCTATTTTGGAGAAGGTTCCATGGGCTGCTGAGAAGAATGTATATTGTGTAGAAGTTGGGTGAAATGTTCTATAGACATCTACTAGGTCCATTTGATCTATTGCATATTTTAGATCTTGGATTTCTTTATTGAGTTTTTGTTTGGATGACCTATCTATTGATGATAATGGGGTGTTAAAGTCTCCCACAACCACTGTGTTGGCGTTTATATATGCTTTTAGGTCTTTCAGGGTATGTTTGATGAAATTGGGTGCATTGACATTGGGTGCGTACAGATTGATGATTATTATTTCCTTTTGGTCTATTTCCCCTTTTATTAGTATGGAATGTCCTTCTTTATCTCGTTTCATCAATGTAGGTTTGAAGTCTACTTTGTCAGAGATAAGTATTGCTACTCCTGCTTGTTTTCAGGGGCCATTGGCTTGGTAAATCTTCTTCCAGCCTTTCATCCTAAGCGTATGCTTATTTCTGTCAGTGAGATGAGTCTCCTTAAGCAACAAATTGTTGGATCTTCTTTTTTAATCCATTTTGTCAAATGGTGTCTTTTGATGGGTGAATTAAGTCCATCAACATTAAGCGTTAGTACTGATAGGTATGTGGTGATTCCTGCCATTTAGTTGTCTTAGTTGTTTGAAGGTTTGATTGTGTGTACCTAACTTGATGTTACTCTCTACTGTCTTGCTTTTTCTTATCCTGTGGTTTGGTGCTGCCTGCCTTTTCATGGTTAAGTTGGGTGTCACTTTCTGTGTGCAGGATCCCTTGAAGAATCTTTTGTAGTGGTGGTTTTGTGGTCACATATTGTTTTAGTTTCTGCTTATCATGGAAGACTTTTATTGCTCCATCTATTTTGAATGATAGCTTTGCTGGGTAGAGTATCCTGGGGTTGAAGTTATTTTCATTCAGTGCCCAGAAGATCTCACCCCACACTCTTCTTGCTTTTAATGTTTCTGTTGAGAAGTCTGCTGTGATTTTGATGGGTTTACCTTTGTATGTTACTTGTTTTTTCTCTCTTACAGCCTTCAATATTCTTTCCTTAGTTTCTGAACTTGTTGTTTTAATGATGATATGTCGTGGAGTAGTTCTATTTTGATCTGGTCTGTTTGGTGTCCTGGAGGCCTCTTGCATCTGTATGGGAATATCTTTCTCTAGATTTGGGAAATTTTCTGTTATTATTTTGTTGAATATATTACACATTCCCTTCGCTTGCACCTCTTCTCCTTCTTCGATGCCCATGATTCTCAAGTTTGGTCTTTTGATGGAGTCAGTGAGTTCTTGCATTTTCTTTTCACAGGTCTTGAGTTGTTTAATTAATAGTTCTTTGGTTTTTCCTTTAATTACCATTTCATCTTCAAGTTCTGAGATTCTGTCTTCTGTTTGTTCTATTCTGCTGGATTGGCCTTCCGTTTTGTTTTGCAGTTCTGTTTCGTTCTTTTTTCTGAGGTTTTCCATATCCTGGCAGTTTTCTTCTTTAATGTTGTCTATTTTTGTCCTGAGTTCATTTATCCATTTATTCATTGTGTTCTCTCTTTCACTTTGGTGTTTATACAGTGCTTCTATGGTTTCCTTTATTTCTTTTTTTGCTTTTTCAAATTCTCTATTTTTATTGTCTTGGAATTTCTTGAGTGTCTCCTGTACATTTTGGTTGACCCTATCCAGTATCATCTCTATAAAATTCTCATTGAGTACTTGTAGTATGTCTTCTTTTAAATTATTCTTGTGGGCTTCATTGGGTCCTTTGGCATAGTTTATCTTCATTTTGTTGGAGTCTGGATCTGAGTTTCTGTTCTCTTCATTCCCCTCTGGTTCCTGTACTAATTTTTTGCTGTGGGGAAACTGGTTTCCCTGTTTTTTCTGTCTTCCCGTCATTGTCCTTGGTGTCCCTGTACTGTGTGCAATTAAGTATTTTCTAGCTTGTAATAATAACAATGGTAATATTTAGAATGGAAGAGTGAGCTGAGATGGAAAGCAAGAAGTTAAAGAAAAGGGGAAAACAAATATACAGACAAGAGGGAGAAAGCAGAACAAGGTATCAGACAAGAGAGTTTCAAAGGTAGAAACAGGGAGTGTTAGTATACTAATCGACAGTAAGCTGAACAGACATTAGAGAAACAGAGAGAGGATTGAAAATCAAAGATAAAAAAAATAAAAAATAAGTAAATGAAAGAAATATCTATATATAAAAATGAATTAAAATAAAATGGAAAATAGAAAATTAAAAAGAAAAAAAAAACCAAAAAACTTCCAAGTTTATATGCAATGCAGTTTCAGTCTTAATAATTTGGGTGTCCGTCTCAATCTCCAGTCCTGGAGTTGATGCCTCAGATGTTGTTCTGTAGTTGTCTCATCAAAGGGGATGCATAAAGTAGAACAAAACTACACACTCACACACACACACACAAACACACACACACACACACACACACACAAAGCCCCACCAAGTGTCCCCAGTTCAAATGCAATACAGTTTCAGTAAGTTTTTCGACTTGCAGGTGTAATTCGGTTGTTCTCTCATCAAAGGTAGGGAGAAAAAAAAAAAAGCGTCTGGAGACAGTTCTGAGAGTGGTATCTGCAACTGTGGCTTGCCTGCCTGCTGCTCTCAGCCTGTAGCTGGCGGCGTTATTTATGCAGATCTCTGGGGTGAGCTAGCACTCACCTGGTCCCACAGGCTTTGTTTGCTCAGAGTTCTCCTGTGCGGGAGCCTTTGCTATAGGCTTTCCCCTTTCCAAGCACTGGGAAAGGTGACACTGCCCCCGCGTTGTCAGGCCTGCGTGTTTATTTACAGTTCATGTGGGAGGTGGGTCTTCCCCCCTCTCCTCTGAAGTTTTCCTCCCACTGCCACTTTCAGAAGCTTTCCTGCTCCTGCTTACTGGGCGGTGCTGCTGCTCCTGCTGGCCGCCTTGTTTATTTACAGTTCACGTGGGAAGTGGGTCTTCCCTCCTCTCCTGTGGACTTTTCCTCCCTTCTCCACTCTCACAAGCTTCCCCACTCCTGGTTGCTGGGCGCGCGCCCTGCTCCCACCAGATCCTCTCCGGCCTGCCCGGCTTGTTTATTTACAGTCCTGGGAAGGATTCCCTTCCCCCAATCTTCAGCGCTCAGGGCGCCCCACCCTCTTTCCAGCGTGTCTTAACTGTTCTTATTGCTTATTACTCAGTTTCTCTTTTTTTCCCGGGTGGAGGTCAGTCTGTCCAGGGGGCTATGCTGCTCTGGCCCAGGCTTGTCTGTGGGGCTACCGCAGTACCGCGAAGCTCACCTGGTCCGCGTCTTCCCAAGCCGTATGGGCGCCAGCCACTGGTGGCCCTGGGGGCCCTCCTTGTTTCTCCGTTTAATGTGAAGTGGAGATTCTCTGCACCGGCTGGAGATGTGGAGGGGTCAAAGTTATGCCTTTTCTCAGTGATTATGCCTGCAAAGTGTGTCTCCAGTGTCTCTCCAAGATTTCACTATAGGAGGGTCGCTTTCTGCTTCCTACCTCTAGCCGCCATCTTGGAATCCCTCCATCAGGATATTTAAAAGACAGTGAAGGGCATCAAGTTACAAAAATGTGCTCAGGTTATTGGGGCTACCAGTGAGTTAGAGACCTAAGGTTGTTTAGGTTAATTGGGGCTGGTAGTGAGCTAGAGACCTAATGTTGTTTAGATAAGGTCAGCAGGCGAGACCTGTTTTGGAAAGTGTATTTACAAGTGGAGACAAAGGAAGGTGGAAATGGGTGCTTATCTCTGCATCGTGTCATTTATCTCAGCCATGAACTTTTTGCATGGCTTTCATGGGCAATTCCTCATGCTTTACATCTCTGGCACGTTTTACAGCTCTGTTTCAAGGCTGTCTTCCTCTTTATTTCATGGTCCTGCTTCAAGGCTATCTTCCTCTTCATTCCCCCCTTCTTGATGCTTTCTCCACTTGCGGACAAACATCAACATTAGACTTTAGAAATTCCATAACGTTCTTGTTGTCCCAAAGGTCTGTATTGTGTTACTAAGAGCTGCAACATTATAGCCTCCATCCGAGAGCTAATAAAGTGAGTTATGGTGTTAAGAATGCATGGACCAAACACCAGTGCCAATAGAAGCATGAGGATGGGGCCAGATAACGGAATGAATCACAATGCCCAGTTCCAGATATTGCTTCATCTGTTCTAAGAATTTGCTAATTCCTGTCTCCTACTTGTGACTTGGTCCTGCAGTTGTTGAGCCATATCTCTGACTATTCCCAACTGATTTACATAAAAGCAACACTCTTCATTTAAGAAAAGGCAAAGCCCTCCATTTTTGGCAATGAGTAAATCCAACCCTCTCCAGTTTTGGAGGACCACTGGTGCTAGGGAATCCAGTTGGTCCTGCATAGTCATTATGGACTTAGCCACTTGCTCTATGTCATTTGTCAGCTCTGTGGATAATTGATTATAGTAGGAGGCTGATGAGGCAATTCCCCCTATGCCTGTTCTTATCCCAGCCATTATCCCCAGTCTGATTAAAAAAGGTATAAATTGGATAGCTCTCTTTGACCACATGTGAGCTACTAAAGGCATGGGGAGGGTCTGATTATTGGGCACTATGTTTATTTTGGGGGTGAGGAATGCTAGTGTACAGACACCCTTGGCAAGCACTGATAAGCACGGGTCCCACAGAAAAAGAAGATTCCTGGGCTGCTGCACCATAGCCTGTCAACTGTACATCTAATGGCGGTAGCTGTACAGTTTTGGACTTGAGCACATTGGTCACCAGCCAGTTCCTCAACAGAATAGTATCCTTTTGAATTGTAGATACAACTGGGGGCTTCTGGAATAGCTGTATATTTCTTACTTTGGGTTTTGTACTGGTAGAGTTGAGAGGAGCTTCATGCCCACTCTGGTTGAGGAGGCTTACTGGGGTTGCTACATATTGGAGAGGACCTGAGGACATGCAGAGGCAGCAATCACCTGCAAATGGTGGGTTCGTAAGATTAAGGAGGCAGTGGGTTGCATTTAACAGGTTGTACAGTTGAGGTTCCAGGTTAAGTTTCCCTGTCTTGGAGGGGAGCCTTAACGGGGGTCGTGGTGGTGGCAGATCATTGTCTTCTACAGGCTCATGTCCACCTAGGTAATCACCTTTGGGTGGCCCTTCCAGTTCTGTGACTCTCCCCTTAGTAAATTGATATGGGGGTGGGGTGGAAGGGTAAGGTGCCCAGACATAACAAGGTTTGTTTCCTCCCCCTGTCATTTCATCGTTCCATGCCTTTAAGGGATCCTTGTCCTTCTGCCAGCAAACTGTCTGCCATTTAGTGCCTTTGTTCTTACAGGACCCAGTTAGACCTGTCAGCTTTCCTTTATAGTAAATCGTCCTTCTCCTGGTGCATTCAGAAATTGACATGCTGCACACGGGTGACAGATGCTGATAAAAGGTGAAGGAATACCACAGTTTTCCCTGGAAGGAAAGTGGCCTTATGCAGGCTGAGCAGTCATCCTGACCTCTCAATTGAACAACCTCAAAATGTAGAAGAGTTAGAAGGCAATAACACATCAGAGACCTCATGCTTGAGGCTGGGATCTAGGCTACAAACAACACCGGACAGCAGTTAGGCTTCCAACTATGAGGAGATAACAGAAGGCTAGTAGTAATCTCTGGCCTAGGTTCCAATCCTGGGGGGCAGTGACAGCCAGTCCAAGTGCAAACAGTATTGCAACAATGTTAATCAGCAGGATAAGGTATGGGTGATAGAAAAGGGGATACACCTGTGTCCTGGTGGATGAATCCTCAGGCTTCCACCATGCATTGACCAACCAGCTTCCGGGATGTGGTTGGAGCAGGGCTGGAGGTCTCTCAGGCAATGGCGTGCCGCTGTGACATCCTCTGGAGCCTTAATCTGAGGGGGTTAGTTGAATCTTGAACTGCCTGCCAGTCGTTGGGATCTACAGGAGCAGTAAGCCTTCTTTATCTGGGAGTGATGAATCCAAGAAGTGGTACCTGCAACTTTAACAGCTGTAGGAGTTGCTAATATTACTAGGTGGGGACCTGCCCAGCTGGGTTGGAGTGGGTCCTTTTTCCAATCCTTTACCCATACTATATCCCCCGGTTGGTGAGGATGGGCCCAGTTACTCATGGGGATTGGGGCCCTTTCTAAAACTTCCTGGGAAATGTGGCATAGGGTTTTTCCTAAGGCCTGGAGATGTTGGGACACTGCTAGACCTCCAATTTGCCTGAGGTCCCCTCTGAGCCTGTTTATTATGGGAGGGAGTCTGCCATAGAGAATCTCAAAGGGTGAGTAGCCAGAGGGTCCGGGGGTACAGTGTGCCCTAAGCAGGGATAAAGGTAGCATGTCTACCCAGGGAGATTGTGTCTCTTGGCAGAGTTTAGCTAAGGTAATTTTAAGGGTTCGATTCATGAACTCTACTTTCTCTGAACTCTGAGAAATGCTGTATGCTATATGGAGTTTCCATTTTATTTTTAAATTTTGACCAGGCCCTGAACTATTTCTGCCACAAAGGTTGGCCCATTATCTGATCCAATAGAAAGGGGAAGCCCATATCTGGGGATAATTTCTCTTAAAAGAAACTTTACTACTTCTCGTGCTTTTTCTGTGTGTGGAGGGTAAGCCTCGACCCACCCTGAGTAAGTGCAGACAAGGACCAAGAGGTACCAGTATCCTTGACAGGTCTTGACCTCTGTGAAGTCCACTTCCACGTCTTCAAAAGGCATGGTGCCTGTAGTTTGTATTCCAGGGCTTGGCTTAGACCCTTGACTTGCATTGTTTCTTGCACATGTGATGCACCTAGCACTCACTTGGGCACACAAGGTCGGGAGCTTGGGAATGAAATAGTATCTGTTCAGTAGTTTTTCCAGGGCTGTTTTCCCCAAGTGCATTAGCTTGTGCTGTTGTTTTACCAGAGGGGCTGCTACAGCACTGGGGACAAAGAGTCTCTGGTCAGGCAACTTCCACTTTCTCCCCTTTTCTTTTATTCCTTTTTCATCCTTTGACCATTGTTCTTCCTCCTTGGTATAATTTGGAGTGGGAGGCAGCTCTGGAGCCAGCAGAAGCTTGGTGATTTGCTTTGGCACTTCAGGGGAGCTCAGTTCTTCTGCTGCTCTTTTTGCCGCCTGATCTGCCAAGTGGTTTCCTCTACTAACATAGTCCATGCCCCTTTGGTGGCCTCTGCAGTGCAAGATAGCCACTCAAGAGGGTTCCCAGACTGCTTCTAACAGTTGGAGGATTTCTTCTTTGTTTTTAATCTCCTTTCCCCCTGCTGTCAGTAATCCTCTCTTTGTATATTGCTCCATGCACATGCAGGTGGCAAAGGCCACTTAGAATCTGTATAGATGTTTACCCCCTTTCCCTTTGCATATCGTAGTGCCTGGACCAACACCCAAAGTTCAGCTCATTGTGCAGAGCAGCCTTGTGGTAGGGCTTCAGCCTGTATAACGTTGTTAGCAGTGGTGACTGTGAATCCAGCTTTTTGTCATCTGTTCTGGACAAAGCTGCTTCCATCTGTGAAAAGTTCGAGCTCTGGATCTGAGAGGCGAAGATCCATCAGGTCTGGCCTGCTAGAATACACTTCGTCCATCACCTCTTCGCAATCGTGATCTGGAAGTCCTTCCTCTGTTGGCAGGAAAGTGGCAGATTTAAAGTTCATACAGTCTCAAGTCTGACTTGTGGATTTTCACATAATAATCCTTGGTAATGGGCCATTCTGGAGCTGGTCAGCCATTTATGACCCTGCCCATTCATTAGAGCTACGACTGCATGAGAAACTTTGATATTAATGTCCTGTCCCAGGGTGAGTTGTCAGCCTCCTTGATTAGGGTTACTGTAGCCGCCAGGGCCTGGAGACATGGAGGCCACCCTGAGGACACTGGATCCAAGCACTTTGACAGGTAAGCCACTGGCCGCTGCCATGGACTCACTGTTTGAGTGAGAACCTCCAGAGCTGTGTGATTTTTCTCACAGACAAATGAGATTGAAAGGTTATTTTACATCTGGCAGCCCTAATGCAGGGGCGGCGCTGGTTAACAGCCTTTTTATTTCCTGGAAAGCCTTTTCTTGGTCAGGTCCCCAGTTTAGATGGTCTTTTCTAAAGCCTGCTGTGGCCTCATAAAGTGGTTTGGCCAGGCTTGAATATCCAGGTATCCATATGCGACAGAATCCTGTGGATCCTAGAAATTCTCGGACCTCCTTCTTGGTCTTTGGCTGAGGAATGGAGCAGACAATCCACTTCCTCTCCAGGCCCAGGGTGCACTGTCCCTCTGAGATGATGAATCTGAGGTATCGGACCTCTTGCTGGCAAATTTGGGCCTTTTTCCAGGAGACTTTGTAGCCTGCCTTGGAGAGTCAGGCTAGCAATGCCTTTGTCCCTTCCTAGCACTTCTCCTGGTCACAGCTTGCCAAGAGCAGATTATCCACGTATTGAAGCAAAGTGCAGCTTGGATTTTCTTCTGGGAAAGTTGACAAATCTGCTGCTAGGGCTTCCCCAAACAGGGTAGATGAGTTCTTGAATCCCTGAGGAATTCTAGTCAAGTCATTTGCATTTTTCTTCCAGTATGGGTGTTTTCCCATTCAAAGGCAATCGGGGCTGACTAACTGGTGCCAGGCAAAGGCAGAAAAAAGCGTCTTTTAGGTCCAGGCAAGTGAACGATCTTGCTTGTGGTGGTAGAAGGCTCAGGAGAGTGTAGGGATTAGGGACTACTGGGTGCAGTGTGATAATGGCATTATTGACTGCCTGCAGGTCCTGGAAGGGCCGCTAATCATCTCCCCCTGCCTTCTTGATGGGCAACAGTGGGGTGTTCCATGGTGATTGGCAGTCAGTTAATATCCCTGCATCCTTCAGCCGCTGTGGGAGGGTCTGAATTCCTAGGCGTGCTTCCCGTGGTACTGGACACTGCCTCTGTGTGACAGGGAGAGCCCCGGGCTTGAGTTCTACCACTACAAGCACATGATTGACAGCCAGGCTGGGGTGGGGGGTGCCCGTTCTCAGCCCAGACATCAGGAAACTCCTCCAGCAGGCAGATGGGCTTTTCTAGGTCCCACTTTTCCTGGTGGTAGAGTTGCCATTCGTTTTCCATAGGCATGGTCACTGCCATGATGAGGACATTTGGTTCCCTTGTGGTAAGATTTGCAGGCCCTCCCTGGTTGAAGGTGATTTGGTCTCCGAGCTTTGTTAATAAGTCCCTTCCCAGCAGAGGAATTGGGCATTCTGGTAAATACAGGAATTCATGAGTCACTTCATGCCCTCCGAGTTGGCATGTCTGGGTCGGCAGAACTGTCAGGCAGTTTGGGTGCCAGTGGCTCTGACTATTGTGGCTCTGCGTTGAGTGAGTGGAGCCACTGGTTTAGTGACCACAGAATGTTTAGCGCCTGAGTCCACCATGAAAATCATTGGTTGGCCCCCCCACTTTCATTTTGACTGTGGGCTCTTGGGGGCCTAATAGTAGGGAGCTCAGTCTTTCCTAGTCTGATCCAATTCCTGCTAGGCCAATGAGATCTTGGGCCTCCCATTTGGGCTGCCATCCTGTCTTCTTTCCTGGAGCAATTTTGTTAGGCTCCGATGTTGTCCCCTTGTGGCAGGGGCATTCATTTTTCCAGTGGCCAATCTCCTTGCAGTAGGCACACTGGTCTCGCCAGAGTGGGGTTCCCCCATGGGTCTCCTCTTCCATGGCAGGGCTGACTGCTGAATTGGGTCCGGCTTCCCCAGTTCTGCAACCAATAAGGACACCTTGACTTTCATTCTTTTATCAGCTTCCTGTTTTTCTTCATTTTCTCAGTTTACAAAGACTTTATTTGCCACTTCTAACAGCTGGGTGGCATTCATCCCAGCAAAACCTTCAAGTTTTTGAAGTTTTCTGTGAATGTCAGCATATGATTGAGTCACAAACGCTGTATTGACCATTCACTGGTTTTCTGTTGCTTCCGGGTCAAAGGGAGTGTATATTCAGAAGGCCTCACAGAGTCTCTCATAAAAATCAGTTGGGATTTCCTCTGGCTTCTGAATAACTGCTGCAATTTTGGACATGTTGGTAGGTCTCTTAGATCTAGCCCTAAGCCCGTGTAGGAGGGCGGCACAATATTGAGTAAGGTCTCCTTGTCCTTCTGCTGCATTGAAGTCCCAAGTGGATCGAGCATCAGGGACTGCCTCTCTTGCCCATGCTTCTGCACCTAGGGTTCCTGCTGGGGCCTGCTCTTGGAGCCAGCAGTGAGCCTCTGTCAGGATTCACTGTCACTCTTCCGTATTGAAAAATGTCAGGAGGATCTACTGGCAGTCATCCCAAGTGGGTTGATGGGTCTGGAATATGGATTCTAGGAGGTTGACCATGGCCTGAGGTTTTTCTGAATATGACAGTGTGTGTGATTCCTCCAATTTAGGAGGTCAGTTGAACTGAAGGGCTGGTAATAAAGGATAGAGTATCTGGGCTGGACCGTGCCATCAGCATCAACCTGCTGGGGCCCTTGCATCTCATGGAGAGGCATCTGCAAGGCTCTGACTTGAGGGGCCAGTGTCTGAGATGAGCAAAGGCAGCAGCTCAGGGGCTGTGGACACGGACTCCAAGCCAGGGATGGGTGTGGGACATCGCTGGGACTAGGAGGCTGCTGGCGGGGCTGAGAAGGGGTCACTGAGGGTGGTGGGCTGTCTGGGAAAGGTGACACTGGTTGCTCTGATGGTGGAGGTATGCTGGGAATGTACAGTGGGGGCACTGGCAGCTCATCTTCTGGATCCCCTTGCAGAACAGGTTTGGTCAGATTCTGGTCTTTAGGCTTTATTGCCTGGGCCATGAAAACTCTGCTCTGTCCCTTTTTATTAGCACAGAATCAGACCCAAGAGGGAATGGTCTGAGCCACATGGAGCCAGGAGTCTGGTCGGGGTATCCAGGGCTTTCTATTACGATCTGATAAATGGCTCTGACCGTGGACAAATCTAGAGTGCCTTCAGGGGGCCAGTTGACCCCAAAAGTAGGCCATTCTGACTCACATAGTGTGCACAGCCTTCTGGGAGACATTTTAATCCCATAATCTCCTGTGAGATATCCCCTATTTCCACCTTATGTATTCCCCTCCTGCTTCAGTGGCACAAAGACAAACAAGAGTGGATGTCCCTTCAGGAGAAGAGACCAATCAGATGTCTGCCTGGCCATGTTCTGAAGGAACTTCAGTGCCTCTTAGCATTGATGGCGGGGACAGCCTTGTGACTCTGGATTGGGGGATTCCCCCAACACCACCCTAAGCCATATGAGGTTCACCATGGTACCACAGAACAGACCCACTCGGACCCCACAGCTTTTCAGCCATGGGGTCACAAACTCGAGCCTGAAGTGAGGACGAATCAGGCTGCTCACTCACACACACACACTCACTCCAAAGTTATTACAGTTTTCCTTCCCCTCTTCTGGAGAATTCCCTGACCTGTGGAACTCCTCTCAGAGGTTCCTGGGAGTGAATCAAGCTCCCTTCCATCAGTTGGACTGATTTCCTGGGGGTGGTGCTTACCGAGTCCGGACAAGACTGCCAGATGAGTTGGTCCACTTCTCCTTGGAGTCCAAGCCAGGTCAAGACGCTCAGACAGATAGAGCGCTGGAGTGAAGGAGGACCCGGAATACCATTGGGTAGTGTGCCACCCCATTTGGTCCTGTGTCCCGCCCTACTCAGATGCAGCCCAGCCACTGGCTGGTGGCTCAAGGGACCAGTCGATTGGGATCTAACTGGGGCCTCCAAGAATGTTGGGGGAATATTTTAGCAGATGAGAAACCAAGCGACACTCGGAGGAGTGGAGAACTCAGATTTTATTTTTACTCTGGCGGGCCCAGACATATAACATGTCTGAGCCCTGAACAAAGGATTCACAGGATATTTAAAAGGCAGTGAAGAGCATCAAGTTACAAAAATGTGCTCAGTTTATTGGGGCTACCAGTGAGTTAGAGACCTAAGATTGTTTAAGTTAATTGGGCTGGTTGTGAGCTAGAGACCTAATGTTGTTTAGATAAGGTCAGCAGGGGAGACCTGCTTTGGAAAGTTTATTTACAAGTGGAGACAAAGGAAGGCAGGAATGGGTGCTTATCTCTGCATCATGTCCTTTATCTCGGTCCTGAACTTTGTGCATGGCTTTCATGGGCAATTCCTCATGCTTTACATCTCTGGCATGTTTTACAGCTCTGTTTCAAGGCTGTCTTCCTCTTTATTTTACGGCCCTGCTTCAAGGCTATCTTCCTCTTCAGGAGGAGAGAGGAAGCTGAAGACACAATCACAAGGTAAGCCAAATGACCCTGGAGACAGATTAGCTGCATAAGTACACACCTCCCTTAAGACTTAAACCTAATATGGGGATTTGGTAAGACAGTGACTGCTCAAGTTTGGAAGGATAGCCTCATTGAAGAAAGACATTCTGTCACTCCCCTCATCTCTGAAGCTATACCAACAAGGGGTCTTGAGATGTTTGAGACCAAACTACTTTGTGGGCCTGGAAACAAGGAACAATCACAGCTCAAGTAGTCTTGGGACATTCTGCTACAGTGTCTTGGTAGATGACACCAAGAGAGGTGGTTGTGGAGAGGGAGAGGGTCTGACTGTGGTCCTGCAGAGAATCCAAGCAGTGGAGAGCTCCAGCAGTGAAGGGGTTGGTGGTTAGAGGCCCCACCTTCCCAGGCAAGGAACAAGTCCCATATCTGAGGGTTGCAGCAGAAACAGAACACCAAGCCTGTAGCTGGTGAAGTATTTAGCCTCCAGGGCCTGCCTCCTGACTGCATTTGTTGGCTGCTAGGTGAGTCTGAGATCTTTGAGGCCAGACCCTCAAAATACCTGATATCCACAGCTTCTTCCCACCCACAGCGAGGCAAACTGCTGGACAGGGCCTGAAATCACTAAGGGCCACCTCTGGGAACTGATTGTGTGTGTGTGTGTGTGTGTGTGTGTGTGTGTGTGTGTGTGCACTTCCAGGTTTGTCTGAGAATCCAGAGCAGAGCCATTGCAAATCACATAATTTCCACAGCCTCTTCCCATACACACAGGAAAGGAAAGTCAACTGGTGGACAGAAGCTGAAATCACTCTAACACATCTCTGAGAACTGCATCTCAGTGAGTATTTGCTGATTCATGGGTCTGAGGGCCCCAAGTCCAGACCCTCTGTAATCACATAATTTCCATAGTCTCTCTCTCTCTCTCTCTCTCTCTCTCTCTCTCTCTCTCTCTCTCTCTCTCTCTCTCTCTCTCTCTCCTCTCCCTCCCTCTCCCTCTCCTTCTCTCTCTCTCTCTCTCTCAACTGAATGCTAAGTAGCATCCAAAATTACTGAGGCTCACCTTTGGGAACTGCATCCTAGTGTGTGTTTAACATAAGGCAGGTCTTAGGCCACAGAGACCATGCCCTCTGTATCATATGATTTCCACAGCCTCCTCCCCCAACAGGGATGTGAATGACTGGGCAGGGTCTGAAATCACTGAGACCTGCCTCTAGGTACTGCATCCCAGCAATTTGCTGCCATGCAAGACCAAGGGCCCTGAATCCACAAGATTTCCACAGAATCCTCCACACAGGGAGGTGAATTCCTGGTATGAACTGTAAGCATTGAGACCAGCAGCAGAGTGCCTAGGTCACTCAGTTTCCCCTATCAGTGCAGAACTCAGTTGCCTTGTTTGCTCCTCCCATATTCTGATGCATTAAGGGGTCAACCCTAGGCTTGGAAACATTCTTCCCTTAAGGACACAAACTGAGCCATCTGTGGAGCAAATGTGAATCTGAATGATCTAATAGCTATAAAGCTCCCTAAAGCTGTAAAGCTCCCTTCAGCCAGCAGTAGCTCACAGTACACAACAAAGACAAGCTTCTATCATGAAAGGAACCCAGAAACAGACAACCAGCACTTCTACAAGAGACTCCAGCTATTTTTATCAATCTGAGCAGTGCTGAAGATCAGACCTGGTGCTCTGAGCTTGGGAGTAAATATTTACCTTTTGAGCTATACCCTCCATGCTGTGGTGGACACAGCACGTCAACGAAACACTACAGTGTGCTGTCTGAACATTGAGACTATTTCAACCAAAATTAAAACTTCCATCCAATGACTTCAACTCAGGTGTGCAAATCCAACACATAAATACAATAAGTCAAGAACTATGAAAAACTAAGGCAACATGACCCTCCCAAACACAACAACTCCATAGTAACAAAGACTAACAATAGTGAAGTGGATGAAATCTCAAAAAATTCAAAAAATGATCGTGAGAATGATCAATGAATGTTAAGAGGACATGAAAAAACACTTGAATGAATTCCAAGAAAACTCAAATAAAGGACTGAATAAATTAAATAACCCAATGCAGGGCATGAAAAGGGAATTCAATAAAGATATAGAAATTCTGGAAAACTCAAATCAAAATTCTGGAAATGAAAAGCTAAATTAATCAAATAAAAAACTAGGTTGAAAGTCTGTTTTGTAGACTGCCTCAAATTGAAGACAAGATATCAGGCCTTGAAGACAAAGTAGATATATTAGAACATGCAGTTGAAAACAAAGAAAAATACTAAAGAACAGAACATGCAAGACCTCTGGGACACCATTAAAAGACCGAACCTATGAATCTTGGCAATAGAAGAGGGAGAAGTGCAAGCTAAAAGCACAGAAAATATATTTGATAAAATAATAGCAGAAAACTTCCCAAATCTGAGGAAAGAGATGGTATTCCGATATAGGAGGCTTTTAGGATTCCAAACAGACAACACCAGAAGAGAATATACCTGTGTTTATTATAGTTAAAACTTTATTCATACAGAACAAGATAACAATATTGAAGACTGCAAGACAAAAGCACAAAGTCACCTATAAAAACAAACCCATCAGAATAACAGATTTCTCAATATCAACTTTGAAAGCAAGGAGGGCAGGAAATGATGCATTTGTAACCCTGAAAAAAAATGACTGCTAACCTAGACTAATGTACCCAGAAAAGCTATTCTTCATAATAAAAGGGGGAATAATGTCTTCCATGACAAACAAAACCTAAAGCAATTCATGACAACTAACTTATTTCTACAGAAGATACTTAAGGAAATCTTACACACAGAAGAGGTAAATAAACATAACCATGAAAAGAATAAATCTCACTAGATGAATAAACAAGCAAATGAGCACTACAGAAGAATTAAACCCTACAAAAATAATAACAGGAATTACTATATGCATTTCAAAAAATAATGAATGTTAACAGTCTCAATTCTATAAACAAAAGGCATAGACTGGCACATAGGATCTTAAAAAAAAACAGACAAAACCATTTGTTGCCTATAAGAAATGAACCTCACTGGCAAAAACAAATATAGGTTTAGAGTGAAAGAATTAAGAAAAGATTTTCCAAGCAATTGGAGCTCTAAGCAAACAGGACTAGCTATACTCATATATGACAAAGCAGACATCAAGCCAAAATTAGAAGACACAAAGCAGTCACATCGTATTGATAAAGGGAACATTTCAGCAGGAGAGAATAATAATTATAGAAATATATATACCTAAGGTCAGTGCACTCAATTTCATAAAGCAAACACTACTGGACATAAAAACACAGATAGACCCCAATAAAATAATGCTTGGTGACCTTAATTCCCCACTGTCATCAGTAGATGGATTATCCAAACAAAAATTCAACAATGAAATTTAAGAATTAAATGACACTCTAGATCAAATGTACTTAACAAACATACATCTACAGAATATTGCACCCAATAGCCACAGAATACAGATTCTTCTTTTTTTTAATAGCTGAATGATATTTCATTTATTTTTATGAAAGTTTTTATTAGTATATGATACTTATAAGGAGGGTAATGTTGTGACATTTCCAAATATACATACATTGTACCCTAGTTTGGTTCATCCCCTCCATTATTCTCCCTCCTATGCCATTCTGCTTCTCAAGATGATTTCAACAGGTTTCAATGTTCCACATTCATACATGTATAGAAAGTACATCACCCACATTCACCTTCCTTTACCCTCTTCATTTTCCCTCCCAACCACCCCCTGCTGTTTCTCTCCCCTTTATATGAATTGTTTTTACATTCCTGTCCTTCATTGTTTTAGTGTCTATTCATTGTTTGTTGGGGTTTTGGCTTGGTATTCTACCTATATATTGTAGTTCAATCAGTCAAACCCCCTCTATTACTCTTCCTTACCCTTTTCCTCTACCTTGAATTGTTCAGCAGTTTTCAGTGTGTCTTGCTATGTCTTGTTCTTATATAGGGGTGATGTATTTCAATATTATTCATCCCCATCAGTCCTCATTTCCTCCTTTTCCTCCTTTCCTATTGTCCTCTAACAGTCCCACTTTGGAAACACATTCTGTATATATATATATATATACATATGATAATATTGGATTTGGATTTATCTTCTACATTTGAGAGAAAGTATGTGACTTTTTTCTTTCTGAGCCTGACTTACTTCACACAATATGATGTTCTCTAGTTTCATCCATTTTCCTGTAAATGACAAATTTTCATTCTTCTTTATGACTGAATAATAGTCCATCATATATATATATATATATATATATATATATGATATATATATATATATATATATCATATATATATATATATCACATTTTCTTAATCCATTCATCAGTTGTAGGATGGGCTATTTCAATACCTTGGCTATTGTGAATAATGCTGCAATGAACATGAGTGTGCAAGAGTCTTTACTGTATCCTGACTTACATTCCTTTGAGTATATGCCCAGGAGTGGAATTGCTGGATCATATGGTAGTTCTATTTTTAGTTTTTGAGGAGCTTCCATACTGTTTTCCACAGTAGTTGTACTAATTTACATTCCCACCAACAGTGTATAAGAGTTCTTTTTCCCCACATCTTTGCCAGAATTTGTTGTTGTTTGTGTTCTTGATGATAGCCATTTTAACAGGTGTGAGATAGAACATTAATGTGGTTTTAATTTGCATTTCCTTTATGGCAGAGGATGTTGAACATTTCTTCATGTGTTTTTTGTTCATTTGTATTTCTTCCTTTGAAAAAACCTCTGTTCAGTTCATTTGCCCATTTCTTCATTGGTTCATTGATTCTTTGGGAGTTTAGTTTGTTGAGCTCCCTGCAAATTCTAGTTATTAATCCTTTGTCAGATGCATAGCAGGCAGGGGTTTTCTCCCATTCTGTGGGCTGTCTCTTCAGTCTGGTAACCATTTCCTCTGCTGTGCAGAAGCTTTTAGTTTCATGTAGTCTCATTTGTCACTCCTTTCTCTTAATTGCTGAGTCTTTGGAATTCTTATTAGGAATTTGGTGCCTATGCCTATACATTCCACTGTATTCCCTACTCTTTCCTGCACTAGTTTCAAAATTTCAGACCTTATATTAAGGTCTTTGACCTTAACTTTTAATTGATACTTGTACAGAGTGAAAGACAGGGATCTAAGTTCAGTCTTCTACACACAAATATCCAGTTTTACCAGCAACATTTGCTAAAGAGGCTGTCTTTTCTCCATCATATGTTTTGGTGAGCCTTTGTCAAAAATCAGGTGGGAGTAGCTATGTGGATTTATGCCTGGGCACTCTATTCTGTTACATTGATTTTCGTGTCTGTTTTGTGCCAGTACCATGCTGTTTTTATTATTATGGCTCTGTAGTATACTTTGAAGTTAGGTATTGTGATACCTTCAGCATTGCTCTTTTTGCTCAGTATTTGGCTAACTCAAGTTCTTTGGTATTTCCATATGCCCTTTAGGGTTGATTTTTCAATCTCTGTGAGGAATGTCATTAGAATTTTTATGGGGATTGCATTGGACATATAGATTGCTTTTGGTAGTATAGCCATTTTCATATTAATGCTGCCAGTCCATGAGCATGGAAGATTTTCCTAACTTCTGATGTCTTCTTCAGTTTCTTTCTTTAGAGGTTTGTAGTTTTCATTGTAGAGAAACTTCCTTTTTTAAATTTATTACTGGGTAATTTAAGAAAAAAATGGAATTCTTTTCTTAATTTCATTCCTAGTCTGTTCATTGTTGGTATATAGAAAAGCTTCTGATTTTTGTATTTTGATTTTGTATCCTGCTACTTTGCAGAAGGTGTTTATGATGTCTAAGAGTTTTCTGGTGGAGTTTTTAGGGTCTTTTATCTATAAGATCTTGTCATCTGCAAATAGGAATAATTTGACTTCTTCCTTTCCTTTTTGAATTCTTTTTATTCCCTCTTCCTGTCTTATTGCTCTGGCTAAGAATTCCAAAACTATATTGAATCAGAGTGGAGAGAGTCTTCTTCCTGACTTTAGAGGAAATGGTTTCAGTTTTTCTCCATTTAGTGTGATGTTGGCTATAGGTTTGTCGTTGATACCCTGTTTTATGTTGAGGTACATTCCTTCTATTTCTACTTTCTTTAGAACTTTTGTCAAGAAGGATGTTGAATTTTGTCAAAGATTTTTCTGCATCTATTGAGATGGTCTGTGATTTTTCTCCTTGCTTCTCTTTATGTACTGTATAACAAATTCACAAATTCCATACCAAACCAGATATTTATGTGAAATATAAAACTCTTGGCAGTATAGTCTATAAATGGATGGGTGTTGGAAAAATAAAAATTGTTCCCAGAGATTAAAATTTAGGCATAAAAATAATGGGAGTGGGAGAGACGCTAAGGAAGAAAGGGGGATGGGAAGAGGAGGAGAAGAGGTGTGAGGTGCAGGGACTGCATGTTAATAAGACCCTAGTGTGTAGAAGTGTAGTTCAGTTGTTGTGGAGGAGTGTGCTATTGTCAGTGATTGCAAAAGGATAGAAAGGATGAGAGTAATATAAGAAGATGGTAGAATAAACCACTAATTGAGTGGTTTGTTAGGAAGAGATAGAGATTGTACAGAAATAGGAAGGAGGAGAAAGAAAAGAAGAAAAAGAAAAGAGGGGGAGAATTGAAAAAGTTAGGAAATAGCACACAACTCTAACCCTGGCTCCCAGGGGCAAAGGTAAACTGAAGCCACAACCATGCAGTAATACAGAGAGCCCTGGTGAAACAGAATGGCAGCCCTAGCCACAGGAGAAACCCATAAATCTTGCAAGCCTTAAATTTAGCATAGGGATTTGATGGGGCAATGACTCCCCCTGCATTGCAGGTCAGCATTGGAGAAAAAATTTATTTTAGTTACTCCCATGTTGGGAGCCATGAGCCACAATCTGACAATGTCACTGTGGCTTAGCAGGATCCTGACAAGGTCAGGGACTGCAAGTGCACCATATCTCTCACTGAGGCTTTGAGGAAACATGGAGTGGCTCCCTTTGTCTGGAAAAAAGAAATATTAACCTGAAGGTATTTGTTTATGAAAGGTCAGAAACAGGACACAAGCTCTTCGCAACCAGGCCCGAGTTTTCTGTATGTGAAACCAAGTGAAGCTAGATGAAAACAGGGAGGTTTGGGTGTCCTCATTGAAAGTAGAAGGGTCCTTTCGTGTGTCTCGTGTCTTCAGTCCTTCCTTAGGTCCATTCAGGTCAGGGACCCTTGAGATTCTGGCACTCCCATATCTTGTAGAGCTATAGCCAGACCCCATCTTAAGAGGGGCCTATTGTTTGAGACTGAACTACTCTTGAGACTTGGGAGAAAAGGACCAATCACAATTCAGGGAGACTAGGGACACTCTGTCACAGTTTCTGGGTGGGAGATAGCCACAAAAGGAAGTCATGGAGTGACTTAGATTGTGAAGGGCACTGTGATTGGTGGTCCTACCTTATGTAAGAAGGAGATAGTCTCATTGCCTGTGATCATAGCAAAGACTAAGAGCTATCCATGACCAGAAGATAGTACAATCTCCTATGTTGACTCCCTACTGCATGTAGTTTACTACCAGATGGGACTGAGAACTCTGAACCCAGGTTCAGTGAATCACTTGATTTCTTCCACCTTCTCCCTCCTGCAGGGTGGTCTACTACTGTGTGGGACCTGAAAGCACTGAGATCAGAAGGCAAAGTGGCTAGCTCCCTTAACTCCCCCCCCCCACACACACACACAGTGCAGATCTCAGTGCTCTGTTTGCCTGTGTCATTCTCTAATGCACTTGGGGAACACCCATAGGCTTGGATGTTTGCCACCCCTGGGTGCACAAACTAGGGGGTCTGTGTAGCAATTGGGAATCTGCCAAGCCCACAGGCCACAAAGTTCACCGGAGCCAGCATTAGCTCTGTGTATGCAAAGAAGGGACGCTTCTAAAGTAAATGCAGTCTTGAAACTGAAAACTGACCCTTGACTGGCCTTGTCCTCAGCCCTCATAAAGAACCAGCCTAACAGTATTGTTGCTGTTATAGTAGTTCATTTTCTCCTCTCCAAGCAGTACTGGGGATTGAGCATCTCTCTTTCAAGAGAAAGATGCTCAGTAAGAAGACCCCTGAATAATACTAAAAGAGATATCCATCCAAAGAGATGTGTAAATCACAACTTAGAAACACAAAAAATATGAAAAATCAAGGCAACATGACTCCTCAAATTGTTCACAACTCTTAAATAAATAAGTCCAAAGATATTGAAAAGGTCAAAGTGCCAAAGAATTCAAAAATCTAGTTTTTAAAATGATCAAAGACCTCAGAGAGGATTTAAATAAACTGGTGAATGAAATAAAGAAGTCAAAGACCTGGGTGAGAAAGTCAACAACCTGAATGAGAAATTAAGCAAAGAGATAGAGTCAGAAAATAAAACCAAATGGGACTCTTAGAAATGAAAAAGTCAATAATTTAAATAGAAAACTCAATAGAAAGTATTGCCAATAAATTAGACCAGCAGAAGAAAGAATATCAAGGATTGAAAACAATAGAGTCAAAGTAACAAGGACAAAATGGTGCTGATACAGAAACAGAGTCATTGACCAATAGAATAGAATAGAGGACTCAGAAATAAACCCATGCAGCTGCAGCCATTTATTCTTGACAAAGTCGTCAAGATATTCATTGGCAAAAAAACAGCCTTTTCAACAAATGGTGCTAGGAAAACTGTATATCTATATGTAGAAGACTGAAACTTGATCCCCATCTCTCACACCATACAAAAATCAACTCAAAATGGATCAAATACATTAGTGTAAGACCTGAAACTTCATAACTACCAGAGGAAAACATAAGCAAAACCCTTGAATATATAAGCATAGGTAACACCTTCCTGAATAGGAGTCTAAAGCATAGGAAATAAGAGCAAGAAAAGACAAATGAGATCATATCAAAATAAAAGGCTTCTGAACAACAAAGGAAATAATGACCAGAATGAATTGACAACCTACCGAATGGGAGAAAATATTTCCCAGCTATTCATCTAACAAGGGATTAATATCAAGATTATAGAAAAACTCAAAAAATTAAACATCAAAGAAGCAAATCATCTAATAAATAAATGAGCAAATGAATTGGAAAATTCTCAACAGAAGTACAAATGGCCAATAAATACACAGGGAAATGATCAACATATTTAGCCATCAGGGAAATGAAAATGAAAATGACACAGAGAATCCACCTTACACCATCAAGAAAACAAATAGATAAAAGAAAACATAACTTATATGCAGTGGTGTATTATTCAGTCAGAAGTCAGTTTGATATTGTTCTCATCAATGAGTTTGGAAGTATTATACCCTCTTCTGTTTTTGGCTGTGTTTAAAAAAATTGATACTCTTTGAATATTTGCTAGAATTCACTCACAAAGCCATATACTCCTGTGATTTTAATTTGTTGAGACATTTTTGATTACTGATTCAATCTCATTATTAGTTTTATTAAAATCACATTTTTAGTCTGTTCAGTCTTTCTATTTCTTCTTTTATTTATCTTTATTATTGTTGTACTAGGAGTACATTGTGACATTCACCAAAGTTCTTACAATATACCATTTCTATTTCTTCTTGATTCTGTGTTGTTAGATTGTATATTTGTAGGCATTTATCCATTTATTCTAGGTTACTCAATATGGTGGCTTATAATTTTTTATAATACCCTTATGATTTTTTTAATTCTTTTTATTTCCTCTTCCATTGGTAATTTCATTTATTGGTATCTGGTCTCTTTTTTCTTAGTCTAGGTAATGGGTTTGCCAATTTTGTTTATCTTTTTTTCAAAGCTCAGTTTTTTTCTGCTGCTTTTGTATTCTCTATTTCTGTTCTAAACTTTATTTTCTTCTTCCTGCTAATTTTAGGATTAGTTAATTATATTTTTCTAGTTATTTAAGGTGCAAAGTTAGGTTTTTTCATATGACCTCTTTTTTTTTTTTAATAAATTTTTATTAGAATATATTCATTATATGGGGGAGATTTGTAGTAACAATTCCTTTTTTTTTCTTTTTTTTTTCTTTTTTCTTTTATTATTCATATGTGCATACAAGGATTGGTTCATTTCTCCCCCCTGCCCCCACCCCCTCCCTTACCACCCACTCCACCCCCTCCCGCTCCCCCCCCTCAATACCCAGCAGAAACTATTTTGCCCTTATCTCTAATTTTGTTGTAGAGAGAGTATAAGCAATAATAGGAAGGAACAAGGGGTTTTGCTGGTTGAGATAAGGATAGCTATACAGGGCATTGACTCACATTGATTTCCTGTGCGTGGGTGTTACCTTCTAGGTTAATTCTTTTTGATCTAACCTTTTCTCTAGTTCCTGGTCCCCTTTTCCTATTGGCCTCAGTTGCTTTAAGGTATCTGCTTTAGTTTCTCTGCGTTAAGGGCAACAAATGCTAGCTAGTTTTTTAGGTGCATATGACCTCTTTTTTAACTTCTCACTATAAATGTCCCTCTTACTGTTATTTTTGCCACATCCCATAAGCCTTAGCATGTTGTGCTTTAATTTGTGTTGTCTAAGAAACTTTTTAAATTATGTTTTGATTTCATCTTTGACCCAATGTCTGTTCATGTTGCATTTTTTTAGTTTACACATATTTGCAAACCCCTCCATTTTTCTGTTATTATTTCTACATTCACTCCTTATGGTGAGAAAAGTACTTGGAATGATTTCAATCTTCTTAAATTTATTAAGACTTATTCTGTGATCTAACATGTGATCTATCCTGGAGAATGTTCCATGTGCACTTTGGAAGAATGTGCATTGTTCTTTTTGTAGATGGAAAGTTTTGCTTATCTCTACTATTTGGTCTGTAATGTTATTCAGCCAGATGTTTCTTTGTTGATTTTTTTTCTGGATGCTGTATCCACTATTGTGAGTGGGATATTGAAGTCAGTTTACCGCTTCAGGTCTGTCAACTTCTGCTTTACACATATAAGTGCTATGATATTGGGTATGTATATATTTATGATTGTTCTATCTTCCTGTTAAATCAGACTTTCTCATTATATAACTACTTCTTTTTCTGTATAATCAGATTTTGACTTAAAGTATATCTTCTCTGATATAAGTACAACCATTTTGTGTTTATTTTGGTTACTGTTTGCATATAATATCATTTTTCATCACTTCCCTTTTAGGCTATGAGTGTCTAAATCTAAAGTGAGTCTCTTATAGACAACATATCACTTTAGCTTGCATTTTTTATTATCTATTCAGCCACTCTACAAATTTTGATTGGGAAATTTAACCCATTTCCATTTACAGTAATTTGTTAAAGATGGGTAATAATATAGCTTTTCTGTTCATTATTCTGTTTGTTCTGAAGTTTTATCCTTTTATTTTGCTCTTGCTTTCTTTGTTATTCATTGGCTTTTATACTGATTTTCTTTGATTTTTTTTCTCTTTACCTTTTGTGTATGTGTTATAGATTTTTCTTTATGGTTAGATGGACTACATAAAATATATTTCATTTTTAGCTCACCAATTTTTAGATCATAACAATTTAACATCAATAATATCCAGAATTCTATAGTTTTACTTCCCCTCACACATACACATCGACCTTGCGTCCTTTCAGAGAGAATTTGTTATTTTTTATATTGTGTATCCTTTAACAAATTTGTATCTATTAACTTTTATATTAGGATTAAAAGTAATTTATGTGCCACCATGACAGCCTTACAATATTCTGCATTTATTTATACATTTACCTTTAATGGTGAGATTTATGTGGCATTAAATTGCTGTTTAATGAAGCTTTGTTTCTATTTGAAAATCTTCCTTATGCATTTTAATAAGGCAAGTCTAATGGTGATGACGCCCTTAGTTTTTGGTTTTGTTACATTTTATCAAAGATATTTTTCCAATATAGTACATTCATTGCATCACTCAATAAGAAGAATACATTCTAAAAAATGTGTCATCAGGTAAATTCATCATTGTGCAAATATAGAGTTTAATTACCCAAACCTAGATGGTGTATACTACTCACTGAATATGACCTCTTTTTTGCAATCAAAAATGACAGTAAGCACAAGCTGTATGAAGCTGCTGGTGGCACAACACAGAATAATATTTTATAGTAAACTTATTTTTATAAGTAGGAGTTCACTCTAAAATAATGACTTAAAATTGTAATATAGTAAGTACCACAGTAATAAACCAATAATATAGTTGATTATTATCATTTCAAGTATTACATATTATATGTAATTGCATGTGCTACATTTTTATACGACTGACAGCACAGTAGGTTTCTTTCCACAAACACATGAGTAGTATGCTGTGCTATGAATTATAATAGCTATGATATCACAAAGAAATAAGAATTTTCAACCTTCATTATAATCTTATGGCACTGCCATCTTATATACAGGCCCTCACTAACTAAAAATGTCATTATGTGGTACATGACTCTATTCTCCATTGGAAAATTTTTTCCAGTACTTTTATTGCACTGTCTCCTGATATAAAATGTTTCTATTGAGATATCTCCTAATAGTTTTATCAGAGTTCTTTTTATATGTGAGGAGCCCTTTTCTTCCTTCAGTATTCAATATTTCTTATTTGCCTTTGATTTGGCAACTATATTATAATATGTTTTGCTATAGTCTTCTTTGAGTTGATCTTACTTGAGATCCTTAGAATCTCATAAATCTGGATGCCTAGATCCATGCCAGGATTTGGGAGTTGTTTTTTTTTCCAGTACTGGGTGGTGAACTCAGGGCTTCACGCTTGCTAGACAGGTGCTCTACCACTTGAGCCACTCTGCCAGTTATTTTTGAGATAAGGTCTCAGTTTATCTCTGGTCAGGCCTGAACTATGATCCTCCTATTTGTGCTTCTATACATAGCTTGGATGACAAGCATGTGCCACCACACACAGGAATTAATTGGTATGGGATCTCACAAACTCTTTTCCTTGGGCTGGCCTCACACTGTGATCCACCCAATCTCTACCATCCAACTAGCTAGGTTACAGGCTTGAGCCACTGCACCTGGCCCCATTTGGGATTTTTTTAAACTGTTACTTCTTTAAATAAGCTTTCTGCTACTTCTATGTATATGTTCTCATTCCAACACTTCCATAATGTATGTATTTTTTCACTTAATGGTGTCTCATAAATTCCACGGGCTTTTGTTACTCTTTTCATTTTTTGTCTTCCCTCTTTTGACTAGGTCACTTTAAATGTCCTGTCTTTGAGTTTACATATATTGTTTCTTCTGCTTGATTAAATCTAAATTGTATTTTTGGGTCTTTTGGTGGTGGGACTGAGGTTTAAACTTGGGGCTCTGCACTTGCAAAGCAGGTGCTCGCAAAGCAGGTGCTCTACCACTCGAGCCACACATCCAGTCTATTTTGCTCTGGTTATTTTGGAGATGGGATCTAAGAAACTATTTGCTCTGGGTGCCCTGGAACCATGATGCTCCTGATCTCAGCCTCCCAAGTAGCTAGAATTACAGGTGTGAGGCACTGATACCCAGTATTAATTGTATTCTTGAGCTTCATAATTTCTTTGTTCTTTTATATGATTTCTGTTTTTGAACTACTTAGTTCATGCTTTGTGCTATTAGTTAAATTGAGCTATTTTTCTGTGTTCTCTACCACAATGGACCTTATTTAAGGTAATTCTTGTGGGGATAGAAAGACAAGATAACAAGTTAGAAATTTCCTTTAAATGACCCCGTGAATGAGAAGAGTCAGAGTAACAAAAAGGAGAATATATTCTAAAGACAGAAGTAGAAGAAGAACGTCAGGAATCACAAAAAAAGGTGACAGGACAGCTGAAAATCATAGAGAAACAAAGACTATGCAGAAAAAAGGAGCAAACATTCCACAGCTCCAATCCCAGCTGGGGGGCACAAGGAAGGAAGCCAAAGCCACAACTGCAAGATAAGCCAGGCAACCCTGGTGAAACAGACTGGCAGACCTGGCTGCAGCATAAGCCCAGTTTTCACAAGTCTTAAATACAGTACAAGAGTTTAGAATGAAAGTCATTCCTCCTGAAAGGCAGGCTAACATTGAATAAGAAAGCCATTTTCTTGCTCCCCATATCTCAAAAGCACCATCTTAAGAAGGGGGTCTATTGCTTGAGACTGAGCTACTCTGAGGACCTAAAAACAAAGAATAATCACAAGTCATGGAGCCTAGGGACATCCTCCTACAGTGTCTGGGTGGGAGATAGCCGTGATAGGTGGTTGTGGAAAGGAGGAAGGTCTATCATGGATGCAATGAGAAGCTTAAGCAGCAGGGATCTCAGATGGTTAGGGACACAAACCTAACCTTTGAGGCATGGAACAAACCTCATTGTCTGTGATCACAGCAAACTGAGCTCCAAGCTCATGGCCAGCAGGTAGCATAGTCTCCCACTGCTGCACCCCCGCTCCCCACCACTGCATGTGATTTGCTGTCAGGCAAGACTGAGATGTCTGAAACCAGGCCCCACAGATCATTTGATTTATACAGGCCCCTCTCCTGAAAAGTGGTTAACTACTAAGTGGTGTCTGAAAGTGCTGAGATCTGTAGGCAGAGTGATGAGTTCTCTCATTCTCTGCTTCCAGTGCAGGACTCAATGCTATGTTTGCTTCCCTCACTCTCCAATGTAGTTGGAGGGACAACTCTAATCTTGTCCCTGGAAGCAAAAGGTGTGGGAGAGCTATGGAGATAGGGGGAGCCTGTCCAGCCAATGTTGGGGCCACTAGTAGCTCCCAGTACACAAATAAGGGAAGATTCTAAAGTGTATGCAAACCTGAAGCTGACAGCTCACCATTGACCACCCCAGCCCTCAGCCTATATAGCACCAACATAAACAGTAGGAACTACAAGAAACTCCAGCTATTTTTCTTTCTCATAGTGGTACTGGGGATCAGGGTGTGGATCCTGTGCATGTGGGTGAATGTCTGGCTATTGAGATACACCCCAGTCCAGTAGTGAGAAACTACGCCTAGCCGTGCAACTATCCAGTCCTGCCTAAACACTGAACTGAAAGAATACAGGTGATTAAAACTTCCAACCAGTGACTTGGCTTCATATGCACAAATGCCAATGCAGAAACATTAAAATGTGAATAAGGCAAGACAACTCCTCCAATGGCAACAATTCCACAATAATAGACTCTAACGAAAGTGAAGTGAACAGAAATCTAGAAAAGAATTCAAAATAATGATTATACGAATGATTAACAAAATTAAAGAGAACACCAACAAACATTTGAATGAATTCAAAGAGAACAAAAATAAACAGATGAAGAAATAAACATAATGCAGAATTTGAAAGAGGAATTCAATAAAGATATAGAAATCTTGAAAAAATAAAAATGAAATTCTGGGAATGAAAAGCTCAATAAGTCAAAACAATTCAGTTGAAAACCTCAACAATCAACTGACTCATGAAGATAATGTGAGGGCTTGCACACAAGATAGATGAATCAAAACATTCATACAATAATAAAGAAAAATAAGTATAAGTGGGACATATAAGACTTCAGGGACACAAAAGAACAAGCTTATTCATGGGTATAGAAGAGGAGAAGTGCACAATTTCAAGACATAAAATATGTTCAACAAAATAATAGCAGAAATTTTACAAATCTTGGGAAAGAGATGATCATGCACATACAAGATACTTTTAGAACATCAAACAGACAAGACCAGAAAAGAATGTCTCCACATCATGTTATAGATAAAGCATGAAGCATACAGAAAAAAGAAAGAATATGAAAGCTGAAAAAAGAGAAATGCCAAAGAAACACCAGCAGAATAACAGCAAATTTCTCAAAACTCTAAAGGCCAGAAAGGTATGGAATGTTGTTACTTCAAGGCCTGAAAAAAAAAAAACTGCAAACCTAGATTACTGTACCCAGGAAAGTTATCCCTCATAATTGAAAGAGAAATAAAAACACTCCATGATAAACAAAAACTAAAGGAATTCTTGACCACTAAATCAGTGCTGCAGTAGATACTTAAAGGAATCTACACACAGATGAAGATAAAAACAGCTAAGAGAGGAAATAATAAATTTCGATAGAAAAGTAGATAAGAAAATGAAGATTAGGAAAGAATGAAGCACTACAAAAAAGAACAAAATGACTAGACTTAGTGCAGATTTTCAATAATAACTCCTAATTGCAAAGGTCTTCATTCTCCAATCAAAACACACAAACTGGTGGATTGAATTAAAAATAAGACTCAGTAGTTTGCTGCACACAAGAAATGCATATCACTGGCAAAGTGATATAACCGGCTTAAAGTTTAGGATGGAAAATGATATTGCAAACAAAAGGAATCCAAAAGCAAACAGGAATACCTCTACTCATATGTGCCAAAGAGACTTCAAACCAAAATTAGAAGAGACAAAAAAGGTCACTTAATATTATATTGATAAAAGGAAGAACCCTTCAGAGGAAGTAACAATTGTAAACATATAGGCACTGATCATCAGTGAAGCAAATTTCATAAAACAAATGCTAATGGACATAAAGTAGATAGACCCCCCAACACGGTAGTAGTGGATGAATTCAATACTCTACTGTCATCAATAGGTAGATCATCCAGATAAATAATCAACAAAGAGACATCAGAATTAAATGACACCATAGACAAAATGGACTTTTTCTGGCAGTATTGTGGTTTGAACTCAAGGCCTCACACTTACTAGGCAGGTGCTCTACCACTTGAGGCATGCTTCCAACACATCTTTTCTTTGCAGTACTAGGATTTGAATTCAGAACTTCACACTTGAGAGGCAAGCACTCTACTGCTTAATCTATACCTCTAGCCTGAGCAAATGGACTTAACATATATCTACAGAATATTCCACCCATAGAATAGACATTCTTCTCAGTAGTCCACATAACTTTCTCCAAAATAGATAATATTTTAGAACATAAAACAAGTTTTAACAAATATAAGAAAACTGAAATAATGTCCTGTATTTTATCAGCCCACCATGGAATAAAGCTAGAAATTAACAAAAAGAGAAACAACAATAAATATACAAACACATGGAGTCTGAATGATACAGTTTTGAATGATCAGTGAATCACTGAAGAACTAAGAGGAGTTCAACAAATTCCTAGAAGTAAATGAAAATTAAAACACAGCATTCCAGAATATACTGTATACAATGAAAGCAGTTCTAAAGAGGTAAGTTTATAGTAGAAATGCCTACGCTAAAAAATCAGAGAGACCGCAAATAAACAACTTAATGATGCACTTCAAGGTATTAGATAAATAAGAACAAGCCAATACTAAAATTAGTAGAAGGAAAGAAATGTGTTTTAGCACAACTGAAATCAATGAAATAGAAGCTAAAGGAATAGTATAGAGGATCAATGGAATAGAGTTGTTTCTTTGAAAGAATAAACATGATTGGCAAATCCTTAGCCAAATTAACCAAAAGAAGACCCAAATTGATGAAAAATTAGAGACAAAAAGTAACATGACAACAGATACCAGTGAAATCCAGAGAATCATTAGGATTCCACTAAAGTGGAAGAGATGGATAAGTTTCTACACACATAACCTACCAAAATTCAACCATGAAGATACAAATAACTTAAAAACATCAACAATGAACAGTAAGATCAAAACAGTATATGAAACCTCCCAACAACAACAAAAACCAGGACCAGAAGATTCATTGCCAAAGTCTATCAGACCATTAAAGAAGAACTAGTACAAATGTTCCTCAAACTATTTCAAAAAAATAGAAAGAGAAGGAATGCTATCAAACTCATTCTATAAAACTAGTATTATCCTAATATCAAAAAATAAAAACTGGATAAGGATACAACAAAAAAGGAAAACTATAGGCCAATTTTCTTGATGAACATTGATGCACAAATCATCCATAAAATGCAAGTGAACCAAATTCAGGAACACATTAAAATGATCATACACCATGATAAGTTGGCCTCATTCTAGGAAGGCAAAGATGGTTGGACACACACTGATCAGTAAATACATTATAGTATATAATCAGAAGTAAGGACAAGAATCACATAACCATCTCAATAAATGCAGAAAAGGTCTTTGACAAAATCCAACATCCCTTCATAAGAAAAGCCATATAGAAACTAAGAAAAGAAAGTTTATACCTCAACATAATAAAAAGCTATATATGACAGATTTCCATTATTCTACTTAATGGGGTAAAAACTGAAAGTGTTTACTCTAGATGAGGAATGATACAAAGGTGTCCACTGTCATCACTCTTATTCATTATAGTGCTTGAATTTTTAGCCAAAAGAATAGGACAACAGAAAGAAATAAAAGGGTTATAAATAGAAATGGAAGAAATCAAACAATCCCTTTTTGCAGAATAGGTCAAAAAATTAAACAAGAAATCAGAATACTTAGAGACAAATAGAAAACATAAAAATAATAGACTGTCAAATTTTGGTTCTTAGAAAAGATCAACAAAATTAGCAAAACTTTAGGCAGGCTTACAAAGAAATGAGATAAGACATGAATGAGTAAATTCAGAAATGAAAGTGGGGGCATTACTAGTAGCCTTAAAGAAATAAAAAAGATTGAAAGAATATACTATGGCCATTTGTTCAGAAAAAAATTAGATAACTACATGAAATGGACAAATTTCTAGAAACTCAAATAAGAAGAAAATGTGAATAGATATACAACAAGGAAAAAGATTGAATCAGTAATCAAAAACTTCTTAACAAAGAAAATTCAAAGACCAGATGACTTCACTGGTGAATTCACAAAATATTTAAAGATGAACATCAATACTTCTCAAAATCTTCAAAAAGTATAAGGAGGGAACACTCATTAAATTAGGCCAACATTAACTGGTACTACAACAACATCACAAGAAAATGAAAGATTATTATCTATTATACAAATAGATGCAAAAATATGACACAAAATATTAGCAAACCAAATCCAACAGTGTATTAAAATAATTATACACCATAAAAATTTAGTAATTATTGCAAGAATGCAATTTGTTCAACATAAGAAAATCAATCAATATAATAACCTTATCAATAAAATGAATTTTGAAAATGTGATCATCTCAATTAACTCCATTGATGTAGAAAACAAAGTCCAACCTTCTTTCATGACAAAAATACTCAGATAAGTAAGAATAGAGAAGAAATTTCTCAAAGTGTTAGTGTCCATAAGAAATGCACAACTGATGAGTAAAAATCTCAGAATGGTGAAAAACTTGTTTACTGCAAACTATAAAACATTAGTGAAAGAAATTAAAGAAAACAAATAAACGAAGTTGCACGTCATGTTCATGGTCTGGCAGACTTACTATTAAGATGCCAATATCACCCAAAGTGATCTACAGATTCAATACAACCCTCATTAAAATTTCAATGGCCTTTTTTAAGAAATGGAAAGGCTGAAATTCAAATACATGGAGAATTAATTTCAGTTGAAGTATTCTCAATACTCAGGTAGGACTGTGCTCTGGAGAGGTTGAGTGCAGTTTTTCACCACTGGACTGGAGTGAAATAATGAAGCAATAATGAAGTCACCAGTCCAAAACCAAAGTGATTATTTAAATGAAATAAAAGAAAACAATTGGAAACATCATCTATCCCCCCAAAAGGATTGAATGTTCTGAGGATACCCTAGGGGTTTACAAATTATTAAAGGTATAGGCATTTAAAAAATCACAAAAAGAAAGTTAGGGAAGAAAAAAGAAAGAAGGAAGATGGGGAGATCAAGATGAAGTATATGACAGGACACAAAATAGTAGTATAGAGTATAGGGGATAGAAAAAATAAGAATGACCAAAAATGTAAAATAAAATAAAGATAGAAAAAAATTAAAAATAGGAAAAACTAAAACTCAGTACGTCTTCCTTGTGGAGGAGAAAAGTATATACCAGTTGGGCTTCATCATTGCAGCTGGTGTTCTCCAGTCTCTGGCCTTCAGCATTGTCTGTGGTTCTTCCAATGTGTTCATCCCCAGTTCCCCTCTGGACCCAGGATTGCCTATGATTTCCCTCTGTGCATAGCCTAGGTATGGTGGTTGGTGGTCGGTTAAGGCTCTGGGACAGGACAGTGGCTAGAGGGGGCATGGCGAGTCCTGTTGAGTAGCAGCAATTCCACAGGGTGGGGCTACTCCTTGAGGAGAGGGGCACTACAGCACACTGCAGCAATTCCGAGAAGGGTGGGATGGCTCCAGGCGTGAGGCTGTAGCTGGGTGGGTGGAGTGGCCTTGCACAGCTAGTGTGTTAGGGTGACTCTGCTCATTATATCCCCTCCCACAGCCCAGCCTGGGTTCACACCTTATCTTGGCAGAAGACTTGGTGTGCCGGGTAACTTCAGCTTGTCTGCAGTGGGGTTTTGCAGTCTTCTATCTAGCCTGCCAAGCTGGTGCTCTATTTACAATATGGCGTGCAGCTAGCTCTATGCCACACAAGGCACTGAGTCTAGGGATGAAGCATGTTAGAGCATGCACTGCAGTGTTTGCCCACTTCATGGCTCACCCTATGCCTGCACTTCACCCTGGGCAAAGGACTCAGGCATCAATAACCTCCAGCTCAATCACAGCAAGGTTTGCCATCTTCCCCCAAGTCTGCCAGGCTGGTGCTCCATTTGCAAAGTGGTATTGGCTTGCAACTAGCTCTCACCACACAAATACATGGGGCAGTGGGTCTGTGGACCAAGTGGACTAGGATGGATTCCACAGAGTTTGCCCACTTCCACATTTACCCTCTGCCTGAACTTTACCCTGCGTGGGAGACTCCACGCTGGACTAGCTCCAGCTAGTCCTACCAGAGTGAAACTCTGTTTGCAAAGTGACATCCAGCACATGTAATCTCTCACCACACAAATCTACAGGGCAGTGGGTCTGGGGATAGAATAGGTCAGGTTCTGCTCTACAGAACCTGTTCCTGTGGCTAGCACTAGTTGGGAGCAAGACTCCAGACACAGCCACTCTAGAGCTCTACCTGAGTGAATTTTTCTCTTTCTTTTATAAATCTAAATTCGATGTTTGTTTCTCCTGATCCCTTTCTATTATTCATTTACCAGTGCCCTCCTCTGCCCTTCTCAATCATCGGTCTTTCCTTATAGTCATGTACCTGAGGTTTTATTTCAGGTTCATGGAGATGCAGGAATGTGGTGGGTGTCTCTCATCTTTCATCTTTTCTCTACATTTTAAGCTGTTGTATCTGATACTTCTTGGTGCTGCTCAATAGACTATGACTTTCCTAGTCAGTGCTAACAGAATCCTGTGTTTGTTCAGGAAATGTGTGGGGATCCTCTATCCTCAGGGATGGCAGGCCTCTCCTTCTGCACCCAAAATGAATCATGGCTGGTTTAAGCCAGTCCTAGTTATCCTACTTTCTGTTTCCCAACCCTTCCTACCCCCACTTTCTTTGCACCCAAGTACTACTTTCTGAGCAATAGAATGAAAGGAAAACTTTGCTTGGCATTTCCAGTAAACTTCATTTCTTAATAAAATACAAAACACATGAGTAGGTCTCACTACCTCTTCTCCTTTCCTTTTAATCCTTCCTCATTTGTGATTATTTGACTCACCCAGCAACAATAACTGGAGCACTGAGTCAACGAATCCAAGGACAAGGAACCTCCACCATGAAGATGGCTAAGAGGATGGTGGTAAAAGAATTAATCCTTGTGATGTAAAACTTGGGACTTCAGCCTCAATTATCCTAAGATAATTACCTGGATTTTATTGCATAGCAATTCTGCAGTCAAATGCATCCTAATTAGTGCAGTTTTCTATGATGAACAATTATTACCTATGTAAAAACAAAAAAAAATTTCTCACATGCATGCACAAACACACACACATGCACACACACACACACACATAAACACACAGAAGAAATCTTTGTTGAAATTGGGATTCAGATTGCATTGGAAGTATGGTTTTGTTGGAGGAAACTTGATATTTGCCTGCCACAGAAGACTACCATTAGTTCTGATGTTTTCATCCATCAGCAGACATTCGTCATTAGTTTTAGGGCCCACACAAGATCTCCTCTCCTGATCTTTAACTTAATTACATCATAATGAAGTCTCCATTTTCATCTCATACCTACTCCAAGAACCAAAAAATACTGTTTGGGAAAATTTTCAATGGATCACCACCCAAGTCTTAGTGGCTCTTTTCCCTCCAGAATTAAAAACCCAGAATTCTACTGTTGTGATCATGGCAGGATATTTCAGTAAAGTAAGTGAAATTCCAGGAGGAAATTATTTATAAGGAAACTATTTTTATAGTTTTATAATAGTTTCTCACCCCAAAATAAAACAAGAGAATCCATGGATTAGAAACCATGACCTGGGAGTTTCCAAATAAACATATATAAGTAGTAAAATCTTCCTTATGCAAATGTAACCACTAATATGACAATATAACTGAAAAGGATTACATGTGCAACAGCATCTACCACTGAACTTCTTTTTTAAATTGAGTGTAAGCCACATGACATAAACAAAAACAATCTATGATGCATGCAAAAAGACCCTAAATAAAAATATGTATCCATTTTCAAGCAAAAGGGATTTTGGTAATGTAAAGATATTATATCTCTCCTGTATCTATCTCCACATTGAATGTAACTAGAATTACATGTTCAATTAGATCTTTGGTGGAACTTGAAATCTTTGTTCTTAAGTGCATGTAGAAAAATAAAAATAGCCAAAAATATTTTGGAAAGATAGTAACATAAGTCTACTTGTACTTCCATGTGTCAAAACATGCTCTAAAATTATAGTACTTAAAATAATATGATATTGGCTCAAGATCTGAAGATTTTTACTCTTTTCTAAAAGATATATGCCACATGTTTTCCCATAAGTGGGTTTTCTATTGTCATTGCTTGTTCTGTCTTTTCTCATGTAGCTTTTATTTTTTTAATGAACGCAGATTTATGAGTCTTTTTCCTTTTGTCTTATTTTAGCACGTCTTCGTAGTGGATTGCAATGACCTCCTTCCAATGACATGTCCACCTGGAAGGTGTGAATGTGACCTCATTGGGAAAAATAAAAGGTCTTTGCAGTATCGTTAAGTTAAAGATATGGAGAGAAGATCTGGTCAGATTTTCCGAATGAGCCCTAAATCTAATGACGAATTTCTGTGTAAGAAGAGGAGATGACATACAAGGAGAAGACGGGGATGTGAAAAGCCAGACAGAGATGAGAGTGGTACATGAGCAAGCCAAGGGATGCCAAGGATGTTCAGCAGCCATCAGAAGGCAGGCGAAAGCCATGGAATGATTAACCCTGAGAACATCTAGAAGGAACAAATCCTGACGACACCTTGATTTAGGACTTGTGGCCTTTATATTGTGAGAGAATAAATTTCTGTTGTATGCCACCCAATTTGTGGTAATTTATTATAACAGCCCTAAGAAACTAATAAAGCCTTCCTACCCCTAAGTTCATCAATACATTATAATTTTATGATATCTTTATTATTGTGGTTTTATTCATAACCTTTAATTCTTCTATACCTTATAAATGGGTTTAGGTAGAAACTTAGCTGAATATTTCCTAAATGGAAAATATTGTGCTAACACCATTTATTGATCTATTCTTTTCCTGTAGATTTGAAATGCTACTTTGAACACACCCAGAGAACACACCCCTTGATCTATTTTTGTGCTTCTTCACCAATATTGTATTACCTTGGAATTTCAGAATTATCCTTTCAGGTCCAAAGTAAAATTCTGATTTTTGTATTTGCACTGGATTTATATATTCATTTGGGGAGACTTGACAATATCTCCCACCCCTGTCTATGAAAAAATATATTTATTTATTCAAACCTCATTTATTTCTTTCAGAAAATTTTATTCTTTTCTCCATCAAAGCCTTGCATTGTTTTTGTAAGGTTTATTTCTTGGGTTCTATAGTTTTGTTGCTAATATAAACAAATATTTCTCTATTTTATTTAAATTTATTGTAACTATATATTTATTTCATATGTTTATCTTAATCCTGTTCTATGTTAATTGCTTACATTAATTACAAAGGTTTGAAGGTGACGTTTGGGATTTTCTAGATAGATAGTCATATCACTTTCAAATTGTAAAATCTTTGCCTTTTATATCCTAAAGACTCCTACAGTGGGCATAATGGTTATCACTTCTTGCTCTGGATTTTAATGGAACTTCGTCCAATATCTCACCATAATATATACGCATATATGGAAATGTCATAAAGAACCCCTTAATTTGTATGATTAATACACACAAGTAAAAAATGCCTAGAGTAGAGGGGGAATGGGAATATAATGGACAAGATGAATTTGTTCAAGGTACTCTACATATGTGTGGAATTATCACAATGAAATGCCCTCATATTATTAATGTATGATAAATCAAAATTTTAAGAGACTGTAAAAATGTCTTTAGGGACTGAAGGTGTGGCTCAAGTGGTAGAGCACCTGCTTAGCAAGTGTGAAACCCTGAGTTCAAACCCCAGTCCCACCAAAAAAATTTGAAAAGCATATACTGCAAATAAAAAATGTTTGTAGTAAGTTTCTGGAAGAAACATTATCACTTTAAAATCATTTCTCTCCTTGGCTTCCAAAAACTTTCTTACTAATGTTAGTATAAATGAATATTGAATTTTATTGCATTCTTTTACTTAAAAAAATCATGTAGTCTTATTCCTTTGCTCAGCTCATATGTGAACTACATCCATAGCTTTCTTTGTGATGAACGATTATTTTTTCTTTTCAAGCCACACTAGGCCATGATGAACCATCCTTTTGTATGCAATAGATTCAATTTGCTAATATTTTATTTAGCATTTTGTGTCTTTGTTTTTAAATTTTATTGGCCTGTAGCCTTCTGTTTTTATGGTGGCCTTGACTGTATCAGTATCAAGGTTATGCTGGGTTATTAAATGAATTTGGTCATTTCTCATCTTTTTCTATTCTTTTGTTTAGATGAAATGAAAGTTATCTATTACTGAAGACTTGATAGAACTCACCTGATAGAAGTTCTTACCTGATAGAAGTCACTTGCCTGATGCCTTTTTGGGAACAGATAGATTTGTGAAATACATTTCAATTTTGTCTCTGGTTATTCCATTACCCAGATTATTTATTTCTTCCTGGGTCAGTTTTTATTATTAATATTTTCCTTAGAAGCTTGCCAACCATTTCAGGGTTTCTTGGTGACAGCACTATTGACATTTTGGGCTGGATTCTTCTTGGTTGTGGGATGTGTAGCAGCTAATAGCCTCTGCTGCCCTCCCCATTTGTGGCAACCAAAATGTCTCCAGATATTGCCAAATATTCTCAGGAGAGCAATTTTTATCAACATAAAATTTAGTGTAATTTTGCTAGAATTAGAACTTTTAAGTCTCATCTAAATCTGAATTACCTCCCCCTTTGTATTTTGGTTTTGGTATCTCTTTTTATTATTAGCATATAATAGTTGTACAGGGGGATACATTGTGATATTTATATATGTGCTTAAAATATACCTTAATTAGATTTACCCCCTATATCATTCTCCCTCCTCCTCCCTCTGCCCCTTCTTAGAACAATTTCAACAGGTTTCATTCTTCTATTTTCATATATGAATACAAAATATATCCACATTATTCACCCTGATTCACTTTTTCCTTATGCCCTCCCCCACACACACTAGTACCCACCCCCAGAAAAGACCTCTTTCACCCTCTGTCCTTCATTTTTTAAGTGTATGTTAATAGTTCAAAGGTGCTGGGATTGACATTTCAGACATGTATATATCATTAAGCTTTCTCTGTCACCATGTTCCCCTATTATTCAACAGCTTACAGTGTATTATATTAATTCATATATAGATGGGATATTTCAATATTTTTCATTCTCTAATATTCTCTTCCCCTGTCCCTCCTCCTATATTCCCCTCAGACAGACCCCCAATACAATCTTGTTCTCCTTCTCCCTGTGCATGTGTGTGTGTGTGTGTGTGTGTACATTTAACTTATAGGTCTAGCCTCCACATATGAAGGGAAACATGTGACCTTTCACTTTTTGAGCCTGGTTTACTTGCTTAACATGTTGTTCTCTCTAGTTCCATCCATTTACCTGAAAACAATAATTTCATTCTTTATGGCTAAATAAATCTCCATTGTGTGTGTGTGTGTGTGCATGTGTGTTTGTATGTGTGTGTGTGTGTGTGTGTGTATGTGTGTGTGTGTGTTTTCTTAATCCATTCATCAGCATGGGGCTCTTTGCAAAGCATGGCTGTTGTGAATAGTGCTGCAATAAGCGTGGATGTGTAAGTGGCTCTATCGTATCCTGGAGTATATTCCTTCTGGTATATGCCTTTGTCTTCTTGGTGTGCATTATTTGTGCCTTCTTTACTCTTATATGATGAGCATAACAAGGCATTTGTGTATTTTATGTCTTTTCCCAGATGAGCTCTTAGTTCTATTGATTGATCATACTTTATTTTTATATTCCTTGGGGACCTAATAAGTATACATATTTTTTAAATATTTTATTACAAAAATAGAGTGTAAAATACAATTAACCTTACCACCTACTCCAATTATCAGCTCATAGCCAATCTTGTTGCATTCATGTACTTTACCTGCTTCTCCTCCATATTTTTCTTTCTTCCATTTTATTAGTATATATTAATATAAATTAGTTATGATATTTCCATATATGCATACAATGTAACCTGAATAAATCCATATCCTCTAATATTCCTCCTTATCCCCTCCCACCTTCTTAAAACAATTTCAACAGGTTTCATTGTTCTATTTTTATACATGTATATAAAGTATTTTGAATATATTCACCCCCTTGCACCCTCTCCTTTCACCCTCCCCACTCCTACTGGAACTCACCCACTAGATTGAACCTGTTTTACATTCCTGTTGTTCATTTTAAGGACTGCATTCTGCAATATTTGTCTTTCTCAGTCTAGCTTATTTCACTTAACTTGAGGATCTCTAGTTCCATTCATTTTCCTGCAAATGACATAATTTCATTCTTATTTGAGCTATTGTGAATAGTGTTGCTATAAACTTGGGTATGCTGGTATGCCTATTGTATGTCGACTTGCATTCCTTTGGACATATGCCTGTGAATGGTATAGCAGGATCATATATATCCATCTTTAGTTTTTTTACGGAACCTCCATACTGATTTCCATAGTGGCTGCACTAACTTACACTCCCACCAACAGCGTATAAGTTCCTTTTTCCCACATCCTTGCCAGCATTTGTCACTTGTTTTCTTGACAACAGCCATTCTGACTGTAATGAAATGAAATTTCAATGACGTTTTCATTTGCATTTCCTTTATGGCTAAGGGTGTCAAACATTTCTTCATGTATTTATTAGCCATTTGTATTTCTTCTTTTGAGAACTGTATGTTCAATCAGTTTCCAATTTTTTTAATTGGCTTATTTGTCCTTATGTTTAATTTTTTTAACTCTACATATTCTGGATATTAATCATTTGTTCAATGAATTGCTTGCAAAGGTTTTCTCCCATTTTGTGTGTTGTCTCTTAATTCTAGTAATGTTTCCTTTGATGTACAGAAACTTTTTATTTTGATGCAATCCCATTTGTCAATTCTTGCTCTTATATCCTGAGCAATTGGAGTCCTATTTAGTAAGTAATTGCCTGTGCCTGTCTCTTCAAGTGTTTTTCCTATGTTTTCCTGTAGTATTTTCAGTTTCGTATCTTACATTTAGATCTTTGATCCCCTCTGAGTTGACTTGTGCACAGAGTGAGAGATAGGGATATAGTTTCATTGTTTTACATGTGGATATCCAGTTTTCCTGACACCATTTGTTGAAGAGACTGTCTTTTCACCCACATATGTTTTGGCTCCTTTATCAAAAATTAAATGACTGTAGCTGTCTGCATCTTCTATTCTATTCCATTGGTCTACATATCTGTTTTTATGCCAGTACCATGCTGTTTTTGTTACTGTGGCTGGATAGTCTAATTTAAAGTCAGGTATTGTGGTACCTCTAGCATTTTTCTCAGGATTGCTTTGGCTATTCAGGGTCTTCTGTGCTTCCAAATGAATTTTATGATTAATTTTTCTTTCTCTGTGAAGAATGACATTGGAATTTTAATAGGGAAAGGCACTGATTGTTTTCAGTAGTATAGTCATTTTCACAATATTATTTGTACCAATCCATGAATATGGGAAGTTTTCCATCTTCTAGTGTCTTCTTCAATTAATTTCTTCAGTGTTATATAGTTTTCATTGTAGCAGGCTTTTACCTCCTTTATTAGGTTTATTTCTAGGTTTTTAATTTTTGTGGCTATTGTAAATGGGATTGGTTTCCTGATTTCTTTCTCAGTCTGTTCATTATAGGTACATAGAAAAATTCCTGACTTTTAATATTGATTTTGTATCCTGCTACTTTGTTGAAAGTGTTCATAAGATCTAAGAGTTTTTTCATGGACTCTTTAGAGTCCTTTAGATATAAGATCATATCAACTGTAAATAGGGATAATTTTACTCCTTCTTTTCCTATTCGCATCCATTTTTTTTTCTTCTCCTTGTCTACTGCTCTGGTTAAGAATCGTAACACTTATGTTTAATGATAGCAGGGGCAGTGGACATCTGTCTTGTTCCTGACTTTAATTGAAATTGTCTCTGGTTCCCCCCAGTTAGTATGGATGTTGGCTCTAGGTTTATCATATATAGCCTTTAATATGTGGAAGTATGCTCCTTCTATTTCTAGTTTCTTCAAGGCTTGTATCATGAAAAGATGTTGAGTTTTGTCAAATGATTTTTCTGCATCTACTAAGATGATCATATTTTGTCCTTTATTTTTTATGTTATATTACATTAATTGATTTGTATATGTTAAACCATCCTTGCATCCTTGCAATAAAACCTTGATCATGGTTATGATCTTTTTAATGTGTTGTTGAATTCAGTTTGTGAGTATTTTGTTAAGAATATTTGTGTTTATGTCAGTCAGGTAAATTGGTCTATAATTTTCTTTTTCATCATGCCCTTATCCAGTTGTGGTGTCAGGTACTGGCTTCATAGAATGGGTTAGGTAGTGTTCCTTCCATTTCTATTTCATGGAAAAGTTTTAGGAAGATTGTTATTAGATCTTCTTTAAAGGTCTTGCAGAATTTAGCAGTGAATTCATCCAGTCCTGGGCTTTTCTTTGGTGGGAAACTACTAATGCTTCAATTTCTGTTCAAGTTCTGTTTAAGGGGCTTATATCTTCTTGGCTCAATTTTGATAGGTCATATGTGTCGATAAATTTACCCATTTCATCTAGATTTTCCAGTTTATTAGAATATAGGTTTTCAAAGTATTCCTTAATGATCCTCTGGATTTCTTTGGTATTTGTTGTGATTGTCCCCTTTCTAGTCTTTAATTTTATTAATTTGGATCCTCTCCTTCTTTCTTTTGGTTAGTTTGGCTAAATATTTGTTAATCTTGTTTATCTTTTCAAAGATGTAACTTTCTGCTTTATTGGTTCTTAGTATTATTCTTTTAGTCTCCATTTCATTAATTTCTGCCCTGGTCCTTACTATTTCTTTCTATCTACTGCTTGTAGGTTTGGCTTGTTCTTGTTTTTCTAAGAGCTTAAGATGTATCATTAGGTTATTTATTTGAAATTTCTCTGAGTTTTTAATGTAGACACATAGCTATAAACTTTCCTCTTAGCACTGTCTTTGCTTTTTCCTAAAAGGTTCTAGTAAACCATGTTTCATTCTCATTTTCTTCTAGGAATTTTTTATTTCCTCCCTTATTTTTTCAGTGACATGCTGATAATTCAAAAGTGAATTGTTCAGTCTCCATGTGTTAGAATATTTTCTATAGTTTCTCTTGTTATTGATTTCTATTTTAATAGCATTGTAGTCTGAAAAAAATATAGGAAGTTATTTCAATTGTCTTATATTTGTTAAGAGTTGCTTTATGTCCTAAAACGTGATCTGTTTTGGAGAAAGTTCTATGGCTGCTGAGAAGAAATGAATTCTGTGGCTGTTGGGTGGAATATTCTATAGATGTCTTGTAAGTACATTTTGATTTATAGTGTCAATTAATTCTGAAGCTCCCTTGTTGATTCTATGTCTGTATGATCTATCCATTGGTTAGAGTGGGGTATTAAAATCACTCAATATTACTGTGTTGCCATCCATCTGGGTTTTATGTCTAGTATAGTTTCCTTTATGAAATTGGGTGCACTGATGTTCAGTGCATATGTGTTTAGAACAGTTAAGTCTTCCTGATGAATTGTTTCCTTTGTCAATATGAAATAACCTTCTTTGTTTCTTCTGAGTAATTTTGGTTTGAGGTCTGCTTTGTCAGATATGAGTATGTCTATCCTGCTTACTTTCAGGCTGCACTTGCTTAAAAGATCTTTTCCCATCCTTTTACTTTAAGCTTGTGTTTGTCTATGTCAGTGAGGTGCATTTTTTGTAGGCAACAAAAGGTTGGGTCTTATTTTTCAATCTAGTTTACCAGTTTGTGTTTTTTAATTGGAGAATTGAGACCATTAACATTCAGACTTGTTATTGAGAGAGATGTAGTAATTCCCACCATTTTGTTGTTTTGTGGTGTTTGATTTTTCCCTACTCCACATTTGCTTATCTATTTGTCTAATGAGATTTATTTTTCCCTTATTTTCAACCTCAGTGTGTAGAAGTCCTTGAGTATCTTTTACAGTGTTGATTTAGTAGTCATAAATTGCTTTAGTTTTTGTTTATTGTGGAAGGTTTTTGCTTCACCTTCAATTGTATAGTAGCTTTGCTGGGAGACTAATCTAGATTGGCAGTTATTTTCTTTCAGAGCTTGAAATTCATCATTCCATCCCCTCATTGCTTTTAAGGTTTCTGTTGAGAAATCTGCTCTTATTCTGACGGGTCTGCCTTTATAGGTGACTTGGGGCTTCTCCCTTTCAGCCTTCTTTTCTTGTTCTCTATACTTAACTGTATATGACATGGAGAGGTTGTATTTCAGTCTTGTCTATTTGAAGTCTTAAAGGCCTCCTGTACCTAGATGGACTTCTCTTTTTCTTTTATGCTATTACTTTATTGAATATGTTTCCTATGCCTTTAGTTTTCACCTCTTCTCTTCTTCTATGCCCATGATTCATAGATTTGGTATTTTAATGGAGTCCCTGAGTTCTTGCATATTCCATTCATACTTCATTCCTTTTTATTTTCATCTGATTTTTCTATTACATCTGCTTTGTCTTCAAGCCTTGATATTCTGTCTTCCATTTTGTCTGCTAGAGAGACTTCCAACTGAATTTGTATTTGACTTGTACAACTTTTCAATTCCAGAACTTGCATTTGATTTTTTTTAGGATTTCTGTATCTTTATTGGATTCTCCTTTTATGTCTAGCATTGTCTTCCTTATTTCATTTTGCTGTTTACTTGTATCCCCTTTGAGTTCATTTAAGCTGTTTATTTCTATTCTCTTTGAGTTAATTTAGCTCTTCATTTGTATTCTCTTTTATTTCACTGAGATGTTTATATATGCCCCCTTTGCTTAATCACTATTGTCATCATTCATTGGAGTTCAAGATTTGAAATTTCGTCCACTTCAATATCATTTAGATCCTTTGTTATGTGATTGTTGACTTTTCGAGGCAACATGAGTTGCCTTGATTTTTCATATTTCTGGTGTTTCCACATGGGGATTTGATCATCTGAACTCAAGTCTTTGGTTGGATGTTTTAATCACTTAATGTCTTTCAGTTAAATTATTTTCTATGTTATAGCGGGACTAGATAATGGCAGAGCTGGTGTGCCATTTCTCATCACTGGCCTGGGTATATAACTCAGCAATAACAAATTCATCAACTCAGTACTAAACCATATATTTACATGAAGGAAAATACCATTGGAGACATCATGAAAACCACCAATTATATTATATATGAAAGGTATTGGCATTCTTATATTGTACAGTAGAGGGTAAGAAAAATATATTTGTGTAGGAGTTAAAAATTAGATAGCTAAAATATTGGTGGTTAGGGGAAAAAAGAAGAAGGAGATGGAGAGAACAGGGTGAAGTATGTGTACTGAAGGTAAACAGATAACAGTGTGCAGGAATACAGTTCAATTATTCTGGAGAAGAATGTTATAGTCGGGGATTGCAAAGGGATAGAAAAATTAAGAATAATAAAGAGGTAGAAACAACCATCAACACAATAATTTGTAAAAGAGAAATAGAAAAAATAAAACTCAGTTTTTCTTCCTTATTGAGGAACAGAATATATTGGTACAGTGGATATTCTACAATCTCTTGTCCTCAGCTTTCTGTTTGCAGTTTTCTTGTTATGTTTACTCATGTGTCTCCTTTGGGCCCCAGACTCCTGAGATTTCCATCTGGGTGTGGTGTTCCATGGTTGGTTAAGGGTCTGGACCAGGAATAGCTGCTGAAGTCAGGCAGATCCTTGGAGTAGCAGCAACTTCCAGGGGTTGGTTGTTCTGTTGGGATTTATTAGGGATGGTTCCAGGTGTGTAAAGTAGCAGTTGGGGGGTGGGTAGAAGGGTCTCTGAGTATAGCTAGTGGTTCAGGTAGCACTCGGGCATTTTTGAAGCCCACACTTTTCCCTGCAGAGGGGATTCAGTGGCAGTTATGTCTTGTCTGCAGTGAGCTTTTCCCTTTTCTGCCTGCATCAGTAGTTTAATGTTTCATTTGCAAGAGTGGATAGCTCTTGTCACATATATACATATACATATATATATATATATACATATGCATATATGAATATATGTATATATTCATATGCCCACTGGATTGGATAGTAGGTTCAGGACTGCAACCAGGCAGTTTGCTCACTCCCCTGTCTTCCTTACTCTCTCCTGTGCCCAGTCTTTGCTTTTGGTCAGAGACCCAGTCACCTAATGGCTTCAACCCACCCACCTGACCAGAGCCAGGTATGGAAGCCTGAGTCTCTCATGGACAGTTGTATTCACATATGCACACTGGGTGGTACTTTTAGGCCAGTAGCTAGTTATAGTAGAAGTCCACCTGGTTTGCTTGGTCCCACACCCACCTTTGCACTGAGCACAGGGACACTGTCAGTTGCTGGTCAGTTTCTGTCTGGTGGTTGGAGCAAAGTTTGCTGGACTGTGATTAGCCCTCCATGCAGTTATTTTGTTCCATGCAGTTATTTTTTTCACAGGGTGACACCAGAAACAAAAAATAAAACAAGATGAAATGTTTGAAGGATGGAACAGAACTAGTTGTGCTTCTGCTAGGTGGTTTTCAGCTCTGCCCTAGTGAAGTTTTCTCTGTTTATTTTTTCATAGATCTAAAATTTGCTATTTTTTTAAAATTTCTCTAGCCACTATCTGTCTACTCTCAAATTGCCCACCTATTCCAGTACCAATAAACCTGAGGTTTTATTTCTGGTTCAGGGAGACACAGGAATGTTGTGTGTGTATACAATCCAACATCTTTCCCCAAAGGTCTTCATATTATTCTTAAACAAATTCAAGATTTAATATACTTCCATACAGTTTTGGCTGTCTCTCAATGTCTACAGCCTGTAATTCATCAAGGGTTGCAAAATAGTGATATCTTATCACTCCACATTCATTTACTGTCATTCTTTTATAAAGAAGACTTCCTTTCACTTACTATTTGGTACCTAATGACACAGTTTGCATAGGACAGGTAGGGTTAATGCTTTTCTTGACCCTTTATTTACTGCTTTTCAAAATAATGAGTTTGTTCCCTATCACCTTTTGAATGTGATCATTTTTTCAATGTCCTCAGAAACATGGATTTAAGCATTTGAAGCATTTCAATCCATTAAAGTTATGCTATTTACTGATGACTGCATTGTTCTATCTTTGGCAAGTGGGAGCCTCTACACACTGGCTCTCATGTCCTTTTGACACAGCCCCAGTGGTCTGTGAGAGCTTCCTTGCTTTCCTAGGATGCAGGGTATTGGAGGCTCTTTTTGTACATCTCTAGCCACAGACTGGAAGTCAGCCATTTCTTCTAGGATCCCTTGTTCCTTTTAGTGTATAATGGTATTTCCAAGGAAACATTTGGGCCGTGCGCATCATGGTCTTTCCATTTCGAAGTCAGGAATACAGGTGTTTTATTTAACCTGAACAATCTCTTTTCTCTCATACCTAAACTCCTGGTCTCAAGACAACAACATACTCATTCACTTTTTCCCACAAGAATCAGACAATAGTTTCAGAATAACAATACCAGTGCTATAGAACCAAAAATGTAATTACTACAAAGACTTTAAAGTTCCTTTTGCAGATATTTTGTCCTTACCTTTGGATGTGTCCTATTAGAGTATCCATTTTAATATGGCTGTGTTTTAAACTCACTTTCTAGGGGCTGATGGGATCATCTGGATGCATAGGTTCATTTACTTCATTTTGCTTTTGAAATTTAATCACTTTTAGAAACATTATTTTATAATAATGCAATATATTTATGTTTTTCCAAGTCAAATCTACAGAACAAGGGGCATACTTTAAGAATTCTGGCCAGGCATGGTGGTACCCAGCTGTAATCCCAGCTTTTGGGAGGCTGAACCAGGAGGATCCTGAATTCAAGATCAGTCTGGGCTACCTAGTGAGTTCAAAGTCAGTCTAGGTTACAAAGCAAAACCCTGTCTCAAAAAGGAAGTCTAGCTTTTAACCCTGCTTCACTCTTCTTATAGGTAATGATTTTTCCTTATTTTATGTTGTATCTTTATTTTTTAAGTATAAAAGTATGTATATATAAGATATATTTTTATCTTTCCCCTTCTTGGGTAGCTGGTATCATATGACCCATACTTTTCTTCATCTTGCTTTTTTGATGAACAATATATTCTGGAGATCACTCCATCATTTTATATGGAGATATCTTCATTCCTTTTCCAAGCTGCATAGTGCTTCACTTTATGGATGTGCCAGACCTTTACTGGTGGAACATTTGTGTCATTTCTAGTCTTTTACTGATATAAATATGCTGCAACAAATATCCTTGGACATATCTCTAATCTATTCTGATCGTCTGCCTTTTAATTGATCAATTACATCAGCTTAAAAGTATAATTGTCATATTTGGAGTATTATTTTCACTATCTTGTTTTGCTTCTTTTTACCATTTTAACCTTTTTTCCTATTTCCTTCTTTCTCTTGGATTGATAAAACTGTCTATATGCCTTTTTGCTCCCTGTGCTGACTTAGAAACTACCATTTGCATTTCTTTTCTCTTAGTGATTAACTTTAGTGTTTAATGTGTACGCTTAGACACAAAATGTTTTAACACATGTAAAACATTTCAGTATTCTTGCCACTCCACCAGCAGTACTGGGGTTTGAACTCATGCTAGCTAGGTAGGTGCTCTACCACTTGAGCCACTCCGCCAGCCCTCTTAAGTGTTGAGTTTTTTTGAGATAGGGTCTCACGAACTATTTGCCTGGGCTGGCTTCGAACCATGATCCTCTTTATCTCTGCCTACCAAGTAAAGAGATTACAGGTGTAAGCCACCAGCTCCCTCTATTCTTTATTTATTTTTTTTGTTGGAACTGGGGTTTGAACTAAGGGCCTCATGCTTCCTAGGCAGGCTACGACCTGAGCCACTCCACCAGCCCTGTTTTTGTGTTGGACATTTTCCAGATAGGGTCTCACCACCTATTTGCCCCAGCTGGCTTGGAACTGTGATCCTCCTGATCATTGCCTCCTGACTAGCTAGGATTACAAGCATGAGCCACCAGTGCCCAGCCTGGTCCTCTATTCCTAAAACATAACAAAAATGTTTGTCACATGCTTTATAACTCATTGAAAAACTTCTTTCTTCATATAGTTACTATTACCTGGAATTTTAGTTTCATCCTTAATCTTTGTTTACCTTTTCTTGAAATAATAATACATTCTTATCCTTCAAAAACCAAAACAATAATAAAATATATATACTAAAAAGTTTTGCTCCTACTCCTCTCCCATCCCTCCCATTTATACTCCCTCCTCCTCCATGTAGTTAATCCTCCAAATGCATATTTTTCCAGAGCTATTTTTGCAACAATGAATATATACACTTATTTTACTTCCTTTCATACATGGCATAGCTATGCACTCTGTTTGATACCTTGATGTTCTTCACATAGCAATACATCTTGAGGATCTTTGAGTTTTCTCATTTTTCATAGGTTATAGTAGTCCATTGTTTGATACTTAATTTATATAATTACTCCCCTATAGACAAATACTTGCATTGTTTCTGATCTTTTGCTGCTATTAAAAGTTGAAATTAATAACTTTGTACATATTTTATTATATATGAATTTGGGTATTGGTAAGTGTTCAGAAGATGGATTGCTGGTTCAATGAAAAAAAGTGTTTATAATTTTGACAGGTACTGCCAAATTTCCTTTTGTCAGGGTGGTTATCTTGTTTGCATTCCCATGAGGAGTGTATGAGAGTGTTTAATTTCCTACAGCCTTGCTAATAAAGTGCTTAATCACTTTGAGGATTGGTTACTAATCTTTGTAGTTCTATTTTGTGTTTTTGTAATTTTTATTATTATTCATTACTATAATTTTGTTATTGTAATTTTTGCAGGATGAGCATTTTTGAAGGCCATCTATATCTTCTTTTTTGTCACTTGTATGTTCGTCAGGTTTGCCTATCTTTCTATTGAGTTGCTGGGCTTTTATTGAATTCTACAGCATGTTTTATGGCATTTGGATCTTGAATCATAGTTAAAAAGGCTTTCCCTTTCTCCCATGTTTTCTTCTAGTGCTATTTATTATTTCATGACTTTTACATTCCAATCAATTCATTTACAATTTATCTTGGTATACCGTGTGAAGTATGGATCCACTTTATTTTGTCACATGGCTACTCAATTTGGGAAAATTTATTTATCAGATTGTTTGTCTTTTGTCCACTTACTTAAGATGTCATCTTTAACGCATCCTAAATTTCAATGTTCATTTTTTTCTTCCCATGAGCTCTCTATTGTTAATTGAGATGTCTATCTATTGTGCACCAGTACCCTTTGTTTTAAATTATTGAAGTTTTAAGATATTTTCATATTTTATAGTGTCTCCCTCTACTATTTGTTTTATTTTTCAGGATTTTTTGCTTACTTTTTTTTTCCATATGAACTTAAAACCAACTTCTCTAGTTAAAAAATAAACTATGTTTCTGTTTTTATTTGGGATGATCTTAAGTTTACAAATTGCTACATTGTAGCAGAAATATGGACAACTGAATGTAGTAATGGCTTGTTGGCATTACATTATAATTCCTGGTATATTCAAATTTGTTCCTCATTGGCAATGCATGTAGTTCAATGCACAGTGTAAAACCTCAATGAACACAGTGCATTAATGCAGCATTTCCAGCAATCCTTGCACATTACATGTGCCTCAGATGTTTTGTGTCTGATTTTCACTGAATAACTTGGGCATTTAGCATACACCAGCAAAGGTATTCAAGGGGATTCAATCTGTAAACTGCATGTAATGTGATACATATCATATATAATATTTTTAATCTATGTTTCCAGAAAACTAGGGAATACTGAGAAACTGCCACAAATCAGAGGAAACTAAGGACGTTAATTTTAAAACTGACAAAATCCAAATTAAATCTGGGATTGAACTAATAGCAACATACCAATGTTGGTTTCTAAGCTTTGGAACTAGGCAAGGAGTATACAATACTGCAACTTTTCCGTGAATCCAAAATAAAATTATTTTTTAAAAAACTATGTTGCCAGATTTTATGGACACTCTGCCATAATTATAATTATGTGTTTCTCTCACACTAGACTTTGAACACCACCAGAGCATATTCCATTCAGCACTACTCTTGTGCCTTCTGATATTTGTGGGAACCCCTAGGATGCTGAAGACAAGCAAAGAAAACATAGAGAAGTTCTGGAAAAGGTACCAAGTGGTCTTCCCTAGTTTATATAACATACCATTCAATTAAGTAACCAAATATGTTGCCAATAAGCATTTTATCAATGCTATCTTCATCCAGACAGGCTTAAAATAAAAATAAGGCAGGGAAGCCTCCCTTAAAAAGCTGACAGCATTCTCTCTTCTCCACCTGCTGTCCTTCACACATTTTTTAAAAATGCTCTTTCTCCTTATCCCAAAGTCTTTGGCACAGCAGTTTTAGTGAATTGGAATGAGCAGTGAACAAGAATCAGGAAACAGAGTTCTAGTGTGGACCTTCACTTCCTGGCTTTGTAACTTTGGGTAAATTATATAATCTCCCTGAGTCTATTTTCTTGTCTCCCTAAATAACAGGATTAAATGATGAAGTATTGTGATACAGTGTATAATTCTAAGGTATTAGGGTACTTTCTTCACTTCTTTGGGAATGTGTGGAGTTTTTTCCTGCCAATTTGCTCTTTCCCCACTGTTCTCTGAGTGAATGAACCACTGCCTACCCACTTGCCCAAAGCAGAACCTGACCCATCCTGGACTCCCTCCTCTGTCTAACACATCCTTCCTACATGTCAAAATAGGCATTGACTCTACTTCTAAATATTTATCTGGTCCATTCTCTCATCCTTTTTTCCTTTCCTTTCCTTTTACTTTTTTCTTTCATTTTTTAATGTAGAGCACATGCTAAGCACATTCTCTACCACTGAGTTACACCCTTAGCCCCCATCCTCTCATCTTGATCACCACATCACTGCCTTAAGTTTCTCCCCAGACTATCCTAACAGCCTCTGAACTGGTCTCCTTGCCTTCAGATTTGTTCTTTATTTTTCTTACTGCTGCTGAGTTGATCTTTTAAATGCAAATCTGACTGTCACTCCCCAGCTTAACATTGTCCTGGGGATTCTCATAGCTTTTAAGATAAATTCAAAATCTCTAGTCTGACATTATGATCCAGGCTTTGTCCATCTATTCAGCTGAGTTTCTCTCCAGTCCCTGCTATATTCCTGCACTGTAGCGATCATGAATTATTTGCAGTTGTCTGAAATCCCTCCATTCTTATGCTACTCCCTCTGCCTAGAACACTCCTGTTTGCTTGTCAATTCTCAGTCCTCATCTTACCTGAGGTATCAACAGCTTTTGACACACGTTTTTGTCTTTGACGCACTTATCAATCAGCCCCTCCTTGATTTACTTTTTTTCACTCAGCTTTCAGAATGCCAAACACTCCCAATTTTCTTCCTGTTACACAATTTCTCTTTCTCACTCTCCTATGCCAGTCCCTTCCCATCTTTCTGATCTAATACTGAAAAGGCCCAGGGCTCACTGCTTAAATCACTTTTCTTCTCTAAGTAGAACAATAATTTGCTTCTTGCTTTCATGAATCTCAGACTTTAGATATCTTTACAGCAATGACTCCCAAATGCATTACTCCAGAGCAGACCTATCTGTTGAACTGCAGATTCATATATCAACTTCACACTTCTCTTCTGCTCTTGAATGCCAAACAGATACCTCAAGTTTAGTTGTTCAAAATTGAACTCCTGATCTATTTGTAGTGCTGTCATCTAAGTTGATGGCACCACCATTCTTGCAGTTATTCAAGCCCAAATCCATGGAGTCTTTTTTTTTTCGGGGGGTGCCTTGTGCTTGCTAGCAGGTGCCCTACTACTTCAACCAGTTCTCCAGCCTTTGTTGCTTTAGGTATTTTTTTGAAGCAGTCTTACTTTTATGCCAAGCCAGCTTGGACACTGATCCTCCTATTTTATGATTCTCCTTGCCACTGGGATGACAGGCTCATGCTCAGGTTTTTTTTCCTTGAGATGGGGTCTCAAAACATTTTTCCCAGGCTTCCCTGGAACCACAATTCATTCCTGATCTCAGCCTCCCAAATAGTTGGGATTACAGGCATGAGCCACTGGCACCCAGCCGCGGAATCATTCTTAAGTGCACTTTGTCTCCCACCCATGTGCAAATTCTTAGACAATCTGACTGATTTTACCTTGAAATTATGTCCAGAAGCCTGCCATTTTTCATGACCTGTACTGATATCACCTTGGTGGGAATGAACATCATCTCTTGTTTGAATTACCTTTTAACAAGTTTTCCTGATTCCACCCTTATCCCTTTCCCGCCAAGCCACTTCAATACACAGTAGCCAGAGTGATGAAATGTTAAATCATATTGTAGCAGGGAGAAGGATTAGAAGAAAACAGACTAGGCCTGAGTTCTGATAAAATAGCAGGAAGGTATTGATGGCATAGCAGAGAGATAAAACCTGAGGAATCTGAACATGGAGAGGGTCATGTAGCACTGGGGAAGGGGACAGTTACGTAACACTAGGTAAAGTACCCTATAGAATTGAATATAACCATGTATGGATTAGACCTTGCCTTTTACTTCTGTAACCGGCTTGCAAGGGTATATAAGGTGAGACCCCTTTGTTCTCAGGGCTCAGTCTTTGGACATGAGTCCAACGGGTCTGTGCCTACACAATAAATCTTTGCTTCCTGCTAAACTGCTTCAGTGTCTCCTATCTCAGCTTGAGATTCTTGCAATATTTCTGGGGGCTCCTTGCTGGGATTGTGGAGACAGTGATTTGTCATCTCCCTTGTCACCAGGGTGCATCCCCCGGAAATGCCAGGAGAAGATCCCATCAAGTGTCAATGGACAGCTTGATCCGGAGGGGGATTTGTCCTCCCAGCAAGTCAGGGTGAGGGCCTCGGATGCACAACGGAACCCTGTGAGGCACAAGAACAAGCAAGGGGAGGGGAGCACCACTCATCAGACTTGTAAGGACCCGGGTTCAAATTCAAACCTGCCTCAGGAGGCAGAAGGGGAGATTAACCAACTCCCAGAGACCACTAGCAACCACCTTTTGGGGTGAAACCATGTCTTTCAGGTTAAGGGAATGGGGCAAAAGTGTGTGAGACACCTCCGAGAGTTAGGGAGGGTTGAGCTTTTCCTGGGAAATAGCCACAATCGAGGTTAAGGGATGGATAACAAAAAAAATCAGTTTCAAAGAGGGGAGACTCTCAAGAGAACAGATGCATCATCCACCATTCTACTGCTAGCCCTCTAGGTATAATTTAAAAGTTTTTTCTTTTTTTTTTTTTGAGCGTGCACTGTAATTTTGTGTGTGTCAATTTGTTTACAACATTGGGCAAAATTTAATTTGCTCCTGGAATTCCAGTTCATTTGATGCACACTTAAGTTGACATTTTTTTCTGGCATGCTTAATTTATAAAACCTGTGTGTGTGTGTGTGTGTGTGTGTGTGTGTGTGTGTGTGTGTGTGTAAGTATCTTCAAATGGTTCTTAAACTGCTCTTATAATGTTAATGTGATATTCAGGGTAACAAAAAACCAGGGTGTTTGTTTTAAAGATCTCTGTTACAAACTGCTTAAGCTTTTTACACATAAATATGTAAACATCTTGAGGATGGTTCTTACTATAGAGTTAATGTAAAAATTTATTACTCTGTTCTACTGCTACTTTTTAAAAAACAGGGTTTCAAACTTATTTCAATCAGGTCTCACTAGGATGCAGGAATTCAGGGGTTAACACTCTGGCTCAGACCAGAGGAGAAAAAAGAAAAGAAAAGAAAAAAAGTGGGGGGGTGGGGCACAGCCTGCAGCAGTAATCTTAAAATGTGGGTAGTTTCTTAATATCAGACCACAAACTCTAAAGTTGATACAAGAAAGAGTAGGAAATACTCTGGAGTTAGTAGGTATAGGTAAAAACTTTCTCAACGAAACCCCAGCAGCACAGCAACTAAGAGATAGCATAGATAAATGGGACCTCATAAAGCTAAAAAGCTTCTGTTCATCAAAAGAAATGGTCTCTAAACTGAAGAGAACACCCATAGAGTGGGAGAAAATATTTGCCAGCTATACATCAGACAAAGGACTGATAACCAGAATATATAGGGAACTTAAAAAACTAAATTCTCCTAAAACTAATGAACCAATAAAGAAATGGGCAAGTGAACTAAACAGAACTTTCTCAAAAGAAGAAATTCAAATGGCCAAAAAAACACATGAAAAAATGCTCACCATCTCTAGCAATAAAGGAAATGCAAATTAAAACCACACTAAGATTCCACCTCACTCCTGTTAGAATAGCCATCATCAGCAACACCACCAACAACAGGTGTTGGTGAGGATGCGGGGGAAAAAGGAACCCTCTTACACTGTTGGTGGGAATGTAGACTAGTACAACCACTCTGGAAAAAAATTTGGAGGCTACTTAAAAAGCTAGACATTGATCTACCATTTGATCCAGCAACACCACTCTTGGGGATATACCCAAAAGACTGTGACACAGGTTACTCCAGAGGCACCTGCACACCTATGTTTATTGCGGCACTATTCACAATAGCCAAGTTATGGAAACAGCCAAGATGCCCCACCACTGACAAATGGATTAAGAAAATGTGGTATCTATACACAATGGAATTTTATGCAGCCATGAAGTAGAATGAAATGTTATCATTCGCTGGTAAATGGATGGAATTGGAGAACATCATTCTGAGTGAGGTTAGCCTGGCCCAAAAGACCAAAAATTGTATGTTCTCCCTCATATGTGGACATTAGATCAAGGGCAAACACAATAATGGGATTAGACTTTGAGCACATGATAGAAGCGAGAGCACACAAGGGAGGGGTGAGGATAGGTAAGACACCTAAAAACTTAGCTAGCATTTGTTGCCCTTAACGCAGAGAAACTAAAGCAGATACCTTAAAAGCAACTGAGGCCAATAGGAAAAGGGGACCAGGAACTAGAGAAAAGGTTAGATCAAAAAGAATTAACCTAGAAGGTAACACACACGCACAGGAAATCAATGTGAGTCAATGCCCTGTATAGCTATCCTTATCTCAACCAGCAAAAACTCTTGTCCCTTCCTATTATTGCTTATACTCTCTCTACAACAAAATTAGAAATAAGGGCAAAATAGTTTCTGCTGGGTATTGAGGGGGTTGGGGGGAGAGGGAGGGGGCAGAGTGGGTGGTAAGGGAGGGGGTGGGGGCAGGGGGGAGAAATGACCCAAGCCTTGTATGCACATATGAATAATAAAAGAAAAAAAAATTGGGGTAGTTAAAAATTGACCTTAGCCTGTTTCATTCTGTTGCAAATAAAATCTGGGATTTAATTCTCTCTTATAATACATGCATCTGTTAATAAATGGGCTTTCTATAAATTGTTTTTATACAAAAAAATTTTTAAGGTTGCTTTCTTTCTGGTTTTTTTTCATACAAATATAAGGTTCTAAGTTAAAAAGGTTTATGAGTTATTCTCAACAAGTAACAATTATATGTATATAAATATATATATATGGTATTAAGGATATGGTTTTTAAAAAATAGAAGGTTGAAAAATACTTTTAAATAAAAAAAAGAATAAAGACAAACTCCCCCAGAAGATACAAAATAAGTTGTCACAAAGGTACAGAGTAAGTTGTCATAAAAAGATGGAGCTTATAAGTGCTTATGTAAGTGAGTAAGTCAACTAAAATCCAGTTACATTAAAGGTTTTGTAAGGTCAAATTTTAATGTACTGATGTTAAACTAAAACTTAGTTCTCTAAGCTTATAACAGCAAGGCTATCTTAAAAATATTATATTGTTCTTGATAACATTTACAAAAAACTGTCTTAAAATGGTTTTTGTTTTGTCAAGATAACTGTCAAGAATTTTTGGTGCTACAGGTTAATCCACAAATTTGTCAAGACAACAAGAGTTTATTAAAACACAGAGAGATAAGAGACAGCTGAGCACAGCGCTGCTGCACTGATATGAGAGTTGAAACAGATTTACTTATGTAAAGCAAAGTTAATCAAAAAAAAGCCAAAGTGCATCCTCCAGATAAATTTTTTTTAATTTCAAAAAGGAGCACTACACTGGAGGTCAAGACCTCCAGTTTTTATTGGAGTCAACAGAGTGGAGATGTTACTCTTACTCCTTCCATATGGCAGGTGGAGGGAGTTTTGGACTTGGGATGTCCAGATTGGGCCTATTATTTTAGGGGGGCTCCACTGACTACAGGTTGGTGGGATCCTGCTGTATGTCATGAGCCATATGTTAATGTCAACAATCTGGGATATGATTCCTTATCAACATCTGAGCCATGATTCTTGACCATTAGGTTTCCTAACTTAGTCCCCATACATATTTACCTGTGTTCTCTGGTGGTTTTTGTCAGAGTTTTGACTACTAAGGTAACTGAGTCATGTTCATTAAGAAATGGTTTGTGTAAAATTTTCTATATGACCTCATGGTTAAACAACTGTTGTCTTGGGTGATTCTAATGCAGTTACTATCCTATATGTGTCTGTCACTGGGCTATTTAGGGTCATTGACACTGCCCACACACACACCAACTGATGAGAAAATCTAAGGTTTTACTTCAAGAGCAACAACTAAACTACTATGTATATATAACCTCTATAGAGCTGTGATGCTGTTGCTGGTTCTTGTATACTAAACATATTTATGTTTTTCAAGTATATCAAATATACTAAAATAGCAAATTTAGATAAACACGGTAACAAAAAGGTAGTGGTACTGATATACTACTCTGTTAGTTGCTAAATTGTCCATCAAAATTTTAACCATGGCTCTTTTAAGTTTTTGTCAGTACAGTTGTGATCCTTCTGGGGTATTTACAATCAAGTCCATAAAAAAATGACTCTAATAACTACTTATATGTCAGCCAGGTTAGCTTTTTAGACGTCTGCTTTTAGATTTTGTTTTGAATTGTCCTTGTCTAGAAGCCCACTGCCTAAGAGCCACTCCTTCTAAGTCTCTTTGTTGCTTAAATTTGGCCAAAATTTGGCACTGACTCCCACCTGATCTGCTCGTTATGCACCCTGCCCCCTGACGTGGGACCAAGACCAACCTAACAAACAAAATTCAGGAAAGAACAAATCCTGACAATGAGAAAAAATGACCACTAAAGAAAGATCTTCAGTCAAAGGCCATATCACCCGAACACAACCAATCTCATCTGGTCTCGAAAGCCAAGCAGGGTCAGGCCTGGTTAGTACTGGGACAGATCTTCAGAAGAGACTGCTCAGAGACATGCAGTTTGGAGACAAGGGGGGAATGCCATCAAAGTTCAATTACAGTCACTGGTGCCAGACCTCTTAAAAATAACCAAAGCTGAGAGAATTGAGGAAATGGTTCTTATACATGTGTGGCTATCTGGCATTAAAGCCCTTCCAGACACAAACTCGTATTTTTAGACAGGGTCTTCTACTTAAATAAGGAAAAAATAGCTATTTTTACTGGCTCTAAACACATCCTTTCATATTTAAAGATGGTGGTTTTAACATTTTTTTAAACAACACATTTTCTTAGACATATATACTGATAATATATTGTTGCCATGGTAATTCTACTGAGTGAAAAAAAAAAGCCAAAATATTTGTCTGGGTAAAAGAATAAAATGAAATGTCCAACCACTAAAACCCCATTGGAGGGGCCTTTTTGTTGTTATCTTATTTACCCTCACTGCAATTAAATTAACAGAGATTGCTCCTTGGATCTACCACCACCGAGTCAAGCCAGCTTCTCTCGAGTGGGAATGCATCCCCGATCTGGCTTCACCATGTAGGATCACCCTCCAGAACCTGAGCACCATCCCTCGGCAGGACTCTGCTTCCCAGGAAACAACCAGGGACCACGAAGAGTGGGATGACAGCCCTGCTCTAGTCAACCCCGGAAAACTGAGTAGTCTACATAGGCAGAAGCTTAAGGAGTCGACTCTCCAATGAGACTAATGGTTTATTTTCCATACCAGTTATTTCACTGTAATGCATTGTCACCCCTTCTCTGTATCTGTTGCTATAGTTCTCGCCCTAGTCTTCACCATAGGTTTCACAGAAACCGCCCCCACCAACTGAACTCACAGTGAAAGGTTTTTATTAGTTCCCTTCTACCTCTTTTGGGCAGGATATATAGTCACTATTTATTGTTACTGATTTGGTCTCCCTTTGTGGTCCCAGAGCCCTCCTCCTGTGACCTATGTATGCATACTACTCGGGCAGGAAGTGTTGTCACTAGGACTTTGCTTTTCCATACTTACTATTACTGTGCAGGCTCTGTCATCAGGTCATACACTCACAACCATACCACCTATCTAGTGTGCTCCCATGGTAATCAGCATATCTGCTTCAACCCCTCTTACCACCCTCAGGAGCAATGGTTAAGAGATCGGGAGCATCCACAACCCTGAGAACCTCATCAGCCACACCCAGGTGTTTAGCCCTGATAAACCAGTGTCTATGTTCTCTGATGCATGTGTGACCATAGACCAAGATGGATATGGAGGTATAGGCTATGGCTATGGAGGTCCAGCTTGGGAGAGAGCCTATACATCAAACGATAAGTATATGTGAAGGGGAGATAACTCCTGGCCATGTGATGATGTGGGTTCTTATTATTGCCCTTATTGGGGTTGTGTTTCATGGGCCACATGACAAGAGCAAAATAAGCAGTCCTCATTCACAAGGGGATAGCTGCCCCTAACTGTACCCCTGGCACCTGTAACCCTGTAAATTTCACTGTACTTAAGCCATCTGATTGGAAACAGGGACATATAATTGGTATAAGGATAGATGGAGAGGGCCTTGACCCTGGGACTCTGATGCACCTCAAATTAGTAACTGATACCCATGAGAGTTCCTCATAGCAAGTTTTTCCACTCCTTTTATGAGGCGATGAGGAGTGAATTTTCTATCTCTACCAAGGCCAAAAACTTGTTCCTCTTGTTGGCTGAGTCTATAGCCCAGACACTGAATGTCACTTTGTGCTATGCTTGTGGGTGGACAAACATGGGAGACCATTGGCCTTGGGAAGCAAGGGAACTGGACCCACAGGAGCCTTTTAATGAGACTGCTTTACCAAAACACAGGAAAGGCGTCTGGCTCCTAAAGACTTCCATCATCAGAAATTATTGTATCTCCTGCCCAGAAGACCAATTCTCTACCTCAGTGGGGGATTTAACTTGTTTAGGACAGAAGTTTTACAATGACACTGCCCAAGAGACCCAATGGTGGGGAGCTGCAAACCACACCAAGCCTCACCCCCACCCACTGGCCAGCTATTCTTATTTCAGGAAAGCTTGGACAATCTTACCACAAACATAGATTGGTGGGCACCCAGGAGGCTGTATTGGATCTGTGGAAAGCAAGTTTACATAGTGCTACCTAGTAGCTGGTCTGGGTCTTGTGTCCTAAGCCCAATCAGACCATCCTTTTTCTTGCTTCCTCTCAAAGTAAAAAACCAGGAGTCCTCATATATAAAAAAAGATTAAGTAGACAAAACTGGGGTGCCTTAGAAATTGACAATTGGAAAGATGACAAATTGCCTCCTGAGCAAATCATCCAGTACTATGGTCCTTCCACTTAGACAAAAGACGGTCCTCGGGCTATCACATACCTCTGTACATGCTCAACCACATCATCAGGCTGCAGGCTGTTGTTGAAATTATATCTAATGAAATGGCCAGAGCTCCCAATTTGCTGACAAAACAAAGCACTAAAATGCACAATGCTATCTATCAGAACTGCTTGGCTTTAGACTATTTTCTGACTTCTGAGGGAGGAGTTTGTGGAAAATTTAACCTAAACAACTGCTGCTGACAGATTGATAATGAAGGGAAGGTCATAAAAGAAATCACAGACTGAATGAGGAACTTGCCTGTGTCCCCATCCAGACCCGGAGAGGATGGAATCCCAATGACCTGTTTGGAGGATGGTTCTCTGCCTTAGGTGGATTCAAAACCCTGATAGGAGCATGCTTAATACTGCCCTGCCCAGTATTGCGGTCTATCAGGACTATTATGGAGGCCATTATAAAAAAACAAAAAACAAAAAAATTACCGCACATGTAATGATGCTGTGGAAATACAAACCCCTAGATCAAGATGATACTCTTTGACCCTAGGTGGTTCCAAGCATCAAAGGGGAGAATAATGTAGCAGGGAGGAGAACCAGAAGAAAACAGACTAGGCCTGAGTTCTGATAAAATAGCAGGGAAGTATGGATGGCATAGCAGAGAGATAAAACCTGAGGAATCTAAACGTGGAGAGGGTCATGTAGCACTGGGAGGAGAGAAAGTCATGTAGTACTAAAGTAAAGTAGCTTATAGAATTGAATATAACCATATATGGATTAGACCTTGCCTTTTGCTTCTGTAACCTGCTTGCAAGAGTATATAAGGAGACCCCTTTGTTCTTGGGGCTCAGCCTTTGGACACAAGTCTGCTTCCTGCTAAACTGCCTCAGTGTCCCATTCTCAGCTTGAGATTCCCGCAACAATATCATATTAAAACATTAGATAATACATAATTTCTCCTTTCAAAATCCTGCAATGATCCCTCTTTTCATGCAGAAGAAAGCACACAATTATAATATCTTACAAGACACCACCTAATTGGCTTTCCTTTCCTCTTAGTTTTCTAAATTCTTCTCATTCTATTCTATCCCTCACTCATCTGGCTCCAAAATTAATGACCTTGCTGTTTCCCCAACACATGCCAACCACACTTGCTCTTTAAGGACTTTAGTAATTCTCTCCCCCTGCTAGAATAGCATTTCCCCAGATATTCACCTGGTTAATTTTCTCAGTGACTTCCAGTCTTCACTCAGTTTTGAGGTCAACTGTGATCATCCTACTTAATATTGTTTACCTTTCTCTCGACAGTCTTCATCTCTACTTGACTTTTTCTCCTTTCCTCCACAGCAGTTACCACCTTATGACATATATGTTGACTTATTTATTTTTTATTGTGTATCTCCCCCTGCTAAAATACAAGCCCCAACTAGGTAAGAGATCTTGGTCTATTATATTCAGTGACATATCACAAGTGCCTAGAACAGCACCTGGTACATGGTAAGCATACAGGAAATACTTGTTGAGTAAAAATGTTAAGCTTGGGACAGAGTCAGATGGCAGCTAAGTAAGAGCATCTGGCAATCGTATCTCCAGAGACATGCCAAGTACAACAGCTACATATGCATGAAACTACCTTCACAAGAGCTAAGGAAACTAGCTGTATTGCCTGAATTTAATATAGCAAATAAGAAAATGCATTGAGGAAGTCAGGAAGCAAGGAGTCACCTGCCCACATCACCCTCCTCTTACGCCAACCAGCATGAAAAGAGACATTTCCCACTTGGGGGGACGGAGAGGGAATTAAGTTCAGGCCTTAGCCGAGTATGAGGCCCACCAACATGAAACCTGATGTTTGGAAGAGCCCCACAGCTCTTATGGCCAGGTGAATACCCATGGATTTTTGGAGCCCTGTTATCCAGAAGGCTGACTTCCTCCACCATCCTTCCCCTAACCTTGGCATGCAGACCTGGAAGCAAGACTCCTCCTTCTGGGGAGCAGGGCATGGAATACTAACACAAGGCTTTGTCTTAGAACTCAGTGGCAGGCCTACCATGGTGAGACCCAGCACTGGGTAGAAACCAAAGGTCCTGTAGGCAGGCCAGAGATCACAGACAGAGCCTATAGACCTGCTCCAGCATTCAGCAGAGTACTGCATGACTATGGGACAGATTTGAGTTTCAACATCATTGCCAGGAACGGACTGGGCCTGAACCATACACACTTCCTCCTCAAAACTGTGAAGGTCTCTGTGGTTGTGACACTCAGGTGTGACCCAGCTTAGCTTCAGCCTTGGTGGTCAAAGAACTGCTTCCACCACTCATTCCCAAACCAGGGCATCACAGCTTCTGCCAGATCAATGCTCACAGTTGGATTTGAGAATTTACCTAGCAACAGGAAGAGACCTGAGCCCTGGTAAGATGGACTTGTGTTTAACTTGCATTACCACCAACTATACCATGTGTCTCAGTGTGCCCTTGAGACTGCAGTTTCTTGAAGCTGTAAAATTTAGTCATGGCCCAGATTAGTGTCAGACTTTATGGCCAAGGAACTTCCTTCACCAACACTACCCAAACCTCAGGCAGTGTAGCATGGAGCAAGACTCCATTCACTGAGGATAAAACAGGGGAGCAAACTCAGGACTTTGCTCTGGAACTTAGTGCTAGACTGCTAAAACACAACACTGCAGATCCTAATGGCCCCCATACCTAGGCATGCCTGGGAACAGAGCCTCAGGAATAGCCTCAGTACTAGGGCAAGACACATAGCCCAGTCTATCAGACATCTATTCCAGCCAACCTCACCTGTGGCTAATTGCAGTGGTCTTGAGTTATAAGTCCATATCTGAAATAGGCAGCCTATAGCAGCATAGGCTTTGGTCCTTACCCAGTGCTGTTCAGGTCTTGACAGGCTGTGGGCTCAGAGTATAACACATTAGTGGCCACAAATATGGCATATAAGCCTGGGGCTGATTCACGAATGGGGATTCTGGCCTGCCTACAATGACTGTGGATGAGGTATCTGAACCTATCCTGGCCCCAGGGAGAGACTTGTATAGATGGAGTACTCTTTCTACATACCGACCTGCTTCACTCTGAACCACGTGTCAGCTATGGATTTGGGATAATTCTGGTCTTGGATCGCCCTCTAGTGCTTACATAGTGAAAACACACCAATAGCCAACTCCCAACTAATTAGGGCTTGGGTACCATCAAGTACTGATATAGTGTAAGTAACTACAGGCTCATAGAAAATAAGCAGACTGATTAGAATTTCTAAGAAAAGAGGCAAAAACAAGCCAAGAATGGTAAGATTACAATAAACACCTAGTCCTTCAATGTTCAGACTTTGTCACATACCAACAAGCTTCAGGAACTTTCAGGATACCATGATCTGCTCTAACAGTCAAAATAGGTGCCAGACACTGAACAGATAGTAATCAGTATGGAAGAATTTTCTCAGGATTTAAAAGAATTGTTTTAAAGAAAATCAAGAGCTTAAAGAAACAGAGAGATTATTTAATATTTTAATGTAGAATCTTAAGAGATGAATGGATGAAGAAACATATAAGCAAATAAATACTATTTGATCATTAAGAAGATGAAATCTTGTCACTTGTGACAACATGGATGGAACTGGAGATTATTATGCTAAGTGAAATAAGCCAGGAACAGAAAGACAATTACCATGTTATCTCACTCACATGTGGAATCTAAAAATAGTTGATCTCATCGAAGTCAAGAGAATGGTGGGTACCAGAGCCCAAAGAGAGTAAGAGGGAGGGAAAGATGTGGAAAGACTCATCGATGAGTACTAAGGTATAGATAGATGAGTGCAAGAAAGTTTGGCATGCTGTTGTACAGTGGGGTGATTATACATAACAACAATGTATTATACTTTTCCAAAAGATAAAGGAAAGGATTTCAAAGTTTTTACAATAAAGGAGAAATATTTGAGTAAGCAGGTTTGTTCAACCCAATTAAACATTTTGCATATTGTCTACATGTATTGCAACACCAAATGTTACCCCATTCAAATATAGAATTTTTATTTGCTAAAGAATAAATTTAATTTTTTCTAATAAGCTTTATTTATTTAACATTTTTATTTTTCTACATAATAGTTATACAGGGGTTTGCATTGTGACATTTCCATATATGCATACGATGTATCCAAGATTGGTTCGTCCCCTCCATTATTCTCCCTCTTCCCCATCTCCCTTATTAAAACAACTTCAACAGGTTTCAATGTTCTGTATTCATGCATGTATAGAAAATACATTGACAATATTCACCCTCCTTTACCCTCTTAATTTACCTCCCCTTCCCACTAGTACCCTCCTCTTATCATGACCTGTTTTACATTCCTGTCCTTCCTTGAGTAAGTGTCTGTTCATTATTCAATGGGGTTGTACCTTGGTATTACACCTGCAAATATGTTGTACTTCAATCAGTGAAAACCCCTCTATTACTCTCCTTATCCTTTTCTCCTACCCTGCACTGTTCAACCATTTTCAGTGCATTTTGTCATATTTTGTTCCTACACAGATGTGATGCATTTCAATATTATTCACTCTCTATCATTCTTTTCTTCTTTCTCTCCTCCTGCAGGCTCCTCTAACAGTCCCACTTTTGGAAACATGTTCTGTATATATGATTATGTTTGTATTTGTATTTGGACGTATTTTCCTATATGAGAGAAGACATGTAAGTGATGTCTTTCTGAATCTGGCATGCTTTACTTACATAATGATCTCCAATTACATCCATTTACCTGAAAATGACACAATTTCATTCTCCTTTATCACTGAATAATATTCCTGTGTTTGTGAATGTGTATATATATATATATATATATATATATATATATATATATACATACACATATATATGCATACAGAATGAAGAGATTTTGTTAATCCCTTCATCAATTATAGGACATCTGGAGAGAGATTCCAGGATGGCAACTAGAGGCAGGAAGCAGAAAGCATACTTCTTAAAGTAAAATCTTGGAGAGACGCTGGAGATACACCTTACAGGAAAAACCACCAAGAAGAGGCAAAACTCCAATGCCACCACACTCCCAGCCTACGCATAGCATCCCCACTCCATGTTAAATGGAGAAACCAGGAGGGCTCCCGCACTGCCAGATGCCAGCTCCTAACATGCTTGGGAGAAGCAGACTACCAGAACTACTTCTCAGACACCAACACCAGGACTGGAGGCTGAAGGACTAACACCAAAATTATTAATACTGACACTTTATTGCATTTGAACTTGGGGATTTATTATTATTATTATTATCCTCACTCTGTCTCTCTAATGCCTGTTTAGCTTACCATTGATTAGCACACTATCTCTCCCTGTTTATTTCTTTGCTCTGTTTTTTTTGTTTTTGTTTGTTTATTTGTTTGTTTTGGGTTTTTTCCCTTTTTCTTTACCTTCTTTGCTTTCTCTCTCCTCTTACCCTTCCATTCTAGGTATCACCATTGTTATTATTACAAGCTAGACAATACTGAATTACACACAGTACAGGGACAGTAACAATAGCAAGGGCAATGATGGGAAGACGGAAAAAAGAGGGAAACTATTTTCCCCCCAGCAATAAATTACTACAGGAAACAGAGGGAAATGAAGAAAACAGACACCCAGATCCAGACTCCAACAAAATAAAGATAAACTATGCCAAAGAACCCAATGAAGCCCACAAGAACAACCTAAAAGAAGAAATCCTCCAAGTAATCAATGAGAATTTTATAGAGATGATACTGGATATGATCAACCAAAATGTACAGGAGACACTGAAGAAATTTTGAGACAACAAAAACAGAGAATTTGAGAAAGCACAAGAACAAATAAAAGAAACTATAGAAGCACTGTATAAACACCAAAGTGAAACAAAGAACACAATAAAATAAAGAGATAAATGAACTCAGGATAAAAATAGACAATATTAAAGAGGAAGGGACTCAGGATATGGAAAACCTCAGAAAAAAGAGCGAAACAGAATTGCAAAACAAAATGGAAGGCCAATCCAGCAGAATAGAACAAGCAGAAGACAGAATCTCAGAACTCGAAGATGAAATGGTAGTTAAAGGAAAAACCAAAGAACTATTAGTTAAACACCTCAAGACCTATGAAAAGAAAATGCAAGAACTTACTGACTCCATCAAAAGACCAAATCTGAGAATCATGGGCATTGAAGAAGGAGAAGAAATGCAAGCAAAAGGAATGCGTAATATATTCAACAAAATAATAACAGAAAATTTCCCAAATCTAGAGAAAACTATGTCCATACAGGTACAGGAAGCCTCCAGAACTCTAAACAGACCTGATCAAAATAGAACTACCCCACGACATATTATCATTAAAACAACAAGTACAGAGACTAGAGAAAGAATATTGAATGCGGTAAGAGAGAAAAAACAAATAACATACAAAGGTAAACCCATCAAAATCACAGCAGACGTCTCAACAGAAATATTAAAAGCAAGAAGAGCTTGGGGTGAGGTCTTCCGAGCACTGAATGAAAATAACTTCAACCCTAGGATACTCTACCCAGCAAAACTATCATTCAAAATAGATGGAGCTATAAAAGTCTTCCATGATAAGCAGAAACTAAAACAATATATGACCATAAAGCCACCACTACAAAAGATTCTTCAAGGGATTCTGCACACAGAAAGAGAAACCCAACATAACCATGAAAGGGCAGGCAGTACCAAACTACAGGAAAAGAAAAAGCAAGAAAGTAGAGAGTAACATTGATTTAGATACACACAATCTAACCCTCAAACAACTAAGACAACTAAATAACAGGAATCACCACATACCTATCAATACTAACACTTAATGTTAATGGACTTAATTCCCCCATCAAAAGGCACCATTTGACAAACTGGATTAAAAAGGAAGATCCAATAATTTGTTGCTTACAGGAGACCCATCTCATTGATAGAAATAAGCATAGGCTTAGGATGGAAGGCTGGAAGAAGATTTACCAAGCCAATGGTCAGTGAAAATAGGCAGGAGTAGCAATACTTATCTCAGACAAAGTAGTCTTCAAACTTCATTCATCAAACAAGATAAAGAAGGACATTCCATACTAATAAAAGGGGAAATAGACCAAAAGGAAATAACAATTATGCACCCAATGTCAACACACCCAATTTCATCAAACATACCCCAAAGGACCTAAAAGCATATATTAACTCCAACACAGTGCTCTGGGAGACTTTAATTATCATCAACAGATAGGTCATCCAAACAAAAAATCAATAAAGAAATCCTAAATCTAAAACATACCATAGATCAAATGGACCTAGTTGATGTCTATAGAACATTTCATCCAACACAATACACATTCTTCTCAGCAGCCCATGGAACCTTCTCCAAAATAGATCATATCCTAGGCCACAAAGCAAGCCTCAGCAAATATAAGAAAATAGAAATTATACCATGTATTCTATCTGATCACAATGCAATAAAACTAGAACTCAACAACAAAAATAAAGACAAAAAACATGCAAACAGCTGGAAACTGAATAACTCATTGCTTAATGAACAATGGGTCATTGATGTAATAAAACAGGAAATTAAAAGGTTCCTGGAAGTCAATTAAAATGAAAACAAAACCTACCGGAACCTATGGGACACAGCAAAGGCAGTCCTGAGAGGAAAGTTTATAACCACGAGTGCATATATTCAAAAGACTGAAAGATCTCAAATCAATGACCTAATGATACATCTCAAACTCCTAGAAAAACATAAACAAGCAAATCCCAAAATAAATAGGAGAGAAATAATAAAAATAAGAGCTGAAATCAATGAAATAGAAACCAAAAGAATCATACAAAGTATTAATGAAACAAAAAGTTGGTTCTTTGAATAAATAAACAAGATCAATAGACCACTGGCAAACCTGACTAAAATGAGGAGAGAAAAAATCCAAATCAGTAAAATCAGGAATGCAAAAGGGGAGATAACAACAAACACCATGGAGTCCAGGAAATCATCAGAGACTACTTTGAGAACTTATATTCAAATAAATTTAAAAATCTTGAGGAAATGGACAGATTTCTAGATACTTGTGATCATCCAAAACTGAAACAAGAGGACATTAATCACCTGAACAGATCTATAACACAAAATGAAATTGAAGTAGCAATCAAGAGTCTCCCAAAAAAGAAAAGTCCAGGACCTGATGGATTCTCTGCTGAATTCTATCAGACCTTTAAAGAAGAACTGATACCAACCCTCCTTAAACTGTTCCACAAAATAGAAAGGGAAGGAAAACTGCCTAACACATTTTTATGAAGCCAGTATTACACTTATCCCAAAACCAGGCAAAGACACCTCCAAAAAGGAGAACTATAGGCCAATCTCCTTAATGAACATTGATGCAAAAATTTTCAATAAAATAACGGCAAACAGAATTCAACAGCACATCAAAAAGATCATTCACCATGACCAAGCAGGCTTCATCCCAGGAATGCAGGGGTGGTTCAACATATGAAAATCAATAAATGTAACACACCACATTAACAGAAGCAAAGACAAAAACAACTTGATCATCTCAATAGATGCAGAAAAAGCCTTTGATAAGATCCAACACCATTTCATGATAAAAGCTCTAAGAAAAATAGGAAGACAAGGAATGTACCTCAACATTGTAAAGGCTATATATAACAAACCTATAGCCAACATCATATTTAATGGTGAAAAACTGAAACCATTCCCACTAAAATCAGGAATGAGACAAGGATGCCCACTATCCCCACTCCTATTCAACACAGTACTGGAATTCCTAGCCAGAGCAATTAGGCAAGAAGTAGGAATAAAAGGAATACAAATAGGTAAAGAAACTGTCAAAATATCCCTATTTGCAGATGATATGATCCTATACCTTAGAGACCCAAAAAACTCTACTCAAAAGCTCCTAGACACCATCAATAGCTACAGCAAGGTAGCAGGATATAAAAATCAACATAGACAAATCATTACCATTTCTATACACTAATAACAAACAAACTCAGAAAGAATATATGAAAATAATTCCATTTACAATAGCCTCAAAAAAATCAAATACCTAGGTGTAAACTTAACAAAGGATGTGAATGACCTCTACAAGGAAAACTATAAACTTCTGAAGAAAGAGATTGAGGAAGACTATAGAAATTGGAGAGATCTCCCATGCTCATGGATTGGTAGAATCAACATAGTAAAAATGTCTACACTCCCAAAAGCAATCTACATGTTTAATGCAATTCTCATCAAAATCCCAATGACATTCATCACAGAGATTGAAAAATCTCCTGTTAAATTTATTTGGAAACACAAGAGGCCACGAATAGCCAAGGCAATACTCAATAAAAAGAACAACATTGGAGGTATCACAACACCTGACTTCAAACAGCATAAAAACAGCATGGTACTGGCACAAAAACAGACATGAAGACCAGTGGAACAGAATAGAGGACCCAGATAGGAAGCCACACAACTGTAACCAACTTATTTTTGACAAAGGTGCTAAAAATATAGGATGGAGAAAAGACAGCCTCTTCAACAAAAACTCCTGGAAAACTGGTTAGCAGTCTGCAAAAAACTGAAACTAGATCCATGTTTATCACCAAATACCAATATTAACTCAAAATGTATCAAGGACCTTAATATCAGACCCCAAACTCTAAAGTTGGTACAGAAAAGAGTAGGAAATACTTTGGAACTAATAGGTATAGGCAAGGACTTTCTCAATGGAACCCCAGCAGTTCAGCAACTAAGAGATAGCATAGATAAATGGGACTTCATAAAACTAAAAAGCTTCTGCTTAACAAAAGAAATGGTCTCTAAACTGAAGAGACCACCCACAGAGTGGGAGAATATATTTGGCAGCTATACATCAGACAAAGGACTGATAACCAGAATATATAGGGAACTCAAAAAACTAAACTCTCCCAAAATTAATGAACCAATAAAGAAATGAACAACTGAACTAAACAGAACTTTCTCAAAAGGAGAAATTCAAATGGCCAAAAAACACATGAAAAAATGCTCACCATCTCTAGCAATAAAGGAAAATGCAAATTAAAACCACACTAAGATTTCACCTCACCCCTGTTAGAATAGCCATCATTAGCAACACCACTAACAACAGGCGTTGGCGAGGATGCGGGGAAAAAGGAACCCTCAAATACTGCTGGTGGGAATGCAAACTAGTACAACCACTCTGGAAAAAAATTTGGAGGCTTCTTAAAAATCTAAACATAGATCTACCATATGATCCAGCAATACCACTCTTGGGGATATACCCAAAAGAATGTGATATAGATTACTCCAGAGGCACCTGCACATCCATGTTTATTGCAGCACTATTCACAATAGCCAAGTTATGGAAACAGCCAAGATGCCCCACCACTGACGAATGGATTAAGAAAATGTGGTATCTATACACAATAGAATTCTATGCAGCCATGAAGAAGAACGAAATGTTATCATTCGCTGGTAAATGGATGGAATTGGAGAACATCATTCTGAGTGAGGTTAGCCTGGCCCAAAAGACCAAAAATCGTATGTTCTCCCTCATATGTGAACATTAGATCAAGGGCAAACACAACAAGGAGATTGGACTATGAGAACATGATAAAAGCGAGAGCACACAAGGGAGGGGTGAGGATAGGTAAGACACCTAAAAAATTAGCTAGCATTTGTTGCCCTTAATGCAGAGAAACTAAAGCAGATACCTTAAAGCAACTGAGGCCAATAGGAAAAGGGGAACAGGTACTAGAGAAAAGGTTAGATCAAAAAGAATTAACCTAGAAGGTAACACCCACGCACAGGAAATCAATGTGAGTCAATGCCCTGTATAGCTATCCATATCTCAACCAGCAAAAATCCTTGCTCCTTCCTATTATTGCTTATACTCTCTCTACAACAAAATTAGAAATAAGGGCAAAATAGTTTCTGCTGGGTATTGGGGGGGGGAGCGGGAGGGGGTGGAGTGGGTGGTAAGGGAGGGGGTGGGGGCAGGGGGGAGAAATGAACCAAGCCTTGTATGCACATATGAATAATAAAAGAAAAATGAAATAAATAAATAAATAAATAAAATAAAATAAAATGTGGTATTCCTATTATTGCCTACACTCTCTCTTCAACAAAATTAGAGATAAGGGCAAAATAGTTTATGCTGGGTATTGAGGGGGTGGGGGGAGAGGGAGGGGGCGGAGTGGGTGGTAAGGGAGAGGTGGGGGCAGGGGGGAGAAATGACCCAAGGCTTGTATGCACATATGAATAATAAAACAATAAAAAAAAATCAAAAAAAAAAAGAAAATGTGGTATTTATACACAATGAAGTTTTATGCGGCCATGAAGAAGAATGAAATGTTATCATTTGCAAGTAAATGGATGAAACTGGAGAACATCCTTCTGAGTGAGGTAAGCCTGGCCCAAAAGACCAAAAATCATATGTTCTCCCTCATATGCGGACATTAGATCAAGGGTAAACACAACAAGGGGACTGGACTCTGATCACATGATAAAGCAAAAGCACACAGGGAGGTATGAGGCTAGGTAAGACGCCTAAAAAACTAGATAGCATTTGTTGCCCTCAAGGCAGAGGAACTAATGCAGATACTTTAAAGTGACAGAGGCCAATAGGAGAAGAGTACCAGGAACTAGACAAAAGGTTAGTTCGAGAAGAATTAATTTAGAATGTAACACATATGTACAGGAAAGCAATGTGAGTCAACTCCCTGTATAGCTATCCTTATCTCAACTAGCAAAAACCCTTGGTCCTTCCTATTATTGCTTATACTCTCTCTTCAACAAAATTAGAGATAAGGGCAAAATAGTTTCTGCCTGGTAACAAGGGGGTAGGGAGGAGAGAGAGGGGGTGGAGGGAGTAAGGGAGGTGGTGGAGGAAGTGGGGAGAAATGACCCAAACATTGTATGCACATATGAATAAAAGAAAAAAGAAAAAGATTGAATGGACCTTAAAAAAATAAAATAAAATTGTCTCTCCCAAAATCATGCCACTTATGGACAAGTGCACATACTAGCATGATAATGAGTAAACAAAACATGAAGGACACGGGTGTTTAGCTGGGAAGAAATGCAGTTTTAGGTAAGATGTCTCCATGAGAACAGTAGTCTATAAGGATAGCTGTTGTGCAACTTGGTGTCTGTGGAATTTGGTGAACTGCCAGTAGTCAACAACCAGGGGCCAGAGAGAACTACCTGACTCCGGGCAAGTGAAACAACAAAGAGATTTGAGGGACACAAACACAAGACTGAAGACAAAGTCATGATAACATTTTGATCTGGTGACATGAGCAGCATATGTCTAAAGGACACAGATCTCAGGCATCCTTCTGTACTCTGGAAACTCAGGCTGGCTTGAGGACAGACTTATGGGACTGTGCTTATCCTCCCTCATTGACTAATCATCTTCTACGCAAATGACACCCAAGACCCTAGATGACCAGAAGGATCCTAAGATCAGCTGTTAGAAAGTCAGAAAGTAGTTTCCCCAAGGAAAATCACAAATCTAGTTGGATAGCCAAATAAATCCCACACAACCTTATTCCTAGGAAAATAAAATATAACTAATGATGAAGGGATTCAACAAAGCATCAAAGCCAAATTCAGCACCAGGTTTTTTTTAACCAGCCATGGATAAGATGGTCCCTGGAAACAGTAGAAACTCAAGGGGTCTCAGATAGGTGTATTCCTACTGAACGAAGCCAGACACAGTGTGGACTTGAGTTGAATTCTGGAGGAAGGCCCATTTGTGTAAACACCTTTCAGACCTTCTGTTAGCAGAAGGATACCTAATTTTGGATAAAGTAACAAAGAAAAATCTTGACCAGAGGAAGCAGTGGGGCATCCCAGTAAGAGATCGTTTCCACTTTTTAGCTATTACAAGTAAAGCAACTATAAATATTCTCCTATAAGTCACTGCCTTCTTTCTCTTGGAGTAGAATGGCTGAGTCATGTGGTAAGTGTGTACTTAATGTTTTTTAAGAAACTGAGGAACTGCTTTTCTAAAATGGTTGTAATGTTTTACTTTGCCACCAGCAGGGTATGAGAGTTCCAGTTCCTCCTTGCCCTAGAATACCACTGATTTAATGAGTGTCCATGTAATGAGCACCTGGCCCTGTGCTCACCTGATATCTATATACCTTCTTTGGCAAAATGTCCCTTCAAAAAACTTGTCCAGAGTTAAACTTCTGCTGCTTATTTTCTTCATGATTGAGTTTTAAGAGCTCTATATGTTCTAGATACAAATCCTTTATCAAGTACATGCTTTGAAAATATTTCTTCCCAGTTTGTGGCTTGACTGCATTCTCTTCACAATGACTCACAAAGAGTGAAAGTTTTAAATTTTGACAAAGTCCATTTAGGACTTTTTGAATGTAATATTTCCTTTGGCTTTTTGGAGACAATTTTTATCAGGTTGAGAGAGGTCTCTTCTACTCTTTAGTGTTCTTTCATATACGGATGTTGAATTTTGTCAAATGCATATGCTGCATCAATTGACATGATCACTCAGTTTCTTCTCCATTTTGTTAATCTGATGGATTACATTGACTCATTTATGCCATAACCACTCACAGAAATGTGACTGAAGGGCAAGGAAAGGAGGCTGGATGGAGGAGGTTGGACAACAGGTACCAAAATACAATACCTGTTTAGTTACATAGGTGGAATAACTTCTAATGTTCAACCACAAAGTAGGGCAACTGAAGTTCACATTTTATAAATGTGAGGACTTTCTGTTTCTCAGCCTAAAGAAATGTTCAATGTTTAAGAAGATCAAAATGGTAACTGCCATGATTTGATCATTATACAGTATATATACATGACAAATTACTACTCGATAATCCAGAAATATGTGCACAACCAGGCCAGAGTAACTGAAACAATCCACAATGACATTTTCTAGTGTTTTGAGGGTTCTCTGGACATTGAAGGCTGTCTCTTTCTAGCAAAGGGGCAAATTATGTTCCAGAACTCCAAAAGACACCCCAGACTTTAGGATTGTATGTGTGGTAGGGTAGCCCCAGACAAGTGATTTATTCATTTACTTTTGGTGGTGGTACTTGGATTTGAACTCAGGGTTTTAGGTTTGCTAGGCAAACGCTCTACCACTTAAGCCACACTTCCAGCCCTAAGGCAAGCTGTTTTAAAATATTGACAGACCTGGTCCCAACCCTGTGAGTCCAGGTCAAGCACCTCTTCAAACACACATGCCTATGTTTGTTTCTTATGCCCTTGTAATATAACCAGACACTCCCCTTCCCCACATATTAAAGGAAAGTGAGTGATAGAGCAATAGAAGGTCTGGAGGGAAAATAACTCACATGGACCCCTCTCCTAGGCAACTCATGCCTGATATCTGACCTCCGAAAATTTATTCTTAGCAACCTTACCTGCACACTGCTAACCCTGCCCTCCTTCCTCCACTTTCATACAATCCATGGGCTGCCGGAAATGGGTACTGCTTGCAGCACTATTCAAAAATCTCACAGGGAATTCCTGTCCCTTATAGACTTCCAAGCACAGCCCCCAACTCTCTCTCCCTCCTCCAGGGATCCCCACTCACAATTAATATGCTCAGGTGAGTAAAAACCTGAGTTACTTGAGAGTATTGCTGAACGTCCTATGTGGTGTATTTTGACCCTGATACCTACCAGAAAGGGCAGGAAGCTACAGACTTGGCAGTTGGCCTGGTCAAATTGTAACATCACCAACAGGAGAGTAAACAAATGGTGATGTTCTCATACAGGGAATACCATTCAGCAATGAGAGAGAACTACTGATACACACAGCAACATGGATGAATCTCAAAAAAACATTGTTGAGAAAAAGAAACCAGAAAACAAAGGACAGGTTTGGCAGTTCAATTCCAGAGTAGAAGAAAACTAATTCATGGTGATAGAAGTGAGAAAAGTGTTTGCCTCTGTGCAGAGGGATGGGTAATCTTAGGACACAAAGTACTTTTTGTGGGTGATTGAAACCATCTCTATTCTGATTTGTGTGGTATCTACACAGGTGAATGCATTTCACAAATCAGCAATCTCTGTACTTAATGTATGGGTTTGTGCATGTTAGCATATATAATTTACACCTCAACTTAAGTGCTCTCAGTAAACCCACCAAAACTTGTACTCCAGTTTTATTTTTTATATTATTTTACACTGTTTAATTTTCCTTCTTTCAGTGTTCTATAATTCTTTATTTATTTTTATTGATTTGTTTTTGGTACTGGCAATTGAACCCAAGGTCTTTCACAAGCTAGCCAGATGCTCATAAAATCCAACCAGAGAGCCTCTTTTAATTGGTAAAGTTCTCATGGATGGAACAACAGTGCATCTAAAGCTACTCTTGCAATTTTAGAAAAGAAAAATTTAGAGGGGAACCTGCCATAATATAAATCATGCCTGTGGTAAACATATAATCATTAGAACAGCATTTTGTTGGGCTCAAGACAAGATAAACACGTAAGCAAACAAGAACACAAAGCCCCAGGGATTGATCAGTGCAGTTACAGAATTTGGTAAGTTAAAAATTTGTGTGCCCTTGGAGTCAAGGTTGAAATAGTAGATATTCAATAAAAATGCATACCCCAACCCCCTCAAAGCTAAACTTCACTCCAAAGCTGATCAGTTTAAAAGGGTGGTGAGTGTCTTTTTAGACTCAGTTCTCTGATTTACACTAATGTACTTTTGCCTATGGGAATGTATAACTTACTTGTGCTTTGTCTTCTGAAATGATAACAAACTCTCAATATTGCTCCACATTTTAAAACCATGAATAGAGATTTTCACATCAGTACCTATGAGTCTGCCTTGACCTTTTAATGTAGCCATGACATCCAGTCACCATGTAGATTTTAAACCATTCTTTTCTACAAATATTCCTAGCATTTTCAATTTTACTCATTATTATAAATATGGCAATGACAATTCTTATGCATGGGACTGTGTGGGTCTCTTGGATTAGGGTACAAGACCAGAGAACAAAAGTACAGAGGTCAGGTTAAATTTGAATTTCACATAAGCAAGGAATGATCGTCTAGGATTTAGCAATTACCTTACTACAAGAATATCTCAAATATTGCATAGGTTGTATTTACACTGTGAAAGTATTTACCTTTGCCCTGAAATTCAAGTTTACCTGCGTGTCCTGTGTTTTATCTGGCAATCATACTTAGCATGAACATCTATAAGTGAACGTGTTTGTCAAGGGCAGGTATATTAAATTTTTTAATGACTATTAAATTTCCAGGCTTTTACCAAACGCTGTATTAATCAATTTGAATTTTTGAGTCAATGTGTTGGGTAAAAGATCAATGTGTTGGGTAAAAGACTTATCTCTTGTTTTAAACAGGGAGGTTGAACATTTGAGAAATGTCTAGTACCATTTGAATTTCTGACTCGAGGAGTATGTCCATATGTTTTGCCCTTTCCTAATTTGTTTACTTGTATGGAGCAGGTTGGCATGGACAGTGTGCGGGGTGGTAGAAGGTGGGGGTGCCCAGGCCTCAGCTGCTGCACAGAGATGCAGAGCAGAGATGGACGTTTGCCTGCATCCCATCCCCTGGCAGGGCCTAGCATTAAGCTGCTCTGGGCTTGGGTGGTTTTCTGGCGATCCTTCTTATGAAATGGGAAGCATCTGGCCTTGACCTTTTCTCTTTTCTTGGGCTGCAGAGGCCCTCTGTAGTCTGGCTGTGGATAGCAAAGAGGGTTGAAAACTTTTTGGTGTGGTCAGGTGACTTTTTCAGAAGTAGAGCAGAGAGCAACTCTTAAAAAGTTTCACAATGGGAGCAGGCAGTGTTCAGGAAACAGTTCTCTTCCAAATCACAGGCTAAACCCTCCATGTGTCCAGGCCCACTGGGAGTGGGTAGTGTAGACAGGGACATTGTATAGCATTTTCAGGGTCTTAATGATTGTGTGCAGCTAAAGTCTCCTGGAGGACAGGTTTAAAGATACCTGCATTGGTTACTTCAGAGGCATCTGCACACCCATGTTTATTGCAGCGCTATTCACAATAGCCAAGTCATGGAAACAGCCAAGATGCCCCACTACTGACGAATGGATTAAGAAAATGTGGTATCTATACACAATGGAATTTTATGCAGCCATGAAGAACATCGAAATGTTATCATTCGCTGGTAAATGGATGGAATTGGAGAACATCATTCTGAGTGAGGTTAGCCTGGCCCAAAAGACCAAAAATCGTATGTTCTCCCTCATATGCGGACATTAGATCAAGGGCAAACACAACAAGGGGATTGAACTTTGATCACAAGATAAAAGTGAGAGCCCACAAGAGAGATATGAGGATGGGTAAGACACCTAAAAAATTAGTTAGCATTTGTTGCCCTCAACGCAGAGAAACTAAAGCAGATACCTTAAAAGCAACTGAGACCAATAGGAGAAGGGGACCAGGAACTAGAGAAAAGGTTAGATCAAAAAGAATTAACATAGAAGGTAACACACATGCACAGGAAATCAATGCAAGTCCCTGTATAGCTATCCTTATCTCAACTAGCAAAAACCCTTGTTCCTTCCTATTATTGTTTATACTCTCTCTTCAACAAAATTAGAGATAAGGGCAAAATAGTTTCTGCCAGGTATCGAGAGGGTGCGGGGTGGGTGGTAAGGGAGGGGGTGGGGGCAGGGGGGAGAAATGACCCAAGCATTGTATGCACATATGAATAATAAATAAATAAATAAATAAAAGATACCTGCATTGTTCTCTCCAATTGACAACGACTTTAATGGATCTCTGTTTGTTTGCCACTCCTCCATTTTCCCCAGGCTTCTTTACAGTTAGAAAGCCATTCCAGGAGAGAGACCATGGGAATAATTTGACAGGTGATGAATAGCTTCCGGATGAAATTGGAAAAGTCCGTAAAGATTGTTAACAAATTCTAGAATTTTTGTGGTTTAAAGGATTCTCTCTCTGTCTCTCTCTCTCTCTCCTCTCTCTCTCTCTCCTCTCTCTCTCTCTCTCTTTTTCTCTGGTCCTAGAGTTTGAACTCAGGGCCTCACACTTACTAGGTAGGTGCTCTAACACTTGAGCCACACGCCTCCAGCCCTAATTGGAGGTTACGTTGCTAACTGATATGTAGGCCAAGGTTTAATCCAAAGACAAAAATTCTGCTAGTTATTCACATGGACAGCATCAAAGTACAATGACCAACTGACCAGTACAAGGCAAATGATTGCTAAAAGGAGTGAAAGAGGACTTTAAGGGGCCCAGGATGATGAGTTCTCCACCCACATAGAAAAGCCTCTCCTCTTCTGAGGTCCATGACTCATCACAGCTACCAGAGCCTAATTAGGACAGAGCCAAGGAACTGTGTAGTAAAATGCAGAAGACAAAGGTGGAATGTGTCTAGAATGACCCAAACTGTTTATTTTATTTTTATTGGTGTAATTTAATTGTACAAAGTGTTTCATTGTGATATTTATATACGTTGTACCTTGAACAAATTTTACTCTTTCTTATTCCCCTAGCCCTCCCATACCCTTTTGAATAGTATTAGTGGGCTTATTATGCTATTTTTCATGGATATATAATATGTGTTGACCATATTCATCTCCCATCAGCCTCTCCTTTTCCCCGCCTCTTTACCACAAGTTCCGCACCCACATCAGTTCTTCCTTTGCAATCATATCATATTATTTTTAGGTCACTCAGCATAATGATCTCCAGTTCCATCCATTTTCCTGCAAATGACATAATTCTTCTTTGTGGCTGAATAATACTCCACTGTGTACATGTACCACATTTTTGTTATACATTCATTGGTCATTGGGCACTTAGGCTGATTCCATAGCTTAACTCTTGTGAATAGTGCTGCAACACACATAGGTGTGCAGGGATAGCTTGATAAATAAAAGTTTCCCTCTCCTTGAGCGCCACCATGTGGTACAACTGAAAGTGTAGGCCTGCGGATTTGGGACCAGGCATGTGGTTCCAGAAGGAGAGCTGAAACACATCTGTTGAAAAGTAGACAGAAGTCATGAGCACACGTAGACCAACAAAGGAGGAAGAGTAAAAAGAAAAGGCGTGAAGACAGAAAATTGGGTTAATAGACGTCAAGACTGCCTTCAAAATGTACTGTCACCTTAGCAGGCATCTAGTGACTATGGATTAATTACAGTGTATGAAGATAAGTGAGTATGCACTTGGCCAAGGAAGAGAGCAGAAAGACCTGAATTCCTTCTTCCCTCCTCCCCTCTTTCTCATTTCCTCTCTCCCTTTTATTTCCATCATCTCCCCTTCCATGCCTTCCTTTCTCTTTCTTTTATACAAACTAATTTGTCCACTCCTTCTTCCCCCAATTTACTCATCTGTCAGATATTCACTCACCACTGACACTGGAGACAAACAAACTGGTGCTTATAATACATCAATGCCAACCTACGACAGTCACCAGTATTGGCATAAACTTGCAATAATTGCACATTGTAACAAGGAAGAATGCACCCCATGGGGAAGTGGGGAAGAAGTCAGTAAGAATATAGATTTGGGCAAAGTTGGGCTTCACTTTGGACTGGATGCTGTTAGGGGGCAGGGGCAATCATATGACTGAATGTCAAGGTAAATTATATCCAGAGACAGAAACTCTGCTGGTTATTCAGATGGACGGCATCAAAGTACAATGATCGACTGACCAGTAGACGGCAGATGACTGCTAAAAGGAGTGAAAGAGGACTTTAAGGGGTCCAGTAGTTGTGTGTGCAAACGACCACCTCCTACTTCTAGGAGGAGAAAGAGCAACCGAGAAAGGAGTAAGAGAGGTCACCCTCCTGAGCTGAGCACCAGAGCTCTTTGAAGAGTGTGTGGCTGCCATAACCACGTGGGGCCTGAAAGAGCTATAGAGACTTGCCAGAGTGAGGGCCTGTGCTGCTCTGAAGAAGAGACCACTACTGCAGGGCAGGGGAGTGGGGAGGTGCTACCCAGGGGCAGCCATGATAGGGAGAGCATGCAAGGCCTGAGGGGCAGCTGCAGGGGCTCTGTGCTGACCTCTGATCTCCTGCAGTGAATAACATCAACCTGCAGACTGCAACTAGCAGGGAAGTATTTTCCTGCTGGGACACGGAGGACCACTATGGTTCTCTCTGTTAACAAAGCCTACAATTAGGTTCCCTGGCACAGGAGAAAGGTCAACAGAATTGAGCTCCAATGCCATAAGGCGGGGCAAACAAGGATTGATTTGGGCCTGACAGACAATAAGTGGACAACGGGTCCACAGCATCAGAAACTGTATTTGGTTCACAACCGACAGAGCCCGTCTCCTTAAAAACAGGAACAAAAATACAATTTTCATATGACTTAACATCAGCTTACTTGGCACCGTGGTCCTACTCAATGCAATAAGAAAAGGAAAGCGAGCACTATCATAATATGCAATGTGAATACACAAAGAATCCTGGAAGTCTTACAAGTAGGACAGTTGCTACTAAGAGGGCCAGATGAAATATACACACCCAGTAAGCTTCCTAAGTATCAGAAATAATTACAACACACAACAGGAAAATACCCAATTCATAGCAGCAATAAAAATTTCAAAAGTCCATTGACAAACTTAAGAAATATACAAACGCTAAATTAGGGGAACTATAAACATTGACTGAAGTACTCTAATTTAATACCAGAATCAATACAAGAGCATGCCTGATCTCTTTTTTTTTTTTTTTTTGGATGGGAAGCCTCTATGTTCTAAAGATGCTGATTCTCCTCACAGTGAGCTCTACATCCTGAGGGGTTGTAGTTGAAATTCAAGCCAGGAATTTTTAACTTGAAAACTTTAATCCTGGCCTTCATATAGAGGACATCTGGAACAATGTTGGAAGAATTTCTGAAAAAGAATAATGAGGGGGAACTTGTTCTATCCAGACAATAAAAACAATATTTAAATGTCTCTAGTAGAACGAGCAGCCATGGAATTTAGATCAATGGACAACATTTGAAAGCCCTGAGGCTGAAGCATAGAAATTATGCGGCCCTTTAGGAGCCGTGTTGTAAGAAACCAAAATCGACCTGGTGAAGTGGACACTTTGGTTATGTGCACGGAGACGCCACCGGTGGTGTTCTACAAAGGATGGGTTGAAAAAAGGAGTGCTAAACTGTAGCACATGACCAAAGAAAAGGATGCACTTGCTGGGGCAGCGACCATCTTCCTGTTAAATGCGGGCGTCCTAGGGGCCAGGAGCCGATTGCAGGTCCCTGAATCTCAGAACCGAGGTGATGCGAAAGAAAGCACTTTGCAGAGAAAGAAGGGGGCCTGTAACACGAGAGAGAGAGAGACAAGTAATGCAAAAATGCCACTCGGAATTGACAGGTAGCAGGTAGAAAGAAGCAGTGGCCACAAGAAGAAGACAGGAAAAAAGATAATTTTAATTCTACTTCCCAACTCCACTAATCTCTACTTAAAATCAGGTAGCCAGAGCCCAGGGGCTACCCTAAAAACTTAATTCAGTCTTTACCCAAGAGTAATCCACACCCTAAACATCAAGACTAAGAGCTAGATAAAGCAAAGGTTAGGAATTTGAGACAGATTTATTCTCTATCAAATAGAGCAGGAACTAGGAGGTTACTCAATGTCTTTTTGCTGTTGTTGTGGTGGTGGTACTGGGGTTTGAACCCAGGGCCTTCACCTTGAGCCACTCCACCAGTCCTAGTTTTTTGTGAAGGGGTTTTCAAGATTGGGTCTCCTGAACTATTTGCCCATGCTCCTGATCTCTGCCTCCTGAGTAGCTAGGATTACAGGAGTGAGCCACTGGCCCCCAGCCTCAATGTCTCTCTTAACAAGTCAATGACCCTAATCCAGGAAACCATTCCCGAGGCAGGCCAAAATGATCTGTCCCTGTTTTAGCAGCCATGTCAGTCACCAGGATCCATGATCTTTGACCAAGTGTATTCCCCCAGCTCTCTCATATAGGACTAGGAGATGGGGACCACCATTTTGAGTTTTTGCTCCCATTTCCTGCGTGGGGAACAGGAAATGTCTCTCTCTTTTTCTGCCCCCGACCCAGTCGTTCTCACTCTAGCCACAACCCGCTTTCACTCTGTTGAAAAGTTATTCCTCTCCTAATAAACTTTACTAGTACTTTTGTTGGAGCCAACGTGGCTATTTTTCTGGGATTTACTGTGTGTCTAGAATTTGCCTTGAATTCCCTACTCTGGGTGTGGGGGGGCACAAGCAGCTTTCAGCAAGCTCAAAAGTGTCACAGATCTCCAGCTAGGCCCTGCAAGGTTTCCTGTAACTGTCACCACAGTCTATAGGGGGGGTAGAGGGGAAACTCTGTACCAGCCTTGTCTTTCTGACCACCTGTGAACCATCTACTGCAACCCCCCCCTTTACAAAACCGCCTGGGGGGTATATAACTCATCTCCTGACTCTGATCCGGGCTCAGGGCTTTGAGAAATTATCTCCCTTGAGTCCGCTAGCATAATAAAAATTCCTGCTTCCTGCAAAGTGGTCTTGGTGACTTTGTTTCCCTCGCCGTTTCCTGCAACACTTTTACTGAATCTTTGTGTCTTGCTTGAATTCCTCTCCTGCCAGATACAAGAAGACAGGAAAAAAATTACCGAGGTAATTTTCAGGGCCATTTTTTTTCGGTAACTGGAATAGTGGTTTGGAAAGTTAGACTATAACTAGTAGCAGCTTTCTGGTCTGTCGAGTGGAGCAATAATCCCCCAAAGACACCAAGTAACCCCTCCCCCCATCTTCACCCCCCCCATTCCAGATGCCCCGGTCATAAAGAGAAGGAAATACACCTGCAGATCTTCACAGAGGCCCTTCGTCCACACCTGGATGACCCAGGTAAGGTAGGAACAACGCGGATAAATGTGCAATGTAGTAATGACACGAGCTCAAAGGAACAGTCCCTAAGTGCTTACTCTGGGCCAGGCACAGAGCAAAGCCACTTCAGGCAGACTACCTGGACAGGGAGCAAGGAAGTGACAGGGGCTACTACAGGACAAACGCCTGCAGTCGGGAACAGAGGCGTCTCCTAAGGGAGCGTTGTGTACAAAGGCGAGGGAGAGGCAGGCATCATCCGGAGAGATCCGAGTCTTCCCAGTACCAGCTAGCAGGCAGCAGGGGTTTATTCTGGGCCGCGCCTTGCGGCTTCTGGTGTCTTCCAAGCCTGCACCAGTGGCCCCACCTCTGGGAGCAGCGCCCCCGCATCCTTCCGGCCCCGGCCTGCAGTTCCGCCCCCCACCCGCAGAGGCACTGCGGGGCTGCGCCCGCGCGTTCCCACAGCTCGGGAAGACCCGGGCGGCGGAGGCTGCGCCCCCTCCCCTCCGCTGCCCGCGTCTGGTCCTCCGGGTCTGAGGGCGGCGGCCTCCGACTCGAGACCCTGGGGCTGCGCGTCTCCTCAGCGGCGGCCGCAGCATTCGCGGCGACGTCACTGTGCTCGCGGCCTCGCACACAGCGCTGCGGCCGGCCGCCGAATGCCCGTGGACGCGCATCTCTTCCCAGAGTTCCTGCTTCCTGGGCCAGCCAGAGCCGCAGGTGAGAACGTCCGCGGTAGAGGTGGCACCCGGGGCCTGCGGGTCTCAGAGGCCCCCTGACCTCCTCCTTGCCCAAGGGGGCGCCTGCAGCGGGGACGCTAAGTGCGCCCCGGAGCCCGGAGAGCACTTCTTCTGAGGCACGTAGCCCCCGCCCAGGCGCTTCTGCAAGTTCCTTTGGGGACCCCAGAAACCCCCTAGGGGTCGCCGCGCCCAATACCCCGCGGGCCCCAACATCCCTGGCGCGCATGCCCAGGGACCCCGGGAGCTAGAAAGTAGCTGAGCTGCTGCTGGTGCAGTACCTGCTGGTTAAGAACGCGAAGACCCTGCCGAGCCAAAGGGCAGACATGCTGAAGTGTGTCATCAAAAGGTGCAGGAGCTTCTTCCCCGAGATTTTCAAGAGAGCCTCTGACCTCCCCGAGTTAGGCTTTGGGTCCTAGGTGAAGGAACTCCATCCGACAGAGCACTCCTATGTCCCCATCAGAAAAGCCACTCGAGCTGGCCCCGCTCTGGGGCCTGACAGGCGACCAGGGCACACACACACCAAAGACTGGGCTTCTGATGATGACCCTGGACTTGATCTTCATGCAGGCCAGCTGTGTCCCTGAGGAGGTGTTCTGGGAGGTGTGGAGGGTGTTGCAGGTATATTCGTCTCAAAAGCATTCGCCGTGGGGAGCCGTCGCCAAAGCTCATCGCCAAAGCTTGTGTGTGACACGGGTGTCTGGTGCACAAGTAGGTGTCCGACGGCAGTCCCGCGTGCTCTCAGTATGCTTGTGGGGCTCTCACAGGAAACAAGACAGATGGAAGTCCCGGAGTTTGTGGCCAAAGTGAATGACGCCCACCCCAGATCCTTTCTGTGGCAGTAAATGAGGCGTTGAAAGAAGAGGAGGAAATTACCCGGTGCCCGAGACCGCAGCTGCTGGTGGTGATGTGACAAGTGCCAGTGTTAGTGGCAGTTCCAGTTCCAGGGCCTATGCCGTGGCTGAAGCAAGCGTCAGCACCAGTACCGATGCAAGTGCCAGTGCCAGTGCCAGTGCCAGGGCTAGAGCCATGGCTGGAGCAGTGAGCCGTGCTGGGAACAGTGCGGTGCTCTTGCTAGAGTCAGGGGCTTCTGCTGCCTCCAGGGAAGGCCGGGGCTGAGTCTTCTGAGTCTTCCTAGGCGTGCTTGTGGGTAGTCAGGGGGGTCCTGGAGCAGTGGGTGCTGGGGCTCTGATTTAGGAAAAGTCCAGGGGGCAGAGTGGGGTCAAGGAGAACAAATGGCCAGTGGCATTCTTGTTCAAGTACCTCTTGTGCTTCTTGGTGATTTAGCTTTCAATTGGTACATTGCAAGGTTGTGCTTGCTTTAGGTCACTTTTTCTATGGAGGCATAAACCCATTAAAACTAAACGCCGAGGGCTGGGGATGTAGTTAAGCGCTAGAACGCTTTCCAGCTTGCGTAAGGCCCTGGGTTCCATCCCCAGCACTGCAAAACAAAAAGAAAACAAAAACACCTAAATGACAACAGTACAGTGCTACACCCGGTTGAAACAAAAGTCACACCTAACCACTCTTTCCAAACCCTTGGTTTTCCAGACGGCTGATTAGGTACGTAGGTTTCCAAATGGCATCAGTCAAAAGTTTTGTTGTTCCTTATTTCAGTTTCAGGAGAGATTTGCTGTTTCATAAGAAAATGGTGACACTCTGCCATTTTATGTCTTGAAACTTATTAGAGTATGGCAGTAAGCTGTTCTTGGAAAATCTGAAGGAATTTACATCACGGTGACCCCCCCCAACCCTCCCCCCCCCCCGCAAATACAGAAAGATAAAATAAAAAGTGGCTGGGCACCTGACGTACAAACACAACGGATACTCACTTGTATTTGCTTAGTTCTCTGGAATGTAGAGGAAAATAAAAATGTAATGAATTAGACGCTTTGCTCCTGGACTCATTCATTCAACACACATTTGTTGCCGATGTAGACTGTATATGAGGCACTGTGCCGGGCACTGAAGACACAAGAAAACAGCGGACTCGGCGTCTGCCCTACTTCTGAGTGTCTAGTTGGGGCTGTCATGTAAGTAAATCAGCCAGATGTGCCAGTGTAGTTAAGACGGGGACCAGGACATGAAGCAAGTGGTAAGGCAGCCTGGAGGAGAGGCATCCAACCCCGGGAGGTGGGCAGCTGAGCCAGGAGGCTTTTCTGGAGTGAGGATCATGTTAGATCTAAGGAGGAGTGAAAAAGCACAAAGGCCCTGAAGCAGGGTACCGTGGGCCCCTGGAGAAATCCATGTTCTTCGATGGAACGGGAAGGTTAGAATTTGAGGAAACTAGAGAGAGATGGTCTGGGTGTAAGGACATGTGCAGTAGCCAGTCTCCTCAGTTGATGGACTTGAGGGCCAAGAGTGAAACTTGGAGAGAGGGACCTGAGCCTTGGAGAACAAGAAGAAAAGTCCACCTGCAGCATGTCAGGTAGCTGTCCTGGACTCAAGGTGATTGGGCGGGTTCTGCACTGCACGCCCCAGGAGCTCTTCATTCATCATCTTTAAGGAGTGATGGGTCAGGGGCTAAGTGTCCACTCACCGGGGCTGAATCCCAGAACCCGCTGAGCAGAGGTTCTCCCCTGTAGTGTGGGAGAGTTGTAGCTCAGTGTGTTATGTTAGGAATACAGTGAGGGTTTTGTTTGTTTGTTTTTTGATTTAAGTAAGGCCTGGCTGCTGGAATATATGAGTGGTCCTGCCCGTGTTTCAGGAACACTGTCGGTAGAGGGGAGAGACAAGTCTATGGTAGCCTGGAGCGGAGCTAAGAAGAGCCCTGGTGGTCAATGTGAGGAGCTCAAGCCTGATTTGCTTGGCTCAGGATGCTGCAGAGGCCTTTTAAGCAGAGAGGGAGCTGGTGAAAATCGCAACGCTACCAAATTATCAAGGCCAGCACCACATCGCTTTTAAAGACCAGCATTCTCCACGTCCTAGAATGGCCCCTTCTGGGTCTCATGGTCACGATAATTGATTTAGAGTTATCTTTGATCCTTAGGGGGTTGATGTACTTATTTTACATACGTACTGGCAGGCCTTGGGAAACCTCTTGTCCCCTACACGCAAACGCCATGGGATCAGGCACCAGTTTTCTCGGGGTCACCCCTAGGATATGTAGGGTCCAGACAACGTTGCACTGCCACCCCTCGCTCATTTACGTTCCTCTGCTGACATGAAGGGAAGGCTGCTGGTGGTGGGGGATCAGAATACGTGAATGTGCAGTCTCAGGCCAAAGGGGAAGTGTTTTGGCTGGGCTCCGTCTTCCTCTGGGGGCATGTGTGAGGCTGATTATGTGTATCTCAACTGAAGGACTTGTTCAGGTCCCAAGACACCCACTCCCTATTTACAGCCCACATCTACTGTCACTTAGGAAGGCTTATATGTTTGGCCAGGGAAGGATGTTCTATTTTTTCTCATTCTTATATCTCATAGCCTTCCTCAGGGTCACAAAAAGATATCTGTGGGAAAACATTGTCTGTAGGCCACTGTCCTAACAGGTACTTAGGGACAAGCATGACTGTCCCACAGCAAGCACCAAGTTTGTGGGTCCAACCCTGTAGCTATGTCATAAAACCCTCCCCCTCTGCAACAGCCAACCTCATCCCAAAGAGGTTAATATCTCTGTAGACATGTAGGAAAGATATCGACACAAAAACCAGCACATATTTCAAGATTTATTTTGTCTTAATGGGACGGAAACATGAGGAAGGCAGAGAATGTGGCAGCAGGGAAGATGGTAACCCTGCTGGGCAGTGGTTCCTCCAGAGGGTGGCACTTCACTGGGCAGGTGGAGGCAATAAAGGTGCCCACCCATGAAGGACAAGAACCCCAACTTGGGAGACAAGGAGGATCCAGCTCCCCAGTCTGTAGAAAAAGCAAATCGAATCACTTTCATGGGGCCCTCTGAAGTCAACCCACACCATTACTGCTGTGTCTGAAGGCCAACTGTTACTCCACTGGCCTCTGTGACACTTGGTGTTGCAGTTTCTCACAGGACCCCTCCACAGAGTTAAGATGAAGGGCCCCCTGTGCTCCAACCTCCGGTATAGCGGTTCCTTGTCCAGAGGAAATTATGTTGCAGTGTATCTCAAGGTCACCCCAGGAAGGCAGAAACTCTCCTCCCATATGGGGAGGAACACTCTGTAGTTGGAGGCAAGGCAGTCTCTTGCAGAGTCTCTGCCTTGAGGAGGGGTAGGCGTGTTTGAGAGCCCTGGGCCTGAGGCCCTAGCATAGGATCCACAGAGTCTTCCTCCACGTGCCTCGCCCCCCCACCCCCTACATAGATACTGCCCAGGCCTTCTCACATGAGAAGGCTGCATGCACTGCAGCGGAAGAGACATGCCATTCATTCCCCACTCCTGCCTGCAAGGGCCCAATGAGGGTCAGCCCTGTCAGTGGTAGGAAACTCGCAGGTACTTGGCCACCAGCCCCTGAAGCCACAAACCCCTTCCCCGAGCAAGCAGCCTTGCCTCAAGTAGGAGGGTGGGCAGGCATAGAGGGCTAAGGAAGACGCCAGAGCACCCCTTCCACATCTCCCCAGCCCCCGAAAGGGGCCGCTCCCTAGTGCACCTGAGGCTGTGGTCGGTGCAGAAAGTGACGTCAGATATCATGGCACAACAACTGTGAAGTGTGCGGGCACATTTATTTCAGGCTCAGTGACAGAGACACTGGGGAGAGGAGGGGCCTGCGGCAGCAGAGGGTCTTGGTCACTCTTCTTGACTCTGTGTCTACAGCTTGTGTGGTCTCAGCTTTAGAGTGGCTGGTATCCTCCCCTGAGAAGGAAAGCAGAGTGGCAAGTGTACCCTTGGGAGCCCTGGGAATTCAGTACTTGCCTGGGGGTCCCTTGGTTGGACAGGAAGGGTGGGCTGGCCTTGGTTATGAGCAGTGGGAGAGGCACAGGGTGGCCCCGAACTCTTACCTGAAGGACTTGGCCACATGCGCCAACAGTCTCTGGAAGCGATGCCTCCAAGCCCCTAGGGGACGCTTTGGCTCCCGGAGCTTGCCACGCCCATAGGAAAGCTCCTCCGTGGTGTCCCACAACACAGCACGTTCCTCAGGGTCTTTTCGTGACACTTTCACATTCTGCAAAACAGAGTCAGTCGCCTCCTGCCTACAGTGCCACCAGGACTGCCATCCATTGAGCTCCTTCAGCCACCGTGATGTGCCTCCCCAACCCGGTACTGGGCATAGCTTGGTGACATGTGCAGTCTGAACCCCACGCCCCCGTGGAAGGTGACCATGACCAAGGAGAGGAATGAGAGTCACCAGGTGAAGAGGTGGCAGGAAGGGAGTGAAGAGCATGCTTCCAGGCGTGTGTGACGTGCCAGGAGTGGCCAAGAGAACTTCCTTGAAGAGACCTGCTAAGCTGCCCACTCTGCAGGGTGCAAAAACACCCTTGTCCCCTTCCTCCACTCCATCTTTCCTTCCTCCTATAGCACAGTACACTGTGCTCAAGCAGTGGATACATTTCTGTATGCGACATCTCCTCCATTCCCCTGTCTCACTCCCACTCCTCCAATGTTTATTTCTGTCCTTTTTTCCTTCCACGTGGCAACCCCAGCAGTCTCAAGCCAGTTTTCTGCTTCCTGAGTAGAAGGTCACAGAAGGGCTTCACTGTGAGAACATGACATGAAGACTTGTAGGGATTGCTCATTTTCTTTGACAGTGTTTGATGGCCTGCATGTAGTGGTCACTCATGTTTCCAGTGTTTCTGAGACCCTTGTGATTTGATCACCGAAAGTCCTACTTGTGATAATGTGTCAGTGCCAGGAAAACGGAGACATTTTCACCCTATTTCATTGAGACACTAGTGTCATGGTACTCTACAGTGGATTTCACTCATTTAACAGTGAATCTCATAGGTGATATCATGAGGAAGCCTAATATGTCAGATGCGTAATTTCTGAGTAGTGGGTGGGTAGTGAAAGCCCTTTAAGGTATCTTCAAAGTGTGGTGGGAAAGGGAGGATGCTTTGCTTGAGCCATGGATGCATGTCAAAGGTAAAGCTAACATTGGAGGTTGGCCATCACCTCTGTTCTAGGGGTGTCACACCAGAGCTCAAGATGGACCCAGAGCGATAAAGCTAAGGTTAGGGGAAGGAACTGGAGAAGAGGTCATCAAGACCTCTGACACTGGGGATGGGATTCACACGGAGCACCCCTTCAGCCAGTCAGGGCATCACCGACTTGTGAAGTGATGATTAGCGACATCAGAGATGTTGTCACAGAACCATGCAGTCAGGTGTTGCTCATGCCCCAGAGTGGAGCGTGCAAATGGTCCCAGATAGCCTTGAGGTTCATGGGATTCCTGTGCAAATCAGAGGTTAAAAAAAAAATCCTTAGCTTTGCACAAACCGCTTAACAAAATCTCACGAACTTCCAGGCAAGTTTGGGGAAACCCTTAGAAACTCATAGGGAGAGTGCACTTTTTGTGCACTTGTTGACCTACGAATGGACCACCAGATGGCAGAACAAGGGTCAGACACCCTGAGCTCCTCAGGCTGTGGTTTCTGAATGAACCTTGTCAGCACCTGGATCAATCTCAGCGCCTCATCCCAAGGTCTTGCACTCTAAGGTGTTCCTGGGCGTGGCCAGGGCCTGGTTCAGGGTTTGTGACTTCAGCGATGAACGGTAAGGCAGTGATGCCAGTGGGCGGCGTCTCTGGGCTTAGGAACTCACTCCCCTGCTCCATTAGTAACACTGGGATGTGGAAGTCAACTGCCAATCAGAGGTGAAAACAATCCTTAGCTTTCATGTAAATAATTGCCTGTTTTGCACAGACTTCTTAATAAAATCTCAAGAATTGCCATGTAACTTTTGCAAAATACTTAGAAACTTGTTCCCAGAGCGAAGAGGTCTCACCCCTGTCCTTGCTAGCTCCCTTTCCCATCTAGGAGTCTTATGAGCTTTCTTACTACAGCATTCCTCGGAAACTCAGGAGGTAGTGGAATATAAACTGATGAACTAGTGAAGTGGGTTTTGATTTTTACATATGACTCTCTATGTGAACATAACAACAGGTTGGTATGTTGTGGCTAAGCACTTCACAAAAAGCTAGATTTAAATTGCTAACTTGAAAACAACAAATAGAAGTGAAGACCCAAATAACTCTGCTTTCATTTCTCTGAACTGCTTTCATCCTCATATAATGAAACTCGATTGGTAAGTAGGAAGAATCTTCCCAACTCCTGGAAAGACGCCCATACTCACAGGGAGAAAGGCCCAATTTTGTCTAGTGTCCATAATCAAAGTCCAGTTTTCTTTCTGTGCATTTGTTGACATACGAAGAGACCACCAGGTGGCAGGATAAGGCTAGAAAACTGTCCCCTCAGAGACCCTGAGCCCCTTATGCTGGGGTTTCTGAATAAATAATAAATTTTCTCAGGCAGCAGGATCAGTCCTGGGAATCCCTCCCAAGGTCTTGCTCTTTAGGGTATTCTAGGCGTGCCCAGGGCCTGGTTCAGGGTTTGTGACTTCAGTGATGATTCCTAAAGCAGTGACAACAGTGAGCTGGGTCTCTGGGCGTAGGGAGTCACCCCCCCCACCACCACCACTCCATTCATAACCCTGGGATTGGTAGTCAACTGCTTTAGCAGTTGCACCTGTCAATATGTCAGGGGCCAGTTGCACCTGTCAGTATGTTAAGGTAACAACATCCGTGATTTGGACATCAGGGAAGCAGAGAACCAGAAGGTCAAGGTCAGCAACAATATCTTTGCCAACAGCTGTGGACTGAATTGTGTCCCCTCACAATTCCTATGTTGAAGCCCTAACCCCCATGTGACCGTATTCAAAGGTAGAGCCTTTAGGGGCGCTTCAGGTTAAGTGTGGTCATAAGAGCGGGACCCTGCTTGGAGAGGATGGATGTCCTTATACGAAGAGACACCTGAGAACGTGCTCTCTTTCTCGACATGCACACTCACGTTGTGGAAAGGCCATGTGAAGGTTTGGGGAGATGGAGGCAAAGCATGAAGCCCTCATCAGAAACCACACCTCTGGGAAACGCCTGGATCTTGGACTCCCCAGCCTGCAGAGCCATGAGAAAATAAATTTCTGTTGTTGCAAATCTTCCAGCCTCTGGTATTTTGTCATGGCAGCCGGAGCAGATTAATGCACCCTCTTGGGATTTCTCTAAGAAATGGGTCCAGGGCTGGTTTGGGTGGCCAGGTTGCCTACTCCTGGAGAATGATGCGGGACGAGGTCACCAACCCTGCTGACCAGGTTGGATTTTCTTTTCATTCTGAATCTCTTTGAAGAACGTAAGTTATCTCTGTGCAAGTGTTTCAAATGGACCCAGAGTTCTAGGGAGAGTCCAGGAGGGGCTGTAGCAAGACTCTCCTACTGTACGTACCTACCATGCCAGCCCCCAGCTTCATATGGTGCAGAGATGAACAAGAGTGTGGGGATTGAAGACACAGTTGAATGTTTTCATTTGGAGTGGTTATTACAGGGAAGAGGGTTCAACTGGATCATGTCAGTCTTGAGACTGGACAGGATAAATCATAGGTAATTACGTGTGTGAGAGCAGCGGGTGTATAGGAAGATCTCGCTGAAATGCCATTGACTCACAAGCAGGTTCTCAGAAGCTTCTAGAAGAGAGGAAGTCATTCTTATGATTACAAATAGCAGTTCTTTTTCATAAAACACACAAGACACGGTTGTGTCATCTCCTTTAAATATTGTCTTGCTTACAGAAACAATCCTACTGGACGTTCTCACCAAAAACCACCCTAACGGTACAGATCAAATGGTAGCACCCCTTATCTCCTGCACTCCATCACCACTGCCCTCACCATCTATGTAATGTGTGTCTTCAAGAATTTATCAATACATGGGGGATGCCGCTCAGTGGCAGTGCACTTGCCTGGCGTGTGCGAGGCCCTGGGTTTAGCTTCCAGCATCACCAAAGGGAAAAAGGTTCATCTTTCAGGAAGAATTCCTCACTACTGCATTGACATACATCGACACACTCTTGTGGATACCCACGGTTCTGCTATTTGTGGCCATACAAAATGTTGGCTCATGCTGCAGAATCTATATGGCATTTGTCCTTCCCATTTCACAAGAACTCAGAGTGACCTTTGCCTGTCAATTCATGGAAATGTACCCCAACGTTCTCAACTTCTGCATAGGGGTATAACTCGTGTGCCACTATTCTTTTTTTCCCTAATTCCATCTGAATTTATTGAGTTCTTTATGTGCCAGATACTTTCACTAACATCATAACCAATTCAACTTTATTAGCATAAATTAATTATACAAAGGTGCTTCATTGTGATATTTGCAACATGCATAGAAGAAACTGTAATCAAATTCACCCCACCATTATTGCACATTTTAGTCACTCTGGCTCCTACCCACTCATTTTATCATTTTTGGTGGATTTCATTGTGCAATTTTCATACCTATGTCTATATCTATATAGTATTCTGATCATACTCACCCTCACCCTCCCCATCCCCGGCACCCTCTAATTCCCCTCCTCCCATCCGGGGGTTACCACCCCCCAAACAATCCCCCATTTGCAGTCATGTGATAGTACTATTTTGTCAGGTCTAGAGTCCACGTCTGAGTGAAAACATGCGATATTTGTCTGTCTGATGTGCCATAATTCTTTATTTCTACACATAAGCACCTTTCTCAGGCTCCTGGTTTTATTGTTATCATTTCTAATGTCTTCAAATGTTTTTCAAGTATCCATGTTTCACAGAGCCTGCATTTCTCTGGAAAAATCCATGGAAATGGAATTGTAGGGTAAAACCCCACATTTAAACAAGTAACCATAGGTCAATGAGTCTCCAAGGAGGAGGAAAAAATCTCCTACTGCCATGAGCAACATAGGATACTATTTGTTGTCCTTCACCATTGCTCTTGATATTGTTTGTCCTGAAAGAGTTGCCAGTTTGATGCGGGAAATATGAGAGGTGTTGAGATAAATGCATCCCTGAAATACAGAGTAAATTTCCCAGGCTAGTCAGCCCTGGAGGTCGTACTCAAGGGTGGTCTCCAGGGGCCTGGGCCCGGAGAGACCACGAAAGGCACCAGGACACCAGAAAGTGATGGAAGTGCAGGGGCCATGAGAGTGCTCACTCAGTCAGGGCATTCCCCAGCCCTGGGGGATCATCATGGAGTCAGTGTAGTGTTCCAGAGAATTCCATACCTGGAATGAGTGAGGAAAGAAGTTAGAAGGGCAAAGAGGAGAGGAAGAGTCGTGGATGTGAGAGAACAGGTGAGTAGGTGACGTCATAAAACTGCTAATAAGCAGACCCAGGTTTCTATTCTGTGCTTGTAGAAATTAAGCTTGTCTCCCAGAGGCAGCAAGGAGTAGAAAGTTGTGTCCCACAGATACCCTGAGTCTGTGGCCACAGTTTTTGAGAGGGAGGGTGATCACTCAGGACTGGACCAGCTCTCAAGAATCTTCTAGGGCATGTCCAGGCATGGTCTGGAGCTTGTGAAGTCTGCCCTGGGACATAAGACTGATATGTCACCTAAATCCTGTCCTGGGGAATGCTATTCATGCCACCCATTTTGTAGCTCTGGGCCATGAAAGGTGACAGTTTGGGGCAGGATGAGAGGCCGGGCTGGTGGTTTCAGGCCGTGTCTAAGGGCATGGAGCCAAGGGGTGCCCAATGGAGACCTAGCCCTAGGGCAGCTGTGCCCTCAAGGGTCTTGCTACTAGGCGATGGGCTGGCAGTGCATGTAGCTGGGAGTGTACCAGTCCCCTGAGCCACAGGATCACAGAATGTGCTGATGAACGGGAATTTGGAGATCACTTAGTCAAAGGTTTCATTTTTCACATATGGGAAATGGAAACTCAGAAAGGTGTACCACCTTGCTCAAGGTCAACGAGAGGAAATGAATCTCTCTGGTGAGAGTCAAGTGTGGACACTGTGGCTGTGATTGTAACTGACACTAACAGATAAAACATGTCTTCCCCTGAAGCAGAGAGGGTCCAGAAACCAAAAGCCTTTGCAAATGGTCATCAGGGCAAGGAGAGCCCAAGGAAGGTCATGGAAGCCAGACTCCACAGCCAGAGTGGTGTTCAGGTGTGAGGCTGTGTCAGTGCCTAACCAGTGTCTGGTACCTTCTGGGCTGGTTCTGTGTGTGTGTGTGTGTGTGTGTGTGTGTGTGTTGGGGTGGGAAGAGAGGCGAGGGCTTCTTTTCTCCAAGCCCTACTACATTAACACCTTTCAGTGACACTCGGGTTTCTACTGTTGTCTGCCCAGTGATGCCTCCTGCCTTCTCATCTCAACGGTTGGAGGGTGACGCCATCACATCCAAGGGTCTCTTTCCAAGCACTGTTGTGAAGGGAAGAAGGGAGGAAGGGGCTTTCAAAAGCTCCTCCCTTGACCCTTGACCGTTGACCCTTGGCACTCTCTGTGGTCCGTGCAGTATCCCATCCTCTGCCCTACTTACATATGGTCAGCCCAGATGCGTTTCTGGTGGTTTTATTTTATTAATTAACTAATTTTTGGTGGTACTTGGGTTTGAACTCAGGGCCTCAGCGCTTCACGCTTTCTAGGCAGGTGCTCTACTACTTGAGCCCCTCCATCAGCCCAGATTCATTTCTAGAATGCCAAAAAAAAAAAATGCCCTCAGCACCTCCAGGAAGGCTGCTCTCAACACAGGCACAGGAAATGGCCAGTTCTGCTGGGTGGGATTCAGTCCGCTCCATATTGAAGGGAATAGAAAGGATCCTATTCACCCTTGTTCCAGGACAGAGAGTATACACACAACAAAGCCTTAGTGGACAGACACCCAGGCCCAAAGTTCATTCCTTTTGTCAACAAATAGTAAGAGGCTCTCTGTTCAGTACGAGTTGTTCCCGAACAAGCAAGGCTGTGCTCCTGCCCAGGAGATGATAGTCTGAGTATGGGCAGCCATGCAGATAAACCTGCCAGAGGTGACAGTTCAGTGTGCAAAATGTTATGATAGACAAGAGTACACGGTATGTGTATGCACAATAGAAGCAGATCATGTGCCCAAGGGCTGTGGTGACCTGGTAAGAAGGGAGGGTTCTTTAGAGGAGTAAGAACGTAGAGATCCAAAGGATGCTCAAAAGGGTGAATAAAGAAGCTGAGTGCCAGTGGCTCACGCCTGTAATCCTAGCTACTCAGGAGGCAGAGATCAAGAGAATCGCGGTTCAAAGCCAGACCCAGGCAAATAGTTCATGAGACCCTTTCTCAAAACACTCATCATTAGACAAGGACTGGAGGAGTGGCTCGCTCAAGCAGCACTAGCACCTACCTAGCAAGTGTGAGGCCCTGGGTTCAAGCTCTGGTACTGCCAAAAAAAAAAAAAAAGACTGAATAAGGACAGTTGGTTCCAGAGGAGATCCATAAGGATAAAGGCCCTGAGGCAAAGCCAAATGGAAAGTTGTTTTGGGAGACTGAAGGCAAATTTTAGACATGCTTCAGTGAAACCTGAGGCTACACTAGAAGAGCAGAGTCAATATTTTCAGAAGGCGGTTGTGAGGAATAAGTGAACTTTCTGTTCCAGTTAGATAGGGACCCTTACACGGTCATCTCACTTCAGTGTGGGTGATGGAGAGGAAAGTCTCCAGGGCTGCCAGGAATGTGTGCTGGACTCCTGTGCCTGTGTGTAGACCGGACCTTCTGGGTGCACCACTTCCACGGCATGATGGAGAAGCTGGAATGGCGGCCACCAAGCCCTAGATACCAGTGCCCAGATCCTGTGCTCCAAATCCCATGGGAGCTGGAGGCCAGCACATAGAGGACATTGATAGGGCTTTATCTAGAATACAAGCAGAACAACAATAGGGAAGGGCTGGGTTTTCAGCATGGGTGAAATGAATGAAAGGAGGCAGAATTGCGGGGCAGGATTTTGGAATCAGGCACCTGAGAGACAGGAAGTCAAGGAAGGAGTGGGGAGGGAGAGAGGGAATTGCAGATTGAGGAAGGCAGAAGGACACAGGAGGGGAGAAGGGAGAGAGGGAGGTAGGAGGGACAAAGGAGACATTTGGTCCTTTGCGTACGAGATATGGCCTCACCCTGCATCCTGATAAGGCTGCCTCCCTCACATCAGAATTCTTTACAAAAGTATCCACTCTCATCTGCCTCCCTTCCAGGAGAACAAATGCTTTTGTGCTGCATGCTGGGAAGATGTTCTGCCTGCAGTTACTTTTTGAACACTGGACCCTCCCGAGTGGCTGGGGAGCTCCAGAGAAGAGGATATAGGGTCCCAGACCAACGACACTAGTAGTCCTGCCTGTCATCTGCTAAAGGCCTAGTGTGTACCAGACACTCTGTCCTGTGACTTACATGAACTGGTGCTTGTTTTCGCACAGTCCTGCAAGTTGAGTGTCAGTCAAATTTCACAAAAGTGGTGAGGTCAAGGCCTCATGTGATTTGTTCAAGGTCGCGCAGACAACTAGTACCAAGGCTGCAACTTCCCCTGAGTGTGACTAAAATGTGGGCACACCCTGCACCTCCTGGCACCTCAGACTCCCTCCAGGTCTGTCAGGCCTTCCCTGTTTTGCACACAGTCCACGGCCACCAGCTATTCCTCCTGTCTTACTTCATGTTGATGGATAGATAACCAATTACCCCAAGCTTAGCAGCTTAAAAGAATGAGCAGTTTATCTCTCTGAGTTTTGTGGATCAGGGCCCAAGGCATGGCTTAACTGGGTCCTCTGCTTCCAGGCTGTCTGAGCCCAGGCTGCAATCCAGGTGTCAGCCCTGGCGCAGCGGTCGGATCTCAGGGCTCCACTGAAGAACCATTCATGTGCGTCCTGGCAGATTCCACTTCCAAAGGCCTCAATTTTTCCCTAGCTGTTGGACAGAGATGCCATCAGCTCCTTGCTGGCTGCCCTTGTCGATCAGTCGAGCATGCGGGAAGAGTCGGAGAGAGAATGAATGCCTGCAAGATGGAAGCAGAAGTCACACTCGTATAACCACACTCATACCACACTAAGTCCTGCCCCACCTGGATGTAGTGAGCCCTTCAGCTGTCCAGCACCTTGATGGAGTGAATGGCTGAGGGGGCACCTCGCTGTGTGCTGTGTGGTCTTGTGATCTCCTCCATCCAGCATGACCATTGTATGGGTCTTCCCGGACTCTGGTCTGCCAGATCCTGCCTTCCAGCCAACCCTCACCAGACATTCCAGGTCACTGAGCACATGAGTTGTGACAGTACTTGACAAGGTGCCAACCCCCTCCCCTCATGTGAGCAGAACCCTCCTGTCATTTGGGCAGAGTTGGGGCCCAGATGTTGCTTCTCAACTCTCCTGGAAAAATACATAGGCACCTCAGCAAAAAAAAAAAAAAGAAACAGAAAAAAGAAAAATAAAGGTTATAGGTGTGAGAGGGTTGGGTCCTGGGTTGTCTGTGAAAGCTGCTGAGATGTGCCAGTTTTTGCCTTCTGAATTGGGATTCTAGGAGGAGTCTCCCATGGTCACGGGAAGCATCCAGGTCTCTCCTAAGGCAATATAGAAGCTCCCATGCCAGAGAGGGAGCTGCTCTGGAACTTCATGGAGCTTTGGCAGTATTCAGACACCCAGAGTGGGGGAACCTCCTGCAGGGAGGACAGGAGTGCATATAGGTTGGACAGGCTTTATCTGTCTCCAAAATATTTAACTGAAATCTAAGGGAGATCTGAAGAGCTTACTGCGCAGGTAGTAAGTAAACAGTGGCAGCTGCTGTATTACTCTCTGTTTCTCTGTGGATTTGATGTGACAGTAGGACAAAACTCTAAAAGTGGGAAACAGAAGGCAAGGGGTAGGCTCTAGTGGCTCCTGCCGTCCACATCTCCAGGTGCGTCTGGGAGGCACACACATTAAGTAATGGGGCATGGGGAACGCACGATTCCCAGGAGCCAAAGAGATCCATCAGGCACGAGGGCCAGAACCACAGGTGCCAATATCCCTTGGCACATCATCAGCCAGGAGCAGATCAGTTCCAGAGCAGCTGGGCCTTTTTTCAGGACCAGCAAGCAGACTGGCTCTTCCCCTGCTGCTATTTTATTACAGTACACTCCAAAGGCAGCTTACAAAGTGACAAGGTATCAGAATGGGAGATGACAGCCTGAGGTGAAGGACGAGGCCATGTGCTCTGGGACTCTCACTGGGGGCAGGGAGGAGATTATTGTGGTTAGAAGAGAATTTAATGCTTCCAGATCCTTACTGTGGCTTCTGGGGCATCTTCTCTCCTTCTGACCCTACTACATCCATGAGCCTCAACCCACAACCCTCTGCCCTGGCCCTCCAGCTACCACTCAGCCACTGCCCATCCTCCTCACTCAATGAAATATTTGAGGACAAACAGTTTTCCATCCATTATCCACACAGCAGTGGAGCTAAAACCCTATCCTTCCAAGGCAGAGGGGTAGCGGCCCAGATTACTGTGTAATTACATCCAATTACTGTCCTTTGTCTCCATAATGAACCACTCCAGCCACTTTCACCAAAGCACACCAACCCAAACCACACAAGGTAGATATCCCTGTGCACAGGGATGACAGATATTATGAAAGAATACCAACTGAAGCATGTATTTCATACTTTCCAAATCAGATATTCAGAAAGTGAGGACCTGGGGACTTTAGAGGAGACTTGAGTTTCTGAGTCTCCAGTTTCCCCTAGGAAGGAAAGCAGAGAGACAAGGGGGCCCGTTAGGAACCATGAGGAATTTGTCCCTGGACTGGGGTGAGCTGGGACAGAAGGGAGGCTGCTGGGCTTGGCTATGAGCAGTGAGAGAGGCAGAGGCCGGCTTTCACCTGAAGGACTCGGTCGCACGTACCAAGGCTCTCTGCAACCAGCCCTTCCCAAAGCTTTGCAGAAGATGGAGCTCCCTGGGCCAGCCTGTGCTGTTGGATGTGTTCTCTGGGGTGATGACAAATAAGTATAGGGCGCTGTCTTCAGCTGAGCCAGTCCTCTTCTTTAAAATAGAGAAAAACCTGCGTGGATTGCCCTGGCACTGTTTCAGTCATTTATCAAATTGATAAATTTGATATTGAGAGCCACTATGGGCACAGTGGGTCCAGAGTTAGGCTCATTGCACATAGAAGTGATCTCCTGCGACCCAGATCCCAGCCCTTCTGGGGCAAATAATCTGTCACAGCGTAGAGAACTCAGACTCAACAGGCCTGCGAGTTTGCTCTCCCCTGAAAGATGAAGGGTTAAGCTGCTAGGCCTGCCACGCTAGGGCCCCTCTCTGGGGGCCGCAGGAAGATGCAGCTTATGACTCCGCAGCAGCAGAGTTCCAGAAACCTTCAGGGCCTCCCGAAAGGGTGATGTGCACATAGTGTCTGAAAGGACTGTATGCCAGAGGCCAGCACAGCTTTTCATCCCACCACGGGTAAAGAAGCTAATGTGCGGTCCCCTTTGTGAACTCCATTCCTGTCCCTGTCTTACATTGCTCCTGCTCCTCCTGCAGATGAGTACTTGTATTCATGCAGTCGATACATTCTCATCAACTCCTTCATGCACTGAGATGCCTCCTGTGTCCCTTCCTCTCTCCCACTCGCCTTAGAATCCTTTCTCACCAGGCTTCCAGCCCCACCCTAACACATGACTAAATGAATTATTGAAAGTGATGGTTCCTAATGTTTACATTACTGTTGACTGTAAACCCAAAGACTTGGGGGAAGATGGATTTGTACATTGGTAACTTTAAGCTTTAGTGAATTTGAATCCCAAGTATGTGTCAGTCATACTGTTCCATTTCCCAGCTCCTTGCTCGTGTCAATAAATTCAACAAGTAGACAGGGAGGCTCCGCCTGATCTCCCAGATTGCCCCCAAATTCCCAGGGACTGGAGCCCCAGGTCTGCTAAGGATCTATAATCAAACTCCAGGTGTCCCTTCAATGCATTAGTGAAACCCAAGGTGGGCACTGGAGGAAACATAATGTAGAAAACGGTGTCTTACACAGACCTTGAAGCCCTTGGCTATCATTTTATTTTTTATTACTTTTCTAATATGGAATGCTTCATGAATTTTCCTGTCATCCTTGCACAGTGGCCATGCTAATCTTCTCTGTATCGTTCTAATTTTACTGTATGTGCTGCCGAAGCAAGCAACGGCTATAATTTTAAATCAGGCTACTCAAATCAAAGTAAGGGTTCAGCCCTGGGGAACTCTCCAGGGTCCTGACCTTGAGCCTGCCCTAGGGTGTAAACAGAGCTGGAAACCCGCTTTCTAGAAACCAGTGGCGGGCATTGAGACCAGACAAACGGCTCTAGCATAAGAAGTACCAGGTGGTTTGGGGGTTTTTGTTGTTGTTGTTGTTGTTTGTTTGTTTTGGCAACAGTCTAGTTATGAAACTCAGGCTGACCTCAATCTGGTGATCCTCCTGCCTCATCTTTCCAAGTGCTGGGATTAGAGGTATGTGCCTCCACACCTGGGAGAAGCATCAGCGTTCACCACCCTGTCTCTAGTTCTGTTTTGTAGCAAGGGGAAGAAAGAACGTGGAGTTGCACAGTAGGATAAGTGTTCTAAAGTTGGTTAACCCCTGCTGAATGTTGTTCCAAAAATGGGCACCAGGTCACAATACCAGCAATGGGACTTCATTACATGAGACCCACCTGCTAACATTAAAATTTTTAGTGTTTTGTCAATTCGCAGTTTGAAAAATGGAACGTGGTTTTTATGTTCTTTCCAGTCTGCTTATGACATGGCACTGCTCCTCCTTTCGTCTTGGCCATTTTTCATTTCTACAAATGGCCCACTCACATTCTTTGCTCCCTTCTTCTGACATTCTTTGTTCTTCTGTAAGTGTCACTGACTTGTCACATCAGAGTTCTCTGTGTGTTGCAAATATGATTTTTACTCCAATGTAATTGAGGAAGATGTTTGCTGTCAGTCTCTACTTTCAGTTTGCAGCTTATTTTCTGTATCTTCTCTTGTGGATGCTTTTCATTTGGGTGACATTGTGGTTGATGCTTTCAGTCCTCACCCGCACTATGTGAAGCTGGAAAGATTGTCCTCAAGTAGAAATCAAGGTTCAGATGAGATGTGGCACTAGCCCTCAGTTTCTAATGTTATATGTCAACATTAAGTCCCTTTTGCACCTGTCTCCTCCCAGGCATAACTGGAATGACACATGGCACCAAACTAGCCCCCTTCTCTGTTCATAGGAGTGGGCCTCTTACAAACCCCAGAGGGCCAGGTCTTGCAGAAGGAGGTGCTGGAAAGAACACTCCAGCGAGAGTCAGGAGATCTGGGGGCCAGGGCCAGACCCACCACTAGCTGTGACTCTCACTGAGGTACGGATTCTCTCCTGGCTGTTCCTCTAACACTTTTGAGCACTTTTGAGCTGCTGCTGCAAGTGTTGGGGAGTGGCGAGTCCTTTGATCTCATCTGAGATACCATGACCTACAGCAACCATTTTGGCAGCCTATGAATCCTCTTCCTAGCTATCTCTCAGCAGAGTAGGTATTGTTAATACCGTGATTTTCATGCATACACTGATAAGGAATTCAGCTCAAAAACATAGGAAACTCATGCAACTAGATAGCCAAAAAAAAAAAAAAAAAAAAAGAAAGAAAAAACCAACCAAACAAACCCAATTTACAAGTGGGCTAAGGACTCACATAGACATTGTTAAAAAGAAGACCCACAGATGGTCTGCAGGTATAGGAAAAAGTGCTCAACACTAATCATCAGGGAAATGAAAATCAAAATCACAATGACATTACCTCACAACTATTAGGGTGGGTATTTCAAAGGATAAGAGATAAGAACTGGGGAAAGTATGGAATAAAGTTAACCATTTTACAGTGTTGGCTAATGTGAATTGGTACAGCCATTAAGGAAAACAAGACACATGTTTCTCAAAAAGTTGAAAGTATTACAACCATAGAATCTAGCAACCCCTGTTGTATATATATGTGTATCAGTAGCTTGAAGTAAATATCTTCATTCTCTCGGTTAGGCATCATTACTTACAATAGCTGTACAAGTGTCTGTCAATTGGTGAATAGATAAAGAAAATGTATCCTCTTTTTCTGTAAACACACATGTACACACACACGCACACACAATGCAGCATTATTCAGTAACAAAAAGATGAAACTCTTGCTATTTTTGTGTCATTTCCAACAACACGGATGACATTATGCCAAGTGCAGTAAGTCAGAAACAGAAAGACAAATGCTCTATCGTCTGACTTCAATGTGGAATCTAAAACAGTCCCAGTCAGAAAAGAAAAGTATAAAATAGGGGATACCCAAGTCAGGGAAGCACAAGGTAAATGGGAGATGCCGGTCAAAGGGCACAAACTTTTATTTGTAAAAGGGCCTGGGGCATGACTCAAGAGATGGTGCGCCTGCCTTTCAGCACGAGAGAATGAGTTCAAAGCTCAGTATGGGGAACAAAAACTGAATGCATTATGAGATCAACGTATACCATAATGACGGTGCTTTCCATTATGTAGTTACACATAACTCATGCAATCTATGAAATATGGTACATAGTATATATATTGAACATGTTTTAAAGATACACACATTGAATCATATTAATGCATGAATTATATATTTGGTTACATATAAACGTACATACGTATATGTACATACTTAGATTTGGTTAGTGCTTCTTTGTATACTTGAAATTTGCAAGGGAGTAGATCTTATATATTTTCGTCACAAAGGAAATGTGGTGACACTGTGAGGTGAGGGATTTGTGGTTTAGCTTGGTCATGATAATCATTTCACCTATGGAATCATCACACTTGTATGGCTTAACAGAGTAATATTTTTAATTGTCAATTACACTTCAAAAAAGGCTGGGAAAAAACACCAACATGCCTAGGAGACGGTGACTTCCTGAGAACCTAGGCCAAATGGTCCACAAGTGCTGGCCCGAAAGAAGAGGGGACACCCATCCTGGAGCAGGTCCAGAGCACAGGGTCCCACAGGCTAGGAAAACAGCAATGTTAGTGGCAGATGAACAAAGAATCCCTCACATTCCATTTGCTGGTGCATTGGCTGGGGAACTATAATTTTTGGCACTGAGATTTCTAACAGAGTCCCCTCCACAGAGTTAGGATGAAGGGCCCCCTGTGCTCCAACCTCCGGTATAGCGGTTCCTTGTCCAGAGGAAATTATGTTGCAGTGTATCTCAAGGTCACCCCAGGAAGGCTGTGTCTGAAGGCCAACTGTTACTCCACTGGCCTCTGTGACACTTGGTGTTGCAGTTTCTCACAGGACCCCTCCACAGAGTTAAGATGAAGGGCCCCCTGTGCTCCAACCTCCGGTATAGCGGTTCCTTGTCCAGAGGAAATTATGTTGCAGTGTATCTCAAGGTCACCCCAGGAAGGCAGAAACTCTCCTCCCATATGGGGAGGAACACTCTGTAGTTGGAGGCAAGGCAGTCTCTTGCAGAGTCTCTGCCTTGAGGAGGGGTAGGCGTGTTTGAGAGCCCTGGGCCTGAGGCCCTAGCATAGGATCCACAGAGTCTTCCTCCACGTGCCTCGCCCCCCCACCCCCTACATAGATACTGCCCAGGCCTTCTCACATGAGAAGGCTGCATGCACTGCAGCGGAAGAGACATGCCATTCATTCCCCACTCCTGCCTGCAAGGGCCCAATGAGGGTCAGCCCTGTCAGTGGTAGGAAACTCGCAGGTACTTGGCCACCAGCCCCTGAAGCCACAAACCCCTTCCCCGAGCAAGCAGCCTTGCCTCAAGTAGGAGGGTGGGCAGGCATAGAGGGCTAAGGAAGACGCCAGAGCACCCCTTCCACATCTCCCCAGCCCCCGAAAGGGGCCGCTCCCTAGTGCACCTGAGGCTGTGGTCGGTGCAGAAAGTGACGTCAGATATCATGGCACAACAACTGTGAAGTGTGCGGGCACATTTATTTCAGGCTCAGTGACAGAGACACTGGGGAGAGGAGGGGCCTGCGGCAGCAGAGGGTCTTGGTCACTCTTCTTGACTCTGTGTCTACAGCTTGTGTGGTCTCAGCTTTAGAGTGGCTGGTATCCTCCCCTGAGAAGGAAAGCAGAGTGGCAAGTGTACCCTTGGGAGCCCTGGGAATTCAGTACTTGCCTGGGGGTCCCTTGGTTGGACAGGAAGGGTGGGCTGGCCTTGGTTATGAGCAGTGGGAGAGGCACAGGGTGGCCCCGAACTCTTACCTGAAGGACTTGGCCACATGCGCCAACAGTCTCTGGAAGCGATGCCTCCAAGCCCCTAGGGGACGCTTTGGCTCCTGGAGCAGCTCCTCCATGGTGTCCCACAACACAGCACGTTCCTCAGGGTCTTTTCGTGACACTTTCACATTCTGTAAAACAGAGTCAGTCGCCTCCTGCCTACAGGGCCACCAGGACTGCAGCCACTGTGATGTGCCTCCCCAACCTGGTACTTGGCATAGCGTGGTGACATGTGCAGTCTGAACCCCACGCCCCCGTGGAAGGTGACCATGACCAAGGAGAGGAATGAGACTTACCAGGTGAAGAGGTGGCAGGAAGGGAGTGAAGAGCATGCTTCCAGGCGTGTGTGACGTGCCAGGAGTGGCCAAGAGAACTTCCTTGAAGAGATCTGCTAAGCTGCCCACTCTGCAGGGTACAAAGTGGCCGAGGCCCACCCCCTACATGCCCAAGCCCGTTACCCCTCCCACCTTTCCCTCCTCCCACAGCAGAGTACACTGTGCTCAAGCAGTGGATACATTTCTGGTATGTGACATCTCCTCCATCCCTTCCTCCCAAACTTCCCATCTTTCTTTCACTCCTTTTCTTCTGCCCTCCGGACACCCGAGTAGGCTCAAGCCAGGTTCCTGCTTGCCGAACAGAAAATTCAGAGGTACTCAGGCAGAAGGTGAGTTCTCATTTGGTGGGAATGACACCGACAGGAGTGATTATGTAGCCCTCCTCACACCCCAATATGAGTTGTAGAATGACATCTGTCAAGGCCCTCAGGAAGTATGTGGTCAGAATAGGTCATCAAAGCAAGGAGAGTGAGCTGGCTGAGGCATCCAGGATCCAGACCGACCCTGGTTTTCCTATAGAGGGCAGGTGAGGCTCTGTCCCTGTGTCAGTCAGCATGTGGTGGGTGGTGGATGGTGGACAGGTATTTGGGGGCCTGGAGGGCTACGACAATATGAGGCAGACCGGGCACAGGTCTGGGCTGGGCTGAGTAGATGCCTGGCAGCAGAGGTCAATGCTTCTTGTTGCCTAATCCCACTGACTCAAATCCCACCCCTGAGGCTGGATTTCACGTGAACCTGCCAAGGGATGCGCCCCTCCCCCACTTTAACACCAGTCTGTGGGGTGGACACCACTGAGTTCAGGGGAACCCCCTGCAAGCAGCACCCTCAAGGGGAACAGGAAGCAGGTAGCCTCAGGATTTTATTTGTTCTTTAAAATAATGGTGCTGTGTGGCAAAGCATCTGTCACATGCCCCTGAGGATACACGGCTGATGTTTTCTGTGAGCCTCTCATGGGCCGTGCCCTGATCCACACCCAGCTGTGGCTTCAAGCCGGCCTATAAGGAAGAAGCCACGAAAGGCACGAGTAAAGCAGAAGGTGATGGCAGAAAGTTTATGAGGCAATGGGAGGACTGAGGAGTGGCAGTACCCCTGGCCCTGGGACTTGAAATAGGGTTAGTGAAGATTTAGTAAAGGAGTCGTGTCTGAAATGAGTGAAGAAAGCAGTTGGCCTAGAAAGAGAGGAAAGGGAGAGCATCACACCGTGTTGGCTCTAGAAGACACCGTGGGCTTTTGCACCTGACAATACATGAGCTCAGTTTTCTGTTCCAGAAGTTTGTGGAAGTGAAGGTGAGTCGTGAGGTTCGGGTACCGGATTAGGAAACCGGGCCTCACTGAGACATCAAACTCTGGCATTTGAAACGCAAAACTCTTTGTTTTTCAAACTTGTGGTAAAAGAACACTGATTACTTTTCCATTGTTGCTCATGCTTTTTTACATCCCGACTTTTCCATTTCCACTCAGGTCAATGATTTATTTTGAGTTAATATGTGAGGTATTGAGGTTTGTTGCTTTTTTCCTTAAGGACATCCACCTTTCCCAGTACCAATAGTCAATTTAATTCTCTCAGAGCTTTTGTAGGTCTCTTCCATTTCATCCATTGATCCATGTATCCTGTCCTGAGGTAACACAAGGCTGTTGTGATCACCACCCCTTTCAGTCATATCGGGAGCTTTGGGAGTGTAATTCCTCCTAGTCTCTGTCCCGTGCATTACCATAGAACTTTGAGAAATGGCTTTTCCTTTTAATGTTGCCCACGACAGAACTCTAGACCAATTGCTAGAGAATTGATATCCTGACCCTTTGGGTCTTCTGATCAGTTAATGTAATATGCTTCCCTTTATTTAGGTCTTTACTTTCTCTGGGCAATATTTTATAGTTGTCTCTGAACAGGTCTTTTACTTGTTCTCTTAAAATTCTGAAGAGATACTTCAGTTATTTTACTGGTATTATAAATGGCATTTAAGGCAATTCTGTCTCCAATTATTTGCTCCTAGCACACTGAAATCCAATGGGTTTTGTGCATATGGCCTTTGTATCCTGCAACTGTGCTAAGTCTTTTACGACATCTGGGCGATGATATGTTTTCTCCTGGAATACGTAGTAGTATTCTCTAGGTAAACTATGGTTCCACTTGTAAATGAAGCTTGTCTTTTACTTCCTCCTTTTCAATCTGCAGGCCTTGTATTTCATTTTCCTGCCTCATTGTGCCACCTAAGGAGGGCCTCCGGTATAATGGTGGGTTCACACGGGGAGAGTCTGTGGAGAGAGACATTCTGCCCTACTCTCCACCCTATGGCAAAGCCCTCAGTCTTTCACCATTAAATATGATGCCAGCAGCAGGTGTGTCAGAGAAGTACTGGGCTAGGTTGGTGATATTCCCTTATGATCCTAAGTTATCAGGTCTTTTCCAAATTTAATTATCAGGAATGTGTGCTTTCTGTTACTAACTTAATTTTCTGTCACATACTTGACAATTACTTTTCTTTTCTCTTATTCCACGAATGTTGTAAAATTAATTGGTGGATTTTTCAATGCTACAATGACCTTGCATTCCTACAATAAACTGTGCTTGCTAATGGGTTGTATTTTTCATACACCGTTGAATTAAAACTGCTAGAATTTCATGAGAGAGGTTTGCATCTAGGTTCATTAGGAATACTGGTCTGTAATACCATTGTCTTCACGTGCCAACTTCTTGGACTTTTTTTTTTTTTTTTTGGTATAAATGTAATGCTGACCTCAGAAAGTGAATTGGGAAGTGTTCCCTCTTGTTGTGTCTGAAAAAGCTCTTGTCAGACTGCTATCAGTTTTTAAAAGTATTTGATACTGGTCACCAGCGAAGCCATCTAGGACTGAGATTTCGTTCATGAGAATATTTTGAATTACAAACTCATTTCACATCTTTTGATGGCCCTTTTTGCTTCTCAAGGCCTTTCCTGGTCACTGTCACTTCATTGTAACCAGGATTGAATATCTTCTTCCCCCAAAGAGTCTCCTGACACGTTTTACATGGGACCATAGATCCTTTTGCCTCAAAGTGTCCCTAGGTCTTCAATGCCCTGGCACTTTTCTTCCACCTCGGCACCCTCCACTGGTATGGCTTCTAGACTGAGATTTAAACAATGCTTCTGTTTCCTGTGTGAGCGCTGAGTCAGGCAAGTCAAAAAGTGTTCCCTAAGGCAGTCCACCGACAGTCTAGTATCTGCTGAACAAACCCCTCACTTCTTCTGTATTAAATGAAGTAGGTAAGAATTGGGCCTTTTCCACCCAGCGGATAGATGCCATGAAGGGCAGAAGAGGAGACAGGGCACACAAAATCGTGAGACTTCCTACCATTTGAATTTGGCTTTTTCTCGATTTTTCCATTCTCTTGATTGCGGTGGAATTTTGAATGGCTCTCAGATCTCCTGAGTCTCGGGTGTTTTGTGCTGACTTTTCTCCATGGGGGTGACAAGAGTCTGGAGTTTCCCTAGTCTCCCATTTTACTGACCCCACTCATGATTATACCTTTAAATTTGATTATGATTACAAACACAAATGAATCGTACAAACTATGGGATGCATTGTGATAATTCCATGTATGCATTGATCACGTCCACCCACCAGTCTCCTACCCTCCCCACCCTTCCCTCTCCCTGCCTCACCCGACCCCTTCCCAGTCTACCATATTCCTTGTTCTACCTCAGGCCGTCTTTGTATTTATTTGTTTTTCACTCTGCACATGTGAGAGAACACATGTGATATCACTTTTCTGTTTCTGGCTTATTTTGCTTAATGTGATGCCCTAGGCCAATTCTATCTGTTTGTCTGCAAATCCCATGGTTTCGCTTTTCTTTATGACGGAATAATACTCCATTGTTTATATGTATATATGATACCATGATATAAAATATACACATATATGCATATGTATTCAATTTACTTTATGCATTCATCTGTTGATGCGCCTCTAGGCTGATCCCACATCTCGGCTATTGTAAGTAGTGCCACAATAAAGGTGTCTCTTGTGTACTGACCTCATTTCCTTTGGGTGCGTACCCAGGACTGAGAAAGCTGGATCACTGGAACTGGTAGTTCTAGTTTAACTTTTGGGGGAAACATCCATACTGCTTTCCTTACTGGCTGTGCTAATGTATACCCCCCACTAGGAGTAGGTAAGTGTTCCCTTTTCTCCACATCCTTGCCAGCAATTCTTAATAATGGCCATTCTACTTGGAGTGAGATCTAATTTCACTGCAGTTTTGATTTACATTTCAACGATGGCTACAGATTTTGCGCATTTTCTCATGTATTTATTGGCCTTTTGCATTTCTTCTTTTGAGAAGTGTCTGCTCATAGGGCTGGTGGAGTGGCTCAAGTGATAGCGTGTCTGCTTAGAAGTGTCTGCTCAGATCAGTTGCCCATTGTTATTGGATTATCATTTTATTCTTGTCAAGTTTTAGGCCTCTTCAGATGTTCTGGATATACCTTTGCATAGTGAGACAATTACTTCAGTCAAGCAAATAAAAGTACCCACCTCTCCACATAGTCGCCGTTGTTTTCTCCGTGTGTGATGTGAGCACCTGAATTACTCTCTTGGTATGCTTCCAGTACACATTCCTTGTGACTAGAGTCCACATTCTGCACGTGTCATCTCTAGACTCATTCATTCCACATAACTACAACTTGGTATGCTTTGGTCACTATCTCCCATTTTTCCCCATCTCCCTGTCCCTGGCAACCACCATTCTCCTTTCTGCTTGTACATGTTCGGCCATTTTAGATGGCACCTATAAGAGAGATTCTGTTGTATTTTTAGTTCTGCATATGGCATGTTTCTCTTAGCATTATGTCCTTGAAGTATACACATATTTTCACAAATGCATAATCTCTCTTTTATGGCTGAATAATACCCCAATATACTTGTGCCACACTGTCTGTATGCGTTATCTGTTAGTGACACTAAACAATATATGTGTGTATGCATATAATGTGGGTGTTATGCGTAAATCAGCAAATGTATATATTTTCTATGTTAATATATGTTATATAGCCCAAAACGTATACTTTGAGATATATTATACATAACATCCATTAATATACGTTAATATAAATGTATACGTAATGTGTAGCATATTGACCATATGGCACATTAGATTATCGTTACTTCTACATCTTATACTTGAATGTTTGTAACCTTTTACTAACGTCTCTCCATTTTTCCAGCACCTCACCCTTGGCGACCACTCTTGAACTCTACTTGTATAATTTCAATACTTTTTGTTCTGCATCTACTACCATGTCATGTAGTAGTATAATATTGCATAATTTAATGTCATATAATTAACATAAGATATGATATGATATAATATGATGTCATGTAACATAATCCCTATATGGTTTTTGTGGTGGGATTATTTTATCCTTTCACATTCAAACTACTGGCGACTCTTGAGTCTAAAGTGTGTCTGTTGTGGCCAGGATACAGTTGACTCGTGCTCTTACACAGCTTGCTTTATATGGCTGGGCTCAGTATATTTACGTTTAATATAATGAACAATAAGGTCGGATTTATGCTTTCCACTTTTCTATTATCCTGCTTACATCCAATGCTCCTCTGTCTCTCCACTGACGCTCTTTTGTTGTTGTTGTTGCTACCAAGATACCTTCTCGATGTACCCTGTCTATTCTCGTTTTGTTTCCTGCATTGGCAGGCTTTCTGTCACTGTGACAAAATCCCTGAGAAAAATCACCTTAACAGAGGAAAGATTTATTTTGACTCATGCTTCAAAGGCTTCAATCTAGGGTCACTTTGCTCCGTAGTTTCTGGATCTGTAGAGGGACAGAGCATCATGACGGCAGCACGTGTTGGAGCAAAGCTGCTCGCCTCCTGTGACTAGAAAGAAAAGACAAATGGATAGTGGGGCCGGGGGCAAGATACGCACCCAATAACTTGCGTCCTCCAAGTAGGTCCTGCCTCCAAACGTCTGTAACACGTGCAAACAGCCTAGGAAATCATGAGCCTACAAGGGGATTAAAATCCGTACATGAGGTCAGAGCCCCCATGATCCAATCACTCCCCAGGCCCCACTTTTGAACCCTGCTGCACTGGGGACCAAACCTTCAACACATGAGATTTGGGGGGACATTTATAGTCCAAACCATAAACTTTCCTCACTGTATTTTTGAGGTATGTTCTAAGCGGTTGACACCCACGGGTGACAGTTAACATTTTAACATAAAAGAACCTAGTTAGATTAATACCAACTTAATTTCAATATTCTATCGTCTTGGGCCCACTGAAGCTCCAGACCCTCCTGTTCCTTTGTGCTATTATTGCCATAAAATTCTTCATACTGCTAATTTTTTTCATCAGGATATGTTCCTTATAAAGGGGGGGATGCATTGTGACAATTCCAAATAGGCTCATATTGGACAGTGATTAGATCACCCCTACCATCTCTTTCCCCTCAACCCCTCCCCGCCCCACTTAAAACTATTGCAAAGAGGTTTCTTTGTTCTATTTTGTATAAGTACATGAAGTCTATCAACCTTATTACCTTAATCTCCTTCGTTCACCTTTCTCCCTCCCACAAGTACCCCCCACGCTGTACCTATTTTATAGTCCTGTCTCTCATTATTAATATCTAAGTTGATGTTCAAAGGGTTTTCTTAATGTATCCCTGCTGTGAGTGTACTTTACTTTGGTCCGTTCAACCTCTTCCATTGCTCTGCCTTACCCTTTAACCTCCCACCTCTCCCCCATTTTTCAGCAGCTTTCAAGACACATCCTTATATCCTCTACCCTCACAGATGTTATGTTTTACGATATTGTTGAGGCTTTATCATTCTCTTTTCTTTCTCTCCTTCCCTGAGTTCCATAGGGTAGTTCCACTATTACAACCGTGAGTTGTAAGATGGAGCTCCCTGGGCCAGCCTGTGCTGTTGGATGTGTTCTCTGGGGTGATGACAAATAAGTATAGGGCGCTGTCTTCAGCTGAGCCAGTCCTCTTCTTTAAAATAGAGAAAAACCTGCGTGGATTGCCCTGGCACTGTTTCAGTCATTTATCAAATTGATAAATTTGATATTGAGAGCCACTATGGGCACAGTGGGTCCAGAGTTAGGCTCATTGCACATAGAAGTGATCTCCTGCGACCCAGATCCCAGCCCTTCTGGGGCAAATAATCTGTCACAGCGTAGAGAACTCAGACTCAACAGGCCTGCGAGTTTGCTCTCCCCTGAAAGATGAAGGGTTAAGCTGCTAGGCCTGCCACGCTAGGGCCCCTCTCTGGGGGCCGCAGGAAGATGCAGCTTATGACTCCGCAGCAGCAGAGTTCCAGAAACCTTCAGGGCCTCCCGAAAGGGTGATGTGCACATAGTGTCTGAAAGGACTGTATGCCAGAGGCCAGCACAGCTTTTCATCCCACCACGGGTAAAGAAGCTAATGTGCGGTCCCCTTTGTGAACTCCATTCCTGTCCCTGTCTTACATTGCTCCTGCTCCTCCTGCAGATGAGTACTTGTATTCATGCAGTCGATACATTCTCATCAACTCCTTCATGCACTGAGATGCCTCCTGTGTCCCTTCCTCTCTCCCACTCGCCTTAGAATCCTTTCTCACCAGGCTTCCAGCCCCACCCTAACACATGACTAAATGAATTATTGAAAGTGATGGTTCCTAATGTTTACATTACTGTTGACTGTAAACCCAAAGACTTGGGGGAAGATGGATTTGTACATTGGTAACTTTAAGCTTTAGTGAATTTGAATCCCAAGTATGTGTCAGTCATACTGTTCCATTTCCCAGCTCCTTGCTCGTGTCAATAAATTCAACAAGTAGACAGGGAGGCTCCGCCTGATCTCCCAGATTGCCCCCAAATTCCCAGGGACTGGAGCCCCAGGTCTGCTAAGGATCTATAATCAAACTCCAGGTGTCCCTTCAATGCATTAGTGAAACCCAAGGTGGGCACTGGAGGAAACATAATGTAGAAAACGGTGTCTTACACAGACCTTGAAGCCCTTGGCTATCATTTTATTTTTTATTACTTTTCTAATATGGAATGCTTCATGAATTTTCCTGTCATCCTTGCACAGTGGCCATGCTAATCTTCTCTGTATCGTTCTAATTTTACTGTATGTGCTGCCGAAGCAAGCAACGGCTATAATTTTAAATCAGGCTACTCAAATCAAAGTAAGGGTTCAGCCCTGGGGAACTCTCCAGGGTCCTGACCTTGAGCCTGCCCTAGGGTGTAAACAGAGCTGGAAACCCGCTTTCTAGAAACCAGTGGCGGGCATTGAGACCAGACAAACGGCTCTAGCATAAGAAGTACCAGGTGGTTTGGGGGTTTTTGTTGTTGTTGTTGTTGTTTGTTTGTTTTGGCAACAGTCTAGTTATGAAACTCAGGCTGACCTCAATCTGGTGATCCTCCTGCCTCATCTTTCCAAGTGCTGGGATTAGAGGTATGTGCCTCCACACCTGGGAGAAGCATCAGCGTTCACCACCCTGTCTCTAGTTCTGTTTTGTAGCAAGGGGAAGAAAGAACGTGGAGTTGCACAGTAGGATAAGTGTTCTAAAGTTGGTTAACCCCTGCTGAATGTTGTTCCAAAAATGGGCACCAGGTCACAATACCAGCAATGGGACTTCATTACATGAGACCCACCTGCTAACATTAAAATTTTTAGTGTTTTGTCAATTCGCAGTTTGAAAAATGGAACGTGGTTTTTATGTTCTTTCCAGTCTGCTTATGACATGGCACTGCTCCTCCTTTCGTCTTGGCCATTTTTCATTTCTACAAATGGCCCACTCACATTCTTTGCTCCCTTCTTCTGACATTCTTTGTTCTTCTGTAAGTGTCACTGACTTGTCACATCAGAGTTCTCTGTGTGTTGCAAATATGATTTTTACTCCAATGTAATTGAGGAAGATGTTTGCTGTCAGTCTCTACTTTCAGTTTGCAGCTTATTTTCTGTATCTTCTCTTGTGGATGCTTTTCATTTGGGTGACATTGTGGTTGATGCTTTCAGTCCTCACCCGCACTATGTGAAGCTGGAAAGATTGTCCTCAAGTAGAAATCAAGGTTCAGATGAGATGTGGCACTAGCCCTCAGTTTCTAATGTTATATGTCAACATTAAGTCCCTTTTGCACCTGTCTCCTCCCAGGCATAACTGGAATGACACATGGCACCAAACTAGCCCCCTTCTCTGTTCATAGGAGTGGGCCTCTTACAAACCCCAGAGGGCCAGGTCTTGCAGAAGGAGGTGCTGGAAAGAACACTCCAGCGAGAGTCAGGAGATCTGGGGGCCAGGGCCAGACCCACCACTAGCTGTGACTCTCACTGAGGTACGGATTCTCTCCTGGCTGTTCCTCTAACACTTTTGAGCACTTTTGAGCTGCTGCTGCAAGTGTTGGGGAGTGGCGAGTCCTTTGATCTCATCTGAGATACCATGACCTACAGCAACCATTTTGGCAGCCTATGAATCCTCTTCCTAGCTATCTCTCAGCAGAGTAGGTATTGTTAATACCGTGATTTTCATGCATACACTGATAAGGAATTCAGCTCAAAAACATAGGAAACTCATGCAACTAGATAGCCAAAAAAAAAAAAAAAAAAAAAGAAAGAAAAAACCAACCAAACAAACCCAATTTACAAGTGGGCTAAGGACTCACATAGACATTGTTAAAAAGAAGACCCACAGATGGTCTGCAGGTATAGGAAAAAGTGCTCAACACTAATCATCAGGGAAATGAAAATCAAAATCACAATGACATTACCTCACAACTATTAGGGTGGGTATTTCAAAGGATAAGAGATAAGAACTGGGGAAAGTATGGAATAAAGTTAACCATTTTACAGTGTTGGCTAATGTGAATTGGTACAGCCATTAAGGAAAACAAGACACATGTTTCTCAAAAAGTTGAAAGTATTACAACCATAGAATCTAGCAACCCCTGTTGTATATATATGTGTATCAGTAGCTTGAAGTAAATATCTTCATTCTCTCGGTTAGGCATCATTACTTACAATAGCTGTACAAGTGTCTGTCAATTGGTGAATAGATAAAGAAAATGTATCCTCTTTTTCTGTAAACACACATGTACACACACACGCACACACAATGCAGCATTATTCAGTAACAAAAAGATGAAACTCTTGCTATTTTTGTGTCATTTCCAACAACACGGATGACATTATGCCAAGTGCAGTAAGTCAGAAACAGAAAGACAAATGCTCTATCGTCTGACTTCAATGTGGAATCTAAAACAGTCCCAGTCAGAAAAGAAAAGTATAAAATAGGGGATACCCAAGTCAGGGAAGCACAAGGTAAATGGGAGATGCCGGTCAAAGGGCACAAACTTTTATTTGTAAAAGGGCCTGGGGCATGACTCAAGAGATGGTGCGCCTGCCTTTCAGCACGAGAGAATGAGTTCAAAGCTCAGTATGGGGAACAAAAACTGAATGCATTATGAGATCAACGTATACCATAATGACGGTGCTTTCCATTATGTAGTTACACATAACTCATGCAATCTATGAAATATGGTACATAGTATATATATTGAACATGTTTTAAAGATACACACATTGAATCATATTAATGCATGAATTATATATTTGGTTACATATAAACGTACATACGTATATGTACATACTTAGATTTGGTTAGTGCTTCTTTGTATACTTGAAATTTGCAAGGGAGTAGATCTTATATATTTTCGTCACAAAGGAAATGTGGTGACACTGTGAGGTGAGGGATTTGTGGTTTAGCTTGGTCATGATAATCATTTCACCTATGGAATCATCACACTTGTATGGCTTAACAGAGTAATATTTTTAATTGTCAATTACACTTCAAAAAAGGCTGGGAAAAAACACCAACATGCCTAGGAGACGGTGACTTCCTGAGAACCTAGGCCAAATGGTCCACAAGTGCTGGCCCGAAAGAAGAGGGGACACCCATCCTGGAGCAGGTCCAGAGCACAGGGTCCCACAGGCTAGGAAAACAGCAATGTTAGTGGCAGATGAACAAAGAATCCCTCACATTCCATTTGCTGGTGCATTGGCTGGGGAACTATAATTTTTGGCACTGAGATTTCTAACAGAGTCCCCTCCACAGAGTTAGGATGAAGGGCCCCCTGTGCTCCAACCTCCGGTATAGCGGTTCCTTGTCCAGAGGAAATTATGTTGCAGTGTATCTCAAGGTCACCCCAGGAAGGCTGTGTCTGAAGGCCAACTGTTACTCCACTGGCCTCTGTGACACTTGGTGTTGCAGTTTCTCACAGGACCCCTCCACAGAGTTAAGATGAAGGGCCCCCTGTGCTCCAACCTCCGGTATAGCGGTTCCTTGTCCAGAGGAAATTATGTTGCAGTGTATCTCAAGGTCACCCCAGGAAGGCAGAAACTCTCCTCCCATATGGGGAGGAACACTCTGTAGTTGGAGGCAAGGCAGTCTCTTGCAGAGTCTCTGCCTTGAGGAGGGGTAGGCGTGTTTGAGAGCCCTGGGCCTGAGGCCCTAGCATAGGATCCACAGAGTCTTCCTCCACGTGCCTCGCCCCCCCACCCCCTACATAGATACTGCCCAGGCCTTCTCACATGAGAAGGCTGCATGCACTGCAGCGGAAGAGACATGCCATTCATTCCCCACTCCTGCCTGCAAGGGCCCAATGAGGGTCAGCCCTGTCAGTGGTAGGAAACTCGCAGGTACTTGGCCACCAGCCCCTGAAGCCACAAACCCCTTCCCCGAGCAAGCAGCCTTGCCTCAAGTAGGAGGGTGGGCAGGCATAGAGGGCTAAGGAAGACGCCAGAGCACCCCTTCCACATCTCCCCAGCCCCCGAAAGGGGCCGCTCCCTAGTGCACCTGAGGCTGTGGTCGGTGCAGAAAGTGACGTCAGATATCATGGCACAACAACTGTGAAGTGTGCGGGCACATTTATTTCAGGCTCAGTGACAGAGACACTGGGGAGAGGAGGGGCCTGCGGCAGCAGAGGGTCTTGGTCACTCTTCTTGACTCTGTGTCTACAGCTTGTGTGGTCTCAGCTTTAGAGTGGCTGGTATCCTCCCCTGAGAAGGAAAGCAGAGTGGCAAGTGTACCCTTGGGAGCCCTGGGAATTCAGTACTTGCCTGGGGGTCCCTTGGTTGGACAGGAAGGGTGGGCTGGCCTTGGTTATGAGCAGTGGGAGAGGCACAGGGTGGCCCCGAACTCTTACCTGAAGGACTTGGCCACATGCGCCAACAGTCTCTGGAAGCGATGCCTCCAAGCCCCTAGGGGACGCTTTGGCTCCTGGAGCAGCTCCTCCATGGTGTCCCACAACACAGCACGTTCCTCAGGGTCTTTTCGTGACACTTTCACATTCTGTAAAACAGAGTCAGTCGCCTCCTGCCTACAGGGCCACCAGGACTGCAGCCACTGTGATGTGCCTCCCCAACCTGGTACTTGGCATAGCGTGGTGACATGTGCAGTCTGAACCCCACGCCCCCGTGGAAGGTGACCATGACCAAGGAGAGGAATGAGACTTACCAGGTGAAGAGGTGGCAGGAAGGGAGTGAAGAGCATGCTTCCAGGCGTGTGTGACGTGCCAGGAGTGGCCAAGAGAACTTCCTTGAAGAGATCTGCTAAGCTGCCCACTCTGCAGGGTACAAAGTGGCCGAGGCCCACCCCCTACATGCCCAAGCCCGTTACCCCTCCCACCTTTCCCTCCTCCCACAGCAGAGTACACTGTGCTCAAGCAGTGGATACATTTCTGGTATGTGACATCTCCTCCATCCCTTCCTCCCAAACTTCCCATCTTTCTTTCACTCCTTTTCTTCTGCCCTCCGGACACCCGAGTAGGCTCAAGCCAGGTTCCTGCTTGCCGAACAGAAAATTCAGAGGTACTCAGGCAGAAGGTGAGTTCTCATTTGGTGGGAATGACACCGACAGGAGTGATTATGTAGCCCTCCTCACACCCCAATATGAGTTGTAGAATGACATCTGTCAAGGCCCTCAGGAAGTATGTGGTCAGAATAGGTCATCAAAGCAAGGAGAGTGAGCTGGCTGAGGCATCCAGGATCCAGACCGACCCTGGTTTTCCTATAGAGGGCAGGTGAGGCTCTGTCCCTGTGTCAGTCAGCATGTGGTGGGTGGTGGATGGTGGACAGGTATTTGGGGGCCTGGAGGGCTACGACAATATGAGGCAGACCGGGCACAGGTCTGGGCTGGGCTGAGTAGATGCCTGGCAGCAGAGGTCAATGCTTCTTGTTGCCTAATCCCACTGACTCAAATCCCACCCCTGAGGCTGGATTTCACGTGAACCTGCCAAGGGATGCGCCCCTCCCCCACTTTAACACCAGTCTGTGGGGTGGACACCACTGAGTTCAGGGGAACCCCCTGCAAGCAGCACCCTCAAGGGGAACAGGAAGCAGGTAGCCTCAGGATTTTATTTGTTCTTTAAAATAATGGTGCTGTGTGGCAAAGCATCTGTCACATGCCCCTGAGGATACACGGCTGATGTTTTCTGTGAGCCTCTCATGGGCCGTGCCCTGATCCACACCCAGCTGTGGCTTCAAGCCGGCCTATAAGGAAGAAGCCACGAAAGGCACGAGTAAAGCAGAAGGTGATGGCAGAAAGTTTATGAGGCAATGGGAGGACTGAGGAGTGGCAGTACCCCTGGCCCTGGGACTTGAAATAGGGTTAGTGAAGATTTAGTAAAGGAGTCGTGTCTGAAATGAGTGAAGAAAGCAGTTGGCCTAGAAAGAGAGGAAAGGGAGAGCATCACACCGTGTTGGCTCTAGAAGACACCGTGGGCTTTTGCACCTGACAATACATGAGCTCAGTTTTCTGTTCCAGAAGTTTGTGGAAGTGAAGGTGAGTCGTGAGGTTCGGGTACCGGATTAGGAAACCGGGCCTCACTGAGACATCAAACTCTGGCATTTGAAACGCAAAACTCTTTGTTTTTCAAACTTGTGGTAAAAGAACACTGATTACTTTTCCATTGTTGCTCATGCTTTTTTACATCCCGACTTTTCCATTTCCACTCAGGTCAATGATTTATTTTGAGTTAATATGTGAGGTATTGAGGTTTGTTGCTTTTTTCCTTAAGGACATCCACCTTTCCCAGTACCAATAGTCAATTTAATTCTCTCAGAGCTTTTGTAGGTCTCTTCCATTTCATCCATTGATCCATGTATCCTGTCCTGAGGTAACACAAGGCTGTTGTGATCACCACCCCTTTCAGTCATATCGGGAGCTTTGGGAGTGTAATTCCTCCTAGTCTCTGTCCCGTGCATTACCATAGAACTTTGAGAAATGGCTTTTCCTTTTAATGTTGCCCACGACAGAACTCTAGACCAATTGCTAGAGAATTGATATCCTGACCCTTTGGGTCTTCTGATCAGTTAATGTAATATGCTTCCCTTTATTTAGGTCTTTACTTTCTCTGGGCAATATTTTATAGTTGTCTCTGAACAGGTCTTTTACTTGTTCTCTTAAAATTCTGAAGAGATACTTCAGTTATTTTACTGGTATTATAAATGGCATTTAAGGCAATTCTGTCTCCAATTATTTGCTCCTAGCACACTGAAATCCAATGGGTTTTGTGCATATGGCCTTTGTATCCTGCAACTGTGCTAAGTCTTTTACGACATCTGGGCGATGATATGTTTTCTCCTGGAATACGTAGTAGTATTCTCTAGGTAAACTATGGTTCCACTTGTAAATGAAGCTTGTCTTTTACTTCCTCCTTTTCAATCTGCAGGCCTTGTATTTCATTTTCCTGCCTCATTGTGCCACCTAAGGAGGGCCTCCGGTATAATGGTGGGTTCACACGGGGAGAGTCTGTGGAGAGAGACATTCTGCCCTACTCTCCACCCTATGGCAAAGCCCTCAGTCTTTCACCATTAAATATGATGCCAGCAGCAGGTGTGTCAGAGAAGTACTGGGCTAGGTTGGTGATATTCCCTTATGATCCTAAGTTATCAGGTCTTTTCCAAATTTAATTATCAGGAATGTGTGCTTTCTGTTACTAACTTAATTTTCTGTCACATACTTGACAATTACTTTTCTTTTCTCTTATTCCACGAATGTTGTAAAATTAATTGGTGGATTTTTCAATGCTACAATGACCTTGCATTCCTACAATAAACTGTGCTTGCTAATGGGTTGTATTTTTCATACACCGTTGAATTAAAACTGCTAGAATTTCATGAGAGAGGTTTGCATCTAGGTTCATTAGGAATACTGGTCTGTAATACCATTGTCTTCACGTGCCAACTTCTTGGACTTTTTTTTTTTTTTTTGGTATAAATGTAATGCTGACCTCAGAAAGTGAATTGGGAAGTGTTCCCTCTTGTTGTGTCTGAAAAAGCTCTTGTCAGACTGCTATCAGTTTTTAAAAGTATTTGATACTGGTCACCAGCGAAGCCATCTAGGACTGAGATTTCGTTCATGAGAATATTTTGAATTACAAACTCATTTCACATCTTTTGATGGCCCTTTTTGCTTCTCAAGGCCTTTCCTGGTCACTGTCACTTCATTGTAACCAGGATTGAATATCTTCTTCCCCCAAAGAGTCTCCTGACACGTTTTACATGGGACCATAGATCCTTTTGCCTCAAAGTGTCCCTAGGTCTTCAATGCCCTGGCACTTTTCTTCCACCTCGGCACCCTCCACTGGTATGGCTTCTAGACTGAGATTTAAACAATGCTTCTGTTTCCTGTGTGAGCGCTGAGTCAGGCAAGTCAAAAAGTGTTCCCTAAGGCAGTCCACCGACAGTCTAGTATCTGCTGAACAAACCCCTCACTTCTTCTGTATTAAATGAAGTAGGTAAGAATTGGGCCTTTTCCACCCAGCGGATAGATGCCATGAAGGGCAGAAGAGGAGACAGGGCACACAAAATCGTGAGACTTCCTACCATTTGAATTTGGCTTTTTCTCGATTTTTCCATTCTCTTGATTGCGGTGGAATTTTGAATGGCTCTCAGATCTCCTGAGTCTCGGGTGTTTTGTGCTGACTTTTCTCCATGGGGGTGACAAGAGTCTGGAGTTTCCCTAGTCTCCCATTTTACTGACCCCACTCATGATTATACCTTTAAATTTGATTATGATTACAAACACAAATGAATCGTACAAACTATGGGATGCATTGTGATAATTCCATGTATGCATTGATCACGTCCACCCACCAGTCTCCTACCCTCCCCACCCTTCCCTCTCCCTGCCTCACCCGACCCCTTCCCAGTCTACCATATTCCTTGTTCTACCTCAGGCCGTCTTTGTATTTATTTGTTTTTCACTCTGCACATGTGAGAGAACACATGTGATATCACTTTTCTGTTTCTGGCTTATTTTGCTTAATGTGATGCCCTAGGCCAATTCTATCTGTTTGTCTGCAAATCCCATGGTTTCGCTTTTCTTTATGACGGAATAATACTCCATTGTTTATATGTATATATGATACCATGATATAAAATATACACATATATGCATATGTATTCAATTTACTTTATGCATTCATCTGTTGATGCGCCTCTAGGCTGATCCCACATCTCGGCTATTGTAAGTAGTGCCACAATAAAGGTGTCTCTTGTGTACTGACCTCATTTCCTTTGGGTGCGTACCCAGGACTGAAAAAGCTGGATCACTGGAACTGGTAGTTCTAGTTTAACTTTTGGGGGAAACATCCATACTGCTTTCCTTACTGGCTGTGCTAATGTATACCCCCCACTAGGAGTAGGTAAGTGTTCCCTTTTCTCCACATCCTTGCCAGCAATTCTTAATAATGGCCATTCTACTTGGAGTGAGATCTAATTTCACTGCAGTTTTGATTTACATTTCAACGATGGCTACAGATTTTGCGCATTTTCTCATGTATTTATTGGCCTTTTGCATTTCTTCTTTTGAGAAGTGTCTGCTCATAGGGCTGGTGGAGTGGCTCAAGTGATAGCGTGTCTGCTTAGAAGTGTCTGCTCAGATCAGTTGCCCATTGTTATTGGATTATCATTTTATTCTTGTCAAGTTTTAGGCCTCTTCAGATGTTCTGGATATACCTTTGCATAGTGAGACAATTACTTCAGTCAAGCAAATAAAAGTACCCACCTCTCCACATAGTCGCCGTTGTTTTCTCCGTGTGTGATGTGAGCACCTGAATTACTCTCTTGGTATGCTTCCAGTACACATTCCTTGTGACTAGAGTCCACATTCTGCACGTGTCATCTCTAGACTCATTCATTCCACATAACTACAACTTGGTATGCTTTGGTCACTATCTCCCATTTTTCCCCATCTCCCTGTCCCTGGCAACCACCATTCTCCTTTCTGCTTGTACATGTTCGGCCATTTTAGATGGCACCTATAAGAGAGATTCTGTTGTATTTTTAGTTCTGCATATGGCATGTTTCTCTTAGCATTATGTCCTTGAAGTATACACATATTTTCACAAATGCATAATCTCTCTTTTATGGCTGAATAATACCCCAATATACTTGTGCCACACTGTCTGTATGCGTTATCTGTTAGTGACACTAAACAATATATGTGTGTATGCATATAATGTGGGTGTTATGCGTAAATCAGCAAATGTATATATTTTCTATGTTAATATATGTTATATAGCCCAAAACGTATACTTTGAGATATATTATACATAACATCCATTAATATACGTTAATATAAATGTATACGTAATGTGTAGCATATTGACCATATGGCACATTAGATTATCGTTACTTCTACATCTTATACTTGAATGTTTGTAACCTTTTACTAACGTCTCTCCATTTTTCCAGCACCTCACCCTTGGCGACCACTCTTGAACTCTACTTGTATAATTTCAATACTTTTTGTTCTGCATCTACTACCATGTCATGTAGTAGTATAATATTGCATAATTTAATGTCATATAATTAACATAAGATATGATATGATATAATATGATGTCATGTAACATAATCCCTATATGGTTTTTGTGGTGGGATTATTTTATCCTTTCACATTCAAACTACTGGCGACTCTTGAGTCTAAAGTGTGTCTGTTGTGGCCAGGATACAGTTGACTCGTGCTCTTACACAGCTTGCTTTATATGGCTGGGCTCAGTATATTTACGTTTAATATAATGAACAATAAGGTCGGATTTATGCTTTCCACTTTTCTATTATCCTGCTTACATCCAATGCTCCTCTGTCTCTCCACTGACGCTCTTTTGTTGTTGTTGTTGCTACCAAGATACCTTCTCGATGTACCCTGTCTATTCTCGTTTTGTTTCCTGCATTGGCAGGCTTTCTGTCACTGTGACAAAATCCCTGAGAAAAATCACCTTAACAGAGGAAAGATTTATTTTGACTCATGCTTCAAAGGCTTCAATCTAGGGTCACTTTGCTCCGTAGTTTCTGGATCTGTAGAGGGACAGAGCATCATGACGGCAGCACGTGTTGGAGCAAAGCTGCTCGCCTCCTGTGACTAGAAAGAAAAGACAAATGGATAGTGGGGCCGGGGGCAAGATACGCACCCAATAACTTGCGTCCTCCAAGTAGGTCCTGCCTCCAAACGTCTGTAACACGTGCAAACAGCCTAGGAAATCATGAGCCTACAAGGGGATTAAAATCCGTACATGAGGTCAGAGCCCCCATGATCCAATCACTCCCCAGGCCCCACTTTTGAACCCTGCTGCACTGGGGACCAAACCTTCAACACATGAGATTTGGGGGGACATTTATAGTCCAAACCATAAACTTTCCTCACTGTATTTTTGAGGTATGTTCTAAGCGGTTGACACCCACGGGTGACAGTTAACATTTTAACATAAAAGAACCTAGTTAGATTAATACCAACTTAATTTCAATATTCTATCGTCTTGGGCCCACTGAAGCTCCAGACCCTCCTGTTCCTTTGTGCTATTATTGCCATAAAATTCTTCATACTGTTAATTTTTTTCATCAGGATATGTTCCTTATAAAGGGGGGGATGCATTGTGACAATTCCAAATAGGCTCATATTGGACAGTGATTAGATCACCCCTACCATCTCTTTCCCCTCAACCCCTCCCCGCCCCACTTAAAACTATTGCAAAGAGGTTTCTTTGTTCTATTTTGTATAAGTACATGAAGTCTATCAACCTTATTACCTTAATCTCTTTCGTTCACCCTTATCCCTCCCACAAGTACCCCCCACGCTGTACCTATTTTATAGTCCTGTCTCTCATTATTAATATCTAAGTTGATGTTCAAAGGGTTTTCTTAATGTATCCCTGCTGTGAGTGTACTTTACTTTGGTCCGTTCAACCTCTTCCATTGCTCTGCCTTACCCTTTAACCTCCCACCTCTCCCCCATTTTTCAGCAGCTTTCAAGACACATCCTTATATCCTCTACCCTCACAGATGTTATGTTTTACGATATTGTTGAGGCTTTATCATTCTCTTTTCTTTCTCTCCTTCCCTGAGTTCCATAGGGTAGTTCCACTATTACAACCGTGAGTTTTGTATATGATCATGTTTGGTTTTGTGTATATGTTTATCTTTTGGATGTATCTTCAACGTATGAGAGAAAACATGCAGCCTTTGTCTTTCTGAGTCTGGCTTACTTCACTTAACGTGATGTACTCCAACTGCATCCACGTACCTTCGAACCCCATAGTGTCATTATTCCTTATGGTTGAGTAAAACTCCATTGTATATATATATATATACGTACGTATGTATATATATATATATATATATACGTACGTACATATATGTTTACATTTTCTTGATCCATTCATCAGTTGTAGGGCATCTCAGCTGTTTTCATAGATATGCTATTGTGAATACTGCTGTGATGAACATCGACGTACAGGTGTCTCAACTGTATCCTGGCTACGTTCCTTTGGGCATTTGCCCAGGAGTGGCATCACTGGATCATATGGCGGTTCTATCTTTAGCTTTTTCAGGACCACACATAGTGCTTTCCATAGTGGTTGTACTAATTTGCAAGCCCGCCAGCAGTGTATAAGGGTTCCTGTTTTGGTGCATCCTTGCCAGCATTTGTTGTTGTTTTTTCCCTTGAATATGGCCATTCTAACTGGGGTGAGATGAAATCTTAGTGTAGTTTTGATTTTGGATCTCTTTCATAGCCAGGGAAGTCGGACAGTTCTTTATGTATTCATTAGCCTTTTGTACCTCTTCCTTTGAGAATTCCCTATTTAATTCTGTGACCCTTTCTTCATCGGGATGTTGATTCTTTGGAGGTTGAGTTTTTTGAGTTCCCTGTAGATTCTGGATTTTAGTCCCTTATCAGATGAAAAGGTGGCAAATATTTTCTCCCATTCTCTTAAGTCTAGTGACTGTTTCTTTTGCCATGTGGAAGCTCTTTAGTTTGTCGCAGTCCCATCTGTTCATTCCTTCTCTTAGAGGCTGAGTCTTTTCAGTCCTATTGAGGAAGTCATTCCCTATGCCTATGTGTTCCAGTGTATTTCCTACTACTTCCTGTAGTTGTTTCAAAGTTTCAGTCCTTATATTAAGGTCTTTGATCCACTCTGAGTTGATATTGGTACAAGGTGAGACGGGGATCTAGTTTCAGTCTACTATGTGTGGAGATCCAATTTTGCCAGCAACATCTGTTGAAGAGGCTATCTTTCCTCCATCGTGTGTTTTGGGCTCCTTCATCGAAGACCAGTAGGCTGTAGCTGCATGGGTTTATGTCTGAGTCTTCTATTCTGATCCATTGGTTTTCATGTCTGTTTTTGTGCCAATACCATACTGACTGTTTGAAGTTGGAAATTGTGATAACTCTAGCATTGGACTATTTACTCAGAATTGTTTTTGCTATGTGAGGTCTTTAGTGTTTCCACATGCATTTTAGGATTGATTTTCCGATCTCTGGGAAGAATGTCATTGGGAGTTTGATAGGGCTATCGCTGAACATGTAGATTGTTTTTGGAGTATGGTCATTTTTACAATGTTGATTCTACCAATCCAGGAGCAAGGGAGATCTTGCCATCTTTTTCATGTCTTCTTTGATTTCTCTCTTCAGTGGTTTATAATTTTCATTAAAAAGGTCTTTGGTTTCCTTTGTTAAGTTTGTTCCAAGGTACTTTATTTTTTAAGGCTATTGTAAATGGGATTGTTTCACTGATTTCTTTCTCAGTCTGTTAATTGCTGGTATACAGGAAGGCTGCTGATTTCTACATATTAATTTTGTATCCTGATTCTTTGCCAAAAGAGTTTATGATTTCTAAGAGTTTTTTGGTGGAGTTCTTAGGGTCTTAAGCGTATAGGATCATGTCATCTGCAAATAGGGATATTTTGACTTCTTTCTTCCTTATTTGGATCCCTTTTGTGCCTTGCAATTGTCTTATTGCTCTGGTTAGGAATTCCAAAACTATATGGACTAGAAGTGGAGAAAGCGGACATCCCTGTCTCATTCCTTTCTTTATCAGGAATGGTTTCAGTTGTTCTCTGTTTAAAATAACGTTGGCTCTAGGGTTTGTCACATATAGCCTTTATTCTGCTGAGGAACAGTCCTTCTATTCCTAGTTTCTTCAGAGCTTTTATCATGAAAGGGTGCTGAATTTTATCAAAGCTTTTTCTGCATCGATTGAGAGAAGCGTGCGGTTTTTGTCCTTGTTTCTGTTTATATGCTGTATTGCATTTATAGATTTACGTATGTTTTACCATCCTTGCATGCCTGGAATGAAACTGACTTGGTCATGGTATATGATCTTTTTGATGTCTTTTTTGAATTCTGTGTGTCAGTATTTTGTTGAGAATCTTTGCATCTCTATTCATTCAAGGGCTAGAGGTATAGTGAACATCGGGGGAATAAAAGTGACTAGAAATACCACACACCTCTCAATACTAGCACTGAATGTTAATGGCCTCAGTGCCCCCATAAAAAGACATAGAATAGAAAATCAGGTCAAAAAAACAAGACCCAACCATATGTTGCTTACAAGAGACACATCTCACTGAGAGAAACAAACACTGGCTTAGAATCAAAGGGTGGGAAAAGGTTTTCCAAGCAAATGGACCCCATACACAGGCAGGAGTCGAAACACTTATATCTGACAAAGTAGACTTCAGACTAAAATCATTCAGAAGAGACAATGAAGGTCACTTCATATTTATTAAAGGAACAATTCATCAAGAGGAAATATCAACTCTTACCATATTTGCACCAAACACAGGGGCATCCAACCACGTTAAAAAAAAAAAACCATAAAGGACTTAAAAACACAGATAGACGCCAACACAGTGACAGTGATAGTGGGAGACCTGAATATCCCACTGTCACCTGTCCATAGGTCGTCCAGGCTAAAAATCAACAAAGAAACTTCAGAACTGATCCACACATTAGACCAAATGGGCATAATAGACATCTACAGAGTATTGCTCCCAACCACCATGCAGTACACCTTCTTTTCAGAAGCAGATGGAACTTTCTCTAACCTAGATCATATTTTAGGACACAAAAGCAAGTCTTGACAAATTTAAGAAACTTGAAATAACCCCCCTGTATCATATCAGATCACAACAGAATAGAACTAGACCTCAACGACAAAAGAAACCATAGAAAATATCCGAACACATGGAGGCTGCACAACACACTGTGACTGAAAGAAATGAGGGAATAAATCAAAAAGTTCCTAGACTCTAACAAAGATGAAAATATAACCTACCAGAATCTGTGGGACACAGCAAAGGCAATGCTAAGGGGAAAGTTTATAGCTATCAATGCTTACGTTAAAAAAAATAAAAACAGAAACTTCTCAAATAAATGACCTAATGATACACCTTAAGCTGCTGGAGAAACAAAACAGACCAAACCCCAAACTAGCAGACGGAGAGATATAATAAAGATCAGGGCTGAGATCAATGCGATGGAGACAGAAAAAACTATGCAAAGAATCAGCGAAACAAAAAGTGGGTTCTTTGAAAAGATTAACAAGATCTACAAACCCTTAGCCAACATGAAAAAACGGAGGAGGGGAAAGACCCAAATTAGTACAACCAAAAGATGAAAAGGGGGATATAACCTCAAATACTAACGAAATCCAGAGGGTCATTAGAGAATGCTTTGAAAACTTATATTCGAGTAAACTGGAATAATCTAGAAGAAATGGATAAACTTCTTGATGCATATAACCAACCAAAATTGAACCAAGAAGATATTAGCCACCTAAATAGACCTATAACAAGCAATGAGACTGAAGCAGTAATAAAGGGCCTCCCTACAAAGAAGAGCCCAGGACCTGATGAATTCACGGCTGAATTCTACCAGACCTTTAAAGAAGAACTAATACCAATACTCCTCAAACTTTTCCAGGAAATGGAAAGGGAAGGAACACTACCAAATTCATTCTGTGAAGCCAGTATTACACTCATTCCAAAACCCAATGAAGATGCCACAAAAAAAAAAAAAAAAAGAGAATTAAAATTCTTCATACTGTTAAAGCCCATCCAGATGGAATTAGGATGGCCTTATGCAACAGTGGTCCTTTAATCCGGACAAAGGACAAAAAGAGTTACAAACCACAATCCACTCATTAGGACTTTTCCTAATTCTGCGATTGTTACCTTTCATGGTGCCGGATTGATTCATAGGGATTTGACTTACTGTCTATTGTTTTCCTGAATTTTTCCTTTAGTATTTCTTTTTTGTTTTTGGAGTGAAAAGACATTATTAAGAAGGATTTAATTCAAAAACTAAACCTCTTGATACAATTTTTAACCTTTAAATCAACTCAGCAAATAGTAATTTAGCTGTGTGCGATTAAAGGTTTGTTAATTTAAATACATGTCAGTTGTTAAAACTTATTCCATAAAGTACACATTGCCCTAGAAATTTCCTACATCTACACAAGAGGAAAAAACAAAGATAATTTTCAAAAACTTTAAAAAAATTTTAAACAATGACCAGAAAAACACAGCAGGAAGTGGAGTCATAATTTTTTAAGAAGTTAGAATTTGGTGGCTGGGGTGCCCCTGGACCTTGCCCCCTGCCTTCCCTGCCTCCATGTTGGGCTCCTTTAGTATCTCTTACAGGGAAGTCCTGCCAGGAATAATTACCCTCATGTTTTCCCACAAGTATTTCCTTACCATGAAATACTTTTATTTCACCAGCATTTTTGTTGTCACATGAAAGCTGAACTTGGCCTAGGTTGCATCGTTAGATTGATGATACCTGAAATTTTCTCTGGGAACTATTGGAACAGAGAGGGGAACTAAAATGTGGGCGGCATATGGACTTAAATCAGTCACTACAACATCCTTGTTAAATTTCTTTGATGCGATAATGCAACTGTGGTTGTGTGGGTGAAATCTTAGTCCTTAGGAGGGGAATGCTGGTGTAATCGGGTGACATGTTTACACTGTTAGACGGTTAGGAAAACACAACTTGCTGAGAGACAAAGCAATGTGGTATTATGGGAATCCAGGTAAAAGAGTGTTCATTCTATTGCCCCTTAGACTTTGTGTGTTCTCAAAATAAAAAGTTGGGGCAAATGTATCCTTCCTCGTTTTGTAGAGTCACATGTGGATGTGTGACTCTTAGTGGTGTTTGAACATAGTGTGGAGGATTGGGAGAAGGGAGGCTATGCAGGACATGAGATTGCCCTCTATTTTTACCGGTCGCAGTTGGGAGGTGGATAATTGGAAGTGCCTTCGTTTGCACTGATTGTCGAAGTGGGGGTTCCCCCTACCCCAGCAGCAGCAGACACAAGGTCAAGGGACTTGTTAAAAGAGCAGACCCTGATCCCACCCCGGATCTTGTCATCTGAGGTACAGTGTGTGTTTTAAGAAGCCCCGTAGGTGCTTTTGAGGTGAGCTAACGCTCCGGGACCACTTCTCTAGCGAAACGAAGCTGGAGGCTGTTTGTACAGTGCACAGGACAAGTTTTTAGGTAAGGAAAACACATCGCAGATGTTTCACTGAGAATTTGTGGTGGAGTTTCAAAAGAGATGAGTCCCGAATTTTTATTTATTTATTTATGTTTAAAAGGGCAGATTCAGATGGAAAAGATTCTACTCTAAGTCAATCTGTGACCCTGAGATTAGGTAAAGATAGGACAAGGGGAAAAGCATCACATCCACGTCCCTCGTGAACTCAGGGCAGAGAAATCCTAAACAAAACCCGAGCCTCCCAGCAGATACACGCAAGAGGCCTGCCAGGGCGTAAAGTGAGACACACTGTTGGAAAAGCGCGTAAAGCAGAAAGGGCTGGCGTCGTGATGTGAGTGCTGTGGCGCCTGCCTTGCAAGCGGCCAGGGCGGCCCAGTTCAAATCACAGTACCACCAAACAAACAAAAACACAAGCCAAACCAAAAACCCTGTTGAGGCAGTGTAGTATTGGCTTATGAATACAGGAACTCGAAAGCTCAGAAAGAGACACTCGCTAGTACGTTCCAAAATGTCTCCAGCCCTTGGCAAATGTTCCCTGGGGGTTCACGGTAGCCCCTGAAAACCTGACATGAGGCTACGGGTGGATCTTAAAATTCCATGCTGAATTTTTTAATAAGTAAATGACGGCCCATGTAGATGAGCCAAGCCTACTTGAGCACAGAAGCTCTGGGAAACGGAGGCACCAGCGAGCCTAAAGCTCCACTTCTCCGCCATAGAGGCGTGGCCCAGACCCGTGAGCACAAGCAGAGGCCACAAGGAGGCCACGCGGCCTAGCGAGCGAGGGGCGGGAGCTTCTGTGGATCTCCAAGTTCATTGGTCACCACCATGGGGGTGGGGGGTGGGGGTTGGGGGGTGGGGGTTGGGGGGGTGGAGGGGATGGGCGGCACCCGGTGGTGCTGCCCGCTCATTGGCTTTTGTGGAAAGGCGGGAACAAGAGGCGAAGCCTGTGTGTGAGAAAGACCTAGAGCGTTCCTCAGAGCTCCGTCATTTCGACCCTCTCTGGCGGCTGGGGTAACTGCAGCCTGGCGTCTTGGATAGGGCTCTCCGCACACTCCGCATTTACCTGTCTTTCTTCCCTCCCTTCCTCCTGGTGTGAGCCCCCAATTCCTCCCTCTCCCTTCGTCTCAGCGGGGAAGCCCCACACCTCGCGGGAATCCTCCGGGAAGGTTCCCGAGGCCTGCCGCCATACCGTGTGTGCGTGCGTGCGTGTGTGTGGCGTGGGATGCCTGAGGAGACTGTGCAGGCACCTGGACGGCGTGGCGGGGAAGAGAAGCGGTGCCGAGGGCGGGTGGGAGATTTGAGGGAGGCTGTGGAGAGGTGCGCGGGTGTGCTAGGCCCAGGGAAAACAAGAACGCCGAGGACTAGTGCACTGGCTAGGTCAGGGCATGGTGGCCACGGGGGTGGGGTTGGGCGTGGGGGGGGTGTGTGTGGAGGAATGCCTGTGGAATGTGGCCCTGGGAAGGAATGAGGGCAGAAGGAAAACCGTAGGGGAACACGGGCCGGGATTTAGGAGAATGGCAAGATTTGGGGGGGCAGTGTTGGGGGGAGCAAGAGGGTAATCAGTTTAAAGGGGGAGAGAGGGAAAACCTGACTGGAGCGAACAGGGTCAGTAAAAGAGAAGGCACCCGTGAGACTCAGAATTGAGCCTATAGGGCAGAGGATGGCCTGTGTGAATGTAGGGCGTTAGGGACACAATTGTTAAGCAAGCAGGGGATGCCGGGAATGGTGGCCTCCTGGGCTGGCGGGGTGACTCAGGTAGTAGAGCGCCTGCCCAGGAATGGTGGCCGGGTTTGGCAAGGCACAGGAGGACGCAAAGAACGAGGTGTGGTAATTGTCCAAGGAGACCCCGGAGTGCGTGGGTGCGTGCGCGCGTACTTCTGTACGTGCGTGGGTGCGTGCGCGCGTACTTCTGTACGTGCGTGGGTGCGTGCGTACGTGCACACGCGTGTGCCTGAAAATGGGATGTGTGGAGTGACGGTAGCAAGGAAATCGTGGTCAGATTGAACATGTAGGGGACACCCATGCCAAAGTTCTCCTGGGCAGCGGTGGGGCTGCCTGGGAAGGAGGCTACTTGAGTTAGGAGGTCACAGGGGACCATGGGGAAAGAAGGGAGGGAAATCTTGATTCGAGCTGTGAGCGGGATGGAGAACATTCCTGCCACCTCACATAGGCTTGGTCAAGGGCAGAGTGAGTATGGTCGGGTAGGGGATTGTGTGGCCATTCTGACCTCCACTCCTGACCCTAGAACCATGGAACCCAAAGACACACGTGCTGTGCCCTGCTGTCCCTCCGACTCCAAATCTAGGACCAGAGACACATGGGGGATTGAACTTGGTCCCGGAAGAGCTATAGGTCATTGTGACCACTGCCACAACCATGGCTTGGCTACCCAAATCAGGGGCGAAAACCATTTCTGCCTCTTCCAGGCCTGCAGGTGTCACAATTATGCCTTATTCCCGTGAGTGTGGTGTCTGGCAACAGGAGGTGTCAGGCGTCCTCTACGTGTGACTAACCTTTGGCCTTTGATCACCCAATTTAGGGAACATTACAGGGCCTTGCCTGCTGTGAGTGGCTTCAAGAGGGAGCAGGGTGCAGAGCTCAAGAGAGACCTGGCTCAAGGACCGATAAAGACTATGGCTGCCGCCCCCAAATCCCACGTGCATGTCAAGAGGCTGGCCATTGAAACAGGAGTCCTCAGTGAGTGTCTCTGGCCGGGGAGGGAGCCTGAGCGTGGGTGGAGTAAGCGCGGGTGGGGTACTTGTGCTTGGTCCTATCACTGGGTTGCAGTGTGGCCTTGGATAAATACTCCCTAGACCTCAGCGGGTCAAGGTTAAGTTACGAAGTGTCTGTAGGAAGGAGGGATCCCGGGTGGGGTTGGGGGAGACTCAAAAGGGTCCTTGGTGAGATGAGACCTCAGAATGGGGGCCGGGCAGGGGGGGTGGGGAGGAATGATCACCTAAGCTGTCCCTGGTCTTTTACAGCTGGGAAGGAGAATACCGTGTCTCAGCCCGTGGCCCACACCGGCATGAGCCCGCAGGAGGTAAGGAGAATCTGTTGCCAGTGGTGGGACTGGCTCCCACCCAGCCTCTGCTCGGCCCCCTTCCCCAGTGCCCCAAAGACAACGAGCTCCATCACCAACCCCACCACCCCGCCACCCCGCCACCCCGCCGCCGACTTGCATATGACCTTGGGTTTTGAAAAGCACTTCTCCCTGGGCCTCAGTATTCCCCGTTGCAAAGCAAAAGGTGAGAAAGGCTGCTCTTCAAAGACTTGAGCACTCTTGACATGCTGGGCTCCTGTCCTCATTCCAAACCATGCCCACCCTCCTCTCCCCGGCCGGCCTGGCAGCCACCAGAGTCCCACCTGTGATCTCTGCCCCTGCAGGAGAGCCCCCAAGGGCCTCTGCTGCTCAACCACCTCCCGGAACCTTCATCTCAACCCTGTCCCCCGCCGACCTCGGAGCAGCAACTGACTGTTCCTCTCTCCCGGGAGCGCCGTGGGGCCTCAGCCCTGCTCAGCATGTGAGTACATACAACTAGGACCTCGGAGCCAGTTGCATCTTGTGGGACTGCGTGTCCAGCCTTGTGCTTGGTACCACGAGAGGTAGGAGGAGGATGAGAAACAGGAGGAAGAGGGTGCGGGGAGGAAAAGGCAGCATCTCACACTTAACGGGTGAGGACAGAGCTCTCTCAGCTTTGCCATTTCCTGTTGTGAGAATCGGGACGAGTGACTTCCTTTTTGCCGAGCCTCTGATTCCCAGTGGGCATACTGGGGAATATTCCACACCTGTGGCATTGGAAAGGACTAGCACGAGACCTGGCAGAGGAGGCCTTCGCCACGTGGGCACTGTTACTCCACACTGGCACAGATGGGAGAGATACGTGCTGCCGATGAGCCAGGCCGTGATGGTGAGGGCCACAGAGGCCCAGGGGAAAGTGCACAGTCCAGCAGAGAAACCTTCCCGGGGATGAGCCAGGCTTGTCCTTTGACACCCTTGGGAATGGTTAAAACAACGGAGGCAAGAGCCAGTCCCCGAAAAGGGGCGGCAGTCTCACTGACCTCTCAGGTGCTTTGCAGGTTAAAACAGACACCTGTGATTCCTTGTCATCTTCACTGTAGCTGTGGGAGGAAAATGATGGTACAAATTAGTATCTCAGGAAAGATGCAGAGAAAAGAGGTATGGAAAGGAAAACAGGCCAAGCAGGAGGAAGGACTTGCCCAAGCCACAAGGACAAATGGCCCCGCAGTCATTCGGATTCCCACATCCCGACATCGCAAAACCCCGCCCCTCAGCCTGCTGGTGGTACGTGTCTGCCAGAGGGTTTAATCCCCTGGCCTGTCCTCTCCTTGTTTCCAGATGCTCAAGTCTGTTCCTCCAGCCCTGTGCCATCCCCGACCCTCTTCTACTGCAGCCACAGGTCCTGGGAAAGAAGGGGGCTCCAGATCCCTGGGAGGGGAAGAGCTCAGTGGATGGAAAGAGCACAGAAGGCCTTGGGGGGGTGGCACGGTGGGGGTTCAAGGGAACTGGGGCTGAAGGGGCACCTGTCCCGGCGGGAGGAGATGTGGTTTCCCAGCCCCTCCCCCCCCTTTCCCTCACACCCTGTGCTTCCCAGGTGCCCTACGACCAGGTTTCCCAGGCTTCGGTCTCTGCCTCCTTGGAGTGGCAGCGGAAGCTGGAGGCTGCCGAGGCTCTGCTGGCTCTGAAAAACTCTTCTCAGGCTCCTCCTAACTCCATCTCCCTGCACCAGCCCCTCAACCCACCAGGTAGCTTGCTCCTTGCAAGACTGACACGGGTGGGGATGCTTGGTGATGGGTAAGTTGGTTCTAGCTGGGAAACCAGGGTTGGAGGGCTGAACAAACGACCCTGGAGGCAGGCACCCAGGCTCCTGACTCTGGCTCATGACATGGTACTTGGGGGCTTGCTCAGTGAGTCGAGTGCCCTGATGTCAAGAAACAAGGAAACTCAGGCCCCGAGGCTGGCAGGGGCTTGCATATTAAATGGAAGAACGAGGTCTCCGGACTCCTGGCCCAGGACTCTCTCCTAGGGCCCCTGCCATGGTGTACTGTGGTCTGGGGAGGGCATAAACAGGTTTGATAAGGGCCCGGTCTGGTAGGAGCTCTGGCACCTGTCTTCAGGGAGCTTTCGGTCTCCGTGTGGAGCCTGGCTGCCTTTGCATGTTGAAATTGGCCTCTAAATCTTGGCGATGTGCCCGGGGAGGAAAGGTTGCAGGAGCTTGGGTCGGCAGCAGGGGTGGAGTGGGGTGGGGTGGGGTGGGGGAGTTCAACCCCAAGAAGGCTAGGGGCAGGGAGGCTAGGCATTGCTGCACAAAGGAAGCTAGATGGGGCCTGGTGTGTGAGCACAGGAACAGTTCCCGGGTCGGGGAGGGACTGCTGGAACAAGGGGGTGAAGCTGGAGAAGGGGCTGATCTCAGAGGCCTGGCAGGGTGGGTGTAGGAGGCTAGGCCAGCAACTGTGGGTGGCGAGGAACCAGGGAATGTTCCCACCATGGGGAGGAGCACGTGCAGAGACCCTGGGCTTAACCAAAAGAGGTGCGGTGGCTTCCATGCAGGGATGGGGGAGGCAAGACTGGAGATGGGGGAAATCAGACAGGAAGAGGTCCGTGTGGTGGTCTCAGTGGCAGATCTTCAGTTGCGTGGGACGGAAAAGCAAAAGGGGAGAGCAGGGAGGGGACGTGGACGTGACGGGGCCTCTGGTCCCTTCCTTTCTCTCTGCAGGTCCTGCTGGAGATAGAGGACCTCAGACCCCCAGCCCCTGTCCGGAATCCAGGCCGCCCGGCTCTGTGACACTGCCTGTTGGACATCTGGGGTGCATCTCCCTCTTGAGCTAAGAGCCCAGAGGAGGAGGCCTCGCTAGAGCACTGCCTATTTGGTATCCTGTTTCTGAATGTGCAAAATGGTTCATGCCCCAAATGCTTAATGTGTTTTTTTAAGCCTTCAGGTGTTTTATAAGCTTTCAGACCCTTTTTATGATGTAGGGCAATTCCCTGACTGACGTTGGATATTCTTGTACCTCCATCTCTGTTCCTTTGGAAGCTGGGGCCTTTTTATGTGTCTTATAAAAACAGCATTGTGCAATCTAATATGTCAGTTTCTCAGTGGGGTTGTGAGTGGGTTCGTGTGCCAGTGTTTTCATTTGTCTTGTGATTGTACACGTACCTGTGACCTCCTCTATGTATCCATGCACGTGGAAACATGAAGATGTTTTCACTCTGTGTCCAGGTTTGTGCGTGTATTTGAACAAACAATAAACCCTTGTTGTTGTAAGGCACTGAGAAATACGGGTTGTTTGTTACCACGGTATAACCTAGTCTAATGATTCCAATTCACAAGGTTCCATTCGCGTTTCAAAGTGAGAGTCAACCTTGCCTGAAAGCTAGGATTTAAAGTGTCTGGGTGAGACTAACGGTAGAGGTAAAAAGAGTTGCATATTTACCCATCGAGCAGTGAGGTATACCCGGCATAGACTGTGCCCCGTTGTGCATGGCAGAGGGTCACAAATGGCAGTCCCCCGGATCACGCCAGTCTGGCACATCAATAGAGCAGGCTGCATTGGCTCTGGCCACCTGAAGGTGCAGGCGCTACCTAAATGGTAGCTGCTTCTTGGCTCTAGCCAATTACTACCAGGGAGGAAAGTGGGCCCGCCTTGCCAAATCGACTCCTTCTTCACAAGGAGATGGGATGCTAGATTTCTAAGTCTGTAAAAGTTGGCTCAGGTCTCTACCTTGAGCCCTGTACCTGGACCCAACACAGCCTCAGGCAGGGCAACTTTGCCTCACAGAAAGCCAGGGTGATTCTAAGCTAATGTCAGTTTCACAGCCGGATTTCGGGAGGGGGACGTGGGCGGGGAGGCTTGGGGGCGGGGACCCGAGGCTAATGAGGACAGGAAGGATCAAAGAAGGGAAATGAATTCGAGTTAGGCTCATGGAACACAAAGAACAGTCCCCGCCTTTCACTTATTCCACGCTCAGTCTATGCTAAGCACTTAACAGCCTCACAAAAACTCTGCAAGCTATGCACTATTTTTGCCATGGCACCTGTGAGGAAATGCTGTTCTCAAAGAGGGAAAGGGACTTACCTGCACCAGCATTTTCAGGGAATTTGTTAGCCAGCGATCAGGGAAGACTGACTGTGTTTGCCAGGCCCTGAAGCAGCTCTTTATTAACTTTTATTAATAAAACATCAAATGAAAGTTCAAAACTCAAAGCAGCAGACTTCAGTCAGATGGCTTTTTTAAAAAGTACAGCCCTTTTTTTCCCACCCAAGGTAATCATATGTGTAATCAATTGGCTCTTTCTTGCCTGTGCGTGTTTCTCTGCTGATGTGAATAAAGGAAGAACCTGAGACCCCCCACCACACAGACACAAGTCTCAGCCTGATGTGCCTGGACACAGACACTTCCCCTTGTGGCTACCTCTGTCCTTTCTGCAACGCCTCATTTTGCTTTTTCTTGTGTTGTGCTACTGAGAGTTGAACTGAGGGCCCTGTGCTTACTAAGCAGGGACACACGACACCCTAGACCATATTGCTTTGGGTTATTTTTCAGATAGGGTGCCGCTTTATTATGCCCAGGCTGGCCTAGGACCGTGGTTCTCCTATTTATGTTGCCCGCACAGCTGAGATGACAAGAGCGCCTCACCAAGCACAACATATATTAGTTCAGATGGGGGTCTCCAAAACTTTTTGCCCAGTCAGGCCTCGAGCTTAAACCCTCCCAAACTTTGACTCCTGAGCCCATGCCTCTATTTTTATTTTATTTACGTGGCGGTATTGTGGTTTGAACTGAGGGCCCAGAGCTTGCCAGGCAGGCCCTGTACCACTGGAGCCACACCCACAGCCCATTTCACTTTACTTTTCAGATAGGGTCTCGCTTTATGCCTGGCCTGGCCTAGACCATGGTCCTCCGGATCTCTGTATCTGGAGTCCCAATCTCTGTTTTCTTCATTTATTTGTCTACTTATTTTGTTGCTACAATTTTTTGTTTCGTTTCGTTTTGTTTTGGGTGTGTGGGGGGGCACTGAGTTTTAAACTCAAGGCTTCACCCTTGCAAAGCAGACATTCTATCACTTGAGCCATACCTCTCGTACATGTTGCTGTGGTTATTGTGCAGACGGGGGCAGGTCTCGGGAACTATTTTCCCTCGCTTGTGTGAACAGAGATCCTCCTGATTTCAGCCTCCTAGGTAGCTAGGGTTACAGGCCTGAGCCAACTTTTGGCCGATACTGGGGTCTGAACTCCGGGCCTTGAGCTTGCTGGGAGGCAGGGACTCTGCCACGTGAGCCACACCCCGAGCCCACTTTGCTTTGGTTATTTTTCAAATAGGGTCTCGCTTTAGGCCTGGGGTGGCCAGCACCTATCTCTACCTCATGATCCACTATCTCTAGTCACGTATGTACGTGTGTATGTGTGTATGTACGTACGTTTGCATGTATATATTTGGCAGTATGGGTGTTTGAACTCAGGGCTTTACCCTTGCGAGACACTTGCTCTACCAGTTGAGCCACATTTCAGGCAGTTTTGCTCTGGTTAATGTCAAGATAAGGTCTCGATTTTTGTTGCACCTGGCCTGGACTTCAACCCTCCAATTTTTAGCATGTGGCCGTCACTGGGGCGACTGGAGTGTGCAACCACGCCCAGCTTTTTTCCATGGAGATGGAGTCTCACAAATTTTTTCCAGGGCTGGTGTGGAACCCCCGATTTCAGCCGCCCACGTAGCTCAGGATGACAGGCGGGAGACTCTTTGTCTGGCTATTGGTTGAGATGGGGTCTCACGAACTATTTGCCTGGGCTGGCTTGAACTGCGATTCTCCTATAACTCCTGAGTAGCTGGGATTGCAGGGGTTAACCACCAGGCCCTGATTATAATTCCTTTTCATGTAATGCCCCGAGACGTCAGGATTCTTATATTTGCTGCCTAATGGCGCAGAAACAAACATGCAAGATCATTCAGCACTCAGAACAAGACTGAAGTTCATCTCACACCTCGTCTCCTTCCCTTATCTGGTACATGGATAAATAGTCCCCAAGTCCCTCCTCCCTCAGCGACACGTGAACAAGTCCCCATATTCTACTGGAAAGGAAGCAGCAGTCAGGAGAGAGACTACGCACCTGCTATGCTGTTGTGTCTTCATGACACCGTGGTCCCACTGCTGAAGCTGGTAAGAGGGGAAGATGAGGAATGAATGCTTACACCCTAGAGTTATGCTGCAGAGTCTCCTGGCTCTCCTCAACCCAGGAGGCAGAAGTGCAGCAACTACAAGACAGTCAGCCTGGACGAAGGCCAGCACTAGCAGTGACATCTTCCCGTCCAGTGAGTCATTCCCTCACAGCGTCTCCATCCCTTTGCTCACTCACTCACTCACTGGGTGCCTCCTTGGCCCTGTGCTGTGCCAGGCACTCGGGGGTCGACACAAATCACTTTTTCGTTTTGTTTTCTTGAGACGGGGTCTCACTATGTAGCCCAGGATGACCTGGAACTCGTGATCCGATTACAAGTGTGCTGCACCCACCAGGCCCTGCTAGAACTGAGACAAATCAGACCGGCTCCCTGCCCTAATAATTTATCCTCATAAGTGCTGTGAGGAAGATAGCCAGCTAATGCCCTGTATGGTGAAGAGCAACCTGGGAGAAATGTGTAACACCAAACTCTTGTCTTGGGACAGACACGAAAGGGAGAATCTTGCGTCCAATATCCTGGCTCCTCTGGGAGTTACACGATCAACTGGTTTTTGTCTCACTTGACTTTGACCGGGAAGGCTGAAGGAAAATGAGGCAGCTTTGGAAACCACAGAAAAGAGAGGCCAGCAGCACTTAATGAGCTGCAATTGCAAAGGCAGGCAGCAGGGGGAAGCAAGAGATCACCAAAGGTTGGAGAGGTCACCAAACACCTAGCCAACTGTTGAAGGTCTTCCTATGCCCCAAGGCAGTATCAAAGGCTAGGGGAGGTGGTTGTTGCTGGGATTGCCCAAATCCCAACAAAAGAGGACAAGGCGTATAAATCAACACAGAAACACGTGCCAATCATGTGAACAAAAGCTCCAGAAGCTGGTCGTAAAGAAACACGAACAGCCTGAAAAAGAACTTAAAATAACAGCCTTAAAGATGTCCAAGAAGCTAAAAGGAGGACACAGACCAGTAGTCAAAGCAGTCTTCAAAAAAAAAAAAAAAAAAAGCAGAGAGGACAAATTTGGAATACCTGAACGTCTTGATTTCAAAACACATTACAAATAATCACAGTATTCTGGGATGGGCCTAAAGACAGACAACTAGGTTAGGGCAATACAATTCAGGGTTCAAAAGTTAACCTTCATCTATGTGAGCAAATGATCTTTGACGAGGGTGCCACACCCCCCTTGATGGGGAAGGGTCATCTCTTTGATGAAAGGTATCGTGCAAACCACATGCAAAGGAGGAAGGTGGAGCCTTATTTTACGTCGTAAATAGACATGTATTTAAATGGATTAAAGCTGTCCACAGGGACTCACCCCTGCAATCTCAGCTACTTGGTAGATGCAGATGGGAGGATTGCAGTTTGCGTCTAGCCTGGTCAAGTAACTGAGACCCTATCTCAAAGACAAGCCAGGTGTGGCAGGGTATGCCTGTAATCACAGCTACTTGGGAGGCAAAGGTAATGAGGATCAGGGTCTGAGGCTAGCCAAAGCAAAAAAGCGTAAGACCCTATCTGAAAACTAGGGCTGAGATGAAAGAAGTGCCTCACCAAGGACCGCTTGTATTAGTTGGAGTGCGAGCCTCTTTTTGCCGAGGCTGGTCTCAAACCTCGATCCTCACGCTCTTTGCCTCCTGAGCTCAGGGCTCTAATTTAAAAACAAAATTTTTTTTCGTAGTACTAGGCCCTAAGCTTGCAGACTGGTGCTCTACCACTAAATGGCTCTTTCTTTCCTTTTTTAAAATTTGATTTCAAATTGTCAGAATCTTTTTTTTTTCACCCTTAAAAATGTAAATTTTTAAGTAGTACTAGGCAGTGACTACTAGTTTGTGACCAACAACAGCTTAAAGCATATGGAAAAGTATTATTTTTAACCAAAAATGGGTAAAGATTTAGGACAAGTGCTAAACAGAGCAAGTGGTCTAAAACGTTTACATTGGAGTATGCTTTACTGGAGGGAGCAGTTTGGACAGAAGGGAGTGGCAGGGACGCCAGAATTAGCAAAGCACATCCATGGGTGCACTGAGCAGATTTCTTAAAGGCTAAGTGAATGGAAGCAAGAAGTGTAACCTGGCCTTTGCAGCTGTCTCTCTCATTGGAGTGACAAGACACCAGTTGCTCTCCCTCCTCCTGCTTTGACAAATGCTGTGAAAGGAATGCAAACTCCTCCACCTTGCCCTCCTGGCCACCTGAGAGAATGTCTTTGAGACACATAGGTGGCCAACATAGTCACCTCGGGGAATAGATGTGGTAGCCACAATAGACTGCATACAGCGAAGGGCTTAAAATGCTCGAGGAAAAGAAGCTACTAAAGGTGAGAAAAGTGTCCCTGAGCTCGCTCCATATCGCTCTGTAAGGACATCCCTCATTCCTCTCAGCCACTAGAGAGTAGAAATCTATTCTTGTGTGAGCCTCCTGTAACACAGTCCCACTAATCTTTACTGGTGGCACTTCACTTTGGCTGTTTCTTTTCTTGCTATGACAAGTGTGGCTGCAAGGAATAGGCGCATTCATAACCTTCAGTAAGTTTTTCACTCTATTTTTGGGACTGACATCTAGATGGACTATTGCTGCTTAAAGGTGAAAACGCAAGTTATATTGCTTATTATTGTCAACCCCCCCCACCGAAAGTTTGTAACTAGGGCTTTTCCCCATCCCTATATGACAGAAAAAAATTTCCCTGCTCCTCACAAGACAAATCCCCAGACTTCAGCCTGTCTCATAGGTGCTAAGTGGCATATCCGTGTGAATATCCACTTGCATATCTCTTCATATGGACAAGGTTTGCACTTTTTCGTGCAATTAGGACCCATGCTTGGTTTCTTTTTTGCTTACACCGTGAGCTTCTATTTTTGGCTCAGGGCCTAGTACTACGAAAAAAAATTTTGTTTTTAAATTAGAGCCCTGAGCTCAGGAGGCAAAGAGCGTGAGGATCGAGGTTTGAGACCAGCCTCGGCAAAAAGAGGCTCGCACTCCAACTAATACAAGCGGTCCTTGGTGAGGCACTTCTTTCATCTCAGCCCTAGTTTTCAGATAGGGTCTTACGCTTTTTTGCTTTGGCTAGCCTCAGACCCTGATCCTCATTACCTTTGCCTCCCAAGTAGCTGTGATTACAGGCATACCCTGCCACACCTGGCTTGTCTTTGAGATAGGGTCTCAGTTACTTGACCAGGCTAGACGCAAACTGCAATCCTCCCATCTGCATCTACCAAGTAGCTGAGATTGCAGGGGTGAGTCCCTGTGGACAGCTTTAATCCATTTAAATACATGTCTATTTACGACGTAAAATAAGGCTCCACCTTCCTCCTTTGCATGTGGTTTGCACGATACCTTTCATCAAAGAGATGACCCTTCCCCATCAAGGGGGGTGTGGCACCCTCGTCAAAGATCATTTGCTCACATAGATGAAGGTTAACTTTTGAACCCTGAATTGTATTGCCCTAACCTAGTTGTCTGTCTTTAGGCCCATCCCAGAATACTGTGATTATTTGTAATGTGTTTTGAAATCAAGACGTTCAGGTATTCCAAATTTGTCCTCTCTGCTTTTTTTTTTTTTTTTTTTGAAGACTGCTTTGACTACTGGTCTGTGTCCTCCTTTTAGCTTCTTGGACATCTTTAAGGCTGTTATTTTAAGTTCTTTTTCAGGCTGTTCGTGTTTCTTTACGACCAGCTTCTGGAGCTTTTGTTCACATGATTGGCACGTGTTTCTGTGTTGATTTATACGCCTTGTCCTCTTTTGTTGGGATTTGGGCAATCCCAGCAACAACCACCTCCCCTAGCCTTTGATACTGCCTTGGGGCATAGGAAGACCTTCAACAGTTGGCTAGGTGTTTGGTGACCTCTCCAACCTTTGGTGATCTCTTGCTTCCCCCTGCTGCCTGCCTTTGCAATTGCAGCTCATTAAGTGCTGCTGGCCTCTCTTTTCTGTGGTTTCCAAAGCTGCCTCATTTTCCTTCAGCCTTCCCGGTCAAAGTCAAGTGAGACAAAAACCAGTTGATCGTGTAACTCCCAGAGGAGCCAGGATATTGGACGCAAGATTCTCCCTTTCGTGTCTGTCCCAAGACAAGAGTTTGGTGTTACACATTTCTCCCAGGTTGCTCTTCACCATACAGGGCATTAGCTGGCTATCTTCCTCACAGCACTTATGAGGATAAATTATTAGGGCAGGGAGCCGGTCTGATTTGTCTCAGTTCTAGCAGGGCCTGGTGGGTGCAGCACACTTGTAATCGGATCACGAGTTCCAGGTCATCCTGGGCTACATAGTGAGACCCCGTCTCAAGAAAACAAAACGAAAAAGTGATTTGTGTCGACCCCCGAGTGCCTGGCACAGCACAGGGCCAAGGAGGCACCCAGTGAGTGAGTGAGTGAGCAAAGGGATGGAGACGCTGTGAGGGAATGACTCACTGGACGGGAAGATGTCACTGCTAGTGCTGGCCTTCGTCCAGGCTGACTGTCTTGTAGTTGCTGCACTTCTGCCTCCTGGGTTGAGGAGAGCCAGGAGACTCTGCAGCATAACTCTAGGGTGTAAGCATTCATTCCTCATCTTCCCCTCTTACCAGCTTCAGCAGTGGGACCACGGTGTCATGAAGACACAACAGCATAGCAGGTGCGTAGTCTCTCTCCTGACTGCTGCTTCCTTTCCAGTAGAATATGGGGACTTGTTCACGTGTCGCTGAGGGAGGAGGGACTTGGGGACTATTTATCCATGTACCAGATAAGGGAAGGAGACGAGGTGTGAGATGAACTTCAGTCTTGTTCTGAGTGCTGAATGATCTTGCATGTTTGTTTCTGCGCCATTAGGCAGCAAATATAAGAATCCTGACGTCTCGGGGCATTACATGAAAAGGAATTATAATCAGGGCCTGGTGGTTAACCCCTGCAATCCCAGCTACTCAGGAGTTATAGGAGAATCGCAGTTCAAGCCAGCCCAGGCAAATAGTTCGTGAGACCCCATCTCAACCAATAGCCAGACAAAGAGTCTCCCGCCTGTCATCCTGAGCTACGTGGGCGGCTGAAATCGGGGGTTCCACACCAGCCCTGGAAAAAATTTGTGAGACTCCATCTCCATGGAAAAAAGCTGGGCGTGGTTGCACACTCCAGTCGCCCCAGTGACGGCCACATGCTAAAAATTGGAGGGTTGAAGTCCAGGCCAGGTGCAACAAAAATCGAGACCTTATCTTGACATTAACCAGAGCAAAACTGCCTGAAATGTGGCTCAACTGGTAGAGCAAGTGTCTCGCAAGGGTAAAGCCCTGAGTTCAAACACCCATACTGCCAAATATATACATGCAAACGTACGTACATACACACATACACACGTACATACGTGACTAGAGATAGTGGATCATGAGGTAGAGATAGGTGCTGGCCACCCCAGGCCTAAAGCGAGACCCTATTTGAAAAATAACCAAAGCAAAGTGGGCTCGGGGTGTGGCTCACGTGGCAGAGTCCCTGCCTCCCAGCAAGCTCAAGGCCCGGAGTTCAGACCCCAGTATCGGCCAAAAGTTGGCTCAGGCCTGTAACCCTAGCTACCTAGGAGGCTGAAATCAGGAGGATCTCTGTTCACACAAGCGAGGGAAAATAGTTCCCGAGACCTGCCCCCGTCTGCACAATAACCACAGCAACATGTACGAGAGGTATGGCTCAAGTGATAGAATGTCTGCTTTGCAAGGGTGAAGCCTTGAGTTTAAAACTCAGTGCCCCCCCACACACCCAAAACAAAACGAAACGAAACAAAAAATTGTAGCAACAAAATAAGTAGACAAATAAATGAAGAAAACAGAGATTGGGACTCCAGATACAGAGATCCGGAGGACCATGGTCTAGGCCAGGCCAGGCATAAAGCGAGACCCTATCTGAAAAGTAAAGTGAAATGGGCTGTGGGTGTGGCTCCAGTGGTACAGGGCCTGCCTGGCAAGCTCTGGGCCCTCAGTTCAAACCACAATACCGCCACGTAAATAAAATAAAAATAGAGGCATGGGCTCAGGAGTCAAAGTTTGGGAGGGTTTAAGCTCGAGGCCTGACTGGGCAAAAAGTTTTGGAGACCCCCATCTGAACTAATATATGTTGTGCTTGGTGAGGCGCTCTTGTCATCTCAGCTGTGCGGGCAACATAAATAGGAGAACCACGGTCCTAGGCCAGCCTGGGCATAATAAAGCGGCACCCTATCTGAAAAATAACCCAAAGCAATATGGTCTAGGGTGTCGTGTGTCCCTGCTTAGTAAGCACAGGGCCCTCAGTTCAACTCTCAGTAGCACAACACAAGAAAAAGCAAAATGAGGCGTTGCAGAAAGGACAGAGGTAGCCACAAGGGGAAGTGTCTGTGTCCAGGCACATCAGGCTGAGACTTGTGTCTGTGTGGTGGGGGGTCTCAGGTTCTTCCTTTATTCACATCAGCAGAGAAACACGCACAGGCAAGAAAGAGCCAATTGATTACACATATGATTACCTTGGGTGGGAAAAAAAGGGCTGTACTTTTTAAAAAAGCCATCTGACTGAAGTCTGCTGCTTTGAGTTTTGAACTTTCATTTGATGTTTTATTAATAAAAGTTAATAAAGAGCTGCTTCAGGGCCTGGCAAACACAGTCAGTCTTCCCTGATCGCTGGCTAACAAATTCCCTGAAAATGCTGGTGCAGGTAAGTCCCTTTCCCTCTTTGAGAACAGCATTTCCTCACAGGTGCCATGGCAAAAATAGTGCATAGCTTGCAGAGTTTTTGTGAGGCTGTTAAGTGCTTAGCATAGACTGAGCGTGGAATAAGTGAAAGGCGGGGACTGTTCTTTGTGTTCCATGAGCCTAACTCGAATTCATTTCCCTTCTTTGATCCTTCCTGTCCTCATTAGCCTCGGGTCCCCGCCCCCAAGCCTCCCCGCCCACGTCCCCCTCCCGAAATCCGGCTGTGAAACTGACATTAGCTTAGAATCACCCTGGCTTTCTGTGAGGCAAAGTTGCCCTGCCTGAGGCTGTGTTGGGTCCAGGTACAGGGCTCAAGGTAGAGACCTGAGCCAACTTTTACAGACTTAGAAATCTAGCATCCCATCTCCTTGTGAAGAAGGAGTCGATTTGGCAAGGCGGGCCCACTTTCCTCCCTGGTAGTAATTGGCTAGAGCCAAGAAGCAGCTACCATTTAGGTAGCGCCTGCACCTTCAGGTGGCCAGAGCCAATGCAGCCTGCTCTATTGATGTGCCAGACTGGCGTGATCCGGGGGACTGCCATTTGTGACCCTCTGCCATGCACAACGGGGCACAGTCTATGCCGGGTATACCTCACTGCTCGATGGGTAAATATGCAACTCTTTTTACCTCTACCGTTAGTCTCACCCAGACACTTTAAATCCTAGCTTTCAGGCAAGGTTGACTCTCACTTTGAAACGCGAATGGAACCTTGTGAATTGGAATCATTAGACTAGGTTATACCGTGGTAACAAACAACCCGTATTTCTCAGTGCCTTACAACAACAAGGGTTTATTGTTTGTTCAAATACACGCACAAACCTGGACACAGAGTGAAAACATCTTCATGTTTCCACGTGCATGGATACATAGAGGAGGTCACAGGTACGTGTACAATCACAAGACAAATGAAAACACTGGCACACGAACCCACTCACAACCCCACTGAGAAACTGACATATTAGATTGCACAATGCTGTTTTTATAAGACACATAAAAAGGCCCCAGCTTCCAAAGGAACAGAGATGGAGGTACAAGAATATCCAACGTCAGTCAGGGAATTGCCCTACATCATAAAAAGGGTCTGAAAGCTTATAAAACACCTGAAGGCTTAAAAAAACACATTAAGCATTTGGGGCATGAACCATTTTGCACATTCAGAAACAGGATACCAAATAGGCAGTGCTCTAGCGAGGCCTCCTCCTCTGGGCTCTTAGCTCAAGAGGGAGATGCACCCCAGATGTCCAACAGGCAGTGTCACAGAGCCGGGCGGCCTGGATTCCGGACAGGGGCTGGGGGTCTGAGGTCCTCTATCTCCAGCAGGACCTGCAGAGAGAAAGGAAGGGACCAGAGGCCCCGTCACGTCCACGTCCCCTCCCTGCTCTCCCCTTTTGCTTTTCCGTCCCACGCAACTGAAGATCTGCCACTGAGACCACCACACGGACCTCTTCCTGTCTGATTTCCCCCATCTCCAGTCTTGCCTCCCCCATCCCTGCATGGAAGCCACCGCACCTCTTTTGGTTAAGCCCAGGGTCTCTGCACGTGCTCCTCCCCATGGTGGGAACATTCCCTGGTTCCTCGCCACCCACAGTTGCTGGCCTAGCCTCCTACACCCACCCTGCCAGGCCTCTGAGATCAGCCCCTTCTCCAGCTTCACCCCCTTGTTCCAGCAGTCCCTCCCCGACCCGGGAACTGTTCCTGTGCTCACACACCAGGCCCCATCTAGCTTCCTTTGTGCAGCAATGCCTAGCCTCCCTGCCCCTAGCCTTCTTGGGGTTGAACTCCCCCACCCCACCCCACCCCACTCCACCCCTGCTGCCGACCCAAGCTCCTGCAACCTTTCCTCCCCGGGCACATCGCCAAGATTTAGAGGCCAATTTCAACATGCAAAGGCAGCCAGGCTCCACACGGAGACCGAAAGCTCCCTGAAGACAGGTGCCAGAGCTCCTACCAGACCGGGCCCTTATCAAACCTGTTTATGCCCTCCCCAGACCACAGTACACCATGGCAGGGGCCCTAGGAGAGAGTCCTGGGCCAGGAGTCCGGAGACCTCGTTCTTCCATTTAATATGCAAGCCCCTGCCAGCCTCGGGGCCTGAGTTTCCTTGTTTCTTGACATCAGGGCACTCGACTCACTGAGCAAGCCCCCAAGTACCATGTCATGAGCCAGAGTCAGGAGCCTGGGTGCCTGCCTCCAGGGTCGTTTGTTCAGCCCTCCAACCCTGGTTTCCCAGCTAGAACCAACTTACCCATCACCAAGCATCCCCACCCGTGTCAGTCTTGCAAGGAGCAAGCTACCTGGTGGGTTGAGGGGCTGGTGCAGGGAGATGGAGTTAGGAGGAGCCTGAGAAGAGTTTTTCAGAGCCAGCAGAGCCTCGGCAGCCTCCAGCTTCCGCTGCCACTCCAAGGAGGCAGAGACCGAAGCCTGGGAAACCTGGTCGTAGGGCACCTGGGAAGCACAGGGTGTGAGGGAAAGGGGGGGGAGGGGCTGGGAAACCACATCTCCTCCCGCCGGGACAGGTGCCCCTTCAGCCCCAGTTCCCTTGAACCCCCACCGTGCCACCCCCCCAAGGCCTTCTGTGCTCTTTCCATCCACTGAGCTCTTCCCCTCCCAGGGATCTGGAGCCCCCTTCTTTCCCAGGACCTGTGGCTGCAGTAGAAGAGGGTCGGGGATGGCACAGGGCTGGAGGAACAGACTTGAGCATCTGGAAACAAGGAGAGGACAGGCCAGGGGATTAAACCCTCTGGCAGACACGTACCACCAGCAGGCTGAGGGGCGGGGTTTTGCGATGTCGGGATGTGGGAATCCGAATGACTGCGGGGCCATTTGTCCTTGTGGCTTGGGCAAGTCCTTCCTCCTGCTTGGCCTGTTTTCCTTTCCATACCTCTTTTCTCTGCATCTTTCCTGAGATACTAATTTGTACCATCATTTTCCTCCCACAGCTACAGTGAAGATGACAAGGAATCACAGGTGTCTGTTTTAACCTGCAAAGCACCTGAGAGGTCAGTGAGACTGCCGCCCCTTTTCGGGGACTGGCTCTTGCCTCCGTTGTTTTAACCATTCCCAAGGGTGTCAAAGGACAAGCCTGGCTCATCCCCGGGAAGGTTTCTCTGCTGGACTGTGCACTTTCCCCTGGGCCTCTGTGGCCCTCACCATCACGGCCTGGCTCATCGGCAGCACGTATCTCTCCCATCTGTGCCAGTGTGGAGTAACAGTGCCCACGTGGCGAAGGCCTCCTCTGCCAGGTCTCGTGCTAGTCCTTTCCAATGCCACAGGTGTGGAATATTCCCCAGTATGCCCACTGGGAATCAGAGGCTCGGCAAAAAGGAAGTCACTCGTCCCGATTCTCACAACAGGAAATGGCAAAGCTGAGAGAGCTCTGTCCTCACCCGTTAAGTGTGAGATGCTGCCTTTTCCTCCCCGCACCCTCTTCCTCCTGTTTCTCATCCTCCTCCTACCTCTCGTGGTACCAAGCACAAGGCTGGACACGCAGTCCCACAAGATGCAACTGGCTCCGAGGTCCTAGTTGTATGTACTCACATGCTGAGCAGGGCTGAGGCCCCACGGCGCTCCCGGGAGAGAGGAACAGTCAGTTGCTGCTCCGAGGTCGGCGGGGGACAGGGTTGAGATGAAGGTTCCGGGAGGTGGTTGAGCAGCAGAGGCCCTTGGGGGCTCTCCTGCAGGGGCAGAGATCACAGGTGGGACTCTGGTGGCTGCCAGGCCGGCCGGGGAGAGGAGGGTGGGCATGGTTTGGAATGAGGACAGGAGCCCAGCATGTCAAGAGTGCTCAAGTCTTTGAAGAGCAGCCTTTCTCACCTTTTGCTTTGCAACGGGGAATACTGAGGCCCAGGGAGAAGTGCTTTTCAAAACCCAAGGTCATATGCAAGTCGGCGGCGGGGTGGCGGGGTGGCGGGGTGGTGGGGTTGGTGATGGAGCTCGTTGTCTTTGGGGCACTGGGGAAGGGGGCCGAGCAGAGGCTGGGTGGGAGCCAGTCCCACCACTGGCAACAGATTCTCCTTACCTCCTGCGGGCTCATGCCGGTGTGGGCCACGGGCTGAGACACGGTATTCTCCTTCCCAGCTGTAAAAGACCAGGGACAGCTTAGGTGATCATTCCTCCCCACCCCCCCTGCCCGGCCCCCATTCTGAGGTCTCATCTCACCAAGGACCCTTTTGAGTCTCCCCCAACCCCACCCGGGATCCCTCCTTCCTACAGACACTTCGTAACTTAACCTTGACCCGCTGAGGTCTAGGGAGTATTTATCCAAGGCCACACTGCAACCCAGTGATAGGACCAAGCACAAGTACCCCACCCGCGCTTACTCCACCCACGCTCAGGCTCCCTCCCCGGCCAGAGACACTCACTGAGGACTCCTGTTTCAATGGCCAGCCTCTTGACATGCACGTGGGATTTGGGGGCGGCAGCCATAGTCTTTATCGGTCCTTGAGCCAGGTCTCTCTTGAGCTCTGCACCCTGCTCCCTCTTGAAGCCACTCACAGCAGGCAAGGCCCTGTAATGTTCCCTAAATTGGGTGATCAAAGGCCAAAGGTTAGTCACACGTAGAGGACGCCTGACACCTCCTGTTGCCAGACACCACACTCACGGGAATAAGGCATAATTGTGACACCTGCAGGCCTGGAAGAGGCAGAAATGGTTTTCGCCCCTGATTTGGGTAGCCAAGCCATGGTTGTGGCAGTGGTCACAATGACCTATAGCTCTTCCGGGACCAAGTTCAATCCCCCATGTGTCTCTGGTCCTAGATTTGGAGTCGGAGGGACAGCAGGGCACAGCACGTGTGTCTTTGGGTTCCATGGTTCTAGGGTCAGGAGTGGAGGTCAGAATGGCCACACAATCCCCTACCCGACCATACTCACTCTGCCCTTGACCAAGCCTATGTGAGGTGGCAGGAATGTTCTCCATCCCGCTCACAGCTCGAATCAAGATTTCCCTCCCTTCTTTCCCCATGGTCCCCTGTGACCTCCTAACTCAAGTAGCCTCCTTCCCAGGCAGCCCCACCGCTGCCCAGGAGAACTTTGGCATGGGTGTCCCCTACATGTTCAATCTGACCACGATTTCCTTGCTACCGTCACTCCACACATCCCATTTTCAGGCACACGCGTGTGCACGTACGCACGCACCCACGCACGTACAGAAGTACGCGCGCACGCACCCACGCACGTACAGAAGTACGCGCGCACGCACCCACGCACTCCGGGGTCTCCTTGGACAATTACCACACCTCGTTCTTTGCGTCCTCCTGTGCCTTGCCAAACCCGGCCACCATTCCTGGGCAGGCGCTCTACTACCTGAGTCACCCCGCCAGCCCAGGAGGCCACCATTCCCGGCATCCCCTGCTTGCTTAACAATTGTGTCCCTAACGCCCTACATTCACACAGGCCATCCTCTGCCCTATAGGCTCAATTCTGAGTCTCACGGGTGCCTTCTCTTTTACTGACCCTGTTCGCTCCAGTCAGGTTTTCCCTCTCTCCCCCTTTAAACTGATTACCCTCTTGCTCCCCCCAACACTGCCCCCCCAAATCTTGCCATTCTCCTAAATCCCGGCCCGTGTTCCCCTACGGTTTTCCTTCTGCCCTCATTCCTTCCCAGGGCCACATTCCACAGGCATTCCTCCACACACACCCCCCCCACGCCCAACCCCACCCCCGTGGCCACCATGCCCTGACCTAGCCAGTGCACTAGTCCTCGGCGTTCTTGTTTTCCCTGGGCCTAGCACACCCGCGCACCTCTCCACAGCCTCCCTCAAATCTCCCACCCGCCCTCGGCACCGCTTCTCTTCCCCGCCACGCCGTCCAGGTGCCTGCACAGTCTCCTCAGGCATCCCACGCCACACACACGCACGCACGCACACACGGTATGGCGGCAGGCCTCGGGAACCTTCCCGGAGGATTCCCGCGAGGTGTGGGGCTTCCCCGCTGAGACGAAGGGAGAGGGAGGAATTGGGGGCTCACACCAGGAGGAAGGGAGGGAAGAAAGACAGGTAAATGCGGAGTGTGCGGAGAGCCCTATCCAAGACGCCAGGCTGCAGTTACCCCAGCCGCCAGAGAGGGTCGAAATGACGGAGCTCTGAGGAACGCTCTAGGTCTTTCTCACACACAGGCTTCGCCTCTTGTTCCCGCCTTTCCACAAAAGCCAATGAGCGGGCAGCACCACCGGGTGCCGCCCATCCCCTCCACCCCCCCAACCCCCACCCCCCAACCCCCACCCCCCACCCCCATGGTGGTGACCAATGAACTTGGAGATCCACAGAAGCTCCCGCCCCTCGCTCGCTAGGCCGCGTGGCCTCCTTGTGGCCTCTGCTTGTGCTCACGGGTCTGGGCCACGCCTCTATGGCGGAGAAGTGGAGCTTTAGGCTCGCTGGTGCCTCCGTTTCCCAGAGCTTCTGTGCTCAAGTAGGCTTGGCTCATCTACATGGGCCGTCATTTACTTATTAAAAAATTCAGCATGGAATTTTAAGATCCACCCGTAGCCTCATGTCAGGTTTTCAGGGGCTACCGTGAACCCCCAGGGAACATTTGCCAAGGGCTGGAGACATTTTGGAACGTACTAGCGAGTGTCTCTTTCTGAGCTTTCGAGTTCCTGTATTCATAAGCCAATACTACACTGCCTCAACAGGGTTTTTGGTTTGGCTTGTGTTTTTGTTTGTTTGGTGGTACTGTGATTTGAACTGGGCCGCCCTGGCCGCTTGCAAGGCAGGCGCCACAGCACTCACATCACGACGCCAGCCCTTTCTGCTTTACGCGCTTTTCCAACAGTGTGTCTCACTTTACGCCCTGGCAGGCCTCTTGCGTGTATCTGCTGGGAGGCTCGGGTTTTGTTTAGGATTTCTCTGCCCTGAGTTCACGAGGGACGTGGATGTGATGCTTTTCCCCTTGTCCTATCTTTACCTAATCTCAGGGTCACAGATTGACTTAGAGTAGAATCTTTTCCATCTGAATCTGCCCTTTTAAACATAAATAAATAAATAAAAATTCGGGACTCATCTCTTTTGAAACTCCACCACAAATTCTCAGTGAAACATCTGCGATGTGTTTTCCTTACCTAAAAACTTGTCCTGTGCACTGTACAAACAGCCTCCAGCTTCGTTTCGCTAGAGAAGTGGTCCCGGAGCGTTAGCTCACCTCAAAAGCACCTACGGGGCTTCTTAAAACACACACTGTACCTCAGATGACAAGATCCGGGGTGGGATCAGGGTCTGCTCTTTTAACAAGTCCCTTGACCTTGTGTCTGCTGCTGCTGGGGTAGGGGGAACCCCCACTTCGACAATCAGTGCAAACGAAGGCACTTCCAATTATCCACCTCCCAACTGCGACCGGTAAAAATAGAGGGCAATCTCATGTCCTGCATAGCCTCCCTTCTCCCAATCCTCCACACTATGTTCAAACACCACTAAGAGTCACACATCCACATGTGACTCTACAAAACGAGGAAGGATACATTTGCCCCAACTTTTTATTTTGAGAACACACAAAGTCTAAGGGGCAATAGAATGAACACTCTTTTACCTGGATTCCCATAATACCACATTGCTTTGTCTCTCAGCAAGTTGTGTTTTCCTAACCGTCTAACAGTGTAAACATGTCACCCGATTACACCAGCATTCCCCTCCTAAGGACTAAGATTTCACCCACACAACCACAGTTGCATTATCGCATCAAAGAAATTTAACAAGGATGTTGTAGTGACTGATTTAAGTCCATATGCCGCCCACATTTTAGTTCCCCTCTCTGTTCCAATAGTTCCCAGAGAAAATTTCAGGTATCATCAATCTAACGATGCAACCTAGGCCAAGTTCAGCTTTCATGTGACAACAAAAATGCTGGTGAAATAAAAGTATTTCATGGTAAGGAAATACTTGTGGGAAAACATGAGGGTAATTATTCCTGGCAGGACTTCCCTGTAAGAGATACTAAAGGAGCCCAACATGGAGGCAGGGAAGGCAGGGGGCAAGGTCCAGGGGCACCCCAGCCACCAAATTCTAACTTCTTAAAAAATTATGACTCCACTTCCTGCTGTGTTTTTCTGGTCATTGTTTAAAATTTTTTTAAAGTTTTTGAAAATTATCTTTGTTTTTTCCTCTTGTGTAGATGTAGGAAATTTCTAGGGCAATGTGTACTTTATGGAATAAGTTTTAACAACTGACATGTATTTAAATTAACAAACCTTTAATCGCACACAGCTAAATTACTATTTGCTGAGTTGATTTAAAGGTTAAAAATTGTATCAAGAGGTTTAGTTTTTGAATTAAATCCTTCTTAATAATGTCTTTTCACTCCAAAAACAAAAAAGAAATACTAAAGGAAAAATTCAGGAAAACAATAGACAGTAAGTCAAATCCCTATGAATCAATCCGGCACCATGAAAGGTAACAATCGCAGAATTAGGAAAAGTCCTAATGAGTGGATTGTGGTTTGTAACTCTTTTTGTCCTTTGTCCGGATTAAAGGACCACTGTTGCATAAGGCCATCCTAATTCCATCTGGATGGGCTTTAACAGTATGAAGAATTTTAATTCTCTTTTTTTTTTTTTTTTGTGGCATCTTCATTGGGTTTTGGAATGAGTGTAATACTGGCTTCACAGAATGAATTTGGTAGTGTTCCTTCCCTTTCCATTTCCTGGAAAAGTTTGAGGAGTATTGGTATTAGTTCTTCTTTAAAGGTCTGGTAGAATTCAGCCGTGAATTCATCAGGTCCTGGGCTCTTCTTTGTAGGGAGGCCCTTTATTACTGCTTCAGTCTCATTGCTTGTTATAGGTCTATTTAGGTGGCTAATATCTTCTTGGTTCAATTTTGGTTGGTTATATGCATCAAGAAGTTTATCCATTTCTTCTAGATTATTCCAGTTTACTCGAATATAAGTTTTCAAAGCATTCTCTAATGACCCTCTGGATTTCGTTAGTATTTGAGGTTATATCCCCCTTTTCATCTTTTGGTTGTACTAATTTGGGTCTTTCCCCTCCTCCGTTTTTTCATGTTGGCTAAGGGTTTGTAGATCTTGTTAATCTTTTCAAAGAACCCACTTTTTGTTTCGCTGATTCTTTGCATAGTTTTTTCTGTCTCCATCGCATTGATCTCAGCCCTGATCTTTATTATATCTCTCCGTCTGCTAGTTTGGGGTTTGGTCTGTTTTGTTTCTCCAGGAGCTTAAGGTGTATCATTAGGTCATTTATTTGAGAAGTTTCTGTTTTTATTTTTTTTAACGTAAGCATTGATAGCTATAAACTTTCCCCTTAGCATTGCCTTTGCTGTGTCCCACAGATTCTGGTAGGTTATATTTTCATCTTTGTTAGAGTCTAGGAACTTTTTGATTTATTCCCTCATTTCTTTCAGTCACAGTGTGTTGTGCAGCCTCCATGTGTTCGGATATTTTCTATGGTTTCTTTTGTCGTTGAGGTCTAGTTCTATTCTGTTGTGATCTGATATGATACAGGGGGGTTATTTCAAGTTTCTTAAATTTGTCAAGACTTGCTTTTGTGTCCTAAAATATGATCTAGGTTAGAGAAAGTTCCATCTGCTTCTGAAAAGAAGGTGTACTGCATGGTGGTTGGGAGCAATACTCTGTAGATGTCTATTATGCCCATTTGGTCTAATGTGTGGATCAGTTCTGAAGTTTCTTTGTTGATTTTTAGCCTGGACGACCTATGGACAGGTGACAGTGGGATATTCAGGTCTCCCACTATCACTGTCACTGTGTTGGCGTCTATCTGTGTTTTTAAGTCCTTTATGGTTTTTTTTTTTTAACGTGGTTGGATGCCCCTGTGTTTGGTGCAAATATGGTAAGAGTTGATATTTCCTCTTGATGAATTGTTCCTTTAATAAATATGAAGTGACCTTCATTGTCTCTTCTGAATGATTTTAGTCTGAAGTCTACTTTGTCAGATATAAGTGTTTCGACTCCTGCCTGTGTATGGGGTCCATTTGCTTGGAAAACCTTTTCCCACCCTTTGATTCTAAGCCAGTGTTTGTTTCTCTCAGTGAGATGTGTCTCTTGTAAGCAACATATGGTTGGGTCTTGTTTTTTTGACCTGATTTTCTATTCTATGTCTTTTTATGGGGGCACTGAGGCCATTAACATTCAGTGCTAGTATTGAGAGGTGTGTGGTATTTCTAGTCACTTTTATTCCCCCGATGTTCACTATACCTCTAGCCCTTGAATGAATAGAGATGCAAAGATTCTCAACAAAATACTGACACACAGAATTCAAAAAAGACATCAAAAAGATCATATACCATGACCAAGTCAGTTTCATTCCAGGCATGCAAGGATGGTAAAACATACGTAAATCTATAAATGCAATACAGCATATAAACAGAAACAAGGACAAAAACCGCACGCTTCTCTCAATCGATGCAGAAAAAGCTTTGATAAAATTCAGCACCCTTTCATGATAAAAGCTCTGAAGAAACTAGGAATAGAAGGACTGTTCCTCAGCAGAATAAAGGCTATATGTGACAAACCCTAGAGCCAACGTTATTTTAAACAGAGAACAACTGAAACCATTCCTGATAAAGAAAGGAATGAGACAGGGATGTCCGCTTTCTCCACTTCTAGTCCATATAGTTTTGGAATTCCTAACCAGAGCAATAAGACAATTGCAAGGCACAAAAGGGATCCAAATAAGGAAGAAAGAAGTCAAAATATCCCTATTTGCAGATGACATGATCCTATACGCTTAAGACCCTAAGAACTCCACCAAAAAACTCTTAGAAATCATAAACTCTTTTGGCAAAGAATCAGGATACAAAATTAATATGTAGAAATCAGCAGCCTTCCTGTATACCAGCAATTAACAGACTGAGAAAGAAATCAGTGAAACAATCCCATTTACAATAGCCTTAAAAAATAAAGTACCTTGGAACAAACTTAACAAAGGAAACCAAAGACCTTTTTAATGAAAATTATAAACCACTGAAGAGAGAAATCAAAGAAGACATGAAAAAGATGGCAAGATCTCCCTTGCTCCTGGATTGGTAGAATCAACATTGTAAAAATGACCATACTCCAAAAACAATCTACATGTTCAGCGATAGCCCTATCAAACTCCCAATGACATTCTTCCCAGAGATCGGAAAATCAATCCTAAAATGCATGTGGAAACACTAAAGACCTCACATAGCAAAAACAATTCTGAGTAAATAGTCCAATGCTAGAGTTATCACAATTTCCAACTTCAAACAGTCAGTATGGTATTGGCACAAAAACAGACATGAAAACCAATGGATCAGAATAGAAGACTCAGACATAAACCCATGCAGCTACAGCCTACTGGTCTTCGATGAAGGAGCCCAAAACACACGATGGAGGAAAGATAGCCTCTTCAACAGATGTTGCTGGCAAAATTGGATCTCCACACATAGTAGACTGAAACTAGATCCCCGTCTCACCTTGTACCAATATCAACTCAGAGTGGATCAAAGACCTTAATATAAGGACTGAAACTTTGAAACAACTACAGGAAGTAGTAGGAAATACACTGGAACACATAGGCATAGGGAATGACTTCCTCAATAGGACTGAAAAGACTCAGCCTCTAAGAGAAGGAATGAACAGATGGGACTGCGACAAACTAAAGAGCTTCCACATGGCAAAAGAAACAGTCACTAGACTTAAGAGAATGGGAGAAAATATTTGCCACCTTTTCATCTGATAAGGGACTAAAATCCAGAATCTACAGGGAACTCAAAAAACTCAACCTCCAAAGAATCAACATCCCGATGAAGAAAGGGTCACAGAATTAAATAGGGAATTCTCAAAGGAAGAGGTACAAAAGGCTAATGAATACATAAAGAACTGTCCGACTTCCCTGGCTATGAAAGAGATCCAAAATCAAAACTACACTAAGATTTCATCTCACCCCAGTTAGAATGGCCATATTCAAGGGAAAAAACAACAACAAATGCTGGCAAGGATGCACCAAAACAGGAACCCTTATACACTGCTGGCGGGCTTGCAAATTAGTACAACCACTATGGAAAGCACTATGTGTGGTCCTGAAAAAGCTAAAGATAGAACCGCCATATGATCCAGTGATGCCACTCCTGGGCAAATGCCCAAAGGAACGTAGCCAGGATACAGTTGAGACACCTGTACGTCGATGTTCATCACAGCAGTATTCACAATAGCATATCTATGAAAACAGCTGAGATGCCCTACAACTGATGAATGGATCAAGAAAATGTAAACATATATGTACGTACATATATATATATATATATATATATATATATACGTACGTACGTGTATATATATATATATATACAATGGAGTTTTACTCAACCATAAGGAATAATGACACTATGGGGTTCGAAGGTACGTGGATGCAGTTGGAGTACATCACGTTAAGTGAAGTAAGCCAGACTCAGAAAGACAAAGGCTGCATGTTTTCTCTCATACGTTGAAGATACATCCAAAAGATAAACATATACACAAAACCAAACATGATCATATACAAAACTCACGGTTGTAATAGTGGAACTACCCTATGGAACTCAGGGAAGGAGAGAAAGAAAAGAGAATGATAAAGCCTCAACAATATCGTAAAACATAACATCTGTGAGGGTAGAGGATATAAGGATGTGTCTTGAAAGCTGCTGAAAAATGGGGGAGAGGTGGGAGGTTAAAGGGTAAGGCAGAGCAATGGAAGAGGTTGAACGGACCAAAGTAAAGTACACTCACAGCAGGGATACATTAAGAAAACCCTTTGAACATCAACTTAGATATTAATAATGAGAGACAGGACTATAAAATAGGTACAGCGTGGGGGGTACTTGTGGGAGGGATAAGGGTGAACGAAAGAGATTAAGGTAATAAGGTTGATAGACTTCATGTACTTATACAAAATAGAACAAAGAAACCTCTTTGCAATAGTTTTAAGTGGGGCGGGGAGGGGTTGAGGGGAAAGAGATGGTAGGGGTGATCTAATCACTGTCCAATATGAGCCTATTTGGAATTGTCACAATGCATCCCCCCCTTTATAAGGAACATATCCTGATGAAAAAAATTAACAGTATGAAGAATTTTATGGCAATAATAGCACAAAGGAACAGGAGGGTCTGGAGCTTCAGTGGGCCCAAGACGATAGAATATTGAAATTAAGTTGGTATTAATCTAACTAGGTTCTTTTATGTTAAAATGTTAACTGTCACCCGTGGGTGTCAACCGCTTAGAACATACCTCAAAAATACAGTGAGGAAAGTTTATGGTTTGGACTATAAATGTCCCCCCAAATCTCATGTGTTGAAGGTTTGGTCCCCAGTGCAGCAGGGTTCAAAAGTGGGGCCTGGGGAGTGATTGGATCATGGGGGCTCTGACCTCATGTATGGATTTTAATCCCCTTGTAGGCTCATGATTTCCTAGGCTGTTTGCACGTGTTACAGACGTTTGGAGGCAGGACCTACTTGGAGGACGCAAGTTATTGGGTGCGTATCTTGCCCCCGGCCCCACTATCCATTTGTCTTTTCTTTCTAGTCACAGGAGGCGAGCAGCTTTGCTCCAACACGTGCTGCCGTCATGATGCTCTGTCCCTCTACAGATCCAGAAACTACGGAGCAAAGTGACCCTAGATTGAAGCCTTTGAAGCATGAGTCAAAATAAATCTTTCCTCTGTTAAGGTGATTTTTCTCAGGGATTTTGTCACAGTGACAGAAAGCCTGCCAATGCAGGAAACAAAACGAGAATAGACAGGGTACATCGAGAAGGTATCTTGGTAGCAACAACAACAACAAAAGAGCGTCAGTGGAGAGACAGAGGAGCATTGGATGTAAGCAGGATAATAGAAAAGTGGAAAGCATAAATCCGACCTTATTGTTCATTATATTAAACGTAAATATACTGAGCCCAGCCATATAAAGCAAGCTGTGTAAGAGCACGAGTCAACTGTATCCTGGCCACAACAGACACACTTTAGACTCAAGAGTCGCCAGTAGTTTGAATGTGAAAGGATAAAATAATCCCACCACAAAAACCATATAGGGATTATGTTACATGACATCATATTATATCATATCATATCTTATGTTAATTATATGACATTAAATTATGCAATATTATACTACTACATGACATGGTAGTAGATGCAGAACAAAAAGTATTGAAATTATACAAGTAGAGTTCAAGAGTGGTCGCCAAGGGTGAGGTGCTGGAAAAATGGAGAGACGTTAGTAAAAGGTTACAAACATTCAAGTATAAGATGTAGAAGTAACGATAATCTAATGTGCCATATGGTCAATATGCTACACATTACGTATACATTTATATTAACGTATATTAATGGATGTTATGTATAATATATCTCAAAGTATACGTTTTGGGCTATATAACATATATTAACATAGAAAATATATACATTTGCTGATTTACGCATAACACCCACATTATATGCATACACACATATATTGTTTAGTGTCACTAACAGATAACGCATACAGACAGTGTGGCACAAGTATATTGGGGTATTATTCAGCCATAAAAGAGAGATTATGCATTTGTGAAAATATGTGTATACTTCAAGGACATAATGCTAAGAGAAACATGCCATATGCAGAACTAAAAATACAACAGAATCTCTCTTATAGGTGCCATCTAAAATGGCCGAACATGTACAAGCAGAAAGGAGAATGGTGGTTGCCAGGGACAGGGAGATGGGGAAAAATGGGAGATAGTGACCAAAGCATACCAAGTTGTAGTTATGTGGAATGAATGAGTCTAGAGATGACACGTGCAGAATGTGGACTCTAGTCACAAGGAATGTGTACTGGAAGCATACCAAGAGAGTAATTCAGGTGCTCACATCACACACGGAGAAAACAACGGCGACTATGTGGAGAGGTGGGTACTTTTATTTGCTTGACTGAAGTAATTGTCTCACTATGCAAAGGTATATCCAGAACATCTGAAGAGGCCTAAAACTTGACAAGAATAAAATGATAATCCAATAACAATGGGCAACTGATCTGAGCAGACACTTCTAAGCAGACACGCTATCACTTGAGCCACTCCACCAGCCCTATGAGCAGACACTTCTCAAAAGAAGAAATGCAAAAGGCCAATAAATACATGAGAAAATGCGCAAAATCTGTAGCCATCGTTGAAATGTAAATCAAAACTGCAGTGAAATTAGATCTCACTCCAAGTAGAATGGCCATTATTAAGAATTGCTGGCAAGGATGTGGAGAAAAGGGAACACTTACCTACTCCTAGTGGGGGGTATACATTAGCACAGCCAGTAAGGAAAGCAGTATGGATGTTTCCCCCAAAAGTTAAACTAGAACTACCAGTTCCAGTGATCCAGCTTTCTCAGTCCTGGGTACGCACCCAAAGGAAATGAGGTCAGTACACAAGAGACACCTTTATTGTGGCACTACTTACAATAGCCGAGATGTGGGATCAGCCTAGAGGCGCATCAACAGATGAATGCATAAAGTAAATTGAATACATATGCATATATGTGTATATTTTATATCATGGTATCATATATACATATAAACAATGGAGTATTATTCCGTCATAAAGAAAAGCGAAACCATGGGATTTGCAGACAGATAGAATTGGCCTAGGGCATCACATTAAGCAAAATAAGCCAGAAATAGAAAAGTGATATCACATGTGTTCTCTCACATGTGCAGAGTGAAAAACAAATAAATACAAAGACGGCCTGAGGTAGAACAAGGAATATGGTAGACTGGGAAGGGGTCGGGTGAGGCAGGGAGAGGGAAGGGTGGGGAGGGTAGGAGACTGGTGGGTGGACGTGATCAATGCATACATGGAATTATCACAATGCATCCCATAGTTTGTACGATTCATTTGTGTTTGTAATCATAATCAAATTTAAAGGTATAATCATGAGTGGGGTCAGTAAAATGGGAGACTAGGGAAACTCCAGACTCTTGTCACCCCCATGGAGAAAAGTCAGCACAAAACACCCGAGACTCAGGAGATCTGAGAGCCATTCAAAATTCCACCGCAATCAAGAGAATGGAAAAATCGAGAAAAAGCCAAATTCAAATGGTAGGAAGTCTCACGATTTTGTGTGCCCTGTCTCCTCTTCTGCCCTTCATGGCATCTATCCGCTGGGTGGAAAAGGCCCAATTCTTACCTACTTCATTTAATACAGAAGAAGTGAGGGGTTTGTTCAGCAGATACTAGACTGTCGGTGGACTGCCTTAGGGAACACTTTTTGACTTGCCTGACTCAGCGCTCACACAGGAAACAGAAGCATTGTTTAAATCTCAGTCTAGAAGCCATACCAGTGGAGGGTGCCGAGGTGGAAGAAAAGTGCCAGGGCATTGAAGACCTAGGGACACTTTGAGGCAAAAGGATCTATGGTCCCATGTAAAACGTGCCAGGAGACTCTTTGGGGGAAGAAGATATTCAATCCTGGTTACAATGAAGTGACAGTGACCAGGAAAGGCCTTGAGAAGCAAAAAGGGCCATCAAAAGATGTGAAATGAGTTTGTAATTCAAAATATTCTCATGAACGAAATCTCAGTCCTAGATGGCTTCGCTGGTGACCAGTATCAAATACTTTTAAAAACTGATAGCAGTCTGACAAGAGCTTTTTCAGACACAACAAGAGGGAACACTTCCCAATTCACTTTCTGAGGTCAGCATTACATTTATACCAAAAAAAAAAAAAAAAAGTCCAAGAAGTTGGCACGTGAAGACAATGGTATTACAGACCAGTATTCCTAATGAACCTAGATGCAAACCTCTCTCATGAAATTCTAGCAGTTTTAATTCAACGGTGTATGAAAAATACAACCCATTAGCAAGCACAGTTTATTGTAGGAATGCAAGGTCATTGTAGCATTGAAAAATCCACCAATTAATTTTACAACATTCGTGGAATAAGAGAAAAGAAAAGTAATTGTCAAGTATGTGACAGAAAATTAAGTTAGTAACAGAAAGCACACATTCCTGATAATTAAATTTGGAAAAGACCTGATAACTTAGGATCATAAGGGAATATCACCAACCTAGCCCAGTACTTCTCTGACACACCTGCTGCTGGCATCATATTTAATGGTGAAAGACTGAGGGCTTTGCCATAGGGTGGAGAGTAGGGCAGAATGTCTCTCTCCACAGACTCTCCCCGTGTGAACCCACCATTATACCGGAGGCCCTCCTTAGGTGGCACAATGAGGCAGGAAAATGAAATACAAGGCCTGCAGATTGAAAAGGAGGAAGTAAAAGACAAGCTTCATTTACAAGTGGAACCATAGTTTACCTAGAGAATACTACTACGTATTCCAGGAGAAAACATATCATCGCCCAGATGTCGTAAAAGACTTAGCACAGTTGCAGGATACAAAGGCCATATGCACAAAACCCATTGGATTTCAGTGTGCTAGGAGCAAATAATTGGAGACAGAATTGCCTTAAATGCCATTTATAATACCAGTAAAATAACTGAAGTATCTCTTCAGAATTTTAAGAGAACAAGTAAAAGACCTGTTCAGAGACAACTATAAAATATTGCCCAGAGAAAGTAAAGACCTAAATAAAGGGAAGCATATTACATTAACTGATCAGAAGACCCAAAGGGTCAGGATATCAATTCTCTAGCAATTGGTCTAGAGTTCTGTCGTGGGCAACATTAAAAGGAAAAGCCATTTCTCAAAGTTCTATGGTAATGCACGGGACAGAGACTAGGAGGAATTACACTCCCAAAGCTCCCGATATGACTGAAAGGGGTGGTGATCACAACAGCCTTGTGTTACCTCAGGACAGGATACATGGATCAATGGATGAAATGGAAGAGACCTACAAAAGCTCTGAGAGAATTAAATTGACTATTGGTACTGGGAAAGGTGGATGTCCTTAAGGAAAAAAGCAACAAACCTCAATACCTCACATATTAACTCAAAATAAATCATTGACCTGAGTGGAAATGGAAAAGTCGGGATGTAAAAAAGCATGAGCAACAATGGAAAAGTAATCAGTGTTCTTTTACCACAAGTTTGAAAAACAAAGAGTTTTGCGTTTCAAATGCCAGAGTTTGATGTCTCAGTGAGGCCCGGTTTCCTAATCCGGTACCCGAACCTCACGACTCACCTTCACTTCCACAAACTTCTGGAACAGAAAACTGAGCTCATGTATTGTCAGGTGCAAAAGCCCACGGTGTCTTCTAGAGCCAACACGGTGTGATGCTCTCCCTTTCCTCTCTTTCTAGGCCAACTGCTTTCTTCACTCATTTCAGACACGACTCCTTTACTAAATCTTCACTAACCCTATTTCAAGTCCCAGGGCCAGGGGTACTGCCACTCCTCAGTCCTCCCATTGCCTCATAAACTTTCTGCCATCACCTTCTGCTTTACTCGTGCCTTTCGTGGCTTCTTCCTTATAGGCCGGCTTGAAGCCACAGCTGGGTGTGGATCAGGGCACGGCCCATGAGAGGCTCACAGAAAACATCAGCCGTGTATCCTCAGGGGCATGTGACAGATGCTTTGCCACACAGCACCATTATTTTAAAGAACAAATAAAATCCTGAGGCTACCTGCTTCCTGTTCCCCTTGAGGGTGCTGCTTGCAGGGGGTTCCCCTGAACTCAGTGGTGTCCACCCCACAGACTGGTGTTAAAGTGGGGGAGGGGCGCATCCCTTGGCAGGTTCACGTGAAATCCAGCCTCAGGGGTGGGATTTGAGTCAGTGGGATTAGGCAACAAGAAGCATTGACCTCTGCTGCCAGGCATCTACTCAGCCCAGCCCAGACCTGTGCCCGGTCTGCCTCATATTGTCGTAGCCCTCCAGGCCCCCAAATACCTGTCCACCATCCACCACCCACCACATGCTGACTGACACAGGGACAGAGCCTCACCTGCCCTCTATAGGAAAACCAGGGTCGGTCTGGATCCTGGATGCCTCAGCCAGCTCACTCTCCTTGCTTTGATGACCTATTCTGACCACATACTTCCTGAGGGCCTTGACAGATGTCATTCTACAACTCATATTGGGGTGTGAGGAGGGCTACATAATCACTCCTGTCGGTGTCATTCCCACCAAATGAGAACTCACCTTCTGCCTGAGTACCTCTGAATTTTCTGTTCGGCAAGCAGGAACCTGGCTTGAGCCTACTCGGGTGTCCGGAGGGCAGAAGAAAAGGAGTGAAAGAAAGATGGGAAGTTTGGGAGGAAGGGATGGAGGAGATGTCACATACCAGAAATGTATCCACTGCTTGAGCACAGTGTACTCTGCTGTGGGAGGAGGGAAAGGTGGGAGGGGTAACGGGCTTGGGCATGTAGGGGGTGGGCCTCGGCCACTTTGTACCCTGCAGAGTGGGCAGCTTAGCAGATCTCTTCAAGGAAGTTCTCTTGGCCACTCCTGGCACGTCACACACGCCTGGAAGCATGCTCTTCACTCCCTTCCTGCCACCTCTTCACCTGGTAAGTCTCATTCCTCTCCTTGGTCATGGTCACCTTCCACGGGGGCGTGGGGTTCAGACTGCACATGTCACCACGCTATGCCAAGTACCAGGTTGGGGAGGCACATCACAGTGGCTGCAGTCCTGGTGGCCCTGTAGGCAGGAGGCGACTGACTCTGTTTTACAGAATGTGAAAGTGTCACGAAAAGACCCTGAGGAACGTGCTGTGTTGTGGGACACCATGGAGGAGCTGCTCCAGGAGCCAAAGCGTCCCCTAGGGGCTTGGAGGCATCGCTTCCAGAGACTGTTGGCGCATGTGGCCAAGTCCTTCAGGTAAGAGTTCGGGGCCACCCTGTGCCTCTCCCACTGCTCATAACCAAGGCCAGCCCACCCTTCCTGTCCAACCAAGGGACCCCCAGGCAAGTACTGAATTCCCAGGGCTCCCAAGGGTACACTTGCCACTCTGCTTTCCTTCTCAGGGGAGGATACCAGCCACTCTAAAGCTGAGACCACACAAGCTGTAGACACAGAGTCAAGAAGAGTGACCAAGACCCTCTGCTGCCGCAGGCCCCTCCTCTCCCCAGTGTCTCTGTCACTGAGCCTGAAATAAATGTGCCCGCACACTTCACAGTTGTTGTGCCATGATATCTGACGTCACTTTCTGCACCGACCACAGCCTCAGGTGCACTAGGGAGCGGCCCCTTTTGGGGGCTGGGGAGATGTGGAAGGGGTGCTCTGGCGTCTTCCTTAGCCCTCTATGCCTGCCCACCCTCCTACTTGAGGCAAGGCTGCTTGCTCGGGGAAGGGGTTTGTGGCTTCAGGGGCTGGTGGCCAAGTACCTGCGAGTTTCCTACCACTGACAGGGCTGACCCTCATTGGGCCCTTGCAGGCAGGAGTGGGGAATGAATGGCATGTCTCTTCCGCTGCAGTGCATGCAGCCTTCTCATGTGAGAAGGCCTGGGCAGTATCTATGTAGGGGGTGGGGGGGCGAGGCACGTGGAGGAAGACTCTGTGGATCCTATGCTAGGGCCTCAGGCCCAGGGCTCTCAAACACGCCTACCCCTCCTCAAGGCAGAGACTCTGCAAGAGACTGCCTTGCCTCCAACTACAGAGTGTTCCTCCCCATATGGGAGGAGAGTTTCTGCCTTCCTGGGGTGACCTTGAGATACACTGCAACATAATTTCCTCTGGACAAGGAACCGCTATACCGGAGGTTGGAGCACAGGGGGCCCTTCATCTTAACTCTGTGGAGGGGTCCTGTGAGAAACTGCAACACCAAGTGTCACAGAGGCCAGTGGAGTAACAGTTGGCCTTCAGACACAGCCTTCCTGGGGTGACCTTGAGATACACTGCAACATAATTTCCTCTGGACAAGGAACCGCTATACCGGAGGTTGGAGCACAGGGGGCCCTTCATCCTAACTCTGTGGAGGGGACTCTGTTAGAAATCTCAGTGCCAAAAATTATAGTTCCCCAGCCAATGCACCAGCAAATGGAATGTGAGGGATTCTTTGTTCATCTGCCACTAACATTGCTGTTTTCCTAGCCTGTGGGACCCTGTGCTCTGGACCTGCTCCAGGATGGGTGTCCCCTCTTCTTTCGGGCCAGCACTTGTGGACCATTTGGCCTAGGTTCTCAGGAAGTCACCGTCTCCTAGGCATGTTGGTGTTTTTTCCCAGCCTTTTTTGAAGTGTAATTGACAATTAAAAATATTACTCTGTTAAGCCATACAAGTGTGATGATTCCATAGGTGAAATGATTATCATGACCAAGCTAAACCACAAATCCCTCACCTCACAGTGTCACCACATTTCCTTTGTGACGAAAATATATAAGATCTACTCCCTTGCAAATTTCAAGTATACAAAGAAGCACTAACCAAATCTAAGTATGTACATATACGTATGTACGTTTATATGTAACCAAATATATAATTCATGCATTAATATGATTCAATGTGTGTATCTTTAAAACATGTTCAATATATATACTATGTACCATATTTCATAGATTGCATGAGTTATGTGTAACTACATAATGGAAAGCACCGTCATTATGGTATACGTTGATCTCATAATGCATTCAGTTTTTGTTCCCCATACTGAGCTTTGAACTCATTCTCTCGTGCTGTAAGGCAGGCGCACCATCTCTTGAGTCATGCCCCAGGCCCTTTTACAAATAAAAGTTTGTGCCCTTTGACCGGCATCTCCCATTTACCTTGTGCTTCCCTGACTTGGGTATCCCCTATTTTATACTTTTCTTTTCTGACTGGGACTGTTTTAGATTCCACATTGAAGTCAGACGATAGAGCATTTGTCTTTCTGTTTCTGACTTACTGCACTTGGCATAATGTCATCCGTGTTGTTGGAAATGACACAAAAATAGCAAGAGTTTCATCTTTTTGTTACTGAATAATGCTGCATTGTGTGTGCGTGTGTGTGTACATGTGTGTTTACAGAAAAAGAGGATACATTTTCTTTATCTATTCACCAATTGACAGACACTTGTACAGCTATTGTAAGTAATGATGCCTAACCGAGAGAATGAAGATATTTACTTCAAGCTACTGATACACATATATATACAACAGGGGTTGCTAGATTCTATGGTTGTAATACTTTCAACTTTTTGAGAAACATGTGTCTTGTTTTCCTTAATGGCTGTACCAATTCACATTAGCCAACACTGTAAAATGGTTAACTTTATTCCATACTTTCCCCAGTTCTTATCTCTTATCCTTTGAAATACCCACCCTAATAGTTGTGAGGTAATGTCATTGTGATTTTGATTTTCATTTCCCTGATGATTAGTGTTGAGCACTTTTTCCTATACCTGCAGACCATCTGTGGGTCTTCTTTTTAACAATGTCTATGTGAGTCCTTAGCCCACTTGTAAATTGGGTTTGTTTGGTTGGTTTTTTCTTTCTTTTTTTTTTTTTTTTGGCTATCTAGTTGCATGAGTTTCCTATGTTTTTGAGCTGAATTCCTTATCAGTGTATGCATGAAAATCACGGTATTAACAATACCTACTCTGCTGAGAGATAGCTAGGAAGAGGATTCATAGGCTGCCAAAATGGTTGCTGTAGGTCATGGTATCTCAGATGAGATCAAAGGACTCGCCACTCCCCAACACTTGCAGCAGCAGCTCAAAAGTGCTCAAAAGTGTTAGAGGAACAGCCAGGAGAGAATCCGTACCTCAGTGAGAGTCACAGCTAGTGGTGGGTCTGGCCCTGGCCCCCAGATCTCCTGACTCTCGCTGGAGTGTTCTTTCCAGCACCTCCTTCTGCAAGACCTGGCCCTCTGGGGTTTGTAAGAGGCCCACTCCTATGAACAGAGAAGGGGGCTAGTTTGGTGCCATGTGTCATTCCAGTTATGCCTGGGAGGAGACAGGTGCAAAAGGGACTTAATGTTGACATATAACATTAGAAACTGAGGGCTAGTGCCACATCTCATCTGAACCTTGATTTCTACTTGAGGACAATCTTTCCAGCTTCACATAGTGCGGGTGAGGACTGAAAGCATCAACCACAATGTCACCCAAATGAAAAGCATCCACAAGAGAAGATACAGAAAATAAGCTGCAAACTGAAAGTAGAGACTGACAGCAAACATCTTCCTCAATTACATTGGAGTAAAAATCATATTTGCAACACACAGAGAACTCTGATGTGACAAGTCAGTGACACTTACAGAAGAACAAAGAATGTCAGAAGAAGGGAGCAAAGAATGTGAGTGGGCCATTTGTAGAAATGAAAAATGGCCAAGACGAAAGGAGGAGCAGTGCCATGTCATAAGCAGACTGGAAAGAACATAAAAACCACGTTCCATTTTTCAAACTGCGAATTGACAAAACACTAAAAATTTTAATGTTAGCAGGTGGGTCTCATGTAATGAAGTCCCATTGCTGGTATTGTGACCTGGTGCCCATTTTTGGAACAACATTCAGCAGGGGTTAACCAACTTTAGAACACTTATCCTACTGTGCAACTCCACGTTCTTTCTTCCCCTTGCTACAAAACAGAACTAGAGACAGGGTGGTGAACGCTGATGCTTCTCCCAGGTGTGGAGGCACATACCTCTAATCCCAGCACTTGGAAAGATGAGGCAGGAGGATCACCAGATTGAGGTCAGCCTGAGTTTCATAACTAGACTGTTGCCAAAACAAACAAACAACAACAACAACAACAAAAACCCCCAAACCACCTGGTACTTCTTATGCTAGAGCCGTTTGTCTGGTCTCAATGCCCGCCACTGGTTTCTAGAAAGCGGGTTTCCAGCTCTGTTTACACCCTAGGGCAGGCTCAAGGTCAGGACCCTGGAGAGTTCCCCAGGGCTGAACCCTTACTTTGATTTGAGTAGCCTGATTTAAAATTATAGCCGTTGCTTGCTTCGGCAGCACATACAGTAAAATTAGAACGATACAGAGAAGATTAGCATGGCCACTGTGCAAGGATGACAGGAAAATTCATGAAGCATTCCATATTAGAAAAGTAATAAAAAATAAAATGATAGCCAAGGGCTTCAAGGTCTGTGTAAGACACCGTTTTCTACATTATGTTTCCTCCAGTGCCCACCTTGGGTTTCACTAATGCATTGAAGGGACACCTGGAGTTTGATTATAGATCCTTAGCAGACCTGGGGCTCCAGTCCCTGGGAATTTGGGGGCAATCTGGGAGATCAGGCGGAGCCTCCCTGTCTACTTGTTGAATTTATTGACACGAGCAAGGAGCTGGGAAATGGAACAGTATGACTGACACATACTTGGGATTCAAATTCACTAAAGCTTAAAGTTACCAATGTACAAATCCATCTTCCCCCAAGTCTTTGGGTTTACAGTCAACAGTAATGTAAACATTAGGAACCATCACTTTCAATAATTCATTTAGTCATGTGTTAGGGTGGGGCTGGAAGCCTGGTGAGAAAGGATTCTAAGGCGAGTGGGAGAGAGGAAGGGACACAGGAGGCATCTCAGTGCATGAAGGAGTTGATGAGAATGTATCGACTGCATGAATACAAGTACTCATCTGCAGGAGGAGCAGGAGCAATGTAAGACAGGGACAGGAATGGAGTTCACAAAGGGGACCGCACATTAGCTTCTTTACCCGTGGTGGGATGAAAAGCTGTGCTGGCCTCTGGCATACAGTCCTTTCAGACACTATGTGCACATCACCCTTTCGGGAGGCCCTGAAGGTTTCTGGAACTCTGCTGCTGCGGAGTCATAAGCTGCATCTTCCTGCGGCCCCCAGAGAGGGGCCCTAGCGTGGCAGGCCTAGCAGCTTAACCCTTCATCTTTCAGGGGAGAGCAAACTCGCAGGCCTGTTGAGTCTGAGTTCTCTACGCTGTGACAGATTATTTGCCCCAGAAGGGCTGGGATCTGGGTCGCAGGAGATCACTTCTATGTGCAATGAGCCTAACTCTGGACCCACTGTGCCCATAGTGGCTCTCAATATCAAATTTATCAATTTGATAAATGACTGAAACAGTGCCAGGGCAATCCACGCAGGTTTTTCTCTATTTTAAAGAAGAGGACTGGCTCAGCTGAAGACAGCGCCCTATACTTATTTGTCATCACCCCAGAGAACACATCCAACAGCACAGGCTGGCCCAGGGAGCTCCATCTTACAACTCACGGTTGTAATAGTGGAACTACCCTATGGAACTCAGGGAAGGAGAGAAAGAAAAGAGAATGATAAAGCCTCAACAATATCGTAAAACATAACATCTGTGAGGGTAGAGGATATAAGGATGTGTCTTGAAAGCTGCTGAAAAATGGGGGAGAGGTGGGAGGTTAAAGGGTAAGGCAGAGCAATGGAAGAGGTTGAACGGACCAAAGTAAAGTACACTCACAGCAGGGATACATTAAGAAAACCCTTTGAACATCAACTTAGATATTAATAATGAGAGACAGGACTATAAAATAGGTACAGCGTGGGGGGTACTTGTGGGAGGGAGAAAGGTGAACGAAGGAGATTAAGGTAATAAGGTTGATAGACTTCATGTACTTATACAAAATAGAACAAAGAAACCTCTTTGCAATAGTTTTAAGTGGGGCGGGGAGGGGTTGAGGGGAAAGAGATGGTAGGGGTGATCTAATCACTGTCCAATATGAGCCTATTTGGAATTGTCACAATGCATCCCCCCCTTTATAAGGAACATATCCTGATGAAAAAAATTAGCAGTATGAAGAATTTTATGGCAATAATAGCACAAAGGAACAGGAGGGTCTGGAGCTTCAGTGGGCCCAAGACGATAGAATATTGAAATTAAGTTGGTATTAATCTAACTAGGTTCTTTTATGTTAAAATGTTAACTGTCACCCGTGGGTGTCAACCGCTTAGAACATACCTCAAAAATACAGTGAGGAAAGTTTATGGTTTGGACTATAAATGTCCCCCCAAATCTCATGTGTTGAAGGTTTGGTCCCCAGTGCAGCAGGGTTCAAAAGTGGGGCCTGGGGAGTGATTGGATCATGGGGGCTCTGACCTCATGTACGGATTTTAATCCCCTTGTAGGCTCATGATTTCCTAGGCTGTTTGCACGTGTTACAGACGTTTGGAGGCAGGACCTACTTGGAGGACGCAAGTTATTGGGTGCGTATCTTGCCCCCGGCCCCACTATCCATTTGTCTTTTCTTTCTAGTCACAGGAGGCGAGCAGCTTTGCTCCAACACGTGCTGCCGTCATGATGCTCTGTCCCTCTACAGATCCAGAAACTACGGAGCAAAGTGACCCTAGATTGAAGCCTTTGAAGCATGAGTCAAAATAAATCTTTCCTCTGTTAAGGTGATTTTTCTCAGGGATTTTGTCACAGTGACAGAAAGCCTGCCAATGCAGGAAACAAAACGAGAATAGACAGGGTACATCGAGAAGGTATCTTGGTAGCAACAACAACAACAAAAGAGCGTCAGTGGAGAGACAGAGGAGCATTGGATGTAAGCAGGATAATAGAAAAGTGGAAAGCATAAATCCGACCTTATTGTTCATTATATTAAACGTAAATATACTGAGCCCAGCCATATAAAGCAAGCTGTGTAAGAGCACGAGTCAACTGTATCCTGGCCACAACAGACACACTTTAGACTCAAGAGTCGCCAGTAGTTTGAATGTGAAAGGATAAAATAATCCCACCACAAAAACCATATAGGGATTATGTTACATGACATCATATTATATCATATCATATCTTATGTTAATTATATGACATTAAATTATGCAATATTATACTACTACATGACATGGTAGTAGATGCAGAACAAAAAGTATTGAAATTATACAAGTAGAGTTCAAGAGTGGTCGCCAAGGGTGAGGTGCTGGAAAAATGGAGAGACGTTAGTAAAAGGTTACAAACATTCAAGTATAAGATGTAGAAGTAACGATAATCTAATGTGCCATATGGTCAATATGCTACACATTACGTATACATTTATATTAACGTATATTAATGGATGTTATGTATAATATATCTCAAAGTATACGTTTTGGGCTATATAACATATATTAACATAGAAAATATATACATTTGCTGATTTACGCATAACACCCACATTATATGCATACACACATATATTGTTTAGTGTCACTAACAGATAACGCATACAGACAGTGTGGCACAAGTATATTGGGGTATTATTCAGCCATAAAAGAGAGATTATGCATTTGTGAAAATATGTGTATACTTCAAGGACATAATGCTAAGAGAAACATGCCATATGCAGAACTAAAAATACAACAGAATCTCTCTTATAGGTGCCATCTAAAATGGCCGAACATGTACAAGCAGAAAGGAGAATGGTGGTTGCCAGGGACAGGGAGATGGGGAAAAATGGGAGATAGTGACCAAAGCATACCAAGTTGTAGTTATGTGGAATGAATGAGTCTAGAGATGACACGTGCAGAATGTGGACTCTAGTCACAAGGAATGTGTACTGGAAGCATACCAAGAGAGTAATTCAGGTGCTCACATCACACACGGAGAAAACAACGGCGACTATGTGGAGAGGTGGGTACTTTTATTTGCTTGACTGAAGTAATTGTCTCACTATGCAAAGGTATATCCAGAACATCTGAAGAGGCCTAAAACTTGACAAGAATAAAATGATAATCCAATAACAATGGGCAACTGATCTGAGCAGACACTTCTAAGCAGACACGCTATCACTTGAGCCACTCCACCAGCCCTATGAGCAGACACTTCTCAAAAGAAGAAATGCAAAAGGCCAATAAATACATGAGAAAATGCGCAAAATCTGTAGCCATCGTTGAAATGTAAATCAAAACTGCAGTGAAATTAGATCTCACTCCAAGTAGAATGGCCATTATTAAGAATTGCTGGCAAGGATGTGGAGAAAAGGGAACACTTACCTACTCCTAGTGGGGGGTATACATTAGCACAGCCAGTAAGGAAAGCAGTATGGATGTTTCCCCCAAAAGTTAAACTAGAACTACCAGTTCCAGTGATCCAGCTTTCTCAGTCCTGGGTACGCACCCAAAGGAAATGAGGTCAGTACACAAGAGACACCTTTATTGTGGCACTACTTACAATAGCCGAGATGTGGGATCAGCCTAGAGGCGCATCAACAGATGAATGCATAAAGTAAATTGAATACATATGCATATATGTGTATATTTTATATCATGGTATCATATATACATATAAACAATGGAGTATTATTCCGTCATAAAGAAAAGCGAAACCATGGGATTTGCAGACAGATAGAATTGGCCTAGGGCATCACATTAAGCAAAATAAGCCAGAAATAGAAAAGTGATATCACATGTGTTCTCTCACATGTGCAGAGTGAAAAACAAATAAATACAAAGACGGCCTGAGGTAGAACAAGGAATATGGTAGACTGGGAAGGGGTCGGGTGAGGCAGGGAGAGGGAAGGGTGGGGAGGGTAGGAGACTGGTGGGTGGACGTGATCAATGCATACATGGAATTATCACAATGCATCCCATAGTTTGTACGATTCATTTGTGTTTGTAATCATAATCAAATTTAAAGGTATAATCATGAGTGGGGTCAGTAAAATGGGAGACTAGGGAAACTCCAGACTCTTGTCACCCCCATGGAGAAAAGTCAGCACAAAACACCCGAGACTCAGGAGATCTGAGAGCCATTCAAAATTCCACCGCAATCAAGAGAATGGAAAAATCGAGAAAAAGCCAAATTCAAATGGTAGGAAGTCTCACGATTTTGTGTGCCCTGTCTCCTCTTCTGCCCTTCATGGCATCTATCCGCTGGGTGGAAAAGGCCCAATTCTTACCTACTTCATTTAATACAGAAGAAGTGAGGGGTTTGTTCAGCAGATACTAGACTGTCGGTGGACTGCCTTAGGGAACACTTTTTGACTTGCCTGACTCAGCGCTCACACAGGAAACAGAAGCATTGTTTAAATCTCAGTCTAGAAGCCATACCAGTGGAGGGTGCCGAGGTGGAAGAAAAGTGCCAGGGCATTGAAGACCTAGGGACACTTTGAGGCAAAAGGATCTATGGTCCCATGTAAAACGTGCCAGGAGACTCTTTGGGGGAAGAAGATATTCAATCCTGGTTACAATGAAGTGACAGTGACCAGGAAAGGCCTTGAGAAGCAAAAAGGGCCATCAAAAGATGTGAAATGAGTTTGTAATTCAAAATATTCTCATGAACGAAATCTCAGTCCTAGATGGCTTCGCTGGTGACCAGTATCAAATACTTTTAAAAACTGATAGCAGTCTGACAAGAGCTTTTTCAGACACAACAAGAGGGAACACTTCCCAATTCACTTTCTGAGGTCAGCATTACATTTATACCAAAAAAAAAAAAAAAAAGTCCAAGAAGTTGGCACGTGAAGACAATGGTATTACAGACCAGTATTCCTAATGAACCTAGATGCAAACCTCTCTCATGAAATTCTAGCAGTTTTAATTCAACGGTGTATGAAAAATACAACCCATTAGCAAGCACAGTTTATTGTAGGAATGCAAGGTCATTGTAGCATTGAAAAATCCACCAATTAATTTTACAACATTCGTGGAATAAGAGAAAAGAAAAGTAATTGTCAAGTATGTGACAGAAAATTAAGTTAGTAACAGAAAGCACACATTCCTGATAATTAAATTTGGAAAAGACCTGATAACTTAGGATCATAAGGGAATATCACCAACCTAGCCCAGTACTTCTCTGACACACCTGCTGCTGGCATCATATTTAATGGTGAAAGACTGAGGGCTTTGCCATAGGGTGGAGAGTAGGGCAGAATGTCTCTCTCCACAGACTCTCCCCGTGTGAACCCACCATTATACCGGAGGCCCTCCTTAGGTGGCACAATGAGGCAGGAAAATGAAATACAAGGCCTGCAGATTGAAAAGGAGGAAGTAAAAGACAAGCTTCATTTACAAGTGGAACCATAGTTTACCTAGAGAATACTACTACGTATTCCAGGAGAAAACATATCATCGCCCAGATGTCGTAAAAGACTTAGCACAGTTGCAGGATACAAAGGCCATATGCACAAAACCCATTGGATTTCAGTGTGCTAGGAGCAAATAATTGGAGACAGAATTGCCTTAAATGCCATTTATAATACCAGTAAAATAACTGAAGTATCTCTTCAGAATTTTAAGAGAACAAGTAAAAGACCTGTTCAGAGACAACTATAAAATATTGCCCAGAGAAAGTAAAGACCTAAATAAAGGGAAGCATATTACATTAACTGATCAGAAGACCCAAAGGGTCAGGATATCAATTCTCTAGCAATTGGTCTAGAGTTCTGTCGTGGGCAACATTAAAAGGAAAAGCCATTTCTCAAAGTTCTATGGTAATGCACGGGACAGAGACTAGGAGGAATTACACTCCCAAAGCTCCCGATATGACTGAAAGGGGTGGTGATCACAACAGCCTTGTGTTACCTCAGGACAGGATACATGGATCAATGGATGAAATGGAAGAGACCTACAAAAGCTCTGAGAGAATTAAATTGACTATTGGTACTGGGAAAGGTGGATGTCCTTAAGGAAAAAAGCAACAAACCTCAATACCTCACATATTAACTCAAAATAAATCATTGACCTGAGTGGAAATGGAAAAGTCGGGATGTAAAAAAGCATGAGCAACAATGGAAAAGTAATCAGTGTTCTTTTACCACAAGTTTGAAAAACAAAGAGTTTTGCGTTTCAAATGCCAGAGTTTGATGTCTCAGTGAGGCCCGGTTTCCTAATCCGGTACCCGAACCTCACGACTCACCTTCACTTCCACAAACTTCTGGAACAGAAAACTGAGCTCATGTATTGTCAGGTGCAAAAGCCCACGGTGTCTTCTAGAGCCAACACGGTGTGATGCTCTCCCTTTCCTCTCTTTCTAGGCCAACTGCTTTCTTCACTCATTTCAGACATGACTCCTTTACTAAATCTTCACTAACCCTATTTCAAGTCCCAGGGCCAGGGGTACTGCCACTCCTCAGTCCTCCCATTGCCTCATAAACTTTCTGCCATCACCTTCTGCTTTACTCGTGCCTTTCGTGGCTTCTTCCTTATAGGCCGGCTTGAAGCCACAGCTGGGTGTGGATCAGGGCACGGCCCATGAGAGGCTCACAGAAAACATCAGCCGTGTATCCTCAGGGGCATGTGACAGATGCTTTGCCACACAGCACCATTATTTTAAAGAACAAATAAAATCCTGAGGCTACCTGCTTCCTGTTCCCCTTGAGGGTGCTGCTTGCAGGGGGTTCCCCTGAACTCAGTGGTGTCCACCCCACAGACTGGTGTTAAAGTGGGGGAGGGGCGCATCCCTTGGCAGGTTCACGTGAAATCCAGCCTCAGGGGTGGGATTTGAGTCAGTGGGATTAGGCAACAAGAAGCATTGACCTCTGCTGCCAGGCATCTACTCAGCCCAGCCCAGACCTGTGCCCGGTCTGCCTCATATTGTCGTAGCCCTCCAGGCCCCCAAATACCTGTCCACCATCCACCACCCACCACATGCTGACTGACACAGGGACAGAGCCTCACCTGCCCTCTATAGGAAAACCAGGGTCGGTCTGGATCCTGGATGCCTCAGCCAGCTCACTCTCCTTGCTTTGATGACCTATTCTGACCACATACTTCCTGAGGGCCTTGACAGATGTCATTCTACAACTCATATTGGGGTGTGAGGAGGGCTACATAATCACTCCTGTCGGTGTCATTCCCACCAAATGAGAACTCACCTTCTGCCTGAGTACCTCTGAATTTTCTGTTCGGCAAGCAGGAACCTGGCTTGAGCCTACTCGGGTGTCCGGAGGGCAGAAGAAAAGGAGTGAAAGAAAGATGGGAAGTTTGGGAGGAAGGGATGGAGGAGATGTCACATACCAGAAATGTATCCACTGCTTGAGCACAGTGTACTCTGCTGTGGGAGGAGGGAAAGGTGGGAGGGGTAACGGGCTTGGGCATGTAGGGGGTGGGCCTCGGCCACTTTGTACCCTGCAGAGTGGGCAGCTTAGCAGATCTCTTCAAGGAAGTTCTCTTGGCCACTCCTGGCACGTCACACACGCCTGGAAGCATGCTCTTCACTCCCTTCCTGCCACCTCTTCACCTGGTAAGTCTCATTCCTCTCCTTGGTCATGGTCACCTTCCACGGGGGCGTGGGGTTCAGACTGCACATGTCACCACGCTATGCCAAGTACCAGGTTGGGGAGGCACATCACAGTGGCTGCAGTCCTGGTGGCCCTGTAGGCAGGAGGCGACTGACTCTGTTTTACAGAATGTGAAAGTGTCACGAAAAGACCCTGAGGAACGTGCTGTGTTGTGGGACACCATGGAGGAGCTGCTCCAGGAGCCAAAGCGTCCCCTAGGGGCTTGGAGGCATCGCTTCCAGAGACTGTTGGCGCATGTGGCCAAGTCCTTCAGGTAAGAGTTCGGGGCCACCCTGTGCCTCTCCCACTGCTCATAACCAAGGCCAGCCCACCCTTCCTGTCCAACCAAGGGACCCCCAGGCAAGTACTGAATTCCCAGGGCTCCCAAGGGTACACTTGCCACTCTGCTTTCCTTCTCAGGGGAGGATACCAGCCACTCTAAAGCTGAGACCACACAAGCTGTAGACACAGAGTCAAGAAGAGTGACCAAGACCCTCTGCTGCCGCAGGCCCCTCCTCTCCCCAGTGTCTCTGTCACTGAGCCTGAAATAAATGTGCCCGCACACTTCACAGTTGTTGTGCCATGATATCTGACGTCACTTTCTGCACCGACCACAGCCTCAGGTGCACTAGGGAGCGGCCCCTTTCGGGGGCTGGGGAGATGTGGAAGGGGTGCTCTGGCGTCTTCCTTAGCCCTCTATGCCTGCCCACCCTCCTACTTGAGGCAAGGCTGCTTGCTCGGGGAAGGGGTTTGTGGCTTCAGGGGCTGGTGGCCAAGTACCTGCGAGTTTCCTACCACTGACAGGGCTGACCCTCATTGGGCCCTTGCAGGCAGGAGTGGGGAATGAATGGCATGTCTCTTCCGCTGCAGTGCATGCAGCCTTCTCATGTGAGAAGGCCTGGGCAGTATCTATGTAGGGGGTGGGGGGGCGAGGCACGTGGAGGAAGACTCTGTGGATCCTATGCTAGGGCCTCAGGCCCAGGGCTCTCAAACACGCCTACCCCTCCTCAAGGCAGAGACTCTGCAAGAGACTGCCTTGCCTCCAACTACAGAGTGTTCCTCCCCATATGGGAGGAGAGTTTCTGCCTTCCTGGGGTGACCTTGAGATACACTGCAACATAATTTCCTCTGGACAAGGAACCGCTATACCGGAGGTTGGAGCACAGGGGGCCCTTCATCTTAACTCTGTGGAGGGGTCCTGTGAGAAACTGCAACACCAAGTGTCACAGAGGCCAGTGGAGTAACAGTTGGCCTTCAGACACAGCCTTCCTGGGGTGACCTTGAGATACACTGCAACATAATTTCCTCTGGACAAGGAACCGCTATACCGGAGGTTGGAGCACAGGGGGCCCTTCATCCTAACTCTGTGGAGGGGACTCTGTTAGAAATCTCAGTGCCAAAAATTATAGTTCCCCAGCCAATGCACCAGCAAATGGAATGTGAGGGATTCTTTGTTCATCTGCCACTAACATTGCTGTTTTCCTAGCCTGTGGGACCCTGTGCTCTGGACCTGCTCCAGGATGGGTGTCCCCTCTTCTTTCGGGCCAGCACTTGTGGACCATTTGGCCTAGGTTCTCAGGAAGTCACCGTCTCCTAGGCATGTTGGTGTTTTTTCCCAGCCTTTTTTGAAGTGTAATTGACAATTAAAAATATTACTCTGTTAAGCCATACAAGTGTGATGATTCCATAGGTGAAATGATTATCATGACCAAGCTAAACCACAAATCCCTCACCTCACAGTGTCACCACATTTCCTTTGTGACGAAAATATATAAGATCTACTCCCTTGCAAATTTCAAGTATACAAAGAAGCACTAACCAAATCTAAGTATGTACATATACGTATGTACGTTTATATGTAACCAAATATATAATTCATGCATTAATATGATTCAATGTGTGTATCTTTAAAACATGTTCAATATATATACTATGTACCATATTTCATAGATTGCATGAGTTATGTGTAACTACATAATGGAAAGCACCGTCATTATGGTATACGTTGATCTCATAATGCATTCAGTTTTTGTTCCCCATACTGAGCTTTGAACTCATTCTCTCGTGCTGTAAGGCAGGCGCACCATCTCTTGAGTCATGCCCCAGGCCCTTTTACAAATAAAAGTTTGTGCCCTTTGACCGGCGTCTCCCATTTACCTTGTGCTTCCCTGACTTGGGTATCCCCTATTTTATACTTTTCTTTTCTGACTGGGACTGTTTTAGATTCCACATTGAAGTCAGACGATAGAGCATTTGTCTTTCTGTTTCTGACTTACTGCACTTGGCATAATGTCATCCGTGTTGTTGGAAATGACACAAAAATAGCAAGAGTTTCATCTTTTTGTTACTGAATAATGCTGCATTGTGTGTGCGTGTGTGTGTACATGTGTGTTTACAGAAAAAGAGGATACATTTTCTTTATCTATTCACCAATTGACAGACACTTGTACAGCTATTGTAAGTAATGATGCCTAACCGAGAGAATGAAGATATTTACTTCAAGCTACTGATACACATATATATACAACAGGGGTTGCTAGATTCTATGGTTGTAATACTTTCAACTTTTTGAGAAACATGTGTCTTGTTTTCCTTAATGGCTGTACCAATTCACATTAGCCAACACTGTAAAATGGTTAACTTTATTCCATACTTTCCCCAGTTCTTATCTCTTATCCTTTGAAATACCCACCCTAATAGTTGTGAGGTAATGTCATTGTGATTTTGATTTTCATTTCCCTGATGATTAGTGTTGAGCACTTTTTCCTATACCTGCAGACCATCTGTGGGTCTTCTTTTTAACAATGTCTATGTGAGTCCTTAGCCCACTTGTAAATTGGGTTTGTTTGGTTGGTTTTTTCTTTCTTTTTTTTTTTTTTTTGGCTATCTAGTTGCATGAGTTTCCTATGTTTTTGAGCTGAATTCCTTATCAGTGTATGCATGAAAATCACGGTATTAACAATACCTACTCTGCTGAGAGATAGCTAGGAAGAGGATTCATAGGCTGCCAAAATGGTTGCTGTAGGTCATGGTATCTCAGATGAGATCAAAGGACTCGCCACTCCCCAACACTTGCAGCAGCAGCTCAAAAGTGCTCAAAAGTGTTAGAGGAACAGCCAGGAGAGAATCCGTACCTCAGTGAGAGTCACAGCTAGTGGTGGGTCTGGCCCTGGCCCCCAGATCTCCTGACTCTCGCTGGAGTGTTCTTTCCAGCACCTCCTTCTGCAAGACCTGGCCCTCTGGGGTTTGTAAGAGGCCCACTCCTATGAACAGAGAAGGGGGCTAGTTTGGTGCCATGTGTCATTCCAGTTATGCCTGGGAGGAGACAGGTGCAAAAGGGACTTAATGTTGACATATAACATTAGAAACTGAGGGCTAGTGCCACATCTCATCTGAACCTTGATTTCTACTTGAGGACAATCTTTCCAGCTTCACATAGTGCGGGTGAGGACTGAAAGCATCAACCACAATGTCACCCAAATGAAAAGCATCCACAAGAGAAGATACAGAAAATAAGCTGCAAACTGAAAGTAGAGACTGACAGCAAACATCTTCCTCAATTACATTGGAGTAAAAATCATATTTGCAACACACAGAGAACTCTGATGTGACAAGTCAGTGACACTTACAGAAGAACAAAGAATGTCAGAAGAAGGGAGCAAAGAATGTGAGTGGGCCATTTGTAGAAATGAAAAATGGCCAAGACGAAAGGAGGAGCAGTGCCATGTCATAAGCAGACTGGAAAGAACATAAAAACCACGTTCCATTTTTCAAACTGCGAATTGACAAAACACTAAAAATTTTAATGTTAGCAGGTGGGTCTCATGTAATGAAGTCCCATTGCTGGTATTGTGACCTGGTGCCCATTTTTGGAACAACATTCAGCAGGGGTTAACCAACTTTAGAACACTTATCCTACTGTGCAACTCCACGTTCTTTCTTCCCCTTGCTACAAAACAGAACTAGAGACAGGGTGGTGAACGCTGATGCTTCTCCCAGGTGTGGAGGCACATACCTCTAATCCCAGCACTTGGAAAGATGAGGCAGGAGGATCACCAGATTGAGGTCAGCCTGAGTTTCATAACTAGACTGTTGCCAAAACAAACAAACAACAACAACAACAACAAAAACCCCCAAACCACCTGGTACTTCTTATGCTAGAGCCGTTTGTCTGGTCTCAATGCCCGCCACTGGTTTCTAGAAAGCGGGTTTCCAGCTCTGTTTACACCCTAGGGCAGGCTCAAGGTCAGGACCCTGGAGAGTTCCCCAGGGCTGAACCCTTACTTTGATTTGAGTAGCCTGATTTAAAATTATAGCCGTTGCTTGCTTCGGCAGCACATACAGTAAAATTAGAACGATACAGAGAAGATTAGCATGGCCACTGTGCAAGGATGACAGGAAAATTCATGAAGCATTCCATATTAGAAAAGTAATAAAAAATAAAATGATAGCCAAGGGCTTCAAGGTCTGTGTAAGACACCGTTTTCTACATTATGTTTCCTCCAGTGCCCACCTTGGGTTTCACTAATGCATTGAAGGGACACCTGGAGTTTGATTATAGATCCTTAGCAGACCTGGGGCTCCAGTCCCTGGGAATTTGGGGGCAATCTGGGAGATCAGGCGGAGCCTCCCTGTCTACTTGTTGAATTTATTGACACGAGCAAGGAGCTGGGAAATGGAACAGTATGACTGACACATACTTGGGATTCAAATTCACTAAAGCTTAAAGTTACCAATGTACAAATCCATCTTCCCCCAAGTCTTTGGGTTTACAGTCAACAGTAATGTAAACATTAGGAACCATCACTTTCAATAATTCATTTAGTCATGTGTTAGGGTGGGGCTGGAAGCCTGGTGAGAAAGGATTCTAAGGCGAGTGGGAGAGAGGAAGGGACACAGGAGGCATCTCAGTGCATGAAGGAGTTGATGAGAATGTATCGACTGCATGAATACAAGTACTCATCTGCAGGAGGAGCAGGAGCAATGTAAGACAGGGACAGGAATGGAGTTCACAAAGGGGACCGCACATTAGCTTCTTTACCCGTGGTGGGATGAAAAGCTGTGCTGGCCTCTGGCATACAGTCCTTTCAGACACTATGTGCACATCACCCTTTCGGGAGGCCCTGAAGGTTTCTGGAACTCTGCTGCTGCGGAGTCATAAGCTGCATCTTCCTGCGGCCCCCAGAGAGGGGCCCTAGCGTGGCAGGCCTAGCAGCTTAACCCTTCATCTTTCAGGGGAGAGCAAACTCGCAGGCCTGTTGAGTCTGAGTTCTCTACGCTGTGACAGATTATTTGCCCCAGAAGGGCTGGGATCTGGGTCGCAGGAGATCACTTCTATGTGCAATGAGCCTAACTCTGGACCCACTGTGCCCATAGTGGCTCTCAATATCAAATTTATCAATTTGATAAATGACTGAAACAGTGCCAGGGCAATCCACGCAGGTTTTTCTCTATTTTAAAGAAGAGGACTGGCTCAGCTGAAGACAGCGCCCTATACTTATTTGTCATCACCCCAGAGAACACATCCAACAGCACAGGCTGGCCCAGGGAGCTCCATCTTCTGCAAAGCTTTGGGAAGGGCTGGTTGCAGAGAGCCTTGGTACGTGCGACCGAGTCCTTCAGGTGAAAGCCGGCCTCTGCCTCTCTCACTGCTCATAGCCAAGCCCAGCAGCCTCCCTTCTGTCCCAGCTCACCCCAGTCCAGGGACAAATTCCTCATGGTTCCTAACGGGCCCCCTTGTCTCTCTGCTTTCCTTCCTAGGGGAAACTGGAGACTCAGAAACTCAGGTCTCCTCTAAAGTCCCCAGGTCCTCACTTTCTGAATATCTGATTTGGAAAGTATGAAATACATGCTTCAGTTGGTATTCTTTCATAATATCTGTCATCCCTGTGCACAGGGATATCTACCTTGTGTGGTTTGGGTTGGTGTGCTTTGGTGAAAGTGGCTGGAGTGGTTCATTATGGAGACAAAGGACAGTAATTGGATGTAATTACACAGTAATCTGGGCCGCTACCCCTCTGCCTTGGAAGGATAGGGTTTTAGCTCCACTGCTGTGTGGATAATGGATGGAAAACTGTTTGTCCTCAAATATTTCATTGAGTGAGGAGGATGGGCAGTGGCTGAGTGGTAGCTGGAGGGCCAGGGCAGAGGGTTGTGGGTTGAGGCTCATGGATGTAGTAGGGTCAGAAGGAGAGAAGATGCCCCAGAAGCCACAGTAAGGATCTGGAAGCATTAAATTCTCTTCTAACCACAATAATCTCCTCCCTGCCCCCAGTGAGAGTCCCAGAGCACATGGCCTCGTCCTTCACCTCAGGCTGTCATCTCCCATTCTGATACCTTGTCACTTTGTAAGCTGCCTTTGGAGTGTACTGTAATAAAATAGCAGCAGGGGAAGAGCCAGTCTGCTTGCTGGTCCTGAAAAAAGGCCCAGCTGCTCTGGAACTGATCTGCTCCTGCTGATGATGTGCCAAGGGATATTGGCACCTGTGGTTCTGGCCCTCGTGCCTGATGGATCTCTTTGGCTCCTGGGAATCGTGCGTTCCCCATGCCCCATTACTTAATGTGTGTGCCTCCCAGACGCACCTGGAGATGTGGACGGCAGGAGCCACTAGAGCCTACCCCTTGCCTTCTGTTTCCCACTTTTAGAGTTTTGTCCTACTGTCACATCAAATCCACAGAGAAACAGAGAGTAATACAGCAGCTGCCACTGTTTACTTACTACCTGCGCAGTAAGCTCTTCAGATCTCCCTTAGATTTCAGTTAAATATTTTGGAGACAGATAAAGCCTGTCCAACCTATATGCACTCCTGTCCTCCCTGCAGGAGGTTCCCCCACTCTGGGTGTCTGAATACTGCCAAAGCTCCATGAAGTTCCAGAGCAGCTCCCTCTCTGGCATGGGAGCTTCTATATTGCCTTAGGAGAGACCTGGATGCTTCCCGTGACCATGGGAGACTCCTCCTAGAATCCCAATTCAGAAGGCAAAAACTGGCACATCTCAGCAGCTTTCACAGACAACCCAGGACCCAACCCTCTCACACCTATAACCTTTATTTTTCTTTTTTCTGTTTCTTTTTTTTTTTTTTGCTGAGGTGCCTATGTATTTTTCCAGGAGAGTTGAGAAGCAACATCTGGGCCCCAACTCTGCCCAAATGACAGGAGGGTTCTGCTCACATGAGGGGAGGGGGTTGGCACCTTGTCAAGTACTGTCACAACTCATGTGCTCAGTGACCTGGAATGTCTGGTGAGGGTTGGCTGGAAGGCAGGATCTGGCAGACCAGAGTCCGGGAAGACCCATACAATGGTCATGCTGGATGGAGGAGATCACAAGACCACACAGCACACAGCGAGGTGCCCCCTCAGCCATTCACTCCATCAAGGTGCTGGACAGCTGAAGGGCTCACTACATCCAGGTGGGGCAGGACTTAGTGTGGTATGAGTGTGGTTATACGAGTGTGACTTCTGCTTCCATCTTGCAGGCATTCATTCTCTCTCCGACTCTTCCCGCATGCTCGACTGATCGACAAGGGCAGCCAGCAAGGAGCTGATGGCATCTCTGTCCAACAGCTAGGGAAAAATTGAGGCCTTTGGAAGTGGAATCTGCCAGGACGCACATGAATGGTTCTTCAGTGGAGCCCTGAGATCCGACCGCTGCGCCAGGGCTGACACCTGGATTGCAGCCTGGGCTCAGACAGCCTGGAAGCAGAGGACCCAGTTAAGCCATGCCTTGGGCCCTGATCCACAAAACTCAGAGAGATAAACTGCTCATTCTTTTAAGCTGCTAAGCTTGGGGTAATTGGTTATCTATCCATCAACATGAAGTAAGACAGGAGGAATAGCTGGTGGCCGTGGACTGTGTGCAAAACAGGGAAGGCCTGACAGACCTGGAGGGAGTCTGAGGTGCCAGGAGGTGCAGGGTGTGCCCACATTTTAGTCACACTCAGGGGAAGTTGCAGCCTTGGTACTAGTTGTCTGCGCGACCTTGAACAAATCACATGAGGCCTTGACCTCACCACTTTTGTGAAATTTGACTGACACTCAACTTGCAGGACTGTGCGAAAACAAGCACCAGTTCATGTAAGTCACAGGACAGAGTGTCTGGTACACACTAGGCCTTTAGCAGATGACAGGCAGGACTACTAGTGTCGTTGGTCTGGGACCCTATATCCTCTTCTCTGGAGCTCCCCAGCCACTCGGGAGGGTCCAGTGTTCAAAAAGTAACTGCAGGCAGAACATCTTCCCAGCATGCAGCACAAAAGCATTTGTTCTCCTGGAAGGGAGGCAGATGAGAGTGGATACTTTTGTAAAGAATTCTGATGTGAGGGAGGCAGCCTTATCAGGATGCAGGGTGAGGCCATATCTCGTACGCAAAGGACCAAATGTCTCCTTTGTCCCTCCTACCTCCCTCTCTCCCTTCTCCCCTCCTGTGTCCTTCTGCCTTCCTCAATCTGCAATTCCCTCTCTCCCTCCCCACTCCTTCCTTGACTTCCTGTCTCTCAGGTGCCTGATTCCAAAATCCTGCCCCGCAATTCTGCCTCCTTTCATTCATTTCACCCATGCTGAAAACCCAGCCCTTCCCTATTGTTGTTCTGCTTGTATTCTAGATAAAGCCCTATCAATGTCCTCTATGTGCTGGCCTCCAGCTCCCATGGGATTTGGAGCACAGGATCTGGGCACTGGTATCTAGGGCTTGGTGGCCGCCATTCCAGCTTCTCCATCATGCCGTGGAAGTGGTGCACCCAGAAGGTCCGGTCTACACACAGGCACAGGAGTCCAGCACACATTCCTGGCAGCCCTGGAGACTTTCCTCTCCATCACCCACACTGAAGTGAGATGACCGTGTAAGGGTCCCTATCTAACTGGAACAGAAAGTTCACTTATTCCTCACAACCGCCTTCTGAAAATATTGACTCTGCTCTTCTAGTGTAGCCTCAGGTTTCACTGAAGCATGTCTAAAATTTGCCTTCAGTCTCCCAAAACAACTTTCCATTTGGCTTTGCCTCAGGGCCTTTATCCTTATGGATCTCCTCTGGAACCAACTGTCCTTATTCAGTCTTTTTTTTTTTTTTTGGCAGTACCAGAGCTTGAACCCAGGGCCTCACACTTGCTAGGTAGGTGCTAGTGCTGCTTGAGCGAGCCACTCCTCCAGTCCTTGTCTAATGATGAGTGTTTTGAGAAAGGGTCTCATGAACTATTTGCCTGGGTCTGGCTTTGAACCGCGATTCTCTTGATCTCTGCCTCCTGAGTAGCTAGGATTACAGGCGTGAGCCACTGGCACTCAGCTTCTTTATTCACCCTTTTGAGCATCCTTTGGATCTCTACGTTCTTACTCCTCTAAAGAACCCTCCCTTCTTACCAGGTCACCACAGCCCTTGGGCACATGATCTGCTTCTATTGTGCATACACATACCGTGTACTCTTGTCTATCATAACATTTTGCACACTGAACTGTCACCTCTGGCAGGTTTATCTGCATGGCTGCCCATACTCAGACTATCATCTCCTGGGCAGGAGCACAGCCTTGCTTGTTCGGGAACAACTCGTACTGAACAGAGAGCCTCTTACTATTTGTTGACAAAAGGAATGAACTTTGGGCCTGGGTGTCTGTCCACTAAGGCTTTGTTGTGTGTATACTCTCTGTCCTGGAACAAGGGTGAATAGGATCCTTTCTATTCCCTTCAATATGGAGCGGACTGAATCCCACCCAGCAGAACTGGCCATTTCCTGTGCCTGTGTTGAGAGCAGCCTTCCTGGAGGTGCTGAGGGCATTTTTTTTTTTTTGGCATTCTAGAAATGAATCTGGGCTGATGGAGGGGCTCAAGTAGTAGAGCACCTGCCTAGAAAGCGTGAAGCGCTGAGGCCCTGAGTTCAAACCCAAGTACCACCAAAAATTAGTTAATTAATAAAATAAAACCACCAGAAACGCATCTGGGCTGACCATATGTAAGTAGGGCAGAGGATGGGATACTGCACGGACCACAGAGAGTGCCAAGGGTCAACGGTCAAGGGTCAAGGGAGGAGCTTTTGAAAGCCCCTTCCTCCCTTCTTCCCTTCACAACAGTGCTTGGAAAGAGACCCTTGGATGTGATGGCGTCACCCTCCAACCGTTGAGATGAGAAGGCAGGAGGCATCACTGGGCAGACAACAGTAGAAACCCGAGTGTCACTGAAAGGTGTTAATGTAGTAGGGCTTGGAGAAAAGAAGCCCTCGCCTCTCTTCCCACCCCAACACACACACACACACACACACACACACACACACACACACAGAACCAGCCCAGAAGGTACCAGACACTGGTTAGGCACTGACACAGCCTCACACCTGAACACCACTCTGGCTGTGGAGTCTGGCTTCCATGACCTTCCTTGGGCTCTCCTTGCCCTGATGACCATTTGCAAAGGCTTTTGGTTTCTGGACCCTCTCTGCTTCAGGGGAAGACATGTTTTATCTGTTAGTGTCAGTTACAATCACAGCCACAGTGTCCACACTTGACTCTCACCAGAGAGATTCATTTCCTCTCGTTGACCTTGAGCAAGGTGGTACACCTTTCTGAGTTTCCATTTCCCATATGTGAAAAATGAAACCTTTGACTAAGTGATCTCCAAATTCCCGTTCATCAGCACATTCTGTGATCCTGTGGCTCAGGGGACTGGTACACTCCCAGCTACATGCACTGCCAGCCCATCGCCTAGTAGCAAGACCCTTGAGGGCACAGCTGCCCTAGGGCTAGGTCTCCATTGGGCACCCCTTGGCTCCATGCCCTTAGACACGGCCTGAAACCACCAGCCCGGCCTCTCATCCTGCCCCAAACTGTCACCTTTCATGGCCCAGAGCTACAAAATGGGTGGCATGAATAGCATTCCCCAGGACAGGATTTAGGTGACATATCAGTCTTATGTCCCAGGGCAGACTTCACAAGCTCCAGACCATGCCTGGACATGCCCTAGAAGATTCTTGAGAGCTGGTCCAGTCCTGAGTGATCACCCTCCCTCTCAAAAACTGTGGCCACAGACTCAGGGTATCTGTGGGACACAACTTTCTACTCCTTGCTGCCTCTGGGAGACAAGCTTAATTTCTACAAGCACAGAATAGAAACCTGGGTCTGCTTATTAGCAGTTTTATGACGTCACCTACTCACCTGTTCTCTCACATCCACGACTCTTCCTCTCCTCTTTGCCCTTCTAACTTCTTTCCTCACTCATTCCAGGTATGGAATTCTCTGGAACACTACACTGACTCCATGATGATCCCCCAGGGCTGGGGAATGCCCTGACTGAGTGAGCACTCTCATGGCCCCTGCACTTCCATCACTTTCTGGTGTCCTGGTGCCTTTCGTGGTCTCTCCGGGCCCAGGCCCCTGGAGACCACCCTTGAGTACGACCTCCAGGGCTGACTAGCCTGGGAAATTTACTCTGTATTTCAGGGATGCATTTATCTCAACACCTCTCATATTTCCCGCATCAAACTGGCAACTCTTTCAGGACAAACAATATCAAGAGCAATGGTGAAGGACAACAAATAGTATCCTATGTTGCTCATGGCAGTAGGAGATTTTTTCCTCCTCCTTGGAGACTCATTGACCTATGGTTACTTGTTTAAATGTGGGGTTTTACCCTACAATTCCATTTCCATGGATTTTTCCAGAGAAATGCAGGCTCTGTGAAACATGGATACTTGAAAAACATTTGAAGACATTAGAAATGATAACAATAAAACCAGGAGCCTGAGAAAGGTGCTTATGTGTAGAAATAAAGAATTATGGCACATCAGACAGACAAATATCGCATGTTTTCACTCAGACGTGGACTCTAGACCTGACAAAATAGTACTATCACATGACTGCAAATGGGGGATTGTTTGGGGGGTGGTAACCCCCGGATGGGAGGAGGGGAATTAGAGGGTGCCGGGGATGGGGAGGGTGAGGGTGAGTATGATCAGAATACTATATAGATATAGACATAGGTATGAAAATTGCACAATGAAATCCACCAAAAATGATAAAATGAGTGGGTAGGAGCCAGAGTGACTAAAATGTGCAATAATGGTGGGGTGAATTTGATTACAGTTTCTTCTATGCATGTTGCAAATATCACAATGAAGCACCTTTGTATAATTAATTTATGCTAATAAAGTTGAATTGGTTATGATGTTAGTGAAAGTATCTGGCACATAAAGAACTCAATAAATTCAGATGGAATTAGGGAAAAAAAGAATAGTGGCACACGAGTTATACCCCTATGCAGAAGTTGAGAACGTTGGGGTACATTTCCATGAATTGACAGGCAAAGGTCACTCTGAGTTCTTGTGAAATGGGAAGGACAAATGCCATATAGATTCTGCAGCATGAGCCAACATTTTGTATGGCCACAAATAGCAGAACCGTGGGTATCCACAAGAGTGTGTCGATGTATGTCAATGCAGTAGTGAGGAATTCTTCCTGAAAGATGAACCTTTTTCCCTTTGGTGATGCTGGAAGCTAAACCCAGGGCCTCGCACACGCCAGGCAAGTGCACTGCCACTGAGCGGCATCCCCCATGTATTGATAAATTCTTGAAGACACACATTACATAGATGGTGAGGGCAGTGGTGATGGAGTGCAGGAGATAAGGGGTGCTACCATTTGATCTGTACCGTTAGGGTGGTTTTTGGTGAGAACGTCCAGTAGGATTGTTTCTGTAAGCAAGACAATATTTAAAGGAGATGACACAACCGTGTCTTGTGTGTTTTATGAAAAAGAACTGCTATTTGTAATCATAAGAATGACTTCCTCTCTTCTAGAAGCTTCTGAGAACCTGCTTGTGAGTCAATGGCATTTCAGCGAGATCTTCCTATACACCCGCTGCTCTCACACACGTAATTACCTATGATTTATCCTGTCCAGTCTCAAGACTGACATGATCCAGTTGAACCCTCTTCCCTGTAATAACCACTCCAAATGAAAACATTCAACTGTGTCTTCAATCCCCACACTCTTGTTCATCTCTGCACCATATGAAGCTGGGGGCTGGCATGGTAGGTACGTACAGTAGGAGAGTCTTGCTACAGCCCCTCCTGGACTCTCCCTAGAACTCTGGGTCCATTTGAAACACTTGCACAGAGATAACTTACGTTCTTCAAAGAGATTCAGAATGAAAAGAAAATCCAACCTGGTCAGCAGGGTTGGTGACCTCGTCCCGCATCATTCTCCAGGAGTAGGCAACCTGGCCACCCAAACCAGCCCTGGACCCATTTCTTAGAGAAATCCCAAGAGGGTGCATTAATCTGCTCCGGCTGCCATGACAAAATACCAGAGGCTGGAAGATTTGCAACAACAGAAATTTATTTTCTCATGGCTCTGCAGGCTGGGGAGTCCAAGATCCAGGCGTTTCCCAGAGGTGTGGTTTCTGATGAGGGCTTCATGCTTTGCCTCCATCTCCCCAAACCTTCACATGGCCTTTCCACAACGTGAGTGTGCATGTCGAGAAAGAGAGCACGTTCTCAGGTGTCTCTTCGTATAAGGACATCCATCCTCTCCAAGCAGGGTCCCGCTCTTATGACCACACTTAACCTGAAGCGCCCCTAAAGGCTCTACCTTTGAATACGGTCACATGGGGGTTAGGGCTTCAACATAGGAATTGTGAGGGGACACAATTCAGTCCACAGCTGTTGGCAAAGATATTGTTGCTGACCTTGACCTTCTGGTTCTCTGCTTCCCTGATGTCCAAATCACGGATGTTGTTACCTTAACATACTGACAGGTGCAACTGGCCCCTGACATATTGACAGGTGCAACTGCTAAAGCAGTTGACTACCAATCCCAGGGTTATGAATGGAGTGGTGGTGGTGGGGGGGGTGACTCCCTACGCCCAGAGACCCAGCTCACTGTTGTCACTGCTTTAGGAATCATCACTGAAGTCACAAACCCTGAACCAGGCCCTGGGCACGCCTAGAATACCCTAAAGAGCAAGACCTTGGGAGGGATTCCCAGGACTGATCCTGCTGCCTGAGAAAATTTATTATTTATTCAGAAACCCCAGCATAAGGGGCTCAGGGTCTCTGAGGGGACAGTTTTCTAGCCTTATCCTGCCACCTGGTGGTCTCTTCGTATGTCAACAAATGCACAGAAAGAAAACTGGACTTTGATTATGGACACTAGACAAAATTGGGCCTTTCTCCCTGTGAGTATGGGCGTCTTTCCAGGAGTTGGGAAGATTCTTCCTACTTACCAATCGAGTTTCATTATATGAGGATGAAAGCAGTTCAGAGAAATGAAAGCAGAGTTATTTGGGTCTTCACTTCTATTTGTTGTTTTCAAGTTAGCAATTTAAATCTAGCTTTTTGTGAAGTGCTTAGCCACAACATACCAACCTGTTGTTATGTTCACATAGAGAGTCATATGTAAAAATCAAAACCCACTTCACTAGTTCATCAGTTTATATTCCACTACCTCCTGAGTTTCCGAGGAATGCTGTAGTAAGAAAGCTCATAAGACTCCTAGATGGGAAAGGGAGCTAGCAAGGACAGGGGTGAGACCTCTTCGCTCTGGGAACAAGTTTCTAAGTATTTTGCAAAAGTTACATGGCAATTCTTGAGATTTTATTAAGAAGTCTGTGCAAAACAGGCAATTATTTACATGAAAGCTAAGGATTGTTTTCACCTCTGATTGGCAGTTGACTTCCACATCCCAGTGTTACTAATGGAGCAGGGGAGTGAGTTCCTAAGCCCAGAGACGCCGCCCACTGGCATCACTGCCTTACCGTTCATCGCTGAAGTCACAAACCCTGAACCAGGCCCTGGCCACGCCCAGGAACACCTTAGAGTGCAAGACCTTGGGATGAGGCGCTGAGATTGATCCAGGTGCTGACAAGGTTCATTCAGAAACCACAGCCTGAGGAGCTCAGGGTGTCTGACCCTTGTTCTGCCATCTGGTGGTCCATTCGTAGGTCAACAAGTGCACAAAAAGTGCACTCTCCCTATGAGTTTCTAAGGGTTTCCCCAAACTTGCCTGGAAGTTCGTGAGATTTTGTTAAGCGGTTTGTGCAAAGCTAAGGATTTTTTTTTTAACCTCTGATTTGCACAGGAATCCCATGAACCTCAAGGCTATCTGGGACCATTTGCACGCTCCACTCTGGGGCATGAGCAACACCTGACTGCATGGTTCTGTGACAACATCTCTGATGTCGCTAATCATCACTTCACAAGTCGGTGATGCCCTGACTGGCTGAAGGGGTGCTCCGTGTGAATCCCATCCCCAGTGTCAGAGGTCTTGATGACCTCTTCTCCAGTTCCTTCCCCTAACCTTAGCTTTATCGCTCTGGGTCCATCTTGAGCTCTGGTGTGACACCCCTAGAACAGAGGTGATGGCCAACCTCCAATGTTAGCTTTACCTTTGACATGCATCCATGGCTCAAGCAAAGCATCCTCCCTTTCCCACCACACTTTGAAGATACCTTAAAGGGCTTTCACTACCCACCCACTACTCAGAAATTACGCATCTGACATATTAGGCTTCCTCATGATATCACCTATGAGATTCACTGTTAAATGAGTGAAATCCACTGTAGAGTACCATGACACTAGTGTCTCAATGAAATAGGGTGAAAATGTCTCCGTTTTCCTGGCACTGACACATTATCACAAGTAGGACTTTCGGTGATCAAATCACAAGGGTCTCAGAAACACTGGAAACATGAGTGACCACTACATGCAGGCCATCAAACACTGTCAAAGAAAATGAGCAATCCCTACAAGTCTTCATGTCATGTTCTCACAGTGAAGCCCTTCTGTGACCTTCTACTCAGGAAGCAGAAAACTGGCTTGAGACTGCTGGGGTTGCCACGTGGAAGGAAAAAAGGACAGAAATAAACATTGGAGGAGTGGGAGTGAGACAGGGGAATGGAGGAGATGTCGCATACAGAAATGTATCCACTGCTTGAGCACAGTGTACTGTGCTATAGGAGGAAGGAAAGATGGAGTGGAGGAAGGGGACAAGGGTGTTTTTGCACCCTGCAGAGTGGGCAGCTTAGCAGGTCTCTTCAAGGAAGTTCTCTTGGCCACTCCTGGCACGTCACACACGCCTGGAAGCATGCTCTTCACTCCCTTCCTGCCACCTCTTCACCTGGTGACTCTCATTCCTCTCCTTGGTCATGGTCACCTTCCACGGGGGCGTGGGGTTCAGACTGCACATGTCACCAAGCTATGCCCAGTACCGGGTTGGGGAGGCACATCACGGTGGCTGAAGGAGCTCAATGGATGGCAGTCCTGGTGGCACTGTAGGCAGGAGGCGACTGACTCTGTTTTGCAGAATGTGAAAGTGTCACGAAAAGACCCTGAGGAACGTGCTGTGTTGTGGGACACCACGGAGGAGCTTTCCTATGGGCGTGGCAAGCTCCGGGAGCCAAAGCGTCCCCTAGGGGCTTGGAGGCATCGCTTCCAGAGACTGTTGGCGCATGTGGCCAAGTCCTTCAGGTAAGAGTTCGGGGCCACCCTGTGCCTCTCCCACTGCTCATAACCAAGGCCAGCCCACCCTTCCTGTCCAACCAAGGGACCCCCAGGCAAGTACTGAATTCCCAGGGCTCCCAAGGGTACACTTGCCACTCTGCTTTCCTTCTCAGGGGAGGATACCAGCCACTCTAAAGCTGAGACCACACAAGCTGTAGACACAGAGTCAAGAAGAGTGACCAAGACCCTCTGCTGCCGCAGGCCCCTCCTCTCCCCAGTGTCTCTGTCACTGAGCCTGAAATAAATGTGCCCGCACACTTCACAGTTGTTGTGCCATGATATCTGACGTCACTTTCTGCACCGACCACAGCCTCAGGTGCACTAGGGAGCGGCCCCTTTCGGGGGCTGGGGAGATGTGGAAGGGGTGCTCTGGCGTCTTCCTTAGCCCTCTATGCCTGCCCACCCTCCTACTTGAGGCAAGGCTGCTTGCTCGGGGAAGGGGTTTGTGGCTTCAGGGGCTGGTGGCCAAGTACCTGCGAGTTTCCTACCACTGACAGGGCTGACCCTCATTGGGCCCTTGCAGGCAGGAGTGGGGAATGAATGGCATGTCTCTTCCGCTGCAGTGCATGCAGCCTTCTCATGTGAGAAGGCCTGGGCAGTATCTATGTAGGGGGTGGGGGGGCGAGGCACGTGGAGGAAGACTCTGTGGATCCTATGCTAGGGCCTCAGGCCCAGGGCTCTCAAACACGCCTACCCCTCCTCAAGGCAGAGACTCTGCAAGAGACTGCCTTGCCTCCAACTACAGAGTGTTCCTCCCCATATGGGAGGAGAGTTTCTGCCTTCCTGGGGTGACCTTGAGATACACTGCAACATAATTTCCTCTGGACAAGGAACCGCTATACCGGAGGTTGGAGCACAGGGGGCCCTTCATCTTAACTCTGTGGAGGGGTCCTGTGAGAAACTGCAACACCAAGTGTCACAGAGGCCAGTGGAGTAACAGTTGGCCTTCAGACACAGCAGTAATGGTGTGGGTTGACTTCAGAGGGCCCCATGAAAGTGATTCGATTTGCTTTTTCTACAGACTGGGGAGCTGGATCCTCCTTGTCTCCCAAGTTGGGGTTCTTGTCCTTCATGGGTGGGCACCTTTATTGCCTCCACCTGCCCAGTGAAGTGCCACCCTCTGGAGGAACCACTGCCCAGCAGGGTTACCATCTTCCCTGCTGCCACATTCTCTGCCTTCCTCATGTTTCCGTCCCATTAAGACAAAATAAATCTTGAAATATGTGCTGGTTTTTGTGTCGATATCTTTCCTACATGTCTACAGAGATATTAACCTCTTTGGGATGAGGTTGGCTGTTGCAGAGGGGGAGGGTTTTATGACATAGCTACAGGGTTGGACCCACAAACTTGGTGCTTGCTGTGGGACAGTCATGCTTGTCCCTAAGTACCTGTTAGGACAGTGGCCTACAGACAATGTTTTCCCACAGATATCTTTTTGTGACCCTGAGGAAGGCTATGAGATATAAGAATGAGAAAAAATAGAACATCCTTCCCTGGCCAAACATATAAGCCTTCCTAAGTGACAGTAGATGTGGGCTGTAAATAGGGAGTGGGTGTCTTGGGACCTGAACAAGTCCTTCAGTTGAGATACACATAATCAGCCTCACACATGCCCCCAGAGGAAGACGGAGCCCAGCCAAAACACTTCCCCTTTGGCCTGAGACTGCACATTCACGTATTCTGATCCCCCACCACCAGCAGCCTTCCCTTCATGTCAGCAGAGGAACGTAAATGAGCGAGGGGTGGCAGTGCAACGTTGTCTGGACCCTACATATCCTAGGGGTGACCCCGAGAAAACTGGTGCCTGATCCCATGGCGTTTGCGTGTAGGGGACAAGAGGTTTCCCAAGGCCTGCCAGTACGTATGTAAAATAAGTACATCAACCCCCTAAGGATCAAAGATAACTCTAAATCAATTATCGTGACCATGAGACCCAGAAGGGGCCATTCTAGGACGTGGAGAACGCTGGTCTTTAAAAGCGATGTGGTGCTGGCCTTGATAATTTGGTAGCGTTGCGATTTTCACCAGCTCCCTCTCTGCTTAAAAGGCCTCTGCAGCATCCTGAGCCAAGCAAATCAGGCTTGAGCTCCTCACATTGACCACCAGGGCTCTTCTTAGCTCCGCTCCAGGCTACCATAGACTTGTCTCTCCCCTCTACCGACAGTGTTCCTGAAACACGGGCAGGACCACTCATATATTCCAGCAGCCAGGCCTTACTTAAATCAAAAAACAAACAAACAAAACCCTCACTGTATTCCTAACATAACACACTGAGCTACAACTCTCCCACACTACAGGGGAGAACCTCTGCTCAGCGGGTTCTGGGATTCAGCCCCGGTGAGTGGACACTTAGCCCCTGACCCATCACTCCTTAAAGATGATGAATGAAGAGCTCCTGGGGCGTGCAGTGCAGAACCCGCCCAATCACCTTGAGTCCAGGACAGCTACCTGACATGCTGCAGGTGGACTTTTCTTCTTGTTCTCCAAGGCTCAGGTCCCTCTCTCCAAGTTTCACTCTTGGCCCTCAAGTCCATCAACTGAGGAGACTGGCTACTGCACATGTCCTTACACCCAGACCATCTCTCTCTAGTTTCCTCAAATTCTAACCTTCCCGTTCCATCGAAGAACATGGATTTCTCCAGGGGCCCACGGTACCCTGCTTCAGGGCCTTTGTGCTTTTTCACTCCTCCTTAGATCTAACATGATCCTCACTCCAGAAAAGCCTCCTGGCTCAGCTGCCCACCTCCCGGGGTTGGATGCCTCTCCTCCAGGCTGCCTTACCACTTGCTTCATGTCCTGGTCCCCGTCTTAACTACACTGGCACATCTGGCTGATTTACTTACATGACAGCCCCAACTAGACACTCAGAAGTAGGGCAGACGCCGAGTCCGCTGTTTTCTTGTGTCTTCAGTGCCCGGCACAGTGCCTCATATACAGTCTACATCGGCAACAAATGTGTGTTGAATGAATGAGTCCAGGAGCAAAGCGTCTAATTCATTACATTTTTATTTTCCTCTACATTCCAGAGAACTAAGCAAATACAAGTGAGTATCCGTTGTGTTTGTACGTCAGGTGCCCAGCCACTTTTTATTTTATCTTTCTGTATTTGCGGGGGGGGGGGGAGGGTTGGGGGGGGTCACCGTGATGTAAATTCCTTCAGATTTTCCAAGAACAGCTTACTGCCATACTCTAATAAGTTTCAAGACATAAAATGGCAGAGTGTCACCATTTTCTTATGAAACAGCAAATCTCTCCTGAAACTGAAATAAGGAACAACAAAACTTTTGACTGATGCCATTTGGAAACCTACGTACCTAATCAGCCGTCTGGAAAACCAAGGGTTTGGAAAGAGTGGTTAGGTGTGACTTTTGTTTCAACCGGGTGTAGCACTGTACTGTTGTCATTTAGGTGTTTTTGTTTTCTTTTTGTTTTGCAGTGCTGGGGATGGAACCCAGGGCCTTACGCAAGCTGGAAAGCGTTCTAGCGCTTAACTACATCCCCAGCCCTCGGCGTTTAGTTTTAATGGGTTTATGCCTCCATAGAAAAAGTGACCTAAAGCAAGCACAACCTTGCAATGTACCAATTGAAAGCTAAATCACCAAGAAGCACAAGAGGTACTTGAACAAGAATGCCACTGGCCATTTGTTCTCCTTGACCCCACTCTGCCCCCTGGACTTTTCCTAAATCAGAGCCCCAGCACCCACTGCTCCAGGACCCCCCTGACTACCCACAAGCACGCCTAGGAAGACTCAGAAGACTCAGCCCCGGCCTTCCCTGGAGGCAGCAGAAGCCCCTGACTCTAGCAAGAGCACCGCACTGTTCCCAGCACGGCTCACTGCTCCAGCCATGGCTCTAGCCCTGGCACTGGCACTGGCACTGGCACTTGCATCGGTACTGGTGCTGACGCTTGCTTCAGCCACGGCATAGGCCCTGGAACTGGAACTGCCACTAACACTGGCACTTGTCACATCACCACCAGCAGCTGCGGTCTCGGGCACCGGGTAATTTCCTCCTCTTCTTTCAACGCCTCATTTACTGCCACAGAAAGGATCTGGGGTGGGCGTCATTCACTTTGGCCACAAACTCCGGGACTTCCATCTGTCTTGTTTCCTGTGAGAGCCCCACAAGCATACTGAGAGCACGCGGGACTGCCGTCGGACACCTACTTGTGCACCAGACACCCGTGTCACACACAAGCTTTGGCGATGAGCTTTGGCGACGGCTCCCCACGGCGAATGCTTTTGAGACGAATATACCTGCAACACCCTCCACACCTCCCAGAACACCTCCTCAGGGACACAGCTGGCCTGCATGAAGATCAAGTCCAGGGTCATCATCAGAAGCCCAGTCTTTGGTGTGTGTGTGCCCTGGTCGCCTGTCAGGCCCCAGAGCGGGGCCAGCTCGAGTGGCTTTTCTGATGGGGACATAGGAGTGCTCTGTCGGATGGAGTTCCTTCACCTAGGACCCAAAGCCTAACTCGGGGAGGTCAGAGGCTCTCTTGAAAATCTCGGGGAAGAAGCTCCTGCACCTTTTGATGACACACTTCAGCATGTCTGCCCTTTGGCTCGGCAGGGTCTTCGCGTTCTTAACCAGCAGGTACTGCACCAGCAGCAGCTCAGCTACTTTCTAGCTCCCGGGGTCCCTGGGCATGCGCGCCAGGGATGTTGGGGCCCGCGGGGTATTGGGCGCGGCGACCCCTAGGGGGTTTCTGGGGTCCCCAAAGGAACTTGCAGAAGCGCCTGGGCGGGGGCTACGTGCCTCAGAAGAAGTGCTCTCCGGGCTCCGGGGCGCACTTAGCGTCCCCGCTGCAGGCGCCCCCTTGGGCAAGGAGGAGGTCAGGGGGCCTCTGAGACCCGCAGGCCCCGGGTGCCACCTCTACCGCGGACGTTCTCACCTGCGGCTCTGGCTGGCCCAGGAAGCAGGAACTCTGGGAAGAGATGCGCGTCCACGGGCATTCGGCGGCCGGCCGCAGCGCTGTGTGCGAGGCCGCGAGCACAGTGACGTCGCCGCGAATGCTGCGGCCGCCGCTGAGGAGACGCGCAGCCCCAGGGTCTCGAGTCGGAGGCCGCCGCCCTCAGACCCGGAGGACCAGACGCGGGCAGCGGAGGGGAGGGGGCGCAGCCTCCGCCGCCCGGGTCTTCCCGAGCTGTGGGAACGCGCGGGCGCAGCCCCGCAGTGCCTCTGCGGGTGGGGGGCGGAACTGCAGGCCGGGGCCGGAAGGATGCGGGGGCGCTGCTCCCAGAGGTGGGGCCACTGGTGCAGGCTTGGAAGACACCAGAAGCCGCAAGGCGCGGCCCAGAATAAACCCCTGCTGCCTGCTAGCTGGTACTGGGAAGACTCGGATCTCTCCGGATGATGCCTGCCTCTCCCTCGCCTTTGTACACAACGCTCCCTTAGGAGACGCCTCTGTTCCCGACTGCAGGCGTTTGTCCTGTAGTAGCCCCTGTCACTTCCTTGCTCCCTGTCCAGGTAGTCTGCCTGAAGTGGCTTTGCTCTGTGCCTGGCCCAGAGTAAGCACTTAGGGACTGTTCCTTTGAGCTCGTGTCATTACTACATTGCACATTTATCCGCGTTGTTCCTACCTTACCTGGGTCATCCAGGTGTGGACGAAGGGCCTCTGTGAAGATCTGCAGGTGTATTTCCTTCTCTTTATGACCGGGGCATCTGGAATGGGGGGGGTGAAGATGGGGGGAGGGGTTACTTGGTGTCTTTGGGGGATTATTGCTCCACTCGACAGACCAGAAAGCTGCTACTAGTTATAGTCTAACTTTCCAAACCACTATTCCAGTTACCGAAAAAAAATGGCCCTGAAAATTACCTCGGTAATTTTTTTCCTGTCTTCTTGTATCTGGCAGGAGAGGAATTCAAGCAAGACACAAAGATTCAGTAAAAGTGTTGCAGGAAACGGCGAGGGAAACAAAGTCACCAAGACCACTTTGCAGGAAGCAGGAATTTTTATTATGCTAGCGGACTCAAGGGAGATAATTTCTCAAAGCCCTGAGCCCGGATCAGAGTCAGGAGATGAGTTATATACCCCCCAGGCGGTTTTGTAAAGGGGGGGGGTTGCAGTAGATGGTTCACAGGTGGTCAGAAAGACAAGGCTGGTACAGAGTTTCCCCTCTACCCCCCCTATAGACTGTGGTGACAGTTACAGGAAACCTTGCAGGGCCTAGCTGGAGATCTGTGACACTTTTGAGCTTGCTGAAAGCTGCTTGTGCCCCCCCACACCCAGAGTAGGGAATTCAAGGCAAATTCTAGACACACAGTAAATCCCAGAAAAATAGCCACGTTGGCTCCAACAAAAGTACTAGTAAAGTTTATTAGGAGAGGAATAACTTTTCAACAGAGTGAAAGCGGGTTGTGGCTAGAGTGAGAACGACTGGGTCGGGGGCAGAAAAAGAGAGAGACATTTCCTGTTCCCCACGCAGGAAATGGGAGCAAAAACTCAAAATGGTGGTCCCCATCTCCTAGTCCTATATGAGAGAGCTGGGGGAATACACTTGGTCAAAGATCATGGATCCTGGTGACTGACATGGCTGCTAAAACAGGGACAGATCATTTTGGCCTGCCTCGGGAATGGTTTCCTGGATTAGGGTCATTGACTTGTTAAGAGAGACATTGAGGCTGGGGGCCAGTGGCTCACTCCTGTAATCCTAGCTACTCAGGAGGCAGAGATCAGGAGCATGGGCAAATAGTTCAGGAGACCCAATCTTGAAAACCCCTTCACAAAAAACTAGGACTGGTGGAGTGGCTCAAGGTGAAGGCCCTGGGTTCAAACCCCAGTACCACCACCACAACAACAGCAAAAAGACATTGAGTAACCTCCTAGTTCCTGCTCTATTTGATAGAGAATAAATCTGTCTCAAATTCCTAACCTTTGCTTTATCTAGCTCTTAGTCTTGATGTTTAGGGTGTGGATTACTCTTGGGTAAAGACTGAATTAAGTTTTTAGGGTAGCCCCTGGGCTCTGGCTACCTGATTTTAAGTAGAGATTAGTGGAGTTGGGAAGTAGAATTAAAATTATCTTTTTTCCTGTCTTCTTCTTGTGGCCACTGCTTCTTTCTACCTGCTACCTGTCAATTCCGAGTGGCATTTTTGCATTACTTGTCTCTCTCTCTCTCGTGTTACAGGCCCCCTTCTTTCTCTGCAAAGTGCTTTCTTTCGCATCACCTCGGTTCTGAGATTCAGGGACCTGCAATCGGCTCCTGGCCCCTAGGACGCCCGCATTTAACAGGAAGATGGTCGCTGCCCCAGCAAGTGCATCCTTTTCTTTGGTCATGTGCTACAGTTTAGCACTCCTTTTTTCAACCCATCCTTTGTAGAACACCACCGGTGGCGTCTCCGTGCACATAACCAAAGTGTCCACTTCACCAGGTCGATTTTGGTTTCTTACAACACGGCTCCTAAAGGGCCGCATAATTTCTATGCTTCAGCCTCAGGGCTTTCAAATGTTGTCCATTGATCTAAATTCCATGGCTGCTCGTTCTACTAGAGACATTTAAATATTGTTTTTATTGTCTGGATAGAACAAGTTCCCCCTCATTATTCTTTTTCAGAAATTCTTCCAACATTGTTCCAGATGTCCTCTATATGAAGGCCAGGATTAAAGTTTTCAAGTTAAAAATTCCTGGCTTGAATTTCAACTACAACCCCTCAGGATGTAGAGCTCACTGTGAGGAGAATCAGCATCTTTAGAACATAGAGGTTTCCCATCCAAAAAAAAAAAAAAAAGAGATCAGGCATGCTCTTGTATTGATTCTGGTATTAAATTAGAGTACTTCAGTCAATGTTTATAGTTCCCCTAATTTAGCGTTTGTATATTTCTTAAGTTTGTCAATGGACTTTTGAAATTTTTATTGCTGCTATGAATTGGGTATTTTCCTGTTGTGTGTTGTAATTATTTCTGATACTTAGGAAGCTTACTGGGTGTGTATATTTCATCTGGCCCTCTTAGTAGCAACTGTCCTACTTGTAAGACTTTTCCAGGATTCTTTGTGTATTCACATTGCATATTATGATAGTGCTCGCTTTCCTTTTCTTATTGCATTGAGTAGGACCACGGTGCCAAGTAAGCTGATGTTAAGTCATATGAAAATTGTATTTTTGTTCCTGTTTTTAAGGAGACGGGCTCTGTCGGTTGTGAACCAAATACAGTTTCTGATGCTGTGGACCCGTTGTCCACTTATTGTCTGTCAGGCCCAAATCAATCCTTGTTTGCCCCGCCTTATGGCATTGGAGCTCAATTCTGTTGACCTTTCTCCTGTGCCAGGGAACCTAATTGTAGGCTTTGTTAACAGAGAGAACCATAGTGGTCCTCCGTGTCCCAGCAGGAAAATACTTCCCTGCTAGTTGCAGTCTGCAGGTTGATGTTATTCACTGCAGGAGATCAGAGGTCAGCACAGAGCCCCTGCAGCTGCCCCTCAGGCCTTGCATGCTCTCCCTATCATGGCTGCCCCTGGGTAGCACCTCCCCACTCCCCTGCCCTGCAGTAGTGGTCTCTTCTTCAGAGCAGCACAGGCCCTCACTCTGGCAAGTCTCTATAGCTCTTTCAGGCCCCACGTGGTTATGGCAGCCACACACTCTTCAAAGAGCTCTGGTGCTCAGCTCAGGAGGGTGACCTCTCTTACTCCTTTCTCGGTTGCTCTTTCTCCTCCTAGAAGTAGGAGGTGGTCGTTTGCACACACAACTACTGGACCCCTTAAAGTCCTCTTTCACTCCTTTTAGCAGTCATCTGCCGTCTACTGGTCAGTCGATCATTGTACTTTGATGCCGTCCATCTGAATAACCAGCAGAGTTTCTGTCTCTGGATATAATTTACCTTGACATTCAGTCATATGATTGCCCCTGCCCCCTAACAGCATCCAGTCCAAAGTGAAGCCCAACTTTGCCCAAATCTATATTCTTACTGACTTCTTCCCCACTTCCCCATGGGGTGCATTCTTCCTTGTTACAATGTGCAATTATTGCAAGTTTATGCCAATACTGGTGACTGTCGTAGGTTGGCATTGATGTATTATAAGCACCAGTTTGTTTGTCTCCAGTGTCAGTGGTGAGTGAATATCTGACAGATGAGTAAATTGGGGGAAGAAGGAGTGGACAAATTAGTTTGTATAAAAGAAAGAGAAAGGAAGGCATGGAAGGGGAGATGATGGAAATAAAAGGGAGAGAGGAAATGAGAAAGAGGGGAGGAGGGAAGAAGGAATTCAGGTCTTTCTGCTCTCTTCCTTGGCCAAGTGCATACTCACTTATCTTCATACACTGTAATTAATCCATAGTCACTAGATGCCTGCTAAGGTGACAGTACATTTTGAAGGCAGTCTTGACGTCTATTAACCCAATTTTCTGTCTTCACGCCTTTTCTTTTTACTCTTCCTCCTTTGTTGGTCTACGTGTGCTCATGACTTCTGTCTACTTTTCAACAGATGTGTTTCAGCTCTCCTTCTGGAACCACATGCCTGGTCCCAAATCCGCAGGCCTACACTTTCAGTTGTACCACATGGTGGCGCTCAAGGAGAGGGAAACTTTTATTTATCAAGCTATCCCTGCACACCTATGTGTGTTGCAGCACTATTCACAAGAGTTAAGCTATGGAATCAGCCTAAGTGCCCAATGACCAATGAATGTATAACAAAAATGTGGTACATGTACACAGTGGAGTATTATTCAGCCACAAAGAAGAATTAAATTATGTCATTTGCAGGAAAATGGATGGAACTGGAGATCATTATGCTGAGTGACCTAAAAATAATATGATATGATTGCAAAGGAAGAACTGATGTGGGTGCGGAACTTGTGGTAAAGAGGCGGGGAAAAGGAGAGGCTGATGGGAGATGAATATGGTCAACACATATTATATATCCATGAAAAATAGCATAATAAGCCCACTAATACTATTCAAAAGGGTATGGGAGGGCTAGGGGAATAAGAGAAAGAGTAAAATTTGTTCAAGGTACAACGTATATAAATATCACAATGAAACACTTTGTACAATTAAATTACACCAATAAAAATAAAATAAACAGTTTGGGTCATTCTAGACACATTCCACCTTTGTCTTCTGCATTTTATTACACAGTTCCTTGGCTCTGTCCTAATTAGGCTCTGGTAGCTGTGATGAGTCATGGACCTCAGAAGAGGAGAGGCTTTTCTATGTGGGTGGAGAACTCATCATCTGAAAGTAATAACAGTAATCTTAACCATACTTTCATTATTTTTGAAAAACTGCAAGTAAAGGATCAAGAGAAGCATTAACCCTGCCTGTCCTATGCAAACTGTGCCACTAGGTACCAAATAGTAAATGAAAGGAACTTTTCTTTATATAAGAATGACAGCTCATAAGTGAATGTGAGTGATAGGATATCACTATTTTGTAACCTTAGTGAATTAAGGGCTGTAGACATTGAGAGAAAACTAAAAGTCATGTACCTTCTGAGGACAGAACTCTACACAACCTATGAGAAGTTTATCCAAAGAAATTCAACCTGATCTGATTAAGTTTCCTTTGTAGGAAACATAGATGACAGAAAAGACATTAAACAATACTTGTGGTAATGCAATTAGCAAAGTCCAAATGTGAAACTCTGCAAGACAAATAACATGATTTCTTCAATGAACTGTAAGGAAAAGGGGAGCCGTAACAGAGGAAACCTATGACTTAAAAGAGACTTCAACGCCTAAGATACACGTCCATCAAATACAATGCATGGACCTTATTTGGTCCTGATTCTAACAAACAGAAACCTCTATCTCTGTCACATACACACACACACACACACACACACACCTGAACACACAAATTCATGAAAAAATATTTGTGATATTAAGGAATTGTATTTTTAGGTATAGTAATGGTAATTATATTTAATAAAGTTTTCTTATCTTTAATAGGCACATGATATTTATAAACTGACCAGTATCAAATCTGGAATTTATTTAAGAATAATATGAAGAAGAAGCATATAGAGTATATATGAAAGAAATGAGATTGGGTGATTGGTTATGAGCAGAGAATTGTAGGAGGTGGTGGGGATCATTATATTTTACATGCTATTTTTGTAATAAAATATTTTTATAAAGGACATTTTCTTGTTTTATTTATTTTTTGTGGTGCTGGGGTTTGAACTCAGGGCCTCACACTTGCTAGGCAGGTGCTCTACCACTTGAGCCACTCTGCCAGCACTGTAATAAAATATTTTTAAATTTGTACACTGACAAGGCTACAAAGTAATAGAAAAAGAAATGTGTAATTGATCAATAGAACTAAGAGCTATCGACTAGAGTGTGTTTCAAGGGTACAGCACCTACTTTGCAAGCTCAAAGCCCTGAGTTCAAACCTAGTCCTGCATAAAAAGAAGAGCTAGTTTGGTTAAACACTAATAAAACAGACAAATCTCTTGGCATGTTCATCTTATAAGAAAGAGTAGTAGAGGGAGTTAATTTGATCAAAGTATATTGTATGCTTGTATGGAAACATCACAATGAAACCTCTTTGTACAATTAATATACACTAATTAAAAATAAAATAAATTTTAAAAAGCAAGAAGGCACAAATAACATACATCAAGAATACAAACTGAAAGACAATTCAGATTTAGATGAAAATTTTAAAATTATAAGCAAAATTGTGTACAACTTGCTGGGCATGGTGGTCCAAGTCTGTAATCCCAGCATTTGGGAGGCTGAAGCAGGAGGATTGAGTTCAAAGCCAGTTTGGGCTACAAACCAAAACCCTGCATCAAAAAAGGTTTTGCACAACTTTATATTGATAAAATTTGCTCTCCTGAGGATATTTTGCAATATCTGGAGACATTTTGTTTGTCACAAATGGAGAGGATGGTGGAGGCTGCTAGCTGCTACACATCCCACAATGCATAGGACAGCCTCCCATAACCAAGAAGAACGCAACCCAAAATGTCAATAGTGCTGACACCAAGGAACCCTGAAATGGTTGGTAAGCTCCTAGGGAAATATTAATAATAAAAACTAACCCAAATCCGGGTGCCGGTTGCTTATGCCTGTAATCCTAGCTACTCCGGAGGCAGAGATCATGAGGATTGAAATTTGAAGCCAGCTTCCAGCAAATAGTTCAGGAGAACCCATCTCAACTATACCCAACCCAAAAAAAGAGCTGGCAGGGAAGCTCAAGTGGTAGAGCACCTCCCTAGCAATCATGAATCCCTGAGCTCAAACCCCAGTACTGCCAAAAAAAAAGAAAAAGAAAAACAACACACAATAACTGGAAATTTATTTTGCCAGGGCCTGGAGGCTCACACCTGTAATACTAGCTACTCAGAAGGCAGAGATCAGGCAGATCATGGTTTGAAGCCAGCCCAGGCAAATAGTTTGGGAAACCCTACCTTGAAAATTCTCACCACAAACCAGGCCTGGCAGACTGGTTCAGGTGATAGAGTGTCTGTCTAGCAGGTGTGAGGCCCTGAGTTCAAACCCCAATACCACCAAAAAAAAATTGACCCAAGAAGAAGTTGAAAATCTAGATAATCACAACAAGCAGAAACAAAACTGACATATATTTTGCTAATCCACCTGTTCTCAAAATGCACCAGGGAAGTGACTTTTACCATGGAAGTTATGTAACTTTCATTCCATTTAAACTTTTAAAGGTTTTTTTTGAGGGGGTGGCACTGGGATTTGAATTCAAGGCCTCCCCCTTGTTGGGCAGGTGCTCAACCACTTAAGCCACTCTGCCAGCTAAACACTTTTAGAGGATAGAAAAAGATGAGATACAACCAAATTCATTTAATAATCAACTGTAAAAACAGAATGCTATAGGCCAATATAATTTAAAAACAGACAAAAATGCTAAATAAAATACTAGTAAATTGAATCTATTGTGCACTAAAGTATGGTTCATCATGACTAAGCATGTTATCTTAAGAATAAAAATATGGTTCATCACAAGGAAAGCTAGGGATGTATTTCACATCTGACTTGAGTAAAGGAATAAGACTACATGATGTTTTCAATATGCACAGAAAAAGAATTCAGTAAAATTCAACATTTAGTCACATTAATATTAATAATAAAAACTTAGGAAGCTAAGAAGAGAAAGCAACTATTTTAATCTGATAATGGTATGTTCCAGAAACCTACTATAGACATATTTCATGGTGAAATGTTGGATCCAGTCCCATTAAAGTCAGGAGCAAGAAGCAATAACAACTGTCTCCATTATAAGAGAGAATCATTAAGGGTTGAAAGGAAGAGCTACAACTTTTACTATTTGCAAATGATATGGCTGCCTATGTAGAAAATCCAAAAGCATCATCTTCAAACCTTTTCATCTAATGTAAAAGTTTAACATAGAATAGCTGTAAGATAAACATACAAAAATGTTCCTATATGCAATAATAATAAAATAAAATAGAAAAAAATCTTTTTATAATAGCAACAAAATTATAAAATTCTGAGAAATAAACCTAATGAAAATAATGCAAGGGCAGAGAACAGTGGCTCACAACTGCAATCCCATCTACTTGGGAGGTGAAGATTGGGAGGATGGTGATTTGAGGACAGCACAGACAAAAAATTAGTGAGATTCTATCTCAACCAAAAAAGCTGGGCATGGTGGTCCCTACCTGTCATTCCAACTATGAGAGAAATAATTAGGTGGGTTGCAGTCTTAGGATAGTCCCAGGCAAAAACATGAGATCCTATCCAAAAAAATAACTAAAGCAAAAAGGACTAGTGGCATGGAATATGAGGTAGAGCTCCTGCCTAGCAAGCACAAGGCCCCGAGTTCGAACCTCAGTACTGCCAAAAAATATGAGGCTTTCACAATGAAAAGTATAAGATTTGCTGAAATAAATAATTGAAGGTCTGAATAAGTATTTTTTTAATCTCTGCCTGGTTCTTCACCTCACTGCCTTCTCCTTGTATGTCATCTCCTTTTCTTATAAGGACATTAATGATTAGCTTTAGGACTCATTCAGAAAAATCTTACCAGATCTCCTCTCCAGATCTTTAACTTAATTCCATGTGCAAAGACCTTTGATTTTTCCAAATAAGGTCACATTCACAGCTTCCAATTGGACATGTCATTGGAAGGGAGTCATTCCAATCCACTACAAAGACCTAAAATAAGACAAAAGGACAAAGAGTCATAAATTTATCTTCATTAAAAATAAAAGCTATATGAAAAAAAGAATATACAATGATAATAGAAAACCCATGTATGGGAAAATATGTGCAATATAGCTTTTAGATTTCTTTTAGAAAAGAGATAAAATCTAGAATATATCATTTTGGGGGATGTTCTACCACTTGAGCCACGCTTCCAGCCCTTTTTGCTTTAGTTATTTTTCAAATAGGGTCTTGCACTTTTCCCCAGCTGGCCTGGACTCCCTTTGCCTCCCATGTAGCTGGGATGACAGATGTGTGCCACCATGCCCAATTTTATTGATAGAAATGAGATCTCGCTAACTTTTTGCTCAAGTGGGCCTTGGATGAACCATGATCCTTAGGATCTCCACTTCCCAAGTAGCTGGGCTTTTACAAGTGTTAGCCATCTTTCCCAGCCTAGAATATGTAACTTAAAAAAATTCCTATCTCTTAATAAGAAAAGAACAAACAACCCAACAGAAAAACAACTAAGTATTTGAACAGTTAATTCATCAGAAGAGGAAATTAAATGAACTAACAAAATAAGTCAATAAAATAAATAAAACAAACACAAATAAAATCAATGACATTAGTATCCAGGGATATGAAAATGAAAATACAATAACACTTCGCACACACCAGATTGGTAAAAATTAAAGTTCAGTAATATCAGTTACTGGTGAGAATAGAGGGCAAAGGAACTCTCTATTCTGGTGGTTGATGAAGATAGTTTAATGGTTTTTTTTTTATTCTTTTAAAATTTTCAATACCTATTCTCAAAACACCTATATGCATCACGAGAAAACCTGTATATATGTTCACTGAAGTACCATTTCTGAGAGTTCTGACTTGAAAACAAAGTAAAGGCTCAACAGAGGCATGTTTACATAAACATGGGGCTTGAAGTAGATCTCTACACAATAACAGGAGTAGGTCTCCAGGACACAACTTTGTGAGAAGAAGGCAAAATGCCGATACAGTACAGTATGGCTTATATTAAAAGAATACAGAGAAAACAACACTATATATTTTATATACACATCTACATATATGTGTAAATTCATAGAAAACAATTTGGATGGATACAAACCAATCCAATAATGATAAGGGAACTGTGATAGGAGGCACTAGACACAGAAACTTTAAACTTATCTGCACCATTGCAATTTTCATGGAGAATGTATTTTTATATTATATGTATAATTTTAAAAATAATTTCAGGTGGGAACCGGCGGCTCACACCTGTAATCCTAGCTACTCAAGAAGCAGAGATCAGGAGGATCATGGTTCAAAGCCAGCCTGGGCAAATAGTTCATGAAACCCCATCTCGAAAAAAGCCATCACAAAAAAGGGCTGGTGGAGTGGCTCAAGTGGTAGAGTCACACCTGCCTAGCATGCATGAGGCTTTCAGTTCAAACTCCAGTATTGCCAAAAGAAGAAAGAAGATAAAGAAATAGCATAAAGAAATTTAATAAAAATTACTATTAATTAATTAACAGAGAGTTAAGCAAGCTGTAGAACATGCTGGAGAGAAGATTAATACAGATGATAAAACCATGGAAAATACTTATGAAATGTAAAGTTTTAAAAAATTCGTATGTCTAAAAGGTCTAAGTACATTAAGGGAACAATAATAAAGTGTTCCTAGAAACTTGGAAATAACATTTTATTTCAGAGTTAGACAATCATCTGAAGTATAGAATGAACCAAACAGAAAAATCACCTTCAAGGAACATACTGAACTCACAAGGATGTGGAGAAAAGGAATCCCTTGTACACTGGTGGTGAGAATAATAATAATATGATAAGTTAACAAGCCATTATTTGAAACAATGTGGATGTTCCTCAAAAAATTAAAAATACAGCTACCATATGAACCAGTGTCAGCACTATACCAGTATATATCCAAAGGAAATGAAATCAGTCTGTTAAAGAGACATCTGTCCCATGTTTATTTTAGCACTATTCACAATAGCCAAGAACTGAAAACAAATCAGTCCATAGACTGATGAATGGATAAATAAAATGTGACACACACCCACAGTACCGTTCTTCCTAAAAAGGCTGAAATCCTGTCATGTACAACAACATGGATGGAGCTAGAGGATACTATGTGAAGTGAAGTAAGTCAGGCACAGAAAGACAAGTACCACATGATATTCCACTTAACAGAGTATGGAAAGGGAAGGATGAAGAAAGTCTGGTCAGTGGGTACTAAGTCACAGTTAGACAGGAAGAAGCATTTCTGATGTTTAATTGCACTATAAGGTGACATGTACTGCATATTTCAAAAAGTCTAGAAGAAAGGAGTTTGAATTTTCTTTAACCACAAATAAATGATAAATGTTTGAGGAGACAGATATGCTTACCCTGATTTGACTATTTCAAAATGCATACATGTATTAAAATAGCACATGGGGGCTGTGAGCATGGCTCAAGTGGCAAGTGCAAGGCCCTGAGTCAAACCCCAGTATCACCAAAAACATAAATTTAAAAAAAAACCTAGCACATTGTACCCCATAAGTATGTTCAATTTTTACATGTCAATAATTTAAAAAAGAAGCACAATGACTTCCGTACTGACAAAGCTTGACTATAACCTGATTGACAATTTTGGTATATCTAAAGAAAGAATGTGTCAGTGCACAGATAAGGAAGAGTAATGAAACCAATGAAAGCACACTGGTCAGTTACTTGATCTCCATGCACCTTAGGATCCTCCTTCTATAAGATGGATTTAATAGCAGTATTTGTTTAATAGGGTTATTGCATAAAATAAAATTGCACCTAATGAGGCTTAACATATTTACTAATATGTTAAACATGGAGAGAATATAGTTGTGAGGCCAATGTAAACTGTGTTGTAGTTCTAGTTCCTGTTACCAACAAGCATCCTGGTTTCCATGCATCAGGCTCTGATGTGGTAATCAGCATGAGTCAGCCTCCTGAGTCTGACCAGTTCTGGGACATGGGGTATATCAAGTTTCTGAGACTGCAAGACAGAAGGTCCAGATTGGACTGAGGTTGAAAGCACCAAGGCAATGCCATCCAGCATAGCTTCTTGTTAGTCAGCTTTCTTAGTGAATCTTTCTTAGTGAAGGGGCCTTTGGCATACCTAATCTAAGTCATACTTCTAAGCAACTTTGGGGTGGGGGAGGCCTAGGCAGAAGGAATAAAAAGCCTAGAGAAATTCTTTAAAATATTAATAGGTGGTTATGTGAAGGGCTTATGGGTAATTTAAATATTTCCTTTGTTTTACTTTTTCTGTACTTTCCAAGGTTTTTTTGGTGAGTGTGTATTGTTTTAATATATTTTTTTACTTTTACTTTTGGTGGTGGTACTGGGGTTTGAACTCAAAGCTTCCTGCTTGCTAAGTAGGCACTCTACCACTTGAGCCACTCACTCCACCAGCCTTGCTTTGTGTGGGATATTTTCGAGATAGGGTCTGTGCACCCAGGCCTTGAAGTGATTTTCTATTTGCCAGTCATTGCACTTGCACAGGTAGTGACTGCAATAAGAAAGCATTTCCCTGAGAATTCTGTGTCACTGTATTGAAAGATATCACCTCGAAGTCCCAGATCGAGTTCTTGAGCATTCCCTCCTTCTTCGTCATCACTATCTAATATTTGGTAGTCACCAAATTGGGCAGGGGAGGGGTCGTGGTGGTGGAATGGAGGGAGCTTGTAAGGAGAGATGAAAGAGAAATAAAAAGATAACGAAAATGCAAAATCACTGTGGCCTGGGTAATATGGCTAGGGACAGCTTAGAACTTGAAAGATGAACGGGTCTAATTTCCTCACCCTGCCATTCGGAGAGCAGGTGGTACTTCAGCTGATCCTTAAGAAGCATGCAGGATTTGGACACGCAGAAAGCGAGAGGTGGGGGTGGGAACAGTAGACTGAGGAAGCAAAGGCCCTGGGGCCCCGCTTCTGCTGAAGTCAGGGATCTGTATGTTCCTTTCCCAGGCTTCCTTTCCCCTTTTATTTTCAGCTGAGTCTTTGTCGCCTCAGCCTCGTGACTTATGTGCGCACGAGGGAGCTTTCCAAAGCAGTTCCACTATCTCTAGCTCTCGGTGAAGGCCGCCCAAGGGTGCTTGCTCGTCCCCAGCCCAAGTTCCCTGCCTGCCACGTTTGCTTCTTCCCAAGGCTGCCCACTGGCCCGTGTGTTTCTAAGAAATAAAGTATTCCGGGGAGTTCGATCTAGTTTGGTTTCAGTCGGAGTGTGGAGTTTAATTTGAACTTTTGGTCAAAATTTAAAATGTAACCAAGATCCGGAAATCCAGTTCGTTAGCTCTTAAGCTCAAACGTGTGTTTCCTTTCAGTTTTGAACTTCCCCGTAGGATCCTAAAACCAGTCCCGCGGAAGAAAAGAGAAACGGCCTCCTCGACGTCCTGTGTGTGTGCACAGCAAGTGTGGAAAATTAAAATAGTCACTTGAAGTGTTTCGAAAATAAACCTACGAGAGCACATTGCCTACGGTGACACATTCTCCGGCGCGGGGCGGGCCAGCGGCCGAGGCCCCGGGTCGCAGCGCGCAGCCGCCAGGACGGCGTACGCTCCGCCCCCCTGCTCGCGGCTCCAGCAAGGTGGAGGCGGTGCCGCGGAGGGTGACCCGCTGTCTGTGGCAGGGCTGCAAGCTCCGGACCGCGGCGGTCTCCTGGGGTTGAGCGAAGGATGCTGGAGTCCCCCACGGAGGCCATGCGGGACTAAGGGCGGCAGCCAGCGGCCGCTGTGGAAGGGCCCTAGACCACAGGACGCTCGGCCAGTGCTGGCGTGCTGTGGCCTCCGGAGGTCGCTGGAGCCGGGAGCGCTAGGCGGACCCGCGGGCCCCAGAGCCTAGCAGTGGGAAGGCTGTGTCGGGCCTGGCATCGGACTTCCCAAGAGACGGTGCAGCTGCGTTGGAGCCTCTTTCCATAGGGGACGTCGGCCTCTGAGGAACCCGCGCCGTTTTTTCTAAGGGGATTCCAAACCCGGCGCCATGAGGAGCCGGAGTAACTCGGGGGTCCGTCTTGATGGCTACGCTCGGCTGGTGCATCAGACCATCCTGTGCCATCAGGTGGGTGGACGGCGACCCCTAGAATCGTCGAGAATTGGGGGAGTGGTAGACTGGACGGAGACCTTGGGTGAACTCTCATGCGTGTGTTTGTGCTTCTCCTGCCCCCTAGCTGGGGAACGTGGAGTGAGGCAGACATGACAGAGACCCCATGTGACCTCTCCTGGGGGAGGGGACAGGTTCATCTGCACCTGATCGGGGGAGGCCAGAAAGGACATGAAGGAAAGTCAGTGTTGCCCCTGGAACCGAACCAGACTCAGGCACCCCACAGCCACGACTTCCGCACCCCACAAGCCACAGCTGGGTTACGGGGCCACAGTTGCAAGATACGTTGACACTTGTTTATTGACACTCTTCGCCCCCAGGTTTGGACTTTATCTCCTTCCCCCAAGAGGTAGAGGAACATTTAGCCATCTTAAGATGATCATTAAGACCATTGTATACTTTTTGTTTTTGAAACAGGGTCTTGAAATGTAGCCCATGCTGGCCTCCATTTTTCATACTCTTGCCTCAGTCTCCCCACTGCTGGGATTACAGGTGTGCACCAACATGCCTATTTTTTTGTCCTCCTTTGCTGCTGATTTTCATTGGTTGTTGAGTCTAACTGGAAAGTTAAAATATTTCTTTTAATAATACTCTTTAACAATGCATTAAATAATATCATTTACTGATACCTTTATTTTAATAATGCCCACAGGTTTTCCTTGTAAGGTCTCAGCCAGTTCTGTCCTCATTCTCAAATAGCATCTGGAAAGAGTACAAACTTTCCATTACAAGATGAGTGAGTTTGTTCTGGGGGTCTAATAATAACTGTAGTTAGTAATACTTAATGTATTTATTATTAAGAGAGTAAATCATATATATTCTCACCACACCAAAGAAAGGTAACTATGTGAGGTGATGGATATGTTAACTAATTTGATTGTAGTTATTTCACAATAAAAGCATATATGTAATCATCAGGTTGCACACCTTAAATATGTACAGTTTTTATTGTCAATTATACCTCAGTTTTCTGGGGAAAGAGCATTGGTCAGAACAAGAGGAGGTTATAAAAATGCGAGACTGGAGAAGTGTAAGAAAGATCAAAATTCCCAATTAACCTGTTCCCACAGGTTTTGTTTCCTTTAACAATATGGTTAGCTGCTTGTCCTCTTTTTCTTGGTCTTGCAGAATCCAGTGACTGGTTTGCTTCCAGCCAGCTATGATCAGAAAGATGCCTGGGTTCGAGATAATGTGTACAGCATCTTGGCCGTGTGGGGTTTGGGTCTGGCCTACCGGAAGAATGCTGACCGAGATGAGGATAAAGCAAAGGCCTATGAACTGGAGCAGGTATGTGAAACGACAACACAAAGAAATCTAGAGCTATGTGTGGCTGTAGGAGAAGGAGTGGGGATTGAAAGAAACTTAGCCCTTTCTTCACCTTCCTGAAATTGCATTCCAAAATGTTTTCCTGTATTGTACTGAGGTATTTCTTTGCAGTGGAAACTTGAAACTTGCTGAATCAGGGGAAGAGGGCACAGTCTGTTTATTACTGTAGAAAATCCTGTCCTGGAATCTTTCCTAAAATGTATAGTCCTGTTTCCAAATTAATGTATTTTGTTGTCACCACTATTTTATACTCATTAAGAAGAATGTTTGTGTGTGTTGGGGGGGTAGATACCTACTGTTTTACTTCACTTTTGAAAATGATTGGTGGTATTTGTATTAGTGTAACTGACACAAATCAGATCTTCGATACTAGACACAAATAAAATGATTTGTTGATCTTTATCGTCATAACCACTGTTTCAGAGAACCTGTTACCTCCCTACCCCCACTCTTAAAGGCGAACCCTTTAAGCCAACTTTCAAGGCACTTCCCCTCAGGAAATTAGCATCCTTTATAGAAATATTTAAATGCAAAGGAAACTGTATTCTCTTGAAAGATCAAGAACTATTATCTGGGCTACTTGGAACTTTGGTTTTTTTGTTTGTTTTTTTTGGTGAGACTGGGGTTTGAACTCTGGGTTTTTCAGTTGCAAAGCGTGCACTCTGTCATTTGAGACACATCTCCAGTCCATTTTGCTCTGGTTATTTTGGAGATGGGGGGGTCTCACAAACTATTGGCCCAGGCTGGCCTTGAACTGTGATCCTCCTGATCTCAGCCTCCCATGTATACATGAGACTTTTAATGTTGAAGTACTCTGCTGTCAGTTGTAAGACATATGCAGATTCTTTTCCATTAGTGAAAAAGATTCTTTCTACACTAACCATGTTCTCCATGGTCTCCCTCAGACTTAGGCAATCAGAGTTCCAGTCTTCATCTATAAATCAGAATATCGAAATTTGGTTATTTTTAAGGGCACCAATATATTGTGGGGCCGCAGTTCTTGGTAATGGGACAAGTCTTACTTTGTTGTTCTCAGTAACAGCAAGCATTTATTATTATTATTATTATTATTATTATTTTTAGCCGTACCAGGGACTGAACTCAGGGCCTCACACTGCTCTACCACTTGAGCCACACCTGCAGTTCTCAATTCATTATTGAGAAATACAGAGGTCTAGCAAAAAAAAGTGTTGAGTTTTTGCTCTGGCCTAGGAAGTACAGATCAATGTTTTAGTGAATTTATAAAAATAATACCATTTTAGAAATTTGGAAAACAGAAAGAAGTGTTAAAAAATCACCTGTAAACCGTCTCCCCAAATCCTACATCCTGCTCCGAATGTTTTGCCATTATGATCTCAGAATTCTGTTTCTTTGTTTTGTTTTGCTAGAAATTAATATCAGTAGAACTGGAATTACATACCTGGTGCAATTTGATCATGTTTTTCAATATTAATAAAAGAAATGTGTTATATCCCAGTTGACCAATCATTCTACAAAGTTGACATCTTTCCTTAGCCAAAGTGGAAAATATTTAAGAGAGGAAGAGAAGAAAAGTAGGGAAATACTGAATTGCCCATTGTAAAATTTTTTTCCATTAATGTTTTTATTAGGATATATTTGTTGTATGGGGGAATTCACTGTGACAATTTCAAATAGGCTTATATTGTACATTGGTTAGATCACTCCCTCTGTCTCTCCCTCTCTACCCACTCTCTGCCCCACTTAAAACTATTGCAAGAGGTTTCTTTGTTCTTTTTTGGATATGAAGTCCATCAGCCATTTTCCTTCACCTTAATCTCCTTTGTTTACCCTCCCCCTTCTCACAAGTACCCCCCACACTGTTATCTATTTACAGTTCTGTCTTTCATTGTTAATATCTAAATTGATGTTCAAAAGGGTTTCTCATTGTGTGCCCGCTGTGAGTATACTTTACTTTGATCCATTCAGTCCCTTCTATTATTCTCCCTCACCCCTTTACCTCCCACTTCCCGCCATTCTAAAGTTTTAATGTTTCATTACATAACTTTTCATGTTGTAAAAATCACCCCAGTAACTTTGGAATGTTTTAAAACATGGATATAGGAAAAATTTCAAAAAAAAAGAAAACGTTCTGTGGGAGTTTTAAAGTTTCTATGAACTTATACTATGTTTCTAAATATTTTATTATTCGGTCTCATTAATTTTTTCAAACCTGATTAAACACTAATCTAGACCGGGGTCAGATTTACTACCTCTGTAAAGCATCAGATCATAAATATTTCGGGGTTATAGTTCACTTGTGATCCTTGACCAACTACTCAGCTCTGCAGTTATAGCACAAAAAAGCCACAGGTGATAAATAAGCAATTAACATGGTTATATTCCATTAACTATTTCATTTATAAGGCAGGTACCATTGGTGGCTCATGCCTATAATCCTAGCTACTTTGGAGACTGAGATTGGTTTGAGGCCAGCGCTGGCAAATAGTTCCTGAGACCACATCTCCAAAATAACCAGAGCAAAATGGATAGGAGGTGTGGCTCAAGCAGTAGAACACCTGCTTTCAAGTGCAAAGCCCTGAGTTCAAACCCCAGTCCCACAGTCCCACAAAAAAAAAGCAAAATGAAAACAAAAAAACTTAATTTACAAAGGCAGCAAGAGGCTGGGTTTATTCCTGATTTAAACGGGTGATTCTAAAGTCTGACTGTATATGAGAATTACTTGGGAAGCTTTTCAGAAATACCCTTACTGGACCTCACTTTAGAACAAGTAAGAGTCTACAGAAGTAGAACCCAGGGAACATCAATTTTTTAAATTACCTAGATGATTCCAATGTACAGACAGATCTAGTGTACATAGGTCACATAATGACTGATGTATGGCCAGTAAATGAATCCAGTAAATCCACAGATTAAATTCCTACCTACTGCCAACTTTCCATTACTGTGTGGATTTTCCTCAAAACACTGTTAATCTTTTATACTCTTCTTTCCAATTCTTACCTTGGTTTCTTTCTTACAAATAATGTCAGAACTGAGGAGAACTCTGGACAAAAAGAAGTCAGGGGTTTAAGCAACTACCATATTCTAGATTGGGAATAGAATTATGCAAATGTATGTTTTTATAAATGCCTTTTTCTCTTAGGCACCTAGATTCAGTCTCATAGCTATAAAAATAATAGTCACACAAATATGGTGGTGTACAATTATATATTCTTATATTATCAGCTCACAGATATGTAGATTCATATCCTCAAAAAGAACAGGGGAGAGGGAGTGTCATGTCAGTTGGTGTATGTAGAAGCCTGATGTATGAATAATGCCATCTAGTGCACCTGAATCTGCAAACAGCCAAGTTTAGGGAAAAACAAAATACAGATACTTCCCAGCATTCTTACCTCTCAGTGTTCCTTATTAGCTTTATACTGACTTGGAAGTTAGAACTTGAGTCAGAAATAGATGATAATGGCCATTCCAGGAGAACAAAAGTAGACAGCAACCAGCAGTCATCCACTGGGTCCATGATTCCTCAATTTTGCTTTTGAAGCTAAAGAAAATGTAGATGGGAGCTAGATTGTAAAGACAATTGATAGGTAGGCAAGAAATAAAGTGGCTAGGCAGTGAAATAGCAAAGAACCCAATGAATTGAGCCCAGAATGCTTACTTCTTACAGAATGGTATAAAAGCTGAAGCCTCTAGGGTTGACTGGAGGTCCTCAATTTGTTAAAAAAATGAGTGTCTTTGTGCCACTGAATTTAAGAAAAGATTATTCAAACCCTAGCCCCTGCTTTTCACTCTCATGCATTGAATGTTGGAAAACAAAGAATGTGGTAGAAACCTTTGAGTATGTGGGGACATGTATCAGAATTGGTTAAATGGTATATTAAAGGGGGTCTCCCTCAGTAAGGACAGAGTATAAGAATTTTCTTGTAGGGGCCAGTTTCATTGCTTTATACTAACTAGTTTAGGCTTTCAGATGTGACAAGATCATGCCTGTTCTTTTTTTTTTTTAATTTTTTTATCATCAAAGGAAGGGGACCATTTATATATAAGAAAGGGGACTCTCCCAAGGAAACAATTTTTACTTTTCTCCCAGTAAAAGGCTTTGTAAAGAGTTGGAGCATACCTTAATAGGTATTTTTCCTTATCATGCCTGTGGCTTGTATTCCCACTTGAATATGTTTTGAAGGAATAACAGAATGATGTGGCTCCTAAATAGATTAGTTTTCAGAGATGTCCTGAAGCCACCTCTGAGCCAGCACTCTAGAGTAACTTGGTTGGATTTTTTCCTCACTCTGAAACAGAAAGCATCTTAGAGAAATGGAGAAGCTGTTCAGTGCAAAACATATTGCCTACCCATGCCACTATTGATGGATCCTTCTAGTGTCATGTAGTAAGTATATAGTTAGCGATCAGAAGTTTGGGTGTTATGATTGTTATGATTTAGAAATTGCCATGCCGTAGTAAGAGAAATAGTACTGACTTGAGACTTAAAAAGTTTGTGACAGTTTTTCATGGAGAAAGTGTTAAGTCATACTAGCAATTCCCATTTATACTTACTCTGACTTGTAATTCACTTTATTATTTAGAAAAAATGTCCAGAAAAATATTTCTGTGGAATCTTAAGTCTTGGCTAGTTCAGAAAAGATAAAAGGCCATAGGATATATTTTAGAATAACCTTAGAGCCTTAAGATTTTTGAGCTGACTTGTCCCTTTTTTCCTGGTGGATTGTCCTCTGCTAGGATGGTTGGCTTATTCTTACATAAACCTGCCAAATCTTGCATTATTATTTTTTTAACTTGAAGGAATCACAGATTATAGGCTTTGATTCCACTTTTAGCTGCAATTTGCTCTTCTGTGTACCTATAAAGTAAATGCCATGTAAATAGAACCCAGGATAGGGTTACTTGTTCTCAAAAGGTCATGCACCAACTGTAGTTGCTGAGTAAGTGTTCTCGTGTCTCTGGATGTTTATAACAGTCTTGTTTCCATTTATTTCTACAGAGTGTAGTGAAGCTAATGAGGGGACTGCTACACTGCATGATCAGACAGGTATGGTGTTAGTAACAACTTCTCAAACAAAAACACATCAATAATATTCTACCCTGTAGGGAATGCATATAGCTTGTTTTGTTTTTTTCAGTTTCACAAATACTAAACTCTATTTAATTGTAGAAAATTTGGAAAAACAGGGAGGAAAATGTTACCCACAGTCTCACTACCCAGTTACTACTGGAATGTTTCCTTAGTCTTTTTTTCACCCTTCTTACAAATGATTTCTTAAATGGGCTTTGTCTGTCATTACCTGTAATTATGTATACTAGGTAAAAGATGATACAGGTCTAAAACACCTCATCTGAAACCTCATGACCAGATTAATTTTAGAATTAAGAATTTTTCAGATTTTAAAAAGGTAGTATGGTGCATGTCAGTGCATATATATAATGCCTTCAGTGGGTCCAGGACAGAACCATATATATCTCTGTAGGGAAACATGCCTTTTCATACTAAATGGAATAAAGTCTGTAAATAACCCTATGTCAATTTGAAACTGATGTTGCCACCAAATAAGTGTTTTTTTCTTTTCTGGTACCAGAGTTTGAACTTGCTAGGCAGGGACTCTACCACTTGAGCCATGCCCCCAGCCCACCAAATGAGTTTTGATGTGTTAAGTGAAAAAATATTTTCAAAGCATTTTAAATTTTAGGATTGGAGATAAGGGATCTTGGACTTGCAGTAAATTGCATTTTCTGGCCACGGTTGAAGTCAAGCATTCCTTCATATATGGATTGAAGATTTGCATTTCCTCATTGGCGAATTGCCTACTAGGTACTTTGCCTATTTTTATTTTAGGTTGTCTATTTCCTACTGAGGTATTATTACACAATGTGGACACTAATCCTTTGTTACAAGCATTGTAAATATTTTTTAGCAGTCTACCATTTATCTTTTGAGTTCATGATGTTTTCTGCATATGAAAGTATTTTACTAAAAATTGTTTTATACTAGGAGATTGTGACACATGTTGTACACATTGAATCTGACTTATCTGGATAGATCAAGATTGTTTTATTAGAAGGAATCATGGTCCAGATTCATAAAGTGACTGTTCACAGGCACAGAACAAATCTAAAATATAAATCAATTCCAGTCTTCTGAATTTTCTTATCATCTACAAATGATTTTTTTATGGTACTGGTGATTGAACTGAGGGCCTCACCCATGCTAGGCAAGCACTCTACCTCTTAAATCCCTAGCCCTTTTGTTTGTAGTTTGTTTCTGAGATAGGGTCTCACTAACTTTGCCCAGGTTGGTCTAAAACTCAATCCAGTCCTCCGGTGTCCTCCCAAATTGCTGGGATTATGGCTGTGTACCATCACACTTGGCTTATAAATGATTTTTTAAATGTGCTTCATCATTACTGTACATACAAATTTATTGTATGTATCTCTTTATTGGGCTCTCTCACATCTGTCATTTCCCTTTCTTCCTGTCTTTGCTACTTTTTTTGTATTTTAGATATTTGCATTTTTGGCCTTACCAAATAGGTTTAGTTAGCCTTTTTTTGGGTGGTACTAGGATTTGAACTCAGGTCCTCGTGCTTGTTAGGCAGGCGCTACCACTTGAGCCACTCCACCAGCCCCCAAATAGGTTTAAGGTCACTAATTTCATGAATCATATTTAAGGTGTAATAGTTACCATTAAATAATCACATCTGAGTTCCAGGAACTAAGTCTTTTAATTGGATCTTGCCCAGTGTTTTCCTTCTGAACTTTTTTTGGGGAGGTATGTTGGAAATTGAATCCAGAGCTCATACATGCCAAACACACACTCTACCACTGAACTACACCCCCAACTCCCAATGTTTCCTTTCTGATCTCTATAGTTTCAGATTTCTGTCATACCTTTTTTCTTTCCCTAATTTCCCTCAAAATCCTTACTTTGGTTTCAGGAACAAATACATAACACTGAATTATCTCTTATTAATCTGTTTTCACACAAATACCTGGAATCTCAGTTTTATATTTACATTGTGGCAAAGCAATCATCTGAAGAGTGAAAGAGATAATGAATAGGAAATAGCTGGTTTTGATCATTTGCTGTTGTTTTCTCACTAAATTACTTAAGTTGAAAAATAATGACAGACTTTCCCAGTTATGTTAGTATAAATATTCACAATTGGCTGAAGACAGAATGCAATGATTTCTTGGAGTACTACAGAAACATGGCATATTTGTTGATTTTTTGAATGTCCTTAAACTGTTTTTTTTTATTCAGGTGGATAAAGTAGAGTCCTTCAAGTACAGTCAGAGTACTAAGGACAGTCTCCATGCCAAGTACAACACCAAAACCTGTGCCACTGTAGTGGGTGATGACCAGTGGGGACACCTGCAGTTGGATGCTACTTCTGTGTACCTGCTCTTTTTAGCACAAATGACTGCCTCAGGTCAGTAAAAGTAGAGAAGTACTGCAAACCCCTGAGCTTGGAGCACCTGCTCTGGCACACTTGGCTTCTCCAAAGATATTGGCTAGAAAATAGCATAGATCCTTACCTTGCTCAAAGAACCATATTGGAAGCAATATTTTGTAAATTTAATAGAGAGAAGTAACTATTTGAGGTCTAGGTAATATTCTATTATATTGAGAAACAAGTCTGGGGTGCTAAATAATAGTCTCTTAAAATAAGAATCAATAATTCTGGGATAGATCTTTTTAGACAGGTATTTTTTATTGTTTATTAATCTCAGCAGGAGATGAAAAGGAAGGGCTAGGGTTTTCTTTCTTATTCTCATGCTTCATACTGATAAGTCTGCAATATAAATATAAATCAAATCAGTGTATTATAAATCATATCTTTATGAATATAATATAATATAAGTAAGACATCTATTTATAGGCATCTGCATTTTATTCAGGGAAATACCTTAGGGATCAGAATGTAAATGTCTATTTTTAAGTAGTTTTGTTATTATCTTTAGTTGCTTCACTTAAAAAAGGCAAATGTAAGAAACAGAATAATTCACTTTTATTTCTATTAAATTGAGGATGGGCATAATGAATCTCATTACATCCAGTTTATAAATTTAATGAGACCTTTGCCAGATTTTTCTAAGTTAATGTACGTACAATAACACATTTTTTGTGGTGCTAAGGATCAAGCCCAGGGTCTCATACATGCTAAGCAAGTGCTTCACTACTGAACTATATCACTAGCCCTTTCTAAACACTTTTTTTATTTTGTGAGAGGGTCTCACTGGCCTCCTGTCTCCACCTCCTGATTAACTGAGATCACAGCTGTGCACCACCACACCTGGCTAATACCACATCTTTGGCAGTTCAGTCTCTTTGTTTTCCTATTTAGTTATAGAGCTCATTCTCTACTAAAGGGATCCAAGATGGGAATGCCTTCAGAATACTCTTCTCTTTTTCTTATAAATATTTGGTAATATATTTTTCTTTTTTTCCCTCTAGAACAAACATCCCAGAGGCTGAGTAACCTTTTTGTAAAATTATGAAGTAGCTACCCACATACTTTACAGAACAAATGTACTTTTATTTTTTTTTTAAATAGAATGACAGGTATAACTCCATTTCTTATATTATTTTAATACCAACTCTGGAGTTTTGTTTTTTTTTAACACAAAGCAAGCGCTAACTTAATATCCCTGGTGGTTCGTAATTTTGAGCCAGAGTAGCCCCAGAATAACACTAAGAAGGCTTGTAAGAGGCGTATTTATTCATTCAACAAATGATTATTGATTCCTAACTTACTTGATTTTCAACTGGGTCAGCTGAGTTTGATAGATTCTTGGAATCAGGTAGATAACTTTTGACCAGATCTTTGAAGAATAAATAGAAATTCACAAATCAGGAAAAAGAAGGGAATATTTTGAGAGAAGTTTGAAATGTATTGGCCATCACGGTAAGGCTAGGCATCTTCTATGGTTAGACTGTAAAATACATCTGAAAAAATGTCAAAATATAAAACTAAAGAGTTGGGTCTTGCTGGGCACCTGTGGCTCATGCCTGTAATCCTAGTTACTCAGGAAGCAGAGGTCAGGAAAATCACTGTTGAAAGCCAGCCTGGGCAAATAGTTCACGAGACCCTATCTTGAAAATACCCAACACATAACAGGGCTGGTGGAGTGGCTCAAGTGGTAGAGTGCCTGCCTAGCAAAAGTACCGTAAAAAAAAATAGACTTAGATAGAATCTGACTGTAACTTACAAAGTGGTAACGTGAAGAGCTCCATAGATCCCCCCCCATTAAAGCAACCATAAATGCTAAAAATTGTTTTCAAAAAATGACCCTTAAAAATCATTCACATTGTCTAAAGGACATATAGCAAGTAGAGAAACCCTTCAGTAAATTTATTATATCTTAAGAGCAGTGAAGGACTATGACATTTAGGTCTCAACCTACTCCCTCTCCCACTCCAACTCAGTATGACAGAAGTACTATGTAATTATCGTTATAGCCAAAAGTATAAGTCCCTCTCCTCCCAGCTTCAATTTAAGGCTACTGTCTCTCCCCAAAAGAAGTAGGTTGCCATCATTTCTCATCTTTCCCAACTCCATGTTACAGAAGCTCTAGTCCCAGCAAGAACAGCTTTGTGGTCCTCCTCTCCCCTACCCCTTGTTGAGTAGCAGGGCAGGGTGAGAATAGTAGGTACTGTTTGCCCTCAGCCCATGGCTGTAATGGGGTAGAGATTTCCAGTGGGAGATGTAAGCTGAGATCAGAGGCTACCACCTCTTCCAGAAATTCAGTTTGTAATGCAGGAATGGGCCACCATTCTCATCATCAGCTCAGGAGCACTAACAGAAATTTTGCTGTGGGGAGAGTCAAACTGTAAGAATAAAGCTTTTTATCTCTTCCGAAGAGAATTGACTTTTTGGGAGCAAAGCTTAGGCCTAAGGGCACTCTTTAAAAGCAATGCAGATTTTGGTTCTATTCAATTTAGATGAAGTAAGTTGCTCAATAAAGCAAGAAGCTAAAAGATAGACTAGCTAGAGGTTTCAATAGGACCAAGGAAAGAGACAGCTAAGAAGAGTAACTAGTGTTGGAACAAGTCTCAAAGACTTGACTCAAACATCACCTGGAAAGGGACTTGAATTTAATTGTTTCAGACGATGGAGCAATTTATACCTTGGGACTTTGTAAAAAAACCAATAGAGCAATCAGTTGAAATTAGTAGAGGTGAAAAGCGTAGTATGATACCAACTGAGGCAGACACAGATCAGGGAAGGAGATAGTTGATGAGACTCCTGGCAAACCATGGTCTTTCTAGGGCTATACACAAGGCTACACCCTCTGAGAAATAGCAGAGGTTGTATTGTAGGCTTGTGTGGTCTCTGATCAGAAGATTTCCAAATTCTTTGTGTCCCACATGGAAGCATCCAAGCAGGATACATGGGCATAGTAAAGGAGATATTGGCGTTTATTAAAAGTTATGGGAAAAAGTTAACAAATAGCCATGATAGACCAGGTATGAGGTGGAAGCAGAGAGCATCTTCCTCTTTCCAAGTGCTTTAAAAAGCTGTGCTAACCTATAGAAGGGGAAAAACCTATTGATCACCAATAATCCATGAGTGGGGAGGAGCATGGGTGGTCCCTGGGCTGAGGTAGGGTGGTTTGAGTTGTCCCCAGGCCAGGGTGTGAATAATATACATATATTTGCAATTGAAAAGAAGGCTCAGAGAAAGACACAAATGTTCAACCTGAAATACAATATTAAGTCAATTCTTTTTGATCTAACCTTTTCTCTAGTACCTGTTCCCCTTTTCCTATTGGCCTCAGTTGCTTTAAGGTATCTGCTTTAGTTTCTCTGCATTAAGGGCAACAAATGCTAGCTAGTTTTTTAGGTGTCTTACCTATCCTCACCCCTTCCTTGTGTGCTCTCGCTTTTATCATGTGCTCATAGTCCAATCCCCTTGTTGTGTTTGCCCTTGATCTAATGTCCACATATGAGGGAGAACATACGATTTTTGGTCTTTTGGGCCAGGCTAACCTCACTCAGAATGATGTTCTCCAATTCCATCCATTTACCAGCGAATGATAACATTTCGTTCGTCTTCATGGCTGCATTACTTTTCCTATCTTAGCCTGCCTCAGTTGCCTACACAGTGGGGAAAATAGACTTCACTGAAATAGTCCAGCCAAGTCACTAAATAAAAATACAAAAAAACAATCTCCAGAGAAGAGAGTATTAGTATCTAGATTTCTCACAACATATTATCTAAAATATCCAATTTTCAACAAAAATTTGTGAGACATGCAAAGCAAGAAGAAAGTAGCAGGTAGCAGAAATTACTTTTGAAAGGGCCCATATTTTGGATTTAGGAGACAAAGACTTTAAAACTGTTTCTGTAAGAATGCCCACAAATCAAAAGGAAGTCATGATTAAAGAAATAAACATAGCCCTTACTGGGCATTGTGACTCACACTTGTAAACTCAGCTTCTCAGGAGGTGGAGATTAGGAGGCTCATAGTCCAGGCCAACCTAGGCATAAATGTGAGACTCTTATTCAAAAAATACCTAAAGCAAAAAGGACTGGGGCATGACTCAAGTGGTAGAATGCCTGTCTGGCAAGCAAGCATAAGGCCCTGAATTCAAAACCCGAGCACTGCCCAAAAACAATAACAACAACAAAAGGAAATAAACATAGATTAGTAGAGAGTCAAGGATATGGAGAAAAATAATAAGAGTGAACAGAACCTCAGAGAAATGCAGAATATTGTCACGAGCAGTCGATGGTGCAAAGTTGACCATCAGTCAGGTGCTAAATGAATTAACTTAGGTAGGAACTAAGTTGCTCATACACACACTTTATTGTAGGGAGTTACAACCTATGCCCGATAGTGCCTCAGCCTTCCTTAAGCTGTGCTCACCTTGCGACGTGAATCTTAGTCTGCTGGCGGCTAACTCCAAACTGGTCCTGGCTAGTTCTCTGTCTCAATACACCTCCAGGACACCCAGGGAATCCGACGTGCCGTGTGGAGTGTCCAGTCCACTTCGTCTGGGACTGTTCCCGATTGGCTTGATGTGTGTTGCTGGTCGAAAGGAAGTGATGTTGGTCTCGCAGCAAGTAGAGTTTAAATATTCATAGCAGGCTGGCTTATCCGCACCAGCTTAGGGTTAGCTGATCTGCATATTGGCACCAGCTTAGGGTTAGCTGATCTGCATATTGGCACCAGCTTAGGGTTAGCTGATCTGCATATCAGCACCATATGGTATTTGTTTACATCATAGGGCTTACAAGTGCACACAATATTGTTTTCCTATAGGTTTTACAATGTATTATATTTTATATACTTTTTCAGTATGTTTAATGAACAGCAAACATAATACTCATAACAAATACCATTTAGAGCACCATTCAGATAGCCAAAACAACCTTGAAAAAGAACAACAAAATTGGAGGTCTCCTACTTCCTAATTTTAAAATTTTACACAGCTACAATAACCAAAAGAGTGTGTCACTAGTATGAGGATAAACAGATAGATAGACTAAAATGGAGAGTTCAGAAATAAACCATCATATTATGTTCAGTTGATCTTTGAAAAGGGTGCCAAGATGCCTGGTGGAGTGGCTCCAGTAGTAGAGTACCTGCCAGCAACCGCAAGTCCCTGAGTTCAAACCCCAGTACCACCAACAAAATAAACCATAAAACAACAAAAGAGGAAACACTAATATATTAGGGTTCTCCAGAGAAACAGAACCAGTAGAATATGAGCGAGTATTAGATTGGCTTACATAATCAGAGGCTAAATAATCTCACAATGGCCATCTGGGCTGGAGAATCAGGGAAACCTGTAGTTGCTCAGTTCAAGAAGCTAGAAATCTCCAGAATGAGAGTTTGGGGATGCAACACCATCCAAATCTTTCTGGGGGCCTGAAAGCCCCCTGGAGAGCCACTGGTACAAGTTTACATTCAAAGACTGAAGAACTGGAGTCTGATGTCCATGGGTGACAGCAGCCAAAAAATACACCCATTCAAGAAGAGTCCTGTGTGAGCTAGCTTCGCTCTTTTTTGTTCTGTCTATGCCCCAAGTATATTGGATGGTTCTACTCACATTGAAGGCAGGTCTTCCCGCCCAGTTCACTGACCCACATACCATTCTTCACTAAAAACCATAGTTTTTAGTGACACACCAGACACTAGGCTTTGCCAATTTTCTAGGCAGCCTTAGAATGTCCAATGAGGCAAATCTATAGAGACAGAAGGTAGATTAGTAATTACTTAGGCTGGGGGTGTGCAAGTATTGAAGGGAAATGGGGAGTGCTGTTAATGAGTACAGGGTTCTTTTTTGGGGTGATGGTTGCACAACTGTGCATATACCAAATACACTTGGAATGGATGAGTTGGATGGTATGAGAATTGTGTCCCAAAAAGTTGTTTTTTAGGGCTGGCAGCATGGCTCAAACAATAAAGTGCCTGCCTAGCCAGTGCAAAGCCCTGAGTTCAAACCTTAGTACTGCCAAAAAAGGTTGTTTTTTAAAATTAGGAAGAAACTTAAGCCATTAATGTTAGAAAGGTGAATACAAGTCAACCTAAGGGAAGTAGATTCAGCTCTATTTCTTGAGCCCTGCAATAATAATTGACCATCTGCATATCTTTTTTCTCCTTCTCTCAGGACTCCATATCATCCATAGCCTAGATGAAGTTAATTTCATACAGAACCTTGTGTTTTACATTGAAGCTGCATATAAAACTGCTGTAAGTACTCATTTTGAAATGAGTTTTAAACATACAGTTTTGGTTCTAAAACACTGGGCAGCGTACTCTTTCTCTTAACGCTGCCCCTCATACTGAACTACTTTAAAAGGCTTCTGGCAGAAATCATCGTTAGTCTCTTTCTTTACTAAGATCTGTTATCCCCTATTTGCCTTCTTTCCAAGGCTGGTAGATAGGCAAGAAGGTTCAGATGCTGTACTTTAAAACTCCACATCATGGTACATATGTGGCATTCTGAGACTAAATTGTGGTTTTACTTGAATATTTTCAAGTCTTTTTTTTTTTTACAGTACTGGGGTTTGAACTCAGGGACTTGCACTTGCTAGGCAGGTAAATAGGGTCTTTGTGTTTATGCCCAGGTTGGCCTGGGCATTTATACTTCCCATGCAGCTGGGATGACAGGTGCATGCCATTACACCCAGCCTTTATTAGTTGAGATGGAGTCTTATAAACATTTTGGCTGGGCTGGCCTTGAACCTTTATCCTTCTGATCTCTGCCTGCTGAGTTCCTAGGATTATAAGCATGGAGCCATTGTACCTGGCTTGGTTTCAAGTCTTAAACAGGAACAAGATGGCTAGGGAGTATTGTGGGCCAGTTGTATATGTAGAAATAAAATTTAGTCATGTGTTTAATGTTATTTGTGAGTATTGATTTAGAACTTATTATACAACAACATTTGTCTTTACAACTATCATTTGAGGTAGGTTCATATTAAATCATCATATATAGCATATTCTCTGTATAAAATGCTAGGTACTATATAGGAATGTGTGTTTTTTCTTCAGTCTAACATAAACAGTTTTTGTTGTTGTTGTTCATTGATACTTTATTCATAATCCCCCAAACTGCAAATAATCCAAATATCCATCAACAGGTAAATGGATAAACAAATTTTAATATGTCCATAAATGGGATATGGTTCAGCAATAAAAGGCATGAACTATTGATCCATGCAACAATGTGGATGAATATCAAAGGAATTATGCTTAGTGAAGGAAGTCACACAAAAATGTGCATATTATATGATGCCATTAATATAAAATTCTAGAAATTTTAAAGTGATAGGAAGCAGATTCCTGGTTATCTCATGACAGGATCAGAGGAAAAGATAAATCGCAGAGGAGTGTAAGGAAACTTTTGGGGATTTTGCAAGTGTCCTTTACATAAATATAGGTCAAAATTAATCATATTTTACAGTTTTAAATATGTGCAGTTTTATACACCACTGTACTTCAATAATGTAGAATTCATAAAGGCAGTCCCTCAAAGACTATACTGGAAACTCACTGCCAGAGTCATCTTCTCTGACTGCTCCTTTGCCATGGTGATTTAGGCCTGTGGTGACACAGTACATCAAGGTGGGAGTGTGTGGCAGGGGGCTCCTCATCGTGGTGGCTTGGAAACTTAAGAGACAGAAAGGAACCAGGATCCTAATATCCCCTTCAAGGGTACCCCCCTATACATGCTATAACCTAACTTCCTTCTGCTAGAATCCCTATCCTAAAGGTTTCACCCTCTCCCAATAGCATCACAAATGCTTTCAAGCAAGCCTTTAACTCATGAGCTTTTAGGGACACTTAAGATCCATGCTACAGCAGTGTGTGCATGCATGCATGTACACATGTGCACATGTCTGTTTCCAAGTTCTGTTCAGTGGTGCTTAGAAGCAGTGACACCCCAGTGACAGTGAACATACCATGTGCCTAGATCTTGGATTCTTAACTATCATTTTCTAATAAAATAAATCAGGACTTCTTACAGAATTGATTGATTCCAGGATTGGGGCAAGAAAAATACAAGATGAGATTGGAGCATTTTGTAATGTCAAACAGTGAAGAAATGCTCAAAAAAGAATAGGGCATGTCAAAAGAGCACAAGAAAACATCATGAATAACGTTAAAAAGGCATGGGAATCAACCTGAGAAGATACTCAATGGCCAAAGCTGGAACATTTAACAATTTGGGCAAGAAAATAGTATTTTATTATAAACCAGGGAAAAAACTCTAAGTATCTATAAGTCCCTATCACTATTTAACTAATTAAACAAGGAAGAAATGACAGCCTTCCTTGGAGAAGATTGTAATTAATGATTGTAGAAGTAATGGAGAAATTAGAAAATCATCATTAAAATGCCTATGTAATAATTGTTGCAGGCAAGATCCACTAATGGATGTTGAATTATGGGTCGGTGTTTAAGAAGAAAGAGGATAATTTTGTAGTGTTAAATACCTCTCTCAAGATATTTATTAATCACAAAGGGAAAAACAGTAACAGTAGAATGGAGAAACTCAGCATATACCACCTTAACTAAGTGAAGAAGGTTAGTATCACCTATAATGAATCAGTCTCTTATACCCTTAATATAATGTACTAAGAAGGACCCAACAAACCTAAATTAGGGAAAATCTATAAAATACTTGGTCACTAATCTTCAAAAAGTGTCAAGGTCAGAAAAGCAAGACTTTAGGAACCACCATTGATTGGAAGGCACTAAGAAGATATGACAAAAATGATGTGGAATTCTGGATTAAATGCTGGAATGTAAAAAAAAACACTATTAGTGAAAAACTATTGAAGTCTGAATAAAGTTCATAGTTTGGTTAATAATATCATATTGAAGGCTGATGGAGTCACTCAAGTAGTAGAGCACCTGCCTAGCAAGTGTGAGGCCCTGAATTCAAACCCCAGTACCACCAAAAAAAATGAGGAATAATATCTTATCAGTGTTGACAGTTTCACTGTTGGTTATGTTAGATGTTAACATTATGGAAAACTAAGCAAAAGGTATATGGGATCTCACTGGACTGTTTTTGCAACTGCTGTGTAAGCCTAAAATTATCTCAAAATAAAAAGGTTTAAAAAGTAACTTGAAATATTATTTTTATTACCAAGGAGATGTATAGAGCTATGGTTAAAAGTAGGCTTTGGGGTAAGAGAACTTGGATTTTAATCTTAGTTTTGTCACTTATTAGCTATGTGACTTTGGGTGAGTCACTTAAATTATCTTTGTAACCCAGTCTCATCATCTGTAAAATGTAAGGATTAAGGAAGATAATACATAAAGTATGTAGGTTGGTGCATAGTACATTGTCAGTGCCAATAGAGGATAAAATCAGAATGGATGTTTAAGATAAAATACTGGGCTGCAGTTTAGGCTCCCTTTCTATTTTACCATAGCAGAGGATCTGCTGTGGTAAAAAATTTTGAGAAGTATCTCTAGTAGATGAACTGAGTTATAGTTGTTAGTTCTCCTGATTAACTGTTGAGGAGGCTTACAAATTTTTAGAGGCCCCAATGGAATTTAAAGCTACTGAGAAAGTAATTGAAGAGGTCACACAGCTCATGGGCAGCCCTTGAATAAGAATTGTGGGTATGCATATGTGTGGTAAATTAACTACTGTTACTCTTTTTTTATTTGAGGGTTCTGCATCTAGTGAGTGTTTAGTAGTTATGACTTACTAATGATATTTTGGCTATTCTATGTCAGGACTTTGGGATATGGGAACGTGGCGACAAGACCAACCAAGGGATCTCAGAATTGAATGCCAGTTCTGTTGGAATGGCAAAGGTAATTTCCTTTCTTGTTTGCAGCAAATATGGGTCAAGGAAGTCTAATGTACCTCTGCCACAGATAAAATCTTAATGTGCATATAGACCATCATCAAACTATTCTTTTAAACCACAGGTAAAATTTAGATTCTGCCATGGAATGTAGATAAAAACATTCATAAGCTCTAGGTTTGATATTCAATTGCCTTTGTGACATGTCTCTGTTCATATTTCCCATAAACAAAAGGAAGCTCTTTGTCCTTCCATAGACCAATTGAACAAGCTTGATATCAAAGAACTATATCTCAATCCTCCATTTCCTTTACTGTCTTTGTCTCCCATATCACCACTATCATCATCACCACCACCTTTCTACTTGACTATTTTCATCTTATCTTCTTTTGCATAAACTAGGATAGCAGGAATAAGATCAAATATATCCATTATGATAAATAAGTGTGATTTAATATCGCCTACTTAAAAGTCAAAGAAACAGATTGATTTTAAAAAAGAAAAAGGAAATATAATATATTCTCCCTATACAGCAAAATGATACAGAAAGATTAAAAACATGACTAGGCAAAGTAAAGTCTGACAAAAATGAACAGGGGAGACTAATGTCAAATGAAATAGAATCCAAAACAAAAAGTGTCACAAGGAATAAAGAAAACAAAAGAGTCATGGGAGATTTTAAAAGGCACAGCATGTAATGAGAAAGTCTGGTCTGGAATGTAATTTCAACTAATACATAGAAAAATATATTAGAAATATAAAGTAAAAGAGAAATGATTATAAGAGAATAATTTCACAAAAAACATTGTCAGGCTATGATAATTCAGTAAACCAAAGATAAGATCATAGAAAATTTAAATCATGTAATTAATACAATTGCATTAATACATACATTTGGAACTTTGTACTTAAAAACATTTTATCCCCTGGCTAAACTGTCTTTTTAATGTGCTTGTTTTTGAGACAGGTATTTCAGTATGTTGCCCAGGCTGGTCTTGAACTTGCGATCCTCCTGCCTCAATCTCCCAAATAACTGGATTACAGACATGTGCCACCTGGCTTAACATATTTTTTGATTACTAGTGTGGTCTAGATATTGAGATTTTTTTTTTGCTGTACTGGGACTTGAACTCAGGACCTATGCCTTGAGCCATTCCACCAGCTCTTTTTTGTGATAGGATTATTCAAGTTAGGGTCTTTTGAACCATTTGCCTAGGCTTGCTTTGAACTGTGTGCTATCCTCCTTATCTCTGCCTCCTTAGTAGCTAGGATAACAGGTGTGAGCCACCAGTGCCCAGCTGATTATTTTTAATATCTTACTATACCTACTTCTGTGCAACCAAATTTTTTCATCAGTCTCATATGTCACTGACTGAACAAGATAACTAAATATCCTCCCAAGTAATTTCATACAGATAAAGCTAATTTATTATTTTCAGTTGCTGTGTAGTATTTAATAATTGCTGTATTGATGAAATTGTCTCCATTTTTTACTATTGCAAATAATGGTTTTGGTGGTACTGGAGTTTGAATTCAGGGCCTCATGCTTGCTAGGTAGCCACTCTACCACTTAAGCCATTCTGCCAGCCTTGCAAATAAATTTTTTTCTTTAAAATGTTTCTTTTTCTTATTTTGTTGTAATTTTTTTGGTTTATTTTCAACTTTTATACACAAATCACGTTCCTAGAAAGCAGAGTAGAAAAGCTTCTTTCCTCACACACATGCTGCTAAGGAAATAGTTTTATACATAGAATTTCAACAGGAGAGAGAAAAGAACAGAGAAGGAGGGTTGCCAGAGAGATGCTGAGAGGCAGGAAAAGAAGGATGGCCAGACTAGTGGGTCCATTTCCCTCCCATTGCTTACATTTGTAACTGGCATTTTTGGTATAAACAGAATAACTAGTTCTACCTTAGCAAATAATGTTTTAATGAAGATGTTTGTACATATATCCTGGTAACTTGAACAAATGTTTTCATAGTATAGGTCCTTGACCCGGAAGGGCTCAGGGAAGGAATGAACAGACAAGACATACAAAAGGACTCACTCAGGAAGGGAATGACAAAACACATATTGAGAGAACCAGAAGGCTGGTGACCAACTGGCAAAATTTTATTTTTCTCAGCCAGCTTTATACAAAAGAAGAAGAGACTTAAACATCAAAAACACTCTGACCTAGTTACAACCTTTCTGTTTTTGCCACCCTGCATTCTTACTGCCAGTGTCCTTGACTAAGTATAAATTTCTTTATAGTCAAGGGAAACCACTTAGCATTCCTTCCCACCATGATAGAGGCATGGTGTACCTGCAGATTCCGACCTTGTTGGAATGTTTCTAAGCTACAGTGACCTTGTCAGACTGTGGCTTTTGGTTCCCAACAGATAGGTTTCTAAAAATGGAACCACTGAATTAAGGAATATAAACTTTAAAACTTTTCTCCAAAAGAATTTCCACTGGTTTATTATTCTCCCTCTATACATGATGGGTATATACCATTTTCCTCAACCCTTACTAACTCTATAGTGTCAATAATTTTGGATATTTTTTCTAAATTTTTAGCCACTGAAATGGCTTTTTATTTTTTATTATATTTATTTAATCATTTGTTTAATGGTGCCAGGACTCTAAACCAGGGCCTCAGCACATGCTAGGCAAGTGCTCTACCACTGAGCTACATACATCCTCAACTCCTTACTTTTTATTCTGAAATCATTTCAGACTGGAGAAAAGTTGCAAGAATGGTGCAAAGAATTCCAATTACCATTCATCCAAGTTCCCCACCTGTTAATATTTGCTTTATCTTTCTCACTGTTTATATACATACAAACACACACACAAACACACACACACACACACACATTTTTTCTGAGCAGATTGAATTGTCAGTGAGCAGATAGGATGCCCCACTACTCCTAAATACTTCATTGTGAACTTCTTAAGACTCTTTTATAACTATGGTACAATCATCAAAATCAGGAAAAAACACTAGCATTATACACACCACAGACCCCATTCAAATTTCTTTAATTGTTCTAATAATGTCATTCATGGTAAAATAAAAAATATTATGATGCAGGATATAATCCAGAATAGCATGTTACATTTAGTTGTAATACCGCTTTAAGGCTTGTTTAATCTGGAACAGTACTTTGGTCTTGTCATTATTTTGAAGAATACAGGCTAGTCTTTGTTTGTTTTATTTTGTATGGTCTTGGAGATGGATTCTAGAGCCTTGAGCATGCTAATCACGTACTCTACCACAGCAGATCCGCTTCACCTTTTCTTACCTGGCCCCAGGCCAGTTACTTTATAGAATGTTCCTCAGTTTTATTTTGTGTGGTATTTCTTCATGGTTAGATTCAAGGTATATGCTTTCAGCAAGAATACCTCAGAAGTGCTTTATCTATTATCAGGGAGCAGATGATATAAATTTGTCCTGTTACTGTTGATGTTGTCTTTGATCTCTTGGTATCTGCTGGGTTCTTCTGCAGTTAATGAGTATTTTGTGCCTGGTTGACTTGTACTTACTATTTAGGTTTTAGTTTAGATGTCATTTCTTCAGGAAAGCTATCTAGAACTGCCTTCTACTCCCACATCTATGTCAGGTCAACATCATAATTGAGGAACTACAGATAACTAATGAATTTTTGAAATAATATCCAACCTTTTAAGCATTGCAATGCAATAAATATACCTTTTTATCAAATCAGAAAAAATTGAGATAAATACTTTATATTAAGGAAGGTACTGTCATGTACTGCTAGTGGTAAGTTATATTGGTATAACATGCATAAGAAGCAATTTAGTATTATGTCTCAAAAATTGTTCATACCCTTTGACCTAATGATTTTACTTCAGGGAAGTAATGCTTATAAAATAATGTGAAATGAAAACAGTTATTTGTTATCTTGACAACAAGCTTACTATATGCCATGCTGTGTGCTTGATATTGGTGAAAAATGCAATTCCTGACCTTAGGGAATTTATAATTTAGTAAGAAAGGTTTATCAAAGTGGTGTTTCTAATAGCACAAAATTAAAGACAATCTAAATTTCCAACAATTTCAAAATGGACAGATATACTTTATTACAGCTGTATGAGAGATTATTATGTTAAAATAGAGTTTATAACATGGAAAAACACTTATGCTATAATATTAATTGTAAAAAGTAATATACTAAATGTGATCTCAACTATCTACAAGTATGCATAGGAAAAACTAAGAGGAAACATGTCAAGAATATTAACAGTGGTTGTTTTGGATGATCTTTTGCCCTCTTTATACTTTACTATGTTTTCAAAATACTATATAAGAAGTATATTTTAGTTTTAGGATCAGAAAATATATTTTTAAAGTGAGAAATTAATAAGTAAATTCTATTTTCAAAAAGCATGATGATCTCACTTAAAAAGTCAAACTCCTAACTAAAAGTAGAGAGTAAAATGGTAGTCTCCTGTGACTTGGGTATAAAAAGAAGGAAGGAATGAAGAGTTGTTGGTCAAGAGGTACAGAGTTTCAGACAGACAGGCAGAATAAGTTTTGAGATCTATTGCCCAGCAGGGTGACAGTCGACAATATTTTAAAGAAATGGAAACTCATCTTTTACCTTGATAATTAATACATTCATTTTAAAAGTCAAATATAGAGGCAGGCACCAGTGTAATCCTGTAATCCTAGCCTATAATCCTAGCTACTCAGGAGACGGAGATCAGGAGGATTGGGATTTGAAGCCAGCACAGGCTATCACAAAATAGGCCTGGCAGAGTAGCTCAAGTAGTAGTATCTGTTTAGCAAGCATGAGGCCCTGAGTTCAAACCTGAGTACCATCAAAAAAAAGTAAAATATGGTAACTTCCTAGAGCATCTGCTTCTCTGTGGAAACTCAGATATATGGCAAAACCTCATGGTTGTTGATTTATCTTGCGCAATACAATTTTTAGTGCTTTCTTTATGCCGGTATCTTAGTTGGAGTTTCCTGCCAAAAGAATGATTTACTATGAATTCATGTGCGATCTTCAAATTATTTTTGGCAGTACTGGGGTTTGAACTCAGGGCCTTGCACCTACTAGATAGGCTCTCTACCACTTGAGCCATGCCCCCAGGCCACCCTTTTTGCATTTTTGGGTTTTTTAGTTATTTTTCAGATAAGATCTTTTTTGCCCAGACTGGCCTCAAACCATGATCCTCCTTGCCTCCTAACTGGGATTATAAGTATGAGCTACCATACCCGGTCCTCACATTATTTTTAAAATATGCTGTTTGACTTGATAGTGTTACAGACTCCATTTTAACTTTCTTTGGGACAATATGAGAGGCAAAGTAAAACTTGAAGCCTCTGGGAATAAAGAATGTTACTGTATTTTATGTCAAACATGTTCAAAAGTGACATCATGTAAATTGATAAGATACAAGAGTATGAGAAGAAATGTATAATGTTCTTGGGGTTTTGTGTATGTGTGTGTGTGTTTGTTTTTTGTAGTACTGGGGTTGAACCCAGGAATTTGTGCATGCTACGCATGTGCTTTACCACTAAAATTGTCCCTTCTTCCATTGCTCCTCACAGGCAGCCCTAGAAGCACTAGATGAACTGGACCTGTTCGGCGTAAAAGGTGGGCCCCAATCAGTTATCCATGTCCTGGCTGATGAAGTACAGCACTGCCAGGTAAGAAAATGATGAACCATGTTATAGCACATTGTATTCTTGCCCAAACTTAGCATGGGCTTTAAATTAAGGAGAGCTAAATAACAGTACATCTTCTGATTTATATGCCAAGAAATGTTTTTATCAAGCATCCTTTACTGAAGTAAGCCTGATAGAGCATGGGCTATAAATATATCATAGTCCTATTTTCTCACCCAAAGTTATAAAAGGATCCCGCTATAAGTATATGAAATTCTTCACTGCTGTTATATCAAGGAGTTATCATCTCTCTTCCTGAGAATCTTCTTTTCTTAATATACAAAGAAAATAAGAGGTGATTGATTTTGATTGTTCTCTGTAGTGGCTCTGAAACATTTTCTTGTCCCTGGTTGGCTCCAGGTTTATATGTTTTGAGATATGTTTTGAGATTATACTGTTAATGTGATAAATATGCATCTACAGTTTTGTTTAGGATTGCTCTCTGTGTTTGAAAGATTTCAGGTTCTTCTCTCTGGCATGATGAGTTTTCTCCTTTTCTTCAAACCCTGATTAGATATTCATAGTGAATACAAACTCACCTTCTAATTTTAAAAACAAAAAATTTTCCATGGAAAAATATGTCAGAGGCATAGTTGCTGAGCCTTCCCTATTCTGCTTCGTAGCAGCTCCATTTTGTCTTAACTCTGTTCTTAAATAACTGCTAATGAAACAATAGGACTGTTGGCAGGATAATGATGTTAGAGTAGTCTTTATCCATGAGCAGCGTTAAAGAATCAAGATGGGGAAGCAGTGAGATCAGGATAAGAAAAGGATGACTTATCAAACAAGCTAGTTTTCTAAGCTCTCACTATTGAATAATGTTCACATTTTCCAAAAAGCTCTTCTTCCTCATAAATCTTTTGAAACTAAAGTTGTTAGTTTTATAATGCTAAGGTATTTACTAATATACCACATTTTACTTCCTTTTACTTAGTCTATCCTTAATTCGCTCCTGCCCCGGGCTTCAACATCCAAAGAGGTTGATGCTAGTCTGCTGTCAGTGATTTCCTTTCCAGCCTTTGCCGTTGAAGATAGCCAGTTGGTAGAGCTCACAAAACAGGAGATCATCACCAAGCTTCAAGTATGTCCATACATCCCTTTCTTCTGTTAGGGCTGTGACTTTGAGGGGAGATAAGTACCTTTATAGACCTTGAGTAGAACCTGTAGTAGTGATTTCAAGAAACCTTTCATTTTTTTTTCTGAGTTGTCCTCTTTTAAGTAGTTTCTTTAAAAAATCCATTAAGGCTTCCTACACTCATTATTGGTGGGAATGCAGAATAGTACAAACACTTTGGAAAATAGTTGGCAGATTCTTGTAAATTTAAGCATACACCTACCATGTGACTAAACAAACATTTTACTGCTATAAAAGTAAAAATGTATGCTACAAAAGTCTATGCACAACTGTTTATAGCAGCTTTAGTGACAATTATAAAAACCTGGGAGCCCTCAACAGAGAAACAAATAAATTATACAACATCTTGGTAGAATACTTCTCAACAGTGAAAAGAAACAAGCTACTAATCTATATGGCAATGTGGATTCTTAAGTGCATTTTGCTAAGGGAAAGAAGACCAGACCCCAGAGACTATATATTCTATGATTCCATTTATGTGACACTCTGGAAAATACAAAACTAAAGGCAAGAAAACATATTAGTGGTTGATAGAGGTCAAGAGAGATTGTCTATAAGATATAGCTCTGGAGAACTTTGAGGGTAATAGAATGGTTTTCAATGGAACTGTGCTGGTAGACAAATGACTATATTTTTGCCAAAACCTGTAAAATTGCATAGTGTGGCAAACTGGAAAGTGACTATATTATACATGAATTAAATGATCACATTGAAGGGGGTAAGAAAGTTGCTGACCTATGTCTAGAAAAAAAGTCTTGTGTTTTGACTATATACTATAAGCCTAAACTACAAACACCATGTTGTATTTCATAGGTCAGCAAATGAACCTGTTAGCTGGCCAACTGTTCTTGTAAATAAAGTTTTACTGGATTTCAGCCCAGCTCTGTTTATATATCATGTACTGTTGCTTTCAAGGTACAACAGCAGAGCTAAGTAGTTGCAACACAGGCCCCGTGGCCTGTAAAACTTAAAGTATCTATCATCTGGCACTTTAATAAAAAGTTTGCCAAGCTCTGCTCTAGTTGGTAAATTGTTTCTCAAAAAGAATGAATTAGAAATTCTGAAGCTATTTGTATACAAGGGCTGAAAATATAAGTAAAATGTAGTATATAATGAGACCCAGTTTTCTCACTGTTGAAGAAAAAGTTACAAATGGGGTTTGGAGAAGGCTAGAATGAACCCTGTGATATTGGATGGGAGTAGGTGGTATTAGAGTGAACTTGTCTATATTTAATAGAAATGTATACCTACCTGTTTATGTTTCCTAGCTTTGTCCACTGAGAGAGGTCAAAGGCAATAAGCATATCTACTGTTGTCTAAATCTTGATTTCTAAATATTACTCCCAGTAAAAGGAATCAGGCATTCTTGGAGAAACAGATGATTTGAGAGAAGGTACAAAAGGATCCTGAAGCATCTTATGGCTTCAGAAAGTAAATAAGAGCTCAAAAAAGGATGAGACATGTCAAAGGGACACAGAATCCACTTGGAAAGTACTCTAATGGCCAAAGCAGGAACAATTTGAACAACGAAATGATTATGAAAGCATTAGAGTACAACCCAAAGAATAAATTAAGTATCCATGAGTCCATACTGATATAAATAACTGAAAAAATGAATAAATGAGAAAGAAGAGATAAATCTTCCTCATAGGAGAATTTTAATTAATAAATGTTGAGGAAGTGAAGGAAACACAAAGTTTCCATTGAGCACACAATACAATAGCAGTTGCTTCAGGAGAGATCTATTTATGGATACTAAAAGAGGTGGATGAAAGTTTAAGCAGTAAGAGGATATTTGCGTAGTCTCAAAAGTATCCCCCCCCCAAACATTTAATAGTTCTAAAAGAGAAAATTACAGAGAAGAAGCCCAACAGACACCACTTTAACCAAGTATCAGGGTTAACATCACCAGTAATAGGACACATTGACATCATTTACTCCTGATATAGTGCACTAAGAAGGGCACACTGCCTATGTGGTGCCCTTTCCATTTGTGGATGATCTCAATCTCATCATGAGAAAAAGTCAGATGAAACAAAATTGCTGGACATTCCACAAAATAACTGATTTCAAAAGTGTCAAGGTTATGAAAAACAACAAAGACTGAGGAACTGTCATAGATTAGAGGAGACAAGGGAAACATGATCACTGAATGCGGTGTGGGACTCTGAATTGGGCCTTGGGACAGAAAAAAAGGACATTAGTGAAAAAATGGTGAAATCCAAATAATTTGTTTACCTTGGTTAATAGTATCATACCAAAGTTAATTTTTAGTTCTGATATATGTGCTATGATTATGTTAATATAAGTAGATGGGGGTTGATGGATATACTGGTACTCTATTGTTTTTGCAACTCTTCTGAAAATCTAAAATTTCAAAAATTTAAAAATGCATTTAAAAAAGTCTATGAACTGTGTGAGCTGTGAGAAAGGACCACCTAGATTAGTAATTAGGCTGACATAGTTTTACCCTAAGGTGGACAGTCATGGAGAAGATACTGTTAGGAGCACTACTTTAGGGAAGAGCCTATAAAATAGCCCTTACTTGAAATCACATTGCTGAAATCAGTTTCTACTGCTTGGCTGATTTCAGAAGTTTTATTTTTATTTTTAAGTATCATGTCTGTATTGGTGAGAGATTAGTACATGTAGATGTTTCAGAGGCTATATTTCTGATACACCTTTACCAATGTAGACATTTCTGACCTTTTTTCTCTGTGTTCCCAGGGTCGTTATGGTTGCTGTCGTTTTTTACGAGATGGATATAAAACTCCTAAAGAGGTAGGTTTTTTCCTTCCAAAATCAACACATAATAGAATGGTTCTGTTCTTTATAGTCTCTTTCAGAGAGAATACTTACCTCACTGATGGTACTTATGCACATCACTAAATAGGATAGTGATAATTGATCTTTGCTGTATTTGTTGGGTTTCGCTGCCAACTTCTTATGTTGTGGGCCTTTCTGAACTAAATAAAAGAAAGGAGAGTTTAGTCCTTCCACCTCTTGTGGTTTATTAATTTCAGGCAAAAAACTACTGATGTATGCTAAAATCAGTGACAGAAGTTTAAGCAAAACAATATTTGCATAGTTTCCAAGTATCTCCCCGAATATTTAATTGTTACAAAGGAAGAAATTTTTCTATCGGTGCATTTTTCCGACCCGTCTTAGTCCATTTTTTGTAACTGATAATACAATATCCTAAACTAGTGAGTTGTAGAGAAAAGGGGCTTATTTATTTTGATACTGGGTCAAAGGTCCATATCTAGTGATGACCTTTTGCTGCCCGAGTCTCAAGGTTGATACAGGAGACAAGGAACACTAGCCTGTCTGTATGTCTCTCTGGTCTCTCTCCCTCTTCTGTTAAAGCCACCAGGATTTAGTTATGGGGGGGCTCTACCCTTGTGACTGTGTTAAATCATAATCCCTTCCCACAAGACTCATAGCTGGATTAAGTTTCCACCCTCTGCATACCTCACAATGGGGATTAAATTTCAAAACATACAGCCTTGTGGACATACTCAAAACAAATCTAAAATGTATATGTTTTTGCAGTTGGTTAGTTCTAAACAGCAGTTGATTTTGAAAAAGGTTAAGTTCCTTTTGTTATACTAGTTAAAAGTTCTCCTTGGAAATATCAATGGGGAAAGATAAATATTAAAGGAAATTACTGATCAATATGAAACACTTTCATTGGTAATGTAAACATTATTTAAGGCTTAGATGAGTTGGTCAAGAGCCATTATGATTTTTTAAATCAAGGTCAAACTCTTCTGGTCTATTTCCTTCTTTTCCACTTTAGTCCCGATGTGACTTCTGTTCCTACCAGTCTACTAAAATTATTCTCTGAAACATCATGTGTTCCTAAGTGATCAATCCAATAGCCTTTTCTCAACCCTTAATTTACCTTGATTTCTGTATAGCACATCACTGTTATTGGTATACCCTTACATTTTCTTCAAATTCTTTTCCTATTTTAAATTTCATAGCACTATGCTCTCCTGATTCTTTTTTTCATCCTTCCCTCACTCCACTCTGAGGATTTATCAATATTCCATTTGTGGGCATTTTGCTTATTTTATGTAATACTTGTTCACAAAGCTCATTTATAACTTGTGTTTCATGTTTCAGCTCTATGAAGTTTATTCCCAAACTCTCTTCTCTAGCTGCCCTTCTAAGCATTTCTATTGGTATATGCTGCTACTACTTCAAACTTATTAAGTATAAAACCAAACTCAACTTTATTACAAATGAATGGTATTTCTTCATATACTGTCCTGTAATGTCATTATTATACATCCCAGTTCCACTAGTTAGAGGACACCTCATAAAGTACTCTTGCTGAAGGAGGGGAAGTCTGTACATGTGTTTGCTGCCTTCCCTGGCCACCTTCTCTGAAACAGTTAGTAATGAAAGGCTGTATTATACCTCTGAACTAAAGATGTACATATAACCTCTGTATGATAAGACAGACTTTGTTTATTATGTTTTTTTCCCCCCAGGATCCTAATCGTCTATACTATGAACCAGCTGAGCTGAAGCTATTTGAAAACATTGAGTGTGAATGGCCATTGTTCTGGACATACTTTATCCTTGATGGAGTCTTCAGTGGCAACACAGAACAGGTAATGAGCTGGGGAAAACTTTTTAGCAAGCTGTTCTTGTTATATCTTCCTCTTTCAGTTAATGGCTATACCAACCCTATGTCCAAAGGCAAGTCTCTTTAATAGGAAAGGAACAGAATTGTCCCTTAGAAAGTACTAGCTGAGGATACTAAATTAAGAGTTGGGAGACCCAGATTTTTTTGGCCTCAGTTTGACCATTGAGTAGTCCCAGTATTGTTGTTGACTTCTTTACTTTCTGTGTTTGTGAGAATAATTTTTCTCTCTTCATTAAAGGAGATATCAAAAATTTTTTAAATATTTAAGGAGATTATAATGTTAACTATCCTGATTTGATCATTACACATTGTATACATACATTGAATTATCACACTATACCCCATAAATTTGTACAGTTAAAATAATTTTTACTGGGTGTGGTGGTGCATGCCTGTAACCCCAGCACTCAAGAGGCTAAGGCAAGAGAACTGTGAGTTCAAGCCATCCTGGGTAGCAAGACCATGTCAAAAAAATAATTCAAAAAATATATCCCTAAAGTAATTGAATTTTACATATTGAGAGTTTAAGGTACAGTCATTTCTGCTATAATGAGATTTTGTATTTCTAAAAGAGTTACCATACTACACATAATCAAGAAATAAAAAACTACAGAACTTATAGAAAAATGGGGTGAGGGCATAGCACCTAAAATGTAAGTAACAGAATGGTAGGAACCTAGTAAAAACAGTGTTACAATTTCCTCCATGTTAAATGGTTAAGAAATAGATTAGTACCACAATAGTTACGGTACTTTTACCTTGAAAAAGACCTGAAGTTGGTTTGTGGAAGTGTGTGCCTTTGTTCCTGCCAGTTCATCTGCCTGGCTCTTATGCCCACCAGCCTGTGTGTGTAAGAGGAAGAAAACAAAAGAGAAATAAAAATGAAAAAGAGAAATTAGAGAAAAAAACATGAAAAAGAGGAAAAATTTAAAAACAGGCTGAGCAGAAAGGAAGGGCAGATCAAAGGCAGCAGTGTCCATTAAAGGCTTGTAAGTTAGGTTATCTAAAGTTGGATAGAAAGCTATAACAGCAGATGTGGATTGGTGTGGTTCTTTGTCCTCCAGAGGTATGTGCATTTGAGTGTATTGAGTGCATTTTCAGGATGAAGTTGTTTGTAAGCAAACATGAAATTCCTGTTATGCTCAAATTGTTCCCTAATCTGTCAAATGCATTAGAACAAATTAGTGTTTTTACCAGTATCAAACTGATAATACTATGAACTTAATAAATGCTTGTTACATACCAAATATCATGAGCTCAAGCTATTGTGTTATAGCAGAACTGACTATATTTTTCTCATCATAAATTATAATTTTGTTTTATTTTGTACTTTTTATGAACCCAGGGTCTCCTACATGCTAGGCAAGCACTCACTGAACTACCTCCCCAGCCTCTGCCTGTTTTTTAACATTTTATGTATTGCTAAGTTTCAACAAATTGTTAAGTAAGAACATAAATCTGACCATACTAGAAACTTAATTTACCAAATTAAAATGCAGTTTTTAAAAGCCAGTATCCCCTAAAGACAAGGTAATGGATCATACAGGAGTTTGGAAACAGGCTGACTTGGGCTAAACTCTGAACTCAGCCATGTACATGCTCAGTGATCTTGCATAAATTCAGAACCTCTTCAAGGCTTAATTTCCCTGTAAAAAGCCTTCAGGTACACATACCTGCTAGGGTATTTGTTAAAATTAAATGCATTAAAATATGCAAAAGTCCTAGCATGATATTTGGCATGTAACAAGCATTTATTGTGTCATTCCCTTTTCCTTTCCCTTTTGCTTGGTTAAATAAGATCCCTTGCAATAGTGCCTTCTTTGGCTATAGCCTTCTCCTAGGTCCCCACAGGAAGTCTCTAAAAGTTTTTTATGCCTTTCTTTTCTCTGCAGGTTCAAGAGTATAGAGAAGCTCTTGATGCAGTCCTCATCAAGGGCAAAAATGGAGTCCCACTTCTGCCAGAGTTGTATAGTGTTCCTCCTGACAGAGTGAGTTGAACAGTGCTGGAAACCAACAAGAGAGGAGCGCATTTCTATAAGACTGCCTCATTGGAGTCAAATATTTTAACCTTCTGATTTTAATGTTCTGAAAGTTCAAGTATAAGTTAATACAGCTATGATTCTTATTCCTTTAGAAATAAGTTGTTAAAACAGTCTCCATTATGGCACTGTTGAACAGTGAGATAATGTCAGGGTGGTTCTGGAGTTTGAAGTCAGGACCTCATGCTTGCTAGGCAGGAGTTCTACCACTTGAGTCACTCTGCTGGCCCTTTTTTGCATTTTCAAGATAGTCTCTTGAACTGTTTTCCTGGGCTGCTTTCAAGCCATTATACTCCTGATCTCTGACTCCTGAATACCTAGGATTACAGGCATGAGCCACTGGTGCTAGGCCAAGGCCAAATCTGGATGCTGAAAATGATGTAGACATCAGTAGGTAGAACCAGAGTGATGGGCTGGTGGAGTGGCTCAAGTGGTAGAATGCCTGCCTAGAACCAGAGTGATGTTCTGTACATGTTGTCAGGATTTCAAGTTCTTTCCTTTGAGGCCAGTAATCCAGAATTGTTTGAGTAGATCAGGGTTGGAAAATGAAGTATGTTCCGTCTTTATTTTTCCAAAATGCCAGTCAGGCACTGTTCCTCTTCTCCATTGTGAAAGAGCATTAAACATGTGAGAGAGAGGGTTTTTCATTCTGATAGGAATGAGGAGAATAAGTAACATCAGCAGTAGCATCTGAGAGTTTGTAAATAGCTTTCAGGCCCTCCTTCATACCTACTCAACCAGAAGCTGCATTTAATAAGGTCCTCAGGTGATTTTATACACATTACAGTTTAAGGAGCACTGCCCTGGTAATAGTGCCTGTGTGACTATACAGGGTACAAATCACAATCCAGGCTCTCTTTTATTGTCTAGTATCTTAGCTTGTATTATCTCTCATCTGGCCTCTTCATCCTTTCATGTAGGTTGATGAAGAATATCAAAATCCTCACACTGTGGACAGAGTTCCCATGGGGAAGTTGCCTCATATGTGGGGTCAGTCTCTATACATTTTAGGAAGCTTGATGGCAGAGGTAAGGGGAAACTTCAAGACTATCCCACCTGTTTCTCCCTTAGTCAGTATAATAATCAGATTTGTAAGTAGCTCATTAAATCTTTTGCCTTTTGTACTTTGCCTTAATTACAGCTTTTCCTCTAGGTCCTCAGAGTGGGGAACATGGCCAGCCCTTGGCAAAAATCTCTTGCTCCCTGGCAACCATGTCCCTCATGCTGCTGAGGACTCCCTACTTTGGCACTGTACTTGGAGCTGATCAGAAATCAAGTCCTGGATCTTTCCCTTTCAAAACTCCCCTCATTGCCTTACCTGGAAACTAAATGCAATTGTGCTTAGATAGTAATTACTGATACTGAATTAGGTGTTAGCCTATCCAAGCAACAAAATGTTTCATCCCTTAATTGAATTAGCTAGTCATTTTAGGCACTCTGACAAGTGATAGGAACACTGTGGTCTATTTGTTTGGTTGGGGTAGGAGATGGTTGTTTGTCTACTTTTTGGTAAGGAGCGCTCTAAATGTTCATTTTATCAAATTCTGTTGAGACAGCCATTAATGAGGTATTTATGACTTTATGTCCAGCTTTTTTTGGCTTTTTGAATCTTTATGAAAGAATTCTCTTTCTCAGAAGTTTTCCATATTTACTAGAAAATCTATGTCCCTACTATAAGTTATTTTTATATAATATAATTCAAGTTCTTAGAGGATCTAATTTAGGTCTTAGCTGTCCCATTGGAGCCAGATTCTTTGACCTGTTTTTATATTACCATTTGTACTCTAGAGTTGTTTTTGTTTTTTCTGTGGCCATGGCTGTTTGATTATCTTTAGTTGACATGAACATGAATCTAGCAGTAATGTGCAGAATGTTTTGTTTAAACTTATCCTTATCCAGTGGCTTTCTCATCCAATTATAATAAATTTAATGAAAAAAGGAGGACATGAGTGGCATTATTAAGGACAAAATAGGTGAGTTCATAGTATTTCATAAAAGGATAGAAATTCAAGTCAAAGCATTTCTGCTGAACAGAAAGCACAGCAGACACATGGAAAAATGAAAAAAAAAACCAGAACTAATGGCTTAAATTATAACATGCATTGTGATGTAATCATTGTAATGTGTGTCATAATATTCAGAGAAGACAGAATAATAACCAGAAACCTTATTTATTTATAATTTTACCCCAACCTACTTCCAAAAAATAAGGATTTGTGGTAGCTACTGGCAATGAACTTCAGATAAAATTAATTTGAATGCAAATTCCAGAAGTTCAGACATTTTCATTCAGAAAAGGTGTTTGTTTCCTTTCTGATAATTGTTTCCCTTAAACCATTAGCTTTACTTTTAGGAATTGATAATCTCTTTTTTTATTTGAGACAGGGTCTCTATGTAGCATAGAGGGCTGGCCTTGAACTCATAATCATTCTGCCTCAACCTCTCAAGTGCTGGGATTACAGGTATGTGTCACCATCCCTGGTCTTAGTAATCCATTTTTTATGGGTTTTCTTTAGGGATTTTTAGCTCCTGGAGAAATTGATCCCCTGAACCGTAGGTTTTCTACTGTACCAAAGCCAGATGTTGTGGTTCAAGGTATGTATTCTTATTACCAGCAGCAGAAACTTTATATTAAAGGTCTGGTTAGAGGCAGATATTTTTCAGCTAGTAAATTATGGCTTTATTCTTCATCTTGCATTTTGTTAATCTTCAAAAAATATATAATAAATTTGGTTCAATTTGGCTTCAAAATTACTGATAATCTTAAGCAAATGAATGATGTATGATTTTAGAGAATCCCAAAATATTCTTTGACACTCCTTATTTCTAGAAATTCTTTTCTTTTAACTGTCATGACATTTTAATCTCATGGTTAACTCTACTTTCTCTCTAACCACTTTCTGATAGTACTTTTTCTTTTTATAACTTCCTGTTGGTTATATACTTAGTTTCATACCTTTGTCTTTCTGTGTTTATATGCTGTGTAGTATTAGCTTACAATGCTACCTCCTTCATAATAAATTTACTTCTATTACCTCTTTGTGGAATATCCCTAACCTTTATTTTTGTTCCTAAGAGTCAACTTAAATTTGCAGGCATCTACTTGATGCAAAATACTGAACTGAGTTCTATAAACATATTGAGACTTCCAGTCCCAGTATCTATAAAACATTTCTACCACTTACACTTCAAACTTAAAATTGATCTCTTCTGTCTTCATCCCACCTTTCCCCCTTCATTCAATGATACCACTATTCTAGTTTCCTGGGGTAGAAATCTTGAGGTGATTTTTGACTCTCCAACATCACTATCCAATATGGTAGTAAGTAGTGCTGGGAAGTTGCTTTAAAATATATCTAATCACTTAACTTCAGGATTGATTCTTTATGGAAAATAATCCTGTCTTTTTTCTGAATCTTCTTATACTTGGCATTCTATGTAGTCATAGAGTTCTTGCTTATCAGTGTCTTTAACAAACATTTGATAAAGACCATTACTCTTCCCCTCCCATGAAAAAGCTTGTTCTCAATATATGTCATCCTGTTATATTGATCTCCTGGTTGCTTTAATTCATTCATTGAAGACTTTGAAGCTCAGCTCATAGCCTTCCTCTTCCTCCCCAAATTCTGCATACATCTAGATTTCAGCATCAGTGTAGATCTATTTCATCTAACACTTTTATACTCAACATTCTTGGAAATCCATAACCTTAATACCCTTTCCCTCCACTCCAAGGGGCAAACTTTGTGACCACTGCACCTCAGATATCTAAAATTCTACTAGCCACATGTTACTTCAGCTTTCTTTTAACTTCCCAACTTGTTTCAGTTTTCTCCCTAGTCTGCCCTTCCCTACATCATGGTCAGTTATCTAAATTCCTCGTTTACTAACGAACTATACTTCTGCTAAACACACTAGAAAAATTTCAGCCCTAGATTAATCTTACAGCCTACAATTTCTGATCTTATATCTGCCCTGCTAAAAGCTACTGTAAAAAAAATCACACAAATGAGCAGAGTGGTGACATTGGAAATACATGATCTCCAACTCAGCTTTCTGTTTGCTAGTCCTTGTTCTTATCATTAGTCAGCATTTTCATTCTTCACAAAACTATTCCAAACCTTCTCTGTTTTCAACTCTACCCCTTGTTTTCAGACTAATTCTTGGCCTGCTACTTCATGCCAGATCATAATATTCTGATCTTTGTCAGTTTCCCAACTATTCTCATTCCAGTAATCTTACTTGTTCTTCCCTCCTTTTCTCTAGTCTTAGAAAGAAAAATAGTGTTAATTCTCTTATCCAAGGCCAACTCCCCCTTCTGATGCTTGATCCTATCCTCTTCTCCGGCCTTCTCTAGAAGCTTGCTTTGTTGAAATATTCAAATTTTGATGCTCTGTTTTTTTAAGCTATTGACATGTTCATCTCTCTCTAGTTATCCTTTTAACTTCTTCTTTTCTCATCCAAGCATCTTCATATTCTATTCATTCTTTACTCCTTTATATCCTGATCTGTTGCTATGAAAATATTCTCAGTTATGGTTACCAGTGATCTTTATATTGCCAATTTCAGTAAATATTTTGTATCTGTATCTTAGTTGATCTTTCATTTTATCATTAATCTTTTTGGAAGATCTTAATTCCCATGTTTTCTGTGATGCCATACTCTCTTGGGTTTCCTTCAACCTGTATTAAGCACTTTTCTGTCTCCTTGTGGCCACCTTCTTCTCTTTGCCCCTTAACTATTGCTATTCCTAGAAGTTCTGACCTTAGCCCACTGCTCATTTTGCTCTGAAAATTTGCTCCTGTTTCTCAGCCTCTTTCTATTCCAAACTTTTCCCCTTTTCCCACCTCTATACTTCTTTCCTTACTCTAAGGAGCTCTGAGAGCTCTTACTCTCTATGTCATAAAGAAAATATAAGCCAAGAAACAAGAACCTTCCCAACCTATTCTAGCCTTTATGTTATCTGCCCATTCCTTATTTTTTGGATTTTTTTAAGGTTATATTCCAGGTCCTCTTCTCTTCACATTTTCCTTGACCCATCTCATCTCTTTCTGTGCTAATTATTCATGAATCTATAGTGACCTCCTTTAAGATAGCCCCACATGGATGTTTCCCATGCACCATAGACTCAGCATGACTAAAATTAGTCAGCCACACCCTCCTACTACATCACCCATACCTGTTGTTCTTCCTATGCACCTATATCATTAAATGGTACATTGTCCTCCCAGTTACATAGCTAAACACCTGGGAAATCTTTCTCAGTCCAAGATTCCCTTTCTCTTTCACTTCCTGCATTCAGTCAGTTAACAAATTCTAGCTTCTTTACTTCTCAAATAATTCTGAAATCCCCCAGTTTTCTACAGTACCAATAGCATGATCCTAATGTAGGCTATCAACATCTCTCCCTTACCCTATAGCAATTATTTTTTAGCTAATCCCACTGTCTTCAGTCTGAGCCCACTACATTTTATCAGTTTATTGTTTTGCTCTTTAAACTTCTATAGCTCAGATATGGAAGTATCAGTTTATACTTTAATTATCGATCTAAATGTGCTCTTTTAAAGATGCAGCCATATTATGTTAGTCCTCTGATTGCAATTTGGCAGGAGCTTCCCATTGCCAAGCTTCCTTAATATGGTTTACAAGGCTTTTCATGATCTAACCCCTGACTTTGTCTCGTTTCATTTCTCATCACTACCCATTCACACTCCATGTTCCTCCTATAAAAAACTTTGCATGGGTTGGAGATGTAGCTAAGTAGTAAAAGATACTTGACTAGAGTGTGCAAAGCCCTGGGTTCATTCCCTGACACCATGAAAAGCAGAGCAAAAAAAAAAAACCTTTTAATAATTTCTAGATCTGCCTTGTTTCTTTGCTCTCTCAAGCTTTTGTCCATGCTGTTTCTATTGTCTGGAACAATTTCTCCCTTTTGCCATCACCTCTACTGTAGCAGGACTCATCATGTCTATGTGTCCCTAGCATCTGGCAGTGCTTAGCACATAAGAAGCACTAAATAAGAACTTTCTGAATACTTTATAAAATAAAAAAACTGAGTTGCTTGGGTTGAGTGTACTCCTGGAGTCCCAAAGGGCTATGTATTTGACTCTCCTTTAATCCCTTCTACTCCTTTTACCCTCTGCAGAACCCTGAAGCGCTGTAAAAACCAGTCTGGAAATCATTGCCCAAGGATAATAGATAAAAATCCTTAATATGTATGCCCTCCATAATGATTTAACCTATCTACCTTTCCACATTCATTTCTTTTGCCACTATGTGAGGTCCTTCATGCTATGGCAACATTAAAGTGTATGTGACTCCCCACCCCAAATCCCCCCTTAGAAGCACACTTTTCATCTTTGGACCCTCTACCTAGAATGTGTATCCCCTTCCTATCTACTTTCTCCTAGCTACCTTATTCATTCCTTCAAACTCAGTTAGGCATCAGTTCTTTCAGGATGCTTCTCCTAAAACCACTGTTTTCAACCACAGACTAGATAGGTATCACTTCTGAGTGGTCTCATAATGTTTTGTTATTTTATAATAAGTTCATGTGTGTGCCATTTCCATAACACTATGAGCTCCTTCTGGGAGAGACTGCTTTATTCACCTCTATATTCCTAGTACTTGGCATAGTACTTTATCTTTTTAGGTACTTAATAAATGTTTTTCAATGAATGAATGGATGACATGTACTTTCCTGGACTGTGTTTGCACACTGTCATTCCTCCTCTGTACATTTTCCCTGTACATTTTCTTTCATTTTCATGTTTCATCTAGAAGTAATCGAGAGGATATTATATACAAGGGACTCTGTAAACACCATATCCTGGCTCAGACCTCAGGAACCTTAGCATGATGTTTCCAAAACAGAAAAAATACGTAAAGGATAATGGCAAAAGAAAGCAAAGTAGCACTTTGTTAACCAGGCTTTTGCCCCAAAAACTCAACATAGAAAATACTGGTTACCTGGAATGAAGCAAGTGGTGCATCCTTTTTCCTGTGAAACCAATACCACACATCTACCAACACTAGAAGAGCTGGAGGGGAGAGCATGTTTGTACTTGGTGCTTTGTGTCAAGCCAACTGAAACTTCACTTGAGTTATTGGCACTGGCTAGGATCTGACCCATAGAGGGAAAGTGAAAAGAAGAATCAGGAAGCTGACTTGGCCTCTTCCCTTTTGGATAGGCTTACCAGTTCGATGACATTACTGGAAGTGGAAGAAAAGGCTGTTCTCCAGGCTTGACAAGCTCTGGGTCTAGAGAAATATCATCCCCTTACTCCTACCCCTACCTTCGCCTAAAACCCCACAACTTTAATACCTCTTGTATGTTGATAACTCAAATCTTTATCTTCAATTCACCCGCCCTTCTACCATTCTGTAACTTATAGGCCAACTCTTGTCATTAGAATGTTCTTTATTACCCTCACATGCCCTGACCTTAAGTGTACAGATAGAGAAGAACCTGGAGAATCAACTTTTACCAAAGATTAAGAAAACCTCTCATGATGATTTTTTCCTCCTATTTATACATGAGAATCTCAGATAGAATGAAAGTGTGCCATTCTCTTTGAACACATAGGTACTTAGTTAAAAAGCACAATCTAATACTCTATTTAACTGTTTCCTTTTTAAATAATATTAAGTACCTGGCATAATTCCTGTTTCATCAGAATTCCTCAATAACTGTTAATTTCCTCCTATTTCTTACCCCCCCCCAAGAAATGATGTGCCTTAAGAGACTTTAGTTACCGATTGAAATAAAACCTGGTTACCTCATCTTCTTTCTTTCCTATAGTCTCCATTCTAGCCGAAACAGAAGAAATCAAAGCCATTTTGAAGGACAAAGGAATTGATGTGGAGACCATTGCTGAGGTGTATCCCATCCGAGTACAACCAGCTCGTATTCTCAGCCACATTTATTCTAGTCTAGGTAAGATTAGCCAACTGCTAGAGTCAAAGCATTACTTGATAACTTTCTTTCCCTTTTTTTTTTAAACTTCATGACCATGTTTTACTAAACTGGATCTGAAAAGGAATTTAGGGTCTGGAATCCAGTTTTCTAAACCCATCTTGTCTGAGTGGGCTTGATAATTTTAAGTGCATTTTGTGAATCCTTTGATACATAGGACATGGCTATTTTAAGACGATATTATATCTTTATTCCAAGTGTGTGCTTACCTAACATGCTGTCTTCTTTCTTGCAACTTATATTTCTGTTTTGGATACATGCTAATTTTATGTAGAGTAATAGCCAAGGAACTTGTTTTTAGGTCTTTTACTATATTTTTTGTGGTACTGGGATTTGAACGCAGGGCCTTGTGCTTTAAAGGCAGGCACTCTTACCACTTGAGCCACTCTGCCAGTCCTTTTTTTGGGGTGAGTTTTTTTTCCATGATATGGTCTCGCGAACTGTTTGCTCAGGGTTGGCTTCGAATTCCAATCCTCCTGATCTCTGCCTCTTGAGTAGATAGAATTACAGGCATGAGCCACGAGCACCTGGGTGTTAGTCCTTTTTTTTTTTAAATTATTTAACAAACTTAGGGATGGACTTTACACATTAAACAAATTACTATACTGTTAACTAAAAAAAGATATGATGGCTGGTAGTATAGCTCAGTGGCAGAGTGCTTGCCTGTCATGTATGAGGCCCTGGGTTTGATCCCTAGCACCAAAAAATGGATATGCAAAATTTCTATACTATTTTTGTGGAAGAATAAATAATGACCCCCCCAAAGATATCAAGGTCTTAATCTCTAGGACCAATGAACATTATATTGCAAACATGTGTAATTAAGAATCTTGGAATGGGAGTGTTACCCTGGATTATTCAGGTGAAGCCGAAGCGCAATCACAAATATTCTTATAAGGGAGACAGAGGGAGATCAGACTATAGAAATAAGAGATGTGATGTTGGAAACAAAAGATTGGGGTGATGTGGCTATGAGCTAAGAAATGCCCACAGCCTCTGGAAGTTACAGATTCTTCCCTGGAGTCCCCAGAACGATCTGGTCATACTGAGACCTTGATTTTGTTTTTAGTCTTATCAAATTTGGATTTTGAGCCATTAAGATTTTAGATTTTCTGTTTAGGATATTCAACTGGTAATGGTAATGTGAATATTCCAAAATAAAAGTCTAAAACCTAAAAGAATTCTGGTCCTAAGCATTTTGGATAAGAGACACTGTACCTGTAACAGCAGAAATACTGCCATCTTGGACTGACAAAGACAGTGAGAACAAGCTGAAAGAAGACTTTTGGGCTTTCAAAGTTCTGCATTCAGGAAGCAGGATGATGGAAGTACTCAGCTGCACACTCATACTACCCTTCAGGAAAAAGAAAGGCTAACTTAAAGGGAAGAGCATTGGACCCAGAGGGTGGAGTGATAAGGCTATGAGCCAAGGAATGCCCATATTCTTTGGAAGAGGCAAGGAATTGGCCCTGCTGACATCTTGATTTTGATTTCTAGCCCTATAATGCTCATTTTGGACTTCTGATCTCCAGAACCATAAGAGTATAAATTTGCATTGTTTTAAGCTTTTAAGTCAGTGATAGTATATTACAGCACCAATAAGAAATAAATATAATCTAAAATAAAACCACAGGGGGTTAGATGTGTAAAAATTTGAGGCCTGAGTATGTAAAAATTTGAGGCCTGAGTATGTAGTTCAGTGGTAGAACACTTGCCTAGCATGAGCAAGACCCTGGGTTTCATCCCCACCACTGCAAAAAAAAAAAAGAGATTGTATCTTAGATACAAACCTTATCAATTAAATGAGTGACTCTTCAAAATACTATTGCAGTAAGGCCAGGCATGGTGGCTCATGCCTGTAATCCCACCAACTCAGGAGGTAGAGATAGGGAGGTTTGCAGTTAGAGACCAGCCTGGGCAAAATATTAAGACCCCTATCTTAATTAATAAGCTGGGTGTGATAACATGCACCTGTGATCCCAGCTATGCGGGAGGCTGTAGGTAAGAGGATTGTGGTCTGAGGCTGCCTTTGGCAAAATTGTGAAACCTTGCCTAAAAAATAACTAAAGTAAACTGAAATTCTAGCTACTCAGGAGGGCAGAGATCAGGAGAATCGCAAACAAGGCCAGCTGGGACAAAAAGTTTATAGGGCCCCATCACAGGCAATAAAAACAGGCATGGTGATGCACATCTGTCATCCCAGTTACGCAGGAAGCTTAAAATAGTAGGATCTTGGTCTAGGCCAGCCAGGGTATAAAGTGAGACCCTATCTCAAAGATAACCAAACTATAAAGGGCCGAGGGGCATGGTTCAAGTGGTAGTGCTCTTGCCTACAAATGCAAGGTCCAGAGCTCAAACCCCAGTACTGCCAAAAAAATTCTTGGGAAAGTTCCACAATAACAAAATTGCTTTATGCATACATTAAATGATAGCTCTAATTCCACCAGGAAAAAGAAGTATGTCTTTACCAGGTATGTTAATGTACTATATATGATAACTAAATGGAGTTTTCTGCCTTACTTCAAGAACTCAGTTGTTCATGGTCAGCACCTCTTTCAATCTTTTAAAACTTACTTATTTAGATTTTTTTGATGGTACTGGGGTTTGAACTCAGGCAGGCATCTATCATTTGAGTCACTCTGCCAGCCCTGTTTATTTATTTAGAGACAGGGTTTCACTATGTTGTTCTGGCTTGCCTCAAACTTCTGGGCTCAAGCAATCTTCCTGCCTGAGCCTCCTGTAGCTGGGACTGTATATAGGTGTGCATTCTCCTGTGCTTGGCTTTTTATTTTTTTAATTATAAAGCTAATCAACTTCATAATACATAAGAACTTAGTAAATATTAAGCTCAAATCTTTATGTAATGTGAATTCTTTTCTAATCTGTTAGTGTACATAAATACCTTTCCATGGTTATATTTAGCATATATTAATTTGTGTTCTGTTTGTGTTTATTTACTCTTTTTTATATGAATCTCCACACATTGAAATAGGTATGTGTTATTCCATCAAATTAATTCTTCCCTTAGTATTGGGTAGTTGATTTCTTTCCCAAATCTTTGTTCCTCCATGAATGCCTTTGTATAGATCAGTTTTTCCTTGAAGTATAGTCTCAGAAAAGGAATTCTAGTTAAGAGTATGATTAGCTTTGTAGCTTTTATAGCATATTGTCAGATTATCTTTTAGAAGGACCAACTAATTTATAGTTATATCAATAAGATATAAAATGTTCCTTTCTTTTTTATTACCCTACCAACATTGAATTTTTATCATTTAATTTTGTTAGATTAATAATTTTAATATGGATAAATCACTTTAATTTCCTCTTTAATTCCCAGTAATCAATACATTTTTCCATTTTTGCCTTATTGTTTTCTGAAACTGCATATCTGCCATTGCATTATTATCTAGTGTTCGGGTCTGTACACTCTTGTATATATTTATCAATTCTTCAAAATACACACACACACACACACACACACACACACACACAGAGTGATGTTGGAAATGAACCCAAGGCCTCACACATGCTAAGCAAGCATTCTACCACTGAGTTATATCCCCAGACCTTTTTTTTTTTTTTTGAGACTGGGTCTTGCTTTGTAGCCCAGGCTGGCTTGGAACTTGGCAATCCTCCTGCCTCAGCCTCCCTGGTGCTGGAATTACCCTTTTTTTTTTTTCTTGAGACTGGGTCTTGCTTTGTAGCCCAGGCTGGCTTGGAACTTGTAATCCTCCTGCCTCAGCCTCCTGGTGCTGGAATTATAAGGATGTGCCACTGTGCTTGACTCTCCTTGTTCTTTAAATATATTTTATGGTAAGCTTTTATCAATGAGATTTTTAATATATGTATTTCCTAGTCTTGTTTTCTCACCTTTGTGCAGATTTTTGAATATCAAGTAAATCCATTTTATCAAATATATTTTTCACTTTTTCAGGAATTGTGAATTTATCTCTTAGTTTTGTCTGAGTAGATATGCTGTTCTGGTTCTAAGTTATCTACTTACCAACTGGCTTCAGGAAAAAGGGAGAAAAGCACAAGGGGAAAAGATAAAAATCAACTATAATTCTACTAGTCTAAGGAACCCACTGTTTTTACTTTGGAGTATGTGTTTCCAATACATTTTTACAAAATAAAACACTCTTGTTTTTTAGAAAAATGTTATCATAAAGAATAGACTTTACAATCTACTTTGTGCAGGATCGCAATATATGATCAACCCTGTCATATTTTGATAGATAGTGTACTATAATCCATTTTCATACCTATATTAGCATAGTTTCAATTTTTGACATATGCTGGGTAAACTTGTTTTCATTAGTTAGTCACCTTTCTATTTATTTTGAAAATTGTCTACTTACATCCTTTTGCCATTTTCTACTAGACAGTTGCCAGTGGTACTGGGGTTTGAACTTAGGGCCTTGCACTTACTAGTCAGGCACTAGAACACTTAAGCCATGCCCCCAGTCCCAAGCTTTGGGTTTTATTTATTTATTTGCAGTACTAAGGGGATTGAACTCCACCTGACATTTGCTAGGCAGGAGCTCTCCTGCTTGAGCCATTCAACCAGACTGCCCCCTCAAGTTTTTTTTTATGTGTTAGTAATGTGGACCCTTTGTCTTCCATACATTTTTGTAATGGTTTATTATTTTATTATTTACCATTTAATTTTGTGTTTGCTTTTGATATACAGAATTTTTATGTTTGTATGTAGTAAAATTTTATTTTCTTTTGCTGTAATTCTTTAAGAGATAGACTCATTCCTAGGTCAGATGCATTTTCACTTCATTTTCTCTTAATTATTGATGCTACAATTTTACATTTAACTCTTAAGTTAGAATTTTAATTTTAATTTACCCTATGAGGTAAAAATCTAACTTTTGGTCAAATACTCAACTATTTATCCCAGTACTGTTGATTGAATAGATCATATATACACTATTGGGGGGGCAGTACTGGAGTTTGAACTCAGGGTCTTGTGCTTGCTGGGCAGGTGCTCTACCACTTGAGCCACACTCCCCAGCCCCTTTTGGCTTTAATTATTTTTCAGGTAGGGTCTCTTGTTTTTGCCAGTGCTGGCCTCAAACCATGATCCTCCTACCTGCAGCCTCTCGTGTAGCTGGGATCACAGGCACATGCCACTATGCCAGGCTTATTTATTGAGCTGTGATCTCACTAACTTTCCCTGGCTGGCCTTGAACCACAGTCCTCTGTATCTCGGTCTCCTAAGTCTGTGGGGTTACAGATGTGAACAACTGCGCCTAGCTCTGTGTATATACTGTTGAATATTTTTATGTCCTTTTCTTGCCTAATTGCTCTGGTTAGAACTTCCAATCTATCTCCATGCATCTGTGCTTTTATATGGAAAAACACCCTCTAAAATTTTCATATACATCAGAAAACCCTGTTAGAACTAATAAATTCAGCAAAGTTATCGGGCCCCAAATCACAAAGAAGTTAGGTTAATTTCTATATATTAACACCAAATGATCCAAAAAGTAAGTCAACAAAATACTTCCATTTACAATGGCATCAAAAAGAATAAAATACTTAAGAATAAGCATAACCAAGGAGGTAAAAGACATGCTGAAAATGACAAGACACTGATGAAAGAAATTAAAGAATACACAAATAAATGGAAAGACTTCTCATGTCTATAGGTTAGAAGATACAATATTGTTAAGATGTCATTACTACCCAAACCTTTCAACAGATTGAATATAATCCCTATCAAAAGCCCAATGAGGGGCTAAGGGTGTGGCTTAATGGCAAAGAGTGCCTGTCTAACATGTGTAAGGCCCTGGGTTCTATCTCCAGCACTGCAAAAAAAAAAAAAGCTGCATGAGGTTTTTGCAAAAAGAGCAAACTTAATTCTAATATTCATATGGAACACAAAGGACCCCCTCCCAAATTCCCAAGCCTGTCTTGAAAAGGAAAAAAAAATTGGAGGACTCAACCTTTCTTTTTAAAATTTTTTTCTTGGTGTTGTTTGTTTTGTTTTGTGGTGCTAAAGATTGAAACCAGGACCTTGTACTCACTAAGAGGTTCTTGAGCTACACCCTTAGCGCAGGGCTCATACTTTCTAATTTCAAAACATACTGCAGGGCTACATTAATCAAAATATGGTACTGGTATAAGGTCAGACGTATAGAACAATGGAATAGAATGGAGATCCCGGAAATAAACCCTTGCATATTATGATCAGATGAAAGTGTGCCTTTTAATAGAGGAAAGGACAGCCTTTTCAGCAAACTATATATTAACATGCAAAATGTAAAGTTGGACTATGTACAAACAATTAACCTAAACTGTATTAAAACCAAATGCAAGATCTAAAACTATAAAATTCTTAGAAGAAAATGAGAAATGAGGTGTGTGTGTATATATATGTAAAAAATGTTTGCTGCTTTCTTTAATTTGACTATATTTTGATTCTGTGTCAGGATGCAACAGTAAAATGAAACTAAGTGGACGACCCTACAGATTTATGGGAGTGCTTGGAACTTCAAAACTGTATGACATTCGGAAAACTATCTTTACCTTCACTCCACAGGTGAGTGAAATAATCCAAAATATGTGTTGAGATGAGTGGAAATGAGGGGAGAGAAAGAGAAAGAGGGGATGGGAAGAGGGGGAGAGAAAGACAAAATGAATGAGAGAGGGAGGAATAAATGAAGAGAGAGAATGAATGAGGAGAGAGAGAGAGAAAGAGAGTGTAAATGAACTTTTATTGGAATTGGGATAAGTCAGAGAGTTGCTCAGTAAACATTTGTTGAGTTGAACTGAATTGAACTTGCAGCACAGAGTTAAGCTAAGTGATCACAACTACTAAGAGTAACCCAGGTGTTAAAAGAAATCGTTTTGTTTAGATTTTTGTTTTCTTGCTGTGCTGGAGGTAGGACCCAGGGCCTTGCACATGCTAGGCAAGTGTTCTACCACTGAGCTATATCTCCAGCCCCTGTGATTAGAGATTTTATGAATGTTAGAGTACTTTTAAAGTTTCCCTTACTTTTAAAAGTTAAACTAAGACTGCGTTTGTCCTTTATAAGAAAAATGCACACTTTTTATTCAGCTACTAAGTTATGTGTTTCTTTGTGGGAGGAGTCTTTTGATATGCATGGAAATCTTCAATATCTTCTAAACAAAATATCAGGACTGTTAAGCTGGGATTATACATATTGTTAGCCTGACATTTTTAGCTACATTACAGTAGCAAGAAAGCCCAATTATATGTGTGTGTGGTGAGGAGAAATTATTTTCTGAAAATGAAATCAGGTGTGGTGATGCATGCCTGTAATCTCCACACTTGGGAGGCAGGGGCAGGAGGATAGTAAGCTTCAGGTCAGTCTGGGCTACATAGCAAATTCAATGCCAGCCCAAGCATATGTAGTGAGATCTTGTCTCAAGAAAACAAGGATTGAGGATGTAGCTCAGTGGTAGAGTACTTGCCTAGAATGTGCAAGACGATGCATCCTGTCCCCAGCACCACACACACAAAATATTTTCTGGAAAGAAATTGAAACTCCTCATTTGTCATCTTACATATGAAATAGTACAGCTGAGGTAGGTACAGACAAAAGAGTAATGGACCATAGACTCTTAATTTCTGACCTTGCCATTTGCTAGCCATATGCTTTTGCTCTTCTACATATTGTCTCTGAGCCTTATTTTTCATCTATTGAAGGAAGAAAGGCAAGCCTGGCATGATGGTATATCCCTCTAATCCTAGCACTTGGGTGGCTGAGGCAGGAAGCCAGCCTGGGCTATATGCTGAGACCCTGTCAAGGAAGGAGTCTGCATAGTAAGACCTTGTGAAAGGAAGGAAGGGAGGCAGGGAAGGAGTTAGGAAGGAAGGAAAGACTCACACTAGATGGTTATAGGATTAAATAAAATTATATACTTGAAAAGATTTGTAATCTGTGGCACACTTTTAAAATGTCTGTTTGACCACCACATACTTGAGAAGTGTTAGGTATTAAATTTGGTAGTATTATTACTTCTGTGACATTTTGTATACCTTTGTGAATTTATGACCATTAAAAATATATTTGATAGTTATGAGAGAAACTTGTTCTAAATTATTATTTTTCTTTTTCTCAGTTTATAGACCAGCAACAGTTCTACCTGGCTCTAGACAATAAGATGATAGTGGAAATGCTCAGGACCGACCTCTCCTACCTCTGTAGCCGTTGGAGGATGACAGGCCAGCCTACCATCACCTTCCCTATCTCACACACCATGCTTGGTAAGGACTCTGCATCAAGGAATGAGTTTAGACATATGTTTAGTCCTTCTACATCCAAGAGTTAGTGACAAGCTACTTCTTATGATTTATTCTTTTCAGCAGTACTTGTTGGCTCCTCTCTTGTATCAGGTGATTTTCTAAGCACTGGGGACACATGGGGTAAATAAGGCATGTGAGGTTTCTTCTCTTATGGTGCTTATGTTTTAGAAGGTGAAGACAGACAGTGCACATGAAGCAAACAGATACACAAGAATATTTCAAATGGTTGGAGAGCCAAAACTTTTTACAGTGTAGCAGAAAATAACTTGATTAGGTGCCTACTTTAAATAATTGATTTCTAAGCCGAGTTACATAAAGTATCTTCATACAATTCTTTTTAAAGAAGTAATGCTACATTCTGTATCTATTTTACTGCAGTGAAATAACAGGATTTTTTTAAACTATAATTTTTTCAAATGTATTCAGATTCCTACAACCTATTTCTTTTACTTTTCTTTTTCTCTCCCTCCCTTTCTCCTTTCCTCCCTCCCTTTTTTTCTCTCTCTCCCCTCCCTCCCTCCTTTCCCCCTACCCCCCCACCCCCACTTCTACTTCCAAAGCTAACTGAAGCAGAGAAAAAGTAAAAAGGCTTTTGATTTATCTTTCTTTTCTTTTTTTTTTTGGCTATGCTTCCTGACATTGCTTACTTGAAACTGAGTGAAAGACTTTATTGTTCTCTCCATTTCTGGGGGACTAGAGCCAATACTGAAGTCACTGTTTTCTTTCTGCGTTTCTGCTGTTGCTTCCAGGGGTCTGTTTGTGCTGCCAAAGTGCATAGAATTCCTTTTCATTGAAGAAGAATCCCTTATTAAAAATCATTCAAAATCCAGACAGATTGTTAGGAATTTTGGTCACATCTCAAAAGTGCTTTAGAATAACAGGAGTCGAGGAAGTAAGGTAGTCGTTCTTCTTTTCTGTCCTTTATTTATGACAATTAACAAGTTACCCATTTAATAGCTACTATGTTTCTACACTTGTCTTCAGAAAGTATAAAGTCTAACTGGAGAGAGGCAAAGTTAACACATAAGAGTAATAGAAAGTTCAAGACAGTATATTAAGAAGTACTAAACCATTAGATTCATATTTCACAGTGAAAGTTATCAGGTTGTCAAAGAAAATTTCTCAGCTGAGCTTTTTGGAATTGTTAAGATGCAGATGGGACAAGGAGGGAAATACCATAAGTGAAGGCTAGAAGCAGGAATGAGTTTGGACATAAGGCCTGTGAAGTGACCAACCGGAATAGAGGGGCTTTGCATGTTAGAGTATTGTTACATACAAAACTGGAGAAGTAAGATAAGATCAGATTATGAAGGCCTTGAAAATAAGCAGAGATATTTAAAACAGATTTTCTCAGAAGGCTATAATTATCAAAAGTTTATGAGTAAGGAGTGATATGATGAAAGTGACATTTAGGGAATATTGGTTGGTTACAGTACACATTGTAGTGAGGTAGTGATGTCAAGGAAACTGATCCACTTAAAAGGTGAAAAGACGATGCACTTGATTAATAGAATTAAAAACAGAATGGAAAGGATACAAGAGTCATTTTATTTACTTATTTATTTATGTCAGATTGGTGATGTGTCAACATCATAACAAAGTTTGAGGGAGGCACATGTCATGCAATGGCATGAACACCCAATCACTATGCTTATGAACCCAAAAAGAATCAACAAGAGTCATTTTAAACAGCACCTATAAGTCAGGTATTGGCTAACTAGTCATGACAGACAAATCAAGATGACACCAAAGTTTAGAGATGAGGTGTCTTAGTCCATTCATGCTGCTATCACAAAATACCACAAGCTGGGTAATTTGTTAACAATATAAATTTGTTTATTACAGTTCTGGGACAAGGTGCTGGCAATTTGCTGTCTGGGGAGAACCTAGCTTCTCTACTTCTAAGATGGCATTTTGTTGCTGCATTCTTTGGAGGTGACAAATGTGTTTCCTCACATGGTAGAAAAGATAGAAAAGGGGTAAACCCATTTCCTGAAGCCCTATAAGGGCCTTAATTCCATTCATGAGGGCTCTACTCTCATGATCTAGTCACATCCTAAAGGCACCACCTCTTAATAATGTCGCATTGGCAATTAAGTTTCAACATATGAATTTTGAGGGATGTTTAGAGCATAAAATTAGAAGAACAGTGCTGCCATTGATAAAAGCAAAGATAGTTTATAGGAAGATGCTAATTGTAAAGGGATATGTTAACATATGAAAAAGAGATTTCAGAATTGAAGTACATCGCAATTGGAATGAGATACATAGCCATAGCTTGGGAAGTAGATTTAATAACTAAAAATTTTAAAACTCACTAGATTGACACAACAGCAGGATGGAGACAACAGTGTGAACTTGAAGATAGAATTATACAAATGACCTATCCTGAACAATACATTATAGATGTTTGATGTATAATATAATACCTAGAGCAACCATTAAGAAATCTATAGAAGGAGGGGAAATATACTATGTAAACATCAGTTTTGAAAGAGCGGAAGTAGGGACACTAATATCTGATAAGGTAGACTTTAGAGTAAATGAAAAATACAGATAAAATCATTAGAAGTGAGAAATGAGATATAGTAACAAAAGTGAAGGAGAGTCTAAATTTTCTAAAAGAATACCAAGTATAGTTTTGTATATCTAGATAAAATTGACAAAGTTCCTAGAAAAGTATAGTAGGTGTAAGCTTAGGAACTATTCATAGAACTATATATGAAAAATTATATAACATTTGAACAACATAAAGAAGACTTTAATTACTGAAGAGATACCATGTTCCTAGATGAAAATACTTAATAAAGTATCCATTCCCACTAAATTGTTGTACCAATTCAATATAATTCCAAATAAAAATAAAAACACAACTTTCTATGAACAAACTGAATCTAGATTTCATATGGAAGACAAAATATACAAGATTAACCGAACATTTTTTAGTTTGAACTTAGGGCTTTGTGCTACAAAAATTTTAAAAAGAGCCTGGTGCATCTCTAGCAATAAAAGAAATGCAAATTAAAACCACACTAAGATTCCACCTCACCCCTGCTAGAATAGCCATCATTAGCAACACCACTAACAACAGGTGCTGGCAAGGATGCGGGGAAAAAGGAACCCTCTTACACTGCTGGTGGGAATGTAAACTAGTACAACCACTCTGGAAAAAAATTTGGACGCTCCTTAAAAATCTAAACATAGATCTACCATATGATCTAGAAATACCACTCTTGGGGATATACCCAAAAGAATGTGACACAGGTTACTCCAGAGGCACCTGCATACCCATGTTTATTGCAGCACTATTCACAATAGCCAAGTTATGGAAACAGCCAAGATGCCCCACTACTGACGAACAGATTAAGAAAATGTGGTATTTATACACAATGGAATTTTATGCAGCCATGAAGAAGAACGAAATGTTATCATTCGCAGGTAAATGGATGGAATTGGAGAACATCATTCTGAGTGAGGTTAGCCTGGCCCAAAAGACCAAAAATCGTATGTTCTCCCTCATATGAGGACATTAGATCAAGGGCAAACACAACAAGGGGATTGGACTTTGGTCACATGATGAAGCGAGAGCACACAAGGGAGATAAGAGGATAGGTAAGACACCCAAAAAACTAGATAGCATTTGTTGCCCTCAATGCAGAGAAACTAAAACAGATACTTTAAAGCACCTGAGGCCAATAGGAGAAGGGGACCAGGAACTGGAGAAAAGGTTAGTTCGAGAAGAATTAACTTAGAAGGTAACACATATGTACAGGAAATCAATGCATGTCAACTCCCTGTATAGCTATCCTTATCTCAACTAGCAAAAACCCTTGGTCCTTCCTATTATTGCTTATACTCTCTCTTCAACAAAATTAGAGATAAGGGCAGAATAGTTTCTGCCTGGTAGTAAGGGGTAAGGGGGATTGGGGGAGAGGGGAAAGGGAGGTGGTGGGGGAAGGGGGGAGAAATGACCCAAACATTGGAATAAAATAAAAATAAAAAAAAAGAGCCTGGTGCATGCCTGTAATCCTAGCTACTTTGGAGGCTGAGATACAGAGAATAGGAGGATCACAGTTCAAGGCCATCCCAATTAAATAGTGAGATTTCATCTCCAAAATAACCATACCAAGGTAGAGTGAAGGTGTGGCTCAAATAGTAGAGAGCCTGCAAAGCACTGAGTTCAAATTCCAGTCCTACCAAAAAATAATTTAAGGGAAAATATGAAAAAGATCCATCATAATTAAAATAATAATAATGATAACATTTTAAATAGAGGTAAAAGAGGAAAGCTAACCATAACAAACCTGTGAAAATATTTGAATGAAATAATGGGAGAATGTTTTTTATAATCTAAGGCTGAAGAAAGCCGTCTTTTATAAGACACAAAAGAAAAAATAGAGAAATTTAAAAGCATGAATTTTTAAAGTGAATCTTATATAAAAACATCAGGGACAGGAGTAAAAGACAAAGTAGATTAAAGTATTTTCCATACATACGATAGAGTAAATGGTAATATTCACAAAACATGGAATACTCTTGAAAGTCAATTGAAAAAAATATAAACTACCTAATGTAAAAATGAGGAGGGTCCTTAATAGGCAATTCATAAAAGTAATGCAAATGACTAGAAAGCACTTGAAAAACATGCTCAATCTTATTGGCAGTAAAGTCAACAGTGTCTTCTTGTTTTATGTACCATATAAACAAAGATTTAAAAAAGTATTAGTGTCCATAGTTGCTAAAAGTATGAAAAGGCAGTCTTTCTATACTGTTGGCATAAATATAATTGCCACAACTTTTCTAGTGGTAATTTGGCAATCTCTATACATTTTTTAGTATGTTCCCTTTGTCTTTAACAGCTGTACTTGTAAAAATTTAACCTAAAGAAATAATAGAATAAGTACATAAATATGTAGGTATAAAGTATTGATTATAATATAAAAACTGTCTAAATGTCTGCTATATAATCATTTTTAAGCTATTACAAATGATAAATCAGAAAAGATAGATCATGAAAGACTATGTGCAGTATGATCACTTTCACATAAAATGAGATCATTGTTAGCCTTCTAAACATTTTTATGCCTGTGCACACACATAAGCCAAAGTATATTATGAGAAATAATGTATGTATAACATTTCTCACAGTTCTTGGCACAAAACATACAACAAATAGTTGCTGCCGTTATTGTCAGCATGTAGTAGTCACTGTGCTAAGTGTGTATGATAGATAAGGTACTGCTTTTGAGAACTCTGTTGGTCAAAATCCCTCACCATTTTCTTATTCTGCAGTGTTGTTGGTTTTCAGATTAATTGTTAAAATACAGGGTGATCAATGAGGAATGTCTCATTTATACCATTGCCACCAGAATATTAGTTTGAATAATCAAAATATTTACCCCTACTTCAAAGTAAAAACTACAAACATTGTTTTAAAATTCTCTCCATTTCAAGATGAAGATGGAACCAGCTTGAATTCAAGTATTCTGGCAGCACTCCGAAAAATGCAGGATGGCTATTTTGGTGGGGCAAGGTAAGTGACCCATATACTCTCTTTAGTGAAGTGAAATAACATTTGGGAACTGAGTATAGTAATGGCAGGCTTTTAATGCCTTTTTCTATGTCAACAACATAATTCATCCTATTCAGAGGTGCTATTATTTGATAGACTGAATCAAAGAATTTAGGGCTGGCAGAGTAGCTCAAGTGGTAGAGTGCCTGCCTACCAAGTATGACCCTGAGTTCAAACCCCAGTTCTGCCAAAAAGAAAGAAAAAGAAGCAAATAAAGGAATTTGATGTTAAAGAGGAAGGTTGGAAGATTTTCACACCCTGTTCGTTGCCTAGATATCAGGACCAGAAAACTTATTCTTAAAAAAAGTTACTGAATTTTATGCAATCCTAGCTGCTTTTTTTCTTTTTCTAAGTTTTTATTTTGAAAAATTTTAGGTATACAGAAATTTGCAACAGTAGCTCTGAACACCCATATACCCTCTCTCAAGATTCACCTGTTGTCACATTGTGTTGGTTCTCTCTCTCTCCCTACTTCCCTTCCTATCTACTCCTATCACACACATATATACATACACTATATATAATATTATATACATACATACATACATACATACATAGACTTTTTTGCTATGAAGGTTAGCCATAGACATCATGACTCTTCAATCCTAAATGCTTCAGCGTATGTTGTTTAAGAACAAGGACATTATCATTACACATAGAAAACTTCATATTGATGCACTTCAGTAGTCCCCCCTTATCCACTGGGAATACTTCCAAGATATATCCAGTAGATGCCTAAAACCATGGATAGTACCTATAAACTAGGTACACTACAAGATTAATAACAATAACTAAAAATAGAATAAGTATAGCAATATACAGTAATAAAATTACTTAGAATTTGTGTCTTATTTATTTTTATAATTTTCCACTTAATATTTTTGGACAGTAGTTGATTTGAGTAACTGAAACTGTGGAAAGCAAACCCACAGACAAAGAGGAAATACTACACTTAATATCTGATATAGAGCCCATATTTAAAATTACCCAATTTTCCTAATAATGTTTTTCCATAGCTTTTTTTCACTATCCAGGACCCAACCAAAGGTTAGATTAGCACTTACTTTTATATCTCCTTTGTGTCTTTTAATCTAAAACGTATCTTCAGCAATTTCATTAAATTGTCAGTTACATTAAATTTTGAAGAATGTAGGTCAGTTGTTTCACAGCATGCTTCTCAATTTAGAATTGTCTGGCTGTTTTGTCATGATGAGATTTAGATTGTTTTTGTAGGAATAATACCTGTGTGAAGTTGAATCCTTGTTTTAATTTAATATCTTTTGAGATGGAAATTACAAAGATTTTGTTACTTACTCCTCCTGGTGGGGAGCAGAAAATGGCATGCCCAGAAGCCCCTCACACACACTCACACACACACACACGTGTGTGCACACAGGCACAATGAGGAGCCTGTGGGGAGGGGATAAAACAACCCATGGGCTAACACCCTTATGGGATTCTGGGACATTATCTAAACAGGTTCCCATGGGAAATTTTAATGGGTGGGTTTAAAGCAAGTAAGCATAAATTCCAGGAGGTCACACTGACTCAGAAATGATCACTGTGCAATATCTGCATAATCTATGCAGGGTGTGGAGGTTAGCATGCAGTCAAATAGACTATTCCATAGAGAGGTGGTCACCAAAAGGTTTTTTTTTCTTTTTTCACACCATGCTGGGAATCAAACCCAGGGTCTTGTTCATAGTGTCAGCCTTCTATCTCTGAACCCCAGAAGAAACTTATATAAAACAGATTATCTGGATTCACCACACTGAGCATACAGGGGAGATGTAGAACAAGAAAGTGTGGAATGACTGAACCCTAGTTCTAGTATGAGAAAGTTAAATTTATGTTCAATATTGAAGCAACCCCTTCTTGGGGTGTCATCATAAGGAGCATGAGATTGTTTTTTTACATTATGGGTATTGTTAACTTTGATGACTTATTTAAAGTGGTGTCTGAACCAGGTGCCAGTGGCTCATGCCTATAATCCCAGCTACTCGGGAGGCAGAGATCAGGAGGATTGCAGTTCGAAGCCAGCCCAGGCAAATAGTTTGAGAGACCCTATCTTGAAAATACCCATCACACAAAGGGCTGGAGGAGTGGCTCAAGGTGAAGGCCCTGAGTTCAAGCCCCAATACTGCAAAATAAATAAATGAAATAAAGTGGTGTCTGCCACATTTCTCCCTATCCTTTCCCCAGCAGTCTTTCACCAAATGGTGTTAGCTTCCATTGATTGTTGCCTGAATGTATTATTATTAATTGAGTTACAAAATGGTGTTTTTGTGTTTCTATTATTCGGTATACATTCATTAGTTAGAATTTTTATATATAAGAAAGCTTTCCCTTCTTTTATTTTGTAGATTAGTATCAGCATACTTTAATGGATTCTTATTTTATTCAAAATGTCATGACCCATTCCTGTCATTATTTATTTCACTCTTCAGATTATCCAAGGGCTGGCCATTGGTAGCACCTTCAAGCTGACTTCTTTAGAAAATTAGTACTACTAACTTTCCTTTTGAGTTTTGTTTTTGGCTTTAATAACAGGGGAGGATATGGTTTATAATCTACTATAATGTATTAAATTTCAAGTACTATCCCATGTTCAAAATGGTCTCTTGGGGGTATTTTTAAATAATGTGATGGGTTTATTGTGATTTATCTACATTCTCTCATGGCTTCTCAATGTAAAATTTTATCAGACATTTGACATAGTTAGCAACACAACATATGACAATGGAAGTTAGCAAAACTAATTTGCTGGAGGATTGTGAACCTATAATTATAGCCTTTCTTAAAAGATCCTTTAGTCATTTAAGCTGAATATTGCCTAGGAGTGGTGTGAAATTTCACTTGTATAAAATTTATAGTAATAACAATAAACAATAAATGCTAGTAATAGCATCTAACAAAAAATGCTAGGTTGAATTATTGGATGAATAATTAAAAGTTATCCTTTAGCCATGAAGATTGTGTTGTTTCAAAAAGGATCTCCCTCAATTTTCTGTTTTCTATTTATTCTCTATTTTGTAAGGATTCAAACAGGTAAATTATCAGAGTTTTTGACAACATCTTGCTTCACACACTTGAGCTTCATGGATCCTGGACCTGAGGGTAAGCTGTACAGTGAAGATTATGATGAGGACTATGATGAGCTGGAATCTGGCAACTGGATGGATGGCTGTGACTCAACCACTAATGGTAAGGAGACTTTGTAAAGCACTGACTGGCTAAATAAGAATACAAAATATTGTTTAGCATCATCCTTAACAATTCATGCTGCCAGTAGCCTCACAGTATACTATCCTTGCTCTTCTTTAATACACTGAGATTTCTACTTTTTGTTTGGCTTTACTTTTCATACCTCTACTTACCTTTGGTTTCTGATCTAATATCCCTGTGGTGATTGTGGACTATGGAGTTGGATTGTCCCTTACTAAGGTTAGGGAAGATTTCTTTCCTGAGCATTTGAAGTGGCTGGTGATGTGAAATAGATAGAAACAGTGGTGAGTAATAGATATTTAATCTATGTAGTAAAAAAATCATATGTGTACAGCACTGCTTTTTGGCATGAAAAAGCATAAATAATGAATTTTAATTAGTTACGCTTAATTAGTCATATTTTTATACATTAGAGGGATATATGAGAATCAATGGGAGGTGTATGTAGTTTGTTAAAGCATATTTGGAATGCCTATTGCTTTCACATAGCAAACTAGACAAATGATGTATAATAAAATCAAACTTTAATTAGTGGCTAGGAATCCAAAGATGATACAGTGAGAAAGCATTATGATGCATGAATTAAAAATGGCTGAGAAACACTGCCCTGCAGTGCTAAAATCTATGATCTATGCAGGACAAACATTACATTATTTGAATCCAAAAGAGGGAAGAGCCAATATGAGAGAATTGTTCTTCTGGTTATCTAAAGTTTGATTTTCCTCTTTTCATTGTCTGGGTATTTGACAGTTAGCCTAGAGCTTAAGGTAGCCAATTTTTTTAAGAGTGATAATCAGCCTATAATCCCTGTACTTGGAAGGTTGAGTCCAGCCTGGGCTGCACAGTGAGTCCTGGGCTCAAAAAAAAGTCATGTGATGAAGAAAAGAAAATGGTAAGTTTGCTTTTCTCAGTGAAATAGTAAGTGTAATTTCATATACAATAGACCCACACAGTAGTAGTTGGAAGTACTATTTTCTTATTTGGGCTCATCATTTGCTCACTCTCATTTACTCTGTATTTGTTTTTGTAAGATATTTTGTTTGCTGGGGAGTGGCTCAAGTGGTAGAGCACCTGCCTAACAAGCATGAGGCCCTGAGTTCAACCTCCAGTACCACAAAAAGAAGAGTTTTGTTTTGTAAGATAGTTTGAATTTCTTTGTTGAAAAAGTACATTAAATACAAGGTTATTTACTGCTATCAGTAATAATCAAAGTCATTAATTTTGTCTATCTTGGCATAAAATACTTTGAAAATTAAATAAGAATGATCATATATTATTTGTTATTTCATGAGTAGCACCCATTCCCTTGAATTACTTTCTAACATGTATCTTTTTAATGAAGTGTATTACTACAGTTGATGTTAGTCATTCTGAGTCATTTCCCTCTTCTGGATTTTTTTCATTAATGCTTTCACATGTTGAATGCCTGCCAGCCCTTCTTTGGGTAGAGTTCTTCTCTCTACATTCTTCATAATCTCCACCCAAGTGTCTAGATTGTATTCAAGGTTAAAAATCTTTGTCATTATGATTTCATTGAACGTGAGTTACATTATTAGAGCTTTGCTAGTTGTCATTGGTCACATCAGAGCAAAGGAAAGGTATCTGGAGATATTACTGAAAATTGTCTAAAACCAGATGCTGCATGATTGACCTAGCAGACTTTGGTACTGATATTGACAATGTGCTTTTCTAACTATAAGTATCATGAATATTCATATGAAGTATGAAATATTAGGCATCCTCTGGGTATATGTATATATTGTTCTCACTATCTATATTCAGAAATGATGTTATAGAAGATGTATGGCAGAGAAGGAGCCCAAGAGAATAGGACTATATTTATCTTCTTCACCATACCTCATTACCTAGTACATAGTAACCAATAATATTTGGTGAATAAATAAATAAATGAGGTGACTAAAAAGCCAATGTGTAGACAATAGTCCTTTCTTCACTAATGCCACATGAAGATAGTATTTCCATTGTAGCTGCTAGTTGTAGCATCAGTTTATAACTAGGCTCAATATTTGGTATAAGATTTTTGCCCTTCTCCAACTCCTCCTTACAAAAGTCTCCTACTAGTGGGACTTGAAGGGGCCTATCCTGCTCTTTTTCTACCACTGTCTCACCACTACTATCACACATACACATGTACATACGCATATTGTGAAATACTTGTTCCACCTGTTCTAGAATAAGGACATACTGTTTTCAGTAACCTTTACATTGTCTCAGCATAGTTGAAGAATGGGTGGGTCCTGGTAAATAATCATAGTCTCTAAATCTTAAATCTATGAGGTTATATAATAATCACAAATTTTTTTCCTCCATGAGCTAAAAACAACCTACTTCTGGTGCTGTGTTAATGGGTACAGGAGCCAACCAGAATGCTGGGGTAGATTTTGAAATAACTAAAATGTTCATTTTTTTCTCTTCCCCCTTCCCCACTAACCTTGCAGCTCGCTGTGGTGATGAAGTTGCTCGTTATTTAGATCACCTTTTGGCACACACTGCTCCCCATCCTAAACTAGCTCCTACCTCACAGAAGGGAGGGCTAGATCGGTTCCGAGCTGCTGTGCAAACAACCTGCGACTTAATGTCCTTGGTGACCAAGGCCAAGGAGCTCCATGTACAGAGTGAGTAATGCCATGAGTCCCTAGAGTCAGGCACAGGATGACATGAAGCCCAGGATGGGGGCGGGACATTGATTACACTGTAAGCAGGAACTCTTTTTTTGTTTGTTTGTTTGTTTACTGCTTCCCAGCATCTTGTACAGCACCTACAACACTTAAACATTTGTGAAATAAATTCATTTGGATAAATTCTTGCTGTGGATAGTGCTATGGAGTCTAGTTCAACCAGGAACACAGTAGGGAGAGACAGGACAACCAACATGGAACATATTCAATTTTTAAAAAATTTTATCATAGTAAAAAATGGTAAGAACCTTTTCCTATGAAAAAAGTTACTCCTTTGGAATTAATTTAGTTTAAGGAGAAAGAATAACAAAGGTATTACAGGATAGTCGGGAAACGGACAGATTCTCCCTTAAGTGAGTTACAACTGGTTCCCTCAGGCCAGCTGTAACTTTTACAGTCAGTTGTTCTAGCCATGTAGATTTCAAATACAGTAATCATTTGTCACAACTTTCTCATGCTTCTCCCCATGACCACTACCTTCTTCAGTAATGTTTGCAGTGGGAGATGTCTGTTACTATATATAGTAGGAGTAGTCATGGTTCCTAAGACTATTCAATGCCTCCAGGGTATGAAAGGAGAAAAGGGCTCCTTGGCCACACCTAGACAACCTGAATGTTAACATACAGATAATGACAGTGATTGAGATGCATGTTCTTGCTATCTAAAAATTTTATTGACAATTACTAACCATAAATATTAAATGTGAGTACTAAGGGATCATTTAACATCTATAATGGGAAAATGGCTAGCATTCCCTTTGGGTATATTCCCTGGAAAAAGGGCTTATGCAAAGAAATGAACTTTATTACACCATACTTCTTGATTATGAATCAGCAAATTTGAGTTTAATTCCCAGATCTGCTACTTACTTGCTTGGACAGTTGTTTTAGCTGTGTATCTCTCTGTATTTGTAAAATTGTTAAAATGACAAGAGAGTCTCTCCTTACATGTTGTGGTAAGTATTTAACCAATGGAGTATAAGTAAAAAATATTAGGAATATTTCAAAGTTGATCAGCCACTGCATCTTTTTTATTTCCAAGATAGGATCATCTTGTCACCTATTCTCAGGGAATTCCAACCACTAATGATCAAATATTTTCCTTAGATACTTCTAGGAAAGTTCAGAAAATATAAAATGTAATTGAGTTGTTTCTATTATATGTAGTATTCTATCAAAGAATCAATGGTAGTACCATTGTGGTATTGATCATAGATCATATCAGTAAATTTAACATTTTATATGCCCAGCTGATGGTATAATTCTAGAAAATTAATTAAATATGATGAGTAGACATTCTTTAAATTATATATTTTTTTCTTTGATATTATCAAGAAAGGAAAAAATTGTCATTGTTTCATATGTCACTGGCCCATATATAACCTGATTGTTGAAGTCAACCATGCATTATATTAGTTTCTAAATTATCTAACTTTCCTCATGAATTCAAACCTCTTGCAGATGTTCACATGTATCTTCCTACAAAGTTGCTGCAGCCTTCCCGGCCTTCATTCAATTTACTTGACTCACCTCAAGACCAGGTAAACTTGTACATGAGTTATTTCCATCAACTTTTTATAAAAATGCTATTTTAATGGAAAATAATAGAACTAGCCATTATAATTCCTGTTAGTAGGCAAAATATTGTCCTTATGAAAATATTTGTCATTCTGAGTTTGTTCTTAAAGTGGGCAAGTTTATTTTGATGGTTTCATTGTTTTTCCTTCCTTTTTATCAACATTCAGAAAATTCTTTATGAAAAACATTTAGAGGTAGAAAGATGACTCATTCTAGGGCATCATTTCGTTGAACACTTGTGGACTTAATTTCTTTTCATCATTTCTCAAACTAAAGGTTCCCTCTGTTCGTGTAGAAATACATCTTCCTAGAGACCAGTCTGGGGAGGTGGACTTTCAAGCACTGGTTTCACAGTTGAAGGAGACCTCAAGCTTACAGGAACAAGCCGATATCCTATATATGCTGTATACTATGAAGTAAGTGATATATAGTGTCAGCATACTTTAATGTTCATACAGAGATAAAGTATAATATAGTATGCTAGTTAGCTTTCCATTACTGTAGCAAATACCTGAGATAAGTTATTAAAAGAAAAGATTCATTTTGGCTCACAGTTTTGGTGGTTTCGGTTCATGATTAGTTGGCTCTATTATTTTGGATCTGTGGCAAGGCAGCCCATCAGGGCAACAGTATGTGGCAAAACCATTCACCTCTTGGCCAGGATGCAAAAGAAAGAGAGGAAGAGACCAGGGTCTCACAATTCCCTTCAGTGACAAATCCCCAACAACCTAACTTCTTCCATCACGGCCCCACCTCTTGATTTCCATCACATCTCAATTAGCAACATGTGCTGGAGACTAATCTTTTTGGGGGATATTTCAGATCCATACTATAGGATACAGTAAATAGAGCATAACTTTAGAGTTTTACTGATCTGGATTTAAATACAGTTTGGTAACATACTCACTGTGTGACTTCAAAGCCTCAACTGTACTCATGTACAAAATTTGGATTATACTTACTTCATAGGATTAGTGTAAATATCTGTAAAGTTCCTAATACACTGCCTGGCACATAGTAGGTGGTTGATAATTGATAAGTAGTATTATCAGTATTAGCCTCTATTATTTGTTGAAACCTATAGTGTAGTCTCAAGCCAAATGAAAGAAGAATATAGAGGCTTATAGGAAAAAGAAACTTAACATTTTTGAGTGTTCGCTTATCTGTAAGGCACTCTGATAGGTATTTTGTATCTTAAAGTTAGTATGTCCGAATTGAGCTCCTCTTTACTGCTCACCCCACTCCTTCACAAAATAACCTGTTCTTCTTCCTCTTTTCATGCTGTAGTGACCATGAAGAAGTAGGTTAGATCCTCTCTTCTCCAAAATTTGCTTTGAATGTTGAGACTGCTAATGTTATACATGTACAAGTGTGGACTGTTTGTTCTGCACATAATGAAACTTTGTGGAGAGAGCAAAGAAGGCTCCCAGGTTTCTCATAAAAAGCTTAAGAGAGCAGGGAAACAAGAGTAGACTGGAGGTTTTATTATGATTAGAGAGAGAGGCTGGAGTGAGGGTTCTCACTACCACCAAAATAAGGAACAGTTACACTTTCTAGACAAGATGAAGTAGATGCATTTCTTCCTATCTTCCCAATTAAGTCCGGGACATGATTTATGAAATAATCATAGCAAAGACCTGGTGGAGTGGCTCAAGTGGTAGAGCACCTGTTTTGCAAGCATGAGGCCCTGAGTACAAATCCCAGTACCATCAAAAAAGGAAAAAATAATCATAACAAGACTGAAAGGTAGAGAGAACAAGGCAGGCCAGCTAAGGATATCAGGGTCTGAGGAACAGAATGGTGTTGAGATCCCTAAATTTTCTTTTTCCCCCATATATTCTGCACTGAAAATGCCAGTGGGCACTGACAACAAATGCTTCAAGGGAAAAAAAAACTCTGTTCCTTCTAGACAAAAGACTGGGAAATAGGTAGCCTCGCAAGACAGACAACTTTTAAACAATAACCACTCTGCTCCAGCTAAGCACCATAGGAAAAATAGGAACTCTACCCCCATTGAGGACTGAGGGGAGCCCAGACACAGCCCAGCTTGCTCAGCTATAACAAGGCAAGCATTATTCTACCTTCTCCACTGCCACAGTGTATCAGTAAAGGCCAAGTAGGGAACTGAGACTTAACATCCACTCTTAGAGTGAGGCCCTTTTGTGATATGAGTGGAAGCCACATGGGGAGCTTGAACTTCCATTCCACCCAATGGTAATGAGGTACTCCTTTCCACTAAATGGTTTCAGAGGAGACCTAGCAGAGTCAGGACTTTGACTACCACTTAGTGCTAATGCAGAGCCAGCAGAGGCCCATAACAATAACAAGGCACCCCTCCCCTTCTATCCAGGGTGGTATTAAGGTAAAGCCTACTGAGAAGCTTTACTTTCCACTCCTGTCCAGCAGTAAGTAGTGAGGCACCAGTCCCGCCATGTATCAATGAAAGCTGAATGGGGAACCTAGACTTCAACCCCACTCAGCAGTAATGAGGCAGCATCTCCTTTCCTCTGGTGTTGTAGTGTCAAAAAAGGCCTGCTGACGCACATGGTTATTGATACTGCATTTGGTTATTGTATGTCTTAAGTGCTTTTTAATATCTACTCTTTTTTTAATTTTTATTTTATTCATATGTGCATACAATGTTTGGGTCATTTCTCCCCGCTTCCCCCACTCCTTCCCTAACCCCCCCACCCCCTCTCTCTCCTCCCCTACCCCCTCACTACCTGGCAGAAACTATTTTGCCCTTATCTCTAATTTTGTTGAAGAGAGAGTATAAGCAATAATAGGAAGGACCAAGGGTTTTTGCTGGTTGAGATAAGGATAGCTATACAGGGAGTTGACTCACATTAATTTCCTGTGCATGTGTGTTACCTTCTAAGTTAATTCTTCTTGAACTAACCTTTTCTCTAGTTCCTGGTCCCCTTCTCCTATTGGCCTCAGTTGCTTTAAAGTGTCTGCTTTAGTTTCTCTGCGTTGAGGGCAACAAATGCTATCTAGTTTTTTAGGTGTCTTACCTATCCTCACCCCTCCCTTGTGTGCTCTCACTTTATTATGTGATCAAAGTCCAATCCCCTTGTTGTGTTTGCCCTTGATCTAATGTCCACATATGAGGGAGAACATAAAATTTTTAGTCTTTTGGGCCAGGCTAACCTCACTCAGAATGATGTTCTCCAATTCCATCCATTTACCAGCAAATGATAACATTTCGTTCTTCTTCATGGCTGCATAAAATTCCATTGTGTATAAATACCACATTTTCTTAATCCATTCGTCAGTAGTGGGGCATCTTGGCTGTTTCCATAACTTGGCTATTGTGAATAGTGCCGCAATAAACATGGGTGTGCAGGTGCCTCTGGAGTAACCTGTGTCACAGTCTTTTGGGTATATCCCCAAGAGTGGTATTGCTGGATCAAATGGTAGAACAATGTTTAGATTTTTAAGTAGCCTCCAAAATTTTTTCCAGAGTGGTTGTACTAGTTTACATTCCCACCAGTAGTGTAGGCGGGTTCCTTTCCCCCCAACACCTCCCCACCCCCGACATCCCCCCACCCCCATGTCCTCGCCAACGCCTGTTGTTAGTGGTGTTGCTAATGATGGCTATTCTGACAGGGGTGAGGTGCAATCTTAGTGTGGTTTTAATTTGCATTTCCTTTATTGCTAGAGATGGTGAGCATTTTTTCATGTGTTTTTTGGCCATTTGAATTTCTTCTTTTGAGAAAGTTCTGTTTAGTTAACTTGCCCATTTCTTTATTGGTTCATTAGTTTTGGGAGAATTTAGTTTTTTAAGTTCCCTATATATTCTGGTTATCAGTCCTTTGTCTGATATGTAGCTGGCAAATATTTTCTCCCACTCTGTGGGTGGTCTCTTCAGTTTAGAGACCATTTCTTTTGTTGAGCAGAAGCTTTTTAGTTTTATGAAGTCCTATTTATCTATGCTATCTCTTAGTTGCTGAGCTGCTGGGGTTCCATTGAGAAAGTCCTTGCCTATACCTATTAGTTCCAAAGTATTTCTTACTCTTTTCTGTACCAACTTTAGAGTTTGGGGTCTGTTATTAAGGTCCTTGACCTATTTTGAGTTAATATTGGTATAGGGTGATATACATGGATCTAGTTTCAGTTTTTTGCAGACTGCTAACCAGTTTTCCCAACAGCATTTGTTGAAGAGGCTGTCTTTTCTCCATCATATATTTTTAGTGCCTTTGTCAAAGACAAGTTGGTTATAGTTGTGTGGCTTCATATCTGGGTCCTCTATTCTGTTCCACTGGTCTTCATGTCTGTTTTTGTGCCAGTACCATGCTGTTTTTAGTGCTATTGCTTTGTAATATAGTTTGAAGTCGGGTATTGTGATACCTCCAGCATTGTTCTTTTTACTGAGTATTGCCTTGGCTATTCGTGGCCTCTTGTGTCTCCAAATAAATTTAACAGTAGATTTTTCAATCTCTGTGATGAATGTCATTGGGATTTTGATGGGAATTGCATTAAACATGTAGATTGTTTTTGGGCATATAGACATTTTTACTATGTTGATTCTACCAATCCATGAGCATGGGAGATCTCTCCACTTTCTATAGTCTTCCTCAATCTCTTTCTTCAGAAGTTTATAGTTTTCCTTATAGAGATCATTCACATCTTTTGTTAAGTTTACACCTAGGTATTTGATTTTTTTTTGAGGCTATTGTGAATGGAATTGTTTTCATATATTCTTTTTCAGTTTGTTCATTATTAGTGTATAGAGATGCTAATTATTTTTCTGTGTTGATTTTATATCCTGCTACCTTGCTATAGCTGTTGATGGTATCTAGGAGCTTTTGAGTAGAGTTTTTTGGGTCTCTAAGGTATAGGATCATATCATCTGCAAATAGGGATATTTTGACAGTTTCTTTACCTATTGTATTCCTTTTATTCCTACTTCTTGCCTAATTGCTCTGGCTAGGAATTCCAGTACTATGTTGAATAGGAGTGGGGATAGTGGGCATCCTTGTCTCATTCCTGATTTTAGTGGGAATGGTTTCAGTTTTTCACCATTAAATATGATGTTGGCTATAGGTTTGTTATATATAGCCTTTACAATGTTGAGGTACATTCCTTGTCTTCCTATTTTTCTTAGAGCTTTTATCATGAAATGGTGTTGGATCTTATCAAAGGCTTTTTCTGCATCTATTGAGATGATCAAGTGGTTTTTGTCTTTGCTTTTGTTAATATGGTGTGTTACATTTATTGATTTTCATATGTTGAACCACCCCTGCATTCCTGGGATGAAGCCTGCTTGGTCATGGTGAATGATCTTTTTGATGTGTTGTTGAATTCTGTTTGCCGTTATTTTATTGAGGATTTTTGCATCAATGTTCATTAAGGAGATTGGCCTATAGCTCTCCTTTTTGGAGGTGTCTTTGCCTGGTTTTGGGGTAAGTGTAATACTGGCTTCATAAGAATGTGTTAGGCAGTTTTCCTTCCCTTTCTAGTTCATGGAACAGTTTAAGGAGGGTTGGTATCAGTTCTTCTTTAAAGGTCTGATAGAATTCAGCAGAGAATCCATCAGGTCCTGGACTTTTCTTTTTTGGGAGACTCTTGATTGCTGCTTCAGTTTCATTTTGTGTTATAGATCTGTTAGGGGATTAATGTCCTCTTGGTTCAGTTTTGGATGATCATAAGTATTTAGAAATCTGTCCATTTCTTTAAGATTTTCAAATTTATTTGAATATAGGTTCTCAAAGTAGTCTCTGATGATTTCCTGGACTTCCATGGTGTTTGTTGTTATCTCCCCTTTTGCATTCTTGGTTTTACTGATTTGGCTTTTTTGCTCTCCTCATTTTAGCCAGGTTTGCCAGGGGTCTATTGATCTTGTTTATTTTTTCAAAGAACCAACTTTTTGTTTCATTAATTTTTGTATGGTTTTCTTGGTTTCTATTTCATTGATTTCAGCTCTTATTTTTATTATTTCTCTCCTTTTATTTGTTTTGGGATTTGCTGGTTCTTGTTTTTCTAGGAGTTTGAGATGTATCATTAGGTCATTGATTTGAGATCTTTCAGTCTTTTTAATATATGCACTCATGGCTATAAACTTTCCTCTCAGGACTGCCTTAGCTGTGTCCCATAGGTTCCAGTGTTTTCATTTTTATTGACTTCTAGGAACCTTTTAATTTCCTGTTTTATTTCATTAGTGACCCATTGTTCATTAAGCAATGAGTTATTCAGTTTCCAACTGTTTGCATGTTTTTTGTCTTTATTTTTGTTGTTGAGTTCTAGTTTTATTGCATTGTGGTCAGGTAGAATGCATGGTATAATTTCTGTTTTCTTATATTTGCTGAAGCTTGCTTTGTGCCCGAGGATATGATCTATTTTGGAGAAGGTTCTGTGGGCTGATGAGAAGAATGTATATTGTATAGAAGTTGGATGAAATGTTCTATAGACATCAACTAGGTTCATTTGATCTATGGTATGTTTTAGATCTAGGATTTCTTTATTGGTTTTTTGTTTGGATGACCTATATATTAATGATAGTGGGGTGTAAAAGTATCCCAGAGCACTGTGTTGGAGTTAATATATGCTTTTAGGTCCTTTGGGGTATGTTTGATGAAATTGGGTGCATTTTTGACATTGGGTGCATATAGGTTGATAATTGTTATTTCCTTTGGTCTGTTTCCCCTTTTATTAATATGGAATGTCCTTCTTTATCTTGTTTGATCAATGTAGATTTGAAGACTACTTTGTCTGAGATAAGTATTGCTATTCCCGCCTATTTTCAGGGGCCATTGGCTTGGTAAATCTTCTTCCAGCCTTTCATCCTAAGCCTATGCTTATTTCTATCAATGAGATGGGTCTCCTGTAAGCAACAAATTGTTGGATCTTCCTTTTTAATCCAGTTTGTCAAACGGTGCCTTTTGATGGGGGAAGTCCATTAACATTAAGTGTTAGTACTGATAGGTATGTGGTCATTCCTGTCATTTAGTTGTCTTAGTTGTTTGAAGGTTTGATTGTGTGTACCTAAGTTGAGGTTACTCTCTACTTTCTTGCTTTTTCTTTTCCTGTAGTTTAGTGCTGCCTGCCCTTTCATGGTTATGTTGGGTTTCACTTTCTGTGTGCAGAATCCCTTGAAGAATCTTTTGTAATGGTGGCTTTGTGGTCACATATTGTTTTAGTTTCTGCTTATCATGGAAGACTTTTATTGCTCCATCTATTTTGAATGATAGTTTTGCTGGGTAGAGTATCCTAGGGTTGAAGTTATTTTCATTCAGTGCCCAGAAGACCTCACCCCAAGCTCTTCTTGCTTTTAATGTTTTTGTTGAGAAGTCTGCTGTGGTTTTGATGGGTTTACCTTTGTATGTTATTTGTTTTTTCTCTCTTACAGCCTTCAATATTCTTTCTCGGGTCTCTGTATTTGTTGTTTTAATGATAATATGCCATGGGGTAGATCTATTTTGGTGTGGTCTGTTTGGTGTTCTGGAGGCCTGTTGCATCTGTATGGGAATAGATTTCTCTAGATTTGGGAAATTTTCTGTTATTATTTTGTTGAATATATTACACATTTCCTTTGCTTGCACCTCTTCTCCTTCTTCAGTGCCCATGATTGTCAAGTTTGGTCTTTTGATGGAGTCGGTGAGTTCTTGCATTTTCTTTTCACAGGTCTTGAGTTGTTTAATTAATAGTTCTTCAGTTTTTCCTTTAATTACCATTTAATCTTCGAGTTCTGAGATTCTGTCCTCTGTTTGTTCTATTCTGCTAGATTGGCCTTCCATTTTGTTTTGCAATTCTGTTTTGTTCTTTTTTTGAGGTTTTCCATATAGTGAGTCGTTTTTTTTTTAATGTTGTGTATTTTCTTCCTGAGTTCATTTATCTCTTTATTAATCGTGTTCTTTGTTTCACTTTGGTGTTAATACAGTGCTTCTATGGTTTCTTTTATTTATTCTTGTGCTTTTTCAACTTCTCTATTTTTGTTATCTTGGAATTTCTTGAGTGTCTCCTGTACTATCCAGTATCATCTCTATAAAATTCTCATTGATTACCTGTAGGATTTCTTCTTTTAGATTATTCATGTGGGCTTCATTGGGTTCTTTGGTATAGTTTATCTTCATTTTGTTGGAGTCTAAATTTGAGTATCTGTTTTCTTCATTTCCGTCTGGTTCCTGTACTAATTTTTTGCTGTGGGGAACCTGGTTTCCCTGTTTTTTCTGTCTTCCCGTCATTGCCCTTGGTGTTGTTAATGTCCATGTACTATGTGCAATTAAGTATTTTCTAGCTTGTAATAATAACAATGGTGATATTTAGAATGGAAGGGTGAGAGGAGAGGGAAAGCAAAGAAGTTAAAGAGGGAAAAACAAACAAATAAAAACAAAACAAACACAAAAAAAGTTTCAAAGATATAAACAGGGAAAGATAGTGTACTAATCAACAGTAAGCTGAACAGGCATTAGAGAGACAGAGGATTGAGACAAAAATAAATAAAATAAGAAAAAAATAAAAAAAATTTAAAATCTCCAAGTTCAAATGCAATAAAGTGTCAGTCTTAATAATTTTGGTGTTAGTCCCTCAGCCTCCAATCCTGGAGGTGGTTTTTCAGAAGTTGTTCTGTCATTGTCTCATCAAAGGGTAAAAAAACCAAAAAAAAGAAAAGAAAAGAAAAAAAACACCACAAAGTGTCCCAAGTTCAAATGCAATACAGTTTCAGTAAGTTTTTCAGCTTGCAGGTGTGGTTCAGTTGTTGTCTCATCAAAGGAAGGGAGAAAAAAAAGAGTCTGGAGACAGGTCTGTGAATGGCTATCTGAGGCTGTGGCTCACCTGCCCGCTGCTGTCAGCCTGCTGTTGCTGGAGGCTTTATTTATTCAGATCTCAGGAGTGACCTTAACACTCACCTAGCCCCTCAGGCTTTGTTTACTTAGAGTTCTCCGCCACTGCTACAAGCTTTCCCCTTTCCAAGCACATTGGGGTTGGTCTGTCCAGAGGACTTTGCTGATCTGGCCCAGGGTTGTCTGTGGGAGTACCGCGTGCTGCTTAGCTCACCTTCTGGTCTGCATCTTCCCAAGTGGTCTGGGCGCTGCTGTCTGGCGGCGGCGCAGGAGCCCTCCTGGTTTCTCCACTTAACGTGATGTGGAGATGCTATGCGCAGGCTGGAGTTATAGAGGAGTCAAAGTTTTACCTCTTCTCGGTGGTTTTTCCTGTAATGTGTATCTCCAGCATCTCTCGAAGATTTTACTTTAGGAAGCATGCTTTCTGCTTCCTTCCTCTAGCCACCATCTTGGAATCTCATCAATATGTACTCTTTTTTTCTTGACTATTTATTGAGAAATTAGATTGTTTATTCTATAGCTTTCACATTCTGCCTTTTGCTTATTGCATCCTCATGATGTTATTTAAACATGTTTCTTCTTTGTATTGCCTATAAATTGGTAATTATATCTACAGCTTAATGGAACCAAGTTCAATTATTTTAGGCAAGACAACTTCATCATTGATACCTGTAGTCTTATTATTATCACACCAGGAGGCACATAATGTGTGGTTGTTGCTGTTTTGTTTTGCAGTGCTGGGGATTGAACCCAGGGCCTTGCAAATGCTAGGCAAGCACTTTATCACTGTGCTACTCTCCAGCACGTGATTGTTGCTAATCAGATATTGTTAGCTGTTCTAGCCATTATTAAATTCCTCATTAGTTTTTCTCCTAATGATTTTGGCAACCATCAGTAGTCATGGCCCAGATTTATTCTTTAGCGGTTGTCAAATTCTGATCTTCTCATTTTATACACTGACCTTCTTAATGTGCTCCTCTTACTGAGTCTCTTCTCTAAAATTCTTTAATTTAATTTGCTTCCCTTAAGCAGAGGAAAAAGTTTAAGAGTCTTAATATAGCATATAAGAACCTCCAGGATAAAGTTCCTGCCTGCTTTCCAGACTCAGACTCTTTGATCACTCTGTGTCCTACAGTTGTTGTTCCAGTAGTGCCAATGTTATGGTAGTTTTCCATCAACACTATGCATTTACTCATGGTATTCTCTCTGGTGAGACCCTCTTCTCCCTCTTCATGCTGACTTTTAATCAGTTCCTGAGATACCCTCCAAGAAGTCAGAGCAAAACCTCTTTCTTTCCTACCCCCTTCACCTTAAGCACCCCTTTTTTTTTTGAATGATGAAGTTCTCTTTATTTATTTAGCATGAAGGAGGAGAAGAGATCACCAGCATTTCTGCATGAAGGTACACAAAGCTGATATCCACTAAGCACTGAATCTGCCAGGAAGCCTCTCTGGAACAGGCAGCTAGTCCACAGATATCCTGCATCCCGTATGCCAGTTTAAACCACCCCTTTTTAATGTAATGCTGTATTGACATGTTATTTGCTTTTTTTTGAGATAGTGTCTCAGTTGAACCTGGAAATAGCTATGTAGCCCAAGCTGGCCTCAAACTTATGATCCTCCTACCACACCCTCCCAAGTACTGGTATTACAGGCATGAACCACCACTTTTGATTTGCATGTAATTTTTTATGTATATATCACATGCCAGTAGACTAAGCTCCTCAAGGTCAGTTGACTACCTTTTATTATAGCCACATATCATAACTCAGTGCTCGACTTACAATGTGTTACCATTATAAGTTGGTCAAATGAACTTTATTTAACCTCCTTTATACTTTTTCTTTGAGATGGTCAATACCTACATTTATTATAGCTTTGGAGATCATCTCAGAGAGAGAGGTTGGTCAACTTGATCAAGGTCACACAAATAGGAAAAGAGATGAGATGAAAATCTTTGTATTCTCTGACTCCAATGCCCATGCTGTTTCCATCAAACTATAATTGTTCAAGGAACAAATGAAAAAGACACAGGTCTTCCTGTTAAGCTGAAAAGTCATCCCATTCAGTTGTCTAAAAAGTAACCTGAACAAACCAAATGTGGTATGGTGTGCACGTAATTCCAGCTACTTGGGAGGCTGAGGCAGGAAGATTGCTTGAGCCCAAGAGTTTGAGACCAGGCTAGGTAATGTAGCAAAACCTGTGTGAACTGGTGGCTCACATCTATAATCTTAGCTATTTGAGAAATTGAGATGGCTTGAATTGTGGTTCACGACCAGCCCAGGCAGGGAGTTCATGAGACTGCATCTCAACCAATGGCTGAGTGCAGTGGTTTGTGTCTGCCATCCCAGCAGTGGCAGGAAGCTTAAAATAGGAGAATCAAGGTCCAGACCAGTCAAGGAAAAAAGCAAAACCCATCTCCCAAATACCCAGAGCAAAAAAAGGCTTAAGTAGTATAGAGCCTGCCTCGCAAGCTTAAAGCCTGAGTTCAAACCCCAGTACCTCCCCACCAAACAGAATTCCTTAATGACACAATGAGTACTTTTGTACAGAAATAGTTTTCATAGTTGCTGTTGTTTTGGAATAGATTCCTACAATGGGAATTGCTCAGTTAAGGAATATAAGTTTTTTTTTTAAATAAAGTGCTGGGGCCTTGTGCATAGTAGGCAAGTCCTGTACCATGGAGCAATAACCCCAGTCCCCTCCCCCTTTTTATGCCTTTTGTTTATTGCTAAGCTTCAGCACACTGTTGAGCAAAGAGCATAGACCTGACCATACTATAAACCAAATTTGGCAGGTCAGAATTCAGTTTTAAAAGCTAATTCGTCCTCAAATGAAGAAGGCATACTTATGGTTGTTCAATGGCCCCACATTCGGCTAGTTGCTAATAATTTTAAAAAAGGAATTCCTAGCCAGGTACATTGGTGCATGCCTATATGTCCCAACTATTCAGGAGGCAGCAACAGGAGAATCTTGAGTTCAAGGCCAGCCTGGGTTATATATAGCAAGATCACAATTTCAATTAAATAATAAAAAATAAAAATAACTCAAACAGTTTTAGCCTTATAGGACCTACCAGCTTTGTGTACTCCTGGAAGTCCCATCTCACATTTGTTAGCAATAACTTAGCCTTGGGCCATGAATACCCCAAACCACTGCTACCCTTCAGAAATCACAAACCCAAACACTTCTGAGGGACATCACCGCACAACTTCCCTGCCACCTTTAAGAATTCCTTTCCTCTTCTCTTCTTCTAGATGACAGAACCTGGGCTAGAATCTTGTGAAAGATCTCCTACTAAGAGGGAAAATCCCTCTGCAACTTGTCCAAGTGCCATACAATAAAGCTTGTCATGCATTACTGTTTAAACAAAAGACGTAGGTCTTATTATTTTGGTGTCTTTGTTTCCCTCTTTTTTTCTTTTTTGGCAGGGCACTTGAATAAAGTGTATCTGTTGTGTACTTATTATGTACCAGCACAATGCTAAATGGAGGATAATGGAAAGATAGAAAGGATGAAAGGAGGTAAGGGATAGGGACAGAGTGACTGTAGTCAAATGGAAACTGAAGATTCAGAGGGATAGTTGAGATGGACAAGGGAAATTTTATATGATAAACCCATGCTCCTATCAATTCAGATATACTGCCCTCTTCTACTCAACATATGGCTTTGCTTCATCAAATCCTATATATCCTACCATGACATCTGAGTGAACCAAAAATCACTTGAGTAAAGACTGACTGAGTATATAGCTCAGTGGTAGAGTATGTGCTTGGGGGTGGGGGGAGAGGGAGGGGGCGGAGTGGGTGGTAAGGGAGTGGGGAGAAATGAACCAAGCCTTGTATGCACATATGAATAATAAAAGAAAAATGAAAAAAAAAATAAATAAAATAAAATCACTTCCAGCAGAATAAACTTGTATTCATCTACTGTTTATAATTTATGCATCTTTATAATTTTGATTAAAATATTCAAAACAGTAAATTAGCATTGTTAATATTCAAAATATTTTTCCAATTAAATTACATTTAAAATATGTCAAAATTTTTAAAAGATTTTTCTATATGTGTATTAGTCCTGCATTCAGGATTTGGAAAAAAAAAAAAAAGAAGGTCCTGGGTTCCATCCCCAGCCCCCTCCCCCCCCACACACAGTGTGGTGTGAGTCAATTTTGTATGATTGTGGTATTTGGGTTTTGGAACAGTTGGAATTCTATCCAGTATCCCTATGGATGTAAGAGAAGAAGGATGGGAAATGCAGTTTCCTATATTTATTGATGAGTATTTCTTATGTGACTTGTATGTTCACAACCTTGGTTTATTCTCTACTGAGATATTTTTCATTTTCATATTAAATATAACCTTTTTTTGTTATATATGTTTCAGATATTTTGTCCAAAGAACTTGGCTTTTAACTTTGTTTATGTGCCTTTCTCTATGCAAAAGTTTATATTTGTTTTATAATTTTATTAGCATATAATAAGTGTATAGGGGATACATTGTGATAGTTACATATGTGCTTACAATATATCTTAGTTGGATTTACTCCCCCCATCATTCTCCCTCTTCCCTTTTTGCAACCCTTCTTAGAACAAGTTCAACAGGTTTCATTCTTCTGTTTTCATGTATAGATACAAAATATATCCACCATACACACCCTCATTCTCTCTTTCCTTGTGCTCACCCCCCTCCCACTGGTACCCATCCCCAGAAAAGACTTACTTAGTTTTTATGTTGTTGAATCTATGTATTTTTCCCCTTTTTGTGGCAAGGGCTCTACCACTGAGACTCAGCCCCTGTCCAATCTTTTCCTTCTTGACTTCTGACTTTCTTGTCATGGATGACAGATCTTCTCTCCTCCTAGAATTTAAGAATATTGTAAATACCTTTAATAATTTAAAAATTTAGGTCTTTACATGGAATTTATTTTTGTATATGTTTTCCTACTCAATGTGTGAAATCAAATTCACTGTCTTCACCAGAATCTGCTGTGTCTTTCTTCCCTCTTTGTGATATGATCATTCTTTCTAGTTACCCAGACTTGAAATTGTATGATCGTCTTCATCTCCTCCTTGTTCTACACATCTTAGTAAGATTTGCCAGTTAGCCCAATGATGCATTTACTGTAAAAGAAAATTTAAAATCATCCATTTCATTCTTTATTCATGTGTCTTGGGTTTCCACTAATCTGGAACAATTTCTGAGTATTTTTCATGTTATTGGCATTTTTGAAAAGTATAGACCATATATTTTGTAGAATGCCTCTTAATTTTGGTTTATGTGATGTTTCCTCAATGGTAAATTCAAGTTATATGTTTTTGCAGGAAAAACACTGAAGTGATGCCAAGATCTTCTCTGTGTGTTGTATGAGGGGGAACCTAGTATTGGTTAGTACTATTGCTGGTGGTGTTGACTTTGATCACTTGATTTAATCATTTCATTAAGGTAGTATCTTCCAGGTTCCTCCACTGTAAAGTTGTTATGTCACCCTTCATAATTAAAAATATATCCGGTGAAGATGTACTTTGAGATTGTAAAAGTATCATATTATTTTTCAAACGTTTACTACATCGGTTACTCTTCCTAGAGCACTTTTCAATTCTATGTTTTAAAATTTTGATATATTGAATAGAAAACACATTCTTATGCTTCAAAAATTTTAAAGTACAATGAACATTCAGTGAAAAGGTAAAAGCCATTTTCCCACCTCTCATCCTAAATACCCACCTTTCTCATGGGCAATCAATGCTACTTTTGTGTATGTGCATTCTCCCAAGGACATCTTATGCATATGTATATAAATACATATATGTGGATAGTTATACACCTGTTTGCCCAAATTTACCATGGTATATACACTACTCTATGCCTTGCTCTTTTCACTAAGACTATATCTTAAAGATCACTGCATATATTCCAGTTAATCTATTGCTTCATAACAAATTACTTCAAATCAAGGTAGATTGTATGCACATATGTAAATGTCACAATGAAGCTCCCTGTGTAACTAATACATGGTAATAAAAATGTCAAAAAATTCAGAGCCTTAAAGTAACAATGACTTAATTTTATAAAAAATGTATCATTAATAAACCGGGTACTGGTGGCTTATGCCTATAATCCTACCTATGTGAGAGGCTGAGATCAGGAGGATCGCAGTTAAGGCCAGCCCAGGCAAATAGTTTGAAAGACCCCTATCTCCAAATAACCAGAGCAAAATGGACTGGTGGTGTGGCTCAAGTGGGAGAGTGCCTGTTTTGCAAGCACAAAGCCCTGAGTTCAAACCCCAGTTCCACCAAAAAAATACATCATTAATGGCACAAGGGCGCTGCATTGTTAAAATTTCTAGATGCGTACTCTGAACAAGTTCCCCCCACCCAGTATATTCCATTAACCCCCCACTCCTTCCTTCAACTCTCCCCAAAGTTTGTTTTCATTATGCTATCTTCATACATATACATGTGATATACTTCAAACCTCTTCACCTCCTGGTATCCTTTCTTATCCCCCTCTTCCCTTGCCCCATAGTCCCCCTTCTACATTCATGTCCCATTTTCATTATTATTATTGTCATTTTAGACCTATATTCTACATATGAGTAAAAACATTTTAAAAGCCAATAATTTAAATTTTTAAGTTTCTTTCACTATTGTGGGCTCACCTGATCTCAGCTAAGAGGTTCTAGCTCAGGGTCTCTCATTCATTGTTAGACCAGACAATGAATGACCTAGGGCTGGAATCATATATGTCCAGGGGTTGATACTGACTATTGGCTAGAACCTCACTACCTATAGCTGAAATACCTGCAAAAGATACCTCTATGTGTCTATTTCCTCACAACATGACAACTAGGTTCTAAGAGTAAGTGTCCCAAAAAAAGACTAGGTGGAAGCTATATTACTTTTGATGACTTAGCCTCAGAAATCATAGTGTCACTTTTGCCGTAGTTACAAGCACACCTGGGCTTAAGGGCAGGGAATGCAGATCCCACTTCTTTTTTTTAATTTTTTTATTACTCATATGTGCATACAATGCTTGGGTTATTTCTCTCCCCTGCCCCCACCCCCTCCCTTACCACCCACTCTACCCCCTCCCTCTCCCGCCCACCCCCTCGCTTCCAGGCAGAAACTATTTTGCCCTTATCTCTAATTTTGTTGAAGAGAGAGTATAAGCAATAATAGGAAGGACGAAGGGTTTTTGCTGGTTGAGATAAGGATAGCTATACAGGGAGTTGACTCACATTAATTTCCTGTGCGTGTGTGTTACCTTCTAGGTTAATTCTTTTTGATCTAACCTTTTCTCTAGTTCCTGGTCCCCTTCTCCTATTGGCCTCAGTTGCTTTTAAGGTATCTGCTTTAGTTTCTCTGCGTTGAGGGCAACAAATGCTAGCTAATTTTTTAGGTGTCTTACCTATCCTCATATCTCCCTTGTGTGCACTCGCTTTTATCTTGTGATCAGAGTTCAATCCCCTTGTTGTGTTTGCCCTTGATCTAATGTCCGCATATGAGGGAGAACATACGATCTTTGGTCTTTTGGGCCAGGCTAACCTCACTCAGAATGATGTTCTCCAGTTCCATCCAACAAATGATAACATTTCGTTCTTCTTCATGGCTGCATAAAATTCCATTGTATATAGATACCACATTTTCTTGATCCATTCGTCAGTAGTGGGGCATCTTGGCTGTTTCCATAACTTGGCTATTGTGAATAGTGCTACAATAAACATGGGTATGCAGGTGCCTCTGGAGTAACCTGTGTCACAGTCTTTTGGGTATATCCCCAGATCCCACTTCTTAATAATGACATGTGAGTCGCATTGTAAGAAGAGCATGTTGGATAGAAAATTATCATAGCCATTTTGGAAAATACAGTATACCACAATGTAGATCTACCTAATATTTGCTTAATTGTGCAGCATTTATTATTTGAACATACCATAATTTATTTGACCATTCTCCTATTGATGGACATTTGGGTAATTTTCCAGTCATTCACTATCACAAACAATACTTATAGTGAGCAACCTCTTAACATACCTCATTTGGCATGTAGGGAAGGGATTTATCATGCAGATAAACCAGAAATTGATAGATCAAAGAATACAGGTATTTTGAAGTGTACTACTCAGTAACTTTTTGTGTACTCATGCATTGTGCATCTTTTACCACTATTCATTTTAGAACATTTCCATTATACCAGAAAGAAACCTCACTCCCTCTGTGCATCAACTCCCAGTTCTTCCATCTACCCAGCCTTAAGCAGTCACTCATCTACATCCTGTATTTGGGACATTTTATATAAATTGAGTCATATAATATGTGATCCTTTGTAACAAGCATCTTTCATTTAGTATAGTATTTTCTAGGTTCATCTGTGTTGTGGCATGTATGAGCACTTCATTTCTTTTATTACTAAATATTCCTTGTATGTCTACACCACATTCATTTATTTGCCAGTTGATGGGCATTTGAATTATTTTCACTCTTTAGCTATTATGAATAATGCTAATGTACATATTCATGTACAAGTTAATGAGAACATATATTTTCATTTCTTTTGGGCATATAAATAGGAGTAGAAATACTACATAATATTGTAGCTCTGTGTTCAGACATTTTAGGAACTGCCAGGTTGTTTCCAACATTATAAATATTAATATACATTTACAAATAGCCCTCGGAAGGATTGTCCCAATTTTTCTTCCACCAGGAACTGTTGAGAGTTCTTGTTTTCCCAGAGTCTCAGCCAATACATTGTTATCAAATTTGGGGTTTTTTTGACAGCTTGATATATTAAAAATGTTATCTGGATATAATGTTAATTTTAATTTTTCTTGTTATGGGTGACATTGAGCACCTTTTTCTAAATTTAAAAGCTGCCAATATTTGTTTTGCTGGGGTTTCTTTTGTTGTTTCTTATTTCTTATATATTTGTTGGAATTCTGTAGATATAAGGAGAATTAGACTATGAATTGCAAATATTTTCCCATTTTGTAATTTGTCCTCTACTTCGCATATGGTCATTTTGCAGTAGAGTTTTTGTTGTTGTTGTTGTTGTTCTTTTATGTGTACAAATGTGCCATTTCTTTTATGGCTTCTGGCATGTATTCCATAGTTAGAAAGTTCTCTTCCTTCTAAAATTATAAACTAATATTTACAGTGTGAGGCATAGATCCAACTTTTTTCCCAAATGGTTATTTGTCTTAACATTTAGTAAACAATCTACCTTTATCATATATTGAATTCCGAAATTTCAGATAACTTTACATATCTCTTCATAGTTAACTTGTGTTTCAGTAATTTTACAACAATAACATATATATATCCATTAAAAATAAAACACATCCTTCTTTATTAGTTCTTAAAATATAGCAAACTTTCTGAACTTTTCATAGTTAAATTAAATCTTTGTCTTTATTTTATTTTATTTATTTTTTGCAGTACTGGGGCTTAACTCAGGACCTATATCTTGAGTCACTCCACCAGGCTTTTTCCATTTTTATAATGGGTTGTTTTGAGATAGGGTCTCATGAACTGTTTGCCTGGGCTGGCTTCAAACCATGATCCTCCTGATCTCTACTTCCTGAGTAGCTCGGATTATAGGCATGAGCCACCAGCATCCGGCTTAATCTTTGGCTTTATTTTTAATAGCATATATTAATCATACAATATAATGGGTTGCATTATGACATTTTCATACATGTATACAATGTTCTTTGATCATAGTCAACCCCATCACTCTATTTTGTCCTCGTTACCCTTCCTACTGCCCTCACAAATAGTCCTCCTTCTACTTTCACATCTTTCTTTGAATCTGGATCCCACATATGAGAGAAAATATGATAGTTGTCTTTCTGAGTCTGGCTTATTTAACCTAACATGATCTCCAGTTCCATCCATTTTCCTGCAGATGACATAATTTCGTTCTTCTTTATGGTTGAATAAATACTCCATTGTGTATATATGCACCACATTTTCTTTATCCATTCATCTGTCCCTTGGCCCCTAGGCCGATTCCCTGACTTGGCTATTGTGATTAGTACCACAATAAATAAGGATGTGCAAGTATTGCTATTATATGTTGACTCAGATTTCTTTGGGTCTATACCCAGGAGTGGTATACCAGGATCATATGGTACTTCTATTTTTAGTTTTTTGAGGAACCTCCATACTGACTTCTATAGTGGCTACCCTAATTTGTATCCACCAGCAACACTGTATAAGGGTTCCTTTTTTTCCCACGTGCTTACAGGAATTATTTGTTGTTTGTTTTCTTGATGATAGCCCTTCTGACCAGGGTGAGATAGAATCTCAGTGTTTTAATTTGCCTTTCTTTTAAGGCTAAGGATGTTGAACATTTCCTCATGTATTTATTGGCCATTTTACTCCTTTTGAGAACTGTCTGGTCAAGTCATTTGCCTATTCATTAATTGGATTACTTGTTCTTTTAATGTTAAATTTTTTTGAGCTCTTTATATATTCTGTGTATTAATCCCTTGTCCGATAAATAGCTATCTCTTAACTGTGGTAATTGTTTCCTTTGCTGTGCAAAAGCTTTTTAATTTGATACAATCCCCTTTGTCAATTCTTGCTGTTTTTTCCTGAGCTATTGGAGTCCCATTCAGAAAGTCATTGCCTATGTCTATAATTTTAAAGTTTTCCCTATGGTTTCCTATAGTAGTTTCAAAGCTTCGGGTTTTACATTAAGGTCTTTGATGCATTTTCAATTGATATATTTTGTACAGGGTGAGAGGTAGGGGTCTAATTTCAGTCTTCTACATGTGGATATCCAGTTTTCCCTGCACCATTTATTGAAGAGACTGTCTTTTCTCCAATGTATGTTTTTTGACAAATTTGTCAAGAATCAGATGGCTGTAGCTACATAGACCTATTTGTGAATCTTATGTTGTATTCCATTGATGTATATGTCTGTTTTTGTGCCAGTACCATGATATTTTTGTTACTATGACTCTGGAGTATAATTTGAAATTGAATATTGCGATACCTCTGTGATTGCTCTTTTTGGTGGCCCTAGGGCCTCACACTTGGTAGGCATCTACTCTTACCACTTGAGCCACCCCACCAGCCCTTTTTTTGTGATGAATTTTTTTGAGATAGGGTCTTGCAAACTATTTGCCTAGGACTGGCTTCAAATCAGGATCCTCTTGATCCCTGTCTCCCAAGTAGCTAGGAAGCACCTGGCTCAGGATTGCTCTTTGAGCTTAGGATTGCTTTGGCTATTTGGGGTCTTTTGTGCTTCAAAATGAGTTTTAGGATTGTTCTTTTCTATTTCTGTAAAGAATATGGGAGTTTTGGTGGGGGAGTGCACTGAATATATAGATTGTTTTTGGTAGACTAGACATTTCCACAATATTCTGCTGATCCGTGAACCTGGGAGGTCTTTTCATCTTCTAGTGTATTTTAATTTCTTTCTAAAGTATTTTATAGTTTTCATTATAGAGGTCTTTCATTTCCTTGGTTAGGTTTATTCCTAGGTATTTTTTAGGCTATCTGAGTGGGATTTTTTTTCAATTATTTCTTCCTCAGAATGCTTGTTATTGATATAAAGAAAAGTTACTGATTTTATATATTGCTTTTGTATCCTGCCACTTTGCTATAAGTATTTGTCAGAAGAGTTTTATGATGAAGACTTTAGGGTCTTTAAGTATAGGATCATATCATCAGCAAATAGGGATAACCTGACTTCTTCCTTTTCTATTTGTTACCCCTTTTATTTCTTCCTTTGGGTTTATTGATCTGGCTAAGATTCAAGCACTAGCCAGGCATAGTGGTCCATGCTTGTAATTCCAGCACTCAGGAGGCTGAAGTAGGGGGATAGAGAGTTCAAGGCCAGCCTGGGCTACATAAGGAATTGCAGGACAGCCTGAGCTGCATAGGGAGGCTCTTCTGTCTCAAAGAATTCAAGTAGTATATTGAGTAAGAGTGGAGAGTATGGTCATCCTTGTCTGATCCCTGATTTTAGAGGAAATGCTTTCAGTTTTTCCCCACTTAGTATAATGTTAGCTATAGGTTTGCTATATATAACCTTTATTATGTTTCTGTTCCTAGTTTCTTCAGGGTTTTATCATGAAGGGATATTTAATTTTATCAAAGACTTTTCTGCATCTATTGAGATGATCGTGTGATTTTTTTTGTCCTGATTCTGTTTATGTGTTGTATTACACTTACTGATTTGCATATGTTGAACCATTCTTGCATCCTTGTAGTGAAACCAACTTGATCACGGTGTGTGATTATGTGTGTGGGGGGGTACTGGAGATTGAACTCAAGTCCCACTCCACTCACTTGAGCTATGCCCCCAAGTCCTTTTGTTTTTATTTTGTTTTTGAGATAGAGTCCCACTAACTTTGCCAAGGCTGGCCTCAAACTCAACATCATTCTGCCTCTGCCTCCCATGTAGCTGGGATTACAGGCATGCATACCACACCTGGTTGATGTATGATGTTTTTATTGTGTTGTTGAATTCATTGTGCAAGTGTTTATTTAGGATTTTTACATGCATATTCATCTAGGAAATTGGTGTTTTTTGTTGTGCCATTGTCCAGTTTTGGTATCAGGGTAATTCTGGCTTCAAGAATGAGGTTAGTAGTGTTTTTTTCCTTTCTATTTTATGGACTATTTTGAGGAGCATTAGTGTTAGTTCTTCTTTAAAGGTTTGGTAGAATTTAGCAATGACTTTGTCTGGTCCTGGGCTTTTATTTGTTGGGAGACTCTATTACCATTTCAATCTCATTGGTCATTATAGATCTATTTAAGTTATTTATATCCTTTGTTCAATTTTACTAGGTCATATGTGTCTAGAAATTTATCTATTTCTTCTAGATTTTCCAATTTATTGGTATACAAGTTTTTAAAATATTTCTTAATGATCCTATGGCTTTCAGTGGTGTATACTATAATATTCCCTTTTTGTGTCTAATTTTATTATTGGCAGTCTTCTTTCTTTTTCTTGCGGTTACTTTAAGTAAGGATTTGTCAATCTTGTTTATCTTTTCAATAAACCAAGTTTCTTTTCATTTATTCTTTTTTTTTTGGTGGGACTGGCGTTTGAATTCAGGGCTTAGCACTTGCAAAGCTGATGCTCTACAGCTTGAGCCACACTTCCAGTCCATTTTGCTCTGGTTATTTTGATGATGGGGTCTCATGAACTGTTTGCCTGGACTAACCTCAAATCACTATCCTCATAACAGCCTCAAACTAACTAGGATTACAGGAATAAGCCACCAGTGCCTGGCTTTTTATTGATTCTTTATATTGTTCTTTTAGTCTCCATTTCCTTAATTTCTGCCCTTGTCTTTATTATTTATGTCAGTAATTTGGGATTCGACTTGTTCTTCTTTTCCTAAGAGCTTTTGAGGTACATCACTAGGTTATTTATTTGAGATCACTTTCTCTCTCTCTCAGAACTGCCTTTGTTGTGCCCCAAAGGTTCTGGTAAGTTGCATTTTCATTTTCATTTGATTCTAGTAATCTTTTAATTTCTTCCCCGATTTCTTCAGTGACCCATTGATCATTCAAAAGTGTGTTGTTTGGGCTAGAGGCATAGCTCAAGTGGTAGAACACTTGCCTTGTGAGCATGAGGCCCTAAGTTTAAACCATGGCACTACCAGAAGTGTGTTGTTCAAACCCTGTGTATTTATATAGTTTGTGTAGTTTTCTGTTGCCATTCACTTTTAATTTTATTCCATTAAGATCTGATAAGAAGGGTTGGTGGAATGGCACAAGTGGTACAGTGCCTGCTTAGCAAGAGTGAGACCCTGAGTTCAAACCCAGTACCACTAAAAAAATCTGTAAGATCTGATAAAATACAAGAAATTAGTTAATACTTGCTAATAGGCATGGCGGTTTACACTTGTAATTCTAGCTACTCAGGAGGCAGAAATTGAGAGGATTGTGGTACAAGGCCAGCCCAGACAAAAAGTTAGCAAGATCCAGTCTTAGCAAAAAGCTGAGGAAGAATGTCTGCAATCCCAACTATGCAGAAGGCCTTAGGTAGGAGGATTGTGGTCCAAGCTGGCCTTGGGCAAAAAAAGTGAGACTCTACCTGAAAAATAACTAAAACAAAAAGAGCTGGTGGCATGGCTTAAATTATAAAGTTTCTGTCTAGCAAGTGTGAGGCCCTGAGTTCAAACCCCAGGATTACCAAATATAAAGGACTTTCTTTATGGCCTATTATGTGATCTATTTTGGAGAAAGTTCAAAGGGCTGCTGAGAAGAAAGTATATTCTGTAGAGGTTTGCACATCTAATGCTTTGCTTCAGATTTGTCAAGACACAGGAAAGTACTAGGTGTCTAATCTGCTATCTTTTCCAGCCTCAAATATTTGTCTTTAATTTCAGCTATGTTGAAGTCTGTGGAGAAGGTAAAGTAATACATTGTGTCAAAGCACAACCAAAACTAAGAAATTCTTGTCTAGATATTTGGCTACTAGGGTTAACTGTTAATCATAGTTTTACAGTGGTTCTTAGTAAATAACATTAGTTTCCTGCTGAGGGAGCATTGTCAAGAACAGGTATGTACAGGCTGGAGTGATAAAGCACTTGCCTAGTAAGTGTAAGGCCCTGAGTTCAGGGGAAAAAAAATCCTGTTGTGTCCATTATAACATTGAAAGAAAAAATTGGTGCCTCAGGCTTTACTTATAATTAATGTAGTCCCATCTTTAAAATTCTAGAGGACCTGACTGGGACACCAAACTGTATGAGGAAGGGGGTGCTACAGTCAGAGTGCTGCTTACTGAACTATATGGCAAAGTTGGAGAAATCCGTCACTGGGGCCTAATCCGATACATCTCTGGTATCTTAAGGAAAAAGGTGGAAGCACTTGATGAGGTACTATAAGTTCTTCTTGAATTAATATCAAATCTAGATCAGGGTGCTTTTTAAAAAGTTGGTTTTTCCAAAGTTGGGCTATAGCTCAGTGGTAGAATACTTGCTTATGCATGAGACCCTAGGTTCAATCTCTAGCACTGCAGGAAAAAAAGTCAATTTCCATTACTGTTTTAAAGTAATCGCAACCTCTATTTCACATGTTGTCTTTCACAAATAAAGTTTTTGGCATTCAGTTAGCTTTTTGTGAATGACAAATATACATTAATTAAGCATAAGAACTGTAGCCTTCAGAAGTGTTATAAACTGTAAGAATTCTAGATCTTTTTTTCTTCCTTTTTAAAAAAATTTTTGAGACAGTGTCTTGTTATATAGTCTAGGCTGACCTTGAACTCATGATCTGTTTGCATTAGCCTAGAATTCTAGGTGTTAAGAATGAATTTACACTGAACTAAAAGTTCCTACCTCCTAAAAGATGAAAAGACTTTATTGTTCCTTCCCAGAAGTCCCTCTTTTCTGTTCTTCATGTATTTCCTAAGAAGAGAAATGTTTGTGAAAAGGTGAGGTCTTATGGTAGGGATAATGTTATGCCATCTCTTTTTAGGCCTGCACAGACCTTCTCTCTTACCAGAAACATTTGACAGTGGGACTCCCTCCAGAACCTCGAGAGAAGACCATCTCTGCGTGAGTGTGGTGTTTGGTTATGTTTAAAAAGGCTTTTCTGAGCCTTTAAAGATCTGTGTGGACTTAATGCAGTTCTCTTGCCCCATTCTATTGCTGGATGACAATGTCCTACATGTACACTTCCATCAGAGACACTCGAGGAGAAGGTTGGCTTGACAGGGCACAAGTAAGTAAGAGAGAAAAGCTCATAGGGAGTAATGTTTAAACGTTTTTTGCTTATTGGCTTTTCCCAAACTTCCCATTCAAAAAACACAGCAAAATACATAGGGCACTGGGAATTAGCGCCCACCAAAAGTCAACCATACTCTAAAAGATGAGGTGGATGAAAGTGTGAGGCTGGAGCACAGGGGTGATGATGTAACTCCATTCTGCTCAAGAAGGAATAGGTGGGGTGAAGGTCAAAGTTGAAGGGGAAAGATGGGTGCTTGGAGAGCAGAGTGAGGTAGCATCCCTGCAGGAGCATTGTCATGAAATTGCCACTGGCACTGTTCTGCCACAGCTTCCAATTGGCAGCAGTCTTCTAGGACAGTCGGGGGCTGGAGAGGGTGAAAAGTCTAGACTAGGATGGAAAGTGTGATTCTTACATGTCTTTCTTTTGCCATTAGCCATGCCAGTAAAATTCATGTGCACTAAATCTATTTAATTTTGTGTCATGCTAGTACCAATATTTAAATCTATAAGCAGGTTGCATTTCCAGGAAATATTTTAGAAGGATTCTAATTTTATTCATAAACAATCAGAAAAATCTGTATTTCTTTCAAGAAGTGATTTAAACAAGACATTCCCTTTGCCTGTCAGTTCTACTTTAGTAGGTAGCATAGTGAAAAAATTTTTTACTTTTTTTAAAACAGGGTCTCACTATGTAGCCTAGGCTGGCCTCAAATTTATAATCCTCCTGCCTTAGCCTCCTGGGTGCTGGGATTACAGGAATGTGCTACCACCCCTAGCTAGTGAAAAGTTTATTTTGTAAATAAAACAGGCTCTAGAAATAGAGCTTATTCAGGAATAAATGAGAGAAGTAATCAGGGATACCTTGATGATGTCTGCATACCACCTCCTTCCTGATTTATAGCCATAATTTCTGTTGCCTCTAAGATCCAATTCAAACTCCTAGATGAAGACTTGGAGAGATATGTCTTAGGATGATGTGTCATAGATTCCATGTATAAAGTCCTAGTTACACTTTAGGAAAGTAGTTCTAACCTTTTGTGTTAGTTTGCTTGGGCTGCCATAACAAAATACCATAGACTGGTAGTTTAAACAACAGAAATTTATTCTGTCACAGGTCTGGGGGATAAATCGGAGTGTCGGCAGAGGTAGTTCCTTCTCAAGGCTATGAAGGGCTTTGTTCCAGGCCTCTTTTGGATTGTACATGGCTGCCTTCTTCCTATGTCTCTTCATATTTTTTTTCTTCTGTGCATGTGTCTATGTGCAAATTTCCTTTTTTTTTTATAAGAGTATCAGTCATACTGGGTTAGGACTCACCCTAATTAATTCACTTTAATCACCTCTAAAGACCATATCTCCAAATAAAGTCATACTCTGAAGTACTAAAGATTGGGGTTTCAACATATTAATTTTGGAGAGACACAATTCAACCTGTAACACCTTGTTTCTGACAGAAAGAACCTCTGATCACAAGTCAGATCAGTTTTGTGACACTGTAGGTAATCCAAAAGAAGATGGCATGAAGTCTGGAAGAATGTGTGTATAGTTGAATCCATGTCTGTGTGTGTGTGGAAGAGTGTGTGCACAAACTAATGAAACTATAGACAATCAGTTTAACTCTTTAAGATGTGACTGTAATGGTTTCCAAAAGGCACAGTTTAAAATTAGTTTATTTATTTGTACCCTTAATAGTTACCTGTCAAATGTCAAGGACTAACCATGAAAGACTATTCTGGAAGGCTATCACGGAGTGACTTTTAAATAAAAATTTGAAGGAGAAAGACAGTGTAGATGTAGAAGGGAAATAGTAGAGCTTTCTTAGTTGATATGGGCCAGAGTGGTTTGGGGAGGCAATGAATGAGCTTTGGACACTGAAAGAACCAGAAAGTTACTGGTAATGATGAGGTGTTGAAGGCAGTGACTTGGACTTGGAAAGAGCTTTTGTTTATGTTTTCAATATATTTAGGTTTAAGTCATTGTAGAATTTTGTCTTTATTTGCTGTCTTCTTCCTCAGACCCCTGCCCTATGAAGCACTCACTCAACTGATTGATGAAGCCAGTGAAGGGGACATGAGCATTTCAATACTTACACAGGTAAAAGCATTATATAGCCCAATCTGGCAGTTTACAAAGACAACAAAGTAGAGACCTGCGGTATAATTTTTGTTTACATCCATTCTGTGCGCAGGAAATAATGGTATATTTAGCCATGTATATGCGAACCCAGCCTGTCCTCTTTGCTGAAATGTTTCGACTTCGAATTGGTCTGATTATACAGGTTATGGCAACAGAACTGGCCCACTCCCTTCGATGCTCAGGTATTCAATTCAGTAACTATTTTTAGGCAGAATTCACTTTTCATGTAGATCAAGGAAGTTTGGGATTAGGAGGGAAAGAAAGCTACATTTTTATCCATAGTTCAGAATCTGCGTAAGGCAATCTTTTTCTCATGTTGATCAGTCAAGGGACTGATAAGAGGACATGTTTGTATACTGTTTACATCTTCAAAATGCCACCTCTTGGGGGCTCCCCACTCCAAATTCTTCTTAATCAACTAATCTTAACTAACCTCATTCCTCCTAACTCCTTAAGGGCTCTGAAGAATACTGAGTGTTACATACTAGAATGGGTTCTGATTCAGACAGTTGTTTCTGGAAGCTGTTCACACTATCAGTATTCTGTCTAGTCAACATTATGGTCTCATAAAGGAAGACAATATTTTATTAACATTTATCTGACACTCTTTGAAATTAAGTGTAGGTGCATTTATCAAGATAATAGTTTTCATTGGAAAAATAGTTGAGGCCTGTGGAAGTTGCGCAGCACAATTATATGGCAGTGGGTGGTGGAGGACATCCATGGGCACGACTCTTTTCCACTGGTATTTATTTGATTTCAACAAGAATGGCAAAATTATAGAGTTAGGGATGGTACAGAAAAATCTATTCACAATTAGAAAAGTTGAAAATGAAACTTACTGTTTCAGGTAAATTTCCTGAGAAGGCTATTTATTTCTTTATTTTGAGACAGGGCCTTGCTGTGTAGCCCAGGATGACTCAAATTCAAGATCCTCTCTGCCTCTACCTCCTGAGTCTTGAGATTATAGACGTATACCACCATTCCCAGATCTCAAAATGGTTAGCTAAGTGTATGCTATTAGAAATTTATTTTGTAATTCTCATATTCCAATCAAGGGAGTCAGACATTCTAATCCAAAAAAGAAATAAAGGATCTGGGTGTGTAGCTTAGTGGTAGGTAGCATATGTGCTTAGCATACACAAGGCTGTGGATCCAATCCCCAGGACAGGAAGGAAGGGAGGAAAGAAAATAGAGAAAAATAGGGAAGGTATGGCAGGAAAATCAGAATTCCTTCTGTCTTATGTTTCTGTTGACTAGCTGAAGAAGCTACGGAGGGTCTGATGAATCTCAGTCCTTCAGCTATGAAGAACCTCCTACATCACATTCTCAGTGGCAAGGAGTTTGGAGTGGAACGGAGTGGTAAGATTAAATAACTGCATTTCCATTTCAGAGTATGTAGTTTAAAAGTCTCATTAGTTTTAAAGTGTTCTTCTTTTATCAGAGGAACTTTTGCCCCAAATAAATAGAATGCCTGTATATCAAACAGTTAAAAGCAAAGCTATTATTTGGAACATGATTTGGAAACTACTATGTGCTCATTTTTTCCCTTAAATAATGTATCAACTAAGTGTATTGATTGTGCTCATGTTTCATTTTTAACTATTTTATTCATTCCCTTATATTAGCTTAAGTCTCAAGGACAAACTTATTTATATTCTAATTGGCAATAATTCAGGAGAACTTAAAATGTTTTGGGTATGTATATACATATGTATGTGTTTAGCTGCTGCAGTACACCTACCATATTCTTTCAGCCTTAACCTCTAGTATGTCTAGGAGTTCATCACAAACTAATTTTCCACATGTACTTTTTACATTTTTGATTAATATGTGTTAACTGTACATATTCATAGGGTTCATTGTGATATTTCAATACATGCATACAGTGTGCACTGATCAAATCCAGCCTGCACTTTTGGTTGTGACAGTATTATTTGGTGTTACATACCTAAAACAGCAGAACAAATGAAAATTAGTTATCACTCTTGCTCAGCTTTTAAGCTTAGGTCAGGTGAATGGATGACCAGACCTTAGAATGACAAAAGAAAGGATGCAGTAGTCCTCAGGCTAGGCATCTTGCTAGCATGCAGAATTTGATTCAATTGACCTGAGATTCTACTACCAAGCTTCTAGTTGTTGCTGATGGTCAGGGACCACACTTTAAATAGTTGGTTTTTAAAAATTAAGTTAAAAATAAAAGAACAACACATCTAATTCCTTTTAACATTGTGAAGAAAAAAAATGAACCCAATTATCCTCTTTTTCTCTTTAATCTCCCATTAATCAGTTCGTCCCACTGATTCAAATGTTAGTCCTGCTATTTCTATCCATGAGATTGGTGCTGTTGGAGCAACCAAAACAGAACGAACTGGAATCATGCAGTTAAAAAGTGAGATAAAGCAGGTAAGATTCTACCTGGGAGATTAGTTGGGATAGTAATCATGTTTAAGAACTTTCTTTTGGAATCAGACTTTGTTGGTATCATTTATTTTCTTTCATATCCTGAGTATAATTTAAGCCATTTATTTTTCAGGTGGAATTTCGTAGACTGTCTATTTCAACTGAGAGTCAGGTGAAACAACTTAGGGATTTTTTAACATACTTTAACTTTTAGTTCTATATAACATGCATGAGCCTGTGGCCTTTATACAAATAATAACAAGCCATGGAGTCACTTGTTTGAATCTCCTTTTTCTGGACCAGACAACTTTGCTAATTTTAGGAAGAAAGTAACTTATACCAGACAGCAAGAAATTAATACCCCAAGTTTCTCTTATTAGGACCAATGTGCAACTTTGGAGCTGAATTGATTTTCTTTATTAAACTAGATTTAGACTTCCTAATAATAGACGTTTGAATACCAGATTAGAGGGCTTTCTTTTTTAAAAATGAATTTTCAGACTCAGCATGAGCAAGGCCCTGGGTTTGGTTTCCAGCATTGAAAAATAAACAAAATCTATTCTGTGATCTTACCCACCAAATAGACCTTTATTGTTGCCATGAGAAAGGTGTATGAAAGGTAGTATGGATACATAGAGGAGAAGCATCTAAGTCAGTCTCAGTCCAGGAGTTGTTGGGAGTCATCAAACACCATATTGTAGCTTCTTACTCTTCCTTACAGTGACAATAAATGAGTTACTGCATTATTCAAAGATATAGTTAACACAGGCTTCAGTAGCTATTTTTTAAAACTCTGGGAAATTATTTTGTTTTCAGATCTCCAAGTTCAGAAGGTACTTATTTGGTCCCTCCTAGAACACTTTTTATGAAAAGCTTAAAACTCTTCCTGTTTTCAAAGTAGAATTGTGATAGCTTATAGGATTAAAAATTAATCCAGAAAGGCTGGCAGAGTGATTCAAGTGGCAGAGCACCTGCCCAGCAAGTGTGAGGCCCTGAGTTCAAATCCACGTACCACCAAAAAGATTCATCCAGAGCAGGATAGGTGAAATGAGGATTTTGTTTGTCTTCTTTTAAAAGGGGAATGCCTTTTTAAAAATTTTTTTATTATTCATATGTGCGTACAATGCTTGGGTCATTTCTCCCCCCTGCCCCCACCCCCTCCCTTACCACCCACCCCACCCCCTCCCTCTCCCCCCACCCCCTCGATACCCGGCAGAAACTATTTTGCCCTTATCTCTAATTTTGTTGAAGAGAGGGAATGCCTTTTTAAAAAGGGAATCTTGAAGGACAATGAGCTAGTGCTGATAGGTGAAATGAGGATTTTGTTTGTCTTCTTTTAAAAGGGGAATGCCTTTTTAAAAAGAGAGTCTTGACGGACAATGAACTAGTGCTTAAAGTTTAACTTGAAATAAACTTAATTTGAGTACACTGGCTCCTTTTGACATGAACAAGAATGAAATAGAGAGAAGCCTCGCATCTTTAAACAAAGTGTTCACTTTATAATTTTTTTCAGATAATTTGAATAATCTGAATATTTTCATATTTGAGAGGGGAAAGAACAACATTCAATACTGAATAGTAAAATTGATATTGTTAGTTAACAATTCTTATTTTAGTTAAAAGTAATTAGCTTAATGTTTAATCATTGTTTATAGTCACACAGTAAAACGTCATAAGTTCATCATATATTTACAACTGGAAATCATGTTCCAAGCTAGATTAATACACTGCTAAAACTTGATCTACCAAGCTACTCATTTTAGTTCTTTTTCTACACATCCACTACCTATAGATCTTTAAGGGAGCCCAAATCATTAGGACTATAATTTAAAGAATTGAGACCCTTGATTTTCTTTACTTTCTCATCTGCCTGTCTGGTATTTTGTACTGTTCTACAACCTTTTCTCTATCACTGACCAGTGCCCCCTTTTCTGGGCAAAAACACTTTGAGAGAGTTTTACCCATTTATTTTACCCCTTACTATGAGCACAATTTTTTCAGCTTTGTAATGATAACATGGCTGTCTAGTTACTTACATGCCCCATACTTTTACTCTACTAATAAATTTTTAAAACACAAGTTGTAGTTGCCTTGCCTCATTGCTTTAAAATATTTATTTTCTCATTTTTCTTATAGTCCAATGGTGGTCATCTCTCGGGTATAGATTTGATGTCACCGTCTCTTCTGGTAACTGCTCTTATCTTGTATTATATTCCATTCACAAGTACATTGAATATGCTGTCATATAAATCATGGTATGCTACTTGACTAAAAAGAAAAACCAAATCAAAAACTAAAATAGGTATAAAACAACTTCACATATGAGGGTGAAATATATTTCCTTCCCAATAAGGTAGTTTGAAAGGGAGTTCAGCTCCTTTTTTTTCCATTTTAGCAAACAAATTCAATTTAAGAAGTACTTTTATGTATATGTTTAGTCATTCTTTCAACTAATATAATTTATTACATGCTTACTGTGTACCAAACAGTATACTAGATAGCATAAGCATCACCTAGGTACAATGCCAATTCTTGGTCCCCATCCTAGGCATACTGAATTAGAAAGACTAGGGATTATGTCCAGCAATCTGTGTTTTAATAAGATCTTTAGGTAATTCTGATGCACTTTTAAATTTCAAAACCACGAGAGTTAGCTATTAATTGATTTAGTAAATGTTGCATACCAATACTGTATCAGGTAACTAGAGTTACAATGATGAACAAAATTGATATGGTCCTTCATAAAGCTTACAGTTTAGGAAAACTAATCTCTTAAATTTCTTTGGTTTAAATCAAAGATTGCTTATAGCCTGTGATTTCATATTCCATAGGCTGTAGATAAAATATAGGAAAATATTAGAAATATTTTGGTTAACTTTACCCAAATACCCTGTAATGAATTAATACAAGTTGGCCAACTCTGTTATGTCCACATTAATAGAGGAAAGAGGCATAGAATTGTATACAAAAACTCAAAATTAGTGATACGTAATTTTTCAAAACATTTCTAAATTGTATTTTGTCAGATATATACCCTTTCTGGTTTGACCCTGCTACCATCAGCTTAGGATCTTGGTAGTAGAGACAAGATAATGAAAATTAATTAAATGAAAGTTCATCTACTTGACAAATCTGTGTGATCGTCTCTTTTACATAGCAATAGTTGATGTAAGCAATTAAAATGTGAGAAGTTCTTTTTTTGGTGGAACTGGGACTTGAACTCAGGGCTTCACACTTGCAAAGCAGGTGCTCTACTGCTTGAGCCACATCTCCAGTCCATTTTGCTCTTGTTATTTTGGAGATAGGGTCTTGTGAACTGTTTTCCCAGGCTAGCATCAAACCATGTAGCTGGGATTATAGATGTGAGCCAAGTTCTTTTCTTAGGTAATATTTCTATTATCTTCTTCTTTGTATTTATTTCTGAATCGAAACTGTCAGCCACTTTCACCATTGTATTTCATCCTTTAGTGTAGTTTTTCAGAGTTCCTTATGTTGTACATGTATTGATACTTCATTCCTTTTTATTGAGGAATATATCCTATAGCATTGATATACTACATTTTATTCATTAGTTGGTAGACATCTGAATTGTTTCTATTTTTTGGCCATTACAAATAATACTGCTATGAACCTTCATGTGTAAATTTTTATACAGATGTGTAATTTTCATTTCTCTTGGATATCTATTTAGAAGAGGAAGTGATGGATCATATGGTAATTACATTAAGCATTCTAGGGAAATGCCAAACTTTTCTAAAGGTGCTATACCACTTTCCATCTCTATCATCAATGTATGAAGGTTCTAATTTCACATCCTCCCCAACCCTTTTGTCATTGTTATTTTTGCCATCCTGATGGGTATGCAGTGGTATCTCATTGGGGTTTTGATTTGCATTTCCCTAGTAGCTAATGATGTGGAGGATCTTGTCATGAGTCTGTTGGCCACCTGTTCATCTTCTTTGGAGAAATGTCAACTCAGATCCTTTTTGTTTTGGTTTTTGGCAGCCCTGGGGTTTGAACTCAGCCTCACGTTTGCTAGTCAGTTGCTCTACCACTCAAGCCACACCCCAGCCTTTTTTGCTTTACTTATTTTCAGATAGGGTCTCAAGCTTTTTCCCAAGGCCAGCCTTGGTCCCTGATCCTGCTACCTTTACTTCCTACAGTGGTGGGATTACAGATGTGCTCTACCATGCCTGGCTTGTTCTTTGAGATAGTTTTGCTAACTTTTGTCTGGGCTGCCTTGAATCGTGATTCTCCTATCTTTGCCTCCCAAGTAGCTGGGATTATGTGTGTGAGTGTTTGCCTGTTTTTCAGATGGGTTATTTATCTTTTATTGTTGGGTTGTGAATTCTTTATGTACAATTCCTCTATAGAATATATAATTTGCATATATTTTCTCCCATTCTGTGAGTTGCCTTTGCACTGTCTTAATGATGTTCTTTGAAGAATAAAACTTTTTGATGTTTACAAAGTCTAATCTATTTTTTCCTTTCTTGCCCATGTTTTTGGTGGTATCTAAGAACACTTTACCTAATCCAAGGTTAGAAATATTCAATACTATTTTTGTTCTAATTTTATAGTTTTAGCTCTTACATTTAGATCTTTCATTGTATTGGGAGTACGGACTCCCCAAGACCATCCCCAGGATTGGTGATTCACTAGGAAGAGTCTTAGTATTCTACACATGAGTCACACAGCTCTGATTTATTATAAGAAGATACAAAAAAAATCAGTAAAAGGAAAAGTTTCACTGTGTGAAATCCAGGGAAAACAGGCACACACTTTCAGAATACTCTCCCATTGGAGTCATGCAGTATCCACTTAGTTCCCTCTGCAATGACTTGGGGCAGCATGTATGAAACGTTGCCAAACCAGAGAAGCTCATTAACTCAGCACCCAGAGTCTTTATTCAGAGCCAATCATATAAACAACTCTGTCTGGCACATGCCAAAACTCCAAACTCTCAGAAGGAAAGTGGGTGTTCAACATAAACTATAGTCTTTTTTTTTATTATTGCTATGCTTGGGGTACATTATGACATATACAAAAATTCTTACAATACGTCATAGTTGAATTCACCCCCTCCATCATTCTCCATTATCCCCCCTCCTCCCATTCCTAGAACAGTTTCAACAGGTCCCTTTTTTCCATTTACCTACATGTGTACATAATATTTCCACCATATTCACCCTCCTATACCTTTTCCTTATATCCTCTCCCCTCGCACTGGTACCAACCCCCCAGACAGGACCTCTTTTGCCTTCCTATTCTCCACTTTTGTAAAAAAAAAAAAAAGACATTTTTGTTTGATTAAGATAGCTAAATAGGGTGAAACCATAGTATTTATATACCAATTTAGGCACAGGAAGCCACTGTTATCAGTTCTGGGAATGGTAGAACCCTTCCTAAAATCCAACTTTCCAGATGCCACCCAAGGACCAACTCTATAAGCAGACCTTTCTAAGAATAATATTTCTGAAGGCAGGTGTGGTGGCATACATATGTAATCCCAGCTACTTGGAAGACAGTGGTAAGACAATCACAGTATGAAGCCAGCCTGAGCAAAGCATGAGACCCTATCTGATAAACTAAAAGCAAAAAGACTAAGGTGTGGCTCAATTAAGTCCTGAGTTCAATCCCCAGAATTGCCAAAAAAAGAAAAGAAGGAATTCTGGCCTGCTGTGTTGACTCTTCTGCACAATGATCTATTTGAAACTAATTTTTGTATATGGTGTGAGACTAGGGTTCAATTTCATTTTTTGGTATGTGATTCCAATTGTCTCAGCACCATTTGTTGAAAGGACTGTTTTCCTCATTTAATTCTCTTGGCACCTTTGTTGAAAATTCATTGACCAAAATATAATGATTTGCTTCTGAACTCCAAATATTATTCTCTTGATCTACATGTTTATTCTATACCATATGACATGGTTTTGATTACAATAGAATTGTAGTAAATTTTACAATTAGCACGTTAATTTCTGGGAAAACAGGGAAAAATAGTAGGGATCTTGGTAGTGATTGTGTTAAATCTGTAGATCAGGGAGAATTACCATCTTAACAGTGTTAAATCCTCTTATCCATGAACTTCTTTCCATTTATTTAAATACTTAATTTCTTTCAACATGTCTTATAGTTTACTGAGAGTATATTTTGTGCTTCTTGTTAAATTTGTTCCTAATCATTTTATTCTTTTGATGCCATTTTAAGTGGAATTGTTTTCTTAGTTTTATTTTCAGACAGATTGTTGATTGCTACTGTTCAGGAATTCAATTGATTTTTTTCCTTATAGTAAGAACATTTAAACATAAGATCTATCCTTTTAAAAATTTTAAGTGTACAATGTGGTATTATTAACTACAGTTATCAGGTTGTAGAGTAGATTTCTAGAAATTATACATCATGCATAACTGAAATTTTATACCCATTGAATAGCAAGTACCCATTTTTCCTTCTTTCCAATCCCTGGCATCAGCCATTCTACTCTCTACTTTCATGGGTTTGGTTATTCTAGATAGCTCTTATAACTGAAATCATATAGTGTGTTAGTTAGACTTTTGTTACTGTGACAAATACCTGACCAAAACAACTTTAGAAAGGAAAGATTTATTTTGACTCACTGAGGTTTCAGCCCATTGTGGCCAAGAGGGTCTAGTGGAGCAAAGCAGTTCATATCATGGCAGCCAGGAAGCAGAGGCAGACGCTTATGCTAGCTGGCTTTCTCCTTCTTCCACTTTTCTCCCAGCCAGGGCCCCCAGCCTTTTGGATAAATACCTAAAAGTAGGATTGTTATATCACATGGTAGTTCTATTTTTGGTTTTTTTTCTTTTGTTTTGTTTTGTTTGAGGAATCTCAGATGAACCTCAGATACTGTTTTCTACCATGGCTGTACCATTTTACATTTCCATCAACAGTGTATAGGTCCAGTTTCTTTATATTCTCATTGATGTTTGTTAGCTTTTTTGTAGATAATAGCCATTCCAAACAGGTATGAGGTGATATCTCATTGTGGTTTGATTTTCATTTCCATGATAATAAGTGATATTGATCACCTTCTCATATAAATGTTGACCATTTACATGTCTTCTTTGGTGAAATATCTGTTCAAGTGAAATATAATTGATTTTTGCTGTTGATCTTAAATCCTGTAACTTTACCAAACTCATTTATTAGTTGTATTGTTTTTAAGGAATTCCTGAGAATTTTTATATACAAGTTAATGTAATCTAAAATAGAAATAGTGTTACATCTTTCTTTCTAGTCCTAATGCCTTTTGTTTCTTCTCTTGCTTAATTGTCCTGGCTAGAACAATTTTACAGTGCTGAATATATGTGGTGAGATTGGTCATCCTTATCTTGTTCTATTGTAGGGGAGAAACTACATTTTGGGAAGAAAAAAATCAAACTTTTTGATTGATGAGGTTCTAATCTGATCTCATCTTATTGGATGTTTTTATCATGAAGATTTGAATTTTGTTGAAGTTTTTCTGCATCTATTCAGATATGTTTTTTATCTTACATTCTGTTGAACATAATATATTACATCTATTGATATTTCTGTTTTTAAAACCTAAAATTCCTAGAATAATCCTCACTTCTTCATGAAATATATTCCTTTTAATATATTGTTGAATTCAGCTTGCTAGTATTTTGTTCAGGATTGTGAAATCTGTGTTTATAAAGAGTATTGGACTGCAGTTTTCTTGAGATGTCTTTGTCTGGTTTTGGTACTGAGATGTAATATTGGCCTCAAAGAATAAGTTGGGAAGTGTCTCCTCCTTTTCTCTTTTTTTGGAAGAGTGTAAAGAACCAGTGTTAATTTGTCTTTAACATATCTTGTAGAATTAAATAGTGAAGTTACCTGTTCTTGGGTTTTCCTTAGTAGGAAGTTTTGAAGTTCCTAACTTGATCTGTTTACTTATTGTTAAGTGATTCATATTTTTCTGTTTTTTTAATTGGTTTGGGTAGTGTGTGTCTTTGTAGGAATTTGTCCATTTCACCTAAGTTGTATAATTTCTTAGCATTATGGCTGCTGATGGTAGGTCTTTATGCTCCTTTTTTTTTAAGGTTAGAATTGATGTCTTCTCTTTCCTCTCTCTTGGTCAATCTAGCTAAGGGTTTATCCATTTGTTCATATTTTCATAGAAACAAATTTTATTCATTTTCTGTATTGTTTTTCTACTCTCTAATTTCTTCTTACTCTGATCTTTTATTATTTCCTTCCTTTCTGCTTGCTTTCAGTTTACTTTGACCTTTGTTGTCGTTGCTGCTGTCTTAATGTGGAAGGTTTGATTATTGATTTGAGATTATAATATTTTGTAATATAGTCATTTATAGCATAAATTTTTTTCTGTCTATATGCTTTTAGCTATATCCAATAAGGTTTTGTATATTGTGTTTTCATTTTTATTCATCTCAGAGAACTTCTAATTTTCCTTTTGATTTTTTTTTCTTAATTCATTAGTTATTAGGAGTATGTTGTTAAATTTTCATATATTTGTAAAACTTCCTAAATTTCTTCCTGTTACTGATTTTTAATTTAATTACTTTGTGGTTGGAGAACATACTTTGTATGACTTCAATTCTTTTAAATTTATTGAGGCTTGTGTTATGATTCATGAGAGCAACAAACTAAGCCATATACCAGCTAGAAGTTAAACAGAGATAACGAGGTAAAGAGACAGTTATGAATGTCTTATGTTGGCTGGGTATGGTGACTCATGACTGTCATCTCAGCTACTTGGGAGACAGAGATAGGAGAATGGTGATTTGAAGCCAGCCCAGGCAAAAAATTAGTGAGATCCTATCTCAAGGAATGAGCTGAGCATGGTAGTACACAACTATAATCCTAGTTATGTGGGAGGCAGAGGTTAGGAAAAGTCTGAGCCTTGCCCTGAGCGAAAATCAGAGACGTTATCTGAAAAATGACTAAAACAAAAAGGGCTGGGGCGTGGCTCAGCAAAACCATGAGTTCAAACCTTAGTATCACCACCAAAAAAAAAAAAAGTCTCATGTCATCCGTATTTTTATGACTCTTCTTGTTTTGGGGGAATTTTGGTGGTACTGGAGTTTGAAATGGCTTTGAGCTTACAAGGCAGGTACACTACTGCTTGTGCCATGCCTCCAGCCCTTTATGGTCCTTCTTATATATCATCAGATTGCTTTCTAAAATAATTGTATAAATATACAATACTATTAGCTATATATATGTCTCCTAGCTTTTCTGTTACCTCTTTATCTTAGCTATTTTTAATAATTCTGCAATATGTTTATTGTTTATTGTGCTGCAGTACTTTCTGAGAAACAGATCATTTTTGATTTAATGTTCTTTCTTCTCCCCTTCTCCCAAGTCCCCTGGAACTGGTGTGGCTTCAAGTAGTGGGTCCTTTCCTAGCACATATGATCAACAGACATCTAGAGATAGTCGTCAAGGTCAATGGCAGCGCCGGAGAAGGCTGGATGGAGCACTGAATAGAGTCCCAATTGGATTTTATCAAAAAGTATGGAAAGTTTTGCAGAAGGTGAGCATAACACATTGTTGCTCTCTCTTTATTTTTCCATTTGAAGTCCTCAGTCTCCTTGGCTGAAATATAATATAACATCACTAATTATATAAAGATCGTATACTCAAATGAACAAAACCCAAAAGGAAAAATAAAAATGAAATGACTTACTGAATTATTACTATGATATTACTGACAATTTAGTATGTTTCCATTGTTGCAATGGTGTTATTTCTAAATTCAAGTTTTAAAATCATGACTTTCTATTTTGAGCAATAGTTGCACAATTGTGGGACATTGTGATACATTTGCTGTTACTCAAATGATTTGATGCTAAGGAGCTCACTTTCTTTGTAGCTATTGGAAACTATAAATGTTATGTGTAGCTATGTGTTTTTGATAACCACATTTCACTGTAGTAAAACAAATGTAGCATCTGAGGAGATTGTATAAGGAGCTTTTATATATTTTTTTCTTGGATGAAAACTTCTAAACAAGTGCAAAGCCATAATGATACTAGTAGTTCAAAGACTCTTTTTTGTTATTGTTGTTACTTACTTGTTTTCTTTTAAGATGGAGTCTCCTTATGTAGCCAGGCTGACCTCAAACTCAAAATCCTTTTGCCTCAGCCTCCCAAGTGCTAAGATTGCAGGCATGTACCACTATGCCTAACCTAAAGACTTTCTTGGTATGGCCAATATTTGTTTTCTTTCAAAGGCATGTAACACATGACATCAATATTGTGGTAACAGTTTTTGAGGGCCAGGAAGATTGTTGTGCTTTCTCATAGGTCTCTCGTATAGTCCCTTGAGTGCCACTTTTTGCTTCATTGTCCTTGATAAAACCTGAAGATTTGAAGATGGCTGAAAATGGGCTGAGTGCTGTGCTTGTTCCCATATTCCCAGGGCCATGTAATAAATCTCCTTTCTCTGCCCTTAAAAAAAAAAGAACATGAAAATTACTTTGTCCAGGCCTTCACAATGTTGTTTTTTGGGGTTTTTTTTCCCCTCAGCTCACTGACACTCTTCCAGGGACAGAATCAGGTGATTTTTTTGCAAAAGTTGAAAAAGTTGATTCCTTAGTTTATTGGGTCTAGGGAATCTTCCTTCCAAAGAGTACCTAGAACTTGCCTTTCTTTCAACTTAACATTATTGTGACAAATACGTATTTTGCATCTCTAATTATTAATGGATTATGGCATTATTAAGTGTTGATTTGTCCCATGTAAGGACTATGTAAAGTATTTTGTTCTTTGTCATTAAGGAGTTGAATCTATGGTTACCTTCTTAAAAAGCAGCTAAGATCAGAATAGTTTGAAATAAAGGTGCCTACAAGGCTACAGGAATTCAAGAGAAGGAACATTTAAATCTGACTGGAAAGATTGGATATGTTGTGTCAGAATCAAAACCTGGACTTGGAATCTTAATGAAAGAGGCAAAACACATGCATAATAATTTTGCACATAATGTTTGAAGACTAGCAATTCTCTGTAGACTTATTTGGTATATGGAACATAGGATGAGAGTGTTTAGTAGTCAGTAAACCTGCTGAATCAGAATCTTTATCTGTGTGTGTTTAATATATATAGTGTTTTGATTTATTTAGACTCTAAAATGCTAAGTCATCAATTCCCATTGCTTTTTAATAATTGAGTTGATAGTGATGGAGAAGATAAAATACCATTATGTAATTTTTATTGAGCACCAACTGTGTACCATGCACTGTTTTACGTGTTTTACACACAACAAACAGCAGACAATAACTTCTGTCCTCATGGGACTTATATTCTACTAGAGAGAAACTGTAAATAATAAACAAGAAACAAAGCATCCAGAGTATTAAAATATAATAGGTACTGTGGCAAAAGTAGTGCAGGATGAGTACTGATGTGGAACCACAACATGTAGTAGTGGTCTATATCCAATAAATGCATATCTTCAGTTCTCCCTGTAGCCTAAAAATCTATCTGAAGGCCTATTTCTGATTACTGTGGAACCTAGCATGATATCTGGTTAGGTAGTTTGAATTTGGGGGCTGGTCTATTACAGAAGGCAGATCTTCCCTATCCATCCCATTCCTCTAAGTGGTGGATGAACTTTGGATGTTCTGTAGTCCAACCCTGCATCTTGGAACTTAGGAATCATGACCTGATGACAGGGGTACATGGGCTGCAGTGCCTCCTGCTGGCCTGTGATTACTCAGCATATACCCTGTGAAGCACACTTAAAAATATGAAGTCTCTCCTTACCCATCCCTGGTGATGACATGTTTTTTCTGCTTTGCAGTGTCATGGACTTTCTGTGGAAGGTTTTGTTCTTCCTTCTTCAACCACTAGGGAGGTAAGGTTCTGTCTTTTACATTTGTATGACAGATAACTTGCCTGTCTGGTCATTTTTCAAAATAACAGATCTAGGCTTTTTTATACCAACTGAGTATAAGAAAGGAGAAAGAATGGTGTTTTTGAAGAAAGGAGAGAATGGTGTTTTAAAAAATTGAAAGGAAATATTACAGAATAGTTATATATTACTATATAAGAACAACTTCTTTTAATGGTTTATAAGTTAGTTTATTGAGGTTAAGTGAGAGTTGGAGAGGGCAGAAGGGGTAGAAATCTAAGAATAAATGACTTTTTCTATCCTCCCCCATCTTTCTCATTCCTACCTTCTCTAGTAGTATGCTTATAGGCCTGTAGTCGTTCTGAGTTCTAATTATATGTTGGAGTAACCTGGTCTCCATTTCCAACTTAGTGGATTAGAATCTCTAGGGAGGGAGCCTGAACATCTCTATGTTTTTAATCTGTAGAATGATGCTGATATATAACCATGGTTGGAAAACATTGCCATGAGCCACAAACATAGAATATCAGATGCTTTTATTCTTTTTTATTAACAAGCCAGGAGTAATAAAATTGGACAATAGAAAGTTCTTGAAAACATTGGGGTTTTTGCTGTACTAGGGGTGCCAGTACCAAAAGCTAATTAATGTAATGCTTTAGGTAGGCCTTTACGTTGCCTACAGGCCTTTTCTGTAATAAGAACTTGTTACCTATTTGTCTTTTCTCTGCATTTAAGCAATATTTAACTGTTAATAGAATTAGTAATAGTACATACCTGATTAGTACTTTTATGAGTCTTCAAAGCACTTTTACATTATTTAGCTTGATTTTAAATACAGATATTGAGATACTTAAGAAGAGATTGTCATTCCCAATTTATAGGTAAGCAAATGAATTTAGATTAATTGTCCAAGGTCATATAACTCATAACTGACAAAGACAGGACTTGGACCCAGGTCTCTAGACTCCAAATCTACATTGCCTCTCTAGAGTATAAACTCAATGGAATCTTACCAAGAAGTATGCCTCAATCTGTTTCATTCTAATAACTGTATGCTTCTTTTTTATTCATTTTTATTTATTTATGGGTTTTGTTGGTGCTGGGAATAGAACTCAAGGCTTCACACATGCTAGGCAAGTGCTCTACCACTGAGCTTCAGCCCCAACCCCAACTTTACATTTCTTAATGCCCATTTTACTCTAACAGTACATAAATGTTTTATATAGTTCTAATCAAATATATACATGCAATTTTAGCATCTACTTAAATTTTCCTTTATCCACACTCATCAGATTTATTCTTTTAAATAGTCTCATAAAAATTCATTAAGTTGTTCTGCCATGATACGCCATTATTAAGCAACAATTCCCATGTTTGGATTCCTTCTAATTTTACACTTTGACTAATGCCACTATAAACACTCTTTCACATAAATCTTTTTTCCTCTCTTGAAATATTTTCTTAGGATGAACTCCCAGAAATAGGATTATGGGTTAGAGGGCATTGACACTTTTATGACTCCTATTATGCCTTCCATAAAGATTGAACTAGTTTACTCCATTACACTAAAGGGCTTAGTGAAGCTATGCTCACAGCTACAGGGCTTTTTATTGCCTTTCAGAGCAGGGAATTGATGTTCCTGGCAATGGGCTCCTAGGAATTGATTTTCTTTTACTTTATCACAGATGACTCCAGGCGAGATTAAATTCTCTGTCCATGTGGAATCTGTCCTGAATCGAGTACCTCAGCCAGAATACCGCCAGCTTTTGGTTGAAGCCATCCTTGTTCTCACCATGCTGGCAGATATTGAAATTCATAGCATTGGAAGCATCATTGCTGTAGAAAAAATAGTGCATATTGCCAATGATTTGTTCTTTCAAGAACAGGTAGGTAAATCTGTGGTTTTCTCAAAGGAGAATTGACACTAAGCTGACTGCATTCCAAGCTCTTCACAAAGCTGAAGTCACTTTCTTGTGCCCTCTTCTCATATCTCTTTTCTGAGCTCCCTTTTTAGTGGCTCTAAACTCTATTGCAAAAGAAGTGGGCTGTAAGACAACCTCTTTCTTTTGCCATATGTGGGGTTTTTTGTCTTTTAAAAACTATCTTATTTAAGCTGAGTTTGGTGGTGCATGTCTGTAATCCCAGCACTCAGAAGGTGGAGGCAGGAGGATCCCAAGTTCCAGGCCAGCCTGTGCAACATGGGCAATGTAGTAAGACCTGTATCCAATACAAAAAAAAAAAAACTTTATTTATTTTCTTTGTATTGGGTATTAAGCCCAGGGCCTTAAGCATGCTAGGCAGGCATTCTACCACTGATCTCATTTCATTTTATTTTTGATTAACATGGACTAAGTGTATCTACTAGAAAATTTCCCATGTGAAATTTCCATACATGTATACAGCTTACACTGATCAAATCTAACCTCTGTTTATCTGTCTTTCCCCATCCCATATGTTTTGTGCTTTGTGTTAGATGGTAAAGTTGCCTGGAACTTAAGAGGTATTATGCTTTTCCCTGAAAAGCCCTGAAGCATAGCGTTAGCATCAAATTTCCAATTCCTGATCACAGTGCTTTTTCTAGGTTTAAGGACTTAATGACACTATTGGGTAGCATATCTGTTTTGGACTATTAAGGAACAAAGAAGGTTTGGTTTTGGTTACTTTGCTTTACTATTTATAGGAAAATACCAAAGTGAAACTTTTATTTCTACATTTTTCTTACTTTCTTGAAAAGTCTACCAGGAAATTAACTACATTAAAAAATGCAAACTGTTTCTTGAAACTGTTCCAAATGTCCTAAGAATAGGAGCACATAAGGTGCGGGGCATGTGTTGTTGTCCACAGGAAAATTTCAAAACATTTAACAAGTGTTTTATTCTCTTAGCCACTGTGAGGGGATGCAAAAGAAAAGTACCCAAGAGTTCCTAGGACAGTCCTAATTTTAAATATTCTAGATCATTGTCAGCCTGGTATCAAAAAAATGTGATCCCTTTCAGGCATAGACTAGTCTTAGAAATCATATGATCTTCTTGAATTAAGTTGGCTTAGAAAGAAATAGTGATCAAACAAAAGGTACAAGCTGAAATAAGTAATACTGGAAGGTGTCAGATCAAAGTCCCACTGAGGTAATTTGTAAGTGCCAACATTTCTGTTAACAAGTATGACTTATTTAATTAACTATCACTGCATATTTAACTTATAATAATTTTTAAATATTTCACATAATTTGAGGGTCTGGTGACAAATGCATGTATAGAAACTCATGTTCTTTTTGTGCATAATCGTCGTCCATTCCTGGATTAGCAGCTTAGAGGCCAACTGTTGATGAGAAGGAGGCTGTGAATTATACTAATCAAGATTTTACTTAGTAGGATTAGTAATTTTTTCTTTCCTCTGTGTTTTCCCACCCTTAAAAAAAAACAAACAGAAAACTCTCGGCGCAGATGATACCATGTTGGCAAAGGATCCCGCATCTGGCATATGTACTCTTCTATATGACAGTGCACCCAGTGGCAGGTTTGGCACCATGACCTACCTCTCCAAGGCAGCTGCCACCTACGTGCAGGAGTTCCTGCCCCACAGCATCTGTGCCATGCAGTGAGGTTTTGGGTGCTGGCTGCTGGGAGCCTTTCAACATCTGGTCCCTGTCTGCGTTGATTTTGCATGGAACCGAAATGTTAACGCCTGATCACTCCCTTTGCTCCTTCCTGTCCCACTCCTCCCAATAAGAAAGAACTTTTCCCACACCCTGACTGCTCTAGAAGAAGAAAACCCTTACCTGGAGACACCTCCGGTGTGCATAAACTCAACCAGTCCTTCATTCATTGTCTCTAATATTCTCATGGTTCATAAAAGTTTGCATGTGTTTTTATTCTGTAGATCTGTTACCAACTTAGTTTTCTAACTCCTACTTGGGGAGCAGGTATCAATAATAACTTATTCCTAAAGTTTGGTTTTCCTTTTATGTAGTTTTATTGTGTATATAAATGGTGGGTGCTTTGGGACATTATTTCAAGTGAGTAGACAGTAAATTGGATTTTACACTGCCATAGATTGAAAATATCTACTCTTAGTGCCTTTTCTTAGGAAAAAGAGAATACCAGATCGTGATTTCCTTCTTCACTCACAGGTTGCCTCACTTTGAGTGATAAAAATAGTTTTGTGTAGAATTACTGTCTCCTCTCTGTATCTGTCCACAGTGCCTACTCTTTGGGCTGAAATATCAGAAAATGCAAGCTCAGCATGCATATTTAAAGATTTCTATGTTAATACTAGAAATCATATCTTATGAAGATTTCATGCTTCTCAGAGCAGACCATGTAGAATAACCCAGAGAAATAGAGCTAGGAGCCCAATTCCAGAGAGGAAGGGAAAAGCAAGAAGATATGTGGACAGTTCCTTACACATAGGGAGCTGAGAAAGCATCAGACATGGATTGGCTCCCTGCAGACAGCCTTTTGCACCAAACTATTGCCTCTGAAGAGGGGGCCCACACATGACACCGAGATTAATTGAAGCCTCTGTCTTCAACACAGAAAACTGAACAGTTCGGGCTGTAGCTGCTCTACTTTTCTTGTACTTTTTTTCTCTGTCTCACTTACATACTTTCTATGACATCCAACCAGCTCAACCCCCTTCCTTCCTTTCCACATGTATTCTTAAACTCTCTCACTTATATTTTCATTTCCTAATTCTAGTGTTCATATCCCTGCATATCTTGGTGTCTGTGGGCATATAGCTCTTTCTTATAAACACCTGTGTGTGTCTAAGTAGTTAAGTAGCATTAAGTAGTTTTGACATTTCTGTCTGTATCTACATTTGATGGACTGAGTAATCATATAAATATGGATACTGCATGTGAAAGAGGGGCATGACTGGCCTCAGGCTGACACACTGAAGGAGGTAGAAGAATACCTTCAGTCCTCTTTTCTAGTCCCATGTATAGGAAGCTTTGCTTGGCAAAGACTTTTCCTTCTTCTGATTTGTTGATAAAAACTCTGCTTATTTCTGCTTATTTCCCTGTTTGCACTCAGATAATTTCCTACTTGAATCTCCTCCTTTCCCTTCAATTACTAAGTTTTCTCTAGAGAACAGGAATGGGGATGGGTGGGGTGGCAGACTCTAAACACTTCTTACAAAACCAGTGACAATATTATGAATGTACTAAATAAGTGAACACAGTAGAGTGATAGAAAACAGGTGGTGGAAACAAAGAGAGGGTAGTTTACCTTTTTGGTACCTCTCTGAATAAATGGAAATACACAGTAAGTAGCTTTCTCATTGCATGATTTTCTGATGACTTTTGAAGAAAATGTACAACCTGTTCTAAAACTATTCCTCATTTCACTGGCTATAAGTATACCTCAGTCACAGGAAGTGTATCTGGATTGCCACTGATAGAAGTCACCCTCCTGCACTCATTTGCCTGAACTGACACTTATGGCTGTGTTTCTCTGGGTTTACTAAATTGACTGTCACTGTGATTCCCAGACAATGGTATTTAACTTTTAAAGCAACTTTTCAGAAAACTCTACTGGTATTTTGATCATTTTGAGTGTGTGATACTAACAAGATATATTGGATTTTTAAAAAGCACTTATGTTTTGAAAATAGAATAAAGAATAAGACTTTCCAATTAAATCATGTCTGGTGCCAGTGCGCAAAACTTTGTATGTGATTAGAGCTTTATATTGTTTTGTGATTAGAGCTTATTTCATGACTTTACATACTCTGTTTAATTGTAAGTATAGTCAAAACTCACTAATTGGGTCAAATTAGAACAATATTAAATACATTGTTAGAAACACATTATATGTTAGAAATTATATGGCAGAAACATAATATGTTAGAAATACAGTATATGTAAAGAATCATAGTTTTGTTGTTGTGATATATAATCACTCAAACTAGGCTTACTAAGTTTAACAGGCTTATTGAAGTCTTTAGGGAAAGTGTTCTGAGAATAAGATGCATTTTTTTACTCAGCATTTAACTTCTAAACAAATGGTGCTTCTGAATTACTAGAGGAACTTAAAAGTTTGTTCTCCTAAGTATTATAAATATGTAGCATAATCTTGTTCATAACATTCACTAGCAATTTCTGTAATGAGGGGGTTTATCCATCAAGGCTGAACAGTGTCTCTATAGTTTTATCCTGGTTAATTCAGTTTTACTACATTCTGGAAATTTTATATAACCGGTGGGGGAAACGTTGGCATTCTTAGCCATAGCTCACAAAACCTTATCTGTTTTTGTACTTACCAAGCACCTAGTATCTATACTGATGCAATGGAGATAAACACAGTATTTTTCACATTTAGTCTTAATTTTCTATTTAATTTGAGTGACCCCAGGTCTTGGTTTGCCCAGGACAGTCTTCATCTGTTTTCCTGCCATAATTATTTTTTTTTAGTAATACTGGAGTTTGAACTCAGAGCTTCACACTTGCAAGGCAGGTGCTCAACTGCTTGAGCCACACCTTCAGTCCTCCTGGCATAACTATTAATAGCACTCTCGCTCACTCAAAAGTGTCCCAGTTTGGATAATATGGCCCTATATCTAGTAGAAGTCTGATTTAAGACTGCACCTCAAAGCCAAGGATTTGTTTCTCAGACCACTAGTAGTACTCTTTCAGTAGTGGTAGGGGAGTAAAAATAACAGTGAATGGGGCTTTCCAAAAATATTAAGGAATATTTGGCATAATGGTTTTTAAACCAACCAATATTTGAGTGCTTACCAGACATTGTTACACAGGCATTTAGCCCGGGCCATCTTATCTTAACCTTTACAGTCAACATGTGAGATAGCCACTGAGGCAGTGACAGTTGAAACATATTGCTCAAAGTCATTCAGCAAGTACATGGTAAAAATGGCACTTAAACCCATGCAGACCCTAGAATTCACATCCATAACAACTATACTCTGAGGAAAAGATATTAGAAGGTAAAGTGAGAACAGGGGTCAGTCTGTTGAAACATTAGTGGGCAGATTGTGAAATGAGCAAAGAAAGTGGCCAAAGGGATAAGTGCCCTGGTTTTCTTGTTTGTTTTGGGGTTTTGTTTTCTTTTGGCAGTACTAGGAATTGAACTCAGGGCCTCATACTGCCTAGTCAAGTACTCTACCACTTGAGAGCCATGCCCCCAGTTCTTCTGCTTTTTTTAAGTTTGTTTTTCAGATAGGGTTTCATGCTAACTTTGTCCATGCCAGCCTTGAACTTTGGATCCTCCTACCTCTGCCTCCCGAGTAGCTGGGATTACAAGCATGTACCACCACAACAGGCTTTTTAATTTTTATTTCTAATTAGCATACATTAAGGGGGTTCTTTTGTGATAATTCTATATGAAGATAGCACAATAAAACCCTGGCTTATTTTTGAGAGAGGATCTCCCTAATTTTTTCTAGGGCTGGCCTCAAACCTCAATCCCTCTGTCTCCACCTCCTGAGTAACTGGGATCACAGGCATGCACCATAGGCCTGGCCCACTAGTGCCTTTTTAATGTATGTGCTTTTCCTTCCTCCTACTTCTGCCAGAAAGTGAAGCAGGGGAGAGTGCCAAAAAGTGGCCTAGCCCAACCTGACCTTGCAGGTTCAAACACAAGTCAAGTAATCGTTCAGGGTCATCACCTGAGCAAGTTTTAGAGCCAGCTTCAACCTACTTCCTCTGAAGTCCTCTGACTAAATCTACTTCCTTGGAAAGGATTTTCTTCTCATTTTCAGGAACATGTAGGTATTAAGCTTGTGTAAAATAGAGGTTAGAGAATTACAACATAATTTGTGTTGTCTTAATCATGAGCAAGGGTGCAGCTACTCTTAAGATTTGCTAGAAATGAGCTGCCAATTCCAGAGCATTCTGCAACATTTTGCCCTTTTCTACAATTGAATCATCTTGCCACGTTGTATTCTGTACTAGGATACTGTTTCCAGTATAGAAGCAATGCTCAGGTGCTGAAGTATTCAAACAACTCATTTCCACTTCATCTCATTATAGTTCAGAATTTAGAGTGTCAGTTGGTCTGTTTCCTGCCCTGTTCCTTCCTTGCCTATCCCTGAAGGCCTAGGACAAGACTCATTTCTTCCTTACACTGCTGGTTTGTCATTATTTCAACTTTCACTCAACCCCTACAGCCCCATAGACGTCTTCCTCTTTGTCTATAAACATGTGCAATTCTCTCTCATCCTAAAAACAGTGCTTGACTCTGACATCTCCTCAGGCTGATAGACTAGCCCCTTCCTTCCATAATCACATTTTTTTTTTCAAATAAGCTACACTTAACTGTGTTGGCTTCACTTCTTAACCCCTCACAATATGGCTTCCTCTCCTACCTCCCCCCACCCCAGGGCACCAGTGAGCTTCTAATGGGGAAAGGGATCTTTGACCCTTTTGCAATTACTGATGATGTTATCTCTTCCTTCTTGAAACTCCTCCCCTGGTTTCTGGGAAAATATACTACATTTGTTTTAACCCAACTATTTCCTTTTTACCTCCTTTCTTGTATCTTTTCTTCCTTCAAATGCCCACAAATAGGAATCTTCAAAAATTACTTCTTTGTAGCTCAACAATTCTCACCATGGTGTGAGGTAGGTTTTAATGGCACAATCCAATTCACGTTTTTTCAGAAGCTCACTCTGGTGCTGCAAGGAGAGTGGGTTGTAGGGCAGCAAGAGTAGAAGAAGAGACTAGATGGATATTATAGAAAGTCCAGGCCAGAGATAATAGTACCCAGACTGGGATAGTAGCTGTGCAGAGAAGAAGAGTGGGTATATTTTTAAGGCATGTCTTGGAGATAGAAATGATGGATATTGGTTATAGATTTGATACAGGTGGGGAAAGCAGGGGACACAAATAACTCCAAGATTTCTGGCTTAGGCAACTGAATAGAGGTTGGTATGACTTGGATGGGAAAATCAGAAGTTTGGTTTTGACAATGTTGCTGTATGTGACTACTATACACCCCAGGACAGAAAGCCATGTTCTCCTGGCTCTCTGCACTCTTAAGACTTATTTATGTGGAAAATGTGTGTGTGTGTGTGTGTGTATGTGCATGCATGTGTATGCATGTGTGTGTATATCATGCAGTTTCTTAACCCATTGGTTAATGAAACTCAATACTTTTTCCTTTTTTGGTGGCACTGGGGTTTGAACTCAGGATCTCTCTTACTGCTTGAGTCACTCCACCAGCCCAAAACTCGGCACTTTTTAACACCTTTTCCATCAGATTCCTGTGCCCATTCTGTCCTACCCTATGAATTCTTCCTCTTGATTGCCTCTGTTTATCTGTACTGGGTCTTGAATCCAAGCCTTGCATATGCTAAGCGTATGCTGTACTACTGAGCTACACCACAGCCCTTACTCTCTTATATTGGTACTACTAGCCTTCTCTTCACCTAGAGCTTAAATTTAAAGTTGTCAGTGACTCTCTTTCATCTTCTCCCTCTCACCAATATCCAAATAGTAAGGAAGTCCTGTTGAAACTACCCTGTGCACTATTTCTCTTTCTCTGTTACTACTTCCATTACCCTAATTTAAACAATCACTTCTTAACGGGACAGTTATGGCACTCACCACCTCTAGTCTTTCAATGACCAGTTTTCCTATACAGTGCTGTTGTAGAACTTTTAAATATTTCTAGCTAAACAGTTGGAGGTGTAGCTCAGTGGTGGAGCATTTGCCTGGCATGCACAATGCCCTGGGCTTGGTACTGAGCACCACACACAAAAAAATCTGTCTGAATGTCTTCCCATTTTCCACAGAATGTAATCTACTTTCTTTAGCCTAATATTCAGACCCCTTCATGATCTGGCCCCTTGAGCTAAATTAGACTAGAAATGTTCTCTCTGTTTTCCCTTATGCTGCTCATTCTAGTCAGCATGCCCTCCTCTGGTTCCCCTCTTCACAGATATTCCTGTACATACTCTTAAGACCTCAGACACTTCTGAATGAGAGTCCTATTTACCATTTATTGAATACCAGGTATTAAGTATGTAATGTTTGTACATTTATTTATTTTCTTATTTTTGGTCCTTTGAGACAGGGTCTTGCTATATAGCCCAGGCTGGCCTCAAACTCTTGATCTTCCTGCCTCAGCTTCCTGAGTGCTGGGATTACAGGCATGAACTACCATGCCCAGCAATTTATTAAAGTAAGCTAAAAGCACCCTACATTCAGTATCTGACGCTGCATTACATGTGGTTTTTTGTGCATTTGCCCAGTCTTCTGTACAATAATGCAAATTCCTTGAGAGCACACATCAGATTGTAATTCATCTTTGAATCTACAGCTGTATTGGTGATCAACACTTACTGAATGCTGGACAAATGTTTGATGAGTGACTGGTTGTAGAACTTTGAAATAGTTGCTATGGGAAGATATAAAAGAAGCATAACAGGTGTCATTCTAGTTAGAGAATGAATACATAACACACGTATGCACACACATGCATATACACCCCAAAATTTCCAGAATACTAAGTATTGAGATACCAAACAGAGTTGAAAAAAGTTAGGTATAACAGAAAGTCATCTGAGAGGAATAAAGTTTATATAGTAAAAGATTTACACTTTCAGTGTCAGGCAGACCGTATTTTGAATTGCTGCTTTTCTGGTTAAATGTGTGACTTGAAGTTATTTTCTGTCTCCAAACTGCATCTGTAAAACAGGCATATCATGTCCTCCTTAAAAGGACTGTCAAAAGATGAAGTGAGATGATATATCCAAAGTGTACACCACAGTGCTCAAGAAACGTTTAAAGAACAGAAAGCAAGCCAGATTTTAAAGAAGTTATGGATATTGACTTGGGGATTGGTGTGAGAATTGTGGATCTGGGCATTGACCAGCTTGTATCAGATCACAGGGGCATCTAGGAAGCCGGAAATGCTGATAATTCCATTGTTGGGGGGTTACTGGAGTTTGAACTTAGGGCCTCGTGCTTGCTAGGCAGGCACTCTATCACTTGAGCCACTCCACCAACCCCAATACTGATAATTCTAAAACTGCCTCAGGCTACTCTAACTGGACCTGCACACCCAGGCTGAACATTTCCCTAACCTTTGTTTAGCTGTAGAAAAAAAAGGAGGGAGGGAAGATCTGCAGTTTCCAAACACCACTGAAAATATCCTGCTTCTTTCCTATCACATGAACATCAAGGAGGACATTTGACATTATTGCTTTGATTAGCATCTACCAAGCAATTTCCACAATACTGGACAGTCTCTTGGGAAAGTGATATCAGATTTGCCAGAGTAAATTATTGAGATTGTTAACTCTTACACGGAGAATAATGCAAAACAATGAACTAAATTTGCTGCACAGAATTTACTGTGTAAACTTTTCAAATAATTTGTATCATTAATTAATCCCCACCCCCAAAAGCCCATCTTTAGAATAGACAGCTGATGTATGTAGCTGGGGAGAGGTGGGCTCGAGGTGGCTACATTGTATCTGCCTTTAAACATTTAAATGGTTATATGTGCATTTCGAAACAATAAAGAGTTGAGGCTCCTTTTTTTTTTCCTTTAGCGCTAAAACTCAAATTCGCGGCTATTTTAATGTTCAGTCTCAGCTCTTCCGCTACCCAAGCCCTTAAAAACTACATCTCCCAGCATGCTCTGAAGCTGGTCTGACTTCATCTCAAATGGCCCCGTAGGGCAACAAGGATGGTTAGTTTTGACCGTACTTATTTGTGCCATAAAAAGTCGATCCTAATTGGCAGCTATTTGAGCTTTTATATCTGCCAAGCCCCCCTTTTCGAATTGTGGTCACTAAATGAAGGGTTCTGATCTGGGAAGGCCCATCCATTCCCTCAATTGGATGGGGAACAGGGACAGTGACTCCAGCGATCTCAAGAATAGGAGGGAATGTTGACCAGGGAGCACCGCTGCGGCCGATCAGAGGAGCAGGAACCAGAGCCCAGACTGAGTCCGAAAACAGTCGGATCCAGACTGTGGCTTCAGGACGGTTGGAAGTGGAAGATGGAGGAGACAGAGGACCCGGCAGACGTAGGGCCGTCGCTGCCCCCCGTTTACATCTACAGTCCTGAGTATGTCAGCATGTGCGACTCCCTGGCCAAGGTTCCCAAACGGGTAAGAGAGGTCGGGATGAAAGACCTGGGCTTTGGAGATGGGGGTTGGGGGTGTGCATTAGGAAGCGGAGAGACTAGGCTGGGGGAAAATCTTCAGCAGAAATTGAGGCAGCTGTGTCAGGTGCCTAAAGCTGCACCAGGAGGAAGTGTTCCCTAACCGGTTAGGAGAGCAGTGGGGCGTCCAACGGACAGGTGGGGGTGGGGTGGAGATCGGGGTAGGGGATGGGGTGGTGCAGAGGGGATGGAGCTTCTACTAGGAGGGGACCGCTGAAGTCGTGGAAAAGAAACTGCTGGGGGAAAGATTCCATCACCTGCGTAAGACCCAGTAGCTTCCGTCTTGGCGATTTTGATACTTTGTTTTGTCTAAAGTGTATCCTAACTGTTAAGTAACAGAAGGGAGGCTTGCCAAAGCACTTAGTTTCTTCGCTCAGGATGATGGTGATGGGATTTCGCTGAATTAAACTTTTAAGAGACTATGTTCTGCCTTTCTTTTTTTATGCTGATGTTTTTAGGCCAGTATGGTACATTCTCTGATTGAAGCATATGCACTGCATAAGCAAATGAGGTAAGTTGTCTTTTCTGAACATAGTCATCCTTGGAGCTAGGTGTCCATAGCCTTAATGTCCTGCTTCACATTGGGGCTAATTAAGGAGAGAGAGAATGGTGCCTTTTAAAAAGCTTTTTGTGAGAGTATTCATAGTGTTTGTAATCTGTCTGTAACCCCACAAAAGCTCTTGAAGAATTAAGAACGTTTGAAAAACATATACGAAACAGTTACCATTAGAAATAGGACTTTGTTGTTGGGTGCCATAGGTGCTTTGTAGAGAGTTTGAGGTGAGTGCATTTGGGTACTAAAACCTGTCTAAAAGAAAAAAGGTGTTCAATTGGGAGGTGTTCTGTTTTTGTTTTGTATTTGGTTTTTCATTGTTTTGTTTCAGGGTTTTGTTTGGTTGGTTGTTTTTTGTTTTTCTTAAGCCAGATCTGAGGGTGTGAGTTCAAAATACGATTTTTAGACATTCTACTGCCACTACGACAGGTAAACTTAGAGAAAAGTCAAGACCCAGGTAAACTGCTGAGACCAGGCCAGAACTCAAGAGAGGGCTAAGTGCTTCTTTCAAAAAATGAGCTTGCTATTGATTGTCAATTCTGTATTTGATGTCATTATAAGTGCAACTGTTATGAACCTGTCATGTGTCATAAGTAAGGACTACTTAGAACATTTTCTGATCATAGGAATGAGTGTCAACACCAGCTAGTGTGGTATTCTTCATTTATCTCCTAGAAGGTAGTGTACAAAATCATTTCTTGTATAACTTCTTTTTGGGAGTTTGAGACAGGTTATCACTGTACAGCCCAGGCTGGCCTGGAACTGCCCTCTGCCTCCCAAGTGCTGAGATTACCAGCATGCATCACCACTCCCAGCTTTGTATACCTTCTTCAGGAATGTTTTTCAACCATCATTTAACCCATATGTTTGGTCAGAATAACTACATGTCTTTCATTAAAGTTTTTAACATTTCAAAAATTATTATAAATAAAATATCAAAGAAAGGCATAACTGACTAATTTCCTTTTTGTTAAGTAGGGATGCTTTCAATAAGTATTTCCAAGCTTTAACATTTAAGAAAATAAATGGCAAGGTGCTATAAGAAGCAGCTATTATGGGCTGGCAGAGTGTCTCAAGTGGTAGAGTCCCCACCTAACAAGTGCAAGGCCCTGAGTTCAAACCCCAGTACTGCCACACAAAAAAAGTAAGAAGAAGAAGCTATTAGGGTTAGGGTTAGGAAACATAGCTCAAGAAACTGTAAAATTTTTATTTTAAGGGACAAATTTTTCACCTTTTGTGTAGACATGTTTTCTTGAAGAAGAAATAAGAATCCTTGGATCTTGGTTATATATTTAATTTTTGAGGCTAGACCATAGGATTTCTCCCGGCCACTTTGGTTTACCAATAGCCTGTAGAATCATTGATGCATGATAAACTTATGGTGATGCTCCTAGTCAGCAAACATTAAAAAAGAAAAATGAAAAACACAAGTATCTCTCTGTGGCCTAGGTCAGTGGTCCTTTAACTTGAATGTGTACATGAATCAACTTGCTAAGATACATTATCTTGTTTTAAAAAATCATCTTGCTTAAATACAAATTCTGATTCACTGGGTCTGTGGTGAGGCTCAATTTCTGCATTCCTAACATGCTCCTGGGGGATGCTGATGCTGCTGGTCCACAGAACACCCTTTCAGTGGTAAAGGCTAGAGAATATAAGGGTATAGGGTCAGAAAGAGGAAACTGGAAATAGGCAGCTAGAGTATAGAGGTGGTAAGTCCTGTTGTTAGGTTAGGTCCCTTAATTCTCTCATTCACTCCTATTTGTCACTTCTTGTGAGGAATAGGTTGGGAAGTTCTGAGTGAAGCCCATTTCTAACCATCTTGCCCCTATTCTCCTTCCTCTCAGAGGCAGATTTTAGAGGCCAGGTAGATAAACTTTTTGTATTTCAAGTTCCCATTATTTTATTCTTGAATATTGATGATAGTTAGCCACAAAGAATTTTTGCATGTTATCTTTTAATCTCCACGTAAGTCTCATAAGTTACAAATGAGGAAACTAGGTATAGAGCAATTAATTTACCTGAGCTTCTAGAGTTAATAAGAACAGAGTTAGGATGGGAACCTTGTTCTCTGACTCCAGATTCTGAATGTGTGATAACCCATCTACCTTCTTAAATAAAGATATATAGGGCTGAGGGTTTAGCTCAGTGGTAGAACACCTGCTCAGCCCTGAGTTCTACCCCAGCACCAAAACCAAAATAAATAAATAAGGATTTAGCTGAAAGGGTTGTATAGCCCAGTTAGCAACTAATCAGATGAAATTATCTTTGCCTGCTGGTTTTTCATGAAAGTTGTAACTTATAGAACAGTTTATTGGATCCCTGATTATTTGTTTAACTTCAAGATAATTATTCACTTATTTTTACCTACCTGTAAACTCAAGGGACAAATCTGCCCTATTGCCTCTCATTATTGGAGTTCTCACTCAAATGTGAGGAATTGAAGACTGTCTAGTGCAGTGGAGGGACAGAATGTATTTATTACTTTAGCCCACTGGAACCAGAGCTAGGAGTTGTATTTTCTGCTTAGACTGCTGGCTCCTGTCTCCAGCTTCTGGCATACTCTGGGTCTGACTCACTCACCTCTCTTTGTTATTATTAGGATAGTGAAGCCCAAAGTGGCCTCCATGGAGGAGATGGCCACCTTCCACACTGATGCCTATCTGCAGCATCTTCAGAAAGTCAGCCAAGAAGGTGACGAGGACCATCCAGACTCTCTAGAATATGGGCTAGGTAAAGTCTTTCCCAGGCAATGATGGGAGATGCACAGTAGTGTAATCTGTAGATTATACTACTTCCTATGTTATGACTTACATAATGATTTTAATACTTTTTAATTAGGAAATATGGGCTGGTGGAGTGGCTCAAGTGGTAGAGTGCCTGCTTAGCAGACATGAGGCCCTAGGTCCAAACCCCAATACTATCAAAAAAACCCAAAGAAATGTGTGTTAACTGTTGCGTGTAAGTGTGTGGGGGGGGGGGAGGGGTGCTGTGCATGACCCAATGCCTTGAGCATGCTAGGCACTGAGCTATACTCCTAGCCCCAGTTGTCCTTTTTAGTCTCTTGGTTTAGCCACATAGAACTCACTAACCAAGCAAACCATATGAGTTAAACAAAACTGAATGGTGAGCCAGGTGGAGGAAAAACCTTTCAGTCGCTGAGGCCCTCAGGGCAGCACTCAGATCTGGTCTGGCTAAACTGATTTAGCATCCTGCAACCTTACATTTTGAGTATAGATTTGTGTTCTCACTAAGATTTCCACCTTATTGTTCATTGAACAGATGCATTTGAAAACCAATAGGCTAGTAGCCAATAGGCATGGTTTAGTAGAAGGACACTAGATTGGGGTCAAGAGACCTGGCTCTCAGGCCTGACTCTGTGACCACTGGTAAGATGCATCACTTTTGTCCTTGCTTCACCATCTGTAGGTTGTGACTAGTTCATCTTGAAGACTTATCCTTTCCAGCTCTAACATTTTAAGATCTTCTGTCCTCTGCATTGGAGAGGTTTCTATCACGGCTGGAGCTGATGTTAGCACAGTAGCTTTTTAGTAGGGGATGTTGTTGTCAAACCTCAATATATTCCTCCTCTTTCTCCAGTTTATCTTTAATAAACTCCTTTGGTTTTTGCCATCAGGTTATGATTGCCCAGCCACTGAAGGAATCTTTGACTATGCAGCAGCTGTAGGAGGGGCTACAATCACAGCTGCCCAATGCCTGATCGACGGGATGTGCAAAGTAGCAATTAACTGGTCTGGAGGGTGGCATCATGCAAAGAAGTAAGGAAACGAATGATCTTCCTGCTTTCTGACCCTTTCCTTGAGTCAGTTTCTCAGTTACATAAACTCTTATGCTTATCATGTTGACATTTATTGAGAGATATGTGTTTGTGGCACTTTGTAAGGTTCTGAAAAGATACATATGAAACAGAAGAAGATGGCATAACTTAGTGCAAAGCACACTATGGAGAGTCAAGACAACTAGGCTCTACACCTAATTTTTCTGCTGACTTGGACAGATTTGCCTCCATTCGTCAGTAAAAGGGGCAGGGCAAAGGATATAATTAGATAGTCTCTAAATTCCTTTTCAGCTTTCTGGAAATTCCCCTGTCTTCAGGGGACTTAAGCTCTAGAAACATTAACAAAATTAGAATTTGGGGCTATCGATTATGGCACTGACGGAATAACTAAATAAGCTGAAAAGACTTAGCAGTAGGGAGAAATTAATCATGGGAGTCTTGGAGAAGTGCATTTTAGAGCTAATTTTTTTTGGTGGTACTGGGGTTTGAACTTAAGGCCTTACACTTGTTAAGCAGGCACTCTACCACTTGAGCCATGCCCCCAGTCCTTTCTGCTTTAGTTATTTTTTTAATAGGATCTCTCATTTTTGTGAGACTGCAGTCCTCCTATTTACACCTCCCACGTAGCTAGTATGACAAGGACATGCCACCATGCCCAGCTTATTGGTGAGATGGAATGGGTCTCACCAACTTTGCCCGGAAGCTGGCCTCAAACTATGATCCTCCTGAACTCTGCCTCCTGAGTAGCTGGGATTACAGAAGTGAGCCACCATGCCTGGCCTAGAGCTAATTCTTGACAGAAGTGGCAAAACAGATTTTTGTATAAGTGAATTGAGGAGAATAGATTTAGAACAGGAAATAGGCCAAGTAATCAAGAAGGGAGTTTATGCTACCATCTCTAAGGAAAGTAGCAACATAGAGTTAGCTGTCTCTCTAAGGCGAAAAGGCTTGCAAGATAGCTCTTCTTAGGTGCTACTTGGAGTTAGAGAGAAAGTCCTTTTGGAGTTTTGTGTTAGCATGTCAAACACATACTCTATCTGATGAGAACTACTAGGCTTTCTTCAACATTTGACATCTTGTTCTATGTCAGTACTTAATCCATGTTGGGAGAGAAGGATTTTAAAACTGAATTTATCAGTGTGCCATCTGAGTGAAAGGAACCAGCTATAGCAGTAACTGCCAGTGCATCATTCACAAATCAGTTGTTCCTGCGACCAACCATGGCCTGGGTATTCTTAGGTGCTCTCAGGTCAAAAGAAAACAGCACTTGTTTTTTCACAATAAAGCACAGTATGGTATTATTTTCATCCAACTGACAGGTTTCATGACCAACGAAGTCCTTGAAAAGCTTCACTGCTAGAATCTACTACTTGGACAATAGAGAACAGATGTTTTAGTAATGAGTTTTATAAGGTCTTAAAAACAAAAGAAAAACATCCTGCTTTTGCTTTTTTTGGTTTTATTTTTTTGCTTTCTGCAGTGCTGGGGTTTGAACTCAGGGTCTACACCTTGAGCCACTCCACTAGCCCTTTTTTGTGTTGGGTTTTTTCAAGATAGGATCTTGCAAACTATTTGCCTGGGATGGCTTCTAACCATGATCCTTTTGATCTTTGCCTCCAGAGTAGCTAGGATTACAGCCCCTGGCTTGCTTTATTATTTTATTTTAAATTTAAAATAAAGACAGTGATCCCTAGGAGAAAAAAAATGGCCATCTTTCCTTGAAGCTGAAAAATGAAAGGAGAAACCCAAGCTTCTCTGAGTCAAGGACTTCTGTATCCTCTTGGGCTTGGCATGTAGAGAAGAAAAGTAGCATGGCTTCATAGAAAACAGCTGCTTCTACATGTCAGCTCTAGATTCTCATGTGTTTGAATTCACTGCAGAAAGCCTGCTGGGCCTAGGTCGGTTTCTAGTGGAGTACTCAGATACTGACCACTTCTTACTACTCCTTGCTGCCAAAGGACACACACTCTGCTTAAGATAGTGTGGCTATATGGCTGCATGTACTTTGAGTGTACCCACATATCATTATCTTAACTTTTTTGGACAGCTTTCAGTTGATCCTGCCTGGAAACAGACACACCTGTGGTAAATGTAAATTACAGTTTCTAGGGATTGCCCCATATCAAGTCTGAATTTTAGCATGTTCTTGGCACCCCTAGAACCTCTCTGCAGGTGGACTACAGGCCCACAGCTTACATCTAGCCAGCACCTACCTATTTATAATTATTTATAATCACAGTATTTGTTTAAACCTCCTCATCTTCACATATATACACAGTTTCATACATGCCATTTATTCTTTGAACAAGCATTGATGACACACTTACTATGTTTCAAAGCTGTTTATCATCACTAGTAAGCAAGAGCTACAGAAACTGAAGCAAGGTATATTTTTCCCTGCCAAGTTTACAAAAAAATTTGGACCTGGGGTTTGAACTCAGGGCCTCACACTTGCTAGGAAGGTGCTTTTACCACATGAGCCACTCCACCAGCTGTAGAAAAGTATTTTAAAATATCTAGAGTTACAGTGAAACTTTGGAAGTGTTAAAAGTGGAGGGAAAAGTTCATACCTGTTGACCCAGTAACAATATTCTTGACAGTCTATTCTGAGGAAATTAACCAATTCTACCTTTAGAAATTCATATCTTAGGATTAAGACAGAAAATACATTTGAAAGCTAAGTAAGAGTAATTTTTTAAAATTCTGCAAAAGAAGAGTAGTGAAGGACTAATGCTATAGACATTAAATATAAAAGATTAGAATAATGAAAAATGATGTACCACTGGCATAAGATCAGATAGATAATGCTACAGTATGATCCTCCCCCAAAGATATCAGAGTGTATAAGTTTAATCTATTATAAAAGATGCATTAGAGAAAGACAGATTAGCTGACTTCCTGGTTTGGCCGAACTGCAAATAAATTTGTTTTTCCTTTTTTTCATTTTTCTCTTATTCCTGATCTAGGCAGGCTGACCAAAGCCAGTTAGTCCCTCAGTACCCCAGATCTAGACCTTTTGCTGAGGAGGTGGTAACAGGATCTACCAAAAGAGAGCTGCTCCAAGACAAATTTCATTACTTGAGAGACTGATCTACGTAACACGACAATCTTTATTCACTGTACATTCCTTCCTTTTTCCAGCCTTACCTTGTGTCCCTCCACTATCCCCCAGAAGTTCCAAGCCCTTTCTATAGCTCGGGATATTGTATAATGTTTAACAGTCTGACCCTTCTTTTAGTCTCATACTATTTTAGCCTCATACATATTGTATATGAAATTAACTTAAAGGACTCTGTCCTGTCCTGTAAATCTGTTTTTATGTCAGTGTAATTCATAGCCTAACCAAGAACCTAGAAGTAAGGAGGGAAACCATTTTTCCTTTCCCAACACAAATTGAACAAACTGTGTCTGAGGCTGATGCCTTACCTACTGGTTCTAAGGCTCCTTTCCTCTTGCATTTCTGCAGTTACCGCACTCTGTGTACAGCACATTTCTCTAAGGAGAGTTTTACTGAAAGTTTCCTGGGATTTTAGTATCATTTCCTTGAGTCAGTGATTCAGTTTTTCCTCAACGTTTTGCTGTGGGCCAAATGCCACCTGCTGGCAGCCAGGTGTTATAGCCTGTAATTTTATGTGACATCTACTATGATATTTAATCTTTACAAGTCCCACAGTCTGCACATTTAAAGTGATTGGTCTTATCTGGGTGCACTGTTCAATAGGTCTTTTGAATTTGCTGATGTACTTTAATTTCAGAAAAAAAACAGGTATTTCTATTGAGATCTCTTTACTAGTTAATGTACCTGTACTATCTTTCTTTATCACATGATCACTTTTAAATTATATAGTCTGTAAAAGTATGCTTCCATAAATTTGTTAATGTTTAAGAAAAAGGTCACTTTTACAAGATATTGCTCAGTTTTCCTTCCTGGTGCCATAATCTTATAATGGTATATTTTCTTCATGGTTTAGAGGAGAGAAAGGCTTTGGATTATTGTGAAGTCTTTGTTAAAGAAAAATTATTCAGTGATACTTTTAAATCATAGTAAGAAGACAGTACATATAAGGACCACTGCAATGGGCCACAGGGTCTCAATTCTAAGAGACTGTACTCAACTTATTATATCATGGGCAAGGAGGAATGTATAGCCAAGGAACAGTATGGAGATTAGTAGATGGAAAATTACCAAAAGGAAACATCATGTTAAGGGGAAATCTGTCTAAACTGACCTCAGAGGATTATAGCTGAAGCCTGGCCCGGGTGACTGGATGTCCCCTATGGAATGATGAAGGTTGAGGAACGGGAGTTTCTGCCTAACTGATGTAGCAAGGTTCTTTGCTAATAATGTATTTTACAAGGAAATGCACAGACGGGCCTAGAAGAAGTTTCAGAAGCTTGACTAAAGTTTATCCCAGCAAAGAATTTCTATAATCTTCAGTGAAACTACTAACATTTGGTGCTTCATACCAAAGCAAGACCAAATTGTAGCTGTTTCTACTTTGTTGTGACACTTAACAATCAATCCCTAATTATATGATCTTTGAGCTACAGGCTTGTGGAGAATGAAGAATGTTAAGAAGAAATACGGATTTATTATATTAAGAGTCCATGTAGAACCAGAATTTTAACATGGATTACTATCTACTTACATTGCTGGTAATACATTATAATTACTAAGGTCTGGTTTGCATTTGGGAAAGCAATTAAAAGATACATTATAAGTGACTGAGAGTAGAAAGGATTATTCATTAAACAATATTGTGACAGCTTGTAGCATTTATACTCTCATCTCCTATAATAAACTAAAATAAGTGGCAGTTGGATTGAAAAGTTATATATAAAAAGCAAATTAAAACTACTAGAATGAATGAATATTTATCAAGCTTCTCATAGGGAATCATTTTCTAAACTTAGGAAGTAATAGGAAATATTCTCAAGGGAAAAGATCATATCCGACTGTATAAAATTTTAAAGCCAATGTAACTTTTAAAGAGTTTTTTGACCATTTTAAAAATGAAATCTAAACAGACTGAAAAAGCCCATGTTACACAAATATGACAAAGTGTGTTAGGTTTGTATTATCTAAGGCACTCATTCAGTATAATGTATAAGAAAAAATATGAACATACGTGAATTGACAATTTATGAGTTTAAGTACAACTACGAAACATGGGGAAATGTTCATTACTACTAATCAAAAAATGCAAATTAAAATAACTTCATCTTTTTTGATGGTACTAGTGTTTGAACTCAGGGATCTGCACTTGCTAGACAGGCACTCTACCTCTTGAGCCACGTGTCCAGTCCTAAATAAGCCTCTACTTAACAGAATTTTAAAAAGATAGTATTCAGTTTGCTAGTGAGTTTGGTTTGGTTTAACATTTTTTTGTGTTTGTGGTACCAGAAATTGAACCCAGAGCCTCACATGTGCTAGGCAAGCACTCTTCCACTGAACTATATCTTCAGCCCTATTTTAACCTCTTAAAGTATTTTCTTTTCTTTTCTTTTTTTTTTGAGGCAGGATCTCCCTCTATAACCCAGGCTTGCCCCAATCTCATAATGCTCCTACCTCAGACTCTTGAGTGCTGGAATTACATGTGCACACCCCACATCTGGCTTTAAGAAAGCATTTTCATAGCCAACATATAGTAAAGCTCTTTGATCTAATAATTTTACTTCTGGGAGTATTTCGTAAGAAAATAATTCAAAATATGGAACTATTTTCATGCAGTGTCACTTGTAAATTTTTTTTAAAAATGAAATAACAGGAATTTCTAACAATAAGAGAATGGCCAGTATACTCCAAGGAATATTATGCTATTTTTTGCTTTTTTGTGGTTTTATATGTGTGTGTGCGTGTGTATGTCTGTCTGTCTGTCTGTCTGCTGAGGATTGAATCCAGGGTCTCTTGCATGATAAGTATACACTTTACTGCTGCCTTTATGCTATTATTTTTAACGATGATTAGGAAATTATAAGGAATTTCAAAACATATGTGTCAATAAAAAAGCAGGTCTTAAAATTGTACGTACCAAAAAAGGCTGGGGCGTGGCTTAAGTGAGAGTACCTGCCTAGGAAGCACAAAGCCCTGAGTTTAAACCCCAGTACCACCAAAAAATTACTTGTTCCTAGGCTGGTGGAATGGCTTAAGTGGTAGAGCACCTGCCTAGCAAGCGTGAGGCCCTGAGTTCAAATCTCAGTGCTGCCAAAAGAAGGTATGCACACTGCAGTTGCCACTGTGTAAAACACACATATATGAGAAGAAAACGGTGGCAGCGGTAATAGTGGTTATCTTATAGTGCTAGAATTAGTCATAATTAAAAATGTTTTTCTTTAGTTTTCAAATCTCTACAGTGAGATTATATTACTTTTACAGACTAAATTTTAGCAAAATAAAAAGAGGCCAATGAATAGTTATGGTAAATACAACCAAGGGTTAAAATATCTTTATTCTAATTAGTTTAACACTAATAATCACATAAATGGACAAAAGACACAAATAGACAATTCACAAATAAGAAAACAAATAATAAACTAGCAGGAAAAATACTTAGCATCACAAGTAATTAAAGAAATTGAAATGTTGTCTGTATATTTTCCTTCCTACCAAATTTGAGATGACTCTTGGTAATCTAAGGAAATAAACCAATCCAAGATATGGAAAATATTATATGAAGATCATACTTTCTGTCTTATTTACAATAGCCAAAAAAGGTAATGGGAAGATAGTTTCACATGCGAGGAAGGTAGTGCGTGCAGAGAAACAAGTAAGAGTTTGCTTTGCCATTGGTGGAGCAGAAAATTCTAAGCAGAGAAATGATGGAAGCATGGCACCAGGAACATACAAGGCATTTGGAGAACCACAAGTAGTTAACTGTGCCCAGAGTGTGAGAGCAAATAGAGCAAGACCAGATTACAAAGATTTTGTAAGCCATACTAAAGAGCTGGACTTTTTTCTGGGGTTGGTGGGGATTTACTAAAGAATTTTAGGGAAGGCTGACTGTGTTGACTGGATTGGAGGAAAGTGAGAATGGAGGCAGAAGAGGCTGTTGCAATCATTAATTTAACAAACATTTACTAAGCTCCTGCTTTAGCTCAGGCACTAAGAAAATGAAGTGTATGGGAGGTTTTCATTGTTTAAGGCAACTTGGTACAGACAAAAGGCCATTTTGTGAATCCATTGAAAAAGGGGGACCAAAGTTGGGCATGGAGCAGGAGGATCTCAAATTCCAGGCTCCTAAACTATATATATATAGGCCATCTTGAAAAAGGGTACAGGACAAAATTTTACAGAAAGTAGTAGAAGGGGCAGGGTTTGATTAGAATGCTAGTGTGAATAACTAGGTGCTATCAAACTATGCTTGTTTTGTCTAGTTTCATAAAATCTAGTGCTACATACAACTGTGCACTAATTCTTACAACAAACAAACAATATAGCAAAGATTGATGTTTTTGTTTGGACCCTAATTTTTCAAACAAAATTACATGATATTTCAAGATAGTTTGTTGCATTTCCTGTGAGACTTTTGCAAGCATAATCATTAAAAGGGTTGATTTTGCTAGTATTTTCAAGGATTTTATTACTTTCCCCACAAGCGTCTCCTTAATCAACTTGATATTTACATCATTCTCTTGTGAACTCCTTTTATTTATTTTTTATTCATATGTGCATACAATGTTTGGGTCATTTCTCCCCCCCTTCCCCCACCCCCTCCCTTAACTACCCAGCCCCCTCCCTCTCCCCCCCACCCCCTTGCTTTCAGGCAGAAACTATTTTGCCCTTATTTCTAATTTTGTTGTAGAGAGAGTATAAGCAATAATAGGAAGGACCAAGGGTTTTTGCTAGTTGAGATAAGGATAGCTATACAGGGAGTTGACTCGCATTGATTTCCTGTGCATGTGTGTTACCTTCTAGGTTAATTCTTCTTGATCTAGCCTTTTTTCTAGTTCCTGGTCCTCTTCTCCTATTGGCCTCTGTCGCTTTAAAGTATCTGCATTAGTTTCTCTGTGTTGAGGGCAACAAATGCTATCTAGTTTTTTAGGTGTCTTACCTATCCTCACCCCTCCCTTGTGTGCTCTCGCTTTTATCATGTGCTCAAAGTCCAATCCCCTTGTTGTGTTTGCCCTTGATCTAATGTCCGCATATGAGGGAGAACATACAATTTTTGGTCTTTTGGGCCAGGCTAACCTCACTCAGAATAATGTTCTCCAATTCCATCCATTTACCTGCGAATGATAACATTTCATTCTTCATGGCTGCATAAAATTCCATTGTGTATAAATACCACATTTTCTTAATCCATTCATCAGTAGTGGGACATCTTGGCTGTTTCCATAACATGGCTATTGTGAATAGTGCTGCAATAAACATGGGTGTGCAGTTGCCTCTGGAGTAATATGTGTCACATTCTTTTGGGTATATCCCCAAGAGTGGTATTGCTGGATCATATGGTAGATCAATGTTTAGCTTTTTAAGTAGCCTCCAAATTTTTTTCCAGAGTGGGTGTACTAGTTTGCATTCCCACCAACAGTGTAAGAGGGTTCCTTTTTCCCCGCCTCCTCACCAACACCTGTTGTTGGTGGTGTTTTTGATGATGGCTATTCTAGCAGGGGTGAGGTGGAATCTTAGTGTGGTTTTAATTTGCATTTCCTTTATTGCTAGAGATGGTGAACATTTTTTCATGTGGTTTTTGGCCAGTTGAATTTCTTCTTTTGAGAAAGTTCTGTTTAGTTTACTTGCCCATTTCTTTATTGGTTCATTAGTTTTGGGAGAATTTAGTTTTTTGAGTTCCCTATATATTCTGGTTATCAGTCCTTTGTCTGATGTATAGCTGGCAAATATTTTCTCCCACTCTGTGGGTGTTCTCTTCAGTTTAGAGACCATTTCTTTTGATGAGCAGAAGCTTTTTAGTTTTATGAAGTCCCAATTTATCTATGCTATCTCTTAGTTGCTGAGCTGCTGGGGTTCCATTGAGAAAGTTCTTGCCTATACCTATTAGTGAACTCCTTCTAAAATCATTATCCATGTTTTTCTCCTCTTTATTTATGAGCTAGTCTACCAGATCCTTGTTGTTAGTGTTGTGTGCTGACTTCATGATATCCTGCATCTTTTTATAAGGTTCGTAGTTTGATTTCATGACAGATTTGCACGAAATTGTCAGCTTATACACCTGACAATCTATGAGGGACAAAATGGACCGATGGATGGGGTTAGGTGCTTGTGTTTAAAGGAGTGGATTACTTAAGCAGAGACTGGTATAAGTGGTCAATTAATTAGTAAATACTTTCATATTATAACAGCTTTTATGTCCTTAGGAAACCTCAAAACCTTGGTACTGCTGGAGCTAAGATAATAAATGCTCAGTAGTGAGAACTCCCTGTACCAGCAAAGGTCCACTGCAATGTTTTTCACACCAAGGGCTGCAATTCATTAATGGAGCATTATATTAACATAATGGGCTGCAACCAGCATTTTTGGTTTCAAAAGTGGATTGTACAAAACTTATTCAGAGTAGTGTGTGTTTGTGTATACTAAGTCATAATGTAAAATGTCATGTCATTGTAGAGTGAAATGGCTGTGATCTTTGAAATAAGACCTAAATGTAAATCTAGGCTCCTGTACTTACTAGTTGTGTGCATAACCTCAGGGTTAGTTCAGGAACAGCATGTGCAGAAGCACAGGGGTGTGAAAATTGTGGGGACTTGCATGTCTGTCATTAAATCTAAAACTACAGGCAAGTGGTCAGAGATGAAGTTAGAGAGGATTCCTGTCTGCCAAGCTAGATAGGTAGACTTGATTGATCTTGCTTAGTGGCCACGAGCCCCTCTGAAAATCCAGTGAGAGCTGTTTACATTGTCTCTAGAAAATGTACATACACAATTTTTCCTTATAATTTCAGAAAGTATAAAGATCTCCTAAAACCCATTTTGGATCCCAGGTTTAGACAATGAGGACTTACTAAAGGAATTTTTAGCCAAGAGGAAGTAATACTATCAGATTTTCATTTTATAAATAACTCTAGCAATAGTCAGCATATAAATCAGAGAGAGACTATCATTAGAGAACTGTTAGGACCTTGCTCTGATAAATCTATCCAAGAACAGATGAAAGCAGCAGTGATGAGCATAAAAAAGAAAATAAATTCAAGGGCCATTTAATAGAACAGGTAGGAATGGTGACCAATTAGCCATAAATGATATGGAGGAAGTGGCCCAGACTTCATGTGCAGAATGACAGTCAGTTGTGTTGCCATGAATCAAGAGGCACAGAGGAGGCAAGCATTGGTGTGCTTATGAAGCATATCACTGACAATGTCTCTTAGAGAGCTAGTAATAGTGTCCAGCCTAGGTTTTCTCTACCTTTAATGCCCATAAGAAATATTTAGGGATTTTATTAAAATGCAGGTTCTGATTCAGGAGGACTGGGATGAGACATGGGAATCTGTATTTCTAACGAGCTCCCAGGTGATATTATTCACTGCCAGTCTATAGACCATACTTGGAATAGCAAGAGGTTGGAACTCAGGAGAATCATCTTCAATGAAGAGACAGATTTGGGTGTCAACAGCATCATGGGTGGTAATTAAAACTAAAGAACTAGATCAAGTCACCTAGGAAGCATTATAATAATAAGGGAACAAACAAATACTAAGCCTTGTGGAATGGCAATAATTAAAGGGCACTGAGGGCTTGAGATGTATCTCAGTGTAGATCACATGCTTAGCATGTGTGAGGCCCTGAGTTCCATCCCCAGCAACACACACACACACACACACACACACACACACACACAAATTTATGAAGGACAGGTAGGAGAAGAAAAGCCTATGAAGGAGTCTTGAGAAGGAGTGGTCAGAGAATTAGGAAGAAAATAAGCAAAAATTTTATAAGTGTTTGGTAAAGGACTTGTGACCCTGGGGGATGATCCTCAAGAAGATACATTTGACTGGCAGCATGTGGACAGTTTGTAGCATACATTTTCCACAGGGGCAATGGTGCCCTTAAGGGAGCAAAAATTGATTTTTTTAGGGTAAAACAACTTAGATGTTACAATGGTTTATAGGCCTCCAAAGAACCACAGTACATAAACATCTTTGATATTAACATTTCATGTTGGGGGTGGTTAGGAAAAGTTATTTTAAAAAGCCCCTTGGGTAAAGATCAGGCACAATAATGAAAAACGATTGAGAAATAGTACTGTAGAAAAGTGAAACAAAATTGATCAGTAAAGAGGTTATGGTGAAGAAGACTTCAAAGGATGAAAAGGGTTGTGCTAGGGAGATAAGGACCAGGTAGGGGAGTGATTTCTGAAAGGCACAACAGCATTTGCAAAAGCAGAGCAATGTAAAATTTAAAAGCAGATATAAAATTAAAAGCAAAGCAATGCAAAATATCTTGGTAGATCTTGGGAGCTACACATAGCCCAGTTTTATTAAGGTATGAAGTGGACAATGATATATGAGATAGAAACTTAGGAAAATGGTCACAAAGGGCTTCCTGCATATTAGAATCACCCAGTTGAAAGATGTGGATCTCTAGATCTCTGTGATCTTGGTTTGCTAGGTTTGGGGTGATGCATAGGAAGAACTTGCACTTTTTTACTCTGGTGGGGGGTGGGCAACTGCTATAGGAAATGGGGAATCACAAAATTTTAAAATTCTGTTAGGAGGTACTATGGTTAGATTTGTATTGTAGGGACATAACTGTGACTGCAATTATAGAGGGGGGATTGAAGGAAGCAGAGGTTGGAGGTAAGGAGACCAATTAGGATAACAGCAGTTACCTACAATAAAGTGATAAAAAGGGTCCCAGCATGGTGGCTCAGGCCTGTAATCCTAGCTACTCATAGGAAGGAAGAGATCAGGCAGGTCACACTTCATAGCCAGCCTGTCCCCCCCAAACAAAATGTTAGTGAGATCCCCATCCCAACTACCAAGACAGGCATGGTGGAGTGTGCCTGTAATCCCAGCTATGTGGGAGGTATAAGTAGGAGGATCATGGTCCAAGGCCAGCCTCAGGCAAAAATATGAGATCTTATTCATAAAATAACTAAAGTTTTTTTTAAGGGAGGGAGCTGGAGGCATGGCTCAAGTGGTAGAATACCTGCCTAGCAAGCAGTAAGTCATGAAGTTCAAACCCCAGTACTGCCAAAAGAAAAAAAAGCGACAAAGACCGTACTTAGGTGGAACAAACAGATTAAGGGATAGAAAAAGGTGAAGGCTGATTTGAGATAGCTTTAAAAGATAAAATCAAGCATTAATGATAGAGTGGATATGGGAGGAGATGAACAATGAGGAAGATGACTCAGGTTTCTGACCTGCCTAAGTGGAGTCCCAAACTAGGCAGAGTATTAATAATAATCATGAACATACTGAGCTATATGCTAGGCGCTACCTACATGCGTTTTTCATGTGTCCTCATAAGAACATTAAAAAGCTGGTACTGTTATTTTCTCTATTTTACACATGCAAATACAGAGAGGTTAAATGACTTGGTCACGGTTAGTAAGTGGCCAAGATGAGAGTCAAACCTAGGCAGTCTATTCTCCAACTTAGGCGCTTAACCACTGTGCTAGATCACCTCAGGAAACAGGAATGGATGGTGGTGTGTGCAGCAGGGATAATATCCAGGAAAGTTGGATAGCCAGCTTTAGAGGTAGAAGAAGCTGGGACAGGAGACACAGATGTGTTGCCAGTATATCAAGCAGTGATGAAAACCATGGAAATGAATGAGATCACCTAGGGGAAAGGTAGAAAAAAGAAAGTTAAGCCCAGAACCCCAAGAAGCACTCATTCATAATGGGCCAGTGGAGGAGGAGGCTCCAGTCAATACAGTGAAAAAGCAGAACAGTGAGGGCTAGCCAGATAGAGAAAATAGAAAAGGCTCATGGTATCCCAAGGTAGCAGAAGTTTAAAGAACTCTGAGCAGTGTCATGTACTATGGAGGGGCCAATCCAAATAAGCACTGAAGTGTCAGTCATGTTTGACCTTCATCAGGAAATGTTCTGGAGAGTGATGGGAGTTCACCCCAGACCATTGAGGAGTAAGTAGGAAATAAGGAAATTAGCAAGGAAGGAAAACTGTTCCATCCAGAGGTTCAAATGAGAAAGAACAGAAAGAGGAATGGAGAGGCCAAAGAAAAGTAAAGGTTGAGAGGTGGTTGGTTGGTTTGTTTTGTTTTAAGAGATTTAAGAACATTTATAAGCTGAAAAGGAACTGAAAATAGGACAAGGATAAGAAATAGAGCTAAGACTCAGAAGAGGCAGGAGAGAATGGGGTAAGAGGAGAACCGCCTCTTATGAAGCATCCCGGCTCTCAATATTTTCCTTCATCTCATTCTGATAATGCATTTAAGACCCATGCTTCTAGGTCAACTGCATCCTTCTTCCTCCCAGTTCTGATACTTGATCTCTCATCCTATGCCATTTTAGCCTTCCACCTGGTAGCGTGGGATCATTGCCAGCTGGACTCCCCATCTCTTGCTTCCCTGCTAGGAAAAGGAGGGATTATTGTCCTGGGATGCTGTTGGTTTCTGGGACTTCCACCTGGGGACCATGAATGATAGAGTCATGATGCTCTATAGTCTGTATCTCGGCAAGCTCTACAAGAATATAGAATGAGACCTCCAGCTCTTAGTTACCACCCACTCAGCAGTTAGGATCAAAGCTGCTTGAGCTTGTAGTCCCAGGAGCTCCAGCTCCTTTTGCATCAGATGGAGTGAATGGAAGTGAACTGTGCTATAGTTCCATTTCCTCTAAAGAGCTCTATGCACAACGTAACTTGTTACCCAAACAGCCTAACCTCCTCTGCCACTCATAACACCTCAGCTCTAGCCCTTACAAGCATATAGAAAACTGCATGAAAAGGAGGCCTGGATTCCAAGTCATCCACATTATTTCACCACCAAGGCAGACCTCTCCTTTCATCCATGTTAGGGCATGTCCCTGTCATATGCCACTCATACCCATTCCATGCCAGCACTTACAGAATAGGCACATCACTAGATAAAAGTGACAGGCAGGCCAGATCATTCTGTCACTCCATGAGCAACCCATAAGGCAGCAGCTCCTCCATCAAACTGCCTATCTGGCCACCAGGATAGGAATCAGTTAAGACATGCTTTGTTCCTATGACACCCTACCCTTATCCTCCAGGGAATGAAGCATGTTCTTATAGTTCTTTTAGAACTGAGGAAGACACTATATCACAGGTTTAGTGTCACATAGGGAATCCCAACTCCATTAGCTACTAGCTCCTTCAGTTACTACCTTTTTGTGCCTCAGTGTCCTCATTTATAAATTGAAGATAATAATAGTACTTACTTTATAAGGCTATAAGGATTAAATGTGATAATTGCATTGAAGAACTTAGCAGAGAGCTTGACATACAGGATTTGATAAAAGTCATTTATTATATCCAGACTGGGTTATATTCAGGGAGTCTTAAGCAACTTCTCCGATGAGTCCCTGGTACAGTAGGTTCAACTGCCTGTCCAGCTGAAGTTAAGACTGGTGTTTCACCCAGTAAGTATATTTACACTCCCTGTTTGTCCATACACCATTTTTGCCCTCAAGATTCACATTCTTTGCTTTGGCAGAGTTTTGCTGCCAACATCTCTCTACCCTCCTACTCTACCCCCAGCATTGCAGAGAATTTCCTGTTCAACTGACTCGTGGTGCTAGGATCCAACTTATACTCATGAAGCAAATAAAGATACTACCTACCAAGACACTGAGGGACCTTCCCTAATTGACAAGGGTAACTAGTAGCCTCAATATGTAGGACTTGCCTTACCACCAAAGGAGCAGATGCTCAAATCAAGGGCTTCTATAAAACAAAAGCTTAGGCAGCATCTTAGAGCAGTTTTCATTAGATCTTCCATCTCTTCACCTTGGCCTTAAGACTTCCTGAAAATAAAAAGCAGAGTGTCCTTCCTTGTCATGATTATCCCTGCCTTAGTGTAGTCACTATCCAAAATCCTTTCTATTAGTTTAGAACCTCCTAATCAATTTCTTATGGCTCTGGCCTTAGGGTGTCCCTACAACCTCATCTAGAGCAAAAAACACAGTCAATGGAAAATTCCTGTGCAGCACTCCCACCTTCCTCCAAAGAATGGGATCTTGACTTCCTTGTAGAATAGGTGCAATTACAGGGCAATATTTTGATAAATTCATTTAATGGGATAATGGAATCTCTGGGCTAGGGGCTAATGGAGTGATTACAGTAGCACCATCTCCACACCAAGCCCCAAAATGTGAAAATGGTGCATTTGAACTACATTCTGTTATACCAGAGCATATATACTTCTGGATAAGATGTAAGCCTTTCTAAAATGAAGTCCCCTTAGATAACTGAAGACATCAGCAGTCCTGTAACACCACCAGCAGTTCATCTGCCACCTCTGCATCTTTACCACCCTGATATCCATTCTCCTTAGGAGATAGGAATTTGGTTCCCAGATGCAGAAATGACCTTCCTGTAGCTTAAAACTTTGTGTGCTTTTACCCCAGCTCTGGTCTGTGCCTTTGACTAGTGCCATCAGGTTGCAGGTATAGAATGGGGAGAGGATGTTGTCTTGCTATAGATCTCTGCCCTTGCACTTCTCCTCGAAGTTAGTCCTAACCAAGGTCAGTTACCCCAAGTGGTAATAAGAGCTGTTAGTGATCAAGGCCACTTTGAAGAGAGAGAGAGAGAGATGCTTCCTTTAAGAGGGATAGGCAGCTTGTGATCATGAACTCAAATTATTACAGCCTGGGAAGACTCAGAATTAAGAATATCAAGGGGCAGTGGAAATGGTTCCAGCCTGAGAATGTCACAGCCATTTACCCCAGCCACAGCATAGACAGCAGGCAGATATTGTGTTAGAAAGATCCAAGTCCATCATGGGGCAGCCCAGGAGGTTTGTGCTCCAACGTGCCCCATTCTGTCAGGATCAGGGGTTGCCTCTGCCCGTGGACACCACTCCAGTGGGCCAACACAGTCTATTCAAACCTTGCGTGTAATCTTATGAAATATGTTTTGAAATGTGGCCTGCAGACTACCTGCACTTTACCTAAAATGAAGACTGCTAAATGTGACCCTGTCAGGATGTAGCCTAAGCATATTCATTTGTAACCACTGCCTCTCCGGGTGCTTCTGAGGTACAGCAGTGTTTGAGAACGCCTGGTCCAAGGAGTCTTCTATTTACCCCACATCTGACCTAACTTCTCATTTACCTCTATGACTCCTCTAGTTGAGGCAGACAGACTAAGGCAGCCTCTGGGCCCTTGGGATACTATTCCAATGAACTTCATTGCAGATTTTCTCTCCTCCAACATCTATAATACCTTCAAACTGCTGGTGAATCCCTCTTACCCTGTTAGTTCGGTACATACCAGACATTGTTGCCTTCTTCATCTGAAAGGTCTTCCACTTTCACAAGAGCCACACCCACCTGCTCTGTAGCCACAGTCATATGGGTTAGCTAGGTCCCGGGGGCATGGGGGCAGCACTGTTGTTGCCCCAACATGTAACACAATTGGTCAGACTCCTCAGAACTTATTTATAACATCTCACCGCATCCCTCCTCCATGAACTCTCTTCATAGCACCAATTGTTTCCAGCCCACTATTGCTCTGGCTAGCTGTTGGAACTATCAGCATCCTAGTATGGACTCCCTAAGGGCAGATGGGCCTTCACTGTACAAGATTAGCATAGGTTTGAGAGCAGGGACTCTGAAGCCACATTACCTGGGTCTGAATCCCAGCACTGTCATTTTCTGTTTGACCTTGAATGAATGACTTAATTAAACTTTCTTTTCCTCAATTTCCTCACCTATAAGCTAGGGATAATAATAGTATCTACCTCACAAAGTAGTTAAGACTGTTATAGCATAGAGCCTGGTACACACTAAGCACCAAAAAGTATTTTCTGTTAAGTTATATACTAATTCTACTAACTGGATCATTCAGATATGTGACACCAGTTAGATTGTCTTTTGACACTGACATATCTTCCCAGGCTAAAAATTGAAGGACTGTTTGCTCAAACCTGTGAAGTGAAATTTTGTCATCTGCCCACTAACCTCCTACATCAGCAGCTTCTTGAACTTTTATGCTCTTCCTCCTCCAGAATCACTCATCCAATCCTTCACTATTCCTTGGTGTACTTTGACTACCTTGTACCCTGCAATTAGTTCCAATAGCCTAGAGCTGTGAAAGAGACCAGTTATGTCAAGAAAGAGGTGCTAGATTTCTAGTAACATCATAGCTGGCCTACTGCCTGATTCATTAGCAAAGTTGTTGATCAGGAAATAGTTTCGAGCCAGGCACCGTGGCTCACACCTGTCTGTAATCTTGAGAGGCAGAGATATGGTTGCCTGGTTTGAAGCCAGCCCAGGCAAAAAGGTTAGGAGACCCCATCTAAACCAATAAAAGCCAGGTGTGGTGGTACATGGCTGCCATCCCAGCTACTGCAGGAAGCGTAAACAGGAGGATCACAGTCCAGGCCAGCCTGGGTATAAACAACAAGACCCTATTCAAAAAATACCAACAAAATGGGTTGAGGGCATGGCTCAAGTGGAAGAGTGTCCACTTAGCATATACTCTATAAGTACCACACAAAAAAGTATGAACACAGGTAGTGACAGAAGGTGTGAAAAGGAAAGACAGTGCTGAAAAGTGATCATGGATGCATCATTAAAAAATCTTGGTGATCAATTTGGCTGCTAAAGGTCAAGAAAGGGAAAATGTCAACGAGATCCAGTTTCTTGCCTAAGTAGGTGGAAAATGTTCAAACATATAGAGGTACCAAAGAACTTGTGACAGTGTGATTAAGACTAGATTTCTTGGCAGGTGTCAAACTACCCCTTCTTCTGGTTGATCAAGCCAAACATATTGGAATCATCCTAGACTCCTTTTTTATGTTCAGTCTGCTAAAAAAAAGTTTAATTCTGTCTTCAGAAGATGTCTAGAATCCGCCATGTCACACTACCTCCAGCACAGTGGTCCTAGTCAAAGCCACAAGCATCTTTCTCTCGGGATATTGCAACTACTTCCCAGCTAGTGTGCTTACTGCTAGCCTTGACCCTCTTTGGTCTGTTGTCCACACAACAGCCAAAAAGATCCTTTTAAAACATAAATTAGGACTGGAGGAGTGGCTCAAGTGGTAGAGTGCCTGACTAGCAAGCGTGAGGCCCTGAGTTCAAACCCCAGTGCTGTCAAAAACAACAACGTAAATGAGATCCAGTCAGTCCTCTGTTCATCACATTGCACTGGTTCCTTGTTTCACTTAGAGGAAAAGTCAAGGTTCCCTACTGTAGTCTACAAAGCCAGGCCCTGCCCAATATCCTCCTTTTTCTTCTGTCTTGGGAAAACTATCATGTTCGTCTCTTCCTCACTGTTCTCTAGCCACTGACTGCTTATGTCCCCCAAACATACTAGGCATGTTGTTTCCATCTCTAAGCCTTTGCCTTTGCTGGTCCTTCTTCCATGAGTGCTCTTTCTTCAGAGAATGCCCCTTCACTTCCTTCAAGTTCTTGTTCAAATACCCCTTTCTCTATGAGACCTTCCAGGACTATGTTTTAAATTTTACATTCCAAGATACACAGTCTCTCACTGCCCTTTCCATTTTATTGTTCTCCATACTATTGATCATCCAAAAAAATTGCTGAATTTGCTTCTTAATTATATTTATTTTGTTTTACTGTACCCCACATCCCCTCATCCACTAGAACATGACCTTCACAGAGGTAGGGATTTCTGTCTCTTTTGTTCATTCCTACAGCTTGACTACCTAGAACTCATAGAAAATCCTCAATAAGAAATGGGGGTGGGGTGAGGAGAATGAGTAAGTGTGAAATTTGGAATATATGGACAGGAAGGATAAGAGTGAAAACATTGATTCTCAATCATTTGGGCATTTCTCGTGGTGTTACCAGTTGACTTACTGAATGTCAAAATGTTTACAGATTAAATAATAAAGTTATTAAACTGCGAAGACTAGTTAATGCCTTCTCAAGGTTGGCCCTCAATAAATATTTGTTGACTGAATCAATGGTAATATCTTAACAGATATGAAATTATCAGAACCAGAAATGAGAGTGAAAGAGAGCGAGACAGAGAGGTACAGAAAAGCAGAGAGAGAGAGAAAAACTGCGCATATTAGTCAGAGATTGGAGTGCTCACAAAGTTAGATAAGCAGTCAGTGTGTCAAAGTCCCAGCATATCGATCATTAACAGACTGGGCTGTTACATAAGCTCTGCATTTTAACTAAGCGACCACTAGAGGGAGCGAAAGGGTAAATCAAGAATGTTCCTCTGTTTAATAAAATTCTAGTAACTTCATTCACAGTTCTATTTATTGATCTGATGTTCATCTAAACTGTTTCATTAGTTTAGAGTGTTCTCCTGAACTGATTTCCTTTATCAGCCCAGTATCTGGCTTATAATAGGTCTTCATTAAATATTTATGATTTGAAGAAAAGAATGAAAGTTTAGAATCAACTGTTTTGTTTTTTTTTTTGGTACTGGGGTTTGAACTCAAGGCCTACACCTTGAGCCACTCCACCAGCCCTTTTTTTGTGAGGGTTTTTTTCAAGCTAGGGTCTCATGAACTATTTGCCCAGGCTGGCTTCGAGCCGCAATCCTCCTGATCTCTGCCTCCTGAGTAGGATTACAGGTGTGAGCCACTGGCCCCCGATGAAATCTGTTTTACTAATTAACCATAGTCAGTATTTTCCTCAAGAATCTTTAGGCAAGGGGACCAAGAAAGTCAGATTTGGAGTTTGTGTGTTTTACTTGTAGAAATCATAGTGTTAGACCACAGGGTAGTTGGGTATCTGAGCTAGGAGTCACTAAAGCCATGGGCAGGCCTCTTCCCCACCACAGCTCCTCCCTCCCTCAGGAGGGGTTGGCAGCTGATAAAAGATGTGGCTTCCTGGGCTTCCTTGATCTCCTGGAATTGTTAGCTCTACATTTGCACAGAGGATTTCACTGCTTGCGAAACCTGCTGTCCACAATGTGCCTTAGAGCTGTAGGGTTGTTTGGGACGAAGAAAATTAAACAGGCTTTGCTTTATTGTCTTAATAATTCTTTGTTGCCATTGAAATTCTCTGACAGGATTTCAGTTTCTGGATTTGCAACTTTCTGAACTGAATTTGAGGCTCTCTGAGCTGGATTCCTGAGGGTTGTGGAGGCCTTCATCTATTGTCCTCTCATGGCTGAAGCCTCTGACTGCCCTTAAACCAGACCCATGAGCTGGGCCCTCAGAATCAGGAACTTTTCATTAATGGAGTCATTTCAAATGACCTAAGAAATACAACTTTCTATAGCTTAATAAACTTTATCAGAACATTTTTAAAGTTACAGAAAAATCGAGCAGATAGTACAGAGTTCCCGTATACCCCTTACATGGTTTCCTCTGTTAATGTCTTACATGAGCATGATATATTTGTTGCAATTAAAGAACCAGTACTGATATATTATTATCGCTACAGTCCATAGTTTGTTGAGATTTCTTTAGTTTTTACCTAATGTCCTTTTTCTGACCCAGGATCCTGTCCAGAATACCACATTACATCTTGTCATCACACCCCCTTAGGCTCCTCTTTACTGTAAGTGTCTCAGACTTTACTTGTTTTTGATGACCTTCACAGTTTTGAGAAGTTCTGGTTATAATAGTATTAGATATTTGTCTGTCTATTTTATGTATTTTAGTCTATTTAATGGAATCCTTTTTTTTTGTGAGAGGGTCTTTCTATGGTAGCCCAGGCTGGCTTCAAACTAGTGATCCTCCTGCCTCAGCCTCTGGAATCTCTTCAAGTAGCCGGACAAGTACAATCCATTTTTATTGCTCTTCCCAGCACCTATTTTTTTTTCTTTTTTTCCCCTGAAATCACCAGTATCTATTTTTATAATGAACATCCTGAAGCTGGTCGTTGTTAGAAAAGGCAAGTATCTTTAACATTAGTTAATTTTCTCGTACAGTGTACATACACCTTGTGGTAAGCCTTTCTATCTGTTGTTCATAGTAGGCAAACCTATGTTGCTGTCCTCTTGTCTCAGGATACTTAAATGGAAACTGAAGGTACATATTCAGAACGTGTAGCTATAACTCATAGATTTTTTTTTTTGTTTATTTCCTCATTGATCTTTTACTTTCTAATTTTCTAATGTCTGAACTATTAGTGAGAATCTTCATTGTTACTTTCAGCGTTTAAATATGTAAGAACCAAGAGCTTTGTGGAAAAAAAGAAGAAGGAATGTTTGATAGTCACATGTGGTTTAGCAGCTTTCCCTTAACATAATATTCTTCTCCAGCCTGTCCTCGGTTACTGTATTATCACCAAGATAAAACTCAGCTTTCTTTTTTTAGCATATTTAAAAATATTTACTCTAACTACCCACACAACTTTTTATACAACTGATACTACTAAATTTACTTGGAGAGCTAGCAAACTACATTCACTTCCTAACTGGTCTTTGCTAGAATTCAGCAGATTTTTCTTCTGAAAACCTTTATTTTCTGTGCCTTTGTTGGAATTTAGGAAAAATAGCTCTTTAGATCCTTTTGGAAACTGGGAGATAATCAAGGTAAGGCATAAGTTGAGAGGGGTTTAAATCACTCATTTTGTCTAGTATACTTTAATATAATGGTAATAATAAAACATACAGGGTGGATTGAGTCAAGTGGTAATTAAGGATTTTATTCCAGACAACAAAGTCTCTCAAAGAGATAATGAGAGCTTCCTCTATGAGCTATCTTCATGGTTAAGCTCGTATTAATGTCCTGACCAGGAATTCCTATCGGTGAATTTGCTAGGGGACATATATACATTCAAAAGAAGGTAACCCCAATTAACTTCGAAGATTTCTGTTTGCCCTTTAAGGCAAAAAAACTTTATATAAAAAATTATAATAAGTAATAGTAATATTTATACAAAATTCTCAGAAATGCCTGCTAATTGCAGGAAATATAGTATAAATAGCTGGAATTCAACTCATTCACAAGAAAAAAGTAATTATTGAGAGTAACAGTATAAATTATGGAACTTTCAGAACTGTTCAGATAAATAAATGACCTTACCACCTTCTTAGATGGCAACTTTGGAATAGGCTTAATGTGGAAGGCAGGTCACTGAAACCAAATGATTTATCTGTGTTATGTCCTACAGTGCAGTTTTGTTTCTGATTAAAGACTGGTTTTCTTTCAGGCATTATCTGCAGGTAGTTAATTCAAGCAGTTAGAATATTATGCTAATAAGGCCAAAACCATGATTTTTATCCTTATACAAGCCAGTTAGTTCTCACTTATTTTAATACTACTACTGGCTGCACCATTTCCCTTGCCAGCCATCTCTTCATTAGTGTCCACCTCAGTCACAGGGAGGCCAAGCTGACAGATGTAAATTAATAAATGTAAACCTGTCCCGTCTTTGAAAAAAACAGCCCAAAGCCCCCTGTCTGTCAGTGCTGAGTCAATTATATCCTTCCTACTGCCTTGCCTTGCTGTGTTGTTATGAGTACCCTAAAATGCAGAACTATGCCCATTGCCTCCTCTGTTTTATATTCTATTAGCTCAGGAAAGATTTTCATTCCATTGAGCACCAGACTGTGGGATATATTTTGGGAAGCAAGTGTAGGTGTACCAGAGCCAAAAAAGGTTGGGAACAACTGTAGACGAACTGATCTCACTGTTCCTAGAGCTGCCAACTCTAGGCACAGAGCCCTTAAAGTGGACTATAAATGTAGAGTGGGGGGTTAAAAGAAAATCCATTATGTGGGACTAACTTCTGATTTCTCACAATCAGATGCATGTGTTTTGTGCACATGCACATTTTGTGTGGAGAGAAGCAGGTGTGCACAGAGATGATTTATTTAGCTATATTAAATCAGAATTGGGGTCTTAATGAAAGAAAAATGTGAAGTACATAATTATAATAGTTAATACTTTGAGTTTTTTTATAAATGCCTTTAAGGGTATCATGATAACATTCCAGTTGAAGGAAGTAGGTAAAATTAGCAATTTTTTCATAGCCAAAACCTGAAGAGAGAGACCTAAGTTTTCTGGATTCTACCCCAGTTGCCATCTGTACTAATATAGAACATGTACATCTCTAAGAAGACATGCTGGACATACTGTGAAATCAAGTAACAAAGCTTTCTGGTTTTTCAGTCCTCTTCTTTGATAGAGGGAACAATCAGTTATAAACACACAAACTTGATCTGTAAAAGCCATCAAGCCAGTTCTCACAGGATCATTAGGCATTTTGACAGCAGTGTGAACTGGGTTACAGTAGCAGTGAATAGAGTGTTAGGAAAGGGAGCCCACAGAAGATATCGTAACAAGGTTTAGACATTAGACCAAGAAATACTGGATTATATAATATGTCACCTAGTCCTAAGTAGGCTTGTTTTCCTTCTTTCTATCATTATACTCAGCAAAAAGGAAAAAAAAGTAAGTATGTTCTAATAGTGATTTCAGCACTGTCTTAAAAGTACAGGTTGACTTTGGTGGCTTACACACATAATCCCAGCTACTAAGGAAGCAATGATCAGGAGGCTCACAGTTCAAGGCTAGCCCAAGCAAAAAGTTAGCAAGACCACATCTCAACCAATAAACCAGGTGTGATGGTGTGTGCCTGTCATCCCAGATATACAGGAGTTGTAGATAGGAGGATCACAGACTGAGGATGGCCCCAGGCAAAAGCAAGACACTACTTGAAAAATAAACTAAAAAGCACAAAGGTCTGGAGAGCGTAGCTCAAGTGGTAGTGTGCCTACCTAGCAAGCACAAGGCCCTGAGTTCAAACCCCAATACCACCACCACAAAAAAAAAAGATCAAAGATTAAGTACAGGTGTGTTCCAATTTAATAAAGCTCAGGAAATTAAAAAGAATATTCAGCTGCCAAATAGAAGAAGGTTGGATAGAGTATTTGTTCTATAGAGGAAGTCTTCACTGTGACAGGATTCACCTACTGAGTTCCTTCAATTAACTACCCTGGTGAATTCAAGATTTGATTTATGAAAAGTCAATTATCACATGACTCTTCAGGAATATATCTGTTACAAAGCTTCCCTTAGTATTACTATTTTTAAAATACAGATATCTTATATTAGATAGTCTATGTACCGATATAAAGTAAAGAGCAGATTTCAGAGAAATTTGTTTTCCTGTTGGGTTTTTTTTTGTAGCAGTATACAAGCTGCATAGATTTACACATAGGGAAAAGCATAAAACAGGATTATGAGTGTTTTCTAGAGAGGAGAGACACCAGGGTACTAAGAGAATTAGAATTAGCTGGGCAAAAGGTATAAAAAGGGAAAGAAAACTGAAAATTTGGCCATTTCCAATTTCTGGGAAAGCCATCTTGTTTCCATCTCTGGTGTGCCTCTCACCTCTGACCAGTCAGTTGATTTTTTCCCCTGCTGATCTGCTGTAACCATTCCAGCTCTTAAACAGAAATTACCCATAATGGTACAAATAGCATCATCTAATGAAGCAACAACAGAAGCACCCATACTACGTTCCTGGAACAACTTAAGAGGTTTGATCAGCTAGTACTGGAAATAAGGGGGGGAATGTACCTTGTTTGGAAGTAAGAAGCAGCTTATTAAGTATAACCCTAGATCATAAAGGCTACAGACTTGGGAGTGGGAGTGCTCTTAAATGCAAAAGTTACAGCTAGAAAAACAGCCCTTGTCCTGACCTACCAACAGCCGTGGAAATGTACAGAAGTTCTAATAACTGCAGCTCTGTAGAAAATGGTGGACAGAACATTTTGGAGCTTCTAGCTAATTGCAGTTAAACACCCAAAATGTATGAAGTGAATAAATTTCTAAAGGGCATCTTCCCACATCAGAAAAAGCATCAGCTGTTTTCTTTATCCTTTCATGTAGTAATCAGCATATATCAAGCTCTGGAACTACCATCCCTCACTCTGCAAGGACAGGCTCCTTGAAAATGTGCATTCAAGAAGCATAACTTCTCCCCATTTATTTAGACCATGTTTAATTTCTCTTAACAATGTTGTAATTTTCAATATTATAAATCTTGCATTTTTAAAAATTTGTTCCTATGCATCTTATTCTTTTTGATGCCATTATAAGTAGGATTTTCTGAATTACTACCATATAAAAATACAATTGATTTTCTTTTTCTTGACTACTTGCCCTGGCTAGATCTTCCACCACAATGTTAAAAAAAATGATGAGTGTGGGCATCTTTGTCTATTCCTGATGTTATGAGGAAAGCATCCAGTCTTAAGTCATAAATGATGCTAACTGTGAATTTTAATTTTCATTACTTTTTGGTAGCACTGGGGTTCGAACTCAGGGCTTCATGCTTGCTAGGCAGGCACTCTTACTGCTTGAGCCACTCCACCAACCCTTTTTTGTGAAGCCCCCCTCCCCCAAGATAGGGTCTCCCGAACTAATTGCCCCAGGCTGGCTTCGAACTGAGATCCTCCTGATTTCTGCTTCCTAAATAGCTAGGATTATGGGGCGCATGGCTAACTGAATTTCTGTGTTTATCTAGTTGAGGAAGTATCCAATTCCCAATAAAGTGTTTGTATCATGGAAAGGTATTGGATTTTGTCAAGTGCTTTTTCTGAGTCTATTGAAGTGATGATATGGTTTTAATCCTTGATCCTACTAATATGGTGTATTACACTGATTTACAGATGTTAAACCAAACTTGAATTCCTAGGATAAATCCCACTTGGTCACGTGTACAATTATCTCAATATATACTTGCTTGATTTGGTTTGTAGTATTTTGTGGAGGACTTTTGTGCCTATATTAGTAAAGGGCATCAGTCTCTGGCTTTGTTTTCTGGTGATGTCTTTGTGGTTTCAGGGTATAATACTGTCCTCATAAAATCAGTTGTGAAGTGCTCCCTTTGCTTCTATTTTTTGGAAAACATTGTAGATAACCAGTATTATTTCTGCCCTAAGTGGTTGGTAGAACTCACCAGTAAAATCATCTGGGCCTAGGCTTCTTGCAGAGATTGACACGATTATACAATTGATATGGAAATGAAAGGGGTCCAGGACAGCCAAAACAATCTTGAAATGGACTCATGCTTCCCAGTTTCAAAACTTACTACAAAGCTACAGTAATGAAAACAGTTTATCACTGGCATAAGGATAGACTTAGAGATCAGTGGGACAGAATTGAGAGTTAAGAAAGAAGCCTAAACCAGGTGCTGGTGGCTCACACCTATAATCCTAGTTATTCAGGAGGCAGAGATTAGGAAGATCACAGTTTAAAAGCTAGCCCAGGGAAATAGTTCATGAGACCCTATCTCAAAAAAAAAAAAAGAAAGCCATCACAAAAAAAGGACTGGTAGAGTGGCTCAAGGTGTAAGTCCTGAGTTCAAGCCCCAGTATTGCAAAAATAAAAAGAAAGAAAGAAGCCTAAAACCAGATGTGGTGGCACATACCTGTAATCCCAGCAACAAGACTCTGTCAAAGAAGAAGGAGGAGGAGGGGGAGGGAAAGAAGGAGGAGGAGGAAGGAGGAAGGAGGAAGAAGGAAGAAGAAAGAAGAAGCCGCCATCTACACTTCAAGGCCAGCCCAGGCAGGGAGTTTACGAATTCACAAGACCCCTATCTCAACCAATAACTGTGTGGTACACGCATGTCATCTGAAGCTGTGTGTGAGCCTAAGATTGATGGTCACAGTTTCAGATCAGCCCAGGCAAAAAAGTTTGCAAGACCCCATCTCAATGGATGAAAGCTGGACATGGTGATACCTGCCTGTCATCCCAAACATGGTGGGAAGCTTGTAAAACTAGGATCACAGGCCAGGCCAGCCCAGGCAAAAAGTGAGATCCTAACTCCAACATAACTACAGCAGAAAGAGCTGGAGGTAGGACTCAGGCAGTAGAGCTCAAAAGCACAAAGCCCTGTGTTCAAACCAAGTACCACAAAAAAAAAAAAAAAGGAAGGAGAGGAGAGGACAGGACAGGGGAGGGGAGAGGAAAGGAGAAGAACAAATCTATACGGCTATACAGGGCTTAGGATGTGACTGCCTAGCATGCATGCCTGAGGCCCTGGGTCCAGTCCCCACACTGGAAAAAAGAAAAGAAAGAAACCTATATATCCATGCTTAATTCATTTTTGTCAAGGACTAACTAGAACACTGAATGTGGAAAGAATAGTCTCTTCAATAAATGATGCTAGAGTAACTGGATATCCACATGGAAAAGAATGAAGTTGGAGCCTTCATTCACACCATACATTAAAATTATCTGAAAATAGATTGAAGACCTAAATGTAAGAGCTAAAACTATGACTTTACAGATAACTTAAGAGAACACTGACCTTGGAATTGGTAGTGGTATTCTTAGAATACCAAAAGTACAGGTAATAAGAAAAATTAATTTGCTAGGCATGCTAGTACATGCCTATAATCCCAGATACTTGAGAGGCTGGGCAGGAGGAGGATTGAGGATTGTTAAGTTCAAGACCACCCTAGGCAACATAGGGAGACCTTGTCTCACATTTTTTTTAAAAGGCTGGGGTGATAGCTCAGTAGTTGAACATTTGCCTAGCATGCATGAGGACCTAGATTTAATCCCTGGGAACAGGGGATAAATTTGACTTCTCTAAAATAAAAATTTTTTTTGCTAAACTGGGCATGATGGTACATGAATGTAATACTCAGGAGGATGGACTACATTTTTTAAAAACTGGTTTCAATTAAAAAAAAACTTTGTGCTTCAAGTGATACCGTCAAATAGAAAGACAACTATAGAATGGGAAAAATATTTGTAGGTCATGTATCTAATAAGGATCTTTTATTTAAAAATATATACATATGTATATGTATATATATTCCTACAACTTAACAATAAAAGGAACAATAAAACCCAATTAAAATGTGCAAAGGATTTGAGTAAATATTTCTCAAAATAAGATGTGTAGAAAGCCAATAAGGACATAAAAGATGTCTGGCATCACTAGTCATTAGAGAAATACAAATCAAATCCACAAGCGGTATCACTTCATACCCACTAGATAGTAATACAAAATATGAACACTAGCAAGTATTCAAAAGGATGTGGAGAAATTGGAACCCTCATACATTACTTGTGGGAATATAAAATGGTACAAGTACTTTGTTAAACAATTTGGTAGTCCTGCAAGAGCTAAACATAGACTTACCATATGACCCAGAACTTCTACTGATAAGGGTATATTATCTGTGTGTCTGTGCTCGTGCACATGAATCCAAGAGAACTGATAATATAGGGCCACACAAAAGTTTGTGTGCCAGTGTTCACTGCAACATTATTCACCATAATAGGTGGAGAGAACTCAACTGTGTATCAACTGGTGAAAGGATAAACACAATGTGGTATATTCATACAATGGGATATTATTTCACAATCAAAATAGGAATGAAGGGCTGATGGTATAGCTCAGTTATTGAACACTTGCCTAGCATGTACCAGGCCTGGGAGTCAATGGAGTCTGGAATGAAGTATTGACCCTTGAACATGGGTGATGCTTGGAGATATAAAGCTAAGTTGAAGAAGCTAGTCACAAAATACTACAAATTGCATATTCTCAAAAAGAGGTACCTCTAAAAGAGGTCCATCTATAGCGACTTCCAGGGCCCAGGTGTAGAAGGTACTGGGAGAAATGGAGAATAGGGACTGCTGATGAGTATAGGGCTCCTCTTTGGGATGATAAAAAATGTTCTAAAACTGGTTGTGGTGATGGATAAACAGTAGAGTTGTTTTTCTTTGAAAGCAGAATCACAACTACCTGGTTTTGTACTGGACTCATTATACATTTTCGTAATCAGAAAAGAATTTTTTCTGGATAATTAACATTCCATTTTTTCTAGTCAATGGGAAAAATGGTAGGGAAATGGAGAGTTGGCTCCAGGTTCCCTCCAAATTAATACTTTTCATAAAAACTGATTTTTGCTAATTGTTTTTATAGGTTTTGTAGAGTAATTCCATAGTTAAAACATCCTCTTTGCAGTGCAGATTTTTTTATGTGGAGGTACATTTCACACGAAGTATAAATTAGATTTATTGGTTGTCCTTCACATACAAAGTAGGAGTTCGGACACTCCTGAACCTCATTTTAAAAGTCTGGCCTGACCACCCCCTCCCTATCACTAGCTATTCCCTTCTCTCACTGATTCTTCTTTTCACAACTCCACTGAGCCTTCCCACGTTTTTCTAGAATACCCTACACATCTCTTCTCCTCCTGGAAAACTGCTTCTCCTTCAAGGCATAGCTTAATTGTCACCCTCGTGGTGTTCTTCCTGACTCCCATAGGCAGAATTAATTGCTCTTGCACTTTTTGTTTTTATTTTCCAGTGCTGGGCATGGAACCCAGGGCCTTGCACATGCTAAGGCAGGCACTCTACCACTGAGCTATGCCCCCAGCCCTTCCTTGCCTTGTTTTAATATTTGTTTTTGCCTCTAGCATATCCTATCATTTGTTAGTTTAGCAGTCTTTGGCCACAGAAAGCATAAACCACATATTCTCATACTTCTATATTCACTGAATATACCAAGTATAATCTTGGCCCATGGTAAGCTACCAATCAGTGACTGATTGGCTGATTGATAAATAGATGATAGAGACAGATAGATAGACAGACAGACCGACCGACTGACCGACCAACCGACCCACCTGAAATAGGAAGCACAAAACCACTTTGTGTCCTACCCAGGTTCTTGATTCTGAGCAGTAAATACTTCCTGAGCCCTTTGGGAATGTCCAGTATCATGAAAGATGCAAACACATACACTATGGTCTCTGCTCTTAAGGATCTTATGAGATTAAAAAGATAAGAGTCAGATGTATGCTGTAACTATAAAACATAAAGAAACATACGTAGAGGACTCAACAATTTAAAGCAGATTCTAACTGCTATCAAAATTCAATGAAAAGGAGGCTGCATCGTCTTCCTGCATCTCGAGTGTCAGGACTGCATGGCACGCTATTTCAGGCAACTCATAGCCCTGGATGTGCCCCTCAAATAGATTTCCAAAGTGACAACAGGAGGCTAACAGCTCTCAGTACTCAGTGGACAAGCAGTAAATGGCCCTGCTAATCCCCAAGGCAGCCTAGTCAGAGGAAAAGTGAACCAAAGGAAAAGGTGCCATGGCTCCTTGTGTATTTTCAAGGCTTTTAGGTTCTCTTCCATTCAGTAGGGATACCTGTATCTTTACCTCTTTATGGAGCTTCAAAAAATCCACTTATTTGAAAATGTTTCTTGAATATTAGTTTCCTACTGCCACAATAACAAATTATCACCAATTTAGTGACTTAAAACTACAGGAATTTATTCTCATACAGTTCTGGAGGCCAGTAGTTGGAAATAAGTCTTATGGAGCTAAAATCAAGGTATGGGCAGGGCCACATTCTTTCTAGGGGCTCAAGGGGAAAATCTGGTTCCTGGCCTTCTCTAGTGTCTAGAGCTATATGCCTTACTTACGGCCCTTTTCTCCATCTTCAAAGCCAGCAGCGTATCTTCTTTGCTTGCTCTCTTACTCTGCTTCCATCATACAGCCTCCTCTTCACCCATGTCAAATCCCGCTCTGCCTCCCTCCCAAGGACACTTGTGATTACATTTAGGGCCCACCCAGGCAATGCATAATAATCTCCCTATCTCAGTATCCTTAATCATATATACAAAGTTCCTTTTGCCACATATATAACATTCATATATTTCCAGAGATGAAGATGTGAACACCTGGGCTAGGGGTAAAGCTCAGTAGTAAGTGCCTGCCTAGCATGTGCAAGGCCCTGCGTTCCAGTCCTAGCACTGTGCATGAACATACAAACATGGACATCTTTGGGGGAGGCCACTATTCACACTTCCACAGGCACTACCTAGCAGACATTGTGCTAGGTTCTGAACTTACTGTACTCATAGTTTATCTGTCCTGCTGCACTGTAAATTCCTGGAAGACAGGGTCCATGTTGGTTTCTCTCTTGCAGTGCCTTGAATGTGACTTTGCCTGTCCTATGTATTAAATACCAGAGAAATCATTAATGAATGATATGAGCCACACCCTGTCACATAGTAGTGTTTAACTTCAGTCAGCAGCTAATTCTGAAGGCAGAGGGGAAGGGGTTTTAGGTGTCTGGACAATTAGATACAAATCAGCACACAGTTATTCTTCTCCTACTGTGTGCCAGATGTCTTGCTAGTTGTTCAAGTTAAGAACATGAGTAAGGTGACCCCCTCCAGGAGATATAGTGAGTAAATAAGTGTGCCCGGGCTGGCTAAGATGGCATGGGGGATGCCAAAACAGTGTCCCAATGCACAAGCCCCAATAAGGGGAGTGAATTAATGGATGCCCCATCTAGAAGGAACCCCATGGGCCATCTAGTATCACCACCCCCATCCCCAACCATAACCCTACCTTCATCACCCTGTCTGCTGTTAAAATTCCTGCTCTAGCATCACTGCCAAGTGCCCCCCAGTTTCTGTTGGCTCACCTCCTATCACAAGGAGCTCACTTCCCTCTGGGGCAGCCCATTCAATATGCAAGCTATTTAAAAAGTTAACACAATCCTTTCTTCTAGGGAGCTAAAATAATGTCACTGTTCTTCTGAGCTCTTTTGTCTCCTGAAGCCACACAAAACAATCTACTTTCTTTGTCCATGAAAGCCATCCAGATATTTCTAGAGACTCCCATAAGTCTTGACTTGTCATTCATCTTTTTATTCATTCAACAAATGCTTTCTGAGCATGATTTCTATGGCTGACACTGTGGTAAGGATTTGAAATAGAGATGAGCACACTAAATTCTGTCCTAAAGGAGATCCCAGTCTAGCAGAGAGACAGCCATGTGGATAGTATAGTGTAGCAAGTATTGTAGGAGAAATAAATGTCCAGTAGGGGCTGGCAGTAGGGGCTGGCAGTAGGGGCTAAGCAGCTGCACCTAGGGCTAAGAGGTCAGGAAGAAGGTACTTTCACTTAGTGGTGTTCATTCATTCAATATCTATTGGGTACATACTATGTGTCAGGCCCTCTGCTAGGTGCTGATGATAAAATAGTGACCTCAGATTTTACTAGGCTGAGGATGCCAAGCAAAGAGATCATTTGCCAAGTCAAGGAGGTCTCAGTATGTAAACACTTATTTTGGTTGTGGAGTTTGTACTGTGTCCGAGACAGCAATGCTAACCAGTGGAGATAGAGACAAACCACAGCTGGGAGAGACTGACATACAAGCTAGCATGCCAGCATAATGTGATGAGTGGCTGTCATCTGTGCCTGGTCCTGGAGAAGCACATATTTAAAAAAAGGTACTAAAAGCTCAGCTGCAGGTGTGGCTTCTGAGCCTTTTTGGAAGTATTGAAGCGGTCATGGAACTTGAGCTGAGTCTTAAGGGGCAAGGAAGACTTGGCCAGGCAGACGCAGAAAGAAAAGATAAGGAAAAAGGAAGTGAACATGCAAAGGTAGGAAAATGCCAGAAAATGAAACTTGTATCGAGGGCTGTCAAGGGTTCAGTATGGCTGAAGTTGAAAATTTGTCTGGGTTAGTGGCAGGAGATGTGGCTGGAAACTCAGAGGAGGACCTTGTGTACTGTACTAAAGTGTTTGGACTTTGTACTGAAGACAGTGGGAAGCCAGCAAAGATCATTAAGCAGGGGAGTGACACAATCAGATTTTCCTTTGACAAAAATAACTCTGGCAGTGTGGAGAATGAAATCCAGGGCTGAGACTAGAGGCAGGAAGACTGGTGCAGTCAGCCAGGGGGGTGATAATGAGGGCAGTGGCAGAGGAAATAGGAAGGAGGGGCCAGAGGGAGGATTCATGAAACAGATTTATCAGGGAGAGGAAGACGGAAAAATTGAAATTGACTCTAAGGTTACCAGTTTGAAAAATGGTGGTAGGAATATAGGAGGAGGATCGAGTTTCAGGGGGTGATGATAAGGGCCTTGTTGGTCATGGTGTCTTTAGTACTTGAGAGGTAGAAAGCTGCCTGGTAGACAGAGTGCAGCACAGTAGTCTGGACATGGGCAAGAATGGCATGTGGAAGCAGCAGTCCTTTACAGGACAGATATTTATTTTGGACCTACTATGGACCATACACCAGAGGAAGTCCCTGAGGTCCCCAGAGTTACAAACATGCATAGCACTGTTTCTGCCCTACTATCAAAATTTAGTAGCAAAGACAGATAGAGAAACAGAGAAGGCAAAGGCCATGTCAGAATGCTGTGTGAGAGGCATGGCAGGATGTTGTTAGGCAGCATTGACAAGAAGCTCCTAACCAAGGCAAGAAAAGGAAGGCTTTCCAATGCAAGTGCTGTTTCCCAGCATCTTGAGGAAGAAATAGGGCTGGATGGGGGCTCAAGTGGTAGATCACTTGCCTAGCATGTGCAAGTCCTGGGTTTAATCCCCGGGACGGCAAAAGAAAAAAAAAAGAAGAAGCTCACCATGTAAAAACAAAGAGGGCAGGTCATTCCAGGCAAAGGAGACAACAAAAGCCACATCAGGGAGGCAAGAAAAGACATGGTAGAAGCATTTTAGTATTGTTAAAGCCCAAAAGACAAAAGATGGAACCTGAGTACCTAAGCACTAGGCTGTGGGAGACCTTTGGTGCTGTTTTCAAGTAGTTTGGAGTGTAAACAATGAGGAGCTAGTGAAGGTTTTAACAAGTGGTATGGTCAGAGCTACATACCAATGTGTCACTCCGATGGGCGTATTTGCCCGTCCTAGAACACAGCCTCCATGAGAATAGGGATGTGGTTCTGGTGCCTAGAACAGAGAACACATAGTAGACACTCAGTAGATATTTGATGAAAGAAGGAACTAATGTGAGGGGCCAAGACTCCAGGCAAGAAGGTTGTGATGCTAATCCAGGGTGCAGTGAGAAGTGCAGGAGAAGGTGTTAAAATCAAGAACAGTGTATCAAGCTTTTGTCTGGTGATACTTGTGATGATTTTATCCTCCTTTCAATTTATCAAACTGCTATGTCCTGGATACTACTAGACATCAGTGGCCTGATCTTAAGAAGCTCTTGTCTCATGGGGTAGACAGATCAACCCATGAAAAAATACCGTACGATGTATTTGTGATATGAGAGAGGGCAGAACTGGTAGGGCACATATAGGAAATAGCTAATCCACATGGAGAAGTGGGGAAAGGCTCCTTGGCAGTGCCATTTGAGCTGTTGTCAGACATGGAAAATGGGTTGGCAGGCAGAGCAGCAAAAATGTGGCATTCTAGAGTAAACACTCATGTGCAGGGTTGTGGAATTATAAAATGCTTTATTAGGGTCCAGGACCAGTGAGAAGCCTGGTATGGCTTAGCTACAGGGCTAGAAAATAAGTTCATCCCCTGTGCTGAGTCCATGTGATTGGTAGTAGGTATAGATTACATATGTCACCATTTACCCTGACAAAAGTTATACACAGGCCTCCATTTTCTGTACATCCTGATGTTGTACCTCTTAAATGGTTTTTGACTCCAACCCCTTCTTAGTATCTCCCACTGCCAATCTCAGGCCAGGCTTTTAAAAGGACTGTGTTACAAAAGACTCTAGATTACGCATGGTGGCACATGCCTGTGATCTCAAGAGGCAGAAGCCCAAGGCCAGCCAGAGCAAAAGCATGAGACCCTGTCTAAAAACAAACTGAAAGAAAAAGAACTGGGGTGTGGCTCAAGTGCTAGAGTGCTTGTCTAGCAAACTTGAGGGCCTAAATTCAATCCTCAGTGCTAAAAAAAAAAAAAAAAGATTCTGAGCTAGGTGCACACACATGTAATCTTGGGAGGTGGAGGTTGGGAGGATCACAGTTCAAAGCCAGCACAGGCAAGAAGTTTGCAAGACCCTGTCTCAATCAATAAAAAGCTGGACATAGTGGCATGCACCTATCATCCCAACTACACAAGTGGCATAGTTAGGAGGATTGCACTCTAGGGTCAGCTTGGGCATAAACATGAGACCCTATCTCAAAAATAAATAAAGCAAAAAGGGCTGGGGACATGGCTCAGGTGATAAAGCACCTGCCTAGCAAGTGCAAGGACCTGAATTCAAATTCTAGTACTGAAGGAAAAAAAAACATTCTTAGGTCTCATCTGAGCTAAATGGAAAAGAGTAGCGATCAATTAGCAATGTCTGCCATGGACATAAAATAGGAATGGTGGCCTACATGCCATATCCCTAGGCAAGAGCATAGGGTGTGAAGTGAAGAATGGCTGGAGCTGGTACCTTAGAATTGTTTTTAGCATATTAAGATTGAAGTACTAGAGCCAGGTATGGTGGTGCATGCCTGTACTCCCAGCCCTTGGGAGGCAAAGGCAGGAGGATCAGAAGTTCCAGACCAACCTGGACTACATAGTGAGCTCTTCACTCTCAAAAAAACTTAAAGGACTGGAGCTGGAGATATAGCTCAATGATAGAGTGCTTGTCTAGCATGCACAAGGTGCTGGGTTCAATCCCCAGCATTCAAAAAAAAAAAGACTGAAATACTTATGGGCTAGATATGTCCACTCCATGTCCACTCAGTAATTAGACAGGAAACTCAGATTAGATAGGGCAATAATGAAGATGTAGATTTGTAGATTTATCTATATACAGATCAAAGATAGATAAACTTTTTCTGTAATGGTCCAGATACTCAATATTTCAGTTGTGAAACATCAAAGGAACCACAGATGATATTTAAATGAATGGGTATGACTGTGTTCCTATAAAACATCATTTATAGAAACACATGGTAGGTGGAATATGACCAGAAAGCCATAGTTTGCTGACCCTTGATACAGATATGTATAGCATACAGCCATTGGATGTACTACTTGGCCTTAGACAAGACTCAAGTTTGAGTCCCAGCTCTTAACATACTAACTTTGTGACCATGGACAAGTCAATTTAATGTTCCTAACTCCATTTCCTCACGTGTAAAATAGATTCATAATAGTACCTGCCTTCTGGGATTACTGTGAGGAATAACAGAGCAATTCCTTGCAAGTACTCATTATAGTACCTGGCATATAGTAAATGCTTGTGGGGAGAAGATTATGGGAAGCCTATGAGAACTTGACATAGGCACAGTTGTGCTAATAATGATCTACAGGCTGAGTTTGACACAGCTGTGTAGAAGAGCAAACAGCAAAATGCAGCACAGCTGCTCTTCCTAAGTTGTTTACGTTCAAAGAAGTAGGAATGGCAGATTTCTCTTGTTATGATGTCACACCCCTCCCAGAGAACTGTTGCTCCACCTCCTTGTTTACCATTGTATATAAAAGACTTGCTGAAGGAGGACAGGGGATTTTTGATTGGCTGGCTGCGAGCTGCTTGTGAGGCTGCTGTAGACGCTGCTGCTGCTGCTGCTGCTGCTGGCTGATGTGTGTCTCCACCAGAGCAGCTTTCTGCACTGAGAACTTTATATGTAGGCTTTAGAAAAGCTATGTTAAAGAAAAGCTAAAAAGATCATGGGACAGTGCAAGTCTGAGGGCCAAGACTTTAAGAGAGATCAAGGAAAACATGGGACAGAGTGAGTCTAAGGAAAGAGACTTTAAAGAACAGAAAAGAAGAAAGACTTTAGAAGTAAGGTTTTAAAGAATAGAGAAAAGAAGCGAAGTAAAAGAAGAGTTAATGAGAAAAGAAGTAACAAGGCTGTTGTGCGTCTCCATCCAGGCACCCAGCGCACCTGGCTAGGAAGAAACCAGAAAGGAGTAGTACATGAGAATCCAAGGAAAGAAACTGTTTAACAAAAGGGTGAGAGACAAAGTCTTCCGTATTAAAAAAGAAGAAGAAGAAGAAGAAAGAAAACCAGGCAAAGAACATGAAAAGGCAGTTATCAAAAGGCATACAAATAGACAGTGAACATACTAAAAACACCCAGTTTCTCTGATGAATACATGAAAATACACCCAAGTGTTTCTGGGGTTTGTGCATGAGATTGGCAAAGATTTAAAAACTTACCACATATAAATCAGCCTGGGTGTCCATCAACTGATGAATAAGGAAAATATGGTACATACATACTTTAGTGTAATATTCAGCCTTAAAGAAGAATGAAATCATGTCATTTAAAAGAAAATGGATGGAACTGGAAATCATCATGTTAAGCAAAATAAGCTGAACTGGGAAATACAAACATTACATGTTCTCTCTCATATGTGGAATCTAGACCTAAAAAAAGGGATGATACAACTATAAAATGAGAGGAGTGGTTTTAGGGGGAGCCAGTGGGAATAGGGAAGGCAAAATGAGAGGGTGAAGGAGGGATGAATATGATTAAAGTACTTCATATGCATGAATGAAAATAGAATAATTAACCCAGTTAAAATTAAAAGGGGCCATGGGGATAAGAAAGAGTAATAAGGGGGTGAATTTGACCAAAGAACATTATGCATGTATGGCAATATCTCAGAACCCCTTTGTACAATTAATTTATACTAATAAAAAGAGAAAAAATAAAATGTTTTTTTAAAATAGAAACTTGGCACAATGTTACCAAGGCAGAAGAAAAAGAGGCACTCTTGTGTACTTATTGGTTGGAAAGTAAATCTTTTTAGACTTTCCAGAGGACAGTATAACAATATGTATCAAAATGAAAAATAAGCATATTCTATGAGACCACAACCTTCTGGGAATTTTCCCCAAAGGAGACAGAAAATTATTATACAAACAATTTTTAAATTCACATGATGACATTGGTCCCAATATCATGATAGTAAAAGCAACTCAAAATATTCAACAATAGAACAATTATTTATGCCAACACAATAGAATACTATATAGCCACTTAAAATGATGGCACAGCTCTGCACTTACAGATATGGAATGATTGTCCATGACATATTATGGAAAAGTTATAAAACAGCAGAGTAACATTGACTCCAATAAATAAATCATTGCTTCCTAGTAAACAGTGTTTATCATCTGGGTAGTGAGAGTTCAGATCATTTTATTTCTTGTTAAAGTTGGATCAGTTGAATATTTTTTACTGAGCATGTATTGCTTTACAGAAACAGTAACAAGGACTATGATGGTGAACCAGCTCTCAGAAAAAAAAAGTCCCAACTTGCATCATTTGCCAATATTGGAGCTGGTGGAGTGGCTCAATTGGTAAAGCACCTGCCTAGCAAACATGAGGCCCTGAGTTCAAACCTCAGTGCTGCCCCCCCAAAAGAAAGAAAGCCAATATTGGTATTATAAATACTGCCGAGGGCTCACAAAACCCTTCACTATTTAATAATCAGCTCTCACTAGCCAGCTCTGGTATACCATTGGCAATAACTCTTTTTTAAAACAAAAGAAAGAACTGGTGTATGTTCCAGTATCGAATGTAACCAAGTGAGGTGAAGATTAAAAATTGCCTGTCACTGGTGCACCTGGTAAAAGGAAAGGAATTCCAGCAGAATAGACAGTTGCAGAGTGAATGGGAAATAAGCAAATGGAGAAAGTGTGACGGTTTGTAGTAAACTTAAGGAAAGAAATGGGGAATTTCTTGAGGGCAATGTAGAGTAAAGAGGAGCAAAATATGGGGTGTGGGGAGAAATACCAAACAGATCATGAAATAAACTTTTTCATTTTTCTTACTTTTGAGTAATCTTCCAAGTTCACGGTATGTGTGCACGAGTGTCCTCAAGACAATTCTTCATGTGGGTATTATTCTCACTGCATATATGGGGGACCTAAGGGCCACAGAGGTGCAGTGGCATGCTCCAGGTGCCACAGAGAGTAACCTACATTTGTGTGTGCCTATTGGGTCCTACCCACTAAATAAGCCCTGAAAATACTAAGGTGGGTAAAATGTGGCTGTTAACACATAAACCCTGACCTTTCTCCAATGAGGGACCCCCCCCCATGGTTTTAGGTTCTTTTTTGCTTGTCCGAGGAAGGCCACAGCAAGCTGTGAACCTGGATGTGAATTGTTCATCCCTGATTGAATGAGACAAGTGGTTATTAGTGATGGGGGAGTTCAGTGTATTGAGGTTTGAGGACTCTGGAGGTGTCTGCTGGATTCAGCAATCGAAAAATCACTGGCATGTTTTCAGTGGTATTAAAAGAACAGACTGAGGGCCAAATGAATGATGAAGAAATAAAGGCAAGGGGTGGGGGGAAGAGATGATTGAGAGAGAGAAATGATTGAGAGATGACTGAGAGAGATAATTGAGACAGAAAGGTGACTGAGAGAGATACAAGTGAGAACTAGTAAAATATGGATACATTCAAAGGCATTCTTTAATGTTCAAATTATCCAAAATTTGGCCAAGGAGAGCCCCTTCAAGCCGGCTCTTATGTGGTTTTAATGTGACCCATCAGTTTTTTAGCCTCTTTGCTTTCTGACGAACAAGGTTACCCTAGTTGTTTGAATTTCCTGCTGTAGCCCTGGAAGCAGCCATTTCTCTCAGAAGCCCTGGTTCCTTTCTGTACGGAGTGGTGTTCAGTATCACAAGCCACATATTTGTTATGCTCATTGCTACTGGCACCCATTACTTTTAGGCCTTTATTATAGACTAAGGTAGGAAATGTACGGAAATGGATTATATTCATGGAAAATTTATTATAGCAGTTCTTTAAATTTTTCAGTCCATAGTAATATTCTGAAGAGAGGAGAGAAAGTGAGAAAGATCTTCTTTAGAGCAGACTACTAGCTAATAAATGTAGAAGGAAGACAGAATAGAAAAAAACACTATTTTGTAGTTCCCTCCTACCTAGCATAATAATTGATTCTGGCAAAGACCATAAAATATATGCTAAAACCGTGGAGCCAAACATTCTTGGGGAACAGGATATTCACACAGTGTCAAATTATCACCCCACAGATTCCTTACTAATTACCAAGGGAGAAATGCACATTTACGTGAGAAAACCTGGCAGTCACTAAGTTATACAGGTGATTAAATTCAGCATTGTCAATAGCAGGACAGCCTGACATCGTGCCTCCTGGTGTGATGTAATAAGAAGCACTCAATATCATTTATGAAATATTCTTGCCAAAAATGTTTACCCTGAATCTAAATATGAAGAAACAATTAGACAAACCTAGAGTATGAGGTATCCAATAAGTCAACTGGCCTGAACTCTTCAAAAAGCCACTATTGTGAAAAACAAAAAAAGCACAGGAATTTTCTAGATTTTAGAAAACCGTGAGCTCTAACAATCAAATGCAGTTTTTCAACTTTGAATGGATTCTGAATTATGGGGAAATCAAACTACTACTAAAGATATTTTTTAATAATTTGGGAAATTCTGAACTAGACTATATTTTAAATATTGCTGAGTTTATGTTGATTTTCTTAGATGTGATAATGTAGAAGTCCTGTTTTTCTTGAGAGATGCATGATGAACTATTAAGGAGTGAGGTATCATATTTATAGCTTACTTTCAAATGGCTCAGCAAAAAGGGAAGCATGGAAAATCAATAATAATTGGTGAATCTAGGTGAAAAGCATATCACTGCTTCTTGTACTATTCTTTAAACTTTTATATAGAGAGTTGAAAGTTTTCAAAATAAAGGTAAGAAAAAGTTGTTTTTAAAGGCTGTGCAAAGATATGGAAAGATTTTACAAATGGTGCTGGAACAATTGGGCATCCACATGCAAAAGATGAAATAAACCCTTGCCTCATGCTGTACACAAAAATTAACTCAAAATGAATGAAAACTAAATATAAAAGCTCAAAGTATAAACGTTTTAGAAGGAAACATAGGAGAAAATCATTGAGATGTTGGTTAGGCTGATTTCTTAGATCTAACAACAAAAGTATGATCCGTAAAAAAAATTGATAAATTAGACTTCAAAAGTAAAAAAAAAACTTACATTTCAAAAAACACCATTTTGAAGGAGACAAGCCACATGAGAAAATGTTCAGAGTCATTATACTTAGGGAAATGCAAATTAAAGCCATCAGGAGATACCACTGCTGTACCTCTAGAGTGGCTGTAATAAAAAAAGATAGACAGTAATAGTTGGCAACAATGTTGAGAAATGGGAACCTTCAATCATTGCTCATCAGAGGTAGAACAGCATAGCCAGCCACTTAGGAACAATCTCATAGTTTCTTAAGAAGTTAAATATAAATTTTTCATTTATCCCAGCAATTCCACTCACAGGTATCTATCTACCCAATAGAAATGAAAACATACATCTGTACAAAGACTTGCACATGTTCATAACAGGTCTATCCATGATAATCAAAAAATGGAACAAGCCATGTGTCTATCAACTAGTACATGGGTAAACAAGATGCAGTACATCCACACAATGGAATATTCAAGGACAAGAAAGAATGAAATACTGACACGTGCACCTGAATAAATCTCAAAACCATTATGCCCAGCAAACCTGTTCCTAGGAATTTATCCAACTGAGCTGAAAACTTACACCCATACCAAAACCTCACAGAAATACTTATGGCAGCTTTAATCACAATTGCCCAAATCCAGAAGCAACCGAGATGCCCATCAGTAGATGAAAAGATAAAGTGTTATATCTATACAATGGAATATTATTCAGCAATTTAAAACAAGCTATTAAATATGAAGATAGCACAATGAAACCCACCAAACACTGTTTGAAAAGGGGAGAAAAGCAGGGAATGGAAATATAGTGGAGGGGGTGATCTTGTTTAAGACATACCAGACACATGTATGGAACTATCATAATGAATCCCCTCATGTTATTAATGTATGCAAATTCAAAAGTAAAATTTAAAAAAATAAAAAGCAACATGTATATGGTATGTACATTATGTTATTGGGTATATATATGCATGTATACATTACACATGTATATATATTAGCTATTATGCCAAGAAGCCATGGAGGAAACTGACATATATATTGCTTATGTGAAAAAAGCCAGACTGAAAAGGCTTTTCTCTATGATTCCAACTATTTGACATTCAAGAAAAGGCAAAACTATAGAGACAGTTTAAATATTAGTGGTTGCCAGGGATTCAGGGGACGGGAGAGGAGGAGAGGAGAGATGAATAAGTAAATTTATCAAAAATAATTTACCTATATACTTAATATGACTGAATTTTATTATCCTTAGGAAAGCTGCTAAAATTAATTTGACTTCATATTTTAAAATTTTTATACACTAATTCTCTTTTAACTGTGAATCATATAAGCAATGTATGGTGAGATCTCATGTTCATGAATAATAATAACAATACTCCCAAATTGAGCTACAGATTCAATATAATCCCTATCAAAATCTCAGCTGGTTTTTTATATAAATTGACAGACTGATCCTAAAATTTATAGGGAAATGCAAGAGATCTAGGGCAACTAAAACAATCTTGAGAAAGAACAAATTTGAAATATAGACAGTGGTACTGGCATAAGAATAGACATACACACCAGTGTAATAAAATTAAGAGTCCAGAAATAAACCTTTACATTTATGGTCAGTTGATTTTTGACAAAGATACTAAGGCAGTTCAATATGGGAAGAATAGTCTTCAACAGTCATGTCCTCGTTTGCCAGGACAACTGGATCTACAGGCAAAAGAATGAAACTAGACCCCTACGTCATCACATACTTAAAAATTAACTCCAAATGGATCATGGACCTAAATAGAAGAAATAAAACTATGAAACTCTTAGAAGAAAACATACCTTGGGCAAAGCTTTTTTAGATGATCACCAAAAGCACAAGCAGCAAAAGAAAAAGTAAATAAATGGACTTCATCAAAATCAAATGCTTTTGAACTTCAAAGAACACCATCAAGAAAGTGAAGGGCTGGGGTTGTTGCTCAGTGGTAGAACACTTGCCTGGCATATGCAAGGTCATAGGTTCCATCCCTAGCACCACAAAAAGGAAAGAAAATGGCAAGACAACTACTAAAGAAAGAGAAAACATTTGCAAGTCATATGTCTGATAAGGTACATGTGTCCAGAGTGTATAAAGAATTCTTCCAACTCTATGATAAAAGGACAAAAAAACCTTAATTAAATATGGGCAAGGATTTGAATAAACATTTATTCAAAGAAAATACATAAATGGCCAAAAAGCTCTTTTTCAAGTGCCCAACATAATTAGTCATTAGAGAAATGCAAATTAAAACCACTTCACATCCACTAGGATGACTAGGATAAAGACAGATAATAACAAATGTAGGTGAAGACAGGGAGCAATTGGAACTTTCATGCATTGCTAGTGGAACTGTAAAATGCCACAGCCACTTAAGAAAGCAGTTTGGCAGTTCCTCAAAAGCAAACACATATCCACTGATGCACACCGTTATCCATTTGACATTTCTGAAGAACAACAAGGCCAATGACTGGAGTGATGGGGACAGTAGCACAAGAAGAGAGAGAAGTTGCCAGGGGTCACATCATGCAGGGCCTTGTAGACCATGGTCAGACTTTGGAGTTTATTATAAATGTTTTGAATTTTGAGCAGGAGGTCTTGGATCTTGGTAAATTTGTAACATCCACTGTAAAGAATGAGAAAGATGCATTTAGAGGGAAATCAAAGAATTACCAAGTGTCCTTGAAAGCCCACCTGTGAGGTGAGCCATAAACATTTGGTGACCTGTGTCCACAGGGATTTAGGGGTTTTTTTTCCTAATGGCTCTTAGCCATCCTACTTTTGGAAGCAGGGAAAATGGGTTAAGGTCAGATTTGAGTCTGGGATTTGAAGTTTGGATGCTAAGGAGGAAACTGGCTGAGGCAGTTTATCATGGCAAGCTAATAAGTACTCATGTAAAAAACAGAAATTTTAGGAGCTCTTAAGAAAGTAAATGCTCTTTTCTGCCTTTTGCTGTCTTTTCCTGCTTTGTTATGAGCAATTAGAAGCAATTAATTTAGTGAAAAGAAGTATTGAGTCAGGAGACTTAAATATGAGCCTAAGCTCTCTCAGTTGCTGTGACGCCAAGGGTAAGTTGTCAAAGCTGACAACTTGGAGAAAGCTAAAGAAATCCTCTTTCCAGCTACTTGTTTAGCTTTATACTATTCAATAAACTATTCTGCCTTTCTTGGCAACAATTCTTCTGTCTCCCAAGTTCTGTGTCTTACCAAATTCCTCCTAATGCTCTTAGGCCCATTCTGCCTCATGCTAATGATCACTTATGCAGAATCCCTTTGTACAGTGCCAGAGAATTTACTTTAGAGCCTATCTTTCCTCTGCTCTGAACCCTCTAAGGGCTTCCCATCTCACAGAGAATAAACCCAAACTCCTCCCAATGGCCTCCAAGCTCTCTTGATTTGGTCCCATACATCTCTGCTCGCTTTCATTTCCTGTGTGCCAGTCTCACTGGCCTTTTTTCAGCTTCTCAGACAGGCCATGAATGTTCTTTCCTGCCTCCGAGCTTTTGCAGTGGTAGGCTCTTTGAGAGCCTACACTTGATACAAATTGTGTGTTGAGGGAGGAAGCCAAGGAGGGGCTTCTTTTTTTACCCAGGACCCACTGTTAAGTAAGCCCAGTTTGCCCTCAAGATTATTTCTCAAATGTATATACATACAATGGAATAGGCAGCCTTAAAAAGTAAGGAAATCCTGTCATCTGTAACAACATGGGTGGGCCTCGTGGACATTATGCTATGTGAAGTAAGCCAGGCACAGAAAAACAAACCCACTTGCTCTCACTTAAATGTGGAGTCTGGGCTGGGAAAGTGGCTCAGTTGTAGGGCATGTCTAGCATGCACGAGGCCCTGAGTTCCATCCTCAGCACCACCCAGAAAAAGAAAATGTGGGATCTAAGTGAAACTCAGAGTGTAGACTGAGGAAGGGGTAGGTGGGGAAATGTTGGACAAGGGATAAAAAGTTTTAGTTTATGCAAGATGAGTAAGCTCTAAGATCTAATGCATAGCTCTGTGACTATAATTGACAATACTTTATAATTGATAGAGCAGATCTTAAGTATTCTCATCTCACAAAACAAGTGGTAACTACCTGAGGTGATAGGTTTGTTAATTAACTTAATTGTGATGATTATGTCACAAATGTGAATGTATTTTAAATCATCTAAGGGTATACCCTAAATAAATGTAATTTTTAATTGTCAAATATACCTCAATAAAAGTTTTTCCCAAGACCTCAAGTTATTTGGGCTCTCCTGAGCTCTTCTACAAGTGGAATTAAAATTATGATTTTCAGACTGGTCCTGCTGGTCAGAAGGAGGATTATCATATTATAGACTTTCAGAGTCAAAAAGAACACAAAGTCACCTTTCTACCCTGTCCCCTACATAGGAACTTTTCCCACAACACCTACCATAGGAGTTCCTGTTGAAGGTGCCTCAACAGGAAGTAAAGGGATGGCTAAATAGATAGGGTTCTGGACCCCCAAATGTCTACTCCCTGTTCATTTTTGTTCCCCTAGTTTAACCAGAGCAGTGCTGATTTTGTTTGTTTTATATATTGGAATTCCACATAACATTTCCTTTGAAAACAGTCCTACTGACTAAGAAAAATTTGGAAACTATTGATCTCACCTGTGTCTGAACATGCCCAGTGACCAGAAATTCATCCTCTTGATCTTCCTTCATGCTATTTTTATCTCTCCATCGTCAACATTTAAAGATGACACAACTGACAGCCATCCCCATTTCTGCCTGTCACTACAGAGACAAATTTACCACCAAATGGCTCTTTCTAAGTGTAAGCCCTGTCCATCAGTTTCAGGCAGACATTCTAAATTGAAGAAGCTGTTTATTCCATAGATTCATCTTGATGCACCACAACAAACTGATCTGTGCAATGTCCGGCAGGCTATTCTGATGCCACAGTACTCAGAAGCCCTTCGAATATGGCCTTACATCATATCTGCCTTCCTGAATTGTTTCACATCAGTGAGTTACCTTCTATGTTCCAATATTAAATTTCACTCAAGTAATATCCACTCACTTTGCCAATTGCTTCAAGTCATTTAATTTTAAGTGTGTCTACCAAACAGCATGGGCATATCTAACTTAATTTTTGGACATATTTAATGAAGTTTCCTATTCTGTCACATTTTTGAAAAAGGCTCATGGCATGACACTAGGCCCACCTCTACATAAATCCATGCTTTGTTCGATGTTTTCCTAGTTTATCACATTTGAATTTGTAAGTGTATAATCAAAGGCTGTTTTCTCTTTTATTCAAGGAAAATAATACAAATCCTTTTTTTGCTATTCTTTGGACATATCATCATTCCTATAAATTCTTTAAAATTAAAAGGAAATTTTTTCAAAACCTACCACATCCCAAAACACTATTGTAGGAAATGACGGAATAAAGATGAAGAAGATGTGCTCCTTGCTCTCAAACTGACAGTTTCTATTCTAGTGGAGGAGATAGGCATGGAAAGCAACCATCAGGAGTCAGTTGGAGAAGTACCATGGTAGATGTGTGAATGAACTGCTGGAACATGCACATAAAAGAGAGGAGGCCAATTTTCTGTGCCTGGGAAAGGCATGGAGAACCTTGGGACTATCTTCCCAGCTGGGTTTTAAAGAACGAGCAGGTAGTTGTCCTGGAAGTCATTCTGAAGCTGAAGGTCCAGAGGGACCTTGGTATGGCTAAGGTTTGAGTACTTGGAGACATAAGAGGAGGGCTTCTTGAGAAGTAGGCATAGGAAAAATTAGGAAAGAGCCTTGCATATTGTGCTAAGGAACCCACCGAGGGACTTTTAAGCAGGGTAGTGGTATTGTCAGAGTCATGCTTTAGGCAGGTGCAAAATGAGTAATGGAGGGCTGGTAGAGTGCCTCAAGAGGTAGAGCACCTTGCCTAGCTCGCTAGGCATGAAGTCCTGAGTTCAAACCCCAGAACCATGAAAAAAATTTATCTAATGGAGGAGGGGGCAATAGAAGGAGTATAGGAGCTCTGCACCATCTGTCAATCTCTTTAAGTTCCCTAGGGCATAAATCATTTTGTTTCTCAGTTGTAAAAGAATAGCCTTTTCTTCCCTACTTCACGTGGAGCTGAAAATATACGAGACCACAAGTCCTCTGAGCCTCTCAAGCTTCCAGGTTAGGGAAGGTAGCAGAAGACTGAGAAAAGCAGAATCCATACCATATCACTGAACACTTACTTACACTTTTTAGGGATGGGTATTCGTTTTGTCCTTCAACTCAATTCAACTCAATTATAAACACCTCAAGTGCAGGATCTGGGACATCTTACACAACCCCTAGCTCAAAAGCAGAGCTTGGAATGGAGTCCTCAGCATCTACCTGCAGGTTGCTTGCATACAGTGTCCCCTCTTAGGCAGACTGCCTGAGACTGGGGCATCATGAGGCCACAGTACTGATAGAGACTCGTGGTGACATTATATCTCTGGGCTCATAGGAGTGGCCACAAAGATCCTAAGCCTTGTTCAACTCAGTCTATGAATACCATGCAAGGCCCCTGGGTCTTTCTGCCTTTGGTTTGACACCTCCCTTGTAAATATGATGTAACTCATGAAATTTCCTTTCCATAAAATAGAAATAATTACCATTTTGCTAGGAAGTCACAATCTATAGGTGAAAGATGGTGAGTAGAACATATGCATAAAATTATTATGAGTCATCTTTCAGAATTTAGCTAGTTGCAGAAAAACTAGAAAGAATGCTGAAAAAGTTTTACATTTCAAAGTAGTTAGGATTTTGGATTTTAGGTTTAAGAACGCTGAACTACTAATGTCTACATAAATATCCTCGAAGTTGAAAAACTCTGAAATCTGGAATACTTCGGGTCCCAAGTGTTTTGGATAAAGGCTATTCAACCTGTGTTCTTTCTACCTACCATTGTACTTAGTGTAGATATAACCTGATGAGACTTTTTGAACAATTTATAAATAAAGTGGTCAAATTTGATGGAGGGTGTAGTCCTATGGCTAAAAGAAGAGCTGAGGAGCATTCACATGTTTTCCTAGTATATCAAAAATTACCCTAAATTTGCGTCAACCAAAGCCAGAAAGTCTGAAGATATTCCCTGCATTTTTGAAGCAACCACTCTTCTCTTTCCCCTAACTCCACAGAGGTTGTGATCAGTTCATGGAACACAATGGCATTTCCTCCTATCCACACCTAATATAAACTCTAGCCAATTTAATGGGGTCTCTTACGTAGATTGGGGATGCGAGCACATAAAGTCTTTGGCTCTTGAGACACTTGTCTTGTGTGCCAGGACCAGGTGCAGGAATACAAATACATACATATTAAGCCCAAGCCAGCTGCTTTGCCGGTGCCTTTGTGTTTTCTCTAACTAGAAAGGTTGAGCAAGCACGATTTCCATCAATTATACTGAAAGTGTTCTTTTTCTTGTGGAGGAAGAGAGTACATTTACTTCCTGTCCCTAGTATTGATGGCTAAACCATTGAGGTTTTTGAGTTCATTAAACTAGAGTTTAAAATAAAAAGGAATCTTTTCAATTAACCAGAATGCTCAGGGAATGAAGTGTTCTGGTTAATGTAGTTTTCTGGCTTAGTGGACCATTATACCAGACGGACTCTTTTCTTGGGGGTTCTCTGACCTCTTTTTTGAATATAACTATACATTTCTGCCTTAATAAGCACTGGACACTGGACTTGAATCTTTCTGCTCTTCCTGAGAGTTTTGTGGTATTTCTGCCCTTTGAATTCTGTTGGCCAAGATCATTGGAGGATATTGACTAAACCTGGGTTGAACTTGGGGTACACTCCAGGAAATGGCTTTGGGAACCAATTTGGTTTCTTCTTATTTGCTTCTTTCTTTATAAGCCGAGTGCATGAAAGAAAAATTCACTAGCCAACTTAAGATTTTGATTTGCTAGCCTACATTTCACTGAATAAAAACAAATTTTAGAGCAGGAAAATTCTATCTATGTCATCTGAGAAAAATGTGCAACAGAAGCCTAGAGCCAGAAAAATGAGACCTTGCACATCCAAAGGAAACAACCAGTGAATTTAGTTCACCATGACCTGTCTTCTCAATTCATTCCCTAGCTGAATTAATCTTACAGCAATTTCAGGGATCAACTTTCCACTACTACTCTTCTGTAGTACAAATGTTAAATTCTGTTATGAGCTATCTAAGATTCTGAGTGGTAAATAGAAGAACCGTTTATACTTTTTATATCCATTTACATTGGATGATATAATTATCCGAAGGGAAAAAAGAGGCCTTCTGGCACTTCTTACCATAATGGATTCATAGTCAGTTTTCTTGATTCATTTTCAAGCAAATATTACCTTGTTTCTGCGCTCCCAAGCCTTCATTTGTCTTCAGTAGTGACTGCCTATCATGCCAAATGGTGTAGAAAGGGTGAGAACTGTGAAGAATGATGCTGCTGTCACATTTATTTTATTTCCTGGGTAACATTTTCGGTAGTTTTGTCACATAGTTAATGAATTTGTTTCTATTAACAAGTAGGGCCTTCTTGACCTAATCATTTTTCACACATAGTCCTGTATAAATTCTAAACGTGAAGATGCTGGGTCAGTAGCTCAATTTGGTTTAGAGAGGCAAGAACCACTGCAAAGTCAGTTTATGCAGATCTGGCCCTTGGGTCATTTATTTGCCTTTGGGGGAATTTTTTTTAAACCATTTATCTCAAATTCAAATTCAAATAACATGAAAACCAAAATGATCAAAGTTTGATGATTATGGAAGAAATCTGGAGATAAAACTTGCTACTAAAAGGACTCGGGGTTGGCCATTTTAGTTACCAAAAGTTCTTAAATCTAAACACTCAAGAAATGGCTAAGGAGACAGAGGCAAACAGAAAAAGTAGTAAAGTAGTAAATGGGGAAAGACAAGTGGAGAGCTAAGGGAAAACAGAAAGTAGACTAATTTCACCAACATTACAAGGTTGAAATGGTGAAAGGGGAATAGGCATGAAGGAGAAGTGGAAGAAATTACAAGAAAGAAAGAAAAGCAGGAGATGCAGATAGAATGAGTTTGGCCATTTTCATTTCCTCATGTAAGTGGTGTCACACAGTGTTTGTCTTGCGTCTGGCTTATTTCACTGAGCACACTGTCCTCCGGGTTCATCCATATTGTTGCCATCAGCAGGACTTCTTTCTTTTTAAAACCTGAATAATATTCCATTCTTTGTGCGTACCACATTTTCTTTAGTTTATCCACTGGTGGACACTTAGAGGTCTTCTGTACAGCATCCTATACTTAACAACGCTGTATTAAAATTTGCTAAAAGGATGTCTTATATTATGTGTTCTTGTCACAAATGAGAAATAAATAAAGAAGATAGGAAGGAACTTTTGAAGATGATAGATAGGTTTATGGCGTAGATTTGGGTGATGGTTTCACAGGTATACTTATCTCCAAACCCATCAAGTTGTATACATGTGCGGTACACCTCTTTGCATGTCAGTCAGATCTTAATAAGGTAGCTTAACACAAGTCAAATTAAAGCTCAGCCACTTCCTAGCTATGTGCCGTTGGACAAGTTATTTCGTTTCTCTTAATTTTTCTGTGCTTTAGTTTCCTCATTTGTGAAATGGAAATAACAGTACCTAGCTTACAGGGCTACTGTGAAAATTGATTCCGTTATCTATATTGAAAGCACTTAGCACAGGGTAATCAATCAAGAAATGTTGGCTGTTATTTTTATTATAAACCAACAAAGGGGAAAACCAAACTATGTGACCAGCTGTTTCCAAAATAGCTGTAATGAAAGCACAGAATTATAAGAGGGCATGCTAATGCTAAAAGTGACCAAGTCTTAAAAAGGTCAAAATAAGAAAACATAATTAGGGCCAAGCATGGTGGCTCATGCCTGTAATCCCAGCTACTCAGGAGGTGGAGATCAGGAGGACTGTGGTTCAAGGCCAGCCCAGGGAAAAAGTTAGTGAGACCCCCACCTCAACAAAACAAGCCAGGCATGGTGGTGCAGCCTGTCCTCACAGCTACACACAGAAGGCTGTAGGTAAGAGGATTGTGATCTGAGGTCAGCCTGGGCAAAAGTTAGCAAGACTCTGTCTCAAAAGCAATCCAAGCATGATGGTGCATGCTGTATGCCAGCTACTCAGGAGGCAGAGGTAGGAGGATAGTATTCTGAGGCCAGCCTGGGCAAAAGCATAAGAGCCTATCTGAAAAACAAACTAGAAGCAAAAGGGCTAGGGACATGGCCCAAGTGGTAGAGCTCTTGCATAGCAAGCACTGGGCCCTGAGTTCAATCTCCAGTACCACAAAAAAAAAAAGAAGACAGAAAAGAAAGAAACAGTCTCTCAAGGGCTTTCATTGTTGCTATTCCTGTAAAACACCAGTTAAACCATCTGTTGAGAGGTCATAGCAAAGATCCATAGCTTTAGAGTCCTGGAAACAGGCATCTTATAAGCAGGATGAACAAGAGTATAATAGTACATATCTGTAATCCCAGCACTTGGAAAGCTAAGGCAGGAGGATCATGAGTTCTAGGCCAGCCTGGGCTACACAGTGAGTTCTAGGTCAACCTGGGCTATATAGCAAGACCCTAATCTACAAAAGAAACCAAATAAAAATAAAATGAACAAAAGAAGCATTAATATGGAAGGTTATATTAAAGAATCAAGCCCCAAACTGAACCTCAAAGGTAGCTGGTCCAGTGGATTCTAAGACATCAGTAGAAGAAAACTCTTTCCATTTCCTAGCACCCCCTCATGAAACTCGGGATGGGGGGGCTCTCTTGGCCATGTGGTTTGTCCATAGTCTTGGTTACATCTCCTAAAAGGGTGTGCATGGCCCAAACATTTTTCCGAATGTGGCCTAGTGGTGTAGGCATCAGCTTGTTCAGGGAACCTTGCATTCATGAATGGTCAGTTGCAGCGCTGTGTTCATCTAGGTTTGCATCAAATTGTGGGGCCTAAGTTTGAAGGGCTACCTGAGATCCGGGAGAAGAGGGCAACCTTAAGTCATGATTTGGATTTGAGCAGTCAGGTTTTAGTCTTCCATGACTCCAAGTCAGGTGGGAGTAATAAAAATTGGAAAGGTTAGTTTGGAGGATATTAACCAGATATTAAAGAAAAGTGGAAGAACTGAAAAATTGGTAAGGTATGGACAACTTAGGCAAGGTAATAGGATCCAGTTTGATTTTTTTCTACAGAAGGGAAGGAGAGGGATTGTATCTCTACCAGACATGACAAAATTTGCATACCCATCAGTAACCTGAAGTTTATAAATAAACAGGTGCAAAATAGCTCAAAGACAATGAGCAGGGCTAGACTCTGATAACCTGGAATGGTATGCTATACATGAGGCAGTTTTCTGTTTGAAACACAAAATTTCTCTCTGTAGTTACCCCCTTTGACCAAAGATTGATCTCAAACAAAGATTATGCTTTTTTGAGGTGCTGAGGATAAAACCCAGGTATTCATGCATGAATAGGCAAACACTCTACACTGAGTTATACTCCCATCTAAGAAATGTTCTTCATCTCAAAATAACACTAGACTTACAAATAAAAAAAAAACATAGAAACAAAATTAGAGATAAGGGCAAAATAGTTTCTGCTGGGTATTGAGCGGGGGGAGCGGGAGGGGGTGGAGTGGGTGGTAAGGGAGGGGGTGGGGGCAGGGGGGAGAAATGAACCAAGCCTTGTATGCACATATGAATAATAAAAGAAAAATGAAAAAACAAGCAAACAAAAAAAAAACATAGATAAATTTGAGTTCATCAAAGTTTAAAACTTTTTGTATCAAAAGACATCAAGAAAATGAAAAGAGAGTCTACAGAATGAGAAAATATATATCTGATAGTACATATCTGATATATGATCTGAAAATCATATATGTGATAATAACCTGGTGTCCAGAATTTATAAAGAACTCTTTAGGGTTGGTGGAATGGTTCAAGTGGTAGAGCACCTGCCTAGCAAGTGTGAGGCCTTGAGTTCAAAACCCAGTACTGCCAAAAAAAAAAAAAAAAAAAACTCTTTGGGTTGAGGGTGTGGCTCAAGCGATAGAGAGCCTACCTAGCAAGCACAAGGCTCTGAGTTCAGCCCCTGAGTACTAAAATTTAAAAAAAAAAAGAACTCTTACAGTAGTAAGCAAAACACTAAAAAGAAAACCTTAGAATCAGGGCCATGGCCTGAGTGGCCTGCTAGCAAGCATGAGGCCCTGAGTTCAAATACCAGTACCACCAAAAATATTTTTTATTATTGAATAAATATTTATTTGATTTCCATTGCTTTCCATTGCTTAGTGACTTTCATTAAGTGCCTCTCAGGTACATTCTTTTTTTTTCTTTTCTGTTTTGATTTTTTTCTTTTTGTATTATTGTGCTGGGGGTATATTGTGGCGTTTATAAAAGTTCTTATAGTATATCAAGTATATCGTACTTGAATTCACCCCCTCCATCATTCAAAAAAAATTTTTAATGTGCAAAGGACTTGAATACATTTCTTCAAAGAAATGCACAAATGGCCAACAAGTACATGAAGTGATGCTTGACACCATTAGTCATCAGAGAAACACAAATCAAATCCACAACGAGCTACCATTTCACATATACTAAGGTGGCTAGAATTCAACAGTGGTGACAACCTGGAAACTAAGAAGTGTTGCTGATGGTCTGGAGATATTGGAACCTATGTACCTGTAAAAAACAGCTTGCTCATTCTTCAGATATACCTGTGCATACTGGTGTACCCTTGTAATCCCAGCACTCTGGAGCCTGAAATGGGAGGATTGCGAGTTCAAAGCCTGCCTGGGCTACATAATAAATTTGAGACTAGGCTAAGCTGCATTTCGAGACTGTCTCAAAAAACAAAACAAAAAAGTTACACACAGAATTACCTTATGACCCAGCAATTCTACATGTATCCAAAAGAATTATAAACAAGCACTCAAATAAATTAGCAGCACTATTCATAATAGCAAAAGGAAAAACAACACAGATGTTATCTATATTCATCATGAATGGATAAACGAAATGCATGTGTGCACATATATAAAATGCAATATTTTGGTCAGCCATAAAAGGGAATGAAGCACTGATAACATGCTGCAACATGGATGAAACTTGAAAACACTGTGCTAAATAAAAGCGAGACACAGAAGGTCCCATATTATATGATTTCATTTATATAAAATATCCCAAATAGCTAAATCCATAGAGAAAACATGCAGAGTGGTGGTTGTCAGGGGATGTTTAATGAGCACAGGATTTTCTTTGGAGTTGGTGAAAATGTTTTGGAACTAGGTTCAGGTGACACTTACACAGTATTGTAAATCCACTAAATACCACTGAATTGTACCCTTTAAATGGTCAATTTTACCTCAATAAAAAATGTTTAAAAATAGGAGCCAAGCACCAGCACTGGGAAGGCTGGGGAAGGAGGATCATGAGATCAAGACCAGCCTGTGCTACACAGCGAGACCCTATCTCAGTTAAAAAGTAAAAATCAGGTCCTACTAGAGTCAGCCTGATTATTTAAATAGACACAGTGAGAATGGTAATTTGCTGCATGGACCGTCTTAAATTTGCTTTGCTAAAAGTTTTCATAAGGAATATTATTTTGGAATTTTAAAAGCTTGTTAAAGCTAGGAAGCCAAGTGAAGGTTCTTCTGATGGTACCTATAAATCCGAGAGAATGACACGCTTCTTGAGTTCCCAAAATGTCCTAAGATTTCTGGTCTTGCCTGGAAGTAATCTTCTTTACTTGTAAGGCAGGGAACACTGCAAGCCAGGTACCAGGAAAATTTTCCCAAAAGGGCTTTGTATGAATTGGCTTCATAAAGTCAGTCTTCGTTCCTTGAGTGTCTGATCATATCTGATTCAATGAGAATCACTCACAAATGTGACATTCCAGGCAAGGCCTAGGTTACATACCAATGTTTTTAATCATGTCCTGGTAACAAGGACGACAGACAGATTTTTATTGAACCTATGCAGATAATGACATTGCTATGAAAATAAGAATACTTGGATCTGGAGATATAGCTCAGAGGTACAGCATAAGCTTAGCATGCACAAGGCCTTGTGTGTTCCATCTCACAACTACAAAAACAGAAAATAAGACTACTCATTGAGCAGGAAGAATAGACTTTTCCATTTACAAATGTTTCATTTCTCTTTACAAAAGCACAGTCCACTAAATAATTAGATAGTGTAAGAGAGAAATGAGTTCCATGTGCATCCAGAAAATAGAATATTAAGGCATCAACACTATACCAAACAAAACCATTCCTCATTAGTTCTATCAGGTCTATGTAATTACTTCTTGTACAATCAACCTTGGGTTAGCAGTTTATTCACAGCCCCCGCCCCTGCTTCCCAACTAAAGTTTTCAAAATCCTGACTCAGTTTACTAGTGTGGCCTCGAGGTTGTTTAAACATATCCCAGCATGGTTGGGGATGGAGCTCAGTGGTAGAGTGCTTGTCTAGCATGCATGAGACCCTGCTTGGGCTTGATTCCCAACACTGTAAAAAGAGAAAAAAAAAAAGCAAACTATACCAACAGAAGCCTGTACACAAAAGTCCCTGACCTAGTCCTTTTCCATGGGGCTCTGAGAAAGTCCTTTGTTAAAGTTGAAGCCCTCTAGCTTGTAGCTGATTGCAGGGGCTTTCAGAGAAGCATTGGAGTAAAACATAAAAGGCAATCTGTAGATGACAAAAGACTTACAATAGCTGTGATTACCCTATTACTGATCATTTTCAAAAGGGAAAAAATCTGGTGAGAGTTCATTACAAGAATAATAATGCAACTGGCAAGGAAATGTAGTTGTTTCTGTGGCATGTAAAACAAGATAAAAGCCAATCCAAAAAATTTTAGACAAAATATCTGTAAACATAATGATTAACCTATTTTCAAAGAAGAAAGGATATTATGTCTAATTTATAAAAATGTGTGCACATAATCTTTATAGAGAAAAAGACCCAGATATAACACATAATAATCCTGACATGATATACCATGAATACATCAAGCATATAGTTAAAAAATACCCAAAATATATCAGGAATATCAAGTAAAGAGATTCAGCAATCTGGAATATGTCTTAAACATTTGTATAGCAACACAAATTCAGCAGGTAAGTGATGTGAATCTCCAATTAAAAACTAATGACTCGAAAGATGCTAGATTCAAAATCAAGAATCAAAGTTGATATCAAGTAAACATTTTAAAAAGACTGAAATTATGACTGAAAATATAATTTCCTTTTATCCATGTCTCACTGTCTCCAATTTCAGTTCCCTGTGGTTAATTATGTTCAGTACAGTACATTAAGATATTGAGAGAGAGTGAGACCACATTCATAGAGTATATTTTGCTGGGCACCAGTGGCTCATACCTGTAATCCTAGCTACTCAGGAGGCAGAGATCAGGAGGATCGAGGTTCAAAGCCAGCCTGGACAAATAGTTCACAAGACCCTATCTTGAAAACACCTATCACAAAAAAAGGGCTGGTGGAGTGCCTCAAGGTGGAGGCCCTGAGTTCATGTCCCAGTACCACAAAAAAGAGTATATTTTATAATTGTTCTATTTTATTAGTAGTTATTGTTGTTAATCTCTTTTATGAATTAGATTTTGTCATAGGTATATGTCTAGGAAAAAAATAGTATATACAGGATCTCGTACTATCTACAATTTCAGGCATCTGCGGGGGGTCTTGGAATGTGTCCTCCACAGATGAGGGAGGACTACTGTACTGTAGTTGTCTTATATTTGACACGACAGCAGCTGGACTCTGACAACTAGAATATATCACAGCCAGGGAGGACATGGATTAATCTATAGGAACTTCCCATGCAACATACAATTTCTGAAATATTTATGTTAGTAACATTTTACCAATTTAAGCTAGGAAAGGCAAACAGCTCTTCCCATGCAATTCCTCAATAGTACATATCAAACAAACCTAATGATCGCTAGTGCCTCTCTTTTTACAAGGTGAAAGAGCAAATCTTTCATGATTTTCCATAGGCCTTCTGAGACTTGATTAAGATAGGATGATAGGTTATTGAAAAACAATACTTGGCTCTCTGATCTAACAAAGTGACAATAAAATATTTAAAATATAAACACAGGAAGTCAAACGTACCACCATGTTTGTCCTAAGAGATTTTCTTTTGGTGGTGGTACTGGGGTTTGAACTCAGGGCCTCTTGCTTGCTAGGCAGGCACTCTACCACTTGAACCACTCCTTTTGTCCTGTTTTATGATGGATTTTTTGGAGATAGGGTCTCTCAAACTATTTACCTGGGGTTGCCTCGAGTAGCTAGGATTACAGGCGTGAGCTACCAGTGCCCAGCCTAAGAGATTATTTTTTATAATCTAATTTGGTAATAGATCCAGAGGTAGGAAAATATTACATATTCACACAAAGACATGTAAAAGAGTTTTGGAAGTACAGGCATCATCATCATTATTCAGGCTATTGCCGTGGGGAGAATGTTCATTAATGGGGAACATCTTAAAGGAAGGGGCTAGGAGTTTTATAGACAAGGGTAAACAAGAAAGTTATCTGAGACTCTTACAGGAGACATGAAGAAGGATGGGGATGGGTCTTACTCTGGAATATGCCAGGGCAATGTGGTCAGTCCTTTTGGTTAGCCCTCAGAACACAAAGGGATGGAGGTGGGAACTTCTTAAGCATCACTGCTTTCTAGAAGTATGGGGCTCAGATAAAATTCATTGTTGTCAATGAGATGAGTGTGCTTTGTCAGTTTTGCCTACAGAATGCTGTATTCTTTCTGCTTGCTTTTTTTGTTTGAATGGTTGGATTTTTGTCTTTGTTTTCTGTGTGTATGACTGGTCTCCCTAACTTAATTGTAGGCTCCTGAGGGAAGTATGTCTTATACTGGTTTGAATTCTTCTTCCTCTTTTTGCTTAACAGTATTCTGTCCAAACTACCCAAAAGTTATTGTTCAGCAGGAGAACTAATTAGCTCTTTTTTGATGTACTAAGACAGTACACTTATTAAGTGTAAACTTTTTATAATTGGAAAATAGTATTTATATCCAAGAACTTTCAAAGTCACATTTTTAATTCTTATTTACAGGGAATTTATGAATGGACTATTTCTTTTCTCTGCTTGGTTTCTTCCGGTTGCATATATAAAGGCAAGCTGTTCTCTGGCTAGATGGTTACTGAGGTTCCCTCGACTGAAGCGCAGGCCTACTGATACCCTTGCCACTTCCTGCTCACCACCGCACCTGCCTCACCGATTCAGCCTAGGAGCCAGGGCATTGGTAGAGCTCTCTTCTACAAGAGATTTCATGTAGAAGCTTATGCATTGTGTAGGTACTGAAAAGGTTTCTCACAGTGGCAAAGATGCCATCTTAAACATTGTTCATGCCTACAATTCGGTTTCAAATCAAATCTCAGGGCAAATGTAGGAAAAATGGGCTGAATATTTGACGTGTCTCTAGAAGTGAAAAAAAATTGCAGCATCTGGGAAGAGGCCTTAAAAATAAGTTCTAATATAATCCTGATGATAAAAAAATGTTCCTTTACATTTAAATAAGTTATATAATACACTCCTGATGATAAAAAATGTTCCTTTACATCTAATCAGTAAGGCTTAGTGAAAGCATAATAAAAGAGCAAGTGAACATTGATAAGAGAATAAAGCAACACAATAGTACCAATAGCAAAAAAGTTAAAGGACACGAGTGAAGTCAGTGACGACAGTTTTTTGTGAGAGGGATTTTTTTAAATCACTTTAGAAAAGGCTGCTTCGGTCTTCACTGTAATGATTACATTACAGAAAGTCAACCCCGTTATGCTACCCAAGAGATTATGCATTTGTATGTCCCCTCAGCTTTTGTGAGCAACAAGTACCAAAACATATTAAAAATATTTAAAAAATCTTGTTGGTTATGTCATAGGGTCTATACAGAGTATCCAGAATGGATCATCTTCTACACGATGGTCTTTAAGGCCTCATCTACAGTCTAGCTTTCTTACAGTTCTGTGAGCAAAAATCATCATTCAACATGATGACCCCAGAGAACTACAATTTTTTCAAAGTGACTCCTAAATCATTAGAGAAAGGTTTTGTCTTGCTCGATATAGTTACAACATTTTAATGCTATGAAAATCTGGGATCCTGAATGGAAAATGTTACCAATCAACCTAGATATTTATTTTACCAAAACACTTCATTCCTTGATCATTCTGGGCCCTTTACTATGCAATCCTTTTTGGTGAATTTCTGTTTTTCTTAAAAGAAGGGGGAACTTTAAGGGACCACATCTCAAGGGTTAGATCCTTGGCTGTAAAGACTCCCTTGGACTGCCTTTTGACTGTTGGCTGTAGCAACTTGTTTTCTTGCAGAGATGAAGCATCTGGTTTTTGTTATCTCAATGATGCTGTCCTGGGAATATTACGATTGCGACGGAAATTTGACCGTATTCTCTATGTGGATTTGGATCTGCACCATGGAGATGGTAAGCCCTTCAATTTCAAAAATGTTTCGCTGCTAGGACAGCAGGTTTTGATCAGTAAAGCTACTTCTAGGCAACTGGTAAAAGGAGAAATGCCTGTTGCAATTGCAATTTTCCTAATTGATATTTCTAAAGTAGGTGGTGGAGAGATTCCTCTAACTGATGCACTTCCTAACTGATGCACTTCCTGCTTTGCTTCCCAAGCCAGGCTCCTGTCATTTCCTCTCCCTCTCTTCCTGTGGCAAGCCTTTATAGTAGAGAATGGGAAAAAGCGGAACTCTTACCTAGGGTTTATTCCAGTGCTCAGGAACCTGCTGGAGGCCCTTTCCATGGTTTCTAAGGGGAATCTGTGTTTAGAGCTGCCAGTCTTGTCTTTTCTCATTGGTGCTTCTCTCAAAATTTACTTTTATTTTTTGCTAGCATATGTTAATTGTACAAAAGGGTTTCATTGTGATATTTCTATACATCTATATAATGTACTTTGATCACATTCACCCCCCCCTTTATTACTTTAAGATCGAACAGGTATATGAAGGACTAGTATTCTGAATTTTGTACCAATGCTACCAACTAGCATACTGATCAGCATCAATGCCACTTTGTGTTGCTAAACTGTATGGTCCTAGGCTGGGGGCGTGGCTCAATGGTAGAGTGCTTGCCTAGCATGTGCAAGGCCTGGGTTCAATCCCCAGCAACAACAACAACAAACTAAATAGGCATATGTAAACACAGGGTATCTTCCCTAACTTTTTTTTGTGTGTGTGGTGCTGCTAGGGGTTGAATTCGGGTCCTTGTGCTTACCAGTCAGGCACTCAACCACTTGAGTCATTCTACCACTTTTTTTTGCTTTGGTTATTTTTAAGATAGGGTCTCACATTTATGCCCAGGCTGGCCTGAACCGCAATCCATCTATTTGTGCTTCCCCATGTAGCTGGGATGACAGGTATGTGCCACCATGCCTAGCCACCGCTGAATATTGGGTCTTGTTAACTTCTTACCTGCACTGGCCTTGAGCTGGGATCTTCCTGATCTCCACTGCCGAGTAACTAGGCTTGAGCCACCATGCCTGGCCTGTTATAGAAGAATCTCTTAACAATTTTCCTTAACCTGTTAATCCTCTCTTAGAAGACTGCACTTAGAAGGACTTATACAAGCCTCCTATGTATTTTCCACCTAGAATGTAGACCTCCAGGTATAGTTGCCACATTCTGTTTCATTACGAAATCCTCAAGCCAGGCGCCAGTGGCTCTTGCCTGTAATCTTAGCTACTTGGGAGGCTGAGATTTGGAAGATCATGGTTCGAGGTCAGCCAGGGCAAATAGTTTGTAAGACCCCATCTCCAAAATAACCAAGCAAAATGGACTGGAGGTGTGGCTCTAGTAGTAGAGTGTCTGCTTTGGTAAGCACAAAGCCCTGAGTTCAAACCTCAGTCCCATAAAAAAAGAAATCCTCAAAGTAATTATATGCATGTATGTAAATGTCACAGTGAAACACCTTTGTACAATTAATTTATGCTAGTAAAAATTTAAAAAACAAAAGAAATTCTCTCTGTGACACAAAGCATTTGTATGCATTTAATAACACTTATCCAATAAATTAATTAAGGGTATCCCTCCCCTTTCCCACATTAGTGATTGCCGCTTCCCTATTTCCAGGGTCTTTTTTATTTAAGATAGACTAACATAATCAAGGAATAAGGGAGGGAAAGAATAACATATGTCTTAGATTAGGGTTACCTCTGCTACCAAAACAGAAAAAAAAGGAAGGAATTTTGGGGTTAGGGGGCTTCTCCAAAGTACTTTGCCTGCATGGATGCTAGAAACATGGACTGGTGACAGAAAATTAAAGGTAACAGAGGAGAGAAAAGGGTTAAAAGAACCAACATACTACTTTGAGAACCATGTTCACTGAACTTCTGAATATTCCACCAGGCAAGACATAACCTTGCTCAAAACCTTCAAAGGCTCCTTATCACCTATTTTTTAACAAGGGGTAGCATTTGACCCATAGCTTATTTTTATATGGCCAGTGAGCTAAGAATGTTTTTCCCATTTTTAAAGGGTTGTAAAAGTATCTATAAAAGTGTGTGTGTGTGTGTGTGTGTGCACGTGCTCACAACACAGGCACCATTGCACAATAGTGACCATAGCAGTTTGGAAAACCTAGAATGCTTACTATCTAGCCACTTCATTTGCTGACCCCTGAGCAATGGTTCTCAAACTCGATTGTACATCAGAGTGAACTGAGGAAGTTTGTTTTTAAATGCAGATTGCCAGGCCACATTCATCAGCTATTCAGAGTAAGTAGGCCAGGTATGGAACCAAAGAATCTACACTGTAGCAATACTCTAATCATTCTGAGGCCGCAGTCATTACCCTCTTTCAAGACTTACCTCAAATAGGCTTCTCCTCATCTTTCCAGCTTTGTCTCTCGCTACTTGCTGTCAGGCCACTCTACTCAATGGCACGTGTCACTATTCCGCACTCCCTGACTTTGCCTTGTGTTTTCCTAACTTAGTTTCGCTTTCTCCTCCTTTTTGCATCTTCAAGTTCTGCCCATTGCTCAAGTTTCAACTGTAGCAGATTTGCCCTGGCCACTCCAGCCAGGGTTCTCTTCTGCCTCTCAAGTCCTCTGATTGCTATTTAATTATATATTGTTTTGTATTGTTAATTTTTTAAATATGTCTATGTCTTCTCTTCCCAAAGAAACTAAGTTCCTCTGTAGAGAGATCAAGTTGTTTACTTCTTTCTCTCTTGTACAATTCCTTGAGCCAACCACAGCATGCATATAGTAGTGGTTCACTAAACTATTTGTCATATGAATGAATGATTCTGAACTTCAGAGTGTTAGTACCAGAGTTCAAAAACAGAACCAACTCTGTTGAACCATATAAGAATGAAATAAGACTGTCACCTGAAACCATTCTTTCCATTCGCAGTGTTATTTCTACACCATTTAGAATTTCCTGTTTCAGCCAACTTTTATGGTGTGTTTCATTTCAGTTTATTTCCCCTCTTCAGCACCTCCCTTCCAGTGACCCCCCCCAAACTCTTAGACATTTGGTTTATTTTAAATCTCCCATAATTCCATCACTAGCATCCTATGGTGGCTTCTCTAGCCACTCCTGCCATCCTCACCTTCTTTCATCTATCCTTCCACTCTTCTCTGTCACACCAGTACCATATCCTCCACATCTCTCACTGTGTCTTTTTTTAAGTGTGATGTTATAACTGTGACTAATAGTATTTCCCATGAGAAAAGATACAAATGTCCACTAAACATATGAAAAGTGTTCAATCCCTTAGTATTCAGAGAACTACAAATTAGAGCAAGACCTTTCTTTCTACCTCAGTGGGAGAAAATGGGAATTCATGTACACAATTGGTTGAAGTATAAATTGGTACATTTCTGGATGGGTAAACAACCAGGATTTTCATGAAGCATCCTTGTTTAATACTTCACTTTCTAAGTTGGAATGGTATTTTCATTTATTTTGTGTTGTTTTATTTTGTTTACATCATACTTTCTGCCCAGAGCCTTTAACTGGTTTTAACTACCTCCCTAGGGCAAAACGTAAGGCTTGGGAAATTCAAACATACCTGTTATATACAAATAGAGTTCATATTTTGTTAAGGCCTCAGTTGGCCTCTAATGAAGACTGAATACATTTAAGTCAACACAGAGACAATATCTTTGTTTGAAATATAAAAGAGGATAGGTAAGTACCTGAATTTTCTAATAGTCCTTTCATTTTACAGAGTGATTATCTGAACCATACTATGACTGTATATGATTCTGAGAGGAAAAAGAGTAGAAGTGGATAGTCTGGTTACCGTATAAGTAGTGGCTTGCGAGGGTTACTTTAAATCTCATCTTTAATCTCCCAGGTATCTAATCCTTTTCTGATTCTGTTAAAATGGGAAGGAGACCCTTTCTACAAAAGTACTCGCCATCTGTTTGTAACTGTTGTAAGGCTGCTATAAAGGGACAAGGCCATGACCATTTTCAGTTGCATGTTTTAGCCAGAAGAAATGTACTATTTGTTACTTAGTACAATCAGGAGTTGGGGTGACCTGCATGTATAACACAATCCATATTATATTAGCTAGGTTTTCACTGCAGAATGCCTAATGTGTGTTGGCTGTGTTTTTTAAAGGATTATCACATTATTCTTCTTTGAAAAAAATCCCAAGAATTTAGCTAAAACCACGTAACCAAAACAGACCAGGAAACTTCCAAGTTGGTGCCGGTTTCCTCTATTCAGTTCTGTTGGTGACGCTTCTGCTCTGGGCTCTCTCCTTTCCCCACCTTTTAGAGCAGATGTCAGGAGAGCCCAGAGATCCCATTGCTTGGAAAGAGGAAGTTCACATATAATTTGCCACAGATTTGAAAAGGTACCCCCAAACTTTACTTGGGGCCAAAATTCTACCTCATGCATAATTACAGAGTTCAGGCACCAGGGGTTTGTGTTGCTCTTATTCTTCAGCTCATTAGCTCTATTATTGCTGCCTTCTCAGGTCCCCTTCTTCCCACAGCTGCTTTCTAGACATTCAGGTGTTGAAAATGGAAGTTTCGTATATGAAGTGATCTTTCTGACATTTTTTTTCCTCTGGTAGGTGTAGAAGATGCCTTCAGTTTCACATCTAAAGTCATGACCGTATCCCTGCACAAATTTTCTCCTGGATTTTTCCCAGGCAAGTGATCTGAGTACTCCCTCTCTATATATTTGATGAATAGATATTGTAATTCTTCTACACATCATATTTAGACAGTTCCATGCTGTCAATACTTTATTAGTATTACTCTATGCAAATTTTTAACACAGTCACTTCAGGTGACAATGACAAGAGGACTGACAATTAACACTGTTTCTTCTTCCAAATGATTTTTATGAACTGTCAACAGACAGATCACTTACACTTACTATACTGTCAGATGCCACATTAACTCCTAACATCTTGATAATTGCAATGATTTGTTGATATTATATCAACCTAAGAAGCATGAAAACCCAAGCCAAGGAGTTAATCTCTTATTTTTTTATTTCATCCAGTAAGATGGTTTTTTAGTTTCTTTATGGTTTTCCTGCTTCCCCCAACATTATTTACCCTTGTTACTTCTCTATATTATTTTTCTTAATTTCATTCCCTTAGGAACCATGACTAGTTCAGAATTGTTCTCCTAAGTGACTGTTTTGGTCTTCTGGGTTGCTTTCAGAGAATCCTTTAAGTTTTCCAGTTCTCATGTTCTTAATAACTGATCACATCGCTCCCCTTTTCCAGGAACAGGTGATGTGTCTGATGTTGGCCTAGGGAAAGGACGGTACTACAGTGTGAATGTGCCCATTCATGATGGCATACAGGATGAGAAGTATTATCACATCTGTGAAAGGTATGACACTAATGCTGAGCTGGTAGCAAGCACTTTGCCTCTCTGTAGGATCTCCAATCTCAGAGTTCTTGTTTTCAAGGAACATTTTGAAAAATAAAACCATTGCATGCCCACATAGCCTTTCAACACTGTTCATTTAGTCAGGTAGCCATCTGCAGTTGGGGAGAGCCAAGTAGATGGACCAGAGCCATGCTCCAGATTTGATCTTACCTGCTATCTAGTATGATTAAGGCTATCTATTCCCAAAGAAAAGCATTTAGACTGTCCAGGGGAATCCCTTGTCTGCTACGTTTATAGCTAAAGAAACCTGCAAGTGTGATTTCATTAACCTAGCCAGGTATATTTCTGTTTTCCCTTATTAGTGACCTGTCCTCCACTGGTGTGAATACTGAGGTGTTGCCTAATTCTTCTTCTTTTTTTTTTTTTTTGTATTACTGGGGTTTGAACTCAGGGCCTACACCTTGAGCCACTCCACCAGCCCTTTTTTGTGAAGGGTTTTTTCAAGATAGAGGCTCATGAACTATTTGCCCAGGCTGGCTTTGAACTGCTATCCTCCTGATCTCTGCCCCCTGAGTAGCTAGGATTACAGGTATGAGGCTTTATCGTGCATTCTTAAGTTCTATCCACAGTACAAAAATTGTAGTCAGAAATTTTGTGTGTGTGTGTGTGTGTGTGTGTGTGTGTGTGTGGTGCTGGGGATGGAACTCAGGGCCTTATGCATGCTGAGCTTTACCACTGAGCTACACCCCCAGCCCAGAAATCTGTTTGTTTTTTAACCCTGCAGTTAAGGTCAAATTACAGAAACTTGTAGGCAGACAGTTTGGTTTATGTACCTTTGGGGTTGAAAAGTCCTGTCCTAAAGAGGATGGAGGAGAGGAAACTCAAATTCATAAAAATTGAGATTGGTCAGGCACAAGTTCACTGCTGACAGTGGCAGCGGAGAAAGTGAGTATGACTAGAAGTCAACCAGTCAACCTAACTGAAGGCCGGTAGTGGGAATTGAGGTACTCTCTATCCTTCCCCCATTCACATTTCTCCCATCCTCTGGTGGAAAAAGGGACTTCCCAAAGGAGCCTGTCTGCACTGGCCACCACACTGGCAGTTGTATAAACAAAGTGGAACTGTTAAAAAAAATAAAAACTTTAGGCTTCAAAGGTGACTCTTAGCTCAAGAGATTTGGCAAGACAATCATCATTCAGTCATTCAGCAGCACTAGCCTCCTGTCCCCTGGCTACCTCTGTATTGTCAAACTGGAAAAAAAAAACTTTTTGTTATTTTGTATTTTGGAGCCTGCCATTGATAGTTTAATTGCCCTTCTTTGTTCCCCTTAGGCTCTGTTCTGTCCTTGAGATGTGCAGATCAGAGCTGCTTATGTAACTTTACCAACGAAGATGTCCTGTAGTTCTCTGTAAAAGGAGAATTATTTTGTTTGTCTTTTAATCCCCTTCTTGACAGTGCCCAACATTTTGTTGCCTTTTTTCTGCATAGCAGGAAACTAGGTTGTTCTCTTCAGGGCACTGTCCATAGCGCTTCCTAGAGCTCTTTCTTGGGTCTTAATTGAAAGGTCACCACTCATCAGCCTGCAAGTGTAGTTTGTAATATCTGAGCCTCCCTAAACAGGTCACCTTACATGTGCCTCTATTGAAGCTTATCTGCCAATCAAAGCCTCTTGAGACAGTCCTTATCACCCAGCAGCGTGGCATTTCACTGCCTGGAAAAGCTGAGCATTATTTGCAGAACGAGGATTTCCCAGTGCCCACCCACCAAGGGTGTCTGCTACTTATCCTCCTTCAGTAAGAAAAACGTCTCTTGTTTTTAAACATATACCAGTTCCTGCTACATGACAAAAAAATTCATCCCATGGTAATTCATGTTCAAAAAGTAGCCTTGGTGGCAAACTTAAATAGAAACATTTAAAAAACAAATCTGACCCCAGAAAAGATCTATAGAAGATTACACATGATTTCCCTAATTTACAGAACCCATTCTGCCATACACATCCCGGTAGTTTGATGGCTTTTGTGTATAGAAGGCTAGCATTTATAAAAGATTCAACCACCCAGGATGGCAGAGTGGCCCAAGTGGTAGAGTGCCTACCTAGCAAGCATGAGGTCCTGAGTTCAAACTCCAGTGCCACAAAAAAAAAAAAAAGAAGGAAACTTTTGGGCTGAAGGAGTGGCTCAAGTGGTAGAGCACCTGCCTAGCAAGCCTAACAAGCATGAGGCCCTGAGTTCAAGCCCCAGTACTGCCAAAAAAAAAAGATTCAATATCCAACCCCTAGCTACTTGGGAAGTGGAGATAGGAGGATTGCAGTTCAAGGCCAGCACAGGCAAAAAAGTTAGTGAGACCCTGTCTCAAGCAAGAAGCTGAGTGTGGTTGTTCACCTGTAGTCCTAGCTACTCCAGAGGCAGAGGTAGGAGGATCCAGGTCTGATGCCAGCCCAATGCAAAAAGCAAGATCCTATCTGAAAAATAGCTATAGCACTATTCCTGAAATGGGGGAAAGGGGGGGATAAAGGAGAATATGGGGGCAGTGAATTCAACTATGATATATTATAAGAATTTTTGTAACTGTCACAATGTATCCCCAGTTCAACAATAATTTTTAAAAGCATGCAAGGAAGTAGCTAAAGCAAAAAGGGCTATAGGCATGGCTCCAGTGATAGAGGGCCTGCCCCGTAAACACAAGGCCCTGAGTTCAATCCTCAGTACTACAAACAAAATAAATAAAATATTCTTCCAACCTGCCTACTAAAGAAGCAGACACTCCTCATTTTATAGGTGCCAGGGCTCTTTTGTTCATGGAGCCACATCGGCAATGCACACAGTGATCATGCAGAGTAACAGGGTCCGGCTTTTCATTAGAGACACAGTAATTGTTTCCTTTGATTTCCTTCAGAAGTCAAGTGTGCTCAGGGCATTTATGTGAAGGCAGCACTCTTATTCAGGGGTGCCAGGAAGGCTTCCTGGACCAGACATCCCTTTGCATCTGTTGGGCTTTTACCTAAAATTCCTTTAACAGGAAAGTGACTTTTATCCTATAATTAGAAATAGGCCTGAAATGAAATTTTGACATGACCTCTCCTCCTCACCCAACTTAGCCATAGATGTATCGTTTCCCAGGCAGCATTTTGGAAAGGGCTAGAGTATGGGCTCCCTGGCATACAGAAGAACAGGCACTGGGTGGTGATGTGGAGTACTAGGATGAAAGTGATACAAATAAGACAAAATAATCCTTGCCAACTAACCAGTTTTGCCAGTCCTGGTAACTATGTCTCTTGGTCCCAGTAATTATCCTTTGACTATTTCTAGTGAGGCTTGGAACTAGAGACTCGTGCACATTTGCCAGTATTACCTCTGACCCATGTGCTGACCTCAAAAGATACATTAGACATAGGAATGCCTTATTCATTCATAAAAGTCATCCAAATATCTGCTAACTTCTTTTCGTCTTTTTTGTTGTATGATCCCATTGGTTCTCTTGCTCACTCCTACTTAGTGATCACTCACTAGTGAGTTGTCAGCTGGTTCACTTATGTGGTGCTCATATTTTTGTTTGTCTCCTAATTTCCAGTTTGTTTCTGAGCTGCCTTTCCCTGTGGGATTTACTTAAACTATTTTTCCTTCCTTTCTTTCTTTCCTCTTTCTAGTTCTTTTCTTCTTTTTTTTCTTCCCTCCTTCTTCCATTCCCCCTCCCTTCCTTCTTTTCTTGCTTCCTTTTTAAACAAGATGGCTTTTTCCTTTGCTGTAGCCTTTCTTTGCTAGCGAGTTGGGAAAGAATTTAATGGTTTCATCTTAACATGGAACGAAACCCCTGAGTTTTGGTTTTTTTTTTTTAATCAGTTTACAGATTCTTTTTATAATAGACTGGATGTGGAAGCTTTACATGAACATTTTCTAATACCACCAAAAGCCTTGAGTTCCAGTTTATATAAATGACAATTTCACAATTAGATCTCCCTAGGTCATTCAATACTAAGGCCAAGCATCAATGGTTACCACAAGCTTCCCTTAATTTCCATAGGAATGATTAAGTAGACTTGGTATTACAAGTAGATACCTGTTTTACCTAGCATAAAGGAATACCAACATTATTCTTGTAAGCACACCCCCTCCTTCAAATGGAAGCTTAGGGCCACTAAAGAGATGGTAGAGGTATATTGTAATATTGATTTAAGTAAAAGCCTGACAACCTCACCTTACCCCCAACCCAGAATCCCCATAGACACGTACACATACACATACAAAGTTTGGTGGGGGAAGGAGGCTATTCAGCCAAAGGGAGGTTTACCAATTCCCAAGCTTTATCCTAAAACAGAAAATAGTGATACAGTGGTAGAGCACTTGCCTAGCATGTGCAAGGCCCTGGGTTCTACCCCACCACTGCTAAATGAATGAATGAATGAATGAACAGTTAGATAGATAAAGAAAGACATACTGCTCCGCCTATGTTTAACCTGTTTACTGTCTTACTGTATATGAACAAAATGCAAGATTGTCTTAATAATGTTTCAATTACCTAATATGCTGTGTAGATGACTTTGGGAGTATTTATAGTCAAGGATTATAAGAGAAAAGGTGAATAACAAGCACTTTCCTGCTGGTGGTTTGAGAGATTTTGATAAATATTAGGGCACCACTCTGAACCCTTATTCTATGGGATGACCCAACTACTTGCCCACTGTGAATTGGCATGACACACGTAGAGTCTGAATGAAGAAATTCAGATTTGTGATATCACCTCTGAAATACAAGTCAGTGGTATTTTAAGCATAGGATCAGTTCCTGTGGGTCTGGGGCCAAAATTCTCTCTAAAACCACTCTGATCTTCCTACAGAGGAAATGAGCAGCTCAAGTCACTTTATATGGTTTTGAAAACATTAATTAACAAGAAAAAGGAGGAGGGGGAGGAGAGGGGCTCCTAGGCCACATAGTTTACTGTGTGCCTGGTGCTGGACTTAACATTTGACATGCATTCCTATTCAGGGTATGTGTGTATCTTTAAAGAAACTTATTTATTTATTCATTCATTCATTCTGCAAAAATGTATCATCTACTCTATGACATATACTGCATTAGGCACTGGTGGTGGTAAATAAGACAGATAAGGTCCTTGCACCATGGAGCTTAGCATCTAGAGAGCGCGTACCCAGGCCAGGCCTTGCACTGAAATTTTACATTGCATTGTTTGATCTTTATAACAATCTACACGCTAAATAGTAGGTGTAATTATTCTCATTCTACAAGTAAGAAAAGTAGAGAAAGGATGGACTAGTAAGTGGTGAAGCCAGAGTTTGGACCTATGTCTGTCAGCTTTGGAACAATTGGCTATATTGTCCTCAAAGTATCACATGGAAGTATGAAATTTAATTGTTACAAATAAGGAAAAAGTACCATACCTAAGGTTTCTTGGCAAGTTTTATCTCTGGATTGTAGAAAACCCCTTTATAAAAGAAACCGTTTAGCTTTATGCAAAAGAACCACATAATCTATAGCATACCAATCTATCGCGTGTGATTGTGAAAATGCAACTTAGATTTTTGCCAAAAAATCTCTTAATCGTCAAGATTTAATTTGTAATTTTACGGACAAAAAACAAGAACAAATATTGACAGAATTTACTCCTTAGGTTTTGAATTCCTAATTAAAGTTTGGAAACCTGGAGATTCTGTAAATCCTCTTTTCCCTTCATTTTCAATGGAGAAAATCCAGACTTCCTACTTAGGAACGTGAATAGTGTCACATATCATATTATATAGATCTTCTGGGAGAATTACACCCTTCTCATGTGGCTTTTTAAGACTCGTACTGCTAAAGATTTTAACTCTATGCATTTTTCCAAATATAGGCAAGTTTTATACCATCTCTTGATCCTGTCAGAAGACCGAATGTGCGTGTAAGGTAGAGCTTCTTCAACCATGCTGTAAACTGTTCAACTAATGACCAGTTGAATAAAATGAGAACCAAGGGACATCACTAAAGGACATTTAAGGGAAATGTTATCTTTCACTATTGACTTTTAATGTTAATATTTAAAGAAGAGATATTTTAATGATGATAGGCTTTTCTTTTATTATAATGAAAAGTCATCTAGAAATTATCTTTCACTTGGGACTCCAGACTCTCCTTATCATTCAATTTTAGAAGCAGGTATATCCTCAGTGAAAGAGAACCCAACAATTATAGTTTACTCCTTTGGGCTTCATAATGTGACAAAAGCAGTGCATGCACACATATATTCATCAAATTAAGCAATGCAGTTCTTGAAAATTCTCTTTCATTTGATGAGAAGGGATGAGCTCTAGAAATCTGCATTTGAGAACAAAAAATTACGTAGCCTTACTTCCATCTTCATCCCCATTTTCATTACAATCAGAACTGGCAGAAACTCTTTCCACAGTTATCCTACCTCCTTCAGCTGGGTCACAGCTATATCTCCTCCATAACCACTAACTCACTTTGGCTGGGGGATAAAGGTAACTGAAGCTACCAGTTCATTTTGTAAACCTTGCATCTGGAATTTAGCCCTCTGTCAGTAAGGTACTTATATGACATGTTTTTGTTCCAGTTGATAAACTTCTATCCTGCCTCAGATGTAAAATTGCCTATTGTTTCTGGAAAATAGATGACTCAGATACTAATGAAATTCGCCATTAATGTTAGCCACAGGTGGAAATGAGGCCAAGGTGGGCCATTCATTTATTCTTCCTAGTTTGATGTGTCTTTTAAAATACTAAATTCGAAAGGCATTGAGAGCCTCAGAAGGTAGGAGAATTTGGTGAGAGCGAGGCTGTGCTTCATTATCTGAACTGTCCTGAGCTCTCAGTCAGTGAGCTTACCCTGCCTGTCCTTAGGACTTGTGTAGGGTTGCAGTGAGTGTAGGGTATTTTCCCTCACCTAATCCTTAGGGTTTAAAATCCAGGTGGTTAGAGGGACAATGCCTATTTTCTCCTCCTTCCCCTCTCATCTGGTGTCTTTCATTACCAGTTCCTGAACTGACCAAAGTAACCCTGGCACTATGACAGTCCAGCCCACCCCACTACACTCCTGCCAAGCCAAAAACCAAAGTCTTCCTGGTAGATATTTTTTCGTTTAAGTCAAGAAGGCCAATGTTCTGAGATTCTGTGGGTTCATTCTGTTACTCTGACGTGAATTCTCCCCTCTCTCTTCTTAGTGCTGACTGATCCCTACCCCTGGTGAACGTGGCCCGATCCTTTGGCAGCAGTTTAATAGGTTCCAATGCTAGAACATGCTCTGCAACTCTCCAGAGGCAGGAAGACCTTGTCCTGCATGGACAGCTTGATAATCACACCCTTTAACGTAGGACTGCCCCGAAAAGAATCCCAAACATGCCTATGTCTGTGCTCAGTATAACACCAAAATTCATACTGCTCATCTCAGCTGTTTTTTCTGCACCATGCACCTCTTACTCCCACCCCAATCCTCCTCCTCCCGTAGTCTTTTGTTACTGCTCCTGTCCCTTCAGTCCAGCCCAGAAAAACTACTGTTTAGGCTGTGCTATAATATGTTATGGCTTTTAACAGACTATGCCTCACGCTGCCATACACCTAGCAGCTGCCAGGACTGATGAGCTGCCTCGCTGTGCTCTGTTGACATGGACCAGACAGAGGTTTAGTTAAAGCCGGAATCCAGCACCTGATGAAAAAGCCTGATGCTAAGTTTGGCTGGACTTTTGTCTATGTGCACTGTTACCCATTATGCGATCAGGAATGAGCCATATCCACTGGTATTTAAGAACAACTAAAGAAAATAATTCTGCACAAAAACCCTATCAAATAACTAGCTAACAAGTTAACAAACGAGACAGGAATGAAAAGCAGTATTTGCCTATAGATGATGCAAGTGCAGTTAAGTAGTGAGCTAGAGATGAAGGGGTTTGTGTGTGCCAGCTGCTTACAGGAGAATCCTGAGGATAAGGGGAGGGATGGGGAATGGGGTAAGGGAAGGGGTATCTTAAATGTATGAGGGGTGAGGTCAAAAACTATCTATCCTATTTAAATATAGGCACGCCTCACTAACTCAGCCTAATTAGAGGAAAGCCAGTTTGGCCATGGAATATTTTTAAATGAATTTTTATTACTTTCAAGCATTGGACTCACTAGTAATTCAAAATAGACTAACGGCATAGTACAACACCTCAGGAAAGGGGCTTTAAGAATCATTTGTAATTAGCATATCAATTATTTGTATGTAAGTGGATGTGCACAAAGTGCATAAAAAGTTTATTCTCCTAAGTAGGACAAACATTCCCCAGTGCAATCCTGTTTACACTATTAATTTGCTTAGCCAGCCCTTTTTGTGCCAAGATAGATGTATGTAAGAAATGCTTATTTCCTCAGGGAAGAATGAATCGCTTCCCTGTGTTTAGTCCAGTAACTAAGAAGCCGAGCGTCACTTGATTGGTTTGGGATTTCCAGGATATGGAGTTTTGAATTTGCATACAGACTAGAGAGATTTCATATGGAGAAGATCTGGCAGCCATTGCCAGAGACCCAGTTTCCCCATCTGGATTTCATTGAAGTGATCTGGATTTCATCAAGCAACAGGACACTGATCCTAAATGATCCACCAGACACTCTAACATAGACATGTTTAAAATACATCCTGTCCCAGAAAAATAACTGCTAAAATATGATGAGTTGGAGTTACTCTATGTGCAGTACTTAAAAGTAATAAAAATGCATTTCTTTTTAAGTCTCACAAAAAGCATGCGATATCAAGTTAATGGTGAAAATCAATCCCCAAACTCTTTCTTGCACACCTCATTGTGTGACGGCATTGCACAGATTTCCAATCACCTGGGAGAGGATATTGTGACGAGCTGCACCAGGTGCTAACTATATGGCAGGATTTCGGCTTTGAATCTTAGGGAGGCCCTCCCAGGTAAAGAAGGGTGAAGGAAGGGCTAGGGGCATGTTTATTGCTAGCAAATCATTATTGTCCACCCAAGTTCCAAAAGCAAAGCAATTGCATTGAAAAAGAAGAGGTCTCAGTTATACAGGGAGGGGAGAAAATATGATTAGGAAATGAGAAACAGAGATACAAGCCTATATTTCTCTCCATATGTATTAAACTGTGCTCTAGGTAAATTGTGAATTCTTCAAGCCTTAGAGAGTAAAAAGCAAGTGAAGAGAGCATAAGCACAAGCAGTAAATATACACACACATGTTGTAACTACAGCTTGGAATGACTCCAGCTCTCCCCTTTCCCCCAAGGGCATCACTATCCAGGGTCTGCAAAGGCCAAATAGCTGTTTGGCTTCCAATCTGATTTTTTGCCTAAGAAATCAGAGAAGTCGGTTTCGATTTTAATAATATATTCTTCCAAGCTCTATGTAACAGAAAGGCACTTGTGTTTCTGCCCCTTCTTACAGTGAATTTTGTGTTTGGTGAAAGGTAATAGATTGGCAGCACTGGAAAATGAATTACTGTATTCCCAGAACAGGTATAACCGGGCAGTGACACTATGAAATTTCTCTCTGCCTTTGGGGACCATTAGAGTACTATTCAGGAAGTCACTGCTATGGTGTGCTGTGCTGAACTCAACAGTATCCTAGTGAGCTGAAAGAATTAACATAGCACTCCAAGGGCCTGACTTACAGCCATTCATTTATTCATTCAGTGTTATGGAGTGCTTGCTATGTGCCTGGTGCTTGGAGAAGACATTCACAAATGTTAGAGCATTTAATCCTCACAATGACCCTATGAGGAATGAATTTTATTCCTGTTTTATACAAAAGGAAACTGAGAGTCAGAGAAGGGAAGTGACTTGTCCAAGTTGCCGTGCAAACACTAGACGTGGCCAGTGTTCTCTCTGAACTGGGCCCTGTGGAAATTACAAAGGTGGATGGATGAAACACATATGCTCAAACAATGTGACATAAAGTCAAATGTAATCTGTGCTATGAGTGGTCCTGGTGGTTCCAGAGCACTAAAATGACCTATCCCAGATCACATAAAGGGGCTATTAACACAGCTAGCCTTAGGATTCATATATCCTGTCTGTCTCCTTCCATTTTGTTTTGTTTGTTAGCTTAGCTCTCCAGACCAGCCTGCCTCTCCTCCCACACCACCCCCTACCCAGATAATATACACCTTGCTTGCTGGGGCCTCTGGCCTTTCAGAATGAAAAGAGCCAAAGAATATTGGGATTTAGTGATGCTAGCATTAAAAATAGTGTTCTAATTCTAGCTCTGACGATTCACTCTAGGCCACTGGTGAGGTCCTTTAATTCTGGATGACTCACTTTCCCTTGTGTGAATGAGAAGGGCTTACTTCCAAGAGCTATAGTGAGAGATAAATAATAATCTTCTAAAAATAGTGTGCAGCCCTTTCTGTTGCCAAGGTGACATATAATTGATGAGTAGAATTACTACAAGGCATGTTAGGAAGAGGTGCCAATTAGAATCTATGTTTCTATATGACGGACTCAGCAATAAGAGAAAAGATACCCCTCGAAAGTGTTAAGAAACTGCATCGTGAAAATTAAAACAGCAAAAAGAATGTGAGGTTGGTTTGTTGGTTGATTGGTTGGTAGGTTTGGGAGTTTAAGGGTATACATATATACACATACATATATAGGTTTGGGTATTTTATTTTAAATGTTCATGGAAGCAATACAGCTTGTCTGATGCTAAAAGCAGAAAAAGAAACTTAGAGGAAATTAAATGTCTTCTGGATATGTTCAAGAGGCACCCATGGCCCCCAGTGAAATGACACATCATCCTCACTGCAGGGAGCCCCCTCCAATTCCCTGCCTCCAGAACCATTCGTAATAGATATTCAGGAAACACTGAGGCATTCACCATATGTTGTGTCCCCTGGCAAATTGAGTGGTTGCAGAATGAGTCAGCAGTACCTGAGTTGAGATAGGATTGAGGGAACTTAGAAAACATACCTATGAAAAGTTGACCAGCTCCCATTTGGGACTGATTAGTGATACTTTGGGTCCTTAGCACAATCCTCCTCTGAATCCCATCAAATACAGTAAGTTTAAAATTTATTTCCTAGGAAGGGTTTTTGCTGCTGGCAATAACTTTTCTCAGGCTGACTTTAGGAACTCAAAGCATTAGTAACAAATATTTCTTTCTTCTCTCTGCAGCCTACCCTTCTTGGTTTTGCAACTTTGAATTTCTCCTTTCTTTCATCTGTAGTGAGAAAGTTTCTAGAGGGTGCTGAGAGTGCTTGTTGGGAAGCAGGGTTGATGCAAGTCTAGCTAAGGTTGGGATATAAGCTAGAAAATCAGGAGAGGGGACCTGCTAGTAGTAGGTCCCCGTCAGAGGCCAGGCTAGAGGGACAATTTAGGGTTATCATGCCCCACCACAATAACATCATCACCCTGGCATCAATTGCCCTGAGATGAGCCTTTTAAGATAGTAATTATTTAACAAACCAGCCAGCACATCCATCCTCTGGTGTTGAAGGGAAAATGGCACCAGTGAATGCTGTCAAGGGCACACAGCAGAAGGGTTCACCCTGATGGACTGCAAGAAAAGAGAATGCCTGTACAATTTTGTTTGGAGCTTTTCTTCTACCTAAAATCATCCTGCATGTCAACACGCCTGGCTTTTCTTCTCAGGCTCCAATGCCCTCCCCCAAATCAAGGCCTGCAGAAGCTGCTCCTCATTTGCATAGCCTCCCCTGAAACCAGACTGCTGAAGACTGAGGGATCAGGTTTCTCATCAAGGAAACTGCATTTCAAGCAAAGGTCTTATGTGTTTATAGGGAAGTTACTAATGTAGTGTAATGAGATGCATGTCCTGCCCCTCCTTTCTGGGGAAGAGATTTTATACTTTCACAAAACCTAAAATTAATGATTTGCAGTGTAGCAAGCGGTACTGTTACAGTGGTTAGGGAAACTTTCCCAAGAGCAATTTCATTCATTTATTCATTTAATGACTATTTATTGAATGCCTACTATGTATAAAGTACTGATTCTACCCTCAAGGAAGTTAGGGGAAATTTTTAAATGTTAGATAGTGATTGATTTTCATATTCACACATATTTGAATAAAATAAAACACAAAAAGTTACAAGTACTATAGGATTTCACATGCTGTGGACATTCAAAGGGAATAAATACTTCAGAAAAAGGCTTAATTAAGGAGGTAACATTTGATCAGAGTTCTGAAGGGTACCTAATTACTATATCTTTATGAAGTGTGTAAATGTGTATGTGTATTTATAAAATCTGGGTCAAGTCTGAATATACAGAAATTGTAGAGAAGAGTGTAGAGTTAAATCAAGTCAGAATAGGCTGCACTGTGTGCAAAGAATAGCAGTGGTTTGGGTTGGCTGGACTGCAAAGGACGTGGGGTGGGGAGTGGGGAGGGAGTTGTAAAGATTGGGAAAGTGGGTGGGAACCACATCACGGAGAAGCTGGAATTCTCAGCTATGAAAATTCATACCATATTCTCTAAACATTAAGGTGCCAGTGAAGATTTTAGAATGAAGGAATAATAAGATCAGAGCTTCTTTGAGAAGATTAACACTCAAAAAATGATGACACTGTGGTTGCTGCTGCTGTTATGTGACATAATGTGGGCAAAGTGGCTGGCACAGCACCTGACACACAGGTCAGGAACTCATGGAAGCAGGTAGATTGTCATGATTTAAAGCATGCACTCTGGTACCAGGCTGTAGCCCTGCCACTTAATAACTGTGTGATCCTGTGTAGATGTCTTAACCTCTCTGTGCTGCAGTAAAATAAGATTATTAAACACACCTAGTTTATAAATTATGAGGGTTAGGTGTGCTAATACATACAAAGTACATGAAACAGTACTCTATTGAATAAAGTGCTCAATAAACTTTATCAGCTATTATTATTATCACTTTCATTCATGGAGGAGATGGAATTTGAGCTGGTCTTTAAAAATGGCTATGGTATAGTTATGTAGAAAAGTGACTCTACAAGGAAGCATATGACAAAAGGACTACTTGTAAAAAAAAACGGTAAGGTAAGGCAAACAGAGAGTTCAGTTTGCCTATGGAATATTATGGGTTATGTTATCAGAAAGTAATATTTAATAAGCCAGGCTCAGAAAGACAAAAGCTGCATGTTTTCTCGCATACATGGAAGATAGATCCAAAAGATAAACATATACAAAAACAAACATGATCACATATAAACTCATACGTAGAACACGTTTGTAACAGTGGACCTACTCCATGGAACCTGGGGAAGGAGGGAAAGGAAAAGAGAATGCTGGAGCACTAACAGTATCATAAAACAACATCTGTGAAGGTAGAGGATATAAGGATGTGTATGGAAAGTTGTTGAAAAATGGGGGGTGGGAGGTAAAAGGGTAAGGGAGAGCAATGGAAGAGGTTGAACTGACCAAAGTAAAGTACACTCACAGCAGGGACACATTGAGAAACTCCATTGAACATTGACTTAAATATTAATAATGAAAGACTGCAAAATAGGTACAGTGGGGGGGTACCTGGAGGAGGAGGAGGGTGAATGGAGGAGATTAAGGTGAGGGAATATGGTTGATGGACTTCATATACCTATATGAACTAGAACAAAGAAACCTCTTGCAATTGCTTTAAGTGGGATGGGGAGGGAGTTGAGGGGGAGAGACGATGGGGGTGATGTAACCAATATAAGCCTTCTTGGAATTGTCACAATGAATTCCTCCTGTACAACAAATATATCCTAATTTTTTTAAAAAAGAAAGAAACTAATATTTAAATGGTAGGCCAGAGAAGATCATGAAGAACTTTGGATCATAGCCTAGGAATTTTAAGTGGTATCTAAAGACAATGGAGGGACATGGAAGGGTTTTGAGTAAGGAAGTAACTTGATCAAAACTATCCATAAGGAAAATTAATCTAGTGGTAGTGAGTGTGATGGGTTAGAGAGGGAAGAAGCTTTGAGGCAAGGCAACCAATTAGGAAGTGGTTGGTGTCATCCACTATGGAGGACACAGGGCTGGGTTGAGTCTGCAATGGGAGTGGGAGACAAGCAGAGAAAAGGAAGAATCCTAAGCAGGCTTCACAGTTTTGGACATGAATGACCAAGAGGATGGCAATCATTAACAGAGACAGAGAATAGAAAAGGTAAGATGATAGGTTCCGCATGGTCCAAATGAAGCTGTAAATCACAGCCGACTTCTCTGCACAAACTGACAAGCTGATCCTAAAATTTATACAGAAATTCAACCCAGAATAGTCCAACCAATCTTGAAAAGGGAGGACGAAGTTGGAAAACACACACTTGCTAACTTCCAAACTTACTACAAAGCTACAGTAATCAAGACAGGATGGTGCTGGTATAAGACAGACATACAGATCAATGGGATAGAGTTCAGAGACCAGAAATAAATCCCCACACTTACAGTCAAGTGGTTTTATACAGTAGGGCCAACATCATTTAGTGGAGCAGTCTTTTCAACAACCTGCAAAAGGATGAAGTTAAACTCTTACCCTTCTTACACTACATACAAAAGTTAACTTAGATTAAATATCTAAATACAGGCCCCCAAACTATAAAACTCAGGATAAAATGTAGGTACACATTGTCATGACTTTGGGTTAGGCAAGGTCTCTTAGATGTGACACCAAAACCACAAAGCAACAAAAGAAAAAATAGATAAAATGGACTTTACCAAACTTAAACACCTTTGTGCTTCAAAGGACACTATCAAGAAAATCCAATGATAGCCCACAAAATGGGAATGAATATTTGAAAATAACAGATCTGATAAGGGGCTTGTATCTAGAATATATTAAGAACTTTTACAACTCAATATTAAAAAGACAACCCATCTGAAAGTGGGCAGAGGACTGACATAAACATTGCTTTAAGGAAGATATGCTAAGGAGCACATGAGAAAATACCTGACTTCATTACTTACGGAGGAAATGCAAATCAAGAGCACCACGAGGGCTGGGGATGTTGCTCAGTGCTTAGAACACTTGCCTTAGGCAGGAGGCCGGAAGTCCCCAGGGCTGGCACAATGAGATACCATATCATATCCACTAGAATGGCTTTAGCTGATTCAAAACAAAACAGAAAATAAGTGTCAGTGTGAATATGGAAAAATTTAAACTCTCAATTGTTGCTGGTAGGAATGTAAAATGGCATAGCCACCATGGGAAACAGCCTGGCATTTCCTCAAGAGGTTAAACATAGAGTTACCATATGACTCAGCAATTCTGCTCCTAGGTATATAAACCCAAGAGAACTGAAAATGTAGCCACACTAAAATTTGTGCATGAATGTACATAGCAACAGCATTCTTACTAGCCAAAACTAGAAATAATTCAATGTCCATTAACTGATGAACAGATAAACAAAATGTGGTATATACATACAAGGGAATATTATTTGGCTATAAAAAGGAATGAAGTACTGACATGCCATAATACGGATGAACCTTGAAAACATTATGCTAAGTGAAAGAAGCCAGACACAAAAGATTCTACTTATATGTAAGTGTGTGTGTGCATATATATATATATATGTATGTATATATATATGATCCTACTTACATGAAAGGTCAAAATTAGACAATCCATAGAGACAGAAGTTGCCAGGGGCTGGGGGGCGGGGTTGGAGAGTGGTGAGAATGGGTAGTGACTGCTAATGGGCACAGGGTTTCCTTTGGGAGCAATGAAAATGTCCTAAACTGCAGTGTGATGATGGTTGCACAACTTTATACTAAATGCTATTGAATTGTATCCTTTAAATGAGGGAATTGTATGCTATGTGAACATCAGCTGTTTTAAATGTATATATATATATATGTTTATTTATCTATCTATTTATTTATTTTACTGGAGCAGTACCCACTGATGGCCAACTGCAGCTTTTTGAGTGGGATTAGCCATCAGTTGCTTCCAAGAAGTTGAAAAAGGTAACAGAGAAAAAGGCTTTTGGATAGAGTGACCCAGCCGTCTCTCTCCCTTGAAAAGAGCAGTTTCAAGAGAGCAGTGTATAAGTGTATGATGGGTGGCCAGGACCCAGTAACTTTGGCAGTGCTGAGAAGGAGCTGGGAAGATGGGCAATTTAACCTAAAGAAAGTGAATCCCTAGGGAGGCAGAGACTACTGAAAATGTAAGAAAAGAGCATGAACTCCCCCCACATGACCTTAAAGCAAGAGGAAAGAAGACCTGGAGCCAGAAAGAGAAATTAGCCTCACAGAGGAGTATGAGGGGGGACATTTCCCAATAGAGAAAAGAGGTAGAGGAAGGTACTTATTACACATAACTTCAACCAGTTCCCTCAAGTAGAAGGCAGAAAACATCTGATCCCCAAAGACACACCTCAAACTATTAATCAGCAGTTACCTCTGGAGAGGGAGTAGAGATGGGGAAGAGTCAGATTTCTCACTTTTATTTGATAGGCTTTTGTGTTTGATTTTTTATATCAAGAACATCCTCTCATATTCTACTTTTTGGGGTTTAGTTTTGTTTTGTTTTGTTGAGACAGGCAATCCTCCACCTGAAGGTGGAGGCAAGAGGACTAAGAATTTGAGGTCAACCTAGCCAAAATTAGCTAGAATTTATCTCAAAGAAAAAAAAATGACACCAATAGCTCATGTTTGTAATCACACCTATCCAGAAGGTGGAGGTTGGGAGGATCAGGGTTCCAGGTCAGCCTGGGCAAAAAGTTCACAAGACCCCTCCATCTCAAACCAATACCTGGGCAGGATGGTGAGCACCTGTCATCCCAGTTATGCAAGAAGCTGAGGTCTGGAGGATGAAGGTTCCAGGCCAGTCCCACAAAAAGTTCATGAGACCCTTTCTCAACAGAAAAAGCAGGGCATGGTGACATGTAACCGCCATCCCAGTGATGGCTAAAGGGCTGGAGGTATGGTTCCAAGTAATGGAGTGCATGCCTAGCAAGTGTGAATCAAACCTCAGTACCACCAAAAAACCATAAAAACAGAAGGGCTAAGGGCATGACTCAAGTGGTAGAGCACTTGCCTAGCATGTACAAGGCTCTGAGTTCAAAGTCCAGTACAACAACAAAAAAACTGGAACAAATACTATAAGAAATGTGATTTTTTTTTATCAATTGGAGATGAGGCGAAGGATCATCAAGCTACAGGGGGATAATGACCCATATTAATCTATAAGTGTTTATGGAATTTGTTTTTTTTGGAGTAGTAAGCATAAATTGTAGTGGAAACAATTGGTTTGATTTTCAGCTTTCTCCAGCAGAACAGAGCAGAAAAATTTTGGCAAGACCTAATGATTGGCAAGACAAAAATGATAAACCTATGATGGAATTAAGGATGCTAGTCAGTTTTTGAAATGACTAACCATATTCTCTAAAAGAAGTGAAGTAAAAGGCTGATAGACTTTGAAAACAGGAAAAAGAGCAGGGAATAGAAGTTATAATGAGAATAAAGGACATATAATGCAATAAGAGACATGGAAAGACAAAAAAATATATAAGCAGAAAAAGCAGTTCAGAGTTCAGGGTCTTTAAATAAAGCAATTTCAAGTGTTTCCTTATCAGGTCCCACGGTGTGGACAGCCTTAGGAATAGCTAGTGCAGGTAGATTGTTAAAAAGATGTGAAAACTGGGATATCAGAGAATTGTGACAGTCCCCAGAGAAAGAGCAGGTCTCTTTTGTTCAATACAGTAAGCCCATTGCCCAACCATGTGCCTGGTACATAATAGACACTCTGCTAACATTTGTTGGATGGATGAATGGATGAATATAATTACACTTACCAGAGTTGTTCATCTCCCTCTCCTGGGAGTTCTGGAGGAGTGGACACAGTATGTTTTCTTCTTTCATCCTCCTCCCCTACCCTGTCACCCAGCCCTCTCAATTTTTAAAAATTTACGGTGCTTCCCTTTCTGTTGTCCTCATGCCCAGAGTGCTTCAGTACACTCTGCTAGCCCTCCTGCCTCCTGACTTTGTCACTCTGGCCTTATGTGCACCAGCAACAATCACAACTCCTAAGTATAATTTTCAGTAACATCAGTGCTTATCTCATACTTCCCCAGGGGCTCCCATTTATTGTCAAATCAAATGAAAACACCAATCTTGAATTTATCAGTATCCACCCTCCAGGCCTCTGTAAGCTGAAGTTTACACGATGCATGAAAATGCCCTCCCTTTTTCAAAGCTTCCAGTTATCCTTTTCTCTACCCATCCAGAGTCTACTTGGAAAGTCTCTGAGGACTCATTTTCCCTACCTAGCTATAATTGAAACAACTACTCCACAAACACCTCCATTCCTTTATGCTTTCCTTTCCTAATTACCCAACAGTCATGGATGTTAAAGGTATTTTCTTATGTGTCACTCCATATTACTCTATTAATTCTATCATGGAACTACTTCTCCATCCTTGCGGTCACTGGCCTGGATGATTGTAAAAGTCCCAATGAACTTTCAGTGTGTCCTACATCAGAGCTCAAGTATCTTTAAGATGGAAATCTAATTGTGCCCCCAACACACACAACATACTTGCGTGCACCCACACCCAGTGTTGGAGGCATTCCATACCCCCTAGGTATAATTGCAAACTCATTAGCCTACCCACCTGCATTTACTTCTCTAGCTTCGGCCCTCCACTCCCTGTTACAACGTACTTCCTTCCCTGAACCTCGACCCCTACCAGTAACCCCTGCAGCCATCCCTGCCTCTGGCTCCCCTACCTTCAACTCATATGCCTATAAACTTCTCCTATGCTTTATTTTTTTCATTTCTTGGTGGGAGTTGAATCCAAAGCCTAGTGTATGCTAAGCAAGCACCCTACCGTTGAGCTACACCCCCAACCACTCTCCTATGCTTTTTTAAAAACTTTTATGCTTGGTACAGTGGCTCATACCTGTAATCCTGGCTACTTGGGAGGCAGAGATTCAGATGATCAAGGTTCGAGGCCAGCTTGGGCAAAGAGTTAGCAGAAACCCCATTTCAACCAATAAAAGCTGTGTGTGGTCACACATGCCTGTCAGTCATTCCGGCTAGGCAGGAAGCATAAATAGGAGGATCATGATTCATGATGGCTGGAGCATAAACATAAAACTTTGTCTCAAAAATAACCAAAGCATAAAGGACTGGAGGTGTGGTTCAAGTGGTAGAGTGCCTGCCTAGCGAATGCAAAGCTCTGACTTCAAACCCCAGTACCGCCAAAATAAAACCACTTTTTATTGCAAAATAATCACAGATTCACAGGAGGTTGCAAAAAAAAATGTACAGGGAATTCCCATGCATTCTTCCCCCATTTTCCCCAATGCTGGACATCTTGTGCAATATATACAATATCAAAGTCAAGACACTGATTTTGGTATAGTCTATTCACCTGATTCGGATTTCACCTGTTATGCATACCCACTTGTGTGTGTATGTCTATATAATTTCATCACATATATAGCCTTGCATAACCACAACCACAATCAAGATACAGAACTGTACCATTACCACAAGGCTCTGTCTTTATAGTCACATGCATCCCTAACTCCTGGCAACCACTAATCCATCTTCTACCTCTGTAGTTACTATTTTATAGTGTTACATGAATGGAGTCATTCAGTAAACACTCTTTCGAGATTGGCCTTATTTACCCAGCATAATTTCCTTGAGATCCATCTAATTTTTTTTGCATGGACCAATAATTTGTTTCTTAGTATTGATAAGCAGCATTTCTCTGGTATGGATGTACCAGTTTGCTTAACTGTTTACCTGATGAAGTACATTTGGATTTTTCCAGTTTGGGGCTATTATAAGTAAAGCTGTTACACACATTCATGTGCAAGTTCCTCCATGAAAATACGTCTTCCTTTCTCTGGAATACTTTGCCCAAGAGTGCAATTCCTAGCTCATATGGCAAGGCTATGTTTAGCTTTGACAGGAACTGCTAAATTATTTTCCAGAATGGCTACACCACTTTACATTCCCACCAAGAAGATATGTGTGATCTAGTTTCTCCACATCCTCACCAGAAATTGTTGCTAGCACTGGTTTTCCTTTTAGCCATCTTGAGAGTTGGCTCATTGTAGTACTTCTCATCTTTTAGGACTGAAGTCAGGAGTTACCTCTGTAGAGCCTTTTCTAACATCCTCTAGAAAAGGTGGCTACTCTCTCCTCTGTGCCTTCTCCAATGCTTCCTTTATTGTTGCATTTTCACTATTTATTGCTGGAGTCTGTGTCTTCCCCTTTATTCTGGGCTATGTGATAATATGGCTGTACCAGATTCCTCTCGATTCCCATAGCATCTGGTACAGTTCCACGCTAGGCACACAGTGGACACTCAGTAAATGTGTGCTAAATGAGGGAAAGAATGAATGGAAAGAACCGTAGTCTTACTTGCCTCTCCCTCCTCCCCCTCTGCTAGGAGCCTTTTTAGAACAGACATCACGCCTTCCTCTGTATCTCCCAGCTGCAACTAATAGGGTGCTCTGTTTGTGTACATGCTCAATAAATGTCATCTAAACTATTCAGGTGGCTTATCTTCCCTCTGCACCCAGGAGATAAGCCCATGAGAGAATAGGCCCAAGAATCCTTATATTAAGGATCATATGTCATAATTTTTATAATATTCTTATAATCTCTACAATCACTCAGTATTTGTCTGTGTAGATGCGAAATCAAAACAGTCTTTTGAGTCAAAGAATGCCTCTGTGCCTATGGTTTCCACATACCCTAGTTCCTTATGAATTGAGGAGGGCAGCATTTTATATCCCTGAATTCCTTTTGCCAGTTCAGAAGGATCTGGGATTTTTCTGGTTTTTCTGCCCTGGTGTAATTTGACATGTTGATTATGAGAGGGTCATTAACCTCAACATTTTTGATCACTTTTTGACTCTGTATTTTCTCAACTCTGAAGTCTGTTAATTTGCACTTGTTTATATGTCTCTGTAAGAGTTACTCAGGCCCTTGAGGACTGGGATATGTTTTGTCTGGAAAGTAGATTGTAAGCCCCTTGAGAGCAAGGACCTTATAACTCCTAGGAATGTATTCTGGACATCGTCAGTGTTCAATTAATGATGATATTGGAAGCCTGACTAAGGTCACCTGTCACATTGACATCTTCCTTTTCATATGTAAGGCTTCTCATTATTGCAAAAAGCAGTTAGCTAGTTCTGATAGCATTGATTGATTCTACCCAAAATTATGCTCAGTATTACCCATGCAACTTGTTCTTTTTTGGGTGCTTTCAGATTTATAATTTTAGATCAGTTGTTACAGTTCCCTTTCTTATAATACCCTGGCTTACATATGCATCAGGGAGGACTGTATTTCATAATCCTCAAGTCCTTTGCATAATAAAAGTAAACTGATACTATCTAGGCTTTCAAAGCTTATACTCCCTGCCCCTCCCAACTGCTACTGATAATTAGGTGATAAACTCTAAGTGTGATTGTCATCTTAAATTATCACAAAGAATCCTTCATAACTATTCAGTATGTATGTTTTATTTCTCCAGATTTTAAAATGGAATAAATGTATATACTATGTCCCATGGCTGTTGAAGTTAAGTTAACATGAATAGTTAGTTCAAGGAAGTCTGAGTTCCAAAACAGAAGGGTAAATTTAATCAATGGTGGGGGTGGAGGTAAGGAGGACTTTTTTGTAAGTCAGGTTTATGAAGATATAACTCACATACAGCCTGCTTCGCTCTTTTTAGGCAGACAGTTTACATGATTGATAATTGTATTTGTTTCTCCTTAACTATTTACTGATTCAACTATATCTCCAACTTGCCCCACTATCACCACTAATCCCAAAATCAAACTGCTCTATCTTTTTCTGGTATTTTATGTCCTTTCTCTTTTCTACAGTGTACTAAAGGAGGTGTATCAAGCCTTTAATCCCAAAGCAGTGGTGTTGCAGCTGGGTGCGGATACAATAGCTGGGGATCCCATGTGCTCCTTCAATATGACTCCTGTGGGGCTTGGCAAGTGTCTCAAGTACATCCTTCAGTGGCAGTTGGCAACACTTGTTTTAGGAGGAGGTGAGTACAAAGGAAGGTCACCAGGAGAATTTGTTGACCTTCAATATTTTGTTTGTTGACCCTGAGGAAAAAATTGGTCTTCTTGGATTGTATTATACCAACCTGCTTATGGCCCAGAAGCCTGAGTCAATGAAATCTGCCAGACCCACAGTTCAGCATAAGGAAGAACTCTGACACATTCCTCCTCAACTTGACATGTGCATTGACTCCTTGGCACTCTGCACTCTGTTTCAATTCCTAAAGAAAAGGTCCTTTGGTTAAAAGTTACCTCGGGGTGGGAGTGTAGCCTAGCATGCATAAAACCCTGTGTTCAATCCTTAGCACTGGAAAAAAATGTTACCTGAGATTGTAAAGAATAGTGAGTATTAGCACCAATAGACTTTGATCTGTCTTCTCTCAGTGTAGTCTTTGATTCTCAGTTCTATAATCATCTTTTGGAAACATACCACTAAAATTCTAACTCGACTAGTAAAATTCTAACTTGACTAGTAAATATGTGAACTAATTAAATGTCTAAGCTAAATTCAAGAATGACTGTCTCCCCAGAGAGCATGGCTTTGTTATAATGAAGTAAACTTGAGAGATCCAAAAAGTCTCTTGGACATTCTTGCCTCCTGCATGTACTGCTATTTAAAGTACTTAGCCTATTCAGTTGAGAAAGGAACCTTGTATAACTTCAGCCACCTGTGAAGATGCCTTGCTTAGGACCTTCTTTCTCCGTATTGTGCACAATGTTTATTTCATTGGGTGAATAGATTGGTGTATTAAAACATGGTCAAGCGGATTGAGCTTAAAATGCATATATGACAGACAAGCTAATAGTTTGTTGATTTGTCAATCTGTTATAAAATCCAAATCAGGGGAAATCCTGGGACTTCCTTATATAAATGAATGAGCATTTAACACAAATACACCAACCTGGTCCTTTGGCAGCCTCAAACCCAAGAGGGATCAAAATTAAAAGTGCTTACAGGAGACAACCTCTTATGAAAAGCTGGCAAGAAATATATTAACTTCAACCCCAGAAAAAAGATCAAATTGATAAGCATGCATTACATATTACTTCCCTTGATGGCACTAAGGATGGTGATTATGATAGAGGTCTAGCTATGGGGGGGGCACCTTTCTATAACAGATATCTGTAAGAATTTAACTTTTGTCTAAGGCTACAGCCTTCACTTAAAGAGCCTGTTAGCATTCTCTAAATCGTTTTTGCTTTGTCAGCCCAAAGCTTTGGCTTTTGAATATGTGAGCATAACTCTTCTTGTGCAATGCATGTATTCCTGAAAATGCCTGTGCATAAGTTAGAATTTTTGCAAATCAGTCATATTATATGTATACCAGAGATAGCTTACTCGTTAAGCCAAACCTATAGTGACTATTTTTGGAAATGAAGTAACCATGCCAAATAAATCTGTCTTTTAAGTTCAGATTTTTCCATGTAGAAGTGTTTAAAGTAAAATCTGTACTATTTACATGGAATTTGCAGCTCTTATAACACATAGACAAGTAGTAGGGATGGCCACACCCCCACATTTTAGTGGACCCCACTGGGACCCAAAAGACACGCTCCAGAAGCCCCAGTGTCCCTGGCCTTTCAAATAGTAGAAATGCTTAAGAAAAGAGTAAACATATGTCCCAGTTTATGCATTTTTTCCCAGTATAACAATTAATAGCATCCTCTTTTGCTCTTAAAAATATATCATTTTGGATGATAATCTCTATGGTCACCCTACCTAAAATAGACCAGAATCTAATTCCTTTAGGCTGCGCTGGAGTTAGGAAATCATTCCATTTTACCCTTACACTCTTGGAATTTAGCTAAAGGCCAGTGGTCTAGTGTTTGCATGGCAGAGCACATCTATTCAGCACAAAAATATGCTGATATTAGCCAGTATAATATGGCTGCTGGGTGACTGTGACAGGACCTGACGAGATGGGTCAGCGCATCAATCAACAGTCCCTTCCTCATCTCACTCTCTTTGATCTCTGCCACCAGGCCTGTGTTTTGTGGTGAAAAAGAATGCTGATACTCAAAGAAGGAAGTCTTTCTGTCAGCACTTCCTTTTCTCTTCCTGGATGCTTTTAGGGTTAGATCTGCCAATAGCTTTAAGATACAAATCACATCCAACAGTCACTTTATAGAATTGTTGCAGAATTTATCACAGGAACGTTGGCATTGGATAGAGTACCTCTGGAGATCTGAGTCCAGGTTTCTTGCCCTCCTGATGTCTCTTGATGGAATGGAGCAGCTTAGATTCTTTGGGTGCATATTTGTTGGGAAAATGAGAGCCTGTTTAATTTGTGTTGTCCTTGGAATTCCCAATTCCACACCGTGCATGATCTGATTGGTCACCCAAGGTCTGCCCGTGAGCTTGTTTATAAATATTATTAAGGGATATTTAAGTAAAATTCTGCAAGTTGGAGTTGTCTTTGTGGCCACTTTATTAAAACACTTTTCTCTCCTTCCTTGCCCCCTTCCCTCTCCTGCTGTTTTGTGACTATTCTTTCCTAACCTCACAATTCTTGATGGAGACAGGAGGCTATAACCTTGCCAACACTGCTCGTTGCTGGACATACTTGACCGGGGTCATCCTAGGGAAAACACTATCCTCTGAGATCCCAGATCATGAGGTAAGTAAGGCTCTGACAAGTCCTCTCTTCTTTAAGGGGAAGAGCTGAGTCATTCCACCTAATCAAAATCACGTCCTCACCACTCAATACCGTTTTGTTGAGAGACACTTCAATAACAATAACACACTGTCTTGGCAGAATAGTGGACTCTTGTTCCAAAATATCCAAGACCTTCTGCCTTTTTTTTTTTTTTTTACAAAAACTCTCAAAGGCCAACCAACTTTAATTTCTCAATTAATTACAGAGACTGTGGGAAGGGGTCACCTGTTCACACAAAGAACTCTTTGGAATATGTGCATATTTTCATCCCCTAGCCTCAAAAAGGAAGAGACTAGCTTTCAAATGTGTAAGCCAGGTTTTCCTCTGTTTTTGAGAAGTCCCATACTGGTACACAGCACAGGTTCTTTGGTGGTAGCCTTGGTCTCTCGATTGTCTTTGCCTAATGTAAAAGTCAAGAAACATAATCACTAACGAAGTCAGGCCTGGTGTTTGTCCAACCATTAGTGGCCCACAGAGATTAAGGCAGGACCATCCAAAATGTGAAATGTGTCATTTGAACCCTTGCCATTTTCTTTCGTCATATGAGATGGGCTTTACAAAGCAAAGATGTCTGTTCTCGTTTTCCCAAAACAAGGTAATGGAAGGCTATCTAGGACCTGCAAGTGCGCCGATAATCACTAATCCAAAGGTGTACCCCTTCTATTCCCACCCACCCCCGCCTCTGGCAGGAAGCATATTATCACAGATCAGATGTGGCTACAGACCTTAGGCAGTGTGGCTTAAAATAACAAATCAGTATCCGAAGCCCCACCTTCACAAGCTATTTCCCAAGGATGAGGAATGGTGCTTTGGCTGTAATGTTATGATCCCTGCCAGATGCATTAGCTATACACTTGGAAGCATTAAACTTTTTAAAGTTACTATTATTTTTTAAAAATTAGGAACAACTTAAACTAATTTGGTTCCTATTTTATTCTAACCATAGGTAAGGTATGATGTGTATCTCAGAAAAACCATTCAAAATGTCTAGAATACAAATAGAAGGCACACTACAATTTGAGACAATTTGCTTGTGTCAGGGTTAATAGAAGCCTCTTTTCTTGACTTGACTTACCTTTGTTCAGTATTTGGAAGCTTAATGAAATATAAAGGTAAGTGCTGTGAACAAATGTAATTGCCATTATTGCTGTGGGAATAGCTCAGATTGCATTGTAACGTAAAGCACTAGGACTTTGAAAACTGATCAAGTTATGCCAGAAAGAAGTTTTAAGATGTAGAAGTCTGAATTGAGAGTAAGTGTTCTGTTCCTAGGAAGCAAAAGCAAATCTAAAGACTCATCTGTATTAAAAGATTGATAAAGCTTTAATAAACATGAGTATTACTCCTGGGATCTGGAGAAGCTACGTGCCTGAACAGATATGGGCTTGGACTTAGACATGTTCTGTCTTCACACAAAATAGTGCTGCAGGATTAAATGAGATGTAACGCGTGTCAAGTGCCTGAGACACAGTTCTTGGCACCTAATAGACACTTTGGAAATGCAAGGTCTTCCTTCCCCTTTGCATGCTCCTCACTTCTTATACCCAGACATTTATGACTGTCATTCATAAATTTGTCCAAACCCTTTGTGACTCCCTTCTGTCATATCCTTCTGGTATAAGAGATGTGAGTCATCCAAGAACGAACAAAGAAGAAAATTGAAATGACAGTCTTCCAGGTACAATAAGATAACATTTTAATGAAAATTGCCAAAAATAGACTACACATTATGAAGGCAGATATAAGTTTTGTGTCACAATACACAGTTGCACACAAATATCCTTGTGGTCCTTTGCAATCAGATCAATAAATGGTAGGTTGAAAAACATTTGCCATGCAGTGCCATTGTGTTCCAGGAACTATGCTATGCTAGGAATCTTGGAAGATGCAAAGAACAGTAGGACCTAGTCCCCTACCTCACACAGCTGGGAGGAGACTGGTGTACGAGTGGGGAGCTATGCCAGTGGCAGATACTTATAAAACTGTGACTGTGGAGATTTGCATCAAATATGAAGGGAATACAAAGGAGTACGCAAAATACCTTGCCCTCCAGGAGCTGAAAATGTGTTTGAAAAATCTCCTAAGTGTTGTCACGGGGTCAAGATACTACAGCAGTCAGCTACAGCCTGGCTGAACTCCTTGCTGTCTCTGTTCTCAGTCTTAGGCTTTTGTTCTTCTCTCTCCTGGGATAATAATAATCTTCCTCTTCCAGATGCCCTCTCTCCATTTCTCCACTGTCTTCCTAGGTCCACCTGCAAGCCCTGTGCCTTTCAAAAAAAAAAAAAAAACAACCCTTACCTAAATGTACCAAGCCCCTTTGAGCTCTTCCTTCATATTCAGTTATTCCTTCATTTCTTTAATGCATATTCATTGGGCCCCTACTACTTGCCAGGCATTATTCAGATCTGGATTCAGAGATACAAAGACCCAGTGTCCTCAAAAATCTTACCATCTAATAGAGGTGACAAGGTGGTGTACTCAAATCCAGAACAGATAAGGAGCATGGGAAACTGTTTCAACCACTTTGAACTGAATCTCAGAGACAGGTTGGGAGTTTGGTAGGTGACAAAGGGGGAAAGGCATTCTATTTCTATGCAGAGGGAATGGAAGTTGGAAAGCTGTGTGTAGAACATAGAGCATGTAAGACAGTGGGAAGGATTAAGATTTGAAAGGAAATTGTGGCCAGATTATGAAGCATCTGTATGCTGAAGTAGTGAGATTACACTTTTTTTCTACAAAACAGATGAACTTTGGGTTTTAGAAAGCTTACTTGGTAAAAGGTAAACGACAGATTACAAAGAGGGGAGATTTGGAAAAGCAGAGCTGTTGAGAGGCTCAAGTGTACTCCTATAACTCCTATGACATTTACAGTCTTTAGAGGTTATATGTCCCTTCTCCAGAATGCTTGGGACCAGAAGTGTTGCAGATTTGGGATTTTTTTCCAGATTTTGGAATAATTGCATATACATAATGAGATATCTTGAGGCTAGAACTTGAGTCTAAACACCAAATTAATGTATGTTTCATATACACTGTATACACACAGGCAGATTGGGCAAGCATGGAGTAAACAGGCAGTCCCAGCTAGACGAAGAGTTGTGAGCCCAGCTGGGAAACCTTGAGAGGAGTGGAGCCTGTGTGTATGATGGGCCCAGGTATCTCTACCATAGGGAAAGCCAAATATGACATGAACCCATAGAAAGGCTACTAAGTGTAAGAATGTTCTGTTGCCTAGTATACTGTGTGGATGCTATGATCTAGGATAGAGTAAGGCAGTTTTAGATACAGGTTGAGCAGCTCTAATCCAAATGTTCAGCGTCATCAGGTTTACCAACAAAATTACTTTACTCCCAGGCACTGGTGGCTCACACCTGTAATCCTAGCTACTCAGAAGGCAGAGATCAGGAGGATTGGGGTTTGAAGCCAGCCTGGGCAAATAGTTTGCAAGACCCTATCTCGAAAAACCCATTACAAAAAAAGGACTGATGGAGTGGCTCAAGGTGTATGCTCTAATTTCAAACCCCAGTACTGCAAAAAAAGAAAAAAAATACTCTACTTAACCAGAATGCTTTTGATGGACTGATTAGGTAAACCGTATCTCATTCATATTAGAAAATATATATAGCCATTAAAATAGATTAAGTCAATTTATATAGAAAGTAAAAGTCTTGCAGTCCAATCACTGGACCTATATGGATTTATTTGTGAGGAATAACATCTTAACAATATTTACTCTTTCAAAACCATGAATTTACTATACCTTTCCATTTACTTAGGTCTTCTTAAATTTCTAATTTAATTTAAACTGCAGCAACAGGTCTTGTACAAATTGTGTTAAATTTATCCTAAGTATTTCATTATTTTGATTTTATTATGTGTGGCATTTCTTAAACAATTGCCAATTGTTTGTTGCCAGAATATAGAAATATAACTGATTTTTATATTGATTTTGGGTAATGTAAACTTGCTAAACTCAAATATCAGCTCTAATTGCCTTTTTGTAGATTACTTAGCATGTCCCATGTTCAAAAGCATGTCATCTGTGAAGAAAGAGAGTTTTAATTCTTCCTGTAAAATTTTCATGGCTTTTATTTCTTTTTCTTACCTTATGGCATTGGTTGTGACCACCAACAGTTGGAACGAGCAGTGCAATGCTGAATTCTCTGTCTTGTTCCCAATCAAAGGGAGAAAGCACTTAATCTTTCACTATGAAGTGTGATGTTAGCTGTAGGTTTTTTCAAAAATGTCCTTAATTTAGGTAAAGGAAGTTCCCTTCTATTACAATTTGCTGAGGGATTTTCTCACAAATGAGTGTTGAATTTTGTTAAATGCATTTCTTCTTCTATCAAAATGATCACACAGTATCCGTTATTCTGTTAGTACAGTAAATTGCAATGATTTTTCATATTAAAATACCTTTGCACTCATGGGATAAACCTTACTCCATCATGGTGAATTATATTTCTTATAGATTGCTGAATTCTGTTTGCTGAAATGTGGCCAAGTGTTATTGTCTATGTTGATGAGGGATGTCGGCCTGTTATTTTCTTAAAATGTCTTTGTCTGGTTTTGATATCAGGGCAATGTTATCTTATAAAATTACTTGAGAAGTATCACCTCCTGATTTCTGAAAGAGATTATGTAGAATTTATACTATGGCTTCCTAAAATATTTGATAAAATTCAGTAGTGAAAACATTTGAGCCTGGAGTTTTCTTTGTTGGAAGGTTTTATGTACAAATTTGATTTCTTTAATGGTTATGTGGCCATTCAGGTTTATGATCACTTCTTGATTCCATGTCAGTAATTTGTCTTTCAAGAAATTTGCCCATTTACTCATAATATTCCCTTAAATGTCTATAGGATCTGTAAGATCTTCTTTCATTCTGATGTTAATGATTTCTTTCTTTTTCTTGATTATTTTAACCAGTATTTTATCCATTTTTATCAAAGTGTATTTTTTAGAGAACCAGCTTTTAGTTGTATTGACTTCATTTTTCTTATTTCATTATTTCTGCTCATATCTTGTTTCTTCTCCTTAGTTTTTAAGTTCTTTTTCCAGTTTCTTAGTTCATTGATTTTTAAACCTTTTTTCTTTTACTAATATGAGCATTTTAAGCTACATATTTTCATCTAAGCACTGCCTTAGCTGCAACTCACAATTTTTTTTTTTTGGTGGTACTGGGGTTTGAACTCAGGGCCTCACACTTGCTAGGCAGGCTCTCTACCACTTGAGCCACTCCACCAACCCTTTTTTGTGTTTGGTATTTTCAAGATAGGGTCTCTAGAACTATTCGCCTGGGCTGGCCTTGAACCGCAGTCTTCCTGATCTCTGCCTCCTGAGTAGCTAGGATTATAGGCATGAGCCCCCAGCGCCTGGCTGCATCTCACAAATTTTTATATACTGTTTTTAATTTTCATTTGATTCAAAAGTATTTTCTCTGGGGAGAGGAGGGAATAAAGGAGAATGATGGAGGGGGTAAATTCAATTATGATATATTGTAAAAACTTTAGTAAATGTCACAGTGTACCCCCAGTACAACAATAATCTGATGATAAAAATAAATTTAAAAAAATATTTTGTCCTTGAGTGATGAGTTATTTGAAAATGTAGGGTTTTTAAATAAATTTCTAAATATTTGAGGACTTTCCAGATATTTTTCTTTTATTTTTATCTTAATGTAATTTTGTTGTGTTCAGAGAACATACTCTGCATGATTTCAATCCTTTTATGCTTATTGAAATTTTATAGCCCAGCATATGATTTATCTTAGTGAATGTTTAATGTGCTACTTGCAAAGAATGTGTGCTCTGCTGTCATTGAATGAGATTTCCATCATTATCCACTAGGTCAGGTTGGTTGACAGTGTTGTCTACATCTTCCACATCACTACCAATTGTTCCATCTGCTTGCTCTGTCAATAATGAGAAAGTTCAAATCTCCATGATTTCAAATCTCCATGGATTCAGCTATTTTGCTTTTCAGTTGTATCAGTTTGAGCTTCATATATTTTTGAAGCTTTGTTATTAGATGCATATACACTTAGGGTTATTATGTCTTCTTGATGAATTGGCTCTTTCATTATTATGAGAGATCCCTCTTTATCTCTGATTATATTTGTTGTTCTGACGTCTACATTGTCCATTTTTATGACATGTGTTTCCTTATTACTGTTGGTATAATATATCTTTTCTCTCCTTTTACTTTTAACCTATTTGTGGCTTCATATTTAAAGTAGATTTTTATAGATAGCATATAGTTGGACTATTTATGTTTAAGTAGATTGTATATGTAGGTTTAAGTCCCTCTTCCTATTTGTATTAGTTTCTCTCATCTGTTCTTTGTTCCCTTCTTTCTCTTTTCATTCCTTCTTTTGAATTAATTTTTTTTGTTTATTTGTGTCTTTGCTTGTTCATGATGCTAGAGATTGAATCCAGGGCTTCACGCGCTATAGGCAAGAGCTCTACAACTAAGCCACACTCCTAGCCTCAAATGAGTATTTTTTAGAACTCCATTTTATCTCCTTGCTTGCTTATTAGCTATAAACCTTTTGTTTTGATTTTTGTGGTTGCTCTCGGGTTGACACCATGAATTTTTAAGTTAGAGTTTACTTTCAAATAGTATTACTTTACTTCACCTACAGAACCTTTCAACAATGTTTCATTTCTCCCTTTCTTTCCTTTCTGCTATTATAGTCACATATTGTACTTTAAAATGTTATTGTTTTTGCTTTAAACAGTCAATTATATTTTTGCTTAAACTATTTACTTGTTCGCTTAAAATAAGAATAATAAACCCTTGCTGGGGGCACAAGTGGTAGGGCACTTGTATAGAAAATGTAATGCCCTGAATTTCAGTCCCCTATACTGAAAAAAAAGAAGGTAAAGAATAATAAATCCAGTCCATACTAGCACAAATAATATCTTTTGATGAGAAATAACTGCATTTTCTAAGACAAAAAGAAATTTCTTGAGAAAAATGCCATTGTTATAAACTTCTGCCCATCTCTTTTATGTATGGCTTAGTAGGTGACAGGTAACATCTCATACCTACTTCTACTTTCAATGTGTTTTGATATTTGATTTTGTTAAAGTATATGAAGAATATCCAGCTTCACATAGAGACATAGCTGGGGAAGGGAGGGATATTTTAATAACCTTTTCAGATAATTAACTATATTCTTTGATACTACATGAAAACTCTACAAATGAGTTTCTTCAAGGTTATTTGACCATCTTATATATACTATTTGGAAAATATTGGTGCACTGAGTTATATAAATATTCCAAATGCTCACACATTTTATACAGTATCAAAAAATCACTGATCTCATTGGGAAAAAAAAAACTTAAGTTTTTGGAAACTGTCAAGCTCACAATGGGAAAATTAAGTTTTCAAAAATTACAACATTCACTAGAAAAGCAAGAGTATTACCATTGGCATCAAACACTATCTGTTGTTTACCATGAAATGATAGGCTTACTTCATTTTTGAGAAAATATCTGCCAAACATCCAATATTGCATCATGGTTCATCCATCAGTTGTTCGTTCAAGCAAAAATAGTTATTTGTTATGGCTTGAATATGAAATGTCCCTCATAGGCTCATGTGTTGAATGCTTGGTTCCCAGCTGGTGGTGCTAGCTAGAAGAAGTGGATCACTGAGGTTATGCCTTTGATAGTTATATCTGGCTCCCAAATGCTTCCTCTCTTTCTGCTTCATGTCTGCCATGAGGTGAGGAATCACCTCTGCCCTGCCACCATGATGCTGTGCCCAGACACAGGGGGCTAAGGGACCATTTACTGAGCCCTCTGAAACCATGAACCAACATAAATCTTTCTTCCTTTTAGTTGTTCTCTCAAGCATTTGAGTCACAGCTATGCAAAAGTAGCTAATGCATTATTCCATGAGCAATATGGCTAGCTAAGCTCACAACTTAGTCACTTTTCTTCAAGATGTGCTTTTGTTCAAGACAACCACCATTATATACGCAATGGAGTTTTACTCAGCCATAAGGAACAATGACATGTAGCTTGAAGGTAAATGGAGGCAACTGGAGGACACCATGTTAAGTGAAGTAAGCCAGGCTCAGAAAGGCAAAGGTCGCACGTTTTCTCTAATACATGGAAGATAGATCCCAAAGATAAACATGTACACAAAAACAAGCATGATCGTACACAAACTCATATGTAGAACATGTTTGTAACAGTGCAACTACTCTATGGATCTCGGAGAAAGAAGGAAAGGAGAAGAGAATGATAAAACATCAGTAATATCATAAAACATAAAATGTGAAGGTAGAGGATATAAGGATGTGTATTGAAAGCTGTTGAAAAATGGGGGGAGAGGTGGGAGGTAAAGGGGTAAGAGAGAGCAATGGAAGAGGTTGAATGGACCAAAGTAAAATATACCCACAGTGGGGACACATTGAGAAACCCCTTTGAACACCAACTTAAATATTAATAACGAAAGACAGGACTGTAAAATAGGTACAGCGTGTGGGGGTGGGTATTAGTGGGAGGGAGGAGGGTGAAGGAAGGAGATTAAGGTGACAGTACATGGTTGATGGACTTCATATACCTATAGAACAAAGAAACCTCTTGCAATTGCTTTGAGATGAGGAGGGGGTTGAGGGCAAGAGACGATGGGGGCGATGTAACTAATGTACAACGTAAGCCTAATTAGAATTGTTACTATGAATTCCCCCATATAACAAATATATCCTAATAAAAAATTTATAAAATAAATAAATAAATGACAATCACCATACCGCAATTTATTACAGAAACACCTCATGCATACCTCCTACTTGGTCCCATAGAATATTCAATCCAGCACCAAGATTTAATAAGTTTAATCACTTTAGTGCTTCATCACAGTAATTCTTAAATGAAATTGGATTGTTTTTACTATGAGTATAAGGCAGAGAACAATGCAACAACTGCTGGTGTACTTGGTGCTTAATTTGTACTGCTTTCATTTGTACCGTGGTGCCAGCACTTTTCCTCACCATTGCTTTTAAATATAAACAAACTTGCTCCAGCATAAGCCATGAGATTCAAACAAGTTACTTAACACTTTGAATATTTTATCACTGCTTGTGTTTGTTGCCAACCATTCACATAAAAGGTCTTCCTCAAAGATTAGTTAATACCGCTACCACATGACAGCAAGCAAAACAGCAAGTCCAGCCACATTGGAGATGTGTCTGTTTGTAAGGTGAGAGCACAATTCAGAAAATGAGATGGTAACTAAGTCTTAATGTTTATACCTAAGTGTTTAGACCAACAAGTTCCTGTGCCCTTGAGAAAAGGCAGCTTTTCATTCAGTAAGCAGTGAGCAGTGTCAACTGTCCAAGGCTTTGTTGTTCTCTAAGCTGTCACGTGCAATTCTCCAGTCAGTGCAGTACAATGACTTACCCATAAGATGTTTCTGTAGCTTTTTCAGTACTAGTTTGAAAAGTGGTAACAAATCAGTTTTGGCTTTTAATGAGCCCCTCATGTCTACACTTAAAACATTCACTTTTCCTTTATGAGTGAGTGGCCTGAAAATTATACTACAAATCGAATGATGAATTATTTTGAAAGTATTCAAAATGTTATTGCATAAGATATTATAGGTAAATTAATGACATAGAAAAATAACTTTAGCCAAGTATGGTGAGACAAGCCTGCAACCCCAGCACTGGGGAGGCTGAGGCAGGAGAATCATGAATTTGAGGCTTTACCCTGGGCTTCATAGCAAGATCCTATCTCAAAAAAATCAAAAAAGGAATGATAACTCTAATCATATTCTCATGGCTTATTTACAATTGCACCCAGTTTCTTTGAAGCCAACCTCTTCTTTCCATGAGCCAGACTGATGTTTCAGTTTCATCTTTTTCAGTTTCTATAAAAATAGATGTTACAGCACTGGTTGGAGAAAGAAGTCTTTTCATCTCCTTTTGTTAAGCCAACAATCGGCACGGTAGGGTGACTACAGTTCACAACAATTTATTGTATATTTTATAAAGAACCAGAAAAAGAGAAGTTTGAAGACTCTCAACACAAAGGAATGATAAATGTTTAAAGATGTGAAAATGCTAATTACCCTGATTTGATCATCACACATTGTGTACATGTACTAAATTATCACACAGTGCCCCATCAATATGTAGTTATTATGTGCCAATTACATTTTTAATTAAAATTTAAAAGGATAGCATGTAAACAGCAATCAAAAGAATACATGACTGCCAGTTCCTTTAAAAAAAATAAATGAACATATTTTTACCATAAAATCCAACAGTTACATTCCTGGGCATTATTCCTAAAGAAATGAAAATTTACATCCACACAATCTATATGAGTTCGATTTTCATAGCCAGAATTGAAAATGGCCGAGAAGTCCTTCAATGTATAAATGGTTAAACAAACCATGGTACATCTATACCATGGAATACTATTTAGCAGTAAAAAGAACAAGCTATTGATGCATGGAACATCTTGGATGAATCTGAAGGGAATTATACTGAGTGAAGAAAGCCACCCTCAAAAGGTCACATGCTGCATGATTCCACTTATATCATATCTAAATAAAAAAATCATAGATATAAAGAGCAGATTAATGATTTCCAGGGATGAAAGATGGGGTGAGGAAGAGATGGGGTCACCTGTGGTAAAACAGCATAAGACAAGGGAGAGCTTGAATTCTGTATCCTGACTGTGATGATGGTTATACTAAGCTATAAACAGGTAAAACTGCATAGATTCCAAATCATTCTTGTTAGAGTACCATAAAGAACACAAACGACAATTGTTGGTGAGGATGTAGAGGAAAAGGAACCCTCTTAAAACTGGCTAAAACCACCATCAGAAAGGGACTAAGGTAGAATGAAGAAAAATAGAGGAGATGAACCAATTTGGGTTATAATACATATATACATGGATATATGTCAAGGAAACTCCCTGTGTAGTTAAATGTCATTTATTTTTCTTTAACAAAATCAGAGAACAGCGGGGTGGGGGTTGATAGCAGTGGGAGGGGGGAGGTGGCAGGGAAAGGGTGTAGGAGGGTGAATACAGTACAAAAATGTGTACACATGTAAGTAAATGCAAAAATGAGACCTGTTGAAACCATTTCAGGAATGGGGGGAGAGGGAATAAAGGACCGGGGTGGAGGGGTGAATTGGAGTATGATATATTTGATATATTGTAAGAACTTTTGTAAATGCCACAATGTACCCCACCCAGCACAGAAATAAAAAAAGAAAAGAAAACCTGTGGCACAAGGTAAAAAAAAAAATGAAAGCTTACGTCCTATGTTCCTTTTTCCCTCCTCCCCTTATAACCTATCTTAAATATTTCTTCCACATACATTGAGAACCACATTGAATACTGTTACAATTTTTGTTTCAACTATCGAACAGAATTTTAGAATTCAAGAGAATAAGGAAAGTCTTTGTTTCCCTATATCTTTACTTTCTGTTGTCCCTTCCTCCTTCCCAATGCTCCGATTTCTTTTATCATTTTCTTTCTATTTAGAGAACTTTCCTGTTCTTTTGGAGTAAGTCAACCAACAAGTTCTCTTTGTTTTCCTTCATCTGAAAATGTCTTGATTTCCCTTTTCCTCCTGAAAGATATTTTTACTGGGTATAGAATTCTAGGTTGGCAGTTCTTTTCTTTCAGTACTTAAAAAATATGCCCCATGATTTCTGATAAAATCTACTGTTGTTCAAATTACTATTCCCGTGTGATCAATGCATCTCTTTCTCCTCTGGGACTCTGATGACATAAATGTTCAAACTTTTGTTCTTGAACCACGGGACTTTCCTCTTTTTTTTTTAAGTATATTTTCTCTGTTGTGCAGTTTCAGTAACTTCTACTGTTCTGTTTTCAAGTTCCCTTATTCGTGATTCTTTTTTCTGTCATCTCAATTCTTCTATTTAGCCCATGCAGTAAGTGTTTTATTTTGGCTACTGTATTTTTTCAGTTCTAAAATTACCAATTGATTATTATGTTTTCTATTTCTTTGCTGAGTCTTTCTGTTTTCTCATTTTGTTTCTAATATGTTTATAATTACTCCTTGCAACATTTTTACAATGCCTACCTTAAAGTTCTCATTAATTTTAGCACGTGCATCATCTTGATGTTGATATTTGTTGTCTGTTCTTATTCAAATTGAGATTTTCCTCATAATCTTAGTATTATGAGTAGATTTTTCTTGCACCTTTCTTTATTTTATATTTTGAGTCTCATGTTATGAGACTCTAACAACCCTGAACTCTTGTGCTCTGACTTCTCAGGCTAATAAGCCTGCAGCTTTCTGCTAGAGCACTACCACCTACCACCTCTAATAGATAGAAATGTGCCTCTCAGCCGCATGGTTCCCTGATTTCAAGGGTTGGATTGCCTCTGCTTTTGCCTGGTTTAGGATATTCTCCAATACCATCAAACAATTTATCAAAAAGGTTAGTCATCAAGACTATCAATAACTATCAAAACTAGAATAACTTCTATCAAGAACTTATTCCATCATTACCAGAAGCCAGAATTCAATACTCACTGGTCATAAAATGTCTTTTGGTACCTATTGAAGTTTCAACCATGTGCATATGACTTTCTAAAATATGCAACAAGCCAGTCCCAGGAAAAAGTTCACAAAACCCCATCTCAACCTATAAAAGATGGGCATGGTGGCACATGCTTGTCATCTTAGCTACACAGGAAGCATAAATGAGAGGATTGTGGTCCAGGCCAGTCTGAGTATAAACACCAAAGCCTATTCAAAAAATACCAAGAGAGAAAGGGCTGGGGGGGGTGGTTCAAGTGGTAGAGCGCCTGTCTAGTAAATGCAAAGCCCTGAGTTTAATCCCCAGTACCATTAAAAAATGTAAACAAAGCCAGGCACCAGTGACTCACACCTGTAATCCTAGCTACTTGGGGGGCTGAAATAAGGAGGGTCTAAGTTCCAGGCCAGCCAGGCAAAAAGTTTCCAAGACCCTCTCTCAATGGAAAAAAGCTTGGCATGGTGGTGCAGACCGGTCATCCCAGTTATGGTGGGAAGCATAAAGATAGGAAGATTGTGGTTCAGGCTGGCATGGTTGAAAAAAGTGAAAAGTGAGACCCTGTCTCCAAAATAACCAGAGCAAAATGGGCTAGAGGTGTGGCTCAAGTGGTAGAGTGCCTGCCTCGCAAGTGTGAAGCCCTAAGTTCAAACTCTAGTACCACGAAAAAATGAGCAATTTTTGTAATTAAAGGTTTAAAAATTATGTAAATTCACTTATGTGATAGACCTACTTTTATTGACCAACTCTGGGGAGTGATCACATATAGCCAGTCTACACCTCAGTTTCCTCAACTATAAAATGGAGATTAATGTGAAGATAAAATGCATTGGCCAAAGTAAAGTGCTTGGAGCGGTGGCTGGCATATAGTAAGCACTTAATAACTTTTGTGTATTATGATTGCTAATAAGCATTGGTAAGGCTCCCCACAGCCATGGGCCTCTTGCATCTTGTCGCTCAAGGCTGAGACTGTGGTACCCAGTGAAAGCCTAATAAACTAAACATGGCCAAGCATGGTGGTACGCATCTGTAATCTCAGTACTCAGGAGGCTGAGGCAGGAGGATCATGAGTTCAAGACTAGCCTGAGCTACATAGCAAGTTGGAGGCCAGTATTGGCTATATAGTGAGACCCTGTCCCAAAAAAACAAAAGAGGGAGGGAGGGAGGAGGGGAGGGAGAGAAGGAAGAGAAAAGAAGCTGAACATGGTTCAGCTTTGTGGATTTAGCCAAATAGCCCTTGCTAACCCTGACGGCTCATGGAATGAAACATTGAAATATATGTAACTGAAATACTATCATCGTGTAGAAGTGGAGGTGACTATGATTGAAGACAAATTCTAAAAGCTGTATATTTAGGTAAGGTTCCTAGCATTCAGTCTCCTAGCATCCTTTCATTTAGGAAGTGCCTGGATGAGAAAAGTTTAACATTTATTAAACCTCGGTTATTGCCCTAGTGTATCAGTATGCTGAGTCCTTTACATATATTACGTCATACTCGCCCTCAGCAACTCTGATAGGCAGGCTTTATCCCCCATTTACTGACAAGAAAAGTAACATTCAGAAAGTAACTTCCCCAGGATCAACCAGTAAATTAGCAGAGCCAGGATTGAAACCCAAATCTGCCAGATTTCTGGGCTTATTCTCTTTTCTCTGCTTTCGGCGATAGAACCCAAGATTCTGCTGTACAGAATACATAGGAGAAAAATAAATATTTACTAAACACCTAGGACGGGCTAGACCATGTGCCATGTGCATTATTTTATTTAGTTCTCAAAACATTCTGTCCTTCAGTCCTCACAATGACCCTATTAAAAAAAGAGAATTAACATTTGTTGAGCACCGGCGGGGTGCCTAACACTTCAGTTGTCCTATACAAATTCCCTCACATGGTCCCCTAACAGCCCAGTGAAACCTATGTAATCCAGACGACCTGGAAGTAGCTGAGCTGAGCTTTCACTGCTCTTGCCTGCCTCTAGAGCAAGAGGCCAGCTCTAAAGACCACCCCTTCAGGACACATATTTTTCAACATTTGCAGAACATGCATTTCGTAGAACACGATTTTTAAAGTACAGTTCAGAAACACAATGGTCTGTTCATCCTGGTGGTTTTTAATCTTTTGGGTTGTCGTGGACCTCTTTGAGACTCTCATGGCTCCTCCTCCCAGATAAGTGCTTGTACACACATAGTTTGGGTACAATTTCAGCGCATCAGGCAATTTCCTAAAGCACATCAATGGGGCTCTTTGTTTAAAGCAGAAACATGCTCTGAAGGACAGAAGTAAATCTTAGTAAACAGGAGAGCTTATTAATGCTTCACTGTGGAGTTTGAGTTTGACAGTCCTCTAATTGACATCTGTTTAGCAAAGTGGATGGCAATTGTGTTTATGTTTGGTTTTTTAGCCCCAGACCATTGACCTTTCCAGTGGTGTGAGTCTTTGTTGGGGTTCAGGGACTGTACTTTGTTATAGGGTGCTGAGGAACATCCCTGGCTTCTACACTAGATGCCTGTAGCACATTCTCTCCCCTCCCGCCCAGCTTTTACAACCAAGAGTGTCTCCAGACACTGCCAAATGCCCCAGGGAGGCAGGGTAAAATTGCCCTGTTGAAAACCACCGGCTTAATAGTACTTACAACTGTCATTCTTTTTTTTTTTTTTTGGCAGTACTGGGGTTTGAACTCAAGGCCTCATACTTGCTAGGCAAGCACTACCACTTGAGCCTCTCTGCCTGCCTACAGCTGTCATTCTTGAGTTACAAGCATAAAAGGCCTAAGAATCAGACTTTCTTAAGCTGTTCTTTTTCTTCATTAAGGTCTCCCATAAAACTGTTCAACTGCATTGAGCAAGATGGAATCATCTCAACAGTTAAATTGCTAGATAGACCCGTAAAGTTTTATTACCTAATACACCAAAGAGAAAGTTGATATAGCACCCCTGCTCTATTGGTTGGTTGATTTACTTAATAAGTAATTTAATCATTCAATGACTGGTTTTTGGGGGGGGCACTCCTGGTGTTTGAACTCAGGGTCCTGCTCTTGCAAGTACTCTACCACTTGAGCCACAGCCACAGCCCTTTTTTGGCTTTAATTTTTCAGGTAGGATTTGCAATTATACCCAGTCCACCTTTGGACAGAGATCCTCCCATCCCAGTTTCCCACGTAGCTGGGATTACAGGTGTGTACCACCACACCCTCCCTCAATGACTATTGAATGCTAAGAGTGTGCCAGATACAGTGTGGCAAGTGCTGGGGCTACGATGGTGAACAATGGAGATGTGGTCCCCACATCATGGAACTTAAAATCCAGCAAGGAAGGCAGACTAAAGAACCAATAAAAATAAGTAAAAAGAATTATGAACTGCAAGAAGTGTTATGAAGGAAGCACACAGAGCACAGGGAGGGAGGTGAACTTGAAAGTTGAGAAAGAGTCTGCCAGGTTAAAATGGAAGAATGAAAAACAGCTAACTAGAGGGCAAGTGATCAAGGCAGAGTAGGCCACCCACATACAGAGATGCTGAGGCAGAAATGCTTGGTGCCTGCTGGGTACAGAAAGAAGGCCACTGTGGCTAGGGCTGACACATGGGAGACAGGAGGTATGAGATGGGGTAGGCAGGGCCTGCAGGCCATGGGGAGGGAGATGGAGCTCATTGTTAATAGCGTGGGAAGCTACTGAGGACTTTTAACAGGAGAGGTTCCATGATTTAAAGCATCTTTTAAAACTACTCTGCCCGTTGTGCAGAGTGGTGGTGAGAATGCCGAGGGGCAAGAATGGAAGCGTGCAGACCAGCTAGGAGGGGGGTTGATGCTCACCGGTGAATGTGGTAGTAGCAGTGGCGATGGACGGAATGATATGTTTTCGTTACAGAATTGACATGTATGCTGATGAATTCCATGTAGATGGTGAGAAAAAGAGGAATCGAGGTTTCCGACTTGAGCAATTAGATGCATTTATTGAAACAAGAAAGAAAGACTACCAAGTAAAAGAGAAGAGATATTCCTTCCACAGATGTGGGTACCTCATTAGTTATTCAGTGAAGAGAGAAGCCACTCAGTTCAACAAAGACTTAATAATCTATTGGAGGGCTCTGTGCTGACATGCTGAGGGTGCAAAGAACTAAAAACTCTGTCCTTCTGCTCAAAGAGCCCAGCAGGGGAGACAAACACAAACAGACAACTTCGATTGTCTCTGTTAAGTGCTAAGTGAGAAGTATGCAGTCTGGAAAGTCACAGAAGACAGTCCCCTGGGGCAGGGGAGTAGGGCACAGTCAGGGAAGGTGTCCTAAAGGTGATGCCTGAGCTGAGGACTGAGATGGCATTATCCAGGCAATGTGTGAAAACCTAGGAAGTTAAGAAAACAGCCATAGCCAGATGCTGGTGGCTCACGCCTGTAATCCTAGCTACTCAGGAGGCAGAGATCAGGATCGAGGTTCAAAGCCAGCCCCAGGCAAATAGTTTCATGAGACCCTATCTTGAAAAAACCCTTCGCAAAAAAGGGTTGGTGGAGTGTCTCAAGGTGTAGGCCTTGAGTTCAAGCCCCAGCATCACGCAAAAAAAAAAAAGAAAAGAAAAGAAAAGAAAACAGCCATAGAAAAGCCCAGACCAGTAAAACAGTGTGATGCATCTAGGAAACTAGAAACAATGCCATACTGTTAGGACCCAAACTTAAAGGAAGAGAATGACACTACTTATTACTGGCAATAGGTGACAGTCATTGAGTACTTATATGCCAGGCACTGTACAAAGGGACTTACATGAATAGTTCATTTAATCTTCACCATCACAACACAAATATGGAAAGGAAGACAGAAGGAGATCAGGTGCTTTGCCCAGAGCTACACACTGTTGATGCTGAGACTCAAACCAGGCACTTTAGCTCATGCTCCTAAACCACAGTAAATTTCTGGTGTCGTGTTAAAGAACTGAGAATGTACCTGTTAACAGGACTGAGTCATGGAAGGGCAGTGACGTGGTCAGATCTGTGTTTCAGCGAGATGACTCAGGATGATTTAAAGAAGCCCTGCTGGAGACTGTTGCAATATATCAGGCAAGTGATGAAAGGAGTTTGATGTAGGGATAGAGACAAGGAAAAGATTTAAGAAATCCTTAAGAGGTAGAATTAACACAACTTGGTGATTAATTGGCTTCTGAGGGCAAAGGAGAGGGAGAAACCTGGGATGTCACCATGTTTTCTGGTTTGGGTGGCTGGATGCTGTTACTGTGTAACAGGCACAGGAGGAAGAGTATAAGAGTAAAGATTTTTTTATGCTGGTACCAGGTGTCAATGAACACCCAAGTGAATCCACTCAAAATATATGTCATGACTGGATGGAAATCTAAGCATTAAGAGCCATGTGGTTAAAATCTGATGGTGGATGAGACCAATGAGGAAATCTTGGACAACTTCAGTGTTTAAGGAGCCAGCAAAAGTGAGCACACAAGGCTGCGTGCAGTGGCTCATGCCTGTAATCCTAGCTACTTGAGAGACAGAGATTGGGAGAATTGCAGTTTGAGACCAGCCCAGCGAAAAGTTTGTGAGACCCCCATCTCAACCAATGACTGGGCCTGGTGGCACATGCCTATCATCCCAGCTAGGTAAGGAAGCATGAACAGGAAGACTGCAGTTCAGGCTGGCCCATGCATAAAGCAAGACCCTACATAACAACACAAAAAGGGCTGACGGAGTGACTGAAGTGGTTCAACCCCCAGTACTGCAAAAGAAAAAAAAAGTGAGCACACAAAGAAGACTGAAAAAACTGAGAGTGTGGCATAAGTGGTAGAGCGCCACCCTAGCAAGCGCAAGGTCCTGAGTTCAATCCCCAGTATTGCAGTAAGACTGAAAAGACATGTTCACAAGGATACACAGTGCAGCAAAGTAGCTCTGTCACTCACTGGCAATGTGACATAGGGCAAGGTACTTCACCTCTCTAAGACTTGATTGTTTGCTGGATGTCAAATCAGACAGCTTGGGTCCAGCGCCCATGATTTTAATCACTTTGCTGTGCTGTTTATCCTTGTCTGAAGTGCAGCTCTGCTATTGAACAGTTATGTGACTTTAGGCAAGTTCCTTGAACTCTGGGAATTCAGTTTCCCCTGTGCAGTGTAAGTGTGGTAACACCAAGCTCACAGAAAAGCTGCCACACAGCCATGCTCCAATGACTGCTGGTCCCCTTTCTCCCACTCAGCACTTATTGAGCACCTAATATGAAATATTCTTTTCTGCGGACACTGAAATAAAGGTCAATTCACCCACGGTTTAGCAGAAATAGCACAAATACAAAGAAATAAGTGACAGTGCTAGGCAAATAGATAAATTCCCATTCAAGTGCAATGCTAGAAGTCAGTGCTATGAGAGCCAATGACTCATAGTGACTGACAGAGCGAGGAAGAGTTCGTGCCGAGCTATTCAGCCCCAATTTATAGTTTCTAATGTGGAAAGAAAGCAGCAGGAAATGGGGAGAGGCCATTTGAAGGCAGAACAACAGGCATTTTTGCTTTTATTTTCCTAGACAGTATTCCAGGGGGCAGCAGGTTTGAGAGAAGGCATTTATTCGTTGTAAGGAAAATGGCTTGTGCAGCTTTGTTAACTGAGGGAAAGGATGTAATGAAGTGAGATTGAGAGGAAAGGAAATAGTCAGGAGTTCAAGGTTCTAGAGGAGGAGGGAAAATCCAGAGTCCAGGTCAGGGGTCTATTCCCAGACATGATGCAAAATAACCCTTTGTCCAAAATGAGGAGAAAGAAAGAAAAGAGGAAAGTCAACCTAGATCATTTCTACCTGAAATAAGAAGTCAGTTTCTAGAAATTGCATTATCTACATGTGACTTTTCTTGACTTTTATAAACTAAGAGCATTTCCTTAATGTGTTCACCCCAAGTGAGCACAGCCTGTATGGGCAGCTAATTCCTACAGTGGATGGCACTGCCAGCTGTTGGCAAAATGGAAGCAACAGAAATGGGAGCTTCTGAGCCCTTACTTTGGTGCCTGTGAAAGGGGTCACTGATTGCTGGGACAGGTGACTGCCACAGAGAGCAGCAACCACCTGTCACTTGCTTTTACCTCCAGTTCTTCACTGGTCACTAGGTGAGGCCTGAGTGCCCTTTCCCATCTTCCTTTGCTCCACACACCTCTCCCCCCAACACACACACTCCATGAAGCAATTTTCCAACCTGAATTTTGCCCACTTCTGAACAGAAGTGGCAGCCTGTGCCGCAGCTGTTCTAGTTTAGAGGACCCAAAAGAGTCCACCTGCACCATGCTCTGTCCTGACCTTTACAGCCAGCACCTCTCCTCTTTGGGACAATATCCCACTGTCACTTCCCACTGGCAGGCATCTCCAAGAAGGACACCTTCGGAAATGAAGCTTTCTGGCTTTGGCATGGAGCTAGCCCTCATCCTCCCAATTCGGACTCAGGCCCTGGCAATTTAGCAGCTGCTTTATGCCTAATACCTCTTCAAAGTGTGCCATGTAACAAAATCTGAGGAAATGCATAAAGAACATTTTAGAGTCCTTCACTTGTTTGCTGCTCTTCTTCTGGTGCTCCAAATATGTGCCCAGGTCCCAAAATGTCTATGCAAATTGAAACTGGATTCCTTGTCTATTTGCTGTTAATGTTTAAAAAAAATCCTACATTTCCTACTAGATCACAACCTGGACTTATAAACTCTGGGATTGTTTACAACCAGGAAAGAAATTCCAAGGGAGGAAAAATATCACTGTAAGGAGACTGAGTTTCTTCCAAGGCAAGAAAAAACACTGTTTCTCCTTAGAGGAGTATGAAGGTACAGAAAGGTGAGGAGACTGCCTCTTTAAGCAGAATTAGCAGACCTCCCTGAAAAAGCAAATAAAGAAAGCAAAGTAGCATTTATTGAGCACCTACTATATGCCGAGTATTTTGCTAGATATTTTCACAGGCAGTATTTCCTTTAATCCTCACAACAGCCCTGAAAAGGATTTATCTTCATCTGTAGAAGAAAAAGCAAGGTCTTGAGTAAGTGGCTGGCCCCAGTTCCCCAGCTACTGAGTGAGTAGCAGAGGAGAAGAAGGGAGTCTTAGTAGAGCTACGTGCGCAGGAGAGGGGATCCCTGTCATCCTCGTTTTGAAACTACAGGATTGGTCTCCTTTAAGGCTCATTGTATCTATGGGCAGCACTTTCCTATTCCTGGTGTGACTGTACACAGAGAGGTTAATCATTTTTAGAAAGGAACTGGCATTCTTTGGTCACTTTGGCTTCTCTCCTCTTGCCTCTATGCTCAGTCTCTCAAATCCTGAGAGCTAATCTCCCAGACCACTCACTTCCTCAGCTAATGAACATACATCCTCTGTCCTTTCTACTCATTTGTTGGTTCATTAGTTCAACCAACAGTCATTTATTAAATGACTACTGTGTGTCAGCATTCTGCCCAGCATGAGAAAAGCAGAGGTGAAGACCTGGTTCCTGCACTGGGAAGATTCACATGCTAAAGAGAAGAGCACAGACATGGAATCATCACTTTGGATCTTATTCTAGAGGGCAGTGGCAGAGCGAGGTTTTGTAGACCTGAGCTTATGCACTCGTGCAGCCAGAGGCAGGGGACTACTTAAGAAAAAGAACACATAATGAGTTAAAATTAAGCACAAGTGGATATTTATAACAAGAAAAGAAACTGCAGCAATCTATACTTTTTTAAAAGCTGAAAAATACTACAAACATCACAACATCCCAAACAATTCCAGCATGCTTTATTAATTAAAAGCATGATACATCTGTAGTGGTTTCTCCTACTGTTTTCACTGCATATTCTTTGATCACCTCTCCATTTGACAATGATTTTGCAATATTTTCTGTACAAAGAATGCAAAGATAGTTCAACAGATCCCTATCTCAGCTGGTTTTCTGTGCTAAAAAAATATCATAGACTGAATAATTTGTAAACAGTAGAAATTTTTTTGGCTCACAGTTGTGGAGAATGGGAAGTCCAACAACTGGTGAGGGCCTTCAGGCTGCACCGTAACATGGCGGAAGGGGGAGTGGGCATGAGCAAGACAGAGACAAAAAAACAAGCTGAACTCCTTTTTATCAGGAACCCACTCCTGTGATAACTAACCCATTCCCACAACGATGGCATTAATCCATGAACGACCTAATCATTTTTAAATGGACCACCTCTTAGTACTGTTAAAATGGCAATTCAATTTCTACATGAGTTGGATGGGGATATTCAAGCTATAGCAGTCCCCTGGCATGTTTGTGGTAGCCAGCTTTGTGTTGCTGTGACAAAATACCTGAGGTAAACAACTTAAAAGGAAGAAATACTTATTTTGGCTTACAGCTTCAAAGATTTCATTTAAAGTGCTGGAAGAAAAAACTGTCAAACAAAAACTCTATATCTGGCAAAACTGTCCTTTACAATTGAATGATACTTAAGACGTCCCCATGTGAACAAAAGTTAAGGAGGTCTGCTCCCAATAGACCTACACTAGAAGAGATGCTAAAAGTAATCTTTTAGGTTCACATGAAAAGATACTAGACAGTAACTCAAAACTGTATGAAGAAATAAAGAACAATGTGGGCAAATATAAAAGCAAGTCTCATTATATTTTTAGTTTGTAACTTCACCCTTTATTTCCTACAGGATCAAAAAGGCAAATACAAAGGCTGGGCACAGTGGTTCATGCCTATAATCCCAGCTACTCAGGAGGCAGAAATTGGGAGTCTCATAGTTCAAGGCAGCCCAGACAAAAAGTTGGAGAGACCTCATTTCAACAAACTAAGCCAGGCATAGTGGTACACACATGTAATCCCAGCTATACGGGAGACACAGATAGGAAGATCATAGTCCCAGGCTGGCCCAAGCAATAAACAAGATCTTACCTGAAAAATAACCTAAAAGCAAAAAGGGCTGGAGGCATGGTTCAAGTTGTAACACTTGCTTAGCAAATGCAAGGCCCTGAGTTCAAACCCAGTGCTGCCAAAAAAGACAAATATATAAAAATAATCATAAATCTTGTTATTGGGCACACAGTATAAAAATATGCATTTTGTGACAAGAACAACATAGGAAGGGGATGGAACTGAATAAGAGCAGTTTTTATATGCTTTTAAAGTTGGTATCAATTAAAACTAGACAGTAATAAATTCACAATGTTAAATATAATCCCATGGTACCTACAAAAATGTATAAAATTGTACGAATAGAAATGAGAGTAGGCCAGGCATGGTGTGCATGCGCTTGAAAGGCCAGGCAGTCTGGGCTACAAAGCAAGACCCTGTCTTAAAAAAGAAAGGAGGGAGGGAGGGAAAGAGAAGAGAAGCAAATAGTTCACTACAAATAATCATGTATTTAGGACTGTAATGAAGGAAATGAGGGATAAAACTAGGTAGAAGATAAAAAGAAAACAAAAAGGAAAATAGCAAAAAAATCCTTCCTAATCAGTTAACAAATTATTTTTATGACAAAATTTAATCAATTTAAAGCTATGTCTACATCCCTGTATCAGCTAACAAATTAAATGTAAGTAATTAAAACCCCCAATCAAAAGGTAGAAGTTGTCAGAATGAATTTTAAGAAAAACATGATCTAACTATATTCTGTTTATAAGAAACTCACTTTTGATCCAAAGATGCAAGTAAGTTGAAAGTAAATTGTACAAATAAATAAAATACTTCAGGCAAATGATAACCAAAAAGAGCTGGCATGGCTGTTGTAATGTCAGACAAATAGACTTGAAGTTGAAAAATGTTACAAAACACAAAGACAGATATTATACATTGATAAAAGGATCAATTCATTGAAAAAATGTGACAATAATAAACATATACACCAAGCAACAGAGCCCCAAAATATATGAAGCAAACATTGACAGAACTGAAAAAAAGTTCTACAATAATAGTTGGAGACTTCGATCTACTGTTTTAATAATGGATAGATCATCTAGACAAGAGAGCAATAAGGAAATAGAGGATTTGAATAGCATTAGAAATCAACTAGACCCAACAGACATATATAAAATATTATGCTCCAAAACAGCAGAGGACACGCTCTCCTCAAGTACACATGGGACGTTCCCAGGACACACCATATGTTAGGCCAAAACAAGTCTCAGTAAATTTTAAAAGACTGAAATCAGGGCCTGGGGATGTAGCTCAGTGGTAGAGTGCCTGCCTGAGGCCCTGGATTTGATCCCCAGCACTGAAGAGCTGGAGAAAGAGAACTATAAATAAACAACAGAAGGAAAGGTATAAAGCTCACGAATACGTTGAAATTGAACATCACATTCTTAACCAATGTGTCAAGGAAGAAACCATCAAGGAAATTAGAAAATGCCTCAAGATGAATGAAAGGGAGGCATAATATACCAAAAGTTAGGAGATGCAGCAAGAACCATGCTCAGAGGGCAATTGATGTCTGTAAGTGCCTACATTACAAAGAAGAAAGATATCAAATCAATAACCCACCTGTACACTTAGAGGAGCTAGAAAAAGAAAACTAAATCCAAAGCTAACAAAGGAAGAAAGTAATAAACATTAGAATGCGGGTAAATGAGAAAGAAACTAAAAAAAAAAAAAAAAAAGCCAGTAAGAGAATCAAAACCAAAAGTGGTTTCTTTGGGAAAAAAAATCAACAAAACTGACAAACTTTTAGCTAGACAGACAAAAAAGAGAGAAGGATATGAATAACTAAAATCAGAAATTAAAAGTGAGATTGTTGCTACTGATCTTACAAAATGAGCAAGATACTATTAAAAAAATACTATTAATAATTTTAAGCTAACAAATCAGATAACGTAAGTGAAATAGACAAATTCCTAGAAATAAACAAATTACCTAAACTGACTCAGGAGAAATATAAAATTTCAAGAGGCCTATAACAAAAAGATTCAATCAATAGTCAAATCCTCCCAACAAAGAAACGCCCAGGATTCACTGGTAAATTCTACCAAACATTTAAAGAAGACTCTGTCTACATCAACACTTCTCAAGCTATTCCAAATAATTGAGCAAGCATTTGATCCAACTGAAAATGGGTCATCAATGTAAACATAATGGCTACAACCCTAAAAATCCTAAAACCCAAGAAAATGTAAACTATAAATCCTTATGACCTTAGATTTGTCAATGCATTCTTCCATATGACAACAAAAGCACAAGCAATGAAAGAAAAAATTAGATAAATTGGGCTACATCAACATTTAAAAATTTGGTGCTCCAAAAGTCATTATCAGGCTAGAGATATGGTTCAAGTGCTAGATTGCCTTCCTAGTAAGCTCAAAGTCCTGAGTTCAAATCCCAGTAATGCAAAAAAAGACATTATCAAGAAAGTGAAAAGACCTACCCAGCAAGCACAAGGCCCTGAGTTCAAACTCCAGTGCATCCTACAAAAAGAAAAAAGGAAAATTGAAAACACAATCTGAGGACTGGGTAAACATATTTTCAAATCATATCTGAGAAGGGCTTAATATCTGCAATGATAAAGAACTCTTATAGCCAGGTGCCAGTGGCTCTCGCCTGTAATCCTAGCCACTCAGGAGGCAGAGATCAGGAGGATCAAGGTTCAAGGTTAGCCTGGGCAAATAGTTCAAGAGACCCTGTCTCAACAAAACCCAACTCAAAACAGAGCTGGTGGAGTGGCTCAAGGGCACCTGCCTAGCAAGCAGAGGCCCTGAGTTCAAATCCCAGTACTGTCCCCCGCCAAAAGAACTCCTGCAGCTCAACAACAAAAAGATAACCCACTGTAAAAGTTGGCAAAGGAATAGACATGGAAAGATGCCCCACATTGTTAGTCATCAAGGAAATGTAAATTCAAAGCATGAGGAGATGCTGCATCCCCCTACTAGGTCTATCATCAAAAAAAGTGGAAAATAGCAAGTGTTAGTAAAGATGTGGAGAAACTGCAGCCCTCCTATACTGCTGCTGGGAATATAAAACTGTGTCCACTGTGGAAAACAGTTTGGCAGTTCCTCAAGCAGTTAAGTTTTCAACTTACCGTATAAGCCAGCAATTCTGCTCCTAGTGTAGACCTAAAAGAATTGAAAACAAAGACTCAAACAAGTAGCCCATGGCCATGTTTGTAGAGCATTATTTACCATAGTCAAAAGGTAGAAACAGCCCAAATGTCCATCCAAAGGCAGATGAATAAACACAACGTGGGATAGCCAGACTATGAAGTACTATTCAGACAGTAAGAAGAATGAGGTGGTGTTGTGGTACAAGCTACAACGCGGGTTAACCTTGAAAACATTATGCTAAATGAAATAAGCCAGACACAGAGATACAAATAACATGAGTCCAATAGAGTCATAGAGACAGAAAGTAGATTAGAGATTAATTATCTCTTCTAGGTGAAGGAAAAGTTTTATAAATAAATAATGGTGATAGTTGCACGGTGTTTGAATGTAATTAATGCCAGTGAATTTATATACTCAGATGGTTAAAATGGCATGTTTTATTTTATAAAAATAATCAATAATTTAAAAATAAAGATGAAGGGTATCAATAAATCAAATAAGTTTTAAAGAAGTTATCGAATAAATTTTAAAGAAGGAAATTGAACAATGTATATTATCTGACCAAAATGGAATCAAATAGGAAATCAGTAAACAAAGAGAATAGAATAATCTTTAAACACTTAGAAACTAAAGGATACAGTTCTAAATAATCCATGAGTCAAAGAGGAAATTTTAAAAATACATTAAACTCAATTAAAATGAAAATACAGTATGTTAAAATTTCTAGGAGATAGCTAAAACAAGTACCAAGAGAGAAATTTATAACATTCAATCCTTAATTTAAAAAAGGATCATCACCAATCAATAATGTAAACTGCCACCTTAACAAGCTAGGAAATGAAGAGCAAAATTAATCCAAAACAGCTAGGCATGGTGGTGCACGCCTATAATCCCAGCACTTGGGAGGCTGGGGCAGGAGGATCATAAATTTGAAGAGAACCTGGGCTACATAGAAAGAACTGTCTCAAAAAAAATTGAAAAATAAAAAAATTTTAAACCCAAAGCAAATAGAAGGAAGGAATTAATAAAGAGAAGAAATGAATGAGGTTGAAACAGTAATAGAGAAACTGGGTGAAACAAGAGGTAGTTCTCTGAAAACATCAATAAAGGTGATAAATCTCTAACAAGACTGACTAAGAAAAAACAGAGAAGATACAAACTACAATGTAAGCATATGAAACAATGTGTCACCACAGCTGCTCAGACATCAAAAGGATACTAACAGAACCCAACAAACAAGTCCACAGATGTAAACTGGCAACTTAGATGAAATGGACTAATTCCTCAAGAAACACAAACTGTCCCAACACACCAAATATGAAATAATTTGGATAGCCCTAGAGCTATTAAGGAAATTGAATTTGTAATTTTAACCCCCTCAAGAAAGTACCTGTCCAAGCCTAGATGGTTTCACTGGAGAATTCCACCAGTTTAAAGCAGAATTCATACCAATTCTATACAATCTTCCAGAAAATAGAAGAGGAGGAAACACCTCCCAACTCTTTATGAAGGCAGCATTTTCCTGATACCCAACCCAAAGACAGTACACACACACACACACACACACACACACACACACACACACACACACACACACAAAGCCAGACCAGTATCTGTGCACTCAGCTTTGCGTAAGACACAGCAAGCAGCGTTCGAGGAGCATACAAAACAGAAAGGAAGAAATAAAATGCCCCTCTTTGTAACTGACATGATTGTGTACATAGAAAATCTCAAGGAATATACCAAAACCTCCTGGAGGGGGTGTTGCTCATCAGCACTTGCCTAGCATGTTTAAGGCTCTGGGTTTGATCCCCAGCACTGCAAAAACCTCCTAGAACTAATAAATGAGTTCAGCAAGATTGCAAGCATCAACACATAGAAATCCTCTCTAGCCAGGCATGGTGGTGCACACCTGTAGTCTCAGCACTTAGAAGGCTGAAGCAGGAGAATTTCTTGAGCCCGTCATGTTGAGACCAGATTATACAACAAAAGGAGACCTATCATGGAAAAAAATTTTAATCAGCTCTATATACTATCAATAAACAATGGAAACCAAAATTTAAAATACAGTGTTGTTTACAATTAGTTTCTTTTATTTAGAGGTAAATTTCACATAACATGTACTGGACTTGTACCCCAAAAATTAAAAGATACTGGTGAGTTCGATCCCAGCACCAAAAAAGATACTGATGAAAGGAATGAAAAAGCTAACTGCATGGAGAACCATACTGCGCTCGTGGACTGGAGCTCAACATGTAAAGCTGTCAGTTCTTTCCAATTCATGCACAGATTTAACACGATTGCTCGTGTGATTTTTGAACATAGTGAAATTCATATGGAAAAACAACGGAAGTAGAATAGCTAGAACAATTTTGCGAAACAGGGATAAAGTGGGAAGAATCACTACCAATTTTAAGGCTTGATGTATAGTTATAGGAATGAAGACAGTGGTGGTGCTGGCAAAGAAGCACATGCATCAGAGGAACAGAGCCAGCATCTCAGGAACAGCCCCACACAAATATGGCCACCTGATTTGTTTTTGTAGGGGTCATTGAACTTCCCACTTGCTAGATAGGCCTTCAGCTGCTTGCGCCCCACCTCCAACCCTGGCCAACTGATTTTCGACTAAGGTCCTAAAGCACTTCAGTGGAAGAAAGTCAGACTTTTCAATAACTAGTGCTACAGCAAGTTGTAAATTTAGTTTAAGAATAAGTGAAAACGTATCGTACTGTTTTGCAGCTTCTCTATAAATTTAAGTTTTCAAAATAAAAAAAACTGAGGGCAAGGAACATATCAATATATATGGGGTAATATTAACTTGCAGTGGAAGCTATACCTGTCCCATGAACACCCGTAGTCTTATCTCCAAGGACACTTCCTTCCCAGGATCAAGGAACCCGGGAAACTGAAATAGTAAATCAGAAAGTTACTTGATGTGTGTGGTGTCGGAAGAGGAAGTAGAGTGGTAAAAGCCAAGCATGAAGTCGAGCCGTGCTTTGCAAGCCAATCTCCATCCTCATGCATGGTTTCCTGGTATATCTCCTTCTGTCTGCTCTGCAGCTGCTCCACAGGTGGCTACATCTCTCTCCTGCACCCCTGCCCACCTCTCTGCACAGTGAGGGGTGGGAGGTCCTTGGACGAACAGTAACATATGTTTAGTTTCTAATTGTTCTTCAAATAATTTCTGCACCACCACCTCACTGTAACACATTAGTCTGCACAATTTACGCAAGCTGATTAGAGCAGGACTTTCTTCAAGTGCATCTGGGTCCTGCAGATAGAGATGCCCTGATCACCTTCATTATACTTGGCTATTTCCTGAGTTTCCATCAACAACACATCCACAGCCATGTCTTTGTGTAACTTCACTGTCAGGGTCATTTGAGGCCTAGCTCCAAATTCTGGGGCCACCCTACTGTACCCTAGATTCTGAGTGCCTTTATTTCCTTAGTTTGATTTATCCTGCTAAGGCCCCATTATAGATGGGTGTTTTCTCAGCACATTCACAATATTACTGCTTCTTCCAGCGTCATTGCCACTGCTCTTCCAATGTATTTTTATAAGCAGTGGGAGGTAAATAAGGTAAAATAGATAAAAATGATAAAATTAGATAATATACATGAAAGTGCTTTGAAAGTTAAAAGCACTGAACCAATGTGAGGGGTTATTGTTGCTGTGATGTAATGAGTAAAGCCAGTGACTGCTTCAGGCCACAACTCATGGGAAAACAGCACTTGAAGACACCCTCCCCCCAGACCAGTCTGCTCTGTGGTTTTGCTAACACACATGTCTCTCCCATTTTCAGTGCGATCATGGGATGACTAGTCTCTGGGGAAACTAATTTATAAAGCAGACCTCAAAGTGGTTATGTATAGGGAGCAGTAAAGTTGGCCAGATAAGACTTTCTTCATCAGCATAAGGCTGTCGGGGAATATCCAGTCAAGAAACCAGTCTCAAACCAGAAGACTGCTTGGTGAACACAGGATTGGAACAAAAAAATGGATATACCCTAGAGATTTTTTTAATCAAACATAGTACCTGATAAATTGCCCTCCCTGCTCACTTTCCCAGCCTACATTGACAACATTACCTTAAGACGGCCATGTCACATTACAGTTTGCCTTGACATTTCAGTGAGGTCCTTTCTTGATCCCTTAATATCTCTGCTTCCCAGTACAAAGTGGGTTACCATGGCAGGCAGCAGTGCCCAAAAAGAAACTTAAGCTGCATCACTTCATCTTTTTCATCCACTTCCCCCATCCCATATAGTAGCCACCAAACACGCTAGTGCTTTTAGGAGATCACTAAAAGCCTGTCCATCAGTCTTAGTGCAGAAGTGCAGGTAGAACCTAAAGAAAGATAGAGTCTACCTGCAAGTCTGTGCCAGCACCAATGGTTTGGGAATCAGAAATGTAGTCTGCTAACTTTCAAAGGATGGTGAGGATACAGAAGCTTAGACAAGATAAAGTATCCAATAAAATAATCTCTATCCAGGGCGTGGTACATCATAGGCCCTCAGCAACATTCATAAAAAGAAATGAGCAAATTGTCCAAGGTCTCCCAAATAGCAAGTGGCAAACCCCGTATGGGCTCTCAACCTAGTTGTTTCCCCTCCTAACACGGAGCCTCAAACATCAGCATTTCAAATATTTTGCCTTCTAGCCTACACTGAAGCATCTTGTGAGGAAGAGCAGAAAGGACTGTCTGTGCTCTTATTTCATTGTGGACTGGAACTTGTTGACTTCAGGGTCAGAGTAAATTTCCTTGAAGCTTTTCCTCAACCCCTTCCTCTGAGCCCCCAGAGGCCTTTGTTTGATTAAATTCTGCCTCTTATTATCATCTACACATCCTTATCTCCTATTCCTGGTTTCTTGAATATAAACTCTTGAAATGTAAACTTATTCATCTTTGTCTCCCCCACAGGGAGTGCCCAGCATAGAACCTGCCATCTAGTAAGCGCTCAACAAATTTCTGGTGAATTGAACTGAATTCCATTGACCCCAGCTTCTGTGATTCTCCCTGATTTGGAACCAGTCCTCTGGCTATGGCCCGTAGTTCCTATTAATATTTTGTACTGCAAACTGAGGGAAGCTAGATGTGCTAGTCTCAAAATGTAGTGAAGCTCTTTAAAGTCTCTTCCTTCCTCTTTCAGTCTCCTTTTCACTACCCTGTTCATTTATTCATTATTCACAATGGCTTGTTGACCTCTCCCTATGCAGTGCACACTAGAGATGCTACCTCGACAGATGGTCCCTGCCTTTTAGAACTTGTAATCTAATAGGTGATTAACAGTAAACACACGAGAAAATAATCCAGATTTTGATAAGTGCTGAGAAGTAAATAAACAGATGATGCAGAGGCCAGGGCTGATCTGGGAGAGGCTGGGCGGCCAGGTCATTCCAGACAGAGGAAATAGCATGTGAAAAGGGAGGAAAGAGTTGGCCATGCTCCAGGGAAGGTAGAAACACCTGTGTGACTGGACTGCATGGAGTGAAAGGAGAGTGGGATGGATGTGATCAAAGAGGCAAGCAGGAGCCTCTCACGTGGGAGCTTTGTAGGCCAGGGAAAGGTGTGTCAATCTGGCTCCAAGTACAGGGGCTAAGCAGAAGAGAAATACACAGTCATGTGTCACTTAACAACGGGGATGCATTCTGAGAAACAAGTCCTTAGGTCATTTCTTCACTGGGCAAACATCATAGAGGGGACTTACACAAATCTAGATGGCGCAGGTCAGTCACACGATGGGGCCTCTTTGATACAATCAAGAGACTTGACAAACATGAGATGTATGAGGCAACTGCTGCTACCATAACACAGCATGCTGTTTTACAGGGAACTTTTTATAAGTAGGATTATATTCTAAAATAAGACTATAGCATAGTAAGTACTTAAACCAGTCACACAGTCGTTTGTTACCATTTTAAAGCATGCACTGTCCATAATTGTGTGTACTATACTTTTTATATGACTGGCAGTGCAGTAGGTTTGTTTGTCACCATGTGTTTGTGGTGATGTATTGCACTCTATCATGACAGCTATGATGTCACTCGGCAAATCTTATGGGATCAGGGTCACATATGCAGACTGTGGCTGACCAAAATGTTGTTGTGCAGGGCATAGCTATAATCTCGTTGACATTTTTAAAGATGATCCTAACCGTTGTCATCTGGATTTCATGGGACAGAGAATGTGCACAGAAACCACTGAGTAAGCTAGTGTGGTGATCCAGGTAACAGACAACCCAGGGGCCTAAGGGAAAATGATAATGATTCAAGAGATATTTTGACATTTGACAGATTTGTTGACCATTTTGATGTGGAACATCTTTATTTGACTGCTTAAGAAAGTAAGGCACAAGAGCCAGGTTGATAAAAGAAGATCAATCTTGTCCTGTAATTGAACCCTGATGTCCTAACCACTGGTCTCATTGTTCTCTGTGCTGACTCTACTTTTCATAACCTCCACCATTCTCACTGCCTTTGTGGAGTCATTCACCAAACCCAGCCCCTTCCTTTTCTGTACCTAACCTCCTGCCTTCCCCTGCCCTGTCCAGTCTGCTCTGGCTTAAATGTGACTGCCTCCTGGCTGGCCTCACTGCCTCACAGTGCGGGTCACTGGTTATGGCTTCATTTCAACTGTGTTTCTAATAATCTTCAGGCAACTCCCTGCTCGTTCAGATGGAAATCCAGACTTTGGGCAGTGGCTTCCCAGCACTTCCTCAGCTAGCTCCACCCAACCCTTCCTGTCTGCTCTAGTCTACCCTTCTAACCTAGCCCACACCTTCAATCTTTAGCCTTTTCATAGCTCAGTAAAATCAAAGCTGCCCCTCCCATGAGGCCAGCCTGTTTTGTGCACAAAACTCTGTCCTTTCTTAAGTAGCACAGTTAGATATTTGTCCTGATCATTTTAGTCATTCATTCTTTATTTCGACGAATAAGGATTGAGGCCGTCCTCTGGGCTGGGTGTTGGCTAGCTCCTAGGGATGAAAAGTTCAGTAGGATATTGACCCTGTCCTCAAGGTTTAGTAGGAGAAACAGACCCGGAAATAATCACAATGTATTAACATGTGACAATCACAACTGTATTACATGTTAACAGGAGCTGGGTATACAGAATGCTGGAGGTACACATAGAAAGAAGCAACAAACCCCACGAAGGTAATCAAGAAAGACTTCACAGAGGAAGTGATGTCTACATTGACTAGCTGAGCATGATTGTTCTTCTACTTGAAGAAAGTGTGAAGGCAGTGCTAAAGGAAGTAACTTGTTATGTGAAAATAATTGCTAGCATATATTGGTTTTTTCAAATACAGGCCATAGAGCAAAATATGCTTGGATTCTAGTGAGAGGGTCAGTGTGGCTGGAACATAGAGCAGGTAGAGAAGCATACTGGAAAAGTGAGGCTGGAGGGAGAGATTGGAACAGGTCTATGAGCAGTAGGAAGCCAGGAGAGGTCTTTAGAAGAGAGAGTAATTGATCAGTTTGGGCACTGACCAACTGATGGTTCCAGTGATGTTGGTAGACAGGTTATAGAATCATGGGGGTGATAACAGTGGTCCAGTGAGAGAGGAGAGCTTGAACCCGGAGAGAGAGAAAGAGAGAGAGAGAGATGCTTTATGTAGGGGCTCAGAACAGTATCAAGCATTCCTGAAGTGTCTGGGATAGAGGTGAACTACTGTGGAGAAGATATTTAAACCAAGAATTAGTTATTTAAAATAATGAACAGATTGAAAACTTCTGAAAATATTGATCAAGAAAAACATAAGGTGGGCTTGCTGCATGATTCAGGTGGTAGAGCCATTGCCTGGCAAGTGCAAGGCCCTAAGTTCAAACCTCAGTATTGAAAAAAAAAAATTTAAAAGCCGGATGCTGGTGCCTCACGCCTGTAATCCTAGCTACTCAGGAGGCAGAGATCAGGAGGATTGCAGTTTGAAGCCAGCCCTGGCAAATAGCTCTTGAGACTCTATCTTGAAAAACCCTTCTCAAAAAGGGCTGGTGGAATGGCTCAAGATGAAGCCCAAGTTCAAGCCCCAGACTGCAAAAAAAAAAAAAGCCCAAAATACATCATTAAAAAGAGAGAAATTCCTACAAATGTAGTAGGTTAAAATTTTAGTAAGAGAATACTTTGGATCAATATCAATAAATTAAAAAATGTAAAGCAAATAGACAAATTCCTGGAAAAAGTTACCAAAATGATTCAAGAAGAAATAGAAAACATGAGCAGTTGTATAGTCACTAAAGAAATCCAGTCAGTAATTTAAAATATTTTCCAAGGAAAGAGAACAATAAGTCTAGAAGGTTTAACCAAATAGTCAAGGGTGAATTGATTCCAGTCTTGTAAAAGTTTTTCCAAAGCATAGGGAAAAATGGAGCACTTCCCAGTTCATTTTATGGGATTAGTGTGATTTTAATCCCCAAACCACACAAGGACATTATTGGGAGTGTGCCTGACTTGAGGCATGGGCAGCAAGGAAGACCATATCTGGAACAGAATGAATGAGAGCAAGAGTGGTAGGTGAGGAGGTCACAGACTTAACAGAGTCAGAGGTGTAGCACCTTGTTGACCATTCTAAGAACTTTAGTTTTATTCTAGAAAAAAAAAAAGAAAAGAAAACTCTTAAGGAGTTTTGATACAGTCTGACTTACATTTAGTGATCACTCTGGCTGCCATGTTTAGAATAGACTTTAAAAGAGCAAGAATGAAAACTGGGAGACCAGTCAAAAATCCATCTAAAAGATGAAGGTAGCTTAACTACTTTCAGAATGACCTCTGAAGAACCACTCCAGAACAATATAACTGGTGGTAATCACTAAGAACAACAACAAAAAATAAAACCCAATTATTTAAAGTCTCTGGAAATTGTTCCAAGGACACATATCAAGTGGAGGAATAGTCATTTAAGAAAAATCTACTAAATCTCAGAAAGGACGATGAGGGTCTGTGGCATTTGCGCTCTTCCCACAGCTCCCGCAATTCTGCTTTATACATACACTACTCAAGCCAAGAAGACAGGTGCTCTTTCTCCCCCTAGCTCCTAGTGGGGTTATGATTTCACCCAGGGAGGGGCAGGCTGCAAGCATTTTTCATCTCTCCTAGTGCTGTTGCAGAAGTTCCATGCCAAGAAGGCCTGGCCACAAGGACCAGGTGTCGCTTCTTCCAAGCAGCTCCCACATGTAGGGCAGAAGCTTTGCCCTGGGCATGACAGACAGACAACTGAGGCCCTGATCACCCCAACCCCAGTTTACTCACAGGCAGAGATCCCACACCAGGAGAGGCAATCCAAGAGAACCAGCAGCTGCCACAACTCTTCAGTGCCTACTCATGGCATACAGAGTGTCACGCATGGAAAAATGAGTGGTTGTCCCCAGCTCTGGAACAGTGTGACACAGGAGTTCTGCCCGTGGGAGACAGGTAAACCATAAAGATAAAAGAACTCCCAGTTCTGCCTGAGGGGACAAACTTCATTTGGAACAGGGACTGGAGAATTCCAGGCTTAAGGACATTGTTTAAAAGTCAAAATTTTGGTGGAGAAAAATGAAGAGGAGACTGGTAGCTCCATGATGGGAGTCAGTATACTAGAGAGAACTGGAGAAATAAACAGCAAAGTGAGGTCTCCTGGTGGCAGACCAGAGGTGTGGAGAAGTTGTGTGCACAGGCCAAAGTAGGCCTTGAACTGCATTTGGACCTACCAACCCAGGCCCACAGTGTCTCTGGCATGAGGCGCTTTAATGATACAGCCTCTGGCTAAACACTGACGAACGATACGCTTCTCTGGCCCAAGGGACTCCTAGGAAGTCAGGCTAAAAATAACTCACACTCTCCCCTGATTGGTTGGAAGGCTCCACGCATGCCCAGGCTGCGGCTGTACCCTCTGAGGAGCCATCAGACAGGGAAGTTGAACAGGGGACAAAATATATAACTCCTAGACTGTGATAGTAGGCTCCAAATCCAAAACATCCATGATAAATGGTAAAAATTCAGGTGACTTAGGAGGCTTACCTACAACCTACCTTGTAACAAGTGGCTTGTACCAACCCAAGAATTAAAAGGAAAGTATCTAAAAGGGACATCAGTGGCTTCACACTGCAGGGAGGATAAGTGACTTCACAGAGCAAGTTCAGTCATATCATAACAAGTAAATGACCAAGTACTTAACAACAATCACCATCTCCAGTATGAGGTGGGTGAAATCACTAACCAGAGTTTCCGCAGTCTATTATTTTAAAGGTCCAGGTTTCAGCAAAAAATTACAAGACATACCAAAACACTAAGAAAGTGTGACTCATACACACAAAAAAAGATTTCCAATAGAAACTGTCTTTGAGGAGGCCCAGATGTTGGACTTAGCAGACAGACATTTCATAGCAGCTATTATAAGTACACTCAAAGAGCTAAAGCTAACCCTACTTAAAGAAGTAAAGGAAAGGCCAGGCATAGTGGTGCACAGCTATAATCCCATCACTACGGAAGCTGAGGCAGGAGGATCATGAGTTCAAAGCTGCCTGGGCTATATAGTGAGCCCCTGTCTAAAAAAAGGAGTAAAGGAAAGTAGGATGGCGATACTCAATAAATAAAGAATAGCAATGAAAAGATAGAAAATTTGAAGGAAAAAAAAAGAATGGAAGAGATATTCTTGACTTGAAAATTACAATAACCAAAATGCAAAATTTGCTAGACAGGGCTCAACAGTAGATTTGAGTTGACAGAAGAAAGACATAGGCAACTTGAAGATATATCAATAAAGATTATGCAATCTGAAGAACCGAGAGGAAAAAATGAAGAAAGGTAAACAAAGCCTTGGAGAAATGGGTATAAGTATGCATAATGGGAGAGCTGGAAAGACAGCGTAAACAGGACAGAAAAAGATAGGCAAGAAGTAATTGCTGGAGTACATATATGTAACTGGAACAAGGAGATCTGCTGAAACTATTCCAGGATTGGATCAGGGGCAATAAAGGAGAATGGTGGAGGGGGTGAATTCAAGTATGATATATTTGATACATTGTAAGAACTTTTGTAAATGCCACAATGTACCCCCACCCAGCACAACAATAAAAATAAGAATTTCTTTTAAAAAAAGAAATAATTGCTGAAAACCTCTCAAATTTGGTGAAAAAAATTCAACTGTACACCCAAAGTGTTCAATTCCAACTAAAGTAAACACAGAGGTCACACACCTTAGTAAAATGTTGAAAGACAAAGATAGAGACAATCTCAAAAGCAAGAAGAGACAAAAGACTTGTCTCATCTAAGGAGACCCAAACGAGAGCAACAGCTGACTTCTCATCAGAAGCAATGGAGGCAAGAAGGCACTAGTGTGACAGAAAGTGCTGAAAGTTTAAAAAAAAAAAAAAGGCACCGAGAGGAGCTCCCCCAACCTGCTGGTGACAAGCCAGGCACTGAGACTCAGAAAATGACGAAACAATCACAGCTCGTGATCACAGTGTTGAGAGACAAGCAGCCATGAGAATGGTTGAGAAGAAGGGCTTTGACATGGGGCAGGAAGGCAGCACCAGGAGCTCAGGCACTGAAGGGACCCTGCCCTCCCCCCTCCAGCAAGTCCCAGTGCCTGAGGTCACGGCAGAAACTGCACCCCGCCCTAGGCTAGCGCGGTGCTCAGCATCCAGAGCATCTGCTGGCTTTGGGGGCTTGCCAAGGATGACCAAGTCTTCTGAGCACAGGGCCCGGGACTCATGTGATATTCCCTAGTCTCATCCCTTCAACTGGGTGGTGAGCTACTGGGCAGGTCTGGAAGACTTGAGGCCTGCAGGAGTTCTCCACCTCCAGTGAGAGCTCAGTGCACTGTTTGTTCCCCCATCACATTTGGGGGACACCCTGAGGTCTAACATGTATTGCCCCAGGGGGACATAGATGGGGGAGGACTGTGTAGCAAGTGGGAACTTGCCCGGCCTATAAACTAAAAAGCACCATGAGAATAGCAGTGGCTTCTAGTACACAAAAAATGACACCGAAAGTCATGTATCTAGCAAAAACATCTTTCATAATAAAGATGAGCCAGGCACCCGTGGCTCAGTCCTACAATCCTAGCTACTCAGGAGGCAGAAATCAGGAAGATCATGTTCAAGGTCAACCTGAGCAAAATGAAAGCCAGACTCTATCTCAAAAATAATACAGAAAAAGGACTGTCAGAGGAGTGGCTCAAGTGGTAAAGCACTTGCCTTGCCTAGCAAGCTTGAGGTTCTGAGTTCAAACTCTGATGCTGCCAAAACAAATTTTTAAATAAATAAATAACTAAAGGTGAGCCTTAGGCAGACCAGTTAAGCAAGAAAGAGAAAAAAAGGCATGCAAACAAGGAGACACAAAGTGAAATTCTCCCTGCTTGCAGGTGAGCCTAAAGACTGAATCCACCAAAAGAGTGTAAGAACTGCTAAACAAATTCAGTAGTTACAGAACACAAAATTAGTATAGAAAAATCAGTACACTTTTATACACCAATAACAAAGTTGCTGAGAAGAAATCATAAAAGCAATCCCATTCACAATAGGTACAAAAATAAAATACCTAGGAATAAATTTAACCAAGAAAGTGAAAGACCTCTACAATTAATTACAAAACAGTGATGAAAGAAATTGAAGAAGACACACAAAAAATGAAAGACCTCCATGTTCACGGATTAGAAGAATTAGTGTTATTACAAATGTTCATAATACCCACAGCAATGTACAAATTCAATAGCATTCTCCACAGATATAGAAAAAATCCTAAGTTCATATGGAAGCACAAAAGACCTTCAATAGCCAAAGAAATCTTGAGCAAAAAGAACAAAGCTGGAGGCATCATAACACCTAATCTCAAGACAGACTGAGTTTGTAGTAACTGAAGCAGTTTTTATGCCAGCTGACATAAAAACATGCATGTAGACCAGTAGAACAGAATAGAGATCCCAGAATTAAACCCCACACATCTACAGCCAGCTGATTCTTGACAAAGGCACCAAAAAACATACATGAAGAAAGGACAGCCTCTTTAATAAATGGTGCTGGGAAAACTGGTTAGCCATATGCAGAAGAATAAAAGTTGACTTTATCTGTCACTCTGTACAAATCTACTCAAAATGGATGAAAGACTTAAATGTAAGACCTGAAACTGTGAAGCTACTAGAAGAAAAAATAGAGGAAACACTTAGGACATTGATGTAGGCAAAGGTTCGTTTTGGATAAGACTCCAAAAGCACAGGCAACAAAATCCAAACTAGACCAATGAGATTATATTAAACTAAGAAGCTTCTGCACAGCCAAGGGCGCCACGGTGAAGAGACAACCCACAGAATGAGAAAAATATTTGCAAACTATTTTTATGGCAAAGGATTAACATCTAGGATATATAAGGAACTCGAAAAATACAACAAAACCCAACTAATCCAATTTGAAAATGGACAAATGATCAGAACAGACATTTTTCAAAAGAATAATGCAAATGACCAACAAGTATATGAAAAACTGCTCAGCATCATTAGCCATTAGGGAAATGCAATTCAAAACCAGTATGAAACTGGGTGTGGTGGCTTATGCCTGTAATCCCAGCCCTCGGAAGGCTGAGGCAGGAGGATCAAGAGTTTGAGGCCATCCCGGGCTACATAGCAAGACCCTGTCTCAAAACAACAACAAAATTGCAGTTAGATATCCTTTCACCCCAGTCAGAATGGCTGCTATTGAAAAAACAAAAATTAACAAATGCTAGCAAGGATGTGGAGAAAACAAAGTTCAGTTATACACTGTTGTGGTAACATAAATGAGTACAATCATTGTAAACAATACTTTTTGGTTTCACCAAGAAACCAAAAATAGGGCTGGCAGAGTGGCTCAAGTGGTAGAACACCTGCTGAGCAAGCGTGAGGCCCCTGAGTTCAAACCCCAGTACTACCGGAAAAAAAAAAAAAAGTTCTTCAGGGTGGAAGCAAGTAACTCTGGACAGTTATTTGAATTCATATGAAAGACATAGAATGCTAATGAAGGTAATTATGTAGCTAATTAGAAAAGACCATATAATTGCATTTTTCTTCCCCCTTTCTCTTTTTTTTGTGGTGGTACTGGGGTTTGAACTCAGGGCCTCACACTTGCTAGGCAGGTGCTCTACCACTTGAGCCACTCCACCCACCCTTCTTTGTGCTGGGTATTTTTAAGATAGGGTTTCACAAAGTATTTGCCCAGGGCTGGCTTTGAACCGAGATCTCCTGATCTCTGCCTCCTGAGTAGCTAGGATTACATACATGAGCCACTGGCGCCTGGCTCCCCATTCCTTTCTTGACATATTTAAAAAGTAATTGCATAAAATAATATAAATATGATTGTAGTTATGAAGACTATAAGCATATAAATGTAATTAAATAACATCACAAAGAAGAGGATGAGAACAAAGCTCTACTGGAGTAAGGAAATGACACCAGACGGCAATTCAGATCCACAAGAGGAAATGAAAACAACCAGAAGGGTAAATATTAGAACAACAAACACCAAAGACATATATTCACTCACCTTTCTTCTCTTGTCCTTTCAAAAAGGCATCAAATTACATAAAATAATAATTACAACAATGTTTTGTTAAGTTCATAACATATACAAATGTGTATATGTAACAATGGTATCAAAACCAGAGGGAGGCACTGAAGTTTTATATAAAGTGCCTATATTTCACTGAAAGAAGCCAGTATAAATCTTGACATTGATTCTAATAAGGTAAGATGCATATTGTAAACCCTGGAGAAGCCACTAAGAAAACAAATAAAACATAATTTTTAAACTATGAAAATAACCACCTAATAGAAAAGGTCATCCAAAAACCAAAAAGGCATTAATGGCAGAGTATCAGTGACATTAAATGTGAATAGACAAAACAATACATTCAAAAGGCAGACGTTGTCAGACTGCTTTTTAAAAAGCAAGGTCCAATTCCAGTACCTGGGGGTGGGAGAGGAGATCCAACAATAAAAACATCTCCAAAAAAGATACAAATAGATTGAGAGTAAAAGAGTAGAAAATGGTATGCCATGCAAACAACACTCATTATAAAGCCAGAGTGGCTACAATAATATCAAAAATAGACTTTGTAGCAGAAAGTTGCTAGGAGTAGAAAGGAGCATTTTGTTATAATGAAAGGATCAATCCATCAAGAAGATAAAAAACAATTATAAACGTGCCCCCCACAAGGGAGCCCCAAAACATGACACAATAACTAACAGAATGGACAGAAAAGAAGGAAGAAAGAGACAAACAATGATTTGAGAATTCAATCCATTACTTTCAAGAATGGATAGAATAGGGCTGGCGAAGTGGCTCAAGTGGTAGAGCGCCTGCCTAGCAAGCATGAGGCCCTGAGTTCAAACCCCAATGCCGCCAAAAAAAAAAGAAAGAAAGAAAAGAATGGATAGAATAGATAAGCAGAAGATCAAGAGAATAGAAAATTGAGCAACATTATAACTAACCAGACAGTCTACTGAAAAACAGATTATGCATGCCTGTAATTCCAGCTATAAGGGAAGTACAGATAGGAAGGTCACAGTTCAAGGCCAGCCGGGACAAAAAAATGTTTGCAAGATCCTATCAGGAAAAGAAAACACACGTATAATTGCAAGCTATGCAGGAGGTAAAGGTAGGAGGATCGCAGGTAGGAGGGTTGCAGTCCAGGGGAGCCCAGGCAAAAACAACTAAAGCAAAAAGGGCAGGGGGTCAGACTGGAGTTATGGAGTGCTTGCCTAGCAAGCATGAGGCCCTGAGGTCAAACCCCACAGGCCAAAAAAAGAAAAGAAAAGAAAAGAAACAAAGTATGCAATTTTCTTATGGGTACATGAAACAATTTCCAGAATGCACTGCAGGCTAAGCCATAAAACAAACAAAAAAAGAAAAGAACAAAATATGTTCTATGATCCAAGGGAATGAAAATTGAAATCAATAACAGGAGGAAATTTGAGGAACTTACAAATACGCAGAAATTAAACTACACATTTCTAAATAATTGTCACAGAAGAAGTCACAAAGGAAATTAGAAAATGCTTTGAGATTACTGCAAATGAAGACACAACATATCAGAATTTACGGGGTGCAGCTAAAGCAGTGCTCAGAGGCCATTTGTAGCTATAAATGCCTGTGTTAAAAAAAGAAAGTGCTCATTAAATGCTGTTCAGTTTTTAAAAGCTCTCAAATCAATAGCTTAACCTCCACATTAAGAAACTCAGAAGAAAAGAGTGAACTAAACCCAAAGCAAGCAGAAGGAAGGAAATAAACTTTAGAGCAGAGGCCTGGGGATGCAGCTCAGTGGTAGAGCACTTTCCAGAATGCACAAGGCCCTGGGTTCCATCCCCAGCAACACACACACAACACACGCACACACGCACACACAGAGAGCAGAAATAAAGAATAGTAGAAACAGTAGAGAAAAAAAATCATTGAAACCAAAAGTTTTTTAATAATACCAGCAAAATAACAAACGTTTATACAGGTTGACTACAAAAAAAAAAAAGACAACTCAAATTAGTAAAATCAAACTTGCAAATGGGACATTACTACTGATTTTACAGAAATAAATGGTACTAAAAGAATGTTATGAATAATTGTACGTGAACATGTTACGCAACCTAGATGAAATGAACAAACTTCAGAAAGACACAAAATACCAAAATTCAGGACTCAAGATAAAGTAGAAAATCTGAATAGACCTATAACAAACAGATTGGGTTAGCTATCAAAAAATCCTACCAAAGAAAGGTCCAAGACCAAATAGCATCCCTGGTGAACTGTAACAAACATTGAAAGAAGAGTCCACAAGCAGTCCTTCCAGAAAATTAAAGAGGAGGAAATACTTCCTAATAATTTTATGATGCCGTTATTATGGACAGTAACCAAAGTAGTGTGGCAGTTTCATACGGATAGACCCATACACCAATAATATAGAATTGAGAGGTCAGAAATAAAGACTCATGTTTATGGTTGATTGCTGTTTATTTTCTTGGCAGTACTGGGGTTTGAACTCAGGGCCTCCACTCTACCACTTGAGCCATGTCCCCAGCCCTTTTCCTGCCTTAGTTATTTTACAGATAGGGTCTCACATCTTTGCCCAGGACTGGCCTCGGACTGCAATCCTCCTACCTATGCCTCCCAGTAGCTAGAACAAAAAACACCCAGACTTTTTGTTGAGATGGGGAAGGGGGGGGTCTTGCTAACTTTTTGCCTGGGCTGGGCCTTGAACCATGATCCTCCTGATCTCAACTCCTAGTAATTGGGATTAAAGCTGTACACCACCATGCCTGGCCCTGGTGAACTGGTTGTGAACAAGGGTACTAAGATAATTCAGTGGAGAAAGGATAATTTTTTCATAAATGGTGCTGAGGTTAAAAAAAAAAAGAAATTGGACTGCTACTTCACACCATGTATAAAAATTAACACAAAATGCATCAAAAACACTAAATGTAAGTGTTAAAACTATAAAACGTTTCAAAGAACAGGTATAAGCCTGCATGACTTTGTATCAGGCAGTGGTTTTAGATACAACACCAAAAAACACAAACAATATTTTTCATGACATTGAAAAACGTTCATGAAATTAAAATCTTTCCTGCTGCAAGCAAGATCTTCGGGTGGAAAACAACCATAAAATGGGAGGAAATATTTGCAAATCATGTATCTGATATGGGACTTGTGTCTAGACTATGTAAAGAACTCTCACAACTCAATAATAAAAGAAAAATAATTTAGAATAAGCAAAGATTCTGAATAGACATATCTTCTAAGAATATAAGCAAATGGTTAACAACGACATGAAAAGAGAAATGCAAGTCAAAACCACAGTGAAATACCACTTCACATCCAGAAGGATATGTACACTCAAAATGATAAATAATTGCAAGTAGTAGCCAAGATGGGGAAACAGAATCCTCACACACTGGCCTGGGAGCACACAAGCACAGCTGCTGTGGAACACAGTCTGGCAGCTCCTGCAAAGGACAGAGTTGCCCTATGATAGCAATTCCACTCCCAGGCCTGTGCCCAATGAAACATGTGTCCACACAAAAACTTGGACACACATGTTCATAGCAGCACTATTGGGATTTGCTAAAAAGTGGAGCTAACTCAAATGTCATCAACTAATCCATGTATCAATAAAATGTAGTATTTTATAGCCACACAATGGAATATTATTTAGCAATAAAGAGGAATGGTGTACCTGAACTAAAGACCACATACTGCCTGATTCCGCTCTGGTTAAAGATCCCCAATAGGCAAATCCATAGACAGAAAGTAGATTAGTGGTTGCCTAGGGCAACAGAGGGGGGGAAGGACAATGGAGAATGGCTGCTAATGAGGGCTGGTTTCTTTCAGAATGATGCTTGCACAACTCTGTGAATATACTAAAAGACATTGAATTGTTCACTGACAATGGGCGAGTTGTGGTTTATGATTATAGCTCAATAAAGCTATTTTTTTAAAAGATGGTGGTGGCTTGACCTAGGACAGTATCGTGAGAAGTGGTAGGCATCCATACATATTCTGAAGGTTGATTAAGTAGGATTTTCTGACATATTGGGTGTAGTCAAGGGAATGCAAGGACTCGAAGATTTTTGTTCTGAGCAACTGGAATGATGGAGTAAGGAACTGAGCTCAAGAAGACTGTGGAAGGCAGAGTTTCAGGTGATAAGTTAAAGAGTTCAGTGTGGACATGTTGATTGGAGATGTCAAGTTGATAGAAGGAAAAATTACAGCTATCTAGTTACATCCTGACAGTGAGTTGCTCTAGCATTACAAAATTGGGAGTTAACATTTGAGTAAATTTTAAAACTATGAAGTGAATGAGATCACGAGGGGAGTGTGCATAGCTAGAGAAGAGAAAATGTCTGGGAATGATCCTTGAGACACTCCAGCATCAAAATGTTGGAAACATGAGGGGCTGGGCATGGTGGCATTGCCTGTAACCCCAAGCTACTTGGGGAGGTGAACATACGAAGATTGCATTCTGAGACTGGCCCAGGCAAAAGTGTGAGACCCTAAAAGGAAAAGGAAAAGGATTTGGGGGCATAGCTCAAATGGTAGAAGACCTAAATTCAATCTCCAGTAACACCACCCTCTTCCCAAAAAATGTTGGAGAAATGGGAAAAAACCAGCAAAGGTGACAGAATAACCAGGGAGGTAAAAGGAAAATCAAAAGGGTATGCTGTCCTCAAAGCCAGGTGATGGGAGGAGGAGGGAATGGCCAGCTGTGTCATCTGGGAAATTAACCAACAAGAGAACTGAGAACTGACTGAGACTTTGAAACAGTGCAGTCGAGGCAGGCTTGCCGAGAGAAATTTTGATGGACCTAAGTGGAAAAGTGTCACTTTTATACAATAGCAACAAGAATAAAAAATGCAACTAAAGTACTACAGCAATAAAAATAGGCGTCCAGAAATAAATCTAACAAAACACGTGCCAGAGATCCTTTGTGAAAGAAATTACAAAACTTTATTGAAATGAACAGCTATGTCCTATTCACAGGTAGGGAGACTCAGTATTGCAAAGGTACTCTTTATGATCAATTTAGTCTGGAGCAATCAGTTTAGCCACTGTGATTCCTATTGAAATCACACAGGAAATCAGGCTGACATCAGGAGGATCAAGTTCAAGGCCAGACTGGGCAAATAGTTCTTGAGACCCCATCTCCAAAATTACCAGAGCAAAATGGACTAGAGGTGTGACTCAAGTGGTACAGCACCTGCTTTACAAGCACAAAGCCCTGAATTCAAACCCCAGTCCTGCTCAAAAAAAAAAAATCATGCAGGGTTTTTCACGGAATTTGACAATTTGGGTATTGGACTAAAATTTATATGGGCATGCAGAGAAAAGCGAAGTCATTTTTAAGAGCAAGACAGAAAGAACTTATTCAATCAGATATTAAGATTTATCAGGCAGCTATAATAGTTAAAACAGTGTAATGGTATTGGCATAGGATAGGTGAATAGGCTAGTGGACGAGAACGGAAAATGCCTGAATAGACCAACAGCTGTTTGGAAAATTGATGTATGACAGGTAGCATTGCAGGTCAGGGGGAGAAAGAGTGAACTTTTCCAGAAATGCTGTTGGGAAAATTGGTTCCGCATAAAGAAAAAATAAAGTTAGATTCTTACCAACCTCACACCAAACACAAGATTCAATTCTGGATTTATTAAATACTTTTAGAAGGAAATAGAGCTCAACTGGTTCTCTGCTGGCAGTGCCTCCACCCAAAGAACATTTGAAAAAGTGGAGGACTGTGTTGGGTTGTTAGAATGACAGGAACAGTGCTAAAGGCACGCGGTGCCCATGGCACTAGGTAGCTTCCTAGTGTTCTAGAATGTAAGAGCCAGCCCAACATTGCTCGTCCTCCCCAAATGACAGCCACACACACACACACACACACACATAGTCATACAGAATTTCTCTGTGATCTTCGGAAGGGGAGAATTTCTTTAAAGAGACATGAAAGCACCAACCATGAAGGAAAAGTAATAAATTCAGGCTGGAGATATGGCTCAAGTGATAGGGCTCCTGCCTAGCAAGTGTGAGGCCCTGAGTTCAAACCCCAGTATCACCAAAAATTTTTTTCTTAATTTTAAAAAAGTATATTTTAGGGGTACTCATATATGTGAGAAAACTATAAAGGAATGGAAGTCCCTGAGAGTGGGCTCCTCTTGGAGAAGGCGGAGTGATGGGATGGCAAGAGCTTGCAGGAAGCACCAGTGGTCTGGTGGCGTTTGATTGCTGAGATGCTTACTCTGTGCTTCCATACTTGCCTATATAGAATGTGATGTTTTCTTCTTTTTTATGGTGTGTGTTTTATATGTAGATGTGACATACAAATGTGATTTCTGTATTTAAAGCATTCTGTATGTATCATTACATCATACTTTTAAATGAAGAATGGAGAGCGATTCTCCTTCTGAGACTTTACATTGGAAGCTGCAGAAAGACTTTCACAGTGAGAACATTTAAAATCTCTCCTAGCAATTTTCAGGTATACAGCGGATCATTACCACCTGCAGACACCATGCTGTACAGGACATCTCCAGCACTTGTTCCTCCTGTCTAAAGGAGACCATGTACCCACACCTCCCCGCTCGACCCCCAGCCCAAAGGATGTGTCCATCAGCTTGCTAGCATCATTCTGCAATGCATATTTATGAAAACACTGCCTTGGACACCATCGATATATACTATTTTCTTTTTTGTGTGGTGCTGGGGATGGAACCCAGGTCCTTGCACATACTAGCAAGTGCTTTACCACTGAGCCAACCCCTCAGCCCTTGTACAAGGTTTTGTCAGTTTAATTCATTTTTTAAAAGGAAAGTTTAAGGGGCGGGGCTGGGGGAACCTAAGACTCTTAAGCAGCCGCACCCTTCCGCTGCAGCCATGTTGCATTTGGAGCGCAGTTCTCCCTGGCTTCTTCCTCCTGTAGGAGGTGGGGGGGAGCCAAGGGCAGGCTGCAGACAGCAGCATGGCTCTTCCCCAGTGAGGTCAGGATCTCTTGTGATCAAGAACGTGCTCAGTCACTGAGCCTGCCAACATCTGTTATAGGATAGCAATTGAAATAGCAAGGAGAGAAACAAAACAGACTGCTAGGATGAGTACATCTGGGGACCTCTGAAGGTGCAAGGTGGGAGGGTGGACAGAACCACTGGGCTGGTAGAAGAGACACCTAGTTTCTGTCCAGTGGCATCTTCCACTAGCACATGTGACCCGAGGCAATTGACTGTGCTCAAATTCCTCCACAGTGCTCTAAAGGGTTTAAACTGGAACACGCTCTCTAGTCGTTTCCAACTTGACTGGTCAAGGATTCTAAGTGCAGTTCCCCTCCCAGTCTGCAGGTTGGTGAGTAATTAGCCTCCTCCCTATTGATCAGAGATGTTGAAAGTATTGCTGAGTTGGCTCTGGAAGTAGAGAAAAATAAACCCACGTGCATCTACAAATGGCCATTCTTGAATCAGGAAGTCCCATCTACACAATTAGCCATGAGACTAGAAATAGAAGTGTAGCAAAGCTGTCCCAAAGCCCAGCAGCCTGCCTTCCCTCCTGCAGACTGCCTGCTTCCAGCTCTTGCTGCTGCTTGCTGTCGCTCTGCTGTTCTTCCTCAGGTGCGCACTTTGAGAAAGGAAACCCTGTGTTAGGTTTTCCCCACATGACCTTCCGTACCTCTGCATCTGCCTGACTTCCTAACCACCGCAGCTACCAGAAGAGCCCCGTTTGTGCAAAATGAGCTCGGTCACAGGGGGTGGGCTAGGGGTTAAATTAAAGGGATGGCTGTCTCTACAACTGTCTAGAAAGAGGGGCAGGCGAGGCAACATTTGTGCCAGCTGCTTCTCACCTCTCTTCCCAATTTGGGTCTCCCTCCTTCGGGCCAGGGGTGCTGGGCTGTGCATAGCTCCAAGCCCCTGGGGGGTGTCAGGCAGTGAGGGGAGCTGACTTCCTCCTGTCATACCTTCCCCTCCAATGGAGAGCTGGACAGGAAATCTGAAGGATACAAGCCACTTTGGTCACTGGCAGCCCCATTCTCACCTCCTTCTCCAAAACCAGCCAACCTTGTTTAAAGCATCTGTTGCTCTTCATCCATTTCGCCTTGTAGTCTGGTGGCTTTGCTTCCTCAGCAGCACTTTTGAGGAACTCCTTTTCCGAAGGCCAGGGGGCCTGTGTGTTACTCTGCCAGTCACTGCGTTTTAGTCAACACTGGGGAGAGTCGCAAAACGAACAGATTGCCAAGGGTGGCTGCAGTCCAGCACCCAAATGCTCACATCATTTGCCCCCACCTTTCGATTTTAGGGTGAAAATAATCATGGACGAGAGGGGGAGGGGATTTATGGGAATAAATAAGATAGTTTCTTGCGGCCAAGGCGACATTGAGCTTCTCAGCTGGCAGAGGGATTCTTGAGCCTGATGTGTAGTGAAAGCCTGAGCAAGCTGCTGAATGGAATGCCAAGAGAACCCTGGCCTTAATCTCCGTTCCAGGCCGTCTACAGAGGAGCCTCGGAGCAGGACTATTCCTGGAAGGCGAAGCGCTTACCCACGGCTGCCCGCCCCACCCCCGGCGTGAGAAATTCAGGGCCTCCCTGCCGGTGCCAGCGCCCTGGCTCTTATTTCTGCCGTCCAGTTGCTTTGGTGAAATAGGAGTGAACACTGCCTATCCATGAAAGGGCAACTCTGAAAGCGATTTCTAAACTGTAAAGTACTAGGGGACGTCAGGTGGCCCTGTCACTCACCCATTTCTGTTGTATACTGCACTCCTTCAGTTGTCTTTTCTCATTATTGGACAAAAACCACAGAATCTTGTGGTGAGAGGTCAGGCCCGGCATATAATCAATCATGCACAAGTCCCACGGCCTAGAAGCATAAATCGGCCTTAATTCTGGATTTCCCTGTCTACACATGGAGAGCATTTGCCAGTCAGCCACCTCAGAAAGACGTCATAGAATGGTCAAGAAATGACCCCAAGAAAGCTGTTAGTGGGGGATAGCTTTAAAGCCTTTTGAAGGGAAAGTTCTCGATTCCAAGAGGCAGTTATTATTTCTGCATTGAAGTGAAAACCCTTGTGTTTATATAGCCTTTGATTCTGATGTCAAATGTCTGATGTGCTCTGAAGGAAAGAGAAGGCAGTCATGCTGGGGTCACCGTAGCCAGTGGTGGGCCCTGCCCAGAGTGACTGGACAGTGAGATCAAAGAGCCGTCCACCTCCAGGGTGGGTCACCCTTGGGCTGCACTCAAGGGCTTCCGTCTCTGGCTAGGCCCTACATTCAGTAAACAGGAACTTGAAATTTGTGATAAGATTAAATAAAACCCCTAGAACTTCATCATTCCATTCATCCCTCTGCCTATTGTTTATTTTGAATGTGTACTTAATAGCACTTTCCAGAACAGAGTAAGCCCTACGTAGAGACAAAGAGGGCTCTAATACCAGAACATGGCGGGGCAGGGTAGGCATTGCATTCCTTCCCTTCCCATCTCCTTTTCCCAGAGCCCATCCAGCTGACAGGTGCCAGAAGAGAAGAAATGTTAGCAAATGTTAGTTTCCAGCCCCAAAGAAGCTGTCACAAAACGGAGACAGAACAAGGCAGCTCATAAAATCCTTCAACTGAGGGATGTAGCGAGACCTATCTAATTACACAAGATTAGAAACGGTTTAACTTGTTGAGAATGTGCTACATGTGGAATGAAAGAAAATGACACCTCTGGCACCCTGTAATGATACTGTATCGGGAGGAAAGCACAAAGGGTTTGTTCACGCTATCAGTAACACCAGTTTTTCTCATCCAGCATTTTAGACACATCTGTTTTTAATATGGTGGTCTAAGTGAAGCAAGTTAACTTTTCACCCACTGTTCTGGCCCTCCTTTTCTTTCTTCGCTGTACAATTCCGTTTGTGTTGGCATGGGGCTCTCACTCGTGCCTCTGCAAGCTGACCGAGGTAGAAGGGGATTACCCTGAGAAACTTTCCTTATCTCTGGGCTCTTGAGTATTTTACTGTTCAAATAGCACGAACAGCGATTTGGAAGCAAGGCTAGCCTTTGTTTCAGCCAAACACAACAGATTTTAGCGTGTCCTTCTACCTCAGTTATTACACCACCAGCTCTGAACAAACTCTCTAAGTCGTCGATGCGTCACTAAACATCCTGGGGTTTGAAAATTAGGAAAGATCATCTCAGTGACTCTTAACTAGAGTGCTCAGGGAATCTGGTATTTGCTTAATTGGTTTCTGGCTAATACAGAATTAATTTAGCATTTAGTAATTTGTGCCTGTGTTGACCCAAAAAAAAAAAACTGTCTTTAGTGACTAGGTACTAAAGGACTACAAGATAGGTGTGTTCCCATAAAAGTAGATCTTTCAAAGTGCAAAAAGAGGTCCCTTCTCCACATCTCTTTTCAGAACGAAAGATTTTACTCCCCACAACAAGAGAAAAGATAGTAGAACTTTGCAGGTGGCTATGATTCAAAGCCAAAGTTTGGATTTTTTGTAGTGCTTTGATATTAAATAATATTTACTCTATTTTACCTCCTTTAGATTTGTGCCTCTTAGCACTTTTACAAGCAGCAAATGCAAGTCTAAGCTGATAAGGATTATCCACTCTGATTACAAGGTACAATTTAAATTGTATTCAATCTTGACTCTTTTTAGAACCTTTGCTAGAATACAGAAGTGACAACGATGACCTGCAGTTCCTCTAAAAGATGGAAATTCTTTAGGTGGCTTCTGGTGTATTTTTCTTCCATCTAAAAGCAATCCAACAAGGCACTTCTGTAGCGAATTCCTTAGCCACGAGAAGAGATGCCTAATGGAACACTTTGTGCCCTCCACTAAGCCAGCAGTTGCAACAGTTTGGAGCAAGTGTAACATTCAGTGCCTAGAACATCACAAGGCTATCTGTCCCTGAAGGGCTGGTGCCTGCTGCTGTGGCCCCACGAAGGGGCTAGCAAGAATTGCTATCTATACCCTTGACCTAGAGAAGTACCATATTTACTACATTAAAAGTCAGCAGATGTTCATTGAGCACATACACTGTGCAAAACCTTGCTCGGTTGCTATAGAGTTCTCTGTAGTATATTAATAGATGTCTTATCCAGAGTGGCCAGAGAATTTCAGCAATCATTTACAGACCACCACCACACACAGGCATTGTGCTGGGGATACCAAGATGAATCAAAGATGTGTCCTGATTTATGGAGCTCAAAGTAAAGTGAGAGAAAGAAGAAGTTACAAATAGAGGGCAAGAGCTGAGTCTCCTTGCAAAGAGCTCTGCCAGTGTATGGAAGAGAATGATTAATTCGCTCTGGGGGGTGTCAGAAGAACTCACAAAGGAGATGATATTTGAGCTGTATCCTAAAGGGTAGGTAGGATTTCAAGAGGCAGACAGGAGAGGAGGAAGAGAACGCCAAGCAGAGGGAACAGCATGTGCAAAAGTTCATTAAAGCACGTGGAGAGTCCCGTCTACCATCACTTGAGAGGGCAAATGTAAGTTGTGCTCATGTTGAGTTTGGATGTTCCTGTCATGATTCTGTCGTCATTTTTAAGTACAGGATATGATATTTTAAGGCAATGACAAGAAAAGGCCTGATGAATTTGAAAGTCCTCCTTTTTAAAATGTGATGCTATCTGGTGTCTCGCACACGGAGGCCCTCGATAAATGCTTGTTGAATGATGGGACCCGTATCTCTTTCCATTTATAAATTACTGTTCTTCAAGGATCAGCTTACAAAGCACAACTTCCGCCTGGGAGTTAGTAATGGGTGTTCACAGTTCTGCTCTCTGTCACCCCAGCCTCCCCTGCTCTTGAGCAGAGTGACTGCCACTGGACCTTCACTGTGTTTGTGAGAAGTGGGGGAACTGCTTTGATTTCCACCTGAAGGGCCTCTATATTACTGAAATCCAAAAAAGTGTCATTTGAATAGGACAGTCCTTGTATGGACGACATAGGGGCTGGTGTCCTAGGAACTTCAGTGATATTGACTAATATGGGTAAGTATACTTCACATTTTAAGTTTTATAGTAGAATCTAAATATGATTGATCAAACACTTTATATGGCAGTAATAAAGACATGAGTTTTCTGTGCTGAACAGCCTTGACAGCCAGTGGTACTGGCTAGTCCTTTTTTTTTTAAGAAAAAGAAGATAAATTTTTACTATTTTTATAAGTTATACAATAACCTTTAGACTAGTAATAAATTTTTACCTTGAAAATCACCAGGGAATAGATGACGAAAATGTAGCTAGATATAAACCATTTGCAAATGATATGCAAGTACACTTTGATTGGGTGCCTGGATCCAGTCCTTGAGAAAATTCCCATCAGGGAATCCTGTTTCATTGTAGACTCTGAAACGAATCAAAACTATACTTGTTTGGTTCCAAACCTTGGCAGCTACGCGACTGGCTCTTTCAGGCCTAATCTCTATAGCTACCCGTTTCTAGTGGCCACAATACCAGGCCACAGAATGTAATGTTTCAGCCCTTGAGCTCCACTGGGTAAATTCCTTCCAGAAACAATCATTGAGTGCCTCCTGGAGCCAGGCACGGTGCAAGGTTCTAAGAATACAAAAGTAAATAACACAGCTACATCCCTGCCCCAATAGCATAATCTCTTTTGGGTCAAGGTCCCCTTGGAAAAGCTGATTCCAGCTGGCCTGATGTTACTTAAACATTAGGGCAGTAGCTTCCTGTTTGCCCAAAGAGAATCAAGAACTTTTGTCCCTGGTTCATGGAGTCTTGCTAAAGCACATGTAGAAGGTAATTCTTTCAGATGTTAAGCTTTGTCCTCTTTGAGGCCTGTGGCATGGCAGAAAGAACATGAGCTTTTGCAAAGCCAAATCACCTGGGGGCTGGTGGAGTGGATCAAGCGGTAAGAGCACCTGCCTAGCAAGTGTGAGGCCCTGAATTCAAAGCCCAGTACACCAAAAAAAAAAAAGCCAAATCACCCAGGGCTAATCAGCAGCAAGACCATGGTTATTTTCTCTAGTCTGTCAGCGGCTCCCTTTCTTCATTCTAAGAATGGTGGTCCTCATATCCACTCAGTAGGGTGGCTATGAAGATGGAATGTGCCCATGGGTATGAATCACTTTGCACAGGCCCCTGCTCCATCCAGGATTAGTAAGTAAGATAGCTCCATTATTTATTTATTTATTTATTTATTTATTTATTTATTTATTTATTTGCAGTACTGGGGCTTGAACTCAGAACCTTCACCTTAAGCCACTCCACCAACCCTATTTTTGTGAAGGGTTTTTCAAGTTAGGCTCTCAAACTATTTGCCCAGGCTGGCTTTGAACCATGATCCTCCTGATCTCTGCCTCCTGAGTAGCTAGGATTACAAGCATGAGCCACTGGCACCTGGCTGAGATAGCTCCATTTTGAGACCAGGTCTTTTGGACTCAAAAAACTTTGGCTCTCTGCTTCCTCACAAAGGCTCTGATACTACTGGGTTATATTTAAGCCTCACTAAAACTCCATAAGCGGGGAAAGAAACAACACAGCTGAAGAAACAAATGGATAGAGAGGGAGAACTATGCTAATATGTTTGGAGACACTTAGGACATCTGTGACAAAGCTAACACCAACTCCAGAGTCTCAGTGTCCTTTTCTAGCTCTGAATGCTTAGTGTGTTTCCTGCTCAGTCTCATCTACTCCTTCTGTAAGCATTTATTGACGACCATTGTGTACCCAACTTGGTTGTAGGTGCTTCTGGTGATTTCAAGATGCTTATAGCCTAGTAGAAAGGCAGAAGCTGTGCCAGACAACCAATTAGGGAAAAATCACACAACACAGTGCATACACAAGTATCAAGAATGTCGCTAAAACTAAGTGTATTAGTTATCTCAGGCTGCTGTAACAGGATGCCATACAGTCAATAGCATAAAAACAGAAATTAATTCTCTCACAGTTCTGGAGACTGAGAGTCCAAGATCAAGGCACCAGCATGGTCAGCTCCCAGTGAGGGCTCTTTCCCTGGCTTGCAGACAGCCGCCTTCCTGCCACATTCTCACTTGGCTCTTCCTCTTCCTTGGTGCTGTGTGGAGAGAGAATGCAAGAGTCCTCTCTGGTGTCTAATCTTACAAGGACACTCATTTTATCAGAGCAGCCCCCCTTATAACCTCACATAACCTTAATTACTTCCTTGCTCCAAACACAGTCATACTGGGGATTAACGTTTCAACATGCAAATTGGGTGGGGGGGGTACAGATTAGTTCATAGCAGTGTACTTGTGTGTGTGCGTGTTTAATCACTTTAAATGGTATAGTAGAACCTAAGTATGATTGATCAAACACTTTATGTGGCAATAATAAGGATACGAGTTTTCTGTGCTGAACAGCCTTGAGAGCTAAATGCAGTGCTGCACTCATGCAGACAAAGGTTAGAGAGGGGCACCATGGGAACTAGAGAGGCCAGGTAGGAGGCTGTTGTGGTGGTGTAGATTGCACATGCAGTTTGGAGAGAGATGGTGGAGTAGATGTAGGCATGAAAGAGTAGGAAGCATCGCCAAGGACACCAGGGTTTTTTCTTAAGCAAGTGGGTGGGCAGACACTGGAGGAGGAGTCGTGAGGTGGGGCTGCTCTCCCTTCAGTTTTCCAGCCATAATTCATCCCTCCTCATATCATTTCCTTCCGAGCAATGCGACTTGATGTTGTTCCCCCTGCTTCAGCTATCCACACACACCCTTCCCAGAGCTTACAGGCCCAAAACTTTTAGCAAAATAAACCCGCAGGCTCCTTCTAGATTGGGCCTTATTCTATTTTTCCGTTTTCCGAACCCTAACCCTGGTCCCAACCATGCCTTTGACCAAGATATTCCTTCTCCTGGGAATGACCGTCCTCCCACTTGGCTGCCTGGTGAAATCATACTCCTCCATCAGGCTCCAGCTCCCATGTCATCTGTGAAGTCCTCCCTGGCACTCGTCCCCTCCATAGTACATACATATATCACTCCTTTCTCTTAGATCCTATAGTGTCCAATGCATACTGAAACCTTATTACATTCACTGTAACTCATTTACTCCTCTGTCTCCCCAGTTAAACTAAATTCAAGGGCAAGCACTGTGTTTGATCCTTCCACCCATCCCCAATTCCTATCACAATGCCTGGAGACAAGCAGGTCCTCAGGAAGAATGGAAGAGTTACAACAAGCACTATAGTTGATTGCACTTTTCTAAGCACTCTCAATCAATGTATTTACTCACCTGGATCCTCACAGCAACTCTATTATTATCCCCATTTCACAGGTGGCTTACCCAAGTTGACAGAATGAATAAGTGACAGAGCCAGGCTTCAGACCCAGGCGAGCTGGCTCCAGAGTCTGAGCTCTTCCCCACTACACAGCACCACCTCTCACTGATGCTTGTTGCCCGGATGATTGGCCATTGCCCTTCACCACTTTCCCGCAGGGCAGTTATCTCTCTTTCCACCCCACTGTTTCCCTATCTGGTGTTCACTGAGAGCTGCTTTGATGATGACACCAGAGAGTGCAGGAATTGCTCTACTAAAACCAGAGGCGATAGCTGGAAGAGAGCTCCGGAAACATGCCTGCCCCTCTGTCCTCCTCTCTCCTGCCACCGGGCTCCTCAAGCACCACCTTCCTTCTGCAGGGAGCTGAGCGGCCTTCAGAGGCAGCCAAGGACTTCCCTGGCTCCTCCCAGCCTCACGGCTCCACCCTACTTAGCTTCCAGCCCCTCCCTGCCTCAACCTGTTGGAGCCCAGGGACTAGGCTTAGCTAATTCCTGTGAAGCCCAGGTCACACACCAGCTCAAATTAAGTGTGTGTCCTATAATGTCCTCAACTGAACCCATCTCCTTGTGCTCTGCCTTGTGTTTTGCTTTTGTCTGAGGCAAAGTGGAGGGTTTTGCTTTTGATTCCACTCTGGACTGCCCTGTGGAGCCCTCACCACCCTCAGGTGATGTAGCAAGTAGAAGGATAAAAGTGGCAGGCAGAGTAACAATCGTACAGTTGTGTTCATTCCTCCACTTTGCAGCCTCTTGGCCTTTAGGGTCTTGGTTTTGTGTTGTTTTCTTTCAGTTTGAGAATTTTAGAGAAATAGAGAATGCAGTATAAATGCATGATTCCTGGAGCCAGGTATTCCCAGGTTTGGACTCTAGCTCTACTACCTACTAGCTGTGTGATCAACGAAGTTATTTCACCTCTCTGTGTCTTAGTTGCCTCATCTGTAAAATGGGACTAATATAATACCCACCTAATAGGGTACTTGGAAGGATTTAATGATTCAATCTACATGAAACACTTAGAACTGTAAACACTAATGCTATTTTTTTAGATATAGTATCATAGCAGAGAAGAATATGACAAATAAATATATTCCCACCATTCAGAATTGAAATATGTTAAGATTTTACCTAACAGGCATGGCTCCTGTGGTAAAGCGCTTACCTAGCAAACACAAAGCCCTGAGTTCAAACTCCATTACTGCCAAAAAATTTTTTATCTTACATTTAAATCTTTTAAAAAATAAAATAGCATAGATACATTGAATTCTTGTGGCCCTCATCCCAGTGCTATTCCTCTCCCAGTGCCCCAAAGGCATCCATCATCTTGAACTTGATGTGTATCTTTCCGATCCATTCTCTCAGTGATAAGGAACAAGATTTAAAATGGGGGCGTGAGTGGTTCCTTTTTTGTAAATTGACATAAATACCATACTGTGCATGTCATTGTGCAACCTGCTCTTTTCATCCAGGGTTGTTTTTGAGATCTAACCCTAGAGATCTGGTTCCGTCCGCTTAACTGCATGGGTGGCCATTCTGCTTTGTTTATCCGGTCACATCTCTGTGGACATTTGGACTGGTCTTGATTTACTTCCACTACAGTCCATGGCAGCGAGGTGCATCATTCTTGTGCTTGCTCGCTGGGTGTTTGTGCAACTTTCTGAAGACCACAGAGCTGCTAATGGAATTGTGGGGCAGGGGGTAGGATCTGTGCCTTTTCAGTTTTGTAGATGTTGCAAAGCTAACAGAGGCAGGGGGGTACATCAGGCAAGAGCACGACCGGGGTCTGGGAGATCCAGGTTCAAATCCCAGCTCCGTTCACTCCCAAAGCTCTGTGGCTCTGAGCAACTTTTTTTTTTTTGGCGATACCAGAGTTTGAACTCAGGGCCTCAATCTTGCTAGACAGGTGCTCTACCACTTGAGCCATACCCCAGCCCCCTGAGAAACTCTTTTGCCTTGGTTTTTCTCTCTGTAAAATGATAGGAGTACATGCCTTGTGAAGTTAATGTGTGAATGAAATGCAGTGAAGCACTCCAGGTGCATGCTGAAGGTAGGACTTTTGTAAGATGTAGATATGTGAACAGAAAAAAAAAATACTAGAAAGACACTCATGAAACTGTCAACCAGTGGTGGAAATATGAGTGATCTTTTTTTTTCTTTGTGTGTTTTCAGTATTTTCCAGGTTTTCTACAAATGAAATGTATTACCTTTGTAATTTGAAAACAAAAGTAATAAGTATAATTTTTAATGAAGAAGAAAAGAGGCAGATTTTTTAAAACAAAAAAGTTTTTTAACAAAGGAATCTTTCTTCTGGTGACAAGAACTCTGTAAGAACAATGAAGAGATCATAAGGAGAAGCTTTTTTAAAAGTCTAGATACAGTCTAGAGTTTGTTACCAGTAGAGGACTGGTTAAACATAATACATTGTAGCTGGGCACCAGTGGCTCACAGCTGAAATCCTATCTACTTGGTATGCAGAGAACAGGAGGATCACTGTTCGAGGCCAGCCTGGGCAAATAGTTCACAACCCCACCTCCAAAATAACCAGAGCAAAATGGACTAGAGGTGTGGCTCAAACTGCAGAGCTCCTGCTTTGCAAGTGGGAGGCCTTGAATTCAAACTCCAGTCACACATACACACACACACACACACACACACTGTATTGTAAAAAGATCTCCAAAATAATACTGTTAAACAAAACAGGCAAGTACATGAGCTTCCTGTTGTTACCATATTGTGTTGAAATGATACTTTGTGCTTGCATCTGCAGGCTATCACTGCAAAGAGTCACAAAAACATGGGGAAGAGAACATGGTATCTAGGATACAGCAGAGACTAATTCTTTGACTAAGTATCCCTTTCTACCTTTGCAGTGTTTATGGTATGTGTATATTAATTACACATTACTTTTTAAGTGAAATAATTTTAAACCAGCATAGGCTAGAACTTAATAGCCTTTTTTGCAGTTATCCAAATTTCCTCAACAGCTATGAATCTAGCTTCTGAAGTCAGGGGAGGCAAACCAGCTCAAGGACCTGACTCACCCTGGCATCTGGCCTTGGAGCTTGTACTCTTCCAAGCTCTGTTGTCCCCAGCCCCAGTGCAAGAAAGACTCAACACCAACCAGGCCCAGAAGGGTGGAAAGTGATTCGAGGAGAACATAGCAGCCCAAGTGGAGGGCTGGGTGATACGGGCATTTGTCTGTGTGCAGCTGCACATGGTCGTGTGAAAATAGGCAGGTGGAATGGGAGGAGGTGCAGCTGGAGGTGTGTGGAGCCAGGCTTGTATGAGACATGCTAAGGAGCTTAGACCATCCTGTCAAAGATGTCCTGTGGCTTTCTGTAGGAGAGTGACAAGCTCTAATTTGTAACTTTGAGCATTTACTTGGGCTGCCGTGGAAAGAAGGAATTGGAGAGGGACTGTGAGCTAGGATTTGAAGTCAGACTGCCCAACTCCATCCAGCACATTGCCTGAAGAAATGAACAATTCAGTTCTTCATACCAGCTTACCCTACTCTAACACTGGAAGTGTTGCATCTTCATCTCCACCGAGACAAAAGGCCCCTCTTAATAAAGCCGTGGACTCACAAAAGCCATTCCTTTAGGAGGAAACCTCCAAGTACATGCTGTCAGCTGCTTTGGCTATTTTCATCGTGAATTCTTGCTTCCAATATCTTGGGAAAACAGGAAGTTTGCATCCTTCCTTGTTCTCTACTTATTCTTTACTGTTAGTATGAATTACCCAGTATACTTTCCACTTTAGGTATTGAGCCTTTCAGAGAAGTGACTCAGTCTTAAATGCCCAATTTCAGAAAAAAAGAATATGAAGAGCACTAAATAGTTATCAATACCTTTTAACCTGGAGCAGTCCAGAAGACAATTCATGAATCAAGAAGGTCCCAGGTTCAATGTTAGGAACCTCACTATCATATGCTCCTAGGGAAAGCAGAGTTTATTCAGGCAGTGTCCCCCGGAACCCAGTGCACAGTGGAAGGTTGAATGGAAAAAGGAGGAGAGAGGCTGCAGCCCTAGACTGGGTAGACCATCTGATCCTCTAGCACTCCTGGTGCCAAATTGCATGTCTGTCTTTCACTTCTTTCTCCTGTAAGTAGAACACAGAAGAACAGGAGAGAGGGAAAATTTGTTTAATAACATGATAATTGTTTTGCCATATTTTAGTTTGGGCAGTGCTGAGGATGGAACCCAGGACCTCACACATGCTAGGCAAGCACTCTACCACTGAGCTATACCCCCACCTCTCCTGTAACTGATTTTAAATTGCTTTATCAAGTTACAATTTTTTGCCATACAGTTCACTTATTGTAAGTGTGTGATTAGCAAGGTATGGTGGTACACAACTATAATCCCAGCACTCAGGAGGCAGAGGCAAGAAGATCACAAGTTTGAGGTCAGCCTACTCCATAGCAAGTCCCAGGCCAACCTGTACTACATAGAGAGACCCTGTCTCAAAACATAAATAAAAGCCAGGCACCGGTGGCTCATTCCTGTAATCCTAGCTACTAAGGAGGCAGAGATCGGGAGTATCATGGTGCAAAGTCGGCCCCAGGCAAATAGTTCGTGAGACCCTATCTCAAAAAAAAAAAAACCATCACAAAAAGGGGCTGGTGGAGTGGCACAAGGTGTATGTCCTGGGTTCAAATCCCAGTACCTCATTAAAAAAACATAAGTAAATAAGGTGTGCAATTTTTGTGGCTTTATTCACAAAGTTATGTGGCCATTACCACTATTTAATTCCACTAGGTTATAATCACCCCTGAAGAAATCCCAAACCTACTACCAGTCAAACTCCTCTCCTCCCAACCCCTAGCAACAACTGTCTATTTTCCATCTCAACAAACTTGCTACTGTGCACATCTCATATAAGTGGAAGTCCACAGTGCGTGGTCTTTTATCACTGGCCTCTTTCACTTAACATCTTCTAAAAGGTCATCCATGGTGCAGCACTTATCAGTCCTTCCTTTCTTTTTATTACTGTAGAGGAGCTCTCTAAGCCAGTAATTTGTGGTTTAGGTTATCACAGTGTTTCCTACCTTTTGGACCACTGAAGGAACTCATTTGAAACTGAAGAGAAGCCAGCGTGAACACAGCCCAGACGATTGAGATTACAGCCATCCCCATCATCTTTGGCAGTGGCACAATTGTGCTGAGCCAAGGATCTGTCTCAATAGAGTGGCAGCCCCAAGTTCTGCATTGTGACCTCCTGCTGGCACCGGTCTCCTACGGGAAGGGCTCACGGGTGCTGGTGTAACGGGATGAGGCAAGCACTCCATAGCTTGTGCTTCTGGCTTGGGCAGAGGTTGGGTGCAATTCCTTGTCTTCAGACATGTGAGAAAAGTTATGTCGGGGATCTCCTGGTTCCAGTCGTTCTGTTCACCAGTGGGCAGAGTACACCGCACTGTGCAGACAGGTTAGACAGTTTATTGTAGACTGATGAAAGCAGATTAAAAACCCATCAGCTTGGTGGGAAACTAGCTCACAATCCAATCCAAATGTCAGATGAAATATTTACACAGCCAGGAGATAAACCAAGGGAAACAGTGTGCCCTTTGTGTGTGCCTCTGAGTGTGCAGGCATACGGAGCGGCTGACCATTTGTCAACTTCCAAGATTTATTCTGCTGCTTCTGGCAAGGGACAGCCTAATGACTTAATAGCTTGTCGACACCTACACAGAGAAACAAGGACTGGTACTTCCTCAATTCTTATTTTCTTTGCTTTAAATAGGAATTCCTATTCTAAGGCACTGGAACCTGGAAATCAGACTGTCGGGTTTCCCCTGACTTGAGTGCACAGTTTCTGAATGTGAGCATGATGAATGTTATAACTTTCCTGTGATACAAACACCGGCTGCTACCCTTTCAGAGGAACCCACTGAGCTCGTGTCCTAATGCTTGCGTGTTTGCTTCAGCCCATTGCCGTGAGCCAATTTCAAATGGAGTGAAACTGTTTTGTTTCTGTCCCATCAACCTCTTGAGTTGCATGCCTGCTTGAGCAATCCAGTGCCTGCCTGCCACATTTACATCTGAGATGGAGAACTTGTTCAAAAGATTTTAGGAGGGGAAGAAGACTGGATTTGTTGTGCAGAGTGGTATTCTCTAGGCGTCCTTGGGCAGTAGTAAGTTCCCTGAAAGTGGATACCATGTCCTCTTTAGCTCAGCAAATCCCACAGTGCCAAGTACAGCATCTGGCCCACCGTCACTTTGTTGATTCATTTTCAGACAACACAACCATGAAGAGAATGACAAATTAACCAGAGGACTATATTTTATATCAGAATGGTAACTTGGGCACCCTGGGCCTTTGTCCCAAAGAGAGGAAATATAGCGAAGTAGTGTACAGCTGTATACTCAATATGCATGTATTTTAAGATGCATCTGAGCCAGGTGCCAGTGGTTCACACCTGTAATCCTTAGCTACTCAGGAGGCATAGATCAGGAGGATCGCGGTTCGAAGCAAGCCCTGAGCCTATAGTTCAAGAGACCCTATCTCGAAAATACCCAGCACCAAATGAGGCTGGCAGAATGGCTCAAGTAGAGCGCCTGCCTAGCAAGTATGAAGCTCTGAGTTCAGGGCTTGTTAAATGCAAATTCTGAGTCAGTAAGTCCAGGATGGAGCCTGAACTTGTACCTTTGTTGCAAGCTTCTGGATGGTAAAATACTGGGACCATATTTTGAGTAGCAAGGTTCTAAAGCCATTCTGTGCAATATGGTAAACACTCACCACACTTGTGGTTATTATACACTGGAAATGTGGCTAATCCAAATTGAGATGTGGTATAAGTGCACACTCAGTTTCAAAGACTTAGTAAAAAATGCAGAATATCTTATTGGTAATTTTTTATATATTATATTTGAATTGAAAATATTTTGAGGATATTAGGTTAAATAAAATGTATTCCTAAAATTAATTTCATCTTTTTTTTTTACTTTTTAATGTGGCTACTCAAAAAGCTTTAAATTAAATATGTGGCTTATGGTATAATCCTACTAAGCAACAACTCCAGAACAGAGCCTACAAACACTTTCAATAAAGGGCTGGAGCATAATATTTTAGGCTTTTCAGATCATATGGTCTCTGTCCCAACTACTTAATTCTACTGTTATTATACAAAAGCAGCCATAGATAATGTGCAAATGAATGAATATGGTTGTGTTCCAGTAAAACTTTCTTTACAAAAACAGAAACTGGGCATGTAAGCAAGTGCCTATAGTTCTACCACCTGGGAGGCTGAAGCAGGAAGATCCCTTGAACCCACGGGTTCGAGGTCAGCCTACACAATTTAGTGAGACTTCCTCAAAAAAAAAAGCACCTCCCCCCCCAAAAAAAAACAGGGAAAGGTGATAGCCTTAAAAACAAAAAGCCTACAATCATGGTGAAAACCTGTAGCCTGGCAGCCACCAGAGAGGAAAGCATAGCGTTAGAACACCTTTAAAGCTTCATTCCCAAGTAATTATTATTTGGCATCTCTAATGGTTCCCTGGAAGACCTCATTTGCAGGGCTTTCTTTATTAGACCTGACTCAAGAGCACACTCAGTGTGAAAAACATTTTGCTTGTGGCATTTGTCAAAAACAATTAGAAGAAAATGATTAACTTCACAGCTGCCCTATGTAGTAGACAACAGCTAAGGCAAACATTAAACTAACCAAAAATTCTTAAAAGTAAACACTAGGGAGTGAGATATCCGTAGGGGATTTGAAAAGCTCCACATATTCCTGGAGTCTAGAAGATCATATATATGCACAAGGTGGTGCGCCCAAGGCTGTGCCAGAAAAGACCTGAGAAGGCCTAACTTTTCATCTCTGGCTGACCCTCCAACTCTGCAAAGTGAGGTGATAACGCAGATTTGTCAACTGCCTGGCTGGCTGAATGTAGGAGGCATGCCCCAAACACACACACAGGGCATCTTGATAAGAGTGGGAGACTAGGGCTAGGGATATAGCATGCTTACAAGGCCTAGGTTCAATCCCCAGTACTGAAGAAAAAAAAGCCTGGGAGACTTACTGATCCTAGGAGTTTAAGGAACTCTAATCATTAGCTGACCACTAAGCTAACCAAGCAGAGAGATTTTAGTGAACACACATGACAAAGAATATAGACCTTGCAGAATTAATACAGAAAGATTACTAAATAAATAAACACCACCTGCAGTAACGACAAACTCTAGGGAGGGACAGAATCTGATTTCCACAGTTGCCACATTCTATGATTTATAGTGTCCAGTTTTCAACAAAAATTAGAAAGCATGCAAAGTAATAAGAAATATGGCCAAAACACAAGGAAAAACATCGATAGCTATTGACTATCCTGGGGAACATCCAAAAATTGAAATTACTAGATAAAGACTTTAAATCAGTTATTTTAAATATGTTCAAAAAAATTAAAAGAAATTATGAGAAACGTGTCTTATCAAATAAAGAATATCACAAGAGAGACAGAACTCACTTTGTAAAAGAACCAAATAGAAATTCTGTAGTCAAAAAGTATAATACCTGAAATAAGAAATCCACTAGAGGAATTCAGCAGCAGACTTGAGCAGCAAAAGACAGACTGAGCAAACTTGAACACAGGTCAATTGATATTATTCAGTCTAAGGAACAGAAAGAACCAGAATGAAGAAAAATGAACAAAGCTTCAGAGGCACATGAGACAGTATCAATCATACTAGCATAACAGAATGAGAGTCTCATAAAAATGGAAAGGAGAAGAAAGAATATTTGAAGACATAATGTCCCCAAAGTTCATTTATCTATACACCTAAGAAGCCCAACACACTCCAAGTAGGACCATCTCAAAGAGATGACACATTGCCAAGGACAGAGAGAGAACCTGAGAGAAGGAAGAGACAAACAACTCATCGTGTACAAGGAGTCCTCAGTAAGATGCTGTTTCTGCTCAGAAACCATGGGTGCCAGCAGGCACAAGGATGACATATTTAGAGTACTGAAAAGAAAAAAAAACTATTAATCAAAAATTCTATACCTGACAAAACTATTTATCAAAATGAAAGAGAAATTAAGATACAGATAAACACTGAGAGGATCCGTTGTTACAAGAAATACTAAACTCTATAAGAAAATTCTAGAGGATAGGGGTGTAGTTCAGTGGTAGAGTACATGTGGCATGTGTGAGGCCTGGGGGTCCATCCCCAATGACAGAAAGAGAGAGAAGGAAGGAGGGAAGGAAAGAAGGGAGGGAGGGAGGGATAGAGGGAGGGAGGAGAAAGAAGAGAACTACTAAAGGGAGTCCTTAAGGCTGATATGAAAGGACACCAAACAGTAACTTGAATCCATCTAAAAAAAATAAAGACCACCAACAAGGATTACTACATAAGTAAATATAAAATAAATAAAAATGTAAACCAGGTACGATGGTACATGTCTATAATCTCAGCACTCAGGATGCTAAGGCAGGGAGGATCACAAGTTCAAGATCAGCCTGAGCTACACAGTGAGACTGTGTCTCAAAAAAAACGTATTTTTCTTTATAATTCTTTTTTCTCCTATATGATTTAAAAGACAGCTGCCCAAAACAATAATTGTAAATCCACTTTGATGAGTATATAGTGTAAAAAGATCTACATGTGCCAATAACACAAAGGAGGGGTGTAGGAGTAGTGTTTGTATGCTATTGAACTTGAATTGGTGTTAACAGAAACTGCATCGACCCAGGCAACCACTAAGATAATAAATATATATACATATATATAGTTATGTATACATACACATATATGCATATATATACACAAATATTTGTGTATGTATATAATACATTTATGTTTAAATTAGCAAGAGAATTAAAATGGTACACTAGAATATACCTATTTCATTTAAAAGTAATGGAGAGAGGAATAAAAGTGTAAGACATAGAAAACAAATTGCAACACTCCATACATAAACTGTACCTTATCGGTAATTAACATTAAATGTAAATGACTAAACACTCAAATTAAAAGTTAGAGACTGGCAAAATCAAGTTTTAAAATGATCCATATCAATTATATTTTTCATAAGAGAAATGCTTTAAACTCAAAGACATAGTTTGAAGGTAAAAGGATAGCAAAAGATATCATGTACAGTAACCAAAAGAGAGCTGAGATGGCTATTCTAATAGACAAAATGATAAACATGTATGTACACAGCAATATAACACATGAAGCAAAAGGTGAAGAATAGAAGAGAGAAATCAACAATTCAACAATAATAGTTTGAGGTGTCAATACTCCACTGCTAATAATGGATCAAATAACTAGGCAGAAGATCAATAAGGAAATAGAAGATTCAAACATGATAAATCAACTAGGGAAGAATAAACATTCTTCTCAAGTACAAATAGAATATTTCCCAAGATATGTGCTAGACCACAAAACAGCCGTAAATTTTAAAAGACTGAAATCATACAAGAGCACTTTGGATTTAAGTGAGATAGAAAGGACAGAAATTAAAAATCAATAAAAGAAGGAAATTTGAGGAATTTATAAATATGTAGAAATTAAACAGCACAATCCTAAATAACAAATGGATTAAAGATGAAATCACACGAGAAGTTGGAAAGTACCTTGAGATGAATGAAAATAAAAAAAACATGTTAAAATTTATGGAAAGCAATAAAATCGGTACTTTCAGGACAATCTGTAGCTGCAAATGCCTGTTTTTTAAAAAAGAAAATATCACCAGCTGAAACCTAACCTCCCACTTTAAGAAAGTAGAGCTACAGCACTGAGGAAAAATAAAAGTAGATAAAGAAGAGCAAACTAAACCCAATGCAAACAGAAGAAAGGGAATAATTTAAAAAATTAGAGCAAAAATAAGTGAAATACAAAATAAAAAACAATTTTTTTAAAAAAGTAATGAAACTAAAAGTTGATTCTTTGAAAATTTCAACAAAATTAACAAAACTTTAGGTAAATTCACCAAGAAAAAAAAGAGAAAGAAGACTCAATTTTCTCAAATCAGAAATGGCAGTGAGGATGTTACTATCAACCTTGTAGAAATTAAAAGGAGTCCAAGAGAATAGTATGAGCAACTGCATATCAACAAATTATATAACCTAAATGTAACTGACATACTCTTAGAAAAACACACAATACTAAAACTAAAGAAGAAACAGACAATCTGAATAGACCTATAATAAGAAAGAGAGATTTAATAATTTTTAAATCTCACAAAGAAAACCACAAACACATATGGTTTCACTAGTTAATAACAAAAGACTTGATAAACAAAGAATTAAAGTGTTGATTAACATTGTCAAGTTGACTGGGCTACAAAATGCCCTGATACTTGGTTACTTGGTTAAACACTATCTCTGTTTGTATCTGTGAGGATTTTTCTAGAAGAGATTAGCCTTTGGATCAGTACACTAAGTAATGAAGATTGTCCTTCTCCAATGTAAGTGAACAGCATCCACTTTGGGGGCCTTAATCTCTCTCTCTCTCTCTCTCTGTCTCTCTCTCTCTCTCCCCCTCCCTCCCTCCCTCCGTGCCTCCCTCCTTCCCTTCCTTCCTCTCTCCCTTCCTCCCTCCCTGTATGGGTGACTACTAAACTATGAATTGGCCATCTTCTGCCCTCAGACTGGGACTACAAGATATTATGGAAAGAAATTAAAGAGGACCTGCATGCATGGGAAGACCTCTCCTAGTCATAGGTTGGAAGAATTAGTAACTCCATTTTGTTAAGATGTAAACTAGCCCCAAATTGATCTACCAATTTAAAATAATCCCTATTAAGTTCCTAGCTATTGTTTTTTTCTTTTGTGTGTAAATTGGCAATTTAGTCCAAAACTTCACATGGAAATGCAAGGAACTCAAAATATCATAAATAAGAAGAGCAAAGTTAGAGGACTCACACTACAAGCATTACTATAGAGCTCCGATAGTCAGGACGGTGTGGTACTAGCATACAGAAAAACATATAGATCAGAGTGCCAAGAACATTCAATGGGGAAAAATGGCCCTTTGAAAAATGCTGCTAGGAAAAATGAATTTCCACATATAAAAGAATGAAATTGGACCAATGTCTCATACCATATACAAAAATTAACATCAAAGGCCTAAATGTAAGAGCAAGAAAATGTAGGTATAAATCTTCATAACCTTGGGTTACTTTCTTTGACACCAAAATCCTAAGCTACAAGGAAAAATTAGATAAATTGGATTTCATCAAAATTAAAAACATTTTGCTTCAAAAGACACAAGAAAGTGAAAAGGCAACTCACAGAAAGGTAGAAAATACTTGCATGTCATATATAAAGGACTTGTATTCCAGAATACATTTTAAAACTCTTACAACTCAATTATAAAAGCAAACTAATCCAATTTTTAAAAAATGGTCAAAGCATGTGAATAGACATTTTTCCAAAATAGGTATATAAATGGCCAATAAATAATTGAGGAAGTGCCCAATACCACTAATCATTAGTAAAATACAAATCAGAACTACTATGACACATCCTTTCATTCCTACTAAGATGACAATAAAACAGACAATAGCGAGTGTTGGCAAGTATGTAGAAAAATTGGAATCTTAGTACATTGCTGGTAGGAATATAAAATGGTGTGACTACTTTGGAAAACAGTCTGGTGGTTCCTTAAAGTTAGAGTTATGTAGGAATTCCATTCCAAAGTATATAACCATATATGTTCACACAAAAATTTATATACAGATTTTCACAACAGCATTATTCACTATAGCCAAAAGGAGAAATAACCCAGAAACCCATCAACTGACGTATGGATACACAAAATGTGTATCTGCACACACACACACACACACACACACACACACATGCACATACACACACACAGTCATCCCTTGGTAATCTCAAAGGATTGGTTCCAGAATTCCTTAATGATATCAAAATCCAAGGATTCTCAAGTCTCTTGTATTAAATGGCATATAGTATTTGCATTTAACCTATGCACATCCTGCCTTATACTTTAAATCATCTCTAGATCATTTATAATACCTAATACAGTGAAAATGCTGTGTGATACAGTTGTTACACTGTACTGTTTAGGAAATAGTAACAAGAAAAACAGCTGTACATGAGACAGGAACAGTGGCTTATGCCTGTAATCCTAGCTACTTGGGAGGCAAAGATCAAGAGAATCACAGTACAAGGCTAGCCCAGCAGAAAGTTCTCAAGATCTCAACTCAAATAATAACTGGGCATGGTAGTGCGTGCCTGTCATCCCAGCTACAAAGGAAGCATGAATAGAAAGATCACAGTCCATGTCAGCCTGAGCATAAATGTGAGACCTATTCAAAAAAAAACAAAAAAAAAGGGTAGGGACATGGGTCAAGTATAAGAGCACCTGCTTAGCAAGGGCAAGGCCCTGAGTTCAAACCCCAGTAACACCAAAAAAAAAAAAAAGGTCTGTAAATGTTCAGCACAAATACATTTTTTCCTGAATATCACCCAACTTTGGTTAAATCTGGAGATGTGGAACCAGATACAGAGGGCTGAATGTGTGTGTGTGTGTGTGTGTGTGTGTATAGATTTTGTTTATCCATTCACCAGTTGTTAGATTGGGTTGTTTCACTTTTGTGAGTGTTTGTGTGTATGCCATATAAAGAATTCAGTACTGATACATGTACTTACATTTGAATACATTACACTGAATGAAAAAAGACACAAAGGCCACGTAGTATGATTCCATTTGTATGAAATGTCCAGAATATGTACACCCATAGAGACAAAAAGTAGATTAGTGGTTGCCAGGGGCTGGAGGAAGGGAAATGAATGCCTGATGGATGTGGAGTTTCCTTCTGGAGTGATGAAAATGTTCTGCAATTAGACGGTGGTTGCATCACCTTATAAGTATACTACTTGCGGACATACTAAATTGTACTGCAAAGGGGTAAATTATATCTCAAAGAAAAAGAAAGGCAGAGGGACACATTTGACCCATGTGCTGTAGTTTGCTAATGCCTGGTCTAGAACAATGGGCTTTAGAGTCACACAGTCCAGAGATAAGATCCTAATTTTCAACTTACAGAGCTCTGTAGCCTTGGACAAGTTACTTCATGGCTTAAAGTCTCACTTTTCTTCTTTATAGAATGGGCTGTGGCCAGTACCTCCCTCTTATTGTGTGAGGATAAAGTTAGATCAAACATAAGCTCTGTGAAGGCCCTCTATCTCCAAGGCCTTGAACTGGCAGCTGCTCAATACACATGAGTGAATGGATAAATAAAAGAGTCAGCACAGTCACTGGCTCATGGTAATAAATAACAATAGCAGACCCTTTTATAGCACGTATTGCATATCAGGTACTAGGTTCTAAGTGCTTTGCAGAACTTTTAATACATAGTATTATCATCCTCCTTTTCCACATGAAAAAAAAAAAACAAACAAAACTGAGGCACACAAAGTGTAACTTTCTCAAAATCATGCAAGTAGCAAATGGTGGAGCCAAAATTAAAAGCTAAGTAGTCAGGCTCTAAAGTCTACGTAATAACTGTTGAATGTGAATCGTCGCCATGATCATCAAGTTTAAAACATATCCAAGAATTGTAGCCCCACTTCTCCCTTTGATATCTAAGCACATGCCAGCAACTCTACTTCCTCAGCATTTGAATTAGGATAAGGTGCTTCCCAAGCCTTGATGAAGCGCTGCTAGAGAGCATGTTCACTCTTTGACCCATCCAGCCTTTCGTGCGTTCAAGTTTGTACTGGATCCCTACCTGCTCTTAGGCCCCAAGCTGTATGGGGAGACAAAAAGACATCTTTCTATCCCCAAACAGCTCAGTCTAGTCAGGAAGACAATGATAATCTACAGTGGGGCGTGCTGTAGCAGAGATTATATGTAAGGGAGCTATGAAAGCACAGAAAACCCAGGGATGGCATGGGGGGGGTGGAAGAGGGAAGGGCCTGGGAACACTTCCTGGAAGAAGTGGTACCTGCAGAAGGTTTCCAAACAGCAGTGAAGAACAGTCAGGCATAGGAGGGCAAGATGGTATCAAGAATGAGGTTAACGTATATACGCAGGCCAAGAGGCCCTGGGTGAAACTCAGGGAACGAATGGCACTACGCCCAACATACCAAAAGCCTGGTTGCAGGAGGAAAACTGAGAGAGCTCGTAAGGGCCCAGTGTCATAAAAGCTTGGGTCCAGAACAACTAAGTACCCAGCACTCCCTACCCCTCTTATCCTACTTCATTTTGCTTTGCAGCATTTACCACCATCTGCCATATTATACTTACAGCCTGCTTCCTATTCATTGTCAGTCCCCTCCCACAAGAATGTAAGCTCACCGAGGCTTTGCTTTTGTTTTTGCTTTTGCTTTTTTAAATTTAATTTAATATTTTAATTGGCATACATTAACAGTAGAGGGAATTTCATTGTGATAATTCCATAAATGCCTACAGTGTACCTTGAACAAGTATTCTTGTTCCTTCCTCCCCGCTTTATCAAACAGTGTTTGGTGGGTTTCATTGTGCTGTCTTTCACATGTGTGTACATAGTGTATTCCATCCTCTTCACCCCTCAGTAACTGTTCCTCCTCCCCCCCAGGTATCATACCATTTCACAGCTGACGACCTGTAGATATTTTAGTATGCATCTCTCACAGATTGGACCCATTCTTTCGGGGAGTGGACATTGAGCATAGGGCCTCAAGCGTTCTAAACATGCACTCGGCCATTGAGCCACATCCCAACCCAAAAAGGACTTTTCCTTAACATAATCACAATGCCACCGTCAAACTCAACAAAGTGAATCATCTCTGAATATCATCTAATACCAGTGTCTGTCACATTTTGCCAGTTGTCTCAAAAATACCTTCTACATGGATCCAAACAAGACCTCTACAGTGGGGGTGGACTTTTTAGGTTTAAGGCCACTTGGTAGAACTTCAGGCCTCATGGAAAACTGAGGACTGAAACTCCTCTGAACATCCTAGATTCCTTAGCCTTAAGGGCTTCAAGACAGTCTCCCCCTGACCAGAGAAAGAAGCCGGCTATTCAAGATCCAGGCCCATCAGGAGATCTTTTTTGTTCCCTGGCAAGAGGCGAAGAGACAGGGTGAGGAATGGAAGGAGGACCAGAGGCATGCTCTGCAACCACGTTTTTGCTCTGCTTCCTGTCCAGCTCCCTCCAATCTCCATCTTCCTACTGGCTTGACTTCAGATATCTTTGGTTCCACTGTGTAAAAGTAATCGTAATTGCAGTCATTCCTGGGAGTTGCTTACCATTATGGCTAATTACACTACAGTACAATAATCATTATATGTATCATTAAAGATGTGTCAGATTGACTTTGTCATCAGCTTTATTTGATTTCAATACTAATCTGCTTTTGTAGGCACAGGCATCAGAGCTTGTTGCTCCTGGTCTCTCCTGGGGAAAGGGAGACCAGCTGTTGGCAAGGCCACAGCTGAACATCCCACCCCATCCCACCCCACCCAAGCCCAACCTTTCTGTCCCTTACAGTTCACTCCACTGTCCCATATGCTGATTCTGCTGAACCAGGCCGGAGGTCCCTGCCTGCCCCTCCTGTCTATGGGCTGCACATCTGGGCTTGAGGCAGAGCATTCACACTTACACACAGAAACAGCCCAAACAACAAAAGCCCACAGGCTCCTCTAGCATCCACCATGCTCCACGGGGATCTGTCAAGCTTCTTATTGACTCATCCCATGCAACATCTTCATTATTCTCCCGTTTTGGAGATGCAGATGCGAAATGAGCCAACATGTCCAAAGCCATCGAGTTCATCATTAGCAGAAGCAGACAGAGACCAGAGGCTGGGGGTGCTGAGCCAGAGCTTCTGTGGGAGCCGAGGTCGGGTCGGCTCCATCCGTGAGGCATTCCTCTCTGGAAATGGATGCATTTTCAATTGTCAAATATACTAAATGATGCTGCTGGGCAATTTCCTGAGAAACAAGCATGGCAGAGTTGAGCCGAGAGCTGGAGGCGGGGAGCAGCACCTTCCAGCTCTCGTGTTGGCGAGCTGTGAGAACCAGGCAGAGGGCCTGGACCAGACCTTGCATCCTCTGCCAGTTGTGAGGCCACCCCTGGCAGCAGATTCCTTGCTGCACCAAGATAGTCACTAATCAGGTGAGCCCAGGGCTGAAGAAACAGGGACAGCATAGTCAATCATTGCCCAATGAGTCTTCCCTCTGGGTCCGTGCAGACCCAATAAGTGAGATCAGTGAATGTTTACTCAAATATTCATTCAGCCAGCCTCGAGTGAGGGCCATCTTTGGGCCCTGCTTTGTGCTAAGAAGGCATCTTTGTGCTATGTAATTCTGATTCCTAAGAGCTGCATTCCAGCCTAACAGGGAAGAAGGGCGGGTAAACAAATATGCCAGAGTGAGCCCGGGGGCTGTAAAAGGCCCTGTGGCAGCACAGAGGAGGCCGAGGAACTCTGCCTTTGGGCAGCCAGCGGAGACTTCAAAAAGCTTACATTTGAGCTGGTTCTTGAAAGATGAGTCTAAACGATCTAGGTTGAGATGGGAGGGCTGGTGTTCTCTGTAATGGCAATGGCAAGCGGAAAGGCAAGGAGGTGTGACAAAGTGTGAAGGAACCCAGGGTCCTTTTGCACATGTAGGGTAAACAAGTTGCTGTTAATGTAGCTCAAAGCCCTAATTTAAGGTCCGACTTCAAGGTGGACCATTACTCCTGTTTACTGGTTTTTCATGACCTCTGCTTCCCTGCCCTGTTTCTGTGGCTGCCTTTGGCCTTTCTGCAGTTCCTTAGAACTTAGCTCAAAAGCTCATGCTGAAATAGGTCATTTCATTTTGCTCATCCTAAATGTGGCGCCAATCACACTAAGTGGCTTAGTTGTGCTATCCCAGGTTTCTTGGAGCAACAAAAGGAGGCCTTGTTTCCACTAGAGTCAAACCCAACCTGCTGTGGAGAAGGCAGCATAAAGCCCTGGGGACACCTGGGCTCCATGTGCTAGACGTTTGCTGCCCTGTGCCTGTTCTCCACCGGATGTGTTTGTTTAGCTGCTGACTGCCATCTCCATTAGAGTGACAGAAAAACTGTCAGTTTGAGTGTGGCAAGGTGATGAATCATCCTCATGTGGCCTAAGTGTACCTTTGCTAATCTGTTGATGAGCAAAGCTACATCCAGAACCTTGAAGGAGCCCACAGCCACAGTTGGAGCTTTTATAATGCAAATGAAAGCTTCATTTGGCAAAGGCCTAGAACTTTTCTCCAGATTTCTTCCTTTGGTCCTCAGAAATAACCCTTAATGGGTGGTGGAGTAGAGACTCAGGTCCCCATTTTTTCAGTGTGGAGACTGAGCCTGGAAGGGTTAAGGGATTCCAAGTGGTTCCAGTGTTGTTGGAAACCAAGCCCCTGATCACAGTGCTGAGGAGCCTTCCTGTGGTGGCTGGGCCAGGGCGGCGCCCACACATTTACAGGACAGCTGGCTCCCGCGCTGTTTCACAATATACTCACTTAAGTGGAACCTCTGCCATGTTCACACCAAACTGGTGCAGTAAGAGATAAAGAGCGATAACAAGCAAGCTTGGCGAGCAAATGCCCCTCCAAGATGTGTCACTTACTCCCTTCTTACCAGCAGGATCAGCTTCAACCTGCATAAATCTATTTTAGTGTATTTTAATTGCTTGTAAACTAAGTGTTTCCTGGATGTGCCACTGACCATGAATAATTAGAATCATTTCAGTGACTTGGGTTTTCGAAAGTGAATGAGTGAGCAGACAAAAAGGGCTGCGCAGAAGTGAGAGTCATTTGTTATGGCCTGAGTGGGAGCATTTGTCTCAGCCTTCTCCAGTTTTGTTTTGTTTTGGTTTTTTTCATGATGTCACTAGAGCCGCCTGTTTTTCAGCTACTCTGACTGCCCTTCATTTTTTATGCACCCTTATGTTAAGCAATGCCAGCTGCTGACAACAACCAGGCCTGACTGGCCACATGTCAGAGTCATTCATTGACCCAGCAAAGATGTATGGAGCACCTACTATGTGCCAGGCCCATACCACATCTTGGAGATAAAGAAAAGAATAGGGCCCAGTTCCCACCATTGGGGAGAACACTGCCTAGTGGGGGAGAAAGTCACAGAAACAAACAGTTACAGCAAGATGTGATAAGTGCTGGGATGGAGGCTGGCTCTGAGCTGTAGGAACACAAGGGAGGAACTCAGTCCATCCGGAGTAGCTGAGAGGCAGCACAGTGATCATTGCCCGATTGTCTCAAATATGCCTTTTTATGTGAACATTTTAGCAAGGACTAGAGGAAGGCAGCAGAGCTGACTAGATAAAAAGGAGTGGGAGAGACACCACAGATCAATGGGGCTATAGTGCAGGGGCCACAACTTGGCCCATGGGGTGAGTTAAGGCTGAAAAAGTCTGACAGCCAGACCAGATTGTGAAGGCCTTTGTGTTTCCTGCTTTAGTTTGGACTCTGTCCTGCAGTCAGTGGGGAGCCAGCCATGGTGCTTAAGCAGGGGGAATGACACGATCAGATCTGAATTTCTGATGGAAAACTCAAAGAGGGAGGGGAGACAGGGAAATCAGTTAGAAGCTGCCTCTGAAAGCATGGCTTGATTTGGCTTCTTCTTCCATCTAAACTTCAGGAGCCCCATTCATGCACCCCTGGCCTGGCCCTTCTTGTAGAGTATTGTAACTGCTCATTCATGCAGCTGTCTCTCCTTTCACCCTTGAGGGCAGGGGCCCATCGTCTTGTCAAGGCTGAAACCTGGCACACAGTGTGTTCAGGAAACATAGGTGTTGCATGAATCAGTGAACAAATGAGTCAGTAGGTTCTAAGTGAGTCCAGGTCCAATTTGACCTGAAGTGACCTGTCTGGTGGATGTGTCAGGGAGAAATTCCACTCTGATGGAGTATCACATCTGTCCATGGCTTTCCCCTCATTGTCCAGCACAAAAAAAAAGGATGTGTTATTCAGAAAAGGTAGTTGCCCTCAGGGCTGTGGTAGTGCTCTTTCTCTATAAATGAACATTTTGTTGTTGTTGTTTTGATTTTAGGTGGGACTGGGGTTTGAATTCAGGGCCTCATGCTTACTGGGCAGGTGCTGTACCACTTGAGCCATTTTTGCTTTGGTTATTTTTTGAGATAGGGTCTCACTTCTTGCCCAGACCAGCCTGGATCACAATCCTCCTATTTATGCTGGGATGACAAGTACACACCACCACATCTAGCTTATTAGTTGAGATGGAGTCTCACAAACTTTTTACCCAGGCTGGCCTCAAACTTCAATCCTCCCAATCTTTGCCTCCTGAGTAGCTAGGATTACAAGTGTGAGCCACCTTGCCTGGCTTATGAATTAACTTTGATTGACTTGTTTGACTATATCTTCATTGTTCTTTCCCTACCTCTGCCTTGTTACCTTCTCTCCCTTCCTACTTAGATCTTATTCATCCTTCCAGGTCAGTTTCATTGCCTTCATCTCCTCCATAAAGCCTTATCCATTCTCCAGCCCCCTATGCTCACAACTCACAATTCTCATTTCAGAATTCCCATTGCCCTGGAGAAATGAGTCTCTTCTGGCATCCCTGTCCTTGTAGCTCTTCCTGCATGTGTCTGCATTCCCTATCAGACAGTACACTCCTGCAGGCCACAGGCTCTCTCTGCTTCATCATCTCTCGATCTACCACAGTGCATCCCGCACCAGGAGATAGCCATTGTTTTCAAATACTCCCCAAAGCATCATGCTTACTGTCAGGCTGTCCATGACAGAGAATGCCAGTCTGGGGAGTTCCCTACACCTCTTTCTATCTCCTTGCATATACTGAGATGTATGGGGAGTTTATTTTTTTGACAAATAGAAAAAAAATCATTGCTTATCAAACAATGGGAATATCAAAGAACCAAGATCCCCTAAACTGTAGTATTGCAGGTGTTTTAAAAGCACAAAACCCAATGGTAGCCACTCGGGGTCCTAAGTTCAAATCTTTGCTGAGGAGCACATGGTGAGGAGACCCCACTCATAATCCTGAGTGAACCAAAAAAGATGAACATTTTGTTTGAAAGGACTCAGACTGAAGTAGGTCTACTTGGATCACCTTAAGCTGTGCCAAGGATTCAAGTTTCCCAGATGAAGATGCCCAGAGACAATTATAAATGCAAATCAGAGGCCAGGATAAACCCCAAGTAGACCCACAAGTACAGGGTCTCTGCAGAGATGTAACTAAAACAGCAACAGAAACCGTGGATGCTTGGAGAGAGAGAGAGAGAGAGAGAGAGAGAGAGGAGAGAGAGAGGAGAAGCTGTGGACATGATAGAGAAGTGCAGTTCACAGACAGATGGAGGAAGAGGGTCCAGGAAAGGAGACTATAAAGGAACAGAGAGTGCGGTAATGATGAACGAGAAGGTAATCTCAAAAAGAAGGGGAAGTGGGATGCTTTATGCAGGCGGGAGGTCCAAAGAATGAATGATGATTCAAAAGACAACATTGGGATGGACAATTAGGAGGCCACTCTTGGTCTCCTAAGGCAGAAATAGCAAGTATAGAGCACAGCTGACTTCAGCCCTCCCCTGGGTACATTAGAAATTGAACATGGCTGAGCCTACATCCCAGCCTCAGAATCCTCCTTAACATGGCACCCCAAGCAGCTACTAACAATTAATGAGAGTGACCAACAAGCTGAAATTTCTTTGCTATCCCCTTCTACAAAACAAGTCCATGGAGGGGTGAGGGAGAAACCAGGCTGCGGTGGGAGCCAAGGTGGTGGAGAAAAGAGAATTAGAGAAGTTTAGAGATGGAGGTTGCTTGATGTAGTGTGAAGACTGAGCTGAGGCAGTGCTTACTTATCCTCCAATATAATCAGTTTTCTTTTTTATGGGAGTAGGAGCAGGCAGTAGTGGGGTTTGAACCCAGGGCCTTATGCTTGCTAAGCAGGCACTCTACCACTTGAGCCACACCCTCGGCCCTCTTTTGCTGTAGTTATTTCTTGGATAGAGTCTCACATTTTTGCAGTAGATCGAAATCTTCCTACCTATGCCTCCCACATAGCTCAAATTACAGGTGCAAATCACCATACTGTCTTATCGGTTGAGATGGGGTCTTGATAACTTTTTCCCCAGGCCCACCACAAACTTCAGGCCTCCTGATCTCCACCTCCTGAGTATCTGAACCACCACACCTAGCCCTTAGAATCAGTTTTCAAAGTCATCTTAGTACTTATCCTGCAACAAGCCAGGCAAACCAATATTCCTATACTATTCCTTCTTCCATCCCCAGTCTTGGTCAAAGGAAAATTTGATGTAAAAAAGGTTCATGTGTAGGTTTCTTTCCAAAATATTCATTTGATGAATACAGACATAGGGTATAACCAGAGTTGGCCCTGCATGTATTTATGAAGGAGGAATTCTTTCTAATACTGGAAATTTGAGGATCCACAGTGATGTGGGGAAGGTATTAGTCTTGGCCAAGGCTCTTCCCAAAGCCCCTGAAGCCACACCCTGAAGGAAACCCTTGGACTGCAGGGAGGCCACTAGAGAAGTGGCAGCCATCCTGAACTTGCCTCTCCTGCCTCCTCTCTACCTCCTTCTTTGCCCCCAAACACCAACTTTAATAACATTTAGTATTGCGTATGTGATCTAAGCTAGACATTGTTTCTTAGAGCTTTACGTGAATTAACTCATTGATTATCACAGATCTTCTGTCACCTTTACCCCCTTGCCTTTCTTCTCTGCCACGTCTAATTTCTCGTTCCCTACCCCCCTTCCATCTTTCTTAGTCACTTTCACTTTCTTAGTCACCTTCTGTTGATCTCTCTGCCCCTCTTTCTGCTTTCAGGGTTTTGGGAGACAGGCTGAGCTCTTCAAAATTCACCCTTATTCAGTCTGAATAGACATTTGTAAGGAAACCCAATTCTACCCATGTTCATTACATCCATGGCTCCATTTCTCTATATGGTTGATGGTGCCCAAGACAAATGGTAACATGTCGCATTTGATAATAACATTTACTGAGCATGCGCTTTAAGCCAGGCATGCTCAAAGGGTGTTATGTGTGTATTATCACGACAATCTATAAAGTAGGTTATGTTATTTTCCCCATTTTACAAACAAGAAGACCAAGGCACAGAATAGTTACGTAACTTGCCAGAGGTCACATAGCTACTAAATGGTGGCACAAAGACCTAGAGCTCTTCCGACATGACTCCAGAAACCCCAGTCTTTTGCTGACTGCTTTGTGATTTAGTGGAAAGCCTACTGGGCTTGAAAGTCTGAAGCCATGGGTTCAAGTTCACAACTATTACATTACATTAGGGTCTTAGACAAGTCACCCAACTCATTCAATGTGCCACACATTTCAGAACTTTTCTTGTACTCTGATAACCACACAGTTTAGTCCTCCACCCCTCCTGTAATTATGTCTTTCTATTTAGATTTTCATCTCCTTGAAAGCTGTCACCAGACCTTATTCTTTTTTTTTTGCACTCAGCTTTTCCCCAGGCCCTAGAATGATGCTCAGCACCCAATAGAGTGTACGCTTCTACATTTTGCGTGTGAGCGCGCATGCACACATAGTGTTGCAGACTGGCTAATGTAGGGACCTTACAAATTAGATTAACTATGCAAAAGGGCCATACATATCTGTGCACGAAGCCTCTAAATATGTTAGCTAATGAAGTAAGACTTACTTATTGAGCATATTATCTACTAAAATGTAATTGGTGCTCAAGTAAGATAATATTCCCCAGGTTTACCTGGTTATTTTGCTTAGTAGACTTGTTTCGATACCAGTAGTTAAGGGGTGTGGCACAGTCACAGAGCACATGCTTTCCATGCACAAGGCCCTGGGTTCAATCCCCAGCACCATAAAAAGAATCTGAATTATAAACTATTCCCATACCCTATCCATTCCCCACCTCATTCATCACACAAACACTTCTTAGCGCAGCTCTGCTTGGGAGCATTGCCTTACCATCAAGCAGTCCCTAAGTACTGGCTGTTCTAGAGCAAGGCAAGGCCACAGGTGGGATACACATGGAGTCCAGACAGGCCACCAGGTTTCCATTCCATTTTTCCAGCAACAAAGAATTCATTTTTTTCTTCCATCCTCATGTCCACCTCTACCTGTCACCTCTCTCCAATATCGTGTATCTCCCTGACCTCTTGGTTGCACTCTGGACACTCTGTCCCCCTCCCACTGGTTAGCAATCGCCTTTGATGTGCTGCTTACCACCAGTTCAATCCAACAGCTAATGGAGTTATTATTTTTGTTTGTGTTGTAAAGCCATGGCAATAAAATTTACTCCCAATAATACCACTGCAATTTTATGTCCATAAAATGTACCATCAATGACATATGTAATAACTGAATTTCCTGTAAATAGAAATCTTTTTCTGGGAAAAAGAGGGCTTTTGTTTCCATCACCATTGGACCTAAGTTCTTTGATGGCGTAATTGGTAACATAGGAAAGGTTGAGAGGCATCGTATAAGACCATGTTAGGATCTGGGCACTGGTGGCTCACGCCTGTAATCCTAGCTACTCAGAGGCAGAGATCAGGAGGATCATGGTTCAAAGCCAGCCCAGGCAAATGGTTCATGAGCCCCTATCTCAAAAAAACCCTTTACCTTGAGTGGCTCAAGGTGCAAGCCTCAGTACCACAAAAAAAGACCATCTTAGGGTTCAAAGTGCTGATATGTGGCTCTGATGAGATCTGTTCACAGGGTGTGTAGGACAAGAAATGTTCTTTCTGGCAAGGGACCAGGTTACTGTCCAGGCACAAAATTCCCAAGTGAAGACAGAGGAAAGCCTCAAGGATCTGAATTGACACTGACCTTGGGCTTGCCCTGATTTAGAATTTAAAATAGTTTTTCAGAAAAGGTAGCCCCCGAGTGAACAATTAAAAGTTTGAGAGCTGCTTAGAATATTCTAGAAAGGATGCTGGACAGAAGCAGTGTGGCTATATCCCCAACTAGATACAGCTTGTCCCTGATATTCCAGATTTCACTTCACTGTACTTTGTACCTTGGTCCCTGCTGTGACCTCACTTCCACACACTGACATCACATCTCTAGAAGCCTGCCAGACATAATGACCCAGATGCCTTGCTATCATCTCAAACCCAACTAAAACCAAGCCTACCATCTTCCCTTGGCTGCACTCGCTCTTCTGATCAATTTACCTCAGTTTCTTTCAGTGGCACTGACATTCTCCTACTCAAAATCCAGGGGTTAACTTCCACTTCTCCCTGCAATCTTCCTCCACCATCGACCTGAGTCCTGTTGAGTTTACCTTCTCAGTGTCCTTCTGTCCCCTCTGTCCCCACAGCAGTACCCCTGGGTCAAGCCCTATACCACCATCTTCATCTTCACAATGGTTGCCTGGCCTTTCTGTGCCACCCCCAGTTCTCATACAGCACTGCTCCAGTCCTGCCCCTGCCCTAGTGCCTGTCACATCAACTCCTGTCTCCTCAACCTGAGAGTCACGGCTTCCCAAGCTGTCCTTTCCAACTTTAGCCACCTCACAGCAACCTCTAGTCCCCAAACTTGTCATCTGTTCTCTTGCCTCCTTTAATTAACTACACCTCTCCCAGCACACACGCCCCATCACTGCATCCTTCAAGGCCCTAATTCTCCCTACTGGATGTGAATCTCTGTGGAATCTTAATCACACTTTATTTCATTCATTAATGAATTGAGTACCTATTGTTTTCCAAGCCTTATGCTAAGACCTGTGGGTAATGTAAAGATGAATAAAACATAAGAAAGAGTAATAACAGGGATGATTTGATCAAAGTACATTATATGTGTCTGTGGCCATATCACAATGAAACCCTTTTGTACAATTAATATATACTAATAAAAATAAAGATGAATAAAACGTTTTCAGAAGCCAAGAAAATAACTTTGGAGTAATTAGAATGCTACCCAACTGTATACAGTTTACTTTATTGTAAATAATGGTGAACAGTGGTCAATAAATAGTTTTATATTTAAAAAAACAGGCTGGAGGTGAGGCTCAAGCAGTAGAGCACCTGCCTAGCAAGCACAAAGCCGAGTTCAAACCCCAGTACTGCAAAACAAACAAACAAACAAAACCCAGCATTTTTCCCTTATGAATCTCTGTCTAATGGGCCAGATAGACATAACTAACTCAGTCTCTCAGGCTGTGCCTGCCTCCATCCTGTAGGCTCTTTCCCCTTAGCCTACAAAGATACTGAAGAACACCCCCACCCCCACCATCTTAAACTACCCACCCTACTCCAGCCCCACCCCACATCAAACTCCTTATAAAAACGTATATCCTCATCGTTCTCTTCTCTGCTTCTGTCCAACTCCTCAGCCCCCTCCGGTTAGTGGCCAAATCCTCCACTAGCTTTGCTGTAGCCAGTCCCCTTCCCATGGACACCGGGAAGACTCTTTCAGTCCTCCTCTTGTTTAACCTCTCTGTGAGATTTCAAATTGGCATCAGAACCACTTCTGGTCCCTTTGGCCACCTCTGTGGTATTGCCATTTGCCATGATTCTTTCCTTTCCTTGCCTCTCTTCTCTCCTCGCTCTGTAACAGACTCCCACCCTGCCAGCCATGGCAGTGTCATCTGATTCTTTGACTTTATGTCGTTGATAATTCTGAAATCTACAACATGTGTGGTGAGAGCCCCAGCCTCTCTCCCGCACTGGGATTCCTCTGTCACAGGCCACTACATCACCAGGATCCTGACCCTGCGCGTGTTCCCCACACACATGCACTCTGCTCTCAGACCTCATCCTCCTAGTGCTCCTCCCCAACACCCAGAAATCCTTGGCTCTCCCCTCTACCTTATTCCCCACCTCCAATGTACTGTGTAATAGTCCTGTTGATGCCATCTTTGAAGTTTGTCTCTCTCTCACAACTGTCCTGGCCCTGTGAGCACCCCTCAGGACTGTAGCACCATCTTCCTAACTGGTGTCCCTACTCACATTCCTCCCCTCAAATTCTACTGTCTCCACACGGTAGCCAGTGAGCCCTCCCCAGTGCACAGCTGGGCATTCACTCCCTCCTTTGAAAGCTTCCTGTATCTTCCCCAAGATTCGACTCATTATCCCCCAAGTATTTCTTGACTGCCTGCTAGGTGCTCATGTTGTTTTGGGAAGTGGCAATAGAGAAGGGGACAAAACAATGTTCTGCCCCCATGCCTTAGCTTTGTGGCCTACCTATTAGCCTCGTCTAATTATATCTAATTAGGTGGGAGCAATAATAGTCCGTACCCATATAGGTTGGTCATGAGAATGAAGTTAGTCAATCCATAAAAAGTGCTTAGACACTTTAGTGATAGCTAACATTACTTTTATTTCTGACATTGTTATTATAGCTCTTGTGGCACTGCTCTGTAACAATCCCTCCTGTTAAACATGTCTTATTGTCCTTGTGCCCCAATGGCTAACCTAGTCTGACACATAGTAGGTACTTACTAAATGTTGAGGGGAGGATAAAAGGATCAGTTGATTCAGGTTTGTGACTCGGTTTCCCAGGACCAAACAGGATTACGAAGACTAACAGCAACTTTAACGCTTCTTCTGATATCCTTTTGACCGAGGATCTCATTGTACGCTGTGTTCATTGTGTGAGCAAGGGCTGGAGAGGATTGAGCAAGAATGGAGTATTAAGTTGGGCTGAACTAAACTGGAGCTGAGCTGTTTACATTCCTTTATTCATTGACTCTTGGGTCAAGGAAAGACAGACTGCCCTTACCTTCAACACCCAGCCAGCCCTCTGTCCCACCTCAGATCTTCCATTTGCCCCCCTCCCCAGTTCCATGTTCCCCGCCAAAATATTTCAGTTGAAACCCTGGAAGCCAAAGGAGTGCTGAGGGGAAAGGGAAAGGGGTGGAGAGGAGTGAGCGCCTCCCTCCTTCCTCTGCTGAGATCAAAGCCAGCATTTTTGCATGAAGGTCAGCTGGTGCCTTTCATCCCCTGCCCCACCTGTCTGGGATGGGATTGCTGTGTGCCCATTTCCTTTCCTCTTGGGGGCTGGAGGGCAGTTCCAGGGTGGGGCCTTGAGCTATTTCAAGTGCTGGCCAAATCCCTCCACCCCGACATCTCTTTTGCCTCTTCTGTGATCATGTTTCCTCTCCACCTCGCCAGTCAGTAACAAGTGGCAGCACCACAGGACCGGAAACTATGAGAGAAGTCAGTTTCTTCACAGGCCCCAGGCTAAGCTAATGGCTTAAGCAAGTGAGGAGGGGCACTGGGGCTGCTAGGCTTGGGCTGGCAGGAGGAACAGGCTCTTCTTTCTACATCTCAGCCCCAAGCGCTTCGCCAGTGTTCCTCAGGGTATGGAGGAGACAGGGTTAGGCAAGGGCCTCTTGCCCCAGGAGAAGAAAATTCCCATTTATCAAAGTCCTACTATGTCCGGGCCCTCAGTTAGGTCCTTTGATAGATATTATCTCGCTGGCTCTTAACAGCCCAACCAGGTCAGCATTTCTCATCCCTCGGGTGGAAATGACGAAACAAAGATTAACAAGCTTACCTGAGGCACACAGCTAAATCCAGGCGCCAAATTCCAGCTCTCCCTGACTCCAAAGCCAGTGCTCTTTCCACCCCATCATGATCCACCAAGAGCCTAGAAAAGCTGTTCGTGTTTAGAAGGTGACTCTGAATTATTCCACACAATTAACTGAGCAGCTAGCTAACCTCTTGGTGAATTAATTTATTTCAACATACATGTAAGGAAAAACTGTGATACTTGAGTAGGCAGAGAACATGACAGAAGTTTCTGCCTTTGCACAGTTCATAGTCCAGGAAAGAGGATTTAGCAAGTGCAAAAATAAAAACAAAACAGGGAAACAGAAGTGCCATGAGGGAGCTGGAGAGGAGACACAGGGTACCATCTTTTCTTTTAGATATAGCCTATGACTTCTGAGGTCTATGGTTTCCCTTGGCCCTAAGCAGAGCCTTCAGGACTGGGGCCAGCCACCTGCCATGTGGAACTGGCTCTCAACCCAGGGAATTTCTTCAACCATTTGAGTCCCCTAGCCCAAGTCTAGTGCAAAGAAGCAGCACCTGACAATAATATTTGATTGGTGAAGGTGGGGAGAAGTTTGGGAGTCCAGACTTGGCTGTTACCTGCAGGCAGCCTGCTTTATTGATGACTTTGTGTCACTCAGATAGTTAAAGCCAGGTGCAAATGAAGCTAGGACAAGGCGCTTAATCCTAGTAGAGCTGAGTTCTGTCACGTGGCCGTCAGTTCTGACCCCGACTGACCATGTGGTTAGCAACCCTGTACTCTGGGTCAAAGAGGAGGAAAGTAGGAGAGTGTGGGTAACCACACAGTAGGCACTCACAAGCGAGGACATGATGTCCCTAACCCTCGGCCCCCGGCAAATGACTCTCGACATGCCTTGCTGACCCAGGATCAGCAGTGTCATCCACATGTGGAGACAGAATGTTCCCTCCTCCTGTACCTCAGCTAGGCCCCCTGCCTCTGATTTTTTTATAGCACTTGCATGCCCGGGGTTTGGGTCTCCCAGAAGGGCTGCTTCATTGCAGCTGTTTTTCTTCTCCTGCCCTCATATAGCCATGAGATGAGTGTAGCACTTGACACTGTTGGAGAAGAGAGGCCACCTAAGGAGACGGCACCACACCTGTTTGAAGCCTTCTCTTCAGAGCCAAGCTCACGAGGTCCTCAGCCTTGGAGCAAGGGGCCCTCTTGACTAAAAATACAAGGCTCTCAAGTTTCTTTGGCCAGGATGAGGGGTTAGTTTCTGGATGTGTTCCCCAGGTAACCCCTCTTGTCTGTCCATATATGGGTTTGGTAAGGTGATCTCTACTCAAGGCCTCTTCCATCTCCAGAATTTGGGGTGTCAGGCATCAGCATGAAGGACCTAAGCCCTTCTACCTTTCTAGGTCAGTATACACACATACACACACACACACACACACACACACACACACACACACACACGCAGCATTAGAAGCACCTGCACAATCCTGGGCATTCTCCCTTAAATTAAATGTGTAGACTTTTCTGTCATGGATATGCAAAAGCTGTCTCCCCATCAAATGACTCCCATGGATTCCACAAAGACACTGTGAGAAACCCTGCAGACTCTTCCCCAACATCTCCCACAGTGCCAGATGTACATGCAGACTCTTAACAAGGATAATTTGGTGACAATGGCAGTAACCCTGGATTATTTCTAAGAGCTCTTTATAGCATTGAAGACATGATACATAGCAGGATCCCTGTTTTCGTGTCCACTGTACGATTTTTTTCGTGGAATTTGAAATCCCCTGGTCTTCTTACCACTTAACAATATCACCATTGAAAGCACATAATTTTAAGGACCATATGCTCTCTCTCCAGAGAGTGTGCACAAATACTATTTCTGTTAAAAACTAAACAGAAATAGTAGGTTTGCATATTTCCCATTCAAAGATTTAGCCCAATTGAATGATTCCCTTTGTCATACAGTGTTTTTCCTCAAGTGGGAATCAGATATTGTGACTTACCAAAGGTCACAAGGAGGCAGCTAGTGAGCTAGAAATAGAATCCACAAACCTTTATTTTGATTCCTTGAATTTAAAAACAAATAAACTCTGCTATAGAGAAAGAAAAGCTAAAGTCAAGAAACTAGTAGACTTGTTTGCCATTCCTTGGGCAGGAAATTCAAGCCACCCAAAGCCAATGGGCAGCTGCCATGAGCTGTGAGGCCCCAGGAGATGAATAAGAAATGGGCTACCTGCTTTCAGGTTGCTGATGACCCAGTAGGGAAAGGGGAGATCCAGACACTGTTGGAAATTGTCCATCCAATGCAGAGTGTGCTTGTGAACACCTGGGGGGCCGCAGAGGACGTCTCCATCCTTACAGCCCTCACTGCATCCGGCACAGTGACCTGTGTGTGATATGCAGGCAGACTCTGCCTATCTGAACAGGGGCCATAAGAGAGGTACCAACAGAATGTCTGGGGCTTGGCGGAGAATGAGGGACAGCTTTGTGAAGGAGGTGACATTTGAGCTGCGCCTGGAAGGATGGGGAGGTTTTCCCGCAGGCAGCAGGGATTGGAGGCAGGCCTTTGCAGGCCCTGGGAAAGAGCAATGGCTCTTTAGAAAAGGGAAGACCTGAGCAGGGATGCCTGGGGAGAGCACAGAGCAGTCTGCCATTCTAGACAAAAGGGAGCAGAAGAGCTATGGCTGGAGAGAAAACTTGAGACCTGAGGGGCGCTTGAACAGCAAGCCAAAGAATTTAGCAGGGGAGTGTCACTAGGGCTGCAGGAGCACAGTGAGACCACTGGGGCAGGGCTTCCTGCTGCATGATGCTGCTCAGCCCAGCGAGGCTTCCCTGGCCTTGTTGGTAGTGGTGAGTTTCTTTTGATTGTCCTGTTTGTATGTGGATTGGTTTGGAAGTTTTATGTGGTTTAGTTTGTTTTTTGGCCTTTCCCTTTTCTTACAGTTTTTCACAGCATATGGTCCTGATTATGTGCTGGAAATCACGCCAAGCTGCCGGCCAGACCGCAATGAGCCCCACCGAATCCAGCAAATCCTCAACTACATCAAAGGTGAGCACCACCCCTTGAGCCCTGCCCTCCTGATTCCTCCCGGTTTGTGGTGGCCCATCGCAGGGGGCTTCCTCAAATACCATTTGTCTTTTGGTGGCTAATCATTTCACTGAGTTGGAAAGGAAACCTCTTTTTTTTTTGGTCTGACAGCTTAGCTGGAATCCTGCACAGGCCACTCTGGCTGAGATTGTCGTTTGGCCAGCTAATGTCACCTTCAGAAGAACAAAAGGTTCGGCTTTAGGTGCCTCCAAGGGCAAATCAGTTCTAAAATATGCCCTGAGATCCTTTTTCTTTCAAAAGGCCAAGCGTAAAACCATGCATGGTTAAGGGATAAGTGTGTGGCTCAGTGGCAGAGTGTTTGCCTACATTGTGTGAGGCCCTGGTTCCAGCCCCACACTGCAAAGATGTGGGAAGTTGACGTCAATTTAGACTTGAAGAGGTCAGGGTAGAAAAGGCGCTCACAGACATTCTTTTCTAGTATGGACAGTCCCTGGCCAGTAGTCATGAGATACTGCAGAACTCCAATGAGGGACTCTGATGTCTTGGGAATGGACTTTCCAGTTTCGCCCAGAGTTCAGAAGATGAAGCTGCCGCCCCTGTCCTCCTTCCATTCTTGAAGCTGCCCTGGAATCCTTCTGGCCTCAGGGTAGAGGGGAAAGGGCCATTGCCTTCCTGATTGCACTGCCCACTAGCTGTTTGTGGTCACTGCCATCAGCTCTCCAGTAGAGCCCCTGTCTTAAGCCCCAGGTGCTTCTTTACAACTCACTTCCCATCTCCTTATTTTAAGTAGTTGGGGCAACCATTTTCCTGTTTAATTGATTTTGTATGTGCGTGTGTAATCTAAATAATTAGGCTTTTTTTGGATCCTAATTATTTGCAGAGTTAAGAAGGCACAGGTATCATTTTTCCTGTGCTAAAGAGTGAAAATCCCATCTATTCGTAAAATGACCAAGATAGCACCAGGTCTCCTACCTTTGACTCCCTTGTTGGAACATAATCCAGCATGAAAGGAGGATGTGCTATGTCCTGAGAGTCGTTGCCGAGGATGCTGTTAAAGCCCAGATCCACTAACAGAGCCCAGGCTATGGAGGCAGCACAGCCTATAGGCAAGGACTCCATGTCTTGTGGTTCTTGGCTGGAGAAAAATTTCGAAGCTAATAAGTCATAGTCTTATGATTATACTCACAGCATTGCTTACTGCCCTTTTCAAGATCCTATAGCCTTCAGCTTTCTCCGGTATTGTTTTGAGCTACCTCCATCTCTCAATGGCTACCAACCCCACAGTCCTCACTTCCTAACCAAATCCTCCTCCCTGTCCAGTCTTTAAAGCTTTCAAACTCCTTTTGTGGCTGGCCTGTCTCCAGTCCTCCTTACTCTGCCACAGCCCGGGAGAACACTAGTGTTCCCACCCTGGTTTGCCCTGCTCCTCTCAACCCTATTTCTGCCAGGACTCATACTGGACCAATTTCTCTAGCCTTTCCATCTCCATGCTCTAAATCATGATAGAGCACAGACAAAGCAAGAGAAAGGGAGAAACTATTGAAGCCTCTGCCAGCCTCTTGCCCACACCTCCACATGTGCACATATGTAGGGCTGGCAAAGTGGCTCAAGCGGTAAGAGCCCTTGCCAAGCAAGTGTGAGGCCCTGAGTTCAAACCCCACTACCACCAAAAATTTTAAAAAAGTAGCCTGATGTGTAGCTATTTATGTGCCCTTGCTTCCTTGCACATGTCCCCAAGGCACATAGCTCTAGAGAGTGGTGACATCTTACTATTGAGGAAATGGAAATAACAAGCAAGAAAAGACATGAGATAATGCAAAGGGAGGAGAATGAGGAAAGGTTAGAAACGTAAAAGAGGAAGAAATGGAAGGGAGGCTTGAGGTAAAAGGCTGTAATAGGGTTGGTAAAAATGAACAGATCCTAGAGGCTAGGGAAGTTCCATGGAAGTCAAGATTTTAAAGATTCTAATAGGTTAATACAACATTCTGATTGTAAAACAATTAATATATAGTTGGAGAAACATATGGACCAGGAACTGGTGGCCCTCAAAAGCCACTGGGCACATGTGAAATGAGAGAATGTGGCTTAGCAGCGTTTTGTCTGAAAGAGAATTAAGGATCATAGTTGACACAGAGCTCTGAATGAGTCACTGGGGCAAGGTGGCCTCCAGAGATGCTGATGCAGTATCGACCTCACTTTCAAAGGGCTCTAGACAGATAGGACCATGTCGCGGGAGGTCAGTTGTGCTGCGGAGAGGACTGGAGTCCAGGCTCCAAGAGGTCTGGTTGGAGGAGCTGGGCTTTCTGGAGAAGAGAAGACTCGGGGGGACATGATCTCTATTTCATATCTCTGAGAAGCTGTCACAGAGCAGAGGATGGGGGCAGGGTCTATGTTGCCACAGGGTGCAGAGCTGAACCCTTGGATAGATATTATTTTAATAAAAAAAAAAACCCACCTGATTTTCGTTCAACAGAAAGACAGATTTCCTGATAATTAGAGCTTTCCATAGTGGAACAGGCTGCCCATAAAAGAACGGGGTTTCTGTCACTAGAGATACACAAGTAAACGTGAGACAGTTGCTTGGCTCTCACACTCTAGAGGGGCTCCTTCCTTGGGGGAGGATGACTAGACGAAATGATTGTTTGGTTCCTTCCAACCCTAAAATTCTAGAATGCTGTGGTATGATGAGAACATAGAAAAAAGTAAAAGGAATATGGTAGGAGTACAAGGGTTGGCAGGTGACTCATCGTCATTGGGTGGGGGAGGTAATGCTGTGATAGGAGGGAATGAATACGGAGGAGAGAAACGATCTCACTAGGAGGGAGGGAGGGAGGGTGGAATAGAATACTAGGAGTGTTTAGATTTTTCACTTAGCTACTCCTTTCACATCAACCAAGGCTTGTATTCTAGCCATGCAAATTAGCAGAGTGCAGGAGTCCAGGACCAAAAAGAAAATCAGCTCAACCTAGAAGAAATGAGACTAGAAAGAAGTCCGAATGTTGCTAAAAGTGGCCAGGCTAACCTGCTATACTGATTCTGTGCCCCTCAGCCTAGTGACGCAGGCTGCCATCAGATAGCGTGTTGCCATGACAATGGTCAGTGTGGAAAGGCTGCTGAATTTTCTGCATTCTGAAAGATTTTCTTGAACCTGTCTCTAAGAGTGTCATTTGTTCTTGCATGTGAAAAATCTCGGCAAAACTGGCCATTTCTCAGTGAGTCTCTGCCCCACCCTATTCAAAACAAAGAGCAGGGTGGGGGGTACAGGGTGATATGGGGAGGTGAGGTGGCAATGAGGGAGCAGATGGACTCAACTCCACTCTATGTGATGGAGGTTGGCCAGCATGTCTAGTTGAATTTGCTCAGAATTGAGCTTAGTTTTCTTTCTCTTTCCCACTACATCCCTTACAGATACAAAAGATGTGATTTTAGGCTCTTGGGAATCAAACCCGAGAAGATGCATCTTATGGTAATGCATTCCATGCCTTGGGATAAGGGAAGGCACCGTCAAAATGAGACCTCACTTTGCCCCATCTTTTCTGCCCATTAGTCTCTCCAAGAGAGAAAAAAGGCAAAAGTGAAACCATGGAACATCAATTCAAGCTGTTCATTTTGTACAGAGGAAGGCTCTGTTTTGCCCCCACAGATTGCTACCCAGTTAGGGTGCCAATGACTTACCCTAAAGGTAGGTGTCATTGTTCATAAGGAAGTACGGGTCAGAGGAGTGCATGGCCAAGCCCGGCTCATGACAGCTACTATGACATCATCCTCGCCTCATCTTCACAGCTCAGAGTTGTTTGCCTTTCCTCTGGTTAACATACTCCAGAGGAATTGGCTCACAGTGAACCTTCCAGAGTTGGAACAGTGCTGATGTGATCAGTCCCCAGAGAGGACCAGCTCCGCAAGCCTGGCTAGCTCTGCATGGGGAAATGGGGGCAGAGGTTTGCTAGTCCGAGGTACTGATGACATTTGAATCAAGTGGAGGCTGGCTTGGGGGGCTCAGAGCTTCAGGTTACAGCCCTGACCCAGCCCTCTAGGGAAGGGGGAGGGTACGTTGTGCATTCGTGAGTAAGTGTTGGAGTTGTAGCTGGAGGTTTCAGCGCTTGCTCTGAGTTCCCAAAATTTGCCTGCAATAGAAAAGAAATGAAATGGGGGCAGGAGGAGAAGAGGAGGCCGTCTGAACGGGAGCTTCAGAGTCAGGCAGATGCCCCTAGTAAACCTACCCCACCCCATATTGCAAACCCCAATCTGAGGCACCAGAAATCTCATGTCTCCCTGGAAGTAGAAGGAAGGCAGCCCTGAGCAGCCCTTAACGTTCTGGTGCCCAATCCAGGCTTTTTAGAGCTTCCCATCCCTCCACTCTGCCACACCTCTGTCACCCACACCTTAACGGAATCTGGAGTGCCCAGCCCCATTCTGAGCTAAGTAGAGAAGGAAGAGGTGACAGAAGACAGAGCAGCCAGCTTACCTGGCTCCTGCTGCCTGAGTGTGCTGCGGCCACCAGCTCCTGTCTGTTCTTCACAGTTCCTGAGTTCCAAGCTGAAACCCTCTTTGCACATCTGCCCTAACATTCTCAGGAGAACCGCTGTGCAGGACGAAAGCAGCACTGCCTTGGGCAGCCTGAAATCTGGGGATGACATCTGGTAGGGCCTGGCTGGCAGGTGAGGCTTCAGATCTGGCCATGTTCAAGGCCAGGTGGAGCCCAGAGGTCAAAGCAGTGCTTCTGACTGGTGGGACTTTACGCCATGGCAACACAGCTTCCTCCCACACCTTCTCTTGCTGCCTGAGAAGCCATGAGGATGAGTTGAGAGGCAGGGTTGGTCCCAATGTCAGACTGACTATTTGTCTTAGGGCTTCTTGGAAGGACTTTAGGGCAGGACTGTGGTAGATGCCCTGAACCAATTTGCATAGCTTCAGGTGAGGATCTCTGTGACGTCCATGCCTTCTCCCTCCTTCCTGTCCCCTACCCTCTCTGTATCCCTCTCCTTCTGCCTGTGGTCCTTTCTGGGAGCCTACTACCAACCTGGCCTTCCCCATCAAGTAGGTTTCTCTCTTTGCTTCACTAAAGAGTATAAGAAATGGAAAAGTCAGGCCAGGCGTTGGTAGTTTTCACCTGTAATCCTAGCTACTTGTGAGGCTTAGATTAGGAGGATCACAGTTCAAGGCCAGCCTGGGCAAACAGTCCGTGAGACTCCATATCCAAAATAACCAGAGCAAAATGGACTGAAGGTGTGGCTCCAGATGTACAGTACCTACTTTGCAAGCATGAAAACTTGAGTTCAAACCCAGTTCCATGAAAGAAAAAAAGAGAGAAAGAAAGAAAGAAAAAGGAAGAAAAGGAGAGGTTAGTGGTTGTTGTTGTTAAACAGAGAAACAAGTTATTAATATGTCATGCTAAAAATTGCACAAATTCTGAAATAAAAATGGAGGCTGCTCCTCTAAAGTTATGATAAGTCAGTCAGCAGTTTTAACAAACCACAAAAACCAATGGCAGATTACTTATGAAGACTTGATATTTGGGCTGGGGACGTAGGCCAGCTCAATAATCCACCTATATTTTTTGAACCTCCCATATGTTCAGTGCTATGAGAAGTTGGAGCCATGGTCTCTGCTTCTGATGAAGTTGATAAATATGAATTAGGAGATAAAACTAGCCTCCTTGGTCAGCTCGGGACACAGCAAGGGCTGACGCTGTGCAGAAGCTGCCATTAAGGATGCTGGGAGGACTTGAGCAGAAGTGAATGAGGATATGATTGCAGCAAGGGAAACTCAGAAAGGTGGGGAGGAAACAGAGTGTAGCTTCCCTCAAATTTCAGGCTCAGTGGTCCGCACTCTGGTGGTGGGAGCCATTCTAGGTTCTGGAATTAGAACAGTGACATTTGGGATGGACCGTGATGGTCTAGTCCAAAGGTGGGCCTGCAAGGGCCTAGACTAGGACAGAGGGGGTGGGGTCAGAGGAATGGCCAAGAGCTGTTAGGAAGAGAGTATCGCCAGCACCCGGATGCAGGTGTCTATAGAGGATCGGAGAGAGAAGATGTAAAGATGATGCTGAGGTTATCAACTGGGAGGGGAAGTTGTTGCAGGAGGGGCATGCTTTTGCACAGCCATACTTGCTGTGCTGGGTTTCGGAATGTTGAATTGGAGGTGTGCTAATTCCGTAGAGTACATCTATGTGGAAAATTTTGTTGCAGCCAATTTTTTCTGAAGCAAATTTTTTTAAATAATTTGATGACACAAGAATGTGCTCATAGTAACAATGTTACAAGGAAAGGGTGTAGGAGGGTGACTATGGTGGAAATGGTGTGTACTCATGTATGACAATGGAAAAATGAGACCTGTTGAAACTGTGCCAGGAAGGGGGGAGGGAAGTAAGGGAGAATGATGGACAGGGCGGATTTAACAATGATAACAGTGTAAGAATTTTTGTAAATGTCACAGTGTACCCCCAGCACAACAGTAACATGATAATAAAAAAAGAAAATGCTCAAACTATCAAAAGTATCAAACAATGTTAATGAAAGAAAGGATGCAAATGGCTTGCTACTATATACTCTTGATTTTCCAAAGGTCTGTAATGTGTGTGGAAGTGAGCATGTGGATATGCCCGGAAAGACACTAGAAGGAAATACTGGCAGTACTTATTTCCAGTGATATTTGTTTTCTTGAGACAGGGTCTCGCTATGTAGCCCAGGCTAGCCTGTTAACTCCTGATCCTCCTGCCTCAACCTCCCAAGTGTAGGAATTACAGGTGTGCACCACCATGCCTGGCCATCTTCAGTGATATTTTACCAAGTAGTTTACTTTAACCAAAGTAGTGATCTACGTTTGGAATTTGGTGATTTTCATTTGTTCTTTTCCTTCTTATATGTTTTTAATTTTTCTACCATGAACACGTATTGTTTTTCTCATCAGAAAAAAAATAATACTTTTCTTAAAGAAAAAGGCAGTAATGCTTAGCTAAACCTTATGTCCCAAATCTTGGTTATGAATCTGGTCACTACACCTGGGGACAGCTGGAAAAGAATGGACTGTGGGGTATCTTAAATGCCTCAGGTGCTTTCTAGCTATGTCCAGGAGTTCTACGTGATTCCACTTATCTTGAAAAGTGATCATCTCTCTTGACTCACAATATAAATCCTCTTCTGTCTGGGGAAAGGGCAGAAAATCCAGATGCCTTCCTACAAGCATCTCACTTCCCAAAATTCCCCTTCACTCTAAGGCAACTGTCTCGGTCTCTCTGGGTTTTCTCTCATGCTGCACTGATCTGTGAATGTGCTCCTCCACAGTCATGATTACTGTTGCTGCATAATCTTAAAAGCAGGTAGAAGCCGGGCACCAGTGGCTCTTGCCTGTAAGCCTAGCTACTAAGGAAGCAGAGATCAGGAGGATCACAGTTCAAGGCCAGCCCCAGGCAAATAGTTCATGAAACCCTATCTCAAAAATACCCAACACAAAAATGGGCTGGTGGAGTGGCTCAAGTGGTAGAGCACCCGCCTAGCAAGTGTGAGGTTGAGTTCAAAACTCAGTACCACCAAAAAAAAGGAATAGAGTGATTCGTCTCACTTACTTGTTTTCAAAATTATTTTAGGTACAGGCCAGGTATAGTGGTTTATGCCTGTAATTCCAGCACTTGAGAGGCTGAGGCAGAAACTCACCTAGGCTACATAGTGAGACCCTATCTCAAAAACAAGATCCCAAAAATCATTTTAGTGAAATCAATTTCTTTGCCTTTCCATATAAGCTTTAGAATAGCTACAAAAAATTCTTGATGTGATTTAGATATGCGGTTAAATGGATATATCAATTTGGGGATAGTCGATATCTTTACTATGTTGAGTCTTCTAATCCAAAAACATGATATGTCTCTCCATCTACAGATTTTCTTTCATTTCCTTCTTCAATGTTTTGTAATTTTCAGTATACAGATCCTGAACAGGCTTTATACATTTTTCTTGTTATGAACTGGGAATGGAACCCGACAAGCACACTCTACCACTCAGCTATATTCCCAACCCTTTTAAAAAAAGTTTTGAGGCAGAGTCTCACTAAGCTGCTTGGGCTGACCTGGACCTTGTGATATTCCTGCCTCAGCCTCCCAAGTGCTGGGTTTATAGGCATGAGCCTCCATGCCTCTCTCAATATTTCTTTTTTTGTGATTGTGAATTGGGTTATATTTTTAATTTTTCATTTGAGTTTCCATGTGTTTGGTTTTTGGTTTGTTTGTTTCTTTGGTTGTTTTTTTGGTTTTTTTTTTTTTTTTAGCAGGACTGAAGATCAAACCCAGAGTCTTGTGCTTGCTAGGCAAGTGCTGTGCCACTTGAGCCATGCCTCCAGTCCTTTGGCTTTTTGTTTTGTTTTGTTTTTCAGATAGAGTTTCACTAACTTTTGCCCAGGCTGGCCTCAAACAGCAATCCTCCTGTCTCTGCCTCTGGAGTAACTGGAATTACAGGTATGTATCACCATGCCTGGCAAAGCTTTTTGGGAGACAGTACTGGGGTTTGAACTCTGGGGCTCACACTTGCTAAGCAAGTGCTCTACCATTTAAGCCATGACATCAGCCCTTTCATCATTAGTATATAGAAATACAATTGAAGCTCATTTATTAATTCTAGGTGTTTTCTTGATAGATTCCTTGGGATTTTTACATAGACTTTCATTCATATGCACACAGGGGCAGTTTTATTTCTTCCTTTCTGATCTGTATGTTTTTTATCTCCTTATTATACTGGCTGGTTCTTCCAGTACTATGTTGAAAAGAGTAGCAAACAATAGACATCCTTGACTTGTTCCAGAACTTAAAAGGAAAACATTCCATTTTTCACTATTAAGTATGATTTTGGCTGTAGGCATTTGTAAATTTTTTTTAAGATTTTCCCTATCAAGTTGAGTCAGTGCCCCCTCTTAGTTGTAGTTTTCTGAGAGTGTTTATCATGAATAGGTGTAGAATTTTGTTAAATGCTATTTCTGCATCAGTTGATACTAATAATGATATATTTGTGATTTTTCTTCTTTAGTCTTTTAATATGATTAGATAGATTAAATTGATTGACTTTCAAATACTAAATCAGCTTTGTATACCTGGTGTAAATTCTACTTGGTTAGGATCTTATATATTGCCGAATTGTATTTGCTACTAGTTGGTTAAGGATTTTGCATCTATCTCAGTCTGAGAGGTGTTAGTCTATAGTTGTTACTGTTGTTTTGTCATTTTGTTCTATCATCATTTGCTTGTGGGATCAGGGGAGTACTTGCCTTATAAAATAAATTTAAACGTATTCTATTCTATTTTCTGGAAAAGATAGTATTGAATCAGTTTTAATTTTCCTGTTGAGTAGAATTCTCCAGTGAAACCATCTGGGCCTGGAGATTTCCTTTTCAGGAGGTTTATAATTTCTGTATTGATACCATTGTGCTCAGAAAATACTCTCTGTGCCATTTCAGTTCTTTTTAATGTGTGGAGGTTTGTTTTTTGGTGCAGATTTGGCCTATCATGGTATCTGTTCTATTAGTGCTGTTTGGCATGCTGGGAACTATCAGTTAGATCCTGTTGGTTAATGGTGGGGTGAGTTCTTCCGTATCTTTGCTCGCTTTCTGTTTACTTATCTGGTTGCTGAGAGGGATGTTGCAGTCTGATTCTGATTGTGGATTCCTCTATTCCCTCACACAGCTCTCTCGGTTTTTGCTTCATGTATTTTGAAGCTCTGTTGTTTGATGAATTCACGTTTCAGATTGCTTTATTATTATGTAATGTCCTTCTCTGTGATCATTTTATTTTCTTCTGAAGTCTACTTTATGTGATAGCAATAGAGCTATATGATATACCTTATTCTATCCTTTCATTTTCAATCTATCTATATTTGAGTTTCTTGTAGACAGCATATGGTTAGGTCATTTTTAGCTCTTCTACCCATCCTTATTTTGTAGTTATTGTATTTGGATCACATACATTCGAGGTAATTTTGGTATGTTGAGGCTTGACCTGCCATTTTACTTTTGTTTTCTGTTTGTTGCTTCTGCTCCTTGTTTCTCAGTTTTCTTCTCTATCCTTTACTTGTACCTTGTGGGGGACTTGTGCCTTCGTGCAAATTCCATTTAAGTGTGGTGCTATATCTGTTTGTATTGTTTGTAATGATTGCTCTGGGTATATGTTATAAATGCATAACTTTTACAGCCTACTGAGGTCACCATTTTACCAGTGTGAGGGAATTCTAGAAACCTCATCTACCCTTAAGTCCCTATCTTCTCCCCCATTTATAATTCAATAGAACCTTGGCGTCCATGGGTATGTGGTTCCCAGGGGACCACAGTGAGGAGAAACTGCAGGTGCTCAGGGTGCAGAGTTCATCGCTGTACCAAGCATGCTTGATTCATTTTTCCCTTAACACTGCCCAACTTCCACCAAAGACATGCCACCTTTCAACAAATCTCAAATGCTCACTTGAGCACTTAGATTAAGCGCATTACATGCCCCTTTTGGCTTGGGAGGATTACTATAGCTTTTAGCTTGCTTTTTGGGCACCATTTGCTTTATGGGAGGCATAGTCTCACAAAATTAAGGGCAGGGAAACACTTAGCAGATCACACAATGATTTAAACACAACTGACAGTAATGTGGAACTGACTGCTTCTCTGCGTCAAACGAGCTACATAAAGCACGCATGAGGATTTAAAATTTTTGTTTTTGAAGTTCCTTTTAATTTATTTGACTGTGCTTGGTCAAAACAACCTGTAATAAATCTGCAATAAGTTGGGCTTACCATATACTTATGTATATAAGTATATACATATATATACTTATATACTCCCAGGTACAGTGACTCATGCTTGTAATCCCAGATACTTGGGAGGCAGAGATAGGAGGATCACTGTTTGAGGCCAGCCCAGGCAAAAAAGTTAGTGAGGTCCTATCTCAAAGAATAAGCTGATAGTGATAATAATAATTAATCCCAGCTACATGAGAAGTGTAGGTAGGAGGCCAGCCCAGGCAAAAAGCACGAGACCTTATCTAAAAATAGCAACAGCAAAAAGGGCTGGAGTTGTGGCTCAAGTGGTGGAGTGGTTGCCTCGCAAGTGCAAGACTCTGAGTTCAAACCTAGTACTATGCAATCCTATCTCAGATTTTGTATGTGCTTCAATAATGTTTGTGTTGATGATGGTGTTTGCAAGGTCCCTCAGAATAATAATCAAAGCATGTACCATAATTCAAAATAGGCACAGCAACAAAAATGTACATGTTGGATCATCACTCAAAGATAAATATTAAAATGCCGCTAAAATACTTTAAGTATAGGTTCTTCAAAGGAGGAACATCCTGGGGACAAAGAGAGGCGCCGCATTCCTGCTGGGCAAGAGTAGATATTCAGTCCACACGAGACCTCCATGGATGCCACCCTGGCCAGGAATGGGAGTGACAAAGATCTCACTATGTAACCCACAATCCTCCCAAGAGCTAGGATTACATGTGTGTGCCACCATGCCTGGCCTGGGAGTGGCACTTTTCTAGTGCTCCCCCATGTAACCTCTACTGACACAGCAGTCGGGGGATGCTCCTTGCCATCCAAGAGGGATAGAATGGCCTGGTTTTTCATGCTGCCTTCTCTGACACCACCCTGGTGGGATGGAGGGGAGCCTGGTTACTGGTAGGCTAATTTTCATTCAATAAAAATATATTTGGTGCTAATCTATGCCACGAACTATTCTAGACACTGGTGATACAGAATTAAGTAGGACAGATAAAAGCCTCGCCTGTCATAGAACTTGTGTTCTAGTGAAACAGACAGTAAGCAAATAAATAGATGTTTAGTGCTGATTACTGATAATTCAGGGGACACTATTTTAGATAGGATGATCAATGAAGGCCTCCCTGAGAAGTTGACATTTGGGAGTAGAGCTTAATGAAGTGAGTGAAGAGTTTTGTAAACATTAAGGTGAAGAACATTCTAGATGAAGGGATCAAAGACCCCACGGCAGGAATGGATTTAGTGTGTTTAATGTACATGTTTAAATACATATTAGAAAGAAATACAACTGTTGCATCAAAGTTTTGATTTCATAGACATTATTGCTTAAGATAAAGCAAAGTTTAAAAACTGACTGTACATAAGAAAGGTTTCCACATGTGGGATGTGAAGCTGCATATCTGCCCTGGAGGTAGATTTATGAGTCTCATTTAATTGGTGAGAGGACTGAGGCTTAGGGAAGTTAATTCCCTCGTACAGGGCCACACACACAGGGAAATGGGGGCGCTGGGGTTCCACATGAGAAGCTGAAGATGGTGCTGAAACTTAGAAAAAAAAATGATTTTCCTTCTGCCTGGTGAAGCTGCTGATTATTGCATAAAACAAACCAAGAATTTTGGACAGCGGTTGGAGGACTCTAATGTGTTTAAGCATTTTGTATGTTTGTTTGTCCAAAGTACATGTCTTAAAGCAATTGTGTTGCTCATTCCAGCTTTTATGCTAAAACGATCAAGGGGCAAAAGGAAGGTTGGCAATTATTAGAGAAAATAAGGTAAGCCACTCAGGGTTCTGGAATGTCTAACTGTTGACAACTTTCTTGGTCTACCCAGAGGCCCTTTAGCCAACTGAGATTCAGGTGTTTTCTTGAGCACAGCAGCCAAATCCAGCAGTGCTGGATTTGATGCCAGAGTAAGCAAGCTAAGCTTCCCGGCCCAGCCAGCCAGGGGCAGCTGCTGCAGGATTCTCACACCAACTTCCAGAGGAAGCTCACAGATATCCCAGCCCACGGACACCTCTGCTGTACCTGCACGGGGACATTCCCACACCATGGTCAAGCCACCAAGGAGCTCGCAGTCTTTTGAGAAAGGGAAGTATCTTTACAGGCTCCTGGTTTACCCACATCCTTCTGCCTCTTTGCAGCTCCAAGCATATTTTGGAGGGAGATTTCATAAAGATTTCTAAATTGAGTTAGACTTTCAAGTCTATTGTGACATGCAAATTAGTCCTGCTTGCCCGTTGGCAGCTATGCAGCAGAAGTGCCTAGAGATGGGCCATAAAATGAAAACATCAAAGTGATTAAATGTGCCCGAAGAGCATAATTGAGTGCATGAATAAGAGAAAATAAAACAAATTGATTTTCTCCAGTGCCAGAAAAACAGAATAATTGAGAACAAAATAATAGACTTTGAAGTAATCAAAGTGAGGAATGCACCACAGTGACACAGAAACAGCCAGTTGTGGGAGAGATTTATTGTGTTTCTGTTATCATTTTTACAACTTTAATTTCATTAGCTAATAAATACAAATCAATTGAAAAATCAGTCAGCCAGAGCCGACGTAGTCCCAAGCCAAGTGTTTTATTCACATCTGTAAAGCAGGCTGAGGCAGTGATCCTTAATCTACTTTCATAGGCACACATTTCCCCTGTGAGCTGGAAAACAAGTTCTGGGAGGCCTCTGCTTTGGAGGTGATGACTGTCTGTTCTGCCAGTCACTTGCCACATATCAGTTTACAGATTCAATTGTCAAAAGGGTCGCTTTTATACCCCGCCAAGATCTCCAACACACAGAATTGCCTGAGCACAAGCATCTCGGTTGATGAAGATGGTATTTGCAAAGCACTGACTGGCACCTGTGCTCTTACTCTAGGTCCTTCTGGTTTCACTTGGTGGTAGCAATGGTGGTGGCAGCTATGACAGCAACATCAGGAGCACCTGCCCCGCTCCTGGTACTTCCAAGCATCTGTGGCTCACTGCCTCCATTGTTCCCCCCAAAACAGAGACACATATGCACACATACACACACACATACACACACACACACACACACACACAAAACAACACTGAAATATAATCCAAAACTGGGAGAGCCAAGCAAGAGTATGCCACCCCTTTGGCTTCCAGCCTGACAACCATAAGACTGGAGAAGGCCAGGGTAGAAGAGCCAGGTCTGGGAGACTTCTCGTGTCTACCCTGTCAATAGAGCCCTGGAGACACCAAGCCATGCTGGGACCAGGTGCTGGAAGATCACAGAGCAAACATGAGACTGCTACACAACTATTTTTATGGCTCCTCCAAGAAAAGAATCCCTCCACCCCACTCCTCAGCTGTTCCCACTGGGCTCAGTGGCCCTTCCCTTCGAGATCCACAGTGATGGCTGATGGAACCTGAGTTGTGGCCTTTCCTTCCACAGGCTTTGAGCTACTCTGGCAGCTGTTGAGACTTCCAGATGTTCATGACACACCCTACCTTTAGGGTTCCACAGTTAGCAATCATGCCTTTGGCTCCAGTAAAGGTCTTGGGGACCATTGAGACTCTAAAGCAGAGTGTGCAGAAGGAGTTGGCAGTGCTGAGACTGGCACTCCTTGCTGGCTCAGTCGGGATGGCATGGCTAAGAGACTGCCTGCCAGATCAGTTGTCCTGGAGAATTTCTTTTCCAGGAAGCACCTAGGTACTGAAGGGAATCTCTCTGATGTTCTGGTGGCATCCAAGGCCTAATTGCAATGTGCCTTGAGGTGAATAGGGCATTTGGCATGTTTGTGCAAGAGAGTGAGAGTTTGTCTCAAGTTCAAGTCAAAAATCCCAGCTTCCATTTCCCACTGGTGTTTGGGTGGAGTGAAACAGCTTTGGAAACTCTAAAGCATTATACAGCTGTAAGACCGTATCATTCTTCCTACCACTGCTATTCCCATTATCCTACATTTCCCAGTCCAGCGTTTTTGTCTCAAAAAGAAATGTGGAGAAGGCACATCAACCAAAGAACCTGGGAGCTGTGCCTCCAGAACACCAGGGAGGCGTCACCCAGCCCAGCAGATCGACAACTGCGAGGCCTCACTCCACAAGCTGCCTGGCAGGCACACAGCCCACTCCTGTGATGTCACCTCTACAGTTACTTGTGCCCATCCCTCCACATGGAGCCAGCAGATTTAGGCACAGGAGGGGAGAAAAAATGAATCATAGGCTATTTTAGAAATTGCTTCAATTCTGTTTGAGCCTGCAGTAGTGCCTTACAAGCTGAGACCAGAGCACCCTAACCATCAGGTAATACCCTTTAAGTGCTGATATTCTGTAAATGCCAGAAGCCTGATGGGATTAATCCTCAACCCCAGGTTCTAATTCAGGTCAGAGGCAGACAAGTGGTAATTGGTGATTCTACGTAATTGTCATTGAAAGGCTTTCTGATGACAGAACAGATCAACATTCCAAGCCAAGCAATGCAGTTGACAATTAAGAGCTAAAAATTAAATCAGCCATCCACCTGAGCACATGCCCAGGGCTACATAGACATGCTTCAAACTTCCATGACTCTCAAGAGGAAAGAAAGACCCTCAAACCTGGCCATGGTGTGGCAGCAACTGAAAAGCTTGCTGTAGTCTTAAATCACATGTGATCCCCTCCCTCCTCTCCCTAAAATCCCAGCATCCTCGTCCCTCTCCCTGACCTTCATGCTGACCTGGCCACAACCACAAAATCTTTGTGGTTGTCTTTATACCTACTACTGCTCTATCCCTGTTGCCTGAAATATCCCCCCCCTCCCGCCTTTGCCCTTCAAGATGCCACCTGCTCTGTGAAACCTTTTGTGCCCTCAGCACTCTGTACATATAGGTATTTTATTACCCTGTTGCTTTGGACAATGATGTGTTTGTCTCCACATGCGTCTTCTGCATTGCACTGAGAACCATGCCTGTTCTCTTCTGGGACCCCAGACACCAATGCGATGTAGATACCAATAAAGGCTTATGCAATGGATGGACAGAGCCTTGGACCAGACTGGGCTGAGGGAGCAGGATGGGGCAAGGGTACAGGATTCTTAGACACTAGAGACTGGTGGCTGCAGAGCAGCCTAGGCGATACTGCCCAAGAGCCAGCGCTGTAGTGATTCTTCTTAAAATGTGCTTCATGTGCCTCTGTAGGAGAGGCAATCTGAAGTGACACAAAGACATTTTAAATTTTAATAGTCATATTTGTTTTCATGTATGTTTAAAAATATAATAAGCACATCAGGTCTGTTCTTTTACTTTTTTGTTGTTGTTGCCTCTTAGAATAGATGGGGCCAAAATAGATATTAAAGTTTTAAAAGTGAGTGGATAAGTAGGAAAACATTAGGTGAAAGTTAATAAAGATGTTAAGCAGATAAGGACTGCTCTTATGACAGTAGTTTTGGAAACACTTTCATCAGTCCTGAATTCACTTTCCTGTTCCTTCATGGAGCCACTCAGCCTCCATGGGTCTGGGATCATGTTGGCATTCCTCCAAACTGCTACAATGCTGTCAATCTTCAGAATCCTTTGCCACCTATCCTGGTAGCACTGATTCTCCATTCGTTGTCATGTGTTTTCTCACCTCAGCCACATTTATAAGGTCCTTAAGAGCAATGACCAAACTTTCAGCCTGTGTGGACTGAATGAAAAAGTGCTTGATCAATTGCCCTATACATACAGGTATTTTATTACCCTGTTGCTGTGGATGATGATGTGTTTGTCTTCATATATGTTTGTTCATTCAGCATATAGGTTTTGAGCACCTACTATATGCCAGGCAGAACCCTGTTGAGGGTTCTGACAACAGAGTAATGAACAAGACAGACAAGGGCCCTGCCCTCATAGACCTCATGTGGGGAGACAGACTGCATACAAATAAACAAACACAAGATGTTTTCAGTGTGCTAAGTGCATTGTGAATCTAAAACAGGACCATGTAGCAGAAAAAGAGTGACTAAATGATGGTTACTTAGCTTGGGTGGTCCTAAGGCCTCTCAGAGATGCCTCAAGGTGACAGAGGTGATAAGATGGGTCAGAAGTGAAAAAATGCAAGGACAGAGCATTCTGAAGAGAAGGGACAGTAAGTGCAAAGAAGGAAGGAAGCCCTAAGTGGGAAAAATGATTCACGTGTTCAAAGTGCGCTAAAGAAACCTGTGTGGCTAGAACCAAATGAGCAAAGAACGGCCGGTAGGAGACAGAAGACAAGGGACCAGACTCTCCAGATGAGTTGCTTAGATTTGATTCTAGGCGTGATTGGAGGCTGTTGAAGGTTTTGAGCATGGACGTGATGTGGTGTGCCCTGAGAATTAACAAATGTGGCTGCTGTATAGAACTGGCTGTAGAGGATGAGAAAGAAGCAAGAAGGCCAGTGTGGAGGATACGGGACTCAACCATGCTAGGGTAAGCATCATTCAGAGCAGTAATGGCAGTGAGGTAGGGAGGGATGTTGGTGGATATGGACTAGATTTTGAAGGGAGGACCCACAGGGCTGGATCATGGATTGAGGAGGATGGTGGTAAGCAAAGGAAGAAGTAAGGATGACCCCTAGTCAGTATCATGAAGTAAGAAGCAAAAGCAGGCTGTGCCATATCTGCTGTCCAGTATAACCACCACTAGCCCCAGGTGGCTATTTAAATCTAATTAATTAAATGTAATTTAAAGTTCAGTTCCTCACGATGCGGGGAAAAACTAGTACAACCACTGTGGAAAAAAATTTGGAGGCTTCTTAAAAATCTAAACATTGATCTACCATTTGATCCAGCAATACCACTCTTGGGGATATACCCAAAAGACTGTGACACAGGTTACTCCAGAGGCACCTGCACACCCATGTTTATTGCAGCACTATTCACAATAGCCAAGTTATGGAAACAGCCAAGATGCCCCACCACTGACGAATGGATTAAGAAAATGTGGTATCTATACACAATGGAATTTTATGCAGCCATGAAGAAGAACGAAATGTTATCATTCGCTGGTAAATGGATGGAATTGGAGAACATCATTCTGAGTGAGGTTAGCCTGGCCCAAAAGACCAAAAATCGTATGTTCTCCCTCATATGTGGACATTAGATCAAGGGCAAACACAACAAGGGGATTGGACTTTGATCACATGATAAAGTGAGAGCACACAAGGGAGGTATGAGGATAAGTAAGACACCCAAAAAACTAGATAGCATTTGTTGCCCTCAACGCAGAGAAACTAAAGCAGATACCTTAAAATCACCTGAGGCCAATAGGAGAAGGGGACCAGGAACTGGAGAAAAGGTTAGTTCGAGAAGAATTAATTTACAAGGTAACACACATGCACAGGAAATTAATGTGAGTCAACTCCCTGTATAGCTATCCTTATCTCAACCAGCAAAAACCCTTGTTCCTTCCTATTACTGCTTATACTCTCTCTTCAACAAAATTAGAGATAAGGGCAAAATAGTTTCTGCCAGGTATCGAGGGGGTGGGGGGAGAGGGAGGGGACAGGGAAAGTAAGGCAGGGGGCGGGGAAAGGGGGGGAAATGACCCAAACATTGTATGCGCATATGAAATAAATAAATAAATAAATAATAAAATTCAGTTCCTCACTTGCACTAGCCATGCTTCAAGTGCTCATAGCCACATGTGACTGCTGACTACCAAATCAGGCAGCAGATGTAAAACACCTCCATCACCCAGAAAGTTCTACTGGACAACACTGCTTTACATTAAAAAGACTAAATGTTAAGAAAATAAAAAGACAAGTTCACAGACTGGAGAAATATTCGCAAAACTCACATCCAGTACAGGATTTGTATATCCACCATACACAAAGAACTAGTAACACTCAACAATAAGAAAACAAACAACCCAACTTAAAAATGGGAGACGATTTGAACCAACAGCTCACCAAAGAAGATATAAGGTAGCAAGAAAGTACAAGGACAGATGCCGGACGTGTGCCACTAAGAAACTGCAAACTGAAACAACGGAAGTCCACTACATACCTATTAGAATGGCCGAAATCCAAGACGCTGACACCAAGTGCTGAAGATGACATGGAGCAACAGGAACTCACTCACTACTTGCGGGAATGCAAAATGGCACAGCCACTTGGAAAGACAGTTCAGTAGTTTGTGCCAAAGCTACACAGTCTCACCATACAATCCAGCAATTGCTCTCCTTGGTATTTACCCAAATAAATTTAAAAACTTACGTGCACGCAAAAACCTGCATGTGAATGTTTATGGCAGCCTTAATCATAATTGCCAAAACTTGGAAACCATTAAGATGACCTCAGTAGGCGACTGGATGAACTGTGCTGCATCCTGACAATCATTCAACACTAAGAAGAGATGAGCTCTCCAGTCACAAAAACACATGGAGAAAACTGGAATGCATATTGCCAAGTAAAAGAAGCCAGTCTGAAAAGGCTGCATACTGTGAGGTTCCAAGCATAGGACATTGTGGGAAAGGCAAAAGCAAAGACAGTAGAAAGATGAGTGATTGCTAGGCTTCAGGGGAAGGAAAGGTGGGGTGAATCAGTGGCGACTCGGGGACTTTTAGAGTAATGAAACCACTCTCTATGATATGGCAACGGGAGATATGTGACATTCCACACTTCAAAATTCATGCAACTGTACATCACTAAGAGTGAGCCCTAATGTGGGCTCTACTGAATGCTGATTTTTCAATATTCATTCATCAACCGTAACAAGTATACCATACTAATACAAGATGTTAACAGTAGGGGAAAGGGAATATATAGTATTGTCTGTACTTCCCGCTCGGTTTTTCTGTGAACTCAAAACTGCTCTAAAAATAGTCTATTAATTATAAAGAAAGACTAAAGAGGGTGTTCGCTGCACCTAGCACACAGTAGACACCCCATAAATTTTTTTTTAATAAATGGATAAGCCAATGGCCAATCAATGAACTCAGGGGGACTCCGGCCCCCTGAGGTTTACTTCAGTATCCCTTCTTACACATCAGAAGTAGGGTGACAGTCTAATTTAATTGTTCAAACCAGAACATTTGAGAATGAAATGGAGTGCCCCGGATATAAGTCAAGACCATGCCGGAGATAACCAGAAATATAAACAGGGAGTCCTTGAGTCATATCTTGACTCCAAAATTGTCTTGTTTGACTACTTAAAATTTCAGTCCTTGCCCACATCTAACACTGTGGAAAGTCTGCATAAAAATGGGTGTTTCCAACTTCTCTTGGAATATGGAAAGATCTGGTCACACTGGGCCCACACGGCTGCCCAGTAGTGGACGGCTGGAGTTGAGCAGCAGTGCGCACCCCCAGTGCCTCACCCCCAAGCCCCCTCCCCACCTTGTGCATCTTCAAGTGCGTATCTCCATTTACCCTCCCACTTACACCGGTTTGGGTTTGTTTGCTTTTGTAGTAGAGTTGAGCAAAAAGGAAACTATTTCTTCTACTCATCGTGATTCAAAGTAGGAAAATGGAAAAGGTGTTGGGAGGGCACCATGTGTCTGACCCTAGTCCTCTTTACTCACATCCAGTATACACTCAGACCCTCTAGGAGTTGGGCTTCGTCCCCTCTGATCTGAACTGGGCTCCCCAAGCCCCATCAGAGTTGGCCTTTAGAATTTTCTCAGGCTGCCACCAGCTGCTGGAGAAGCTGGCCGTCAGGGGGAACAATGGGCATTATTTAAGCTTGCATTTATATTGTTACCCAAACTCAATGTTGCTCCTCATCAACTGTTGGTGGAAATTATCCCTGTTGTTTTTCTTAATTGCCTCCAAATGTAACTGGAGAGTAAGTCAGGGCAACGGAGAATATAGCACCCACCTTCCTCTGTGATCCTGTGTTGTCAAAAAGCTGTGACGCGGAGTTTTGTCCACTCATGCATTCCCTCATTCCCCAAGCGCAGGCTATGCTTACAGCTGGAGGGACCCTGGCTTCAGCAGCAGGGTCCCCTGCGGGTTGTCCTCAGCAGAGGCAACAACACAAGCAAAGGCAAGAGACGGGGACACGTGGGTGGGGCTTGTCTAAGCTAAGGAGTTGGACTTCGTTCTCAGGCAGGCAGAAGCTGCTGAAGTCGTCTGGAGCGGGAGAGGGGTGTGACCACAGCCAGCAGTTGTCAGGGGACTCCTCCAGAAACAGGAGCACCCGTAAGGGGCAGTGAGCTGAGTAATAAATGAAGTGACTAAGGTGGAGATAGTGGAACAGAAAGGAGGGGACAGATTTCAAAGGCAGCGTGAAGTTAGGCTTGGTAACTTAAAAGGTGGGGAGAGGCATGAACCGAGGAGCTGAAGGATCAAAGATGGTCCAGAGATTTTAAGTTTAGGGGCTTCGAACACCAAAAATAAGATCCAAAAACCAAAATTGCTAAATTGGACCTCATCAAAATTAACTTTTGCTTTGCAAAAGACTCCTGTTAGTAGAATGAAGAGATAACTTATGTACTGAGATAAAATATTTACAAACCATATATCCAACAACAGATTTGTATCTAAAGCATAAACAGCTCTAAAATCAACAGTAAAAAATTTCAATTTAAAAATGGGCTAAAGACAGAAGAGGATACAGACAGTGAGTAAGCACATACAAAGATGCTCAACATCGGGCTGGAGGAATGGCTCAAGTGGCAGAGCACTTGCTTAACAAGCTTAAGGCCCTGAGTTCAAATCCCAGTAGTGCGAAAAAAGAAAAGAAAAAAAGATGTCCAACATCATTAGCCATTAGGAGAGAGCGGATTTCGATCACAATGGGACATCACTGTACCCCTACCAGAATAGGCAAAACAAAAACAGCATCAAATGTTGTCAAGGATGTTGAGAAATGAGATTCCCCCATACACTGCTGGTGGGAATATAAATGGCCCAACGACTCTGGAAAACACTTTGGAAGTTACTTATAAAACTCATCTTGCAGCCCAGCAATTGCACCCCTGGGCATTCATACCCCAAAACGAAGAGTCCATAGTCGCTTCGTTCATAATAGCCTTCAAATAGCTCAAATGACCTTCAGTGGGCAAATGGTTAAACAGACTTGCTGCATCCACACCATGGAGTACTATTCAGCAATAAAAAGCAATGTGCTTCATATACACTGCAAGATGGATGGATCTTTATTTTTAACTTTTTTTTTTTTGCAAGACTGGTATTTAGAATTCTGGGTTTCCCCCTTGCTATACCTCCAGCCCTTTTCGCTCTGGTTATCACTTTTTGCCCAGGCCAGCCTGGGATAACAGGAGCGTGCCACCATGCCTAGCTTTAAAGCTTTTTTATTAGTGTATATTAATTGCATAAAATCATGTGTCTCACTGTGCCATTTTATACATGCATATAATGGACTTTGATCATATTTACCTCTAGTACCCTCTCTTGTTCCCCCTTCCCCAGCTCCCTTCCTCTCTGACTGGATCTTAAGGGCAGTGTGCTGAGCGAAAAATGCCAACCACAGAAGTTTATCTACTATATGATTTTCTATATATAACATTCTGAAAATGACAAAATGTTAGAGGTGGAAGACAGATTAATGGTTGTCTGTCAGGGCTTAGGAAAGGTGAGGGAGGAGGAATGCAAGGAACTATAGAGGGCTAGCAGGAGGGAGAGCCTTATGGTGATGGAGTAGTTGTGTATCTTGATTGTGGTGGAGGTCACACAAATCTACACTTGTAATAAAGTTGCATGGAGCCACACACTTACACACATGAGTGCATAGAAAACTACTGAAATCTGAATAAGAGCTGTGAACTATATCAATGTCAATTTCTTGGTTTCAATACTAAGCAATAATTATGTTAATATTTGGGCACTCTACTGAAGGCCACCTGGGACCTCTGGGTACTTTATTTTTTTTTGCAATTGCCTGTGAATTTATAATGATTTAAAAATTAATAGTTAAGTACAACAAAAGGAACGGATTATTGATACATGCAAAATTTTGCATGAACCTCAAAGACAATTTGCTGAGTGAAAGAAGCCAGTCCTTAAAAAGTTGTATGCTGTTTGGTTCCATTCATGTGACATTCTCAAAAAAGACACCACTATGAGGATGGTTGCCAGGTGTTAGGATGGGGACAAGAGGGAGGGAATGGGTAAGGATGTGACTGCAAAAGGATAGCACAAGGGGACTTGGGAGGTTATAGAAATGTTCTGAGTCACAAATATATACATGTGTTTAAAAATCACACGTATGTATGACTCCAAAAAATGTCAGTTTTACTGTAGATCAGCCTAAGAATTAAATTTGCAAGGCTAGAGGTGAGCTGAGTGCTAGAATGCTTTAGAAGGCTTGCCTAGCATGCATGAGGCCCTGGGTTTGCTACTTGATCCCCTACACCATAAATAAATAAATAAATAAATAAATAAATAAATATTTTTAATGAAAGTGGAGGACTGAAGATGTAGCTCAGTGGTAGAGTGCTTGCCTAATATGTACAAGGCCATGCATTTAATCCCCAGCCCTAAAAATACTGGCTTGTTTCTGATAAGTTTCTTCTTTCCTTCTTTCTTCCACTCAGCCATTTACTGAGCACCTCCTATCTATGAGGCACTGTGCTAGATTTTGGAGATAACTGAAAGCAGGACAGCCCAGGTTCCTGCCCTCGGAACAATTTTCCTGTTTCAGAGAAGTAGGCAGTAGGGTTTGGAGGTCAGTGTTTTATTTGGGGAACTGGGGCAAGGAGAAGTCTGACCAGTGACAAACTTTTCATTCCTAGAGCCCAGTCCTGTAGGATTGCAAATTGTCACTTTACCAAAAAGACTCTTAGACCTAAGGGCAGGGGAAGGCCCCTATGCTATACTCTCAAAAGAAACTGCCATCAGGGTTGTGCCCTGCTAAGGTGGAAAGAAAGTTGGGGCTGCAGGCAGATTTGATGCAGTTAACTGTGAACTGTGAAAAGCATTACTTGAATGTGCATGCACGTGGGGGGGTGCTTAAAACAACCATTTGTTTAGCTTATAACTCCACAGATTTGTGACAGAGCTGGGCTCAGCTGGGTGGTTCTTCTGGTCTGGGCTGGACCCACTCAACCTCTGCAGTCACCTGGCTGTCAAAAGCTCACTGCTTGTCTGGTGGTTGTGGAGAATAGGGAGATCTGGTTCCTTTGTTTCTCGTCATCCTTGTGAAGTCACAAGGTCCCAAGAGCAATAAGAGAATGGACCCCCAAATGCAAGCACTTTATTTTCTTCTACACAGCTTTATTGATGTATATAATTCATATGCTTTACCTGAATTTGAATTTTGTTTTCTCTCCTGTTTGCAGGGAATCTGAAGCATGTGGTCTAGTTGACCAAAAGAGATCGGGTTTCCAGAGCTGAGACGCTGTGCCTGTAATGAAGACAGTGTGTTTATGCGAGCAGTTTGTGGAATTTGTGACTGCAGGGGAAATTTGGAAGAAATTACTTCCTGAAAATTTCCAAGGGGCATGGAGTGGCAGCTGGCCTCCTGGGATGAGGAGGCAGGCACCCCAGAGTTCTCAACTAGGCTTAGGGGAAGAGGGGATATCCAACATTTAAAGTTTATTTTTTAAAAACACACAAATGCAGTTTTTAATCTTTGAAAATTATTTTTAAGCAAGCCAGGGAGGGGGTATTTTTATTTTCTTAAAGGAGACAGATCAGAAGCTGGAAGAGAGTGTGGAGCTCTGGTCACCAGTTTGTAGGGTGGGAATGGGCAGCAGATAGGCAGGGTTTGGGCCTCAGGACTATCCAGGTGGTACCTGGGGGAAGAGGGACCGATCAGCAGACTGGGAGGTATGGAGGAGTCTAGTGATATTGTTTTAGGATTATGAATCTATGTTGTTTTTAATAAAAATCTTTGAAAACCTACCTCAGTCCCATTGTCCTCACTGTGAACAGCCACTGACAGCACACACAGTTTGGAACTTTCCCTCTGGCCAAAGTATCAAACATAACCCTGCTGTTTCCACACTTGGCTCTGGTGAGCCTGGGAGGTTCACCCTGAGTGTTGGGCCCTCCTGGAAAACTAGTGTGTCCCAAGTCCAAGTCCTGAGGACAGAAGGCAAGCTCTGTTATGTGTTTCCCATGGGGCAGAAGGTACAGGAATGCAGGCTCTACAACTGTGAACGGGTCTTGCTGGCATGCTGGGGAGGAACCACCCCTGCCCAGGAAGGATTTAGGGACAGGAAGGGAAGATTGGGGTGCTGGATCTCAAAGGGGCATTTCCATGGATAGAAAGGACACTTCCTGATCAAGTGTAGACAGTCAACACACATGATGAAAAGGGGACATGACTGTAATGATTGGTGTCACCATAACCTCCTGGCAAGATGACAAGATGGCAAAATGGGGATGGGGAAATCACGAGAGAGATGAGGACAAAGAAGGGATAACCACACATTATGATTTTATAATTTGGTTACCAGATATTTGTAAAGTTCTTTCAAATGGGATAGGAAACAAGGATACAGCTCCATCCTAGCTGTCTAGGAATTCTTAGGACAAGCCAAGGGAAGAGGGAAAGAAGCAAATCCCAACTTGTCTGAAACTCTGTTGGCAACACGAGGGGAGCTGGGGGAGCACTGAAAAGAGAACCCGCCCCCCCACCCCATGGAGTGTTTCTGAGGGGTGATATTTGAGCTGGCCTTAGAAGGTGACTTGTGTTTCTCCAGGCCTCCCAGACGGGGCGGGGGAAGGGCATTCCGCAGAAAGGAGTGGAAAAGCCTTGAATGTGTCCTGGATGGGAATAGCCAAGGTTTTATTAAACTGCATGGGGCTCCTGGTGGGCTAGGAATACCAGTCACTTCAAATGTCCACAATTCTAATTATACACTCGCGGCTTAAGCGCAGTTTGACTTACAGTGAAAAGAAGAGGGAGTTTTAAAAAATCAGAGTGGACAAGCACTGAGTGCACCAGCGCAGGGTTGGGGGAGGCCAGGGAGCCTGTAAGTGGGAGCTCTCCAATTGGCAGCCCACAAGAGACCATCCACCAAGGTGTGCCACCCCAAAAGCTTGCTAGGTGTGGTTTCCACTCCCCTATCCTAGCCCTGTGGTGGGGCCCACCCCCAAACTGCTCATCCAAATCCCTGTGAAGGCCTCAGCGCTGAGAGGCAGGCACATGACAAACAGAAATGCTGAACTCTGTTTGTGACCCATGTTTCTTTTCGGCGGAAATGGATCGAACAAGGATGTGCCACCCAGTGGGGGAGAGTGGCAGAAGGTGCCTGGGCAACCCGGGAAGCACTTTGTCACTGGATTCTTCTCCTGGCCAAGTTGGCACTTCCTGTCTGCGAACCTGTTCTGGCCCAACAAAAACCAAAACAAGCTTCTGAACCGACCCACTGCCAAGGCTCCAGTGACTCAACATGCTCTTCCCCAGAAAGGGCACCCACCCAGTGGCCTTCGAGTCCTTTGTCTGATTCTTGTAGGAGATGGCAGGTTGGGGGAGCAGCTGAGTGGCAGAGAGCTTGCCTAGCATATGCAAGGCCCTGGAGTCTGTCCCCAAGTGCAGCAAAAAAAGAGAAAAGAAAATGCTACGCTAAAAAACAAAATCCCATAGGTAAAACTAGGAGTCATTTTAAATAAATTAAAATTGAAATACCCTAAAGGTACAAAATCAGCATGACAGATTAAGAATGGCTCTGCTCAGAATTATCATAAATCCACAGAGGAAAAATAAAGACTGAAAGGAAGTATAGCAAAACTTAACTGAAGTGGGCTTTTGTGGAGAAGGAAAGTATAAGAATGATTTCCTTTTTATCCCAGTATTTTCCAAAATTCTTCTAGTGAGCATATTTTACTTCTATAATGGACAAAAGATTATGAATATATAGTTCAGCAATAGAGCCCTTGCCTACCATCCCTGAGGCCCTGAGTTCCATCCCCAGTACTACAAAAAAGTAATAAATGAACTTAAAAAAAACAGATTAATCTGCAGAGATCAAAGTCAGTTCAAGACACCCACTGTGGAAGGCTTTGTGCTCAGGCCTCAGGGCTGTTCTAATTGCCCAGGAGACTCTGAGCCATCCTGGTTAGCTTGGAGTCCTCATGATTTACAAATCACTAAGCCCAAGATCTTTTAGAGAAACTGGCTTGAGGGCAAGGCAAGTTTGTACCCAGTGTGTGAGACTGCCTTCCCTTCTGGAACTGGCTGCCCAGCCCCCTACACTCTCCCTACCCCTCCACCCATGCCTGCAAAGGACCAGTCCCAATGACCCTAATTACAATGGCGAGGCAAACACTGGAATGTGTCTCCAATTTAGAGATAACATACTTAAGTATGCCACTATCCACCCTCCTGGGTGGGCATTATCGTCCCAGTTTAGAGATGAGGAAAAGTGAGGCTGCAAACGCTGAAGTAAGGGCAGACCTAGCTGGAACTGCAAGTTCCCGGACTGTTTCCACTGCCCCACACTACTGCCACTAGAATATTTTAAAACTTTGGAGTAAACAGACAAACACTGCTCCCAGGGCTTTTCAGCAACTTGCTTGGCCTCTCTGGGTTTGTTTTACAGGAAAAGTAGAGCAAGTAATTCCTGCACCTCCTGGGCTACTGTGAGTGGCTGATGACTTATCAAAGACGGAAGGACTCTGAAAAGAGTCTCCAGCACTGTGTAGAGGAGGACCTGCCAGGAAAATGGCCCCAGAAAGGCTTATCTCTGAGAAGTAGTTCAAGCTTTGAGGAGACCCTTCAGCCTGCACTGTCTCCAAGCGCTCACAGGACCAGAGAAACCACTAGAAAACAACCTGAGGGTTAAAGAAAATAACCTTCTTCAAAAGAACATATATATGCGCCCTGGGTTCAATCCCCACCACTGCAAAAATAGAATATATATTAGATATGCATGTGTTTGCATAAAGAATCTTTGGAAAAATACACAAGAAACTGGGGCACTTTTGTTGCCTCCAGGTGGGGAAACTAGGCGGCAAGTGGCAGAGATGTGAGGGAGACTTGCACTGTGTTCATTTTTGTACCTTTTGATTTTTGAACCATGTGAATGTATTACCTGGTCCCCAAAAGAGTAAATAAATTTTTTTTAAAGCCAACAGAATATTCCCAAGCTGGTTTACTTTTGGGAAGATGACTGTCACAGAGAGAGCAGTATACTTCCAATTCTATATTTAAAAGACTTTTTCTAGAGTAAAAAGACTTCTTTATGAGAAAATCAAATATTGTCATTCAACAAAACAGGAAGATGGAGGAAGAAAAGGCAGGAGGAAGAGAAAGGAAACAACCATCTAGATCAAACAAGTCTGAACCAGAAAGTTCCTACTGCAAGGACCCAGCTGTATTTGCCAGGAGCAGGTCCCCAAACCTCCTGCTCAGTGCTGGGCCCAAAGCAGATCAGCTGGGATTAAACCCCTCCCTGTTGCTCACTAACTGTGCCAGCAACCTTATCCAAGTACCTCGATCCCTCTGATTTTAGTGTCCTCGTCTACCAAATAAGGGTACAACCGGATCTCCCTTATGGAGTGGTGGAGAAAGGCACATAGTAGGGTGTGCACTGCGGGGAAAAGTAGTGACCATTGTCCCTGTCCTCCATGGGCACCCCATCTGGGTAGGAAAACTTTCTGACATTCCCACACTTCTGGAATTAGGAAAGTGGGATGCACATGTGTGTGGCCAGGCATCTGTGCCTTTCCCTAGGTCAAGGAGCCATCGCTATTATCAGATTCTCAAATTCTCAACACTCAATGGGAGGTAGTGATGACAAAAGAGCATGCACTCTACAGAGGCAGAGGTAATAATGGATGTGAACAGAGCCCAGAGCCTTCTAGAACACGGTCCTCTCACTCACCATCTCCACACAGGCCAGGCCTGCTGCATGGAATGCCCACATGGTCCCTAGACTGGCTTCTTCTTAGGCACTTCTCAACCCCTATGTCACTGCCTCAGCAAATGCCCTGGCCAGCCGCTCTTCCCTCTCTGTTCCAAAATACCATTTATCATTATCTTGTTTATCTATTCTCTCTCTCTCTCTCTCTCTCTCTCTCTCTCTCTCTCTCTCTCTCTCCTCTTTCTCTCTCTTTCTCTGTAGGAACTTTGTCAACGCCATTGCTGTATCCTAGTACCTAACACTCAACCTTACTAATGGAGTGTAGTAACACAAAGCAGGGCCTTGTATTCTGGTTTTATGGACACAGAGGAGGGACAGGCAAGCTAGATGGGACAGTCATGAAGGCTATGAGTGGAGTAGGTGGTGACACTTGAGCTGAGTCTTGGGCTTGTGTGGGGGGAGGGAAGGTCATTCTAGGCAGAGAGACCGCCATGAATGAAGGCAAGAAGGTCTGGAAAGCAAGGGAAGTTACACGCAGTTCAGCGTTTCAGGGACACTGACTATCTTATCAGACCGTGTTCAAGCCAACCAAGTGCAAGATGTTTTTAAGACAATGAGGGAACTTTGGACATGGACAAGGTGATCTTTTTTTCAAGGTAATATTACGAAATTAACAAAGCCATGAGCAATAGGGCATGCCTAGCATCTCTTACAGATACAAAGAGAAGTATTTACAGGTGAAACAATATATCTGGGGGTTATTTTAAAATACTCCAGAGGAAAAAAATGTATGTGGACAGAGAGACAGATGGAAACAAAATTTGAAAGATGCCGATTGTTGTTGAAGTTGGCTGGATAATAATCTATGCTTGTTGAATTAGGCTATGTTCTCTGCCTCAGTGTGCTTTTTAATTTCCATAATAAAAACCTGAACTATGGGACTGGGGGCATAGCTCAAGCGGTAGAGCACCTGCTGAGCAAGCATGATGCCCTGAGTTCAAACCCCAGTATTGCGAAAACATAAAAATAAAACTGAGCTATATATTAGTGAGTGGCTGAAAGTGAAGATAAAAGGGGCTAGTCACAAAGGGCCTCCTATGCCAGGTAGAGGAGGCTGGACTTGATCCTGTGGGTAAAGAGCCACCAAAGGGTTTTAAGCCAACGAGTAGAGTAGTGTGATCAGGTTTGCTTTTGAAAAACTCGCTGCATCTGCAATTTGACAACAGAAAAGAGAAGCCTGGTGAGGCCCAGCACCCAGTGGCTGCCTAGGAGGAGACTCTGTTTACCTCAGACAGAGGCCTAGCACCTTCCTTCCTGGGCCACAGTGCCTTTCTGTGCATACGTGCTTGCGTACATGGTTAATGGAATTACCTTTTTCCTCAATATATGCTTGAAGTAAAACTTCAAATAACACAAACGACGGTCCCTTTACACCCCGATACCTCACTATTGCTACACTATTAGCAGCTCAGTCTTTATCTTTGAAACTTTCTCATTTTCATTTACTCCATGAATATCATCAAACAGCAACTATGTGTCATGCAGTGTACCAGCCACTAGGGTTACATCTGCATACAAAACAGACCAAAGTCCCTGTCCTTAAGGAGCTGGCATTATGCACATAGGACTTCTACCTGAATGAAATTGTACTGTTCTGTGACCTGATTTTTTTTTTCGCTTAATTATATGCAGTGGGCAGCTTTTCCTTATCAATTCATAAAGAGCTACCTTATTCATCTTTATGACAGATCTCAGACATATCAAAAAAGTAAGGCTCACCTGATCTCTTAAAATGGTCACATTACAATGATACGCTAAAATTTGTCTAACCTGTCCCTTACTGATGAACATTCAGAATTTTTGCAGATTTCCTTACAAATAAAAATACTGCACAACAACAAAACTACTAGAGCCAATAAATGAATTCAGTCAAGTTACAGAGTACAAGGTCAACAAACAAAAATCAGTTGTGTTTCTCTACACCAGCAAGGAACTATCCAAAAAGGAAATCAAGAAAACAATTCTAGGTATAATAACATCCACAGAATAAAATACTTATTATGCAAAAGGTTTGTACACTAGCCACGCTTGGTGGCTCATACCTATTATCCTATACTTAGGAGGTGAAATTCGGGAGAATCATGGTTCAAGGCCAGCCCCAGCAAAAAAACAGTCCATGAGATCCCATCTCAACCAATAAAAAAAGCTGGGCTCTGTGGCCAGCACCTGTCATTCACAGAGAAGCACAAATAGTAGGATCCCAAACCATGCAGGCAGGCTCAGGGAAGAAAGCAAGACCCTATCTCAAAACTAACCAATGCAAACAGTGGCTGCTAGATTGGCTCAAGTAGTAGCGCTCCCACCTAGCAAGAACAAGGCCCTGAGTACCAAAGGGAAAAAATAAATAAAAGACTTGTACACTGAAAACTATAAAATATTGCCCAAAGAAATTAAAGAAAGCATAAATAAATAGAGATATATCCTGCAACACCCACGCACAGGAAATCAATGTGAGTCAATGCCCTGTATAGCTATCCTTATCTCAACCAGCAAAAACCCTTGTTCCTTCTTATTATTGCTTATACTCTCTCTACAACAAAATTAGAAATAAGGGCAAAATAGTTTCTGCTGGGTATTGGGGAGGGAGAGGGAGGGGGCGGACTGGGTGGTAAGGGAGGGGGTGGGGGCAGGGGGGAGAAATGAACCAAGCCTTGTATGCACATATGAATAATAAAAGAAAAAGGAAAAAAAATTAAAATAAATAGAGATATATCCTGCATTCCTAGGCAGAAAGACAATATTGTCAATACTGCCCAAAGAGATTTACAATTGGAATGTAATCCGTATAAAAATCCTGTGGTTCTTTTTTTTGCAGAAAATCCATCCTAAAATTCAATTTAACACCAAAAGAAAAAGAATCCAATCAATGAATGGGCAAATGAACTGAACACTTTTCCAAAGGAAAAGTACACACGGCCAGCAAATACACGAAAAATGGTCAGCATCTTCAGCCATCAGGGAGATGCAAATCTAAACCACACTGAGATTCCATCTCACTCCAGTCAGAATGGCAGCCATCAAGAACCCAAACAAGAAATGCTGGTGAGGATGAGGGTGGGAGTGGGATGCTTGCCTAGTATGCAGGAGCCCCTAGGTTCAATCCCCAGTTCTGTAAGGAAAAGGAAAGGAGGAAAGGAAGGAGGAGGAAGAGAGTGAAAGCACAACCTGCAAAAAGAAAACCCAGTTTTGTTTTTACATCAGATTCTCTGGGAGGAGAAGCTCTATTTTGTATTTTTTTAACATTTTATTAGTATATGATACATGGGGTTTTGTTGTAACATTTCCATATGTACATATATTGTACCCCAGTTAGGTTCATCCCCTCCATTATTCTTCCTCTTCCCCCACTCCTCTTCTTAAAATGACTTCAACAAGTTTCAATGTCCCATATTTGTACATGTGTCGAAAGTACTTCAATCATATTCACCCTCCTTTACCCTCATTTACCCTCCCCCTCCTGCTAGTACCCTCCCCTTAACATGGCCTGTATTACATTTTTGTCCTTCATTGTGTAAGTGTCTGTTCATTGTTCAACGGGATCTTTGTCTTGGTATTTTACCTGTAAATATATTTTACTTTAATTACTCAAACCCCCTCTATTACTCTTCCTTACCCTTTTTGTTGTGTCTTGTTCCTACACAGATGTGACGTATTCAATATTATTCACTCTCTATCATCTCTTCTTTCCCTCCTCCTCTAGTCTCCTCTAACAGGCCCACCATTGGAAACATGTTGTATATATAAAGTTTGTATATTTGTATTGAATCTATCTTCCACAAATGAGAGAAAACATGGCATTTGGCCTTCTGAACCTAGCTAACTTCACTTAAGATGATGTTCTCCAGTTCCATCCATTTACCTGCGAATGACAGAATTTCATTCTTCGTGACTGAGTAAAATTCCATTGTGTATAAATACCACAATTTCTTAATCCATTCATCAGTAGTGGGGCATCTTGGCTGTTTCTATAACTGGGCTATTGTGAATAGCGGTGCAATAAACATGGGTGTGCAGGTGCCTTTGTAATAACCTGAGTCACATTCCTTGGGTAGATCCCCAGGAGTGGAATTGCTGGATCATAGGCAGATCTATGTTTAGTTTTGTGAGGAGCCTCCATACTGTTTCCCATAGTAGTTGTACTAATTTACACTCCCACCAACATTGAGTAAAGGTTCTTTTCCCCCAAAATCTTTGCCAACATTTGTTGTTTGTGTTCTTGATGACAGGCATTCTAACAGGAATGAGGTGAAATCTTTTTTTTTGCCAGTACTTGAACTCAGGACCTCACATTTGCACTCTACCACTTGAGCCACTACACCAGCCTCAATGTGGTAGAATCTTAATGTGGTCTTGATTTGCATTTTCTTTAAGATCAGGAATGTTGACAACTCAGTTTTTTTTTTTTGGTGGTACTGGAGTTTGAACTCAGCTCTTCGTGCTTGTGAGGCAGGCACTCTACCACTTGAGCCACACCTCCAACCCTGACAACTCAGTTTTTTAATGGGCAAACAACTTAGTTCTCCAAAGAAGATATGCAAATGAGAAAGAAACACAGGAAAAGGTGGTCGGCGTCATGATGCTTTAGAGAATGCAAATCAAAACTGCAATAAGATGTCATTGCAATGTCTTCAAGAATGGCTATAATCAAAAACCCGGGAAATTATATGAGTTCGGGAGGGTATGGAAAATGGGCTCTCTCATGCATCGTTAAAGGAAGTGTAAAAGGGTGTCGCTGCTATGGAAGGCAGTTTGTTGGTTCCTCAAGGAGTTAGATGTAGAATGAGCCTCTCTTCCAGCAGGCCCACTCCTAATTATATATTTAAAGAACTGAAAATAGGACTATTGACCCATAAGGTCACAAAAATTGGAAACAAATATTCAAATACTTGTACTTGAATGTTGCTAGCAGCACTACTCACAATAGCCAAAACATAGCCAAATAAATGCTGTGATAGCCAAGTACACACCCATCAATTGGTGAATGAACAAGTAAATTGCAGTATGTGCATGCAATGGAATACTATTCAGTCATAAAGAAGGAACAAAGCACTGAAACTTGCTATAGTACTGGAAAACATTGTGCTAAGTGAAAGAAGCCAAACAGAAAGGGTCTTGAATACTGTATGGTTCCATTTATATAAAATATCTAGAATAAGCTGGGTGTGGTGATGCATGCCTGCAACCCTAGCACTTCGGAGGCTGAGGCAGGAGCCTCATGAGTAGCCTGGGCTACATAGTGAGACTCTGTCTTAAAAAATAACAACAACTAAGTAAAATATCCAGAATAAGCAAATCCATAAGGACAAATAGCAGATTGGCTGTCACCAGGGCCTGGGTAGAGGGGGGAATAGGGAGTCATCACTAAGTGACTCCCTATCTGGGTACAGATTTATTTTGGAAGAAGGAAAATGTTATGGAACTGGAGGCGGTGGTCACATGACACTGCAGTTTCCCAAATGTCATTGAGCTGTTCCCTTTAGAATGATTAATTGTGTGCTGTGTCAATTTCACCGCAGTAAAAACACCATCACAATGAAGATTCTCTTACTTATCCCCTTGCATTTTTGTTGAATTATTTCCTTGTGATTGACTTGTGGAAGGGAAACTGCTGGATCAAAGGGCACGAAGTTTAAAGACAGCAAAGAAACAACTGCAGGTAAAAATACCTCCATGGTGGAGGACATGTTTTTATATGCTTAAGTAAGTTGTTATTTAACTACCTGTCTCTTCTACTGTACTCAAGACTTTTCCCTACTCTTCAGGTCCCCCTGATGACCGACGTGTAGAAGAACCTCAGCAAGTGCTGAGAGGAGCTCAAGGGAAGAGCCATGGCTATGTCTCCCTTAGATCTCCCAATGGCTAAGGCCAGCCCCAGCCACCCAGAGTAATTCTACCAGAATTTCCAAAACAAGTCAAGGCCTTTTGAAATGCCTTTGGGAGCCACTGTGGGTGTCATGGGGCCATGACTCCTCTGGTTGCAAGGGAGATAGAGGCCAATGAGGGTGGGAAGGAGGGTTGAGCTGGGCAGTGGGGACCATGGGTGCGTGGGTGCAGACAGAGACAGGTGGAAACCACACATCAAAGTCACACTGTGATCCCAGGGGCAGGGTGGAGCTCCCACCTCCCAGTGCTGCTGAGTGCTCCACACTTTCTTCAGTTTTCTTCTGCCCTCCTCTTCCCGATCCTCTGCCCAGCTGGTGGCCACCATGGCTGCCCTGAAGCTTCTTGCCAATCTGCTTGACCCAAGGTTACCAGTGGTCTCAGAGGCTGGAGGAGGGAAGACAAGCTTCCCTCCACCCCTCCCAGTCCACACAAGGTGCTGGACTCCCCTCCCATATCTTCCACCCTGCTTTCACTCCTGTCTTTTTCTCCACCCAGGCCTCTTCTGCACAATGTACCCCATCTTCCCCTGAGATCATTTGGCCAGTCTCTGCCCCCCTCACCACTCTTGTGTGTGTGTTTGTGTGTGTGTGTGTGTGTGTGTGTGTGTGTGTGGTACTGGGGCTTGAACTCAGTGCCTCACATTTGCTAGGCAGGCGCTCTACCACTTGAGCCACTCTGCCACCACCCCTCTCCCACACCTCTGATTCTCCCTCAACTAGGGTCTCTAACACCCAGAAGCCAGCTTTCTAGCACAGTCAGCCCTTCATCTGACACATCATCATTGATGACTCACTACACGCCAGGCAGTATACTAATCTTTGGGCAAACAGTTGCAAACAAAACAGAAGTCCCTGTCTTCATGCAGAGTTACAAACAGTTGGGCAGATGGGTGATAAATAGGTGATGATAAGCTCTATGGAGAAGGATAAGCCAGGTGAGAATGGGGCTATTTTGTTTTATCTTATTTATTTTTTGGTGGGACTGGGATTTGAAGCCAGAGCTTCACACTTGCAAATCAGGTGCTCTACCACTTGAGCCACACTTCCAGTCCATTTTGCTCTGGTTATTTTGGAGATGGGGGTCTCATGAACTTTTTGCTCAGGCTACCTTCAAACCGCAATCCTCCAGATCTGTCTTCCAAGTAGCTAGGATTACAGGTGTGAGCCACTGGCTTCTGGCTGGGGCTACTATTTTAAATAGGGTTTCCAGAGAAAGCTCCTTGGAGGGGGTGACATTAAGCTAACATCTGACTGTAGTGAGGAGACCCATGTGACCATCACGAAGAGTGTTCCAGGCAGAAGGAACAATGAATGCAAAGAGCCTAAGACAAGAGCCACATCGTCATGTCAAAGAAACGGTGAGATCAGTGTGCCCGAAGCTGAGGGAACAAAGGAGAAGTGTGGATAAGCAGAGGGACTGGGTGGTGTGAGCCACTGTAAGGACTTGGCTTTTCCCCTGGGTGAGACAGAGAGCCATTGGAGGCTCCCAAGCCAACGACAGAGGATCCCTCTGGCTGCTGTGTGGAGAACAGCCTGAAAGGGCCCCGGAACCAGTCAGGAGGCCATTGCAGTGACACAGGTGACAGACAAGAGCAACTAGGGCTGTATGCTTGTAGTCCAAACTACTCTGTAGACTGAGGCAGGAGGACCATTTACGTTCATGACTTCAAGGTCAGCCTGTGCACCAGAGCGAGACCCTGGCTCAAAAGAGAGAGAGAGCGTGTGCACAACAAGGGTCAGGGTGGTGGCTGAGGAATAGTGAGGAAAGCTTTCGATTCTGGCTGTATTGTAAAGACAGAATTTGCTCATCAGTTTCGTGTGGGGTAAGAGAAAAAGAGAAAGCCAGAGGCAGTATTTTGGCCCGAGAAACTGGATGAGCAGACACACTGTTTACTGAGCTTAGAAAGCTGTGGGGAGCACAGAGGACAAGAGGACCATGTAGCTTGAGTGGCCATGTTCCGCCTGGGAGCTCGCCGGGAAGCCTGGAGTTCACTCGTTAGTGGGGGTGGTAGGGAGGGAGAATGAACACACTTTACTGAGTAACCAACTGTACCAAGCTCCATGCTTATCTGCCCACATCGTTTTCAGTGACCACAATAGCAAGGCTGAGTTTCTTAACGTGGCATCCAAGTTTGGCTCCTGTGACCTCACAAACCCACTCCTGTACTGTTCTCCTAGTTCCCATCAAGGCCTTTGACCACAATGTCCCCAACCCTGGGGAAATGCCCATCCCCAGCTCAGATGTCACCTTCTCCTATCTCCTGCTTCCTTTTGTTAACATCTGCTTTTCTACCTCCCCCCAGTAGACTTTACTGGGGACTCTTTGAAGGTCGAAGTAGTGACTTGGTCCCCTCTGAGGCCTTGGTGATGAAGCAGGGCCAAGTAGGGGCTCAGTTCACATTTCTGTCCTGAATGAAAAACTGGGTAGAAATGACAGCCAGCCCTGAGCCCACCCCAGTGGGTCAGGAGGCCCGACTTCCCACGCAGTCCTATGTGACAATAAGGAAAACAGGGCCAAGGAGGTGAAGTCAGGCTTGGAACTGGACTCACACTGGAAGGCTGACTGCATCCCCCAAGCAGCAAGGAACAGAGGTCAGGGGAGAGTAATTACTCACATGTGTACAGCACTTGAGAGTTTATAGCCACAGACATTATCTCATCCAACCCTGGCACAGCCTCGCAAGGTAGGTATTCTTATTTCCCCCCACCTTCCACCTAAGGAAACTGAGGCCCAAAGAGCCAAAGTCACTTGCCCAAAGTCGCACAGCTAGGAAGTGGCCATCTCGAGATTTGAACCAGACAGAGTGACGGCCAGGCCTAGTGTTCTTACCATCAGACTAGGCCATGCCAAGAGTTGGGTGGGTCCAGCAGCCATTTTCCACCATCCCTACCTACTCCTCCTGAAGGCACCATGAGTTGGCATTTATTTACTAATCCCCTCAGTCCATTCAAGGGCAGGGCAGGGCAACCTGGGATTCAGAGATAGCAGGAACTCATCCATATCCCAGACCCCAAAGGCAACAGTTGGGAGAAGCTTGAAGAAAACGCAAGGGAAGACCAAAGGGAGGCCATAGGAACCCTCCTCTACTGGAGCTGTTCAGAGGTGACCGCACAGGTCCTATGGAAGGGCAGCTTCCTCCTGTAGCCCCACAGCTGAAATCCTCTTTGAGGAGTCTCTTGTCCAGCCATGCCTCCTTTCCGCTTGGGCGCTGGGCCCGACAGTTCTTGGCTGGCAGCAGCTGGGCCCTCACACCTGTCGGTTTATGCTCCCTGCTTCACAAACACACGCCCCCGCCAAGCTGGGGGCTGCTTCCAGATGGCTGGTCACTTACGGTTTCACCCACTTTGGGCTTTTTTTTTCTTTCTCATTTGATTTCTTTTCCTTACCTGGTTTACTTCCCAGGCCCCTGTCTTACTTGCTCACTCTTTCTCTCTCTCCCCATTGTTGTCTTTCTCTTCCTCTCACTCATTCTTTCTTTCTATGTCCTTGAACACACTTCTTCCTACTCAGTCTGTCTTTCTTTTTCTGACTCTAACCAGGTATCAGTTAGTTCCAGCTTCCTTCTCTGTCACAGTGTGACAGGTTCCAGTGAGGTCATCTCTCCAGGCCCCTAGCAGCTCTGCCTTCTTGGAGGGGGCAGAGGAGAAGGGAGATGGAACCAGACAGAATTGGATTAAAATCCCAGCATCCTTACTTACCAGTTGTGTGACCTTAGCAAGTTCGCCTCGCCTCTCTGAATCGCCTTCCTTCATTTATAAAATGGGATTGATAATGATAGTGACAACCTTGTGGGGGAGGGGCAGTGAGAAGGGAATGTGAGGATGGACCTGGCCCATGGATGGGTGAGATCTTCATGAACTATAAGTGGCAATGGGTGTAACTAAGGAGGCCAAGTGGTCACTAACAGAGCCTCTGAGGCCAGACTGCCTGATTCTGCTACTCAGCCCCAAACATATGGGGTCAATAACCTTGGCAGGCTGTACATCTCTGTGCCTCGACTTCCCCACCAGTAGAATAGGGATGACATAATAACGGTGCTCAGGTAACTGTGGGGGCTAAATGAGTGCTAAGGACAAGGAGGGTCTGTCATCTAGTAAGTGCCCAGTGACCATTGCCATTGATGTTGTCATTCAAAGCCAGTAGGAATAAGATTCCCCCAAGGTGAAGTACTTAGGGGTGCTGAGCCACCATGGGAACCTGACCCAGGTTGTGCTCGAGTTGAGTCTTCTCGTGCAAGTTGTGCCCTGAAATTCACCTTGTGTTCCCTGCCAAGTGTGGGCCCTGGGGTGAGGTTTATGCAGAGCCATGGAGGGAGCAGCATGTGTCTAATTACTCCCGCTAGAGGGGGCGACTTTTTGTAATCAGTATAAGGAGGCTGGGCTGGGAGCACTGTCTGACTGTAGGCAGGAGAGGGACCTGGGTAACAGTCCTCTCTACCTGGCTGCCAGCAGAATCTAAACCTGGATACACGTTCAGCTCCAGCTCCAACTGTCTCTGTGGCAGTGGGGATTCATGATAATATTTTCAGTTCCCCAAGCTGGACATGGGAAGTGAAATCACATACCATGTTTGTCCAAGCCAGGCCCCAGCCCCAAAGTCAAGGGCCAAGAGAGACAACAGGGGCTAAGGGCTCATGCTGGGAGATGTCTCCATAACAGCAGAAACTCTGAGTGGAGGCCAACTCTGGCCCCATGGACGAGAGCAATTGCAAAGCCTTAGCTGAGATGGGATTGGGACACTACGAGGGAAAGGCCTAGAGCCCAAGAAAGGTGAATGCAAGGAAATGTCCCTGGCAGGACATGAAATTGGGGGCAAAGGGCTTAGGCAAGGGGAGCTGCAGTGCTGCAGGCAGCAGAGGCAGAGCCAGGCTAAAATGGCCTCACCTAGGGCTGGAGGTCTAGCTCATGGTAGAACATTTGCATAGCATGGGATTCTGAGTTCGAATAGCACCACAACAAAGAAAATAAGAAAAACCAAAATGGCCTCAGCCTTTGAAGGATAAAGTAAACCGGGAGACACTCTGCTGGACTGAGAATTGGGGGGCATGGCAAATGAGACCCCAAGGCTTGTTTTCTAGAAGCTGAAGGGAAATCAAGGAAGGCCTGGTATGCCTAGGCCTAGCCAAAACATATTTAGCAAACTGAGGTGAGGCCCATGTCACTCCTTGGCGTGGGGAAATTTATGGACTGAGATCCCCTCACGCTGCCCTTGAGGGATTTGAAGCGTGTGTCCATGACTGTGCTGCGCTGGAGGAGCTGGGTAGGGGAGAGGCAGGGGGGCTGAAGTGAAAAACCAGTGTACCCTAGCCCTGAGGAGAAAGCCCCTCTCTGTGCAGTGGAGAGAGGCAGGGGAACATTCTCCACAGTTTGGCCCAAAGTCATCCTGCCCATTGCTCTTTTGACACAACCTCACACTTTCTTTCCAGTCCTGTATTCCTGGCTGTGTGCAAGCTATTTCCACTTGGATGTTCTGCCAACAGCTTAAACTAAACATGCTTAAAGCGGAGTTCTGCTTCCCCCACAAAGCCTCACACCTTCCCAAGGCCTCCAGCTTCACTGTCGAAACCCAGCAGCCCAGGGCCAGGCTGGCCTGGCTGCTGTTTTCTCTCCCCTCCTCCAGCATCTCTCTCCCTGCCTTTGAGCCTTGGGCTTTTCCCTGGGTGACACTGTCCAGAATCCACTTCACTATCACCCAGGCTGCAGGCCTCTCCCACCTTGTCCCTGGAGTCCCTGGAGATAGCTGCCACAGCCTCTTAACTGGACTCCTCCCTCAAGCCGAGCCATGCACACCTTCTGGCCATGTGTGTTGGCCATGTGCTGTAAGGGGCAGGATGGAGGACCGTTCTAGAAGACAGGAAAGCTGTACAAAGATAACAGGAGAGGTCAGCCTCAAGGTGAATTCCAGCTGGGCCATCTCGGGCTTGTCATTTCTCTCTGTGCCTTGATGCTCTTCCCTCTCAAAATGGATGAGGATTGGGGATGGAACTCAGTGGTAGAGCACTTGCCTAGGATGTGGGAAGCCCTGGGTTCCATCCCCAGCACCGCAAAATATAAATAATAAAATGGGGTGACTCTAAAGTCAACACTGGTGATCTTGAACGCTAAAAGGGAGCACAGAGACTGGGCGTACACTGCAATGACTGTCCCCAAAGGCTACAGGGGGCAGAGCCATCCACCAGCACGCTGGGTGACTGGAGCTGTTTGTGTATTTATGATTTTCCCGTTATTCACAAGTGACAGGAATTCAAGTAGGGAATCAATTCAGTTTGGCCTTTTCCAAACGCCCCTCATCTGCTATGGAAACAGGAAACCAAGGCTAGATCCTACTGCCTGACTAGGGGACCCCAGGATGTCCAGGTATCTCTTTGTACATTTCTTTTTCTCAAGGCCCTTCCCCTAAGTAACCGATGTTGTTCCTTCATCTCCATTTTCCCCACTTTCTTTTCTTAAACGTAGGAGCAAAGCCGAGCGCCCGTCCAAGCCGCTGGCCTGGGTCAGAGGAATGCGGCAGCTCCGGCTCCCTCGTGCAAGGCGGCCAGGCCCAGGCCGCGCTCAGGCTGGCAGTGGCCCGGGAGGGAGGCTCAGGCACCTTGCTCCGAGGGGCTGGAAAGAGCTACAGACGTTAGCTCATCACTCCCTGGCAGGGGCCGATCTGTCTGCTATTCTCACTAGCATCTTCCAGTTGGGGAAATAGAGGCACAGGCACGCGTGGAGTGGTTGCAGACGCGCGGGATCAAGACTGCTTCTGGGCGGGGTCTCCAGATGGGGTAAGGACAGAAGAGTCACCCGCACCTCCTCAAACGAACTTGGATTCCTCGCGATTGTGCGGGGAAAGGGGGGGCTAGAGAAAAGGAGGGTTGAGATCAAGACTGCAGTCTCTTCGAGGGGCATGGAGGAAAAAAGGGGGCGGGGTGGGTAGCTAGGACCGCCTTCTTCTGGGACCTCACACATGCAGTGCAGCCGCACTGGAGAATGACTGATCACTCTCACGACATGTTTGTCCCTGCCGATACCTTTGCAGTAAGAGGCAACTGAGAAGAGTGCGTGGCCCAACACCGCAGGGTGGATGATGGTGCCCTGGGGATGATGATGGTGGCTTCCTTCAGGGCGGCCCTGCTATTTCCAAATTCTGTGCAGTGAACAATTACAGCATTTATAATCAGGCTTAATGCTACTTATTATTAATTATTACAAAGAAGCAACAAAACAAAACACCAAGACTAGGATGTAAGTGTGTAGCTCAGTGGCAGAGCCCTTGGCTAGCATGTATGAGACTATGGGCTCCATCCTCAGCACCCGAAACCAAACCAAAACAAAGAAGAAGCCAAAAGAAGAAGGAAGCAGCAGCTGGCTGAGGAGCCCTGGGCTTGGAGTGGGGGGTACCCAGGTCAAGCCTGCCTGCATGTCACCTCCCAGGTGTGTGACCTAGGGCAAGTGACTTCACTTGACTCTTTGAATCCCAGTTTTCTATACAATGGAGATAATCAGTCCCACAGGGTTGTCATGAAACTAAAAGAGAGAATTTGTATGAAAGATACTTTTTTTAAGAAAATATTTATTATGGAAAATTTCAAACATATGCAAGAAGAGAAAGCATTATGAAGAAGCCTCCTGTATCCATCTTCAACAATTATCATCTTATTTGATCTCTGGCCCCATCCCCTTTCCCACCCCACTGGAATATTTAAAGCTAAGTCCGGATGTGTCCCTTTTGTCCATGCATACTCCAATACTGAATAGCTTAAAGCATATTGTCATAATTAAAAAATAACACATGATGACTGTAGAAAGCTTTCAGAAATGAGGGAACCATTTATAAAGGAGAAAACAAAAATCACACATAACCCCACCACCCAGAGACAACCACACTTTGGAGTAGTCTATTATTTTTTTTCTATGAGCATATCAATTTTTAGCAAAGGTGGGATCATATTGTATCTGCTAATTTTATGCATCATTTTAATTCTAAAAATAATAAAACCATAGTATGGAGAAATTAAAAAGAGAGGAAATTGCCCATAATCTCTTCCCACCTAATATAAAAACTTAATATTTTAGTATACTTCCTTCCATTTTTTTCAATTTGCATTCATAATTTTACCACAAGTGGTACCTTTCAAGTTATGAATCTATTCTAATTGTAAGAAAACAATATACTCATATTGCAGAAAATTTCTTAAAAAGAAAAGAAAAATATTACCCTTAATCCCAGTACTCAACTTAACACTCGGGTGTATTTGTCTCCAATACTTTCTATGCACACAGAATTTTAACATACTTTTACGGCAACTTATTAGTTATAAACTTCTATTTACTTATAAGACTAATATGTTGAATAACATAGAGAAAAAGAAAAACATTTTATAGTCCTGCCCCTTCCCGGTGCTGTTATCTGCTTAGTGTTTTTCTGGTCATAGCTCTGTGCACTTATTCATCCATGTCTGGAAGCAGAGTATTGAATTTTGTACCCTTTGCAACTCGGGGTCATATTTATGCAACTTTGTACCCAGAATTGTTATTTAGTATTTTGTTTTGAACATCTTCCTATGAATAAAAGTTTCTCAAACCAGGATATTTTGGTATCAAGGTACCAAGGGACACTCACTCCCTTGCCATGGGCTTTAGAGTGGCTTCCATCTTTCAAGATTATAAAGAATTCTCCAAACATTCTTAAACAAAATCTTGTACTTTTTAACTTTTTGACAAATATATTGAGTCTATGTTTCTGAGACCACTTGGTAAATTTGCAGGCTGACCTGTAAAACATGATTATCTATTATTGGTCCCAAATTTACTCCTGTCATATGGTTCTGAAAGGTGGGATTTTGGAGAACAAGTCTGCATTTTCCTCTCCCTTCCCTTCCAGAGTTTATAGACCTTCATCTCCTCTCAGTCTGCTTTCTAAACTACCTAGTCAGCAAGTACTGTTAAACCTGAAGTGTGTGAACAGAGGCAGGGATGGAGGCAAAAGGAAAAGGCACAGTATAGTGGGCACCAACCAGGCTAAGCCTTTCCTTCTGGTCCTTCCAGATTATGCAAGGATGGGGGTTATGACTCCATTTAGCAGATGGGAACATTGAGAGCCCCCCAAAAGGGTGCCACTTGGCCTAAGACCCACAGCTAGCAAGTGGCAGAGCAGGGATTTAAACCAAGGCCACTGACCCCTGAACCTGCACTATGCATTGGTTCCTTGCCCTCTCAGGCAGCAGAGTGTAGGGGTGTAGGAGACTTTGCAGCCAGCCTAAGCCGGATCCAAACACTCAGCCTCTGGCCTGTGTGATCTTGGGCCCTTCTTGGGAGACTGTGGTAACCCTTTGGTAACCCAACCTCACAAGGCTGTCCTGGGAATTAAATGAGCTGATGAATGGGAACGTGCCAGGCTCGGCTCGTTGCTGGTGCACAGAAGGTTCTTGCTGGGTGACGGTCTCTGTTCTCTCCTTCGCAAGCTCGCGCGGTCCAGTTGCCAAGTTGAAGATAAGAGTTGAGCGCAGAGCTCCGAGCTCGGCTGGAACCGACTGCGAAGTCAGTGATCCTGGGCTTATTTGCCTAGGGATGCAAATGTCCCCTTCGCTTCCACCCAGCCTCTGCAACTAACCTCTTCTCCCATCTCCCCCAAAAGGAAAGGGGTGGTGTTTTGTGCTCCAAAGCTGAGCGCTTAAAGCCCCTCTCGTTCCTGCTCTCCGAGAGGTGGGCAGGAGAGATGACAGGAAGTCACCCGTGGGGAAGCCCTTTCTGGAATGTGGGCACAGGGAGATGTGGTGGAGGGCGCTGCTTTTCCTGCCCTTCAATGGTCCGGATGGGGGAGGGGGCTGACTGTTGAGCAACTGCTCCAGAGACACTCCAGAAGCCGAGATGAACACATGCCTCTTTCTAACAATTGGCCTGGGAGCCATCCAATAGATGGAGGGCGGATCCGCATGTCCCGGATCCGGAGCCTGCAGCCCAGACGCTGCCGCCCTCTGCAAGCCAGCTCCCGAGTCGGAGCCCTAAGGGAGGGAAGGTCGGGTCCGGATTAGCAACACCCAATTCAAAAGCCTAGGACCGCTCCGTCTCCTCCACTGGGTTCCACAAAAACATTCTTTTCCCACCCCAGGTGAACACCAGGAGGACTGGAGGGTGTGAGTCACGTGCAAACCCAGTAGGGCTTCAGGGTCCCCACGATCTCTTGGCAAAGTGAGAAAGCACAGCGATTGGTGTGTGCGGTGCGGTGGTTACCCGGGTTTGAGTTGGAGCACATGAAGAGGTGGCAAGGCAGCTTTGGGCCCGAGTTATAGGTGTCCCTAGAGTCCAGGGCACTCGGCACCCAGATGCCAAGGAAGGGCCTTGATCTGTCCCTTCGTCTGCCCCCCTCTTTATGTCACCAAACCGGTCAGTTCGTCCACATACAGAACTTTGTTAGAGGAGCAAATTCTGGGCACTTGGGATACTGAAAAAAGAAAAAGACCTTCAGGTCTTCAAATCCAATTAAGAAGATAGAACACATACATCGTGAAAATGACTTCTTGACATTCCTCCCCCCTTTCCTTAACATCGGGACTTTAAAAAAAAAAAAGAGTGCATGCTTCATAAACACTGTAAACTGAGTAGTTGTTGCTGAGAGGCGGCAAAAGGGGGTAGAGTTTGATTAGAGAGATAATCCTGGTGGCCTTCCTGTGAGAGGTGAGGTGGCCACATGGAACAAGAGTCGAGATGAGAGAGAAGGCCCAGGTCTCTTTCCAGTAAGGATATGGAAGATAACAAGCCAACCTAAGAATGATATGCTCCAAATGCAAAATGTTATTTTTGGTAGATGGGAATGATTATATAATTACAATAAAATAACCTGGCATTTGGAAAGGCAGGAGGCATCTGCGAACTCTGGGGCAAGCTTTTCAAACCCCGCTGCCTCATCTTTGCTTTTCCATGGGCCACGTGAGCTGCACCTGGCCCTCCCTGGTCCGGGAGAGCAGCAATTCTCCACGTCGCCCCCTGCCAGCCTCCTCCTGCCCTGGATGACCACAGGACAGCAACCCTCGAACCCAACCGCGGCTCAGGCCTTGGAGGAAAGCCGCCGCTGCTGCCACATAGACTCTCCAAGTGGCTTTGCACAGAATGTGATGACTTTAAGGGGAATGGGACCCCTCAGCCTCGGCCCTTCCAAGGAGGGAGATGAGATGGTGCAGCCCAAAGAGGGCAGACAGACTCAGAGAAAGCCCTGCAGAAAACTAAAAGGCTGCCTGGCCAGCCCGGCCCGTGGGCGTCCCGCTCCTCCAGGTCGCTCCCTAGGCCCCCGGCTGTCCTCTTGCTCCCTGAAGTCCGCGCAGGCCACCCGCGAGATTTAGGTCAGAAAATAGACACTAACAGCTCTCCCTCGCCTCGGCGAAATTACTAAGTGGAATTTATTGGGCAAGTCCATGCAGGGCGGTGGGGAGAGCCCATGGCCCGGGCCCCGGCCTCGCCGGCTTTAGAAGGACAGGCACCGGCCAGAGCACCGGGCGAGGGGCGCCCGTCGCCTGGGCCGGGCAGCCCCGCCCCGGTAGCTGTGGCGCGTCCCCAGGGCTGCCGCGCCGGCGGGGCCACGCGGACTCCGTTCCCCAGCCGGCCCTTTGCTTTCACACGATCCGCGGTGACTGCACCAGCTCGAGCGCCTTTAAAGGGCCACACACGCCAGCCGCCGCTATAAAATGTTCCCGGCGGCACAGCTGCAGAAGGTGCGCAGCTGAGCTGCGGAGAGGAGGCTCGCTCCGCCCGGCCGCTCCTCCCACCGGCTGGCCGCGAGGGGCCGTTCCCGGCGTCGGGGACCGGGGTAGCGGAAGGCACGCAGCCGCTCGGGCCCTCCGTGAGTATCCAGTTCAGATTTTGCCACCGACTCGCCCACGAGCCAGGACATGTGCTAATAATGCCCTAAGCCGGTTATAAAGACGTGGAAATTAGGGGGAGAAAAAAAAGGGGGGGAAAAGGGTCTGTCCTTCCTGGGATTCCTCAGCCGAAGCCAGTCTGCTGCCGTGTGCGTGTGCGTCAGGGCTCTCCGGGCGGCAATGGGGGCTTGAGAGCCGGGTCCCCCGCGCCGGGAAGGGAGCGCGGTGGCTGCCACCGCCACCGCCCCGGAGTCCGGCGCCGAAGCTCCGGGCGGGCGGGCGGGCTCGGGCGCGGGCCGGGGCTGCTTGGCGCGGCACGGTGCGGTGCGGCGGCGCGGCGCGGCGGTGCGGGCTTTTCCCAGGCGCCCCAGGGTCGGGTGGCCGCCGGCGCGGACGCGGGCACTGAGCGCGACCAGCTCCCGGCGGCGGCGGCGGCGGCGGCGTGCGTGCCAAGGGGCTGGGGGCTCCGGCGCGCCACCCGCGCTCCCCGGGCTCCGCGTCCCTCTCTCCGGGGCAGGCAGCTTCGCCGAGGTAAGCCGGGCCGCCGCGCAGGGCGCTGGGCTGGGCAGCGGGGGACGAGGGCGCCTGCGGGGCGAGCGTGGGGAGCGGGCGGCGGCCGGGCGGCCCGGGGCTCCTGGGGACTTGTTTTCTGTGGGAGAGCCGCTCTGCTGAGGACCGGGGGGCCGCCGCCGCCGCCGCCGCCGCCGCCCGCTCTCCGGCTCGCCGCTTCTGTTTCTGGTCCGCGCCCGCTGCTCCCGAGAAGCCGCAGCACCTTGGCTCCCCGTGCCCGCGCTTTCTCCCGCTCGGCTCCCGCCGACTTTGCCAGTGGCCCGGCCGGCATCTGGACGCTTGCTCGGGCTTGGGGCGGCACAAGGCTCGGCTTTCCTCCGGGGGCAGCAGGCGACACGGGCTTTGCGGGCCGAGTGCCGCGCAATTGCGGGCTGGAAGTTAGCGGATGTGGGCAAGTTGCCCTCGCCAGCCAGTGGACCGCGGCTCTCCCGCACCCCACCCACCCCACGCCCCCGCACACACCCCACGCCCCCGCACACACCCCTTGCTATAAACCCGCGCGGCCCGGCGTCGCGCGGACTCCCTGCCTCGCCGAGCGCCGGACTCGGAGCCCCACACCTCGCTGCGAAGCCCGGCTCCGCCACTTTCCTGCGCTGCGACCTTGGGCAAGTTACCGCACCTTTCCCTCCGAGCCGCTCACTCTCTCCGCGCTCCTCTCCCGCGCCGGACTTCGCTCGCGCAGCTCCGAGGGCGCCCGGGCCGTGCTGCTGAGGCGCGGGAGCGGCCGGGGAGGACACCCCGCGTCCCTCGCCCCTGGCCGCCCGGCTCCCGCAGCCCTTGACGGAACCCGCGCCCAAGGGCCGTCGTGCGCCGCCCCGGACTCCCGCGCCTCCGTCCGGGGTGCCGCGAGCAGGGCTGCTCGGTTGTCCATAAACAACGGCCCTTTAGTTTGCAGGTGGCGAAAGTGACTGTCCAGAGCGCAGTGCTGTTAGGATTTTAAATTTTTTCTTCTGGGGGAGAAAACAGCAATGGAGATGGAGCTATTCGCCTGGTGCCATTTTCACTTTTGGTCCCCCAACAGGTTCCTTCGGTCACTTTTCTGTCCCCTTCCCACCCTCATCTAGTTGCGAAGGGGCTGCCCACCCAAGGGAAGGGCTCAGGCAAAGGGCGGGCGGCAGGGCCGGGGACGGCGAGGCACCAGGCAGCAGGACGCACTTGTTGCTCGGGCTTTCGCAGCTGCCTCCGGCAGCGGTTTCGCAGTGGTCAGTCAGCTCGCAGCTTGGAGAGTGGACTGGGACGTTTCCGAGCCGCCAAGTTTTGTCCTCCAATGGGCTGGAAGGTAGAGGGGGGACCAAAATCGGGGAAGCAGGGCCGGCAATCGAGATGCGATTGCCTCTTAAGATGGATTCAACACTTACCGAGCGCCTGCGGAGCACAGAGCCAGGCCTGGGCCAGCGGGGGGCTAGGGCGGTTGGCGGGGCGTTTATCGGAGACAGGGTCCTGCCTAGGGGCGCTCTGAGCCCGAAAGGGGGAGGCATGGTAAAACGGTCTTCCCACAAACAGATCTCTCTCTCTCTTTCTCTCTCTCTCTCTCTCTCTCTCTCTCTCTCTCTCTCTTTCTTTCTCTCTCTCTCTCTCTCTCGCTGATTATCGTTGCTGCTTTTTTTTTTCCTTTTGTACTCAAGTACACAGAAGGCTGTACAGGAGTGGGATAAAATGGGCAGGATCCCCCAGACATTTTTGCTCACACATGAGAATTGCGATGCTGGAGGTGGCAGGGTTCCTGAAGGGGTTGGTAGAGTCCTCGTGTTCGTTCGCTGGCTTGCAATATTCTAGAGCTGCCTCATAGACAGCACTGTTTGGCACCTAGCAACTGTTTTTTTTTTTTCCTTCGAGTGTCCTTTTTATTTTTCTCCCTTTCTGTGTTTTCCTTGCCACTCTCACCAAGTAAGCAGTTGGTGCAAAGGCTATACAGAGAAGTTGTAAGTAGCCACTTTCTAGAAGCATCTACGGAGATTCTTAATGACCACTGAAGCTGGAGCAGGAAAGGGGGAGAGAAGAATAGTATCACATTAACTCCTAACATCCTTGGAAAGATTAGAGAATCTTTTCAAGGTCCTCAAGATTCTTTGGACCAGGCAGTATTGACTAATAGGAAATCCTCCATCTCTAACTGGTCAGGAAGCTTAGATTATATGGGGATTTTTTAAAACAAGCTTCTAGGAAAATAACTTGAGAGTTTTCAGAGCTTTAAATTTTCCTGTTTAGGAACATTCATTTAAGCTCATTCTGTTGTCTTTTCCACACTTGGGTCAGAGAATCATTTCTTCTGGGAGCCATCTGAGTCATTCTAGGTAGGAGGGCCTGCAGTGGTAATGTGAGACAGGAAGACATAGGATGCTAGATTCTGATCCCAGAGCTGCTTCCTCCTGACTGGAGAGCCACCAAGTGCCTGTGCCTCAGTTTCCCTCCAGTAAGAATGATTCCCACCTCTCAGTACAGATTGGTGTGGCTAAGCTCAGGGCTCTGGGGCAGGTGTCCTGGGAAAGCCCAGTGCTGGGGCTGCTTTGGGGGGCTTGAGACATGGAGGCACTGAGGCATTCCTAGTTGCTCTCCTGCTTGTCACAGGCATGTCCCCAGGCAGAGCTTTGGAGCCCCATGACACTTGCTTTGGGAACTTGTTCCTTCCCTGGGCTGCAGCCTCCAGCTTTTTAGGTCTTCCTTGTTCTGAATTCTTTCTACACTCTTCCAGTCCCAGTGGAGACCTAGATGCTAGTGGGCCATTGACACAGTGTGCTGCCTCCTCAGGGACAGTCCTGCCCTCAGAATCAGGGACAGTGCCCCCTCCCAACTTGGCCTCTGAATCACTTGCCTGAGGAAATAGTCATGTGTGCCCTTCTTGGCGTTGTAGGCAGCATCTGGCTAAATGGAGCACCTTTCTGACCCTGGGTCAGAGTTCCATCTTGGTCTCCTCCCTCTGCCAGGGCAGTCTGGGTCTTGGGTTTGTCCCTGTCACCATCCTTGCCTTGTAGCTATGTGGAGTCACCCTGCTCCAGATGTTACTAGTGCTTTCTTGGTCAAGGAAGCCTTTGCCCTTACCATTTCTTCTCTCTCACAGCTCGACGGCTCCAGCCAGCAGTGTCACCTCCCACCAGTTTATCCCACTTGTGCCAAGGCCCTGAAATGCCAACTATGTCGAGGCCTGCACTTGATGTCAAGGGTGGCACCTCCCCTGTGAAGGAAGTAAGTGTTGCCATTTTCCAGATGGGGACACTGAAGCATGGCGGGGTCATGTGTGGTCCCTTTTAGGTGTGGTATCTAGCGAGTGTCCTGGAGCAGAGAGGAGACAGGCTTTCTCTGGGAAGAATGAGAATAGCTTTTGCCTAAATGCAGCCAAATTGAGCCCACCAGGGATGTCGAAAGATAGTAGAGAAGCAGAATTGGAAGAAGAGCACCATGTTAGAGATTCAAGTGAGGCTGAGAAGAGGCACAAGGGGGATAAGAGGATGACCTCTGTAGACTGGCGAGGTGGAGGGCTGCGGGAGGGAGATGAAAGCAATGAGCCCACTTAGCATGGTGGGTTTTCCAGCAGTAGAACTGGGTTCTGAATACTCAAGAGCCAAAGTGCCAAAACAGTACTAGAGCTGGAAGCCTATCCTGCTTGCTTGCTTTCATTTATTTATTTATTTTCTCAGTACTGGGGTTTGAATTCAGGGCCTCATGCATAGGTAGGTGCTCTGGCAGTCCAGTAAACATAACCTTCCAGGGCATTCTTCTGCTACCTGCCCACCTCTAGCCCCAAGTAAAGTTCATGTAGGAGCCTTCCAAGTCAACAGAATGGTAAGGGACAAGCCAGGAGCAGGGGTAACTATGGTGTGCCTTTCTCTGTCTTCTAGGATGCCAACCAGGAGATGAACTCTCTGGCCTACTCTAACCTGGGGGTGAAAGACCGCAAAGCAGTGGCCATCCTGCACTACCCCGGGGTAGCCTCCAACGGAACTACCACTGGCTCCTCAGGATCTCCATCTCCAATAGGCTCTCCTACTGCCACCCCTCCCACCAAACCCCCACCCTTCAACCTGCACCCCGCCCCTCACCTGCTGGCCAGTATGCAACTGCAGAAACTTAATAGCCAGTATCATGGGATGGCCACCGCTGCTGCCACCCCCCCAGGCCAACCTGGGGAGGCAGGGTCCCTGCAAAATTGGGGCTTTGGGGCTCAGGCGGGAGGGGCGGGGTCACTCTCTCCTTCTGCTGGTGCCCAGAGCCCTGCTATCATCGACTCAGACCCAGTGGATGAGGAGGTGCTGATGTCGCTGGTGGTGGAACTGGGACTAGATCGAGCCAATGAGCTTCCTGAGCTGTGGCTGGGGCAGAATGAGTTTGACTTCACTGCAGACTTTCCCTCTGGCTGCTGATGCCAAGTGTCCCTAAAGATGGAGGAACAAAGCCACCAATTCTGTTGTAAATAAAAGAAGTTACTTGCAAGAGACAAGCTGACTGAGGGTATTCTTCACACAGGTCTAATGGTGTGCATTGCAGGCTGGTGTCCAAGCAATTGTGAGGTGGATGGTGGGATTGCAGGTGGCTAGCCTGGTGGGGGAGAGCTGGATGAGGAGGGGGAGCTGGATGAGGTGGGGGTGGGGAAGGGAAGGACTAGAGGGAGCTGTTCTCTAAATTTCTGTTGCCACCACCACTATCCTTATCTCCTCAAATCCCTAGCCTCATTGCACTAAGACCCCAGGAACACTGTGCTATTTAAGGTGGAATCCAGGGGCTGGTGGGGGCATTCTGGGGAGACAGACTGATTCAAACCCTTCTGCAGCCTCCTTGCCACTGGCACTTCCAAGTCTAAAGGCACATCCCTGGCCACGTGGCATATTTGACCAACTCCAAAAGCCACCAATCCTCATTCCTTTACCCTTCCGCCTATGTGCAATAGTTAGGCCAAAGAGTCCATCACCTGGAAAATCACAAAGGCTACAGCCTCCTGTCACTAAACAGATTCCAGGTACCTTCTCCAAGCTCTTCAGACAGCAGCTCAGCCCCTCACCCCAAGCATGGAACATTTTGAGCTGATCTGAGTGTTCCCCAACTCCTGCCTCCCTGACCTATCATGAATAGGGACAGCCTGTTTGTTCCGGCTGGCCTCTCCATACAAATGAGAGCTGGCCTTGACAAGTTCCATGTTAGGAGATGTATCTCTTGGCCTTCAAATAACTGCTGAGGAGGCAGTAACTTCAGGAGCATGCCAAGTGACAAAACAGTGGCACTGCACTGGCTCCTGATCTTGTGGGGCCCAGTGCAGTCCTGGCCTCATGCAGGTACAGCCCAAGGGCCCTAAAACCCTGCTGCCCACGTGTCAGACTCTCAGAGACAGTCTTCCCTGAACACTGAAAACGACACTAATCATCCTCTCAGGGCGAGCATCAGGCTTGTGCCAGAGTGAGCACTTGAAAAGGAGCCCTCCCTGAGCACCTGCTCCTGGCAAGCTACTTTGCTAGATGCTGAGGCATGAATTAGATAAAGCTTGTACCTATGAGAAGCTCCCTTCTCAGTCAGAGACAAGCACAGATTGCAGTAAGCCAGCATTTCCCGGAACACAGAGGACAGGGCCACTTGATCCCAGAAAAGGAAATAGCTCCATCTGCCTGGGAAGTTTGGGGAAGGTTTTCTGCTATAGAATCAGCTCGTTTGTTTGTTTTTACATCTCACAAGTAATAAACACATGATACGATCTCCTTGCAAAAAAATAGGGGGACTAGGGGTGTAGCTCAATGATAGAGCACTTGCCTGGCATGCATAAGGACCTGGGTCCCATAAACACCAACAAAAAAGCAGAAACACTTTAACCAACTCTCTCCCTCCATCTTGATTACCGCTGGTCCACCACAGAGATAGCAACTGTTTATCTGTCCATAGTGCTTCCTTGCTGGCCTTGCTCTGTGCCTTGACACAAAGATACATCTACCCATAGAAAGAACTGGGTTTCAAAATAAGACCTGAATCAGCCAAGGGGAGAATGAGTGAGGGCAACAGCTGTTACACAGGGGCAGGTTCTTGAAAGGGGCGACAGTGGCTAAAATCCAGAAGTTGAGGATGAAGGCTCAGTTGGCCAGTGGAGGGCACTTGAAGAGATGTGACTGGAGAAGCTTGCCCAAGGCAGAGCACAAAGGGCCTTCTGGGAGCACAAGTTCTGTGGCCTGTGGAGGCTCTGCAGGAAAGCCACAGTTACCAACTTTGCTTTTTAGGATGATCCCACTGCAGGTGAATGGTGGAATTCCTCTAAGGCTGGGAACAGGGAGACATGGGGTTTTGAGGGAGCTGGTGAGGAGGGGACAAGAAACTGGGGAGGGAAGATAGGAAGTCTGGACGAAGGTAGAGAGCACAGGGTAGGTTCAGGGGCCTGGGGTCTGAGAAGAACAGAACAGGCTCCCTGTTCTGCCTCAGGAAGGAGGCAGGCTGGGGTCAGCAGGGTGGCCTCAGAATCCACACATCTCCTAGTGACACAAGGGCAGGGTGTGGGCAGAGGAGTGGGGTCTGAAGCAGAATGACAGGGTGTGGAGGAGCTGACACCCTAAGAGTATGTATGGATGGTCCCAGGGTCCTTCCTGTGCCAGGGCCTTCAAAAAACAATGAATGTGGATAAATGAAACAGATCAGCAGACTGAATTCAGCTCCTGGTGCCCAGTGTGTTCCCCTGATTTCTGTGAGCTTTGGGGTCCTCAGGATGGCCTCAGCACTTGAAGTGGGGGTGGGGCTGAATCATAGGCCAGCACCTCAATGAAGGGGAGGGGCTTCCTGGGAATCACTGGCAGGCAGGTGGTGACAGGGTTGTCCAGAGCAACAAAACCAGTACCATCTATATAAAGAAAATAGAGACTGACCTATGAGACTAAGGAGGGCAAAGAGTCCCACATTGTGCCGTCTGCCAGCTGGAGACCCAGGAAAGCCAGTGGTGTGATTCCGTCTGAGTCAGAAGGCCCAAGAAGGGCAGAGGGCAGTGATAACACCAAGTCCTAGTCTCATCTGGAGGCTGGAGATCCAGGAGTGCTGAAGTCCAAGGATAGGAGAAGAGGGATGTCCCAGGTCAGACAGAAAAAGATGCACCTTCCCTCCTCCTTGCTCTGTTCAGGCCCTAAACAGATTGGATGCCACCCACGCACACTCACACTCACACTGGGGAAGACGAGCTTCTTCACTCAGTCCATTGATTGAAACGACAGTCTCTTCTAGAAAGACCCTCACAGGCACACCCAGAAATAATATTTCACCAGCTGTCCGGGCATCCCTTAGCTTACCTAAAATAACCATCGCACCTGGAGAAGATGCCTCTGAATGAGCAGGAGAGCAACCCTGCCTCCTGGTGTCAGCAGCCAGAAGTGTGGCCACCTGAGCAGCCATCTCTCCAGAGGGGTCCCGGAAGGAGGGAGGCGGGGGACATCCTCCAGGGAGAGCCAGGACTCTGCTCAGGGAGGTTGGGAGGGAGGGTATGAGGCAGGAATTATTACTACTGGAGAAGGAGGGTGGGGTGGGGGGACCGCAAACAAGTGTCCAGCCCTGCCCTGCCATTTCATATTCAAACTCTAATAGTACAACTGGACACATTCGTTCATTACCAGAAAATTCCTAAGGCCAAATCCAAGTGCCACCTGGCAAAGATCCTGGAGGCTAGGACGCAAGGCCCCCAGATGCACACAGGTGAGAAACACTGACTACTGGCAAGGGCCCTGTAGCCCTGAATAGATGGAGATGTGTAACCAAGAGCGCCTCCTACAGCCCAGCGGCTGTGCTGCTCCTTAGGGATAAATTGGAGAGCCCCTGTCCCTACTCGCAAGGAGCTCGAAGTTTAGTGGCAAGACCATCACAGCCCTGAAGGGTGAGATGAACTCCCACAAGGCAGCCACACTGGTAAAGGGTTGAGGGGGAGGCACGGCCTCCAGGCAGAGGGAGCAACTGGAGTCGAGGCACGGTGTAAACCAGAACACAACATCGAAGTCAGACTTTCTCAGGGAAGAGCGCCATGTCCAGCAGCTTGACTTTCTGGAAGGCAGAAGACAGAAGGTAAGTTGGAATCAGAGCCTCTAGTCATTCTTACTTTATTCCACAGGCGAGGGAGAACCTATCACTCCACAAACATAGACTAAGTGCCTACTATGTGCCAGGCACAACACTAGGCACTGGGAACATGCAGTGAGCAAGTATCCTTGCTCACATGAGGCTTTGAGTCTAGCAACCAGATGGACAATAGTCAAATAATCCCGCGTGTAATTAAAGCTGCAAATCATGAGAAGTGACAGGAGAGGTACAGGATGTGACGAGAGAGTACCATGGGATGGGTACTTAATCTCAGCTGTGGGGTCGGGGACCTCTGAAGGTTGTGGAGAGAGAAGGACTATTGTGGTCAGAGTTTGCAAGAGGAAAATTAGTCAGGCAGCAGTGTGCGTGACAATTGAAATTATGGTGATGCTAGCAAGCTGTTACAACAGTACAGGCAAGACTAAGGAAATCAGGAAATTAGTTTACGATAAAAAGGTAACATTTCAATGGGGAGTTGTTGTTTGACGGGTAGAGTGTCAGTTGTGCCAGATGAAAAAGTCGTAGAAATCTGTTGCCCAGCAATGTGCACACACTTAACACTACTGAACTGTAAGTGTGAAAACAGTCACATAGTACATTTGATGTAATAGGATTCTTCCACAATTTTAAAAATATTTAAAAACAGGTAGTATTTTAAAGCCATGAGAAAATGAGGAGTCATTCAATAGATGCTTTGGGACAACTAGATACACTGCCCAACACTTCATACCACAGTGAATTCCAGGTACACCAAAAAAAAAATGTTTGTTTCAGTGCTGGGGATGGAACTCAGGGCCTTGCACGTGCTAGGCAAGTGCTTTACCACTGAGCTCCATTCCCGGCCTACACAAAAGATTTAAAATTAAAAAATGAAACCATAAAAGCACTAGAAGTAAAAATAGGCAACTCACAATGAAAACCTTGAAATGAGGAAACTTTAAGAATGACACAAACTCCAGAAGCTACGGAAGAGACTGATATATTTCACTTCATTTTTAAAACTAAATAGCGAGGGGTTCAACTACATGTTTACAGGTAAAATACCAAGACAAAACGCCACTGAACAATGAACAGACCCTGAAACAATGAAGGACAGGAGAGAAATAGTGGAAGGGGGAGGGTTGGTAAGGGGGAGGTAAAAAAGGGTGGATATGGCTGAGGTACTTTCTACACATGTATGAATATAGAACACTGAAACCTGTGGAAGTTATTTTAAGAAAGGGGAGGGGGAAGAGGGAGAATAATGGAGGGGATGAACCAAACCAGGATACTATATATGTATATATGGAAATGTTGCAACAAACCCTGTGCAACTATCACATACTACTAAAAATATTTTTAAAAATAAAAAATAAGGGCTGGGATGTAGCTTGGTGGTACAACGCTTGCCTAGCATGCGTGAGGCCCTGGGTTCGATCCCAGCACCAAAAAAGAAAAGACAAAAAAAAAAAAACCTCTCCCCAAAAATAAAAATAAAAACTACATAGTGGGCTGGAGGTGTGGTTCAAGTGGTAGAGCACCTGCTTTGCAAGTGTGAAACCCTGAGTTCAAACCCCAGTCCCACCAAAAACAAACCCTACCACATAACAATGAAAATACCAAAAACAAACTCAAAGGCAACAGACAATAAGCTAGATAGTATCTGCAAGTCATAGGGAACATGAAAACAGTACTTACAAATCAACAAGTCAAGGACCACTCGCCCAATATAAAAATAGGCAAATCATATCTACAGACAGCTCACAGAAAAAGAAATTTGAAAAAAATTATTTTTGCAGTACTAAGAATGTGTGCTCCACAAGTGTTCTGCTGTTTCAAACTTAACAAAAGGTGTTCAACTCCACTCGTACTTAAAGAAATGGAATTTAAAACTACACTAGTGGCTTCTGGTTCTGGAATAAAATGATATAAACTCACTTTTCCCTGCTCCTCTCCTTCAAATGTCCACTAGGCAATGATAAAAGGACAACGAAAGCAGAAAATAGACTGGATACATGGGAAGTTTCTTTTCTTTTGGCAGTACCAAGATTTGAACTCAGGGCCTCATGCTTTCCAGGCAGGTGCTGTACCACTTGAGCCACTCCACCAGCCCTTTGTTGTGGTGGTATTTTTTTGAGATAGGGTCTCACAAACTATTTATCTGGGCTGGCTTTGAACTGCGATCCTCCTGTCTGGCTCCTGACTAGTAGAATTACAGGCGTGAGCCACTGGCTCCTGGCCTGGTTTCTTTTTTAGCTATACCCCTAGACAGGGTGACAAAGATATGACAAACCCAAAACCAACAGTCAGAGACAGAGACAGAGACAGAGCCATCTGCTCTCTATGACCAAAAGCTGAGGAAAGCACAGCCCAGCAGAGATCTAGTGGGGAGACCTAAGCCCTCTCCACCAAAGCCCCAGTAGGTGGTATGATCTGCTCCCAGCAGCAAAGCCCTGGGATGTCTCAGTCCCTCTCCAGAGATAAAGTGCCATCAGGCAGTCAACTTGTCTGCAGCAGTAGTAGCAGCCAAGCCCGAGTTCTGCCTCTTTCTGCCTTCCATTCAGCGGCACAAGGGGACCCCAGAACAGTGCCTTCAGCAACTCCCACTCCAGAATATCACCCAGCACAACAGGCAGCTCAGGGAAGGAAGGGCCTTCTGCTTCTGGAGACAGGACCAGCAAAGACTGAGCAACAGCAACAGAAGAATGAAGCAGACCAAAATGACATTGCAAGGGCTCAGCAAAGGAAATTGTCATTGAGACTACAGCCTGCAAAAGTAGACCAAAACCTACATGCTAAACCTCAACACATGCTAAACCTTAACACGGTGTTGAAATGCAAGATTGAAACGAGATCAAGTCTCTACTAACAGCCAGGCGCTAATGGCTCATGCCTGTAATCCTAGCTACTCAGGAGGTGAGATCGGGAGGATCCCAGTTTGAAGACAGCCCAGGCAAATAATTCACGAAACCCTATCTCAGAAATACCCAACATAAAACAGGTCTGGCAGAATAGTTCAAGTAGTAGAGCATCTGCCTAGCAAGTATGAGGCCCTGAGTTCATACCCTAGTACTGCCAAAAAAAAAGAAAAGTCTCCTAACATAACCAAAATGTCCAAGATGTGAATTGAAAGTCACTCATCCTAACAAAAGCCAGGGAAACCACAACTGGAATGAGAGAAGAGCCAATCAAGTGACACTAAAATACCAAGATGACTGAGATGTTGAGATTATCTGACAGGGTTTCAAAGCTTTAAGAGAATCAATTATAAATTCACTTGAAATATAAAAAAACTTAGCAAAGAAATAGGAGTTAAGCAAAAAAATTAAATGGAAATCATAGAAAGAAAAAAGCTGAAATTTTAAAATTTACTGAACACACTGGATAATAGAGTGGCAATGTCAGAGGATAGAATCAGTGAAGTTGAACACGTACCATAGAATTCATTCAATGTGAACACACTTGAGCACCAGTAGGCTGTGAGAAATTATGCATGTATATGATAATTCCTATAACAGCCACTAAGAAAACTAGGCAAAGCAATATGCTAAAAATCATCATAAATAAATCAATATGGATAGAAAGCTTCTGCACAGTCAAGGAAGCAATTAACAGAGTGAAGAGACAGCCTACAGCATGGGAGAAAAGCTTTGCCTGTTATGCATCTGACAGAGGACTAATATTCAGAATATATAAACAACTCAAAAGTTAAACACCAAAAGAACAAATAATCTAATCAATAAATGGACAAATTGATCAGTCACTTTTCAAAAGAAGGACCAATGACCATCAGGGAAATCCAAATCCAAACTACATTGAGATTCCATCTCACTTCAGTCAAAATGGTAATTATCAAGAAACAAACAACAACAAATGCTGGCAAGGATTGGCAGGGGGAGGAGCCCTTATACAACACTGGTGGGAATGTGAAATTAGTGCAGCCACTGTGGATATCAGTGTGGAGGTTCCTCAAGAAAACAAAATACAGAAGCACCATATGATCCTGCTCCACCATCGAAGTCAGTATGCAACAGAGATCCCTGCACACCCATGTGAATAGCAGCACTGTTCACAATAGTCAAGTTATGGAATCACCATCAATAGATGAATGGATACATATATATATATATATATACACAACCTAGTATTATCCAGACATAAAGAAGAGTGAAATCATGTTGTTTGCAAATAAATAGATGGGACTATGTTAAGCAAATATGATATGTTAAGCAAAATAAGCCAGATTCAGAAAGACAAGTATCACATGTTTTCTCTCATATGTGGAATCTGGGAGAAAAAAGATATCAAAGAGGCTGGTGGAGTGGCTCGAGTGGTAGAGCACTTATCTAGCAAGCATGAGGCCCTGAGTTCAAACCCCAGTACTTCAAAAAAAAAGACATCAAAATAAAAGGGGAACTGTTAGGGATCTGGAAGGGGAAAGAGGGACGGAAAGAGGAAATAAGAGAAGGTAATAGAGGGTAATAGAGGGTAAATATGATCAAAATATGTTAAATGCATGTATGAAAAAGTCATAATGAAACCCATTATTTTGTATGATTAATATATGCTAATAAAAAAGAAAAATAAATCCATACACAACCCTAAAATATATTCAAATAATTCACAGGAAGGCAAACAAAAATAAATAGAAAAATGAGAAACAAAGGTAACAAACAGAAAACACATAATAAAATGCCAGACTTAATCCCTGAATACCAATAATGACCTTCACCGTAAATAGATGAAATATGACAATGAAAAGATAAGTAGAATGTATTTTTGAAAAACATGACCCAACTATATGCTGTATACAGGAAATTCAATTCCAACATAGCAACATAGGTTAAAAGTACGAGAATAGAAAAAAAGATACAACATAGAAACATTAATTTTTAAAAAAGCAGAAGTGGCTATATTATCATCAGGTTAAATAGTCTTCAGAGCAAAGAAAGTCATTTGGGACAGACAATACATGATGGTAAAAGGATCAGTTTACCAAGATAACATAGCAATCCTAAACCCATACACATCAAACACCAGAGCTTCAAAATACACAAAGCAAAAACCAAGAAAGCTAAATAGCAAAGTAGATACACAGTTGGATTTGTGCATTCAACACCCTCCCTCAGCAACTGACAGAACAGCTAGCCAGGATCTAATTGCTTTTACAGAACACGTCACCCAGCATCACAACAATGTACAATCTTTTCAACAGTTCACGGAACATTGACCAAGATAGACCATATCCTGAGTCATAAAACAAGCCTTAATACATTGAAAAGGAGGTGAACTTTTACAGAGTGCTTTCTAGCAACAATGGAATCAAACTAGACACCAGTAACATAAAGATAATAGGAAAATCTCCAGATACATGGAAATTCGAAAACATATTTCTAAATCCATAGCTCAAAAAAATGGGAAAGATGGGAAATTTGTGTGGATGTAGCTCAGTGGTAGAGTGCTTGCCTAGCATGCCAAGGCTCCCGGTTCCATCCCCAACACCACAAAAAACAAAAACATTTAAAAATCCAAAAGAAAAAAAATCAAAAGAAAAGTTTCACTGGGCGCCCCCTGGTGGCTCACGCCTACCTGTAATCTTAGCTACTTGGGAGGCTAAAATTGGGAGGATCTCAGTTTGAGGCCAGCCTGGGCAAATAGCTCACAAGAGCTCATCTCCAAAATAACCACAGCAAATGGGCCAGAGCAAAATGGCCTGGAGGTGTGGCTCAAGTGGTAGAGCACCTGCTTTGGAAGCGCAAAGCCCTGAGTTCAAACCTCAGTCCCACCAAAAAAAAAAGCCTCAAAGAAAATTTCTAAAAAACCATATTAACTGAATGAAAATGAAAATAAAACATGTCAAAATTTGTGAGAAGCAGGTAAAGCAAAGAGGGAAATTTGTAGCAGTAAATATTTACATTAAAAAAGAGGGAAAGTCTCAAATCAATTATCTAAATTCCTACTTTAAAATCGAGAAAAAGGACTGGGATACAGCTCAGTGGTAGAGTGCTTGTCTAGCATGCGCAAGGCCCTGGGTTCCATCCCAGCACCAAAAAAGAAAACACAAAAAGAAGAATCAATAAAAAGAGGAGCTGGGACTACAGCTCAGTGGTAGAGTGCCTGCCTAGTGTGCACAAGCCCTGGCTTCCACAATGGAAAAACAGAAACAAGAAAAAGCAAAGCAAAACAGACTCAAAAAGAAAGAAAAAAAATAGAGTTGGGAGCAGAAATCAATGAAATTGAAAGCAGGAAAACAATGAAACCAAAAACTGCTTCTTCAGATCAAAATCAAGAAATGGACTAAATTCTAGCAAGACTGACAGAGATACAAGGAGAGAAAACATAAATTGCCAATATTCAAAATGAAACAGAATATCACTACAGATCCTACAGCCATCAAAAAGACAGTAAGAAAATCATATAAACAACAAACGTGCTCGAAAGGAAGCAATTCCTCAAACCCCACAAACTACTAAAATGCCAACAAGATGAAACAGATCAGCTGAACCATCCTATAACCATTAACCGTAACCATTATTGAAACAGGATTTGCATAATTAAAGAGCTCTTGGAAGAGAAATCTTTCTGGAGAATTTTATGAAATGTTATGAAATATCCAAGGAAGGATTAGTTTTACTCAAAAGAAGAGGACGGATCACTTCCCAAGTATTACCCTAATAGCATTTGGACTTTTTTTCTGGGGAGGGGGGCCAGTACTGGGGCTTGAACTCAAAGCCTCACACCTGCTAGGCTTGTAGCCTTGCCAGACAGGCACTCTACCACTTGAGCCACTCCACCAGTCCAACTCTAATATCCAAACCAAAGACAACACACAAAAGAGGAAGTCTACAGATCAATGTCGTTCTGAAGTAAGATGCAAAAGATTCTAAACAAAAATTTAGCAAATCCAATCCAACAGCCCATAAAAAGGTACAATACACTGCAACCAAGTGGGGCTTTTATTTCAGTATGCAGGGTTAGTTCAACACTCAAAGCTCAACCATGTGCCAGACTTGTTGGCACATACCTATAATCAGGAGACTGAGGCAGTAGGATCTCGAGTTCAAGGCCAGCCTGGGCTACATAGCAAGACCTGGTCTCAAAACTCAAACACAGAGGCAGAGACTGGGAGGATTAGGGTTCAAGACCAGCTCAGGCAAAAAGATGAAAGTTAGCTAGACCCCATCTCAATCAACAAGCTGGGCATGGTGAGACACATTTGTGATTCCAGCTATATGGCAGGCATAGGTAGGAGGATCATGGTCTAAGACTGGCCCCAGACAAAAGTACAAGACCCCAGTTTGTTTGTTTTTTTTTTCCATTTTTCTTTTATTATTCATATGTGCATACAAGGCTTGGTTCATTTCTCCCCCCTGCCCCCACCCCCTCCCTTACCACCCACTCCGCCCCCTCCCTCTCCCCCCCCAATACCCAGCAGAAACTATTTTGTCCTTATTTCTAATTTTGTTGTAGAGAGAGTATAAGCAATAATAGGAAGGAACAAGGGTTTTTGCTGGTTGAGATAAGGATAGCTATACAGGGCATTGACTCACATTGATTTCCTGTGCGTGTGTGTTACCTTCTAGGTTAATTCTTTTTGATCTAACCTTTTCTCTAGTTCCTGGTCCCCTTTTCCTATTGGCCTCAGTTGCTTTAAGGTATCTGCTTTAGTTTCTCTGCGTTAAGGGCAACAAATGCTAGCTTGTTTTTTAGGTGTCTTACCTATCCTCACCCCTCCCTTGTGTGCTCTCGCTTTTATCACGTGCTCATAGTCTAATCCCATTGTTGTGTTTGCCCTTGATCTAATGTCCACATATGAGGGAGAACATACGATTTTTGGTTTTTTGAGCCAGGCTAACCTCACTCAGAATGATGTTCTCCAATTCCATCCATTTACCAGCGAATGATAACATTTCGTTCTTCTTCATGGCTGCATAAAATTCCATTGTGTATAGATACCACATTTTCTTAATCCATTCGTCTGTGCTGGGGCATCTTGGCTGTTTCCATAACTTGGCTATTGTGAATAGTGCCGCAATAAACATGGATGTGCAGGTGCCTCTGGAGTAACAGTCTTTTGGGTATATCCCCAAGAGTGGTATTGCTGGATCAAATGGTAGATCGATGTCCAGCTTTTTAAGTAGCCTCCAAATTTTTTCCAGAGTGGTTGTACTAGTCTACATTCCCACCAACAGTGTAAGAGGGTTCCTTTTTCCCCCGCATCCTCGCCAACACCTGTTCGTGGTGGTGTTGTTGATGAAGGCTATTCTAACAGGGGTGAGGTGGAATCTTAGCGTGGTTTTAATTTGCATTTCCTTTATTGCTAGAGATAGTGAGCATTTTTTCATGTGTTTTCCGGCCATTTGAATTTCTTCTTTTGAGAAAGTTCTGTTTAGTTCATGTGCCCATTTCTTTATTGGTTCATTAGTTTTGGGAGAATTTAGTTTTTTAAGTTCCCTGTATATTCTGGTTATCAGTCCTTTGTCTGATGTATAGTTGGCAAATATTTTCTCCCACTCTGTGGGTGTTCTCTTCAGTTTAGAGACCATTTCTTTTGATGACCAGAAGCTTTTTAGTTTTATGAAGTCCCATTTATCTATGCTATCTCTTAGTTGCTGTGCTGCTGGGGTTTCATTGAGAAAGTTCTTACCTATACCTACTAACTCCAGAGTATTTCCTACTCTTTCTTGTATCAACTTAAGAGTTTGGGGTCTGATATTAAGATTCTTGATCCATTTTGAGTTAATCTTGGTATAAGGTGATATACATGGATCTAGTTTCAGTTTTTTGCAGACTGCTAACCAGTTTTCCCAGCAGTTTTTGTTGAAGAGGCTGCTATTTCTCCATCGTATATTTTTAGCTCCTTTGTCAAAGATAAGTTGCTTATAGTTGTGTGGCTTCATATCTGGATCCTCTATTCTGTTCCACTGGTCTTCATGTCTGTTTTTGTGACAGTACCATGCTGTTTTTATTGTTATTGCTTTGTAATATAGTTTGAAGTCAGGTATTGTGATACCTCCTGCATCGTTCTTTTGACTGAGTATTGCCTTGGCTATTCGTGGCCTCTTGTGTTTCCATATAAATTTAACAGTAGATTTTTCAATCTCTTTAATGAATGTCATTGGAATTTTGATGGGAATTGCATTAAACATGTAGATTACTTTGGGGAGTATCGACATTTTTACTATGTTGATTCTACCAATCCATGAGCATGGGAGATCTCTCCACTTTCTATAGTCTTCCTCAGTCTCTTTCTTCAGAAGTGTATAGTTTTCCTTGTAGAGGTCATTCACATCTTTTGTTAGGTTTACACCTAGGTATTTGATTTTTTTTGAGGCTATTGTAAATGGAATTGTTTTCATACATTCTTTTTCCGTTTGCTCATTGTTAGTGTATAGAAATGCTAATGATTTTTCTATGTTGATTTTATATCCTGCTACCTTGCTATAGCTATTGATGATGTCTAGAAGCTTCTGAGTAGAGTTTTTTAGGTCTTTAAGGTATAGGATCATGTCGTCTGCAAATAGGGATATTTTGACAGTTTCTTTACCTATTTGTATTCCTTTTATTCCTTCTTCTTGCCTAATTGCTCTGGCTAGGAATTCCAGTACTATGTTGAATAGGAGTGGAGATAGTGGGCATCCTTGTCTGGTTCCTGATTTTAAAGGGAATGGTTTTAGTTTTTCTCCGTTAAGTATAATGCTGGCTGTAGGTTTGTCATATATAGCTTTTATAATGTTGAGGAACTTTCCTTCTATTCCTAGTTTTCTTAGAGCTTTTATCATGAAATGATGTTGGATGTTATCAAAGGCTTTTTCTGCATCTATTGAGATGATCAAGTGGTTTTTGTCTTTGCTTCTGTTAATGTGGTTTATTACGTTTATTGATTTTTGTATGTTGAACCACCCCTGCATCCCTGGGATGAAGCCTACCTGGTCGTGGTGAATAATCTTTTTGATGTGTTGCTGAATTCGGTTTGCCGTTATTTTGTTGAGGATTTTTGCATCAATGTTCATTAAGGAGATTGGCCTATAGTTCTCCTTTTTGGAGGTGTCTCTGCCTGGTTTTGGGATAAGTGTAATACTGGCTTCATAAAATGTGTTTGGCAGTTTTCCTTCCCTTTCTATTTCATGGAACAGTTTAAGGAGGGTTGGTATCAGTTCTTCTTTAAAGGTCTGATAGAATTCAGCAGAGAATCCATCAGGTCCTGGACTTTTCTTTTTTGGGAGACTCTTGATTGCTGCTTCAATTTCATTTTGTGTTATAGGTCTATTCAGGTGATTAATTTCCTCTTGGTTCAGTTTTGGATGATCATATGTATCTAGAAATCTGTCCATTTCTTTTAGATTTTCAAATTTATTGGAATATAGGTTCTCAAAGTAGTCTCTGATGATTTCCTGGACTTCCATGGTGTTTGTTGTTATCTCCCCTTTTGCATTCCTAATTCTACTAATTTGGGTTTTTTCTCTCCTCATTTTAGTCAGGTTTGCCAGAGGTCTATCGATCTTGTTTATTTTTTCAAAGAACCAACTTTTTGTTTCATTAATTCTCTGTATGGTTTTTTTGGTTTCTATTTCGTTGATTTCAGCTCTTATTGTTATGATTTCTCTCCTTCTATTTGTTTTGGGATTTGCTTGTTCTTGTTTTTCTAGGAGTTTGAGATGTATCTTTAGGTCATTGATTTGGGATCTTTCAATCTTTTTAATATATGCACTCATGGCTATAAACTTTCCTCTCAAGACTGCCTTAGCTGTGTCCCATAGGTTCCGGTAGGTTGTGTTTTCATTTTCATTGACTTCCAGGAACTTTTTAATTTCCTCTTTTATTGCATCGATGATCCATTCTTCATTAAGTAATGAGTTATTTAGTTTCCAGCTGTTTGCATGTTTTTTGTCTTTACTTTTGTTGTTGAGTTCTACTTTTACTGCATTGTGGTCAGATAGTATGCACGGTATTATTTCTATTTTCTTATATTTGCTGAGGCTTGCTTTGTGCCCTAGGATATGATCTATTTTGGAGAAGGTTCCATGGGCTGCTGAGAAGAATGTATATTGTGTAGAAGTTTGATGAAATGTTCTGTGGACATCAAGTAGGTCCATTTGATCTATTGCAAATTTTAGATCTTGGATTTCTTTATTGATTTTTTGTTTGGATGACCTATCTATTGATGATAATGGGGTGTTAAAGTCTCCCACAACCACTGTGTTGGAGTTAATATATGCTTTTAGGTCTTTCAGGGTATGTTTGATGAAATTGGGTGCGTTGACATTGGGTGCGTACAGATTGATGATTATTATTTCCTTTTGGTCTATTTCCCCTTTTATTAGTATGGAATGTCCTTCTTTATCTCGTTTGATCAATGTAGGTTTGAAGTCTACTTTGTCAGAGATAAGTATTGCTACTCCTGCCTGTTTTCGGGGGCCATTGGCTTGGTAAATCTTCTTCCAGCCTTTCATCCTAAGCATATGCTTACTTCTGTCGGTGAGATGAGTCTCCTGTAAGCAACAAATTGTTGGATCTTCTTTTTTAATCCATTTTGTCAAACGGTGTCTTTTGATGGGTGAATTAAGTCCATTAACATTAAGCATTAGTACTGATAGGTATGTGGTGATTCCTGCCATTTAGTTGTCTTAGTTGTTTGAAGGTTTGATTGTGTGTACCTAACTTGATGTTACTCTCTACTGTCTTGCTTTTTCTTATCCTGTGGTTTGGTGCTGCCTGCCTTTTCATGGTTAAGTTGGGTGTCACTTTCTGTGTGCAGGATCCCTTGCAGAATCTTTTGTAATGGTGGCTTTGTGGTCACATATTGTTTTAGTTTCTGCTTATCATGGAAGACTTTTATTGCTCCATCTATTTTGAATGACAGCTTTGCTGGGTAGAGTATCCTGGGGTTGAAGTTATTTTCATTCAGTGCCCGGAAGATCTCACCCCACGCTCTTCTTGCTTTTAATGTTTCTGTTGAGAAGTCTGCTGTGATTTTGATGGGTTTACCTTTGTATGTTACTTGTTTTTTCTCTCTTGCAGCCTTCAATATTCTTTCCTTAGTTTCTGAACTTGTTGTTTTAATGATGATATGTCGTGGAGTAGTTCTATTTTGATCTGGTCTGTTTGGTGTCCTGGAGGCCTCTTGCATCTGTATGGGAATATCTTTCTCTAGATTTGGGAAATTTTCCGTTATTATTTTGTTGAATATATTACGCATTCCCTTCGCTTGCACCTCTTCTCCTTCTTCGATGCCCATGATTCTCAAGTTTGGTCTTTTGATGGAGTCGGTGAGTTCTTGCATTTTCTTTTCACAGGTCTTGAGTTGTTTAATTAATAGTTCTTCGGTTTTTCCTTTAATTACCATTTCATCTTCAAGTTCTGAGATTCTGTCTTCTGTTTGTTCTATTCTGCTGGATTGGCCTTCCGTTTCGTTTTGCAGTTCTGTTTCGTTCTTTTTTCTGAGATTTTCCATATCCTGGCAGTTTTCTTCTTTATTGTTGTCTATTTTTGTCCTGAGTTCATTTATCTGTTTATTCATTGTGTTCTCTCTTTCACTTTGGTGTTTATACAGTGCTTCTATGGTTTCCTTTATTTCTTCTTTTGCTTTTTCAAATTCTCTATTTTTATTGTCTTGGAATTTCTTGAGTGTCTCCTGTACATTTTGGTTGACCCTATCCAGTATCATCTCTATAAAATTCTCATTGAGTACTTGTAGTATGTCTTCTTTTAAATTATTCTTGTGGGCTTCATTGGGCCCTTTGGCATAGTTTATCTTCATTTTGTTGGAGTCTGGATCTGAGTTTCTGTTCTCTTCATTCCCCTCTGGTTCCTGTACTAATTTTTTGCCGTGGGGAAACTGGTTTCCCTGTTTTTTCTGTCTTCCCGTCATTGTCCTTGGTGTTGTTACTGTCCCTGTACTGTGTGCAATTAAGTATTTTCTAGCTTGTAATAATAACAATGGTAATATTTAGAATGGAAGGGTGAGCTGAGATGTATGGAAAGCAAGAAGTTAAAGAAAAGGGGAAAACAAATATACAGACAAGAGGGAGAAAGCAGAACAAGGTATCAGACAAGAGAGTTTCAAAGGTATAAACAGGGAGTGTTAGTGTACTAATCGACAGTAAGCTGAACAGACATTAGCGAGACAGAGAGAGGATTGAAAATTAAAGATAAAAAAATAAAAAATAAGTAAATGAAAGAAATATCTATATATAAAAATGAATTAAAATAAAATGGAAAATAGAAAATTAAAAAAAAAAAAAACTTCCAAGTTTATATGCAATGCAGTTTCAGTCTTAATAATTTGGTTGTCCGTCTCAATCTCCAGTCCTGGAGTTGGTGCCTCAGATGTTGTTCTGTAGTTGTCTCATCAAAGGGAATGCATAAAGTAGAACAAAACTACACACACACACACACACACACACACACACACAAAAGCCCCACCAAGTGTCCCAAGTTCAACTGCAATACAGTTTCAGTAAGTTTTTCGGCTTGCAGGTGTAATTCGGTTGTTCTCTCATCAAAGTTAGGGAGAAAAAGAAAAAAAAAGCGTCTGGAGACAGTTCTGAGAGTGGTATCTGCAACTGTGGCTTGCCTGCCTGCTGCTCTCAGCCTGTAGCTGGCGGCATTATTTATGCAGATCTCTGGGGTGAGCTAGCACTCACCTGGTCCCACAGGCTTTGTTTGCTCAGAGTTCTCCTGTGTGGGAGCCTCTGCTACAGGCTTTCCCCTTTCCCCCCTCTCCTCTGAAGTTTTCCTCCCACTGCCACTTTCAGAAGCTTTCCTGCTCCTGCTTACTGGGCGGTGCTGCTGCTCCTGCCAGCCACCATGTTTGTTTACAGTTCACGTGGGAAGTGGGTCTTCCCTCCTCTCACAAGCTTCCCCGCTCCTGGTTGCTGGGTGCGTGCCCCGCTCCCGCCAGAGGCTCTCCGGCCCGCCCGGCTTGTTTATTTACAGTCCTGGAAAGACCCCAGTTTGAAAATAGCTGAAGCAGAAAGGGCTGGAGGTCATGGCTCAACTGGAGTACCTGAGTTCAAATCCCAGTACTGCCAAAAAAAAAATCAAACAAACAAAAAACACCTCACTCAAAGCCAAGAGCCACTGTAGTCCCAGCTAAAGAATGACTTGAGCCCGCACAAGCCTAGACACCATAGGCCCAGCTCAAAAAATAAAATAAAACATAAAATTAAACTAAAGGAAAAACTTAAAACTCAATATCACTTGCTCTATCAACAGGCTCAAGAAGAAATAGCATATGGTCGTCTCAGTTAATGCAGAAAAAGAATTTGATAAAACCCAACACCAAGACATAATAAAAGCTCCCAGGACACTAGACATAGAGGGTAATGTCCTCAACCTCATACAGAGCATCTTGAAACATGAAAAATGCCACCATATGGCTAGGAGCTGAGGGTGCGGCTCAGTGCAGAGTGCTTGCCTAGTATGCACAAGCCCTGGGTTTGCTTCCTAGTGCCTCACAGTCTCACGCCTGTAATCCTAACTAATTGGGAGGTTGAGATTGAGGGGATCACAGTTTGAGGACAGCCTGAGCAAATACTCTGCGAGCTCCAAGCTCCCATCTCCAAAATAACCAGAGCAAAATGGACTGGAGGTGTGGCTCAAGCAGTAGAGCACCTGGTTTGCAAGCATGAAGCCCTGAGTTCAAACTCCAGTTCCACTAAAAAATAATAATAAAAAAAAACTCTACCGCTAGCATTATGCTCAATGGAAAAAATGAAATGCCTTGATAGCCCCTGAAGTAAGGCAAGAAAAGAAAAACAATAAAAGGCATGCCAATCTTAAAGAAGGAAAACTTCCTCTGTTTGTAGACACTGTGATGGTTGATGCAGAAAACCCCAAGGGACCTAAAACACAGCCAGGTCAAAGGGTACAAGATAAATACACAAAAAAGCAATCATATACACTAGCAACAAATACATAGATACCAAAAGTAAATCCTGACAAAATTAATCTTCACTAAATTTATTTTTTCATTTATTTATGTATAAAATCTGATCCAGGGCTGGCAGAGTGACGGTAGGCGCCTACCTACCAAGCGTGAGCCCCTGAGTTCAAACCCCAGTGCCACCAAAAATCAAAAACATTAAAAATATAAAGGCATTTTTCCTCTTTTCTTAATTTTATTATTTTTACATTGTTTGGGCCACCTCCCCCCTCCCCGCCCCACCCCACCCCGCCTCTAGGCAGAACCTGTGTCGCTCTCTTCTCTGATTTTGCTGAAAAGAAAACATAAGAGATGAGAAAGACATATCGTTTTTGCTAGTTTGAGGTAAAGATGGCTATACAGAGAGATTCCTAGCGTTGTTTCCATGCACATGTGTATTGCAACCCACATTGGTTCATCTCTGCCAGATTTCTTCACTAATTCCTGCTCCCCTTCCCATAGTGGTCTCTGCCAGTTTTAGATTACTTTATTCGCTCCTCTACAGGGAGCACATCAACCACATTCAAGCTTTTGGTCTCCTTCCCTTTCCCTATTTCTCTGGTGTGCATTCTTCCCTTAGTGTGTGACCCATGGCCAGTAATATTACTGCATGTGCTTTAGGTCTATGATCTGCATATGAAGGAGAACATGTGATTTTTTGCCTTCTGAGCCTGGCTAACTTCGCTTACGATGATGTTCTCCAGTTCCATCCATTTACCTGCGAATGACAAAATTTCATTCTTCTTTGTGACTGAATAAAATTCCATTGTGTATAAATACCACATTTTCTTAATCCATTCATCAGTAGTGGGGCATCTTGGCTGTTTCCATAGCTTGGCTTTGTGAATAGTGCCGCAATAAACATGGGTGTGCAGGTGCCTTTAGTTGTAGCCTGAGTCACATTCCTTCCGGTATATCCCTAGGAGTGGTATTGCTGGATCATATGGCAGATCTATGTTTAGTTTTTTGAAGAGGCTCCATATTGTTTTCCAAAGTGGTTGTACTAGCTTGCATTCCCACCAGCAGTGTATGAGGGTTCGTTTTTCTCTGCATCCTCTACAACATTTGTTGTTGTGGCACAACATCTGGGGTGTTCTTGATGTCCATTCTAACAGGGTGAGGTGGAATCTTAGTGTGGTTTTGATTTGCATTTCCTTTGTGGCCAGGGATGTTGAGCATTTTTTTCATGTGTTTTTTGGCCATTTGGATTTCTTCCTTTGAAAAAGTTCTGTTTATTTCAGTTGCCCATTTCTTTATTGGTTCATTGGTTTTTGGAGAATTTAGTTTTTTGAGCTCTCTGTATATTCTGGTTATCAGGCCCTTGTCTGATGTATAGTTGGCAAAGATTTTCTCCTGTTCTATGGGCAGTCTCTTCGGTTTAGAGACCATTTCTTTTATTGTGCAGAAGCTTTTTAAATTTCATGTAGTCCCATTTGTCCATCCTTTCCTTAGTTGCTGAGCCAACTGTGTTATACTGAGGAATTCTTTGTCTATGCCTATTGCTTCCAGAGTATTCCCTGCTTTTTCCTGTACTAGCTTCAGGGTTTCAGGTCTGATATTAAGGTCCTTAATCCACTTTGAGTTGATACTAGTACAGGGTGACAGGCATGGATCTAGTTTCGGTTTTCTGCAGGCAGACATCCAGTTTTCCCAGCAACTTTTGTTGAAGAGGCTCTCTTTTCTCCATCGTATGTTTTTGGCAGCTTTGTCACAGATTAGGTGAGTGTAGTTGCATGGATTCATATCCAGTTCCTCTATTCTGTTCCACTGGTCTTCATGTCTGTTTTGGGGCCAGAACCATGCTGTTTTTGTTGCTATGGCTCTGCTAGATTCTAGCATATGTAAAGATGTCTCCAAATTCAATAATAATAAAAAAGAGCCACTAGGAAACCAATTAGGAAACAGACAAAAGACAGACACAGAAATGTGACAAAAGAAGACACACAGGTGGTAAATGAGTCCATGAAAAGATAGCCAATATCACTTAACCACTGGGGAGTGGCAGTGAAAACCACATTTATCAGAATAGCTTAGATGAAAACTAGTGACAACACGAGATGCTGGAAGGACGCAGAAAAACTGGATCACTCTCTGACAGACAGTTCTCAAGGGAAGAAGTACCTATGGCCGACACATGATGAAGAAATGCTTAACATCCTCAGCCATAAAGGAAATTAAAATCAAAACACACTAAGATTCTGTCCCACCCCAGGCACAATGGCCATCATCAAGAACACAAACAAAAAGTGCTGCCGAGCATGTGCGGAAAGCAAGCCTTGCACACTGTTGGTGGGAATGTAAATTAGCACAGCCACTATGGAAAGCAGTATGGAAGCTCCCCAAAAAGCTAACTACCACGTGATCCTGCTATACCAGTCCTGGGCATGTATGTGAGGGAATGTAAGAGAGAAATGGCTGCACACCCATCTTTATTGCAGCACTATTCACAGTAGCCAACTATGGAATCAGGGATGTGGTAGAGCACTTGCCTAGCAAGTACGAAGCCCTGAGTTCAAACCTCAGTACCACCCAAATAAAAAAGAAGAAAAACCCTCCTCCTCCTCCACCTCCCTTCGCTCGGTCTGTAGACACCGCTGGGAGCATCCAGGCCACCAGCACCAGGGACAGCAAAGGACAGGGCAACATGAGAGACTGGACTGTGTGCTACACCAGAGAACCTACTAGCAGGAGAGTTAATCCCTAGAGAGATTGAAGTGAGTTTCAGGATGGCTAAAGAAGAGCCTCCAAGTGCCTCAAAGGACTTGCAGGAGCTGCAGAGGAAGCTGTCTTTGCTGATAGAGTCCTTCCAAAATAATGCAAAGACCACTGATACAGCAAAACCCTGGTGGTGACTGTCAACTGGCTATGAAGTCCTCAGGCTTCAAGGAATGACAGACAACCGGAACCAAAGATTGTTGTCAGGCATCTCAGGAAAGCTGTTGTGTCACACTTGCTCCTTGGAATTATGGCAGAGGGAAGGGGTCTGGATAGTCAGCACTGATTGGCTTGTCCTCTGGCTTCTTTACTTACTGGGTGTAAAATCCCACTGTGGCCCAGGTGGCCTCTGGCCTACTACCATGCCAAGGTCAGGGTCCTAGGTCTCCAGAGCCCCGCCACTTGACCCAGAACCTCAGGACTTGTGCTCAAGGCCCCATCTGGGTTGTTTTTTTTGTGGGTTTTTTTGTTTGTTTGTTTTTTAAAATGAAGGACGCTGTTTATTTTTTCTCTCATTTGAAAGAAGAGGTGCGGCAAACAATCCAAAATAGAACTTGCACATTTGTTTTATTCACTTTTTATCAGAAAGAGCGGCACCATTGGGGAATAATGGCCTCTCAAAGTTGAGTCTCTTCTTAATGTTACAACTGAACGTCTTTGAAAAAGCCTCAAGGCCTGGTTTCCACGATGCCAGTCACTGCTGTTGCTGTCTTACATATTTGCTCTTGATACTTTTGTATTGTTTCAGCAAACCTGACCTGTTAAGCCATTTCTTTAAAAAAAAAAAAAAGCTAAAAGACTACCAAGTAAAATAAAAACATCCCGTGTGATTTCAAAAAAAAAAAAAAGCAAAAAAGAAATTCATTAACTGCAAACAATGGAATCAGCGTAGGTGCCCAACAACTGATGAATGGATAAAGAAAATGTGGTATTATACACAGTGGCTATTACTCAGCCATAGAGGAGAATGAAATCCTGTCATTTGCAGGAAAATGGATGGAACTGGAGATCACCATGTTGAGCAAGATAAGCCAGACTCAGAAAGACAAATACCGCTTGTTTTCTTGATTTTAAAAAAAAAAAGACACGAAAGTGGAAGGGAGACTATTTTGGGAAGAGGAAGGGGATGAGTGGGAGGGGGAAGGGGACAAGACATGGTAGTGTAGAGGTGACTATGATAAAACACATTGTGTGCATGCATGCATGAAAATGTCCTAATGAAACCTATTATTTTGTACTATTAATATAGGCTAATAAAAATTTGACAAAATATAGTATACATACTCAATGGAGTATTATTCAAGCATAAAGAAGAGTGAAATCTTCTCATTTGAGCAAAATGGATGGAACTGGAGATCATCATGATAAAGGAAATAAACCAGACTCAGAAAGACAAATATCATCTCTTCCTCCCATTTGTAGAAATTAAAAAAGAAAGTAAATAAATAAAAAGTTGACCTAAAACTAGAAAAGAGATTACTAGGGAGTGGGAGTGTGTTTTGGGGCAGGAAGTAGAAGCAGGGTTGGTGGACATGATCAATTTAAAAAGTATGCATATGTGGAAATATCACAATAAATCCTGTTAATTTATATAATAACAAATAAAATGTAAATAAATAAAGTTGCTACAAGTACACATCCTCATGGTATAATTAATTCATACAAAAGTAATTCAGAAAAATCCTTTTTCTAGTGGTACTGGAATTCAAACTTAGGGCCTTGCACCAGGGAAAAAAATCTTATGCTTTATCAAGATATAATATTGAGGCAGTGGTTTTTGTGTAATCTGATACAAAGGATAATGCCAGTATTATTATGTCCAATGTGTATATTCATGCTTTTCTTTGTGTATCTTTATCAGACATATTGTGTGGTTTCATTTGTATAGCATCCGTGAAACAGCAGATTTATAAAAGTGGAAAACAGATGACAGGAGGCTAAACCGTTAGCACAGGGAAGCCCTGGAATTTACCTGGCTTCTGAACTCAGCTCCACCACGCACTAGAGTGAGTTGATGACTTGCCTTGGTTCCTCATGGGTAAAATGGTTTTTATTCATTTCTTTATTCGGTCTGTAAACAAACACTTAGCTCCAGGTGCTGGGGAGAACAGGGCACAAGGCAGGCAAAACCTTTGCTCTCATATAGCTGAAATTCCTATTTAATGTCTATCAGCAAAGATTGTGCTATGAGAAGTAAAACAAGGTGAGGTGAAAGAGAGAAATTATACAAAGTGCTTAGCCCAACACTACAATGTAGTGTGTGTTCAAAATATACCAGGGTTACAGGGCACGGAGGCTCATGCCTGTAATTCCGGACGGTTTCAAGGCCAGCCTGGGCAAAAAAGTTCAGGAGATCCCATCTCTACCAATAAAATCTGAGTGTAGTGGTGCATGCCTGTCATCCAACTATACAGGAAGTATAAATAGGCGCCAGATGGGCGCAGGCATAAAGTGAGACCCTCTGTCAAAAATAACCAATGCAAAAATGGCTGGAGGTATGGCTCAAGTAGTAGAGTGCCTGCCTAGCATGCATGAGGCCCTGAGTTCAAAACTCAACACTGCCAAAAGAAAAAGAAAAACAAGAAACATACATTTGGAAAACTTGAAATGTTGGTAAGTGAGATATGGAAAAGAAGGTTGGGTTGGTTGATTGACTGCTGACAGTCAATTGATCAGGAACTAGAAAATAAGGAGTGGGCTGGTGATGGAGCTAGGCGTAGAACCGTTGAACACATGCTTGGCATGCCCAAGGCCCTGGGTTTGACCTCCAGCCACCCCCACCCCCCCACCCTGCCACACACACAAGAGGAATGAGGGATTTGGGCTGCTCCACCATGACACATCTTATCACCATGACCAACCTGTATACATCCCTCTCCCTCCCCTGGTAACTGGGACAGGACACTGGAGACACATGCCTTGGTTCTCACCTCACCATACACTCATGTTCCATGCCATGCTTACGGAAATAGAGCCATGTACTATCAAATCACACTTTCTGTATGCTAAAGAAGTTCTTACAAAGCATCAGAGGAGAGAAAAATCTTTTAATACACTGTTGCAAGAAAACTGGCTAGCTAACATTTGGGGGGAAATAGATGTTTTTGATTTATCTGCCTATGCAATTTCTTTTTATCAATCCCAAGTTGATGAAGAATTAAGTATGTGCTATTGGAAGGGGTGGTGAAGGAGAATGATGGAGGGGGTGAATTCAGTTATGATATTTTGTAAGAACTTTTGTAAATGTCACAAGGTACTCCCAGCACAGCAATAATAAAACAAATAAAAATTTAAAAATAAATATGTTATTAAAATAGAACTGAGTATTTAGTAGATCTTTGAACCAATGTAAGCTTTCTAAATTTGGAGATGATAAGAAGAAATCACAAAAGAAAAGATCAACAGATTCAGCTATAAAAAATCTTGAAACTTGGTTCATTGAAAATATAATGAGGCTGGGCATGAGATTGGTGTGGAGATTGGGAGGATGGCAGTTCAAGGCCAGCCTGGACAAAAAAGTTAGCAAGACCCCATCTCAATCAATAAGCCAGGTGTGTTGGTACTTACCTGTGATCCCTGATGCTCTGAAGTCTGCTAGTAGGAAGATCACAGTCTGAGGCCACCTGGGGATGGGGAACACAGTCCCCTAGCTAAAAAATAACTAAAACCAAAAAAGGGCTGAAGGCATGGCTCAAGTGTAGAGCTTCTGCCTAGTAAGTGCGAGGCCCTGAGTTTAAATCCCAGTACCACCCAAAAATATATGCATATGCAAGAATATATACATATATATATATATATATATACATAGATATATCCAAAAGAAAACTAACTAATTGGCAAGAATACCTGCTTCAAATATGACAAAAAACTAACTTCTATATTTCAAAAAAGCGCCCATGTAAATCAACCCAAAAAACCATGTCTTCCAAAGATAAATGGTGACAGACATGTCACTGGAGAGAAAAGGGAATGAGTAAGCATATGGGAAAAATGTTCCCCCTCACCAGTGGGTTTTTTAGTACAAATTAAAACAAATTATATTAGCAAAAGTTAAAACAAAAAATAAGTAATTACCGGGAAGGTAGCAGTGTAGAAAAATTGCAAAGACCCTCTGAGAAATGCTCCTGGCAGTACACATGTTACTAGAAGAAGCTTCAGACTCTAGCACAATGCTCCTTTTTTTCCTGGTGCTGGGATCATGCCCAGGGCCCCGTGCATGCTAGGCTAGCACCCTGCCATTGAGCCACGTCCCCACCCCATCACCCCTTTCTTTAATGGTTATTACCAGTCACGCCCATGGACTGACACAGATGCATCAACTCTCACAATTCGAAGCCTCCAGTCCAGATCACACACCTGACTTCAGGACTGGGTCTGTAAGACATCTCTGACTATCCTTCCCCGCCTCACCCCACATCCCACTGACCTCCTGCTCTCTGCCCCACACCTCCTCTGCCTCGTCCTGGTTCCAATCAATGCACCAAGTCACCAAGGCAGAAAGCTGGCAGTCACCTGAATCGCATCCTTGCCTCAGACCCCTGCACATTCATAATTTCCAAGCCAGATCATGCCAATACTCCATCTGCAATGTCCCCCAGTCACAGATTTGGGTTGCACGCTCCTTTTTTCACTTGGATTGCTGAAATACCCCTGACCCATCTCCTCCAAGCCACTCACACTTCCTTAGAACCATGGCACAGGGAGCAGCCAGAGTTCACTTTCTAATGCACACAGCTGATTCTGTCCTTAAAGTCTTTTTATGACTCCCCATCATCTGTGTGTGGACTGACATCCAAGATCCTTAAGATTTCACAGTCTTCTGAGTGCCAGCCTCCGTTACCACCACCTTTTCTCTGATGAGTTAGCCTTAGCCTGCCCTCCTGTCCTCCGCCTTGCCTCTCCCAGTAAAATGTGTGTTCCCTGACAGCAAGGACTAGGTCTTTGCTCAGCATCCCCAGTTCATAATACAGAGCCTGACACACAGTAGACATTCAATAAATGCTGCTTGAAGGGATGGATTTATTCTAAAACAGATGGACAAAGATGTTTGTCATAGTGACATTCCTAATAAGGAGAAAGTGCAGGGAACTAAATGTCCAACAATAGGAAACTTCTATTAATTATGACACTGCTACTAAGTGGAATCTGATGCAGCTGTTAAATGATAATTACAAAGATTATGTAGCAACTCAGAAAGTGTGTCTAATATAATAAAAGCAGAATACAAAATGATCTGTATGCTAGGACAAAAATTAAGTAAAAGTGTGCATGTACACAAACCAAAGGAGAACAGGAGCAGGAACAAATGAATACAAGTGATGTGCTTGGGGAGGGACTGTTTACAATTTACTTAGCACTTCCCAAATTTCCTTTATTGTTGTTATAATGTCATTTGTGCAGAAATACAAGTTGAGAGAGAAAAAATACTGAAACAATGTTTTGATTCCCTCAAGTTCTTTTACAAGCTGTAGTATAACAATGAACCAACCACCAACCTGGGAGGCAAGAGAACAGCCCCACCCCTCACACCTCCCCTACAGAGCTATATGGTTTTGACTGAGCAGTGAAGCTCTGGCCAAGCCATTTCTCCTGTCCTGTCTACCTGGAAATCCAGCTGGAAATTCACGGTCATCCCTCACTCCCAAATCAAGGCCTCCCTTATTTCTTTTTTCTTTCTTTTTTTTTTGGCGGTAGTGGGAATTGAGCCTCACGCTCTACCACTTGAGTCACTTCACCAGCCCTGTTTTGTGTTGGGTATTTTTGAGATAGGGTCTCAGGAACCATTTGCCCAGGGCTGGCTTCGAGCCACTATCCTCCTGATCTCTGCCTCCTGAGTAGCTAGGATTGCAAGTATGAGCCACCGGCACCCAGCCCCCCTCATTTCTGTTTGCTGTATCACGATTTTCCCTGTGCCCCCTAGACTGAACACCACAGAACCTTCCATTGTCTCATCTCCTTCACTCTCTCTCTAATCCTCACCTCCAACTAATTGTATCTCTCTCTCTCTCTCCCACCCTCCCATATTTTGTTTGTTTTTTGAGACAAGGTCTTGCTATGTAGTCCAGGCTGGTCTTGAACTCAAGATCCTGCTGCCTCAGCCTCTGGAGTGCTGGGATTACAGAGGTGCACCACCATGCCCAGCTTAATTGCTCCTTTTCCAGTAATCATTTATAGCATGCACTACTGTGGATCATGCCCTAGTTTTAAATAAAGAAGACTCCTGGCCCTCCTAGCTAATACTGTCTGGTTGAGAAGAGCTAACAAATTTTCTCTCTCCTTTGCAGACTGCCGAGGGGTGAGGGCAAGAGTAGAGACAGATAAGTAAAAAGGGACCTCTTGAGTTAGGAGCTTGATCACATGGTGGGAGGAATTCAGGCACAGGTTGCATGCTCTCAGGGACAGTATAGTTAGGACTTGGCAAAAGGAGTGGAACATTGACTCAGTTTACTCATTCAACAAACATTAACCAAGTGCTGGACACAGTGCCAAGCTCTCCTTTCATGCAAAGGGTCTGCCCAGATAAATTAGGGCAGGCTCTGTCCTGGGGGTGATCGGTCTAGTGGAGAACACAGATTCAATTACTCATCGCTGCCCAATGAACTAAGCGCTGTCATAAGAATAGGGGATTTACCCTGCCTGGGGGGACTGGGAACTCACCTGGCCTGAGAGATTTGAGCTGTATGCATCTCCAGGGCTGAGGAGTGGGATTAGTTGGTGCCAGGAAGAAGGTTGGGCTGTTCATGGCAGTTCCAAGATGAAGAATCATGGGGTCTACAGGCGGTCTTGAAAGAGCCAGTTTCTGAAAAGTTGATTTCAGAGAAATAAAGAGTTGGACACGGGTGCTTCACGCCTGTAATCCTTGTTTCTCAGGAGACAGAGATCAGGAGGATCGAGGTTCAAAAACAGCCTAGGGAAATAGTTCATCATGAGATGCTATCTTGAAACCACCCAACAGCAAAAAGGGCTGGTAGAGTGCCTGCCCAGCAAGTGTGAGGTCCTGAATTCAAACCTCAGTACAACCAAAAAAAAATCCATAAAAAACCCAAAACAAAAAGTGGAGAATAATAATTACCAGAGCCTGGAAAGGGTGTGTGTGTGTGGTGGGAGGGAATGGAAAGAGATGGTTAGTAGGTTCAGGGTGTGTGCAGCTATATATGAGATGGAATTCACAACGCTGTACAGCAGCATAAAACCATGGTTGACAGGAATTGGTTGAATATTTCAAGATAGTGAAGTAGAGAGGATTTTGAATATTCCCAACACAAAGAAATGATAAAAGTCTGAGGTGATAGATATGCCAATTACTCTGATCTGATCATTACATATTCATGTATTGAAATGTAACACTGAACCCCATAAATCTATACAATTGTTCTGCATCAATTAAAAATAAATCTATAAACCAGGTGTGGTTACGCACATCTGTAATCCCAGCATTTAGGAGGCAGAGGCAGGAGGAATGAGAGTTCAAGGTCAGCCTGGGCTACATAGTGAGACCCTGTCTCAAACAAATAAAACAAATAATGTATGTATGCATGTATGTATACCAGGCTTGGTGTCACCTGCCCATAGTCTCAGCTACTGAGGAGGTTGAGGTAGGAAGATGGCTCAAGTTCAGGAGTTCAAACCAGTCTGGGGTACATAGCAAGACTCTGTTAAAAACAAAACAAATCAAGTATGTCTGTAATCCCACCACTCAGGAAGTTGAGGCAGGAAGACCATGAGTTCTCAAGCAGTAGAGTGCCTGCCTAGCAAATGCGAAGCCCAGAGTTCAAACCCCTCCCTACTGACAAAACCCCCCGATGTTCTTAAAAACAGAGGTGGGGGGGGCTTCTTCATAATGGCTTGAAGTTTGAGAGGGTTCTGTGGGACCAGGCACAGCTGCCTCAGGGCAGGAAATGGAGAATCACGGGCAGCTTCAAAGTAGGGAAATATCATGACCATATACATATACACACACACACACATATATGTATATATGTATACACATATGTATTAGGTAACCAGATGATGTCTAATGTTCCCTCTCTTCCCCAAGACTCTATGTCAAGTGCCAAATTCATTGTACAGGAAGGGATGGGCAAGGAGCCAGGGTTCAAGTGAGGTTCCTACCCTGGACGCCATCCCCTGGGCGTCTGCAGAGAAGCAAGAGAGGGAAAAAAAATCAACGTTATTGGCTCTTGTTGGCTCTTCCCAACTTTTAGTATGTGCTGGCTGGCTCGAAGGAATTGGAAGTTGTTTAAGAAATAGTATTAAATATTTATTAAAATGCACTCTATTGATGATATAATCATCTGTACGTGGGACTTAAAGTAGCCATACTTGGCACTCTCCTTGAAGACAAGGATGTTCTCTGGTTCATCTTTACGTTCCCAGCACTGCGCACAGGATCAGGCGCACAGCAAGCACTCAGCACACGTGGGAGGAGCAAGGGCGGGAAGAGGGGAAGGAGAAAATTGCTCTTAAGGGACGCCCTCTTTCCAGGGCAATCCCGGACCTCGGGACTTCTAACCTCCTGCCAGCAGATGGCAACAGAGAGTCCCAGCGCGCTGGGAAAATGAAGCGCTGGGAAAGTGCGGCGGTGGGCGGAGCTTCCGCGGTTCCTGCGCGGCGCGCGCAGCCTCCGACCCTAATTTCTTTGCGCACCGGAAGAAGGCAGGCCTCTTTCCGTTCCTAGCGCAGCCATGGTAAGGCTGGAGCTTTGCGAGCTCTCGGGTTGCATCGGCCTCCATCCTCCCGTGACCGGGGCTGCCCCGGGCTTCGGGGCTCCCGCGGAGGATGGCGGGGTGGAGGCGAAGGGAGCGCGGCCACTGGGATGGGCCAAAGCTGGCTCCAGGGCGAGGGCGATCGCCAGCCCGGAGACTGGGTGGGGGGTGGGAAATCTGGTGCCGCTGGCTGCCAGGCCTCGGTCTTTGGCCCGGCCAAGTATCCCTCGACCCCAGGTGAAGGTGCTTTTCTGCCGGCCCCAAGCTTCGGAGGGACCGGAGACACAGACGGCGCGCCCGCTGCAGGGAGGCGCCGGGTCTTCCTGAAGAAAGGGTTTCTTCGCCGCAGTCTTCTTGGCACGGCCAGGCTTTATGTGACATGGCGGTTAAGCATCTGTAGGGAGCGTTAAAAAGGCTTCCTTCCGCTTTTAAAGTGAAAGTCGGTGTCGGTTCTGGCTTTAGTGCACAAAGGAGCAGCACACGTGGTTGTGCCGAGGTCAAATTAATCTTGCAGCAGATGCCTCAAAACCAAACGGTTGTGTGCAAAAACTACTGTATGACTGACAGTAGAGAGGGCCACTTCTGTTGCTGTGTGCCTCGCGCTCAGCCCCTGGGCATTTCACCAGTATGGTGCTATAGAGAGAACTTAATGTTTTTGTAAGTAGGCACGCTTTTAAGCAGTAACACGAAAAATAAGGAGCACGGTCCTGAAAGCTCGAAATCAATGCTCCCTGTACAATGAGAACCTGGTTGCCGTTTGGAGTGCTTCTATTATTTGGTAGATAGTGTGCGTGCCTTCTCTGCGTTCTGTCAGCCCTGTGCTTTCAACATTGGCCACATTTTGCTGAGGAGGAAAGTCTTTGAAGTTACACACTAGGTTTTGTAAACTGTCATTGAGAAAACCTGAAATGACCTAACAGCATTACAATCTAAAACTTACTGCAGGCTCGTGGTCCCAAGAAACATCTGAAGCGGGTGGCAGCTCCAAAGCATTGGATGCTGGACAAGTTGACCGGTGTGTTTGTAAGTATCTTCACATTTTAAGGGTCATTTTTTTCTTTTGAACTGTACAGGCTGGATCAGCGATCTATCACTAAAGATAACATCCTCAGCTTGTATCTTTCAGTGGTACATTTTACACCTGTGTTGTGTGGGGGGTTATGTGTACTTCTTTTCTCCTGCTCTTGAAGGCCTTGAGCTATCTAGTTGTACCCCAATCTGACTACGATTGGTGCATTTATCCCACATGCCACACAGTATGGCATATACTTCCATGAATACCTTGAGCCCAGGTCTCAATGCTAATTATGGGTGGGCCTGGTCCTTTGGAGGAGAAAGTGTCCTAAAGATCTGAAATAGTTTTGTAAGGGTTGAGTGAAGGCTTCCTGTGTGAAAACAAGCAAGTTGGGGGAGCAGTGAATATTCTTGGCGTCTACTTAGTGGATCTCAGGCCTAGGAGGTGGATTTGAGTGAATTCTGACAGTGGTTTTTCTAAAATGACCATTTTGAATTTTACAGGCTCCTCGTCCATCCACCGGTCCTCACAAGCTGAGAGAATGTCTTCCTCTCATCATTTTCCTAAGGAACAGGCTTAAATATGCCCTAACAGGAGACGAAGTGAAGAAGATTTGCATGCAGCGTTTCATTAAGATTGATGGCAAAGTCCGAACTGATATAACCTACCCGGCTGGGTTTATGGGTAAGTGGGTAGTGGTAGACACTTGTGATTGTTTTATCCTCCTCTCCAAACTTAGTGGGATTTTCTGGTTTCTGTGGTGCCATATCTAGGGATTTGGAGAGCTGCCAGGAAGCCTACACACAAAGTAGAGTGTGTTTGGCCTATGTTCTTTCTCATGTTAGGTCTGAGGAAGTAGGGATTTGGGTATTGTCTGGAAGTTTTTAGTACAGTACTGCATAATTGCAAATAATCGTGAATTGAATTACTTGTCAGAACCAATTTTCAGTTCACTTTAAATTTTACATAAGCTCATAAAAATGAGGTTTCATTCTTCTGGAACTGTGATTACTCAGCATGGAGTGATTGGGTGGGTCACTATAGTAACCTTAGTTACTGTTTAATATCAGATGTCATCAGCATTGACAAGACTGGAGAGAATTTCCGTCTGATCTATGACACCAAGGGTCGCTTTGCTGTTCATCGTATTACACCTGAGGAGGCCAAGGTGAGCATGGCAAGTGGGGTGGGTCTTCACTCTAAAGCTAATTGATACTAAGCAGAGCCTGAATTGAGTACATATGGCAGTGAGGTAAGCAGATTAATGTTGCTAAACATCTTATGCCTGGAAACAACCAGTTAACAATCTGAGACTTTATTATGCATGCAGTGTAGTGTTTTTAGTTATTTTGGTGCTGGGGCCTTAATCCAGGGCCTCACACGGTAAACACATGGTCTACCACTGAGCTACCCCAGATAACTGACTCCTATTTGAAATTAACTTCAGATTTTTCTCTTTTGTGACAGCTGGTACAGTGATTTCCTGGTTATCCTTTTTAGAGTCAAGGAGAATGATTTCTAGGGGGTTGGTTGGTTGTGGGTAGCTGAAGTATGGGTCTTTTAAGAATAAAAGACCAAAAACCAAGTGTGGTCCTATCTAGGCCCTTTCTCCATTTGTGGTTCCAGCTTTATTTACTTCATGGGAGTGTTGATGGAGATTGATAATCCTTGAGGCACTAGTTTGAGATAACTCAGGAAAAATTACAGACTTTGATTATATAATTCGGTTTGTTTTTATTTATTTATTTTTGCAAAACTTTCGGGCTTCTTGAAGTATTGGCTATAAATGAAGGTTAATTCAATTGGGTGCTGCGGCTCTGACATCCGTGTGTGCTGTCTAGTTATAGGCAGGCTGGAAGGCATGTCCAGTGGCTTCTGTACTAATTTAATTTACTCTAAAGATACAAGGGAGTGAAGGTCCAAATTTGAAATGCTTGGTGAATGAAATACTTACTGATTAGATGATACAGTTGCTGTTAGGCAAAACTAAGTTGTGGTATAGTGGGGGGGTTGCAATAGAAGTCAGTCATTAGAGATTATTATTATGGGTGGGTTAGAGGGAGGAATTCTCAGGGCTTCTGAGGAGGAAAAGGAAGGAGTGGGATTTCTATTTAAGAATGATGGTGGTAGATATGGGACCTTGTTGATAAAGCTCTGGGGCCCTTCAGTGGCTTAGACCTTAACATGGAGAAAAAGAAATATTAGGGAGAGCAGTGGAACCAAGTGTGCAAATACCTTCATGGTGGGTGATTTTTAGCCAGTGACTCGGGACTTGGAAAGAACTGTTTATCTACTCTGGAACATAATGCGTATGAGTGTCACTGAATGTATCCCCTTTTATGTTTCTAGTATAAGTTGTGCAAAGTGAGAAAAATCTTTGTGGGCACAAAAGGAATCCCTCATCTGGTGACCCACGATGCCAGAACCATTCGCTACCCTGATCCCCTCATCAAGGTGAATGACACCATTCAGATTGATTTGGAGACTGGCAAGATAACCGACTTCATCAAGTTCGACACTGGTAAGCATCTTTCAAGGCTAGGTGTAAGAGCTGGGGATTTGGTTTTGTCTTTTTAATATAAGCTCAATTGAGAATTCTCGCTCAGCGTCCCTCCCAGTACAGGTTGTTTTCAAGGGTAGCCATCTGTTCCAACCCCACTTTTATAGAGTCTTCATTTTTTTTCTAATCTAAATACTTAGAATATTCTGGGTGGCTGATATTATCTCATATAAAGCACGCATTGTTAGGCCTGCTGCAGATGTCTCAAAGTCTCCCATCTATAAGAAATAATTTGGGGACTGGGCAGGAAAACCATAAAGTAAACCACACTAATTGTGGTCTAGCCTTTGGTAATGCCAGCATCATCCCTGAGGTCTGTCAGTGTAACAGGATTGTGCCAGGGGAGAGGTGGTAAGGTCCTCACGAGGTAGATAGGGTGGAGTTGACATTTGGTGCATGAGGGGTGGGGCTAACCTTGAGGGGGCCCAAGAGTCCTGACTTGAGCTATAGGAATCTTTGGAGTAATTTCAACTAGGGGAAAGGATGGAAAAACTGTATTTTGTTCAGGGGCTGGAGATCAAGCCCTGTGCAGCCATCCTTTGAGCTACATGGTATTTGTGTATTGGGTGGTTGGGAGTTGCACAGTTCCTCGCTTAAAGCAGATTTCTTCTTGCCTAGGTAACCTGTGTATGGTGACCGGAGGTGCTAACTTAGGAAGAATTGGTGTGATCACCAACAGAGAGAGACATCCTGGCTCTTTTGATGTGGTTCATGTGAAAGATGCCAACGGCAACAGCTTTGCCACCCGTCTTTCTAACATTTTCGTTATTGGCAAAGTAAGTCTGGGTTTCCCTTCTCAGCAGTCTCTAGAGACACCTTGGCTCCCTCCCGGCTAGTGAACAGTCCAGTGATGAAGTGAATATTCCTTAGTTAGGTCTTTAAATTATTTGTGGTTGTGTTTTTTTGGGAATTAAGGTACTATTTAACCTTTTAGTGAATAATGCCTAGTGCCTTCTGTGGACAGTAAACATCTAAGGTATTGATCATGGAGGATATTGTCAGCCACATGTATGTATATGGTCCCAGCAACTAAAGCAGCGGTAATTGCTCCTAGCTAGTGGCCGACACTTTCCTCAACAGGCTTTAGTTACATTACATGAAAAAAAACAAACATTGCCGTGCCATACTGCTAATGGGGTGTATAGTGTGTTTTCATCTTTTTTTTTTTTTTCCTGCAGGGCAACAAACCTTGGATTTCTCTTCCCCGAGGAAAAGGAATCCGCCTCACCATTGCTGAAGAAAGAGACAAAAGGCTGGCTGCCAAACAGAGCAGTGGGTGAAATGGTCTCCAGGTGGCATTGGAGAATACAAGTTAAGGAGTTTTGCTTGATTAAAGATTATGTGGCTTGATGCTACTTTTGGTTTTGTGTTGTCTTTTTATTATAGTGTGCTATTTTACTTTGTAACATGAAAAATGATTGAATTCTCAGGCAGTCTTAGTCTCTGATCTAAGTCTTGACTTTTGTGTGTGTGTGGTAGGCCTGGGGTTTGAACTCAGGTCTTCACACTTGCAAAGCAGACACTCTACTGCTTGAGCCACTCCACTAGGTCCCTGCTGACTTTTTTTAAATGAGATTGGGACTGGGCTAGCTAGTCCTTGCTAATTATGGTGAAGTCCTATATAACTTCATTGTTTTACAGTGCTGGGGATGCAACCCAGGGCCTCGCACATGCTACTCGATTACTCCACATCTTTCCCTGCATTTTTTTTTTTTTCCCCTTAATGGTACTGGGGTTTTGCACTTCCTAGCCTGTAGCTAAGCAGGCGTTCTACCACTTGAGTCATATCCTTGGCCTCCCTCTTTGTCTTTTAAAAGTATCAGTGCCCACATGTTTTTCTTGCCTTTGATTGCAAGCCTGCTGTCTTCCCTATTCCTGTGCACAGCCTACCAAATGGCAGGGTTAGACTCTCCAGGTGTAGGCATATGGGCATTTGATGTAGCAAAGTCATGAACTTAGTGCTAGTCATTCTCCAGCTGCCACTGCAAGTCTTCAACTCTCCCTCAAAGAATTTAACAAAATAGAAGTTAGTGTGTACAAAATCAGCTCATTACTGGTCCGGCAGATGCATTGTGTCATGTCAGGCTCTCCTTCCAGTCTCTTCCAAGAATACCAGTTTCTCTGCCTTCTGATTTCAGCCTCAACCAAGTCTCTTGTTCCTGTTACGCCGTAAGGTGTATCTTCCTGCTGAAAATAAGCCACCCTCCCTTCCATGTTGAAACCATTGACATGTGAAATTAGGTCATTTGTTGTGGTGAGCTGTGCTATGCCATGTGGGATATTGTGTGGCTCCTGGTCTTTAGTTACTGTTAGACCCAGTTACGATAGACCAAAATGACTCCCTCCAGACATTGCCAAGTGCCCTCTGGGAAGCAAAATCATCCTGAGTTAAAAGCCACTACCTTTGACATTTTGTGTTTAACTTGGCTGACCGCTCAAGCTTACTACATCATTCTGCCATCGCAGGTTTAATGGGGTTGTTAGTTACATTTTTAGACCTTCCTCCATTTAAGGCATGATAAATGTGAAGTCAGTCACTGCATACCCAGCTGGGAATATTAATTGGTTATCCCTGTTCCCCAGGTGGAGGGTGCAGGTGGAGGTCCAGCTGCAGGTGAGAGGTGAGGAGGCTGCAAAAGTGGGGTTGTAGCCAGTTCCAATGAGGGGCCAGGTCAAGTAATTTTTAAGGCACAGTAAGAAACAGGAAGGTTGGGACTGGATGCTGGGACCCCCATGCTGGTGGGCTCTTCGTTACTCCACTCAACATAACCTTGTTTCTTTCTAGGTTTGTTCTAAGTCTCAGCTAAGCAGATAATAGAAAAGATTTGAATTTAATTAGGTAAGGAACCAAAGCAAATGTGGAAATTGAGAAGTCTCAAAGTTGATTCTTGGCACAAATGCTGAGGTTTTTAGATGCTAGCCGGTGAGTCATCCTGTGCAACTGACAGATTGCTGTTTGTAGTCTTCTGATCAGGAGATTAATTTTTTGGGCAGTACTGAGGATTGGACTCCGGGCCTTGTGCTTGCTTGGCAAGTACTCTACAATTTGAGCCACACTTCCAGCCCTGAAACTCGTTTTTTAACAGTATTTTCATTTGTTAAACTAGGACAGAATTTTTTCTTTCTTTTGAGACAGGTTCTCACCATATAGCTTAGGGGCTGTTCTTGGAACTCCAAGAACATGTACTCCAGGCTGGACTTGAACTTACAATCCTGCCTCAGCCTCCTGAGTATAGGACAGGAATTTTTTAATTAGCAAGTAGCCCCAATATGGAGGTTTCCATCCTAGTACCAGGTCGTATTAATAGAATTATGCATTGGAATCCAATTAGAATAGACTACAGTTTTTTAAACAAAATGGCTTGTGTCTTCATAAGGCTTCCAATTCACTAAGTTTAGAACTGGAGGGAACTTTAAGAGGTCGTCTCTGTAGGGAGACAGAGAAATGGCCCTTAGATGGAACAGGCAAACAACTTTATTGGGTTTGGTTACATCCCTGTGCCTCCAGCAGGACGGGTTTCACACCCCACTCAGCACAGCTTTGAGTAAGAATACAGGATTGGTTGAGTGGCTCAAGTGGTAGAGCATCTGCCTAGCAAGTGTGAGGCACTGAGTTCAAACCCCAGTACCACCAAAAAAAAAAATTACAGACAGCTAGGACTTCTGTAGGATTTTATAGCTTACAGAACCATTCCAATTTTTGTTGTTGCTGGGAATGGAACCCAGGGCCTCATACATGCTAGGCAAGCACTTCACAATTGGATTCTCACATTTGCTAGGCAGGTGCTTTACAATTTGAGCCACTCCATCAGCCCTTTTTTGTCTTGGGTATTTTTAAGATAGGGTCTCAAAAATTATTTACCCAGGCTGTCTTCAAACCTCCTGATCTCTGCCCCCTGAATAGCTAGGATTACAGGCGTGAGCCACCAGTGCCTGGCAACAATCTCCATACTGAAGGATTTGCAGAAGAAATGACAAGCAATCTGTTTGCTTTAAAATGATCTAGGAGTTAGGGAAACAGCCCACCTTTTTTTTTGGCCATATAGGGTTTGAAGTCAGGGTTTCTCACTTGCTAGGTAGGTGCTCTACCATTTAGTCATACTCTTTTTTGGTTATTTTGGACATAGGGTCCCATTTTTTGCCCAGGCTAACCTAGACCAAAATCCTCCTATTTTATGTGCTTTTTGCTGTCACTGGGATGTCAGCCACCCAGCTCTTTTCTGTTGAGATGGGGGTCTCACAAAGTTTTTTTTTGTGGTACTGGGGCTTGAACTCAGGGCCTACACCTTGAGCCATTCCACCAGCCCTTTTTTGTGAAGGGTTTTTCGAGATAGGGTCTTGCAAACTATTTACCCGGGCTGGCTTCGAACTGTGATCCTCCTGATCTCTGCCTCCTAAGTAGGTAGGATTACAGGTGTGAGCCACCAGCGCCTGGCTCAGGGAGTTCTTTATACTATTGTCTCTACTTTATGTGTTTGAGATTTTTTACAATACACTTATAAAGGAACAAATAAATGGCATGTTGTCTGCCCTTCTCCCAAATAGTGCTGGACCATTTCTTGCCTTCACTACCCACTCTGGTCTGAGCCACCAAAAATTTTTTTTTTAATTAACAAAAAAGTATGTATTTATGGCATACACCATGATGTTTTCATATAGGTATACATTGTGGAACAGCTAAAGGCCACCAACAACTCTTGCCTACACTCTAGATTACAGATGGGATGAGCCCACACATGTTCCCTAGGTTCTGTTCTTGCTCCCTACTGTTTCAGAGTAGATCTTGAGGGATCCTGTTTAAAATATGAATGTCAGATCAGGTCACTCCTCACTCAAAGCCCCAGATGGCTCCCATCTATATCACTCAGACCAAATGCCACAATCATCACAAGGATCTGTGAGGACCTCACAATCTGGCCTCTCACCTCATCTCCTATCCACCCCCAGATATTCCAGCCACACTGGCTTCCATGTTTGCTTCCTTTTTGAGAAGGCCTCACTATATTGCCCAGGCCAGTCTCAAACTCCTGCAGTGATGACCCTTTCCTCTCAGCCTCCAGAGTAGGTGGGACCACAGGCATATAGCACTGTGCTGGCTGCCTTTCTTTTCTCTTTTTTCTTTTTTTTGAGACATGGTCTTGCTATGTAGCCCAAGCTGGCAGCCTCCTGAGTGCTGGAGTGACAAATGCCCTGCAATTTCTTGAACACAAGAGGTACTCTCCTGCCTTAGTACCTTACACTATTTTATATATGTAGTTTCTACCATGAGCATTGTCAGACACACAGAGAAGCAGTGTAATGACGATCTAAGGAAACCCCAGCTGGATTCAATAATTAACATTCTGCCACATTTCCTTCATTTATTAAACTACAGCAGGGATTCTGTTTTGTTTTGTTCTGAGATATAGTTTTGCTTTGTTGCTCAGGCTGACCTCAAACTCCTGGGCTCAAGCAGTCCTCCTACCTCAGCCTCCTGAGTAGCTGGGACTATAATGGCACACCACTGCACCCAGCAGCTTTGCCATTTTTTTGTTTACTTTGGTTTTGATTGGTTAGTTAGCTGGTTTGTTTGTTTATTTTGAGAACAGAGTCTCACTATGTGACTCAGGTGGGCCTTGAACTCATGATCCTCCTGCTTTAGGTGCACACCACTGTGCCCAGTTAGGAATTTTTTTTTTTGGTGGTACTGGGGTTTGAACTCAGGGCCTACACCTTGAGTCACTCCACCAGCCCTTTTTTGTGATAGGCTTTTTCAAGATAGGATCTCATGAACTATTTGCCCGGGCTGGCTTCAAACCAAAATCCTTCTGATTACTACCTCCTGAGTAGATAGGATTATGGGTGTGAGCCACAGGCACCCAGCACTCTTATTTTTTCTTTTTTTTTTTTTTGGCGGTTCTGGGGTTTGAACTCAGGGCCTCACACTTGCTAGGCAGGCACTCTACCACTTGAGCCACTCCACCAGCCCTACAATGCTCTTTATTGGAAATTCCATATATCCAGTTGATTCTCACAGAATGCCTTCATTGATTTTTGCCAAACCTCTTATATCCATAGACAACCTATGGTTAGGTTTGCAATCAACAAACGAATGTTAGTTCTAACAAGTATGTTGGTTGATATTTGTGTTTCCATTAACAAATAAGACATAAGCTGCATGTGGCGCACACCTATAATTCCAGCTATTTGAGAGGCTGAGGTAGGAGGATCGAGGCCAGCCTGGGTTACCAAGTCTCAAAGACAAGGTGTGGCTCAAGTGGTAGGGTACCTGCCTAGCAAGTATAAGGCTCTGACTTAAAAAAAAAAAGCGAAACAACAAAGATATACATGTTGTAACATCAATTGTTTGTCAATGATGTGGGAGACTTCTTTGATGAATTAGGTAATACTTTTGAATACCAAAAGAATATTTCCTGAATTTCTTATACTATTCACATTGTAATCATTATAACTATAATCACAATGCACTTTTTAAAAAAAAATTTGGGACAGGCTCTCACTGTGTAGCCCAAGCTGGCCTCCAATTTATGATCCTCCATGCCTCAGCTGAGATTACAGATGTGCTCCATCACACTCAGCCACAATGTACTTCTAAATTGAATCTGTATTGGTAGCATTTTCTTCATCACCTCCTTAACTCTAGATCACGAATGAAATAATCAAGTCTGTGGCTGCTTGCAAGCTAATGACATGACATCACTGAGCAGGGGGTTGGGAAGAGAAGTGGCGTAGTACTCACTATACAGCATTACCACCATGCAGATTCGATAGGCATGAGTAACCTCAAGGACATACATAAAAGTGAAGCATAGGCCAGGCGCTGGTAGCTCACGCCTATAATCCTAGCTACTCAAGAAGTGGAGATCAGGAGGATCAAGATTCGAGACCAGCCTAGACAAAAGCGAAACCCTATCTCAAAAATAAAAAAAATTAGCTGGGCGCCAGTGACTCATGCCTATAATCCTAGTAACTTGGGAGGCAGAGATCAGAACGATCAAGGTTCAAAGGCAGCCCAGGCAAATAGTTGGTGAGACCCTGTCTTGAAAAGACCCATCACAAAAAAGGGCTGGCAAAGTGGCTCAAGTGATAGAGTGCTGCCTAGCAAGTATGAAGCCCTGAGTTCAAGCCCTGCAAAAGAAAAAAAAAAGTGAAGTGTAGTAACATAATTAGAAAGCAAGCAATGAAGATTTATCTTTGTTTTTATTGGGCTTTTTTGTGCATGTGCTAGGGATGGAACCCAGGGCCTTGTGCACATACGTTAAGCCCTGGCTATACCACGAGCTCTACTCCCAGCCCCAGGTACAGTGAGCTTTTAGTGTTTATTACCTTTGTGTTTAATATAATTTACTAAATTATAAGTTTATATATTACAATTTTTAATATCAGGGTTTTTTTTTTTTAGTTTTTAATAATGGCTGTTTTTAACAAGTGGCTCAGAAAATACTTGAAAATTTAACAATTGGGAGGTAGCCCAAACAATGTATACACATGTAAGTTAATGTGAAAATGATAAAAGAAAGAAAAATGCAGTTACAAAAAAAAAGAAAATTTAACAAGTGGCTCAGGTGAGCTTGCTATGAGTCAGTTGCAGCGCAGCACCCACCCTGTGTCATGCTACCAGGCCCAGCAGGCTGCCCTGGTCCTGCCCGATGTGCTGCCTCAGTACCCCTCATGCAAGCCCTCCTACTGTACCCTCCTGGCCACCTCTGCCTGAGGCTGTCCCCTCTGCTCCTACCCTTAGTTCTCTCCCACATTACTGCCCCATCCCCAGAGCTCAGCTTGAACCGTATCACTTTCTCTTCAAAGCCTCTGTTCAAATGCACTGCCTGTGGAATGAAGTCCAAATTCCTTGGGCTCCTTGCAAGCTGTCCTCAATGGTGGTCCTATGCTGTTTTCTCAGTAAGAGGACAACACAGGCTCTCCCAGCAATTCATTGTTCACTACATTTTCTTTCCTGGATGTCAGATTCACATGATCACCTGCCACCTGGACACCTCCTCTTGCATGGTTCCTGGACATCTCAAGCTCTGCATGCTCTAAGCAAAATTCATTATTTTCCTCTCCTACCTCCCACCATGGCGCTTCTATTCCTGTAGTGGCTGATTTTCTTTTAGGCCCTCAAACTCACCCTTTTGTTCCCTTCTCACTTAGATGCTTTTTTTTTTTTTTTTTGGTGGCACTGGGTTTGAACTTAGGGCTTCACACTTGCTAGGCAGGCGCTCTCCCACTTGAGCACTATTTTGTGATGGGTTTTTTTTGAGATAGGGCCTCCTGAACTATTTGCAGGAGCTGGCTTTGAAGTGTGATCCTCCTGATTTCTGCCTCCTAAGAAGCTAGGATTACAGATGTGAGCCACCCGTGCTTGGCTCACCTCAGATTCTTTGGACACTTTTTCTCCTAGAAACATTTTTCTTCCACTTTGCTCCTCTGCTTGTCCTTTTCCCCTAACTTAATTTCTGACTGACTTTCACCCATCCTTCAAGTGTCAGCTGAAGTGTTGCTTCCTCTGGGAAATTTCTGGAAGGATAGGAGTCCATGCACACTGTTTTATTATTCTTCCTATCACAGATTTTGCCACATTTGTACTAAAATTGTATGGTTAATTGTCTGTCTCCCCTGAGAGAATGTGAGATCCATAAGATTAATTTTTTTGTGGTACTGGGGGTTGAACTCAGGGCCTCATTGCTTGCTAGGCAGGTACTCTATCACTTGAGCCACTCTGCCAGCCCTGTAAGGTTTATCTTGTTCACAGCTCTATCCCCAGCACCTAGCCCACTCCCTGGCACAGAATGGACACTGAGCAGGTGAATGAACAGATGAATGAGAGGTGCATCCTACATTTTCCCTCCCATCTATCTGGCTTTTTAACTGTTTTGCTTTTTACTTTCTTGCTTCTAAAAACAAAAATCCATAGTTTTTGCTTGTCCTTAAGGGGACAAAGTCAGAACATGTCACCTTCTGAAACTGGAACTAATAGAATCAGCATTGAATAGATGAGATCAACCATCTGCAAAATAATCCACTTTAAGGCTTGGTTTGTAAATATGACACCAATGAGACGAGGGGGCTCCTTGGGTCTCCATGGTGAGCAGCATGTCGCTGCAGGCTGGGAATCTGGCCAGATAGAAAGAAATGATAATGTCAATCAATTGTAACATGATTGCAAGAGATAACCCAGTATAACAGGAGGGCCCTTGTCTGTGTAGGGTCTCATAAAGAGTTGAGCCCAAAAGCAGCACGTTTTCTGTTCAATCATCAAGTGCTTCATGGAGCCCTTTGCAGTTTACAAAGCACCTCTACGTGTTACCTCCCTGCATCTCCAAGAAGACCCCAAAGGTAGGGCTTATCTGCCTTTTTACGGATGATGAAAAACACCCACCCCTTCTCTAAGCCCACAGAGAGTAATGTGGTTTTGAACTCAAGAACAGAAATACCTCAAGAACTGGGCACAAGTGGCTCATGCCTATAACCCTAGCTACTTGGGAGGCTGAGATAAGGAGGATTTTGGTAGAAGGCCAGTCCAGGCAACTAGTTGGCAGTACCCCATCTCCAAAATAACCAGAGCAAAATGGAGTCAGGTGGTAGAATACTTGCTTTGCGAGCACAAAGCCCTGAGTTCAAACTCCAGTTCCACCAAAAAAGAAAAGAAAAAGACACACCTCCACGGCAGACACAGAAAATTCTCATGATGGCCAGGTAGCCAATCCACTCACTTTTCTTCAGTCTTATCCTGGGCTCAGTAGTTTTGGCTTTTTTTTTTTTGCAGTACTAGACTCAGGGAATACACCTTGAGCCACTCCACCAGCCCCATTTTTTTTCTTTTTTAGTGACAAGCTTTTTCGAGATAGGGTGTTGTGAAGTATTTGCCTAGGGCTGGCTTTGAACCGAGATCCTTCTGATCTCTGTCTCCTGAGTAGCTAGGATTACAAGCGAGCCACAGGCAGCCGGCTAGTTTTTGGCGTTGAAGTTTGTTCCTGGGGCCTAGGACACCCTGAAGGGAAGTGGGTTTAGGAAGCACTGATTGCTGCCAACTGGATCTCTTGTCTATTTAACCAACATTTATTGAACAATGACTACTGGTAAGAACTTGGGATATAGTGATGAATAAGACACAGGGTTTCTAGCCAGCGCAGTGGTGTATGCCTATAGTCTCAGCTTCTCAGGAGGCTGAGGTGGGAGGATTCCTTGATCTCAGGAGTTCGAGACCACCCTAGGCAACACAGCAAGATCCTGTCTCCAAAAAAACAAACAAAACAAACAAAAGACATAAAACTCCTTTTTCAAACTGATGGCCAAACTCCAGGAAGCCAACAAGTAAATGATTACAACACGGTGTGGTAGATCCTGTGAGAAGGCGAGCACAGGGCACTCTGGCACCTGTAGGAGGGCCAGCTCCTAGTCTGGGGGAGGGTCTAGGAAGGGTCTTAGCTATACGGAAAAGGGGCTGGGAGAGCTGGGGGCATGGTAGTGTTCCTGCCTAGCAAGTGCAAGGCCCTGAGTTCAAGTCCCAGCATTGTAAAAAAGGCTGGAGGAATCAGAGGCCAGGGAGAGAAAGGCATTAGGAAGAGAGAGTAGCAAATGTGAAAGCCTGAGGGATGATTGTGTGGCAAGTAAAGGCAAGGGAGGAGGGAGAAGAGAGTTACGGTGGGGGGAGGCTGGAGAAAGAATCACAAAATCCAGGTTAGCATCATAATAACCTCACAGTAATAACTTAGAGAGTACAATAGAACAAGGGCCACCACGCTATTATCATAAATCATCTGCTGATGAAATCAATACCGACTTACCTTACTGGTCTCAATAACTTTATAATGACCAGATCTAACTGGCAGTACGTAAAGTACATAGGTGCAAAAGCTGGGAGCAGTTACCAGTGCCTGAGTCACAGCTACTCAGGAGGGTGAGACTTAAGTCTAGGAGTTTGAGGTCAGCCTGGGCAATGTAGTCAGACACTGTCTCAAAAAAGAAGGGTTGGTGGAGTGGCTCCTGCCTAGCAAATATAAGACCCTGAGTTCAAACCCCAGTTCCACCACTAAAAATGAAGAAGAAGGAGGAGGAGTATGAGGAGAAAGAGAAAAGGAGGGGGTGGGGGAGCACAAGGAAAGAGGAGAAATTACACAAGGCTAGAGATGTAGCTTAGTGGTAGAGCACTTGCCTAGAATGTATAAGACCCTGAGTGCAATCTCTACAACACAATAAATAAATGAATGAATAATAAATAAATAAATAAACTTTAGGAAGTTATTTAACTCAGACATCTCACTTAAAGATGCCTCCGAGGCATGAGGTGACAACCATTGCCAATTTGAGCACTTGTGTAACCTGAAGCAAGGGTGAGGGCTTGGGGCTGGGTCCCTGCAACCAATCCCAGTCTCTTTGCCCATCACAGCCACTGTGGAACACAAGGCTCTCAAATGTGTGACAAAGATTTGATCTGACCATTGAAAGAGGCAGCACATCAGCCCTTTGCACCCACATGTTCTGCATCTGTGGATTCAACAAACTGTGAACTGAAAATATTTGGGGAAAAAATCACATTTGTACTAAACATGGACACATTTTTTCTTGTCATCATTCCCTAAACAATATAGGACAACAATTGTTTATATAGCATTTTACATTGTATTAGGTATAAATAATCTAGAGACGACTTTTTCAGTGCTGGGGATGGAACCCAGCGCCTCACACGTTAGACAAGCACCTATACCACGGAACTACACCCCCGACCCCTAGAGATGACTCAAAGGTGTTTGTAGCAAGAGGCCACGAATAGCCAAGGCAATAGTCAGTCAAAAGAGCAACGCTGGAGGTATCACTATATCACAAAGCAATAACAATCAAAACAGCACGGTACTGGCACAAAAACAGACATGAAGACCAGTGGAACAGAATAGAGATATGAAGCCACACAACTATAACCAACTTGTCTTTGACAAAGGCGCTAAAAATATACGATGGAGAAATAGCAGCCTCTTCAACAAAAACTGCTGGGAAAACTGGTTAGCAGTCTGCAAAAAACTGAAACTAGATCCATGTTTATCACCCTATACCAAGATTAACTCAAAATGGATCAAGGATCTTAATATCAGACCCCAAACTCTAAAGTTGGTACAGGAACGAGTAGGAAATACTCTGGAATTAATAGGTATAGGCAAGAACTTTCTCAATAGAACCACAGCAGCACAGCAACTAACAGATAGCATACATAACTAGGACTTCATAAAACTAAAAAGCTTCTGCTCAACAAAAGAAATGGTCTCTAAACTGAAGAGACCACCCACAGAGTGGGAGAAAATATTTGCCAGCTACACATCAGACAAAGGACTGATAACCAGAATATATAGGGAACTTAAAAAACTAAATTCTCCCAAAAGTAATGAACCAATAAAGAAATGGGCAAGTGAACTAAACAGAACTTTCTCAAAAGAAGAAATTCAAATGGCCAGAAAACACATGAAAAAATGCTCACCATCTCTAGCAATAAAGGAAATGCAAATTAAAACCACACTAAGATTGCACCTCACCCCCATTAGAATAGCCATCATTAGCAACACCACCACCAACAGGTGTTGGCGAGGATGTGGGGAAAAAGGAACCCTCTTACACTACTGGTGGGAATGTAAAGTAGTACAACCACTCTGGAAAAAAATTTGGAGGCTACTTAAAAATCTAAACATTGATCTACCATATGATCCAGCAATACTATTCTTGGGGATATACCCAAAAGAATGTGACACAGGCACATATGAATAAAATAAAAATAAAAATAAATAAGTAAATAAAAAGAATGAATAAAAAAAAAAGAATTTGACACAGGTTACTCCAGAGGCACCTGCACACCCATGTTTATTGCAGCACTATTCACAATAGCTAAGTTATGGAAACAGCCAAGATGCCCCAGCATTGACGAATGGATTAAGAAAATGTGGTATCTATACACAATGGAATTTTATGCAGCCATGAAGAAGAATGAAATGTTATCATTCATTGGTAAATGGATGGAATTGGAGAACATCATTCTGAGTGAGGTTAGCCTGGCCCAAAAGACCAAAAATCGTATGTTCTCTCTCATATGTGGACATTAGATCAAGGGCAAACACAACAAGGGGATTGGACTTTGAGCACATGATAAAAGCGAGAGCACACAAGGGAGGGGTGAGGATAGGTAAGACACCCAAAAAACAAGATAACATTTGTTGCCCTCAATGCAGAGAAACTAAAGCAGATACCTTAAAGCAACTGAGGCCAATAGGAAAAGGGGACCAGGAACTAGAGAAAAGGTTAGTTCAAGAAGAATTAACCTAGAAGGTAACACACATGTACAGGAAATCAATGTGAGTCAACTCCCTGTATAGCTATCCTTATCTCAACCAGCAAAACCCCTTGTTCCTTCCTATTATTGCTTATACTCTCTCTACAACAAAATTAGAGATAAGGGCAGAATAGTTTCTGCCGGGTAGCAAGAGGTAAGGTGGGGGAAGGGAGGGGGGAGTAAGGGGGGGTGGGGAAGGGGGGAGAAATGACCCAAACATCGTATGCACATATGAATAAAATAAAAATTTTTTAAAAAGTTTATACTTGGTTAGCAACAAACTCCTAAATTCTTGCTTAAGTTACATAAGCTGTAGACGGCTGACACATATGTCATGTTGAATATAAAATTCAAGAACAAGAAATAAACAGTGCAATTTACACATCAAAAAAAAAAACCAAAGGTAGGTGTAGGTTATAGGCAATTTCTATGCTGTGGCCTCCCTCCCTCCCCTCCCTCCCTCCCCCCCCTCCCTCCCTCCCCTCCCTCCCCTCCCTCCCTCCCTCCCTCCCCTCCCTCCCTCCCTCCCCTCCCTCCCTCCCTCCCTCCCTCCCCCCCCTCCCTCCCTCCCTCTTCCTTCCCTCCCTTTTTCCTTTTGTGGTGCAGGGGATTGAACCAGGGCCCATGGCGTGCTAAGCACATGCTCTACCACTAAGCAACACCCCTATCCCCCATTATGCCATTTTATGTAAGGGCCTTGAGTATCTTCAGATGTTGGTATCCTGGGGGTTCTGGAACCCATCCCTTGGTGGAGCTTGAGGGGCGAATGTACAGCATAGCAGTTAAGCATATAGCCTCTGCAACAAGACTGCCTGTGTTCAAAACCTGTACCACGTTCGGTAGCTGTGTCACTGAGCAAATCAATTCATCCCGCTGATGCTCAGCTTTCCCTTCTGTAAAAGGGGGTAATGGTTGTACTCCTTCCTAAGGTTTGATGTGAGGATAAAATCAATTATAACATGCCCTGGCATGTTTATTGAGTGTTAGCTGATCCTGGCCAACAAGAATGTGTTTGCTCCATGATGGCTTCCAAAGCCATATGCCCTGAGCCTGACTGCTCAATAAAAATGCTTAGAGGATAGGTAACCTAAGGACAGCCTCCAAACTGTTTGGGAAAATTATGTAATAACCAATATTTTAACGAACTCCATCAAAGTAGTCATCACAGGAAAAAATCTGGACTTAGTTCGACTTTCTTACAGTTTGCACTAACATTTATATCACATCTCATAATGGTAGTGGTAGTATTGACAGTGGGGCGGGGTGATCACAACAGAGCCCTGAGTTCCTACAGATGAGGAAACTCAGGTTCAGAGATGGGAAACAACTTGCTTAAGGTCATATAGCTAGGAAGGGCAGGGAGGCAGTCCAACTTCATTCTGAGTCCCTGTGAACTTAAAATCCACTTTCTTTTCAGTACTTACCACCCCTAAGTCTTGGTGTCAGACAATCCCATTAGAGCTTTGCAGGGAGCCTTTGAGGAAGACTTCATTTGCATCCTTCTTTGGAGAGGTGGAAAGTAAGGTGGAGAGAGGTCTAGAGACTGGTCCAAGTAATGGGAATCCAGGCGGTCTGATGTTAGAGCCTCCCAGGAGGTGAGGGGTTAGTGTTTGTGGCTCTGGTGGGGTGTTCCTCAGTGGGAGCCTAGTGGTCCCATGTGAGGGGGATCCATGCTTTTGTACAATGAGTAAGGGAGTAAGGGGCCCCTCATGGTAGGCCCCAGGCCAGGGTTATTTAGGCCAGAATGCAAAGATGGCTTTCAGAGACTCTGCTTCAGGGGCCATATGTTTGCAATGAGTGTGCGCATGGCTGGTGGGGGAGGTCTGTCCTGGCCAGTAGCTAAGCCAGATGTGTGCTGGGTGCGCCATAGTTATGGCCAGCTGCATCCTGTAACTCGGAAAGTTTCCAAGGTCCTCTGGGGAGGCAGGAGGTTGGCCTCCTATCTCTTCACCCTTCCTCTTGGGGCCCCTTTCCTTGCACATGACTTTCCTTCCATCACAGGCTCTCCACCCGCAAGGTGCTCCCTGTCATGTCCTCCAGCCTTCCCCACCCACCAAGGCCTGCCTGGCTATTGGTTTCATTTCCCCTCCTTGCTGGGAAGGATGAGCCAAGCCCCTTTGCACCTCTCCTCTACCTAACAAAGTCCCCATCATCCATCCCAGGCCCTCCCATCTTAGCTCTTTCTCTGAAGCTTCTTCAGCTTCCTGGGGGTGAAGGAAGAGAAAGTGCTTAGGGAGCACCTATTCTGCGGAACTGGGTTTTTACCAAATCACCTTATTAAATCCTCACAAGCCAGGCACAATAGTCCATGCCTTTAGTTCCAGAACTCTGGAGGCTGAGGTGAGAGGATCACTTGAGTCTAGGAGTTTGAGGCCATCAACAGAGTGGGACCATGTCTCAAAAAACCAGTGCCAGTGCCTGGCACTGGTGCTCACACCTGTATCATGGCTACACAGGAGGCAGAGGTCAAGAAGATGGAGGTTCAAAGTCAACCCAGACAAATAGTTCGCAAGACCCTATCTCAAAAACACCCTTCACAAAACAGGGCTGGTGGAGTGGTTCAAGGTGTAGGCCCTGAGTTCAAACCCCAGTACTGTAAACAAACAAACAAAACAAAACCAAAACAACAACAACAAAAAACCCTCACAACAGATCCCTGAGTTCCTACAGATGAGGAAACTCACGTTCAGAGATGGGAAACAACTTGCTTAAGGTCATACAGCAGGAAGGGCAGGGAGGCAGTCCAACTTCATTCTGAGTCCCTGTGAACTTGAAAGCCACATTTTATATCACACCTCCTCCAAGATATTGTCCTCTTTGATAATTTTCTACTCCTCCCTTTTGTCTCACCACCGCACCCATGTCCAATTCATCAGCAAATGCCATTGGTTTCACCTTCAAAAAGTATCTGGAATCCACTGCTTCTCAGCATCTCCATAGCTGCCACCCTGGCCCAAGTCCCCATCAGCTTTCTTAGTACCTTAACTGCTCCTTTGTCCCTCATATTTCTTGCTGCTTTCTCACCACCCCTCATGCTCACTACAGTCCATTCACCACACAGAAACCAGAGGGATCCTATTTAAACACAAGCCAAATCATGCCATTTGTCCACCTCAAAACCCAGCAATGACTTTCGTTTCATTTGGAGAATAAATCCCTACACTGACCCATATGGCATGGGTGATCTGTTCTTACCATCTTTCTATTCCTCTCTCCCTTGCTCACTGCTCCAGTCCAACATACCAGACACACTCTTACCTCAGGGCCTTTGCACCTACTGTTTCTTCTGCCTGGAACGTTCTTGGAAATTTGCATGGCTTGCTCACTCACTTCTTTCAAGTCTTCATTCAAATGATACCTTCTCAGTGACGCTTGCCCCGTCATCCTGTTTAAATTTGCAACCCTTATCCCACCATCATTTTCTATTTCTACTGTTCTGTTTCTCCCTTGCACTTAACACCAATTGTGATAGTTAATATTACATGTCAACTTGACTATACCACAGGGGCCTACAAATTTGGTTAGATGTTATTTCTGGGTGTGTCTGTGAAGATGTTCTACAGTTTTTTCTTTCTTTTGTTGTTACTGAGGTTTGAATTCACATTTGCTAGGCAGGCAATGTGTCACTTGAGCCACTCCACCAGCCCTGTGAAGGTGTTCTGGAAGGTAGGATTGGAGGTGTAGCTCAGGGGTAGAGTTCAAGGCCCTGGGTTCCATCCTTAGTGCACAAAACAAAGGAACAAAGTCCATCTGAATTGGTAGACTAAGTTAAGCAGATTCCCTCCCTGGTGTGCATGGGCCCAAATACAATAAAAGGCTGGGTAAGAAAGAATTCTATCTCTCTATCTACCTTCAAGCTGTGACATCCATCTTCTCTTGCTTTTGAACTTGAACTCAAACTGGAACTATACCGTTGGTTCTCCTGGGTTTCCAGCCTGTCAACTGCAGATCTTATTCTCAGCTTTCAGAATCATCTGAGTCAATGCCTTGTAGTGTGTGTGTGTGTGTGTGTGTGTGTGTGTGTGTGTGTGTGTGTCCATTCTGTTGGTTCTGTGTCTCTGGAGACTCCAGATGAACATAGAAAACACTATTTTAGTTATTTATTATTATTTTTTAAAGAATTTGTCTGCTTCCACTTAAAGCTAAACTTCATGAGAGCAGGGATTTGGTATGTTTGGGCTTGCTGTACCCTCAGCACAATGTCTGGCATATAGTAGGTATGTGATAAACACTGGTTGAATGAACACTGACCCTTGGGATTGCACCTTGTCTCTGTGTCTTGCTCTCCCAGGAGACTGTGAGCCACTGCACTAAAGGAGCTGGGATTTCCTGGCTTTGCACTCCCAGTGCTGAGTCAAATGCCTGCTACCAAAGGGGTCCTGTAATATTGGATGAAATTCCCTGATATGATCTGTCCACAGGAACATTCGAGTTTCCACAACCAAATAAGACAGAGCCCTCCTCAGTGTCTAATCTATTTTTGTGTGTGTGTCTAATCTAGAAAGACCATCTCTTCTGCTTTTCCCCACCCCTCCCTAAAACCCCAGCCCTGGCAAGGCCACTTGCCTGGGCGTGCCAGCCTCTTTCCTTTCCTCTTTGAGTCTTTTCTCCTTTCCCCACAGCCTTCTCCTTGTCCGCCTGGGCACAGGCTATTATCTGGGGGTGGTAATTATTGTGAGTAAATTGGAAGTTGTCTTGCACAGGGCTATGTCTCACACAGGTCGATTTGTATGCTTCCTGGGCACTTCTGACACTCCAGAAATGCCATAGCAACAGTGCGGGTGCCACCGGCCTCAGTGACGGCAGGAGATCAGGCAGGGAGTTGGGTGCTGTGGGCATTGAAGCAAGAGGCACTGTGCCTCAGAGAGGTCGTTGCCTCCTCAGCTTCCGCCTCTCTGTGCCTCAGTTTCCCCATCGGTGACTTGGGAATAATAACCCAGACACAGGCTGTTGTGGGCGGAATAAGCTGATGACCTGAACAGTTTGGAAACTGTAAAAGGAGGGCCAGCTAGTATTATGATGGACTGCTATTACAACAACTATTGTTTTCCCTGGTGTGGCCCTCTCTCCCTCCTCCCTTCTTCCCCCTCTCCACCTTCCTGCCACTCTGCCTCTCCCCCACCCCAGCAGAGTAGAGCTGAGCCAAGCTTGCCAGACTCCCCGCCACAAGACCAGGGTTCCTGCTGGCCCTCTTTTATTCTGTGCAAAAATCACTGTCCCTGGGATACCTTTTAAGGACGAGGCCTACAGAGACACCGCAAGCTCATCCTGTGGAGGCGAGCCACTGATTAAATTATATTCACTTTGTCTTTCGGTCATTCAGATTGGCTGGGTTGAGGCCAGCTGGAATTAACGACAAATTTGAAGCACAGAATATTGACAAAGAAAGGCTGTTTTATTGCCTGCAATGACTCACAATAATTCAAAGGCGATAATTCAAAGACGGCTCCCTGAGTCAAGGAGAGCCTTAGTTAGTGAATAGGTAAGAGTTGTTTTTTTTTTTTTTTCTAATTATTTGGATAGACACAGACCTCAAGTCTTTAACATCAATTTTGTTCCCCTCAGGGAGTTGAAATATAACCCTTCTTTGTCCAACCCCTCTTCCCTCTTCAAATCTGAGAATCTTAACCAGGAGAATGCTTTGAAAACAAAGCACTATTGAACTATTAATTCATTGCAAATATTTATTTCAGTACCTACTATGTGCTGAACTAAAACTTGTGGGTATTGGAGATACAGACAGGGAGTCAGTGTGCTGGGGGAGGGAAAGACAAATGCAAGTAAACTGAGAAACAAGCAGTTTCTATCAAAATGAGAAAGACACATATACTTTGACTCAACAAGTCCAATGTGAAATCCTGGGAAGGGAGGGCTCCGAAGGATATAAACAAGGCTTCCAGGGGTTGGGTCGCTACCTTAGAGAAGAGGGCTCAGGACTTCTGAATAGGAAGAGCCATTCATGCTAAGATTTTAGGGGAAAGTGTTTCTGGCAGAGGGAACAACAGACATACCTATACTCCTGAGGATTAGTTTTTCTTTTCTTTTTTAATTTTTTTTTTTTGCAGTACTAGGGTTTGAACTCAGGGTCTACACCTTGAGCCACTCCATCAGCCCTTTTACGTGGTGAGTCTCTCAAACCCTTTGCCCAGGCTGGCTTTGAACAGCGATCCTCCTGATCTCTGCCTCCTGAGTAGTTGGGATTACAGGCGTGAGCCACTGACGCCCAGTTGGATTGGCTTTTCAATCCGTGTAAATGTTCATGGCTGTGGCGCCTTTACCAGTCTTCTTCCTGTGGATCTGCCAGCTTCCTCGCTCCATTCATTGGCATTGTTCTCTCACTCTGACTGTGAGAGCTTGCGAAAGTCTTCCTGTCTGTAAATTTTTTCACTTGTACCACTGGACTGTATTGCCTGACAATTCCTGCCACCTGGAGATGGGATGTGTTGAAGGGACAAAGACTTTTTACTCTGGACTGAAGCAGGCTATGTCCCAGGCAGAGGAGCGGGCTTGGATTTCCTCCCAGCCATTACCCTCAGGCCACCTGTGTGCTTCCTGGAAGACAGAATCATTTTCTAGCAGCCTGGGCAGCCATTCCCCGGGGATGGACTGGTGGTCTCACTCAGTCTGCCACGTACCCCTCGCATGACAGTTGTGTAAGGCAATTAACCTCTCTAAGCTTTGGCTCCTGCAACCGGTTGAGGGCAACATCTTTCCTGTTGCGGGGAAAGCAGTTGTTCACGAAGCAGTGCCATGGGACCCAGGAAGACATGGTTCTAGGGACAGTGGGGCTGGGCTGGGATGTGCCATGCCCTCAACATGCCCTGGTGTCATGTATCTGCCTCTTCTCTCCACACCTTCAGAGGACTAGACTGCCAAGGTCCTCCAGCTGTGTCATTCTCATCCTCGTCCCCTTTTTGGTGGGACTGCAGTTTGAACTCAGGGCTTTGCACTTACAAAGCAGGCACTCTACTGCTGGAGCTAGACCTCCAGTCCACTTTGTTCTGGTTATTTTGGAGATGGGCACTCTTGACTATTTGCCAGGCTGGCCTCAAATCTCGATCCTCCTGATCTCAGCCTCCCCAGGAGTTCAGGATTACAGGTGTGAGCCACCAGCGCCTGGCTCACAGTGTTCTTCTGGGTGAATTTGAACAAAGTATCCCAGGAGGGTTCTTAGGCTCTTTAAACTCTGGGCAGATGGCTGGTAAGTCAGTTCTCTGGGACCTACAGTTCCTGACTCAGATTTGGACAGGGTTCCAAGGCCTTTGAAGGGCTCTAGAAAAACTTAACCCTTATCCCCACTGTCTCCCCCAATTGCCCCTATGAGCTTGTTGGGTTTTAGTGGTGAGAAGAGTGACTGGGATGGGCATGGTTGGCCCTTCCCATTTCCCTGGTTCCCAGTCACCGTTATGGTTTTGGATGTATCAGACCTACCTGAGGCCTCATTCTGACTCTAACATGGTGCCCATTGGTTTAGTAAATTGACAAATCATCCATCTATCCATCCATCCATCTTACAAGTATTCACTGATATGCTATCATGTGGTCCTGTGCTAAGCTCTGTAAGGCTATAACTGAAAAAGACAGGTATGTCCCTCACAAAGCTCCATGATCATGGGGGAGCCAGACAAGTTATCAGGCAGCTACATTCCATGAAATCAGTCCCATGATAAAGACAGGATGTGGGGTCACAGGGGGTGACTATTGGGAAGGATCAGGGCAGGTTTCTAGAAGACGGAGACCTAAGCTGACACAAGAAGAGTGAGTAGGAGATGGTGAGGCAAAAACAGGGAAGAGTCCAGGCAGAGGAAACAGTGTGAGAAGACTTGGAGGCAAGATCTGAGCAGCAGATGGTTCTGTTGGAGAAGTGTGTGCATGCGTGTGTGAGGGTTGTGAAGTGAGAGTTGAGGCAGGAGAGGTAGTCAGGGATGGGACCAGGATGGCCTTGTAAGCCATGGGGAGGAGGCAGATCTTGATCATAAAGGCAATGGGAAGGCTTTGAATGGTTTAGACAGGGCCAAGGGCCATGAATGTGATCAATTTGGTGTTTTTGAAAGATCACTGGTTTCTGGGTAGAGATCAGACAGTTGGGGACAGGCAAAAATAGAAGGTGAAGACAATCAGGTAGTTGACTGCAGTGGTCCCAGCAGGAGATGATGTGGCTTAGACAAGAATGGTGGCAGTGGAGATGGAGAGAAATGGATGGATTTGGGATATATTTTGGAGGTAGAGCCAATAGGATTTATGGATGTAATGAACGTGAGGGGCAAATGAGAGGAAGCCTCAAAGATGCTTCTCAGCTTCCCTCCTTCCTTCCCTCCCTCCCTCCCTCCCTCTCTCCCTCCCTCCTTTCCTCTTCTGTCCTCCCTCCCTTTTTGGTGCTGGGGCTACAACTCCAGGATCTTGGGCATGTTAGGCAAGTTCTCTCCCACTGAGCTACAACTGCAGCCCTGCCTCCCCATTTCTGGCTTGGGCAACTGAGGTATTGGTAGTGCTATTCACAGACATGGGCAATATTGAGGGAGTAAATCTAGGGAAGGGTGGGAAATGAGTTCAGCGCTATGTTGGGTTTGACTTTCCAGAATGACATGCTTTATAGTCAGTTGGCCATCTAGATCTGAAATTCAAGAGAGAGAGGATGAGGCTGGAGACAAGAGTTGTGAGGTCTTGATGAGGTAGGCTAGACTTAGGAAAAGTTGGGGACTCTTAAAACATATATGACATATATGGTATTTCAGGTTATACATCCTTCTTTTTCTCTGAGCTTTCTTTTCATTTCTTTTTTTGTGGTACTGGGGTTTGAACTCAGGGCCTTCACCTTGAGCCACTCCACCAGCCCTTTTTTGTGATTTTTTTTTTTTTTGAGATAGGGTCTTGGGAACTACTTACCTAGGCCGGCTTCCTCCTGATCAGCTAGAATTACAGGTGTGAGCTGCCCCGCTGAGCCTCCTTTTCAATTGCAAATATATGTAGGTTATTCACACCCTGGCAAGGGGACAAATCAAACCACTCTGACCTGGCTCAAGAACCACCCATACCCCTCCCCACTCATTGATTACTGGTGGTTAGGTTACGTTCTTCTCATCCCATAGGTTAGCATAGGTTGTTAAAAGTACCTGGAAAGAGAGCATGGCCTTTTGTAACTCCTCTCTCTCGCCTTCAGTAAACTCTTATTACCCTCCTTTACTACACCCACGTGTCCTGTTTAGAAATCTGATCAGAGACTGTACCCTCCGACAGCACTGAGAGTGAGTGGTGGCTGGAGGTATGGTCTGTGCACTAGAGTTCCTGTAGCAAGAGAGAGTCCCTGAGTTTAAACCCCAGTATTGCCAAAATAAATCCTATCAGAGAATAGGGCATGGAGGATGCCATGCTCTGTCAATGGATTCCCTACGCTTTGGTACCTGCTTCACTCCAAACCCTGAAAGGCAGATTGAGGAGGCACTTATTAAGATTTAGGGCAAAGATCCTGCAAATTAGTGCAAAGATCCTGCAGATAATCCTAATTCTTAGCTCCCTCCTTTACCTTCCTGTCACTCCCTGTCATTCTGGGCTGCCTCAATGAGTTTCCAATAAGAATTTATCCAAGCCAGACACCGGTGGCTCACTTCTATAATCCTAGTTACTTGGGAGGCTGAGATCAGAAGGATCGCAGTTTGAGGCCAGCCTGGGCAAATAGTCAAGAGACCCCTATCTCCAAGATAAACAGGGCAAAATGGACTGGAGGAGTGGTTCAAGTGGTAGAGCATTTGCTTTGCAAGAGTGAGTCCCTGAGTTTAATCCCCAGTCTCACCAAAAAGAAACAAAATTTACCCAGCCCAGGGGCCAGGCAGTCTGCCATTCTTAGGAAATTCAGTTTGTGGCTCCCCCTACTGGCAGAGTCAGAGAGCTGGGTCACTAGCTTTCCAGCCTTTCCCTTTCCCTTCCTGCTTCACCTGAGGCGGACCCCTCTCACCCCAAAAGAGACAATTAAAACTTCAGTCCCAACCCCCCTTTTCCCTGCTTCAGAACCCCATCTACTTTATAGGAACACTAACTGGAAATGGGAAGAGCTAACTGGGTATTTGGAAGCACAGATTAAATTTCTGTTTCCAAATCATTTTCTTCTTTTTTTTTTTCTGCCCCAAACCCACTCATGGTCTCCTGTTCATGAAGACTTCGTTTGATTATTTATATATCTCTAAAACACTCTCTTCCACCCGCAGTCCCCAAGGGCGGCATTTCGCTGACACCCACTTTGCCTCCCTCCTCTGCAGGGAAGCCATGGTTTATGCTGGAAAAAGCGGAGGAACCTAGCTTTGAGTCCTGTTTCTGGTCCTTGGACCAGTCACTTCCTTCTTTCCCAGAGCAGTTCACTCACTGTGGCATCAGAATGGACTCCAAAACATGGTTCCAACTGTGGCACTCTAGGATTTGCTTTTCCTCTGTCATTGTGTTTCAAAGCTTTGGTCAGTTTCCGCAGGTCTGTATTATTGTTTCATGTCTACCTCCCCCATCAAACTCTAAACTTCCTGATGGCAAGGACCTATCTTGCTTGTCACTCTAGCCCAGCACACAGGTTCTTTGCCTGCCCATTTTATAAAGGCTCAACATATACTCATTGAATAAACAAATTCATAAATAGACAAATGAATCCTTTTCTTCACCTATCAGCTGGATTTTTTGGGGGTTTGAACTCAGGGCCTCACACTTGCTAGGCAGGCACTCTACCACTCCACCAGTGTTTTAAGGGAGGAATTACTTATTTTGCTCATGGTTTCAGAGGTTTTGCTTGGGCAGAACATCACGGTGGCAGAAGCGTGTGGCAAAGGATGGTTTCACTTTATGGTAGACAGGAAGCAGAGAGAGGAAGTTTTTATTCTTATTTTTTGGTGGTGCTGAAGATTGAACCCAGGGGCTCAGGCATGTAGGTGAGAAGAGCAGGCTGGTTCTGCTCTGGGCTACTCAGTGATGTACAGAACAGCAGCTTCCAGGCTGTTCCTAGCTTGACTTCCCCCATTTTATAAATAACCATTTTGACCTGAGTTACTCCCTTTTGAGTATATGTGCCAAGGAAGAATGACTCTATGATCTTGTTTATATAAGTAAACAATCACCATCTGCCAGCACAGCGGGAGGCACAAATCAATAAATAATTACACCTGTAAATATATCAAATCATATAAGAAACACCAGACACATGAGCTTATCAGTCATGCCAGATGTAACCTCCTCACCTAAGACTATAAAAGAAGGAGCACCCCAAGACTGAGACATTGTAGGCACACTGACATGTCACTTGGCCATTTGTCATGAGCCTCATCCAGGAAAATGGCGAGCGTGAAGGACCTCCACCTCTGTCCTGGAGCTCTAGTTCAAACACACTTTCTCCTGCCATGACAATGGCCCACTTAAAACTGACTCAAAACTGCCTGCCTCCTGGATGTGCATTTGACAATTCTGTGCCTTGAACAGATCTGTGCCTATGGGTTCATAAAACTTCTCAGCTGGTCTCCTACAGTGACTTTTCATTGCATCTATATCAGCTATCTGCCTTCACCTCCAGCCTTCGGCACAGTCTATCTGAACCCTATCATCTCTTTAACACTTTAGCCATTCTGTAACATATATAAGACATATATAATTCACATATTATATATTATATACACATATATAACACATATATAATTATATAAAATGATGTGAAGTGTAGTGTGTGATCTGGGGGTTAATATCAGCAATTAAAAATTATTAGTTAAGGTTGAAATAAAAGAAAGTGTGATTGCCAACAGCCACAAATACCAAGTGAAATCAGGAGTACTTTGTGAATTAAAGCCAATGGAATTGACATAGTTTATGAACTGGGTTTTTGTTGTTGTTATTGTTTGTCTGTTATGGTCTCGCTGTGTATCCCAGGCCAACCTGGCCTCAAACTCACAATTCTCCTGTCTCAGCCTCCCAAGTGCTGGGATTACAAGTGTGTACCACCATGCCTGGCTGTGAATTTATTGTTATTCATTAAATTCTGACATTGTGGAAAGGTACAGACATGTCTATCTATGTTTCTGACATAATTTGCTCATGACACTAGGCAAGTGGTCTATCACTTAGCTACATTGTCAGCCCATACCCTTTGTTTTTGAGGCAGGGTCTTGCATTGTAGCATAGGTTGGAATGGAACTCCCGATGTAAACCAGGCTGGTCTCAAACTCAAGGTCCTCTTGTGCTTCTCAAATGGTGGGATTACAGGCATGTACCACCACATCTGGCTTCAGTTGCTTTCTACGTGTAACCAGATAGTGCTTAAGGGCAGAAAGCTCAGTGGTAGAGAAATTGCCTAGTATGTGTGAGGCACTGGGTTCAATCTCCAGGTTAGATCCCCAGTACTGCATAAATAAATAAATAAATAAAACAAACAAAAGGTCAAAAGCCAGATTCCCTGTGTTTGGAAACCAGCTTTACTGCTTACAAGCTGCATAAACTTGCTTAATTTAATCTTTCTGTGCCTTACTTTTCTCCTCTGTAAAGGAAGGATAATAAAATACACTACCTAATAAGGTTGGGGTGAAGATTAAAAGCATGTGGAACAAGGCTTGGCACTTAAGTGCTGGATAAGTAATAGTTATTGTCATCATTCTGCCTTGTCTATGACTCGTTTGTGCATTCTAAACTCTCCCACTAAGCCTCAGCGATTATGGACATTTGGCCAATCTTTGTTCATTTACAACCTTCTCTTTTTTCTCCCTACTGGAGTATTTTAATGTAAGTCCCAGATGTCATACCATTTTATCTGAAAACATTTTAGTATGTAACTAACAGATAAGGACTTTACAAAAAAAACCAAAATATCATTATCACACTTTTAAAAATTAACGGTAATTAGGGAGGGCTTTTAAAACCCCATTGCCTTGAAACACACTGAGGGGACAGGAACCCTGAATTCCCAGTAGATGTAGAATGAGGAACAGCCAAGAAGTTAATGTATGTTAAGTGTTTGGAAGAAAGCCTGTCATATATAAGCAGTATTATTTTGGCTCTCTTTCCTTCTCTCCATTTATCCACTCTAAATCTACCCCACAATCCCTCTCTTATTTCCAGGATGTGAGTATGGATTTACAAAGGAGGGCTTGGAGCCTGGGCTAGGAAGTTTTGGTGTCATTGGAGTCCTGGGGAGGGAGTCGGGACTCTAGAAGACATCTAAAAGGAGCCCAAAGAAAGCAGCAGGGCTGGAGGCTCAGCTCAGTAATAGAATACTTGCCTTACACAAGGCTCTTGGTTCCATCTCTGGCACCACCCAAAACCAAACCAAACCAAACCAAACCACCCAGGAAGCAGCAACTGCAGGACCTAGAAGGTGGGGAAGAACCCTGCAGCTGTGTGACAACAGAGGTGAGAAAACCCAGGTGCTAAAAGACAGACAAAGGGAGGGTTAGTCCTTGCTTTCCAATGATCTAGGCCTTTGGGGATCACTGCTAGCTGGGCAGCAGAGAGGGGCCGGCTCCTGAGGACATTACCTATAGCTTTTCTTTACAGTTCACAGATGGGCAGCTGCCTACAACAGTAACTGGAGCTCTGTGTTGCTTCAGCTAGAGTTCTCCAGGGATAATGATGATGGTGGACCCTGAGCCAAAGCACAACTCGGGATGGCCTTCCCTAGACTCTAGATGAAGATTTTCTTTTTCTTTTTGCGGTACTGGGGTTTGAACTCAGGGTCTACACCTTGAGCCACTCAACCAGTCCTTTTTTGTGTTGAGTATTTTCGAGGCAGGGTCTCTCAAACTATTTTCCTGGGCTGGCTTCAAACCTCAATCCTCCTGAGCTCTGCCCCCTGAGTAGGTAGCTAGGATTACAGGCATGAGCCACTGGCGCCTGGCCCAAGATTTTCTTTTTTTTTTTTTTTTTTTTTTTTGAGCTAGGGTCTTGCTATGTAGCCCAGGCTGGCCTTGAAGTCACAATCCTCCTGACTCATCCTCTTAAGTGCTGGGATCCTAGGCATGTGCTAACACGTCCAGCTAGATGAAGATTTTTGTGTTCCCATCTCTCTTTTCCTTTCTATAGAATTTTCCCCTATTCTTTTCTTCATCTACTCATCTTTTGGGTACTCAGGGCACCCGGACACTCAGCTCCCCTTGTCTCAGTCCATTCGTGCTGTTATAACAAAATACCACAGACTGGATAATTCATAGATAACAGAAATTTATTTCTTACAGTTCTGGAGGCTGGGAAGTCCAAGATCAGGGGGCTGGTAGAATTGGTATGCGGTGGGGGCTTCTCTCTCTAAGATGATGTCTTGCTGCTGCATCCTCTTCAGGGAAAGGAAGAAGAGGGAATAAGGCCTAAATTAGTTGTCTCAAGACTTTTCATAAGGTGCCAATCCATTCATGAGGGTGGAGTCTTTGTAACTTAGTCATTCCCAAAAAGTCCCACCTCTTAATACTACCACGGTGGGGATTAAGCTTCAGCACATACATTTTGGGAGACATTCAGACCATAGCACATCTCAATCCAAACTTGTCTCCAAGAAAACATGTGATTCAAACATTTCAGCAGGACAAAGAAGCTGCTTCACAATTTGGCCTCCAACTACTTCATCCACTGCATTCCCACCACTCACCTCCTCTTCCCAGCAGTAGGCAGTATGAAAGAGCACAGGCTTGTGTTCATATGGACTTGGTATTGAATTCAGGCTCTACTATTTCCCAGCTTGGGAACCCTGGGTAAGGTCTCTTTATTTCTCTGAGCTTCAGTTTCCACATCTGAAAATAGGAATAACAGTACACTAAAAGTCCTCTTGAAAAAAATATTATTAACATATAATTTAAGAATCTTCCTAACAAAAGGCTTAAAGCCATATAAATGACTGAGTTAAAATATAGGTTGGGCACAGTGGTACAAGCTTGTAATCCCAGCACTCAGGCCATCCTGGGCTACATATCAAGACCCTATCTCCACCATGCACTTGATGGCTCATGCCTGTAATCCTAGCTACTCAAGAGGCAGACATCAGGGGGATCATCGTTTGAAGCCAGCTCTGGCAAATAGTTGGGGAGACCCTATCTCGAAAATACCCAACGCACCAAAAACGGCTGGCGAAGTGGCTCAAGTGGTAGAGCGCCCACCTAGCAAGCATAAGGCCCTGAGTTCAAATTATAGGCCCACCAAAAAGTGATTTTTCAAATATCGAATACTAAATTAGTGCTGAGGAATCATGTCCATGTTCTTACCAGTATATGAACAAGGATAGTTCTTGGCAGTACTGGAGCTTGAACTCAGGGCTTATAGGCTTGCTAGGCAGGTGCTCTACTGCTTGAGACGTGGCTGCAGTACTTCTTGCTCTGGTTGTTTTGGAGATAGGGTCTTGCTTTTTGCCCACGCAGTCCTGGATTGTGATCCTTGTATTGTATTGGTTGCAATGGAAGGGTCTCACAAACTTTTTGCCTGGGCTGACCTTCAAGCATGATCCTCCCGATCTCAGCCTACCAAGTAGCTAGGATTTCAGGCGTGAACCACGTCGTCCAGCAACAAAAAAACTTCTTGTTGGCTCACAACCTCTTATTTAGTGTCAACCCAAGCAAGCCACTTCAACTTGCTCATTATTTCCATATGCCCTAAGTTTGCCTTTTAAAATGACTGCATCTTAGAGCTTCTGAAGAAATAGTGACCACAGCACTATTTACTTCTTAAATGAGAGCTTTGCTTTTGTCCCTGAAGACCCTTCGTCAATGTGAGTTTATGTCGCGGGGGCTCCACTTCCCAAGATGCTTTAACTAACAAGGATAGCATAAGCACGCACGCATCCACCCCGTCACTTGTCTTCCGTAACACGCATACACACTCAACACGGTTTGGATCCGCTTGAAAATGCGAGGACGTGACGCAGCCCACTACGTGCCGCGCAGACAAATGCTGAGTGCGGCGCGCGTCGGCGCAGGCGCACTACCCTCATGGGCCCAGCTCAGACGTTGGCGCTAGAGCGCGGGCCTGCGGATTGGATGGCCTCGAGGCCGACGGTTAGCCCTGCCCCCTCGCTTGCGAACGGAGCATGCGCGCGACCGGAGAGAGCGAAATTCAAGCTCCAGCGGTGGTACTTGGAATCCAACCCGAGGATCATGGAAGCGTACCGAGGATTAGCGCAATCCCAGACTTTGAGCCCACTGCAGGCGACCCAATATATGAGGTATGTTCGGGCCGCCGGGCAGATCTAGCTTGTAGGCCTCGGCCCTGTGTGGGGGTGGGGTGGCGGGACCTTCTGAGACGCCCTTCCACACTCTGCTCTGAGCAAGGCCTGAGAATCCGCCCTGGGCATTTACCTAACCTGGGGAGCCCCCGATGCTGTCCCCCTTCAACTAACTGATCAAACCCTTAATTCTTTCCACCCTCGCAAGCCCCAGGCTTTAGGGGATAGAGACATGAATAAAACACGGACCTTCAAACCAATACTTACTATAATGTTTGATAAGTGCTGTAAATTGTTTAATGTGCAGGGCAGAGTTAACATAAGGGAGAGAGCGAAGGGAAGAGCTCATCAGAGAAGGAAACATTTGAAAAATGAATAAACATCCACTGGATCGCTAACAGTGGGGGGAGGGGCATGGCGATGTGGGGATGAGCATTTAAAAAGAATTAAGTCGTAGTAAAGTACACGTAACGTAGAACATTATCTCCACCATTTTAAGTGTGTAGTTCAGTAGTGTTAATAAATTCACATTGTTGTGCAACCCATCTCCAAACCTTTTTATCTTTCGAAACTAAAACTACACCCATTAACAACTTCGCACTTCCCCCTCCCCCCAGCTCTTCGTAAACACCCTCCTTCTGTGTCTCTAGGAATTTGACTACTTTTGGTGCCTATGGAACTGGAGTCATACAGTATTTGTCTCTGCCTGGCGTACTTCACTTAGCACTGTAGCCTCTAGGTTTCTCCCTTGTATCATGTGATGGAGTTTCCTTTTTTATTTTTATTTTTTGTCGGTGCTGGGTGTTGAACTCTGGGCCTTGAGTTCGCAAAAACAGGTGCACTACCACTTGGGCCACGCCCCCAGCCCTCCTTTTTAGGGCTAATGTTCCTTTGTATGTATATACCCCGTTTTGTTCATGCGTTTATCCGTTGATGGGCACTTACCTTGTTTCTGTAAATGAATAATGCTGCCATAAATGTTGGTCTGCAGGTAATTGTTTGACATACTGATATCAAATCTTTTAGCTATATATCTACAAGTGGGGTTGCTGAACCTTATGATAGTTTTACATTTTTTTTTTGCAGTGCTGGGGGTTGAACCCAGTGCCTCTGTGTGCTAAGCACCTGTTCTACCACTGACTGAGCTACACTTGCATCCTCTGATTATTTTGAGGAACCTCCATACTCTTTTCCACAATGATTGCACCAATTTATAGGCCCACCAAGGGCTTCAGTTTCTCCACATCCTTGTCAAACCTTGTTTCTGTCTGTTTTGTTTTTCAGCTTTTTTTTTAATAAGAGAGTAGCCATCCAACAGGAATTTGTTGGTGTCTCATTGTGGTTTAGCTTTTCATTTCCCTATTGATTAGTGATTTGGGGCATCTTATCATTTTTCATGTGCTTATTTGCCGTTTGTATGTCTTTGGAGAAACATCTATTCAAGCCCTTTGCATTCTCTTTCTATCTCTCCTTTTATTTATTTTTTGTGTGATGCTGGGGATGAACCCAGGGCTTCTTGCATGCTAGGCAAGACCTCTACCTACCATTGAGTTACATCCCCAACCTAAATCTTTTCCTTAGTTTTTATTTTTTTTATGAAGTTTGCTTGTTTTTGTTGTTGAGTTGTAGTTCTTTTTTTTTTCTTTTTTGTTTTTTTGCAGGACTGGGGTTTGAATTCAAGGTCTACACCTTGAGCCACTCCACCAGCCCTTTTTTGTGTTGAGTACTTTCGATATAGGGTCTGGTGAACTATTTCCCCAGGCTGGCTTCAAACTGTGATCCTACTGATCTCTGCCTACTGAGTAGCTAGGATTACAGGTGTGAGCCACCATCACCTGGCTTTTTTTTTTTTAGCATACATTAATTGTACAGGGGGATTCATTGTGACTTGTCTCCCATCCAAGTACTAACCAGGCCGGACCCTGCTTAACTTCTGAGGTCAGGCGAGATCGGGCATGTTCAGGGTGGTATGGCTGTAGACTCACTGTAACATTTCTGAATAGCCTTACATTGTAGATTTGTTAGGTTTGCCCCCACTGTCTCTCCCCCTCATTTTGGGGGGGGATGTGGGACTGGGGTTTGAACTCATGGCTTTGGCCTTGCAAAGCAGGCGCTTTACTGCCTGAGCCACACCTCCAGTCCATTTTGCTCTGGTTATTTTGGAGATGGGGGTCTTATGAACTATTTGCCCAGGCTCACCTCCAACCATGATCCTCCTTATGTCAGCCTCCCAAGTAGCTAGGATTACAGGCGTGAACCACCAGTGTTCAGCTTAAATTTGACTTGTTAAGGCAAGTGCTCTATCACTGGAGCCACTCTCCAGTCTGAGTTTTAGTTTTTTTATTTTTCCTTGTGGGACTGGGGTTTGAAGTTAGGGTTTTGCACTTGCAAAGCAGGTGCTCTACTGCTTGAGCCACACCTCCAGTCCAGCCCAAGTTCTTTATATCTGAATATTAATTCCTTATCAGATACATGATTTGTGGATATTTTCTCCAGTGAAGTAGGTTGCCTTTTTAATCTCTTTATAAAATTTTTTGTTGTGTAGGTTGCCTTTTCACTGTTAAGTTTTTTGATGCTCAGTAGTTTTTTCTTTCTTTTTTTGTCCTTGTCTTCATTTTACTCACCAAATAGCCTCCTTTCCTAAAACAATACAAATCACTGTTTTATCTGCAAGCTGGAAGGCCTGGGCTGCAGGGAGTCCACTAGGTATTGACTCCTACCAACAGGGAACCACCAAAGAAGACTTTTGTGTGTGTGTGGGACTAGGTTTGAACTCAGGGCTTACACCTTGAACCACTCTATCAACCCTTTTTTGTGAAGGATTTTTTTCGAGATAGGGTCTCACAAACTGTTTGCCCAGGCTGGCTTCGGACCTTGATCCTCCTGATCTCTGCCTCCAGAGTAGCTAGGGTTACAGGCATGAGCCACCGGCACCCATCTCACAAAAGAAGGCTTTTCTTCTGCAGCCATTAACTATGCCAAGAAAAAAGGACTTTTTTCTTGAAGGGAAACATAGGCTCCCCAAATCTCAATGAATAAAGGAGTAGAACTTATGTTTTTCCCAAACCAGCACCATTGGGGTTGGGGATTTTTCTCTGTTTTTTCTTTTTTTAAAAAATTTATTAATTTTTTAATTCTTCTTTTATTCTTTGTTTTGTTTTCTCTGTGATTCTTGCATCTGGTGAGATATTTCAGGCAAGAAGTGAAATATAAGGAAAATGATAGCAAAAGTTTATTAAGGATGGTAAAGTTATTAGAAAGGCACTTTCAGAGATGAAAGTGTTTTTTTTTCTCAGAGAGGTTAAGAGCAGCAACCACTTCTACCCCAGCACAAGTTTTCCTTGAAATTTAAGGGGCTTGGAGCATCAAGTCCCTTCTCAGGACTAGCCTACAGGGAGTGATTGACGTGAAAATTGTGAAAGAATTATGACCTGCCTCAAGAATCACTGAGTCTGTGAGTACTTATGACCACTAAAGAAAAACCCACAGTCTGGGGAGCAGGGGGTTAGAATAAAGTACAATGAGATTATAATGACCTGGTAATGAGCAAAAGCCAACTCTTGGTTTAGGCAACCCTTGTTGGTCATTTGGGTCCAGGTGCAGGGGGGCATGACGATGTTTATACCTTCCAAAGCAAGGTTGGTCTTGAAGGTCAGGGCATTAGGCCTTCTCCTTACCAGTCACACCAGGTCTCCATATATGTAGGTCATATTGCCCTCTTAGTTTTGCAGGTGTTCTACAAAGATATGGAGCCAAAAGCCTAGGTCAAGAAAAGTTTAACTTGCAGCATGTAAACAAGTAGATGTGAGAGAGAGAGAAAGAGAATGGGGCTCCCAGTGCTATGTGTTGAACCAAGGATTCGCCATCTTAGATTGCTTTCTCATGTCTCATTGTTCATGTCTAACTGCTACCTGTCAAGTACAACATGGCTGCCGGACTCAGACAGGTGGGGTGCTCCCTCCTCCTTTGGGCTCTCTGCCAGCAGCTCTGCACACTTGGATGGATACAGCAGGGCTTCGGCACAGCACCAACGACATCAGCAGTCCATTCTCTGAGTGCATTCTTCAGGCAACCACACTAATTCAGAGTTGGAAAGATTTGAGGGCTGGTGGAGTGGCTCAAGGGGTAGAGCACCTGCCTAGGAAGCACAAAGCCCTGAGTTCAAACCTCTGTACCATCTCTACCCTCCAAAAAATTGAGCTGGAGCTACTCAGGAGGCAGAGATCAGGGGGATCGTGGTTCGATGCCAGCCTGGGCAAATAGTTCCATAAGACCCTATCTCAAAAAAACCCATCACAAAAATAGGGCTGGTGGAGCAGCTCAAGGTGAAGGCCCTGAGTTCAAACCCCAGTATCGCAAAAACAAAAGCAACAACAACAACAACAAAAAACCAGCTGGAAAAATTTTAAAGGAATTTTAAATAAGGATGAAGTTAAACTGGGATGCACAGTTTTAAATTTTGTTTGCAATACAAAGAAATCTATTGGTACAGTAAAATAGTTCTGTTCTCCTTTTCAAAAAGAATGTTTTTGGGCTTAAGTCCATGGTTCAGTGGTAGAGTGTTTGCTTAGCCTAGCGACTTTTTTTTTTTTTTGAGACAGTGTTTTGTTATATAGTCCAGGCTGGCCTAGAACTCTCCACCCTCTTGTTTTGGCCTCCCAAGTGCTGGGATCACAGGCATGTATTACCATGCTTGGCGACAGCAATTATTTGATATTTTAATTTTTTTGATGGTTTGGGGTTTGAAGTAGGGCCTCACACTTGCTAGGCAAGTGCCCTACCGCTTAAGCCACACCCCCACCATTACATGACTTCTTAAGGAAGGCTTTGGGAAAACAGGAAAGCTGTGTGGTTTAGTAGGGTACTAGCTTTAGAGTTGGGTCATCTTATGTTTTTCACTGCTGTTGATTAGAACCCAGGACTTCATGCATGCTAGTACAAGCACTCCACCACTGAGCTACACCCCCAGCCCAAGTTGGATCATTTTAGATTCAAATGCCTGGTTTTAGGCTGGCCTATAGCTAGCTCAGTGGTAGAGCACTCAATTTAACCTGCCAGAGACCTGGGTTTGATCCCCAGGACTACAAAAAAATAAAATAAAAATTTACAACTCTGCTGCTTATTAGCTCAGGGACCTCAAACAAGTCTCTTGACTATTCTGAGCCTCAGTGTTTTCTTTTGCTGTGGGGGGAGATACTGGAATTTGAACTCGGCCTCACGCTTGCTAGGCAGGCGCTCTACCACTTGAGCCTCTTTGCTAGCTAGTTCATGATGTTGCTTTTTTATAATCCACAATTATGTTTAGGAAGTCACACAAACATAAATTGCTGATTTGAGTGAAATGCACAATTTTGTAGTAAAGCTTTGTAGTTATAAAAGCCAAAAAATTTACCAAAGAACACAAAAAATTAGCATTTATTATACCTTTGGGTTATATTCCTGGATCCTTCATGGTGGGTTTCTAATTAATTTTTTTTTTGTATGGGATGAGGGTTTGAACTCAGCTTCATGCTTGCCAAGCAAATGCTCTACTGCTTGAGCCATACCTCCAGTTCACTTTTGCTCTGCTTATTTTGGAGACAGGGTCTCGAGCACTATTTGCCTGGGCTGGCCTTGAAGCCTCCTGATCTCAGCCTCCCAAATAGCTAGGATTACAGGCGTGAGCCACTGGCGCCTGGCTAATGGTGGGTTTTTTAAAATACCTTGTGCAGTAAGGGGGTTCATTATAACACTTCCACACATGCATGCAATATACTTTGATCATATTCACCCCTCTATAACCCTTTCTTTTCCCCCTCCTCCCTCTGCACACATTTTCTTTGTCCCATACCTTCATCTCTGTCACATAGAGTAACTCTAGGGCACACGTGCTCTTCCTTGGCAATGCCTGTCCACCAGCTAGCTCCTCACTTGTCTCACCCTGCTGCTCAAGCCCCCTCTCTGGAATTCATGACCCATCTTCCCATTTCTCTCCATCTCTTTGTCACCCACCTTTCTCTTTGACATTTGTCTGTTCAGTTTCTCTGCCATCCTTCCCCTCTGTATTTCTGTTATCCTTCCCATTCTGTGTATGACCCCTTACTTGGTCACCCATGGTCTCTATCACCTAACTCTCTACCTTTGTCTCTCTATCACCCATTATCTTTCTGTGGCCCACCCTTTCCCTGTCACCCATTACCTCATCGCCCACCCTCTTTTCCTCCCTGTCACTATCATTCTGAGTCCAGTCAGTACCACCGTAGTGTATTAAAATAGGAATTTTAACATAAAGAATTATTCACCTGAGAAATGAGTGAGTGAGATAAGGTATGAAAAAACTCTGAATGGTACTGTAAGGCTAACAGAGGGTATTTAAGAAAGCACCAACCTGTAAGAAGGCCTCTTCCCCCAGGCAGAGTTGGGGATGACCTGATAGCAGAGAAGTGCAGGCTGGTATGTGGTCTCAGGGCCAGCAGACAGCAACTTCTGGATTGCAGGCTGGAAATGGCCACCTGCAACCTGTGACACTGACCATGCAAAAGGTGTGTCAGCCTGGGGCCCAGGTGAGCTGTAGGGCCTGGCAGAGGGCACTGGGGTGCCAGGGCAGGCAGGAGGCTTCAGGAGCTGGTAGAGGGCTTGAGAGATTATTGCTGGGTCAGGTGAAGGCTTCTGAGTCATTGAGGATCTGGGTGCTCATGGTGTGTGGCAGGGATGGAGCCTGGCTAGATGTCATCCCCCTCCCCTGCAGCATTTGGAAACTTCTGGACAGTCCCTTCCTCCTGCAGTGTCCCTCCAGTGCCCTCTGCTGACAAGCTTGCTTTGTGCTCACTGTGAAGGAAGGATGCTGTCTTGCTGTCACCCATGCACTGTCTATGTCGCCCACCTTCTCTCTGTGTTTTTGCTCAATTGTCTGTCACTGGCTCTTGTGTCTTTCTGTTCTCTCACTTGCTTTGCCTCCATGTCTTCATTCTGTCAGTTAACTTTTTTTTTTGGTGGTGGGTGCTGCGGTTTGAACTTGGGGGTCTCACACTTGCTAGGCAGGTGCTCTACCATTTGAGTCACAACCGTAGCCCCCTTACCTTTTTTTTTTTTTTTTTGGTGAGATTGAAGTTTGAACTCAGGCCTTCTAGCTTCCAAAGTAGGCGCTCTGCCGCTTGAGCCATGCTTCTGGTCCATTTTGCTCTGGTTATTTGGGAGATGGGGTCTCTCTCTCTCTCTCTCTCTCTCTCTCTCTCTCACACACACACACACGCACACAGTCTCTGTCATATTTACTTCCTTGTACACCTTTCTCCCAGCACTTTGTGTCAAAGCGCTTTTTTTAGAAACCTATTCTCCTTCACAACATTTTCTGTAACACCATGAACTATGTATTCAGCTTCTCCATCACACACCATTTCTTATACGCCTTTTCTTTTTCGCACTCAACCTATAGCATTTTTTTGATATGGGGGTCTCACTGTGTTGCCCAGACTAGTCTCGAGCTCACAGTCTCAAGTGATCCTCCCACCTTACCCTCCTGGGTTATTTAGAAGTACACCACTACCCCAGCTTTTTATTTGTTTGAAACAGGATCTCACTATGTAGCTTAGGCTGGCATCTTGATTTTGGGATCCTCCTGCTTTCCTAAGTGCTGGGATTAAAGGTGTGCATCATCATGCCAGGCTCACACCTAGCTTTATAACATGTGTACATGTGTTCTCTCTCTCTCTTGCTCTCTTCCTCTGTGTGTGTTTTCTGCTCCTTTTTTTGTGGTGATGGGTTTTGAACCTAGGACTTTGTGCTTGCTAGGCAGGTGCCCTACTGCTTAAGCCACACACACCTCCAGCCCTTCTCTCTGTTCTGTTTACTTATTCTCTTGTGAGCTAACTAGGTATTTTGCATTCTTTCCCCTCTGTAAAGGCTCTCGTCTTTTCAACACCTTTATGGAGATACCAATACAATTCACCCATTTAAAGGGTATAATTCAGTGGCTTTTAGTTTATTCACCAAATTGTACATCCATCACCACAATTTTAGAACATTTTATTACCCTTAACAAAACCCCATAAACTTCAGGCATCACTCCCATTCCCTTCCTGCTCCCACTATAGATTTATCTGTTTTGGTATTTCATATAAATGGAACTCTATAAAAATGTGGTCACTTGTGATCTTTCATTTTACAAAATGGTTTCAAGGTTCATCCACATTGTAGCTTTTATCAGTACTTCGTTGTCAAATAATCTTCTAGTGTATGGACATACCACATTTTATTTACCCATTTACCAGTTGATAGACATTTGGATTATTTGCACTTTTTGGCTATTGTGAACAATGCTTTTTTTTTTTTAGTGGGCCTGGAGTTTGAACTCTGGGCTTTGTACTTGCAAAGCAGGTGCACTACTGACCCACACTTCCAGTCCATTTTGCTCTGGTTATTTTGGAGATGGGGTCTCACAAACTGTTTTCCCAAGCTGGCTTCGAATGGCGATCCTCCTGATCTCTGCCTCCCAAGTAGCTAGGATTACAGGTGTGAGCCACTGGCACCCATCTGAACAATCTTGTGAACATTCATATACAAGTTTTTGTGGATACATATTTTCATTACTCTGGTTATATCCCTAGGTGAGGAATCGCTGGGCCATATGATAACTGCTTAACATCTTGGGGAACTTCCAGACTGTTCTCTAGAGCAGCCATACCATTTCACATTCTCCCAGCAGTATAGGAAGATGCTCACCTCATCACATTGTCTCTAATACTTGTTGGATTATCTGTCTTTTAAGTATATGAAATGGTATCTTATTGTAGTTTCTTTTTCTTATTGTAGTTTTGATTTGTATTTCCTTGATGGCTAATGATATTGAGCATCCTTTCACTTGATTATTGGCCATTTGTATATCCTCTTTGGAGAAGTTTTTAACCCTTTGCCTGTGAGGTTTTTTTTTTTTTCAGTACTGGGGTTTGAACTCATGGCCTCAGGCTTGCTAAGCCGGCGCTCTACCACTTGAGCCATTTCCCCAGCCTTCCTTTCCCTATGTTTAATTGGGGTTATTTGTCTTTTTTGTTGAGTTCTGTAGTTTATTCATTTTGTTGTCATTTAACTTGTAATGATTAGCCTTTGTTCAAGTATACGTTTACTGAGCGTACACTGTTGGAAGTGGGATTTCAGGTTGTGAGGAAATGAGTGTTTAAAATAGCCATTCAAGCCGGGTGCGGGTAGCTGACACCTGTAATCCTAGCTACTCAGGAGGCAGAGATCAGGAGAATCGCAGTTCAAAGCCAGCCCAGGCAAATAGTTCCGTGAGACCCTATCTCGAAAACCCATCACAAAAAAGGGCTGGTGGAGTGGCTCAAGGTGTAGGCCCTGAATTCAAGCCCCAGTACCGCAAGTAAATAAATAAACAAACAAACAAACAAATAAAAGAATAAAATAACCATTCAAACCAGTGAGGTGGCCTGTGCTGCTTGTGGTTCCAGTTACTCCAGAGGCTGAGCTAGGAGGATCTCATGAGCCCAGCTGTTTTGAGGCCAGCTGAATACATTGCCATTCAAGAAAACATTTCCAATATTTAATGCAATCAGTGGGGTGCACGTAATCATTTATTCATACTTAGGCTATCATTTGATGATCTGAGTCAATTGAAAAGTTAGGGTATGTAGTCTTTCTCGCCTTCCTTTCTGTCCTTCCTTTTTTGTAATACTGGGAATTGAAGTCATGGCCTTGTGCTTGCTAAGGCAAGTGCTCTACCACTTGAGCCACATTCCAGTCTTTTTGCTTTTGGTTTGTTATTTTCAGATAGGGTGTCATGCTAATTTTGCCTTGATAGGCTTGAACCTGATCCTCCTCTCTCTACCTCCTAAGCAGCTGAAATTTCATGTGTGTACCACCATTCCTGGCTTGTTTCTGAGATGGGTGTTACTAACTTTTGCCCAGGCTGGCCTTGAACCTCTATCCTCCTGCCTTAGCCTCCTGACTACTGGAATTAGAGGTGTGCACCACCATACCAGGTTTAGTTTTATTTTTTGAAGCTAGAAATTCTAGTATTTTCTGCAGATGCACTTATATGAGTGGGTAAAGGTGTGTGTGTTTGTGTGTGTATATGTATGTAACCATATACACATGTTTATTTTGTTATAGTATTGCCAGTGATAGTAATTTTTTAGGAGACAGATTAACCTACGCACTTTTTTTCTGTGCTGGGGATGGAATACAGGGTCTCTTACAATGCTAGTCAAGCATTCTGCCATTGAGCTACATTCCCATCCCAATCTACATGCGTATCGATAGGAAAATTGTTAAATACATTCTAGTACATCCATTCATTTGCTTACTGTGTAGCTATTGAAGAAATAATATGGTGTGTAACATGAGAGCATGTCACTATAATTCTTGTTCATTTCAGTATTCATACAGATTTCTTTCCAGGACCCAGGCCTCTCAGTTTCTTGATCTCCTTTTTTATTCAGTTACTTTATCTTCTCCCTAATCTGTACTTGCCATCATGGTTCTACCATATATTTTGTCTTTACTGATTACTACAAGCCCTCCTGGATTGGCCACCTTGTAGAGATGGATGAATGGACCCTGCTGAGGTTTGATTAGTTTGTCCCCACCACAACTTATGTTGAGATTTAATTGCCAGTGCAATGGCATTAAGAAGTTGTGCATTCTGGGGTTCTGGTGGCTCTGCCCTCATGAAGGGACTAGTTCTCACAAGAGCTGGTGGTGTCACTTTCTGAGGCCAAAATGCCTGGAATAAAAAAAGCTTAAAGGAGGAAGGATTGTTTTGAATCATGGTTTCATAGGATGCAGTGCAGAGTTGGCTGGCTCCATTGTTCTTAGGCTTGTGACAAGGCAGAAACATGGCAAAATGGCATGGTGGACCAGAAAACTGCTCACATCAAGGCAGCCAAGCAGAGAAAGAGAGACAGGGACTCTGGGGACAAGATATACTCTTCAAGGGCACGCCCCCAGGGACCTGCTTCCTCCAACCAGGCCCCATGTCCTAGTTTCCATCATCCCCCAATAATGCCATCCAACTATGAATCCATCGGCGGTGGATTTGGTCAGAGCCCTCATGATCTAGTAACTTCCCAAAAGCCCCACCTCTGATCTGATCCTGCACTTGAAACCAAGCTTCAATACATGAGTTTTTATGTATATATATGTATACATATAACATTATAATATATAATGTGTAGATTATTGTTGTGCTGGGGAACATTGTGATAGTTACAAAAGTTCTTACAATATATTATACTTGAATTTACCCCTACATCATTCCAACACATGAGTTTTTGAGGGATATTTCACATTTAACCCTTAATGGCTCCTTTTGTTCCGGCCCTCTCTCTGTACTCTGTTTCTCCTTCCACTTTTCTGCCATGCATAGGTAGAACAGCATGTAGTCCTTACCGGAACTATGAGCCAAAATAAACGCAATTCATATACAAATTACCCAGCCTCAGGTATTTTATTATGGCAACATAAAACAGACCAAGATGAGACCTCCTCCCACTCAAAGTTTGGTTTAATTGTCAAGACTGCTGATGCCACATACACCAAACCAAGAAAGTAGAAAAGTGTTAGACATAATGAGACTTTCTGGGTAAAGAGAGGCAGGTTTCTGGACCTGGTATAAAAATGGCATGAGAGAGTGGGGAAAGGATGTAGACTTGTATTTTTATGGTAGTTAGGGGTAGGGTGAAGTTTCCTGTGTAGGGGTTGAGACATGCATGGTTTGAATTGCCCTCTGGTTCCAAAGGAGGAAGCATTTGGAGTTTATTTTTAGCTTGCTCAGATGTGGGGCAAAAAGTAAAGTGGAGGGGTAGAACTTGAAAGCTGTCAGCAGTTGTGTTAGACTTCCTTGTTGCTGTGACAAAATACCCGACAGAAACAACTTAACAGTGGAAGAATTTAATATAGTCAGCCTTTTTTAAGAGATTTCATTCCATCATAGGGGGAGGGCATGGTGGAGTGGAGCAGTTCCTATCATGGTGACCAAGAAAGAGAGGGAAACAGTAACAGGGAGGAAGCAGGGTAAGATAACCGCTCCCAAGGATATACCACCAGTGACCTGCCGCCTCCAACAGGCCCCACCTTCCACAGTTCCTCACTTTCCAATAGTCTCTTTAAAGTTTGAATCCACCAATGGACTAAACTACTCAGTAAGTCAGAGCCCTTGTGATCTAATTGTCCCTGGAAACACCGATACAGATACACCTGGAGGTGTGCTTTACTAATTTGTGCATTTCTTCATCCATTCAAGCTGATAATCAAGATTAATCCTCACAGTGGTCAGACATCAATAATGGAGTCACTTTTTAATTACACCTCCATCATCTGAACATGAAGCATTGTTCTCTCCACCCTCTTCCACTTACTCCTTCATGGATGCCTGTTCCAACAGCCCTTTCATGTCACTGGGACCTACAGTCCACTCATTCAGTCTTTTAGTGGTTGCTCATACCACTCAGGTCTTTACTTCCCTCCTTACATAGCTTAAAGTCTAGAGTAGGTAATTATGGGGACTTCCTTGCATTCAATTTTAACTCCCCCTTCAACTTCATTTTACTTGCTTGGCAAGGCCACAACCTTTGTGGGGTTGGCAGTGATAGCTTCCAAAAGATGTCCACATACTGTTTCCTGAAACCTGTGAGTGTTATCTTGGATGACAAGGAGGAATTGAGGTCCAAGATGTATTTAAGGTCGATCATCAGCTGTCTTTAAAACAGGAAGATTGTCCAAGATAATTGTGAGGGTCCTTGAACATGTAGGAGGAGGTTAGAGTGATTCAGTGTGAGGTTTCAATCTGTGGTTGTCACCCATAAGCTGGAAGAAGCCATGATCCAAGAAATATGGGCAGCCTCTAGAAGCTGAAAGAAACACATTCTCCCCTATGGCCTCCAGAAAGGAATGCAATCTTTTTTTTTTAGCCTTTTGATATTTTATTACTCAAAAAAAAAAAGCTTTTTGCACTTTCAAAACAGCTTTTTTTCTCCTTGAGGAGCTGGAAACTTAATAGATTTCATTCGTGCTAGGCAACCAAAAAAAAAAAAAAACCTTCAAGTTCACATTTAGTTTTCTGACTCTGTGCTTGTGCCTCCAACACTTTCACAATGATTTTCTGCTCCTGAATAAGGAAAGCATGCTTGATCCTGTCTGAACCTCACAAAGTCAGCCTGGGCACACACCACATGCAGATTTTGGTGCTTTTCCAACCTTCTTGGTATAAAGGTAAGCAATTCTATTGCCAAGGGTTCAGGATAGCCTAGTTTTGTTAGAGGCTGTATTGTAGACTATGGTATGTCAACCACTGGACCATTATGAGTGCCTCTATACACCATCCCTGAAAGAGGAATGCAACCTTTATTCTTTTTTTTTTTTTTTGGCAGTACTGGGACTTGAACTTGGGGCCTCACGCTTGCTAGGCAGGTGCCCTGCCACTTGAGCCACTCCATCAGCCCTTTTTTGTGTTGGGTATTTTCGAGATAGGGTCTTGTGAACTATTTGCCTGGGCTAGCTTCTAACAGTGATCCTCTTAATCTCAGCCTCCTGAGTAGCTAGGATTACAGGTGTGAGCCACCAGAAGCCAACTAGGAATGCAGTCTTGCTGACACAGTGAGACCTATGTCAGACTTCTACAGAACCACAGGATAAAAAATAATACAATTGTCCCTCAGTATCTATGGTCCACAGTGGTCAGTTCCAGGACCTTCCCCCTCCTCCTGCCCAATGCCAAAATCTGTAGGCACTCAAGTGTCTTGTATGAAATGGAGTAATATTTGCACATAACCTATGTACATCCTCCTGTACCCTTCGTATCATCCCCAGATTACTTATAAATACCTAATACAATGTAAATGCTATGTGCATAGTAGGTGGGCTGTACTGTTTAGGGCATAAAAACAAGGGGAAAAGTCTGCACAGTGCGCAGTATTTTTCCCAAGTATTTTCAGTCTACAGCGGGTTGAATTTGAGGATGTGGAACCCATGGGTTTGGAGGGCCTTTTCCACATTTGTGCCACTGAACTTTTTTTTTGTGATAATGTGGTTTGAACTCAGGGCCCCACACTTGCTAGGCTGGCACTCTACCACTTGAGCCACTTCACCAGCCCACGTTTTTTTTCTTTTTTTCTGGGACTGGGGTTTAAACTCAGGGCTTCACGCCTACAAAACAGGCATTCTACTGCTTGGAGTATGCCTCCAGTCCATTTTGCTCTGGTTTTTTTGGAGATGGAGTCTCACAAACTATTTGCCCAGCTGGCCTCAAACTTTGATCCTCCTGATCTCAGCCTCCTGAGTAGCTAGGATTACATGTGTTAGCTGCCAGCGCCTGGTCTATTGGACATTTTTAAGCCATTGCATTTGTGATAATAGCAGTAATAATGCTACTATTATTGCTATATAATAACAGCAGCAATAGGAAACTGATATACACCACTAAATCTAACTTTGCCCTGTGCAGGTTGTTTGTGTTTGGGTTTTTCTTGGCAGCACTGGGATTTGAACTCAGGGCCTCAATGTTTGCTAGGCAGGCACTTACTGCTTCAGCCACTTTTGCAGCCCTACTCTGTGCAGGTGAATGTGGCTGCAGAAGCAGTCTGCTGACTACCTCACTTGAGATCCATAATTATTAATGACAAGCAGATTGTCAACAGTGCCTGGCAATCATCTCACATTTTTTTCAGTGTATTCACTCATCCATTCTGCTAGACGCATTTTCATACCTTCTTGCTTTTCAGACCCTCTACACCTCCCTCATCTCTCTGATCCTGTGACCCACCTTCCACTTTCACTGGGTTGATGGAAATAATCTGAAGAGAACTTCCACATGTTTCTCCCACATCCACTCACCTCCCTGCTTTGTCCCCACTATTTTTTGCCTTTTGTGATGTTACTGTGGGTGAACTCTTAATGCTCCTAACCGAGGCACAACACTACTTATGCAAAAGATATTATCCCTTGTCATCCTCTGGTATGAGGACTTGGATCTAGCAATTGTTTTATCACTACAAAAACCTTTTTTTTTCTTGTAACTTTTGTGGGGCTAGGGATGGAACCCTGGTCCTTATACGTGCTAGGCAAGCACTCTACCACCGAACTGCAACTCGAGTCCCACCAAACCCTGCCTTAACTCCACTTTCTACTCCATCATTGCTCCAGTCTTCTTTCCTTACATCGAGATTCTGGATGCAGACATCATTGTCTACACTTACACTTCCAATTTCTTCCTAGTTTCTCCTAAATTCACTCCAGTCAGCTTTCTACCCCATCACTCTAGTTGAACTAACTGCTTTTGTCAAGGTCACCAGTGATTTTCCTATAACGAAACATTACAGTCAATTCTCAATCCTCATCTTCCTTGAGCAACAATATTTGACAGAATTGATGGTTTTTCCATGAAGCATGTGATTGGGTCCTGGTTTTCTTCTGCCCCACTGGCGGCTGCTGCGTAGATTCTGCTGATTCCTCCTCCTGTCTTCTAAGATGCTTTAAATTCCTGCAAGGACACACCATGACAGCTGGCAAGAACACAAACAGCAGTTTGCTGGTGACCGACTGCTCACTTTCACTCGTGTTCCCACGCTATTATGCATAGATGTATGACAGCCCTTACCTCAGCCCCTTTCCATACAAATTCCACATCTTCAGGTACCACCTATGGTGACTTTCTGTACTTTGAAAACTGTCTCTGGACCTCTGGAGGATTGAGAGTTTGAGGCCAGCCTGAGTTACATAGTGAGTTCAAGGCCAGTCTGGGCTACATTGTGAGACCCTGTCTTAAAAAAGATGCTGACTAGAAAAGCATCATAAATAATAAAGTGTGCCTCTGTCGAGCTCTCATTTTGGGGCTTCTGTGTTTGGTCTCATTAGCCTGCATTCCATAGGTTCTCAGTTTCACTTGATTTCCTATCTTGTCTAGAAGTGTTTTCAGAATATTGTTCTTTTTCTTTGAGGCACCTGACAAAGTCACAGAGTCTCAGATTAGAATTAATTATGCAGCATGAACATGGCATCCAAAACCAAAGCACAGTGTAGAAACAATACCTGGAATGACTGATGCCCATTGGTAATTCAGGTCCTATCACCTCATTCAGCTTGATTTTGTTTTTGAGATGGGGGTCTTGCAGTGTTACCCAGGCTGGCCTCAAACTTGATATTCTTCCTCCTCAGCCTCCCTAGTAGCTGGACTTACAGATGGGTACCACCACACTCAGCTCTCATTTCATTATTTTGACGTCTTCTCAAACAGCTGTTGGGCTTAGATGGCAGTAGAGCTGTAGGCCATAAATCTGAAGCCTTGAAAGCCTTGCACCTCAACAGCCATGAAGAGGGAAGGAACTCGAGGGCAGTCTTGGACCTAACTACTTCATGGCTTGCTAGGCCGAGATACAGAAGTGAAGTTTGTCTATGCTTTCCACACACTGGAGTTTTTAGGTGCTGCATAGCACCAGTTGCTAAAAAAACAAACAGGGATCTGCTGAATAAATTTTTGATTGTTGTATGTGTATACAGTTTGTGGTTTTCAAAATAAGAGAAAAAGTAAATTTCTCAGACTTAGTATTTCACCCTAAAACTAAAGTGCACATCTCTTAAAAACTAACATATTCTTATCCAGGTGTGGTGGCGCTGGCCTTGTAATCCCAGCTCCTGGGGAAGGAGGCAAAGGTACCTTGTGTCAAAAATAAAATAAAAACAAAAGGGCTGGGGTTGTAGCTCAGGTGGTAGAGTGAGCAAGGCCCTGGGTGCAATCTCCAAGCCAAAAAAAAAAAAAAACATAACATTTTTACAAAACCACCATACCATATCATACCCAACAAAATAAATTTTATCTCCTTGATATCTAACATATACTCCCCATTCAAAAAATGTTAACAGCTTATTATAACTTATTTAGCAACCTAGGAAGTTGGCAGTTGTGAGCAGTTCTAATGTACAGGTGCAGTTGGGAATTCAGCAGTCTCGGTGCAGGTATTAGTGTAGCCAACTCTGTAGGTAAAATGCATGCATACTCTATAGCACTATGCCTGGACTGCTTTAAAGCTGACCTCTGTGTTTTCACTGTCAGCACACTGTCCTGGGCCACTCAGCCCGGCTTTTCTTGTTCTTCCTTGTATGCATGTTCTCTTACAATGCATGTGTGACCCTCAGAAGATACCAGTTTGACATCAGGGCCTTCATGGCTGCCATAGTTTTCTTCTCTCCATCCAAACTGTGTTCCTATAACATTCTACTTTGGTTCAGCAGGAACGTTAGTAGCAGCTGTATCCCATGTACCACCACAGCCAGGGTTCCCCACCTCCAGCTGCCTGCCTCTTGTGGGTCCCCAGGGCAGTCAAAGGCCATGTTCAAAATTTTCAAATGGTTTTCATGGAATCAGGCATGTAGGTTTACACACTGGTTTGGTTATGTTTGTTAAGTCTTTTAAATAATTTTTTGGCAGTGCCTGGTGCATGATAGGAAGTGCTCTACTACTGAGCTACAGCCCACCCCTTCTTAAGCCTCTTCTGCTTTTTTGGCAGTACTGGGCTTTGAACCAGGGTCTTGAGCTTGCTAGGCAATGTGCTCTACCACTTAAGCCACACCCCTAGCCTTTAAGCCTTTTTGATGAAGAACAGTTCTTTTCTTTCTTTCTTTCTTTTTTTTTTGTAGTACTGGGATTTGAACTCAGGGCCTACACCTTGAGCCACTCCACCAGCCCTTTTTTGTGATGGGTTTTCGAGATAGGGTCTCACGGAACTATTTGCCTGGGCTGGCTTCGAACTGCGATCCTCCTGATCTCTGCCTCCTGAGTAGCTAGGATTACAGACGTGAGCCACCAGCACCTGGCTTTTTATTTTTATTTTTTGTGGTAGTCCTGGGGTTTGAACTTGGCCTCATACTTGTTTGCAGGCACTCTCCCACTTGAGCCACTTCGCTAGCTCACCCCTGCTATTTCTATGCCAATGATTTGGGTTAGCTTGGTGGCTTTCTTGTAGTGTCATTAGTTCTTCTCCTATCTTCCGTAATTTAAGTCCAAAGGATTGATAAGATTAAGATTTAATATTTTTGCATGAATACTTCATAGGTAAACGTGTATTTATTGCATCATATCAGTAAGCATATGTCTGGTTTTCCTCTGTTCAGCAGTGTTAAAATGATCAGAGGGTTCAGTGGTCACAGGCTGATCATTTCTTTGCGAAGCTGCATTCTCCTCCTTATTAGGAAGCAATATACTGGGGGATAAATTAGCATACTGTGAATATCTAATTCCTCTTTCATCCATTGGTCATCATTGACCAAATCAGTTACTTCAGTAGGGATTACAAAGTGGTGATTTTCTAATTTCACCATTCCTTCTATATTCGTTAGAGGAAATTCTTCTGTAAATGCTTTTACGTCGTCTTTTTTAACATACTCCTTTTCGAGCTGGAGGCATGACTCAAGCAGCAGAGTGCCTAGCAAGTGCCAAGACTTGAGTTCAAACCCCAGTACTGCTTAAAAAAAAAAAAAAAGATGCTCCTTATCTTGCTGATCTTATTCTGTTTGTTGGCTTTAGATCCCATCTTTGTGCTGAGAACAAAGCTTTTTAGTAAACTTTATTGTGGTACTGGGGATCGAACCCAGGGCCTCATTCATGCTAGGCAAACACTCAGCCAATGAGCTATATCCCCAGCCCCCAAACCTTCTATTTCGGAATAGTTTTATGTGACCTCATGGCATCTGACTCAAGACAAGTTTTACCTTTTTGAGACAGGGTCTCACTGTGTTTCTCAGGCTGGCTTTGAACTCCTGGGCACAAGCAGTTTTGCCTCAGCTTCCTCACTAGCTGGGACTACAGGCAAGTTTTATTTTTATTTTATTTTTTCATGGTGCTGGAAATTGAACTCAGGGCCTTATGTGTGCTAGGCAAGTGCTCTGCCACTGAGCTCCACCTTTGCCCCCCTATTTTATTCTTAATTGTTGAGTAATAGTATATATCATGTTATTATTTTTGAGCTGGGGTCTCACTGTTTTGCACAGGCTGGTCTTGAACTCCTGAACTCAAACTATCCTCCTGTCTCAGTCTCCTGAGTAGCTTTGCCTCCACGCCTAGCCAATGTGATGTTTTTGTTACTGGAATAAGTCTATGCTGTCCACTGTTCTAAGGCCAATACATGGGAGATGAGGGTTGGTAGGAAGGAGTCAGGTTTATTTAAAGGACAACCCTGAAGAAAGATGGAGAGGCCTGTGTCCTCAAAGCTCCATCCTAGGGACTTTTTTCTTTTTGGTGGCATTGGGGTTTGAATTCAGGGCCTCACTTGCTAGGCAGGCACTCTTACCACTTGAGCCACTCACCCAGCCCTTTTTTGTGATGGATTTTTTTCGAGATAGGGTCTTGTGAAATATTTGCCTGCAATCCTCCTGATCTCTGCCTCTTGAGTAGCTAGGATTACAGACATGAGTCACTGCACCCAGTGAGCTTGGCATTTTTAGATTCCACATGTAAGTGAGATCATGTGGTATTTGTTTCTTTGTGTGTGACTTTTTTCTTTTTCTTGAGTCCTGGAAATTGAATTTGGGGCCTTGTGCATGCTAAACACAATGAGCTACACCTTCAGCCTTTGCCTGGCTTTTCTTTTCTCTTTTTTTTTCTTATTTCACTTAGCATAATTTCCTCTAAGAACAGAATTTCCTGCTTTTTTAAAAGGCTGAGTAGAATCCTATTGTATGTATGTACATATCACATTTTTTTCATGGGACTGGGGTTTGGACTCAGGGCTTCACACTTGCAAAGCAGGCACTCTGCCACTTGAGCCATATTAGCTCTACTCTAGTCCATTTTGCTCTGGTTATTTTGGAGATGGGGGTTTTGGGAACTATTTGCCTGGGCTGGCCTCGAACCACGATCCTCCTGATTTCAGCCTCACAAGTAGCTAAGATTATAGGCATGAGCCACCATGAGCCATGTGGCTTATATACCACATTTTTAAAATCCATTCATGTGTTGATGGACACTGGTTGATTCCTTATCTTGGCTGCTGTGAATAGTACTGCAATGAATATGGCAGCGCAGACATCTCTTTGATACACTTACCTCATTTCCTTTGGTCGTATATTCAATGGTAGAATTGCTGAACCTCCATACTGTTTTCCAAAATGGCTGTAGTAATTTACAGTACCACCAACTGTGTGCAAGGGATGGTTCCCCTTTCCCTACATCTTTTCCAGCATTTATCATTCATCTTTTTGATAATGGCCAATCTAACAAATCTGAGGTGATATCTCACTATGGTTTTAATATACATTTTTCTAATGATTACCACATTTTTGTTTTTAGTCCTGACCTCTTCTGAACTGCTTATTTAACACCTCTACTCGGTAGTACACATATCAAGCTTAACATGTCTAAAACTGAAGGGCCAAACCCATGTGTTCATCTCAGTGAGTGCAGAAAAGGCATTTGACAGAATCCAGCACCCTTTCATGATAAAAACCACTCAACAGACTAGGAATAGCAGGCAACTTCCTCAGCCTGATGAAGGGATCCACACAGATCCCATAGCTGACATCATACTTGGTGCTGAAACTAAAATCTTTCCTCCCTTACATCAGGAACAAGGCACAGACGTTTGTCTATCCTGCCTTCTGTGCACATTATAATTTGACATAATACAGATTCTGACCAGGGCAATTTGGAAAGAAAAAGAAAGAAAAGTCATGCAACTTGGAGAGGAAGAAATAAAACTATCTGTATTTGCAGCCCCAACAATTTGTTAGTTGTGTTAAATTTATCATCTTAACCATTTTAAATTTACAGTTCAGTGGTATTAGACATTCATCATGTGTATCCATCTCCACTGTCTATCTCCATATTTCTTTTCATCTTATAAAACTGAAACTATTAAACATAGCTCCACTTCTCCTCCCTCCAACCCCTGTGACCACCATTCTGTTTCTATGAATTTTACTGTGCTAGATACTTCGTAAGTGAAATCATACAGTATTTGCCTTTTTGTGACTGGCTTATTTGACTGCGTAGTGTTCTCAAGGTTCATCTATGTTGCAACATGTGATAGGATTTCCTTCCTTCTGTTCTACTGCATGTAGACCACAGTTTGTTTATCCATTCATCTGTTGATGGACTCTTGGGTTGCTTTCACCTCTTGGCTGTTGTGAATAATGCTGCTATTCGTGAGAATATAAATGTCTCTCTGAGTCCGTACAATAGGGTCTTGCTGTGTTGCCCAGGCTGGCCTTAGACTCCTGTGTTCAAGCAATTTTCCTACGTTAGCCTTTGTGGTAGCCAATACTGTAGGGGCATGCCATTGTGCCCAGCTCAGTTCTTTTGAATACATACTCAGAAGTGGAATTGTTACATCATAGAGTACGTTTTTTAGGAGCTGCCATACTGTTTTCCACAGCAGCTGTACCACTTTATATTCCCACCAACAGTGCACAGGATTTCCAATTTCTCCTCATCCTTATCAACATTTCTTTCTGTTTTTTTAGATAATGGCTATGCTAATGGATACGAGATGGTTTCTCATTGTAGTTTTAATTTGAATTGATTAAGATGTTGAACATCTTTTCACATGCTTATTGGTCATTTATGTATCTTATTTGGGGAATTGTTTGAGTCCTCTGCTCTCCCCCCTCCTCCCACCAATTCCTGGTCTCAAGCTGTCCTCTCTCCCAAGGAGCTGGGACTACAGTGTACCCACCATGCCCAGCTTATACAAAGTTTTATTTCTAGGGTCTATTCTATTGCTCTGTATGTGTGTTTTTATGCCAGTAGCTCGCTATTTTGACTGTTGTAGCTTTGTAGTAAGTTTTGATATCAGGAAGTGTGAGTTCTCCAATGTTATTCTTCATTTTCAAGATTGTTTTGGTGACTGTTCGAAGTCATTTGAGGTTTTGTCGTTTTAGCATGGGTTTTTCTATTTCTGCAAAAAACGTCACTGAGATTTTGATAGAGATTGCATTGAATCTGCAGATTATTTTGGATAGTATGAACATGGAATATGTTTTCATTTATATCTTTAATTTCTTTCAGCAGTGTTTTATAGTGTTCATTATATAAGTTTCTTTGCCTCTCAGTTAATTCTTAAATATTTTGTTCTTTTTGATGCTATTGAAATGGAATTGGGTGTTTTTGGTTAGTATTTCAGATTGTTCATTTGTTAGGATTTAGAAATGCAACTGATTTGGGAGTATTGAATGTATCCTGCTACTTTGCTGAGTTCATTTATTCCACCAGTTTTGTGTGTATGTGTGCACGTGTGCATGCATGCGTAAATGTATGCAGTCTTACAGTTTTCTGTATCTAAGAGCATATCAGCTAGGAACAGAGATAATTTTACTTCTTTCTTTCAAACTTGTAGGCTTTTTAACTTCTTGTCTAATTGCTCTGGCTAGAACCTTTAGTACTATGCTGAATGTAAGTAGTAAACACTGGCATTCTTTCCTGTACCTGATCTCAGCTTCCAGTCTTTTACCATTGAGTATGATGTTCATTGTGGGTTCTTCATATGTAGTTTTTCTTACGCTCAGGTTGTGTCCTTCTATTCCTAGTTTGTTGAGAGTTTTTTATTATGAAAGTGTATTGAATTTCATCAAGTGCTTTTTCAACATCAGTTGAGATGCTTATGTGCTTTTTCCTTCATTCTGTTAATGTGGTATATTACTTTGATCAATTTTTATATGTTGATCCATCCTTGGATTCCAGGAATCAATCCCACTTGATCATGGTATATAATCCTTTTAATATGCTGCTAGGCTCTGTTGACTAGAATTTTGTTGAAGATTGTTACATCAGTGTTCACAAAGGATATTGGTCTGTAACTTTTCTTGTATTTTTGTTGTGGTGGTGATGTTGCTGGGTTCAAACCCAGGGCCTCAAGCATGCTAAGCAAGTACTCTACCATTAAGCTTTCCCCCTAACCGTTTTTGTAGTATCTTGATGACATGGTCTTTTATATAGAAAACCCTAGTGGATCTACAGATGAGTACTAGAGCTAATAAATACATTCAGCAAAGTTGCAGGATGCAAGATCAATATTGAGAATTTACTTCTATTTCTGTATATAGCAGTGAATGGAATTAAGAAAATAATTCCAGAACTATTGAAGTGGCTTAAGTGCTAGCGTACCTGCCTAGAAGCGTGAGGCACTGAGTTCAAACCCCAGTATCCCTCAAAAAATAAGTAAATAAAAATGATTCCATTTATAATTCACCAAAATGTATAGAATGCTTAGGAATAAATTTATCCAAGAATGTACAATGCTTAAAAACTGAAAACTACCTTTGAAAGAAATTTAAGAAGGCCTAAATAAATGGAAAGATTCAAGGATTGGAAGACTTAATATCATTTAAATAGCAACTTCCATAAGTGTTCTATGAATTCCAGTGCGATAGGTGATTATTTTCTGCATAAGACCCCAATTGCCCAGGAAATAAGAGCAAGAATTGACAAATGGTATTGCATCAAATTAAAAAGTTTCTGCACAGAAAAAGAAACTGTTACCAGAATCCAGAGACAACTTGTGAATGGAGAAACTCTTAGTCAGCTATTCAACAGATAAGGGATTAATATCCAGAATATACAAAGAGCTAAAAAAAAAATTAAACAGGAAAAGAACAAGTAATCCAGTTAACAAATGGGCAAATGAATTGAATAGACAGTTCTCAGAAGAAGAAATTCAAATGACTAATAAACACATCCTTATCCATAGAGGAAATGCAAATCAACACTACACTAAGATTCCATCTTACCCCAGTCAGATTAGCAATCATCAAGAAAATAAGCAGCAACAAATGCTGGTGAGGACGTTGGGAAAAGGACCCTCATACACTGTTTGTTGGTAGGAATGTAAACTAGTGCAGCCACTGTGGAAATAAGTATGGAGGTCCCTCAGAAAGCTAAAAGGAGACCCTCCTCATGACCACACCATGCTTCTCTTGGGCATACATCTAAAGGAGTGCAAACAGTATACAAGAGATACCTGCAAACCCATGTTTATTACAGCCCTGTTCACAGTAGCCAAACTGTGCAGTCAACAGAGGTGCCCAGCACCCAATGAATAGGTAAAGAAAATGTGTGTGTGTGTTTGTGTGTACACGTATGCCGTGGAATATTACTCAGCTATAAAGAAAAATGAAATTACATCATTTTCAGGAAAATGGGTGAAAGTGGAGATCACATGCTGAGATAAGCCAAACTCAAAAGGCAAATATTGCATCTCGCTTATTTGTGAAACCTAGACCTAAAATGATGATGATGATAATAATGGGACATGAATGTAAAAGGGGGACTGTCGGGGGAGTCAGCAGGAGGGGGTGAAGGAGAGGATACTGAGGGGTGAAGAGGATCAAAGGATGTTACAACACATACATGTATGAAGATGGCATAGTGAAACCTACCAAGCACCATGAGAAAGGGAGGAGGAGGGAGGAAGGTCCCTGGGGCCATAATGGGGGGAGCTTGTTCAAAGTACACCGTTTGCACCTATGGAATTATCACAGTGAAATCCCCTTATATTTTATTATTGTGTACGAATTCAAAGTGAAAGAAAATAAGATTGGAAGCAAAAAAAAGAGGCAGGTGGTTGTCAGAGGTTTTAAACAGGGAAGAAGCCAGGCAAGATAGTGTACCCCTATAAGTCTGACACTTGAGAGGCTGAGGCAGAAAGATCACAAGTTCGAGGCCAACCTGTTCCATACAGCATGACCTTGTATGAATGAATGCAGAAGGTCAAGAAAGAAAAAGACCAAGAAGTGGCCATAGCTGTGGCAATATGGAGGCTGTTGGTGCCCCTGCTAAGAACAGTTGCTCCTGCATGCTGGATAAGAAGCCAATTGCAGTGAATTGTTAGGAACCCCAGTTGCGTGAGTCTCAAAATGAGCAACAGCAGTCTACAGGCAGAGCGGCCTTTTGGTCTTTTGTCCTTTTGTCCTGTTAACATTTTACTTTATTTGCTTTATCAAATCCTTCTTTTTAGTACTCGGCGAATCTAGGCCTTCATATGTGCTCGTCTGCCCTGTACCACTGAGTATACTCCCAGCCCATGCATACCTATTCCATTAATCCACCTGATGTTCTATGTATTTCAAAATAAATTACAGACATCAGGATACTTTTCTCTGACAACTTCAGCACACTAGAATTTAGTGCTTGTGTGGGTTTTTTTCTAAGTAAAATGTACATACACAACTACAAAAGTTAAACGTGCATTTGGTGAGTTTAGACAGATGCACATATCTGTGTGATTTAAAGCCCCATAAAGGAATAGAACGCTGTTACCACTCTAGATTCCCCTGGTGACCCTTCCCAGGCAACTCCCACCTTCACCTACAGAGGCGCCACTGTCCTGGTGTTCTCCGGAACTTCATGTAAGAGAAACCGTGCTGCGTCTACTCTTGTGTCTGGCTGCTTTTGCTCAGTATGTATTTCAGGTTCATACATGTATAAATTCATGCACATACTCATACATGTGGTAGTTTGCTCCTTTCTGTTTCTGCGTAGTAGTCTATTGTATGGATGCACCACAGATTAATACAAGCTGGGCTCTTGATTGAGCTGTTAGAAAAAAAGCAATGTTGGTATTTTCTTTAATGTCCATCCCACAAATGGGGCCGAGTAGGGAAAAGCAAGTAATTAAATAATCAATACTTGGCTTTTTTTTTTTGTGGTACTGGGGTTTGAACTTAGGGCCTACACCTTCAGCCACTGCACCAGACCCATTTTTGTGAAGGGTTTTTTGAGTTAGGGTCTTGCGAAATATTTCCCTGGCCTGGCTTTGAACTGAGATCCTCCTGATCTGCCTCCTGAGTAGCTAGGATTACAGGCATGAGCCACCAGCGCCTGGCAATACTTGCTGTTTGACTGAAATGTGAATTGTGTTCTAATTTAGCCCAGAAATCATGCTTGTTTAATAATACTAAGTTTGTAGTTATAGTGGTTATGATAAAATATTTTCTATCTTGATTAAAATGGCCATCCCTGTTTACCTACTTGGGAGGAGGAGAGCCAGACGATAGTGGTTAGATGTCAGCCCAGGCAAAAAGTTCAGGAGACCCCCATCTCAAACTTTTTTTTTTTGGTGGCACTGGGGTTTGATCTCAGGGCCTGTTCTACCACTTGAGCACTCCACCAGTCAAGAGACCCCATCTCAAACAATTAAAAAGTTGGGCATGGTGGCTTACACCTGTCATTCCAGCTATTAAGGAAGCATCAATAGGAGGATCGTGGTCCAGGCTAGCCCAGGCATAAAAGTGAGACCCTACCTTAAATATAACCAAAGCAAAAAGGGCTGGGGGCATGGCTCAGGTGGTAGAAACCCTGCCTAGCAAGTGCAAAGCCCTGAGTTCAAACCCACACTGCCACAAAAAAAAAAAAAAGACCATCCCTGGAAATGAGTTCAAAGGGAAGAAATCCTCCCAGTGTAGTTCTGCCATGATCTGGGCTGAAACAGATCTATTTCCAATGTTGGTATTTAAGTTGTCTACAGTTTATGTCAGACACACAGGTTCTATTCTGATTGAGAAACAAAAGACTTACCAAGTTGTGCCTAATGTGTTCACAGGCACCTTGACAAGGGACCTGTACATAGAGATTTATCAGTATAGGGACATTTAGTCTTTTTTTTTCTTTTCCTTTTGGTGGGACTGTGGTTTGAACCCAGGGCCTCGTCCTTGCTAGGCAGCACTCTCCACTCGAGCCACTCTGCCAGCCCTAAAACCTCTTTTGTTTTGCAGTACTGGGATCTGAACTTGGCCTCAAGTTTGCTAAGCAGGTGCTCTGCCACTTGAGCCAGTCCACCAGTGGGCTCAGTATAGGGAAACGGAGGAACCCCAGTCACATACACTGAGATTATTAGCAGAACCAGGCGCTGAGTGCTGGGATTACAGTTAGGTGCTACCACACCTTCTCTGAGGAGAATGTTTCTATTGGGGAAACAAAGAGCTTTTGGTGATTTTTTGGGGGGGGATGTTGGGGCTCAAAACTGGGCCTCATGCGTGCTAGGCAAGTACTGTACAACTGAGGCACAGTCCCTGCCCCAGGGCAGGATGATTTTAAATGGCTGCTTGGGCAGGGCTTCTTATGGCAAAGACCTTAGAAGGGCTTAGCACCAAGAGACTTAGCATCTGGGCAGTTGTGTCAGTGAGGCGGTTGCTTGCAAATGACAGGGCTCGTAGACCAAGTTTAATGGTGTGCCCCTTCTCCAGAGTTGTTTATAATCTTTACATGACCTTTAAACCTATTCCTAAAGGGAAGCATTCTCTGAGCATGTAGTTTCAGGTGCAACCATTGAAGGGTAAAGACCGTTTTTTGGTGGTACTGGGGTTTGAACTCAGGGCCTCATGTTTGCTAGGCAGGCGCTCTACCATTTGTGCCTAGTATTTTCGAGTTAGGGTCTCACAAACTATTTGGCCTCAAGTCACAATCCTCCTGATCTCTGCCTCCCAAATAGGATATCAGATGTGAGCCACCAGCACTTGGCCAAGATTTTTGTTTGTGTTGTCCCTTGCTATAAAATTAAAAACGGACACTTCTCCTCCATAGTTCTACCAGGGTTTTTGTCCTTGTTTTCCTGCTGAGGGATGTAGTTCTTTCTCTGGAATCATTTCATCCTCCCTTATCCTCTTGGCCTCCCAAGCAGGCCTGGCTTTTCTGCAGCCATGTCCAAGGAGAATAGGAAGCAATTCTGGAAAAGTATTCGAGCCTGTGAAGTGTTAGCTAACTTCTTCAGATCATTAGGGATCCTAAGTGTTAGGATACATGATTACCTTAGTAATAAAAAAGGTGCTTTCCTTCTAAGCCCTGGAGATTGGGAATGATTAGCGGTTGAAATGCCGAAGTTGAATTGCATTTAAGAAAACCATTCTAGTCTTGCAAATAATGAAGAATCTAGAGCAGTATGACTATCCCCGTCCCCGTTCCATTACAGGGAAAGAACACTGCCCTAGCCCAACTTTGTCGGTGGAGTAGACCAAATAGCTCATAGCAGGGGAGAGCTGACGGGGCTTAGACCTGCTAACTCTCGGGGCCAGAGCCTGGGAAGGCAGCTCGGCTGACAGCCAGAAAGTGGTAGTGTCCAGCGAGTGCCACAAACTCTAGTTTGTGGTTCAGGCAGAAGGTTGACAACTGGGAGTGGCAGAGGGTGAGCAGAACTAGAACCCCAGGCCTCACGGGTGAGGATACTCGGTAGGGAACCAGTTCATGTTCATGTTCCTGGACGTGAGAACAGTCTAATAGTAGAAAATGATGGCCTTTCTCCTTTGAGCTCTGGAGTACAGAGCAAGACAGAAGACCAGTTTTCTAGGTGAAGTGCTCTGGGTGGCGGGAAAGGCTAGGCGGAAGGGAAGAATGGAGAATGGAGTTCAGAGTCTGACACTCAAGCCAAGGAGTCAGTGGTCACCAGTCAGAGTAACAGAGAATATGACTTAATTCTAAAGCTCTCAGCGTAGGATAGCAGAGCTTTGGAGCTGGCGGGGGTCTTTTCTTCCTTCTATGCTATGGATGGAACCCTACACCCTGCACCTGCAAAGCAAGTGCTCTCCCCGAGCCTCACCCCAGTCCACTCTTTTCACATCTGTTCAGCTGACTTTACCAAGTGTCTGTTGCAAGACCTGATTCCTATCTCTGTTTCAAAGGAGCTCACAGCTACATGCGCAAGCAGACAGATACACAGATTGCTTCCTTTTCTTTCTCAGTAAACCTTTTATTTTAGAATAGTTTTAGATTAACAGAAAAAGTGCAAAGATAGTAGAGACTTTCCATATACCGTGCATCCAGGCTCCTCTGTGCTTAACCTCTCACATTAGAGCGGCACATTAATTATAGTCAATGAACTAGTACTGATACATTATTAGGAACTAAAGCCATACTTTATTCAGATTTTTTTTTTCTGGCACTGCTTTGAACTCAGGGCTTTGTGCTTGCCAGGCAGGTGCTCTACCACTTGAGACACTCCCAACCTTTTTTGTGTTGGTTATTTTCTTACTTTAGTCCCAGCCTGGCCTGAACTTTGATCCTTCTATTTGAACTTCCCTGTGTAGCTGGGATGACAGGTATGCACCATCGTGCCCATCTACTGGTTGGGATGGGGTCTTATGCACTGTTTTATCCATGCTACCCTCGAACTGTGATCCTCCCAATGTCTGCTTCCCAAGTAACTAGGATTACAAGTGTGAGCCACTGGACTCAGGCTTAATTTTTACCTAATGTTCGCCTTCTGTGCCAGCATCCCATCTAGGACACTATATTACATTTTTTTGGTGGTACTGGGGTTTGAACTCAGGGCCTCACATTTGCTAGGCTCTATCTACCACTTGAGTCACTCCACCAGCTTCTATATTACATTTTATTCTCTCTCTCTCTCCCCCCTCCCCCCCTCTTTATTTGTTTGACCTGCTCCACAGAAAAGCTTTTTATTGAAATCACCAGGGGATAGCCAGGAGTGCAGCCCAGTGTATCATCTGTCTCTTTTAGCTACTCTTGCCTGTGATAGTTTCTTAGCCTTACCTTGTTTTAGATGACTTTGGCTGTTCTGAGCAATGCTGGGCAGGTATGTCATAGAATGTCTGCAGTTGGGATTTATCAAATGTTTTTGTCATGATTAGCCAGGAGGTTTTGGATTTGGGGAAGAAGAGCACAGAAGTAAAGTGACTCTCATGATAACAAGGGTGCTGTTATGGTTTGGATATGAAGTGTTCCCCTTAAAAGGTTCACATATTTGGAGGGTTGTTCCTTTGTGTGTGTTTTTCTCGTTAAGTTTTAGCAAGAATTTATGTTAGTATGTCAGGATAAAGTAGAGGGAAGTGGGGGAAAAGGGAGAAAGGTTTCCTGCTCTCCCTGCAGGAAATGGGAGTAAAGCTCCTGGAGGGTTGGTCTTCAGTTAGTGACACTATTGTGGGAAGTGCTGGAGACTTCAGCCTGGCTGAAGGAAGTAGGTCACTGGGGTGCGTCATTGGGGCTGTATCTTGCCTGTTCCTGTATCTCTCTGCTTCTTGAACTTCTCTGCTTTGCCACGCCCTCTCTGCCACGATGGAGTAAAACCTCTGAAACTGACCCAAAATACTTTTCCTCCTTTAAGTTGTTTTTCAGGTAATTCGTCACAGCTATGAGAAAGCTAACACAGAAAGGTACATACTGTCGGTGTGACTTACTGCTGTTAACGTTGATTGTGATGACCTGGCTGAGGCAGTGTTTGCTATGTTTCATCGCTGTGAAGTTACTTTTCCTTCCAGTGATACCTTTCCATACTGTCCTCTCTACTCCTAGAAGTTTTGGGTTTTGGCGGTACTGGGGTTTGAACTCAGGGATTCGTGCTTATTAGGCAGGTGCTCTACCACTCGAGCTACTTCCTCCAATCTGTCCATACTGTACTCTTTATTAGCCCGTCACTATGTACAGCTCACATTTAAGGAGAAGGAGTTATGCTCCATCTCTTTGAGGTCAGGATACTTAAATTATTTGACATTCTTTTGCACAGGAGATTTGTGTCTTTTTCCATATTATTTATATCTCTCTGGGTTCATGGATATTTATTTTATACTTTTTTTTTTTTGGTGGTACTGAGGTTTGAACTTAGGGCTTCACACTTGCTAGGCAGGCACTCTACCACTCCGGCAGCCCTTTTTTGTGATGGGTTTTTTGAGATAGTGTCTTGTGAACTATTTGCCAGGGCTGGCTTCAAACTGCAATCCTCCTGATCTCTGTCTCCTGACTAGCCAGGATTACAGGCTTGAGCCACTGGTGCCTGGCCTTATTTTATAGTTTTGACTCATCTAACACTACTTATTTTTGTTGCTCAATTTGTTCTATTTAGAGCATCAGGAGCTCATTCAGGTGGCTGCTGTGTCCCTTTGACATATCTTCATCATTATGGAGTTAGGTTTTTTAAGCACTTTTCTTGCATTACAGAATACTCCAGACTCATCTTACACAGTGTACTTCCCATCACAGTCCTAAAATCAGCCATTTTCCAAGGAGCCCTGGATCTTTTTATTAGAAGGGGCTGGGGCATGGCTGAAGTAGCAGAGCGCTTGCCTAGCAAGCACAAGACCCCAAGTTCAAACCTCTTCCCCAAAAAAGAGAAAGAAAGAAATGGTATTAGAAGCTAAGACCTGGGTGCTGAGCATTCTTGTTGCTTCTGTCATTGCTTCCAGGCCCTGTCAGGTGACAGAATAAGGAGACAAGTATGGCTGACTCATGTATATACATGTGTATGGTTCTTTCTGTATGTAACCATTTGTATTTCTATTAGGCTAAACACAGGTTTGTACCGGTGGCCCCACCTCTGATCTGTTCCTGCATGCATTGGTCATCCTCACCTTGCCTATCTGTAAAGTCATCCTTCAGCAGTCAGAAACCTAGCTCCCACTGCCCACTGTCCACTCACTTAGTTCAATTCCAGTATGCATGTGTTGCAATTATCAGAATTTCTGACTGTAACAGGAAAAAGAGCACCAAATTCATTGTTGATTTCTCTATACTCACAACATACATCACTTCTGACACCATGTGTGGGATTTCTCCAGTCCTGCAACAAACACCAGCTAGGCATCATCTGACACCCCTTGACTGCAAGTGCCAAAGTTGTTTTGCCTGTGCCTCTGACTGCCAGGCTTAGGTGCCCACAACACCTTGCTCAGATTTGATTAGTTTGCTAGAGCAGCTCACAGAACTCCCCGGTTTATTATAAAGGATTTTAGAAAGGTGGGCGGGCAACAGGTAAGGGAAGTGGTATGGAACTTCCATGCCCTCTCCAGGTGTACAACCCTCTGGGAATCACGTGGTCAGCTATTTGGGAGCTCTCTGATCCCAGTTCTTTGGACTTTTATAGAGGCTGCATTACAGAGGTATGATTAATTACCTCATTGGCAGCAGGCAAGCAAGTTAGCCCTTAGCCATGCTCTTCCTCAGAGGTGGGGGGAGGTGCTGAAAGTCCCAACCCTTTAATTCTGCCTGGTCTTTCTGGTGATCAGCCTCCATCCTGAAGCTACCTCTGGGCTGCCAGCCATCAGTCAATTCAGTAGCATGCCAAAAGACGAGTCACTAGAGATTCCAAGGATTTAGCAGTTCACCCCACGGGATACAACTTTATCAACCAGAGTTAACTGCTTATGCAGCTTTTGTTGTTAGTCCTCAGACTTCCCACGTTTCCTGGGTTACTTAGGTCAGTACCCTCCCCCTTCATCAAGGTTTTTTCCGTGTATTTCTCATACAGTTAGACTGTTTTGAGGTGAATTTAATACAGCGTGTTAGATGCAGGAACAGAAGAAGACACAGGAAAGTATGAGGTAGCACAGCACACCCAGCTGGGGCATGGGACATGGGGCAGGGGTGGAAGGTGTCCGAGAGGAACCTCAAGTGAGGCCTGACTTACGTCTTTTTTATTCATTTATTTTTTATCAGTATATATTAATTATACAAAAGAGTAGGTTTCATTATGACATTCTCATAGGTGTGTATCAGGTGCTCTGAAGGTATTTGTCCCCCATTGCCCTCTGCCGTCCCCCTCCCCTCTGCCGCTGGTCTCCGTCCTATTCCCTATTGGCCCCCTTCTATTTTCATGTCTGTTTCCTTTAGATTCCACGTGTGAGAGGAAATGTGATACTTCTGAGTGTGGCTTATTTCACTTAACATGATCATCTCAAATTCTGTCCCTTTTCCTGCAAATAACGTGATTTTGTACTTCTTTTTCTTTTGGTCTTTTCTTTCTGGGTGTTGGGATCAGACCCACGCCCTTGCACTTCCTAGGCCACTGAGCTACATTGCTCTTTTTTAAATTAATTAATTTATTTTTGGTGGAACTGGGGTTTGAACTCCAGGCTTTGTGCTTGCAATGAAGCCTTAATAAACATGGATATATAGGTATCCCTAGAGTAATCTGACTTTGATTCTTTCAGGTGTATGTTCAGAAATGGATCATAGGATGTTTCTATTTGTAATTTTTTTGAGGCGCCTCCATACTGTCTTCAATAGTGGCTATACTAACTTACATTCTCAATAGTATATATAGGTTCCTTTTCTCCATATCCTCACCAGCATTGTTACTTTTGTTTGTTTGGTTTTTGGTGGGACAGGGGTTTGGACTCAGGGCTTCACACATACAAAGCAGGTGCTTACTGCTTTAGCCACGCCTCCAGTCCATTTTGCTGTGGTTAATTTTGGAGATGGGGGTCTCATGAACTATTTGCTTGGGCTGGCCCGGAACCAGGATCCTCCCAATCTCAGCCTCCAAAATAGCTAGGATTACAGGTGTGAGCCACTGCTCCCTGCACTTTTTGTTTTTTCATAATAATAATCGTCACTGGGGTGAGATGGAATCTCATTGTTTTTTAAAAATATGGAACACTTAATGAATTTGCGTGTCGTCCTTGCTCAGGGGCCATGCTAATCTCTGCATCATTTCAATTTTAGCATATGTGCTGCTGAAGCAAGCACTCATTGTAGTTTTGATTTGCATTTTTCATATATTTATTGGCCATCTGTACTTCTTGGTTTTTTGTTTGTTTTTGAAACAGGCTCTCAGGTCCTGGGACTATAATACATAAGCATGTGATAACCTTTGCCATCCTGAATTGAGGATATCTGGGTTCCAAAATGGATCCCAGGGCTGAATGTCCAGTCTGTTCCCTTTCTAACTTTGTGTATGTGCGAGTGATCTTTTCGTGCTGGGGGTTGAAGCCAGAGCCTTGAGCATGCCAGGCAAGAGCTCTACCATTGAGCTACATCCCTAGCCTGTGTAATTTGTTTTTACGTTTTTTATAGATATGTGAAAGAGGCCAAAGAAGCAACTAAGAATGGAGATTTGGAAGAAGCACTTAAACTTTTCAATTTGGCAAAGGACATTTTTCCCAATGAAAAGGTGATGAGCAGAATTCAGAAACTACAGGAAGTCTTGGAGGAGATGGAAGAGCACGGAGATGATGAATTTACAGATGTGTGCAGCTCTGGCCTGCTGCTCTATCGAGAGCTGTACAACCAACTCTTCGAGTACCAGAAGGAAGGCGTGGCTTTCCTCTATGGCCTGTATAGGGATGGAAAGAAAGGGGGCATCCTGGCAGATGACATGGGGTTGGGGAAGACTGTTCAGATCATTGCTTTCCTTTCTGGTATGTTTGATGCTTCCCTCGTGAAGCACGTGCTGTTGATCATGCCAAGCAGTCTCATTGGCACGTGGATGAAAGAGTTTGCCAAGTGGACCCCGGGAATGAGAGTCAAAACCTTCCATGGCCCTAGCAAGGATGAACGGACCAGAAGCCTCAGGCGGATTCAGCAAAGGAATGGCGTCATTATCACTACGTACCAAATGCTAATCAATAATTGGCAGCAGCTTTCAAGCTTCAGTGGCCACAAGTTTGTGTGGGACTATGTCATCCTCGATGAAGCCCATAAAATAAAAAGCTCGTCTACTAAGTCAGCCATCTGTGCCCGTGCTGTGCCTGCAAGGCATCGCCTCCTCCTCACAGGAACCCCAATCCAGAATAATCTGCAAGAGCTCTGGTCCCTCTTTGATTTTGCTTGCCAAGGGTCCTTGCTAGGAACATTAAGAACTTTCAAAATAGAGTATGAAAATCCTATTATTAGAGCAAGAGAGAAGGATGCTACCCCAGGGGAAAAGGCCTTGGGATTTAAGATCTCTGAAAACTTAATGGCAATCATAAAACCCTATTTTCTCAGGAGGACCAAAGAAGAAGTACAGAAGAAAAAGTCAAGTAGCCCAGAGGTCAGAGCTAGTGAAAAGAATGCAGGCGTTGATGCCACTTGTGAAATGCCTGCCCTTTCCAGGAAAAATGATTTGATCATCTGGATACGTCTTGTGCCTTTACAAGAAGAGATTTACAGGAAATTCACATCTTTAGATCACATCAAGGAGCTGTTAATGGAGACGCGCTCACCCTTGGCTGAGCTAGGCATCTTAAAGAAACTGTGTGATCATCCCCGGCTGCTGTCTGCACGGGTTTGCCATTTGCTGAATCTAGGGACTGCCAGTTTCTCTGATCAAGATGGAAATGAACAGGAGGATTCCCCGGAATTGGACAACATCGATCACATAACTGATGATGCACTGATGAAAGAATCTGGAAAAATGATATTCTTAATGGACCTGCTAAAGAGACTTCGAGAGGAGGGGCATCAAACTCTGGTGTTTTCCCAGTCGAGACAGATTCTAAACATCATTGAACGCCTCTTGAAGAATAGGTACTTTAAGACACTGCGAATTGATGGCACAGTTACTCATCTGTGGGAACGGGAAAAAAGAATTCAGCTCTTCCAGCAAAATAAAGACTACTCTGTTTTTCTGCTCACCACTCTCGTAGGTGGCGTTGGCCTAACACTGACTGCAGCAACTAGAGTGGTCATTTTTGACCCTAGCTGGAACCCCACAACTGATGCTCAAGCTGTGGATAGAGTTTACCGAATTGGACAAAAAGAGAATGTTGTAGTTTATAGGCTAATCACTTGTGGGACTGTAGAGGAAAAGATATACAGAAGACAGGTTTTCAAGGACTCACTAATCAGACAAACTACTGGTGACAAGAAGAACCCCTTCCGCTATTTCAGCAAACAAGAACTAAGAGAGCTGTTTACAATTGAGGATCTTCAGCAGTCTGCAACCCAGCTGCAACTCGAGTCTCTGCATGCTGCTCAGAGGCAATACGATGAGAAACTGGACGAACATGTTGCCTACCTGCACTCTCTGGGGATAGCCGGAATCTCAGACCACGATTTGATGTACACACGTGATCTGTCCGTCAAAGAAGAGCTGGATGTGCTAGATGAATCTCAGTATATTCAACACAGGGTTCAGAAAGCTCAATTCCTGGTTGAATTTGAGTCTCAAAATACAATGGAAAAACAAAGCACTGAAAATGAGGGGTCCTGGCTAAGAGCACCTGTATTTCCTTCTCAAACAAAGAAGAAATGCTCTGAGTTGAAGAAACCACAGCCTCAGCCTTCACATCTTCTAGCTACTCATTCTAGCCAGGAAGATCTCAGTTCTCAAATGGCTAGCATAAGCATTGATGATCACGCCAGAGAGTCATGCAATCTCTCCAGCTCAACCATGAACACCACTGTGCTGCAAGACAGCAGCAGGCACTCCCATGAAAACACATTTGATGCTGATGCAGTTACTACTTTACCCAAGGGGTTTGGAAGCATAGAAAGAATTTGGAATGAGTCTTTACTAGGAAGGGCCAAAAGTTTTGCAACTGAAAATAAGTCTGTGCAGAAAAAGGCATTAGAAGAGGGGCCTAAGCAAGAGGCACTGCAAGAGAACCCCCAGGGAAGTTTTAATTGTTCACTTAGCCAGTCATACAGAGCTGAAGCTGATCTTGGGCCAAATCTACGTGTACAGCACAGTGAGATTTTACATCACAGCAATCCCTTGCCCATTACTCCTGTAACAAATGAAAGTAAAAGCGCAGAATCCAACGTGTCCGTTATTAAAATATCTGATGACTTGTCAGCATCTCATAGTGCACTGCAGGGTGCGCAAGTGAATGAAGCCAAGTTGGAAAAGGAACTGTTGGCTTCTTCACCAGCGTATGCGTGTGATTTCAATCTCTTCCTGGAAGACTCTGCAGACAATAGACAAAATCTCTCCAGTCAGTCTTTGGAGCATGTTGAGAAAGAGAATAGCTTGTGTGGCTTTGCAGCTAATTCCAGAGCAGAGTCAGCGCATCATCCCAGTTTGGATGCTGTCAACAAAGATGAAGCAGAAGAAGTAATAGTTCATGTAAAAGCTAGGAGCAAAGCTAGAAGGATCCTTTCAGATGACGAGGGTGATTCTTGTAAAGATACTTCAGACACAAGTCCATTCAGCACATCCCCCTTTCAATTCTTATCTGTGAAACAATTTGACACCTCAACTCCACAAAATAACACCAGTCCATCTGGAAGGTTCTTTTCACCTAAAATACCTGAGAGAGTAAATGACACCAGTCCATCTGGAAGATTCTTCTCACCTAAAATACCTGAGAGAGTAAATGACACCAGTCTATCTGGATGGTTCTTTTCACCCAAAATACCTGATAGCGTAAATAAGACTACAAACTCTAGGAGGTCTCTGGCTTCTAGGAGATCTCTGATTAATGTGGTTCTAGACCACGTGGAGGATATGGAGGAAAGACTTGACACCAGCCGTGAGGTAGAGGGTGTAGACAATTACCCAGAAGGAGAGGAAAGCAGCAGTGACGAAGCCTCAGAGCGCACAGAAGAGGACCCTCCTAGAGAAACGTCATCTCCAGAAAACAAGTCCAGTGCATTAACTCTTTCTGAGCCTAGTTCTCTCGCTCTGCAGACCTGTGCTGGTGCCTCTGAGCCTGTGTGTGACGAACCTGTGGCTAATTCGCCCCAGAATAATGCAGTGGAGGCCGCCAACAGCTATGAGACTCTTGTGACCCGGGGAAGAGAGCTGAAAGAGTGCGGAAAAATCCAGGAGGCCCTAAAATGCTTGGTTAAAGCGCTTGACATAAAAAGTGCAGATCCTGAAGTCATGCTCATGACTTTGAGTTTGTATAAGCAGCTTAATAACACTTGAGAACTTTATAGTCTGTTTTAAAGTGAAATTGAATATAAAGTCATTTTTCTTTCCATAATTGGGTTCGAGAGCCTGAAGCACTCATGCTTAAGGCAAGAAAGATCTCAAAAAGCAACTTCTGCCTCTGCCCCGTTGTCCCCCAATACATTCTGCTTCCTGAGCCCTGGGTTACTATTTCTTCACTTCAGTATTAGGTTTTTCTTTTAGGTATACTCTGTAAACTTAACGGGACGGTGGGAGATTTTTTTTTGAGTTTTATTTTTTAATTGACACTTTCTAAAGAAGTTTTTGTAAAATTGTTCTGGCTATTAATTTTACTGTGAAAGGAAGTATACCAGTTCAGATAAAATTAAAGTTTTTTTTCTCAAGTGCTTTCTTTCCCATTCACCTTCTTTCGACTGAGGTGATACTGCACATGCGTACAGAAGCTCTGGATTTTGGGAGGAGCTTGTCATTGTCATTCCACATCTTCAGCTTGGCACAGCATTCTTTGTCACTGGTAGCCCGCCCTAGAGTCACTTTGCTGACCAGTTCACCAGTTTTCGCTATCAGCTGTGTGTTCCTTTTCTTCAAAGCAGCTCTGCTTGTGTGGCTGACACATGCTATGACATTCCCTTTCAGAAACAGAAAGCACAGCGTAGCACTCTGTACACTGCCATGAGAGAAGGGGAACTATCAGTACCTGCTGTGTGCTGAGTGCTCTATACAGGCTTCTCACATAATCCTAACCATAATCCTTTGAGGTGTAGGGAGGGTGGCATTGCTATTTTTCAGTCGAGGAAACATTTCTAAGGCTTAGTGTGAGGCTGTGACCTGCCCACGGTGATACAGTAAGGTGTGAAGCAGTTTTAATTATGTATTATCTAATGAAAACTCACTAACACACTGAGCTGTTTGTTATTACTCTCAGCACTTCTGACACCAGATGTGGGGGGGGTTCCATACCACAGAATTCTCCAGTTCTCTGGGAACACCAACCAGTGTGCTGCAACTCAATTCTGACACTACGCACAGCTAGCATCAGACTCTATAGGTTTTAAGACTCAGAGCCACAAGTCTGCCCTCACTTCAGATGGCTGGCCCTTACAAGCACTGTCTTCAGGTTACCCACACTTCTGACTGGGCTACAAGTCAAGGGTTCCCACCACTGTCACCCCAGTCCAGTTATTTGCTGGAACAGCTCATGAACTCACCAAGACTTTACTTAACTACCATATTTCCTTATGACTATATGAACCTTCACTGTTACCAGCTTGTTACAGGGAACACAGCTCAGGACCAGCAAATGTAAGAGATGCTTAGGGACAGGTATTGGAGAGGGGTGCACAGAGCTTCCATGCCCCCTGGACACAGCCCTCCCAGCCACTAGATGTGTTAACCTGAGGCTCTCCATTGTTTATTGTTGGTTTGTTTGGGGTTTTATGTGGGGGGGGGGGTGTAGGGACTTTATGGAGGTTTTCTTAAGTAAGCATGATTAAGCAGTTGGTCACTGATGATTAACTCAATCTACAGCCCCTGAGGTTGGGCAGCCCCACCTCTCTAACCAAACCTTGGTCTTCTGGCTACCTGCCTGCATCCTGAAGCTGTCTCCAGGCCTCCAGCCACCAGCCATGCCAGCACACAAAAAACATCACTGGGAGATTCCAAGGGTTATTTAAGAGGTAATGGGTACAAGGACAAAGACCAAGCTTTTCCCTTTTTTCACCCCCCATTTAAAACTTCCAATTCTCTGTGTCCCCCAAAAAAATCCAAGTTACTGTACCAACTATTAACCTGCTGTCTCCCAAAAGTGTAGAGTAGTGTAAGTTAGCTGACAGTGCTCAATAAATAGGAGAATGAAGAGTCATTCACTTAAGAAAAGTTTATTAGGCACCCGTTCCCACCCAAGTGGTTAAAATCAGAGCAAGGCACTGTCTGCCTTTTAATGCACCAGATGGAGCACTGCACCACAAACAAATGGCTGGAGTATAGGACTAAAAACAAAAGGCACACAAGCGGGTAAGGAATGTGCTAGAAGTTCAGAGAAAGAGGGCTGGGCTTGGCTTTTCTGGGGACCAGTCCAGCTTGCTACCATCTTGCAGTTCACCAGGGACTATTCCAGAAGGGTCGCCCCTAGGTTCCCTGAGACCAATGGATCCTACACTCTATCCCAAGGCCTGAGAAGCTACTTGTGCAAAGATAGAACCTCCAGCCTCTTTCACGCCAGGCACGAGCTTTAAAGTGAAAAAAAAAAAAAAAAGCCTCTGGCCTCAGTGTAAGACAGCCACTAGACTGCCCAGGTTGTCCTTGAACTCCTGGGCTCAAGTGATCCCTCTGTCAGCCTCCTGAGTAGCTGTGACTACAGGCACACTCCACTGTGCCTGGCTAATATCTATTATGCCACATGTAAACTGTATACATACTATTGTTCTCATGTATATTAGAAGATCCTAAAGATACTTGAAAAATAAGCTGAACCTTAAGCAGCTTATTTGATAGTACAAAATGTGCTCTTAGTAAAAGCAACTGTTGCTAATACTTTCAGGTAATGTGACTGAATATATTATCATTTTGGAAAACACTGCCATACTGCTTTGCGAATCAGCAATGCAATCTGTAAGTCCACCCCGCCAGTTCCCTGTAGGTTTCACAACCATGCAGGTGACGAGCTGCACCCTACATCTTTTTCAGTCTCTTCCATTAAAGCACACAAATGTTCGTAGAAACTCAGCTAATAAATTCCTGTCTCCTGATGTAAAGAACAAAAGCACACAAGTTACCTGCCTGCCGAGAGGCTTTGGATGTGTATATCCATTTGATGTGAAGAGTTAGGCTTAAGTCTTGGATATAGTTCTCACTGAAAAAGCAAAATGCTTTTTCCTTTCCCGTTCCCCCCCACCCAGTGCTAGGGATCAAATCCAGGGCCTTGTGCATGCCAGGCAAGTGGTGTACCACTGAGCTATGTACCCAGTGCATCAAAGTGCTGTTTGAATGCATACTATGACAATTTTTGTTTGGGATTTAAAAAATATGGTAAGATATTCAAACAGTATCCAAAGCAGGGACTTTTAGCCTGGGGTTCCTGGATAGAATTCAGGTGTCTGAATTATGATGGGAAAATGTTACATCTTTTCCTCTACTACCCTGTATCTAGAATTTAGTTTGTCCTTTCCTTATGAATATAGGCAACAAACTGCAGGGGTACTAGCACTGCCTGTGATTTTGTCACTAATAGAAATCATAGATTTCATAATTTTTGCAGATATCTCAAAATAACCGTTATCATTCATGTCTGTGGTGGTAGAGCATGTGCTTGTTAGCATGTATGAAGCCTGGGGTTTGATCCCCAGCACCAATTTCAGACCTACAACTAGATATTACCTATAACTAGATATTATACACATATGTATTACAATTTAAAAACTTCGGTGAGACTGGGTTTTGAATTCAGGGCTTTGCACTTGTAAAGCAGACATTCTACTGCTTGAGCCACACCTCCATTCCATTTTGCTTTGTTTTTGTTATTTTGTTTTGAGATAGGTCTCACAAACTGTTTGTGCGGGCTGGCCTAGATCTTCCTGATCTAAGCCTCCCAAGTAGCTAGGATTATAGGTATGAGCCACTAGTGCCTGGCTCAATTTAAAAACTTTTAATTACTGTATTTCAATAGTGTTGGTAGCCTTTGCAACCCTATATATTTTGTTTTGTGCATTTAATCAATTCTGAGAAGGGCTCCATGCCACAAAAAGTTCAGATCCTAATCTAGCTTGGGGAGTGACCCAAGTGGTAGAGTGCCTGCCTAGCAAGTGTGAAGCCCTGAGTTAAAGCCCCAGTACCGCCAAAAAAAGGACCCAGATTTAAGGGTATGAGGTCAAAATTCTGTTACCTGCCGGTCCCCGTTGTAGATGCCATTCCCAGTCTCACAGTCACGTGTGCATGTGTACACTTTCTTTGTGGTGCTAGGGATGAAATTCAGGGCCCTGTGCATGCTAGGCAAGTGCTCTACCACCGGGCTACACACCCAGCTCTGTGTTTCTGTTTCTACTCAAATGATAGTGTACAGTGTACAGTTCTCCTCTGTTGTGAGGATGAACCATAATTTATCTATTGATGAACATTCGTTTTACTTCCAAATAATGCTGTAATGATTACCCTTACCTTTTATATGTGAATATATCTACAGGGTAAGTTCCTAGAAATGGAGTTGCTGGGTCAAAGGATCTATTTATAAATTTGATAGGTTCTGCCAAATTGTTCTATAATTTACTTTTTCCCCATATACTCACTAACGATACGGTAAATGTCTAACTTTATGGGTAAGAAGTAGGATCTCATTTTGGTTTTAATTTGCAATTATCTTACTATAAATGAGGTTTGTTCTCTAAACAATGAATTTACTGAGATGAAGTCTTAAAAATTAAATGCATATGCTACAATGTATATAAATCTGCATAAATCCTTAATTACTTCCTTTCCCAACTCCTTCAGAATCTTAGTTGTCAGTCAAAGCTAACTTCCAAAAGGTTCACTTGGTGTCAGAGGCCCGTTCTCCCACTTTCTCCCGAGCTAGCTATAACTATTTTTCCTCCCTGTCACAGAACCTTGTTTACTTTTTCTGGTTCACCTTCTCACTCTCCAGCTTCCCTCTTGGTGATATCCATGCAATAGATACTCACATAATATCCTGGGTAAACCAATGTCTTGAACAAAAGACTAGCTAGTAGTATCTCCTGCCATAAAGCTTTTCAGAATTTTCTTCAAGATTTTCAGAATTTATTATTGTTACGTAGACACATTGTTTTAAATGTAGGGTCTTTTTTTTTTTTTTTGGCTGTGCCCCTACCACTGAGCTGTGCCCCCAGACCTTTGAATGTGTATTCATGTAGTTTCATCTTCCTTGAATAAGTAGTTTCATCACTTACTATTTGAGCATCATTTTTTGGTGGTGGGATTAGGGAGTATTTTGAGACAGTGTCTCGCCATTGTAGCCCAGACTGGTCTCTAACATGATCCTCCTGCCTCAGCCTCCTAAGTGTTGGGATTATAGGCATGCAACACCAACGCCCAGCTTATAGTGAACATCCATTTATGGCATATCAGCATACCTGCTCAACGGGGAAAGTCTCAGGAAGACACACAGCTGTTGAGGTGCTCAGAAACTTTAAAATGGAGAGAGGAAGTGGGAGGGGGTGGGGGTTGGGGGGAGAAATGGCCCAAACAATGTATGCACATATGAATAAATGAATTTTAAAAAAAAGAAACTTTAAAATGGGAAACTCAGGTCCCTAAGCTGAGATCTAAGATGGGATAATTAATGTAGGCTAAGGTCAGATGCACCTGAGGAAGAAAAGTTTGTTACAATAACCACTCTTAAGAATCAGTTATGTTGGCAAAGTTTTATTTTTGAAGTAGCATAGTATTCATATTATTTATACCTTTTTATATGCCATAAATGTAGCATTTTAAAATTTAAAGATATATTACAGAGAATGTTAGTCCTGGAAAGGAGTCCTAATATAAACCACACACTGAGAATGAAGAAATGATAGTTCCACACTGACATTTGTCCCTTTTACCCAGCACTTGGTGATGGCTGCTTAGTCTGGTTCAAACAATCCATGAAGAACCAAGTGAGTGCTTTCTTCTACCCACAGATAAAGTTTATTTAGTGAGAAAGGAGTTAATATTGAATGGCTACTATGTGCTATGTACTCTGTTAGGACAGTGGAGCAGATTCGAGTTGACTAACTTGTAAAATGGTGTCCAGGAACTTACTTTATGATTCTCATATGCTAATTCATTCATTTGATGCCCAATTTGTTCAGTTGCATGAACAGTGTAAGCTGAGGTTTGCTCTTCTGAAGACAGTTTCAGAATTAACTCATGGGACACACTGAGCTACAGCCTGGCAGGAATGGAAGCACAAGTTCAAAGGTGTCTGCTTGCTTGTCTGTGAGAACTGCTGACAACTCCCACTGGAGTGTAACCATGCTATTTTATACCTAGTAACCCACACTGACAGACAGATCAAAAAATACAAGGACTATTTGGTAGCTTTGAAAGAAATAAACAAAATGGGTAAAACTTATTCAGCCATATGATTTTATTTTCTCCCTTCGACCATAATAATATGATATCCAAATTTGGTTTTAACTGGCGGGTCTGTAAACACAGGCTTATCCATGCTGCTTACAGGCAAGGCAAATGCTGCTTCTTGAAATGGTCCCACCATGGACCCTCTGGTCATCCAACCCAAGTCGCCCTGAAAAACCCAAAAAATGTATGATATCAAGTAACCCTGAAAAGGAAACAGGTCTGCTGTAGCTTGAGGGAACTGCCCAACACGGGCAGTTGTTCATCTGGTCTATTTAGAAGTGGGCTCAACAAACACCATCTACCTCCAGATCGAACACATAAGCACTGACAATACTGCTGGATTTAAGTTAGACACGAAAATGTGCTCGTGCCTAGGTTTAGACGTTGGTGATTCTTATTCAACTGTTCACAAGTTGGACATTTCTTTCTTTCTCTTTTTTGTGGTGCTGGGGATGGGACCCAGGATTTCACACATACTTAGGCAAGCGTTCTACTACCACTGACCTGTAACATCCCCAGCCCCACAAGCTGGCCATTTCTGCTTCTAAGATATAGAAATTGGGTTGGCAGAGTGGCTCACGTGCTACAGCACCTGCCTAGCAAATGCATAGCCCTGAGTTCAAACCCCAGTAACACCAAAAAAGGAAAAAAAGATCTGGAAACCAAGATATGGCTAAAATTAATGGCAGAACACAGAAATAATTCCTGCTTTTGTGTTTCCTCTGTGGAGGACAGATTATTTTCTTTTTTGCAGTGCTGGGGATCAAACCCAGGGCCTTGTGTGCTGGGCAAGCATTCTACCACTGAGCCATACCTGGAGCATAAGAACAGAAGTTTAAATAAGAGCACCATACCCCTTGCCTGGCTTTATCTTCACTATATTGTATGGCCACTTCATTGAATCTCATTCCAGACTTTAACTTTTCCATGGCTTCCATGATTTTGCTGTGTTTTTCACACAAAATGTGTCTGACCTACAAGAAAAAAGCATGTCCATGTAATACTTGGAGACTCAAATGGTTTCTCTCAGTATAGCAGCTACATTTGAGTTGTTCTTGCCAATAAAAAAAAGAACACATTAACTCATGGCAACTGAAACTCATATAGGTCTGCCCCGTTGGGTGCCCACTTCCCATTTCAAGGCATATCAGATCACTGATTTAGATGGAAAACAGGCATTGAGCTGTGGGAATCTCCCATCTTTTATCATGTACTTCAATGGTAACAGTAAGAAACTTAATGGCTGAGTTCTGGTCCCGGAATCCAATCGTAATTTTGCTGTATATTTTTTGTTTTTGTTTTGGCAGTACTGAGGTTTGAATTCAGTGCTCTGTGCTTGCAAGGTAGATGCTCTACCACTTGAGCCACACCACCAATCCCATGGGAACATTTTAAAAATTCCCTTATGTGTACTAAGATACTAACAGTACCTGTGTGCTCTCATAGGGCTGTGATGATTGAGATAGTAAAACTAGCATTCAATAAATGCTGCCTATTATTTCATCACAGTGGGGATGATATGAAAAATCCCACTAGGAAATATTTCTTAACCAAAGAGGCCTACTGTATGAAGCCACCTTACAATTCAACACTTTGAAAAACACCACAGGTAATTTTTCTTTTTAGAGCCAGAGTCTTTGCCATGTAGCCCAGGCTGGCCTGAAGCTAGCAAGCCTCCTGCCTCAGCCTCCTGAGTGCTGGGATTACAGCTGTGTATCACTACATCTGGCTTATGTTGAATATTAAGAATGCTCAAACCTACAAAAGTATCCCATTTGACCTATATTGACATAAAGCCATGGTTTTACAAAAACTATATCCCTAAAAATGATTGTCATAATATGTGTTGGAGGATTTCCCATTTCTCAAACAGCATCAGTTATTTGTTTCACACTGTAGGTGGGTGGGGTAGGGGCTAAAAGTCTTTGCCTTGTAATTTAGAGATAAGCAACCAAGGTTGTCCTTATGGTTAATTACTGAAATTGGTGGGGTTGGAAAGGAGCACGCCCTTAGCCCAGGAATGACTTCCTCAACTAGTGGAGCTACACAGGAGACATGAACACACCAAAGGAAAGAATGCAGAAAACAGGGCTCACAGAGGCAAAGTTCTACAGAATGTGCCCAGTGCTGTTCAGGGAGAGATGGGGTAAATAATCTGGACAGCAGATAAGGCCTGCTGGGGAATGAGAACAGCTCATTAGACCTCAATTTGATGTGGCTACAACAGCTTCTGGACTGCCTCTTTCTGCTTCCACACTGAAAAAAGCAAATTTCTGACTCAGTATCTAGGAATGTGCATGTGGTACTCAGGATCACAGAAAGGGGACATTAACCACCATCTTGTAAATGAACTAAACAAGTATTCTGGGTTAGACAATGATTTGTAGTACATGTGGAGCTGTTTAAGTGTGATGACCAGCTGTAACCATCGCGTATTGGAAGAGAGGAGCCACAGACAAGAGTTTCAGTTATGCGCAAACAGGGGAGTCAAAGCCGTGGAGTGGATGGAACTATCCAGTGAGGCAGTGCAGAATGAGAAGAGGAGGGAAGAAAGCTTAAGACAACCTTGGAGAATGTCAGTGCGTAAGCAACAAAGAAAGACGCTCAAAAAGCATAATAAAAAGGAAAGGCCAAGGAGGTAGGGGAGAAAGGTATCAGAAACCAGGCAGAAAAAGAAGGGCTGGGAGTGTGGCTCACTCGTAGAGTGCTTGACTATCATGTATGAGGTCCTGGATTCCATCTCCAGCACACACAAAACAAAACCAAAAAGCTGAGGCAGAAGAAAGTTCAAAGGAGGAAATAGTCAACAGGATTAAGTGCTACAAAGAAATTAGATAGAAAGTACAGTGCTGGGATTGTAGCTCAGTGGTAGAGTGTTTGCCCAGCATGCACAAGACACTGGGTTCAATCCCCAGCACTCCAAAATTAAATAAATATAAATAAGAAGTCTTAATTTAATAAAAAGGGGGGGGGCTGAGGTATGGCTCAAGCGATAGAGCACCTGCTGCACAAGTACAAAGTCCTGAGTTCAAACCCCAGTACCACCAGAGAGAGAGAGAGAGAAAGAGAGAGAGAGATTAGAGAAGTATAATAAATTTAGCAAAAAATTATCAATGACTGATTGTAGACCTTACCAAAAGGAGTTTCAGAAGTAGAGAAGCCAGGACATAGTAGGAGACTAAGGAAGCAGCAGGAAGTGGGAAGGTAACATGTAAGACGGGGACTCTCATTTAGTTTGAAAAGGAGGAGAAAGGGCTCTAGTTAGAGGAAAAAGGTAGATGTATACTTTAAGAAACATTGAGCATATTTTCAGGATGAAGGTAAAGATCCAGTAAAGAGGAAAATGTGGAAGACAGGAAAGGAACAATAAATGAAGGACGAAGCCCTGGTATACACAGTGTTGTTTGAGAAATTAACTTTATAGAAGAAAGGTGGCTGGGTGCCAGCAGCTCATGCCTATAATCCTAGCTACTCAGGAGGCAGAGATCAGGAGGATCACATTTCGAAGCCAGCCCCAGCAAACAGTTTGTGAGTCCCTATCTCAAAAAAAACCCCATCACAAAAAGGACTGATGGAGTGGCTCAAGGTGAAGGCCCTGAGTTCAAACCCCAGTACTGCAAAAAAGAAAAAAAAAAAAAGAAGGAACAGCTGGGCTTAGTAGTACATGCCTATATTTCTAGCACTTGAGAGCTTAAGGCAGGAGGACTGAGAGTTCAAGGCCAGCTTGGGTACAGAGCAAGACCCTGGAAGGAAGAAAGGAAGAAAGGAAGAAAAAGAGAAGGAAGAGAAGGAAGAGAAGGAAGAGAAGGAAGAGAAGGAAGAGAAGGAAGAGAAGGAAGAGAAGGAAGAGAAGGAAGAGAAGGAAGAGAAGGAAGAGAAGGAAGAGAAGGAAGAGAAGGAAGAGAAGGAAGGAAGGAAGGAAGGAAGGAAGGAAGGAAGGAAGGAAGGAAGCAAAGTGAGGAGATAGGAGATGTGAGTGAGGAAACTTTGTTGATAGGGGCTGAAGGCCAAAGAGTTCCTGACTCCTTATGAAAATATTAAAAAATTAAAAGCTCATTATGTTAAAGAAATTAAATTACACCAATTATTTAATTCAATCAATAACTAATTACATTATTATAAAAATATTGTGAGCTGGGCATGGGTGGCTCACACCTGTAATCCCAGCTATTTAGGAGGCAGAGATTAGGAGGATTATGGTTCGAAGCCAGCCCAGGCAAACAGTTCATGAGACCCTACGTCGAAAATGCCCTTCACGAAAAAGGGCTAATGGAGTGGTTCAAGGTGTAGACCCTGAGTTCAAACCCTCGTACAGCAAAAATAAAAAAAAACTAAAAGAAAAATCCTCAGGCATATAGGTATGTTTGTTGTTCCCTCTGCCAGAAACACTTTCCCCTAAAATCTTAGCATGGCTGGCTCTCACTATTCAGAAGTCCTGAGCCCTCTTCTCTAAGGTAGCAACCCCAGCCCCTGGAAGCCTTGTTTATATCCTTTGGAGCCCTTCCCAGGATTTCACATTGGACTTGTTGAGTCAAAGTATATGTGTCTTTCTCGTTTTGATAGAAACTGCTTGTTTCTCGGCCGGGGCAAACTGTTCGAGATACCCTATCTTGAAAACACAAAATAAGTCTGGCAGAGTGGCTCAAGTGGTATAGCGCCTACCTAACAAGCATGAGGCCCTGAGTTCAAACCCCAGTACTCCTAAAAAAAAATCTTGTGAAAATAATAAAAATATTTAAAACTTATCAGGTACTTACTATTTGCTATTTGCTTTATATGCATTATCTCATTAAATCCTCTCACCAGCCCTATGAGACTAGATGGGTGTTTCTTGACTGGCAGGATGTGGAATTTGCAGAGACCCTAAAGGCCAGAGTGTCCCAGGGTCCCTCTGAAACACTGGACACTACCCAGCTATCCTTCAACAGGTGAATGGTTCCAAATCATGGAACACTACTCAGCAACACAAAGGAACAAATTACTGATATACACAATAACCTGAATGAACTCTCCAGAGAACTAGGCTGAGTGAAAAATCAATCCCCAAAGGTTAAATATTATAAGATTCCATTCATCTAACACTCTTGAAATGGTAAAGTTACAAGGTGGAGAAGAGATTAGCATGATGCCATGGGTTAAGAAGGTGGTAGAGGGAGGGGCAGGAGGGAAGTGGCTGTAGTTACAAAAGCGTAACAGGTGGAGTTGCAAAATGTAAGATGGAGGCCTAGGGGGTGAAGCTCAGTGGTACAGCACTTGCCTAGCATGCACAAGGCCCTGAGTTTGATCCCCAGCTCTGGGAAAAAATGTAGATTGGAAATGGGGTGATAGAAATGTTCTGTATCTTAGCTTTATCAATAGCAATATCCTGGCTATTCTATTGTAACACAGCCTTCCTTGTAAGATGCTACCATTGAGGGAAATAGGGTAAAAGGTTCATGTATTATTTCCCCACAATTACATGTAAACCTACAATTATATAAAAATAAAAGGCTTAATAAACATTTTAACTCTTCCAGGCGCAGTGACTCATATCTATAATCCCAGCTACTCAGGAGGCAGAGATCAGGAGGATAAAAGTTGGAAGCCAGCTCCAGCAAATAGTTCATGAGATGCTATCTCAAAAAAAACCTACCACAAAAAAGGGCTGGTAGAGTGACTCAAGGTGTAGGCCCTGAGTTCAAACCACCAGTACCGTTAAAAAAAGCCCAAAAAGGTGGGTAGAACAGCTTATATCATGTCACATTCTCTCATTCTCGTTTTCTCTGTTTCTCTCATTCCCAAAGCCTGGTACGAATGAGGACAGATGTCACAAAATCCCTACTGAATGAATGAATCAAACTATAGGATCCTGTATCCTGACTGTAATGTGGAAATCGCCTTGTTAGGTAGCACTAAGTAGTATAGTTCTGTTTGCAGATTAAATTTCATCATGGCGGACACTCCTCTGGGACTAGGTTATGTAGTTCAAGTAATTATCGGCTCCCACCCCACTGTCATGGTCAGGGTCTGGCCTGTAGCTCACCACTGGGGGAGTTTTTTGATGAGATCTGCGCCCTCACCTAATTACTCAACAGAGCTGCCTTTAACAAGTATCTAAATTCTTGATTTCATAAAGTGTATCTTTTTCCAAGAAACACCTCACCTAATTATCAGAGAGATTCAAGTTACTACACTTATAGGAACAATACTAAGAGTGTGAAGCAATTCTGGATATCTGACAAAGCATTTGAAAAATATTTAAAACGAATTGCTTATTGTAAGTGAGGCTGGTCTTTATTTTCCAGTTCTGTGTCCACTTGCTTTTACATTAGTGTCAGGTTAGTGTCTTAGATAAGAGTGAGTTAAACATACTGTATTTTCTATATACCAACATATACATATATACACACATATATAATTTATACTGAATATGAAAAAAGGAACAAGTGAGTTAACTCACCTTTACTGCATTGCCACCACCTTTGGGGCCCTGAGCCTTCTTGTCAGCACTGTCACTCCCAGACGCTGCACCCCCTTTGGAGAAGAGATGACAGGTTCTTACTTAAAACTGCACTTTGATATTTATAGAAAGGCCCAACACACAATCCGCGTTCATGCTGCAGTCACAGCACTAAATTTGTGCTCTACGTAAATACTTCATGGAAAATGAACATATAAATGCGTGTATTCTAGATGAACAAGAGTTCCAGAAGACTGATCCAGATTCTCTAGACCCAATTTCAAATCCTGCCTTCTAAGGACAAAGCCTCAAGCTTTTTACAACTCCTAATATGTACTGCAACTATGAATTTGAGCACTCACACAGTTCCAATAAATAAAATCTCCAAGAATACATTTCGAATATATTTGGCTGAAGAATATATTCATGTCCAAATTCCTGGAGCCTACTACATTGCCTATTGACAGCTTCCTAGAAAAAGTCGTTGACATTCAGATTAACAACCACTGGCAGCACCTTGCGTTTTAGCAATGTGTTATTTACTACTGTTAACTTCTGTGTCAGAGGCAGCATCCATACTATTAGGGGATTACAGCTGGACTGAATACTCAGCTCAATAGACATTTCCCAAGCAACTACTAAACTCCAGGCATTGGGGTACAAAGGCTTGCTTCAGGAACTCAGGTTTCAGCGAGGAAAACAGATCCCTTCCAGAGGCTACGGCAGGTGCAGAGTTATGGATTTGGCGGGGGCTGTGGAAACAGAGGGACAGTTTAGCCAGCTAGGAATTCTTGCTGGGTAAGCAGAAGCTGACTAGCTGAAGAAAGGGCAGGATGACCCTCTGGCATGGGGAAAGCACAGTGCATGTAGGACACTGTGTGGCTGAAGCCAAATTTGATGTGGAAATGCTATGAGATAAGCCTGCCTAGGGTAAGGGGCTGAGGGTCAGGGCATGGGGGGCTTTGGCCCCATTAAGGAACTTGGATTTTTTTTTTTGCAATGCTGAGGATGGAACCCTGGGCTTTGCCTATGCCAAGCAGGGGCTTCTACCACCGAGCTACATCCCTAGCCTGGAATTTGGAATTTATCTTAGAAGTAATAGAGAGTCACGGAAAAGTTTTAAGCAGGAAGCTCCATCTTTCTTGTTTTAGTACAAATAGAGCATCCCTAACCTGAAAATCCAAAATGCTCCAAAATCCCAAACTTTTTGAGCATTTCAGATTAAGGATGCTCTGGTCAAGTCTATGCAAATACTCAAAAATCCATGAAACTCTGAAATCTGAAACACTTCTGCTGGCAAGCATTTTGATAAGGGATACTCAACTCTGTCTCCAAATAAATGTCCAGTTTAACTGGAAACTCAAAATACCAATCAGCAAAAGCCTAAGAAAATGTTACTGCCCAAAGAGTTTCAGTAAGCCGGACTCTTAAAGGGGCTTGCGGAATAGTTACTCTTGAACGCTGACACCTTCCTCACCCCTCCTGGATGCTGTCATCTGCTTGCCACCTCACTCCTTTGACTTCCCAAGGGACTTGGCATCAACTTTGGACTTTCTCTCTACCCTCACTCCTGTCTTCATCTTGGGTGACCTCGCTATCTGAGTTGAGTAATCTCACCAAAGACCAAATCTCACACTTCTGGATCTCCTTCCCAAATGCCCATGCTCCCTACTCCTGCCCACTGCCTCAGGTGCACATGACAAAACTGAGCCGCTCACAACTAGTGAGTGGTTCAGCCTCTGCCTGCCACCTCTGACTCACCCAGCCTCCTTGTACCTCATTCCAACACTGCCTCTTTGACTTCATGGACCACCACAAGTCCATCAACCCTGCTAAGTTCCCTTAGGCCATCACTTTACCCTCCTTCCCCAGTCTGACCCCACACCTGACCATCTGAATTGCTATCCTACTGTAATTGCCCACCAAAACCTCAACCGTGGCGCACAGCTGAACCTGGCTTTTTTCAGGTACCAGGTTTTAAGTGATGATTGTAGCTCTCTCTTTTACAAATTCATGGCCTCCATTTGTCAGGCTCCCGCTCCACAGCACAATTCTCTCATTTGTGTTTCGTTCATTCCCTTTCCCACTGCCATATTCCAAACCTTTACCACTCTTAGGACCCCTACTGAGTCCCTCTCCACTCAGTCTTAAAACCACCCTTGCCTTCTGCCTTAAGCAACAAGGTCAGCAAGCATCATCCCACACACGGGGCTCCATCTCCTATTCAAAGGCCAATTGGTCAGTCAGTCCTGGGCTCCATCTTCTCAGAAATCGAGCTCCTCTGTACACTTACCTCTTTTAATCTTTCTGATCCTTTACCTCAGCCTTACTCTCAATCTTGCTCCATTCCAAAGAAACAAAAGAAACCTCATCCTCCTCTGTCTACCATTCTATTTCCATGACTTTGCAATGAAAACTTTCCAGAACAGTCCACACTGTCTCCAACTTACCACCTCTGTCACTTCTCTAGTTACTGCAATCTAGTTACTTTCTCACTCCACCGAAACTCTTCATACCCAAGGCCAGTGCCGATTTCCAAATTTGAACAATCTTGTTTTCAGTACTCATCTTATTCGGTGGCTTTGTTGTGCTCCATAGGCCACAGCCCCTCCCTTTTTCTTGAGACCAGGTCTCAGTATGTCACCCAGGCTGGCCTCAAACTCATGATCCTCCTGCCTCAGGTGTGTGCACCTCACCCAGCCCCATGCCCTCTTCATTAAATGTGCTGGGTCCTTGGTCCCTGAACATCATTTTTCTGTACTCGCTTTGTCTTTCTTCTGGGTTTCCACAACCACCACCATCTCTCACCAGGATGACTCTAACCGTTTCCTTAAAGCTCCTCCTGGCCCTTAGTGGACTTTAGCATCACATCTGGCACTCTCTGATTTAGTCTGTTTCTGTCTTAGTTCTCACACGTCTTGAGTTTTTGCTCTAGCAACACTCCACCGCACAAACCGGGCCGTTTCTGCTTTTGCAGCTGGACTCTCTGTTGGATATGCTCTACCCTCTCTCCACTGCCCAGCTTATCTCCAGGGAGTCTTCCCTTCCCTGTTCCCAGGCTAGAGAAAGCACTTCCCTGGCTTCCGTAACAGCACGTACACATCTCTCAACACTGCATTTATGCTTTTATCTTCCATTCCCCACTACTTCAGGAGCTCATTAATGGTAAATAAGATCTGTGTCTTATTTTTATTTAATATTTACTTTTTGGCAGTGCTGTGGTTTGAACTCAGGGCCTTGTGCTAAATGGTCTTCTTGAACCTCGCCGCCAGCCCTTTGTTGCTTTAGTTTATTTTTCAGATAAGGTCTCCCACTTTTTGCCCAGGGCCGGCCTGACTTCAATTCTCCTACCCCCGCCTTCCACATAGCTGGGATTACAGGCGTGAACTACCATGCCTGACTGTGTCTTATTTTAGTATTCTCAGAACATAGCACTGCCCAACACATTTGTTTTCAATGGATGAAATGCTTTACGCGTTAAAAGGAACCTTAAGGACCGTAATTAATATAGACTTCTTTTTATTGCTGGTCTCTGATAAGATTTTTTTTTTGCAGCGATGGGAATCGTACCCAAGGCCTTGCAGTGCTAGTCAAACGCTCTATCACTGCGCTACATCCCCAGCCCTGATAAGATTAAATTTTACGTCTGTAATATTCCCTTGAACTAGCAGCCCCAAGTCATCACCTCGAGCAACCATTCCTACTAGCTTCTACTACTCACCAGGATGGTCCCTGCACCATACCCCAATACGCCCGCCCATCTCCAGGGGCCTTCCGCACTTATTCTTTTTAAGCTTCACCGGAAGAACTCTGGCCAAAATCCATAGCAGCTCTGTGAGATCACTGGACGCCTGCTGCCTCCGTTTTGGAGAGTTACCTGTCTGTTCCATCCCCTGTCCTCACCCGTCCCCACTCTCCCTGATTGTTTTTTCCGCTCTACCTTTCCCGGCTTTTCCAGAACCACTTTTTCCTTTGGGCGGCATCTTCTAAACTTGCAGTTGAACTCTCAACTGTTCCCGTAGCCGTAAAAAGCCCCCTCAAGCCTCATGGGTATGTCCTAAACAATGCCTGACAAAAGCATTGCAATCGACCCCTTTTTGCTGCAGTTCCGGAAGCAGGCATAGCTTGGGGCATACCCGGTCCTTTGGTTCCTGGACCAATGGGGCTGAAGATATTTGACCAATAAGGAGCTGGGGGCCAGGCGGAGGGGTGAACACAAAGGTAGTGTAAGGGCGGGAAGCTAGCCACTGCGCTTTTTGTTAACTTCTTTCACACGCCCGCCCTAGTACCCGCTTCTTTGCTCCCCCTCTTCTCCTGCCCACTTCCTCGACGCGTGCGTAGTAGGAGCTGTGGGCCTCTGCAGTCCCTTGGCGTGGGATCTGACCAATCCCGCGGGGCCATCAGACAAAGGGAAGCAGGCAGAGCTGTAGTGGCGGCCGTCGTTCTGCCGTTCCCTCCCACACACAGCTCTGCCTTCCCTAGCAGTTTTCATTTTGTAATTTTGTTTTGCAGCTGTAGTTGATTGAGTTCAAGAGGCGGTTTGAAAAAAAAAAGCCTGTCACCTCTCTGCCACTTGCAGAATTCTGTCTTGGAGAAACATTGGAAGCAGTCTGAATGCTCCTAGTAGAGTGCTGTTTAAAAAAATGTTTCAACCACGCAAAACAGAATTAGTGCTATTTAATGATTGCAACACTGTGTGTACAGATAGGAAAAATAGCCTTAAGGAAGGTTACAGACCAAGATGCAGAATGACTTTTAAGTATATACCATGTACTATATGATACATTAATTTAAAAGGCAGGCAGGCTGCATAGTACAGCAAAATGTGAGTACTAGTGTTAGTTCTTACAGGTCGCTGTGTATGTGTGTGTTTTCCAAAACTCCTATAATGAAGTAATTAGAAGCATGGATTCTGGAGCCACATTTTCTGTTTCCAAATCCCTGCTCAGCTCTGTGACCTTAAGGAAGTTACCTCACCTCTTTGGCTCAATATCATCATCTGTGAAATGGGGTTGATGATAACTGTACCTGTTCACAGGGTGTTAAGAGAATTAAACAACTTCATACTTGCAAAGCATATAAAACGATGACTAGCTTGTAGTTAGCTAAATTTGAATTACCTTAAGTAATGGGTGGTTTTTAAAATACGCAATTTTCCCCCTTACCCACACCCCCTCTTTCCACCAGTAATTTGTATCTAATGTTGGCTTTTCCTGTTTCCCATGAGATAACTGTCCCAGCCCACCACTAGCAAGCCAGAATGTGTAGTTCCTCCAGCTCAAGTTTAGTGTTTGTTTTTGAAGTGTTGGTGATCAAACCCAGGGGCTCATAAATGCCAGGCAAGTATTCTGCCACTGAACCCACGCCAGAGCTTAGGTTTGGGTTTTGCTTTTTTCTTGAGATAGGGTCTCACTGTGTAGCCCAGGGTGGCCTCCAACCATACCTCCTCCTGCCTCCAGAGTGCTTGGGTTAGAGGCCTGCTCCACCAGCTAGGCCAAAGCTTAGTGTTTTTTTGTTTTATTTTGTTTTTGGTACTGGGGTTTGAACTCAGGGCCTACACCTTGAGCCACTCCACCAGCCCTTTTTTGTGATGGGTTTTTTTTGCGATAGAGTCTCGAGAACTATTAGTCAGGGACTGGCTTCAAACCACTATCCTCTTGATCTCTGCCTACTGAGTAGCTAGGATTACAGACATGAGCTGTGGGGCACTTTGCCAGACCTTAGTTTTTGAATGCATTCTTTCCTGGACTTGGGGATGTCTCATGCCCAAACCAGGAGGGCATGTATTTCTGAGATTGTGTTACAGGAAAACTGGTCCCCTGGCCTCAATGTCCCAAATTCACAAATAATGAGAGTAGGGTTTTTGAGGAAAAGGAAATAATGTTTATTATTTGTCAGACGAAGAGGAGGACAGGGAGAATCAACCTCTCAAAGCTCTGTCTCTCACTTCTGCAAGAAAATATCTGCTTTTTAAGCGAGAGCACACAGGGGAGGGGTAAGGATAGGTAAGACACCTAAAAAACTAGCTAGCATTTGTTGCCCTTAACGCAGAGAAACTAAACCAGATACCTTAAAAGCAACTGAGGCCAATAGGAAAAGGGGACCAGGAACTAGAGAAAAGGTGAGATCAAAAAGAATTAACCTAGAAGGTAACACCCACGCACAGGAAATTAATGTGAGTCAATGCCCTGTATAGTTGTCCTTATCTCAACCAGCAAAAACCCTTGTTCCTTCCTATTATTGCTTATACTCTCTCTACAACAAAATTAGAAATAAGGGCAAAATAGTTTCTGCTGGGTATTGAGGGGGTGGGGGGGAGAGGGAGGGGGCGGAGTGGGTGGTAAGGGAGAGGGTGGGGGCAGGGGGGAGAAATGACCCAAGCCTTGTATGCACATATGAATAATAAAAGAAAAAAAAAAGAAAATATCTGCTTTTTAAAGGGGAGTTCAGGGGCTCAGCTTGACTATGTGACGAAATTCATGTGCCAGAATAGCCTTGGTTCTCCAGGTGTCCGGCGCCGCATCTCCCAAGCTGTATGTCTTGGCTGGCAGGTTTACTGGTCTGACAGTCAGAGAGAGCTAAGGGCCAGACCTGTAATATCCCAGCACTTGGGAGATGGAGGCAGGAGGATCAAAAGTTCAAGACCAGCCAGGTGCAGGTGCTCATACCTGTAATCGTAGCTACTCGGGAGGCAGCGACCTGGAGGATCATGGTTAGAGGACAGCCCAGGCAAATAGTTCGAGAGACTCCGTCACGAAAATACCCAACACCAAAAAGGGCAAGTGGAGTGGCTCAAGTGGCAGAGCACCTGCATAGCAAGCGTGAGGTCCTGAGTTCAAACTCCAGTACTGCCAAATAAATAAATAAAGTAGTTTAAGGCTTGCCTTGGTTACATAGAGAGACTATCTTGAAAGAAATGTTTTTTAAAGCTAGTGTGAATGGCTGAGGTGCCTGGCAAACGCTTTGTGCCTGGAACACGGCATGCCAGCAGATAGTAACAGCGACAATCATACCAAGCGGGCCTGTGAATGAGGTTCAGTGTGTCCAAGGCAGTCCTACAGGCCAGCGGCTCTAAGGAGGAAAAGATGGACATAGGTCTGCTGTGGGTCAAGGTCATGAACTCTTTCAGGCAGTCAGATACAAAATTATACATGATCTCTACTATGCAGTATGCAGTACGCAGATGGGTCAGGAGCTATGATACCGTTTTCAATTTCGGAATGTTAGTTTACGACTCACTTTCATGTTCTGCTTATATTGTATTCTATCTCTTGACATGTATTTTTTTTGTTCAAGAAAAAAAGGCAGTAAATGTTATTTGAGAAATCAACAACAAAAAAGGAAGCTTGTGTACAGGGTTGAGTCTGCACCAGCCCGTGGAGGCCCACTGTGGAGGATTCTGAATCAGAGTGACAAATTAACTGGAGAAGGTGGGGGGGGGAGTGGAGAGGAGGAAGATTCGGCTTTGAAACCATGGTAACCATGGGCTGGTGTGCCAGTGACTCAGAGCCAGTAATGGCTGCTGGTTGTGTTTTCTAATTATCTGCTCAGACTGAGGCTCCTACGCATTACTTAGAAAAAGGAAGGTCAGGAAGGGAAGCTGTCAGCCATCTTCCCAGGACAGAGGCTCACAAATCTTGGCCCAGAACCCCCCCCAAAAAAAGCCCCGCAGGCTACCCTTTCTTTCCTATGTGAGATCCCACTGGGGCTTATTCTCAAAGGCAGAGCTTGGAGTGACAAAACCCAGAGATCTAGTTGACTCCATTCACAGGGGTCATGCATAGGAAGCCTCTGGGGTAGAAAAGGGTCGCCTTTGGAAACTGAAACCAGTACCTGGAGGCTGACCTCCTGCAGAATAGCTGCCCAGCCTGGCACATGGGGCAGGTAGATTGTTGAACTGTCAGTGTGGCCAAAGAATTTTCTAGCCCACCTTACACTATTGTAACAAGTCTGATGTGAGCTAATGAAGCTTTGAGTGACTGGTTTTTCAAAAAAGGATTTGGAGAAGACTCCATCCATGTTTGCCCAGCATTGCCTAGGCAAAATAACTATAGTTTCTGGAAAACACAATTACTCTAAGATCTAGGGAGGTGGGTTTTTTCAGAGGCAGAGTTCATTTGAGACAGTAGAAACAGTCACCACAAATGGCAAATGTGCTGCAGGCCAGGAGCTTACTCTTGTTGATCTCTTTCAGGCTTATCTTTTCTGGGCAGCCCTGGGATTTGAACTCAGGGCTTCCTGCTTGTTGGGAAGGCACTCTACTGCTTGAGCCACTCCACCAACCCTATCGCTTTTAGTTTTCACAACAGTCTTACTGGCAAAATACCACTATTGCCACTGTAGAGCTGTAGAAACAGAGAAGTCAAGAAATGTGCCCAAGTTTTCCCAGTTAGCCAGGCTCTGTGGTGGGGCTGGGCTTTGCCCCTCCAGGCTGGTAGTCTCCAGTTCCTTTGTTTTCCATGCATGTTCACCAAGTCAGCTACCAGGGGACTCTGTACAAGGGCCCCAGGGTCAAGTATGCCCCAGCAAAGGACATGAATAAGTTAGCCACAGAGGCCCAGAGGCCAGGAGAAAGAAGCCCCCAGAAATGGAGGCACTGTAGCCAAGGCAGAGAGAGGAGGCTTTCGGGACCCCCACCTTCTAGCATGGCTCTCCGTGTCTGGTGGACTCTGCTTCCTAAACTAAACGGTGCTTCTCTCTGCACACATTTTTTATTTTTTAGATAGGATCTCACATGTTGCCCAGGCTGGCCTTGAATTCCGTGGCTTAAGTGATCCTCCCACCTCAGCCTCCCAAGTAGCTTGTGAGGCAGGCTAAAATTAGGGAAAGTTCAGGACTTACAGGAACTTAATATTACTTTTCAGATTGACCATGCCCTGGCCCAGGGACCGCCCTCACCTGGCAGGAACGCCCATGCCCCGCCCCACTCATTGATTATTGGATGAGAATCTCCTCGTTCCTCCCTTCGCATGGATTAGCGTAAATTTTGAACACACCTGGAGAAGAGGCACACTCTCGGCCTCCAGATTCCACCTGCACCCACCATGTTCCCTTTTGTATTTCCCTTCCCTAACTTTTAACAAACTCCATTTACACCCACGTGTCCTGCCATGGATTCTTCCACACGGGACACAAAGAATTTGGAAGTCTTCTGATCACAGACTGCACCAGCGCCATTAGCACTGGGACTACAAGTGTGTGACCCCACGCCCAGCCTGCCCTGCCCCCATCATTTTATGGTGAACAACCAGCATGCTGGCTTTGCTTTATCACACGTTCGCCCATCCATCCGTTCTAATTGTGTAGCATTGCAAAGCACATTCAAGACAACTCACCAGTTGCCTCTGGCACTGTCCCCTGTCCTCCTACCCACTGTCACAGCCTTCTGCACATTCTCTGACCATTGGAACAGCCTCTGCATCTGTCCCTCTGCAGCCGTTCTCACCCCTCTCAAGCTGCCTCTGTGGCTGTCAGAACACAGAGCTTGCTGGCACTCAGGAATTACCAAAGCTGTGTGGATGCTGAGAACCTGCACACTAAAGGAATTGTTAAAAATAAAATAAAATAGCCGGGACCCAGTAGCTCACGTCTGTAATCCTAGCTACTCAGGAGGCAGGGATCAGGAGGATTGAAGTTTGAAAGCAGCTCAGGCAAATAGTTCATGAGACCCTATCTAGAAAAACCCTTCACAAAAATAGGGATGGTGGAGTGGCTCAAGGTGTAAGCCCTGAATTCAAACCCTAATACCTCCAAAAAAATAAATAAAATAAATACCTTTCAATGGCTCCCTATTACCTGATTGGATAGGGTCCCACTCCTCAGCCTAGAGGCCCAAGGACCCTCAGCTGACATCAGCAGCCAGATCTTTTGCTGGTCCCCCTGGGTTCCAAGCATATGGAGTACCATTTATTCTCTCTCTCTCTCAACAGAATTTCACTATGTAACCCAGCCTGGCTTCAAACTCATGATCTTCTTGCCTAAGCCCCCAAGTGCTGGGATTACAGGCATGAACCACCATACCCACCTTACAGGCACTCTCTCAAGGCTCCATCCATGCTATTCTCCCTGTCTGTTTTCAATCTGGCTAACACTTTTTTTTGGCAGTATTGGAATTTGAACTTGGGGTCTTGCAATTGCTAGGCAAGTGCTCTACTGGTTGAGTCATACCTCAAGCCCTTTTTTGCTCTGGTTATTTTGGAGATAGGTTTCCACTCTTTTGCCCAGGCTAACCTGGACCACGATCCTCCTATTTTACACTCCCTGCCATAGCTGGGATAATAGGTGTCTACCACTATGCCTAGTTTTCTTCTGTTGAGATGGGATCTCCCGAAGTTTTATTTTGCCTGAGGCTGGCCTCAAACCAAGAACCTTCTGATCTCAGCCTCCTTCAGAACTGGGATGACAGGCACCCACCACTGTACCCAGGTACTGAGATGAGGATCTTGCTAACTTTTTCCCTGGGCTAGCCCTGAATTGTGATCTTCCTGATCTCAGCCTCCCAAGTAGCTAGGATTACAGGCGTGAGCCACTGGCGCCAGCCTGGCTAACTTCTATTTACCTTGCAAGACTGAACTCGGTTCTGGGGATGTGGCTCAGTGGTAGAGCGCCTGGCGAGCATGCATGAGGGCCTGGGTTTGGACCTCAGCAACATAAAATCAAAAGCAGAAACAAAAAACTCCATGACTGAACTCAGCTGCTAATTCCTCCTGGAAGCCTTCCCTGCCCCTCTCCTCCTTCCCCAGCTGGCTCTGGGCACTCCTGCAAGCTCCCAAACTACCCTGTGCTTTATCTCTAAGACTTGTATGATTTGCAGTATTTTCAGTTTGTGAAGTTTGGGGGTTTTGCCCATATTCTGCTGCATCTTGGTGAGTGTGTCTCATGCATGTGAGAACAGCGCGTGCCCTCCGTCGTTGGATGGAGCTCCATCCCAGTCAATCAGTCTTGTCGGTCGACGGCGCTGTTGAGTTCTTGTACATCCTTGCTAGATCTGGGGCTGCTTATTCCGTTAATTGCTGACACTGGAGAGCTGAGGTCCTCAAGTGCGATAGCGCGTTTGTCCATTTCTCCTTTCAGTCTATAGCTTTTTACTTTATGTAATTTGGAGCTAATACTAAATAGCATTAGGTGCATAGATGTGTAGGGTTATTATGTCTTCTTGATGACTTGGCCATTTGGTCGTTTTGAGATGATTTTCTTTAGCCCTGGTAATATTTGCTCTGAAATCTACTTTGATATTAACACAGGCATTCCAGATTTCTTTTTTATTCGTGAGTATGATATGCATTTGCTGTCCTTTTAACCTGTTTGCCCAGCGACGTTGAATGTATTTGATCTACAGATAACTTTGGTGAAATGTCTCTTCATATCGTTTGATCTTTTTCTTCAGAATCTCACTATGTAGGCCTGGTTGGCCTCAAACCTGTGATTCTCCTGCGCCAACCTCCCAAGTGATGGATTATAGGCATGTACCACCATACCTGGCTTCTTTGCCAATTTTCTAATCGCATTTAAGAAAACATTTAGGGCTGGTGGACTGGCTTAGTGGTAGAGCACCTGCCTAGCAAGCGTGAGGCCCTGAGTTCAAGTACAAAAAAGAAAAAAGAAAATATTTTATTTCAAGATAATGGTAGATTCTGGTGCTGTTGTTAGAAATGGTACAGAGCCAGCCCGATGTGGTGGCTCACGCCTAAAATCCCAGCATTTGGGAGGCTGAAGTAAGAGGATTGTGGGTTCAAGGCCAGCTTGGGCTACATAGTGAGACCCTGCCTCAGAGACCACCACCCCTCAAATAAGGAAGGACACAGAGTCCACATATACCCTTTTACCATTTATCCAGGTCCAGCCAGTGGTAACAACTTGCAAAATTGTAGTGTGGTACCACGAAGACGAAATCGACTTCGATGCATTCAGATGACCTGTTTCACACGTGCCCAAGTGTGGCCGTGTGTGTCACTCTGCACACTCCTTCCGTTCTGTAGGTTTTCCTGACCTCCTCGAAGCCAAGGTACAGAACAGTGTCATTGACAAGAACTCCTCGTGCTGTTATTGTATAGCCAGACCACCTCCCTCCTTCCCTCTCTCCCCGATTTGGGACAATCCCTAATGTCTTCTCCATCATTATAAATTTGCTACTCCAACATGTTATGGAATCACACAGTATGTAATATAGTGAGAGGGATTTCCTTTTACTCAGCACGGTTCTCCAGAGACTCAGCCTGCTGTCGTGCGTATGGGAAGGTTGCTCCTTTTTACTGCTGAGCAGTATTCCAAACCATAGGTGTTCCATCAATTAACCATTCACTTGTTGAAAAGCATTAGGGCTCTTAACAGTTTGGGGCTGTGACAAACAAAACTGTACAGATTTTGGTGTGGACATTAGTTTTCATTTCTCTGGGTTAATTACAATTGCAATTGCACAGTAATTACACGTTTACTTTCGTAAGAAACTATTGTACTTTCCAGAGCCTGTACCGCTTCACGTTCCCACCAGAGGGGTTTGAGGGATCCAGTTTCTTCACCTTCTTGCCAGCATTTCATGTTAGCACAGCTTTTGATTTTTTACGAATTTATTTTTATTGCCGTGCTGGGAATGGAACTCAGAACCTTGCACATGCTAAGCAAGCACATTACCAGTGCACCACCCCCAGCCCAGTTTGTTCATCATAAGCATTCGGATAAGTTTGTAGTGACAGCTCAATACGGGTCTAATTTGCATCTTGCTGGCAGCTAATGACATTGACATCTTTTCACAGGACCGTGCTCCATCTGTACACCACCTTTCCTTCTATGGATTAAATGGCTTCTTTCCATTCTCTGAAGTGTGTTTTGGTTCTTTTGGTTGTTCTGTTTTTTGAGACAGGGTCTCCCTGTGTAGCCCAGACAGGCCTGGAATTTATAATCCTACAGCCTCAGTCTCCCAAGTGCTGGGATTACAGGTGTATACCACCATACCTGGTCCTCCGCTTTTTTTTAACTGTTGGAATTCAAGAGCTCTTTATGGCCTGGAGACGTCACCTAAGTGGTAGAGCACCTGGCTAGCAAGTAGGAAGCCCTGAGTTCAAAACCCAGTTACCCCTCACCTCTCCAAGCTCTTTCCATATTCCAGACACAAATCCTTTGTCGGATGCATGGCCTGCACATATTCTCCCCTAGTCGCTAAGCTTGTTGTCTCATCCTTGTAGGGGGGTCTTTTGCAGAGCAGAAGTCATTAATATTTTCCTTTTGTGAACCATATGGACCTAGTATTATGTCTAAGAACTCTTTATCAAGCCTTAGGTCTGAAGATTTTCTCTTGTATTTTCTTTGAAAACAATCATGGTTTTACATTTTATGTTGAAGTCTATTTTCCATCTGAGTTAATTTTTGTATAAGGTGTGAAGCCTAGATTGAAGTTCCTTTTTTCCCTGCTCTGGCATCATTTATGGAAAAGGCTGTCCTTCATTCAACTGCTTTTGTATTTTCATCAAAAATCAACTGGGTGAGCCAGGCCAGTGGCTCACGTTTATAATCCTAGCTACTCAGGAGGCAGAGATCAGGAAGATCATGGTTCAAAGCCAGCCCAGGCAAATAGTTTGTGAGACCCTATCTCGAAAAGACCCATCACAAAAAAGGGCTAGTGGAGTGGCTCAAGTGTAGGCCCTGAGTTCAAATCCCAGTACTGCCCCCCCCCCAAAAAAGACCAAAAAACATTTCTGAGCCTCATCTGTGAAATGGCCATGCTGGTGTCTCCCTCAGAAGGTGACTGGAAGGATTAAGTGCACTGACTGTGAGCAGAGTTCCCAGGACAAGCCCGTCCGCCACATGGCACACTGTCAACACACATATGCTACTTGGTTTGCAAGAGCCAGCAGAATGTATTGACATATTGATTACCACAGTGAAAGTCCTGCAAACTGATGTCACTGCGGATGTCACACAGTGTAAGGCTTGTGAAGACCCCTAGGAGCTTGTGCAAAACAGAAAGGCAAAGGCCACAGCCACAGGTGCCACGTCCACAGACACACTCAACCGTGGTCAACACGTGCTCATGAAGATGGTCCCAGGTAAGTCACCTCCATGGTGGCCTGCACTGAAACCTGTTCCAGGTGCATGCTGGTGGCAATTGTTCCCATTGCTGAGCACTGAGTGGGCGGCATGGAGGAGGAGCAGCCAGGGCCGGGGCCAAAAGCAGAATCGGGTGAACCAGCAAGGGTCAGAGCCCAGGGGCACCTCTGGGGATTGTGTGTGTCACCTGCCTGTCTCTCTTTAGGCTGGGAGCAACTGGAGGGCAGGCTGTGTGTCTTGCCCTCTCTCTAGCTCCTGCAGGCTGGAGGGGACACTGTAAGTATTTGTGGGTGTACCTCAAAGGAATTCCAACTCAACAGGCCTGGAATGGTGTCATGGATTTCTAAACAAGCCTGAGACAGGCAGAGTGGCTCCTCTGGGCTGTCTGGCCACCGCATCCCCAGTGCAGCAGGGACAGATGGACTGGCAAAACCCCACCAGAAAGAGACAACACGGCCTTACAGGAAATTTGGAAAGACTGTTTTTAATCCTGTCTCACCACCAATTGCTGTTGTTTGTGTCCCCTGGAGTGGCAGTCCTGGGTACCTGCTCTCCATCCCTTCACTCACTCACCAAGCAGTGACAGCATGCGTGCCAGGCATGTGCGCATGGCGCATGGCGGACCCAGTTCATAGTGCTGTGTGGTCTGCCTGGCCGCGCACTGTAGCATGACCAGCTTGGTGTCGCTGAGCACCAAGTGCTCCAGGATGCAGGGGTCAAGAAAGCTTGGGAGCCCTGCTAGTGGCACTTGCAATTCAGTGGCCTTGCTTGTCGAGTCTCTCTCTAGCTGGTGTCTGAAGTGTAGACAGCCCAAGGTTCCTTTTGGGTCTCTTCCTCCTCTGTTCACACTCACTCCGCAAGGAAAGCCATCTAGCCTAGGGCTCTACACAATTGCGTCATTGACATACTTTGTGACATGTCACATACTAAGCATGGAACTTTATCTGGATTCATGAAACCAACTCTGAAGTCTTTTATTGTTATATCCCTTTAAATATGGAGAACCAAGCTCAGAGAAGTAAATTCACTTGCCAAAGATCGCACAGCTAGTCAGTGGCAGAAGCAAGATTTGACTACACCTTCATCTGAATTGGAAACCACTGTTTTTTTCTCCATTACACTATGACATGAAAAGAATATTTCTGCTAGCATATCCAGAAGTCGGTTTTTTCCAAAACCTAGGATTCTTTCAGGTTTTGAAAGTACCGGGTGAAAAAGGTTTCTTTCTTGCTAACCTGTCAGAGCTCTCGTTATACATTTGTTTGCCTTGCGTGTATTGGCATGTCAACCTTTGTGTGTTGGGGACACAACAGTGAGCCAGAGAGACAAGATCCCTGTCCTCATGAAGCTTGTCCTCCAGGTAGAAGAAGTGAAAAGTGAAACACAAGGTCCTATGGCAAATGAAGATCTCAAAGCACCTGAGGTTGCAGAAGTGCTGGGCAGGGAGTTAGCAGGGTGACAGGCTAGATGGGAGGTGGGAGAGGGAGGCTTTATATTAAACTGATAACTACACTTGATCTTAGCCAAATGGCTGAGAAGAGCTAGAGGGAGGCTACTTTAGATGGGTAGATCACAGCTTTTCTGCGAGCAACTTTGGAGCTAGAACCCAAAGGCCTGGAGGGAGAACGTTGGTGGGGTGGACAGGACCCAGCAAGTGCAAAGGCCCGGAGGTGGAAGTTTGTTGCTTTCAAGGAACAGCAAAAAAGCCCAGCGTGGAGTGAAGCAGAATGACAAGCAAAGGAAAGCCACGGGAAGGTTTCATGTGAGGTGCTGCATGATTTGCTTTTCTTTTGTAGAAGAAGTGAGAGTAAAATTTATTAGGAAAGGAAGACATTTCCAACAGATGGAAAGTGGGTCATTGCTAGAGAGAGAATGAGAATGACCTGATTTTTTTTGAGATAAGTCCATCTTTGAACTTGCTAGGTAGTCTAGGTTGGCCTTGAACTTTCAATCCTCCTGCCTCAGCTTCCTGAGTGCTGAGATTATCAGCATGCACCACCATACCTAGCTAGCTCCAATTCCTTCCTTCCCTTCTTTCTTTCTTTCCTCCCTTCCTCCTTCTTTTCCCCCCTCCCTCCCTCAATTCCTTCTTTCCTTCCTTCCTTCCTTTGATGGCACTGCAGTGTGAACTGAGGGCTTCACTCTTGCTCTACCACTCGAGCCACACCCCCAACCCTTTTTTGCTTTAGTTATTTTTCAAATAGGATTTCATGTTTTTGCCCAGGTTGGCCTCAGACTGAAATTCTTCTGTCTCCTGCATAGTTGGGATAAACAGGCATGGGCCACCATGCCTGTTTGAGATGGGATCTCACTAACTTTTTGCTGGGGCTGGTCTGAAACCTCAATCCTCCTGATCTCTGCCTCCTGAGTAGCCGGGATTACAGGCATGAGCCACTACACCTGGCTCTGATTTGATTTAAAACAAACAAACAAACAAACCAACCCCAACTATTCTGGGATGGTTAAGACCTGAGAAAGAGCAGGTTTGAGAGGGACAGAGGATTTCTTGGTTATGCTTTATATGTACTAAAGCCAAGTGGCCTCCAAGACATCCTTGTGGGGCTGCCAGAGGGAGTGAGGGTGCACAGATCACTGGCTCAGGGCGGTGGTCAGGCCTGAAGAGAGAGATCTGGGAGTCACTTCTGAACTCACTCATGGAGCTTTTTCTTTCCTTCGAATAATGTTCCTAGAATAGATTTCCAGAAGTAGGATTACTGAGTAAAATGGCAGGAGCCTTTAAAGTTCCCTGGCGCCATTGCCAGGTTTTATTGTCAAGGGATAGTATTTATTCAGTGTTAGCAGCCAGTACCCATGCGTCACTTAGGTTCTCTTTCCAGCCTGACATATTGTAATTTCTTCCACTTCCCCCTAATTTTTGCTACTATAATTGGCAAAGAAATGGCCATTCAGTTTTTAAACTGAGTGTGTCTGCTCATTAGAAGAGTAGACGTTTCTCCATGTTTGCCTCCTGGTAGGATTTCTTCCTCTCTGTGCCTTTGCTCATTATTATTTTTTATTATTATAAAGTATTTTTGTCACAGCTGTAAGGGCACAAGTAGTGACACTCAGGCCTGCTCTGACATGCAGGTGGACAAGGGTTGACACTGTTGTCCACTCTTTCTTGGAAGTCTGGAAGCTTCTCCTCTGCTATCCTGGCTCGCTGCTGCTTCTGGCTGTTCCCTCCCTGTCTCTTTCCTAAGGAGACACCTTTTTCTGCAGCCTGCCCTGCATTTGGTGTAACTCAGAATAGCATTCTGGGTTTTAAAATGTCTAATTGTAGTGGTAGAGTGCACGAGGCCCTGGTTTGATCCCCAGCACTGAAGAGCCTAATTACGACGTACCCATTGTGCGGTTTCTCTGTACACCTGTGCAACTAGTGACAAGTGACCACCATTTAGGTCAGAAAAATAGAACTTTCGGGCTGGGGGCCTGGCTCAAGCTTGTCTAGCAAGCGCAACGCCCTGAGTTGAAGGCCTGGTACCGCCAGAAAAACAAAAAGAACTTGCCAGCTCCCCGGAAATCTCCCATGTGTAGTTTGTTTTTTTTTTAATACAGGGTCTCTCTATGTAACCTGAGCTGGCCTCAAATCTGGAATCCCCCTGCCTCCACCTCCCAAGTGCTGGGATCACAGGCGTGTGCCACCATACCTGGCTCGTATTTTAAAAATTTACTTATTGACTGATATATACATAAAATTGTACATATTAGTGGGACACCGTATACTATTCAGCTATGTGTATACATTGTTCCCATTTGTCTTATCAGTTGTAATTTAGTTCTCCTCTTAGAAGCAGCTTCTCAACTTTTGTAATAATAATTTATAGCTTTATCATCCACATGAGCCTTCCTGAACAAGCGTTTTGTTTGCTTGTTTTTGAACTTTCAGTAAATGGAACACACTGTGTGTTCCTTTGTGTCTTGCCTCTTTTACATGATTCATACATGCTATTGTGTGTGGCTGTTAGTTTTCATTTCTGTATAGTATTCCAAACTATTTCCATTTTACTCTTTGGTTTTGATATGGGGTCTTGTATTGCTTAGGCTGGCTTCAAATTCCAGGGCTGAAGCAAACTTCTTCCCTTAACCTCCCATGTAGCTAGGGCTAGAGTGAGAACCACCATGCCTGACCTGGACTTTGTCCTCCTGATGGGCTTCTGTGCTATTTCCAGCTTGGACTGTTATGTCCAATGCTGCTACAAAGCTCTGCTATGTCTGTCAGGAGCTGTACATGCACATGTACACATTTCTTTAGGATATATACCTAGGAGTAGAGTTTGTGGATCCTTCACAATGTGTACACAGTTTTCCATCACTGTGACAAAGTACCTGAGACAAACAACTGAAAAGGTGGGAAGGTTTATTTTGACATATGATTTCAGGCATGGTCATTTGGCCCTGTTTCTTTTGGGCCTGTGGTGAGGCAGTATGTCATGGAGGAGGAGCATGGTAGAGGAAGTCTGTTCACCTCATTGTGGCTGGAGAAGTGAAAAAGAGGAGAGGTGGGGTCTCTAGGTCCTTTAGGGCACGCCCACAATGACCTAAGTTCCTCCCAGTAGGCTCCACCTCCTAAAGGTTCCACCACCTCCCAGTAGTGCCTCAGGCTGGAGACCAAGCCTTCAGCACATGGGCCTTTGAGCGACATTAAGGATCCCAAGCGTAGCATGTATCTAATTTTAAAGCAATCGCAGTTTTCCCAAGCTATTGAACCAACTGTCAGCCCCACCAGCGGGCATGGGAGTTTCTGTTCCAGATCTTCCTCAATACTAGGTTTTTTTGAGGTGCAAAGCAGCACAGTTTTATTAGGAAAGGAAAGGAAAGCAGGAGAAAGAGCAGAGACTCCCGTGCGGGAGTGGCTGGAGGAAGGCCGCCCAAGCCTCCAAACTAGTTATTAGTAGACTTTTAAAAATTTGCCATTCTGGTGGACGTGAAGTGGTATGTCCCGTGTGCATGCGTGCGTGTCGCATCTTTCACGGTCTTACTGACGCAATCAATGTACAACAAACTGCATGCATTTTAAGTGGCAAGTTGATGAATAAACACCCACGAAACTAGAACAACCATCACTATAATGACCATATTTGTCACCCCTGGGAGTTTCCTTGCCCCCTCCCCCATGCCCTCCCTCACTTCTTATTTCGCTGGCAGTAGATGAGATTAAGCGACTCCTGTTCAGTGGACACTGGGACTTTTTCTTTTATGGTGAGCCATACAGGTCTCAACGATGCTGAAGGGTCACGGAATAATAGTTGAACCAGAGGTTGCAGGGGACAGGAGACACTAACATTTCAGGGGTCCGTCAGTTCTGGGCTGTCACAGGTCCACTTGGGGCCCTGCAAGTTGGTGAGTGGAGCGGAGGGGACAGGGAGGTGGCCAGTAGGCCGGAGGCATGAGAGGCCAGGGTCGTGGAATAGATTTCCACATGAACATCCAGGAGACCTGGCTTTTGGCCCCACCAGGAGGTGGGAAGAGACTGGGTGAAGGGCCAACCCCTGGGAGGTGCAGGGGGGTGGCGAGAGCCTCCTCCTCCTCCAGATGCAGAAGTACTGGGGACAGAAGGAATCCCTGAGGTGAGGCCTACAGAAGTGAGGCTCTTGGGAGACAGCCAGGTAGTTGAAGGGGACTTTCTGTTTGGACCACTGGGGTATTTATCAGTTCCCAGAACTGGGGTTCCAGTGGGCACCATTGAAAAGGATGGAGGGAGGGATAGTAGAGTTGGAGCCTAGAGCAGTGTGGGGGAAATGCTGAGAGAGAAGGGATGATCAGAGTTCATGGCTTAGGAGAGTGACTCCTATATAATAACAATCTGAGGCCCACTGGATCTGCTCCCAGGGATTGTGCTGCTGAGCGGTACACTTCATGATAGCAGGCCTGGAGTGCACATTGGTCAGTACTCCACTGTCCGCACCTACTGCTCACACCTGTAATCCCAGCTACTCCAGAGATGGAGATCCAGAGGATCAAAGTTTGAGGCCAGCCCAGGGAAAAGGTTAGAGGGACCTCATCTCAACAAGTAAGGCAATTGTTGGTGGTACATCTGTAATCCTAGCTACTCAGGAGGCATAGGCGGGTGGATGACAGTCTAAGTCCAGCTATGGGCAAAAAAGTCGCGATCCCATTTGAAGACTGAAGAATAAAGCAAAGCCAGGTGCAGTGGCTCACATTTCGATGAATAACTCGGAGTGGTATGTGCATCTGTCATCTCAGCTACACAGGAAGCGTAAATAGGATGGCTGCAGTCCAGGCCCGCCTAGGCATAAAAAAACAAAAGCCAAAACCTGAGACCCTGTTTGGTTCCTGAGCATAGATTACCTGCCCAGATGTTGTAAGGCCATGGTTTAGCAGCCCTGTTTCTGCAAGGCATTGTAAGCCACATATTAGGCTGGGGTTCTCAGGGGTTTGTGACCATCAAACGCAATGTGTGTGGGGAGGCCTGAAGAAATGTTCACTTGTTTTAGTTACTTGCATTCACCTTAGTTTAGTTCACTATAGAAATCACTAGTTTGGGGCTGCGACTGTAACACCGTGATAGAGTGCTTGCCTAGCATGTGCAAGGCCTTGGGTTCATCCCCAGAAAAAAAGTCACTAATTCTGGAGGTAACACAGCTCACCAATATATCCTTAATCTCCCACTAGCTCTGTTGGAGTAGCAACTCGGACGTGTGGGTCATAATGATAATGGCTACTTTTCAGGGACTTGAAGGCCTCATGCATGCCAGGCAGGCGCTCTGCCACTTGAGCCACTCCACCAGCCCTGTTTTGGGTTGGATTTTTTCAAGATAGGGCCTTGTGAACTATTTGCCCGGGCTGGCTTCGAACTGCGATCCTCCTGATCTCTGTGATCCTCCTGAGTAGCTAGGATTGCAAGCGTGAGCCACCAGTGACTAGCTTTGAAGACCACTTTTGTTGAAACCAACCCTTCACTTGTGCACAGATGTCCAACAGGTGACCTTTGATGTCAGAGGGCATCCTGTCTTCTTACCCTTGGCCGTCTTGTGAACACACTCTTGTCTCTTGTGCAAAACTTGTGGGTTTTTTTTTTTTTTTGCAGTACTGGAGTTTGAACACAGGGCTTTGTGCTTGCTAGGCAGGTCCTGTCCTGCTTGAGCCACTCTGCCAGCCTGCAAAACTTGTCATTTCAGTGATTTGACAAAATGTGCAAGGGAAAACCAGGACTGGTTCAGTAACATACACTTGCGTGTTTGGTAGAATGTGCTCCTGAACTTGGCCTAGTGTCTGAATTAAGGCGTCGGTGGTACAATGAAACCCAGAGGGTGAAACGGAAAATAATTTTGACAGAAAAAGTTTATTTTAAGAAGACACAAACAGCTCTAGCTATATAAAGAATACAGTTCAATTGCTGGTAGCAAGCCAGTAAGGAATGCTTTTTAAAAAAAAAAAAAAGAAAAGAAACGAAAGACAAGAAAAACCCTTTGTAATATCACCCCACAGACTGCTCCCTTCTGTTTGTGTCAGAAAGACTGGGGATGTGGTCTCTTCTAGTTGCTGCTGCTTCTTGAAATTCCAATCTAGGGGCACAGTCCCATCGCTGAGAGTGATGTCTGCTTAGGACATTGCTCTTCTGACCCTCGTTTGTAGTGACTGCATTGTTGGCACTCCATAGCACCGAATGATAAGTGCTACCTTAACAGAACGGCCACCTCCTGACTGCTCAGTGGACGGGCCTGTCCTCAGGCCTCACTTGGCTTTGGCAAGGGTGGTACTTGTGTTCCTTTAGGGTCAAGGCACAACCCTGGCTTCCTTTCCTAATTCTAGAGATCCTAAACAGAAGGCAGAAAGGAACGGTTTCCTGGGTGCTTTGGACTAGGGAAACCCTGCAAGTTACTCATGTCTCTGATTTTTTAAAATTTAAATTTCCAAAAGTGGGTAGATCCCTGGGCTCAAATGACAGAAATCAAGCTAAAGTTCCTCAAAAGCACATCTGCTAAGCTAGGAAAAGCTACAGAGGGAGGGTGTATGTCCTAGTGACTGAGCCTACATGCAATTAAAGGTCCTGGCTCAGGGTACAGCAGCCCATTCAGAAGTGTCACAGAGGAGTTTCTTCAAATGGCTGTGTGCAGGAGGAGCCAGCACAAGCCAAAGGACAGGTCTCAAGAGACAAGAAAGGGGAGATGTGCGGGAAGCCCACCACCCCTTCTCCTTCACCAGTCCTGTCAGACCTGGCCTGGACCATGCTGGGTGGTGGGTGGGCATGTGTGCACAGGTGTGTGATTCAACAGTGAACGTGGCCTTCACAGTCCAGGCGGAGAAACCATGCTCATGCAGGCCCACAGTTTCCCGTCCACTAGTTTCCCAGCGTCTACACAGCGTGTGTGAAAATGTGAGCGGACCTCCTCAGACTCCCGAGTGGCCTGATGGTGGAGATGGGAACAGGATGGACAGAGATGTGAAGTTTTCCAGAATCATTTTAGAGGTCCTCAAAACGGGAGGAGGTGGTGTGCTGAATGCCTACTGGGTGTGGTGTTGATGAGGTGTCCCCAGGAAGCAGGGGAAAACTGAGGGCACAGAATGCCTCCTGCAGCTCATTGGTTTTCTTGCCAGGACTGAGTGCGATGTCTAGGCTGAGTCGAAACACATTCAGAAATAGACACATGGGCATTCAGGGTCTTAACACCTGCCGTTGGAACCAGGAAAGCTGGTGGTTTCTCTAGGAACCCATGGATTGGTCTGGAATCTTATGGCCTGTGCATCCAGACTTTCCGGTGACAGCTCTAAACTCGTCATGGCAATATAGGACAGGACAGAGTGACCCAAGGTAGGGGAGCAATGATAGAAAAAAAGGACTAAGAAAACCCAGAAATCCATTCTTTCCTCCGGCTGACCCCAAATCTGGAGAAGCAGAGGCACGTTGAATGACAGGACACCCTAATGAAGAGTAGTGGTTGGCACAGGCACCCCTCTCCACCTGTCCACGTGCAGTCAGACTGGCCTGACAATGCCGTGGACGTGAGGGCAGTTAGCCACAGCATCTGGCACGCAAGCCAACAGCCACATGGGGCACGTTACAGAAATGCCCGTCTCAAAAAATGGTCTGGATCAAGGGGTCAGAAAACTATGAGACATGGGCCAAGTTCAGCCCGAGGCTTTGTGTGGCCCATGGGCTAAGGATGGTTTTCACAATTTCCCAAGGCTTCAAACACGAACGAACACACAGCGTCAGCTAGGAATATGCTGCAGAGACCGTGTGTGGCCCACAAAGCAGAACGCAGCTATTCTCTGGCCCTTTGCAGAAAAAGTGTGTCTAGATGATGGGGGGAATTCCATCAATCTCTAGTGAGAAGCCTCTGCGCATGCCTGAAAAGGAAAACCCGAGGCCCAGGAGAAACTGGAAGAACAGAAGTAACAAGAAATACTGCTCGGTATGACTAGCACAGCACTCAAGGTGCACTGCCTGCTAGTTTACAAACAGTGAACTATAGGAGGCCCAAGAATAGCTAAAGAGCCGGGCACCGGTGGCTCATGTCTGTAATCCTAGCTACTCGGGAGGCAGAGATCAGGAGGACTGCAGTTCGAAGCCAGCCTGGGCAAATAGTTCACGAGACCCTATCTTGAAAAACCCTTCACAAAAATAGGGCTGGGAGGAATGGTTCAAGGTGAAGGCCCTGAGTTCAAAACCCAGTACCGCAAAAAAAAAAAAAAAGAATAGCTTAAGAGTGGGTCACACTAAGGAATAGTAGACAAAGAATGTTCTGGAAGAGACACTGCATGTGGAGCTCAATACTGATTAGGAAATTCTGTTATTGTTTGAGATGATGTAGATGGAGTTTGAGCCCAGGGATTGACAAAATATCAAACTAGGTGAATTTTCTAGAAAATAAGTGAGTATCTCATGAGCATCTAACAGTCTGAAGACTTCTCAAAAAGATTAGGAAGGGAAGTTACAGTAGATTCTAGGAAAGCTAATATTTAAAGTCCTACTTTAAATAAACACTAAGTACAAAAGTTCACACTAAAAAATAAGTAGAGACATTAAGAAGAGACAATGGCAAGAGGAATCTGGGTTTTTCAAAAGAAGTCCTCAGAAGATTCCATTACATAGGGAAGCTGTCCTACTATAAAATGAAACTTGATCTATAAAAATCCGTTTTCTTACAATTTTTAGGGAAAACATCAATTGTGCAAAGTAGGACATAGCTATCGAATGTGGAGAGCAATGAAGGTTTCTAAAGGGAAAATCAGATTATCTTTGGATTCATGAACTAAAGAACTCTTGAACATGTTTCAGATAATATCTATTAATTCATCGAAATACCTGGGAAACTCATGAGTCACCACAGTAGAGGCCACCTATGGATCTTCTATTAATGTAGTGCTTTAAATGACAAAATACTCAGCCCCAAGACAGGAATTGAGAACTGGAATTGAGGCTGGGCCCTGCCTCAGACTCACTTCTTGACCTTAGGTAAGCCATGTGACATTTTTGGACTTCAGTTTCCTCATCTATGAAATGAGAGAGATTGGTCTTTCTCAGCTCTCACATTCTGTGAGTACAGATAAATATAGAAATAATATAAATACAACAATCTAGAAATAAGAAATATTCTGCAAAGGAAGCTTTGGAGTCAGTAGAAAAAAGTAGCAATGAAATATAATAAAAAGAATAAAATTTTAGCTACTAGCCAGAGTAAATATATCTCATTTAAAAATTAATGAAACGCTTTCTAATTTACAATTAATCGAGACATCACAACATATTTCTTCACCATTATACACATGAAGGAAGGCATAGGTTTGAGGTGTCTGGCACACCAAGCACAATGCTGCGTTTGCATGCAGAACGTTTTATAAAATTAGACATTAAAAATGCTCAAGACCACATAAGGAATAAATTTCTACAAAGTTTGGCATTACAAAGAGGCTGAGAGGGGTTAACCAGTTATTCAGGTTAGTTTTGTTTTGGGGTTCCTTGCTATAAAATCCCACTCTCTAGGCAAATCTTAAAATCAAAGCTACTTCTTCCAGAACAGCTACCAAGGTGAAGACAAGGATTTAAGGGTTGGTGACACCAAATAAGCCTAACACTTTCCCTTTTTTCTACTTGTGAGTTAAAAATTTTTTTAACCCAAATCAGGCCAGATGTGATGGTTAAGTCAAATAAAAGATTTTGCAGATTGAGCAGGAGTTGATTCAATCTGATCATTTCTCTTTCTTTTCTTTTTTTTGTACTGGAGCTTGAACTCAGGGCTTTGCGCTTGCTAGGCAGGCGCTCTATCTCAAGCCACTTCTCCAGCCTCGATCTGATCATTTCTTAACACCACAAATGATGTATGTCTGATCAAGGTGACGATATACATCTCTTGCCAAGAGACTGGTGACTGTAATGACAGCCAACACAATGGGAAAGATTGGGACCAGCTGGAGAGTCTTCAGGGGTGGCTATAGTGATTCAGGGGCTCGAAGGAGTAACACCACTGGGACACACACACACACACACACTCTTCAGGGCTGCTGCTGTTGCTGCTCCTGGGATCACACTTTTGAGACCCATTGCCCATTTATTACTGCAGTCCTTCAAAAATCCATTTCAAAGCATTCTAAGACTGCTTGTTTTCACATCATTGTCTAAATCACTCTACTGTCTCTGTCCTTTGACAAAGGCACTTCTTTGCACCTCTGTCTTACTCACTTATCCTTTGAAATTCTTAATATCTTTGTCACTTAAAGCTGAAATACATGCACAGGCTTGAAAGGGACTGGGTGCTCTGGTATAGATATGGTCTCATTCTCATACCAAGCTGAAGTGATAGCACATGACAGAGAGAAAATGGTGGGGATGGGGACAGCGACCTGTGTAAGTCGTACCTCTAATAAGTTGAATCATCACCACCAGTACTGGATGACTGACATTGGACGTGTGTTAGACAGTTTCACCTTTCACAAACAGGACGCATTTCCACAAACTCTTTAAATCTTTGTGTTCTTTTACTCGAATGGTAAGTAGAGTAGTCCTATTTGCATAAACATGTTAATATGCGGCCGATTGATCTAGGCCTTCTCAGTGGCGTTTAAGTAGCCAATTCTGCGAGCTTCTTAGTGGTAACCATATTGAACAGCACTGGGTATCAGGATAACTTAACTACCTTAGCTATGAACTATGATGATTCCTGGAGATAAAGGTAGTTCTATACTCGGGAGTGAGCCATCGGGGAATCTGGTTTTTCCGTGGTGGAAAGTACACTTCTACAACTAGCTGGTGCCTAACATTTTGCAAGTAAAACTTCATTCCTTTGGCTTAAGGCTTTTCCCCTGTCAAAATGTGAGCAACCCTCAAAAGAGACAGCATTAAGCCTCAAAACCGCAAAGTAAATGAATTTATCCCTTTCCTGAGAGCATGTTTTTTTTAAGAGGAGGAAAAGAAAGCAGGAGGCACTGAAGAGCCCGTACTGAGACAAAAGGACTGGAGAGCATGGAGCAGAAAGAAAAGAGGCAGACCCCGCCCCATTCACTGTTTGGCTGCAGGGCTACCCTGGGGGTGTCCCTACTGACATGGATGCTAACTAGCCAGGAACAGCAGGTTGCTTAGAACTCCACTGTTTTCTGAAAATACTGAAGATTCTTTAATGCATAGGCATACAATTCATTCTAGCAATGAATGGAAAAATAGCAATAAAACATTTGGTGCGACAATAGCTGGGGAGTTATCCTCCCCAAATCAGAAAAACCGTACTTGGAAGAACAGAAACTGATACTACTTTACAGAGTGCAAATCGCAGGGCTGGGTCCAGGGTAAGGCACTTGCAGGGCCCTGAGAGCAGGCGCCTCCTTAAATTTTGCACCCTCGGCACCTCAGTCGCCTCACCCTAGTCCCGGCCCTGGCAAATCATAGTAAAGTGAAAGCTCACCATGGTGTCACAGACTTGGCAAACACAGAAGGCTGAACCAGTGAGGAACAGAGCACTGAGCATGAGCTCGTCTTTTTCCCAATTAGTTCAGGGTTGAGGAAGAGGACAGGTGTGTGGGCAGATCCGCTCAGAGTGATAGGTAGAGAGATCGCAATTGGATCTGTGTTGTTTAGGTACTTAGGGTGTCAGTCAAAATGCTTGTTGGGAGAGCCTTGGAGACTCTCCTGTCTTTGCACATTGATTAAAAGGGATAAATTATCCAGATCTGATGGTCAACTTGTGATCAGTAAGCTAATATGAACTAGCTGACCACTGGTGGCCGTGCCTCCTTCGTGGTTGAGCTGTTGTCTAGGGATGGAGTTCGTGGTGTTGGGATGGAGGGACATGTTGGGGGCTGGAGGGAGGCCCGGGCAGGTCAAGCAGTTCAGGCAAAGGAGAGGAAGATGCCAGAAAGCCAGCCTTTGTGCGGACACTAACTTGCTCTCTAGTCCACACTCAAAGCACAACCATGCAATGAATACCACCAAGTGCAATGTACTCTCAGACACCCATTAACCACCTCTCTTGGGGGGTGGCTCTTTCTACTCCTGACTAGGTTGAAGCCACTCTAGTCGAGTCCCCTGTTGCTATTGGTTGGAATTGGAGGGAAACAAGGGGAAAGGACCACTTGAAGTGAAAGCTGACCAACCGGGGCCTAGTTCATTTCCCTCCAACCTCTTGTACAGTATATCTTTAGAGATAAATTTCATCATTATTTGTACAAGCCAGAGTAGTGGTGGCAGCTTCTCTGGAAGCCTTCCTGAGAGGGGCAACAAGCCCCTCTCAGCCTGGCCTTTCCAGCCTGGGCAGGCAGAGTAGGCCCAGAAGGCAGCAAACACTATGGTGGGGGGGCAGAGCGAGCTGGTGTTCCCACAATCAAGGGCAGGAAATCGCTTGAGTGTTAGGGGCAGGAAAGATGATTTACGTTAGGAAAGGTGTTACGTTAATCAGTGACTGGTGGAAGTTTGTTCCAGTTTGGTTATTTGTTTTGCAACTAGGCCCACCTACTGCAAAATAATAAATGAATATTTCTAGTCTTAGATGTTATCTCTGACTGTATAATCTCTGCCTCAAATCCTCTTGTGCCAGTGAGGACACCACTTGGCATTCGAGGGCCATAGAGGTGGTACAGATGTCCTAAAAGTTCTAGGCATACAGAGTTTTGTAGAGGAAAGCAAGAATCCAGGTAATTGAAACACATCTGGGCATTCAGCTTTAGAAGCTTTTGGGGAAACCTCCAGAGGTAGCAAGATGAGGGGAGAGGCAAAATCCACTGGAAGTAACAAGGAAACTTCAGAAATATCAGCAAAAGCAACAACTCTTAGTCTCTGTGGCCCCGTACTCACACTTTAGATAAAGCTCACTATGCATGATGATGCCCAGGGAACAGGCCCTGGCAGCCCTTCACTTTTGTTAGGCAAAATCACAGCACTTTTATTTCCCTACAGAGGAAAGCGCTCCCATCTTTGGAACTCTGAGTCCAGGGCAGATAAGTGTGGCATTCATATACAAACTAAGGCCAGGCATGAATCATTTTATTTCAGGCAAAACCCTTGACACTTGGTTAAGACCTTCAAACCAAATAGTTCAAATACTTTCAAAAGCAACTGGTATTTCCCTAGTTGTCTATTATTTTAAGTGGCTTCTTTCTAAATTAGAGGGAAGTACTGATTGCAAGGGACTTGGTGGGCTGGTACTATTTGAATTAGTCTAGAATTCAGAACCAGACCAACCAAAGGCCTAGACCTAAGGCTTCTATGTGAGAGGCCCCAGTCTTCTCAGTACTCAGTACTCAGTGGGGTTTTTCAGCTGCTTTGTCTAAGAGCTTGCTTCTCATTGACAAGGAATGTCGTGACCTACCAAAATGGTGACCTGTTTGTCTCTGAAATGCTTACTGCATCCTCCAGAAGATTGACTAATGAATCTGTTGGGTCGAGGGTGAAGGAGAAAAGGTCAGGGAGCCCTGCTTGTGAAGAAGACTACAATTTCATTTAACTTCCTTTTGGCCTCTTGGGACCAGCAGACTAACTTTCCAACCCCGGTCAGCAGGTTTTCTTTGATCAGTGCTTCATCTGTCTTGCCCCCAGACGCCTAGAAATCAGGCATACGGAAATGAAACGAACCATTGCTCTTGCTCTGCTTAGAAAATTAAGCTGACAAGAATAGTTAGCTTTGGAGGGGAAGGGGTGATGATAATTGTTCTGGAACTCTTTCAGTATTCCATTTAGTTCTTACATTCTCCCCCAGCAGAAAGTTGGTCAAACAGCAGAACATAAGTGGGAAAAAGTAGCCCTTTTTTGTGTTATGGGCCATAGCAACTTGTAAGGCTGCCTTTTAGATTTGGATAGCTACTTTTAGTATAGGTTCTTGGTTTTTGGAACCAAGTCAGAATTCCTTTAAATAAAATTCAGTCAACAACAAAGAGCGATCCGAACTGAACCAAAGTAAGTGCAAGCACTTACTTTCTATCTTCCTTGAGCGTTTGATGATGCCGACCCTTCACCTAATTACTTCCTGTAATGAATGTGATATGCAAATGAAATGAGTTCTTGGAGTGCAGCATGAGCTGGGCACAGATCTTGGCTATCCATGAGACACTTGAAGGACCTCAAGGCGCACGCTCAAGTTACCTTAGCTAGATGTGAGTGAGCAAATGTCTTGTTTAGGTGGCTGAGCTTGGTTCATCCAAAGCCGCCCAGTCTTGACCTTTTCTAGCTAGGTTGGGGGAGGGAGTGTAGAAGTTTATTGAGACTCATCACCCTGATCTCCGCATACACAATCAAACTGAAAAAGGCATGAAGGTTCGGGACAGAGTCACACTCGTATTTTGCACCACAAAAGCTATCTGATCAACCCCATGCCGATAAGTGCACACCTGTGAAATGCTCACTAGAGGACAGTCACACTGAGGTTGAGGAGGCCTGGGTGTCTTTCTGTTTCTCCACATAGGGTCGTTAAGGCCTCCTCGGGACAGTGGCACTCTCTGTCTCCTCCCCGCTCCGGTTTCGCAGCCCCCAATCTGGTCTCCTACTGTGCTCCTCAGTGACAGGAGCCAACAGACAGAGCAGCCAGGACACTGATAGAAAAGGTGGCACATGCCCCCTCACATCTGAGAAGTTCTTGGTGCACAGCACTGGGGGAAAATAAGGAATTGGGTAGTCAGTCATGGAGAGGGTAGAAGCGGGGAGATGCAGAATGTCTGAAGATAACTCAGTGCCTGGTGATCTTGGCTCTAGTTGAATTGGCCTCTCTCTGCCATCCAGAGTGAGTTAATGTAAAAGAAATGCAGGCCCTTTTGTTATTCTGTGGTTCCTTTTTCTTCCTCCTTCTCTACTCATGTCTAGTAAGTAACCCCTGCTGGTTGAAGCCAGGGTTTAGGTACTGGGGTTGTCGGTGGTTTCATAGTCTTTTGAAAACTGTGCGATGATTCTGCGAGCCAGCGGGTTAGTGGTCTTCAGCAGCTCAGCTGCCGAGGGGCGGGACCTGGGAGTTGCCTTACTTCCCTTCTTCTGAAGCAAGGCCTTGAAATCATCGTTTCTGCCAGCGTCTAGGCTGGCACTGCCACTTGGCCCTGTGGTGGGGGCAGCAGACTCACTGATGGGAGAATCAGCCGTGTTCTTCACTGGCGAGTGGGAGCTTGGCTTGCTGCCTGCAAAGCTCTCCCCAGGCTCCTTCCAGCCCAGCAGCTTTCTTTTGGACCTAAGTAAGAGAAAGTCTGATCTGAGTGAATTTGGGGAGCAGACATTTAGCGATGCTTCACAGAACTCCCTGCTAGGGACATGGTCAAGAACATGTGTGTGACAGCCTTGCAAGTGTTGTGTTGACTGGCTTTCTCTCTCACCTCTAGCTCCCCAGGTTCCTTGTTGGACCTCCTGTCCTCCATAAGCCTTTCTTATGGAGTCACTTGGCTTGGCCTGTGGCTCAGTTTTCCCCAGTTCTGGGACCAAGGGCAAATTTAAGCAGTCAAGGCTAGTAGGCGCAGTGACTGAATCAGGCCAGCCTAGGGGCTCATCCTGTTCTTAACTGGTGTTCCAGTTCCGGTAACTAGGCTCTTATATCCAGGATCCTTGTCACCAAGCCCCTGCCTTGTGCCCCTGAACTCCATCTGCTGTCCCTGTGCCTAAGCCCCTGTTTTGATATGCCTCCCAGTGCCACACATCATCTCTTGATGGGATTTTGTGGTACCAGGAATTCTGTGAAGGGTTAAATGTCTCTGACTGCAGACAGAGCTGTGAGAGAGCAGATGGAGCTACAATAGGCCAAGCGGTTGCTAGGAGACCAGGGGCCTCTCTCAGCACCTGGTCCACCCCTCCCCTCCCCTCCTCCACTTCACCCAAAGACATCAGTGAATTCGAGATGTGAGGCCCCAGACTGTGCTCACATATGTGGGTGTCTGGACTTAATCTCCAGGGACAATTCTAATGGTTGCTTAGAGGTAGAAGTTTTTCTTTAAGTAGAAAAAGGGAAGGCAATTGCAACTAGAATGAAGGCAAAATGGTCCAAACCTGTGTATCACAGTAAATAAATCTTCAGTTGTGCGTGAAGCCACAAACACGTCATCATCCTCCTCCGCAATCCATTCGGCTGTTTTATCACTGATTAAACTTTTCTCCTCGGTGCCTGGTTCCACAGAACTCCCTAGACATAAGAACCAGAAAGAAGGACCTTGAGCACAACAGGTAGGGCAAAGCAAATGCACTCTCATATGTTATTTCATCTGGTGGACTGTTCATTTGCTGAACATTCTCATATGCTATTTCCAGCAACTCTAGAAGGGCAGCAGGGTGGAGATTTTTCACATCTCCATTTTTCAGAGGAGGAACAAGAAGTTCCCAAGGTTAATGATTTGCTCACGGTAGAGTGAGGAAGATTGGCCCAGGTCCCTGTTCTCACGAGCCTTTTTCATTATAACAGGTGGTCTGAGCATGCTCTTGTTTTCTTTTTATAGTTATTTATTTATTTGGTGCTGGGGATGGAATCCAGGGCCTTGCACATACTAGAAAGCTCTCTATCACTGAGCCCTACTCCCAGCCCTGCTCTTGTTTCAAATATACTGTTTTTAAAAATCAAGGAGCTGAGAGCAATCTAAAGCAGTGACTCTCATGTCTGAATCTCAGAAGGAGCTGGTGAAGTCCGAGACAGCATATTCTAAAATAACCTGTGGCTTTGACATTTTTGCTTATTTTAGTTACAGCTTAAAGAAGGTCATGAGATTTTGATGTTTGGTGCTAAGGGTTCAAAAAGGATGAGAAGCATGGATGAGCCTTGATGACATTAAGTAAAATAAGTCATTCACAAAAAAAAGACAACTCCTGTATGATTCCATTTATATGTGGTACCCAGAGTTGTCAAATTCATAAACTCCAAAAAGTAGAACAGTGTTTCTGCCCCCCCTCACCCCAGGGGAGTAGCTGTTTAAGTGGTATGGACTTGCCAGGCACCATTGGCTCTCGCCTGTAATCCAGCTAATCAGGAGGCAGAGATCAGGAGGATTGTAGTTCGAAGCCAGCCCCGGACAAGTAGCTCAACAGATCCTATCTTGAAAATACCAACACAAAACAGGGTTGGTGGAGTAGCTCAAGTGTGAGCCTAGAGTGGCTAGAGTGCCTGCCTAGCCAAGCGCGAGGGCCTGAGTTCAAACCCTAGTACCCCCCCAAAAAAAGGGGGATAATTGGCTTTCATTCTTGCAAGATGAAATAAGTTCTGGAGGTGGGTTCTCAACAATGTGAATGTACTAAAACACTAATGAACCGCAGGCCTAAAATGGTAAATGTTATGTGCATTTTACAATGAAAACAAAAAGACATAGGAACAAATAAAAAGGGTGAGAATCATTAAGTAGGCCAGTCTTATGGTTTAAGAAGACCAAGCCTCAAACTATCCAAGGAAGTGAGCTCTTTTTCCTCTGGAAGGCACCAAGAAAGGCTGCAGGCAACAATACAGTCCAATGTTTCCGCAGCCTCCAAGCCTGCCATGGTCTCAGAGCATACTTAGAGCAGCAAATGAAAAGTACTACATGGTGAGTCCTAGGGTGGGGGATGCAGGCCTGGCAGGGTAGATGGGTCCTGAAGTCCGAGTATGCCAAGGCCTAGTTTGATTTTGTATCACAGCACTTGAGCCATGGGTAGGCTGGCCCAGATTTGGCCTTGGAGAGCTGGGTGCCCCAGGTCAGCCCTGATGCCAAGGGCAGAAAGGCCAACCTGCAGTTCCTATTCAGAGTAACCCAAACCCACAGAGGTGTCCTCTACTGATTGGTCATCCTGAGACGAAGATGATTATTCTGGGGCATCTGCTTCTGTCTCTGGCACTTGGCCCTCACCCTTACTCTCCTCCCTCCTGTGACTGAAAGAAAAAACCAGCAGGCAGTTTACTAACCCGGAGAGTTTGCCTCTTCTTCGTTGTCAGCCTGTGGAGCTGAAGTCATTCTTTTACCAGGTGATTGCAGGTGGTCGCTGGCAGGGGGACACTTGGCATCTTCCTCCAGGGTGATGATGGGGCTAAGAGGCAGTCTTGGTTCTGCCACAAAGGCCTCCATCTGAGCTACAGGGGAGGTGAGAGGCAGGTACAGCACGCTGGGCTTTTTTGGTACCGGAGGTGGAATCTTGCCTGTCTTTTTCTCAGCTTCTTCCTGGCTCTGGAGGCTAATTCTTTCAGGCAGGGCTCTCACCTTGGAGCCCTCATCCTCCATACTTGCCTGGGGAGACTGCTGTGTTCCTGAGAAGAGTGCACCAGAGGAACTGGCAAAAGGCGTGAAAATGAGAGATGAGGGTGCTGTTGACTCCCCTGGGCTCCGGCCATCGGGGAAGTTGGAGGACTTTGGTTTCCGCAACACTGTGTAGCTGTCTTGGGGGAGTGGCCTCACGTGTTGAATGGAGCTCTTGGGGGTCACAGCCAAGGTCGGTGAAGTTAGTGGGTACTCCTCAGGGACAGATGGTGGCTTATGCACCAAACTCGAAGGCCTTCGGGCCAGAGGAGGTTTCTCGGCTATGGGAGGTTTCACCTTTCTCTCTGGCAAGGTGAAGACTTCTTCTGCTCCTGGTTCCTCAGGGTGGTCTGGGCTCTCAATGTCATCTTCTGGCTCGGACTTGCTGACTGACCTCAGGCGAACAGAACGGAGGTCAGATTGAGTAACCATGGGCATGATTGGCTGGTTGGGACTCGTTTTCTGTGCCAGCTTGGCCCCAAAATTGGTATCGAAGTGATGGCGGCTCACCTTGGTTTTGCTGCGGATGGAGATACTCATCCCAGACAGATCCAGGTTGGTTGAGGAGGTCAACGGTAGGTCAAATGACAGCCGTGACTTGGACATTTTCTCCATTGGTGATGTTGGGGGCAGTGACGACTTCCTCTCGGGTACCACCGGACGTACCCGGACACTGCTACTTGGAGGGGGTAAGTGGCCCAGGGTCAATGACATGGAGACTGTGGGTGTAGGTGTCTCTGACTGGCTGGAGTATCCACTGGAGGGTGACATCAGTCCAGTGGGCCTTCCTGGGGAGGATACCTCCCTGGCCTCCACCTCAATGGAGAGCTGAGAAGGCGTCGTGGCTCTGGAGGTGGAAGGGGAGGCCAGAGACTCTGAGCTGCCTTGAACTTGAGTGCACTCGATGACTGTGGTGCCAGTGGCAGTACTGGAGCTGGACAAGGATTGGTAGGTGTCACCAGACTTCCAGTCAGAAAGATACCAGTGGTGGGAGAATTGTGTACCATCTGGATCTTTGAGGGTTGGCACTGCTGGGTGACCCTGAGCATCTGCATGGGATAAGTGATGTCCTTGGTGTTCCAAGGAGAGGCAAAGGCTTCTGGGCCTCTGGTCTTTGGGCAGCACTGACCCACCTTCTGGCAAGAGGACTGGCTCATCTTTGACCAGCGAGACACTGCGCATCGGTGGGGAAGGCTTCTTTTTGGCCTTCTTGAGTGAGATGCTTTTGGATCTCTGCCTTCTGTGCCGTGCTTCCTGCTCAGCACTGAGAGACGTAATGTTGTCAGCACTGTTACTGCCTTCGGAGCTTGTCCTGACATAAGGCAGGGCACAGGCTTCACTAGCCTTCTGCTCCTCGTCATGGTCCACAGCTGTGGTACCTGAGTCTGTGGGCACTGACAGTGACCGCTCCCGGAATCTGCTGGGTCCACCTGGGCCTGTCTCCAATCTGGAGGTACCACTAGTCAGAAGGCCAATCTTGGGGGGTCTTTCTGGTGCTTGCCTTCGTTGAGTAGGATGCTCAGAGTAGCTGGCTAACCCACTGCATCCTGCTGGGTTATCACGGGTGACAAAGAGAGTAGCCGCCTCCTTAGGAACCAGAGGTGGGAGTGTGTTCACAGAGACCCAAGAATTCCCCGAGGAAGGATTTTTTCCATTTTCATTGATTTGGTTGCTCTGGTTGCTGGCACTTGGAGTCATGTAAGTAAAAGCATCTCCCTTCCAGGAAGGGGAGAACGTTGACTCTGATGGTCCATTGCAAGAACTGGGGACACTGTACACCATCCCTATGCCCTCCATGCCGGGAGGGTCTGGGCCACCACGTGTCTGGTGAGTGTCTCTGGGCTCACTAGAAGGATTTCTCAGTCCTGGCGAGGTGAGATTTGGAAACCGAGCTTCCTGCCCAACGGCAACTCTTCCATGAACAACTTGAGAAGCTGAGTGGCTGAGCCTGGCCTCTGAGGTGGCAAAGTGGGCCGCACAGCCTGCTGGACTGTTGCTGTGACCTGCAGGAGGAGGAAAACACAGAACATTAACAGTGCAAGCCAGGGATTCCCCCATCAGCTGTCTCGAGACAAGAGCACCAACTTTTTGCCAAGAAGCATTTGCCAACAGCTTGGTCAGAATTCCTTGGTTCTTCCTTTTCACAGCTGAGGATGCTGGAGAAATTGGGTTCTTGCCCATCACCACACAGTGAGTCACAGGGTGCCCTTGAATCGTCCAGATGGCTGCCAAAGACTTAACAGATTTGACGATTCCTTTCAGAGTGGAAGTGTCACATGGGACTACTTTGGATTCTCCCCATACGTTCTCCTCAGGCTCATGAAACCATCACAGAACTCAGTGTTCACCAATCCTGAGATGGGGGCAGAGGATTCCAACCTAAGGACAGCATGGTGTGACTTGCAGCCCCAGTAGTGAGCCTGGAGTAGGCCAGAATGGAACACTAAGAGCCTGGTTGCATTTCTGGCATCTGTCACTCCTTACCTTCAGAACAAAAGACTTAGGATCACCTACCAATATGAGGCCACCATTCAGATGTTCCCAATCTCCAGAAGCTTCCTCATATATACAATTATGTAGTATCATTATTATTACTATTGTTATCATAATTTATAGTAATAGCCACAATTTGTTGACTGGTAATTACATCTCAGGCACATGGTCAGCAGATTACACAAATGGCTCTAATCCTCACCATGACTCTCCTGGGTCGATATCATTATTCCCAATTTACAGATGAAGAAGCTGAGGCTCAGAGTGGTTATATAACTTGGTTAAGGCCTTATGAAGAGGTCTGTGCATTTCTTTTTTTTTTTTTTAATCCTAGGCTGTGGATAGAACCTAGGTCCTTGAATATGCTAGGCAAGTGCTCTACCACTAAGCTACATTTCCAGCCCAGGTCTACGCTGATTGGACAGCATTCACTGCATGGTAGAAATGATTCTGTTGAGATGAAAGTTTTAGTGATGATCCCTGCCCTTTTATCTGTTTGCCTAATTTGGCATTCTGTGGCTATATTACATTTATAATGGAAAATAATGTACTGAATTTACTAGCTTGGGAAACCTACTTTCCATACACAGTTGCTGACCTTGACAACAGGCCCTTGGTTATCCTCAGTTGTTACCACATTGGTTCTCTCAGGATGTTCAAAGCCCTACTACCCCAAATTATTCCTGTTCTGCATTACCACAACACCACTGGGTGGCAGGGTTGGTGGGGACAGGCCAGGGGGTGGGTCTGGGGGATCAGCTGTGGTGGGGTCACCTTGGTCTCGCTGAGAAAAGTTAGAGAATCCAATAATGGTCCGCCTCCGCCTCAGGGTGGATTTGGGGTTCACGGCTGTCTCTGTGTTAAACAAGGAGTGTCGCAAACTTGCATGTTTATCAAACTGCTGCCCTGTAGCCAAAATAAAGACACTTGGGTGCATCCTGGTTTCAGTTTAAAGTACAGTGGAAACTGGCCTGAAGTAGAGAGAAGGGATGATGGCAGTAGCAATAAGCATGAGTAGCATCCAGGCAAGTGGCACTTCTTCCCCCCATCCCTCCCAATTTGGCGCTGGGCACACATGCTAGGTTTCACAAGCTTCTCCCAGGTCACCCATGTAAGTCTTAGGTGGACTGGGGCAGTGGTTTACAACCCTGGCTTCATAGCTAAAATAAAAGCTGGGAAGCTTTTAAAACTCCAATACCTGGACTCCACTCCAGAACAGTTAGCTCTCTGGGAGCAGGACTTAGGTAGAATCATTTTCTAGATGTTCTCAGGTTTCCAGCCAGGGGTGAGAACCATAGGTTCAGAGTAATGGGCTGAGACTGGATGTTATTTCAGTATGATTTTATTTACTTTATTTTTTTGCCATGCTGGGGATCTATCCCAGGGTTTTGTACAGGCTAGGCAAGGGCTCTGCCACTGAGTTACGCCCCCAGCCCTTGGTTTTTTGACAGGGTCTTGCTATGCAGCCCAAGCTGGCCTCGAACTTGCAATCCTTTTGCCTCAGCCTTCTGAGTGCTGGGGTTATGGGTCACCATGCCCGGCTTGATTGTGACCTTTCCTCAAAGAAAAGTCTTTATAGGGGCCTGGTGAGACTGGCATCTCCAAGAAGCTGTCTCACTGACCCCCAACATCTAGGAAGCAACCTGATATTCTATCCCATAACTTGATGTTGTCACATGTTGGCTTCTTTGTGGTGACTGAGCTCTGTCTATCTGTCATAAGCCATTGGCCCCTGGGAACTTGCCATGGGGTATGTGGTTCCCCTCCCTGTCTCTCACTCAGCAGCTGGTGAAGCAGACTCTCTCCTCCCAGTCATGCCACTGCACGCCCCTCCATGAACAAAACTTAGGGATGGATGGCCCCATGGAGGTAAGAGAGACATTTAAAGCATCACTTTGCAAGTCTCTCCTCATCCTGGTACATTTCCCTGGGCTGTGGGCTCTTCTTCCTGCCTCTCATTTCTCAAGATGACTCCAGTGGCAGCGGAAGACCCCATATGGAGCACTGCCACATATGGCCAGAACTGTCCTCATTGCCCTTGCTAACTTTTTCCAGGATATCAAGGCCAGTGCTAGCTTGCAGGCTCCCTCCGGTCCCTATGTGTCCCTGACCTATCTCCTTCTGATAGAACTGGCCCTTTTTCTCTTCCTCCTATAGTCAATGGAGTGGGGAGCAGGAATGAACAATGACATAGTGTGTGCCTGCCTGCAGTCACAGCCAGCTGGGCTCCATATATCTTCTCCCTACTCTCAAGGCCATCCCGGGCACCTTTTGGTCTTTTTGGCTTCTATCTCTTTTTGTTTCTTTCTACTACTTCCCTTTCCTGAAAACCTTGCTGAAAAAGCTGACGAAGGCAGCCTCCTTGGCAGACTTAGTATCTACTGGAAGGGCCACAAGGCGTTGGGTCTGAGTCCAAGCGGGACCCTCCCCTTTACCACCAGCACTCCGCTCTCCCTCCAAAGCGGAGTACTCCAAACCCAGCCTTGGGTGCACAAACAGAGCTCCTAACTTTGTTTCTATGTAAGGTCTTCCTGGTAAAATAACTTTGTTTGCCATCAAAGGGAGTTCCCGGAGGGTGGAGGAGGAGTAGCCACAGCCCCTCTTCTGCACGCCTCCATTCCCCCGCGAGCGCCATGACTGTGACAGTGCAGGGTGAGCTGGTAGCAAAGAGAGTGACCCTCCCTCCCCAGGTCCTGGTGCATTTCAGAGAGGGTGGGCTGTAGTGGCAAGGAGGGAAGGAGACAGGTGGTGCTAAGCAACTCTACCAGAGATGTTGATGGGCACAAGGTCAGACTGTGTAGAGCAGGGCTGAGGCCACCGCTTCTCCTCTAGGACGGGCAGAGGGAAGGGACCATTCCAGGCAGGTGGCTTGTCGGCTGTAGACAGGCTCAGGGAGGCCTCAGGGGCCCTCACGCCCTGGGTGGTAGTCTCATCCTCACTTAGCTGCCGTTTTGCAGGCTGTTGGGAGAGAGGGTGATGGAAAGGGTGTGCTTCTGACTGACAACGAGCCGGCGTGGTGCCTAGGATAGCTCTTTAGACAGGGTGGGTGGTCGGAGGCTTCGTTTTGGAAGGCAGAAAAACTCAGACAGGCTGCCTGGTCTGTGGAGGACCCACTGTGCAGGGCCAATCCCAGTGGAGCCTTGGGGTAGCTCTGCTGGTGAGCAGAGGTGTGCAGCAACTTCCAGTGGGAATGTAAGCAGTTCGAGGTCCCCTGTCAGTGGGTGCACGCTGGCTCTCCCAGGTGGGGGAAGAGGCAACTCACCATCAATACAAACTCCAGACGCCTGGCAGACTGGGGCCTTGGGCTGGGAGTGGGCTCAGGGGCCTCATCAGAAGAGCGGAAGGTCTGCCCCAGAAGTCTGGCCTCCGAGTACTGTTCCTCATATTCTTCTGAAAAATAGCACAGTGGAGACACACTCTAGGGGGCCACGGCCAAGGGCTGGGCTGGGAGAAGACCCCACTTGAGTGTTCAAGGTACAGATACCTTTTGCTACAAGCTTCTCTTTGAAGCTCTTCAGGTTTTCTGCATCTGTGCCAAGGAACGTGTCTGTGTGAAGCAAGAAGAGATCTGCACTGGGAAATCCAGTCTGGAGATCTCTCTTGGTTCCCAAGAACGTTTCTTTTTTTGACATAGTCTCGCTATGTAGCTGAGGCTGGCCTTGAACTTATGATCCTCCTGCCTCAGCCTCCAGAGTGCTGAGATTATGGGTGTGCACCACTACACCTAGATGCAAGAACTCTTACTTGAGCTTCTGTAGGCCTAGTTCCACTGTGGGTGGGGTCAAGTCTAGATAGGCTATGGGGAAGAAGAGGGAAGACAGCGGCATAGAAGAGGGCGAGGTTCACAGGCATCATCAGGAAATAAGAAGGATGTGTAAGATTTGAATGGGTTTGACTGAAACGATGGCTTAGATGAATAAATGAAGAAAGTACACGTAAAGAACAAACACTCATGGCTCTATGTACATTTGAACAAAGACTCTTAGAATCATGTAAACTTGGGCTTGTTCTTAGGGTTCTCCAGTCCAGCACCCCATTCTGTGCTCAGACACCCTCCTCAGCAGCCCTTCAGAATGCTTTTGCAACCTCAGCACACATGCCTGTAAAGAAGGGGGGCTTCCTCCCAAAGAAGGCTCATTCATTCCATGGACAGTTGGGGCTGTCAGCATGTCAGAGAAGTTCTTCCTTATCTGGAGGCAGAATCTGCCTCCCACTGATTTCTACCACTGGTCCTAATCCTGCCTGTGGCAGCAGCACCGAGCACATTGACTCTTACTCTGCATGGTAGCATTTCATTATCTGAACACAACCATCATGGTGTCCCTTGGTTTCTTCCTTCTCTAACATCACCACCACCCGGCAGGAAGCTTAGGGATTGTGGCGGCAGTCCAGCTGGGAGGTCCATCAGCTGTTATCTATTCTCTGTTGGAGTTAACATTTGTGGGCATAGATAAGCAAGTGCTGACAAGACCTCTTTGTGCATTTAGTGCCCACTGGGCACCTCTTGGGGGATCCAGCTCTGAGCCAGGTGCTTCTGGAAGTCCAGGGGTAGTAATAGTTTGTTAGTTTGTTTGTTTGCAGTGCTGGGGATGGATCCCAGGGCCTCTCTCATGTTAGGCAAGTGCTCAACCACTGAGCTACATCCCCAGCCCAGAGGTGTGATTTACATGGAGAAACTGTTTGGTTGGGAGGACAGAATAGGAAACTCTGGGTGCTGTTTATTGAACTTACGCTGGTGAGGTAGTAGCTACCCAGGAGGCATGTGCACCAGGTTATGTCAAGAGCAGAGTGAAGCCCAGAGTGGGAGCCACGCAGATGACCCTTTTGTCTTCTGGTGTCAGGATTCCAAAATCATGGGAGTCTCCCACCCAGCTCCTTGTGTGAAGGGCTTGACCCACTGCCCTGCCTCAGTCTGTCCTTTCCTCTCTCATGGCCTGAGCTGAAAAATGGGGGAGGATGCCCCCCGCCCCCAGTCTTAGAATCATCTGTCTGGAAAGTGGAAGGAAAGATGGAAAACGTATGCTTTGTTTTTCGCTAGGTTTGGAACTGTTCTGTCTTTTTCTCCCCCTGGTCCCTGTCCTCTTTCTTTGCCTCCCTCCTGCTGCTGCGCAGCTCAGCTCGCCTGCGGCTCTGGCCGCAGCCCCCCTCCCTCTCAGTACCTTGCAACAGGCTCTGGAGATTGAGCTGCGCTTCGCGAAGCAGCTCCTCTACACTCGGGGGCCTGCCCGAGGAGAGGAACACGTTCACTGGCTGTCGCCATGACGACCTCGAGTGGGCAGTCGCTGTCGCATTTTCCCGACCCGAGTTAGCTGCAGCTAGGGAAGGAGAGAGTCAGTGAGAGCGCAGCCGAAGGGGTGGGGGGAACGGCGGCCCCAGCCAGTGGGCGCCCGCGGTTCCCGAAGACCCGCCCCTGCTGAGGGGGGGGGGATGCGAGGCTGCGCTTAAAAGGCGGTGAATCGCGGTCCGCAAGATTTTTCCTCGACAGATCGTGCCGCAGTCCGTTCCCTCCCGCTCCGCCCGCCTCTGTGCCTTGGTCCACCCGGCCTCCACCGCCGCTGCCCGTGTCCAACGCCTGACGCCTCCTGGCCCTGAGCCGCCGCCCGCCCTCTCCGATCCCTGCCACGAGGTAACGCGTCCGGGGCCGAGCCGCGGGGCTCCCCGCCCCGATTGCCTGCTTGCCCTCGGTGCTCCCCGGTGGGTGTGGCCCGGTCTCGCTGCGCCCCGCCGCCGCCGCCGCCGCCGCCGCCGCCGCCGCCGCACTTCGGTCTTTCCCGCGCCCCGCTGCCGCATTTCTGCTCCTCCCGCGGACCCTAGCTCCCCGCCCCCACTGTCAGAGTCCCAGAGCCCCTGAGCTAGTCGAGATGTCCGAGGCGGCAGGAAATCTCAATAGTCTTCGCATGGCGAATGTGGCCCTGCGAGAAGAATTAAATGCCCTTCGCGGGGAGAATGCCAATTTGGGCCTGCAGCTCGGAAGAGCTCTGGCCGAGGTTAATTCTTTGCGGGGCAACGTCTCTAGCTACATCCGCTGGCCAGTGCCCATAGTGCCTGTCCTTACTGAGGAGAACTTTGAGTTCCCGCTCAGTGAGACTGACCCCACTCCCGAGGAAGAGGTGCCCTTCCTGTGCTGGCCTCCCCCGCGCACGGATCCCGAGTATGTCTCGGATGATCTTTTGATTAACGTGGTGCAGGACTACACCAACCCCGACGGGTCCACCGACCCTCCTCTGTCGCCCAGTCCGCCTCCGCCGGAGCTGCCTTCCCCAGCCTCCAAGGAGCCGCCCCCGCAGCCCCTTCTGCCACCGCTGGAGCGGCCCGACATAGAGCCTTTTTCGGGCGACCCAGTCTACCTGGCTGAATTTCTGATGCAGCTGGAGACTTTCATAGCCGACCATGAGGATCATTTCCCTGGGGGCGCTGAGCGGGTGGCCTTTCTGATCTCTTTTTTCACTGGGGAAGCTAGGGACTGGGCCATCTCAGTCACCCAGGAAGGAAGCTCCCTGCATGCCAACTTCCCGCGCTTCCTGGATGAAATCCGTAAGGAATTCTGTGGCCCCATCCCCCCACGTGTGGCTAAAAAGGCCATCCGCAAGCTCAAGCAGGGAGACTGTACGCTGGGCAGCTATGCAGATGCTTTTCAATTTCTGGCTCAATTCTTATCTTGGGATGACTGCCGCCTCCAAAACCAATTCCTCAAAGGCCTGTCGGAATTCTTCCGAAAGGAGCTCTTATGGTCCACTGAAATGGCCGACTTAGATGAGCTGATTCTTGAGTGCGTGGAGATAGAAAGAAAAGTACGTGTTCCTAAGCCAATCCCACTCCCTGGTGTTCGCAATGTCTTCTTCCCTTTTGCTCCCAACCCTAACGAGGATGAAAATGAAGATGAAGAGCGCTGTAGTGAGGGTGAAGATGGAGAGGCACGCAGGCGCAGGCTTTACCTGAAGGACCAGCGGAAGCACATGAGGGCTTTCCGGCAAGAGATGAGAGAGGAGGAAGAGAGGAGGAAGGAAGAAGAAGAAATGAAGGAGGAGGAGGACGAGGGCGATGAGGGGGAGGAGGATGAGGAGGATGAGGACGAAGATGAAGATGAGGATGAGGAGGATGAGGATGAAGATGAGGAGGAGGAAGAAGAAGAGGAAGACAAGGAGATGAAACAGAAAGAGGAAGAGGAGATGAAGAAGAATGAGGGTGATGGTGAGAATAAGGATGAAGATGAAGAAGAAATTGAAGTTGGAGGCCAGGAGCCAGAGCAGGAGCCAGAGCGGGAGGAGATTCACCACGCAGCCCATCACCACCACCACCACCACCACCACCACCATCACGGCCTACCGGAGGAGCTGATGGAGATGGAGGAGCCTGTCCTTGTCGACACTTCAACCCAGACTATTACCTCCACAGTTGGCTACCATGCTGAGAATTTCCTGGGTGTGTCACCTCCCATAATACATTCCAGCAGACGGAGGAACCAGAATCGAGTCCCACTTCTGGAGGGCCTTCCAGGTACCAACTCACCATTCTATAGCTCGCCACCACTGATTCGCCGTGCAGGTCGTTTGGGTCAACGCCAAATTCGAAGACGCCCCCCGGTGCTATTCCGCCTCACTCCAAGACAGGGGGGCCACCGAGCTGCTCGCGGCCGAATTCGCGTGTGAGTGCAGGGGCGAGTTGGCCACCCGGAACACACCCTTCTACTGTGTCCCCCGCCCCTGCTATTGCTGCCACACCTGCCCCATCTACTGACCAGTCCTTGAGGGAGATCCAGACCTGCAGAACCTGAAGAAGACCTGCAAAATCCAGACCATCTTGCAACCATGACCAGAGAGTGACATGTGCCCAACCAAGGCCACCTGGGAAAGGAGAGGTCAGCAGTAGCTGTCCCTGTGCTGTGTGTTCTGCTCAGTCCTGCCACAAGCAGGAGAGCAGGTTTCTGGGCTTATTCCCATAAATGAACTGGTCACCCTTTTGTCTACCCCTCTAGTTGTTCCCAATCCTCACCTCTCCTGCGTTTCTTCGCCTTGTTCTACAGTTTTACTCCTCCAACTGGCTCACCAGGACCTCACCCAATGCCTCACTGATTTGTCCCAGTGATTGAAAGGACAGGCTACACTGAACTCCGAAAGCCACTGAGGCCACTTTCTAGATATAGTTGATGGCAAGCAGGATGGCACCAAGAAACATACAGGAAGCCTATACTTGCTTCATGCCACACCTCCAGCAGAAGGGCCTGGAAGAGGACCCTACACCTAGCCCAGTGACAGTTCGCAAGGCCACAGGTCAAATGGACACTTTGAGATTTATTTGTCCCTGGCTGACAGTGGCAGGCTGGATCCACTTCCAGCCTTCCCTTAGACACTGTATCAGGGCCCTTGGACCAGCTTGACCAAATCTGGGGCCCTCTCCTCTTACCACACTGCTCTCGATACCCCTCTGCTGATAGAGCTCAACATGGCTGGCTCCACCCCTTTCCTTGATGTTTAAGCATAGACACTTAGCGCAAGAGGAGGAGGAAGAGGCAGAAGAAGCAGCAGCGTAACTCAGTTTGACATCCCAAGGAGTGGCTCTTGTCTTAGGGACAGGAACCTCCTTCCCCTGCCAGCTTTTGAACTGCAGCTCCCAGCCAAAAGCCTCTGGCTTTGCATCCTCGGGTCACCACCACTGAGGAGGAAGGCCTCACTCTTTCCAGGACAGACAGAGCGCAAGGGCCCATGGCCCACTCGGACTGCTCGTTAACTCCCTCTGACTTGGGAGAGAAGAGGGCTGGCGCTGCCGAGACTGCGCCCACTGCAACCTTGCAGGGGGACACCTCCAGTGGTTCTCACCTGGGGTCAACCCCTGGCTTACTGCTGGTCTAGGGGGTGACTGCCTCCTAGGTACTCCTGGGACTTCTGGGCACAAACCCAGGTGCCCTTACAAAGAGACTTGCTGCTCACCTTGGGTCCAGGAAACACTGCTTCTGTAGTGAAAAGTACATTTACTATGTCATCTCTCCCTCAAAATGCCAGCTAAATCCACTGCTGGCCCAGCTTGCTCCTGAACACTGAACTTTCTGTGCAGTGCCCGACAGCTGGGCACATGCAGCCCAAGTGTCTGTGGCCAGAGGGAAGAAAACACCATAAACGGAGCCTCTGTTCCTCACTGGAGTCTGACACATAACCTCAGCCCAGCCTTAGGATTTTGAGCCTGGAGGCCAGAGGAAGGAGCTGGAAGAAGAGGAGTCACAGACAGACCCAGTCCCCAGACTGGTTTCGGGTGAGATCTCTGTTCATCAGAAGAAGGTAAGATACCTTTTTGTTTATCACTTTTTTTTCTCAGCCCCTGTTGCTACCTTTTAAAAAGGTCTCCTGAAGAGAAGAGTAATACACAGACATTGTAGAAAATGGAGAAAATTTTAAGGATAAAATACCCCCAAACATTCAGAATCCCACCACACAGACGCAACACTTGCTGCCTTTCCTTCTAGTGTGTTCTCACTGCCTACTTTCAAAGCTGAGATCATCCTGCTAGTCCCCACCAGCAGGATTTAAAATGGCTGCCACCTATACAGTCATGCACACTGGCTCATTTATTTAAGCATCTGCTAATTTGTCAGACATTTCAATTGTCCGGTTTTCCCTGTTCCCACTGGGGCAGGAGTAGATAACCTTGTGAAGATAGTTTTGTCTGTTTTTCAGCTTATTTCCTCAGGAGAGAATTCCGGAAGGGGAACTGCTATTCTTCAAGGCTGTGGACCCTGTTTGCTGATGTCAACCTGCTGGCTCTGCTGCACATGTGCTTGTGGAGATGTGCAAAGGACAGGTGCCTTGCACCCCCCACTTCCAGGGACCTCTCAGCACAGGCCCTGCCTGTTCCCATGGTGCTTCTCTGAACCCTTGTAGCCTCAGCCAGGGAGAGAGTGGATGAGCAGTGAGCTGGTTTCCGGGCCTCTGGGGACAGAGGGGGCTTGGGCTTCCCTGTGACCCTCTCCCCACTTTCCCAGATCGTCAATATTTATTGTGATGTGACAGCCACAAGAGCTATAAAAAGAACTGTGAGCTTTGGGTGCTTCCTTGGGTTGAGAGATGGGTGGGGGGGGGTGGGTGGGAAATGCATGCAGGGGACTGGGGGCAGCCCAAGGATTCCCAGAGACCCGGGACAAAATCCCTTTGAAACAAATGTGTTATTGTTGTTATTGTATTATTGTTGTATCACTGTGTTGTGAAGATAAGAAATTGCTCTGTAACGCTAAAGCTTTCTCTCCTCAATAAAAATATAAAGGGTGTGTGAAGATCGTGTCTGCCTGTGTTAACTGGGCAAGCACAGATGGGGAGCAGTAGTCATCTGGTGCTTACTTCCTAGGCACCTCGGCTGAATCAGCACTAGCCTGGAGCCTTGAAAATCCTTGCATGAGGAAACTAAGGCCCAGCAAGGCTTAGGGGATATGCCTACATTCTACGCATGTGTGGGTGGCAGAAGTTGTTAGGAAGGAAGTGGAAGCACCAGGCATATTGAAAAACAGCATTAATAACACACACACACACACACACACACACACACACACACACACACACACACACACACAAAACTTTGGAGTGTAGAGGGAGGGAGGGCCCTTCCACTTTGGGGCACTAGGTGGCGCTATGGGACGCCAGTGAGCAAACTTGTGAACAGTTGGACACAAATCCCTAGAGATCTCCCTGCTCCTCACAGACTGTGGGGTCAGAAGAAACTGAATCCCATTCCAGGACTTGCCCATATTTCCCAGACGTGAAGAGGATGGGAACGCTTGTTGAGCTCCTACTAGTTGTGAGGGCTGTATGGGGCACTTTAGGTTTATCATCCTATTTCAACCCCATTACCATCCTGAGGCACCATTCACACCCTCATCTTCACGATAAGGACACTGAGGCTTAGAAGTCACTGCCCACAGGGTCAGCTAGTGAGTGGCTCCTTCACAACCCCGTCCATTAGTCAGCTCCAGGGTCACGGCCCCTCTCTGTCCCCCACTCAGGTGTCTTACTGTCTAGCATGCCAGGTTGGTGTCTTGCTTCCGCTGTACCATGCCTCCTCTCCAAACCTGTAGGATTCATAAGCACATTTGCCTTGGCCCTCGGAGAGGAAGAAAGGAAAGGGGAGGGTAAGAAGGAAACGCGTGATTCTGATCATTGCTAGGCTTTGCCACAACCATTCACAAGGCAGGTAATGTGTGCCTTCTTTTAGAGCTGAGAGACCTGGGGGCAAGTGCACTGTGTCAAGTGTGCTGTTTTTGGAGACTCTGAGGGAGCCATTCAGGTGACAGTTCCATCCTGCAAGGAAGCACCCGGCCAGCTGGGCATGGCAGTGCATGGGGGTTCATTACCCCTTCTGGGGAGATTGACAAGGGTATAGGGCCATGGGCTGTCCCCAGTGAGCACTGGGGCTCCCTGTTAGACTTCAGGGGGTTCAAACAAAGTCTCCAGGACCCCTGGGATTACTCATGATGTCACAGGTGAGGGTAAGTGAGGCCAGGTCATGTAATAGCCAATCATTGCAGATGGGGGCACAGCAAGAAAAACAAGGGCTGAAGCTGGAAGCACTGCGGAGAAGGCAAGAAAGCCTGGGGTTCTAATCCAGATCCACCACCAACTCCATTTGGGATCTTGCACAAGTCTCATCTGCTCTTAGGCCACACCTTCCTTACTTGTTTAGTCTACAGGACCAGCATATGTGATACACAGTAGGATCGCCACACCACTTTGGTACGTAAATGAATAAGTGGGCGAATAAGTGGGCCACTGGATGGAGACCTAGAGGCAGCCTACCGAGAGCATGTGCAGATCGTGTGAAGCTTTAGAAGACTAGAAGATTCCATCCAAAATGGAATCAGGAGTCAAAAACCCTCCCTCACCTGGAAAGATGTATCAACATGGCCTTTATTAAGGGCACAGGTGAGATCTTGTAGGCAGGTTTTGAAGTCAACTGCAGAAGCCTGGGGAGGGGTGAGCTGGCTTAGCAGAAGCTTGTGAAGAACATGTGATGGTGGGAGTGGGAGGGCTTGGTGTGCCTGGGCAGCATGGCGGCGCTGTCGGAGATAATAATACTTTCCTGGAGCACGGCCACCACCCAGAGGTGGGCAGGCCCCACCTGGAGTCCTGGCTGCCCAGCCTAAGGGGACCAGGTTGCACCTCACGGGAGGCTTTTTGTGTGCCAGGAGTAAGGAAATACCAGAACAAAGGAAAGGAAGAAGGGAAAGGGGGCAGTAGAGGGTAACAAGGATGAAGAGGGTCCCCAAAACCTTTTTAAAGAAATGGAGGAAGGCTGCCTGTGTTGCAGGTGCGGCTGTTCCTCCCCGTTCTGTTGGGTGAGAAAAGTGGTGTCTGAGGGGTCAGGTAACTGGCTCGAGGTCACGCCAACAGTCCCACATCCAGAACCCATCCAGCCAAGGGAATCATAATCTCTAGGGTCTCCACTTCTGCAAAGCGCCCTAGGCAATTCTAATGCCAGCCCAGTCCAGTGCAGAATAGAGCCTTGGGGATGAACTAGCCCAGGTGACAGTGGCCAACTTGGTTCTGAGCCTTCCCATGCAGCAACCAGAGCAAGAACTGGCCCAGAGATACAATTCTAACATACAGTAAGTGATCAAGAAATATATACATACAATTCTTTTTTTTTATTTTGGCAGTACCGGGTTTTGAACTTGCTAGGCGGGCGCTCTACAACTTGACCCACTCCACCAGCCCCTAAGAAATATATATGATTCCCCAGCATGTCCCATTGTCTGGTGTGCGCTCTCCCCTCCTCGACACATGCTCAGACAGCCACTGACATTCTCCTGCGAGAGAAGTGCCACAGGATAGGTATAGAAGTCTGGCCTGGAGAAGCCAGGACTATTGGAGCCCAAGCCTGTGCCCTTGACAGTCAGGGCTGGCTCATGGGACTGAAGGAGCAGTGGCATTAACAGGGCAAGAGACTGTCCCCAAATGGGGGTGGGCTCCACCTCCAGCTAGCACTTCCTGCTTCCTGCTCAGACTAGGGAAAACTCAGCAGGTCACCTCTCCCCAGGGACTCCAGGCAGCAACACAAAGCCCAGAGTTCTCAGTTGCCTTGGTAACGGTGGGGACCTACTTGGAAGAAAACAGTCTCTTAAAGGCTTAAAAGGGTGGATATTTCCTTTGACACAGAACAGGCTCTGACCTGCTCCCAACATCCCTCTCCCTTCCTGCCTGCCACACTCAGAGGTGGAGTAGGGCCCCTCACCTCAGCAGCTCTCCTAATGGGGGAAGTGGGTAGGGGGTGCTGGAAAGTAGGACCCTGGCTGTTACTGGAGAAACAGGCTAGATTGGAAGGTGTGAAGTTTTGGCAATGATCATATAGCCTGGGGAAGCCTTGCCCTGTAGGACCTGAGGACAACTGAACCTGAGGAGGGCCAGTGTCCTCAGCAATTCCTGCCTTCCTTCCATTCACTGTGCAGAGATGAAGCCTGACCAGGTATGGGATGGGTCAGACAGTGTCCAGAAATTTTAGATTTGTCCCCCTGGCCTATACAGTCTCTCTTCATCTCCCTCTGGACCGCTAAAGTAGCTCCCCCATGTCCCCAGTCTGTCCTCATAACTAGCCTCTATTCTCTGCTCCTTCTAGTCAGTCCACCTTCCACAAGCCTGCTTGTGTGGTGGTGTTGCAGAGGCGGGGGTCACAGTCCTTTGAACTCACAGATTTGGTCACCAATGGCTCTCCTTTCTTTCTCAGAGGAAGGCATACGGACCTGATTCTGGCATTCTTCACTACCTGATCATGAACAACCCATACAGGCTCACCTGCTCATGCCCTCCTTCTTCCTTCTTCTCTCCAATCCTAACTCCAGACATGTTGAATTACTTCCTTCTTCTCCTTCCATACCAGGCCCTTTCATATCTCTTGGGCTTTGCAATCCCATCCCTTTGCCTTAATTTACAACATGCTAGATGTTCCAGCTACTTGGGAAGCTGAGGCAGGAGGACCAATCAAGCCCAGAATTCAAGATCAGCCTGGGCAATACGGTGAGACCCTTGTCTCAAGGAAAGGAAAGGGAAGGGAAGGGAAGGGAGGGGAGGGGAGGGGAGGGGAGGGGAGGAGAGGGGAGGGGAGGGGAGGGAAGGGAAGGGAAGGGAAGGGAAGGGAAGGGAAGGGAGAAGGACAAAGGGAGAAGATGGATGAGAGAAGGGAGAAAGAGGAGGAGGAAAGAAAAATGAACAAACACTTTTGGTCCCACTCCAACTGGCAATCTTAGTTCAATGATTACTTCCTAGCCAGGTGTGGTGGTACACACCTACAATCCCAGCACTGGAGAGGCTGAGGCAGGAGGACCAGGAGTTCCAGGCCAGCCTAGGCTACATAGCAAGACCCTGTCTCAAAATGCTACTTCTTCCTTGAAACTGCCTGTGTTCTCCACATGAGCCCTGTCCTTCTGAGTTCCACCTGAGCCCTCTACTCCTGGCTCCACTGGCCCCTGAAGCTGGAGCTCCCAGGCTGGGACCATGAGGACATGAATTGTCCCCTTCGCACAGTGAGGGACAACTGGCCCGTAAGACCCTGTTGAGCGCATGCAAGTGGAGGTGACACAATAAGAAATGGAAGCCAAGCTTCCTGGTGGCCCCTTCCTAGCCGAGCTCTGTGTTGATGGCCACAACCCCTCTGGGGACCATCACCTTCTCTCAATGGTGTAGGAGAGAGTGGCCTCTCCTGGGCTGAGGGTCACATAGATCTGGCTTTGAACCCTGGCTGTGCCACTCCCTTGCGTATGCCCTGGAGTTGGTTACTTCATTTCTCTAAGCCTTGGTTTCCTTTTTCTAAAAATGAAGATAGGATAGAACATACGAAGATATATTATAATATATAATATGTGATATAATATAATGTATAAAATAGAATATATTGATGAGCTCATTGATATGAACTGGTGACAACAGAAATAGCTAATGCCTTCTCAGCACTGACTGTGTGTTGGGCACTGAGTGCTTCACATATATTAAACACCACAAAAACATCATGGGGTAGCTAGTGACACCTTCTCCTTTGACAGAATAAGAAACAAGGCACAGAGAGTTGAAGCTACTCAATGTTGTAACACTAGCACACAAGTGCTTTTGAACCCTCCAGTAAAATAGTCAAAGTTCTGTGGCCCAGAAATGAGGCCAAGAGAGCTGGGTGTGGTGACCCACACTTGTAATCACAGCACTTGGGAGGCAGAGATAAGAGGATCATGAGATCCAGACCAGTCTGGGCTACATAGTGAGATTCTGTCTCTCAAAAAAAAAAAATCCCAAAGCAATAAGGGTTGGATGTAGTCTCAGTTACTTGCTAGGAAGGCAGATATTTGGAGGATTGGTTCAGCCTTGGCAAAAAGTAAGTGAGATCCCATCTTAACAAACAAGCCTGGTATGGTACCAAGTAGATGGAATTATAAAAGTCCATCTATTCTAGAGACATAGTTAAGAAGATTGAGGTCTGAGGCTGACCCTAAGCAAAAATATGAAATCTCATCTGAAAAATAACTAAAGCAGAAAGGGGGCATGGATCAAGTGGTAGAGTACCTACCTAGCAAGTGCAAAGCCCTGAGTTCAAACTCCAGCACTGAAGAAAAAAAAAGGTCCAAGGAGCTGGAGAGTTCCAAATCCAGGCCAGTGTGCTCATCATTTGTAAGTCGTGGAACCCTCTGGCAATGTGGTATGACCCTTTCCAAAATAATGTTTTCACATGCATGAAATAAAATGCACAGAATTACAAAAGAAACCAATCATATTGAAATCATTATGAAATATTTTATGATGTTGTAGTCCTGAAATATCACTGTGTGAATTTTTTTGGTGGTATTGGAGTTTGAACTCAGAGCCTTGCACTTGTTAGGCAGGAACTCTGCTGCTTGAGCCACACCCCACCCCTCCACCGAAATATCACTAATAATGCATAAAATCTCAAGATTTAGTGGCAAGTCTATAGACCAGAAATGTTCAAGTAGTAATAGCCATAAGTGATTTTTCTGAGTTACAACTCTAGTGCGACATGAAAATCTTTGTGATTTCTGTTGGTGATACAGCCACAGATACTGCTAATGCTGTTATTATGGTTTGTTGCCTACATTCCTGATTTGAGGAAATGCTAAATTTCTTTGTGGTTGGTGGAGAAAAGATCAAGTCATGTTCTCCTCCAAGTTCATGGACTCCTAAGTTCTCACTGTACAGCCACTGGAGGTCCATGGAGCCCCCTAGAGTGTCAGAGAAAAGACAATGGCTGCCCTGTCAGCTATGGGGACTGGCAGCGGGACAAGTGTGTGGTTTCTCTTTCAAGAACTGTTTACAGAACTCATGAAGTCTGGCAGCTCCTTCTTCCTCTTGGTCCTGAGTCAGTGGGGCGCGGGGGTGGGGGGTGAGAAGGGAGAGGAGGGGTGAGGCTGCCACACTTGGTTTAAGTTTCAAGCTCACCACACAAAAGAGTTGATTTTCTGCTGTTTCCTTGCCAGGCAAATGTTGCTGGGGTTTGTTCCATTTTTAAATTGAGACCTGCTTGCAGGGGACACAGATTTCCCATTAGTCTAGAAATAATCTTCAAGTGGAGATGTTATTGGCTCTCAGACATTTTCTGAAATTATGAAGGCTTTTACCTCAAGACCCCAGACAGACTTAAGGCTTGCAGGAAGAAGGGCAAGGATTAGCAACTGGGTCAGGAACCTCAGAACAACAGTCAGAATTGGTACTTGCCCCAAATCCCAAATGGTTTTTCCTGAATTTCTGGCTTTCCCACCTGTCAGCCGAGTCCTTGCCAACCAGGGCAGCACAGTTCTGAGCACTGTGACCAAGGAGACATATGGCTGGGATGGCAGGAGGCCTTGGCTTTTCTTACTTGCCTCTGATCCCTTTCAAGACCCAACGTGAGCAATGCTCACGAAGACAGGGCCCCAGGCCTATCACAATGCCTGCCTTGGGGGTCCCAGCTGGTCAGCACCCAGTGCTTTGCTCTTCTCCAGGCCCTTGTACTTACTCAGAAATGAGCAGCACTGGGCTGAGGGCCATGTACACCACAAACTGCAGCTTGTGTCCCACACTGAAAGGGGGGAATTGTGACAGCCTTGTTCACCACAGCTATTGGCTAACGAAGACATTGGTTCAGAACGAATCTACCTCAGTTAGCAGAGAAAGCAGAAGGGTATGCTTTGGGATTCAGGCTGATAGCTCGAACTACAGGAATGTCCAGGAGACTTACTTTCTTGACTATAAAAGATGAATGTGATGTTCTTAGGCTCCCAAACATAGACAGAAGGAGGCTAAGGGCCGAACAGGAATTCAAAAGACCTGGAGTTAGCTAGATTGATCAAGAGTAAGAGAGAAGGTCCTCAATTACTAAAATCAGAAGTGAAGGAGGGGACATTATAATTGACCTTACAGTAATAAGAAGGATTAGAAGGAATACACTATGAACAATTACATGACAATAAATTAGACAAGTTAGATGAAGTGCCTAAATTCCCAGAAAGATGCAGATTATTGAAAATGACTAAAGAAATAGAAACTCCAAATAACAGCAACTAAAGAGATTGAATTAGTAATCAAAACTATCCATAAGGAAAAGACCAGACACAGATGGCTTCATTTGTGGATTCTACCAAACATTTAAAGAAGAATTAACACAAGAAGAATTTCAAAGTACGGGAGAGATAACAATTCTCAAGTCACTGTATTAGACCAATCTCACCCTGATAGCAATACTGATACACACATCATAGGAGAAGTGCAGACCAATATCTCTTATGAATATGGATGCAAAAATCCTCAATAAAATAATAGAAAGCCAAATTCAGTAATATATAAAAAAGATCACTTACAATGACTAAGTGGGATTTACTCCAGGAATATAAGGTTGTTTTAACATCTGAAAATCATATTGATAGAACAAAAACAAAAAGACAATCATCTTAGACATAGAAAAATGATTTGATGAAAAATTCAATACCCTTTCATGATAAAAAAAAATTCAACAAACTAGGAATAGATGGGGACTTCCTCAAACTGGCAAAGCTCATCTATGAGAAACTCACATTAACATCACACTTAATAGTGAGACACCAAATGTTTTTCCCCTAAGATCATGTATAAGCAAGAGTGTCCACTCTTACTACTTCCATTCAACATTGTACTGGAGGTTGTAGCCAGAGTGATCAGACAAGAAAAAGAAATAAAAGGCATACAAATTGGAAAGGAAGAAGTAAGTTATATTTGCATAGATGACATGATCTCATACATGCAAAATTCTAGGGAATCCATTAAAAATCTATTAGAACAAATAAACATGTTCTGTAAGGTTGCAGGTTATGAAATTAATATAAAAGTTGCATTGCTACATACTTACAATGAGCAATCTGAAATGAAATAAGAAAAATAATTACATTTATACTATCATCAAAATACATAGGAATAATTTTGACAACAGTGGTGCAAGGGCTGGATCAAGTGGTAGAGCACTTGTCTACTGTGCAAAACTTGTACACTGAAAACTACAAAAAATGAAAAATGGAAAGGTATTCCTGTTCATGGATAAATACTTAATATTGTTAACATGTCAATACTCCTCAAATTGATCTACAGATTCAATATAATCCTTATCAGAATTTCAATTTCTTGGGCTTGGATGTAGCTCTATGTAGAGAGCTTTCCTAGCATACACGAGACCCTGGGTTTTATTGCTGCATCAAAAAAGGAAAGACAAACAAAAGATGAAGAATTTCAATTTCTTTGTAGGAACTGACAAAGTGATTCTAAAATCCATGTGGAAATTGAGGGATCCCATAATAGCTAAAACAATCTTGAAAAGAACAAGATTGGAGGACTCAGACTTCCCAATTTCAAAACTTTATGCAAAGCTATAATAATTAAAATATTGTGTTGCTAACCTAAGGATAGATAGAGAAATCAATATAACAGAATTGAATCCAGAAATAAACCCATACATCTATGGCCCATTGATTTTTTTTTCTTTTTCTTTTATTATTCATATGTGCATACAAGGCTTGGTTCATTTCTCCCCCCTGCCCCCACCCCCTCCCTTACCACCCACTCCGCCCCCTCCCTCTCCCCCCCACCCCCTCAATACCCAGCAGAAACTATTTTGCCCTTATTTCTAATTTTGTTGTAGAGAGAGTATAAGCAATAACAGGAAGGAACAAGGGTTTTTGCTGGTTGAGATAAGGATAGCTATACAGGGCATTGACTCACATTGATTTCCTGTGCGTGGGTGTTACCTTCTAGGTTAATTCTTTTTGATCTAACCTTTTCTCTAGTACCTGTTCCCCTTTTCCTATTGGCCTCAGTTGCTTTTAAGGTATCTGCTTTAGTTTCTCTGCGTTAAGGGCAACAAATGCTAGCTAATTTTTTAGGTGTCTTACCTATCCTCACCCCTCCCTTGTGTGCTCTCGCTTTTATCATGTGCTCATAGTCTAATCCCATTGTTGTGTTTGCCCTTGATCTAATGTCCACATATGAGGGAGAACATACGATTTTTGGTCTTTTGAGCCAGGCTAACCTCACTCAGAATGATGTTCTCCAATTCCATCCATTTACCAGCGAATGATAACATTTCGTTCTTCTTCATGGCTGCACAAAATTCCATTGTGTATAAATACCACATTTTCTTAATCCATTCGTCAGTGGTGGGGCATCTTGGCTGTTTCCATAACTTGGCTATTGTGAATAGTGCCGCAATAAACGTGGGTGTGCAGGTGCCTCTGGAGTAACAGTCTTTTGGGTATATCCCCAAGAGTGGTATTGCTGGATCAAACGGTAGCTCAATGTCTAGCTTTTTAAGTAGCCTCCAAATTTTTTTCCAGAGTGGTTGTACTAGTCTACATCCCCACCAACAGTGTAAGAGGGTTCCTTTTTCCCCGCATCCTCGCCAACACCTGTTGTTGGTGGTGTTGCTGATGATGGCTATTCTAACAGGGGTGAGGTGGAATCTTAGTGTGGTTTTAATTTGCATTTCCTTTATTGCTAGAGATGGTGAGCATTTTTTCATGTGTTTTTTGGCCATTTGAATTTCTTCTTTTGAGAAAGTTCTGTTTAGTTCACTTGCCCATTTCTTTATTGGTTCATTAGTTTTGGGAGAATTTAGTTTTTTAAGTTCCCTATATATTCTGGTTATCAGTCCTTTGTCTGATATATAGTTGGCAAATATTTTCTCCCACTCTGTGGGTGTTCTCTTCGGTTTAGAGACCATTTCTTTTGATGTACAGAAGCTTTTTAGCTTTATGAGGTCCCATTTATCTATGCTATCTCTTAGTTGCTGTGCTGCTGGGGTTTCATTGAGAAAGTTCTTACCTATACCTACTAACTCCAGAGTATTTCCTACTCTTTCCTGTATCAACTTAAGAGTTTGGGGTCTGATATTAAGATCCTTGATCCATTTTGAGTTAATCTTGGTATAGGGTGATATACATGGATCTAGTTTCAGTTTTTTGCAGACTGCTAACTAGTTTTCCCAGCAGTTTTTGTTGAAGAGGCTGCTATTTCTCCATCGTATATTTTTAGCTCCTTTGTCAAAGACAAGTTGGTTATAGTTGTGTGGCTTCATATCTGGGTCCTCTATTCTGTTCCACTGGTCTTCATGTCTGTTTTTGTGCCAGTACCATGCTGTTTTTATTGTTATTGCTTTGTAATATAGTTTGAAGTCAGGTATTGTGATACCTCCTGCATTGTTCTTTTGACTGAGTATTGCCTTGGCTATTCGTGGCCTCTTGTGTTTGCATATAAATTTAACAGTAGATTTTTCAATCTCTTTAATGAATGTCATTGGAATTTTGATGGGAATTGCATTAAACATGTAGATTACTTTGGGGAGTATCGACATTTTTACTATGTTGATTCTACCAATCCATGAGCATGGGAGATCTCTCCACTTTCTATAGTCTTCCTCAGTCTCTTTCTTCAGAAGTATATAGTTTTCATTGTAGAGGTCGTTCACATCCTTTGTTAGGTTTACACCTAGGTATTTGATTTTTTTTGAGGCTATTGTAAATGGAATTGTTTTCATACATTCTTTTTCTGTTTGCTCATTGTTAGTGTATAGAAATGCTAATGATTTTTCTATGTTGATTTTATATCCTGCTACCTTGCTATAGCTATTGATGATGTCTAGAAGCTTCTGAGTAGAGTTTTTTGGGTCTTTAAGGTATAGGATCATGTCGTCTGCAAATAGGGATATTTTGACAGTTTCTTTACCTATTTGTATTCCTTTTATTCCTTCTTCTTGCCTAACTGCTCTGGCTAGGAATTCCAGTACTATGTTGAATAGGAGTGGAGATAGTGTGGCCCATTGATTTTTGACAAGGGTGCCAATTTCATTCAATGGGAAAAGAATAATCTTTTCCACAAGTGGTGCTGGACCAACTGGATATCCAAAAGTAGAAGAATGAAGTTGGAATTCATTCTCATTTACACACAAAACTAAACTCAATGGGGCTAGGGGTGTGGCTCAGTGGTTGAGTGTTTGCCTAGCATGCATGAGGTCCTGGGTTCAATATCCAGGACTACAAAAATAAAACAAAACAAAAAACTCAAGATGCATCAAAAACCTATACCTAATGGCTAAAACTATAAAATTTAGAAGAAAACATAGGTATAAGTCTTTGAGACCTAGGATTAGGCCACTGTTTCTTAGATTTGATTCTAATAATATAGTCAACAAAAGAAAAAATAGACAAATTAAGCTTCATCAAAATAAAAAATTATCTGTCACAAATAATGCCATTGAGAAAGTGAAAAGATGATCCACAGAATGTGAAAAAATATTTGTACATTATATCTGATAAGAGACTTGTGTCTAGAATATGTAAACATGACTTACAAATCAATAATAGAAAGACAATTCAAATCAGAAACTGGCAAAGAATCTGAAAAGCCACTTCTCCAAAGATACATGAATGGCCAACAGCCACACAAAAATATATTCAACATAATTAATCATCAGTGAAATGCAAATAAAGCTGCACTGAGGTATCACTTCACATTCACTAGGGTGGCTTAAAATAATCAGTTATATGTTGTCTAGGATGTGGACAAACTTGGTACCCTCAAACATTGCTGGTAGGAATGGGGCAGCCATTTTGGAAAACAGTCTGGCAGTTCTCCAAGTGTTACACAGAGTTACCTTATGAACCAACACTTCCACTCCTAGTTATATACCCAAGAGAACTGAAATATAGCCTGCATAAAAACTTGTATATGAATGTTCACAGCTGAATCATTTACCATAGCCCCAAAATGATGCATTCCAAATGTCTATCAACTGTGAGTGGATGAATAAATAAATGTAGTGTACCCAAACAATGGAACATTACTCAACAATAAAAGGAATGATGGACTGATGAATTCTACAACATGGATGGACCTTGAAAACATCAGGCAATGTGAAAAAAGCCAGTTGCAAAGGCCCACACAGTCAGTGATTCCAGACACATCCAGAATAGGCAGCTCCATACAGACAGAAAGTAGATTAGTGGTGGCCTAAGGTTGGACAGGGGCTTGGGGGAAATGGGGAGTGACTGACAACCGGCAAGGAGTTTCTCTCTAGGGTGATGAAATTATTGGCTAAAGTTGATTATGGTGATGGCTGCACAACTCAGAATTTAGTTTAGTATAAATCCACTGAATTGTACCCTGTAAATGGGTGAACTGTACGGCATGTGTATACTTTGTCTCAATAAAGCTGTCATAAAGGCAGGAAGGGAGGAACCTTGGTAAGTCAGAAACATACCACAACATCATACTCAAGCATCAAAACAAAGGTCACAAAATGCGGTAAGGGCAGCTAAGTGACAAACTGCAAAGATGCTAGTGTGTGATAGTAGGTTCTTCATAGCGACCATAAATTAGCAGATATTGGACCATTAAAAAGCAAAGTGGCTACTGGGGTGCAAAGAAATACACTGTAGACACAAGCACCATATTCAGACCTTTATAAACTCTTGCTAGAGTGTTTATGTTCTAGGGTCCACAGTTTCAAAGGGGCAAACAGGGCTGAAAGGTGCACACATGGTTGGAGTTTCAAGTTCACCACACACCCACCCCAATCATCTGGGCTGATCTTGGTCTTACAATCGGCTCTCCTGGTCTATGCTAGGATTTCACAGCCCAGTCAGGACCCTGGGACCTGTAGGTATGGAGGTGGCAAGACGGAGCAGAGAGCACACTGGCCAGCTCTACTTCTACATTTAAACATGGAGATCGACTTGGAGCTCTCACCAAATAGTTCAGATTTTTCAACAGAACCAGTGAGGTGACACAACTTCCAAGACCACAGTGGCCTCCCAGTTGGACTCTTTCTCCCTCTCTGAGGATGAGTCCATCACCTGACCCCATGCCCACCCCCGAGCTGTCCTCTCTGGGCCCAGTCATTTTTGCTACTGTTCTTAAGCCTCCTCAGGTGGACTAGGCTCTTACTAACATCTCTTTTTTTCTAACCTTGAGGGACTTTGAACTTGATTTTGCTCTGATGTCACTTGAGGAGCCCAGACTCATTCTCCTGTCCCTGAGCAGATGGGAGCCATGAGTGACTGTTGTACATCCTGTATCTTTACTCCAACTCTATCACTTACCCACAATTCATCATGCTTCTCTCATCCAAGTGAATTGACTTCTTATTTGGATTCCAAAGACATATTATACTTAACCACATTTCAAAAGTTTGTGACTAAAGAAAGAAATAACCCATAATCTCACCTTGTCCTTATGCACACATATTTATACATAAGTACAAACACAGTAAAGATAGAATTTTTGTAGCATATTTTTTAACTTATCAAGTCACAGGAACTTTATGTATGTAGTTAGAATCACTGTCATGCCGAGGGAACAGACAGAAATCCTGGGCTCTATTATTTACAACAATAACAGTTGTTACCATTTATATATATAGTGCTCCCAGTGTCCCAGACATCACTCTGGGCACAAAGTTAATCTCTACAACAACCTTATCAAGCAGCGTTATTATTTCTATCGTGTCACAGATAAGTAAATTGAGACACTGAGAGGTTGGAGGGCTTGTCCAAGGTCATTCAGCTATAATTCAAGCTGCCTGGGGCCAGAGGTCGTGCTTATAACTCCTTCAGAGAGTCTCAAAACTAGGGTGCTCAAGTGATACAGCACAAGGCCCTGGGTTCAATTAGCAGTACTGCAAAACAAACAAATGAACAAATAAACAAACAAACCCACAGGATCTTTAGCACCGCTTCCAGATACTCCAGTTGAGGCAGGCTGGGGTGGGGCCCAGGAATCAGTCCTTGCAGGACATCACCGAGCAGCTCCGCTTCCCAAAGGGGTTGTCTTATTCGAGCCAACCTCAGACTCAATTAGCTAAATGCAATTCCAACCATTAAAAGGACTGATAAACCAGGCTCTGGCTGTCATGCTGCTGAATTAATGTCCACGTGACAGTCGCCTGGCTCTTACAGCCAACTAATCTCACAGGTTAATAAGATTACTCAAGATTAACTCAGCAGGATTGTCCCCCAAACTAGAGGAGGTTCAGAGTTGTTCTTGGTGGAAGAAAGCTCTGACCCCTTCCAAAGAGAGCATTCTTCTAGAAGGGTAAGAGCTCCTTTATGTTGCACTAAGTCAAGCTTGGCTTTGAGATCTGTGGGCTGAGCCTGGCTCGGCTGAGAACTGATGGGTGAGTGGGGGAACCAAGTGGTTCAGCATTAATGAGGAGAATCAGATTTGAGCATTTGAGCAGGAAACAAATCACTGGCTAGTTTGGGCAGTTGTGTTCTGAGGGAAAAAGCATGGCAGCTTGGAGTTGGACACATCTGGCTTTGAGACTCTCCCTCAGCACAACCTCACTGTGCAGGAAGTCCTCTCTGAACTCAGGTTTCCTCGTTGATAAAACAGAGCAGTTAAAGGATCACAGGGTCCAAAATTATGTTGGGATCCTTAGGAAACACCTAAACTAAGGGCTGGCCCAAGGGCAGCCTCAAAGGTCACTGTTCGAGGACATGAATCAGGGATGGACATCAGAGCTTAGAGTGGGGGAAGCTGCCAGTCCTCCAAGTTACAGAACAAGTTTCCCTTTTTTAGAATCCCTTGGGCTGGGGATATAGCTGGGTGGTACAGTGCTTGCTTAGCATGTGAGAGCCCCTGGATTCAGTCCCCAGCAATGCCCCCCCAAAAAATTGTCCCTAATATCTGCCTGTGGCCTTGCCTTTCTTGGAGGTCGCCTCTGCTAGGCAGGCCACTTATAGCAGATGCCTCTTTGATGTGCCACCCAGATTCCACCTCAGGGTCAGGTGACTTACTCTCCTGATGGTGGGGTGCCAGAAGAAGGCATTTTTACTGTCGACCCTCTTTGGGGATTGCCTTGTCAAATGCTACACTTCCTTTTCCAGCAGCAACCTCACCCCAACTTGGGACAACTGAGCTGGCTCAGCTTCAGCGCTTCTTCTCCTTGGGTTGACCCCTTGCTGGGACAGTGTCACAGTTTACCTGGTCCCTCTTTCCACACAATCCTGCTTCCTCACCCACTGGCCCCAGCTGGAGATTCCAAGGGCCTCCCTAACAAATGTCCTTCATGTTAATGTCAGCCTGAGGGTCGGCCTTCTGAGGCTCCCACCCTCCCTTGGTGCTTCATAGAGTGGAAGGTGCATTGGTGCACCTTCTGCAGGTGACCCCAGCATAGCTTAGAGGTCACCGTTACAGAGGTTGCCTGCTGCCACCTTCCCAGCTCTCTTTGCCGGCTAATGGCTTCTAAGCAATTTCTAAAACAACAACAACCACAACAAAACTGTCAAAGCAAAATTTTTCTGTTATTCTTTTCTTTTCTGCTCTTATTTCAAAATCAAAACATGTTTATCACAGTCAAAAATCAGAACACACAAACAAACTGAAAGAGGAAAATAACATTTATAATCCCATACACCAGAGATAACCACTGCTGGTACCTTGGGTATATCTTTCCGGAAGTCTTTCTATGCCAAATGACCATGGAATCACACTGTAAACATTGTCTTGTGGTTTGCTTAGACTCTGTCACTACCAGGATAAATATTTTCAACCAGCCATGTGGCCTCCTGGTGAGACTAGAGAAGCGGATACTCAGAAACCTTTAGGCTTTTCTGACTAGACACCCTAGTCCATCCCACTCGCACAGTAGAGATGGGGAGATGGGGAAACTGAGGCCCAGGACGAGGAAAGGCCTCTTCTCAGGTCCCACACTGAAAGAGCAGGACAAGTGCTTCCCTCCAGCCACCAGAGGCCATCTAGATTACCGTCTGACCTGGCCCTGAGCCTGTCTGTCCAAATGTCTGAGTTGCCCAACCACATTCAAAGCAGGAAAGGAACAGGAAATGGGATTTGAATAGAAGAAATGGCACGTCAGTATGTCTGGGTCAGGACACTGTAGGGCTCAGCATTCAGCCTTCAGTCAGGAGGCTGAGATTCTGCACTTGGTCCTCAGAGGAGCCTGCAAGCTGGGTGCAGTCCCTCCCTGCAGTGCACCTCCCTCCTTTTGCTTGGTCCCTGCAGTTACCTCCCATCTGTTTCCCCACACAGAACCAGAGAAATTTTGTTCTCAAAATTCACTCAGGGATGAGGCAATGGAGTCTTAGATATGACACCAAAAGCAAGCATGAGTAACAAAAGAAAAAAAAATGGACAAACTGGACTTCAAAGTTAAACACTTTTGTGCTTCAAAGCCCACTATCAAGAAGATGAGCCAGGAACAGTGGCTCACACCAGCTACTTGGGAGGTGGAGGTAGGAGGATTGCAGTTTGAGGTCAGCCTGGGGGCAAAAAGTTATGGAGACCCTATCTCAAAGAACAAGCTGGACAAGTCAAATATCTACAATCCCAGCTACAAGGGAGGCAGAGGAATTTAGTCTGAGACTGAACCCAGGCAAAAGTGGGTTGAGACCTTATCTGAAAAAATAACTAACGCAAAAAGGGCTGGGGGCATGGCTCAAGTGGTAGAGTGCTTGCCAAGCATGCGAGGCTCTGAGTTCAAGTTCTAATAACACCAAAAAATGGAGAAAAAGAGTAATAGAGAAGTGAATGTAACCAAAGCACATTATATGTATCTATGGAAATGCCACAATAAAACTCCTCACACCATACAATCAATATGTGCTAATAAAAATGTTTAAAAAACAGAAAATTAAAAGGCAACCCACAGAAAGGGAGAAAATATTTGCTAGTCATATATCTGACAAGAAACTTATATCTAGAATATCACAAAGAACTCTCACAACTCAACAATAAAAAGACAAATAACACAAATCAAAAATGGGCGAAGCATTGTAATAGTCTCCACAGAACACATACGAATGGCCAATGAACACATGAAAAAACGAGAGGCCACAGGTGATCAGGGAAATGCAAAGTAGAGCCACAATGAAATCCACTTTGCAACCATGGATGGCTGGAATTAGACATCCCATGACAAGTGTTGGTGAGGATGTGAAGTCGGGCAGTCATACACTGCTGGGAGGAATGTGAAATGGCACAGCCCATGTGCAAAACAGCCTGGCAGTTTCTCAATTGATTAAGTATAGGAGTTTGCACAAAGAATTACCATGTGACCCAGCCATTCTGCTCCTAGGAACTGAGACTTGAAAACATGTCCACAGAAAAACTTGTACATAAGCTGGGTGCTGGTGGCTCACACCTGTAATCCTAGCTACTCAGGAGGCAGAGATCAGGAGGATCGGGGTTTGAAGTCAGCCCTATCTTGAAAAAACACACAAAAAAGGGCTGGCATAGTGGCTCAAGTGGTAGAGTGACTGTCTAGCAAGCGTGAGGCCCTGAGTTCAAACCCCAGTACCAACAAAAAACCCCACAAAGATTGTATATACCATGTGACGAATGTACATAAATGTTTCTAGCAGCATTATGCATAATTGTAAAAAGATGGGAATATTTTAAATATCCATCAACAGATCAATGAATAAATGCCGCATATTCACACAACGAAACACTACTGAGCAATAAAAAGGAACGAAGTACTGATACATGCTACAACACGGGTGAACCTTGAAAACACTATGCTAAATGGAAGAAGTCAATCACAAAAGGCCACATATTGCATGGTTCCATTTATATAAAATGTCCAGAGCAGGCAAATCTGTAGAGTTAGAAGATAGATCAGTGGTTGCTTACGGCTGGCGGGTGGGGTGGCGGGGGTGGGGGGTGGGGGGGTTGGGGGGGGAATGGAGTTGGCCAAAGTAGGAAGTGACAGCTAATTGAGTGAAAGGAATGGTTTTTGGGTAATGAAAATGTCCTAGAATTAGATAATGAAGATGTCTGCACATATCTGGAATTAAGAGACATTGGAATGCTAAGTGGGCAAATGGTGGCATGTGAATTATGTCTCAACAGCTGTTAGTAAAGAGAAAGCCCCCCAGCAAGACAGTCCTCCCCATTGCTTTTCATCACGTTAGACTAAAACAAAGTCCTTACTGTGATCTGGCTTCTGTTCCCCTCCTCTTCCCCACCCCCATCGCTCACCTTTCTCCTTGCTTGCTCTTTTCCCACCACAGAGACCTTCTTTTTTTCCTTTTGGTAGGACTGGGGTTTGAACTCCAGGCTTCAAGCTTGCTAGGTAGGTGCTCTACTGCTTGAGCCACACCTCCAGTCCATTTTGCTCTGGTTATTTTGGAGATGGGTGTCTCTCAAACTATTTGCCTGGGCTGGTTTCTAACCAAGATCCTCCCAATCTCAGCCTCTCAAGTAGCTAAGATTACAGGAGTGAGCCACCAATGCCCAGCACACAGGGGCCTTTTTTGCTGCTCCTTAAACGTGCCAGGCTCATTCCTACTTCAGGACCTTTACACCTTTGCACTTGCTGCTCCCTCTACCTGGAACACTACTCTACCAGATGTTCACATGGCTCCCTTCTTTCTTTCATTTGAACCGCTGCTCAAATACCACCTCCTCAAATAAACCTTCTCTATCCCCATCCTACTCACACTAGCCACATGGCTCTGCTTTTCTTCAGAGATTCCTAGCTCTTGGAGATTCAGGGGCTCCCATCCCTGTCCTGTCATCTTAAGCCCCTCCAACTCTCTGCTTCGCACTCAAAGGCCAGTGTTGCTTGAGTTTGAGGAGCCCCTCAAGGTAACCGAAAGGAACATGGAGCCTGAAAAGGGAAGTCATGGCCTCTGTGAGGAGTGGTCGAGCTGCTGCTCAGTCAGTCTGGACACTGGGCTACTCCACAGTCCGCTGCCCGGCAGCATGCCATGGTGGGCTTGCCCCGATCCACCTTGCTGCAAGGCTTCTCCCCCTCCGAAGGGTCTTCGGGCTCCTTGAAGGCAAAAAGCAAGCATGTCTGGATTCTCCTTGGGGCTCGGCACAGGTGCTTGATGAGGGATTTTTAAGTGAATGATTGAAGTATCTGGGCTGAAGACACAGTCTGGTTCAGGGTTTCAGTTTGAGAGATCCTTGACTTTTTGCAGAGGCTGCAAATCTCAGTGCTGCACTTACCATGTGACCTTGAACAAGTCACCTCACTGAGCTAAGACTCTGTGTATATTTGCGAAAATAAAGATAGTAACAATGCCACACAGGGTTGTTACGAGGATTAAAGGCCAGTGTGTCGAGTACACAGCTCAGTGGCTGGCTCACAGTAAAGACATGATAAAGAGTAGCTATCACTCTTTTTATTTCAGCTTCTACTCCTAATTCCAGGAAGCTGGGATGTCCTTTCCTCTTGCAGCTGAGTGCAGTGCCCACCTGCACTGGGGCAGTGCTGGCCCTCAGGTCTGGACGCCCATGGTACCGTGGGCTCCTTCATGGCCTCAGCCTGCAACCCTGCAGGGCTCTGGAGAGTGGTTCCCTGCCACCCTGTGCAAGGCCACCACCCAGGTGGTACGGTGGGATCCTCGATTGGCCTTCATCCCAATTCCCTGGGCAGATCCAGGTGCCAGGGAGATGTGCCCACAAATTGCCACTATCTGGAAAATTCTGTCCTCAAACATTGCACATAACCTCCACGGCCAAGTTACTTTCCTAATTCTGGTTGCCATAACAACTCCACTTAATGAAGGAGCAATTTTTTTTCTTAAAATAATTCGACCCGTTTCCATATCAACAGGGGTTTATTTTGGTTCCACACACAGCGAGGGCTTGGTAGCCAGCACCTGGCAGCACCTTCTGCACCTTGAGAGGAACTGGCATTTCCAGGGGTCATTTGCGAAGTGGAACAGGGACTTTGGTGGCCAGATGCACTGAAGCGGCCATGCCCTCAGTGAAGAAACAACAGGGTGTGGGCATCTCAGAAGTTCCTCCTTGGGGTTGTTGGGGTGGGAGGATGGAAGAACTAGGTGTTACCCAAAGTCTAGAATCTATATAAACAAATACCCCAAGCCAAGTGTGATGACACATGCCTATGATCCCGGCACTTGGCAGGGGGAAGCAGGAGGATTGTGAGTTATCGAGACCCTGTCTCAAAAAACAAAACCCAGCAGAACAACCACCCTATTGCTGGGCCTCCCTCACGGGATCACAGGCCAGGAGGGATGACAGGAGCGGGCAGGGCTGCAACAGCGTGCATAGTAAATGATTCTATCTTTGCCTAAGCTGACTACAGGTGACTAGATTCCCTCATCAACTTACTCATTCAACAAACGTTCCTGAGAAGCTACCAGAGGTTGGCCCTGTACAGGGGCCTGGGATGCAACACGAAGCTTCAGCTCTGCTCTTGGGAGCCACGGGCTGATGATGAGCAGGTCATTCTCAGGCTGCCTTCTAGCCCAGTGCTTCTCAAAGCTTTTGTGTGTGTGTGCATTGGAATCACCGAATCCTCAGGAGATCTTGTTAAAAAGCAGGTTGAGATGCAGTAGGCGGAGACGGGTGTGTGCACAGATTCTGCATTCCCCACACACTCCCAATTCACGGATCTGTGTGCTCCGTGGCCCTTCTCTCTGCCTGGCCTGCGTGGGAGGCTCTGAAGCAGGCTACATGGGTTCAAATCCTTGCTCTGTCCCTTACAAGGAGCTAGGGAAATTAGAAGTTGGGGGAGAAAACACAAACCATTTCACCTCTCTGTCCCCTGCATCCTCTGAGGGATGCTCAGTCCACTGGGATGGGTACCTTCTCACCGAGCAGAAGGGAATTCTGCTTCGCTTTCTTAGGCACATCTCTAAATGTCTGGGGTTTTTAATAAACAAGAATGAAAAGATGGAACAACCAGGATAGTGAACAACCCCACCCGGGAGGTCATCAGAGTTGCTGAGGAAGTCCGAGTCAGTCATCTGAAATGGTACTGAGGAGACAATTAAGCCCCTGCTTGAATGCACACTTTGGAGCGATTTGTTATAGGTAAGCCAGCCTCACTCAGGAATCAAATCTCAGTTCTGTCTCTTCTAGAGTTCCATGACCTTGGACAAATCATGTCACCTCTCTGTACCTCATCTACAAAACAGGAATAATAATCACACCTAACTTACAGGGATGTTTTGGAAGATTAAATGAATTAGTATTTGTACAGGGCCTCAAAATAATCATTCAACAAATGAAATTGTTCATTCATTCAACAAATACTTGTGAGTCCTTTCTGTGTACTGGGCACATAGACTTTGAGGGATACAGCAGTTAAGAGAACAGACACTCCCTGCCTTCATGGAGTTCACACAGAAGTAGAGGAGATGCAAACAATGAAAAAGAGCCAGCCATACACAGGGAGGAATAAACCAACATGCCTGATGGGGGGAACGCAAGTGCAAAGGCTCTGTGGTGAGAAGAGCAAGAAAAACAAGTCACGGAGGTGAGCAAGAGCCACCTTACTTTAGGGTCTTGCAGGCTGTGACCAACAACTTGGATTTGATGCCCAGCACAGCTGAAAGCTTTTGGATGGACAGTCTATGGCTAGTGTGGTCTGACTGCTCTCCTTCATGGTCCCCATTGCCAGGGAATCCAACACTCAGAGTTTCCCTCCTCCCTGCCTGGCTGCCATCTCCCCAAGTTCCCAGAACTTGAAGGCCCATCCAAGGCCTCAGGATTTCAGGTGTAGCTGCTCATTGGAGCAGTGTGGAGGCCGCACACCACAGATCTGTGTGCTCCATGGCCCTTCTCCCTGCCTGGCCTGCGTGGGAGGCTCTGAAGCAGGCTACATGGGTTCAAATCCTTGCTCTGTCCCTTACTAGTTGCATGACCCTGGGACAATCAACCCTAAGGACCTCAGTTTCTTCATCTGTAGGAAGGTGTAAGAACAGTATTTATGTCCTGACACTGTTGTGAGGATTCATTGAGTGACTGTGTGGGAAATGCCTGGCCTGCCACCCAGGAAGTGCCACCCAGTCTTGTAGCTAGGCAGTAGGTGAGAAATCTTTGGTTTGGAGATTGGAGTGAACTCATGGATAGTAAATGCCACCAATGTCACAGAACCCTGGAAACAGAGCAGCTACTGCTGTAGCCAGAATTGCAGAGCACAGCCCTGTACCATAGTGTGCAGATTTTCCCTCCCACTTTTTTGGGGGGGCGGTACTGGGGCTTGAACTCAGGGCTTACACTTGAACCACTCCACTAGCCCTTTTTTGTGATATTTTTTTTGAGCTAGGTCTTGAGAACTATTTGCCTGGGCTGTCTTCAAACTGTGATCCTTCTGATCGCTGCCTCCTGAGTAGCTAGGATTACAGGTGTGAGCCACTGATGCCCAGCTTCCCTCCCACTTTGAGGAATCACCAAGACCTGTCAATCTGACCTCCTATATCCCTCTCTCTGGCACATTCCCAAACCAAAGCCTGGGACTTCTCACCTAAAGACTTGTAAGAACCTTCTACCTGCTACTCTTCCTCCCTCAGCCCTTGCTCTCTTGCAATCCAGCCTCTACGGGGCCACTAGGGGCATCTTCTAGACACACGAGTCAGATCAGCTCAAAACGAGCAGAGCAAAAGGCCAGTTCCTCAGCCCAGCAGACAAGCCCTCCCCAATCTGGCCTCCACCTCCTCCTCACTTCACATACCGACTTCCTTCAGAAGCACCACTCTCCTGCCCCTAATTCTTCCTTTGTTCTTTAACACCCCTTCTCCCACATTCCCCCTTTTGCACCTAGTAGCAATTTATCCATCCTTTTAGAATCTCTGTAAGGTTTCCTCAACTTTGCTTGACTGTGTTTGTTGCTCCTACCCTCACTCCCTCACAGGACTCTCTCTCCTGTCTATTGGTGCACATGGATCCTTGTCCCGCACCAGGCAGTGAGCCCTCTGAGGGCAGAGAAGACAGCCGTGTGAGCAGAGTGACAGCATGGTGCATCATCGCAGCCCCAGCATCCAGCTCAGCCAAGTCTAGAGCTCCTGAGCAATAAAGCTGACAGGGCCCAGGGAGGTAAACACAGGAGAGATGGTTGAATGGGGCCTGAAGTGACGTGGAGAACCTTATACCCACCCACAAGGGGGCAGCACTCCTCAGTTTTAGCTGATACTTCCACTGTGGCCAGATCTTAAGTTTTTTTTTTTTTTTTTGGCAGCACTGGGGTTTGAACTCAGGCTTGCTAGGCAGGTGCTCTACCAGTTAAGTCACTCTGCTAGCCCTGTTTTGTGTTGGATATTTTTGAGATAGGGTCTCCTAACTATTTGCCTGAGCTGGCTGCGAGCTGCAATCCTCCTGATCTCTGCCTCCTGAGGAGCTGAGTAGCTAGGCTTACAGGCATGAGCCACTGGAGCCCGGCTTTTTTTTTTTTTTAAGTGCATGCAGTAGCAACTAATTTAAGTATTGTTATTTGGTGCTGGCGATTGAACCAAGTGCCTTATGCTTTACCACTGAGCTACACCCCAGGTTCTTAAGTTATTTTATAATCTATGTAGAACAACAACAACAAAAACTGACCTTTAGGCTACACTTGATCTTTTGGCCTGTCAGTTTGCAAATGCAGGACCTACTTTTGCATGTGGGTGAAATGAATGAATTAACTAATTTCTCTGAACTCAAGTTTCCTATAGCTAGTCTAAATTCCAAAAGTTGGGGGAGATTAGCTATTTGGTTTGTCTTTCTGGTGTGAGGACATGAAAGTCAAAATCAAAAGTCAGGTTTTTATATTTTTCTCTTTGAAAATGAAGTTGAAACTTCTTCTTCTTCTTTTTTTTTTTTTTTTTGGTGGCTCTAACAATATCAGGTTTCCTGGCAACCCACAGGCCTTGTGAGCAGGGCTGTAACCTCAATGTGGTGACATCCTCCCTCAGATGTGGGTCACCCCAGAAGGAAGGGAGAGACACGAGGCCTCAGAGCCTGTTTCCGCAGTGGTGGATTTGCTTAGCTTGTTAACCTCTTATACAGAAACTGCAGAGGAGGGCGATGACTATGTTCTCATCAGCTTCCCTCCGCTCCATACCATCTAGCTTGGCTCCAAATGGGAGCAGCTGGAGGAGCTGCTGAGAGCTCTAAATTACAGGTATCAAGGACTCCAAACCTTTCAGGACCTGGATTCCTGCCCCCAGGGGCTCCTATAACTGGCTCTTGGTGGGCCTTACCCAGAGTCTGCAGGGGGAAGTTGCATTTCCTGAGGTGTTGGGACAGCTGACATTGAGTGGCCAAACCCCAGTTCAGGGCCAAGACAACTTGTTCCCCACCTGGCACGGGTGCTGGCAGATGGCTTACAATGGCAACTCCTCTTCCCTGGGGCCATCCTGCATCCAGAATTTAGTCAGCAGGTCATAGGGGGAATAGAAGAAAGGTACGGGTCTCACATGGGATCATCCAAAGGGCCATCTCAGCTCCAGAGCCCCCAATGGGATGGGCTGAGGCCTCTGGTGCAACTACATCACATTTTAGCTCCTGCCTCTGACCAATCTTGCTTTACTTACTCCTTCCCAGGGACTGTTCTAGAAGGCAGTCCTAGGCAAACCTCCTGCATGCAAATCCCTGTCTAGAAATCTGTTTCCTAGAGAAGCCAGCCCATGGCAGCTCCCTACCTTGGCCTCTTTCCTCTCTCTGCCCCTTCTCCATTGGTGACGACAATGACTCCAATGGTTCCATGATCATCTCCAAGAATGACTCCCAAATCTTTCCTGTTGCCATGGCTACTGCATTTCCCAGAGCCCAGGGGACAGCTTCACCTGGGTTTCTATTTTTTAAGTCTCAAATTTAATGTATTAAAGGCAGAACTCTCTTCCACTACTCAAATCCTCTCTTATTTATTTATTTATTTTGTGGTACTGAAGTTTGAACTCAGGGCCTTCACCCAATTTTTTGTGATAGGGTTTTTTGAGATAGGGTCTCATGAACTATTTGCCCATGCTGGCTTCAAACTGTGATCCTCCTGATCTCTGCATCCTGAGTAGCTAGGATTATAGGTGTGAGCTACTGGCGCCTGGCTCCTCTCATTCTTCTGAACTCTTTGTTTCTATTCATGCTACCACATTCTCTGGAATCCCAGGCTGGAGACCGCAACATCATTTTTGTTTTTTTGGTGTCACTGGGGTTTGAACTCAGAGTCTCACACTTGCTTTTACAGCTTAAGCACTCCACCAGCCCATCAACATCATTTTGGGCAGCCTTGCTCAGAACCTTTCAGTGTCCTCTTGGTGCCTACAGAACACAAGTGCATGCTTCCTCTCTTTGTGGTCACGGCCATCCCTGTTGACCCCAATCAACCTGCTTTCCTGCGAAGTCTCTAATCCAGTATTCCTTAAAAAGAAATTTTTTTTTATTTGGGTTCTTTTGAGAGCCTGGTGAAACCTATGGATGCCTTCTCAGAATGTTTTTACATGCACAAAATAAACACATAGGATTATAAAGGGAGTCAATTGGATTAAAAGTTATCAACATGTATGTTTTAAATTTGTGACACAGTAACATATTTTTCACTATTGACAAACATATTAAGTGGCAGGATCTGGAGGCGAGTCTAGTAATCACCATGATTTTTTTAAGCAGTGTTAGGATTCGAACTCAGGACTTCATGCTTGCTAGGCAGGTGTTCTACCACTTGAGCCACATCTCCAACCCTTTCTACTCTGGTTATTTTGGAGATAGGCTTTTTGCCCAGGCTGGCATGGACTGAATCATGATTGCTTGGATGCCAGGTATGTGCCACTGTTCCCAGCTTTCTTCTGTTGAGATAAGGGTCTTGCAAACTTTTTTTTGCCTGGGCTGGCCTGGAACCATGATCCTCCTGGTCTCAGCCTCCCAAGTAGCTAAGATTATAGGCATGAGCCACTGGCACCCAGCTACCATGATTTGGAAGTAGTCATGAGTGCAACAGGATTTCAAGATACGTGTAGCAGCAGTAATGAGATTTAAAAACATCTGTGGCACCCATTGGAGACAGTCACAGGGACTGCTAATGCTCCTGTGGTGTGCTGCCTGGGTTCATAATGGAAAGAAGGGCCAAACTCTATTTAGAGGTTAGTGGAGGTAAAGTTGTCATTTTTCTCCCATCTAAGTACCCAGAATGCTGGCCGAGCACCTCTGTTACTATGGGGACTCTGCACTGGGGTTCTGATTGCATATCTGTACTTCCTTGAACAAGTGTTATACATTGTACATCCATCTGATAGATGCTGGGAAACTCACATTTGGGCACTGGGCTAAGTTGGCTCCATTTTCCATGTAGACCCTCTGCCATAGGCTGGCCAGGGCTTGGGGCCCAGAGTCGCACAGCTCACTGCCTGCCCAGAGAAAAATCCATCTGGGCAGTTCCCAGAAAGTGTCTTCCTTACCTTCAGATCATAGGCTCTATTTGAGTAACTCTGCTTATCTCCGCTGGACCAACCGATTACCCAGGAACCAGGCTCACAGGGTTGGTCAGCCATCAGGCTAGTTAGGGAGCGTATAGTTGAAGCATTCAGAGCAATGCAGAGGCCGTCCATCTGCCCAGGCCTTTCTCCTGAGACTTGGCAGCTGGGGATCATCCAGCCCTCAGGCTCATGGGGTGCTCTCTACACTTATCTTACTACCAGATGTGACATGTCCTACAATGCATGGATCATTCCTTACAATGAGAACTCATCCCAAATGACAATTGAACTCTAGTTGGAAACACTGAGCAGACAATCTATAGATGATTGCTTAGTGCCTCAGTGGTCCTTGTCGGCCTGGGTGCCGATACCTGATGTACAGCCAACTGATGGACATTTCTCTTGACCTCTGTCAGTCCCCTCTGACCTGAAATCCCAGTCACTCTACGGCTAGCATTGGGATTGAGTAGGATTGAGCAGGGACTGATGTATAGGATGGTGAGAGGGGTCCCTCCCTCACTGTGGCCTCTGATGCTATCAGTTCCAAATCCAAGATTTGTTAGGCCTTTGCTAAGTCAAAAGATGGTACCTGGGCCTGACAGTTGCTGCCAGCGACAGCAAATTGGCAGGCAGATGCTTTTAGTTTCCTCCACATGCCTGATATGTGGGACCCTTGTGGCTTTGCCCCCTGGAAAGGCAGGCCTGTCCTGGGCAGCCTCTGTCTTGCAACTTGAGCCAGGGCATGGGTACCTCCACCCGGGCAGGGGATGTGCCAGCTCCTGTGCTCCTGTGAATGGTCCATTTCCAGATAAGAGCTGTCGTGAGCCACCCTGCTGTTTATCTCCTTGGCTTTCTATGAACCAGTATATTCTCCTAAAAATACCTGGTCCCTATTTCCCAGGCCAAAATGCTCCAGGAAATGCCTGTAGCTCCTGGTTGGTAGAGAAGTGGCTTTTTCTGCTAGTGTGACCTGTATTCTGATGAATGGGATTAGTCATTTATTGCAAAAACAATATTCTGTGACTTTCAAGTTATATCTCATAATAATGAATACTTATAAAGGGCTACTTATTACAGTGCTTTTTACTTTATAAAGCACTTCTATTAGGTCGAACCACATGAAACTGCTATATGCAATAGCTTTAGGAAATTTTGTAGGGTTCAAACTAATGCATTTTCTCATTTGATCCTCACCACACTTGAGTAGGTATTTTTAGCCCCATTTTACAGAGTGGAGTACTAAATCTTGGAGAGGTGAAATGACTTTTGACTGAGGTTATGTACTAAAGAAATAGCACAGTTGAGACCTGAATTAAGTCTGTCTGATCCCAACCCTCATGCTCTTGATTCTTGGGGTAGAAGGATTTAGCCTGGAAGACCTTCAAAGCAATAATGCGAGGAGAGACAGATAAGGCCCTGAGACCATTCTCCCAGTCTACCCTCAGGAGTCCCCTGAGGTTTTATTTGTGAACTTTTCTTAGTGGAGGAAACAAGCAGGTACACAGGTGCCTTCAGTAGAAGGCTCCAAAGTAATGAGGTGACAAGTTTTAGTTTTAGGGCTTTGTGAGCAAGAGGTTCAACAAAAACAATATGTAAAGCATGTTATTCCCTGGATGCATTGTCCATGTGTGCGTTCATCCATCTAAGAGAACTCTACTGGGTAGCTCCATGTACACGCCAGGCAGACAGGGTCTTAATCAGCAGGGCTTCAGCCCTTTGGTGGACTAGAGTGGTAGGAGCTAGGATGAGGCCCCATGTGCCTGGGAGTTTGAGTTGTTGTGAGACTTCTCTGTCTTCCTAGCCTGGGCTTGATTTTTTGGGAGGCTACAGCTTGTGTGACCAGGCAGAATGAAGCCATGTAGTGGCCTGGAGCTTCAGAAGTCTGGTAACACTGAAGTTCTGGCTGTAGGACCCCCAGGCACTGCCCAGGCAATGGGGAACTGCGGGCGGGGCTGGTGATCAAGAGCTCTCTTCCAGGCTGCCACAGGGAGAAATTCCTCTCTCCTGCAACAGAGCTGCTCGGAACCTTTGGCTAGCCTTTGGCTCGATTCTGGTAGCTGGCCAGCTGGAGAGGGCAGGCCAGAGAGGAGGGCTGGTTTGGAAGTCATCAAGCAGTGGGCATAGGGCCACTGCCTTTGCTCAGAGACAGCATAAGGCCCTGCAGGGGAGAATCACATTTCTCAGCTTCCTGCCAACCCCAGGGGGCCGAGCCCTCAAGCCTGTGGTGGAGTCCAAATACTTCCCAAAGCTTGCCTGGGAGCTCAGGCCAGGCCAAAGCTGGCTGCTCCATCCCCTGGGCTCTCCAGACACCTGCCTCCTCCCACACTGCCAGTCCTCATCAGGTGCCAAATCCCAAGCTCAAGCACCCTCACAGTATGCAGCTGTGCCCATGCTCACCATTCCAGGCTTGAGGCTGTGTCTCCATAGCTGTCACGGCTGCTGCCCAGGACCACAGTGGCTGTGGGGCCACCGGAGTTAAGATCTCACAGTTGAGTAAGGTGCGATGTGGGTTCCTCCCACCACACCCTCCCTGACCACTGAGCCAGGGCTTTCCTCAGAGCCCTGTAGCCACATCACTCTGCTTTTGACAAAAAGGAAATGGGCATTGGGTCTTGAGTACAATGAGAAGTGCAAGAAGCTGTGAACAGAGGTACTTCTGAAGGCGAGAAAGGGAAATCTGGGGCAGGTCTCAGATCCTCACCTCCTGAGCACCACATTCTTTTCTCATCCCTGTGGCCAGCAGAACCAGGGCCCTCAGAGAGGGGTAGGATCTTTCAGACTTGTGTGGGCTCTTCTGCTCTGCACCCGCCCAGCATATAGGATTTATTGGGGTCTACAGTCAAGGCCCTGGGAGGTCCTAGAAGTTGCTCTAAGTGGTGAAGTTGAGATTTCAATCCTCAGCATCTGACCTCCTAATCCATTCCTACCAACCACAGAGGCTCACAGCTCAGGTGACACTTTGGACTGCTCTCCTGCTTGTCCTCCACTGTCCACGGCTGTAGCCACCAGCCACATGTGGCACTCAAGCACTTAAAATTAACCAGTGTGAATTGAAATGTGCTGGAATTGTAAAATATACACCAGACTTCAAAGACTTAAGATGCACCAAAGGATGTAAAAAATCTCATGAATAATGCTAAAATTGATTACATGCAATCTTATTTTATATATTGGATTAAATAAAACATTAATATTATCCTTTTTGCTGCATCACACATGCTAGAGAAGTACTCTACCACTGAACACTTCTTTTTTACTTCTAAAATGTGGCTACTGGAAATAGGGGATACTAGAGCCCCAACTGATAAATAGATGACTGAAATAAAACACATAATCCAAAATAAACCCTGCATATGTGAGCATTTAGGGTGCAATAATGATGGCATTTCACATCAGTGGGAGAGGGCTGATGGAATGGCTCAACTGGTAGAGTGCCTAGCTAGCAAGCATGAGACCCTGAGTTCAAACTCCAGTAATGCAAAAAAAAAAAAAAAGCAAATCAATGGGAGGAATATGTGGGTACCTTCAGAAAACTCAAAATCCTGTATGCAACTTGTTCTGTGGTTTACATAACATTTCTGTTGGCCAGTGTGCTGTAAGACTTTCTACTTTACCTAGGTGTCCATCAATAAGGATGGGTTCCATACATCATAGTTCATCCACACAATGGGATGATAGCAAGAAAATGGAGGCTAGGTAGAGTACTTGCGCAGCATGTGCAGGACCCTGCACAGAAGAAAAAGAGAGGAGGAGGAGGAAGTGGGAAAACTTGAGTTAATGGCAAATTGAAAAAAGGGCAAGGAATGGGCCAGTATGTATATAGTAGCCCCTCATGTGTGCATTAGAAGCATGCATAGGCTTACGTATGCAGAGAACACATCTGTAAAGACACACAAGTAACTGTTCTCATTGATGGTCTCTGGAGAGTGTGAGAAGGGCTTGGAAAGGGATGGAGAAAGTTGAAACCCTTCAGTTCTATTTGAAGTTTTAACAACAATGTGACATCTTCCAATAACAAATCCACATGAACAAAAATATATGAAATATATTAATATTTCATATATTTACTATAATATAATATAATTTACATAATAAAGACCATTGAAATAAATAACATAATCAGCTTGTCTTATTCTTTTCACAGCTTTATTTCCATTCTTCCACTTGCAAACCCTGTCACTTTTCTCTTTTTTTTTCCACTTTTTCTGTCCTCTTTCCTCCTGTTCTCTTTCCTCTCACTTTCAAAACTCACAAGGATTAGTGAATGAGGATCCATTCTCCTTTTGTTGGTCCCTGGCTCAGCTTGAGCCCAAAGCTTTGGCATTTCCTGCTCCATCTGTCTTAATAAGGGCTTGAGAAGAGCTGGAGGTATGGTTCAAGTGGTAGAGTGCCTGCCTGCCTTGCAAGCACAAAATCCTGAGTTCAAACCCTAGTACCATCAAAAAAAAAAAAAAGAAAGAAAGAAAGAAAAAGGAAGAGCTTGAGGAAGGACTCCATGTTGGGTAACAATTAACAGACACCTGCCACAGATGACCTCGTCAGCCCTATCCATAGTGGAGAGGGAGACCTACCCAGAGGAAATGCATCCTCCCCTTTCTCCCTAGCAATTTTGCCACATTTGTGTTAACATAGGTCTACTTAGAGAAAAATAACAACTCAGTAAAGTGTGTATGTGCACTTGTGTCTGTGTGTGCATGTGTCTCTGTGTATGCATGTGTCTGTGTCTGGATGATGTTTTTCTTTCCTAGTTTAGGGGTGGCCATGGGCAGGGTAAATGCAGAGAGTTTTGAAGAGACAGCTTGGTCCAAGTTTGGGAAACCAATTTAATTGCCACCTGCCGTTAAAAATCACTAAAAGGGTCAAGTGCTCTGAAAGAGAACTATAGAGGTTTCAGAAAAGAGAAAAGCCCTCCAGCTTCTGGGAAACAGGTATAATAAGAGATGTGTTTGCTCCAACGCAGATGGGAACCTCAGTCCTTAGAGTTTAATTCAAAGAGGAAAAAAGACAAGAGGTCTCAGCCAATTGTCAAGTAGATAATAGCTTCTGAAGGGTGGGCTTACAAGGATTGGGAAATAAAGCCCTTTCCATGTGTGTAGGGGACAAGTGGTGTGGGAAATAGCAAATTTTCTTTCACACTCTTTTTCAATGCACATGGAATAAACCGTTTCAAATAAAGAAGGACCATGAATGTCTATTGGAACATCTTTGCTGGTCACAAAAACCCTGCCACTTGCCCCGTCAAAAAAGGTTTTTTTCAAACTTTCTTTTCGTGGCACTTGAGTTTGAACTCGGGGCCTCATGCTTGCTAAGCAGGCGCTCTAACCATTTGAGTCACTCCGTCAGCCCTCAAAAAAAAGTTTTAAGGACCCAGCAATGTAGTAAAGAGCAAAAACACTGGCCTGGGAGTCAGGGACAACTCTGGTCCTGAACTTGCAAAATACGACAATAAATCATTTGTGTGAAATTCCCTTGGAAACTATAAAGTGTTGTTAAATGCAGTTAAGTGTGATTAACTGTTAGGAAACTCAAATTTGTCTTTGGCCCTCATCTCCTTCCCTTTCAGGCCCTCTTCTCCTGTGGCCCCTTGGAACAAAAACTCTTGGGCTAAAGGTTTAAAGAAATTCAATTCAAAGAACATATACTGGTCCCTGGAGATCACCTATACTGATGAATGTTTTCAGCAGCTTAAGTTAATGGAAACTATGTTACATTTATTTTTATTTTTTGGTGGTACTGGAATTTGAACTCAGGGCCTCGGGGCTTGCTAGGCAGGAGCTTTTCCTTTCTAGCCACACTTCCAAAAAAAACTATGTTTTTTTTAAAGAAACATCCCATCCAAACTTTGGAAACAAAGGATTTACCTTTAAAGAGAAATGTGCATTCCACATAAGCTAGAAGGTCACATATCTGGCTTTATTAATACACAAAACAATTTTTAAAATATTAATATATGCTTAGTGAAGATCAAGTCTAGCAAATGAATTCCAAACTGGAGGACTGGCATCACACTGCTCTACAGAAGGGAGGAGAAAGGTAACCTCCACACGGTGGCTCTTAGCAGACTTGGGACTGTCTGTGGCTCCAAGCGACCCAAATCATGAGGACACAGTTAGCTAAGATACTTCCTTGCCTCATACTAACTCCCAAGAGTCAGCTCATCACTTAGTTTCACTGACTTTACCTCTAAAATTTGTCCAGAGTGTGACCATTTCTTGCCTTGGCACTGCCATCACCCTAGTCCAAGCTGTCATGGCTGGCAGAAGCCTCCTAAGTGCCTTCTCCCCAGCCCCTTCTGCCCTCAGTCTCTACACAGCAGCCACAGCCAGCTTTTATTGATTGACTGATTGATTGACTGACGCTAAGGATAGAACCCAGGACCCCACACATGGTAGGCAAGCACTCTACCACAGAGATTTGCCCTCATGCGCCCCCCCAACCCTTCCCACTGTGAACAATCAGCTTCTAAAACAAGCAATCCTGCCATATCTCTTCTGCTTGGGGTGAATTCTTTGGCTCAGGTCTGCCTACACCTCTGGGCTGAAAGCTATAGCCGAGTAGGGACCCTACCCTGTCTGGTTTGCTCACCTCTGGGTACCCAGGCCTGCCCTTGTACTGGGCATATAACAGACATCTATTTGTTGAATGAATCAGTGGATGCTAATAGCTAACGTTCGTACAGTGCTTTAAAGGTAAGAAATGTCTCACCCGATGTTCAGAATAACACCGCGTCATAGCTATTATTCTCATTTTAAAGATGAGAAAATTGAGACTCAGAGTATTGTCCACATGGACAGAGTTACATAGCACATATCCAAATCCAGGTCTATGGGGATCAAAATCCCATACTTTTTCCGGACAAAGGCTTAGGAGGCAAAAATCAGGAGGACTGCAGTTCGAGGCCAGCCCAGGCAAAATGTTAGTGAGCCCCACCCATCTCAATCAACACGCTGGGCATGATGGTATGCTCCTGTGATCTGAGAGGCTTAGGTAGGAGGATCGAGGTCTGAGGCTGGTCCCGGCATTATAGAGCTGTAGCACCCTGTAGGGGTGCAGAGTCCAGAAGCACTTTGAAATCTTTTGGCTGTCTAAGGGGCCACTTCACTCAGGCCTTCAGGGCCCAGACAAAGGCCCTGTGGGGACTCCCTGCCAACCAGTGATGGGGGTGGATTCTAAATTGGGCTTTCCTGGATGACTTAGAGAGCCACTCAAACGACAGTGACCTTGTTTTCTGAATCACAAATCAGGATTCTTGGTCTGACAAACAGAATAGAACACTTGAAACTGGGACTTTTCTGAAAAATCCAGAGCATAGAGTAGCTGTACCCGTACCACACGGCAGGTACATAAATGGGCACTTCTCAGCAAATTATGATCCAGCCACCTTGCTTTGCCATGTTTCAAGAAGATTCGAAAAAAAAAAAACTGAGCTGTTTTCTGGGATTCTTTCCACCTACTCCATGTGTTTGCTTAATTACTTCCCTTACTCGCTCTAATCTTTTTTGGTAGCAGCTCTCTTCCTGATCTGCCTGACAGAGCTTCTAGGTCCTGCTTGTTGATGGATACCATAAGTGGTTGAGAAAAATCAGAAATGAAACTGATTGGGACCATGGCAACAGGGGCCATGGCAACCAGGGCCAAGCACTGAGAGACAGTTCTTCCCATCTCTCCTGGTTTCTGCTTTAGACCAAGTGGTGCTAATAAGGCCTGATGGTCCCATTGTGTCATCTAATCAGGCAACTGCTGCTTGCAGGAGGTATCTGGAAAAACTGCTTCCAGAAAGACTGTGCAATGCTGTTGCTTCACTGTGCCCTGTGTTGCAATGGTGAACTCATGGTAAAGGCTGTTGCCAAATCTACGGTTGGATCTAGCATTTGCCCCAAGCACTCTTCACATATGGTGAAGAGCTCCCCTAGTAGGACAGTGACAATAGGAAAAAATCAGTTGTCACCCTTGTGGACCAGGAAGCCAAGAATTGTTACCCAAGCTGCTAGGCTCGGTGACTCACACTGTAATCCTAGCTACTCAGAAGTGGAGATTGGTTGGATCACTTTTCAAGGATAGCCCAGAAAAACAGTTAGCGAGACCCCATCTCAATCAATAAAAAGATGGATGTGGTGGTGTGTGCCTGTCATCCCAGCTACATGGGAAGTGTAACTAGGAAGATCGAAGTCCAGGTCAGCCCAGGGATAAAGGCAAGATCTTATCTGAAAAGTAACTAAAGTGCCAGGCTCAGTGGCTCATGTCTGTCATCCTAGCTACTTGGGAGGATGAGATTGAGAGGATCACTGTTGGAGGCCAGTTGGGGCAAAAAGTTAGCAAGACCACACCTCAATCAACCAATAGTTGGGTGCATTGGCATGCACCTGTCATCCCAAGCTACATGAGAAGCTGAGATGGGGATGGCAGTTTCAGACCTGTCTCAATAGAAAAAAGGTGGACGTGGTGGTACATGCCTGTCATCCCAACAATGGTGGGAAACTTAAAATAAGAGGATCATGGTCCAGGCTGGCCTAGGCAAAAAACGGGATCCCACCCCCAAAATAACCGGAGCAAAAAAGGGCTTAGAGGCATGACTCAAGTGGTAAATCATCTGCCCAGTATGTGTGAGGCTCTGAGTTCAAACCCCAGTACTGCAAATAAAAAAAAAAAGGAGTAGTAGCAATCTCTGCCCTTTTTTCCTTTTCTTCTTTTAGGTGATGAATTATTTCAAGTACACGAAAAAATATTAGGAACAAATACTTTTCCCCATATTTGCCTCAGAACCTTTTTCCTAAAGAAATAAAATATTTCAGGTCCAGTCGAAGGTCCCTAGGCTTCCCCGATCTCACTGAGGAAGCCATTCCTGAACTGAGTGTACATGTCGTAGAATGTACTATAAATAATAAGCTGTACAGTGTTGGTTTGCATGTTCTTAAGCTGTATAAATTGTGTCAAAGCACGCATAGCCTTCTGCAGTTTGCTTTCTTTGTTCCACGTTGGGTTTCTGAGAAATATCCATGTTGATACAGGTAGCTCTGGTGCTATATGGCAGCCCTTTGCTTGAATCCGTAATGACTTATTCATTCTCTTGTTTCTCAATGTTTTTTAAGTGGAACTGGTTTTGAACTCAGGGCTTTGCACTTGCTAAGTAGGCACTCTATCACTTGAGCCACACTCAAAGCCCCATCTCACGTTTTTGCTCTTAAAAATAATGTCATAATGAATAGCCATGGATATGTACCACTGTTCACCTGCATTAGAGTTTCTCTAGGGTATATCCATAGGGAGAAAACAGCTCAAGTAAAGGGTGGGAGTGTAGCTTTCTTTATGTGGTGCTGGGGATGAAACCTAGCATCTTTGCAAGTGCTTTCCCAATGAGGTACATCCCCAGGCTCTTAAGCCTTTTTTGAGGGCAATATTCTGGTACTTACCCAAGTAAATACTCATACACTATTTGGTCCAGTAACTGCACTTGCATAGTAGGGGAATCCTCATATATGTGCACACAGATAAATGCACAAGAATGTCCATTGCTCCACTGCTAGTAATAGGGTAGAAATGGCATCATCACCAGTGTCCGTCTATGGGGGTCAGGCCACCCACACCATAGAATGTCATGGACTCTGGGAGAAAGCAGTGCGAAACAGGCTCTCTCATCCACCTCCTACACTCCTGGATGAATAATGCTGCTCACAGCACAGGGCCAAGAACCCGAGAGGTGACTTGTAGCTGCCTGTGCATTGATAGAGATGCCCTCACTACTGCCACATGGGGACTTGGCCAGAATCCCATACCTTCAGGGAAGACGCCTTTCATGGCAATCAATCCCAAGAAAAACGAGGAAATGATCTAGAGAATAGAGTGTAGGCTGAAGAACTATCAGAGGGAGACAGAATTCAGAAGTATTTGGAAGGAACATTAGAAATTGACAAGATGCCTAATCTTGTCTCAGAGCTAAACAGTGAGCACAGAGAAGAGGCTTTTCCCCTTTTAGTGATGAACATCAGTACATAGAAGTGTTTTGTGGCACTTCGCTGTGTGTTGACTTGGGAAATTCAAACTCATTTGCAGAAATCAAAGCACATTTGCATTTGCTAGGGCTTAATGGACACAAGCCAGAAGGTTTAACTTAAAAAACAACTCTAAGTTTAAATGAAGTATTTCATACTACAAAAATACATAAACATACCAGGCACCGATGGCTCACGCCTATAATCCTAGCTATTCAGGAAGCAGAGATCAGGAGGATCACATTTCAAAGCCAGCCTGGGCAAATAGTTCGTGAGACCCTATCTCAAAATAACCAACACGGAAAGGGCTGGTAGAGTGGCTCAAGGGGTAGACCCTGAGTTCAAACCCCAGTACTGCAAAAAAAAATTACATAAACACGTATATATAAGGAATAATAAATATAAACGCCTTGAGTACCTATCAGCCAGCTTAAGAAATAGACTATTAGCTACATTTTAGAAGTTCCACAGGCACCTTCTCCTTCTTGAGTAATTATTATTTTGTGTTTGACATTCTCTTGTTGTAGTTTTACATGTATATGCATCCTTACAAGAAATGTTAATTTTGTATGCTTTTGACTTTTATATAAATGGCATAATGTATTTGTTTAAAAAAAACGACTCTAAGAATCACAATAGAAGCCAGGCATGTTGGTGCACACCAGTCATCTCAGCCCTCATGAGGCTGAGGTAGGAAGATCAAAAGTTTGAGGCCAGCCTGAGCTACACAGTGAGACCCTGTCTCAACAAACAAATAACAGCAACAACAAAAATCCCAGTAGAGGGCTAAAGATATAGCTCAGGAGTGGGGTGTTTACCTAGCATGCACAAGGCCCTGTGTTCATCTCCACCACCACCAAACAAGCAAGCAAACCGAGTCACATGGTGACAGACACCAGCAATCCAAGCACTCAGGAGGTTGAGTCAGGACTTTAAGGCCAGGCCAGCCTGGGTTACATAGTGAGACTTTGTCTCAAAAAAACTTAAGAAAAAAACTCCACGATAGATAGCTTTTGAATGTCTTTATGCTTTAGGGATTACAGCGAATATTTGCATTCTTCGTCTACATTAATTTTCGCAACACTGCAAGGTAAATATTATAAGCCCCATTTTATTGGTAAAGGAAAGGAGAAATCAAGGAATATGGCCAAGGCTGCATAGTTTAGGGACAGTCAGAATCTGAACTCAGATCTACCTGGTGACAGCCTGCTCCAATACTGCACCTGTGCATTTGGAGACAGAAGTAAAACAGAAACCCAATTAACGAACTCTGCTGAGCTTGGCCTTCAACCTAACATATCAGAGAGGCGTTCTGCATGCCTGCCTCACCCATAGCCCTTCCTGAACAAGGTGTGCAGAAGTGACTCTTTGATTCTGGATTACTATGGACTTAGTAACTATTTTGTCGAGTGGTCGCTCTGGGTCAGGCACTGTTCTTTTTTTCTTTCCTTTCCTTTTTTGTGGTGCTGGGAATGGAATCTAGAGCCTTGCACATGCTAGGCAAGTGCTCAACCACTGAGCCACACCCCAGCCAGGTAATGACGTTTAGTAACACATGAACAGGCCAGAGGGCCTATGCCCGAGTCAAGGATTGCTAGCTTTCAATTGGGATGGAGGGTGCCCAGTGGCCTATAAGGTGCTCTGTGCTGTAGACTTAGACTGATAGGGATGTTCCAGACTGCAGAGTGACCAGCTGACCCAATTCTTGAGAGCTCCTCTCTCAGGGAACGTGGATATGAAGCACATGCAGTGAGGTGGCCCAGAAACCAGAGATTCCCAGGGAGACAGCCGTAAGCAGAAGCTAGGGGGTAGAGGGAGCAAGGTCCTGGGGATCCGCAGGAGAAGCTGGCACAGACAGAAGTGGAGTGGCAGAAGCAGTGAGCACTGCGCTTATCTTGCCCAGCACTCCTGAGACATCAATTGTAAAGAGAAGTGGCTGCCAGGGACAGCTTCCTCTCCTTCCTGGTGCAAGAATCCTGACATTCACTTCCTGCCACCCAAAGAAACCAAAGTACACCCTTGTTCATATAACCTGCAAGAGGCCATCTGCAGCCCATGGCAACAGCCCACACAGAGCTGTGTTCCACAGATGCTGCCTTGCACTTCTGAACCTGGGTCTTGAGTTCTATATTTGGTCCTCTTAGTGCCTATGGGTGAATGTGGAGACAATGGATGAAAACATGTTTTGCTGGAGGCCCCACTCTGCCAGCAGAATGCCACCCAGGCTTCCAGGCTTTGGATACACATGAGGAAGTACAGCAAGGGCTTTGCATGAAGCTGGAAGATGCAGCAAGGACCAAAAGAATCCCTATTGACTGCCAAGGACTTGCATCCCGTGGGTTTGTGGATCATGGGTGCTTCCAGGTACTGCTGGACACCTAAGGTGTTAGGGACACAATGCTTCTGGGCCACATCTACCATTGGGCTGTTATGAGAGCCTCATGGGAGCACCCGAGCAATCTCTGCCTCCCCTGACTACTGTCCCACCCCCCACATCAGGTTCCCATCCTGTTCCCCATGCACAGATTAAAAATGCCTATTCCATGCTGTAGTGGGAAGAGAGGCCGTGCAGGAACAGGCACCCTCCTGTGGGGCTGGTGGGAAGGTCAAGCAAAACAGCTTTGTTGGAGGGCAATTTGGCATTATCTGTCTAAAATTTATGGCACAGTAAAGGAAATAATCAACAGTGTGTAGAGACAAAATACAGAATGGGAGAAAACATTTACAAACTACATCTGACAAGGGGTTAACATCCAGAATATGCAAGGAACTCAAGTAGCTCATCAGCAAAAACCAAACCAAACCAAAACAAACCCCAAATCATCTGATTAAGAAAATGGGCAAAAGAACTGAATAGACAGCTCTGAAAAGAAGACATACAAATGGCCAATGGTTGTAAGAAAAAAATGCTCAGCATCCCTAACAGTCAGGGAGAAGCAGATCAAAACCCAATGAGAGAACACCTTACTTCAGTTAGAATGGCTATTATCAAAAAGACAAAAGGTAACAAATACTAGTGAAGAAGTGGAGAAAATAGAACTCCTGCACGATGTTGGCAGGAATGTTAATTACTACAGCTATTATGGAAAAACAGTATGGAGGATCCTCAAAAAATTAAAAATAAAACTACCATATGATCCAGCAATCTCACTACTAAGTACATGTTCAAAGGAAATGAAATCAGTATTCACACAGGAATCTGCACACCCATGCTTACTGCAGCAATATTCACAATAGCCAAGGTATGGAACTAACCTAAGTGTCCATCAACAGATGAGTGGAGGAAGAAAATGTGGGATGTACTCATGACAGAGTACTATTCACCCTGAAAGAAGAAAGACTTGTCATTTGTGGCAACAAGGGTAGACCTGGAAATCATACGGTTAAGTAAAATAAGCCAGTCACAGAAAGATAAATACCGTGTGAATTCACTCATATGCAGAATCTAAAAAGCTGAGCTCATAGAGGTAGAAAGTAGAACTGTGGTTTCTAGAGGCTGAGGAGGATAGGGGAAGGGGAGATATGGGGAGAGATTGGTTAACTGACACAGATAGGAGAAATAAACTGTATAAATTGTATAACAGTACATGCAGGGGTGATTATAGTTAATCATATGGACTGAGAATGTACTTCAGTGGTACAGCGCCTGCTTAGAGTATGCAAGGTCCTGGATTTGATCTCCAGCACCATGAAAACAAAACAAAACAAAACAATACTACATTATATAAATCAAAATAGCTAGAAGAGAGTATCTTGAATGTTTTAATTACAAAGAAATGGCAAATGTTTGAGATGATGAATAACCTAAATAGCCTGAATTGATAATTACACAATGTATCTCTTTCTCTCTCTCTCTCTCTATATATATAGATATATAGATATATACAGAAATACCACATAAATATGTACAATTATTATTTGTCAATTAAAAATAAATAGACAAAGGCTGGGGGCACAGCTCAGTAGTAGAGTGCTTGCCTAGCATGTGTGGGCCCTGAGTTCAATCCCCAGCGATACAAATAAATAAGTAAATAAATAAACAAATTCATTTAAAATTCAAATGCACATTCCTATTTACACACTAATTCCATTTCTAAGGATTTACACTACAGATATTCTTATATAAAGATATATGAAGGCATAGTGGCACACATCTGTAATTCCAACACTCAGGAGCCTGAGGCAGGAGGATCTTGTGTTTAAGGCCAGCCTAGTCTACATAGTGAGTTTGAGGCCAGCCTGGTCTACACAGTGAGATCCTGTCTCACAAAAAATAAATAAATAAAGACATATGGACAAAGATACACATTAAAGTATACATGTGGTAGTAAAAAAAAAATACTGGCAACAACTCCCCTTCAATAGAAGACAGGTTAGGTAAATTGTGGTTAAGTTATATCACGGAATACTCTGCAGCCATTATAAAGAATCACATAGCTAAAATATGTACTGATATAGAATGTTCTCCAAGATACAGTGTTAGGTGAGAAAAGCAAGGCACAGAATTTTGTGTGTAGTGTGTTATCAGTTGTGTTAAATCTCTCTTTCCCCTCCCTCTGTCTCCTCCCTCCCCTCTCTTTCCACAGACACACACACTTATATATACTCGGGACATTTCTGGAAGGACACATAAGAAACTGGCATCTGTGCTGGCTTCTTGAGAGAGGGGCTGTTAAAATGGGGGTGAGGAGCTAAGGGTAAGCAGAACTACTTTGTATAACAGCGATTTACATTGCGTTAGGTGTTCTAAGTAATCTAGAGATGATTTAAAGTATAGGGGAGGAAGTGTGTAGGTTGTATCAAATACTATGCCATTTTATATAAGGGATTTGAGCATTTGCGATTTTTTGTATCTGGGGCAGGTCATGGAACCAATCCTCTGTGGATACCAAGGGACAGCTCTATTTTATTTCCTAGAAAATATAATGATAAATTATGAGGAGAAAAAGAAGCCCCAGTCTTAGAGGAATCTATATTCTAAAACTTGGTATCTTCACACGCTCCCCTGTTCAGAAGCCTGCATGGCTTCTTTCAGCAAAAAGGCAGGCACTGGAACTAGGGCCTCTGTGGGTTGCGCTCACCTCACCTTCCCTCCCACTGCCCTTGCACACTTCCCTCTGTAGAAGCCAGCTGGCTACTCCCAGCCCCCAGCGGGTGTCCATCTTGTTGCCCTGACTAGTCTGCTTCCCTCCTGCTCCCTAGATCCTGCTCCCTGCCCACTCCGGCTTGTGGAACTTGCCCTCACGGCCTGACCCAGCCATCTCCGGCAAGCCATCTGAGTCCCTCTGTGGTACCCAGAGTGAATACCACAGGAACTCATTTAGAACTTGGGAAACTGCCTGCGATACACTCTATTTGGCCATCTTGCATTATTATTTAATTTGCATGGAAGTGTTTAACTAAAATGTGGCTGTCACTTCCTTGTTTACAAAGTACTTGTGCAATATGGCTTCATTTAAACCTCCCATCCATTTCTAGAGGTAGGCAAGGCAGATGTTGCTATTATTTCACTGATAAGAAAACTGAAGGTAGGGAAGCTTCTTGTTCAAGGTGACACAAGTAGAAAGTGACCAAGAGGGACCTAGTTTCTCTTGACTCAGTTGCTTTTGTTCCCCCAACCAGAATATTTCAATGTTTCTGTGCACACTAGAGGAGCACAGGGAAAGCCATAAGCACTGTGATGGGAAGCTTACAAAGAAGTCAAGTCTGTCAGTCAACCAGAGGGTGTATAGTAATGAAGTATTAATCAGCCATAAAGAAGAATGAGATTGTTGTTTGCAGGAAAGTGGATGAAACTGGAGAACGTCATGTTAAGTGAAATAAGCCAGAATTAGAAAGATAAATTATTGTATATTTTCTCTCATACATGGAATCTAGATTTTTTTTCAAAAAGACTGAAAGTAGAAGGGAAATTATTTAGGAATAGGAGGGGGACAAGTTAGAGGGGGAGGGGTAACAAGCGAGGTCAATATGATCCAAGTATATTATATGTATGTATGAAAAAATGTCAAAAGCAGGGGTATGTAGTGAGGCCTTGCTTAGGTCAGAACTGTGAGCTGGAGGGAGACAAAGTCTGTCATCTTCATATGAGGTCAAACACACCAAATGATTAGAACACAACCACGGAATTTGCGGTGGTACTCTGAGGAACTTTTTTCTTTAACTAGCATGTCAACTCTGCACCTTTGAGCAAGTTAAAACTTTAAAAAGGAAGAACTATTTAAAGTTAGAAGATGGTACAGATAGTAAATGAACTTTTTTTTTTTGGTGGGACTGGGGTTTGAACTCAGGGCTTCATGCTCACAAAGCAGGCACTCTACCACTTGAGCCAGTCCACTTTGCTCTGGTTAATTTGGAGATGTGGGTCTCCTGAGCTATTTGCCCAGACTGACCTCAAACCGCAATTGGCCAGATCTCAGCATCCCAAGTAGCTATCTTTACAGGCATGTGTCACTGGTGCCTGGCTGGTAAATGAGCTTTGTGATAGTGGTACACAGATGACTGCATTTCAGGAGACACTGTCATAGCCAGTGAGGCTGAGAACCTCCCAGTGGGAGTATGTACATGGAAAAGGGATACAGGTAGTGGAGGTGCAGCCAGGGTTGGGGAGACACCAAGCTGGCTGGCACTGAGCAGGGGACACTTGAGAACTCCCTTCCAAATCTCTAGATTCCAGGTGCTTCTGAAAGACCATCTGAGAAATACGGGCTAGATCAGGAATCATTTCAGTTCTTGGGTGTGGGAGGACCACAGTGAAAGGAGCACTTTCAAAACTGGGTTTGGTGGTGATGTGCAGCACAGACCCAAATGGGTCTGAGAAGTGGCCCCAGAAAAACGTTATCAACATGCTAATTCCCATGAGAGTAAGGCTCTTTCATGGAAACCCACATAGGAGTTACTCTTTGTCATGTATTATTTGGTGTTAAGAAAAATTATCTTCAGCTGCAGGTGGCTCAGGCCTGTAATCCTGGCTTTTTGGCAGGCTGAGATCAGGAGGATCACGGTCCAAGGCCAGCCTGAGCAAATAGTTCATGAGACCCCATCTGCAAAATAACCAGAGCAAAATGGACTGGAGGCGTGGCTCAAGCAGTGGAGCACCTGCTTTGCAAGAGAGAAGTCCTGAGTTCAAACCCCAGTCCCACCCCCCCAAAAAAAAGTTATCTAAAGCTTGACAACAAGGTGAAAAAAATCACTAAGTAGCATGTGTCAGAACTTCATTCCTTTCCTTTTTATGATTGAATAATGCTCCATTGTATGGATATAGAACATCTTATTTATCTGGTCATTCATGGAGAGGCATTGGGGCTGTTTGCTCCTTTCCACTGCTGTGAATAACGTTACCATGAACATTTACGCATAGGTATGCGTTCAAGTCCCTGCTTTCAGTTCTTCTGGGCATATACCTAGAAGCAGAATTGCTGGGTCATATGCTATTCTATGCTTCACTTTTTGAACTCTCATGTCTTTTCGAAAACCAGCTTTACCATAATGCAAGTCCCTTCATCAATGAGTTAAAAAAATCCTTGACACCTCATCACTGTATATTTGAATAAGATTCATGTTTTTAACCCTTTGAAAATTACACTTTGATAAGGATAATTTATTTACTTTGCTGATATTTAACACCTAAAGATGATCCCTGCTCTCCACGTTAGCCATTACTTACTGCATGGTTGCTACAAAGAGGTAAAGGAAATTAGTAGAAATGAGTCCCCCCTCATTTTGCTTAACTGATGAGGCCAGCATGGTATTTTGGAAGTTCCAAAGAGAAAGGGTCCTGCGGCAGTGATGGGTAACAAAGTCAAGGGTATGGCCACAGAACATGTGCATTTTTCTTTTTGCTGAGAACATTTGAACATTTTTCTCTTCGGGAACATAGAACAAATGTTAGGTCTTTATAGTGTGATAGCTTCTGTGAGGAAAATTCTAGAGAAAAGTTTTGCTTTAGGTGCACCCTGAGACCAGGAAGATCACAATGAAACCCATTGGGAAAGATGGTAGAATTGTTTTTGTTTGACTCAAAAATTTGTGCTCATTGGGCATTTGACAGGAAAAGAGGACTTGTGGAACATTTTAGGTAGACTAGGGTTTGAGGAGAAAGGTGGGCACAAAGGTGGGGAGAGGGCATAGCCGGGGATGTGGGGAAGGACCTGGAAGCAGCTGCCCTGCCTGAGACCCAGCTCCTCCAGGGTGCTTTTTAGTGGCCTTTTCTTCAGCCCATTCTAGCACCCCCTCAACAAGAAGTCTCTCCTAGAGTAGTAATCCCACATAAAATCAGACGTAGTCTTCATTCCACGTATTTTTCACATTTCAAACCAAGAATGTTTGCTTTTTTGAGTAAGGCTACAAAAATTTTAAAAAATCTTTATTCCCCCCCACCCCCATAGCCCAAAAGGAACTAACTGGATTTTGATCATAATTTTCTCATTTTTAAGGCAAGATAAGGAAGAACAGATGAGTACAATGGAAGAATTTCACAGGTGGTTAAGAACATGTAGGAAAAAGAAAACCAGAATAAAAAAAGAATGTCAGTGATATAAATATGATTTGAATGTATCTATTTCTGAATGATACCAGGCAGGTTAAGAAAATAAAGGTAGAAACCTACTTTCTTCTGACACCCTTATTTTGCTATCTTGCTAGGCTTTGTCAAGATGAAATATATGTAATAAGCACTTTGAAAATTGCAAAGGACTGAGTAGAGTAGTCTTTGAGGGGACTGGGCAGTGCAGGGGAGAGGGGGCAAGCTAGAAAGGCACACTGTGCTGGGGTCCTCTCAGCTTGGGGGATCTGACCAACAGTGAGGTCTGAAGCAAATCTCTGGATCTTAGTTTTCACATGTGTAGACTGAGGCCAATAATCATGCCTTACAGGAAGGCCCAGAAAATAAGGCCTCCAAGAGAAATGCAAGAACAAGGCACTGTAGAAGACTGGTCTTTGGTACACATCACGGGTATATACATATCACACTGTTCTAAAATACTCTTTACATATGTGTTGCCCCCAAATACACCAGATGTTCCCTGTGACTTGTTTGCCTTTGTATCTTCTAAGCAGACATTCATTCCTACACAGACATTCATTCTTTTAACAGCTACTGGGCCCTGCCAATCACCAACTCTTGATAGCCACACTCTGCCCACCAAACTACTGTTCTCTTCTCAGCACCTCTTAGCACTGAACCCCCCAACCAGGGGCCATGACCGGATCCCTGTGGTGAACACTGTGACAGTCCATCCAGATTTCCCTTCAAGACTGAAGACCTTATTTCCTCAGCTTGATGAGACTGCTGTGGGCTGATAGCCCTAGTTGGGAAGTGCCTTCCTTAGACACAGTCATCTTGCCCAAGGCTATGCTCCCTCCCTGGAAACAGCCTACATCTAAGGATTGGTCCCCTTACCCTAACGTGGAACAACTCTGAAGGGTGAACCCAGCCCCACAGCTCCCTAAAAGGTCAGCTGAAGGTGTCAGTAGAGTGATGTTTTCCGGCCCAACTTCTCCATCAAACCAATACCTGTGTCTTTCCCTCAGACTCCAGATGTCTAAAGGTACACCAATGAACATCCTACTTGTGGCCGGGACAGTCCCCAGGATGGGTTTGTGGCCTGTGTAAGTGCTGCTTCTGCATTTGGGAAGCCTCAATTCCAAGTGATCCCAGGAGCTGGACAGTCCCCAGGGCCCAGTCACTGCCACAAGCCTCGCAGTTACATTTTTATCCCCACCCCCCTCCAAGTTTTCCTTATGAAATTCTTTTGGAACTCGAAGGGAGGGTAGAATATCTAGGCCTGTAAAGAAATGAGCATAGCGATGTGAGAAAGGCTACAAGAGAAGTGTGGGGCTGGTGGTAGGTTGAGTTCAACCTGAGCACTTATTTGGAGGAAGGCTTCCTACAGGAGGAGCCATTTAAACTGAGTCGTGGAGGATAAGCTGGGCTCATGAACTGGAGGGGTGGGCAAGAGATGCAGGAGAGACATTCCAGACAGGGCATAGCATGCTGGGAGGCATAAGAGTGTAGGCTGTAGGGGGAGGGAGTAGGGGACAAAAAGTCTGGAACAGTAGTAGAGGCAGATCATGCAGGGCCTTCTACACTACACTGAGCAACAAAGGGTTCGGGAAATGTCCACGAATGAATACCACATTCCAGCGTTTGTCAAACTTAAGCCATTTTGGTTCCACCTCAACGAGTTTTACCATATCTAGGCATAGCTGGTTCTATTTATTATTCACTTAATCTTTTTTTCTAGGTGAATCTTTTTTACTTAAAAGTATTTATATTAAAAAGAAATTGTATATGGCAACCAAAAACTAAAACAAAGTGCTAGGCTCTGGGATGATCCCCAGTACTTGCCCAAACAAACAACAGTAACAACAAAAATAAAAGGAATATCACTTGCCATAACTAGAAAGTAACTGCAAAAAGAAATATGATGGAAACCAAACAGAGTAATTAAATTCTGTGTGAATATTGTCGCCTATTTGTGTCTTTGAGCCTGAGGCCCATTCTAGCTTTGTTAGTGCAGAAGATTAGCTGGCATTAGAGAGGTGGAAGAATAGCACCACGCTGAGACTTTCTCCTTCAGGTGACCATAAAGCTGGAAAGAGAATCATTTTCTCACCATGAAATTCAATGTTCTTTATGGCTATACTGTGTACATCAAAATCACCTTGGAGTTCCCTCCCTACCACTCTGCCCAATGGGAAAGGTTGATAAACAATAAAAAGCCCTACACGTGTGGCTGTTGTCACCACTCTGTTGCTTTGTCCATTGGCTCTGCAGCAATCACTTGGCTCAGTGAAAGTTTCCAAACCTGTGCCTGTGGTGACCCTTCCACAGCTGTGTTCCAGAAAGCAGCAAGGCCAGTCTGGGCACAAAGGGGCAGGACCCTGAGAATCCTACACTCTTGGAACTGGAAGTGCCCTTAGAGAATGTCCTACCTTTCCACTTTGCAGCTGGAGAAACGGGGACAAAAAAAGTGATCCAATTTGTCCCTGGCCATAGAAGGAGTTGGTGTTAGCAATGTAGGGACAGATGTGGAAAATGGAATAGTATAGCTTATTGCTGTAGTACTGGTTCCAGAAGCTGCTATCCGAAAGGCAGAAGAGTGTGGAGTATTGGAGAAACCAGTGCATGAGGCCTGAGAAGAGGGGCACCATAAAGAAACCCAAACTGCCCTGTGCAAGGGCACACACCTTTAATCCCAATCAGCTCTCAGGAGGTTAAGGCAGGAAGATCATGAGTTCCAGGCTAGCCTGGCTATATGGCAAGACCCTGGTTCAAAAAACAGAAAAATGGCTGGGCATGGTGGCTTACACCTGTAATACTAGCTGCTTGGGAGGTGTAAAGTGGGAAGATCATTGTTTGAGGTTAGCTGTGGCAAAAAGTTACTGAGACCTCCCTATCTCAATCCATAAAAGCTGGGCATGGTGGCACAAGCTCATCATCCCAGCTATAAAGGAGGAATAAATAGGAGGATCCAGGCTTGCCAGGGCATAAGTTTGAGACTCTATTCAAAAAAGGACTAAAAAGCTAGGCACTGGTGGCTCATGCCTGTAATCCTAGCTACTCAGGAGGCAGAGATCAGGAGGATCGTGGGTCGAGGCTAGCCTGGGCAAATAGGTCTCGAGACCCTATTCTGAAAATACCCAAGACAAAAAATGGGCTGATGGAGTGGCTCATGTGGTAGAGAGCCTGCTTAGCAAGTGTGAGACCCTGAGTTCAAGCCCCCGTACTACCAAAAAAAAAAGGGGGGACTAAAAGCAAAAAGGACTGGGGGCATGACTGTAGAGCACTCTCATAGTAAGTACAAGTCCCTGAGTTTAAAACCCAGGACTGTAAAAAAAAAAAGAAGAAAGGAAGGGAAGGAGGAAGGGAGAGAGAGAGAGAAAGAGAGAGAGAGAGGGAGAAGGTAGGAAGGCAGGAAGAAAAGAAGGAAGGAAGGAAGGAAGGAAGGAAGGAAGGAAGGAAGGAAGGAAGGAAGGAAGGAAGGAAGGAAGGAAGGAAGGAAGAAAGAAAGAAAAGTAAAAGAAACCCAAACTACTGGGCTGGGCTCCTGAGCTTGAGGCAGAAGTTGAGGTGGGCCTGGACCTGAGTGATGGGCAGTGAATGAAGAGCCTGCCAGGGCCTCCAGTGTTTACAAAAGCAACCCAAGGAAGTGAGGGAGGCCAGTATATGGGAATTGTTCCAAAGGGCAACACCAACTCAGCCCAGGACATCCTGGGCCTAGGCAAAGCAACAGGCTTTGGAGTTTGACAGGCCTGAATTCTGTCACTTTCTAGCTAGGTATGACTTTGGATAAGTCACCTAACTCCTCTGGGCCTCAGCCTCTTCACTGGAGGGTAACGTAGGTACTACTGGCACCTATCTCACAGGATTGAAGGGCAGTGTCAGGCAAATACCCAACATTTTAGGATGGAGCCTGCCACCTTACTCAAGGTCATTCCTCTCCCCCTCTTGTAGCACAACCAGACCCCTGTCAACACGTTTTCTTCTCTCCTGGCCCCCTCTTCTAGCCCAGGCTCACAGACCACCCCACTTACCCCAGCTATGGGGGTGATGAGGAGTCTTCCGAGCATCTGCAGCTAAGAAAGTTGAGCAGCACACGCCACAGGGAGGGGCGTCCTTCGCCTAGAGACAGAGGGGAAGGTGGGTGATCTGGGATGGAGGGCTGGCAGAGCAGGCTGGCCGTCTCTCTGGAGGGAGAGGTCAGCTCTTGCTTTCCAAGTTGTGGCTGGGCTGGGCTGGCGGAGAACAAAGACTCCGGTCTCCTGTGGCGGTAGATGGCAGGGCCTTCAGCAAGTCCCTCCATTAAAAGCTACAAGACGGAAGGTTAAATATAGCCCTTTCCAGTTGTCTAGGACATAGATTTATGAAATGTCAGAGCAGTATTAGGGTGAGAAACGATTTTATCTCTGCTCTGTTTTTAGAGTAGAAAGGAGGCAAAAAGAAGAGAAAAAAAATGGAGACTTTTACTGGTGGGTGACGGGAATCCACTGGAGGATTTGGAGCAGCCAGGTCTGTTTTTAAAGACATGCTCTGGCTGCAGAGTGCAGACGGTGCTGGAAAGTGGAGGCAGAGAGCCCAGTGTGAGGGAGAGAGATGAGGGCACTGAGACCAGAGGAACAGCTGTGGAGGTGGGAGGAGGGAGGTGAATGGGGGGGGGGTCTGACCTCCATCCCAGGTGACAGTGGCCCCTCCTTCCTTCTCTCTCAGTCTCTCCTTCCAAAGGGGGAGGCCAGCTTCTACATGCCCTCATCTTCTCAAGGGCTCACCCCTGACTGGGGAAAAGGCAACCTGCCCAAACAGAGCCTTCGCTCCTCTTCAAGGCAGCCCGTTTCATCTATAGAGAGTCTGTTAGAAAGACTTGTCAGTCAAGCATGGTGGTGCATGCCTGTAATCCTAGCTACACAGGAGGTGGAAGCAGGAGGATCTCGAGTTTGAGGTCAATCCTAGCAAAAAGGTAGTGAGACTATCTCAAAAACAAAATTAAAACAAAAGAGCTGGGGACATAGCTCACTTGCCCGACAAACTCTAGCCCCTGAGTTCAATCAGAAAGAAAGAAAGAAAAGAAAGAAAGAAAGAAAGAAAAGAAAGTTGCTCCTTGTCCACAGGCCCCAACTTTGCCATGTGATGCCCCACGTAGACTCATCTTGTCACTTCACCCTGTGACAGCCCCTCAAACACCTGAAGACTTACAGCACTTTTTTCTGATTCCTCTCCATGCCAAGCTGCACATGGTCCTAACACGACTTCATTTTCCATTGCATCACTCTGCTTTTCTAATCACTTGAGCTCATAAATTTTTCTGAGCCCACTCCTGCCATAAAGGGCCAACTAGGACACTGCATGGACTCACAGTCTGTGCTGGCTGTCTCCGGCACCATAACAGTAGCTTCCCCTATGTTTTCAGGCATGGAACTGTGGTGTCACCTCCTCCACCCCAGCTTGTCCTCTCCACAGAAGCCAGACAGTTCCCAGTGCGGCACACGTCCCTGAGCCGCCTTCTGTCTTAGTGCCAGGAGGTCTGGCTTGCCTGTGCTTAGAAAGCGCTCAGTCCCTCAGTAGGAACTGTGCATGGACGTGACCAGATGACCAGTCTGCCTCCCCCTGCTCCCAGGCCTTGGGACTGAAAAAACAAATCCAGCCTTTTGGCAGGAATCCAGGAGATCAAGCCCCAAGACTGACCGAGATCTATCTAAGGGACAAGGCCCCAGAATGAAGGTTGAGTTACAGAAAGTAAGAGGCGCACACATGCAATTTTTCAGTCACTGTTATCCACTTCAGGATTCCAGAACATCAGGGTTGGGATGTGATTGCATCCACCCTCCTCACCTCCAGCCACCCAATTGCAAACCCTCTGTATAGAGGGCCAAATGGCTGTTCTGCCCCTCCCTGAGCACCTCTAGTACTAAGGGACCCACTCCCTCCCAGGGCAGCTCGATTCACCACAGCACAGCTCCTCCTCCACCAGGAGCCCCAATTCCTTCCCTTCTCCCCTGTGCTGGGCATGCAGCACTCCTTTCCCAATGACTTACCTCCCCGGCTCCAGAAGAGGGTGAGAGACTCAGCTCTCTCCATCCTAGTGGTGTGAATAAGCAAGGATCCACCTGCAACCAATCCTTATGCAACAGAGAAGCGTGTGGTGGGCCCACACTGGGGGCAGAGAGCCGAGGGGCTACTCTGTCCCAAATCCTGTCCCCAGGCTCCTCGGTGGGGTGCCCAGGGACTCTTTCCCAGCACACTGGGTCAGTTTGGTCCCATCAATAGCATGCTTCTTTACCTGGGGTTGTTCGCAGGTAGCCCAGCTCAGGGAAAGCAACTTAGGACGCAGAATGCGAGTTGCCTCTTTCTTCTTTCCCACCCCAGGCCCTCCACCCACAGCCACACCGGTCTCCGTGTCCTTAGTCACAGAGGACCAGTGTGGGGAGTGATCTGTGAGTTGCACTTGTCTTTCTCAAGGTAAAGTTCTCTGCCAAAGGCCAGAGTCCGAGTAGTATAGAGGGCTGACCTGCCGCTTAGCTGCTGTCGGCCAGCCAGCGAGGGGAAATGAACAGGAACTGGCTGTCTGAGTCAGCGCCCCTGGTCTATTGTCGTTGTGAGGGCCCCTTCCTTCCCAGAGGAGAGACGTGCACAGAGATAGGCCTTGTTTTTTTGCAAGTCTCTCTTGCACACACACTTTCTCTCATGGCCTGGAACAAGTCTGTGAACTATGGCTGGATATAATTCAATTCAATTTCCCCAGCCCTGAAGAGGGTCTACTCAACAGCACATAGAAGCCATCTCCTTCTATCATCCTCTCCATGGATAGAAGAGCTAGAAAACCAGTCCTACTTAACAGGGGAGGAAAAGGAGGCTCGGCGAGGGACAGGGGCTCTCCTAAGCGATAGACAGCAATGTGACGTGGAGTCCACCCTCCTTTCCATGGCATCAAGAGAAGCCTACCTACCTTCCTCACTGTTTCTCCCGCCTCCACCCACTTCAGCCAGCAGATCACAGTTCCTAGCAAAGCCTATTTCCCAGAGCACAATGCATGAGAGAGCTACTGGCTTTAAAACACTGAAAACATCTTGTTCAAATTTGTTTCTGTGTGTTTAGAAGGACAAGGACCCAGAAACAAGTTGCGTGTGCCAGAAGCTGGTTACAAAGGGACTGCTTTGTTACTTGGTACTAAATGGCTAAACTGGGAAATAAGCATGAGCCAGAGACTGAGCCTGTGTCCTGGTAACCGCTTCTAATCAGAAGAGAGGCACAGCTGATTTTTGCTCACAGAGTTGAAAGACACCCAGCATGAGCCTGGCTCTCTTTTCTGTCTCTGCCAGGGACACAGAGAGATTGTGAAGAAGTTAGCGGGCTCCCCTAGAAAGTCTCTCTGACAAGACTTTCAACTCCTTTAGGGCAGGGCCAAGGGCTTGTGGGTTGCTCACCTTCAGGATAAATTGGTACAGCATGGTACAAAAGCCATCAGAGAAAGACTAATGTGAACTCTCCAGACAAGGGTAAGGCATCGTGTCCTTGAGGTTGGCAAAGGGTTGATTTCTAGGCACAATGACTGGTTCATCTCACCAACTGCATTCAATAATGTCAGTAGGCTGGTGTCCAAGCAGTGATGTTCGCTTCAGCAACACGAGGGGGTGACCTTGGCAAAGATGACTTTGCAGAGGCCACACTGCAGCAGGTTAAGGAGGGAAATGGGAGGGGATTTGGAGACACCTCTCAGGAAGTCTGACTGTGGTTAGAGAGGAAAGAGTTAGAGCCATAGCTAGAGGGTGAGGCGGAGCTATGGATGGGAGTCAGTTGTTTATCAGGATGGGAGAGATACTGTGTATTTTCAAGTTCAGCAGCTTCCGTGAAACCCACTGATCCACGTTAAAGTCCATGCTCCCTGCAGGCTGCACTTCATCTCGGACCAACAGAACCAGAACTGAGGGGTGGAGCCCAGACATTGCTCCTGTTCTAAATCTCCCCTGGTTGAGAACTATCACACAAATTCTTGGGTAAGACTGAAATCCAGTCTTTAAGCCCAGCTTCCACAAAGGGCAAACAGGGCCAGGTCATCTTACCTGCCTCATAATGGCAGATTAGCGTAAGGCCTAAGATGACAGACTTGGGAGTCCTGCCACCTGAATTCAAATTTCAGACTCACCCTTTACTGCCTAGGTGCCCTTGGGCACCCTACTTAACCTCTCTGAGCCTCAGATCTATACAACAATTACATAATCTACAATTTTTAATCTTTATCCCCTGAAGAGATAATAAAAGCATATATACCATGAAGCTGTTGTGTGGACTGAATGAGTTATTGTCTGTAAAATACTTTCCTGGCTCAATAGAAACGCTGCTGGAGTTTTCTAGTGTCCCTCTAATGGCCTCTGTGACCCATACACTGGGCCTCCACCTAAGGCTCAGGAGGGCCTCCCTTCTACCATGTTGTTGGCCTTACCCTTGGCTTCAGTCTCTCTCTGGCTATGACCTCTGGCTTGTCTCACAAAGGCCTGAGTTTGTCATTCTCCTCCCCAGCCACTTCTCACTCTAGGTCTCCTTAGGCTGGGGCTGGCTGCTATTGCTATGACAGGAGATGCCATCGCATCATGAGGCCAGAGCCCCACTGTTTGACACTCAAAGACTCCACAAAGTGGACTCCCAGTACACATTTGTCTTTTGTTTCCCAACTCAGGTTTTGGGGTTCTTTTGCCTGGTGTTAGGGTAAACTGTTATCTCTTAGTGGGGAAACGGTATATAAATTCCCATAACAGACTTCATGTTTGGGGGATTGGAGGCCTGACAATGGTGGGGGTGGGGAGCCATCTTCATCCCCAGACCCAGAAGTGTGACCTTCTGCTCTATGGATCATGTCTGTCACTTGGATGGCAACCAAAAGAGATCTGAATCTTTGTAACTTTGTTCCTTGCCCTGAGGAGACAGCTCATGTTTCCCAAGCCAGGCTCTGAAGCCCCCAGGGAAGAGGACTTGTGACAGAAAAAATTTTGAGGCAAATGTCCAGGAAGATGGTCTTGGTGCAGGGATGGGGTAGTCAAGAGCGTGGCGGGGGAGACGGCGGGAAGCAGTAAGTGTTCAGCAATGGGGCAGGACCAGAAGGGTAAGGAGTGAGACCTGGGGAGCCGGAAATCCCCAAAACCAGACCCCATAAGCAGGAGCAAGGTCCCAAATCCTCTGGGACCTTAAGTGGGAAGGATGGCAGCTCACACATGCTCCTCGCTCACTGCACAGCAGGTGGGTCAGAATATTGCACAGAAGCCTATGTGCTAGAAATGGTGTGTGTCTTTCACCTCCTGGGTGGCACAGGGGCCACAGCACACCTTCTCTGAGACAAACTTAAAGGACCAGAATGGCCTCTTTCCCACCCCCCTGCCCTGGCCACAGAAGGAATTCAGAGAGGTGGTTCTATGTCACCCTCTCCAATGCCAGGAGCAAGACCCAAATAACACATGCCACCTAATTGGCAGGGGACAACTGGAGCCTCATCCTGCTCCAGGGACCCCACACCCTTTCATCTGTGCTGGGGAAGACTTGGACAGGACAGAGACTTCTGAAATAGAAAATCTGCTGTTCAGAGAAATGAAGGTTTTATCCAAAGCCCATTTACTCCATAGGGACACAGATGACACTGAGGAGACTGCGCCAGCACAGCTTATCTGGAGGTGCTGCCTGGGGAGCTGACCTGTCAGTGTGCAGGATCTCCTACAAAGGATGTCATTTTTTGTCATCTCAAGCGTCATTTGGGCCTCTTCTCATGTCAGAGCCCTGTCTGGCTTCTCCCAGCTGGAAAATGGTTATATTGTCATGGCCATGCCATCCATGGTGTCCCTACTACAGTACTGAGATCTCAGAAGTCACAAGGACAACTCTAGGGCAGTGGTGGCAGCAGTTGTGGAGGAACAGGTGGATTGTTGCTCACATTAATTCTGCAGCTATGTGACCTTGGGAATGTCACCTCACTTCTGTGGGTGTATAAAATGAAAGGTTTGTGGCGGGGCGGGGGGGGGGAAGATGAGTTGTTTCCAAGCACACGTCTCACCTTTATTTAAAACACCTGGGTTCCCAGCACTGCAATAAATAAATAAAATAAAATACTTGGATTGCAACTTGATAGAAACAAAAAGTCTGCTTTTTCCATGGAAGATATTTCAATGTTGACATGAAAAAATACTGATAGTCATGGGGTTGGGGATATAGCTCAGCAGTAGAGCACTTGTCTAGCTCTACTCTGCAAGGCTCAGAGTTCCATCCCCAAGACCCGCCTCCCTCCCCCCCCCCCCCCCCCGCCCCAAAAGGAGTCTACTCCGACTCCCTCCATACTCACCTCCCCCACTCTTGGGATCAGGTGATCCCCAGTGACCCTTCCTACTCTGAGAGTCTGTCCTTGCTTATTACCTAGCAGGTGCTCCCTCCGCCCTCGCAGCACCTCATTTCATCCTCAAACCATCCAATGAGGGAGGCGCTGACCAAAGAGGCAATGGAAGCACTGAGAGCTAGGCCACTTGCCTAAAGACACACAGTTTGGAAGTGGCCAAGTCTGACTGAGAGCCTGAGCAGCTGTGGAAGTCTTCATTGTGCTCTTTATCAATTATTCTAATCTCTCCAGAGTTGAAGCATTTTAGTGGAGGAAAAGAAAAACCCATAACATTTTCATGATTGTTCCCCCTCCATACTAAAATGAGAAAGTTTTACTTGCTTAATCAAATTTCAGTGGCATCCAGTGCTCAGAGAAGACAAAGCAACTACCACCTGAAGCCACCTAGCAGCACAGGCTCAGGCTGACTTTGTTGTCAACTGAGGGGCAGGGGCAGTGGAGTACAATATTCTTATTGTTTATTATTATTATTATTTGAATAATCTGCTTTCTGTTGCTACTACAAAGTACCCAAGGCTGGGAACTATATAAAGACGTTTAATGCAGGTGCAGTGGCTCATGCCTGTAATTCTAGCTACTTAGGAGGGTAGCGGTTTGAAGCTAGCCTAGGCAGAGCGTTCACAAGACCCCATCTCAACCAATAGCTGGGTACGGTGGTACACGCCTGTCATCTCAGTGACTGCGGGAAGCTTAATAGGAAGATCATGGTTCAGGCCAGTCTGGGCAAAAAGTGAGACGCTATCTCCAAAATAACCAGAGGAAAAGGGGCTAGAGGTGTGGCTTGAAAGGTATAGTGCCTGCCTCGCAAGTGTGAAGCTCTGAGTTCAAACCTCAGTATCCACCCTGAAAAAGGGTGAATTATTTAGCCCATACTTTTGGAGGTTGGAAGTCCTAGGGGAACAGATTCCTTAGCTACATCACAACAGGGCAGATGGCACCATGGTGGGAGCCAGGCTTGCTCTTTTACAACTTGCTCTTGTAGGAACTAACCAGGGTCTCACGAGAACTACACTAATTCCTTGCAAGGGGATACACCCATGAGGTCTGACCTCTTAAAGTTTCCACCACTTCAACACTGCTATACTGAGGACCAAGTTTCCAACATGAACTTTTAAGGGACACATTCAAACCATATCCAAACCATAGCAGTACCTAACACTTTTGCTCCAAAGTATTTGTATACATACTATAAGGCTTTACACTGTGCAGTATTTGACACCTCTCAAGGCCCTTTAAAACACACTGGGTCGTTTGCTCTTGACTGTAGCCCTGCAAGGTGATTGTGTCATTATTATCTTTGCATTGCAGGTGAAGAAACTTAGGATACAAAAGGTGAAACAACTTCTTCCAGAGACCCAATGTAAGGGTTTGAGCTTGTACTCACACATGGGGCTCCCACTCTAAATCTGCTGCATCTGCCCGTTCCTTGTGGCTGCCTCTCCACAAAGGCATCTAATTTTGGACTGTCCTCTTTCAAGTGTTTGCTGGCTCAGGGAAATGATACGACTTGCTCTCTCTGTTCGATTTGCCAGCAGAATTGTTCTTTACGTTCTTGGTTTGCATTATTCTTTGCACAAAAAATATTATAACAACACTAATGGAAATCTAAGGAAAAGAGAAATTCTCCAAGCCTGCCACCCATAATCAATCCAGTGTTGATTTCTCCACAATTCCCTTCCCATTCTTGACCATGTGCAGGCGTATTTGTTATAGGGTTCATATAGTTCAGCATAGAGACAGTTTTGTATTGTACCTTTTGTACCTTATACTTTCTCTCCTTTTTTGAGACAGTCTCACTATGTAGTTCAGGCTGGCCTGGAACACTCTATGCAGTCCAGATTAGCCTCAAACTCATAATCCTTCTGCTTCAGCCTCCGGAGTGCTCGGATTACGGTGTGTGCCACCATGCCTAATGTGTATGTTATGTTTTCTTGTAAGCATTGTCCATGTTGCCCAGTCGTCTTCGTAATTAGCTCTTGCATGACTCCACTACATTTCAGTCACTCTCCTGTAATTTGACATTAGGGTGGCCACTGTGGTTTTTTTACACCCTCTTTGCTTCTAGTTCTGACCTAGGAAATGTGGGAGTATCATAATTGTCCCCAACCTCCAGGGTCCGTGCCACTGCCTCCAAAACATCTGTCAGTTGTAGGAGGTGAGGAGCACCAGGAAATAGTTTGTTTGGTGGCCTAGCATTTTAACTTCTTCCATACCTTCCAATGAACTCATTAAGTCTGATGAGGAAATATGTCTTCAGGAAGAAGGCCCCCAGGGGCTAGGGGCCAACTGACTTCCTTCTAAATCTCTGCCATTTAGCTTCCATTATATTGACATCAAGGATGGTGAGAATTCAATAAGCTTGTAAAGACAAAAGGACCAAGTCAACTATAAAAATGTCTTGCAAATGCAATCAGATGACTTCCTCATTTTGTTTAGGTATGAAGAAGAGAATGGTGAACTCATTTGCATCCCGAAGCACAGGTCACCTTACTCTCAGCGTTGGTGCATCTGCTTGGGGGGAGAGGGATGCTGGAAAACAGCATGATACCAATTGTCTCTGGATCCGAAGCTTCTCTCAACACCTGGTTTAGGCTTAAATCCAGGAACCCCCTCCCCCCATTTTCTCACTAGTTCAGGCATCCCCCTCTTCAGCTTCTGGACCCAACACAGAGCCTCCAATGACTTCAGTTATTCCCACAATACAAACATGCCATCAAACAGACATATGGTGGGACTTCTACCAAGCTGGGCATTGCAGTCTTTGTTGCTATGGAGATTTGCTCATCCTACCAGAACGGAGCAATGGTCCCCTCCTTCCACTGCACCCGGTCTCCAGGGTTACTAACTCCTGCCACAGCTGCAAAGATACTGAGAAGCATGTGGCATGGTGCAACAGACACAGGCTGGCGACACTCAGACTTGGGCTCAAATTCTAGCCTTGCAACGTCCTTGTTATCAAACCACCAGACAGCCATCCCTGTGGGTCTCAGTTTTCTCATCTGTAAAATGGCACCATTAACCACCACCTGGTGGTTGTTCTGAGGCTTAAAAGGTAAATGAAAAGTAACAGGTATGTGGCAAATATTGGTTCCCTTTCCTTTGTCCATGGGATACTAGTTCAGACAGATGGGTCCTATATGGGCAGCCATGAACAAGGTGGGTAGTGACAATGTCTCTAGCACACATTACTCCAACTACATGCAGACTCACAGATGACAGAACTACACTTACTCAAGAGGCAAAACGGGCTTGAGAAATGGTGAGAACCCAATCCCAGCTTATGAGCCTGGCAGACAAGATTTTCCAGCCTTAAAGCAACCTATGCTGTAAAGTCCTGCAGGGATTCCAACCCCACCCCCACCCCCAGCCCCAGCCCCACCCCCACTCCCTCCTGTTATGCAGCTGGTTTCCCTCATCCAGCTGCACCAGCTGCTGGGTTTGGCTCACCTGGCCGCCCGCTGTGGGCACTCAAAAAGGCACAGCCCACTTCTGGCTCCAGCTTCAGGGTAAAGGCCCACAGTGCTTCCCCCATCTGTGATCATCACTCGTCTTCATTTGAAAAGCCGATTTCAGCTTTCTAAAAGCTTACCTAGCTAGCTCACAGCACACCCTCCAACCCATCAAGAAGTGTGCTAAGGATCCCCTCTAAGGATTCGTAGCTTTTTACAGCCAAAGTATGGAGGAAGCAAAGGTAAATGACTTGCCTAAAATCACCTGGCAGGTTCATGGGCAAGAGAGATCAGAGGCCATCCCTTCAGAGTCCTGGCCAACGCCTCTCTCCCACCTTTTCAAGATGTCATCTTTGAAAAGTTCAAATTTTACTAGGGGAAATAAACATTCAATAACAACACAGGGCTGGGGGTGTAGCTCAGTGGTAGAACTACTTGCTTAGCATGTGAGAGGCCCTGTGCTCAAGGTCCAGCATCACAATAAATAAACAAACAAATGATTACAGAAACAACAATATCAGTGCTGATAAAAATTATGTAAAAGGTACCAAATTAGTACAGATGAGGGATTGATGAATTCTGTTAATTTTGTATGGAGGAAGATCAAGTCAGGGAAGGTTTCAGAGAAGAGGGGATATCGGGTGAGAATTTTGAAGGACAAATAAGAATTGCCAGACAATGAGGGTGAAGGATATACTTCAGGCAGAAGAAAGTGAATTTGCCACAGCATGGGAACGGTGAATGGGTAACTTTGGAGGACTCTAAGTCATTCAGTATGATCCAGCCATACAGAAATTCAAGGTGAGAAGCAACAGTAGGTAAGGCTGATGAAGCTGGTGGGGACTGGTTACGTTGTACTAAGAAACACACTTTACCCAGAAACTGGGCTTCCCAAACCTCAAGCACTGGTTTTTTAGTTTCTCAAATCTTGCCATTTCCATGCAGCATCTCTTAATCATTTTATTCCAAAAGGCTCTCTTTAAAAAACACTTAACCTTGCCCTAATAAAAAAAGAGAAACCATGAGTTGGATGTACTAGAAACATTTTCCCTAATACACATTAAAATATATACAGAACTCAAAGGTAAAAAGTTTTCCCTGTACCACCCACAATGATCCCCTGGGCCACCTAGAATCCACTCTGAAACCTGAGGGGCAATTTTGGTCTCCCATCCTCAAATTAGCAAGGTTTGGGTTCATAACAAGGGAGAGAGTGCTAGGGAAGATCACTCTGGTGGCTTCACTCAGGAATGACTAGGAGAAGGCCAAAGGTGGAAGCTGGGGCCAGTTCTAGAACAGACAAGAATGGCCAAAGGTCAGAACTCAGACATTGACAGTGGGACAAGAGGAGAAAGAAGCCTCAACAACAAATAACTGTTGGATGGATGGATGGATGGATGGATGGGCAAAAATCCTGTGAGGTGAGGCAGAGAGAAGAGTGATGGGTAACGCCCAGGTTTCAAGTTTTGATTCCTGGCAAGATGATGGCGTCATCAAGAGAAAATAGAAAAGAGAAAGGGCAGCAAGAAGAGAGCATGAGCTGATTGTTTGCTGTGCTTGTCTCCCTCTTTGTCCAGCCTGTGATTGGGGGTTGGGGGGTTCAAAGGGTGGGGGTGGTGTTAACACTGTCTTTCTCTGGGTCAGCCCAGTGGGAGTGATGCCTAGGGATGGTGATTGAGCAGGTGTGGGGTGGGGGAAGGTAAGGGCTAGGAGGGAGGGAGGCCTCCTCCTCCTCATGCTGTCAGAGACTGCCTCCAGGGTGAGCCTGGATTAGAGCTGGCACTGAAAATACAAAGCAACTTCTAAGAAATAAACCAGCAGCCAGTAACTGTCCCAGGCTGTAGCACCAGCAAATACAGAAAGTTATCCTCAAGTTACCACAGTAGGCTGCACAGAGCATCTCTGTGTAATAGCAGCAGGTCCTGAGCCTCTGGCCCTGCGGCAGAGAAGCAGGATGCTATGAGGTGGTGGTTAGGTCTTAGAAGAGTGTGTCTTCACAAAATTCCAAAGAAACTTCAACTCCCAGAATCTTTGTCCTAGGTTCCCTACACACCTCAAGAGGCTAAACAAAGCCTTACTCTGACCATGTGGGGCCCCAACGGTGGTTACCTGGCCTGCCAGTACATCCCAGGTAGCTTTCTGTAGCTTCCTCCCCACACCCTGTGATATTCCCCCTTCTAGGCTGTCCCTAGAAAGGGCAACCCTCTGGACTTAAGCATGGGATACTTTCCACAAGGCACCAATCTAACTATTGCTTTCTTTTGGTAAGCTTGGGAAAAACTTTCTTTTCCTTTCTATTGGCCTGGATGGTGGATAAGAGCCTCTTAAATGGGCACAGAGGGAACTGTGGACTCCTTTTAGATTCTGTATGGGAGAGTGCTAAGAAGGGAGAAAGGGGCACCATCAACACAGAGGGAGGAAGGCTGGGGGTGTAGCTCACTGGTAGAGTGCTTGTGTTCAAGGTTCTGTCCATCCCCAGAACAGCTGGGGGTGGGGGGAGGAAAAGAAAAGAGAAAAGGAGGAGCACATGGAAAGAAAGTGTTCCAGACCCTAGTGCATGATGCCCAACCCCAGGTAGCAGTGGAAGGGGCTTCTGAGTGGCCAAGGGGTAGGAAGAAGGGTATAGAGTTGGTGGGGGTGTGAATGGGCCAGAGAAGTTGCTGCCACATTGCTCTTGCACCGCCTTGCAAAGCTAGAAAAAGTTGTCTCCAGACCCTGATTTTTCATATTGTGAGCATCTAGGAAGAAGTTGGGGTAAACTATGCCAGCACCCTTGAGTCCAGGTCTGGAGGGCACAAGGGGCAAAGCAGAGCACGTCCAGGGGTAACAAAGTCAATACTGGCCAATGCTCCTGTGGGTCCATGCAGGGAGAGGAGCTCTGCCAGGGCTGGGGCAGAGAGGTGGGGGGCAGGGCATTACACAGCAAGAAACAGATTCATCTGGCTCGCTGGGTGCATGCAGCATCTGAGGTAGAGCCAGGAGAGGTGTAGGTGTACTTGTGCAGGGCGGGATGGGGGCTGGGGGGAGCCCGAAGGTTTGAATAACAAAGGAGACTTGGAAAGGAAAGGCCATGGATGGTTCCAAGACTCTGCCTCCAGGAATTAGGGAGAAAGCACGGTTGTAGCCATAAACTTCAGTCACTTCCCTGACACTCCAGCCACCCTCCATAGGCTACACGCGGTGGCTGGTGAAGGAGCCAGCCCCTGCCAGCTCAGGGAGCTCCGACTTATGCAATTCAGCCTGGCACGGGGGCTGGGGAGCTGGGAGTTCACCCGCATCTCCCTCGGGCTTCCTCCCCGCCCCCTGCCAGCCCCGGCAAGTCACGCCAAGGGTCAGGGGCCCTGTGAGCAAGGGAGGCCCCGGCTGCAGAAGCCCGGGAAAAGGAGGGAAGGAAAGAGAGTACCTGTTGCTGAATGCATCCTGCTTTGGCTCTTACTCCTCGGTTGCTTGTGGTGAGAGTTGCCCATCATTCTGTTCTGGACTGGCAGCCACCACGCTGGCCGCCCGCCGCCACCGCTGCCGCCACCACAGCCGCCTCCGCCTCCTCCTCCTCCTTCCTCCTCCTCCTCCCTCCTCCTCCTCCTCCTCTTCTGCCCGTGCTCCTCCCCAGGTGCTTACATCACCTCAGCTTTGCTTCTCACACACATGGCTCTTCCAAATCCCACTTGTGCCCCTGGCACAGTATTGTCCAGATCTGACCCTCTCACTTGGACTGGAGCCTGCAAAGGACTCTCTCTCTCTCTCTCTCTCTCTCTCTCTCTCTCTCTCTCTCCTCCCTCTTCCTCCCTCGCTCCCTTCCTCCCTCTCTCCTCCTCTCTTCCCCCCTCCCCCTTGCACAGTGCTCCACTCAGGTCAAGCCGCCCAGGTTCCAAAAAGGAAGCCTAGCGCGCGAGCGCACCCCCCATGTCATCTGCATCTGCACGTGGGGCCAGTCCGGGTGCCCTCCGGGACCCCACTCGCCCACCCTCACTGGCCCTGGCTGCCTCTGCTCTCAGCGCTGTCATTCCTGCCGCTCGCCTGCCCGATCGCTGGCTCGCTCAGTCTGCAGAAGCTTGCAGGAGCGTGGGGCCAATAACAGAGCCTAATCCTGGAGTGTGACAAGGGCCAGTGAAGGAATGTGCTACCCAGGAATTTTAAGTGACACAGCTCCCTGTTTCACTGGAGGAAGGATCCAGTTCTGGAAGTGACAGCTACCAGTGGGCTCTGGGATCCAGTCCTGACAGAAACCTGAGGAAATGTGGGCAGAGCACGAGGCTGCCAGGCTGCAGGCTTGGAGCTAGCACAGGCAGATGCCTCTGGAATGCCCAATGCGGCCACCAGGCGTACCTGCTTCCTTGTCAGACACACCTGAAGCCTCCCTCCATTCTCCCCTCCCTCGCCTGCTTTGCCTTCCTAGGGGAGGGCAGAGCGAGCAGCCCAGAGATTCACAGACTGGAACTGGGACCCTCGGCAGCCAATGAGAGCGCTGCTTCCATGTCCCACAGAAAATCCATGCGCGCGCCGCATGCGCGCGCTCTCACACACAGACGCAGCCGCTTGCCACGAGTGCTGCAACCCTGTGGGATAAGTGGCATGGGGCAGGTGTGCTGGCTCAGCTGCCGGTTCCAGTCCTAACAGCCTGGCAGTGAGCAAAGACCTGGCTCCAGCAATCCGCTGTCATAGCTAGGGCAGCCTTGAGTGACTTCACTTAGGCGAGTTGTGGGACTGCTCAGTGCTGATGTCATCAGACTAACAGGGACAGGGGACCTGTCTGTCAGTCATGGCCAGACAGCACTGTGGGTGTGGGTTCGGCTATAACTTCACCCTGGTAGACTAGGGGGTACGGACTCCCTCAGAGTGAGATTCATTCGCCCATACATTCACCCATCCCCCTCGCCCACCCTGTCATTTAGACATTTTGTCAATAGCTCCCAGGGTCCATGATAGTGCTGGGGACAAGAGGTATAAGTCACCATCTAGGCGGGGTGACCAACACATCCACAGACCATGTGTGCTCTACCACAGACCATGACAATACAGGGAAGGATCAACTGCTGAGGGAATATCAGAGAGACACAGCTTGGATCTGGAGTGGCGAGGGGTACTTCCTAAGAGAGGTGACACTTGGACTGGGGCATGCAGGATAAAGAAGAGTTGGCCAGTCACAGAAAGGGGAAGGGCATAGGATAGCTACCTGGATCATTAGCCCTACTAGGAACCCTCCAGCTGGGTCATCAGCTTTGGAGGATCTCCTCAGTTTTTTTTCAACAATGTCACAAACATCCCTTAAACTACTGATTTCAGCCTCCTGAGGGAGACATAAAGAGAAATTGCACGATGGTGTGACTCCTACTTGGGCTTTGCAGCTCACTGTGGAATGTGGCAGGGGAACTCCAAGGGGACCGACCAACTTAAGGCCAAAAAAGAGGGGGCTTGGAAAATAGCAGTCCCAGAGCAAGTGGGAAGGGCCAGGAGCGAAGTGTCTTGGGAAAATAGATTTGTAAATATGGTAAAGATCATGGAGATTTATGAACACGGCAAAAAAAATTTTAAGGGTGTTAAGTGAATAAGGGAAGTTTGGGAAACATTTGGTCCCTGTCCTCTATGGACTTGTGATAAATTCTAGGTATGAGTCATGGCAGATTCAATATTGTAAATGTGGACTGGAAAAAAAGCTCAGAGTGCCTGGGAAAGACAGAACCATGACATCTTGAGACGATTCTAAAATGTGTATGTAGGACATCCTGAAAGCCAAAACAGGATCAAAATCAATTGCGTTATACACATGGGATCCTGGATTATATCCCCAATGAGCCAAGGAAATTTGAATAGAACAGGCAGGTTTTGGAAGTGTTTGGGGAGTAAGGAGATGGGTGGGTGGGGACAAGGACTGAGTAAATGGTCATTAACAACACAACTGTGTAACTTACTGCCCAGATCAAGAAGTTGAATATGACCAAGACTACAGAAACCCTCTTCAAAAGACTTTCTTTTCTTTTCGTTTTCTCTCTCCTTCCCTCCTTCTTTCATTCCTTCCTTCCTTTCTTCTTTCCTTTCTCCTCTTCCTTCCCCTCCTTCCTTCCCCTCCCTCCCTCTCTCCCTCCCTCCTTCTTTCATTTTCTTTCTTTTTTTTTCAGTACTGGGTATGGAAGCCAGGGCTCATGTGTGCAAGGTAAGTGCTCTATCACTGAGCTACACCCCTACCCTTCAAAGTACTTTTCAAAGCCATCATTACAGATCTTCCTCACAATAGCCCTGTCAGATATTAGTTGAATCCACTCTGTGGATACCCAAGTAGAGGCTAAGAGAGGAGAGGCAGCTTGGCCAAGGCCCCTTAGACTTTTATACATGCTCAACTTGTTCCCAAAGAGATCGAAAAATCTACCGTGAAATTTATATGGAAACACAGGAAGCCACGAATAGCCAAGGCAATACTCAGTCAAAAGAACAATGCAGGAGGTATCACAATACCTGACTTCAAACTATATTACAAAGCAGTAGCAATAAAAACAGCATGGTACTGGCACAAAAACAGACATGAAGACCAGTGGAACAGAATAGAGGACCCAGATATGAAGCCACAAAACAATAACCAACTTGTCTTTGACAAAGGAGCTAAAAATATACAATGGAGAAATAGCAGCCTCTTCAACAAAAACTGCTGGGAAAACTGGTTAGCAGTCTGCAAAAAACTGAAACTAGATCCATGTATATCACCCTATACCAAGATTAACTCAAAATGGATCAAGGATCTTAATATCAGACCCCAAACTCTAAAGTTGATACAGGAAAGAGTAGGAAATACTCTGGAGTTAGTAGGTATAGGTAAGAACTTTCTCAATGAAACCCTAGCAGCACAGCAACTAAGAGATAGCATAGATAAATGGGACCTCATAAAGCTAAAAAGCTTCTGTTCATCAAAAGAAATGGTCTCTAAACTGAAGAGAACACCCACAGAGTGGGAGAAAATATTTGCCAGCTATACATCAAAGGACTGATAACCAGAATATATAGGGAACTTAAAAAACTAAATTCTGCCAAAACTAATGAACCAATAAAGAAATGGGCAAGTGAACTAAACAGAACTTTCTCAAAAGAAGAAATTCAAATGGCCAAAAAACACATGAAAAAATGCTGACCATCTCTAGCAATAAAGGAAATGCAAATTAAAACCACGCTAAGATTCCACCTCACCCCTGTTAGAATAGCCATCATCAGCAACACCACCAACAACAGGTGTTGGCGAGGATGCGGGGAAAAAGGAACCCTCTTACACTGTTGGTGGGAATGTAAACTAGTACAACCACTCTGGAAAAAAATTTGGAGGCTACTTAAAAAGCTAGACATTGATCTACCATTTGATCCAGCAATACCACTCTTGGGGATATACCCAAAAGACTGTGACACAGGTTACTCCAGAGGCACCTGCACACCCACGTTTATTGCGGCACTATTCACAATAGCCAAGTTATGGAAACAGCCAAGATGCCCCACCACTGACGAATGGATTAAGAAAATGTGGTATTTATACACAATGGAATTTTATGCAGCCATGAAGAAGAACGAAATGTTATCATTCGCTGGTAAATGGATGGAATTGGAGAACATCATTCTGAGTGAGGTTAGCCTGGCCCAAAAGACCAAAAATCGTATGTTCTCCCTCAAATGCGGACATTAGATCAAGGGCAAACACAACAATGGGATTAGACTATGAGCACATGATAAAAGCGAGAGCACACAAGGGAGGGGTGAGGATAGGTAAGACACCTAAAAAACTAGCTAGCATTTGTTGCCCTTAACACAGAGAAACTAAAGCAGATACCTTAAAAGCAACTGAGGCCAATAGGAAAAGAGGACCAGGAACTAGAGAAAAGGTTAGATCAAGAAGAATTAACCTAGAAGGTAACACCCACGCACAGGAAATCAATGTGAGTCAATGCCCTGTATAGCTATCCTTTTCTCAACCAGCAAAAACCCTTGTTCCTGCTGGGTATTGAGGGGGTGGGGGGGGAGAGGGAGGGGGCGGAGTGGGTGGTAAGGGAGGGGGTGGGGGCAGGGGGGAGAAATGACCCAAGCCTTGTATGCACATATGAATAATAAAAGAAAAAAAAAACTTGTTCCCAGAGGAGAAACACAACCAAAGACAGGAGCAGGTGTGGGCACCCCCTTTCTCCTTGCATCTATTCTACCTTGTCATTCCTCTCAATCCTCATCTCATGAGTGCCTACACCCTGTATCCCACGAGCTCACTTCCTGTTTTCTGTAAGCTCTACTACAGCCCTGGTCCCCCTCGCCTGGCCCTGGAGTTCCCCTCTCCCAGGCATCTGTGTCCCCAAGGCCATAGTCCGTAAATGCTTTAGCAGCTTTTCTCAGTAGGACTCCATGGTCTGTTTCCTGCTGGGGCTCACACACTCATCCTTGGCCAAAAGACCCCAAGTAGTACATGGACAGCCAGCATTTGGACCTGCTATTGTTTGAATCTTGAATGTCTCTCAAAGACTCATGTGTTAAAGGCTTGTCTCCCCAGAGTGGTGCTTATGGGAGATGGTGGAACTTTTAGGAGGTGGGGCCTAATAGGAGGTTCTCAGGTCACTGGAGGTATATCCTTGAAGGAGACTGTGGGACCCTGGTCTCTTCCTCTTTTTGTTTTGCTTCCTGGCCATGAGGTAAGCAGTTTTCTCCACCACGTAATCCTGCCATGCATGTTGTGTTGCCTGACAACAGGCCCAAAAGCAATGGGCCATTCAGTCATGGACTAAAACCTCCAAAACTCTGAGTCAAAATAAACCTTTCCTTGTTATAAGTTAATTATCTCAAGTATATTGTTATAGTGACAGAAAGATGACTAACAGGACCCCTATCTACTTCCACATTCAGTACTTTCTCTACCACACCCCTTTTTATCATCTAAAGTAGCTGAGGAAGGCTTTGAGACATCTTTAACACAATCCTTCTCTCCCCAACCTCATCCATTCATTCAGTACTGCAGTGAATATCTTCTTCACTGGGCTCTCTGCTTCTGCTACTGAATCCTATACCCTCTTCATCACATGGAAGCAGAATGAGATTTTACAAACACAAAGCAAATCATTATCACTTCATTGCTTAGAACTTCCCACTGATGTGATGCCTAAATTGCCATGTCCATGCTCTCTAGTCTATACTCAGAACGAGACCATAGGATCTTGCCTTCCATCTATTCTCAAAACCGAATTCCTCTTCCCATTCATTCTGGGTTACTCATTCTATCTCCTTTTTTTTGGTGGGACTGGAGTTTGAACTCAGGGCTTTGTGCTGGCAAAGCAGGCGCTCTACCATTTGAACCACACCTCCAGTCCATTTTGATCTGTTTTTTTTTTTTCATTAATTTTTTATTAGGATATATTCAATGTACAGGGAGGTATTCATCGTGACAATTCAAAATAGGTTTATATTGTAGATTGGTTAGATCACCCTCACCGTCTGGTTATTTTTGGAGATGGTGTCTTGAGAACTATTTTCCTGGGCTGGCCTCGAACTGTGGGCCTCCTGATCTCAGCCTCCCAAGTAACTAGGATTACAGGAATGAGCCACTGGCACCTGGCTTTCATTTTACCATTTCTACTCTACCTATGCAACCTTTAGTTAAGTTACTTAACCTTCCTAGCCTCGGTTTTCCTCATCTATAGACTGTGAAGGGGATTAAAAAAAAAAAAGCATCTAACTTGTAATCTACAGTAGTTTTCCCCTTATCCAATCATACTTTCCAAAATTTAGGTTACCTGCGGTCAATCAAGGTCCAAAATTATTTAGGAAAATTCCATAAGTGATTGATAAGTTTTAGACTGTACCTCATTCTGAGTAGCATAATGAAATTTCACACCATCCCACTCCATCCCCCGGTGATGGAAATCTTCCTTTTGTTCAGTGTATCCACATTGTATAGCCCACACACCTATTAGTCACTTAGTAGCCATCTTGGTAATACGATCACAGTGCTTGTTTTCAACATAACCCTTATTTTACTTAGCAACGGTCCCAAAGCACAAGAGGAGTGATGGTGGTGACCTGAATATGCCAAAGAGAATCCATAAAGTGTTTCCTTTATGTGAAAGTGTGAAAGTTCTCAATAAGAAAAGAAAAGACAATTGTTTGCTGAGGTCAGAATCTATGGTAAGAACAAATCTATCCATGAAACTGTGAAGGAAGAAATTAATGCAAAAGAGATTAAATTTGTGGGTGGAAGACATGAGCAGAAAATGTGTTCCAATTGCTGACAACATGTGGCACCAGAAAGCATTGAGCATATATGAAAATTGCAGCAAGGGATCGAAACTAGTGACACCAAGCCATTTACTGCAACTATGAGGTAGTTACACTGATTCAGGAATAGGTTTGGACTGAAAAATAAAACAGGAGAGGCAGTATCTGCCAGTGAAGAGGCCACCAGCCACATTTCCAGCAGAGTTGAAGAAGTTGATCAAGGAGAAAGCATACAAAGCAAGTTGTTTTATTTTGTGGTGCTGGGGATCGAACCCAGGGCCTTGAGCATGTTAGGCAAGTGCTCTACCACAAAGTCACATCCCCAGCTCTAAAGCAAGTCTTCAATTGCCATGAAGACAGGTGCTTCTGGAAAAAGATGTGCAATAGAACCTATATTCATAAAAGTACAAACGAATCATCAGGTCATAAAACATGGAGACAACAACATCCTATTGCAATATTCTTTCAAAGGGTTTTGGCAACACCAAGTGACTGGTGGCTCACAACTGTAATTCTAGCTACTCAGGAGGCAGAGGTCAGGAGGATCAAGGTTCGAAGCCAGCATTCGCAAGACCCTATCTCGAAAAACCCTTCACAAAAATAGGGCTGGTGGAGTAGCTCAAGTGGTAGAGCACTTGCCTGGCAAGTGTGAGGCCCTGAGTTCAAAACCCAGTACCGGAAAAAAAAAAGAAACCATATCCCATCAAATATCTCCAACCATTGACATCGTCTGCTCCTGACATCCAATCATTCACATGTGTTTGTCATGGCTTGATGATCTAGAACCACCCGTAGCAGACAGTCCTCCTTCTGACATATTGCTAGAAGGTCATGAGAGCCCAATCCTATGTCACAATGCCTTCATCATTCATCTCACTTCATCACTTTGTGTCATCTCACACTATCACAACAAAGGTGAGTACGGGAAAATAACATCATGAGAGAGAGACAGGCAGCAAAGTTGCAGGATATTATTATAATTTCCCTTTTTTTTGTTTTGTGGCACAGGGCTTTGAACTTAGGACCTCACACTTGCCAGGCAGGTGCTCTACCACTTGAGCCATGCCTCTGGCGCCCAGGCTATAATTCTTTCTTATTATTAGCTATTGCTCTAATCTCTTACTGTGTCTAATTTATAAATTAAACTGTATTATAGGCATGTACATATTTATAGGAAAAAATACTGTATATGGGTTCAGTACTTTCCACTGTTTCAAGCATCCATTGGGGGAGGGGAGTTCTTGGAATGTATTCTCTGTGGATAAGATAAGGAGGGTCAACTGTGTTGTGAGACTTCTATGAGATAATACTAGGCACATAGCAGGTACTTCCGAAAAAGTGCTTCCCATCCCCCTCTCGCTGCCCCTCCCTACCATTCCTGAGCCCTACAGGCTGCTCTTTGAGCTCCAGCTCAAATGCCATCACCCCTGTCCCTACCTCCAGCCTGCAGGGTAACTCCTTTCTCAGAGTACCTTCAACTCCAGTTGTCTGAGCCACTCACTTATCCTTAAACATAGACGCCACTGGGACTGTTAGAAATCTTCCCTGTGTTCATGAACCTTCCAAACCCAGAAGCTTGTGAGTTCTTTGAGGGATGGGTGGGTGTTTGTTGCTTGAGGCTGTGCCTTGTGGAGGGCCTGACACAGAAAATGGCTCAGTGAGTGCCAACAAAAGGGTGTGGGCCAAGCTACCCTGCCCTGCAGACTTTCCCTCTTCCTTCTCCTACCTCTCCCTTACTCCCTGATGACCCCTCCAAAAGCTCCACACGCTTGCTCCTTGGATCTCCACCCACCCCAGAGTCTTCTCAAAGTCTTCTTCTAAAGAAGGAGCGGGGTCTTGGAAATTCACTGCTCCTTATGTAACTTCCTTCTCATCGGGGAGGACATTCTGGCTGCAAGGTGTGCAAGTGGCAGATCTTCTGACAGGTCCATTGATGCAACATGGCTGCCTATGAAAAGGTGCTAGGAAGGTCAGCTACCCTTGTCCCTGTGCACTGAGCTCAGGAAGGGACGTGCTGTGGCTTAGGAGGGGGCTCAACCCCTGAGGTGTTGTCACATGGAGTTGGGGAGGAAACAACTTGTTTCTGGCATGTGCGCAAGCTGAGCCTGGCCAGGAGCAGCCCTGTCTATAGAGGACAGAGGACAAGTCTCACTGTTTGGCCCCTCCCCCTCCTACTCCTTTATATTTGCAGAGGAGACAGAGAAGTCTGAAGCTTGAGGAAAGCAGCTCTGGGGTCCATGTCTCCAAAGTGAAGGAACAACTCAAAGTTCATTGCTATCACCTCATCTGCCGGATCCCTTCCTCCGCATTTAGGGATGGGAAAGGCAGGGACAGGGAAGTTGGGGATGGGAGGCAATACTATCTGGACACCTGGAGCCCAAGAGTTGGGACAAGGACCAGCTTGTCACTTTAGTCATGCCCCCCCTACTCCCCCCAACCACCCTGTCAGATACGGCTCATTGGGCTCCAATTTGAAATGAGGAAACAAGAGATTGGGTGAAGAGATGTAGCTATTGAGTGGCATGGTCGTGACTCAAACCCAAGTAAGGCTGACTTTAAGCCCGGTCCTTTGTCATTCTGCTGGCCCTGTCTGCCACGGTCAGTACTTTCTCTACTCTGGTGTGGGAATTTCTAGGTACAGCTCTGTACAAGACACAGCTCCAACTGTGATTCCAGGAGTCTGCATCCTACCAGAAGCCCGCCCTTGGCAGTGCTGGTGTTGTGTGAAAACTCACTCTGCCCTGGTCCTGGAGACAGAATCCAACTGTGGCGCAGTCACAGTGCCTCCAGCCAGAAGCATGTGCTTCTCTGGAAGTATTATCTATTCCTTCAGCTTGGACTGCTTTTCCTTCCACTTCCATCTGTGCTTGAAAAAGCTGTACTGAACTCTCAAGATGCAGCCCAAACATCTCCTCCTCCATCCTGCTTTCTCAGAGCTGTGCAGCCACCTCTGCATGGCCACATCCACCCCACAGATGTCAGGTCCAATGCACACACGTCCTACCTAGTCCAGCTCAAAGCCTTTTCTGACCCTCCCAAATGGGAACAGCCGTCTTCTCATGCTAATTCCCACGGTATAATGTCCCCCAAAAAGTGGCACACTTTTTGCTAGTGGTATGAGCTGACAGTAAGAGAGAGAATCTTAGAAATGCATGGATGATCTGTGTAAGTTCAACAGTTGTATACTTATCCTAATGTGCATTAGATTCTAATAATACTAATTAGAAGAAAAAACCAAATGCATAAAAAGTGTAATTTCTTGAATATTTGAGGCAGAATTAAATGAGTTTGTTTAAAGAAAAATAATTTGGTATCTGTAAATTGGATTAAATTACTCCCAGGGCCGTTGGAGGGAAGATCTGCAGTGATGGTTAAAACCCGCCTTCAGGAAGGCTTCTGTGGTTTCGGGAGTGAGTGGGTACAGTACATGGGGGTGTAGTTTGTGATCATTCATCAATGTCATCAACATGTACACTTTTTGGTGTGTATGCAAATTGTCCACAAAAAAGTATACATGTACTTTTTTTTAAAAAATGGTTTGAACTCAGGGCCTCACACCTGCTAGGCAGGCGCTCTACCACTTAAGCCACTCCGCCAGTCCATTTTTGTGTGTTGCGTATTTTTGAAATAGGGTCTTGCCCTTCCTCCCCCCACCACCCTCTGACCTCAAACCGAGATCTTCATGATCCTGCCTCCCAAGCAGCTGGGATTACAGGCGTGAGCCACCCGGTTGCCAGCTATATATACTTTTTAAGTATCTGACATCTAGTAGCCCTCACTCAAGGGAAGTTGAACACTGTATTTGAGGCCAAAGTGACTAGGAAGACAGTGATGTCATTAATGACCAAGGATAGGGTGGGTGGATATTTATACAGAAGGTGGGTTTAGGGGAGTCTCAGGAGGCTGCAGAATTATGATTTGGGACATATTTTCCTTTTTGGCTCTTGTCCTCCCCCACAAAAAAGTCAGAGCACCTTCTGAGAGCTGGTGCTGTGAGTGGCAGGCCAAGGCCAAGAGGGTGGAACGAGCCAAGGCTGCTATCATAAATGAGCACAACATCCCAGAGACTAAGCAGAGAGGCAGGCCCAGGGGAAAGAATGCTGGCTAGATGCTTCATAACCTTGGATGGGCCCTGGCCTCTGAGCCCCATTTAGTTTCTATCTGGGCAGTGAAACATTTGGACTCAACTGCTCCCTGAAGGTTCTCTCAGTTCAGATACCTTGGACGGGTTGTGCCACGCGCTGATTATTAGTCAATACGTACATTCTTGAATGATCTGAGCAGCCACTCCATTCTGGTTACTAAGAGCACAAGAAAGAGAAACCCTAGCTGCTGGCACCTTCAAGAGGCTCCAGAACCTCAGTCTTTCCCATACACTTGCCCCTGGGGACAGACCAGCACAAACGTCTAGAGTAGAAGGTTCTCTATAGACTTGTAAAGGAAACCCTTCCCAGCTGGGAAACACATATGCCTCCAAAGGTCCGGAAGGGCAAGGCCATTTGTGAAGAAGGTCAGGACCAGCCATAAGGAGTGGGGGAGCATGCCCACTACCCCCCAACCCTGTCCCCAAGGCACTCAACCTCCAATCTGGGGAACTTCTCTGAGGGCTCAACCCAACCTATCTGTAGGTCACATTCTACCAAGTCTGCCAGCTTGTTTCCCACCACCTAAGGTCTCCAAGTATTTTTGAGCCTATACTCCAAGATATGTATATTTATATATAAACTACATACATGTAATAGTATGGTAATTGATTTTTATAACTTATAAAAGACAAACATGCCAGATAAGGAAGAGGGCAAAAAGAAAGGGATAAATACATAGTATGCTTTATTATCTTTCAGGCTTTGCTCCGCCTTCCTCATTTCTTCATTTGTTCATCCATTTGAAAGATTTTATTGACTCTATTATATCTAGGCACTGTGCTGGGCACTGGGGGGGACAGAGATGAAGGAGGAAGGATGTACAGACTTTACCATCTAATCAGAGAAGACAGTAACTAAATATGCAAATAAGCAAGGCAGGCCTAGCTTGCCAGCAGTGCTGGGAAGGAAATCAACAACAGACAAGGCAGGTGCTGGGAGCTAGTGTGGATGAGTGGTGGGAGAAGGTCTTTCAGAGCTAAGAACTGGGCAGACAAAAGAGCCCGCAGAGGGAACACCTCAAGTCCATGAGGTAAAAAGCACCTTGATTGTGTTTGAGAAATGGAAAGGAGGCCAGCATGTCTAGGGTTGAGGTGAAAGGGAAAGGGGTGGGTTTTATTTGAAATGCAATGGGAAGCCATTAAGGTTTTAAAGCAAGGGGATGACAGAATGTGACTGTGTGTGTGTGTGTGTGTGTGTGTGTGTGTGTGTGTTGTTACTGAAGATGGAACCCAGGGCCTCGCACATTATAGGTAAGCACTCTACCACTGAGCTACCTCCCCAGCCCCAGGATGTGATTTCACTGTCTGAAAGATCACTGTGTCTGCTATGTGGACAATGGGCTGGAGGGGGTTCCAGCAGAAATGGGGAGGTTAGGAGGCTATTGTACTGGTGTGATGGACCAGGATGGAGGCAAAGGAAACAGCAAGAAGCAGGAAAGCACAAGATATATTTAAACTTCAGGACAGCCCTACCACAGTGCCCACGAAGACCTGGGTTGTCATTCCTATTGCATCTACAAGTTAACTGAGGCCAGAGGAAGTTCAGTAACTTGCCCAAGATCAACCAGCTTGGAAGTGTTAAAAACAAGATTCACCCAGGGCTGCCTGGCTTCCTTCCCAGCCTGCTCAGAATTTGAATTCTATTTCCTGCTTCAGGGAATTGTTCAAGAGGACACTATAGGGTCTTCCTGTTTCAATCCTGAAAATCCCTGGGCATTCCAAACAAAGGAAAAGGGATGGAGGACTACTTGACCCAGCAATCAAGGGTATACAAGTGATTAGAACAGAGCATTCTTCCCGTTTTCATAAACATTTTGAGCTCTAACTAAGGGAAAAACCATTCTTTCCTTTGGAGGGGGGAGTGGATAGGAGGAGGGCGGTGATGGTGATGGTATATTTGGAAATAGGAAAAGAAAAGGCTGCCAACTTGTGCCTTCAAGGAAAGCCCAGGGGCGCAGGCCAAGACAGGGGAAGTGACTTGCCAAATCCCTCCTCACAGCCCCCAGTTATTTGTGCAAAAAAGAAGGCGGGATTGTCCCTGCCAAAGACATGAAGTCCTTTGCAGAGCACTTTGTTAGCAAAGCCTAGCATCCCTGTCACTATGCAAAGCTCTCTGGAATGTTGCCACGGCAACAAGCAGCTGGGCCCCTGAATCAGCTCCAGGCCTGCCTTGGCAGAAAGGCCCAAGCCTGTGGGGGCATCTCCCAGAGGCCAGGTGGGAGGGGGCTGGGTTTGTGTGTCTTGGTGAGGAGCCCTGAGTTCCCTTCCAGGTCATCAGGCTCCAAAGCCTGTGTCATCAGGAAATACTTTCTGAGATGCCCAACTTCCACAAACAGCACCCCAGGTTGGCATCACATGGCCCATTTACCTGGTTCTCTCTAGGCAGCCCCCCACTTTTTGTGCAATGCTGGGGACCGAACCTAGGACCATGCACATGCCAGGCAAGTGCTCTACCAGTGAGCTACAGCCCTAGCCCCTCCTCCTTTCATTTTTCAGTGGCTGGGTAATGAGAAAAAATAGAAACATCCAAATTCTATAAAACAAAACTCCCTTATGTTACAAGTACAGGAAGAAACCAAAGCCCAGAGAGGGAAAGTGCCTTGCTGAAGGTTGCACAGCCTTAGTGGTGCCAGGTTCAGAGCACTGTTCCCTTGACTCCTAATGTGAGCATTTAACCAAACCGCACATCTTTCCCTGGGTATTGCTGAGGGCAGAAAGTGAATCAGTGATGATGCTACCTCTTTGTACCCAGGGCCCCCCCTGGATTTTTTGCATTCCTCATAGCTCACTTGCACAGAAACCTGAAAGTGAGCTATCATTATCCCCACTTTATGATTTAGGAAACCAAAGCTCAGAGAGGTTAAGGAATTAGCTCAAGGTCACATAGCTAGGTGAAGCTATTGTTAGTCACCAAAGATGGCCTCTGTGCCTTGCTACATGGCCTTTGGTTTCTGATGTCAAATGCACTTCTTTCCCCTCAGTGTGAAGGACACAATTCCAAGGGATGCTAGATGCTGTTCCTATACTATTTATGGCAACAAAGTGTCCTGCAGAAAACCATCAAGCTGCCATGAGTAAAGACCAACAAGCACTGGTAGTACTCTGGACTCCAGTCTCCTTGTTCTAAGGTGAAATGCTAAGTGCATAGAGCAAAGTCTGCTGCATAGTAAGTGCTTGATAAATGTTAGTTACTTTCAAGATTATTCTCTTCAATTCTGCAACCACAAGGGTTCCAGTCTACATCTGATATAATTCCACTTCATGCCTCAGCTTTCCATAGCCATTCATTGCTAGTTGCCAGAATCTAGAATTGAATTTCTCCTATCACAGGAAAAGGAGGGCCCCAAGAAAAGGTGACAGAAGCCAGGTGTGGTGGTGCACACCTATAATCCCAGCAGTCAGGAGGCTGAGGCAGGAGGCAGCCTGGGCTACATAGTGAGACCCTATAAATATCTTTCCCCCACAAAAAAGATACAGAATTAGTTTTTTAAAGAATGAGGTGGGTTGGTGGAGTGGCTCAAGTGGTAGAGTGCCTGCATAGCCTGTGTGAGGTCCTGAGTTCAAACCCTAGTACCGCCAAAAAAAAAAAAGAAAAGAAAAAGAAATGATGTGACATGTGGCTGGGGGTATAGCTCAGTGGTAGAGTGCTTCACTAGCATATGTGAGGCCCTGGGTTCCATCTCCAGCAACACACACACACACACACACACACACACACACACACTTAAAAACTAAGAATAAAGTAACATCTTCCAGTAAAACGAGGGTTGGACAGAGGACATTATGATCAGGAGACTGAGTGAGAGTATAAAAGTATGAAGGTTCCTGGTGTTTATAGGGAAAAAGAAGTGATCTGGTACAGTCAGGTAGAAGATGAGGTGGGTGCAATAAACTGTGGAGACCTTAAATATCTGAGAAGGGGTGTGGACTTTATCTTCAAGGTGACAGGGAGTCATGGAAGATTTTCTGTAAGGGAGGGACCTGAAAGTCCACATAGCCATGTGGCTCTCATATCGGCCAACACGGAAGGCTGAAAGGACAGGGGCTAGGAGAGCAGTCAGAGGCTGGGAAAGGGGTTTGAGAGCTGGAATGGGGCAGGGCTGGAGGGAGGAGACCTCCTTAGTGGTGAATGTGAAACTAGACCTAATGGTGACTGTCACCATCAGTTAGGGAGCCTGGAAGAGGAGCAGTGAGGGGACTGTGAGGACAGAGCTGGGCTTGCATGCAGTGTGTGTGTCCAGAATGCCGTGGAGGCATGCTATTGGAAGTTCAGAGGAGGTCAGGGCTGAACAGATAAATGGAGCGTGGTTAGCTCTCAGAAGAGTATGTGAAGCCCAAGCTCTAATGCGATGGTCGGAGTGGAGCAGAGAAGGGCGAGAAAGGGCAGTGCAGACACTGGGGCCTTGAGTGGTGACTTTCTGTGTCTTTGACTTACTGTGTGATGTCCACCTTCCTGATGCACCTGTACATTTGTGAAGCCCCACGACATGCAAGCCAAAGTGCTCCTGAGACGTGGCAGACAGAGATGGCGTGTGGGGGCGGGGAGGGGACCCTAGCAAGCCAGGCTGAGGAATAGCACGGCCATCCTGAATCTTCTGGAAGCAGGACTTGAGAATTCCAACGGGTCATAAAGAATTAAGGGGCAGGCAGAGAAAGCCTTAAATACAGGGAAACTGTCAACTCCCTGGTGGCAGAAACAAGTTTTCTAAAACTCGGATTTTCACTTGAAAGTTCAAATTTTCTCTTTGGTAAAATATCCTTAGCTGTTTTCTTTGAAGCGACAGGTTCACTTGTCTTATCTTGGAGAAAAATGTCTGTGAAATACCGAAGTCTGACAAACCGTAGGCTTTATTTTCACTAAACACGATGCTGCATGAAGAAGAGGCTTGCCGAGCCCACTCCTCAAAGAATGGTGGTGCCCTCGCCCTCAGCACACAGCAGCAATGTTCTGTGTTCTTCCCATTTCCCCACACAGGATATTAAAACCACATGTGCCCAAGGCTGAGATTTAATAAAATTAATCATTTTCACTGCCTTATCAAACTTACTCTTTAATAAGACTGGCGGCTTTTTAAATTTTCTTTTTCTGAGAACAGCAATGAATACAATGACTATGAGGACAGTCGTAGCTTCTAACCTGTGTGTGTGTGAATTGAATACGCACACGAATACATACACAATTAAGCCAGAATAAAGGCAATGAAGGGAGGGTCCAGGGCGCTGAGAGTCCGCCAGTGAGGTGACTGACGCAGTCTGGGAGACCTGTTGGTAAGAAGAAATTTCCGTTCCGTCCTTGTTTTCAACAGCTGCACAGTACCCTACTATATGGACGCATCAGAATTTACTAAGCCAGTCCCTGTAGAACGTTTTCCTTTTCTCTTTGCATAATGACCAATGTTTTGTTGTACAACTTTGCACACACATGTCTGGACACTCATTTGATTATTTCCTTAGTATGCATTTCTAAAAGGAGAATTGCCAGGTCAAAGGATACACACATTTTTGGACAATACTGGGGTTTGAAGTCTGAGCTTTGTACTTGCTAGGCAGGAGCTCTGTGGCTTGAGCCACTCCTGCAGCCTCCCGAATAGCTAAGATCATTGCCCTAAACCACCAAACCACTATGCTGCATATACATGTTTGAGTCTTTTGAAACATACTATCAAAGTGCCTTTCAGAAAGGTTATACAGATTTACATGAGAAATAGGCTACCTGAGGGCTGGGGGTGTGGCTCAGTGGTAGAGGATCGTCTAGCATGTGTGAAGGCTTGGGTTCCATCCCCAGCACTATGAAAAGACATTTTAAAATAATTAATGCATACACTTGGTACTGAAGGTAATTCAGAGAAAAGTGAGCCCCTAGTCCCATTTTTTTTTGTGGGGGGGGGTGCGTCCTGACAGAAGTGTCCTGTGCATACACAAGAAATGTAATGGTGTATCATACCGTATGCACTGTTCTGCACCTTATGTGTTTCATTTAACACAGAGTTGCCTCATTCTTAGGGCTTCATAGTATTTCACTCATTTGCCATTACAACAATAACAAAGAGGGATAAGTTTTGAAACAACGACCGTTACTGAGACTAGAATATGCTGGGTGATAGGAATAGAAAGACAACATCTTGTTTTTACTCTCTAGAAAAATAGATTTTTAGTCTCAAAGTTAGGAACACTTATGCTTCTATTAAGCAGTTCATTTGCTTTTATCCGTGACTCTTATAATGATCATCCCACCCTTTTTATTGTCTGTCAAGAAAGTTTAAAGCCACATTTGGGTCAGGTGCTGGTAGCTCATGCCTGTAATCCTAGCTACACAGGAGGCAGAGATCAGGAGGATCTTGGTTCAAAGCCAGCCTGGGCAAATAGTTTGCGAGACCCTATCTGGAAAACACCCAATCAAAAACAGGTCTGGTGGAGTCTCAAGTGGTAAAGCACCTGCCTTTACCACTTGTGAGTAAAGTGTGAGGCCCTGAATTCAAACCCCAGTACCGCCTGTTAGGTTCCTGGCATTCTTGGGGCAGGCAGAAGGTCCCGAGGCTAACACCGAAACCAGACTCCCTGATTTATGACCACTTGCCAGACTTCCCTGTTTGTTCCCCTGCTTGTTTCCCTGCTTGCAAAATCTCAGGAACTTCCAGTTTCTCAACTAGCTAGGCATGTTGACCTGTTCCATCTGGTGATCACAGATAATTGGAGACCAGAGACTCTCTCCCTCCTTCACCGCATGGCCCCTCCTATAAAGCCCACTACCCATTCCAGCCAAGCTGCTGCTCCCTGATTCTGAGGGAGACAGCCCAGCAGTCTGTAATAAATCTTTCTTTTCCACACGTGGTGTGGTCTTTATTTGGCAGCTCCTTACATCTGGTGCCAAAACCCAGGAGAGGTTAACAGGACACTCTGGCCCAGGGCTGGTCCCTTGGCTTTCATGTCCTGCTCTCTCCCAAACCCAGACTACTGAATTGACCCCAAGTGCCTATGGACTGTGGATCTCGGACTTACTGCCTTGCCAGCTCTCCCATCCATCATTATCCTTTCTCTTCCACTGCTCTCCACTTGATCTACTCCTCTCCTCAGACTCAGTAAGTGTCACCCTCCTCGGGGCTGCCTGCTCTGTCTGGTCTGGAAGTCATAGTGCTGTGCCAGGTGCACCTCTCTCGCCTGCTGGGGCACCCACCGCTTAGCACGGGGATGCCTGGCTAATGGGCTAGGCATTCTGTCGGACGGTGACCCAGGTCAGGGATGCCCACTCTTGGGAACCCATTCGGGTGACACTTCCCCTTCCCTCTCACTCTCTCTCTCTCTCTCTCTCTTGCTTTCCCTCTCTGTTTTCCTTTCCTCCACTTAGGGTGAGAGCTTGACAGCCCCTCCAGCTTACTTTGACCAAATGGCAACTGGATGATTCTGCCCTCCTTGCCCAAGTCACATAAGGGAGGCTAGATCTTGATCTAGATCTATATTGGCCTGAAGTGTAAACTCACCAAGACACTTGCCTCTCTCGCTCTCTTTTTTTTTCTTCTACATTATGGGGACCATACACTACATTAGACACATCCACTGGGATGCCTTCTCTGCACCCTCCCCCTTGGTCTCCAAGATGATATAAAACCTAAGTGACTGATTTTCACACACTTCTAGATCTTGACAATTTCTGCCATCACAATGGCAAGTGGTCCGAAATTCCATATGTCCAAGCTTTTCTTTCTCTCCACTCTCAACCCTTTCTGCTCCAATCTTGTAACACTGTTCAAATACTCCTTGCCAGCGACCCCCCTCAAAGTATGTGTCTCTCCCTCCCACTGAACCCCCTTCAGAAGACTCTTCTCTTACTTGTGACCTCACAGGCTCTGTCTGCCCACCTCCCAACTCCTCTTCCCACCAGTATACTACATCAATCTCTTCTCCCGCCCCATCCTTCCATGACTCAGACCCTCTTTCTTTCACCCCTGCTGGCTCTCCCAAACATCTGCCACCCTATTCCCCTTCTACAGTGGTCACAATTGACCCTGAGCTGTTGGCGCCTCAGGAACCAACACTGCCAGCCTTGCCCTCAGCCCCTGCTACAACCTCACCCTTCTCCTCCCCACCAGTGTCCCATACCTGCTCCCATACCTCCTCCCAAGCATGCCCAGCCCATCTATACCCACTCTAGGAGGTGGCAGGAGCTGATGGCATTATCAGAGTCCATATGCCTTTTTCCATGACTGGCCTCTCTCAAATTGAAAAGAGACTTGGCTCCTTCTCTAATGACTCAGCCTCCTATATTAAAGATTCTTTCCTTACTTTAACTTCAGATGAAAAGGAAAGAGTTTGGTTGGCAGCCCAGGCACATGCTGATGACGTCCACAACACTGATCTCATTCTCCCGGTGGGATCTACAGCTGTGCCACATGAGGATCCACATTGGGACTCTCAGGACCCCGCCATGCTAGCCACCTGAAATTACATGCTTACCTGCCTCCCTGCGGGGCTACAGACTGCTTCCTATAGGGCAGTCAATTTTGACAAACTTAGAGAAATGATCCAATGTCCAACTAAAAACCCTGCTGACTTCTTAGGGCACCTTACTGAAGCCTTAAACAGGCAGAGGATGGTCCTCAACCCCTCCAGGGAGATCTTGTGAAAATGGTATTTAAGGTATTTAATAACTCAGATGAGGCTTGAGACCAGCGAAAGGCCCAGCTCTTGGTGGCTGCCCTGAGGCTACCTCCTCCAACTTCCAGATGGGCCGGACAACAACGCACGCCTCCAGGGGTCTGCTTCAAGTGCAACCAGACAAGACATTGGGCAAAAAACTGCCCTTCACCTCGCCCACCACCAGGACCCTGTCCACAATGTGGCCAGAGTGGACAATGGAAGGACAATGCCCCTCTTTGTCTCCACAGGGTAGGTCGGTCTCCCACTCCCACTCTCAACAGAGTGAAGGCCTCACAGACCTCTTGGGTCTGGCGGCAGAAGACTGACGGTGGCCCTGGGACCTTGGCCTCCTTCAAGATCACCTCGGAGGAGCCCAGGGTAACCGTCCAAGTAGCAGGTAGGCCTCAATCACTTACTTGGTGCTACCTGACTTCTCAGGTAAGCTTTATCCTTCACAGATCTCTGTGGTGGGGGTGGATGGTCTCATCCACCAGCCAAAAAGGAAAGACAGTTTTATTTAAAATTGAAATTCTTATGGGGGTTGATTTGAAAATACAAGCTACAAAGTAAATAACTGGAAAGGATATAGATAGGTATTGAATGCATTTTTTGAGAAGTTAAAAGGAAAAAGGAATGGTTTGGGGATGAGAAAGGATTTTGTAAAGAAGGGTTTGTCCTAAAGATTGTTTCAAATAGGAGGATAAGGACAAGCCATCAAAGGGTTTAGTATGTTGTATGAAGGTCTGAGTAAGTTTTAAAAGTGTATAATAAAAAGCTCTGGTGTGTGATAAAGTTAAAGTTGACTATAATCTAAGAGTTGCCTAAAATATTTTTAAGGTCATCTCAAACTAAAATCTAATTCTCTATGTCTATAAAATACCAAGGTTATGTTAATATTGTTCTGCTCTGAGTAACATCTACAGAAAACTATTATAGGGAAAGATTTTATCAAAGAAATTATTTGTGTTTTCTGCTGATCTTGTCAAGCTTTAAGTACTACTAAATCAGAGTTCATTTACATATTTGCTCATGTGTCTTAAATGACCATCTTGTGTCTATACTTTATCAAAATATGGTACAAAAATTTACAAAGTTAAAAATGTAGATTTATATAAAATAATGAGCTAAAGCTCTCTTTTATCCAAAAGTGTTACATTTAACCTGCACCCTGACAGTCAGCCTCTGTTTGCCTTTAAAGATTCCACAAACCCTTCACAGCAACTAACCTGGACAGTTTTGCCACAAGAGTTTAAAGACAGCCCTCATGTTTTTGAACAGACCCTAACCAGAGACTTATTAGGTTGGTACTACCCAGAGGCCGCCCTTCTTCGATATGTTGATGACGTACTTCTGTGCAGAGCCACAGAGCCCCTCATCTCCAGGGAAACTGAGTCCTTTTTAAAACTTTCTGGCCTCTAGGAATACAAAGTCTCTAAGGAGAAGGCTCAATTATGCCTCCCACAGGTCACCTACCTATGTGTGGTCTTAAAGGGACAGACTCACTCCCTGAGTCATGAGGGAATCAACCCAATCCTCGGTTTCCCACTCCCCCATACCATAAAGCAGCTTAGAACTTTCTTGGGAGTTACAGGATTTTACAGAATTTGGATCCTTAGATATGCAGCCCTTAGCAGACACCTTTTTATGCTCCTAATATTTCTATTTGGGTCTTACATAATAAATGCTCTCAAGATTGTTTCCCCTCCCCAATAAAGGTGCAAACCAAACCAGTTCACCTGAGAAAGCCCACAAATCCATGGCCAATGAGAAAAACCCACCACACCGGACCACCCCCTGAAGCCCTTCCTTCTTGAGCACCTTTGAAATAGTGTAGGGCCACCCATTTCTCTTAGGAAATTTGCCTCCAACAGACCTTGCTCCTCTGGCTGACTATCTACCTTATCTTAACCTCCTCCAGGAATTTTTCAGAGAGCATGCGGATCAGATCCTGCCCATCCCTCAGAGGGCCCTATAACAATTTCTATTAAACCAGGGGAGCTTGTTCTCCTAAAGGATCTTTGACCCTCTCCATTGGGACCTGGGTGGACCAGTCCTCATCTGGTCATCCTCACAACACCCACCACTGTCAAGCTCAACGGGATCCCCCAGTGGCAGCATCTTTCAAAGATAAAACATTGTCCACCAACCTCAGACTCTTCCACTACAGCAAAGGATGAGTACTCTTGCGTTCCGCTGGGTCCCACGCCTCTCCTGAAAACTCTCTCCCTCTTCCACTCCTACGTAAGTTCTTGGTTCTCATGTGGCTCTCGATTTTCTGCCATAGGTGGATTTAAAACACTGGTGGGGCAGTGGGCCTAATTCTGGGAGCGTGCATAACACTTCCCTGCCCCCTTCCCTTGGTTATACGATCTATCAGGTCCATTATAGAGGCCACTATGGAAAGAAAAACAGCTGCACATGTACTGATGCTATGGAGATACAAACCCTGTAAATTTCACTGTACTTAAGCCATCTGATTGGACACAGGGACAGATAATTAGCATAAGGATAGATAGCCCAGGCCTTGACCCCAGGACTCTGTTACACCTTAAGTTAACAACTATTACCCATGAGAGTTCCTGATACCAGGTCTTCCATTTATGAAGAAATGCCAGGGACCTAATACCGCCAAAAAAAAAAAAAAAGTAAAGCCCCACATTTGTCCAAGTGGGGACTTTGTGACGTTCACATTCTCTTCTTCCTCAGTTCCCCTTGTTTTCCCTTTGTCTCATCCTTCTCCCTGACTCTAATTTTGGCTCTCTTCAAGTATTGGGGATATCTTTGTAAGCCACCTTAACTCCTTTTTGGAGTAAGTCAAAGTATAAATAATATTTTTTACAAAAATCAAACTAAATGTTTGAGTCTCCAACGCAGTCCCCAAGAGGCAAAGGCAAGACGCAAGCAGAAAGATGCCCCAAGAAAACAACAAAAACCTTAATTGGAGGTCAATCGATTTCTGGGCTATGTGCGTCAAAGCTGAGGTCTTCAGCTTCCAAACACGCAAAGCAATTTAGCGCTCTCGTTCCCATGGCAACCGTGCTGGCTGGATGGAGAAGATGCAGTGGCGGCTGGGCCTGGCGGTTGCTGGGGGAACTCAGGCTGCTGGCTGCGTGACTTTGCTCAAGTCTGAGCTTTTAGATGCCTGGGACTTTCCATTAACTGGGAGCTCTGGTTTGGACCTCACTGAAGTTGCTGAGGAGAGGAGGAAAGTTTACGGAGAAAATGGAATGATAGCGAAGAAGTCTTCAATACTTGAAGTTAGTTTCCACTTTCCTTTTCCTCCTTCTCTCCCCATGCTAAGGAGAGAGGCCATCAAGAGAAAGGATCCACCTCAGCTGTCCTTTCTCAAAGGAGCTGAAAGAGTGATAGGGAAGGGTTGACCTCATTAGCATATTTAAGACTCCAGCCTAATTGATTGCTTTGTGCCTCCACTAAAGAAAGGTTGTGTTAAATGCAGGGGGAGAGGCTGCCTGGAGGCTAAAAACCAGGAGTCCCAAAGAACTGGGAAGGGGCGAGGTCCATGAATGTCACCCTGCCACCAGGGAAGAATACAGATGATTATTTATCTGACCTGGGAGGAGGAGAGACTCTCCAAGCATAGCATCACAAAGGAAAATGCCAACGTATTTGGTAGTGTCGTTTTAAAAAATGGTAGCACATTCCAAAGCACAATGCATGGGAAATCAAAGACAGAAGAGCAAACCGGAAATGAAAAGCTGTCTGCAGTATAGGACAGAAAAAGACTAATATCTTTCCTATATAAAAAGCTTTAAGTAATGATCTCTTTACTAAAAAGTAAAAAGACATGTTTTATTTCTTTAATCACAAAAAAACAACTCTAAGAAGAGACGGGAGGAAGAACTTCGTTCTCTGAAAGAGAAGTTACTAAGTGCCACAGCATGTGGATCAGCTCAGACAAGTGCAGAAGTGACTGGAGGTGGCAGGGGTTGTGGCTCAGAGGCACAGCGCTTGCTTGGCATGCGGAGGCCCAGGGTTCCTCTCTAGCACCAGAAAAAAGGGGAAGGCGGGGAAGGGATAACTGAAAATGTTCTGTTTACTGCACTGAGAAGATGGGAATGGAGGGGTCTCCTGAATTTACTGCACCAACCTGATAGCAATGGCTCTGCTTCTGGGATGATGTACCTAGGGGAATCGTCCCATCGGTGAGGCCATCTCGTTGGGTAGAAGGTAGTGGAATGTCCCCAGAACCTAGTGCGCAGCCTGGCCCATACTAAGCAGGTGCTCACTGAGGCTTTGCTGAGAGTTTCTCCATGACAGCCAAGTCCTTAGGTGGGGCCCCTGCTCCCAAGGAGCCTTCAGGGGACCCACGCTCTCAGAAACCTCGTCAGAATTCCACTGTCACTGTGTGTCTCAAGCTCAAGTCCTGGGAAGGGGTTTCGGTAGATGGCAGGACTATTAATTTCTCCCCAAACATTGCTTCGGAATGACAAGTGTGGAGAAGTGGACCCTGTAATAAGTGGAAGAACTTACTATAAAATGTCCCAATCTTTTGAGGGAAATAATACGCAACTTGTAAAAGAAGTGGCTTTTGAAATGGGCTTTGAATGTTACATAGGAGTTCAGTAGGCAGAGGTAATCCAGGAGGACATGAGAACTGGAAGAGAAGACGTGTGGTGAGATGATCTCATAGGCCCTTTTCAGCTCTGCGCAGTCTTGAACTTTAGGTCATCCTCAGTAATAAAACCTCTGCAAAATCCTATGTTGATTTGCTGATACTTTTTCTACTGTGTAGAAAAATACATATATAAGCACTCAAATGAAAAGAAAAGTTCATCCTTACCTTTGAAGGCATTTTAATTTGGGTGGTGGTAGTTCCAGATTTGGGGGAGACGGTGTCAAGGGTAGTAAGGAGCAAGCGAGGTCTCTATCCCAGGAATGGAGGGGATGAGAATGGAGGCAGGCTAATTAGTTGGTCAGGAGTGTTTTGCCACAATCCAGGGAGAGGGGATGGGCCACCAGGCCTCAGAGGAACTGGCCCAGAAGCCAGTAGTGGTGGCAGGTGGGGAGTGACCATGGCATTTAGATTAGGGAGCTCGCTCCGAATTCCTGCTTTACTGCCTCAAATCCTAACTGGGGAGGTCTCACTTTCACTTCTGCCCATTAGTCGTCCTCAATGGGGAGGGGTATGGTTCTCTAGTTCCCTTCCCCCACTGGGGACATATTCTCATGGCTATTTAAACAAGGTACCCATCAATCGGGCAAAGGCAGGAAATGTTTCCACGACAAGCTCTCAGGATCTCAGTTGCCTTTTTTAGTTTCTTTTCCTCCCCTCTCCTCCCCTCCCCGTCCCTCTCCTCCCCTCCCCTCCCCTCTCCTCCCTCCCCTTCCCTTCTCCTCCCCTCCCCTCCCCTCTCCTCTCTCTTTTTTGCAAATGGAAATCAAGCCCCCTCCTTCAGCGGGCGCACCTTCAACAGGTGCTAATAAGAGAAATTCCTCCCTTCCAGTTAGCAGCCCACCTGGTCAGAAGTGCCTGCAGAGAGGCTGCAGAGGAAGAAGGCCACACTGGGCCAGCTCTGTAGCTGGAGCTCTGTGGAATGACAGCCCATAGTGGAGGCAGGGTGTGTGTCGGGAGGACCGCTGACTGCCTTTTCCATTTGCAACCTGGAGGGGGGCCTGTCCACACATCTGAAAACCACAGGGCTCCAGACCAAGCTGGTTAGGCCAGGTGAGAGTGTCCGCACTCCCCAGTGGTGGGGGAGGGACACAGGGGGAAGAGGTGGAGAGGACTGGAAAGTAGCCAGGTCCCTGTCCTCCTTTCAGCCCATCTTCAGTTGAGACCCCTTGCCTTGTTCTAGAAATCATGTCGCTTCCCAGGCCACTCCTAGGGCAGATGGCTTGGAGGTCATTGGCCCCTGGCCTCCTGGCATCTCTATGACCTAGCGCTTCTGCCTCATCTTCCCAAGTCTTCCTGTGCTCCAATTGCCCTGTGGCAAGCTCGTCCTGGGGTGAAAACTGGAAAGGTGCATCCGGCCTGTCCAGCATGCTCCAGGGGATGGAGCCATACATGGATGTCAGTCATGTGTGTTGTCTCTCATTTCATTGCATCCCAAGTGCCCCAAAGGCAGCAGCATCACCTGGCTGAGCCATTGCTCAGTGCCTGGCAAAGTAGGCATGCAATACAAAATGGTTTTGTTTGTTGAAGGAATTTTAAGTGGCAGTGGAAAAGGAGATACATGGTGGTCAAACTTGCTTTCAAGAGGTTTTATGTCTGACGTGTATGAGCTTCTCAGATAAATACTGTAATGAAGAGCTAAAGCATGAGGGGCTCCCAGCATGGTGGGGCACATCTGTAATCCTAGCTCAAAAAAAAAGCTCAAGAGATGGATGTAGTGGTGCACGCCAGTGGTCCCAGCTACTCAGCAGGCATAAGAAGGAGGATCAAGGTCTGAGGCAGACCCTGAGTTCAAACCCCAGTACCACAAACCAAAACCAAAACCAAACAAACAAAACAACAACTTCAGTGAGAGCAGCGGGGAGGGGAATTTGTCTGGAGGTATCTAGAGAGACTTCTAGAGAAAAGTGTCATTGAAGCAAGTTTTGAAAGCTCACTGAGGTCTCCTGGGTGAAAAGGACTGTTATTATAAGGTGCGTGACCAGGATGGGACCTGTGCTCAGAGATCCTTCGGAGGGACAAAAGGCTTCCTGAGGTGTGCTGGGCAGGCAGGAAGAGACCGTGTTGACCACGTGAGGTTGCCTGGAGATATCCTGCGGACAGTCATCCATGACAGCTGGAGGAACAGATGAGGAATGTGTTGTGGAGAGGGAAGGACATGGGAATCAGAATGACCCAGCCATGTGCAGGGAGAAACAAAGGGAGGACAGGGGAGGAGATGATCACTGTGGCTTGGCGTGGTGTCTAGGGTGTTCTGTGGGTGGCTGGCTGTGAGAACAGAGCAAGAGGGCAGGATAGGAAATAGTTCCCCTCTCTGTTCTTTTCTTTCCTTCCTTCCTTCCTTCCTTTCTCTCTGTCTCTCTCTGTGTGTCTCTCTGTCTGTCTGTCTGTCTCTCTCTCTCTTTCTCTGCAGAGCCCCAGTTCTCATATGTACTGGCAGGATAGTTGAAGGGTCTGTGAAGATACTGCAGACCCCTCAACCCAGCAATTTGACTTTCAGAGAAAATTTCTACACATTCATGGGGAAATGTGTACCAGGATGTTCAGTGCAGTGTGGTTGGTAATGGTAAAAAAAAAAAAGCAGCCTAAGTTTCTATCAATGGGAGATTAGAGGAATACAATTTTTCTTTCTTTCTCTTTTTCTTTCTTCCTCCCTTCCTCTCCACCTCTTTTTCTTTCTTTCTTTTTTATTTATTTATTTTTTTATTATTCATATATGCATACAATGCTTGGGTTATTTCTCCCCCCTGCCCCCACCCCCCCCTTACCACCCACTCCGCCCCCTCCCTCTCCCCCCACCCCATCGCTACCCGGCAGAAACTATTTTGCCCTTATCTCTAATTTTGTTGAAGAGAGAGTATAAGCAATAATAGGAAGGAACAAGGGTTTTTGCTAGTTGAGATAAGGATAGCTATACAGGGAGTTGACTCACATTGATTTCCTGTGCATGGGTGTTACCTTCTAGGTTAATTCTTTTTGATCTAATCTTTTCTCTAGTTCCTGGTCCCCTTCTCCTATCTTTCTTTCTTTCTTGGCAGGATCTCTCTATGTTACCCAGGCTGGCCTGGAACTCATGACCTTCCTGCTGCTGCCTTTGCCTGAGATTATAGGCATATGCCGCCATGCCTGGTAAGGAACAGATTTTATTTTATTTTTTGTGGTGCTGAGAATCAAACCCAGGGCATTATGTACACTAGGCAAACACTCCACCACTGAGCTACACCCTCAGCCCTGAGAAAGACTTTTTTATAGCAGTTAACAAACTATAGGTATAAAAGGAAAAGATACCAAATATAATGCTGCATAAAAAAAGCAAATCTTAGAAAGTTATTTCACATAGAATAATATAGCATGATCAATTTTAAATGCAAAAATAAATCCTACACACCATTGTGGACACAGCAAGCCTGGATATGCATCAAGATCAAAACAGTAAAGAACAGGAGTGGGGGGACTGCACAGGGACTTCAGTGGTACCCAAAATGTTTTATTTTGCCAGAAATAAATGGTGACACAAGTGTTAACGGTTCATTGGGGTAGAGGGTGCAGGGCATTTGCTGTATTATCTTCTGACTTCTTTCTTACCACTTTCTAAGCAATGAAGGGGAAAAGAAAGGGAAGGGGATGAAGGACAGAGAGAGCTGGTCACTATCATGTGGAGCAAGTACAAACCCCTGGACCCTTAATGAAGTGCACTGAAGCCAGAAACAGGAAAAATGGTCCCATGGCTCCTAAGCAATGCTGTATCTCAGAGTGTGAGCTCAGTGCCACCCTTGCCCCCTAACTGCCTTTGCTGGCTCAGTCAAGAAAACAAGAAATAAATAAGCCAAAAGTGACCAAGGTGGAGCACAGTGATTATCCAGGCTCTTTGCCAGGCTGGGATGCAAAGGCACTTGGAAAGCAAAATTTACACATATGTTCCCCACATGAGAAACCACTCGTCACTGCAGGGTGTCCAAGCAACACAGTCAAACTGGCAGGTCCAGTCTTTGCAGCGGGGAGGAGAGGGGGAGCTTCCTGAAGGGAAGGAGAGGAGGAGGGCCTCCAGGGCATCAGACCAAGGGAGAAGGATGGCAAAATGAAAGGGAGCATGGAACTCACTAGAACAGAAGTGTAAGCTCCAGGAGGACTTATTTCTGCCTGTTTCATTAGCTGCAATGTCCCCAGGGTCTAGAACAGTGTGGATGCACACAGTAGATGCTCAGTAAGCACAAGTTTAGTGTGTGAGGGAGCAGTGAGTGGTAGTGGGTAGGGAGAAGCCTTGAATGTCCCCAGCTCTGTCATCTTGATTGCTCAAGTGATTATATTTCAGATGTGTCAAAGCAGGCACTCAAAGTGTTTCTAGTGAATTCCTATGAATGCCTGAGGTAGGTGGTGGGGACCTGAATTGAGATATTGGCAAAAGAGTAATGGAACTATAGAGAAGTGAGGCTCCAGGAAGAATAACAACCCAGAAAACTTAGGAAAGGAATGCGTCTAAAAATTCTGAAAATCAGCTGGGTATGGTGGTTCCCATCTGTAATCACAGCACTCAGACGCTAAGGCAGGAGGACTGAAAGTATGAGGCCAGTCTGGGCTACATAGCAAGACCCTGTCTCAAAAAAACAAAACAAAACAAAAATTTGAAAACTGAAGATCTGCACAGGTAGGAACAGGAATGGGGAGGGGGTGGTTAGAGCAGAATGGTACCAGAAAGAATAAGGAATGGAGGGGACTCTCATCTCAACTGGGTACTACTAGCTCTTGATGAGCCTCTGCAAAGTTGAGAAAGGCATCTCCTGCTAGCTGTCCGGCTTAGACAGCTGCAAAGCCTCTGTCTGAATTAGGACAAAGTGGCCCCAGGACAAAGCGCTTCGCTATTGGTTCATGGGCTGGATCTCAGTTCCCTTTCATTCAGGTACCTTACACAAGGCACAACTTGCACAACCATACACAGCAGCCCTGATCCCCAGACTGTATTCTACGCAACCAGGTTCTCCTAGTCTCCTAGTCTCCCATCATTTAGCAGCCCATCGCCACCTGCTGGGAGCACTGCCAGCATCCTGGCTGCCATTCCTGCCTCACAGCTCCTTGTCAGTCCACCCTGCCCTGCACCACACAACAGGAATTTCCCTGATAAGTAGATGTATTAAGCCAACAGGCAGCCATCAGTTCTTGTGTGCATTTTGTGCATTTTGAATATTGTTCTACGTGCAAGGACTCTGTGTTCTACATCTAAGTTAGGGAGATTCAAGCTTTCCTACCTTCCTGGAACAGGTCGAGTAAAATCCAAGAAACAAGCTGATGCGCCCCCTGGTGTTACCTAGAGGAAATTTCTCCAGCACTATCGAGAGAAAACAAAGCCCTTCCCCCTATTCCAGGATTGGTTTTTTGAGTCATCCGGGGCACAAGTGTGGATACAGATCAGCATCCTCCTCAGGACCCCGGTGGCATCATGTCACCCTTTCTCAAGCAACAGAATGAAGCCTCCTAATTTCAAGAATGTAGTGGCTGTTGGACAGGAGCAAGGTCACTCTGCCCGCCTCCAAAAAAATTGCCTGCACCTACTCCCTCCTGACTTCCTTTCTCTCAAGATGACAGTCCATTGTCTTTCCTAAGGGCTGCCCCAGCCCACTGCCACTCTGGATATGATCTCAGCCTGCTAGTCACCTTTCCCTTGACCCCACTGGTGGCAAAGTCACTTCATCTCTCTGGGCCTCAACTTCCTTATATTTATAATGGGGAAGAAAATAGTATATTTTATAGGGCTATCATGAGGATAGAGCAAGTTAATCAACATAAAGTGTTTAGTTTAGTGTCTCCCATACAGTAGGCACTAATAAATGTCTATCATTATTATCACAAGTGTGAAGGGCACTGAACTAGTCTGGACAGTCAGGTCTGAGTTGGGTATCTGTGACACCAGGGCTTGTCCCAGGATGGAGGCTCCCTGAGAATGCTCCTGGAGCCCTCAGGGTACCTTCCTCTGTTGCCCACCCTTACCTGCTAACACTGATTCCTATCTCACTTCCCCTTTGCCCTGCTTAGACTTGCTCACTGATCTGAACTGATCAGGAAGCCCTGAAGACTGCTGGCACTAAGAACTAGTCTCAGTGCCACTGCGCCACACCAGAGCAAAAGGCAGACTTTCTTCGTCCCCAGCCCAGCATGCGGGGCCTCACAACCCACCGTTGGGAGAAATCCACTGATTTCTCCCCCCATCCACATCCTGGAATGCCTGCAAGGACTCTCTGAGATCCAGTTTTCAAAGACGACTATGGAGCTAAAAAAAATTGCCATCAAGGCTAAGCTCAGTATAGGCTGATAAGATTTGTGGAGAAAGAGAAAGGCCCTAAAGTATGTCCTCTGTTATCTAGTGCCTACTGGGGAAAGTTCCACCATTATGGTGCTTTGTTCTGTGGCCGGAATCACTGTTCCCTGGGAGAACACACAGACCCTGAGAATGGGAACGAGGTGAATTGCTCCCTGGTGTTGATGGCTTCAGCGGGACAGTTAATTGAACACAGTCTCTGCAAAACTAAAACACACAACAGGTACTAGCCCCCTTCCCCCATGCTCTCTCTACCCACAACCATTGAGAAAGGAAGAGCCAAACACAGGAAAGGGAGCGATGGTGGTAACCCTCAGGGGAAAGCAAGATGACACTAGGTTCCTGGGTATGGTTTCAGGATGATGGGCGAAGAGGATGATGAAGGGGGGCGTCAGGACTGAAGGGAACTACGGACACAACTGTTTCAACATCACTAACCTTCCAGGCAAGTGACAGCTATTACGTATGCATATCATATTGCATTTTGGATTAAACAAACCTGGGTGAGTTGTTTTTTGCTTTTACAGTGCCAGGGAGTTTGAACCCAGGGTCTTGCACATATTATGCAAATGTTTCACCACTCAATTATATCTGCAACACACCAGGGGTTTTTAATTCCAATGCTGCCATTTATTAGCTGTGTGACCTTGGACAAGTCATTTAATCTTTTGGAATCTCAGTTTTCCCATCTGTACAACCATGATAACAGTAACAACAACATCAAATTGTTGCCTAATTATTGTTTGGGGGCTGAAATTTAAAAACTGTACAAGAGAAACTAGCCCAGTGCCTGGCACAGGAAAACCCATTCATTTGCTGTGTATGAATCTTACTCTTAGCCAGCAGCAGGGCTTTGCCACCTCTGCAGACACTAAGGAGCAGAAACACAGAGCAAAGGTGGTCCCTGTACCCTTGCTCTGCAGTTTTTGTTCTTGAAATGTCCCCAGAGAAGAGCATAATCCTCAGTCCAGGACTTGGGAGCCAGAATCCAGATGGCATGGTCTATTTATCAGCACCACCAGACTCTCAACTTTAATAAGCTTTCTGCATTTGCAACCACAGGAAGAGGAGGAAATGGGCCGGATTCCTTAGCAATAATGAGTACTGCCAGCTCACTTTTACGTTGGCGAAGTGCACCGTGATCACTCTGATTAGTTAGTTCTCACATCAGCCCTCAGGAAGTACAGGGAGTGTTTTGCTCTTTGTTTTAAAGATGGAGGAACTAGGAAGCACAAGCTTTTGGCTGTTTCCAGCACTTGGCCTGGTCTCTCCCTCTTCTAGGTATATGAAGTTGCCTTACGGTTATTAGAATCTTAGAGATGGATTTGTAGTCTAGTGCCATTCAATACTTGTCCAGGAAGACAGTCTGTCTCACGTTGTCTAAGAGATTCTGTCCTTTACCTAGCAGATGAGGTTGTGGGCAGGCCTAGCAGAAAAGAAACTCCAAAACCTTAAAAGGTTAGGAATGCAGGACCCAGGGAATTAGGAGGAAGGACCAATGAAAGCGCTTAGCAACATCCCAGGACCAATGGGGGGTAAGCCCCTCTGTTGCCATGAGGCAGCCTTCATTCTCATTGGTCATGAACATGAAACTGCTCCTCTCCCAGAAAGGGTGGGCAGGGGGGTGTAGTGACAGCAGCTCTGTGTAGGTGTTTATACCTGTCGTTGAGGGGGCTTAGAAAATTAGAGAAGCTCCCACTTGGGACCTTGGCTCTGGTAACTTCTCAGTCGCACCAGACAAACTAAAGCAGTTTAGCAAACTTTGGCAAAGGCAAATAGTGCAAGCCTTAGGCATGTGGTCTGGACACACCGCCATCTTAACCCCTGAGTGAAGGAAAAGCTAGTTAGAGGTTAGTCTTTGCCCGACCCAGGCCTGTTGCAGTTGGCAGGAATGGTCAAAGTCCTTCTTCCTGCTCAGCGGGGCCCAGCTCTGGAACCAATGGGAAGCCAGCCTGATGGGTCATTGTGGGTTTCCTTCCTCCAGTGCCCCAGGTCCCGGAAGGGTTGGTACATCTAAGGTTGGGAGTGAGCTGAACCCCCCCAGGGCTTCCCACCTCCCACCACCTCTCCACTCTGCCACAAAGAGCTGGCTTTCCTGACTAGCATGTGGGTCAACGTCCACCAGCCCCACCCAGTGTTGAGCCTCAGGTGACAGCTAGGGAGCCAGGTTGGCAGATCTGACTCCTGTCGGCCCACTCCTCAGCTTTGGGACTCTCTTTTCCCTGGACCATGGGTGGGCCTGTGGAGTAGCGACTTGATTCCCATCTACACAAAGACTGCTTGGTATTGTGACCTCCTTCTCTGGGCTCCCCAGGTAATGATTGCCATCTGTACCAAACTGGCCTTGAGTCTTCCCCACACTCATTTGATTCTTGACATTTTATTTGGATGACTTCTCATGCTCTGACTTGGCTATTATTTAATTTTAGCATCTATTGTATGCTAGAAGCTAGGAAGGTTGTTAGGTCCTAGTTGTCCCTGGCCCCTCTGCCCAGTGCCAGCTTGGACCCTGCTGGCCCCGTACCTCCATGTGGAAGCTTCCAGAACGCTGTGTAGCCAGGGCCATGTTAGGAAATTTCCTTGGACCACTCTTACGCAAACTTTAAAGTTCTGTGGGGCCCAAATCATGCCGGGAGTGTGTGGGGGAGGGTAGGAGGGAAACCTGGCAAGGACACTGGTTGATGCTCATGCTAGCTTCCCTAGCATGAGGCTTGGGTTCTTGTTTAGGGAAAAGACTGGGGGAAGAATTCTAAAAATACATGGGATCTGAATTCAGTCAGCTGTCCTAAATCCTGGTCTCATCTTGATTCAAGTGAACCCCGAGCATGTAAAAATTCAAAAAGTCAAAATGTCTTCTACGGCTACCATGTTGGCCTTGAACATGCACTTCCACTTTTTTTGGGTTCCAGGTTTGCACTTGCTCCACCCATCGTGTCTTGAGTTCCATTCTACTGAGCCTAGAATTGCCCTGTGTTCCCTTAGTACCATCCTCTTCACTGGCCATGTCTTCACAAACCACAGCACTGGCCATGTCTGAATTAAGGAGCCCTCCCAAATGGCTCCTTAAGTACAGAGGGTACGGGGACTGGGTTTCATTCACCTGTGTATTCCCCTCTCTACACCCAGAGAGGATGACATAAAGGGAAGCCTGGTAAGTGTTGGCAGGAAAAATACAAAGACTGAGGTGCAACTGGAGGACCAAACTTAGCTTGGTCAGTTTATTTTGCACTTGCAGAATCTCCAGTCTTTACTAAGAAAGAGCCTACCTAAAACTTGAATCCCATTTGCTCAAAATGAGGGTAGGACAAGGTCTTAGGAATGTGAATAGAGAGTAAATATTTGCCAAAACAATTAACTGTGTGTGGCCCAAAAGGGACAGGGACCACAATGGCCAAGAGGAGGCCACAGGCAATCTTAACATGTAGCAGCCTCTGAGGGAGGGACATGTAAAGGAGAATGGTCAGAGTTCCTAGGGTCAAATCCCAGCTCTACCATTTACTTTCATTGCCCCAGTTTCCTCATATGTAAAACGAGGATGGTAACATTGTCTACCACGTGGGATTAGTATGAAGATTAAAAATAATACATATAAACAGTAGTTGATAACATAGAACATTCTCAATAAACAGCACGTGTGAACAATAATAATATTTTTTAATAACATTTGGGATATGAGCGATTCTGATGCCCAAAGTTTAGCCTAACTGAATTTGTAAAGACCTCAAGCAGTGTCTTCAGGGTTAAATTATGTGTGCGAGAGGGCTGTATTTCCTAAGAATTTCATTTTAGAGGGCAAATGATAGGAAATTGAGTATATAAAGTGATTTAGGTGTGTGACTGGTTAAGAACCACTGAAGTAGCAAAACAGTGTGCTGTAGTCTGGTGTGTTCAGGTCCATCTTCCCCAAGTAAATTGTGTGCACTCCAATGTCAGGATTGAGTCCTTTGCCTTCTCTCCTGTGCCCCAGCCCCTGCATACCCAGCCTAGGCCTGGCACAGAATGGAGGTATGGGGGTGAGAGGGTAACCAGAGAATTCAGAACAGGAGGGCTGCTTGACTTATCTACTCCTGGTGAGCACCTTCCTTCCTTCCTTTATCCAACAGAGCACCTACAATGCACCAGGCACATGATAGGTCCACTTCTTCAACCCAGCCTCTCTCCACAAAGTCCTTGCAGCTACTTCTGTTGGCTCTGCTACCTTGGCTGAACACTTTGCTTAGCTTTCATTTCAGGCTTTCCCTAAGATTTTGCCTCTTAAAACCTCCCTTCCAAGCTCCTCCCATTCCTGCCTCCAGATGGTCTAGTTCTGCTTTCCCTCTGCTTCTAGGACATACCAGTCTGACCTGTCCCTAACATCCCAGGCACTCACTGGGCTGGCAAAGTTAGAAGCGGCCCACAGAGAAAGGAACCCAAGAGCTTGGAGCACTGTCCTCAGAGAGGAAGTGGATGCTGGGCAGAGTAGTGCATGGAGAAACAAGCCAGGAAGATAGTTGGTGATGGTTCTGGAGGTGAACTGGAAGTGTCAATTTCCCCAGAGGGAATGCTCACCCAGCCTGCCCACAACCGCTTTGCCACACAAGCTTGTAGCCAAAGAGCTGTGCTTTAGACTTCGGTTTGAGAAGACTCACTCACTCTGCAGGCTCCTGTGGTTTGAACACATTCAAGATGCTTCCCTGATGAAATCACAGGGACAAGGGAGTGGAGAGAGAGATTGGGAAAGGAGAGTAGAACACCCAAGGGCAGGCCTGGAGGGGGTGGCTTCATCCAGAATGCCCGCAAGGCTCTTGTCCCCAGCCCAGGCCTCCAGACTCTTCCTGTCTCCTTCTCAGGCCAGTTGACCCCCTCCTCCCCAAGAGAAAGTACTTGGGCTCCCTAGCAGCTGTTTCTGTCCAGGCTGGCAGGCCTTGTAGGGAGGCCCAGAACTGAGGAGTGAACAGCATCCATCATGGGCAGCTCCCCAGAGAACATCCAGCCACGCCCTTCTTGTGCTCATTTTGTTTTTCAGACCAGCCCTGGCTGCAGTGAAGAATCAATAGCTGGGGCCAGAATCGGATGAGTAAATAAGACACACGTGAAAGTTTTGGACTCAGGAAGAGAAGGAGGAACACCAAACACACACACACACACACACACACACACACACACACACATATGCACACACATGAATACGTGCACACACATGCACGAATGCATACATGCACTTTTTTTTCTCCAACTACTTGAATCTCATTTGTGTTGCCCTGTGTTTTAAAGTCAGTTCGGAAAGTCAGGTGAATATAGTCTGCACCACCCAGCGCTTGGCTTGGGCTGTCTTGCAGAGAAGAAGGGCAGAGCATTGGGCCTTGGTGGCCTTTCTATCTCATTTCTTTCTAGTTCCCTCTGCTCTCCATCCATGTCACCGTTACGCCAGAGGCTGCAGAGGAGGGGCTGGCAGACATGCTTTGATGGTGGAGCTGACAAATTTGAGTTAGTTGTCTATGTTAAAAAGTGACAATATTTTACATGAAAAAAAACTGGATTTCTGGCATCTCTTGAAAAACTGGTAATTGTGGCAACACTGAGCCAGCAATTCCATGTGACAACTTGCAGCAGAGCTCAGAAGCAGCTGTTCCCGTAGACAGGGCCCAGACTCTCCAGTTTCCTCCAGTCCCCACACCTTCCTGGTGTGCTCCAGCACAGAAGGCTGCTGGCCATGCTTTTGCAGTCATGGTTTGCACATAAATTGTTTCACTCATGTAAACTCCTGGGCCCTCTTGGCTTTCCATTGAGACCCCTGATTTCCAATCAGCTACTTATTCCCCAGACATCTCCACATTTGCCTTTGTTCTACTCCCCCCCCCCACTTTTTTTCTGGTGGTACTGGCATTTGAACTCAGGGCCTCACACTTGCTAGAATGCTAGGCAGGTGCTCTACTGCTGGAGCCGCTCTGCTTGTCCTGTTCTACTTTCTCCATGTAATACTACCCACAGCCTACCCAGAAAACATCTCTCCGTCCATTGAGACCCAATGGAAGCCTCTCCTTGTTCGGAGGCCCCTTAACTCCTGCAAGCAGGGCCTGGGACTCCTCCATCCAGTCCCATGTTGCATCACGGTCATTTTCCCAGCATATTACAATGTGTTTCTGCTCTGAAGCGGTGTGTTTCTCGTGGCCAGGAACTGGGTCTTCCTCATTCTTGAGTCTCCAGCTCCTTGCACAGGGCCCGGCACACAGGCACATTTGAATGCTTGGTGAGAAGGTGATGAAATGACTGAATGAAGGGATGAGCAGGGAATTTTAAAGTACTAGCTCAAAGTGGATATCAACTGCTCTTTGCTGGGGACCACAGCAAATTGGTTGGTACCAGAGCAGTTCTAATTTCCCTGAAGTGACAGTTCTGGGAAGCCAATCCCATCGGGCACTGAGTGCTTGCCACAGAGCCTGGATCGCTTCAGAGGCTCAGGGGATGCTCATGGAATAAAAGAACAAGCCATGTGACAATGACACTTGAACTGTCACTTTGAGGTTGAAGTGCTCCAGGGGCCATAGCACTGCTATGTCACTGCTGTACGTTACTGCCTCCAACACATCCTAGCCCTGAGACCCAGGGCTAGTGGCCCTTCCTGAGAGTCAGCATCTAAAACCCTCCCCCAGATGGAAATAGTAATACCTGGGTGCACAGTGGGAGTGGAGATTAAACAAGGCACCTCTAGGTTAAGTGACATGCTTTAGACATTAAGAGTTCAGGCCCTTTGTTAGTCTAGGTTAGTTAACTGTGTGTGTGTGTGTGTGTGTGTGTGAGTGTGTGTGTGTGTGTGTGTGTGTGTGAGAGTGTGTGTGTGTGTGTGTGTGTGAGAGAGAGAGAGAGAGAGAGAGAGAGAGAGGAGAGAGAGAGAGAGAATGGGAAAATAGCTGGATATGTAAGTGAAACGTGGAACTGAAATTCGAAAGCATAGCTATGGGGCTGAGGGTAGAGCTCAGTAGTAGAGCACATACCTTGGGCTCCAACCCCAACCCCAACCCCTCCTCCCCCTGCCCAAAAACAGCTCTGATTCCTGGGGAATTCTCTCAGGGGAAGATTAGGGTACCTCCCCCAGAAGGAATGACTGGGGGTGCAGGCTTTCGGAAGGCATTCCCCCACCAGAGGCTGCTCGTGGCCCAGCTGAGCTCAGCTGAGCCCCATTTCCCTTGCGTAGGACCCAGGGCTGCAGGCTAACTCATGAAGAATGGCAGGACATTGAAGGGTGTGTCTCACATACTGAAGAGGGTGGACACGAAAGTGACAGACACTGGAGGAATGTTAATAGGATCAGATCGCAGCGAGATGAGGCCGAGAGGTTGAGCACAGGCAAAGAAGATGCCCGCATGAGTCCTAAATGTGTTCGGAGTCTCTGGCGGAGTCCTGGAAACCCACGACAATGTCACACAGAACCCAGTCAGCCTGATACAACCAGTCCTCACCCAACCGAAAAGGGCCAGACTGTGGGTAACAGATCTTTCCAAGACTTTCCACATGGAGATTCTTGATTGGAAGGGTAACTGCCTGAGCCTGGCATTTCATACCACCACTGCTTCTGCACAGTGAAAAATTAGAGGAAACCTAAATATCTATGAACTGGAGAATGGAGAAATAATGACTGATAAGTTTTGTTTCTGGGGTTTTTTTGGTACTGGTGTTTGAACACAGGGCTTTGCGCTTGCTAGGCAGGTATTCTACCACTTGAGCCGCTCTGCCAGCCCTTTTTGCTCGGTTCTTTTTTGTTTTGCTCTAGTTGTTCTAGAGATAGAGTCTTGCTTTTTGTCCTGCAATCCTCCTATTTTACACCTCGCACTGTAGCCTGGGATTTTAGGCATGAGCCACCACACCCAGCTTTTTCTGTTGAGACACAGGGTCTCATGAACGTTTTTGCCTAGGCTGGTCTGAAACCTCGATCCTCCCTATCTCATCCCCCAATGCAGCTGCAATGAGAGGCATGTACCACCACACCCAGCTATTGGTTGAGATGGGGTCTCACAAACTTTTTGCCCGGGTTGGCCTCAATCTGTGATCCTCCTGATCTCAGCCTCCCAAGTAGCTAGGATTACCAGTGCTTAGCAGTTTTTTTTAAGGTGGTGGTGGGGATGGCATGCTAGGCAAGCAGTCTACCTCAAGCAGAGAATGGATAAATAAGCTGGGGTACAACCATTCTGTGGAATAGTATGCAGCACCTAAAATGAATATAACCCATGTGTCAGCATGGATAAATCTTAAAAGCATAAAAATTAAAGTTGCAGAAGAAATATGTGTGCACAGTATGGTGTCATTTCTATAAAGTTTTAAAACATGCAAACTAATAATATATTATTCATGAGTACATATGTATGTGGTGAAGTATTAATACATGCATGGAAGTTGGAAACAGCTAATTTGTGATACTGGCTAGTTCTAAGCTGAGATGGGGTGGGGCTCACAGCTGCTGGATGTGTAATGAGCTGTTTCTCAGAAAAGAGCTTTAGCAAATGTGGCAAAATGTTTAGATCTGACATTTTTCTCTCTACATTGCTGTATGTTTTAAAGAGTCTGTGATTTGGAAAATGTGGAGGAAAAGGTGTTTCAGTACACTGCCCCATCTTTTTATCCACGCTCCTCTGTCGAGGGCCTGCTGTGGTAGGCACAGGGCTGGGGCCATCGCAGACCATCGCACATTCAAGCCTTTACACAGCCGAAGTAGGTGCCACTTCCTCATTTTATAGAGGAAGCACTTGAGGATCAGACAAAGTGACTTGTCCAAAGACAAGAAGTGTGATTAGATCCCAAGCTCCCAGACTCCATTTTTGGAACTTGCATGCCTGGGAATGTTGATTCCTGGGAATACTGGCATTTTTGATGTTTTGGATTTTGAATTTAAAGGCTTGCTCAGCACTTTTTTTGGGGGGGTGGCGGGTGGGACTGGGATGTGAACTCAGGGCTTTGGGCCTGCAAACCATTTTACTCTGGTTGTTTTGGAGATGGGGTCTTAGGAGCTATTTGTCTGGGCTGGCTTTGAACAGCGATCCTCCTAATCTCAGTCTCCTGAGTAGCTAGGATCACAGATGTTAGCCACTGGTGCCCAGCTGATCAGCACTTCTAAACTCGCCATCCAGTGGCAAGTTGCCCTTCCTTCCCTGGAGGCACCAGGAGAGACTGAATGGGAGCACTGTTGGCCCCAGGCTGTGCAGAAAGTTGGCCGTGTGAGTTGCTCTCTGCCCTGAAGCCTGGCATTTGTCACCCCTTACCTAGAAGAGCTGGGTGAGAGGCCTAGTGGAACACCTTCAGGGACACTACAAGGGACCAGGTGACAGCCCTGCGCATCAGGCCTGATAGGTACATTGTGCACCAAGTTGTGGAGCCACAGCTGCACCAGGTGAACAAATCAGACCAGAATAGCACTGCAAGGGCTCTGGACCTACAGGCCAAACCTAAATGAACTGCCTGCCTGCCAAAATAGAAGATTAAAATAGGATTCAGAATTTCCTAATATAATATCCACAATGTCCATGACACAATCAATCATCATACATTATACCAAGGACCAGGAAAATCACAACATGAATGAAAAAGACAACAGCACACACCAACACCAAGATGTCAGATGCTGGAATTCCAGCCAGCATAAAATGCTTCCACAAGTACTCTTGAAAAAGAAATAGAAAAGCCCACCAAAGTAAGAGACAATACAAAGAACCTAATGGAGGCCTGGAGGTAGTGCACTTGCCAAGCATACACAAAGGCCTAGGTTCCATCTCCAACATCTTTAAATAAATAAATAAATAACCCAATGAGAATGATAGAACTGAAGAATATAATAGCAGAAATTAAAAACTCACTGAATGAGGTCAATAGCAGAAAGAATATGATAAAGGAAAGAATCAGTGAGTTTAAAGAGTACAATACAAATTATACAATCTGTTCAGGTATGGTAGTGCACACCTGTAATCCCAGCACTCAGGAGGCTGAGGCAAGAGGATTGCGACATCAAGACCAGCCTGGGCTACATGGTGAACCTGAGGTCAGCTTGGACTACATAGATAGGAAGACCCTGTCTTACCTTGTCCCCCCACCAAAGAAAGAAATTATACAATCCAAATAGCAGAGAGAAAATACATTGAAAAAACACATGAGCAGAGAACTAGAGACCTGTGAAACAAAAACAGACCTCAAATTTGCGTCATTAGAGTCCCAGAAGGAGAGGAGAAATCAAAGAGACTGAAAAAGTATTTTATTAACTAAAGATTAACAGTGTGCCAAACGTGGTGAAGCACAAACCTACAACTGAAGTAGGTGAGCTACCTAAATAAGATAAACCCAAAGAAATTCATGCCAAGACAAAAGCTATGGTTTGGACCTTCAAACCATGGGCCTCCCTCAGAGGCCCATGTGTTAATGACTTGGTCCTCAGGGTGGCACTATTGGGAGATGGTGGGATCCTCAGGAGGTGGGAATATCTGGGAGGTCCTTAGATTATTGAGAGGGGATGTCTTTGAAGGTGGTTGTAGGGTCCTGGCAACCTCCTAACTCATTTTGCTCCCTGACTTGTGACATCAGCAGTTTTGCTCCACCACGCACTCCTGCCATAATGTGCTGCCTCACCACAGACTCAAAGTAATGGGGTTGACCATGAGCCAAAAATGAACCTTTTCTTTTTATAAGTTAATTATCTCAGGTATTTTGTTATAGTGACAGAAGGTTAACACAAGTCATGCTTGAACTCATGAAAACAACAACAAAAATCTTGAAAGCAGTCAGAGAAACAGTTTATTACCAATGGTGGAAAAGCAATTCAACTGATAGTGGATTTCTCCATCAGAAACCATGAGGCCAAAAAAGTAGCACATTTTTCAAACACTGAAAGAAAATAGCTGCCAATCCAGAATCTTCTATTCAGCAAAAATAGGCCTTAGAAATAAGGGATGAATCAAGACATTCTCAAAGGAAGGAAAGCTAAACAGAGCATGGTATCTTTCACGTGACTGACCAGGTTACAAAAAAAACCAACTAGCTGGGTGCTGGTGGCTCATGCCTGTAATCCTAGCTACTCAGGAGGCAGAGATAGTTGAAGCAAAAAGCATTGCCAAAAACAAACAAACAAAAGCCCCGAAAACCAAAACCAAACCGAACCAACATTAAACTTTCTGGTTAAAGACTGACTGTATTCCCCTGGAGACCAGGAACAAGGCAAGGATTGTCTCCTCCCACCACTCTGTTTTGATTTGTTTTGCTTTTGCAGTGCTAGGGATTGAATTCAGGGCCTCATGCGCACCAGACAAGTGCTTTACAGTGACTTACACCCCCACTCCTACTTTTACTACTTTCCCCCTCCTTCTCTCCCTTCGTATCTTTTTGGGTGTTTTGGTAGCCCAAACTGGCTGAAGCTCCTCATGCTTCTGCCTCTGCCTCCCAAGTTCTGGGATTACAGGACGCCACTGGCTACTCTCACTACGCTAACTCAACACAATACTAGAAGTTCTATCCAAGGCAATACGGCTATTAAAAGAAATGAGACATACATATTGGAAGGGAAGAAATAACACCATCCCTTTTTGCAGATGACAAAATTATCTGCATAGACAATCCCAGGTAATTGAAACAAAAACTCTTAGAATAAATCAATTCAGCAAAGTTAGACTTTACAAGATTAACACAGAAAAGACACCTGCACTCCTATACTAGCATTGACCACATGGGAGCCAAATTAAAAACACATGCTACCATTTATAACAGTTCCAAAGAAAATCAAATTCTTATGTGTAAAACTTGTACAGGATATGTATTATGCTCAGTATTAATAAATGCTCAGGAAAACAAGCAAAGAAGGCCTAATGAAAATAAAGAGACAGCTGAGTATGGTGGCTCACACCTATAATCCCAGCTACTTGGGAGAAGGAGATCAGGAGGATAGTGATTCCAGGCCAGCCTTGGGAAAAAGTTAGCAAGACCCCATCTCAGCCCATGTGCCTGTGATCCCAGCTATGAAGGTAGCATAAACAGGAGGATCATAGTCCAGGCTAGCCAAGGCAAAAATGTGAGACCCTATCCAAAAAATAACTAAAGCAAAAGGGGCTAGGGTATGGCTCAAGTGGTAGAGTGCCTGTCTGGCAAACGTGAGACCCTGAGTTCAGACCCCAGTACCACTGGAAAAACGGAAACAGACATACTATGTTCATAGACTCCACATAGAAAAGAAGGAGTTTTGTAGATCTAGACAGCTTTGTATAACATTTATGTGGAAAGGCACTAGGCCGTAAGATAGCTAAAATCACCTTGAAACAGAAGAACAGAGAGAGAGAGTATGCACCCCACTCACCGGTAAGGCCTGCTATATAGGTATGTTAACCTACGCTCTGTGGTTTTGATGGAGAGATAGACAGACCAACAGAACAAAACAGAGAACCCAGGAATATACCCACAAAATATGCCCAACTGATTATTTTTTTGAGACAGGGTCTTGTTATGTAGCCCACGCTGGCCTCAAACTCCTGATTCTCTTGCTTTGGCCTCCTGAGTGCAGTGATTCCAGTTGTGTGCACCCATCTGGCTCCCAACTGATTTGTTTTGGCCTCTTGCTTGCTAGCAGGCACTCTAAAATCAGCTGATTTTTGACAGTTCAACAAAGGTTGGATAGTTTTTCAACAAATGGTACCATAGTCACTTACATTCACAAGCCAAAAAGAACCTTGATTTAAACTTACGCCTTACAGCAAAAAATTAACTCAAAACGGATGACTAGTTACCTGTAAACAGAAGACTATAAATGTTTTAGAAAATTTTGAGAAAAATCTTTGGAATCTAAGGCTAGGCAAAGAATTCTTTCACTTGACAATGAAAGGAGGATGAGCCATAAAAGGGAAAGTTAATCAAGTGAACTTCATCAAAATTAAAATTTTTTGCTATGAAAAAGCCTGTGTGAAGAGAATGAAATGCCAAACTGCAGAGTGGGAGAAAGCAAACTGCACATCCAACAAAGGAGTAGTATATAGAATACATAAAGATCTCTCAGAACTTAACAGTAGCTGGGTGCTGGTGGCTCATGCCAGTAATCCTAGCTACTCAGGAGGCAGAGATCAGGAGGATAGGGGTTCAAAGCCAGCCTGGGCAAGTAGTTTGGGAAACCCTATGTCAAAAATGCCCAACACAAAACAGGGCTGGAAGACTGGCTCAAATGGTAGAGTGCTTGCTTAGCAAGCCAGAGACCCTGAGTTCAAACCCCAGAGCTGCCAAGAAAAAAAAAAAAAACCAAAAACCTCAACAGTAGAAAAATGCAGCCAAATAAATGGGCAAAAGTCATGAACAGACACGAACAGACATTTCAAACAAGAGGACATAAAGATGGCAAAACAACAACACATGAAAAGATGTTCAACGTAATTAGCGACTAGGGAAATTAAGTTACAGCCTTACCGTTTTCACTACAAGCCTATTGCAACGGTAAAAATTAAAAACATAAGCGACCACACCAAATATTGGTGAGGATGTTAAGAAACTGGATCACTCATCCGTTCCTGGTTAGAATGTGAAATAGTGGCACTATTCCAGAAAAGTTTGAAAATTTATTTTAAAACTAAGCATGTAATTGCCGTACAACTCAGCAATTGTCCTCTTGGGCATTTATCCCAGAGAAATGAAAACATGTTCACACACAAACCTGTTGCACGAATGTTCATAACAGCTTTATTCATAATAGCCCCATTCTGAAAACAACCAGATGTCCTGCAACAGGTGAGTGGTGACAATGAACTGTGGTACATTCAGATCACGGAATACTACTCAGCCACAAAAGTGAACCATGCGACAACTTATGCAACAAATCATGTCTTGGCTGGCTACCAGCGGCTCACACCTGTAATCCTAGCTACTTGGGAGGCTGAGATCGGGAGAATGGTGATTCGAGACCAGCCCAGGCACAAAGATCACAAGACCCCATTTCCAAAATAACCAGAGCAAAATGGACCGGAGGTATAGCTCAAGTGGCAGAGTGCCTGCTTTGCAAGCATGAAGCCCTGAGTTCAAACCCCAGTCCCACCAAGAAAAAAAGAAAGGAAAATGATGCCTGAATTGAAAAAGCCAATCTGGAAAGGTTATATATGACATGAATTCCTTTACATAACATCCATTTTTATGGTACTGGGGATCAAACCCAGGGCCTACCACTGAGCTACTCCCCAGACCAATATAGCATTGTTGAAATAACAAACTTATACAGTTTCAAACAGGTTCTTGTTGCCAGGGGATAGCAATGGGGGAGTAGGCATGAGGAGATCTTGGTGGCGATGGAACAGTTTCGCATGTCATCTGACGCTTATCCACATGATAAAATTAGATAGAACGGCACACATCCTCACATACTGAGTGCATGGAAAGTTGGTGAAATCTAAACAAGCTCTGTGATTGTTCCCATGTCAATTTTCCAGTTATATGTAAAATATCAACATCTCCAGAACCCCCCATACACTGTTTTAGCAATTTCCTCTGAATCTATATTTATTTGAAAGTAAAAAGTTTTGTTTTGTTGTTGTTGCTGATTTTTAGGGCTGGGAGCATGGCTCAAGTGGTAGAGTGCCTGCCTAGTGAGACTCTGAATTCAACCCCTTAGTACCGCCAAAAGAAAAGTTTTGAACTCAAGTCCTTACACTTGCTAGGCAGGCACTGTACCACCTGAGCAACTCTGCCAGCCCAAGTTTTTGGTTTTTTTTTTAAGGGGCCAGGCATGGTGCTCTGTGCCGGTGGTCCCAGCTACTTGGAAGGCTGAGATGGGAGGACCATCTGAGAGCAGGAGTTTGAGGCCAGCCTGGGGAATATAGCAAGATCCCAATTAAAAAAAGTTTTTAAAAAGTGTTACTTATGAGCTGGGGTGTGGCTCTGCCTAGTATGCAGGAGGCCATGGGCTCCATCCCCAGTACTAAATAAAAAAGAGAGAAAAAAGGTTGATGTATTTTTTTGGTGTGTTTATTTTCTAGTATGTCAGAGCTGGGCTTGTGTCTGGAGAGGTCATAATCGAGTGTGTTGGAAAAGAGAAGAAAACCAGGGAAGAAGAAAAACCAGTGTGTGGTAGGAATCTTCTCTGAGCCAGACAATTCACACATGGTCCAATTGAATTCTAATAGCGACACTGACAAAATTGGCATTTTATGCCCATTTCACAGATAAAAAGAATGAGTCTTAGCGAAGATCAAGGCTTGTCCAAGACAGTAAGTAACAATTCCTAATAGTTACTAAGCACTTATGTGTGCTTAAGTGCTACGCATGAATTATTTAATACTCACAACTGCAGTGTAAGATAGGTACTACTATCACTGTCATTGTACAATTAGAGACTGAAGGCTAAGAGAGGTTAAGTGACCTGTCCAAAAATCACATAGCATGGAAGGAGGTGGACCCAGGACCGAAGACAGGTGTTTACAGATCTGATACTCTTTTCCTCTGCCCCAAGACACCTCACAAAGTAAAGTGAAGAAATACATTTCTGATTCCTAGGCAGAAACAAGCCCTAACTCATTAACTGGTGCCTTTAATTAGTCCCATGTAGTCTCCTACTCCAGCTCCTAGCACCTTTTATTGCATAAACAGTTAAGTTGCCTCTTATCTGTGGTTTCACTTTCCACAGTTTTAGTTACCTGCAGTCAGTCAATCTGCAGTCTGAAACAATTTTTTTGAGACAGGGTCTCACTATGTTGCCCAGACTTTTTGAACTCTCGATTCTCCTGCTTTGGCTTCCCAAGTACTGGGATTACAGGCGGGTACTACCATGCTCAGCCTTGAAAATATTAATATTTGTCTTGACTCAAGAGAGAGGCCACATTCATGTGATTTTTATTACAGTGTATGGTTACAATTGTTCTATTTTCTTATTAGTTATAATGAATCTCTTACTGTGACTACTATATGAATAAAACTTTATCATAGATACGGATGCATAAAAAAACCATAGTTTGTATAGGGTTTGGTACTATCTATGGTTTCAAGCGTCCACTGGGGGTCCTGGAATGTATTCCCCCTTGGATGAGGGAGGACTCCTGTATATTTCCGCATGTCTTCCCCTCCTTCTAGCTGTTAAATTACGAAGTTCCTCAAGGGCTACAATCGTGGTTTGCTCATGTTTGTGACCTTAGAGCTTGCCACAAGATGGGGACACAATTGATGTGTGTTGCACGGATGAAAGAAGTTGGAGGTCTCTTTAAGTCCCATGAACAATTCCCTCCTCTCTGAGGAGGCAGGAGCTGGGAATATTTGGGAGCCCCTGCCTGCACCCCACCAGGCTGGTCTGGGAAGATAGGTGGACTTGACCCTCTCTGATCTCTCTTCACAATCAGCCGTGTGTCCGGGTCGGCTTGTCAACAGAGCCAATTGTTAACCTTTCAGAATTTTTCAAAACAGCTGTTAAACCCTTGGTAGCTTGAACTCAGCCCTGGCAGGAATATTTACACCACAAAACATTGGGAAAGGCTACAAAGCAGGGCGCCCCCTTCGAAGCACACCAGAACTGGCTGTTAAACATTGACCAGCACATACTGGATTGCAGCCCTTGCCACGTGGAAGGAAAGAGGCCCCCAATGGCAGAGGCAAAAGCGAGTGATCTGGGCTGTGCAAACGCTCTGGCTCTGCATCTGGTGTGGTTACACACGGATGTGTCCATATGCAAACACACTGAGCTGTACCTTACAACCAGCACACTTCACACAATTCACAGTGCATATGCTTTTCTCAAGAACGCAGGAGCCCAGAGCGTGCAGAGCGGCTGATCAGAGCACGGACAGTCCCCAGCCCCTTCATTGATCGGCGTCACTGATGACGCAGCTCAGTCCAGCACATTATATATGGCACAGGAGGGGGGCAAAGGTGTCCAAGCAGGTGCTGACATCAGGAATCCAATCCCTTCACGTGAGTCTTTTCTTCGTCATAGCTACCGTCATCTCTCACCTCTGTTCCCCCGGCTGGGTGGTTGGGGACAGTGCTGCTGGCGGGCAGCATGACTCACTACTCTGGCAGGTCATTTTTCTAATTAAGCGGAGAGATGGAGGGCTATTTTCCCATACTTGGGCAGAAGCCTCATTTGCTTGGATCCTTTTACTGGAATTACTCAGCTTTACATTTAAGGGGTGGCTTTTTCACCACTTAAAAAAAAAGAATTAAAAAAACCTTTAGATTTGCAGGGAAAATGGAGAGGAAACAGTGCTTGACAAAAAATGCACTCTCACTGACAGAGGGAACAAGCTTTTCTGAGCACGGCGTCCCTTCCTTATTTGTGCTCTAGGATGCTGGCAGGCACTCAACCTTTCTGACTTGAGCCCCCACTTTCCTTGTTCTCCAACTCCAGCCACACAGCTTAACCTTTTGCTTGTGGTGGGCTGCTTTATTCTGCAAAGGAATGGCAGGGGCTCCAAGGGCCACCAGGAAGTGAGCAGAGCAGTGTGTATGAGGTCAGTAGGCCTCCTTGCAGGCACCTCCCTGCAGGAAGGTTTAGCTTGGTAACATCCCTTTACCAGGAGGCAAGAGCAGCCACAGTGGGATGGGAAGGGTGGACAAGGATAAGTTAGTGAAGTGGCACTGTCACAGCCTCAGGAAATCACAGACCGTACCCCATCTCCTTTCCAGGTTCAGAAATAACCCCTCAGATAAGCCCAACTCAAGCCCAAACTCCCAAGCAGCAGACAGATACACTTGCAGGACTTGTTTTGTTTGGTTTTTCTTTCTGTGAGACAGGATCTCACTATGTAGCTCAGGCTGACCTCAAACTCACAATCCTCCCTCCTAGGCCTCTCGAGTACTGGGATCACAGGCATGCACCACCATGCCTGGCAGGAGGCTTTGATTTTAGGTTGGGTGGTGCTGCTCCAGGTGGTCTTGCTTGTCTCAGCTGAAGACAGGAAGCTCAGCCATCTTTTCCACCAACCCCAGGCCTGCCCTGAGCAGGGTGAGAGCCAGGTGAGCAGGCCCTGGCACTGGACTCACTGCCTATTCACTGTATCACTGTACCTTTTTGCAAGCTGCCAGCAATAAGAGTCCATTCCTGAATCCCAAGCCTACTTGGATGGGGTTAGACTCCCTGACTTGCTTATGCCAGGCTTTTTTCTCTGGGGAGCTACTTCCTATAACACACACACACACACACACACACACACACACCTGACTGTGCCATGCCTAAGTTTCCCCACCCAAAGGCCCACCCAAGAGCCAATATTCCCAACCCCACCCCTTCCTCAACAACCTAGGTGGCTGATATCCCAGCATATCTCCTGCCCAAGTTAAGACAACTTACTGAAGTCACCAGGAACAAAATTCTCAGATGTTCTTGTCTAATCCAAACAATAACTGGTCCATATATGACACTGAAGGCCTAACCAGGGGCCAGCTCTACCCCAGTGTCCACAGAAGGATGTGTCTACCCCTTGTGTCTGAGGCTAAACTTGTTGATCTCTGCAGGTTCTGACCTTCAAAGTCCTTCCCAGTGGCTGAGGTAATATTTGGGGCCCAGGCCCAAGTCTCTTTCAAGAGAGACTATTGTCAGGTAAGGTGTATCAACTCTAGTGCCAACAGCATCAGTACTTATCACGTCCGTATCAGGTCACCTCAATACACTAGAAGCTAGTGCCTCTTCTTTTCTCAAACAGGTTTAGGGGGAACAAGGGTGGGGGGAGTAGAGGTCTGGAGAAAGAGGTCACGAGGAAGGATCAGGTACCATATTGGATTGCCAGTTCTCCCTCCAAACACGCCACCAATAGGCATCTAACAGCTGTTTGCTGAATAAGTACATGAATAAATCCTGAAATATGGGAGGGCACCCGTGACCTCAAATCTTGAGCTCTCCTTGGATCTGTCACCAACCCAGTTTAGCTTCTCTACCTTTTTCTTCCTTTCTTCAGCTAAGTAGCATTAAGTCATTTTCTCTGAAGTGTGGACGAAGTCCTTAAAAACTAAAAGCCTTGCCTGCAGTCATCCAACAAAATTGAAAGCAAGCCCAAGAAGACTTCAGGTAACCCTGGCCCACCACACACGCAACTTGCGCACTCAGAATCCCATCCAGCTCATTCAAGAGGTTACATGCCACCAGGGTGTCAAGGGCTGGACAAGCTGCCATCTACTTTGCTCATGGAGTTCCTGGCACGTCTCTGGCCTTAATTCCTTCTCCTCTTCCAGCAGTAGCAGCAGCGATTTCAACTCTCCACAATGCCCAACTCCCATCCCTTAGAGGTTTGTAGGCGATTCATATGGTGGTGGTGGTGGTGGTGACGGGGGCCAGGCATAGGCAAGGCCTGTTTCTGAGCCTGAACACAGAGGTCCTGGTGGAGTCACCGAAGCCCACCCATCTCTTTCCTACCTCAGTTGACAAGGTCCTTGGAGGTGCTGGGGGCCCCCCTCCCACCTCACAGCGGGTCTGTGCTGGCTGCTCCACAGCCCTCCCTGATAAGGTGAAAGTTGAAATGTCAGACTACATACCTACTCATCACAGCCACTTGGCCAGCAGTCCTCCAGATGGTGTGCTCCGGAGCTGGAGGAGGGATAAGGTGAGAGGACAAGGTTGCTGGGGGTAGCCAGGGGCTCTAACCTTCTGGTTAAGTGAACTGAATTTCCAGAAGAAGGCCGGAGGAGGGACGAGCAAATGAGAGAAGGGAAAGGAGGCAGGACCACAGCTAACCCCTTCTTTTTTCTTCCTAAACTCAATCCAGATTTGCCTTCTGAGGGCTGCTTGAAACTGATCCCTGCGGCTCTGACTAGTCCTCTCTTAAAGTCATAGTCTCCCATGAGGGGGTGGAGAACGATCACCTGACCAAAAGAGTCCTAGATGCAAAACCCAAAATGCCCCGCACGGCCACTCCTGATTCAGACTCAGAGCTGGAGGCTTGTGTGAGGTTCCCTCACAGCAGCCGACTCAGGATCTCCACTGGGTGTTTCCAGGCCCTTGCTTGGGCTGCAGGGCTGTTGTGGGAAGTGGGCCAAGTTTACTGGAGCTGGTAGATCAGAGGCCAAAGCTGAAGACTCAGGGTATGTGGGACAAGGAGCACTGGAGCAGGAGTCCTGGCTCTACCACAACTCCCAGTGTCACCATGAGCAGCCCATTTCCTCCTCTGGGCCAGTTTCCTTTTTTTTTTTTTTTGGCAGTACTGGGTTTTGAACTCAGGGCCTCGCGCTTGAACTCAGGGCCACGCCTCCAGCCCAACAATTTCCTTTCTTGACTCACTGAAAGATAATCATGGCAGCCTTGCCCAACTCCCGGGTTGCTGCAGTCTCCCGTTATAGCAAAAGCAGCACCTTTGGAGAGAGGTGTCTGTCCACAGTGGGCTGTCCTGCCCTGGCCACCAGATAATTATTAGAGCAGAAGGGGGACTCCCTGCCGGATTGGTGGGGGTGGCATCTGGTGTGCGTGCATAAGTGGGCGAGCAGGAGCCATTTTGTGTGAGGGCAGAGGGCAGAGGAGGAGGAACACACTGGCTCCCCACAAGGTGTTAACAACTCCTTGGGATTTCCCATTCTGGGGCGCAGAAAGAGGCTGCAAGAACATCCTCATCTCCCCTGTGTCCCCGTATTCCCCATTTCCTTCCACGGGAAAGCCACCAAAGCCATTGATTGGCCTGGCAGGGCTTGGGGCCAAGCCCTTGTGGCCAAGTCCTTGTGGCTTGCCTGCCTGCAGTTCTTTCTTACTGCGGGCTCCAGCTCCTCCTTCCTGCTAAGGATAAATGTAGTCTCCCCCACACTCTCACATCTGGGCTTCTGTTCCTTTTCATCTGTCTGCTGAGCAGGGGCATGGCCTCCAAGTTTCCCCCTCCTTCCTCATTGTCCCCAAAGAGCAGCTACACAGGCCTGTTTCCTTTTGAGGCCACAATTCTCAGCTGTGTCTCCACATTAGAATCGCCCCAGGAGCTTTGGGAAAAATATTTCTTCTCAATCCCTACCCCCAGAGTTAGATTCCATTAGTCTAGGGTGAGGTCTGGGTGCTGCCATTTAAAAAGCTCCCTAGGAAAGCCGGCTGTGATGGATGGAGCATGCCTGTAATCCCTGTTGTTGCTGTGACTAATTATCCTAAATCAAGTGACTTAAAGCAACACAAATTAATTATCTTATGAATCTGGAGGTCAGAAGCCCAGAATGGTCTTCTTGGACAAAAATAGAACTATGTTTGGTGGCGCATGCCTGTAATTCCAGCACGCAAGATTCACGAGTTCAAGGCCAGTCTGGGCTACATTAGTGAGACCCTATCTCAAAACCCAAACCACAAAAGCTCCCTAGGTGATTTTAATGTGCAGTCAGAGGTGTGAATCACAGATTTAAGGGATTCTGCTGTTTATCACATCAGGGAATCAGAGTAGAGGACACCCAGCTAACAGATATGAGGAAGGGGCAAAGGACTAGCATCTCCCAAAGGTCTTCCAGAAGCCCCAGGCTCCCTCCATGCATTGTTGTCTTGGGAGAAAACAATGACAACAGCTCTGTGACTCCATAGCATCAGGCATGATGCCACCTTAGCAGGCATCATTATTATTCCCACTTACGACTCAAAGGCACTGAAGCCACTGAGTAGGGGTCCAAGTGTGCCCAGCAGTAAGTGGCAGAGTGGGGGTGGGAACTTGGGGCATGCAGCTACCTGGCCACATTATGCCATATCCCCCTGGCTGCCAGCCACCAAACCTGGTGCTGCTCTCAGATGCTCCCTTCCTATCCGGAAAGGCCCTTGTTCCATACCCCGGTTCTAGAGGTGCACCCGGGCTGAGAAAGTGGTATTGCCTAGTGTCCATCCTGGTGTCCGTTGTCCTAAGTGAGTCATTTGGATTCAAGGGAATTGTATGAAAGGGTTGGCACTCATCTTCCAGAAAACACCGAGAGGTACATTGGGTATAGACTGGACTCTGTGTCCAGACAGACCTAGATGTGTGTCCAGTTTGGCCAGTGACTTGGTGCTGACTGTAGACTGTCCACTCCTGGCTAGCCCCGGTCTCCTCATGTGTCAAGTGGAATAGTCATTCTTACTTTGGAGAGTGGTGAGGGTGAGGTGCCCCGCTGGAGGGGTGTTGGCATGTGTGCCTGTGAGCCTTCAGTCCCACCCTCTGTCAGCAGAGCTTGTCCAGGCACTCTGTGGACCCCCTTGGTAGGCTTGGTTTGCCGATCGACCCTTTCTCAGAAAAAGTGCTTTTACATGCATTCAATAAATTACCTAGGCTCACAGAGGAAACTGATGGCGGTATATTGAAATGCAATTTACCAGATAGTCGCATGTGCTTCTTGATTAATTCACTCAATATAAGGAGATCAACCGTGGATCTAATGACTACCACAATTTCCAAGTACATAGTGATGAGCATAAATGGTTTGTTGAAATACCTCCAACAACTTTAATTCAATCTGAGAATAGCTGCGGTTCTACTGGTGACAGTCACAGACACTGCTAATAATTGTGCTGTGTTTTAATGCTCTGGAGACAGGTTTGCCCGTTCCTCCTCTCCTTAGCTGTATGTGTGATCTGGACACCATACTTAGTGTCTCTGTGCCTGTCTCCTCATCTGTAAAACTCGGGTTGCTGTGAGGATGAAATGAGTTAATACAGGCAGGCGATGTGCTTTGATCCAGGTTGGGGATATGAGGGATGCTCGTCAAGTGTCAGCTCTTACTGTCACTTACGAGAGGGTTTCTGTTGATCAGGGCTCAGAGTTCACTTAGCCAAACTGCAAGGCAAAAAACCCTTTGTCCAGTTGAGTTTTCCTAGTTTGCAAAAAAGACTGATGTGGGGATGGGAGTGTAGCTCAGTGGCATATCACTTATCTAGAATGCATGAGGCTGTAGGTTCTATCCCCAGTGCCACCAAAAAAAAAATGGAGGTGCAATGCTATGTGTATTCTTTGAGAACCTGGGATCTTGAGATAGGCCCAGGCTGGCCTTCAAATCAGGATCCTCCTGCTTCAGCCTCCCGACAAGCTGGGATTACAGGCATGCATCACCGTGGCTGGCAGGAGCTGAGCTCTTTAAAGGTCTCCTTTACAATACTGCCAAGGCCATGTCTTCTCAGGCCTAAAAGTGAGCTCCTTCTCAGGCACTGCCCACCCTTGGGGGTCACCTCTGAGGGTCCTCAAGGCCTTTCCTAGTACCCCTGCTTGTGGGCCCACTCACTGCCCTTCTCCAGCTACCATACTTGCAAACTACCATGGCCCCAGGCTTCTCATTTAAGAGTCTAGAATTTCCCTACAAACTTCTAACGAGTGAAAGAGTAGTTCAGCAGCCGGAAGTGCTCCCTAACTTGTTGCAGTTGTAACAAGTTGGGCAGAGAGGGGGTTAGGGGGCATCAGAGCCATCCCTCCACTGCACATATGTGGCAAATGAGGCCAAGAAAGAGGCAAGGACTTGCTTAAAGCTGCTTGGCAGTTTGGTGACAGTGCTGGGTGTGGGACCTTCACTCAGGCCCCCTGGGGTGGAGCAAAATTTCCATCCTCTTGACTTCACCTTCTGCCCCACCACTCTAAGCATGTCACCATCCCATGAGCCTCTGCCCTGGATCAGGCCCCTCCCACAGGCGCTGCCGCCATAGCCTCCTCCCCAGCCTCCCCAGCAGAACCTCCGTGATCTGTGTGTCTGCTCCTGTCGCATGCTGGGAATGTTCAGAACTCGGAGGGTGCCAACAGTTCTTGAGTCCAAGCTGCTCACATGCTACCCAACTCCGCATCCTGACATGTCAGAGAGGAAGAAACGGAGGCCACACCGGGGAAAGGCCCTGCCAGGGTCTGATACTCCAGGTCAAACGGTTGTGGACTCCGAGGGCTGCACCAAGGGTAGCTTCCTGCCACTCCCGTCACATCACCCGCCTTTCAGAGAGCACTCCCAGAGCCTATTGTTTCAGGGAACTAATGGAAATACTGTTTTCACCAGGACCATGACTGCTACTTCCGCTTCCATGTGCTCTTTGGAAAAAGCAGACAATGCTCCAACTCTTTCTCCCACTTCTCCCCGCCAGCCCGATCTCCCCCTCATCTGTTCTAGGCGTAGGTGGCCCTGCCTAGTCGCACCAACTGTATTCACAAATATTTCTACTGGTCTAGACCCAAAATCAATTTGCCAGTCTCATGTTGTTGCCTTGAATCCACTAGAATCTACTAGACCATCTTGCCTTCCCTAAGTATCAGGCTTGGCAGACAATGGACATTTGGTCTTGGAGAAATGAGTGAATGAATAAAAGAAAATGTGCAGGGGTGGAGCTCAAGCCTGTCATTCCAGTTGCTTTGGAGACAGAGATGGGAGGATTTCAGTTTGAGGCCAGCCCAGACAAGAAAGTTGAGACCTTATCTGAAAAAAACAAGCTGGGCATGGTGGTACACTGCTGTAATCCCACCTACTGGGAAGGTGGAGGTAGAAAGATCTGGGTCTGAGGCCATCCCAGGCAAAAGCCTAAGACTATATGTGAAAAACAAACTAAAGCAAGAAGGGGTAGAGATGTGGCTCAAGTGGTAGAGTGCTTGTCTAGCAAGCACAAGGCCCCGAGTTCAAACTCTAGTACCACCAAAAAGAAAATGGTAGTATTTCAAGATATGAACAGAGCTTTAAGACACAGACAGTTCTGCCCTCCACAACCTTAGCATTTACTAATGAAGACAAGCACCAGAAGGCAGTAATAGAACTAAGTGAATAGAGAACCAAGTAGCCATATTTGATTGTCCTTCAAGTCACGCAGGAGCCTGGAGTACTGCACCCAGGCTGGAATGCAAAAAGCAGTTGGATGCAAGGTGTGACAGGTCAGATCTTGGGGTTGGGACAATCTGAGATAGCATCTAGAATCAAAAAGTCAGGATGCAATTAAGTGTCAGACTATAAAAGGGTTAGGGAAAGTTGCAAACACCAGATATGGTTTCCAGGAACTAGAGATGCTAAGTGCTATAGACTGAATGTCTGTGCCTCCCCACAGCAACTCATATGCTAAAACCCGAATCCCCAGTGTGATGGTGTTTGGAGGTGGGGCCTTTGGGAACGATTGGGTCATAGGGTGGTGCCCTCAAGATGGGATTAGTGCCCTTAAAAGAAAATACTAGAAAGCTTACTTCCTGTCTCTCTGCTGACTGCCATGTGAGAGCAAATGACATGAGGGATGTGTGTAAACCAGGAAGCAGGCTCTCACCAGACACAGGACCTACCTTATCTTGGACTTCTGGCTTCCAGAACTGTGAGAAATAAACATTTGTTGTTTAAGGCACCCAGTGTACAGCCAGAACTAACGGAGGCACTAAAGTAGTGACAACAAGTGCAGTGGAGTGGAGAAGAAAGATTCTGGAAACATCCTTCAAGCCCTGGTGTGTAGCTGCAGAGGCCTTTTACAGTACATTTATTGGTCTCACTCGTGGTGGGGGAGGAGATTTTTAGGCCACTAACAGGGTCTAGCACTGCCAAGTGACAGACTCAGAGCTCAAGGGTCTGAGGGCAGTGGGGGGAGTTATCTCGAGGGAGGGGCCAGAATCTATTCTTTTTTTTCCACATACATACCATTTGAATGTATGCATTTTGGCTTTTTTTTTTTTTTTTTTTTTGCAGTACTGGGGTTTGAACTCAGGGCCTTGCACACTCTGCCACTTGAGCCACACCTCCAGCCCCAGAATCTATGTTCTTGAAGCATGGGAAAGACTCCGAGAGGCAGCAGAAGAGTGGCCAGACAACATCTAGAGAGCTAAGGAGCTGTGGGAAAGCAATTCTAAGGCATGCCAGTGGCCATGGAGGAGCAGGATCCAGGAGGAGGTGGTTGGTGGGAGAAAGAAGAGAACCAGGCCAGCTGCTTGGCAAGCCAAGCCTGGGGAAGAAGCAATAGAGCTGAAGCAAGGGGGCCGTGGAAGGCCTTGGTTGTCAAGCTCAGAAGTTTCTACTTGGCCAGGAGTTGTAGTCATGCCTATAATCCCAGCACTCAGGAGGCAGAGGCTTATGAGTTCCAGGCTCTGCTACATAGTGAAACCCTGTCTCAAAAAAAGAAACAAAAGAAGTTCTACTCCATTCTATAAGCAAGGAGGTATCTCTGAAGGCTGCTGCATAAAGTAGTTACCTAATGAAAATTTAGTTAAGATGTCAGACGCTCAGAGGTACTGAGTAACTTGCCCAAGATCATACAGCAAGGAAGTGAAGAGTGGAGATTTGAATCCAGGTGTGTCTAGTTTTGAAGTCTGGCTTTTCACTCTAGCATCCCTGAATCTTAACCATGTTGAGATGAATCTTAGGTGACTTGTCAGAGTTAGGAATGGAGCTCAAACTGTGCCAGCACTGCTGTATGACCTCCAGTGTGTGTGCATTTTAATGAAGGCATTAAAAAAAATTCAGGAACTACATACATAAGGTAGTGAAATTATGGATGATTTTTACTGTCTTCTTTGGGGTTTCCACAATTAAATCATGTTATTATACAAATCTGTAAATAACGTTTTATTTTGAAACCGAAATGAATACAAAGAAAAAATCATGGCAAAATACAATTAAGTGCAAATTTTTGTGCTGTGGATCATTTACTCTATGTGGTGTGAGAGATTCCCAAGGTGAAAGACAGAGCAAGGGGATGGAGAAAGGGTACAGAAGATAGCCAAGCCTTTATTCTGAAGGTGGGCTGAGTCAAATGTCAAAACCAGAGTTTCTTGGACTGCAAAGCTGCCCAACACTGGTCAGGTCCTAACCTGGGTAACTGAGTTCATTTTTTGGAAGCAGAGAATCTTAGAACAAGAAGAATCTGAGAGATTACGGAGCCAACCCTATCCTTTCCTTCTCACAGGGGGAATTGAGGCCCAGAGAGGTGAAGGCAGAGAACTCTGCATCCTCACCCAGGCTGTTTTCTGTCTGTATCACCCTCCATCTGGCTCTGGTCTGATCACCAAATATCTCTTTCATCCTATATACTCTTGTGAGTTGCATGCCCTCCTCTGTGCTTATAAAACACTCAAGCATTCCTCTAGCATTCATTCAACAAATGATTGAGCATGTGTTGTGTGCCAGGTTCTGTTCTAGGCCCTCAGAATGAATCATTGACCCCAAATCTCTGTCCCAGTGTGTAGCAATGAAATCACTGCATTTATTTACTTAGGAAATATTTATGGATTACCCAGGTGTGCCACCCCATGTCAGGGGGAAGCTGTTTTATGGTCAGGATAATTGTTCACAGGTTTGACTTCCTCTCTTCCCCCACTGTGAGCACCATGTGGACACAGTGAATGTTCCCAAATGAATGACTAATGAGCTGGAGTTTGGGGCTGGGGTGGAGCTCAGTGGTAGAGCACTTGGCTAGCATGCACAGAGCCCTGGGTTCCATCCCCAGCAGGACAAGAAAAAAAGGAAATGACCTGGGTCACACAGCAATAAGAAGACAGAGCCAGCACCGGAATCTTGGTCCCCAAATAGCTACAGCACTTTCTCCTGCCCTGCACTGCAAGTCAGCTCAAATCGTTGTCAACTCCATCACCTCTGGTAAGGGATCAGAGAAGAAGATCAAGGGCTGGGTTCCCTGGGCAGGAGAAAAGGGAGACCCACCCTATCAGGGACCCTCTCCGGGGACAGTGGGGAAGCTGTCAGCACAATAGCTTGAGGGAAGCCAGCAGGGGCCCCTCAGCGGGGCCTCCTGGGCCTCATCACTCCGTGCAAGAGGAATCTTGAGCTGGGCACCGGTGGCTCACGACTGTAATCTTAGCTACTCAGGAGGCAGAGATCAGGAGGATCGCGATTCGAAGTCAGCCAGGGCAAATAGTTCGTGAGCCCCTATCTCAAAAAACCCATCATAAAAAAGGACTGGTGGAGTGGTTCAAATGGTAGGCCCTGAGTTCAAGCCCCAGTACCGCAAAAAAAAAAAAAAAAAAAAAAGACTAATCCTGAAGTACACTTCGTTTCTGTGTTAAAAACAACGCAACCACTGGAACTACAGAGACGTTCATTCCCTTCCCCTCTGGTCCCACCCCTGGGCCCTGGGAACTGTCCCTCTGAGCAAGAGGCAGCTCGGGCCTTTGGCAGCAGGCGCGGCGCACAGCGCAGCCCCACATCTGCACTGCAGCGCCCTCTGCCGCCCTGCAGCCGCTGGCGCACCGCGCTCCCAGCAGGGGAGGACGCAGGCGGGGGCCGCGCCGCTGCCAAACAGCCTCCTGTTCCGGAGGTGCCTAGGGATGCTGACTCATCGCACCGGCTGCGCCCGCACCGACCGCCCTCGCGGGCTCGCCGCCTCCGCACGCGTCTGGTGACGCGCCAAGACGTGCCGAGCTGCTCTGCGCACGAAAAACAGCCCGGGGCCACCGACCCCGACTACAGCGAAGCGGCAGCACCTGCTCTACCAGCCCCGTGCCCTCACCCTGTTTGAACCCAAGAGTCGTGCGAGCTTCCGGCGCTGGGAGTCCCGTGCACCTCCACTGTCGCATTAACTGGGATAGGCCCCGTTTTATTTTACCGCCTATTGGAGGTGCGGACAGCGCCTGTTGAAGCGCTAAGGGGCGGGGTGGGGGACTGCATGACCCAATTATGTATGACTCCAAAGTTCAAGGTGCGCTTTTCACCGCATTAGGCTGCGTTGTCCTCCCAACTCTCCCCCCAGCGCACAGGCAGGACGTTCAGAGTTAAGCACTAGAATAAACATTTACCTTTTTAGAAATAAAAGAAAACCCGTTAAGTGGCATTTAAGAACAAAGTCAGGCAGGCGTCGGGCTTGATTCTGCACAGATGTTTTAGATTATGGAGCAGAGGACCGTGGTGGGAGCTGTGAATCAGGAAGACACTCTTGGAGCAGACCCGAGCAGGGGCACCTGGGGTTGGCCTGGGACTCAGTAAGTCTACATTTGAGTCAGGAAAGTGAGAAAAAAAGGGGGTACAGATCTGGGGACAGAAAGGACGTACTGATAGGTAAAAAGTGAGGCAAGGAAAGCCCATATAGCACTTTGTACCTATCCTCCAGTACTTACCACCATCGCCTTGCCTTCCATATTAGTAATGTTTGGTCTTGTTAACAAATCCCTAGAGTGGTGTGGGTAGCCCATGCCCTACCTCTGCTTTGGAGACCATGACCTTGGAGCATGGAGAGTAGATCCAGATGCCTATGGGCAGTGCCCATCCTGTCAACTGGATGGAACACAGGTGAAAGCAGAGCTGCTTGCCCAGGCAGCGTCTGCACATGGCAAAGAAGTCCCAAACCAGCTTCTACTCTGACCTTGGAAAAAGTCAGGAGGGTCCCGGCTAAACCCTGAGGCTGTCTCATGCTTCTGAATGTCTTTCTATACCCATGGTGCACCTGAGTGGGATGTGTGAGTCGCTCCGGCAGCCCCACTCTGAGACCAGGCATTGCAACTGGCTGTGAGTACCTACTGCCAGCTGCACCAGTGAATAGACATGCCACTGGACAGACAGCAAGGCTCTATAGCCATAGACTGAAGTTAGATAAGGACCACAGCGTCCCACCAAGACGAAAAAGCCACAGAACTGGGGAGTGTTAGGTGGGTGGTGGAAGCCACGCTTGGGTCGATCCAGAATATCATGCCAAGAGGCCCAGCTACCAGCCCAGCCCAAGCTTATCTACAGAAATGGGCACAATAAGTGAGTGTGCCCCACCGGGGTGAGTTATTCCTTGTTCCTCAGGATCCCAGCGCATAGACACCCACGTGAATCAAGGGCTACTTTTAATTTCCAGTAGTTTCCATTCACTATGACAAGTTGTCATGCTGGGCTCTCTCCCACTGAAAAGCACAACCCTGTTGTATCCTAATGTTCTCTCATGTGCTGCTTGTCCACTCATGGTTCAAGGCCAGCCTGGACAGAAAGCCCGAAAACCTATCTGAAAAATAATAATAAGCAAAAGGGGCTAGGAGGTGTGGTTCAAGTGGTAGAGCACCTGCCTAGTAAGTGCAAGGTCCTGAGCTCAAACGACACTGTTAAGAGAATGAAAAAAAAAAGCTAAAGACTAGGAGAAAATATTTGCAAACTATGTATCTGACCCTAAAGGACTAGAATCTAGAATGTATAAAGAATTCTGAAAAGTCAACAGTTAAAAATTCAAATAACCCAATTAGAAAATGAGCTAAAGACATAAACACACATTTGCTAAAGAGGCTACATGGGTGGCACATAAGTCGATGAAAAGATGTTCAACATCAGTAATCATTAGGGAAATACAATTAAAACCACAATGAGATATCACTGCACATCTATCAGAATGGTGAATTTAAAAAAGTAGTAATACTGACCATGGATGAGAATGCCAAGAAACTGGATCCCTCATGCATTGCTGGAGGGAATATAAAACAGCACAGCCTCTGGAAAACCATTTGGAGTTTCCTTAAAAACCAAACCTGCAAGTACCATGTGATCCAACAGTTTGTACTCTTGGGCACTTATCCCAGAGAAATTAAAACTAATGGCCACATAAAGCCCATTAGGTGAATATCCATAGCAGCTTCATTTGTAATCCAAAACCAAGAAACAATACAGATATCCACCAATGGGTGAACGGATAAGCTATCCGTGATCCATTCAGGTCATGGAAAACTACTTGGCAATACACAGGAACAAAGTATTAAACAAACAAACATACGGAGTATTGATATGTTACCCGGATGGATCTCAACAGAATTATGTTGACTGAAAGAAATTCCTAAAGGTTTTATATATATACTGTATGATTGCATTTTCTACCAAACCTTGTTGAAATGGCCTAATTTTAGAAATGGAGACTAGATTTGTGGTTGATAGGGTTAAGCAGGAGGATGGGTAGGAGGAGAGTGGGTGTGGCTATGGAAGGGCAACTTGAAGGGTCCTGGTGGTGATGGAAATGTCCTGTACCTTGATGACATCAGTGTCAACATCCATTTGCATATGGTCTTAGGGTTTTATAAGAAGTTACCATTGAGAAAAATGAAGTGAAGGGCACATGGGATTTCTTTGTATTATTTCTTAAACAGCATGTAAATCTATAATAATCACAAAATGAAAAATTTAATTACTTAGGAAAAAATGAATCAGATCCACATGCCCTAACTCGGGAAGGTTTCCAAGACATATTGTTAAGTAAAAAAAGCAAGTCGCAGTTCATTGTATTTAGTACAACGCCATTTGTTTTTAAGTACCCACGTAAAACTAAGTTGTATACACAGAAAAAGATGTGGAAGGGAGTGGACACTCTATACTGAGAACAGAGGTTACCTTTGGGGAGGTAAGAGGGGGCAGAAAGAGATTTTTAACAGTGAGACTATACTCATAGGCTGGGGATGTCACTCAGTGGTAGAGGGCTTGCCTAGCATGCAAGTTTCAGTCCTGGGGGCGGGCAGCAAAGGCCTCCCCACCCTCAAGTCTGAAAACATGGCAGCTGTTGAGCCTCTTTGGGGGAAACTGACAATAGCAGGCATAAATCAAAACTGGACACCTACACCCTATGGTGCCTGTTGAAAGCAGACTCACTCTAGGGTGGCCCCAGAGAATGCATCCTTTCAACCATTTCTTAAATCACCATTTATCGAACACCTACTATGTGTTTAGTACTGACAATACAGTGACCAAAATGAAGTCCATGCCCTCATGGAGCTCCCACTCTTGTGCGAGAGCAGATGATAGGTAATATGATTAATTAATTAGGTAATTAATTAAGTGCTATGAAGAAAGCAAACACAGCAGGGAGGATGTGAGGTGTTGGGGTTGGGATTGGAATTTGAGAAATGGTAGTCAGAGAAGGCCTCACTGTGAAGGCAACATTTTGGTGGAGGTTGGAAGGAAATGGAGCAGCCAGCTACAAAGATATCTGGTTGTTCTGGCCACTTTTCATTTGCCCTTCCAGATCTTCTCCACCCTTCTCCACCCAATTTGTGCCCTGGTAGGCTGACCTGTGCAGGCTGCATCAACAGGCTCCCTTGCCCTCTGGTTGCGGGTCAGATTCGACCAACGAGAGGCACCTGCAAGAGACGAGAGGAAAAGGAAAGAATAATTAGGGCATTTCTTGCAGGGCTCTCTGTGCAGGGTCTTCATGGCTTGGCTGCTATATCCCGCTACCAAACACCACAGATCCTGTGGGGCAAACCTCTCTGCACAGCAGCGCTTTCCCAGTTGACAGGACCATTCACTCTAGCCCAGGACCCTGTCTGATGCATGAAGTAGGGGTGGGGCATCCCAGGCAGAAGGCAAGTAGGACCCCCGGCAAGCTTGAAGAATGGTCAGGAGGCTAGTGTGGCTGACCTGGAGGGGGTGGCAAAGGCATTTGTAGGAGAAAGTGTCAAAAAGGTCAAGGAGGTCAGATGACACAGGTCCTTGAAGTATACCATAGAGACTTTGGGGTTTTTTTCAGAGCTGGGGATGGAGGCCAGGGCCTTGTGCATGCTAGGCAAGCACACTATACCACTGAGCTCCATCCCGAGCCCCAGACATTGACTTTTAACCTGAGTAAGATGGGGGCAACTGAAGGATGTTGGTCAGAAGATTGACATGCCCAGACTATATCTTCGCAGCATCGCTTTGGGAAACTGGTGACAGGGGTACTATAATAATCCAGGCAAGAGCAGATGGTGGCTTGGTCTCAGGTGGTGGCAGGAGAGGTGGCAAGAAGCAGCCAGATTCTGAATAGACTTTGAAGGTGGTACAGAATCGTGTTCCACTAAGATGGCCAGACCACAAGACCAAACCCAAGACCAGAGCCTTGGTTCTCTGCGTGTCACCGTGAGCTTCACTGGAAGTCCTGTTCTCAAGACTTCAGAAGGCCCCGTACATAACACGCCAATCCTAATATCCTACCACTTGTGTGGGACACACAATTACGGGCCCAAGGCCCATACCAAAGGGTTCTAGTCTGTTCCTGATCCCAGAAGACTCTAGAAGACTGTCATCATGGGCTTTCTAGCCAACCCATCCCACACCAAAGCTATACCTCTGTGGAGTTATGCTGGGTGTCATTTTGTCCCCTGCTCTGGGCCTCTGATTGGCTCCAGTCACTCTTACCTGCATGAACTGGCCTAACCATGTCCACAACAGAGTTCTGAGAAACAGAGTTCTGAGCCTCCAGTCCTCTGCTCACTGTCACTCACAGGCTGACAAGCAGACCAAACACATCCATCAACCACTGAGTACGTAGTGATGTGGGTCACAGAGGCAGTCAGAGCAGTTTGGGTGACATCTCAAAGAGATTTTCTTTTTGGTGGGACTGTGGTTTGAACTCCAGTCCATTTTGCTCTGGTTATTTGGAGATGGGATCGCATGAACTATTTGCCTGGGCTGCCTTCTAACTGTGATCATCCTGATCTCAAAGAAAAAATTTTTAAATGTGCTTGGGAACACGGCAACCAGTAATCATATGCAGACCACTGAGAGGAAAGAGAAAAATGGAAAACTTGACCCTCAGGCTGAAGGCCTCTGGGTTGGGGATGTCCTGGGAACAAGAGTGACCTGGCACATTTTGGTGCACATTGTTGACTCTCAGAATAGGACCTGTTGCTTTGGATTCATGGACCCTTCACAGAGGCACCCAGCTGGAAAGTGGAGACCAGCACATGATTTTGAGGGCTCATTCCAAAGCCAGGAAAAACTGATGGTATTTTGTTGATGTTCAAAGAAATCAATCCAAAGAGATCAACCCCAAGCCAAAGTCAGCAAGCCTAGAGTGTGAATTCCTGCCAACCTCTGTGTCCCGGCGCAAGGGGAGAAGATGACATGCAGTAGGATCCTGGATCCAACTCTTTTGAACTGTGTGTCTTTGGGAAGATTCTGAACCCTCCCAGGACTCAGTTTTCTAATCTGTAAAATTGGGATGATACCTTCCTCACAGAGTGACACACAGTAAGGGTCAAATGAGCTCCTATGTGTCAAATGTGTTTGGCGCGGCCACCAGAATAAATGTCAATTCTCTCCTCATGCCCACCTTTCTTTGGCAAGACCAGGCCCATGATGCAGGGCAACTATGAGGTTCCAGTGGCCCTTGGTGCCCTTAAGAACTCTCTGAGAAACTTGCTAGCTCCTGTGAGTCAATACTTGGTTTTTGTTCTTTGCTAAAAGGACGTCCTGGATAGCTAACATTGGATCCTAGCAGGGCATGGTTCCTTGCACAGCTTGGCACCAAAGGGCACTAATGCCCATTAATTAACTGTATTAGCTGACCTGCCAAAGCTGCTGCTTTCACTCCAGAATCCCAAATCCTATTCCACACCATGTTACCTGACCACCTTATGTGTATGAACTGTTAATGCAGACCTCTGCTCCCCCTCTCTTTCTCTTCCATCCTTTCTGCCTCTCCTCTCTTCTCCATTCTGCTCTCCCTGGCCTGTTCCTGGCCTTGTCTCTCCATCACGTCCCTTTTCTTCCCTGGCTCTTTCACAAGCAATCATCCAAAGACAGCAGTTATAGGGAGAGAGCAATTTAAAATGGTTCAAGTAGATCACTGTCAAGCTTGGGGTGAACCAGCCTACTTTCATGTTGCCCTGTCATCTGGCCCATCCCCAGTCCCATTTAAAAAAAAATTTTCGAGGGGGTGGGGGCAGGGGGTAGAAATGACCCAAGCCTTGTATGCACATATGAATAATAAAAAATAAATAAAAATAAATAAAAATAAATTTTCTTCAAATCACAGCTGAGTACTATTTTTTTCAAATGGAGAAGGGGTCAAAGGGCATCTCAGGGGTTGAGACAGCATGGAGAAAAGAAGGGCAGTGTGTATTTGGGGATGTGGGAGGGCATACAGTAAGGTCTGAGAGAAGGGGAAACAGGGTGTCCGGAAAAGGGCCCTTGGAACCAGCTGGCCAAGGGCATGCAGGGATCTCAGTGGGGCAGAATGCAGGGCTAATCATACTTGGTGACTGTAGGGAAGAGATATGGTGAAAGCCATGTCTTAACATAACTCTGGGGATGTGGCTTGGTGACAGAGCACTTGCCTAGCATGCACAAGGCCTTAGAATGGATCCCCAGCACCACTGAAAAAAACAAAGATTATTCTGGAAGACAGGGAACCAGAAGAAAGGAGACTGTTTCCATAGTCCTGACACAAATGGAAACCCTGAACTAGGGTGCTGACCACAGGAATGGGAACAAGGGACGCCACTGCCACCTGCTTCCACTACAGTGTCGGGCCTTTATCCCAGATTTGTTCTTCGCCCATCCCAACACCTTCTCCTGGGACCATCTTAAGGGATCCTGGGACTCAAGTCCACCTCCCACTGCTGTGTGGACTTATCCCAAATCTATCTTGAGACCTGGCCTCTCATCTGCCTCTGGGGCCAGGTTCAGGCCACCTTCCAGGTGGTTCCAAGTAACACTGTTATGATATGTCCCACACTGTCATGCTGCTGCCTGCCTCTTGGCCCTGACCCAACTTAGTAGAACTGCGGACCTGGGCTGCATGGTAGGTTTCGGGGGGCTAGCCCAGCGACTGAAGGGTCATTTCACATGTCAACTGGGAAGTTCAACATGACTTCCCAGTGCTACACCAGCAATGTACATGTAAACTTAGGGGACTCAGCATGTTCACACCTTGGGGATGCCCTTCCTTCACCCCCTGCTGTCAAGCTCCTTAGCAGACAGGAGCCTTGACCTTCCTGTCCCCTGGAGATATATGGAAACATGTAGATGCATTCTAGTTGACACAATTACTACCGAGTACAACTGGCGTTTGGGCAAAGGAGAGTCCCACACTGCAAAAGATGGTCGCACCCCAAGGTCCACCAGTATAGTAGTCCCCCCTAAGCTGTGGTTTCACTTTCTGCATTTTCAGTTACCCACTCTGAACTATAGCCCCAAACTATTAAATGAAAATTCCAGAAATAAACACTTCATATGTTTTAAAAAACTTTTATTACATATACGACTATAATTGTTCTATTTTATTTTATTATTGGTTATTGTTAATTGTTGACTGTGCCTCATTTATCAATTAAACTTTTTTTGGTGGCACTAGGGTTTGAACTCAGGGTTTCTTGCTTGCTAGGCAGGTGCTCTACCACATGAGCCTCCAGCCTGAATTTATCAGTTCACCTTTATCACTGGTACGCGTGGATAGGAAACAGCATATTTCATGTAGGTTTCAGTACATATGGGGCTCAGGCATCTGCTGGGGGTCTTGGAGTGCATCCCCAATGAATAAAGGGACTACTGTACTGTCACTGGGAAACACGGTGACCAGGAGCTCAGTGAAGCGGGGACTCTGTGCTGTCCTTGACTAAGTGCCCAGTGTGTAACAGAGTGCATAGCACATGAGGATGTGTGATCAGTTTTTGTTACATTAATAAATCAACTCATCACTTCATATAACCAACACCTACTGAGCACTATGCTTGGTGCTGGAGACCGAGAGAAGAACACGTCTTGAGAGTGCCTTTGGACCTCTGCTGGCCTTAGCTGAGTGCGGGGGCGGGGGAAGGTGACCCGCAAAGCCCTCATGCCTCCCCTTCCATGACTGCCAAGGGGTCCTCCTAGCAAGTGGAGCTAACAAGGTAAAGGCCAAACAGCCAATCCGTTCATTCATTCAACCAACATTTGAGTAGCACGTAAAACATTTCAAAGTGATCTCAATGGAGCTGGAGTGGGAGAAGAGGAAGGCTGGGGTGGGGGCTGGTAGTAGAGTTGGGGGCCTGAGAGGTTCCTGCCCAGCTCGGCCAGAACAGACAAGCCCAATCAGACAGTCTCTTGGGACTGCGGATGCTGGTGTGGATGGAAATCTGCGCCACATGGCCTGAATTGTAGGGCCGGCCTCTGGCTCCCACAGCCCCAAACACTTCCAGATGGATTTATTTATAACTCCCAAAGCAGAGGCAGGGCTCGGCTGTTTTTCCTTCCTCCCCTCCCCACTCCTCAACAAGCCTTGGCCGCCCAGCCCCTCTCCACTCCGGAAACCAGCGGGAGACAGGGAATGTGCAGCTGCTGAACTCCAGTGCAGCAGCAGCCTGGGCTCCTGGTTACAGCCTGTCCCTCCATGGTGTGGGTGTGCCTACAGAGCCTGGCCATCTGGGTTGTCACAGGATGGCAGTTGAATGGGCAGTGCAAGCCACATGCACTCTGGCAAGTCTCCCTTCCAGGCCTGCATGGACTTCATGAAGCCACAGTTCCACACAGGTCTTCTTTCTCTGTTTCTGGGACATTCTGAGTCTTTTCCTCCACATCTTCTTCCAGCAGATACTGCTTCTAATGTACAAACTGCCAGAGGCTTTGGAATCTGACATTTCCCAACGCCGATTCTCTCCTTTTCCAAATAGGAGACAGCTCTGAGAGGTTGAGTCACTTGCGTAAGGTCACACAGCAAGCTAAATAGCAGAGAAAGAAGTGGAAAGCCCAAACCCTGCCCATGACGGCAGTACGCTCTAAACCTCAGTTTCCTCATGTGTGAAGTGGGACTAATGCCTGGCAGGTGGTGTAGTTAGAAGTGTTGACTCTGGAGTTGCTCTGTATGGAGCACATGTTGCTTCTGTCATTTATTCGATGGTGACCCTCCATGAGTCAGTCGCCTCTCTTAACTCAAGTTGTTGATCTTTCTTTTAAAGATTAAAGAGATAATGAGTTTAAATGGCTTAGCATAGTGTCTGGCCACAGGAAGCCCTCAATAAAGAGTAAGGAATAGGGCCGGGAATATAGCTCAGTGGTAGAGTACTTGCCTGGCATGTGTTAGGCCCCGGGTTCTGTCCCCAGCACCACAGAAAAATAGAATAAGAATAGGACGGTTTATTGCTCCGTTGCATCATTATAGCGCTTACAGCTCCCAACTCTCTCTCTTTGGTGGTACTGGGATTTGAACTCAGGGCCTTGTACTTGCTAGGCAGGTGCTCTATCACTTGAGCCACTCCCCTACTCTGGCTTCCATTTCTTGACATATGGCCCAGACTCCAGACAAACATTACTTTGTAAGTTCTCATGAAGAAAGAGAAGCAAACCTTAGGCAAGCCACTTCCTGTCTCCAATCCCGGGAGGTACTTGAGCCCAGTTCTAGATGATTCTGTGGCCAAGGATAGAATCAGAAGGATAAAACCCCGTTACATGGGCCTCTGCCTGCCTTCCACGCCCCCACCCTGCCCCACTGCTCCTCCTCTTTAGGGCTGGCCCTGAATTTCTCTCTGTCCAGAGGTGTGGTCCACCTAGCTGACACCAAAACAGGCCCTGTGTGCATGTCAGGTTTGCAGGGGCCCAATGACCCTGGAGCTGAGGCCTTCCTACCTCCTCCTCTCCTAGCCATGGCTGGAACCTATGGCTAGAAGGGACAGGGTGGCAAAGAAAGCAGACAAATCTCCAGAGGGAAACTTCTAAGATGCGCCGTGTCTGCTTGCCATAAATCCTTCGCCTGCCAAGTGACTCAGAACCCAAGTGTGGCAAACTCACCCCTCTGCACGCAAGGATCCACACAAATTTTCCTGCAGCTGTTCAGCAACACATGACACCAGACTTCTGCCCCAGTGGGAGCCTTTGGCATTCACACATTCCTTTCTGCTAGCTGCTGTGCAATTAACCAGGCCTAGTTTCTCTGGCTTTGTTGTCCTGGGCCATGTAGCGCCGGTGACTATGAGGGGCGCATATGGACAATGGGACCAGCGGCCCTTCTGTCATTTGAGTGTAACTCACCAAGTGTGCTCTGAATCCCAGCAGCCGTCAGACCCCATCTATCTCTATTCCCCTCATCTTTCATGGGCTGCCCAGGAGGCTCGGCACACAAGGGGTGCTTAATAAACACTCTATATCTGTCCAAACAGACTGACTTTCAGAGTTTGTGCATGGACTACCAGAAAGCCCCAGGGGCAGCTCCTCTCTGCCCCTAGAAGCTTCCTCAGCCAACACAGACTTTGGTCCTTACCACCACGAGGCTGCCGGTTCTTCAGCTCCAGTGCTACTGTGCAGGCTCTCTGGGCCTCAGTTTTTCTGTGTGTGACATGGGATCAGCACCACCTATCTCACAACGTTGCTTTGAGACATCTAATACTTAGCCTTAGGACATGGTTGTCTTTTCAAAAATGTTACATTTATAAAGTCTTCCCTCCTAGCAAAAGTAAGTTCTGACACATCTAGGACCATCTAGAATAAAGTTATTTCTTCTCTCAACATTGGTGAAGCATCTACTTACCAGGCATGACAACATGCAAGAAACAAAAGAAATTAAAGATAAAGCTGCTTTCCTAGAGAGATTGTAGCACAGCTGGAAATTTAGGCAAGTATGAAATATTTCAGATAACTCAAATGCCTTTAGGATCCAGGCTGATACTAGAAGTGAGTGAAGGACGCTAGAGGAAGGCAATAGGGAGTGGTGGGGACTGTGGTGAGGGACCCTGTCATCCCAATCTAGCTAACTGCTGTCCTGTGGGAAAGCAGATTCAGTCTTATCAGATTTTTCAAAGAAGCCAGAAATCCAGATTACATGGAAAGATTTCTACTTACTACATGTTAGCAAATAGTTTAAAAAGAGACAAACCACAGGGGTATGGAAAAACGCATCTGGGGGCACTATTTGTCCACCACTCACCAGTGTGTGACCTCTGGGATGGCAGATGATACATTTGTCAACAGAAGTGCTACTGACAGTAAGCACTAGACATGTTCACGGAAGAATCTGACACCTCCACACCCCAGACGAGCCTACCTCAAGGCAGGTTTTAGATGGTGCCCCAAAGTATGGGTATGAATTGGCTAGAGTGGGAGGCAGCTCCAACAAGTTCAAAAGCAGGAACAAGTATGCTACAGTCTGAGCCAAGGGTGTGAACGGGTGTGCCTGCACATCATGCCCTGGGCGCCAGCTTAACTGTGGTCACCGGACTGGTCTCAGGGGAGGAGGTTTCTCGTGACCACAATGAGGGAGCTAAGGGAAGAGGGAACAGGAGTGGCGGGAACCTGCTCTTTAGAGAGTGAGATTCTGAAAAGCCACTCAGGAATATTAAACGCAGGTAGACTCCTCATTGGTAAGAGTGGGAAAGGACACTTTGGTTAAGATCAGGGCCTTTTCTGGAATAAGGTGATGCAAAAATCTAGGACAAAAGCAAACAATGCAAAATCCTGGCTGGCAACTCGAAACTGCTTCAGAAGGTGTGCACAGGGAATAGGAATACAGTGAAGCCCGACAGCGGGAAAAGGAGGGCCAAGCCCCAGGACTGTACAAGCGCTGGGGAAAGGGAGAAACCAACAGGAGACTCTAGAAAGCCAGTCAGCCACAAAATCCTGTAGTGTTTTTGCCACACTTTAGTAAGGGTATAGGTCAAATATATGTGCAGGAGCTAGGGTGTAGCTCAGTAGTAACCATGGGCTTGTCATGCACGAGGTCCTGGGTTCAATCCCTAGCACTATATATATATATATATATATATATACACACACACCCCAAATATATATATATACATATATATACATGTATGTATATGCACATACACACACATATATACATGTATGTATATGCACATACACACATATATACATATATGTATATGCACACACACACACACACATATATATATATATCGCCATATAACTTGGGATATATATATCCAGGATCAAAAGCCCCAGGGAAGCAGAGCACAGTAGCTCACACTTTTAATACTAGCTATGCAGGAGGCAGAGGTTGGAAGGATCGATGTTCAAGGCCAGTCTGGGCAAAAAGTTAGTGAGACCCCATCTCAACCAATAAGCAGAACATGGTGGTCACACATGTCATCCCAGCTACATGGGAGGCACAAGGAGGAGGATTGAGGTCTGAGGCCAGCTCTGGGCAAAAGCACATGACCCTATATGAAAAATAACTAAAGCAAAAAAAAAAAAAGGCTGGGACATGGCTTAAGTGGTAAAGCACCTCCCTAGTAAGCATGAGGCCTTGAGTTCAAACCCTAGTACCATCACTGAAAAAAAAAGCCCCAGTATTAGAAGCAGCTCTCCTTTGACAGGATGGAAGAACCGAAAGAGTTATTTTACTGCAAAGGGGAGAGCACAGGGGCACATGGCATGCAGGTGTTGGGGAGAATTACCTGGCCCTGTGCTGGGCTATGTAACCACTAAAACAAGAGGCAGTGTGATAAAGAGTCACGGAAAAGGCACAAGTGTGATAGGTAGGGCACCAGGTCCAAAAACGTCCATGCCCTAATCCCCAGAAGGCTTCCACCCTAACTTAACTGTGACGATTAGGTTCCATGGCACAGGGGAAGGTTTGTAGAGGCAGATGCAATCAGCTGCCCTTGACTGACGTGGGCAGATTCGCTGGCTATGGTGTGACATCATCACAAAAGAGTCCTCGATTTGTGTGACAGCAGCAATAGGGAACTAATATAACTAGTTTGGGACTCAGTAACATGTAGTGTTTTATCCCAGATACCCAATGACTCGACCCTGGTCTGTCATTTAACCTCTCTGAGCCCCCAATAGCCTCACTGGCAAAATGGAGACCACAATGCCTTCACTCCAGAAGCTCGAAGAGCCCCGAAGGCAAAGGACATAAAGGGATGGCACAGCCTGGCCCAGAGAAGGTGCCAGGCAGTGTTCTTTCCTTCCCTTCAAAAGCAGTTGATGAAAACAGAGTGAATACTTAGGACCAATGGTGTTCTAGTAAATGAATGGTTAGCACCTGACTCTCAAAAAATGTTTGCAAGCATATACATACAGGCTGGCGGAGTGGTTCAAGCGGTAGCGTGCCTGCCTAGCAAGTGTGAGGCCCTGAGTTCAAATACCAGTACTGTCACAAAAAGACCCTAAGTTTATTATAAATTTGCTTATGTAAGAATGCAAAGCACACAATTTACAAATAATAAAATAGATACTAGTCCTTACTGTGAAGTCCACATAGCTAACTGACTGTCATAACACTTTCATTGATTTTGCTTATCTATTGCGTCCAAAGCCAAACACTTGTTGCAACAAAAGAGCATGTGTAGGTCCCACACGAATGCTGGTGGATACTCTCATTGCTGTCCACAAATAAGAAGAAAGTGAAACAGTAAAGAAGTGTTGGAATGTCACTAATTCACCATGGCGTGCACTTCTTTGCCGAGTCAGATAATTTTCCATATACTGGAAACATGACTGCCTCAGTCATTTCTTATGCTATTCATGAGGTAACAGCAATAGACACAACATTTTAAGTTTAACATAAATTACCAACATTTTCTCCATCTCTTTCCCTCCCTTCCTTCCTTCCTTCCTTCCTTCCTTCTTTGTGCTGAGGATGGAGCCCAGGCCCTGGCGCACGCATGCTAAGTACAAGCTCTACCACTGAGCTACACCCCGGTCCTCCATCACTTTCTTAGCCTATAGTACAATGTACAAAGCAATCATCCAAGGCCCGGTTTGCAGCATTTTCACACATCCCTGATGGAGATGCTCCTACCTTGGTCTATTTCAAGCCACCAAATTGACATTGCTCAGCACCAAGTGGGAAGAGATATAGAACAACAGATCATTCAGATACAAGAGATGGAAACAAGTTCAAGAACACAGGTTATAGTGAAATGTAGAAAAATAAATAGGAAGTGGTGACTTGTGAGTATTTATTATCTTTGGGGTTTTTTTGTGCTACTGGAGTTTTGAACTCAGGGCCTTGCACTTGCTAGGCAGGCACTCTGCCACTTGAGCCACAGCTCCAGCCCCTTTGTTTTCAATATAATTTATTTAATGGTAGGTTTATAGAATTTAGTGGTTCTGCTTAACAGTTAATTTTTAAATGTTGTGATAATTTGAGACTTACAGAAGAGTTGCCAAACAACTCTGTGTAGTTTTTCTTCCCTGTGTGCCCTTCATCCAGCTAACCCTTATGCTGATATCTTACAGAATTACAAAACATTTATCAAAACTAAGAAATGAACCTCGGAACAACACTGTTAACTAAACTACAAAATTGCTGGGACTTTACCAGGCTTTCCATGAAAGTCCTTTTTCTGTTCTAGGATGCAATCCAGGGGCCCATATTGCATTTGTTTGGTCATTTATTTTGTAGAATGTCCCTCAATTTCAGTTTGCATTCTGTTCCCTGGTGTAATTTAATTTTTAATGATGGCTCTGTTTACCAACTGGCTCACACATTTCCTAAATATTTAACAATTGGCTCTTGTGCACCACTTCGAGCCAGCTCCACACACCATTCAAAGCAAAACTGACAGACAATTCCTTGTTTTTTTAATCATTAATTCCACAAATATTTATTGAGCGCCCTCTAGGGGATAGTTCTGGGGATACAGCGATGACTGAAACAGTACAGAATCTGCTGACCCCTTGATCTTAGACTTCCAGCCCGCAGAACTGTGAGCAATAATTTTCTATTGTTTATAAATTACCCAGTCTAAGGTATTTTGTTATAGTATCCCTAATGGAATAAGACAGGTATTACTGGCATGGTATTGAAAAACAACTCTCAACAGGAGCCTGTGATCTGAGATGAACACTTCCAAGAGGGTCTCCAAGGTTACTTCCCCAGAGGCCTTCTCTGGCCGTGATCTAAAAAGCACCTCCTGCATACACACCCCAGCCACTCTCTAACCCTCTATACTGCTTTTCTTTTGTTTTGTTTGAGATGGGTCTTGCTATGTAGCCCAGGTTGGCCTTGAACTCACAATCCTCCTGTCTCAGCTTCCTGAGTACTGGGACTAAAGGCATACACCACCACACCTGGCTGCTTAGGTTTTTTCACAGCCCTTATAAGTACCTAAAATTATTTAAGCCTTTGTTTCTGCCTATCTCCTTCCATTAGAATCCATGAGAATGGACCTGTTTTGCTATTAATATATCCCCAGCTCCTAGCTGATTATTTATTTCATAAATAATGGGTATTTATGAAATATTTATAGAATGGATGAGTGAATGAATGGATGGATGCTAAAACTCTAGATTTGAGGGCTGCATTCCTAACCTTCTGGGGCCCAGAATTTCTTTCAATTTTAAATCTGTTGCCTGATCCTTCAGTACCTTGACTCATGAAATTCAGAATGTGCCTCTGGGAACTGTTGTGAGAATGTGAAAGATAACAATAAAAACAACAACTAACATTTGTTGGCTTACAAGTGTCAGGTCCCACTCTACGCCATATATGTTATATTTAATAAATATTTATTGAGTCTATACTACGTGCCAGGCACTGTTTAGGTCCTAGATAGATAGAGCAGTGAACGACAGACAAACATCCGTTTTTAAGGAGCTTAAATACTGGTTCATTTAATCTGAAAATAACCTTAAGATGTGTATGCTGTGATTATTCTCACTTAAAGGCAAGGAACTCAAGACCCAGAGGCTGAGTAACTTTTACCCAAGATCACACAGCTATGGAATGATAGAGCCAGGCAGAGACTGTGTTCTTATCTACTAGGTCACACTGCCTCCTGAAGAGGCATAGGAACGGGCCTGGCAAACTTTCAATGACCTCAACAAATTTGAGTTCTTGTTATTCTTGGTAGGAGAATGGCGTGTTGTGGAGACAGGAAGGAGACTGAGCTAGGGAGTTCCAAGGACACGTGAAGGGCATCGGTTCTGGGACGGGCTGGGAGAGCACTAGCTGCTTGTGACTCTAGGGTCCCATTGGCTTAACTTTGACTTCGCAGACTCCCATGGAGTCAAAGTGTGGGGAGGAGGCTGCAAGGCCTCCCTGCTGCGTGCACTTAGCTTTTTGTGGGATTTTGTGTGTGTGTGTGTTGTTATTATTTTTGCTAAAATTCTGTGCTAGTGTCCTTATGCAAAGATTTGTTGCCTTTGTGGTGGCCCTGTCCCATCCCCCTTGCTTAGTCTTCCTATTCAAGAAGACAAAGGAAAAGTTTGGCCAACTCCCACTAGGTTTTTCTAGTTTTCTGTTTCCATTGGAACAAAGTGCTCTCTGATCCTTGGAATGAGAAAGGAAAATAGTTTATCACGTACAGAAACCAGGCACTGCCCCCATCCTCAGCTCACTGATCTTAGGACGCCCAGTGTTCCTGGCAGGGCTAGGCAGGGAAGGGGCCTCCCTTCTGCTCAGCCCTCAGGGAGCCGATGGGACAGTGATGACTTCCATCTGGCCTGGCCTGCTTTCCAGCCTAAGCTCCACCTGCAGCGTAGATGAGCTGAAGGAAGAACCGAGCATCCTCCTTTCACTCTCTCTTATAGCTCCAGCCATGAAGGAGCGTCCTAGATGCTGGTCAGCAGATTTCCAAGTGATTCCTAGAGAAGGAGGAAGAGCTTGTGTGGGACCTTGGGCAAATCTCTTAACTTCTCCTCTGAAAAATGAGTCTAATAATACCTACTTCATACAGTTGTGGTGAGGATTAAAATTTTAACTGACAAATGCTTGATGAATGTTAGGTCTTGACTAGACTAGAAAAAAGAGCTTGGCCTAGGAGAGATGGGTACTCCCAAATGGCAGATATGGTAGACGCATTTGCTCTGGGAAAGGGCTGCTGGGATATCAACCCAACATTGGCAGCTCTCAGACACTTTTTTTTTTGGCAGTACTGGGGTTTGAACTCAGGGCCTCAGCTTGCTAAGCAAGCACTCTTCCAATTGAGCCACACCCACAGCCCAGCTTCTCCCAGACTTCTGCCCTGAATGAGGCCATGAGGCCAGAACTAGGCCTGCTGCAGGAAGCGCCGCTGGCTTGGCTGAATGCAGCATCCTAGCAGCACACAGCCTCATTATTTGAACAGCTGGAACAGGGTGTATTTACAGTGTGGGTTGAAGATAAGACAGCGCTTTGGGAGAGGTCAAGAATGAAATGGGGATTGTCAGAAGTGAGATTCTGCCTTTGTACCCTGGGGCCTGAGTGGCAATCCCAGCTGGCCAGGCTTGCTTCTGAGAGGCTCACGAGGCCAGTTCTTAAAAGTCATCACACTACATTATTAATCACTTTATTTGTTTACTTGTTATATATTTATTTATTTATTGCAGTGCTGGGGATGGAACTCAGGCTTTCACTACTAAGTGGGCTCTCTACCACTGAGCTGCACCCCCAAGCCCTTATAAATCACTTTATAAGCGAGCAAACTGGAGATCAATGAGGAGAAGGCACTTGTCCAAGGTCACCCTGGCTAGCCCTGTTAACTCCTATGGTACAGTGGATTCTCTCCTGCCCCCAAACCCTTTGCTCCTGACAATCTATGTGACGTGACCTGGAGAAGACCAGGGCAACCTCACTGATCCTCCCTGTCCACCTGTTCACTTATTCCGTAAGTCCTTGCTAAGTGTCTGCTATGTGCCAGACACTAGGAATAAATAGCATGGGGAGTCGGGGTGGGGGACAAAAAAGTGGGCTCTCATGAAGCTTACATTCTGGTGGAGAAAGACAGACATTAAAAAAAAATAAGTGAGTAACATATGTAGTAAGTTAGAAGGCAATAACTGGTTTGCTGAAAAATGAAACAAGGGAGGGACTGGGGAACCAACAGGGGTGGGGTGCTACTCTCTAACAGGATGGCCAAAGAAGCCTCATTGAGAAGATGATATTTGTGCAAAGCCCTGAACAGAGGGATGGAAGGTGGGAGGGAGTGAGGGAGGATGGTTGGATGGAGGGAGTGGGTATCTGGAGGGAAAGAATTCTGGGTAGAGAGAAGAAATGCAAAGGCCCCCTGGAGGCTGTTTGGGGAACAGCAAGGAGGCAAGCATGGCTGGAGCAGTGAATGAGAACAGTGGCAGGACATGAGCTCAGACAGGTGGGAGGCAGATTGTGCCTGGCCTTGTGGACATTGTGAAGACTTCAGCTCTTCATCTGAAAGAAAGATCCATTGGAAGGTTTTGAGTGAGGCGGGTGATCTGCCTTGTGTTTTTCAGGATCACTCTGGCTATTGCGCTGAGAATAGAGAGGAGGATCCGAGGCAGAATAAACAGGGACACCCTTAAGGAGGCTGGTGAAGATGTCCAGGTGAGAGATGACAAGTGATTTGATTCTGGATATATTGTGAAAGTAGAAACATGACCTGTTAGTGGCATGGATGTAGAGGATGAGCAAAAGAAAAGTGGAGAATGACCTTGAGGTTGGGGTTCTGAGCAATTGGAAATTTGGAGTCACCATTAACAGGCACAGAGAGAATTGCAGGAGCAGAAGGCTCAAAAGACAAGACCAGGAGTTTGGTTTTGACATGTCAAGTTTGTGATGCCCATGAGACACCTGGGCAAGTCCCCGTGTCACAGTGAGCCTAGTTACCTGGGAGTGGCTGCAGCAGCAGTGCCACACATCCCTTCTGCTATAGCTTGGATCTGGGGTGTCCCCTGGAGGCTCATGTGTTCAAGGCTTGGTCCCCAGCTAATAGCACTGCTGGGAGTTAGTGGACTCCTTAGTAGGTGGAGCCTAATGGAAGGAAGTTAGGTCATTGGGACCTAACTTCAAAGATATGCCCCCAAAGAGGATATTGGAACCCTAACTGATTTCTCTCTCTCTCTCTCTGCTTCCTAGCCACCACATGCTCCCCACCATGATTTTCTGTCTTATGACAGGCCCAAAAGCAACAGAGCCAATCAACCACAGACTGAAACCTCTGAAACTGTGAGCCAAAACAAACCTTTCTTCCTTATAAGTTGTTTATCTCAAGCATTCGTTACAGTGATAGAAAGCTGACTACCACACCTTCCTGCCACTCCCAGCTCCCCATTCCTTACACAGCAGTCACAGAGCTGTTCATCAGGGCCTGCACATACAATTGGTATCCAGAACTCCAGGGTCCTGAGCCAGGAAAGCCCTGCCTGCTCCTCAGCTTGGTTCACTCCTTTTTTGTTCTCCAAGACCTGGCAGGGCTGTCTCCTTCCTCAGGTTCTACACACAGAGGGGGAGCCATCCTCAGGGACTCAATTGAGAGTTATTGTTTGCTTTCCTCTCTTTCCTTACTGGACTATACACTTCTCAAGAGCAGGGAGTGTTTCTTACTTATTCATCTCTGCAACCTCAGCACAGCCCTTGTTAAAGTAATCAATAAACTATTGAAACCAGTCATGGTGGTACACACTGTAGTCTCAGCTACTTGGGAGGCGGAGGCAGGAGGATCTCTTGAGCACAGGAGTTCAATACAAGGCTGGGTAACCAACATAGTGAATTTTTTTTTTTTTAGCTATGTAGCCCAGGCTGGCCTCAAACTCACGATCCTCCTGCCTTAGCCTCCCAAGTGCTGGGATTACAGGTGTGAGCAAGACTCTGTGTCTCTAAAAAAGTTTACTGAATGAACGAATAAACATTCTAATATGCTACAGTAGAGACATTAATAAATCGGAAAGAGACATAGTCATTTGGTCCAAGGAGGGAGTCACTGAAAGTGGTACCATTTGAGCTGTGCTTGGAAGACCAAGAAAGAGTTTGCCAGGGAAAAAGAATTCCCAGTGATCTGCAACTCAATCTTGCTTTTCACACTGGTCACAAACTGGCAGCCAGGAAGCTGAATATGGCTTGCAGATGCTTTGGATTTGCCCCCCACACTCCCTCCACACACAGTGTTTTCAAAAGTAATGTGAGGAGACAAGGCGTTGTGGTTGGTCATACCACAAGTTCTCTCACACTTGGCTAACTCTCACCCTTAAGTTACCTGCCAGGCCTGGCAGCGAGTGAGGCCCCACTTGTAATGCATCTGATTTTTCTCCCCTGCTCAGGGACCCCCCCCAAGAGTCTGCTCACTGGGCAGAAGTCCTACTGCTTAAGGGGTGAATGTCCTTGGCTCTGTTGGATGGAGACCCCATATCATGGACGCCCCCACCACACCAGGCCTGGCCAGCTGTTAGTGCCTGTCACTAACAGGATCACCGTGTTGTGCCTCAAAGCCTCCAGGTATTCCACCGCTCGCCTAGCGGTAGGAGGGTAGGAGGGCACAGAGAGAATGGGGAGGGTGCAGGCAGCAGCTGCCAAGCCTGGACCAAGGCTTAGCTTGCTCTGACTCCCAAGTACTGAAAACAGATAACAGCCACCCCAGAAGCCCCACCATGGCTCCCATCTCAGCAGGTGGCTGCACTCTAGCAAGAAACCTCATGACAAGACCGACAGTGGCTGACACTGGCTCAGGTATGGGTGTGCAACCGAGGCCTAGCAGCCTCATCTCCTCCACTCACTGTGCAGAGAAACCGTGCTTCCTGGGCCCCAGGGGGCAGCTGAGAATGCCATGAGTAGTACAAGTCAATCTCTGTGGCTTCCAGCCAGAATACTGCAGGCCAGAGGCATGGAAGTCTTCACGCAGTATCAACTGCTGCCAGACACACAGGCTCAGCTGGTTGTATGGAAACAAAGGTGAGGTGTGGGCAGTTCTGCCCCTCCTATGTAGCTGGGGCTCTCTAGCCTGGGTCCCCCATGCTTGCTGCCCTCCCAATCCCTGCCCCATTATTGCTAGAACATCCTGGTTTCAAGCTGCAAAAACAAACCTACAACTTGGCACCCGTGGCTCACGCCTGTAATCCTAGCTACTCAAGAGGCAGAGATCAGAAGTTCAAAGCCAGCCCTGGCAAATAGTTTGAGAGACCCTACGTCGAAAAAAATGGTCACAAAAAGGGGCTGGTGGAATGGCTCAAGGTGTAGGCCTGAGTTCAAACCCCAGTACCGAAAAAAAAATTCAAAAAACACTATAGCAAAACCCAGGTTCCCTGGTCATGTCACAAACATGCACACTACAGTCACGCCAACCACCACATCATATCCTGCGTTCACAATCTCTGATCATAGCCACAGCAAGGCCTGCCCAGCCAGCTTCTATCAGCCTTCAGCACCTGCGCAGTCTTGCAGCTCACACCTGAAGTACTTGCTTCCTTTTGCACCACAAAAGTGTTGAGTGTGTCACCCAATGCCTGGCTGACATGAGTTGGTGGCAGTCACGCCAAGGAAACCAAAACAACAAACATCTGAAATCATTTCTCTAGAGCTTTGCAATGTATTCCATAGCATTGCTTTGCAGAGTTTACCTTCTCTGTTTTGGCTTTGACAAACAGGACTATTAGGAATTTGCCTCCCTGAGCCCATAGCAGCCAAGTAGGAAAGGCAGAAACCGGGAAGCAAATCCACACAGAGGCAATCCTTTCACCTCGGTATTGTTCCACCCTGGGGTTGTTCCAGGCACACGAGGCCACTTAGGAACACGGCCTTTCCTCTCCTCTTTGCCTCCCTCCCCTCCTGACCCCACCCGCTCTTCTAGAGCCTAGGGCTGCTATATGTCTGTATGCGAGTCCATTTGTCACTGTGTGTCCCCTAGATGGATATTCCCCCTACACCTTCCCGACTCTGCATACAACCACCAGTGGTTCCACTTTTACCTAGTGCCAGCCTGTGCCCACTGATGGATGCACATACCCACTCCAGCCCTCTGCCCAGCTCTCAGTACCTCTCACTCAGATGCTGCCCAATTGTGGGAGACTCAGCTGCTGTCCGGGCTGGGCCAGTGCCTTCCAGCCTCCACTGTGTCTGTCTAGCATCTCCTAGGGAGCCGTGCCCTGCTGCCTGTGGTCCCTGGGATGGGCTTATGCCCAAGGAGCCCAGTAGCGAGAATGTCTCACTACCCTTCTATGTGTGTCTCTATGAAATCCAAGTGCAGACCAGACCACGTCTAGCACACACCCCTCATTCAGCACTTTGTCCTGGAAAGGACCCTGCCAGGCAAGTTCAGCTAAATTCACACTTTGTGCCTTCAACCAATGCCCTCTGTGTATGCCCAGCTGGCCTCCAGTGGTCTTTCTGCATTTAAATGGGCACCACTTGTGCTTGGCTATGTAAAGACAATCACTTTCAATGGAATAACGGCTCCCTCTGCAGCTGACTGCCCAAGTCAGAAATCCCAAAGGCACACACCGCTGTTCTTTGGTGGCCTGTTTTAGGAGGGCAAAGTCAGTCCAGCCCGGCTGCTGCATATTGGATGACATTGGAAACCACTTAAGCAAAGCACTGGCAATTTTCATTTCAAAGCAGGTCAAACAAAGAATTCCAGCCCTGCCAGAGTTGAAAGGGGAGTAAACACTACCTAATCCAGGGGTCACAAATGTAAATGCCTTTGGGCACCAAACAGCTAATGAAAATGAGAGAGGTGGGAGAAAATGGGCCGGGGGTGGGGCACTAGAACACAGAGGCCTGACATAAAGGCACTTCGAACCATTTACACATGCCCACCAACAAAACACCTCTGCAGGCCACTCAGGCCTAAGAGCTGCAAGTCTGAAACTCCTGTTGAAAACAGGAAGCCTAGAGAGAGGAAGACTTAAGAAAGTCACCCGACTGACCAGTGAAAGAGGCTTCTGCACAGCTATTTGGCAAAACGAGCACCATGCTGTCTTCATCACACTCATTCTTTCATTCCTTCAGCAAACAAGTCCTGATCGCACAATGTCCTAAGCACACTCCTAGACTGTCACAGCAGCAGAAGTACTCTGGACATATCATCTGTCTTCAAGAAGATCTCAGTCTGCTAGGGAAGTGGGAAGAACTGGGCCTGAAAATGGAGGTTGAGAGCAGGCAGCACAGGCCTCTGAGACATTTGGATTTTATGCTGTAAGCAGCAGAGCAGCCTTGGGAAAGGCTGAGCAGGCCTTGGACAGCTATCCGTCGGCAGATTCATCTAACAGTGGTGACAAGATAGACTGGGGCCAGGCCAGATGTGGGAGATGTAACTGGATGTACAGAGAGTTGCTGAAGAGCCAGTCATCTATGCCTGAATTCATGAGGTCAGAGGTCACTAAGGAAGACAGAGTGAATGTGCCAGACATTGCAAATCAACAGTGCTGGGGGAGGGTACTTCTGGAGGCATGGTGTGGGGAAGCAATGGGCCAGGGTGAAGGGTTGGCAAGAAGCAAGGAAATGGAAGGATTGAGACGCCCCAAGGTGGGATGGATGGCTGCCATGTCACCTGAGATGTACCTAGAGGACCTGGGTTGGGGGAAAGTGAGTGGGCAGGGATCCCAAAATGTTTTCCTATGACAGCAGCCTGAAGACTAATAGAATCTGGGATTGCTGTTTTATGTGATTGTGGCCAAGCCTTCCTCAGTATGGAAAATTGAGCCTTGGCCTTGTGACCCCCTTCGACTCCTCTATATGCCCAGAAGTGACCCCTGGGGAAATCCCATTCTGAGGCTCTAGTGGAAATGGCCCACCGATTTAACAAGTACTAATCAAATAAATAACTAAAATACATTCTCCAACCCCAGCCTTTTTCTGTCCACCACTCCAAAACAGCTCTGTGGGAAAGTCAATTTGGGAATTTCCCACATGTGTCTTTGACCGCAGTGCCAGAGCAATGGTCTGAGTCAGCTCGAACCTTCAAAATGCTGTATTTGCTTCTCATATCAAAGGCAGTGGGCTGGCTGCGAGAGCCCTGGTGGTGCACCAAATGGTCCCAGGGTCACCTCAGAGACCACTTGGGATTTCTGTGCTGGATACCAAAGGCCAAGGCCTAGGCCACCAGGTGGAGAGGCCTGCCAGCCATGCAACGGAGCCATAAATCCCATGCAGACATGCAGATGCTCTGCTTTCCCCATATCCCCTAGGGACAGTCCATTTGCCTTCAGTTTCCTCTCAAGTCACCCTTTCCTGTGCCCTCTGGGTGAATGAGCCAGAAGTGCTATGGGGTTCCAAAAATAGATAATGACTTTCAGTCCAACCCTTGGCCATAGAAAGGGGACTTGCAAAGCCTCAGATGAAACTGAAGCCGAATGCTGTATGGAACTCTGGAGAGAGTAGGGGCTTTGGAGTCCAACTTTGGTTCAAAGCTCAGCTTGGCCCCTACCACATGTGTGGCTTGGTCACAGTTTTCTCATGTCTAAAATTGCAATTATGATATTTCCTTCTCAGGATTATGATGAGAATTAAATGTGACGGTGCATGCACAGTTCCTGGCACATAGTAAATACTCAAAAAAAGCAGTTTCATCTTTCACATCTGCTTTTTAAGACAAGGGCTTTGAATTAATTAATTTATGTTTTGCAGTACTGGGGATTGAACTCAGAGGCGAGCACTTGCCAGGCCAGTGCTCTACCACTTGCTTCATGTCCCCAGCGTCAAGACCATGGTTTTTAAATAAGGACCAGGTGTTTCACCAAAATGCTGCCTAGTGAAAGGACTGGGTGGGGAAAACAGCTGCAGGTAAGGGAAAGGGTGCCAGTATCATATCCTACCAAGGATGGATTCAAAAGATGTAACTGACAATTGATGAAACAAAAACATACAAGTGTTGGTATACTGCATAAATTGTTAGGGTAATCAATAAAGGAATAAAAAATGATGATGAGCTATAGAATGATGCTGCATCCTTAACTAGCTTAGCAGAAAGTCAACAGATCGCCTAAAATTGGTAAGTGAAGGAACAGCAGTAGAAATGCTTTATTTAGAGAAATGAAAGCCAGAGGGAAAGATCTAAAATTGGTTGCCTCCCAGAAAGGGGACTGGGGGTTGGAGGTTCTTGCAGGCTACTGTTGTTTCTTTCCATGGGCATGTTCAACTTTGATTACCTTCCCCCAGTAAAAAAATTCAGCCAGGAATAATATGAAAAGCCTGGTCAGCACTCATTGTCTATTACATCATCATGGCTGCCACACGTGCTAGCATTAGCCCCCTTTCCATCATGCCACGAATGTCTCTCATCAGAGGCAGACCAAAACCTTAAAAAGGGGATACACTTGCCAAGGCCAGTTGCTTAAAAAGGCCACACAGAGACAGAAGTCTGAGCAGCATAAGATACAGGCCAAGTTGAGAAGCCCTTCATCAAACTTCTCCACTGGGAAGGGTCTACCTGTCCCGCCCCTGGGTCCTCTGTACAATGAGCATTTCATACTAGCTGGCTATAAAGACCACAGGTCACACCCCACAGTGCCAGGATATGATCACATGGGCTACACAACTCCACTCCTTTCCTGTAGCTTGACCCACAAAGAGAATTAGGGGGTAAGATCTTTCCAAATGTCATGCATCCAGAAAGATCCATTGATGCCTAATCTGTACCCAGCACTAATGCCCAATAGGAATGCAAAGATAGTTTCAAGGGAGAGTAAGTTAAACCTTTAGGTGGAAAGCCAGAGGGAGCATTCAGAGTGCCGGGGAAAACTTTGCCTTTGTAACAGTTTTGCCTAGGGCCAGGACCAGAATATTCTGAGCGCTGCTTGCAACACACAATGCAGCCACTATAGCAAAGGCACACACGCTACAAAGCCACACCTCCAGTGATTTCTGACCATCCCCTTTCTCCTTAAGTCCACCAAGGTGGCTCTGGATAGTTCCTTTCTACTTCCATTTTTTAATAGTTTCATTGAGATATAGTTCGCATAGTATATTGCTATGGTTTGGATCTGGAATACCCTCCAAAGGTCTGTGTTAAAGGCTTGGGCCCCAGCTTGGCTCTATTGGAAGGTGTGGAAACTTTAAGAGGTGGGGCCTACAGGGAGGTTTTCAGGTCACCAGAGGAATGCCCTCAAAGGGGATTACAGGACCCTGGTCTCTTCCTTCCTTCCCCCCTCCTGACCATGACATGAGCTGTTTTGCTCTGCCATGATATGCTGCCATAGGCCCAAAGCAATGGGGCCAGTGGATCATGGACTGGAATCTCCAAAACCATGAACCAAAATCTTCTTCTCTTTATAAATTGATTATCTCAGGTATTTGCCACCATGACGGAAAGCTGTCTGACACACATACCAAATAATTCAACCAATTAAAGTAGACAATTCAGTGGACTTAAGTATATTCAGAGTTGTGTAGCCCCTCACCACACTCAATTTTAGTTAATACTCCCCTCCCCAGGGAAATCTCATTTTATTCGCTCCCCATTTCCCTTCTTCCCCTCCTGTCCTGGGCAACCACTAGTCTATTTTCTTGTGTCAATGGATTTGTCTAATTTGGACATTTCTTATAAATAGAATTATAAAAAATGTAGGCGTTGTGGCTGACTTCTTTCACTTAGCATAAAGTCTCCAAGGTTCACCCATTTTATAGCATGTATCAGTACTCCATTCCTTCTTACAACTGAACTCCATCGTATGATACACCACAATTGTTCACCCATTCACACACTGAAGGACATTTGTGGCGTTCACATCTTTTGGCCATTATGTGTAATGCTCCTGTAAACATTTATGTACAACTCTTTTTTTTTTTTTGGTGGGACTGGTGTTTGAACTTAGGGCTTTGAGCTTGCAAAACAGGTACTCTACTGCTCAAGCCACACCTCCAGTCCATTTTGCTCTGGTTATTTTGGAGATGGGATCTCACAAACTATTTGCCCAGGCTGGCCTTCAAGCATGATCATCCCAATTTCAGCCTCCCAAGTAGCTAGAATTACAGGTGTGAGCGTGTGGTGCCTGGCTTGTGTATGTACAAGTTTTTATGTGGACATATTCTTTCATTTCTCTTTGGGTAGATACCTGCAAGTGAAATTGCTAGGTCATATGGTAACCTGGGTCATATATGTAATCTTTTCAGTAACCGTCTGACTTTTCTACCAGGGCTGTATCATTTTACATTCCCACCGGCAGTGCATGAGGGGTTCTAATTGCTCCATACCCCACCAGCACTTTTTATTATCTGTCTGTTGGGTTATTAGGTGTGAACTGGCATCTCATGAAGTTCGATTCATTTTCCTACAGACATGATGATACTGAACATCCTTTCGTGTGCTTATTGATCATTTGTTTCCCAAGTGTCTATTCAGATCCTTTGCCATTGGATTGGGGGTCTTGCTATGCTGGCCAGCTATCATTTCAGGTATTTGCTATATAGTGATAGAAAATAGGATTTTAACTATCCTATAATCTTTTTTTTTCTGGAGGTGCTGGGGTTTGAACTCAGGGCTTCACACTTGCTAGGCAGTCACTCTACCACTTGAGCCACTCTACCAGCCCTTTTTTTTGTGATGGGTTTTTCAAGATAGTTTCAGGGGAACTATTTGTTCGAAACACAATTCTGATCTCTGCCTCCTGAGTAACTAGGATTATAGGAGTTAGCTACCCACACCAGGCTCCATCCTACAATCTTGGGTTCAAGTGATTCTCCTGAGTACCTGGAACTACAGGCATGTACCACTGCACCCAGCAGTTGCCTTTTTATTGTTGAGTTGTAAGAATCCTTTATATATTCTGGATACAAGTCCTGCACCACACACATGATTTACAAAATTTTTCTATCATTCTTTGGACTTTGTTTTCACTTCATTATGTTTTTAAAAATTTACTACTGACACATAATAATTCTGCATATTTATGGGGTACAGTGTGACAAGTCAGTACAGGTACACAATGTGTAATGATCAAGTCAGGATAATTGGTATTATCCATCACCTCAAACATTTATTATTTCTTTGTATTGACAACATTGAAAATCCCCTCTACTAGCTATTTTGAAATATACAATTAATTGATGTTAACCATCATTACCCTGTTGTGCTATAGAACTTCAGAAGTTATTCCTCCTATGCAGCTGCACCCCTGTACCATTAACCATCCCCTCTTCATTCCCCCTATAGCTTTGTAATATGTTTTGAAGTCAAGTCTTGTGATGCCTCCAGCTTTGTTCTTTTAGCTCAGGATTGCTTTGGCTATTTGGGGTGTTTTGTGGGCTCATAAAATTTTTAGAGCTGTTTTTTTCTGTGAAGAATGTCATTGATAGATTCGGGGTGGGGGCGGCACTGTGGTTTGAACTCAGGGCCTCATGCTTGCTGGGCAGGCGCTCTTGCCACTTGAGTCACTTTACCAGTCCTTTTTGTGATTTTTTTTTTGAGATAGGGTCTCTTGAATTATTTGCCCAAGCTGGCTTTGAACCATGATCCTCCTGATCTTTGCCTCCTGAGTAGCTAGAATTAAGGCATGAGCCACCAGTGGCCTGACTGTCATTGATATTTTGGTAAGAATTACATTGGATCTGTAGATCACTTTGGGAAGAATGGGAATTTTAACAATATCAATTCTTCCAATCTGTGAACACCAATGTCTCTACATTTGGTGGTGGTGTGTGTGGGTGGGGGGGTCTTGTTTAATTCCTTTCATCAGTGTTTTAGTTTTCATTGCAGAATTCTTTTATCTCCTTAGCTAAATTTATTCCTAGGTGTTGTTTTTGTAGCTACTATAAATGTGATTACTTTCTTGATTTCATTTTCTGTGTGTGTGTGTGTGTGTGTGTGTGTGTGACTGGGCTTTGAACACAGGAGTGCCTGCTTTGCAAGCATGCACTCTATTGCTTGAGCCACACTTCCAGTCCATTTTGCTCTAGTTATTTTGGAGATGGAGTCTCTCAGACTATTTGCATGGATGGTCTTTAACAGCGATCCTCCAGGATCTCAGCCTCCCAAAAAGCTAAGGTTCAGGTGTGAGCTATTGGTGCCCAGCTCTTGATATTTTTTTTTAGTAGTTCATTATTGGTGTCTAGAAACACGAGGGATTTTTGTATGTTGATCTCATATCCTGCAACTTTACTGAATTCGTTTACCAGTTTTAACAGGTTTTGAGTGGCTTCTTTATGTTTTTCTATGTATAAGATAGTGTTGTCTGCAAATAGGAATAGTTTGACTTCCTTCTTTCCAATTGAATGGCTTTGATTTCTTTCTCTTGCCTAATCATTCCAAATAGGACTTTTAGTACTATGTTGAATACGAGTGGTGAATACATGAGCATCTTTGTCTTGTTCCAGATCTTAAAGGAAACACTTTCAATTTCCTCACATTCAGTTTGATGCTAGCTGTGATTGTCACATATGGTATTAATTATGCTGAGGTATGTTCCTTCTATACCTAAGTTTTTGAGAAAGACTTTAAAAATTATTAGTGTATATTAATTGTACAAAATAATGGGCTTCATTAAGACATCTTAATACATGCATGTAACACACTTTAATACTATTCATCCACCATTACCCTCTTTTATTCCCCCTGCTGTCCTGTCATTTTCCCTAATAGTCCCCCTCTACTTTCATGTCTCTTTTTTCAGATTCCATAAATGAGAGGAAACATGTGAAACTTGTCTTTCTGAGTCTGGCTTATTTCGTTTAACATGATCTGCAGTTCCATCCATTTTTCTAAAAGTGACATGATTTTGTTCTTCTCTATGGCTGAATAATGCTCTACTGTGTATATAGACCACATTTTCTTTAGCCATTCATCCCCTAATGATTGGCACCCAGGCTGAGTCCATAACTTGGCTATTATGAGTAGTGCCATGATAAACATGGGTGTGCAGGTGTCTTTATTTACCTGCTGAATTTGGCTTTTCCACATGTATACCTAGAAGCATCTTACCCAGTTTTTTGAGAATTTTTATCGTGAAGAGATATTTCTGCATCTATTAAAGTGGCCATATGTTTTTTCCTTCATTCTATTGATGTAATGTATCACTTTTATTGATTTTAATTTGTTGAACAAGGCTTGCATCCCTGGGATAAATGTCACTCAGTCATGGTGAATGATCATTTTGATGTACTGTTGGATTCAGATTGCTAGAGTTTTGTTGATATTTTTTGCATATTTGTCTGTAATTTTCTTTTTTGTGTGTCCTTGTCTGGTTTTGGCATCAGGGTAATGTTGGTCTAATGGAATGAGTCTGGAAGGATTCCTGCCCTTTCAATTTTTTCAAATAGTTTATGGAGAATTGGTGTTAATTCTTCTTTTAAACGTTTGGTAGAATTCAGCAGAGAAACCATCTGGTCCTGGGCTTTTCTTTGCTGGGAGATCTTTTCACTCTCTTGATGTTGTCCTTTGAAGAAAAAAATTCTGACTTTTGATAAAATTCAATTTATGCATTTTTTTTCTTTTGTTACTTGTGCCTTTGGTGCCATATCTAAGAAACCATTCTTTACTCCAAGGTTATAAAGATTTATATCTACACTGTCTTTTAAGTGTTTTTTACAGCTTCAGTTCCTAAATGTACATGTTTGATCAATCCATTTTGAGTTAACTTTTATACATGGTGTAAAGTTAGGGCTCCAACTTCATTTTATTCATGTGGTTTCTCTTTTCTTTTTGCTTCCAGGAGCAATACCCTAGTTGAGAATTGAGTCCAGGCAAAATCATGACTCACAATAATTATGAATGTAATCGACTAGGTCTCTATTAGGCACTCACATATCCTACCTCTTAATTTTTACAGTAAATCTTCAGAGTAGACCTTTATACTGTCCTCCTAGTTGATCAAAGAGAGACAGATGAACTTGTCCCATGCTGCACAATTGACAAGAAGCAGAGCCAAGATGTGGGATGTACATCAAGCCCATCTGTCGCCAAAGCCCAGATTCACAGTGCTACACTGGGCTATTGCAGAAGTAGGCATCATTCTGTTCACTGACCCTTTCCTCTCAACTTGTTCTCTTGTTCTCTTCTCTCTCTCTCTCTCTCTCTCTCTCTCTCTCTCTCTCTCTCTCTCATAATAAGTGCTTGAGACATTTATTACATGCCTAGATAAGCACAGGTGGTATGAATGACAGCTGATGCTGCACAGGATGTGAGCCCAGGATAGGCTAAGAGATGCCAGAGCCAGAGTAGCCTAAGAGAAATATAAACGCAACCTCAACATCGAGTGTGGAAGGCACCAACAACTTCCAGGCAGATGTAGGGGTGCCACTGCCCTCGTCCATAATTGCGTAACATGTCTAGCTCAGAAATCTCTTCTTCAATCCCCACACAGAGTTAAGGACCTGCAGTGAGTGGTTTGTTGGGCCTGACAATTTGCAGGGGATCTCCTGATAAGCTGTTCTGAGCAGAGTCCTGACACCAAGTGGGAGCCCCATGGCTGCAGCAGGATCTAAAGCACACAAGAGCAGGGACTGGCACAGCCCAAAGAAGGGAAGTGACACCAATCCCCGGTTCCCTTATAAAGGAAGGCACTCTGGTCAAGGGCTGAGAATGCCTGGAGAGGTAAGAATTAACTGGTAAAAGAGATCCAAAGGAAAAGTTTAGAGAGACCTAATGATTTCTTTATTGCCTAATAATACTAATAATAGGTATTTAAACTAAAGACTTCTTCTGTGCTGAGTACTATGCTAAGCACTTTAGATGTATTAACTCGTTGACTCCTCATGACAACTCCATGATAGAAATACTATTGTCATCTCTATTTGACACATGAGAAAACTGAGGCAAAGAAAAGTTAGGTAACTTGCCCATGGTCACACAGAGAGTAAGTAGCAAGGCTGGACCCTGAACCCAAGCCACTACACTCCAGAGTATAAATGCAAATAGTATGTAAATAAGGGAGGTGGGAAAAAAAGAGTGTGGCCACCACCTTCCAGAAAGTAATATTAAGATGAGAAGCAGGGTACCTGGTGACTCACACCTGTAATAGTTATTTGGGAGGCTGAGAACTGAAGGATCACATTTCTAGGCTAGCCTGGGCAAAAAGCAAGATCCCCCCCCCATCTCAACAGAAAAAAAGCTGGGCCTGGTGGCTCATGCCTGTTATTCTAGTGATGGAAGAAAGTGTAAAACAGAAGGATCACAGTCCAGGTCAGCCTGGGCAAAAAGCAAGACCTGATCTCCAAAATAACCAGAGCAAAAATGGCTAGAGACATGACTCAAGTGCTAGAGCATCTACCTAGCAAGCAAGAAACCCTGAGTTCAAACCCTAGTACCACCAAAAAAAAAATTTCAGAAGCTTTCCATAGTCTCCCTAGTAAAGTGTCCCAAGAAGTCTGAAAAGTTTTAAAGTATGTACAAAATAAAGTGTGGCACAGTGACTAGGACTGTGGTCAAGAAAGGGAGTCCAGTTAACCCAGAAGTTTCCAATGCCACCTAGTATGGATGCACACACTCAGGAAGGACAAATACTAGCTAATGTTTTCTTTTTATTTATTTTTCTTTTTTTTTTTTTTGGTGGCACTGGGGTTTGAACTCAGGGCCTCACGCTTGCTAAGCAGGCTCTCCACCACTTGAGCTACTCTGTCAACCTCTAGCTAATGTTTTAAAAGAACTTATTGTGTGCAAGACAACATTCTGAGAGCTTCCAAGGACTATATTATTTAATCATCACAACAACCTGTGAGGCAGGTAGCATTTTTATCCCCATTTGACAGACAGGAATATTGAAACACAACTTTGCATGGATTCTAGTGGCAAACCTAAGATCTAAACTGGGGAAGCCCAGTTCTGCGCCTGGAACACCTAACTGCCATGCTAAGCTGATTTGCTTAACCTCACCTGCTACAAAGGAGCCAGAGCATCACATTAGCCCATCACCCCCAAACAGCTGCCTTATCCTTTTCTTTAGCTTTGCAACTTGTTCTAAACTTAGTCTTTAAAGTCCCAGTGCTGACTTCAGCGGTTTTCACAAGCACCAGCATACTCTGGCCAAACCCACCTGATACCATTCTCCCACATTCACCACTGTTAGATTGAGTTAGCCTAGAGAAAAAAACAATGTCTTGCAATTTTCCCAGGCTAGTCATAGCAGCTGCTATGTTGCTGGGAGGATGAAAGTGATGATGTAACAAGAACAGCACTTCAGGGGAGAAAGGAAAATGAGTCAGCCGGGAATGAGAAGTCTAGTGCAGCTGAAACGCTGCATAGGAGGTAAGGTGGGCTTAGGCCAGAGAGAAAGGGTCTTGAAGGCCTAGACAAAGGAGCTGTTTGAGAGGCAAGAGGGCTTTTGAAGGTCATTGCACAGGGGATGACAGAAGCAATCATGATTAACATTACTGTTATTCCAGTTCAGGCATGGTCCTTTACTAAAGCTACACAACAGGCCTATGAGGAAGTACAACTGTTTTCCCTACTTTGAAGAAGTAGGGAAAGAAACAAACTCAGAAAGAGGAACTCCATTACCCAAGATCCTACAGCTTATGAATGGCAGGCTGGAGCTAAATCTGTACAGCCGCATCCCAGGCTGTGTTAGGTTAAGGCAACTATGTCACACAGTAGACTGGAAGGGACAGCATAAGGCAGAGAGACCACTCAGGAGGCCATTACAGCCCTCCAGGTGATGTGGATTAAAGGTAGTGGTCCTAGCAGGCCAGTGAGATGGGGGCAGCAGTACAGAGCCTGAGCAGGCTGTCCTCCAGAACTGGGCCCTGGAGTTACTGTGGGACATGGGTGAGCTAAGCCTAGCCCAGAGGGGTGGGGGTTTTGCCATTGCCCCTAGGTCTCTGGAGGAAAAAGAATAGTTGTCAACATTTAAAAGTGGGACACTTTATACCAATATGTGGATTCCTGTCTTCTCTTGATGAAGCAGAGGTTCCAGCAGCACTGGGTAGGCACTCCCACAGCACAGAGGAGGTGGGGGCCAACAGCAGCTTCCTCCTTGGATACAAGGACATTCGCCAAGATCCTCTGTGCCTTGCTTCTGTCCTTCACCTCACCTGACTGGCCAACAGGGGCCCTGGAGTCCTGCCTTTTGTCAGGCTGCAAACTTGGATGTTGGGAAGAAAAGGGATGGGGGAGGAGTGAGTTTGGGAGAGGAGGAGAGAAGGCAGCTATGGGAGGGAGCAGGAGGACACCTGGAGACACTTGCATGACAAGAAAAGCCAAAGGTCAAGGGAGTGAGGACACCATGAGATCCAGGCTTTTTAGAGAAGTAACTGAAGGCATTTACTGATGGAGAGTGGGGGAGGGGAGGAAGGGGAGCAGGGAAGTGAGGAAGCAGTGTCTAAAATCCAAGTGTTCTGGCAAAAGCTAAGAGGCCCCTCTGCAGATGTGTGGGGAAACTGTAGGAGGAGTGTTCAGAACAGAGAATTAAAGAGTGGGTTATCTTGATACAAGTGTGTCCAGAAATCAAGGGGAACTTAAATTAGAGAAGTTGAGGATCAGAAACCAAGAGGCTGGGTCCACCCTGTGGTGGCCAGTCCTCAGTGTGCCCTTGGCCATCAGTCCTGAATTTCCTTTGCAAAGGCAAACAAGAGATTGTCCTTAGAGAAAAGATGTGTCAGTATCTGCTTCTTCAGTCTTGTAGCCCTGAAGCCAGGGAAAGAGGTTGTTGCTTTGGGCACCAGAGTGAGGCCACACAGGCTGAACAAGGGGAAACAGAAGGGAGAGCTGCTAATGCTAGGTCTTCTCTTTGGGGTCTTGCCCTCTGCACAACTGACCATTCTCTTGGAAAAAAAAGTAGGATGAACAGGCCAAGGAGAGATCCAGGTGGGGAGAAGGTGTCCTGTCAGAATAAGGTCCTTCTCCCAGTGATACAGCCTTATCACACTTTCCACTGGGCAGGAGTTGCACAGCCTGGCTTGTGTTCCAAAAGGAAGAAAGTGAGGCAAAGAGAGCAGGGCAATGATCTTCCCCCAGCTGTCAGTAGTTCAAAGGCACGGCAATGTCACAATCTATTGACTTGTCTGCGTTTTTGGACAATCTACTTCACTCATCTTCAGCCTATCCTGTCCGCCTCTAGAAACCACATGGGGGGCTATTTTGTGCTCTTGCCAATATTTATTGAAGATAGTTTTTCCCCACAAAAAATTAAATGGAAATGTCAAAACTCTAGCTGTATCAGCAGCAGAGGAGGCCTGACATAACCCCAAGCAGCTCCCAGGGATGAGATATTTCTGCTGCTCCAGGGATCAGAATGATTTACACATAATTACTACTGTTTCCCTTCTGATTAACGCCTGATTCTGGAGCGCAGCTACTCTGCAAAACATTAGCATTTACGTGAGAAACCTCAAAGTATTTATTTAGTTTATTTTTGAAATAAGTCTTACATTGGAACACCATTTCACCATTTTGTATGCTTTCTTTCCTCCTGCATAAAATCTTGGATTGGGGTTTAATTAAGTTCTAGTACAGATAATATGTGGAGAAGCCTCTACCAAAAAAAAATATTTTTCCATTGGAAAAATTTTAAGGGGCAGGACTTCCAGAATGGCTGTGTGGGAAGCTGGTGTTTCTCTCCAGTGAAACAACCATTTCACTAGTGAAAAATTTAAAAACACCTATTTAAAGTCTCTAGAAATTGTTCTTAGAGGACACAGCAAATGGAGAAATCTTTATTCAGCAGTCTACTAAATCTTGCTAAGAACAGTGAGTCTGTGGCATTTGCTCCAATTCAATCCACCACTGCGCTCCATGTTACAAAAGCATTGTTCCGAACATGTCAAAAACCAAGGCTCATTGTTCCCCACCTCCGAGTATAGCAGCTCCAGCGCCACCCCAGGAGAGTGTCTCATCTGTCTAGTTCAGTATCACAGAAGCTCTATCCTGTGTAGAAACGGCCAATAGTAATGGGCTGTCTTCTCCCAACAGCCTCAAATTACAGGGTAGAAGCTCCAATGGAGGCACAGCAGGCAAACAACACTAGGCCTCAGTCATCCTACCAGCTTGCTCAGAGGATGGAAGTTCCATACTGGGAGAGGCACGCTGACAAGTCCAGAAACCACCATTCCCTCCCAGTGCTCATTCACAAAGCAATAGCTGTCACCCCAGAAGAAGCTGGCACTTGTCCCCATCTCAAGTTTCAGGGCAGTTGGGCCAGTGGGGCCACACTGGAAGGCAGCCCACAAGGATGGAGAGTTCCCCAGCTGTCCTCTATGGAAAAAGATTGTGTCGAACAAACCATGGAGAAGTGCGTGCCTAAGGGCCCTGTAGAGATGGTGGAGATCCTCATGGCAAGTAGTTAAGGGGGGCGGGTAGTTTCATGCAACTAGTAGCAACAAGAAAAATGGAAGACCAGCCAGAAGGTTGCCAGAGACAACCAAGGAAAGAGACAGCTACAAAGAGGCCTCATTACCACATTCGTCCCTACAGACCTGGAAGGCTGTGCACAATCAGAGCAGGACAGACTTGAAAACATTCCCAAGCCACAAGGACAGAAGTCCTACTGACCCACAACCTCTGATCCAACACTGATTGAACAATTAGCTACTCTGACCTGCAGGCCACTCTCAGGAAGCCAGCTTAAAATTCAATCCTATCTGTCCCCAAAGCTGTGAAAGACTGTACATGTGCCTAGGACCATGCCGTCTCAAGAATGACTTGGGAGCTACTCATTTCCGGTTGAACACAGGACACAACTGTAAACTTTCTGACTGGTGGAAGCAGTCTCCAAGCCTCCACACCCCAACAAATAGTAGAGTTTTCAATCTCTCTAGCAACAACAATGACAGAGGCTCAGAGAAATGTGGGGCACCATTAGAAGCACAGTTGTATGAGCAAACAATGTACTACCATGAGGAGAGGTGACAGAGGGGTAAGACAAAACAGTCAAAGAAATACTGGCTGCAAACACCAATTTGGTGAAAAACATGACTATGCTTATCCAAGATACTCAATGCACTTCAAATAGGATAATGACAAAGAGACCCAGACACAGCACAGGTGTTGAAATATTGAATTGTTCCATGGAGAAAATCTTGAAAGCAGGAAGAGAAAAATAAGTCATGTACAAGGAAACTCCAACAGGATTAACAGCTGACTTCTGAATGAAACGATGGAAGAAAAGACAGTAAAATGACATATAATCAAAGTCCTGAAAGAAAAAACTGCCAAACCCTAAATCCAACATAACTACCTTTCAAAAATGAAGACAAAATAAAGCCATTTCCAGGAAAAGAAATACTAAGATACTCCATCGCTAGCATACATGCAGTAAAGGCAATTATGCAGGTCGTGATAAAAGACAGTACAATGTGGATTGAAGGTGTGGCTCAGTGGTAGAGTGCTTGCCTAGTGTGTGCAAGGTTTGGGCTCCATCCCCAGCACCACAAAAAAGGGGGAGAGAGGTATTATAATGATATATTTGTTTTGTTCTCTTAACTAATTTAAAAAGCAATTTCATGAACGACATCTATAAAAGTATATTGTTTTCCCTACAAAAGATAGGAATATATCAGACATCAGCAGAAAGGAGCTGGTTAGGAACCAAGACCTGTGGAATACAGAAACGTTATCAGGTGAGGACCAGCAATGGAAATTAGGAAAGTTAGAAATTTTTTAGCCAGGCATGGTGGTCCTCACTTTTAATCCCTGCGATTTAGGAGGCAGAGGCAGGAGGATCAGAGTTTAAGGCCAGACTGAACAAAAGTTAGCAAACTCCTATCTCAAAAACAAACTTAAAATAGGACTGAAGGCATGACTTAAGTGGTAGAGCACTTGCCTAGCAAGTCTAAAGGCCCTAGGTTCAATCCTCACTACTGAAAAAAAAGGTAGTATTTTAAAAACTTTATAAATGTATTTATCCTCTCCTTTTTCTTTTTTTTTTGGGGGGTGGTACTGGGGCTTGAACTCAGGGCTTTGTGCTTGCTAGGCAGGAGCTCTACCACTTGAGCCACTTGAGTACTTTTCAAATAGGGTCTTGCGTTTATGCCCTGGATGACCTGGACTGGAATCTTTCTATTTCTGCTTCCCTCACAGCTAGGATGCATCACTTATTGGTTGAAATGGGGGTTTCTTGAACTTTTTACCCAGGCTGGCCTCAAATGGTGATCCTCCTTATCTCTGCCTTTAAAGTAGCTAGGATTACAGATGTGAGCCACTGCACCTGGCCCTGTCCTCTCCTTTCTTCTATTAGTTTCTAGAAGCTAATATAAAATAATAATGATAAGCAGGCATTGTTGGATCTGGAACACACATGGATATAATATGTACAATTGTCATAGCACAAAAATGGGGGATGAAAGAGTGCTATATAAATTAAAATTTTGGGGGCTGGCAGAGTGGCTTAAGTGGTAAAGTACCTGCCTAGCAAGCATAAGGCCCTGAGCTCAGACCCCAGTACCACCAAAAAAAAAAAAAAGTCTGTATCTCACTAGAATTAACTTAGTATAAATCTGAAATTGATTCTGACAAATTGAGATGTATATTGTAAGCCTCAGGACAACCATTAAGAAAATGAATAAAAACCACAGTTGAAAAAAAATCATTAAAGGAATTATAATTCTACACTAGAAAATATTTACTTAATGCACAAGAAGTCATTAAAAGAGAACAGAAGACCCAAAAGACATGAGATACATAGAAAACAAAAAGCAACTAAAGAACAAACTAAACCCAAAGGAAGAAGGGAGGAAATAATAAAAAGCAGAGGAAATAAGTGTAGTAGAAAACAGAGAAACAATAGAGAAAGTCAACAAAACCAAAAGTTGGCTATTTGAAAAAAGTCATGTAACACTACTGACCTAACAGAAGTAAAAAGGGAAAGCCGTGAACACAGCAATAGTCAGATAACAGATGGAATGGACAAATTTCTAGAAATAATTTCTAAAACTGACTCTTGAAGAAAGGGAAAAACCAAATAGACTTATGACAAATTAACAATTTTAACATTTCCATGGGGAAAAGTGCAGACCAGATGGTTTCACTGATAAATCCTATAAAACATTTATTTGCAGTACTGGAGTTTGCACTCAGGGCCTTACACATGCTAGGCAAGTGCTCTACCACTTCAGCCATAACCCCAGATCTTTTTGCTTTAGTTCTTTTTCAGATAGGGTCTCAAGCTTCTTGCCTGAGCCACCCTTAAGCCACAATCCTCCTACCTATGCGTCCCTCATAGCTGGAATTGCAGCTGTGCTTCACCATGCTTGGTTGGTTTGTTGAAATGGGGTCTTGCTAATTTTTTGCCTAGGCTGGTCTCCAACCACAATCTTCCATATCTATGCCTCCCAAGTAGCTAGGATTACAGATGTGTTTCACCAAGATGAGTCGTCTAAAAACATTTAAAGAACAATTAAGGCCAGGCATGGTGGCTCACACTTGTAATCTCAGCACTCAGAAGGCTGACACAGGAGGATTATGAGTTCAAGTTCAGCCCGGGCTACATAGTGAGACCCTGCCTCGAAAACAAATTGAACAAAATCTGCGAAAACAAAATTAACATCAATACTTCACAAACTCTTCCTGAAAATAGAGGAAAACCAAGGTCTTCCAAACTCATTCTGAGGCCAGCACCATTTTGGTACTAAAGCCAGAAAAAGACATCACAAGAAAACTAAAGGGGTAGGGGCATAGCTCAGTGCTACAGTGCCTTTTTCTAGGCACTACTGGGGTTTGAACACAGGGCCTCACAGATGGAAGGCAGGTGCTCTACCACTTGAGCCATGCCCCTCCCTTACACTTTTTTTTTTTTTTGCTTCAGTTACTTTTCAGGTAAGGTCTAGCATTTTTGATGGGGGGCCAGTCTTGAACCACAATCCTTCTTATCTCTGCCTCCTGAGGAGTTGGGATATACCACTGCGCCCAGCTAGAATGCATGTTTAATGTATGTGGGGGCCTGGGTTTGATTCTTGGCAAAGAAAGAAAGAGGGAGAGAAGCAAAAGGAGGAGGAGGAGGAGGGAAAGAGGGAGGGAGGGGAGGAGGGACAGAGGAAGGAAGAAAACTATAGCCCACCATCCTTTATAAATACAGATGCAAAAATCCTCAACAAAATACTAGCAGACTGAAGCCAGCAACATATAAAAAAGATTATACACCATGAACAAATGAGATTTATCCCGGAAATTCAAGGTTGCTTTAACATCTGAAAATTAATTACAAATTATTACAATAAAGAACAAAAGCCATGGGATCATTTCAATAGATATGGAAAAAGTATCTGATAAAACATGCTTTTATGATAAAACCACTCAACACATGAGTAATAGAAGTAAACTTCCTTAACTAGATACAGGGCATCTAAGGAAAAAAACCCCACAGCCAACATCATATTTAATGGTGAAAAAGTTTTTCTCCAATTCAAGGATATCTGCTCTTGCCATTTCTGTTCTGCTGTAAGGGAAGCTGAAGCTAGGGCAATTAGGTAAAAAGAAAAGAAGTAAAAGGCATCTGGATTGGAAAGGAAGAAATAAGATTAGATCTATTTGCAGATGACAGGCTCTTGTATAAAGAAAACTTCTGAGGAAACCAGTGAAAGTCTAGAACTCATAAATGAATTTGACAAGGTTCAAAAATGTACCATATTTCTGCACACTAGCACAAACAATCTGAAAATGGGATTAAAAATTCAATTTCTAAGAGCATCAAAATGAACAAAATGCTTAGAGAGAAATTTTAAAAAATAAAAAATTCACTCTGAAAGCACATTATTGAAGGAAATGAAAGAAGGTATAAATAAGTGAGAAGGCATTCTATGTTCAAGAATCAGAAAAGTTAATATTAAGATGCCAATATGATCTACAGATTTACTACAATCTCTGAAAATCACAGCTATTTTTTTTTACAGAAATTGACAAGTTGATCCTATAATCCATATGGGAATGAAAGGAACCCAGAATAGCAAAAAACATTCTTGAAAAAGAACAACCAAGTTGGAGGACTCACATCTCCCAGTATCACAACTCACTACACAGCAACAGTAATAATGGTAGTGTAGGATCAGTGTAACACTAGATATGAAAATCAATCCAGTACAACTGAGGGACCATAAGCAAACCCTAAAATTATGGCCAATTGCTTTTGGAACAAGGTGCCAAAATAATTAAATGGGAAAAAGAAAAGTCTTTCAACAAACGATTCTGGACAATTGACTAGTTCATGCAAAACCAGGAAGCAGGACTCCTACCTGATACCATGCACGAAGATTAACCCAAACATCACAGACTAATATGAAAGCTAAAACTGTTACACTCTCAGAATAAAACAGAAATAGATCTTCATGCTACTGAGGTGGGCAATGATTTCTTACATTTGACACCAAAACCACAAGGGAAAAAAAGAGATCAAAAAGTTGAACTTCATCAAAATTTAAAACTTTATGCTTCAAAGGACACCATTAAGAAAGGGTAAAAATAGGGAATGAGGGTATGCTCATGAGGCCGTGGTTCCATCCCCAGCATGAGAGAGAGAGAGAGAGAGAGAGAGAGAGAGAGAGAAGAGAAGAGAGAATAGTTCACATTACATAAGTATTCATAGCAGCATCATTCACATATCCAAAAAGTAGAACTGGTGAAAATTATTTTTACAAAAACAATCTTTGACTTCTAGTTTCTAGTTGGGCGTGTAAGGCCCTTAGAAGTCACACTCCATCCTAACAACAGGTAAAAGACTTAACACACCAAAAGGTCAGCAACTCTTCTTAGACTCAGAGATCCATAAAATCAATAAGTCACTAGCCAGGCTAAGAAAAAAAGAGGACACAAGTTATTAACGTCACAAGTGAAACAAGGGACATAGTTTCAGATTGTGTGGACACCAAAAGTTAATAAAGGAATACAATGAACACGTCTATGTCCTCAAACTCCATAGCCTACATGAAATTGGGCAATTCCTTGAAATACGTAGCCTGCCAAACTCATACAAAAAGGGATAGCCAGGGATGGTGGCACACTGCAGTGATCACAGGACTTAGGAGGCTGAGGCAGGAGGATCAAGAGCTGCAGGCCAGCCTGGGATACATAGTGAGTTTGAAGCCAGCTAGCCTACACAGCAAGACCCTGTCCCAAAAGAAAAGAGATAGACAATCTGATTTGGCTTATATCTATTAAAAATAGTGAATTGGTAACTAATAACCCTCCAAAGCAGAAAGCACCAAGCTTTGATGGGCTTACTGGTAAATTTCACCAAATATTTAAGGAAAGTATTATATCATTCTCTGCAATCATTTCCAAAAGACAGAGCAGAGGGAGTATTTCTTAACTCATTATATGAGGCCAGCATTATCTTAATACTAAAATTAGACAATGACACAACAAGAAAAGAAAACTGCAGATCAATATCAATCAAGAATATAGATGCAAAGATCCTCAACAAAATGGTAGCAAGTCAAATCCAACGATGTGTAAAAAAGAATTATACATCACAACCAATTGAGATTTATCACAGGTATGAAAGACTGGTTCAACAATCAAAACACCCATTTGCTGGCGGAGTGGCTCAAGTGGTAGAATGACTGTTTAGCAAGCTCGAGGCCCTGAGTTCAAATCCCAACACTGTTATAAAAAAACAATATAATCCATCACTCAATAGATTCATGAAGAAAAATCACATGGTTGTATCAATACACAGAGAAAAAGGTTTTGATGAAAATGCTGATGCCCACCTGCTCACAGCAAAAACTCTCAGCAAACTTAGGAGGTGGGTCCTAGTTGTAGAAAGTAGGTCATTGAGGGGCCTATCCTTGAAGGGAATTTTGGGACCCTAGTCCAGTCCCCCCACTTCTTCCTGGCCACCATGAGGTGAGCAGTCTTCCTCTGCCATGCCCTTCTACCATGATGTTTCTTTCTTTCTTTCTTTCTTTCTTTCTTTCTTTCTTTCTTTTTTTGGGAGTACCCTTTAGAAAGTTTATTTTCTTGTTAAATATTGTTAAGGTGCTGTTATTGGTAAGCGTTTGTTGTAAGCACCCTTTGAAAGGTGCACTGGCTTAACAGAAGATCAATTCCCATAACTGCCACTTCCAAGGGGACAGGGGGGCAAACACGAGGGGACTGCTGTGATTCCACCATGATGTTTCTGACTTGCCAAGAGTCTAAAAGCAACAGAGCTAGCTGACCATGAACAAAAATCTGTGAATCTGCAAACAGAAATAAATTCTTCCCCCCTTAAATTGCCTCAAGTATTTTGTTATGGCGACAAGGAAGTATCTAACACATATAGAGGCAAAATACCCAGAATAACTGACTCAACATTGGAAAACAAAGTTCGAGAACTAACACTACCCAACCACAAGAATTATTATAAAGCTGCAGTAACCAAGACTATGTTACTGGTGAATGAACAGAGAAACAGATCAATGAAACAGAATAAGAGCACAGAAGTAGGCCCACATAAATATAGTCAACTGCTCCTGACAAAGGGGCAAAGGCAATACGATGGAACAAAGATAGTCTTTTCAAAATATGGTGCTGGAACAACTGACATCTACAGGCAAAAAATTAATCTAAACACCGATCATACACCTATCACAAAAATTAACTCAAAATGGTTCACAGACCTAAATGTAAAATGCAAACTTACAAAACTCCTAGAACATAATATAACTCAAAATCTAGATGATCTTGTATATGGTGATGAGTTTTTACTTGATTATTAGTTCATTTACAACTTTGACACCTTATCTATCTTCATCTAGGACTTTATGGTTTTTCTTAAATAAACTTTATTTTTTAGAGAACCTTTAGGTTCACAGCAAAATTGAGTGGAAAGTACAGAGTTGCAATATATACCCTGTCCTCACGCATGTGCAAACTTCCCCACTACCAATAAACCACACCAGAGTTGTACACTTGTTACAATCAGTCAGCCTACACAGCAATGACTTTTTAGATCCAATACCAAAGGTACAAACCATGAAAGAAATTATTGGTAAACTAGACTCATTGAAAATAAAAATTCTGGGCTGGGGATGTGGCTGAGTAGTAGAGATCTTACCTGAAACCAGGGCACAAGGCCCTGTGTTTCAATCCCCAGCACTGAAAAAAAAATCGTTGCTTTGCAAAAGACAAGATAATGAAAGGACAAGCCACAGACTGGGATAAAATATCTGCAAAATATGTATCTGATAAAGGTTGTTAATTTAAAACGTACAAAGAAGTCTTAAAATGCACCAGTAAGGAAATGAAGAACCTGATTAAAACACAGGTAAAAGAGATAAAAAGAGCCAGTCATGGTAGCTCACACCTGCATTCTCAGCTACTCGAGAGGCAGCAATTGGGAGGCCAGCCTGGGCAAAAAGTTAGCAAGCCCCCATCTCAATCAGTAAGCTGACGTGTGGTCCCCATTACAAGGAAGGGTATAGGTAGGAGCATCACTGGCTGAGGCCAGCCCCAGGCAAAAACATGAGACCTTATCTGAAAAATAGCTAAAACAAAAAGGGCTGGGGGCATGGCTCAAGTGGTAGAGCACCTGCCTAGCAAGCACAAGGTCCTCAGTTCAAACCCCAGTGCTATAAAAAAATGACCTGAAGATATACTTCACTAAAGAAGATTCACAGATATCAAAAAAGCATATGATGTCATAAGGGAACTGCAAATTAAAACAACAATAAGATCCACCCCTCACGGTGGCCAAAATCCAGAATGTGCACCACCAAATGCTGGTGAGAAGGTGGAGCAACAGGAACGCTCATTCGTTGCTGGTGAGAATGCAAAAGTGTGCAGACACTTGGGAGGATGATTCGGCAGTTTGTCAGAAAACTACACATATTCTTACTATGTGATTAGACAGTCACATTACATGGTATTTACCCAAATGTTCTCACAAAACCTTCACCTGGATGTTTAATTCATAACTACTAAAATTTGGAAGCAAACAAGCTGTTCATTAGTAAGCAAATGGATAAAGGGTGGTACATTCTGACGTTGGAATATTCTTCTGTGCTGAAAGAAATGAGCTATCAAGCCATGAAAAGACATGGAAGACCCTTAACTGCATATTGCTAAGTGAAAAACAAGCCAACCAGAAAAGGCTGTGTAGTATACAATGCCAACTACATAACATTCTGGAAAAAGAAAAACTGTAAGACAGTAAAAAAGATCAGCCACTGCCAGGTATGAATGAGGAGAGAGGGATGAGCGGGTAGAGCGCAGAGGATTTTCAGGGCAGTGAAACTTTGCTGTAAACACTACAAAAAAGATGCATGGCATTACCCATTAGTCAAAACCCAGCCAGAGTGGAGCCTCATGTAAAGCATGGACTTCAGTGATACCGATGTGTCAGGCAGCTTCAACAACCCCAACAAATGTGCTTCCGGGGTGTGGGGTCTCCACAGTGGAGGAGGTTGTGGGGGGGTATATAGGAACTCTGCATATTTTGCACAATTTTTTCTAGGAACCTAAAACTGCTCTATAAAATAAAGTCTACTTAATTTTTTTTTGTTCAGTTCCTGGACCTAAGGTCATATAGCAAAGAAAGAAATACTTATTCAAGAAAATCAACTAAATTTCAGTTTAAATGAAATGAAAAGTAAAACTGGGGTATTTGGAACGAGGCTCCCTCCTTTCTCCCTCCCAGTGCAAGAAGACAGAATCTGCACTTCATAGTGGCACAGCCAGGAACACAGGGGTCCCTGTCCTCCAGTTCCCAGCCAGGAGGGCCATCTTTCCAAGGGGAATGGGACATCAGCATTTCTCCCCCTGCCTTCGGTTACCCAATGCTCAGGCTCACTTCCAGGCCACTGAGGTTGAGGGCTGTGAGCTCCTTCTCCCAGCCCCCACTGTGGGAGTGGGTGTGCCACCTCTGAAAACACTAAGGCCACCCTGACCTGGCATCTGGAGCACAGGCGCCACCCTGGGGACAGGCAAGCCAAGGAGACCTGGAACTGAGGAGTTTCCTTCCAGTGAGTGCTCAGCTCCCAAGTAGGGGTGCTCCACAGAAACCTGCCATTGTCTGTGACCCCAGCACTGAACCAAGATTTTGTCCCAGGGGAAAAGCAGGCCAGAGAACAGAGAGCTCTGAGTGTATCCCCAAAGGAACTGACTTCATTTCTAAAAGGGTGGAGAAACCCAAGTCTAAGCAAGCTGTTAAATATGGTGGTGGTCAGGGTGAAAGGCGATAGATGGGTAGGAGAACTGTCCAATGCTTTGGAGAGATAGGATAAACTGTAGGCTGGCTGGTTTTTAGGAGAGAAACAGGGAGCAAGACAGCTGAGCTGAGGGAGCCCTCACTTCAAAGGAACCAGAATTTGATTGGATCAGTTTATGGAGCAAATTATTTAAAAAAAACCAAACAATAGAGCAATCATTGGGCAATTAGTGGGACTTAACCACTGGGTGTGGTCAGGGAAAGAGACAGACAAAGAGAGTGCTGCCAAAACCCAGGATGTGTGTGGGCATCCCACGGCTGTACCTCCTAATGAATATCACAGGCTTCCCACTAGGGGACAGGCTTCGTTAAAATTATGCAGTGGGTGTCTAAACAAGGGTATAATAGAAATAAGCCCTTGGCTGGGGGTGGGGAGACCCCCAACTCAGGGTTGCTGCAATATATTATCTATCATTTCCAACAAAAAAGCATGAGGCATGTGAAGAAATGGGAAAGAATAACTTGTGTACTAGAAAGAAACCAGACAGACTCAGGTGTGGTGGTGCATGCTGTAATCCCAGGACTTGAGGCTGAGGCAGGAGGATGGTGAGCTTGAGGCCTGCCTGGGCTACTTAGGGAGACCCTGTCTCAAAGCAAAAACAAACAAACAACAACAAAAAAACGAATTCCACTCACAACAGCAGCAAAATGAATAAAATACTTACAAATAAATTTAACCAAGGAGGTACAAGACTTATACACTGAAAATCGCAAAACACTGCTGAAGAAAATTTATTTCCTTTTGGGAAATATAGTCAAAGTTTGTGGGCTGGAAGACTTAATGTTGTTAAGATGTCAATAATATGGAAAACAAGCTACAAATGCAATATGATCCTGTTCAAATCCCAGTGGCCTTTTCGCATAGATGGAAGAACTAATGTTAAAGTTCACATGGATTTCCACGGGGCCCCAAGTACACCCATCACTCTTGGAAGGGAACAGCGAAGCTGGACAACACACACTTTTTGATTTCTATTCGTTCTGCAAAGCTACAGCAATCAAAACCATATTGTCCTGGAACAAAGATCGACATACAGACAAATGGAATAAAACCGAGAAGCCAAAAATAAACCCATGCATTTATGGACAATGGATTTTCGACAAAATCACCAACACTGTTCAATGAGAAAAAGTTCTGTTTCTTCAACGAATGGGGCTGAGACAGCTGCATAGCCACGTGCACAGGAATGAACCTGGCATCCTACCTTACACCACTATGCCAAGGAAAGGATCAAAGACCTAAGTATATCAGCTAAATCTAAAAAACTCTTCAGAGAAAACACAGGAGCCAATCATCACCACCGTGAATTTGCCAATGGTTTCTTGGATATGACACCAAAAGTATAAGCAACAAAAGAGATAACAGATAAATTCAACTTCATAAAAATTAAAACCTCTGTGCATTAACAGACACTATCAAAAGAGTGAAAGTTCAACTCACAGAATGGAAGAAATATTTGTAAATCATTTCTCTGATAAGGGTGCAGTATTCAGAAGACATGAAGAATAATTACGACTCAACAATAAAAAGACAATTCACCAACTATATGTGGGCAAAGGATTTGAATACACATTCCTCCAAAGAAAATATACAGACGGCCAAGTAACATACCCCAAGATGTTTAGCATCATGAGTCACTGCGGATACAAATCAAAAAAGTCCAGTGAGACAGCTGCACAGCCACCGACATGGTTCTTATCAAAATGACACAAGATGGCAAGTGTGGAGGGTTGAAGCAGCACTTTGGAAAACAGCCTTGCCCTTAAACATTGTTGCCATTCCACCCCCAAGGTTCTGCTCCTAGGCTGAGGGAACTGACAGCATCCATCCATTCACAAAGAAAAACATTTGCCAATTCACAGGTGCATCAACCATGGATCGATAAATGAAATGTGGTGTGTCCATGTAATTGAATAGCTTTCTCCCAAAAGGAATGTTATGTTAATGGATCCTACAACATTTATGAATTTCAAAAAACCTTATCCTAAGTGAAAGACGCTAAGTATAAAAGAAGATCCAGTGTACAATGTTATTGATATGAAATGTCCAGAATAAGCAAATCCATAGAAAATAGGTAACTCACCACCTCGGTCTGGGAACTGGGAAAGTGAAGGAGACAGAGGAATTAGGGGTCAAGGCTAAAGGGTATAACATTTATTTGGGGGGTGATGAACTTCTAAAATTGATTGTAGTGATCACCACACACCTCTTTTTTTTTTTGAGATAGTGTCTCTCTATGTAGCTCAGGATGGCCTTGAACTCTAGATCCTCCAGCCTCAGCCTCCCTAGTGCTGGGATTACAGTTGTGAGCCACTGTACCCAGCTACATACCTCTTGTAAATACAGAAAAAAAACATTAAATTACACATTAAATGAGTTCATTTATGGTATATAAATTACATCTTGATAAAGGCATTACAAACGTTTTTTAAAAACCAGGCTACATTTTTGCTATACATCTATTTAGAAATTTACTACTCTGACTCTTGCTCTTGTACAGGTAACAAATATTCATGAACTAAATTTGTCCAGGGTCGGGCTTCTCTCTGGAGCCACCTTGACTACATCAACCTTGAGGCAGTGAAAGGAGCTGTCCTGTGGACACAGCTGGTGGGTTGTCACTGCATGGCAATATCGCAGTGGGCAGGTGCGAGCCCAGCAAGCCAGGGCTGCAGCCCCACCCTCTTCCTGTTCTGGCGATTTCTTTTCCAGAACTGCATGACTGCAATTGAGGCCCTGAGTTTTCTTTTCTGTCCTTAATCAATTGAGTTCCCATGGCAGCACGTTCTAATCTGGTGGCTGCCTAATTCTTGCATTTCTCTTTTTTTCTCCTTTGTTCAGTTACTGGATTTTCATAGTTGGTAACTTAATTTGTAACTCCCAACCTTCAGGCTCTCTGCAGCTGAGGTTAATTGTAGTTAGAGGATATGAGCTCCGCTCTCATCTTATCTGTGTCCTTGAGTAAGTCACTTAACTTCTCTGAGTCTGTTTGCTTATCTGTCAAGTGAAAATAACAATTCCCACTTCTAAGACTATCTCAAGGCTGGGTGCAGTGGCTCATGCCTGTAATCCTAGCTACTTGGGAGGTTGAGGTTGGGAGGATTGTAGTTCAAGGCCAGAACAGGGAAAAAGTTAACAAGGCCCCAGCTCAACAAATGAGCCAGGCATGGTGGCTCATGTCTGTAAATTCCAGCTATCCAGGAGGCATAAGTAGGATGATTGTGGTTTGAGGCCAGCCTGGGCAAAAAAGCAAGACCTTGGGCAACAAACACATGAAGAAATGGTCACCGTCCCTGGCCATAAAGGAAATGCAAATTCCATCTCACCCCTGTTAGAATGGCTATCATCAAGAACACAAACAACGACAAAGTTGGTGAGGATTCAGGGAAAAAGGAACCCTTATACACTGCTGGTGGGAATGTAAACTAGTACAACCACTGTGGAAAACAGTATGGAGACTCCTCAAAAAACCAAAAGTAGAAATGCCATCCACCCAGCAATACCACTCCTAGGGATATACCCGAAGGAATATGTGTCAGATTACAATAAAGACACCTGCACACCCATGTTTACTGCAGCCCTATTCACAATAGCCAAGCTGTGGAAACAGCCAAGATGCCCCACTACTGACGAATGGGTTAAGAAAATGTGGTATTTATATACAATGAAATTTTACTCAGCCAAAAAGAAAAATGAAATTCTGTCGTTTGCAGGTAAATGGATGGAACTGGAGATCATCATATTAAAATAGTGAAGTTAAACAGGTTCAGAAAGTCAAGGCCACATGTTTTCTCTCATATGCGGAATATACACCTAATACAAATACAGCAGTATTACGAAAATAGGTCGCGCTAAGGGGAGGTCACATATGAGATGGGGAGGGTAAAGGAAGTAAGTTTAGAAGGTGAATGTGGTGGATGTACTTTCTATACAAGAATGAATATAGAATTTTTAAACCTATTGAAATCACCATAAGAAGGGGACTAAGGCCAGGTGCCAGTGGCTCACACCTGTAATCCAAGCTACTCAGGAGGCAGAGATCAGAAGGATTGCAGTTCAAAGCCAGCCCAGCAAATAGTTCATGAGACTCTATCTTGAAAATACTCATCACAAAAAAGGACTGATGGAGTGGCTCAAGGTGTAGGTCCTGAGTTCAAACTCCAGTACTGCAAATAAAGAAATACAGAAGGGGACTAAGGTAGAAAGAAGAAAAATAGAGGAGATGAACCAACTCGGGTTATAATACATATATACATGGAAATGTCACAAGGAAACTCCCTGTATAGGTATCTTAAACAAACAATCTTTTTTTCCAAAACAGAACCTGCTTAGGGGTTGGTACCAGTGGAAGGGGGAGGATATAAGGAAAGGGTGTAGAAAGGTGAATATATACTCATGTATGAAAATGGAAAAATCAGATCTGTTGAAACTGTTCCAGGAACGGGGGGATGGAGGATAAAGGAGAATGATAGAGGGGGTGAATTCAACTATGATACATTGTAAGAACTTTTATAAATGTCGCAATGTACACCAGTACAACAATAAAAAAAAAAAAGAAGAAAAAGCAAGACCCTATCTGAAAAATAACCTAGAAGCAAAAAGGGTTGGAGAAGTGGCTCAAGTGATAGAGCACTTGCCTAGCAAGCAGGAAGCCCTGAGTTAAACAAAAAACAAAACAAACAAAAAAACCCATCACCAAAAGAGATCATTTTGAAGATTCAACAATACATTTGAAAGTCTCTGAAATGAATCCAGTGTCTTACCCCATGTCAAGCGAAACCATTGAATTTACCACTTAATAACAATTAACTTCCTTTAGACAGAAACCAGCAAAGAAAGAAAGAGGCAGACAGCAGAGAAAGTGCTAGACCATATATTCCCAGGCTCGTGCCTATGTATAGCACAAGCAGGAATGTTACTACCCAATTCCCCACTGTGTAGTTTTGGGGTGGTCTAATAAACAATGTCATTCAAAATAATGTCCCCTCCCCTTCCTACCCACCCTGGCTGCCCAGCAGTGGCCCCTTTCGGCTACATAAATGATGGATGAAGTGAGCCAGCAGCTCTAGGTCCCCGTGTGGTCTCTCCCAAGAGCCAGAGTTTTATTGTTCCTAGCGACACCAGTGAGCTTGGAAGGACACAGTGAGTGGCCACCAGGACTGGGTATCATGTCTGCCTTGAGCTAGCCAACCCAGGAGCCAGCAAGGATCCTGACTGAGTCCTGGGCAACCTCCTGGTTCAAGGCCTGGAGGGAAGGAGGCCGAAACCTCTGCAAGACCCCTCAGTCCTAGGCTGAGCCTAGGACTTCTCAGTGATTTACATCCCCCGTGCTTTCTGGGGACATCCTGAGGGACCTTTCTGGCCCTCGGTTGGTTGGCTGCTGGGGCCTTGCATGCAGCCTGCCCTCACTCCTGCCCGCACCACTGTAGAAAGCCAGTCCCCACTCCACGTCAGTACGAATGGCACCTCCAACAGGAAGTTTTCTCTGGAGCACCCCTCCCAGCACCCCTCCACCCCTGCCAGATGTGAGTGCCCTCCCTGCTCCCACTGTCATCTGCCCAGGCATGTATCACATGCTGTCCTGTGCAACAGTTGCTCACTATAGCCTGGGACTGGGGCCAGCTCATCTTCTTGTCCCCCACAGGGCCTGAGAGTGCGCTCAGTCAGTCAACGCACACTTACTGAGCGCCTAGTGGGTGCTTGCTGAATACTCAGAAACTTTTGCCTGGGGGAATCTCCTTTCTTATTTATTTATTTATTTTATTTTATTCATATGTGCATACGTTTGGGTCATTTCTCCCCCCTTCCCTTGTCCCCTCCCTTACCCTTCCCTCCTTACTCCCTCCCTGTCCCCCCTCCTCAATACCCAGCAGAAACTATTTTGCCCTTATCTCTAATTTTGTTGAAGAGAGAGTATAAGCCATAATAGGAAGGAACAAGGGTTTTTGCTGGTTGAGATAAGGATAGCTATACAGGGCATTGACTCACATTGATTTCCTGTGTGTGTGTGTGTTACCTTGTAGGTTAATTCTTTTTGATCTAACCTTTTCTCTAGTTCCTGGTCCCCTTTTCCTATTGGCCTCAGTTGCTTTAAGGTATCTGCTTTAGTTTCTCTGCGTTAAGGGCAACAACTGCTAGCTAATTTTTTAGGTGTCTTACCTATCCTCACCCCTCCCTTGTGTGCTCTCACTTTTATCATGTGCTCATAGTCCAATCCCCTTGTTGTGTTTGCCCTTGATCTAATGTCCACATATGAGGGAGAACATACGATCTTTGGTCTTTTGGGCCAGGCTGACCTCACTCAGAATGATGTTCTCCCATTCCATCCATTTACCCGCGAATGATAACATTTCGTTCCTCTTCTTTCCCACCTCGTCCTGGGCCGGCAGGCAGACAGGAGCGTCTAAAGGGGAGGAGTGTCTGGCCTCCTCCCTTCCTGCAGAGTAATAAAAGATGTAGCTGTTGGGATCTGTGCTTGCTCTAACAGGACTGTGCCCCCTAGCCAGCTCCCACAGGGTCCCCTGGGAGGACTGCACCCAGGCAAGCCTTCAGACCCACAGTGCCAGGGAGCTCTCCCTCCTTACCCTTCCCTGATGACCTGTGCTCCCACCGCCTGAGGGTCCCAGAATGTGTGCCCCCATGTGGCACCGGGAGGCTACATGTGTGCAGTTCTCACATGATCAGAGAGCTCCTGCTGTCGGGAACCCTCAGGTCTAAGAAAACTGAAGTCTTCTGTGCTATGGCTTGATACAGTGCTTTCAGAGGAGAGAGGAACCCACTATTTTCCCCTCTTCTCTTCCCCTGAGAAGGTGAGATAGGGTGTCCGGATAGAGTCAAGAAAACACTTGACTTTTTGTCATGCCAGCAACATGGAGAGAACAAAGCCTGGGCTGTTGGGGACGTTATCCTTGAAGGGAGTGTGAGGCTGTATCGAGGGCAGTGATGTAGGAGCCATGGCTGACTGCACCTCAGCTCAGCGGCTTCCTAGCTCTGCATGTTTGAGCAGATTATCTCTCCTGTCTGAACCTTGGTTTCCTCATGTGTAAAATCGGTTACTAATCTGCACAGAACCTTCAGAACCCAGCTAAGGACCCTGCAGGATGTCACTTAGGGCATGAGAAAGCAGAGGAGAGGGACTGCACTTCTATTAGCCTTTTAAAAATTGCCGTTTCTGAAAGGTTGTGCCATAGAAATGTCCTGTCCTCCAGACAGGCAGGAAGCCTCGGAGAGCTTGTCTAATCATCTTATTTTATTAATGGAAAAACTGAGGCCCAGAGAGGGTAAGGTCTGCCTCAGGTCACCCAAATGACAATGTCAGGGGACCATCCCTATAACACGCTTCCATGGAGAAGTGACTTCCAAGGCTCTGCTAGTCCCTGTCCCCAAACCCAAGGCCCCTGCTCCCAACAGTTTCCTAATTGAAGAATAACACCCCACCAACAATAAACCATGTTCTTTCCCTCACTTAGTCTATAAGAAAGATTAAAGGTAATCAACATGCCGATGTGGTAGCTCAAGGTTGGGGTCCCAGTTACTCAGGAGGTAAAGATAAGAGAATAATGGTTTATGGCCAGCCCATCCCACCCCCGCTAAAAAAAACAGTTGGCAAGACCCTATTTCAAAAAACAAGTCAGGTATATTGTGCATGTCTATAATCCCAGCTATTTAGGAGGTGGGGGTAGGAGAATCATGGTCTAAGGCCAGCCTGGGGAAAAGTGCTAGATGAGACCTTATCTGAAAAATAACTAGAACAAAAAGACCTGGCTCAAGTGGTAGAGCATTTGCCTAGAGGAAACTTTGGCAAGGCACGGTGGCTCACATCTATAATCTCAGGTACTTGGGAAGTGGAGATTGGGAAGATTGAGGTTTGAAGCTAGCCCAGGCAAATAGAGAGACCCCATCTCAATCAAAAGCTGGGTACAGTGGTGTACACTTGTCGCCTCAGCTTGAGGGAGGCATAAATGTGAGGACTGGCAGTCCAGGTCAGCTGGGCATAAATGCAAGACCCTATGTCAAAAATAACCAAAGTAATGAAATCCCCTTGTACTACTAATGTGTGATAATTCAAAAAGAAAAGGAAATGACTAAAGTAAAAAGGGCTGGGGGAATGGCTCAAGAGGCAGAACTCCTGCTTGGCAAGTGTGAGGCCCTCAGTTCGAACCCTAGTACCAGCAAAAAAAAAAGAAACTTTGGAGGGTAATTGAAATGTTCATTATCTTGATTTTAGTAAGGGTTTCATGGGTACATCCATATGATAAAACTCAACATCCTGTGTACTTCAAAAGTGTCATTTAGTGGGTGTCCATTTCCCACAATAATGTGAAAAGGGGGAGTGAGGCAGGACTGAAATGTTGCCCCCAAAAGTTAGCGAGACCCCGTCTTGTTACTGCAGAGCATGGGGCCCATGAGGCAGTTCCTTGGGCTGCATCCTGCTCTTTGGCTCACCCTGTGGTACTAGTGGGCAAGCCAGGGATGGGGAACATCTGAAGGATTCATGGGAAACTTGCAGCCTGAACTGAGTGACAAAAATCATTAGGAGTCAGTGAAACGGATTCATTGGCAGCATTCTCATTTTCGTCACCTCCCACGTCAGCCATCCTGCTCCCACCCCATCATTCTTCCTCACCTCATAGATCCCCAAGGGGACACGTGTAGTGCCTAACATTAGCTTCCAAGTCACGGAACTGACTCTTTATTATTATTATTATTATTTTGCTTTTCCAGCTCAATAACCGCTTTCTTTCCTTTTCTCTGGTACTGGAGTTTGAACTCAGGGCCTATACCTTGAGCCACTCCACCAGCCCTTTTTTGTGATGGGTATTTTCGAGATAGGGTCTCATGAACTATTTTTCCGGACCATGATCCTCCTGATCTTTGCCTCCCGAGTAGTGAGGATTACAGGCGTGAGCCACGGGTGCCCGGCTCTATAACTCCTTTCTGAGAATTCACCATGTGCAGGGCTGGACCCTATGAGAAACAAGGATGCCTAAGGCACTTCTCTGTCCTCCATATAACCTCACAGCCTTGGAGAGGGGTAAGAGGACTGAGACACAGACAACTCTCACAGAGAGAGGCGCGCCACCAAGGAGTTTGAAGCAGAACAAGAGGATTGCGCACTTCTGCCCAAGGCGTCAGGGAGTGCCTGAGCTGAGCCTGAGAGGATGGGTCACTTTCTACAGGGAGGGGCTATGTGATTAGCCCCCTGAGAGAGATGTAAGCTGAGCTTACAGAGGATGGGCCTAGCAAGTGAACCATTCAGCTCAGGCCCCACTAAGCTGCCAACAAGCAAATATGGAGACAAGGAGCAGAAAGCCAGGCACGTTTGGGGCAGTGGCATTTTGGTCAGCAGAGAAATGAGGACTGAGTAAGGAATTCTGATCGTGAGACTGGAAAGGCTGCTTGAGACTGGCTTATTGGTAGCTTGAAGCTCCAGGTGAAGAGTCTGCATGTTCATCATCTATCAGTTATGTTTTATAAGAATGGGGTTAAGCTAGGTGTGGTGGCGCAGGCCTGTAGTCCCAACTACCTGAAAGGCTGAGGCAGAAAGATCACTGGAGCCCAGGAATTTGAGATCAGCCTGAACAAGAAAAGAAGAAAGGAAGGAAGGAAGAGAGAGCGAGAGGACGGGAGGGAGGGATGGAGGGAAAATAGAGGCCAGGCATGGTGACTCAATTCTGTAATCCCAGTTACCCAAGAGGGAAAGACAGGAGGCTCAAGGCCATGAGAGGCGGGGAGTTAGCCAGACCCTATCTCAACTACAAGCTGGGTATAGTGGCTCGTGCCTGTAATCCTAGCTACTTGGGAGGAGATCGTGGTCTGATGCCAGCCAGGGCAAAAGTGGGAGACCCTATCTGAAAAATAAACTAAAGCCAAAAGGGCTGGGGTTGTGGCTCAAGTAGTAGAATGCCTAGCAGGCACGAGGCCCTGAATTCAATCCTCGGTACTGCCAGAAAAAAAAAGTTAAGTAAGCAAAAAAGAATAGGGTGGGAACAAAAGCAGTGCTATATGGAAGGAGCTGCCTTTATTTTAATTTTAGGCCCCTAACAAAACAAACAACTGGAGGGTGACTCTGGTTGCCCTTTCCAATTATGAGCCCACAGAAACAGTTCTCCAGTTAAATAGCAAAAGCCATTTCCTTCTAGGCAGCATGCTTTGCCGCTCCCATGCAAGGGAACAGCAGGGTCAGGGAGCAGAAGGCAGGGAAAGAGAGGAGGAAGATTAAGGGAGGGAGGGCAGGAAGTGAAGCGAGGCTCCAGGCCACATCCTGACAGCCAGCCAGGCCCAGCCCCAGGCTCTCCAGAGATGCTCTGGCCACCTTCCCAGTAGGACAGAGCCAACTCTAGGCAATCTGTTTTCCCCTTCAGCTCTCTGTTGTTGCAGGCGGAGGGAAAGCCCGCGTGGGAGACCTTCCGCTAGTTGTCCAAGCACCACCAGGCCGGAAAGGACAAGTCCCCCAGAGACGGGGAAAAGTGTGTGCAGGTCAAGAGACCTGAGGCACATCCTCCTGGCTTCAATCCCCTCCTTGCAGCATGATCCTGGACAAATGCCTGAGCTTCCTGGAGCCTCGGTGTGCTCAAGTGTCAAACGATCCCTACAGGACCAGTGTGAGAAGTCAAGAGTTTAATAAGGTGGGGGACTGGTCCTGAGTCCCTTCCCACTGTACTGGGAACGGCCCACCAGGGACTGCCTGCAACACAACAGGCAGAGGAGATGAGCCTAGTGTGGATTTCTTTAGGGCAAAAATTGTTTATGAATGCTTCCCATGTGGTGCCTTGGGGGAATAAGGGCTGGGAGAGTATAGAGCTAAAGGAGAAAAGATATGAGAAATCCTCTTTCTAGAAGGTCCAGGCTGGGGATGGCTAAGCCACTTCTCTGCCCTCCGCATAAATCAGCAGCCTTGGAGAAAGATAAGCTTTGTAGGAGGTGAATTATTAAAGAGATTCTTGCCAAGAAGAGTAATCTGAGGTTTAAGCACTCCTATGGCTTGAATGTGTTTCCCCTGCCCAGGTTCATGTATTGGAATTTTAATCCCCAAATTCATAGGTGAAGGGCATTTGGAGGTTGACCTCTGGGAGGTAATTAGGATTGCATGCGGTCATGAGAGTGGAGTCCCCACGTGGCCTTAGTGGCTTTATAAGAAGACAGCTGGGCGCTGGTGGCTCACGCCTGTAATACTAGCTACTTGGGAGACTGAGATCAGGAGGATCATGGTTTGAGGCCAGCCTGGACAAAAATTTCATGAAACCCCCATCTCAACCAATAGCATGGAGCAGAGGCACGTACCTGTCATCCCAAGCTATACAGGAGGCTAAGATTCACAGAATCAAGGTTCCAGGCCAGTCTGGGCAAAAATGTTACTGAGACCCCCATCTCAATGGAAAAAAGCTGGGCATGATGCTGCAAGCCTGTCCAGCAATGGAGGGAAGTTTAAAATAGGAGGATTGAAGTCTAAGTTGATCTGGCAAAAAGTGAGACCCTATCTCCAAAATAACCAGAGCAAAAAGGGCTGAAAGCATGGCTGAAGTGGTGGAGTGCCTGCTTAGCAAATGTGAAGTCCTCAATTCAAACGCAAGTACTGACAAAAAAAAAAAGGAAGAGAGCCAAGCTAGCATGCTTTGCTGTGTCTCTCCATGACAGTCCCTCTGCCGAGAAGCCCTCACTCGACACTGGTCTGTGCTTTTGTACTTCCCAGCCTCCAGAATCATCAGAGAAATAAACTTCTCTTCTTTATAGTAATCTAGTAATCAGTCTGTAGTAATCAGTTACAGAAACAGAAAACGGTTAAAGAATAACACTGCCATTTCTGCCTTGAGTTTTGGCAAGGAAAGTTAATGAAGCACTAAAATATAGTCAGTGGCCCCGTGTCTATACTCACAGAGGAGACTCTTAGAATGATTCAAAAAGGAGAGAGAAAAATCTCTTCTAGGCTTTCCTCACACTCAGCAGACAGTGTCAGAGATCCAGAAATGGGAAGTACCCTGGAGCTGAATGCTGGCAACTCCTGTCAAAAGCACTCCTGGCAAGTGTCTTAGAGTGTGTCTCAATCTTCAGTCACTTGTGGACCATCTTCTTGATTGTTTTCAGCCCTTCCTATAGCCCATAGTTGCAGGTGCACACCGGGAACAGCATTAGCGAAAGTTGCTTTGCTGAGCTTCATGTTTCCCATGACAACTTGTCTTTTCTTGCCAGCCTCCTCCCTCCTGTGGTGTTTCTCTCCCAACTCTGTAGACCAATAATCAGATGAGACTGCTTAACTGGTTACATAGATCTAAAAAAATTAAAAAAGACGATCTAATCAAAAGAAAACTCCCAAATATAGTAGTCATCAGTCACCACACTAGCTGCCCAGACCTCCACATTTATGTCCTTTTACCCTTCCGATTCTTCCCCATTTTACAGGGGAGGAGGAAAAAAGTTCAAAGAGAATTCAATCCTGTTTGAAACTAGCTCTCAGGCTATATGCCAGGCCGTTCAGATCCGACGGGGAAGGGAACCAGAGGGCTTCTTCATATTTTTAACATATCCACATACCCCCTGAGCTATTTTCTTATGCTATTGGGGATTAAACCCCAAACTTTGCATATATTAAGCATATGTGCTCTATCAATAAGCTACATCCCCAGCCTTCTATTATTTAATTAACGTTTTTCTTTCAATTTCTCACTTTTATTTGATGATACTCTATCATTCATGTAAATGAAGACCACTACCATACGACCTAAGTTGAAGGAAACTAGAAAAGTAAACACTGTTGTGAAAATAGTAATATTCATTCATGTCCCATCCAAACATGAAATCTACCCCCACTCCCAAGGGAACAAGAGGCCACTTTGGGAAGCTGGCTCTAGGGAACAAGACCCCTGCCCCTGAGGATGCAGGCCTGGTGGCATAGCTACTGCCCAGATAGAGACAAGTTCTAGCTGGAGGGACCTGACAAGCAGATGATTTGGACCACAGTGTCTCTGGGTCTTGCCCCGATGCTCCTATCCCAGTGGAAAGTTAAATGGCACCCACACACACACACAGAGCCAGGCTGGAAGCTGAGCCAGAAGAAAGTCGGTGAGATACCAGCTATGATGCCCTGGCTCCTCATGGTTCAGATGGCATTCACTGTTGGATCCAAACCTGCACTCAGGAAACTTACCTATTTCATACATTGTTAGTTGTGAGTTTTGCAATGATTTCCTCCCTGCTCTCCTGTATAATTTTATAAATTTCCCGTTGAGATTGCCAGATGTCTCAGGCACCCAAAATAGAAGGGTCTGAGTCTGGTCCCCAGGCGGGTTAACAAATAGCATGGTCCAGGCCACCTGGAGAAGTGTGGCTTGTAGAGATCAGTGAGAGGAACCCAAGAGGAAAAGGAAACTGAAGAAACACATCTGTTGTGGTCTGAATGTTGGTGCTGCTACCGCGCCCCCATCCACGTGCTAGAACCTAATCCCCAGTGAGATGGTACTAAGTGGTGGGTCCTACGGGAGGGGATAAGTCATAAGGTTCCACTTCAATGAATGGGATTAGTGTCCTTCTGAAAGACACTTAAGGGAAGGAAGCTTGTTTGCCCTTTCTGCCATGTGAAGACACATAGTAGACACCATCTGAGAGGATCAGGCCATCAGCAGACACTAAGTATGCCCGTGCTTTGACATCGGATTTCCCAGTCTCCAGAGATGTGAGCAATCAATTTTTGTTGCTTATAAATTACCAGATCTATGACATTTTGTTATAGTAGACATAATGGACTCAGACAGTGTCCCTTTTCCAACTGGAAACTCTGTGACTGCTAAGAATCGGAAAGGACTTCCTTTTATTTTTTTTGCCAGTACTGGGAATGGAACCCAGGGCCTTGTGTATGCCAGGCAAGTGCTCTACCCCTGAGCGACATCTCCAGACCCCTCCTTTTTTGGGGCAATACTGGGGTCTGAATTGAGGGCCTTTTACTTGTTAGGCAGGCACTATACCACTTGAGCCATGTCAGCCCTTTTAAAAATTTTTTTATTTTAAGGCAGGGTCTTACTAAGTTATCCAAGTTGGATCCAAACTCACAATCCTCCTGCCTCAACCTCCTGTAAACCTCAATGGGATTACAGGCATACACCATCATGCCTGAAAGGGGCTTGCTTCTTTTTTCTTCCTACTTTTGTTTACTATGAGATCATCAGATCTTTACATTCACTCAGAGATCAAACAGCAAAGAAAATTCCTGGATGTCATTTTTAGTGACAAACCCAAGCATTTGCCACTTGCCCTGAGATATATTTTCTATTCTTTATTTTCTACTAATGGGGAACTGGTAAGTTTCTAAGAAGGGACAGAACTCCTTGGTAGAAAAACAAAACAGGATCTGCTTTGCCTGCAGAGAGAAGCAGATTTATCTACTCTTTTTACCAGAAAATAGGTCCAAAGAAATCTGTTACCACCTGCTCCTTCTCCTCCATTCCCTGAGTCTTTTCCTCTTCAGGTTGCTAGCTGGCTATCTGGTACAGTAAGGAGGGACTATGCGGGTTAAAAACAACAGAAAACAGAGAATCAAGGAGACACAAGGGCTATGGGAAGGCCAGGTCTGTACACATGGGCAGGGAGGAGAGAGAAGCAGCAGGGCTGGTGTCTATGGGTCTATATCCTTCAGTTTATGGTGAGTCCAGTACAGCAAAGCCTTCTTTAAGTCAAGGTCATTCTAACCTTCAAAACCATGGGTGTGTCTAACTTCCAAGAGCTCCTGGAAAACAAAGGCTAAGTGCACAGTCTCACAGACAGATGTGAGACTAACTACAGGTGGTGGAGTAGCTTGGTAGAGTGCCTGAGTTCAAACTCCGGTACCACAAAAAAATTACCTACCTACCTATAACATGAAAAAAAAAATGTTCAACATCAATAGTCAATTGAGAAATTCATATCAAAACTACAATGAGATTCCACTTCACACCCATTACAGTGGCTATCATCAAAACCACAAAATAACAAGTGCAGCTGAGGATGTAGAGAAACTGGAACCCTTACACATTGCTGGTGTAGTTGTAAAATGGTACAGCCATTGTGGAAATCAGTATGGTGGATCCTCAAAAAACTAAAGTCAGTTTTCGTTTCCTGTCTGCCATGAAGCAAGACCCTCCTCCACTACAAGCTTCCACTACCACACTGTTCTGTTCTGGGTAGCATGCTATATGATGTACACAGCATCATCCAGGATAAGCCCTCCAAAAAAAGTGGCACCTGAATCTGATCCAGCCTGTGGATTTAACTTCTTTTTTCCAGGAAATGCAGGATATAGAGGAACAAATTCAAAGACACCATGAGAAATAATTGGGCAAATTTAGAAGGCAGGATGCAAGACATCTGGCTTGGTCTTTTCACAAGTAAATATTTTACAAAAGAAAAGTACAAAAACTATTCTATATTAAAAGAGAATATAAACAACAACAACAATTAGACATGAAATTTCCACAATTCAGCAATTCTACTTCTGCGTATCTACCAAGAACAACAGAAAGCAGGGACTTGAATATATATTTGGACAACCATGTTCATAGCAACACTATTACAATAGTCAACTGACCTAAATGTCAATTGACAGATTAGTGAATAAACACTGTATGATAGTCAATGGAAAAATCATTCAGCCTTTAAAAAGAAATTCTGGCACATGCTACAATAGGGACTAATCTTGAAGACAGGACATTAACTGAAAGAAAAGCAGCCATAAAAGGACCAATATTGTATGATTCCATTTATATGAGGCACCTAGAGTATCAAATTAATAGAGACAGAAAGTAGAATTTTTGATGAGAGAAGGGGGAACAGGGAGTTACTGATTAATGGGCTCAGAGTTTCATTTTAGGAGGATGAGTAAGTTCTGGAGATGGATGGCGGTGACGGTTCACAACTACATTAATGTACTTCACACCACTTAAACTGTATACTTTAAATGGTTAAAATGGTAAATTTTATGTATAGTTCACCACACACATAAAAAAACTTAATCCTCCCAGCATTAAAGACAAATAAATGAAAGAGACACAGATTAACTTCAGCCTTCCGTGGTTCTCAGCACGGCTCATCACCCAGAAGGATATCTTGGGGAGGAGTGTCACTCCAGGAGTTACAGGAAAGAAGACTTGAAGCAAGGAAAGAAGTAGGGGGCTCTACATGCAGCACAAGGCAGCGGGGAGGAAGGTATTGTACCAGGCAGAGAGGAAGGGAAGACAAGAAAAGACAAGGAAACAGACCCTGGAGGGTCACAGTGAAGGAAGAAGAGGGCTGGTATTGGGGAGATGAGGGAGGTGTTCCTTGCAAACAGTACTTGTTCTCCCCAAAGAAAAACTGGGGCTTTCAGCAGCCTCCCTCGGTGCAAGCTAACTCTAGAAGTAGGGTACTGTCCATCCCATTAATTAGTTATTCCCAGAGTGGCTGCTCAAGTGCGGATTCTGCTAAAGGCTGGCATTGTCCTGAAGGAACCAGAAATTACAATGCCTTCAGAGAACTGGCAGCCATGGAGGGAGACAGCCGAATGCACTCCTAACCGCAACCCAAGGGCCAATGCACCAGAATCCCGGTACTAAATCAAAGGGAGGCCTTGGCACAGCTAGGAATGAGAAATGCCATGCAGCTGGAAGAGGCTGAGGTGACCTCATGGAGGAGATGGCTTTTAAGTTGGATATTGAGAGATAGGCAGAATCGACATGTGCGATGTCTGTTCTGTTTGTTTATATTTCTTGAGAAGTAAGCTCCTCTTTTGCGTTCATAATTTACAATATCCCAGACTAACTTTCCTTAATCTATTTCTTAGAGCAGAGTTTTATGTCTGAAATCGGTGAGAACAAGTCAGTTTGCATGGCCTGCCAGTGCAGGGAAGACTTGGACACAGGCCCGTGGAGGCAGCGATTACTATATCAAATACTGACCACCCAAATATATTTAGATACCCAGAGTTGGAAATCATCAACTTGCAAATGAAATTTGACACCATACTGCGTCTAGGAGATGCCAAATAAAAAATGAAAACTGGAAACATTCTGTCCACTCTATAGTTTTCCTCATGATGCCACATGTACAGGTATTGGGAAATGAGTGAGTGTGTGTGTGTGCGTGTGTGCACGTGCATGCCCACATGTGCCGGTTTGGGGGTCCAAATATGTGGCACTGGAGTGTTGAGCATTATAAAAGACTAAAGTCTTTGAATGCCAAGTCCAGGAGTTTGGACTTAACTCTAACACTTCTGTCAAAATGAGCACTAACCCCTCTCGTCATCACAGCTCACACTGCTCCTAAATGTCAAGCCAGGCCAGACGTCAGGAGGGTGTGGCTGACGCTCACCCACAGACATGGTTGGTTTGTTCAGTGTAGGAATGATAAACAAAGATGTCCAAATCCAGCCGCAGGGGCGGGGAATGTTTACAAGCCATAAGAAAGACCCGCTGGGTCAGGGCTGAGAGCAGAGCTGTGGCATGGATGCTTACCAGGGCCCTTGAGAATCCTGTAAGGCGTGTGCCACTCCTGGGCACTTACAGGGGCAGGAATCCCTGGGGGCATAAGGGCACAAGGGTTTCTCCCTGTAGCAGCCACATCACCCTGTGGATGACTTAAACTCCAGCTGGAACTGAGACAAAAAGTCCTGCTGTCCTCCTGTTACTAACCATCCCCCAGCCCTCCACTCTCAGGCTTACCCCCTGCTCTGTTTCTAGTCCCACTGCACCAGCCAGCAAAATACCATGGCGACATGCCCTAATCAGAGAGCCAGGAATGCCTGCCGAATATTGTTGGCCGGGCTTGGGTCATGGGGCTGGGCCTCAGGACTGCAAATGCCCCGGCACCACCCGTGGGCTTTCTCTTCTTCTAGAATTTACCCTTTGCCTCTTGCCTGGGCCAGTTGGGCAGCCTGCAGGCACCTGGCTGATGTCCTTGGCTGTACTAACTTGTGGCTGTGCACCCGCTGGCCAAAGGATTCAAGGTGGAAAAAAAATATTCTAATGAATAGAGCAGAGGTCTGGAGAAATCCAAGAAATGGATAATCCAGACTCACCACTTGGAATGCAAAAGCGCATGCTCAGGTGGTCACAGTCCCCAGCCGCCCTCCTAGCAGCCCAGGGCCTCCTGCAGGCAGTGGTATGGTCTAGAGAGGCCAGGGGTCAGGCAGCAGGCCCCAGAGGTGCCTCCCTACTCCCACCCCCACCCCTAGGCAGGCCATGTGGCATCCCCAGGAAATGAACCAGTTTCGCCTGCCCCCCCCAACCTCCGCCCCCACTCCCTGAGTGTGGCTCAGTGTGTGGAGGGGGAGGGGGTATCTAGTGTTTTCCATGAGCCAGCGTGTTCCCCCGTGAGCTCTGTGTTACCACACTCAGAACCCGGTGATTCCAGCCTCACCCAGGCTGCCAGGTCAGGGGAGGCGGGGAGCACAGTCAGAAAGTGTGTCAGGGGTGTAGCAACAAACACCTGGGCACATTGCAGGAGCAGCCATCTTTGGGCTGGGGTCACGGAGCTCTGTTACTGTCTGATGCAGTGGCCTGCAGGTTTACATCCCTATCTGGGAGCCAGGCAGGTCTGGCAAAGCAACTCACTCCGGCATTCCAACACTCCACAGCGACCCCACCTCTGGCCACAGCAGCTCAGACAGAGGCACTAACCCGCTGGGTAAGGCCCAACAGATTCTGAGACCCATCCTGGTGCAGCTCTCCCATCTGTGTCTTTCTCACCCTTGGCTGCCTAAAGCACTCCTATTCATCCTTCCAGACTTTTCTCAGACCTCCTGTCCTCCAGAAAGCCCGCCCCAGAGCCCTTGCCACTCCAGCCCAGCCCAGCTCTACTACTTCTGTTGCTGGGGGCTCTTGCATCCCGCTGCCAACATCTTATTTGACCAAGTAAAGACATTTTTAAACAACTACCATCTACTAAAACCAAGATGTCATCAACAAAAGGAAGTCTGAACATCAAAAAGTTGGAATGACATTTTGAGAATGGTAAAAACTGAACAAATTTGGCTGCATGAAAAACCACATCGTTTTTCTCCTTGTTAAACTAGGAAGAGTTAAAGTTTGAGAAGAGATGAACACCAATTTGCATTTGGGGACTATAGACCTAGACGAAAATTGGACATCTAAAAGCCTAACCTGTCATAGTCATGTCATAGTCCAGCCCCCCAACTCTGTCTCCCCTCCTCCACTAGTTTAGACAGCATTTTGGAGGTTGATAGCCTGCATACTCATGTTCACATGCCTCTAGGATGTAGGTGCTGTTGTTCCTACTTTATACTTGAGGAAACTGAGGCTCAGAAAAATGAAACAGACTGCCCAAGCCACATCGGTAGTGAAGATCCCAAATCTTGGGTTTGTTCTCCTCGGCCATGCTGCCTGAACACAATGCGGTCAGCAATTCAGCCTAACAAGGAGTTATTAGCCTGGGGGCATGCTCAGTGGCACAGTGCTTGCCTAGCACATACAAGGCCCTGAGTCCCATCCCAGTACTGTAAAAAAAAAAAAAAAGCATGGACCCTGTGGTCTATGAGATGCAGAGTCAGATAGTGTGCCCCATATTTTCACAGGGCTCACAGGGAAACAGGGACATTACAGAAACTTGAATAACATCATTATCTCATAAGGTTGCTGTTAGGACAAGGTATGACACAACTTATGACACCTGCTTACATGAGGCCAGGTACTCAGTAGGCATTCAGTAAATATTACTTCCTAACTTCTCTGCTTTTCTTCTTGGAAACATCAGTGAGTGATTTGGAAAACAGCCCTGCTGCCAACAAGCATCCGGGCATCTTAGCCTCAGTGCAGTCTGTTTCATGGCACAAAAAATGCTGGAGGCTTCCTAACCCATGCCTCTTCACATTAATACAGTTCATCCTAGCCCTTTCATCGTTTGGGGGGGCTGAGGATAAGTGCATCTGTGGGACAAGGTAAAGAAGGGAGCCCCATGGACAGGGAGGTCTCTTGGCAGAGCCATGAGTCAAGGATCGGCAGGAATGAGAATAGGGAAAGGCCTGGTGGGCTGATGAGGCAGGGGTTTTTCATGCTCTTGGCATGAAAAAGTTGGGGGAGGGGTGGGAGTGGGAGACAAGGGAAGTGAGGGCACCATGCTCTCTTCTACCACAGGGCCCTTGTCCATACCATTTCCTCTGTCAGCACACTGTTCCTGTCTTTGCCTACTGAGCTCCTATGCATCCTTCATATTTCACCCCACGTATTGCTCCTCAGAGAAGCTTTCTCTGATCTCCCAGACTAGACCAAAGCCCCATTCTAGTCTCTCTGACCATGTGCACATGTGTCTGTGTGGTTACTTGGTTAATAGCCATCTCCTCCATTGGACTGTGGACTCCATGAGGGCAGAGACTTGGTCTGGTTTTGTAGATCATTCTGCCTCTAGTTCTACGACATATATGTCCTCTGTAATTACACATTGAATGCATGAATGAATGAATGACTGCAGATGAGGCAGCAGAGAACTCTGCAGTGAGACTATGAGTTTGAATCCCAGGTCTGCCACTCATTAGCATTGTGGCTTTGGTCAAGTTATTTAAATCTCTTTGGGCCTCAGTTTCTACATCTGGAAAAACTGTAGTAACAAAAGCCATTGTCATGAGAATTAAGTAAATATTTTAAGAACAGTGCTGGGCACATGACAATGTATATGTATGTGTAGGGCGTTTGTGAATCGACAAACGACCATACTGTCCTTTTCTCTCCTGCCTCATGGGCCCAATGGCAACCAAAAGTATTTATTTTCCCACAGGTTCCAAGGCTCCAGATCTCAGCTGCAGCCTCCTGGGCAGAGGTGAAGCTGAGGTCACAGGAGTTCAGTGGACACGCTTTGACTCCACCCTGCCCTTCTCTCCCTACCTCAGATCTCTCTGGAAGTGCCATGCCTTACCTGAAACACAAGCCTCCAATCTGTCTCCTTTGGTTCTGCCTCCCTGGACTAAGCCATTCAGATGCCCCCAGCACCGCTGGGATGGTGCCACATCTGCTCTTGGCCCTTTACAACCTGTTCTTCACATTGTGGTCAGTTGAGCCAAAGTGAGTACCAGGCAGATCCCCTCACCTCCCCCTTCACCCCCAAAGCCATCCTGTGGCTCCTCCACACTGGTAATGAAAGCCCAACTCCTGCCCCTGGCTCCCCAGGAACTTCCCAAGGCTAGTCTGCCCCACCCTGCTGAACAGCTCCTGACTAGCTCCCCACAGCCCTCAAGGCACTGTGCTGTCTCCATTCCAGCCCTGGGTGATGCTATGCCTTTTGCTTGAGTCCCCGTCCCCCCCTCCATCTCCCTCATTCGGATGGCTTCTTCCTCCAGATCCAGTCCAGACATCACATTCTTTGCAAAGCTGCCTTCACTCCTGTCTGTGATGGATGCCCCTTCTCCATGCTCCCACAGCATCAGTTTCTTCCTCATCAAGCAGGCACAACCCTGTCCCATCACTGCCAGCATGCTGGTATGTAGCACTCCCTCCCACAGCTGCTGGTTGTTGACCACAGTGACCCCATCTTGTCCACAGCTGCACACCCAGCACCCAGGCTTGTCGTGAAGTAGATGGCTCAAGAAACGTTATCTCTGCCAGGAGATAACAGGAGAAATGTAATCTCTGTCAGGAATTATGACTCTTGATTTCATCATCCCTAGGTAAGTGCCTCTGGGTAAGTTTGGTCTAAGCCTGTTTCCTTAACACTAAACCTGGTTGAGCTATTGTGAGGCCTAGATGAGGTACCATGTGTAGAGCACACATAGTCAGCTCCTGATAAATGCCAGTGTTGTTGGGTAGCAACTGGTCAAGAAAAGAGAAAAACAAGGTTCTCCCCCCTGCAAGCCCACATACACACCCATCCTGCTTCCCGCCTGTCTTCAGCCTCCAACTCTGGAAAACCTGAACCAGCAAAAAAATGCCTTCAGCAAACACTTGGGAGTGAGCTATCTTCTGTATCAACACCACACCCTTGGCTCAGCTTTCAGTGGAGCAGCCTGAGGTGGAGGGCTGGCTTTTCTTTGCACCCTGTCCTGATATTTACAGTGGAAACCTTAGATGATGGGTTGGAGGGTGCACAGCCTGTGCCAAGAAACCTCAGGAAAGAACTCACACTGGGTAACACACACTGTTCAGGAATGAGAGTGGAGTCTTCCATCAGAATGCTTCGTCAGCTGTGAGAGAAAAGAAAGGGGTCTTCTCAGTAGTGATGCACAGTGAGGTGGCCCATGCAGGCTGGGTGTCTCTCTCCACATTCGGATGTAGTTTACTAAGAAAAGACCCAAGTTCAAGTTCAAGTTCTGGCCTAACCTTTCTGTCTTCATGGTGAAAGAAGGGGACAGTGTTGGATATCCCAATTCCTACTTCCTAAACTTCAGCGGAACTGGGACTACCCATCAATGGCCCCCAAGTGCCTCAGAGTCACCATTCAATTTCAACAAATACCTCTCATTTACCTAATGCATCAGATGTTTGTCAAGCCACACATGGGCACTTAACACAGTTTGTACCTACTATCTTGTTCTGCCTGTTCACTTAACATTATCGCACACACAAATTTTCACCTACCAGCAGTTGTCACATTTGGTGGGTCACATTATATTAACTAATGTCTTTAAACTCAGAGTCTGCTTAGTCAAATCTCTATTATTGACTGCCTGGGTTGTGTCTATCTGTCACTATAATAAATAGCGCTTGGTACAATTTGCTTTTGGAAAGTTTCTTTTCTGGATTGTTTCTTTGGATACAAATTCAATTTCAGAACTACTTCAGAAAACATATATGGAACTGAAGAGCCGAAGGTAGAGATAATTTCTTCCGTGAAGAAGCAGGCCTATCCATTCCTGTCCTGCTCAGTCCTTGGCATGGGGTCCCAGGAAGAAGCTATTCACCCAGCAGTCACCGAATGGGACAGTGCCAGGCTCTGCCCAGCTCTTCCTCTCAGCTGGGGGAGGCAGAGCTGAGAAAGCCCACAGCATTAGTCTGACCTTCCAATGCAGAGGCAGGGACACTTAGGTGCAGCTGGGTGGGCACAGAGATGATATCTTTTTTCTTTTTTTGGAAGCCTCTTGGTCTAAGCCCTGGCAAGGCGCAGAACCTGACTCTGAGCCAGAGCAGTCCACTTGTCCTCCAGACCCATCTTTACTGAGCCCTGTGCTAGACACTGCTGGCTGCCTACCTAACAGCCATCCTCTGTACTTCTTGCTTGCTAACAGAAGTGCAATTTCTTCAGGAAATTGGTAAAAATCCTTTCATATCAGGCAGGGAAGACCCAACCCCAGGCCCAGGATTGTATTATAATTGGTCTAAACCAGTCATAAGACTAAGAGTGAGCACTTGACACAGTTCCCCTGAGATGTGAGAGGAAGTCTCCTAGAAAATCCTCCTGTCCTAAATAACAGGGCAAAGCCCCCAAGGAGGCCTCTGCTTCTTCCTCTTCTCTCTGCTGGGATTCAGATGCGATACTTGACGGTGCAGCAGCCATCTTGTGACTACACTATAAAACAACAAGTATGAGGGTGAGGTGCAGAACAAGGCTGTGGTACTCATATGGGTGATGACAGCTGGTAAAATGCAGTGCAAGAGATATTCTGAAGAAAGAGTGACCAGGAATTGGCCAATGCAATGATGGAGTGTGGAATAAGGCAAGAAGACAGAGAGAGAACGTGAATGAATGAGAATACAAGAGCACCTGGCAGAGACCAGGAAGTCCAGAAAGGGAGACGAGCGTCTTGGCTTTGGCCTGTGGACATGATAGGTGACCACATCAATTCCCAAGGCAGAAGCCCCAGGGCGGAGGCCAGACCAAACAGGCAGTAGAAAAGATATCATCTGCTTGAAACTAGTGAGTCCTAAACTTCGTCACCTTCTCACTTTTGTCACATGCTTAACAAGTACTCCACTAATCTACTTCATATTTTTCCTTAATAAACTTCTTTCTAAAGAATCTTTAGCGTGGTTCTAAGCAACAGTATCCTTAAAGCCACCAACCTTAATGTGCTAATTAAAGTCTCTTTTAAGACACATCAAAATAAACTCGTGACTATTAAAGTTAAAACATGATCAGCCATATGCCAAGCTGAGGTTATGCCATGTGCCGCCATTGACCTGCCACCATCCTGAGGAAAACACTAGCTCACACACAAGTGGTCTGAAGGAGGCATTTCTAGGAATCCAATCTCTGATCCACTCTCTTTCTCTATGTCGGGAATTCACATTCTTTTTTGAGGGGGTCGACAGGAATCTTTACCCATCCGCGTCACGCTGTATGGGAGAGAGATGGGAAGGAGGTGACCTCACAGTCAAGGTACCTGGAGAAATAGTGCTCATGTACCAGGCATCTTGAGCTGCGTGAACCAGGTGAATTCAGTCCCCACAGCAGTCTGGTCACAATGGGGCCTCAAATCCTCTCACTAGGGCTCTAAGGAAAGATTCTGACAATGTGAGCTAACCAAGACACTCAGAAAGAGACAAAGTTACACCCTCCCTCTCCCCTTTCCTCCCTCCCAGCCCCCAGCCCCCAGCCCCCAGCCGAATGGAGCCTGCTTAGCTAAGAGGGAGGAGGGGAGTGTGACTCACAGAAACCCAGGACTGAGCCCAAGGGGCCAAGATTCCTCCCCAACTGACAACAAGCAGACCCAGCAGCTCCTTCCCCAGAGCGTGGCAGACTCAGTTGTCTGAAGGCTTTGGACCTTTAGAGCCCACAGAGTAACAAACATTCCCTGGGGAAAGGTCAGCCACCCAGAGCACAGCAGAGCGCTGCTGGGAAGGGAAGAACACAGTGTTCACTCAATGGACACTGCAGTTTGGCTCCTGACTTTAATGTCTTGTCCAAAGTCTATTAGGCCCTTAGTGCCTGTTTTCACAGTAAACTAATCATAATAGCAAGAAGAAGAAGCAGTGTTTAAGGGACAAAACTGTGTCAGGTATTATGCTAAATGTTTGCATTATTTCATTCTCACAAAGACCTGATAAGGCAGGTACTCTTACTGAACCCATTTCAGAAATGAGGAAACTGGGGGTTCAGAAAAGTGAAGTAAATTGCCAAGGCCATGCACTAAGTGGGACAGCCTGGATTCAAGCCTAGGAGTGTGGATCCAGAGCCCAAATTCTTACCCATTGTGCTTCCCTGCCACACCTTCTGAGGAATGTCCATACTGAGTACAGCGGGCTGGAGCACACATAGGCTTCTGACTCAGAGCAGAAAACCTATAGGTTGGCCAACTTGAGCTGTCAAACTCGGATGATAATGACCAGCCACTCAGCTAGTCTCTCCTGTGGAATCTGAATGTGATATATCGAGAAGGTCTTCATTCAGAGCAGAAGTAGACACACATGCACACACAGAAGCCATGAGGCAGTATAAAAACCTTGAGTGAGCAGAAGCTGTGAAGCAGAGTAGAGAATAGAGAGGAAGTATTGGCAGCAGCAGAACAGGGGCTTCTGAATCTGAGAGCAGGGCAATTATGAGCTAATTCTAATAGCCTCACCATTGACCATCCTTCATCCATCTTGAAAATACCCAGAACATTGGCAAATCCAAAACATCTACCCTTCCTGCTCTTGCCCTAGGACTATGAAGCACTACTTGATGAAAATACCCCAACCACAAGAATGGGAACAATTCTGAATGCACGGGCCTTCAGTATGTCCAGGTAACACCTCTTTGAGTCCCCCTGAGCCCCTCTCTTCCATTTCTCCAGTGGCCCTCTGAGCACCATGGCCTCCCCTGTCATTTACAAGTTTGTCAAGCCTCACCACATCCCTTCTACTCAATTTCACAAAGAAAGAGAAGCCATCAGGCAGTAAGTTCCCATGGCCGAATCTCCAAGTTCACTCACAGCCTCCATCCTTGCCCTCTTGCCTATCAAGTTTCCTCCTCCTGGGTTTGACCTCCCACCTGACAATTCCTTCCAGCTCTTCTCACCACCCCAGGGATCTGAAGCCTCAACTATCCCTTCTCTTGTCAGGATCTCCAATTTTCCCTCACTACTGTCAGCCTTCTCCCGAGGGGAACTGAAGAACGCCCTCTCTGCCTCTCAGCCCTCAGCTATCTGCTCTGGCTCCCTTTTCACAAACTCCCTGAAAGAGCTGTCTACACTTGCTCTCTCCATTTCCTTGCTCCCCTCTTCAGTCTGATGTGGTCTGATGGAAAGGTCTGACTGACTTGATTTCCTCATGCCAAAATCCCATTGTTATTTCTCAGATCCTCCCCTATACTGGCCTCTCCTAAGCACTGCCACGGTTGGCCACTGCCTATATCCTGAAGCATTCTGGTCTTGGCTTCTGTGATGCTGTACTCCTCCTGAGGTTTTGTTTCTTCCTGGCAGTGCTGAAGTTCAAACCCAGGGCCTTGCAGATGCTAGGCAAGCACTCTACCACTGAGTTACACCCCCAGTCCTTTCTATTTTATTTTATTTTATTCTTTTTGTGGTTATTTTGCAGTGCTGGGGACGGAACCTGGGGCCTTGGGCATGCTAGCAAGCACCCTGCCACTGAGCTCCGCCCACCCCCCTCCTGATTTTCCCCCACCCTCTGTGCTAGCTGCTCATCCTCCTCTCTGGCTCCTTTGCCTCTGTCCATCAGGCAGATGTTGAGGGTTCTTAGGGCTTGCTGCCAAGCCTTTTTTTCTTCCCATTCCACAAATTCTCCCTGTGCAATCTCCTAAGGTTTCAATTACCATCTACAAACTGATAACTCTCAAATTTATATTTCTGGCCCAAATATTTCAAGCCAATTTCTGCTTGTGTGTTCCACAGACAAGCAAAAGTCGACATGCCTACATTCAGCTCACAGTCATTCCTTTGAGCCCCGTTCCTCCTTCTTTATTGCCTGCGATAACTAACATTTACTGAATAATTCCTACACTCCTGCTGGACTTCAAAGCATTTTACATGCATTATTTCACTTAATCATCACAAGGAATGTAGTATTAATGTCTCATTTTATAGGTGAGGAAACTAAAGAACAGAAAGGTTAAGGTCACACAGCTAATTAGTGGAAGATAATGGGATTAGAAATCCAAGCAGGCATGCTTCAGAGCTTCTTCTCTCAACCACAACACTGCACTGCTGTTACTACTGTCCCAATATTCAGCCAGAAACCTAGGTATCACCCCTGACTCCTGACTCTCCTTCACTCTCCATCTAATTCCACCTTCAAAATAAGCCTCAGACCCATCCATTTCCTTCCACCTCCATTACAGCTACAATAACTAGGTCAGTATCATCTCTTAATGACTCCCAGCCTCCAATGCCACCACTTCCCAACCCACCACAGTGATGTCTGAATGGCAAGTTTGATCTGAATAGCAAGCCATTTGTGTTACTATAGCAAATACATGAGCTAATTCACTTAAAAAGAGGAAAGGTTTATTTTGGTTCACAGTTTTGTAGGCTTCAGTTCATGGTCAGTTGACTGTTACTTTAGGGCCTGTGACAAGGCAGCTCATCATGGTGGGAGGATTGGTGGAGGAAACTTTTTACCTCATGGTGGCTGGGAAGCAAAAAGAGAGGAAGGAGCTGGGGTCCCAATATCCCTTTCAAGGGCACATCACCAATGACCTACTTTCCCTCCACCAGCCCCCACCTCCTAAAGGTTATACACACACACACACACACACACACACACACACACAACAGCACCACTGGCTGCAGCTCTAGCCTTCAAAACATGGGCCTTCAGTGGACATTCAGGATTGCCACTGCCATCAGGATACCATCCAGTTCCCTTTACATGTCTTACCTGGTTCTTCGTGATCCAGTCTCTGCCTACCTGCCCAAGCTCAGCTCTTCCTGTTCCTCTCCACTTAACTTTCTGCAACTTCCTTCCTTCCCATCTGCTTTCACCTGGCTACCACCTACTTCTCTTTCAGTTTTCTGTCTAGATGAGAAACTACTCCTTCCCTAGACGAGGGATCGCACCTTGACTTCCTAAGTCTAGCTTAGATGCCTTCCTTTATTACTTTGTGCCCATCCTTATAAGAGCTTTTCTTATGCCTTATTATTTAATCATTTTCTTTCCCCACTAGACTCTAAGTTCTGATAGACCTGAGACATTGTTTTTTGCTCGCCTCTGCATCCACCCCATGCCTGGCCCACTTTGGTGAACTTATTAAGCGTGTATAAACCATGCCAAAGACCTCTCTCTTCACTCTCCTTTCCCAAGCCACACTCCGTGGTCTAAGCAAGTACCCCAGAGCCAACTGCCTGAGGCAGGTCTCGTGCTCACAGGCCAAGGACATCATCTTTCCTGAGCCTATCAGCTCAGACCTTCCTTCTCAATAGTGAGGCCAAGAGCCAGTGCCCTCCTGTCACTCCATTTCCTGGACTAGCTTTGCATTGTGAATTTCATTTGTCACTTGACTTTTAGAACTACAGTTGAGCTATGCCTTAGTTACTAACTCTTTTAATAGCCTTGCGAAATCGAGGGGGAATACAACGGAAATAACAATCATGACTCACCCAGGCCTGTCTCTCCTCCCCTCACCACTTGGCACATAATCCAATCCCACCACTGTCAAGTCATGTCCCATTCCAAACAAGGTAGCAGCAGCTCCCTGGTGATCTGAGACATCTTGCATGGGAGAAGCAGCAGCCGAGGTGAGAACTCATACGAGATGCCAGGCACAATGTACTGCCAGATGCCCATCATGCTTTGAGGCCATGAAACACAGACAGAAAACAGGCAGAGCAGAATGGCAAACTTCTAAGGAGAAAGGGGCTCTGACTGGAAAATGGGTATAGAACGGGGCAGGCTGCTTTAACAGTATTGTCGAAAAGGAAACTCAGACAGGCTTCCTCAATCCTGCTCATGCAATCCTTTTCTTCTCCAGAACTTTATCAAATAAAAGCAGGTCATGTCCACAGGTTGTACTATGGCAGGCAAACAGGCTGTGATAGTTTTTGTGCTGCTGCTCAAATATTTCCAGTTATGTGCCAGTCATGGTTGAGTGGGACCCTACAATGAGTCCTAGTCATCTACCACAAAGCCTATTTTATGATAAAGCATTGAATATCTCATGTAATTTATTGAATACCTGTATCCAAAAAGTGCTGATAACACAGCACACTGTAGAGTGTCAGTCATTTGCTCCCTGTGACCGCATAGCTGACTGGGACAAAGTATGAAATAACATACACTAGCTGGGAAAGAATCAAAATTCAAAGTACTGTTTCCACTGAATGTAGATTGTTTCTACATCATTGTAAAGTCAAAAGTTATTACTAGAATTATCTTAAGTCAGGGACCATGTGTGTTATTGTGCCTATTTTAAAGATGAAGACATTGTGGCTCAGAGAGAGAAAATGATTCTTTAGAGATCACGCAGTAAGTAAGTTGTGTTTGGGGGATTCAGACTGAACTCTCTTTGACCTCAAAACCCACACCCTCTCGTGGCAAGAGCTCCCTCCTTAGAAGAGAGTTGAGAAGTTACAGGTGGATGGACAGCAGGGACACACAGCACCTTCCTTTGGTGACAGGCAGAGATCTGGGAGTGCTTGTGGAGCGGCAGATTGGTGGTTCTCATGTTCTTAGTGATTAGGGGACTCAGAGAGGAGCCTGTATCCAAGAATGGGAGGAAAACCAGGGGAGACTTAGGAAGAGAAATCAGCAGCTCCCCGAGACTAGAGAACCACAGCTGGGCCAGGAAAGGCCTGCACTTGGGCCTGGACAAAAGGACCTTGAACCTCTTAGGACGTGCATCCTTTAATGGATCAGTTTAGACTCTTGGACTATGCTGTACCTCAGAATTGCTAACTGCAGCCAGGAACCAGTGGCTCACACCTATAATCCTAGCTATTTTTGAGGCTGAGATTTGGAGAATCACGATTTGAGGCCAGCCCAGCAAAAAGTTAGCAAGACCCCATCTCAACCAATAGTTGGATGCAGTGGTGCGTACCTGTCATCTCAGCTACAGCGGGAAGTGTAAAATAGGAGGACTGTGGTCCAGTCCAGCCTGGGCAAAAAGCAAGACCCTATCTCCAAAATAACCAAAGCAACAAGAGCTGGAGGCATGGTGCAAGCAGTAGAGCACCTGCCTATCAAGTGCTGGCTGTATCCCAAGAATCAATGCACTTGAAGTAAAGTCTTTCTCCCATGGTCTTTGTTTTTTGTTTTGTTTTGTTTTTGGTGGGACTGGGGTTTGAATTTAGGACACATTTGCAAGGCTCTACCACTTGAGCCATTTTTGTGTTGGGTATTTTCAAGACAGGACTTCGAAAAACTATTTCCCTAGTCTGGCTTCGAACCACAATCCTCCTGATCTCTGTCTTCTGAATAGCTAAGATTACAGGCATGAGCTATGGCACCTGGCCTCTCCCCTTGTTTATTAATGTAATAATATAGCAAATACTCTGAACCCACCACCCAAACCATGATCTAGAACATTGCTAATGACTTACCAATTTGCTTAGCATTTTTCATGATAATGTTGATAAATAATTGTGTTTCTTTTCAGTACCGTGGTTATAGTTTCTCTCATAATGCCAAACCCCAAAGGGAAGATTTAATTGTGTATCAGTTAGGAAGAGGTAGATCATGCTGGATAACAGACAGCCCTTGAATCTTGTAGTGACTCATAGCAACAAAGGCTTATTCTTTGCTCTTGCTGTGATGAGTTAGCTAATGGTTCTGCTTCTTGTCTCCTTACCTCAAAAACCAGCTGGACAAAGAAGCTACCATCCCAAATACTGTTGGTCACTATGGCAAAGGAAGAGAGAGCTCTGTGAGGTCTCATACTGGCACTGAAATGTTTTAACCTGCAAGTGACATATTTTATTTCTATGCTTTGCACATAAGGGGCCCTGCGTGCTATAACCCACCACTGCCACAAAAAGTGGCATATTTTCAAACAAAATCACCTGTGGCACTCCAACATATGAGACAGAATCAGAAGCACTCACGGTAGCCAGAGTGGCATGAAAACTTCTGGGCTCAGCCTGAGGGTGTAGCTCAGTGGTAAAGCACTTGCCTAGCAGGTGTGAGGCTCTGGGTTCCAACTCCTCCAGTACCACAATATCCCCTCCTCCTAAAAAAAAAAAAACCCAACAAAACAAACCAAAAACCTTCTGAGCTGTAGTCCTTCCGGGTCTACAGAATGTCAGGGCCCACAGATCCCTTAGGGTCATCGGCTGACCCACTGCCTAAATTTCTGCATGGAAAACAGGTCTAGAGATCCTGAGAGCTATTGGCTCCCAGGGCTGAAAAGAACCCTGAAGGTCATGTAGGACCCCAGGCTGAATGACAGGTGGTCACCCCAGAGTGATGGTGGTGGTGGTTTGGGGGGAGAGCCAGGCCTCTTGTTCCTGTAACTAGGCTTGGGGAGCACGACCTGCCTGCCTCTCCCCATGCCCAGGAATCAGCATCACTTATAATTGAGAACTTAACAACCGAGATTCAAAGCCTAGCAGCCAGTTGGTAGCTGTGTGGCCTGGGGCTAATTGCTCTGTCTCTCCACAGCTCCGTTTTCCCTCTGTGAAGCCAGACAGCACTGCCTGTCTCATAGAAGCTGTACTGTGATGTTTTCACATCTGTAAGACACTCACAGGTGACACTTGGCTTTCTGAATTTCTAGGAGAGACACAGACAATGGTGGTGGGAAGATAGTCACCTCACACATTTTCCTTTCCTCACACAGGAGGGTGATCCCCTCCCTTTCCCAGAACCCTAATTCCTATTTAAGAGAAGCTTCCTGCCTCTCACAAATCCTCTTGGCTTTTTCTGGCAAAAAAGCTACTCCTCAGCCTGGGCTGAAATAAGGCTCACCCCTTCGGGCCTCAGGCCCCCCTTTATGTTCCGCATCCCCCAGCAAGCACATAGCCTGAATCTCTGCCCAGTTGGCCATTACTGAGAGGAAGGTTGGCAGTCCACAACTGAAAGGAGCCCATTAGTACCTGTTTGCAACACTGATGCACGCTCTTGCCCTGGGGCCCTGGAAACAACCATGCTACAAAGCAAACTTCAGTCACAGCTGACCCTGCCTGGAACCAACTGGTCAGTGGCCAAGGCACCTTCATTTTACTGCCACTTTTCTCCAACCTCCTCCCCTTTTAATGAGCTGCCCAGGCAACAGGCTCTGCATTTAGTTAGCGACTGTACTCTTAACAGCCGCAGATTACCACTTTGGACTGTGCTGCCACTACGTTTTTCACATTTCCCTAGGCTAAGAAGCACTCTGACAGACCACGGGGTTCACTCATTGCTGCCAACTCCCTCCTCCTCAGGAGCAAAACAGAAAAGGGCTATAACCTAGGAGGAGGCATGGCAGGGGGTGCAGAGATGGTTGTTTTTTAACTAAAAATCACCAGCAAAAGGTTCATTACTCTCAGAAATGAAAATATTGCCGAGGGCATGCTGGAGACCCTGAAGGACACCCCCCCATACTGCTGTGTGAGGTCCAGAAAGGGCTGCCCCAGCGGTGTGGGTGGTGTGTAGTGTGGATGTGTGTTTGTGCACATGTGGGTGTGCATGTGTGTCCCTTACCAAACAGCTCAAGACAAAAAAGGGCCCTGTCAGCTGAGCCATTATAAAACAGCTGGAGGGACACCCTAAAAGAAGAACTCAAGCTAAGGCTCCTTTCAGTTGTCACTGAGGGTTTATCTCTGTTTATTTGATGCCAGTTAAGAACAGATACTATCCACCCAGCCAAACACCCAGCCCCAAACTCTCCTTGACTCTATTCTTCTTACTCACATCCAATCCATCAGAAAATCTTGTCTGCTCTACTCTAGAATGTATCCCAAATCCATTAATATGCCCCTCCCCCTCCACTGCCATCACTATCTCTTCTCCTCTGCATCATGCCTCCTGAGAGGCCTCTGCATCCACCCATTCTCTACACAGCAGCTGGGGGTACCTTTTAAATACGTAACAGAGCACATATTCTTTTTTCCTGTGGCAATTATGGAAACACATGCTCAAAATGGACCCCCCGCCTGAATCACTGAGTGACTGTGAGGAATAGCCCTCCCATCAACTCTCATCGGACAATTCCCTTGAGTGAGAATTGGATACTGTTTGTTACTGAGCATAATCTAGCCTATCCTGACTGATATGTTCAATTCATGCAGATTTCTGGAGCAGGCTTTTTGGCCTCAGCTGATTCCTAAGGAAGACTGAGACCCTAAAGGATTATCTTACTCCCGGTTCTAGAAGGGGAGGGGAGCTGACTGAGTGACACGTAGCATTCAAAGGGACAATTAATAAGCCTAGCTAGTGCACCTCAGACAGGGGCATCAGGATGACAAAGTAAGTCAAGCAAGCACACTGCTTGACTGCTTAGCAGTCAGGAAATCTGTGCTTAAACCAGCATCGAGGACAGAACTTTGGAGCTAGAGGGGAACAAGAGTACAAAGCAGGGTGACTGAGTAGAATTTAGATAGGAATCAACATGGTGGGGTGGCAGAGAAAGGGGAAGGAAAGGAAAAGAAGACAACTTTGAGCATCATGGACCTCTGACGGTTGTTCTTGGAGGCGCCTGATCTCAAAGCAAATTGGCAGCAAGGTACCCCAGGACCCATGCAGGTCCCGGCTGTTGTTGCAGGTCCTCTAGCTCCTAGGTCTGCTGAAGCAGGTAGACCATTCCCCTGCCTGAGCCAGGCATGGTGAACCAAGCCGGCCAGAGTGAACCTGCCTGGGATACTGGGGGACGCAGAGGCAGGAAGGAGAAGTAAGGAGGGGCTGGTCCAGTCAAAGTAATTTTAAGTTGACAGTTATGGAGTGCTTATCATATGCCAGGCTGTGGCCAGGGCATTACATGCATACCCGCCCTATAATCCTTATGCAAACCCCATCAAGTTAGTGTAATTTTATCTCCACTTACAGGCACTAAGTAGCTTGCCTAAGATCATCCCGCTAGTAAATGTCACAATCCTGATGGAAGCAGGGAGTTTCCTCCCCAACCTATGCCTTTAACGCTGTGTTTTCGCTTCCTCCTACTCCTTGAATTTCTCTGTTTGTTTTCCTTTCTCCCAGTTTTTCATTTCATTCCATTTCCTGACACTCCCCTACTTGACATGGAAAAGAATTGAGTGCACCTTGACTTGTTACCCATTATTAGTTTTTGGTCATAGATCTTATAGCTCAATGTCTCAGCCTTTCAGCTTTCCATATGTGGACCGTTAAGTGACCCTGATCTAACAGCAGAGAAGCAGAAGGCGTTAAGATGGAGCCTCTGCCACCAAAGCAGGGAAGCTCTCTTTGCACCAACAACAGCAGGGAGTCCATGAATCAGGGATTTGGATGTTCTATGAGCTCCTGGAGGGACTTAGCAATGATGCTCTGGAGAAGAAATCTGTAGGCAGGAGGTGAAGGCTGCCCTGGAAGCATAAGCTTTGAGGTTTGAGAAGCACTTGGTGTGTGGGAAAGACATCCGAGCACTGATTTTCTCGTATTATTTGAAACTATCAGGGATCGACCTTTCTAGAGAGTCAACTCTGGTGTCCTGGAAAACAGTGGGCACAGGGCTTGTTCTTTGAATAATGGGATTCTGGTGCGGCTTTGTGACTTACCTCTCTGGTACTCATCTGCAGAATGAGGACAAGAGTTTTATAGTTTCCTCACAGGGATGATATGGAGTGCGAATCAATAACTTGATGTCTAGAAGGTGCTTCAAACTCAGTAACACAGCTCCTCCCAGAGCTGCCCGTGCTCAGAGTTCTTTAACTTGGTGAAGACCATCCCTCCCAACAATGTCATGCCCCCTTCTCTAACCAAACACTATCCCTGACACCTTGTTTTCCTTCGCATCTGTGAATCTGCCTACCTCCTCTCTAGTCATCATCACAACCTTCACCTAGCTCTCCGTCATCTTTGTCTTGGACGATGGTCACACCCTCATCACTGGCTCTGGCCTTGTGATCTCCAACCCATCCCTGCACAGCAGCCAGAGTGGGCATTTTGAAATCAAAACCACATCCAGTTAGTTCTCTGCCTTAGTGGCTTCCTGGTGTTCTTTGGATAAAATCTTAGAACTGTCTCCATGGCGCACAAGACAGTGGTCACCCTCCTGCAGCAGCTTGTTCTCATCTACTGCTGCTTTTTTCTCACTGTCTAGGGCTTCACCACACTGGCCCCCTTGCAGCTTCTTGACCACACCAGGCTCTCTCCTGTCCCAGAGCCCTGACTCATGGTATTCTCACTGCCTGGAATATTCGTCCCCAATCTCTTCCAGTTCTAGGCACCTTCTTGGTTATTGATTTCCCAAGGAAAGATTTCCTGGCTTCCCTCTAGACTAGGTCAATTCTTACTATTATTCATATGCATTTATTTGGTTATTTGATTGATGTCTGCCTCTCATAGCTCCCTGGAGGCAAGAACCGTGGCTGTGTTTGTTCACCACAATGTCCCCAGCATCTGACACAGTGCCTGGCATATTGCAGATGCTCAGTCAATATTTGTTCAATGAAGGTTGATGTCCTTGACAAACAGTAAAGAGCCAGGCAAAAATAAGGCAGAAACAAACTGATCCCAGGATTCCTGTGGAAATTCAAGGGACCCAGAATAGCCAAAATCATCTTCAAAGTGAAAAAACAAAATCAGAAGACTACTATTTCCCAGTTTCAAAACTTATTACAAATTAATCAAAAGTAATCAAAATAGCCAAGATGGTGAGGTACTAGCATAAGAATACATGATAGATCAATGGAATAAAATTAAGAGTCCAGAAATAAGCCCATACATCTATAGCCGATTAGTTTTTGCAAGGGAATCAATGCCAATCAATGGGAGAAAGAACAGTCTCTTCAGCAAATGGTGCAGTGATGATGCAGTGCCCAACATCATGAAAAAAAGAATGAAGCTGGACCATCACCTCACACCATATACAAAAACTAACTTAAAACGGAGCAAAGACAAAAATACAGGAGCTAAAAGCATGAAACTCTGAAGAGGAAACATGTAAATTTGCATGTCCTTAGATTAAACAATAATTGCTTTTTTTTTTGTAGTGCTGTATATCAAACATAGGGCCTCATGCACACACTGCCCTAATGAGCTATGCCCCAGTCAAGTGTTTCTTATATATGATGATAAAAAAGATGAGCAACCAAAGCAAAAATAGATGTCGACTGTCAATGACATTAAAAACTTTTGAGCGTCAAAAGGAAACTATCAAGAAAGTGAAAAGGCAACTCACATAATGGGAGAAAATATTTGCAAATCATATATCTGACCAGGAATTAATATACAGAATACATAAAGAACTCCTATAATCCCCAAACACAATAACAAACAAGCCAACTCAAAAATGGGCAAAAGACTTAAATAGACATTTCTCCAAAAAGATACGCAAATGACCATCAAGCAGGGAAAGATGTTCAGCCTCACTAGTGATTAGGGAAATGCAGGTTAAAACCATAATGAGCTATCATACCATTTCATGCCCAGTAGGATGGCTATAATGAAAAAATATAGATAATAACAAGTATTAGCGAGGATGTAGAGAAAGTGGAGCCTTTACTCATTGCTGGTAGAAAATATATATAGCCACTGTGGAAAAGTCTGGTGGTTCCTCAAAAGGTTGAACGTAAGCCAGGTGTGGTGGCACATGCCCGTACTTCCAGCTACTCAGGAGGCAGAGGCAGGAGGACTGTGAGTTCAAGAAAAGCCTTGTCAAAATTAATGAGACACTGTTTCAAAAACAACATACAAACAAAAGGGCTGGGGGTATGACTTAAGTGGTAGAGCACTTGCCTAGGAAACCCAAGTATCACACACAAAAATGTTGAATGTAAAGATACCATAATGATCCAGCAATTCCACCCCTAGGTATATACACAAGAGAAATTTAAAATGCTTACCCAAAAACTTGAACACAAATGTCCATAGCAGCATTATTCATATTAGTCCAAGGATGAAAACATGCCAAACATCCTTCAATATGTGAGTGAATAAACAAATGGTGACATATGCATACAACGGAATCTTACTGATGCATTTTTTTTGGAAGTACAGACATATGCTACAAGGTGGATGAAACGTGTAAACATCATGCCAGGTGAAAGAAGACAGACACAAAAGACTGCATGCGGCATGATTGCACTTATATGACATGTCCAGAATTGGCAAACCCATGGAGACAGAAAGTAGATTAGTGGCTACCAGGGACGGGTAGAAGGATGGGGGATTGAATGAGGAAGGGCAGCTGGGTTTCTTTGGGGGTAATGAAAATGTTATAAAAATAAGATGTTACCACAGAAGGTAAGTTGTAAAGCTCATTCCAACATTTGGGGGATGAGTGTTCCAGTCAGAAGGAACAGTTAGTGCAAAGATCCTGGGGCAAGAATAAGCTTGGTGAGGATCAGGCATGGTGGTGCGAGCCTGTAATCCCAGAACCCGGGAGGCGGAGGCAGAACAGTCACAAGTTCTAGCCAGCTGGGGCCACATACACCTTGTCTGGAATAAATAAGTAAAATAAAATAACAATAAAAGTGCTTCATAAATGAGAAAGAAATGTAAAAATATGTCAGTTTCACAGAGAAAAATTCAATTTCCTGGTTTTTTTTCTGTCCCTCCAAGAAATTTTAATTCTCTTTTTAGCCCCACCAGATATAGTACTGCTGAACCTCGTAGGTCCCACTAGAAAAGCCCACATCAGCGCCTATCCTAACTAGGCCGATCCCAGATGGTGGTCAAAACACATTTTTTGGCCGGGTGTGGTGGTACACACGCCTGTGTTCCCAGTTACATGGGAGGCGGAGATGGGAGAATCGAGGTTTAAGGCCAGCCCAGGCAAAAAGTCAGTGAGACCCCCCCCATCTCAACAAATAAACTGGGTGTGGTGACTCATGTGTGTAAACCCAGCTATGTGGCAGGCAGAGGTGGGAGGAGTGTGGTCCCAGGCTGGCCTGGACAAAAAGCATGAGATACTATCTAAAAATAAACTAAAAGCAAAAAGGGATCAAGTGGTAGAGCCTTGAGTTCAAACTCCAGTACTGCCCCCCAAATTCCTTTCCTGCTCCCCAAGTTCAGCACAACTTATTCATACCATTCATTGCGAGGAAGCACATGGGCATGGACCCAAGTACTGGGTCTTCAACTTACTCTCCAACTCTTTCTTCCCTTCATTTGGTACTGGGGATGGAAGCAGGGCCTTGCACAGGCTAAGTGGGTGCTCCACCTCTGAGCTGCTCTTAGCTCTCCCCAACTCTCCAGCAAACTGCTTGTTCTCCTCTGAGCCTGCTCCTCATGACAGCAATGGTTAACTGTATCATGGAGTCATTGTGAGGATAAATTGCCATGCACTAGAAAGCTCTTAAATATAATAATAAAATTCAGGAGTGGCTCATGCCTGTAATCCTAGCTACTTGAGAGGCAGAGAAAAGGAGGATTGCAGTTCGAGGCCAAACCAGGCAAAATATTTCCCGAGCCCCTATCTTGAAAATACCCATCACAAAAAAAAAAAAATGTCTGGTGGAGTGGCTCAAGTGGTAGAGCACCTGTCTAGCAAGTGTGAGGTCCTGAGTTCAAACCCAATACCACCAAAAACTAAGTCACGAGGTTTTGTCTACAGGCTTTTTAATGTTAAAGTGTGGGTAGGAAGGGGCAGGAGTGTAAAAATAATTTTTTTAAATCGACAAAAAAAATTTAAAGGGGGTTCTTTTTGAGTGCAAAAGTAAGATGGAATGATCTTGCTGTGACAGTAATCACTTTTGATATCTGGAGTTTATCTGGCTGGCCAAATAATAGTTCGAAAGTATGCTACTCTCTCTGTTAGTCATTTACTGTATACCAGGGCACTGGAGGATACAGATATGGAAAGAACACAGCCCTTGAGGAGAGTGGCAGGACACCTGAGCTCTTCAAACCAAAGGCGGCCGACCAAACACTACCACCAATGTGACACTGCACCACTGCAGGCAAAATATCTAGGAGTCAGTAAGCCACCTCTTGGGTGTTGTGAGGTTCACAGTGTTGGCAACAGCAGCACTATAAAACAGCTAATGGTAAGCATTCACTAGTATAGCAGATTTATTAGATAATAATCAAAGGTTTAAAGAAATTTTTTTAAAAACCATCCCTACTAGCCCACTTAGTCATTCAACAAACATTTGCAGCACATCTACTTCCAAACTAGATTCTGAAGAAAGAGGGAGGCATCAGCCACTGTCCAGTGGCCCTCAAGGACATAGTGCAACACTTTTGGTGTTGGGTTTTGTTTTCAAAGCCTTTTTCCATATAGGAGTTCATATGATCCTCCTGACAAACAGAAAATAGGTTGAGCACTGAAAGTTACTCCTATCTATTAGCAAGTGCTGGAACAAGGCTTATACAGAATATAGTAAGCAAAGAAAGCCAAGCTCATAGCCAAGGCTTCTTTCCACCTTGGCCTGGGCTAGCCCACCGCCACTAATGTTACCCTGATTCCCCCGAGCTGCCAGAGAAACCCTTGACACTCCTCTGAACCCACTATGATCTGAAGGCCTCAGTAGTTCGACGCTGTTTCCAAATGCCCACGACTTTTAAGACAGGCTTTAACTTTCTCGGAGACTGCCTTCTAACTTCTAGCATCTCGTTCATCTTATGCAGAGTGGCTAGGGTGTTCTTCCAGAGATGAAGGTCATGGTACTTTCAGGAGGTGGGCAAGGAAAGGAAATAAAAATCTGTTTGAGAAGGGTCAACAACTGAATGAAGCACTGCAGGAACGGGGCAGAGGTTAGGAGGAAACGTCTGATGGGAGTCTTGAGGGATGAATAGGAGTTTTCAGGAAAGCAAGAAGAAAAGGCTGTGCCCTATGCTTTTCACACAGGACTTAGCAGTGTGGAGTGAGACTGTCTCCTTCCACGCTGTTATGCCAACTAAAACTCCAAGTCAAGAGTCAACAGTAAGTCTTAACAATTCATAGGCTTAGTACAACGATCAGGGTAGGAATTAGCCCTTGGAGCCAGCTAGCTCTAAATCACCAGATTCAGATAAACTCCTTTCCGTTACCACAGAACAGGAAAATTAAAAGGGAAAGTATCTCAGCTATGTCCGAACTCGCCACTGTGTTCTGAGACAGAGTCTCAATACATAGCCCCGGCTGGCCTCGGACTCATGATCCTCCTGCCTCAGCCTCCTAAGTGTTGGGATTACAGATGGGAACCACCATACCCAGCTCTAAACTCACCATGTTAAAGTGCGTTTCAACAGAACACAGCAAAGTTTTCAAGTGATAGTGAAGTATGAAATGAGAGAGGTATTTTTCCATCCGGAAGTCAGAAGCAATGTGTTACTAAAATGGCTGACCATTTTAAAAGCAGACGTTTAGTCTGCAGCCAGAGACAGGAATGGCACACTCCCTCAAACAGCAGCCCACAGCCTGGGCATCTGGAGGGAGCAGGATCATCACCATCGAGAGAGGGCCTGCCAGCAGGGACGCAGCTGGGATAGAGCTGGCAGCTAATGGAACCAGTGAAATAGGGTGGGATTTGCAGAGATCGGCCTGTAAATCACTCAAGAATAAGGCCTAGCTCTGATAAATGTTTGTAGACCTGGTAGGACCACTTGCGCCATTGTGCAGGTTGTACTCGTGCAAGGATGCCCTGCAAAGGGGCTCCAAGTTGGGCCCACAGTTCAGTCAAGCCTGCTGCCCTGTCTGACTGCCCGTGGAGGAAGGCGCGCCTTTATCTAGTGATTGTACACAGAGAGGTTAACGTTTTTGATTGGTCCACTCAGATATGGCATTTTTCAATAGCTATGTCCAGAAGGGGTGACTTTGTCTAAAGTTCCACCAAAAAGGGTGGCTTTTCCTATTTGGTCCACCTAGAGGAGGCATGGGTTTTGCCATCCCTCTCCCTGGAAGGGATACTTATTTGTCACATATGCTAGCAGCTCCTGCTGACATCCACCAGGAATTCAGTCATTTCCTGGGATGGAGGGATTCCTCACCTTCGCTGTCCTCTCTCCTCACCCCACTCCAATCCCCACGTGCAGCAGGTGATCTGGAAGCTACAGCACAAAGTAGAAAACCTCTCTGCAAGCCAGTACCATTTGATTTCTAAATGCACCGTCTTCATTAACTTGGAATTAGGGGGAAGATTTCCCTGGGATCGTTCACACTAGGGAGCAGACTTATGTAACCTGTTATCCCAAGAGGTAGTGCAGACTAGAAGCTGGAATGCAGCAAGACTTCACTCTTCCAATTCCTTGAGAAGTGAGTTCTCTTCCTAGCTGGTTCCTGAGAACTGGACTATTCACAACTTCTCCATACTGAACCTTTGCCTTAATTTTCACCATTTTGAGTGGAACTCTTCCTGAAAACACTTCTCAGCCTTTTAAAATAGATTCTTCTCCATTTTAAATTTAATTTTTTTTGCTGGAAGAATTTTTAAAATTTTAACAGATAAAAGCACAAAAATTATACATATTCATGGGGTACTATCAATGTTTCAATACTTTTATACATTGTGTAATTTCTATCTTATTATTCTTTTTTTATTTTTATTTTAGAAGATGGGGATCTCACCGTGTTGCCCAGGCTGGTCTCGAACTTCTCAGGTCAAGTGATCCTCCCACCTTAGCCTTCTAGGTGACTGGGACTAAGGTGTGTGCTGTCATGCCTGGCTACATTGGGCAATGTCTAGATCAGGTCAAACAGCTATCTCCTCAAACATTTACCATTTGCTTATGGCGAAAACTTTCAACAAATTCTTCTTAATGCCTTGTTTACCATCCTTGGAGTCTGGTATTGCTTGACAGGCAAATCACAGGGTTTGCCTTTATAGCATCTCTCCTCTGATCACACAGGGAGGGGCATGCCAAAATGGTCCCTGTAGTTCTCTCCTCCCCCTTGTCCCCTTTGTCCTAGTATTTCGCAAGGGGCTGCTGAGTCAACAAAGTAGATGTCTCAGGACCCCAAAATAGCCACAGGGGAGGTTCCACATGAGAAATCCAAACACAGTCACCGACCTGGAGCAACCTTTGGACTGGGTCTTCTTCCTCTCTCTGGACGCTGCTGACCTAGATCCACGTTCTAAAAGAATTTCAGTTGGTATCATGAAGGGAAAAACAGATAAATGCTCTTCTAAATTGTATTTTCTGACAATTTATCTACAGGTTTAAAAATACTGAACACATTTACACAGCTGTTCTGTTACACACTAATACAATGCAATAGACTAACCTCATGGAGTGGAGGACCGAATTACAGAGGCAGGACAGCATGGAATGCAGTCTATGTGCGGAAACTCCAATTTGCGATTTCTGGCATAGCCTAACTTGAAATCCTAAATATTACAAAGTGGGAGTTTCTTTCCTCTTGCCAACGAAACAGTGCATAGTGGAATCTTTGTATTTTGTCATAAAGAAAAGTTAAGTTGAGGTTGACTAGATGTGGTGACCAACCTAGTATCATGTGTGACATTAAGTGGCTATGACATAAGAAAACAAAAACATCGCCCTCATTTAAAATGTTAGTGGTTTTTGATGACACTATGAAGCAAAAATGTAAAATGAAAAACTAAAATTACAGTTTTAAAAGTAAAATAAAAGACGTTTTGCTTTACTTTACCATACATCTGTTGATTAATAAAATAAATTTTCTAATTTCCTTTGTTATTTTACAAAATTAAAAAGCATATTACCTAACTTTGTAGTATTACTATTTGCAATTCTTCATACATGAGAGTATTTTTGGTGGCTTACTTTAACATAAGCTTACATTATAATTCATGCTCATTATCCACAAATATAATTTGTAAGAAATTATGTGGTGAAGGCTGGCAGAGTGTCTCAATGGGTAGAGTGCCTGCTTAGCAAGCGTGAGGCCCTGAGTTCAAATGCTAATACCAACAAAACAATTATGTGGTCAGAGTACCAGAACTGTAGCTCAATGGCAGAGTGTTTGCCTAGAATGAGCAGAGCCCTGAGCTCCATCTTGAGCACTACAAAAAAGAAGAGTATGTAGTCAAATAGCCTGGGAATCTCTGACCTGGTCACTTCCAGCATTAACCATCTATAACGTAACAAGGGGTCTTCATCCTGGCTGCACTTCCTACTTGGGAACCTTTTAAATCCTGGTTCCTGAGCCCTGTCCTCCAGAAATTCTGGTCTTATAGGTATGAGGTCTAGTCATATAGTTAGCAGCTTTTTAAAGCTCTCCAGGCAAGTTGGTTTTGTACCTAGGGTTTATCTAAGATTCCATGCCTATAATTTTTTTAAAAACGTAATCAAATAAGTAGTGTGAAGGATTCTACCAGAAGATGACTGAATTGAGTGGTAGTCTGGGGCATCTTATATACACACTGCCAAGGTGCACCCATGACCTTGAGGCTTCGTGGCTGTGAGCCCAGGCTTTACACACTCCAAATCCACACCGGTAACAGTTAGGCCTGTTGAACCCTCACCTCAAACAAACTGCTTACTACTTCACTGAGACACTCTTAGGCCACATAAGTCTTGTGAGAATAAGATGTGTCTTCACCCATAGGCCAGGCTGTTTCTCTAAATTTGGCTCCTTGCCAGGGGCCACACACCCATCACCAGGGGAAGAAGACAGAGCCACCAATACACTTGCACAAGAGCTCTGCTGGAAGGCAGGGGATGCTGCTGGGCTTGTTGGCCAGCATCTGTCATGGGCTGCTTTGTTAAGGCTCCTCCTTGCCATCCAAGCCTGGCAGAGTCCATAGTCAACCAGCACCACATTTTTATTGTCTCTGGGACAAGAAACATCTCAAGGCTGCCAGCACTCTCAGTGGCACCTCTGTTTCAGTTCCAAAGGATGCTCCCCCTGGGTTAGCAAGGCAGTGAACAGATGTCAGTGGGGGAGAAGGAAGGAGGAGTCATGGGAAAGGAAACTCCTCAGGTTGGGAGCTAAATGTGAGCCAGGCATAATGTCTCATACCTGCAATCCCAGCTGCCTGCAAGGCAGAAGCAGGAGGATCCCGAGTTTAAGGCCATCGTGGGCAAAGAAAGGGAGAACCTGTCTCAGAAACAAAATACAAAACAAAAAGGCTTAGTGTATATACCCTTTTAAAAAATGAAGGAAATGGGGTAAAATAATCTTTTCCAGAGGTGGATACTAGTGGGAGGGGGTGGGCATAAGGAAAGAGGGTGAATGCGGTGAGTGTGTTTTGTATCATACATGAAAACAGAAGAAAGAAACCTGTGGAGATTGTCGTAAGAAGAGGAGGACAGGGGAAGAGGGAGAATGATGGAGGGGTAAATCTAGCTAAGGTATGTCATAAGCACATATGTAGCTGTCACAATGCATCCCCTGTGCAACTGTGTGCTAATAAAAAAGGCTAAGGCTGTGGCTAAAGTGGCAGACTGCCTGCCTAGCAACTGCAAGATTCAATCCCCGGTACAAAAACCAAAAACACAACCCACCAGATGCAGCTTCTTAGTGGACATACAAGCATGCTTTGCATATTCTAGAAAAGGGAAGAATGGCTGAAATTCGGAGCTGTCTAGGAAGAACTCTTACTATAACTTTGTGTTGACAGTACCCCCTTGCAGGGTTTCAAAAGTCTTTGTGACAGCTGAGTGTGGAAGCACAAGCCTGTAATTCAGGTGGCTGAGGTAAGAGGTTCGTGAGATGGAGGCCAGCTTGGACTACATCGTGACAACCTGTGTGTGGCAGAGGAGAGAGACTTGTTCACCTTATGTGGCTAGGAAGCCAAGAGATAAGCAGGAAGGGGCGGAGACTCCCTACTCCTTCAAGGGCACATCCCCAATGACCAGACCTCCCACTCAGCCCTACCTCCTTAAGGCTCCACCACTTTCTAACAGCAGCATGGGCTGGGACCAAGTCTTCAACACATGCACCTCTGAGGAGCATTCAACATCCAAACTATGAACTGGGAGTGGTGGGGTGCTCCTGTGGGAACTGGGGAGGTGGAGATAGGAGGATTGTGGGTTTGAGGCCAGCCTGGGTTATATGGTGAGTTTCAGGCCAGCCTTGGCTACATAATGAGATCCTGTCTCAAAAAAATAATAAGAAAAAGATCTAAACTATAACACACCCATGCATATAGTCCCATCACCCTGACACAGCCATTGTTAACATCTTGGTGTACATTCCTCCTGCTCCTTTTTTGCACGTTTTCATGCATTTTCACATATCCTTATACGTTTGTTTACAGCATGATTTTCATTGCAATATACTATTGTATCACAGATCCAGCAAATTTTACATAACTACTCCCCTATTATTGAGGGTTTAGGCTATTTTCATTTGTCTGGTTAACATAAATAACCAAAAGATGCAGTGAAGATCTTTGCATATTTTTCCCATAGTATCTGTTTAGTTCTTTAGGACAAGATCCTGGAAGAGGAATTGCTGAGTCAAAGGAGACACAGTAAATAAGCAGACCTGCCTTGGTAATGACTCTGAGATGCTCTGCTACAGGGCAGAGGGTCCCCCAGGAGGTTAACATAAGGAGACTTCAGTCACCACAGGGCTTCCTACGTGGGGAAAATAATCTCAGTTTGATATTTTGCAAATACCGAAGATCAGACTACAAATTGTCAGGCAGCTAATTATGCTGTTCTCAGAAGCAAATGAATCCAGTCAAAGTAAAAACAGCTAATATATTTTAAAAACTCATCCCTTCTTTGAGTCAGTTTTTCATTTTCTTCTGGGCTGGGGGTGTAGCTCAGTAGTAGTATGCTTATCTAGCACTTAAAATGCCCTAGGTTCAATTCCCAGCACTACAAAACTTTTTTGGCAGTACTGGAGTTTGAACTCAGGGCCTCATGCTTGCTAGGCAGGCGCTCCACAACTTGAGCCAAACTTTTCATAAAGAACACTTTTTTTCTGGTTTTCCTAGATGACTGTAAGATGACTTATAGACTGAGTTACTATTTAGAACAAAAAGTTATAAAAGATCCAGTCAAATCTCAAATGTCCCCACTCACTGAAAAGCAGGAGAATGAACACTATATTCAGTTTTGGAGTGTGGCTGGATACGCAAAACACAGGCAGGTAGATTCTTGCTTTCTCTCTCTTTCTTACTGTGGTTTAGAGCCCCTCCTGCTCTGGCCTTCTTAGAGGGGCCCAAGACACAGTTATGCACAGCAGGCACAGAGTGACTAAGGTTGTCCAAGTCTCATCTGCCCCAGGGTAATGAAAACTGAATGAAGACCAAGCAAATCCACAGCTTCATTTTAACCGTGCAACTCCTTGGCCAACAAACAGGATGTGAGGGGCTCCCCACCCCGCCTTCACCCTGGGCGTTCTGAGTCGGGAGATGCCTTGCTCCCTCTCCTCCTGAATCCCTCACAGTCTCTCAGTCGTTCCTCCCCCGCACCGGTTCCCTCTATTTCCAGGGCCTCACACAAGAACTTCCTGAGCCAGGAATTCCCTCCCCCACCGTCTTCCACTGGCGGGCTCCACATCATCCTTCAGAACATAGACTTCACATCCTCCTGAAACTTCTCCCAGCCTCCAGGCTGAGTCAGGTGGCCTCCTCTGCCTTCTCTGACTGTCTCCACACGGCGGGATTCATTGCTTTCCCACTGGGCAAGGAGACCGGCGTTCACCTTCATCTCCACGGCCCCAGAAACCAGCACAGGGTATGCCCAGGGCCAGGGGCTCCACAAATGTGGGCTGGTTTTCACTAAGACGAAGGAAGGAATTCTATGTGACAGGTACAGTACTAAGTGCCTATTAGGCACCAAGCACTGACTGCTTTAGGAGCTAGCAATATGGCTCTAAAAACATCCAGACCCCTACCTCGAGGAGCTTACATTTTAGAATGAGAGGGAAAGAGGACAGAGAGAAGGAGGAAGAGCCATGTGATTGTGCAAACCTTTCAAGTTCAAGAACTCTGCATTGATGGTATAGTGGTGAGCATAGCTGCTTTTCAAGTTCACGGACTGATACCTAGTGCTCTCCCCCCATGACCAGCCCCACTGCCTGTCACACACAGCCCTTGCTGCAAGCCACTTGTACAAATACTTATTCAACACATGTCCTGTTTGTGGCACTATCAAAGTTGCCTTGTCTGTTAAGATGCCACCATCTTGTGCACTCTATCATTTGCAGCAAAATAGACCAAACCAAAGGACATTATCCTAAGTGAAGTAAGCCAGTGACAGAAAGACAAATACTGCATGTTCTCATGGGGAAGGTAAAAAAAAGAGTTGATCTCAATGTAGAGTAGTGGATATTACACACAGGGAATGGTGTGGAGGGGTAGAGGGAAGTTGGATAGCAGGTATCAAAGTACTGTTAGATAGAAGCAAGTTCTAACTTTCTCCAGCAGAGTGGGGTGACTTTAGTTCACAATAGCCCATTATATATTTTATAATAACTACAACAGAGACACTGGGAACTCCAAACAGAAAGTAATGACAAGGGGATGGAAACATATCTTACCCTGATTTGATAATCACACATTGTATGCTCATATTAAAATATCACACTGCACCCCATAAATATGTACAGTTTGTATGTGTTAATAATTTTAAATGCTTAGAGATGGAAGTGTTAACTACCCTGATTTGATCATTGCATATTATATAGATGCACTGAATTATCACACTGTACCCCACAAATTTATATAAGTAAAATAATAACTAAAAGGGCTTGAGGGCCTGGCTCAAGTGGCAGAGTGCCTGCCTAGCAAGCACAAGCTCTGAGTTCAAACCCCAGTACCGCCAAAAAAACAATAATAATAATAATAATTAAGGACTGCAGAGTATAGCTCAGTGGTATAGCACCTGCCAAGCATGCACGAGGCCCTGGGTTTAACCCCTAAACACGGGAAAATAAGTAAATAAAACAATAAAAAAAATTTTTAAAGGAAAACCAATGAAATCATGTGATTCTACACAGCAGGTAAGAGCGGATTGCTTGAACCAGGAAGGCCAGGCCAGTGGTTCTCGACTACAGTAGAACATTCTAGAGGCCTTGGTGTTATCCCAAGAAGTCCATGACTTTACAGACCCACCAAGCATCGTCCATGTACAGATAAGCACTGCTCTTCACATGTGAGAAGATAAGGGTCTCATGCAAAGACATCGCTGAATTCACAGCACTCTATCACTGCTTGGTTTTGGTTTCGGGGTTTTTTTTTTACACTGTTTGGTTTTGGTTTTTTTACCATAGGGGATTCTGAAAGTCCTAATTTCATCCCTGGATCACAAATCAGACTGAATGGATGAATCCTCTGGGGTCCTGGTTCTGGTTATCAGGTCTCCCCGATTTAACACCCAGGCACCACATGCTGATGTGGTAGGAAGTGAGAAGGCCCCCAGCCCTGCACAATGGGAGCTCTCTGAGGAGAAAGAGCCAGTCATACCTACCTGTGGGTCTCTAGAACCCAGCATAGGGGCGAGAAAGGACCCAAAGTTGTGCCTGTTGTTCAAAGCTAGAAAATAATGGTGTGAGGAAAAGGTGGTTTGAGGCCCCCAGAGTACAAAGAAGCAAAGCCAGTGAGCCTGCTAAGCTCCTTAAGCATTGAAGGATAAGAAATCCATACCCTGGAAACACGTGTGCTAAATGCATTTCTGGTAATAATTTTACTTTCTGGTTCCCCTTGGTTTTTAATAAAAGTGCTTTTTGAAATGGCAAGACTAGGCTCTACTATAGTAAGAGAAAATAGTCCGGATGCAGAGTGGTGGTGGTAGTGTCTACAATTGAATTGGAAGCTGTAAGGGAGGAGAGCAGGTATGAAGATGGCAGAAGAACCTGGTGCCAGTGGCTCACGCCTATAATCCTAGATACTCAGGAGACGGAGATCAAGAGGATGGTGGCTTGAAGCCAACCCTGGGCAAATAGCTCACAAGACCCTATCTTAAAAATATCCAACAAAAAAAGGGCTGGCAGAGTGGCATGTGGTAGAGTGCCTGCCTTGCAAGTGTGAGGCTAAATTCAAACCCCAGTGCCAAAAGAAAAAAAGATGGTAGAAGAATCAAGAACAAAGGAGTGAAAGACCTTAACGGAAAAGTGACTTTGAGAGGACAGTCACTGGCCAGCTACCCTTTCCCACCTGAAGATCCTTTTTCCAGAGCAATTTTCACTTGAACCTTAAAGGAAGGTTTTAATGAGGGCACCTGTCACCTCACACCCACTCTTTGTACCATGCAAGGTTAACCTACCTTCCTTCCTTCTCTCCACCTCCACCTCACAACTGCAGAAAACACAAAGGACCTGCACTTTAAAGCATCCCTCAGTCACTAACGGTAGCAGGAGTCATTCCTTCTCCTGGACAAGTTTCAGCTAAAGAAACTGCCAGAGCAGCAACTCTCAATGACTTTGAACAACTGACCTTGAGGGCAGAGAACTGGCCTGGAATGTCAAAAGGCTTGGCTTCTAGGTTGAGGCCTCCTGTCACTGACCTGCTGTGTGATCTGGCCAGTGTCACATTCATGTACACACATGCTTAGGCCACCAACAACAGGAGTACAAAAGAGAGAAGGGGAGGAAGAGAAAGAATTTAACAAGTAAGAAGCTATTTTAATTTCAACTTACAAGTGAGCTTTGAGTCATTTCAAAAATGTAATGTTTTATTTGGAGGTTTCTATTCCTTTCATTTGGAATTACAAGTAAGGAGGCACTAAAATCTTTTCAGCACTCAGGCTTACTGAAGGTCTTGATTCAGCTAGGCCACTTTGGACAGGTCCCTTCTCCTCTCTGGGCCTGAGTTCTCAGATGCTGTGATCCTCACAATTGTTAATGGCTAAATTTTTGGTGTCGTATAGTGTAAATAGACTCCACCCAAGCCAAAGAAGTACAGACAGGCACAGATGATGCAAACGCTCCACTCTTCTCCTGAAACCTAATCATCTTCATCAAGGTCAAAGTTGAGCCATAATTTCAGTCTTCTCCTGTTACTCCACTATTCTGACATGCTGACACTTTTATCACTTTAGCTGTTCATGTGTCTAAAAACAGAGAAGATTAAATTTCTTGTTCTTAAAGTAGAGGAAATTCTAGTGGACATTTTGGTATTCAAATTTCCAGAGATGTTTTCAACACATGGAAATACCATGAAGCAGACCAGGAATTTCATGGTATTTAAAAAGAAAATGGAAAGTGAAGGGGGGAAAAAAAAGAAAATGGATTCTGTCCTCCCCCACCCTCGTCAACTTACTTTCCCAAGAGCCTCTGGGGATGACAAGTAGGGCAGAAACAAAATGAACTCTGGCAAAATGTTGTCCTGAGTCCCCAAAGGTTCCCCCTGCTCCATCAACTCAAGAGACTGAGTCTAGTGCAGTCACCTCATCCAATGGCAAAGTGGCTGTGGTCAAGAGGCACAGTTTTCATTTTTTAAATCTCCACCCAGATTTACAACAGTCTCCCCTCACACTAGAACTATGATTTAAACCTAAATAAACCAGCTGTCCTTTCTGATTTGGAGCCAGAGTTGCCACAAAGTTAGAAAAATCAAGAGGCAGTAATTTTTACATAAAGATGAAGAGGGAGTTTCCACCAGGACTTCACTGGCTATATTTAAGCCAAAATAATTGCAAAAAAGCAAGAGCATCTTCCCACATAAAGTTCACATGCTAGTGTAAAACAATAGCTCTCCAGTGTTAATAAACACACCTAGAGTTAGCTAGTGCTTCAGTGACTTCCCGGATCTCGAAGGAGGTATTGCACCCCTAGGTTGATGGCCTGATTGCTTTTGTAATTATCATCTAAGCACCTACAAACATTAAATAGATCTCGGAGGGAGGAGTTGGAAAGCTTGCATTGACTCAGCATATGGCGGCAGGCATGGAGCTATTTCCCACTGGCTTCAGCCATAACATTCTTGAGATGATGAACAGAGTACAGGACCTAGATGCAATAAAACGGGTCACATCCAAAGCCAGATGTGGGGAAAAGCTCAATTTATAGGCAGGGCCATGCCTAGGGTGTGGTGACTGCCACAGATCCACAACCAGAGGGGCTTGAGTGTGCCCTCTCCCCTTCCACCGCCATCCCCCATCCCATACCAGTTACAAGAGTGTGTAGGGCAGTCTCAAAGGGGTTCAAGTTACCAAAGAACAGCCTTCAGTGAGGGGAAAGGGCGTTGCCAGGCAACCCCGCCAGCCCATTCCCATTCCTGTAACCTTGAAGATGTGGGGGCGTGACCCATGATAATGTAGAAAAGCATTTGGACTCCCTTAGCATCCACTACCCTAACCCCCCCACCTCCTTCCCTTTCTTGTCCTCCCCCTGCTGCTTCCCAGGGCCCCAACCCAGCCTGCAGGCTGTGGGCCAGTGTGGCTTGCCACTATTCAGCCCTTCAGTGACAGCCAAGTTCTCCCAGCAGGAAGGCTACAAGCTGCTGGCCTGTCAGCTGTCATTCACTCTGGCTATGTTGCTTCCAAACCTTCCTTCTTCCTGCCTAGGTTTCTCCTGTCCCCACGGTTAAGAAAAAAAAAAGTAGTTACAAGAAGATGAAGAAAAGTCCAGTCATATGAGTGATAAGTAAAGTAAAATGCTGACCGGAAGTGCTGACCCCCAGCAAATGGTCAGCAAGGGATTGGAAGTACTAGGAGGAAAAGGTACCAAGAAGAAAAAAGGGCAAGACCTGACAATGTCTCTGTGTTTGTTTATGGTCGAAATCTAATATTCAGCCTGCTGGACACCTTGTTGAAGCTTATGCCTGAGCAACAAGGGGGTGCCAGATGGTACACTGATTATGCTCCCCAACTCTCTTTACATTTGGCACTTACTCAGACCATTGCTGAGAAGGACTAGTTTAAGTGCTATGCGATCACAGTTCCTGAAGAGAAAAGTGTGCACTGAGAGCCTCACAGGGAGGGAGTCTAGGGGAGGAAAATGGAAAAGCAACCTTTTCGTCAAGCTACGGAAGGTAGCTATATTGCGTTTATGCAGCGGTCCCTGGGGTGCCTCTGCGCAGAGTAGTGTGTATGTCCCCAAAGGCAAGTGGGTACACTAAGGATGCTAAAGATGAGAGATGACCACTCTCCCAGCTCTTGCAAACTCCCAAGAAGCCAAACCCCTGGCAATTTATCTTCATCATTGTTCCCTTCCTTTAAAACATCTCCACTGCATAAAGCGGTCTCTTTCTAACTGAGCAGATCACTGGAAAGAGTTAGGTCCCCAGGCAACTTGGGTAAGGCATGCCTCCCCGCCCAGGGATAGGGTTGGTTGATTCAGCAGACAGAAAGGTATGAGTTGTGAAAGCAGAGCCTCCTCCCTGTCCTTAACCTACCCTGCTGAACTCAGTAGGTGGCTCTCTGCAAGCTGTGCAGGGATTTTGAAAACTATCCCCCAAACTGTCTTATCAAATTTCTCCTAGACTAATCCTGGTAACCAGTGGGACCCCAGCAAAGAAAACAATGACCTTCTTACCCTCTTTGTTAACTGAGAACTAGGCAGCCCTAGAGCCCCTGCTTCCCTGGTCCCCTGCTTTGCAGAGGCTTCTGGTTCCATGTCTACATTCCATCTGGCAGTCATCTGTGTCTTCCACCTTCCTTTTCTAACCCGACTCAGTTCATTTTTCTTCACCAGTGACCTCTGCTGTTTACCTCCGAGGTCAGAGACCTTCATGAAGAGGGATTGCCAGGACCTCTGACTCCCGTGCTTCTGGAAGGAGTAGGGTCTGCAATGGAGAGGGGTGACCCAGGCAATTCTTTCCCAAGGCAGCTGGAGGCTTACACTCAAAGTAAGTCAGTAGCCATCTTCTGCCTCCATCTGAAAGTTTCTGGCCACGCTGCTCCCTGTCTCCCCTAACTTTCTGGAGGCGCCCATCGGCCCCATTAACCTGGCACATCCCAGGTGTGGTCACCATTTCCAGCCTATTCTGACCCCTTGCTTTGCATCAGAAGGCCCACACTCTAAGGGAGCGTTGCATTTCTTCCCCCTAAGTGCTGGATGTAAAGTCGTGGAGAACAAGGGCCCACGTCGCCCGCCTACCCCTCACCGGTCCTGCGTGCTCAAGCGAGGGCGCCCGTGGGACCTGGCGTTTCTCAGGCACCATGGATTCCTGAAGTGAACGCATTTCAGGAAACTGATGACAGTTTCTTTAACTGGTTCTGTCCTGCAAATGTGTGCTGGCGGACCTTAGCCATACAGGGTCAGCAACGCCGGGGGCAGTCTCCTCTCCCCTCCCCCCTGCGAGCCACTCCCTGGTGCAGTGGCCCAGAACGTGACGAGAGAGGCGGGCGGGAAGGGCGCTCAGACCCTTCCCGGAGTGGGAGCCGCGACCCCGCTCCGGCGCCAAGTTGCGCAGGTTTCGAGTCAGAGGCACCGCCACCCGGCTCCTGCCGCCACGAAGGTGGCGGGAGGTTCGGACGCGCTTTCTTAAGTGACTGAGCTCCTAGAGCCAGCAAAGACAGCGGCGCGGCCATTCGGGTTCCGACGCCACAATGATGGGGACGCCTCCGTCCCCAGGTCCCGAACCCTACAGGTCTTCCCCTCCCCCAAAGTCCACGAGCAGCTTCCAACCCCAGGGCCGGGGAGCCGGGAGGGCAGAGGGCCACTCACGACGCGCGACGGGGTCCAGGAGCAGGAAGTTCCCGCGGTAGAGCGGCGCGGAGGAGGGTCGGGAAACGGCGACCCCTCACCCTCAAGAGGGGGGCGGGAGAAGCGGGGGGGCGCGGAGCCGGGCGCCCCCAGACGCGGGGCCGCGGGCCGCCGCGCGCCGTTTACCTAGCTCTCCTTCGTCCTCCTCCGGGCCAAGCAGGCGGCAGGGAAGGCGGCGGCGGAGGCGCACGGTGCGCCGGTGCAGGCTGTCAGTGCGGCGTCCCAGGGCCAGCAGGTGCCCCTCGAGGTCCTCGAGCAGAGCCAGCGAGTGGCCACAGAGGTCGGCGAGCTGCCGGAGCAGGCTGAGCGCGGCCAGGTGGCTCACGTCGCGGAGCTCGGCCAGCGGCTGTGGCGGGTTGCGCGGGCACAGCCGCTGGGGCACCACCGTGCGCCTGTAGAACGGCATCCCGGGCGCGGGCGCGGGGGGACCAGCCCGGGGCGCCCCTGGCCGGAGGGCCCGGGGGTAGTAGCAGCAAAGACGCCGGGAGGGTGGGCGAACTGACGGCTTCCCCCGGGGCTGCACACTAGCCGGAGCCACCAGTCCCTCTGACTGGGCTGCGTCGGGCTCCTCCTCCTCCTCCCGCCTCTCTCCTCCTCTCTGGCTCTGCTACTTCAGGATCCCCCCACCCACCTTTTTTTTTTTCCTTTTGCGGTCAGAGATTCGCAGATTAACGCTTGATCCGGGAGAGGAGGAAAAGGGAAGTCAGAGTTAGAAAGAGCAAGCAGGAGAGTGAAAGAAGGAAGGTCTGTGTGAGTGAGGGTATGGGGCGGTGATGTTCAGTGCAGGGTTTGTGCCTGCACCCTCATGGGGGGCTCTTGTACTGATGGTTAAAGTTGTTTCCTGATTTTTTTTTAACTTGAACTTTTTTCTTCGTAAATACTAAAAAATCCGAGTGTAATGGCACCCACACCAGCCAATAGTCTGCTTTCATTCATCTAGCATTCCTGCTTCCATATAGCCTGGGTACCATGCACCAGCTAGACCAGGCTGTGCGTTCAGCCGACTGTAAAGGCATTGGGATGAATGAATGAAAATAAACCCATTTTGTAGAATAATCAATTCTATTTGGACCGAGGGACACAGCTTCATATTTTATGCAAAAAGAGAGCCCAGAGCTACTTCCTTGGGGTGGGGCATGCCAGCTGGGATGGGCTCCATCCCCTGCCACATTGGATTCCTGGGATGTCCCAGAGGAGGGAGTGCAGGAACTGGGATGTGCTTTCAGTGCTGACCGCCCTGTGATCATATCCTGATTTCTTTCCATTCTAGAAGGTAGAAAAGAGGGATATTGTCATCCTCTGAAAACCAGAGTGTCTATGTGTGTGTGTTTCCTTGTGCTTGGGAAGCTTCCACTCAGAACACTTGGACACACCAAGCTCACATCAGATTCTCCTCTAACCTACTTCCTTGACTTTGGTGTGCTTTTTCTTCCTTCTAATTCTCCCCTCATCTTTCCTCCTACAAATGTTCACTTCCTTATAATCCTTTATAATCTGTTAGCAAAACACTTTGAACAAAATAGCGGTGCCTACACTCATGATTCTGAGTGCAGCCTGTTTCCATTCCTTCAGAGAATTAATTGTTCCTTACACAGTTCAAGAAGGCTCAACAACTGGCATATTTCAAAATTGCTAAAAGAGTAGATTTTAAATGTTTATTAAAAAGGATAAGTATGTGAGGTGATGAATATGTTCATTGGTTTGATTTAATCATTCCACGATATATACATGTACCAAAACCTCACACTGTCACACTGTATTATACATATAATTTGTCAATTAAAAATAAAACAAAGAGCACTGTAATGCAGTTACCCTGGTCAGTAGTTATTCCTTGTTTGGTAAATTAGAACATGGATACTAGAAATCTTGGGTTCTAATTACAATAAGAACAAACAAAAAGCAGGCAAAAGATAACCCTTTTTCTGAATGGTAAAGTCCGGTTATAGAATGAGAATCCAAAGTTCTCTATTTGGCGAACTCAAACCTGAGCCAAGAGAGTGACTGGCAGGAAGTAGGAACTTGGCCGGACTCTCCAGAGATACTTTTCCCTGACCTATGAGCTGTTTAGTCTGATCTCTGCTCCAGAGGAGAAGAAATGAGGTATGAGCAGATTGAAGGAGACTGTGTGGGCAGAGCTTCACGCAGCCTGAGTGCAGCAAGCCTGGGCTGGGCCTGGCTACTGAGCCACCCGCAAACACCACTCTGATTCCTGAAACTGATGAGTCTTTCAGAGCGCCATAATAACAAGCTCCACTCCAAGCAAATCAGTTTTGGCCCCATGCCCTGCCCCCCAGCCTAGTCTGCTCCCTCACTCCAGCCTCTTGAATGAAAAGGCCCTGGCTTTCATCAAGGAAACATCAAGGACTTGCAATGGAGTCACCTCAGAGCAGAGCCCCTCCTCCCTGCCCATGCTCCATGGATGAAGGCCAGGGAATGTACGTCTTCACCTCCTGCTTAGCTCTGGTCTCTTCCCAACAGGAAAGGTGAGACCTCCAGAGAGGGGCTGCTTTGGGTTCAAGAGGTAAAACTGGATTAAGACAGCCTCAGGGAAAGGAGCTCAAAAGGCCTGGCTCGGGTGTGTGGAAGGACAGCTAGAGTCCTAGCAGTGCCACACTCCAGCTACGCTCACTGGGCAGAAGAGCAGCTAAGGTGAAGGGTATTCATCACCTGCCCTCTAGCACAGTGTCTGACACAGTGTACTGGAGCGTAATATGACCCTTGTTTAATAGTAATAGTTCTTTGTAAACATTACTATTACTCCCCAAGAGCAGGAACATATCTTATTCACTGCTGTATGCTCAATGCCAAGCCAAGTGACTGGCACACAGTAGGTACTCAGAAGGTGTCCATTGAATGAATGACTAAATGAAGCTAGATTATAGACAGAGCCAGATATGAAGAGCCTTACTATAGATTTAACTTGGCCAAAGGAGCAACAGAGCATCACTGTGGTTTCTGGAACAGAACACTGCCTGACACGTGGACTTTCATCTGGAGGCAATGTGGAGGCCAAGGCTGCTGTGCCCACCTGTGCCCTCATTCTCAGAGCCAAGTAGCTGGTAAATGCTCTGTGAATTAAACATTTGCTTTGATTGTCTACAAACCATGGCACTACACATTCAGGAAGACAGGAGAGGGGGAAGGAATGCGCAAAGGGGAGAAACCGAACCACACCCGAAAGCACGGGGTGTTGCCTACCCACCCACCAGCTGCCAGGTTCCAGGTCTGTAGTAGTTCCTCCTGTCACCATGCTTGGAGATGCCATCTGAGCCTAAATTGGATCAACCTGTAGAGTCCAAAATGAATCTGGGCTAGAAGCAGAGACCGAGAAAGAGTGGCCAGAGAGGCAAGAGAAACTGGGAGCTGACCACTCAAGCAGTAAGGCCCTGCTTTCCTTCTCATCCCCACCCTCCCTCCCTAGCTTGCTGCAAAGAACCTAGGATTCCAAATAAAAATGAATTTGAAAGATCACAAGTGACATAGGATAGGCCATTTTTCCTCCAAATGGCCTATCCTATGTCATTTTGTTGCAAAATGAAAATGTTTGAGAAAACCTCATACGACCTGCTGGCCTTCCCGATACAGCCCTCGATCCTGTTTCACATTGCGACTTCTCAACTACGCCCAAACTGTAGCAACTCGGTAGCTAAGGAGGGATGCCCGGGTTTCTCCTTGGCAGTCCTTCATAGTCAATCAATTGTTTTATCTAAGAGTTTTTGTTTGGTTTGGGTTCTGTTTTTTTCTTTACCCAGTCTTGGGAATCAAACCAGCATATGATACAGGAGCTCTATTACTGAGGTATGCCCCCAGTTTGTGTTATCTAAGGTTTAAGAACATACATGCCACCCCACATCCCCGTGCTGTAAGACTCAGAAAAGATGCTTTCATTATGAATGAAAAAAACAAGTAGCCAGTAGGGGATTAAAAAAATCTGCTGTCAATCCCAACTCTTAACATTTTCTTGTTCCCTGGTTCTAAGTGTCTGTACCAAAAGAAATGAACAAGAATTGGCAAATACTAGATGGACTCTTTTTTTCTAAATGTCAGTTTTAGTATTAATGCTTGGCTCTGCAGTTGGAACAGAAGTACACTGTCTCTTCAGACAGGCAGCCCAGTGGCCAAAGAAAGTGAATGGGTGGCTTTTCAAACAGAATAGAGCCTGTAATTCAATCAACAATGCAGATATCGATTCTAATCAATGAAAAAGAATGGAAGCAGTGCTACAAGACTTGAGAAGAAAACGTAAGCTTCTATCCTAGAGGCAACAGAGGCTTCCAGAAAGGGGAAGCATGTGGGCCCCAGGGCTGGGCCTCCAGGGTGGACTGGAAACTTACATGGCCATCAATCACTTCCTAGGGCAATAGGCAAGGGAGCCAGAAAGGGCTCAAGGTCCTAAAATAAATTCCTTTCAGCCCAGACTCAATGCTTCACACACACAGGGCAAACCCTTCAAGAATTCCATGAGGAAATAACCCTTTATTTCAAAAATAAACTTTGATGTTACTTGACCTTTGACCCTGAATCTGAGCCCAGGCTGAAACTGCAAGAAAAGATTTGCAGTATTTGGAAAGAAACAATGGGCGGTTTCAGCAGATGTGAACAGACTTTGTCCATCCCTCCTCTTCATGACACGTGTGGGTCCTCCCTCACTACCAATCTTCCACCCCCCACCTAACCCATCGTTTTTTCCCTCCTTACCTTGTTAGGATGACACTATAATTACGGACATTCAAATGTTGCATCCAATGCTACTTTTATCTTAACATGCTTACATTATTCAGGAAAAGTTATATTAGACCACTCTCTGTCTATCCTACTCACCATCTAACAACCTCCACTGCAAACCCCTGTCTCTCCCCAAAATCCTAAACAGCAAAAGTCCTATTCTTCCCAAGAGGGGCTCCAAATGTTACCAGTGCTGGTGCAGTCTGTGATCAGAAGATCCTGTTTTTTGTGTTCCAAGTGGAAAAATTCAAGCAGAGCACGTGGATGAGGTGAGGTAGGGTAGGTTTATTGAGAGAAGGGGTCACCTGTCCTGCCAGGCGAGGGAAGGGAAGCAGGAAAAGAGGGCATGGTGGGCACAGGTGGAGTCCGCCAACAGAGAGAGTTTGCTTTGCTTTTCTAGGTGCTTTTAAAACCTATACTACCCCACAGGAGAGCAGGCCCAGGAGGTTCTCTCCCAATAATGATGAGTGGGGAGGGGCATGGGCTGTTCCCAGCCAGGTGAGGGTGATCTGGCCCATCCCCGGGCAACCTACATGAGCTACGTATGAGACATGATGACATGTCTTTAATGTGTTTGATATTAAGAACTTAGACAATAACCATGCCCTTCTCTAGATTGTCGGTTGTCTTAGCCCATTTAGGTTGCTGTAACAAAATACCACAAACTGGGAGGCTTATGAACAACAGAAGCTTATTTCTCACAGTTCTGGATGCTAAGAAGTATAAGGTAAGGTGCAAGCAGAGTCGGCATCTGGTAAGGGCCTATTTTCTGGCCCATTTTCTCATGTCCTTACATGGTGGAAACAGGTAAGGCAGCCATCTTGGGATCTCTTTAGTAAGGACACTAATTTCATTCTTAAGGGCAAAGCCCTCATGACCCAATCACCTCCCCAAAGCTTTCCCTTCTAATGCCAGCATGGTCTACAGCCATACCATTTTGAACGTGCCCGATCTCGTCTAATGCCAGCATGGTGGGGGTTAAGTTTCAACATGTGAATTTGCTAAGGGAAACACACATACAGACCATAGCAGGGGTTCTTACATAGCTCCGAACTTTGTGGTAAATTAAGTAGAAATACTGGACTTGAACAACTAATGTTTCTGTTTTATCAAGCACCCAAATCCGATTAGACATGTGTCAGCCTTCCCTCTGCTGAAGGAGCTGCAGCACAGTGTTGTGATGATCCACTGAGCAGATTCCAGCTCTACTGCTGGCTGTGTGTCTTGAGCAGGCTGCTAAAATTTTCACTGCCTCAGTTTCCTCACCCACAAATTGGATAAAGCCAATATTCAATTAGTGCACATAAGTATGGCTATCCAGTGTAGCTACAGGTGTCCATTCTGGTTAGTCAGGCCTATGCCATGGGTTAAATATTTTGAATGTCACTGCTATTAGTGAGGACAGTGGTGCTATTTACCTTGTAGGATTGTTCTGAGGATTCCATAAGGTAACACACATTTAGAGCTCAGCACTGTGCTTGACAGATAGGTGTTCAGGAAAGGTCAGCAATACGCATAGAAGTTTCCTGCTTACAAAAAGGAAGGGAATTTTTCTCCCTTCTCTTTCCTGGGTCAGCATAGCCTGAAGTCTTTGAAAGTTTCTGTACTTATAAGGACTTTATTCTGATCAGGAATAGTCTAAATCTTGTCTCTTACCAAATTAGCTTTTAACCTTTCAAAGACTTCCTGGCATTCAGGTGTCTCGACTTAACTCATTTTTCCTCAAGGTATGCAAACCACTTTACTTTCCTACCTCCTCCATAAGAGAATACAATTTTATGGCTTCTTTTTATTAGCATATATTATTTGTACAAAGAAAGGGATTTCATTGTGATAGTTCCAAACATACTTATAATGTGCTTCGATCATATTCACCTCCTCTATTACTCTCTTATCCCTCCTACTATCTCCCCCTTTTAAATTAAGCCTTTCTCAGCCAATAAAACAGTAAGAGGACTCACTGAGTTAAACTGCATCACAGAGTCATGGCAATAACCAGTGCCAGTCCTCCTCTGCTTCTTGATGTCTAAGCTAGCCCTGTGATACCTTAAATAAGTAGGACTGTGCTATTGGTTCCCTCCAGCCTAGAATCATCACCTCAGGCAAACCAAATGGACATTTGCTCAAGTTCTGAGGATGTCATTTCTAGACTTACCTAGAGAACAGTCTCATCCCAGACGAATTTCCATATTTACACTAAAAAAATCTACAATTGTGAGATCATTCACACCAGACAAGAAATTATTATCCACCACCAAAAGCGGCTGAAGCATTTCTTATTCTACAGGAAAATAGTCACTGTCAAAGCACACCAAGGGAATATTTGTCTTGTCCATCATTTGGATAAGGCAACCATAGCACAGAGAGTTTAAGAAACCTGCCCATAAAACACTAGCAGAGTTGGTCTTGGCCTTGCATGTTAAGATACTCTGGCTGCAAGCAATAAAAAAACAACTCAAATTCACTTAAACAATGACATTTATTATCCCATAAAACAAAAAATCCAGATAAAGGGTGGGCACGGAGTTCAGTTGGTTCAGAGGCTTGATGACATCATCTTAGAGCTGGATTTTCTCCATGTCTCTGCTCTTCCATCCTCCAGACTACATGGCATTTAGAGGCTGGAGCAATACGTTGATAGAAATCCAGGGCTGGGGTTATAGCTCAGTGGTGTAGCACTTGCCTCACATGCACAGGCCCTGGGTTTCATCCCCAGCACCATAATAAATTCATAAATAATTGCAGGGCATGACTCATGCCTGTAATCCCAGCTACTCATGAAGCAGAGATCGGGAGGATCATGGTTTGAGTCCAGCCTAGGCAAAAAGTTAGCATTACCTATGTCAACAAAAAAGCCAGGTGGTGGTGGCATGTATCTGTAATCCTAGTTATCAGAGAGGTGTAGGTAGGAAAATTATGGGCTAAGGCTGGCCCTTTGCAAAAAAATGCGAGACCCTATCTGAAAAATAACTAAAGCAAAAGAAGGGCTAGGAGCATGGCTCAAAGGGTAGAGTACTTACCATAAAGCACAAGGCCCTGAGTTCAAAGCTCAGTGCTGCCAAAAAATGAATGAATAAATAAATAAATATGGAAGACGAGAATAAGAAAATCACTCTCTCAATCATGAATTAAATAGTTCTATTTTTATTGATCAGGGACCATCTCTGAACCATTCATTATCTGTCACCAGGGCAATGCACTGACATAGTTTAATCAGCACATACCTGGAGCTAGCTGTGGGGTGGACATCAGTAAAACTGTGAGGCTATGTGAGGAGGAGGGGGAAGGGGTAATGACTAAGTGCAGTGCTATTCCTGGTATACACGAGACTCTTTTGATGGCCAACAGTGGCTTGGGGATTCCACCACAGCTAGGGGAGTCCTCATAACTGACCTGAATCATGGACCGATGACCCTCACAGCTTTCCCCAGCTCTCTCCTCACTTTCTCTCACAGATGTTTCTTGCACATCCATTCCGGTCTTAGAACCTGCTTCTTAGAGAACCCAGGTGCAGTCAATAACTTTTTTGCCATCCTTATTATACTTGATCTCTAAGTGCAGAAGCGTTTGACAGCGATGAACACACCCGCCTTCTTGAAGCCCCATTCTACCTTCATCTACATGACCCTAATTCTTCTCCATCCCTCCAATAACTTCTCCTAATTCAAAGTCCAGTTCTAGCCTTGATGGCAGACAATTCTCTATGATTCTCTCATGTTTCTGCATATCTTGCAAGCAGAGGTACTATCTTTGTTCCAAACCATCTCTTAAAGAATATTTGTATAGTGAACAGCCTGGAAGGATACAGAAAGTGCCACCCTCCAGGTCAAGTGTGCTTGCAGTCTGGTATAAAAGGATAATCTCTCCCTCTGTAATAAAGGGCAACTATGCTCACTGTCTATTATGAAAGATTCAGGTAAGAAAATACTAATACTCTAGCTACTGCCATCACAGTAATAAAAGCCCCTTTTCTCTGACCCAGGAATCTCAAGTTTTCTTTTTTGTTGTTGTTTTTAGTAAGTTCTCTTTTTTTTGGAAGTTTATTTCTCTTGTTAAATATTATTGAAGTGCTGTTATTGATAAGCCTTTGTTGTAAGCGCCTTTTGAAAGTTGCTTTGGCTTAACAGAAAACCAACTGCTGAAACTGACACTTCTACCCAGGCCAGAGTAGGGGGCACTTCAGCCCAACAGAAGACCTGTGATTGGTTCAAACATACTCTTTCATTTGCATAATGGACTGTACCATGACTGGTGCAATCATGAGGGGGCTGTTGTGATAGGTATAGACACCCTTGCCCCTCTCCCTGAGTCTTGACTCTTCTGCAAACATTCATAAAACTATGACAGGCTAACTTGTTAACTTGCAAGGTAGGTAACATCTCAGACCCTTCAGTATTGACATCTCCTTTTAATCAACTCATCCTTGGCAGGGGTCAAGAGTAAAATGGTTCCTCCTCCAGTCTACTTACTACTGTAGGTTGAAGTGAAAAGGGGACTCCAGAATTCCACAAATTGCTAGTAAGAAACCTATGACTGCATTAGGGAAAAGGAAATAATCAGACTTTGGGAAGACTACTGGACACCAGCGCTGAACTGACACTAATTCTTGGCGGCCCAAACTGTCATTAGTCCACAAGTCAAACTAAGGTCTGATGGCGGTTAGGTGACCAGTGGAGTTTTACATCATGCCTATATTAGTCAGTTTTCCATTGTTATAAGGAAAATACCAGAGGCTAGGTACTTTATGAAGAAAAAATGTTTAGCCAGGTATGGCAATACATTCCTGTATTCCCAGCTGTTTGGGAGGTAGAGGCAGGAGAATTATGGCTTGAGGCCAGCCTGGGGAAAGTTAGTGAATCTCTGTCTCAAAAACAAGCAGGGTGTGATGGTATGCCTGTAATTCCAGCTAGTCAGGAGGTAGAAGTAGGAGGATAGAGTTCCAAGGTTCAGCCTGGGCAAAGTGTGAGACCCTATCTAAAAAATAAACTAAAAGCAAAAGGACTGGGGGCATGGCTCAAGCAGTAGAATTCCCAATACCACAAAAAGGAGGTTTATGTAGCTCACAGTTTTGGCATCAATTTAGTTTCTGGAGAGGGTCCCCTTGGGTACATCACACCATTGCAGATGGCATGATGGTGGAGCAGGTACAGGAGGAGATCACCCGCCAAGACAGAAAGTCAAAGAGTGCTGAAGAGCTAGTCTGTACTTTTACAACAATGCTCTTGCAAGAACTAACCAGGGTCCCTTGAGCACGACATTAATTTTTTCTGAGGGCAGTGCCCACAATGACCCAATTACCTTCTATTAAGCTCCATCACTCCCAAACATTGCCACACTGGGACCAAGCTTCCAACATGAACTCTTGGGAAAGAAACCACAGCAAAGTCCATCTCATAGTAGGCCCTTTGAGTTCCTGAGCCCACCCTGTGGCCATTTCAGCATTTTCAGAATGCATACTCAGAATAAACACAGTCCACAACTGGCAGAATTGCCACATTCAATCCCTGACCTCTGAGATGAGGACTATCATGGTAGAAAAAGCCTGATGGGTCAGGCACCAGTGGCTCATACCTGTAATCTTAGCTACTTAGGAGGATCAGAAGGATGGAGGTTCAAAGCCAGCCTGGGAGTATAGTTCTTGAGACCCTACCTCAAAAACACCCTACACAAAAAAGGGTTGGTGGAGTGGCTCAAGTGGTTGCCTGCCTAACAAGCATGAGGCCCTGAGTTCAAACCCCAGTACTGCCAAAATAAAAAAAAAAGGAAAGGAAAAGAAAATGCCTGATGGAAGTCACTTAGAATTGCCTCTATCTACAGGGATTGCAGAAATTTGTGCCACTATCAAGAATGTGAAAGATTCACTACTGGGGAGGTGGAAATAGGAGAATTCAGGTTCCAGGCCAATCCAGGCAAAAATCAGGAAGTCTCTATCTCAAAAACAAGGCAGGCATGGTGGCACATGCTTGTGATCCCAACTATTTGGGAGGCAGAGGTAAGAGGATCACAGTCTGAGCAAAAGTGTGAGATCCTATATGAAAACAAACTAAAAGCTAAAGGACTGGGAGCGTGGCTCAAGTTGTAGAGCACTTGCCTGGCAACTGCAAAGCCATGGGTTCAATCCCCAATATTGCCAAAAAAAGTGAAAGATTCAAGGCTGATGATCCCTACCACTTCCCCATTCAACTCACTTATTCTATCTGTGCAGAAGACGATTAGATCTTGGAGGATTACAGTAAAATTCATCAAATAGTGGCTCTAATTGTAGCTGATTTTCCACATGTAGTTCTGTTATTTGAAAAAAATTCACACCTCCTCTAGTAACCTAGTATGTGGCTACTGATGTGGTAAGTGGTTTGTTTCTCTGTGCCACTCCGTAAAGACCACCAGAAGCAGCCTGCTTTCAGATGGCAAGGCCAGTATACACCTTCACTATCCTACCACAAGGGTAAATTAACTTTCAGCCCTATGTCCACAAGACCTTTTATTGACTTTCTTTTACAGAGGATTTCATGCTGGTCTCTAAAATTGGTGAGTCTGTGCTGATTAGACCTGATGAGTGGGAAGAAGCAACTCTTCGAAGCAAATTGATTAAGACGTTTGTGTGCCAGAGGATAGGAAATAAATCCCACAAACATTCAGGGACCTTCTACTTCAGTGAAATTTCTAGTGGTATTGGGGAATCAAGAAGTAAAGGATAGCTGGCACTGGTAGCTCATGCCTGTAATTCTAGCTACTCAGGAGGCAGAGATCAGGAGGATCACGGTTCAACATCAGCCTGGGCAAATAGTTCACAAGACCCTATCTCAAAAAAAAAAAAATCACCAAAAAAAAAAACAGGCTGGTGGAGTGGTTCAAATGGTAGAATGCTTGCCTAGCAAGCCTGAGGCTCTGAGTTCAAACCTTAGTACCACCAAAAAAACAAAAAAGAAGTAAAGGATAAGTTATTGCATCTGGCCCATTCTGCCATCAAAAGAAGGCACAAAATTCAGGGTATTTTAGAGGTGACATGTGCCTCAGTTTGGTTGCTACTCCAGTTTGCCAAGTGACCCAAAAAAACTACTAGTTTTGAGTAATACCAAGAACAAAAGAAGATTCTTCAAGTTACAGTGCAAGCCGCTCTACCATTTGGGCCACATGCTTTACAGATCTTATGGTATGTTAAGTGTCAGTGTCAGAAATTCTTTTGGAACCGTTGGCAAGCCCCTGTAGGCAAATTGCAGTGAAGCTCCTTAGGATCTGGGAGCAAAGGCCTATCACCCTCTTCAGACAGCTTCTCTCATTTTGGAAACAGTTTTTGGCTTCTTACTGAGCCTTACTTGAGATTGAGTATTTAACCAGGGTTTCTCATGTTACCATGCAACCTGAGCTGCCCATCATGAACTAGGTGTTATCTGATCCACTGAGCCACACATTTTGCACAGTAAGTACTCCATTATCGAATGGAAGTAATATATGTGAGATCAAGCTTGAATGAGTCCTGAGGGTTCAAGAACATTCTCTGAGGAAGAAATTCAAATGTCCATGGCCCATAATCTTTCTTTAACTTCTCACTCTTAGCATGTACCCATGGCCCCATTTTGGTTGCTACTCTAGTTCACTTACCAAGAGAAAGAGGTTTTGGCTGACTGCTGTAATAGACACTGTAGGGAGGCCCTTACAACTAGTTGACTGAGGAAGAAAAAAAAAAGTCAGCCTGGGTTATAGATGGCTGAACACTATAAGCAAGTACCACCAGAAAGTGGTGATCTCCTTCTTGGAGATCACCGAAGAACAGGAGTGAAAAGAATTTTGCACAGTGAGCCTGGGTGTTCATTTTACCTGAAAGGTAGAAATGGCCAAAGGTAAGAGGCTATACAGACGGATGGCCTTAGGCCAGTGGTTTGGATGGATGGTCAAGGACTTGAAAAGAACATAGTTGAAAAGTTGATGACAAAGTCTGGGGAAGAGGTATGCAGATAGAACTCACTGAATGGGCAAAGAAGGTGAGGGTGTCTGTCTCCTGTGAATGCTTGCCAAAGGATGACCTCCTCACAGAGGAGGATTTCATAATCAGGTGACTCAAATAACCTGCTCTATGGGTACCAGGCAGTCTCTTTCTCCAGACATTCCTGCCATTGCCCAATGGGTTCATGAACAACGTGGCTATAGTAGCAAGGACCAAGGTTATGAATGGACTCAGCAACCTAGATTTCTACTCACCAAGGACTGCTCAGGGCATCACCATCAGCAACAGAGCTAACATGAAGTCCCTCACATGGCGCCACTTCTCAGGGGTGATCAGGCAGGTACCTGGTGCCAGGTTGATTACCTTGGACCACCTCCATCATAGAAGGGCCAGCTTTTTGAATGTTTGTTTGTTTAGAAATAGGGTCTTGCTATGTAACCTGGGCTGGCCTCAAACTTTCAATCCTCCTGCCTCAGCCTCCAGAGTGCTGAGACTACAGGTGTGCCCCACACCTGGCTAGGGTCAGTGTTTTGTTCTTACTGTATAGAAATATATTCTGGGTACAGATTTGCCTTCCTGGCATGCAATGCTTCTGCCCAAAATACCACCCGTGGGCTTGTGGAATGCCTTATCTGCCATTACATTTCACACAGCATTACTTCTGATCAAGTAACTCAGTTCACAGAACTGAAGTGTGGTGATGGGTCCATGATCATTGAATTAAGTGGTCACATTTCCCCTTCATCCTGAAGCAGCTGTCTTGACAGAATGGTGGAATACTGTTTTAAGGATGAGAAGTTTAAGTACCAGCCTCCAGGATGCCATACATACTCTGAATGAACATCTGATATATAGCTCTTCTGGAGCCAGGACACACAGGGCTGCGCATCAAGGAGTGGGAAATGGGAGAGGCCCACTAGCTATTGCCCCTAATACAACGATAGGAAGACCTTTACTTCCCACTCCCCCCCACACAGTTAGAATTGTCACATCTTCTTGAAAAAGTAACATCTTATATCATTATACACTATCTCTTTACTCCTGAAAATGCTCATTTCAAACTCAGCTTTGTGTGAAATTAATAGAGCTAGTCCAGCTTTCTTTTGGTGTCTGCATAGCATATCTTTCTCTTTACTTTTAATCTACCACGTATTTAAAGTAGATATCTTGCAAACAACAGATAATTGGGCCTTTCTTTTTATCCAATGTGACAATCTCTCTTTTAACTGATGCAATTAACTATTCACATTTAATCCAATTATTGATATGCTTGGATTCAATTCTATCATCTTGCTAGCTGTTCTCAATTTGTCTCATTTTTTTCTTTGTTTTTTGTCCTCTTTTTTTCCCTTCCCTTGGGTTAATTTTTTTGGAATTATTTTTGTGTGATAAAATATATGCATATATGCATGGATATACATGTATAAAACATACAATTTGTCATTTGATTTTAATAATTTAAATATACAAGTCAGTGGCATTAATTACATTTAAATGTGCAATTCTGTTTTGTTTTGTTTTGTTTGAGATAGAGTCTTACTATGTAGCCCAGGCTGGCCCCTGACCTCATGATCCTCCACCTCCTGAGTGTTGGTATTACAGGTATGTACCACCATGCCTGGTTTTGTGTGTGTGTGTGTGTGTGTGTGTGTGTGTGAAATTTTCTTTCCATTACCTGTTTCCAGAATATTTTCATCAACTAAAACAGGAACTCTGCAACCATTAAGCAATAATTCCCTATTTCCACCTTCCTCAAGCCCCAGGGCAAACTGTACTCTATTTTCTCTCTGATTTGGCCATTCAATGCATTTCACATAAGTGGAATCTTACAATATTTCTCCTGTTTGTCTGGCTTATGTCATTAACATTGTGTTTTCAAAGTCATCCCTGCTGTAGCATATATCAGAACAACATATCTTTTATTGGCTGAATGACATTCCATTGCATTATATATCCCATTGTGTTTATCTTTGCATCACTTTTAGGGGGGATCTACTGGGGTTTGAACTGAGGGCTTCACGCTTGCTAAGCAGGCACCCTCTCACTTGAGCCCCTCCACCAGTCCTTTTTCGTGTTGGATATTTTCAAGATCGGGTCTCATAAATTATTTGCCCAGGGCTAGCTTCGAACCACAATCCTCCTGATCTCTGCCTCCTGAGTAGCTAGGATTACAGACTTTAGCCACTAGCACCCGGCTTTTTTCATCTCTTAATGAATGTTCACATTTTGACTACTGCAAATAACTCTTCAGTGAATGTCAGCATGCAAGTATCTGTTTAAGTCCCTGTTTTTTACTCTTTTGAGTACAGACCTAAGAGAGGAGTTGCTGGACCATGTTGCAACTCTGTGTTTAAATCTTGCTGTGTTGCCCAGGCTGGTCTCAAATTCCTGAGCTCAGGAGAGCCTCCTGCCTTAGTCTCCCAATTAGCTGAGACTACAGGTATACACCACTGCGTCTGACAATTTGTAGGCATGCTTTTAAAATTTTGTTTGTACTGGAGTTTGAATTCAGGACCTCACACTTTCTTGGCAGGTGCTCTATGACTTGGGCCACACTTCCAGCCTGCTTTTTAAAAATTTTTTGGTGGTGGGTGCTGGGGATTGAATACAAGGCCTTGTACATGTTAGGAAAATGCTCCACCGAGTGACAACCTCAGCCCCTATGTTTTATCTTTTAAAATATCATTAGACTGTTTTTCATAGAGGTACATCATTTTACATTCTGTATTAGTCCAGTTTCTGTTACTGTAACAGAATACATGAAGCTGAGTATTCTTAAAGAAAAGAGGTTTATTTACCTTATAATTTTGGAGGCTGAAAGTCCAAGAAAGAGTGGCCTCATCTGTTTGGACTCTGGTGAGAGCCCCTTGGCTGTGTCACAATGTGATAGATGACAGCATGGTGGGAGCATGAGCAAGAGGGAGAGATCCCATGGCAAGACAGAAAGCCAGAAGGATTCAAGGGCCAGGCTCCCTCTTTTTTTTTTCTTTTATTATTCATATGTGCATACAAGGCTTGGGTCAGCCAGGCTCCCTCTTTTTGTAACAACCCATCCTCTTGAGAACTAACTACTCAAGATCAGCATTCATCACTTTTGAGGGTAGCATCTCTAATAACCTAGCCATCTTCCACTACACCCATCTCTTGAAACTTCCACCACATCTTAATACTTTCACTCTGGGGGCCAAACTTCCAGGTTTTAAGTAATAATACAGTAGTGATTATAGTTTCCATGCTCTACCAGGTCCCCAGAAGTAATCCATCCTGAGTAACTGAAACTTTGTATGCTTTGACCAGCATTACACCTTTTTCCAAGCTCCAGCCCCTGATGGCGTTTGATGTTTTAGATATCACATATAAGTGAGATCACACAATGTTTGTCTTTCTGTCTCTAGCTTATTTTACTTGGCATAACGTTCTCCAGGTTCAACTGTGTTGTCACAAATGACAGGGTTTCCTTCTCTCTTTTCATGGTGGGGCTGGGATTTGAACTCAGGGCTTTCCACATTGCTAGCAGGCACTCTACTGCTTGATCCATACCTGCTGTCCAGGGTCTCACTTTTATGGCAGGGCCGGCCTGGACTAGAATCCTCCTATTTATACTTCCATATGGCTGAGATGATAGGCATGTTCTGGTTGAGATGGAGGTCTTGCTGTTTGCCCAGCCTGGCCTCAAACTGCAGCCCTCCCAATCTCTACCTCCCGAATAGCTAGGATTACAGGTATGAGCCACCACGCCCAGCTAACAATAGGAAACTAACACAGGTTGCTTTTTCTCAGCATTATATATGTATTTCACAAAATATTATTCTTACTGTGATTTCCACTTAATGACGCAAAAGCAATTCTTTTTTTCTTTTTTTTTCCGGTACTGGGGTTTGAAGTCAAGGCCTTGCACTTGCTAGCCAAGCACTTTACCACTTGAGCCACACCTCCAGTCCATTTTGCTTTAGTTATTTTTCAGATGAGGTCTCATGTTTTTGCCCAGGGCCTTGGACCACGATCCTCCTACTTATGCCTCCCTCATGGCTGGGATTCCAGGTATGCCCCACCATGCCTGACTTATTTGCTCAGATGGGGTCTTGCTAATGTTTTTGCCTGGGCTGGCCTCAAACTGCAATTCTCCTGATTTCTACCTCCCAAGTAGCTGGCATTACAGGCATGAACCACCATGCCTGGCACTAAAAACCATTCTTAATTCACCAGCTATATAAAAACCAACACCAGGTCAGATTGAGTCTGCAGGCCATAGTCTGGATATAAACTATGAAAATGAAATGCAGTGAAAATGAGTAAACTATAGTTACCATGACAACACATGATAAACTTCATAAATACAAAGCTATATTTTATAGCTCTGGGCATCAGAAGTCCAACATGAATCTCACTGGGGTGAAGTCAAGGGCTGTGTTCCTTCCTGAGGTCATAAAGAATACGTTTCCTGGGCTCTTCCAGCTACCAGAATCTGCCTACATCCCTTGGTTTGCAGCCTCTTTCTCCATCCTCATAGCCAACAATATTGCACCGAGTCCTTCGCATGCTACCATTTATCTGGTTCTGCCTTTTCTGCTGCTTCTTCTGTTTTTCAGGACTCTCATGATTACATTGAACCCGCTTAGAATATCTAAAATAATCTCTCTGAAACAAATGGCAGGGACCCATCTCTTCCTGGGACACTGAGACAGAAGTTAAGCATTGTTAGAGCACTGTTAAATATTATTAAAGTACCGTTACTGAGAAGCCTTTGTTGTAAGCACTCTTTTGCAGTTTTTTCCCTTTAAATATGGTGAGACATTGGGGGCTGGATGGACTTAACTCTTTAATCGATGGCTGCTAGACCCTTCTCCAGAGCCCTGGCTGCCTTGAGCAAAGGACTGCCAACTGTGCAACCAGACAGCCCTCATGCCAACACCCAAAGCATGACTCCAGCTCCAGAAGACCCGGCCACAGCAAGCAGCTTGTACCAGACCTCAGTCTAACAGAAAATCTGTGATTGGTGCAAACACAATCCTTCATTTGCATAACAGACTGTACCATGATTGGTGTAAACATCAGAGGACTGCCATGACCGGTGCAGACACCCCTGTTGCCTTCCCCTTCTGGCTACATAAGCAGGCTGCTCAAATTACTTTGTGAGCAGCTGTGAGACAGTGACCTTGCTGCTCGCCTGGTGTTACACCAGCTCGTGGTCCTGCTTACCTTTGCTGAGCTGGTTACAGGAAGAAAAAGAAGAGAAGCAGCAGTGGTCATCAGTAGAGAGTCTCAGCAGGCATTGGAGACCTGTAATACTTAGGGTGTTGGACTAGAACCCCAAGTGGTATGACTGCAGCCCTAGCTGTCAAAGGCCCAGGGCTGACTGCCGCTGCTCACTGTCATCCACTGTGCTGCTTACAAATACCCACAGGGCAGGGGAAACTGGAAGAGCTTCTCCCCCACCCATGATTTCTATCTGGGTACAGCAAAAGGACTCAGCCCATTGGCTTGTAATATCCCTAGCTTAAAGCCATGTGATTAGCAAGCTTAACTTTATCTGCTAGCTCAGTCCCCCCTTTCATGTGACCAAACATTGCCACAATTCATAAGAACCTAAAGAAAAACAAAGAAGTGATTGCCATAAAAGTTAGGATAGTTGACATTTTGGTGTAGAGGTGAAGGCAAACCAATTGAGAGGGGACCCAAGGGAGGCGTCTGAATGCTGGCAATGTTCTTGACCTGTGCGGGGTTAGAAAGGTATTTGCTTTATGATAATTCATGCAGATGTCAATTTATGTGTGCCGATCACATGTATGTACATTATTTTCACAATAAAACGTTTAATAATTAAAGAAAAGAGTGAAAGAGAGAAGGGGAGAGAACGTCAAATTTGGAATCATTAAGCAGTATGTGGCGGAAGTGTGTGTGTGATTATTATTTATGCAAATGCAGTTCACAGCCAGCATTTTACTGCTCTAAATTTTAATATTAATAGACTTCCAGGGATTCTGTGATATTTGAGTAAGGCCTCCGATATGAGAGGGACCAAGACAAATAAACCAAAGGGGAGTCCAGAGGAAACAGACACAATATGGAGAGCTGATGAAAAGCAAAACAGCAACAGAAGAAAAGACACACATCTTTGGACTGAGGGGTCATACTAAGAACACAACGATTCAATTCCCAGTACCACCAAAAAAGAAAAACCCACAAAAATTGTACAGCATGAAAAAATACCACCTTGCCAGGTACTGGTGATTCATGCCTGTAATCCTAGCTACTCAGGAGGCAGAGATCAGGAGGATTGCAGTTTGAGGTCAGCCTGAGCAAATAGCTCACAAGACCCTATCTCAAAAATACCCAACACAGAACAGGGCTGGTGGAGTAGCTCAAGCAGCAAGAGTGCCTGCCTAGCTAAGTGTGAGGTCCTGATTAACATTGGAGTCCTTATTCCCATTTCCTGCATGAGGAGCAGGAAATGCCCCTCCTTTTGGGGCAGTTGCAGGGTTTGAATTCAGGACTTTGCACTTGCTAGGTAGGTGCTCTACCAATTGAGTCATGCCTCCAACCCTGCTTCTCCCTTTTTCCCCACTTTTACCTACTTTATCTTGACATATTAAAACAAATCCTTGCTAAAATTTCCACCTTGTGAGATTCTCCTTGTTGCGAGACACCTTGAAATTCTTTTCATGTGTGGATCTCAAGTTCCTGTGATTTTGCATGGAGACTGGGAAGCTGAAGGAATCCCCTCATCCCTCACCTAGTGACAGAAGACTGGGGAGTCTGAGCCAGTAGTTGAATCTCACAAGTAAGAGACTAACTTGATGTCTTCTGGTCCTGACTGTGGTAGCCCATCAACAGAATTTTATGCCAACTGAATTTCCCATGCCACCTCCTAACTAAGAGAAGGAAATGACTATTTGGTTTCCTTTCTAGGTAGGGCTGGCAATCCATTCTCAGCGTGAAACAGACACAGAAAACGGACTGTCGATCCTTGCACCCCCTTTAAGATGAAAAGGGACCAAAGTTTAGGGGAGAAATTAAATAGAGTAAATAGATAGAAGAGGAGACATAGAAACTATATTTATTATTTTTAATAAGTATTGAAAGCATGCTGGGGGCATGGCTTAAGTGGTAGAGTGACCACCTAACAAGCATGAGGCCCTGGGTGCAAACCCCAATATTGCAAATAAATAAATAAATATTTAAAGTGCCAGACTCAGAAATTAGAACCAGGAAGTAAACTGAAAAAGCTGAGCAGCAAGCTCCCTGCTATGGCATCCTTTTAGATGTTAAGTTACAAGAATAGAGAGGCATAAAGGGGCTGTCTGCTTCCACCTTCTTCCTTGGTATGGTAAGAAGCTACAAACTAAGGGAAGTCCTAAAACTCACCTCTTGTCCCTGTGTTTTAGGTAGGCCTAGATTCCATCTCTGTTTTAGAATAATGAACAGCACTCATCTTGGCCACCTAGGACAATTGTCTAGTGACTAGGGGCTGCTACACATGACCACATGTACTCTCCCAGCTCAGAAAGTATACTGGCCACAGAGAAGAGCCACCATTTTGAGTTGTAACTCAAATGTGGGGAGTGTGAAAGGTTTCTACCTTTTCCTCCCCATCTCTCTCTACTTTATCCTGTTGTACTAAAAATATCCTTGCTAATATTTCAAAATAAAATAAAATAAAAACAAATTAACATCAATTCTACAAAATCTCTTCCTTGATACCAAAACCAAAGATGATTTTTAAAAGCATGCAAGTAAGAAACTCCTAACGCATGCACAACCAGTAACTCTCATGAACACAGATGCAAAAATTCTCAAAAACTATTATCAAGTCAAATTCAACAATATATATATAAAGAAAAAATATCTCAAATAAAGGAATTTAGCCTTAGAATGCAAAGCTTGCTTGATATTGGTAAAATAAACTATCAAATCAATTATATCAATTGTTTATAAAAGAAAAACACATTATCCTATCAATTGATGAGGAAAAAAAGCTTTTTGACAAAACTTAACCACCACTTAAGACAAAAACTTTCAGTAAACTATGACTACAAAGGAACTTCCTTAGCCCAATAAAGGGCTAGCATCATATTTCATAGTGAAAATCTAAATGCTTTTCCCCCAAGATAGAACAAGGCAAGAATGTCTAGGCTTACCACTCCTATTCAACATCATAGTAGTAGTCTTAGCGAATGTATCATAAGAAAAAGAAATAAAAGGGCTGGCAGAGTGGCTCAAGTGGTAGAGCTGCTTAGCAAGTGCAATGCCTTGAGTTGAAACGCCAGTACCACCAACAAAAAGAAAAGAAAATGCATTCTAATAGGAAAGAGAGAAATAAAATAAGCAGGTTTTTTGTTTGTTTAAGACAGTCTCACTATGCAACCCAGTGAGGCCTCAAACTTGAGATCCTCCTTCTTCAGCCTCCCAAGTGCTGGGATTACAGGAGTGTACAGCCTGCCCAGCTATGAACAGTTGGATTTCTTCCTTTCCTATTGGAATGCATTTTAACATGATTATCTACATAGAAAGTCCCATAGAATCTGCCTAAAATTTCTAGAACTAGCAAGTGAGTTTGGCAAGATCACAGGATGCAACATCAATACATTAAAAAAATCAATTTTGTTTCTATAAACAGTAAATGGGCAAATGGGCACCAAAATTCTGAAAGTATATAATTCACGTTTCCCAAACACTGTGTCATTGCAAACACTGCCATATTTAGGGATTAATCTAACAGAACATGGGCAAAATTTACATTCTGAAAACCACAAAATGCTCATGAGCGAAGTCCAGTAAGAACCAAATAAATGGAGAGACATACCTTGCCAATGGTTCAGAATTAACAGCATAGTAAAAATATAAATTATCCTAAAGCTGATCTATGTATTAGCAATACAATGAAAACAGCAGCAGGACTTTTGTAGATATAAATAAGCTGATTCTAAAATTTATATGGAAAGGCAAAGTAACTAGAATCACCAAAACAATTTTTTAAAGAATAATATTGGATGCTGGGTGTGGTAGCGCAGGCCTGTTGTCCCAGCTACGAGGGAGGCATAAGTAGGAGGATCTGTGGGCCAGGCAAAAAATGTGAGGTACTATCCAAAAAGTAACTAAAGCAAAAAGAGTTGAGGTGGGTGTGGTCAAGTGGCAAAACTCTTGCAAAGCAAACATGAGACCCTGAGTTCAAATCCCAGTACGACTCTCCCCAAAGAATATTAGAAGACTCATACTATCTGCTTTTTGGTTTTGTGATACTGAGAATCAAACCCACATTACGCATTCTAGGCAAATGCTTCACCACTGAGCTATATTGAGCCAGGCTAGAGTTAGGGAAAGTTCAGAACGCCTAAAAAATATATGACTTAATACTGCATTTCAGATTGACCATGCCCTGGCCCAGGGACCACCTTTACCTGGCCAGGAACCACCCATACCCCTCCCACTCATTGATTATTGGATGGGAATCACCTGTTTCCTCCCTTCCCATGGATTAGCATATGTTTTAAAAGCACGAAGAGGAGCACAAGCTCTCTCTGCCTCAAGATTCCACCTGCACCCACTATGCTCCCTTTTGTATTTCCCTTCCCTAACTTTTAACAAACTCCATTTACACCCACGTGTCCTGCCATGGATTCTTCCACATGGGACACAAGGACTTTGAAAATCTTCTGATCAGACTGCACTGGCTGCCATTAACAATATCTCCGGCCCCTACATTATCTGCTTGTAAGATTTAGTATAATTCTACAATAATTAAGACAGTGTGCATCAGTGTAATATAAATCAATGGAAAAGAATAGACCTAGCCCCAAGTAAGTAGGTACTGACAAATGATTTTGACAATTGTACAAGGAAATTTAATGAACAAAGTATAACCTTTTCAAAATATGAGAACCTGAAACCCAAAAGTATGTTTATATTATTTTTATACTTACCTAGGCAAATAACATCACCCATGCTTTATATTTCTTCATGTAGATTAGTTACCCATAAATAAACATGACATAAAACTAAAAATACAGTGAAGTTATTCAATAAACAATTACCTTCAGAAAATATTGTTTTACAGAATTTCCTTAAGCAAAATACTCAGAAAAATATAAACACATGACGAAAGATCATATAATAGTTTTAATGATTTAAGATTTTAGAAGTTAATTTCATTTCTTTTTATTTGAAAGAATAAAATATATTGGTATCTAGTGGTTTCTGAAAATTCACTTTATTTTTTTATTTTATTTTATTTACTTTTGCAGTACTGGGGCTTGAACTCAGGGCCTTCACCTTGAGCCACTCCACCAGCCCTATTTTTGTGATGGGTTTTTCCACATAAGGTCTCGCGAACTATTTGTCCAGGGCTGACTGGCTTGGAACCGCGATCCACCTGATCTCTGCCTCCTGAGTAGCTAGGGTTACAGGCGTGAGCCACTGGTGCCTGGTGTTCACTTTATTTTATCATGCATGTTATCTTTATTTGCTCATATCAATCTGCTTATAAGATTAGTCCCTTTATAGTTTTTTCCACTCAAAGTCAATATGTATCTGCATGTATTAATTTATTTGGGAGGAGTATTATTCAATTGAGAAATGTATTAGATTTTTAGTGCTATATCTCAAATGCTATATCATAAATGTTAAGCCCAGATTTAAAAAGAATGAACCATGTTTATTATTTCTAACTGAAAACACTTCATAGTAAAAATATTCCTAAATGCAAATAATTTTATAAAATGATAAAATAAATTCCCTTCCCTTCCCGTATCCATTAGGGTGACCTTTTTATCCCCTTCTTGTGACATACTTTCTTGATTCTCTGCATGTCTTATAATTTGGGGCTGGAAACTAGAGGGATTCTTCCGTCCAAGGGCAAGTATATACAGGAACCCTCCCAGTCCCGCGCACACACAGAACCCTGTGCATTTGCCCACATTCCAGATCCCCAGGGATACTGTGAAGCTTTTCAAGGTTTCCTGGGCCTATCTCTTTCCCCAGATCTCTCTTTAAATATCCTAATTTCTGTCCTTGTTCCAGAAAGTATAGTGCTTTCCAAAGGGTAATACCAGTGTTCTTTGATTTTTTGCCAAAAATCTCTATTGTCTTCTACAACACACTGGGGATAGGACATTTCTGCAGTCCTCCAAATTGAATCAACCTATCTGGTAGCAGCAAAGCCGTCTGTAGGGCTGCTGTACAGCAGATGTAGGAGCAAAGACTATAGCATCCCGAGTTAAAAGCCCATGGGCCTCACTATTCTTACAGATGACCATAATTTTCCTTGAAAAACACTTCAATTTGTGGTGTGAATGCTGTTAATTCATAGAGTTCCAAAGTTAGTTACTCTTTGATTATTTCCCCAGTTTTATTAGAGCTTTTATTTTTATTTTTTTATTTAATTTTCTCTGGTGCCAGAGCCTCATGCAGGCTGAGCACATGTTTTACTACTGAGCTATACCCTTGTTATTTCTGTTTACAGATTTACAGATAGCCTCACTCTGAAATTCTGGAAGTCTCATTCCTACCTTCATATTCTTTGTTTTTGACAGTACTGGAAATTGAACTTCGGGCCTTGAACTTGCTAAGCAGGCACTCTGGTACTTGAGCCACTCCACGAATCCTCCATCTTTTTTTTTTTTCATTTTTCTTTTATTATTCATATGTGCATACAAGGCTTGGTTCATTTCTCCCCCCTGCCCCCACCCCCTCCCTTACCACCCACTCCGCCCCCTCCCTCTCCCCCCCCTCAATACCCAGCAGAAACTATTTTGCCCTTATTTCTAATTTTGTTGTAGAGAGAGTATAAGCAATAATAGGAAGGAACAAGGGGTTTTGCTGGTTGAGATAAGGATAGCTATACAGGGCATTGACTCACATTGATTTCCTGTGCGTGGGTGTTACCTTCTAGGTTAATTCTTTTTGATCTAACCTTTTCTCTAGTACCTGTTTCCTTTTTCCTATTGGCCTCAGTTGCTTTAAGGTATCTGCTTTAGTTTCTCTGCGTTAAGGGCAACAAATGCTAGCTAGTTTTTTAGGTGTCTTACCTATCCTCACCCCTCCCTTGTGTGCTCTCGCTTTTATCATGTGCTCATAGTCTAATCCCATTGTTGTGTTTGCCCTTGATCTAATGTCCACATATGAGGGAGAACATACGATTTTTGGTTTTTTGAGCCAGGCTAACCTCACTCAGAATGATGTTCTCCAATTCCATCCATTTACCAGCGAATGATAACATTTCGTTCTTCATGGCTGCATAAAATTCCATTGTGTATAGATACCACATTTTCTTAATCCATTCATCAGTGCTGGGGCATCTTGGCTGTTTCCATAACTTGGCTATTGTGAATAGTGCCGCAATAAACATGGGTGTGCAGGTGCCTCTGGAGTAACAGTCTTTTGGGTATATCCCCAAGAGTGGTATTGCTGGATCAAATGGTAGATCGATGTCCAGCTTTTTAAGTAGCCTCCAAATTTTTTTCCAGAGTGGTTGTACCAGTCTACATTCCCACCAACAGTGTAAGAGGGTTCCTTTTTCCCCACATCCTCGCCAACACCTGTTGTTGGTGGTGTTGCTGATGATGGCTATTCTAACAGGGGTGAGGTGGAATCTTAGCATGGTTTTAATTTGCATTTCCTTTATTGCTAGAGATGGTCAGCATTTTTTCATGTGTTTTCTGGCCATTTGAATTTTTTCTTTTGAGAAAGTTCTGTTTAGTTCACTTGCCCATTTCTTTATTGGTTCATTAGTTTCGGGAGAATTTAGTTTTTTAAGTTCCCTGTATATTCTGGTTATCAGTCCTTTGATGTATAGTTGGCAAATATTTTCTCCCACTCTGTGGGTGTTCTCTTCAGTTTAGAGACCATTTCTTTTGATGAACAGAAGCTTTTTAGCTTTATGAGGTCCCATTTATCTATGCTATCTCTTAGTTGCTGTGCTGCTGGGGTTTCATTGAGAAAGTTCTTACCTATACCTACTAACTCCAGAGTATTTCCTACTCTTTCTTGTATCAACTTAAGAGTTTGGGGTCTGATATTAAGATCCTTGATCCATTTTGAGTTAATCTTGGTATAGGGTGATATACATGGATCTAGTTTCAGTTTTTTGCAGATTGCTAACCAGTTTTCCCAGCAGTTTTTGTTGAAGAGGCTGCTATTTCTCCATCATATATTTTTAGCTCCTTTGTCAAAGATAAGTTGCTTATAGTTGTGTGGCTTCATATCTGGATCCTCTATTCTGTTCCCCTGGTCTTCATGTCTGTTTTTGTGCCAGTACCATGCTGGTTTTATTGTTATTGCTTTGTAATATAGTTTGAAGTCAGGTATTGTGATACCTCCTGCATTGTTCTTTTGACTGAGTATTGCCTTGGCTATTCGTGGCCTCTTGTGTTTCCATATAAATTTAACAGTAGATTTTTCAATCTCTTTAATGAATGTCATTGGAATTTTGATGGGAATTGCATTAAACATGTAGATTGGGGAGTATCGACATTTTTACTATGTTGATTCTACCAATCCATGAGCATGGGAGATCTCTCCACTTTCTATAGTCTTCCTCAATCTCTTTCTTCAGAAGTGTATAGTTTTCCTTGTAGAGGTCTTTCACATCTTTTGTTAGGTTTACACCTAAGCATTTGATTTTTTTTGAGGCTATTGTAAATGGAATTGTTTTCATACATTCTTTTTCCGTTTGCTCATTGTTAGTGTATAGAAATGCTAATGATTTTTCTATGTTGATTTTATATCCTGCTACCTTGCTATAGCTATTGATGATGTCTAGAAGCTTCTGAGTAGAGTTTTTTGGGTCTTTAAGGTATAGGATCATGTCGTCTGCAAATAGGGATATTTTGACAGTTTCTTTACCTGTTTGTATTCCTTTTATTCCTTCTTCTTGCCTAATTGCTCTGGCTAGGAATTCCAGTACAATGTTGAATAGGAGTGGAGATAGTGGGCATCCTTGTCTGGTTCCTGATTTTAGAGGCTGATCCTCCATCTTCATATTCTTAATAACACCTTTATAAAAGCAGGATTCTCATTGTGATGAAATACATTTTGTAGTTTGACATTCAGAATGTAAAAGACAAAATGCAGATATCTTAGAAGATCCTCAGTTCTCTTCCTTTTCTCTTTCTTTCTCCATCCCTTCCTCCCTCCCTTCTCCCTCTCCTCTCTCCCTTCTCCCCTTCCCCCCTCCCCTCCCTCTCTGTCACTCTCTTTCTTTTCTTCTCTCTCTCTCTCTCTTTCTCTCCCTACCTTCTCTATAAACCTTGGGTAAACATCAAGCCATAGTGACTGTTCTGGTGGTTATTGGGATTGCATTAATCATCCTGAACCAGAAGCACAAAAGCACAAAAATCTCCAATGGCAAGTTTTGGTTAAAGATGAAAAATAACTGCTTAAACCAAAGCTACAAAAACATGTACTCAATGTTCCCTTGGCTTATAAAAACCCTACTACTTCTTTAACTGGTGAGTCACCAGGTTTTGGAGTGCTACTTTATAAATATCAGCTGAACATCTATTCGAGTGACATTGGTCATTTTCTTTTGAAAAGGTCTGTTATACATTTAAAATTAGTTTTTTGATATAATGTTTAGGGCATTGCTATAGTTTGAAACTTAAGTTTTCCAAGAGTTCCATGTGTTGAAGGCTTTGTCCCCAACTCAGTGCCACTGGGGCATGATCAATACTTTAAGAGGTGGGGCCTCATGGGAGGTCTTTATGTCATTGGTGGCATGCCCTTGAAAGGGGATCATAGAGGCCCACCCCCTTCCTCTTTCTCTCATCTCCCCCCAGGTGAGCAGTTTTGCTCTGTCATGAATTCTCACCATGATGCACTGCCTCAAAGTCAAAGCAACAAGGCCAACCAATCATGAAGGAAATCATTTCTCTCTATAAGTTGACTATCTCAGGTACTTGTTATAGTAACAGAAAGCTGACTAACACAGGTGTGCATCATCATTTTTTTTCTCATATGGATGTCCAATTATACCAGCACCATTTGTTGACAGGACCACTGTTTCTCCATTGACATGCTTTTTTCCTCTGTGAAAATCAGTTTACTGTATATGTGTGAATATATTTCTCAATTCTGTTCTATTGATGTATGTGTCTATCCTTTTGCCAATACCATTCTAGTTGTCCAATAAGCCTAGTGTCATTCTTCTACCTCTGTTGTTCTTTTTCAAAATTATTTTGGTTAGTCTACTTTCTTTTGCTTTTTCATGTAAATTTGAAATCAGCCTGTCAATTATTGCTGGGGGTTTATTGGAAATTTTTCTTTTTTTTTAATGGGGGTTTCGAGCTTGCAAAACAGGTGCTCTACAACTTGAGCCACACTTCCTGCCCATTTTGCTCTGGTTATTTTGGAAATGGGGTCTGGCTTCCAGCTTTGATCCTCCCAATCTCAGCCTTCCAAGTAGCTAGGACTACAGGCGTGAGCCACTGGCACCTGGTTCCTTCATTTTTTTATTATAGTAAAATTTTGGGACATAAGATTTGCCATTTTAACGATTTTAAGTGTATAATTCAGTAGCATTCATTACATTCATTTATAAATCAATTTGGGGAAACTGATTGAGACTTCCAATTTATGCGTTCTGTCCATTTAGGTGTTTATTGATTTCTCTCATTAGTGTTTTGCAGTTTGATCTTTACATATTTTGTTAGATTAATTCCTTATTATTTTTTGCTATTGAAGATTTCAGTTTTTAAGTTTCAATATCCAGTTGTTCATTGTTAGTATATAGTTGCATTTTGCATTTTGACCTTACATCCTGAGAACTTAGTAAACTCACTTAGCAGTTATGGTACCTTTTTTGTAGAATCTTTGAGATTACACAGACAATTATGCAATCTGCAAATGAAGACAGTTTTATTTCTTATTTCTAATTTAGGTAAGGGTTACATTTTCTGCCTTATTGTATGGTTAAGACCTCCAACATTATATTGAACAGGAATGGTCATAGTGGACATCCTTGTCTTGTTCCCCATTCACAGAAGAAAAATATTTAGTCTCCCCAATAATATGTCATCTGTAGTTTTCATAGGTGACCTAAATTGAAGTTCTCTTTAATTCCTAGTTTTATCATAAATGAATGAATTTGTCAGTTTTTTTGTACATTTATTAAGGTTGTCATAGTGCTTTCTCCTTTACTTTGTTAATATGGGGAATTACATTTACTGAGACAAAGAATTGATAAGAAAGAAGACAAACAGCAAGATCCACATTAATAACTAAGTTAAATTCAAATTGTCTAAACATAAGGATCAAAACACAGAATTTGTCAACTTTATAAAAAAATCAAACCAAACTCTAGTCTGTCTGTAGGAAACCCATTTTAAGTATAGCATTATAGATAGATTAAAAGTAAAGGGAAAGATATACTATGAAAACACTAAGCCACAGAAAACCAAACCAGCGAGAATGAAATTTGAGGAAGTAGACTTCAGTAATATTGCCTGGGATAAAAAAGAATGTTACAAAAGATAAAAGGAAACATTCACCAAGGAAACAATAAGATTCAAAACTAATATGAACTTAACAACAGAGCTCTAAAATGCTTGAAACCAAACTAATCTATCAGGAAGGAGTGGTTAGTCAATTCTGCAGTAATACTTACAAACTTCAAGTCTCCTCTTTCAGTGACCAATAAAACAAGTTGACAGAAAATCAGTAATGATGTAGAAGATTTAAACAACACTGCCAACCAACTTTATCTATTTGATATTGTTAGAACTCTCATCATCAACAGCAGAATAAACAATCTTGGCAAGTACAGATAAGTCATCTACCAAGATAGATTATGTCTGCACCACAAAACTAACCTGAAAATCTTTTAAATAATTGAAATAATATGTTCTTTGACCACAATGAAATTAAACTAAAAATCAATAACAGAATAACATTTGAGCTATCCCCAAATATTTTTAAATTAAACAATATACTTCTTAGCAAATAATGAGTGAAAGCAAACATAACAGGGGAAAAGGGAAATTAGCTTTAATGAATGAAAATGAAAACACAACATATCAAAATTTGTGAAATGCAGTTACAGCAGTTTTTAAAGAGGAATTTATAGCATTAAATGCTAAAAAAATAAATAAGAAGGCTGAGGGTGTAGCTCAAGTGGCAAAGCACTTGCCTAGTAAGTTCAAGGCCCTGAGTTCAAATTCTAGTGCCACCCTCCCCAAGAAAAAGAAGAAGGAGAAAGAGGAGGAAGAGGAGAATTCCAGGGTAAGATGGCAGAATAGAAGCATCCTTCACTGACAACGTGAGTGAGAAGAGTCAGGGCAACAAAGGAGAATCTATATTCCAAGAAGAGAAAGAGGGGAAGAGCTCTAGGCATCAAAAACAAGGTGACAAGAAAGCTAAAAACCATGGAGAAGCAGTAAGGCAACTCAGGGAAAAAGTAGGCAACTCCAACTGGGAAGGGGAACCCAACACCTCAAAGCACAAGGTAATCCTGGAGAGTGCAGGCAGCCCTAATAATGACAGACTGGAAGTCCTAATAGCAGGAGAAACCCATGGTTCTTACAAGCATTAAATCTAGTATGGGGATTTGGCCCAAAAGTGACTCCTCCTACATTAAAAAAAAAGCTAGCTTCAGTGAAGAAATCTTTTATATTGCTCACCATATCTGAGAATGCTATAGCCAGAGACCATCTTGAGAAGGGGCTTACTGTTAGGGATTAAAATACTCTGGGCATCAGAAAACACAAAACAATCACAATTCAGGGGTGTGGGGGACACCCTGCCATAATGTCTAGGTGGGAGATGGCCATGATAGATAGTTGTGGAGAGAAATTCAAACATCAGGGAAAAGGTTGTGGAGATCTTAGTGATCTATCATGCCTCAATCCTGCCTTCTGTGAAGAGGAATAAGACCAGTCTCAAATAATTTAGTGGAGGTGAGGGGTGGGGTTTGCTTGATCCTGCTCCCCCTACACTCCTACACAGAACTCAGTGGTCTGTTTGTTTCCCTCCACTCTCTGAAGTATTAGGGGGTACTCCCATGGCCTGGACATTTGCCACATCTCTGAGTACACAGACTGAGGATCTCTAGAGTGCCTTTTGGGCCCACATTTCACCCAATCTTACTGGAATTGCAGGGGCTCTAAGCTTCATCATGCCCCCTGCACACACAAAACACCTGTGAAGCTTGGGAGCACCCACCTGACCTACATACTGCTGTTGGGGCTAGTGGTGGGTGACTCTGGATGCACATGCAAAAAGCCTCAGAAGTGAATACAAGTCTGCTGCAGACAGCACACAATACACCCTTAACCAGTCTAGCAGGAATGTGGGGCAGAGCTCAGGCTACAATATAGCACCAATCTGTTCAGTGGGAGCTGAGAGGAATTATACCAGGCCTCAGAAGTGACCCACTGTTCCTGCCACCCTACCATATTTGGTGGGTCCTGATATTAGAGGACCTGAAAAGAAGCTCTTCCAGACAAAGAACCTTAGCTAGAAGGAATTTTTGACTCATTTTTCTTTTTCTCCCTTTCTTCTCATTTTTACTTACTTTTGTCTAACTTTATTTACTTTTTCTGTAATTGGATTTTTATTTCCTTTCTTCTTTCTCCCTTTTTAAAAAAATCTTGCATCTTTTTTCTTTTTTCCCTTTCCCCACTCCCTTTTCTATTATTTCATTATTATTTTACCTTTATAAATTTTTAACTTTTTAGTTTATTCTATATATTTTTGTCCCTTTATTTTCTATGGTTATTGGTGGTATAGTTGTTTTAATTAGTTTTTACTATATTTATATACAGACTTCTCTTGTAGTGCTGGGAGTCAAACCCAGGACCTTATGCATGCTGGGCAAGTGCTCTTCCACTAAGCTACATCCCCAGACCTTAAGTTTTGGAGACAGGATCTCATTATGTAGTCCAGGCTGACCTCAGGCTTGTGATTCTCTGCCTCTCAAGTGCTAGGATTATAGTCATGCATCACCACACTTGGACTTCTGGTTTGTTTTGGTGTCATTGTTGTTGTTATTGCTATTTCATTTCTTCTCTTTAAGTAGTACTGGAAGAAAAGGATGCTGACTAAGAAGACCCTCACATAAAAGTGAAAGAGATATCTATACCATCAGATGCACAAATCTCAACATAGTAACTCAAAAAATATGAAAAAAACAAGGCAACGTGACTGCTCCAAAAGTTCCTAATTCTAGTAACTGAATCCAAGGATACTGAAGTGGATGAAATGTTGGACAAGGAATTCAAAAGACTAATTTTCAAAAATGATCAAAAAACAGCTTAATGAATTAAGGTAGACAATACAGGATATGAAAGAAATTCAATAGCTAGAGATTCTGAAAAAGAGTCAAACAGAAATCTTGAAACACTCAGTTTGAAGCCTCACAATAGACAAGATCAAATGGAAGAAAGAATATCAAGGCATGAAGACAAGGTTGATAAATTGTAACATTCAGAAAGTAATAAAGAGGAGAGATTCCAAGATGGCGACTACAGGGAGGAAGGAGAAAGTGTGCTTCCTAAAGTAAAATCTTGGAGAGACACTGGAGATACATCTGGCAGGAAAAACCACCAAGAAGAGGCAAAACTCCAACACCTCCACACCCCCAGCCTGCACATAGCATCTCCACTCCACGTTAAACAGAGAAACCAGGAGGGCTCCCCCACTGGCAGATGCCAGCTCCTACCCTGCTTGGGAGATGCAGACCACCAGGTGAGCAAATAAGTGGTATGCAGTAATCCCACAGACAACCCTGGGACAAATCAGCATAGCCCCCTGGACAGACTGACCCCTGCCCAGGGAAAAAAGAAAAAACAAACAATAATAAACAAGCAGCTGAAAAAAAAAGACAAGTAGCAAAGAGGGTGGGGTGCTCTGAGCTCTGGAGAGTGGGGGAGGGGCACTCCCTCACAGAACTGTAAATAAACAAGCTGGCCAGAGAAAGCAGGAGTGGTGGCACCTACCCAGCAACCTTGGAGTAGGGAAAGCTTGTAACAGTGGCTGTCATGTGAAAAGCTCCACTGGAGGGGGGAAGGGGCACTTTCCTGCACAAACTGTAAATAAACAAGCCAGCCAGAGAAGGCGGGTGTGGTGCCACCTCCCACAGTGTGCTTGGAGAGAGGAAGGCATCGAACAGAGGCTAAAGTGTAGCACGCTCCACGAGAGAGTGGGGAAGGGCACTTCCCCATGCAAACTCTAAATAAAAAAGGACTGCAATTGCAACAGGCAGGTAGGGCTATATACTGGAGAAAACAAAAGGAGAACTCTAAATAAACAAAGCCTGCAGGGCTAAGTGAGTGCAAAGCTCATTCCTGAGATCTGCAATAAATAAAGCCTGCAGCAGCAGCTGGCTGACAGTAGGTGCCAGATAGACATTCACAAAGCTGTCTCCAGACTCTTTTTTTTTTTTCTTTGTTGGGACAATGACAGAACTACTACTCAAACACCAACACCAGGACTGGATGCTGAAGGACTAACACCAAAACTATTAAGACTGAAACTTTATTGCATTTGAACTTGGGGATTTTTTTTTTATCCTTTCTCTGTCTCTCTAATGCCTGTTTAGCACACTGTTGATTAGTACACTATCTCTCCCTGTTTATTTCTTTGGCTCTGTTTTTTTTGTTGTTTGTTTGTTTTTGTTTTTTTTCCCTTTTTCTTTACCTTCTTTGCTTTCCCTCTCCTCTCACCCTTCCATTCTAGATATCATCATTGTTACTATTACAAGATAGACAATACTGAATTACACACAGTATAGGGACAGTAACAGTACCAAGGGCAATGATGAGAAGATGGAAAAAAGAGGGAAACCATTTCCCCCTCAATAATAAATTAGTACAGGAACCAGAGGGAAATGAAGAAAACAGATGCCCAGATCCAGACTCCAACAAAACGAAGATAAACTATGCCAAAGAACCCAATGAAGCCCACAAGAATAATTTAAAAGAAGACATACTACAGGTACTCAATGAGAATTTTATAGAGATGATACTGGATATGGTCAACCAAAATGTACAGGAGACACTCAAGAAATACCAAGACAACAAAAATAGAGAATTTAAGAAAGCACAAGAACAAATAAAAGAAACTATTGAAGCACTATATAAACACCAAAGTGAAACAAAGAATGTGATAAATAAAGAGATAAATGAAATCAGGGTGAAAAAAGACAATATTAAAGAGGAAGAAACTCAGGATATGGAAAACCTCAGAAAAAAGAACAAAATAGAATTGCAAAACAAAATGAAAGGCCAATCCAGCAGACTAGAACAAGCAGAAGACAGAATCTCAGAACTCAAAGATGAAATGGTAATTAAAGGAAAAACCAAAGAACTATTAGTTAAACAACTCAAGACCTGTGAAAAGAAAATGCAAGAACTTACTGACTCCATCAAAAGACCAAACCTGAGAATCAAGGGCATTGAAGAAGGAGAAGTGGTGCAAGCAAAAGGAATTTGTAATATATTTAACAAAATAATAACAGAAAATTTCCCAAATCTAGAGAAAACTATGCCCATACAGGTACAGGAGGCCTCCAGAACACCAAACAGACCTGACCAAAATAGAACTACCCCATGACATATTATCATTAAAACAACAAGTACAGAGACTAGAGAAAGAATATTGAATGCTGTAAGAGAGAAAAAACAAATAACATACAAAGGTAAACCCATCAAAATCACAGCAGATTTCTCAACAGAAACATTAAAAGCAAGAAGAGCTTGGGGTGAGGTTTTCAGGGCACTGAATGAAAATAACTTCAACCCTAGGATACTCTACCCAGAAAAACTATAATTCAAATAGATGGAACAATAAAAGTCTTCCATGATAAGCAGAAACTAAAACAATATATGACCACAAAGCCACCACTACAAAAGATTCTTCAAGGGATTCTGTACACAGAAAGTGAAACCCAACATAACCATGAAAGGGCAGGCAGTATCAAACCACAGAAAATAAAAAGCAAGAAAGTAGAAAGTAACCTCAACTTAGGTACATACAATCAAACCTTCAAACAACTAAGACAACTAAATGACAGGAATCACCACATACCTATCAGTACTGACACTTAAAATGTTAATGGAATTAATTCCCCCATCAAAAGGCACTGTTTGACAAACTGGAATAAAAAGGAAAATCCAACAATTTGTTGCTTACAGGAGACCCAGATCATCGATAGAAATAAGCATAGGCTTAGGATGAAAGGCTGGAAAAAGATTTACCAAGCCAATGACCCCTGAAAACAGGCAGGACAGTAGCAATACTTATCTTGGACAAAGTAGACTTCAAACCTACATTGATCAAATGAGATAAAGAAGGACATTCCATACTAATAAAAGGGGAAATAGATCAAAAGGAAATAACAATTATCAACCTATATTCACCCAATGTCAATGCACCCAATTTCATCAAACACACACAGAAGGACCTAAAAGCATACATTAACTCCAACACAGTGGTCATGGGAGACTTTAACACCCCACTATCATCAATAGATAGGTCATCCAAACAAAAAATCAATAAAGAAATCCAAGATCTAAAACACACCATAGAGCAAATGGACCTAGTTGATGTCTACAGAACATTTCATCCAACTTCTACACAATATACATTTTTCTCAGCAGCCCACGGAACCTTCTCCAAAATAGATCATATCCTAGGGCACAAAGCAAGCCTCAGCAAATATAAGAAAATAGAAATTATACCATGCATTCTATCTGATCACAATGCATTAAACTAGAACTTAACAACAAAAACAATAGTAAAAAATATGCAAGCAGTTGGAAATCAAACAACTCATTGCTTAATGAACAATGGGTCACTGATGAAATAAAAGAGGAAATTAAAAGTTTCCTGGAAGTCAATGAAAATGAAAACACAACCTACCGGAACCTATGGGACACAGCAAAGGCAGTCCTGAGAGGAAAGTTTATAGCCATGAGTGCATATATTAAAAAGACTGAAAGATCTCAAATCAATGACCTAATGCTACATCTCAAACTCCTAGAAAAACAAGAACAAGCAAATCCCAAAACAAATAGAAGGAGAGAAATAATAAAAATAAGAGCTGAAACCAATGAAATAGAAACAAAAAAATCATACAAAGAATTAATGAAACAAAAAGTTGGTTCTTTGAAAAAATAAACAAGATTGACAGACCCCTAGCAAACCTGACTAAAATGAGGAGAGAAAAAACCCAAATCAGTAAAATCAGGAATGCAAAAGGGGAGATAACAACAAACACCATGGAAGTCCTGGAAATCATCAGAGACTACTTCGAGAACCTATATTCAAATAAATTTGAAAATCTTAAAGAAATGGACAGATTTCTAGATACTTATGATCATCCAAAACTGAAGCAACAGGACATTAATCACCTGAATAGATCTATAACACAAAATGAAATTGAAGCAGCAATCAAGAGTCTCCCAAAAATGAAAAGTCCAGGACCTGATGGATTCTCTGCTGAATTCTATCAGACCTTTAAAGAAGAACTAATACCAACCCTCCTTAAACTGTTCCACCAAATAGAAAGGGAAGGAAAACTGCCTAACACATTTTATGAAGCCAGTATTACACTTATCCCAAAACCAGGCAAAGACACCTCCAAAAAGAAGAACTATAGGCCAATCTCCTTAATGAACATTGATGCAAAAATCCTCAATAAAATAATGGCAAACCGAATTCAACAACACATCAAAAAGATCATTCACCACAACCAAGCAGGCTTCATTCCAGGAATACAGGGGTGGTTCAACATACACAAATCAATAAATGTAATATACCACATTAACAGAAGCAAAGGCAAAAACCACTTGATCATCTCAATAGATGCAGAAAAAGCCTTTGATAAGATCCAACACAATTTCATGATAAAAGCTCTAAGAAAACCAGGAAGAGAAGAAAAGTATCTCAACATTATAAAAGCTATATGTGACAAACCTACAGCCAGCACTATACTTAATGGTGAAAAACTGAAACCATTCCCTCTAAAATCAGGAATGAGACAAGGATGCCCACTATCCCCACGCCTATTCAGCATAGTACTGGAATTCCTAGCCAGAGCAATTAGGCAAGAAGAAGGAATAAAAGGAATACAAATAGGTAAAGAAACTGTCAAAATATCCCTATTTGCAGATGACATGATCCTATACCTTAAAGACCCAAAAAACTCTACTCAAAAGCTCCTAGACACCATTAACAGATATAGCAAGGTAGCAGGATATAAAATCAATATAGAAAAATCATTAGCATTTCTATACACTAATAATGAACAAACTGAGAAAGAATATATGAAAACAATTCCATTTACAATAGCCTCAAAAAAATCAAACACCTAGGAGTAAACTTAACAAAGGATGTGAAAGACCTCTATAAGGAAAACTATAAACTCCTGAAGAAAGAGATTGAGGAAGACTATAGAAAGTGGAAATATCTCCCATGCTCATGGACTGGTAGAATCAACATAGTAAAAATGGCTATACTCCCAAAAACAATCTACATGTTTAATGCAATTCCCATCAAAATCCCAATGACATTCATCACAGAGATTGAAAAATCTACTGTTAAATTTATTTGGAAACACAAGAGGCCACGAATAGCCAAGGCAATACTCAGTCAAAAGAACAATGCTAGAGGTATCACAATACCCAACTTCAAACTATATTACAAAGCAATAGCAATAAAAACAGCATGGTACTGGCACAAAAACAGACATGAAGACCAGTGGAACAGAATAGAGGACCCGGATATGAAGCCACACAGCTATAACCAACTTATCTTTGACAAAGGCACTAAAAATATACAATGGAGAAAAGACAGCCTCTTCAACAAAAACTGCTGGGAAAACTGGTTAGCAGTCTGCAAAAAACTGAAACTAGATCCATGTTTATCACCCTATACCAATATTAACTCAAAATGGATCAAGGACCTTAATAACGGACCCCAAACTCTAAAGTTGGTACAGGAAAGAGTAGGAAATACTTTGGAACTAGTAGGTATAGGCAAGGACTTTCTCAATTGAACCCCAGCAGCTCAGCAACTAAGAGATAGCATAGACAAATAGGACTTCATAAAACTAAAAAGCTTCTGCTCAAAAACAGAAATGGCCTCTAAACTGAAGAGAACACCCACAGAGTGGGAGAAAATATTTCCCAGCTACACATCAAACAAAGGACTGATAACCAGAATATGTAAGGAACTCAAAAACTAAACTCTCCCAAAATTAATGAACCAATAAAGAAATGGGCAAGTGAACTAAACAGAACTTTCTCAAAATAAGAAATTCAAATGGCCAAAAAACACATGAAAAAATGTTCACCATCTCTAGCCATTAAGGAAATGCAAACCAAAACCACACTAAGATTCCAGCTCACCCCTGTTAGAATTGCCATCATCAGAAACACCAACAACAACAGGTGATGGTGAGGATGTGGGGAAAAAGGAACCCTGGTGGGAATGCAAACTAGTACAACCACTCTGGAAAAAAATTTGGAGGCTTTTAAAAAATCTAAACATAGATCTGCCACATGATCCAGCAATACCACTCTTCGGGGTATACCCAAAGGAATGAGACACAGGTTACTCCAAAGACACTTGCACACCCATGTTTATTGCAGCATTATTCACAATAGCCAAATTGTGGGAACAGCCAAGATGCCCCACTATTGATGAATGGATTAAGAATGTGGTATGTATACACAATGGAATACTACTCAGCCATGAAGAAGAATGAAATCTTATCATTTGCAGGTAAATGGATGGAACTGGAGAACATCATCCTGAGCGAGGTTAGCCAGGCCCAGAAGACCAAAAATCGTATGTTCTCCCTCATAGGCGGACTTTAGATCAAGGGCAAACACAACAAGGAGAGTGGACTTTGATCCCATGATGTTGTGAGAGCACACAAGGGAGGTATGAGGATAGGCAAGAAACCCCCAAAAAACGAGATAGCATTTGATGTCCTCAATGCAAAGAAACTAATGGAGAAACTTTAAAGTGACAGAGGCCAATAGGAGAAGGGGACCAGGAACTAGAGAAAAGGTTAGTTTGAGAAGAATTAATTTAGAAGGTAATACACGTGTACAGGAAAGCAATGTGAGTCAACTCCCTGTGTAGCTATCCTTATCTCAACTAGCAAAAACCCTTGATCCTTCCTATTATTGCTTATACTCTCTCTTCAACAAAATTAGAGATAAGGGCAAAATAGCTTCTGCTATTTTGGTAGTGAGGGGGTTAAGAGGAAGGGAGGGGATGGGGGGAAAGGGAGGAATCAGGGGGAAGGGGGGAGAAATGACCCAAACATTGTATGCACATATGAATAAAAGAAATTAAAAAAGAAAAGAAAAAAAAGGAGGCTGAGTACAGGGTCTCATGCCTGTAATCCTAGCTACTCAGGAAGTGGAAATTGGGAGAATCATGGTTCAAGACCAGCCTGAGAAAAGAGTTCATGAGGCCCCATCTTGGCCAATAAAAGCTGGGCACAGTAATGTGTGCCTGTCATCCCAGCTATGTGGGAAGTGTAAATAAGAGGACCACGGATACAGGCCAGCCCAAGCATAAATGCAAGACCCTATCCCAAAAATAATAAAGCAAAAAGGTCTGTGGTGAGGTTCAAGTGCAGAGTGCCTGCCTAGCAAGCACAAGGCCCTGAATTCAAACTCCAGTACCCAATACGTAAGCACTAAACCAGCATTACAGAAGATAGTTGAAGGAATTGCAGACACAGAAAAGAAAGCAAGGTAAACAGAACCACAAGAGCATGGGAAAGAATGACTGTCACTAGAAGGGTGGATAAGGAAATGGGAAAGAAACACATGATTAATTCAGTAAACCATCGAACCTCTCCGAATAAGGGAAAAGGAAACACACATAGATTATTCAAAACAGCCAGAAGAAAAACCAAAAAAAAAGGCAGGAAGTACTACATACCTTTTAATAATAACCCTGAACATAAATGTTCTTAATTCTCCAATTAGAAGACTAGCTGGATGCTGGTGGTTCACACCTATAATCCTAGCCACTTGGGAGGCTGAGATGGGAAAGATTGTGATTTGAGGTCAGCCCAGGCAGAAAGTTTGCAAGACTCCATCTCAACTAATAGCTGGGCCTGGTGTAAACAAGTGTCCTTTTTCTCAGTCCTTTTTTCACATTTCTGTGGTTTGTCTGAGCACTTTTCACCCAAACATGGCCCCAGGTATAATGCTGAAGTACTGTATGGAGTTCTTCCACATAAAATGGCTGTGATGTGCCTTATAGAGAAAACAGTCATGTAACAAGCTGTATTTGGACACAAATTAAAGTGCTGTGGCCCATAAGACCAGTGGTAATGAATCAACAGTATAAGTGAGGTGTCTTTAAACAGAAATGCACATGAAACAAGGTTATGCAATGATAGATGAAAACGTTGTAAGCAGAGAATCTTAGGAACTTGACCCTGTATTTCCCCTAACAACAATGTTCCAAAATGGGATAATCGTGGTGCTTGCAGCAGCTTCATAGAACATAACTACTGCAATGAGAAGGAACTGTGTATTTATTTGGTGGAATAGCACTGAGCAATAACAATGAACAGATGCCTACCACAGGCAAGTGGGTGAATCTCAGTTATATAATATTCTGTGGGAGAAGTCAGACACAATCTAAATTATTCCACTTATATGGAGTCACAAGGACACACATTGGTAGAAATACACTGCTGGGAATGGTTAGGCATAGTTGTAAAAAACAACTAAAGGTCAAGATAGAGGTTATCTCTGAGGAGGGTGAAGGGAATGGCATTATGAGGGGGACCAAAGGGAACCATTGGTCATACTGTGTGAAAAAATTCTCCCATAAATTCTGGCTGAGGGAAGGAATGATTCATTCCTAGATCTGCAACTCCAGTTCCAACTCCTCTCTGGAGCCACAGAAATGAATTTCCAAGTGAATTCTGTGAAACCAATTTGAGTACCTCAAACTCCATGAGTCCAAAAATAAACAAATAAATGCCCCTTGTTTCCTGCCTGAACTTGCTTGACTTCTAGGTCCCTGTGATAGTAAACACACCACCAAGAAGGCATGGAAAATAGAAACATTAGCGGTTCTCAACTCCTGCCTCCGTGATGGCCATGGAAATGTGCCTTTCACATCTCTAGCTACAGGGAGCAAGGTGGATTGACAAGCCCCAGTTGCCACTTTTCCAGGCCCACTACCAAGTTTGCACTAAGCCCATGCTCCTTCTGGGTAGCTTCCAGACAGTGACTGAGTATGGTAGGGGTATACCTCCTCTCTAACTGGCAGCTAAAGGCTGGAGACTTCCCAGCAGCCCAACCAAAACACTGTTACTACTAAACTGCACCCAGGCTGGAGGCATGGCTCAAGTGGTAGAGCATCTGCCTAGCACGTGTGAGGCCCACAGTTCAAATCCTAGTACCGCTAAAACAAAACAAAACACGCCATACTGAGATAGATTCCTATCTGACTCTCCTATCTCCCTTCCACATGTTTTGCAGGCACCAGACCTACATGGCACGCTGAAGATTCTTGTTGCCTGCCCCTGCTCCTTCCCTTTCAGCCTTCTTGCCCCACAGCCACCTTTCACATCCTATCAGGCCTCTATTGTTTTGGAAGGCCTGAATGCCGGGCTTGTTCACCACTGGAATGACAAAAAGGATGCCATCCTGAGTGTTAAGCTTGGCATGGATAATTTAGCACAAGATGACCTCTCCGATTGCTCAAGGTTTCAGCCTTAGTTACCTGGGAAGCATCCCAGAGTTGGGGAGTGTGGTAGAGGGGTGTGGGTGAGATGATTGAAGACTTTGCACAGTGGGGGGAAGAGCATGGATGGTGGAGGCAGTTGGTGATTGCTGTTGCACTCTCACCCTGGGAAAGATGATGAGAAAAAAGGGAGATTACCAGACAGCTGAGGGCTAAGTGGAAGATCTGGAAGGCTGTCTGGGTGGCTGGCTTATAAGGAGGTCCTTACCTCCTGTGAAAGATGAGCAGACACAACTGAAGAGCATCAGGTCAACATAATTTCATAGCAAGAGATGCAGAATTCTAGGGACATTTACATCCTCAACCAACACAAGTCTGCCTATTATGCAGGTCAGGGCCCTGCTTGGAAAAAATCTCAGATGCTTAAATGAGGGCTGGGTATATAGAAATGGGGTTGGAGATCCCTGAGGTCATTGGCTCATTGGTCCAGACCCTTTACCCCTGAAGCCTCCAAGCTTGTAGGGTGGTCCTTCCTTCCTAGCAAGAGCTAGCATTCTTCTCTCCCCTGAAGAGACACCCATGCCTCCCTCAGGGGCTGCACTCAACTCCTTTCTAAGACCTTGCTAGGTAATGCAGAGCCTGATGAGTGAGAAAAGAGATTTACACCAAAGAAGCTGCAAAGAAGATTGAGCCTGCACTGGCAGGAGCTAGAGAATAGCCCTAGGGTTGGATTTTTGAGGGTGCTTGATCAAGGGAGCTGGAAAACAAGACTGGACAAGAAAGTTTTACTGAGTAGAGGCACATCCTAACATCATGGGATCGAACATCATGACAAGAACTCTAGGAGATGGGAGGAAATTTGCTGCCAGAGTGACTCTTAGAATCTTTGAGAAAGAGATGGCCCATAGGGAGCAAAATGGAACTGCCTACCATGGCAAAGGAAAGAATGAGTAAGGCTGAGTAACCCAGGCACATTGCAGCAAATAGAAAACATGAGGACAATTAACTGAACTGGGTGTTATGTGCCACAGTAGTGCTGAGAAGACACACCATTCATCAAGGCCACCCGGAGTGTTCTGGTGAGATGGGCCCCAGCATGACTAAATGGTCTGGTGGTTGCTTTTCGCTGCAGGCCAACAGGGATGAAGAAAGGAAAGTGGCACCATACCTGGGTTCATTGCTACCATCTATGCAATGATGGGACCCAACATAAGAGAGGGTATGGGGAGGCTCTGAAACAAGAAATGTGAGAAGACCACATTTCCAATAACAACTGGCAAACTCAGAAGGGCAGACAACAGTATTGCCCCACAGGAACCTGGGGAGATGGTTTGTTCCACATGGGTCCCTAAGGGCAACTACAGTCAGGAAAAGGCAAGAATGGAAGAATACAAGGGTGGTCATCCCAGTAAAAAGTCTTGGTCCCCTGCTCAACTCCCAGTCCCGGATAGCTTTCAGATTGGCCCCATTGACACAAAAAGTGGATGACATCCAAGGAGGAAGGAACTGGAAACAAAGTGATGAGATATACTATTCTTATGCCTCAGTCCTTCCCTAAAGACACTACATTTACTCAGGTGTCTGTATATGGGGGAAAGGGAGAGAGCCAGACATTTCAAAGACTACACAAAACTGGGCCTGAGGTAACATAGGTCCCAATGTGATAATGAAACTCACTATTAGAATGGAGATTGTGTGGCTCTAGTAATGAAAGGAGTTGGGGATTGAGTCAAGTTCACAGTGAGGTGGCTGGGTCCTCTCAGCTGTCCTGACCAGACCATTTTAAGTGATAGAGTAGGCAATCAGAGTGATAACTCCCACTCTGGGTCATTGGTCTTAATTGTAAAAGTTGTCATAGTGGAGGTGGCCATGTGGAACCCCTGAAAATGAGCTCCGCCAAGCTCAAGAAATGAAGTCAAAACTGACATTATATCCAGGAGGTATGGGGTTGCCAGAGATTTGTGTCTCCATTAAAGAGGAGATAGGAGAGACACAGGGGTACAGAGAATGAAGAAGGTTGTGAAGGGCCTGGTGCAAGTGGCTCACACCTATATCCTAGCTACTCAGGCGGCAGAGATCAGGAGGATCACGGTTCAAAGCCAGCCAGGGCAAATAGTTCATGAGACCCTATCTCAAAAAAAACCCACCACAAAAAAGGGCTGGTGGAACGGCTCAAAGTATAGGCCCTGAATTCAAACCCCAGTACCGCAAAGAAAAAAAAAGGCTATGAAAATTCTAGGACTCTCTATATGACAACAGGAGGAAGGGAATCAATATGAGGAGGGGGACAGGGAAAGCTTCAACTGAGTGAGGTGGTCAAGTTTCTTAAAACATGATAGGGACAGGCAATTTGTTATGCCTTTCCTTATCCCTAATGGTGAGTGTGAAGAAGTAGACATGTATTTAAAAGGCATGTTGACGACAAGGAAAAGGGATTTTCCAGATACATACAGGTTTTGTAGAGGGCTTATTACATATGGATGACTGCAGGTGTCTCATAGATACAATCAACCCAGCTCTGTAACCCTCTCCAGCAGGGCAGGCGTCTCAGGTTCACATCCAGAGAAATCAGGCCTTTGATATCCCCCAAGTATAGTAACTGGCCTTCCTATACAGGGTCATGGGCGCACAATCATGTACGCAGTTGATTGCTGTGGTAATCAAGCAGTAGTAACAAAACCTGCACAGCCCCACAAATCTCCGTTCTGGCCCCTTTCGGAAAATGTACGTGGACAAGTGATCAGGGACTGCGCTGCTTCCTTGCCCATTTTCCTGTCGCGCTGGAGGACTTGCTATGGAACAGAGGCTGGCAAACCAGAAGGACAGGACAAGGAAGAAAGGGGATGTGAAGCCTGACGACCAGATTCCACCGCACCCACTGGCTTCTGACAAGGCAAGGCCACCCAGGGATTAACGTCAACAAAGCACCCTCATTCCTATTGGCTGGGGCCTCGGGTGACGGCTCAACAAGGGGCGCCCTGGTTGGTGGAAAGTCAGACCAATGAGAAGGCTGCATTGCAGACATCAACGGCTCATTATGCCATGCTCTGTTTGATGAGGAAGCACGCGGCACCTATGGTAACGGCATCACAGCAGGCCTCCCTGGTCACGCAGTGAGACCGTTCTCCCCACAAACTGGGCAGCTGGGACTGGGGACATGAGATCCCGCAGTGAGGCTTGTGCTCGGCATGCTGCCTTTGGCCCTGAAGGTGGGAAGCGCACAGGTGCCCACCTGGTCAGCCCTGGAGTCGCCAGGGCATCCAGTCTAGGCCCTGACCTGAGACCGCCACAGAGTGGTGAGGGCGAGGGTGGCCTCCCAGATTCCGAGGACTTCCAGTTGGAGGCTGGATCAGACGAGATGGAGGGGAGAAGGGCTGTGCTTAGGGGCTTTGAAGGTAGGACTGCCTCCCAAGCAGGTGAGAAAGGGGACGCTATCAACTACATACCCCACTTCAATGTCGAGGCTGTGCCCGTAGTACAGCAGATGCCTGAACAAGAAGCATGGGGCATTCGCAGACACCCATCCCCAGAAAGCTATGTCGCAGAACTGTCTGATATTTGGGCGGACACAGACCCAAGCCCCAACAGGAGAGGCACACCGGCCCTGAGCAGTATGGAGGCAGAGCAAGCCTCCCCCTTCCCGCTTTACCTGGGTGGACTCAAGCGAGATGAGGACTGCATGAATCAGAAGAGAGGCACCAATATTAGGAGGAGGGTCAGCTGGAAAAGCCAGCGGCCCTCCACTGATCCTGAGTCTTCAGATGAGTTCAGTGAGAAACCACCGATGGGAAGGAGCAGTCACCCCAAAGATGGAGGCCAGGCCAAGTCCAACAGCCCCAAGGAATCAGGAGACACAGCCAGACACTCAAATGTCCAGGCCAGGGAGAGTTTCCTTCATATGTCCCACACTGTGCTCACCTCTGCTTCCCAGGGACTAATGACAACCATAGACAAGCAGGGCGCTGGAGAGCAGGAACCCTGTTTCCCTAAGAGAAAACAAAGTGTGGTCTGGGGCAAGGGGGAGAGCAGACACAGCCACCCAGGAGCTGCTGGTACAGGAGACATGCTCAGGACCAGTCCAAGAAGAAAGGCAGCCCAGGACAAGAAATCTCTGGATGATACCTCAAGAGTTACCCTAGCTACACTCTTCCCTCCATGGGGACAGAGGCTAAAATCAGCTCCAGTGGAACCATCAACATTCCCCCCAATCTCAGTTATTCCACTGCTTGGGAGTTCTAAGCAGTCAAAACAAGGTGGTGATGGAAAGAGACCTGCGGCAAGAAGGACAAGGGAGTCCCAGCCTGTGGATGGGTGGGAAAATCGCCCAAATAGAAATCCTGTCCTGCAGACCCAAGTGAGTTGGCAGGTCATCCTCCTCTACCTCTCTCCCTGCCCTTCCCACCCCTGGTGCACATATCTTTGTACCTGTTCCCTCTGCTCCTTGCTCAGGGGCTGTCATCGGGAGCCCAAAGTCATCAGCATGCCAAATCCAGGGTCCCAGCAGTATAGGCACACCGGTCAGTGTTTGCCAGGCCCCATGAATTTGCTGCCCCTCCAGATAGGGGCTGGGATGGGATGTGGAACTGGTTGCTGATTTAGGTCCAGAGACTGCTCACAACCTCCTGATTCCTCTGTCCAGGTTCTTCCCCAAGCCTGCCTAGCACAGGGTCTGGACATTTTCGCTACCCCTCATTTTTCTCCCTGGCTCAGCTTTGCCTCCAAGCCTGAGGCTGACTGAGGCAGAAAGTGCTGATGAACTGAGCCTCCCATTTCCCCTCCCTGTTCCCCACCTCACCCCAGCCCCTACACACGCCTACTCAGAAACTTTTATGTTAGTGTCCAACATACAGGCCAGGCCCACCTTTCCTGTACCTGCATCGTGGAGAAATCAGCAGGGGCGACACCCGCACCAGAGCACGGCGTGTTGCAGAAAACTCCCGGCTCGTGGCTCTGAGTCAGGGAGGCATGACAACCAGAGGCCTTGCACCTTCTAGTGAGTCCTGTGGGTGGGACAGCAAAGGATTGGTGAGAAGTGAAAGAGGGAAACATCAGGTTCTGTCAATTCTGGAGAGGGGCAGGGAGCTCAGCCTTGTTTCTCTGGCTACCGCGCTCACCCAGGCAGCGCACTTGCAGGAAACAGGGTATGGGCAGGGCTACCCTCAGGCCACATCATTCAGCCAGTGGAGTCTGTACAGTGGGGGTAATTGGTAACAGTGCCCAAACTCCAACCCCAGAAGTAAAATTTCGGCACACAGAATCTTTTTCTTGCATTCCGTTCATGAATGTTGCTCCTCCTAGGGCCTCGCTGTGGGTGGCTCAGTCCTGCTAGCATCCAACCCAGAGCCACAGTCCAAGGAACCACAGTGGTAGCTGAGATGACACACTCTGGGAGCAGGGAAGGCAGGCCAATGGTGGGATGGGGCAGAGCAGGTGCAAGTTGCTGCCAGCAGAGGGCAATGCTGCCTTGCTTGAGCCTGTGCCAGAACCCTCCCACCTCACGCTCCAGCCAAGGAGCTGGACTTTTTGTGTTCTCTTTCAGGTGACCAGGAACCACCCATGCAACCCCCAGTTCCGGAAAGACAACAGCGGCCATCTGGAGAAGGGACCTGTCTCCGGGTAATGCTTTCTCTGGCTCCTAGAAATACCGTCCCCAGCTTGATCGCAGGCTCCCTATTCTGGTTAAGCTGACTTCTGTGCCCTCTCCCACCCCACACCACTGGAGAGAGGACACCCCCCGCCTTTCCACTCGGGATTCCATGCCACTCTTGTCACAGGGCTGGGGGATGTGAGGGATGTAAGGCGCCAGGGCTGGTGGGGGATGAGGAGACTGGAGACTGGTGTATTAATAATCCTTGCTTTTTCTGTGCTGTCTGCTGGGCCAGTGTCAACTGCTACAGAAAGAAATAGAGGAGCTCAAGGAACAACTAGGTATGATGGACCCGTGTCAGGGGCATGAGCCTAGACACACCTGGGTGTCTGGGAGCAAATGCATAAGGCAGGGCTGGGATGCAGTTACCGGCAGCATCACAGGGATCCGTAATCCCTGGGAAGGAGAAACCAAGCTGGCCTGGCCCTGGAGTCTCTGTGTAGTGACTGCTGGGGTGTGCCCAAAAGCAGTGCATTGTCTAAAGTCTGTGTGCGTTCTGCCTACCAGTCCTAGAGATCTCCTTTACTCAGGGCCTTTGCAGATACCTCCTTTATATTCCCTTTAAGTGCTGGTTGGTGTGGCTTGTCAGAGATTTGGTGTCATATATTTGTTTGCTGGCTTGCTTTCAACTGGTCTGAATGGTCTGCCATGTCCCACCCTTGAGAACAACTGGTTCAGGTTGTTGAGGCGTAGAGTCATTTCCACATTGAGTAGGTGTGGTTGGTGGGGGTGTCAGTTCCAGGCCTGCTTGGACAGGGGCTGGAGGGGAAGCAGGTTGCAGGGCTGACAGTTTCCTCTAGCTGGTGGGGGGTTGGGAGGGCGGGTTCCTGTATCCCCATGTCTGGAGTACCCAGTCATGCCTCTCTGTTTCAGCCATCTATCAGTCCCTCACTGAGAAGTTCTAAGGCCTTGAAAGTAAGTGTTTTCCTCATTAACTTACCCCCCACTTTCCCATTTTCCCGACTGTCCAGGAGGGCCACAGGCTGCCCCTGACTGCTCTGCTTGACAGGTTGAACCCAGCACCTTTTTACGAGACGAGCGGCTGGTACCTATGGAGCCCAGGAGCTGCGGCCCAGCTGCTTCAGTCCAGTTCTTCTCAGCCAGGGCCACCTGTCTGTCTTGTCTCTTGGCCCCTGCGCACCCCAGTTTACAGAAGTTTCTGATTAAAGCGCCTCTCGTGTTCCATGGTCTTCCCTCTCTCTGTGGCGTGGAGGTTGTGGGGTACAGGAGATGGGTGGGACACTGCCCTGTTTCAGAGCACTTTAAGAACTGTACCCATGGCATTGTGTGGCTGGCCTTCTCCCTGAGAGGAGTCTGGGCCCACTTCTGAGCAGGAATCCTTCATCATGGCTTCCCGTGGTACCCTGGGTCTGGGTTCTGTGTGGGATGAACATTTCCTCCCGTTCCCCACAGGCCCTCTTCTTGCCCTCTACTGACACCCTTCTCTCTGGGGGAGTCTCATGGAACCCATTTTTCCTGCTATTTCCCACCACAAGCAGGAGCTGTTGAGCCCCTTCTAGAGCACCTGTCCCTCCTGCCTTTCTTGCTCTGTTTTGCTGCCCTCTTTCTCCCCTGTCACCCTTCTTTTCTCTCCTGAGCAACCTTGATGTGTCCCATGTCCTTCTGCTCGAGTACTGTCCTCAGGGCCCTTCCAGTGGACATTAGAGGACCCGATTGTTCTCATCTTCCCCCTTTGGGCCCAGTCCTCCTGCTGGACTCATTACTACCTCTGCGTACTTAGCTTGAAATTGCCCATCATTTCAGTTCCTGCTCAGCCCTCACCTTGGAAAGTCAGTGTCTTACCCTGTGATTCTTTCCCTTCTGATTTCAGTGGAGGTATAGAGAGACAGATCCTCCCAGTGGGTGGTAGTGGTAGGGAAAAGCAATTGTCAGGGGAATACTGGGGAGAGGGGGTCTGCTTATTTACTGTGTCTCCTTTGACTTGCAAAAGGGTCCAGTGAATGGATAAAGTGCCTTTGCTCTTCTGGGTTGGAGGTGAATGTGTCGTATACGTGTAATCACACAGTATGCGGCCTTTTGCATTTGGCTTCCTTCTCACAAAGGGATATGAATGGGACTTCTGAAGGTGCAATGGGCCACCTCTGGATCTGGGAAGTAGTTACCTCTTTGAAGCACTTATATTTACCTTCCAAATGGACACTTAGGTTTCCTGCACTTGTCATTTTACATTTAACATGATCTCATTTAGTTTTTGTATCTTGGTAAGGATTATGAACTAAACAGCATCATTAACCCTTTAAGCAGGAGTGAGTGATTCCTGGAATAGTCAGGGACTCTTTAAAAGTCTATTGACCCCTGGAGGACTGGAAGGTGGAAAGTGGTTGGGGAGAGGGGCAAATGGCAGGCCTCCAAGGCTACCAGGGTTGAATCTTGCTAGGAATCCAGGTAACCGAGGCTTCTACCCTACACATCCGCCAGGCCACCATTCACGCTGTGGGCACTGGAACAGTGCTCCCCCAATACCACAGGGATGCTTCACATGGCCACTCTGGTGGCTACAACTTACACAGCCAGTCATACCTGCCAACAGAAGTGTTTGCTTTCCCAGTAGAGGAAACAGATGGTTAGGAAATATGGTGGGAAAGGGAAATCTTAAGAGATTGAAGACAGAAGGGCATGACGTTTGCCAAGGTCACATAGGAGTTTGTGACAACAAGGACTAGAATTAGAATCCATGATTGTGACTCCACCTGACAATTCTCATACTGTAGTTGTCACTTCACAGTCCACAGGTTGCAGGCATGCTGGGTCCCCGGACAGCCAGGGAGAGCCACCCTCACTGACTGTCGCTGCCTGACCTGCTGGCTCACCGCCCTTCCACCGTAGCTGGAGTCTCAGGAGGACATCATCTTTCCTGCCAGAAAAGTGGCAGGTCACATTTGGGAAATGACCTCCAGGGAGCCCTGGCATTTGGTCCAGGCGCCAACTGCTTGGGGCTCCACGGTGCCCCTGCATCAGGGCAGACACATGGCTCGGTCGACCTCCAGAGCTCACTCTGAACCCAGTAGCAGGAGGCAGGACAGGACCAGGGGCTCTCCAGGGCACCCGCTTGTCCTGGCTGGAAGAGGAGACTTGATGGAAAGGCTGAGGGGGCACACAAGGTGCTGAGGGGTCCTACCTCCTCCTTTCCGATAGCGTCCAAATGGATTTCTCTGACCTGAGCCCCACAGTGTGCCACTTCCTCTCCTAGAGGTGGACCCCTTGGCCCCTACTACTGCCTGTGGTGCCACCCTACAGCAGCATTATTGTGTGGCAGTAGGTCTGAATATGGAACAGAGAGCTTTTGTTCAGTGGGAAGAAGCAGGGCTGACAGAGCTAGTCACCTAGACTTGTGCGTGCCCTGGCATGGCTCCTGAACATGTTGCTCTCCTGGTGACAATGGCTCTGTGCCTCCCAGGACAGTGCCCGGTACTGGAACTTACCTGGGTCAGAACCGTCCCAGCTGCCTCAGGTGGAAGACACCCCAGCTGCAGAGTCTCTGCCAAACTTCATCACTCAGACACCAGCTCCCCTTGTTAACCCTCCAAGAAACAGCCGCTTGAGTCAGGATCAGAGCCACAGCCTAAGAATCAAGCCAGCCTTTTCAGGTGGGGGTTTGAAGTGGATGGTTAAGCACACACTGCTGATCCATTCCAGCTCTGAGGTCAGTGAATGTCTTACTGTGTGTGTGACAATGTGTCTCCTTAAGCTCAGACCACAAGGCCCAGAAGGGACAGAGGGGGAGGAAGGGGCAGGGTGGGACCAAGCCCGACACCCTCTGCATGGGCAGGCCCACTCTGCTACTCTTCATCTTCACTGTGTCCATCCTCTCCTTTCATTTAGCTTAGGGTGTGGCCACCTCCCATTTGAGCTCCCTGCTTTAGACATGAGGCGCAGAGCAGCTACTCTGAGGAAGCCAGCCCGCAAATCAGCATTCCATCCACCAGACAGGATTTTGAGACATCTCACTCATCCCAGAGTAGGATGGAGAGCTACTGCAGGAAAGCCAGCATTTGACAGCTCTGACCTCGGCACTTGATTTGTTTTAGGAGTTGAAAATCTCCCCTTGTAAAAAGTAGATAGCAACCTTGCTTTTGTGCATTTGCTCCCTTAGATTGTAAATCCTGTCTCTTGTGCCTCCTCTCCTGAATCACACCCTCCTTCCTCATGGGCCATCATGCCTGATTCATTTCATTCACAAGTACACAAAGCCGGACTGACCTACATATACACCTTGATCACTCTGTTCTATATGTCCCCTGTGTGTCTTAAGTATCCAATCTTTGTGGAATGAGATTTGGAAGACAATTCCCCTGCCTCACCTCCATCTCCTTACTTCACTCTAATATAAATTTTTCTTGTGTCTGTGGTTATTTGATACTGGGCTCTGGCTAAAGGAGGCCATCCCAACTACCTGGTAGTCAGGGCATAATCAGAACACGGAACTCACACAAATGTCCTGTGACTTCAGCAGGCAACCTGGAAGACTGCTGAGATGAACATGCATCACATCCACGAATATTTGTTACATGTGGGTGGGCAAACAGTATATGTTGAGGACCATCCATGCGCATGAGGATGTATCATTAGAAACTAACTGATACTTTCCAAATTAGGCCTGTGGAGCTGATTAGCTTAGGTCCGGCTAGTCAGTGACCTAGAGTTAGAGGATGTGAAATTCTTGATACTGAACATGCTGGCTACTGGCAGGTAATTCTGCCCAGGTGGCCCAAAGTCTCCAGGACACACTCACTTTGCCATTTCCAACATAGACACATAAACACACTATGATCCATTCCCTGGATTACCTTCCCCCAATATTTCCCCAACATTTACTTTTCTCCACCACCCACTGGGAGGTGATCTGTCTCTCTATACCTCCACTGAAATCAGAAGGGAAAGAATCACAGGGTAAGACACTGACTTTCCAAGGTGAGGGCTGAGCAGGAACTGAAATGATGGGCAATTTCAAGCTAAGTACGCAGAGGTAGTAATGAGTCCAGCAGGAGGACTGGGCCCAAAGGGGGAAGATGAGAACAATCGGGTCCTCTAATGTCCACTGGAAGGGCCCTGAGGACAGTACTCGAGCAGAAGGACATGGGACACATCAAGGTTGCTCAGGAGAGAAAAGAAGGGTGACAGGGGAGAAAGAGGGCAGCAAAACAGAGCAAGAAAGGCAGGAGGGACAGGTGCTCTAGAAGGGGCTCAACAGCTCCTGCTTGTGGTGGGAAATAGCAGGAAAAATGGGTTCCATGAGACTCCCCCAGAGAGAAGGGTGTCAGTAGAGGGCAAGAAGAGGGCCTGTGGGGAACGGGAGGAAATGTTCATCCCACACAGAACCCAGACCCAGGGTACCACGGGAAGCCATGATGAAGGATTCCTGCTCAGAAGTGGGCCCAGACTCCTCTCAGGGAGAAGGCCAGCCACACAATGCCATGGGTACAGTTCTTAAAGTGCTCTGAAACAGGGCAGTGTCCCACCCATCTCCTGTACCCCACAACCTCCACGCCACAGAGAGAGGGAAGACCATGGAACACGAGAGGCGCTTTAATCAGAAACTTCTGTAAACTGGGGTGCGCAGGGGCCAAGAGACAAGACAGACAGGTGGCCCTGGCTGAGAAGAACTGGACTGAAGCAGCTGGGCCGCAGCTCCTGGGCTCCATAGGTACCAGCCGCTCGTCTCGTAAAAAGGTGCTGGGTTCAACCTGTCAAGCAGAGCAGAGTCAGGGGCAGCCTGTGGCCCTCCTGGACAGTCGGGAAAATGGGAAAGTGGGGGGTAAGTTAATGAGGAAAACACTTACTTTCAAGGCCTTAGAACTTCTCAGTGAGGGACTGATAGATGGCTGAAACAGAGAGGCATGACTGGGTACTCCAGACATGGGGATACAGGAACCCGCCCTCCCAACCCCCCACCAGCCAGAGGAAACTGTCAGCCCTGCAACCTGCTTCCCCTCCAGCCCCTGTCCAAGCAGGCCTGGAACTGACACCCCCACCAACCACACCTACTCAATGTGGAAATGACTCTACGCCTCAACAACCTGAACCAGTTGTTCTCAAGGGTGGGACATGGCAGACCATTCAGACCAGTTGAAAGCAAGCCAGCAAACAAATATATGACACCAAATCTCTGACAAGCCACACCAACCAGCACTTAAAGGGAATATAAAGGAGGTATCTGCAAAGGCCCTGAGTAAAGGAGATCTCTAGGACTGGTAGGCAGAACGCACACAGACTTTAGACAATGCACTGCTTTTGGGCACACCCCAGCAGTCACTACACAGAGGCTCCAGGGCCAGGCCAGCTTGGTTTCTCCTTCCCAGGGATTACGGATCCCTGTGATGCTGCCGGTAACTGCATCCCAGCCCTGCCTTATGCATTTGCTCCCAGACACCCAGGTGTGTCTAGGCTCATGCCCCTGACACGGGTCCATCATACCTAGTTGTTCCTTGAGCTCCTCTATTTCTTTCTGTAGCAGTTGACACTGGCCCAGCAGACAGCACAGAAAAAGCAAGGATTATTAATACACCAGTCTCCAGTCTCCTCATCCCCCACCAGCCCTGGCGCCTTACATCCCTCACATCCCCCAGCCCTGTGACAAGAGTGGCATGGAATCCCGAGTGGAAAGGCGGGGGGTGTCCTCTCTCCAGTGGTGTGGGGTGGGAGAGGGCACAGAAGTCAGCTTAACCAGAATAGGGAGCCTGCGATCAAGCTGGGGACGGTATTTCTAGGAGCCAGAGAAAGCATTACCCGGAGACAGGTCCCTTCTCCAGATGGCCGCTGTTGTCTTTCCGGAACTGGGGGTTGCATGGGTGGTTCCTGGTCACCTGAAAGAGAACACAAAAAGTCCAGCTCCTTGGCAGGAGCGTGAGGTGGGAGGGTTCTGGCACAGGCTCAAGCGAGGCAGCATCGCCCTCTGCTGGCAGCAACTTGCACCTGCTCTGCCCCATCCCACCATGGGCCTGCCTTCCCTGCTCCCAGAGTGTGTCAGCGCAACAAGAAAAAGAGTCTGTGTGCTGAAAGTTTAACTCCTGGGGTTGGAGTCTGGGCACTGTTATCAAACACCCCCACTGTACAGACTCCACTGGCAGGATGATGTGTCCCGAGGGCAACCCTGCCCATGCCGTGTCCTGCAAGAGCGCTGTCTGGGTGAGCGGGGTAGCCAGAGAAACAAGGCTGGGCCCCCTGCCCCTCTCCAGAAGTGACAGAACCCGACATTTCCCTCCTTCACCCTTCTCCACTCCACTGCTCTCCCACCCACAGGACTCACCAGAAGGTGCAAGGCCTCTGGTTGTCATGCCTCCCTGGCTCAGAGCCACGGGCTGGGAGCTTTCTGCAACACGTCGTGCTCTGGTGCGGGTGTCACCCCTGCTGATTTCTCCACGATGCAGGTACAGGAAAGGTGGGCCTGGCCTGTATGTTGGACACTAACATAAAAGTTTGTGAGTAGGCGTGAGTAGGGGCTGGGGTGAGGTCGGGAACAGGGAGGGGAAATGGGAGGCTCAGTTCATCAGCACTTTCTGCCTCAGTCAGCCTCAGGCTTGGAGGCAGAGCTGAGCCAGGGAGAAGAATGGGGGGTAGCGAAAAGGTCCAGGCCCTGTGCTAGACAGGCTTGGGGAAGAGCCTAGACAGAGGAATTAGGAGGCTGTATGTGGTCTCTGGACCCAAATCCTGCATCCAGCCAGTCCTGCATCCCATCCCAGCCCCAGTCTGGAGGGGCAGCAAACGCACGGGGCCTGGCAAACACTGACCTGTGCGCCTGTACTGCCGGGACCCTGGATTTGGCATGCTGATGACTTTGGGCTCCCGATGACAGCCCCTGAGCAAGGAGCAGAGGTAGCAGGGACAAAGATGTGTGGACCAGGGGTGGGAAGGGCAGGGAAAGAGAGGAGGAGGAGGAGGCGGGGGAGGAGGAGGGGAAGGAGGTGGAGGAGGAGGAGGAGGAGGACCTGCCTACTCACTTGGGCCTGCAGGACAAGATCTCTATTTGGGTCATTATCTTCTCTGGCCAGAGGCTGGGACTCCCTTATTCTTCTTGCCACAGGTCTCTTCCCAGGGCCGCCTTGCCTGGACAGTTTGGGTCCAGAAGGCAGCACAGAGTATCTCCTGGGACTCCCAAGCAGTGGAATTCCCGAGACTGGGGGGAAGGTGGCAGGTTCCAGGGGAGCTGCTTGGATCCTCTGCCCCCATGGAGGGAAAGCTCTCCCCAGGATAACTCTTGAGGTAATCCCCAGGGGTTTCTTGTCCTGGGCTGCCTTCTTTCTAGGACTGGTTCTGGGCAGGTCTTCTGCTGCTGCTGCTACAGCAGCAGCACCAGCAGTACCAGCAGCTTCTGGGTGGCTGGGTCTGCTCTCCCCCTTGCCCCAGACCACACTTTGTTTTCTCTTAGGGAAAGAGGGTTCCTGCTCTCCAGCGTCCTGCTTGTCCATTGTTGTCATTAGTCCCCGGGAAGCAGAGGTGAGCACAATGCGGGACATATGAAGGAAACTCTCCCTGGCCTGGACATTTGAGTGTCTGGCTGTGTCTCCTGATTCCTTGGGGCTGTTGGACTTGGCCTGGCCTCCGTCTTTGGGGTGACTGCTCCCCGCTATCGGCGGTCTCTCACTGAACTCATCTGAAGACTCGGGATCGGTGGAGGGCCGCTGGCTTTTCCAGCTGACCCTCCTCCTAATATTGGTGCCTCTCTTCTGATTCACCCAGGCCCCACCTCGCTCGTGCCCACCCAGGCGAAGAGGGGAGGCAGAGGCTTGCTCTGCCTCCACACCGCTCGGGGCCGGTGCGCCTCTCCTGTTGGGGCCTGGGTCTGTGTCCGCCCAAGTGGCGGACGGTTCTGCGACACAGCTTTCTGGGGATGGATGTCTGCGGATGCCCCATGCTTCTCGTTCGGGCATCTGCTGTACTACGGGCACAGCCTCGACATTAAGGTGGGGTATGTAATCCAGAACGTCCCATTTCTCATCTGCCGGTGTACCAGGCCTACCTTCACAGCCCCAAAGCACAGCCCTTCTCCCCTCTATCTCGTCCTGCTCTGATCCAGCCTCCAACTGGAAGTCCTCGGAATCTGGGAGGCCACCCTCGCCCTCACCACTCTGTGGCGGTCTCAGGTCAGGGCCTAGACCGGATGCCCTGGCGACTCCAGGGCTGACCAGGTGGGCACCTGTGCGCTTCCCACCTTCAGGGCCAAAGGCAGCATGCCGAGCAGAAGCCTCACTGCGGGATCTCATGTCCCCAGTCCCAGCTGCCCAGTTTGTGGGGAGAACGGTCTCACTGCGTGACCAGGGAGGCCTGCTGTGATGCCGTCACCGTAGGCACGGCACGTGTCCACGTCAAGCAATGCGCGGTTTCGTGAGCCTTCAATGTCTGCGCCTTGGACTTCTCATTGGTCTGACTTTCCGCCAACCAGGGCGCCCCTTGTTGAGCCGTCACCCGAGGCCCCAGCCAATAGGAATGAGGGTGCTTTGTTGACGTTAATCCCTGGGTGGCCTTGCCTTGTCAGAAGCCAGTGGGTGCGGTGGAGTCTGGTCGTCAGGCTTCACATCCCCTTTCTTCCTTGTCCTGTCCTTCTGGTTTGCCAGCCTCTGTTCCATAGCAAGTCCTCCAGCGCGACAGGAAAATGGGCAAGGAAGCAGCGCAGTCCCTGATCACTTGTCCACGTACATTTTCCGAAAGGGGCCAGAACGGAGATTTGTGGGGCTGTGCAGGTTTTGTTACTACTGTTTGATTACCACAGCAATCAATTGCGTGCGTGGCAGTGTACCCATGACGCTGTATTGGCGGGCTGAGAAGGGCAGGCGTTGCCTGCAAGCTGTCAAATCATTTCTCTGCTGGGTGCTCCGCATCCATCATTACACTGAATCCTCCCACCTAACACGTGGGCACACGAGGCTCAGGGATGCAGCTCTCACTCTCACTCAGAAGTAGGTACCCAGCCAGAGGAGGTGGGCAAAGGAAGAGGCGGATGAGCGGTCGGACCAGCAGACTCCACCCGGCACTCAAATGTCTCGTAGCAAGGTAGGGAAACGTAAGCATTCACGGTGCACGAAGCGCGCTCATTCCTATTGGCTCGGGGCTCGGAAGACGGCCCAACATGGAGCGCTGTGGTTGGCGTAGGACGGACCAATGAGAAGGTCTTGGCGCAGACGTCGAAGGCGCTTGAAGCCGTGACTTCTTTGAGGCGAACGTGTGCTGTGCCTTACATGGTGGCGTCCCAGAAAGCCTCGCAGCTCCTGCTGTGACCATTGTGACAGTCTTCCCTCAGCCCAGCCGCTAGGACTGGCGACATGACCTCCCCTGAGGAGATGCCTGTTTGGAGCGCAGGTTTTGCCCCAGAGAGCGAGGGGTGCGGCGGCGTTCGCCCGCCCAGCCTCGGAGCCCCGCGGGCACCTGGACTGGGCCCTGACCCGGGGCCTCCCCAGAAGGGCGGCGGCGAGAGCGGCCTCCCAGGTCCCTAGGGCTGCCCTGATTCGGGGTCCGAATTAAAAGTGATAAAGGCGGGAGGAGCGGCCCTTCGAGCCCGCGGAGTCAGGAGTGGCTCCTTGGCTGAAAAGAAGGGAGATGCTCGGGACTTAGTGCCTCACCCCACTGTCGATGCTGCAGCAGTCGTTCAGCACCCTATCGGCCGGGGGCCTGGAGCGTCCGCAAATATCCGCAAAAGCCGTCCCGGCAAAGCTGAGCTGCCCAACTGTCCACCAGTTGGGCAGACTCAGACCAAGGCCCCAGCAGGAAAGGCGCGCCGGCCCCGGGCAGTGTGGCAACACAGCAGGCCATTGCCTCCCCTCTCCACCCTAGTAGGCCTCGGGTGCGAGGCAGGACCTGGAGGAAGATGAAGAGAGGCAACAGAGGTAGAAGGATGGTCAGCCAGAAAGCCCAGCGGCCTGCCTCTGGCCCCGAGTCTTCAGATGAGTTCAGTGAGATACCACCAATAAGGGTGACCATTACTCTCAAAGGTGGAGGCCAGATCAAGACCAGCAGCTCCAAGGAACCAGGAGAGACAGCCAGACACTCAAATGTCCATGCCAGGGAGAGTTCCCTTCACAGGCCCAGTGCTCTGCTGACCTCTGCTTCCCGGGAACTAACGACAACCATAGAAAAGCAGGCCACTGAGGCTCAGAAAGCCTCTTCCTCTAAGAAGAAGCAAAGTGTGGTCTGGGGCAAGGACGGGAGCAGACCCAGCCACCCAGGAGCTGTTGGTGCTGGTGATACTGGAACTGCTGCTGCTGGTGCAGCTGGTGTTGCTGGTGGTGGTGGTAGTGCTGGTGCTGCTGCTGCAGCTACAGCAGGACACCTGCCCAGGACCAGTCCTAGAAAGAAGGTGGCTCAGGAGAAGAAATCCCTGGGGAGTAGCTCAAGACTTACCCTGGGGAGACTCTTCCCATCATGGGGGCAGAGGGTCAAGGCAGCTCCCCTGGAACCTGCCACCTTCCCCCGAATCTCAGGGATTTCGCTCCTTGGGAGTTCCAAGAGATACGCCTTGCTGCCTTCCAGGCTCAAAATGTCCAAACAAGGCAGCCCTGGGAAGAGGCCTGCGGCAAGAAGGACAAGGGAGTCTCAGCCTGTGGACAGGCGGGATAATCACCCAAATAGAAATTCTGTCCTGCAGGCCCAAGTGAGTTGGCAGGTCATCCTCCTCTTCTCTCTCCGTGCCCTTCCCACCCCTGGTGCACACATCTTTATCCCTGCTACCTCTGCTTCTTGCTCAGGGGCTGTCATCGGGAGCCCAAAGTCATCAGCATGCCAAATCCAGGGTCCCAGCAGTACGGGCGCACAGGTCAGTGTTTGCCGGGCCCCGTGCATTTGCTGCCCCTCCAGACTGGGGCTGGGATGGGATGCAGGACTGGCTGGATGCAGGATTTGGGTCCAGAGACCACATACAGCCTCCTAATTCCTCTGTCTAGGCTCTTCCCCAAGCCTGTCTAGCACAGGGCCTGGACCTTTTCGCTACCCCCCATTCTTCTCCCTGGCTCAGCTCTGCCTCCAAGCCTGAGGCTGACTGAGGCAGAAAGTGCTGATGAACTGAGCCTCCCATTTCCCCTCCCTGTTCCCCACCTCACCCCAGCCCCTACACACGCCTACTCACAAACTTTTATGTTAGTGTCCAACATACAGGCCAGGCCCACCTTTCCTGTACCTGCATCGTGGAGAAATCAGCAGGGGCGACACCCGCACCAGAGCACGACGTGTTGCAGAAAGCTCCCAGCCCGTGGCTCTGAGCCAGGGAGGCATGACAACCAGAGGCCTTGCACCTTCTGGTGAGTCCTGTGGGTGGGAGAGCAGTGGAGTGGAGAAGGGTGAAGGAGGGAAATGTCGGGTTCTGTCACTTCTGGAGAGGGGCAGGGGGCCCAGCCTTGTTTCTCTGGCTACCCCGCTCACCCAGACAGCGCTCTTGCAGGACACGGCATGGGCAGGGTTGCCCTCGGGACACATCATCCTGCCAGTGGAGTCTGTACAGTGGGGGTGTTTGATAACAGTGCCCAGACTCCAACCCCAGGAGTTAAACTTTCAGCACACAGACTCTTTTTCTTGTTGCGCTGACACACTCTGGGAGCAGGGAAGGCAGGCCCATGGTGGGATGGGGCAGAGCAGGTGCAAGTTGCTGCCAGCAGAGGGCGATGCTGCCTCGCTTGAGCCTGTGCCAGAACCCTCCCACCTCACGCTCCTGCCAAGGAGCTGGACTTTTTGTGTTCTCTTTCAGGTGACCAGGAACCACCCATGCAACCCCCAGTTCCGGAAAGACAACAGCGGCCATCTGGAGAAGGGACCTGTCTCCGGGTAATGCCTTCTCTGGCTCCTAGAAATACCGTCCCCAGCTTGATCATAGGCTCCCTGTTCCGGTTAAGCTGACTTCTGTGCCCCCTCCCAGCCCGCAGCACTGGAGAGAGGGCACCACCCCCTTTCTCCTTTCCACTCGGGATTCCGTGCCACTCTTGCCACATGGCTGAGGGTTGTGAGGGATGTAAGGCACTGGGGCTGGTGGATGAGGAGACTGGAGACTGGTGTATTAATAATCCTTGCTTTTTCTCTGCTGTCTGCTGGGCCAGTGTCAGCTGCTAAAGAAAGAAAGAGACAAAGAACAGCTAGGTGTGATGGACCCACACCATGGTTGGGGGAGGGTCCCAAAACACACCTGGGTGTCTGGGAGCAAGTGCCTAAGGCAGGGCTGGGATGCATCACAGGGATCCATAATCCCTGGGAAGGAGAAACCAAGCTGGCCTGGCCCTGGGGCCTCTGTGTAGTGACTGCTGGGGTGTGCTCAAAAGCAGTGCATTGTCTAAAGTCTGTGTGCGTTCTGCCTACCAGTCCTAGAGATCTCCTTTACTCAGGGCCTTTGGAGCTACCTCCTTCATATTCCCTTTAAGTGCTGATTGGTGTGGCTTGTCAGGGATTTGGTGTCACATATTTGTTTGTTGTTTGGTTTTAACTCATCTAGATGGTTCTCTGATCCCCTACCCTTGAGAACCATGGTTCTGATTGTCCCTGTGTAGAAGACATTGCCACGCTGTTTTCGGGTAATGTTTGGGAGTGTCAGTCTCAGGGCTTCAGGGCAGATAGGTTGCAATCCTGTTGGCTCCCTGAGGAGGAGGGAGGTGAGCAGGACCATTTCCTGTACCCAGTTATGACGATCTGGTTCAGCCTTCTATCAGTCCATCACTGACAAGTTCCAGGCCCTTGGAAGTAAGTGTTTTGCTCATCATTCCCCTTCTTATTATCCTGGCTGTCCAGGAGGGCCACAGGCTGCCCCTGACTCTGCTCTGCTTGACAGGTTGAACCTAGCACCTTTTTACGAGACGAGCGGCTGGCACCTATGGCGCCCAGGAGCTGCGTCCCAGCTGCTTCAATCCAGTTCTTCTCAGCCAGGGCCACCTGTCTGTCTTGTCTCTTGGCCCCTGCGCACCCCAGTTTACAGAAGTTTCTGATTAAAGTGCCTCTCGTGTTCCATGGTCTTCCCTCTCTTTGCAGTGTGGTGGTTGTGGGGTACAGGAGATGGGTGAGACACTGCCCTGTTTCAGAGCACTTTAAGAACTGTATCCCTGGCATTGTGTGGCTGGCCTTCTCCCTGAGAGGAGTCTGGGCCCACTTCTGAGCAGGAATCCTTCACCATGGCTTCCCGTGGTATCCCAGGTCTGGATTCTGAATGGGATGAGCATTTCCTCCCATTCCCCACAGGCCCTCTTCTGCCTTCTGCCAGTGTCCTTCTTTCTGGGAGTCTGATGGAATCCATTCTTGCCTGCTATTCTCTGTTTTGAGTAGGAGCTATTGAACCCATTTCAGAGCTCCTGCCCCTCCTGCCTTTCCCGCTTTGTTTTGCTGCCCCACCTCTCGCCTGTCACCCTTCTTTTCTGTCCTGAGCAACCTTGATCCCTCCCTTGGTATTTTGGTGGAGTCCTCTCACATGGGATCATTTTAGCAAGCATTAGAGAACCCAGTTCTCCTCTTTCCCCTTTTTGGCCCATGTATCTCTCTGGACTCTTTCTACCTCTGATGGCCCCACAAAAAGGGGCTACTCAGCCAGAAATCGCATACCATTCTCGGTTCCTAAATTCAGTTGCCTGTGGTTTCTTCCTCTTCAATTTTACTGAAGGCACAGATCACTTCCAAGCGGGTGGTAGTGCAGAAGACATATAAGGGGAACATGGTTCAGCAAATGGGGTACTGACAAAAGTGGGTGTCCGCTTCTGCATTGGAGGTGGTGAAGTGAGTCTGTCTGGCCACCTGCTGGCCTGCCAGCAACCACGATAGATAGCAAACAGAACTTCCACATCCTCTTATGTCCTTCCTGGCCAGCTGGCTAGCCCTGCCTCAGCCACTGAGCCCTAATTTGAAAAGTAGCAGTTAGTTTCTAGTGACACATACTCATGTGCATGGACGGTCCCCCACCCATGGCACAAATTTTCCTGGATGTGATGCTTCTGTGTCCCAGCACAGTCTTCCAGACTGCCTCTCAAAGTCCTGTGGCATTTTGTCTGAGTTTGCCTGTTCTGATGGCGCTCTGACCGCCAGACAGTTGGGATGGCCTCCTTTAGCCAGGGCTGAGAGCCGTGTAGACGTGAGACTCGGGGATAAATTCATGTTTGAGTGACATGGGGCAAATGTGGGCTCTGCAAACTTCCATTCCTAAGAGGCTCAGAGTTGGAGACAGGGGACAGTAGATGATAGTGCATCCAAGGTGTGTATGTCTGTCAGTCTGGCTGTGTGTACTTGTGAGTGAAATGAATCAGGCATGATGGCCCATGAGGGAGGAGTATGATCAGGAGTAGAGGCACAAGAGGCAGGAAGTAGAATCTAAGGGAGCAAATGGACAAAAGTAAGGCTGCCATCTACCTTGCTTTCAAGGCCTAAAACAGGAGGGCATGGGGTGGGTTGGAGAGGAAGTCAGCAAACTGAGTACCGAGGCTGTCAAAATGCTGGCTTTCCTGCAGTAGCTCTCCATCCTACTCTGGGATGAGTGAGATGTCTCAAAATCCTGTCTGGTGGATGGAATGCTGATTTGCGGGCTGGCTTCCTCAGAGTAGCTGCTCTGCGCCTCATGTCTAAAGCAGGGAGCTCAAATGGGAGGTGGCCACACCCTAAGCTAAATGAAAGGAGAGGATGGACACAGTGAAGATGAAGAGTAGCAGAGTGGGCCTGCCCATGCAGAGGGTGTCGGGCTTGGTCCCACCCTGCCCCTTCCTCCCCCTCTGTCCCTTCTGGGCCTTGTGGTCTGAGCTTAAGGAGACACATTGTCACACACACAGTAAGACATTCACTGACCTCAGAGCTGGAATGGATCAGCAGTGTGTGCTTAACCATCCACTTCAAACCCCCACCTGAAAAGGCTGGCTTGATTCTTAGGCTGTGGCTCTGATCCTGACTCAAGCGGCTGTTTCTTGGAGGGTTAACAAGGGGAGCTGGTGTCTGAGTGATGAAGTTTGGCAGAGACTCTGCAGCTGGGGTGTCTTCCACCTGAGGCAGCTGGGACGGTTCTGACCCAGGTAAGTTCCAGTACCGGGCACTGTCCTGGGAGGCACAGAGCCATTGTCACCAGGAGAGCAACATGTTCAGGAGCCATGCCAGGGCACGCACAAGTCTAGGTGACTAGCTCTGTCAGCCCTGCTTCTTCCCACTGAACAAAAGCTCTCTGTTCCATATTCAGACCTACTGCCACACAATAATGCTGCTGTAGGGTGGCACCACAGGCAGTAGTAGGGGCCAAGGGGTCCACCTCTAGGAGAGGAAGTGGCACACTGTGGGGCTCAGGTCAGAGAAATCCATTTGGACGCTATCGGAAAGGAGGAGGTAGGACCCCTCAGCACCTTGTGTGCCCCCTCAGCCTTTCCATCAAGTCTCCTCTTCCAGCCAGGACAAGCGGGTGCCCTGGAGAGCCCCTGGTCCTGTCCTGCCTCCTGCTACTGGGTTCAGAGTGAGCTCTGGAGGTCGACCGAGCCATGTGTCTGCCCTGATGCAGGGGCACCGTGGAGCCCCAAGCAGTTGGCGCCTGGACCAAATGCCAGGGCTCCCTGGAGGTCATTTCCCAAATGTGACCTGCCACTTTTCTGGCAGGAAAGATGATGTCCTCCTGAGACTCCAGCTACGGTGGAAGGGCGGTGAGCCAGCAGGTCAGGCAGCGACAGTCAGTGAGGGTGGCTCTCCCTGGCTGTCCGGGGACCCAGCATGCCTGCAACCTGTGGACTGTGAAGTGACAACTACAGTATGAGAATTGTCAGGTGGAGTCACAATCATGGATTCTAATTCTAGTCCTTGTTGTCACAAACTCCTGTGTGACCTTGGCAAACGTCATGCCCTTCTGTCTTCAATCTCTTAAGATTTCCCTTTCCCACCATATTTCCTAACCATCTGTTTCCTCTACTGGGAAAGCAAACACTTCTGTTGGCAGGTATGACTGGCTGTGTAAGTTGTAGCCACCAGAGTGGCCATGTGAAGCATCCCTGTGGTATTGCGGGGAGCACTGTTCCAGTGCCCACAGCGTGAATGGTGGCCTGGCGGATGTGTAGGGTAGAAGCCTCGGTTACCTGGATTCCTAGCAAGATTCAACCCTGGTAGCCTTGGAGGCCTGCCATTTGCCCCTCTCCCCAACCACTTTCCACCTTCCAGTCCTCCAGGGGTCAATAGACTTTTAAAGAGTCCCTGACTATTCCAGGAATCACTCACTCCTGCTTAAAGGGTTAATGATGCTGTTTAGTTCATAATCCTTACCAAGATACAAAAACTAAATGAGATCATGTTAAATGTAAAATGACAAGTGCAGGAAACCTAAGTGTCCATTTGGAAGGTAAATATAAGTGCTCCAAAGAGGTAACTACTTCCCAGATCCAGAGGTGGCCCATTGCACCTTCAGAAGTCCCATTCATATCCCTTTGTGAGAAGGAAGCCAAATGCAAAAGGCCGCATACTGTGTGATTACACGTATACGACACACAAAAGACAAAAGGGGTTGCCAGAGCCTGGGGATTGAGTGAGGTGCTTCATAACCAGAAGGCATCAAGAATTTGGATGGTGTCGTAAATGCTGTGTATATTTTGGTGGTGGTTTTGTAACAATATGCATTCAAAGAGAATAATTGGCTTGTATGTAAATTATACCTCAATAGTGACTTTTTTGAAGATGTTGCAAACATGGCATCTCAAATGAATAAAAAATTTGCTATTTACTTTCTTTAAAAATGAAGATTGTGTGTTCTTCTGTTTATCTGTTTATGTGCAGAGTTGTACTACTTTAGTTTCTGAAGTGAATCAAATTAGTTCTGGGATGAAACCAATTAAGTCATGCCATATAATTACAATCTCTTTGTCTTTTTTTTTTGGTATTGGTACTGGGATTTGAACTCGGACTCATGCTGGCTAGGCAGCTGCTCTACCATTTGAGGCACACCCCCTAGCCCTTTTTTTCAGGTAGGGTCTCTTGTTTTTTGCCTGAGTGTTTCTCAGACCGAGATCCTCCTTTCTACGCCTCTTGGTTGCATCACAGGGGCACACCACCATGTCTGGCTAGTGAGATGGGGGCATCTCACTAACTTTTTGTCCTGACTGCCTTCAAAACTGGATCATCCCAATCTCCACCCCTGAAATCCTGGGGTTACAAGTGCGAGCCACCATGCCAGGGCCTATATCAGCCTTTCTTTTTCTTTTCTTCCTTCTTTTTTTTTGGCTAAAAGCTTGTTATTTAATTTCAAAGTGTAGTTGAAAGAGCATACTTGCAAACAACACACTGTCTGTGAAGTTGGAGAGCAGTGAATGTGACAATAACAGAGTAATTTCTTGGAGGGACTTTAACAAGACCCCGGAACTTGTCTCCATTCACTCTTATTACAGGTCTTTTATTGGTCCACTCCATTAGCTGACTAGCTTTCTCAGATAGCACCATCTCCTTCTTTCTTAGGACAGAGGCCGAGGGAACCTTGTAAATGAACAGCAGCGCCACTGCCATGGTCGCAGAGACACACCAAAACCACCTACGTGCTGCCATGTTCGCTGCTCTCCCTTCTGTTACCATCTTGATATTCTTGGGAAAAAGTTTGCTAACATTCTGGTTGTGATTTTTACTTCTATATCATGAAGGTGTGATTGATCTGAAATTTTTCCTCTCTTAAATTGCCCAGGTCTAGATTTATATCATGGTTGTTCTTACCTCATAGCATGTGTTGGGGGGGCTGTTCCTCCTTTTCCATTTTGGAGGGTGAATACTCATGGTCTCACTTCTGGAATTTAAAAAAGCAGAACTCACCAAAGCAGAGTCAATTGTTTGTTACTAGGCCGAGCAGTGATACTGGTCAAGGACACAATGAGAGCTATCATTCAGCAAGGTCACTATAGTTCATAACAATGTATTGCATCCTTGAAAATTGCCTCATGGAAATTGAGAGGCGAATGACAGTTACCAGAGACCCGGGAGAATGTTGGGGGAGAGGGCGAGGGATGGGGAAAGGTTGATCAGTGGTGCCGTGGTTTAGATATGAAGTGCCCGCCAACGAGCTAATGTGGTGAAGGAAGGCCTGGTCCCCAGCTCGTGGATGCAATCATTGAGCGGTATTTGGATCATGTGGGCTCTGGTGTAATCAAAGGATTAATTCACTGATGGATTCATAATTTGATGACATTTATTGGGAGGTGGGTCCTCTAGTTGGAGGACGTAGGTTACTGGAGATCTGTCCTGGGGGTTATATCTTGTCCCTGCCCTGCCCCTCTCTCCTTCCTAGCTGCAGAGTAGCTGAGGTGAATAGCTGTGCTCCACCCCACCTTTGCACCATACTGTTCGGCATCATCACAGAAACAATGGAGCCAGCTGACCATGGAGTGTAACTTCTGAAATCATGAACTAAAATGAATCTTTTCTCCTGTAAATTGCTTCTCTCAGGTATTTGTCACAGCAAGGAAATATCTGAGTAACACAAATGGGTACTGAGTTGCAATTAGATAGGAGTAAGAAGTTCCAGTGTGGTACTGCACAGTGGGGTGACTATAGATAACAGTTATGTATTGTATATCTCAAAAAGCTAGAAGAGGACTTTTCTCTTGACCACTCTACCTACAGGAGGAAGGCTGAGATGTCAGATGCCATCAGCAAGTCTCAGGTCGCCTGGCCCAATGGCAATGCAATGTTCAGGAACATCATCTGCAAGAGTGAGCAGTGTCTTGCTTTCCATGAGGTCACAGAAAGCACTGACACTATTTCTGATGATCCCCAAGAAACATGTACTCTAGATTTCCCCAGTAGCAGAAGATGCTGATGAAAGTCTTCTTAGACATTTCATTATTGCAGCTGAGAAATGTGCCGCTGACCTGGGCCTGAAGAAGTGTTACTGAGTGGTAACAAAAGAAGGTTTGGATGGGAATGATTTGTCTATCGTGTTCACATTCATTTTCTTGGAGTTCTATGAGGAAATGGTCTCCTGATTAAGTGTGTTTGGGGGATAATTCTTCCTTTTCTAGGTGTAGTGATCAGGTTTTCAAGTTCCACAGACTTCTGCCTGTGTAGGGAAATAATTTTGAAAACCCATCCATGATAAAAGACATTGGTTACATGGTTTGAAAAAGCCAGAAGAAAGATGGCCAGTATTTTCACCATAAAGAAATGACAAACATTTGTGGTGACACATTTATTTAACCTGAGTCACACATTGCAAAATGTATGCATGTATCAAAATACCACATTAGTAGCCCATTAATAGGTACAATCAATTTTTATGCTTTGCGGACCAGTTTTAAATTTTAATGAAGAAGATTGCTAAGAGAGATTTTTTAAGTATTCCCACCATGAAATGATAACACTGTGAGGTGATACATGTTAATTAGTGCCAAATCATGTTGTACACCATGAATATATACAGTATTTGTCAATTCAAAAATAAAATACAAAAAAAAAAGTGAGGTAAAACAAAATAAATTTTCTTTGTTCAAAAAAGTTGGTGTGATGCTGAGGATGTGGAGACATTGGAACTGTTGTGCTATGTTTATAGGAAGGTAACGTGACACAGCTACTTTGGAAAACAATATGGTGTTTCCTCATAAAACTGAAGTTAGAGTTATCATAAGATCCTTCTGGATCATGCCACTTCTTGGCATTCATCAAAAAAAGTTTAAAATAGATTGCAAACACATGTTCGTACACCCGTTTCTAATAGCATTATTCACAAGAGCCAAGATGGGAAAGCACACCAGATGTCCAGTTAGGGATCAATAAACAAAATATGGTATATTATTTGGCCTCAAAAACGAAATATTGGCCAGGCATGGTGGTGCATACCTGTAATCCCAGCACTTAGAGGCTGAGGCAGGAAGATCTCAAGTTCAAGGTCAGCTAGGAAACACATAGAGTTAGAAACCAGCCCATAATTCCTAGAGTAACCCTGTCTCAGAAGAAAGAAGGAAGTTCTTACACATGCTACAACACGGATGAATCTTGACATTGTGCTAGGAAACTAGTCACTCGAAAAGACAAATACTGCATGATTCCACTTTTATGAGGCGTCTCAAGAGTCAACCTCATAGACACGAAAGGTAGACACGAAAGGTAGAATGGTAATTTCCAGAGGCTGGGGGCAGGGAAAAATGGGAGCCATTGTTTAGTGAATATACATTTCAATTTTCCCAATGAGGATGTTGGCTGGAGATGGGGTCAACACACTCAATGCTACTGAACTGAACACAGGAAAATGCTTAAGGTGATAAATTAAATTACAACCGGTGTGATTTCTATCTACTGAGCAGATCCTGGGGGGAGAAAAGCCACCTATACTATGATGACACCCATATTAGTGTCACCAATCCAATTTCTCCACATGGACATCTAACAGAGGTGTCAAATTCACATGTTGAAAACTGAACTCCTCATGTTAACTGCAAGGAGCAAGCAAGCAGTCTGAACATAATTTGTGATTCAACAACTATAACAGCAGATGATGAACAATACTAAACCATACTATGAAAGATGCGCACATGGCATAATAAAACCACATAAAAGAGGAAAGGATGAGCACAAAAGTGAGGGTGTATGTTTCCTCTTTGAGGGCGAATGGGGCTGAGATCGGGCCGGGACACCCCAGGAGCACTGGGGGGCGCTGCTAGTGTTCTCTTTGGTGACCAGGGAGGATGTTTCTGGAGAGGTGTCCTTAATAACCATTTGTTAAGCTGTGCATGTATTGTACCGCTTGGTGTATGTTACATTTCACCAAAAACAGGAATAATAATGTTAACAGCACACTATATAGTTACCACTTCTCACAGCCTACAGATCCTGGAAATGGCTGATTTGTTCTTTCTGATATGATTTTCCTTTTTTAGAATGTCCTACAAATGGAATCACACATTATTTTGCCTTTGGATTTGGACTTCTTATCCACACAGGAATATATATGGGACTTCTGAAGCTTCGGGGTGCTATTTTTAACCTGGGTAACAGATACATAGTTTGATCTCTTTGTAAATGTTTGTTACCTATAGATTTATATTCTGGTATGCCTGAAAACATAAGCTATAACTTCATCTAATGGTTGTGTCTTGGTGAGGGATTTTTATAAATAGCCTATACTATCTGTCTTGCTATGTGTCTGCTGCTATAGCAGATTAACTGAGAAAAGGTAATTTATAAAGAACATAAATTTATTTTCTCTCTGTTTTTTGTAGGCAGGGGATTCCATGTCTTTGTCCATTGCCTGTTATAACACCTGTGACTGGGTGGCTCGTAAAGGAGTTTATTTAGCTCATGGCTCTGGAGGCCAGAAGTCCAAGAACCGATGGCCTCATCTAGCGAGCGCCCCGTGCTGTGCCATAAAAAGGCAGAAAAACTAAAGAGCAAGTGGGCACCATGAGAGGTGGCCGCACTTATAACAACCTCCCCTCAGGGCATCTAACTCGCCATCGTGAGAATTAACCCACTGTAGAGAAAGACATTGGTCCCTCTTAACTACTTAATCACCTCTTCCGGACACTACCACAGTGACAGTCAAATTTCAAGATGAGTTTTCCAGAGGACAAACCATCTTCGCACCATAGCCATTCAAGATCAAGGTGCCACCAGGTTCTGTTGTGTGGTGAAGGCTGCATTCCCAGGAGGAGAGGATTGCTATGTCCTCACATGGCAGAAAAGCAGAAGAGCAAGCGTGCAAGATAGCTGAATGCTGCATGAGTCCTCAGGGAGATGTTCAAAGATCTAAATATGCAGTAAGACAAGTGCGTCCACTTTTGCCAGGCTTTTTCAACATGCTTGCAGATTACACGACTCTTAAATAGAGAAAAGCATAAAAACGCCATCAAAAGACTGTTGGAACCCGAAAGCGAATTCAGTAAAATTGCAAGATACAAAGTCAACAAAGAAACGTCAGTAGATTCTAAACAACAATAACAAACTTGATGAGGAAGAAGCCATCAACAATTCCAGTCACGGTGGATACAAAAACAAAGTACCTAGGAAAAAATTCACCATGGAATTTTTTTTATTATTATTCTTATGTGCATACAAGGCTTGGTTCATTTCTCCCCCCTGCCCCCACCCCCTCCCTTACCACCCACTCCGCCCCCTCCCTCTCCCCCCCCCTCAATACCCAGCAGAAACTATTTTGCCCTTATTTCTAATTTTGTTGTAGAGAGAGTATAAGCAATAATAGGAAGGAACAAGGGGTTTTGCTGGTTGAGATAAGGATAGCTATACAGGGCATTGACTCACATTGATTTCCTGTGCGTGGGTGTTACCTTCTAGGTTAATTCTTTTTGATCTAACCTTTTCTCTAGTTCCTGGTCCCCTTTTCCTATTGGCCTCAGTTGCTTTAAGGTATCTGCTTTAGTTTCTCTGCGTTAAGGGCAACAAATGCTAGCTAGTTTTTTAGGTGTCTTACCTATCCTCACCCCTCCCTTGTGTGCTCTCGCTTTTATCATGTGCTCATAGTCCAATCCCATTGTTGTGTTTGCCCTTGATCTAATGTCCACATATGAGGGAGAACATACGATTTTTGGTTTTTTGAGCCAGGCTAACCTCACTCAGAATGATGTTCTCCAATTCCATCCATTTACCAGCGAATGATAACATTTCGTTCTTCTTCATGGCTGCATAAAATTCCATTGTGTATAGATACCACATTTTCTTAATCCATTCGTCAGTGCTGGGGCATCTTGGCTGTTTCCATAACTTGGCTATTGTGAATAGTGCCGCAATAAACATGGATGTGCAGGTGCCTCTGGAGTAACAGTCTTTTGGGTATATCCCCAAGAGTGGTATTGCTGGATCAAATGGTAGATCGATGTCCAGCTTTTTAAGTAGCCTCCAAATTTTTTTCCAGAGTGGTTGTACTAGTCTACATTCCCACCAACAGTGTAAGAGGGTTCCTTTTTCCCCGCATCCTCGCCAACACCTGTTGTTGGTTCACCATGGAATTAAGAGACGCTAGTGAAAGAAATCAGAGAAGATGAAGAAGTGCAAAGACTTCAGGAATTGGAAGAATTAATATTGCTAATCAAATGCCGCGCTATAGGAGTCTGAGGCAGGAGGATCTTGAGTTGGGGGCTCGTATGGGCAGTACAGTGAGACCGTCTACCAAAACCAAAATGTCCATGTTGCTCAAGGTGACCTACAGATTAAAGGCAGCTCCCACCAAAATTCCAATAGCATTCTTCATAGACATAGGAAAAAAACACTCCTAAAACTCATATGGTAGCACAAAATACCCTGAGTAGCCAAAGCAATCTTGAGCAAAAAGAACAAAGCTGGAGGCATCACAGTACCTATCTCAAAACATATGATGGCCTATGGTAACCAAGACAGCATGGTACAGGCATAAAATCTGACACAAAAACCAGTGGAACATAATAGCGATTCCAGAACTAGGTCTGCACCTGTTTGGCTGTAGATACAGCCAAAACCAGACAATAGGAAATGGACGGCTTCTTTAATGAATGGTGTTAGGGAAACTGAATATCCATATACAGTTTGAAACTTGACCCCTATCTCACCCTGTACAAAAATCAACCCCAAATAGATCACAGACATAAATGTAGGAACTTAAATTCTGAACATGCTAAGAGAAAACATGGGGAAACGCTCTAAGACATTGGTACAGGCAATAATTTTCTGGATAGGATCCCAAAAGCTCAAGAACCTAAAGGAAAACGTAGATGAATGGGATTGCATCAAACTAAAAGGCTTCTGCACGACAAAGGAGGCAATCAACAGAATGAAGAGACAACCCGCAGCATGGGAGAAAATATTTACAAGCTATACATTTCACAAGGAGCTGATATCCAGAATATATAAGGAACTAAAGAAAACTGAATAGCAAGAAGGAGGAGGAGGCGAGGGGAGAGGGGGAGAAATAAAACCCCAACTAACCAAAGCAAATAGGCATTTCTCCAAAGAAGACACAGAAATGGCCAAGAGGTACATGGAAAAATGGTCAATGTCAGTAGTCACTAGGGGAAAGCAAACCAAAACCACAGTGAGGTGTCACCTGACCCTAGTAAGAATGGCTGTTATCAAAAAGGATGAAAGAGAACAGTGCTGGCTAGGATGTGGGGCAAAAGAAACTTTCCTGTGCCATGGTGGGAATGTAAATTACTGGAGTTATTATGGAGAACAGTATGAAGTTTCCTCAAAAGCTAAACTTTAGCATATGATCCAGCTACCCCACTCCTGGGTATCTATATATCTATATCTATATGTCTATATCATCTATATCTATATCTATATCTGTATCTGTATCCATATCTATATCTATATCTATCTATCCATATCCAAAGGAAGTGAAATCAGCATAATAAAGATATAATCACACTGCCTTGTTTATTGCAGTACCATTTACAATAACCACTATACATGATATATCTAGGTGTCCATTTGTGGGTGAATGAATAAAGAAAATGTGGTAAATACATACAATGAAAAATTTTTCAGCCTAATCATGAAGAACACAAACAAGAAAAAATGGCAGTCACTTTGGCCTCCCTGTGGTATTGCCAGCAGCACTGTTTGTGCGCCCGCAGTGTTAATGGTGGTCTGGTGCTGTGTATGGTAACCTCCACTCAGTTCAAGAAACAACCTTTGCAGCCTTAGAGTCCTGCCATTTGCCTCTCTCTCCAACCCCCTCCTACCTCCCTTGGCCTCCAGGGGTCACCTGACTTTTAAAGTTCTCTTGACTCTTTCAAGAATCACCCACTTTAGCAAGGAGAAGGCATTGAGAATTTGGAGGGTGGTGTAAAGGCTTTATGTTTTATTGTGATCGTAGTTCCCTAAAAGTGTGTTCATAAAACTCAGAGAGCTGAAAGCAAATTACATGTCCAGAATCGAACTTCCATAGAAAACTGTAAATAAGATACTTCAAATTGATATTTAAATTTCCTAATTACATTTTGTGAGTATGAAGATTATACTTTTCTCCTCTACAGTTGTTAATGTGGAGAAGTGTATTACTTTATTTCCTGAGGGTAAATCTAGTTTGCATTCCTAGAATGAGCCCAATTCATTCATGTCACGTCATGCGTTGCCCTAATGTTTCTGCCTTTTGCTTCTATGCGGTGAGTGTACTGGAATCTGGGATCTTCCTCTCCACCTGCCCTTCCCACACCGTTCGGTACCATGCTAATGCCATTCTTATGACAGGAGTTGGGCACTGTCCCTCCTTTTCAATTTTCTGTACCAGTTTGTGTCAAAGTGAAAAGTTCACTTAATTCATTTTTCAGAATTAAATAGGGGAATCCTAGAGGGCTTTGTGTGTGTGTGTGTGTGTGTGTGTGTGTGTGTGTGTGTGTGTGTGTGAAAAACCTTTTGACTTCTGATATATTTCCGTCATGGTTATGGAATGATTCAGGCTTGCTATTCCTTCTTGTGTCAGTTTTGGAAGTTATATTTTCTAGAAATTGGTGGGCTTTTTCAACATCTTCAAATTGGTCAGAATAAACTGTTCACAACATTCTGGTTTACCCCAAAGTTTCCTTTTTAAAATGTCTGACCTATGTAGGAGTTTGGAGGAAAGTGCAATGAGCCGCCATAAATCCTTTACCTGGACTCACCAGTTGTTAACCTTTTGTCATATTTGTTTGCATGTTGGCAGTGTGAATGGCAGCCCTCCTCTCTGTGTTTGTATTTTAAAGTTTTATCTCATGCTCACTTCAGCAGCACATGTACTAAAGTTGGAATGATACAGAGAATATCAGAATGGTCCCTACTCAAGGATGATGCGCAAATTCATGAAGTGTTCCAAAAAAAAAAAAAACCTTTTTATTTCATTTTATGTTTTAAGAGTCAGGTTCTCACTCTGTTGCCAAGCCTGGCCTCGAGCTCCTGAGCTCCAGCTATTCTCTTGCCTCAACCTCTCAAGTAGCTGAGACTATAGGCAGACAGTAATGTGCCTGGCTTTGTGTGTGTGTGTGATCATTTTACTAAATCATTTGTGTTACTCGAGGACATTAATTCCTAAATATGTCAAAATGTCTCTCCCAAGAAAAAGAAGACCTTAATGCAGACCTTAATGCAGTCATCACAGTGAGAATATTGAGCATTGAGATAGCACGGTCCTCTTCTATATGACCACATGAAACATTTCTCATTGTCTCAATAATGTTCTTCATTGCTGCTTTCTAGAAACCCTCTTTCCAGTCAAATGTTATGCATTGCATTTGGCTGCCACGTTTCTTCTATGTGTTTTAAACCACAACACTTCCCCTGACTCTTTTTTGCCTTGCATAACAGTGGCGGTTTTGAAGGTTCAGTGGAGCTGTTCTGCAGGAAGCCCCTCATGTTGTAGTTGTCTGGTTGTTCTCTCATGATTCGATTCAGGTTAAACATTTCACCGGGAATCCCGCATAGGTGGTGTGCTGTCTTTCTGAGGGCATGGCATCAGGAGATTCTCAGTGTCATTTTGTCCTGTGACTGGTGAGGTTACTTTGGACCATATGGTCAGGCTGCTGTTCCAGCTCAGTCCATCAGGAAGGAACCGTCTTTCTTTCATAGTTAATAGGAAATCCACGGACTGTTTTTCCATACATTTTGTGTGAATATCCATTCCCTCACAATATCCTATTAGTTTTTTTCTCCCCAGAACTAGGGTTTGAACTCAGACCCTACACCTTGAGCCACTCCACCAGCCCTTTTTGGTGATAGGTCTTTCTGAGATAGGGCCTCACAAACTGCCCAGGCTGGCTTCAAACCTTGATCCTCCTAATCTCTGCCTCTTGAGTAGCTAGGTTTACAGGTGTGAGCCACTGGAACCAGCTCCTATTAGGTTTTTTAATATCTGCATTCTTTGTGGTGATCTACATTTATTTCCTGATGTCATTGCCCTTTTCTCTTGTTTTCTTGTATCTCACCAGACTTTTACCAATTTCATTCTTTGTCCAAACAATCAACTTCTTGTCTGTGATCCTTCTCTCACTGCAGACTTGTTTTCTGTCTCACAAATTTACCATTTATTACTCCTTCCTTCTTTCCTTTAGCTAATATTGCTGTTCTTTTCTTTTTCTTTCTTTCTTTTCTTATTTCTTGGCAGTGCTGGAGATTGAACCCAGAGCCTCAGGCACACTAGGCATTCACTCCACCACTGAACTACATCCCCAGAGCTTGCTGTTCTCTTCCTCCTAACTTCTCATTCATTTCAGCTGTCCTCTTTAAGGGTATGCTTTTAGTACCTAAGTATCCCTCATGGTATTCCTTTATGTGCTTCAACAAGTGTCTCAGTAGTATTTTTACAATCATCCAATTTCAATATGGGAAACAAATATGAATCTCCATTTCATAGGACTGTATCAGTAAATTGTAGTATATGCATACAGTGTGGAGATACACAAAGTGCTTGTACAAAGTACAGAATAATGGGCATGAATCTTTTTTTTTTTTCATTTTTCTTTTATTATTCATATGTGCATACAAGGCTTGGTTCATTTCTCCCCCCTGCCCCCACCCCCTCCCTTACCACCCACTCCACCCCCTCCCGCTCCCCCCCTCAATACCCAGCAGAAACTATTTTGCCCTTATCTCTAATTTTGTTGTAGAGAGAGAATAAGCAATAATAGGAAGGAACAAGGGTTTTTGCTGGTTGAGATAAGGATAGCTATACAGGGCATTGACTCACATTGATTTCCTGTGCGTGGGTGTTACCTTCTAGGTTAATTCTTTTTGATCTAACCTTTTCTCTAGTTCCTGGTCCCCTTTTCCTATTGGCCTCAGTTGCTTTAAGGTATCTGCTTTAGTTTCTCTGCATTAAGGGCAACAAATGCTAGCTAGTTTTTTAGGTGTCTTACCTATCCTCACCCCTCCCTTGTGTGCTCTGGCTTTTATCATGTGCTCAAAGTCCAATCCCCTTGTTGTGTTTGCCCTTGATCTAATGTCCACATATGAGGGAGAACATACGATTTTTGGTCTTTTGAGCCAGGCTAACCTCACTCAGAATGATGTTCTCCAATTCCATCCATTTACCAGCAAATGATAACATTTCGTTCTTCTTCATGGCTGCATAAAATTCCATTGTGTATAGATACCACATTTTCTTAATCCATTCGTCAGTGCTGGGGCATCTTGGCTGTTTCCATAACTTGGCTATTGTGAATAGTGCCGCAATAAACATGGATGTGCAGGTGCCTCTGGAGTAACAGTCTTTTGGGTATATCCCCAAGAGTGGTATTGCTGGATCAAATGGTAGATCGATGTCCAGCTTTTTAAGTAGCCTCCAAATTTTTTTCCAGAGTGGTTGTACTAGTCTACATTCCCACCAACAGTGTAAGAGGGTTCCTTTTTCCCCGCATCCTCGCCAACACCTGTTGTTGGTGGTGTTGCTGATGATGGCTATTCTAACAGGGGTGAGGTGGAATCTTAGTGTGGTTTTAATTTGCATTTCCTTTATTGCTAGAGATGGTGAGCATTTTTTCATGTGTTTTCTGGCCATTTGAATTTCTTCTTTTGAGAAAGTTCTGTTTAGTTCACATGAATGGGCATGAATCTTACAAGGATTGTAAAGAGAAGCAAGAAGCAATACAGACATAGTGATTCCATTCTTATAACTATAAATAACAGGAACACGCTTAGAATAACAAAGTAATAAAGAAAATCACAAAGTTAAGGACATCTAGCTGGGTGTGATAGCTCACCTCTGCAATCCTAGCTACTCAGGAGATGGAAATTGGGAGGATTGTGGTATGACATCACCTGGGCAAACAGTTTGCAAGACCCAACTCAACCAATAAAAGCTAGACGCAATGGTGCATGCCTGTCACTCCAGCTACACAGGAAGCGTAACTAGGAGGATGGAGGTCCAGGCCAGCCCCTGGGCATAAATATAAGACTCTATTTGAAAAATGACTGAAGCAAAAAGGGTTGGAGCCATCGCTCAAGTACTTAATACTTAATAGAGTACCTGTCTAGCAAGTGCAAGGTCTAGAGTTCAAGACCCAGTGTTGGGAACCAAAAGCCACAGTCTGACAAGGTCGCTGTGGCTTAGCAGCATTCTGACAAGGTCAGAATCTGCAGATGCACCATGCCTCTATCACTGTGGGAAGGAACGCTGAATTGTTTCCCTTCACTGAAAAGAAGTTTATACTTAGTCAAGGACACTGGCAGTAAGAATGCAGGGTGGCAAAAACAGAAAGGTTGTAACTAGGTCAGAGTGTTTTGATGTTTAAGTCTCTTCCTCTTTTGTATAAAGCTGGCTGAGAAAAATAAAATTTTGCCAGTTGGTCATCAGCCTTCTGGCTGTCTCGATATGTGTTCTGTCATTCCCTTCCTGAGTGAGTCCTTTTGTGTGTCTCATCTGTTCATTCCTTCCCTGAGCCCTTTCAGGTCAAGGACCTCTGCAATCCCGGCAGGTGGCACCCCCAAACAGGGACCCAAACAGAGACTTAAGGTAAGGAAGTTTCCGGAGGTGCATACAAACATAATTTTAGTTTCAATTCAAGTATATGGAGCAACATCAAAAGAGAAATGGGCCAACAAGTAAATAAGGAGCAGGCTCTTTTCACAGAAATTTTGCATTCAATGTTGTGTGGTCAAAGATGTAAAGTGTCTAAAAGTCAGCTTAAATGGTTTTTGTTTTGTGTCCAAGAGTGCACTCAAAATTAATATTATTGTTTTGTGTTTCATTGTATAAGTTTTGTGTATGTCTATGATATGATTAATTTATTAGAGGAAAAAGATCTAATAGCTATGATAACAGTCTTATTAAAAACTGGGTCTGACTCAAAACACTATTCCTAAAATTGACTCTTACTTCAGCTATCAATCCACCCAAAATGAGTCCTAAAGAAAAAAAACAGAATGGGACACTTCTCAATCTACTCCTAAAAGTTTTAAAAAAATAACTTATCAATGTACTTGTGGCCACTTAGTTAATTTTCACATGTTCTTGAGCTCTTGAATCTATGCGTGCTTAAATTGACATTTATGGCATGCCTAATTTAAAACTTTTTTACATATGCATATATTTAAACGTCTTTAAGATGATTCTTATTATAAAATTAATGTAAAAAAATACAAGATTTCTGTTCTCTTCTCTCCCCCACCTCTTCAGCTGCTACTTTTAAGAAGAACCAGTTTCTTAAAGGTTATGTCAATCAGGTCTAACTAAATTATAGGCATTGTTTTATGAACAGTAACTTTAGTCTGTTTCATTTCATCATAAGTAATTTACATTCAATTCCTTTATTATCATATCTATTATATTTATATTACAAGTATATAGAATATATATAAAATATATATAATAAATATTATATTTATTATATCTATTAACAAATGGTGTCTCTGTAGGTTACTTACTGTATAAAAACAGTTTAAAATTGCCTTTCTATATGGGTCTATATAATAAAAATAAGGCTAATTGGAAAAACAATTTTATTTAAATTTAAATTTAAAAAATTCTTATGGAAGTTACAGCCCTCTTCTTTTTGGACAGGCCCTAACCAGACGCCACCCTTTTTCAATATGTTGGTCACTTACTTCTGTGCAGAGCCACACAGCCCCTCATCTGCAGGGTGACTGAGTCCCTTTTAAACTTTCTGGCCTCCCGGGAATACAGAGTCTCTTTAAAAAAAGCTCAGCTAAATGGATGGAACTGGAGAACATCATCCTGATCGAGGTTCGCCAGGCTCAGAAGACCAAAAATTGTATGTTCTCCCTCATATGCGGACTTTAGATCTAGGGCAAATGCAGCAATGTTGTTGGACTTGGATCACATGCTAAGGGGAGAGTGCATACGGTAGGAATGGGGATAGGTAGGAAACCCAAAACATGAAAGTGTTTGAGTCCCCACTGCAGAGGAGCTAATACAATAAGCTTAAAATGACATCGGTCAGTTTGGGAAGGTAACCAGGAAGTAGTGAAGAGGTCAGGTAGAAACGAGTCAATTCAGGTTGTAATACACTTATGCATGGAAGCAATGCTAGGAGTCTTTCTGTATAGCTATCCTTATCTCAACTAGCAAAAACGCTTTGTCTTTCTTATTATTGCTTATGTCAACTCTTCAACAAAATTGGAGAAAAGGGCAGAACAGGTTCTGCCTGGAAGAGGGGGAGAAGGAGGGGGCAGGTGGGAGAAATGCCCCAAACAATGTGAATAAACGAATAATAAAAGAAAAAAGCTCACCTATGCCTCCTGCAGGTCACCTACTTTGGTGTGGTCTTAAAGAGACAGGCTCATTCCCTGAGTCACCTACGTAAGTGTGATCTTAAAGGGACAGACTCATTCTCTGAGTCATAAGCAAATCCACCCAATCCTCCATTTCCCACTCTTTCATACCATAAAGCAGCTTAGAGCTTTCTTGGGAGTTACAAGATTTTTACAAAATCTGGATCCCTAGATATGCACCCCCTGCCAGACTGTTTTTATGCTCCTGCTAATACTCCTATTTGGGCCTTGTGTAGTAAATGCTCTCTCCAGATTCGTATGTCAACATGTCCAACGGATCAAACGCCAGCTCTTGGTCAAGAAATACTCACCTCTGCCTACCTATGAGCCCTCCATCCCATTCAATCGGGGGCCCCTGGAGACTACACAGGTCAACCCCTGAGACAAGTACCCCTTCCCCTATCCTCCTGTTGCCCCATTGTGGTCACAGCTAGATGAGTCATTGCCCTTCTCCCCAACAGCAGTTGGGTGCTTGTCTCAGAGGGGGGATTTATTGGGTCTGATGACCTAAGACAGATAAATGGGTATCCCATTCTCCCTAAAGAGCCATATCATTCCTGCATCCTGAGGAGTTACAGGCCTGCATTCCTACACCCTGAGAGCAAATTATAAACTACATTTCTGCATCCTAAAAATAGATACAGGGTCTAATAGATCTGCCACAGGGCTGATGAGCAAAATGGTCTCTAGATTGTTTCCCCTCCCCCAATAAAGGTACAAAACACACCAGTTAACCTAAGGAAGGCCCAGAAATCCATGGCCAATAAAAAAAGCCCACCTAACTCAGAGCTGGGACGTCCATAAAAATCCCAACCTTCACCTAAACAGGGAGCCACCGATTTCTGGGCTTTGATACTCTTTTCTAGCTGTAGCCTTTCCTTTTCCTTTTTATAAATCTTACTTTATATATATATAAAACGGGCATCATTAAGGTGTCATGCATCTTTCCAATGGATATGCGTTACCTCCAAACCTTATAATGAGTCCCAATAGAGCTGGGAACATATTAAACAGCATTTAAAAGGTCTCATACTAACCTGAGTTTAGATTTAGTTACTTTGCATCAAAAAATATTACACATACAAAACAGTAATTTACTTATCATTCAACCCTCAGATGTGGCCACCCGGGTGTTGGATGCTTTGAAAGGTTTTAACTCCTTTAACATATTAAGACACTCATTTTGGATTATGCTTGAAATGGCTTTTCTAATTTTACTTATTCTGTGTTTATTTCCAGTCATCTGCCGTATTGGCATGTACCAGCTCTTCAAATTAAAAGCGGGCCTTCACCATGTTCAATTAAAAAATATAAAAGAGAGGAAATGTTGGGAACCAAAAGCCACAGTCTGACAAGGTCGCTGTGGTTTAGCAGCATTCTGACAAAGTCAGAATCTGCAGATGCACCATGTCTCTATCATGCTGGGAAGGAATGCTAAGTGGTTTCCCTTGACTAAAAAGAAGTTTATACTTAGTCAAGGACACTGGCAGTAAAAATACAGGATGGCAAAAACAGAAAGGTTGTAACTAGGTCAGAGTGTTTTTGATGTTTAAGTCTCTTCCTCTTTTGTATAAAGCTGGCTGAGAAAAATAAAATTTTGTCAGTTGCTGGCCTTCTCGGCGTGTGTCTTGCCTTGTCTTTTCTGTTCATTCTTGCCCTGAGCCCTTTTAGGTTAAGGACCTCTGTGATCCTGGCAACCCAGTACAGGGGAAAAAAAATTAAGGACATGTGTTTCCTGTTTGAGGACTAATGGGTCTGAAATTAGGCAGAGACACTCCAGTATCTAGGGGTTGCTGGCGGTGCTCTTCTCTGACCTGGGAGGTGATTCCATAGAGATGTCCTGGATGATCATTTATTAAATTACATATATATATATGTATGTTACACTTATCATAAAAGGAGAATCATGCCAATGAAAAGCATAGCTAAAATTATCTTCATAGCAGACCTCACTGAGATTAGAAATAACATGTCATTTGTAGTTATAGACTTATTTTCAAATACTCATAGGTTTTACAAGAAAGAATAGAAATTATGCCTACATAATTGCTGGAAAGCGACAGAGAGGTTGCACTTGTGTACAGTATCTTAGAGGAAATCTACCACCTTCCCCTCCACTTACTCTCAGAGGTGGAAGACCAAGAACCTGATAAAAAGAAATGAAGGTAAAAATCCAAAATAACGTTAACTGAAATAAGTCAGGTGCAGAAAAACAAGGGCCCCAGTTCTCACTAATATGTGAATGCTAAATGAGTTGTGTGGTGACTGGCAGAAGCTGGGAAGTGTAGACAGGTAGGGAATAGAGATGGGTTGGTTAATGGGTACAGTGTCCCAGTTAAATAGGAGAAATAAGTTCTAGTGTCCTATAACATAGTAGCAGAGCTGTAGTTGACAATAATTCATTGCATACTTCAAAATAGAAGAAAGCGTTTTGAATGGCCCCAATAAAAAGAAATGATGGATGTGCTAATGGTGGATTGCTAACTTTCCTGATTTGATCATTACACATTGTTATGTGAAATGACGGTTTCCCCAGTGTCAATTTAAAAATATATATATATATATTGGAAGGTGACCAGGAAGTAGTGAAGAGGTCAGGTAAAGATGAATCAATTCGGGTTGTAATACACTTGTGCATGGAAGCAATGCTAGGAATCTCTCTGTATAGCTATCCTTATCTCTTCCTTATTATGCTTATGTCTTCTCTTCAACAAAATTGGAGAAAAGGGCAGAACAGGTTCTGCCTGGAAGAGAGGGAGGTGAGGGGGAGAGGGAGGGGGCGGGTGCAGGGGGGGAAATGAGCCAAACAATGTATGCACATAGGAATATACGGATAAAGAAAAACAAAAAACAACAAAAACAGGCCGGCATTGTAATACACAAATTTGACCAACTGAGGGCAGTGCTGTGTAAGCTGTTCTTTGGGAGGAGGTGGCTGCCAGCTGCCAGTGATCTTGTGCCTTCAATTCACGTTCACCGTTAGCTGCTGAGACTGGTTATTTGAGCCAATAAAGGCGGCCAGTGGTCAACACGACCAATAAATGTGATTGTTGTTGTGATGGGCTCCATCTTGCTTGACTTTTTGACATTTCTCTTTGAGCACACTAGCCGCCCCCTACTTCCCTTGCATCCTTTTCTTCCTCTTTGTTCTTCCCAGGCAGAAATGAGAACACTGATGTGCTAGACCAGGCCTGAAGCCCAGCAGAGAAACAACAGGTGGGTGTGGATAGTCCTTCAAGGCCTAATTGTGGGAAGCAAGGCTAGAAGAATTTTCCTGAAAAATCAACCTCAGGGAGTCTCCCTTGCTTTTATTTCTAGTCTTATGCTCCCAAGGTGGCTGAGTGAAGGCCGCACACTGGTTTGTGACAGTAATAGGGCCAAGTAGGAAGAACGTCTGGTTATTTGTTTATTGATTGATAAAATAAAAATGACTGGAGATACCCCTTCTGCCCTAAGCATTTCCTGCTGTAATCACTGCATCATTCTCTGATCCCACAGCTTAGAAACCCAGCTACTGTAAGTCACGAACCTTACTCAAAAATGGGCCATGAGGCAGCTATAAAGGGACCATTTTTGTGGAAACTGTACTTTAAATGACTACCTAGGTATTTAAGAGGTCTTTTCAGATTCTTGTTTTGTTTTGTTTGGATTTTTTTTGAGACAGTGTCTCACTATGTAACTCAGGCATGATCCTCATGCCTCTGCCTCCTGAGTGCTGGGATTATAGAAGTACACCACCACACATGGCTCCTTTCAGATTCTTTTTCTTTTTTTTTTCTTTTTCTTTTTTGTGGTACTGGGGGTTGAAGCTTGAACTCAGCCCTCAAGCTTGTTAGGCAAGTTCACTTTACCACTTGTGCCAAGCCCCAGACCTCTGTGTTTAGTTTGTTTCTACTGCTCACCTTTTCAGAATTTCCTTAGGGATTTTAATCCCTTTAAACTACACTTTCTTTATTGCTAACTCTATTAAACCATTAGAAGACACTTTGAAAAAAATATTTTGCCCATAATTCTATGTCCCAAACACCTCAACTGATTTTTTTTCTCCACAGTCCTTGCCCTAGAATCATGGAGGTATAGGATATTAGAGCTTAGAATTACTGTTGGAGATATCTCCAAGGCCAGCTCCTGGACAGTGTGCAAGAAAGGAATCTGAGAGCTGAAGGGGCAGCACCATGTCCAGGCCACCACATAGTTCAGGGTTGTACCTCTTGAGTGCCCATGTTGTCCTTGCAAAGAGGAGGAAAGGCTGCCTGGCCCCTCACTCTCAGCCCCTGTGTGGCTTGCTATCAACATCAGTGCTTTGGCTTCATGACCTTCTAAGCACTGAAATCCATCACATTCACTACCACTTTTGACTAGAGCCTGGTTCGTCCATGTGAACATTACAGGGGCAGAAGATGCTGTCTTACCCATCTGTGCCCAGGCCATGTGGTATGCTGGATCCCCCATGATGGTTGTCTCTTATTCTAAACTTCTTGACATGCCTAACAGGTGTCAGAGTGAAGGAGGGCAAACACTAGATGAGGAATCAGGAGGCCTGAATCTTTCCTAACCTGCCAAAATTCATTTCCCCTTTCTGAACATTCATTTCTCCATCTCTGAAAAGAGGAAGGTGGTCTGGAACAGTGGTTCTCAACCTGAGGTCCGTAAACTTCCTGAAATTGTGTGGAAAGGTGTAGGAGAGGATGTGTGAGTTTCCTGGGGAGAGTACATAGAGCCTCCATGGATCCTCAAAGGGATCCTGTTAGGAACTGAACTGTGTCTCCCCCTCCTAATTCACATGCCGAAGCCCTAACCCCCAATGTGACTATATTAGGAGACAGGACCTTTGGAGAGATAATTAATGAGGGTAGGGCCCTTATCCAATAGAACTGGTATCCTTATAAAAAGAAGAGACACCAGAGCTAGCACTCTCCCCTTCATGTGAGGACACAGAAGACTGCAAGCCAAAAAAGAGAGTCCTTCCCAGGAACCAAACTTGCTGACACCTTGATCTCGGACTTCTAGTCTCTAGAATTATGAGAAAATTGATTTCTGTTTCAGTCACCCAGCCTGTGATATTTTGTTATGGTACCCTGAGCAGATTAATATAGCCCCCCCCAACCCAAAGGTGACTCAGAGCCATTGAACCTGCTGGGCCCCAGAAACCAAGCTGGTACATGCATGTTTTGCTGCAATATGTCTAGATGTTTTGCAGACTTCCTGAGTTTTTAGCCTTTCATACACATGTTTTACATCATTGTGATGACAGTGTATATACAAATCTGTCTTCCTTTCTGCTGGAAATTGCACAGCTGCTTATTGTTATTGCAACATACCGTGTTATGACGGGGCACATTCTGAGATGTGTGTCATTAGTCAGTTTTGGAATTGTGCAAACATAGCATGCACTTACATAAACTAAGACAGTCAGCATCATTAGCCAATATCTTTTCTTTCTTTTTCTATTCTGGTTTTTTTTTTTTTTTTTTTTTTTTTGCGGTACTAGGGTTTGAAGAGGACTGCATACTTGCTAGTCAAGGGCTATACGGTTTGAGCCATGCCGCCAGCCCTAGGCAGTATAATCTTATGGGGCCACCATCATCTATGTGGTCCATTGTTGACTATGATATTGTGATCTTTGAAACATGCTATCCAGAATTTGAGTCCTGATTCTACCTGTGTGACCTTCAGCAGGCTATCACATGTTCATGGGGAAGTGGAATGGGGGGCATGGCCCAATTTGTAGAGTGCTTGCTTAGTGAGCTTGAGGCCCTGAGTCCAATTCCCAGCGTGTCAAAAAAAAAAGAAAAAAAAGGAGGGAGGGAGGGAGAAAGGAAGGGAGAAGGGGAGGGAAGGAGGAAAGAAGGAAAGAAGAAGGAAAGAAAGAAGGAAAGAAGGAAGGAAAGAAGGAAGGAAGGAAGAAAGGAAGGAAGGAAGGAAAAGTCAAGAAAGGAAAGAAGGGAGAAAGGAACCAAGCAACAACTGATAAGAGCTACCAATATGTACATAACCTCATTTGATTCTTGTAACAGCCACATGAAGTCAATACTAATCTTTCCCCATTTTAACTTCCTTCCTTCCTTCCTTCCTTCCCTCCTTTAGACAGCTGAGGCTGGCCTTGAATTTGCAATCCTCCTGCCTCTGCCCACTGAGTGCTGGGACTACAGGCATCTACCACCCCATCCAGCCTTTTTCATAAAATTTGGAATTTTTATTTTGTTCTTATGAAAAGAAATTAAAACCTTTATTTTCTTATTTATATTTATTTAGGTATAGATCTTTCTTGTGAATACATAAAAAGGAAATAATATGCAAAATAAATCAGTTAATTTATTCCCAAATGTTCTTTATATTTAGTGTATCTCTTTCAAAACCATTTTTTCTTTCTTTCCTTCCCTCCCTGCCTCCTCTTTCTTTTCTTTCTTTCTTTTTGAGTGAAAGCAGAGATTTATTAAGCAGAGAGGAAGAGAGAAGAAAAGCCTCCTCACGGGAGGGGTCTCAGAAAGGCTGAGCCCTCAAAACCCTTGTCAGCCTGGTTGTCTGTATTACTGGTCTTGCACCTGAAGCTAGCCTTTGGAGGGTCCTGCTCCACTGTGGGCTCCAAGATTTTATTCCAAGCTACTGATTCTCTATCTTCACCCTTTCAATGGAGATGCTTCCATGATCTTCTTCTCAGTGCTGGGGACAAGCCCAGGCATGCTGGGTAAGTGCTATATGAGATACATCCCCAGTCTGTGTTCTGTATCTTAGAAGGGAGTTTCATGCACAGGCAATGACCGTGACAACCTTCACCACCTTCAGAAGCATCCTGAAGTTGAAAACATGAAAAAGTGAAAGAAATTTGTGTCTTAGAATCAGTGAAATGTTACTCCTCACTACTGTGGATCCTACCTTCTTCAGATAGATTTTTTTTTTTTTTGGCAGTACCAGGGGTTGAACTCAGGGCCTCAACATTTAGTAGGCAAGCAACTTGAGCCATACTTTCAGCCCTTTTTGCTTTCATTTATTTTTCAGATAGAGTCTCATATTCTTTGCCTAGCCAGCCTTGGACCTTGATTCTCCTACCTATGCCTCTCAAGTAACTGGGCATACACCACCACACCTGGTTCATTTTTCAGATAGAGTGTGACTAGCTTTTGCCTGAGCTGACCTTCCTTCTATCTCTGCCTGCAACGTAGCTAGGATTGCAGGTATGAGCCACTGCACCTGGCTCCAGCAAAAATTTTTAAAGTAGATTTTATTGTGTCAACCTGTGTGCTATGGCATGTACCTGTAGTTTCAGCTACTTGGGAGGCTGAAGCAGGAGGATTGCTTGAACCCACAAGTTCCAGACTAGCCTGAGCAACCTAGTGACACCCTGTCTCAAAAAATGGGGGTGAGGGCGTGTCTCAAGTACCTAAAACTGCCCATCTGTGATCTTTCCTTCTTCCTTAATAACAAAGCTCGGATTTGGTTGAGAGTAGAAATATGTGCTAGCTAAGAAACTACATTTTCCAGGCTCCCACAAACAGAGAGGTAGCCATATCTAAATTCTACCCAATGAAATGTTTTAGAAGTTGATGCATGGAGCCTTCAGGAAAATTCCTTAGGAGGTGAGCTGACTAAACTCAGTGTGTCCCAGGAGGTCCCTCACCTGGGGCGTGTCAGCTCCTCACAGCTAGAGTTTCATTTTATTATTGCAGTTATCCGTAATCACAGACTACATACTCAAGAGTTAATGTCTTCAAAAGAAAATCACACCCTGAAATATGTTTGAATTATAGGCAGTGAAGATAGGAAACATTTGGCCTCCTGCTGTGTGCGGTAAGTCTCCTTATTCACAGACATTACATGCGGTTTTGGCCAAGCGGGATCAAAAAATGAAAAATTTTTAAAAAACTAAACTTTTCAGTCCCCTCACATGCATTCAGCAGCTTGGGCGATGCAGAGCAGCTCTGTCGGTCCTTCATTACCTCCAGTTGTGTTTAAATGGTCATGTGGTCTGCTGAGGGTTTCCCTGCCCTTAATTGTGTGAATCTGCCTCCCAAAAAGCCAATGGTGCCCAAAAAGCAAAGTAAATATCATGGTACTCCTCCTAAAGAAACAGACACGAAGAAGGACGTTACGTGGTGATCAAAGAATCGATTCATCAAGAAGGCATAAGTTATATTTGCTTGTCCGTTGAACCTAGTATGGGAATAGCAGTATCATCTTAGCCACCTGAAAGTGCCCAAATACACAGCATATTTTACAGATTCAAAGACAACAGAGACAGCTGAATCAGCTGACCATCTCCTTTTGCCCTTGCCTTTTCTTCCTTGCTACTGCCTTGAAGATACTTGTAATCCCAGCACAGGGGAGGAGGAGGCAGGAGGACTGCTTATTTGAGGCCAGCATGGGCTACATACTAAGACCCTATCACAAAAATCAAAACAAAAAATACACTTATGTGCCAAACCTCAGAAGCTCCTAAATGCCTGAAGCAAACTCTGGTGAATCAAAGGGAGAAACAACCAGTTAACACAGTAATAGGAGACTTGAGTTAGGAAAAGGAGTGTCAACATTTGTCTTTTGTGTTTAGCAGTGGCCCTGCCTAGACAGACCCCCAATGACAAGTGAATATTTAATTATATTCTCAGCATCTCACTTTGCATATTAAACATTCAAGAATCAGCACCCAGACATTAAGACTCAGGAGTTACTGAGGCCCAGGCTAATACAGGAAAGAAAAAAAGTCCTAAGCTGTTTTTACAGTAATTGAGAGAGAAAATTAAAATGAAAAGTATTTAAAAAATCAAAAGTCAAGAATATCACTAGTAGCAGGGTATTGGTGGCTCCTGACTGTAACCTTAGCACTCAGGAGGCAGAGATCAGGAGGACAATGGTTCAAAGCCAGCCCAAGGAAATAGTTTGAGAGACCCTGTCTTGAAAAGAAAATCACAAAAAAGGGTTGGTGGATTGGCTCAAGGTATAGGTCCTGAGTTCAAATACAGTACCACAAAAAAAGAATACCACTAGCTTATTGAAATGATTAATTAATTAATTAATTAATAATATCAGATATGTTGGATTTCTTTCAAAATAATTTTTTTGGTGGGACTGGGGTTTGAACTCAGGGCTTTGCACTTGCAAAGCAGGTACTCTACCACTTGAGCCACACCTCCAGTCCCCAAAAGAATTTTTTTAAACTAGATTATAAATAATGCCACCAGTACTTCCACATAACTTGCAGTTTAAAAAATGAAGTCACATGATCTGTGTTTGAGTGCGTGTATATTACCAGGACTGACCTTTCTCACTATTCTCCCAAATTTTACTTTTAGCTCGCTAGAATCTATTCTTCATTTGAATTAGTAAAAAATTGGTTCTCAGCACAACTCACCAAGTTTTCATTCCAGTGGAAGAGCAGTAGATGTCTCAAATGTTCTAATTGTCTGCTTCTTGTAAAAGAGTGCTTATAGGTTTTATAAACACCCATTTGTTGACTAAAATTGTAATTATGCCCCTCAAATTAACTTTAGGTTAATTTTTGCTATGTTTTACCTTAATACAAAAAACTGAGATTGAAAAAAACATAATAAAAGAAAGAATATTTAAAAAAGAATAGGAGACTTCAGTGCCTTACTTTTAAATTTTTATTTATTTATTAAAGCCAGGGCTTTCTCATGCTAAGGAAGTGCTCTACCATTTGAGCCACACTCTCAGTCTTTTTGTTTGTATTTTGCTTTTAAGATAAGGTCTCCCTAACTTTGCCTGAGCTGGCCTCAACTCATTATCCTCCTGCCTCTGCCTCCTGCATAGCTGAGATTACAGGTATGAACCACCACACCCAGCTCAGTATCCTACTTTCATTAATGGAGAGAACAACAGACAGAAGATCAACAAGGAAATAGAGGACTTAAACAACACTGGAGAACAACTGGACTTAACAGACACATACAGAACACTCCACCAGACAACAGCAGAATACACATTCTTCTCAAGTGAAAATGGAATATTCTTTAGGAAAGACCATGTCAGGCCACAAAAGAAGTCTTGATAAATTCAAGAAAATTGAAGTCATATAAAGTTTCTTTTCCATTCACAATGGAATGAAGCTAGAAATAAATAGCAGAAAGGAAATTGGAAACTCCACAAATCTGTGGAAATTTAGCAACATGCTCTTCAACAACCTACAGGTCAAAGAGGTCACAAGGGAAATTAGTATCTTGAGGAAAATGAGCATGAAAACACAACATACCAAAATTTGTGCAGCAAAAGCAGTGTAAGGGCTCGTGGAGTGGCTGAAGTGGTAGAATGCCTGCCTAGCAAGCACAAGCCGCTGAGTTCAAACCTGAGTACCACAAAAAGAAAAAAAAGCAGTGCTAAAAGGAGGGCTGACCTATAGTTATAAATGTATACATCAAGAAAGAAGAAGGCTGGCAGAGTGGCTCAAGTGGTAGAGTGCCTACCTAGCAAGTGTGAGTCCCTAAGTTCAAACCCCAGTACCACCACCAACAACAAAAGAATGCCAAAAAAAGGTTCTGCATGTTTTGAGGAGAGGGGGATAAAGGAGAATGATGAAGGGGATAAATTCAAGTATGATATATATGATATATTTGATATATTATAAGAACTTTTGTAAATGCCACAATGTACCCCCACCCAGCAAAGTTTAAAAAAAAGAAGAAAGTTCTCAAATAACCTAGTTCAAGAAACTAGAAAAAGAAGAGCAAACCAAACCTAAAACTACCAGGAAACTAGAAGGAAATAATAAAGATTAGGGCAGAAATAAATGGAATAGCAAAACAATAGAAAAATCAACAAAAGTGAGAGCTGTTCTGAAAAGATCAACAAAATTGATAAATGCTTGGCTAGATTAAGAAAGAAAGAAGAATCTAAAATGAGAAATAATGAAAGAGGGGACATTACAACCTATGCCACAGAAACAGAAAAGATTGTAAGAGGACATGATGAACAACTAGATACCAACAAATCGGATAACCTAGAAGAAATGGGTAAATTATTAGAAGTCCACGATCTATCAAAACCGAATCATGAAGAAATAGAATGTCTGAACTGATCAATAATGAATAAGGAGTCTGTTCAAATGGCCAGAAAACACATGAAAAAATGCTCACCATCTCTAGCAATAAAGGAAATGCAAATTAAAACCACACTAAGATTCCACCTCACCCCTGTTAGAATAGCCATCATCAGCAACACCACCAACAACAGGTGTTGGCGAGGATGCGGGGGAAAAAGGAACCCTCTTACACTGTTGGTGGGAATGTAGACTAGTACAACCACTCTGGAAAAAAATTTGGAGGCTACTTAAAAAGCTGGACATCGATCTACCATTTGATCCAGCAATACCACTCTTGGGGATATACCCAAAAGACTGTTACTCCAGAGGCACCTGCACATCCATGTTTATTGCGGCACTATTCACAATAGCCAAGTTATGGAAACAGCCAAGATGCCCCAGCACTGACGAATGGATTAAGAAAATGTGGTATCTATACACAATGGAATTTTATGCAGCCATGAAGAAGAACGAAATGTTACCATTTGCTGGTAAATGGATGGAATCGGAGAATGTCTTTCTGAGTGAGGTTAGCCTGGCTCAAAAGACCAAAAATCGTATGTTCTCCCTCATATGTGGACATTAGATCAAGGGCAAACACAACAAGGGGATTGGACTTTGAGCACATGATAAAAGCCAGAGCACACAAGGGAGGGGTGAGGATAGGTAAGACACCTAAAAAACTAGCTAGCATTTGTTGCCCTTAATGCAGAGAAACTAAAGCAGATACCTTAAAGCAACTGAGGCCAATAGGAAAAGGGGACCAGGAACTAGAGAAAAGGTTAGATCAAAAAGAATTAACCTAGAAGGTAACACCCACGCACAGGAAATCAATGTGAGTCAATGCCCTGTATAGCTATCCTTATCTCAACCAGCAAAACCCCTTGTTCCTTCCTATTATTGCTTATACTCTCTCTACAACAAAATTAGAGATAAGGACAAAATAGTTTCTGCTGGGTATTGAGGGGGGGAGCGGGAGGGGGTGGAGTGGGTGGTAAGGGAGGGGGTGGGGGCAGGGGGGAGAAATGAACCAAGCCTTGTGTGCACATATGAATAATAAAAGAAAAATGGAAAAAAAAAGTTTAAAAAAAAAAGAATAAGGAGTCTGTATCAGTAATCAAAAACCTCCTAACAAAAAAAAATTCCAGGTCTACATGGCTTCACTGGAGAATTCTACCAAGCATTTAAAGAATTACCACCAATCATCCTGAAACTTTCAAAAAAAATTGAAGAGGACCTAGAAAAGAAAAAAACTCTGAATGTAGTGTAGAGTCTGCACTGGATGGGGGCACAGCCTGGAGACAGATCAGTGAAGGGGCTGTGACATTGTCCAGGCAAAGGGTTTTAGGTGAGGTCTTCCAGGTTAGGAAGTAACACTGCCAATAGTTTAGGCAGGGAGGAGAAAAATCAGAAGTGACTCAGATTTTGACTGAGAGACTTGTGACACCATTAGCAAAAATAGGGAATTCAGGAAAGGAAGTGATTTGGGAATGGTGAATTTTGTTTTGACCGTGCTGAATTTGAGGTGTGAGTGGCATAGCAAAGTATGAATGCCCAGTAGGCAAATGGGGTTTTGGTTTTTTATTTGTTTTGTTTTATTTTTGTTTGCAGGGCTTGGGGGTTGAACCCAGGGCCTCATGCATGCTAGGCAAGTACTCTACCACTGAGCCACATCCCCAGTCCTACCAGGAGGCAATTGGAATCACAGGTCTGGAATTCCGGGGAGAAGTGAGAGCTGAAGAAACCAATTGGTGAGTTTTCTGTTCAGAGGTGGTTGAAACCAGAGGTGTTTACAAGCTACAGCCCATAGACCAAATCAGACCCGCCACCTGTCTTTAGATGGGTTTTGAGCTAAAAATGTTTTTTACGTTTTTTTTGTGGGGGTTGGTACTAGGGTTTTAACTTACACTTGCTAGGGGGGCGCTTTACCACATGAGTCACTCCGCCAGTCATGATATTTATATTTTAAATGTTTATGTAAGTAGCTGCATAATTGCCTTAATGTTGCTTCTTGGTCCAAAAAGCCAAAAAGATTCACTCTCTGATCTCTAAGAAAGGTCTGCCAACCCCCAGTGGAAACCACCAGCATAGAGCCCCCACCCTCAGCCCGCATTGGGGGAAGAGCAGGACTGCTGAGGAGAGAACAGGCATGGCAAAACCACAATAAAGCAGCAGCAGACCAAGGGAAGGGAGGATGTCAGAAAAACACAGGTGGGCCAGAGTCCCAGGCGCTCAGCAGAGGATGAAGACTGTCCTCCCTGTTTGGCTGCTGGAAGGTCATAGGTCAGTGATCCTTAGTGTGGTGATCAAGTGGAGTGGTGGTAGCAGAAGTCAGATGGTCAGGGATTAACAATCGAGTAAGCAATAGGTCCAGGGGCCTGTGTAGACTATTTCTTAAAGTTTATTCTTTTTCTTTTTCTTTTTTTTTTTAACACTACTGAGGTTTTGAATTCAGTGAGTGCCTCATACTTGCTAAGCAAGTACCACTTGAGCCACTCCACCAGCTATTCTTTGACGTTTAATGGTGGGATGAGTCAGCACAGGATGGAATCTGGAGTGGAGGACTGAGAAGGTGGTGTTAGAATGGAAGAGATCTGAGTTTATTATATGCTGAGAGGAAGGAACTGGAGAAAGAACACAGAAAGAGGCCAATGATGTAGACGATCATTTTTGGAGCAAAGCCTGGGGGAGGCACTGGGGAAGGGTTGAGCCAGGGCTCTGGTGAGAGAGACGTTGGCGAGGAAGAGGGGATTCCTGAGCCATGGCAGGAGTCTGGGGAGAGGTAGGGAGACTTTCTGGTCATGACAGCCAGAGCATAGGAGGAAAGGACTTTTTCTCCTGTGAACTTGGAAGGCAAAACAGAGGGTTATCCAGGCCTGGAAACTACTCAGAAAAAGGCCATGGGTGAAACAGCTCAGCATGGAGTTGTGACTTGGAGCTAGATCAAGATGGTCTGGGAGAATGTGGATGACTCACGGGGCTAGAAGTCAAGCTGAAGACAGAGTGGGTTTGGTGGAAGGAGAGAACTGAAAGAACCAGAGATCACACCACTCAGCAAAGAGAATTTCCAAGTTTGATATCTTGAAAATGAAACTATGGTTGAGTGATTAAACATGTAGGAGGCTGAACGAGAGTAGAAGTGGAAATTATTGAAATAGAAAGGAACAGTCACAGGCCTTCACGTAACCTTCATCACATACCTGGAAATGGAGGCTGAAGACGTGGAGGCACTGAGAAGTACCCAGTTCAAAGTCACACAGCTAGGAAATTGGAGGAGTTGAGATTTAAACCCAAATCTGTCAGCCTACCATCCAGTTGATGGTGTCATGGAAGGAATACGCTGCTTTGCTGTCACTGAAGATAACATCTGGGAATGGGGTGGGAAAAGATGCTGTGTAGGGAGCACAGTGGCCTGCTGAGGCAGAATTAAGCACGAAGTTACTTTAAACTTAAATTGGGAAAGGAATAAGGGAAATGTTATCTGTAGGAACCAGCTTCCTACATTAAAGACTTAATTTTTTTATATGTCTTTCTCAGATTCACTGTTAACCAAAATGGTTCTTTAGCACTTGTTGCTATGCAACGTGAGTGTTTGCAGAACACTTTCACTTCATCTCTCAGGAGCTTCACAGCAGTCCCTGAGGTTGGCAGTTATTTTGCACATTCTAACCAGGAAGAAACAGAGGCTCGAGGACTGTGATTTGTCTATGTTCACACAGGAAGTGATAGAGACAAGCGAGCAGTCCACAATTCTTGTTCTTCTGTCAAACCATCTGAGTGAAGTGGGGATGATAGTCCCCAGCCCCATCTCTGGTGTTAAAGTCACAATGTATAGTCTCCGTATCTTCAGCCAAGAAAGTTGTCTAGGAGAATGAAGAGTCCTAGGAGCCCGAAACCATATCATAGGAAAAAACTGGGTTTTTTTTCAGTCTGGAGATCAAACCCAACGCCTTGGGCATGCTAGGCAAGTGTTCCATCACTGAGCTACATCCCAGTCCCTCGAGAGAATTATTGAGAATCTCACAAGATGGCAGAAAGACAGAGATACCAGGCATAGTGTATCTTCAAGGAATTCATTAAGCGGAGGTTAATGTATTGTGTAAAAAATTACAAGATGAGGACTGGGGAGTAGCTCAGTGGTACAGTGCTTGCCCGGCATGCACACAGCCCTGAATTTGATCCCCAGCACTGAAGGAAAAGTAAAATCCAAAGAACAAGACAATAGTCAATTCCTATTCCATTCTGGTGCTTGCTGTCCTGTAGGAGCCCACAGACAAACAATTACTACTGCATTGGGGGTTCAAGGCCAGCTTCTGAAAGGAAGAGATTCCTGATAAATAAGGAGGCAACTGAGTTAAGGCAGGGAAATGGGAACAGCATGCACACAGCCATAAAGAGGAACCTGTTGGCCCATTTGGTGAATGACTTGGAATGTGGGGCTCTGTCTCCAGAGGGCAGCGAGAATACTGTAGCGGTTAGGACAAGGAAGTGGTATGCTTGGATTTGTGTTCTGAGCAATCTTTCCCTAGCAAGGCAAGACTGGGCACAGGAAAATCATAGGAGAGGCTGGCTTGAGCCATGGGAGGAAGGTGAGGGAGGAGGGAACCTTTTTGGAAATGTTCTTATGGCATGTTTCTGAGCTGGGTTGGAATGGCTGAATCATGCATGTGCACCTGTTTCCCAGGTACTGCCTACTTGCTCTCCAAAAAGGTCGCACTGGACTATGTAGGAGCTGTTCTTGTTTTGTTTTTGTTTCTGTTTTTTTGTTTTTTGAGACAGGGTCTTACTATGTAGCCCAGGCTGGCCTTGAACTCTCAATCCTCAGCCTTCTGAGTAGACTGGACTATATGTGTGTGCCACCACACTCAGCTAAAGCTGTTCCTAAGCGCATAGCAACTGTTTGTCATCTCTCTCAGTCTTCCTATAATGCTATTGCCTATAAATTGCTCTTTGAGGGAGATTGTCTTCTCTGACATGGATAAAGAAAATCAAATCTTCATTTTGAGCTGTGATTCCCCATGTCCCATGCACAGCTCTGCCACCTTTTCCTCAGCACACTGAAAATGTGTTTCATTATCATAATTAGTCCCAGATCACAAATCTAGGTGTGCAGGAAATATTGTCTCTCTTCCTTATTTTTTTAATTAACTTAATTTTGATTCTGTACCCCATCTTGCTAGAATGTAGGGAAATTTAACCCAAATCATTCTCTCTCTCTCTCTCTCTCTCTCTCTCTCTCTCTCTCTTTCTCGCAGCACTGAGGTTTTGCACTCAGGGCCTCACACTTGCTAGGCAGGAGCTGTACCAGTTGAGTAACTCCACCAGCCCTATTTTATGTTGGGTATTTTTGAGATAGGGTCTCCTAAACTATTTGCAGAGGGCTGGCTTCAAACCGTGATCCTTCTGATCTCTGCCTCCTGAGTAGCCAGGATTACAGGTGTGAGCCACTGGCACCTGGCAAACCTGAATCATTCTTGCAGTTCCTGCCTTCCTAAAATCAAGACTAGGCCTTGGAACCTTGCACAGTGCCAGCAATGGGTGGGGGAGGGGGAGCAATCTGGTCATCCATTGTCTGTTAGTTTTTGTTTAGTCTGTTCATTGTTCCCTGTTTGTTGCCACTTCTGTTTGAAGCTGAAGCAATCTGTCAGGTGGCTGGGTGGCCTGCTGCTTCTGGTCCATCTCCTTGTACAAAGCAGGGGCCACACCTCTTCCAGCTCCTAGAGTGCTACTAGAAAGCAGGGTGAGGGACCGACAGTCTTCTCGCTCTTCCCCCTACCTAGGCTATATTCCTCCCCTGAGGCAATGAAGCACAAAGCTGGCTTCATTTTGGCACGGTACGGGGAGAAATGGGAAAATGCAAGGAGGAAAAATATAGACCTCTGCCTAAAGCACCTAGAGCTGATGCACTACGAGTGGGATAATTAAAACAATAGCAGAGAATGGCAGTATTGGTGCTTCTAAAATTCTTTCTTTGGAAATGCCAACATCTAGTCTAACTTTAGAATATTTAAATGGAGGGCCAGGTATGGTGGCTCGTACCTGTAATGCCAGCTCCTCTGGAGGTGGAGATCAGGAAGATCTCAGTTCGAGGCCAGCCTGGGCATAAAAAGAGAGACCCTATCTCAACAAGCTGGGCAGTGGTGACATGAGCCTGTCACCCAACTATGCAGGAGGCATAGGTAGAAGGATCTTAGTCCAAAGCTGGCTCCAGGCAGTCTGAAAAATAAAGCAGAAAAGGGCTAGAGCCATGGCTCAAATGGTGGAGCACCTGCCTAGCAAGCACAACATCCTGAGTTCAAACCCCAGTACCATCAAAAAAAATTTTTTAATGGAGCTATAGCCTACCTTGTGTATTTGACTGGAAAACTCCCAGGCGATGATGCCACTTTTCCTCCTAGGACGGAGAACTTTTCTTCCTAGGCCTGTGTGTTAGGCAGGAAAATCCCCCCAAAGTTGTCCCTATCCTGTCCCAGAACCTATGATAAAGGGGAATCATAGTTGATAATCAGGTGAGCATTGCGATGGGGAGAGTCTCCTAGATTGGCCAGATGGGATCAGTGTTTTCACAGGGGGCCTTGTAAGGAGAAGGCAGCGGAGTTTTTACTCTGAGAGATGGCAACATGAGAAGGACTTGGTGACATTGCCAGATTTCAAGGGACCATTGGACAAGGAATATGGACAGGTTGAGGTGATGGAAACAGCAAAGAAACAGCCACTGTTTCTTTGGGGTTTGAACTCAGGGCTTCATGCTTGCTAGTCAGGCGCTCTACCTCCTGAGCAGCTCTGCCAGCTCTTTTTGCATTGGTTTTTTTTGAGATAGGGTCTCGCTTTATGACATGGTCAGCCTGGAACAGGATCCTCCTATTTGTGCTTCCCTGTATATGACACCCAGCCATTGGTTGAGACTGGGTCTTGCGAACTTTTTGCTGGTGTTGAACTATGATCCCCCTCTCCCAATCTCTGCCTCCCAAGTAGCTAGGATTACAGGTGTGAGCCACCATGCCCAGACACATTTGTGTTGTTTTAAGCCACTGAGTTTGTTGTGATTTTTACAGCAGTAACAGGGAATGAATACAACCTACAGAGGAAAAGAATGGTTTTTAATGCCCTGTCACTGTTTCCAGTGTAACCATTTCCATTCCAGGGCTCAAAGGTAGCCCTGGGCAGGACTGGCATCACTTTTGTTCCCATGCCTTCAAGTGGGGGAAGATGGGGTTAGAACAGATGGCTCACCTCTGGCCCTGGCCATGTGTGCTCTTGTAAATCCACATCCTCCTCTTGGGCTCCAGTCTACCTAAAGCCAAGCCTTGCCTAGATACAAGCATTGGCAGCTGCTCCTTCTACAAACAGGCCCTTCTCCCGGGGTACACAGGACTGCACTTCCCTGTGCCTTTTCGAGTTAGGTTCTTTAGGGATGTGTGGCTTGCTTTGGCCAATAAAACTTTTAAGAGACAGTGAAGAGGCTAGGTATGGTAGATCATGCTTGTAATCCCAGCACTTGGAAGGCAGAGACAGGAGCATGGTGAGCTTGAGTCCATCCTGGACTACATAGTAAGTTCAAGACCAGCCTGAGCTACATACTAAGATCCTATCTCAAAAAACCAAGGGCTGGGGATGCAGCTTAGTGGTAGAGCACTTGCCTAGCACAAGACCCTGGGTCCCATCCCAGAGAGAAAGAGAGAGAGAGAGAGAGAAGGGAAAGACAGTTCATCTGATTCTCCTCGCATTGCTTCTGTGAGCATGAGTGTGTGCTAAGCTGGAGCCACCATCGGCCTGCGTTCCTACCTGACTACAGTGAGCTGAGTCCTTACCAACTCATGTCATTCATGTGAGTGAGAGATGAAGTTCCATTTGGTTGATATTCTGAGGTTTGGGGCCTTTTGTTTTTTGGCAGTGCTGGGGATTTGAATCCTTAGAGATCTGAATATGCTAGATACACGCTCTACCACTGAGCTACACAGCCCAGCCGAGTTTGGGGCTGTTCTAACAGCATAGTCCAATCAAGTCTGAGCTGACTCATTTGAGTCTTATCAGGATCTCCCTGTGGGGGGGAGGGTCAACCTCTTTCCTCAGGTGACCAAAAGAGGTGGAGCCTGAGCCTTCCTTACTTCTAACATGAACTGGTGCTGTGTACACTCTGGCCTAGGCCTCATGTTCTTTTCCTCACTTGACTCTAGCGACCTCAGCTTTCCCATGGTCTACTCTGGAACACTGGGTCAGGGAGGATGCTTTGGGCTGCAAGTAAGACAAGTAAATAAAGGAAATATTCATTATCTTACTTCGTAAGTTCAGAGTGTGGGCTGGGGCATATAATTCAGTGGCACAGTGCTTATCTAGCCTGTGCTGGGTTTGATCCCCAGCACTACAAAAGAAAAAAAAGTCCAGAGTGGCCCCAGGTTTACTAAGCGCTCAAAGACGTCATCAAGCACCCCAGGTGTTCTGTCTTTCAGCTTCACTAACCATGTTCGTGTTTGGCCTTAGGCTTATCACATCATACTGTAAAATAGCTGCTTCATGCCACCACATCCAAAGATAAAAAGTAAAGAGAACATTCCTCACCTATTTCTCCTTTTGAAACAGGAAACCCTTTCTCTGGCACCCTTTAGTTGATTTCCCCTCTGGTCTCATTGTCTAGAATTCAGTCATCACACATGGCTCCTCCTACCAGCAAGTGAGGTTGGGAAAGCAAGTGTCTGGCATTTCCAACCTCTGCCGTGGGAGAAAGGCACTCTGATGAGAGAGAGGAGAAGGAGTGTAGCCTTTAGGTGGACAGCCAACAGTTTTCAGAACCACCGCCTACCCAAGCACCAGCCTGCGTCTCCATGAGAGAATCTTTCTTTTTTAATTTAAATTTATTTTAAACTGGTACATAAAATATTGAAATTGTGTGTATTAACAGAGCACCATATATTTTTTTCATTGTTTTTTGGGTTTTGCTGGGACCGGAGTTTAAACCCAGAGTTTGAGCTAGGTTTTGAACCTAACAAACAAGGCACCTCTGCCGCTTGAGCCACAACTCCAGTCAGTTTTTCTCAGGCTATTTTGCAGATGGGGGGATCTCAAGAACTATTTGCCTGAGCTGGCCTCAAACTGCAATCCTCCCCATCTCAGTTTCCCAAGTAGCTAGGATTACAAATGTGAACCACTGGCGCCCAGCTGCCATTTTGTTTTGCTCAGATAGGGTGTTGCTGTATAGCCCAGACTGGCCTTGAATTCACAATCCTCCTGCCTCCACCTCTCAAATGCTGGGATTATAGGTGTATACCACCATGCACAGCTCCATGTAATGTTGTGATACATACATATATATATTGCATAATGTTTAAATCAGTTTAGACATATTTATCTCCTAAATATTTATCATTTTATATGGTTAAAACTTTTGAAATCCTTTCTTCTGGCTTTCTGAAATGTACAGTACTTTACTGTTATCTGTGGTCACCTTCCTATGCAATAGCAAGCACATGGGAGCATCTTGCTTCTATCTGACTGTGACTTGGTACCCATTGATCAACACCCCCCCCACCACTGCTTCTCACCATGGGCATCTTCAAGTGGACATCCTGCTGCCTCCCAGCTCTAGCCGGGATACTTGCATTTGCTCTCAGCTGTGCAGTTGCTTTCTGCTCCTTTCCATGCTCCTTGGCATGGTGAGCTACCCTGCTTGGTTATGACCCAACAGAAACAGCAAATAGAGTGTGACCTGTGGCTGAAATAGTTCGTGAAGGTTTAGTGCCAGGCCAGAAGGAATTTTGATTCCTTTAGCTTTTGTGCTTGTTGGAGAGGTTGGCACTCCAGAAAGGCAGGCCAGAAAAGTAGGGTCACCTTCAGCACTTTTCTCATCCACTTAGGTGTGAAGGAGTTTTCAAGCCTGGCATGCCAAGCTTTGGCAAGGTCCTTGCTTTCTACATCTTGGGTAGCATGAGGGAGGACTGGAAGAAGGGCCAGACAGCTTGTAAGAAGCCAGAACTTCCTCTCTCCCTCCATCTCCTCCTGAGGGCAGTAGTGGTGGTGCTTAATGGTAAATAAACCCGCCCTATTAGGGGTCAGGGTGCTGGGAAGCCCTAAGAGGCAGGACACAGAGTAGGTGGAAAGACACCCCAACATCTTCCTTTTGGTTCTTTCTTTGGTACAGACACAGGCACAAATGGTATCCAAGCAGAGGATCCCAGGCCTGTGGCCCCAGCTCCCTGTAGGGCTTTTGTACACAGGTGGGTTCCACACTCCCTGGGACTGAATAGGCCAGGGCAGCTGGGACAGCGAGAGGAAGGTTGAGAGCTGGGCACACCCTTCTTTGGAGGCTGCCTTACCCTGTGCATGAGTAGAAATTCTGGCCCTGCCACACTTACTTGCTGTGTGATCCTTCCTGACTCTCAGTTTCCCCTCCTGAAAAACAATAACCTCTGTTCATAACGGCATTATTCACAGTAATGTTGTAGGGCCTTATACATACTAGGCCAATGCTCCATCTCTGAGCTACACCCCCAGCCTCCCGCATTATTGACAATAGCCAAAAGGTGGAAGCAACCCCAGTGTCCCTGGTGGATGAATGGATAAGCAAAATGTGCATATTGCTGGAGGCGGAGCTCAGTGGCAGAGCCCATTGGAGCACCAAGGCCCTGGGTGCATCCCCAGCACTGTGAAAACAAAGCAAGCAAACAAACAAGTCTATATCCTTACACAGGGGTATTGCTGATCCCTGCAATGGGAGGACATTCTGACACTTGCTACAGTACAAATGAGCCTGAAGGACATGATGCTAAGTGAAAATAAACCAGATACAAAGTGACAAATATTGTATGATTCCACCTATAAGAAGTGCCCAGAATAGATAAGTTCATAAACTAGAAATAGAATGGTGGCTGTCCAAGGCCCTAGGGGTGGGATGACGACACAACACGACACATAATGGGAGCTAGCTAGTGTTTGATGGGTAGAGTTTCAGTTTGTAAAATGAAAAGAGCTCTGGATGGTGTTGATGGTTTCACAGCAGTGTGACTGTACTTAATGCTACCGAACTGTACACTTACCAAAGGTTAAGATGGTCAGTCTTTGTGAGTGTGTGTGTGTGTGTGTGTGTGTGTGTGTGTGGTGGCACTTGGGTTTGAACTCAGGGATTCATACCTGCTAGGCAGGTGCTCTTACCATTTGAGTCACTCACCAGCAAGATGGTCAGTCTTAAGTTATGTGTGTTTTACCACAATTCTCAAAAATTCCATGCTGGCTGTCACAGTAAAAGTGCCAACAAAATAAGTGTATAGGGGTGGGGAGTGGCTCAAATGGTAGAGCACCTGCCTAGCAAGCTCAAGGCCCTGAGTTCAAACCCCAATACCACCAAAAATAAATAAGTGTCTAGCTAGGTGTGGTGGTACAGTACTGTAATCCCAGCACTCTGGAAGCTGAGGCAGGAGGATCAAAGTTTGGGGCCAGCCTGGGCTACATAGTGAGACCCTGTGTCAAAAAAAGGTCTTAGTAAAAAAACTCAAAACAGTCTGATTCCAATTTCATTCTTGGCCCTACTCCATAATTGTGACAGAGGCTACAACAAAATTTAATAGTGTATGCTTCCTGGTCTTTATAATTATTCCAAATAATTTAGGATTTTAATGTTTATACAAGGCAGTTCCAAAGCTATCATCCTGAAGGATGGACTGCAGGAGGTCCCAAAAGGTGATAATTGGCCAGGGAAACACTTCTCCTTCCCAGGAAACATCTGTTTGCACCAGAGAGACATCTCCAACCTCGGGCAATGAAAAAAGGCTATAAAAACCCAATTTCCAACCTGACCCATGAGACCACCAGTCTCTAGGTCCCCCTACATGCCCCCATGCAGCCTTTCTCTTCCCTTCTCTACAAATAAAATATTTCTGACCTCTGCTGCTCAAGTCCACCTCTGCTTTCAATCTCAGAGTGGACCCAAGGACCCCAACACCCAAAAATTCCTGTGTGTCATCTGTGCATCATATTTGGTGACCATGAAGGAACACTTCTTCACCTGAGGTCGGTACAGGTGCACCAAACTGGAGGGGACTGCCTAGGAAGTGGCCATGATCATCTGGCACCTCTGATGGAGTCTGTCCTCCAGAAGAGCCCCACCACCACAGCTACAGTGATCTCTCAGGCTGACACTCTTTCTCTCTCTCTCTCTCTCTCTCTCTCTCTCTCTCTCTCTCTCTCTCTCTCAAGAGAGAGCTCCCTTGGGAACCTGGGGGAAAAGCTCAGAGCCCTCTACAACTATTAAGGCAGGCAACCAGAGAAATCGGGGGCCAGCTGGGGGCTTATACTGGACTGCCAATGCTACAGGGGCAGAGCTAAAACTTCAGTGCACCAAGGCTTTTTTTCCTTTCAATCGTCCCTTCCTTAAACTCTTTACCTTTCAGATCTGACCTGCTAAGGAGGAGATCCAAAAACAGCCAGTGAAAAGGAAAGTTTCTCTTCAAGTTACAAGAGTGCGCTGGCTGGGGCCACTCCCTGGTGAGACCGAAGGCTGAAGATGCAACTTCCTGACCTGCCCTGAGGCTCCAAAGGTGGTTTCGTATCAGAACCCATCCAGCCAGGTCTGCAGCAAACAGATAATCAGATCTCTACACTTTCTTCACAGTTCCCATGGCCCGAGAGTGGAGATCATGCCTTGCTTCCAGTGCTCCAGTACCGACTCTGGCAGGATCAACCTGGACAGCAGTGATGACTAATAATCCCTCATGCATTGAACCTGGAAACTCTTTCTCCCAATCCTCAGCTTCTCCTTCTTTCCCAAGTAAATCAGGATGAGTGGCCTCCCCCTTTGTCCTAAACAGCAGTGGGCTTCCTTCTTCAACTGAGTCTGGGAGGGATCCCTACATCCCCCATTCAAAGCTCAATCCTTAGACCATGTCTTCAGAAGCTCCCATGTCTCTTCTGCAGCCCCCATTTCAGTTGAGTACACCAAAAAGTGCTATTCTCTAACTTGGGCTTAACTGTTTTTGTTAGGCATCTGGTTGATCTGGTTAAGCAGGTTCCCATAGTCTGCCCTCAGGGGAGAAAAGCATTAAGGGAATAGAGACCTCAATGGTCTTCTCCAGTTTTTGTCCCTTACCACCACAACAACAACAACAACAAAAAACAATGCCTTCAGCTGCTCCCTTTCTTTTCATAGAGAATATATATGTCTCACAGGATATATATGGGGACAAAAGTCTATCTCATCAAGAGTCCCCATCCATGCCTCCACAGGGGTCCTCCCTCTGGCCATGCAAGCCCTCTTGGTTAGCTTAGAGCCCCTCACTGATTGAGTTGTTTTTAAATGACAAACCTTCAGCTAGTAGAGGAGAACCAGGTACCTGGGTCACAAGGCAAACAGGCAAATAAGATGAACAGGCAAAAAAAAATTGATCAAGGTCACTCTGGCAGGGTGGCTGCAGCCAGATGTACCTAAATGTCTTCTTTAGCCACAGGTGGCAGTGGCAGGAGAGCACGGGAGAGAGGGATGCCCTCTCCCACATAGAGGATCTCCTCACCTGGAGATGCCTAGGTAAAAGGAGAAAACCCCTGTTAATAGGATCAATTTTCCCTTGCTTCCCTTTTTAGATGGGATATCAAGATTCCAGGATCCTGGAAGAATCGCCCCTTGTCTGCTTACTAAAACATTGGAAAGACCTTGATCCAGAAAGTCTTCAATGAAAGTCACTCAAGTTTTACCGCACCTAGGCCTGGTCACAATATCCTCTGTGAGGTGGGGAAAAATGGCCAGAAGGAGGGAACATTAATTATAATACCATTCTTCAATTCGATATGTTCTGTAAAAAGGAGGGAAAGTGGACTGAAGTCCCATATGTTCAACTTTTCTTTTTCCTAAGAGACCACCCAAACTGGCTGAGCAAATGCAGGCTAGATACCCAGACCATGGTGACCTTTTACAAAAAGCCCCTAAACTCCCTTGAGAAACCCAGAACCTAAAAAACCATCTGATGCCAAAGGGCCCCAAAAATGTCAAAGGGAGCCTCCCCCATGACAGAAATCAAATCTCCAGGGGAGTCACAAGGGCTATATCCCACCCTGAGGAGATTGGTTGATGCCCCATCATCTCCCACTCTAGCCCCTTACCCAGCTACCTGTCACCCAACATTGTCCCACAGGATTCTACCCCCTCCAGTTAATTCCTGGAGGGGATAAGGCTCACATTCCTTTTAGATTAAGTGAACTTAAAGAAATAAAAAAGATTTAGGAAATTACACAAGAAAAATCAGATCAGTACATCTAGACATTCAGAGAAGTCAGCCAAAACTTTGAACTGAGCTGGAAGGATGTAATGCTATTGTTATCCCAGACCCTCACTTCCCTGGAGACACAGTGAGTACTAGATCAGGCAGCCAAAGCTAGGGACGATTATCACTTAGATAAATGTAGCCCTACAGGCCTATCTCAGACCGGGCCCTTGCAGGAGGGGGGCGGGGAGGGGAAAGAAAGACAGAAACACTGGATACCTAAAAGGGAATCCCTATTCCCAATTCCCACAGGAGATCAGGTATGATCCTAAGTGGGACCCTGAAAATGACAAGGATGAATGGACTCGTAACCACTTCATCCACTGCATTCTTGAGGGTCTAAGGAGAGCCAAGACAAAACCCCTTAATTACTCCCAAGTCACAGATGTACAGCAAGGACCCTTAGAAACCCCAGTAGCTTTCCTACAGAGACTTAAGGATGTTTTACAAAAGCATACCAACATTGTACCAGAGTCACAGGAGGAGGAGATCATCCTAAAAGATAAATTTCTAACACAGTCAGCCCCAGATATTCATAGAAAGCTTCAAAAGCTGGTGGCTGAAGGGAGCAGAAATCTAGACCAATTGGTCCGTGTAGCCACATCCATATACTATAATAGGGACTTAGAAAAAGAAAAGAAGGACCTGGAGAGGGAAAAGAGAAAGCATAAATGGCAGGAGGCTCTGATTGCAGCGCTCAGAGAGGCTCCCCTGGGGCAGAGTCCAAACCCAAGGACATGCTTTCAATGTGGACAGGCAGGCCATTTTAGGAGGGAGTGCCCTCAGAGGAAGCCACCTTCAGGACCCTGCCCCATTTGCCAGGGAAATCATTGGAAGACACACTGTCCTCCCTTCCCAGGGAAATTGAGGCTAGAGCCTCCCATCCAGGCTCCTGTAATCACCATAAAAGCAGAGGAGCCCCAGGCGATACTTACTATTGAAAAGTACAAGGTCAGCCTCCTTAGCAATACTGGAGCCAGCATTTCAGCTATTCCTTTTTCATCCAGACCCAGCTCCTCCAAAAAAATGACTGTTCGGGGAATATCAGGCCAGCCCCTAGAGCGTTATTTCACTCAGCTGCTAGCTTGCTCCTGGGGAGATTTCCACTTCTGTCACTCCTTTTTAATTGTCCCAGAAACCCCTACTCTGCTAGGGTGAGACCTTCTGTCTAAATTGGGGGTACAGCCCCTATTACCCCCAAGAGAGTATTTTACTTGCCCCTGATGGAGGAACAAGTAGACCACATGGTGTGGATGGATGGACATGCCGTGAGACAGGTATGAGCAGCAGTCCTAGTCCTAATTCATCTCAAGGACCCTCTTCAAAACAATATCCTTTCAAAAACAATATCCTTTAAGACTGGAAGTTAAGGAGGGGCTAATTCCCATAATCAAAGACTTAAAGAGACAGGGACTGCTAGTAGAATGCTCCAGCCCATATAATACTCCTATTCTTGGTGTCAGGAAGGGACCTAACAAATGGAGGCTAGTCCAAGATCTCTGCCTGATCAGTGAAGCTGTAGTGCCTCTCCACCCTGTAGTTCCAAATCCCTAATATGCTTTTAGCCCAAATACCACTGGGTACTGCTTAATACTTAAAGGATGCCTTCATTTGCATTCCCTTACATCCTAAAAGTCAACCTATCTTTGCCTTTGAGGACCTCACATAAAAGGCTGGACAGGTCACCTGGACTGTCCTCCCCCAGGGATTCAGAGACAGCCCCCATCTCTTTGGGTTGGCTCTAACCCAAGACTTGGCAGGGTGGCAGTATCCACAAGCTCTGTAGATGTAGATGACCTCCTCCTGTGTGGACCAACTCAGCCTGTCTTTTCACGAGCCACGGAATCCTTACTAAACTTCCTAGCAGAGAGAGGTTATAAAATCTCTAAAAGAAAAAAACAGAAAGAAAGAAAAAAGCCCAATTGTGTCAGTCTAGGGTTACATAGTTAGGTCTTGTCCTGGAGGAAGAAATGAGGTCTCTAGGAGAAGACAGAATCCATCCGATCCTGATGTTTCCTCTGCCTAAGACTAAAACAACTGCAGGTGTTTTGGGGGTGACAGGATACTGTAGAATTTGGATCCCAGGATATTGCAGACCTAACCAGGCCTTTATATCAGATCCTTAAGGAAGCACAGAAGGATCCCCAGCCTTTTACTGAATAGAATGACAAGTCAAAAAATGCATTCCACCATTTACAAAAGGCCCTTATGACAGTTCCAGCCCTGGGTCTCCCGGTACAGGACAAGTTTCAATTATATGTCTATGAAAAGGGGTGGTTGGCCCCAGGAGTGGTGACTTAGCTCCGGGGCATCACTCCCCATTCAGTGGGCTACTTAAGTAAAGAATTACATCAGGTAGCCAAGGGATGGCCAGGATGTCTTTGAGCAGTCGCTGCAGTTAGCCTTCTAGTGCCTGACTCAAAAACTGGTCCCAAACCAGCCCCTAACAGTTTACACCCCACACGACCCAGGGAAAATTTTAAATTCAAAAGGGAGGTTACTCTAATAGTTTTAGGGATAACAGCACTGATTCCATCCCTAGCTGGAATAAGCCAATCACGTAACTGCAAAAAACCTAACCAAAGTAGTAGAAGGCACCTCAGACCTGGTAGGCTTTGCATTTAAGTATATGCAAAGGTCTTTGTCGTCCCTTGCCTGTTTGGTCAGGGACCACCGCCTGGCCCTAGATTTTCTTTTGGCTAAACAAGGAGGGCTATATACCATGGACAATACTTCCTGTTGCACATATATAAACACTTCAGGCATTGTAGAAGAATGTGCAGACTACATTCTCCAACAGGCCAAGTGGCTCTGAGAATAGTCCCTTGAAACTCAGGTTTCTACACAAGTGTGGGACCAAATAAAATCCTGGCTCCCCTCCAGGACATGGTTCCTACCCTTTCTGGGGCCTCTAGTTGCCATTATTCTCTTACTTGTGTTTGGGCCTTACATTTTAAAGTTACTTGTCAGGTTTGTTTCCACTCACCTAAAATCAAACTACAGATGACCCTGATGGAGATGAAAATGACCTCCTATCACAGTCCCCTCTATAACACCTCTCATGGTCAGCCCTGATGCTGTGGGGCCCTTCATCGCCCCCTGTCAGCAGGAAGCAGTCACTGAATAGACTTCATTGTCCCTATCCCTAACAGCAGTTAGGGCGATCACTGAGAGGGGGAACTTGAAGGACAGACTACAGGAGGTCCCAATTAATTAGCCAGGGAAACACTTCTCCTTCCCAGGAAAACATCTGTTTGCCCCAGAGAGACATCGCTGCCCTCGGCAATAAAAAAAAAAAAGGCTATAAAAACGCAATTTCCAACCTGACCCAGGGGACCACCAGTTTTCAGGCCCTGCTGTGTGCCCCAATGCAGCCTTTCTCTTCTCTTCTCTACAAATAAAACCTTTCTGACCTCTGCTGCTCAAGTCCACCTCTGCTTTCAATCTCAGAGCAGACCCAAGAACCCAAACACCCAAAAATTCCTGTGTGTCATCTGTGTATTGATCCCATACTCTCTCTTCAGTATGCTGGAATGATTTGATTTGGGACTTTCAGGTTATATGTGATATTTTACATCACAGAATATATTTCCTGTCACTAAAATGCATGTGATTCCCTATCCAAAATAAAATTATTTCAATGGTAAGTTTTAGGTAAGGCATATTTTATGATACTTAAAAGGTGAGAAAAAATAATGTCTGCCTGACTTAACTCCTAAGCAACTGGGAGACTTGAGATGGTGGCTAGGAAGGCTCTGGATAAGACCTGGTAGAGGAAGGAAGGAGTAAGTAGTTGACTCTGCGTGTCCATGGCTTCGCTTTCAAGTTTTAGTTACTTGTGGTCAACCTTGGTCTGAAACTATTAAGTGGAAGACTTCCAAAAATAACAGAAGTTTTAAACTGTGTCCATTCTGAGTAGTATCTATGCTGTATACACTACCCCTCTGTTAGTCAGGCAGTGGCCATCTTGTTTGTCAGATTGACTATGTGATATCGCAGTGCTTGTGTACAAATAACCCTCATTTTACTTGATAAGGGCCACAAAGCATAAGAGTAGTCATTGTGGCAATTTGGATATGCCAAAGAGAAATCATAGACTGCTTCCTATAAGTGAAGAGGTACAGTAAGATATTAAGAGACAGAGAGATTACAGTCATGTAACTTTTACAGTATACTGCTATAATTGTTGTAGTTTATTCTTATTGTGCCTAATCTCTTTTTGTGCCTAATTTGTTAATTAAACTTTGTCATAAGTGTATATGTCTAGAAGAAAACAGTATATATAGGTTCAGTGCTGTCTGCAGTTTCAGGCATCCATTGGGGGTCTTGAATGTATCCCCAGATACATGGGGATACAGATGAGGGAGGATGGCTACACTGCTTTTTTGGAAGCTCCAACCGCGAAAAGGTTTAAGTCAATCCTTTGTGAGGCCTTATACCAGTTAGCTTGAGCCTGACAAGTATGTTTAATACTTTGACACCAAAAACATTTGGGCCATCCTAAAGGTCAACCTCTTTTGCAAGAGAGCCTGGGAAAAGTCACTATTCCCCCCAACACACACACACACACACACACACACACACACAGACTTCTGGCTTAGCAGTCATGACTGGGCTGACCTGGTCCTCCTGGAACAGAAGGAAACAGAGGCTGCTGACCCCAGGGCCCAGGCCAGGGCTATCCTTAAAATACAAAAACAAACCACAAACCAAAAAAGCCCATCTTTCTTCTTCCAGGTAAGTCTTGGTAGCTCTCTGCTGGTTCCCTACATCCCCACCTCCTCTGGACCTTAGCCTCCATGTGGGGATTCAGCCTGTGACTTGGGTCACACTTTTCTCTTGTGCTTTTTGTTGTACCTCACGCTTGCAGAACACCTTCTCTCCTGCAGTCAATGGTCCTCGCTCCTTCACACTCCTTATTATCTCACTGAGAAGGTCAAGAGGGTTAATTATTGATGTCAACATTTTGAACCTTTTACTCTTAAAGATAATATGCATTAGCAGCTGCTTTGAAATTCTCATTGCCTCAACACCATTGTCTAGTGGTTTTCCACTCTTGCCATGCATTACAATTACCTGGAGAGCTCTTGAAAACCGCCCAAACCCAGCCACCCTCCCAACTTAATGACACGAGAAGCGAGAGGCCATCATTACTCTCCATCAGGCATAATTGCCTCTCCACGTCTTTGTACGCTGTGGCTCCCAGTCCTTGACACACAAAAAGTATCAGCAGGAGAGCTCGGTCAATATCTGGCCCCATCCCTCTCATTCTGCAGCTGGCTTGACAATTGTAGGATTCGTGGAAATTTTTGAGAAGTTGTTTCTGCCTGGACTCTTCTCCTATTGCCACCTCCATTCTTTTCTACAAAGCCTATTTTTCTCACGTCACCATTTCTCAAAAGATGCTCTGTAGTGAGAGTGGAGGAGTTATGAAAAAAATAGAAGAGCTAGTGGCTGCGGTTGGCTGACGCTGGCTCCTCTACACATTCAATCCTGCTCCCTGAGACCTGTGAATGTTACTTTATTTGGAAAAAGGATCTTCACAGATATGACTAAGTAAAAGATGTTGAGATGAGACTCTCCTGAGTTATCTGGGTGGCCTTAAGTGCCATTGCAAGTGCCTCTAAGTGAGACAGAAGAGACACACAAGAGAAGGAGAGGCCTCATGAAGACAAAGGCAGACCCAAGGAAGGGATGCAGCCAAGAGCTGAAAAGGCTTGACTGGCAGAATGTTCCTGAGGAGGAAATGTGGCCCTGAAGACAGGCTGATTTTAGACTTCTAGCCTCCAGAACAGTGAGAGAATAAATTTCTGTTGTTTTAAGCTGCCACTTTTGTGGTAGTTTGTTATGGCAACCTTAGAAAGTTAATGCATAGTGACCAAAGAAGCTGGTAACTCTATTTACAGAACTTCCTGATTCATTTTCCATTCTAATGAGCATTGTTTCCTAAACCAGGCCCTCAACAAGTGCTCCTCAGAACATACCTTCTGCTAGGCTCCACTCTAGCCAACAGCCACCAAGCCTACTGCGTACCAGACATGTGTGCATGAGAGTTGCATCCATACTTCCACCCCCAGCATGTATTTACCCTTTCAGAATCTACTGTTCATTCATTTTCAAACTCAATAAAGACTTGTTGAATGCTTAAATAAACAAATACTTATCCAAAGAGCACCTACTATTCAAGACACTGGGAATATAGGGATAAAAAAATCATGGAGCTGGAGATGTAGCTCAGTGGTAGAGCAGGTGTTTAGCATGCCCAAGACCTGGGATTCCATCCCCAGCACTGCAAAAAACAAAAACAAAAATAAAATTGTCTGTCTTGTGAAAAGTATATTCCAATGGAGTAAGCAGTCAATATCAGTCAATAAACAAACACATAAATATAGCAGGTGGTGATTAATGCTATGAAGAATATAAACCAGGCTACATGGATAAAGAGAAATGGGTGGGGGCAGTACTTCAGAGCAGGTGATCAGAGAAGCCCAGGCATTCACTAGGTGATTTACCTAAATTAATCCACACTTTGAAACGGAGGAAACTGATCACACAACAACTATTAAGTGGCCAATATGGGATTGAAATCCAGGCCCTTCTGACACCAAAAAAAGGCACATTCACTACTACATGTTATACAAGTCCTATATTCACTTGGATGCCCATCGAAACCCCCTAAAACCTGCCTTGGCCTCTCTGTATTTGTTCACTGATTCCCAGTAGAAATAAGGATTCTGAGGGTGAGAAGGCTGGCGGCAGAGGTCAGATGACAAAGGACACTTATAGTCAGAGATTTGTCCTGAAAAATTGCTTCAACTTCTTTCTTTGTTTGGGAGGCAGGCATATATGGGTACTGAAACTTCCCGCTTCCTCCCAAGGGTCTATTCACCTCTTCTTGCTGCCCTGCCCCATCACCTGAGGCCTCAGGGAGAGCCACAGAGAGCAGTTAAGGAACTTTTGTACCTCTGCAACTCTAAGTTGCATCTCTAAGTCCTGGATGGCAGGTGGGACTCAGGCGGAGATCAGTCAAGCAGGGGAAACTGGGAGCAGTTTTGCAACAGCACGTGGCCTGGTTTGCTCTGTGGAGCAGAGTGGAGAATCAGGCTGCTCAGGTGAGTGGGACCAGACCTTTGAAGGAAGGCTTTGGAGGCCAGGCCAGCAGAACAGCCTTCATTCTCTGGCTGGTGTCTGCCGAGATGTGTCCTGCAGATACAACTTGCATCTGGAGACGCTGACAGCAGGAACAGAAGGGTATTTCGTGAGAAAGTGAAGGTTCCTTGTCAAATAAGCTGCAGTTTAATGAAGCTAAACAGAACCCTTTTATTAAAGCAGGACTTCTCAGACCTGGCATGAGGGCCACAGTGAGGCCGTCCTTATGGCAAAGATGGATGGAGACCCACAGAAAGGCAGGCCAGACTGGGGAGGCCAATCAGTCCTGTGGATTTGACTCTAAATCACCTTCTGTCTCCCCTCCCTGCCACTTCTTCCGTCCCTGCTTCAGCCAACATCCCCCCAAAACTGGTCTCCCTACACCTACCTGCCCCCAAATTGTTTCCCCTCTTCCAGACTTGCTTTCCCTATACCCGCTGACCATCCTCCTCTCTAAATCTCTTTCTCTACAAGCACTTTGCTACCTATGTCATAAACAACAGTAAGTTACAAATATTCTGGGTGGTTGTGACCATTGTTCACTAGCAAATATACTAAAAATTACTCTGAGTTCCCCAGGGGATTCATCTTGAGCCAGCCTCCAAATAAACCTTGAATTTTTTAAAATATCATTTTCTTTCCTTTTTTTTTTTAACTCATAGAAGCAGACAGGCTCTGCTTTGAGCTTTTAGCACACTGTTGGTTTCCTTGGTAACCACCTCCAGTTCCCACTCCTAGGCCTCTTATTCTTCATCTTCTGTGCTGGCCCCCAGCTGCAGAAAGCCTGAGAAGCCTGAGCTCCCTTGCTTCTGGAAGAGGCCCTGCCTTGGGTTTCACCCAATCCTGTTAGGAATTTGAATAATGAGCAGCACCCCATCACCAGGTCCAGCCAGAGATCAGCTTTGGCTGTTCTCTGTTCCTCCTAATTCACATAATGGCCTTTCAAATCCTGTTGGGAACAGGTAAGGTATCACAAGACAAAATGTATTCTCAGGTTGGAGTGCTCTGAAGCCAAATTGGTTGGGCTAAAATCCAGGCTCTGCCACTTATTCACTTCTTTGAACCTGTTTCCTGTCTTTAAAATAGGTATAAGGATAGAACCTAGCCTGAAGAGATTTTATGAAGACTTGTATGTATAAAAGTGCTTCAAACAGCACATGGAACATGGTAGGTGCTGTGTAAGTGTTACTGATTAATGTCATTATCATTACTGTTACCACCCACTGTGCACTCACCTCCAGACATTATGACTAAGTCAGCAATTAACCTGGTCTTCTGTGAGTGACGAACTTGTGGGAGCCACAGGACAGAGTATGTTTGCAACATGGTGTTTCATCAAATTCCTTTTAAACCCTGCCCTGCGGAAGCACGGCCCACCTTCTGGGCCCAGGCCCTGCGGCACTCAGCTCTGAGGTGACAATGCACCCAGCAAGCACTCTGTCTGGAGGTGACCTACACCCTCTTACCCATAAAGACTTGGTCACAGGACTCAAGATGGCACTCAGGCCTCACAGTTAAGGCTTTAGGACTTTGACAAATTCCACAACCCATATAGTTTGGGGTATGTGGTGCCTCAATGCAAATCAAGTTGTCCCCATGGTGTGGACAGACCTGGGGGGAGCCTGAGCGGCCACAATCAGAGGAATGGTGCAAGTCATAGATAGCACTGAACACATGCCACGCACTGTTCTCGGTACCTTTCCTCTGGTTTTAATCCAGAGGAGAAAACCAAAGCACAGAGAGGTGAAATAAATCCAAAGTCACACAGCAAGTAAATGGCAGAACTGGTAACACAACCCAGACAGCCCACTCCAGAGTAGGCTTACTTCTCTGCCCCACTGCCTCTCATGGGGCCAGCTCAGCCTGTGCCTGGGCAGATGACTTGCTACCTTGCCAGCAACATGGGCTCAGGAGACAAGGCCTGGGCCATGGTAACCTGCACAGAACACGTGGACAAACCCCCAAAGGGTAAAAGCATGCTCTGTTAGGATTGTGGGAAATTCATTTTGGCTGGTTGAGGAATTTCCTAGAAAGCCAGAGAGTCAAAGCAGATAGAGTTCAAACCAGAGTCAGGCCCACCTACTTGAGCAGGGTGCTGTGAGGGCAGCTTAAAGCACCACTGGGTAGTTTACAAGGTAAGAACTCAGTGAGGGACACTACGCAGCAGCTTTTGCTCAATGGATTATCTTAAGGGTGGGCACCATGGCCGCCAGATGCATGTCTTTTCCTCTTCATGGGAGCCCAGGCCAGCCTAGATGACCTGCTCTAAGCCTTCCTTGGAGGGGCCTCACCCAGCTTTGCAGGCCTGCTACAGTTTGGGAAAAACTTCACGCTCTAAAGACCACAAGCCCCAGTCCCTTCCACTCAACCAGTCTGTGTCAAGGACAGAGCCATCCTGGGAACCTCAAGCCTGGTCTGTACTCTGAGTAACAAGAAGGAGCCCTGGGGCTGCTGAGGCCTTCTGGCTGGTGGACAGGCAGTGCCTCTCTCATTGGTTCCAGATCACAGGTAAGGGAAGAAGCCAAGAAGTCTAAAAGCACAAAGTAAGGGCACAGGGAGCAAAGGGAGGGTCTGAATTGAGGGAGCATTGCTGGAAGCACAGCCAGGGAGCATTTGTTCCCAGGCAGCCTTGGTCCTACCTTCTTCAAGGCCTCTGCACTGCTCCTAGGAATAATATCTGACCCCCAAACCATCCTGCATGATGGTGATTTTTTTTTCCAGACACGGTCTCACTATGTAGCCCAAGCTGCCTCAAACTTGTGATCCTTTTGTGCTACCATATCAAGCTTGAGAGAGATTCTTTTTTATTTTTATTGAGATAGATTCTTTTGGTAACTTTTACTTTTTAAAAAAATTCAAACTTACAGGAAAGTTGCAAAGAACTCACTTGTCTGCTTCCTCCACACCCCAGCATTAGCATGTCACACACTTGCTTTATTCTTTGTACATCACCTGTCCCTCTGCATGTTTGCTGTCCAAGTCCTAGGGTCATTGTGTAGACACAATGACCCTCTGCTCCTAAATACCAAAATGCATATTTTGAGTTCTCTTCAGATCATATGCGTCTTCACCTTTTACTAAATACCTCAATGTATATTTCCTACAAACAAGGACATTCTCTGACATTACCAAAATTAGCGAAATAGGCTCCCAGAGACCTGGACTGTAGGACTAACAGGAAGTCAGTGTGGTCAGAGCCCAGGAGTAGGGCCACTACCACTTTTGCCCCTGGACATCCCTGCTGCCCCATCCCCTCCTCCTCCCCAGACCTCAGAACTTCAACCTCCTCTTTGGGAGGTGGGGGACAGCAGCCCACGCAAGTCTCCCCGAGGACACTGAAGCCACATGCCCCCCATGGGTTCCCTTGTCTGTGGAGGACATGGCTGGTGCCACCTCAGAGGCCTGCATATGGAGCAGCACATTGTGAAGAGAGCATCTGGCAGGCCCTTACTAGCTGCTGGATCCAGGGATCAACAGGATTGAAGATGTTCCAGTCTTCAAAGAGCTGCCACTCTGGTAGAGAAACTGAAAAGACAAAGGCACATGGAAATGCATGGACTGTACCTATCTCAGAGACATGAGGGAGTGGCTGACCATGCTGGAGGCCAAGATCCCCTTGCTGGAAGCTGTTGTGCAGCCCTCAGGTCTGTACAATGACCTGCCAGCCCCAGAGCACCCCACTTCCCTGGAATGAGGACTTCTTCTGTAGTGTCATCCCCCTTACCCACCCAGGGCCCCTAAGGAGAAGGCCCATGGACCCAGGAGGGGCTCCCATGGCCTGCAGGCCCTCCAGACTCCAAAGGTGACTGAGGCCAAACAGGAGAGAAGTCCCTACTGGGGCCTCATAGGCTCTTGGGACCAGCAGGGTCCCGTGGACTTCCTGGAGAGAAGGAGCACCCTGATCCCACAGGACCCCCTAGCCCCCAAGGCATCCCCCAAGGCATCCTCTTCTCTAGCAGCCACCTACAGACAAAGATAATGTAGACTCCCAGCTCACACCTGCCATCATGGACACAGTGCTAGATGGTGGCCTAGGGCCCCAGAATCCTCCTGATCTCCCAGGACCCCTGGGAACACTGGGATCCCAGGGCAAGCCCAGCGTGAATGTGGATGAAGGGGACAAAGCCACCACCACAGAGGGTGAGGGCATGCAGCAGCTGCAAGAGGTGCTGAGGACCCTGGCAGAGAGAGTCCTTACCCTTGAGCACATGGTTGGGATCTATGATTCTCTGAGGGGTCTCAGGTCGGGACGCCACCCTAAGAGCCAATCTCAAAATGAAGCAGGGTGGCCCACAACCCGATGGTGCCCTTGCTGCCCACTAGGTTCCAACCCTGTGCCAAAGAGCTCTGACCAAGTCAGGGGCAGGAAATAAGAGCCCAGGCAGAACCCTTGCCTTGCCCCTGTTCTCCCACACCCCCTACTCCCTACTGGAAACAGGGCCAGGTGGTGAGCATGAAAATAACCCTAGAACTCATCAGTCACTGAGTCCCTGATGACACTGGGCCCATCAAAGAAGCTTTCCTTATATTGTCACATTTAACCCTTATCAGGCTTATTATCCCCTCTTGACACAGGGACTGACACTCAGAGGGTGTAAATAACCCGCAGAGGTTCTTGGATCATGGAGGCCAGAGCAGGATTTGAATCCAAGCCTCTCAGATGCTGAACCTGTGAACTCTGGACCCTGCCAGTTTCTCCCTGTCTTCATGAGGAATCAGGCAGGAAGAAGCAGGGCGAGGATGGTTCCTGAGGCAGCAGATTGGCATCACCCACGGTCACAACTCAATCTTACTTAGTGCCCCCCACTCCTGCTGCCTGGTCCTTTTGCCTGCGTCAGAAGGAGAGAGTATTTAATATTTAATAGGACTGTCCTTCAAGGGTGGGACCTGCAGTCCCCTCCCAGTCTCTCTGGGAAATCTCTAGAGTCTGCTGTTCCTGTAGGACACAGTGAATCCATATTCCCTTCACAAAATGGAGAAAGGGAAGCTGCCCATGACCCAGGCCTGGTGGGCATGGTGCTCCTATCTTTCACGGATGTGGTCCTGGCAGGCAGAGGAGGCCAGGTCCTAGCAGCTCAGAGATCAGACTGCGGCTGCTGAGGCCTCTCAGGTCCTGGATCTCCTGTGACCCACCTAGCCTTAGTGCTCCTCTTGCTGGGCCAGGCCTTGGATCCCAGAGACAGCAGGAACTCTGAGAATAGAAGGTGCTGGCGCCACTATGGGGCATGTCTCCCCACATGGCAGAGGTGTTCATGTGAGGCTATAGACCAGTCTTGCTGGGCCTCTGAGGTGGGTCTGGCCGTTTGCTGACCAGTCTGTTTCCATGGAGCGGCATTCAGAAGCCTGTGATATCACTGAATAAATAAAGGTGCTCTCCTCCCCATCCCCCCTGCCCCCCAAAAATTAGCAAAATAGCAGGGATTTGTCTAACCCCCAGGTCATATTCAAGTTTCACAAGTTGTCCCAATTCTTGAGTTTGTTTTTATCCTCCTTTTTGACTGCTCTTTAATCATACAGCTAATAGATGGATGCAGTCTGTGTATAAAACATTACAGTAAGGCCAAGGTAGTTCTCTTTGAACATCACCCTTTATCCAGGTCTCTGAACCTCACAAGGTATTATGACAGGCAGGCGTAATGCATACAAGCTGGCACGTTCTAGTTGTGTGACTTTGAGCAAGTTCCTTAAACTTCTTGTGTTTCTGTCACCTGTACGGTGGGATGATAATGATAACAGCCTCATAGTTACTAACTACACAGTTACGAGTATTAAGTGAATTCATACCAATAAAGTACTTAGAGGCTGAGTGTGGTAGTGTTTGGGAAGCAGAGGCAGGAGGAGCGTTCAAGGCCAGCCTGGACCACAAAGCAAGACCCTGTCTCAAAAAAAAAAAAAAAACAACACCACCAACAGCAAAGGATTTAGAACAGTGCCTGGCACATAGTTAAGCAGTCAATAAATGTCAGTTTTTCTTATCACCCTGTGGGGGATTCCAAGGGAACACAAGATGCAAACCTTACCAAAGCTTGCTTGCTTAGCAACAGCTGACTCCTTGAGCCCTAGCTCATGGCCCCAGCACCAAGGAAGTGCTTGAGTTCCAGGAGACTTCAAAGTTGCACAATGAGGGGCAGAGGAAGGGACAGTCCCCAATCCCTGGGCCTCCCTGTGACTTGAGATCTCCTTCCCTTGGGAAATCCAGGGCCAGCAGAAGGAGGCCCAGAGTGCCAGGACTGGGTGAGGCAGAGGCCTGGAACCCTTTTGGATTTCTGGAACCTCTGGCCTGACTGAGCCTGCTCTCCTGATGGCCTGGGGCTGGCAGCCCGAGTCCAGGGGGTTTTGGAGTCGGGGTCCAGGGGACATTCTGAGGAACTGGAGAGGTTGTGACGCAGCAGACTGGGGTAGAGGAGGAAATAGCTCTTGTCCCTGGTCTAGGGGCCCTCTTTCCTGTGAGAGACTGGGCCCAAGGGTGTAGATCTCTGAGCCTCCCATCTCCCCAAACCACAGCCCAGAGGTGTGAAAGAATGAAAAATAACAGGGGGAGGGGTGGCAGAGAACAGCCAGGTGCACATTTCACACCTTGACCACAGGTGGGGCCCTGAGCAGCTTCACTCTGACTAACTTCCCCCTCAGGCTTCCCTGCTGCCTGCTCTGGAGGGCAGAAACAGGAGGCACCTGGGCCAGAACTCAGACTGAGGCGGGTCTGCCATGGGCATGCCCAGGCTCTGACCTGCCCCAGGGCTGCCTGGGACAAGAAAGGACCATGTTAGAGGCCCAGACAAGAATCAGTCTGTGACACAAGAACTTTCCAAAACATCTTGACTGTGAACGAGGGTAGAAGCCCACCGCAGACCTCTCCTGCCATTCTGAGGCTTGGGAAAGTTACCAGAGGAAGAAGAGACTGTTACTCATTGGGCACCTGCCCATGCCAGACACTTTCCACATGTATGGTGTGGCCCATGGAGCCACCCTAACAAGTGGATACTACCCTTACACCCATTTTCAGATGAGGAAACTGAGACAGAGATGAAATGATTTGCCGGGACCATATAGCTGGGCAGCCAGGGTATTCAGCTAGCACTGGTGAACCCTGCTCCCTCAGCCATGGCCTTTCTGGAGGACCAGCCCTCTGGCCATGGCCACACCTGAATGCCCCCACAAGGCATGACCCTTGATCATGGGCTCCTCTTACATGCAAGACTCCAGGTGGCTCTTGGTCTGGAGCCAATAACCCGCTCACTGGGCCTTCTCAGCTGCACTCCTCTGAAACGCTGGGCCCTGAATTAGAAGCCTCCAGTCTTGGTTGTCTGACTTCATCTTGTGACAGCTCCACTGAGGAAACTCACTCAAGATTTGTCCAAGGTCACATAGCTCAAATGGGGTGGGGCCAGGACTGGAGCCCAGACAAGTTTAGCATTCTTCCATTGTCCCATGGGTCACCTCAGGAACAGCAAGAGCCTAGGCTGGCCTATAAGGACCTTGCCCTGACCTTAGGGTGTCAGGACACAGAAAGAAAATCTCTGTGCACCTTTCCAAAGCCCGTGTCCTGACCTTGTCCCAGGTGTCCTTCCCAGCAACCTGGAAGGTGGGGATCATCATCCCCATGTGACAAATGAGGAGACCCTAGACTGTCATATTTCACAGAGACTAGTAGTGTTCTAACATCTATTTGGAGGATCACAGTGACTTGATCACATCTGCCAATATGAGATAGTTCCAAAATGACCATCTGTTTTCACCATCATTTCTTTCATAAAGCAAAGGCCCTTTTAATACCAAAAAGGGGATAAAGAATGCACTTGGCAGATGAAGTCCTTTAAAACGAACAAATGTGGCCTTTACTGTCCTTTTTTTCATTTGCTGAAATCCACTGACCTCAAAATCACAGGCAGGTATGGGAAACCATGGTCCTGGCTACTGTTCTTTTACTACCACCATAGGCAGTCACATGCCATGTCCTACTCATCCTAACTGACCTGGCCTCAGGAATCCTCCCCATCTCTTCCACTTACACTGCTCCTGACCTCCTCCAGGCTCTCAGCTCCCTCCGACTTGAACCCTGTCAGGAAAGGTAGGTGACAAGTTGATTCAGAGCAAGCCAAGTTACTTTTGTCCACTGAAAGAGAGGAAGGGCCTTGATGCCTGACAGGAGCACATCATGTCAATAAGCTTTCTTTTTGTTTGGTGGTACTGGAATTTGAACTCAGGGCCTCATGCTTGTAAGGCAGGTGCTCTACCACTTGAGCCAGCCCCTATAAGCAGAACTGAATTGGGGAAGCAGTCTGGCTGAAAACTGGGCCCCAGCTGGGCATGGTGATGCACACCCATAATCCCAGCACTCAGGAGGCTGAGGCAGGAGGATTGAGAGTTCTGGGCTAGCAGGAGCTACATGGTGAGACCCTGTCTTTAAAAAAATTTAGGGCTGGAGATCTGACTCACTGGTAGAGCATTTGCCAAGCATATGTGAGGCCTTGGGTTCCATCCTCAGTACTGCAAAAACAAGCATACAAACAAAATGGGCTCCAAGGCCAAGGGCTATTGTTTGGGGAACAGAGAGAAAGAAGAAATGTCTTAGGAGAGGCAAAGTAGGGGCAGCCTTGCCAACCAATAAGGAGAACAGGGTGCTAGGAAGGGAGCAGAGGGTAAGGGAAGTCCTACAGGAAGGTGGGAGAAGAATTGTCCCACCACTCTCTGTCATGGAAGGTACCAATGCTGTCCTGTAGCTTTTCCTTAAAATTGGGCCTCCTCTCCAACCTCATCCTTCTTCTTTACATCCCAGAAACAACGCTCTCACAAATGTGTGGTGTCTCCAGATACTGCTTTAAACTTTGAAAACAAACAGCCATATCTAAAACAATATGGAGTTGCCTGTGTGGTGGTTTCTAGAATTTACATAAGTGGTGTCAAAGAACACACAATATTCTGTAAGTTGCCTCTTCCACCATGTGGGTACTGGCTTCTCTGGATACACCCATGTTAAAAGTATGTAGCTTTCCTCCATTTGTTTTTAGCCACATGAATACATCAGTTCATCCATTTTAAAGAAACTGGAGGCAGAATACTGGGTGATGAGAGTCAGGCAGCCATGGGGTCAGTCCCTGTGCCCACTCTGCCTTGTCTGACAAAGGCTTTCTCTCTTTATGAATCATCTGTGGGGACAACTCACCAAATCACAAGGGACTTGTGTGGTAGGAACGAGGTACTATCAGTCTAAAGGGACATCTAGTACACAGCAAGTTCATGAAATTCTCTGTTGATTAGCTGGGAGGGGTGATGGCAAAGAAGTGGATTTAGTATGAAGGGTTTCTTTAAAATATTTTACTTTTTAGCCAGGCATGGTGACACACACCTGCAATCCCCGCACTCAGGAGGCTGAGGCAGGAGGATGGAGAGTTTGGGGCCAGCCTGAGCTACATAGCAATACCTGTCTCAAAAAAAAAAAAAAAAACCCACAAATAATTTTTTTGAGTTTTAAAAAACTATTTCAAAACCACACATTTAAATAAAAACCGACTAAATAAACAGGTAGCACATACTCTTTGGTTAGGTTCACAAAACAAGTAATTTTTAAGAGAGCTAATCTCCTTTACAGAGAACAGGAACACACAAACACCCAGGACAGATGAACATATAGCACCGAGAAGCAGTTCTTGCACCTGACAGCAGGGCTGCCCTCCACTTCCTCACCATGTGGCTTCTCCTTCAGCCCTTTCCCCTCAAAGGACCCACCCCCACCCAGCCACCTCATGGCCTTCCCTAGGGCCCAGACTCTCTATTCTGCCATCAGGCTGAACCTTGGTATTACCAGCAGCCTGTTGTTCTGCCAGCTGTGCTGCTGGCTTGCAAATGTAAAGCCAGGATGCTGATAGCCACACGCTCCAGCTGCCGGCCACCCAATCGTTGTGCACACCCAGCCACTGAGGGGTCCAGACCTGCTCAATCTGGTCTGGATGCCATGTTGATATTTCAGACAACTTGGGCTCATTTTAATCTTATTATAATGATTAAGAAATACATACACCAGTGCCAAGGCAGATCCAACCATGCCTAAATTAGTGAAGAAAAGAGAAATCTCCCCATAGAAAGCTTGATGACAGCATGCATCCCCTTCCCTTAGAACCCAGTCCTAGAAAAAACCCAATCCCAGACCTGCTTGGGAGGATGGTGCCTTTAGAGTGTGAGCTTCCCTTTTCCATTCATTGACCATCAGATAAAATTTCTGGCTTGTTCTTAGAGTCATTTAGTTATTAGTGAACGGTATTGAGTGGGCAAAGAACCACAGATTCTGTAACAGTTCCAGGCTCATGGCCAGCTCCCCCCATCCCCAGCAGCTTCACCTGGCCACAGGAATGGCTGGGGTAGGAACTCTGCGGCCTGGAGCCAGGGAGGGTGACTGTAGCTAACCCTCTGGAAGAGACTGTGTCGAGAACCGTGAAACCCTCACTTCCTCTGTGTACTGTGAGTTCCCAACCACAAGCACCAAAGCAGAAGGGCAGGCAGTACACAACCCCGGCAGCCGGAGCACCAGCCCAGCCATGGTTCCTGAGGTAAGTGCTACTGCCCAGCCTGGCCAGACCACAGTTCCAACTGGCCAGCCCAGGGTACCAGGGATAGGCCAGGGCTGGCCTATAGCCCAGGGGTGAGCAAGTAGAGACTGCAGGAGTTGTGGTAGGAGCAGTGGCCACTGACCACAGGCGAGTCTCCTCCCTCTTGGGCTTGGGTGCTTCATCTGCAAAATGTAGAGGGAGTGGGTAGAGATTCACCTTCTAAGGCTCCTTTCAGTTCTGGCTTGGAACTATGGCTCTTGCATGCTGGATTGAATTAGCACTGGGGAAGTCTGAAGTTCTGGGGTGGTTGGGGTTGGGGAGGATAAAGAAGATTTCTGCAAGCCAGTCACAATGGCTCACCCCTGTATTCCCAGCGATTTGGGAGGCAGAGACAGAAGAATCACTTGAGGTCAGGAATTTGAGACTAGCCTGAACAACATAGTAAGACCCCATCTCAAAAAGAAGATTCCTGCTAGAGCTCAGTGAGAAAGCTCAGCAGATGACTAAATGGGCACACAGCCTCTGAGTAGGGGAGGCAAAAAGCATATGGGGGGCCACAGTGATTTATAGAGAGGCCCCACAAGGAGACAGTTAAGTTGGGGTCCTCAGATAAGGTCTATGAGGAAGACCCATGACTGGGAGAAAGAATGGTGGGGAAGCGCCTGGGGAGGCAGGTGGTTGAACTAGGTGTGGCCAGGGCACTGAGGCCAGCAAACCACAAGGGAAGAGAGGGGAAAGCATGGGGTTGCAGGGGTAGGCAGTAGGGAGGTTGGTCCTAGGCCCTAGAGGAAGCTCTCCTTCCCAGGATTCCTAGGCCCATGAAACTGCCCAGAAGGGTGAGGGAGAAGTGGCCTTTGAGAAGAGAAGTCACCATCTCAGACTCCAGGCTAGGTAGATGGAGCTCAGGAGTTGTGGCTCTGGAAGGGATGTGGTGACAATTACAGGGTCTGGCCCAAAACCTTTGGTGCCTGACTTACTGAGCAGTTGCTCAGAGATACGTTCCTCAGACGAAGTCACAAGTCGCAAAGGGGCAGGGCGGTTGCCAGGCCTTTACAGGGCCCAGCCTCCCTTCCCTTTCCTCCCTCCTGCAGGTGAGCAAACATCAAGTGCTAGATGCCTCAGACTTTGCCTTACTTTGGGAAAACTGTACCTCTCCCTATGACTATGGAGAAAATGAGAGCGACTTGTGCTGTGCCTCCACACCCTGCCCACAGGACTTCAGCCTGAACTTTGACCGGGCCTTCTTGCCAGTCCTCTACAGCCTCCTCTTTCTGCTGGGGCTGCTGGGCAATGGGGCCGTGGCAGCTGTGCTGCTGAGCCAGCGCACAGCCCTGAGCAGCACTGACACCTTCCTGCTCCACCTGGCCGTGGCTGATGTGTTGCTGGTGCTGACACTGCCACTCTGGGCAGTAGACGCTGCTGTCCAGTGGGTCTTCGGTTCTGGTCTCTGTAAAGTGGCAGGCGCCCTCTTCAACATCAACTTCTATGCAGGGGCCCTCCTGCTGGCCTGCATCAGCTTCGACCGCTACCTGAGCATAGTGCACGCCACCCAGCTCTACCGCCGGGGGCCTCCAACCCGTGTGGCTCTCACCTGCGTAGTTGTCTGGGGACTCTGTTTGCTCTTTGCCCTCCCAGACTTCATCTTCCTGTCAGCCCAACATAACGAGCGCCTCAATGTCACCCACTGCCAGTACAACTTCCCGCAGGTGGGCCGCAGGACTCTGCATGTTCTGAAGCTGGTGGCTGGTTTCCTGCTTCCCCTGCTGGTCATGGCCTATTGCTATGCCCGCATCCTAGCTGTGCTGCTGGTCTCCAGAGGCCAGCGACGCCTGCGAGCCATGCGGCTAGTGGTGATGGTAGTGGTGGTCTTTGCTCTCTGCTGGACCCCCTATCACTTGGTGGTGCTGGTGGACACCCTCATGGACCTAGGGGCTTTGGCTCGCAACTGTGGCCGAGAAAGCCGTGTAGACGTGGCCAAGTCGGTCACCTCAGGCATGGGCTACATGCACTGCTGCCTAAACCCACTGCTCTATGCCTTTGTGGGAGTCAAGTTCAGAGAGCGAATGTGGACACTGCTCATGCGCCTGGGCTGCTCCAATCAGGGAAGGCCATCATCTTCTCGCCGTGATTCATCCTGGTCTGAGACCACAGAGGCCTCCTACTCAGGCTTATGAGGATAGACTGGGGCCTTGCCTTTGTCCCACACAGAATAATCCCCTCTTATTCCAGGCTCCTTCCTCCCTTGCTGCTAGGCTAGCTCTGGCTCTCCCATAACCTTGCCCCTGGGACTCACTCGCAGCCCCAGTATTGCTGGGTCTCCCAGGAACCACCTTCCCAACTTTGTGGGCAGCATCATAGCTGCTCCTTAGCTGCCAAGTCCCATCCTGCTGCTTCAGAGGTGGCTTCCTGGAGCCCCACTGCCCCTCTAACTCAGTAAGTAAAACTTGGCCTTTCCCGTGTGCAGGCAGTATGAGGCAAATCACACAGAGGCCCAGGCCTTCAGCTCAGCAGCAACTATGGCTGTGGTCCCCAAGACCTATTTGCTCACTCTTACATCTAAAATCCTGCTTAAAACTTTTCAATAAACAAAATCGTTTGGACCAGGGTGTGTTAGTAGTCCTCATTCTGGCCAGTCCTGACTGGGCTCCAGAATAGTTCTTCCTGCTCCTCTCAGCCTGGCCCTGGGTTTGTGCCAGCCCATTGTGCCTGTTAATGTCTCTCTGAAGCCCTTTCCCTACCCTCCTGGGCAGCCTTTTTTACTCTGCTGGACACCTTATTACCTAATGGTGGTGGTGGACACACCCACAGACCTGCTTGGACAGTCTGATCACACTTTAGGAAAGGGACCACCACATGTGAATAAAACATAGTCCCTGCACACCAGAAGCTCAGGGAAGATGTGGCAAGAACCAGCAATAGCAAGGAATCTGTATCACATGGCAAAGGAGTGGCCCATAGTGAGCTCAGGATTCAGAGCATTAAAGTTGAGGCCATTTGGGAAGGCTTCCTGAAGACTTAAAGGGCAAGTGGTGTTTCCAGGAGTTAAGAGAAGGAAAGACAGTATTTCCAGGCAGATAAGAGAACAATAGCGAAGGTGAGAAGGCTGAAAACAGCAATGCTTATTGAGGGGAACTATAAGTGGTCAGAACTGGCTGGAGTTAAGGATTTGGATAGAGGAAAGGTTGAAAATAAGACAAAAGTGGTTTGAGATCAGGTAATGGTATCATAGATCAGTCAGAAAGCTGTGTCGGTTATTTGGGCGACGTCATTCCCTCTTACTAGGGACATGGCAATGGGCTGGATGACTTGCCGACAATCATTAGCAGGTAGCCCTCCTGGAAGTAAGCTGCAGGGAGCATTTTTTCATGGTAGATGCTAGGGATAAAGTGAGTGGAAGAAATAACCAGAAAATCCCAGAAGGACTACTGAGTTAAGACAGAGGGCAAAGAGTAGCCACTGCATTGTCAGTTCCCCTTAATGAAGTCAGTGATGTGCCATGATCCAGGCTGACAGGCAAGTGGGTTACATGGAGAGACCCTGTCTCAAAAGAAGGGGGAGAGAGGGGCGAGGAAGAATGATGGAGAAGGTAAATCTAATTAAGATACATTGTAAGCACATATGTAAATATCACAATGTATCCCTCTGTATAACTATTATATGCTAATAAAATTTTTAATGTTTTTAAAAACATTAAAAGGGAATTGAGTTTGCTGACTTTAAAATAACAAGATTCTTCTGGAATATCTAAGTAGACCCAATGTCATCACAAGGGCCCTTAAAAGTGAAAGAGGGATGCAGAAGGGGAGAGAGTCACAGAAGGAAATGTTGCTGGCTTTGAAGATGGAGCAAAGGGCCATGAACCAAGGACTTGCAGGCAGTCTTTAGAAGTTGGAAAGAACAAAAAAAAAATGGATTTTCCCTTAGAGCCTCCAGAAACAACACCTGGATTTTAGCCTGGGATTATTCATCACATACTCCTGACCTCCAGAACAGTAAGATAATATATTTGTGTTGTTTTAAGTCACTAAGTTGTAGTAATCTGTTGTGGCAGCCAGAGGAAACAAATATAATGTTGAGTCCAATCAAACCATACCCTAGACATTTCCCAGAAAAAAGGAAGTCCGCTGAAGCACTTATGGGCACTCAGAAATAAGAGAAACACTAAGTGAGATCAGAAAAGATTTATTTTATTTTATTTTTGAACAATTACATGGCTCAGATAACTCACCCAAAGTCATCAGTAACTGAATTCATGACATGTTTGCCTTTTATGTGGAGGTAGGTGTAACAGGTTATATCATATCCAACAATAGCCCTGGTTGGGCTACACTTAACTCTTTTCAGCATTACTCTCATTCTCTCCATCACCATTATTGAAACTTATTTTTCTTCTGTGTTTGGTTTCACATGTAAAAACTATGCAAAGTTAAGACGCAAGTGGATCCAAAGGGTTTCAGAGTATTATTAAGGGCACAAGATGATTAGCAATAGAACCCTTTGTTAAGAACAATTGTTATTAATAACGTGAATCAGAAAACAGGTATTTAAACACCAATATTCATAGCTTCACAGAAACAGATTTTTCAAAAATTTGTCAGTAAATGATTCAGCCTGCACAAATACACTCTAAGACAACCTTAAGGGTTTTGATTTTGTTTACTGGCACCAAAATCTTTGCTGAGCTTTTTCATCACATCCCTATGGGTGAACCCTGCTGTTCCATGCAACACTATTCTGTAATTCAGCTGCACATATCTGGCAAATGGTCTCACGTGGGGCTTGACAGGAGTTCCATCTTTCCGCAGGTGTGGGAGCAAGACCAGAGTGCCCTTGCATTGGGCACAGATGAAGCGTTTAGTGTCTAATGATTTGGTGTAGCGGCCAATCCTAGTAAGGAAAGGGAAAACAACACAATAAAGGATCAGTCCCTGCACCTCAGCATTAGTTCTGACATGGGGCCTTGGGCCCAAAGCAAAAATTTTCCATGGGTTCTCAGAAAATAGGGCCTCCAGCAGCAGCAGCAGGGGTCAAACTGGCTCAAATTAGGGGAGAGAATGGAGAAAGAAAACACAGAAAAGAATAGAGAGGTTCACTCCTCAAGTCAGACAGCCATAGAGTTATTTCTACAGCCACAGAAGAGCCATTTGGAGGCTGGAGTGAAAAGGTAACCAGAAAAACTGAGAAGAAAGATCTTACCTGGATTTGCACCAAGTACATTCATAATGAATCTTGTAGTTAATTGAATACTTATGGCACTGGGTGACCTCAGGCAGCTCTGGATGTATCCTGTTGGATTTTTTGGCATAAAATCTCCATATGTCACCATGAGAATCTCGGACACCATCAAGCAGCCAGGAGGCTGCATGGCATATTTCATGGATCAAGGTATCCCGAAGTCGATCTTGGAAGAGGAATGAAAAGAAATTGTGAGCACTAAAACCAATTCTCTTCTGATCTGCTATCCACAACCCCTCGACTTTCACCCACCATCAGAAAAAAAGCCATCCTACAGAAGCACGTGAAGGCAGCCATGAAAGTTACCTTCCCAGGATTCTGAAAGTGAAACTTCCACCTACATCAAATCGATTTTGTTAATGGCAGAGCCATAGGTGAGGTCTTTTCAGAGCAGCTACAGCACGTTCATCTTTTTAGAAATATACAAGAACAAGATGTAGTTTCTTTCCTACAGGAACATAAGTGGGCAGGGAGGGGGCAATCGCTATGCCATGGGATTTGGTCAGGAGAAGCTCCAGGATGAGATGTGGATCTGAGCTGGGCCCTCAACAATTGATTGAATTTACAAAGTTAGAGGCAGAGGCAGGAGGATCACTTGAGCCCAGGGGTCTGAGACCAGTTTGGGTAACATAGTGAGACACTATCTCAAAAAACAAAAACAAAAACAAAACAAACAACAACAACAACAACAACAAAACCTTATCTCCTAAGAGCTAATAAGGGCTGGGGATGTGGCTCAGTCTTAGAACACTTGCCCAGCACATACAAGGCCCTGAATTTAATCCCCAGTACTACCCACAAAAAAGGCATTCAGGTGAAAATGTGAGTAAAGGTTGGGTCCAGGAAAGCATAGGGTGTGCATTTTGAGGGCCAGCATGAAGGGAGCCTGGTTGCAGCATAGGCTAAGTGACGAAGTAGTGAGACACGATGAGCCAAGGAGAGCAGAGGCAGTTTACAATAGCCTCCAAAGTCAGGCACCTAGGGTTGAAAAGTCCTAGGTTTCTCAGCAAGAAAGCACAGGAGACTGACCACAGCAAGGAGAAGAGGGAGGGGATGAGAGCCCATATGTGGGTGAAGGCAAAGATGGAGAAAGAAAGTTTGATGAATGACTAGAGGGGACCTTCACTCTCAGCTACTGAGAATGGAGACGCTGGCTCTGGCAAGAGGAACATGGAGACAGGCCTGGCAGAGAGACTAATGAAATGGATTCCCAGGAATGGTTAGACACCCAATAGTGATGTCCTCTAAGCAACACACAGCAGGCCTCTCCATTCAGGAATGACAGTTCAAGCTGTGGCACAGGCTGCCAGCTAAGAGTAATTTAACAGGTGCAGAAACTGGGGCATGGCTCAAGTGGAAAAGTGCTTGCCTAGCAAGCTCGAGGGCCTGAGTTTAATCCCCAGTTCTGCCAAAAAAACAAAAACAGAACAGATGTGGTATCAGAAGGAAAGGGCACTAAGGTACAGCTGCTGTGCTCCTGCCATCACCTGCAGAGTCGCAGACTTTCAGAGAAATCTGAATCTTGGCGTAGCGCTCCCTCTTTGGGTGCTGTCTCTCACTAGTGGTGCATAAGCCAGCAGTTTGCAGCATCTTTTTATTCCAGGTGATTTCTATTTTCTCTGGCAGCTAAGCATGAAAAGCAAATGGAAGGAATCAGAAAGCAGTTGTAAGCAGACCAAAAAATAGGAACTCAAGAGATTTTTTTCCCTCTAATAAAAAGGAAGAGGACCCCTAGGTTCTTGGCTCAGAGTACACTGGGGAGAAATCTATTCAAAGGGTAGGCAAGTCAATATATTCTGGGGAGAATGAAAGCCAAGCTGAAGTCTAGGTAAGGACAATTAATAGGCAATCATGCCAGGAGCCCGATGGCTCACACCTGTAATTTCAGCTGCTGGGGAGAGAGAGGAAGGGCAAAGATTGAGAATTTGAGGCCAGCCTGGGTCAAAAAGCATGGGACCCTTTGTGAAAAATCACTAAATCAAAAAGGGCTGGGAGTGTGGCCAAAAGTGGTATAGTGCCTGCGTATCAAGTTCAAGGCCCCGAGTACAAACCTCAGTACTGCCACCACCACCAAAAAAAAAAAATTAACCTCTCTGATTCCCAAGGCTATCCATTACCTGGTCCTACATTACCAACAAACAAGAATAACTTACTATGCCCTATACCCTAATTCTAGGCATTTTACGAATATTAAATTTCATAGGCCTAACAATAATTCTGAGGTAGTAATTACAATTGGCCCTCTGTATCCACGGATTCCGCATCATGGATTTAATTGATGACAAACCAAAAATATTTTTTAAAAGTTGTATCTGTTCTAAATGCATACAGATTTTCTCTCTTATCATTATTCTGTAAGTAATAACAACTATTTGTGCATTTCCATTATATCAGGTATTTCTTCTCTTTTTATTAACATATATTAATTGCACAAAGGGGCTTCATTGTGTTATTTCCATACATGCATGTAATGTACTTTGGTCAAATTCACCCCACTCTATTACTCTCTTATTCCTCCATGTCCTCTTTTTAAACTTTTTTTTTTTTTTTTTTTTTGGCTGAACTGGTGTTTGAACTCAGGGCCTACACCTTGAGCCACTCCACCAGCCCTTTTCTGTGATGGTTTCTTCAAGATAGGGTCTCACAAACTATTTGCCTGGGCTGAACTATTTACCTGAGCTGGCTTAGAACCAAGATCCTCCTGATCTCTGCCTCCTGAGTAGCTAGGATTATAGGTGTGAGCCACCAGCACTGGCTTTTTAAACAATTTTAAATGGGTTACATTATTTTATTTTCATACATGCATATGACATATTTCAATCATATTCATCCCCCCCTTCACTCTCTCCTTTTATCCTCCCCCTCCCACTGGTTTCAACCCCCAAACAGTCCCCATACACACACTATTTTATACTCATGTCATTCTTTTTTCTTTTTAGGTCTAGATTACATATATGAGAGAGAATGTGTGATATTTACCTTATCAGTCTTGCTTATTTCATTTAACTTGATGATTTCAACATGTTCAAGAACCAGAGGCCTTCTCCCTTAAAAAGGCCCACTTTTGACCCTGAGTTAATTATTTCTATTTTTCAGGTTGCCTCTTATACACTGAATGTTTAACAAATAGAATTAAAATGTTGGCTTTGTTAGTTTTAATGTTAAAAAAAAAAAAGAATCAGGAACCTCACTTCCTCCAGGCAATTCTACTTTCTAACTGCTCAGGCTCTCAGTTGGTCTTCCATCTGCTGATCTCCTGCCATAATAACCATCTGCCCCATATAGAATAATCTATAAACATCTCTATTTTTTCTCATATGCACATCTCATCTTGCCACCTAAACTGACACTTCTCAAGGGCAGGGAGTATTCATGGTTAGCATACCACATAGCACCCAAGAGTGCTGGTATACAGGAGGTGCTCAATAAAGTTTAGTCATTTAGTCTACCTTTTCATCAAAGATGGTGGTGTTAAACAGTCTGTAGAGTCTCTCAATCAGCTCATCTTTATTTTGCTTGAAATTCCTTCCAGAATATCGTTGAGACTTTTCAAGGTCATGCAAGAAACATCCAGGTATGTTGCACATAGGTTTCCTGCAAAGGTAAATTCAACTTGAGTTGAAAAGAAATGCATGCAGAAAAATCAGATCAAGAGAGATTTTGAAAACGTGTTGCTCCTTTTTTCTTCCATATCCTTAGATGGGGGCATTTCCCAAGCTTCCATTGGTAGCCCCCTTTTTTTTGGCAGCACAGGGGTTTGAACTCAGGGCCACAAAGTTGATAGGCAGGCACTCTTTACTGCTTGAGCCACTCCACGAGTCCTCTATTGGTAGCCTTTTCTCAGAGGTGTGAGGCCTAGTTTCAACTTCAATAGGACTGATCTCACACCTGTGTCTGCAGTTTTATGCTGTATGCTGAGATCTAGCTCTGAATTTACAATTACCCAATGCAAATTTCCAATTGACTAACACAAGTTTACCCCCAGTACAAGATGCTCAATTATCAAACTTCTGTTATAACTGGCTGAAAACCTCAAAGATTTTAATTTTCTTCCTTACTCCATGTTCAACTGGGCACAGAGACAGACTGATGTCTCCTTCCTGTAGGCTCTTCCAGCCAGCCCGCTCCTCCTTCCCAATCCCACTGTCACCTCCCTAGTTCAAGTTCCTATTCTCTCTTTTTTGCCTTGATAATAGTATTTTCTAACCATGTGCCTGTAGCCAGGCTCTTTTTCTTTTAATCCAACTATATACAGCACTCCTAACTCATTTTCCTAGGCAGGCCCCTTTGGTTTTTCATTGACTGCTTGGCCTGGCATTCAAGAACTGGATTAATCTGGTCTCAACCTCTATTTCCAGCCACCATCTTCCACTTTGGCCAAAGAGGGCAACTAAAACATTCCCTGGACACGAATTGTGACTTTCCATATTCATGCCTCACTATAACCTATTTTCCCATGGCCTAGATGACCCCATCTCCACTTCTACTGAGAACCACATTTCACGTGGTACTTTATCATATGCAAAGAACTTCCTTTTGCATCATTATATTTAATCTTCACAACCACCCTTCAAAGAAGCTATTATTGTTTTTATCATCTCTACCTTGCAGATGAGGAAACTGAAGCTCAGAAAGGACTTGCCCAAAGGTCATAGAGACAATGAGTCTTTTGACCATTAAATCCAATTGCTTCCCCATATTTCAAGGCCTAATTCAAATGGCACAAAGAATAGTACTGAGCACAGAAAGGACTCACACCTGTAACAACTATTTTTTAGACTGAAGTATTTTTATCTTGGCTGCAATAATCCACAAGTCCAGAGTTGAGCACACAGAGCTAGAAAGATAAAACAGGCAAACAGAGTGAGTTTCTGACTCCACATGACTCCTGAGACAGAGTATACCAGAATGCTTAACTCTCAAATCACAACATAAACCCTATGTGAGGAGGTTGGGGTGGGTAGAGAGCAAGCAAAGTACCAGACTAGGCAAAGTGTCTCCATCCCAAAGCCTGAGATGGGTGACTCAAACATTTCTGCCTACAATTACCTAGTTTTGAAAGCAAATTTGCATCAGAAAAGGTGGCAGAAGAAGACCTGAACCATCTGCAGGATACAGCAGAAAATGTGACTCCAGTGTGTAACTCAGGGAAAGCTGGCCTTCTAGCTTAGCAAACTTCACCCTCAAGGCCTATGCCACTTCACTGTAGGCTGAGCACCCCACATCAAAGAAACTAACAAGACCCCAAATCAGGTATATCAGACACCATGACCAGCAAGCAGCCTACACAGGAACAATGCTAATCACAACAGGAAGCCCAAAGACTGACAAAGGAAGCACCAAGGCATTAGGTAAGAGTCCAAACAGGCTAGTTTCCTCTGGATGAGGCAGACTGAGAAGAACACCAAGGGGGCAGCTTCTCCCTTCTGTTGTCATATTCTCTAGTGAAGCAACCTGGACACTACCAAAGGCACCCATCCCTATAGGCAAAACAGCTTAAATATATATCTAGGAATCAAGAAAAGATACCTTGTAGAAAGGGGATCTACCTAAGATAGTACATGGTGACCTGCCACCAGCCATCTCAGCCAACAAAAAAGCACAAGGACACAGTCTTTTCCTCATATTCAAGCTGTTCTGTTGTTCCAATGCCTAACATGCCACCCACCCTTTCCCCTTCTGCTCCCTTAAGATACATATTTTGTCCCAAAATAAGAGTTAAAAGTAACATACAATATGGGGTATAGCTCAAAGGCAGAATGCTTGCCTAACATGCATGAAACCCTGAGCTCTATCTCCAGCAATAAAAAACAACACAAAACAAAAAATACTTATAAAAAAGCAATATACAATTCTTTAATTATCCTCTCTTGTAAGATAATTCAGATATAAGTAACTATTACTCCAAAATAGAAGTAAAATAAAGACAATAAATCCTGCTTTTTATATCATATGTTTAAAGGAAAAGTTCCTGGAATCTAAATGAAAAAATGTGTTGCTTTTGTTTTAAGTATTAATATGTCCTTGAGCTAAATGATCAGTTGTTTTCAGAATCAACTATACACAGCTTAATAAAAAATAAAGAAACTAAACTGGGCATGGTGACCTTGCCTGCAGTTCTAGCTACTCAGGGACAGAAACATTATCCCCCTCACACCAAATTCCTTAATCCCCCTTGAACTCCCCCTCCAGTGTCCAGTGGAATGCTGAACATGAAACAAATGCGCAACCAATTCACATTCAGTTGGGTTGAGCAGTACTTACTCAGTCTCACATGTTTCAACTTTCTCTTCTTCACTGGGTTTCTTCTTTGAAGGTTTCGACTTTTTGCGTTCGCTGCCAGCTGGAAGAACAGTAGTTGATTTGTACCAAGCCACCAGCAAAGTGAGCTGGGTAGGATTCTGTCACAGGTACTGGGGACTGTCATGAGAGTCCAGGAATGTGTCCTTAGAGGCCAGGTTGCATGGGGAACTGAGGCACATGAGGACCAAGAAGTGATATGGAATAGCTCATATCCTTAGCAGCACATTCACCCAATATGCAAGCCAGACCTTTCTACCTTTATATAGGACCCTCATTGCCAATAACTGTACCCAGAGGCTCAGAAACCAATACTTAGTGTCATTCATTATTAATTTTAAAAATTTATTAAACATCTGTTACATGCCAATCACCAGGATAGAACCTGAGACTTTAGCCTCACTTAGATGAGTAAGAGTCCTCCCATGAAGAGGCTAGTGATGAGATGAGACAGACTTGGGAACACATTATAACACAGTGGGATTATGAATAGTGCTTTAGAAGGGAGGCTCTAAAGCTTTGGGAAGTAGAGAGAAAGCACTTTGTGGGGGAAGGGGCACAACAGCAAATACTAAGACATGGGAATAAGAGAAAGACAAATACAGGTTTTCCTCCCAACTTCTAGAAAGATCCTTTTCACTGGGGTGACTGATCCCCTTTGCTACTAGCAGGTTGCTGTGATGGCTCAAGGTTTGCAGGCAGGATGGGCAGGCCTGATAACACCAGCACATCAAGCAGAAAAGGCACAACGGACACATTTGGCGGGCTAGACATATTCTGTGGAGCAGGGACACTTGGCATAACTGGGCTTACCAGGCTTCACACATATATGTTTGTTTTTTTCCTTCCTTTTGCTTGGTTGTTCCACCAAAGACATAGACTTTTCATCAGTTGGCAACTTTTCACCTGTCATGTCTAGGTTAGCACCTGGTGGTTGATGATTGTCACCACCATGCTGTTTCTCATCTGCAATATAAGGTGAGTTGTGACGGCAGACAGCAAATACTTCTGCATCTTTTTTATTTGAAGAAACTTGGCCCTGAGCATGCGAATTCCTTTTAATTTTCTCAGGAGCCTTCAAAGTGCAATTGCAATCATCATCATCATCATCATCATCATCATCAATAATGGTTGGTAGGTCATCCAAATTCTCATCTGAAATTCAAGATACAATCATTTATAAACATATCAACTCTATACCCTCTGTAAACACTAACCATCAGATTATGAGCACAAATTAAACAAATTGGCACTGTGACATTATGAATCACAGTTAAGAATCTTCATTATTTTTAGATTGTTTTCCCTGTATTTCCTTTTTCTGTTTTACTGAGAGCAATGACAGATAAAAGAGCAAAAGTGCAGTGGCAAATCACATTCTCTAAAGAGCAGGATGTACTTGCTCAAGGGCTCCCAAACGCAGGCCTGCAGACCTGCATATTTTCACTGCTTCATAGCAAATTAAGAGAAATTAGAATAAAATGTGGTGTTTCCTCTGCATCAAGTTAAGTTTCTATAATCTACAAAACTATTCTTTGCCTGCATAGCAAACATGAAGCCTTGAGTTCAAACCCCAAAACCACCAAAGACAAAAAAGACTACTCTTTATTTTGTGATTATGTCCTGGCTAAACTTTTGGTGCTCTATATCTCATGTAACTATGGAGGTAGTAGATGGTAGTTGGCATTGTTTAAACCATTACACCACCCTGAGTCTCTCCATCAGTTAAAAAGAAGGTGGAACCCAGGCCTTACTCCTTTCCTCTTCCTTGTTATTCCTACACGTAAGGATGGAACGAAAGAGAAGAAAAGTGAGTACCAGAAGTCCCCAAACTTTTCAGACTTAGCTCTTGACTTTATTCCCTCTGCTTTTTCATTGGAACTCTAGGTAGCCAAGAACTACACAAGGAGGGACACCCCAAGTCTAAGGCAGCACAAACAGTTGCTTTTGGATCAGGCGGCAGGAAAAACAGCCATATCCACAACTAGCACTTGTCAGGAAAGAAACGGTGGCACTAGCTACTAAGTGATTACAAACAGAAAGTTTGCTGGCTAGAATCCTGAAACTGCTGTGTGTGACAAGGCTTCCGCACACAGCTGTTTCTCTGAGGAAGGTGTATACTTGCCTTCACCGCTTATTTCATACATCTTAGCTTTCTTTTCCCATTGGGTAAAGTTTTCTTCATCAGAGTCTGAGTCAATTATCATACTCCTAAATGATGAGATGAGGAAAAAAGAGAAATATGAATGCAACATTCTTCTCTTCATGACATTTTCCCACCTTTTCTAGAATGAACATGACGATCACTTGTCAATTTTTGATCTGTTTCCCCACAGTAACTCTGCTCTCCTTAGTTGATACTTCTCGGTCTTTTCCAATATTCCTGATTTTACATCTTTCTATGCATTTTTCCCTATATGGCACATCCTTTCAAAAGGAGATGTCTGTCATATACTGAGAGTGAAGTGGACACTGTCAAAGTGTATGTATTTTAGTAGTTTGGGGAAAAAAACTGACCAGGGAAATGTGTAGTTGATTGTCATTCCTCATCAAATTTGAGGTGCACTAGTCTGAGAAGGGTGGAGCTACAGATGAAAGAGTAGCCTTAGAGCACAAAAGCTTCTCCTCAGCACCCCTCTGCAGCCTGGAGCCAGTGCCCTGCCCTAATGGATAAATTGCTCTGGCAGGAGTCATACCCAGCTATGCCCCTGTGCCACTCAGGGTGCAGGTGGTGAGCACCCCTGAGGTCCTTCCATGGCCCTGGTAAGTGGGTCAGAGATTCCGGAAGGCTGAAATTCACCACTATCCTGTATTTTCTAAACACTGCATGACAAGTATGACATACTTTTATGATGAGACAAACATCCTTCAAATGCTTGCTACAGGACTGGTCTGCACCCGTTACAGACATGAATGCTAATCTGCTTCCACCATGTTCATCACATTTAGGCTGCCAAGTTGATGGGACTTTGCCATTCTCTTAACTACTCTAGCCTTAAAAGTCTTTTTGTCTTCATTTCTGGCATGGGGTCATCTTTTTTGGTTCTTGTCACCCCTCCATCCTTGTTTCCATTCTTTCTCATTTACTTACCTTTCCCAACTCACCCCCAGGACTTTTCTACAGCCCTCTCCTGCCAATCCAATCGATAACTATATGCCAGCCCAAGCCATTATTCCCTTTGGACTTCTAGTACTGATCCAGTTTCCTACCTGGAGATCCTGTAGGGAGTCAGTATACACACATTTGATGGTGTCTACTCTGCCCAGTCAGGCATGCATCCCCGCCTGTCTGCTATTGGTTCTTAGATGTTTTTGAGTATTGGCCCTACATGACATCTGTGGATGTCATGTCCCAAACTGAACTCTCACTTTCTCTCCAAATCCACTCTTTCTATAGTGACTTTTCATTTTGGTGGTACTGGGGTTTGAACTCAGGGCCACACCCTTGCTAGGCAGGCGCTCTACCACTTGAGCCACTCCACCAGCTCCACTCTTCTATAGTATCCCACATATAGAAGCCAGCTGGTCTGGACCAGGCATTACAGGAGGGCACCGCCATGCTCAGTTGAAACCAATTTTTCTACTTAAATATCAGATAAATTTATTACCAAAGTAAGGCTTTATTGTGTAGGTTATTGTAAACTAGAATATTTTTAGGAGCCATGACAGACCACTTAATAATACAAATAAAACCAGTTGCCAATGGGTCATACCTATAATCGTAGCTCCTTGGGAGGCTAAGAACAGAAGAATCATAGCTAGAGACCAGCCCAGGCCAAAAATTCACAAGTTCCCATCTCAACCAATAGCTGGGCATGGTGGTGCGCTCCTGTCATCCCAAGCTATGAAGCAGGCTGAGATTGGGAGAATCACAGTTTCCAGGCCAGTCCTGGCCAAAAAAAAAAAAAAAAAAGCTCAAAAAAACTACCAAACCCCATGTCAAAGTAAAAACACTGGGCATGGTGGCACATGTCTGTCATCCCAGCCACGGTGGGAAGCTTAAAACAGAAGGATCATGGTCTAGGCTGTTCTCAGCAAAAAGCAGTACCCTTCCTCAAAAACAATCAGAGCATAAAGGGCTAGGTGTGGTTGAAGCAGCAAAGTGCCTGCTTCATGAGCGTGATGTCCTGAGTTCATATCCTAGTACCATCAAAAGAAAACAAAAAGGAGTGCAAATAAAAACTGGTATGGTGATGTGGTCTGAGGTACTGGGGAGGCAGAGGCAGGAGTATCTCACATTTGAGGCCAGATGTAGCAGTAGAATCCTGTCTCAAACACAAAATAAAAGAGAGAGAGAGAGAGAGAGAAGGATTGCCAAAGACAGCCCTCAAGTGATCTGGCATTATTCTTCACAGGCACACCTTACTGAATGACAATTCTTGCATCTAACTCCCTGCAGAACAAGGAATCAACACCCTAGGAGTCAAATGTAATAGCTACAGCAAGGACCCATGGACCAAAGTCCCAGAACCCCAGACCAGCACCTAGAGCACCAAAGGCATGGTACCTTTCTGCACCCAGAAGTTCCTACTCAATGCACAGAAGCCCATGGCTGGCATGCTCTGTCCATAGACCCTCTGAGGCATAGCACTCCTGGTATGCATCCCCCACTGAGCCGAGAAGCTCCCCCACCTCTGGTGCACAAAACCCCATGCCTGGCATGCTTTGCCCACAGATCCATCAAGGCCCTGCCTGCTGGGCATATAATGGCTCCTATTCAGAAACCCCAGTACTATGTGCTCTGCGCAGGAAGTCCACGAGGGGTCCCAGAAGTTCCAACGTGGTTCTTCCACATGGTACATGTGGTACATGGATTGCAAAGTGTTAGAGAAACCAGTTACAAACAGCAGCCAACAGAACCATCCCCACAGTGACAAAAATATAGAGCCCTTATGACCAACTGGACACAGCTGCCAGCCACAGCTCCATCTGTGCGAAGCACCATGCATCCTTGCTGGAAGCTGCCTGCCTGTGCTTCTCATCCCACTGTAGAGGCATGTCACCAGAGCAGATGCCTAACAAAAGACTGTACCCAGATTACAATTAATAGTCTATCATGAAGATCCATCTTTATTTCAATATACCTCCAAAGATACTAGAGCAGCAGCAGTGATTGATCTTGTTTAGGGATTGCTGCAATTTATAGGCTGGGGTTTGTCAACTGTAATAGCTTTAACAGCTAAGCTTCCTCTCCCTGTGTGGAGTTGGGAGTGGCACCCAACATCTTGAGAACTGAAGCTCAATGTTTGACAACTGCGCCACATGCCCCCAAGTCTAGAGATAAGAAAACACCACAACCCAGTCATTACCCAGTCCTAAATAATCTTTGAGAAAGCCCCCCCTACAAAAAAAAGGGATACAGGGGATTGGAACCTCCAACCAAAAATGACCCCAGATGCATAAATCCCAATGCAGAAACATAACGCAATAGGCCAACAGCTCTCCCTCAAAAGCCATGGATTCCACAACAAAAGCCTTAAACAATAGTGAAGAGGAATAAATATCAAAAAAAAAAGCAATGATAAAAACGATCAGTGAAATCAAAGAAGAGATGTAGGCCGTGCACTGTTGGCTCATGCCTGTAATCCTAGCTACTCAGGAGGCAGAGATCAGCTAGATCTTGGTTCGAAGCCAGCCCTAGGCAAATAGTTCACAAAACCCTACCTTGAAAATATCTAATACAAAGAACGGGCTGGCAGAGTAGCTTATGTGGTAGAACACCTTCCTAGTTAGCATGAGGAACCAAGTTCAAACTCTAGTACTGCAAAAAAAAAAAAAAACTCTGAAGAAACTAGGAATAGAAGGAAAGTACCTCAACATAATAAAGGCTATATACAACAAACCTATAGCCAACATCATACTAAATGGGGAAAAACCGAAACCATTTCCTCTAAAGTCAGGAAAGAGACAAGGGTGTCCACTCTTCCTACTCTTATTCAATAGAGTTTTGGAATTCCTAGATAGAGTAATAAGGCAAGTGGAAGAAATAAAAGAGTTTCAAATAGGGAAGGAAGAAGAGAAATTATCCCTACTTGCAGATCTTATACCTAAAAGACCCTAAAAACTCCATCAAAAACCACAGACATCACCAACACTTTCAGTAAAGTAAGATACAAAATCAACATACAAAAATCATTAGTTTTTCTATACACCAACAATGAACAGACTGAGAAAGAAATCAGGAAAACAATTCCATTACAATAGTCTCAAAAAAATATCTAGGAAGAAATTTAACAAAGGAAGAGAAAGATATCTACAATGAAAACTATAAATCACTGAAGAAAGAAATTGAAGACATCAGAAGATGGAAAGAGCTCCCATGCTCATGGATCAGCAGAATAAATATTGTGAAAATGGCTATACTATCAAAAGCAATCTATATGTCCAATGCAATCCCTATCAAAATTCCAATAATGTTCTTCACAGACAGAAAAATCAATCCTAAATTTCATATGGAAGCACAAAAGTCCTTGAATAGCCAAAGCAATACTAAGCAAAAAAGAACAATGCTGGTGGTATCATAATACCTAACTTCAAACTAGCCTATAAAGTCATAGCAGCAAAAACAGCATGGTACTGGTACAAAAATAGACAAGAAGACCCAGAAATAAATCCTGGCAGCCACAGCTATTTAATTTTCTACAATGGAACCCAAAACATATGTTGGAGAAAAGACAGCCTCTTCAACAAATGGTGCTGAAAAAACTGGATATCCACATGTGAAAGACTAAAACTACATCCTGTTTCTGACCCTGTATTAGTATCAATTCAAAGTGGATCAAAGACCTTAATGTAAGATCTGAGACTACTATAAGAAAGAATAGGGAAAACAATGAAACATATAGGCATAATAGGCAGTAACTTCCTGACGTGGGTACACTCAAAGCCTGAAAAAAAATAAATAACTTCCTGACTAGAACTCGAGTAGCTCAGCATTTAAGAGATAGGACTGACAAATGGGACTGCATCAAACTAACAAGCTTCTGAACAGCAAATGAAACAGTCACTAGAATGAAAAGACAGCCTGCAGAATGGGGGAAAAAATCTTGTCAGCTATACATCTGATAATCTGATTAATAACCAGAATTTTCAGGGATCTCAAAAAACTAAACTCCCAAAGAATTATCAATACAGTGAATAAACGGGCAAATGAACTTAACAGATAATTTTCAAAGGAAGAAGCACAAATGGCCATTAAATACATGAAAAAATGCTCAACATCCCTAGCCATAAAGGAAATGCAAATCAAAATAACATTGAGATTTCACCTCACTCCAGTCAGAATGGCGATCATCAAGAACACAAACAACAACAAATGTTGGGGAGGATACAGGAAAAAGGAACCCTTATACACTGTTGGCGGGAATGTGAATTAGTACAACTATTATGGAAAACAGTATGGAGGTTCCTCAAAACACTAAAAATAGGCTGGGCACCAGTGGCTCATGCTTATAATCCTAGCTACTTGGGAGGTAGAGATTAGGAGGATCATGGTTCAAAGCCAGCCCAGGTAAATAGTTCATGAGACCCTGTCTTGAAACTATCCAACATAAAAAAGGGCTGGCAGAATGGCTCAAGTGGTAAAGTGCCTGCCTAGCAAGTGTGAGGCTCTGAGTTCAAACCCCAGTACCACAAAAAAAAAAAGAAAAAAAAGAAAAACTAAAAATAGAACTACCATACACTCCTGGGCATATGATACCACTCCTGGGCATATATCTGAAAGAATATAGGTCAGGATTCAATAGAAACACTTGCACACCCATGTTTATCGTAGCATTATTCACAATAATCAAGTGATGGAAATAGTCCAGATGCCCTACAACTGATAAACGGATTAAGAAAATGTGGGATACATAACAATGGAGTATTATTCAACTATAAAGAAAAATGAGATTATGTCATTTGCAGGTAAATGGATGGAACTGGAGTTCATCAGGTTAAGAAAAGCAGGCCAGGTTTAGAAAGACAAAGGTCACATGTTTTCTCTCATATGTGGAAGACAGACCCAAAAGATAAATGTATGCACATATACAAACAAGATCATTTATATATATATGATACATATGTTAATATATATATGAAACATGACATTAATACTGAGACTGTTTGAGGGGACTAGGGAGAGGAAGGAAAGAAAAGTAGAATGACAGAAAATAATTTCAAAATTCATTTCATCTGTATAAAAAGATGGTATACAGAAATAACAATGATGGGGGGCAAGGAGGAGAGATGGCCCAAACAATATACGTACATATGAATAAATGAATAAACAATAAAAATATAAATAACAGTGAAAGCTGTTAATAGGGGAGAATAACAGAGGCCATTAATTTGATTAAAGTACAATATACAATGGATGAAATACCATGGTGAAACCTTTGAACAACGAATATACACTTAAAAATGAAAGACACGAATGTCAAACAGCTCCTGTTAGGTATTGCTGGGAAGGAGAGAATAAATGGAGAGGGGGAAGAAGGGTGAATATGGTCAATGTACTTTACATACGTGTATGAAAAGGGAACAATGAAATCTCAAATTATTTTAAGGAGGGGTGAGGGGGAAGAGGGAGAATGATGGAGCGGATTAATCTAACCAAGGTAAGATTGTAAACATACATGGAAATGAGACAATGAAGCCCCCCTGTACAACTAATATATTCTAATAAAATGTTTAAAAAAAACAAGAGTTAGCTCTTTAGCTGAGACCTTCAAATCCTGAGATACAGGGTAGGCAAATGCAATAAACATACTTGTAGTAAAGTATGTTAGTCATATATTATGAGGTACTGCTAATTTACTTGTGTTGAACAGCAATTAATTAAAAGTTTGTCAAACTAAGTTAATGTGAAAACTCCATCTCAAAAAATCAAATGTACAGATGTACTGCATTCTATGATGGATTACTAGTCCTCTGGGTATTAAATAAATATTAAATCACACACACACACACACACACACACACACACACACACACACAAAATCCCAAGCACACAAAGCAAAAAGGGCTGTGTGTGTGTGTGTGTGTGTGTGTGGTGAATGGTAAAGCCCTTGCCAAGCATGCATGAGACTCTGAGTTCAATCCCTAGTACTATGGAGGAGTGGGGGAGGGAGTAATTACACCTAAACAATTTCATCTTCACATTTAAGCTTTGAAAATTTATAGAAGGTGGGAGATGTAGCTCTCAATACCACAAAACTTGCAAGCATGATCAAGGTCCTGAGTTCTATCCCCAACACTGCATAAAAACTAAACACAAGGATATTCACAGTAGTAGGAGTAACTGGGTTTAATACAAACCATTAAAACACCTAGAATACATTTTGACCATGCCTCTTCCAATTCTAGCAGACCAAAAGAATACATCAACTCTGCCTTCTCATCATCTCCAAGGCATTTGCGTTGGTTTGGTGCAAATTTGCGGCAACACTAGAGGAAACTTTAGGGGCCAGAGATGCAATGGAGGCAGAAGGGACCACTCTGACAAAGAAAGTGCAGGGATCTTGGCAAAGCACCCAGGCCAGGTATATGACTGGGTTGTCGGAAAGAGAAGAGAGGAACCAACAGGTGACCTCTTGGCCCTTGCATGTGATCTCCCACTCAGAATGGAAACAATATCTCCCTCAACCAACCAGGTCCATCCACTTAACAAACCCCTTACACTATCCGGTAGACTTTAGAACATGAAACAAAGGTGCAACCAATTCACATGTGATTGGATTTGAGCAGGAAAACTCAGTCTCACATTTTCAACTTACCCTTCACTGGGTCTCTTCTTTGAAAGTCTTGGCTTTTTCAATCCACTGCCAGCTGGAAGGGTAGCACTTGACTTGTACCCTGAAAATAGATACCTTTAAGTAACTGACAAAAAGGTAAACCCAGAAAGAGACCCCACAGTCAAGTACAGGGCAACATCTTTCAATGAAACTATGTACAAGGCTGCATATTACTGCCTTCTGAGTGAGAGTGTCTAGGGAAATCACTGAGCCACCAGCAAAGTGAGCTGGGTAGGATTCTGTCACAGGTACTGAGGACTGTCATGAGAGTCCAGGAATGTGTCCTTAGAGGCCAGGTTGCATGGGGAACCCAGGCGCATGAGGACCAAGAAGTGATATGGAATAGCTCACATCCCTGGCAGCACATTCACCCAATATGCAAGCCAGACCTTTCTACCTTTATATAGGACCCTCATTGCCAATAACTGTACCCAGAGGCTCAGAAACCAATACTTAGTGTCATTCATTATTAATTTTAAAAATTTATTAAACATCTGTTACATGCCAATCACCAGGATAGAACCTGAGACTTTAGCCTCACTTGAAGAGGCTACTGATAAGACAGACGTGGGAACACATTATAACAGTGGGATTATAAACAGTGGTTTAGAAGGGAGGCTCTAAAGCTTTGGGAATTAGAGAGAAAGCACTTTGTGGGGGAAGGGGCACAACAGCAAATACTAAGACATGGGAATATGAGAAAGACAAATACAGGTTTTCCTCCCAACTTCTAGAAAGATCCTTTTCACTGGGGTGACTGATCCCCTTTGCCACTAGCAGGTTGCTGTAATGGCTCAAGGTTTGCAGGCAGGATGGGCAGGCCTGATAACATCAGCACATCAAGCAGAAAAGGCACAGCAGGCAAATTTACTGGGTTAGGCACATTCTGTGGAGCAGGGACACTTGGCATAACTGGGCTTACCAGGCTTCAGACATAGATGTTTGGTGTTTTTCTTCCTTTCGCTTGGTTGTTCCACCAAAGACACAGACTTTTCATCAGTAGGCAATGTTTCACCTGTCATTTCCTGGTTAGTATTTTGTGGTTGGTCAAGATTTTCAGCATGACACTGTTTCTCATCTACAGTACAAGATGAATTGGGCTGGGAGACAAGTGTATCAGCATCTTTTATATTTGAAGAAACTACGGCCTGAGCAAGAGAATTCTTTCTAATTAGCTCAAAAACCTTCCAATTGTCATTTTCCTCGTCGTCATCATCATCAAAATCATCATCGTCACTAAATGATAGTAGGTCTTCAAAAACCTCACCTGAAATTTGAGACACAATCATTTGTAAATATACCTCCTTTACCACCTTCAGATACATAACACGAGATTATTGAACAAAAATTAAACGAGTTGGGCACGGTGACATTATGAATCACAGTTTTGAATCTTTGTTATGTTTAGCTTGTTTTCCCTGTATTTTTTTCTGTTTTTACTGAACTGAGAGATGACAGATAAAAGAGCAATCAAAGTGCAGTGGCAAATCACATTCTCTAAATAGCAGGATGTAGTTGCTCAGTGGCTCCCAAACACAGGCCTGCAGACCTGCATATTTTCACTGGTCCATAGGAAATTAGGAGAAATTAGAATTAAAAATAGATGTTTCCTTTGCACCAAGTTAAGTTTCTATAATCTACAAGGCTACCCTTTATTTTGTGATTATGTCCTGGCTAAACTTTTGATGCTCTCTATCTTATGTAACTATGGAGCCAGTAGATGGTAGTTGGCATTGTTTAAATCATTACACCACCCTGAGACTCCATCAGCTAAAAAGGTGGACCCAGTCCATGCCTCACTCCTTTCCTCTTCCTTGTCATTCCCACATGTGAGGGCAGAGGGAAAGAGAGGAAGAGCTAGTAGCAGAACAGCCCCCAAACTTCTCAGCCTCAGCTGTTTACTTTCTCTTCTTTGCTTTTTCAGTGGAGCATTAGTAGGCAAGAAGTTTTCCCGGGTTAGGGGTTCACACCTGTAAAACTAGCTTCTTGGGAGGCTGAGATGGCAGTTTGAGCCCAGCCTGGGGAAACAGTTCATGAGACCCCCCCAACTCCAAAATAACCAGAGCTCAATGGCCTGGAGGTATGGCTCAAGTGGTAGAGTGCCTGCTTTGCAAATGCAAAGCCCTGAGTTCAAGCCCTATCCCACCAAAAAAAAATCTAACAGGGAGGCCACCCAAGGTCTAAGGCAACCCAAACAGTTGCTGCTGTGTTAGGAAATGGATCCGGTGGCAGGAAAAACAGCCATACCCACAACTAGCACTTGTCAGGAAAGAAACGGTGGCACTAGCTACTAAGTGATTACAAACAGAAAGTTTGCTGGCTAGAATCCTGAAACTGCTGTGTGTGACAAGGCTTCCGCACACAGCTGTTTCTCTGAGGAAGGTGTATACTTGCCTTCACCGCTTATTTCATACATCTTAGCTTTCTTTTCCCATTGGGTAAAGTTTTCCTCATCAGAGTCTGAGTCAATTATCATACTCCTAAATGATGAGATGAGGAAAAAAGAGAAATATGAATGCAACATTCTTCTCTTCATGACATTTTCCCACCTTTTCTAGAATGAACATGACGATCACTTGTCAATTTTTGATCTGTTTCCCCACAGTAACTCTGCTCTCCTTAGTTGATACTTCTCGGTCTTTTCCAATATTCCTGATTTTACATCTTTCTATGCATTTTTCCCTATATGGCACATCCTTTCAAAAGGAGATGTCTGTCATATACTGAGAGTGAAGTGGACACTGTCAAAGTGTATGTATTTTAGTAGTTTGGGGAAAAAAACTGACCAGGGAAATGTGTAGTTGATTGTCATTCCTCATCAAATTTGAGGTGCACTAGTCTGAGAAGGGTGGAGCTACAGATGAAAGAGTAGCCTTAGAGCACAAAAGCTTCTCCTCAGCACCCCTCTGCAGCCTGGAGCCAGTGCCCTGCCCTAATGGATAAATTGCTCTGGCAGGAGTCATACCCAGCTATGCCCCTGTGCCACTCAGGGTGCAGGTGGTGAGCACCCCTGAGGTCCTTCCATGGCCCTGGTAAGTGGGTCAGAGATTCCGGAAGGCTGAAATTCACCACTATCCTGTATTTTCTAAACACTGCATGACAAGTATGACATACTTTTATGATGAGACAAACATCCTTCAAATGCTTGCTACAGGACTGGTCTGCACCCGTTACAGACATGAATGCTAATCTGCTTCCACCATGTTCATCACATTTAGGCTGCCAAGTTGATGGGACTTTGCCATTCTCTTAACTACTCTAGCCTTAAAAGTCTTTTTGTCTTCATTTCTGGCATGGGGTCATCTTTTTTGGTTCTTGTCACCCCTCCATCCTTGTTTCCATTCTTTCTCATTTACTTACCTTCCCCAACTCACCCCCAGGACTTTTCTACAGCCCTCTCCTGCCAATCCAATCGATAACTATATGCCAGCCCAAGCCATTATTCCCTTTGGACTTCTAGTACTGATCCAGTTTCCTACCTGGAGATCCTGTAGGGAGTCAGTATACACACATTTGATGGTGTCTACTCTGCCCAGTCAGGCATGCATCCCCGCCTGTCTGCTATTGGTTCTTAGATGTTTTTGAGTATTGGCCCTACATGACATCTGTGGATGTCATGTCCCAAACTGAACTCTCACTTTCTCTCCAAATCACTCTTCCTATAGTATCCCATATATAGAAACCTCCAGGGTCTAGAGCAGGCATAACAGGTATGTATCGCCACGTCCACTAAAACCAATATTTCTATTTAAACCAGAAAATTTTCAGGAGCCACAATAAACCCCTTAATAATGGAAATAAAGCCTGGTGCTAGTGTATCATGCCTGTAATTGTAGTTGTTTCAGAGGCTGAGATGGGAATATGGCAACTGTATACCAGCCAAGGCAAAAAAATTGGTGAGTCCTCATTACAACCAATAACTGAGCCCAGTGGCATAAGCCTGTCATCTCAAGCTATGCAAGATGCTGAGATAGGGAGGATGGATGTTCCAAGTCATCCCTGCCCCCACCACAAAAAAACTGCCTGCCATCACAAAGGAAAAGAGCTGGGTATGGTGACATACATCTGTCATCTGGCCATGGTGGGAAGCATAAAATAGGAAAGTCATGGTCCAGTTGTCCTAGGGAAAACCTGAGACCCTATTTCACAAATAACCAGATCAAAAAGGGCTGGAAACATAGCTTAAGCAGTAGAATACCTGCCTCTCAAGTGTGAAGGCCTGAGTTCATACCCCAATACCATTAAAAAAAAAGGAACGCAAACAAAGAGTTGAGCATGGATATGAACATCTGTAATCTGAGGTACTGGGAGGCAAAGACAGGAGTATGTCATGTTCAAGGACAAAGATAGCAGCAAAATCCTGTATTAAAAATAAGTACAAAAGCCAAGTACTGGTGGCTCATACTGTAACCCTACCTACATGGGAAGCACAGCTCAGGAGGATTGGGTTCAAAGCCAGCGGAGGACAAGACCCAATCTCAGGAAACCCTATTTGGAAAATACCCAACACAAAACAGGGCTGGTAGAGTGACGTAAGAGGCAGAGCAAATGCCTAACAAGAGGGAAGCTCTGCGTTCAAATCCCAGTACCATCAAAGTAAATAAATAACAAAAGAGTAAACACAACAAAAAGAGCTTGGTGTGTGGCTAAATGGTAAAGCACTTGCCTAGCATACATGAGTCCCTGGGGTCAATCTCAAGTACCACAAAAAAGGGAGGGACTACAAGCAAACAATTTAAATTTCATAGAATGGGAAAGGTTGGCAGCCTCCTGGTGCATGCAATTGTTCTGCCACAATGGGATTAAAACATTATCCCTCTCAACCAACCAGACTCATTAATCCCTTCAAAGACCATACCTCCAGTGCCCAGTGGAATGATGAACATGAAACAAACGTGCAACCAATTCACATGTGATTGGCTTTGAGCAGTACATACCTAGTCTCACATTTTTCAACTTACCCTTCACTGGGTCTCTTCTTTGAAAGTCTTGGCTTTTTCAATCCACTGCCAGCTGGAAGGATAGCACTTGATTTATATCCTGAAAATTGATACCTTCAAGTAACTAACAAAAAGGTAAACCCAGGAAGAGACCCCACAGTCAAGTACAGGACAACATCTTTCAATGAAACTATGTACAAGGCTGCATATTACTGTCTTCTGAGTGAGTTTGTCTAGGGAAATCACTGAGCCACCAGCAAAGTGAGCTGGGTAGGATTCTGTCGCAGGTACTGAGGACTGTCATGAGAGTCCAGGAATGTGTCCTTAGAGGCCAGGTTGCATGGGGAACCCAGGCGCATGAGGACCAAGAAGTGATATGGAATAGCTCACATCCCTGGCAGCACACTCACCCAATATGCAAGCCAGACCTTTCTACCTTTATATAGGACCCTCACTGCCAATAACTGTACCCAGAGGCTCAGAAACCATAGTTAGTGTCATTCATTATTAATTTTAAAAATTTATTAAACATCTGTTACATGCCAATCACCAGGCTAGAACCTGAGAGAGACTTTAGCCTCACTTAGATGAGTAAGAGTCCTCCCATGAAGAGGCTAGTGATGAGATGAGACAGACTTGGGGACACATTATAACTTAGTGGGATTATGAATAGTGCTTTAGAAGGGAGGCTTTAAAGCTTGGGAACCCAGGAGGAGGGGTCGCTCTAATTTATGGCTTCATCTATGAAAAACTGACAATAAGGCGGGGTCCTAGGAAAATGGGATATCAAGTTCAATTCCCAATATTGAAAATTAAAAAAAAAAGAAATAAAAGAAACAAAGGAAAAGAAAACAGCATATGCTCAGGACAAAAGGTACAGAGAGAACGTATTCTGGGGGGTGGGGTGAGTGCAGAACAGCAAACACTGGATATGGGAACATAAGAAAGACTCCCTGACTTCCAGAAAGATCCTTTTTTACTGCTCCCCTTTGCCACTAGCAGGTTGCTGTAATGGCTCAAGGTTTGCAGGCAGGATGGGCAGGCCTGATAACATCAGCTCAACACAGCAGGCAAATTTACTGGGTTGGGCACATTCTGTGGAGCAGGGACACATTTTTGCTTACCAGGCTTCACACATAGATGTTTGGTTTTTTCCTTCCTTTTCCTTGGTTGGTCTACCACAGACACAGACTTTTCATCAGTAGGCAATGTTTCACCTGTCATTTCCTGGTTAGTATTTTGTGGTTGGTCAAGATTTTCAGCATGACACTGTTTCTCATCTACAGTACAAGATGAATTGGGCTGGGAGACAACATCAGCATCTTTTATATTTGAAGAAACTAGGGCCTGAGCATGGGAATTTCTTCTACTAAGCTCAGAAGCCTTCACATTGTAATTGTAATCATCATCAATAATGGTTGGCAAGTTGTCCAAAACCTCACCTGAAATTTGAGACACAATCATTTGTAAATATACCTCCTTTACCACCTTCAGATACATAACACGAGATTATTGAACAAAAATTAAACGAGTTGGGCACGGTGACATTATGAATCACAGTTTTGAATCTTTGTTATGTTTAGCTTGTTTTCCCTGTATTTTTTTCTGTTTTTACTGAACTGAGAGATGACAGATAAAAGAGCAATCAAAGTGCAGTGGCAAATCACATTCTCTAAATAGCAGGATGTAGTTGCTCAGTGGCTCCCAAACACAGGCCTGCAGACCTGCATATTTTCACTGGTCCATAGGAAATTAGGAGAAATTAGAATTAAAAATAGATGTTTCCTTTGCACCAAGTTAAGTTTCTATAATCTACAAGGCTACCCTTTATTTTGTGATTATGTCCTGGCTAAACTTTTGATGCTCTCTATCTTATGTAACTATGGAGCCAGTAGATGGTAGCTGGCATTGTTTAAATCATTACACCACCCTGAGACTCCATCAGCTAAAAAGGTGGACCCAGTCCATGCCTCACTCCTTTCCTCTTCCTTGTCATTCCCACATGTGAGGGCAGAGGGAAAGAGAGGAAGAGCTAGTAGCAGAACAGCCCCCAAACTTCTCAGCCTCAGCTGTTTACTTTCTCTTCTTTGCTTTTTCAGTGGAGCATTAGTAGGCAAGAAGTTTTCCCGGGTTAGGGGTTCACACCTGTAAAACTAGCTTCTTGGGAGGCTGAGATGGCAGTTTGAGCCCAGCCTGGGGAAACAGTTCATGAGACCCCCCCCCAACTCCAAAATAACCAGAGCTCAATGGCCTGGAGGTATGGCTCAAGTGGTAGAGTGCCTGCTTTGCAAATGCAAAGCCCTGAGTTCAAGCCCTATCCCACCAAAAAAAAATCTAACAGGGAGGCCACCCAAGGTCTAAGGCAACCCAAACAGTTGCTGCTGTGTTAGGAAATGGATCCGGTGGCAGGAAAAACAGCCATACCCACAACTAGCACTTGTCAGGAAAGAAACGGTGGCACTAGCTACTAAGTGATTACAAACAGAAAGTTTGCTGGCTAGAATCCTGAAACTGCTGTGTGTGACAAGGCTTCCGCACACAGCTGTTTCTCTGAGGAAGGTGTATACTTGCCTTCACTGCTTATTTCATACATCTTAGCTTTCTTTTCCCATTGGGTAAAGTTTTCTTCATCAGAGTCTGAGTCAATTATCATACTCCTAAATGATGAGATGAGGAAAAAAGAGAAATATGAATGCAACATTCTTCTCTTCATCCTTTTCTAGAATGAACATGATCAGTATCAGTTCTCTGAATGTCTTGTCCCAAACTGAACTCTTACCTTCCTCTCCAAATCCACTCTTCTAGGGCTGGCAGAGTGGCTCAAGTGGTAAGAATGCCTGCCTAGTAAGCATGAAGCCCTAAATTCAAACCTCAGTGCCACCAAAAAAAAAAAAAAAAGAAAGAAGAAAAAGAAAATCCACTATTCTATAGTATCCCATATATAGAAGCCACCTGGGTCTTTACAAGGACTTGTAGGTACTCCTTAAATGTCAGTCTAAATAGATTTTATTTATTTCCTCAGCAAGTACTTTTTACAGACTGGAAGGAACCTATTTTTGGTTTTGTTCTGTGTTGTTTTTGAGACAGGGTCTCTCTATACAGCCCAGGCTTGCCTCAACCTGGAGATCCTCCTGCCTCTGCCTCTCAAGTGCGGCTTTATAGGTATGTACCACCATGCCCATATGAAACCAATATTTCTATTTAAAAATCAGGTACTTTTTATTAGAAATTAAAATTTAATATTATACAGGATATTGTAAACAAGAATGCTTCTTAGGAACCATGATAGACCACTCAAGAATGCAAATAACTGGGCTGGTGGAGTGGCTCAGGTGGCAGAGTACCTGTCTAGCAAGCACGAGGTCCTGAATTCAAACCCCAGTACCACCTAAAAGAAAAAGAATATAAGAATGCAAATAATTATCCGGGTATGGTGGCATATGTCTGTAGTCCCAGCACTAAGAAGCCTGATGGCAAGTTTGACGCCATCTTAGAGAAGACTCTGCCTCAAAAAATGAGCAAGACCTTATCTCAAAAAATAAACAAAAAAACAACCCAACAATAGGAATAATAGGTAAGGCTGGAAGATAGATTTACAGCCAGATCACAGAGAGCTTTAAACACTAAACTAGCTGGGCTTGGTGGATCTTGCTTGTAATCCTACCACTCCGGAGGCTGAGGCAGAAGGATCCCAAGTCTGAGTTCAAAGACAGCCTGGACTACATAGTGAGACCCTGTCTCAAAAAAGCAAAATTAATTAATTAAAATATTGGCTACACAGCTTGATTTTTATATGATGAGCTATTTGATGCAGGCATCAATATGATCAAAGCAGTACCTCAGGAGATTACCCTGGAAGTGGCATGCAGACTGGATGACAGAAAGAAGAGATCATGTGATGTGTCCACTAGTAGAGACCAGAAGTTAAGGCATGGTTCATGAAGACATTGTGAGGAAGAAACTAACCAAATAGATAAAGAATCTATAGGGATAAACAATCTAATATTTTTAAACTGGTTGTGAAGTCAAACAACCATTATAGTTCTGCCAAGAACCTACATAGTGTTCACAGAGGAAATGTGATGCTTACTCTTAAGTCTTCTTACCCAGAACATCAGAATGTTTTCTTCATTAAAAAAAAAGTCAAGTTTCAACAATTCTCCTACTTACCCAACCTGTCTCTTCTGAGGTTCTTTTATGGCCAGGACTAAATCAGAGAAAGCAAGGAAGCATTAGGAAGTATCGTAAGCATAACAAAATCTGTTGCCCATATCTTTAACTCCCTAAAACCAAAGTTCATAAATTAGAACTTGTAAATTTTACATCTCCGTAGGGCTGGGAGTATAGCTCAGTGGCAGAGAACTTGCCTAGCATGCTCAAGACCCTGGATTCCACCCCCAGCACCACAAAAATGGATTTCCATCTCCCATGCAAAGAGAGAAAAAAAGGAGACTCAGGAACCAAAAACAGGTAAAGGAATTAGAAAAGAAGCACAGACAGACAGCAGGGAAATAAACTTCATTTCAACAACCTAGAGAGAACCCTAGAGAAGACAAATCTAGGACCAGCATATGCCAAGCATCCCAAGTCTTACTTCAGCCATCTCCACAAAGATACTTTATCACACACATTACTGTTTTGAGAGGACTCAACTTACGGGGCTCAGACTCTTCACTGCTGCTTGAATCCAGTTTAAAAGCACTATTGAAAAAATAACAGATGCCTTTTCAAACAAGGAATACCAACATCATAAGCAACCACACATGTCAACAATCTCAAATAAATGCATAGAATGACCAGAGTTTCTGAAATGCAAAGAGGTGTTAAGAATCAGCACCAAATTATTCTTAACTATGACCTCATAAGAATAGGTGTAGGTGAATGGAGAAGCTATAGACTTTTACTTTTTTTTTTTTTTTTGGCAGTATTGGGGATTGAACCCAGGGCCTCACGCTTGCTAAACAGGTGCTCTACCACTTGAGCTACACCCCTAGTCTTTTATTATTTTTCAAGTAAGGTTCTGTAGGCCTCAGACCACAATCCTACCTACAGCCTCCTGAGTAGCTGGGATGATAACAGTGCACCACTGTTTATTCATTGTGATGGAGTCTCACTAACTTTTTCCCCAGGCTGGACTCGAGCCCTGATCCTCCCAATCTTTGCCTCCCAAGTGACTGGGATTGCAGGTATAAGCCACCATGCCTGGCACCAAAGAACCCCTTTTACGTACTGTCTTCTACTCTCCCTTGCAGAACCTCAAGTGTTGAAAGGATTTTTGCCTACTAGATCACACCGGGTAGTAATTTTCTCCTTGTAAAATTTTAATTACACATGTATGTCCATCTAGGTGAAGGTTTGAAGTACAGATTCAGCCCAAAGTTTAAAAAAATAACAATCGTTTCTGCATTAATGAAAATACAGTGCTCAGACCAGGGGAAGTAATGGTCTCAGCTTGGCAGCTACAGTGGGATAGCAATTGGTAGATTATTGCCCAACATTAAGGGCTATCTCCAACAAGCCTAGAATCTGGTCTTCACACCTGTAGTTCCAGAAACTCAGGTTATCAATTCTTCATCAAATGCTATAGGTATAACTCATTAACAACATTCACAAGAGGCTGATTAATAAGCTTACTAACCTCTCAGGACAACCAGTGCCAATTTCTGCCCACTTTCCCTGGGCACAAATAACTGAAGATCACAAAGAGATAAAATTTGACCTTCTGATTTTTTATTGTGCACACAAATATTACTTTTTAAATTAAGTGCTGCAAAATATAGTCTCTGTGCAGTTGATTACTTTCATAAACTGAATTTTCCTAGGACTGGTCCCCCAAAATCAAATTATTCAATCAAAAGTATGAATAAGCCGGGTGCCAGTGACTCATGTCTGTAATCCTAGCTACTTGAGAGGCTGAGATTGGGAAGACCTCAGTTTGAGGTCAGCCTAGGCAAATAGTTTGTGAGACCCCCATCTCCAAAACAGCCACAGCAAAATGGACTAGAAGTGTCAAACAGTAAAGTGCCTGCTTTGCAAGGACATAGCCCTGAGTTCAAACTCCACTCTCACACAAAAAAGGTATGTGTAGCTGGGTGTGGTGGTACACATCTGTAATCCCAGCACTAGGGATGCTGAGGCAGGAGCCTGGGCTACATAGTAAGTTCTTGTCTCAAAAAAAAAAAAAGAGCCCATTAGGTTCAGTTTTCTAGCTTTTGCTTAGTCATTTCTAAAAGGTTGGTTTTTGGTTTTTTGGGAGTTTTTTGGGGGGTGCAGTACTTGGGTTTGAACTCAGGGCCTTATACTTGTTAGGTTTGCTAGGCAGGCGCTCTACACTTGAGTCATTCAGCCAGCCCTATTTTGTGTTGGGTATTTTAAAGATAGGGTCTCACAAACTATTTGCCTTGGGTTAGCTTCAAACAGTGATCCTCCTGAATAGCTAGGATTACAGGTATTAGCCACCAGTGCCCGGATAGGTTATCAGTTTATGATGTCAAAAGCATCACCATAATAAAATTAAATATTTTAAAATTTATAATTTAATAGGAAAATAATTTTAAGCTAGCATTTTTTATTACTTGTTAAGATGTATATTTTCAGTCAGGCACAGTGGCTCACATCTGTAATCCCAGCTGCATGGGAATAGGAGATAGGAGGATCATAATCTGAGGCCATCCCAGGCAAAAACTGCAAGACCCTAGCTGAAAAATAACTAAAGCAAAAAGGGTTTGGGGCATGGCTCAAATGGTAGAACACCTGCTTAACAAGCACTAGTCCCCGAGTTCAAAACTCCAGTACCCCAGACTGGAAGTATGGCTGAAGCAGTAGAGCACCAGCTTTGCAAGCACAAAGCTCTGAATTCAAACCCCAGTTCAGTGGGGAAAATAAAACAGTGCCACAAAAAAGATGTGTATTTTCCAATCTTTGCTGCATTCTTTTGCTAATTCCCTCCATTTTAATGCCTATCATGAAATGTTTACCAGATAGTTTCTCCTGTTTCTCCAGTAGTCCCACTCCCCAGAGATAAAAATATTATCTATCCTACAAAGTTCTTAAATACATATAAGTGTATATACTTTAAAAAATTTTTTTTTATTTACACTGTGTTCTTAAAATAGCATTATGCTATACGGAATGTTCCTTAGTTTGCATTAATGATCTTACCACTGTCAGTAAACAGAGCTCTCATCACATTTAATTATTTTTTTGGTGGTACTGGGGTTTGAACTCAGGACCTCCCATTTGGTGGCAGGCATTGAGACATGGCCCTAGCCCTTTTTACATTGGTTATTTTTGAGATAGGGTCTCACTTTATGCCTGGGTGGCCTAGACTCCAATCCTATTTATGCTTCCTACATAGCTGGGATGGCAGGCATGCCCCACCATGCTCAGCTTTTATTGGTTGTGATAGGGTCTCACTAACTCTTTGCCTAGGCTAGCCTTAAACCAAGATCCTCCCAATCTTTGCTTCCTGAGTAGCTACTATTTTTTTTTATGGGACAGGGGTATTAACTCATGGCTTTATGCTTGCAAAGCAGGTGCTCTACCAATTAAACCACATATCCAGTCCATCTTGCTCTGGTTATTTTGGAGATGAGGTCTCAAAAACTATTTGCTTGGGCTGGCCTTGAACTGAGATCCTCCCGATCTCAGCCTCCCAAGTAGCTAAGATTATATAGGCATGAGCCACCTCGCCTGGCTTTTCAAATGAAAGAAAAAGTCCTAGTGGTTGAATTACTGTGTTAAAGGATGTGGGCATTTAAAATCTTGATACTGATAGAGTGCTCTCCAAAAAAGAGGTTGCACAAATTTATACTCCCACCAGATTGTATAAGATTGCCTATTTTCCAGGACTGGTGAAGTATCTCAGGCAGTAAAAGCGCCTGCCTAGCCAGCATGAAGCCGATTTCAAACCCCAGTACAGCCAATAAATAAATAAATAAAGACTGCCTACTTCCCCAGATTTGCCAAAACTGAATAGTATCAAACTCTTTATCTTTGCCACTCTAAGTTAGGAAAAATGGTATCTCATTTAAAATGTTTTCATTTTTTATTTAAAGTAATCTAATTAAAAATTGAATCAATGTTCATTGACCATTAGTATTTTCTCCCAAGAACTAATTTCTAACAATCCTGTGCCCATTTTCTACATGTCTATCTTTTTTTTAAATTATTTATTTATGGAGTCTCTACTGCCATTTCCTGCATGGGGAGCAGGAAATGTTTCTCCCTTCCCCACCCCTCATTTTTCCCCACTTTAGTTCTGTGATACTTAATTCCTTTACTAATAAACTTTACTATTATTTTTACTACAAAAAATTGATTTATAAATCATTGTAGATTAAGGAAAAGAGCCCTTTATCATAGGTAATGGAAATATTTTTCCAGTTTTTTATTTGCCATTTTTATGCCTTTTGTTTGATATTAAATTCAGGAGACCTGTCCACTTCAAAATTATTGAAAACAAAACTCATCTGTTTTCTAGTAGCATTTTTAGTGGCTTTTTTTTTTTTGCTATTTTAATTTTTTTCCACATGTGGGAGTCAATCTCTGGTGCAGAAAAAGCTCAAGACTGTTCTGTCTTTAAGCCTTTTCAAGCTCCTATATGTGGTAGTCTTTTGTTTCCCCCCTGTACTGGAGTTTGAACTCAGGACCATGAGTTTGCTAGGCAGGCATTCTACCACTTGAGCCATGCCTCCTGCTATTTTTTAAATATTTGACCTACATTGGGTACCTGAAGCTCACACCTATAATCCTAGCTACTTGGAAGGATGAGATCAGGAGACTCATGGTTCAAGGAAAGCCTGAGCAAATAGTTCGAGTAACCCCACCTCCAAAACAACCAAGGCAAAATGGACTGGAGGTGTGGCTCAAGCATTAGAGAGCCTGCTCTGCAAGCATGAAGCCAGTCCCACCATAAAAATGAAAATAAGAATAAAAATATATATTTGGCCTGGCACTGGTGGCTCACACCTGTAATCCTAGCTATTCAGGAGGCAGAGATCAAGAGAATCACAATTGGAAGCCAGCCCAGGCACAGTTTAAAAGACCTTATCTCAAAAATACGCAACACAAAACAGAGCTGGTGGAGTAACTCAAGTGGTAGAGGTTCTGCCTAACAAGCATGAAGCTTGCTGAGTTCAAACCCCAGTACTGCCAAAATAAATAAATACATACATAAATAAATAAATATTTGACTCACATGAAATTTATTTTGATATAAGGAGTGATGTAAGAATCCAACTCTTTTTTTTTTAGTCACTTATTCTCAAATTGTCTGCTGAGTAGTCCATTTCCCCCCACTGACTTGAAATGTCATTTTTATCATGAACTAAATTCTCCTATATAGGACTCCTGCAGTTTATACCTTCTTTCATATTATTGTTACACATGTATCTGTGAAGGAGAAGACTAGAGCAGCTTTCCAGCAGAGAGACAACTTAGAAAAGACAGAAATCTATTTTTTTCTTTTTTGTGCAGTACTGGGTTTTGAATACAGAGACTTACACTTGCTAGGCAGGTGCTCTAACGCTTGAGCCACACCTCCAGTCCATTTTTGCTCTGGTTATTTTGAAGATGGGGTCTCTCCAACAATTTGCCCAGGCTGGCCTCAAGCCACGATCCTCCTAATCTCTGCTTCCCAAGTACCTACAATTATAGGCGTGAGCCACTGGCACCTGGCAAAAGCTATCTTAAAATAACTTCTCTGTTATCATACAGAAGAGAAATATTTCATCTGGATCCCATTAGAGAAGGACTCCATTAACAATGGGGTAGAAGTTGCCTAACAGCTGGCTTGAATTTTATGAGAACCAATAACTTTCTAGAAATTTCACACATTCAATAATGTATTGCTTTGTGGAGTTGTGAGCTCCTGACCAGTAACAGAGATGTTATACAAAATATTTACACAGCTAGACTCCTAGATTCTAAGATTCTTCTTTCTTTACAATTCTCATTTTAAGATTAACCAAGTAGGACTGGAGGTGTGCATAGCTCAAGCGGGTAGAGCACCTACCTAGCAAGAACAAAGACCAAGTTCAAATTCCAGTACTGCCAAAAAATTTTTTTAAAAGATTAACCAAATTAGATACTCTGTAAAGCCTAAACATACTCACAACGACACCCCTTTGTACAATTAATTTATGCTAATAAAACAGAAAAAGAAATAAACATATGCTTTTTTGAGAAAGTTGTGTCACCAAAAGAGTAAGACTAAAATAAGAGGAAATAGAAGTTTTCAGATCTCACCAATCATCCTCCTTGGAGTACCACCACTGGTCAGATTGGTCAGGGTTTTCTTCAGACCTGTCCATGTCTGTAGTCAAGTCAAGCATATAGTTTCTTAAGATAAACCAGAAGAACTCAGATCCAAGAAGACATTTCAATATTCTACATGTATCTTTGGACAGCTATTTTACCCTAATTTAAAGGTGAAACTTTACTTTGTGAAATGAGAAGTATTTAAAATGTGTTTGCTGCTGACTTTCCCTGGATGAAAAAACTTGAGCCCAGGGTGGGGTGGCCTGTATCTGTAGCCCCAGTACTTGGGAGTCTCAGGCCAGAGATCGCTGGAACCCCAGAGTTCCAGACCAGCCTGGGGCAACCTAGACAGACCCGCACATTTAAAAAAAAAAAAAACAGCCATGCTCCGCCCGTAATCCTAGCTACTTAGGAGGCAGAGATCAGAAGCATTGCAGTTTGAGGGCAGCCTGGCAAATAGTTCGAGAGACCCTATCTGGAAAATACTCACAAAAAAGGACTGGTGGAGTGGCTCAAGTGGTAGAGCGCCTGCCTGATAAGCGTTAGGCCTAGAGTTCAAATCTCAGTACCACAAAAAAAAAAAAACTAGAGATAAGGTGTATCTTGCACCCTACGTTGCCTCACCAAGGTTCTTTACAGACCAATCTTTCATTACGTCTACCCCAGACCAGGCCTTGGTAGGCACAGGCTGCCTACCAAGCGTGAGTTCAAACCCCAATATCACAAGAAACGAACAAAAAAAAAGTCTTGCCCACACCAAGCCACTATTGCCCTCCCAACCCTTCCTCACTGCCTGTCTAGCCACGCCCTCACCCTCAATGGCTCCACCTCTCTTCAGCCCTCCACACCTCCCCTCAACCACTCTCGCCTCAGCCAGTCTTCCACCAATCAGGCTTCGAGTTTTCCACCAATCAGGCTTCGAGTTTTCCACCAATCAGGCTTCGAGTTTTCCACCAATCAGACTTCGAGCCTTCCCCCTTCCCCCCAGTACTCCTATCTTGAGAGGGTCTTGTACCCACTCCGCCCTTGTCTCAATCCAACCATTTTTTATTTTTTGGACCCTACTAGGGTCTGAACTCAGGGTCTCACGGACCTCTTGAGCAATGTGCATAGCCAAGTTTTTTTTTGATGGTGCTGAGATTTTAACTCAAGGCCTCTTGCTAAGCCAGCACTCTCCCACTTCGGCCATTCCCCCATGCCCCCTTGCCTACACAACTGCTTCCCGCCACCGTTGGCTTAATCCCTCAGACTTGGAATCCCTCTCTCCTCACCCCCATTTGTGTCCCCCACTCCAAACTCCCACCTCAAACTTGCGACCCGCTCCTCCACTGCTCAGACATCAAATGCGCGCATTGCCCCCATGGTGCTTCCACGTCCTGTACGCCCACCTAACTCCACCAACAGGTCTTCCACAGCTCAGTCCTAGGCACCCTCACCCCCACCCCTGGTTCCCATCCCCTCCTCACACCTCAAGACCCCAGCATTCTCCCACCATTGCGACCAAAAGCCATTCTCGCCATATTCTGCATCCCCGGGAGTCTACTCACACATCTCACTAGGCTCCCCCTTCCCCATTTTTGCCATACTAGGATTAATCATTTAAATTAAAGCACTTTTCAAAAGCACTGACTAAACAGCAAAATATTTTGCCTAAATCTCATGAACAGAGTCCAAGGTACATGGTGGTTCTGATTTTAATTAAATCTGCTCAACTAATATTAACTTCTTCAGTACCCCACCTCAGCCCACAAGTCACTCACCCGCTGTCGCCACAGCTGCAACTGCTAGGGACGCCGGGGAGAGCGGGAAACCCAGCAGGGGTGGGGGCGGGGTCAAAACTGACGAGCTTCCGCCACCCTGTAACCACCTATCACAGGGGTCTCAAGACCAATCTGAAAATGGCAATTAATGAATCAACACTGTGTGCCCAGCCCAGATAGATGCAGTGCTTCCGGAGTCACATCTGTATCACTTTCATGAGCGGTCACACATTGATGGTGCAAGCGCCATTTCAATTCAGAGCTCAAGAACCCAAACTTGGTTCTGTGGTTAAAGGTTTCGAACTTTTTGATAGGAGCGGGAGGGAATCCAGCTGAATCCTCCCTATAAGTTTCATTCTTATGAGAACTTGGATAACAAGGTTTTGTTCCTTGCGTGAATTGTCCAAACCCTTAAGTCCGTTCTCCCGACTTCCAAACTAGCCTCCTAGATAAGGGCAAAATGGCAACCCCAGTGCCCAGCAGTATTGAACTATCACGTTCACTTTCAGAACCATCAGAATCCTGGAGAAAACGTGGGGAGGGGGATGCTGCTTATTTTGGGGGTTCACTCCAAATACACCAAGAAAAGCAGAGGAAGCAAATGCTTTCTAGACTATTGCTTTTCCTCTGGCAGATACCCATACATTTAATAATTTAAGCGTTTATCCAACAAGTGAAACATTTCTGCATGTGACAGTTTTTGTGCCAGGGACTGTTCCAAGTTTTATATAAGTTTAATCCTTATAAAGACACAATGAACCAATGAACCTGGCACAATGGTGTACCCCTGTAGTCCTAGCTACTCAAGACACTGAGATGGATCACTTAAACTCACAGGTTCAAGTCACCCTGAGCAAATGGAGAGACCCCACATTAAAAAAAAAAAAGTGGTAGGGTACCTGCTACACAAGGTCAAACCCAGTATTGCTTTAAAAAAAAAAAAGAGGTGGTGTTAGCATGCTCATTTTATAGAGATCCCACGGCTAGAAAGTGACGGAGGTGATTCCAACAGGTCTAATTCTAAAACCTACTTACTCACCAAACTGCCTACATATATAAAGGGGCTGAGTTGATGAGGCATTGAATAAAACGGGCTGTTTATTACATCCCTACAACAAACTTGCAAATCAACATATGTAAGGTTTCTCCATAAAAAGGGAGGTTACATAACTGTATGCCTTGGAGGTTTGGGCAAAGAACCTAAATGTTATACATAATTAAGAGGCATGTGCTTCAAATAAGAGATCAGAACTGGAATTAAATCTTAAAACAGGCACTTCAGAAGTTACACATTTATTCAAGCTATGCAAGCAACTCCTTTAGACTGAAGGCAAGAAGAGGTCAAGTAGATGAGAAATAACAAGTAGATTCTTAATAGAGAATGATGGGAGTTCTTCTGACCAGAGGAAACATTTAAATACTAATTACCGATTTTTCTCTTGTAGTTATTGTTTGTGCTATATTTAAGAAAGCTTTCAACAAGCAATAACCTTTGTTTCTTCCTATTATTGCTTATACTCTCTCTACAACAAAATTAGAAATAAGGGCAAAATAGTATCTGCTGGATATCGAGGGGGTGGGGGGGAGAGGGAGGGGGCGGAGTGGGTGGTAAGGGAGGGGGTGGGGGCAGGGGGGAGAAATGACCCAACCCTTGTATGCACATATGAATAATAAAAGAAAAAAAAAAGAAAGCTTTGCCAAAGTCATTAAATTTTTTTACGTCTTCTCTAAAAAAAAAAAGTGCCAGTGAAACTTATGAGCAGGCTACTAGACACCTTTCTACATTATCTTTTAGGAAACAAACACTAATCCACATTAAGGCTTTCAGAGCACAAAGAAAAGCTGGGAAGCAAATCACCCAAAATTTAATAAAAGCAAATGTTTACCTCTCATATGTCTGAGAAAACTGGCAGCCAGTCTGTTCAAATTCCTAACGAACTGAAATCCTCTCAGCCAGGTATAGTTGAACACACCTGTAATCCCAGCGCCCAAGAAGGCTGAGGCAGGAGGATTGCAGTTTCCAGGCCAGTCTGGGCTACATAGTGAGACCCTGTCTCAAAATGAAAGAAAAAAGGAAGGAAAGGAAGAAGAGAAGAGAAGGCGAGGGGAGGGGAGGGGAGGGGAGGGGAAGGGAGCAGAGGAGAGGGGAGGGGAGAGGGGAGGAGAGGAGACCCACCTCTCTCATATTTGTGCCTGAATTGAACCACTATATAGAGCACGAAGGAAAATAGTTTTGCCCCCAAGAGCCAAGCAAAGAATAATCCATATAAAGAGTGAGACTGCAGAGTAAATGAAGCCACAGTGTTTATAAGCAAAAGGACCAAGCATGAATGGATGTTTTGGAGGTCATAGGCTTTATTGCCTTCCTAATGGATCATATACCAACTTCACTTCTCCACCAGAGTTGGCCAAGAAAACAAAATAATTCTTAATATCACAGCTAATGCAGGGAAATCCATCCCTTTGAATGTTGTTTAGAGCTATTCAAATGTAGGTTTCGTCACTGGATTGACCCTATTATTCTGCCCAACCCTGAATATAAGAAGACACAAAATACATCAGCCATATCAAGGGGAAATCATTCATTTATTGTTTTAAAGATCACAAGACAACATCTGAATTTCTTTAGCACAATTTAAATGCTTTACTTTTTCGATAAAGCAGAGTATAATAGAAAAAACAATTAGTTTCCAGTAATATCTATATCTCTATTCAGAATTAGGTCTTCCACAGACATGTTACCTGGAAATAAAAAGCCTGTTACAATAAGCAAAGCTTCAACCAGAGCGGCTACTTTTCGTGCCAGGAAGAAGTTCATCCCTATAGGAGGAACGATGTGCTATGTAAAATGGCTGAAGATCACAGCCTTGAGGGCATTGGAAGTATTTATCCTATTCCAGATCAAGTGAGTTTCAAACATCAGCTTATCTGTAACCATGCTGGCATCCTTTAACTGATATTTTAATCAGGTAAAAAATAAATTAAGAAATCCCTCAACTGACATTTCTTGATTTACATTATTAAAAGGTACACAGTTCATTAACATGTAATTCTGGCTCAGAATTACATTTGAGACTCCTTGCTCAGATTTTGGTTAGCAATAAGAATCTTTCAGAAACTTAAGTCCTTATTATTCAGCAATTTGTGAGCTATGATACATTCAGGCAACAGCTGCAACTACAGAAGAGGTGCACTGCCTCAGTGCTTTGGAAAGACATCATCTAGAACACTACTAGCAGACAAAAATTATCTGTGACTGGATAGCAGAAGTGTAGTACAGCAAGACAAAACATATATTCGTATGTTGGCTTGTTTAAGCCTCAAGCCCTCAAACTTTTGTTAAAATTCCACAATTTTATTCCTATGGTTTTTAATACCAAGATCTCAAGCTCCAGGAGGACTAAAGTCTAATTTGTACTCCAAACCAAGTAGCAGTACAGTTTGCTACTACTGAAGCTGAATCCATACAGACTTTAAGACTAAGTCAGAAGACAGTTATCATATAATATCCTAACAAAGTCTGAAAAATAATTACTTGTTTATATAGATGGTCCTTCAGAGATTTTACCTATCACAAGTTTTTCAATGAATATTACTGACTGTATCGGAGAAAACTGCAACTTACTAATCAAATATTTGAATACTTATACTTACCTGGGATTTCATTTCTGCTGAAAGAAATAGGAAGAACAGGACTCACTTAAAAAAAGAAAAACTTTAGAAAGGAAGGTAAAAATCTTATCACACGCTATCACTTTTGGAAGCAACACGGAAGGGGGCAGTCAAGCATAAAACACTGGTGATGTAGGCCAAAACTAGGCAAAAAAAATCTATATTATAAATGACAGTACCACAACGTGCCCTTCATAATTAATAATTACTCCTAAGAATTTTCATTTGGCACCAGATGGTGTGTTTAAGAGAAACACTCTGGGGTGTTTTAAATCAGACTTGGTTTTGTTAGCAGAGTTACAGAAGAACTTTTAAAGCAGGGTGAGGGGAGAAGGAAATGGAAAATAGAATTGAAAAAATTTTGAGTCATCATCTAAATCAACAAAGCACTGATAACTCCAAGCATTAGGTCAGACACTAAAACGACTGATATAGGCTCAAGTGGTTTATAAAACCTATAAAAAGACTACACCAGCAAAGTCCCTGTTCACCTGTCAGAGTTCAGAAACTGAAACAGGGAGCAACATTTTAGCTTAAAACCTTATCTCAGAAAGAATCAAAATCACTTCACATGAGTAAAAATACCTGAAATCAAACACTTAAAAAAGCTCCAATACCCAAAATATAAAGAAAAAAATTAATTCAGAAGACTTGATCAATCCACGGAATCACAAAAAGGCTGGACAATCTTTATCTCCCTTCTACACTAACCATCCCATGGAAGACCAAGGGAGATCAGACCTCCAGACCTATGCACCACCTGGTTGCTGCAAAACTTGTGGAGATTCCTTATGGAATCTCCCATCTCTTGTGTTTCTCCCTATCATACAGGAAGCAAGTCAAGTCTGGCTGTGCTATTCTATCATTATATAATCACCCATCTGCAACATGGTACTGTACAGATAAGTAAAAAGTATGTTATCTAGTTCCCTTTCCCCCAGAAGGTTGAGGCTCAGGTATAGGGGTAATCCTCCTGTACAGTCTTTATTTAGGCTGACTCGGTGACTTCAACAGGCTTAATCATGTGGTCAGGTTTGTTGCCAGCTGCATAGTGCTCCCACATCTGCAGATAGAGCCGCTCTAGTTCCATTGTGTATTGTTTGGTGTTGAACAGAGGGCTAGATATTCTCTGCTTCCAGACTTTGCCACGAATTTTCTTCAGGCTAAGCAATCAAAAGAGAGAGAGAGAGAGGATCAAGCTTACAAATCAGAGCAAAACTCAGAGCTAGATAAACCTGTAAATACCTAGTTATCTTTATGGCAAAATATATGACCATATATTTCTTTTCTGATTGGCTTGTTACCTCAATGCTGAAAACAGGAAGGGTCACAGCTAACATAATACTAATACTTATAATCATGCTCACCCCACATCCTCTGAAAAATCATGTAGTTCCTTCCCAAACAAGTGTATTTGATATGACATGCTTTGTCTACTTCACCTCATTTCTACCTTTAAAAATAAAAAAAAATGACAATGGCACATGACTACTACATTCTACCCATTAGAATGCAAACTGCTTACCTTTTTGGTAAGCACTTTAGTAATGTGCATAAATATTAACAACCTTAGATGCTAACAGTCCTCTCACTTATCAGTAATAATTTTCAATCAACTCAAAGGAAATAACCAGAGACGCAGACATACACGACCACGCAAGACATTCACTGAAGCATCATTTAGAACAGTTCAGGCAAAACATAAAATGAAGTATTCCGTTTGTAAAGAGTTTCATGAAACAGAAAAGACTCAAGGGGAAAAGAAATGCAGTATGTTTACTGCCATAATTTTCCACTAGCATCTAACTGTCTTTTATTTAGCTATATAATGGAAGTGTTCCTAGTATCATCAAAACTATGGCTCTGTTCAGAAATGGAGGAGGGGAAGAGCAATCAATGCTTCTGGGAATAGAGGGTAGGGAGAAGAATTCTCTCTTTACTCCCTTTCTGAATGTATTAAAGAGAAAATTATTACTTCAGAACCAGAAGCAAAAACTCACCTGTGCATTCGTAAAATCTGTAATTAAAAGGGTGTTTTGAGGCTGACAGTGGCTCAAGTGGTAAGAGCCTTGAGTTTAATAAAAAGGGTGTTTTGATGCTTGCTGTTAACAGAACCAGTAAAATAGCTGTTCATCTTTATTGGCCTCAACTCAACCACATTCATATTGATGCTAACTTCCAGAGGAAAAGACCTATATGCCATATAATTTTTTAAAAGTTCTGTGTCAACGGAGAATAGTTATACATATGGTTCTATATGTATAAAGTTCTAAAAAGGCAAAACTAAATAATAATGGAAAAGAATCCAGAACAATATTTGTCTCTGGGAGTTGGTGAGAAGAAATAACTGAGAAGTAGCATAAAGGAACTTTCTGGATTAATGGTAATGTTCTACATCTTGAGAGGTTTGGGTTACCCAACGTAATTTTCAAAGTTCACTGAATAATGTTACTTAAGATATGCATATTTCTAATAGCCGAGCTGGAGGTGTGGCTCAATTGGTAGAGTAACTGCTTTAACAAACCCCAGAGCCAAAAAATAAATAAATAAATAAACCTAATAGGCAAGTTGTGGAATTGACCTAAATGCCCTACAGCTGATAAGTGGATAAAGAAAATGTGGTGTGGGTATACGTATGTATATGTATGTACAAGAGTATTCAGCAATAAAGAATGAAATTATGTCATTTACAGGAAAATGGATGGATCATGTTGAGTGAGATAAGCCAAGCTCAAAAAGCCAAGTATCATTATTGTAAGCACATACGTAAATATCACAATGTATTTCCCCATACAACTACTGCATGCTAATAATTAAAAAAAAAAAATTAGCTGGGCACTGGTGGCTCATGCCTGTAAATCTTAGCAACTCAAGAGGCAGAGATCAGGAGGATGTCAATTCAAAGCCAGCCCCAGAAAATAGTTCAGGAAACCCTATCTCAAAAAAACCCAACACAAAAAAGGGCTGGTAGAGTAACTCAAGGTGTAGGCCCTGAGTTCAAGCCCCAGTACCACAAAAAAAAAAAAAAAAAGATACCTGCCACAACTAGAATGTGATATGAAAATATCATTTCTATTAGTGTCAAAGTTAGAAGTACTGTTAATACTACTTTGGTCTGTTGCCTAATATTCTTAGTTAAATGAAATACTAAACATTAATTAGAAGTTAGTTAAAATAAAGATGCAGGGCTGGATGAGCTGCTCAAATGGTAGAGTGCCTGCCTAGCAAGAGTGAGGCCCCGAGTTCAAATCCTACCACTTCCAAAAATTTTAAAAAATAAAGATGCAATATTTTGTACACTAAAAAATATCATGTTTTTGCTCATATGTGGAATCTAGACCTAAAATGATGATAATAATAACAGGATGTGAGTATAAAAGGGGGAATGAGAGGAGGGAGATAAATGAGGGGGGGCCCAAAGGAAGAGGATACTAGAGGATAAAGAGGATTGAAGTTCATTACATATAGATGAAGACAGCATAATGAAACCCACCAAACACTGTTTGAAATGGGAGGAGGGCTTTAAGGGAGTGTAAAAGAGGGGGTGAACTTGTCTAAATACACTATGCACTTCTATGGAATTATCATAACGAACCCCCCCTTCCTTTATATTAATGTATGCTAATAAAAAAGATTTGTGTTTCATGTATATAAATTCTGCCTCCAAAAGAAAAAAAAAAGTACTGTCAGGCACTGGTGGCTCACACCTGTAATCCTAGCTACTCAGGAGGTAGAGATCAGGAGAATTACAGTCTGAAGCCAGCCTGGGCAAACAGTTCAGAGACCCTATCTCAAAAATACCCAACACAAAAAAGGGGCTGATAGAGCAGCTCAAGTGGTAGAGCACCTGCCTAGCAAGCATGAGGCCCTGAGTTCAAACCCCAGTATCACAAAAAAGTACTAAATTCTAATTAATGACACCCATTCTGAAGTATTTAGGGAGTGTAGTGATGTCTGCCATTTACTTCAAAATGTATCAGATAAGATGGACTGCTCAATGCAAAGAGGAATAGATGGACAGATGTATAATGATGCAAGTACAGTAAAATATGAATGGTAGAACATAAAAAGTATAGAAGTGTTTATTATAAAATTTAAATTTTTCATAACAAAATGTTGGAGGAAAAGTATTGTATGAATCAAACTAAGTTCCCAAAGTCTAGTAAAAATTTTAAATACACTACATTGTTACTGTATTTATCCCTGAGGTGATGGACATGAATCTTAAATTTCAATTGCCTAGCTTAAAATTTTTTACTTTCCTTACATGTCTTTGATGGTCAGGTGGAGAAAATTTTGATGGGGATTACTATGTGCGTTAAGTGCTTCACAGGAAGTACGGTTTTTAAACCTCACATAATTTCTGGAAGGTAAATACTACCATTAAGTTCTGTTTTTCAGGTAGAAAAACGAGGTAAAATCACAAAGACTGCAAATGGCAGAGCCTACAATGTAAGTGTTCTTCTCTAGCTTCTTATGTAACATGCTACTATCTCTTTAAAAAAAAAAAAAAAAACCATGATGCCCAAAGAAAAACCTCATTTTATCTGAGCATGGTGGTATTCTTCTGTAATCCCAGTGCTTAGGAGACAGAGGCAGGGAGATTGATAGTAAGGTCAGCCTAGGCTACATAGTGAGACACTGTCTCAAAACAAAAACAAAGTGAGAGAGAGAAAGAAAAAAGAGCGAGATCATCTTTTAAATAAGGGTTAGGGTTTCTTCCTTTCTATTTCACTGTATGGATAAAGCTTCATTTACCTAAACATCACCCCTCTAATTCCCACCCATTTTCAGGCAATTAAATTTTTTTCTTACGCTTATAGTAAAGATGTGGCAGTATTAGGGTCAAAGGGCTGACATTTTTAAAGGTTCTTAAAACTCTGAGGAAGAGTTGCACCAATTTACTCACCAATGTATGAAAGGGCCAGTGCCTCAATGCTCCCTCATCGATATATTAAAAATCTTTTTTATTTTATAGGCAAATAATGGATATACCTCAATATTATTTTAACTGGCATTTTTACTAGAGAAGCTGAAACTTTTCTTGTTAATCATTTGTATTTCCACTTCAGTGAGTTGTCTGGTCATTTCCTTGTTTACTTTCCTATGAGGGGATTTAAAATTTAAATGTTCTTCAGGCTAGTAATACTTTGACATATGAAACAAAAGATTCTTTCCCTATTGTTTTCCTTTTAATTTTCTTGAATTTTTAAATTTAGCCATTATTCTTTACATAGTAAAACCTAGTGATTACTTCGCTTATCAGAGTTTAAACAGGTAAGTTCTTTTCCCATCCAGAGATCATACAACTAATTTACCTATTACCCTTAATTTATGATTTCATTTTTACAATAGCTACAATAGCTATATTATCTCCACTTTAACATTTAATTTGTTCACAGGAAAATTTACTTACTATTCTAGATCAGTTCCCAGTTTCACAGCTATGTCTTCATATTCTTGTCTGTTTTTAGCAATAAGCTCAAGACAACCTAAGCAAGTGAGCTGGGAAGCTGCAACTCGAGAAGCCAGAGTCTCCCCTACAATATGAAAAGTAACAATTGCACATTTGAGGATGTAAAAAGCACAGTGTTATCAATGGTATTTACATTATGTACCCACGCAATACAGATGAGGAGAATGAAGCCAAGTATTCAGATTTAAACAAATCCCATTTTCTATCATTTTGCCTTAAATGTTACTTTTAGTATATTATTTCACCTGGACATAACTCCCCTTATCCAAAGGAAATTTTTAAAGAAAAAGGCTGAGTCCAATGATTTATCAGCAACTTACCTGGCATGGTCACCATGGGTGTTCCTGCCCAGAGGACATCCATCCCTGTGGTATGCCCATTGCACAGTGGGGTGTCCAGGCAGACATCAGCCAGCTGGCCCCTCCTGACATGTTCCTCTTTGGGAGCAACAGGTGAAAAAATGATACGGTTCTGTGGAAGGCCCATGTTTTGTGCGTATTGTTGGATATTGGGCTCTCCTACTGCTGGAAAACGCAACAGCCAGAGCACACTATTGGGTACACGTTTCAGAATCTACAAAGGGGAAAATAAGAATACTAATAGCGCATCTGCCCTTCTCAACAAAGGCTCCCACAGGTCTCCAACCATTCTGCTGTACTGTTCTTTCCATCCAGGAAGAAGTTGACTCTAAACCTAAGTCTTTCCTTCACATAAGATGAACTAGTGCTCTTCTGCTTAGCTGTCCCCAGAGAGAGTTGGAAGAAAGAGAATATTGGAAGACACAAAACAAGTTATTAATTGGCACAATCTGAGGCAGCTATATCCTGTGAGAATTGACACAAGCAGTTATTTTTGTTGAAGAGATTTTATGGAGTTTCTGTTTTTGACAGGCAGGGTCTCATTGTGTTGCTCAGGCTGGCCCTCTGAACTCCTGGTTTCATGCAATCCTTCCATCTCAGCCTCCAGAGTAGCTGAGACTACAGGCACATTTCAGCACATCCAGCATGATAAATTTTAAATCCCCCACCATGTCACATAAAGAAACTTAATACACATTTGCCTGATTTTGCTTGCCAAATCTATAATCTAGATTAGAAGTCATCAGACTTCTTCTGTAAAGGGGCAAATAGCAAATATTTTTGGCTTTGTGGCCACATGAATCCTGTCAAACTGCTCAATCCTTTTGTATCTTGAAAACAGCTATAGAAAACATGTAAACACGGAGGTGTGGCAGTGTATCAATAAAACTTTATTTACAAAAATAATCAGTATGGCAAGGCACTGGTGGCTCACACCTGTAATCCTAGCTACTCAGGAGGTAGAGATCAGAAGGCTCATGGTGCAAAGCCAGCCAGGGAAAATAGTTCTCAAAGACCCTGTCTCAAAAATACCCAATGCAGAAAAGGGCTGAAGGTATGGCTCACGTGGTACAGCACCTGCCTAGCAAATGTGAGACCCTGAGTTCAAACCCCAACACAGCCAAGAAAAAAAAAATTAAAATTAAAAATAAGCACTGCAAGGCTGGAGATAATAGCTCAGTGGTAGAATACTTGCCTTATATGCATAAACAAGGTCCTGGGGTTCCATTTCTGGCACCAAATACCAAACAAACCATAAAATTTAAAGAAAAAGAAAAAACAACAAGCAGTGGGCTAGATTTGGCCCACTGGCTATAGTTTGCCAACTCCTGATTTAGACCTACATCTAATCAATGTACCATAAAAAATAGGACAATGCACACATATTACTGAACATCTGCAAGGAGGAAGTTCTTGTAAACACAGTATCTTCACTGAGATGCAGAATATTCATAATAAACAGAATGAATAAAAGACTAGTAATAGCCTGATATCAGTTCCGTTTTGCTGCCAAGTAAATTTGTACAAAAAAGTTTTTCATGTTTTAGAGTTTTGGGGAAAGTAAGGATTAAGGAATGACAGGTGTACAGTTATCTTCCTTTCCTCCTCTACCCTACCTCTCCTTTAAAATAAACAAATGAAAAACCAAGTATCGGGAGGAAACAAAATATAAATAACAAAAAAAAAATCAAGAGGGATATAGGAGGAATCAAAGAATTATCTCCAAATTACCATTTAGTTCTATGGACTAAGGAGCCAGTTACTTAGTTATCAAATGTCCTGCCTATGCAAACTGGTCTGATGAACTGAAGGAGAGGGTAATGGTGTAAACTGATTGCTTCCTAGTTTTAAACTCTACAACATTGTAAGAATGTTAAACATGGGTAGATGTAAACAACTTTTGCTATCAGTTTAGACCAGGGGTTGGCAAACTGTGAGCTACATCTGGCAAGCTGCCAGTTTTTGTAAATAAAATTTTGCTGGAACAGAAGCAAACTTGTTCATTTACATAATATCTAAGGTGTTTCCATGCTACCACAGCAAAGTTGAATAGATGTGACAATACTGATCACAAAACTAAAAATATTTTAGTGCCTGTTCCTTTAGGAAAAAAGCTGCTGACCCCTGATTTAGAACACTTTTGAATATGTAAATTTAAAAGTTTTTTCATGTGAAATTTAAACACTGGAAGGAGAAGGCTGGGGGTAGCTCAGTAGCAGAGTGCTTGTCTAGCACGTGCAAGACCCTGGGTTCAATCCCCAGCACTGGAAAAAAACAAGAACAAAAAACAATGACATTGGAAAGAGAAGTCAAAAATGACTTAAAAATCTACAATTCTTTTGAAGAACAGAAATAACACAATGACTCCTGAATGGAGAAAATTAAGCAGCCTCAGCAAGGCAGCCTATATTCACAATCTCTGCTAGGCTCTAGACAATAATGAAATTAATAATGAATCTACACATACTCACATTTGCCCACATCTGCAAAGTAGAAGGGTCAATTTTATACAACTGATTAAAGTTACAGTACACGATGGCATCTTCTGGTAACCCATACTGAGACCGGGTAGTTACAATAATGGTACGGGGAACCTCCTCTCCAGTCGCAGCCTTATTATTGATCTAGAGCAAGGGAAAGAATACAATGATTATATCTGAAGTTAAGATAATCCAAAGGCTTAAGGTGTAGTTCCATGTAGAGTGCTTGCCAAGCATGCCTAAGGCCCTGGGTTCCATCTCCAGCACTACACACAGATATACTGTCTCCCTCCCGCACGCCAGTGCTAAGGATGGAACCCAGGACCTCATCTACTGAACTAAATCCCCATCCCAGTCATATGTGTGTATACATGTATACATATAAATAACACACATACGTAAACAACAGTCCGATGTATTGTCTCTCTCCCACCACTCCCCATTGCTAGGGACTGAACCCAGGACCTCATCTACCAAACTACATCCCCACCCCAGTCACGTGTGTGTGTGTGTGTGTGTATGTGTATGTATGCCCAGTCTAATATTTTTTAATCAAAAAGGCATGCATTAAGATGCAAAATGTTATAACCATTAGAAGTCACGTCCCTGAATTGTAATGAGAAAATATTCATGATATATGAAGTTATTAAAAAAAAAAAAAAAAAACCCACAGATGCAGCATATCTTAACTTGGGGGAATGCAGTATGAGTCTCCTGCTCTTGTTAAAAAGTACTAAAAAGGCAGTAGGACCACGAGTTGCAGGCCAGCCTGAGCTACATAGCAAGATCCTATTTCAAAAAAACAAACAAAAAGTACTCAAACGCCATCAACCCAAAGCAAGGTCGTCCTTACTCTTTTTCTTCACGAATGAAATGTTCTTTTCTATATCACACCTACCCTTCAAGGCTAAATTGCAATTATTCCTCCAAATGGTCTCTTCTCCCAAGACTCTCTCCTCAAATCGATTATCATCATTTCTAAACTTCTACACACTCAATTAAGAGTCTAATCTTCCAAATCTCAAACATTTTTAGTATTGCCTTACATTATTAGGTGAGTATGAACATCTCAACAGAACTGTTAACTCCTAAGAAGCCTGGGATCCTTGCCTTTATATGCTATTGACAAAGCTACATGATTCACTTATTCAGGGATGCAACATACATACATACCCACTGAGTACATGTGGTAAAGACACAAGCCCTAAAGTAATTCCATTCACTGGAGGACACAAACACAGGGAATTATACTCCAGTGTGCTGAATATAACATACCTCAAATACTACAGAAGCACAGAAGACAAGAACCAATGGAGTAGGGACAGAGAGGCTAGATATAACTACAGGAGAATAATCCTGGAAGAACTGTCTGCTCTGAAACTCTGAGTAGGATTTAGTCAGGGAAATGATGAGTTTATAGAAGCAAAATACTGTACAGTGCCAACCAATAGTCTGTCATATGATAGTCACAAAAGGGAAAGATAAGATCTTTCACTAAGTAACCTGCTGGCTGAATCCAGGGGACTTTTAAAATCTAAGCAACCTACAGAAGATGCCACTTTCCACTGAACTTACTTCCTCATCCATGAAATGGTGACAATGCTAACCTCCTACTGCTCTACATGGTTTAAAGGAAATAAATACATACTTGGTGGTACATAATTTGTGGCCATTTATTCTATTCTCACCTGTGTGGTTGCCAGTCCATTGCTAATACTGAATCCATTAATTGTTATCTGAATCTGCCCTCTGTTAATCATTTCAATAACTGCTTCTGCAATAGTATTCATAGGAATAACAGGCATATTAAGAGCTGTGTTACTGCTTTCTGCGTTGTCTCCTCCATCAGGACATTTCATCTAGAAAAACAAATGAAAACAGAAGAAATGACACAAAATGCATTAGGGAGAAGATAAGATTCCAAGTGCAGTTCACTTCACTTCGATGACAAATACTGACTAGGTTCTGACCTTGACAATTTTCACATCTGGTAGACTATCAAGAAATGCTTTGAGATCGATGCCATTCAGAACTATCCGATTGTCATAAATGTGCCCGTTGGACTTAAAGTCGATGACTGCTTTTTTCTAATGAAAAAATTTCAGACACACCTTTTAGAATGCATATGGACAATAACAAGGATATAAATTATGACACTTCTTTGAAATTCTGTCACAGCATTGTTTTCCACCTACCTTCAGGTGAGGGAACATATTAGCATGGTCACCAATAAAGAAAGTGTGAGGCATGTAAGCCAGTTTCTCAGAATACTGCTCTGCAACTTCAGCTGGTGAGGTCTCCTGATCAGTGATGATATAATCCATGAAAAGTGCACCGCTAGTCCCAGGGTACCCCAGCCACATTGCCTTGTGGAGGGAAAAAAAAAAAGCACACCAAAAACTGATTATCAACTTTCATCAGTATACTTAATATCTAAATTCAATTTGTATACATTATATATGCACAGCTTTTTGTGTGTCAACCACTCCTCAATAGTGTTTTTTTATTTAAAAAAAAAAAAAAAACCTTCATCAAAAGGTTCCAAAATTATATGCAAATAAACAAGGAAGGCTGACTTCTTTAGCCAAGAGCAATCAAATACTATTTCAGACTAACCTTGCAAGTGGTAAAATAGTTGTCAAATTTGCAAGATAGAGCAATTATTTATACCCAACCATGAATTAGATGTTTCCATATACATGTACCAGTAGGCACTGTGTTCTACACTCAAAATTCTAACCTTGTGCATTTCTTTTTTTAAAATCAAGCATTCTACCCTATTGTCTCAAATGTTAGTTCTAAGAATGGGGAAAAAAAACATACCACTGTCTTTTTTAGTCTAATACAAATGGTAAGTGATTATTAATTCTTTTACCTGAATAGGAGCTGGCCTAAGAGCAAAAAGCTCGTTTCGAGCACCCTTGGTATAACCATTCATATTTACAAGGATGTGAATTCCATCCTGATGGATTCGATCAGCTGCTTTTCCATTACATGGAATCTATGGAATAAAAAATAAGAACTATGTCTAATCATAGATTAATTCAATTAGTTTTAGTGGCATTAAAAAGGATTCTGATTCTTCAGTATGAAAGGGATGAAAACATTAATGCAAGGCAAAAAAAAAATTGTTAAGTACCATTAAAATGGTTTCAAGGCATTACAAAACCAGAACACAGAAGAAGTAGAGTTTTCTTCTGGATCAAATTATGAATAACAGGGTTTCAGAGAAGAGTTGGTATTTTAAATGGGTCTTTGAGGATGAATAACGCTGGCCATGGTGGCATATGCTTATGTGCTTAGCACTCTGGAGCTGAGGAAAAAGGATCACAACTTTGAGGCTAGCCTGGGATTCAAAGTGAGACCCTGTCTCAAAAAAAAGGAGTTTGACAGAACACAGTCTCAGCAGAAAACAGTATGAAAAGTGCAAGATAGGTTTAAAAAATGGCAAGTAGTGGCTGGAGTATTGTTTAAGTGGTAGAACCCTTGCCTAGCAAGTGTGAGGCCCTGAGTTCAAACCCCAATTACCACCCCCCCAAAAGAAAAACCCAAGGAGCAATTCACTTTTATATGGTATATGGTATACATGAAGGTGAGTGGGGTGGTGGTGAAAGTATTGGCAAGGTTGAGGCAAATTGAGAAAAGTTATAAAGGTTATGATGAAGAGTTTATGTTTCAGTCAATTAACAGTCCCTGAAGGTCTCAGGGGTACAGTAGTATGCTTCTTGGTCACAAAGAGTTTAACCATACATTAAAAACAGCCATAGGTAATGGTGCATACCTGTAATCCCAGCACTTGGGAGGTTGAGGCAGGAAGATTGTGGGTTAGAGGCCACCCTGAGCTATAAAAACCAAACCAGGCTGGATGCTGGTGGCCCACACCTATAATCCTAGCTACTTAGAAGGCAGGGATCAGGAAGATCACAGTCTGAAGCCAGCCCAGGCAAATAATTTGAGAGACCCTATCTCAAAAATACCCAGCACAAAACAGGACTGACAGAGTGGCTCAAGTGATAAATGCCTGCTTAGTAAAACATGAGGTTCTGAGTTCAAATATAAGTACTGCCAAAAAGAAAACCCCAAAATAGCAAAATAGCAACAAAAAAAAAAAGACCAGGCAAACTTTTGAAACTGCTACATTGCAAAAGATGTTGGTACAAACTATGTATTAAATAGCGAAAGTCTCACAATCTTTCTACTAGGACTTCAATGACGCATACATACACATAAACGCGCACGTGTATCTATATACTCACGTACATATACATATAGATACGCATGTATACACACTATACGTAAATGTTCACACATCTATATGTATTGTGTATATCTTTATTGGTCATCAAAGTTATCAATAAAGTCTACAAAGAGAACACTGTAGTCTTACATACTCAGCAAATTTAATTCCTTCACAGATTTCAACCTTAATTTATCAAAAAACAGAGCCAAGTACAGAAATAAAGACAACCAAGGCAAAGACCCACAGAAATAGATGAGCTATACTTCATTTATTTTCTTTAAATGGCCTATTTATTCTTCATTTTGTTCAATTTATTCAGTTAACATGTTAAGTATATTCTGTCACAAGTGCTGGGCAATGACCAGAGAAGTTATACATCTAAGAACAAATATAACAATTTGTTTTATTTCAGCAAAACTCATGCCAATTATAAATGTAAATGAACAAACCAACTCCCATGTATAGCTGCTCACGTTTAATATCTATCATCAAAAATACAAACTATACTAAACATACATGAGGCCTTGGGTTCAATCCCTAGCACAAAAAACTATATGCCGGTAGTTTTACTCAAATTTCCTCAAAATAAGAAGTTGGAAGTATAGTAATAGTTTCACTTACCTGAGAAAGATCAATGAAATGGTTGGCTTCTGCCATCACTTTCACTCGGAAGTTTGTGCCATCATCTGGACTCAGGGCATAACAGAATACCTGAAAGGCAACGGACTATATTTAATAACAGTTTCAATCATTCTAAACGACACTTAATTTAACATCTTAGGTAACCATAAAGACACCACTGTTAGGTTTTTTTGGAGACAGGGTCCCACAATTGTGGCAAAGGGTCCCACAATTGTGGCAAAGGCTCCCAGGCTGGTCAGAACGCACTACAAAGTCCAAGCTGGCCTCAAACTTGTGATCCTCCTGGCTTGGCCTCCCAAGTGCTGGCATTACAGTTATGGGTGTGTACCAGCATGTTCAGCAGTAGTTTTTAAATAGTGATTCTAGAGACTTCAGTCTTACCTCAAATTTATCAGGATTGTGCATGCCCGGAATAGACTGCATAAGGTGAGAAGTAGGATGATTGCCAAAGTCAGAACTCACATATCCTACACGCAGTCGACCATCGCTGAGCTTCAAGTCTTTTGGATGTTCATATGGTGGTTTATGAAGGACATTAATCTACCAACAGAATCCAATACTCCATTAGTAAGGTCCTTACATACATTTTCACCTAAGAAAACTAAAAAACAAAATAAACCTACATCTTATACCTGTTGAGAAAGGTTTACCCAGAAAACTTCATTTTAATTTCTATAGCCAGTTTGATGCAATCTTAGTGGTCTATATAATATGATTTGTACGTGACCTGCTCCTAAGAATGATGAAACAGCATAAGCAAATCTAAAACTTGTAGTATTGAAGTATTGTGGACAGTACATGTAGCATTTTAGGAAATTCTACAAGGAAGCATTTTTTAAAAAAACAAAATTACACCTAGCACTCTATTCTCTGGAGCAAACTCCAAACTCTGATCATGCAGTGCTCTAATTCTCTAAGAGGAATATAAAATACCACACACTTTTGTTTGTTTCTCACTTACTAATCTTATTGTAGTAAAATACATATAAAATTTACCAATTTAGCTATTTTTAAGTGTACAGTTCTAAGGCATTAAGTACCTTCACATTGTTATACAACCTTTGCCACACTCTGTCTGCAGAACTAAAACTCTGTATTTACTAAACACCAACCCTTCTATTTTCCCCTCTCTCACCTCCCAGCAACCATGTTTAATGTGCTTCCACAATGTCAGGGATGAATACGATGCCTACCATATAATAGATGGACAATAAGCAATGTTCATTCAATGAATGAATACAGGTACTCATTAATTTATGTTCATTTCTCAGTAGAAATGAATACCACACACTTTTTATCAAAATGGTTTTCCACATAAAGGAAAACACCATCACTCACTTGTTAAAGATTCCACCTGTTAGTTTCATTTCTCAGCTTGGGTGATACTCACCTTAAAATTCATCAAGCCATACATCTGATCTACATAGTTTCATGTATGTGTGTTTTTAGTTTACAACAAAAAGATTAAAAAAGAATCACACCTTATCCAAGCAGAGGTTCCCATGCCTCTCAGCGATTGCCTTCCTGAAGCCATGAGAAAGAGGATATAGCATACTATGATGAGGATGCACAGAAGGTAACCTATTCTTCTCTAACTGGTCAGCTACAATACTGACCAACTTCTTCATTCGCTCATCATAATCTGTCCAATCACAGACAATCTAGAGAAATAAAAAAAGTTATTATCCTGAAAACCATATCCCAGGATTTAATATTATACATTTTAGCCTAAAATAATGTCAGATAACCTATTAAAAACACTGTCTCTAATCAGGGTTGGATTATTATGGTATATAACAATTAAAACGTGAATACTGAAAGTCAATTACTGGCCTATTATTCTTTACCTGTAGGCAGTGAGCCAAGTTACAGTAAGCATCAGGAAAATCAGGCTTAAGTTTCAGAGCTGTGCGGTAAGAAGCTATTGCTTCTGGAATATTCCCTGAATCCTGGAAATAAAGTGGGATGGTAAGATGTTTCTAAAATTAATATGCAGTGCTACATGTTAACAGTATTACAGTAAACAGCAGTACCTTGTGAATGGAAGCCAGATTGCTGTGAGCATCTGCAAATGCAGGGTTAATTTGTATGGCACGGGTGTAACACTGCAAGGCTCCCTGGACATCCTGCATCTCCTTTAGAGTGTTTCCCATATTAGAGTAAGCATCAGCAAAGGTAGGACTGATTCTGAAGGAGAGGACAAAGGTCTTATTTGTCTAGCATAAAAATCTTTAGCCCCTATAATATGAATTTATTCTATTGTTATTAGAAGCCATTTTGGACTGCTGCCTAACATGTGCCAGGTCCTGGTTCCATCCCCAGCACTGCCAAAGGGGAGGGAAAAGCCACTTTAGCCAAACATTTGAAAATTAAATTTTTTTAAAAAGACATAATAATTAAGGCTGGGAGCTTCTTACCGAATAGCTTCCTTATAATGCATCAGAGCTTCCTGCAGTTTGCCCTGCTGTTGGAGGACACTTGCTAAATTTGAATGGGCAGCAGCGAACTCTGGGAAGACCTACAAAGAGTGAAGGTCACACAAGCCTCAGAGTTTTGCTAAAGTAATTTTATGCCCATACACTTCTCTCAGTCTTTTCTAAGTCTACTCATTCTGTCAGGCCTCCTAGCTCAAATTCTCCCTCTTCCTCTAGTTTATACCTCTCCTTGTTTCAAATGTGAACTAGGCCTCCCCTCCTCCTGTTCATGCTGACCACTCTAGCACTGCTCAAATCTTTCTTCTAAAACTGCTACCATACCTAGTAACCACCATACAGCCACCAGACACTGACATTATATATCGATTGCTAACTTCTCTTTAACTGTAGCTTAACTGGTCAACTTCTTTGTACAGATCTTACCTAGCCATAAAATAATAAACCCTGAAAGTAGGCATTTTCTAGATGTCACACAGGCCCTTACATTGTATCTTCCATATTCAACTACTGGTTCAATGAATAATCCTCTTTTCAATGACTCAACCACTATCTCTTTTTACAGAAGAGGTGGACGGCATGCCAAACTTAACTGTTTTCGGTCTACTATCACATAGACTGAATACCCAGCCACATCTCCCTCCACATACTTCTAATGCTTTACGATACAAGCGAACTGCCTCTTCAATGTTTCCCTGTTCTCGTTTGATGTTGGCCAGGTTATTCAGAGAATCTGCATGGGTGGGACATAGACGGAGAGCCGTATTATAACAATCTTCTGCTTCAGCAACCTAGAGAATAAAATAAACAATTAAAAATTTACATAGGCTGGGCACTGGTGGCTCATGCCTGTAATCCTAGCTACTCAGGAGGCAGAGATCAGGAGGACTGTGGTTTGAAGCCAGCCTAGGCAAACAGTTCAAGAGACCCTATCTTGAAAAACCCATCACAAAAAAGGGCTAGCGCAGTGGCTCAAGGTGTAGGCCCTGAATTCAAGCCCCTGTACCACAGGAAAAAAAAAGACATTTTGTTAGTACTTTTGTAAGTGTTACAATGTACCCCCCCCCTACAACTACAATTGCTAATTTAAAAAACTATACAGGAAGGGGGTAGGTAAAAAACCATACAGAAGACCCACAGAGCCACCAGTGATACTGTCTTAACAGTAACTCCTTAAACCTAATGGGTGGTGAGCCTCCAGAAAATGGATACTTGTTTGATATTCTTCCCATCAACCAAAACTCCCATACACTAATGTAGCCATCTTGATACTTAACATTATGCACAAAATACTTTCTTAATCCTACTAAATAACAAAGAAATAAAAATAAGAATAAAAATCCTTACACTGCCCTTCTCTTTGAGAGCATTGGCTAGGTTGCAGTAAGCATCAGGGAAATGTGGCTGCAGTTCAATAGCTCGCCTGTAGGTATCTATTGCCAGATCTATCAGGCCTTGCTCATAGTATACACAAGCCAGGTTGCCGTGCACCACTGCATGATTTGGACTCAAACTGAGAGCACGAAGGTAAGCTGCCACAGCTCTGTGAGTAAAAAACACACACACACACGCACAAAATGCAACTTATTTCAATGGATGCTTTGCTATAACTAATTCATGCTATAATATACCAGAACCTATCAATTAATTAGAGCTAATTACAATTAACTTTGCTATAATATACTTAACCTCAAGCCAAAATCTCCCCTTTATAGAAATGTATTTTCACACTAAGATCTAGTCCTATATAAGAAATAGGTTTTCTTTTGACAATAACAAAAAAGTTAAATGTCCAGATTTACTTAGTTTTCTGAATCAGATCAAAGGAATAATTTAGTCTAAGAGATAATCATTTCAAAAGTTTCACAATAAAGGGAATTTCAACTAAATTCCAAGTGAAAGGATAAAGGCTTTCAGGAAAGATAACCAATAAAAGTCAGGCAACAAGTCTAAAAATAAAAGGTAAAACAGTAGACATCAGAAGTAGGGAAGAACAACATACTAGAAAAGGAAATGTGTTTCAGCCAGCCACCATCATAATTTCAGTCCAAATTCTCAATATAACAAAGCCAAAAAAATTTGTCAAAACATTCTCTCACCTGTCAAAAATGCGTGCCTCTTTCAAGACATTTCCTAAATTGATATAAGCATCCAGAAAATTTGGGTCAAGGGTGACAGCCTAAAAATTTTAAGACAATTACTTAGAGCAAGTTAGGATTTTGCCAGATTAACTTCTCATTCACAATATTTTTTTCTGAGGACATTTTAGACCTCCAATTACATTTTCTAGAATTAAATCTTATTTTATTTTTTAAAATGAATGGTTTATTTAGTTCCCTCTCATTTATGAACCTCAATGTTATCAAAGTAACTTCTAAGGCTGGGAATACAGTTCAGTGATAAAGGTCTTGCTTAGCATATTAGAGGACTATCCCCAGCACCAAATGTTCTCACAGCAAAATGGGTCCTTAAGGGGAAAAAAAAAAAAATCAATCAGGTCTGTTCAAATTTTACTGAGCATAATATTCTAATGACTGACTCTACTTTATTCACAATTTGCCCATCCAACTCTTCTAAAAATTAATGATAGGCTGGGCCATTACAGGCAGATGGTCCATGCCTGTAATCCCAGTTACTTGGGATTACTGGGAGGAGGCAGGAGGATCAAGATTGATTGGGCTAGATTGCATGACCCAGTCTCAAAACAAAAATTTTATTTCTTCTTTTCTTAACCAGGTTTTTAAATGACTTGCTTATCTTCCAAAGCTTCCAAAGCTGATCAGTGTATTTTTTAGTATAACTGTAAATTCACAGGCTTAAAAATATTTAGTAAGTTCTAATATATTTCAGTTATTATTCCAAGTCCCATCTTCAACCAGTGGGGGAGCCTCTTCGAACTGCACAAAGTTCTTCTGACACAACTAAAGTAATACTTTAAAGGTTCCTTGCTAGCTGGGTACAATGGCACACACCTGTAGTCTTAGCACTCAGGAGGCCGAGGCAAGAGGATCACTTGAGCCCAGGAGTTCTAGACTAGCCTGGGTAACACAGCAATACCCCATCTCAATAACAACAAAAACAAGCAGCTCACACCTGTAATACTAACTATCTGAGAGATGAGATCAGAAGGACCAAGGTTCGAAGCCCGCCTGGGTGAAGTCTGTAAGACTCCATTTCCAAAACAACCAGAGCCAAATGGTGTGGTCCATGCAAGCATGAGCCTGAGTTCAAACTCCAGTCTCCTTTAAAAAAAAAAAAAAAAACCTAGGGGTGATGGGCTCATACTTTTAATTCTAACTACTCAGGAGGCAGAGATGGGGAGACAGAGATGGGGAAGATCTCAGTTTGAGGCCATCCCAGGCAAGAAAAGTTCACAACACCCTATCCTAACCAATAAAATGCTGGTGTGGTGATGCATGCCTGTTATCCCAGCTACGTGGGAAGCTTAAGAAAAAGGTAACAGTCCAGGCCAGTTCAAGCATGAATGTGAGACCCTAATCAAAAAACAGCTAAAAACAAAAAGGGCTGGAGCAGTGGTTTATGCAGTATAGCACCTGCATAGCAAGCAGGAGGCCCTGAGTTCCAACCCCAGTAAACACCCTCACTCGGAAAAAAATCTTCCTTGCTTTCTAGTATGACGCCATTCCAGGCAAATTTTGCATATTTCTTGCCCCAGATATGGAATCGGCCTTTTCATCAAGCAGCTCTGCTTCTTTCAAAAGTAAAGCTACCCATTTAAAAAGCATTTTTAATGTACTGAAGTACACTCTCATTGAAAACTGGAAATTTCTATAACACATATGACCCAGCAAACACTGCGGTATTGTCAGAGAAACAAAGACATCACGTGGCTGATTATGGGAAGGTTTATTATTTTTTGTTCCAGTAAGAACATTCGGCACACATAAACACTTCTTAAATACCAATTATTTATTTAATGACTAACCTTTTCAAAATGATGAATTGCAAGCCAAATCTCCCCTTGTGCGTTAAAAACACAGCCAAGATTACTCCAAGCTACCGCAAAGTTCGGTTGCGTCTCAATTGCTTTCAAATAACATGCCTTAGGAGGGGTTAATGAAAGAAGATGGGAAGGGAAGGAGGTAAAGGGAAAGGGGAAAATTTGTAAAGGGAAAAAAAAAAGATTGGGGGGGGGGAAGAAGGTGATATTATTATTCCTTCTCTGACCAGCCAAAAGTGACCCTGCAGCATAGGCTCGCTTGCGCCAAAACTAATGCGCTGCCACAGCTGGCTGCTCCTGCGCCTGCGCCACCAGAACCCAAGTGCAAACCACCATGTTCAGTTCTGCCAACCAATGACCAACCCTCACTCTGGGTCTTATCTGGGAGGTCAGTTGCCGTGAGATTCTAATTCTGGACTTCTTTTACCTTAACACCTAAGGGGTCTGGTTGAAGGCGACACTTAAAGGCCAAGTATTCCTACCCCACCACTTCCCAAGGTGTGTTCTAGGAGGTGTTACGGGTTATCACTTGGGGTGGGAGGAGGGGGGTGGGATTCCATCATCTAATGAGAAAAATAGAGGCAGGTTTCTTTACTATTGGACTTCCCTAAGCCTTTAATAGTAGTAAAGGAGCCCCTGAACTTAGCTGAGCACGGAACTCTTCCCGCACTGAGCATTCTATTAGAATACTGTAAAACACATTTTGGAAAACACTGCTCTCAACATGTTCCTCCCTAACAGAGAAAAGGGTCTTTCTGCCAAGTCAGACAGCGCAATGCTAGGCTTTAAAGTTTTAAACTCATGATTCCCCTATCCTCGGAGGAGGACCTACAGTTGAAACCTCACATGAAAGGACTGCACCTAGGTTGAGGTCCCTGTAATGCGAGCGCAAACATCGCTTGCGCCACCTAACAGCATCGCATTGCGCAATCGCTGCGAACTGCTGCGCTCCACATAACACCCCTAGACGCAGCAAACGGCCAACCAGATCCATTAATCTACTAGACAGGCCCGTAGAGAGTATTTGCTTAATGAGATTAGTTGGAGTCGAAGTATGTTAAAACCCAATTTTATCCAAAAAGGCTACAGAACAGGACTGAGGGAGCCAGTCAATCAGATTACTCATCTAGTCAACCGTTCACAGGGGCTTATTCGCACGCAACGCGCATTAACGCTGCGCAGCCTTTGCGCTACTGCAGGGTCACAGCGCATCATCAGAAGAGCAGAATGCTGCAATCCAAACAAAGAAGAAAAAAGGAAAAAAAATGAACAACAAGAAGAGTTAGAAGCTTTTACTAGTAAATTATCTCTAATAATTTTTAATCTTAATTAACTTTTATTTATCTTTGACAGAATTGTGGCTATAGTATAAAACATTCTTTTACATAACTTGCTTGTAAATAAAATTATTTTAAGCTGTTTCTGAAGCCACAAGACAGAAGATTCAGGCATGGAGGCAAATTGTTTGGCTGTGGCAGTTACAAACCCGTTACCATATTTCTCATCATGTGACTTTTCGGTGCGTTCCTTGCTGGAAGAGGAGGAGGTTGTGTGTCTGCCCTAGATCCAGGCCTCGAGCTCCCTTCAGCGAGGCACCTTACGCATGGAATAGGAGGTTTCACCCACCTGAAACCTTCTAAATACAATATCAATGGTGAAAAACCAAAAACAAGAGAGAAAATAAAAACAAGATCATTAGTAAAAGTTCAACAAAGCAATTGAAATTCTTTGGATGTCTATTACATATGGGAATGAGGACAGTCTCAAGTCTGTAACATGGGAAACATGCAGAAGGGAGAGGGTTAATCAGGGCTATTGCATACAGCAGGGATTTTTGCTGGAAGAAAGGCTCTTCATTTTCTACAAAGAACTTAATTTTGCTTCATCTACTAGGAATATGCTGGCTTGAATTTTCAAATGCACTGATTACAAAAGAAATACATTGCATTTCACTCAAGAATCTTTTCTTGTTTACTAAGTTCTCACAAAAAAACAGAATAACATTTTTCAAACTAGGTGTCTCCAGAGCTCTGAAATAAAGAAGTCAGCAACCTAAGGCAGGCGCAATGTCTCAGCCTAAACCGATCTCTAAAGCTGCAGTGAAGTGCAATTCATGTTAGCTGTCCGCTTGGTGGGGTGACAATTAATAGGAGCTTATTACATATTTGTTCTCTAAATTACCAATTAGATTTATCAGCTAAGATTAAAATCAATTACAATTCATTAGCTGGAAACCTACAGTAGGTTAATCCAAAGTGTCAGCAGAATTTATGAGCTATGCACTTAAAACTAGTGCCTTTTGAACATTGGATGGTGCTGGAAAGCCTTCTCCCTTCCCTGGATGAAGCAGTCAAACAGACAGCTACGCTGCGCATACACTCCACGCATTAGCATGCGCGTGGGGCTCAGAGCAACAGGTGGGAGTTTCAGAAGCATTCTGGTTTCTCCCCACTCCTCACCCCTGCAGCGCGGTTGCGTAAGGTGGCTTGTAACAAGACAACTGCATTTGTTAATTTAATTGGAAATGATACCAAAAGCTTTAATTAACCCAACCTGGTGTTCAAATTCATTATTTGGAAACACAGAATGCTAAAAGCCACCTTTCCACTTTGGCAAGTTTTCTTTCGATCAGTCCATTTCCCAAACAAACCAGCTCTGTCCTTCTGACTTTTTTTTTAAGGAGGTGGGGTGGGGAGGAATAAAAGAAGGAAGTGAGGAAGAAAAGAAGGCAGACAACTAGGATTGGAGAAAAAGGAAAAAGGAACTTGGGGAAGGAGTGGGGACAAGAGGGGCAGGATGTTCCAATTATTAAATTTACAATCATTTTGACAGCCTTTCTTCCACTGTAAAAAGGGTGAGGAAGATGAAGGGAGGAAGGTTAAATAAGAATTTTAAATGCCAGTATTACAGGGTAACATTTGGATGAAATTCTTCTCCACTTACAAGCCACAAAGGACTTAGAAGAGCAGCATTTTCAATGGCACCTGCATCATATAGGAGTCTTGAGCCAAATCACAGGCGCTCTGCTTGTCACCAGCAGGCAAGCCTCAGATTTGAAGGGATGTTATTTATTCCCACATAAGATCATGACGGAGCCCAATGTTATAAAGATGATCTAGCTCAGCAGAAAGGCTCCACAATGTTCAGGTTCTTGCTTTACCCCCAGATTTAGAACAGATATGCCAAAACCTGGTCCTGCTCTAGTCTGAGGCGAGTCATGTCGACAGTTTTCCTCAGTTTCATAGGACTGTTTTGTGAAGACAGCGCAATGAAGAGTTGAAGACTTGGCAAAAAGTACAGGTTTTCATAACACTGATGTTTAAATGTGTTCTATCAAACACCTACCTTGGCTTCTTCCAAGCGACCCAGGGCTTTGAGCAGGTTCCCCAGGTCACTGCGAACACAGTACAAATCCTAGAAACCCAGAGATATTCTGTCATTAATTATATTCTGCTTTGTCTATCAAAAATATCTTGAAATCACTTCCATACATCTAACTCCCTATCATTTTATTGTCAACTAAAAATACCACTTGACAAACTTAAATACAGGACCACAATCCATCTTCAATTCTAAATCCAAAAGGTTCCAAAAATTCACTTGATGGCTAAACCTGACAAACACTATTTAATAGAATTTCTCTTGCTTAGAATGCATACTTGTATGTTTTGCTGCAGGAATACTGTTTTACTGTAGTGTTTTACTACACAGTGCTGCTTCAGACTGGCTGAGAGATTTATATACAGCATTATTTCCTAACATCCTATAAACTCTTGAATTCTGAAATGCATTTGGCCTCACCAGTTTCAGATAAAAGACTATGGGACCTTTCTAGAGCCTCTCTCCTCTCCAAATGTCAGTTGTTAGAAAAATGACTGCATATTTATTCAACTGCTTTATTCAAGGTTATGATGAATCACTCCTGAATCAAGGACCAGAAATTTTCCATAGCGGGAAAAACAGTACTGCACTTAGCAAGTGATTACCTATCAACAAACCTACCCTTTGGCTCTCAGGCTTATTTAGAAACCTTGACTTCATTTCATGCCTAGGCAGAAAGATTACCATCCAACGACAGCCTCAATCCTGACACCTGCCACTAGATTACTCATTAGTATTAAGTGCCACCAGAGTTGAGTGGGTGAATAATGAAAAGCAGTTGACTCTGCTTTGTATTAGCAGCTTGATTGTGTTGCTAGTCCTCTGACTCACCAGTCTGTTCAACCATAGGAAACACTCATCAGAACAGTGAGCTTAAATTTTCATTTGCCCTAGTTTTGCCTTTGTTGGTTGCATGTATCAGTCAACAAGAAGCAGAGAAAATGGCAATATGGAGCCCGTTCCATGGGCCAGAGAGCCTCAAATTAAGTCCCACAGTGAAATTTTGTCAAGGGTGTTAAGAATATCACTATATATATCATTCTCTGTAACTATATTATGATAAACTTCTTTTGTGATTGTTTACTATGACCCATCAGATGGACAAAAAGTCTGCCAACTGAGTATAGGCTACCACAAAACACTCTCACGGTTGGCCAAACTGAGTCAGCTTCATGATCCAGCCACCTGACTCAGTATTGTCCCTCAAACAATGCCTGCAATGTTTTGGAAGAATATGCTTGTCTCCCATTACCTTTAGAACAGGCCAAACGTAATCCTCATAACATAGGTACCACTAATCTTATTACAGACTAATCATCCTCTAAATTTTAGTCTAAGCACTTTGAACCCTATTGATACTTTCAGAAGTGATGAATTCTGTAACATATTTTGTATGCCATTACCCACCACCAAATTTAAGTGTAAGCTAACCCTCTGTTTTGGCAGACTATGACTGAATAATCCAATCCGTGCATACAAGTTCCTTCTACTACTACTTAATTGTGGTTATATATGTTTGGATTTTAACAACTCCTACATCTTTTCTCAGCCATAATAATCAGAAGTCTCACAATAATCCTCCAACAATGATTGTAATAGCTATACATCTTAGTAAACATTGTTAATTTTACCCTCTAGTTTCTATAAACTCTTAGATGGATGCCATCCAAGTCTTGACAGTGTACCTATCTATATTAAGTTATATCCTCTAGACCCACTGTAGCATACTAAATCAAGTTAACACAATACCTATAGTTAAAAACAGGATATCTTCAAGATTGCCATAATCAATAGGGCACATTTTTTTTTTAAGTTAAAGCATGTCTTATTAAATATAATACCAAAATCCAATTCTCTTACTTAGGGATCTACATATATACATCTATCTAATACTATATAACACTTCATGTCTAGAAAATACAAAGATGCTACCATTCTTGCCAAAAGCTCAAAACTCACGACATCAAATTCTGCACCTTCTGTCAAATCAAAAACAGTATCAGTAAAGAGAGTCCCACTCCTAAAACCTGGCCCATACTGTTCATCCCAGGCTAATACCGTTCATGCGAACCTTTATTCAATTCAGTAACATATCTAAAATTGTAAGGAAAAGAAATTAACTGAATCCTTACCACAAAGAGACTTACTATCTATATAGAAGGACAGGGCACACATACTAAATGCCCACGTAGTAGTAAAGAATTTAGAGAAGTAGACGTGGTCAAAGGAGAAGACTAAGCTGGGACTCAAAGGAGGAACAGGGTTTAACAGACAAAAGAAGACATGAGAAGACAGTAAGTCAGAAAGAAAATATTTCTGTAGAACTATCTCCCTCTAAGATAGCAACTGTTTCCTGACTTTCCTCATGGAGCCCCTACGTCCTTATACACTCACATACATGAAGCAAAATCAGGTCAATAAAAACCTACAGTGGTTTTCAATTGCCTCTCAAATTAAACTCAAACTCCTCAGCCTCTCTATTCTTTCAAAATCTTCCAATTGACTCTGCTCTACTACACTCGCTTCTTGTTACTACTTGACTCACCACTTCAGCCAAGGAAGTCTACTTGCTATTTACCTTCCTACAGAATGCTTAGGTTATAAGCACCCACTCAAGGAAATCTTCTGATTAATACTCTCCAACAATAATCATCTGAGGCAAGGAACTTACATCTTTTTTTCCTTTATGGGTCAGGTCTATCTCATGCGGTAACCCACGACTTTCTTCCCCTGCCCCCCAGAACACATCTTCCCAATTCCTAACCAAGCATTGTACACAACAATAAGCCCTCAAAAACATTTAAATGTGACATTTACAAGGCACTCTTAACAAAAAGCAGACCAGAGAGGAATAGAAATATATGGCTTTCTGCACTTCAGCTGTGTAAGTGAGGCTCATAACCACAATAAACACAACAATAACACATAATGGTCGGGACGCCAGCAGCTCTCAGCGCTACGCATCCACCATCAAAGCAGAAGGCATGTCAACAACACGTAAATACAGAAACAGAGCTGCTCAAAGCAACTCAGGGTCACAGCCATTATACAAATTATGCACTTTATGCATAATTCATAAAAGGGATTGCTAGGTATGGGCAACTCTAGTGAGCCATCATGTGAAAAAACACCAGATGCATTGGCACCTTTAAATACAATGGGCTAAAGTTATAGCAAAATTGTTAGACCATCCAACATTACGAAAACAATTCCAAATAGAAAAATAGGAAAAAGTTTTATGTCTTAAATGTAAATTATTTTTTTGTGTGTGTGGTACTGGGGCTTGAACTCAGGGTCTTCACCTTGAGCCATTCCACCAGCCCTTTTTTGTGATGGGTATTTCCGAGATACAGTCTCTCAAACTATTTGTCCAGGCTGGCTCGGAACAGAGATCCTCCTGATGTCTGCCTCCTGAGTAGCCAGATTACAGGCGTGACCGGTTTAAATGTAAATTCTATAATTAAGTCACAGAGAATCACTTCTAAATTGACATCTATTAAAAGAGCAACACTGCTGAAAACCAGTAAAACTATCTTAACATTTTCAGTTATCACTTTTGCCCAATATAGTCCAAGTTCAATTATTTTTCACAAAAATGCCAATTACATCTATGATTCAGGTCCATCATGTAGTCATGATGCATTTAAACACTAAGAATACAATGTAAGGAATAGACTCAAGACCATCAGCACTGAATTGACAATGGGCATTTTATAGGAAGTTTATAAACCTAATTAAGACAAGATATCCTGAAATAAATCAAAACATCATCACCATGGTATACCTACATGAAATCAAGAGAACTTGCACAAGCCCATTTTCATTTTACTGGTAAAAACAGAAATAAAGTAGCATCTTCCTCCAAAAGAAACACAGAACCAGATGGGAACATATGGCAGGTCAATGTGATCAAGAGGTAACCCCAGGGTTTATTTTAATACTATCTTGATTAATAATTAGCTTCCTGTTAACAAGGTATATATGTTTGGGAGGAATGGGGTCCAAGCCCCAGTGGCAGCACAGAGAGGGTTGCCTAAAACTTTCCATTGATAACTAGTTAAGATAATTCTGCAATAAAAATCATAAACTTACTCAACTATATACATACATACATACATACATACATACATAGAGTGTCTCTGAAAGGATACACAAGTTATTTTCAAAGGTAACTAGGATTTTTCTCTAGATCTATTCAAAAAACAATGAATAAGAAAATAAAATTCTCAAAATTAACTGAAAAAATAATTGTTAACAGATATCATGATGAAAAGTGATCACAGAGCTGGGCATGGTGATGCAGTCTTGTAATCCCAGCATGCAGGTGGCCAAGGCAAGAGGATCAGGAGTTCAAGGCCAGCCTATGCTACACAGTGAGACCATCTCAAAAAAAAAAAAAAAAGTGACCACAGATCTGAGCAAACTAATTAAGCTCCAATTTCCCAACCAATAAAATGGGGTTTAAGGACCAGGAGAACAGGATCAACAGTTTTCAAAAAGGTCTCCCTTGAAGGTTAGGTGCCCCGGGGCACAGTAGCCCCTTTTGATCTTTTCTTTATTTGCTTTGAAAATGTTCAGGCTCAGGTTTCAAGATCCACCTCACCATTACTAGCTACATGATCCCAAGAAAGTTGCATAACCCCAAGTCCATGTTTTTTTTTTTTTAAACAGGTAAAATTGGAAATACCATCTACCTTGAAGGATCATTGTGAGGATTAAAAAAGACCAGTCATTTGAAGCAGTTAGCACAGTGAGCATGCAGACTTTCGATAAATGGTAGCAGTAATAGTTGATAACATTTCCAGAGTGGTTGCAAAACTGAATGCTTACAATGTAGCATGGGAACAGATTCGTAAACTCTTTCTGAACTGCTATAACCCCTCTATCACTTACCTCTTAAGTTTTCACCTACTGTCCCTAACTACATCAAAAGTTCAGAGACCCTGATACAGTATGAACTTAACATCTGCCAGCTGGGCCTCACTCGTTCTCCAGAATACATCTGCAACTTAGACAAAAAAAAAAACTTACAAGAATGAATTAAAAGCCTGGTATGGATACTATTGCCACAATTCCACCACTTCTAATTACATTGAAACAAAAGAGAAAAGGATATTGAGGAACAAATTTTGTGGCCCAATTTTCATGAAACTCACTCATATACTGGCACCCCTCATTTTAACTATTTTATATTACAGATTAAGACTGCTCCTTGAAAATAAATTTAACTGCTGCAAACACCTATCAAAATTTATCCAGTTAACCAAAACAGCCCTAAGAAACCATGTCTTATAGCTTGTACTTTATTGGTATTATAAAAGAAATTGACGTAAAGTTTCTTGTAAGGATAATTTTTATGTTTTTTAAACTTGCTATATAAGATGAATTTTTAAACATAAGACAGACCAGGTCAAAGCAATTTCATCATTTTAAGGACATAAACATTTCTAAACACTTTCCATGCAAAAACCTATTTCAGTGTATGAAGTATCAAACTATGTTTCTTTCAGGGTTTCTGTGAAGAGAAAATGACCATCAAAATTTTACTTACAGGATTGTACTGAAGAGCAGAGACATAAGCTTGTACCGCTCCTTCCATGTCACCTGCTGCTACCAATGCAGCTGCCAGGTTAATATAACCGTCGATGAAATCAGGTTTGAGACGCAGCGCATGTCGATAATGCTCAATGGCTTCCTGCAACTGCCCTCTTTCCTTGTACACATTCCCCAAGTTCGAATAGGCTTCTGCTAGAAGGGGGTTCTGTTTAATTGCCAGGGTGCTAAAGTGAGCAGATCTGGAAAAGGTGAAAGTGTTGATGCATGGGTATGCATGTTACAGAAAAGAAGGCACGGCCCATATCCAACTGTAAGTTTCTGAAGATCTTGTGCTATTGCTAATTATGTAACAACACATTATCTTTTAACTGGTTCATAGCAAGAAAAAAACTGAAAATCAAAGGTTTTCAAAAGTGGGAGTAGTCCAGCTTTCAAATTGGAAATCTTTTCCTTGACATGAAATTCTACTAGAATCTTATTATCAAACTGCCACACTGGAAATCATGATCATTAAGATCAAGAATGAAAATACTACCCAAATGAGTCTTATTTTCCATTTGTTGGTAGGAATTAATGACGCACATCTTTAAATGTCCAAATATGCCAGAATGACAATTTATTAAAAGGACAAGAGCACAAATTCCTCCCTTTTGATAAATTCCTCTGGTTAGCTAAAAGCAACACTTCCTAACAGCTTAATGGATGGCATTTCCAACTTGAACTACATATGCATCTCCTACCACAGCATACAGGCTATCATTTCTGAGCATTTCAGTCCCTCAAGCTGACAGATCTTATAAAGACCAGACTGGACACTCAGATGTATGCTAAGAATTTATTACCAGAAAAAGAAACCTAGAAAAATACCCTAGTCATAATAATACAATAGCCACCATACAAAAGAAGGGAGAAAAACTGGCAGCTGGGCATGTCGCAAGTGGGCAAAAGAGCAGATGTGCGTTGGTGGCTCAGTTGAAACCCAGTACTGGAAAAATTTCAGCTGAAATTTTTTTTAAGCTCAGCACCCAGAAGCAGGTACCCCCACATCTCCTACCTGTCCAGCCTTCGACACTGGAAGTGTATAGATGAAAGTAATAAAAGCACACCAGTATTGTCTGGCTCTTGTCTCCAGAGCTGCATGCAGTGTCTCTCAGCTGCCTCAAAATCTCCTGCCTGATACTCTCGATGTGCCAACTCAGCTAACCCTTGGAAGGAAAGCATACGTTTCGTTGGTTCTGGAGAATCATCAAAACATTTGAGGGAAGGAGGGGGGAAAACAAAAAGTTAGAAATGCAAACAAAAAAATGTAAAAAATATGGCATATTAAACTTAAAGATGAAAATGCTTGAAACTATGTAAAGCACTAGAGTGTTCTGCATGTTATTTATAACCCCGAGTTAACGTCAAGTGCAGAATTGGCATCTTTAGAATTCATCCATTAATACTTGCTTTTCTAAACCACATAGACTATTTCTTCCTGGATGCAATTACATTTTAAATATTTTGTACTTTTAAATTATAAGGCATAAGTAGCATGGAAAGATTCATTAAACATTGTTACTTATAGCTTAACATACTGAAGCAAAACACTGAATGTGCAATCTGCAAAGGTCACAAAGATTTAATAATGTCAGAATAACCTACTGGGAACCCATGTTTCAGGCTGGATTTTCAGGGGGTGGGGAATGGTAATAAACTATCTCTTAACACAGGTGGGTACACCAAATGTGTTTAACCCTTTATATTGATGAATTTGCATATTTCACAATTTAGGACTAGAGACAAGTCTAGGGAGAAAAAAACCTAAAAGTCAAGGTGTTGTTTTTAAAATAGTTGATAAACAAAATGAATTCATTTGTCAAGAACCAAAAACATTTAATAGGGCCATCAAATATTTTAAATAAAGACCCAAGAGTATACTGCCCCTCTACCATTCCCAACCCACAAAGAGACTCAATTAGCTAAATCCCACCCACACTGCTTTAGCACTCAACATTTTTCCAAAGCACTCTGGCACTGACTGAAGATTTAAAACATTGCAAACTACTCTATAGAATAACCAAGCAGTAACCTACAACTGCAGTGGTTTAAAATGTAAATAAATAAAAGAATGAGCTGGATGCAGTGGTACATTCCTATAATCTCAGCATTCGAAGGCTGAGGCAGGAAAATGTAAAGTTTGCGGTCAGCCTGGACCTGTCAAATCCTGTCCCAAAACACCAACAAAACAAAACAAAACCCAAAAACTAAGCAAATCAAAACCTGTTGGATGCATTAAAAAATACATCGGGAAATTTACGGCTATCCATACTTATGACAGAAAATTATAAAGACTGAGCCTAAGAAGTGCAAGAACAAATGAGTAAGCTTGAAAAAAGTATAGGGAAGGGGAATATAAGAACAAGAGAAAAATAAAAGCGAAAACAAACCCATGACCAAAAGGTTATATAAAAGTCAAAAAAAAAAAACTGAGAAAATTGCTACAATATAAAACATTGGTAAAGCACAAATGAATAACAAATTAAAACTTTGCTGTGTGTGATTTAATTCAGACACCTAGTAATAAAGGGTACACTTAAAGCTCAGGAGGGAGGAGAACCTGCCCAAATCTCAATTGTAAATATTTATCTGAACAGCAATACATTGTTAGAAATTCAACGACAGCACTTTCACTAGATAGTTGGAATGGGAAACCACAGGCAAATTACTTGATATTGCCAAGGTCACAGTGACAAGCTCAAATTTGAGCCTAGCTTCCCAATCATTAGAGCTGACCAGTGTTCTGAATACTTGGGAAAGTGAATTTTTTTTCCTGACAGAATGCACAGCTGACCACAAAAACAGAGAGCAGAAAGACTTGCGTCCAAATCTGAGGGAGGCTATATCTTTAATAGAAACTAAAAATTTACATTTTAGGCAAGTCTCTAGAACTTCCTACCTCCTTAATTTAACAGTCACTTTTCAAAGCCGTTTATCTGGTCTTTTCACTGAAAATGACCACTTCCCCAAACAACAGACAGAAAAAGACAAGCTAGTAGAGAATCTAGTACAGAATCTTACATCTTCGAAAATCACGGTGAGGGAGTGGGGAGATCGAACTAATTATTAATCCCACTCCCTACAATTATGGATACGCTACTATTGAAGATTCGCCTATTACTTATTGCACAGTGTCCAAAAACAGTAAGTAAAACCCTAGACACATCTCAACTGCGAAACAACCGTTTTTTAAAAACCCGTGGGAAATCTTACAGCCACAGCCCAATTCCCCACCCCCTTCCGTCCCAAATAGCCTCACTATGCAAAGGCGGCCGAAGGACTCTCCTATAATTTGGTTGTTTTCGTATTTTTAGTAGCAAATGGTCGCGACTGAATTGTCTGCAGCGGCAACCACTTTGCACTTGTGCAGCTACACTCCAGTTGCTTTACAAACTCTTCAAGCAAGGATGGAAACTTAAAAAAAATACACGCCCTATGAATAAAGACACGCGGGGCTAAAGAATGGGGACGAAAGACCCCGAGGCGGCGGCGGAAGAATACACCGAGAAAGTAACACAAAGCGAGAATTGAGCGGGCAGGGTGGTCATCGCCAAAGCAAAGGCTTCGGGTGGTTTCTCCCCCAAGGATAGGAAATAGACTGGAGGGCTGGCAACCTCGCAGAGGAAAGGGTGTGGTTCCCCGCGGACGGGGAGGGACAACAGGCTGGGAAACGCAGGGTGGGGGTAGCGGGTGGTATTGGACGATGGCAAAGGGAACCCCTGGAAATTTCCAATCTAAACCAGGACCGCTCAACCAAAAGAACACACAGAAAAGCTCTGCCCGGCGAGGAGCTGCTCAAGGTCCCCTCTTCTTGAGGTTACTTGTAGCACACATCGAGGAGCTCTTGCTAAGTCTTGGCGTGATGCAAAAGTGAGAATGTGATTACAACGAAATGGCACCCCCGCCCTAGATTGGCAGAGAAAAACCAAATGTGACTAAGGGGAAAGGGCTGGAGGAGGCGATGGAGGTTTGGAAAAGAAAAGGGTGATGAGCTGAAATTCGGGGACAAACAGTTGCGACGGAGACTGAAAGGACAGGGATTCCAATGCAGTTCATCCAAGACATTCTAAGCGCGCACGTGTGGTAGGAGCGTCCCGCGAGAGTAGAGGGCTAGAACATTTATGGGATTTAAAAAAAAAAAAAAAAACCAAGAAAAGAAACAAAAAGCAAGCAAGCAAGAGGGTATGCAAGAGGAACGGACGACAGCGGAAAACCCGATCAGATGCCAGTAGACCACGAAAAACTCAGTAATGCCACTGATGTAATGGGGATGGTTAGAGGGAAGGGAGTAATGAGCGATACAAGACGGCGCCAGACCCCAAAGGGGCGTCTGCCAAGGTAGAACGGGACACTGGTACCTGTGCTGTCGGCCACGTTGCCCACGGAAGACGCCATCTGGAGCTGCTTGAAGGAGAGCAAGAAGGGGGTGATTGAGTCCTAGTGCCGCCACTACTGGCAATAATGTTTTTGGAGGTCAGAAGAAGATAGGGGCTGTGGTATCGGTGTCTTGGAAGGCTTAAGCCGCGATAGCAACTGCAAACCTCAAACCTTAGGAACTCTAGTGGGGTATCTACCTTGCACGGTCTTGAAATGGCGGCGACGACTCCTCGACCGAAACAACACGGGCCGGAACTACTTTCTGTTACAATCAAGTACCCTCGCGGAGGTAGCGCGGTAACTACCGCTACCAACAAAATGACTATAATCAAAGTCACTTGCTCTTTGGTAACCTTCCGCTCAGGCCCATTGCGACAAACCTGATTGTACCGAGAGCGCATGCGACTTCGCTGTCAACCCGACCCCGGGTTTAGGGCACTCCATAGGGCAGTAATGTCCAAGTTTTTAAGAGTGAGGCGGAAGGGGAAAAAATACGCACGTCGAATATATTTTTGCAATTGCAAAATGTAAGTCTGTTACCTAGTCAACAAGGTCAATGTCAACAAATGCTAGAGACGTCTAAAAAAGTTTAATCAACTTTATTTGTACGAAAATGGATAGTTACACGGCTAGCGTGTCAGTTCTGAGAATGTAAATGAAAAAAATTGCATTTCAAAGATGGATCTCTTCGAAACGACGGGGGAGATGATTCCGAATTGAATGCGTTTTAATTCTGACTCCACCCATAGGCTTAAGCACTTTGATGAAAAAGACTGATACTTTCACTGAGCCAAATGCACCCAAACATCTCCGATTTGGGCCACATAGCCCGAAATTTCTAAATCGGTGTGCTCTTTCGGGAGAGTTGTGCTCATGGAATAGGGTAAATGCTAAATAACTCAGGGACATGCTAAGAGTTTGCACGCCGAAAGCAATCATAAAAATGTTAAAGATGATTGGTTTTCGTCAAAATCCCTGACTCTCTTTTGAGTTGTGACTTTGTTTCCACCAAATAGCTCTGCAGATCGTCACATTCGCTGATGCCATTGAGCTTGATCAAGGCAGTTCACCAATACTAAGCGCATTCTCTTGCCATCTGTCTAATTTACAAATCTAGATGGAGTCGTGACTTGCGACAAATCAGCTCTTATGATCCTCCTGCGGTTTCAAGTCCACTGTTCAGACATTTTATCAGATTGTTATTAATTCATACCTCATCTCATGTTCCTGAAAGGATTTAAGGTAGCTTGCCACATCAGCAAGAAATTATTACAAGACTCTGGAGGCTCCAAGTTGGATCGTTTGCAGTCCTTATTTTAAAAAAGCCCTTGATCTAAGAAAGCAGGTGGATGAATTTCTTCAAAGTTTCCACTACTTTAGCCCCTTGACTACTTAAAAAAATAATCTAAATCCTCAAGTTCTGCTTCAATTTCTTGGACACAGTTGACAAACTGTTAATTATGGATATGGGCGCAGAGAAAAATCATAAGATAGCTAATTTCCTCCTCCCATAATGAAGAGTCACAGCATTCAGTGAAAAAGACAAAGCTCACTATACACACTCTTTTGGAAATTGGGTACCAGCCTCTTCTTTTAATTCGATTTCACTGGTAAGTCCCCCTCCCCCACACACACACATCCACCAAGTGCCTCACCTGTGATAAATAAAGTCGGCTTTTTAACTTTTAGAACCAGACTTCTCAGATTTCACTGGCAGATGTTTAGGGCCTTATTGAATAGTCCGTGCTAATTAATTAGGTAAAACTCTTCTTGTTGAATGTCAGGTCATGCTCAAGGGTCAGCTAGGCTCTTTGGCTCATAGAACGCTTGTGATCTAAGGTTCCTAATCCTGAGAAAAGAATCACAACGATGTTATGATACATTTTGCTGCTGTGGAAAGCGGGATGGTGGTACTCACAGTGTAGGTCAATAAGGAAAAATCGGAAAAATCGTTTAAGAACCCCATCCAGGTACCTTCCTGGAATAGTACCTGGAAGGTTTAGTTTGAAGGACTTGTTCATCAGACAAGTATACATACCTTCTTCAGCCAATAAAGTATCCTTTACTTTTATCTGCAAGGCACTGTGGGAGACATAAAATGAACAAGATAAGATCCTCGCCCTCAAGGAACTTGAAGCCTAGTTAAGTAGACACAAAATGTCACTAGAAAATGATATAGAATACTATTTAGGTAATAAAATACACTGGTTTCTAAATATCTCGGGAGGGAAAAGTCACTTCATGCTGGAGGGGGCTGATGATAAAGGCTTGAGCTGAGCATTGAAGGAGGTGCTTTTATGTGTGCGTTTCTTCCCTTTCATACTAATTTCTGGTTACTTGTTCTTTTCTCCCTTTTATGTGCAACAATTCTAAATGTAAAATCATCTGTAAATACATCAGCGGCTTCAATTTCAATCCCAAATTTTGCCACACATTATTATGTGTTACTTTTCTGTCACTCTGTAACATCGCCACAGATTTACCTGCTTGAAACACATCTTGTAACAATACCACCAGCGCTGGAGGAGGGAGCAGGGAGATGCGCTGCCTGCCGCCACTGGAAAAATGGCTGCAAAGGTTAAATGAAGCTGAAAAAAATGCATAGACGCAGCAACCCAGGTTCTCCAGATGTGTAGGGATAATATTCCACAGAGAACTTGATACCCCTAAATTAAGAAACTAGTCACGATGAAAAAAGCTAGTCTTTAAAAAACCTTCCAGAAAAAAAAATCTTCCAGAAATCTTTTAACCTGAACAAAAGTAAAGAAAAAACTGACTACATTGTAGTAAAACCATCACTAGCCAGTGAATTATGGAAAAGATGGTTCCTTATTTGGTAATTGCTATAATAAGGATATGGCCAGCTGTAATATCAACAGTGCAGATGAAAAAGGTGAAAACACCCATATCAAACAGTGAAAAGCCTAGGGGAGCATTGCAAAGGTGGCTTTCTGCAAAACAAAAGCAGAGAGCACACCCTCCTGAGCTCTGCCCCATGAGGATAGTCTTTAAAGATGTGAGAAAAAATAAAGACGTCTGAGCAAAAAGGCAAGTCTACTTCCCTCTACAGTCATCACTTGCTTCTTGACCTACAAACTCAAAAAAAAAAAAAAAAAACGCACACCAAGATGGCTGTGAGAGGCAAAGCCTTGGTTCATTCTTCCAATCCAAGTCCATCACTGAATGATATTCAAAAAGATTTTCATAATCTACAGCCTGAAACTATGCAAAAAACAAAATAATTCATGAAAGACCTGAGAATTTCAGAGTAGAGACTTGTATCTTCTCCTTGCTGAGCATGTGTCTGTAACTATTGAACTTAGGCCTAATGACATGTTTCTGTACCTTTAGGCAAAAGGCTGTAAATTGTGAAGATCTTGTGGCTACTGTCTGGACAGTTCTTTCCCCATGGAAGTTTCTGTGGTTTCTTCTCAAGTGAGAGATGAGAATCAGGTAGATCTTCACCAGGCCACTGCCCCAGAAATTTTCGTGGGTCTCAGAATGGCTTTTCCTTGGCACCTAGGACTCACATCACAGAGCCCTAGAGTGAGTGATGTTCCTTTACTCTCACGATTGCTCCCTCCAATGCAGAATAATTAAATCCAAAGGAACTTCACGGGACTCACCAGCACACATGTGTACGTGTCTGAAAATCCATTCCATCATTTGAATTTTGAACCTGACTCTGTTCCTTAGGTTGCAAGAGTTTATGACTCCATGCAAAATAGTGATCATTGGCTCTGGCAAGCCTTTCAGAGGAGCTGAAAAAACTTGCAAAACTGAAAACAAGGATGGTACTGGACAGGAATCATATGCTGAAGGCAGAAGGGAAGCTAGCGAATGTGCCAGATGGTTGGTTCCTTTTTTGTTCAGGATAGTTCTGATGACTATTATCCTTTAAGCTTGAGCTCTCACTTCTATGGTAAAACACTTCACACTAGAACTGAACAATCAAGTGGTAGGTTTTGCTTTCATGAACAACCAGATGTAGAAGGACAATTATTTGGTCTAATTGAACATTCACCTAGGGACTCTGAAAATGGAGCTTTCTGTTATTCAATGTCTTAGTGGCCTGGATCTGTAATTTACACTGTCAGACTGACCAATCCAGTATCACAATTCATGCAGGTTTGTTCTTTGCAGAAAATGTGTCATTCATTTTATGTCAGCATATCAGAATAGACTTATTTAGAAAACTGCCTGTTCTAAACTGAAGGACTATTTATTTACAGGAGCACAATTGCTGTAAGATTACAAGAACCCTGTATCTTGCCCAAACTTTGGGATCAAGAAAAAGAGATTGAAAATACAGTTGACAAACTTTCATTACTGTAAAAATCTTTTGCTTCCATAACTGGTTCAGTTTTTGTATAAAAACATTAATCAATTTGTTGAGATGGAGAAGTGTTCACAAGTTATTTTAGCAAGAGTTTCTTTTGGTTCTTTATGATGGAAGTCTGGAGGCATTAGAAGTACAAATTAGCTTTTGTCAATATGCAAAATAATCACAGTGAAAATGATCACATTTTTTTATCCACCCTCCTACTCCTTTGTTCTATCAACCGTGATTTTCATTCATTGAAAGCACATTTCATGTGCATTTGACCAGAAGTAAAGTTGAATGGAAATTTTAGAGTAAAAATTGTCTAATTTTCAAAAGGTTGTGCTGAAGAAACATACCTGTGTGATAATACACATAATTTATATATGCACTGAAAATGAATTTTTTTGGAGACAGAATGGCCTGGACACTCATCGTCCTCCTGCCTCAGCCTCCGGAGTGCTGAGATTATAGGCGTATACTACCACATCTAGCTGGAAAATTATTATACTTTAGAAAGATTTAGAATTATGAATTGATATAATCTTGGGTAAGAGAACACATATCTGTAACGTATCTTTTAGAGCAACCTTTTCTAAGTTTCTTTTTTGGCAGTACTGGGGTTTGAACTCAGGGCTTTACGATTGCTAGGCAGGTGCTCTACCACTTGAGCCATGCCTCCAAAGCTTTTTTTTTTTTTTTTTTTTTTTTGCTTGGTTACTTTGGACATAGGGTCTCGCTTTTTGCTCAGGCCAGCCTGGACCACAATCATGCTATTTTATGCTTCCTGCAGTAGCTAAGATAATAGGATAGGATGATAGGAGCACACCACAAATGCCCAGCTTTTTTCCCATTGAGATGGGAAAGAACTTTTTTTTTTTTTAAATAAAAAACTTTTTTTGTTTTTGCAAGGGCTGGCATGGAACTGCAAACTGCAATCTCAACCCCTTGGGGGACTTAGGATACCAGGCGCATGCCCAGCTATTGGTTGAGGTGGGGTCTTCCTAACTTTTTGCCCCAACTGGCCTGGAACTGGGATTCTCCCAGTGTCAGTCTACCAGGTAGCTAGTATTATAGGTGTGAGCCACTGGTGTCCAGCTTCCAAGTTATTTTTAAGGTTGTGCTTTTTTTTTTTTTTTTTGGTGGTGGTGTTTTGCCAAGCAGATGCTCTACCGCTTGAGCCATGCCTCCAGCCCTATATACTCTGATTATTTTGGAGATATAGTCATTCTTTTCGCCCAAGCCAGCCTGGACCTCTGTCCTCCTATTTTAGGCTTCCCACCATAGCTGAGATTACAGACACACACCAAACACAGCCAGCTTTTTTCTGTTGAGATGGGATCTTGCAAATTTTTTCCCCCCGGGCTGGCCTGGAACCAAAATCGTCCCGATCTCAGCCTCTAGCTAGCTGGAATGACAGGTGCTCATCAATTCATGCAGCTATTGCTTGAGATACAAAGGAGGTACTCACAAAGCAGGCACTCTATCTGCCACTTGAGCCACACCTCCAGTCCATTTTGCTCTGGTTATTTTGGAGATAGGGACTTATGAACTATTTGCCAGGGCTAGCCTTGAACTGCAGTCCTCCAGATCTTCACCTCCCAAATAGCTAGGATTACAGGACTGAGCCACTGCACATAGCTGGCTCTCTATTGGCTTTGGGGGGGGCACTTGAACTCAGGACCTCACACTTGCTAAGCAGGCACTCTACCACTTGAGCTACTCCACCAGTCCTGCTTTGTGTTTGATATTTTTGAGATAGGGTCTTTGGAGCTATTGCCTGGGCTGGCTTCAGTCCATGATCCTCCTGATCTTTGCTTCCTGAATAGCTAGGATTACAGGTGTAAGCCACTGGTACCTGGCAAATTTTCAAAATTAAGTATTGGTACACTAATGATCACAAATTTAGTTTCTTTTAATACTTTAATCTTTGTGAAGAAGTTTTGTTTTTTGTTTGTTTGTTTACAAACTAGGCTTGGTGGTTGAAACCTGTAATCCCAGCACTTATAAGGCAGGGGCAGGAGGATCATGAGTTTGAGGAGATGAAAGAAAGAGAGAGAGAGAGAAGAAAGAAAAAAAGAAAGAGGGAGGGAGGGAAAGAAAGAAAGAAAAGAGAGAAAGAGGGAGGGAAGAAGGGAAAGGAAAGAAAGAAAAAGAGAGAGAAAAAAGGGGGGGAAAGGAGTTTTAAACACCCTAGCCAGGTGCTGATGGCTTATGCCTGTAATCCTAGCTACTTGAGAGGCTAAGATCAGGAGGATCTTGGTTTGAGACCACCCCAGGCAAATAGTTCTCTAGAACCTATATCCAAATAACCAGAGTAAAATGGACTGGTGGTGTGGCTCAAGTGGTAGAGCACCTGCTTTCCAAGCACAAAGTCCTGAGTTCAAATTTCAGTCCTATCTAAATAAATAAATAAGCATTCTTTTTTTCATGCTGTACTGAGGATCAAACCTAGTGCCTCACACAAGCTAGGCAAGTACTCTGCCAATGAACTACACACCCAACCCTAAACATTCTTTTTATTAATCAGATATAATGCGGCAAAATATGTAGTTTCTGTTTCTGAAAAATGTGCCAAACTGTCTAGAGAGGTCTTATAGAAGGGATAGGGGATGTGACTCAGTGGTAGAGCCCTTAAGGTCCTGGGTTCAATACCCACCACTGCAAAAAAAAATGTGTTGTAGAATTTGGTAATATGTACACATGTTGGGTTAAAGAAATTTTATAGTTGTGTTTATGTGTTATGGTATTAATACTTGGAGTCAAACTGTTTTAGTTCACACTTTTTCTGTATGATTCAAATGAGATGTGTGCTATTGGTATTTAAATGAATTATTCCAAACCCATTGATTTTAATGTTTGAGTTTTAAACAATAATAATTTCCTGTACATTTCTGGAAAGTAATTGTATAAGAATCTATTATTTGCTTCTAAATATGGTAAAAAGAATTTTTATTAAAAATCACATACAAGAGCCAGATGTGGTGGTGCACAACTGTAATCCCAGTACTTGGGAGGCTAAGGCAAGAGGATCGTGAATTTGAGGCCAGCCTGGGCTACACAACAAGACCTTGTCTCAAAACAAACAAATGAAAAGAAAACACATACATACAACACACATTTATTTTCTCAGTTTCCATGGATCAGGAATCTAGGCTCAGGTTAATTGGGTCCTCTGCTTAAGGTCTCAGGCTAAAATCAAGGTGTCCATTAGACTTGAAACTCAGTATGGCTCAAGGTCGTCTTCCAAATTTGTGGTTTTGACAGGATTTAGTCCTTAAGGTTGTAAGGCTGAGGTTCCCATATCCTTGTTGGTAGTCAACTGGGGACACTCTGAACTCCTCTACGCCACCCACATTCCTTGCTCTGTGTCCCCCTCCATCTTGAAAGACAGCAATGGAAACTTCCCTTGTGTCAAATTCCTCTCACATTCTGAATCTCCACAGAAAGAGCCAATCCCCATGCCTTTTCCAAATAGTAGGGAAAAAAATGCGTAGCATACAATTTGTCATCTTAATGATTTTTAATTGTACAGTTCAGAAGTATTAAGTATATTCACATTGCTGTGCAACAGATCTTCATCTTGCAAAACTGAAACTCTATGCCCATTAAAAAACAACTCCAGAAAAGAAAAAATTATAATTAAAAAAAAACAAACTTCAGGACTGGTGGCATTGCCTCAAGTGGTAGACTGCTTGCCTAGCAAGCATGAGGCCCTTAGTTCAAACTCCAGTACTGCCAAAATGAATAAAATAAAAGATAACTCCCCATGTCCAATAACCACCCTTCTACTTTGTTTCTTGAATTTGACTGTGTTAAACACCTAAATAGGTGTGTTTATTTTTGTGACTTTTAGAGCCCAGTCCTAGAGAGCACGACTGTGAGTCCAGCTGGTGGTACTGGGGTTTGAACTCAGTACCTCACACTTGCTAGGCAGGCACTCTACCACTTGAGCCACTCCACCAACCCTTTTTTGTGATGGTTTTTTTCCAGATAGGGTCTCTCAAACTATTTGCCTAGGCTGGCTTTGAACCATGTTCTCCTTATCTCTGCCTCATGAGTAGCTAGGATTACAGGGGTGAGCCACTGGTACCTGGCTGGATCCTCTAAATTTAAAAGTCAGCTGATTTGGTTCCTTAATCTGAACAATCCCTTCAAATAAGTGCCTAGATTAGTGTTTGTCTAGTAACTGAGAGAAAGTGTGTGTACACCAGTGTGGCTGGGAATATTGGAGTCTGTCTTAGCGTTCTACCTGCCCACAGTGGCAATGAATAATCCTGAAAAAGGAGGTAGAGTGCCGACGGGAGGCGGAGAAGGCACATGCTGACTTCAACTTTCATACACAGAACTAGCGCTCCCAATTTGCCACATGTGGAACTCTAGGCAGCGATAGCACAGAGAAAGGGTGGAACAGTCTGATTCCATAGTGTTCAAGGTGTCACATTCTTCCCTCAGATTACTGGAATGATTTGGAAGACAGGAACAAAAGACAGTAAAGAAAAGTAAATTATCTGAGACCAAAAAAACCATATTTTCATCCCCTGCCCTATAGAGTGAGCACTGGGAAGATATTAGTGACAGAGACCCCATTCTCTAAGGCTCTGACCGCTGCTTCTAGGGCAAGGAGCTGGGGCAGAAAAAAGGATAAATGGAAAGGAAAAACCCACTAGACCTCATGTTGCATGCTGAAAATAGGTGAAAGGGTATAGGGCTGGAAGAACACATGTGGGATATCGAAATAGCTCCAGAATTCATTCTCCACCTCCACTGCTAATGCCACTCCTCTCGTACTGGCTTGTGCTCTCTGACTGGTCTCTGGGATGTTAATCCTACCTAACTTTCTACACTTGACCTTAGGAAATCTAAAAGAAAAGAAAACAGAATTAAGCCAATACCCAGCTTAAAAATTCTTGGTCCCTGCATCATCTAGTTTAGTGCATGAGACGTCCATATGTCAGTTCTGCCTACTAATCCAGCCTATTCTTGCAGCCATGATTTACTGTACTCACACTTGGCATTGCTCACTCATTTCACTTCCCCAAAAGGATCAGGCTATTTCACACATCCTGCCAGAATGGCCATGCCCTCCACCCCTGGCTGCTTAACAAGTTTTTCTATATTCTTTCCCTCTCCCCTCTTTAACATACTGGCACATGGCCCAGTAGCTCCCTCTCCACTCTAATTCCTGGCCCTCATTTCAGGGAATCTCATTGTCTATAAAGATGACATAAGCAGCAATTCCTCAGTTCCTTTGCTCTCAATTACCTTGTCTATCCTACTTCAGTCATGTACACTGGAAGCACCACATTTTGAACTTCACTGTGGTCTGGAATGGCTCACTTCTGACATCTCTAACTCAAGTATTCCATTTTGATGGTCTCCTCTCTTTCCTGCTCCCTCTAGCCTTCAGCCACATGCGAGGCTCTTTGACCACATGCTGACTCTCTCTAGTTCATACTTGAGACCTCCTTTTAATCCATGTCAGGAATGCCTGGCCTCTTTTCCTTCCAGTCCCAACTTTTTGTACTCCCATGCTTAATACCTAGACTACTCACAACAGCACCTTTGACTCACTTTGCATCCCTCTCTGCCACATGGGCCACAAACCTCTAACCTTGTATGAGTGCAACAAATCACCCTTTTCCTCTCCTTTATCTGCATGTTATAAAGAAATACACAAAACCGTACAACTCACTAAACCAGACCAACTGTTGGTCATCGACCTAGCTGAACCTTGTCAACAAACACTACACTTACATCCATCCTTATCTCTCTCTATTCTATATTCCGGTTCAAGGCCTGCCTATCCACTTGTATCCTAAATGTCATATTTTTCCATCCATTTCAGAACCCTGCTCTATTAAGTATCCCTGCTGTCTTTGATTTCAACCTAATCTGTACTATCTTTTCTTAGCCTCAAACATGTTTAGGCCAGATACCAGTTGCTTACACCTGTAATTCTAGCTACTAAGGAGGCAATGATCAAGGGGATAGCAGTTCCAGGACAGCCTGAGCAACAAAAGTAAGACCCTATCTCAAAAAAAACCTCAACACTTGATGGAAGTGGCTCAATTGGTAGAGTGCCTGGCTAGCAAGCAGAAGGTCCTGAGTTCAAACCCCAGTACTGCCAAAAAAAACTAAAACACGTTTGGGAGTCACCCACTAAAAACAACAAAAATCTCTCTTGAGCTGGGTGCTGGTGGCTCACGCCTGTAATCCTAGCTACTCAGGAGCCAGAGATCAGGAGGATCACAGTTCAAAGCCAGCCCAGGCAAGGAGTCCAAGGGACCCCCGTCTTGAAAAAAAACCCATCACAATAAAGGGCTGGTGTAGGCCCTGAGTTCAAGCCCCAGTACCAAAAAAAAAAAAAAAAAAAAAACTCTCTTGATCCTGAATCTTACTCCAGTGTTAATTTCTCATCTTATCTTCTCATCGTAAGCTTCTCCAAATACTAATAGTCTACATTCATGGTCTCTACTTCCTTTTAACTACTCATGCCTTAACCTACTGAAAAATGGTTCTATTGTTTTTGGCAATAGAACAGGTAATATGACCTCCTCCAAATTACCAAAGCCAATAGCTTCTTTTGCAGGTAAGGACAGAAGGTTTATTTATTTATTTATTGAGATAATGTTTCATTATGTTGTTCAGGCTGGCCTCAAACCCCTAGGCTCAAGTCAGCCTCCTTGCCTCAGCCTCCCGAGTAGCTGGGACTACAAGGAGCACATCCAACTTACTTTTCACTCTTGATATTGTTGGATCTTTCTATGCATTTGACACTGCTGACCATTCCTACCTCCTTGAAATGTTCTGTCCTTTGGTTTCCATGACACTGAATTCATTCAGTTTCCTGGTTATTTGCTCTTTTTTTTTTTTGGCGAATTTGAACTCAGGGCCTCATGCTTGCTAGGCAGGCACTCTACCACCTGAGCCATTCCACCAGTCCTCTTTTTGATCTCCTCTTCCTCCTCCCACCATTTTAAAGTTAATGTTGCCCATGTGTTTCATTAAGAATCGAGAAGGATTTGCGAGTTTGCGATGTACTCCACTTGCAGTGAGCACTTTAGGAGATCTTCTTTAGTATACTTATTAAAGACACATGAGGCACCTGGATAAGGGAAAAAGTTTATTAATACTCACAACCAGATCAACAGTCAGAGTAACATTGTTGCATCAGTTGGCTACACAGACCCACAGGTGACAGTGAGAACTGATGGAAACTTTCTGTGAGTAACATTTTCATTCTATAGATGAAGAGTAGAGAACGATGGATTTTCTCCATCTTTTTGTGTATGTGGTGTGGGGTACTGGGGTTTGAACTCAGGGATTCTGTGTTGCTAGGCAGACACTCTATCACTTGGGCCATGCCTCCAGCCCTTTTTTCTCTGATTATTTTGGAGATAGGGTCTTGCTTTTCTGCCCAGGCTGACCTGAATTGTGATCCTTTATGCTTCCTGTCATAGCTGGGATGACAGGTACACCATCTTGCCCAGCTTCTTCCTGTTGAGATGGGGCCTGGAGACACAATCTGCTCCATATCTGCCTCTCTTTTGGCTTGGGATGATATCCATTTTTTAAATTTTTTTGGCAGTACTGGAGAGATAGGGTCTCGAAAACTGTTTGTCCAGGCTGGCTTCAAACCAAGATCCTCCTGATCTCTGCCTCCTGAGTAGCTAGGATTACAGGCAGTGGGTTTTGGTTTTTTAAAACTCTTTTACTTCTCTAAAGTCAAGGGAAAAAAACTTTTTGAGGAACTGATAAACTTTCTCTGTAGTGCCTGTATCTTTTTACGTTCCCACCAGCAATGCAAGAGAGTTGTAATTTCCCCATATCCTCACCAACACTTGTTAGTTTTCTTTACTTTTACTTTTTTTTTGGGGGGAGTGGAACTGGGGTTTGAACTCAGGGCTTTTCACACTTGCTGTACTGCTTGAGCCACACCTCTAGTCCATTTTGTTCTGGTTATTTTGGAGAATTATTTGCCCAGGACAGTCTCGAACTGAGATCCTTCTGATCTCTGCCTCCTAAGTAGCTGGATTACAGGTGTGAGTCACTGTATCTGGCATTTCCTTAGTTTTTACCTAATTCCCTTCCAGGATCTTATGCAGGACACATTCATTTAAGTCATCATTTCTCCTTCAGCTCTTCTTGACTGTGACAGTTTTTCTCAGACTTTCCTTGTTTATGACCTTCTGGATAGTTCTAAGGAATACTGATCAGGTATCCCTCAACTGGAGTATTTCTGATGTTTTCCTCATGATTAGAGTGGGGTTACAGGTTTGTAGGGAGGAAGCTCCCAGAGGTAAAGTGCCATTTTCATTAAATCATAAATAGGATACATACTATCAACATAAACTTTTCAGTGTTGATGTTGACTTTGATCACATTGCTAAGGTAGTGTTTGTCAGGTTTCTCGCCTGTAAATATACTCTTTTCCCCCTTTCCATGCTGTACTCTGGAAGTAAGTCACTATGCATCACTATTAAGGAATAGGGAATAATACTCCACTTCCTTGAGGGCAGAATATAGTATCTGCACTTACTTGTAATTCCTCTGCACTGCAGAGTGATCTCTTCTCTTTTGTTTGCTCATCTATTTATTTAATCACTTATTTATATTAGTATGGACTCATAGATATTTATTTTATACTTTGCCTACCCTCATTTTTATGCTCGATCATTTTACTTTCTTTTTTATGCAATTAACAGCAGTCTGGCAACAATCAACCACCAATAGGGTGATTCCGCTTGACAACCCTAGCACGTTGTTCTTGACACTGGGAAACCCTTCCTGAGACCTGCAGAATGTTTTCCTTCTTGTCAGAGGCAATGACAGCTCAAGTTCTCTGTAAGTACTCACTGAAATTGGTAAAGAGATAAAAGGAGCTGATAAAAAGGTTTGAGGACTGCCTCTCTGTATTTATCTTATCAATGAGATAGGTTCCCAGACTGGATGGAGAAAATACTTTGAAGGATGAATCAGTCAGGGTTCAATTAGAGAAAGAGAACCAGCAGAAGATATATATTAAGAGTTTCATTGTAGAAATGAGCTCACACAGTTGTAGGGGGTGGCTAGTTAAGTCCAAAGTCCACAGTGCAGGCCATGAGAAGGGCAGGCTAGAACTCACAGGCACGGGCTAAAGCTGAAGTTCACAGGGAGAATTTCTTCTTCATAAGGAAAACTTCAACACTACTCTGAAAGTCTTTCAACAGATTGAATCAGATTATCCCAGATAATCCCCCTTACTTTAAATCAACTGGCTAGGGACTTTGATCACATCCAAAAAATTACCTTCAGGGCTGGGGATACAGCTCAGTGGTACAGCAATTGCCAAGCATACACATGGCCCTGGGTTTGGTCCTGCACATTGCAAAAAGTAAAAAATAAATAAAAAATTAAAAATACTTACACAGAAATTCCTAAATTATTCTGATTGAATAACTGGGGACTGTAGCCTAGCCAAGCTGACATTTCAAAAGATTATCATGGTGGCTCACACCCGTAATCCTAGCTACTCAGGAGGCAGAGATCAGGATTGAAGTTCAAAACTAGCCCAGGCAAATAGTTCGCAAGACCCTATCTCGAAAAAAATCCATCAAAAAAAGGGCTGGTGTGTAAGCCCAGAGTTCAAATGTCAGTACCACAAAAAAAAAAAAGATTATCATGGAACTGGAACAGGAAGCAGAAGGAGACATTTGCCTGTAAAAGAAGTTAGAAACCCTCAGGTTAAAAGGAGTAAGTTAACTGCAGATAACCTTAGCATTGCTGGGCAGTCCTGAAAATGTCAGATTCAAGTCACAGTATCAGCAAGGAAAAGTAGGAAAATTTCCTTGAGAAGGAAAGTGTGATTTTAACACTTATCCCAGTTGTAGAGGAACCTAATGAAGACTTCTAATGGAACCCAGTGTTTCTTCAACAGCAGATATTGAACATGCAGGTATCAAATGTAAGAAGCCTAGGAAAAACAATAAAGTTCACCCCCTGCAAATGAATTCAAAGCTTCCTCAAAATCTAATTGTAAAATACCAGTCCTTCTTCCCCTGCAGACCATTTTTGCCTCCAGTTAATGCCTCGGAACACTTTGTGGAACTGTGCCAACAGTTTGAGTACTGATGGCAAGAAAATAGAGTTTGACTTGAGTCTCCAGAAGCATGTGTGCCTGGAACAAAAATGCGGTATTCCTAAAACACCACAGAGGTCAGATTGCAGCCAGGTTCCCAAAAATGCAAGGGAACAAGACTTTAGAAAAATTGTAATGTGAGTGATAAGACTAGTACAGAGGAGGAAACTAATTTAGAGGAGACTAATATAGTTGAAGTGGTAACTTCTGCTCGGGAGTCCGTATTGGCATCTCGGGCAAGAATTGCTTGAAGGGCTGTTCAGCCCAAGGCTGTGAATTTGTTCCATTCCTGCTTTCATGGAGGCCTTTTTGCCGCAAGTCTCTAATGTCAGGTGGTGTGTGGTTCATGGCAGTCTTCTCTCTGCAGATGTAATAGGGTGGGTTTGCTTGCAGTTTCATGCAGGACTTTCTCTCTTCCTATATTTTCCTATCCCCAGGACTAGATGATAATATGTTATGCCCTGAATGTGTTAAAAGGAAAAAGAAGGTCATGAAAAATTTAATTGTAACAGTAGAGAAAAAACAACACATTATAGGAGACCAGAATATGTCACTCCAATATGTCACTTTAAACAATGTTAAAGTATTATTTCAATCTTAAGGAATTGAGAAGCAGACAAAAGCTTTCTGCCTTCCCACCATCGGCCAACAAAACAAGACATAAATTTACAGAAGTCTCTCCTCCCATTTCTACCAGGACAGGTGGACAGCTGATAGGTAAATCCACATGCTGTGTGGTATCCTAACCATCCTCAGTGTCTCCTAATGCCTTGAGTTAGACTTACTAATTATTTACCTTTATAGAAAATGATGATTGTTTTAATTAATGGATTTTTTAGCAGTTTCAGGTTTACAGAAAAATTGAGCACAAAGTAGAGTTCCCATATACTCCCCCCTCCAGATTCTTCTATTATTAAACGCTTTGTATTAGTGTGAAAAAAGATTATCACAAAGGAGAAGAAGAGGGAGTGGAAAAGAAGAAAAAGGAGAAGGGAAAGGAAAGAGAAAACAGGAGATGTGAAGGAAAAAAGAAGAAAAGGAGAAGGAAGATGTCAGGAGATCTCAGAGGGCTTCCATAACTGGGGTTATGTGACAAGCACAAGAATGTGAAAAGAATAAATTTGAACTAGCCACTTTCCACAACAGATACAAAGCATTATCTGTGAAGGATTTTATACAGACCCACTAGACAAAAATATTTTATCACATATTCCACAGAAGGAGAGGGAGGATTCTGCCAGTGGAAACAGAAAGAAGTGGAGACAGTTGCCCTTAACAGCAGAAGCAGAGACCCTGTGGAAGTGGATGGTGTGCCACCACAGTGTTCAAGAGATCGCTGGATAGAGCCTCCTCACAGCCAATCAAAAGAGAGAATGCTCTGGGCACCAGTGGCTCACGCCTGTAATCCTAGCAACTCAGGAGGCAGAGATCAGGAGGGTTGCAATTTGAAGCCAGCCCAGGCAAATAGTCTGTTAGACCCTAACTTGAAAATACCTATCTCACAAAAAAGAGCTGGTAGAGTGGCTCTAGGTATAGGCCCTGAGCTCAAATCCCAATACCATAAAAAAAAGAAAAAAGAAAAAAAAAAGACTGTATTCTTCATGGGATGTATTCCACATTTGTTTATTCTATAAATTATTCTATATATAGCTTATAAATATGTGTTTGAAATGACATACCTATAAAAATTTTCACTGAAACATTGCTTGCAACAGGAAAAAATTTGGAAATAACCTTAAAGTACACCAGTAGGAAATTGGTTAAATAAACTTGGTACAGCTAGCAGTGCAATACTATGCATTACAAAAACAAAGAGTATCTTCCTATATATAGACTGACTCAGAAAGAGCATCAGAATATACTCATAAATGGAAAAGGCAAGGCGCAAAACAATGGGCTACTATTTACATTTTCTTAAAAAGGAATATATAAATATATGTTGATAGCCGTATAGTATCTGTCTGGAAGGATATATAAGAAACTAATAAGTGTAGTTGCCACTAGGGAGGAAGGTGAATTGAGGAATAGAGAAGGAAAGGAAACTTACTCTGTATTACATATCTTCTTATAGTTTGTTTATTTTATTTTATTATTTTTTTTTAGTGATAGTGGGGTCTTGAACTCAGAGCCTCATGCTTGCTAGGCAGGCTTTCTTAGAGATTTTAATTTGCTTTTTTGTGGTGCTGGGTCTTGAATCCAGGGCCTTGCATGTGCTAGGTAAGTACTTTATCCCCTGTCCTAGATTTTAATTTTTATACCATAGTGTATATAAAATTGAACACTATATGCCTGTTTTTCCAAACTGTGAATGTGGAGTATGTCACAGAATCTATCCAGTTTTTGGACCTCTATCTGCATACAGTTCCTTATGCAGGGTTGAGTAGCACTTCCACAAGTACCTTGCAAAACATGTACTTCTTTTAGATAAAGGCCTGGGCAAAAGCTGGAGACTTTGGGAGTATAAGGGGGAATTTGCACTTCTAATTGATGTCAGGAATTTGGAAAGAGCAGGACAGCTATAGCAGTGATGAATGCATGGCTGTTTCTCAGAGAAAACTGGCCTTTTGGAACATGACTTAAGACATTGCAATGACAAAGTTTTAGCTACAAAGAGCACATTTCATAAAGGCTAGAGAATGTTTACTCCGAGATATGCCAATCTGATTTGTGGATTTTAAACAGAAAGCATGTCCAAGTGAAACTAAAACTGGCTACAAAGGAGCACATTTAAAATGGCATTAAAGAAAGAATGACAACAGAGGAGGTGCTGCCACCTTCACAAGACTGGAAAAGAGGTCAGAACTAACATTAGAGCTCCAGAGGCTCTGTTTCCTTCACACACATCTGAACCTGTTTTCCTACTGCTTGCTTTTCTCAGAGCTCTTTCCACTGGGCCCTCAGGAATCCCTGTTCAATGAAAAGCAAACTCTCCTATATCCTGGCTTTCTTCACAGAACTTTCCCTTCCAGCCCCCATCTGAACTGAACTGGGGCTTTCTCCTATGGTTCCTTCTTCCCTGCAGCCCTCTCCTGACCGAGACTGCTTGCTTTTCTCGTGCTCTGCCTATCACAGAGACAGGGAGTTGGAAGGGAATAACAGAAGCTTTCTTCTAGTTCCCCCTTGCCAAATCCACCAATCCTGGGTTAAAAAGAAAATCTACTCCTTTGAAGGCTCATGACAACTGGCTTTGTAATCTTCTACACAACCTTAGAGCTAGCATCCCAGACTCCTGTTCCAGAAGAATTTTTGATCACTGAACTATTTATCATTTTAATCTGAATTCAGATGTGGTTTATTTAGAATTGACCTTCAAATTGTGGCAGCCCATGAGTTTAAGTGTTCTGGCAACCCAGTTGTCACTGAGTCAGAGTTCAAGACACACATACACTCAGACACAGACACACCAAGCCTTTTGTAAACAAATATTTTAAAATGCAAATAATTTCTTCATTGGAACTTTTTATATGCAGTTCACTTCTTTTCTGAAATTCGGACATTCATTTTTTTTCTTTTTTGGGAGGTATTGGGGTTTGAACTAAGGACCTCATGCTTTTTAGGCAGGTGCTCTACCACTTTAGCCACACCAGCAACCCTTGGGACATTCATATTAATGAGTCAATAATCTCTATAAAGCAAAAGAGTTTATCTCTGTGACCTCAAGGACTTTTTTTTTTTTTTTGCGGTACTGGGGTTTGAACTTAGGGCCTACACCTTGAGCCACTCCACCAGCCCTTTTTTGTATTAGGTATTTTCAAGATAGGGTCTCGCGGAATTAATTGCCCGGGGCTGGTTTCGAACTGCGATCCTCCTGATCGTTGCCTCCTGAGTAGCTAGGATTACAGATGTGAGCCACCGGCGCCCACCTCAAGGAATTCTTGATGGTAATATTTTTCTTTTTTCTTTCTTTGTTTTTAAATTTTTGATGGTACTGAACTCCAGGCCTAACGCTTGCTATGCACGTGCTCTATCACTTGAGCCACTCTACCAGTCCTGTTTTGTGTTGGGTGTTTTCGAGATAGGGTCTCATGAACAATTTGCCTGGGGCTGGTTTTGAACTGTGATCCTCCTGATCTCTGCCTCCTGAGTAGCTAGGATTACAGATGTGAGCCATCAAAACCCGGTGGCAATATTTTTCTTAATTCACTTAAAAAGAATGATCTTTTGCGGAAGGCCAAAAGGTAATAAAACCACTTCAAATGGTCAAAACAAAACCAATATGGAAAATATTTTTAACAATATAGGGAAATTTTTTAAAGTACAGATTCTGTTGAAATTGACATTTTGTTAATATATTCTGTCAAATTAATATTCAGGGAAATAGCTTTGGACCTATTGCCAAAATTATGGTAATGTGACAATGAAACTCCCTGTAACAGCTATCTTAAACAAAAATGTCTTTTTTTCAAAAATGGAGAACAGGAAGGTAAAACATGCCCTGTCTGGGGTTGGTACCAGTGGGAGGAGGGAGGATATAAAGAAAGGGAGTAGGTGCTTAAATATGGTGGAAATACTACGTACTCACATATGAAAATGGAAAAATGAGAACTGTTGAAACTACTCCAGGAATGGGGGAGGGGGATAAAGGAGAATGATGGAGGGGGTGAATTCAACTATGATATATTGTAAGAACTTTGTGTCATAATGTACCCTCAGTACAACAATAATAAAAAAAGAAGAAGAAAACTAAACTTCTTCAGTCTAAAGGAACAAAAATAGATTTGCAATTGACTGAAATAAGAAGTATTGCTTTTATTGCTGGAAGACACATTAATTCTTTGAAGTTAGAGGCTTGACAATTTAATTTCTCTTTAAATGACTGAATATATACAGTGTCAAATATAAGCAGTAGTGTAGCAAGAAAACAAATTGGTAGAAATAATTATTCAACCAGTAGTAACAATTAAGACCACCATTTCAAAGATTTTCTATACAAAAAAAATGAGAAAATATTGTAAGATTTTACAATATGGGATTGAATCAATCCTAAATCATTAGTGTTATACTTCTTTCTTCTTCAGTATGTGTGGAACTACTTTCTCTCCTATCAGTTCATTATGTTTGTTACAGGAACCATCACAGAGAGGAAATATCCTTGAGCACCACTTTGGAATTTTCCTTTTGTATTTCAAGACTAATCAAGCTGGGCTGGGGGTGGGGCTCAGTGGTAGAGTGCCTGCCTAGAAAGCAAGGTCTTGAATTCAAACCCCAGTACCACCAAAAAGAAAAAGGAGTGAAAAAAAGTTATTTAAGCTATCCTTCTGTTATTTTTAATTTGGGAGGAATGGATGAACTGCAAGGTAGCCAAACAGTGCAAGTACACCAAGGAAAGGCAATAACCAAAGTCATTCTGAAACTGCAAGGGGGACAAACCACTAATGCTCTCAAAAACTGGGAGCCACTTAAGACAAGCAGGGAACCATACCTTTAGGACGGGGAGCAGGCTCTCCAGTAACATCCTGGCCAGCAGCATTAGCCCCTCTCCTAGCCCCCTCTGCTCTCCAGCTGCACTTGTAAGAATTTTTGAATCTAGCTTTCAGTTTTCTTCTCTACCTGCCCCATGTCCTGTCATTAGCTAAAAGACTCCAGAATTAATCTGGATGACTGACTCTCTGGCCTCTCAATTTCTCAACTGCCTTGAAGAAAATACCCAAATTCCTTCATTTAACAGAGGATTTTTCAAATATAGTCACCTAAGGGGGTTGGTAGGAGTGGGAGGGGGAAGAACATAAGGAAAGGGTGCAGGAGGATGAATGTGGTCGAAATATTATGTACTCATGTATAAAAATGGAAAATGAGACCTGTGGAAACTATTCCAGGAATGGGGGAGGAGGGGTAAAGGAGAATGATGGAGGGGTGAATTCAACTATGTAAGAACCTTCGTAAATGTCACGCTGTACCCAGTACAGCAATAATATGATAATTTTAAAAATATAGTCACCTATTTCATTTCCTGACATGATTTCTGTTTTAGTCTGTTTTGTGCTCTTAACACAGAATTTCTAAGATTGGGTTTATAAACAACAAAAATTTATTTCTCAGTGTTCTGGAGGCTGCTCCCAGCCTCCAGATCAAGGCAATCAGCAGGTTCAGTTATCTGGTAAGGCAGCATCCTCCAGAGAGAACACTGTGTCCTCACATGGCAGAAGGTGGAAGAACAAATCAGCCAAATACTGTGGGAAGCCTCTCTGAAAGGGGTCAGCTACCAGAGAGACGGAGGCAAGAGGACTGTTGAGTTCAAGGCCAGCCTAGGCAAAGTTAAATAGACCCCATTTTGAAAACAAAATATAGGGCTGGTGGAGTGGCTCAAGTGATAGAGCACCTGCCTAAAAGTTCAACCATCAGTACCACCAAAAAAACATGACTGGGGTATGGCTCAAGTGGTTGAGTGCTAGGGCATGCATGAGACCCTGAGTTCAATTCTCAGTACCATACCCATAATAAATAAATAAGCCTTGATCTCATTCATAAGAGAGGAGCCCTCATGGCCTAATTGCCTCAAAAAGGCCTCCCTTTTCAATATCATCACATTGGCAACACCCAAACTTTATTTTTGCAGTGCTAGGGATAGAACCCAGGGTTTCACACATTCTAGCAAGTTGCTCTTCCACTACCACAATATCTGGACTTTGGAGGGGATATATTCAAACCAGAAAAGTTTCTTATGTACTTTATATTCCAGCTATAAGAAACACTTTACAGCCAAAGGGCTGGAGGCTTGGCTCAAGCGAGTGCCTGCCTAGCAAGTACAAAGCCCTGAGTTCAAACTGCAGTACTGCCAAAACAAAAAATCTGGAATACTTAATAGCAGAGCATGGTGGATCAACACTCAGGAGGCAGAGGCAGGAGGATCTTTAGTTCAAGGCCAACCTGGTTTCCTTGTCTTAAAACAAAAACAAACACAAAACAAAACAAAAAAAGAAATATTTTGCGATACTCTTAGACCACTGCTAATTTATTATTCCAGGCTCTTTGCCCATCTTTATCCTTCTGTCCGCAATACTAGTTCCATTCCTGCTATCTTTGCTTACTGAACACTCACATGAAATGCCTCATTTGACAATTCAGCCTTGCATTTCTTCTTTTTCTTTTTAGTCTTGGAGATTGAACCCAGGGCCTGCACATGCTAGTCAAGGGCTCTACAACTTCAGCCATGCCCCCAGCCCTTCTGTTTATATTGTTTTGTTTTTTGAAATAGGGTCTCTACCTTTGCCTGGGCTGACCTCAATCTCATGATCCTCTTGCCTCTGCTTCCTGAGTAGCTAGGATTACAGGCATGCACCACCATGCCCAGCTAGTCTTGCGGTTTTTTTTTATTCTTCCTTCACTCCGGGGACTTTTTTTTTAATGTTTTTTTATTATTGTTGTACTGGGGGTGCATTGTGACATTTACCAAAGTTCTTACAATATATCGTAGTTGAATTCACCCTCCATCATTCTCCTAGGAACTTTGTTTTCCATTCCATTTTAATACCCACTCTCAGGACCATACCCTGGGCTTCTTCATTTCCCAGAAAACCCAAATCTCTGAAATGTGTTTTTTTTTTTTTTTTGCGGTACTGGGGCTTGAACTCAGAACCTACACTTTGAGCCACTCCACCAATCCTTTTTTGTGATGGGTATTTTTGAGATAGGGTCTCAAAAACTATTTGCCTGGATGGCTTCGAACTGTGATCCTCCTGATTTCTGCCCCCTAAGTAGCTAGGATTACATGCGTGAGCCACTGGCACCCGGCTCAAATCTCTGAAATCCTAAACCTCAATCTCTCAACAAGGCAGAGCTACTTCTACTTCTGGCCAACATTGGGTAATTTATCCTACCACCTAAAATAACAGCAACAAACTATATCAAACAATAGTTTGAAAAGTTCACAGGACAGAGTACGAGAGAAAAAAACAGCTGCACAGAGAAAGCTCTGGAAACTGCAATGATGCCCCTCGAGTTTTCAACTGATTCCTGGTCAGTGCATGCACATAAACTACCTACGTCTGGGCTGTAGCTCAGTGGTAGAGCACTTGCCTAGCATACATGAGGCCCTGGGCTTGATCTTTAGAACTGCAAAAAAGTTAAACTCCTTCAAAATAACTTAGTAACTTTCTGGACAGAGCTTAAACATATTTAAAGTACAAAAAATATCCAGCAACCAGTAAGGGAAAATTCACAATGTCTGGCATTCAATAAAAAAAGTAACAGGCAAGCCAGGCAAGTTGATCTTCATACAAGTTCCTTTTAAATACAAAAATCAAATTGTCAGGACAATCGAATCAGTCCAATATAAAAAGGACTCTGGCCAGGCTCCTGTGGCTCACGCCTGTGATCCTAGCTACTCAGGAGGCAAAGATCAGGAGGATAGCAGTTCAAAGGCAGCTGGGGCAAATAGTTCGCAAGACCTTATCTCAAAAAAACACATCACAAAAATAGGGCTGGTGGAGTGGCTCAAGATGTAAGCCCTGAGTTCAAACCCCAATGCCGCAAAAAAATAAAATAAAATAACAGGCAAGCCAGACACGGTAGTTTACGGCTGTAATCCCAGCTATGAGGGAGGTGGAGTTAAGACTGCAGTTCAAACCTGTCCCAGTCAAAGTTAGTGAAACCCTGTCTCAAAAAAAGCAAACAACCTACCCTCAAAATACAAACAAAAGGGTTGGGAGCATGGCTCAGTTAGTAGAGTGCTTGCTTAGCATGCATGAGGCCCAGGGCTCCATCCTTAGTACTAAAAAAAAAAAAAATTAATAGGCATGCAAAGAAACAGGAAAATATGACTCACGAGAAGGAAGAATAGAAAAAGACCTAAGAATAACACATGTGATAAAGTTAACAGACAAGATCATAGAAGAAAAACTAAGCATAGTAACTAGAGACATAGAAGATGTAAAAAAGAGAAATCAAATGTCTAGACATAAAAAAGGCAATGCCAACATTTAAAAAAATATACTACATGGGATGAGAAGCAGATTATACACTGTAGAAAAAGATTAACAAAACTTGAAGGCATAATGATGTAAACTAAGTGAAACAAAGAAAAAAAAGACTGAAAAAAATGAACAGATCATCAATGTAAGGCAAACCCCAGGCAGCCTTCCATACATGTAATTTGAGTCCCTAAAGAAGAAGGGATGGATAGAAAAAATAATGTCTACAATTTTTTTCCAAATTTGATGTATATTATAAACACAGATACAAGAATACCAACAAACTTTGAGCACAAGAAACACGAAGAAAACTATACCATAAAGAGAAACAAACTAAACCCAAAGCAAGCAGAAAGAAGGGAATAATAAAGATTGGAGAAGAGGACTGGAGGTATGGCTCAGTGGTAGAGTGCCTCCCTAGAAAGTGTTAACCCAGAGTTCAAACCCCAGTACCTCTGAAAAAAAAAAAAACCAGGTTTAGCCAGGAGCCTGTGGCTCACGCCTGTAATCTTAGCTAGCTACTCAGAGCTAGCTCAGGAGGCAGAGATCAGGAGGATCCTGGTTTGAAGCCTGCCCTGGGCAAATGCAAGACTCTATCTCAAAAAAAAATCCATCACAAAAAAAAGGGTTGGTAGAGTGGCTCAAGTGGAAAAAGAACCTGACTAGCGAGTGTGAGGCCCTGAGTTCAAACCCCAATGCTGCCAAAAACCAACCAACCAAACAAACAAACTTGAGGAATAAGGAATGCTTAATATATATGATATATATATATACATATATGTATATATAGTGGTACTGGGGACGGAACTCAGGGCCTCATGCTTGGCCAACATTATTATGATGCCAAATCCAGACAAAAACACTATAAGAGAACTACAGACCAATGAATAAAGATGCAAAAATACTCAACAAAATACTAGAAAACCAAATTCAGAAGCATCTTACAAGGATTATATGTCAAGTGGAACTTATTCCAGGAATGTTTGAGAGGTTTGGCATATAAAAATGAATCCATAAAGTATGCTACATTAATAGAATGAAGGGAAAAAAATCACATGATCATCTCAACTGATCCAGAGGAGGCATATGACAAGGTCCAATATGTGAGCCAGGTGCACTGGTGTGCATCTGTAGTTTCAGCTATTTAGCAGGCTGAGGCAGGAGGATCACTTTAGCCCAGGAATTTGAGATCAGCCTGGTTAACACACTGAGAACCCATTTAAACAAACAAAATCCAACAACAAACAACGAATTCTAAGTCTGATACCCTTTCATGTTATACACACTCAATAAACTAGAACCAACTAGATAAAGGCCAAATATGAAGCACTCACCACTAACATCATACTCAAAGATGAAAGACTAATAAAAGGCTTTCCCCCTAAGATAAGGAAAAACACAAGGATATCTACTCTCACCACTTCTATTCAACATAGTACTGGAAGTTTTAGCTAGAGCAATTATCAAGAAAGAGATGTAATAGACATCCAAATGAAAAGTAAGAAATAAAACTATCTCAATTCACAGATGACACAATGTTATACTTAGAAAACTCTAAGGGAGTGGCTCAAGTGGTAGAGCAGCAGCCTAGCAAGAGTAAGGCCCTGAGTTCAAACTCCAGACCATCAAAAAAAAAAGAAAGAAAGAAAACTGAAGAATACACACAAAAAACATTAGCATTAATAAACAAATCCAGCAAAGTTGCAGGATACAAAATCAACATACAAAATTGCGTGCTTTTCTATAATACTAATAACGAAAATCCAAAAAGCAAATTAATAAAGCAATTCTACTCACAATAACATTGAAAGGAATAAAATGCATAGAAACAAATTTAACTAAGGAGGTAGAAGACCTTGCATATTGAAAACTATAAAACACTGCTGAAAGAAATTAAAGAATACCTAAATAAATGGAAATACAATGTTCATGGATTGGAAGACTTACTATTAAGAGGAAAATACTTCTAGTGTCAGCTTTATGTCACTATAACAAAATACTTGAAATAATTGATTTGTCAAAAGAAAAGATTCATTTTGGCTCATAGTTTTGGAGGTTACAGTCTTTGATTAATTGGTCCCATTCTTTTGGCCTGTATGAGAGGAGTACACAGTGGAGTAAAACTGCCCGCTTCATAGCCAGAGACCAGAAGAGAGGAAGGGACTGAGGTCTCATGATTCCCTTTGAGGGCATGCTCCCAATGACTGAAGAGCCTCCCAGAGGGTCCCATATCTCAAAGGTTCCACCTCTCTCCAATAGTGACAATGGGGGGAGGGAGGGGGCATGCTTTTAGTACATGGACTTTTGGAAGATGTTTAGTATTCAAACTGTAAAAGAGGGTGTGGTGGCACCTGCCTGTAATCCTAGTACCTAGGAGGCTGAGGCAGGAGGATTGGGAGTTTGAAGCCAGCCTGGACTATGTAGCAAGACCCTGTCTCCAAAAAAAAAAAAAAAAAAAGATTTATACTTTATAGCATTCCCCATAGCAATCTTCAGATTTAATGCAATGTCTATCCAAAATGCCACTGCCATTTCTTTTTGCACAGATAGAAAAACCCATCCTAAAATTCATATGGAATTTCATAGGACCTCAAAAAGCTAAAACAATTTTGAAAAAGAAGAATGAAAAGCCAGGGATGGTAGTGCACACCTGTAGTACCAGCTACTCAAGAGGGTGAGGCAGGAGGATTACTTGAGCCTGTGAGTTTGAGATAAGGCCTGGGCAACATAGTGAGATTCCATCTTTTCAGATCAGAATCAGAGGAGGAGGGAGAAGAAGAAAATGGAGGAGAAAGAGGAAGAGGAGAATGAAGTAGGAGGACTTTGTATATCTACAAAGCTATAGTAATCAACACAGGGAGTGGTGACATAAACCTATAATACCAGCATCTAGGAGGCTGAGGCAGGAGGGTGGCAAGTTCAAGACCAGCTTGGGCTACATAGTGAATTCCAAAGCTAGCTTAAATTATATAGCAAGAGACCCTGTCTCAAAACAAACAAGGCTGGCCAGGCACTGGTGGTTCACGCCTGTAATCCTAGCCACGCAAGAGGCAGAGATCAGGAGGATCACAGTTTGAAGCCAGCCTAAGCAAAGAGTTCACTAGACCCTATCTCAAAAATACCCATCACAAAAAGAGCTAGTGGAGTGGCTCGAAGTGAAGGCCCTCAGTTCAAGACTCAGTACCGAAAAACAAAAAACAAAACAAAACAAAACAAATCCAGGGCTGGTGGAGTGGCTCAAGTGGTAAAGAGTGCCTGCCTGGCAAGCATGAAGCCCTGAGTTCAAACCCCAGTGCTGCCAAAAAAACAAAAAAAGTCAAACAAACAAATAGCTATAGTAATTAAAACATTGTGGCACTGGCATAATGACACACTTATAGACCAATGGAATAGAATGAAAAATCCCATAAATAAACCCAAACACATATATTGGTCAGTTGATTTTTACTTTATTTTTTGATGGAAATGGGGTTTGAAGCCAGGACTTCATGCTTGCAAACCAGGCACTGTACCACTTGAGCCACACTTCCAGTCCATTTTTCTCTGGTTATCTGGAGATGGGGGTGGGGGGGTCTCATGAACTATCTGCCCAGGCTGGCTTCAAACCTCTATCCTCCTAACTCAGGCTCCTAAGTAACTAGGATTACAGGTGTGAACCACCAGCGCCTGGCAGCTAGTCATTGACTATTAAAAAGATAGGGTTGGGGCCAGGTGCTGGTGGCTCACTCCTGAATCCCAGCCACCCAGGAGGCAGAGATCAGGAGAATTGTGGTTCAAAGCCAGCCTGGGAAAATAGTCACGAGACCCTATCTCAAAAATACCCAACACATACACACACACACACACACACACACACACACACACCAGGGCTTGAGAGTGGCTCAAGTGGTAGGGTGCCTGCCTAGCTAGTGTGAGGTCCTAAATTCAAACTCTAGTACCACCAAAAAACAAAACAAAACAAAAACAAATAAAAAGATACCAAGATGATTCAGTGGGAAAGGACAGTCTCTTTAACAAAAGCTGCCTAGGGAAACTGTATATCCACATGCAAAAGAATGAAGTTGGATGCCGGTCACAGGTGGCTGACGCCTGTCATCCTAGCTACTCAGGAGGTGGAGATCAGGAGCATCTCAGTTCGAAGCCAGCCCAGGCAATATATTTCGTGATATCCTATCTTGAAAACACCCTTCACAAAAATAGGGCTGGCAGAATGGCTCAAGGTGAAGGCTCTAGTTCAAGCCCCAGTACCAAAAAAAAAAAAAGAATAAAGTTAGATCCTTACCTTACAACATATATAAAAATTAAACCAAAGTGGATCAAGTACCTACATGTAAGAACTAAGACTATAAAACTCTTAGAAGCAAACACAGGGAGAAATCTTCATGACATTAGACATACCAGTAATTTCTTGGCTATGACCCCAACAAAAAACAGAGGCAACAAAAGAAAAATAATTAAGCTGGACTTCAAAATTAAAAACAGTTGCCAGGCATGGTGGTATATATCTATAATTCCAGCACTTGGGATTATTAATTCAAGACCAGCCTGAGCTACACAGCAAGACCCTATTTCAAAAGACCAATGGCTGGGGATGTAGCTAAGTGGTAGAGTCCTTACCTAGAATGAACAAGGCCCTGGGTTTGACCCCCAGCACCTCAAAAAAATGAAAAAAAAAAAAGAAACATGTAGGTTTCAACAGATTCAGTATCAGCAGAGTAAAAAGGCAATCTGAGACTAGAGGCATGGCTTAAGTGGTAGAGCACCTGTCTAGCAAGCACAAGGACCTGTACTTGAATCCCAGTACCACCAAAAAAGGCAACCATAGAATGGAAGAAAATATTTGTAAATCATAAGGGATTAATATGTAATATTTGTAAATATTAAGGGATTAATATGTAGACTACCTAAAGAACCCTACAACTCATAACAAAAACAAGTCTAATTAAAAAATAGGTAAAGGACTTGGATAGATATATCTCCAAAGATATACAAATGGCCAATCAGCACATGAAATGATGCTCAATGTCATCAGTCACAAGAAAAATATAAATGCAAACTGCAATATGACATTGCTGCACATCCCACTAGGAAGGCTATTACTATGCTATGTTAAAAAAATAGAAAATAACAAGTGTTAATGAGAGAACACTCATTCTAATTTATGGAATGAGTGTTACCTGGTTCTAGAATAAAAAATAAAGCCAACTAAGATGCTTAAGCCAAAAAAAAAAAAAAAAGAAAATAACAAGTGTTAATGAGATTGTGAAGAAACAGGAACCCTTATGCATTGCTAGAAGGAACGCAAAAAGTATAGCCTCTATGGAAAACAGTTTGGCAGTTCTTCACAAAGTTAAACAAAGTCAGGCTTGGTGGTAAATACCTATAATCCCAGCTACTCAGGAGGCTGAGGCAAGAGGACTGTGATTTTGAGGTTAGCTTGGCAGCATAACAAGATTCTGTCTCAAACAAAACAAAAAGTTGAACCTAGAATTACCATATGATCTAGCAATTCCCCTCCTAGGTATATACTCAGATGACTTAAATAGAGACTTAAAAAGATACTTACATGAAAATCATAGTAGTATTATTCACATAGCCAAAAGGTATATACAAATGTCCATCAACAGAGGAATAAATAACATATAACATGTACATACATATACACATCGTATATAGCATATAAAATGGAATACTTTTCATCCATAAAAAGGAATGAAGTTCTGACACATGTTACAATGTGGATGAACATTGAAAATATTCTGCTAACTGAAATTAGCTGCATACTAAACAACAAATATTAGGATTCCATTTATATGAGGTACCTACAACATGCAAATGCATAGAGAAAGTATAGTAGAATACCAGGGGTTGGGAGTAGGGGGTTATAGTTTAATGGGTGCAGTTTCTGTCTGGGGTGATAAAGGGTTTTAGAAATAATGTGAGCCAGGCTCTGGTGGCTCACACCTGTAATCCTAGCTACTCAGGAGGCAGAGATCAGGAGGATCTTGGTTCAAAGCCAGCCCCAAGCAAATAATTCATGAACCCCTATCTCAAAAAAATCCATCACAAAAAAGGGTTGGCAGAGTGGCTCAAGGAGTAGGCCCTGAGTTCAAACCCCAGTGCCACAAAAAAAAAAAGAAAGAAAGAAAGTGAGCAGGGATGTAGCTCAGTTGGTACAGCACTTGCTTAGCATATATGAGGCCCTATGTTTGATCCTTACCACGATAAAAAAAAAGTGTCACAGTTACACTACATTGTAAATGTAATTAATGCCAGTAAATTATATACTTAAAAAATACTTTAAAGTGGAGTTTCTTTTTGATGGTACTGGGGTTTGGACTTAGAGCCTCACGTTTGCTAAGCAGGTGCTCTACCACTTGAGCCACATTCCCAGCTAACGTGGAACATTTTGTTACATTATCACAATTAAAACATACAACAGGCTGGGAATGTAGCTCGGTTGTAGATAGCTTGGCTATAATTGTACAAGGCCTTGGGTTTGGTCCCCAGTATGTGGGTGGGCGCACACACACAAACCACATCATAATCACATTTCTTACCATCAGTGATAAGGAGCTTCTTGCAAGCAGTCAGAGAAAAGAAGACATTATGTGCAGAGGAATAAAGATAAGAAAAGCAGATTGCTCATTAGGAATAATGCAAATCTAGGCTCAAGGGACAGAGTACTTGCCTAGCAAAAAGAAGAAGAATGAAGAAGAAAGAAAAAGGAAGAAGAAAAAGAAAAAAAGGAGGAGGAAGAGGAGTTGGAGAAATAATAATGCAAACCTAAAGACATCTTTAATGTGCTGAAAGGAAAAACCAACCTGCCAATCTAGAATTCTGTGTTCAGAACTGTTCTGTATCTTGACTTTGGACACACAAGTCTATACAAATGATAAAATTGCATAGAATTAAATACACAGACATGTGCACACACACAAAAACACACATACATGCACATAGAGCTGGTGAACTCTGAATGGAGTCTGTGAATTAGATGTATGTCAGTTTCCTGGCTGTAAGGGTAGTATGGCTATACAAGACATTCGCGATGAGGGAAACTGCGTGAAAGGTACCACAAATACAAACTAATAAATGTACACATATAATACAGTATACAGACATGCTTCCAGGGCAGAGGGGTACCTCAGTGGTAGAGTGCTTGCCTAACAATGTACAAAGCCCTGGGTTCCATCCTCAGTTGCCTCCCCCCTTCAACACACACAAAGAACCTAGTCAGCTACACAACCAAAAAGGTAAACAATCAATACTCTATAGTGTACTGTGTTGCTAAACTATGATGTTCTGTAGATTCGGTGTATTAATTTTCTTTTTGAGACAAGCTCTCAATTTGTAATCTAGGCTAGCCTGGAAGTCACTATGTAGCACAGGCTGGCCTTCTTAAAATTCTCATGCCTCAGCCTCCTGAGTGCTAGTATTAGGCCTTCTTTTTTTGGCTGTATGGGATTTGAACTCAAGTCTTCATACTTCCGCTTGAGCCACACCTCCAGCCCCCTGCAGTAGTCAGGCTCTAAATTAATTTTTTTAGATGGGGTCTTGCTATATTGACAGGCTGGCCTTGAATTCCTGCCCAAGGGATCCTCTTGTCTGAGACTCTGGACTAACTGGGACTACAGGTGAATGGAACTGTGGGTGTCTGACTTAACCACTTTTTTTTTTTTTTTGCAGTAGTACTGGGGCTTGAACTCAGGGCCTTCACCTTGAGCCACTCCACCAGCCCTATTTTTGTGAAAGTTTTTTCGAGATAGGGTCTCTGGAACTATTTGCTCGGCTGGCTTCAAACCACAATCCTCCTGATCTCTGCCTCCTGAGTAGCTAGGATTATAGGCATGAGCCACCAGCACCCTGCTAAATGCATTTTTACTTTGTATTTTTAACCAAAGATGGGTTTAAGCAGGGAATTTTATTAAAGGACATCTGAGCTGTTTCCAGCTTCTTGCTATTAAGATCAGATAACATTCCTGAATTCTTTTTTTTTCTTTTTGGCGGCACTGGGATTTGAATTCAGACCTCACACTTGCAAGGCAGGCGCTCTTACCACTTGAGCCACTCCACCAGCTCTTAAATGATGTTTTTTTGTTTTGGGGGTTTTTTGGTACTGGGGCTTGTACTCAGGGCCTTCACCTTGAACCATTCCACCAGCCTTTTTTTGTGATGGGTACTTTTGAGATAGGGTCTCGAGAATTATTTGCCCAGGCTTTGAACTGTGATCCCCCTGATCGCTGCCTCCTGAGTAGCGAGGACTATATGTGTAAGCCACCAGCTTAAGTGATGTCTTTTGATGAACAGAAGTTTATTTTTATTTATTGTATTTTTTTTGAGGTACTGGGACTTGAACTCAAGGTCTTCACCTTGAGCCACTCCACCAGCCCTATTTTTGTGAAGGTTTTTTCGAGATAAGATCTCATGGAACTATTTGCCCTGGGCTGGCTTCGAACTGGGATCCTCCTGATCTCTGCCTCCTGAGTAGCTAGGATTACAGACATGAGCCACTGGCGCCCAGCTATTTTGTATTTATTTTTAAAATTTTATTAGCATATAATAGTTGTACAGGGGGATACACTGTGGTATTTACATATGTGCTTACAATGTATCTTAGCTTTACCCCCCTATCATTCTCCTTCATCCCTCTCCCTCTTCTTAGAACAATTTCCACAGGTTTCATTCCTCTATTTTCATATATGAATACAAAATACATCTACCATATTCATCCTCTCTCCCTTTCCTTATGGCCACCCCTTCCCACTGATACCTACTCCCGAAAAGTCCTATTTTACCCTCCTGTGCATTATTTTTTAATTTTTAAGTGCACGTTGATAGTCCAAGGGGGTTTCACCTTGGTGCTTCAGGGCCATATATATCATGCTTTAATCAGATTAACTCCTCCCCCCCAATTATTTACTCATTCTCTTTAACATAGCCAAATGAATCAAAGTTTTATGGTTTGTACTTTATATTTATATGTAGTGTTGTTTATACACACACACACATAAATATGACAGTACTGGGGCTTGAACTTAGGACTTTGTGTTTGCTAGGCAGGTGCTCTACCACTTGAGTCATGCTTCCCAGCTTCAGCTATTTTTTAGGTAAGGTCTTGTGCTTTCTGCTGAGGCCAGCCTAAGCCTCCTGAGTATCTGGGATTACAGATATGAAGCACTATGCCAGGCTTGTTTGGTGAGATGGGGGTCTTGGTAACTTTCTTCCTGGGCCGGCCTTGAACCACAATCCTCCTAATTTGTCTCCAGAGTAGCTGAGATTATAAGCATGACTCACTGTGCCTGACTACTTTATATTTTTGTCTAAGAAATTCTTTTTTGGAGGTACTGGGATTTGAATTTAGGGCCTCCTAACTCAATCTCCCAAGTCTGAGATTACAGGCATATGTCACCATGCCCACTTATCACTGCTTTAGTTTAATCCTTGTCACTTTTCACCTGAACTAATATAACAGTCTTATAACAGGTGCTGAGAAAAAATCATGGGCATGGTGACATTCTTTGTATCACTAATTCAACATATTATATTCTAAAGCCAGAGTTAATCTCTCTAAAACCAAACCAAATCTTACCACATACTTTCTCTGTTTACAATTCTGCATCGTCAAGCAAGATCAAGAGAAAGTGCAAACTCTTCACCATGGCCTATAACCCCTTTTGGAATCTGTTTCATGACCAACTCTGCTTTCTGTTCCTTTCCCTCTATCCTCACCTTCCCTCCCCATACACCCAATGCTCTAACTACACTGAGCTACTCCAAGTTCTGCAAGTGTTCCATGCTGGTTCATGGCCTTGGCTTTTGGATGTACTACATGTCTGCAATATTTTCCCTCATCCCACCTCACTTCCCAGCCTCCCATTATCCATCCAGATTGAGCTCAATGTCTTTCATATTATAAAGTTTTTCCTTATGTCATCTGGCCTGTCAATACTTTGCAAAACTGATTAATTTTTCTTCTCAGCTCTCCCTCTTCCTTTCACATACTTCCATTTACTTCCATTACACTAACCACACTATACTCAGAGTTTTGCTTCTTCTATCAGTCTGGTTACCTATGACACCTGAGGTCAGAAGCTTGTCTCATTCTTCTTTGTATCCTCAGTTGTCACACGTAGGAAGTGCTGGAATGTTTACTGAACAAATGAAAATGAGCAAAAAAATCCTTTTAAAATAACATTTGAAGTTTCAAAATTGTAGTAAAAAAAGTGTGTTCACATATGACTATTGGCAAGACAAACAGATACAAACATTTGGAAAGCAGTATGACATTATATATCAAAAGTCACAAATTTCTTCTTTATTGGCAGTACTGGGTGGTGAACTCAGAGGTTCATGCTTGCTAGACAGGCACTCTATCACTTGAGCCACTCTACTAGTCCTTTTTTGTGATGGGTTTTCGAGACAGGGTCTTGAGAACTATTTGCCCATGCTGGCTTTGAACAGTGATCCTCCTGATCTCTGCCTGCTGAGTAGCTAGGATTACAGGCGTGAGCCACCGGTGTCTGGTCACAAATATCTTTTTGACAGATGGCAAATGGTTGTCCCTGAGTAAAGTCAATAGAGAGGAGAAAAGGGAAGGAAACCTGCTATTCATATGAGCTGTTCTGATTTTTTAACTCACAACAATTTTAAATAATTTTTGACCTTTGGCCTAATAATTCTATACTCAAGAATTGACGTTAAGCTGGGCACTGATGTTTCACCCCTGTAATCCTAACTACTTGGGATGCTGAGATTGGGAGGATCGTGGTTTGAGGCCAACCCAGGCAAATAGTTTATGAGACCCCATCTCCAAAATAACCAGACCAAAACGAACAGGAGGTATGGCTCAAGCGGTAGAGCACCTGCTTTGCAAGCACAAAGCCCTGAGTTCAAACCCCAGTCCCACCAAAAAAAACAAAACAAGAACTTGATTCAAGAGAAATAACCTTTTCCTTCCCTTCTCTCTCTTTCTTTGAGACAGATTCTCACCATGTAGCCCAGGCTGGCCTTGAACTCCTATGTCAGCCTCCTGAGTGCTGACATAAGCGCAAGGCCTGGAGTTCAAACACCAGTGCCACCAAAAAAAAAATTGACAAATTTTGGGAACAAATCTAATAACTGAATAATAAAGAAATGGCTAAGTAAATAAATTAATTCAATAAACTATTAAGAAGCTATTAAAAATGACCATTTTAGGGAGTGGGAGGGAGAGGGAAGGGGCAGGGGGCAGGGGAGAGAAATGGCCCAAACAATGTATGCACATATGAATAAATTAATTTAAAAAAAATAAATAAATGGCCATTTTAACTGGTATGGAGATGCAAGTCTATAATCTCAGCACTTGAGAGGCTGAGGTAGGAGGACTGAGAGTTTGAGACCAGTTTGGGCTACATGGCAAGCTCAACGCAGCCTGGGCTACATAGCAAGACTCTGGCTCCAAAAGAAATGACCATATCATAAACTATGTAGAAACATGCAAGGGAGTTTATAATACAATGTTTAAAGTAAATTTAAAAGCATGTTTTGTAAATCATGACTCCTGTAAAACCATGCAACTGTGGGAACAAGGACTGGGAGGTAATATGCAAAAATGAAAACAGTTATTTTATTGGAGTCACGGAATTAGAGTGACTTCTTGCTTTTACTAAAACATCCTTTCAATATTGTTATGAAGTATTTCATTTGTTATAGAAAATTCTTTATAGAAACATTTAAAAAGTAAAATAAAAACAATTCTTCATCCCACCATGCAGATATAATCACTACCATAATTTTCTGGAACCTCTCCACACTTACGTCTTCTTTAACAAACAAGTGCGGTCATACTTAATTTTGTGTACTGCTCGTTTCACTTTAACATTATACTGTGAGCATTTTCTGACACCTATGTCCCTCCTGTGGTCATATCTTAACCAATCTTTTATTGTTGGAGCCTCTTTCCATACCTGTTGGTTCTTTTCTTTTCTTTTGGGGAGAATGGCACTGGGGTTTGAACTCAGGGCTTCATGCTTGCTAGGCAGGCGCTCTTACCACATGAACTACTCTGCCAGCCCTTGTTGTTTCTTTTTTTTTTCCTGTGGTACTGGGGCTTGAACTCAGGGCCTATACTTTAAGCCACTCCACCAGCCCTTTTTTGTGAAGGGTATTTTTGAGATAGGGTCTTGTGAACTATTTGCTTGGCCTGGCTTCAAACTGAGATCCTCCTGATCTCTGCCTCCTGAGTAGCTAGAAATATGGGCCTGAGCCACCGGTGCCCGGCTTGTTGTTTCTTTTTGAGATAAGGTCTTGCTATGTTGCTCAGGCTGGTCTTGAACTCTTGAGCTCAAGTGATCCTCCTGCCACCATGTCTAGTCTCCAATTTTTATTTATTTTTTTTGGCGATAAAATATTGCTATATAGCTCGTGCTAACCTTAAACTCACTATGTAGTCCCAGGCTGGACTTGAATTTGCTATCCTTCTGCCTCCATCTCCCAAGTGCTGGGATTACAAGTGTGCACCACCATGCCTAGCTCCAATTTTTAAGATTAAAAATATAATGCTTTCATAAATTTTTCATTCAATCTCCAGTGTTTATCAAAACACATTTGATGAACACTGATTAAATCCTTAGGGTAACTTTTAATTTTTTAAATTTATTTTCTATTTTTTTGTGTGGTATTGGGGTTTGAACCCAGGGCCTCATGCTTGCTAGGCAGCCACTCTACTACTTGAGCCACTCCAGCAGCTCTTCTTTGTGTTGGGTATTTTTGAGATAGGGTCTCTCAATCTATTAGCCCAGGGCTAGCTTTGAACAACGATCCTCCTGATCTCTGCCTCCCAAGTAGCTATGATTACAGGCGTGAGCCACCGATGCCCAGCTCTTAGGGTTACTTTTTAGAAATGGCATTACTAGATACAAAATGTGTTTGTCAACTTTCCATTACTGTAACAAAATGCATGAAATAATCAACTTAAAAAAGAGGAAAGGCTTATTTTGGTTCACAGTTTTGAAGATTTCAGCTCATATTTGTTGATCAATTGCTCTTCCATCTGTGGCAAGGCAGTATACATCATAGTGGGAGCACATGGTGGAGAAGGCTGCTCACTTTATGGTAGCAAGGAAGCAAGGAGAAAGAGGAAAGGCCAGGGTTCCAATATCTCCTTCAAGGGCACACTTCTAATGACATAACATCCTTCCAGTAGGCCCCACCTCCTAAAGTTTCCATCACTTTCCAATAGTGCCACAGACTAAGAACCAAACCTTTCAACACATGGGCACATGTGTTAAACACATTCAAGATCCAAACTATGTCATGAGGATATGAAGATCCTTAAGGATCTTGATGAATTGTGTCAAATAACTTTCATCAAAGTTGTACTGACAAGAACAGTGTATCAGCACTTGCTTTACTACATCTTCATCATGCTTTTTTTTTTTATTGTACTGGGGTTTTGAACTCAGGGCTTACAAAACAGGCACCCTACCACTTGAGCCACTCCACCAGCCCTGTTTTGTGTTGGGTATTTTCGAGACAGGATCTCATGAAATATTTGCCTGGGCTGGCTTAGAACCTCGATCCTCCTGATCACTGCCTCCCAAGTAGCTAAGATTACAGGCCTGAGCCACTGGTGCCCGGCTTCATTATGACATTTTAAAAAAATCTGTATTAGGACATGAGGTTTGGAAACAGATACGTCTGTTTCCAAATCTGGCTCTACTACTTATAAATACGTGGTTTTACAAATGTCACTTAATCTAACATTCAGTTTTCTCAACTGTAAAACGGGCATAGTATCATCTACTGTCATGGTAATTGTGAATATTAAGGGAGATAATGTATAAGGTTGAACCATATGAAATTGCCAACATTAAATCATTTTGATCTACAAAAATGTTTCTCATATGGTTCAAGGTAACACATAAAGCATGATATCTGGCAAGTTAAGGGGCCAATAAATGGTAGCTACTGAAATTATAATTATGGAAGTGGGATAATAAAAACTGAAAACCCTGAGTTCAAACCCCAGTGTTGCCAAAAAAACCCCCAAGAAACTGAAAACCTCAAAACTTAGAAGAAATAAACACAAACAAAGGACTAAAGAAAAACTTCTGGCTTTTTATAAAAATGTAATAAAGGTATCAAGAGCAAAATGCAAAAGGGAAGTAGAGCCCAAAACTATGAGTTAGATAGCACCTGCCTTTTCCCATCTGGAAATATCTCTTGTAGTTTACATCCAAATGTCCTTACTTTGTGGGAGATAGGAAAGTGCAAATTTCCTACATTTCTAAAAGCAAAATAAGGAATATATAAACTATATAAGCAAGTAACCTTACATATCTCAAAGTTTTACATTTTCTTTGCAGAGTTCTTTTCTTCAATTTATTGCTGTTAGCTACTTGACATATCAATGCCATTAAAATGAGATCTTTGATAAGTTCATTTGTAACACCTTCATAAAAAGTACAACTGAATTCAAATAAACTTCATATTTAGCAAATGTAAAAAAATCTATAGAATAGTATGCTTTGTTTTCACGTGTATTGACTGGAAAACAGGGTAAAGAAAGAAATGCTATAAGCCACTGTTTCTCAAATTTGGTCTACTAACAAGAATAATGTGGGATGCTTTTAAAACTAGTTTCCAAGCTCATACCCCAGATACACTGAATCTGATTCTAGAGGAGGGGACTAGAAACCTATAATTAAACAAGCACCCCAGGAGATTATGATAATCAGACATGTCTGGGAAGCTGCTATACAAATATCTTTTGGCTTTCAAAAGCCAAAGACAAACTCATAATAATCTCGTGGATGAAGAAATATGGGGTGGATTATAGCACAGGTAATATTGGCAATGATAATAAAATTAGAGTCAAACTTCGAGTCTATCAAAATGTATTAATTACTGAGGGTTTTTATTTATTTACTTATTTTTGAAGCACCAGGGGTCAAAACAGTACCTTTGCACATGGTAGGCAAGTGCTCTACCACTTACCTATGTTCCCAGCCTTTGGGGTTTTTTTCTTTTCTTTTTCTTTCTTTCCTTCTTTCTTTCTTCCTTTTTGTGTGTGTGTGTGTGTGTGTGTGTGTGTGTGTGTGTGTGTGTGTGTGTGTGGTACTAGGGTTTGAACTCAGGGCCTTGTGTTTCCTAGGCTTGCTCTCTACCGCATGAATCACATTCCAGCCCTCAACCCTTGTTTTTTTTTGAGGCAGAGTCTCACTATGTAGCTCAGTCTGGCTTTGAACTTGTGATCCTCCTGCCTCCATCTCCTAAATGCTGGGATTACAGGTATATACCACCATGCCCAGTTTACCATGGTGGTTTTAATATATGTCCATATTGTCTCCTGCTAGGAGATGGGACTTCATTTTCCTCTCCCCTTGAGTGTGAGTTGGACTTAGTGACTTGCTTCTAAAGAACAGAGGATTCCAGGCTGGGCATGTGTATAAGTGGTAGTGTACCTGCTTAGCATGTGAAAGGGCTTGAGTTCAATTCCCAGAACTAAAAAAAAAAAGCTGAACCTTAACCTACAGATTAAGGTTAATATCACCAGCAATAAGTCATGTTGATATTATATGCACTACCTGGTATGAAGTGATGAGGAGAAAGACATCTCAGCTTTGTGGTATTCTTCCTCCAAATGCATAACTCCAGTCTAATAAAGAGAAAAAATATCAGACAATCTAAGTTGAGAGACATTCTAGAAAATACCTGATGAATAGTGATCAGTACTCTTTCAAAACATCACAGGTCATGAAAGACAAGGCAACACTGAGAAACTTTCAGGGATTGGAGGAGACTAATGAGACGTAATACTTAAATGCAATATGACATCCTAGATTGGATCCTGGAATAGAAAAAGGACATTAGTGAAAAAAACCAGTAAAATTCAAATAAGTATAGTATAGTTTACATAATTGTACCAATGCTAATTTCTTAGTTTTAATAAATGTACCAGGCAGAGTGACTCAAGTGGTAGAGCACCTGCCTAGCAAGCATGAGGCCCTGAGTTCAAACCCCAGTACTGCCAAAAAATAACAGTGACAATATTTTTGGGATTTACCGGTCAAAATATTAAGAGTTGCATCTGGTTTTATGTTTGTATATCTCAGTAACTGCAATAAAAACAATACCAACAAAAAATGTACCACAATAAGATGTTAACATGAGGGAAAGACAGGTAAGGTGAATACAGGAACTCTCTACTGTCTTTGAAATTTTTCAATAAATCTGGAAGTATTTAAAAATAAAACAAAGAAAAATGTAATTTCTCAAGCTAGGTTGCTAAATGGTCATTTAATGGTTTTAATATGCTTCATATTCCAGGGCTGGGTGTATAGCTCAGTGGTAGAGTATGTGTTTAACATGCTCGAGGACCTGAGTTCAACTCTCAGTACCAAAATGCAAAAAACAAAATTTACACCAATTTACCCTCCCACCAGCACCTATTGGCGCTTGGGGTGTAGTTCAGTGGTAGAGCCATGCTTAGGTTCCATTCCCAGTGCCCCCCGCAAAACAAACCCCAATAACAAAAAACAAAAACACACTTCACTGTGTGTCAAATATTAATCTTCACAATATAGTATTTAATCATTTATTTGAGACAAGGTCTCACATACTGACCAAGCCGGACTCAAACTCTTGGATTCAAGCCTTGCAAGTAGCTGGTATGACAGGCACGAACCACTATATGCAGGCCATTCATTTAATGTTTACAATGATTGTATTACCCACATTTACAAATGAGAAACTAAAGCCTAAGGGATTTACTAAGAGCCAAAGCCTGAGCACAGAAGTTCTAACTTCAGCGCCATGTTAAGCACTGTTATTATTATTATTATTATTATTATTGTTATTATTGTTATTAGAGACAGGATCTCCCTATGTAGCCCAGGCAGGTCTGGAACTCTTGATTCTCCTGAGTACTGGGATTACAGGCATGTGCCACCACATTTAGCTGACACTATTACTATCTTAATTTGAGAACAATTTCAGAAGTCATCTATTTTAATTATTTTGTAAGTCACGCACAGGAATTATTTTTGAACAGTCTCTAGGTTCTAAAGCAGCACAATACAAATGGAGCAAGCAAATATGTCACTGGCAAAATTCAAAAGGGCAGCATGTTGGGGAAAAGAAGAGTTAATGAATCTTTCTTGGGTAAGACCAAAAAAAAGTTTATAGAAATTCAGAGCCATTGTTTTATAATAAATATTGGTGGGAGGGGACAAGACAGCATAGCCTCTTTGCCTACATACTGAGAGACTATCTTCTAAGTCTTAAGGCACTATTTATGGTAAAAGTTGAAACGAAGAGTAGTCTCCAACTGACATCAAAAGCAGCCTAACTTCTTGAAGTTTTAGTCATTAGAGGTTGGCATGGAAAAAACCTAGAATTTATATGTTATAAAATGAGGCGCTCCTGAAACTAAAAGTCAACTGACTAAATGATATTAATTGAACTGATGCATTTACTGCGAAATAGCTTACTTGTAAATATTAATAGAAATTAATAGAAATCATCATGCTAGGGATTGCGTTAAAGGGAATAGCATCTGGTTTAATTGTGTGTGGTGGTATTGGGATTTGAACTCAGGGCCTCAAGCTTGCTAAGCAGTTGTTCTCCAACTTGAGCCACTCCACCAGCCCTTTTTTTCTGTGTGTGATGGGGTTTTTTCAAGATAGGGTCTCATGAACTGTTTGCCCAGGCTGACTTTGAACCTCAATTCTCCTGATCTCTACCTCCTGAGTAGCTAGGATTACAGGCGTGAGCCACCAATGCCCGGCTTGGTTTTTGTTTTGTTTTGTTGGTGGAACTGGGATTTGAACTCAGGGCTTCCCGCTTTTAAAGCAGGCATTCTACCATCTTACCTTTTTAAAAAATTTATTTTCTGGTAAACAAATTCTGTCTAGTCTGATATTTGTTGCTCAAAGGTAGAATTCATACTCACTTGGCAATCTGAATTAAATTTGATAACTCACAATATGATTCTAAAGTTGAAAAAAAGGAAGGAGAAAATGAAATGAGAAGCAAACAATTTAAACCGCCCACCCCAATTTTATTCTAAACTTGAGTCTTCGAAATATATCAAGAAACTTGGAAGGAAAGCTAAAATATATTTTTTTCTGGCAGCACTGGGGTTTGAACTCAGGACCTCGCACTTGTTAGGCAAGTGCTCTACTATTTGACATAGCTGGTATTATAGACATGTGCCACTGTATCTGGCTTACCAAGATGAGGTCTTGCTATCTTTTTCCCCTGGCTGGCCTCAAACTGATCTCCCCAGTCTCCACCTCCCAAGTAGCTGAGATTATAGGCATGGCCCACTCTGCCTGGCCCCAATTTGTTTCCTGGGATAGGGTTTTGGTAACATTATGCCTGGGCTGACCTCAAACCACAATCCTCCCATCTCTGTCTCCTGTGTGGCTGGGATCACAGGCATGTACCCACCATGCCTGGCTGTAAAATAATTTTTAAATTACAAGTCAATAGTGAAGAAATTCTTATGCCTTTTTTGTATCTGTAACAGCTTGGCTGTATTGTACTTCTTGGAAATGTTTAGAACTCTCAAGTATTCTTGTTCTGCTTTTTACTTGACTATGTCAAGTTAAAGGAGAGTCAAATAAATTGAAAAGTTCTATTTTCTAGCACTGCAAAGATCAGGAGTTGAGAGGCTGGAGGTGTAGCTCAAGTGGTAAAGTGGCCTGTCTAACAAGTACAAGGCCCTGAGTTCAAACTCCAGTACCAACAAATAGAAAAAGAATCAGAAGATGAAGTCAGTAAGTGGTTGTGCAGCTTTTCTGTACTTTTAAGCATGTTCATCTTTTAACAGTGGCTCACCAAGGCACTGATTTTCAGCCGAGGGAATAATACAACTCTGGGTGATGGTGGAAGCAAATCTGAATGTGGAGAAAATAACTGGGGGCATGACAATTTGAAAGATCTCTCAGGTAATCAAATTTTTTGAGACAGGTTCTCACTATGTAACCCAGGTGCCCTTGAACTTGCCTCCTGCCTCAGCCTTCTCAGTGATGGGATTATAGGTAAAGGCCACCATGCTTGGCTAGGTAATTCTACAAACCCCTTCTCTCTTAAGGATTACTACTTAGTCTGTAATACAAGAAGACTAACTGGTGATTGGAACTTAACATTAAGGATAGTTAAAATAACTCAATTTGTCTAACTGTATAAACTATTGTTTATTCAGAAGAGATAATAACAATAATAGCTAATGTTTACTGGGTGTTTATTATGTGCCAGTGTTATTAGTCTGTTTACTATTGCTGTAACAAAATACATGAGGCTGGGTACTTTGTAAAGAAAACAGGTTTATTTAGGTCACAATTTTAGAAGTTGACAGTCCAAGATTGGGTGGTTCCATCGATTTGGCCTCTGGTGAGGGTCTCCTTGGCTGTGTCACATCATGGTGGATGACGTCTTGACAGGAGTTCGTGTGAGAAGCAGAGATCACATGACGAGACAGGAAGCCAGAGACTAGGGAGGGGTCAGGCTTATTCTTTTATAACCTGGAGTCTCAGGTAGTATGTTAATCCCTTTTCCGGCAGTGCCCTAATAACCTCATAACCTTACACTAAGCTTCACCTCTTTTTTCCTTTGGTGGGACTGGTTTGAACTCAGGGCTTCCACGTGCAAAGCAGGCACTCTACTGACCCACACTTCCAGTCCATTTTGCTCTGATTACTTTGGAGATGGGATCTCAAGAAACTATTTGCTCTGGCTGGTCTGGAATCTTGATTCTCCTGATCTTAGCCTCCCAAGTTGTTAGGATTATAGGTGTGAGCCACCAGCACCCAACAAACTTCACTTCTTAAAAATACCAATATCTCCCAAAACTGCCACACTGAGAACCAAGCTTCCAATACATGAACCCCTTGGGGGTCACACTCAAACCATCACAGCTAGATACTGTGCTAAACACTTCATAGGCAATCTCCTTGGAATCTCACTATAACTTTTATCAGCTGAGGAAACTGAACCTTAATTCATTGTTCAAGGTCACAGTTAAGTGACAAAAGTTACTTAAATATGACACTTAAGCCTGTATTTCAAACCGTGTTACACTGTTCCTAAAGTCTAATCCAGAAAGAGATTCTACTGGAATCTGGAGTTCTAGCTAGCATTTTTAGAAGGCTGAAGGATGTGGAAAGAATAATAAATTTACCTCAAGAGGATGAAAATGTGTTGCTTTAACTTTTTATTAGAAACTGGCAATCTAGCCTGCAACTTGTTTATGATTCTTTTTTTTTCTCTCGAGGTACTGGGGTTTGAACTCAGGGCCTTGCACTTGCTGGGCAGGCACTCTACTAGATAAGCCACACCACCAGCCCTTGCTTATGATCTTTTTTTTGAAGGGTGAAGAAAGAATTTTATTTATTTATTTTTCTTGTTGTAATGCTTATAAATTTCTTTTGCTTATGATTTTTAATCTTAAAATATGGAAGTATTTAAAATATGCTCTCTACCACAGGCCATGTTTTTACACTGACTATACGTACAGATAAAGAGAAGGAAAAGTAAACAGACCCCATATACACCTCAACTCAGGCCCTGTGCTTGAGGGCTGGCAGAGTGGCTCAAGTGGTAGAGTGACTGAGCAAGCGTGAAGCCCTGAGCTCAAAACCCAGTGCTGCAAAAAAAAAAAAAAAAAAAAAGGCCCTGTGCTTGGTTTGTGTTATGAATGGGAAGACATGGGGTGGGAGAATATAAGAAAATAAAATATGTCCTATTGTTAACCTCAGATTATACCTCTTTTTAACTTTTTTGAGAAAGGGTCTTGCTTTGCAGCCTAGGCTGGCCTTGACCTTGCTATTTAGCCTAGTTTGATCCTCCTACCTCAGTCTCCCAGTGCTTAACTTAGTTTCTTAGTTAAGTCCAAAAACTGCCTAATATTATGTATAAAATCTTACATGAATATGGATTTTTCTGGAAGGAGGATACAAAGCTTTTATCATATATTATCACAGTTTTTAAATCCGTATCTCCCAAATAAGTAAGGATACATTTATTTTATTTTGGGGGTACTGGGGTTTGAACTCAGGGTCTCATACTCGCTAGGCAGGTGCTCTACCACTTGAGCCACTCAAATAGCCCTTTTTTGTGTGTTGGGTTATTTTTGAAAGGGTCTAGCTTTTTGCCCAGATTGGTCACAAATCACTATCCTCTTATCTCTGCCTCCTGAGTAGCTATGATTACAGATGTGAGCCATTAGCGACTGGCAGTAAAGATACATCATTTTAACCACCGTGTGATATAGCAAAACAAAGGTAAAAGTCTGAGAATTCTTCACTGATATGATTGGTTCTGAATTTAAGTGTTGAGACTTAGGAAATTTTGCAGTACTGAAGAAACTTCATCCAGTTGTCCAAATCAGGGAATATAGAAGGTGAAGGGGAAGGCTTCTTTATCACTTGGAGGTTTTAAAAAAATCCTCTTCCACATTCTGATGATTTAAGAAGTACTCAATTTTTTTTTTTTTGCTGTACTGGAGTTTGAACTCAGGGCCTACACCACTCCACCAACCCTCTTTTGTGATGTTTTTTTTTCGAGATAGGGTCTCATGAACTATTTGCCTGGACTGGCTTTGAACCACAATCCTCCTGATCTCTGCCTCCTGAGTAGCTAGGATTACAGGTGTGAGTCACTGGCACCCAGCTCTAAGTCAATTTTTATAGAGGGTATTATTTACACTATATAAGTGATAGAGTCACAAACACGGGATATAAGCACACACTTTTATTTTAATGTAAATCAGGATGAATGGATATTTAAATAACTTGAAAAGCTGTAATATGGAGTTGACTGAAAACACTGGATTCCAAGTCCCAAAAATGTAGAAAATACAAACCTATACAGGCAAAATTTAATAAAAGAAATGATTTTGAAGCCTTACATCCACTTAAACCAACTTGTAGAAATTATAACTTACATGTAATTTTCAGTCTATGCATGACATCTATAGACGAAAGGTAAAATATTAAGAGTAATTATTTTTAAAAACCTTGGTTATTAAGTTATGAACTAAAAAGGAAAAGCTCAATTTGCAGTACGACATATCTGATAATTTAAAAATTATGATTCTGAGTGTCTTAAAGTACTTATGTTTACCAAAGAATTATTACTCAAAGTGTTGATATAATTACTTTATTGGCTATCTGCATCAGAATTACAGGTGTGCATATTATAAATGCACACTCTAAGTCCAGGAATTGAAATTTATGATAAGCAATCCCTGCCCCATTCTGATGCATACAAGTTTAAGAACAGTTGATACAGAAGATAACATTAATTTGGGAATGTTGCTAGATCAGTTTCCCAAACTTCTCAAATAAGAATCATTTGTAGGACTGGAGGTATAGCACAGTGGTAGAACGCTTGCGTAGCATGTGTGAGGCCTTGGGTTCAATCCCTAACACCACACATAAAAAAAGAATCACTTGGGCCTCTATAAAATATATAAACCACTGCTCGTTCTTCCAAGATATTCTGAGTAAAGAGAGCTGAATTGGTGCCTAGGAATCAGTGTTTTGGTTTTTGAATCAGGGTCTCCCTATGTAACCCAGGCTGGCCTCAAACTTTTGATCCTCCTGCTTCAGCCTCCCTGGTGCTGTGATTATAGGAACGTACCACCATACCTAGCACCAATCAGTGTTTTGTAAGAAGCACAGTGGGGAAGGGGGCTGAAAAAAAGCACAGAAGTTGTTTATCTTCAAAGTTAGGGGGAAGGGAAAAGTTAAAGAGTATTTAGTAAATGTTTTGGTTTTTTTTTTTTTGACGATACTGGAGTTTGAACTCTGGGTGTCGTGCTTGCTAGGAGGCGCCCTACCACCTGAGCTGTACTCCTGCCCCGGGTCTGTTTTTGAGACAGGGCCTCACTATGTTGCCCCGGGCTGGCCTCAAACTCCTGGGCTCAAGTAACAAGTGATCCTCCAGCCTCAGCCTCTAGCTGGGACTATAGATGCACACCAGCACTGCATCCAGCTTGTACTTTCCAATACTCTTAATTTTTAGACCCCGTGATTTAAGACCCTGGAACTGGAAACAAAAAAACTTAATAGAAAAACCTTGGATTGTTTTCACACTGATTGTTTACCTTCCCAGGCTCTACCTGACTCTCACTGAAAAGTTTTCCATTAATTTTAGGGTAAAGACAAAACTTAATAGGGCCTACAAATGCCCAGGAGCATGGTTTGTTCCCATCCTTTTGTATATAAAATTCATCTTTCTGGCCTTAAAGGTAGTCCTTCAGTCAAGGCTAGTGTCCCTCCCTGTGCGAGCCTGAACAAGTTTCCTCACTTGTAAAATGAAAGTAGTAACACCTATTCTCATAGATGGTTCAGTACTAGATGAGGTCAGGTAAGTGGAGCTCTGCAGAGAGGCTGGCACCATGAATGATAGCTCTTATTTTTATCAAACCAACCTCTAGGAAACTGTTTCTACTTCCTCATACTCAATTCTTCAACCTACTTGCCATGTGGTTTCTGTACTCACTGTTCCAAAGAAACTGCTTTGACCACGCTCACCAAATGCCAAATCCAAATGACAAATTTTAGGCCTATTTGATTGCATTTTCTGTAAGTACTAGACACTGCCAATCACTCAATTCCTTTGAATCGCTCTTCCTCTGGTTTCCCTCAAAACACTGTATCCTGGTTTCCATATACTTATCTGGCCAGTTTTTAAAGTGTCCTTCTTTTATGGTTCTTTCATTGCTTACCTTTTCAATTTTTTTTTTTTTGGCAGTGCTGGGGTTAGAACCCAGGGCCTCACTCAAGTGCTCTACCAACTGAGTAACATTGCCAGCCCTACCTTTTCAAATTTTAAAAAGTGTTGGACTAGAGGTGTGAGTCAGGCTGGAAAGTGCCTACCTTGCAAAACCCTGAGTTCAAACCCTAGTCCCACCAAAAAAAAAAAAAAGTGTTTTTGGGCTGGAGGAGTGGCTCAAGCAGTATGGTGCCTGCCTTGCAAGCCCAAAGACCTGTGGTCAAACCCCAATAATGCCAAAAAGTATTTAAACTTTACCAAAGTAATATATAGCATATTTACATGCCAGTGACAGCTACCCAGCAAGGACTTCTCTGACCATTAAATTAGCACCTATATCCTACACCTGTTCACATTACTTTTATTTATTACTTATTTTTGAGACAAAAGTCTTAGTAGCCCAGGTTGGCCTCAAACTTGCAATTCTCCTGCCTCATTCTCCCAAGTGCTGAGAGAATTCTGGGCCCATCACTTTTATTTTTCTAGTACTTCTCTCATTCTTACATATTTATTTACTTCTCCTACTAAATTCTAAGTTGAGGGAAGTGACTTATGTTTTACTTATTGCTATAAGAACATCTAGAGTGATGCTTCATACTGACTAGTTTCAACAAATATTAACTGACCGAAATATCCTACACATCTATCAGACACCATGTCTTACAATTTTATACCTTAAATTCTCTCAAATCTCTGTGCACTGTCTTTAACTTACAATTGACTCATGCTTTGCCTAAATGACTGTCACAACCATTTCCAGTCCTGTTCTCCTATGATTCACATTCTAAATTGCCACTAAAGTGATCCAAGTCCTTTAATAAGTCCCTATTGCTTTCAGTATGAAGCCCAAGTTCTTCAGAGTTCTCCAAGATCTGGACCATGACTAATTCAACAGTTTTAGTACTTGCTCGCTCCTTCCATGTGCACCAAGCTCTAACCACCCCTTCACTATTTACAGTCATATGCTCTTTGTACATGCTATTTTCTCTGCATTGAATAATATCCATTCCCAAACCCCAGTGCTCTGTCTGGCTAATTCCTACTTGTCGTCTCTGAAAAGGTGTTCTTCAGCTCTATGGTTGGGTTTAGATGCCTCCTCTCTATTTCATAGAACACAGAATGCATTTTATCATTCATGCCTGGACTTGTCCAACACTAGATCAGTACAGAGTAGTCAAGAAAGGGTTACTGAAATGAAATTCCCCCCCCTTGTGTTATTAAACACAGGAGAAAAAAAATCACATAATAAATTGTTACTATTTAAAATGAGCAGTATCTCAATTGTGCATTAAACACCCAGTAATTCACTGATGGATCCCTAGTTAGCCACAACTCCCATTTTCCTCAGTGACCACTAAAAACCCTCAAAAACCAGTATTGCCAAAAACAAAGCAAAACAAACAAAATCACACTTAATATTAAATAGAAGGATTTAGAGTGAAGTGAGCCCCTACCATTCCATCTCACTCCTAGGGGTCAACAATTTGAAGTGTTTCTTGCCCAATCTTCTTGCGTATTTTGTAAGTATGTACTTACAGATTTACATCCCTGTCGTCCCTCAAATGAAATCAGACCGTACCCTATTCTATGACTACTTCTCAAGAGTATTTTTCTACACTAGCATATACACTTTCCTTGTTAATTAATATAAACTGCGTATTTTTTCATTGACTGGACATACTATCATTCGATCCCCTTTGCTACCGATGGACATTTTAGGTTTTTTCCAGTTTCTCATTATCTCCCCCAGTAGTTTAACACTTTATTCAAGCCCCCACCACATTAACTTTTGTCACAAAGATGATCCTACCTAATCAAAGAGGAAACTGAAGATAAGAAGTGGGAATTCCTCCAACTTCCTATCTCCCTTACCTATACACCAACATATAACAGCATCTATTCTCCTAAGGCAAATTTCTCCACATATGTTGGCCTAACATCCCTTCCTGTTTTCACAAGTCCTTCCTTGCTTTTTTCCAACTCCTCCTATATTGTTTTCTTCCCCTAAGTCTATATAAGCACTTTTTTGTGTGTGGGACTGGGGTTTGAACTCAAGACTTTGTGCTTGCAAAGCAGGCACTGTACTGCTTGAGCCAAACTTCCAGTCCATTTTGTTCTGATTATTTTGAAGACAGGGTTGAATGAACTATTTGGCTTTGAGCCACGATCTTCCCATTCTCAGCCTCTCAAGTAGCTAGGATTATAGGCGTGAGCCACCAGCGCCCAGCTAGGACACTTACTGATCTTTCATCTTTTTTTTTTTTTTTTTGTGGGACTGGGGCTTGAACTCAGGGCTTCATGCTTACAAAGCAGGTGCTCTACTGCTTGAGCCCTATTTCCAACCCTTGATCTTTCATCTTGACTCCATCTTTTATTCTTCAAAGTCTAGCCTCTTGAAAGAACAGTCTATAACTTCTATCATCGTCTCAGTTCCCATCTGTTCCTAGATGTATTTCAATCTCACTACTCTGCTAAAACTACTTTTGTTAGCTCAGGTCACCAGGGTCCTGCTAATTGCGAAATCCAAAAGATACTCAGGCTTGATTTTACTTTTCTTCTCTGTGGTATGTTTTCCCCCTATTTCTTAAAAACCCCTTCCTTGGATTGGGAAACACCACCCTGCAGATTTTCTATTTCTGGAGACCCCTTATCATTATTCTTCACCAAGATTCTGTCCTCCATGTTCTTCTGACTCTTCACATGTTTCCTCAGTCACCTATCAGAAACGTAGGTCCCAACTCTCTCTTACTTTCCAGTCACTAAGATATACTTCTAATTTCATCCCTACTGCCAGTGCCTAAAGTCATAGTTTAGCTCTCCATCATCTATTATCTGGCATTAAATCTTCTCCATTCTACCCATATTGATATTGCTGCCAGAGTGATTGCTCTTTTTTTTTTTGGCAGCACTGAGGTTTGAACTCAGGGTTCCACACTTGCTAGGCAGGCGCTCCTACCACTTGAGTCAACCCACCAGCCGTAGAGTGATTGCTCTAAAAAGATTTAAAGATCCTGAGACTTGTTATTATGCTACATATGTTCCCTATATTTCAGTCATCCAGAGCTACCTATAAATTTATAAACAAGTTGTTTCATGCCCCTAAACATTCTCTTTCCTCTACCTAGAATGTCCTCCTATCTCCAAACTTCCTATGATTTATTTGGTAAACTCCTCCCTATTTACCATCTATCTTTTTTTAAGATAGGGTCTTGTGTAGCCCAAACTGGCTACAAACTTGTGATCTTCTAGCCTCAGCCTCTGCAATGCTGGGATGACAGGCATGCACCATATGATCTGACTTCATGATCTATCTTTTAAGCATCTGTGAAGCATTTCTACCCTTATTTCATAAACAGCATTCAGAACTCCTCACTTTTTATTAAGATGTATTTACACCTTACTCACTCTAGGTCTTAAGTTCCTTGCAATCAGAAGCTGTACCTTCTGTATTGTCATCTGTTGGATGGCTACATAAAAATCGGTGGTTTGATCCAGGTATGGTGGAACATGCTTGTTATCCTACCACTCAGGAGGCTGAGGCAGGAAGATCACAAGTTTGGGGCCAGCCTGGGCTATGTAACAATTTCTAGGCCAGCATGGCCTAAATAGCAAGATCCTAGCTCAAAAAAACAGAGGGAAAGAAAAAGATAATTAAACATGAAATGAATGAATGAGTATCATGTACCTACCCAATCTCCCAAAACTAAATTCTAGAAGTCACCTTCCATTCTTACTATTTTCCTTCCAAATGCCAATTATTCATAAAGACCTGTTTACCATGCTCCTCTAAGAATGTCTCAAATCCATCCCTCTCCTCTCCATCCCAATGCCATAGCCCTAACTTCAGGTTCCATTCCCCCTTGATCTAGATTTGCTCCCCTCCAAGCCATTCTCCACACGACTGCTGGGATTTTTAAAAAATTTTATTACAAAAATACATGCTTATAAAAAATTCAAATGATACAGAAATAAAAGCACAATGCCCACCCAGTATACATAGAGCCACATAAACCCACTCCCCTCCATTCTGATTTCCCAAAGGTTATCAGTGTGAACAATTTAGCATATATCATTTCACACCTTTTCCTTTGCATATACAAGTATATATAAGCACATATAAATATACACACGATTTTGTCTTTTACAAAAATGGGATCATACATGTTTGTTACATATTCTTCAATTTCTTTCTTCATTCAGTACAGAAAATTTCTAAAACACAAATCTGATTTTATCACTCCTCTAGACTTCATTTCTCATAATATAAAATTCATTCATTATTATTAATTCAAAGCTCATGATTATATGCTTTCTGCCCATCTTTCAGTCTCTTCTCAAGCCATTCCAGCATTAAAAGACTGGAACATAAACCACCTAATTTCCTTTCTGAAACAAGGCAGATAGAAACAAACAAACAAACTAGGAACACACTCTGCCATTTCTAGATTTTGGCCTTTTCAATTCATGTTACATTCTGCCTGGACTTTTCCATCTGGCAAGCTGCTACTAATTAATTCATCATAGTCAGCTTAAAAACTGCCTCTAGAAAGACTTCCCTGACTTTTTTTCAAATGTGATCACTTCTCTATTTTCCCCTACACGTTATAGCTAGTTTCTTAATTGCACTTATCTCACAATTCTATAATGATTTATTAACATGTTTAGAATTCCCCTCCCCTCCCCCAATGTGATGGTGAGCTCTTTGGGTAAAAGGGATGTGTCTTATTTACCTTTATATCCTAAAGATCGGATATCATGAAGCAGATACTCAGTAACTTATCGCTTGAGAATTTTATGATTCTAGGAACATATTACTGAGTACCTACTTTGCACACAATCATACTCTAAGCATGAAAAGAAACAGAAGACAGTCTTTGCCCTAAGGAACTTACCATTTTCCTACATTTCCCCTGGTGGGGAGGGACAGAACACATTTACATGGCAACATATCATTTCTGATATACAGGCTGTTTCACAGATTTATAGTCATTTGCCTCAAATCCATTTAGGAACAGGGCATTGCATAATTAATTTAATTAATTAATTAATTAATTAATGAGCAGTTTCTCTAAAAAGGTTTCTTTAAGTATGGCACTGAGCCCACCAGAACCTAATTCTCTGTTTCATCAGGGGAGTTCTCACCTATTCCAGCCTGCAAATTAGAAAATGAAATGACACCATGCTTAAGAAGATTTCTAGTACATGGAGAATATAAAGTTATTTGTCCTTTCATAATTTCTTCTCCTTCCCTAGGGAAATATTAGGCCAAGAGCAATAAATAGCATTAAAAAAGGGCACTGGAGAAGCATGAGCTTGAGCTCTCTTCTTGGTAGCAGTAAAGGGAAGTTAGTTGCTTTGTTTTAGGTCAATGGGTGACACTGCCGCAACAAGATCAGGAAAGGTGAAATATTATCATTTACTTATTGTTAAAGGATAAGGTGTTAGTTCATCTGGTGATTTCAGGATTAGAGACCATACAAATAGAAACAAATTGGGCAAAGGTGAACCACCTAGCTGGAGAACAGGGAAGGCTGATCAAGGAGGCCCAAAGGAAGCCTCATTCATCAGAGTCCAAGTCACTGTCCCCAGCAATGGAGTGGAAATCCTCACTGTCCTCCTCGTCCTCTGACAGATGGACCTGGCTTAGTACACTCGGCCCAGAGCGCTGCTCTTCTTCCTCCTCCTCATCTTCTTCCTCCTCTGATACCTCATACCCACCGATGCTGCTGAAGCTTGTGTCTTGGGTGTTCGACTTGGGATCGGGCTCCTCATAGCTCCCGTAACTGAGAAGAGAAACATGTCATTTCTCAATCTTGGGCACCATCCTCTAGCTGACATTCCCATTCTCAGCACCACTAAGGGATCAACCCATCTCACCTCCCCTGGACACTAATGTGACTGGTTCTGGACTGTTCTACAAGTCCCTGAGAGAAAAATGATCCTGTTCAAAGACATCAACTATGCCAACTTCATATACACAAGAACCTGAATGAAACTCCTCTACACCCGAACAACGCACACTACCAGCTAACATGACCACAAATGCTGACAGCCTACTGTTTCATCTATCACAGTTTCACTCACCTATATATTAGAAATTAGTCAGTAGTCCTGAAGATTCTCATTTCAATATATCTTGTCTCTAATATCCTCTTTTCCATCTGTACTCTGCCTGCCTTGGCTTAGCCTTTGTTAATCTCTGCTGTACTACTGAAGTAAGTCTTCAAGCCTCTAGTCTTGCTTTTCTCCAATTAATTCTTCATACTTCTGCCAGAGTGCTCTTTATTTTTTGTTTGTTGTTTATTCTTAATTTTACTTAAAAAAAATCACACAAATAATGTACTTTCACTGGTAAAAAAAAATTAGAACATACACCAAAAAAGAAAAAAATCATCAATAACTGTACCATTCAAAGATAATCTTTTGGCATTTGACCTTCCAATTTTTTCTATACATATAGATGCTTAAACAGTTTTTATTTACAAGTAACATACTCTATTCTTCAGGAATCTGATTTTTCCACTAATGATTATAATGAACATCTTTCTGTGTCAATTAACATATGCCAATGCCATGATTTTAATAGCTGCATGGAATTTCTGCTGCATGGGTGTAATATGATATTTAACAGTGTCTTACTTGGATATTTAAGCTGTCTCCAATTTTTTTACTATTAGAAACAATACTGTGATAAACATTTTTATACTACCATTTTAATGAAGGTGTTTTATTATTCCTATAGAATAGTTTCCTAGATATGGAATTTGGGAGCCAAAGAAGATACACCTTTAAATTTTTTATTTGTACTGATAAACTGCTATTATCTTTCTCCCATCCACCCTATTTTATCAATTTACATTACCACTAGTAGTTTGGGAATGTTTTTTTCCTTTCCAACACTGGGCATTATGTTATCATTTATTTTAATCTTCATCAATCTGATAGGCAAAAAACTGCACTTCATTAATATATTTTACATATATTTACTGGCCATTTGCATTTCTTTTTTGAATTATTAGCTCCTGTCTTTTGCCCCCTTTTCTTTTCGGGTACACAGTAATCTTTCTAAAATGTAAATCAGATCACACTATTCTCATTCAATGCCTGCCTAAACATTCAGGATCTTCGTAATTTGATCTTTAGCTACCTCTTTAAATAATTTCTATTATATGGATAATGGATCTTATAGGGATCAGTCAAAAGCTCCAGCCACACTCAACTACTTGTGTTCTCTAAAACTGTTTCATACTTTGGGACTTCACACATGCTCTTCGTGGTCTCTAAAATATCCTTGCTTTCTTCTTCATCTAGCTCATTACTATTCATATTTGGCTCAGTTTCCTCCTGTAATCAGCTCACCTCCCCAAACCCCTCTCCGAGTTCCAGAAAAACCCTGTGGGTGCCTGTTACAATTTTCATTTTATACTACGATTACCTGTTTCCTGCTCTCTGAAGAAAGGAGCTACATCTTAGTTGTTTTTGTATTTATGATACTTGCCAAATGCATAAATAAAAGACTCTAAACTGCTTGCTGGCTAGATATATCATATGTACATTAAAACCAACATGCCCAAAGGCAAATTCATTTTTACTCTCCTTTTCTACCTCAGGTTAATACCTCTTTCCTCTTCCTCGCTCAATGCCATTCCCATTTATTATTTATCTGACCTCCTAATCTCCTAAATCAAATTGATCTACATTCTAAATAGCTATTAAGTACATATGTCCCTTCATTTCTCCCCTCCTCTAGTCAGATTCCTGTTGATATCCTCATCATCTGTCTTATATTATCTTAAAGTTATTTATCACACAAATATGATATTCTTTTTTTTTTTTTTTGAGACAGGGTCTCACCAGACAGCCCAGGCTGGTCTTTAACTCAGGATTCTTCCGTCTCAGTCTTCTGAATACTGGGCTTATAGGTGTGACTACCACATCGTAAGTGAGGATTCCTCACAGAACAAAATCCAAATGTCTTAGCATGTCATTTAAGGGTCCTCCACAATATAATCTCTTGCTACCAACAATCTCCTTTTTTGTTCTGGAACATGCTTTATGTTTTGTTTCTGTGCCTTTGAACTTACTTCATCTGTAAACAACCTACCCACCCGCTGCCATAATATCTGCTTAGTATACTCCGATTCATCCTTTTAAGGCTCAATTCAAATGTTCCCTTGTCTGTGAAACTTGCCCTCATTTCTTCAAGCAGAAGAGACAGTTTCTCCTCTGTGGTACGTAGGCACTTTGACTTGCTTAAACTTTAGCACTATGACATTGTATTTGTTTTTTCTTTTTTTTGGGGGGGGTGATTTTTTTTGAGACAGGGTCTCGCTATATAGCCCAGGCTGTCCTCAAACTTGAGATCCTCCTGCCTTAGCCTCCAAATGCTGAGATTACAGGCATGTAACACCACACCCAGCTCATGACATTATAATGATTTGTTTGTGTCAGTCTCTTCTACTAGAAATCCTCAAGGGCAGAATAGATACGTTTTGTTCCTCTGTGTATCCCTATGACCTAGCATAGTTCCTGGCCCTAATAGGTGCTTAGGAAATGTTTGATGGATGAAAGCAATCTGATGCTGGGCCCTTTGACATTATAGATGGCACTGATGCCACAGCCCTGTAGCATGTTGCTGCCAATTACCTGATGTTGCTATCCTCCAAACCATGGGAAGCCTCCCCACCGTCTCCCTCATAGGACATCATGCTTTCTTCATTTTCCATGCCCATTCTTGTGTTCTCCTGAAGCATGCGGAGCTGTTTGGGTCTTATACTGCTGGATTCCACATCAGAGTCACTTCCACTTTCACTCAGCTGAATAGCTGTAAAAAGACAGATTCTGGTTCAGTATCAGATAAGCTTGATGGGCTGAGAGGGTGTGGCTCAGTGGTAGAGTATCTGCCTAGTATGCATGATTCTCAGCACCAAGAGATAGAAAAGGGGGGAGAAAGGAGAAATGCTTGACAGAATTAACATCTTTAGTTTGGTCATCTTATTTTTGTTTTTTTGTGGTACCAGGGTTTGAACTCAAGGCCTATACCCTGAGCCACTCCACCAGCCCTTTTTTGTGATGGGTTTTTTTGAGATACAGTCTTGCAAACTATTTGCCTGGGCTGGCTTTGAACTGTGACCCTCCTGATCTCTGCCTCCTGAGTAGCTAGGATTACTGGCTTAGCTTGGTCTTCTAAAACTAGTTCCTCTTAAACATCTACATAGGCATCATGCCTGTATTCCTCACCTCAAAGGCCTGTCCTGTAACTATGTAGGGTCAACAGTGGCAAGATCAATAGTTTAGAATCTGAACCCAAATCAGTCTAACTTACCTGCTTTCCATCACCTCTAAAATTTTCCCTCTACCACTGCAATTAAACCAGAAAACCATAAGCAGGATCTTTTTCTTAATTTTCCTTCCCCGTTGCTAAACCTAACATTTCATTCTCATCTTTAGCAAGTACCCAAGTCAAAGCTGATACTTGGGCAATGCCTTTTCCACTGTCATTTTTTTTTTTCTTTTTTTGGAGTACTGGGGATCAAACCCAGGGCCTCATGCATGCTAGGCAAACCTAAACCACTGAGCTACATTCCTAGTTCCTCCACTGTCATCTTGTGTGTCTCCTGTTTTGTGTGTCTTCTTTTTTTTGGTGGTACTGGGGTTTGAACTCAGGGCCTCACACTTGCTAAGCAGGCGCTCTACCACTTATGCCACTCAGCGACTATTTGCCAAGGCTGGCTTCGAACCCTGATCCTCCTGATCTCTGCCTCCTGAGTAGCAAGGATTACAGGCAAAAGTCACTAGCATTTGGCTCTTCACTTCTTCTCAGGCTAAGAGATATGATCATTATAGGAGTGAGTTCTGAGTACTTAGGTTGATTTAATGAGACTTCAATAAATGAGGTAGCTTTTGATAACAGCATATGTGGACAAGAACTTCTTATTCAGTCCTGAGGGTGTTAGAGTGAGTAGCAGGAAAGGAGCTATACTTACCAGAGAAAGGATTATCTCCTTCTTCATCACTCCCAGCATCTTCTTCATCATCTTCTCCTTCAGACATAAGCAAATCCTCATACAGGACACTGGCTTGAGGCTGTTGCACAGTTCCTTCCTCTTCGTCTGCAAGATCACCATCTCCATCTTCACCTTCCTAAATGAGACCAGAAAGGGTCAGAGTTCCATCAACTGACCAGGAGACCAGAAGCCACTACCCACCCTGTACCAACCCCCCTGCTTGCTGCCTCACAAGTTAAGTAATTTTGGTGGATAGACTTTTTTAGCTCATTCCAAGGATTAAAGTCAGACTGGGGCTCACTGTGGAGACCCTCTGATATCACCTTGGGATTTGGCCTGCCCTGTACTGTTGGGGCTCCTATCAATTAAAGGTATAATGTAACCATAAGCTTTCTGTAAGGATACTCACTGGGGCTGGAGTCTTAGGTTTCCCATCCTCCTCCTCATCATCATACCCTTCAATATCTACATCAGAGTCTTCCTCGCCCAGCTTACCTCGGCCCTGGCGCATCTGAGTAAGGAACACAAATAGCACATCATTGAGGGACGTGCCTGTAGGAGGAGTTAACCAAGGGTTCTTCACCCAGGACAGATGCTCCTCCCTGACATCCCAGCAAACCCCACTGCTAGTGGGGGCTGTTTACACAGCTCAGGGCATGTGCATTTTTCCCCAGTCATTCTTTGAAAATCACAACCAGGGTCAAAAAAACAAAGAACAAGAAGGTCTTTGGTTTATTCTTACTGTATTATCACTACGTTTCCTTTCTATTCCAAGCTTTGGTTATAGCTTATGCTGGACCCTTTGAGATAGAAAAAAAACCAAAACAAAAAACCTGGATTTTGCACTTTCTAATGGAACCCTAACTAAGAATAGCTATAGAATAATCTGGTTTCAGATCAGAAATATCTTCTAATACCTCTTGAAAAATGGTGACATTTAAATTTTAATTTTATAAATGATTTTAATTTAGATTGTAATGAATATAAAGTAGCAGGCCAGATGTTGTGAACTCTGTCTCTTGAATGCAGAGACAGGTCTTTCTAGTCACCTGTTTAGTTGCTCTGATGCTTCATACACTTATACACTTGTACTTTCCCTGAAGTTCTGCTGTCCTTGACTCTGTCCATTGGAACAGGCAGAAGACAATGTCATTCATGTGACCTGCCACCCCTCAATAGAAATCCTATTTTCACACCTTAATTCCCAGGGCCAAGGGGCCTAGTCATCCTTGATATATGCCATATATCACATCTTCTCCATTCCTCCACCCCTCACCCTCTAGGCATATTATCAATCTCATAAGGAGAAAGAACATCCTACCTGTGTTACCTGCTTTTCTGGAGTAGCAGTGGGAATATCCAGGACAGACATATTGCTTTCATCTTGAAATACAGAGGAGGCATCTCGAGACATACTGAGGGATGTGTTGGTATCATACAAATCAGGAGGCTGTGGCACAAAACACACAATTTAGCTTCTACCAGGGGAAGGAATAAGAAATACAAACTCCTCTTTAAACCATTCACTGCAGAAAAAGATCATGCAGAGCAATTCAGTTAAAGAGAAAACAGAATGGCACAGCTTTATGGATACATTTTTTGGAGTCTTACAAATGTTGGCTATTCTGGCAGATAGGTATCTGGTGTGTAAATTCAGAAGCCTAAAGCAGAAACACATAAAAATCTAAGGGATAATTTTATTTTTTAACAGCTTCTGGTCAATAACCTACTTTCTTCTAAGCCTTGTATTATTGTTTTTAGGCCCAGGGCTATTTTGTTTGATTTAGAAATATATAAAAGGAAACAAGATTAATAAGTTCAATTCCAACAAGAGCAGGGAACAGTCTGATAGTCCTTGAGCCTGTCAGAAGATACTATAAAGCAAAATGGTGTATTGAAAATCCATGGGCTTTGGAGTAAACTGCCCTGGGTTTGAGTCTTGGCTCTACCACTTGCTGAGTAGTTTTAACAAATTACTTAATCTCTCTAACCCTTGGTTTCTTCAACTGTAAAGCATGGATGATATCTACCTCACAGGTTTGTTGCAAGAATTAAGAGATATGTGTCCCTAATACCTGGTACTTAATAAATTATAGATCCCTTCCTTTCTATCTCCCTTGAAAAGGACAGAGATTTAGCCAATGGACAATACAGTGAAAAGGAGCAACTAGATGAAGTGGTCATAATATAGCAAAGTGAAAAGAGTAAGACAAAACCATATTTATCAATTTTAAGTGTTTACACACAGAGATATGAAAAAATATACCAAAATATTCATAGTGGTCAATATTTTTTCTGAGTGATGAAAATGAAAAGTAATTCATTTCTTATTTGTATTTTCCAATCAATAAAAAACCCACATGAGCCAGGCATGGTGGTGCACACCTGAAATTACAGCACCCAGGAGGCTGAGGCAGGAGGATCCCAAGTTCAAGGCCAGCCTAGCCTATAAACAAAAACCCCATGTATGTTTTACTTTGTTTTAAAAAGCAAACAAGACTGATTGAGAAGAAGGTTTTAGAGAAAGAGAGGCAAAACAGAATTCAAAATATTACAGAGCAGATAACCAGAATGGAACAGAGGAAAGGAAAATAAGAGACTTTCTGCAAAATCTTAAAGCCTAGTGTGCAAAGGATGGACTGTGGGAAACTGCAAAGTGAACAGCTTTAAAGTATTCAGATAAATGTATGATGCAATTACAAGCCAGGTGGAAATATTCAAGTGAAAATACATTACTGACTACCACCATGTAGAAATTGAAAGTAACATGGTAACTATCATACTTCTATACAACCAAAGTTGTATTATGACGGACTAAACTTACACAAACACTTTTTGATAATATTCGAGTTTTAAATAATAATGGGCAAACATAATTACTCATATGCATCTTCCTTATGTTAAGAGATAATGAGGTGGGTTGACTAACTTAAAATGTGTATATATGAGAGAAATGAATGATGAGAGGGTAAACTGAAAAAATTAAGCAGTACTACGCATACCGTGCTCTTCATAAGAAACCCTCTAAGCGTAACAAATAACTACCACCATTCAGAAAGGAAAATAGTTGACAGGCTTTCCTCCGCCGTGTGAGGTAGTATGGGAGGAATGTAGGGGAGAAAGGAAGATGACTTTGAGTCCAAGGCTTCCACTCACCAAAGGACTATCCTAGGTCTATCCTATACCTGAGCAACCCATGTGCCACATAGTGGCTGGACTCTTCTGGAGAATGATGACTGATACCCAAGGTTTGACTTACCAGAAAGTACCTTGTGGAAGCTGTGGGCCTATTAGCAAATAGGGTCTTTCTGGGCAAAATCACTCACCTAAGCCCCCTTGACCCAATCTGCCCACATACTCCAAGAGCCTTTCCTTGTTCTGATCCTTGAAGAAGTATCTGAGGGTTCTTTATACCTGGCCCCTCAGTAACCTAGGTTTTGGGATGAAAGAGAGAGTAAAAGATAGATAGAGAAAGTACACGAATAAGACACAGACAGCAATAATCCAACAGAGATCACATATGTTGCATTATAAGTTCAGACTGGAACCTGAGTAGAATAAAAAAAATTCATATGGGAATTGGAAGAATTCTGCATTAAAATATTTCATTAAATTTGAAAGAGCCTCTAGGGACCTTACAGACAACTGTCAAACAGAGTAGGAAACACATTTACTGAATGTTTATTATGTGCCAGGCAAACTAACTCGTTTGATGTTTACAATAATCTTCAAAGTAGATTTTAAGAAAAAGAAACTGAGTTAGAGAAGCTAACTTTCCAAGATCAAAAAACTAGACAGTAGCAGAGCTAAGACTCAACCCAGGCCTGTTTTACATCAAATCTCATGTACTTTCTACTCCACCACAGTGTCGCTAATACAGAAACCAATAACTTGCTATATTGTGTTTAAGTTCTATTCTTTGAGTATAATACAGAGGAAATAAACTCTTAGTATATTCAATGATTTATTCAGACCAGAAAGACTAAAAATTCTTACTCATCATGTACTCTTGTCTCCTGACATGTAATCGTAAGAATATTTTAAATATTACCTGTCTTCATTTACTAGGTGAGGGAGTCAATTTAGGAAAATGGGTGACATGTAAACTACACTAAGATACCTCCTCTAAGGGAATGAATAATGAGGCATCTGTAAGGCACAGGAACAATGTAGCCCATGTCTATAACAAAGCAACCTACACTCTATGGGATACTCTAGAACCCCAAAATTTATGAAGAGAATCAGAGATTTGGAGGATGCCTCTAGCTATAATGGTGAAGAGTTTAGTATTCCCCAAAATTCTGCCTCAACAACTAAGACCCCACTCCACTCATTCATCCCACAGTTGCTTCTTCTGGATTCCACAAGGCCACCAAGACCCATGGCCCTCACTCACCTTAGCCTTTGAGAAGACAAGAAAGCACACGAAAGGCATAAGAAGAAGGACAGAGAAGAATGGTATCTCAGTAAACAGATCTGTTAACAGGTTCCCAATTTCCCAAACCAATAAGAAAATTACAAGAGGAAGTTCATACTCCTTAGACTCACTTGTGGTGTGTAGGGCCCTGGAGTCATTGGGTCCAGGCTTTCTAATTCTGCTTCCTCCAAAGCTGCTTCTTTAGCTGTACAAATATCTTTCTCAAGTTGAGTCAAATGCTCATCATACTGAGGAATAAAGAAAATTAATGAATTAATCCAACAGGTGTTCTGGGAACTGGTAATTACAAAATAAACAAAATAGGGCTGGAAATGTGTCTCAAGCAGTAGAGTGCCTGTACAGCAAGTATGAAACCCTGAGTTCATATCTCAGTATTGTGAGAAAAAAAAAGTAAAGTAAACAAAGCAGACAAAAAAATATCCCTGTCTTTATGGCACATAAATAGTCTCAGTATCTTAAGTGGCAGAACACAGATGATAATCTAGATAAATAAAGCAGAGAAAGAAACAGGGCATATAGAGTGAGGGTAGAGTGGGATGTTACATTTTAGGACAGTCACGAAAATCTCCTCACTCAAAGGAACAACAGAGGATTGCAGAGAGGTGGATCACAGAGGAACCTCCTCTTTACCACCCACCTACCTCAGTTAATGTTTGGTAGCAGATGTTTACAATCTCCTGAGCAGTCTTAGTGTACTGACTCTCAGGCCCTATAAATGAAATAAGAAAATGCCATTACCTTTGCAAACTTCAGTTCCAGAATTGTACATTCTGTCACTTAGCAGTATGTCCATTATCCTAGACTCAGAAAAACTGTTTCAGCTTTAACTTGGTCTTTTGCTCTACTTTTAGAAAGGGAAAATTTCAAACACATAAAATTACACTAATATAATGAACTCCCATGTACCTATCAGCCAGCACCAACAATTATCAACACATGGCCAATCTTGTTTCATTTATACTCAACTTTCCAGGCCCTTGACAAATCATTTTAAAGCAAATTTCAGCATCATGTAATTTCATACATAAATTGTGTAGTATGTGTCACTTAAGGATGCTTTTAAAAATTAGGACTGGGGATATGGCTCAACTGGTAGTGTCTACATGGCAAGTGCAAGGTCCTGAGTTCAAAACCCCAGTACTGCCAAAAAATAATTATGCGTGACGTTATAATGCCATACATTATAATGGTAGATACATGTCATTAGACTTTTGTCAAAAAACAGAATGTACAATGCCAAAAAATGAACTCTTATACAAACTATACATTTGGAATAATGATTTATTCATGTAGGTTCAATTAATAGAACTAATGCACTACTCTGGTGTAGAATGCTGAAAGTAGAGTCAGGAAGTATATTGGAACACGCTGTAACTTCCACTCCAATTTAAAACTACCCTAAAAAAGTCTTGGGCTGGAGGTATGTCTCAAGCTATAGAGCACCTGCTTAGCAAGTGCAAACAAAGCCCTGAGTTCAAATCCTAGTAACATCAAAGAAAAAAATGTCTACTTGAAAAATGAAATAAAACCTACTTTAAAAACCCAACTGTATCACACTTAAAATAACAATAATGTTCTAGTATTATCAAACAGCCAGTCAAGATTCGAATTTCCCAAATTATTTCATAAATGTTTTTATATTTGATTCTTTGGCTCATTAGCGTTCAGCTAATGAGTCTCCTTCAGGCAATTTTACCTATAAGGTGATTCTTTTGTTTTTTGAAACAGGGTCTTACTATGTAGCCCAGGCTAGCTTCAAACTTTCAGTCCTCCTGCCTTTGCCTCCCCAAAGCAGGTATGGGTCACCATACCCAGATATGAGGTGATTCTTAATTAAACTACACAATTTATCCATATGGCCTTAGTTACAAGTTGCAAACTGATAGCTTGCAAGTCAACCTACTTTGTTCAGCACACATGAATTCAGCTTGTAAAAATTGAGCACTATACCCAAAATATATACACTTCTCTATATAAATTATATCTCAATAAAAAGCTTTTAAAAAACTTAGCTGACAACATTTAACAATTGGGAGAGTTTGCATAAAAACTCAAATGGCGTCTCTTAAAAAATTAAGATGTGGCATTTCCCAAAGGCACCAATGGGATGGAGCTGAGTAGCAGTAGCTCCTTTTATATGTAAGGTGCATTATCCAGGTTACCACAGTCCCTACCAGGTCTGTTTAACTCATTTATACCTGGACTCTGAAAGTATCTGAGTTTTCAATTGCTACCTTTATTGCTTATTTTTTTTCAGGACTGGAGTTTGAACTCAGGGCCTTGAGCTTGCTAGGTAGGCACTCCACCAGTGGCTACAACATCAGCCCCTATTTTTGGCTCTTTTCTTTTTTTTGAGGCAGGGTCTGGGTATGTAGTCTAGGCTGGCCTGGAGCTCTCATTCCTAGTGCCTCAGACTCCTGAGTGCTAGGATTACAGGCATGCACACCATGTTCAGTTTTATATTCTTAAATACACAATTCATACTTATTCATTAGACATTTTCTGAGTGCTTCTATGTACATGACATTAGAAATTACAGAAATAAGATATAGGCTATATCCTCAGCAAGTTTATAGTTTAGTATAGACAGATTAACTGAATAGACTGTTAAAAATGCAGTGAAGAGGGCTGATTGAGTGGCTCAAGTGGTAGAGCACCTAATTTAGCAAGCATGAGGCCGAGTTCAAAATCCAGTACAGCCAAAGAAAAAAAAAAATGCAGTGAAAAAAGAAGGAAGTGGCCAATTCTGGGAGGTAAGATAGGAAGAATTAGGAAACGCTTCACAGAGGGGGGTGATGCCTGAACTACACTTAACTGTTTTTCAGGATAAAAGCATACCATATATACATGTGAAGTTTTTGGCCATACCTATTATGATTATTATAAGCTATTATATAAACAAGTCTCTTTTACATAGAACCTCTCACAAGTATAGGCCATCTAGTCTTTAAAAGATGTAAAATATTTAAGTCACATCCTCACACAAGCTGCCTATGCCAGACACAAAATAACAAGGAAGAAAACTAAGTCAATCACCCAGATATTTATAATACGGTCAGAGATGGCTCACAATCAAGAACACCTGAGCGAAAAATGGTGGTGCCAGACTGTAATTACACCACTCAAAAGCCTGAAGCAGAAGAATCTCAACTTTAAGGCCAACCTTGGCTACACAGTAAACTCCAGGCCAGACTGAGATACATAGCAAGACTTTGTCTCAAAAAAAATCCCCAAACAAACAAAAACCAATTAAGGGTTTGGAGGTGTGACTCAAGTGTTAAGAGTGCCTGCTATCGAGTACAAGGCTCTGTGTTCAAACTCCAGCATGGACAAAGGGAAAAAAATCAATCTGTTGATCAATAAAAGAACAGTTTGAGTGGTAAGACTGCAAGTTTCTGGAGCTCTGATATCCCAGGGCCACCAATAGGTTGGTTCTTTGATGGTTATGCATGATACTAGAGAAAATAACAACTGCACATAAGTTAAAGGTCTCCTTAATTGAGCCAGTACATCATCAATTTCTGTATACTGGATTTCTGCCTACAGGACCTGCCTCATATCTAAATTGCAGCCTATGGATTAAGAATTCAGCCTTTATTCTACTGCAGTCTTGAAATCTCAACAGCTCAACCTTTTAATTATCTAATTTTATAATATAAGAAAATTTATTTTTATATATTTGCAATGTCTTTTGCTAAATCATTTTGAAGATGAGAACTTTTCCCTTCCCATTTTCTTTATAACATGTAACTCTAAAGAAATATCAAGGGGGGAGGAGGTGGAAGGGTGAATATAGTGTAAATACTGTATACACATGTACATAAATGGAAAAATGATAACCTGTTGAGAAACTATTCCAGGAATGGGGAGAGGGGTGTAAGGAGAATGATGGAGGAAGTGAAATCAAGTATGATATATTTGATACATTGTAAGAACTTATGTAAATGCCACAATGTACCCCCCACCCAGCACAATAAAAAACCCCCACTAATACCACCTCTAGAATATAAAAAAATCAATTATTTATCAGTTGATATCCTTGTCTATGTTTTACTAGTTATTTGTGTCTGTTATCAATTTTGACTTCTTTTGTGGTACTGGGCTTAAACTCAGGACCTCATGTTTGGTAGGCAGGTGCTCTACCACTTGGTCCACTCACCAGCCCTGTTATCAGTGTTAGGTAGTTCATGTTCTGAGGAGTTACAAAGGTTTCAGCTATTTAACTCTACTACACTATTATAAATCCTCTATGTAAAAATACATATTTTTCTGGGTAGAAGATCCATGATTTTTTTAAAAAGTAGACTAGCAACAGGGTCCATATTCACCTCCAAAAAGCTAAAAATACTGTTCTATATTCTATAGCAATCAGGAGATTACCAAAAGTAGGATGAACAGTTTCGAGTTTGTCAGCTTAGGAAGAAATGAGTCTAATGAAGGGTCGTGCAAAGGTAACAGTATCTTTGTGAGAATAATAAAGGTGCTAGGATTACTGTGGGGAATAAAAGATTGAAGAGAAATCAAATTCCAATTTCCCAGTCCTTAAAAAGTTGCTATACAAAAAAGTCAAAACTAAGATATAAAGAATAATTTCAAGAATGACACCAAAATGATTATGAAAGGTATAAGTAATCATTGGATCAGATTAAGTTATCCACTCACAAAAAGAAATGTTTTTCTGAGTATTTTCCACTTTCTCAGTTATTAAATCATGACCAAAGCAACGACAAATGTCTTCTTGAAGAAATGGATTGGCAGAGCCTACAGAATCACATATAATTCATATCCAGATATCCTTAAATAATGGTAATTCCAGTGACAATTTTGGGAAGTTGACATGCCACAGAAATCAAAAGAATTCCTTTTATCGTTTCAGCCAGGCACCAGTGGCTCACACCTGTAATCCTAGCTACTCAGGAGGCAGAGATCAGAAGGATCGCAGTTTGAAGCCAGCCCAGGCAAATGGTTTACAAGACCCTATCTCAAAAAAACTCTTCACAGAAATTCAAATGGCCAGAAAACACATGAAAAAATGCTCACCATCTCTAGCAATAAAGGAAATGCAAATTAAAACCACGCTAAGATTCCACCTCACCCCTGTTAGAATAGCCATCATCAGCAATACCACCAACAACAGGTGTTGGCAAGGATGCGGGGAAAAAGGAACCCTCTTACACTGTTGGTGGGAATGTAGACTAGTACAACCACTCTGGAAAAATATTTGGAGGCTACTTAAAAAGCTAGACATCGATTACCATTTGATCCAGCAATACCACTCTTGGGGATATACCCAAAAGACTGTGACACAGGTTACTCCAGAGGCACCTGTACACCCATGTTTATTGCGGCACTATTCACAATAGCCAAGTTATGGAAACAGCCAAGATGCCCCACCACTGACGAATGGATTAAGAAAATGTGGTATCTATACACAATGGAATTTTATGCAGCCATGAAGAAGAACGAAATGTTATCATTCGCTAGTAAATGGATGGAATTGGAGAACATCATTCTAAGTGAGGTTAGTCAGCCTGGCCCAAAAGACCAAAAATCGTATGTTCTCCCTCATATGTGGACATTAGATCAAGGGCAAACACAACAAGGGGATTGGACTATGAGCACATGATAAAAGCGAGAGCACACAGGAAGGGATGAGGATAGGTAAGACACCTAAAAACTAGCTAGCATTTGTTGCCCTTAACGCAGAGAAACTAAAGCAGATACCTTAAAAGCAACTGAGGCCAATAGGAAAAGGGGAACAGGTACTAGAGAAAAGGTTACATCAAAAAGAATTAACCTAGAAGGTAACACCCACGCACAGGAAATCAATGTGAGTCAATGCCCTGTATAGATATCCTTATCTCAACCAGCAAAAACCCTTGTCCCTTCCTGTTATTGCTTATACTCTCTCTACAACAAAATTAGAAATAAGGGCAAAATAGTTTCTGCTGGGTATTGAGGGGGGGGGAGAGGGAGGGGGCGGAGTGGGTGGTAAGGGAGGGGGTGGGGGCAGGGGGGGGAAATGAACCAAGCCTTGTATGCACATATGAATAATAAAAGAAAAAAAATCAACAGATTAAAAAAAGAAAAAACTCTTCACAAAAAAGGGCTGGTGGAGTGGCTTAAGGTGTAGGCTGAGTTCAAGCTGTAGTACCGTAAAGAAAAAAAAAAAAAAACTTTTGTCATTTCAAAATTACTTTCCCTATTTATGGTGGTATAAGCAGAAGGAAAACCCCAACAGTTTTGGTTCTAGTTGAGGGGGAAAGAAAGCATTACTGCTACTAGCTATCTGAAAGGTTCCAGAGAAAACTACCTAACAGGTAAGCAGCCCAGAACAACCTAGAAGGCTTGTGAATACTCCTATGCTCACATTTCTGTTGAGAACTTTTCAATACTAAAAGTAACTCTTCCTGAGAAAACAAACTGACAAAACAAGCATAAAGTATCGTAACAGTGAATGGTGCAGGGGATATGCATTTGCTTTAATGTGAAGCATTAAAATTAAACCTCAGTAGCAGCAAAAAGCTTTAAAAAATCAGTGCCAAGTGTGGTATTGCACATGACTGAAATCCTAGCTCTCAGGAGGCAGAGGCAAGAGGTTCATGAGTTTAAGGCCAATCTGATCTTGCAAACTTTTTGCTAGGATAACTGGCATGAACCACCACATCTGGCTTGTTTTCTTGATGATAGCCATTGTGACTAGGGTGAGATGGAACTCAGGTGTTGTTTTGATTTGCATTTCCTTTATGACTAGTTATCCTAGCTACTTGGGAGGCAGAGATCAGGATTGTGGTTCAAGGTCAGCCTGGACAAAAAGTTTTTGAGACTCCATCTTAACCAGTAAAAAAAACTGAGCATGGTGGTGCATGGGCCATGGTCCAGGCTGGCCAGGGCATAAAAACAAGACCCAATTTGAAAAATAACTAAAGCAAAAAGGGCTGGATGGTGGTTCAAGTGCTGGAGTGCCTGCCTACAAGCTCAAGGCCCTGAGTTCAAACTCTAGAAAAAACAAACACAGCAAACACTGGCAAGGATTGTTGTTGGCAAAGTAAATTAGGCCAGCCACTATGGAAATCAGTATGGAGGTTTCTCAAAAAAACAAAAATAATCAGACTGGAGGTGTGGCTCAAGTGGTAGAGCACCTGCTTTGCAAGTGTGAAGCCCTGAGTTCAAACCCCAGTCCCACAAAACAAAACAAAAAAAGAGACACAAAAAACAAAAATAAAACTACCATATGATCCAGGTATACCACTCTTGGGCATATACCTGAAGGAATGTAAGTCAGCATACAATAGAGACATCTGCACACCCATGTTTATTACAATATTCAAAAATAGCCAAGCTATAGAATCAGTCTACGTGCCCAATAGATGACTGGATAAAGAAAATATACACAATGGAATATGAGTCAGCCACAAAGAATGAAACTGTATGATTTGCAGGAAAATGGAACTAAAGATCATCAAGTTAAGTGAAATAAATCACTCAGAAGGCCAAATACAGCAAGTTTTTTCTAATACATACACTCTAGATCTAAACAAAACAAAGGACATGAATATAGAGGTGGATTATTTAGGAAATGGTCTAGTGGGAAGTGAGAGAAGGAAAAGAGAGTGGAGAATATGATCAAAGTACTTCATATGCATATTATGTAAAGGACATAATGAAACCCATTTATAATTTGTAAGAAAGTTTTAAAAAGGGGGTGTTAAAGGGAGAAGGAGTAAAAGTAATAGGGCTAGGGATATGGCTCAAATGGTAGAGCACATACCTAGCATGCACAAAACAATGAGTTCAAACTCTAATACTGCCAAGAAAGAGTAACAGAGGGGGATGAATATGATCAATGTACATTATATGTATATATAAAAATAACCTGCTACCAGGGAGTCAGAAATCAGGAAGATCACGATTTGAGGCCAACCTGGGCAAAAAAGTTAGTGAGACTCTTTATCTCTATTAATAAGCCTGGTGTGGTGTGGTGGCAGGTGCCTATGATCCCAGGTAGGAGGACTGCAGATCCTACCCGAATAATAATTAAAGCAAAAAAAGGGGTGGGAGGGGGAGTTGGGGAGGCAAAGCAAGCACAAGGCCCTGAGCTCAAATCCCAGTACTGCCAAAAATAAATTTAAAAAAATAAAGAAAAAAGAAAATCAGCACAATTCCTAAAGATAATAAAATTAAATTCAACTATGCGTATAGTCCACAAATCATAAAGAGATAAACTCTGGCTTCCAGAACAGACAAAAAGGGAAAGAGAAGTCAATCTATGCCAGACATGGTGGCACATACCTGTATCCCAGCACTCAGGAGACTGAGGTAGAAGGATTTTAAGTTTGTTGCCAGCCTGAACTATATATAGCAAGACCATATCTCAAAAAACCAAAACCAAAAATGAATCTAATTTTTTACACCATAGCTAGGCTCTTTACATTATGTAGAATGGGGATCAAATGTAGATTAAAATACTTAGGTTTTCAAGATAAGAGATTCAGTCTCTCAAACCCAAGTTAGAACCTCACTCAGAATATGGACTAGAAAATTTAAAAGGTAGAAAATGGGCTAGGGGATATGGCTAAGTGGTAGAGCACTTACCTAGTTGTGTCCAAGGCCCAGGGTTTAATCCTCAGTATGGCCAAAAAAAAAAGGTAGAAAGTACCCACAGGGGAAATGGGGTAACAAATCTCACTAGCCAAAGCTAGGCTTTACATTCAGGGCATATCAGATAAAAACCCCCAAAAAACCTAAAAAATGCCTCTACCCTGCCCCCCCACCACCAAATGACCCACCATTGCTTTTCTCATCTCATCTCTCTACCATTAGAAAAATAATATGGACAACTCCAAACACCTTTTCCTATAGATTCCTTTTTGTTTTTTTGAGATGGAGTCTTGCCATGTTGCCCAGCCTGGTCCTTAACTCCTAAGCTCAAGGAATCTTCCTCCTCAGTAGCTAGGATTATAGACATGCGCCACCGTGTCCAGCTTAACTCTTCATTTTTAAGTACTTACTATAAGACAAGTACAGTGGCAGGCTCTGGTGATACAAAAATCAAAACGAGAGTTTTTGTCCTGGGTAACATTGGAAGCCTCACATAAGACACATACACACAAATACAATTTCAATAAAGACAAAGTAACTGTAGGGAAAGGAGCAACTATCTGAGAATAGACATTATAAAAGAATGCTTTGTTGGCTGGAGGTGTGACTCAGGGCAAGAATGAAGCCCTGAGTTCAACCCCTAGTACCGTCAAAAAAAAAAGTGCCTCACTGAACGTATCCAGCCAATAATGATATACCAACTGCCAAATCCAGTGATCATTTCCTAGGTTTGACCTTAGTAGCACTGTCACATTTAAAATGGATACTTTTTCCTTCTTAACAATCCTGTGGCTTCTACAGCACCACTTTCTACTTTTTCCTGTTACTATTCTTCTATCTTTGGCCATTTGGTCATTCAATAGATGTTTGATACTGTGTGCTACACATTATCCTAAGCATCAGTTAAAATTGTTTTGTTTCTCCTAGCACTGCAGTTGCCTTGAGAAAATATTACAGAAATTGAAGCCCTGATGCAAAAACTGTTTCCCGCAGTATTTCCTTTTTACCTTTTTTTTTCAAACTCCAGTGGTAATTGGAGTTTGAACACTTAAGCCATAGCCTCGGTCCTTCCTTTTTCTTGTAACAAACATAATCTTTATTGTCCCAAATGATATTTTTAAAAAACAGACTTTAATGTAGCCTTAATATTTTCTGGTACATAGTTGTTTACTGGCATATTATCTCAATACAAGTACAGAATGTGACATGCTGTCTTAAACCAAATGCTACATCATTATCTACTAGCTCAATACAATACACAAAAGAGGGCTGGTAAGTTACAGATGTCGTATGTCTATTCCCGATCAAATTTAAGAATAAATTGAATTCCTGAACAAAGCAGTATTGTCATAGAAGTAAAATGTCAAATGACAGTTACCATTGGACAATCTCCCTCTATTTCAACCACAGTATTTTTAAAGACAAAGTGGAAATCCAATTGAATTTTCAGATATTCATGATAACCTTTGCTTTTTTGAGTCTTGTATGATGAATTTGATGAAAATCTATCTAGCTTGAATTTTACTTAAATAAGATCACATATTTACGTAAATAAAAATTATCCATAATGTATTATCAAGTGAAAAAAAAAGTACAATAACCATAGAAAAATATTCAGAATACTTCACATCAAATCTAATTCTGGCTAACTCTGAAGAACGGGATAAGAGGATGGGACAGACAGGGAGATTTTTCTTTCTCATTTTATATAGTTCTATACTGCTTGTTTTTTTCAATGATCATATATGTATGCACTTTTTTTTGGTGGAACTGGGGTTTGAACTCAGGGCTTTGTGTTTGCAAAGCAGGCACGCTACTGCTTGAGCCACGCCTTCAGTCCATTTTGCTCTGATTATTTTGGAAATGGGGTCTAGTGAACTATTCACCCAGGCTAGCCTCAAATCGAGATCCTACTGATCTCAATCTCCCAAGTGGCATGAGCCATTGGTGCCCAGCTGTATGCATTTATGATAAATTTTTCTCTTAAATTATATTCTTGAATTTTTGAATATTTTAAAGCATTGATTATTCCCAGTATTTAAGAGTAGTTACAAGGAAATAGGCATTTGCTGTCACTATTTTCTTGGTGGTATTGGAATTTGAACTCAGGGCCTCACGCTTGTTAAGACAGTCACTCTACCACTTAAGCCACTCTGCCGGCCCTTTTTTTGTGATAGGGCTGGCTCTGTACTGCAATCCTCCTGATCTATGCCTTCTCAGTAGCTAGGATTACAGGCGTGAGCCACTGATAACTAACATCCTTCATTATTATTTTAAACCATAAAACATATACAGCATTTTTTAGAACACGATTTCATTAAGATCTACACAAATCTCTCACAAGTACATAGTGTTATCAATGAAATATAAAAATAGTGAAAAATGTTTGATAACCAGAATTACAGAAATGTTATAAATGCTTATTAACAGAAGATGAGTTAAGTAAATTATAATACATACAACTATACCATGGAATATGTTAAAAAGAATGTAGAAATATGTATGCACTAAAACAATGGTCAGGAAAGGTGTCAGTTCTTCCCAGATTGATTTATGGGTTTAACTCAATTCTTACCCCAGTAAGACTTATGTAGATACACAAAAAGCAAAAGAGATACAATATAAAACAGCTTTAGAAAGTAAGAAAAATGACTGACAAAATTTCCTACACAGCTATAGTAATTAAGGCAATGTAGAGAAAGAGCCACAAACAAATCAATGTAACACTCAACAGACTTATGATAAATGTATACAAAGCAACTAAATGGGAGAAGGGTAGTCTTTTCAACAAATCATGCTGGAGGAACAAATGCACATCAATAGACAGAACAGTACTCAACCTAAACCTCATAGCGTGTACAAAAATTGATTCTAAAAAGGGTAAGAGATTTAAATCTAAAACACTAAAACTGTAACTTCTAAAAGAAAACATAAGAAAATACATTTGTGACCATGGGCTAGGCAATGACTTCTTAAAGATGTAACACCAAAAGCACAATCTGTAAGGAAAAACTTGAGAAACTGGACTTTCAAAAAAAAATTTTTTTTTTACTCACTGAAGATACTGTTAGAGATCTGAAAAGCAAAAACAAGGACCAGGAGAAAATTTTTTCAAATAATCTAATTAAAGGCCTTATACCTAGAATATAAAAAGACCCCTTAGAACTCATTAAGAATGTAACACAAAACTGAGCCAAAGAAATGAACTGACATTTAACTGAAAAAAATATACAGAAGGCAAATAAGCACATGAAATGATGTTCAACACCTTTTAGTCATTAGGGAAATGCAAAGTAAAGCCACAGACATAGAATAGCTAAAAATTTGAAAACTATTAGTAACAAATGCTTCAGAGAAACTGGATTGTTCATACATTGCTGGTGACAATGTAAAATGGTGACACTATGGAAGAGCATGGTAGTTTCACATAAACGGAAAACTTATATTCACGCAAATCTCTATACATGTTCAAAGCAGCTTTATTAATGATGTTAAAATACTGGAAACTTCAATGAGTGAATGGTTAAATACATCCTGATACATTCATACAAAAGATTACTCAACAATTTTTTTAAATAAACTATTGATACGTGTAACAATTTGGATGGATCTCAAAGGAAAAATGATTTGTTAGAAGTCAATCTCAAATAGTTATGTATTACTCCATTTATATAACATGCTCAAGTGTCAAAACAATAGAACAGTTAAGTGGGACAGGGACACTGGTGGGTGCATGTGTGGGTTTTGCAAATACAAAGAACACAGAGTTCTTTTGTAGGTAGTGATAGAACAGTTCTAAATCTTTACTGTGGTGGTGGTTATACAAAACTGTATATGGCATAAAATTCCACAGAAATACACACACATGGACAAATGAATAGTTTTTTTAAAGGATGTATTCTAGTTAACAGTAATGTACCAATTTCCTGGTTTTGATACTGAATTACATCTATGTAAGTCATCATTGGAAGAAACTGTACTGTTCTTTTTCTTTGTGGGTGTGGTACTGAGGCTTGAACTCAGGGCCTATACCTTGAGCTACTCCACCAGCCCTTTTTTGTGAAGGTTTTTTTTTTTTTTGAGACAGGGTCTTGTGGACTATTTCCCCGGGCTGGCTTCAATCCCCAATCCTCCTGATCTCTGCCTCCTGAGTAGCTAGGATCACAGGTGTGAGCCGCCAGCACCCAGCTGTACTGTTCTTTTAAAAAAATTTTTTCTAAATTAAAAAAGATCAGGATATATTCATTAACAAAAAGAATTACAAGATAATACATATAAAAATGGCAGTATTTATAAAACAATTTTTTTTAAAAAACTTGTGTAACCAACCCTCAAACAGGTTTTATATAGGCACAGAAAAAAATTTAAGGATACATACCAAATCATTATGTCTAGAGAATGAAACTATGGGAAATAGGAGTGAGAGGGTAAGAAAGGATTGAACTTTTAATTTTATATATTTCTAGACTACTTGACCTTTTTTTGTTTTTTGGCAGTACTGTAGTTTGAACTCAGGGCTTTGTGCTTGCTAGGCAGGTGGTCTAATGTTTGAGCCACACCTCCAGCCCTATTTGACCTTTTAGTAAGAGGCATGTTAAAAAAAAATAAGAGGTATGTTTTTGCTAAAGAGGTCTGACAGGAACATGGAAAATGGGTTAGGAGATGGAAGGAATTTTGCCAGGTGACAATTTTTTTAATATAGACAAAATGTAGTGAGGGCTTTGATGGCATATTGCATCCTGGGGCTTATCCTAGAGAAAGAATCAAGGTTAATTCAAGAGGTTTCACATCTCCTGGGTGATGCTAATTCCCCATTTAAACCTAGATTGGAAATAGTAAACAAGTGAGTTGAGTAAAGGAGAAAGTTAGAATAGAGGAGGATACTTAATTTAAAGTATGTTTCAAATTGTACTCAGATGTCCAAGATGATATGTTCAACAGGTGGTTGAGGATATCACTCTTTACCTATAGTAGAGTTGTCAGTCACCAAAAAAAGAGACAGGAGATGAAGTTTGAGGAGTAAGCAGAACATTCATCAAAGACTGAAAAGGAAAGGTTTACAAGGTGGGAGGAAAACAAGAGCTAAAAATTATCATGGTAGCTAATCACAATACAATTTCGAGGAAGGAACAGTCAATTACCTCAAATTCCAGGATGAGGTCATGATTAGGACTGAAAAGTACCTACTATATGTGGCAATTATGTGATCCTATTCACCTGGTATATTGGCAGGGTAGAAATCAGAATAAAGGGAAAAGTCAGGTGTGGTGGTGAACACGCGTAGAGCCAGAACTTGGGAGGCTGAGGAAGGGGAGAGGTGGTTTTTTTTTTTTGTTTTTGTCTTTTCTTTTTTGGTGCTGGGATCGAACTCAGGGCCTCATGAATGCTAGGCAAGTGCTGTACCAGCCCTGGGAGGCTGAGGAAGGAAGACTGCAAGTTAGAAGCCAGCTTGGATAACACAGCAAGTTTCCAGAACAGCCTGGGCTACACAGTCTCAAAAACAAAGCAAAAACTTAAAAGCTCGCATATTTTCTCTCATATGTGGAATCTAGACTTATATATACATACACACACATAGATATGACATAACTGTGAGACTTCTGGGGGAGGATGAGGAGGATGAAAAGGGAGAGAGAATTACGAGGGGTGAACAATACTGAAATACATTGTGTCTATGTATCACGATCACATAATGAAACCTACTGAAAGCTCTGAAAAAGAGGAGGGAAGGAGGGACAGGGAAAAGACAGAGCATTAGAGAGGATTAACCTGATCAAAGTATAACATACATGTGTGAAATAGCATGGTGAAATCCCTTTGTACAATTAACACACACACAAAAATCCCTCAAAGCCAAGTGAAACATAAATGGCAAATGAAGAGATGGAGATAATACATACAAAAAAGGTCTGGCTATGATTTTTAAAACAAATAAAAATTTGATACATTATACAATACAGATGAACCTTGAAAACATACTAAATGAAAAAGCACCAAGCACATGCAAAAATACCACATGTGTAGTACGATTCTACTTATATGGGATACCTACAATAGGTATCTCAGAAAGAATAAAGGCTACCAGATAGCTGGAGGGAGGTGGGAATGGGTAGTAACACTTTAATGGACATAGTTTGTTTGGAATAATGAAATGAAAAAGTTCTGGAAATGGATAGTGGTGATGGTGGCACAGTATTGTGAATGTACTTAATGTTACTGATTTGTATACTTAAAATGGTTAATACTGGGACTTGTGCATGGCTCAAGTAGTAGAGTACCTGCCTAGCAAGTGCAAGGCCCCAAATTCAAACCCCAGTCATGCCCAAAAAAGGACAATTTTTATATTATGTATATTTTCCCACAATAAAAACAAAATTAGTCTGGCTGTGATAAGAGAAAAGATGGCATCAAGAGGCTAAAGAAAGATTGGAGGAGTTTTGATTCTCTGTAACAATGTGAAGCTAGCCTTTATATGGCAATATTTATATGCTGGCTGCAATCCTTGACAGAAAAAAAGGACTTTATTAATAATTTATTAGTATCTAAACTCACAGATTACTGGCCTCATAGTCTAGATTTATAGAATATTATAGAAGTTCTTTAAGCATTATATTAACCTATGAACAACAATGAATCATCTATTCATATTCTTCAAACTGACTGAAACCTTTAGACTTAACCACCAGTCAGGGAAATAAAAAGGAATACGTGTACAATAACAGCAAAACTTTTAAATTACCTAGGAATAAACTCAACAGCAAAAAAGTTCAATAGCAACAAAAACTATAAAATATGAATCTAAAAGACACCTAAAAACTATATGAAGAAAACTAGAAGCTTTTATTGATAGATGTGAAAGAAAATGTGAATAAATGAGCCAGACACTGTTGGCTCACAGCTATAATCCTATCTACTCAGGAGACAAGAGATCAGGAGGATTGTGATTCAACGCTAACCCCAGGCAAACAGTTCTCGATACTATCTCAAAACAAACAGACAAAAACCATCACAAGAAAGGGCTGACAGAGTGGGTCAAGTGGTAGAATGCCTGGCTAGCAAGTGTGAGGGCCTGTGTTCAAATCCCAGTGCCAACAACAAAAAAAGAAAATGTGGATAAATGAAACTTAAGTTTCCAGATGGCAAAATACAGTACTAGTATGATATATACCCCCCCTACAAATTAATCCACAAATAAAACTTTCAATACTGTTTACTTAAGAACAAGTTAGAATCTAGCAAAAATATTCCTAGAGTTTACTTAGAATAATTAGGTGAAGATAGCCAAGAAATTTAAAATCAACTTTAATGATAAAAAGTGGTATTAACTAGACAAACAGATTAATGCAGAAGGGTCCCAAAGTAAGTTCAGGAATACCTAACAATTTAGTGTATTATAAAAGGATCATTTTGATTAGTCCTATCATAAATGGGACTTGGAAACTTTGGCTAATCATTTTAGGAAGAAAAAAAATTATAATTTACCCTATAATTCTATTTTTAAAAACGGGTAATTTCAATAGTTAAAATATGACATGTATTAGAAGAACATATAGTTGGCTGTGTCTTGGGGGTAAGGGAGATCTTTTAGACAACCATACCTTTTTTTTTTCTTTCTTTTAGTTTTGGTTGCAGTGTTGGGGATTGAACCCAGCATGCTAGGAAAGTGCTCTATCACTGAGCTACATGGATCACAAGTTCCAGGCCAGCCTGGGCTACAGTTAGATGTCTAAAAAAAAAAATTATACTGAAGACAATAATAAAGTGGCTCACGTCTGTAATACTAGCTGTAATACTAGGCTGAGATTGGGAGGACTTCAGTTTGAGGCCAGCCTATGCAAATAGCTTGTGACACCCCCCCCCCCAATCTCCAAATAACCAGAAAAAAATGGACTAGAGGTGTGGCTCAAGCAGCAGAACACCTGCTTTGCAAGTGTAAAATCCCAAGTTCAAACTCCAGTTCCACCAGAAAAAAAAATAAAGAAAAAAATGAAATAAGTATAATGTATAACAATGAAGTTTCTGTATGACAGAAAATACTGTAAATAAAATTAAGACCTTTTGGAATAGAGCAAATGCTACTGGGTTAGTCCTCCCACTATAACCAGAAAGCTGGAGAAAAACTCAAATCCAGCAACCGTTTTTAGACACTGATCAACAACTGGTACAGAATTCTGTGATCTGAAAATTGAGCCCTAGAAATGTCCCTGGCTGTCTGTTGAACTTAAATCAAGTATAGACAGATACTGCAGGTAGTGGAGTCTGAAGAAGCTAAGCCAGCTGGAAATTGTAGGGCAGAACTGATGGGAAGGGCACTCCACAGAAAAATAACATGATCTACAGAAGCTCCTTGTAGTCCTTGGCTGAGTACTAAGCTGGAGGTATGTAGTAATGCACTCCACAAAGCCAGGCAAAGGGTCCTATTAAGGACATGACTCAGTGATAGTGTTTGCCTAGCATTACAAAAAAAGGGGGGGAGGGGAAGGTCCTATAAATTGAACAACTTTCCAAGTTCACTTAGGGAGTTCCTCAAAAGTAGGAGTAGGAGGAATTCAGAAGGACTGGGGGTATGGCTGAAGTGGTGTAAGCACTTGCCTAGCAAGTAAATGCAATCCCCAGTATGGCAAAATAAAACAAAAAACTCAGAATCTTTTTATATATATTTTTTAAATTTTATATTTTGACTGCAGGGTTCCACTGAGCATTTTCAACTTCAAATTCTCAGGTTTTATAGAACATGCCCTACCTATTCTAGACTCATCCTGAAAACAAACAACTTTTTTTAAGTGGGCAGTACGAGCTATTTTTTTTTCTTTTATGCTATGATCTTCAGCTCATGTTTTTTTCCTTTTTATTTATTTTTATATTTTTTTATTATTCATATGTGCATACAATGCTTGGGTCATTTCTCCTCCCTGCCCCCACCCCCTCCCTTACAACAAACAACTTCTTACTGGAGTTAATTTTTACCTGTTTAAAAAATCTTATTATGTATTTTTTAATATTTGGCCATACTGGGGTTTGAACTCAGGGCCTCACACTTGCTAGGCAGGTACTCTCCCACTTGAACCATGCCTCCAACCCCTGATTTTTACTTTTAAGAGTATGGAAAAACCTGCTGTGAAAGCTTTGAGGTCAAAGCGTTATGAGTATCATGAAAAGCTCAGCATCACCTATTACAGACTATGTAGCTCATTTCTAATTTAATCAAATAGTAAGTAGTTAAGGCCTTTAACAATTACTTCTTAGAGCATCTTTGTTAAGACTGCAGAAAATTTGGGTTTTGTTTTTCAAAAGGTTTTTATCTGTATGACTGTCACACGAAATGATGAGCCTCTTTTGGGGCTATGAATATAACTCTAGTAACTGTAAAGTTTTGAGTTTCCATTATTAGTATTCTTTTAAAATGCTATTGGAGGGAGGGGGAGGGGGAGGTGGCAAAAACAATGTATACACATGTAAGTAAATGTAAAAATGATAAAAAAAAAGAATAAGATAACATAAAATGCTATTGGAACATGAACAGAGATTCTCCTCTTGACCTATGTGGTAGGTGGAAGCCATAAGGGCTTGAATTTTATAGTGTACAATCCCACTGCCACCACATGGGTGCAACACTGACACATACTGCACAATTCCAGCTACAGTTTTGTAAGGAGCTGCTTACCTTTCAGTTCTGGCCTAATGTGTTAAACATTCTGGCTATACAGGATATAGTTCATGGGCTAAATACATAACTAACAGACAATGAAGTCACTGTAAGAAGCTATAGAAATATGCTTATATGAAACGTGGTATGTGAAGGATTTGAATAGAAAGTCAAAATAAAAGCTGGGTGTAGTGGTGCAACTTGTAGTCCCACATACTCAGGCTGAGGCAGAAGATCACAAAAACCCAGGAGTTGTAGATCAGCCTAGGCAACACAGTGAGACCCTCCCCCCCAACTAAAAAAAAATTTTTTTTAAATCCTTGCAATTTCTGGGGGGGTGGTACTTTGGCTAGAACTCCAGGCCTCCTGCTTGTTACACAGGCGCTCTACCACTTGAGCCACTCTACCACCCCTTTTTGTGTTGGCTATTTTCAAGATAGGGTCTCCCAAAATATTTTGCCTGGGCTGGCCTTGAACTGCTATCCTCCTGATTTCTGCCTCCCGAGTATAGCTAGGATAACAGGCTTGAACCACCACTAGCACCCAATTCCCTGAAAATCTTGATATCAAAAGGTTTGCACCTACAGTCCAGTCAAACATATTCTAGTCTATAATCCAGAATGCTATCATTACCTCCGAAAGTTTCAACGCTAATATTCTACTTTTTTACCACAGCCTTGTATCTGGGTCCAGTTATGAAGGTATCAATTCTATCTCCTTGTTATCTCTATAAATCTGTCCCCACTTTTCCATTCTTACTGGTATTTACCTTAGCTCAGGTCCTTAGAATTTTTAACTTGAGTGCTGTCCGTTTCTTTCTGGTCTCCATATCTCAATCACCTCCATTTCATTCATTCAATAGCTTCCAGAATGATCTTACCAAAACACTTGTTATGTCCCGCTCTCCTAATGATTTAGTGTGACATACTAGGCCTTTCATGATTAGGCTCTTACTTACCTTAAAAATTCCATTTTATTACCAAACTTAGGTCCCCACTCTGTACTCAAGCCAAATTTAACTATTTGCACTTCCTTATCAAGGTATTTTTGTGCACTTCTGCATGTGTTCTGTCTGGAAACTCTACTGTGCTTGACACAGTAGGTGCTCAGAAATTAGTTATTATAATTACCATCCTTCAAAAGTCAGCTCAAGTCATTTCCTCTTAGATTTCCTGCCTCTTAAATTAGGAGAAAACATATAAAAGATGAAATAAAGACAACCCTAATCCCTGATCTTAGAAATATGAGTATTATTTTGGTATGCTTCCTCCCAAACTTTCAATCTTTCTCTCATATATGTATGTACGTGTATGTACGTATACAAACATCTTTTTCGATTTTTGTGGAACTGGGGTTTGAGCTCAAGGCTTCATGCCTGAAAAGCAGACACTCTACTATTGAGCTGCTCCTCCAGTTCGTTTTGCTCTGATTATTTAGGAGACTGGGTCTCACAAACTATTCACCTAGGTTGACCTCAAACTTCGATCCGCCCTATCTTAGCCTTCCAAGTAGCTAGGATTACAGACATGAGCCACTGGTGCCTAGCATATACATCATTCTTTAAAAGCATGACTGAGAATGAAGTGAATACCTGTGTTCTGTTTTTCATACTTAGCAATGTGAGCACTTTTGGTTATTACTCTTTTAAGAAGAGCTTTTAACCTTTACATAATAGTTCATCATATAGATGGCACTGTAAATAGTCATTCCCCTCACACTAACCATTAGGTTATGAATTAGCATTTATAGCCCTCAAAAATTTTGTATGAAACCAGGCACTGGTGGCTCACGCCTGTAATCCTAGCTACTTGGGAAGCAGAGATGAGGAGGATCACAGTTCAAAGCCAACCCAGGGAAATAGTTCATGAGACCCTATCTTGAAAAAACCCTTCACAAAAAAGGGCTCGTGGAGTGGCTCATGGCGTAGGCCCTGAGTTCAAACCCCAGTACCACAAAAAAAAAAGATTGTACTAATTTATTTTCTTAGAGAATATGCATTTGGGACAATGTTGAATTCTCTGCCTTTTATTCATACACATTTACATCACTGTAAAGTCTATTGGCTTAACTATTTTTGTCAATTGTCAGTGCTACCACAGAGCTTTATGTAATTTCGTACTGCCAATAGCAATACATGAGATCACCAGCCTCACTACCATTGAGTAGTCCCATTAAAAACTGAGCTTATTCAGTAAGAAAACTGGTATCTCTTTTGTTTCAATTTGCATTTCTTTGATCAATAATGCAATGGATTATTTATTCATATTCATTAGCTATGTAATTTTTGATTTGTTTTGTCTCAGGCCTCTCTGGTTGAGAAAGGTTCCAGGCTGACCTGGAACTCCCTAGGTATCACAGGTTGGCCTCAAACTCACAATCTTCCTCAGCTCCTCAGCTTTCCAAGTACTGGCATTACAGCTGTGTAGAACAATGCCTGGTGTGCTTATTCTTTCACTAGCATCTTCTGGATTTTTCCTATCACTTCACATAAGTGCCTCCTTAGTGGGTCCCACTTAGGGTCTTAAGTCAACATTCACCAGGCCAAGTAGCCTTTCTCAACCAGTCTTTTTCCAAGATATCCTTGAGTCCACCAACATTTCTACTGCCAGAATTAAGGATGATTAGCTTTTATTATGTTCAAGAAACATTTAAGAGAGATAACTGAAGAGGCATTTCTACTCTGTAGTTTCTGAAGAGTAATAAAAAATAAAAGCAAGAGACCATGTGCATTCTTTCAACCCAATCCAGTCTTATCTTCTATCATTTCCCTCAGATGAAATATATATGTTCTTGCAATTCCTTTACATGCTCTAGTCAATAGTTCCTGAATATGCCATCTTCTTTCATTCTTCCATGATATTGATCACTCTGCTCTCTGCCCAGAATGTGCTATTTCCTCATTTCTTTCTTGTTGTTCCTTCTTTCACCTACTCCCTCCAATTCTGTCTCTTCTATCTGGCAAACTTAAAGCCACATTACTTGGGCTGCTAAATGTTACAGGAGAAAGTCAATTAAACATGTGGACTGTTAGTCAAAACCTTGGTATGCTAGGAAATTCTCTCAAATGCCCTTAGCTGCCACTTCTTTTGCTTATGAATCATATGATATTGCCAGTTGCTTAATTCTTTCAATATGTTCCCACTTAGGATAAAGTAAAACTCTTAAGTATACCATTCTGAATACCTAACTGGTTAGTCACTTACCAACATGACACTTTCATGCAACCAAAAAACTTAAACCTAACAAGCAATTTCATGCCTCTGTGTCTTTACATATTGCTCTTTTACCTAAAATTTGTTTGAAATCTTCCATATTCTTTATATACCAAACATCACTGGTCCTTTAGAAGTCAGCTTAAGAAAATCCTCTTCCAAAAGTTTCCTCTAATCCCACTCTGATTTAGATATACTGTCCCATAGCACTCTGTGGAAGTTTCTAACATAACATTTAAGTACTATAACTTTTTTTTTGCATACTTGGGTTTGAACTCAAGAGTCTATACCTTGAGCCACTCCACCAGTCCTTTTCATGAATGGTTTTTTCTAGATAGGGTCTCACAAACTATTTGCTCAGGAAGCTGGCTTTGAACCTTGATCCTCCTGAGTAGCTAGGATTACAGGCGTGAGCCACCAGCACCCAGCACTAAATACTATATTTTTTCCTGTCTCTCTCATTGAATTATAGCCACTTTGGATCAAGGACTATATCTAATTTGATTTTATTTGTAGCATCTATCAGTGCTAGCGCATATTAAGATCACCAGTATTTGTTTAACACAACTCATTCAAAACTGAATTTTTATTAGTTTGCTTATGAAGGCTTCCCTAACCCTCAGATTAAGATGCTACTCTTGTCTAGTATACTTTTGGGTTGCTTTGTTTGGTTTTTTTTTTTTTGGAGGTACTGAACTTAGAACTCAGTGCCTTGTGTTTGCTAGGCAGGCACTCTACCACTTGAGTCATGTCCCCAATCCCTCTAGCACACTTTGTATATCCTTCCATTATAGTGCTTGTCAAGTAGCATTTTAACTGTCTACCAACTGAACTGTGAATTACTTGAGGACAATGACCATCTTTCTTATTAAAAGAGTTAAGTAGCTAGTAGACAGCCTAGCATATTCTATTCAATCAATTCATGTACTAAGCAAAATTCCACTCACCAAAGAAGTTTGTCATGGTCTACAGGAACACATTTTGCTAAGCTCCATCTAGTTCTGGGGCATAAGTTCTCATCTTTTGGAAACACAGTGATGTCTCAAAGCCCAAATTAATATCCATTTGATTTTTATTTACACCTCATTTTTCTCTGCTTTACAAGATTTCAAAAGAAGCAAAGATTACTTTTCATCATTTAAAGTTTAATGGTAGCCAGGCGCAGGTGGCTCACCCCTATAATCCTAGCTACTCAGGAGGCATAGATCAGGAGGATCGTGGTTCAAAGCCAGCCCGAGGCAAATAGTTCAAGAGACCCTATCTCGAAAAAAAAAAACCCCACCACAAAAGAAGGGCTGGTGGAGTGGCTCAAGTGGTAAGAGTGCCTACATAGAAAGTATGAGTTCCTGAGTTCAAACCCCAGTGCCACCAAAAAAAAAAAAAAATTAATGCTAAACTTTACAAAACACACACTAAATTATATGACTACTTTAATTTTTTTTGGAGGGACTGAGATTTGAACTCAGGGCTTCACACTTGCAAAGCAGGCGCTCTACTGCTTGAGCCACACCTCTACCTCCAGTTCAGTATATGCCTACTTTAAAAAAACAGTAAGACTTAGTCATTTGAGTCTGTTATCACTGCTCAAGGTAGCTTTATGTGCTTAAGTTTTAATAATGTTAACTAATGTTGGATGGATAGATTGATGAAAAGTCAAAAAAACAAATACCCACCATTGTACTTAACACTGTTGGCCAGAATAAGGTTTACATCATCTAGAAAGCTCTCTCGACTCTGGTATTTGTGCTTGGAGATATTCTACAATAAAAAGAACCAGGCGCTCAAATACACGTACAAAACTACGTTAATTACAAAAGGGAATTTCAGATCAATCACTCACCTTACGTATAGTCTCTAAATCCATTGGATTGATAATCACTTTGTAATAATCTGGAACAAACTTCTTATTAACTGGGTGATGAAATGGCCAAGACTAGTAGAAAGAAAGCATAGGAAATTAAATGGAAACCTCTCTTTATACCAGTGACTCCCAACCTATGTGGAGTCAAATACTGCTGACAAAAACTATGGACCCTTTTCCCAGAAAAAAAAAAACAAAAAAAAAACCCCACACACAAAATTGTATATATAGTTTAAGGTGTTCATAGATTCCTTTAAGGGTACAGCGTTAGAACCCTTGCTGTACATTCACAATTAAAATTCCTTACTCCAGGGCTTGATTTCTAGAAGTGAAAAAAACTCAAAAAACCAACTTCATTCCATAGTTCCATTCAGAAGTTCTGTAGCATTATACATATAGATCATATGACTACAACACCAAAAGAAAACTCAGTTTTGAATTTCTGAGGAAGATCATTAAAGCAAAATGGTCCATAGAGTTAACACAATAGATGACGGCCCTGCCACAATGAATTGAAAATGAGCTGGGGGCACAGCTCAAGTAGTAGAGCACTTGCCTAGGGTCTTGAGACCCTGGATTCAGCCCTCAGCACCACAGGAAGAAAATTCCGAACAGAAACAAAAGACAACAAACATTGGGCAATTACCAAAGTGTTGTTTATATATAAGTACCTCTAAATCAAAAGTCTCCCATTAGATGGCATCCTTTCTCTCCAGGGCTATTCAGAAGCATTCAAATACTGAATGTCAAGACAGGAAGCAAGAACCATCCAAATACTCCTGGCATCTTTGATTTCACTGACAATATATATATATACACATAGCAAAAAGGTTGATATTTGCTTAAAATTACATACCAGTTTCTATTGACATACACCACCACTCAGAATCTGTAACATGCATACACAAGCATACCCTATACTTCTTTCCTCTCCTCTGTACTGTCCTTACAATATTTAGCATGAAGACCACTTACATCTGGAACTGCCATCATTTTCTGAGTGACAATGTTGTCCAGAATGAAAGAAAATGCCACTTGGTCATCATCATCCAGCAAAGGGTTGATAGCTTTCTCTAAACGAGCCAATTTATCTTCTTTCTGAAATAAAACAAAGCATAGAAAAGTTTAGGGTAATTTAAAAGGCTGAAGGTAGTTGGGGGAACAGCTCAAGTGGTAGAGCACCAGCCTAGCAAGCAGGAAGCCCTGAGTTCAAACCCCAGTAACACCAAAATAAATAAATAAATACTAGGAAATAAAATTTAAAAAAAGAAAGGCTGGGAGTGTAGCTCAGCACAGCACTTGCTTAGCACGGGCTAAGCCGTGGATTTTATCCCAGTACTACAAAAAACATTAAGTAGTATAATTTAGCTGAGCGCCTGTGGATCATGCCTATAATCCTAGCTAATCAGTAGGCAGAGATCAGCAGGATCGCAGTTTGAAGCCGCCCGCCTGGGCAAACAGTTTGTGAGACCCTATCTTGTAAATACCCAAACAAAAAAGGGCTGATGGAGTGGCTCAAGTAGTGGAGCACCTGCTTAGCAAGCACAAGGCCCTGAGTTCAACCAACCAATACCGCCCCCCCCACAATATATAATTTAAGGTTCAGCTAGTTGACTATGATTTTTGCCCCAAAAAGCTTAATTCTGAATTATTTACTAATCAGTTCCAGGGAAAAGCCTAGATAAATGATATTCTAGAAAAATGGTGAAAAAGGGATTTGTCAACAAGTTCCTTAGCTGTTCTACAGTCTATTCTCTAGCACCAAAAATATACATCCTTAGACATTAATAGCTTAGTTCCCACAACAAAAACATCTTCAGCAAATGAGGCTTTAATTTCATGCGGCTTTTTCCTTCTTTTTTGGGGGTATGGAGGGTACTGAGGTTTGAATTCAGAGCTTCGTGCTTGCTACACAGGCTCTGTTTTTTTTTTTTTTTTTTTTTTTGGTGAAACTTACTAAAAACACGGAATGTTACTACTGATTAGTATTTCTTTTATAAGGGGACCTAACCCAATAGGTTTATTTCAGACTCTGTACTAAGAAAACCTTTGTGATCTCATTGGTCTGTATCCTCTCATCAACACTGTCTTGTCAGTCTTTTTAAATTTAGCTTTTCAGGGCTGGAGGTATAGCTGAAATGGTAGAGCTTGCCTAGAGGCCCTGAGTTCAAAATCCCAGTATCACTAAAAAAAATAATTTTTTAGAAATGGGTACAAAGTGGCATCTAATTGTAGTTTACAAATTTTCATTTCCCCAAGAATCAATCAGGTTGAGAATCTTTTCATGTTTGTTGGTAAGTTATTCTTTATATGAAATATTTACTCCAGTATCAACAACAACATCATGCTTATATTTTTATAAACTGGTAAGGTGTTACCATTGTTTTTGGTAAGAAGATAGATTTATAGAAGGGTTGGAGATTTAGCTCAGTAGAGTGCATGCCTAGAAGGGCAAGCTCTGGGTTGAGACCCTAGCACAGGAAAAAAAAAAAAAAGTAGGCCAGAAAATTGGATATGGATGAATTTTGTTTTATTTTATGGTTTTTTTTTTAATGGCAGTACTGGGGTTTTAATGCAGTGCTTTGTGCTTGCAAGGCAGGTGTTCTATTCCTTGAGCCACATCTCCAGCCCAAGTAGCTTATAAAAATAAGATATTAAAATTCCTCCCTACGAAAACACAGACTAGTCTCAGCTACAGGTGATTTCTTGTGAAGTCATTTTCCTTTGTCCTTTCTAAAAAGTCACATAGGTTCTGAATCTTAATCTTAACATTACATTTAATAGTCATGATGCCTAGAGCAAATCATTTTCCTCTATGAATTTAGTTTTCCCATCTATAAAAGGGACTGGCCTATAAAATTTCTAAGGTCCCTTCCAGCTCTCACATACCAAAGATCTGCCACTTCCACATATACTCTTCCTTCTGTTAAATTCCCTACTTCCTAAACTCTACTACCTCCACTTTTCTCTCATTCTTAATGTCTTACCTCTTTAAGTTTTTCGTCACAGAGATCCAGCATGGATTGAGAGATCTGGGTCAATGAGTGTTTTGGCCCTAGAGAGGAACAGTAAGAGATGGGACCATTAAAAATAGGAGGCAAAGAGCTGCCAACACCTCTCCATTCTTTTAACACATGTACTTAAGAACTTAGTAGTGTCAGGCACCAGCCTAACTGCTAGGTTAGGCAGGTAGACCACTCTTACCTCCATTTTTCAATACACGGTATGAACAAATGAACTAATTTTAACTCTTATTTAGTTTGCATCCATGCACATTAGTAATACTACTACTTTTAATACACTGAAAATCATTCTATGGATGGGAAATGACTAAGAATGGCTGAAGAGATCAATAGATAATTTGTAATTTTTCAATTTGGGAGACACAATTTGTATTTACAGTTTTTGTTTGCAGAGCTAGTAGTTTGTGATGTTTGCGTTTCTGGCTAATCTAAACCCTTTGTTAAAAAGAATCACCATCACAAATCAGACTACTAGATTAGTTTCCCTGAAATCCTTATCAAGAGATTTGGAAAATTCGTGATCCAGACCTATCTATCTCTTACACTCCCTGCTTATATCTTAGGGATAATTAACACATTTTCGAGCAGGTCATGGTTGGCACATATCTGTTCTCCCAGGTATTCAGGAGTACTGAAGTAAGAGGCCAGCCTAGGCTAAATTGTGAGACCCTAACTCAAAAAACACATTTTAATCAAGCCAGTAATTCCGACCACTTCCTTTCAATATCCTTTGCTAGATTATCTTCCTCCATATGTCCATTTCTGTTCATGTTCTCCAGAGCCTATGCTCAACTAATTATTTAATTCTGAATTTGTTTGGTTATTTATTCAGCAAACATTTAATGGCTGTGTAAGACATGTTCAATGATGAGAATGTAAGAATAAATAAGACAAGTTCCTACTGTAGAAAATTTTTAGATTTGCAGGATACAGTTTAAGCACTTTAAGTATCTATGGATGAAATGATACATCTGGAAACACATACTAAACAAGCTTGGCCATGCACCAACAAATTGTTGAACTAGGTAAAGAAGTACATGAGGTTTATTTCCTCTTCACTCTACTTATATGTCTAATAATTCCCATAATAAAGTTTTTTTAAAACAAACTATTAGTGTAAATATACTGGCGGCATATGGAATGTATTCTAAATTGTTTTATATCAAATCTGCTTCTTAAGTTGTAGAGCTAGGTGCTGGTGGCTCCCACCTGCGATCCTACCTACTTGGGAGGATGAGACCAAGAGGATCATGCTGTGACCAGGCAAATAGTTCGCCAAGACCCCCATCTCCAAAATAACCGGAGCTAAATGGACTGGAGGCATGGCTCAAGTGGTAGAGCATCTGCTTTGCAAGAGAGAGGCACTAAGTTCAAACCCTAGTCCCACCAAAAAATAAAAAAAAGGAGTAGAAAGCTTGCTCTAACTCACATTTAAGCAGACTCATTGAAGAAGGTAAGTCCAACAGGTAAACAAGGGAAGGAAAAGTGTGCAAAGACACAGAAACAAGCAAATTCATGGAAACATACTGAAGTACATTTCACACCAGAATCATAAATAGTTTGATACCACTGAAATACAGGTAGAGGGGTGTGTGTGTCTCAAAGTTAGGAAATGGAAAGACAGGAGGCATCACATTCCAAAGATATCATAGACAATAGAAAACAGCTAAATATTTTATACTGGAGAGTAACTTTCCTTGTCTTTTTTTTTTCCTTTCCACTTCTGGGAATTAAACCCAGGCCCTGATACTTGCTAGGCAAGTGTTCCACCACTGAGCCATATCCCCAGTTTGAGAGAGTAATTTTTCAAATTTGAGTTTGGGGGGTGGTAAGGGAAGACACCATGTAAAATGTTAAGAATTAAGACATCGAACAGAAGGAAAGTTTGAAAGCTGCTTTAAGAAGTCAAAAAAGAGATGACGTGGGTTTCAACTAACACAGTAGCAATGGAAATGGAAACGAAGACACAATTTTGTTATCTATGATACTAAGAAGAAGAGATGATGGAATCAATTAGGACTAAGATTTCTAGGATGCACAACTAAATAGACAAAAGTATTAATCTAAATAGACAATCAGACAATGAGAAATGGATACATCTGGCAAACAACTAGAAGCAAGAGTATAAGAGGCCAGGGTACAGTTATATCAATAGATGTACACTGGGTGAAATTTTTTTTGTTTGTTGGTGGCACTGGGGTTTAAACCTCATGCTTGCTAGGCAGGTGCTCTACCTCTGGAGCAACTGTGCCAAACCCCAACTAATGAGAAAAACACAGGAGGACATGATTACGCAAAGTACTCCTGGAAAAGGGCAACAGTGTTAAAGCACTAAAATTCAAGAAAGATATGTCTGGCTGGACACAGGGTTGGTGGTCCAAAAAAAGTGAATTTTGCTGCACATGCTTAAAAATGCAGAGAGTAATGCTGAACTTAAGGGTTTAGATGTAGATTCTCTGGTCATTGAACATATCCAGGTGAACAAAGCACCCAAAATGTGCCACTGAACTTAACAGATCTCATGGTCGGATTAAACTATACACGAGCTCTCCCTGCCACACTGAGATGATCCTCACTGAAAAGGAAAAAAATGTTTCTAAACCAGAGATTGCAAAGAAGAAATGAGATGAAAGAAATACCAGAAGAAATGAAAGAAACAAAACTTATGGTATGGGAATAAATTAAGCATAAAACAAATGCAAATACAAGTGAAAAAAAAAAGATTTTCTAACAAGATGCAAAGATTCTCAGTGCCATTAGGGACATACAAATCAAAATCCCAAGGAGTTACCTCTTCACATGTACTAGAAAAAAGAAGAATGGACAATAGGCTAGAAACAGTGGCTCCAGTCTAAAATCCTGGCTAACCAGGGGGCAAAGAGTGGAAGCCTCTTGGATTCAAAGCCAGCCCAGACAAAAAGTTTGCAACATCTCAGTCAATGGGAAGCACAAATAGGAGCACTGCAGTCCAGGCAGGACAGGGCAAAAAGCAAGACTCTATCTCAAAAATAACCAACACAAAAAAGGGCTGGCAGTGTGGCTCAAGTGGTACAGCACCTACCTACCTACCTAACCAAGCATGAGGTCCTGAGTTCAACCCCCAGAACAGAAAAAAAACCAAAAACAAATGGACAATAACAATGTAGTCAACAGATCCAGCAATTAGGAAAGCTACTGGTAGAGAAATTTAACAGAAGACAAGTGCCAGTGTTATAAGGCATGTATGTACAACCAAAAAAAAAAAGTATAGAGAAGAATGTATTAAACATTGTTTAAAAGCACAGACTGTGGAGTTAGTTATACCTAGATTAGTATTTCCACTCTGCCACATTTTAGCTGCATGGCCACCTTGAGTCAACTTATTTCAACACCACAGTCCCAAGCTGAGTGCAATGAATGGTGTGCATGAGTAGTTGCAGCTACTTGGGAGGCTGAGGCAGGAGGGTCACTTGAGTTCAGAAGTTTGCAACCAGCCTGAGGATCATAGCAAGAACCACCTTCTCAAGAACATACAGCTGGGCGCCAGTGGTTCACACCTGTAATCCTAGCTATTCAGGAGGCAGAGCAGGAAGTTCGAGGTTCTAAGCAGCCCCAGGCAAACAGTTCTTAAGACCCTATTTCGAAACTACCCAACACAAAAAAGGGCTGGCAGAATGGCGCAAGTGGTTAATAGTGCCTGTCTAGCAAGCATGAGGCCCTGAGTTCAAACCCCAGGAGGGCCACCAAAAAAAAACATAATGGAAAATGATCATGATAACAGTGTCCATTTCAAAGATTTCTTATGAGAAAATAAAGAGAATAAGTCAGGTATGACTCCTGGGAGGCTGAGGTAGAAGAATCCCAAGTTCAAGGCCAACTTGGGCTACATAACAAGATCAGGACCAGCCTACCCTTTGTAGGCAAGACCCTATAGTAAGGAAGGAAGGGAGAGAGGGAGGGGGAGGGAGCGATGGGAAAAGGAAGGAACAAAATAATGCAAGTAAGGAAATCTGATGCCACTGATGGTACTACTGCCATTATTATTTATTAGCATTTGGTGATGAGGATAACAAAATAGTGAAGTAGAGACGGGGGGAACATAAGACTATAAGAAATTTTTAAATTACTAATTGTTTATTAAAATATCCACTTCAATGACCTATAGGGACCTCAAGTTTGGTATCTGCAAAGTCTAATCTTACCTCCCCAACTCCCTTACAACCTAATTTTTGCTTAAGTAATTATCCTTGCAACCTGAATGACAACTGAGTCTAACATAAATTTGTTCTTCCCTTCTGTATGTCTGGCACTCTCATCAGCCCTGGGAATATAAACGTAAATAACAAATCTCTCTAGGAGATCACCAAGTGGCCACATATACAATATATAATTAAGGCATAGCAAAAGCTTTAAAGCTGATTTAATTGTGCTATGTAGCCCATAGTATTAAAAAAAATGAATACTTTAGTCTATATATGATTAAGTCTTTATGAAGAGACGACATGACTTGGTCTAGAAATATGAATGGAAACAACACTGAAGGGAAGAAAAGAATCCAGAGCCAGTGGCTCAAGCCTGTAATCCTAGCTATTTTGGGAGATTGAGATGGAGAAGACTGTGGTTTGAGGCCAGCCAGGGCAACAATTCACAAGACTCCATCTCTTAAATAACCAGAGCAAATTGGACTAGACGTGTGGCTCAAGCAATAGAGTACCTGTTTTGCAAGCATGAAGCCCTGAGTTCAAATCCCAGTCCTACCAACAAAAAAAAAGCATTTCTGAGAGAAAAGACTGAGTCAAGTCATGAAGAAACAGCATAGGATAGTTAATGAAATGTAACAATGAGTGTGGCAGGAGTTGATAGTGGGTATGCTAACCAGTTACTGGAGATAAGATTAGATAAATACGTTGGGCAGGCTTGTGAAAGACTTAAAATCTAGATACAACTATTGTTCCATGTTTACAGATGAAAAAAACTGAAGAATCTATGAGAAGTTAAATAACTTATCTGCACTAACTCAATTACTAATGTTTGTACTTGTTATTATCTTTATACTTAACATGAATTGATGCTCAACAATTTCATCATCTTTGCCTTACCAGCTTTTGAGCAAAGTGGATCTATAACAAATTTACAGATGCAGCCAAAGATTCACAACAAATATGGTCACAGGCACATATTCTGCACAGGTTCCAACCCCACTGAATGTCTATTCTACTTACTTCTTCCTCCCTATACAATTGTTCTATTCCAATGCATAGACTCCAAATTCTCCAAAATATAAGAATTAAATAGTGATAATAAAAAAGCAGCAATACTTACTAAATGGCAGGAAATATATGCTACCTCACGTTTTTCCATACCCACAAATGCACTACTATGTTGTAGTCCTCTCAGTCATCCCAATCTGGTCTGAATTAAGGACCAGTAAGTGGTAAGAATCTGAAAGGTGACCTTTGCAGTCAAGGAACAAGTGACTGTTACCATTGTAGGTTGCACTATTTTTCACAATTAGCTCCAAATGCTCCCTGAACTCTTCCCGAGACGGATAGAGGCGCTTGCGCACATTCTCACGGAGTGTTTGTAGATCCATTGGTCGAGTGATGATTTTGTAGTAGTCCTTTACAACCTTTGCATTGACTGGAGTGTGGAAAGGGTATGTCTGTGGAAACAAAAGTAAGTACTATTTGTGAGCAAAGAATACGTGCCAGAGTCAATTCCTGAAGATTCTCACATCTTACCTATCTGACCATCAACTCTCAAAGGAATCTTTTTAGATGGATGACATCTGACTGACCTGTAATCCTAGCTGCTTTGAAGGCTGAGACTGGGAGGATCATGGTTCGAGGCCAGCCTAGGCAAACGGTTTGTGAGACACCCCCCCATCTCCAAAATAACTAGAGCAAAATATATCAGAAGCATTGCTCAAGTGGTAGAGCATCCATTTTGCAAGCACAAAGCTCTGAGTTCAAACCCCAGTCCCCCCCAAAAAAAGAAAAACAATGAAGAAAGTTCTCATTTTTACTCTAGAGATGACCTTTCAGTCTATTGAAAAGTGTATTCCTTTCCTAATAAACTTTACTACCCCTTTCAAAAAAAAACTACAACCCAAAGAATTAGGAGCTTCAGGTATCTACATACTACTGCCCTGTATCTGAAGTAATAGGTAAAATAAAGGGCCTTTGCCATCCCTATTGTAGGTCTCCAATGCAATGAACTCACATTCGGAAGATCTCTCATGTCATTGATAATAGACTCCAAGATAGACGACAGTGTCACCATAGGGTCTGTCCGGCGCCGGTGGATGGACTTATGAGGTCTCTAAAGAGAAAAAAGAAATCAGAATGTTTTAGACCAAAAGCCCCGCCCCCCATTTCTAAATAAAAAGGTATATTTTAGAAATCGTGTAATGAACAGTACGCATAATTCTTGGGAAATGGCCACAGGGAAAATCTAAGGCAGTTAGAGCTATGTCGGAGAAGGCTGGGGAAATCAATGAAAACCCATCTAATCAGAAAGAGGCAATGGAGATACTCACATTCAAATAGTCACAGTGAACAGTGGTTCCTACCCGCCGTTTCTTCTTGGGAGGAAGTTGCTGTTTAGGGAACTTGAGGACGAGAGATTTTCTGCGAACTTCATCTGCACTGCAATCAATAACACTGTCATAGTACACAGCACCTATTTCTAGTTTCCAGAAAAAATGGCAACAAAAAGAAAAGGTCCAAGGTACCTAAGTATGAGCCTGGGGAAGAAAAAGCTAAGCCAAAGGCCAGACATCCACCTTTTAAGGCTCAGATCAGGTAGGGCCTCAGAGGATCTCCAAATTAATAATGTTTTTTAAGAAAGCAACTCACAATTACAATTGCACCCCAGTTTCCTAGCTAATGGAATTTTAAGAATCCTTCCAGTTCTAAAATTCTACCTTAAAGGGCTAGGAAACTTAATTCTTCAAATAGAAGTGAGGAAAAGTAAAAAAAAAAGAAGTATACGGGCGGGTGGATGAGGGAGAATGATGGAGAGGATAAACCTAATTAAGATATATTGTAAGAACATATATAGATACCACAATGTATCCTCCTATACAACTATGATGTGCTAATTATAAAATAAAACCACAATCATTAAAACCAAAAATAAAATACATGTATACTTCCTAGTTCTGCCCACTTTTAAAACGCCTAGAATCAATGACATCTCAGGGTAAGATCTTGGTTTCTAAATAGGAACCTGGGCTACTTGGTGAAATGGTCAGTTCTAGGTCTGAGACAAAGTTCAAGGAGAACCTGTAACATCTTGTGCCAGAGAGCAGTTACTTTTTCAAATATTTGTAAGGTCATTTCAAAAAACACAAGATCTGACTTAAAGGAGTAAAACTTGAGACACAATCTAATCATCTAAATTAACGATACTAATACATTACATTTACAAAGGAAAAAATTTCAGAATCCATAGTAATTTGTGAAAAGGGAGAGGAGGAAACTCTTTAACCAAAAACAATGCCAGTTGGGCTAGTGGAGTAGCTCAAGTGATAGAATGGCTGCCTAGCAAGTGTACAGCCCTAAGTTCAAACCCCAATAATATGAAAAAAGTAAAATAAAATTTTTAAAAATGCCAGCTACTGTAGAGGAATGTTAGAATTAGAAAAATCACCATTTTTCAATCCCCACCAAATATCTGAATCAGAAAATAATCATCAATGGGTGCTAAAACCAATGAGATTGTTAGGGAATGGAGTATTCACCATGTCACTTCAACAGGGAGAAATATACCTTTACTATAGTATCTGGGGATCACTACTTTGGCAAGGTGATAAAAATAGTGGGAAAACCTGACATATTCAATGTCTGGCCAAAAAAATTATTCTGAATCTCATCAATAGAAAACAATTAGACAAATCTAGAAAGTGAGTTATGAGAGAATTTCAGAAAAGTCAATGTCGTGAAAAACCTAAAAGGTGGGAGGACAGTTCTAGGTACATGTAAAATATATTTAATGTTTGAACTGGGAGAGGATCCAGAATTGCGGAGGGCAGCAATAAAAGACACTGAGACAACTGGGTAAATTTCAGTAAGATCCAAGTATTACATATTGCTAAATTAGTATTAATTTTCCCAGGTATGAAAAGAGTACTGTGATGTTGTATGCCTGTTCTTAGGAGATGTGTGCTAAAAATTAGGAATGAAATACCACAATGCCTATAATGTACTTCTAAATGGTTCAGAAAAAAAACTTTAGGTATATAAAGATGAAGCAAATGTAACAAATGTGAACTAGTGAAGAGTATATTATACACTTTGAAGTATTCCACAGGTTTGCAATTGTCGAACTAAAAAGTTAGGGGAAATTTTTTAAATGCCTCAATTTTATCATCTATTAAATGCTTTAAGGTAAAAACATAGTTTATATGTCTCCCCAATCTTTTAGATGGTTTATTTTCAGAATACTCTGAGATTAGGGCCCTTGCAAATGCTACAAGTACCTGGAAGTAGAATATGAAGAGAGAATTAACATCTTCTGCCATTTACTACACCAGGCACTGTACTGTATGCTTTATAATCTCATTTTAACATCACTATCCTGGTTCTAGGCAGCGTCCCATGCCAGTAATCCCACCTACTCAGGAAGCTGAGGCAAGAAGACCTTGTGATCTTCAAGGTCAGCCTGGGAAACATATTAAGGTCCTGTCCCGAATTCTGGAAAAAAAAAGGTATAGGGGGGAGTTGGGGATGTAGCTCAGTGGCAGAGAACCTGCTACCACCACAAGGCCCTGGGGGGGGTTCAATCTCCAATACCAAAAAACAACTCTAGTAAGGATGGTTGTATTTTGAAAATATGGAAACTAAAATTCAGAAAAGTTAGGTAACAATGACCAAGGGAAAGCAGTGTGCCTCATGAGGGCTGTAATTTTTATTACTGGCAACAAATACTGAGGAAAATCCATCCAAGTTCCTATACCATCATTTCCACCTCAAAGAACACACCACATTCACCCTTGCCACTCACCATCATCAACCTCCAATGGATCTCTCTCACAGCACTCCCTTTTTGCTATCACTTACCTCTCAATTAGCTGTTTCCCCAAGACAATCTTGGTCCCTTCAACCTTGATAAGTTCTTCATTATCATTAGGAATGACTGTCTTTTCTAACTCTTCTTCTTGCTCCTCTGTCATGGCAACAGGGTTAGAAGGTGGGGCATTTGTTTGATAATAAAGAGGGCAGAATTTGTTTGTTCTCATGTGTCCAATGGCACCACATGCTCCACATTTCAGCTGCAAAAGGAAAAATACCAACATGTTAAAGAGATAAGCAGGTTCAAACATGTCATACACAAGCAGATATGTGCATGTATGTATGTGGGGGTGAGGCAGGAGATATACAGGACAGCTCCAGAACTTTTGCTCTAATAGAATTGCTATGTACCTATCAATAGAAGCCACTAACTGGGTGCTCATGCCTGTGATCCTGGCTACTCAAGAGGCAGAGATCAGGAGGATCATGGTTTAAAACCAACCTGAGGCAAATAGTTTGAGACCCCCTATTTTTAAAAATCCAGTACAGGGTTGACAGAATGGTTGAGTGGCAGAGCACCTGCCTAGCAAGCATGAAGCCTTGAGTTCGAACCCCAATACCGCCCAAAAAAAAAAAAAAAAAAGAAAAGAAAATTTTAAGAGAGTCTGGGGCTGGGGCTATAGATCTGTAATAGAGCACTTGCCTAGCACACATGAGGCCCTAGGTTTCATCCCCAGCACCAAAAGTATATGATTGTGTAAAAACTGCATCAAATCTATTTCAATTACTAGAAAATATGTAAGATGAATTACACCCAATAAACAATGGCACTAGTTGAGTGTGACTTTGTCAGTACCACTCACACTAGCCCCAGTAATACCCAAATAGAGAAATCAATTCAAACTAGTTTTCCACAAAACTTCTCTTATCTTCAGTAAGGGAGGATGACAAAAGTTAAAAGAAAGAGTATGCTTTCTTCCTTTGCTTTGTTAGTTGTAATCATGCCACAATATACTTTTTTTTGAGACCAGTTGTCACTATGTGGCCCAGGCTGGCATTGAACTAGCAATCCTTCTGCTTCAGCTTTGAGTGCCAGAATTGTAGGCATTTGCCACTACACCAAGCTATTACCTTTAGGTCAGGACGCTCCTTCATTTTTTTGGGCTTCTTCTCAGGAGGACCCTTAAGCTTCTCCTTTTCCTGGTTGCGTTTAAGCCTCCTCAGCTGCTCCTGAATCCTCCGCCGTTCTTTTCGCATCTCTTCTCGATGCTGTTCATCAAAAAGGGCAAATTTTCGACTGAACAACAGGGAGGGGGGGAAATCACAGGACCATAAGCAAACCTCAACCAAAAAGATTATCCTGACAGCTAACATCACAAAACTAAAGTAATTCATCCAAGCTGAGATAAAAGAACTACCTGTTATTCTCATCTCCTTTGCTAGTTAGCCCTCATCTTCAGAGAGAGAGTTAAGTCCTGAATAATCTGTAAGATTTTTGTTTTGTTTTGTTTTAGTTTTTTTTGAGACAAGAGTCTATGTAGCTCAGGCTGGCCTGGAACTCATGCTCCTCCTGTTTCTCAAGTGCGGGAATTACAGACATGCATTTCCCTAAGATTTTTGCAAATCCACAACCACAATGCCAAGAACTCTGGTGGACTATGGAATTTTCCTGGTGATTTGGCTCTGTTCAAACACAAAGATCTAAAAGGCAAGATGGTTCCCCATTGCGACAGACTTTCAAGGACAACTGTGCAGAATCCTATCACTAAAGCACACAATTCATCCCCACCATTATTATTCTATCACACCTGAACGTGGTCAATCAAACTCACATGAATTCCTCATCTTTTGTGGTCCGAATGCGCACATAGGCGTCCATGACAGCTGGCTTTCGGACAGTCTCACAGCGAACGTATTCTTTCCCCTCTTCATCTTGAAATGTGCGATATATCTTGAGACAGCGACCAGTGGCAGAGGAGTTAAGGCTAGTCACAGAAGCTGTGTCATCATCTCTGTGATTGTTTCCTGATGCCGCTGAGCCTGCTGCTGCAAGGTAGAAAAAGATTTCCAAACATTCCCCCTACCATCCAAATGGCAGCCATTTTCTTGGGGTTGAGTGCAAAAACTCAACATGTTACAAAACTTATGTTTCTACAGAAAACAAAAGTTACCACCAACCCCAAGATTAGACTGGTTTGTCTTTTTCTAACTTCATTTTACTATTGCCAATTTCTGTTTCTGTAAGTACAAAAAACTTCTAAAAATATCTCAAAGAACTATGGGTTTGCTATAGGAGATAGCAGATTGGTAGGTATATTGCGAATCCCCTGAAAAAAGGGCAATAGGAAAGTTCAAGCAGGAAGTGGTTGATGAAAACACCCAAACAAGCAGTCAGGAGGAAAAAATTACACCACAGAAATAAGTCCAGAGTTTTAAGGCCTAGTGTATGCTTCTCAAACTTTAATATGAATAGGAATCACCTAAAGATCTTTTAAATAGTAGATTATAATTCAGTAGGTTTGGAGAGAGGCTCAAAATTCTGCCTTTCTAACAGATTTCCATGTGATGTAGATACTGTGGTCCAAGACCACACTTAGCATTGGTTGAAGGGCTATATCACATCTTTACAAAATAGTCAGAACAGTGAAATTACATAAAACTTTTACAGAGAGGGAGAAACAAAGGTTAAACTAGTATGAATGAGAATAATCATTCAAATGTTCATCTTTAGCCTTTATCCTCTCCATATCTACATCCAAGTTTCCAACTGCCTGCTTGGCATCTATACTTTGAAGTGTTCTCTTTCTAAACCTACTTCTTTCTCTGAAATCAATGGAACCAGTATCTTTCTAGTAAGTCACAATGCTATCTTAAGGAGACATTGAGTTCTCCCCCTTTTTATCTCCCAATACCTACAGGACAAACCCAATTATAGCCATTATCCATCATCCTCACCATCAACTTTTGTCATTTTTGGTTGGTGATTGTTAACTTTTAGGATCTAAGACTACTCTGAAAATCTTCTGAAAGCCATGAAATCTTCTCAGAAAATGCACATTTGCATGGAATTCTACATGTTATTTCAGAGGGTTCAAAGGAAACCTCCCAAACTCATCTACAGATTTTGTATTAAAAACTGTTACCCTTTAAGATGAATGCCCAGAAAGCTCACTTAAAGTTACAGCATTGATAGCCCCAGCTTGGCCAGGTACCTGATACACACAAAGGCAGTAATGAATTTGCACCATCTCTTCAATTTGTCCCCCACAGACAAACCTAGAGTCCAGTTTGCAAAAATCTTTCTACCTCATCTACAGGCTTTTTTCTGCCTGTAGATATACTCATTGCCTTTTTCTGCCTCCAGCTTTGCCTCAGTTATACTCTGCAGTTATTTATGCTCCTTTTTTCATCCTTCTCTTTCTTGTCTGTCTGTGAAGTCACTACCCTCACCCAGTAGCATCCGCTGTAGTTCCTTCCGCTCCTGCTCCTCCCGTTCACGTGACAGCTGGGAGCTGGTTTTCTTATTCTGCAACATGTTCTCAATATTCTTTCCCATTTCTTCAAAATCACTGTCTTCAGCTGAGCTGCTGTCTGTGTCAGTTGATAAGACTTCAGTTGATGATAAAACCCTACAAAGAAAAACAAAAAAACATTAAGACCAGAGGAAATACAAAAATGTATAAAGAGCTAAAGAATACCGAGAAATCAACCTTAAAAAGGCATACACAGAATTCACTAAGACATGGAACCCTTAACAGAAAAAGCTTTACAAAGTTTTCCTAGACATTTAGTCAATAAGGCCAAGTTTTAAAAATTGTAATTGCTTCAGAATTCCTGAAGAAAAGCTGAGAAGTAAATCACAGCACACAGGCTATTTTTTGTTGTTTTTTGAGACAAGGTTTTGCTATATAATCCAGGCTGGCCTTCAGCTCTCTCACTCCTTCTGCCTCAACCTCCTGAGTGCTGGGATTATAGGTGTGTCACAGGTCATTCTCTCACAACTAAGTCTTAAGAAAAAACCCTGTTACCTGTTATCTTTGTTAAAGCTGCCAAACCCAGCCCTAGTAGGCCCTAAGAGCTGCCACAGAACCTAAAGATCAAGCCTATCACCTCTTGATATTCAAGTTCCTTTGAAAGGAGCAGGTACTCTAGTAGCAGTATTTCAGACACTGACCTATTAAGTTGATACCTGACCACCTAGTCACATTTTAGGTAACCTCCTCTTCATTATAAAACAGTATCTAGGGGATGCAGATATAGTTCAGTGATAGAGCACTTGCCTATCATGCACAAGGCCCTTAGTTTGATCCTCAGCACCACAAAAACAAAATACATCTGGGATCCTTCCCCTTTCCAGCTTGAGCTTTCTGCAGCAGTAAAACATACTTGTTCTGTAAGTCAAAGATGCGTTGACATTCCTCTTTGTAACGCTCTTGATGCTCAGCCACAGAAAACCTCGAACCCCGGGCAAATTTACTCATGGGCCCCTCTCCAGAACGGGCCTGTTCTGTTGACATTGTGCGTACCACGTCAATAACTTCCCAGCGGGACAACTTTTTAATCTATGAAACAAACACACATACACACATACACACACACACACACACACACACACACACACACACACAAATCATTTGAAGATTTCAAAGAACAAACCAAAGTCATGATTAGGTAGACTTAAAAAAAAAAATCCCAAAGCAAAACCTTAGGAAAACTAACCCTGAAAAATTATCCAGTATCTACTATAGTCTGCAGCACAAAGTTCTCCAGACATTTGATATTTTTTGGGGGGCAGAACTAAGGGTTGAACTCAGGGCTTCATGCTTGCTAGGCAGGCACTTTACTGCTTGAGTCACTCTACCAGCCATTTTTTGTATTGGGTATTTTTGAATGATAGGGTCTTAACTATTTGCCTAGGCTGGTTTCAAAGTTGGATCCTCCTGACCTCTGCCTCCCATGCAGCTAAGATTACAGGTGTGAGTTCTTTTCATATGGCTCTTATACTTTCGCTCTATATACATAGCCTCTAGGAATTCCTAAAATTTCCTCTTCTACACCAACCTCTTCCTCAGGCACACCGAATTTTCGCAAAAGTTGCTTGGCATTTTTCAAAGAAAGGCGACGAAGGTCTGCATCTGTTCCTGTTACTGTCTTCTTCACTGGCTGAGGTTCCTTATCATCCTGCCTCAAACAAAAATAAATGACAATCCTAAGAACTTGAACTCCTTATAGTAGGCATCTATGTCACTCTGCCATCCCAACCACTTTCCAGGCCCTCCACTCCATTCACCGCCACTCCTCGATTCTCACTTCTTCCTCCTTTGATTTTTGTCCTTCTAGAAATTCAGACATTCTCACCTTTTGCTGGGTTGGTTTGTTTGGAATCTTCACATAGGAGAATCCTTCACCACAGCCTGTTGGATCTGCAACCCCAGTCACCTCCAGGAGACATTTGCCCTTCATGGCAGCTATGAAAGCTCTTGTGGTGTTCCAAGGGGCAGTGCGAACCTGAGGTACAGAAAGATTCTCAGTGCTATGAAAAAACGCTTGTTCTATGCTTAGCCACTACCTAGGAGGACAGAAAAATTACAATGAAGAATCTCATGCTCTTTAGATGGTCCAACAAAAGTCAGTGATTAATTATGGTTGCCCAGTACTCAAGCTCTGTTCTTTCCTATGGTACTTAAATCATGGTATTAAAAAGGTCAAGAGCCCAATTAGGGTAATGAATATGAAAATAGTGGTATCCTTCAGTCTCACATCCCTTGGGCTTCACTGACTGTGAAGTAGTGACACCCCCAACCCTCATGATGCTCAGTTAAGACTAATGACTGCATTTGACTGTCCAATTGTTCAAATGGCTTCTTTAGAATGACCTACATTACTCAGAATAGATGTATTCATTTGTAAATCATTGTCCCCAGCCCTAGCAGCACTAAACCAAAGTCCTTTCTATCCTTGCCACTGGCTTGGTCAAAAGATATTTATCTACTCCACAGAAGAGAGAATTAAGATGTGCTTCCCCACACAAACCAGTCAAGAGTATACATAATTAGACAGATGATGGTCAATTTGCTATCCAAGATTCAACCTTGAGGGCTGGCAGAGTGGCTCAAGCAGGAGAGAGCCTGCTTAGCAAGCATGAGGCACTGAGTTCAAATGCCAGTACCACCAAAAAAAAAAGAGAAAACAGATTCAACCTTGAAGGCTAATTAACATAATTAAACTAAATCCTCAGATATCCACTCATCTTTCATTCTTATCTCAAAATGGAATACAATGCTACTGATACATAAAAATTGTTCTTTTAATACATAAAAATGGCACTTATAATGAGTACCATGCAATGTTTACATACATATGCATACAGACACATACACAATGTGTAATGTTTCAATCAGATTAAACATATCTCTTTAAATATCTACCCTCTCTTCTGATCTCATTTTCTGCTTCTTTTTACAGTCATTCACTTATTTACCAAGTATTTATTGAGTATCTACCACAACAGGTAGTACTTCCTCACAGACCTCACGTCACTAAGGGAAAAATAAATTGCCAACCAAGTTCAGTGATCATCATCCGTACCATGATAATAAAGTAAAAGATAACCAGGTGTGGTGCCACATGCTTATAACCCCAGCACTAGGGAAGCAGAGGCAAGAGGATCAAAGGTTTGAAGCCACCTTGGGCTACATACTGAGTTCAAGGCCAGCCTGGATTATGTTGTGAGGCACTGTCTCAAAAGACAAAAACAAACAAAAAAGAGGTGCAGTTATGTATACAAAGGAGAGAAGGATAGCCAAGTATAGTGGGGCATGCCTATAATCCCAGCATTCTGGAGACAGAGGCAGGATTATCAGTATAAGGCCAGCCTGGGCTACACAGAGAGATCCTGTCTCAAAAAACAAAAATATTGGCTGGCAGAGTGGCTCAAGTGGTAGAGTACTGACCTAACAAGTGTGCAGCCCTGAGTTTAAACCCAATATTGCCAAAACCAAACATACAAAAATGTAAACTTATATGTGTGTATGTATATGTATATAATACATACACACATATATATAATAAAAAAAAGGGAAGAATGATCATCCAATCTGAACTCAGATTGAATATTGAGATCAAAAGTAAGGGAAAGCTTCTAAGACAATACAATTTACAAAAAATTTAGAGGAGTGGCAAAACAAAAAATTCCAGGCAGAGGGAATTAACAGTTGAAAATCTCTGTTTAAGTCAAGAGAAAAAAATGAGGAAACTGAATAAACTTCACTGTGTTTGGAGCTTAGAAAATAGGTGATTAAAGGTCAGTGTTATATGTAAGACTCAAATCATCAGTAACTTTGCCAATCATGTTAAGTACTTCATTAAAAAAAATGAGGTTCTGTGGTTGGTGGAGTGGCTCAAGTGGTAAAGTGCCTGCCTAGCAACTGTGAGGCCCTGAGTTCAAACTCCAGTACTGCCAAAACACAAAAATTCTTTTTCTTCTCTGTTCTTTAAGGTCTTGCTATATTACCTAGTATGGCCTCAAACAATCCTCCTGCTTCAGCCTCCTGAGTAGCTGGGACTACAGACACACACATTGCACCTGCTTACAAAATTGCAAATTAAAACCAGATGAGAGACTACTTCATATATTCCAGGGCTATTTTTGTTACAAAGGGAAACAATAAATGTTGGTGACAATGTAGAAAAATTGAATCCTTCCTACATTGTTCTTACCAATATAAAATGGTGTGGCCTTTGTAGAAAAACAGTCTGATAGTTTCTCAAAAGGATAAACATAGAATTACCATATGACTCAGGACTTCACTTTTAAGAATTTACCCGTGTAAAAACAAAGTATGAAATAGATTTATTTATAATAGCCAAAAACTGGGAACTAAAGGGTTCCTCAAAAGTGATTAAAGAAATTGATAGTCCATACTATACCACAAGAGAAACAAGTTACCAATATACATAATAACCTGGATGAATATTTTCACCAAATGATGCTGGGGGAGTAGCTCAAGTGGTACAGCACTTGCCTAGCAAGTTTAAGGCCCCAAGTTCAAACCCCACTGCCGCAAAAAAACCAAAAAAAACTGGATATCCACATTCAAGTAAAATAATATAGTTAGACCCTTACACTTCATGACATATACATAAATTAATTCAAAACAGATCAAAGGCGGACATGTAAGTGTTAAAACTATAATACTCTTAGAAGAAAATACAGGGGTAAAGCTTCATGACATTGGATTTACTAATGATTTTTTTGGATATGACACCTTAAAGCACACATAACAAAAGTAGAAATAGTCTGGGGATGTTGTGCTCCCCAACACTGAAGAAAAAAAGGAAAACAATATGAAATTGATTATCAAAGCATGCATCAAATGATACAATCTGGATTGTATCAAGTGGTAGAATGCATACCTAGCTTAAGTGTGAGGCTCTGAGTTCAAACTCCAGTATTGCCACAAAAAAAATTGGGGGAATGACATATGCACTCATTTTGCAGTAGGCATTTCATCGGTATAAACACACGTCAAATCACATAGAACAGTATATTACAAATACATGCATCCTATTATATGTAAATTTTATCTCAAGCTATTTCTTTAAAAAGGATGAGTGAAATATACTTAACATGATGGTGTATGCCTATAATCCCAGAACTTCGGAGACAGAGGCAGGAGGATTTTGCACTCTTGACCAGCATGGGCTACACAGTAAAACCCTGTCTCAAAAAAAAAAAAAAAAACAGCGTAAAGCCTTACTTCATCATCAATCTTCATCTGGAAATCTTCTTCATTTTCTTCTTCTGGAGCAAAAAAAGACTTTTCCCCATAGCCAGCATCCTGGAAAAGGACAATTCCATGCATAAGTAAGTCAACTGAAAAACATGAAGCACAAGTTTTACTGAATACCAAGTACAGAATATCAAAGCATATTTTGCACTGAGAGTAGAAAAGTCATAAATGTACCTATGACCTTAGACTATTAAAAGATATGGTACATTCCTAGGAACTTACTGAGCTGGAGATATAGCTGAGTCTTGGAGTACTTAACAGAAGTGTGCAAGGCCCTGAGTTGAATCCCAGAACTTACTAGCTGATACATGAATAGTTAAGGCCCATTAAAAAACTAAACAAATAAAAAATAAGTAAAAGTAAAATAAAAGATAAACTGAGAGGCTTACTAACTCAGTGGGACAGAGCTGTCCTGTCTCACCAAGTTGAGGTTCCCCGTATTTTCTACTTTGGTCTTATAAGAATACTGTGCTTCTCTAAACCATGTATCAAGCCTCCATCATCATCCATGCCCACCTGGGAGGCTGACAAACACTGTCTCTACTTGCAAAGATTAGAGTTACCACTCAAATAGATGGCAACCGTTTTCAAATCAAAACAATATACTTCACTGAGCCTTCACACTGATATTAAGCTACACTGTAGTCATCCCCAGAATTGATATAAACATGAAGTACCTCATACAGTTTGAATTTTTTATTTGTAAGTAAAAATCTAGTAACCATTATCTGTAAGCCTGAGAAAGAGTCTTCTCCATCTCTAAAAAAGAACCATAGGCATAAGCAGTACCTAAGAAGAAGGTACTCACCTTCAGTCGCTGCTCTGCAGCTATCATGCTATAATAAGCACAGCACTGCTCTGGGGATACCATAGCTCTGATCTCCTCTTCCGTTGGTAAACGAAAATCAGACTTCAGCACCCACCAGTTTGAGTCCATCCCTGAAAAAGATATAGAGACTGTTCTGAATTCTGAAGAACTGATACTCATCGACAGTAATAGGACAGCAAACTCACACTGAACCAGTTAATGCCCTAGGTGGTTAACAGGCCTAACTAGCTACACTTAGAATGTCTGTTCAAGAAAATCCCTGCTGCTAGGTCTCCTAAATCTCACATAAGACATCCACAACAGTAACACAGAACTTCTTAGCAACCAACAATCAAAAAAGCAATTAAAGTCACCACAGTTTTATAGGATTTGTTACCTTTTTTTTTTTTGGCAGTACTGGGACCTGAACTCAGGGTCTCATGCTTGCTATGCTGGCACTCTACCACTTGAGCCACTCCGCCAACTATCTTCTTTTATTTTTTGTGGTATTAGGGATTGAACTCCAGGCCTCACACTTACTAGACAAGCGTTCTACCACTTGAACCATTCTGCCAGCCCTGTTTTTGTGTTGGGTATTTTCAAGATAGGATCTCCTAAACTATTTGCCCAGGGCTGGCTTCGAACTGCAATCCTCCTGATCTCTGCCTTCTAAGAAACTGGGATTACAAGCGTCAGCCACTGGCACCTGGCTATCTTCTCCTTTTGATGGCTGTCAATTTTTTTTTTATTAGTTGTATGCTTATCCTTTAAAATGAAAACCATCCATAACTCTTTTGAGAGAATTACAGACAAATAACTAGTCAAACTGACAACCTGTGCGTTTGAAGTCAGCACAGAGCTTTAGCCTCTTCCTGATGCTGCTTTCTGAATGGGAAGGAAAGGCTTTTTTTATATCTTCCATCCGAATTCGTCGTGGCCGATCTTTACTCTTCCAAAAGAGTCGGTAAATAAAAACCTGTCCAACAAACCAAACGTATGTTAGTGAGTAAAGGACAGAAGTCTTTACCGAAGTCCCTTGCACTTCTACTAAGCTCTGATATGTTTTTACCTTCCCAATGTTCCCCAAAATCCACACACTTTTCATGTGCAACCTGCACCCTCGTCCTAATGATATTCCATTCTTACCTGTAGAAAGTCTCGAATATGTGTATTGGCCCTTTTGGAGTTGGGCCCAGGAACTTCAAACAATGGGCACTGCTGGCCAACCACAAAAATATCTACCAATTCCCGAATATAGTAACCTTGTCTTGTCCGAATGATCAGGAAGTCAGTTTCTGGCATCTTATGAAGATAAATTGGAGCCCGAAAAAGGTTGTTTTCAAATGCCTAACAAATGTAAAAATATAAAAATTATATAGAGAGAACATTTAGGAAATCCAATAAACTAATGAGAAAGGAAAATCAAGCTTGTTGCTCTCCATCTTCATTAGGTGATTTAAGATCTATCCAATAAAATAAATTATCATATGGAATATCAAATAAGATTAGATTCTTTTTTTTTTAGCCACTATTATTTCAGAATCTCAACAAGGAAAAAAATTAAATGAACTTCTCACCGGGCATGATGGCTGAATCTTGTAATCCTAGCTACTCAGGAGGCAGAGATCAAGAAGATCAAGGTTCAAAGCCAGCCCCAGGCAAATAGTTCATGAGACCCTCTCAAAAAAAAAAAAAAAAAAACCAAACAAAAAAACCACAACGAGAAAGGGCTGGGGGAATGGCTCTCCTCTAGCAGAGAAATATCAAGAATAGTAGGGGGACAATCCTCAAACTTGATAGGAGGGGTTAGGGATGTATTTCAGTGGTAAGAGCATATCCTTCGCATGCATAAACAAGGTCCTAAATTCAATCCCAGTACCATATACATACATGCATGCACAATGTGCACACATACAATCGAAAAGAAAAAAAATAAAAAGACTAGTGGGACACAGAATAGAGATGTAAAGAACGAAGAGAAAGTGGACTCTGAAGATGCTTTAGGAGAATAAACAGTAGTAAAAAGTGGGATAAACTAGGTACAAGACAAATGGTTAAGACTGCCAAGAGAAATGGAGGTGAAAAACAGGGAAGATGGTGCTAGAGATTTTCTCACACCACTGTGAGCCTCTATACTTTGCCTTGTATCTGAAAAAGCTTTTACCAGAGGACTTTCTATACCCATCAGAACAAAGAAGAAAAAGAATTATTTCGCTATAGCAGGACTGCACAATTCAAGTGTGGTCCAATACTTATAATGAACACAACTAATTATGATAAAAAATGTACCAATTATTTTTTTTGCAGTGCTGGAGAATGAACCCAGAACCTTACATGTACTAGGCAAGCACTCTACCACTGAGCTACATCTCCAGCCCCAAAATAAATCAAAGTTTCACATGCAGGATTTAAAACCTTCATAAACAATGCTGCATTATTAACCCTAGATTGACTACCCTATGCCATCCAGGTATCACTGAGCTTACCACTGTGTATTTTCAAAAAACTATTTTATATTTAACCAAAAAATAATACAATTAGAGGCCAGTAGCTCACATCTGTAATCTCAGCTACTTGGGAGGTAGAGCTTGGAAGGATTAGTTTGAGGCCAGTCCAGGCAAAAAGTTAGTAAACTCCCATCTCAACAAATAAGCCAGGTGTGGTGGCGCGTGCCTGTGGTCCCAGCACCTGCCTAGCAAGCACGAGGCCTTGAGATCAAGCCCCAGTACAGCTCTCCCCTCCAACGCCTCAAAAAAAAAATGAAAAAAAATTTGGGAATTTCTTCCCATTACTTGATTAATGAATAGTACCTCAATCAACTAGAATTAGTTCTTTCTGGACAAACTAGCTTTTCATCTCTCAATTTCTTTAGAAAAGAATAAAGACAGAGAAGAATTTGTTACCTGTAGTAATTGGCCAGGGTGGAGAGAGCCCAGGAAAGGAGATGTATGGCAGTAAACAGTTTCCCCATATTTACAATCTGGGGCTCCAGGATCTTTTCCAGGTTTCTACAAGAAACATAGCAAACTCAATTAAAATCACAAAATACAATCTATAAGCCTATGTGTAATATTCCATAAGCATGGCACTAATTAATATTAACTAGAAAAAGACACCACTTTTCTCCCAAAAAAGAGAGTATGAAAACACAAAATACGTGTTCATAGATTATTACTAGATATGTAAGTATAGCTATATTAATATCAAAAGTTTTTTGAGCAGAGACTAACTCACCCGTTTGTAGTAGTTTTTTATCTTGGTTGCCATGCCAACTTGCATCATTAAGGGTCCATTTTCCTCACTGTATTCTGCAAGAATAAGATCTCCATCTTTGCCTGTGAGGTCCTGAGGTGTGCGCATAAAAAACATCTCTCCACCACCTGAAGCTTGCCTCTCTTGTTCTCTCATCTACAAAGAACAAAGAAAATAAAATCCAACTTCTGACAGGACAATAACTACGCATGCTGATGTCAATATAAGACAAATACCCAAAAATATTTAATCTTGCTATTTTTCAATTTCATTATGAAAATTATTCAATGTACTAGTGAAACAGAAAGAACACCTATTATCCCACTACCTAAATATAACTGTTTATATTTGCTCATATTTATCTATAATTATCTTTCTATAGATTTCAACAAAACACTTTTCAAAGTTGCAGTCATCAACTTTACTTTCATATGCATCTTCTAAGAATAAGGACATTCTTCTAAATAACCAAAATAGTCTTCTATCAAATCTGAGAAATAATTCCCTAATAGAATCTAATAGCCAGTACATTTCCCCAGTCTGTACCCCAATTCTCTGTAACTTTTTTCTAACCATGGTTCAATTATACCTTAGCCTTCTTTTTGATGTGCTTTAGCAAAGGCTGGACTGAGTGGGGACCTGGCTGAGACAGTGCCCCAAAAGAGTACTTTTTCAGAGGCGGGCGATGGAACTGCCGGAGTTTGATAGGTCCCATGTGTGTGGGAAAGAAGGGCTGCCGTAATTCCACAGCAGGAATTGAGTGCTAAAACAGGAAACAGAAGATTTAAAATTAAATACTAACTTTATCCCAGGCAAAATTTAGACATATCCTCCACCAGAACAAACAGAAACAGGTCCCCTTCCACCAGAGAAGATACTATTTGTACCTGGATAATATTCCCTCCAAAAGTACCACGAAGACCCTGTTGCTTGGGGTAGTAATACTCATCATTAGAGAGATTCCATGGATCTTTCACTTCTGGCTGAGACATGTTCTAATAACAGATCATCAAATAAAATAAACTTTAGTCAGACTATCCTTCTCCATTATCTTTTCTTGCTCTTCTAAACACCAAGTCCCTTTATCTTCACAGACCTGCTGTGGTTCTTCCTTAATGACTCCTGTTTTCCCTAAGAGAATTCGACTCTTCTTCAGAGATGATTCTTTCTTACTTTCCTTGGAAGGGGAATTAGAAGTGGCCTCTTCCTTCTCATCAGGAATCTCTGAGAATGAAACAAAACTGACTCTGAAATTGCCATCTCTGAAAATTCACATTTCCCACTGACATCTTTGCAATTTTTTTTTCCAAGTGTCAGGCTACTAATCATTCGAATGTTCATGGGTCAAAACACTGAGCCCAAACATAACCTCTCTTCTCTCTGCTACCTACTGACACAAATGTGTCACAGCAGTCACACCTACAAAGCCTCTAAGGGCAGATGCAGTTCTTTAACTAGATCTCTCTCACCCCACCCCAGACCACTTCTAGTGCATGATTCACTCTAATGAAACTTTATGCCTGACCATCAATTTTTTTTAGCATTTCACTAACAGAACTAAACATTTCCATGTTTATCTTTGATGTTGAATACATATTAGAGCTGATTTAACATGTAACTTGGGAGAAAATTGGACATTCTCCACTGAATGGATTAAAACAGAATGTAAAACTACAAAAACACTTAAGTGTGAGTTCTAAATTATGGTAAACAGAACAATAAATACTTTGTTATTTTCTCTAATTTTTCAAGATGATTGTAAAAATTTTTTTCATAATATGCACAACCATCTTAAAGGTGCTACTTTCCAACATTCCTACATGAGTGTTCTCTGAACACCACACACACTAGAAACTGACAGTCACTACTCTGCTATCTCAAACTATTTCCTAGTATTTTCAAGTTTTGACCTCCAATCTTTCTGATTTTCTCCTGCCCTTTGACATTAGCATCAACGTGTTAAGGATGGACAAATAACACTGGCCTCTGCAAGTAACATACCCAAAATGAGGTTTTCATCATTGGGATCAAGTGTCAAAACAGGAGGCTCCAACAGCCGGGGCATAGCCTGAGCATCCCAAATGATATTGTCCTCCCAGCGTCCATACACCAAATCCTCATTGTCAATGGGAAAAATGGAGTACCAAGGTTTGTCATCATCCAGAGTGGCTGTAAAACCTACCCAAAACAAAATAAAACCTAGCTCAAACGGGAGGAGAAAACGGTAACAGACAAAATATTTATGCCCCTTTCAGCCATGAATCTAGCAAAAAGAGAAGAGAGCAAATGTTAGTAGTTAATTAGTTAATAAAAAGAAACCTACTAGGTAAGATGTATCTCACACCTATAAAAAAATGCTGCAGCTGGTGGAGTGGCTCAAGTGGTAGAGTGCCTGCCTAGCAAGCATGAGGTCCTGAGTTCAAACCCCAATACCACCAAAAAAAAAAAGAATGCTGCAGACAAAATAATCCTTGCAATATTGTTTATAACAGTTGAAGCTTATAGCCTAAATGTTTAGTAAGGGACTAAATTATGGTGTGATAAATATATCAACAATAAACGGTAGTAAAACACATTAACGAATACAACAATTATTGATAAATAATAAAACATTCATATAAGAATACTAAACACACTCAGGAGGCTGAGGCAAAAGGATCGCAGGTTTGAGGTCAGTCTGGGATACATAGCAAGACTGTCTCAAAAAATAAAAAAGAGCTAGGTGTAGTGATTCACACCTGTAACTCCAGCTACTCAGGAGGCAGCGATCTTGAGGATCAAGGTTGGAGGACAGTCAAGGCAAAAAGTTACTGAGACTCCTGTCTCAACCAACAGCTGGGAGTGGTGACAAGTACCTATCAATTCAGCTAAGGCAGGAAACATAAACAGGAGAATCAAGGTCCAGGTCTTACCCTATCTCAAAAACAACCAAAGGGAAAAGGGATGGGGGGGTGTGGCTCAAGTGGTAGAGTGCCTGTCTAGAAAGTGTGAGGCTAAATTCAACCACCAGTACCACCAAAAATATTACATACAAATAAAAAAAAGGATATAACGCAACTAATCAAGTATTTAAGTATAACTGAAGGGGACTAGGAAAGAAACTTTTTTCTTAGATTTAAAAAACTAGACATTTTTGAGCCAGGTGTGGTGGCACAAACCTATACTCCCATCACTCAGGAGGCTGAGTGAGGCAGGAGGATTGAGGGGTTCACAGCTGGCCTGGGCCAAATAATAAGACATTAGACATTTTGGAGTTTTTTCCAAATTATAAAAGAAATTCTGGCTAACTGAAAAACTATACAGAAAATATAGAAAAGTATAAATGAACTAAGCTGTCTGTAATCTTACAAACCAAAATTCACCACTGTGAATTCTTTAGTGTATTATCTCCATTTTGGGGCTAGGGAGTGGCAGTACTGAGGTTTGAACTCAAGAGATTCACGTTTGTAAGACAGGCACTCTACTGTCATTTTGCTGTAATTATACTGTAGATAAGGTTTTGCTTTTTGCCCAGGCAGACCTGGACCACTACCTCCTATTTTAAGCTTCATGCATCACTGTGATGACAGGCACAGGCTACCAGTGACTGACGAGTATCTCTCTTAGTCGGGCTTTGTGACTGTCTTAGTCAGCTTCTTTTTCATTTTTACAAATAGGACATCAAATATGCTGTTTCATATTTTGTGTTCTTTCCATTTCACATTTCCCATGTCACTAACCATTTTTGTGAATAACTTTGAAAATAACAGAAAAACAGTATATAAAACTGTGCATATAGAAATTAGCTCAACTACATACACATAAAGAAGACAAAAGATACCAGGCACCAGTGGCTCACACCTGTAATCCTAATCCTAGGCAGAGATCAGGAGGATCGTGGTTCAAAGCTAGCCCAGGCAAATACTTCAAGAGACTGTACCTTGAAAACACACATCACAAAAAAAAAAAAAGAAAGGCTGGTGGAGTGGCTCAGGGTGTAGGCCCTGAATTCAACTCCAGTACTGGAAAAAAGAAAAAAAAAAGGCGGGTGCCAGTAGTTCACACCTATAATCCTGGCCATTCAGGAGGCAGAGATGAGGAGGATCACAGTTCAAAGCCAGTAAGGGCAAATAGTTCACAAGACCCTATCTCAAAAAAATAAAAAAAAAAATCACAAAAAAGGGCTGGCGTCTGCTCAAGGTGTAGGCTCGGAGTTCAAACCCCCATACCACCAAAAAAACCAAAAAAATGAAAGAAAATACCCAACAAAAAAAAGGGCTGGTGGAATGGTTCAAGTGGTAGAATGCCTGCCTAAAAAGAAGAAAATATTTGATAATCTCTAAATAGATTACCAGTGATTTTCTTTTGACATTGTACTGTATTTTCAAGATGTTCTACTTTAAGCATGCCATAGTTTTCTAAAACCTACTTAAGAGGAAAAGCAAATTCTAGAATTGCAAAGGGGCTTTGGAAACAAAACTATACTATTAAAATAAAGCATCATTATAGTTCAAAAAGATCTTTCACCTCAAAATAGCCTTCACATTTTCCTAGTAAGAAACCAGAGGGTGAACGTGGTGGTTCACACCTATAATCCTAGCTACTTAATGGATGGAGATTGGGAGAACTGCAATTCCAAGAAGTTAGCAAGACTCCACCTCAGAAAAAAAAAAATCTGGAATTCCAAGATGGCTAGAGGTAGGAAGCAGAAAGCGACCCTCCTATAGTGAAATCTTGGAGAGACGCTGGAGACACACTTTGCAGGCATAATCACCGAGAAAAGGCATAACTTTGACTCCTCCACATCTCCAGCCAGTGCAGAGAATCTCCACTTCACGTTAAACGGAGAACCGAGGAGGCCCCCGGGGCCGCCAGTGGCCGGCGCCGATTCGGCTTGGGAAGACGCGGACCAGCTTACTGTCGATTAGTACACTAACACTCCCTGTTTATACCTTTGAAACTCTCTTGTCTGATACCTTGTTCTGCTTTCTCCCTCTTGTCTGTATATTTGTTTTCCCCTTTTCTTTAACTCCTTGCTTTCCATCTCAGCTCACTCTTCCATTCTAAATATTACCATTGTTATTATTACAAGCTAGAAAATACTTAATTACACACAGTACAGGGACAGTAACAACACCAAGGACAATGACAGGAAGACAGAAAAAACAAGGAAACCAGTTTCCCCACAGCAAAAAATTAGTACAGGAACCAGAGGGGAATGAAGAGAACAGAAACTCAGGGCCAGACTCCAACAAAATGAAGATAAACTATGCCAAAGGACCCAATGAAGCCTACAAGAATAATTTAAAAGACGACATACTACAAGTACTCAATGAGAATTTTATAGAGATGATACTGGATAGGGTCAACCAAAATGTACAGGAGACACTCAAGAAATTCCAAGACAATAAAAATAGAGAATTTGAAAAAGCAAAAGAAGAAATAAAGGAAACCATAGAAGCACTGTATAAACACCAAAGTGAAAGAGAGAACACAATGAATAAATGGATAAATGAACTCAGGACAAAAATAGACAACAATAAAGAAGAAAACAGCCAGGATATGGAAAACCTCAGAAAAAAGAACGAAACAGAACTGCAAAACAAAACGGAAGGCCAATCCAGCAGAATAGAACAAACAGAAGACAGAATCTCAGAACTTGAAGATGAAATGGTAATTAAAGGAAAAACTGAAGAACTATTAATTAAACAACTCAAGACCTGTGAAAAGAAAATGCAAGAACTCACTGACTCCATCAAAAGACCAAACTTGAGAATCATGGGCATCGAAGAAGGAGAAGAGGTGCAAGCGAAGGGAATGCGTAATATATTCAACAAAATAATAACGGAAAATTTCCCAAATCTAGAGAAAGATATTCCCATACAGATGCAAGAGGCCTCCAGGACACCAAACAGACCAGATCAAAATAGAACTACTCCACGACATATCATCATTAAAACAACAAGTTCAGAAACTAAGGAAAGAATATTGAAGGCTGCAAGAGAGAAAAAACAAGTAACATACAAAGGTAAACCCATCAAAATCACAGCAGACTTCTCAACAGAAACATTAAAAGCAAGAAGAGCGTGGGGTGAGATCTTCCGGGCACTGAATGAAAATAACTTCAACCCCAGGATACTCTACCCAGCAAAGCTGTCATTCAAAATAGATGGAGCAATAAAAGTCTTCCATGATAAGCAGAAACTAAAACAATATGTGACCACAAAGCCACCATTACAAAAGATTCTGCAAGGGATCCTGCACACAGAAAGTGACACCCAACTTAACCATGAAAAGGCAGGCAGCACCAAACCACAGGATAAGAAAAAGCAAGACAGTAGAGAGTAATATCAAGTTAGGTACACACAATCAAACCTTCAAACAACTAAGACAACTAAATGGCAGGAATCACCACATACCTATCAGTACTAATGCTTAATGTTAATGGACTTAATTCACCCATCAAAAGACACCGTTTGACAAAATGGATTAAAAAAGAAGATCCAACAATTTGTTGCTTACAGGAGACTCATCTCACCGACAGAAATAAGCATATGCTTAGGATGAAAGGCTGGAAGAAGATTTACCAAGCCAATGGCCCCCGAAAACAAGCAGGAGTAGCAATACTTATCTCTGACAAAGTAGACTTCAAACCTACATTGATCAAACGAGATAAAGAAGGACATTCCATACTAATAAAAGGGGAAATAGACCAAAAGGAAATAATAATCATCAATCTGTACGCACCCAATGTCAACGCACCCAATTTCATCAAACATACCCTGAAAGACCTAAAAGCATATATTAACTCCAACACAGTGGTTGTGGGAGACTTTAACACTCCATTATCATCAATAGATAGGTCATCCAAACAAAAACTCAATAAAGAAATCCAAGATCTAAAATATGCAATAGATCAAGTGGACCTAGTAGATGTCTACAGAACATTTCATCCAACCTCTACACAATATACATTCTTCTCAGCAGCCCATGGAACCTTCTCCAAAATAGATCATATCCTAGGGCACAAAGCAAGCCTCAGCAAATACAAGAAAATAGAAATAATACCATGCATACTATCTGACCACAATGCAGTAAAAGTAGAACTCAACAACAAAAGTAAAGACAAAAAACATGCAAACAGCTGGAAACTAAATAACTCATTACTTAATGAAGAATGGATCATCGATGCAATAAAAGAGGAAATTAAAAAGTTCCTAGAAGTCAATGAAAATGAAAACACAACCTACCGGAACCTATGGGACACAGCTAAGGCAGTCTTGAGAGGAAAGGTTATAGCCATGAGTGCATATATTAAAAAGATTGAAAGATCCCAAATCAATGACCTAATGATACATCTCAAACTCCTAGAAAAACAAGAACAAGCAAATCCCAAAACAAATAGAAGGAGAGAAATAATAAAAATAAGAGCTGAAATCAACGAAATAGAAACCAAAAAAACCATACAAAGAATTAATGAAACAAAAAGTTGGTTCTTTGAAAAAATAAACAAGATCGATAGACCCCTGGCAAACCTGACTAAAATGAGGAGAGAAAAAACCCAAATTAGTAGAATCAGGAATGCAAAAGGGGAGATAACAACAAACACCATGGAAGTCCAGGAAATCATCAGAGACTACTTTGAGAACCTATATTCAAATAAATTTGAAAATCTAAAAGAAATGGACAGATTTCTAGATACTTATGATCATCCAAAACTGAACCAAGAGGAAATTAATCACCTGAATAGTCCTATAACACAAAATGAAATTGAAGCAGCAATCAAGAGTCTCCCCAAAAAGAAAAGTCCAGGACCTGATGGATTCTCTGCTGAATTCTATCAGACCTTTAAAGAAGAACTGATACCAACCCTCCTTAAACTGTTCCATGAAATAGAAAGGGAAGGAAAACTGCCAAACACATTTTATGAAGCCAGTATTACACTTATCCCAAAACCAGGCAAAGACACCTCCAAAAAGGAGAACTATAGGCCAATCTCCTCAATGAACATTGATGCAAAAATCCTCAACAAAATAATGGCAAATCGAATTCAGCAACACATCAAAAAGATTATTCACCACGACCAGGTAGGCTTCATCCCAGGGATGCAGGGGTGGTTCAACATACGAAAATCAATAAACGTAATAAACCACATTAACAGAAGCAAAGACAAAAACCACTTGATCATCTCAATAGATGCAGAAAAAGCCTTTGATAAGATCCAACATCATTTCATGATAAAAGCTCTAAGAAAACTAGGAATAGAAGGAAAGTTCCTCAACGTTATAAAAGCTATATATGACAAACCTACAGCCAGCATTATACTTAACGGAGAAAAATTAAAATCATTCCCTCTAAAATCAGGAACCAGACAAGGATGCCCACTATCTATCTCCACTCCTATTCAACATAGTACTGGAATTCCTAGCCAGAGCAATTAGGCAAGAAGAAGGAATAAAAGGAATACAAACAGGTAAAGAAACTGTCAAAATAACCCTATTTGCAGACGACATGATCCTATACCTTAAAGACCCAAAAAACTCTACTCAGAAGCTTCTAGACATCATCAATAGCTATAGCAAAGTAGCAGGATATAAAATCAACATAGAAAAATCATTAGCATTTCTATACACTAACAATGAGCAAACGGAAAAAGAATGTATGAAAACAATTCCATTTACAATAGCCTCAAAAAAAATCAAATACCTAGGTGTAAACCTAACAAAAGATGTGAAAGACCTCTACAAGGAAAACTATACACTTCTGAAGAAGGAGATTGAGGAAGACTACAGAAAGTGGAGAGATCTCCCATGCTCATGGATTGGTAGAATCAACATAGTAAAAATGTCGATACTCCCCAAAGTAATCTACATGTTTAATGCAATTCCCATCAAAATTCCAATGACATTCATTAAAGAGATTGAAAAATCTACTGTGGAATTTATATGGAAACACAAGAGGCCACGAATAGCCAAGGCAATACTCAGTCAAAAGAACAATGCAGGAGGTATCACAATACCTGACTTCAAACTATATTACAAAGCAATAACAATAAAAACAGCATGGTACTGGCACAAAAACAGACAGAAGACCAGTGGAACAGAATAGAGGATCCAGATATGAAGCCACACAACTATGAGCAACTTATCTTTGATAAAGGAGCTAAAAATATACGATGGAGAAATAGCAGCCTCTTCAACAAAAACTGCTGGGAAAACTGGTTAGCAGTCTGCAAAAAACTGAAACTAGATCCATGTATATCACCCTATACCAAGATTAACTCAAAATGGATCAAGGATCTTAATATCAGACCCCAAACTCTTAAGTTGATACAAGAAAGAGTAGGAAATACTCTGGAGTTAGTAGGTATAGGTAAGAACTTTCTCAATGAAACCCCAGCAGCACAGCAACTAAGAGATAGCATAGATAAATGGGACCTCATAAAACTAAAAAGCTTCTGTTCATCAAAAGAAATGGTCTCTAAACTGAAGAGAACACCCACAGAGTGGGAGAAAATATTTGCCAATTATACATCAGACAAAGGACTGATAACCAGAATATACAGGGAACTTAAAAAACTAAATTCTCCCAAAACTAATGAACCAATAAAGAAATGGGCACGTGAACTAAACAGAACTTTCTCAAAAGAAGAAATTCAAATGGCCAGAAAACACATGAAAAAATGCTCACCATCTCTAGCAATAAAGGAAATGCAAATTAAAACCACACTAAGATTCCACCTCACCCCTGTTAGAATAGCCATCATCAGCAACACCACCAACAACAGGTGTTGGCGAGGATGCGGGGAAAAAGGAACCCTCTTACACTGTTGGTGGGAATGTAGACTAGTACAACCACTCTGGAAAAAAATTTGGAGGCTACTTAAAAAGCTGGACATCGATCTACCATTTGATCCAGCAATACCACTCTTGGGGATATACCCAAAAGACTGTTACTCCAGAGGCACCTGCACATCCATGTTTATTGCAGCACTATTCACAATAGCCAAGTTATGGAAACAGCCAAGATGCCCCACCACTGACGAATGGATTAAGAAAATGTGGTATCTATACACAATGGAATTTTATGCAGCCATGAAGAAGAACGAAATGTTATCATTCGCTGGTAAATGGATGGAATTGGAGAACATCATTCTGAGTGAGGTTAGCCTGGCTCAAAAGACCAAAAATCGTATGTTCTCCCTCATATGTGGACATTAGATCAAGGGCAAACATAACAAGGGGATTGGACTATGAGCACATGATAAACGCGAGAGCACACAAGGGAGGGGTGAGGATAGGTAAGACACCTAAAAAACTAGCTAGCATTTGTTGCCCTTAATGCAGAGAAACTAAAGCAGATACCTTAAAGCAACTGAGGCCAATAGGAAAAGGGGACCAGGAACTAGAGAAAAGGTTAGATCAAAAAGAATTAACCTAGAAGGTAACACCCACGCACAGGAAATCAATGTGAGTCAATGCCCTGTATAGCTATCCTTATCTCAACCAGCAAAACCCCTTGTTCCTTCCTATTATTGCTTATACTCTCTCTACAACAAAATTAGAGATAAGGGCAAAATAGTTTCTGCTGGGTATTGAGGGGGGGAGCGGGAGGGGGTGGAGTGGGTGGTAAGGGAGGGGGTGGGGGCAGGGGGGAGAAATGAACCAAGCCTTGTATGCACATATGAATAATAAAAGAAAAATGAAAAAAAAAAAATCTGGGTGTAGTGGCATGCAGCTGTCATCCCAGCTATACAGGAAGCTAAGTAGGAAGATCACAAATCAGGCTGGCCCAGGCAAAAACACAAGACCCCATCTCAAAAATAACCAAAGCAGCTGAGTGCTGGTGGCTCACACCTGCAGTTCTAGCTACTTGGGAAGCTAAGATCAGGAAGATAGTGGTTCAAGGCCAGTCAGGGCAAATACTTTGTGAGACCACATCTCCAAAATAACCAGAGCAAAATGGACTGAAGGTGTGGTTCAAGCAAAATAGCGCCTGCCTAACAAGCATGAGGCCCTAAGTTCAAACTCCAGTCCCACGGGGAAAAAAAAAAAACCACCACCAAGACAAAAAGGGATGGGGGTATGGCTCAAAGCAGTAGAGACCTGCCTAGCAAGTGAGAGGCCCTGAGTTCAAACTCCAGTACCACCAAAAAAAAAAAAAAGAACCAGAGCCCATCCTGCCTTAATCAGTAAGGGAAAACAAACAACAACCTATTACAAACCAGAATCAGGGCTTAGCTCTGAAACATTTCACTATCCCTCAGCAGCACAAAAGATCACAGCTAAGGCTACTTAGAATGACAGAGATGAAGGGTGGTGTGCTAGTCACAGCTGACACAGAAGCACACCTTGCTGAACATTGTAAGCCATGGCATTCCTAGTCATACTGGAAGGAAGCCAGCCTGCCAAGCTTGCACGCTGAGGTTTTGTCCCTTTGTGTTTGACATCCTCCCCATCCCAGATGATATCATCCTCCCAATGCAGTTGTGTCACCATCAGGAAGTTTTCATCAGCCAGGAGATCGATGCCATTGCTTTCCTTAAGTTTTCTGAATTCCTGTAGAAACAGGGAAAAACAAATCCTTGATCAGTCACTGGGCAAAGTAATTGATTCCAAATCCCAAACTAGATTCATCAGAAATATCAAAAGTGGTGCTCTACCTGAGAAAACTACCTAATGATGAAAAATATCTGCCTGCTCTCTCACTCCTAGTTTGGAACAATACTCATTTCACAAACAAAATCCTTAGAATATGGCCTAGTTACCAGGTTGGTACACCATACTAGGGTAAAGGCACAGACGCCTTAATCTCCTACCAAAGTAATCCTACCCAGAATCTACCAAACTGAAAAGTAATGTTAGTAAAACTGATAGGGCCCTGAGCACATTGATTCCTTTCATACATACCAGAGTAGCTTACCTCCATCGTTCCACATTTTATCACAGGTTCATGTTCAGTCTTTCTCAGTTTGAAGCCATAGTCAAACCCACTTCCATCTTCAGGGACACCCAGCATATCATACCACAGTCGGGCAGGTCCATAACGCCACTCAGCCACTCTTGGTTTGGTATCCATGACTTTATCTATATCTCCAGTTGACTGAGAAAACTTAGACTCCACAGGAGCCATCATAGTGATCTGTAACAGAGCAAAGTAGTAGAAAGGGGGACTATCCCTATCCCAGAGAGGAAAACTTTAAGGAGCCATGATAATGATTTTTTTTGGTGTGTGGGGGGGCAACTCAGGGCCTCACACTTGCTAGGAAAGTACTCTACCACTTGAGCCACCCTGCCAGCCCTATGAGGATGAATCTTAAACAAGAATCTTCACCTGAGGTTAGGCTATAAAAAAATAGAAGTAGATCATGGCATGTTCTGCCTCTTATCAGAACCTTCCTCTTTAACAGTGTCTCACCATTCTTGTGCCTTACCCCTAAGTCCCATGAATACTTTTCCATTACGGCAGGGACATAGGCGCCACTGGATTTAACTCATAATTACTCATTGATAATTGGCACAGAATTCTGTCTTATTTGTTATTTCCAATTTTGACATAAGCTAAGGAAAACTCTTTTCACTCCCCCTTGTAGGCCTTAATCCCAGGTCTCTATTTTGCCTACTTCATCATCAGAGAGACACTGCTCTGGAGGTGGTGGTGGAGCGTAATCATAGTTCCACAAAGACTTCTGATTGACTTCTAATTCTACAGAGCACTCTGCCTCCTGGATCTGCTCTTCCTGTATCAGCTCACGGTGCTTCTTTTTCCTCTTTCTCCGAGCACTCCGCCAAACAGATGGGACGTTCTTCCCTGGTCCAAAAAGACGTAAGAAGCGTAACACCTACAACATAAGATACATTATGATGTCGGCAATTCAGTATGAGGTATGAAAGCACCACCATTCAAGTCTGTTCATTGACCATTCAGATCATTCTCTCAAGGAATCTATTCAACTGTAGAGGAGTAATCAAGGAGTTGCTGCACTGATTTATAACACCTACCACAAAAGTGGAAAAGTGTCCCTTAGTAATTTGGACTAGTTCTTTTAAGACAACAGAATAGCATAAGTCACATTGTCTATGAATATATACAACTCCAAAAACAAAACAATTATATTGTCAAAACAATTCTATGCCGCTAAGGAAATCCTTAGATCTTCTACAATTCAGCATCATCTTTTTTTATTTTTTTGGTCTGTATTGGGGCATGAACTCAGAGCCTCATGCTTGCTAGGCAGGCACTCTACCACTTGAGCCACTCCGCCAGCCCTTTTTCGAGTTGGGTATTTTCAAGATAATGTCTCTCGAACTAACAGAGATTCTACTGATCTCTGCCTCCCAAGAAGCTAGTATTAGAGGCATGAGCCACTGGTGCCCAGCCACATTCAACATCTGAACAGAACTCAGTACCTGGAAGAGGTCAGTGGTTTGCAATATGGGCATTCTCCACAGAAAGTACCTTGCCAGGCCGAAATTCTGGAAAAAGTTCTGTAACACTCGGCAACAGCTTGGTGGCATCATGCTGCATAATCCCCGCCAAAGGTAGAGTCAGCTTTCCATCTTCAGATTCTGCCTGTGTTGCTTCCTGAGGTCCCATTTCAGATTCTGAGTCAGAGGAACTACTGAAGTCCACTTTCTCTGAGGCCAAAGAGGAAGGGGCAATGATGGAGGGCAAGATGATGCCTTCTCCATCTTCAGACACTGCAACAAGGAAGAGAAACCCTTTTGGCATGTAACTGTAAGTATATTTCCTAAATTCAGCCAACACCCACTCTAGGCTATATGCACAGCTCAATGGCGGGGGATATAGTCCCAAGCACCCAGATCACTAGTATGCGACCCAGAAAACTCATCCAACTCAATTTATTTCCCACCATCCCAAACTCACCTTATACCTGGTACCCTAGGGTTGTGATAAGAGAAAACAAACACTATTACTGCTTTCCATAAGTGATCAGTATCGTGCCCAGTAACAAAATCATGTAATACTTTAGATCAGTCAGGGCCTATCACATCCAGACTGGAGAATTTTTTTCAAGCCCACAAGATAACAATGAGATTTAGAATAAAGTAAGATCTACATACAAAGTTAAGAGCAATATTTACCCTGCAGACCAAAAGAAATGGCTCAAAACATCAACATGAGGAATTTAGGTTAAGGTAACCTTCAAAATACAGAAGACCAAAGGAGCAGCTCCTCCTAGATCTTCTAGTCTATGACAGGGTTATTATTGTTACAGGGACAGGAATGGCAAGATAACCACTATAGACTTCACCAACCACTGAAAATTCTGAATATATGCTAAGTGATGCTATATAATTTACATGTTTATGAGTCTTTTTTTTTAAAAGTAGTTTCCAAATAACAATATGCAGGTATAGTACATAGCTATATAGTTGCATCAGAAATTCTTGGGAACTCTTTTTTTTTCATTTTGTCGTTACTGGGGTTTGAACTCAGGGCCTCACGCTTGCTAGGCAGGCGCTCTACCACTTGAGCCACTCCACCAGCCCCTCTCGGAACTCTCAAAAATTCCTGGGCTCTACCCCAAACCTTCCAAATCAGACACTCCAAGCAGAAGTGAGAGTCAGATATTTTACTTTACTTTTAGAGGAGTTTTTTTTTGGCAGTGGTACTAGGGCTTGAGCTCAGGGCCTTATGCTTGCTAGGCAGGCGCTCTACAACTTGAGCCAGTCCACCAGTCCTATATTTGGGGTTTTTTGTTTTTTTTGGTGGTTCTGGGTTCTGGGATTTGAACTCAGGGCCTCATGCTTGCTAGGCAGACACTCTACCATTTGAGTCACTCTATTAGCTCCCTATTTTTTTGTTTTGAGACAGGGTCTTACTATACAGTTCAGACTGTCCTGCACTCACTCCATAGCTCAGGCTGGCCTGAACTTGAGATCCTCCCGCCTCAGCCTCCCTACTACTGTGAATACAGCCATGTGCCACCACACCCACCTCATGTACCCATATCCGTATTTTTTAAAAGACTCAAAAGACAATTATAATAAGCAGTTAAATCTGAGAACGGTTGACCAAAATGACTACTTTTTGAATGTGTTAAAATATTTATCAAGTATTTTTTTGGCCAGACATTGGTGGTTCACGCTTGTAATCCTAGCTACTCAGGAGGCAAAGATCAGGAGGATGTGGTTCAAAGCCAGCCTGAGCAAACAGTTTGAGACCCTATCTCAAAAAACCCTTCACAAAAAAGGGCTGGCAGAGTAGCTTAAGGTGAAGGCTCTGAGTTCAAACCCCAGTACCACAAAAAAAAAAAAAAAAGTTTTAAAAGTAAAGTTCTCCTTTAACACCAAAGTTTGAGACCATGAATCATTTCTACAAGTATCATCCTTTCCAAGAAGCTTAATTTTTTTTAATAGTCCCTTATGTGCATGCCAAAAGTCTGGGCTTATAAATGGAAACTTTCTTCTTAGACAAAAGTATAACAGTCTCTACTTACCACCAGTAATAGTATCCTGATCCTTATCTTTTTTCATTGGTCCTGGAGGTGGAGGTGGTGGAGGCATCAACTTGCAATCAATGTCTTCACAATCAGCATCATAATCATCTTCATCATAATCTAATGAAACCAAAAAGGTGATCTACTCAGTATCCATCAGAATGTTACACAATAGCCTTCCACTTCCTTCACCTTTCAAAATTTAAAGCACCACAGGGAGCACTATGTATATCTTTAGGGAATACAAAGATATAGCTTCTTCCTTAAAAAAAAAGATATTGCAAGCTGGGTGGCTCAAGCCTGTAATCCTAGCTACTCAGGAGGCAGAGATCAGGAGAATCACAGTTCAAAGCCAGCCCAGGCAAATAGTTCATAAGACCCTATCTCGGAAAAAAACCATCACAAAAAAAGGCTGGCAAAGTGAGGCCCCGAGTTCAAACCCCAGTATTGCCAGGAAAAAAAAAAAAAAAAGAAGTCCAAGCCTCAGATATTATACAACTTTCCCAGGATTACATCAAATATAGAACTGGGATTTGAATCTAGGATGTTCTGACTCCAAAGTCTACTTGCTTTTCATTATACCACCCTGCCTATTAACTATGCATGTTGGTTTATTAGGAAAATACACTTCTGATAGACTAAAAGTGGGTCATCACTAGAGACAACAAGATTGACTTGTTCACAATTCTTTGTAACATCAAATTCCAAATAACGTAACATATATATACATAAAGGTGCTATAAAATTGCTCTGTCCTTAGTTCTTACTACTTGGCAATGTTTTCCATTTCTTTCTAAAAATGAAACTGGACAATTCCTTCCACATTATTTGCTTCTTTGTAAATATTTCCAAACTTTCAGCCAAACCAAACCAAATGCCCTATTTCTTCTCCACTATGTCTAGTCTTGCTTTCATAAATCTGCTCAAAATTTACTTCCATGAAACCTTCCCCAATGACTTCTATGTACTCCCAATTATTCTGAAGAACCACCTTGCCGGGCATTGGTGGCTCATGCCTGTAATCCCAGCTACTCAGGAGGCAGCGATAAGTAGGATCTCAGGTTCAAAGCCAGCCCAAAGAACATTTGTAAATCAAGCCATGTGAAGGGGTCAATGCCAGGGAAAAAGGAAGCTGAAGACAGAGGTGCAGGTACCCCCAGATGACAGGAAGCTGAAAACCCCTAAAATTAAAAACTAGGAACCGTCCCACCATCCATCTTTTTTTTTTTTTACCATCCCTAGTCAAGGCAACAAACTCAAACCCCAAAACTTTAACTTCTGCTGAAAATCAGCACTGCTACCACCTCCCCCTTAGCCTAAACCAGGATGCTCAAAAAGAAGTTATGCAGTTTGAATTAGCAATTCTATAGCCCACCAAATCTAAATATAACACTCATACAGAAACATGAGCTTAGCCAGGCACATCCATAATCCTAGGTACTTGGGAGGCAGAGATTAGGAAGATCATGATCCAAGGCCAGCCCAAATAGTTTGTGAGACTCCCCCCCACTTCCAAAATAACCAGAGCAAAATTGAACTGGAGGTGTGGCTCAAGCAGAAGAGTGCCTACTGTGCAAGTGTGAAGCCCTAAGTTCAAACCCCGGTCCCACGTGCCCCCCAAAAAAGAAACATGAGCTTATAGTTGGTTTATGACTTCTATTAATAACTACTAATAATTGTTTTACATTTGTTTAGTCCATCTTTTCTCACATAACAAATTTCCCTGAAAGTAGGGCTACAATTACTATTTCTCATAGGCTACTTCTCGTGTATGTGGTAGCTAGTTTTCTCTATATAAAAGGGATTTGGAACTGGGCGCCAGTGGCTCACACCTGCAATCCTAGCTACTAAGGAGGCAGAGATCAGGAAGATTGTGGTTCTAAGCCAGCCCAGGCAAATAGTTCGAGAGACACCACAAAAAAAAGTGGCTGAAGGTACAGGCCTGGAGTTCAAACCCCAGTACGGAGGAGAAGCACTTGGGCTGGAAGTGTGGCTCAAGAGGTAAAGAGCCTGCTTTACAGGTGCAAAGACCCACCAAAAAATAAAAAACAAAAAACAAAAAAGCAGTCAATAGACAGGTTTGCACACATCTACAGTTCCATCTACTAAGTAGGCTAAGGTGGGAAGATTGCTGACAGCCATGAGTTTGAGACCAGCGACCAGCCTAGGCTATACAGCAAGACAGCACCCCCCCACACTTCAAAAAAAATCACCCAAATCTATTAATTGGCCCTAAAGAAACTAAATATGAAGGTTTTCTCTACATTTCTCAGCAGCCTAAAATCTAATTCAATGAGGTAGACAATGAATAAACAATGAGCAACTTCACATAAGTTTCAAACAGAAAGCCAGGCATTGTGGCTCACACCTGCAATCCCAGCTACTCAGAAGGATCATGGGTTAAGGCCAACCTAGGCAAAAAGTTAGCAAAACCCCCATCTCACCCAAAAAGCCAGGAGTGGTAGAGTGCACTTGTAATCCCAGCTACTCAGGATACCATACTCAGGAGAATCTAAATCTGAGGCCAACCCTGCGCAAAATTTTAAGACCCTATCTGAAAAATGACAAGCAAAAAGGACTGGGGGACAAGGAGGGTGGCTCAAGTGGTAGAGCACCTGCCTAGCAAGTCAAAGGCCCCAAGTTCAAATCCTAGTATTGCCAAAAATAATAATAAAAAATAAACCAGACATGGTGGCATGTGCCTGTAGTCCCAGCTATGATGGAGGAGTAAATAATGAGGATCAGCATCCAGGTCAGCCTTGACAAGATTGTTAAGATCCTATCTGAAAAATAAAACAGAAAGGGCTGGAGACGTGCCTCAAGTGGTAGAGAGCCACCTAACAAGCACCAAATCGACCACAGTACCAAAAAAAAAAAAAAAAAGGTGACACAGGCCAGTACAAAGAATAAACTACGACCAATAGCTCTAGGTTTCAGACCACTAAACTGGGTTTGAGATCAATGTAATCTATTATCTTCACACCAAAGTTTATAGCATGTAACAGGTGCTCAATCACTGTCTAAGAAACTGAGGTCTTAGGATCTTCTACTAACTACAGAAATTTTCATAAATTCCACTTTTTTTAATGTTTGCAGTACTAAGGTTTTAACTCAGGGTCTATACCTTCAGCCACTCCACCAGTCTTTTTTGAAATGGGTTTTTTCAAGATAGGGTCTCGAGAACTATTTGCCAGGGGCTGGCTTCGAACAACAATCCTTCTGGTTTCTGCCTCCTGAGTAGCTCACAGGTGCAAGCCACCAGCACCGGCTCCACATTTCTTTTAACGTTCTCCAGAGTTCAAGTTTTTCTTACCTATTAGGAGGCTTAGCAATAAATAATCGGTAAGACCTCATCCAGCTCAGACATTTTGATTCTATAATAAAGCACTTTATTCGCGGGGGGTGGGGGGGAGACAGGGGACATGACTTTGTATTGTGAGCAAGTATTAAATACATTGTGTCAGCACACAAATGGGGAAGTGACTTGAGCCAAAAATCCAGGTGCTCATTTAATATAAGAAATTACATGCTTAATCCTTTTTGAACCATCAATTCTTTGGGGATATAAACTGAGTTTGTTTTATAATTTCTAACTTTGAAGAGCATCTAAAAACAATGCCATGGACACTGTACATACTCAAATATCAGGTGACAAGAAAAGCATTCCTATGGGGACTGTAATCCTAGCTACTCAGGAGGCAGAGATGTGGAGGATCCCAGTTCCAGGCCAGGCAAAGGTAGTGAGACCCCCATCTCAACCAATAAAAAGCTGGGTGCAGTGATGCACAACTGTTATCCCAGCAAAGACAGAAATGTAAATAGGAGAATTGCAGTCCAGGCTAGCCCAAGCATAAACATGACAACCTATTAGAAAAATACCTAAATCAAAAAGGGCTGGGAGTGTGGCTTAAGTGGTAGAGCATCTGCTTAGCAAGTGCAAGGCCCTGAGTTCAAACCCCAGTACCACCAAAAAGAAAAGCGTTCTCACTCTTACTTGTTATTAATCAAGAATTTGGAACTGAACAGGATGAGCAATAAAAGCCTGAGTATGTTTGGGTAATCCTAGCTACTCAGGAGGCAGAGATCAGGAGGACTGGGGTTCAAAGTCAGCCCTTTGCAAATAGTTCCCCAGACCCTAACTCAAAAATACCCAACACAAAATAGGGCTGGCAGAGTGGGTCAAGTGGCAAGAGCACCTGCCTAACAAATGTGAAACCCTGAGTTCAAATCCCATAACTGCCAAAGAAAAAGCCTGAGCATGGTTAAGACTGCCCCAAAACACAAAATAGGATAGCACTACTTGGAACTGAACTGACAAAGAGAAAAGCAGAGAAAACCAAAGAGAGCAGGAACAATGGAAGAAAGCAGACACAGAAACCAGAACCCAAACAGGACTATACAGCAAGAAAATGGACTAAAAATGCTCTATCCATAACACCAAAGACTCACCTGAGTGGCAAAGGGGCTGCAAGCTCCCCATTGTCTGCTGGTACCTTCGACTTTCATCTTCTGCTACCTCGTTGATGTCTGAATAGTCCACAGCATCTTCTGTACTCCTAATCCAGCCTATAAATAAAAGGGAGAGATCTTAAGAAAGAGCAAGTAACTTACTCCCTAATTCCCATTTAAAAGTTCGTGTACAGCTGGAGGTGTAACTCAAGTTGGCAGTTTCCTAACAAGCTCAAAGCCCTGTGTTCAAAGCCAATACAGCAAATAAAAAAAGTATATGTACAGGTGAGTGTGGTGGTACATGCCTGTAAATCCCAGCACTCGGGAGGCTGAGACAGGATTGTGACCTGGAGGCCAACCTGCATTAAATAGCAAGACCCTGTCGCAAAATAAAAAGCATTTAAGATGGTAAGCGAGCCTCCTCCCCACTTACTGCCCGTAAACCCAGACTTCACCTTCATCATTTACAAAGGCACCGTCAATCCCAGTCAATTCTTCATTTGCCGTTAGTTCAGTGATCAGGGTGCCCAGACCCAAAGCCCCCAAGCCTGCCAAGTGCTTCTTACACTCCTGAAAAAGGGACAGCACCAAGGTCAAAAGTAACAAGTCAACCTGAATACCAGCGTCAAAGTAACAACTCAACCTGACTACCAGAATCAAAGTAACAAGTACAGCTGAACGTCCCACACAAGGCTTCCTTCCCTCATTCATAAATCCCTATGAAAACTGATTCTGTAGCATGCTAAAAGAGCAGCACATTCTAGAACAGGACAATAAATCTACCAAACTCCACCGTGACCTGACCTCTATGAAAGTGCTATGTCCAGTGCCATGGCCACACATTATAGTTACAAAAAAAGATTCAAAGAACTATCGCTCTGATTGAATGAATGGAACATTAGTTTTCTGAATAAAGGCCAAAGTAACTGTGGTCACCAGAATTAGAGAGCAAAGCCTGAACAAAAATCACTCTTTTGTGTGTAATATTGCAGGGGAGGGGGGGACACTGGTCAACTTTATTCTCCGAGAAAATGAACCAAAATGAAAGGGAGTTTCAGTTGGACACAGGAAACAAGTGCATGAACGTCAATGAGCACACAGGGAAAAGCACCCAGACAGTGCAATGGGACCCGCAGAGGTCTGCCCCGCACAGCTTGAACATCCACTTCTACCGCCCTGTGGAAAGAAGGTAACGACAGCTGCCAAGTTCCGTCCACTCCTCAGGCTCTAGAGCCATCTCAGATCTGCGATGTCACAAATGCCAGGTATCAACACTCTTCAAGAAGGCTCTCAAGACAACGGCTTGAAGGCAACTTGACTAGGCTCAACGATTATTTTGCCTATTGTCTGGTATAGAAGACTGTTATCTCCAAAGCCACCTAACCTACGCATCCCTACCTTCGGGACTGGTAGTGTTTTCCTCTTTTCTCTCCGTCCTTGCCTAGAACTGAGACAACTTACTCTCCACTACTCCCAGATCTTTGAGGACGGGATCCTCTGCGCTCTCCCAAAATCAAGATGCCCTCTAGTCTCACTTCCTAAGCAGCCTCTTACTGTCTTAACCACACCACCCCTCGCCCTAGCCCCACGCCCACCCCTCACATCGTCCAAGACGCTTTCCCCCTCCAACTGCCCGGCTCCATTAATGTTGCCAAAAAGGAACGCGGTTAAAGAAAATGGACCGCCTCCAGCAGAATCTTCATCGCTGTCCGTGTCGGACATAATGGCGGCAGCAGCGGTGGTAGCCGCCGCAGGCCCAACCGGCTTCCATGGACCGGAAATAAAAACATGAGTCGCACAGAAGTGACTTACAGAATTCCTTGACCCTACAGGCCCCCTACAGGAAGTTTAGTGAAGGGAAATTTTTAACCGGAAATACCGGCCGTCCTACGGGAACGAGGCATAGGTATTACTACTTTACTAACCGATCTTGATTCGACCAAACGAGATCAGGAGGCTGGGTAGATGGAAAGTGGTTGGTCAAAGAAAATGTTCAGTCCCCGCCCCCTTAATGCGCGCCAACGCTCTCCTAGCACGGAATAGAGCGACGAATTTTCCTCCAATCAAAAAGAAGTTCTAATGCGGTCACGTGGGCGGTGATCTGGAAGTCGCAGGTCACTACGCTACAATACTCGAAAGTCAAGGTTAGAACCGGTTTGTCCGGTTTGTGCTGTGTGCGTCTTCATTGCTCCTTTCCAAAATGAAACGTGCGGTAAATTGTACAGTCCCCAACTTTGACAAAGGTACCGTTGTTAGTTACTTGTTTCGAATGGGCATTTCCCCATAGCAACAGGTTTTCCCCCAACGTTTGCTTCGGGAAATGCGATAAATTAGTAAGACGAACAGCAGGCCCTTCACCTAGGTTCATAGTTGTTGACATTCTGCTAAGTTGGTGTGTGCTTGCTTTTTTTTTTTTTTTAATTTCTAAACCATTTGAAAGTGGATTACAGGACTGGGGATGTAGCCCGGGGTTACAGCGCTTATCTAGCAGGCGCAAAGCCCTGCGCTTTGTTGGAGCTCTGTTTGGCGGTCTTTTGGTTTTGCTTGGTTTGATGGTGGTTTGGTTTTTATTTTATGTTTTTTACGTTTACTCACATGTATATACATTGTTTGGGCCACCTTCCCCCGCCACACACACCCCGGTGGTTTTGTTTTTTAAGACAGGGTCTCGCTGTGTTGCCCAGTCTGGCCTGGAACTCGCTATGTATCCAAGGCTGAAGGCCCTGGGTTTCATCCCCGGCACCGCAAAAATAATTGTAATTAAAAAGTGGCCTACAAACATCTTAATTCTTAACCCCTAAAAATAGATGTTTTGCAGCCGCGTGGTGATGCAACGCCTGTCATCCCACCCTGGGCTACTTAGGACTCTAGCTCAAAAAAAAAAAAAATCAGAAGACACGCTTCCACGTTGTCTCAATATTTGTGATGCTAAATCTGAACACTTCCATAAAGTGGTGACTGCCAGATCTTTCCATTGTAAAGGTACATCTTCCCCTTTGTAGTTTAATAAATTATGAGAGATACTTTGAGATTGTGTGAACATTGTTCCCCATCAGCCTTCCACTTAGTAGTCTTTGCATCCATTGATGATCTATGCCTAAATGAATGAATTTTATTTTTTGAATGAATTTTATTGGAAGAATGCAAAGGACTGATTTAATTCTTTAGTTTCTACACTTAGTAACTACAAATACTCAGTAAAGAACTTTCCTATTCTTTCCTTGTCTTTTTCTTTAATGTTTTATAACCTGGCACCTTCATTATTTGTTTTGATGCTCCCACAAATTTGCCCTGAGGGAACCACAAGATGTTCCAGACTTTCTTTGTGTGTGTGCTTGTCCTGGATCTGATAGCCATTTTTTGAAGGAGCCCTGACTTTTTTGTGTGTTTAGAAGCCAAGATATGCCCTGTGCCACAAAAAAGGAGGGTGGTGAAGGAGGTCATATACTCGATACTCTATCTGTGTATGAAAACAGAAAAGTGAAACCTGTTGAAATTGTTCTAAGAAGGGAGCAGGGTAGATCTAATAAAGATACATTGTAAGCACATATGAAAATGTCACAGTGAAGCTTCCTATACAACTAATATATGCTAATAAAAATGTTTTTTTGAAAAAGAAACCAATATCTGGAGTATCATTGCTTTTAAGCCCTTTCAGTGGAGAGAATGAAAATTGAGTTTGTTCTACTAACAGTTCCAACCCCAGGAGGTTCTTCCCTCACCTTTCCCCAGTTGTATTTGCATCTTGCTTCTCTTAAGGGGCTAGTGGAGTGGCTCAGTTGGTAAGAGCGCCTGCCTAGCAAGCATGAGGTCCTGAGTTCAAGCCCCAATACCGCCCCAAGAAAAGGATCTACAAAACCCAGCATAATAGTGCTTGCCTGTATTCCTTGCACTTAGAAAGCTAAGACAACAGGCTGTTGAGTTTGAGGCCAGCCTCAGCTACACTGTGGGATCCTGTCTCAAAAAAAAAAAAAAATCCAGAAAGAAACAAAGTAAGGTTGGTAGAGTGGCTGAAGTAGTAGAGCAAATGTGAGGCTCTGAGCTCAAATTCCAGTACCACCCCCCCAAAAGACTAGTGGTTGTCTAGAGCTGATGTGGCAGAAACAGGAATTAACTGCATGAGACATGTTTGGTTGGGGTAATAGAAATGGTAATTCTGCAAAACAGTGAATTTACAAAAAAAATTATTAAATTGTACGCTTGAAATGGGTAAACTTTGGGGTATATGTAACTTAATACAGCTAGTGCTTTTTTTGTGGTGCTGAGGATTGAACCTGGGCTTTGTAGCACATGCTCTACCACTGAGCTACATTCCCAGCTCCAGCTCCAAAGTTTTTTTTTTTTTTTTAAAGGAAATCATGGTTTTGCTTTTCATTCATAGTGCACCACCCAGAATTAGTCATTTTTGTAACAAACAGGAAGGATGTTTTACTGATAATGAGTGAGGCAGAGGGCATTAAGTGATGTCTTACCTTTCTAACCCAGCCACTAGTACAGTAATGCTTATAACATAGGCGCTCAATTATTTACTGACTATAGTTTAAGTTAGAAAAATGGTCTACAGGAAATTAACTGACCCATCATAATGAGAACCCGGAAATGAAGCTAAATCCTTGGATGGGGAGGTAGGAATGAGAGAATCAGTATTAGTAGAGCAGATAGCTCCCTACTCCGGTTATGTGGTGGTGAAAAACAAGTACAGTCACACATAAGTGCAGAGAGCAATATAACAATTACAGTTATTTCATCCTTTGCAAGTTGAAGAGCAATTAGAAACCACTCAAAAGGGAAGGAATTGCTTTGATTTTTAAAAAACAAGACTCAGTAAAATCAGAAAAGTTTATTACTATTCATTACAAATAATTTAAGTGATATCAGCAAGTTAATCTTACAAGGTCCTTTTAAACACAACAATCAAATTGTCAGGACAGTCAGATCAATCCAATATAAAAAGGGCTCTGGCCAGGCTCCTGTCACTCATAGCTGTAATGCTAGCTACTAAGGAGGCAGAGATCAGAAGGATGGAGGTTCGAAGCCAGCCCGGGCAAGTAGTTCTGGAGAACCTATCTCGAAAATACCAACACAAAAGAGGGCTGGCAGAGTGGCTCAAGTGCACCACCTTGCTACAGCACCTGTCTAGCAATGATGAGGCTCTGAATTCAAACCCCAGTACCACCAAAAAAAAAAAGCAGGCTTATATCTGAGAATTTGCCAGATAATTAAAATCGGGCATGGTGGTGCACTCTTGTGATCCAGTATTTGGGAGGCTGAGACAAAAGGATCAAGAATTCAAGGCCAGCCTAGGCTATATAGCAAGATCCTATCTCATAAACAAAAAACAAAAAAGGATGGCAGTAGCTGAACACACACTTCCCCACGGGTGGCAGCCTTGTTTGTAGCTCCCTTTCAACCATGACCCCATGTGGCATCAATCAGAACATCCTGAGCCTAGAATACACTTGAGCAATACTGCTTTAATTTGACTGCCTATGGGAAAGCCCATCCACAGGCCCACAGGCTAGTTGACTCCTATAATCATACTACTATATAGTAGCAGCCCCAAAGTGATACTGGGCCTTAGTTGAGGAGGGCCATCTACACCTTCTAATTAACACACTCCTCATACAGAATACCTGCCACCCCACAGGAGTTCCCAGGTCATACACCAAAAGATAGATACAGTACATTGCAATTTAGACAGATGGCATATGCTGGGCAATACTTTCCATCCTGGACCCTCCACAGGTTCAGACAATCAATCATGCAGAAATACACAGTGAACTGTTTGAAATGGAAAGTGCAATGAGGAAAGAAAAACCAAACATTGTAGTCCATAGTGAGTGAAAAGGGAAACAGGAAGAAAAGGAAGATGAACAGGCGCTTACGTAATCTTTTATCTTCTGTCAATATTGATACCTGCTTAACATTTAGGTTCTAGATCTTCTAAGAGTAGAGTTTTCAGCTGGAAACTGGTGGCTTACGCCTGTAATCCTAGCTATTCAGGAGGCAGAGATCAGGAGGATAGTGGTTAAAACCCATCACAAAAAGGGCTGGTGGAGTAGCTCAAGTGTTAGAGTGCCTGCCTAGCAAATGTGAGGCCCTGAGTTCCAACCCCAGTACCACCAAAAAAAAAGGAGTTGGAACAGTATAGATGGGTCATATGGTAGTTCTCTTTTTAGGGTGGTTTTGTTTTTTGGTTTTTTTTTTTACTAGCATACATTAATAGTACAAGGGCTGTTTTTAGTTTTATGAGGAACTTCCAGAAGGATTTCCATAGTGGTAGATTAATTTACATTCCCACCAATATACTCAAAGGAATCAAAATCAGCATACAGTAGAGATACTTGCACACACGTTTACACATGGCACTGTTACAGAATGCTCATAACAGTGGGTGACTATCAATTCATGAACGGATAAAGAAAATGTATATTTTTTACACAATGGAGTATTACTTAGCCACAAAGAGTGAGATAAGCCAGGACCAGTGGCTCAGGCCTGTAATCCTAGCTACCAGGAGGCAGAGATCAGGAGGATCACAGTTTGAAGCCAGCCCAGGCAGAAAGTTGTCAAGACCCTATCTCGAAAAAACCCTTCACAAAAAAAGGGCTGGAGGAGTGGCTCAAGGTGTAGGCCCTGAGTCCAAGCCCCAGTACCATAAAAAAATATTTACTCATTTCCAGGCATGGTGGTTCATACTTATAATCCTAGCACTAAAGAGGCTGAGGCAGGAAGATCATGAGTTTGAGGTCTACCTGGGCTATATATTGAGACCCTGTATCAAAAACACAACATAAATTTTAAAAAATGGAAGTGATAAAATGAGGTAGTGAGTGAATTAGAGATAATGTCATTTGAAAGAAAACGGATGGAACTGGGATCATCATGTTAAGTGAAATAAACCACACTCAGAAAGACAACTATTGCATGTTTTGTCATATTCAGACTCTATATTGAAAAAAAGACGACATGAAAGTTAGAAGGGGGACGGTTTGGGAAGAAGAGACCAGAGGGAAGGAGGTGTAAGAGAGGGTAATAGGGGAGGTGAATAATCCAAGTACATATGTCCATGTATTAAAATGTCACAATGAAACTCATTATTTTGTGCAATTAACATACGCTAATAAAAAAAAAGTTGGAGCAATCAAAAGGCACAAGGGGCAGAATAAACAGAGAAATGAACTGTGGAGGGAAGGACAGAAAGTGAGTGAAGCAGCCCTTACAGACTCAGAAAACCTAAGCATAACAAGTGGTAGAAGAGAGGTCTCAAATAAAAGCACCAAAGTCCTTGCTAAGGACTACCACCATAGTATGTCTTGTTTTTGTTTATTTAGGGGTTAATCGACAGTGGTCTATTCCTAAAGCAGTGCCTCAGAGGGAAAAGAGCCACACAAATGACTCAGACATAGCTCTCCCAAGGATTAATAATTTCATATCACCAGGCCCTTGGTGCTAGCAGATCTCAGAGTGGGACCCCTACCACCAATGCAGTATCATGACTAAATGGCAAACACATCCCCTGAAGCTGAAGAACCAGTAACAACCCCATGGCTGATAAGCATTTGTTTCAAAGACATGTAGAGGGAAATGTCAAAAAACAGGACCAAAAAAAGAAAACAGGATCATGTTATGCTTTTTTGGCTTTTACAGCCTCCTCCCGGGGAATTCCTAGTTCCCTTAAGCCAGCTTCTCTGAAACTGTGTTACCAGAGATATTAATAGGTATTGTATGGGACCAAAAACGGTTAGTGGTAAAATATGTTTGGGAAATGTTGCATAAATAGTAAGTTATGCAGGAACCTGTTCAGTTTTTAAATTGCTGGTTCCTGAACTTATGTGACCACAGAACCATTTTAAGGCACATCTGTTACTGTCTCACAGAAGTTTAGAAAATGCTGCTTAACCACTTTTGTAAAAATGCCTCAACTCAAGAATAAGAGGAACCTGTGAACCTTGGGAACAACCAGGAATCACATGTAAAATGACTTGTGACTAATAATGTCAGGCCATACGTGGTGACACATGCCTGTAATTCCAGCACTCAGGAAGCTGGGGCAAGAATTTGACACCAGCCAGGTGCCAGTGCCTCATGCCTGTAATCCTAGCTATTCCAGAGGCAGAGATCAGGAGGATCACAGTTCAAAGCCAGCCCAGGCAAATAGTTTGAGATCCTATCTCGAAAAATATCCAACACAAAATAGGGCTAGCAGAGTGGCTCAAGTGGTAGATCACCTGCCTAACAAGCCAGAGGCCCTGAGTTCAAACCCCAGTACCACCAAAAGAAAAAAAACAAAGCTGGGAGCTGGGGGCCTGGCTCAAGTGTTAGAATACCTACCTAGCAAACATGAGACCCTGGGAATATTATCTCAGTGGTAGAGCCTTTACCTAGCATGTGCAAGGCCCTGGGTTCCATCTTCAGCATTGCAAAAAAAATTAATATATCAGGGCTGGGGATGTTGCTCAGTGGTAGAACACTTTACTAACATGCACAAGATCCTGAGTTCAATTCCTATCACCTCAAAAAAATTACTATAACAGAAAGATTAACTGAATAGCCTTGTCCTTCTGTGAGGCACTTGCTCAGTGGTAAATACAGCAAAGAAAGCTGAAGTTAGATTTAAAAGCTGACAAGAAAATGCCTACCAAGGACAATACAAGACTGCTCTGGTTAGTCATGGCCTAGCCAGAAAACAGCATTTAGTGACATCTCCTCTTACAGCTTTCACAGGGAAGACAGACAGACACACACACACACACACACAAAGCTTCTTCCAACAGGTACAAAACAAACTTCAGAGCAGCTATGTATAAACTAGTCTATTGTCATTCTTCAAAAGCCAAACAAGAGAAAAAACAAATGGTTCATGCTGGCACTCTCAACTGCTATCAAAGGAATCTCCTCTTATATTCTTAGGTACAGTCCCTAAGTAACACCCAAAACTATGAGAGGACACATTTTTTGATGTTCTTTGTGGCAGGATAAAGCACAGCCTGGATGGCTTCCAAAAACACTTCATGTACCCCATCCTGCATCAGGGCTGAGCATTCCAGATGCTTCACAGCCCCCACCTGGTAAACCAAGGAAGTGCCTTGTTGAGGAGTTGTGGGCACTAGGCTGTGCTCCTTCAGCTTCTTCACTGTCTCAAGTTCACTCCACAGGTCCCTCTTGGTGCCTACCAGTAGTACAGGTACATTGAGGAAACGATGAGAGACCTCTGGGTGCCACTTATGCCTCACATTGGCATAAGAGGATGGATTGCCAATGGAAAAACAAATGACAAAGATACTGGTCTGGAGATAGGAGAGCATGCGCAGTCAGTCATACTCCTCTTGGCCAGTAGTGTCCCACAGATTTAGGCTGACAATGTGGCCATCCACAGATGTCTGGGCACTATACTTGTCAAAGAGAGTGGAGATGTACTCCTAAGGAAAGGCATTTGTTGTGTAACTGATGAGCAGGCAGGTCTTACCTACAGCCCCATCTCCTACAACCACACATTTGATTGATTGTCTGCATTCTTCCCTTGTAGTCCTATGTACAAGAAAGAAAGAATATTCAGAAATATTTGGTAATTTAGGCAGCCAATATTTTATAACACTTCTCTGAGGAAAAAGAGAAGGATAAGACTTCCCACACTCCCTGTTCCCCTATAATAACATAAAAGTCAGCTGGGAAAGGTCTAGGGCAAGAGTTCTTACCTTGGCAAGAGTCTATGGACTGCTAGAGGACAGGCTTCAAGAGGTGCTAGAAGCCACATCTGATACAGCATACAATATTATAATGTATCTGAATAAGTGAATTTTCTGGAAAGAAGATCCAAAGCTGTCATCAGCTTCTCAGAAATGGCTGTAAGCCCAGGCAGATTAATAACTACTCACATGCACAGATACATGCGTTAGTATGTCCTCAGAAGGTCTGGACACACTGAATCAAAGGTGCTAACACATTCCAGATACTTCAATAAATGGTAACTATCATTTTTTAAGACATTGGTATATAAAAAAGGTTTCCAGCTGGGCATGATGGCACATGGCTGCAATCTCGGCACTCAGGAGGCTGAGGCAGGAGGATCTTGAGTTCCAAACCAGCCTGGGACACATAATGAGACCATGTCTTCCCCCACTACCACAAAAAAAAGGTTTCCAAGGCTGAAACATGACTATTAACATACATTTATGTTATATTATTGTCATTAGGTCTGGATATACTGTGTCAAAAATGCTAACATATTGCAGGTGCTCAATAAATAACTAATCTTTTTTAAACATTGATATAAAAAGATCTACAAGGCTGAAGGCCAGGCATGCTAGCTCACGCTTGTAATCCAGCTACTTGAGAGGCGAAGATTAGGAGTATCACTAGGCCAACCTGAGCAAAAAGTTAGTGAGAGTCCCATCTCAATCAATAAGGTGGGAGTGGTGGTGCATGCCTTGTGGGAGGCCTTAGGTAGGAGGGTCACAGTCTGAGGACCCTATCTGAAAAATGGCTAAAGTAAAAAAAGTGCTGGGGGTGTGGTTCAAGTGGTAGACAACCTGCCTAGAAAAATTTCCAAAGTTGAAACAAAAGAAACTTGGCTCTCACTTTGGATCTGTGGCTGTAGACTCAGCAAAGGAACCTCCACTTCCTGAAAAACAGTGACATAATACTGCAGAGAAGGACAAATCAGACTGAGCCATATAGAGAAGTGGTTAAGAGTCAAGGTTCTGAAGTCAGACTGCCTGGAGTCAAAAACCAGTCCCCTTCCTAAGCTTTGTGAACTTTGGCAAGTTTTAAATGAAAATAGGTGTGTATTGTACTTACTAGGCCCTGCCACACAGGTGGTACTCATTAAGTGTTAGAAACTATTATGACTTTATTTTTTGTGATGCTAGGGATGGAACCCAGGGCTTCACACATGTTAGGCAAGTGCTCTACCACCAAGCTACAGCCCCAGCTCTTGACTGTTTAGTAATTGTTATTCTACTACTGGAGGGGAAGGCAAAAATTCTGTCATATGCCTGTAATGCTAGACAAATCAGAGGTCTTCATCATTCCCACTTTATCTAAGTAAAATTACAGGTCATAACACCACCGTACTCTTGTCAATTTCTTCATGAATTAAGTATTTCAGAGTAAATTGTTTGGCAAAGTGAAGCACATTTACACTGGGCGCCAGTGGCTCACGCCTGTAATCCTAGCTACTCAGGAGGCAGAGATCAAGAGGATCACAGTTCAGTGCCAGCCTGGACAAACAGTTGTCAAGACCCTATCTCAAAAAAAACCATCACAAAAAAGAGCTGGTGCAGTGGCTCAAAGTGGAGGCCCTGAGTTCAAACCTCAGTACTGAAAAAAAAAAAGTTTACTGTGTGCTCTGATGTTTATACCCCCATGTTAAGAACCCACTGCACTACCCACAGTGTAGGTCCCAAGCACTCCATTTTCTTTATAGTACTGGAGCTTGAACTGAGGGCCTCCACCTTGAGCCACTCCACCAGCCCTTTCTTGTGATGGGTTTTTCGAGATAGGGTCTCAAGAACTATTTGCCCCGGCTGGCCTCGAACCATGATCCTCATGATCTCTGCCTCCTGAGTAGCTAGGATTACAGGCATGAGCCACCAGCACCTGGCTTGTTATTTTGGTTTTTTTCATTTGTTTTCTTTGTGGCTTGTTTTTTTGTTGTTGTTTGGTTTGGTTTTGTTTTGTTGCTTTGTTTTGTTTTGTTTTTAAAAGCAGGATCTTGCTATGTAGCCCAGGCTGGCCTGGAACTAACTATGTAGTCCAAGCTGGCCTCAAACTCATGATCATCCTGCCTCAGCCTCCTGACTGCTGGGATTACAGACATGCAGCTAAATGCCCAGTAAGAATCTAAATTATGGCCCTAATTTCAGACCAACCCTTATAGCATTAACTTCAAGTGTCAGAACACAGAGAAAAGGAGATAGTCTTGTATTTGGTTACAGAAAAAAAGTTGAGAATCAATTTCTTACCTTGAGAATTTCGAGAAATAGGCACATTCCTCATCCTGTTGTCTTATTAGCTAAGGCCTACATTAGGGCCATATCAGAGGCAAAATCAAAATAAAACACCTCATTATGATTCAGAGTAAAGAACTGGCCTCTGGAGTATGATCACAAGACGCCCACTAGGGGTAGCTCTCTCTCCACACATGGCCAATTCTGACCAGTAAAGCCTTCCACCTAGCACAGGTCCCATAGCTAAAACAAGTCCTGAGCATAATCCAGCTCTTGTAAGCAACCACCCCAGGGTATTCATTGACCATCTGCTCTGTCTTTTTCAATCTAGGAATAGGCATAGCAATCAAACACATAAAGTCAATGGAAACGGCAAATCTGTCACCACATTCCTTGAAAATAGCTTTTCTTTATTTCCTGTCTGGATTGATTTCCTTCTTCTCTTTTTTGTTATCCTGGGGATTGAACCCAGGGCCTTGCACATACTAGGCAAGCCTTCTACCACTGATGTACATCTCCAGCCCTTTTTTCTCCGAATTCCTATAGCAGTTACTGCCTATGCAACTCATCTTCCCAGAGTTTTCTAGATACCCAGTGTCCAGCATCTCTGCTCAAAGTGACCCCTTTAAGATTTTGTCATTCGCAAATAAATGGATGGAACTGAAGAACATCATCTTAAGCGAGGTTAGCCAGGCTCAGAAGACCAAAAATCGTATGTTCTCCCTCATATGCGGATTATAGACCTAAAACAAATGCAGTAATATTATTGAACATGGGTCACACACTAAGGGGAGAACTCGTACAGGAGGAATAGGGAAAGGAAAGGAAACCTAAAACTTGAAAGTGTTTGATGTGCCCACTGTAGAGGAGCGAATAAAGTAATCTTAAACTGGCAGAGGCCACTATGGGAAGGTGACTGGAAAGTAGTGAAGAGGTCAGGTAGAGGTGAACCAGTTCCGGTTGTAATACACATGTGCATGGAAGCAATGTTAGAAATCTCTCTGTATAGCTATCCTTATCTCAAGCTAGCAAAAATGCTATGTCTTTCTTATTATCTCTTATGTTTTCTCTTCAATGAAATTGGAGAAGAGGGCAGAACAGGTTCTGCCTGGAAGCATGGGGCGGGGGTGGGGGGATGGCCCAAGTTATGTATGCACATATGAATAAATGAATAAACAATTAAAAAGTGATCTTTTTCAGGACAAGAGTACAACTCCAGAGGGTTGCTAAATCACAGTAAAACCAGACATAAAGCAAGCGGGCTTTGTAACCAAAACACCCCAGACAGCTCCCTGCTGAGTTACCCACTCACTCCCCCCACCACATGTTGGAGATCTGACCCAGGGCCATGGACTGGACATTAAGCTATATTCCCAACCCTTGGGGATTTCTGAGACAGGGTCTCACTATGCAGCTCAGACTGGCCTTGAACTTGCTGTATAACCTAGGCTGACCTCAGACTTGATCCTCCTGCCTTTACTCCAGAGTGCTGGAATTACAGGCGTGGTGGCTCATCCAGGGCGCCATTCACTCTTAACCTTGGGATTATAGTTCCTCTTAAATCTTCCACTCTTGCCTATCCTCCACCCATAGTTTGTCTAGCAGTCAGTTAACATTCAAGACAAGTGTGCAAGCACTTGGGATGCTGAGGCGAGAGGAATGCCAGTTTGAGGCCAAGTGTGATCTACATAGCAAGACACCCATTGCGCGTTTCAAAAACAAGAGTGCAGGTCAAAATAGTACTGTTTCTAACACATTCTCCAAGTCTCAACCTTCTCGCTATCTGTGTCTACATCCCCTTGAGAGATTACGCTCTAATTTTCTGAAACGAAACCAATTCAGTATAAGGCCCCCACTTCTATTTACTACTTTGTGCAATTTAGTTATCTACTAAACAGAAAGCTTTTCACATTGAAGACTGACTGCTTTGGTTCAAGAAGGGCCAAAATAGACTCTAGGACCATTGGGTGTGAAGGAAGCCATGCCAAGAGTATCTTGGCTCTTGGAAACTTAAGCAAAATAGAGGCAATCCCAAGTGCTCAGCATTTCCACACATCCTTCTTCACCAAGGATAGTTGGTTCCAGGACTTTTATGTACTCGTGAGCCTGGGACAGAGAGGTGCTTCCCGCATCGAATTAACAAATAGGAAGATCAGGGTCAATCTCCCCAACATACACACCTCACCCACCCGCAAACTCCTTCCGACCAAAGAGTGACTGGTGCACTGAGGCACCCGTCCCGGCGGATGGGGGAGACTATGGCAGCAGACCGGAGTTGAGGGTTGGCTAGGAGAGTTCTTAATAATAGTTACCCGGCAAAGTCTGGGTTGTCCTCCAACGCCGTGACACCGTGGCTGACGGAACCTCCCCAAGGTCTCGGTAGGAATGGACCAGGCAGGCTCCGCGAGCTCAGCCCCCCACATCCGGGTAGCTACCCAGTCCTACCCCCCCACCAAAAGGAAACTCTGTACCTATTACTAATGGTACACATGGCTTTGAACCATGATCCTTCTGATCTCTGCTTCCTGAGTAGGTAGGATTACAGGCATGAGCCATTGGCACCTGACTGTTATTTCCGCTCTTACATTTTGAGTTTTATTTGTTTTTCTTTTTTATTTTACGAAATTGAAAGCTAAAGTCATTATTTTGAGACCTATTGATGGGGCTTTTAGGGGTATCTCAAAATCAACTTAGTTTGGCTTTGAAGGAATTAGAATTTTTGGGGAGAAGTTTATTTATTTATTGCAGTGCTGGGGATTGAACACAGAGCCTTGTGCATGTTAGACAAGTAGTCTATCACTGAGGGATATTCTCAGCACTCTAATACAGGTGTTTAGTGCTAAATAAAAACTACCCTCTAACTAGTACTTTTGTAGAATCCCATAAATTATGACATGCTGTGATTTCACTTTCATTCAGTTGAAAAGATTTTCCATGCCGAGGGCCAGTGACTCACACCTGTAATCCTAGCTACTCAGGAAGCAAAGATCAGGAGGATCATGGTTCAAAGCCAGCCCAGGCAAATAGTTCGTAAGACCCTATCTCAGAAATACCCAACACAAAAATAGTACTGGTGGAATGGCTCAAGGTGTAAGCCCTGAATTCAAGCCCCAGTACCACAAAAAAAAAAAAAGTTTATACAAAAGATTTTCCAAGCTTTCCTTTGATTTCTTCTTTTCTTCTTTGACCCAAAAGAAATGGATTGTTTCATTTTCAAATTTTGAGTATTTCTCAAATATCTAATTTTTTTGTTTCCTTTTGTCTTATTTTATTTCCTTTTTAAAGTGTATGTCCCATCATATTTTTTTAATGGTACTGGGATTTGAACTCAGGGACTCATGCTTGCAAGGCAGGTGCTCTGTTGCTTGAGCCACACCGCCAGCCCAAGAATGGGTAATTTGCTGTTACTGAGTAGAGTCTTCTATAAATTTCAACCATACCAATTTAAATGATAGTGTTTTCACTTCTGCTGTATCCTTGCTGAATTTATGCCTGTATGTTCTATCAATTATTGAGAGACGAGTATTGAAATCTATGACTTGAATTGTAGATTTGTCTGTTTCCCCTTGTCATTTATCAGCGTTTGGGCTTTGATTGATTTTATTTACTTATTTATTTATTGGTGGTACTGGGGTTTGAACTCAGGGACTCCTGCTTGCTAAGCAGGTGCTCTACCACTTGAGCCACTCCACCAACCCTAGCCCTTGTTTTTTAGAGAGAGGATCTTGCTATGTAGCCCATGGTGGCCTTGAGCTTTTTTTTTTTTTTTTTTTTTTAAATAAATTCAAGGAGGTCAATGGGCCACCTTTTCCATTTTTTTTTTTGGTGGTATTGAGGTTTGAACTCAGGGCCTTATACTTGATAAGGCAGGCAGGTACTCTAACACTTGAGCTGTTAGAGTTGACCTTTTTTTTTTTTAATTAAGGCCATGAGTTCAAACTCCAGTTCAGTCAAAGAAAATGATAATTTTTTTGTGAGGCACTCTGACAACTCTGTTTTGTGTTGTATATTTTATTTGTTTGTTTGTTTGTTTGTGGTATTGGGGTCTGAACTTAGGGCTTACAACTTGAACCACTCCACCAGTGCGTTTTTGTGAATGTTTTTTTTTTTGAAACAGGGTTTCACGAACTATTTGCCCAAGCTGACTTCCAACTACAGTACTCCTGATCTCTGCCTCCTGAGTAGGTAGGATTACAGGTGTGAGCCACTGGCACCAGGCTTTGTGTTGTGTATTTTTGAGATAGGGTCTCTTGAACTATTTGCACCTCAAGCCTCCTGATATCCAGAGTAGCTAGGATTATAGGTATGAACCACAGGCTCTTGGCAAAAAAAAAAAAAAAAAAAAAAAACCAAAAAAAACTCAAGTTTGAACTTGTTAGGCAGACACTCTACCACTTGAGCCACACCTGAGCCCCTGGCCTCAAACTTTTTTGTTATTGTTTTGAAAGTAATAGTAAAGTTTATTAGAAAAGGAATACACTCTCAATAGACCAAAAAAGGTTGTCTCAGACAAGAATAACTGGCCTTGGACTGTCAGAATGGCTCAAGCAGTAAGAGCACCTGCTGAGCAAGGGTGAGGCCCTGAGTTCAAACCCCAAGTACCACTTAAAAAAAAAAAAAAGAAAAAAAGAAAATGGTATCAAAAGCTGGGTGCTGGTGGCTCACACCTGTAATCCTAGCTACTCTGATGGCAGAGATCAGGAGGATTGAGGATTGAAGCCAGCCCTGGCAAATAGTTCGGGAAACCATATCTAGAAAAAACATCACACACACACACACACACCACACACACAAAGGCTGGTGGAGTGATTCAAGAGATAAGAGTGCCTGCCTAGCAAGATGAGGCTCTGAGTTCAAACTGCAATGCCACCAAAAAAAAAAAGATCAACTGGCCTTGATATCCTGATCCTTCTGCCTCCACCTCCTGAGTGCTGGAAATACAGACACATGCCACTACTTCTGGCTATGGTAAACCTTTTGGAACACTTGTAACCTATTCGTGTCTTCATAGTTAAAGAATATTTCTGTCAGGTGCTGGTGGCTCAGGCCTATAATCTTAGCTACTTAGAAGGCTGAGGATCAAGGTTTGAGGCCAGCCTGGGCAAATAGTTCATAAGACCCCATTTCCAAAATAACCAGAACTAAATGAACTAGAAGCATGGCTCAAGTGGTAGAGTGCCTGAGTTCAAACACCAGTTCCATCAAAAATAAAAAAAAATTTAAAAAGAGAACAATTCTTGTAGGCAGAACGATGGTTGGGTCTTTCATTGTGGTGCACAGACTGTCTACATGCAATGTGATTGCCACTATGATTAAATCTGAATCTTACATCTTCTTATTTATTTTTATTTCCTACTTCTCCCATCTCTTCTTCTCTTTTTTGCCTTCTCTTGTATTAATCAATATTGCCTTTATTCCACTTTATTTCCTCTGTTGGCTTGTTACCTATAACTTTTTTTTTTTTTTTTTGCGGTACTGTGGCTTGAACTCAGGGCCTTCACCTTGAGTCATTCCACCAGCCCTTTTTTGTGAAAGGTCTTTGTGAGATAGGGTCCCGCGAACTATTTGCCGAGGCTGGCAAATTCAAGTGTCAAAGTGTCATTATATTATTATTATTATGGAATTTTGGAGCAATACTGAGGTTTGAACTCAGGGCCTCCCACTTGCTCAGTAGGTGTCCTACCTCTTGAGCTGTGCCCACTAACCCCTTTTTTGTTCCAGTTATTTTTAAGGTAGGATCTCGACTTTTTACCCAGAGGTGGCCTTGGCCAAAATCCTCCTACCTATGCCTCCCATGTTGCTTGTATCACAGGCAAAAAACACAGCTCACAGCTTATTGGTTGAGGTGGGGTCTGACTGTTTTGTTGGGATGGTCTCAAACTGAGGCAGGATAAGATCAGGGAAAATGAGGCATGGGAAACAGCAACAGGAATTCAAAGATAAACACTCTATTAATTAATGACTATATTAAAAGCACACAGGCAGCTTACACCCCCTCAATAAACTGCAACATTTAGTAAAAAAAAAAAAAGGGAGAGGAGGGGATGATAAAGGAGAATGATGGAGAAGGTGAATTTAACCATGAATTTAATCATTAACTTTTGTAAATGTCACAGTGTACCCCCAGTACAATAATATGATAATAAAAGAATAAAAGTAAAATAAAGTTTGTGTTTAAAACAAATGACAATTTAAAAAAAGGAAAAAGAGTAGTTTTTTCCCTCTAACCTTGTCCAAATAATTAGTGTGCTCTGGAAATTGAGCAAGGATATGTATTTTTTTTGGGGGGGGGGCACTTTGAACTTAGGGCTTCAGGCTTGCAGAGCAGGCATTTTACCTTTTCAGCCACACCGGGCCAGCCTGGCAAATAGTTCCAGAGACTCCCATCTCCAAAATAACTGAAGATGTGGCTGAAGTGGTAGAGCACCTGCCCAGCAAGTGTGAGGCCCTGAGTTCAAGCCCTGCTACCGCCAAAAAAAATTCTTTTTTGCAACAACATCATGAACTTGGTATCCAAAGGCCAGGTAGAGGCTTCCTCCATTTTGGAGACCTCCTCCCTGGAGCGTCACTGGTTCCATTGGTTCCATTAACAGAACCATGATCTTCCCAATCTCCGCCTCTTGAATGTTGGGATTATGGGTGTGAATTACCAACCTTTCAAGTATTATTGCACCACTTTTCAAAGAGTATAAGACCCTTACACCTGGGTGTGGCAGGACACACCTGTAATCCCAACTACACAGGAGGCATAGACCCAGGCAAGCCCAGACAAAAAGTAAGACCCTGTCTGAACTAACCTAAAAGCAAAAAGGAATGAAGGTATGGCTCAAGTGGTAGAGCACTTGCTTAGCAAGTACAAGGCTGTAAATTCAAATTCCAATGTTGCCAAAAAAAGACCCTTACATTAATATGCTTCCATTTTCCCTTCCTGCTATTAATAATATAATTATTAATATAATTTTATGCTATTGCTAGATATTTTACTTTTACCCCACAATAACCCATAAATAATATTTTGTTATTGATGTTGTTTAAACACTCTGATTTTTTTTTTTCGTGGTGCTGGGGATTAAATATAAGGCCTTACACATGCTAAGCAAGTGCTTTACTGCTGAGACAGAGTCTCCATGTTTTCCAGGCTGATCTTGAGTATATGTGCTGGCAAAGACAGCACCCCAGGTTGCCTTTGAATTCTTCTCTCTTCTGCCTCCCAAGAGACTGGGACTACAGGCGCTAGCCACCATGTCAATTTTTTTTTCGGGGGTGGGATTGGGGTTTGAACTCAAGACTTCAAAATTACAAAGCAAGTGCTTTACTGCTTGAGCCACACTTCAAGCCCCCATATCAATTTTTTTTTCAGTACTGGGGCTTGAACTCAGGGCCTACACCTTGAGCCACTCCACCAGCCCTTTTTTGTGAAGGGTTTTTTGAGATAGGGTCTCGAAAACTATTTGCCCAGGCTGGCTTCACACCACAATCCTGCTGATCTCTGCCTCCTGAGTAGCTAGGATTACAGACATGAGCCACAGGTGCCAGGCTCCCATGTCAATTTTTGTTTTTTTACAATTTTTACAGCCAATTTTTACAAACTTTTTTTTTAATTTTTGGTGCTGGGAAGTGAACCCAGAGCCTAGTGCTTGCTAATCATGTGCTCTATCTCTGATCTAAACCCCAGCCTCATAGACTTTATTTTTTAGAGCAGTTTTAGGTTCGCAGCAAAATTCAGCAAGGAATACTGAGTTCCTTTTCTGCTCCCTGCCTTCACATATGCATGGCCTCCTCTATTATCTCAACATCCCACACTATCAGAATGTGCCATTTGTTCCAGTGTGATACCATATAGAGCAGCTTTCACTGTCCTAAAAATCCTCTGTGCTCCTCCTTTTCATTCCTCTCTTCCAGGGATCCCTGGAAGCCAGGGATCTTTTCACAGTATCCATAGCTTTTCCTTTTCTAGGATGTCACATAGTTGGAATTAAATACTATGTAGGCTTCTTTCACTTAGTAATGTGCATTTGAGATTCCTTCGGCTTAATAGATCTTTTTTTCTTTTTTTTGTGGTACTAATGGCCTTGAGCCACTCCACCAGCCCTATTTTTGTGATTTTCCTTTTGAGACAGGGTCTCCCAAACTATTTGCCCGGGTGGCTTTGAACTGTGATACTCTTGATCTCTGCCTCGTGAGTAGCTAGGATTACAGGTGTGAGCCACCAGCACCCAGCAGGCTTACTATTTTATTTTATTTTTTTATGGTACTAGGGCTTGAACTCAGGGCCTACATCTTTTTTTTTATTGTTTTATTATTCATATGTGCATACAAGGCTTGGGTCATTTCTCCCTCCTGCCCCCACCCCCTCCCTTTCCACCCACTCCGCCCCCTCCCTCTCACCCCCACCTCCTGGATACCCAGCAGAAACTATTTTGCCCTTATCTCTAATTTTGTTGAAGAGAGAATATAAGCAATAATAGGAAGGAACAAATGTTTTTGCTGTTGAGATAAGGATAGCCAAACAGGGAGTTGACTCACATTAATTTCCTGTGCGTGTGTGTTACCTTCTAGGTTAATTGTTTTTGATCTCACCTTTTCTCTAGTTCCTGGTCCCCTTTTCCCATTGGCCTCAGTTGCTTTTAAGGTATCTGCTTTAGTTTCTCTGCGTTAAGGGCAACAAATGGTAGCTAGTTTTTTAGGTGTCTTACCTATCCTCACCCCTTCCTTGTGTGCTCACGCTTTTATCATGTGCTCAAAGTCCAATCCCCTTGTTGTGTTTGCCCTTGATCTAATGTCCACATATGAGGGAGAACATACGATTTTTGGTCTTTTGGGCCAGGTTAACCTCACTCAGAATGATGTTCTCCAATTCCATCCATTTACCAGCAAATGATAACATTTCGTTCTTCTTCATGGCTGCATAAAATTCCATTGTGTATAGATACCACATTTTCTTAATCCATTCCTCAGTGGTGGGGCATCTTGGCTGTTTCCATAACTTGGCTATTGTGAATAGTGCCGCAATAAACATGGGTGTGCAGGTGCCTCTGGAGTAACCTGTGTCACAGTCTTTTGGGTATATCCCCAAGAGTGGTATTGCTGGATCAAATGGTAGATCAATGTTTAGCTTTTTAAGTAGCCTCCAAATTTTTTTCCAGAGTGGTTGTACTAGTTTACATTCCCAGCAACAGTGTAAGAGGGTTCCTTTTTCCCTGCATCCTCACCAACACCTGTTGTTGGTGGTGTTGCTAATGATGGCTATTCTAACAAGGGTGAGGTGGAATCTTAGTGTGGTTTTAATTTGCATTCCCTTTATTGCTAGAGATGGTCAGCATTTTTTCATCTGTTTTTTGGCCATTTGAATTTCTTCTTTTGAGAAAGTTCTGTTTAGTTCACTTGCCCATTTCTTTATTAGGGCCTACATCTTGAGCCACGCTCCACCAGCTCTTTTTTTTTGTGATTTTTTTTGTCACGATAGGGTCTCAAGAACTATTTGCCAGGGCTGGCTTCGAACCTCGATCTTCCTGATCTTTGCCTCCCAAGTAGCTAGGATTACTGGCATGAGCCACCAGTGCCCAGCTTTTTTTTTAAATAGACTATTTTTAGAGCAGTTTGAAATCCACACCAAAATAAGCAGAAAGTACAGTGTTCCATATACTCACGCACACACTCACCACCTCCCTCACGGTCAACATCCCATCACAGAGTGGTAGGTACATTAGTTACAATCAGTGAGTCCACATTGACAAGTCATTATCATGCCAAAGCTCACAGTTTACATTAACGGTTCAATTTTTGGTTTTGGCTAAATTTTGTTTTGGGTGCTGGGGATGGAACCCAGTGCCTCCTGCATGCTAAGCATGTGCTCTACCACTGAGCTACACCCCCAGGCCCAGGGTTCACTCCTTTTTTTTGCAGTACTGAACTTGGCTTCCCGCTTGCTAGGCAGGCGCTCTACTGCTTGAGCCACTCTGCCAGCCCTCATTCTTGCTGGATGTTATACAATCTACAGGTTTTGACAAATGTACAACAATAAGTTATCCGCTATTGCAGTATCACACAGAAGTGTCCCCACCCTAAATATCCTGTGCTCCACCTATTTATCCCTCCCTCCTGCTAACTCCTGGCAACCACTGTTTGAATTCAGGGCCTTGCGCTTGTACTCTACCACTTGAGCCATGCCCCTAGTCCTAATACATCATTTTCTGTCAGCACTGAATAATATATCCCAGTGTCTGTACCTACCACAGTTTATGAGGTTTTGTTTCTCTTCTACAGTACTGGGGATTGAACCCAGGTCCTTATGTGAGCCCCGACCCAGCCTACCACAGTTGATTTGTTCACCTACTGAAGGACATACTGGTTGCTTTTAAGTTTTGGCAGTTGTGAATAAAAAAATGCTATAAAAATTTGTGTGCATAGCTAGGTGTGACGGCAGGCACCGATATCCCAGCTACTGGAGAGGCTGAAGTAGGAGTTGTTACTGGAACCAGCGATGCTCTAGGAAGGAGGCCTCCACCTGGCCATTGGGTACCGAGTTCGTGGTGATGTCACCAAAAAGAATTTTAGGATGAATTGAGGTAAGACCAAGAAAGTTTATTAGTAAAGCAAAGCAAAAGAAAGAAACAGAGTACACAGTTCAGACATGGTATGGGACCCACCTAATAGCAGGTGCAGTGAATGCTTTAACATCAGGAATACATTCAGTGAAAAAGTAGGCTGGGGCTTGGTTCACATTTACCTTAGGAAATGAACTCCCCTTTGTTCTGACAGCTGATATAATTAGTCACTTTTGCTGTTACACTGTCTCATCAATTGGGCCCAAAGATTTCATGGTTGGCCCGCCTATTAAATGTGGGTCATTATGACATAAATGTCTGAACCTCCCTTTAAACAAAGACGGGTCCTGCTAAATGTTCCCTTTAAGACAGGTGTCCATCCTTGAAATAAATATTTTCCTTTGAAAACACTTTTTGTGCCCAGAGGAGTCATTTTCCCCGGATAAGTGTTTTTCGTTAAGCTATCTTTGATCAGTTCCTAGAACAAACTAATTATTTGGGCAAGTGGGCAAGGTCAGAGGGAGAGAACTATTCTTTTAGCCTTTTTTTTTTTCTTTTTACTAAGTCCTGCAGCTTATTGGGGGAGTGTAAGCTTCAAGCAAAGAAAATAGTGCTTGTGTGCTTTTAATCAAGCCACTCATTAATAGTGTTCATCTCCGAATTCCTGCTGCTGTTTCTCAGACCTTATTTTCCCTGATCTATTCTGCCTTAGGAGGATTGCTCAAGCCCAAGAGTTTGACAACGCCACTCTGGGCAACATAATGTGAGATTCAGTTTCTTCTTTTCTTTTTTTTGGGCAGTACTGGAGTTTGAACTGAAGGCTTCACACTTACAAAGCAGGGTTCTATAGCTTGAGGTACACCTCTAGTCCATTTTGCTCTGGATATTTTGGAGATGCTGTCTCTCAAACTATTTGGAATGACTTCGAACCAGAATCCTGATCTCTGCCTCCCACGTAGCTAGAATTATAGGTGTGAGCCACTGGTTCCCTGCTAGACCTAGTTTCTTAAAAAAAAATTCATGTGCAGAGCTGGGAGGCAGAGCAAGTTGGGAGGCAGAGATCAGGAGAATCGAGGTTCAAAGCCAGCCTGGGCAAATAGTTCAGAAGAACCTATCTCAAAAATACCCAACACAAGCCAGGCATCGGTGGCTCACACCTGTAATCCTAGCTACTCAGGGAGCAGAGATCAAGAGGATCTCGGTTCAAAGCCAACCCAGGCAAATAGTTCCAGAGACCTTATTCTGAAAAAACCCTTCACAAAAAAGGGCTGGTGGAGTGGCTCAAGGTGTAGGCCCTGAATTCAAGCCTCAGTACTGCAAAAAAAAAAAAAAGAAAAAGAAAATACCCAACACATAAAAGGGCTAGCAGTCACTCAAGTGGTACAGCGCCTAGCTAGCAAGCATGAGATCCTGAGTTCGAACCCCAGTACCGCAAAAAAAAAAAGGGAATACCAAGGAGCCCCACTGGTGTATTGTATGGTCAGCTATCTTTTTGCTTGTTTGTTTTTTGGTGCTGGGAATTAACACAGGACCTTGCTCATGCTAAGTATGCACTCTACCACTGACCTACACTTCTATCCCCCAATTATCGGTTTTTTGGCAGTACTGAGATTTGAACTCAGAGCCTATACCTTGAGTCACTCCACCAGGCCTTTTTTGTGATGGGTGTTTTCAAGATAGAGTCTCACAAACTATTTGCCTGGGTTGGCTTCGAACCTCAGTCCTCCTGATCTCTGGCTCCTGAGTAGCTAGGGTTACAAGCATGAGCCACTGGCACTCAGCTGAGATATGATTTATGTACCATAAATTCACTCATTTTAAGTGTACAGTTAAATGAACTTAAATTTGCAAAGTTGTGCTGTCATCACTGATCTTTGAATATTTTCATCACCCCTCAAAAATTCCTCATGCCTACTTGCAGTCACTCCGTGTTCCCAACTGCAAGCTCACCTAGGAATCTCCTCATGGTTTCTATACATTTGCTTTTCCTGAACATTTCCTTTAAGTGGCTCATACTATATATCATCTTTTGTGGCTGACTTAAGCTTACATTTCTGTTTTACATTTCTTCTTTTTTTTTTTTTTTTTGGTGATACTGGGTTTGAATTCAGAGCCTCATGCTTGCTAAGCAGGCACTCTACCACTTGAGCCACTCCACCAGCTCTTTGCCTTAAGCATGGAAAGTGAAAAATCTATCATGTTTTTCATGTAAAAAGTTTGTCATAATTTGTTCTCATGTCACTGTCTACTGGAGTCTGTCATGTTGAGAGTATAACTGTTACATTTGTAATTCAGCATGAATTGATTAATGTCCAGTTTGTCCAGGCTTATTGAGAAATAAAATAGTGATAATTTGTCACAAAAAAAAAAAAAGTAAGTTTGAGGCCAGCCTGGATCTAATTCAAACCCCATTATTGTTCTTTTTGCTGCCAGACCACTACCAGCATGGGTTGTATGCATGCTCCTAGGAAGGGCCTGTCCCAGTGGGCTCTGCCCTATTGCCAGAGCGTCCCCACCTGACTGAAGCTGACATCTGATAACATGAAGGAGCAGATTTACAAACTGTCCAAGAAGGGCCTGGCTCCCTCACAAATCAGTGTCATCCTGAGGGACTCACATGGTGTTAGACAAGTACATTTTGTGACAGGCAATAAAATCTTGAGAATCTTTAAGATGCTAAGTTCTGTCTGATTCTGATAGAGAGCTGAATTCACCAGTTGGCTTGATAGTGTAAGACCAAGCGGGTACTCACTCCCAATTGGAAATATGAGTCATCTACAGCCTCTGCCCTAGTGGCATAAATTTGTCTTGTGTACCCACGAAATAAAATAATTGTTTCAATAAGCATGTTTTATGTTTCTTTATCTAAAAACAAAAACAAAAAAACCCAGTACTGAAAAAAAAATATATATGTACATATATATATGAAACAAAGTTAGGGCTGTGGGCATGGCTCAAGTGGTAGAGTGACTGCCTAATAAGCCTGAGAGCCTGAGTTCAAAATACAGTACCATCAAGAAAATAAATAATAATAATAAATAAATAATAGACAAATAAATAAATAAAAAGTTCTAAGTAAGGATTGGGATTGTAGCTCACCGGTACAGTGCTTCCCTGGTATGCATTAGGCCCTGGGTTTTAATCCCCAAGACTACAAAGTTATAAGAAGCCAGGTACCAGTGACTCACACCTGTAATCCTAGCTACTCAGGAGGTAGAAATCAGGAGGATTGAGGTTCGAAGCCATCCAGGGCAAATAGTTCTCGAGACCCTATCTTGAAAAAATCCTTCACACACAAAAAAAAAGGGGCCAGTGGAGTGGCTAAATTTGAAGGTGGAGGCTCTGAGTTCAAACCCCAGTACCACAAAAAAAAGTTATAAGAAACAGTCAACAGTGGGGGCAGGGGGGAGAAATGACCCAAACAATGTATGCACATGTGAATAAATGAATAAAAAGAAAGAAACAGTCAACAATGTCAAATAGAAAATGTCCATTGAGCTTTCCAACTTGGACCCAGCAGAATGACTCCCGCAAAGAAGGGTGACGAGAAGGGCCGTTCTGCCATTTTTTGACCTGAGAATGCACCGTCAACATTCACAAGCAGATCCATGCAGTAGGCTTTAAGAAGTGCCCTCAGGCGCTCAGAGATCCAGACATTTGCCATGAAGGAGATGGGGACTCCAGATGGCATCAATACCAGGCTCAACAAAGCTGTCTAGGCCAAAGGAATAAGGAATGTCCCATCTTGTGTTCACGTGTGGTTATTCAGAAAACGTAATGAGAATGAAGATCCACCAAACAAGATCTATACTTTGGTGACAACACGTTCAAAAATCTACAGTCAGTATGGATGAGAACTAACAGCTGAGTGAAAATAAAGTTTAAAAATGCAAAAAAAAATGTCCATTGGTAGGCACCTGTATTTTTTTGGTGGTACTAGAGTTTGAACTTAGGGCCTCATGATTGCTGCACAGTCACTTTTGAACCATGTCCTAGCACAACAACTATAAAACAAAACATTTTTAGATACTCAGGGAAAAGTAAACATGGGCAGGATCTAGTGTTAGATGATGTATTAGGTGACACATAGTACATTTTATTTGAATTCAGGGCCTCATGCTTGCTAGGCAGGTACTGTACCACTTGAGCCACTCTGCCAGTCCTTTTTTGTGTTGGATATTTTGGAGATAGGATCTCATGAAGCCTGGGACTGGCTTCAAATCTTGATCTTCCTGATTTCTGCCTCCTGAGTAGCTAGGATTACAGGCATGAGGCACAGGAGCCCGGCCCCTTAATCTTTTTATTTATTTTGCTAGGACTGGGGTTTAAACTCAAGTATATGCACTTGCAAAGCTGGTACTCTACCTCTTGAGTCACACTTCCAGTCCATTTTGCTGTGGTTATTTTGGAGATGGAGTCTTATAAACTATTTGCCCGGCCTGGCCTTGATCCAAGAACCTCCAGATCTCAGCCTCCCAAGTGGCTAGCATTATGGGTGTGAGCCAACCATGCCTAGCCTGGGATATATTTTAAACGTGTCCAAGTGGACTGGGAGTATGGCTCATGTGATAGACAGCTTGCCTAGCAAGTGCAAGGCCTGAGTTCAATCCCCAGGACTGCAAAATAAATAAATACATACCCAAGCAAATTTTAACAATAATAAAATCATTAGCAGGGATAGATAAAACAAGAATAAAAGGATGTTTATTATTATTAAACAGGGTGGTGGATATATGGGGGTTCACATATTACTCTCTCTTCTTTGTATAGCTTTGAAATTTTCCAAAATGGAAGGTTTAAGAATGTATAAGTTAAAGTGCTTGGAGCGTGGCATGAATAGTAGAGTGCCTGCCTAGAAAGGGCAAGGCCCTGAGTTCAAGCCCCAGCACCACCAAAAAAAAAAGAAGAGTATAGATTGGGTGGGTGTGGCTCAGTTCTAGAGCACTTGCCTATCATGTGTGAGTCCCTGGGTTTAGTCCCCAGGACTGCAAAAAAAAAAAAGTATAAGTTGAATAGACCTCATAGATATATTGTTAAGGGGGCAGGGGGCAGGGGAGAGAGATCCCAAAGAATGTATACACATATGAACAAATGAATAAACAATTTAAAAAATATATTGTTAAGACAAAATCAAGATTCAGAACGATGTAAATGATGGTATCATTTGTACAAGGAAAGAAAAAGACAGACTAGGAACATTTGCTTATACATACATAGAATATTTCTGATAAGATATGCAAGGGTCTAACAGAATGGCTCAAGTGGTAGAGCACCTGCCTAGCAAGAGTGAGGCTCTGAGTTTAAATCCCAGTACTGCCAAAAATAAAAAATAAAAGATATATGCAAGAAAATGATAAATTGTTTCCTAGAAAGAGAACTGGATGGTTTGATGACAAAAATAGGATTTTTTTCCCTCCAAGTTCCTAGTTTAATAAGGACTTGTTGGGGTTGGACTTTGATCACATGATAAAGCGAGAGCACACAAGGGAGGTATGAGGATAGGTAAGATGCCTAAAAAACTAGATAACATTTGTTGCCCTCAACACAGAGAAACTAATGCAGATACTTTAAAGCAACTGAGGCCAATAGGAGAAGGGGACCAGGAACTAGAGAAAAGGTTAGTTCGAGAAGAATTAATTTAGAAGGTAACACACATGCACAGGAAATCAATGCAAGTCAACTCCCTGTATAGCTATCCTTATCTCTCAATTAGCAAAAACCCTTTTTCCTTCCTGTTATTGCTTATACTCTCTCTTCAACAAATTAGAGATAAGGGCAAAATAGTTTCTGCCAGGTAGCGAGGGGTAAGGGGGGATAAGGGAGGGAGCCGGGGGTGGGGGTGGGGGAAAGGGGGGAGAAATGACCCAAACATTGTATGCATATATGAATAAAAAAAACTCTCAAAACCCATGTGACACAGAGAGTGTTGCATTAAAAACATAAAAAAAAATGACTTATTTATTTTGAGGAAAAAGGTCCCAAACATCAGGCTGTTCAAAAAAATAACCCACAGCATCAACTTTAGGAAACAAATATGAAGATTGTTACACTAATTATTGTTCTAGAGGATGCATTTGAGTTGCCAACCCTAATTCACAAAAATACCTTCCTACATTTTTGATAAACAGCCCCACAGCACTCTTTTTTTTTTTTTTGGTGGTGCTGGGGTTTGAACTCAGGGCCTCACACTTGCTATCACTCTACCACATGAACCACTCCACAGCCCCCTACTCCTCCTCACCACAGCACTCTTACGTGAGGTATAACACAGACCTCGGACTCAAAGCTGCTCTCAGGCACTACAACTAAATGAGATTGCCTTAGCAGTTATGAGAACAGCTAATAAAATCATGTATGAATGAAAAGAATTGTACTCCCTATGGAACAAGACATTATTTTGGAGACAGTTGATAAAAAAAGTACATCTTTTTATTATCAAATCATAAAGTGTTATAAAATTAAAAGCATAATTTGCAGGGTAAAACAAACTACTAAGAGCATCAAAGGAAGTGAAAATGAGGCTAGGCACTGGGCAATATGAATTAACGAACGTGGGAATTACGAGGATAGCGAGACCAATGGCACATGTCGAAGACACCAGGAGAGATGACCTGATCTGTTGAAAAAAAATTTTTTTTGAGACAGGGTCTTGCTATAGACCAGATTGGCCTCAAACTCAAGGTCCTCCTCCCTCAGTCTCCTGAGTGCAGGCATTACAAGTATGCACCACCACACCTGACCAGGATCTGGTGAAACTGTGATTTTAACTCAGGGTCCCATACTTGCTTAGGCAGGTGCTCTACCACTTGAGATACACACCTACCACATGAAATTGTGATTTTTTTTTAGACAAGCATGTAGGTAGAGAAATAATGGGTCTGAGTGATGGCTCACGCCTGTAATTTCAGCATTTGGGATGTGGAGGCAGGAGGAATGTAAATTGGAGCCCAGTCTGGGCTACCTAGGGAGTTTGAGGCAACCTAAGTTACATATCAAGACTCTGTCAAAGCCAAGGGGCTGGGCGCCAGTGGCTCACATCTGTAATCCTAGCTACTCAGGAGACAGAGATCAGGGGGATCACAGTTCAAAGCCAGCCCCAGGCAAATAGTTCAAGAGACCCTATCTTGAAAATACTCAACACAAAAAGGGCTGGTTGGAGTGGCTCAAGTGGTGGAGTGTCTGCTTATCAAGCGTGAGGTCCTGAGTTCAAATCCCAGTACTGCAAAAAAAAAAATTCCATCCCCAGCACCACAAGAAATAATAATGGGATAAGATTTCTCTTTAAGAGTCATCCTCGCTACTGAGGGGTAAAGAGGATGGAAGTACACTACATATATACATATGAAGACGTCATAATGAAGCCCACCAAACACTGTTTGATAAAGGGGGAGGAGGAGGGAATAGAAATATGATGGAGGGGATGGCTTGTTCAGAGTACACTGTACACATGTATGGAATTATCACAATGAAATTCCCTCGTATTATTAACATGCTAATTAAAAAATAAAATTTAAAAATTAAAGAAAATAAATCTTTAAAAAGAGTCATCCTCACCATTGGTGCCGCCTGTCATCCTCTCCTTCCTCAGTTGATTTTCACCATCCTGGATCAACTCCAACTGGTCATTCCCTTACCTTCATCATCATCATCATCCAATAGGTCCCCCTTCTGCTCGGCCTCCATCTTCCCAAGTCTTATCTTTCATCTAACTTCATTGCTACTCCTTGTCTGCTCTATTCCTTTTCAATTTTTTTCTAGACTTTTCAGTAGAGAATCTTTTTTTTTTTTTTTTTTTTTTGTGGTACTAGGGCCTACACCTTGAGTCACTCTACCAGCCCTTTTTGTCATGGGCTTTTTTTTCCGAGATAGGATCTTATGAACTATTTGCCCCAGCTGGCTTCAAACTGTGATCTTCCTGATCTCTACCTTGTGAGTAGCTAGGATTACAGGCGTGATCCACATACACTAGGCTATTTTTTGTTTCGTTTTGTTTTTGTGGTACTGGGGTTTCAAGTCAGAGTATTATGCTTGCTAGGCAGGCACTCTACCACTTGAGCCACTCCACCAGCGAGAATCCACTTTTTATCTAGCTCAGCTCTTTGTTAATGGTCTGAACATCCTCTCTTTTCAACTTTCCAGACATGAAAGAAGATCCCCACTGTCCACTCTTGAATTGATGCCCCTCTTGGCCCTTCATGAGGTATTTCCTGATACCTGATGGCACTTATGGGGCAATAAAAACAGCCTGATCAATAGGAGGAGAACCAATGCTAAGTAACTGGACATCCTGTCACAATAATCCTGTTCAAAGTTATTGTCCAAGTCAAAATGGGGAACCATACAACTCCACTGCAGAGCATTTCACACTTACTTTTCCTTGGTTCACTTTTGACTCTGCAGCCAGATTAATATCTAAAATCAGGCCAGTAAACAACCAATCTCTCCTGCTACAGCAGCCTGGGCATCTCTCTTGTTAACATACTGGACTAAAGTCAGGTGTGGTGGCACACATCTATAATTCTAGATAGTCAGGAGGTGGACGCGGGAGGATTTCAAGTTCCAGGCCAGCTTGGGTAAAGTTATTGAAACCCTATCTCAAAAACAAAAGGGTTGGGGACATGGGTAAGTGGTAAAGTGCTTGCCTAGCATCTAAGAGGTCCTACGTTTAATCCCTAGAACTGAAAACAAAATACTGGATGAAGGAAAAAGGCTTATGAACAGAGCAACCCAGAATATCATGATAGTTCAAGAAGATTGCCTCCACAGCAGACTTCTTGACCACAAGAGTGTTGAGGTTTCCAATGAATATGCAAGAGTTCACGGAGCCAGGGTCTGTCTTGTGGTAACATTGCTGGCCATCATGTTTCATAATAAAGTTCTTCACAAGGCTGAAAAACAGAAAGGAGGAGGAAGAAGAGATTCAATTCTGAATGTCCTGCTTCCAGGTTCCACATGGAGAAGTCCACTGCTGCTGTAAGTCAGCAAGGAAGCCACAAAAGACAAAAGCCTTTGACTCTTCACAAAATGGTCCTCAGGGAGATTGACTGATTGATTGATTTTGGTGCTGGAATCAGACCTAGGGCTTCCCACGTGCTGAGCACCTGCTCCACCACTGAACCACACCCCCAGCCCAGAGGGCTATTTTTATTTATTGTTTTTATTTATTTATTTATTTATTGCAGTGCTGGGGTCTGAACTCAAGGCCTACACCTTGAGTCACTTCACCAGCCCTTTTATTGGTGTTGGTTTTATTTTTTCTTTTATTCATATGTGCATACAATATTTGGGTCATTTCTCCCCCCTTACCCCCATCCCCTCCCCTCCCTTCCCCCCCCACCCGACCCTCCCTCTCCCTCCCCCCACTACCAGGCAAAAACTATTTTGCCCTTATCTCTGATTTTGTTGAAGAGAGAGTATAAGCAATAATAGGAAGGACAAAGGGTTTTTGCTAGTTGAGATAAAGATATCTATACAGGGAGTTGACTTGCATTGATTTCCTGTGCATGTGTGTTACCTTCTAAATTAATTCTTGAACTAACCTTTTCCCTAGTTCCTGGTACCCTTCTCCTATTGGCCTCTGTCGCTTTAAAGTATCTGCTTTAGTTTCTCTGCATTGAGGGCAACAAATGCTATCTAGTTTTTTGAGTGCCTTACCACACCTCCCTTGTATGCTCTTGCTTTATCGTGTGATCAGAGTCCAGTCCCCTTGTTGTGTTTACCCTTGATATAATGTCTGCATATGAGGAAGAACATATGATTTCTGGTCTTTTGGGCCAGGCTAACCTCGCTCAGAATGATGTTCTCCAGTTCCATCCATTTACTTGAGAATGATAAGATTTCATTCTTCTTCATGGCTGCATAAAATTCCATTGTGTATAGATACCACATTTTCTTAATCCATTCGTCAGTGGTGGGGCATCTTGGCTGTTTCCATACCTTGGCTATTGTGAACAGTGCTGCAGTAAACATGGGTGTGCAGGTGCCTCTGGAGTAACCTGTGTCACATTCTTTTGGGTATATCCCCAAGAGTGGTATTGCTGGATCATATGGTAGATCTATGTTTAGATTTTTAAGAAGCCTCCAGATTTTTTTCCAGAGTGGTTGTACTACTTTGCATTCCACGAGCAGTGTAAAAGGGTTCCTTTTTCCTGCATCCTCGCCAGGTGTTGGGTGTTTTTGAGATAGGGTCTCGTGAACTATTTGCCCGGGGCTGGCTTCAAACTGTGGTCCTCCTGATCTCTGCCTCCTGAGTAGCTAGGACTATAAGTGTGAGCCACCAGTGCCCAGCTTGTTTTTTTGTTTGTTTGTTTTAACATAGGGTCTCTGAATTCAAGCCCCGGCAATAAAAAAAAAAAAATTAGATACCAGAGATAGGGTCTTACCACCCAGGTGTGCACTATCAAACCTGGCTTCTTCTTCCATTTTTCTTGGTAGTCCTGACGTTTGAAGTCACACCCTTGTGCTTGCTATGTAAACACTCTACTACTTGAGCCATGCCCCCAGCTATTTTTAATTTAATATTTTTTTAATGTCAGCACTGGAGTTTGAACTCAGGGCCTCACATTTGCTAGGCAGGCGCTCTACCACTTAAGTCACTCGCCAGTCCTTTTGTGTATGTGTGTGTGTCATGGTTCTTTTCTTTTTTTTTTTTCAGTATTGGGGCTTGAACTCAGGGTCTTCACCTTGAACCACTCCACCAGCCCTATTTTTGTGAAGGGTTTTTCAAGACAGGGTCTTGTAAACTATTTCCCAGAGCTGGCTTCCAACTACAATCCTCCTGATCTCTGCCTCCTGAGTAGCTAGGATTATAGGCATGAGCCATGGCTAGCCTACTTTCACATGAACAAACATATTTACTATTGCAGTGTTTGTACTAATAAAACACTGAAAGGCACTTAAATATTCATCCATACAGGATTGGTTAACTAATGCATGGTATATCTACAAAATTAAAGATTTCAGGGTTTGTTTATTTTTTGTGGTACTGGGGTTTAAACACAGGTCCTCATGCTTGCTAGGCTCTATCACTTGAGCCAGTACTGTAAGAGCTGGGTGTGATGGCATGTCTGTAATCCTAGCACTCACAACGCTGACACAGGAGTATGTAGCCTAGGCTACATAGTGAGACTCTATCTCAAAAAACAAAAACAAAAAACCAAAATTTTATACAGCAATGAAAAACAACAAACCACTGATACAGTCAACAACGTAGATGAAGCTCACAATGTTGAAAGAAGTCAGATGGCAAGAGTACTTACTAAGCTGGGCATGGTGGCTCATGCCTGTAATCCTAATTACTCAGGAGGCACAGATTTAGAGGATTGCTGTTTATGACAAGTCCAGGCAAATAGTTATTAAGACCCCCATCTCAACCAAAAAAAGCTGGGCATGGTGGTGTGCACCTGACACCTCAGCTACATGGGAATCACAAATGGCAGGATCACGGTCCAGGTCAGCCAGGCATAAAAGCAAGACCCTATTTGAAAAATAACTAAAACAAAAAGGGTTGGCAACATGGCTCAAGTGGCAGGGCACCTGCATAGCAAGCATGAGGCCCTGATTTCAAACCCTAGTACTATTTAAAAAAAAGATTTAGTACTATGTATGATTTCATTTATAGAAAAAAAAATTTTTTTTGTGGTACTGGGGTTTGAACTCAGGGTTTCACACTTGCTACGCGGGTACTCTATCACTTAGCCACGTACGTCTCCAGCCTTCATTTATAAAATTCAAATATATGCCACCAATCAATGATTATTAAGGACAGAATGTGGTTAATGTTGGAAATGGAATGCCTGAGAGGGAACACAAGGAGGCAGCCTTCTGTGCTACTGGAAATGGTATTTTGATATGAGGTAGGTTATATAGATGTATACATATGTACAAATGTATATTTACAATCTGTGGCAGGAGGGGTGGCTCAAGCAGTAGAGTGGCTGCTTTGCAAGTTCTAATCCCTGAGTTCAAACCCCAGTCCCACCAAAAAACAAAAAAAAAAGTGTGGCCAACTGGTCAAGTGCCAGTGACTCAAGCCTATACTCATAGCTACTTGGGGGGTGAGATTGAGAGGATTATGTTTCGGGGCCAGCCCAGGCAAAGAGTTTACAAGACCCCATCTTTAAAATATCCAGAGCAAAATGAGCTGAAAATGTGGCTCAAGCACTAGAGCACCTGCTTTGCAAAGTGCAAGACCCTGAGTTCAAACCTTAGTACTATAAAAAAGAGAAAAGGAATAAGGGGGGCAAAAAGGAATAAGGTAGATTATGTAATGACATGGAATAATTTTCAAAATATGTATACATTTTCTTTTTTAGTCATACTAGAGTCTGAACTCAGGGTTTTGCACTTGCCATACAGATGCTCTACCACTTGAGCCACTTCCACAAGCCCTTTTTGCTTCAGTTATTTTTCAGATAGGATCTCATGGTTTTGACCTGGACCAGCCTTGGACCATGATTGTCCTTTTTAAGCCTCCCAAGGAGGTGAGATTATAGACATGTACCACTAAGCCCAGCCTGTTTGCTGAGATGGGGTTTCTTCTAACTTTTTACCTGGGCTGGCCTTAAACCATGATCATTCTGGTCTCCACCTCCCAAGTCGTTGTCAAACATACACACATACATCCTATACTTCCAGTGTGGTGCACTGGCAGTAAAGTATTGTAAACAGAGGAAACAATGAAAAACCACAACTCCACTGGGGTAAACACTGGAGCAGATGCTTGCTTTGAAGTTCATCTGATCCCTAGTGGCTTAAAGTCTACTTTTTTTCTCCTTTTTATTGGGGGGCGTAGGGACTGAGGTTTGAAGTCAGGGCTTTGAGCTCCCAAAGCAAGCGCTCTACCAATTGAATCATGCCTCCAGTCCATTTTGCTCTGGTTATTTTGGAGATGGGGGTCTTGCAGACTGCTTGTCCAGGCTGGCCTCAAACCTCATTCCTCCCAATCTCAGCATCCCAAAGCTAGGGTTACAGGCGTGAGCCACTGGCTCCTGGCCAGCCTGTGTTTTAAAGATCCCATGCTTATAGGTGATATCTACTGGAATTCAGCTGAGAAAAGCATGGAGAAGCATATTTGAAGAGAGAACAGCTGATAAGTAATGAACCATACCAATCTTCAAGATTCAGAAATCCCAACAGGAATGGGACAAAAAAAAAAAAGAAATTCTCACCCAGGTACACTGTAGTAAAACTTCAGAACATCCAAAAAAGGATCCTAAAAGGAACAAGAGACTTTATGTCTACTTATGGAGGTACACAAAACTACCAACGAAATATTCTTTCCAAATACAAAGAAAATAACTGGAATCCACATTTAATTGGGCATCTACATCTAATCAACATTCAGGTACTACAGGGATCAGAACACTTCCACAAGGACATAACCACTAAATTCCATGTTTAGGTCAAAAAACCCAGGTTCTTCAACAAATAAATTCCATAGGAAAAAATAAAGGACGAGGGAGATGAGACGGGACAGCTATAGATGAGATTTGGGAAACACAATCATTATTTGCATCCTAAATCATACAAGCTAAAAACTACAAATGTTTATGAGAAAATAGGAGAAAAACTGAACAATCATCATACCTCTGATGATACTGAAGACTGGTTAATTGGAATGTGTAGTTTTTTTTTCGGTACTAGGGTTTGAACTTAGGGCCTACACCTCGAGCCACTCCACCAGCCTTTTTTTGTGATGGGTTTTTCTGAGATAGGGTCTCATGAACTATTTGCCTGAGCTGGCTTTGAACAACGATCCTGATCTCTTCCTCCTGAGTAGCTAGGATCACAGGCGTGAGTCACCGGTGCCCGGTAAGAGCTGTAATGTTTAAGAAGTAGGTCAGGCCAGGTGCGGGTGGCTCATGCCTATAATCCTAGCTACTCAGGAGGATCACAGAGATCAGGAGGATCACAGTTTGAAGCCAGCTCAGGCAAATAGTTGGAAAGACTCTATCTTGAAAAAATCCAACACAAACAGGGCTGGTGGAGTGGCTCAAGTAGTAGAGCACCTGCCTAGCAAGTGTGAGGCACTGAGTTCAAACCTCAGTACCACCAAAAGAAAAAAAAAGAGAGAAAGAAATATATATAGTTCAGCTGAGGAAGCTGAAGCTTGAGGCAGGAGTGTGAGGCTAGTCTAGGCAACAGTGAGACCTAGTCCTGAAAGACAGGTAGAAGGCTAGAAGGTGTGGCTCAAGTGGTGCTGCCTGGTAAACATGAAGCCCTGAGTTCAAACCCCAGTACTGACAAAAAAAGGGGAAGAAAGGGAGGGCGGAAGGAAGAGAAGGAAGCAAGGAGAGAAAGTGAGAGACCAGGCACCATGGCTTACATCTGCAATCCCAGCTCCTCAGGAGGTGGAGATTAGGAAGATCATGGTTGAAAGGCTTGTTAGCAAGATCCCTATTTCAACAAACTAGATGGGTGTTGTGATGTAAGCCTGTAATCCCAACTACTGGGAGGCATAGGTAGAAGGTTCATGGTTTGAGACCCTGTCTGAAAAAATAACTAGCAAAAAAGGCTGGGGGTGTGACTCAAGTGGTAGAGTACCTGCCTGGTGGGCTTTGAGGCCCTGGGTTCCAGACCTAGTACTGCCTCAAAATGAGAGAGAGAGAGAGAGAGAGAGAGAGAGAAATAGAGATGGGGGAGAGAAAAAACAAAGAAGGAAAGGAAGAAATATATGTTACGCACCTATGATCCCAGCACTCTCATGAGGCAGAGGCAGGCAAATTTTGAGTTTGTTGAGGTCAGGTTGGGCAAAGTAACTGAGGCCCTGTCTCAAAATATCAGGGACTGGGGATGTATGCCAGTGGTAGAATACTTGCCTAGCGTGTGCAAGGCACTGATCATCCCCCCCAAAAAGAAAATATAAATAAAAAAAAAAGAAAAAGAAAATATGAATACAAAAATATTTATGAATGAAATGAAAATAACCTTGGTATGCAGATGGGGGAGCAGAAATTAGGGGAACAGATGAAGCGAGATTGATCATGAGTTAATTACCACTGAAGCTGGGTGAGAGGTACAGGAAACTCAGTATACTATTCTCACATAACATTTTTGGACTATTTGAATTTTTAACCTTCTGGTTACAGTACCTTAAAAGTATCTTCCCAATGAGGATAGGTAAGACACCTAAAAAATTAGCTAGCATTTGTTGCCCTCAACGCAGAGAAACTAAAGCAGATACCTTAAAAGCAACTGAGGCCAATAGGAGAAGGGGACCAGGAACTAGAGAAAAGGTGAGATCAAAAAGAACTAACCTAAAAGGTAACACCCATGCACAGGAAATTAATGTGAGTCAACTCCCTGTTTGGCTATCCTTATCTCAATTAGCAAAAACTCTTGTTCCTTCCTATTATTGCTTATACTCTCTCTTCAACAAAATTAGAGATAAGGGCAAAATAGTTTCTGCTGGGTATCCAGGGGGTGAGGGGGAGGGGGGGTGGGGGCAGGGGGGAGAAATGACCCAAGCATTGTATGCACATATGAATAAAAAAAAAAGTATCTTCCCAGTACCCTAAGAAACTGGAGAATTTCATAATGTAATAAAGAAGACAAAAACTATAAATATTGTAAAGGAATAGTCATATGTCCTTGTTTATATATGACATTCAGATAATAAGAGAATCACTAAGGTACGATCAGAACTAAACAAAAAGAACTTGTAAGTTTTAAATCACTAACTTCCTTATATAAAAACAATATCTAATTAGAAAATGAGGAAAAAAGATTCCATTCACAATATAGAGGAATAAACTAGCAAGAAATATACAAGCTGGACATGATGGCACATAGCCTGTAATCCCAGCACTTTGGAGACCAAAGCAGAATTGAGTTTGAGACCAGCCTAGCTACACAGGAAGACCCTGTCTTAAAAAAAACCACCCAGGGGGCTGGAGGTGTGGCTCAAGTACTAGAACGCCTACTTTGCAAGCACAAAGACCCAAATTCAAAACCCAGTCCCGCCAAAAAAAATACAAAGGTACTCATGCCTGCCTAGCAAGCATGAAGCCCTGAGTGATACCTAAAAAGTGATACGAGGATGTGATCAATGGACAGAAGTATAACACTGAATGAGAAGTTTCATAATGGAAAATTGTCAAATAACTACAAATTCCAATAATAATCCCATTGGGATTTTGGGTGGTAGGTTGGTAGTATTAGACAAATTGTTCTGAAGTTCATCTGGAAGAACATATAAAAAGGAAATTTCTTTTTTTTTTTTTTAGCAGTACTGGGGTTTGAACTCAGGGCCTACACCTTGAGCCACTCCACCAGCCCTTGTTTATGATGGGCTTTTTCGAGATAGGGTCTTAAACTATTTGCCCAGGCGGGCTTCGAACCTTGATCTTCCTGATCTCTTCCTCTTGAGTAGCTAGGATTACAGACATGAGCCACCCAGCACCCAGCTAAAAAGGAAAATTTGAAAAATAGAAGTGAGGGAAGACTTGCCTACTATATATCTTTTGTTTTCTGAGACCGTGATTCAATAGGTAGACCAAGCTGACCTTGAACTCATGATCCTCCTGCCTCCCAAATGCTGAGATTACAGGCATGTGCCATAATGCCCAGCTTACGATATTAAATTATTCATTTTTTGCAAGACTGGGGTTTTAACTCAGTGAAGATATTAAATTATTATACAAAGTTGTGATATGGCTCAAGAATAAACAGATCAATAGAATTCAAGCCAGGTATGGTGAAGCATGACTGTAATCCCAACACTCAGAAAACACAGGCAGGAGGATTTTGAGTTCAAGGCCAGCCTGGGATACATAGCAAGACCCTGTCTCAAAAAACAAATAGGGAGAGTGAATGGAGAGGGTAAAGGAGGGTGAATATGGCCAATGTACTTTAAATATACGTATGAAAATGGAACAATGAAACCTGTTGAAATCATTATGAGTAGGGGGGAGGGAGATGAGGGAGAATGATGGAGGGGGTGACACTAACCAAAGTATATTGTAAGCTTATATGGAAATGAAACAATAAAACTCCTCTGTATAATATATATATGCTAATAACAATGTTAAAAGGTAGCCGGCGCCAGTGACTCACGCCTGTAATCCTAGCTAGTCAGGAGGCACGATTCAAAGCCAGCCGTGGCAAATAGCTCTCAAGACCCTATCTCAAAAAAGCCTATGACAAACAAGGGCTGGTGGAGTGGCTCAAGGTGTAGGCCCTGAGTTCAAACCCCAGTACCGTAAAAAAAAAAAAAAAGTGCTAAACAGGGATTGGAGGTGTAGCTTTAGTAGAGTGCCTGCCTAGCAAACGTGAGACTCGGATCAAATCCCAATACCGCGAAAAGAAAAATGCTAAAGAAAAAAAAAAAAACAACTAGACCCCAGCTAGGTATGGTGGCTTAGACCTATAATCCTAACTACTTGGGAGGCAGAGATTGGGAGGAATGCAGTTTGAGGACAGCCTTGGCAAAAAGTTAGCAAGACCCCATCTCAATCAATAAAAGCTGAGTATGGTGGTACATGCCTCCATTCTACCTATACAGGAAGCATAAATAGGACTGAGGTCTAGGCTGGCCTGGGTATAAAAGACCCTATTTGAAAAATAACTAAAGCAAAAAAGGCCTTGGGCATGGCTCAAGTGGTAGAGCACTTGCCCAGCAAGCACAAAGCCCTGAGTTCAAACCTCAGTATCACCAAAAATAAAAAAATCCACTCTCCCCAGTAGGAGACCACACACTTAATATGACCCAGGCTCAGGATCTGATCTCCAGTACTAGAAAAGAAAATTCATTCTTGTAATCAAAAGAAATGTAAAATAAAAATGAGGTCACTATTTTCACATCTAATTGGTACATTTTATTTTAATTGATAGCTTATAAGGGTACTGGGGAAACTGATACCTCATATACTATTATTAAAAGCATATAAACTAGAACAACCTTCCTGGAAGGAAAACAATGAGTAACTAGTAATAGTTTTTATTTTGTTTTGTTTTGTTTTTTTTGAGGTACTGGGGTTTCAACTCAGGGTTTCACACTTGCTAGGCAGGTGCTCTACCTCTTGAACCACTCTGCCAGCCCTTTGTGTGTTCGGGTTTTTCAAGCTAGGGGCTCATGAACTATTTGCCCAGCTGGCTTCGAACCATGATCCTACTGATCTTTGCCTCTTGAGTAGCTAGGATTGTAGGCATCTGCCGCCGGCGCCCAGCTCACTATTATCATTTTAGATGTATAAGGATGTGTATGCCTTCACTCACAGAAGTTGCACTTGTGGAATCTATCCTCAAAAAAATATTAACCAACAAAGCTGGGTGTTGTGGTACATGCCTGAAATCCCAGCACTCAGGAGGCTGAGACAGAGGAATCAAGAGTTCAAGGCAAGCCTGGGCTACACAGTGAGACCCTGTCTCAAAAAAATACCCTAAGTATTAGCCCAAATGCTCAAAAGATATAGGTTCAATCATTTTCATTGCTATACAATTTGTTAATAGCAAAAAAACTAGAAACAACCTAAGTGTATATCAGTAGAGGAATAGCCAAATAAACTAGTAATATCCATACAATAAAGTACTATGCAGCACAAGAATGAGTGTCAGAGATCTCTAGACAGGGAAATATCTTCAAGGACTATAATGCAAGAGGCTGGGGGGGTGGCTCAGTGGGAGAGCACTGAGTATGTATGTAGCATGTACGAGGCCCGGGGTTCAATCTCCAACTCTGCTAAAAGGAAAGGACTATAATGTAACATATTTAATGATTACAGAAGTTACATTGAGTTCAAACCCCAGGACCACAAAAAATAAAACAAAAACAAAACAAACAAAGCCCAGAAGTTACAGAACAATGCTACAGAACGATCCCAGATGCTCAGTAGGATACAGCATGCTTAGAATGCTCAAAGCTGCAGGTTCAAACCCCAACAATAAAAACAAAAACCCCGAATGATTCCAAATTGTCCAGGACAAAATAAACTTCTACATTTAGTAGTAGGTGTCTGCTCAGACTTTTTCTATGTCCCTACACATTGTATGTTAGCATATATTTGTAAATGCATAGAAAAATGGATAGGTATACCAAATTGGTAAGAGTGATTTCTGGTGAAGAATAAATTGGAGGGTTCAATTTTTTTTTTATTGTAACTCACTTTTGGGCTTCACACTTGCCAGGCAGGCACCCTGCCACTTGAACCACTCACCAGCTTTTTTTGTGTTGGCTTTTTTTGAGATAGGGTCTAGCGAACTATTTGCCTAGGTTGGCTTCAAACTGTGATCCTCCGGGTCTCTGTCTCCTGAGTAGCTAGGATTACAGGAGTGAGCCACCAGCACCGGGCATCCTTTTGAGGTTTTTTGAAACAGTGTATTGCTATGTTGCCTAAGCTGGCCTTGAACTTGTGCCCCCCCCCTGCACTTCAGCCTCCTGAGTAGGTGGGATTACAGGTTTGTACTACCACACCCAGCTTTATAAATGGTAGTGTTCTAATTCTAGCACTACTTTTTCTGTTGATTTGTTGGAATCATTTTATAAAAAGACATTATCACCTCATCTACTATTTTGTTACCCAGTTAATCTGGGAAAGGCAGGATAAATTCTGGATCCCTTCCCTTTAATGACCAACTTTCAAGGTATTTAATCAATAACCTATAATAAGAGGTGGTATTTAGCTGAAACCAGAGTGACAAGGAGCCAGCTATTCAGAGATATGGAGGACAAGTATTATAGACAAAAACGTACAGAGGCACTGAAGGAGTCTGCTGTATATGTTCAAGGAACACAGAAGACGAGCATGGCCACATTATTCCCACAATGGAATATTCTCTAAAATCAATTACTATTCCTTCAGTTCTTATTACTATAACCACTTACCATACCCATCTTTCTCCCCTGGATCAATAATTCTTAACTTGGCTTCACTGCCTCCAAGCTTCTATTTCACCCTACTTAACCCCTTAACCTGGGTGTGGTGCCTCACATTTGTAGTACCACCTATACTGGAGGATGAGGCAGGAGGATCACTTGAGCCCAGAAGTTCGAGGACAGCATAGGCAACATAGGGAGGCCCTATCTCCCAAAAATCCAATTAATTCTTTAATTATGAGAAGCTTTCAACACTACATCATTTTTTGGGTGAAAAAAATCCAAATTTTATGATAGATGTCACTGGGAAAATAAGCTTCATTTAATGGAGGAGTGTTTGGTGGCAAAGTAATGCTAGACACCAAGAACACAGGCTTAAGCCGGGTGCCAGTTGCTCACGCCTGTAATCCTAGTTACTCAGGAAGCAGAGATCAGGGGGATTGTGGTTCGAAGCTACTCTGGGCAAATAGTTTGTGAGACCCTATCTTGAAAAAAAAATCACAAAAAAGGGTTGGTGGAGTGGCCCTGAGTTCAAACCCCAGTACCACACACACACACACAAAACCCCACAGGCTTTGTAGTTAGAAGTGGATTTGAGTTCCTCCTCTGACATTTGCTAGCTGTGGGACCTAGGGAAAATTATGTAAGCCCCTTAAACTTCAGTTTCTACATGTATTAAATAAAATAAGAATAATAATGGTTTTGGGTTATGTTTTGGGATTTTTTTTGTTTGTCTTGTTACTGAGCCAGGGTTTCACTAAATAGCCCAAGCTGACCTTGAACTCCATATCCTCCTGCCTCAGCCTCACGAGTGCTAGGATTACGGAAGTGAACCACCATGCCCAGTCTGTTACGATGCTTTTTAAATGCAATTTTCTGAGAATTAAATGGGAAAAATTGGGCTGGCGGACTGACTCAAGTGGTAACAGCTCCTGTCTAATAAGCATGAGGTCCCGAGTTCAAACCCCAGTATCACAAAAAAAGGGAAATACATACATACACACACACACAGAACAGAAAAATGTACATGTGCATATATCTTTATTATAGTGTCTGGATTGTGGTAAATGCTCAATAAATGGTAGTCTAACTTTTTTTTTGTTACGTCCACTGTGCCTTTGGCAGAAGTTCCAGTTTCAATAATGAAAACCTCAGTCACTGCTAAGAGCAGTCCTAGAATGATTTGAGAATATCCAAAACCTAAGGACCTGAGAAGGAGGCATAGCTCAAGTGGTATAGCACCTGCCTCACAAGCAGAAAGCCCTGAGTTCAAAACCTGGTTCCACACACAAAAAAAAAGCTGGTCGATGATACCTTATGTTGATATATAGCTTTTCAAACCACTTTTACATTTCTGATCACCTGATCTCTAACCTCAGTGGGACCCCTAGCCACTCCTCCTATCTTCCTCCAGATCAAGGAATTATCTCGATTCCTTCCCTACCTCACACTGCTGGGCAGCCACTTCTGTCCCTGGGACTCCTGCCTCTACTGTCCTCTTTCTCCCTTTCTGCTCCCAAAGTCCCAGGACACTGCTAGAGGGAGAACTAAGCATACAAATATAAATTCATACCGTCCAATTTCAACTTGGCCCTATGCAGCTGCTCCGCAACCCTTCGGTCTCATACATTCCCTGGCATGCTCCCACAGAACTGTTCCAGATCTTCTTCCTTTTCTTCAAACTACAAATTCTAGTTGTCCTCTTACTTCAAAAGATTTTATATTAGGGCTGGCTGTGGTGGTATAAACCTATAATCCCAGAACTGTGGAGGCTAAAACAGAAAGTTCGCAAGACCAGCGTGGGCTACATAGGGAGTTTGAAGCCAGCCTGGGCAACACAGCAAGACCCTTTTTCAAAAGAGTTTATAAAAAAAAAAAAGACTTTCATCAGATTAACTGTGCCTACTGCAACAAATCAATATTTTCTCCTCCCAGCCCTGTTTGTTTTTTTGGTTTTTTTTTTTTTGGTGGGACATTTGAACATAGGGCTTCATGCTTACAAAGCAGGCACGCTATTGCTTGAGCCACACTTCCAGTCCATTTTGCTCTGGTTATTTTGGAGATGGGGTCTCGTGAACTATTTGCCCAGGCTAGCCTCAAACCTCGATCCTCCCGATCTCAACCTCCCAAGTAGGTGGGATTATAGGAGGGAGTCACCAGGGCCCAGCTATCTGCCCTGCCCTATTCCCTTCTTGGTAAAGCAATCAATGTTATTTATCTTATTTATCTTTGCAGAGATATTTTATGACTCTATAAACAAAAATATGAAAAAGGGGGAACTTGTGTTGGTCATTAAAGGGAGGTAGTTATTTGGATAGGTGTAGAGAAAGGAAATTCCAACAGAGAAATATCCTAGGCAGAGGAACAGAGGTAGACTGAATAAGATATATTTAGAAAATAGGGTATAGTGAATAGAGTAATCCCTTGAGAAATAATCTCAGCTGCTGCCTCAACTGCTGCTTCTCCAGTTCTGACTTCAGCCTGATTGCTTCCCTTCCTGTCCTGTTCTACATTACCAGCTGAGTAGAAATCTGACACTACATGGCCCCTCACCCATCCTATCTTGCCTGGACCTCCGTTACTATTTATTGAGCTTTGACCCCAACCATCTGTCTTAGTCCTGTTAAAGAGGTCCCGGCTCCTTCCTGAGTCACTCTCCAAGCCACAGATCTTCCATGGCCTTGGTCACGTGAACAATTTCTCCACACCACTAAAAATGGGACAGCGAATATAAAAGATGCATTATAAAAATATTGATTTTATAATTAAGATACCACATACAGAGGTCAAAGGAACATGTTAAATGATGCAACAAAGATACAAACAGCAAAACCCAATGCTGTGAAACTACTGAAAAAAAATCCAATTTCTCCCAGGCCTATTTTTAGCTTCTGAGATCAGATGAGATCCGATATATTCAGGGTGGTAAGACCATAGACACAATTCAATTTCTTCAAAACAAAAAGCAAGGAAAAAAAAGAGATGAATGGGAACATTTAGTTTTTGTTTTTTGTCTTTTCTTTTTTTGGTGCTGGGGATTGAACCCAGGGCCTCACACATACTAGGCAAGCACTATACCACTGAGCTAAATTCCAGCCCTGAATGGGAACCTTTAAGATGACATAACATACATCTACCAATCACAAGGTATATACTTTATTTGGATACTCATTCAAACAAGAAAGCTATAAATTTTTGACATTTATGAAACTATTGGAAATTTAAATACTAACTTGGTATTTGATGATATTATACTTAAGCTTGCCAATGACATTACAATTAGGAATTTCAAAAATGATCCTTACTTTTAGAGACACATACTTACATCTTTCTTTGGGTATAGAATGATATATTGTCTGAGACTGGCTCCAAAATATTGGAAGTGAATGCGGGCATACTTGAAACAAGACTGAGAAAGAATTTGTACTATTTGAGAGTGTTTGGTAAATGAGGATTCATTATACTATATTTTTGAATTCTCAAGCATCTGATAAAAGTGTATCAGATAGTGTAGTGTGAAGGAGTGAAACAGGAGGAGCTGGAATTTAAGATGAGGAAGGTCCGGAACAGTTCTGTGGGAGCGTGCCAGGGAATGTATGAGACAAATAAAAGGGTTGCAGAGCAGCTGCAAGGGCCAAGTTGAAATTGGACGGTATGAATTTATATTTGTATGCTTAGTTCTCCCTCTAGCAGAGTCTTGGGACTTTGGGAGCAGAAATGGAGAAAGAGGACAGTAGAGGCAGGAGTTCCAGGGACTGAAGTGGCTGCCCAGCAGTGTGAGGTAGGGAAGGAACCGAGATAATTCCTTGATCTGGAGGAAGAGATAGGTGGAGTGGCTAGGGGTCCCACTGAGGTTTGAGATCAGGTGATCAGAAATGTAAAAGTGGTTTGGAAAAGCAAGGACATCAACATAAGATATCATTGACCAACCAAAGGCCTCCCTGGTCCCCAGTTAGGCTTGTCAAAGGGTTCTGGTAGGCTAAAGGGGCATGATGTCAAGCTTCTCTTCTAAGATCCCTGTTGGGTTTTGGATGTTCTGTGGCTCTAAGACAGCTTTTAGCAGTGACCAAAGTTTTACTCAACAGCCATGTAACCATGTAACCTCAAGCAAGCCACTTCCTCTGTCTTGTTTTTCCAGGGGTAGGGGGGATTTCCAAGATTGAACCCAGAGCCTCAGGTATACTAAGCATACTTTACCACTGAGCTACATCCCCAGCTTGCCATTTCCTTCTTTATGCCTTGGCTTCCTCATCTGTAAATTGTGAAGCTGGACATACCGTGAAGCTGGACTACTATGTCCCAGCACCTATAAGGGTCATAAATTCATGGCAAGCATGGTGACTTATGGTGAGTTTGAGGCTGGCTTGGGCTATACAGTGAGATCCTACCTCAAAAAAAAAGAGTTGGGATAATAATACCTTCCTCACAGAACAGTTTTGAGGATTAAGTAAAATAATGTTGGCAGAAGCATCTAGCACAGTGGCATTCTATATAGGATACTGTACTCCCTTGGCAAGTAAAGACAGCCTCCATTAATCCTAAAGCTGATGGAATCATGTGGACAATGCTATCACTTTATAGAGCACAGTAGCAAAAGCTATCAGGAAAATTTTCTTGGGGAGGAAAAAAAAAGAAAATTTTCTTACTGAAACATAAAGCTGGACTTTAGAGATGTGTCCCCCTTTCTTGGAAGAAAAAACCCTCCAAATTTCTTAACAGGCAGAAAGAATAGAGTAGTAAGAATAATAGTAAACAGTTTTAGGGTGCTTACAAGATCTGGACCTCAGAGGAAAATAAGGCCTAGAGATAAAAATGTGAGTCATCTGCATGCGGGTGGTATTTGAAGTCATGGGCATAACTGAGAGTGTCTGGAAGAGAAGACTTACGTAAGAAGAGAACAAGCCTAGGACTCAGTCCTGAGTAACTTCTCCAGTGAATGTCCAGGTAGAAAAGGAGGAACGTAGGGCTGGCAGAGTGGCTGAAGTGGTAGAACACCTGCAAAAGACTAAAGGAGGAAACTAAAAGGAGCCAAAGAAGTAGACAATGAAGGGAAATGATGGGCCACGAAAGTCGATGTATAAAAGTATTTCAAGGAAGAAATAATCATGAGTATCAAATTTTGTTTGACAGCTGAAGATAAAGATTAAAAGTATCCATTGGATTTAGTGACTTGGTGGTCAATGGTGACTTTATATCACAGATTGAGGAGTTTGGAAGTCAGATGAACATATGTTGTAAAGAGATTAGGAAGGATAGCCGGGTGCAGGTGGCTCATGCCTATAACCCTAACTGCTTGGGAGGCTGAGATAGGGAAGATCACAGTTCAAGGCCAGCCCGGGCCAATAGTTCACGAGATCCCATCTCCAAAATAAGGACAGCAAAATGGACTAGAGGCATAGTTTAAATGGTAGAGCATCTGCTTTCTAAGTGCAAAGCCCCGAGTTCAAACCTCATTCCAACCAAAAGAGAGAGAGAGAGAGAGAATAGGAAAAAGGACATGGAGAGCTTGGGGTATAGCTCATTGGCAGTGTGTGCTTAGCAGGCGTGAGGCTCTGGGTTTACACTCTAGTACCACAAAAAAAAAATTGAAAAAGAATAGTTATTTCAAGACATTTGGCTATAAAGCAGAAGGGAGCTCAGTTGTAGTTGGAGAGAAATATGAAATCAAGAGAAATTTTTTGTGAGATACTTGAGGATGTTTAAATACCCCAATGAGAAGGAAAGGTTGACTAAACAGGAGAGAAAAGAGATAACTGTAAGGTTTCTGGAAAGGTATAAGGGAATCAGACACAAAGTATAATGGGAAGAAATGAGAAGTGTAAATAAGGTAAAGGAGAAAGGATTTGCGCTAATGTGATGGACCATGTTAGGTCTGCTTGACAGTGGCCAATGGGGGTTAAATGAGATGATACATACAAAACACTTAGCGCAATGCTGGCATATTCATTCCAATCACAAACGGTAACTGTGGCTATTGTTGCATCATTCATAATATGTATACATCATTCATATAGCCTAAAGGTGGAAACAACCCAAATGTCCCTCAACTGATAAAATGTGGTACTATACACAATGGAATATTATTTGCCCATAAGAAGGAATAAAGTAGATACATGCCAAAACATGGATGAACTTTCTTTGAAAGCGTGATGCTAAATGAAAGACATAAAAAAAACCCACATTTTGTATGATTACATTTATGTGAAATGTCCAGCCTAGGTAAATTCATAAATTCAGAGAGTAAATTAGTTATTGCTTAGGGCTCTGCATTTGAGGGGGAATCTGAGAATGACTCCAAATGGGCATGGGGAGTGATAACAATGTCCTAAAATTGATTATGGTTGTACATCTCTATGAATATACTAAATACCACTGAATTTGACATTTTAAGTGGGTGAATTATATGTGAACCATATCTAAATAAAACTATAAGGAATGGGGATGCCTACCATGTGTGAGACTCTTGAGTTTGACTCCCAACACCACAAAAAATAGTAAAAAAAAAAAATGTGCTTCTGGGCTGGAGGTGTGGCTCAAGCAGTAGAGGGCCTGCCTGGCAAGTGTGAAGCCCTGAGTTCAAACTCCAGTAACTGCCAAAAAACATTGTACTTCTTCCATGGAATCTTTCCATGTTACTGTAATCCATATTAACCTCTCCAAAAACTATACTTCAAAAAAATGGAAAAAGATAAAAATTATACTACACAATATAGCACAGTAACACTACCTGATAATGTTTTATATTATATTATCAGTCAGACTATCATTTTCTTGAGAGGAATAAGTAAATCTTGTTTCTCAGATAGCTCTAAACATATCTAACACATAGCTGGGCACATAGGAAGTAACTCAGTAAATACCTGGTAGTTGTGAAGAATAGAATGAATGTGTGTGTGCTTGTTTTCACATGTATGTCAGACACAAAAAGAAGTTGGGAGAGTGAATACGATCTTACATAGATATTGAGGTGAGAGAATGACGCTGTGTGAAACTGCAGAATATAAGATTTATTTAAGAGACAAAACAGCATGGTTTGGACAATTTTGTTCTCCCCTCCTTTAACCTCCTCCTGTTTAAAGACACATGGTCAACCATATCCTGGTCTCTGAGATTCTAAGGGAGTCAACTGAATCCTATCTAGACACTCAACTGTTTGTCATTATTCCCCCATTGCTTCCTCCTCTTCCTCCTCCTCTGTCCAGCTCAGATCATCATCTGAATCCTCAGATTCTTCCTCATCCATCTCTAACACAACCCCTGCCCTAGCCTTCTCAGCTAGTGCATTAGGGTGCTCCAGCTGGGCCCAAGATCCTGGGTCAGCCTTGACCAGGGAGATTTCAACCCGAGATGGCATCAAGGAAACAGAGCTCTGCTCCACGTTTATGACCTGAGAAGGAGGGAGACAGAGGAACACAGAAGACAGAATGAGGAAATCAAAGGGATTGGGATTGGGATGGAGTAATTATGAATGATAGAAAAAAATTTTAAGGGGGAGAAAGAGAAGAGAGAAGAGGGAGGAGGGGGAAAGGAAGGAAGAAGAGGAGAGGAAGAAAGAAGGAATATGAAAGCAAATGAAGAGGAAACCTCCACTTTCCCACTACCATTCTTTCCATCAGAACACCCTCCATTCATTCACTCTAGTCTGGCCCTTCTTTTACCCCATCTCCCTCCCTGCCCTCTGCCCTCTGCCCCCTTCTCTTCACTTACCCCCCAGAGCTTCATCTGTGCTTGGAACACACGGTTACCATCAAAGACAACATGGACATGAAGCTGAGAGAAAAGAATTACAAGGGTAGTAACAATCCCAGAAGGTCAGAATAAGTCATTACTACAGAGAACCAGGCCAGAGATATGATCTGTAGGCCAGCCAGACAACGCTGACCTAATAGCTCTCCCTTCCTCTCAGGGGATTATGGAGCCTATAGGTTATCTGCATACAGCATCTCTGCCTGTAAGATTGTAGCATCATCCAATTCACGAGCCTCCCATCCTACCTCAAATCATTCCTCACCTCAGTTTGACTGGCCTTCACCCAGTTGAACGCAGGAAGTGGAATTTGGCCATATACAGTCACCACTACTAAGGAATCTGTCTGGTGCCAATCATGGCGGCAAGATGCTGGTAACTAAAGAGAAGATGCCAAATGTGTATGGTAAGAATCAACTCTTAAACCACGAGGAGTTCTCATGCGGTATGTGGAGAAGACCCACAGAGTCTCAGAGAGGTTAACACTGCTTTTTTGTTTTTGTTTTGTGGTACTGGGGTTTGAACTCAGGGCTTTGTGCTAGCAAAGTAGGAGCTCTAACGCTTGAACCACACCTCCAGTCCATTTTGCTCTGATTATTTGAGAGATTTTTTTTTTTTGGTGGTACTGGGGTTTGAACTCAGTCAAACCTGCTTGCAAAGCAGGCACTCTACCGCTTGAGCCACATCTCCAGTCCTGCTCTGGTTATTTGAGATGGAGGTCTTGCAAACTATCTGCCCAAGTTGGCCTCAAACCATGATCCTACCAATCTCAGCTTCCCAAGTAGTTAGGATTATAGGCATAAGCGACTGGCGCTCAAGAGATTAACACTGTTTCATGTATCAAAGCCTCTGGGCTATAGAGAGATAAGGGACAGAATCTTATCTGGTTCACACTAAAAAAGATAGCTTAGCTACAAGGTACAGGGAGGAGAGTTTTTCTCTAGAATTGGGTTCTAATCAAGAGTTTGGGAAAGCTGGGGCTTACCTGCTTCCCCCAGTCATGTCTACCAACTCTGCATCCTGGCTGTGCCAGGAATGCTCCAAAATCCAAGGTCTGGATGCCACAACAGCTCCAAGACTTCATCCTGAGGTAGGAAGATAAGTCAACTTAATTCTCTCCCTACAATCCTTTACTCCTTATCAATATTGGAAGAAATATGCCTCACAGACCACCCAGTCCCCTTCCTCACCCCTCATGGAATCGAGGTGCTCCTGGGTGATAAGTACATGGATTTGTATCACTCTCAGGGCCTTGGTAAACCTAAGAAGGATAAAGAAGAATTAGGAAAAGAATCAGGTTATTCAAAGGTGTACTCCATGGGGCTATGGTATGACTCTAGTGGCAGAGTGCCTGTGTAGCAAGCATGAGGCCCTAAGTTCAAACCCCAGTACCACCAAAAAAAAAAAAAAGGTGTACCTCACTCAAATTCATGTCTATACCCAGGCATCCCTCAGGTGTAGTATCTCTGCACCACGTGTACCACATGCTTGTGCCCCACAAAATTTTCACTTACAGCATCACATCCTGGGTTCTGGCAGCTGGAACCAGTCCGGATCAGACTACTGTCAAGTCCTGGGCAAGGGAAACAGTCAGGAACCTATCCACTAACCCCCACCAATTGCCAGTCTGAGGCCTGTCCTACTAAAGATCCACCTACCTGCCCCAGGTTCCTGGTCTAATTCTTTCTGTTCCAATGCCATTTCCAGGGCTTGAGATATATTTAGTGGTAGCAGCTTTGGAGGCAACTCTGACCTAAGGGTTATAGGCAGGTCATTTAGTTCTGATCCATTAATCACGGTTGCCAGCTCCAGCACTCCCACCCATGGTAATGGAGTCAAAGAAGTCTAATAGAGAAATGGGATAGTAACCTCATTGCCAATTTTCATTTCTGGGACATCTCAAATACCTTAATCCTGGGGAAATCCTCCTCCCTTCTCTTGTCCATCTACTCAGTTGCTTAAAATGTAACCATTTCTCTGCAGAACTGCATCATTTCATCTTCCTCTAATTATGTACTTGTTGCTCATATTATGCTCACAAAATTCATTCTCTGTAGCCTCCTAGCTGCTGATACTACTTCCTTTTCTTTATGTAAGATCTATCTTCAATCTCTCTTCCAGAAATTAATAAAAAATCAACTCAATCTTAGCCGGCATGGTGTTGCACACCTATAATCCCAACACTGAGGAGACAGGCAGGAGGATCTCGAATTCTTGGCTACCCTGGGCTACATAAAGGGACTGTTTCTCACACACACACACACACACACACACGCTGAAAAGAAAAGAAATCCAGTCAATCTTAACAATCCCACTAATGTTATACACTATGTATTTGTGAGGGGCTATTTTACTCCATAGATTCAAGGTATCCAGCCCATCTTTCTCATTCCACCTTAGAGAACAGGACATTTCCAGAGACAAATTTGCCCTAAGGCACAGAGTATGTCATCCTGCCCTGATACCTGACCCTCCTCAAATCTCTGAGCCCTAGTTCCCAAAGTTTAATGATTTATCACTCCTAGAAAGCTCCATGAATATAGGAAAGACTCAAGGGCTTCCTCCTCTTTACTTAGGCCTCTCTCGGCGCAAGGTCTCTGCTGACTTTGGAATTGTATTCAGAGGTTTTTGCTCCTGAAGTGAACTTGTAGCAGGGCCCTCAGACTGAGGGGCCTCAGGAAGCTTCTCAGCACAGTGTGGTCCCATAGTACAGCCCTAGTACAGATAAGGAGATAAGGATTAGAAATAGAACCCTTCTATCAGGGTAGAATACAAGGGAAGTAAAGGGTTTACCTTGATGTTTAAGAACTCAGAGAAATCTACAGTTCGCTTTCGGCAGCAGGACCAACCCTGATAACAAGAGACCCAGGTCAGCTTAAGATTCCTGGGTGTTATTTCCTTTGGGAAATGGTCTTGCTATCCCCCATCACTAGACCTACTCCTCACCTTAAGTGCATCATGGAAGATTGGGGCCCCAGGGTGATAGCAACAGGAATCTGTGGACACCAGTAGAAGATTAAGGAAGGAAAGATAACTGTGTATCACTTCTTACTTTTTCTCTAGGTTCAAGTTTATGGTTTCTTTCCATATAATGTACAAGAATAAATCAGCAAAGGTTGATGATCAGTCAAATTAAAATTACACCAAGTACACAAAAGATTTTCCCCCTAACGCCCACCCAAGAGCTCCTGGCCAGGTTACAATTAGTTACTCACCAGGAAGGTTGGTATTGGGGTCAAAGTGTTGCCCACAGCCTTTGTTATGGCAGAGTAGAGACATGGAGGCAATTTACCAAAAGGGTATTTCAAGGAGTCTGACTGCCGAGTGGGGAACACCTCTTGGTCTGGAGGTTTTTAGCTGCCTGGAAAGGCCAGCTGTTTCTATCTTTAGTTCGGGAGGCGTACACCTCCTAACATGGACAAGGGAACTTCAATTGGTCTTCTCAGCCAATAGGAAAGAGCTCTGGATCACTTTAGCTTTGAGGCTCAGGAAAAAAGGATCAAGCAGAGTAGCGCTTGGAACTTGGGTGAGGTCAGCTAACCACTGCTGAGACAGTTTTAGATGCTGCCAATTCCAAGCCTCTGACATACCAACAGCTGTTCAGAAACAAATACCAATTGAGACCACCCCTCAGCTCAATTTCTCCAACCCATTTTCTTCTCAGAGAAGCTTTCCTATTGTCATTACTTCCACTGTACTGCCAATGGCACCGATCCTTGCTACCTACTTCATCTTGCACCTCACCCCATCTCCTCCCCATGTTTGCCTAGATGATGCCTTCAATGTCAAAGGGATTACCCTTATAGAGCCTACTGCTCATCTCCCAAGATACTCCCCTCCCTCCCTTCCCCTTCAAAAACAGCACAGAAAATTAAAAGGCTTAAAATGTATTTTAATAAGTTGATGCTGCATTACTGCTCCATTTCTCAGAAAAACTCCAAATTTAAGGTATCAGGGACAAATCAAACATTATACCAATAAAAAAGCACAGCATTTAACTACCTAAGATAGGCAAGGCTAAGAGCTACTGTCAGACCTTCAGTATACAGCAACCCTGTTCCCAAGATTGTAGTAGGCCTATCAAGAAAAGCTGTGAAGAACAACATCAGAGACACAAAAGGATCATTCTTGAGTTGTCCTCACCCAAGAAAAAGATGGAGGCAAGGTAACACAAGATTATTTAAGATATACTAAAATGAAAATCTCTAAGAGAAAATGTCTTCCTTAGGACATGAAGGGGTAATATATGGGATATAACATAACCGTTATGTATGCAATCTGTGACCTCTGTGGATATTTGCCTGAATTCTCACCTGGGAGCAAATGGAGGAATGGGGCTAGGTCATTGGGGGATGTTTGGTTTTTGTAGTATATGTGGCAGTGTCTGTGGGGTTGAGGGATGTAAGAATGAGAAAGCAAATAAAACATGATGGACACAAAATGGAATGGTCAGGATTAATGGGGCTCTAGATGGATCCAATTTGCTATGGTTCCCCAGGCCCTCAACAATCACATTTGAGACTTCAGGAATGCACCACACAGAACTGCTAACAATATACCACACAGAACTGATTTGTTAAATACCACCCCTCCCTTGCCCTCTGCCTCTAAGTATATTCCCTAGAGTAGCACAGGCAGGGAAGATCTATCTATTGGGAGGAATCCCCTAACACTTTTCCAGGGTAGAATTCTGGCTAGTCCAAAAAGGGTCCTTCTTTTAAGGGTTTTGGGAAACTAGTCACTGCAACTTTATTAGTATCGGCGACGTTTGTTTGGAGCAAATTCAGCTCCAGGAGCTGCACGGTTGAATGCAGGAGGAGTTCCACCAATTGCCCCAATTCCTTCCATTGTAGCAGCTTGGCCAAAGCGTTCAGTGGTTGGTGGGGTCTTAAAAGAGAAAAAGACAGTAACATTACAACACAATCTTTGTCCTAAGGTTCCCACCCCTCTATAGTCTCTCCACAGGAAGCCATTTGCACTCAGCTACTCAAGGCTCCTAATGCTAGGGATGAGTGACCAACTCTAGTTAGAACTCTAGTGGGTAAGGAGGAAATTATAGGCATACCCAATCACCAAACTTTTAATCTATATTCCTAACTATAGACTAAGTAGTATCACATACTAAATACCTAGGTTGGATTAAGTTCTATCCAAGTCCTTTTTCTTTTTCTTTTCTATTTCTTTTATTCCTATGTGCTTGGGTCATTTCTTCCCCCTTCCCCCCGCCCCCTCCCCAAGTCCTTTTTCTTGAGCTAGGTAACTGGACAAGGGCATCCCATCAACTCTCTAGCACTTGGCACTATCCATTTAATACTAGAACCCAAACCTCTGAACCGTATGAGCCATGAAGCCTTTGGATTTGCACGTAATTTGTGGTAATGCCTAGCTTTTGACTTCACTCCAAAAAAAACAACCTGTATACCCAAGGTAATAACTAAACAGTCAATCAGACTGGCCAGTCAGACAGAGGCAGTTGCCTTAACTGTCAGATAGAAGTATAATTTGACATTGAATTTGCTCCAGGTTAAAAAAAAAGGGGGGGGGGAGTGGACCCTCAGGACTAGGCATGTGGCACAGTGGTAGAGCACTTGCCTAGAATGTGTGAGGCTCTGAGTCCAATCATAAATAGCCAAAAAAAAAAAATTGACCTCAAGGTCACATTTCATGGATACCGGTAGCCCAAATGACTAATGTATGTAGTAAAATCAAAGTAGACCTACGTGCTGGAAAGGCAAAGCCCTTTATCCTCCTACTAATCATTTAGTGTTACTATGAGGCCCTGCAGTTTATTACCAATCCCAAGGTTCCATCCGGCATCATAGTTGCAGGTCCTGGAGGAGCTGGGGTACCAGCTGGCACAGGAGCAGGGGGCATGGCACCTCTGTTGTTTATGCCCATAGCACCTAAAGCAGAGTAGCATGATCAATACAGGGACAGACAGGGTTAAGATATGTCACCCCACCGCCCCCAATAAAAGCAATGTTAATAAACTCTCAGCCCTTTAAATATGGACTAGATAGGAGAAGCTGATAGTTCATCAGCGACCAGACAAAAAAGGAAATCAGAACTATTTACCTATTTTAAGTCCTTACCTCCCATAGCCATCTGGCCCATCCGTATCTCTTGCTCTCTCTGAAAAACAAAATATACTCAAGACAGTCCAAGAAAGCAGTGCATTCTACCACAATCCACTGAGGACCACACACTAAGGGAAGTGAACACTGAGACCAAACTGAGGAGCACTAATGGCCCCTTGCAAGTTGGACAGTGAGTTCAAGTCAGAATTCTGGACACCAGTAAGTTTCCCAATAGGAATAGAGAGATGAGAGATTCTCATTTAGTCAATTTCTTCCACAGCTCCACCCATACAAGGACAGCTAAACTGGCTAAAGGACTCAGTTTATCTCCTCCTACAGTCACTGAGTACAGGGTGGTCCCAAGTTTTCATCCTAAATTCCCTGTGAGGCAAGAAAACCTCACCTCTCCTTCCTATGAACTTTTTTTTTTAAATAAAGGAGTTTCATAGCATAGAAAAACTAGTCATAACCTGGTGTCCTAACAGACAATTCATGATGGGCTTCTCATACCACAACTGGCCTGATACATTGTGGGCAAAAGGGAGCTATACCGCGTCAGGGAAGGTTCCCTTGAATCCTTCCTGCTGCCGCCGCATTATTTCTTCTTGCTGCCGTCGCATTTCTTCCTCTCGGCGCCTACGCTCCTCCTCCTGCCTACAGTCACCAAGGTATTAAGATAAAGGCATTCCAAAACTCAGACAGGTCCCCTTAACAGAAGACTAAGCCTACTGAAAACTATAATAGCTCACCAGAACTAAAGAAACCCCCAAAGAAGTAACCAGCACTCCATTGCTTTCTCTTTAGTGAAGCCCAAGATAATTCCAAGAACTGCAGGCAGTTAGAACACCTCCCATCCAAAGGAAGAACCTGAGAAGCAGCCCAGAAATATTTGCCAATACACTTAAAATGTAAGTGAGACATTGAGTTTTCTTTGCTTTTGTTTTGCAGTACTGAGGTTTGAACTTAGGGTCTCATACTTGCTAGGCAGATGCTCTTTTTTGTGTTGGATATTTTCAAAATAGGGTCTCTCAAACTATTTGCCCAGAGCTGGATTTGAACCACAATCCTCCTGATCTCTGCCTCCTGAATAGCTAGGATTACAGGCATGAGCCACCAGTGCCTGGCCTGACATTACCTTTTTGAGTTGCCAGAAAAAAAAGTTCTGCAAAAGGGCGTTACCTGAGCTCCAGCTGCTTTCGTTTTTGAACCTCTTGATTATGCAGCTCTTCCATTCTCCGAAGTTCCTCTTGGCGCCTCATCAAATCTAGAAACAACAGATTGAAAGTACATTTCATTCCTTTCACATATACTCAACAATTTCCCATAAACAAAGATCTAGACAGCAAAGAGAATATAATCCCTGAGCAACGAAAATGCTTAAATTCCAAAATTAAGGTCAAACCTATCACTTCCTGATCTACAGAATCCAGTACTCACTACATGTCCAAGCCCATCTGCTTATCAAGAGCAACAGAGTATTTCAAAGAATAAAAGCAGAAATTTAAGTTCTTTATTAGGGGATACAAAGAAACTCCTGAATAACAGCCATTTTATACTTGTAGCTTAAAGACTTATAGGCCTGTACATACCCTGCCTCATTAGCATGACCTGGTGCTCATGGCGAGCTGCCTCCATCTCCATCTCCAGCTTCTCACGAGCCTCCTTGATATTTCGGTCCACTTGGTCCTGCTGCTGCTTCTCCATCTCAATGAGTGCCTTCCAGCGCATGGCATATTCATACTCAAAGGAGCCAGGCTGTGCAAATCTGGGTGGCTGCTCTCGCTCCCTAGACAATGTTATAAGATTACTAACTGTCCAATATTCGTAAGTATCACATTATTACCGAGGGCCAAGCAAATGCCTCTTTTACACATTCCTTTAGAAGTTTCCTCACGAATAGGGCAACACTTGACAGGGAATATAACAGGACCACATACTTGTGAAATTGCTGGTTTTTTATAACCAATTTCTCTGGAAGTCCCTCTTCATCATCTAATTGGTCCATGGGCTCCACAGTCACAGGCCGAGGAAATCTGGGTGAAAATAGGAAAGTAGCGTTAATGAAATCATACCCTACAAGGCATCCTCCCTACACTTGCCATAGGCACAATGAACTAATAAGTCAGAACTAAACAACTGAAGATATTTCTGGAGGAGTTTTTTTATACTTAGTAACAAGTAACTAAGTTCTTTAAATGGCATTATGGTAAATTTGGAGTTAATAGGATGGAGATCTCTGAATACAGCATCAAAAATGATAAAAGTAGGGAGGTACTGTATTTAAGTACAGCACAAATATCTGCTATCTACAGAACTCTAGGGAATTAAGTGAGGTAAATTCTAAGTGACAGTACATACAAAACAACTTTTCTGAGTTCTAATACTTCAAAGTAACTGGAGACTTAATACCAACTAAAAACCTACTGAAAGACTGAAAAGATATTTTTCTTAATCTTCATTATCACTTCCATTAACTTAAGGTTGTACTGGAAGTCAGGTGTCAGTGGAGCATACCTGTATCCTAGTGATTTGGGAGGCTGAGATCGGGAGAAACATGGTTTAAGGCCACCCCAGGGCAAACAGTTTTCGAAACCCCATCTCTAAAACAGCCAGAGAAAAGTGGATTGGAGGTGTAGCGCAAGGGGTAGAGCACCTCCTTTGCAAATGCAAAGCCCTGAGTTCAAGCCCCAGTCCCACCAATAACAACAACAAAAAAAGGTAGCCAGGCGCTGGTGACTCATGCCTATAATCCTAGCTACCCAGGAGGCAGAGATCAGGAGGATCAGGTTCAAGGTGTAGCGTAGGCTCTGAGTTCAAACCCTAGTACTGCAAAAAAAAAATTACTGTACTGGAGTTGGGCATGGTGTGCACATCTGTAAATCCAAGTTTCTCGGGAGGCAGAGGCAGGAGGGTACAGCTCAAATGGCACAGTGCTTGCCTAGCAAATCTGAGAACCTGGGTTCAATCCCAAGTATAGCCAAAAAAAAAAGAAAAACCTACTAGAAAGGCAAATTAGTACCCAAAAGACTGTAAATGAACAAAGGAACAAGGTTACTAGATTACTAAATGTTCACTCTCCAGATCACAGAATTAGGAACCCAAGGTCCTAATTTGTGAAAAGCCTTCACTTACGTGGTTAGCAGAAAGGAGCCTTCACTGCATCTGTCCAGAGCTTTCCGAGCAGCTGGCTTCCCTGAGAACTCAACAATGCCTTTTCCTGAGGGCCTTCCTCGATCATCCACAATGACTACAGCCCTCTCCACCTGGCCAAACACAGAAAAAGCTTCTTCCAACAGTTCGTTGGACACGTACTGAGGAAGGTTTCGAACCGTAAGGGATGCACTATGACAGGCAAAGCGCACACGCAGCTGCTTTCCACGGAGTGGCATATTGTCCAGCTCCACTTTGGCAATCTCTGCAAGGGTTCGTGTTTCCTAGGAAAAGGAGAAGAAAGTAGAGTTGCTCGGTTTAACAAAGACCATGTGAGCAGCCATTAACAAAATATCCCCTAAAGAGCATGGTGACAAGCACGGTAGAAATATGGATAGCGTGCTAGGCCATGAAAACACATGCCTGAAATCCCAACACTTGGGTAGTTCAGGCAAGAAGATGAAAAATTCAAAGTTAGCCTGGGCTACATAGCAAGACCCTGTTTCAAAAAAAAAAAAAAAAATCTAGCCAGGTGCTAGTGGCTCACGCCTATAATCCTAGCTACTCAGGAGGCAGAGATCAGGAGGATCACAGTTCAAAGCCAGTCTGGACAAATAGTTTGAGAGACCCTATCTTGAAAATACCTAACACACACACACACACACACACACACACACACACACACACACACAAAATGGCTGGTGGAGTAGCTCAAGATGCAGACCCTGAGTTCAAGCCCCAGTCCCACAAAATAAATAAATAGTCTATACTAATAATATAGCACCCAGAATATTTTAAATTCTTACTAGCAGCATAGAATCATGAATTTAACTAAGATGTATTACAAGCCATATTATAAGTGCCACAATGTACTCCCAGTACAACAGCAGTAATAGAAAAATAATTCATTTGAAAAAGACTTAATGCAGGCTCAAAAAAAAAAAAAAAACAGGGAGCTGGGGATGTAGATCAGTGGTAGAATGCTTGCTTAGCATGCTGAAGTCCCTGGGTTCAAGTCCCAGTACCACAAAAACAAAACTAAACAAAAACATAAAATCAGTCATTACCTCTAACAGGCATCTTTAGAACCACAAACCTTTACAGGACATCCCCTATCCCCCTTTATTAGTAAAGCAGAATCGTGATTCCAGAAAGACTTGCACATATAAATACATATACACACACACATATATATATAAATTTTTTTCCCTGCAGTCCTGGGGTTTGAACTCAGAGCTTTGTCTTTGCTAGGCAGACTACAATTTGACTTAGTAGCAGATGGGAATAAAAACTTTCTGAGCACCCTATCCAGGAGTCTTTTTTTTTTTTTTTTTTGCAGTACTGGGTTTAAACTCAGGGGCTCATGCTTGCTAGGCAGGCCCTCTACCACTTGGGCCACACAAGTAGCTCTATTTTGTGATGAGTTTTTTCAAAATAGGGTCTCTAAGAACTATTTGCCAGGGCTGGCTTTCGAACCGTGATCCTCCTGATCTCTGCCTCCTGAGTAGCTAGGATTATAGGAGTGAGCCACCAGCACCCAACCCATCCTGTGATATTGCTTTGTATTATCCTCTTCATTTACAGTACCTACAAGTGTTTTTCCCTCATATACTTTTCCAAAATCAAACCTCACTTTCAAATTAAGTACTACATTTAAAATTGGGTAGAGGTGGAATTATGGCTCAGTGATAGAGTATTTAGTTGTCTAGCATGTACAAGGCTCTGGTTTCATGGTTTCTGAAGTCTTAAATGTGACAGTAAGCACATGTGCCCAGACTTTGGAAATAAATTATGTAAGCCTGGCACAACCAGTATAACCAGAACAAAATGGTGTGGCTCAAGTAGAACTCTTTTGCAAGCAAAGCCCTGAGGTTCAAACTCCATAGTCCCACACACACATACAAAAAAAAAAAGATAAAATTCCATCGTTTTCACTTAAAAAAATAAATAAACCCAAACATACTAATCTATTTAAGGGGAAGAGCAAATAGACAAAAGGTACAGATAAAACTAATCATGAGCTGATAATTATTGAAACTGGGCAATGCATATATGCATGTTCATTATACTATATTCTGCTTACTTCCATGTGTGAAATTCCTCAAAACAAAAAATGAGCCAAGGGCAGGTGGCTCACACCTGTCTGCAAACCTAGCTACTCAGATCATGAGAACTGTGGTTCAAAGCTAGCCCAGACAAATAGTTCGCAAGACCCTATCTTAAAAATATCCAACATAAAACAGGGCTGGTAGAGTGGCTCAGATGGTGGTACACCTGCCTAGCCAGTGTGAGGCCGAGTTCAAACCAAAAAATAAAACAGTACCACCAAAAAAATAAAACAAAAAATGCAGGCTGGACGCCAGTAGCTCATGCCTGTAATCCTAGATACTTGGGAGACAGAGATCAGGAGGACCAAAGTTTTCAAGACCCTATCTCAAAAATACCCAACACAAAAAGGGCTGGTGGAATGGCTGAAGAGGTAGAGTGCCTACCTAGCAATTGTAGGGCCCAGGGCTGCAAAAAAAACAAAAGAAGGTGGAGTTGCTCAAGTAGTAGAGTGCCTGCCTAGCAAGCATGAGGCCCTGAGTTCAAACCCTACCATCACAAAAAAAAAAAAAAAAGAGAGAGAGAGAGAGAGAGAGAGGGCTGGGGTGTGGCTCAAGCAATAAAGAGCCTGCCTGCCAAAAGCAAAGCCTGAAGCCTAAGTTCCAACCCCAATACAGCCAAATAATAATAGTATTAATAAGACAAAAAAATGCAACCAGGGCAGTGGTGCAACCAAAGCACTTGAGGCTGAGGCAGAATTGTGAATTAAAGGCCAGTCTGGTCTACATAGCAAGATCCTGTCTCAAAAGGAAAAAAAGGGCATATTTTAGCTTAGGGAAAAAAATTAAAATCTTCATTTTTATCCAATTTCATCAACTACAAGTTTGTGTCTATCTCCACTACCTTGTTTTCCACACCCATCCTTCCCTGGCTTCCCAACCTTGTAAATCACATGTCCCAAAGCCCACAGTTGCTCACCAAGCGAATAAAGCCAAAGCCTTTATCCTTATGAATGAAAACTTCTCCTGCCTTCCCATACTTCTCAAAGAGTTTCCTCATTTCCTCCTCAGTGATGTCAGGGGGAAGATTGCCCACAAAGAGACGGCTACGTTGGGTAAAGGTCTTCTCTCCTGGTTTCCTAAAATTCTTCAGGTCAATAGTCAAGCCTTCATCTGAGAAAAAACAGAGTCACTCAAAAATTGGGAAAGAGAATTAAAGTCATATCCTCAATGATCTCTAAACTGCTGCTAGAAAGAAAACAATTACTGTAGAGAAGGCAAACTCCATTTCCCAATGCAACCTATTCATTAAAACGCTTGTCAGTAAATTGCACCTTAGAATGTGAAAGCAGTGTGCAGAGGATCTGGGGGAACTTCTCAATAGCTCTACTGTGGGCCAGGAACCAAGCTGGGCTAAACCAGAGACAATACAGGAGCTATAAGCAATTTAAGGAGTCTTATGTCAGAAAAAAATCACATTTTAAAATGTAAAAACACAATTGTTCCATTTTCCTAATCGCTCACCCATCTTCACAACCTTGATTCTTTCAGGTTTAGGGCAATGGAATGAAAAGAAATGAATATTCTTTGTAGGAAGTTTTGGATTGTTTCTAGACTTAGAGGTAATCAAAGTTTACTGAATGAGTGGAAACATACATTCAAAGACTTTTTATCATACTTTTCACCTGGGGACTGTGAAAGTATGATATTTAGTATCAGATCTCTCCCCTAAGCCTTAACGAGTTGGTGTATAGTCTGATGAATGATCATCTTTAAGAACCAAACTGAGGTAAAACAGAGACCTCTGTTCAGCAGTGGAATGTGCCAACACAGATATATTCCACCCCATCATACTTCTGCTCCTTGCTTTATGGCAATCAGTACTTCTCAATCTTAAGAGGTATTAAGAGGCAAATAGGAAAAAGAACAAAGCTGTGTCATAAAGGGTTTATAATCCCAAAAGACTCATCTAAACAACCAAGAAACTATTCCCAAGAGGGAACCCATTTCTACCCATCACCTAGCATCTACTCACTTTGGCTACTGGCCTGTTGCCCATTTGCAGGTATTGGCGGTGGCGGCTGCTGCTGTTGCTGCTGGTGGTGCTGCTGGTGGTGATGCTGATGATGCTTCCTTGGAGTATGGTTCTGCTTCTCCAAGCTAAAGGTTTTATTGCTCTGCATTTTTTCACCCTAAAAAGAAAAGAGTGGACTAACAAATACATCCAGTGCTAAGGTTGCAGTCACCTTCCTGATAACTTATGTCATCACTCACTTTTGGTAGTCTGGTTTTTGCCAGATCTAAACAATGGGTTACTTTGAACAAGTTGGGTAAAGAAGTACAATTTGAAAATCTAAAAATACATGTAAGGCACCCTGAGTTCAATCCCTAGCACTCAAAAATATACATATAAACAACTACAAAGTACTGGATAAGAACTTGCACTACAATGACTTAATACACCTTCCACTTCAATACTACACATTAATGAACACCCTGACCTATACAGCATGAATGACCCTGTCTCAAAAAGAATTTACTCCCTGAAAGTAGGCCCTGTCACATATTAAAGAACATTTTAATACCACATCAGCTAAAACAGTTCTAAGTCTTTGCAAAGACAAAGACTAAAGAGTCTTTTTCTTCTCTAACACCTAGCAGTCCTAAAGTCCACAGTACATACTGTAAAACCAACAGTAGGAAAAGTACGGGTTAGACTTACTTAGGTTTGAATCATGGTCCTAAAAGTTACTAGCCATGTGCTACATAGTAAATTACTTCTGTATCTGTTTCTTCAGCTGTTTTCAAGGAATGGATAAGGGCTGGTGGCCTGGCTCAAGCAGCAGAGCACTTGTCTAGCAACTGTGAAGCCCTAAGTTCAAACCCCAGTACTGCCAAGAAAAAAAAAAATGAAGAGAGGTGGCCCAAACAATGTTATACACATATGAATAAATATATATAAACAATTAAAGAAAATTTTTAAAAATGAAATGAATAAAAAATACCCATCTCTTAGAGTGGCTATAAGAATTAACAAATATGTGAAACACCAACTCATTTCTGGCATATATTAAGTGTTCATTAAGAAATGAAAGACAAGGTGAAAAGTAGTGAAAAGATACATAGTGACCTAAAAATATATGACTACCAAAGCAAATAGAAAAAGATGAACAATGCTAATTTCTTTCATTTAAAAAAGTCTTTAAACAAATAAATAAATAATAAAAAACAGTCTTAGTGAGGCCCTGAGTTGAAATTCCAGTGCCACCAAAAAAATAGCCTTAAGTCAGGCTGGCCTGTAACCCTCGCTACTTGGGAGGCTAAGATCAGGAGGATCAAAGTTCAAGGCCAGCCCAAGCAAATAGTTCAAGAGACCCCATCTCCAAAATAACTAGAGCAAAATGGACTGGAGAGATGTGGCCCCAGCAGCAGAGCACCTGCTTTGCAAGCAAGAAGCTGAGTTCAAACCCAGTCTCATCAAAAAGAAAAAGAAAAAAAAAAAAAAAGACTGCCTTAAGAGTAAAAGCAAATAAAAATTTCTGGCACAATCCAGACACTAAAACTAAAGTTGACCTTTTTTTTTTTTCTTTTTGGTAACTACTGGGGGTTTGAACTTAGGGCCTCACTAGGAAGATACTCTACTACTCGAGCCATTCCATCAGCCCAAAAGTTGAATCTTAAAATAAAAATTTTCTAACTAATTAGGTTTTAAAACAGGACCACTGTGTAGGGTGGCTTATAGCTATAATCCCAGCTACCCAGGAGGCAGAAATGGGGAAGATCACAGTTCAATTTCAATTAATTAGTTGGACAAGACGCATGCCTGCCATCCCAAGTATACGGGAGGCATATATGGTCCAAAGTCAGTAAGGGCAAAAACACGAGGGCCTATCTGAACAATAACTGAAGCAAAAAGGTTTGGGAGCCTAGCTCAAGTGTTAAGAGTGCCTGCCTAGCAAGCACAAGGCCTCGAGTTCAAACTTCAATACTATCCCTCCCCACACAAAAAAAGACCACCTTCCTCGTCCAAGGATAGTTCTCCAGTAAAAGAATTAAGACAAAACTGGGCACCAGTGGCTCATGCCTGTAATACTAGCTACTTTGGGAGGCTGACATTGGAAGGACTGAAGTTTGAGGCCAGCCTGGGCAGATAAGTTTGAGACCTTATTGCCTAATAACCAGAGCAAAAACGGACTGGAGGTGTGGCTCAAGTGATAGAGTGCCTGCTTTCCAAACTGTGAAGCCCTGAGTTCAAACCCCAGTCCTTCCAAAAAAAATAGCTTTCCCAATACACTTTATATCATCTCACTAAAACTAAAAACACCAATGCAATTATCAAATTTTGTATGCAAAACTGTTTACTAAAACAAGAGCTACCAAGATATACTCTTCTAGGGGGTAAACTTGTTCAACGTATACTGTACTTATCTATGGGATTATCACAATGAAACTCCCTACTAAAAAATGAAAAAGGGCTGGAGGAATGGTTCAAGCAGTAGAACGCCCCAAAGCCCTCAGTTTAAATCCAAGTTAACACCCAAAAAAAGGAAAAAAGATAAACAATTTATACTCCTTTAACTCAGGAATTCTACTACAAATTTATCCCAAGAAAAATTAAAACTATGTCCATGAAAACACTGGCCTTTATGGTGACAAAACAATGAAAATGACTAAATGCCAGGCATCTCACACTTGTAATCCTAGCTACTCAGGAGGAAGAGATCAGGATTGCAGTTTTAAGTCAGCCAGAGTAAATTGTTCTCAAGATTATCTCGAAAAAAAAAAACCATCACAAAAAAAAAAAAAAAGGGGCTGGTGAGTGGCTCAAGGTATAGGCCCTGAGTTCAAACCCCAGTACTGCAAATAAATAAAAATGACGAAAATATCCAAAATTAAAAGGAATGGCTGATATTAAATTATGGTACAGCTATACAATGGGATATTACACAGCATTAAAATTATGAAGACAAGGCTGGAATGGAGCTCAGGGGTACAGCTCACATGCACAAGGCCCTGGATTTAATTCCTAGCACTGTATTAAGACTGTGTAAACATGAAAGATGTTTGATACTCTGAAGGGGTAAAGTTTTTATGAATGTGTGAAAGTAGACAGGAACTGAAGGTATGCAAAAATGAAAACAATTGCCTTGCTCTTATGTTACTGATAACTTTTTATCTTACTAACTCATTTAACAAGTATGTACTAAATGCCTATTTGCTAGGTGCTATTCTAGATGGATTAGTGGACAAAGCAGATTCTTGCCTTCAAGAGATTACCTTCTAGTGACAGACATAATATACATGATAAGCTAGTTACACAGTACTTGAGTAAGTGTCATGGGAAAATAAAGAAATATGAGGGCATGTAAAGTAGATAGAGAATGGAAGGAGGCTGATAGAGCCATGAGTTGACATTTAAGTCAAGACTTGAGCTTTCTCTTATCACTTCATCAATCTCATGTTTCTCATTAATGTTACAAAGTACCAGAAATTACAATAAAGCACTTACTGCAAAATTTTAATACAGGAAACAGAAATAAAAACAAAAATAAAATTAAAACCCATGGACTCACCACTAATAGTCACTGTAACATTTTGGTATACCTTTCTAGTCATTATTATGTATTTTAAAGTGCATATTATAAAAACTACTTCTTTTTTCTTTTCCTTTGGTGGTACTGGGGATTGAACTCAGGGCCTCATGCTTGCTAGCCAGATACTCTACCACTTCAGCCACTCCACTAGTCCATTTTTGTGATGAGTTTTTACCAGATAGGGTCTGGGAACTATCTGCCCTGGGCTGGCTTCGAACCAGATTCTCCTGATCTCTGCCTCCTGAGTAGCTAGGATCACAGGCCCAGCTCTTCGTTTTCTTTCTTTTTTGGTGGGACTGGAATTTGAACTCAAGGCCTCGCACTTGCAAAGCAAGCACTCTAAGGTTTGAGCCACACCTCCAGTCCAGCATTTCTTCTTTATGATACATAATGAACAGCTTTCAGGCTATTAAATCGTTTATATTAATTGTTAACGGACACAGTATTCAGCTGTCAACCAAGCCCCTAGTGCATTGGATACATAGGTTGTTTCTAATTTTCCACCATTATAACCAATGTACAGAGAGATCTTTAGATATATCCACAATTAGATACTCTTCCTACAATTTCCATTTTCACTTATTTGCCTTCTAAGACATACATTATCATTTCAGTAACTTAACTCATAATGCACCATTGTATGTTCAGTTTTTCCTCATTTTTGAAGTATCAACATAATTTTAAATGGCTACATAAAGTCCATTTGCATGTACACTAATTTACTATAATTACTCTCTATTAGGAGACATTTATGGTTTCAGCTTTTTCCTATTACAATCCTACAGTAAATGTCTTCTTGCTTTTTTAGCTTTCTGTTTCTATTTAGTTATTTTCTTAAAATAATTTTTTTTTTTTGTTGCTGGGACTGGGGTTTGAACTCAGGGCTTTTTGCTTGCAAAGCAGGCATCCTACTGCTAGAGCCACAGCTCCAGTCCTAAGATAAATTCTTAAACAGAATCTTTGCAACTCTTGAACTTCTGGAGTGGCTCACTAACTGGCAGAGTACCCAGCAAACACAAAACCTGAGTTCAAACCCCACTACCACAAAAAAAATTATAAATAAATAAAAAAGAATGAACTACTGGTATATGCAAAACCAGTAATTTCAAAGAAAAAAAGGACTGTTGTGGCTCAAGTGGCAGAGTGTCTGCTTAGTAATACTAAGTTCTAGTGCCAAGGCCCTGAGTTCAAATCGCAGTAGACAAAAAAAAAAAAATCAAGAATCTTTGGTAACTCTTGCCAATGAATGTAACAATTTTCTCAAAAGGTTGTTGTAACAACATTAAATGCCATGAACAGGTATAGCAGTTGAATGACAAATGGGAAAATGGGATTATCTTTTTTTTTTTTAAAGGAAATCATGTTTTAAGAGTAAGATATATGCTTTGTGCTGGGGGCTCAGGCCTGTAATCCTAGCTACTTAGGAGGCAGAGGTCAGGAGAATCTTGGTTTGCAGCTAGTCAGGTGGAAATTTTTTTCCACCCTATCTGGAAAAAAATCCATCACAAAAAAGAGTGGTTCAAGGTATAGCCCCGAGGTCAAACCCTAGTACGGCAAAAAAAAAAAAAAAAAAAAAAGATAGAAGCCAGGTGTGGTGGCTCACACCTGTAATGCCAGTATTGGGAAGGCTGGCAGGTAGTTTGAGGCTAGCCTGGGCTACACAGCAAGATCCTGTCTCAAAATAAATAAATAAATAAATAATTCGTTAAAACAAGATATAAGAGTAGAGAATTAAAGATGCAAAATCTAAAATCCACTCTAGTTGAGGATGGAGTAAGAGGGGCATTAGAATCAAATCTTTTCCTATTTGAATCCCAAGTATTAAATATCTCCCTTCCTACAGCCCCAAAGTGACCAATGACAGAAACTTGGGTTATCCTCAGTCATTTCTCCCACTAGTTCTTACCTAAGTTCAGAATCCAAGGAACTTTTCCCCTCCAGTCTTTTAAATTAGGAATTAGTTGTTCCTGACTCAGTAGCTTGTATCACTTTCAGGAATCCACAACAGCCAGGCGCCAGGGGCTCACACCTGTAATACTAGCTAGTACTTGGGAGTAGTACTTGCCAGTCCAGGCAAAAAGCAAGACCTTTTCTCAAAAACAGAAAAGAAAAAGAAAAACCAACACAAAAAAGGCTGGTTGGGCTGAAGTTGTAGCTAAAATGGTATAGCGCCTGCCTTGTAAGCATGAGGCCCTAAGTTCAAACCCAGTACTACCAAATAAGAAAAAAAAATCTACTATATATATTATATATATATATAATATACATTACATATTAACAGAGATCTACAGGGATCCATGCAAAATTTAAATATACAAAACTCTGTGTTTACCACATTAACCGTAACTTCCTAGTAAAAATGATCTACCTCCTAGAGGATAAAGACCTAGATGCAAAATGTTAAGATGTTCTAAACCATTTACTTGAAGGTAAGTTGTATTTTGGTTTGAGAAAGTGCAATCTGTCAGGAGGCAGAAATCAGGAGGATCAAGGTTCCAAGCCAGCCTTTACGTAATAATCCATCATATAGATGGTACTGTAAATAGTCATCCCCTTCACAATAGCCACTCAGGTTACGAATTAGCATTATAGCCCTCTAAAAAAATTTGTACTAAGCTGGGTGCCAGTGGCTCACGCCTATAATCCTAGCTACTTAGGAGGCAGAGATCAGGAGGATGGCAGTTCAAAGCCAGCCCAGGCATAGTTTTCCAGACCCCATCTCGAAAAAACCCATCACAAAGGGCTGGTGACTGGCTCAAGGTGTAGGCCCTGAGTTCAAACCGCAGTACTGAGAAAAAAAAAAAAAAACCCAAAACGCAAGTGCAACCTGCAAGTTAAGGTAATACCATTAAAATCCAGGCTGTGTGCTAAGCCTGCATTATCTCATTTAGTGCTCAAAACTATTATTCTTCTGGATGAGGAAACCATCCAAGGTAAGTATGATGGAGCTGAATCCAGGTTTGTTGAATCTAAAATTCACTCCTCACTATGCTACAAATGCACCTCATTTCAGTTTAAACTCCAACAAACTCATTGATTGTGTCATCTAACTTTGAGACAGTATAGATGAGACAGGGAAATTATACTATTTTAACAAATTAAAAAAGGTCCAAGCCTATTCCCTCACCTGTACAATGAAGGTAATAGTTATCTACCTCAAGGCTGGTTATTTTAAGGCCTAAATGAGATAATGTACACTTTCATCCAGGAACAAAGCAAGCACTTTTTCCTGAAGGCAACCTCCCCCGTTTCCACATATGGTGGATGCTCCAGTTAAACAAATGTCAATTACATTCTTTCCACTCTTCTAGATTCTAACAAAGAATTCTTAATAACCAAATTGCCTACCTTTGTGTTTTTGAATAAATGTCCCCATAATACTAGTCTTTTTAATCTGTACCTTCCTTGTAGTCTTCCCCCAAGCAAGCATTCACTGATGGAAGATTAAGCAACACTGTATGAAGCACATAAAGTACTACTGTATACAGTGCCCACAAAGTACCAAGTACTCAAGAAGTATTTCTTGGGTTGGTGGAATGGCTCAAGTGGCAGAGCGCCTGCCTAGCAAGTGTGAGGCCGAGTTCAAAGCCCAGTACCACCAAAAAAAAAAAAAAAAGAGCAAATAAAATCTCTTTATATTTAAAAAAAAAAAGTATTTCTTACTATCACCTACTGATGATAATGACCACCAGTATCATTTTGGAAGTGCAGAAATCTGAGTAATAAATTCACTGCCCCGTAATTATTGGGCCTCTGAAAAGAGATCACAAAGATCAGTAGCAAGAATTTCTGTCTATTTATCTGTCCTTAGGACTAACCCTGATGAAGAACCTTGAGAGAAAATATGTCCCCATGGCTTAAAAAGACTGTGGCTATTGAGCATGATAAAACTGCATAAATGTTTTGGGTACAGGACAAACACTAATCACACATATCTGAAATCTAAACAAATGTTTCCTCGATTTTCATGAAAAAGGTCGAATTGTTAAGTGTAAATCGCTGAAAAAGTTTGCTGTAAATTTACCAGACTGAGATGGCCACCTGGATGGCCAGCCTGAAAGCTGTAAAATGCAGACATGGTAAGGTCCTGTTCTAAGTTTCTTAAGACCTTTCATTTAATAACAAAGTTGTACAAACACAATATAAATGTAGTCACTGCCCCCCCCCGCAAGAGTTGCCAGATTTAGCAAAGAAAATAGACAACTCAAGTTAAATTTTAATTTCAGATTTTTAAAAGTTTAGCATTAAGTACCATGCAAAGTGTACAAATACTAATTCGTTGTCTTTGTGAATTCTATCAACTGGGCGCCCTGTACTTCATCCCCTACACCTACCTCAACGATTGAAGACAGCGAAGTGCCTCCCAGTCCTCTCTAACTCCGACTTCTCTGTTAAAAACACAAAGAAAGGTGTCAGCTTACAAAAGACTTTCTCTAAGTGGAAAATACTCGAAGGGAAAGCCATAAATTTAAGTTTCATTTAGAAAAGTGATGCCATAAATGGCTCGAAAAGCTTGGAAGCAAGACTAAAAAATAGACGTTAAAGAAGCCCACTGCGAGAGCCTTGGGGTCTGAACTAGCAGAGGAACTTCCCAGTTAAGAGTTTTGACAAAGAAACACCGCTTCAGGGGCCCCACTGGCCCATTCTGAATTAATGGCCTCGCGGGGCCGGGAGGAGGAGCGTCCGACAAAGCACCTCCTCCTCCTCCAACCACGACTTCAGGGCTCTCACATAATAGACCCCACACCCTCAGGCCCAAGGCGTCTCACAGGCCGGGAACTTAGTGACATGGCTAAGACTCAGGAATGAGTCGCACAAAGGAACAGGGCGGGAAAGGAAACGGGGGACCGATGAAAGCCCAAGGCGAGTTGAGAGCGCTGGGCCCCCGCGGGTGGGCTGAGGCCGTGTGCTTGCGGAGACAAGGCCGCAAGGTTCCAAAGAACATCCTCTCTCCAAACCTAGCCCCACCCTAGCTTCTTCCCTCGAGGATCTTCGCAAGAAACCCCACTCCACTCCTAACCAAAAACCAAGCGGTCCCAAAACTCACCCCGTACCAACAGTTCTCTCCTCGGAGTAACGGCGACGCTACACGGCCTCTACCGTCCCGAGAAAAGAGCGCGCGACCGCCGGAAACGAGACGACGGAGCTCGGTGCCTCCCAAGGGGTACGAAGTGCTGCTCTCGATTGGATAACTGAACTGCCAATCAAGGTTTAGCTCCAGAGGCGGAATCATTTTTCCTCCATTTCTTAGATTCTATTGGCTACCGAATGCCAAAGACTTGAGTTCGTGTGAACGACAGATGGGGGACAAAGAGCGAGGCTTTTTACCCTACGCGCATGCACTAGCGGCGGTGCGCAGGAGACGGAAAAGGAAAGGGGGAGGGGAAGAAAGAGGTAGAGGGCGGGAGAGGCGGAGGTCGGAAGGAGAGACATAAACGGACTAACCGAAAGACTGAAAGACCTAGTGGTGGGAGGGGGGAAAGGAAAGAAGAGAAAAGGAGAGAGAGAAAAGAGAATATTCGCAAATAGGCGGGATCTGAGAACTCCTGCATCGCGCCTGTGCAACTATCAAGAGTAACAATGTCATTGTATTCCATTTAGTAGATCTGGCCTTTTGCTACTGAAAAACGGCCCCGCCATGTTTCTTTTTTCACACTTCCTCATTAGGGCTTGCATCCTGACACCCCATTCTTACTCAGATTTCTATTTGCTTTTCCTGGTGCCAGGGATATGCAGGAAACGCAACAGAAATGGTCATGGTTATACAAAGGGGCAGGAAAGCAAGGGATCTTGACACTTTAATCTCCACGATTACACAGAAGTGTAACCAGCACCCTCATTTCCATGGTAACCAGAGAACCTAGCAGTCCAAACCTCACTATTGTTCCTATTACAGACAGATTCAACAGGTAGATCGTCAATGCCATAGATACAGTGGAGTTGTCCAGATCAGACCTATCCATAGGAGTCCTGTCAGGTATTGGTAGTTAATTCCAACTAATTAATTCATACTCAGGGTTGCGGGGTATCCCAACTGGCACCATCTTCTGTGGGGACACAATGATCTAGGTTTGTGCTGTCGAATAAGATTTCCTACAATGATGGAAATGTCCTGTATCTGTTCTGTAGCTACAAGCCACATGTGGCCATAGAGATGAGAAGTGAGAATAATTAGACTGAGCAATTGAGTTTTTTTACTTCATTTTTTTGTCAGTCAGGGTCTCATTACGCAGTCCAAGCTGTTCTCAAACTCACGATCCTTCTGCCTCAACATCCCCAGTGCTGGGGCTACAGATGTGGGCCTGGCAATATGTGTCTGTATAAATTTAAGCTAATTAAAATGACATAATGGAGCTGGACAGTGGTGGCTCAGGCCTATAATCCTAGTTATAGCGAGGCTGAGATCGGGAGGATCACAGAGGCCAGCCCCAGCAAATAGTTCTCGAGACTCCATCTCCAAAATAACCAGAGAAAAATGGACTGGAGGTGTGGCTCAAGCAGCAGAGCATCCCTGCTTTGCAAGCGCAAAGCCCTGAGTTCAAATCCCAGTCTCACCAAAAAAAAATTCTAAAATGAAGTAATGGTAAGGGGCTTGTATCCAGCATGTACAAAGAACTCTTGTAACTCCATAATAAAAAGACAACCTAATTAAAAAATGGACACAGGTCTTAAGTAGATATCTCTCTGAAGAAAATAATCCAAAAGGCCCAAAGCACATGAAAAGATATTTGACGTCATTAGTTATCAGGAAAATGCAAATTAAACCTATACTTAACATCCACTAGGATGGCTAAAAACAAACTCAGACAATAGCAAGTGTTGATAAGGATATGAAGAAATTGGAACCCAGGTGCCAGTGACAGGAGGCAGAAATCAGGAGGATAGTGGGTCAAAGTCAGCCCAGCTGGGGCAAATAGTTTTCAAAGACTCTATCTAGAAAATACCCATCACAAAAGCAGGGCTGGCGGAGTGGCTCAAGTGGTAGAATGCCTGCCTAGCAAATGTTGAGGCCCATGAGTTCAAACCCCAATACCACCAAAACAAACAAACAAAAAAAGGAATGAAGTACTGATAATGTGGATAAACCTTAAAAACACATTAAGTGCAGGACCAATCACAAAATAATTATATGACTCCATTTATATGTCTATAGAGACCAAAAGAAGAATGGTGGTCTTTGAAGGCCAGAGGATGGAGATGGAGGGTAATAGCTAAAAGGAACAGGATTTCTTTTTGAGGTGATGAAAATGCTGCAAAACTGTTGCCAGGTTTGGTGGTACACCTGTAATCCCAGCACTTAGGAATCTGAGGCAGGAAGATCACAAGTGAGACCAGCGTGGCCTACATAAGGAAACCCTGTTTCAAAAAAAGCGGGGGCCGGGGACGGGGGGACGTGGACGGATTGTTGGTGGTTATACATGTCTGTGATTATGCTAAAATCCATTAACTTATACACTTTAAATAAGCAAATTGAATGGTATAGGAATTCTATGTCAATAAAACTCTTATTTGAAATATCTATAAGTAGAACCTAAAGAAATAATATTAAAAGCTCAGCAACAATGGCTCACAGCTGTAATTCTAGCTACTTGGGAGGCTGTGATCAGGAGGATTATGGTTCCAGTCAGCCCACTTCCAAAATAACTAGAGCGAAATGAACTGGTGGTGTGGCTAAAGCAGTAAAGCACCTGCTTTGCAAGCATGAAGCCCTCAGTTCGAACCCCAGTCCTACCAAAAAAAAAAAAGAGAAGTAATAGGTAACTATTTCCCAAAGGACAAGTGCCACAGCAGAAATCTCTATATAGGGCTGCAGGTATAGCACAAGTGGTAGAGTACCTGCATAGCAAGAACAAGGCCCTGAGTTCAAATCCCAGTGCCACCAGAAAAGAGGGAGAGAGGAAGGAAGGAAAGAAGGAAGGAAGGAAGGAAGGAAAAGAAAATCCTGTATAGACCTTGGGACCCACATAGTTCTAGGGTCTCATAAAGTCAGTTAACTTTCTGTCGAGTAGACTAGGATTATGTTGCCTTCCAAGTCAGAAGAGATGTTTGAGCAAGAGAGAGTAAATGTTAGAGTATAGTCAGAATCACACTACTAAGTGTGATACCATTGGTCTTGCTATGTAGCCCAAGCTGGCCTTTGATTCTAGATCCTCCTGCCTTAGTCTCCAAAGTGTTCAAATTACAGGCATGCGCCATACACCTGACACATTTATATTTTTGTATTCAGAAGAAAATAGTAATTAAAATGAAAAAATTGGAGGCTAATAAAAATAAAAGAGTCAGGCTGGGGATGTAGCTTTGTGGCAGAGTACTTGCCTAGCATGTGTGAGGCTCTGAGTTTGAACCCCAGCACCACAAAAATGAGAGCTTCCTCATGAGCCCAGGAACTGGATTTTTTTTTTTTTTCAGTACTGGGGTTTGAACTCAGGGCCTACACCTTAAGCCACTCCACCAGCCCTTTTTTGTGGAGGATTATTTTTCAAGATAGGATACCGTGAACTATTTGCCCAGGCTGGCTTTGAACTGCGATCTTCCTGATCTCTGCCTCCTGAGTAGGTGGGATTACAGGTGTGAGTCACCAGTGCCCGGCAGGATTTTTAAATGTCTTATAGTACCTATAGCACTTTGGATATGCCTTATAAATGCTGAATAACAAGTAGAAGAATTAGTACTATGAAATAACTTTAACAAAGCTGAAATTGAGTGTTGAACTGCAGGCCATACTCTTCCTGCAAAGTATCAGCCCATTCTTTTTTAAAATTTATTTATTTACTTATTGGTGGTACTGGGGTTTGACTCAGGGGTTCACCCTTGCTAAGGCAGCCACTCTACTACTTGAGCTACGCTGCCAGCTCCTCAGCCCATTCTGTTAGAATCTCTCACCTGTGGCTGACACATACTCAAACTTATCAACTGTGGGTATTATTGCCTTAGTCAAAGAAAAAAATATTTATTTTAAGGATATGAAGACTCCAAGATGGTAAGTCCCAGACCATGCAGATGCATTTCTCTATAACGATAATAGTAACCAACTCTATTGAGTTCTTGTTATATGTCAGGCAGGTATAATCTCATTTTAATTTTTTCTTTTTTTTTGCAATGTTAGGGATCGAACTCAGGACCTTACAAATACTGGGCAAGCACTCCACCACTGAATTACACCTCAGCCCCCACATTCAATATTTTTGTTTGTTTGCTTGTTTGAGACAGGGTCTTGCTTTGTAGTTTAAGCTGGCCTCAAACTCAATCTTCCTGCCTCAGTCTCCTGAATTCTGGGACAGGATTACAGACTGCACAGCAGGCATTTCATTTAATCTTAATAGCATCTCCATGAGATTTTTTTTGTGTTTGTGTGTGTGTGTGTTTGAATTCAGGGCCTTATGCTTCCTAGGCAGGCACTCTACTACTTGACCCATGCCTCCAGTCCTTTTCGCTTTACTTATTTTTAGGATGGGATCTCACATTTATGCCCAGGCTGCCACATAGCTGAGATGATAGGCTTGAGCCACTATGCATGGCTCCCATGTAGTATTACTATTTCATTTAATATTTGTAGACACTGAGGTTCAGAGTTGCCCCCTAAGTAATAAATGGCAGAATTGGAATTTAGATCCTTATCTTTTTTATTGAAAAGGCCAAGTTTTCTTTTTCTATGCACATTGCATCCTTAGAGAACAAAATATTGAAAATCTATTGTGTCAACATAGTAAAAATGTCGATACTCCCCAAAGTAATCTACATGTTTAATGCAATTCCCATCAAAATTCCAATGACATTCATTAAAGAGATTGAAAAATCTACTGTTAAATTTATATGGAAACACAAGAGGCCACGAATAGCCAAGGCAATACTCAGTCAAAAGAACAATGCAGGAGGTATCACAATACCTGACTTCAAACTATATTACAAAGCAATAACAATAAAAACAGCATGGTACTGGCACAAAAACAGACATGAAGACCAGTGGAACAGAATAGAGGATCCAGATATGAAGCCACACAACTATGAGCAACTTATCTTTGATAAAGGAGCTAAAAATATACGATGGAGAAATAGCAGCCTCTTCAACAAAAACTGCTGGGAAAACTGGTTAGCAGTCTGCAAAAAACTGAAACTAGATCCATGTATATCACCCTATACCAAGATTAACTCAAAATGGATCAAGGATCTTAATATCAGACCACAAACTCTTAAGTTGATACAAGAAAGAATAGGAAATACTCTGGAGTTAGTAGGTATAGGTAAGAACTTTCTCAATGAAACCCCAGCAGCACAGCAACTAAGAGATAGCATAGATAAATGGGACCTCATAAAACTAAAAAGCTTCTGTTCATCAAAAGAAATGGTCTCTAAACTGAAGAGAACACCCACAGAGTGGGAGAAAATATTTGCCAATTATACATCAGACAAAGGACTGATAACCAGAATATACAGGGAACTTAAAAAACTAAATTCTCCCAAAACTAATGAACCAATAAAGAAATGGGCATGTGAACTAAACAGAACTTTCTCAAAAGAAGAAATTCAAATGGCCAGAAAACACATGAAAAAATGCTCACCATCTCTAGCAATAAAGGAAATGCAAATTAAAACCACACTAAGATTCCACCTCACCCCTGTTAGAATAGCCATCATCAGCAACACCGCCAACAACAGGTGTTGGCGAGGATGCGGGGAAAAAGGAACCCTCTTACACTGTTGGTGGGAATGTAAACTAGTACAACCACTCTGGAAAAAAATTTGGAGGCTACTTAAAAAGCTGGACATCGATCTACCATTTGATCCAGCAATACCACTCTTGGGGATATACCCAAAAGACTGTTACTCCAGAGGCACCTGCACATCCATGTTTATTGCGGCACTATTCACAATAGCCAAGTTATGGAAACAGCCAAGATGCCCCAGCACAGACGAATGGATTAAGAAAATGTGGTATCTATACACAATGGAATTCTATGCAGCCATGAAGAAGAACGAAATGTTATCATTCACTGGTAAATGGATGGAATTGGAGAACATCATTCTGAGTGAGGTTAGCCTGGCCCAAAAGACCAAAAACCGTATGTTCTCCCTCATATGTGGACATTAGATCAAGGGCAAACACAACAAGGGGATTGGACTATGAGCACATGATAAACGCGAGAGCACACAAGGGAGGGGTGAGGATAGGTAAGACACCTAAAAAACTAGCTAGCATTTGTTGCCCTTAATGCAGAGAAACTAAAGCAGATACCTTAAAGCAACTGAGGCCAATAGGAAAAGGGGAACAGGTACTAGAGAAAAGGTTAGATCAAAAAGAATTAACCTAGAAGGTAACACCCACGCACAGGAAATCAATGTGAGTCAATGCCCTGTATAGCTATCCTTATCTCAACCAGCAAAACCCCTTGTTCCTTCCTATTAATGCTTATACTCTCTCTACAACAAAATTAGAGATAAGGGGAAAATAGTTTCTGCTGGGTATTGAGCGGGGGAGGGGGGGGAGCGGGAGGGGGTGGAGTGGGTGGTAAGGGAGGGGGTGGGGGCAGGGGGGAGAAATGAACCAAGCCTTGTATGCACATATGAATAATAAAAGAAAAAAAAAAAAAGAAAATCTATTGTGTGCCTAGGATATTATTTCACAATAATCTTGCAAAGTAGGTATTACTTATTATTGTTTATTTATTTTGTGGTGCTGGAAATTGAACCTAGGGTCTCATGTGTGCTAAGCATATCCTTCTTTTCGTTTTTTTGTGGTATTGGTGTTTGAATTCAGGGCCTATACCTTGAGCCACTCCACCAGCCCTTTTTGTATGGGTATTTTCAAGATAGAGTCTCTCGAACTATTTGCCTGGACTGGCTTTGAACCTCAGTCCTCCTGATCTCTGCCTCCTGAGTAGCTAGGATTACAGGCGTGAGCCGCCAGTGCCCAGCTTCCTTATTTTCAAGTGTTATTAGTTTTCCTGATTATAAAACAGTATGTAAGCCAGGAGTGGTGGCATACTCCTGTAATCCCAGCATTCCAGAGGCTGAGGCAAGAAGATTTCGAGTTTGAGGCCAACCTGGGCTACACAGGGAAATCTTATCTCAAGAAAAGAAAAAAGAAAAGCTGTGCTAAATGGAAAATTTTAGAAAATAGATGTAATACAGAGCTGTGGATATAAGTCAGTGGTAGACCTCTTGTCTATAAGTAATACAGAACAATATTTTTAAATTTATGGTTATTCCCACTACACTGATGATTATTCTTAGCATTTTAGAGTATTTCCTTCCAGTCTTTTGCTATGTATATGTATATAGAATTCCTCTACACATAAAAAAAAAGACAAAAAACAAGAATTTCTCTACACAATTGGGGTCACACTTAACTCCTTTTAAAAAATATCATTAGCTGGGCAGCAGTGACTCACACGTGTAATCCTAGCTACTCAGGAAGCAGAGATCAGGAGGATCACAGTTCAAAGCCAGCCTGGGCAAATAGTTCATGAGACCCTATCTTGAAAACAAAACCCATCACAAAAAAGGGCTGGTGCCTTGAGTTCAAACCCTAGTACTGCAAATACGTATATATATATATAGAGAGAGAGAGAGAGAAAGAGAGAGAGAGATCTATATATCTATTACTATATATATTTAGTAATACATACATACTACTAAATCAGGGACATTTTTCTTTATTAGATTTTATTTTATTTTTTGATACTCTGGCATGGAAGTTCATTGATAACATTGTTATCAACTAAAGCCTGTGTATTTTTGTTTTATGGTTTTGAGGATGGACCCAAAGGCCTCAAATATGCTAGGCATGTGCTCTACCACAGAGCCGCATACTCGCAGCCCCTGAAACCAACCTTTTAGCAAAATCCATAGTTTATGTAAGTGTTCCAACCCCCCTCCGAGCCCTTTTTATGGGACTGGGGTTTGAACTCAGAGTCTACACCATGAGCCACTCCACCAGCACCCCTCCTCCTTTTTTGTGATGGTTTTTTTTTTTGAGATAGGGTCTCACTAGAACTATTTGCCACAGCCTTCTAATCTCTGCCTCCCAAGTGGCAGGTGGGAGCCACCAGGGCCCTGCAGTGTTCCTTTTTGATGTTGTACATTCGACAGGTTTAATTTTTTTTTTTAGATAGAGTCTTGCTATGTTGGCTAGGCCATCCTCAACTCTGGGACTTAAGCAATCCTTATGTCTTAGTCTCCTGAACAGCTGGAATTACAGGCCCAGAGGTTGTTTTGTTTTTGAGATGAGTTCTTGCTATGTACCCCAGGTGGCCTCTAACTCCTGCTCCTCCAGCCTCAATCTTCACTGCTGGGATTACAGGTGTGAACAATTGAGCCTAGTAAACCAGTGATTTTAATTTTTTTTTTTAATAAAAACTGTTTTTAGAGGAGTTTTAGCTTTACAGCAAAATTGAGCAAAGTACCAAAAAGCCAGTCACTTTCTGCAGGAAGTGGTACATTTGTTACAATCCATGAACCTACACTGACACATTACTAACCAAAATGGGTGATTTACATTAGTGTTTTGCTCTTAGTATTGTACATTGTATTTATCTGAAAAATGTATACTGACATTAGAGTAGCAAGCAGAGTGTCAACTCCAAAATCTTATGTTATTTATCATTAGGTTTTTTATTTTGGGGGGTTTATTTTATTTATTTTGCAGTACTGGGGCTTGAACTCAGGGCCTACACTTTGAGCCACTCCACCAGCCCTTTGTGTGTGTGTGTGTGTGTGTGTGTGTGTGTGTGTGTGTGTGTCTGTGTGTTAGGTATTTTCCAGATAGGGTTTCTCGAACTATTTGCCTGGGCTGGCTTCGAACCACGATCCTCCTGATATGTGCCTCCTGAGTAGCTAGGATTACAGGTGTGAGCCACCTGGTACCTGGCTATTAGTTTTCTTAATGTGGTGTTTTGGTTATTGTTGTTTTGATTTCCTTTTTTTTTTTTTTTTTGCAGTTCTGGGGCTTGAACTCATTGTCTACACCTTGAGCTACTCTACCAGCCCTTTTTTTGTGAAGGGTTTTTTCAAGATAGGGTCTCTAGAACTATTTTGCCCAGGCTGGTTTTGAACTTCAGTCCTCCTGATCTGTGCCTCCTGAGTAGCTAGGATTGCAGGTGTGAGCCACAGGAGGCCTGTCTGCTGTTTTGATTTCTGAAACAGTGCCTCACTGTGTAGCCCAAGGCTGGGCTAAAACTGACTATCTGGCCCAGTGCCTCCCAAATGCTGGGATTACAGGTCTGGGCCACCACCCAGAACCTCCTCACTCGTAAACCACCACACTGCCTCTAGAATTAAGAATACACCATTTACCCCTCTGCCTTAGATTGTTTCCTCTTAACTTGAAAGCTAGTGACCAGGCAGTCTTCAACCAGAGCAGCCAAAGATTCAGGCACGTGTTGTGGAGGGCAGGCAATACAAAAGAACTAGGTGACCCAAATGTGAAGGGACCAGCAGAAAATGCAAGGAGGAAGTACACGGATAGAAAGAAGCTGAAGGTGGGATGTGGGTAGGACAATGCTGCTTAAGTTACAGGTTTGGGAGCCCTGAGGGGAGAGAAAAAACTGTTGCATTTATATCTGTATATAGGAGATAGCAAAGACAGCCTCAAGGCCATAGTGCCAGAGCTGGGAAAGATAAGGTTTCTGGGAAAGTGATTGAGAAAGGGAGGGTAACACTCCCAAGGATTACAAGGCTTAGTGTGTGTAGGGTTGGAGGTAGGAGCGCCTGGCTAGCAAGCGTGAGTCCCTAGTTCAAACCTCAGGACCACAAAAAAAAAAAAAGAAAGAAAGAAAGAAAGAAAAGAAAAGGCTTAGAGTGTGAAGGAAGACCTGAGGCAAAGAGGCAGGCTATGTGTCTAAAGGGACTCCCTTTCTGCCCTCCAGAGCCTTTAGTTATCTACTAAATGCTGCGCAGCCCTTAAGAGCTGGCGTGGGAACGTGGGAGAGGGTTTGTAAAGTGTTCTGTGATGGGGACTGAGAATGGATCCTGGCACCTGATTTTTTTAAGGCAGTAGGCCTAATGCTAGTGGTTCCCACCCCTATCCCACTCCTGCAGCCTTAGCCTCTGCCTCAGCCTCAGCCACACCCACACGCTAAGGAGCATCCAGGAGGGGGGGAGCGTGTGTGCGCGCGCGTGCGTGCTCGTGCGTCTGCGAGGCAGAGACAGAGACAAAAAGAGACCGAGAAAGCGAGAGCGCACCGGAGAGAGAGAAGAAGAGAGAAAGGGAGGGAAGGAGAGAGAGAAGAGAAAGAAAAGGAGGGAAGGAGAGAGAGAGAGAGAGAGAGAGAGAAGCGAAGAGCCATTGGCCTTAGTGAGGAAAACTACTACTCAGGAGATAATGCAGGGAGCTCCTAAAGGAAGATTCGGAGAAGATCCCAGAACTTACCCTAAGACCGTTGGGCGCGGGGGGAAGCTTTGCAGGACCTGGTTTGGGGATCATGAGGCAGTAATGGTTACTGCATAGGCGTTGTCACTGAGCCAGAGCCATTTAACCCACCAAGGGTGGCTGGAGAGCAAGCCTAAGACACCCCATAACTATGACTCTCACACTGGTTGGGGGGGCCCTAGGCAGACAAGGGGAGGAGGGGCACGTGAGGGCTGGGTCCCTGCCTCCCCTCATCCTCCGCTGTCACTCACTACCCCAACAGTCGCCCAGGGGGCGGGCCCCGAAGAGGTGGGGATGGGGGGAGGGTAATCTTGGCAGGCGCCTGCTGCATGGCGTAGGTAGGGACTGCTGAAGGGGGCGGACGCCGGGGGGTTGAACACGAGTGGGAAGCGAAGAGAGACACGGGAGGGGGAGGGGACCGGGAACCATTTGAATGAGAGGAGGGGATCACGGGTAGAGTGGGCTCCAGGAGGTAGGGCGGGCACGGGTGTGACGGGGGCCAGACTCTTGAGCCAGGTAAGGGAAGCAGGTGCGTAGACGTGTTTTTTGTGTGTGTTTTTAGTGTACTAGGCCCTTCGGCAGAAAGGGGGCGCCGCCTTCCCCAGGGGCGGGCTTCAAAGCTCCAGAGGCTATCTGTTCCTCCTCAACTAACGGGGCCCCGGGCGGGGGCTCAAGCTCCATCTCCAATGACTAGGCTCCACTCCGCAATTTCCAGGCGGCCGCTGGGCTGGGAGTCTCGCGCCGGGGGCCGGCGCTGTCTCGCGAGCCCCCTCCTCCAGCCAGCCAATGGGGTTGGTTGCTGGCGCCGCCCGCCCGCCTGGTGCAGAGCGCTGGGCGCTGCGAGCGGCGCTGCCATTTAAAGGGGCCGCGACCCCTGTCCGGGCTGCTAGGGAGGGAGGTGGAGAAGGAGCGCGGGGCCGTCGCTGTCTGCAGTTCTAGGCTTGTAGCCGTTACTGTAACCCTGCCTCAGGTAGGGTCGGGCCTGATCAAGCCGAACCGAACCTGCAGGCGGGATCTCACAGTAGCTGGGAGGGGGGGTCTGAGGAGAGATCGTAGCTCCAAAATGTCTTCCTGTAAATGCCTGAGGTGGGGGGTGGGCAACAGGAGAAGGGAGGATTGAGGGAGCAATGGGAAAGGGGGACGGGGCTGAGGAAGTGAGCTACCATGAAAGGTAACTACGGGGGAAAATGGCTAGGAAGGGCAGTTTGTGGGGGCGGGGGAAGGGCTGAGGGAGGACCAGGCAATGCGGGGGGGGGGTGCGGCCAGACAGGATGGGTAAAGGCTGGGGAACTGAGGGGTACCAGGAGAGTGACGAGGGAATAGAAACTGAGGTCGTGGGGCGGGAAAGGCGCCTGGTAGAGACCGCCTGAGAAGACTCTGAGGGGGCATTCAGTCCGAGTTGGGGGGATGAAAGGTAAGGGGGGAGGGGAACTGGGACTTGAGGGGGGGGTCCGAACGGGTGGAACGACCAACTGCTTGGCGAGCGTGGGCACAGGGCCAGGGCGGGGAACGCCACTCCCCACAGAGGGCGCTATATGGGGTGGGGGGAGTGGACATTAGGACTAAAGTCTGTGGAAATGCTTGTCCGTTGTGGTGATGGGGGGCTGTTCGTGAGGAATCCAAGTGGATGATGGGGTGTGTCCCAGAGCCTGTAGAAGGAGGAATTATGGCTAAGACCACCTCTACTGCCCCCCCTTCTACTCCTAATCTGCAGCCCATATCCAGCCATCCTCATGGACCCCAGTGATTTCCCCAGTCCATTTGACCCATTGACCCTGCCAGAGAAGCCCCTGGCTGGAGACCTTCCAGTAGACATGGAATTTGGAGAGGATCTGCTGGAATCGCAGACTGCCCCAACTCGAGGATGGGCCCCCCCTGGTCCTTCTCCATCCTCGGGAGCCTTGGACCTGCTTGATACCCCTTCTGGCCTGGAAAAAGACCCTGGAGTAGTCCTGGATGGAGCCACTGAGCTGCTGGGGCTGGGGGGGCTGCTCTATAAAGCCCCCTCCCCCCCAGATGTGGACCATGGTCCTGAGAGGACCCTTGCATGGGGTTCAGGGGATCAGACCCTAGAGCCTGGACCAGGGGGCCAGACCCCTGAGGTGGTGCCACCTGATCCAGGGGCTGGGGCAAATCCCTCTTCACCGGAGGGGCTGCTAGAGCCTTTGGCTCCTGATTCTCCAATAACCCTTCAGTCCTCCCATATTGAAGAGGAGGAGACAACCTCCATATCTACAAGGAGAAGGGGCTCCCCTGGGCAGGAGGAGGAGCTTCCCCAAGGGCAGCCACAGAGCCCAAATGGCCCCCCTAGCCCTTCAGTGGGAGAGACTCTAGGGGATGGAATCAACAGTTCTCAGACCAAACCTAGGGGCTCTAGCCCTCCTGCACATCCTTCCTTGCCAGGTAGGTTGCCTAATCATCTGGCAAATCAGGATAGGGAGAGGGTCCAGATAAGGAGGGGTGGCTCTGTGCTTTGGGCAGGAAGGGGGAGGAGGGAGAGGAGGGGAAAGAGATTAGAGTAGGGACATATGGGGAAGGAATTGGGGTTTGAGAGGGAGGAATGGGGGTGTGGTGAAGATTAAGGAAAATGGGAGTGGGGGGAAGCACAGGGGCTGTGCAAGAGGAATGGGGTGGTTTCAGGGAGTGAGTTTGATGGGAAAGGTTCCCTTTTTCATATCCCAGTGGGCTTTTGGTGCTAGAGTCTATCCTTTAGGATTTGAGAAAAACATCAGGCTCTTTGGTTCTAAAATTTTTCCAGCTGTTTGGTTCTAGATGGGAGCAGGATTTCTGGGATTGATGGATGGTAACTAGGTTCTAAAGCCTACCATAGGGTACTGATTTCAGGGGAATGGTAGAAATGCAGGGTCTAGGATTGCACCTCTGACAGGGGAGGGATAGCCTAGACCTGAGAGTCTCTAGTTTCTTCCCTGTTCTGACTATGATGTCCAAGCTGTGATGATGGTCTTGGGACTTATGTAACCACCATAAGTCCAGGGGTAACTACCATACATTGTTGATTTCTTTTTTTATGCCCCTTTGGGTGGTTGCATTTAGTTTTGCTGGTAAAATATACGTTCTCCATGAAAAGTGTGTTACCTGTATGTCCTTAACTCCCAGTGATTGGGACAGAAAGCTGTTGGGAGGTGTAAGATATCTATTTCTTTAAGGGGGAATAGCTGCACACACACATCCCTTAATATAGAGCCTGAGGTAACCCTGAGAGGGGCCCCAAGAAGCCACAGGCACTTGAGTTTTCCCTTTCAGTTTTGAATAAGTTCTTCCCCGGGAATGGAGGTGGGGGTTGGGCCAGGGAGGGGGTGGTGAGGGCAGGCTCAAGATTTAGACTGCCTTCTGCTTCCTTTGCAGGGGATGGCCTGACTGGGAAGGCGAGTGAGAAGCCGCCTGAGAGGGTGAGGGAGGGGAGGGGATTGGAAGGAGTCTGGTTCCCCCTATAGCCCTATGAAGAACTGACCCTTCATTTCCCCTCCCAGATGTTGTTCAGTGGCAACAGCTCTAAGGGTTAGAGGAGGGAGGGAGCTCTTGTGTCTTCTGCTTCTTAAGAAGAAAGTCCAGCCCCCTTTTCTCCCCTCCGCTAAAGGGCTGGGCCAAGGGTCCCTACTTTCCCTTCCCCCTCCCATCTCCTATCCCTTCCCAAACCCTGTACTCCTGTTAGCCTGCCCCTGGTGTCAGTTTTCCTCCCTCCCATGTTTCCAAGGTACAGAAGAGAAGCGAGCGCGTTAGAAGAGCAGAACCTCCAAAACCTGAGGTTGTGGATTCCACTGAGAGCAGTAAGTAGAATTTGAGGAAGTGTGACCTGGGAATTCTGAGCACAGAGAAGAGCTGAACGTGGGATATGGCAGGGCATGGATATGGCAGGGCATGGATCTTCTAGCTCTTGTCTATCTCCATGCAGAGCATGAAGTGCCTGTCTTTGCTGTGGGTTGGCATGGGAACCAGGGGCATTGAGGGAAATTGAAAACAAGAGCAGTGAGAATGAAGAGTTTCCTGTTGCAACTATGCCATCCCTGTACCCTATCTTTTTCTGGAGCACCTCCCTGGAATATTACTAAGGAACCATGCATGAGAGACACCAGTGGGTTAAAATACCAACATAATAGTGGAAGGGGTTTAATAGCCAGAACAGAGGTCCCAGAGATGCCAGGACCAAGATTGAACTAATTGTTAGTCTGGCCGTCAAATGGCTTGAGACCTGGTATGGTGGCCTATTCTCACTGCCCCCTCCCCCACTCCCTCAGTTCCAGTGTCAGATGAGGATTCTGATGCCATGGTAGATGATCCCAATGATGAGGATTTTGTGCCATTCCGGCCCCGGCGCTCTCCTCGCATGTCCCTACGCTCAAGCATGGCACAAAGGGCTGGGCGCTCTTCAATGGGCACCAAGATGACTTGTGCACATTGCCGGACACCACTGCAGAAGGGACAGACAGCCTATCAGCGCAAGGGGCTGCCTCAGCTCTTCTGCTCTTCATCGTGTCTCACTACTTTCTCCAAGAAGCCCTTGGGCAAAAAGACCTGTACTTTCTGCAAGAAGTATGTGAGGGTCCTAGGGTGTGGGGCTGGTCAAGGATTAGGATGGGAGTTGTGGGTAAGACAGATTGTGCTGGCAAAAATCAAGCAAAATGAATCTGGGAGAGTTAGGGAGACTCAGAGTATTTGGCTCTGTGGTCATCAGTCTGATGAGGGGTGGAAAGCTGCTGAAAAGAAAGTGGTTCTGAATGAATACTCAAACCTGTTCTTTCCTCTAGGGAGATCTGGAACACCAAGGACTCGGTTGTGGCGCAAACTGGTTCAGGAAGCTCCTTTCATGAGTTCTGCACGTCTGTCTGTCTGTCTCTGTACGAAGCCCAGCAGCAGCGCCCAATCCCCCAGTCTGGGGATCCTGCTGATGCCACTCGCTGCAGCATATGCCAGAAGACTGGAGAGGTGAGGATGCTTGACGGGGCATGATTTACAGAGCCTGGCCAGCCCTGACCTGACCCTCTGGTTCTGGGGCTGCAGTGGCCAGGCCCTGTGGAAAAGGGGTGTGGGGAGGAAAGGCAGCCATCACGAGGGAGCATATTCAAGGATAGAGCTTCTCCAGGATGTATGCAGCTGGCCTTCCTTGCCTCCCAGGACCTCACCATCAAGTCGGCAGCCTGATGCACAGGTTGGGGGGTCCCTAGGCCCACTGTCTGCTGTGAAGGTCTAGGGTGAGGTGGGGGTTGTCCTTGCTTTGGGGTGGGCGGTGGTGGCCAGACCTCAGCTCAAGGTATATGTGTGTGTGTGACAGGTCCTGCATGAGGTCAGCAATGGCAGTGTGGTGCACCGGCTCTGCAGCGATTCTTGCTTCTCCAAATTCCGGGCCAACAAGGGACTGAAAACCAACTGTTGTGACCAGTGTGGAGCTTACATCTACGCCAAGACCGGGAGCCCTGGCCCTGAGCTCCTCTTCCACGAGGGCCAGCAAAAGCGGTTCTGCAACACAACATGCTTGGGGGCATACAAGAAGGTGGGGCCGAGGGAGTAGTGCATTAGAGGGCTGTGGAAGGGGGTGTGGTTCTTGGGTGATAAATAAAGGTGCCTGATGGGTCGATAGCTGGGGAAAATAAAACAAATAAAGGGGGTTTCAATTGTATCTGTTATGTTTTATTTTTTTTTTTGAAGCTGGCTGGTGGACACACAGGTCTTTGTTATATCATCATCTATACTTTTTTGTATGCCTGAAATATTTCATGTTTAAAAATTTTAAAAATAAAAGTGAAGGGACAAATCCAGCCTCAGCCTCTCCTTCCCCATCCTCACAGAAAAACACACGTGTGTACCCATGTGTCTGGTGCAAGACCCTGTGTAAGAACTTTGAGATGCTATCACATGTGGATCGTAATGGCAAGACCAGCTTGTTCTGTTCCCTGTGCTGTACCACTTCTTACAAAGTGAAGCAGGCAGGGCTCACTGGTAGGTGCAAAGCCCTCTTCTTTGAGACCCCTGCTGGCCTTCCTTCTACCTCCCATACTCCCCTCTTCTAGAGTAATCTCTGCTGCCCTCAGCCCCAACCACACCTTCCCATGGATTTTCTGTTCCATCTCAGCCCTGCCTTACACAACATTCTGTGTTCTCTCTCTCTCTCCTTCTCTCTCTCTCTTTCTCTCTCTCTCTCTCTTTTTCTCTGCGCCAGGCCCTCCCCAACCCTGCAGTTTCTGCCGCCGCAGCCTCTCTGACCCCTGTTACTACAACAAGGTTGACCGCACAGTCTACCAGTTCTGCAGCCCCAGCTGCTGGACCAAGTTCCAGGTACTCCTGACCCTGGACCAGGGATTAAGGGGGTGCAAACAGAGAGGGTAGGAGAATTGAGGTAGGTAGGCCTGGGAAGAGCAAAGAACAAGCCTGACCTCCCTTCCCAGCAGTACCACACACATCTTGCCCCTCCGTTACTTGTTTTCCTTCCCTCCAGCGCACAAGCCCTGAAGGGGGCATTCACCTGAGCTGTCACTACTGCCACAGCCTCTTCAGTGGCAAGCCTGAGGTTTTGGACTGGCAGGTAAGACCCCAACTTCTACCCACATCCTCCTACATATCTGAAAAGGTCCTTCCAACTTGGCTTCCACTAGGTTCAGATGTCACAGTTCTGTCCTTGCTGCCCTATGACCTCACCTCAGGACCAGGTGTTCCAGTTCTGCTGCCGTGATTGCTGTGAGGACTTCAAGCGGCTTCGTGGTGTGGTGTCTCAGTGTGAGCACTGCCGGCAGGAAAAACTCCTGCATGAGAAACTCCGATTCAGTGGGGTGGAGAAGAGCTTCTGCAGTGAAGGTAAGGAGTGGGGAAGTGATAGAGGTCCTGTTTCTCACAGCCAGGGAAAATGGAGGGAAAGGAAGCAAGGTTTGGAAAATGGTCCTTGGAGAAGGGCCTTCTGCTCAAGATGCTCTACCCCACTTATACTAAGGCTTTGGATACGAAGGACTGTTACAGGAAGTTTCAAGAATAGCACCTTAAAAAGGTCAGGTCCTGTGCCTGTGGGTATCTTTGTCTCTGGACTCTCTTTCCTCTTCCCCACTTTCCAGGCTGTGTGCTGCTGTATAAACAAGACTTCACTAAGAAGTTGGGCTTATGCTGTATCACTTGTACTTACTGCTCCCAAACCTGCCAGCGTGGAGTCACTGAGCAATTGGATGGTAGCACCTGGGACTTCTGTAGTGAAGACTGTAAGAGCAAGTACCTGCTATGGTACTGCAAGGTAAGGAGAGTCAGCGTGTTGGAAAGGAGGGAAAGAAGGCAGTAGTGGGTATGTGCTGTTGTACTGACATCAGAGTATGGGCAGATCTCTGGGGCTGGGGGCCGGGGGAGTGATCTCCATTCTCCGAGTTGGTTCAGTCTCCAAGGGGAGGAACATGGCTTATCCCAGGGGAGAGGCCCAACACATTTAGACAGGTCTGACCATCCTGTTGGTGCCCTCAGGCTGCCCGGTGCCATGCCTGTAAGCGCCAAGGAAAACTGCTGGAGACCATCCACTGGCGTGGGCAAATCCGTCATTTCTGCAACCAACAATGTCTGCTGCGCTTCTACAGCCAGCAAAACCAACCCAACTTGGATACCCAGAGTGGACCCGAGAGCCTCCTGAACAGTGAGTCCTGATCAAGGGGCACACTGTTAGAATTGGCCTGGATACTTCTAATCCTAGGCCTAGCCCCTTTCTTCTTTCTCTTTTGCATTCACCTCATCCTTGGTCAGATCTCCTAGCTTTGTAGGTAAGGGGGAATTTTGTTTAAATTTTCTTAGAGTTAGAGTTTACTGATTTTCTTTATTTTTTCCCTGCTGATTTTATGTAAGGATGTATTTTTAGGGAGTGGTGCCTACTCAGATAGGATGGGGCATGTGGGGGTTGTGGTTAGTTTTCAGAGAGAAGGAAGTGTCAGCATAAACTTTACCTTTAGTGATACCAAAAACTTTATCATTTCTAGAATGTTACCTTGGCCTCTTCGCCACTCAAGGGATACTAAGCTCCTGAGGCTTTCTAAATGGAAGGTCTCAAACTGTGGGATTTAGGGGAAATATATATATGTATATATATATATATATATATATATATATATATATATAGTGTTTCATTATTCTTGGTAGCCAGAAGCAAAGGATCATTTTTTTTGTTTGTTTTTTTTGTATTTTTTCAGTACTAGGGTTTGAACTCAGGGCCTACATCTTGAACCACTCCACCAGCCCTTCTTTGTAAAGAGTTTTTTTGAGATAGGGTATCATGAACTATTTGCCCAGGCTGGCTTTGAACTAAGATCCTCCTGATCTCTGCCTCCTGAATAGCTAGGACAGGCGTGAGCCACCGGCGCCTAGCTGCAAAGGATCTTCTTGGCTACTATTGCTGAGGCCTAGAGAAGACTAGGCAAGGAAGGGAAATCCTCGATTTCCCATTTCTAATTGTTGTCAAACCTCTTAATGATGCTCTCCTGAAAAAGGGCTGAGGAAAACAGAGCTAGTTCAGCCACCAGGATAATTCTTTTTTTTTTTTCAGTGCTGGGGTTCAAACTCAGGGCCTCATGCTTGCTAGGTAGGTGCTCTACCATTTGTGCCATTCTATCAGCCCTATTCATTTGTTTTGATCTACAGGTCAGTCTTCTGAGTCGAAGCCCCAGACACCCTCTCAAACCAAAGTGGAAAACAGCAACACAGTGAGGACCCCAGAGGAAAATGGGAATTTGGGCAAGGTCAGGGCAAAAGCCAAAGGGGAGGATAATCTCAAGGAGGGTACTATAGTTGGCAATGCTAATATTCCTTTGTCTCTTCAGATTCCTGTGAAGACCCGATCAGCTCCAAGTGCTCCCACCCCTCCACCCCCACCACCCCCAGCAACACCCCGCAAAAACAAAGCTGCCATGTGTAAACCACTGATGCAGAACCGGGGAGTCTCCTGCAAGATAGAAATGAAGTCCAAAGGGAGTCAAACAGGTGAGCCAGGGTATCTAGATACCACAGGCTGAAATCCCAAATCCTTGGCCTCTAGCACAATGGACCAGGGAATTTCTTAGATGACTGAAGTATCATGGATATGGTGGTACTAGAATCACAGAGTTGTCTCTCAGCCTTTGGTTCAAGGACAGTTTTGTGGCAAACTGTACATGTTAAAGCTTTTGGGGATGTCAGGTCCTGGGTCAGATGTGAATCACCTAGCAGGGACTCTGAGAAGACCTTTCTTGTCCACAGAAGAGTGGAAGCCACAAGTGATTGTGCTGCCCATTCCAGTGCCCATCTTTGTGCCAGTGCCTATGCATCTGTACTGTCAGAAAGTCCCGGTGCCTTTCTCGATGCCTATCCCGGTAAGTGTCCTTGCCCTTCCTGGCTGGTCCTCTTCTACCCTTCCAGGATTAAGACCCATTCTCTCTCTTACTCTCATCAGTTGGCACCCTCATCTGCTGGTGTGGTTCTTGACATTTAGTTAGGATTTTGTACCTCTAGGTGCCTGTGCCCATGTTTTTGCCCACTACCTTGGAGAGCACAGACAAGATTGTAGAAACCATCGAGGAGCTGAAGGTGAAGATCCCTTCCAACCCTTTGGAGGCTGACATCCTGGCTATGGCAGAAATGATTGCAGAGGCTGAGGAGTTAGATAAGGCCTCATCTGACCTTTGTGGTATGCCATGGACAACAGCAATGCTGGAAACAGGGGAGTGGAGAGTTGGGATGTTGGTGCTAAGTGGAAAGAGGGGAATAGTCGAGATTAGCACCTGAAAGCCTGTGAGGCTGTTGAGCAGGAGCTGCAGTGACTGAATCAACTTCTCCACCTCCCAGATCTTGTGAGCAACCAGAGTGCAGAGGGACTTCTGGAAGACTGCGATCTGTTTGGGCCAGCCCGAGATGATGTCCTGGCCATGGCTGTCAAGATGGCCAATGTCCTGGATGAGCCTGGACAAGACTTGGAGGCAGACTTCCCCAAGAGTGAGTAGGATTCAAAGCATACCCACTGAGTATAGTAACCTTTGTACCTTGAGGAAAAGTGTTTCTTTCTTCTTCTCCTTTTTTTTTGGCAGCACTGGGATTTTAACTCAGGGCCTCACACTTGCTAGGCAGGTACTCTTACCACTTGAGCCACTCCATCAGCCCTTTTTTGTGATGAGTTTTTTTCGATAGGGTCCTGCAGGTATTTCTTGTGGTGCAAAGCATACCCTAAACAGTGCTCATTGTGACAGAAAGTCTCACAGAGAAGATGTTAGAGATAGCGGAACAAGATAAGTTATTCTTTTTGATTTTGAGCCTTGTATATGTTTTTGTTGTTTTTTTTACTTTTAATTGTAATTTAAAAAAAAACCACACATAATATAAGATTTTACCACCTCTACCTTGTAAGTTCAGTATTATTAAGTATATTCATATTGCTGAAGTTTTGCTTGTTCCTATTGAGTCCAATGAAGCTGTCCAAGAGACTCAATTTGAGTCAAGTCGGTAAGTAGCAGGGATGGAATGGAAGCACTACAGTGTTGAAATATTAAGAAATTTATTTCTAGCTGAGTGTCAGTGGCTTACGCCTATAATCCTAGCTATTTGAGAGACTAAGATCAGGAGGGTTACAGTTTAAGGTCAGCTCAGGCAAATAGTTCAAGAGACCGCCATCTCCAAAATAACCATAACAAAATGGACTGGAGGCATGGCTGAAGTGGTAGAGCACCTGCTTTGCAAGTGTGAAGCCCTCAGTTCAAACCCCAGTCTTGTCAAAAAAAAATTTGATTTATTTTTTTCCTTTTCTTTTTTTGGCAGTATTGGGGTTTGAACTCAGGGCATACATCTTGAGCCACTCCACTGGGCCTTTTTTGTGATGGGTTTTTTAAAGATAGGGTCTCACGAACTATTTGCCCTGGCTGGCTTTGAACCGAGATCCTCCTGATCTCTGCCTCCTGAGTAGCTAGGATTATAGGTGTGAGCTGCCAGTGCCCTGCTGATTTCTTCTTTCTTTCCCTTCTGTTAGATCCTTTGGACATTAACCCCAGCGTAGACTTCCTCTTTGATTGTGGCCTTGTTGGTCCTGAGGATGTATCTACTGAACAAGATCTTCCCCGAACCATGAGGAAGGTGAGGACTGGAGCTAATGAATCCATCAAAGAATGATGGAGACCCAAAGGGAAGAGGGTTTTCTCATAGCCAAGTGAGAAACCTTAGTTTGACTTTCCCTGTTCTTGACCTCCTTTCTCCAACACCAGAAGTACTGAGATCTAGCCAAACTTTGCTCTTCCCCCAGTCACAAGGTCATCAAAGCTATTCTGGAGCTCTGTGCCATGGAAGCTTTTTGTGCTCTTACATCAGCCCCCCCTCCACACACGCACTGTCCCTGGTGATAAACACTGTCCTGACTAGCTTACATGGTACCTTTGGCCTCACCTCTGCCACCCTCTTTTTTTCTCTTCTCTAGGGTCAAAAGCGACTGGTGCTTTCTGAAAGCTGTTCCCGGGACTCCATGAGTAGCCAACCTAGCTGTACTGGTCTCAACTATTCATATGGTGTCAATGCTTGGAAATGTTGGGTGCAGTCAAAATATGCCAATGGAGAAACTAGCAAGGGTGATGAGCTGCGCTTTGGCCGTAAGTACCCAGGGGAGGAAGGAGGAACAGGGAATAGGAGGGGAAGGGAGAAAAAAAGAACTATGCCTGTGATTCAACTGAAGATGTCTAGGAATGATAAGGGTGTGATCACTTAAGGGTGTCCTGTGAAGATGGGAAAGAGTTGTAGATTAAAAGAAAGATGCTAGGGCTGGGGGCATGGCTCAAGTCATAGAGTGCTAAGCAAGCACAAGGCCCTGAGATCAAACCCCAGTACTGACAAAAGTAAAGATTTGGGATCTGGGGGTGTGTCTCAAGTGGTAAAATGCTTACCTAACAAGCATAAGGTCTTGAGTTCAAACCCCTGGCTCAAAAAATTTTTTTCAATAAAAAATAAAGGGAGTCATGCACCAGTGGCTCACACCTGTAATCCTAGCAGAGATCAGGAGGATTGCTTTTCAAAGCCAGTCGTGAGCAAATAGTTCATGAGACTCTATCTGGAAACACCCAATACAAAACAGGGCTAGCAGGGTGGCTCAAGTGGTAGAACACCTGCCTAGCAAGCATGTGACTCTGAGTTCAAATCCCAGTACTACAAAATAAATAAATAAAGGGCTTTTTTAAAAAAAATTAATTGGTTGGTTCAGAGTTAGGTGTAATGGTGGTGGAGCTAAGTGAAATTCTCTATGCGGAGTTTTCTTAATCCTCTCCACCTCTATTATATATCACTGCAGCCAAACCCATGCGTATCAAAGAGGATATTCTTGCCTGCTCAGCTGCTGAACTCAACTACGGTCTGGCCCAGTTTGTGAGAGAAATTACTCGACCTAATGGTGAACGATATGAGCCTGACAGTATCTACTATCTGTGTCTTGGCATCCAGCAGGTACCCCTTGAACATTTCTCCATTTTCCATCACTCTCAACATAGCAAGCTGGGTCCTACCAGAACTGCTTCTAGCCCACTCCCTTTGTCACTTGTCTTCTACCCTCCACCCCTAAACAAGCAGCTTGCCTTTAATCTCCTATGACAAATAGATCTCAAGATGTCTCTTAAAATCAGAGCTTGGTTCTAGGACTGTTGGTCAAGGAGCATTCTTCATTGTTATCCAGATCCCCTTTGTCATCCTTGAGCCAATTCTTGGGGAAGAGGAATGGGGAGGACTGCTCCCCATTTGATCTTTGGTGAGATAATGTTTACTTCCTATTAGGAGAGGTCAGCCATGTATGACCTGTCAAGATAGTATGGACTTGTGAGGAACATCTTCTCTAAGCTGCTGCCTCCTCTTCTACCAAAGCCACAGCACTTCAAAGGTGTAGGGAAAGCACTCTGGGTCACCTAATCAAGCAGCTGTTTCTCATCATCTCCTAATTATCAAGGACTATGCTCAGGACTTTCAGCATCATTTTCTTTCCTCTAGGACCTACAGTTTGGCTTTCTGTGTGTCTGTTTTTCTTTCTCCAGTACTTGCTGGAAAATAACCGAATGGTGAACATTTTCACGGACCTTTACTACCTGACTTTTGTTCAAGAACTCAACAAGTCTCTGAGTACCTGGCAGCCCACACTCCTCCCCAACAGTAAGAAACATGGAATTAGCAACTCCTAATTCTTCTCCTTCCTTCTTCCAACACTCTACTCCAAGAGTCCCATCCTGTCTGGCCTGCCACTCTGGATGAAGGGTTTGACGGCAAGAGCATGTAGCTGGGTGCCTCGGGGTTTATAACTAATGGAGCAGGAGCCCTTGCCCTTGAATGTGAGGTCAAGACTTAGGTCTGGGGCTGGAGGTGTGGCTCAAGTGGTAGAGTACCTGCTTTGCAAGCATGAAGCCCTGGGTTCAAACCCCAGTCCCACCAAAAAAAAAATCCTTAGGTCTCAGCCAAGCCAAGCACAGTGTTGTGTGGCTATGGTCCCAGCTACTCAATAGGCTGAGGCAGGAGGATCACTTGAGCCCAGCCAGCATGGGCAACAGAACAAAACACTGCCTCAAAAAAAAAAAAAGTCGGGCACAGTGGTACATGTCTGTGATCCCAGCACTTGGGAGGTTGAGCCAAGAGGCCAGCTGGGTTACATAGTGAGACTCTGTCTCAAATAAAAACCAAACAATGACTGGTGAGGTATGTAGTTCAGTGATAGAGTGCTTGCCTGGCATGCACAGGCCCGCAGTTCAATCCCCAGCACCACACACACACACACACACAAAAAAAAAAAAGACTGAGATCTGAAGAGCTACTTCTGAGACAAATAATGATGGGCCTAGGTTTGGGTGGTAAGTGAAGAAGGGTGGTGAGAAAAGCTCCATATGCAGGTGGAAAGTGTATTAAAAATGCCCAGTCCTGCCAGGCACCAATGGCTCACACCCATAATCCTAGCTACTCAGGCAGAGATCAGGAGGATCAAGGTTTGAAGCCAGCCCAGGCAAATAGTTCATAAGACCCTATCTTGGAAAAAAACCCTTTACAACAAAGGGCTGGAAGAGTGACTCAAGGTGTAGGCCCTGAGTTCAAACCCCAGTACCGCAAAAAAGAAAAAAAAAGCCCAGTTCTGCTGGGTGCTGGTAGCTCACACCTGTAATTCTAGCTACTTGGAAGGCTAAGATTGGGAGGCCAGCCTCGGGCAAATAATTCTTGAGACACCCATCTCCAAAATAACCAGACAAAGGTGGACTGGAGGTGTGGCACAAGTGGTAGAGCACCTGCTTTGCAAGCTTGAAGCCCTGAATTCAAACATCAGTCCCACCAGAAAAAAATGCTTAGTCCTATATCAGCTGAGTGTCAGGGTTTTATATAAAATAGCACTCATCAAATGAGAAGCTGGCTGGGTGCTGGTAGCGCATGCCTGTAATTCTAGCTACTCAAGAGGCAGAGGTCAGGAGGATCGCTGTTCAAAGCCAGCCTGGGCAAATAGTTTACAAGACCCTATCTCGAAAATGCCCATCACAGAAAAGGACTGGCAGAATGGCTCAAGGTGAAGGCCCTGAGTTCAAGCCCCAGTACCACAAAAAAAAGAGAGAGAGAGAGAAGCGTGTAGTAAAGTGTTTTGCACAAGATGCTGGTTTGCAAGCAGTAGTGTTTGGGAAGTCATCCCCCCTGACCAGTCTCTTCCCTTGTCCATTGCAGATACAGTATTCTCCCGAGTGGAAGAAGAACACCTCTGGGAATGCAAGCAGCTGGGGGTCTACTCACCCTTTGTCCTTCTCAACACCCTCATGTTCTTCAACACTAAGTTTTTTGGGCTGCAGACAGCTGAGGAGCACATGCAGCTCTCTTTCACCAATGTGGTGCGGCAGTCCCGCAAGTGTACTACCCCTCGGGGCACTACCAAGGTAGTAAGCATCCGCTACTACGCCCCAGTCCGCCAGAGGAAAGGACGAGGTATGAAGTTGTCTCTTTTTTTTGCTTTCACCCCTTCTCTGCTTTCTCCAACCATGTCCCACCATACATTCTGCCAGTTTGGTCCATTCCTTTGCCACTAGCTTCGCTCTCCTGTTCCTGTGTTTGCAGAAAAGATTAAAATAGTCCTAGCTGATGGTCAGTGGCTACTGCATAAGTAGCTTACTCAGCTGTCTATTTCCTGCCTTTTCTCCTCTCAAGGCAATTTACTTACCTCCTTTGGAGAGGTGTGGACAGGTAGGAAGATGTTATGTGTGTTTGACTGTCAGGGAGAGTTGACAGAGTAAATGATAAGCTTCCTTTGGTTTAGAAACTGCACCTTGGTTTTCATTCTTTCTGGCCCTGGAATTTGTCCTGTCTGAGTATGGTTGCCAAGATCCTTTCTCTGGACCTATGCCTCTACCCAGAATGATATGCAGGGGTTGGGGGGATCGCTTCATTGCTTCTCTGCCCTGGAAGGCAAGCCCATCCTTGCAACACAATGTTTTTATCAGTTTGTTTTTGTAACTTCTGAGATCACCTCTCCAAGATGTCAACTTGGATCTGGGTACCAGTGGCTCATACCTACTGTCCTGGCTAGTCAGGAGGCAAAGATCAGGAGGATCATGGTTCAAAGCCAGCCCAGGCAAATAGTTCACGAGACCCTATCTTGAAAAAACCCTTCACAAAAAAGGGCTGGTGGAGTGGCTCAAGGTGTAGGCCCTGAGTTCAAACCCCAGTACTGCAAAAAAAAAAAAAGATATCCACTTGGGGGAGATAATAAAGGGAGATTTGGCAGCAAGAACTGGCTGCAGAGCAACACCCCTATAGAATGATAGAATGTTGGGTTAGTGTAGAAAGACTAACATACTTTTTTCTCTTCTCTTCTCTTCTCTTCTCTCCTCTTTCTCTCTTCCCCCCACTAATCTCTCTCTTTCTCTTTCTTTTTCAGTTTTTTCAGTGCTGGGGATAGAACCCAGGACCTTGCACATGCTAGGCAAGCACTGCACCACTGAGCTACACCCCCAGATCCCTTTCATTTCTCTCTTTTTTTTTGTGGTGCTGGGGCTTGAACTCAGGGTCTACACCTGAGCCACTACACCAACCCTTTTTTGTGATGGGTTTTGTTGAGGTTGGCTTTGAACTGCAATCCTCCTGATCTCTGCCTCCTGAGTAGCTAGGATTACAGACATGAGCCACCAGCACCTGGCTCCCTTTATTTCTTTATGTGACTGTATTTTGGGTCCTGAGGCCTTCCCTGGTGCCCTGGGCTGGTGTTTTTTGCTTTTTTGTTTTTATTTTTTGTGCTCTTGATGAATATGGGTCATTTTCCTCCTTTTACAGACACAGGCCCTGGAAAACGGAAGAGAGAAGATGAAGCCCCTATCTTAGAGCAGCGTGAGAATCGCATGAATCCCCTACGCTGCCCAGTCAAGTTCTATGAATTCTATCTCTCAAAATGGTGAGTTGGCAGGTTTGCAGGAATGGCATTGGCATGCAGATCCAAGGAATCTATTTTCCCTTGTTACTGATCTTTTGTCTTCCCACTCCCCACTCCATTCATAGTCCCGAAAGCCTCCGGACTCGCAATGATGTGTTTTACCTGCAACCTGAGAGGTCCTGCATCGCTGAGTCACCTCTCTGGTATTCTGTGATCCCCATGGACCGAAGTATGTTGGAGAGCATGCTCAATCGCATTCTGGCTGTGCGTGAGATTTATGAGGAACTGGGTCGTTCTGGGGAAGAAGACCTGGACTGAGCCCATGTATCCATTTTTCACATCAATGTCTGTCCTGTGGCCACATCCTACAGGGTGACTGGCGCAGGAATCAATGCTACTCATTCTGAAGGACCCTGACAGCCCCTTCTACTCACCCATTCCCTGCCTTCTCTAGGAACCCCTGGCTTTAACCTCTTCCATACCACTTGAATACCCATGGGGCCTCAAGCTTCTGTACTCAGGGGCTAGTCCCCCAATGATGAGCAAAACCCAATTAGTCCATTTTTGTTATGTTTCACAATAACCCTTTCTTCTGGGGCCAGACTCTGATGGAATGTTAATAGCTCCGGTGATCCTGTTGGCTTTGGGTTTCCTAACCCATCTGTGTAGGTAAAGCCCCTTGTTCCTAGGTCTGACCTAGGGAAAAACCCAGCTGCCTTCTCTGCCCTGTGCTCATTCCTTCTCCCCTCTTCTGCAGTACTACACAAAAAGGGTCTTGTCTGAAAAGTGTAAAAGGAATGAAAGCAATGAGGGGACCATTTACCTAAAACAGAGTTTAGACACTCTTATCCTCCCATGAAATTACTGGTTGGCCACCCTGTCATCACCATGTCCCCCACCTCACCCTGGCAAGCACCACCCCTTGGTGCTAAAGTTTTTAAGGAGTTCCAAATGCTTTCTTTTCCTCAAAGGCAGAGAATGACCCTAAGTATGGGGAGCAGACTCCTGTTGTGCAGATTCCTGTCCCCTTGGTTTATGTGTTTGTCCTCTCTGCCATCTTAGGTTGGCATGAGCCATGGTGTCAACATGCTTAGCCCTCTCTGTAACTGACTCCCTTTAGTTCCATGAACAGTGCTCCCAAGATGAAAACTACCTTCTAACTTGGGTTGGGACTGGGTTCCCTGCTCCTGTTCTCCCTCTATCATAAGAGCCAGGCCAAGCCTGTGGGGACCTGGGTCGTGCAGCGTGGGATTTGTGGTCAAAAGATAGGTGAGGAGATATGGGCGTGGGTCCTGCCCCTACTCCCTACATCTTCTCTTTTCCCCATATTGCCTTTATGGGCCCAGAAAACTATTGATGTCTGGCAAAGGGGGGTACCCAGTTCTTTCTCTGTTGGCTTTGCTGTTCCCCAGCCTCCTCTTTGTGTTTTTATAACTGTCACCAGTTTAGCCACTGTTTAAATTGTATATATTGTTCTGAGGCGCCTGGCCTGTCCCTTCAGTGAGCCATGCTCGCCCTTGTGTTGTAGTGAGAAGCTGTTGTCACAACTAACCTCCTGTCTCTGAAATTGTTTGTTTCAAATAAAGAGTTCAAATTGTCTTTTACTTTCTCTGGGGGAGGGAATGTGGTGTTTGGAGGGGTGAGGGATGTAAAGGAGAGACACTGTGTAACTTCAAATCTCTCAAAGTATAAAGAAAATGAAGTCAGTCTCAGTTTGAGATCAGGAGGATTGCAGTTTGGCCAGCCTGGGCAAATAGTCCCGGAGACCCATTTCGAAACAACCAGAGCACAATGGACTACAGTTGTGGCTCAAGCAGTAGCGCACTTGCTTTGCAAGTGTGAAGCCCTGAGTTCAAACCCAGTACCACCAAAAAAGGGAACTCCTTTCAAGTTTGCAGGGAGGTTGTATGAGGGTTCATTGAGGGAGGTGTCATTTGACCTGAGCCTCAAAGACTTAAATGGAAGGAATTGAGACCACAGATGTAGGAGGTGGGGAAGTGCGAGGCTGACATTTGCCTTTTTTTTGGTGGGGGGAGGTAATGGGGTTTGAATTCAGGACCTCATGCTTGCTAGGCAGGCACTCTACCACTTGAACCACTGCCAGCAAGGCTGAGATTTTCCAGCCAGGGAATGGCAGGTTCAGATCCATTGCTTTAGGGAGATCCTAGAACAATATAAAGAATAGAAGAAGGTAGGCCTAAAAGAGTGTGTGACTAAGAATCTGTGGGTCTCCATAGGAGCTGTGGGGATAAGGAAGGGAAAGAGGATGGATTCAAAGTAAATTTTAGACTTCTAAAAAGTTTCAGACATTTTGATGGTCAAGTCTGTAGGATCTGGTGAATGACTGGAAGTGAGTTGGCAGAGAGGGAAGAATTGAGCATAAAGTTCAGGTTTCTATTCTTGATGATTGGGAGAGTCACTTTTAACAGGGAACACAGGTTTTTTGTCATTTGTGGAGGTTTTTTGTTTTGTTTTGGTCAGAAAGACAGGAGAAGGTTGGTAATAAGTGGAGGTTTTGATCATGTTGAGTTTCAGACTCCATTGAAACACCCATGTTGGGCCACGTAACATGGCATAGTAGAAAGAACACCCCTACTTGAGTTTCCAGTCTTAGCTCTGTCATGAAACCTTAAGCAAACCTACTTTTTTGAGCTTAAAAAATAGATTTGTAGTCTGCCTCGGTTTGATATCTAGCATCACACACAAAAAATTAAAGACTTTCACAAAGGATTGGCAGTGTTCACTTAATGTTTTAAGGTGACTCTAGCATGTCTGGGTGAGATGTGGGAGGATTGGGTGCTAAAGAAGCCTGGGAGGCCAGTTATAGGGAAGAAGTATGGCACAGAAATGGTTAGTGCTTTGCCTCTGGCACCTGGCATAGTATTTAGTTACTTTTTTTTTTCAAGTTTATTCATTCATATGTGCATACATTGTTTGGGCCATTTCTCCCCCCGCCCCCTCCCTCTCCCCCCACCCCCCAGTATATAGATATAGTTCCTGTTCCACCACTCAGCCCCATCTTTTTGAGCTGTGTGGTCTAGATAAGTTACTTAAACTATGTAGGCTTCGGTTTCCTCATCTGTAAAATGGGCACAATATGGTCCTTGTCCTTAACCTCAATGAATGGTGAGGATTAAAGTATATGTTTAGCACAGTGCCTGGCATGGAACAAACACTTTCATAGATGTTTTTTGTGGTATGTGTTATCCGCTAGGAAGGAGATTATGTCAACAATGGGAAAAGCAAAGGAGGAGAATGATCTGAGAAAGATTGAGGAGAATTACCAGATAGTCATTTGTCAGGTCAGTTGATTGTATTTTAGTATGAATGAGTTTTGGCTGGAGTTAATTCCCACAGGTATCTGCATTTCAAGACATTTATATGGCTGGGCGCCTGTAATCCTAGCTACTCCAAAGGGATAGATTAAGCAGAGAGACCCTATTTTGAAAAAACCCTTCACACACACAAAAAAGGTGTGGGGTGGGGGCTGGTAGAGTGGCTCAGGTGTAGGCCCTGAGTTCAAGCCCCAGTACTGCAAAAAAAAAAGACATTTATATGTAATTGAGGAATGAAAGGCTTTGTCCCTTGAAAGGAAGCTGGTAGGAGTCTGAAAGGGGCTGAAAGGAAGGCTGGCGGTGTAACTCAGTGGTAGAGCCCTTGCTTAGCATGGTCAGGGCCCTGAATTCTAGGTGGAGGGGAAGAAAAAGGGGCAAAGGGGGGACTGCTGAAAGATTAAGGGAAAGAAAGAAAGGGTGAGTTTCAAAAGCTTATCTTGACTTAGGCATTTGAAGTGTAGGGGCTCTAAATAAATGTCTCTCATCTTCCCTATAGTCCAATTTGCCTCACTTTCAGGGGATGGGCAACTTCTAGAACCTGCTCTGGGCGTTGATCCCTGGAGAACCTTTCTCCTCAGACTACCCTTCCCTGCCTGTCTGAGCATGGGGCTGCCCTTTCCTTAACTTTCACCATTTCTCACCTAACCTTAGAGGCCTTAAATGTACATTTCATTTTCCTGCAGGTTAATATGTAGGGATCTTTCCATGTACTGAGAGCTCCCCACCCCTACCCTACCCGCATACCCTGTACTGCTTCCTAACTGCTTCCTAACTACTACTCTGTAGTAGTTATTTTGTTTGTTTGTTTTGCCACTGTTGTTATTGCTGTTTTATAGACAGGCCTCGAAGTCAAGATTCTCCTGCCTCAGCCTCCTGAGTGCTGAGATGACAGGAATTATTTTCCCTCACTGGAATGTCCCGATCCTTTCTCCATTTGACCCAGTAGGTTCAGCTTGGCCTAGTCCAGGAATCAAAGGGACCCCAGTTTGGGGGAATTGTATTGTCCCTTATCACAGGTCAGGTCTGGCATTTACATATTGTGGAATCAGTAAAGGACTAAGTGTTCCCCTCTAGCCCCCACTGTGTGCTATCTGATTCTCTGAACCAGTTTGTGGTTGCCATGCCAATTCTCTATGGATACTGCAGCTTGCTCTGAAATCTCAACTTGGTTGGCTAGGGCCTTGACTACTCTCCTGGTTTCAGCTAGCTTCATCCAGGATCTGACTCTAAACTTTTCCTCCCAGCTCCTGGCATCTCTGTACACAGACACTTCTAAAAGACCATAAATGTCCCCCTTGCCTAAAGCACCAGTACAGTGAGAGACAGTGTGCAAGAACCTCCTGTTTGTCGCTAGGCTTTTTCTGCCTGCAGATCAGATCCCTTGAATGTTGACCCTTCAATGGATCCTGCTCAAGTTTGCAACATCTTTTTGACTTTGAGACTGTTTCTTCTCCCTGGGGGAACCAACCCCAACCCTATCGTTGACAAGTTTTTTTTTTTTTTTTTTGATGAGTCTTAGGTTCGAACTCAGGGCTTCACGCTTACAAAGCAGGCGCTTTATCACTTGAGCCATACCTCCAGTCCATTTTGCTCTGGTTATTTTGGAGATGGTATCTCAGGGACTATTTGCCCAGATTGGCCTTGAAACTTTGATCCTCCCAATCTCAGCATCCCAAGTAGCTAGGATTACAGGCATGAGCTGGCACCCCACTGTTGCCAAGTTTTTTTGTTTTGTTTTGTTTTTCTTTTATTTTAGACAGGGTCTCACTATGTTACCCAGGTTGGCCTTGAACTCACTATGTAGGCCGGGATTACAGGCATGAACCACCTTGTCTGGCCTAATAATGCCAACTTGTTTGCATTAGCAGAACCAGCCTCACTCCTTTCTGGCTCATGGAGAGTTCTAGTATACCTTAAGGCCATGGTCTCATTTCCTATGAGACTATCTCACCTTTATAATTTTTACCCAGCTTTTGAACATATCTTGCTTGATTCTCGAAAAAGCTCTGTGAAAGAGAGAGCAGTTATTATGAGATGAGGAAACTGAGACCCTGAGAGGGTAAGTAATGTTATTATGAGATGAGGAAACTGAGACCCTGAGAGGGTAAGTAATGTATCTAAACAGATAGGGCCGATTGATGGAGAACCAGGTTCCTTAATTCCAATGCCCTCTTCATTATCCCAGTTGCTCAGCACATTAACTACTATGTGTCAAGTACTAAGCCACACTTGCCTCAATGTCTCTCCCCTACACTCTGTGACAGCATCAAATAAAAGTCAGTCCTGTGGTCAACCTGACCCTTCCCCCTTCCTCTCTGAGATGCTCTCCTCAAGGTTTCTTTAGCCAGCTTCCAGGGGTTCTTATGTCCTCCCTCCTGCTTTATTGTCCTACCACTGCCCCCTGGAGAGGAGAGCCTCATCTGGAATTGGAATTTCTTTCCAAGGAGGATTGGTAGAATGTTTTGAAGACAATCTAGATGGCCGAAGTGATGTAGTAGTATTTCTCACTTTCGGTAGGGCATGAGGTTCCCTCATGGGCCAGGATGGAGTTTTATTTTATTTTGTTTTGTTTTTATAGTTTTATTGTTTTTCCATTTACTTACATGTGTATACATTACTTGGGCCACCTCCCCCCCACCCCATAGAATTTTAAAAAGAAAACTTTCTCTTGATGGCCTTTTGGACTGAGAGGGGATGTTGTGTTATGGATGAAGGGAGTGGGTTTCCATAAGAAAAGGAATCTCTACCACTATGGTAGGGTGGGAACCTCTGCTCTGACAGGGTGTGATGTCAGTTGCTAAGGAGAAAAGAAATTTCTTACTGGAAAGACATGTTTTTCTTTTAAGAGAATCTCTCTCAGGGGGTGCCAAGTGTAATAGAAAAGAATACCTACTCTGTCCTTTCTTTTCTAAAGGAAAATCTCCAACAAGTAAATCTTTCATGCTTTCTGCCTAAAGAGAAAAAAGCTATTTCCAGAGGAAGAATAATTCTGATGAGATTACACCTAATTTTCTCTTCCTTTCTGATATGCTTCCCACAAGGAGTCCACATACTTTGAGAGGGAGTGGCAAATACTTTGTCCTGTTAGGAGGGAAGCTTCCGAGGGAAACTTGCTCTGGAGATCTTTGACTCGGAGGGACCATTTGAGAGGACAGTGACTTTGAGATGGGGAAAGTCCTGGAAGGCTGGGGAAGTAGTCTTTTAGGAATCCCAGAAACACATGGTGTTGGCTTAGAGATGTGTTAGGCCAGCCCCAGTGTGTTCACAAGGAAACAGGCTTGAGGAAGGGAACCCTTTGATAATAAGTGACACAACTGGGACTTGAACCCAGCCTTGTCAAGTCCCAGCCTGAGGCTTTTCTTACCACAGCTGACAGGGGGAGGTGAGGGGAAAGCAAACTGCTGCTGCCACCTGTTTGACCTGTGATAGAAGCATCTCTGGGATGGAGGGCATGGATTGAGAAATCAATCAAGGGAAGGAAACTGGGAGGATGGAATTAGGGGCTATGTCCAGAGGAGAGGGGTCAGAGGCATTGTGTAACATCACTAGTGGATTGTGGAGCATCAGTTTTCAAGGAGGGCTGAGTGGCCAGGGAGTAAGGGGACAGCTCTCTCCGGAGGGGGCAGGAAAGAGGACTCACTGGGATAGACAGGGAATGTGTGTCACTCTCTCTCTCTGAGATTGAGAAATTTCTGTATCATTTCCTGTCTTTCCAGAGTGGGTTGTCTTTTCAGTTTTTGTTTTTTCTGATGGGACTGGAGTTTGAACTCTGGGCTTCACGCTTACAAAACAGGCACTCTACCACTTGAGCCACACCTCCAGTCTATTTTGCGTTTTTTTTTTTCCGACACTGGAATTTGAACTCAGGGCTTCAAGCTTGCTAGGCAGATGCTCTACCATTTGAGTCACTCTGCCAGCCCCTTTTTTGTGTTGGGTTTTGTCGAGCTGGAGTCTCACGAACTATTTGATAGGACTGCCTTTGATTACAGTTGTGAGCCACTGGCGCCTGGCTTGTTATTTTTTGGAGGTAGGGTCTCATGGATTATGTGTCCAAGCTGGCCTGGAAATTCCATCCTCCCGATCTTAGTCTCCCAATTAGCTAGATTACAGATGTGAGTCACCGGTACTGGTGTGTTTTAATTTTTTTAAGTCACAGGAAGGAGGTATGTGAGTTAGATCCCAATACAGCTATTAAAAATTAAAAAAAAAAAGCTCATGCCTGTAATCCTAGCTACTCAGGCGGCAGAGATCAGGAGGATTGTGAAGCTGGCCTCTGGCAAATAGTTCAAGAGACACTATCTCTAAAATACCCAACACAAAACAGGGCTGGTGGAGTGGATCAAGTTGTAAGAGAGCCTGCCTAGCAAGTGTGTGGGTCCTGAGTTCAAATCTCAGTGCTGCCAGAAAAAAAAAGGAGAAACAAAAACAGGGTGTGGTGGTTCCCCGTTTGCAGCTTCAAGTCACTCTTTTGCCCTTTTCCTTTCTGAATCAGCAAAAGCCAACCAAGGCCAGCTTAGCCAGGGAGAGGTCAGAGGTTGCAGGAGAAAGAACTTCGACAAACACACAAGCCACCTCATCATTTACTGTAAAATCCTGTTTAATGTGTAACATTTCAGGCAGAGAGAGACCTTGGGGACTTCAGACAGGGGCAGCCCTGACCAACTCCCACTCCCATTTATCTGCCTGCTTCTCCCTCCTTAACTCCTTCTCCCCCAGACATTCCCTCCTTTTCCTTGGGGCAGGCAGCAAGCACTGTTCCTCCTTTTCTGGTGCTTGCTACCCTCCCTTCTCCACCCACATATCCCCAGCACTCCTCCTCCACTCTGCTTGCCCATATCCCTCCCCACTGGCATGACTCCAGAAATAGGGGATCTGACAGCCAGGGTTAAGATTAGTTTCATAATTGGAGACACTGTCAGAGCATCCCATCTCTTGTCCCCAGTGGTCCCAGGGAGAGGAAAGAGGAAGGGGTACAAGAGGCAACAAGAGCTGCCCACACCCCCAGTAACCTTGAGCACTGGTGCAGAGGTGGCCTCCAGCTCCTCACTCCTCCAGCTCCTCTGACAGTAGGCTATGGGAGGAAGGGAGGTAGGGAGGGAAGGAAGGTTTTGATGGAGTAATCCCTAGCAGGCAGAGGCCTGCTCACCAGCAGGGGAAAAGGAGGGGCAGGCCCAGGGCAGGGTGAGGGGCAGGATGGGAGGTTGCCTGGCCTGTGGCATCAGCAGGCTGAGCAGCGGTCGCTCTTCTCTGCCAGCCCAGCCCCGGTGCCAGGGCTTCGGCGCAGTATGTCTTTCAGGGAGCCATCCTGTTCGCTTAGCAGCTTGTTGATCTCATTCTGCTTGTACTCAGGTGACAGGCGGTGGGCAAAGCCCGAGCCCTTGCGGGAGGGCGGATTGGAGCGGCGCTGGGCCCTGCGGGCACAGGCCCGAACAATGAGGTATACCAGCTCGGCCAGGTTGAGGATAATGCAGATGCCAGAGGCCGCGAGCATAAAGACGGTGAAGACAGTTTTCTCGGTGGGGCGGGACACGAAGCAGTCCACTGTGTTGGGGCAGGGGTAAGCCTCACATTTAACCAGCCGCACCATGGCGTACCCAGGGTAGAGCAGATAAAAGACATACATGAAGACAGCCTCGAACAGTAGTCGGAATACCACGCTGATGACATAGGTCCACCATAGTGTCCCTGAGATGTGCACTTTGTGCCTCTTCACCTCTTCCAGGTGTAGGGGGTCCCCATGGCCCTCAAGACGCAGCATTTTCTTTTCTATGTGCTGTTGGTGAGCCACGTGCATGGCCACAAGGAGCGCTGGGGTGGACACTAAGATGAGCTGTAGGGACCATAGACGCACATGGGAAATGGGGAAAAAGTGGTCGTAGCAGACGCTGTTGCAACCAGGTTGGAGGGTATTGCAGATGAAGGAAGACTTCTCATCACCCCACACACTCTCTGCAGCCACCACCAGCACCATGATTCTGAAGATGAAGATGACCGACAGCCATACTCGACCAATGGCAGTAGAATGCCGATTCACGCCACTGAGCAAGGTGTACAAACCTGTCCAGTTCATCCTGCCTCATTCACACCTGCAAAACAGGGATGGGATGCAGGGTGTCAGAAGGCTGGAGCAGGAAGGTGAGCACCATAATGCTGCCCAATTCCCCCCCCTACACACACATGCAAGAGCCAGTGTCAGGAATGAAAGGATAGTCACAGCTTTCTGCATCACCCCCTCTCCCTTGCCAGCCTTTCCTCCCCCTCATTCACTTGACTTGACCTTCCTGAACCCATCCCCCTTCTTCACATTCATCCAGCATTCTTTCCGCTCCAGTCCCCTTCTTCATCAGGCCCATCTTGTTCTGCTATCAGCCATCCCTTCTGACTTCCCTCCGCCAGCGCCATAACTCCCTGACCTAGGCAAATCCAACAAAGTCATTACCTTGGGGAGCGCCTAACCTTGAGGCCACCCAGACAGGTCCCCTATGGTCTCATGTCTGTGTAGGGGGAGTGGTCCCTGGGTCCGCGCCTGCGTCCCAATTCATCACCGCCCGGTGCTGGGGAGTCATATGCTGCTTTATACCCAGTGTCTGTACAATGGGACCTTTGTGGGACTCTGAACAACGCCCTTTAGAATTCAGATCAAACGCCCTGACTTCCGCCCACCCTACACACAGAGCACTTGTGTCCCAATGCCGGACACCCAGCCTGCACCCACCTGTTCTGTGCCCGCCCGGTCCATCGCCGCACCCGCCCCATGGCCCCACCAGAAGAATGGCCATGGGGTGGGGGAGGGAGATAGAACATAGACAGGTGGACCTCAGGGGATCAGGAGGCTCTAGGTTGGAGCCTTCTCCAAGGCCCTATCAGAAACTTAGGATCAGCAGGATTTTTTCCTAGGCTTAGGCCCTCTCTAGGCTGTGGGAGAGCTAGAGAGGAGGAAACCGAACTGTTTATCAAGCCTAGAACTGCGCTAATCATTTTCTCATACATTGTTTCTTTTGACCCATTTAGTAAGTCTGTTACCCCATTTTCCTGATGAGGAAGGTGAAGCACAAATAAGGTACTCGGGCAAAGTCCCACAGCTACAAAGTGGGAGGGTAGGATAAAACGCAAGCGTCTGAATTAGAGGTCTGGGCTCTCACTGCAGCACACTCCTTGTACTTTTGCAGATGGTGTGAGCAAAAGAAAAAGGCAAGCTAATATAGGAAAACAGGAAAGAAAAGAAAGTAAAGATGAATGTCACCTGTAAAGGCACAAAAAGTGTAGAACCTGTCCAACTGTAAGCACATTCCAACTCCAGTGTCATAGAGCAAATCTTGACTAGCCCTCCTTGAGTTGCAAGAAAGGGAACCTCTTCAGGGGATGGCAGGTGGGCACATTAAGGACAAGCCAGGAGGAGAAAGCAGAAGGTCACCAAGCAAACAGCAAATTAGGAGATGGACTGAGCAAGTCACATAGCTTCGATTTGAATCCTGATTCTTTACCTGATACAACCTTGGGCTAGCACTGCAGTTCGCTGAGCCTGCTCACTCATTCATAAATGGGGCTAATACCCTATGGCGAGGTTCAGTGATGCAATCTGTAAAAGGTCTTAGCCCAGTTCCAGTTTCTTAGTTGGTGATAAGGGGGTTAAGAATTTCTCAGGAAGAAAAGTAATGCTGCTTTGAGGGGCTAATAAATGATCTTCCAAACCCGATGCTGCATTGTTGACCTATAGTATCTGCCTGTCGTAGAACAGACAGCCCCTTGGCTGCTCTGCCCCCAATATCAAGTGCATATTGTAACCTACTGCTTTCATGAACTTGCCAGTGGTTCTAGGGAGGAAATTCTCCCCACATCCCACCACTTCTGCCATTGAATTGCCAGGAGAATTGACCTAGAGGCAGGGAACTAGATGTGAGGAGTGCACCCCAAACTTGGACCTGAAGAAATGCAGCAAAATGCAGACACATTTCCTGCCCCCTAGGACATCTCCACAGCAGGGACCGTGGCTGCCAGAGGAAGCAATGTATTCACTTCTGGGTGGCCCTTTCTGTTGTGAAGGAAAGGAGCAGGGTAACAGCAACTAGAAAAGTTGGAGAGTAAGATAAAAAGGGGCATGACTCAAGTGGTAGAGCTCCTGCCTAGAAAAACTCAAGGCCCTCAATTCAAACCTCAGTACCACTAAAAGTAAATAAAATAAACTTTTTTTTTTCTGTATTGGGGTTTGAACTCAGGGCCTACACCTTGAGCCACTCCACCAGCCCTTTTTTGTGATGGGTTTTTCAACATAGGGTATCGCAAACTATTTGCCAGGGCTGGCTTCGAACTGTGATCCTCCTGATCTCGGCCTCCTGAGTAGCTAGGATTACCAGCTAGGTGCTGGTGACTCATGCCTATAATCATACCTACTCAGGAGGCCGAGATCAGGAGGATCACGATTTGAAGCCAGCCCGGGCAAATAGTTTGAGAGACCCTATCTCAAAAAAAACCTATCACAAAAAATGTTTGGCAGAGTGGCTCAAATGGTGAGAGCACCTGCCTAGCAAGCATAAGGCCCTGAGTTCAAATCCCACGGCTGCCAAAAAAAAAAAAAAAAGAAAAGGAAAAAGAAATAGATGGGCTATCGGGATGTAGGGATGTATTAGATTCTTCCTGCAGGTGGGGAGAGAACTGTTAAGAATAAGCATTTACTGAACATCTCCTCTGTGCCAGGCCCTCATGTATACACTGTCTCGTGATTCTCAGAACAACCCCATGAGGTAAAGTGTTGCTTTCATCCTTATGCCACAGAAGAGGAATCTGAGGCAAAGTAAGGTGAAAGGACTTGCCTATGGGTCATGCAGTTAGCAAGTGTCAGACCTGGGTTGTGAGCCAGGTCAAGCAGACTCTAGAGCTTATATTCCTTCTCATAGATTCTACTGCTTTTTCTTTTTTCTTTTTTGAAAGTGGGATTCAAAATTGCTCTGCCTTGGGATTGGTAGCATAGCTCAGGTAATAGAGCACCTGCCTGGCAAATGTGAGGCCCTGAATTCAAATTCTAGTACCACAAAAAAAAAAAAAAAAAAAAAAAGAGAAACCAAAACAGTCTTTCTTTCTTTTTTGGTTGTACTGAGGTTTGAACTCAGGGCCCTATGCTTGCTAAGCAGGTGCTCTACCACTTGAGCCATGCCTCCAGTTCTAGTCTGTCTTTTATTCTGTTTTTGTCTAGTCTCCCCTTTTCTATCTATCAATACTTCTTTTTCTCTCTTTCCTTCCAGGGTTTTCCATGGCCTTCTGATTTGGTCTGTTCTTTTCCTAACCTTTCTCAGGCTGCTTCCTCAAAGCCCAAAGCAAACCTTAGCTGTTCTTTTCTCTCTGCCCCTCAAGGGTGCTCCACAGCCATCCTGGCCACCCCTGAGTTTCTAGGTTCTCTGCCTCTTATTTTCTTCATTTCCCTGGGATATAGAAAGTAGCTCCTTTGGGTTCCTAAGAACCCTTGTGTGGGCACTGGGATTTCAATTTTTGCTTTCCCGTTGGAAGGCAAACTCATACCTATGTCAACATCAGTACCTCAAGGGTTGGATTTTCAAAACATCTAAGGGAGTGACCTGATTTTGAAATCCAAACTGTTTTCCTGACTTTGGGTTAAAGTCCAGGTATTGATAGGCTCCATGTTGTGTCAGGTGTGTGTTTTGTCCCCATGTTTAATTAGACAGGACTTCTTGGGCCAGATTTATTTTCCTTTGGCCTCAAAACCTTTGTACAAGCTGGATGCCGGTGGCTCACAACCATAATCCTAGCTACTCAGAGGCAGAGATCTGGAGGTTCGAGGTTCGAAGCCAGCCTGGTCAAGTAGTGAGACCCTATCTCGAAAAAACCCTTCACAAAAGGACTGGTGAAGTGGCTCAAGTTGTAGGCTCTGAGTTCAAAGCCCAGTACAGCAAAAAAAAAAAAAAGCTTTTGTACATTACTAGTGCTTTTGGTGGCTTCTCTTTTAAGGAGTTTGCATTCTGAGACCAGGCCCACAACTCAAAATCTGTACTTCCCTTGCCACTGGAATGTGCATACACACGCACACACAAACACACGCACATTCATTTCATCTGTCTCTCTTTTTGCCCTGTCCTTCCTTTCATCTACAGGGAAATCCTTGCATTTGGGGGGTTGGGGAACAGTGACCTGGCTGGGCTGGATGAGTTACATTCAGCCTCAGACTCCCTGCCCCCTCCCCCACTTCAAAGCAACCTATGGTCAGGAAGGGACTTTCTTTCCAATTTCCTTCTGAATTTTTGGCTGCCTTCATCAGTTTGGTGTGGCTAAGGCCAATTTCTTCCAGCTCTTTCTCTTCCCTTGCTTATCTTCTCTGCCTCCACCCTGTGGTTCTACAGTATCTCTGACATTGAATTAAGCCTCTCCACCCTGCCATATATGCTATGGCCAGGCTTGGTCACATCCAGTTTAGTTAATTCCATTTTTCTTTTTCCCTTTCCCTGCTGTGGTCTTTTCACAAAACTTCTGCTAACATCAGCTCCCTTATCACTGTTTGGATCATCTCCATGTATTCCTCCATCATCCACCTGACTTCCTATTGCTCTCTACTTGGGCCTATTATGACAGCCACCATCTGTGGAATACCTACTGTGTACTAGGAAGCCAACTCCATGAGCTGTTGGCTGGCTTCAATCCACAGACAAGGTACTGGCAGCTCAAAGAAATGGAGTAACTGTGCTGGGCGTCAGTGGCTCACACCTGTAATCCTAGCTACTCAGGAGGCAGAGATCAGGAAGATCCCAGTTCAAAACCAGCCCAGGGCAAATACTTCATGAGACCCTATCTTGAAAATACCCATCACAAAAAAGGTCTAGTGAAGTGGCTCAAAGTGTAGGCCCTGAGTTCAAACCCCAGTACCATACACAAAAAAATGGAGTTACTTATTGTCACATAGCTGGTAAACAAGTGCTGGAACTCAGGCTGGCAATCATACTGGCCCCTCACCCAAGCCTGGGTCCCTTCTTCATTGCTATGCTGTATCCCCATCTATACTCCTGTCCACTAAAGCTCCTCTGCTCTATAGTCTCTCTTCCCATCTCATTTTCTGTGATCATGCATTCTGCTTTGCCATTCCCAACAGCTGGAACAACTTTGAAACAGCTGGGGAGCACCCCTCCTTTAAATCCCCAAGCCATCAGTTACCCCAAGCTCTGCCTGCCTCCCTCAAGAAAGTAGAAATGCATGCTTCCATGTCCTTGGCCCTCTCGACTGGCTCTTGTCAGCCCTCGGAGGGCATTGCATTCATCCACCCTATGCCCCATGTTGGGTGCATGCCTGATTTGCCTTATAATCTGGGAAGGAAAACAGCATCTGGCATTGCCCAATGGTCCCACTGAACCCTAACCCTGCATAGCAGAAAATGTCTCTGAGAGGCAAACTTGGATACTTCCATCAAAGAAGTTCCTCAAGTCTTTCTTCCTGAGAATCTGACCCTATGGTGATGAGAATTCTTGACTGAGGAAAAAAAAAAGAGTAAGAGGAGAAGCAACTTGGAGCCCAGAAAGAGGACAAGAGCTGGAAGCTGTATAGAGAAGCTAAGCAAGCCTGGCACCTGGCAGGAGGGACCTCACCCTACCTGAGGGAAGCATGGAAGGGCCCCAAGTTGAATGCTGAGGGCAAGAGAAGACAAGACCCATACCTCTCCCCAGCCCCCAGTTTTGTACCTCCTCACCCCATGCCATACCAGCCCTCCTTAGCCCACCTCCCTCAGTGCCCAGACTCCTCACCTCCACTGCCACAACTTGCTGCTGCTGCCCTTTCCCAGGGAATGTCTGCAGGTGTGTCTGCCTTATGCTACTACGTAGTAGTGTCAGCCCAGCCCAGGGGAGGGACAATAAGCCCAGGACCGGAGCTAGAAATGGCCCACAGCCCAAGAGGAACCAAACATTAACCAGCCCCACCTCCTCCCACACACAACCATTAAACAAGATTGATCCCCTGAGCTCCCAGTGGGTTTGAAGCTATAGATCCCATAGCCTGGAGTTACTGCCCTGTTTCAGAGGAAGAGAGGTGTCATTGTCACCCACATACCCATGTGTGGCTTATTGGGGGACTCCTCCACATCCCTCGGCCTTCCCCTGTCCTTAGGTAGATCCACCATGTTGGCAAGTGGCAGAAGGGCTCCTGTACTGGGTGCCATTCCTTCCAGCTCCCAGCCTCTAAAACTGTATGGCAATGAGAAGGACAAAAGCCCTGGGTGATAACACCTGATATCAGGGTGGGGGGTGGCAGTGCTTCCTTCCTACCCATATGGCAGTACAGGGTGCCCTTTGGCTGGCTACTTATTGTCTATGTATCAAGTAGCTGGGGACAGACCCAAATATTTCCATTCACATCCCAGAACCCTAAAGCCTCCTGAAAAATTGTCTCCTATCCTTGGGGCCACTGCAGTTGAACTGCAAAGTGTATCATATGCAAGCAGTGAATCTTGGCAATCATATAGGTAAACAGAGAATGTCAACCATTAACTGAGGAATCTGTCTAGTTTCAAGGTCTCCACCACCAAGGATTTACTGAGGACCCTGCTAACTTTGCAGATTCAATGGCAGTGAAGAAAGAAATGAAGTCAGCAGAAAGCAGTCCCCTGCCTTCTGCAGTTCACTCCAGCTTGAGCTCACTTTCAGGAAGAAAACCAAAGCCTTGGCCTTCCTTGGCTGGGCCTGGGTATATGGATACATCACTAGATAAGTCTTTCTTGGACACCTACTGGGATCCAGTGTAGGGCTGTGCACTGGGGTCAGGGGGCAGAGGAGGGGAGAAAATCCCAACTGTTCTTAGGGAATTCTTTGGGCTGGGGTATGGCTCAGTGGTACAGGGCTTGTCTAGCCTTGGGTTCAATCCTGAGCACTGCAAACAAAGAAACTAACAAATGACAAAAAAGGAATTAACCAACTTCCTGAGGATATAAGACCAAGACTCGCCCTTCCCCTCCCTCCCGCAAGCCTGAGGGGTCTTGAGGTGACAACGCCTGCAAGCGCGACTCCAGAAGCAGGACAAGATGGACAAAAGGAGGCTCAGGTGACGGCGATTTTCATCCGAGATTGTCACAGAAGGAAAACGGAAAAAGTCCTCATCAGCTGATTTACATGAGTTTCAGATAAGAAAGATGTTAAAAGTAAAACCAGAGGATGCTCATGTTCATTCACCACTGTCCAAATTCAGAAGTTCAGAGTGCTGGGATCTCCCTTTGCAGGGGTGGAAAAGAAGCCTAAGAAATAAAGTCATCTCTCTAGACCATAAAAATAAAAAAGGTGTCCGTGGGATCCTGTCACTTCTAAGTCATCACCAAAAAGGCATCTCAAAGTTATGTTGATGAATATCCTATGGACGGATTTAGGAGTAAAATTCAGAAAGACCCTACCTAGGAATGATGCTAACTTATGTGATGCCAACAAGGTGCAATCAGACTCCTTGCCTTCGACATCTGTTGACAGCATAGAGACATGTCAAAAATTAGAACCTCTTCACCAAAGCCTTAATTTATCTGAAAAATACCCAAATTGGATATGTTGTCCGCAGGCGATGGAAGGTGTTTGGACTATTGCTGTGTGTTATAAAGAGCTAAGTATATTATAGTCAATGCCAACTATTCAATTATAGACATTTTTTAAAAAGTATTATTTTGGTGACTATTTTTTTTTTAAAAAGACATGGTAAGTTTATTTCAAATTAATTAACATTGTAAAACATGTTTCTGATTTCCAACATAATTAAAATGTTAAGGCTTCCATTTAATTGCTTTACAAAGTTAACAATAGGAAGATAATCAGTCTTTTTTATAAGTTTCTGTGAATCATGAAAAAGGTAAGGACCCAGTACTTTGATAACTTTTTATCATCATTTAAAAAATATTCTTGAACTAAGAATAAGTAATCATATTACTTAATAGATTTTTCTTTTTTTTTTTTTCATTTTTCTTTTATTATTCATATGTGCATACAAGGCTTGGTTCATTTCTCCCCCCTGCCCCCGCCCCCTCCCTTACCACCCACTCCGCCCCCTCCCTCTCCCCCCCACCCCCTCAATACCCAGCAGAAACTATTTTGCCCTTATCTCTAATTTTGTTGTAGAGAGAGTATAAGCAATAATAGGAAGGAACAAGGGGTTTTGCTGGTTGAGATAAGGATAGCTATACAGGGCATTGACTCACATTGATTTCCTGTGCGTGGGTGTTACCTTCTAGGTTAATTCTTTTTGATCTAACCTTTTCTCTAGTACCTGTTCCCCTTTTCCTATTGGCCTCAGTTGCTTTAAGGTATCTGCTTTAGTTTCTCTGCGTTAAGGGCAACAAATGCTAGCTAGTTTTTTAGGTGTCTTACCTATCCTCACCCCTCCCTTGTGTGCTCTCGCTTTTATCATGTGCTCATAGTCCAATCCCCTTGTTGTGTTTGCCCTTGATCTAATGTCCACATATGAGGGAGAACATACGATTTTTGGTTTTTTGAGCCAGGCTAACCTCACTCAGAATGATGTTCTCCAATTCCATCCATTTACCAGCGAATGATAACATTTCGTTCTTCTTCATGGCTGCATAAAATTCCATTGTGTATAGATACCACATTTTCTTAATCCATTCGTCAGTGCTGGGGCATCTTGGCTGTTTCCATAACTTGGCTATTGTGAATAGTGCCACAATAAACATGGATGTGCAGGTGCCTCTGGAGTAACAGTCTTTTGGGTATATCCCCAAGAGTGGTATTGCTGGATCAAATGGTAGACCGATGTCCAGCTTTTTAAGTAGCCTCCAAATTTTTTTCCAGAGTGGTTGTACTAGTCTACATCCCCACCAACAGTGTAAAAGGGTTCCTTTTTCCCCGCATCCTCGCCAACACCTGTTGTTGGTGGTGTTGCTGATGATGGCTATTCTAACAGGGGTGAGGTGGAATCTTAGCGTTTATTGCAGAAATAAACTGACAGTTAAGCACTGTTTGAAAGGGTAGTTTATAACTATGAGCAAGACTTCAATAATATGAAAATTTTTTAAAATTTTTATTGTTTTATTACTCATATGGGCATACAATGCTTGGGTCATTTCTCCCCCCTGCCCCCACCCCCAATAATATGAAAATTAAACTGAATTTCTAATTACTGTATATAAAAAAAAAAGACCAATACTCAAGAAATTGCTGTGTGTATTCAAATACATGATTCTGACATTGACTGCTGAGGAAGTTCAAAGAAAGGGAAGATGAGAATAAACTTAATCAGGGAAGGCTTCCTAGAGGATGTAAGGTTTGAATGGAAAAGTAAGATGGATAGGAGATGGAAATGAGAAGGGTAGAGCTAGCATTCCAAGAAGGAGGAACACTTTGAGTAAAGGCACAGAGTTGAAACGAGCAAGCATGTCCTGGGGATAGTAAGGAAGCAGGACAGTGTTGGGTGGCTGTGGAAGAAACTAAGCTAAGGGACTCAGACCACGGGAGACAAAAAAGTCAGATATGTAATCCTAACTACTCGGGAGGCAGAGATTAGGAGGATCCGGGTTCAAAGCCAAACCTGGGAAAATAGTTCAAGAGACCCTATCTAGAAAATACCCAGCAAAAAAAAGGGCTGGTGGAGTGGCTCAAGTGGTAGGGTTCCTATCCTGAATTCAAGTCCCAGTATTGAAAAAAAGTCAGATAGGGAATTCCTTTAGTGAGTATCTGGTAAATTTTGTGCAAGGCAAAACTGAGCCAGAATCCATGGGAGTGAAGGGTCAGGAATGGGGGTGGACCAGGCTGAATGCCATTCTTTGTTTACTTGGTGATTTCTACTGAGTACAGGTTGGAGTGGATGGAAAAGGACTAGCATTTCTTGAGTACTTAATGCAGGAAAGGAAATGACCAAAGTGCTTTAGCTAAAAGAATCCTATGAAATAGGCACTATTAATAGTCCTATGTTATGGGGGAATTAAGGCACACAGAGATTAAGTGACATAATTGACTTTGTTACTAAAGTAACAAAGCTGGATTTGAACCTAGGTAGTCTGGCTCCAGAACTGGTTTGCTAAGAAGCAAAGTTCTAAGCTAACAGGATGGATGAGACATACCCCTGAGTCACTACAATCAGGGACTGCCTCCTAAGAGCCACACATAGATAGGAGGTGCTAGGAGTAGTTCAGACTTAGGGAGAAGGGTAGGTTTCATGGAAAAGTCTGAGTTGGACTTGGGTTATAAAGGAGATAGAGGGCCAGGTGCCAGCAGCTCACGCCTGTAATCTTAGCTACTCAGGAGGCAGAGATGAGGCAGATCGCGGTTGAAGCCAGTCCAGGCAAATAGTTCCTCGAGACCTTATCTCGAAAAACCCTTTACAAAAAATAGGGCTGGTGGAGTGGCTAAAGGTGAAGGCCCTGAGTTCAAGTCCCAGTACCACAAAACAATTATAACAATAATAACATAAAATAAAAAATAAAGGAGATAGAGGGGCCAAACATTCCAGGTGGCAGGAAGCTGTGAGATGTGTTTAGAGAATGGTGGACAGACCTGTCTGACTAGAAGAGAGAGCTGCTATAGCGGAACTCCTGGGAAGGAAACTCCAGGTCAGTATTGGCGGGCACTCATTGTTCCTGGGAGTCTGGCAGGGTTTCTTTAAGGTGTTTGTAGTTCTTGGCCACAGGAAGTCTACCTGAGAAGTTTGTAACTGGGTAAGAGATACTGTTACTAGAATCGACTTGTCCATGGCCTGTTTACTGCTCTTGAGTACATCTTCTGGCTGGGGTGCTGCTGCTACTAGAGAGAGGAAAAGCCGTGAGTGAGGGGTGGGGGAGGGGAAAGATGGACTGGAAGAAGAGGAGGAAAGCGGCTACTGTGTACGATGTCAATCCATTTGCTCCTGAAAAGCAGCTGATTTAAGCTGCTACCTTGACTCCTAAGTAGACTTTCTCTTACAATGAATGCTTTGGTGCAATATTTAAACCTTTTCTATCAGCCTGCTTACTTCCTGAAATTTACTCAAGGAGATCTGCATTAAATTCTGACACATACAAGGTAAGAGGCCTACTGTCTCCAGCAAGGCTTAAACATCAGCCCAAACTAGGGGCCCTTCATTGTTGTTTCACCCAAGAGCAGGACAATGGACAGAGGAAACTGATCACATTACTCAGGAGCACCTCTTTTTTTTTTTTTTTTTTCATTTGAGGATTTGGGGTTTTTTTTAATAATAAATTTTTATTAGGATATATTCATTATACAGGGGAGAATTTGTAGTGACAATTCCAATTAGACTTATATTTGTACATTATTTACATTGCCCCCATTGTCTCTCCCCCTTGACCCCCCCCCAGGAACACATCTTTCTAGTGACATTGTCATAGTTCAGGGCTCTGGACTTCATGAACAGAATCAGTAGCCTGGTGAGAGCGAGCTCAGCCCAGTGGCATCATGGGAGCAAGGCCGCTGCCTCAGCAACAGCACTGCCTTGCATGTGGAGTCCATCATCCATCCTCTCCCTGGGCCTCATTACCAAACAAAATGTGGCATTCGGATGGCTTTGATCAATGAGACAGCATTGCTGTATGGCTCAGAAATCAAAAGGGACAGTTTCCAATATAAATGTTGCTTATGACACACAGGCAAAAATTTCCCAAATGGATCCATAGGATTAAGGAAACAGCTAATCCAGAAAATCTGCAGAACATTTCAAAGTCCCTATCCCGGCTCAGGCTGTGGAAGGTTATGCAAACCATTCCTAGTAAGGGTTGCTAGGGAAAGATGGAAGCAGTCATGTATTCATAATTGCTATTGTTTTTCACAAATCCTTTTCAAAAGGCCACACAATTATATGAATGAATCTGTGCTTCATGAATTCATATTCTTTTTTGTGGGGGGAGGGACTGGGGTTTGAACTCAGAGCTTTGTGCTTACAAAGCAAGCATTCTACTGCTTGAGCCACACCTCCAATCCATTTTGCTCTGGTTATTTTGGAGATGGGGGGTCTCTCGAACTATCTACCTGGGCTGGCCTTGAACAGAGTTCCTCCTGACCTTAGCCTCCCAAATAGTTAGGATTACAGGCATGAGCCACCAGTGCCCAGCAAATTCATATTCTTAGAACAGGTGGATGTAATTATCAATATTCTTCCAGAGAGGTTTCTGGAGAGCTGTGTGCTAGTCAGTTTTCTATCACTGTGACAAAATACATGAGGTAATCAACGTATGAGGAGAGATTTATTTTCACTCCCAGTTTCAGAGGTTTCAGTCCATGATCAATTGGCCTGCTGCTTTTAGGCTTGTGATGAGGCAACACATTAGGCAGATAGCACATGGAAGAGAAAAGGTGCTCACCTCAATGCAGCCAGGAAATGAAAAACACAGAAAAGGGTCAAGGTCCCATATCCCCTTTAAGGACACTTCCCCAATAACCTAACTTCCTTCTCTTAGGCCCCATGTCCTAAAGGTTCCATCACCTCCTAACAGTGCCACAGGCTAAGGACCAAGCCTTCAACATATGGGCCTCTGAGGGACACTTCAGATTCAAACTATAGCAAACTATACCAACAGAATGTGTCAGGCATATATCTTTTGCTCTGAGAACACTTAGGAGGAGTGTTATGGTTTGGATCTTGGTATTTTGTCACAATGACAAGGGTCTAATGCAAGTGGGGAACAACCAAAGTTATTTCAACCCCCCCCCCTCCAAGCCTAATTGCATAAAATATCCTAAAACCAGTCCTACACACTCAGCCCGTAGTGAAGCCTAAAAGTGAAGGGGTCCTTCCTGGAGGCCATAGATTTACCTAGAATGGGGGCCTTAGCAACATCATATCTATGCCTTCCATCTTGGAATTCATTTTGCCCTTGTTCTTGTGTTTTATGAAGATCTTAACTCCTGGAACTTGAAGAATGATATTATATTTTACTGATGTTTGATCATAGGATCAATGGAGACTATGTTTACAAAAGAATACAGAAGGTTCCCCATGTTTTTGCCAGACCTGGTAGCCAAGTGAAAAAAATTGAAATGGGAAATTGGAACTTTTTGCTCCTGTCATAATATTGCTCATATTTGGCCTCTACAGCTTTGTGTCCATGACTTGTTCTCTGTGCCTCTGAGGGTGTAGTAGCCAGTAGGACCTATGGAGTGACAGAAGAGTAGGAAGCTCCCAGATTGAATCCAATACTGGATTTTTACCCAAGAGAATGAGAGGTAGTGTGGCAGGGGTGAGGAATCAGAGAGAAGTACAGGTCAGAGCCAGAAAAATGGGGTCAAGTGTCAAGCTTGAAGGGTGAGGCGAAAATGACACAGAAGAATTTAGTTTACTCAGCTAATAGTCCAAGTTTGGCCAGTCAACCTGATAAGCTGACGTCCTGCCCATTAAGCTGTTAATAGTTAAATACATTGCCTTCCAATTTTCTTTCTTTATATACACATCCATCATCAAAACCTTATTACATATATGAGGATCTTTTTCCTTCCCATAGGATCCTCTTCCAGGTCTTCCAAGAAGAAATCTACTGGCTCATCATCCACTCCCTGAAACTGGTGCTCTAGTTAAACATGTAAACCATGCCCTAAGTAGAAGCCCTGGCTCACCAAACACCATGAATGCCTCATCCAGACTTCCCTTGCCTTAGTAATCACAAACACTACCTCTGCTCTTTCCACGAACCACCCCGCATTATCAGATCAATACCTAGGGCAGTGCCAGACCAATGGCAACACCTTGCAGACCTAGCTGACAAGCACTGATCATGGAAGGGATGATGGGCTTTCCAGGTAGGAAGCCCAGGAGGTTTTTCTCCTGCTCCACCTGCCCCAGTAACCTTGCGGTGAATTTGAGGACTAATTCCTAGGCCCATTCAGCTCTCTGAAACCATGAACTCCATTGTCCTCTGCCGGAAGCCCCCCAGCTCTCTATCCATGCACATCTGTCCATCCTATCAGGACCAGCGAGGCAGAGCATGTGGTTCCAGAGGCTCCTGGACAGATCCACCATGGAGGATTCCTGTATTTGGTCCAGGGACAAAACTGTGGGCCAGAGAGTCACCTATGAAAGTTTGAGTCCAACCTTAACTCCCACCCATAATGCCTTGTGCCTTCCATAGAGCCAACTCAGCTCCAGCCCCAGCCTATATACAGTGAGGCAGGATTAACTTAAGGGGAAGACAGAATAAAGCTCTGTACACCTTTTAAAAAAAATTTTTAGAGGGCTGGCAGAGTGACTCAAGCAGTAGAGTGCCTCCCTTGCCTGAGTTCAAATGCCAGTACCACCAAAAAAATTTTTTTTGAGCTGGGCACTGGTGGCTTAGGCCTGTCATCTTAGCTACTCAGGAGGCAGAGATCAGAAAGATCATGGTTTGAGGCCAGCAGGGGCAAAAAAAGTGAGACCCTATCTCAAAAATACCCAACACAAAAAAGGGCTGGTGAGGTGGCTGAAATGATAAAGCCTACCTAGCAAGCGTGAGGCCCTGAGTTCAAACTCCAGTACCACCAAAAAATTTAAGAAAATTTTCTTTGAGGCAGTGTCTCGTTATGCAGCCCAAACTGGCCTCAAATTTACAATCCTCCTATCTAGGCCTTCTGAATGATGGGATTATATGCACGTGACAGTATACCAGGTCCAGGTCTGTACACCTTCTTCTTCTTCTTTTTTTTTTTTTGGCAGTACTAGGGCTTGAACTCAGGGCCTACACCTCAAGCCACTTCACCAGCCCTTTTTTGATGTTTTTTTTTTTTAGCTAGGGTCTCATGAACTATTTGCTTGGGTTGGCTTCGAACCGCCTGATCTCTGCCTCCTGAGTAGCTAGGATTACAGGTGTGAGCCATTGGCAACCTGACTGTACACCTTCTTTAAACTGTTGTATCAGTCCCTGCTGACTCTGAGCACTACATAAAATGGGAGCTGTAATATATCCTCATCCTTTATGTGTATCTTCTAACCTTTCATTTTTTCATTCTTTCGTTCTTTCTTTCTTTCTTTGTGGTACTGGGGCTTGAACTCAGGGCCTTCACCTTGAGCCACTCCACCAGCCATATTTTTGTGAAGGGTTTTTCGAGATAGGGTCTCCTGAACTATTTGCCCGGGCAGGCTTTGAACTGTGATCCTCCTGATCTCTGCCTCCTGAGTAGCTAGGATTACAGGCGTGTGCCACAGGCGCCCGGCCTAACTAACCTATTCTCATTATCCTGTTCCTTGCTTGTGAATGGGACAATCCTGCTCCCAAGCTTCCAGGCCAAAGCATTGTCTCCCTTCTTCTGCCAGCCCCCACCGTCCCCCCTTGCTCTTTGATTGAAGGCTATGGTTTTCCTGTATGACTTCGATGCCCAGGCCTCCCCAGGTGAAAACCTCTTCTAGTTGGATGTCCTGCCCCCTACTCACCCCAGAAGCAGATACATCCAGAATAAGGATTCCACAGTCTATGGGGCATAAAGTAAGGGCTCCAGACCCTGTAAAGAGGCCTCCATTTTTGTTGTTTTCCTCCTAGAAAGGACAAAGATAATGGAACTGGCTCCCTGTCTCTGAGGAAATGGGTGTTCAGTGGCATTGGATTTGCCAGCATGAGGGCGCTTTGCAGAATGTCAAGCAGTTATTGATTTCTGCATCTGAGTGAGTGCTTTACAATAAACATAAAATGCTCTTTGCTCACATTTCACCTGAGTGTCAGGGCTGGGCTGAGCCACAGAATGCTCTGGCTTAGTCATGCGGAAACATTGTCTGCAGAACAGCTACACATATTGATATGGGAGCCCTTGCTGACCACATGACTCACAAGCACGTCCATTGCTACTTCATATCCATCACAAGCTTTTTGGGGGGCTCCTTCCTAAGGATTAGCCCCCCATGCTAAATGATGTGACTGCATATGCAGCTTTGGAGTGTTTTGCTCAGTTTTGGTGACAAGTTTGTCTATGAGCCTGGAAGAGTCATTTCTGTTGCGGCCTGAGTTGGGGGCCACTTCCAATTCCACACTCTGCTGTACCCCTTACACTAAAGTCCTTCATTACCTTTCTCTTTTCAGGATGCTCAAAACCACCATGGGATTCCCAAACTGGATGATAATTTTGGGCTTTTGACCTTTCTCTTTTCTCCCCTGCCCTCTGGCAGTACTAGGATTGAACTCAACAAGTGTGCTACCACTTCAGCTATGTCCTAAGCCCATTTTCTTTTTGGTGGCACTGGAGTTTGAACTCAGAGGGCCTCACGCTTGTTAGGCAAGTGCTCTTACCGCTTGAGCCACATTTGCCAGCCCTTTTTTTGTGTGTGTGTTGAGTATTTTTGAGATAGGGTCTCCTGAGCTATTTGCTTGGGGCTAACTTCAAACCATGATCCTCCTGATCTCTGCTTCCTGAGTAGCTAGGATTGCAGGCATGAGCCACTTTGCATGATCCCAGCCCATTTTGCTTTAGTTATTTTTCAGATATGGTCTGTGTTTTTGCCCAGGGCAAGCCTCAGACCTCGATCCTCCTACCTACGCCTTCCTAGTAGCTGGGATTATAGGTAAGACCCACCACATGTAGCTCCTCTCTTTTTCTTCTTAACCAAGTTTTTTCTAAAAGACACTTCTAGCCGGGTGCCGGTGACTCACGCCTGTAATCCTAGCTACTTATGAGGCAGAGATCAGTAGGATCGTGGTTCAAAGCCAGCCTGTGAGACCCTATCTTGAAAATACCCATCACAAAAAAGGCTGGTGGAGTGGCTCAATCCCCTGTACTGGAAAAAAAGAAAACACACTTCTACACTTTTGGGGGGGGCGGGGTTGGGACTGAAGTTTGAACTTAAGGCTTCCAACACTTGCGAAGCCAGCACTCTACCACGTGAGCCACACCTCCAATCCAACACTTCTACATTTGATGGGTACATTTCTTCATATTCCATTTACCCTTCAACTTTACTGCAACCTGGTTTCTGCCTCCACTACTCACTCTATTGAAACAGTTTTCAGCAAAGTTACCTTGTTGCCAAATCCAACCTACACCTTCAGAGTGAGATTTATTAGACCTCTCTGTGGCATTTGATAACTCCTTCCTTTTTGAAACTTTCTTATGCTTTGATTTTTTTTCTTTTTTTCTGTTTTTTGAGACAGGCTGGCCCTGAACTCACAATCCTTGTGCCTCAACCTCCAGAGTGCTAGGATTACAGGTGTATGCCACTATATCTGGCTTATTTTTTCCTTTTTTATATTAATTTTATGTTTGCCAATTATAAAGTAATGCCTGATCTTTATGGAAAAACTGGAAAATACAAAAAAATTCGTAAAGATGAAAATAAAAATAGTTTGGGCTGGTGGAGTGGCTTAGCAAGCGTGAGGCCCTGAGTTCAAATTCCAGTGTCACTAAAAATTAAATAAATAAAAAATAAAATTAGTCTGCAATAACCCCTAGAGATAATCATTACTAACAGGTGTGAAACCCTAAAATAATTTTTCTTTTTATTGGCAGTACTTTTTTTTGGGGGGTGGTACTGGAGTTTGAACTCAGGGTCTCAGGCTTGCTTAAAGTTATCTCCCAAAGAGAAACATACACAAATGCATTCAGAGCTGGGGATGGAGCTCAGTGGTAGAGCGCTTGCCTAGTCTGTGGCCCTGGATTCCATCCCCAGCATTGTAAAAGCAAAAACTAAAACCATTTGTCATCATATGATATATATTATTTTATATCCTGCTTTTTTCACTTGCCATTATAGCATGACCTTTTTTTTTTTTTTTTTTTTGCAGCTTGCGGGTTTGAACTCAGGGTCTCATGCATGCTAGAGGCTTGAACCACTCTGCCAGCCCTGTTTTGTGTTGGGTATTTTCAAGATAGAGTCTCTTGAACTATTTGCCTGGGCTGACATGGAACCTTGAGCCTCCTGGGCTGACATGGAACCTTGAGCCTCCTGATCTCTGCCTCTTGAGTAGCTAGGATTACAGGTGTGAGCCACCAGAGCCTGGCTCATGACCATTTTAGAATATCATTAAATATTCCTCCAAAACATGGTTTTTAGTGGCTGCATAGTTTCCTGTGATTTTTGTTTTGTTACACTTTTCTCTTCTGATCTCTCTATTATCTCTGACTGCTCCAGGCTTCTCTCTTACTGTGCCCCTTATGTGTTGAACTTTCCTCAGAGTTCCATTTTCTGTTTTCTGTTCTTATCTTTCAAAATCATCCTGAGCAGTCCCATCCACCCCCATGGCTTCAACTTTTTTTTTTTTACAGTACTGGGGTTTGAACTCAGAGTCTTGCACTTGTTAAGCAGATTCTCTACCATGCCCAAAGGCCCCTGTTTACTCTTTTTTGACATGGGATCTTGCTGGGTAGTCAAAGCTAGCCTTGGAGTAGAGATCCTCTTACCTCAGCCTTTTTTTTTTTTTTTGGTGGGACTGGAGTTTGAACTCAGCTTTGCACTAGCAAAGCAGGTGCTCTACACCTTGAGCCACTCCACCAGCCCTGTTTTGTGATGAGTTGTTTCAAGATAGGGTCTCATGAGCTATTTGCTTGCTTCGAACCGAGATCCTCCTGATCTCTGCCTCCTGAGTAGCTAGGATTATAGGCGCAAGCCACTGGCGCCTGGCTCAAATGATTGTTAATTATTACCAGTGCCCAGCTTGCCTCAGACACTTGAGTGCTAGGATTACAGGGGTGCATCACCACACTTGATTTTTTTCTTGTCTCACATTCTCTTTTCTTTATCCTTTTAAAATTTATTGTACTTTTGATTGACACTGTGTTAGTCAACTTTCTATTACTGCAACAAATACCTGAGATAAACCAACTCATAAAGAGGATAGGTTCATTTTGGTTTGGTTTCAGTCCATGACCATATGGTGTGGAGCATTATGGTGGGAATATGGCTGCAGCAGAGCACACCTCATGACTGAGAATGAAAGAGAGAGAGAGAGAGAGAGAGAGAGGGAGAGAGAAGATGAGGGGAGGGAAGGGGAGGGGAGAAGAGGGAAGGGGAGGGGAGGAGAGAGGAGGAGGGAGAAGGGAGGAGGGAGAAGGGAGGACAGAGGACAGAAGAGAAGGAGGGAGGGCAGAGAAGAGAGGAGAGAGGAGGGGAAAAAAGAAAGAGGAGAGGGGAGGAGGAAGGACAGAAGAGAGAGGAGAGGAGAGGAGGAAGGAAGGGAGAGGAGGAGAGGAGAAGGGAGGAGAGATGAGAAGGAGAAGGAGAGGACAGGAAGAGAGAGGGGAGAGGAGAGGAGGAAGGAGAGAAGAGAGAGGAGAGGAGAGAGGAGAGAGATCTCATCATTCCCTTCAAGCACATGTATTCAATGACCAGAAGACCTCCCACCAGTCCCCACCTCTTAAAGTTTCAGCTCTGCTAAACTGGAGAACACACCTATGGGCCTTTGAGGGAATATTTAAGATCCAAACTATAGCAGATGAATAACAATTGTACATATTTATGGAATATAATATGATGTTTAAATAAAAGTATACATTGTGTAATAATCAAATCAGGTTATATAATGTATTTGACACTTCATACATTTATCATTTCTTTATGGTGAGAACATTCAAAATCCTCTCCTCCTGCTATTTTGTTTTGTTTTGTTTTGTTTTGAGATGGGTCTTGCTATGTTGCCCATGCTGGTCTCGAACTTGTGAGCTCAAGTGATTCTCCCACCTCAGACTCCTGAGTAGCTGAGTCTGCAGGTATCTAGCTACTTTGAAATTTTAAAAAATTAATTGAAAAAAAAAGGAAAAGACAAATAAGAAGAAACAACCATAAATCTAAATTTCCAAATTACATAAAATAAAAAATATAATTATACTGTAACTATTCCATCCCATTCCAAATATGGTTTGTTACTTTTCAGAAGATTGGTATTTTTTAGTGCTGGGAGATGAAGCAGGGACCACTGAGCTACACCCCAGCCAGCTTAACACATGTATAAAGTTAGTTCTATTTACCTATACCTTTTGGGAAGCAGTTCTTTACCTGAACCCAGTACCTTAGATCCTACCTTAGCCATCCTGACAACAGTAGTTTTGCTTTTAGTTAACAATATATTATGAACAACTTTCCAAGGCAATATATATAAATCTACTCCACTACTTTAATTGATTAATATGTTTTAATTTGTACTTACTTATGGGCTTCAACTTCTTTCTTTTATTGTGCTAGGGGTTGGACCCAGGACCTCACACATAGTACCCAAGCACTCTACCACTGAGCTGCATCCCTGGGTCTTTTTATTTTATTTATTTATTTTTGGTGGTACTGGGGTTTGAACTCAGGGCCTCATGCTGGCTAGGCAGGTGCTCTACCACTTGAGCTGCTCCACGAGCACTTTATTTTATTCTTTGAGACAGGGTATCGCTAAGTTGCCCAGGCTTGGCCTCAAATTTGCAATCCTCCTGCCTCAGACTCCTGAGTAGCTAGGATTATAGGCATGCACTATACACCCGAGTGGCTTCAATTTCTTATATTACTAAATCAATCTGTATCTTTAGGCCAGACTTGTTTCCTGGTCTCTGAATATGATATCCATGTCATTTCTTCTGCTATCAGACCTGCTGTTCTTCCTGTGTTCCCTTAACACCATTTTTTTTGTGAACTGGGGTTTGAACTCAGGGCCTATACCTTGAGTTACTCCACCAGCCCCTTTTTGTGATGGGTTTTTTTGAGATAGGGTCTCATGAACTATTTTTCCAGGCTGGCTTCAAACTACGATCCTCCTGATCTCTGCCTCCTGAGTAGCTAGGATTACAGGCGTGAGCCACCAGTGCCCTGCTCCTTAACACCATTGAGTGGTATCATGTCCACCCAATTGCCCAAGTCAAGAATCTGGGGAGTCAGCATTACCTTCCCCCTTTTTCTCACCCTCCTACCACTCTATACTCAGTAAACAACTACATCCTATAGATTCCACCGCTTCGTTTTTCTTTTTGTTGAGACAAGGTCTTGCTATTTTGCCCAGGCTGCTTTTGAACTCCTGAGCTCAAGTGATCCTTCTGCCTCAGCCTGAGTAACTGGGATTACAGGGATGCCACCATACCTCCTCATTTCTTCTCTTCATATCTTAGGACTTCTTCCCTTCCTTTCTATTCCACTTCCACTGTCTTAGTAAGACAGTAGTAAGACAGTGACAGAGACTGCTGTCATCTTTTGTTTTTGATAATCTTCCAAGTGGATTAGTAAATATGCTTCCTCAGTGTCTGTTGGCTCCATTTAAGGCCTCTCCAATACATTCTCCAAACTTTCTTCAGAGCACTCTTTCTAGAGTATGTATCTGCTTCATGTCACTCCCTCGTTTGAAGTCCCTTATTGGCTTCTCACAGCCCTTAGGAGGAAACCTGCCCATAATACTATTTCCCCAGGCTGGAGGCATATCTCAAAGGGTCGAGCATTTGTCTAGCAAGTGCAAGGCCTTGGATTTAATCCCCAGTATCTCAAAAACAACAAGAAAAAACCATCGCAGCTCAGCTATTCTGTCCTTCAAAGACCAAAAAGTGGTGAGAAGTAGCTAATAGTCTTTTGACTTAAATTCAGGAGTCTAGGCTGAGTGTGTAGCTCAGTGGTACAGCTTGCCTAGGTAGAGCTCAAGGCCCGGGGTTCCACACTCAGCATTGGGTGGGGGTGTGTGGTGACACATACACATGTAATCCCAGTACTCAGGAGGCTGAGGCAGGAGAATCATGAGTTGAAAGCCAGCCTGGGCTACATAGCAAGACCTTGTTTCAACACTCCTCCCAACCAAAAAAATTTCAGGGGTTTAGTTTTTATTCCCTCCCCTTTCTCCTCTTCCTATATATCTTTCATAGCAGATAGTGATAGTGATAGAACTTATCACAGTTCACCATATTGTCTGTTTTTTGTGTGTCTCCTCCATTAGACAAAATACTTTTCTTTTTGGTGATACCGGAGGTTGAACTCAGGTCCTGGCACTTGCTAGTGCTCTACCACTTGAGCCACTCTGCCAGCCTGACCAAATACTTTTTTGGCAAGGGCCATTCATCTCTGTGTCAGTACCTGTGTATTTGGTACATAGTAGGTGTTTAGAATAAGTTTGATGAATGATGAATAAATGAGTAGATGTGGCCAATAAAGGACTTGAAGTCATTAAGCTGTCGGCATGAGACTGCTGTCATCTTTTGTTTTTGGCCATATGCCAGGCAGATTGAAATGATGTGCACAGCAGCCTGAGTGAAAGCTGTGTCCAGAATGGCCTGGAACAGACCATGGTACCGAGAGACCACAAAGGTGGGTCACACATGACAACCGCTTGGCCTGCTTCACCCACCACATTATCTACTTTTCCAAGGGAAATGATCCAGGGTACTCAGTCAATAATCCCTTTCCAGGGAAAGACAAATTTCTGAGTTCTCCTTTTATGAATGGCTCCAAGGAGCTTCTGCTTCTACCTCTGCCTCTCCCCAGCTATCTGTAATCTAATAAATGCGGATTATGGGACTGCATCAACCTCAGCTTATTATAAGAATGTGTGGATGCTGGGTGGGGTGGCACACACCTATAATCTCAGCACTTGGGAGCCTGACACAGAAGGATTTCGAGTTCAAGGCCAGCCTGAGCTACAGAGAGTTCCAGGCAAGCCTGGGTTACATAGCAAAACCTGGTCTCACAAAACAAAAACAGAAAGTGTGGTTAATTAAGAACCTTATCTGAGCTGGGCACTGGTGGCTCAGGCCTGTAATCCTAGCTACTCAGGAGGCAGAGATCAGGAGCATCTCTGTTCAAAGCCAGGCTGGGCAAATACTTCGAGAGACCCTATCTTGGAAATACCTAACACAAAAAGGGCTATGGAGTGGCTCAAGGTCTACACCTTGAGTTCAAACCCCAGTACCAAAAAAAAAAAAAAAAAGAATCTTATCTGAGCTGGGCATGGAGGTATGTGTTTATAATCCAGGCACTTAGAAGGCTAAGGCAGGAGGATCGCAAGTTCGAGGCCAGCCTGGGCTACATAGTGAGTTCTAGGCCAGCCTGGACTTCATAGAACGACCATGTCTCAAAAAACAAAAAAGATCCTTATCTGACAAAAAAAAGTCATAGTGCAGCCTGTTATTTTGTGCAATCAATATGTGCTAATAGAAAATTACGATTTAAAAAGTATTAATTTGGGGCTGATGTTGTGGCTTAAGTAGTAGAGCAAGGGCAAGGCCCTGAGTTCAACCCCCAGTACCACAAAAAATGAAAAAAAACTTTAGAAGTTTGAGATCAGATTGGATCTAAGATTGTTCCATTATTATTATTATTATTATTACTTTTGTAGTATTGGGGTTTGAACTCAGGGCTTACACCTTGATCCACTTCACCAGCCTTTTTTTTTGTGAAGGGTTTTTTTCGAGATAGGGTCTTGTGAACTAATTTTCCTGGGCTGGTTTCGAACCTTGATCCTCCTGATATCTGCCTCCTGAGTAGCTAGGATTACAGGCATGAGCTACCCAGCACTCCTCAAGATTGTTCCATTATTGAGTTTTATCACCTATAAAGAAAAATGAGCTTATCTGAGCCGTCACCTTCCCTACCTCATCATCCTCAAGCAAACGGTCATGTTGAAAGTTGCTGAAGCTGCTTTGAAGCACATGGTTGGAGATTTGCCAACATGGGCTCCCAAGATTTCTCTCAACATGTCACTCCAAGTTCAGCAATATGAGTTGGTCTTGCTGAATTACTCATGAGGTGATATTTCAAGATTTGTCCCCACATTGCATTTCACTGTGTATTCATTAAGTACCTGTTGTGTGCCAGGAACTCTGTTGGAGACTATGGAGGAAATAAACAAGAATGAGACAAGTCTCACTGGGTGTTTAACTAGCTCTATTACAAGGTAAGGGAAATGAACGTTAAACAGAGGTATTAGCCAGGCACCAGTGGTTCACGTCTATAATCCTAGCTACTCAGGAGGCAGAGATCAGGAGGATCATGGTTCAAAGCCAGCCCGGAGAAATAGTTTGGGAGACCCTGTCTTGAAAATTACCCAACACAAAAAAGAGCTGGTGGAGTGGCTCAAGTGGTAGAGTGCCTGCTTTGCAAGCATAAAGTCCTCAGTTCAAATTCTGGTTCCCCCCCTCCAAAAAAATTCAAAACACAAAACCACAGAGGTTTTAGAAGCATATTGTGGGAAACACAGGTGAAAAAAGGAAGGGGGAAGGCCATTCAAATTCACCTTTACTGAACAACTAACTATGATGGGAAGTCCTGTTACATATTGTCACAGAGATCAATTCTGACTGGGGAATCTGAAAAGTCATTTAAGTTGGGCTTTGAGAGATAAGCAAGAATTCAATGACTGGGCAGAGCAAGTGGTAGAGCACTTGCCTAGCCAGTGCCAAGGGACTGAGTTCAAGCCCCAGTAATGTCAAAAAAATTTCAACAGAAGAAAAAGATCAAAAGAACAGCATCCAGAGTTGAGAGAACAGTATGTAAAAAGGCAACAGGGCATGAAAGTACATGAGCTGTTCAGGGAACACGGAGTATTGGTAATGACTGGTCATGGAGTATAAAAGTCTAAAAGGGTAGTGCGGGCAATGAGGCATGAAAAAGTGGGCTGGCACCAGATTTTGGAGGAGTTTTAAAGCCTGGCTTGGAAATTTGAATTTTATTTAGTAGGCAATAAGGAACCACTAAAAGCTTTTCAATGAGGCGAATGACAAGATGGCAAGGATGCTTTAAGGAGATTCCCATGGCAGAATGACCTGGACTTGGAGGACACTAAAGGTCGAACGGGGGAGGGTGGTAGAAGGCTATGTCAACAATTCAGGCATGAGGTCACAGAGATTTGATCTAGGGAAGTGGCAACAATGATAAAAAAGAAGTGACAAAAGCCTCGCCCCGCCCCTCGCCCCTCGCCCCGCCCCTCGCCCCTCTCCGCGTGCACCTCTCGCGCCTAACCTCGCGTCTGAAACCCAGGACCTTGCACATGAAGCATTCTAACATTAAGGCATCTCCCCAGCCCTTTCATGGATATTACTATAGGACTAATCAACCAGTCTTGGTAAAGGAATTAGCTAACTAGGAGAATGGTGGTGCTATTAATCAGATAATGGAGTCAATAAGGGAAGCTTTTCAGCCTCGTAGGGAAAGATGATATTCAGACATCCTAGTATAAGATGTTAGAGGACCGCTTAGCTGGCTGTAGGAAGGGGTGAGCGAGCAGCTCTGAAGAGAGGAAAGGGCAGAGATTTCAATTTGGCAATCAAAAACCTAAGACCAATACTAGAAACTACACAGACGAGTTTATAGAAAGAGGAAGCAATTGTAGGGAAGCAAAGGGCAAAGAACTGTGGGAAATGAGAAGCGGAGTGGGGTGGGGACAAAGAAGAAACAACTGGCTGTGAACCTTGACAGAGCTACTTCCATTTTCTGGCTCCTCAGTCTCCTCATTTGTAAAATGAGGGGGTTGAAGGAAGTAAGTGCTATGAAGACTTTCAGCTGTGGCATCTGTGCATAATCAGAGAAGATGGAAGAGAGCCGAACACCATGGAAACTGAAGAAGAGTGTCTAAAAGAAGGCTTGGAGAGGTCACTTGCATCCACTGCAGCAGAAATGTCAGAGACTGAGCACTTAGACAAAGCCACTGTGTTTAGCAATTTAAAGACCCTCTCCAAGGTAAGGACCGCTCCCTCCCTCTTGCGCCACTTATTTTCTGTACTCTTTCTCTTGCTCCCTCTAAATGTGCACATTCTGCAAAATTTGTTTCTCTGTCCTCTATGGAGTCTCAGCTACACTCTCTCACATCACTGTTACCCGAATAAAGGCAAGTCAGAAGCCTCTGGTCCAGACTTTCCTTTTGGAGTTTGACTCACATTTCTACCTGTCTGTCGGACATTTCTACCAGCCACTGAAATTTAAATTGCAATAAAATTAATAATTAATAATCTTACTAATAGTTGACACTGACTGAAAACTTACTGCTTTGTGTGTCCTGTGCTAAGCATATCAAATATATTATTGCCTTTCTGTCTTATACTAATCCTACAAGATATATATACAGTACAGGGGTTTGAACTCAGGGCCTATACACCTTGAGACACTCCACCAGTCCTTTTTTGTGATTTTTTTTTTGAGAAAGGGTCTCACGAACTATTTGAGTGGGCTACCTTCGAACCTCGATTTCCTAATCTCTGCCTCTTGAGTAGCTAGGATTGCAGGTGTGAGACACCAGTGCCCAGCTTACAAGGTAGGTATTGTATTATCCTCATTTTGCAGGTGAGGAAGTTGAGGCTCAGAGATGTTAAATCATATGTCTAAGGTCATACATCTGAGATGTTTCAAAGCCAAGATTCTTCCTGATTCCAGAGCCTGAGAGCTTAATAATTTCACTATGATCAACCTAAAATCAAGTAGTTATCTTTATTTCCTAAATCAGCTCATCTCCCTTACGTCTCTATTTCTATTGCATCCTCCCTGACATCTATTTATTTTGTTTGCAGTGCTGGGGATTGAACCCAGGGCCTCATAAGTGCTAGACAAAGGTTCAACAACTAAGCCACACCCTCAGTCCTCTCCCCAATATTTTGCCACTGTCTTAGAACAGGCCCTCATCCCTTCATGTTCAGACAACTGCTGAAGTCTCTCAAATGGTTTCCCCTCTTGGAATTTTATCCTTTTAATTCTGGACATGTGATCTATCTGGCTTAAATACATCTCTGCAGGTTTCCCACGATGTATTACAGAATAGAGTCCAAACTCCTTAACATGGCTTGAAGACCTCCTTCACAGTCTAACCTCTAGCAGCCCACAGTTTAGTGGAACTGAACCATTAGTCACCCCTGAACATGACATAGACATTTACATCAACATGTCTTTGCTCATGTGTCCCTCTCCCTGGAATGCCCTCCGTACCCTTCGCTGGGAGAACTGCTTGTTTCAGATCCCAGATGCAAAGTCATTTCCTCTGGAAAGACATCTCAGATTACCAGCCCCTTCTTCTGATAGAAATTATGTTCTTTCCTCTGTGCTCCTAGGCCTCGATGTCTGTCTCCTACTACACTGGGAGCACCTTGAGGAGGGACTACATCTAGTTCCTCTTTATACCCCCAACAGCCGAGGCACTCACTAAATATTTGCAGAAATTGAAAAAAAATTTAAGCTGAGGGAAGGGAAGGGGAAGGGGAAGGTGAAAGAAGAGCCAGGGTGCCAGGCACTGGTGGCTTACATACTTAATCCTCCCTACTCAGGAGGCAGAGATCAGGAGGATTTCGGTTTGAAGTCAGCCTGGACAAATCGTTCTAGACCCTATCTCAAAAAAACCCATCACAGAAAAGGGCTGATGGAATGGCTAAATACCACACACACACAAAAGGAAAGAAACAGGAATATGTCTCAAGCTGAGTATGTTGAACTATTGAGAGGAAATGTGTTGCTCTCAAGTGTAACATTCCTCATGTTTTTTTTTTTGTGGTACTAGAGATCGATCCCAGGGCCTCATGCATGCTAGGTAAACACTAAACCACTGAGCTACATCCCCAGGCTTTCTCATGGGTTTTTTATTTTTTTATTATCATATTATTGTTGTGCTGTGGGTACATTGTGACATTTACCTAAGTTCTTACAGTATATCATAGTTGAATTCACCCTCTCCATCATTCTCCTTTATCCGTCCTCCTCCCATTCCTGGAGTAGTTTCAGCAGGTCTCCTTTTTCCATTTTCAGACATGAGTACACAATAATAGTTCCATCATATTCACCCTCCTGCACCCTTTCCTTATATCATCCCTCTTTCCTCATGGATTTTTAAAGGATGAGTTTAACTATTGTTTGTGAAGAAGAAAAATTACAAAAAGTGAGGAGGCATTAATTTAAAGGCAATTTAAAGAAGAATGTTAAGTAAATAATAGTATAAGCAATCACATGAATACAGCAAGAATTGTGAACATAACACTTGAATGACTAAATGTTGGGAAATGTTGCTGGAGAATTCTCTAGAGAACTGAGCTAAACTGTGTCCTGGGAGAGTTTAGCAGAACACTGTTACCTTGAACTTCAAAAAAAAAATTAAATCATGGCTCAACTGGTTTGTGGGAGGCAGATTCCTGATCCTAACTTGCTAGTCTCTAAGAGAGGTCTGAGGGATCCTAGTCCAAGAGGGCAGGTGCACAGCAGGCTCATCAGGAACAGCTGGGGCAGAGCAAGGACAAGGGCAAAGGCAGAACAGCTATGACCTTACTCATTCTAGACCTATGTTTCCAGTGGCCTTTAAACATCTGAATACTTCTACTGTATGCTGCAACAGCTTGTACTGGAAGCTATTGTCGATTGTTTTTTAATGATAGAGAAGACTTTACTCAAAACTATTGCAAGAGGGGAGGGAAATTGGCCTCAACTCTGAAGACAATAAGGACAAATTGGGATTTATAGGCAAAGAGAAAGGTGAGGAGGGTCAGTGGATGGAACATTACTAGGAAGAGACATCAAGAGTAGGGGGATTCTTGGTAATTGGTTCTTACTTAAAACTGAGATGTGATTCCTCCTCCTCCTCCTCCTCTTGATTCTTCTTCTTTTGTGGTACTGGGATTTAAACTCAGGGCCTCAAACTTGCTAGGCAGGTGCTCTCTACCTCTTGAGCCAGGCTGCCAGCCTGAAATGTGATTCCTCTTTGCTTTGCTAATAAATCTTTCTATCTTCCCACTCTTCTCGGTTCTTTTGATACACTTGGGGCAGCATTCTCATCTTAGATGTTGTACCCAAGAACTGAGGAACATCTGAAAGACCTCATCCACCAGTAACATTTTGGTGCCATGATTTGGATCTGCTAAATGGAAGCACAACTTCTAACAAAGCAGCCCAAGCAGTATTTTGAGATAGTAGGATATCACCTACAGGGTAGGCAGAATTAAACTGAAGAATAAACTCCAGGGTACAGAATATCTTTTCACACTTGGACATGATGAGTGCTTCATTTCCTGACAACTGAGGTCCTGCCAGTCTAACAATGGAAATGCCACATTCTCAGCAGTCCTCACTCCCTGAGCTCAATCAGCTTTCCAGAGTCCTGACAGAGAGCAAGACATTGGACCCTAAGTACCACCTTGTCAGCCCATCAGCAGGAAGCAGTCAGATCAATCTCACTATCCATACCCCTGGTCCTGAAGTCTTAAAGGGAGAATGTTAGTATAAGTAGGCATGAGCAGGAACAAGAAAATGCCCTGGGCTACAAAATGCCATTCTAAAACCCCTTATGGCCCATACACTGGTCCAAAGATTAAGATAATGTCTCTATATTCTCCTTATGGAGCTCACTCCCCATATCAAGGTCTAGCATGCCCCTGGAAGGTGTAATTGAGGCAGGATAGATAGATAAGATGACAGGGAAATTAAAAATAATAAAAAATATCTGGGTTTTGGGTGGCTCATGCTTGTAATTCTAACTACTCAGGAGTCAGAGATCAGGAGGATTGAGGTTCGAAGCCAGCCCAGGCAAATAGTTTGTGAGACCCTATCTCAAAAAAAACCATCACAAAAAAGAGCTGGTGGAGTGGCTCAAGCGGTAGAGTGCCTGCTTTGCAAGCATAAAGTCCTCAGTTCAAATTCTGGTTCCCCCCGCAAAAAAAATTCAAAACACAAAACCACAGAGGTTTTAGAAGCATATTGTGGGAAACACAGGTGAAAAAAGGAAGGGGGAAGGCCATTCAAATTCACCTTTACTGAACAACTAACTATGACATTCACTTACATGTGTATGCATTGGGCCACCTCTCCCCCTCCAGGCAGAACCTGTTCCGCCCTCTTCTTCTCTGATTTTGTTGAAGAGAAAACATAAGAGATAATAAGAAAGACAAAGTGCTTTTGCTAGTTTGGAATAAAGATAGCTATACAGAGAGATTCCTAGCATTGCTTCCATGCACATGTGTATCGCAACCCACACTGGTTCGTTTCTACCAGACCTCTTCGCTACTTCCTGATCCCTTTCCCATACTGGCCTCTGCCAGTTTAAGATTACTTTATTTGCTCCTCTACAGGGAGCACATCAACCATATTCAAGTTTTAGATTTCCTTCCCTTTCCCTATTTCTCCTGTGCGTGTTCTCCCCTTAGTGTGTGACCCATGTCCAATAATATTACTGCATTTGTTTTAGGTCTATAATCTGCATATGAGGGAGGACATACGATTTTTGGTCTTCTGAGCCTGGCTAACTTCGCTTAAGATGATGTTCTTCAGTTCCATCCATTTACTTGCAAATGACAAAATTTCATTCTTTGTGGCTGAGTAAAAGTCCATTGTGTATAAATACCACGTTTTCTTGATCCATTCATCGGTTGTGGGGCATCTTGGCTGTTTCCATAACTTGGCTATTGTAAATAGTGCCGCAATAAACATGAGTGTGCAGGAGCTTTTGTAATAACTTGAGTCACATTCCTTTAGGTATATCTCTAGGAGTGGTATTGCTGGATCATATGGCAGATCTATGTTTAGTTTTTTAAGAGGCCTCCGTATTGTTTTCCAAAGTGGTTGTACTAGCATATATTCCCACCAGCAGTGTATGAGGGTTCCTTTTTCCCCTGCATCCTCTCCAGCATTTGTTGTTGGTGTTCTTGATGATAGCCATTCTAACAGGGGTGAGGTAGAATCTTAGTGTGATTTTGATTTGCATTTCCTTTATGGCCAGGGATGGTGAGCATTTTTTCATGTGTTTTTGGCCATTTGGACTTCTTCCTTAGAAAAAGTTCTGTTTAGTTCAGTTGCCCACTTCTTTATTGGTTCATGGATTTTTGGGGAGTTTAGTTTTTTGGTTATCAGTCCTTTGTCTGATGTATAGCTACCAAATATTTTCTCTCACTCTGTGGGTGGTCTCTTCAATTTAGAGGCCATTTCTTTTGTTGTGCGGAAGCTTTTTAATTTCATGTAGTCCCATTTATCCATCCTTTCTCTTAGTTGCTGAGCTGCTGGAGTTCTACTGAGGGAGTCCTTGCCTATATCTATTGTTTCTAGGATATTTCCTGCTCTTTTTTTCTTTATTCATTTATTCATATGTGCATACACAAATGTGTGTCCAGGAAGCTAAAAGTGGAATTACCAAAGAAGGCACTTTTTGGCATGGCAAAGACCATGGATGGGATTTGGAATCTACATCCATTGAGTCTTGGTCTCCTTCCTTACTCAGCATCTTTCAAATGACTTTCCTGCTCTTTCATGTACTAACTGCAATGTTTCAGGTCTGATATTAAGGTCCTTAATCCAATTTGAGTTGATACTAGTACAGGGTGACAGGCATGGATCTAGTTTCTGTTTTCTGCAGGCAGATAGTCATTTTTCCCAGCAACAAATGTTGCTGGGAACAGCCTCTTTGTTGAAGATGCTGTCTTTTCTCCATCGTATGTTTTTGGCGACTTTGTCAAAAATAAGGTGGGCATGGCTGTGTGGATTCATATCTGGTTCCTCTATTCTGTTCCACTGGTCTTCATTATCTGTTTTTGTGCCAGTACCATGCTGTTTTTATTGCTATGGCTCTGTAGTATAGTTTGAAGTCAGGTATTGTGATACTTCCAGCATTGCTCTTTTTGCTCAGTACTGCCTTGGCTATTCACAGTCTTTTGTGTTTCCAAATGAACTTCAGGGTAGATTTTTCAATCTCTGTGATGAATGTCATTAGAATTTTGATGGGTATTGTGTTGAACATGTAGATTGCTTTTGGTAGTATAGCCATTTCTACTATGTTGATTCTGCCAATCCATGAGCTCGAGAGATCTTTCCATCTTCTGTAGTCTTCCTAGATCTCTTTCTTCAGTGGTTTGTAGTTCTCCTTGTAGAGGTCATTTATGTCCTTCGTTAAGTTTACTCCTAGGTATTTGATTTTTTTTGAGGCTATTATAAATGGAATTGTTTTCCTATGTTCTTTCTCAATTTGTTCATTGTTAGTGTATAGAAAGGCTACTGATTTTTGTAAGTTGATTTTGTATCCTGCTACATTGCTGAAGTTGTTTATGGTGTCTAGAAGTTTTTGGGTAGAGTTTTTTGGGTCTTTGAGGTATAGGATCATGTCATCTGCAAATAGGGATATTTTGACTTTCTTTACCTATTTGTATTCCTTTTATTTCTTCTTCTTGCCTTATTGCTCTGGCTAGGAATTCCAGTACTATATTGAGTAGGAGTGGCAAGAGTGGGCACCCTTGTCTGTGCCTGAGTTTAGGGGGAATGGTTTCAGTTTTTCCCCATTAAGTATGATGTTGGCTATAGGTTTGTCATATCTAGCCTTTACAATGTTGAGGTACTTTCCTTCTATTCCTAGTTTTCTTAGAGCTTTTATCATAAAGTGGTGTTGAATCTTACCAAAGGTTTCTCTGCATCTATTGAGATGATCAAGTGGTTTTTGTCTTTGCTTCTATTAATGTGCTGTATTACATTTATAGATTTGTGTATGTTGAACCACCCCTGCATCCCTGGAATGAAGCCAACTTGGTTGTGGTGAATGATCTTTCTGATGTGTTGTTGGATTTGGTTTACCATTATTTTATTGAGGATTTTTGCATTGATGTTCGTTAAGGAGATTGACCTGTAGTTCTCCTTTTTGGATGTGTCCTTGTCTTGTTTTGGGAGGAGTATAATACTGACTTCAGGGAAGATTTCTTTTTTTTCTCTCTTTTCAGTGGTATTGGAGTTTGAACTCAGGGCCTTGCACTTGCTAACTTTCTTTCTTTCTTTCTTTTTTCTTTTTGAGGCTGGTCATTGAACCCAGGGCCTTCCACATGCTAGGAAAGTGCTCTACCACTGAGCTACACCCACAGTCTAAGAAGATTTTTCTTTGTTGGTCTTGAAACATGTTTAGATGGTAGAGTGAGGACAATTCTGGCAACTGGAAGGATCTTCTGAATTGTAGTTTGCATGGTTGTTTCCCAGAGCAGAGCATGGAAGATACAGATACTAGTGAACTTCCTTAGTGTCCCACACAGCAGCAGGGACAAAGGTTGCCCATACATACGTGGTCTGCTGTGGTGATGATGCCTTTGAAGTTTAGATCTCCTTGTAGGGCTTCTTTAGATCCTGGAGGTGGAGTCAGCTGCAAGACAACCTAGAGACTCAATAAGGATTTGGGGAGTCTGGTTTTAGTTTTCAGTGGCACCAAGTCAGGAGGGTGGGAGAAAAATGGGAAACAAAATTTGTAGCTAAATACTGAAGGAAGCTTGAAAAACTGAGAATTTGGTAAGGATTGACAATGTATGCAAGTCAGTAGGATCCAGTCCAATTTACGGGGAGATAAAGTGGAAAGTACAATGTAGTTTGCCAAGAGGTGAAAAATAGCTCAAAGACAATTAGCAGGACCAGAATCAAATAACCCGCAAGGGTGTGCTATAGTTTTCTATTGAAACATAAATTTCTCTCACTGGGCACCAGTAGCTCACACCTGTAATCATAGCTGCTTATTTGGCAGAGATCAGCAGGATTGAAGTTCGAAACCAGCTTAGATAAATTGTGTGGGAGTTCCTATCTCAAAAAACCCACCACCAAAAAGGGTTGGTGGAGTGGCTCAAGGTGGAGGCCCTGAGTTCAAACCCCAGTACTGCAAAAAATAAATAAATATTCTTTCTACAGAGCTGGGTACGGTAATACGTATCTGTAATCCCAACACTTGGGAGGCTGAGGCAGGAGAACCGTGAGTTTGAGGCCAGCCTGGGTTACATAGCAAGATCCTGCCTCATCAAACAAACAAACAAGGGTTGAATGCGTGGATCAAGTGATAGTGACACTCCAGGGAGGAGGCCTCCACCTGGCCCTTGGGTACCAAGTTCATGATTTCACAAAAAAATAATTTTAGGAAACATCGAGGTTAAAAAAACAAGAAAGTTTATTAGTTAAGCAAGGCAAAGGCAAGATAGAAATATAGTACATAGCCAGACATGGGTGCTGGCACATCTGATAACAGGTGCAACAAGTGCTTTAACATCAGGGGTATTTATGGTAAAAAAGTGGGTTGGGGGTTTGGCCAAATTTGCCTTAGGAAAGAGTGCCCCTCTTTGTTCCAACACCTGTATATTTTATAATTTTGCTGTTACACAGTTTTATCAATTGGGCCCAGAGACTTTAAGGTTGACCCATTCATTAAATTTGGGTCACATGACCGATGTTCAAGCATCCCTTTACACAAAGGATGTTCCCTTTAGGACAGGTATCCATTTTTGCAATAAGTATTTTTCTTTGTAGATACTTTTTGTGCCCAGAGGAGTCATTTTCCCGAGTTCTTTCCCAGGATGTGTCTTTCTTTAAGATATTCTTCCTCAGTTCTCAGAGTGCACTAATTACTTTTTTGGGCAAGCCAGAAAGAGCAGGGGTAGAGAACTACCTTTTTCCCTTTTTTTAAAAAAAAAACTTTTTGCTAAATGTTGCAGCTTATTAGAGGGAGTGTAAGGCTTAAGGCAAAGAAACCAGTATCTATATGTATTTAATCCAGCTATTCATTAGTATAGTGCTTATTTGTAAATTCCTGGCTGCTGTTTCCCATGTCTTAAGATTTCCCTAATCTATCCTACCTCAATAATGCACCTGTCTAGCAAGCACAAAGCCCTGAGTTCAAACCCTAGCATTACCAACATGCACACATGCGCGCGCACACACACTTCTCTCTATAGTCATCCCCTTCTTGATAAACAAAAAAATTGGCAAAGTAAGGATATTCTTATTTACAAAATGTCTGGTTTTATTAGATTTGGCCTGATTGTTTACATAAGTGCAGCTATAGTGGGTAAATTCCTCACTCTTTTTTATGGTACTGTGGTTTGAACTCAGGGCTTCATGCTTTTTAGGAAGACGCTCTACCACTTGAGCCATCCCTCCAGCCTCTTTTTGTGCTGGTTATTTTGGAGATAGGGTCTCACTTTTTGTCCAGGCCAGCCTGGACCTTGATCCTCCTATTTTAGGCTTCTTATTGTAGCTAGATGACAGGTGCACGCCACCATGCCCAGCTTTTTTTTGTTGAGATGGGATCTTTTATTTGCTGACCTGGAACCACAGTCCTCCTGATTTCAGCCTCCTGTGTAGCTAGGATTACAGACTTCAGCGACTGGCATCCAGCTGAATTCCTCTGTTCTTAAAGTCCCCAAATCCAATTAAATTTCCTGAGCCTGCTAGGAAATGACCTTGTTACTCATCAATAAGGCTGGGATCCCTGTCAGTCAGGCACCAGGCTGGTTTTCTCAAGAGAGATTTGTTATTGGCCCGTAAAGTCAACCTTAGTTCCTTAAAACTGGTCATATCTAATTCTATGCACATCATTCTCAAATATGACATTCCAGTCAAAATCTTGGTTATGGAACCAATGTTTCCAATTATGTCTTGTTACTAGGAGGACAGATTCTTATTAAACTTAAGGAATTATGCTGCCATGGAAATAAGAATACCCAATAAGAGTTTCTAAATTCTGGAGATATCAGGCAGGGAGAAAAGATAAGTATTTTATTTCTGTTTATGAAAGTGTACTAAGTATGAGTATAGATAACTGAAGAGAAAAGAGAAAGGGATTCTCAAAAATCAGCAGCAATATTCTAAACAAAAACCACAATAATCCTTCATTGACTCATTCAATTCCATGTAATTCTTTTTTGCAGTTCCAGTCTCATGCATGGTAAGCAAGCATTCTACTACCAAGATACATCCCCAACTCCTCATGCAATTACTTTTTGTTCTGCTTGATCTTGGGCTAGTGGTTTTATGAACCCATCAGCTTCCCAACTGGAGTTCTGGAAATCTCGACTTAATCCAGTGGTATGGTCTCAAAGTTATTTAAACAATGCCATCAGAAGCTTATGCCCCAAAGTACCTGACATAGTCCTTTCCAGGGGTCTCTGAGATCAATTGGTAAATTCTTAGGAATTTTGTGAATGAGCTGCCATCATATTGGTAACTTGAAATTGACCATGGTGGGAGTGTTTACAGCACAGGAATTGGTAAGCCAAGGCTCCCTTCAGCACCTAGATCTCCAACTCCACATATTCCAAACTGACTCCTCATCTCCCCACAAAAAACCTACTCTCCCTCCTAGATTCCTAATCTCTTTGTGAACAATGTTATAATGTCCCAGTTTCTAAAACAAGAAACTTTTCTGACTCTTTTTCTCCCTCTCATTGACCACATCAATCACCAAGTCATGTCAGTTCTCCCTCAGAAATCTTTTCCTGGAGGTGTAGCTCAAGTGGCAGAGCACCTGCTTTGCCAGTGTAAAGTCCTGAGTTAAAACCCCAGTCTCACCAAAAATAAATAAATAAATAAACCCAAATAGGTATGGCTATGGTCTAATAAAACTTAAAAAAAAAAAAAAGTTTTCCTGAACTAATCTTCTCATCACCAGCTTAGTTCAAGCTCCTTGTCATTTTTTTGACTGCACAACTGCAATAACCTCCCAAGTGACCTGTGTGCCTCTAGTTTCTCATGTGGTTTTCCCAAAACACCCAGATGCAATCCTATCACCTGCCAACATAAAGATCACACCCAGATCTCCTTTACCTTTGAGGGAATATCCAAGATCTTCAGCCACACCCACAAAAGCCTTTATATTCTGGCCTCAGGTCTTTTTTTTTTTTTTTTGGCAGTACTGGGGCTTGAACTCAGGACCTACACCTTGAGCCACTCCACCAGCCCTTTTTTTGTGAAGGGTTTTATAGAGATAGGGTCTCGAAAACTATTTCCCCGGGACTGGCTTCAAACATTGATCCTGCTGTTCTCTACAGGCGTGAGCCACAGGCACTGGCCTCAGGTCTTCTTTAGACTCATGTTTCCCACATATATCAACCATATGGATTGCTTACTGTTTCCCCAATGGGCCCTACTCTTTTAAAACTATGTGCCTGGACTGGTCGAGTGGCAAGTGGTAGAGCACCTGCCTAGCAAATGTAAGGTCTTGAATTCAACCCCAGTACCAAAAAAATTGATTAAAAAATAAAATCTAAAAATTATGTGCCTTGGCCCATGTTCTTCCACCACTCTGAGTCTGAGAAATGTGTCTTCTTTAAAGACCTAGCACAAAGTTTATATTCTTTTTTTGCTTTTTTTCCCCCTGGATTTCACCATGTAGCATAGGCTGGCTTCAAACTCAAGATCTTATTACCTCAGCCTCCCAAGTGCTAGGATTATAGGTGTGTTCTAAGATGCCCAGCTAGAATTAATATCTTCACGAACTCTCTCAGTGGGGTGTGGCTCAAGTGGTAGAGCGCCTACCTAGTAAGTGTGAAGCCCTAAGTTCAACCCCCAGTACCACATCACCCTAAAAAAGTTACCCACTCCTACCCCACAGTCTGTCTGTACCTCTAATATAGAACTTATCACACTGTATCGTGCATACCTGTTTTACAGGTCTGGCTCCCCTACTTGAGTGTGTCTTAACACAGAGCCTAGCATAGCATTTGGAATGTAGTAAAAGCCAAAACAAAGTTGTTGAAAGAATAGGTGGAAGGGGGAATAAGTGGAGCTGGTCCTTAACTCTAATAACTTAGCTGTTTCCTATTTTGTTGGATAAAAGACCTTGCCTTAAGCACCTATTCTGGTGCCCCCGGCTCCAGAGTCCTACCTTGGTGCCCTGCCTGGCATCTCAGTCTTTACAGGAACAGAGCTCTGTCTATTTCTTGCCAGACCTTTTGACACCTGGCATGCTGTTCTGGAAGCCAAGGCCCCATGGCAGGGCCTCTGTCACTGGCTGCCAGACACTCTGGCTGCCAACCACCCGCTTGTCTGGGCTTCCTCCTAGCTTTTGCTACATCCTGGTTACCCAGATGCTTGCTCTACCTGCCTGTCAAGATAGCTGGCTGGGGACTCTGCTGCCACTCCTGGGATCTTGTGCTTTATCCTGGTTCAACTGTCTACTCTTTAAAGTTCTGACCCTTTCTCTTCTAGTTTCTGTACCACCAAATGAGTCTCATTTCTATAGCTGGCCAACTAGAAGATTGGGTAGAGACTATTAATTAAGGTCATGGGTTCTAGATTCTGACTGCAAAGATTTGAATCCCAACTCTTCCACTTATAGTCAGTTGTGTGATCTTGGGGCAAGTCACTTCATCCATCTCTCTGCCTTTTTTTTTTTTTTTTTTTTGTGGTGGTACTGGAGTTTGAACTCCAAGCAGGTTCTCTTACCTCTTGAGCCACTCCATCAGCCTTTTTGTTGTTGTTGTTATTGATGAGATGGGTCTCAATTACTTTTTAGCCTCAAACTGTGATCCTTCTGATCCTGCCTCCAGAGTAGTAGGGTTTATAGGCACGAGCCACTGCGCCTGGCCTCACTTCATCTCTTGCTTGAATTCAGAGCCTACACCTTGAGCCACTCTACCAGCCCTATTTTGTGATGGGGTTTTTCAAGATAGGGTCTCTCAATCTATTTGCCTGGGTGGCTTTGAACCTCGATCCTCCTGATCTCTGCCTTCTGAGTGGCTAGGATTACAGATGTGAGCCTCTGGCGCTCGGCCTTACTTCATCTCTTTGAATCACAGTTTGTTCATCTGAAAAATGGGCATGAAATAATACCTACATCATAAGATCTCAATGTGAGACTGATTTTTTTTGTAATACTGGGAATTGAACCTAGGGCCTTACACATGCTAGATGACTGCTATACCACTGAGCTACATTACCCTCAGCAGATCCATTGTGACATTTTTTTTTCTGGTAGTCCCATTGTGATATTTAAATAGTATACACCAGATCCATTGTGACCTTTTTTTCTGGTAGTCCCATTGTGATATTTAAATAACATAATATGTGGTGGAGCATATCTGTAATCTTAGCACTCAGGAGATGAGGCAGGAGGATCATGAGTTTGAGGCTAACCTGGGCTACATAGCAAAACCCTGTATAAAAATAAATAAATAAATAAGATACAGTTGCTCCTCAGCTTACTGATGGGGTTACATTCCATTGTAAACAGGAAATAGCATTAGGTTGAACATATATTCTCTGTATATTGTATTATATTATCTGTCTTTGAATATATATGGACCTATCATATACCATTGCTTAGTACAGCGCAGAATTCTGGTTATTTCCCCTTGTGATAATGTGGTTGACTGGGAATTGTAGCTCACTCTTTCTGTGCAGCATCCTGAGAGTATCATACCAAGTATCAGTAGCTCAGGAATGAGTCAAAATTCAAAATTCAAAGTGTGGTTTTGTCTGGGTGCTGGTGGCTCATGCCTGTAATCCTAGATACACAGAAGGCAGAGATCAGGAGAATCATGGTTCAAAGCAAGCCCAGGCAAATAGTTCAGGAGACCCTATCTCGAAAAAACCCATCACAAAAAAGGGCTGGTGGAGTGGCTCAAGGTGTAGGCCCTGAGTTCAAACCCCAGTACTGCAAAAAAAAAAAAAAAGAAAAAGAAAAGAAAATATTGTTTCCACTGAGTGTGTATTGATTTCACAACATCAGATTGTCAAAATATCCCTACGTTGAACCATCATAAACCAAGGATTCATCTGTAATATGCTTACCACAGTACCTGGCACATAGTAAATATCCAATACTGTTTGCTATCATTATTTTTACATTTCCAGTATCTAGGAAAGAACTGGCACTCAGCAAACGTGTATTGAGAAGGGAGGACAAGAAGGAATAACAATCCAAGTTATTTACTTTCATGATCAAAGTTAACTCCATCTGCTAATCTCACTCCCCCCTCAGGATGAAAATACCTGAAGGTCATTTGGTTCTGTCATTCAGCTATTTCTTAAATCCCACTTCCTCTAAGAATCCTGTGGCAGTTGAAATGGCTTTGCTGTTCCCAGTCTGCCTAGAGAGAGCTCAAACTCTCAGAACTGCCCACCTCCACTTTTTACCACAATCATGCCCTCAAGTGCACTGCACCCTCGATGTGGCTAGTGTGAATTGTTTGGATTACATATTTTACACTTTAGCCCAGTCCCCCACTCCCCACCGCATGTACATGCACTTGCACTGCCCGTTAGACCTTGTGGTCTGATTGTCAGGGAAAGTAATGTATGGAAACTAACAAAGAGAGAACCTTGGACAGACCAATGCTTCCGAAATGTTTTGTGATGAAGATGAAGGCGGGAAGCCGGAAGCAGAAGCTGGGGAGGGGGTAGGACTTGTGTCTCCACTTACTCTTCACCCCAGCAGGGGCAGAAAGCATGCCGCCTCTTTTCTGCTCATTGGCCACATTCCTCTCAGAGGCCAGAGGGGCAAGCCAGGACAATGCAAATGAGCTGTGGATGGGATTTCGCCAAGGGGCCTCCAAAGGGAGAGCAGGGGGCTGACTAGGAGGGACTAGAATAGGAAGGTGCCTTGTGTTTCTTAGCACCTTCTTTGTTTCTCCAGGCTGCAAGCAAACTACTCTCTTCTGCCGGATCTGTACCAAAGTGCAAAGTGTCCCTCACCACGTATGCCTGAGGCTGAGAGCACTCTGCAGGCCGGGTGGCTGAGTCTTCAGCTTTTGCTATGATACTCAGACTCAGGGGGATTCATGGGGCACCCATTGTGTGCAAAGCCCTATACTGGAAGCTTTCAATGACATGCTTTAGCTGTGGGATGAGACAGCAGACAAGTGATGGTTGAGCATGAAAGATCAAATGAAACTACAAGGAGCAGCTCAAAGGGGACAAATTTTGCTAATTCCTTGCCAGCTTCCTACTACAGACCCTCTGGCTTCATTTGACCCAATCCAGAAAAACATGCTGTGAGGATTTGCGGGGGCGATGGCATGGCCAGGGATCCTTACGTCTATTTAAGTGGTCTGGGTCCAGGACAGCTTCTTAACTCAGTCTCAAGCTCCCTACCCGCCCACCACCGACCCCTGCCATTAACGACTGAAGGTGGTTTTCTCTTGGCAAAGTTGTCCTATGTGTCTGATGCAAATGCCCCAGGGACCCCACAGAAATGTTTGTAAACTTCCAGCCCTATCTGTACTTCCGCGGACTCCTCCCTCAAGTGAGGCCGGCTGTTGGAGCTGGACCTTTGCTAGGAACTCAGAGCTGCCTGCCATTTGGGAATGGGAATGGGAAACGGAAGCAGAAGGCCCGCGGTCCCTCACCTTCCTTCTTCATGTGTAAAAAGAAAGCTCCAACAATACTTTATGGGGTTAAGCTCCTTATAAAGAAATGAGCCTCCTTTTTCCTGTGCGGAAATCATGCTTTTTTGCTACTGTGTGTTTCAAGTACACTGTAAAAACCATTCGCTAGGATTCACGAAACCCATTCCCCGAAGGCAGAGCGGAGGGGGAGGGCACTGGGAACGGAGGGAGAGAGGGCGAGGGGCGGGGCTAAGGACGGCGACCGTGCGAAGAATTTGAGGGATGAGTCATCAAAAACAAGTTGGGAAAGGGAACGGAACTAGTCATCTGAGCTGGGAAAGAGACGAGCATTCATTAGACGCAGATCATGTCAATCACGTCTGCTCTGCAAATCACCTGCGTCTCCCGGGCTTGTCAGACCGGAAAAAGCATCTTGGGAGGCTGTCTAAAGCCTTTGAAATCGGAAAAGGCCGAGCGCGAGCGAACCGTCGCAGGAATTTGTGGCATTGCGGGCAGGCTTGGTAGAAAGATGGCGTTTGCCACCAAGGTCACATGGCCTGTAATGGAACTAAAACGAAATATTAGCTGAGAACAATAGGAACGGCCTCCATGGGGCCAGATTTTCAGGAGTTGTCTCAATTCCAAGTATTTTTTTTCCCGATTAGACTCATTTGTATTTGTCAGAACCCGTGTTCTAGACACACGTCTTCACAACTATGTGAAGGGGTGGAGTTTCTCTGGGGCTGTTTTACCTTTGAGAGCCTGAAAGGGGAGGGGGACGCCCAGGTGCCAGGGTGGCTGTTGAAGCAGGAGACAGCACGTCCCAGGACAGAAGGCACCCACCAGGGTATTGGCGAGCCTCCAGAGAGCAGCAAGGGAAGCTGATTCTGCCAGGCTCTGTGAATCTTAAAAGATCTGTCAGGGTCAGTTCTAGGCACTATGGTCTAATGTCTCACCTGTTCAAAAAGATTGCCCCGGCAAAAAGAGCAACTTGGCTAGGTGCCTGTTTCATTGTATCAGATAAGTTCTTCTAAGGTGAAACTTTGCTTGATTCAGGATAAGAAATGTGAGCTTCATTAACCCATTTGTTTTTACGTTCTTTTGTGACTATAATACACTTTGGTTTCCTCACAAGTGTTGCTTTTGGAAAGTTTGAACCTTGTCTTGACTAAAGGATAAAAAACGGATTTGTTCACTTGGCTAGTATAGTTAGACGGCCTTCACTTGCACTTCTGTATTATAGGGACCAAGGAAGAGTTGGGGCATATGAAAGTAAGAGATCCAGCTGGACACCAGTGACTCACGCCTGTAATCCTAGCTACTCAGGAGGCAGAAATCAGGAGGATCTCGGTGCAAAGCCCAGACAAATCATTTTCCAGACCCTATCTCGAAAAAACCCATCACAAAGAAGGGCTTGTGGAGTGGCTCAAGTGGTAGAGTGGTAGAGTGCACGCCTTAGCAAGTGTGAGGCCCCTGAGTTCAAACCCCCAGTGTCGCCAAAAAAAAAAAAAAAGTACAGATCCAAGAATTGAAACAGTCTTAAGATAGTTGATATATATTTTTTTGCCTTTTGGCCATTTTCATGCCCTGCACTATCATATGCTCCCCCAATCCATAATCAGTACTTAAACTGAGAACTGTCCCAGGATTCACAAGCAAACAGGAAAACCTGACAAGGCTAAGCCTAGGAAACAGAAACTCAGACTTCAAAGGTACCTGAGAATGGAAGCAGTGGCAGAGATTGACCTTTTCACTAGCTCAGTCCTGGCCATTCCAATTCAAGCCATCTCCCCATCCTCCCTCTACTATAGTATACTCCATTGTGAGGCATCACCAAACCACTCCAGTTTTTTTGTTTTTCGAGATAGGGTTTCACTGTGTTGGCCAAGCTGATCTCTAACCCACAATCTTCCTGCCTCAACCTGTGTATCTGGGATTACAGGAGCCCCAGCCTCTCCAGGTTTTATTGCTCACTTTGAATCTATTCAGGAGTAGGCTTTGAGGGAAAAGGGGGCTACCATCTGTCTGCTCTTTTCTCTGAGGCACTGCTTATCCCTTCTTTAATTTTCTAGAGGGGCTATAGGAATCCTCAGTGCAGCCTCAAGAAAACAGGTTTCTTGAGGAGTCATTCTAAGTCAGTCATCCTAGAAAAATCTAGCTCATTCAGGAGGGAAGAACGCTTAAACCTGGGCTCATGGGGGAAGCAGATCCTTTTACTTCCTTGGTCACCCTTAGAGTTTCATGACAATTTCTGTAATCAAATCTGAGAGGAAGGTTTTGTGTCATCTATTATACAGATGCTTGTCATCCCATGAGAATGGGTGGAAGGAGGAGGATGTAGCAAATCTAGTCCTATAGTGCTCACAGCAGAAACCTGGGGAAAATAGAAACTTTGGCAACACAGAAAAGGACAGAAACAGAAAGGAGACCTGGAACAGCACTTTCCCTCTCTTCCTATTTGTTTCCATTTCACAGACCCCAGAAGGTTTCTAAATGTCTGGTTCTACCCTATTGGAAGGAAGCTAGTTCCATTTCTAGGTGCGGGGTGGCAGCACAAGGCTCCGAATTTTGGAAGGAGGGGAAGGAGGCTGCTATATCCACTCTTTGACACCAGGTGGCAGCAAATCATAACCATAGCAATAAAGAACCGGACCTTGAGAGCCCTTGAACTATTTTCCTTCCCCTCCCTGTTCCCCACAAGGAATTGAAAAATAAGAAGGTTTTCAGATATGAGGGATAACCCTCCTTCAGTAAAAATGCTCGACTCCTCAAGCTAGAGCCACTTCCAGCTGCAGATTCCTAGGATTTAAATATGGCATTATTCCCTGCCATTCCCAGAGACCTATTTCTCAGCTTCAGATAAGGAAAAAAAGTGATCTTCGGGACTCTTTCTAAATGCCTCTCCCCTCCAGAAGAGTTGTTCTTCTTCAAGGAGGTCAACTGGATAACCCCAGGCATGAGGACCTGGGAGGTTCTGCTCAAATTCAGCCCATGGAAGGGGATGAATGCTCTTATATGGGTATGCTGGGAATGACCTTGTCTAAAAAAGTTGTGATGTAGTTGACCAGCCCAATGCCTTTTCCAGTCAGACATGACTGCTTCCATTGTCCTCGGACATGCTTCATAAAACCCATTCCTAGACTTCTCCATCTGGAGTGCTGACTTCTCTCAGTTATTTAACTGTCAGATCTGTCCCATCTGTTGGGCCCAGATCAGTCTCCATGAAGCCATGGAGACTGTGTCCCCCAGTCTGTGGGACTACCCCTCTGGCTAAATGACTATAACAGTGCATGCCATTTGCCCTGTTCTTCTATTTTATTTCTTTATTGTTTTGGTGGGACTAGGGTTTGAACTGAAACCTTCTTGCTTGTAAATAGGCACTCTATGGCTTGAGCCACGCCTTAGTCTATTTTGCTCTGGTTATTTTGGAGATGGGGCCTCACAAACTATTTGCCTGGGCTGGCCTTGAACTGTGTTTTTCCCAATCTCAACCTCCTAAGTAACTAGGATTACAGGCATGAGCCACCGGTGCCTGGCTTTTTTGGTGGTACTGGGGTTTGAACTCAGGGCCTCACACTTGCTAGGCAGGCACTCTACCACTTGAGCCACTCTACAAGCCCTCTTCTACTTTATATTATAGTTATTATTAGTGAGCATATCTCCCCTACAAAATTGTGAAGTCTCTGGGGGGCAAGAACTACATCTTATTTCTGATAAATACAGTTTGGGCCCAATAAATCATCATAATAATATCCTACATATGTACAGCCCTTACAGTTTACAAAGTACATTCATATACACTTTCTCATTTAATCCTCACAGCAACCCTTTGAGGTAGGTGTTATCTCCCCTATTTTAGAGATGAAAAAATAGACTTGGAGAAGTTAAGCAACTTGCCCAGGGTCATATAGCTAGGAGGAGGTGGAGGTGGATCTGAAGGCAGTCTTTTTGACCCTCAGTCCAGTTCTTTCAACTTTCTATACCTGAACTGTTGTCTGGAAATTCCTTCTTGGAGACTGAAGCCATGAGGGCTCCTCTTTGGGAATGGGGAGGAGGGGCAAAGATCTAAAGGCCAAAGTCCCCTCCTTCCATTCCTGCTCCCTCCTCTCCACTCCTGTTTCCAAAGAGAATTTCAGAATGCAGTCTTACTTTGTTTAAGAATGGCTGGTGTGAGATGTCCTTGTGGATAAGAGAGAAAAATGTAGGGTAAAAACAGGACAGGAAGGTATATTCACAGCTGGTGACTAATGAATTTTCATGGGCCTGGAGGGTAGTTCCCAGACTGTCTGATCATATTTTTTTGTGAAACAGGGTCTTGCTATGTAGCTGGCCTTGAACTCTTGATCCTCCTGCTTAGCATCCTGAGTGGTGGGATTATAGTCCACCCAGCTTTGTCCAATAATTTTATTAATGACTTGGATGAGGACATTGATGATTAAATTTGTAAATGACATGAAACTGGTTTCAGAAGAGGGGAGTGAGGGATAAAGGAGAATGATGGAGGGGGTGAATTCAACTACAATGTATTGTAAGAACTTTTGTAAATGTCACAATGTACTCCTAGTAAACCATAATAAAAACAATAAATTAAAAAAAAAGAAAGATCCCAAGAGATCATAATGAACCAAGAAGATGAAAGGTAAAGTTTCAGAGCTCAATTCCTCAAATACAAATGCTTAAGTGCAATGTAGGAAAGCCGTGACTTCCTACTAATCTGTGTGAAAAGGTTTCAGGTTTGTGAGGTGACTGCCAGCTCATTACTTTTGACATTAGCTCCACAAATGCTAATGTGGTTGGAGCTAGAACAAGGGAGATCACAGTTCTGCTTTCTGCTCTGCTTATAGGCCACAGTGGAAGACTGTCTTTAGCCTTGCACATTGGATACTAACAGGGATATTAGCAACCTGGAGCAAGTACAGAAGAGAGAGACCATGAGTGTGAGAGGACTTACATTGTGTATGAATTACTGGAGCTGTTTAACCTGGTTCTCCAGGGTGAACAGGATGGTGCTGGTGGTGTGGGATCCACTATTCAAATACATAGAAGAGGTATTCACTTTGTTTTGCTTTAGAAAAGGGCACGGACGGGAGCAAAGGGTGGGTGCTACAGGGAAACTGACTTTGACTCAACCAAAGGAGGAACTTGATAATGGTTCAAGATGATCTAGTATGCAATGGTTGGCCTTGAGAGAAAGATTTTCCCATCACTGGAGGTATTTAAATAGAGGCAAGATAACTGCATGGCAAAGAGGTTGCATAAGGGAATCAAGCATCAGATCATAAAGGAGGGGAGCTAGGCCACTGGTAAGGCTGTTTCTGACACTATAATTTTGAAATTCAAGTGTGGGGCGGGGATGGAGATGAAAATAGCTGTAAGCCCTCAGAGCAGGTACCTCTTAACTAGTTATTATCTCTGCTTCCAATCTCCTCCTCCTCCGGCCCACCCTGCACCTCTGCTCCAGAAATATTTCCCTGAATACTTTACCATGAGACCTTCCAGCTCAAGTATCATAAGATCTCAGTAAGCCTAGAGGTCATCTGGTTCAGCCCTTTATCAGGCACTTTCGTTGCCTTTGCATCAGCCACATGGAGTGGTTGTCCAGTCACTGCTTGACTATCTGTGGTGACAGAGAGTTGCCTTTGGGCAGTCCATTCTAATTGCAGAGTACTACTAATCTTTAGAAAGTTCCTTCCAAACACAGCAAAATACTGTTAGGGTGTTGGGATTAGGGAATTTGTTTCTTCTCTGATTTTGAAACTGTTGATAATAAACTTCAAAGGATTTCAAGAGGCTGGAATCATGAGCTGAAACTTTTATTAAAATTTTTCATTATAAAAAAGAAAAGTAAAAGAGCAACTTCCTTATGTTGAACCCAAATCTGCTTTCCTATAACGTCCATCCATTAGATCTTGGAGCATTTGGAGTCACACAGAACAAATCTACAGCTTCCTCTCCCTCCCTGTCCCCCTCCCCCAGCCCATATGACTTGCCAACAGTATACAAATTTCTCCAGGGATTCTCTAATCCACTCTTTCTCTGGACATACTTTGTTCATATCTCCCTTGAAGTCTGGTACTGAACAGAGGGCATCAGCTGTGGTCTGATCAGTGCAGAGTAACACAAGGTGATCACCTTCTTTATTTTGAATGATATAATCTTATTAATATAGCCCGAGGTCACAATAGTTTCATAGCAACCAAACCATGCTTTAGACTCATAACAAATTTTGATTTACTCTAGAAACCCTGTATGCCATCTCTCTCATATGCTACACTCATGCTGTTACGTTTTGGAATTCAAATAAGGGAGTTTACCAGCTTCATGTAATTTGTACATCTGATCTAATGACATTAAAACAGAACCCTTTTGTGTGTAATTACCTCAGCAGGTAAGAGCTCACCTAGGTTTACCTTTACTCATCCTGCATTCTTCTGTGTTGTCCCAAGAGTGTGGACAGAATGTTTTGTCAAACTCCAGATTATGGGTGTAACATTCTCCTTATTTACACAGCCAAGCTCCCTATCAAAGGAAATGAGCTGAGTGGGAAATGGTTTTTTCACCCTGAATCCATGAAGAGACCAAGCAATCCTTCACTTCCTTTTGTAAGTGCTTCTCAATGATCCTTTTAATCATCTCCCTCCCCTCCATCAGAACCATACTTATTGATCTAAAATTGTGGAATTAATCTTTTTTCATCTGTAAGATGGTGGGGCCACATTTGTCCATCTCTAGGCAGCAGCACACATCTCTTCCATTCTCCATAAGGTTTTCAAGGCTGTCATCAGTTGTCCTGCAACTGAGTTGCACGTCCTCCAAGTGCTGTAGGCTATTATTGACCCAGATGATGAGATGGGAGTTTCTCTGAGCAGCTGAAGGCTCTCTGGGATTACACTGCCTTCAGGATCTTCTCTTGGGCATCCACCTTGTCCTTTCTATTCTGAAAGGCCTTCTCCTTGCAGAAGAAAAGGAGCAGAAGTGGAGCTCAGGAGGTTTTGTTTTCTCAATAGAAAACCATTAGTAAAAAGAGTTCATTCAGGGCATCCTGTCACTTATCCAGCACTACTAAAATCTTTTGCTGTGACAAAGATCTTTGTGGCCCACCTTGCCAATCTCATTTTCCCCTGTTAAACTTGAAGCTTCTATTTTGGTCAGGCCAGTCCCCTCACTTCTCCTCAAGCATACCTAGGCCTCATCTCCATGCTGTGCCTACTCCCCCTTCCATCCTTCTATAGCCTTTCCTACAATTTCTCCTGTCCTTGTAACTTTTACAGACAACTGAGGTCACATACACATACTCATTTAACGTAGTTCAGTTTTGTCTTTCTGACAGTATGCACCCCAAAGTGGGTGTCTTCCATCCCTTATTATATATAAAGTAGCACAGGGCCAGGCCTACAGTCCTAGTAACCATTCTTCTATGGAGATTTCCATAGTGACCAACCTCTGACCCTTCACACACACTACAAATTCAGATCCCAAGATAGCTGTGTCCAGCTCCTTAAAGGACTAAAATAGAAATCAGATAAATCTAGGGATGCAGGCTGAAACTAATGTAGACAGTAATGATTTGTACAATGGGGAATAAAATCCTAGTGTATCCTAAGCTCTTCAAATGAAGAGCTGGGTTGTTCGCTGGGCTCAGGGCTGATGGTCTGCAAGGGGGCCGGGAACCTCAATCTAAACAAGCACAGAATGGACTGTTGGTTCGGTTGAAATCCCACCAGTCTTGGATATTACCTCTTCTACCCAGGCTTTTCAAAGGCATGAGGATCAACTGTAATCTATCACCGAGGGGTCCCTAATAGGATTTGAGCTTGTTTTGCTATGGCACGTTGACGAGGCAATGTCTAAATCTCCTCCATGTAGAGAACCTCCTAATTTTGAGGCTCCCCCTCCCAGAATGGTAGGCTCAGTTTGGAAATATCTGAAGTGGAGCAATTGAAGGTTGGAACATGAAAATAAAGACTTAGTTGACCTCAAAAGATGATGTAATCCAGTCCTTTGCTTTCAAGAAGATGAAGGATACTGGTACATTCCTTAGTAGCCATTCATTCCATTTGGCAACTGCTATTGAGGACTTACTGGGTGCCCAGAAGTATCTCCTCTCCACAGTAGAGTCCTTCCTTGGGTTTCCCTTGATCCCATTTTCCTCCCCTCTATCATTTTCAGAGGAAATGGAACACACAGGTCACGAGAGAATGCAGCTCTGTCCTTTCTTAGGAGTCACATTTTGAAGATGGTAATAGCACACTTGTCACAGAATAGGTGCCCTGCAACCATTGAATGTTACATCTGCCTCCTTTCTAAATAAAAAAAAGACAACCCCACCACCCAGCCCTTTGGCATACTGCTTTGCTTTTTTCTAGACTCTCTCCATTTTTCTACCTATGTTAGAAATGTGTTGACCAAGGGTGGACCCATTCATGCTTGGAAGGCATAATCAATGGCAGGTAGAGTGGAACAAATTGAGGACTGTGGGAAGGATCATATATTACTAGGTTGTATTATAGGTCTGTTTCTAACACTAATGTGATGGGCTTTGGGGAGCCCAGTTCCCCAACTATAGAGTAAGTGGTTGGACTAGATGACTCTGCAATCACCTCTAACACTAGTGCTTGGATTACTTCTAGGCACCTCCATGCTGTGTTTTTGTCACTATATGCTAGTATCTATGTTAGTATTGAAAAGAAGAAAGGAAAGAAGGAAGAGAGAGGGAGAGAGGGAAGGAGGGAGGACAGCAGTTCTAAAACTGTGAACTCATTCCACTTGCGCACCTTCTCCCCAGTCCTTCTTTTAACTATATGTGTGTTACGCTGATCAGGGCCCATCTCTCTGTCTCATGCACCTTATTAGTATATTAGTTCTGGGCTCTGGATTTTGTACATATTACGTGTTGGTCCTGTCCTGGTTGTGATGGTCTAGCTCCCTCATTTTGTCAGGGTCACTTTGAAGAATTCTATTCCTGGCTTCTGAGGTATCAAGCAAACCTGCCCAATTGCCACTTGGTGAGCAGATTCCACGTTCAGTTCAGTCCTTCAAGTCACCAAGAATAATAGCAAATACCACGATGCTAACCCTGTGGAGCCAGAATCCATCCCCCTCCAGTTGTCAGGGAGCCATTGATGACAATCCTGGAGGGAAATCTCCCCAGGGCTTTAATGACTTCTCCAATTGGAATTCACAGAACAGGAAAGAAGCATCCTGGGGAAGGGGGGCCCTGCTCTGTCAGTCACCCAAGGCCAGGGAGTGCATGTGGTTGATGCTTCACACACTGGATTTAGATAGGAAAGAAAGAACAGCAGCGTGGCAGAGGTCGAGGTTAAGTCTCCTCCCAGCCCCAGACCAAGATGAGGGCAGGGTGGTAGTGATGGCAGCAGAAAAGGAGGAAGAGGAGGAGGAGGAGGCAGCTGGTACAGAGGAGGAAGGAAGGATTATTTTTGCTGTTTCATTAGGAGGCCCTAGGTGCTGGGAGGAGGCTTCAGCTGCAGGAACCCAGAGCACTGGGGTGGGGGGCGGGGATGGGGACAGCAACTTGATTAAGATCTGGAGAGGCTTTCATGCAGGAGGCCCAGGGGCCAGTGGAGTGCAGCCCAGACTTATATGAGCTCAAAGGTAGGGCAGGGCAGTCCCAATTGCCTGAGTCCTAGCCTGCAGGGGCGCCCTGCTCTAGGGCTGTTGGGGCAAGGCCTATGCAAGGGAGGCAGGTTGGGAGTGCTAACTGGATTTTTTTATTTTTATATCAAGACACTGTGTTTAAAATTTTTACAAAGGACAAACTCCATGGGTTTCCGTTAGTGTTTTAAGAACTTTTCTTTAAAAAAAAAAAAAGCCGACAACAACAACAAAAAACACCGCTTTTTTGAAAGAGAAATGATAGACACAAAAGAGACTAAAGAAAATGGGGCAAATTTCTGATAGCATTTCCCCAAGAGCAGAGGCAGAACCCAGATTATATACCAAGGGGCCCAATAATAACATGGCTTCCACAGTACCTTGTTCACCAAGCCTAGGGTCCCCTGGTCTAGCCAGGCCAATGTTGCTGGCCTATGGAAGAAGCATGTCACCCTGCAGGCTCTGCAGCCCTTTACGGGGACACAGAGCTGGTTGGAAATTTCTCCTAGATGGCCCTCCAGCCCCATCCATCCTTAGCCCCTTCCTCCTTTCACCCCATGGTCTTGCTTGAATCTGTTTCTTTTGGGGGATCCTTTTCCTTGGTCTGATTGTGTGAATACTGGAGGTTCCAGAACCAGATAGACCTGGGCTTAGAGCTCTCCTTTTCAGAGCCTCTTAGCACTCCTGGGTTGGAAAAGCACTTGTTCCAAATTTTTTTTAAAAAAAATCAACAAAAACAAGACCCAGAAAAAAGACCAAGTCTGGGGGAGGAAGAGCTATTCTGCTCTTTAAAGCTCCCAAGTCTGGAGTTGGTCGATGGTGCAGTTCCGAGAGAGGTCAAAGGCGAGCACCAAGGGGGTGTCCAGCTGTTGCTTTCGGTCCCCCCAGGAGTGTCTGTGGTCAGGCTCAGGGAGCTGGTTTCAGCTGCTGTTCCACGGGTCCTCGGTTTACTGAGGACTCCTTTGTGTCCCCATTTGAAGGGTTTGCTCAGGTTTACTTCAGAATTTGTGGTTTTGTACATGCGGGTGCATGTCCACATCTGTCTATGTCTGTGCAGATGGGTCTGCTGTAGGATGTGTGTGTGTGAGGATGCGTGTGTGTGAGGGTGTGTGTGTGTGTGTGTGTGTGTGTGTGTGTGTGTGTGTGTGTGAGGGAGGGAGCCAAAAGATGAGCTGTGCTCCGGGCTAGAGCTATACCCGGGTAGTGGAGTGTGAGTGGGGCAGCCCAGTACTGTTGAACCCTGCAGCAAAGGTGTTATAGGGGTGCAATGTCTGCAACCCAACCAGGGAGTTGGGGATCATAGTGATGGTGTTTGGGGTCATGAGTGGGATGTCATCAGGGGAGCGCCGCAGGGTCAGGGTATAGTCGGGCAATGCAGTGAGGCGCAGTGTGTCGTGGGGAGGACCTGCCTCGCACTCATGGTGAGTGGGGCCCAGCTGTAATGCTGCCAGCTCCTCCTCAGGAGCAGCTCCCAATTCAGGGGCCCCAGCACCCCTCTGGGGGCTAGGTTGCCGCAGGGGTTCCTGGCGCCGTTTGTCCTTCCTGTAGTAGAGGGCAGCAAAGGCCAGAACATTGAGGAATAGGAGTGAGGCTCCCACAGCAATGGTGACACTTAATTCAGTGGAGTAGTCTCGAGGGTTCTCCACCAGGAGTGGCCCTGCATCCTGGTCCCCGTTCCAGGACCCTTGGGCGTTCTCGTTGCTGTAGGCAGGGGAGATGGCTGGCCTCTTGGTGCTCCAGGTCTTGCCGTTGGGCCTGCGGGTGATGTGGGAGCTGTGGGTGGTATCTGGGGGCGGCACTTTGGTGGTTGTGGATGTATAGTGGAACATGTCATGCAGGTTGTACAGGTGGGGCACCAGATGTTTCCAAAAGGCCACTTTAGTAGCTCGGTAATGATCACGGACCCTTGGTTTCAGCCCGATGTGAAGGTAGAGTTGGTCCCGGGGATTGTATTTGGACCAGGCCACTTCCTCAAAGCGGTTAGCCTTGGTGTGAATGAACTTGGTATCCTGGGGGACGGGCTTGTTGGGGTCCCTGAAATACCACATGGAAATCTGGGGTCACCACTCTACCTGGAGAAGGAAAGGGCCCAGCCTCCTTCCTCTCACACCCACCCATAAATCTCTTCCCCAGTCTAAAACTTCCCACCATTTCCATCTTTTTCAGGGTCCCACCCTCTGTCCATACCCCCTTTCTTCCCCAGGGCTTGAGCTCCTTGTACCCTCAGCAGGCATCAAGGAAGCTGTCTCATTCTTCCCTGTGCTTATCCACTGACATCAGGCTATGTAGATGCTTTGTCTTCTCACATGCTACTGAGCACCTATCAATCTTTTCAGTTGACCAGTTTTGCTAAGAGCCCTTTAAAGGGCTCTTTCTGAATGGACTCTAGTCCCATTTCATATGGCCTCTGACAGCTAACCTTGAATCTCACAGTTGTGCCAGTAACTCACTGCCTCAGCCCTGATGCTAATAAGGTTTTGAGTATTAACATAATTTTTCTTTTTTGGTGCTGGACACCAGGGCTCCTTGGGCATGCTAAGCAGGTGCTCCACCACTGAGCTACACTCTCAGCTCCTTCAACAAAAAATTGAAGAAGGGAAAATGGCACAAAATCTCCAGAAGGGGTGGTAGGAAGGGAAATGAAGGAGTTAACAAGCAAGATTTGGGGAAGATTGTAGGAAAGGAGATGATGGAAGACGTTAGATAGAGGAGCAGAGGGCAGGGCATGCCAGGGTCCCAAAGAAGAAAACACCCCATTTTCTCCTTACCCAGTCTTGGCAAAGTTGGTCCAATAGGTCATGACGACAGCACTAAGCATAACATCATTCTTGGAGAAGTTGCAGGGGAAAAGGTCAGTGGGGCCTACCATAGGGACACCAAAAACGTAGGGTACTTCATCCCCATGAGCTGCATCTGACCAAGCAGGCTTCATGAGACTCTGGCAGTGATGGTAGAAGGCATAGAAGTAGGTAGGCGAGCCATAGCGGGCATGCAGATCGGCTGTTACCACTGAGGGCTCCACCCACTGGTGGTCAGTGAAGAGTGCCACCAGTGTTTTACGACGGGTCTCAGGGTTGTCACGGTCTGCCCAGTCTGTGTACATGAATTTAATGGTCTCCCGCAGGGTGTCCTTACCCTCTGGATAGCCATACAGATTGTCCACAAAGTTAGAGACGGAATAGTCAAAGTCAGTGCCAGAGACACCATCCTCAGGGTCAACCACCCCTTCCACGAACTTGAGACCCTCGCCCTGGTTGACACCTAGCATGATGTCATAGTTGAGGAACTCTCCCTGTTCCATGAGGATCTCAGGGTCATCAGGAATTACATCACCATCAATCACAGGGCCAAAGGCCACATGATAGCGGGCTGGCTGGATGTCCTGCTCTACCAGCTCCTTGGCGCTCTTTTGCCGAAGACAGTCTACCATATCCACAGTGTCCAGCACATTACAGCCCACTTTGTCTGCCAGCAGGCTGGTGTACTTCACTGGTTGGTAGTTCACAGCCCAGCTGGACAGAGCAGAGCCACTCTGGATGATGGCCCTCTGGAAAAGCCCTACAGAAGATAGGTGGCACTGGGTCAGATCTGTTGTGTCACACATGGCCATAAAATATCTCATTCCTTTGTTACTGAGGCCACCCTATGAGGTGAATGGGCTGGGAAGGAGGAACAAGTCTTTTGGCAGGGGATGATGTGGACTAGGACCAGAGGAGGAATTGCCGAGCTCTTTCCTTGACTGGTTCCCTCCTTGGTTTCTCCACTGCTTCCCTGTTCTGGTGCAATGGTTGGTAGCTTGGGGGTTAAGGAAATGCCAGGGAGAATTAACCTATTGGGTCCCAGACATCAGCCTCCTTATGCTCCTTCTCTTTATCACTCCTTGTCTCTCCCTCTTGCTTCCTGCCCAGCTGGGTCCAGCTCTGTGCCAGCGCACCACCAGGGAGCTGGCGCTTATGCCACAAAGGGGTCTTTTTCATGAGAGATGAGAAATGCAGGCAAAAGAGAGCCCCACATTCTGGGAGATTGGGAGAAGGATCCCAAGGGCAAAGGCCTTGGGGTCTGAAAGTCTCCCAGGCACATGCCCTCCCAGTCTAGAGTCCCCACAGAGACTTCCCTTTTGCTGAGGCCACTGACATAGCATATCCAGATTTCCCCTGAGCTGAGAGTGACCCAGCCTCCCAACCTCAAAAAGAAGTGGATTTTTCCTCTAGGAAAAAAGTGTTGTCACTCTCTCTCTGGACTTGATATTCCAAGGGAGAATTTGGCTCTCAGGCGTACAATTCCATTGCTCCAACAGAAAGGCAGTTTGCATGGGCAGAAAGAGAGGGAAAGAAATAAAGATTACTACTTAGAGAGCCTCATTTTTCCTGATTCTCCATGAGACAATTATAGAAAGGCACAAAGAACAAATCTTGTTTTTGTTTTGTTTTGTTGCCATGCTGGAGATGGAACCCAGAGTCCCACACATTCTACGCAAGTGCTCTACCACTGAGCTACATTCCCAGCCCAAAAGAACAAATCTGTGAAGAAGCCAGATCTCCAGACACACAAGACCCCTATGATACAGAGCAAAGCACCATTCCAGGAAAGGTTTTCTCCTCCCAGAAAAGAGTCTCCAGTGAGAGGAGGCTCTGATCCTCTCTTCAGCCACCCCCACAACCTATCAGTTCACCCTTCTTTGAAGAAAAATGGAGGATTACTGCCATGTTCTCTGCCTTCCTGATGTGTCACACATGGCCATAAAATACCTTATTCCTTTGTGATTGAGGCCACCCTATGGGGTGAATGGGCTGGGAAGGAGGAACAAGTCTTCCTCTCTTCTCTGTCTCTGCCTTCCTGTCTTTCTCTGTCTCTCTCTGTCTCTCTGTGCTGGGGATGGAACCCAGGACCTCAGGCAAGCTAGGCAAGCACTCTAGCCTCCCCCCATTCTCTCTCTTTAGAGATGTGAATCCCACCTTAGTTTTCCCTCTCCAGGGTAGTCTCCGGAGGGGCAGAGAAAGAAGTTCTAGGTCAGGGAAAGTGATTCTTCTCTCAGAGACAGGTCTTCTTCAAAGAGAGTCTGCAAGTCTTCCTGTGAGAAAAATCACTAACTCATGGGGTCAATGTCAGTGAAAAAGAAAGCGTCCTCTCTCACAGATTTCCTTACTTCAGAAAAGAGCACTTATTTCAGGGATATCTTTCTTCATAAGAAGTTCAGCTTTACCTCTTAGAGATAGAATGTTCTCTATAGTCTAAAGGTGGAATGAGCCGGATGCTGGTAGCTCTTGTCTGCAATCCTAGCTACTTAGGAGGCAGAGATCAGGAGGATCACGGTTCAAAGTCAGCCCCGGCAAATAGTTCCTGAGACCCTCTCTCGAAAAAGCCTAACACAAAAAAGGGCTGGTAGAATGGCTTAAGTGGTAGATTGCCTGCCTAGCAAGTGTGAGGCCCTGAGTTCAGACCCCAGTACTGCCAAAAAATATAAAGAAATTAAAAAAAATAAAGGTGGAGACAACATTCCCTTGCTGAGCAAAACAGGGCCTGTTCAGTCCCTTGGAAAGGTCATTAGTAGAAGGACTCACTGGAGAGAAACTAAAAATGAGTCTCCCTTTGGTGGGTTGTGAAACCCAGGAGGTCTGCAATCCAGTAATAGACCACTGTCCCTCAGAGAAAGCTCACCTTAGGGCTGAGGGTATGGCTCAAGTGGTAAAATGCTTTTCTATCAAGCACAAGGCTCTGAGTTCAAACCCCAGTATGAGAGAGAGAGAGAGAGAGAGAGAGAGAGAGAGAGAGAGAGAGAAAAGAAGAAGAAGAAGAAGAAGGAGGAGGAGGAGGAGAAAAAGAAAAAAGAAAGAAGAAAGAAGAGGGGTTGGGGTGGGGAGGAAGAAGGAAGAAACCACCACCCACCTCCCAGGCCAGGGATTCTCATTTTGAATCCATGTCCCACTCAAGACCATTTCCCCTCTTGTACAGACTCATTCTTCAGAGAGAAAGGCAGACATTGAATGTTTCTTATACCTACAAACTAATCTCCGTTCTAGATTTTGATTCTGAAGTAATGTGTCCTTCCCATACTGAAAGATCTCTCCTGTCTAAAAAGAACTATTGTCCCTTCAGAGAGAGGCATATTCTACTGCCACTCTTCCAACTAAGAGTCCCACATCAGAAAGAGCATCTTACCCTCTTAGGTTGTAAACAGAATTCTCTCCTTCCCTCTCTCACATTAGGACTTGTAATTCTTCCCCCAGAGAAACATTTCCCCTCTACTTTTTCCTGAAGGGATACCAAACTGGTGAAAGAGGGCTGGCTGGTTCCCCTGGGTGCTTCTGGGACATGGAGTTGGGCACTATGGAACCTGGAAGGCCTGAGGCTCAAAGGTGCACAACCAGCATTGGGCTAGTCTGTTTTGCCCCAAGAACTACTCACCCTCAGAGTGATGTGACAGTGTGAGGAGGCTGACACAGGATGCACCGATGCCTGAGCCAAAGACAGTAATGCGGCGGGGATCTCCTCCAAAGAAGGCAATATTCTCACTCACCCAGCGGAGGGCTTGGATTTGGTCAAGAAGCCCATAGTTGCCCTTGGCGGCCTGGTCTCCAGTGCTCAGGAAACCTAGATTCAACAAAGGGCATGAGGACTGTGAAGGCAGAGGGATGAAGGATTTGGGTTAGGGTGCAGGCAGGAGTAAGGGGAGGTGAGTTACAACAGATGAACATGCAGCCCTGTAGCTCTTCCCACCTCACTCTAACATAAAGCACTGCTCCTTTCTGCAAGGTCCATCATCATTAATATAGGTAGGGCTGGCTCCCTGCCTCCCACCAGTTTGAAAGGAGGGGACAGACCATTTGAAGTGGTTGCTTCCTTCAGTTGGGAGTTAAACTACTGGACCCACAAATGGTGGGAACTCAGCATCCTCTGCTCTGATGTATTTTCCGGGAACATGACACAGAGAAAAGAGCAGGGACCCTGGAGTCAGATAGTCCTTGATTTGAATCCTAGCCACATGGCCTTTGGCAAGTTATTTAAAATCTCTGGGCCATAGTTTTCTCATCTGTAAAATGGGGATGAAAATACCTCATAGGTTATACCAAGGATAAAATGAGCATAAGCCCAGCACAGTTATTTGTACAGTTACTTCTTCCCTCTTCCTTTGCTCAGTAGAGGAAATGAAGATCCCAAAAGGCAACAATTCCTAAACCTTCCTTGACCTTCCCATACAAATCAGTCCATCTTCACTCCTTTCCAGGGCCTTGGATGGCACCCTTCCCCTCATTCTCAGGGCAGGTCCTCACTTCCCTAATGAATCAGAAACTCTGGGGGTGGGGCCCAGAAATCTTTTTTTTTTTTTTTTTTGCTGTACTGGGACTTGAACTCAGGGCCTACACCCTGAGCCACTCCACCAGCCCTTTTTAGTGAATTTTTTTTCCCGAGATAGGGTCTTGCAGAACTATTTGCCCTGGCTGGCTTTGAACCGCGATCCTCCTGATCTCTGCCTCTTGAGTAGCTAGGATTACAGGTGTGAGCCACCGGTGCCTGGCCAGAAATCTGTTTTTAACAAGCTCTCTGGGTGATGCTGATGTCTGCTAAAGTTGAGAAACCACTGGGTTAGACCATCTTTTTCATCTGGTGGAGAAATGAGGAAGTCAGTGCAGTGCGTTACCACAGAAACAGGTCTTCCCGCCCACCCACTGGGATTTGCTGCTGAGGAGACATGTCACCATGGAGACTACCTTCCCACCCACCTGCTGGGATTTGCTGCTGTGGAGACTTGTTACCATGGAGACTACCTTCCCGCCCACCTGCTGGCTATCCCACAGAGATGCCCCATATTCCCCCCCCCCCGCCCCCGACCCTCCCGCCCTGCTTCCATTTTAGACTGATCCTGCTGCCTTATTTCATCTCTCTTTCCTGATCCTTAGGTTCCTTGGGCTCCATCTTCTGCCCTAGGCTTGAGAAAGGGTCCTTTTCAGATGGGTAACTGTAGTGCTCCTATGTATTAGAAACCCATCTTGGATCAGTATTCTTTGAGTCCACCATTAAAAGCTCATTCACAGCATCTGGAATCAACTTGGTGCGAGATCATGTTGGAGAAGGTGCCCACAGTTCATAGAGAGCTCCCTGGAAGTCCTGGTAGTCCTCAGGCAGAGGCTGAATTCAAATAGACTCTAGCAGGCACAAGAACTGATCACTGCCTTTCTCAAGTCCTTCTGTACCTAGCTTCTGCAAAAGAGCTCATCTTGTCCTCTTCAAGTGTGTTATCAATTTACCTTTGGTACAATTAAGTATGTTAAAGTACCTAGTTATTCCTCCCAGGACTTGCCACAAGTCCTCTTTAGTCCCAGGTTGCAGATGAGGAAAGAAGGGTTTAGAGAAAGCCTGAGTGAGGATGAGTGGAGGAGTCCAGCTTCTCCTTTGTGGGGCCCATTAAGAAACTGAAGCTGGGGCTGAGAATGTAGCTCAGTGGTAGAGTGCTTGCCTAGCATGCACAAGGCCCTGGATTCAGTTCCCAGTACCACAAAAAGAAGGAAAGAAACTGAAGCTGCTGCTCCTGCAAGATGACCAAGACCCAACTCAGTTGCCTAAACCTTGAGACCCTCTGGCAAAAATCATGATGTGCTTCTCTTAGTCTTCCTTCCCTCCTCTACCTTCCCCCTACATTCTCCTCTCCTTTTCTCTCACCTAGGCACTAGCAGACTTGGCTTCAGCTTTTGCCAAGGCATCATTCAGTGAAATGTATTGAAGATGTCTGTTCTAATCAGCAGGAAAAGCCTGCAGTTGGATATAGTAAATTCCCCCAACATGGACCAATTTCCTGAGTTAGGAACAAAGGCCCAAAAAGGCTGGGTGGAGGGTTTGGCCCTACCTCTTCTCCCATGAGCTTCCTACATAAGGGGCACTGAAGCATGTGGACGGTGCCATGCCAACAATCCCTACTACAAGAGGAGTTCAGTTTCGAGTACTGTGTCCAATGACTCAGGAAGATGATGATGTGGTGAGCATGACTGACCAGGAGCACACAAAACCTGCCATTCTAGGAGAGTAGCCACTTGTTGCTAGTCCCCCAGTATCTTGGCCATCCCCAGAAACCACGTGAAAATGGAGGCTGAAATACCCAGCTCCATAAACTGTCGGAATAAATCTTAGCCCGTCTCCCTGGGCCCAGGTTTGTACTGCAGTATGTGGTAAGCTGCTTTCAGAAGATGGGGGAATCTGGCTGATTGTACCAAAATCAGATATTTGTGTCACTCAAGGTTTGAAGTTTACCAGGTTTTCAGTTTGCCTGGAGGGTATCTGAACAAGGATGTAGGATTAAGTTAATTTTGGAACCCAGAATGAAACTTGGCAAGTCCCTACTTCCTCAGCCCCATGAATGTCCACCTCCTATAGCTTGCTGGAATCCTTTTCTTTTGTTGGCCCCAAGCCCAGTGGGGGCTTCTCAAATAATAGCTACTCATCTGCCTTGGAGGAGATCCATGGATTAGTCTGTGATATTTTCAACAAACATGAATCAACCAAGATGTCTAGAGAAACTCCTTAGTGTGAACTGTCTGGGCTCAGTTCTCAGGAGAAGCTGATGGGAGGGAGAGTGACTGAATGCATATAATTGGGGTCCCAGACTGGCCACCTGTTCTGGGATGCTTTGGAAAACAAAACAATAAAGCCTCAAATACACAGCAAAATCCCCGAGTGTCAGGGACAAACCCATGTTCTACATCTGGTGCCAAGAGACAAAAACATCTTGTATGTACCCAGAATGCAATCAGTGGCTTATTGATTATATTTGTGTTCCAGAACAGGAACTGAAGGGTACACAGGAAGTGGTGGGAAACTTCTGACCAAATTTCAGTTGATAACTCCTTCTGAGTATAGGGTAATATTATTTGAATCATCAAATAATGCTTACACCCAAAGAATAATATTTCTGCCTCCCTAGATGCACTAGTCTGATTATTCTATGAGAGGAGGATGTAAAGTGGGTATTCTTAGCTTGAGTTCCACTGGATGAGCTTCAGGGGGATCTGTGCTTATTTTTTTTGTATGTGTGTGGTGCTGGGGATCCATCCCTGGGCTTTGCTTATGCTAGGCAAGCACTGTACCACCGAGCTACATTACCAGCCCTGTGAAGTTCTGTGTGTGTGTGTGTGTGTGTGTGTGTGCATATATTGTCTTGGGGGAGAGTCCATAGCTTTCATTAGAATGTCAGAAGAGTCTAAGAGCCCCCAAAAGGTTAAGAACTTCTAATATAGAAGCTTAAGAATCAGAGCAGCTGAAGGGTTGTGAGTAATCAGCAAATCAGGATATCATACACGGTGCTTACAGGTGATAGCCTTCTGTGCAGCCTGCAGCTCCCCACTGACACCGAAATCCTGAGTCTCTCCTGCCTCCTCTCTGCCTCATTTCTCCATGGTGCACTCATCCTCGTTTCTCTCCCCAGTCCTTTTCTTCTCTTTCTTACTTTCTCCTCACTTTCCCGCTCTTCTACTCTCTCTTTTCATCCATTCCTAGCTGGTCTAATAACATGGAACTGGAGCACATTCTTAGTATTCTCTGTATATTCCAGCAAATCTTGTAGAATGGAGCTTTGTGTTTATAATTTTTAAAAGCAGCTGAGTTGAAGATTTTCTATTACTCTAAGAAAAGAGATGAGCAGAATTACTTTTAGTCATCAACTACTATGTATATGTGTCTGTGTATCTGCATGTGATTATGTCTATGCATTCATTACTCTTTAGGAAGTTTGTGGCTGTAGTGTGTGGGTTACAGCCACCTTCACGGTACCATGACATTCAGATCCCCTTTCCCAACAGGACAGAAGATCTAACAAGAGTCTTGCCATGGTGTCCTAGGCAGTGCAGAAAGACAGAAGAGCAGGAGCAGAACCATGAAATCCAAAGCCCACCAGACTGTGGAGAGACCAAGGAGATATACTGTATGCTCCATACCCAGTGTCCTGGGAGCTACTGAGTGGGACACAGACTCAGCATTTCTCAGGGAATGTAATTTCTCCAGTCTGAATCCAAAATAGCTTTCCTCCTATGCCACTTAATATTAAGGATAAGTTGAGAGGAGATTGTCATGCTCTGTGCACAAACCCACCCAGAAGTGAAATGCAGTGCCAGGGCCTCTGAGATTGGAACTGGCAAAGCAATATAGTCCAGTGCAAATTAAAATAAGGTGCTGTCCCCCAACTGCCGTGGAGTAAGTGAGGTCTAACTGCTGGTTCAGCATCCAGGCCTACAGACCTGACAAACAGCCTAGACTCCCACTGGATCTGTGAGGATACAAACCCTCTAGCCAAGAAGTTGGCTTCTTCATACTGTTACAAGGAATGCAAAGCTTGGATGAGCATCTGAAGGGGGGGGGACAGGCCCTGTATGCTTTGTGGCCTTCTCTGAGGGCCACTTGTTTACCTTAAGACCTTGGCTACTTCCTGGTGGTCACCAAGGAAGGTACAGGGTAGAGGGGCAGCCTCAATCACCCAAATGAGTATGTGCATGGCAGAGTATGTGGCAGAAGAGCTTATGGGGGTGTATGAAAGGCATTTGGGAAGTAAGTGTATGCATTGGTGTGTGTGTGTGTGTAACTGGATAGAAGTCAATGGGGATATATGTGTGGAGAGGGTAGAAGGAATGTGGACACATGTATATATGGGGCACGCAAGTGTAGGGGTAAGCAGGAGGGTGCTTGGGGTGGGTACAGGTGTGTTTGTGTGTGTTTGTGTATAGATGTAGCTCTAGGTGTATGTGTGTGATCCTTGGGTGTATGTATTGGGTGTATTTATGCAGGGCATGTGTGGGAAGAGCTTATACACGTGTATGTGTGTATGCATACATGTATGTGTGTAGGAGGTGTATGGGTGTGTGTATACGGGGATATATGTGTAGAGGGTGGGCTATTTGTACACGTGGAATGTGTGTAGGGATGTGAGGTGTGTGTAGTAGTTGTGAATGTGTGGAGTGGACGTGCGGGGAGCTGTAGCACATAGGGAGGAAGCGTATTGGTTTGTGCTTACGTGGGGAAGGTGAGGGACAGATGTGTGCATATGTGTAGTATATGGGTGTGTGGAGTGGATGTAAAAGTGGAGTGTATAGGAGGATGTGTGTGTGCGGGTAGGTGGAAGGAACCTATGTACATGTAAGGCGTGTGGAGTTTGGGTGTGGATGTGCCCGGTGCAGGTCTTTGTATAAGATGTAAATATAGGGGTAAGAGAAAGTGTAAGTGTGGGTGTGTGGGGTGTATAAGGGTTAGATGTGGGTAAAGAGATATAGGGAGGAGTATATGGGAATGTGTGTGTGTGTGTATGGAAGGTGAGAGAAATCTGTGTGTGTGGAGCTAGGATGTGGAGAGTATAGTGTGTGGGTAGGTGGATGTGGGGAGGGCTATCTGTGTAGAGTGCATATGGATTGGCAGGAGAATGTGCTTATGTGTGAGGGGTCTGTAGATGTGGGCCTGGAGCTTTGTGCATATATGTCTTGAGGGGCAAGTGAGAAATAACTGTATACATGGGGGATCAGTGCATGTGCATGGGTCTAAGGGTATGTGCACATGGGTGGACTAGAGGGGATACTGTGTATGCATTGGGTGTTTAGGAATGTGAGGCTGGGTGGGTAGAGTTGAAGGCAGGAGAGTAGAAAATTAATGGACCCTACAAAACTCAGCCAAACAAAAGTGTGGGAGGAGAGACCCGGCATGGGACCTAAGGGAAAGTGTGAAGTTTGAACTGAATTTCCAGTGGCATCTGAATATTCTGAGAAGGGGCCAGGGGATCTGATGAAGACCCCAGCAGTTAGGTAGGGGTCATGGGATAGCAACATTTTGATTATGGTCATTAACACCAGTTAGAAAATCAAGGTAGCCTGCTTTGAACTCCCCAGCATTCTTTCCTTCCCTCCTCGAGAAGTCACCCTTCCCTCTAGGCACCTGCCAGAGAATCATACCTAGCACCCCAACCCGATAGTTGAGGGTGATGACAATGACGTTGCCATAACTGGCGAGAACGCTGCCATCAATCATGTTGCCTGTCCCTTCCATGTAAGAGCCTCCGTGGATGTAGACCATGACGGGCTTAGCACCACTATCCCGGATGTCTGTAAAGAGAAGAGGTGAGACACAGGCTGGGTAGGATGCCCTTCCTCCCCCACCCCCGCCAGCCCTGGGGGGGTGGTGCAGGCAGCAAAGCTATCCCAGGTGCCAGGACACCACTGGCATCCCTGAGGGCAGGACTCATGGGACTGCTTAGCTCAGAGCTCAAGCATTGGCCAGAGACTGTTGAACTTCAGTGCTTCCCAACTGAAAGCAGCCAGCCATGACTGGTGGGCCTTGGCTGGGCTCTGGAAGCAGAGGCAGCAGGAAGAGCAAGGGCTAGTGTTCCCTTAGTGTCATCAGGTGAGTCCCTGCCCTGGGCACCCAGGAGTCCTGGGACCTGATATGGCTTTTAGAGAGCAGGGGCCGGGGAGCCCTGAAACCCCCAAGACTAGACCAGTTACATGGAAAAACGGCCATTGGCAGCAGCTGGCCCCCCATCGCAGACAGAGACAAGAGGGGTGGGAATAAAAGGTGGCACAGGAAGAGAACAAGGAAGGATGTGGGAAAAAGAGAGTGAATGGCAGAGGTGGGGTGGGAGAGCCCTTATTGACATGGTTTCTCAGCCTGTGTGCCCATTTACCCATTCTCCATGGGTAACCCTGGGGATGGGGCAGAACTAAGAATGAGCAGCCTGCATCCAGGCAGCATTAAGATGAAGATGGAGCCTCCTCAGAGGCCATTCAGTCAGGGCACATCATCAAGTGGCTGCTCCCAAGCCTGGGCAGCACAGAGTCTGTGTTGGGCCTGGGACAGTCAGAAGGCTCTGGGCCTGATCTATTAGCTCTGTCTGTAGCTGTCCGTCCGTGAGCTGGACCAACTCTCTCTGCCATACCAGCACAACCCTACCCTGCATCAGTGCCCCACCCCTGAGCTGGCTGGCCCCTCTGAGATGAAGGGGCAGGAGCAGGGTATGGAGGTGGAAGGGAATGCTCTCCGCTGAAGAACAAAGGAACTTGTTATCCCATGGAGGAAAGCTGGTCCAACTGTCACCCAAGTATCTTATGCCATCTACTGACAGCTGTGGTGTCCTGACCTCAGCCTGGCATGTTAGCCCACGGTCTTTTGGGTCTTCCCAAACCTACGGCAGCCTCTGGCCCTGGGATCATCTCTCTTTCTGGAAGATGGCTGGGGACATTTTGATTGTCACTGTCTTGCTCCCCAGTACACCATCCTGCTGGGCCTCTCTCCCAGGAGCAACGTTCCCCATGAGACATAGAGGTCTCTTCAACGAAACAACCGTTCCCCTCACCATCCGCTTTCCTTTGTGCCTCTCCCCACCCTCCTTAGCCCTGCTTGCTCTCCACACTCCTTGCAGCTCACTAGAGGCAGGTGCCCATGAATTGTAGAAGATGGGGGAAGGTGGGGGCCAGGGGCAAGGAAGATGCCCTCCCCATGGCTCTGCTTGTGGTCCCCTGCTCCTGCCAGCCAGGTCCATCACCCCAGAACTCCCAGTGGCCAACAAGGCCAAAGACGGAGGAATAGTCCAACGTCCTTGTACAGGAACAGAAACACACCAACGGACGGACAGACAGACAGACGGGGCTTCTCCCCATCGAGAAGGGGAGGGGCTCTGTGCCATGCACCAGCCTCCACGCCCTGCAGCCCCCAAATACCTTCATCTTCATCCCCGTCATTATCCGCTAAGTCCTCGCCCTGTTTCTTAGCGCCGGATCCTGGGGACCAGACACGGGGAGACACAACAGCACAGAACAGAGAACAAAACAGAGAGAGAATTCAAAAACAGCATGACTGCAGTGTGGCCCAGCAAGCCAGCTCTGGGCCTGGGCCCAGGACAGGCAGGAGGGATGGCAAGAACTGAGGGAATGGGTGGGCTGAGGCCTAGACCTTCATCAGGAAGATGGTGTTGCAGGCCTCTGCTGTGCTGGCCTCCCTGCCCCTCCCTGCCCCACCTTCCTGTCCTCAACAGCCCCTCTCAACCGACTCCCTTCCCAGTTAGGAAGGTGGTAGCAGCAGGTGGGCCAGGGCACAGGGCCAGATACCCACTTGGGAAGGATTCATTCTGGGTGAAAGGGGCTGCATGTGTGTACACAGGCAGGCTGAGCTGCAGAGCAGGGGCAGGTACTGAAGATGAGGGATGACATTGCCAGCACATGTGGATATCAGTGTGAGGTACTTAGGGCAGAGGCATGTACCAGGGACCCCAGGCCTGAGCTGCTGGGGCCCAGTGGGCAGGCTTGAGCTGGGCCTCAGCTGACCCTGATTCCCACAGGAGAAAATGGGAGATGAAGTTTTCCCTCTGGCCTTGTCCATTGGGGTCCCCTGCTCTGGTTAATGGTAAATGGGGTTCCTGCCCACAGGAACAGTCTTGAGAGCAGCAAGCATTGCTCTGAGATATAGAGAGAGCCAGAGGGGGAAGGAGGGGAAAGGAGAAAGGGATGATGAGAGACAGCGAGAGAAGAGAAGAGGAAAGGAGAGAAGAGAGAGGGGAGGGGAAGAGAAGAGAAGAGAAGAGAAGAGAGGGGAACAATGGAAATAGTTCCTACCATATACTGAATATTTACCACGTGCCAGACATCCTACTTCTGTCATACTGTTTGATCCTTGTACCCCAAATGAGGTGGGCATCATCCTTATTCCTGTTTCACTGATGGGGAAACTGAGGTTCAAAGAGGTAAAGTGACTTGCTCAAGATCACACAGCTAGGAAGTGCTAAAGGTGAGAATCAAACCCAGGTCTGCTTGACTCCAAAGCCTATGGTCTTTCCACTGCACCATGCCACCTTTCAGGGATGGGGGAAAGGAAAGGGAAGGGAAAAAATAGATGAGAGGAGAGATGGAGCATGGAGGGAAGTCAAAGAGATGAGAGAAGAGAAGAAACTAGAAGGGAGAAGACATTTAGGACCTGAGGGTAGGCTGGCACCAATTCTCCTTCCTGTTCTGAGGAGACCAGAGGTGCATCTTGGAATGGCTGTGGAGAGAGAGAGTACTACTGCCTGTATGCTGGTCCGTGTGTGGAAACAGGTAATTCTACTGGTACCCCGGGTCTTACCCTTTTGCGTCCATGACACCAGATACCCTCAGTCTGGAGGAAGCAAATCTCTCTCTCTCTCTCTCACACACATAGCCCTCTTTCTCAGCTGGTCTGAGCTCTGGTGACTGGATTTTCCATCTAGCTATTAATCAAAACTGGAACCACCCTCATACTACAAAATGGCTTTTCAGCTAGAGCAAGAGCACATCCTTGTGGCAGAAACCACCTCCAGCTTCCTGAACTTCCGGTGGCACCCACCATCTTAACAAGTTAGCTAAACACCTGCCAGTACTACCCTCAGAACCCTGATGGAACATGGACATCACCCCCCACACAGCAGGCAGCCCACCAAACTGAAGGACTCACTCATTCCTAGACATGGATTCTTCCTAAAGTGTTAGAGGTGGGGGCAGGGCAGATTTTCCCCAGGAAAACCTTCACTTTGCTACTTTTGCCCCACTCTGAGAGTATCCTTGGGTTGCTACATTGTCCCAACCTCCCTTGCACAGATGCCTTGTTCAGCTTGGCCCTTGATGAGCAACTCCTTGCTGGCATGGGCCTCACCCAGACACTGAGATGCAGAATCCCACCCAGGCAGCTTCGCCTGACCTGTTCACATCATGGCCCTAATGACCTCTAGGTATGGGTCTCCCCAAGAAGGAAAGATTTGTAACTGTTCCGAGTGGTCAGCAGGTGATAGGAAACTCATCTGAACAACTAAATGACCAAATGCCTTCCCCCATCCTGTCTGAAGCCCACTTCCTAGACTGGCTTGTGGGGCTTATAGAAACCAACTGAGTTTTTTGTTTGTTTGTTTTGCAGTACTGGGGTTGAACCCAGGACCCCAGGACCGTGCACTTACTTGAGCCACACCCCCAGTCCTTTTGTTTTTAGTTTTGTTTCAGGTACGGTCTCATGCTAACTTTGCCTAAGCTGGCCTAGGACTGTGATCCTCCTACCTCCATCTCCTGAGTAGCTGGGTCCACGGGCATATGCTATAATGCCCAGCTTGTTTTTGAGGCAGGGTCTTGCTACCTTTGCCCTGGCTGACCTCAAACTGAGATCCTTCTGTCTCAGATTCTCTAGTAGCTGGGACTACAGGTGTGGACCACCACACCTGACCCCAGCTGCATTTTTTTTGACTGTACTGAGGTTTGAACTCAGGGCCTCACACTTGCTAGGCAGGCACTCTACCACTTGAGCCACTCCACCAGCTCTCCAGCTGTGTTTTAATACCAAGTTAGGAGCTTCTTCAGAGTAACGATTAGGCTTTTAGTTATTTCTAAATCCTTCCTCTACCTCACATCCCAACAACCTTGGGATGATAGCCTTGCCTATTATCCACAATTGCAACTGGTAAATACTCATACTGAGTGGCAGCTTCCAGTTGACTTTCTGGCCAAAGTTTCAGGGCTGGACTGGCCTGCTGAAGGCTCTTACTGGAGCCCTGGGAGGTCATTCTTCCTAAGAGATGGTTAACGATAGTGTCATCTCCTCCTCTTACCACACCCCGCCAAGTAACTCATGGGAGCAGGTTTAAAAGACCCTCTTCTTCCTTTTTCTTTTTCTTTTTTTCCCCAGTACTGGGGACTGAACTCTGGGCCTCATGCTTGCTAGGTAAATACTCTACTACTTGAGCCATGCCCCCAGTCCTAAGAGACTGTTAAGGCTAGAATGGTCTCCTTCTACCTTCTGTTGTGAAAACAGGTTCTTAAAGGAAAAGACTGGCCTAGGTCCCACTGTGAGTTTGCAACACAACTGGGGCTCTTGTCAGGCTTCCTGCTTCCCAGACCTGCCCTCTTCCAGCAGCACCACAGCGCTCCTGCATTCACATGAAAGCCATGCACGGGCAGCCTACTGTGTGTGAGGGCTGGGGCTGGGTTGGAGACGGCTGAAACACGGTCCTTAGGGCTTCATGTCTCACTGCATGCTCCAGCGTGCATCAAAGCACTCAGGGCACGTGTTCAACATGTAGATTCCGGGTTCTGTCCCAAGAGATTCTTATTCAGTAGACATCATCCCATTCCAGGAATCCTGATGGCTCCATTCTGAGAAACCCTGCCCTAGGACATCAAAGGAAAACAAACTCCAAGCTTAGCCAAAGGATTGTAGAGATCAGGTTGAGATTGTCCAACTGTTCCTTAGACTGTTCTGAGTTGGCTTGCCCCAGCCACATCTCATCATTTTTCTGAGCTGGGGAGATGGGAATGGCCAGATGGGAGTTGCTTCCATGTGCTACAGTGGAAAGAACATGCCCTGAGGGTCAAGAGGCCCAGGTTTTGGTCCCAGCTCTGCCACAGACCAGCAACAGGGCCTTGAAGCAGCAGCAAGTCACTCCCCTGGGCCTGTTTCCTCATCTGTAAAATTGGGATACTGACTCCTGCCCTATTCGCTTCCTAAGTTGTGGGGAGGATTTTATGAGGTAAATACAAGCGCACTTTGCAGAAAACATAAAGTGGTATTTGGGCAAGAAGAATTACTATACAGGAGAACAAATTCCTCTTGTCAAGAAAGTAGATTTAAAATTTGCCACCAAAGACATCCCCCCCACCAAGTTCTGCTACCAGAGCAGCCTGGGTCTCTCAGCTAGACTCTGACCAGAGGCAGTGAGACAGGGGCCTGGTGTGCGTCTGAAAGAAGTAACTGAATTTGTGTATACATGTTTGTTCTAAGTTCAGGGGGAAGAATTGAGTATAGACTTTCAATCCAGGACAGGACACTGGAGGGATGGTCTCATGATATCCCTCTGTGCGAGAAAAGGTGGAGCCTTTGGCACTGTTTTGGCTGCCTACAGTTTCTCCTGAGGTGCCATCAGGAGAGCCACTGGCTCTGTTTTTGGTACACACTTTGGGTGGAATTTGGAACTGGGAAGATTGGAAGTAATGGGGTTGGTGCTTCTGCTCTAAACCTGCCTTAGGCCACCAAATCTTCCCTGCAAAGCAGCCAGGGCCTTCCTGTGAAGGATGTGGGCCTTATGCCTGTTCGCTGCCCTCTGAGCCTGGGCTACTTGAAGAAAGGCTGGGTCCTCAGGGGCAAGGGCACGTGGGCAGGCAGCCCTCCCTCTCTCTCTCTCTCCCTCCCCGCCAGCTCGCTACCTACCTCCTTTCCTACAAATTTTCTTGTTGGGCTTTCGGGCGCATTCCTTGGAAATCCGCTTTACTGTAAAATGAATAAAAAACTAAAAAATAACAGGAGGCCTCTGCCCAGGGGCATGCACCCCCCACCCCCAGGCCCCAAGAGCTGAGCTGCTCTGCAGGCAGCACATGGCAGAGAGCCTGTCCCACCATCTCCTTGTTTCTGTCACTTACCTTAGTGTGACCCCCGCGGGAGGAGGCATCAGCTAGTGAAAGAGGAGGCACCTAAGCATTGCCCACTAGGCTTGCCCCTCCGCCCCCCACGCGCACCCAGCCCCCTCGGCCACACACACCTACCACCTTTTGAAGCAGGTGGAATGGCAATGGGGGACCTGGTGGAGCCAGCATCCTCCCGCGGGCAGCTGCCAGCAGTGACCCATACTCCCCCAGGACACCCCCATCCAGCACTGGACCTAGACCTGTCAAAGCTTCCAGGCCTGGCCAGGCCCCTTCTGGCAACAGTGTCACTCACACATGGGAGCTGGACAATGCTGGGAGAGGGAAGAACAGGGAGGGGGATGGGGAGGCCAAGCAGAGTGATGGTTAGAAGCATTTTCACAGACAGACAGAACCACATGCAAGGGCACACAACCACATGCAAGCCACAAACACAACAGGGCAGGCAGGAGGCAGGGAGGGCCTGGCCACAGCACTCACCATCCTCCGTGGGCACATAGACGTTCAGGTAGAGGCAGTCTTCATTGGGCTCCTGGATGTAAGTAGCTACGATATCCAAATTGGCAGTGAACCAGACTGGCAGCATGACTTCGGGCACAGCTGTGTGGATGTTCTGGGGGCACACTGGGGGAAAGTGTGTGGCGTTCCGGATGCCCGACCACGATGGTGGTGGTTCAGGGGGCAGGAAACGTTTCTCGCCGATTGGGGGAGCTGCGTAGGGCACCCCCAGGTATTGGTCCACAGGCCCCAGGATCTCACTGGGCAGTGGCACCCGGGCACCCCTTAGCTTCCCAAAGTGAGTATTGACTGTGGGTGCTGGAGCCTGCGTACTGGCCCTCAACACCAAACTGAGGAACCACAGGGTGAGGCACAGGCTCCGGCCAACTGTGGGCGTGGGGCTCAGGGACAGCGAGGGCGGGCCAAGCCGCAGCCACATGTTCCGGGCAGGGGGACTGGCAGGAGAGGCAGACTCCAGGGTCACAGCATCAGCCCAACAGGCAGCCCCTTCATGGCCACACTGACTTGAACCTCAAAACTGAGCTCTCGAGGGACACCTACAGGTGCCCAACAACGTAGAGAGCAGGTCGTCCAAGCACCACCGCTTCGAAATGGGAACTCCTTCAGGGCCAGACAGGCCTGTGGAAAGAGGGAAGCATGTGTCATCCAAAATGATCTGAAAGGGCTGCAGAGTTGGTCTTTGGGGCCCTCCTACAATTGGAGAGTTCTCACATGCGCAGGGTTCCAGGGACTCACAGGTCAGTCAGAACCACAGTTGGTCACAACCATTCTATGTGGGATGGTTAGAGTGACAGTTGTTGCCACTTCAAGTTTGCAGTCCCCAACTTCAACTCCACAGCCAATGGTGTTCATCAGGGTCCACTGGAGCCAGGGTAACATGTGGTGGTAGGGGTGGGGAAAGCTGGGTCTGTGGGCATGCAGGGTGAACACTGAGCTGTCTAGCCCCTGGGACCTGCTAATCCCACATAGGAACCTCCCCATTAGGAGAGAGTAGGATTGTCAACCTCACTCCAGGATACCAGCTCTTAAGAAGGGAAAACAGCAGATAAGCAGAGGATGCCCCACCCTCAGGGCAATTCACCTGAGTTCCCAGACCCTCCCTGCCCCCTGTGCACATTTCTTCTTAACCCTCACTACTCCCAGATCCTTAAGCCTTGATCCTTTCTGTTGGCTATCTCTTCATTCACAACAAATGCCAGAGCTGAGGGCAGAACCTGGTCTGCTGAGAGCATGCTAGGCATTGTGGATGCTAGTCCAGTGCAAAATAAACAACAGAGTGTGGACATACACGCTCAGAAACTCATAGAAATAAACTCACAAAGAGTCAAAGAGGGAGTGAGAGAGACCAAGCCAGGATCACAGACATTACAATATTCACTCAGATAGACATACATTCCAATCCCACAGAGATCCCCTCATACAGTCCCACATTGGAGACAGAGCATCTCACAAAACCAGGGCCCCACAGAGTGACACATTCAGAGACACACAGAGAGACTTATTGAAACATAATCACACATACCGCATAGGTAAATACCTAGACACATGCAGCATAATGGTGACACATAGGTGGAGACAGAAACAGAAATAGCAACATGGACACACAGGCCTTCTGACACAGTTACACAGTCAACACACATACACGGCACACACAGTCACTCCCACATGGACACAAATGCACAGACACACACGCACACACATCTAGCAGGCACATTAGTTTTCCCCCATTTCTCCCACCTTCTGAGATTGTGGGCCTGTTCCTTTAAGAAGTGGCTGAAGGGGTGGGGGAGGGAGATTGGGAACGCCCGGCAATCAAGACCGCCACGAGGGGGGGAGTGTGTGTGTGTGTGTGTGTAAAGAAGGAGGAGGATGTGTGTGTATGTGTGTGTGTGTAAAGAAGGAGGAGGGTGTGTGTGTGTGTGTGTGTGTGTGTGTGTGTGTGTGTGTGTGTAAAGAAGGAGGAGGAGGAGAGGAGAAGTAGGAGAGGAGAAGGAGAAGGAGAAAAAGGAGAAGGAAGGAGGGCGGGCGAAGTGACTACAGGGTGGGGGATCAAAGGAAATAGGGAAATTGGGAGTAAAGTATGGGGGGGCAGATCCCAGACACTGCCCAGAATGCACCTGGGCAGAGGGGAGGAGGGGAAGGGGAAGGAAGGGGTAGGAATAGGGAGGTGGGGCAGGAGGGACTGGGTGGGTGTGTATATGGGGGGGATAGTCCGCAGCTGAGTTCACACAATCCCCCCATTCACCATCTCCATGGCAACTCCAGGGCACAGACCGCTCATTCACACGGCTTCCCCGCCAGCAACCCCCCCATTAACCCTCTCCATGCCACCCCAACCTCATGAATATCATTAACCCTTTTGAGTTGCCTCCCTCTCCAGTAACCCTTCCGCACCAAATGCCAAATTCCCCTTTGAGTCAGTTTCCTGCAGCCCCTCCCCCGTGAACACCTAGACTGACCGACCCCCAAATGCCCTCTGTACCCTAGGATCCACTGTGAGTTCCCAAGGCCAAGCTCTCCATTCTGGCCCAACTTGCAATTTGGGAGAAGACAGTGGGAAGCAGAAATGCTGGGATGAGAATGGCATCTGGGGGCTCTTTGGGGGTTGGAGTGGTATTGGGCGAGGGGCGTTGTGCAGGAATGGACCAGTATTGAGAACTACAGTGTTGGGGGCTATGAGGGTTTGGGATGGTATTACAGGATGGAGTTGCACTGGAATGGGGAGGATAGAATAAAGGCCTCCATTGGGTGGGGGGGCTGCAGAGAGTGGGGGAGGGAGGCCAGCTATGAGATGCTATGATGGAAGGGGGATGGGGCTGCATTGCAGGGAATGGGGGGACTGGCAATGTGTAATACAGGAATGGGGCTGGGGGCCCTGGATAGGGGTATTTTGGTGAGCATGCGGGCTGGGCTGTGGAAATAGGTCCATGGGTGGGAGGTGGGAGGATGATAGGGATGCAGGATTTAGGGAGAAGGTGGAGAGAAGCAAAGCAGGGAAAGATTGGAGGGTCAGGGGTTCCGATGGAGAACACAGGACTGAGAGGTGGGGGGGGCCACTGGTTGGGGGGGTGGAGGATCCTGGGATAGGGAGGGGATAGGTTGGGGGGGCAAGGTATGGGCAGCAAGAGGATGAGAGACCAGGGCAGGCGGCCTCACCTGTTCCCCGGGCTGCTGCAAGCGACTGAACCGGGCCACGGACCACCCATATTGCCTCCAGGCCAAGGGCTCCGCACCCGAATCCTGAGATCAGCTCTCCGGCAGCCTGGCTGCTGTGCCCGCGCACTGAGGGGGCGCGCTGCGCGTGCCCGGACATGGGGGGGCGCGGTCCCTGCCATTAACTCCTTTTGTGCCAGAGATGGCTCAAGTCCTCAGGCATGGCCCAATTCCCCCTACATACATACACACCATGCTCAGGAGCACTCTGTTCACACTCTCTCCCTCTCTCACACATCTCAAATCGCAAAGCTATCAGACAGGTGATCTGCCAGGGCAGCTAGTCTGAAAGTTACCTGCAAAGCTTGAGACCTTGACACAAAAGGAGAAATTGAGGTACTGCATGCAGGAGCCCCCAGTCACACTCCCCAGACATATCTCTACCTCACCCCACATCCCTCACCTCTCCTCATCAGCAGCACTACTCAGGCAGCAACCACCAGTGGGGCCACTCTGCCCTCATCCTGTCACTCTCCCAAAGGTCAATGTCATTCCCTTCTGCTGCTTCTGCTGGGGCAGGTCAGATTCAGATTGTCAGCATGCCAGTTATCTGACCATTTCAGCCTCTACTTGCCACCCCCTATCACTGGTGTCCTTGTAGTTTCTGTATGTAGTACACTTGTCCAGTTGGCCTAACACCCTCCTCCAATTCTGAGTGCCCCTTATCCAGCTAAACTTCTACGCCTGTGGCTCCTCAGTGTCTAAGTCAAGATAGAAGTCAGAAGAAGCTTCAGTTGTGTTGGCCTGTGCCATGTCAGGGAGTTCTAGTCCTTATACCCACAACTCTGAAACTTGGTAAATCCCACATGTAAGAAGGGCTCTATGGATGAACCTTGAAGAGGGATTCTATTTTATTTACTTTATAATAACTCTGGTATTGATTGATTAGTGTTTCCACACATGACAATTCCCAGTGATAGGGTAAAACTATGGCTTGGATGGTGCCCTTAAGTTGTTAAATCTTCCTGTACCACCCACCCAAACTGGCTAGAGTGTGTCCTCTTCCAGCCCCAGCCAGGCAGACCCAGAGGACTCCACTGTCATAAAGCGGTTGGCTTTCTTGCCTAGCCTTGAATCTAGGGCCCAAAGCAGAAGGTGGGGGGGGCAAGAATTAGCCCAGCCCTAACTCCTCTAGAGGAGGTTTGAAGTTTTCTCTACTGTAAAATGGGAGTAACAATCACCCTGGGTAACTGCCAAGGTGGGTCATGTGAAAACAAGCAGTTCTAACAGCAGGACAGAGAGAAACAGGTGCTGCTTCTTACTTCCTACTGGGCTCTCTTCTCCTAGAGCCACTGTCTTTCTACCACCTAGTTTATGATGGCATGTAGCAGTGGATGGCAATTTCCCATCCTAGAAATGTGACTCTCAGGGAATTCTCTAGCCTATGAAAAATATGCCATTTGGTGCATGATTGGGACATGAGATGATTAAAAAAAGGCAGGCAGTGTCTGTCATATCTTCACACCCCCCAGCTTGTTTGAAGCCCAGCATGTAAGGTGTTATGGAAGGAAAATAGAGTTCCATTGATATTCCCCTGGCCTAATAGCCCTCCCCAATCCCAGTGTTATGTCCCCGAAGGAGGAAAGCTGTAAAGAAGCTGCACTGTTTGGCTGAGGAGGTAAGCTGTGCTTTTAAGAGTCTATACTTTAGAACAGGGAAGGGAGGGTAGTAATCCAAGCAGAATTAAGAAGTGTAGGGGGTGGAAGGTAAATGGGGGAGATGATCTGGAGGGCATGAAGCCTCTAACTTGTTGGTCCAGCCCCCAGCACTCTCCCAAGAGACCGCCCTTCCCTGACACACAGACTCACACACTTCCCTTTGCAAAGAAGCTCTGTGTATTGGGTGCAACAGCTCTGGGGTCTCTATATAAATAATATACAAAACCCAACAGCTCAATGTTTCACATTAACAAAAATACTAAAAATTCATTAAAAATGGAGCCTGAGGGAAGGGCCCCGACCACTATTGGTGCTAGCCCGGGAAGGAGACTGGGAATTAAGAGGAAAGGGTGGGGCCACATCCAATGCACAAGCAGTTCCTCCAGGTGGCTCAGTAGCGTCCAAATATGTTGGTACTGGGCTGTGGCTGGGTATCTGTGGAAAACCAGAGATCGTCAGGGGCAGGAGACCAAGCCAGGCTGTGGGTATGCATGAGGAAAGCCAGTCAGGTGCCAAGGGAAGGGAAGGGAAAGGAGTGGAACGCTTCCCCTCGTAACCTGGGCCTGAAACCAGCACCTTTGCTCCCTTTGCCCACCCCATTCCCCATTTATTCCCCTGGCTTCTCCTTGAGAAGGAAGGCAGGCTTACTGGAGAGCTGCTGTTGGAGTTGCCGGACCAAAGCTGCTGTCTGTTGCTGTTGCTGGGTCTGCTGAAGCCCTTGGCGCTGGAACTAAGGTGGAAACAGAAAGTGAAAGATGGAACTCTAGCCTTCCACCTCCTCCATCCTCACCTCCCAAGCCCTTTGAAGAGTGAGTGCCATGCCTTGCCTCCCATCACTATTCCATCATACACTGTCCCCAACCTAGTTTGTTGACTGTGTGCCCAGCCTGGGTGACCATCCCTGAACCTGGGGCGGTGGTCCAGCAGCTACCTGGGGCTGGGACTGGGGCTGGGGTTGAGGAGGAGCTGCCTGTTGCTGCTGCTGTTGCTGGTGTGGTTGCTGTTGTTGCTGCTGCTGCTGTTGTTGCTGTTGCTGCTGCTGTTGCTGCTGCTGTTGTTGCTGCTGCTGCTGCTGCTGCTGTGAGGACATAAGGTACTTCCGATGAGAGCAACTGAGCCGTGACTCAGTATTAAAAAGACGGAGGCAGGGAGGGGAGAATAATTTGGGGCCAAGAAGCAAGGAGAAAACTGGGTCCATGTCTACCCTTCTCAGACTGCTGCACAGAAAGAGCAAACCTAGCATACTCGGCTGACAATGTCCAACTAACTGTCTCACACTATGATCCTTAGGAAACAAAAAGAGGGAGGGGAAGGAAGCCACGTTAAGTACCACCAAAGGCCTGCCAGTCTCGTGGGTGCTTAGCATACCATCTCATTTAATCTTGATGACAGTGTGGGAAGAACTTGTCCCTCTTTCCATCCTTGGATTCAAATCCCAGATGGAATCCCAGGGCCTTACCCGCAGGATCTGCTGTTGCTGCTGCTGCCGGATATGGTACTGCTGCTGCTGCTGCTGCTGTTGCTGCTGTTGCTGCTGCTGTTGCTGCTGCTGCTGCTGCTGCTGCTGCTGCTGCTGTTGCTCAGGCAGAATCGAAGTTGAGCGGACGCCTGCCTGGACACCCTGGGCATTCAGCGGAGCCATGGTACCTATCATGGGTGTCTGCTGCAGTGTCTGGTGTGAAAACCTCCAAAGACAAGAGGTCCAGAGGTCAAGGCACAGGGCAGGGAGAAGGGGCGGTTCAAACCCTGAGTCCCTGACCTGAAAGAAACTAACAAGTCACTGCATTCATTCCTCTTGGCAATAACCAGAAGAGCCCTCTGGAGTCTGACAGAATTCTAGGTCAGGGAATAAGACACAAAGACAATACTCCATTTTAGTGTCTCATAACCTTAATGGTTAGGAATTTTTCCAATTCTGTTTTAGCTGTTTTTCTCTTACGAAAAACAGTCTTAGCACATGATAGGAATTGTATAAATACTAACAAGGTTTTTTGTTGCTGCTGCTGTTCCTCAGTAACATTTCAAGTTTTCCTCCTATTCCCTATGCCTTCTCAACCGGAATCTGCACATCCCCATAATAGCCCACGGCTGGGTTCCCTGTCTCTTCTCTCACCTTCTCCTGTGCATTGTATCCATTTATTCCACACTAATCTCTTGATACATCCAACTCCTCCTATCACTGGCCACATCAAAACACTTTTCTGGGACTGTGTCTTAATACTGTGGTTCAGCATTTACGGTCATCTATCAACCTTTCCCCTCCAAGCCTAGCCCCTGCTACCTCCCCAGCACAAACTCTATATTCTGCTTCTTTTTGTCTCCCAGACGGCTTCACACATTCTGGTCCCCATGTCTTTGTCCCTTACCTGGAATGTCCTTCCTTTTCCTCTTCTCCACAAATCCCAATTACAGCTATCCTTCAAAAGCCAACTCAAGTCTGACTTCCTTCATGAACGTTTGTCTGATGACTCAGGTCCACACTGATAGTATCCCACTTTTTCTGAATTCCCATTTTACTTCAAAGTACCCAAATGCATACCTGATTGTGTTTTTGCTCATAGTATTCTCTAAAATTCATCTGTGTAATATTTTTACTCCTCAACTAGAGAAAAATTTCTTTGTGGTGAAAAATTTCTTTTGCTGTTTTTTCCTCACCCCAGTCCTAGCATAGTGCTGGCCATGCAGTGGGCATTTAACCAGCCCACCCTGCAGTGTTCTAAATCCTAAGCTGCAGAGCCTCAGGACAGTTGCCAGGTCTTAAGTAAGGCTTGACTAACATTAACCATGGTATTCGTGTTAGTCCATCCTGGAGTTCAACTATTTAATACCAGCTTTATGACTCCTTATCATGTACTTGTCTATAAACCCCAGATCTTTTCTTATCAGAGTCAGATAAATGATTTCTTCTCTCTGGGCCTCAAAGAAATGCTGGGGTAGTAAATGTGAGACTACTGGTCTCCAGGGTCCCTTCCAGCTCCAGCCTTGTGTGGTTACGGTCTACGTGACTGGATAAGTGTTCCCAACATCTCCAAAAGTTCAGACCAGTCCCATCACTTTCAGGCACAGGTTTTTCCAAATCAGATGTTCCCACATACATAAGTATCCCTTCTTAGCCCACCGCTACTTTGGGTACCTTTGAGTAGAGGTCAGTCCATGTCCATAGGTTGGGGCTTGCTGGTGCACATAGCCACTGGGCCGCTGTTGCAGGTGGCGAGTAGGATCTACAAGAGTAGGATTGGTAGAAGGGTGGGTGCTCTGATAAGGCTGGCTGGAGTAGCTGGGGGGCACCATGGTACCTGCAGGGCCTGTGTGTTGCTGCAATCCCACATGAGAAACATAAGAAGTATAGCCCTGGAGGAAAGGAGGGGAAAGTGAATCAGGGCCATGAGTGTACAGCAACTTGTCTCCTTCTCCCCGATGCTCACAGTCCCAGACCCTTACCTGGGAGGTCTGCAAACCATAGGAAGAGCTGGGAGCCATCTGATGAACAGATGACTGACCCAACATCCCCTGGCTCTGCTAAAGGGAAAAAAAGAGAAACTCAATCTCAAGAAATGCTTTCTGCCATGTCCTCTCTTGTATCTCCCACCCCGTGTCCTTGTGAAGATCCCAAATGTCTTCTCAGTCTTGTGACCCACCAAAGCCCCTCTCCCTGACAGTCCTCCCTACTGCCCCTCTCACTATCTTTGCCTGGAGCTGTTGGCGAAGGCGCTGTCCCTGGGGCACTGTGGGCTGCTGCTGCCGGTACACAGAGGTCTTATAAGAAGAGGGTTCTAGGCCCATGACGCCAGTCATAGTTGTGGGCAGCACTCCGGGGTAAGTTGGTCGTGTTGGCAGCTTTTGCATTGGTAACCGCACAGGGCGGTATGGGTCTACACGAGGGCCACCTGGAAAGGAGAGTAGATTGGTCTCTCTGGGCTCCTCATCCCTCCATCCCTTGCTCAGAGTCCTAGTCATCCACAGCTCCCAGGGGAGGAAGGAATGATTAGGTGACCCCACCATTGCTAATGGTTGTCACTCACCGGCAGGTAGTGGCTGGTTCTGGGTATATAGGCCTATGGAGCCCTGCCTGTAGCTAAGGTGGGACATGGAGCCAGGGTTTGCATGATGCAGAAGGTCTGGAGGCACTGTTACACCATAGGGGCCACTCCGACCCGGGCCCATTCCATAGTCCTGTGTGGGTGCAGAGGAGGAAGGTAAGAGGGTTGTAGCAGAGTAGGGTGGGGGAAGGTAAGGGGGGAGCTCCAATTGCATGGTTAATTTTTTATCAACCATGTAGTGGTTAATAATGGTACCCCTTCCCCATGTGCCACCATGCCTCCCATAAACCAGAAACTCTCTCTCTCTACTATACACAAAGCCGTCAGAAAGAGGGGCTGGGGGAGAACTGGGTAGGGAAGGCACTGGCCTCTGTCTTGGTGGCCGGCTGGTTTCGTTTCTTGCCCTTGGTGGACTTCTTCTTGCGCTCTTCAGTGCTGGGTGGAGCAGCCCCTGGTTTGTCAGTTTTGGGGGGCTCAGGAGCCTTTTTCTCAGGTTCTAGCAGGGTGGGAGCTGGTGGCTCTTCGTCCTCTGGAGGCAATGGAAGTGGCTCCAGGTAATAGGCTCGGGGCCGGGGCCTTAGGTGTGTGTGGTAGAGGAGCAGCCGCTGCTGCTCCTCCCCTCGAGCCACTCGCCGGTCCACCCGGACTGTGCCAAACCAACCCCAGGAGAGTGGTGCTGATGGCTTCAAACCCTCAAAAAGATCCCAGGGAGAGATCTTTTGTTTGGTGGAAACTTGTAGACCCTGCTCCAGAAAATGAGAGAGAATGAGCTGTTGAGACTTCAAAAACAGAAAGTAAGCCTTGAGAACTAGTAGAGAAGGTGAAATATCTTTTGACAATTTTTAAAACAAGGAAAATGTTATAGGTAGACCCAGGGAGATGGTGAGAGGAAGAAAGATAGACATGGGCATATAGGGGCACACACATACATGTGCAGAAGATTATGTGGGGAGAGAGTAAGGGCTTGGGGGAGAGAGAGGTGTGAAAGAGAAAGACACAGCCAGGAGAGAAAGCAATACAGTACAGGTAGAGTGGAGAAGAAGCAGACACAGAGGCAGAGAAGAGGATAAGGAGAGAGAGAGAGAGGAGAAGAGAGAGACTAACATTTACAGGAAGAGATTGAAACAGGAAGGCAGAGAAAGAAAGATGGCAGGGAGAGATTAAAGGTAGGTAGAGAAAGGCAGAGTCAGAGAGAGAAAGGCAGAGAAAAAGAGAGACAAAGAGAAAGGTAGGTGAGGAAAGGAATGAAGAGACTGTGTATATGAAGGGATTACACTTTGAATTTAAACTTCGCACCCACTTTTCCCTCTCTACTATACACAATGATTATGGTTAACTCAACAAATATCACAACTGACAGAGGAAAAAGAGAAAATGAGCAGTGATGGGTGGGTAGGGGAGAGAGACGCAGGGAGAAAAGAGGTATGTGTCAGTGGACTGATGGGTGGGGTAGGACAGGAGGCAGGTGGGGCAGAAGAAAGAGGAGGGTGGGGTGCAGGGTGCAGAGAAAGGCATGGTATGTGAAAAGCTGGGTGGGGGTGAAGGAACAGACTAAGAAAAGAGGGTGGGACCCCGAAGAGGGGGAGATGAAAGGCAAGCTAAGCAATTCTTAAAGATTCAGAGATGGTTTGCTAGTTTTCACCAGGAGAACCTGATGGACCCGAATCTGATGGACAGTTGCGAGGTTAATGCAGGGTAGGTTCCTGCCCAAAGGGGAAAAGAGGCAGAAGGCATAGGAAGACAGCAGAACATGCCTCTTTCTTGAAGATGGAATCGAAGCCAGCAATCTTGTTGCCCTTGGTGTCAATAAGGGAGCCTTGTGGCTCACACGTGATGACATCTCGGGTCTGCTTAGGCAGTGGCAGCAATTGGTGAACCTTCTCCAGACTGTCTGACTGGTGTTCCCCCAACTCCTTCTGCAGGCACAGGAAGATTGGACAGGACAAGAGTTCAAAAGACAAAAAGAGGGACAGGAAGTCTCAAGAGGTAGCACAGAACCTGGCATAAAGGAAACATTCATGAGCTGGAAGCATGGCTCAAGGGGTAGAGTGCCTTACTAGCAAGTACAAAGCCGTTAAGTTCAAACTCCAGTACTGCCAGGAAAAAAAAAAGACACTCAGAGCCAGAGCCAGGCATAGTATACATGCCTGTAATCCCTGCACTTGGGAGGCTGAAGCAAGAGGATGGTGAGATCAAGGTCAGCCTGGAATACATAGTGAGACCTTGTCATAAAAACCAAAACAGGGCTGGTGGAGTGGCTCAAGTGGTAGAGCACCTGCCTAACAAGTGTGAGGTCCTGAGTTCAAACCTCAGCACTGCAAAATAAACAAACAAACAAAAAAAAAACAAAAACAAAAAAAGATGATACTTAGTAAATCTTCACTGCACGAATAACAAAGAATAAACACACAAAAGGGAAGGATAGAGGGACCAGACCAGAATAAGTCCATGAGGCTGGACAGCAAATACAAAGCCAGGATGGAGGGAGCTGAGATCCCAGCACCCCAAAACCTTGCCCTTGTCTCCTCTGCTCACCCGCAGCTTCTTCACTAGGTTCATGTATGCACGTTTATTTTCCTCCATGCTGCCTTGCGAGATGCTAGACATGTCTGCAGCCAGTGTTCCATTGATGAGCACACTCAGCATGTCCAACACAGTAGTGAAGAGCTCACTGAGGTGGGAAGCCAGGGAGAAAACCAGAGAAGAAAGAGATAAAGAAAGAAAAAGGCCTTGCAAAAGATCATAGCAGGGAGAGGTGCTTGATGTCATCCCAAGGGCACCAAGACTATGTGGGCAACCCAAAGACACAAAGCCTCTGTGATCTCAGTGACTCGTGCAACTGGTGGGGGTAGGGATTCCCAGGGTCCAGCACTGCAGGGAGGGGTGCATACTTGTTGGACTGCATGTCCACAGTGCCACTGATGATGATCTCCAAGAGGAGCACAGCCCACTCCGTGGTCTGCTGGGTGCTGCGCTGCACTGTGTCAAACATCCCCCCCACCTGCCAGGGCCATAACAAGTCAGTCAGACAGTTCAGAAGCAATGGCTGGTGTTTAAGGAAAGCTTAGGTTACAACCTGGTTGGGTGGGAGTTGGAACCCCTCAGGTCATGTCCCATCATTTGTATCTGTGATTTGTTACATGATCCATTTCTGGTCAATAACTGAACTTTGGATGACTCTGAGCCTCCCTTTCCTTAAAGTGATAGGAGATGAACTAGATGATTTCCAGTATTCCATTTAACATTCCACAATAGGTTTCTAGTATTTCTAGGGCCTAGCCAGAATCTAGAATACTGAGGGCAGAGTCCCTGCAAAGATGCAGCTTATACAACCTATTGGACCTCAGGGTCTAGCCATAGGGACTCAGACCCTTTAACTACTTTCAGGCCCTGCATCCTTTAGGAGAGCAGAGTAAATACTCAAAGACCCCCCAAACCTGGGTTCTCCCTCCTCAATCCTCCCCGCTCCAACCTGAGGTGACTTTACTGATTTCCAGCCCCACCCCTTTCTTTTCCTCCCCTGCACCCGCCTTTACCAGGTTGAGCCGCAGTTTGAGTGCCTCATGCATTAGCTGCTTTGGTTTGCAATCATCTAAGTACTGGTCATCTCGCCAATTATTCACAATCTAGAATAGAAATGAGTTTAACATGCCGCTCAGGGATCTTCCTGTTTCTATTCCAAAGCACCCAATGTGTTTGTCACAAAGTAATGAAGGTTCCAAGTACATAGTGGCCTCTTAGGTGTATCCTTCCCTGCCCTGTTGCCATCTCCATGGTCCAGAAACCCATACCTGGTGCACCTGGCTGTACAGAGACGTAAGGAGTCCTTCACGTTGCTCATCCTGGCCTTTCAGACATGTCAGCACCAGGGATAAGAAGGGTTGCTGGCTTAACAGGGACATGCTAGAGCCAAGAGGAGAAGAGATGAGGAAAGGGAGAGGAAGAGAGAGAGGGGACTATGGGTCAAGCAACTTCCAATGTCATTCCTCCATGCCTGACTCTACTCTAAGATGTGACCTCTTGCCAGCTATGTCACTCTTACCCCTGATTTGCCACTTTCCTATGATGTCTATTCTCAGTTCTCATCCCCAAATTTTATTCTTCTCTTAGCCTGTCTCCTTTCCTTTCTACTCCCCACTCCTGCCCAATCCTAGCCCTTCTACAGCCCCTTTACCTCTTTTGTTTCTGTCGATCACGTTCTTTGCGGGAAGAGGAACCCAGGTGCTGACCCTTTTCCAATTCTTCCCCAGCAGCTTTTAATACATGCCCCTGGACTGAGGTGGGCAGTTTGGCAATGAGGGGAGCTACCAGCCATACACCAGAGCGCTCTAGAGAGCTGGAGGACAGAGGACATGAGGTTACAGGGGAGCCAGATGGGCAAGGTTGAACAATCCATCCTCTCCTTTCCATGTCCAGCATTTCCATATGCAGACATCATTCATGCTATCAGCAGAGAAACTCATAAAGGGATGAGCCCTAACATGTTTCTACCTAACCTGAGCACAGGTTTATTCTTGCTGCTGCTGGGTATGTTGTTTGCAGTGCTTCCAGAAGATGACCCTGTCTCCGCTGACTGTTGGAAAACCTCGATTGTGGCCTTGGCAATGTTCTCCAAGAGGGAGTTCATCTCCTGGGGAGAATGAAAGGCACAGGTAACTAGGGATAAAAGAAAACAGATAATAGGAGAGATGGGAGATGAGGGCAAAGGAGAGCACCTGGGAGGTAGGGACTATTGGATGTGGTGCCCTCCATCACCTCCATATTTCTCTAGTTACCCACTGTTTTCTCTTCTGCATGCCTTACAACTGTGGCCACAGAACAGTCTCTACTACAACCACAAGCAAGCTTCCCCACAGCTCAGAGCTCTAACACTCCCAACTCATTTCCCTTATCATCATCTCCACATGTCTGCCATTTTTCCAGCCTCTCTGATCTCTCTCAGTCAAGAGCTTGAGGGTAGGACCTAGGTTCTTCTTTGGTGGCTGATCTTCCTGACACATGGAGCTGGAAGTGGGCATGGGAGAGGGAGGGCTTGGGTAGACACTACTCACATTGTTAGGGGTCTGCTTGATCATGAGCTGCAGCTCCAAGGAAGACTGGCGCATGGTCCACTGGTCCAAGTTCTGTGATAGAAGCCCCATCCCCAAGCTAGTTAGTCATCATCATGTCACTCCCAACTACCCATCATCCTGTGGCCAATTCCCAATCTCCTGCAACCTTGAATCACAGATTTCTATGGGTCTGAAAAGGACCTTTATGTCCCTCTTGTTAGGAAAGACTATAAATAATCCCAAATGGTTAAAAACCTAGTCTATTTTTATGTATGTATGTTTGTTTGTGTGTATTGTATTATTTTAATGGTACTGGGATTTGAACTCAGGGCTTTTCACTTGCTAGGCAGTGTGCTATATCACGTGAGCCATGCACCCAGCCCCAATCTAGCCTATTTTAAATGTGGTTCAAGAAAGATTGCACATCTTTCCCCTGATTCCTGTTCCAGAGCCTCACATCCCTTAGTTCTGTTTAATTCTTAACCTTTAAATCCTTGATGTTAAGGCTGAAGTCTGCCTCTGTTGTTTTACATCAGCTGCTCAGAGCCCCTTATAGGACAATCTCTCAAAGTCTTATAGAGACTTGAGGAGACTTCAGCACTATCTGCTCTGGGTTAAAGAGACTCCATTCCTTTAGTTTTTCCTCCATGGCCTTATTTTTCCACCCTCCAGTCATTTGAATGTCTGAAGCAAGCAGTGTGAAGTAGAAAGGGCACAAGCATACCTAGGTTCACATGGTGACTCTAAATTTACTAGATGTGTGACCTTGGACAAGTTAATTAACCTCTTCAAGCCTCAGTTTCCTCATTGGTAAATAGGGATGCTCATATCCACTTCATCAGATTGTAAAGGTTAAATGAAAAAACGTATGCACAGTACCATAAGCAGCGCCTAGCAGTAAGTTGTAGCTATTACTACTCAGTCACTGAGTCACAAGCAAAGTGCCAAATATGCAAAGCCAAACACCAGACCTCCCAGATGCTGTGCCTCCCACTAATGAGCTATACTCACTCCAGACAGCTGTGTGCTCACCTAACAGTCTTACTCTTGAGTCTTGACCATATCGGATTTACTCCTAAGCTCATGCTGGAGCTGTTTATCCCACTCTCTTTATGTCCTTGTTGATCTTCCTATCTACTGAACTCCCTCTCTCTTTTTCTTAGTTCCCACTGTTTCTCCCCATTGCTTCCCCCAAGATGCTCGTCACTTTGGCCTACCTGGAGAATACGCTTAATGCGCTGACGCTGGGGGTTTTCTCCATCCTCATTGTCTAGCAGTCGATGTGGGTAGCAGATGAGCTGCATGAGGCGCTGGGCCTGGGCGCTACTCAACACTGGGTCTTGCAGATCATTGCTGTCCTCACACAGTGACTTAAGGCAACGTTCTCCTACCCATTCCTGAGGAAAAGGATAACCAGGGGATTGGGGGACATCAGTTAGAGGGTAGGAATAAGGAGGGGTGCGCTGGGGTTGGGTAAGGCACCCAATGTATAGTTGGGAGGTGGTATGACCATGGGCTGGAAACAGGACTATATTATACAGTGGTATTTAGGAGGTCAGGAGGAAGGTGAGACTGACCTGTTGGCAGATGCTGCGCAGCACGTACTTGGCATAGACATCCAGACTGGCTGTCTCCACAGAGATGTTGCGGCCACTCTGCCTCCGACCGCCACTGCCACCACCTCCCTCCTCTTCTGGAAGTTCTTCTGTTCCTCCTGTCACTGTGAAGCCTGAACCCTTCAGTTCTGCATCCCCTGTGGTTCATGAATAGAAGATAGGGGAGTAGAATTAGATCACTTGGGCCCACGGAGGCAGAAATTCCCCAAGTACTGCCCCATGGAACAGAAATATACTTTTTTCCCTTCTTTCTTCCCCAAAGATCAGAGACCACCTTCGGAAGGGAGAAAGACTGCTCCTTGTAGTTTAGCTGGCACTCCACCCTCTACACACTTTTGGCACCACTCCCTTCTTACCCCCCAACCTTCCCACCCCCCACTCCACCCCACCCCCTTACCAAGGACAAACACAGCCTTGAGAACAGCAAACACTGCTCCATCCACGATGCGGTTCTGGGAGGCAGCCAGCAGGTGGCGGTCACAGGAGGAGCGGATTCCGACTGTAGGCTTGTCTGGAGAGGGAGCTGAAGTCAGGAGAAGCAAGAGTAGAAACTGTGGGGTGGAAGAGCCACACTTTCTACTGCTGCCTGTCTCCAATCAGGGTCACTTACTTCCATCAGACTGGCAAGGATTGAGTTGTGGTGTCTTGAAAAGGTGGAGGAGGATGCGGCAGGTAAGCCGGGCCCCTGGCTCAGAGTCCTGTTCACTGCAAGCTAAAAGAAAAAGCAGATATGGAAAGGAGGAAGCCAAACTGTGTGTGTGTGTGTGTGTGTGTGTGTGTGTGTGTGTGTGTGTGTGTGTGTGTGTGTGTGTGTGAGAGAGAGAGAGAGAGAGAGAGAGAGAGAGAGAGAGAGAGACCATTGGGCTGGGGGATATAGTTCAGTGGTAAGCATAAGAAAGGACCTGGGTTCAGTACCTAGCGTTGCGCGCGACACACACACACACACACACACACACACACACACACACACACACACAAACGGAAAGGTCAGGACTACAAATCCAGGGTTAGAAAACAGGCCCGTCCAGCCTAGGGTAGACCACAGCACTGGCCTTTTAGTGAGAGCCAGTGACCTCAGCAGGGTGTCCCACAACGAGAGAATGGCTATGGAGTGTGTATTGAAATGTGCGGTCTTCCCATTCAAGGGGTTATAGATTGGCAGTTCACCGGCATTTAGTAGTGAAGGGATGGCAGCACAACGAATCAGATCTTCTAGGAGCAAACACTGCCGAGCAATAAGGATGGCAACAAAAGTAGCCAGGGAGTCATGAAAAGACAGGTCACTGACCTGGAGGAAAAAGTAGACAGACACCATAGCTCAGTGTGGAGAGCAGGCACCCGTGTGCTATTCTTCATCTCTACCGAACTCTGACCCTTGATGACCTTGATGATCATGGCCAGACTTCCCCATTCCCCAGCAAGACCCCACTCCAAGGCTCACATCTACATTGCACAGGAGATCGTTGAAACCACAAGTGCCATTGTTAGAGGAGCAGCACAAGGCCTTTAGTACTCCTAGCCACTCTGCGCTCAGTGACTTGCAGTAGCCAGTCAGCTCTGCACACAGGATTGCGATGTCATTCACCCTAGGGAAAAGTACAAATGCCTTCAGGAAAAGCCTTGCTCCACAAAATCTCAGACTCATTAACTTTTTATCTCTGCCCCAATAATAATTAAGGGTACAAAACCTCCCAGTTGTGTTGCCCCTCCCAATATTAGGCAGGGGACATGCCCATTCCTCACTCACTACACCCCATACCTATCAGGATCATGGTGCCCCACACAGACGTGCATAAGGGCATTGCAGACAAAGCTGTAGCGGTTAGCAGGGTTCTCACTAAGACTCTTGCCTAGCCCTGTGTAGGTGAAGGTGTGAGCAGCTGGGTTCTCCAGGGTGTCAATCATGAACTCAGGTGCCCAGCGCATATTGGATTCTGATGGCTCCACGTTGCAGTAGATGGTGTTCTTCACCTTTGAGCAAAAGTCGCTGCAGGGGTTGGGGAAAGGAGATAGCAGTGATGAAGGTCTGGTGAGGTACAGGGATGGCAAAGAAAGGGGAGAAAAGGAAAAAAAAGGAGTGAGGGACAGGGGACATTGAGACAAGAAAAGGGGAGCTGGGCTGCAGTAAACTTGGCAGGAATGGAACCATGAGAATACAAAAGGCGGGAGTATGGCTCCAGCACCTGCCTAGCAAGTGCAAAGCCCTGGGTTCAAATCCCAGTACCACCACCATCAAAAAAACCAGGGGCCTTTGGAGGCAAGGAGAAAGAAGGTCCACTCTCAGTAATGCAACAACATATGGAGGACACAGACCATCAGTGCCCTGTGCAGACAACAGGGTCTTAGGCTGTGCTCTGCTCCTGAGGTGGGTAGTAATGGGAAGGATATGGGACTCGGTCCCATCTCTACCCCTTACCTCCTCCCTCTCTTACCTGAAGAGCTCCCCAAATTTGCTCTTTAAATGGCTACAGGAGGTGTACAGATCATAGAGATAAGCAAGGATACAGCGTTCTGCAGAGGAGCCATCTGACCGGTTCATCCCATGTTTCACTACACCACACAGCCTGTCAAGAGAGGCAGTGTTGGGAGGATCAACAGATGGTGCACAGGGCCCAGTGCACAAAGGTCCCTCGAAACAAATTCAAGTGTCTTGGGAAAACTATTCCTTCCCCACCTCAATGGCGGGCACTTCCCCACAGTGTGAGTCATGCATTCTTCCTAAACCACCCCCAATCTACATTCACCAGAGCCCTGGGTGTTTGTTACTTTGAAGCCCTCCTTACCCCTCAAAGACCTGTGCCATCTGGTCCTGGTTGAGGATGAGGCAGGCATGGTAGTGCCGCAGGACAGCCACAATGCACAGGCACAGGCTGGTAGTGTAGCTACCCACCAGATCCGAGGATTTGAGAAGCAGCTCAGCCTCAACCACACTCAGCTCATTCAGCAGCTATCAGAGTGGATGGGGGTGAGACATGAGAAGAAGCTCCTCATATAATTGTAATACACAACCCCCCTTCCTGTGAGGAACCTGGTAAAGCCAGGCCTGAGTCCCTGCTGGAGCCACCTAAGCATAAAAGGGCTCTCTTACCACATGCCACTGTCCTTCACTATGTTAACGACATCTCTAACCAGTCTCTAGGACAGAGTTCTATGAACTCCACAGTGGGAGGACATTCTGTGCCCAATGCTCTAATCTGACTCTTGGGCCTCTCTAGGGAGCACTTAAGTCTCTATTCCTGCAGTCTTAGCTCATGTTCCACTCCCTCTGTGCTAGTCTTTCTGCCCTTCCAAATAGCCAGGAAAAGTAGCTAGAACCTCTACCCTTATCCTATAACCCTGTACAGCATGAATTCCTTCCTCCACCTTTATCTCCTCCAATGTCCCCACCTGAATGGCAAAGTCGATGAGGCCACTGATGCTGAGTGAATATTCCATGAGGTCGAAGATGAACTGCACATGCTGCACCAGAGGCAAGTGGTATGACATGCCAAGGGCAAAGCTTGTGATCTGCTCCAGAACATTCCGGGAGACCTGATAAGGGCAGTGGGAGTGAGACAGGAGTGGAGGGAGGCAAGAAGAACCAGGGAAGCAGGAAAGGATGATGGTGGAAGGGGATGAGACGAGCAGGCTTAGCCTGCCTAGGGGAAAAAAGATTAAGAGGAAAAGGAAAACAGGACAGGAGGCCAGAATATGGGGAAGGAGCTGGCTTAGACCCACACCTGAGCTGTGACCTGGTGTTGATCATAATGTGAAAGATGCTGGAACTTAGCAAAGATATCTTCAGCAGTGGGGAAGGCTTCAGGCCGGTTGCGGCGCCGCTTCTGCCCATCTTCCCCACCTGAGGGGAGAGTTAAAGGGATGAGTCAGGACAAAAAAAAGACAACTAGTTGGTTGGGAATGGGGAGAGGGATATGGAGAGGAGGCTATGGGAGGGAGGAAGGGAGGGAGGGAGAGGAAAAAGGATGGGAGGGAGGAAAGGAAAAGGGGAGAAGGGAAAGGAGGGTCATGGAAGGGCTGGGGAAGGGATGAAGGGAAGGGGTCAGTGAAGCAAAGGTTTAGAGGACCACAGACTATGTGGACCTTAGAGGAACATGTACAGGGAGGTGCTAGGTTGAGGGAGGGAAGAGGGAGGGGGGAAGGAGGGAGGGCGGTTTGGGGCTTACTGTGAGATACCTAAGAATGTCAGGTCTCCAGGATTCAGAGGCACAATAGGAGCAAGCTGGTCTGTAGAGGAGGGGAATGAGGGGGGAAGTTTCAAAAGGACTAGAGCTCTCAGGAGACTCCAAGAGACAGGACATTGGGACATGACTGGGGAGTTCCCTACACTGGGGATGGGAAGGCTGACTAGGGCATTCTTTGGGGGACGTCTGTTTAAGGAGCCTCAAACCCACCAGTTTCTGCTGTTCCCTTGCGGTTCAGAACCTTCAGGATATCCTTGGTAATTTTCTTGATGGCATGGCGGGCATCATCTCGCTGCTTTCCCACCCCAAACAGTACGACCAACCGCTGGTTGCACTCATGGCTGCATGACTCCTCCTGCATCCCAGCAGCACCATCAGACTCCAGCATGGATCTCCTACCCTCCTCTTAAGAGCATGCTCTGTACCCCTCAGCAACCCCATGTTCAAGCCCCTTCCCAATACACCCTGTGGCACCCTCAGGAATAGCTTCAACCCCTCAGCAAATTCCTTGAACAGAAATCTGGGCTCAAAACAGATGGTCACAAAGTGTTGGGGAACAGTACCTGAGGGATTGGGAAGTGTGTAGTGTACTGCACGTGTCGTGGCTGGTCATAAAGAACCCCAAGGGTCCCTTCAATCTTCTCCTTGGGTGGGGGCTTCACCTCCTTCTCAACATCTGGTTTCTCAGGGGATGGGCTGCCCTTCCCCTCACAGGGCATAGTAGGGGAGAATAACTAAGAGACGCGAAAGGGCAGAACATTTAAGAGAAGAAAAGGGGATGAGGGGCATAAAGAAATTCCCAAAAGAGTAATAATGGCAGGATCTAAGGAGCTGGATTCTTCTGCACTCAGGATCTAACTTACTGAGAAATCAGGCTTCTCCATATCCTCAAAGAGCACGCTGGAACTAGGGTCAATGTCCATAGATTCGGAGAGCCCTGGATCCTGAGGCAAAGAACATAAGTTGCTTTAGTCCAGGGAAGCTACTCCCCTCCATGTAGAAATGCTCACAGGAAAGCTGGAGGGAGACCATACTGGGGAAAGCCCAGATTCTGGATTCAAGGTTTTTCCACTCACTTAACCAGTTTGGGCCTCAGTTTCCATCAGCTTTAAATAGATAGGAGTACTTCACAGGGCTGATATGAAGACCAAGTGAAAAATGTGACATGAGAGTCTTTGTAAGCCATAAAGCACTAAGAAAATATTACCCTTCTTGGGCAAAAGAGATTCTTAGAGGCCTCTGGGAGGCATTCAAAGACAGGAATGACAGTAGAAACAATCATGGGTGAGGGAAAGGTCACGCACCTCCAGCTTGCTACTGCTGCTGCCTTCAGCCTCCTTGCGCTCTGGGTCATCAGCAGGATCATCAAAGGGAGAGGGAGGCCGGGGACCAGGGGCTCCAAAGGCAAGGTCCCCCCGGGAGATGAGAGTACAAGTGTACATGTTGTGGGAGAAAACATCATGTCGAATCAGTTCACAGAACAGCAGTACTAAGTTAAAGAATTCCACCCGCTCACTCTCACTTCGGGGATCAGCTAGAAGGAGGGAACGAGAAGAAATAAGTTAGCAGAATACAAAAGGGGGGGCAGAAAGAGAGGGGGACACATCTAAGGCGTGGTGTTCCTAGAGTATTTAGAGGGATATCCCAGAGGCAATCATAGGAAACCGCCCCCCCAAAAAACAAAAAAAACAAAAACAAATTCCAGAAACTGTTGAGAAACACAGATATGGCTGTTACCCTACCTAATGCTCCACACACCATGTCAGAAAGGAATATAGCATCTTTGCTGCTACTTATATAGTGAAAATGCTTCAATCACATGTGCTTGTTTTTATTCTTCTTTGCACTTCTCTATTCTGTTAAACTATAAGATAATCAAGGACTAGAATCATGTCTAAAAGTCATTTTGCATAGAGTCCAAGACAGAAATACAGGTCAGAAGGCCCTAAGTTATGCTTCTGATGACAGTGGCTGCTAACTGAGTCTAGGCAGAGTAACTAGAGGTTGGCAGGGGTGCGTACTCAGCATGGGAGCTTGGGTATCCAGAAACTGCAGGAGGACATCCTGGAAAATGGGAGCACTAGGAGCAGAAAGGGAACCAGAGGCGATGGAACCCTTCTCATCTGCTGCTTCAGATTCTCCACAACGCTGCAAGATTAGAGAACAAATTGAGGATTGACTTTTCCCTGTTTCTTCACTTCTTGATGTGCAACCCTGGAAGTGCCACCTGTGTTGCCTCCACTCCACACTTTGCACTTCTATTATCCATCTGACCTCCATTTTCTTTGCTACAGCATTGAATCTCTTCTCTAACCAGGTATCAATCATCTCCTTTCTAACTTGTGCCTCGTGTCCTTCACATTTCCTATAGGTTCCTTACTACTTTTTTTAATTGTCTTTTTGAGACAGGGTCTTGCTATGTAGCCCAAGCCTTGAACTCATGATCCTCCTTCCTCAACCTCCCAAGTGTTGAGATTATAGGCATGTACCACGATGCCCATCTCCCTGTCATGTCTTTATCCTGTTCTCCCACATTCAACTTTGGTCCCACTCCCACCTCAATCTCTCTAAGGTCTCCAAACCCAGTTAGATTCCTTTCCATTGGTCAATCTCATTCCCTTTTCTCTGCATCTAACCTCAGCCTCAATTTCGGCCTGTCTCTTCTCCAGGAGCTTGGCTACCACCATAGCACGATGCCGGCCAGAGCGCTTGCAGCTGACAGCCCATTCGCATAGTAATGATACCACAGCATCATCATCGGAGGAGATCTGTCACCAAAGACAGGGTTGACTGAGGACTGGGAACAAAGAACTGAGTTCCAGTTTCTTCAAGAATCTGTCCCATCTTAAAACACTCTGGGCCCAGGAAGATCATCTCTGCAGACATCCCCTGGTTTCAATGCCTCACCATTGCTCACACATTGCTCATGCAATGTGTTTTGCTCTTCTTATCCCTCTTGTTGCTCACCTCATGTCCATCCTTACTAGGCCCCAATCCAAAGATTCGGTTACAAAGGGAGTCGAGAGAGTTACTGAAGTCAGAGCGCTCAAAACTATGGCTGTCCAGCACTTCCAAAGTATGGAGCACCCGTCCAATGGTGAAGCCTAGGGAGGACAAACAGTAAAGAGAACTTAACTAGAGGTCCAACATCCGACTCTCAGATCTCTTCCTTATCACCCCACCCTTTCCTCAAACATACTTCCTAGTATCTGTTCTCTAACACCCACCTGCAGTGGCCTCCTGGCACTTGTCAAAAGACCAGCGAACCTCAACTGCCTGTCCCCGCTCCTTGATCTGCTGCTCAATCTCCCGCAACTTTGCACGGACCTGCAATATCAAAAAAGAAGGCAATATCAAAAAAGAGTGCATCCAGACACATGTGAGGCTAGAAGAACAGTACCGGAGTCCAAGCTGCTATTTCTGCAAGGGTAATTTAGTCTCATATCCCAATCAGACTTACCTGCTGAGTGAAGGCACTGTTGCCCTCTGGCATGGGCAGGTTGGAAGGGGCAATAGGCAGGTGGTCAAGTGGTGAACCAGTCTTAATTCGGCTATCAGTCAGCGAGTAGTGCCAAACCAGGGCACTAGGACAACACAGGAGAATGGTCTGCCAGACAGAAAACAGCTAAGTAAGTCAAATTCAGTTACCATGGCTACCTCTCTGGAATCCCATTGTAAGATCCAGCCCTTAGGCTTCATATCCAAAGTTTCTGAGTCCCTGAGGCAGGCATCACTCTATCCTGGATTCCCGACTTTTATCATCCACTTTCTGTCTTCTTTTCTTGTTTTTTTTTTTTTTCTTTGGTGGTACTGGGGTTCAAACTCAGGACCTCACACTTGCTAAACAGGTACTCTACCATTTGCACTACTCTGCCAGGCCTGTTTTTTTTTCTTTTGAGGGTCTCTCTAGTTAGCTCAGGCTGGCCTCAAACTCATGATCCTCTTGCCTCAGACTCTCAAGTGCTGGGATTACAGGCATGTACCACCATACCCAACTTTCATGAAAGGCTTTGGGCCTACTATTTAACCCTGGGAGAGGCTGGCCAAAACCCCCAAAAGGGAACTAATATCCCATTATTGAGAAGCAATAATCTCCAAGTAAGTACTCAGTGCCTATTCCCATCTCCAAGTTGGAGCCACACGACCCCATTCTCCAGGATGGGCACCCAGTTCTTCTCAGGCTATCTCTTAATACTTCCTTAGGCTTACCTAGTACCTACCTGTAGGATACAGCTGAGACCAAAAACCAGGGGCCGGTGCTGAGGGCACATAAGCAGGTCACTAAAAGGAGTCGAGGGTGTGCTGCTAGTTGGGGGCTGAGGGACAGGGGTGGTGGGCAATGTGCTTGTTGACTGAGCAGACATAACATGAGATGAGTGGCTGCTCACACCATCCAGCTGCAGGGCCAGTCTCCGGGTACAGAAGTAGGCAAGGCGGCGGGACAAGTATGCAGACTGAACGAACTCACCGGAGTACTGTGAAGACATGACCAACAGAGCCTCTGATTTTCTCCAAAGGACACTTGCAGTGTCTTTTTTTTGATTTGGTGGGACTAGGGTTGGAACTCAGGGCTGCATGCTCGCAAAGCAGGTGCTCTACTGCTTGAGCCACACCTCCAGTCCATTTTGCTCTGGTTATTTTGGAGATGGAGTCCAGTGAACTATTTACTTGGGCTGGCCTTGAACCTTGATCCTCCCGATCTCAGCCTCCCAAGTAGTTAGGATTATGGGTGTAAGCCACTGGCTCCTGGCTTCTAATGTCTTACTGTTCCTCGACTCCTCCCTAGACTCCCCCCGCCAAGATCCTAGGCCTTACTCGAAGCAATAGAGGCAGCAACAGTTTAAGCAATTCATCTTCTCCAGGGCGGATTTTCTCAAAACATTCAAGTACCCAGGTCAGGAACTCATGTCTGTCCAGCATTCCATCCTACAGGACCAGGGTTAGGAACAGTATTAGTTGAGTCCAGGGACTATTAAAGATAAGGCAGATAAAGTAAATGAAAGGATGAAGAGAACCACGACTGGAACAAGGTGGCAGGCAGATTCCATTGTATACTGGCAGAGCTCAATCCAATGCTTCATACAACATGCCCTCCTCCCTACCTGAAACATGAACATGGCGAGCTTCTCATTGTAGTCCCACTGCCTGATTGCCACTTCTACATCATGGGGTAAAGGACCTATAGTAGAACCACAGCCCCCACTTCCTGCAGGCCCTGGCCGGTAGTATTCAGCCATCTTCTGCAGCTGCTCCCATAAGTACTTGGTGATGATCTGAGTCCATTCTAAAGAAAAGATGGAAAGGGGGCTATTTGATACTATCCTTTTGCTTAGAATACCTTCTGTCCCCTACTGCCACTCATAATCACCACAGTATCTAAGCAGGCACTCTACCACTTGAGCCATGCCCCCAGCCCTTTAAAAGACTATTTTTATCTTTATTTTTTACTTACTTATATTTTTGGCAGTACCAGGGTTTGAACTTAGAGCTTCATGCTTGCTAGGCCATGCATCCAGCCCTTACCACAGTTCTAAATGCTATTCATCCTCTTAGCTTCTAGTCAAATGCCATCTTGCTAAAGCCTTATCAGGCTTCAGGGAAAAGCAACCTTTCTGTCCACTGAAATCTCAACTTCCAGCCAGGTGCCAGTGGCTGACACCTGTAATCCTAGCTACTCAGAAGGCAGAGATCAGGAAGATTGAAGTTTGAGGCCAACCCAGGCAAATAGTTCATGAGCCCCTATCTTGAAAAAACCCATTACAAAAAAGGGCTGGTGGAGTGGCTCAAGGTGTAGGCCCTGAGCTCAAACCCTAGTACTGTAAAAAAAAAAAAAAGACTCAACTTCTGAATCCTCTTTTGACAATCACTACTTTCTCTAATTATGTTATTTGAACATATACTTTAGCATGTTCCTACAAAGATTCTAAGGAGAGACATCATATGCTGGTCATCTTTATAATCCAGTACATGAACACAGTAGGTTATCAGATTACTTGATGCTTACTAACTGAATGAATGCAAGATATAAGCAAAGCAAGGAATATAGATTAGGAAGAAGAATAATTCTGAGGGTCTATCACTCTTGAAGCCATTAGTGGTACACCTGGTGTTAGGAATTACTCACCTATGAAGGGGTCAATGACATGTCTTTTCTTAACCTTGGTCTCAGACATTGCTGCATAGTAGGCACAGGTCATCTTAATGAGCCAGGCGGCCCGCATCACAGGCACTGTGTATTTGGCTAAGTACCCAAACACTTCTTCCTTCTTACTGAAAATAGGGACCTGGATGGACATCGCAAATAGTGAGGTCTCTATTACCCAATGAACTGATACCCATGTAGCTCAATCTGGGAATAGGCAGGTACTCGGGTACCCACACTCCCCCTCGTTCTAAAGAAGAGGAAACAGTACCTCACCTTCTTGGCTAGTTGTGTGAGTGGTTTGGTGCCAGCCAGGTCAGTGAACCAGGTATTAATTGCACTCTGGGATCTTGCAGTGACCAGCCAGAAATTGTCCTTCTGGTTTACTTGAGGCTTCCTGCGACCAGTGTCAGGAAGGGTGTTACAACGTAACTTCTCTGCAATGATGCTGCTGAAGTTGGAACTGATCTGAGGGAAGAAAACTATAGTTCAGTGTGGGAAGAATGGGTAGATGGGTAGTTCTGCCTTTGATGGGAAAATGCCAAGGTGGTAGCATTGGATTATGAAGGCAAACTCAGCTATTTAGATGTCCCTTTAAGTCTTCCCAACCCAGGGCCTTTGCTCCTTCTCGGATTCTTCCAGCCTTTTCCTTTAGCCTGGCAGGGTTGTCTCACCTTGGCAGGATTGAAGTTGACGTTCTTGGCACTTCCATGTTCATCCCCAGAGACAGCAGGCTGGTTGTTGAAACCTTGTTTTACATTCAAGGCCGTCAGTTCATCCTGAGGCAAGAAAACGGCATTTTAGTTTTCTTTTTTCCTTTGGGAGGTTGTGGGAGAGGAGGGCAGAGGAGAAGGGAACAAGGGAGAAAGGGAGGCGGAGGATTCTGAGTAGACCAGATTGTTATTTAAAGGTAGGCCCTTATATTCTTTTGAACCCCACCCTCACCCCCACAGTCACTGAGATTCCGAACCACCCAGAGCTCCTTCAACATCACTCTTCCCTTGCGGGCAGTCTCACTCACTAAGCTGCCTTAGACAACTTTCTGAGGTGTGTGTGTAGAGAGGGGGCGCCTCTGGCGTGGCCCCTACACCATTCACTATTCATACCTTGAAGCCCCGGCCAAACCCCTGCTCTCCAACACGGATCCACTTTACTCTTCCCTTTTCGGGACTTTTGCTCTCACCTAATCGCCCCGCCCCCCCCTTCCCTGAACTGTCAATGCGTCTTCTTTTGCTAATCACCTGCCCCCGATCCTTTGGAAGCCCAGATTTTTGAACGCACCTCCTTCTGTTTGGGATCTTGAGGGTACACATCGGGAGGCCCCAGCCTCGGCCGCTTCAGGGGCCGGTGTTCGTAGCTCAAGATCCCGAAAGCCGCCATCTTGCCCAGCCCGTAGCGCCAGAGGCGCCAGCAGGGCCAGGCGGGGCGGTGGGGAAGGGAGGGGGAGAGAGAGGAGGAAGGGAAGGAGGGCGCAGAAAAGGGGGGCAGCGGTTGGGAGGACGGCGGCCGAGAGACCAGGAGGCACGTTAGAAACTCTCGATTATTGCCGGAAACTACCGAGGGCAGCCGAGGGACGCTGGGAACCATCGGATAAAACTGACAGCAGAGGGGGCGGGGCCTGGCCCGGCGTGGGGCGGAGCCCCGTGCCCCTGGAGCTTTGCAGCCTAACGAGTGGAAAGTGAATTGCACTCCGCGAAAATCCAGGAAACCTCCGTGAACAGTGCTGGAGGTGAAGACCTGCAAAGGGGAAGGCCGCGGTATTTCCCAGCTCCGGTGGGAATTGGGTCCCCATCGCCTAGCTCCCTTCTTGGCCTATAATAGGTGTTTAGTAATGTTTGCATTGGTTAGAAACTGTACCTTTTACAAAGCACTTAGTTTCTTAGTTCCTACATCTGGATAATGGGTATGCTAACACCTCCTTCAAAGGATTGTTGTGAAGATTAGAAACTATGTATGCATAAGAAAGTACCATTAAACTCTGAAACGCTGGCTCCAATCTCTCAAGGCTGTTATGGTCTCTGTACACCGAAAATTCCCAATCTTTTTTTTTGGGGGGGGTGGGGGTGACTGCGGGGAGAAGGATTGCTAATTCCAGGCCGGACCCTGTCTGAAAAAAAATGCCAATGAACGCTATGGACCTTGCCAGGCTCACGCCTCTAATCCTGGTTTACTCAGGAGGCAGAGATCAGGAGGATCGGGGTTCGAAGCCAGCCCGGGCAAATAGTTGGGGAGAACCTATCTCAAAAAAAAAAAAAATTCACAAAAAAGGGCTGGCGAAATGGCTCAAGGTGTAGACCCTGAGTTCAAACCCCAGTACCCTCAAAAAAAAAAAAAGAAAGAAAAAATGCAAGCTATGGACTTTCTCGGGGAAAAATGTTTTTACAAAATAGTAGATACTCTTGGGCTGGCAGAGTGGCTCAAACGGTAGAGCACCTGCTTAGCAAGGGTGAGGCCCTGAGTTCAAACCCACCCCCCCAAAAAAAGAACTCTTCCTGTAGTGAAAGAGGCACCTACTGTGTCACATTCTTTTCAGAAATTATGTCTACAAGCAGCCCTATGGTTGTTACTGTCTCCGTTTTGTGACCTAGAAAGCTGATTTTCAGAGTGAAAATTCACTTGCCCAGTATTACACAGCTACTAACAGAGCTGGGACTCGGTTGACGACTACAGAATCAATATTCTTTCTATTATGATATTTTCTTTTAGAGAAAAGACAGAGTACCATGATAAAAGTAACAAAACTGGGCATAGTGATCACGCTGCAATTCCAGCACTCAGGGAGCTGAGGCTGGACTTCAAGGCCAGCCTGTGCTACATAGCAAGACCCTATTTTTAAAAAAGTAACAAATAAGCAAAAACATTAATAAAGATAGCAATGACAAAGTGCTATTGAGTTACAAGGGAGAGGAAAAATCTGATTGAAAAGAGGAAAGCCTTGGAGGTGGTAACAATTTATTGAGCAAAAAGTACAAAGAATTCCAGATTATTTCCTCCCCTCCTCTCCATGATCCACATCCTACCCCAGAGTGGAGCTTTTTTTTGGCATGCTAAGGATAAATCCAGAGCCTTCCTTTCCCACTACTGCTCCACATCCTCACCAGTTTTGGTGGTGTCAGTTTTCTGGATTTGGGGCATTTTAATACCTATGTAACCCTTCAGACTTTTTTTGTATGTGTCTGTGGTATGGATTTTGAATTCAGGGCCTCACACTTACTATGCTAGGCAGGAGCCATGCCCCCAGGCCATCCTGAAAGATTTTTAACTCAAAGAAAGTTAGGGAGAGGCTAAATCCATTCAGGGAGTAAGCACAAATGATGTATCCAATATGGCTGGAATTGATAATTGGAGTTTGGACTTTATCCTGAGGGCCATGAGTAAACTACTAATTTTTAAGCTGGATAATTCCCTCTATAATGGGTTAAATGGTAGCCTCCAAAAAGATATGTCCACTCAGAATTCGAGAATGTGACCTTCTTTGGTAAAAGGGTCTTAGAGCTGTGATTAAGGTAAGGATCCCCAGGTAGAGAACATCCTGTATGAAGAAAGACCCTAAATCCTATGACGAATGTCCTTAGAAGAGAAGGGTAAAGGAGACACAAAGGCAAAGAGGTGATGTGAAGATACACATGGAGATTGAAGTTCTGTGTCTATAAACCAACCAATGTCAAGGATTTCTAGCAACCACCAGAAAATAGGAGAGAGACAAGCATGAAATGAATTCTTTCTCAGAGTATTTAGAAGGAACAAATACTCAAAACATCTTGAATTTTGAATCCCAGCAGTACAAAAAAATCTTTTTAAACAATAAAAGTAGCCAGGCATGGTGGCACACACCTTTCATCCCAGTGCTACAGAGGCTGGACCATAATGATCCAGTTTTTCTGACACCCCAGTCATGTGCTCTGCCTTATGTCCTATCCCCCCTTTTTAATGTCTGACAAAATTACATTCATTTTTTCAGATTCTGCTAAAAAACACCTCTTCGTTGATGCTTTCCTTGACTATCCCTCCCCCATCCTGGTCAATTTAGTTACTTCCTCTTCTGTGTTCACATACTTTGGAGTATATCGACATCTACGCTATAAAACTTATTATACTATATTGTATTATTTGTTTATGTGTTCCCCACTTATCTATGAGTATTCAAGAATGATGAGAATGTCTTATTTGTCTGTATGTTCTCAGAACATAAACACTGTGCCTGGCATATATTAAAGACTTAATAAATATTGGCTGAAAAACAATTTCTGTAAATAGCTTCTCCAGTCAGCTCTGTGTTTTGGGGGGAAGGTAAATCTAGTCACAGAATGAAGAATGAATTAGAGAGCAAAGGGCCTTTAGAAAGGAAGACTGGTTTGTGGGTTCCAGTAATAATCATGACTAGAGGTAATGATAGGCTGATTTAGCACAGAGGCTGTGGTAATGGAAAGGAGGAAACTGCTGGGAGAAACACCACAGAAGCAGGGCTGATTGGATTCTCAGGGTGAGGGGTGGGAGGAGTTGAAGGGGATCCAGAGGTATCAAGTCTGGGTGACTGAGAGGGTGATGATACCATTAACTGAGATAGGGAAGACAGGAAGTGAAGCAGATTTGTGAGAAGATGGGGAGCTTGAAGCTAATACTTTTAGTCCTTCATTTCTAAGTCAGATCTCACCCATGTCAACAGGGACCCAGCTCAGGCAGCAGCTAAGTGTAGGTATTCTGGTTCAGATTAGGTCAGAGGAAAGATAGCTACATATGTGCCCGCATAAACCAAGCCAGTATTTTCCATACTCTCAAGACAGTAGAGCTTTGACAGAGATTTAAGGGTGACTGAGCTAAGGAAGCATCACAGCATAAGATGGGGTGTTCAGATCCTCCATTATAAAAGATAACAATTTAGAGGAGAAGATTCCTGGGAATGGTGGTAGTGGGGGCAAGCAGATCCTTCCCAGGTTTTCTACGTGGTCTGAGGATTTTTGAGCCTGTGGCACTTTGTAGATCCAGCCTTACACGTTACACAGGACCCATTTTCCCAGAGGACATAGCTTACATCACTGAACTTGCCACACCCCCTGCAAAGGCCTGGTTTCTAAGGTTCTTTCCACCGGAAGCTATGACAGAAGGAAATGTGTGGGTGGGGAGGGGTAGTGGGTGAGGGGCCCAGGTACCGGACACAGACTACACTCAGGGAAAGAAGAGCAAGCGCCATGTTGAAGCCATCACTGCCACTCAGATTCCTCTTACTCCTGCAGCTGTCTCTGCTGGGGGTGGGGCTGAGCTCCATGGTCATCACACCCAGTGGGAATGAAGACACCACAGCTGGTGGGAAATCTGGGGCCGGAGGGGGTTGGTGAGAGGGAGGCTAGGGAGGGGTTATAAAGAAACCTGGAAGCTGCCAGTGACCATTACAAAAATGAGGGCAGTGTTTAAGAGTAGAGTGGGGAAGGGAAGGGGAAGGGTTCATTGCCTTACAGTACTCCTTCTCTGACCATCATTTCTTCTCTTTCCCTCTCCTAACTCATTTTCTCCCTAACCTAGATTTCTTTTTGACTTCTATGATCCCTGGGTCTCTCAGTGTTTCCACCCTACCTCTCCCAGAGGTTCAATGCTTTGTGTTCAATGTCGAGTACATGAATTGCACTTGGAACAGTACATCTGAGCCCCAGCCTACCAACCTGACTTTGCACTATTGGTACGAGAAGGGAAGAGGGGTTGCACAGGGGAGGAAACAGAGGTGGCCCATTGAGAGTGACTGCATGGGGACCAAGAAAGAGGGTAGTCAGCCTCCCGGGAACCCCATTTTTTTTGTGGTACTGGGGATTGAACTCAGGGCCTCATGCGTGCATGGCAAACACTAAACCACTGAGCTATATCCCCAGCCCACCCCAGTAGTTTTTACCTGAGAAAGTTATAAGTCAGTTCAGACCAACTGAGGCTAGACTGTGGACATGTGCAGTACCCAAATTTGCCCCAGAATTCCTCTTCCTTCCAATCTTTCTCTAGGTACAAGAACTCTGATTATGGTAAATCCCAGGAGTGTGGCCACTATCTGTTCTCAGAAGACATCACTTCCGGCTGCTGGTTGCCCAAAGAGGAAATCCATATCTATCAAGCATTTTTTGTTCAGCTCCAAGACCCCAGGATACCCGGGAGACAGGTCACACAGAGGCTAACACTGCAGAATCTGGGTAATCACAAAAGAAGTAGTTAAGAGGTCAGGAATATTGCGTAGTCTATGGAGTGGTGTTCTTTCTCATTGTATATGGGCAGAAGGGAGGAGGTAGGGGGAGGGGATGGGGAGGGAAGGAGGGATGAGGGGTACTACCTTCAAGATACTGACTTGTCTAGGCCAGGGGAATGACCACACATGCACACATATCTCCAGTGATCCCCTGGGCTCCAGAGAATCTAACACTTCGCAACCTCAGTGATTCCCAGCTAGAACTGAGCTGGGACAACAGCTACTTGGACCACTGTCTGCAACACTTGGTGCAGTATCGGAGTGACCGGGATCACAGCTGGACTGTGAGTGACTGGGGACATGAATGTAGCACTAAGACCAAGCAAGAGGGAGAAAATAGTCATACAGCCAGACAGGAGGACCCAATACCAAACTCCTGTCCTCTGCCTCCCAGCTTTTCTGTCTACTGCCCACCCCCAACCCAACTCTTTCCTCTATCATAACCAGTGAGTTTTCATTTAGGTCTTCCTGTCCATACGCTTTGTGATACCAGGTAGACAAGGAAATAAAAGGAAGCCATATGGGGACCTGGGGGGAGGGGCATTAGAGCCAAGTTAATGAGGGGAGCAGGGTGTTTTGAGTAGTCAAGAGAGTAAGGGGCTGGAGGAATGACTCCAGCCTTAGAGGGTCTGCTTCGCAGTGTGAAGCCATGTGTTCAAACTCCAGTATCACCAAAAAAAAAAAAATTATAGCTGATATGCCAGGTGCTGGTGGCTCATGCCTGTAATCCTAGCTACTCAGGAGGCAGAGATCGATCGTGGTTTGAAACCAGCCTGGGCAAATAGTACTTGAGACCCTATCTTCGAAAAAACCCATCACAGAAAAAGGGCTAGTGGAGTGGCTCAAGCTGTAGCTCCTGAGTTCAAACCCCAGTACTGCAAAAAAAAAAAAAAAAAAGGCTGGTGGGGGTGGCTCAAGTGGTAAGACTGCCTGCCTAGCAAGTGTGAGGCCCTGAGTTCAAATCTCAGTGTTGAAAAAAAAAGAACTGATGAGAGGAACCAGAACTGGGAACAGCCAGAAGATGACCTTGCATTTTAGGCAGATATATGTTTTCATTCTCCCTTCTTATATGGACACTCACCTTTCCCTCACCCTCTTTCTCCCCAAGAAACAAATGGTGGATCACAGACGTAGTTTCTCCCTGCCTAGTGTGGATGGGCAGAAACTGTACACATTCCGGGTTCGGAGCCGTTTTAACCCACTCTGTGGAAGTGCTGAGCTTTGGAGTGAATGGAGCCACCCAATTCACTGGGGAAGCAGTGTTTCAAAGGGTAAAGTAGACTAAATAAATGACCCCAATCCATGAGCCCAGCACCCCAACCTTTCTACCACCACTGTTTTTTGTTCTACCTCTCTATTTCCAAGCCTCCAGGCTTGATGCTCCCTCACTGCTCAACCTCAACCCCTAAGAAGCAGGCTGTTCTGTGTAGGGCTGGGAGGGTGTGCTGTCAGAGTAGGGGGTAGATTAAGAAGGAGGCCAAAGGGTGCTCAAGGAAAGTGTGGAATGTATAGCATTTCCCGACAGCATTCCAGAGAGGTGAAGACGGCCTCGGAACTGGGCTGGCCTCTGACTCTGTTTCCTCATCTGTAAAATGTAGATGATTACTCCTCCCTCTCAGGAGCTGTCAGGAAGGTTAAGTATAGGGAGTGTGTTTAGCGTAGTGCCTGGTGCATATTCATAGGGGTCCCACAAATGTAAGGTTCATTTTCCTTTCCTTTTTTTTTTTCTATAGAGAATCCTTTGTGGTTTGCATTGAAAGCTATGCTTATCCCCCTTGGCTCCATGGGATTGATCATTTGCCTCTTCTTTGTGTATTTTTGGCTGGAACGGTGAGATTTCAGGAAATCCCCCCAAATGAGGTGGGGGTGGCTACGGTTATTTCAGGGTCTCCAGGGGCAGAGGGCAGGATAGTAAGGAACACAGGGTCACCTAAGGGGGTATGGTGATGGGAGGAAGCTACTGGCAGAGAACACGGAATCCCTTGGCCCCATATGGGATGGCTGGCTGGGAGAAAGGTAATGAAGGAGCTCTAACCTATGTGCTTCCTCTTTCTCCCTGCCCAGGACAATGCCTCGAATTCCCACCCTCAAGAACCTAGAGGATCTAGTGACTGAGTATCACGGGAACTTTTCGGTGAGAACACTGTCATAAGCATACTGCAGTCTATCAACTGCCAAGGCTGGCCAGCAAGACAGTTGAGGGGGAGGAGAAGGGAGCCTGTACTAACTGTCAGGATGTGACCAACCAAATGGGGGATAGGCTAGGAGAGAGACACACAGAAAAATGGATTACAGATTGTGTAAAGTGGATGGAAACTGTGTATTGGGGGTCCAAGAGTCTGGTTGTCCCTTCTGTAATCATAACGGTTGCAGATATCATGAGAGCTTCTTTGGTACAGAGCCTGGGTCTTTTGCTCCCTGCTGCTAATTGACCTCTGACCTGGAGATATCTGTCTTTAGGCCTGGAGTGGTGTGTCTAAAGGACTGGCCGAGAGTCTGCAGCCAGATTACAGTGAACGGTTCTGCCACGTCAGTGAGATTCCTCCAAAAGGAGGAGCCTTAGGGGAGGAGCCTGGGGGCTCCCCCTGCAGCCAGCATAGCCCTTACTGGGCCCCTCCATGTTATACCCTGAAGCCTAAAACCTGAGCCTCAATCCCCTCATGGAACCTCAGGGTCTTATAACCCTAAATGGTACTAACTTCCCCTCACCTACCCTGTCAATCTAGGTCTAGTACTCATTACCACTCTCTATGGCTAATTTTGAATTTTTTTTTTGTTTTGGTACTGGGGATTGAACCCAGAGCCTCCCATTTGAGCTATACCCCAACCCTAATTTTAAATTTATGCCCCCTGTAACTATGCCTTAATTCAATATCACCCTACTTGAGAACTGTCCCTTTGCCCTGTACAAACTTCTCATCTCCCCCAATCTGGCCCTTCCTTTTTACAGGAATTTTTGTCCCTCCATCTCTCTGTCCCTCTCTTCCTCTTTCTACCTACCCTTCAATTGTTCCTGAATCAATGAGAAATAAAGTTTCTGCTAATAATTAAGAATGTTTGTCGTGGGGGTGGGGATCAGGGGGTATAATAAGGGTGGGAGGCAAGGTGTGAGGGTAGGAATAAAAGAGAGTCATATTGTAGAAGCAAGTAGTATTACAAATTAACTAGAAAGGGGTAATGTTCTGGAAACTTACTTTTCTCCAGTAAGTTTCTGTACTCATTCCAGGGACCACTTTAGAGTTAGATTTGCCATGTTGCCCCCATTTCCAACAGATCTTATCAGATCTCACCCAACTACTGTCCTTCTTGCTTTGCCATTCACTACATATACCACTTCTGACCTCATAATCCTTCAACTGCAGCTCAGGCCCCATCCCTAGGGATGCTGGTTATCCACAACTGCCAAGAGCTCTCTCCTACCTGCCTATTCTGGCTTCCTCAGCTTATAGATCCATCTGCCCCCCCAACCCCCAGCCCTATGGGTCCCCCTGACCCCCAGGGCCTCTAGAACACCTTCCTTCCACATGACTCATCAGAAGGCTCTCTGCAGACCGAGAGAATGTTCATCTTTATCAAACATGGAGGTGAGAGGCAGCATAGAGCTAAGAGTCTACGCATGGGCATGCGGAGGGTTGAGGGCAGCAGACATTAAGATGGTAGAACTACAAGGAGGGCCTGCATGCTCCATCCCATCTCTTCTCAGATAATCGTCAGTTTCTGGCCAATACCAATTGTTCTGTTCTCCTGTTGCTGCATTACATTCGCAAGAAAATGGGGTTGCGTAAAACAGGTGAGGAGTTTGGGGGAGAGGACTAGTGGCCAAGGGTCAGAAACAACAGGGTCACCTCTTGCCTCTAAACCCTCTTCTTCACAAGAAGGGAGCTCCTTCCTCATATCCTACAACTTCTTCCAACCCATCCTGTATAGGATCATTGGCCCTTTTTGCTCCCATTCTGTCCTTAGCTGTCCCAATCACCCTGTGACTTCCCTCTAGACACCATCGATTTGTGTGATGAATCAGGGACAATGAAGCTACTTTTTCTGACGAAGACCCCTGCAGACTATGCCAGCAAATTCCTTACAGTTCGAAACACCTACTATGTTTGTAAGGTGGTGCGTGGGGCAGCAGGTAGAGGATTGCGAGCATTCTCCAGAAGATAGAGCTAATCTCTCAAGATGGATCATGAACCATGATCTATTTTACAGGGGAAGGTATCCTTCACCTGTAATCCCAGCACTCAAGAGGCTGAGGCAGGAGGATTGTGAGTTCGAGGCCAGTCTGGACTATATAATAAGACCCTGCTTCACAAACAAGCAAACACCCCCTCCAGAAAAACCCCACAAAACAACCCCATAAATAAAAAATTGGGTACACTCAACCAGGTCCAAATTGACCATATCTACTCAGTCATCCTAAAGAAAAGGCACTGCCTCTGGGCTGGGGGAATGGCTTGAGTGCTAGAGTACTTGCTTAGAATGTGCAAGGCCCTGGGTTCAATTCCCAGTACTGCAAAAATAAACAAAATAAAAAATTAAGAAGAAAAGAAAAAAAAAAGGCATTGCCTGAATGACAATAGGTTAGGTTCACACATACCATCTCACCCCACCTCATCCTAGGGTCCATAATTCACCTGTAGATCCATACCAAAGGAGAGGAATTAAGGTATAAGGTAGTGTTTAATAAGGTGCAAGTAGTGACTAATGTTAAGAGTCCTGAAATCTTGGGCTTCAGAAGGGTGGAGAGTGGGTAACAGGGGCTGGTGATAGCACACTACTGTGTTCACAGGAACCAGACTTGAGAATGCCTACAGAGCTGTTGTGCCCCTCCTGAAGAATCCAGAAACAGAGCTAGTTGGTAAGGAGTGTGATGGGGGAGGGAAAAACATGGAGAGTACTGCACATAGCTGTGTGATAGAAAATATAGGGTAGGAAGTCATGGTGGCACACACCTGTAATCCTAGCACTTGGGAAGCTGAGGCAGGAGGACTTTAAGAGTTGGATGCCAGTTGGACTTACATAACAAGACTGTCTCAAAAAAAAAAGGAAAGAAAATGCAAAATATAGGGTAGTACTAGCTTACTATGCTAGGGGGATCACAGGAGCTTAGGAAAGGGAGGGGCAAGATCTAGGTCCACTTTAGGAGGAATATTTATTGTGTGTCATTTCTTCCTCCATTTCTCTGCCATCTTCTCTGTATATTTCCCTATAGGGAAAATATAGGTCCCTATACAGGTGGTGACCTGTCATTTTCATTTTAGTCCAGGTTACTCCAGTTGAGCAGTTGAATGATGGGGAGGGTCAGGATGTGTAAGGTCTCTAATCCTCAGAGATGTGGGTGCCTTTTCCTGTTCCTAGAGGCACTACGCACACAATGTGACTTCCTGGAAAGGAGCAGAGTGAAGATGCTTAGAAGCCTAGAAGCCAAGAAAGTCGCTGCAGTTGAATCCTCTGTGAATCTCCCAGTAAGACTCAAGTGCAGCCTGGCCCAGCACCCCCCTCTTCCCACCAGCCAACTGCAGGTTCCTCCACACTGGCCCCCTGGGATAAATTTCGTTACTGAATCCAACATCTATGCCCAAGACCTGCCTCCAACTTCTTCCATCCTTCCTTTGTCCCTAGATTGTAGAAATCATCCTGGCAGGGCCTCTTCCTCTTTGCTAATCGATTTGCTTTCCCTTTCTAGACCAAATCAGGACGTTCTCATGAAGTTGGGCCCCCTCCTACCCGCAGACCACTCTATAAGTCCAGAGCAGACTTTCTCAGTAGGAAGGGTAAACATCGCTAACTCAATATAGTGACCAAGAGCAGCAACTCTGGGTATGAAATTCGTGGAATTTAACGTGAAGTTCCTTTTTCCAGAAAGACTCCTTCTCCCAGTATCCGCACAAAGGCTTAAGTAGGCCCCAGGCACCGGGGAGGCTCCCAGGGTGGACTGAGAGCGACAGAAGAGGGCGGGAGCCAGCACATGGGTGGGGGTGAGGAAAGACTGTGAAGTCTAGTACAATGAGCCTTTGAGGGCCTTGGTGGGGGTGGGGTCTTCTCAAACCAGACTACCTCCCTTAGGGAGGCCTATCTCACAACCGCCTACTCCTGCAGGGGCTAGGTGTCCCTCCCCCACCACGCTCCACTACCTCCCAGGCTGAAATTCCCCCACCCCCACCTCACTGCCTCCCGGGCAGCCCCTCCCGCCCGCCCTTCAACTTACTGCCCTTCGCCTTTCCCCCTCCCTCCCCCTTATCCTCGGGGAGCAGCAAGGCAGCAGAAACCAGAGCTGGTTATAGACATTTATTGAATTTATTCATTTATTGATTTGACACACTTCCCCACTCCAATCTAGCACATGATACAATCTGGGTAGGCCAGGCGCCGACACAGGAAATGATGGGAACCCACAGCAGGGGTGGGGGAGGGGACAATGCAAAGGGCACTGGGGGAGGGAATGCTTCGGGGGCTGGGGTGGAGAAGGAGCCCCAGATGGCCTCCCTGGCAGGTGCTAGTAAACCTGATCCACATTCTCCCCCATCCCTGCTCATTTCCCAGACCCTCAGCCAAGCTCCCCAGCTCCCCCTTCCTGGTTCCTCTCCTCCTCCCCCCTGCCTGCTACCACACACTTCCACACATAACCCCCGTAGTCAGGGAAGGGGAAGAAGGGCAGGGACAGCTGTCAGGGGCCTTGAACAGGGAGGTCTCTGTACCTAACTTTACCACCCTAAATCCTTCCCTCCTTCTCTTTTCTCCCTTCCAGGCCCCAAGCTAATTCCATGCCTTCCATGCACCCTCCGCTAGTAGCACTAACCTGCATTAAGTCTATACACAGTGTGGCTGTACCCCAACACCACACTCTCCCAGGCACAAGTTGACAGAAAGTGGGGGCCTGTCTTAGGGCTTTTTTTCCCCCTTAGGGAAACTCCGACTGACACATAGACCTTTTTCTAGACCTGGTCCAAATGGGAGCTCTTCCCCAGTTCACTATTGCTCCCCATCTCTCCCCCCACATTTCCTCTAATATTTATTGTCTGTAGTGTTTGTATCATGTCACTATGATAAAACCTTCAGAAAGAAAAAAAGCATTCTCCCCATCACTAGCACCTTGCCACTGTTAAAAATCTCTATATTTGTGTTTGTTTCTTTAAAAGTTTATAAAAAGCCTTTGTTATCTGCAGCCTTCCAAAGGTGATTTGGCCTGGTGAGCTACTCCAGTGCTCAGACCTTGGCCCTTTTAGGTCCCCAATTCCCCCCACCCACCCCACCCCACTGGCCTAAGGGGCCACTGCATAAAAATCCCAGGCTCAACCTAGCCTGGCCCAGCTCAGATAAGACTCTCTTAAAAAAAAATTCCTGCTCCCAAAGGCAGGGGTAAGGCCACTGGTGACTTCACATTTCCAACAGCATTGCTGCCCCCTACTACAAAGCCTAGGGGGTGGGAATGGGGAAAACTAAGGATGGCTCCTGAGAAAGGGCCTTAATTACCCCCTAATTGGCACAGTGAGAATAAACACTTTCCCCCTCCCATGCCCCTCCCCTCATAGTCCCCATATGGTGCAGCTTTATCTTTATAATTTCCTCAACACCCGTGTGTGACCAGACCCCACCCTATCTCTAAAGCAGGGTCCCAAATTCCTGGGGAGGGCTCAGGGGAAAAAAGTGGATATGGACACGCCTGGCTCCACCTCTGAAGCAGGGGACAAAACTTCCAGCTGTGACTCAGGGATCTGTGGGAAGAAACAGAGGACAAAATAAGAGATTTATCTGGGGCAAGTCAACTTTCTACCATCCAGATTCATACCAATGAAAAGAAAGACACCCTTTTCCCTCCATATACCACCCTCTGCTTATAGGGGTGGGTACTGCTAAGGTGCCTGGTGGTAACTGTTATAATGATGGCTTCCTTTTGTTCACCCTAATAGAAACTATGCCACTCTAATATGACATCTTCCCTCCAATTCTCCAGGAGCTCTGGCCACCCCTTGTTGGAACTCTCTTCTTGGCTCAGATCATGGGCATGGGTGTGAGTTTGAGGATGCTATGGAAATTGGGGGCTGCCATACCTGGCTCAAAGTTGAAGTCCAGTCCCTCACCCCCATCCATGAGGTCACTGATGATGTTATCCATGTCGCACTCCAGGTTCTCCATATACATATCAAGATCTAGATCTTGAGGCATTCTGTCTTGGCTTGTAGCTTCAGTAGAAGGTGTGAGCACAGGAGTTCCCAGGGCCTTGGGAATGGGAGCACCTGCCATGACTGGAGGTGGTGCCATCATAGAAACAGTGGGAACCAGATTGCTGGGGCCTGGAGCCTCTAGGGGCTTAGGACACAGGCCGACTTCTGTGGTCAGCTTATTGGAGGAAGATATACCCCCCAGCAACAGAAGTGTGGGAGCCTGGGACAGAATGGGATCTACCTGGGTCATGAGGACATCAGCAGGGGGTGGTGGCGTATCAGAGGTGAGCAGGGCCTCCAGAGACTGGGAGCCTGAGAAGCACCCTTCTCCTGCTGACAGGGGCCCCTCTGTTGGGCCGAAGAGAGAGGTGCCATAGGTGTGTAAGGGGCCAGTAACACCAGGATGCTGCAAAGAGAAGCCAGAAAGACTGCTTCGAGACAGCAGGGAATGGGGAGATGTGAGATTGAGCCCATCCAGCAGCTCTAGATCTTCATTTAGGGTGGGAGGAACACCCCCTGCATAGCTGCTGACAGAGGCTGGTATTTCTTCCTCTGCTAGCACCTCAGACTCTGGCCTTATGGGGGACAGCCGGGTGCTGACAGTGCTAGCATTGGAACTGCTTCGTGGACGGAAGGTGGTCCACACATCAGCTTCTTCACGATTTCGAGAGCAAGGGCTGCCTGACCACTTGGCAAAATGGCCCATAGGGCTCCTTGGAGTGGCACCTTCAGGTGGAGCTGGCAGCACAGATGGCTTCTTCTTGGGGGCCTTGCTTCGGCCCCGGAGCAGCTTGCTGCTGCTATCCATGGAGGCAGCCCGGCGGCGGGGTGCCTTGCCACTCTTGCCTCCTTCAGGGTTCAGCATCCACCAAGAGCTCTTGCCAGTGGCCTCATTGTGAACCTTGATAAACTTGCTGTGCAAGGACAGGTTGTGGCGGATGGAGTTCTAGAGGAGACAGAAGCAGCAGGAAAGAGGCATAAGGTAAGTGAAGGAAAGGTGGGTGGGTCTAGTGTAAGGGGAGGCCAGGACACAGCAGGGGTGTTCCTAGAGACTCAAAGTCAAGTGTATGGGGGGGGGCTGGCCTAGAGGTTGGGGAGGGAAACAGAAAAGGGAAGAGGGAGGAGACCATACACAATTCCCAGGCTCAGCCTCAGCTCCAGACTTTTCTGCACGGGGCCACTAAGGACAAAATAACAACCTACTGCACAGGGGGGGCTAATGTCCACCCATACTGGAAATGCTCCTCTCATGTGTCTGGGGATGTTGGGCTACTTGGCATGGAGGAGCAGTACTCCTGATCAAGCAAGAACTAGGTTCAGATGGGAAAACACATTCCACAGGTCCACCCCTTTTCTTGATGCAGGCTTCGGTGGAGATTATAGGATGGTGGTCATACCAGCCTAGGATTGACCCCTGTCCTGGGCCAGTTCTGGGAACCTAGCAGTTGATGCTCCACTCCCAAATGGACATTTGGGGCAGCCAGCTAGCTCTATAGCACTGGAAGATTCCTTTTTTTCCTTTCTGAATCCCAGTTTTATTTCTGCCAATCCAGGACAATCCAGGACACACACCTTCAGCATATTTGTGAGATGCAATCTATCTGTTCCTCTTTTTTCCAAGAAGGATGTTCTCTCTGTAAATTCTATTAGAGACCAAGCTTAAATCCGACCTCTTTCATCAAGTGATTGCTTGTCTTTGACAGCCAAATTTCTTGTACAGTATTTTTTAATATATTCCACAAAATTTTACCCAATCTGTATGGTGGTTTATGGTTTCATGTTATTAGTCTCATCAAGTGTAAGCACCAAGGGCACAGACGACAATGCACTCCAATCTCATAGCCCCCAACAGTGCCTCCTTACAATGCCAAGTCCATAGCACATCAGACTCTCAGTACATAATCAATATTTGTAACCCAATTCCTGGTAATGGTGCTGAGGCTCCCCTTGAGGCTCTTGTCAGCTCTTGAGTGCCTTGGGTATCGGAAGCTATGTGTTTTCCATTCCTCCTTCACTGGTGTCATTCTGCTAGGGATACCTTTTTTCCCCCCCAGCAGCCAAGGGAGCAAGACTGAGATGGGCACTTCTTGAGCCCCCTGTGCTAATTACACTAGTTTTGCCCACCTCCCTTTTCCCCCCTACCTCCTTCCCAGCTCCCTTTCCCTTTCCCTCACTTCTCCTCAGGAATTTGTGCATAATCTCTCTATCCATTGGGGCGTTTGACCTCCCACATGGAGCTCTTTAGTCTTGAAACTCAGTAAGAGGCAAGAAGTGCTTGGAGCGACTAAGACTAAGACACTGAGGCTCTGGACATCCACTCATGTGTCTCTGACTGGTGCTCTCAGATAAGGAGACCCTTTGCCTGGGGAGCTTGGCTTTAGCAGCTTCTTTTGCCAGGGCTCTTTAGCACTCCTTGCTTAGCTTTAGCACTCCTTGTCCTCCTGAGATCCTGTGATCATGGCACTACAACTACTCTGCCTGCACTGATGCTTCTAGCTCCTTCAAGAGGTCACGCTTGTCATCCAGCCTAGGCTTTTAGTAACTGAGGACCACACTGACTTTTGGCACTGTAATTTCCTCATTCTCATCCTCTAACTCTGAGTCTACTTAGGGTTTAGTTTTTTGTTTTGTGGTGCTGAAGGGTCAGAGCCTAGGATCTTGAGCATGCTACACAATCGCTCTACCACTGAGCTATACCTCCACCATCCACAACCACTCTTCTCTAGGTCTTGAGAACTAGCAAGTGGGAGAGGTCTGTTCCCTAGGAAACATAACTCTTAATGTGTTGGAAGTGGGGGGGGGGAGGTTTACTGCTAATTGCTCCCTAAGTCACCTAACCTAAGCTTTCTTGTTCTAAGTGAGTGCCGCCCCCTGGTGGGGTGGGAATGACCTTGGCATCTCACCAGGGAAGTCAACTCAGGCAAGAAGTCTCTGGCTGGGAAGGGGTGGGGGGGCTTTGGAAACCCCAAACTCAGCCTGATTTGGTTTTGCAATCATTTCAATAAAAGCAAGACACACTCTCTTTAGGGAAATAGGATTTATAGTGAGACTTGAGTTCAAGTACTCATTCTGATAGTCAGGTGAGTTTCTTAACCTTTCCTTTGCCTTACTTTCCTCATTTGCAAAACATGGAATCTCAGAATTGCTGTGAAGATTAATGAAATGAAAATTTTAAATGATTTAATAAACTATATAATAAAGTATAAGTGTAAATCGTAAGGAGGGACAATATTGCCATAGTATAACTAACAATTCATGGTTGTTTATTCTACACTGGAAAATGAACCTAAGAGAAAAGAAAAACAGCTGTGTAGGCTGGATCCAAGGAGGGGAGCTCTTTATGAGCTGAGACTGTGGCGTGGCAGTCTACCCAGAAATAGTGCCAAGGGTCTCAGCTGTCCCATTTTCTGTCCTGTACAGTCCCTACACATACTGCAGATCTGATCCCTCAACTGTCTATGATCAGGGAAGACCCCCCTGATCATTCCACCCTCTGTACTTGTTGTATGCTCGTCTCACCATCAACACAGGTGCAAGGCATCAAAATGCGTTGACGCTCCCCGTTTTGTGACTGGCGCCCATATTTCTCTGGATAAGTTTTTCAGAGTATCTTGCAAGATCTTTCCCCACGGTTTCTTCGTGGAAGGCCAATGGAACACTCAACCTAGGTAGTGCTCTAAAGTCAAAATCCTGCCTCCTTTTTCACGAGCAATATTCCTCAACAGCAAACCAAGACTTCCCCCAAAGCTTGGAAAGCCTCTTATAAGAGAGAGTTTCTTGGCAGTAGAGGGTAAGCCAAGGCAGATAGCAGCTCACAGCCCTTCTCATTAGTGCCTGAAATCAGCTACCTTTCCCCATGAATACCATTCTCTTCACCCTTTGCTGCCCACTCCTTCATTTTGGGTACACCAATCCTAGAACAAGTACCTCTACTGAGGCATTGGTAGGCAAACAGAGAATCCAAGTAATCCCACAGGAATGGGAGAAAAGGTGTTGGGGTGGAAGTGGGGGAGGATAGAAGGCTAGGTTCATGCAGGGAATCCACAGTTCCTGCTGTACATAGGATAAAGACTTCTCTGTGGGAATAAGTGTTTGGAGCAGCCCAAGCCAAAGTGCTGGGAGTGCTGAACAGCCGGGCAGAGAATTTGATTTTCTCCAGGGCAAGGACAGTGTCTTATTCATCTGTGATCGTCCAGCATCAAGCTCTGAGTGTGGCATATACTATGTACTAAGTAAATGTTTGTCTAACTGAAGAGTGAAGGTGGATCTCTAGGCTTTCCAAAGGGGTGGGGGAGGTAAAGGAGCCCCAGAATAGGAATAAAGGGCTGAAGGGCTCTAGAGGTAGATGGTGTTGGGATGGAAGTAAGGGGGTCATAGTTACCTTCCATCCAGCTGAGCTGTTGCTGTCACCCTTGTCCTTGAAGTAGGGCACAGTTCGGACCATCCACTCATAGATCTGGGCGAGTGTCAGCCGCTTCTCCGGGGCGCTTTCAATGGCCTGGCTGATGAGTTCTGCATATGACTGATTTCCCCAGGCATTCCGGCGGGAGCCTCCCTTCCGAGGACCTGTTACAGCCCCCAGGATCCCCGGCTGGGGGCCCCCTGCCGGCTCTGGGAGCCGGGAGGGCAACAGGATCGGTTCGGAGTGCACCTCCGTGTGTACCTTCTCTCCCAGACCTGGCTCCACCTCGGACGGCTCGGACGGCTCGGTAGCGAGCTCTGGTCTAGGAAGGGGCCAGGTGCAGGAGCGGGGACGGCTCTGGGGTTCGAAGTCGGGATCGAGGTCTATGATCGCGGCAGCCTCTGTGGCTGACTTCTTATTCCCTGGATCCATACGTGAAGTTGGACCTCTGTGCAGCTCAGCGTTCAGTGGAGCCTGCCACCGTCCCTCACTATGCCTCCCCCCAGGGGGGAAGCACCGAGGGCCAGGAGGCACATTCCTGCCAGTCCTCAGAAAGTCAGGAACTTCCCTCGCCCCAGGACGCTAGCCCCCAAACTGTCCCTTCCACACAGTTCTCCGATCCCCTTCCCGACTATAGCTTGCAGCCTCAGAGCTCTTTTCCGAGACACCACCTGTAACCTCCGCCTAGCGAAGACACTTTTCTGCTACCTCTCACTCAGCTTCCTGCTCTTTTAAACATGAGGCACGGTATCCCCTCATACATTGCGCTCCCATCACCGAACGTCTCTTCAGCCGCAGTTCCCACCCCCTTTTAAGTTGCTGCCCCCCGGACACTCCTCCCAAATTTCTTCCACCCGGATCAATGCCCTCCCCCACGCCCCGCTCCCCCGCGTCACTCGCCCCTCCCCTGTCTCCCCCTCCCCCCGCCTCTTCCCTCTGGTCACTCTTAGCAGGGTCAAGGTTCTCGCAGCCCCAGCTTCCCTGATTCCCGCACCGAATCCCCTATGAACCCCCCCACCCCCCGCCCCCCGGGTTTTCCTTTTGTTTTGCTCCAAGCAGCAGCCCCCGCCTGACGTCTCTGTTTACCACTCGCTGGGGCAGCCATCTGCGCACGCGCCTGAAGAGCCAGTTGGGAAACCGAGTTCTTCAGTCGTGCCACCCTGGTCAGTCTTGAGGACTACATCTCCCGTGCTACCTCGCGAACAGGAGTCCAATACCGGCCACAGGAGAGCAGCGTGGCAGGATATGAGGAGGTGCAATTTTAATTATTAGAGGTCGTCGCGGACTCTTTTTCTTTTCTTAAAGATAATTTTTGCCCTTCCTTCCTTTCCGCCGGTTCTCTTGTGATCCGGGATCGCCTAGTTGACCGTGTCGAGATAAGCTGGACCTTTCCCTCCCTCAGTTCAGAAAGCAAAAGGGGAAAAAAAATGTCTCTACAAAAAGCAGAAAACCGAGAGGCAAGAAGCAAGGAACTGACTACAAAATAAGATGTATGCATGTTTGAGGAGTTGGGTTGGGGGGGGCTTGTGTGATATAAACAGTGGTTAGCTGATGGTAGTGGTCTCCCTTACCCCTCTCCACTCTTGGTCCGCAGTTCACACTGACAGTGTTTCCAACGCAGGCTCTCCTGAAATATTAATATTCTCCTGGTTCCTATCGTCAACGGCTTCACTTTCCATTCTACAGGTTCCCCACTGAACTTTTTATCTGTTCCTGCACCCACACTCCGACCCTCGGCTACCCTTAATCTCCGAATTTGGTTCATGGTTGTTGGTCTGCCCAGTCTCCTAAGCTACGCTCACCTTCACCTTTTTATCTCACTAACTTGCCACATCCAAATTCCATTTGGTGACATTATTTATAACTGGGTTTAAATTGCAATCTCATCTTAATTGATCCTCCTTTCATCAACCTTTTCCCCATTACAGTTTATGTTCCATGCTGCCAACAAGGTTACCTTTCTAAGAAACACACCTGATAATAACAGCTAAAATTTATGGAGCTCTTGTTAGTGCCAGTCATGTGCTAATTGCTTTGCCAATGTTAGCTCACAATTATGCCCATTTTATAGATGGAGACACTAAAAATATTCAGAGATCAAGTGACTTGTTCAAGGGACAGAAGAATGGCCTAGGAGACAGGAGAACTGCTATCTGTCCCTTCCTTATATGTGATCTTGTAATTTCCTTGCTTAAGACTACCTCTGATTTTCTCCATTACCTATGTGATGAAGTTCAGATTTCCTGGCAAAGTTCTTCAGATTCAGGTCTGAACTTTTCCTGCCTCATCTTTTTTTTTCCAGTATTGGGATTTGAACTTAGGGGTTCATACTTACTAGGCGGGTGCTCTTACCACTTGAGCCACTCCACCAGCCTGACACAGTAAGTTCTAACCAGCCATTTAATACCTTTCCCTCTGCATCCTGGGATGCTATTGCTCTTGTTACCCCCTCCTCAAATCTCTTATTTTGGAAAACTCCTATTCAGTGTTCCCTGTATCCCTCAGAGGCAGTTGTCCCTTTTCCAATGCGCCTTAGGCAGGCTCATGTTACATAGCTGCCAACCCTATTTGTTTACTTGTCTGTCTCTTCCAGTAAAAGGTGAGCTACTTGAGGGCAGAGACAAGTCTTATGTATCTCTGTGACCTCAGCTCCGAGGCACATAGAACAAGGTAAATGTTGGTTGGATAGATGAATGAATGGGATCAGGAATCAAGTGATATTATACATGGACATTTAATAACTTTTAAATAAATATATGCATTCTCTGCCTGGCCATGCAGTTTTCCTGCTAGACAGCAAGCTTCTTGGGGAGGGGAACTGTAATTTAACTTGTGTACCATTTGAAGTGTTGCTTGATACATGTTCTGAGTTTTTGAGGCCTTCTTCCTGTGAGGAAGGACATCTATGCAACTAAGATTTTTCAGCAGCATTGGCACATTGGGCCTTCAAATAACTATCTTGGTTCTCCACATTCTTTTGTCCTTCTACTCCAAAACGCACTTGTCCTCTACCTGTCGCCTAGGTGGTATATAGAAGGCTATATATTCCTACCTGAGGTCCAAACTAGAGAGATAAGACATAGTTGCTCACAATGCCAGGAAACACCTTCTGCATATGTTCCTTTTCCCTGCGGCCCAGCCTGGAGTATCTGGTAAGTGCTTCATGAATGGGGAGCTTGGTAGAGGAGAAAGTCTGGTGGGCACTAAGTATTAAGGAGCTCTATTCTAATTGAAGCAGGTGTGGTGGCAGATCATGCAGAATTGCTAAGACAGGGGAAATGGCAGGGTGGGGCTGTCACCTGCCCTGGCTTGAGATATATCTCCCATTGTGCATTTGTTTGAAATGGTCCACCTCTCCACTAACTCATATCCATTACCTCCTTATATTTCCAATTCAAAGCTCAAAACTTGCGTCCTCTTGGAAACTTTCCCTGACTAGCCCAACCTGACAGATCACTTATCTATTTGCACCTCCCGAACCTCTATGAACTTGGTTTGTAGTCTTTAATTTTGTGCTTGCAGTAACATGGCTTTTCTCATTTCATGAGGCTATATTGTCTTCCCCATCAGACTGTAAACTTTGCCATCAATTAACAGATGTTTGTTGAACCTTCCCAAGATGAAAGTATATCTTGTATCCTTGGACAGATAAAAATGATCACATACCATAGGACCAGATATTTGAGGAGAATGAGCGAAAGGATTGGCAGGATGATAAAACAAAAACAAAAACAAAAACCACCATGACTTTAAAGCTAGACAGGTCAGGGTAACTCACCTCATTGTGGGAGTGTTAGAAACAGCCGAGAAACAGAGTCAGCAAGGTAGCCTTGGAAAATAGAAGAAATGTTGGTCAGGAAAGAGGACTAATAGGAAGCCCCTAGAAAACCACAGTTGTCATAAGCTATGAACAGATATGGCAGAATATGGGAGGTACAGGCTTTTCTCCCAGAGTTTGTGTTCTCAAATGGCTCCCCATTCACCACTTGTTTTTTTTTCCTTTTGAAGGTCATAGGGGTTTGGCTCTTTTGCCTTTTTCATTGCCACCTCCTACTCTTCTACCCAGGCACCACCCCCCAAGCCTGCTGCCAAACTGGCTCTATTAATTTGAATTGAGCTAGACATTTTCCCATGTCTTTGTTACCTTGCCCAGCTCTTTTCTTTTTTCTTTTCTCCTTTCATTTTATCGTTTTTACATTACTTATATGTGTATACATTGTTTGTGCCACCTCCCCTTCCCCACCTCCCCATATCCTGCCCAGCTCGAAAAAGATATACAACCCCCACCTAGAGTTTTTATAGGATTTTTGCTAGTAACCACAGGAAAAGATGCAGTGGTGAACATAAATAACAGCAAAAAAATTCTGGGATTCTCAGGAAGCACCACCTCTACTTAGCCACAGCCTTCACAGACATGTATAGAATATACATATTTTTGTTGCACTCTTCCCTAAGTCATATTTGATGTATTTCTGTGAACAACTTCTAGTCCTTGTCTTAGAAGCCACCTTTCTCTGCCAGGTGCTCGTGGCTCATGCCTGTAATCCTAGCTACTCAGGAGGCAGAGATCAGGAGGATTGTGGTTCAACACCAGCCCGGGCAAATAGTTCTGGAGACCCTATCTCAAAAAACCCAATACAGGAAAGGGCTGGTAGAATGGCTCAAGGTGTAGGCCCTGAGTTCAAAGCCCAGTACCGCAAAAAAAAAAAAAGCCACCTTTCTCAGCTGTCTGCTATTGTTTTAAAAAATCTTTTGAGTTAATAAACATTTCTTAAAAGCCTACTAGTTTCTAGATACCAGACTAGTTAGGAGCTTTCATATAAAGTGCACCCTAGACCAAAAGACTCTGATATTAGCCCCAAATAGATTTGAGTTCCCACTACTAGTAACTTTGAGACAACTTTCAATACTTTTTGAACTCTGGAAGTCAGTCTGGGGCAGTGAAAAGAAGTCAGGAGATCTGAGCCCTTGTTATAGCTCTCACAAACTAGTTGAATGATGATGCTAATTACACTAAAATTAGTAAGTAACATTTACCGATATTTTATTGTGTTACACATTGTGCTAAATGTTTTACACAAATTATCTGATTTAATCTACATATAATATATAAGCTAAACACAGAGGAAAATGAGAACTTGGAGGGTAAAAGAGTTAGTAGGTAGTAGAGCAGAGGTATATAAATCCAGGCAGTCTGATTCCAGAGTCTATACAAGTCAATTCTCTTCTTCTGCCTTTGGTTTCCTCATTTGTAAGATAGAATGTTGTATAAGATGATCTCCAAAGTCTCTTCTTGCTCTAAAATCCTACTTCCAGTGATTTCCAGTGTGGGTACAATACCCCACAATGCCCTTTTGCCCGCCCTCCCCCCATGTGAATAAGCTTCCATGATGCTTCATCCCTTGGGTTTTGAGGGACCTTTGAGTTTTTTCTTTAACCCTTCTTGTGGACCTCTATGGTTCCAACCTTTGAAAGTCCTATTGGCACAATATTTACCAGAGTTCTTTACCAAAGAATTTTTGCCAGAGGTATTTGCTGAAGAGTTACCTCTGTTAAAAAAAAAATCAGGGAAAAGGACTGTGGGTGTGGCTCGAGTGATAGATCCTTTCCCAGGAGGACCATGAGTTCAATGCCCAGCACTACAAAAAAAAAGTGAGGAAGAGTTTCCAGTACACAAAAACAGGCTTATACTTTACAGTTATAGGAAAAAAGCTGGATATGATAGTTTATATATTATATGCTCATAATCTCATAATTTGGGTTGATATGTTCAAAAAAGATAGGAAGAAATGCCAAATGTTTGTTAACAGTGGTTACCTTTTTTCTTTTACTTTCTTATATTTTCCAATTTACTGTGACTGTGTATAACTTCTAAACTGGGGTGCTACTTTATATTTTCCATCTTTCTACAAGAGATTTGAAGCACCTTACCAAAAGAAGAGTACAAATATCAAAAGATTATAGAACTAGAAAATCAAAGGCATAGAAATAAAGAGGAAGCTAATATGTGATGACTGAGCATTAAATTTACCTTTTGGGTAGTCAAGGGAAGGGAAAGGGGAATGTAGTCAGTTATCCAAGTCTTGTTATCAGGAAGAAAGAAGCAGAACATTCCTTAAGAGAGATAGAGATTTTCCTGTCACTAAATTCTTTTCTCCCTCAATTGAAAAGATAGGACTAAAGCAAACTTTTTTAAAAATAAAACACTTATAATCCCATTGCCCTCATACAATTTTCATCTTTGCCTATCAGCTTTCAGTTCTTGTCCATAGGCACATATAAATTTACATGGTTGCAATTAGAGTCTACAGACCATTCTGTGTTCTGCTTTTTTCCATGAACATATCATAAGCATATTTTTATATTTAGTCTTCCATAATTATAATTTTTAATAGCTACATAATGGTCTGTTGCTGGCACCAAATTCTATAAGAAATACCTCATGTGGGATTAACATAAGGGACAATGTCCTCACTAACAGTTTCATAACACACAGAGAAGAGATTTCCATATTACTTTCTTGTAACTACCCTGGCCAAAAGCCAAGGGTGTAACATTAAAACACTTCTGCAGGGGCTGAGCTCAAATGGTTCAGGCATGTAACCTTCTGGTGCTCTAACTAGATCTGAGGACACAACTTAAAATGCCACCTAAAGGAGTGGATGGATAGAATGTCCCTTAGCATATATTCCATAAATATCTCTTCTTACAGCCAGCCTTTTGACAGGCCCTCAGAGGCCAACTCCATTTATTCTCTGATGAAGGCCAGGGGTATTGGTATGCTCTGTTGTTGACTGAGGTAGGATCCATATGTTTTAGACACCAGATGAGCAGGTGGTTGGGTGACAGGGTTACCATTCTGGCGTGAAAGTTGAGAAGCATGATTAGTTATTGCTTGCATAGACATTTACCTCTTATCCCCATGAAGGTAGGGTGCAGGTGAAACCAGACTTTTCTTAGAAAGCAGCTTTTGGATCTGAGTTCCGTACCACAGAGGAGGTATTTTTTTGATTTGAACAGTTTTAAAAGCTCATAACCAGTCATGTGGCCTGGGCATACATAAGAAGGGAAGTCTCAAAATATTCCATTGGAACCTTTGCTTTTAGGAACTATAGGGTTCCATTGTGCCTGCCAGCATGAATTAGCTGCAGAATGGGGCTTTATATTGACCAATTGAATTTTGGAGACTGTCGCCAAGGATGATTAAAATTTTTTACATAAATGATGTCAAGCTGTTATTTTTGGCACTAATTATGTGCCACAGCCAATTGCCTCTTAAAGACTGCACCTAATATGTGATAATATAACTGTGTTGGCAGCATTAAATCAGACTTACTTTTTATTTAAAAATTTTATTGTATAAATATTACAGCCATAAAATGAAAAACTTTTTTAGAAATAGAGAAAAAAGAAGAAAATAATTACAATACTGCCATCTTAACACAACTATCAAGGTTTTATGTACTTCTCTTAGTTTTCTCATATTTTTGCATATTTATATTCATATTGCATATATCAATTGTGTCCTGTTTTAATAATTATAACCATACAAGTGTACATGAATATATTTTCCTTTAAAAATTTAGAACATTACAGAAGAAAACTAAAAGTCCCTTTGTACCCATATCACATAGACCTTTCCCTCCTCCTTCCTGAAGTAACTACTGTCATGAGTTTGATATGTATTCTTCCAAATCTTTACTCTTTTTTTATTATTACTTTTGTGGTGCTAGAGATCAAACCCAGTACAGGCTGGCAAGCACTCTACCACTGAGCTACGTCTTTAGCCCTCAGACCTTTATACTTGTACAGGGAAAATGTAGCATTTCTGTCTTAGATTATTTTCTGTGTTTAATAGAATACCACAGGCCCAGTAATTTATAAAGACTAGAAGTTTATTTGGCTCATGATTATGCAGGCTGGAAAGTCCAAGACTAGGGGCTACATCTGGTAAGAGCCTTCTTGCTGTATCATAACATGGCAGAAGGCATCACATGGCAAGAGATCACTGAAAAGGAAGAGAGAAGGAACCCATCTTTTATACGGATACCACTCCTACAATATCAACCCCACTTCTGTGATAGTGGCTTTAGTCCATTCATGATGGCAGAACCCTAGTGACCTGATCAACAATCAAAGGTCCCACCTCTTAAAACTGTTCCATTGGGGATTAAATTTCTAACACATGAACTTTGGTGGACATATTCAAACTACAGCATTTTTCGTGTTTTTCTGTGCATAAATCATTACATTTGGCAACTTGCTTATTTTGGCAACAACATTTTTGAGGTCTATCCTTATTGATACATCTAGTTTGTTTCCTTTAACTGTTCTATTGTATTCTATATAGAAAATATATCACATTTTATTTAACCATTCACTAAAGACTTCTTACTTTTTTCCAGAATGGAGACTAGGCAGAAAAAAAATAAAAAGAATTTTTTTTAAATTTTGTTGCAAGAGGGATAATAAGTCTGGTAAATTGCCTTACTTTCCCCAGTGTTGCCCTGAGCACACTAGTGCAAAGAGACAACATAAGTAGGAAAAAAAATCACTCTACATGCAAATACAGAGATGCCTGGTGTCCAAATCAGCATACTGAGAGTCTGGATTCACAATGCTGTTCAATGGAACTTTCTATGATGATGGAAATGTTCTGTATCAGTGCTGTTTTAGAAAGTAGCCAGTAGCCTCATGGACACTGAACATTTAAAACATGGCTAGTGCAACTGAGGATCTGGAGATTTAATTTAACTTAATTTAGTTTAATTTAAACTTGGTCATTTGTGACTGGTGATTACCATATTGGGTGGTGCAAGACACTAGCACATGGTAAGGAAATCTACATCTTTTTATATTACAAGTTATATTAGCAGAGCTCTAAGACAATTGCATTACCTTCCAAAGGCTAATAGATGATGCTAAGATCTTGTTTTTGTTCTCTTACATGCTGTTCTCTTAAGGTTAAGTCTCTATTTTCCAGGCCTCTAGATGGGTTAAAAGATGCATTATCATACTGAAAAGACAAGGTTGCTAGAAAACCTTTCTTTTCTGGGAAAAAATCTATAATCAAATTGAACCATGTAGAAATTCATCCCAACACCTTCACTTGACATTTAATAAACTAGAATCCCTCATCAGACATCCCATTAGCCCACTAGAGGCTTCAAGGATGACAGAGTAGGGCACGAACTCAGCAAAAAAAGTATAAACATCTTACAAAAATGGTCTTGACTAAGAGTTATCAGTTTTCAGTTAGTTGGGTTATGTGTCATAAATGGGGTTTAGACCCAGAGAGAACTGATGTACTTTCTTGTTTTTCATAAATGCCTCTGGGGCTCCCTGAATCCCCATTCAGATCTTCTTTATCGCCAGAAGGTTCCTGGCTGTCCCATATAGCCTGCAAAATCTATAGCTCAGATAGATAGGCACGTGGTTGCGCAATTTGCTCCCAGAGTAGGCTCCAGAATGTCCAGATCTAGTGTCCAGTTGATCTTTCCTGGCAGTATCAGGCAGATATGACAGCACATGTGGGCCGAAGAAATACACAGCCTGCCCCCAGGGAGGAATAGGGAGAGGTTCAAAGGCACAAATACATGCAGTCTTAATACAGGCAATAATAAAATAACATAAAATATGCTAACTCTGCCTGTTATAAAATCTATCACTAGCTCATCTTTTTTATATGGACCCCCAATATATGAAAGGATACCTATCCTCTTGTCTTTCCACCCCCCCTTCCATTTCCTGTTCTTTTATGTTTACTTTCTCTGATCTCTGCTTAGTCCTTTTCTCCCTTTGCTTCTGGCAGTTTCCACGGTTGATCCCCTTTCTTCTTTTCCTGGGGCCAGTCATATAGCATCCTTCAAGAAGATCATGCACTTAGTTAATCTGTAAATGGTATTAGGCCATTAAGATATAAGTTAAAGAGAAAAGAGGCTTAACCACAGTCCTGTTTTACTTGTGATCGAGATTTAGTATACCAGGGGCCTTCTACCTACTTTCTACTTTAAACTTCACAAAAACAAAGTCCCTTCCCCCACTATGGGAGTAATACATGTTTATTAAAGAAAAATTGTAAAATACTGAAAAAAGCACTCATATTGCCATTACTCAGTGAAAACTACAATTAGTATTTTGGTATTTCTTTCCAGGATTATTTTTTCCCTTTGCATTAATTTTAAAAATTATCATAATCACATTATATATATATATAATTTTGTATTCTTGTTTTTCCCATTTCATATAAAAGCATGTTTTCAACTAATTTCAGAAGTTTATAAATATAGTTTTAGCACCTATATAATATTCTATCAGTTGGATGTGCCATAGTTTAATCATTTCTATATTGCTAGTCATTATCTTGAAGTAGTATTAAAATAAGAATTTGCACAAGCATTAAATACCAAAAATCTATGTGAAGCACATATAGATTGTCTCAAAACAGGGGAAATAGTAGTTCAATGAAAACTAATTTTTCAGTGAATAGTAGATTTCATAATAAAATTTAATAAAGTGTAGGGCTGGCAGACTGCCTCAAGTGGTAGAGTGCCTGCCTAATAAGCATGAGGCTCTGAGTTCAAACCCCAGTGCTGAAAACAAAAAAACAACAACAATAAAATTTAAGAAGGTATAAAAGTAATGAATCTTATATCAGTGTCAGAATCCCTTCTCCTTAATGGCAGCCTGGTGTAGTAGAAAGAAAAAAATACTTTGGAATCAGACATTCTTTTATTCAATATATACTGAGTGCTTATTTATGCTTATTATACTAATAAGAAGCTGGGCACCGGCGGCTCACACCTGTAATCCTAGATACTCAGGAGGCAGAGATCAAGAGGATCATGGTTCAAAGCCAGCCAGGGCAAATAGTTCCGTGAGACTCTATCTGGAAAAAACCCTTCACAAAAAAGGGCTGGTAGAGTGGCTCTAGGTGTATGCCCTGAGTTCAAGCCCCAGTACCGCAAAATAAATAAATAAATTATAATATGTGTGTGTGTATATATATTAATAAGAAAAACAAAGTACTTGTCCTCATAGAACATATAGTTTAGTGGAGTTCACAGGTGATCAAGCAAGAAATTACAACCTGATAGCACTAAGATAGGGAAAAATACAGCGGGGAGATTTGTAGGTGTATAAAAGAGGGGTATCTAATGTGAACTTGGGGGAATCAGGAAGGCTTCCTAGAAGAAGTGGCAACTAAGCTTAGATGTGAAGGATGACTAGGAGTTAACAAGCTGAAGATAGGGAAGAATCTGTGTTCCAGACACAGAGAGAACAGCAAGTACAAAAATTTTATAATGCATAGCAGACTTTTTTTTTTTTAACAGTCTTGCTATGTTGCCTAGGCTGGCTTCAAATTCCTGGGTTCAAGTGATCCTCCTGCCTCAGCTTCCTGAGTAGCTGGACTTATAGAAACATATCACTAGGCTGGAAAAGAAACTCTCTTATCTGAAGATGTCTTCATTTTGCCTTTATTCTTTTTTTTTAATCCTGTTTGAAACTAGGCCACATGCTATAGGCTAGTCTGCAATGCTGTGAGGCCAGCTTCAGTTATCACTTGCTCTTCTTTTATGACCGCCAAGACCAGCATTCAGATCTGATGGGAAAGGGAACCAGAGGATCTTAAAGGATTTTTTTTATTGGTCTTTTGAGACAGAGCCCAGGCTGGCCTTGAACACACAGTCTTCCTGCCTTTGCCCCCCAATCCCTCTGCTGGGATTATAAACTTGATGCACCCTGCCCTGTAGGATTTTCTCTTTTTTTTTTATTTTTTATTTTTTTGCCAGTACTGGGGTTTGAACTCAGGGCTTTGTGCTTGCAAAGCAGGCACTCTGCTTCTTGAGTCATGTCTCCAGTCCTAGGATTCTGTCTTTATCTTTGGTTCTCAACAATTTGACTATGATACAAGTAGGAGCAGTTTTCTTCATATTTATTCTATTTGAGCTTTATAGAACTTGAATATGTAAATATGTGTCTTTTGCCAAATTTGAGAAATACTCAACCACTATTTTTTCAAGTAATGTTTCTGCCCATTCACCCTCCTGTGACTGGTACTATGGTCACACTTTATTATTTTAATTTTCGGGTGGCATTAAAGAGTTGAACCCAGGGCCTCGTGCATGTTAGGCAAGCACTCTACCACTGAGCCCACAAATCACACATTTTTTGGCCTCTGTTATGGTTCTATGGGTCCAAGAAACTTTGTTCATTTATTTCCAATTCTTTTTCTTCAGGTTCGACACTTTTTATTGCTGTATCTTCAAGCTCCCTTTGTTATTTCATTATGTTATTAAGTCCATCCTGTTAATTTCCCATTTCAGATATTACAGTTTTCAGTTCTAGAATTTTCTTTAGTTCTTTTTCATATTTTCTATTTCTCTATTGAGATTTCCTATTTTTTTATTTATTAGCAGGGTGCTTCTCTCTCCTTATTAAGTACCATCATGTCAAGGTTGGTCTCCACTAATTGTCTTTTCCCTTGAGAATGGTTCACGTTTTCTTGATTTTTCACAAATTAAACAATTTTAGAAGGCTTCCTGGACATTGTGAATTCTGTTGTGGAACCTTGGATTGTTGTATTTTCTGGAGTGTGGATGTACTTATTTCAGAAGGCAATCAACTTGGTTAGACTCAAACTACACTCTACCTTGCCTATGCTGTGTGGCATCTCAGATCTCAGCGCCATTCTTTTGGTCTTAGTTGGAAACTGCTTTGAGTTTGCCCTGTGTATTTATGGTTCAGGATATACCTTCAGAAAAAAATATAGCTAATTTGGGTTTCTTTTTCTTAAAATCTCTCCTTTCTGAGACATTGCCTCACTTTTCAGAGACTCTGTCCCAGGCTCTGTCCTCTAGTTCTTCAGGCTGGACAGATGACAGTCTCCTAATGGAGTTTTGGTGGTCTGACCAGTGATGCAGCCTGCCCTCAGGCTAAAGCCTTAAAAATGGGAAACTCACCATATGCTGATCTCTTATTTCAAGTTCCAGCTGCCCTCTGGAAATCTGCCTGTTTTTCTTCTTTCTCTAGAGCCTTCAGGTAGGTTGTGTGTGTGTGTATAGAGATTCTCAGATGAACTACATGTTTTTGAGGGGAAATTATAGCCCTCAACTGCTCTTTTTATCTTTACATTTTCTTCATATTATCACTCATATTCTCTTGCTTCAGAGAAAATGGCTAACTTTTCTACTTTCTCTCTTTTTCCCATCATTTCCTGTTTGTGGCAGGACCTGAAATTCACCCATTGGTTCATTTACTAATTCAACATGTATATATTGAGCCAGACACTGTGCTAGGTCTTAAGGGTAATGAGAATAAGCAAAATTTGGCCTACTTCACTGAGACTGCTCTCTTCTAGATCATTAAAGGTCTGGCTTTTTGGGGTGGGGGTGCTGCTTAGAGGTAGAGTGCTTGCTTAGCATGCATGAGACTCTGTGTTCAATCCCTAGCCCTGGGGGAAAAAAGGAAAACAGTTCAAAAGGTCTGGCTTCTTTTTTTTTTTTTTTTGGCGGCACTGGTGTTTGAACTCAGGGCCTCACACTTGCTAGGCAGATACTCTACCACTAGAGCCTCTCCCAAGGTCTGGTTTCTTAATTACCAGGTAAAACAACTTTTTCTTAGTCTTATTCATTAACTTCATTGCTTCATCCTCCATTAACTTTGGTGACCAACATTTTGTTCAAATTTTCTCCTTTATCTTCCCATTCTTCTCCCACCTCATTGATTTCTCCTTTTATTTTTCTCATGGAGGAATTCTCAGAGACTTTGTCCTTGGCTTCTTTCTTTCCTTGGCAGCATGTTTTTTGGGGTTTTTTTTGGTCTCACATATGCTAGGCAAGTGCTCTACCAGTGAGCTACACCCCAGCCTATCTTTGGCAATCTTAATCTCAGTGTTTCAACTACTACTTCCATGCCCACGGCTCTCAAAACTTATCTTTAGCCCTGACTCTCTTCTCAGGTTGAGATTTGCATTTTAGCTGTTTGTCTCTGCTTGGATGTCTAATAATCATAATAAGCTGTATGTAGTCAAAATCTAATTTATTATCTTACTCCTGGGTTTCCTATTTTACTTAATTTATAACCATGGAAGCACAGTTAAATGAGAGCTGTATCAGGGCTATTGCAAAAGATAGGAAGGTATTGGGTAACAAGTTTGACCACAGGGGAGGGCCTAAGAGTCCCTTCCAACCCTGTGATTCCATTATATTTCTAGCATACTGTCATTCATTTCCTTCAAGGAGTTCATCATTGACTTGAGGGAGACAAAACAATTGAGCAATAGGTGGTCCTAACTTTAAATGCAGCACGAATTCAGAGAAAGGACATAGTAGGCATTGAAGTAGTAAGAGAAGACTTCATGAAGAAGAGAACCAAGCTAAGCTCTTCAAAGTTAGAAGCTGTCTTTAATTGTCCTTCCTTCCTTCCTTCCTTTCTTTCCTCCTTCCCTCCCTTTCTTTTCTTTCCTTTCTTGGATTGGGGTTTGAACTGAGGCTTACATCTTGAAGCCACTCCACCAGGCCTTTTTTGTGAAGGGTTTTTCAAGATAGAGTCTTTGGAACTTTTGAGATAGAGCCTGGCTGGCTTCGAACTGCAACCCTCCTGATCTCTGCCTCCTGAGTAGCTAGGATTACAGGCGTGAGCCACCGGTGCCTGGCTCTTTCTTTTTCTATTCTCTCTTCTTCCTTCCTTCCTTCCTTTCTCTCTCTTTTTTTTCTCTCTCTTTCTTTCTTTCTTGGGGAGGACATTCGCTAGGCAAGCACTCTACCACTCTAGCCATGCCCCTAGCTTTTCAATTTAATTTCTATTCCCACAGCACTATTCTCTGCACATTGTAGAAGCTCCATAAATCCTTTTTGAATAATTTTACAGTATTATTGTTTATTGAGTACACATTGAGTGCATAGTTCTTCACTAAATGATGTGGGGGTTAACCAGGATTAGATGCAGTCTCTGACCTTTTTCAGTCAATTAGTCATCCCACAAATATTGACTAAGTGCCTATTATTTGTTATACACCATGCTAGGAATTATGGAGGATATAAGAGAGATATAAATTGTAGTCCCTTCCCTTAGGGAGTTCACAATATGGTTGGTAAGATGAGACATATAGTTATATAAGGTTAACTAAGGGGCTAGTAGAATGGCTGAAGTGGTAGAGCGTCTGCCTAGCAAGCATGAGGCCCCAAGTTCAAACCCTAGTGCTGCAAAAAAAAGAATTGTTAGAGTGCCTGTCTAGCAAGCATGAGGACCTGACTTCAAACCCTAGTACTGCCTATATATATTTATATTTAGCACTTATGTCATAGGATTGATTTGAAGATTAACTGAGTTAAAAATTACAAGTGTTTAAAATAGTGCCTGGCACATAGTAAGTGTTCAGTAAGTGTTAACTTTTATTAAGGGAAGAAGGCTAGTAAATTGCAAATGTATCTTTCCAGGTCTTTACTGTCACTAGATAACTAATTATATAATCAAGGAACACCTCTGTGGAAGCTGGAGGCCAAACTCTTGTCAGCTGATGGCGTAGGTCTTTAGCAACCCCTATAAACATGGCTTAGGTCACACTGTTTCTCAGATTGTCCTCACCCTTAGGTGATCCAGAGATACTCTGATAAAATAAATACAATTACCAACTTAACTGGACAAGTTAACATTTAAAGAGCACTTTATCAACATAAGGGAGGGAACTGACAACTTTCAGAAGGGATTTGGTTGAAAGTAGAGACTATCCCCAGGGAGATGACAGGTGAAACTAGGGTTAAATGAACTTCAAGAAAGGGAGAAGTCATTAACAATAATAGGCAGCTGGATGTGTGTGTGTGGAAAGAGGGGGCTCCATACAAAGGCAACTAAATTCTGAATCCAGATCCCTGGAAGTACAGCTTTTTTTTTTGTTTTCATTACTGCATTACACTCTCTTTTTATACCCAAACCCAGTACCCCTTCCCTGCAATTCCAACCTCTTGCTCCTGAGAACAAAAACACCCCAAATTCCAGGGCTTTTGATTTGGTTGGATTCTGCTTTGTCCTTGGAACAGTCTGAATAGAGACTAGGAAGAAGGGCTTGTCAGTTTGGTTGCATAACACTGAGTAGGAGATTATGAAATCTTCAGGGAGAAAAATCTAAGGGCAGGAAGATGGATAGCTGTCTGTTTGATTAAGGTACAATACTGCCTGTGGGCAGGACAATGAACTAATGAGATTCCTTCCAATGTAAAGATTCGAAATTTATATTTCTCATTTTCTTTACTCTTGACTCTATTTGGCAAAGAGAACGTGGTCAAGGAAACCCAATGGAGAGAACAGTGGACATCAAAGTTCTGATGTCACCTGTTTGCTAAGGGATTTGACTGGCTGTTCTCTCTCTCTCTCTCTGTGTGTGTGTGTGTGTGTGTGTGTGTGTGTGTGTGTGTGAGAGAGAGAGAGAGAGAGAGAGAGAGAGAGAGAGAGAGAGAGAAAGATAATTGAGGTCCAAAGGATAACTGCTTTTGCCCAACATCACTTGGTAACTGAACTGTGCCTCCCATGAAAAACAAAAACGTGTGTGTGTGTGTGTGTGTATGGGAGCCAGCTGTTAACAGCTGTTATCTCCTTATTTATTTCTAAAAAGGATTTAATTAGCCCAGTAGTTCTACTTTCCTTTCCACCTTATCAAAACTTCCTCTTTAAAAAAATACCAGTTATTTATACCTCATTGTGAATTTAACTTACACAGTTTTCCTAGGGGTATTTGATTTTAAGCCTTATCTCTGCATCCACCTATAAAATCAAATTTTCACTTTCTATGAAATTATTCCCTCCAGCTGATAAATACATTTCAGTCTCTCCTATCCTTAAACAAACAAACAAACAATCCTTCTTTGACAATGCATTGCCCTTAGCATCCTTTCTAGGTAAGCTTCTTTTTGTGTGGTACTGGGGCTTGAACTCAGGGCCTACACCCTGAGCCACTCCACCAGCTCTTTTTTGTGATGGGTTTTTTTGAGGCAGGGTCTTGTGAACTATTTGCCTGGGCTGGCTTCGAACCTAGATCCTCCTGATCTCTGCCTCCTGAGTAGCTAGGATTACAGGTGTGAGCCACCAGTGCCCAGCTTGGTAAACTTCTTAAAAGACTTTCTGTACTAAATAGTTTTACTTTTCTGACTTGGTTCTCAATCCGTTCTATTTCCAGTACTCTACTGAAACTGCTCTCATCTAGGTAGTGTCAAACTCAGTGGACATTTCTCAGGGCTTATCTTATTTGACCTTTCTTCTTGTAGTAAACACTGTTAACCACCTCCTTCTGGAAACTTTTTCATCCCTTGTCTTCAGATCACTATCATCTCCTGGATCTGTTGACCACTCCTTCCTGGCCTCCTTCACAAGCTTTTCTTCCTATGCCTGCCCTTTAATATTTTTCCCAAATGGAAATAGTTTTTTTCTGATTAAAAAGGAACATAAATCCCGAGTTCAATCCCCAGCACCACAAAAACAAAACAAAACAAACAGATGAAAAAGAAGTATAAGTCCATTGCTAATAAAGTCAGATCCTGTTGGGCGCCAGTGACTCATGCCTATAATCCTACTCAGGAGGCAGAGATCAGGAGGATTGCGGTTCGAAGCCAGCCCGGGGCAAATAGTTCACAAGACCCTATCTCGAAAAAATCCAGCACAAAACAGGGCTGGCAAAGTGGCTTAAGTGGTAGAGCGCCTGCCTAGCAAGTTCGAGGCCCTAAATTCAAACTCTAGTAGCACACAAAAAAGTCAGAACCTAGGGATTGGGGGGTGTAGCTCAGTGGTAGATTACTTGTATAACTTGCATGGGGTCTTGGGTTTGATTCTCAGCACCCAGAGGTAACTGCTCCTAACATTTTGGTGTATATGCTTTTAGACTTTAAAAATTATTACATATATCATATAAGTTAGTAAAATGGTATCACACTACAATTTTTTTGCCACTTTTCTCACTTTTTCGTGGACATTATTCTGCACCAACAAGCATAAAACATTTTATTTTTTGAGTGCTAGGGATTGAACCCGGGGCTTTGCACATGCTGAACACATGCTCTACCATTGAGCTGCACCCCTAACCCAGAGCATTATTTTAAAATGGATATATAGGAGAACCTTGAATTTGGTCATTTACACAAGAGACTGAGTTTTGTGATGGAAGTCATTGAGATACAAAGTCTTATAAAATAGAAAATTTGCTACCCCTTTATAAGACTTGTCATATAAATTTATAAGCCAGATGAAGTGGTACATGCCTTAGTCCCAGCTACTGCAACTCAGGTGGGAGGAGTTCGAGTTCGAGACCAGCATGGGCAACATAACGATGAGATATCCATATCAGAAAACAAAAGCAAAAGCAAAAACCAAACCAAAAAAGCCAAATTCACAAATCAGAAAAAATGACTATAAAAATATTGCACAAAATGAAAGTTTGTAAGATCCTTATACTAGTATTTTATTTCATTAGCTGATTATTTTTTCAGGATAAATTATTGGAAGTAAAATTTTTGAGTCAAAGTTTTCAGTTAAGTAACATTTAGAAATATAGGGCTGAGGGCATGACTCAAGCAGTACAGTGCCTACATAAAACTTAAAAAAAATAAGAGTACTTAAACATAATAAATGAAAAAACAATTCTCCCTGCCATCAGATACTCCTATTCTCCTGTTCTCTCCAGTGACAACCAGTAATACAAGTGTTCTTAATGTTCAAAAAATTTTATTAAACACAATTTGTTTCCCAGAAAGATTGTAGGGATTCACACTCATACCCAAACTGCATGTTCTCACCAACTTTGAAATCTGTTCTTGCATCTGAACATATTTCTTTCTATACTATATGCCGATGACTCCCAAGTCTCTATCTCTAACCCTGACCATGCTGTCAAGCTCCAGGCAAGTATTTCCAGCTGCCAGTGGACATGTCCACGTGGCTGTCTTATAAATAACCTCAATTTTTCTAAACTGAACTCATTGTCTTTCCTCCCAAACTTACTCCTCTTTCTGTAATTCCAACTTTTTTTTTTTTGTAGGACTGGGGTTTGAACTCAGGGCCTCACGCTTGCTAAGCAGGCGCTCTACCACTTGAGCCTTCAGCCATGTAATTACAGTTGTGATTGATGGTACTTTGGTACCTAAGTCAGAAACCCAGGGGTCATTTTCAATTCTCTCCCTGCTCAACAATAATAATACCCAACAGTTACTGAACACTTATTGTTTGCACATATAGTATTTTATTTCATTAAATTCTCATGACAGTCCAGAAGTAGCTTTTAGTCTTTCCATTTCCATTTTATAGATGAGGAAGACTGTAACTTGCTTAAGGTTACACAAGTAGGAAGCAGGGATTTAAACCCAGGCAGCCTCAACCAATGGCTTGCACTCTTAATTAAGTCCTGTCCTATTTTATCACCATATCTAATACAACTCATATTTATTTTATTTCCTCAGTCTCTATCCTATCTTTTCCCTTTTCTCCATTGCCACCATCATCACCTGACTCTTTTATTCTCAGTTCCTTTATAATTAGTTATATCCAACTTAAATACATTTTCCCATGTTATCTTCAAAATAATCCTTCTAAAATGTAAATGCAGTCGTGTCTTTTCTTGCTTAAGATCTTTCAGTGGCCTTCCCTTGGCTTACACACATCCCTTACACATATATGAGCTCACTGAAGATATTTCCTTGGACTGAAAGTCTAATATGCTGATTTTGGCCTAAAATTGATCGATTAAGTGACTTGAAACCTCACATAATGTTCACACTTAACCTTAAATGTCTATGCAGTCATATTGGGGAGAAGTGACCCCAAATAAGCACCATAAAGCTTATTTCTATACTTAAGTTCTCAAGTACAGAAAGTAGAAATTATTTAAATGGCATAGTATATATGTGTATATCATTTTATAGCCTTTAAAATTAATTTGAGACTTCTTAAAGAATTGTGACATGTATTATTTCTGCTATCTGGATTTTCCTAGGTTATTTGATGGAATATTTTAAGTTTCAGTAAAACATTAAAAAAAAAAAAGATCCTTCAGTGGCTCCTTATAGCCTATCATAAAGTCAGATATCTTTTGCTTAATATAGAGTGCTCATTCTCCCCTGCCAATCTCCAGCCACCCTACCTCTCCAAACATTTCCATTACCCAATCCGAATTAGTGAGTTTTGCCTAAAAATGCTATGGTATTTCTTTCTTTCTTTTCTATTTCCCTCTCTCTCTCTCTCTCTTTCTCTCTCTCTTTTTGTGGTACTGGGGCTTGAACTCAGGGCCTTGCACTTATCAACTTATCACAAGGACTTTTGCATATGCGATTTCCTGTGCTAAAAATTACTTTTCCCTATCTCCACTCCTATTTTTCCTTTATGTCTTTTCATGTCTGTTAAACTCAGATGTTTCCTCCTATAGGAAGCCTTTCTTTCTTTCTTTCTTTTTGTACTGGGGTTTGAACTCAGGGCCTACACCTTGAGCCACTCCATCAGCCCTTTTGGGATAGTTTTTTTTCAAGATGGAGTCTCACAGACTATTTGCCAGGGGCTAGCTTCGAACCTCAATCCTCCTGAGCTCTGCCTCCTGAGTAGCTAGGATTATAGGCATGAGCTACCAGCGCCCAGTTTAGGAACCCTTTCTTAAGCCTTCCAAGTGTACATGTTCTAGGTGCTACTTTGCTTATATTTGTCATATTATGTTGGTTTGTTTACTTGTTGAGTTAGTGTTAACTCTTTGAGGGCAGGAACGCTCTTATTTAACTCTAGGTCTTTAGTACTTAGAATGGTAAATAATCTCATTGTGAAATTGGAGGCCCTTGTGCTTTATTGAAAGAATTTCAGGCATCAGTGATATATATACTGGATACTGGCGGTACTAGGGTTTGAACTCAGGGTCTTGGGCTTGCTAGGCACGTGCTCTACCACTTGAGCCACACCCCTAGCCGGAGATACATTTTTTGAGCAGAGGAGGGCAGGTGAAGGGAGGAGGAAGGCTGACCTGAAATTATCAGCCGTCAACACCTTAATGTGAGGCGTGTGTAAATTTAGTCCTGCAAGTATTAGTATCTATACATGTTCTCATGTAGGTGTGTGTTATATCTCCATTATGGGTTGCAAGCAACCTCAGAGAATTGCCAAATATGAAGGTCTGCAAGACAGAAAGTGTGAAGTAAATGCCCTCAAATTTGCTGAAAAATACACCTGGAGTTGGATTTTATGTGGTAATGTGGAGGATGAAAACATGCCTAATTTTCCTGAAAAGAGAATGCCATTTTTTTCTTCGTTTTTTAAAAACCCATTTTGCAGATGTGAAAGAGAAGTAATCTTTGTTTACCGCATTCTAGTTGTTCGCTGCTTTCCTGGCCCCACACAGTATGCTTATTGAGTGCTTAATTGTAGTGGCATGAGCGGAAACTATCAGTGGCACAAGTGGCGGGGTTGCACTCTAGGTTCTCGGTACTATTGTTGGAACCCCACCCTCCAGAGACCACCCTTCTATTTTCGCGGAAAACCCGGACTTAATTCAGGTCACCGGGTTTCGGCCTATCACGGTAGGATCCTAGCTTGCTGGGCAGTGCCCACCGCTGATTGATAAACGGTAGGAGACAATTTCTTGGGTTGAGGAGCGATGATTGGTGGAGCCTGCCTGTGGTGCTTCGCAGGGTATTGGATGGTGCGGACTGGAGATGCAGGTTCCAGGGCAGCCACCGACACCACCCGGAAGCCTGAATGAGACCTCCTCTGCACTGACATGCGGCAGTCAGCGTGGTACTTATACAGGGCGCGGGGCCGAGTTGGCCGGCGTGCGCGTGCGCGCATGCGTGGGCGCGCGTGCGCAGCGCCTCTGTCTGTGGGTTGGCTGGTTATTTTGCAAACGGGAGGGGCCGTGCGCGCTCTTGCCTCCAGCCTCTGTCCCCCCACCCCCCCTTCCCTGGTCCCGGTCTGTCCTTCGGAAAGATGTCTGACACGGCAGTAGCTGACACTCGGCGCCTTAACTCGAAGCCGCAGGACCTGACCGACGCTTACGGGCCGCCAAGTAACTTCCTGGAGATCGACATCTTTAATCCACAGACAGTGGGCGTGGGCCGCGCGCGCTTCACCACCTATGAGGTTCGCATGCGGGTGAGTCACGGGGTGAGGGAGACAGCCTAGGGAGGACGGGGCGGGCGGGGGGGAGGTTGCTGTGGGGACGGCTAACGGCGGAGAAGGGGTCATTTGGGGGTTAGGGACTTAATAGGTTTGGAGACAGGACTGCAGACTTAGTTGTGGCCCGAGGATACAAAAAACTCCTGAGGGGGACATCGGACAGGGGGTGAGGGAAAACAAGTACCCACGAGGAAGAAGCGAAGCATGGCTGGACAGGGTGGGGAAGATGAACAAAGATTAGTGAGGAATTCAAGTAGATAGCGATCATGACTGACAGAAGGAAGGAAAGGGAGGGTGGAAGAGGGCTGGGGAGTGGAAAGCCAAGGCGACATACCGCTGCGTCCCATAACTAAACTAGGTTATGGGAAGTCAGTCTGAACAGAGGACACGCAGGCCCGGGTTCTTCCCAATGAGGTCTCTCCGGGATGATGGAATTAAGCAAAGCCTTGGGTTAAAGGGAAGATAGACCCTAAGAAAGGGGCTTGTGGGAGCAGAAATATAAAGGGAGTCTCTTTGAGACTTCCCTGACTTGGCTAGGATTAACATCTGAAGCAGAGAAATGTTTTATGCTTAAGTTTTCTCAGGTACCACATGCTGTGTCTCATCGTGAAACCTGGCCCTGAACTGGAATTGGTGGATTGTCAGTTGCTGCTCTCATCCTGTGCTGATCCTTTAGATTTGAAGTATCCAGAATGTTTACTTCAATATTTATTGGCTTTTACTTGGTTCTCTGTATATGAAGGGCCATTTGCCTTTTCTGTCTTACATTAACCTTTTGGATTCTGTCCCTGATCTGTAGTTACCTTAATACATGACATTTCAGGACTGTCTAGGAGTGGCTTCTTTCAATGTGCACCACAGAGGACTTTATTCTCTAGTGCTTAGTCCACCGTGCAAGGATGTAATGTTTAGATAGAGTACATGGTTTGCAGGGTTTTTGCCTAGTTTGAAGTGGTTATAGGTTAAAAAGTTTAAGAACCTTTTTCTAGTTTTCCTTATGTTTTCTTCTCAGACTAGAGGGAGCCATATATTCTCTACAGACAGCATCTTGCTCAAGCAGCATTGAAGACCTAAAAGTATATGGTGTTTTCATTTTTGAGTGAATGAATTAAATGAAAAAATGTGATCGCCTACTGGTGCTTTGAAACCTTATTGAGAAATGATATCCAAATCCAACTGTGGCAAAAATTCAAACTGATGAAAGAAAAGTAAATAGCAAAACATAAGAAACACTTGTTTTATATAGATAAGAACTATTTGAAGTCTTCTCTTCGTAGAAGTATGGAATTTGGGTCTTCCAAAATATGAAAGCGTGGAACTGTTAGTGGTAAAGAACTTCATTACCTGAGGGAGTCAGAGCATAACTTGTTTGCTATAAAGACTCTGCTGGGGGGTTTTGGAGACATTGTTTTGATGAATTACCTAAGAGTCTTTGGGATTATGAGTAAAGTAGCTCTCTACTTCAGATAGTCTCATAACTGTTCGTCTAGTGCTGTATATCAGGCACTGACATGGGTGTTAATTTCTATCTTAATCCTTACAAAAACCCCATTTACAAATGGAAAACTGAAAAGGCATGCACTTTTTTGGTGGGACTGGAGTTTGAACTGAGGGCTTCACCTTTGCAAAGCAGGCACTCCACTACTTGAGCTACATTCCCAATTCATTTTGCTTTGGTTATTTTTTGGGAGATGGGGTCTTGGGAACTATTTACCCTGGCTGGCCTTCTCCCAATTTCAGCCTCCCAAGTATCTAGAACTACAGGCAGTAGCCCCTGGTGCACAGCTAAGACATACTTTTAAGTAATTTGCCCAAGTACACATAACTGTGACATTGCTGGGATTTGAACCCAAGCTTGTCTGATTCCATGTTCTTTCTACTACTTTGTCAAGGCTTAGTTGTAAAACTTTAAAGTGGAAAATACACTCTTAAGATGTTCATCAGAGCCAGGTGCCAGTGGCTTTTAATATTTTTATTGCACTCTGTTTTGGGGAAAAATTGGTAGAATTATTTGTTTTATTTATTTTTTTTTAGTGCTAGGGATTGAACCCCAGGCCTCATGCATGATGAGCATATACTCTACCATTGACCTACACTCACATCTCCATATAATAAATATTGCTGAAGCTGTTCTTTTTAATTTGTTTAGGAAGGAATCTGCCTCCCATGTGGAGTCTGGAGAAGTGTCAGGGTGACCTCACATGATGTATATGAAATGTTTCAAATGTTAGTTGTCCTGTGGACTTGACTTTTGCTTCTTTCTCTCCTTTCTCTTTACTTTGTTGTATTCTGAACCAAAGGATACTCAATATCTTGATTATACAGTCCTGGATTCCTCAAGATTTGAAGGTTGGAACCTGGGGACTAGCCTACCACATTAGCCTCTTCTGTAGATGTAGGTGTTGAGATGAAAGGCCATTATTGTCACCATCTTGTACAAGTAGGGAAATAAGCATTATTGTGAGTCAAGTAGGAAGTCTCAAAATGGCAGTGATTGGTCTAGCTGTGTCTTGGAAAAAATCTACTCAGTATTTAAAAATTTTATTTTGTCCTTTGTTGGCTTCTGTTGTACTGTTTGGGGATCACAGTATCTGTAATGAACTCTAGTGGAAATCTGGAATCACATGAAACCAAAGGGCTTTTTTTCTCTTATGGAATTCTGAGAAAATTTTCTTTAATGGTTTGTTTTGAACAATTAATACATGAACATGATACAAAATTCAAAAAGTATACTGTAAGAACTAAGTCTCCCTCCATCCTCTGCCCCCAGAAATTCTCTTTTTTGAAGAAACCACTGTTTTTTGTTTGTTTATTTGTTTAAAGGATGGTTTAGATTATAAAATACTACTTTAAGTATATCTCACTGCATTTCAACCCACTGACATTGCTTGGACCTTGAGGATTCCGGGTAGAATTATAACTAATGTCAGTTGGCTAGTCATTTGGCTTTTGATGACCTATATCAGAACTGGATCTTGAAATGGTTATATAAATGCCTTATTTACACATCTTAAACATTGAGAAGATTCCCCAGGCTCTAGTGACTAAAAGCCCTGATCATCACTCCTGTCTACAAGTTCTAAATAGAAATGTCCAAACACATGTATTAATACAGACCATATTTCCTGCAAGCCAATTCAGAGCAGTGGATGGGTAACAAAAGGAACTAGTTCTTTCCTTTCTCCACAACTGCCTCTTGGTAAGAAAAAAGCATCGTACAGCTCTGCTAGAACATCACAAAATCCTTACTCATCAAGTCTGAAAATCACCATTTCAAGATCCAGTTCTGATATAGGCCATCAAAAGCCAAACAACTAGTCAACTGACATTAGTTATAACTCACATAATATCACTATTATGTGACCATTCATTCTGCATTTTCTAGGTAAGGAAAGGACAAGCAGATACATAGGGTCTCTCTTCAGTAATTGAGTATTTATTGAGTAACTTGCATTTTGGGAGATGCAGAAGTTATGGTTCTTGATTTTGATGAGATCATAATTTAGTCAGGTAGACAAGACAAACACAATGCATAAAACAATATTGCTAAAAAAAACCAACCTAGTAGTGTGTCAAGCAATACTGAAGTGTAAATGTCAGAGGAGTTCAGAGTGGAAGAAGACCATAATATGTCCAGCTGGTGTTGTCAGGGAAGACTTTTCTGGGTGAAGTGACACTTGAGCTAAGACTTCTAGAACAGAAAGAATTTGAACAGGAAAAACAGAAAGATGCACACCTTGGAGGTGTTTATCTCTCTCTCTTTTTTTTTACAGGGAGCATCACTTCTTTTGTAGTGAAAATGATAGCAAAGTTTATTAGTAAAGAAATTTAGTATAACAGGATGAAAGCAGGTTGAAATGAGGAAAAAGAAAGAAACATTTCCTGTTCCCTATGCAGAAAGTAGGAGTAAAGACTCACTTTTTTTTTTGTTTTGAGTCAGGGTCTAACTATATAGCTTAGACTGGCCTTGAACTCACTATGTAGTCCAGGCTGCCCTCAAACTCTCAGTCCTCCTGCCTCAGCCTCCTGAGTGCTGAGATTATAGACATACACCACCATGCTAGCTTTTCAGTGCACATTTTAATAGAAAATGTAATATATGCCCATGGTAAATTGTACAATGAACAGTGTCTCTTCCATCGATTCCATTTGTCTGGTCTTAACTCTCTGAAATCAATCACTATTACCAATATTTTCATAAATATGTTATATACATATATATCCACATAGAGGTAAGCTTACACACACACACACACACACACACACACACACACACAGAGTTCTGTACCTTGATTTTTCCACTTAGTATCTTTCCATACTGTTATCTATAGATTTTTCACATTCTTTTCTTGTATAGCATCCCACTATATAAATATATCATAATTTAACCAATTGCCTGTTGATGGGTATTTATTATTGCAATAATAAAATGCAGTGAAAACTCTTATATGCACACTTACATGTGAATGTGAATCTACTTGTAGAATAAATTCTAAGCAGCAAGGGAGGTTTTTTTGCATTGTTGGGGATGGAACCAAGGGCCTTGAACAAGTGCTGTACCACTAAGCTACATCCCAAACCCCAGCAAGGGATTTACTGCCATTTGTGACATGATTGGCATGGTAAGGTTTGGTACTCACCTGATGATGTTTTGAAGCGGTTTTAGGTGCTGGGAATCAAACCCAGGGCCTCATGCATGCTAGGTAAGTGAATTACCACTGAGCATATCCCCAGCCCTGTAGGAGCTATTTCTTAACAAATTATTTTTTTGGTGGGACTGGGGTTTGAACTCAGCACTCTACTCTTGCAAAGCAGGTGCTCTACTGCTTGAGCCATACATCCAGTCCAAGGAGCTATTTCTTCATTGAAATCTGCCTAATGGGTTCTGATAGGTGGCCACCACAGGTTGAGTATTACTTACCATCTTTCTTCATTCATTCTTCCTTCCCTGTAGACAAACCTACCTATCTTCAAGCTGAAAGAGTCCTGTGTACGGCGGCGCTACAGTGACTTTGAGTGGCTAAAAAATGAGCTGGAACGTGATAGTAAGGTATGGCCCATAGCCTATGTAGCACCCTTGGAGAAGAAGGTATGCTCAGATTGAGAGGGAATAAGATCACAGTTTATAAAATCTAGACAGTAATGGAGAGGCTGAGTGCACTCTTCATCTACCAAATCCCAGTATATTGGATGGGGGGGGGAGTACCCTTTCAAATGTGAAAGAGGTAAGTTTAGGACAGTTTTTTAAAAAAGTATTACTTCACTTAATGGCTAGTAAAGTCTTACAACTTAAATCCTATAGGTATAAAAAGGGAAAATACAGTGTCAGAAAAGGCCAAGAGTAAAGATTACTTGAAATTCATTTCCTTTCTTTAGAGATGGTAAAACTGTCCTTCCACAAAAACAATTGAATCAATCTGACAAATCCTGACTGTTCTAAGGTCTTAGTTCTTGTAAGTTGCTGACCTTGGGACAGGATGAATCCTATGCCTAGTAAGAGATGAGGTTTTTAGGGATTCACCATTTCATTCCCCTCCATCCCTCTCCCATCGGGTTGATATTTTGCATCTCCCTGCAGATTGTAGTACCACCACTACCTGGGAAAGCCTTGAAGCGGCAGCTCCCTTTCAGAGGAGATGAAGGGATCTTTGAGGAGTCTTTTATTGAAGAAAGGAGGCAGGGCCTGGAACAGTTTATTAACAAGTAAGCCAAGTTCCTGGGGGGAGGCTCCACTTGCTACTTTTTTGCCATCATGGTCTTTTTTTTTTTTTTTTTTTGGTGGTGCTGGGATAAAATCCTGGGCTTTGCACTACTACCAGGCAAGAATTCTGCCTCTGAGCCATATTCCTAACCCATCATGGTCTTTCTGTGTTTTGTCTACCACACTTTTTTTTTTTTTGCGGTACTAGGGCTTGAACTCAGAGCCTACACCTTAAGCCACACTACCAGCCCTTTTTTGTGAAGGGCTTTTTCAAGATAGGATTTCGTAGAACTATTTGCCTGGGCTGGCTTTGAACTGTGACCCTCCTGATCTCTGCCTCCTGAGTAGCTAGGATTGCAGGTGTGAGCCACAGGCACCCAGTTGCCTTACCCTTTTGCAGTGGGTATTGTGATGTGGCACTGATTGTGTGCTGGGCTGACAAGGCAGTAAAACGCCATTCTTTGAGCAAAATTCTGATCCTGTATATCAGGGTCTGAGAGAACATTGTATATTAGTGCTTTTTTTGTTGTTGTTCTTGCGGTACTAGGGTTTGAACTTAGAGCCTATACCTTGAATCACTCCACCAGCCTTTTTTGTGAAAGGTTTTTTCAAGATAGGGTCTCGAGAACTATTTGCCCAGGCTGGCTTCGAACCATGATCCTTCTGATCTCTGCCTCCTGAGTATCTAGGATTTATAGGCATGAGTCACCAGCGCCCAGCTGTTAATGCTTTTATCTTGGAGGGGGAATTCCCTTCCCCTCCCCTCTCATATATTAGGGTTTAGGTGATACCCTACTGCTGTCCTTTAATAGCTCAAACCTTAGGGCTGACCTTGTCCTTTCTACCCTCTCCACACTTCTATCCCTCTGTTAATTCTCTCTGATCTCAAATACTACTGATAACCATCTTGGTCTCTTTATAGAATTGCTGGGCACCCACTGGCTCAGAATGAACGCTGCCTACACATGTTCCTGCAGGAGGAGGCAATTGACAGGAACTACGTCCCCGGGAAGGTGCGCCAGTAGGAGCCCCTCTCAACACTTGCCCTCTACTTTCCTGCTGAAATGACATTGATTTTTACACTAAGCCTCTCTTTCTCTTTGATCTGAAGTTGGCTGTCCATCCCCTGGCCTGATAGACTGTCTGGCATTGTGCCCCTTGGTACCTGACTACACCATGTGGGCACTTTGCTAGGATCTTCTCTGAGGAGAGGTGGGAAACCACAGGCAGATGCCCTTTGCTTGGGGTTGGGAGGGTGGGTGGGGGGAGTAGACTGGAAGGCAATTTCTTGGGCATTTACCCATGCCAGAAGGCTAACCTTGGGGAGGGGGGTTTGTGCTAGGAGGCACTTGTATACATACTGATGCTGCAAGTCCAGGGGAGTTTTCTTATTCTTAGGTTTAACCAGGACTGCTGAGCAGGGAAAATCCCTGTCTTTCTGCATGAACTTTTTTTCCTTTTGGGAAGGTGGTAGAGACTCAAAAGCCCTTCTTGTTTTCTCTAGGCCTGCTCCCAGTTTTCTTAATAGTTTCTTTTGTTCCTTTCTCTCTCCCTTGTTGCTTTTTATGGCAGTAATTCTAGAGTCTAAGCAGTCTGTTGTGTGGAGCAAGGTGTGTGGGCTTTCTAGGCCCATCATCATGGCAGCTGCAGAGTCAAAAGAAAGCCATAGGGCAGTAGGGGAGCTCCTATTGCCTAGCCTCTCTCCTTTTGTGGCTCCCTACTCTGGTCTCCTATTTTTGCTCACCAGCTGGTGAGTCAGTATGGGCCAGCAGTTCTCCCTCTCCAACTTTATGGGTTTGGTGACCTGTGGGGTTGGGGTAACTCACCACTGCCAGGTGACTCCCTGAATTGTGGGAGTTCTAGGTTCCTCCAAGTGTAGGGAAGAGCATCACCACTTTCCTTCTTCCATTCTCCTTCTCTTATCCCATTTAGTGCTCTCCTAAGGGCAGAAGCACACAAACAAACCATACACTCTCTGATTTCTCCTAAGCACTTTGAGCTGTTGAATGGGGCTCAGAGGCAAGAGTTGTTGCTTCCCTTCCCAGCTTGGTCACAGGGTTATTGAACTGCCTGCACTTGTTTGCCATGGAGCTCCAGCATCATCCTCAGATGTTGAACTAGTGCTAGCAGCTGGGTATGGATTTCCTAAATATTAGGCTAACACAGCTTCTTGAGGCTGGCAACTATACTAGACTTTTGTCTGGGAGGTATTGGTTTGTTTGCTGGGGCTTGCTGTACATCCAAGTGGTAGTATGAGAGCAAATTAACTCTGGTGCCAGATTAAAGTTGGGCTCTTTGCTTAGACTCCCTATCATGGAAGGATTAGAGTTTTCTGTATAGGTCCTTGGGGGAAATGATTGCTGATTCTGATGTGACCCTGATCAGAGAGATTAGGGTTAGATTTTGACATGGGATTTAGAACCCATTTAAATGTCGAAGTTCCTTGAGACAGATCAGCTTTCTACCTGCCAAGGCCGTGCCAGGGGCCGAGCAGCCCTTAGAGAGAGATTCTGCTCCCTTTCCCACTTCACCAGTGTTGGTGTGTTGTTGCTGCCTTTTTGATTTGTATCCTCTGTTATAGACTTTTTAAAAAATATATTTCTTCTTTTCATTGTGCACAAGTGCTGAGAGTCTGAGGCCCCATTTCTGCTGTGTATATATCCTGATTCGGGGCTTTTATTCAGCAAACTGTTCATTCTTGTCAGACGATGTCATATTCAACTCTGTTCATATTAAACCACTGTGAAGCAAGCCTCTGTTTTCCTCCTTAAGTTGTAAATTTAGTATTTCTCAGTGTTGAGGATATATTGGGTATTGCGCAGAAGTCATACAACATGGCCAGTATCTTGAGGTAATAAGTTAAGTTTTACATTGACATTACAAAAAAATCAGAATCCTAACTACCTGCAACAGTATTAACAACTTGCAACTGACTTTGACACAAAGGTAATGCCAGTTCTACTTGCAGGAAATAGCCATAGGTACAGTACCTGTGGTTTGGGTCACATTTAGTAGATTTGGTTTGTGAGCTTATGGGTTTGTGCTAATTTGGGCAGAATATATTTATATATGTGTGTGTATGCATGTGTAATATGTGTACATAAACACATGCAAATATTCTCTGACATACCTGCACACCACCAACAAACATCATTTTTTTCCCATAGGCCTTTTACTGCAATTGACACTTTTTGTTGTTTTTCAAATAGATTTGATGCAGACAGAAAGGTGGGTGAACTCTGAGAACTTTTGATAGATGAATATTTTCATCCAACCACCATATCCTGAAATGATTTCCTACACAGAGTGGGTTTTGGGAAAGGTTGGAATGAGGGGAGGTAGTAATCTTGTCATTTGAAAAAATCAAAGCTAGGTTTTTTTGGGTGGTACCAGGGTTTGAACTCAGAGTTTTGCGCTTGTTGAGGCAGGTGCTATACTGCTTGAGCCATGCCTCCCAGCCCTCAAAGCTCGTTTTAATGTATGGAAAGAAGGTATAGAGAATGATGCATTCAAAAGACTAGGAAATTAAGGTGACTTACCAGCTGGATTTGGTTCTCAGTAGAAGAGTGGGGGCTAACTTAAGGTAGTTGAGGAATGAGATGACTGTAGAGATCTGAAGGAATGGGGAAGAATAGGTATTTCTGTGAGATAAAGGGAAGCATGAGTAAAGAGATGCAACTTTCATAGGCAATAGTATTAGAGAATGAACTGGAGAATCTAGAAAAAGCAGCTATAAAATAAAGTATTAACAAAATTTTGGACAGATGGCATTCACTTATAACAAGTGGTAATTAAGTCTTGTGTGCCCAGCCCTATGATAAAAGCTAGGTTAGTAGTGGGGTGGGCTGGTTGTGGTACAAGTAAAATATGATTACATTCTGTTTCTGTGTATACCTTAAGACTTAGGTTCAAGAGATTTCTATACAAGACAAAAGTGCTAGAGAGAAAGTAAGATAAGAAGTTCAGGCATATTTAACTGTCCAGTCTTTTTCTTTCTTTGTGTGTCAGGCCAGTTAAATTCCCTTGCTTTGGAGTCAAATTGGCCATTTTAATATAGTAACTAGGTCCTACAAATCCAGGCCCTCTTATCTATCCATACTGAGATGAAGCATAGTTTGCTTTTATAAGGGATTCAAGTTTGCACATGTATCTGAGTGTTTACTACTAATGAATCCCTTTTATCCACAGCATAGAAAGGGCTCAACCTTACCCTGGGATCTGGGAGACAGAAGCTAACAACAAATTTTACACATAGTTGGACCTAAAAGAAGTCTACATCTTCACATTCCAAAGATACCTTGTCTACCCTTTGACCCATTCTTTAAGATGAAGAGTTGAGCTAGTAAAGGTAGGAGAGGTGAACAACAGCAGGCTTCTCAGGAGTTTTTGTATGACAGATATCCTAGGTGAGACACTTCTATGTTGAAATATCTGCTGTAATAATTTAAGTAAAATTACTCTCTTCTGTGGGAATGCAAACCAGCTGCTCACTGGAATGGATATTTCTTCATATCCTTGAGGACTGTTGAGTCACCTCTGGTATTCTTTTCTAAGACACCATAACAGTTCTAATTTTTTCTCACTTGGTTCATTTTTTAACCCTTTTATCTTTATAATTCTGAAATCTTTCCCCAAGGTCCTCACATGTCCCTAAGTCATAGAGTCTAAAACTGGACACCACTTTAATTATAGCCTAAAGGTTAGGTGGTTGTTATTCCATTTATATATCATAGTATTCACTTTTAAATATTTAAAAATATTTAAATGTTTAAAAAATATTTACTTTTAAATATAAACTCCTTGTGACTAATTTAGTGGTTCTCTGCTACTCCCTTCCTGACCACCTGCCACTTCTCATTCCTCTTATCTTTTTTTTTGGCCTTGAAAAACCAATTGTTCCTTCTTTTATTTAAAAATTTACTTCTTTCCTTTTTCTCTGTCTATGTCTATCTATGCTTTTTTTGTTTTTGAAGAGAACTCATTCCTTACAAAGTAAACTAAGGGCTAATTATCAGTATCACAAAAGGCTCTTTTTTCTGGTACTGGGGTTTGAAATCAGGGTCTTTTGCTTACAAGGCAGGTGCTCTACCAGTCCTCAAAAGAGTTCTTTACATCACTGCAGGATTCCTTGAAGTAGATGGGTTCTATGGTGGTTTTTAATGTATTTAGGTCATCAACTACTTGATCTAGAGAAACTGAAGGTAAAGGATTAAGAGGTACTGCCAATTTAATATCTATTAGAAATTAAAACAGTAGTTCTTAACTAAACCCTAAACATAATTAGATTCACAGAAATTTTATTTATGTATTACTTTTGAAGAAAATATCATACCAATAATATTTTTTGTCTAGATAAAATTTTCAACATTTGTGCTAATGGTGTCATATACATTTTAAGTTTGTTACATATTTTTGTTATAACATTTCAATTTAGAGATGTCTAATATTCTTATAAGATTTAAAATATTTCATAATATGTCACCAGACTGAAGACTCAGGAAGATACGAAAAGAAGTAGAAAGAGTTATCAGGGGTGGAATAGAAACCTGACTTTCAGAACTGGCTATAGCAGCTGTAGGACCTTAGGCAAATTGCTTTACCATTTTGGGTCTGTTTTCTCAACTATAAAATGAGAAGATTAAATGATCTCTGAGGTATTTTTTGGGGGATGGGATCATAGGATGGAACCCAGGGCGAAGCACACACTCTACCACTGAGCCACATCTCCAGTGCTCTGAGATATCTTAAAACTAATTTTTATGGCTTTCCTATCTTGAGTGGAGTAAACCCTGGAGGTGATGCTACCAAAAAAATTAAAGCACAATTTTTCCTGAGTACAATGGAGAGGTTAGTTTTCCAGAAATGAGTGAATCTTCATTTTTCCTGATTACTTTTTGTTGGTCCACATTCCATTGTATCAGGTCATGAGTACCCCATTGAAACTGGGTGAAGATTGAGTTTATAGTTCCTGTAATTTTATCCTAGGTGGTCCAGCTGAAAATTTTCAGTAGTCATCTCATATCTATGTGGAATTATTAAAAATATGTAAATTATAACTGCTGATTTCTCTAATGACAAAAAGTGCTTATTTTGTTAAGATATTTTATTGTGATAAAAATTCAAAACTAATGTTAGTTGACAAAATTCAAACAAAACACATGTATAAGGTAAAAAGTGAAAGATTTCTTCTTCATCCTTCTCCCTAGTCCAGTTCTTCAAAATAACTTTTAATTTGGTGTGTGTCTTCCCAGACCTTTTGTTTGTGTATAGACATACATATACATACATACATACATGCATACATATGTAAGTATACACATATGTACATGTAGGGGTACCCACATGCTTGTATATAGTAATAGTTTTTTTTAAATGGAGTATTATATATACTACTTTGCAACTTAATTTTTTCAATATGTAATATCTTATGTACTTTCTCTTGCCTTAATACATGGAAATTTACCTCATTAAAAAAGCCTCCCTAACCTTTTATAGTATGGTTGTATCACAATTTAGTGATTCACCTGTTGATGGAAATTTGCCTCCAGTCATTCACTATTACAAATAGTGCTATATATAATCTTGCTCCTATGTATAAGTATTTCTGTAGGATAGGTTTTGAGGGAAGAATTGCTAAGTTAAAGGATGTGTGTAGTTTACATTTTGATAAATACAGCTAAATTACCTTAAAGAATGCAGTTTGGGTGCCCACTAATGGCAAATGAGACTTTCTTGCTGTCTTTCCACAAAAGTGGGGAAATTCCTATTTCCCCACAGGGAGTTCTTTGTCAAAAGTGGTACAAATTTAAATAGCTGATAATTATCCAAACTGGTGAAAATGGTATTTCATAGTTTTAATTTGCATTTTCTGGTATATTTAGTTGTAATGTTACCAATTGTCAGGTTTTTAGTTTCCTCACACATCTTGGTCCTTCCAAAAACTTTTGATTGTTGCTAGTTGAGTGACCTTACCACTCCAACCATAAATAAACCATTACTGTTTTTTAAAATTAGGATATATTCGTTATACAGGGGGATTCATTGTGACCGGTTCCAAATAGGCTTTTATTGTACATTGGTTAGATTACTCCACTGTCTCTCCCCTTCTCCCCACTTAAAGCAATTGCAAGAGGTTTCTTTGTTCTAGTTCATGTAAGTATATGAAATCCAACCATATACCCTCACCTTAATCTCCTTCATTCACCCTCCCTCTTCCCACAAGTACCCCCTACACTGTACCTATTTTACAGTCCTGTCTTTCATTATTAATATTTAAGTCGATGTTCAAAGGGGTTTCTCAGTGTGTCCCCACTGTTAGTCTACTTTACTTTGGTCTGTTCAACCCCTTCCATTGCTCTCCCTTACCCCCCTTTACCTCCCCCCCCCATTTTTCAACAACTTTCAATACATATCATTATATCCTCTACCTTCACAAGATTAAACCATCAATCTTAACTAATGGCCTTGAATATTTCTAGGTTTCTTCTGACCTGTCTTTGGGGGGAAATGAAGCACATTAGCTTGGTGACAATGCCACATTATCTGAGATAGTCCTACCACCATTCCTTTTCTCAGGCAGGACTGATAGCTCCAACTCCTTGAGTACTTGGGGAAATAGACAACTTTGCTTCTTGGGTCACAATCCCTCCAGCTTGGACTTCCTCTTTGGTTATTTCTAACAGATCCAAATCTTAAATTCAAGGCAGGGATGGAACAAGGAAGGGACCAAGATGGAGATGGTGACTTAAATAGGAGGCCCAATTACAAGGTTCCAGCTCTTCTGGTTGGCTGTCCACATGTCAGTCAGAAATGAGCAGTTGGCGGTAAGCAGTGGGAAGCATATGCCCTCTCCTGATTGGCCTCTTAATTGAGGGGTGGGCCATGGGAAGACCTGCTGGTTGGCTGGAATGGAAGACCAGTGGGAACGCTGTGGCGCTGCATTCGAAAGCTAGACTGGCCCCGCAGCATCTGAAGCTGCCAACGGTTTTCCTTGGAACTCCTGTGGCTGATTTGGTGGCTGTGCTCTCCTGAAACTTAGATATCTTCTACAACCCGACACATTTCCGGTGTCTCAGTGTGTCTCCTATTGTACTTCCGCTGATGAGGTTATAGCAGGTTTTCTGGCAGGTAGGGAGGCCCTGCCTTAGGCTGCAGGTCTCCTTCCATCAATAACAGCCCGTAGTTCTCCCTCTGATTTGGCGGCTGAGGTCAGGGGTCTGGGCTGGGGAGTGGAGATCTGGGACCAGGGAATGGGGCATCAGGGTGACGCCCATCGCGACAGCATCCAGAAACGGCAGCATCACCCTGGGATTCGCCATGGAAACAGTAGAGACTGCGGAAGCTGAAGAGGCTGTGGAAGCAGGAGAGTCTGCGCTTAGAGGCTGCTGTTCTGCGACTGCGAAAACCTTTGTATTAAATCCTTAGGAGGGAACAGGAGATGTCTGGCCCAGGAAATTTCACCATTCAAGTTGCCACCACCATTTCAGCCAGCTATCGCCTCTGTTGCCAGATACTCTGCGTACTTTCCTAGGTTCATCAACTCTAGAATCACTGCAGCAAACACATTAGCCCTTATTACATCTTGGATTTAGGGAGGCCCCTTCCTTCATAGGCTTGAACTCATTGCTTTTATTTCCTTTTCCTACTCATTTTAAATTATATCAGTATATTGTCCTTGTAAAAAATAAAAATAACATTTAACAGCAGCCCAAAAGAGGCTGCTGTTAACAGTTTGGTGTGTATCCTGGTAGCCTTCCAGGTCTTGTTCTCCTTTACTTAGAAAAACCATTTTGCTGTTTTTGTTTTTAGATTTTTTTGTGTGTGGGGGTACGGGGTCTTGAACTCAGGGTTTCACACTTGCTAGGCAGACACTCTATCACTTGAGCCACTCCACCAGCATATGTTGTGTTTTATTTTCTACAAAACTATACCATACTGTACATATCCTTTTAAGTTTTTTCATTCAGTGTTTTGGAAACATTTTTATTTTGGTACATCTAGTGTCACTTCATTTTTTAAATGAAGTAATATGCCATACTGTAGCCATAAAATGGTTTAACTGTTTCCTTATTGATAGACTACGAGATTGTTTTCAGTTTTTTCTTTTACAAATATACTGTTAACATTCCTGAACATGGCCCTTTGTCAGAGTTTCTTAAACTTTGAGATCTCAGGATCCCTTTGCATCCTAAGAGTATTTGTTTATGCAAGCTTATACCTATCAATATTCAACATATTGAAAATTAAAACAGAAAAGTTTAAAATACTCAATAAAACAATAGTAATAAGCCCATTGTATGTTAACATGGATAATATTTTACAATGTAAAATTGAAAACAAAGCCAAAAACACTAGTGAGAAAAATAAAATTGTATAGCTTTTTCCATTAATGTCTAATAGGAGGCATCTGAATTCTCATATCTGCTTCTGCATTTGATCTATTATATGCTACTTTGGTTGAAGTATATCACACATATATTTATTGTGGAGAAGATATATATGTTATGAAATTTACCATTCTAACAATTTTAAGTGCACAGTTCAGTGACATGAAGCATCACCACCATACATCTCAAGAAGTTTTTTCTTCTTTACAAACTGAAACTGAAAACAATAACTCCCCATTGTCCCTAACAACTACCATTCTACTTTCTGACTCTTTGAACATGACATATTTTAGGTATCTAATATAATTAAAATCATATAGTATTTGTCTTTTTGTGACTGACTTATTTCACTTTAGCATAATATCTTCAAGATTCATCCATGATGTAGCATGTGTCAGAATCTCCTTCAATTTTAAAGGCTGAATATTCCACTCATGTACATACACCACATTTTGTGGTACTGGGGTTTGAATTCAGGGCCTCATGCTTGCTAGGTAGGTGCTCTACCACTTGAGCCACTCCACCAGCTACACATCACATTTTGTTCATTCATCTGCCTCATCTGCTGAGGACACTTAGGTTGTTTCCACCTTTTGGCTATTGTGAACAATGCTGCTATGTTTTTTTCCCCACAATGCTGCTATGAATATGTGCATGCAAATAGCTGTTCAAGTCCCTCCTTTCAATTCTTTTGGGTGTATACCAAGATGTGGAATTGCTGAATCATGTAATTCTCATTTTCCTTTACGTGGACTTTTAGATCAGTGCTACTCAAACAGTATTCCATGGCAGTTGCCAATCATGAACTATTACCCAACCATGAGGAGATACGTATAAGCATTTAAAAACTTTTTTTTTGTGGCACTGGGGATCAAACTCAGGGCCTTGCACATGCTAGGCAAGGGCTTTACCACTGAGCTACAAGCCCCAGCCCAGGCATTTAAAAACTGTTATAGCAATTTGATATGGACATGATATCCAAATGTATTATCAATCACTTTTCTAACATTTTTTTTCTCTAAAAAAGTATCAGTCCATGACAGATTGGGAATTTACCAAACAAACAGCTTGTCCTTTACCACAGATTTTTTTCTTCAGTACTGGGGGTTGAATTCAGGGCTTTGCACTTGCTAGACAGGTGCTCTTGTTTGAACCATGCCTCCAACTACCACAGAAGGGTTTTTTTTGATAGTTGAGAAGCACTGAAATATTTCCAACTTTTTTTTTTGCCATTTTTGGTGGCATATGGAAGTGTTTTTCTAAAGTAGGTACTGAACACTAGAATTACTGGGTTAAAGGGTATGCACATTTTGCATTTTAATAGATAGTGCAAACAACCTATTTTTAGCCATACTGGGGTTTGAACTCAGGCCCCTCAGGCTTGCTAGGCAGGTGCTCTACCACTTGAGCCATGCCCCCAGCCAATAAACAACCTTTTGTTCTCATACATTTCTAAGTGTCTGTGTGTGTGCTCATGCATGGATGGACGTGTGCTGGGATTATATCGTTTACATTTTTATTAAAGTATAAAATTTACATACAGTAAAATTCACTTTTTTAAGTGCACTTTTCTGCAACTATTGACAAATACTTACATTGTATGACAACCACCAAATTGGTTATTTATTTTCTTATTAAATTTTGACAGTTCTTGCATATTCTGGGTACAAATTCTTGTAGATCTGTGATTTGCCAGTATTTTCACTCAGAAAGTCTTAGCTTGTCTTTTCATTCTATTACCTGGTATCTCTTGAAGCACTAAAGTTCATAATTTTGATGAAGTTCAGTTTATCAATTTTCTCATTTATAGCTCATGCTTTTGGTTTCATATCTAAGAAATATTTGTCCAACACAAAGATGTTTCTGAGTTTTTTTTTTTTCAATACTAGGGTTTGAACTCAGGGTCTCACACTTGCTAGGCAGGCACTCTACCACTTGAGCCACTCTTCTAGCCTTCTGAGTTGGTTTTTTAGATTGTATTCCTTAAGCTGTCTAGAATTTATTATTATTATGAATAGTATGAGATATTGCTGTAACTTTATTTTTCCCAAATAGATAACTAATTGTTATCTATTTCTCCAATGATTTGAAATGCCACCTTTACCATATACAAAATTCTCTTATACACCTGAGTCTGTTTCTGGACCATCTATTTTGTTTTAATGATGGTTTTTTTTTTGGAAGTATTGGAGTTTTGAACTTAGCGTCTCACACTTGCTAGGCAGGCACTCTACCCCTTGAGTCACGCCCTGAGCCCTTTTTTGCTTTGGTTATTTTTGAGGTAGGATGTTTTGTTTTTGCTGGAGCTGGCCTAGACCATGAACGATCCTCTTACTTATTCTTCATGCATGGATGGGATAACAAATGCACGCCACCATGCCCAGCTTTTTTATGTTGAGATGGAGGGTCTCACATAATTTTTTGCCTTGATCTTGTCAATGTCTACCTTCTGAGTGGTTGGGATTACAGTTGTGAGCCACCATGCCTGGCCTGATTTTTGTTCTTATGCCAATATTACACTTCTGAAATTACTACCATAGCTTTGTTATAATTTCTTTTTTTTTCCCTGAAGCTTAGGGATTGAACCCAGGGCCTTTTAGATGCTGGCAAGCACTCTACCTCTTGAGCTATGTTCTTAGACCTGTTACAATTTTTTCTTGAGATGAGGTCTTGGTATACTGCCCACATTGGTCTTGAACTCATGAGCTCAAGTGATACTCCCACCTTAGCCTCCTGATTAACTGGGATTACAGATGCATGGCATCATGCCTGGCTTGTCATAAGATTTGACATGTGATAAAGTCTTCCCTGGTTGTTTTCAAACATTTCTTGAATAATCTTGCTTATTTTTCATTTGAAAAGAATTTTTGGACTCAGTCAATAAGTTCTGTGGAAAATCTTATTGAAATTTTAGTTGAAAATATACTGTTTTCACCTCAATTTGGGAACAGTGGATATCTTTACATTATGGAATTTTCCTAACCACAGGAATATGGTATATACCTCTAATTAGGACTTCATTAATAATATATCTCTCCTATTATTTAGGCTTCTTTTATGTTTTATATTATTTTGTAATCCTGTGTTTACTTCTCTCTCTTTCTCATCTATAAACCTTTTGAGTGTAGGAAATCTTTTTGTTTTGTCTCTATATTCACAATGTCTGGCATAGAGTAGGTTACACAATAAATGATTGCTGAACAAATTACACTACAGTAATTGTTTCAGAGTTTGATTAAAACCTGTGAGCTTTACTCACTAGAAGAAGGCACAAATATGCAGGGGATTGTACATAGACCTTCAAGGGATAAGTGGATAGTCTCCCTGTTGCCCATCCATAAATCCCAGGTTATAAGTACCCCAAATCAAAAGTGATAAATCCTATAATAGCAGTGTATGCTAATGGGACTTGAGCGAAGGCGGTCATACTTTAGCCACAGGCTATCAGGGAAGGTTTCATAGCAGAGATAATTTTTTTGTCCCGAGACTTAATGAAAGAGCAGGAATTTCCTGCATTTTGAAGGGCATTTTATTTTTTGTGGTACTGGGGATTGAATTCCGGAATTCACACTAGTTAGTAAGCACTCTACCACTTGAGCCATGCCCCCAGGCCTTTTGTTTTTAGCTTGTTTTTCAGATAGTGTCTTTTTTTTTTTTGGTAGTATTGGGGTTTGAACTCTGGGACTCACACTTGGCTAGGCAGACGCTCTACCACTTGAGCCATTCTGTCAGCCCTTTTTGTGTTGGGTATTTTTGAGATAGGGTCTCACGAACTATTTGACTATTTGCTCCACACTGGCTTTGAACAGCAATCCTCTTGATCTTTACCTCCTGAGGAGCTAGGATTACAGGTGTGAGCCACCAGCACCTGGCCCCAGATAGGGTCTTAAACTAACTTCCCTCAGGAGGGGACCATGATCCTGCTACCCCTCTGCCTCCCAAGTAGCTGGGACCACAGGCATGTGTGTCACACACTGGGTTTAGGAAGGAATTTTTTGTTGTTGTTTTGGTGAGACTAGGGTTTGAACTCAGGGCCTAGTGCTTGCAAAGCAGGCATTCTACTGCTTGAGCTACAACTCCTAGTCAATTTTGGTCTGGTTTTTTTGGAGATGAGTTCTCATAAACTATTTGCCCTGGCTGGGCTTCAGTTGTGATCCTCTGGATCTCAGTCTCTCAAGTAGCTAGGATAACAGGTGTGAGCCAATGATGCCTGGCTTTTGGAAAGGATTTTAGACAGAAGGGTCCAGTTAACCTGCAAGCTAGTTTATCCTGTAAGACTTTTTGATTATTTATGGTTTTATTCAACTTTTGTTGAACCCCTTTGGGCTTTCTTCTACCTTTCCTACCTTTCCTTACTCCCAACCATCTACCTACTGTTGCCCCCTTGCCAGGTATTTATGCTGTGTTTTCTGGAAAGCTGATTTCATTGTAGATAAAACTGTACCCTAAACTTTCTCCCTAAATTCTCTCAACTTAATTAGTTTAACTGAAACTATGGCTTCCCACTTTTTTTGAACCATGGATCCCATTATGTTGTCCAGGCCCATCTATTTTTATTTATTTATTTTTTTGGCAGTACTGGGGATTGAACTCAGGGCCTTATGCTTGCTAGGCAGGCGCTCTACCACTTGAGCCACTCTGCCAGCCCAATACTCCAACTGCCCAGATTTGGCCAGTGGAGCCCCATTAAGCTGGTTCCTATGTCCATTGATATTTACCTATAATTCTTTAGCACTTCTAACAAGAATATTTCAGGCTTATCTTGTATCTTCTCTGCCCTAACCTTGGAATCAGCTATTTCTTCAAGGATCCCTTCCTCTCTTAAGTGGGGAATGACAGAAACCAAGATCTGGGTGCTAGGTATACTCATTGCCACTGAAATGTGGTGATGCTTTTGGGTTCTTTTCACAGACCTAGGAATTGTCCCAGGCTTTTGAATATCTGTTGATATCTAAGTAATTGTAGGTTTGTACTTGAACACTTCATTATTTGAGGAAATTGTTCCAGAAATAGTTTCTTCCATTGTTGGGCAGCTGTGATACTTGACAACCTTTTATATTTGAGAACAGTAGCCATTGGTTTCCTCTACTAATTCTTGTCTTCTCTGTGCTAAATGTTTGCAGTTCATTTATTGCTCTCCTGGCAGTTTTAAGATCTACTCATCATTCTGGTTATTCTGTTCTGTTCTGTTCATACTTCAGCTCACTAATGTCTTGCTTTAAAGATTGGCATCTAGAATGAAATGTACTACTTAAAGTACAAGTTCTAATCAGTAGAGAGGAGTAGGTCAATGACTTTCAAGATAGTTTCTTTCATTCTTTCTTTCTTTGACAGTCACATCAATCACTCTGGTTAAAATCCCTAAGACTTTAACTCTGTTGTGCTCATCCATTCAGTACTTGAACATTTGCACTGTAGGAACTATTTTTTTTTGACAGTACTGGAGTTTGAACTCAGGGCCTCGTGTTTGCTAGGTAGGTGCTCTACCACTTGAGCCACACCCCTGGCCTAGGTGTTTTAATTTGACCTCTTTTTAGTTTGTTAAATTTATCCTATCATTCCTGCTTGTCAGACTTATTTTGAATGTTGAATGTTACCCAGTTGTATTTTTTCCAGCTTATCTGCAAATTTGATTAGTATACTATTTTTGATTAGTATACTATTAATGTCTTCATACAAATAACTTTTAGAATATTAAAAGGAGCATGATGGAGCTCAGATCTTTTCAGCCTGACAAGACGCTTTCTCCCATGTTGAAATCAACCCATCAGATAAGAGTTGCTGCTGTTCATCTATCTTCACCTGCTGTTGTATATAGGATCTGAGCTAACAGACCTGTCACAATACTACTTTGAACCAATTTCTCATCTTTTTATGGAGTCAGCACTTTAGAGTCATTAAGAAGGTTTGTTTATTATAAAAGGGAGGGATTTATTTTTCCATAGTCCAAACTTAATTTTTTTTTTGATGAGACTGGGGTTTGAACTCAGATTTGTGCTTGCAAAGCAGGCACTCTACCGCTTGAGCCACACCTCCAGTCCATTTTTCTCTGCTTATTTTTGAGATGGGGGGGGGGTCTCACAATCTACTTGCCCTGGCTGGCCTTAAACCTCCATCTTCTTGATCTCATCCTCCCAAGTAGCTAGGATTACCAGTGCTGGGAGAAACTCTTCTTCAGTGGAGATTGGCCTGGTCTGGTTCAGTCTATGCCCTCCTTGGTGCCAGAGGTAAAGAGAAATGTTTTAAGCAGCCAAAGCTACTCTGCCTTAATCATAGAGTCTTCATCAAATTTAAGGAACTTCAGAGGTCATCTAGTTCAAGCTTTCAAAATTTGACTGATAACACCTATCAATGTGCCCTTCTCCCTTAATGTTCTCTCAGTCATCAAGTACTTATACACTGTATAAAAGGAGGAAAGGTGCCTTTAGAAAGGTGTTCTTGGAATTTGCAAATAAGGATAGTATATGTCAGATTTTTATCATAATAATACCTGCCTGACACAAGCTATTCATGAAGAAAAGAGGTTTATTTAGCTCACAGTTCTAGAGGTTCAAAATGCAAAATGGTATAGTACAGGCTCTGGCATGTGCCCTTTGGTGGATGGCAGAACACATGTGGGAGAGTGATTACATCTTGAACCAGTAAGCAAAGAAAAGGGAGGGGCCAGGCTTGCTCCTTTTAAACAACTCTCTTCTGATGGCACATCCCCAATGATCTAAGGACCTCCTAATAAGTTCCACCTTTTAAAGGTCCCACACATTTCCCAATACCACCACCCTGAGGCCCAACCTCCAACATATGGGCCCTTGGAGGGACATTCAAACCTCATGCATATCATAGCAGATAGAAAAATGTTATTGTTTGAAAACAAACTAAACTGAAATGTAATGGATAAAAGTGGCTATCTGGGCCAGACGTGGTGGCTCAAGCCTGTAAACCTAGATACTCAGGAGGCAGAGATTTGGAGAATCATTGTTCAAGGCCAGCCCAGGCAATAAGTTGATGATACCTTATCTCAACCACTGGCTGGGTATGGTGGTGTGCACCTATCATCCCAGCTAAGCAGGGCAGCACAAATAGGAGGATCATGGTGTAGGCCGGCCCGGGCATAAAGTGAGACCCTATCTCAAAGATAACCAATGCAAAAAGGGCTTGGTGGAGTGGTTTCAGTGGTAGAGTACCTGCCTAGCAAGTGTGAGGCCTCAAGTTCAACTCCCAGTATCACCACAAAACGTGGCTGAGAGCATACATATAGAATTAGACTAAATCTAACCTAAGTTTTCTTTCTTTTTCTGATGGTATGGGATTTGAACTCAGGGCCTACACATGAGCCACTCCACCAGCCCTTTTTTTTTGTGATGGATGTTTTTCGAGATAGGGTCTCGAGAACTATTTGCCCAGGCTGGCTTCGAACCTTGATCTTCCTGATCTCTGCCTCCTGAGTAGCTAAGATTACAAGTGTGAGCCATCGGCGCCCGGCTCTAACCTAAAGTTTTCTTGTAATGAAACTAGGACACTTTTCAAGTTTCCATCAAAGACTAGAGTATGGACTAAGGAAAAAGAATCAAATATAATAATGAAAAGAAATCCTAACTAACTCAGCTACTTTATAACTTGACCATCTGAAATAGTGATCTTTTTAATTATATAGGTTGTATGTGAATACATTCTTCTTATAAAAATATCAAAACATTATAGGTAAGAATTAGTTCCCTTTTTTTGAGACAAGGTCTTGCTATACAGCCCAGGCTGGCCTTGAACTTAGGATCCTCCTGTGTACTGGGATGCCAGCCTGGGCAGGCTTTTTATAGAAATATCTTGTGTAGAGAAAGTTTATCAAGCTCATATCTGATGTTAATATATCCTTTTGTGATATAAACTCCCTTTGTTTTAAAAATATGCTCATAAATCAACCTTTTAATATTTACTCTAGCCTGCTGAATATGCCTGCCTACTTTGATCCCTCTTTTTTTATTACTACATATTTTTATCATAAGGCAGTATATAGTAAAGGGTTAACTGGACCACATAAATGAGTGCTGTAGAAATTCATATCATTCTTCAGTTCCTGTCATCTCTCCTTCTTCCCCTTCATTCACCTTTTATTTCCTCACTTTCCGCCCTTCAATTCAATATATGACCTGGCTTATCTCTTACTATTGACTGGAAATTGATAGGGACAGGAGATATAAGGCTACAGGGACACATGTTATGCTTTGCTGTTCTCTACTAGTATCATATTATCCATTTTCATGGCTTCAACTGCTTTCTGTATATTAACTTCACATAAGTCCAGACTTCTTTCCTGAGCTTCATACCCCTTATATTCACCTGCTGAAGAGGATGCTCCATAGATATCTCAAACCTGCTAGTTCCTATACTGAGCTCATTATTCCTCCATCTATCTCTCTCTTTCTCTCTCTCAGTGGGACTGGAGTTTGAACTCAGGGCTTCCTGTTTACAAAGCAGGCAATCTACCCTTTAAGCCACAGCTCCAGTTCCTTTTGCTCTGGTTATTTGGGAGATGGGGTCTCATGAACTATTTTCCCTGGCTGGCCTCAAACTTCAATCCCCCTGATCTCAGTCTCCCAAATAGCTAGGATTATAGGCATGAGCCACCAGTGCCCAGCCATCACTCTCTTAAACCTGTTCCTCTGTTTTAGCGAATGGCACAATCATCAACCCAGTTCCCCAAGCCCAAACCCTTCACACTGTCCTCCCAAGCCTTTCAGGTTTCATTGCTAAATATTCATGGAATCTATGTATTTCTCCTTATTCCTACTACCACTACTCAGGTCCAGGTCACCATCAACTCAAACCTGAACTATTGCAACTGTCTTCTAATTTATCTACATGTCCCTATTCTTATGCTATCCTCAAATCATTTTCAACAAGACAACCAGAGAATGCATTAAAAAATGCAAGCCCTTGGGGCTGGCAGAGTGGCTCAAGTGGTAGAGTGCCTGCCTAGAAAGCATGAGGTCCTGAGTTCAAGCCCCCAGTGCCACCAAAACAAAATCCAAGTCTGTAAGTGACTTCATAGTCCCCTTAAGGGATAGTTAAATCTCTTTAAGTAGCTTACAAAGCTCTACATCTGATTCTTGCATCAACATCATTTATCATCATTCCCCTTCTTAAACTCTGTACCTCAACTGTTCTAAACTCCATTTTTCATTATGCCCTTTCTCTCTAATCCAAACCTTCACACATGTTACTCCAATGTCTGATCCAGTGTTAGTGATGCTATGACTGAGCAGTGAGTACAGATTGGTGACAGCTTGATCCTCCCATTTAAAAACTCCTTATTGTGTTTTTCCTATTGGTTTTAACAACCATTGGTAATCATTATTTGAATCATTTGTTATACTTAAGGGACATCCAAATGGTGATTTTTCTAGTTCTGTCATTCCTTCTGGAATTCTTTTGTAAAGAGTTTTCCTTTACAGACTAGGGTTTTTGTTTTTGTTTGTTTGTTTGGTTGTTGTACTGGGGCATTTGAACTCAGGGCTTCATGCTTGGTAGGCAGGAGCTCTATCACTTGAGTCACACCTCCTATAGGCTAGGTTTATTTAGTATCCTAAAATAATGGTTTGTAATGATTGGCAAGGTAATGTTTAATTCTTTTTGTGATTGTATTTTTTTATTTATTTATTTTTTTTCTTTTCATTTTTCTTTTATTATTCATATGTGCATACAAGGCTTGGTTCATTTCTCCCCCCTGCCCCCACCCCCAATGATTGTATTTTTTTAAAGTTTAGATGGGTAATTCAGAGCTTTGGACAAGTATGTCAGAGAAACCACTTATAAGTGGTAGTTCTACTTCTAGAATAGCAAGCATAAAGCCCACTTAATCCCACAGGGTAAGTGAAATATTACACATAAGTCATGAAAAATAGAAAATATTTTAGTGATATTAGTTATTAAACAGAATAAAACTGAATGAGTTTTAAAAGTTTAACTTAAGTGCTAGTGCTTGAGAGGAAAGCAGTCTTAATTAGTGAAAGAAGTGAATAGATACTTATGGTGATTTGAAGTGATCTGCTGAGTACTTTCAAGGGTTTTTAGAGTTTGATGGCACTGTTCTTACATCTAATTTCACTACAAATTTAAACTATTTCCATTTCTTTGATAGGTGCTATTACCAACACTTCACTATATTCAGTAACTGGGACAAAGGATTAGGACTATCTTTGGCTCACAAATGGAGACAGGCACATTTCCCAATTAAGTGGATGTGACTGAGTGAAGTGAAATGGACTGAGCCCAAAGTATAGTATAGGACAAGAAGGAGCAAGAAAAATGTTCATGCTAGGACTTTGCAATATGAGGAGGGACTGGGGTCAGGACTAGAGTAAAGCAAGGTACCTACCTGTAGTACAGATCCTATACTTGCTTCAGTCTAAGAATGAGTGCCTCCTTAAAAATTTGTGCTCTGGAACAGTGACTCTGAAGTCTGTCAGTGTGAAACAGGGCAGTGAGCTTTGGAAGAACTAGACACTAAGGCAACAGGAGCCCTAGTAACAGAGGTCCTGGGTGTAGGAGTTAGAAAATAGGCAGACTTTAGGACTGTAGGTACAAACCCAGAGTCCCTATATGATAGAATACGGGTAAAAAATTGAGGTGATTGAATATTGAAGGTCAAGAAAGACTTCACAGAGGGGACTGTGTTGGGGCCTAAATGATGAATCAGAAAACCCTTCCCAGGTCAGAAAGGTATGGAAAGGAGTGCGATAGCAAAGACAGAGGAATGAGCAGGTATAGAGGCATGGCAGCATGAACAAGAGGTGTAGCAACTAGAGTTTGGGAGTGATGAGATGAGATTGTCACCATACTGTGGAGGACTTTATAGACCAGGCTGCCAAATTGGACTTTATCTCTGAGGACCTTGGGAAACCACGAGAAGGATTTTTATGCTTGCAAGTTACATGGTTAGATTTGAAAAATTTTTAAAAGTCAACATTATCAAATATATTCATAAGAGAATATATTATAAACTCTTGCTTACCAATTAATCACAAAATTAAGCCATTCTGGTTTTTTTGGCAGTACTGGGATTTGAATTCAGGGTTTCACACTTGCTAGGCAGGCCCCCTACCACTTGAGTCACACCAGTCCTAAATCTTGCCACTTTTGTTCCAGCTTTCTTTTTCCTTTATTTTTTTTTGAGTTCTATCTTCTTGCCCCAGTCTCCCAAGTACTGGGATTACAGGCTTGAACCACCATACTCAGCTGTTTTTTTTTTTTTTTAATATTTGCTAAAGTATCTTCTTTTTTACATTTGCTTCTTCAAAAATTGCCAGACATTTTGCTTGCTAAAATATTTAAAGCAAATTCCAGATATCATGTTATTTTATCTGTAAATAGTCAATAGGCTATAAAGTATTGACATTTTCACATATAATCACCTTGTCACTATACTGTCTTCAAAATTAATACTTCCTTAATAGCATCTAATACCCAGTTCATTATTAAATTTCTCAGATTGTCTCAAAAGATTGTCTAACAGTTGGTTTATTGAGGTCAGGATCCAAACAAGATCCATATATTACATTTGGTTATTATCTTAAATCTCTTTTAATCTAGAGCAGTTTGTGCTCATTTTTTTCTTTTCAGGTCGTTGACTTGTTGCAGAGTGGGTCAGTTGTCCTGTAGAATCCCTCATTTTGAATTTGTTTTCTTTCTTATGCTGGCATTTACTTATTACTTTATACCTCATATTTTTTAACTAAAGAAGTTAGCTTTAGAGAGTTGATATTCAGGTTCAACTTTTTTTTTTTTGATCAAGAATACGTCACTGGAACGAATGTGTAATTAACTTTGAATCACATCTGTTTGCTTTTGTTATTGTTGTTTCTTTGTCTGTTTTTTGAGACAGGGTCTCACTATGTAGCTCAGGCTGGCCTAGAATTCACAATCCTCCTGCCTCAGCTTCCTAAGTGCTGTGATTATATATTTTCTTATTTTGTTTTGTTTTTTGCAGCACTTGGGTTTGAACTCAAGACCTCACACTTGCTAAGCAGGCACTTTTATGGCTTGAACCATTCTGCCAGCCCTATATTTTCTTTTTAAAAACAGATATAATTTTTTAAATTTATAGAATTCACCCATTTTAAAATATACAATTCAATAAATTTTTGTGAATTTATAGAGTTGTGCACAAATCTGGTTTTAGAACATTTTCGACAGACTACAAGATCCCCTGTACCATTTTGTGATCCATATCCCTTCCCACTCCTAGCCCTAAGCAACATGTATATACTCTCTGTCTCTATGTATCTGCCTTTCCTAGAGATTTCAATAGATGGAGTTACAGATTTTTGCATCTGGTTGCTTTCATTTAGCACTAAATTTTATTTTTCTTTCTTTCTTTTTTTTGGCAGTACTGGGATTTGAATTCAGGGCCTTGTTCTCGCTATGCAGGCACTCTATCACTTGAGCTATGCCCCCTGCCCTTAGATTTTCTTTTAAATTGAGATAAAATGCATATACCATAAAATTCACCATTTTAAAGTGTATAAGTCAGTGGGTTTTAGTTTGTTCTACCATGACCATCAATTAATTCCATAACTTTTTCATCACATCAGAAAGAAACCCATACCTGTTAGCACTCAATTCCCACCCCATTCTCTAGCCTCTGGCAGCCACTGTTCTATTTCTGACTCCATGGATTAGCCAACTCTGGGCATTTCATTTAAATGGAATCATATACTATGTGGTCTTTTGTGTTTGATTTCTTTCATTTAACATAGTGTTTTCAAGGTTCTTCTATGTATCAATCAGTACTGAATTCCTTTTTATGGCTGAATAATATTTCATTGTACAGCTATACTGTATTTTATTTATCTATCCATCAGATAATGGACATTTTGGGTTGTTTCCACTTTTTGACCCTATGATTAAGTCTTTTGAGGAATTCTCCCACTGTTTTCCAAAGCAACTATACTATTTTACTTTCCACCATTATGGCATGAGAAATTCAGTTTTGTCCACATCCTTGCCAGTGCTTGCTTATTGTCTATCTTATTGATGATAGACATCCTAGTGGGTATACCCATTTTGGAAAACAGTCTGTAGTTCCTTAAAAGGTTAATCTTAGGGCTCTGATCCCCACCCCCGCCCCTAGAGGTGGTTTTTTGGTTTTGTTTTGTTTTGTTTTTTTACTTTAGTCATTTGCCTGAATTAACATTGCCTAGTTTGTCTCCGCTTCAGTGTGTAGTCCACTGATGTTTCTGCTTGGATATTTTTGTTGCTGTTGTTACTGTTGGTGGTGGTGGTAGTGCTGGGGATTGAACCCAAGGCCTTGTGCATGCTAAGGTTTCGCATTCTACCACTGAGCTACACCCATAGGCCTCTGCTCAGTTTTTTAAAAATTGTTTTTATTTCTAAATGAAATATTTGAGATAAAACATTTAGTTCAGGATAGCTTAGTGGTTAGTCAGTGATTTGTTAGAAGTTGTCCAACATAGCTATCTTGTTCTAGTGAAACCGTGGGTAGGTGACAGACGTACTGAAAGTTCAGGGAGTTTTTCATGTTTTCTAGCCTTCTCATATCTCTTCTGTGCCTGTGCAAAGTCTCACAGTCAGCCAGGAAAATATAAATAGCTAGGGCTCGCTCTAGTACCCTGAGCTTCAGTGCAGCCTTGCATGTGTACACAAACTTCCAGATCACTAGGACTTTGAGGAGCTTATCAAGTTCCACTGTGGTTGTCTTGTTTTCTGGATTTGTACTATTCTGTTGCTTGCCCCAACTGATACTGTGATCTCAGGTAACTATGAGGTTGGCTTTCCTTTGATTATATGCCACCAAGTTTGCTATTGTTTTCAACACCCCTGGGCATGGGACTTTTTTCTGTGCTCATTCCTATCAAGTAATTCCCCTCCAGCATCCAAGTGGCTTTTTTTTTTTTTTTAGTGGCTTGCCCTGTTCTTGTAAAATTAGCTCAAAGGGACTTGGTAAGGGAGTTGGGAGCTACCTTAGGCTAAAATACCATAAAGTCCCACTGTTCTTAACTCAAGGTTCATAAGTTTTCTTAAACACTTCTGAATTTAATATCAATCTATTTCCAGGCTTCTGAAATGATTGCTTTTGACATTTTTGTAGTTTTATCATTGTTTTAAGGAAGAGAAGACTTGCTCAGCTCCTCATTCTGACATCTCAGAACTCCTGCCTAATCTGTGTTTTATTTTTAGGCACTACTATGGTTTGAACTCAGGGCCTCACACTTGCTAGGCAGGAGCTTTATCACTTGAGCCACACCCCAGGCGCCAACCTATGTTTTAAAAGACCATTTGTAAGTGTTATTTTTTCGAGATATTGGGATTTTGAATTCACATGCTCTACCATCTGAGTCATACTCCCTTCTAGCTCTTTTTGCTTTAACTATTTTTCAGGTAGGGCCTTGTGCTTTTTTTGTCTGGGTGGGCCTCGAACTAAGATGTAAGTGTTCTTACTGCAAAAAAATAGCCAATATGTGAGATAGCCATTCCATATTCCATGACATTTCAAAACATCATGTTGTATAATATATATATGTAAAATTTTTTATTTGTCACTTTTTAAAAGTTCACTCTGATAGCAGTGAAGGATGGAGTGTGTGCATGGGAAACTAGTGGCCAGTAGTATAGGAGTTTATTCAGCAGTGCTTTGTAATCTCTAAGCAGGGACAGGGAATATAAATCAATTGGTTGATTTGTGGATGGGATTGATATGATAGGTATGGTGGAAAATCAAAGAGATAGGATAACTGAGAGTGTTGGTTACTGTCTTGAAGTCTCACTGTCTATGGAATCTTTCCTAAACAGAAACGGAAGCAAAGTCCAAAAGGATATAATGGTCTTAAAATAGGTAAGAGGATTAGTGAATTAAAGGCCATGTGGATATGAATAATAAAACAATAAAAAAAGGCCATGTGGAAGGGTAAATTCAAGGAGTATAAGATATAGGAGAAGTAGAAAAACAAGAAGTTCTGAGCGTATACTCTGTGTTTAGTTTTGGAGGTGGAGCCATTCTAGGTGCTACTACAGAAATGGGAAATTGAAATGGAATTGAGATGAAATTAGAGTATGATACGTCAAGGAACTGTAAGGTTTTGAAGTTAGATTAGCAAGGAGGATAATTAATACTTTCAGGAAAAAAAGGGAAAAGAAAAACAGTCAATAACAAAGTCATCAGTGAATGTTTGGAGGTTGACATTTAACATTGAGAAAGTGATAAAATTGGGTGTGAGAACTTCAAAGAAAGAGAGGCTATTGAAGTAAAATGGTGAAATAATATTTTGGGGATCTGGTGAAGGAGATGAGAAAATGCTATCCTGAGATTCTGACCTATGGGCAGGATGAGAAAAGGAAAATGAACAGTTCAAATGAAGAGTTTTACAAGGGTAACATCACAGTTTAGGATGACAGAATTCAGTTAAGGAGAGGAGATAGAGACTGAAAGAATGGGCATGACCAAAGGCCATAGGTTTTAGGAAATGATAGAAAGGTGTGTGTGTGTGTGTGTGTGTGTGTGTGTGTGTTTTGCTCAAGTATATCTTAGATTCAAACTAATCACATAGGTTCTGATACGCATTTTACTTAAGATGGTAATCTGGCATATGACATATATTCAGTTTTTGCTACCATTTCTTGTGGACTGAATGAACATTGGAATAATTGGATATATAGGTGCATAAATGTTGGCAATGGTGTTGAAGAAGGAAGTTGATTAGCTGAAAAGGAGTCTCATAACTATTTCTGTATTAATACTATATATTTGATACTGTTGACAACAGTAGACAATTATTTATCATCATGCTGGGGACTTAGTAAACTGAATTCTACTCTGAAATAGTATGGAGGCATTGAATGCTTACTCTTATTGATGTAGTATTTTATCTTTTTTAAACTTTTAGCAGCCGTCAGAAAAGAGATAACAAAAGAGCTATTGCTTGTGTAGCCCTCTGTCATTTGTGACCTGGGATATTGAGCTCTTTGGGCAGTCAGAACTCCAATTCATGAGGCAATCTGTTCTAGCTAGTGAGTAGTCCCTATAGGGTAGTCATACAAGATTCAGCTCTAAAAAAGAACAAGGGGAAAAAAAGCAAAAAAGAGGAATATGGAAAAATACAGATATAAATCTTAGACCCTAGAGGAGAAGTTAAGGCCTGGGACACAAACAACAAAACAGAGGGAGAGGGCCCTGAGGGTTATGCTGGAATTCAGTAGAATGGTGTTCATGCGATATAAAAACTGGGAGAACTGGAGAACTAAGGTTGTTTTGAAATTTGGCTGAACTTCAAGAATGAAGAAAATTAGGTTGAACTATAATAAAAATATCTATGAAGGCAAGGTTAAATAGTAGAAGTATGCTTTGAAGTGAAAATAGGTAGAAGTTTAATTATAATGAGGTACCTTTTTTGATAAAATATTAGGTACATAGAGATGATAATCATTTCATAAAGGTTTCTTTAATATTTAATGGTTAAAAGAACAAATCTTGGCTCCCCTATTTACTAATTGTGTGATCATGGGAAAATTACTTACTTTTTCTAAATCTCAGTTTCTTCATCTACCAAATAAATGAACAATATTTATATGGCTGTTGTAAGAATTAAATGAAAAATGTGTAAAGCACATAGCTTTGTGCCTGGAACATACGAGGGTTCAATAAGTAGTCACTATTTTCAGGCAGTGGAAAGAACAGTTAGTGAGGTATAAGCTCATTCATGTGATGGATTACTCTTCACAGGTAGATATGTAATTAGCTATTTCTTGTCAGAGCAGCTTGCAGAAGTTCCAGGGTCAGAACCTTTTAGAGATGACTCTACATTTAGTGCAAATTTGACCTATTTGAACAAAGGTAATTCCCTTCATTTCCTAAGTTTGTAAGAAGTTAAATCTTCTGTGTACTTTCCTTCCGGAATAATACTTTTTTTGGTGCTGCTGATTGATCCAGAGCCTTATGTGTGTTGATCACACACTCTACCATTGAGCTACATTCCTAGCCTTAGAATAGAACTTTTAACATGACCACTTTTAGTTAGCATTTAACATTAATATTTTTAGTGTTTTTATTTGACTCAGATCTTGAATTTTTGGGAAAATGACAAAGTGATGGACAGGTTAGGTAGATAGGTGATGCTAGTTGAAAACAGAAGATTGTACGAGTATAAAAATGTAACGCTTATTTTATAGACAGTGCACATCATCCTTTAGATCTAATTCATTAGGCCACACATCTGGGTGAAGTAAAGTAGGTTGTTTGGACTTATGTCACAGGGAGCCCCCAAAAAAGTCCTCAAAAACCTCTCTGGGCAGCTTATTAAAGTTAGGGAGGGAGAGGTAGCCCCTTCCATCTGGACAGCAAGGGAGGAGATGAACTATGGTTTTTATGGAAATAGCTTTGTTACAACTAGAAAGGAGCCATAGAGAGCAACATTTAAGCATATTGTACAGGATTTTTTGTTGTTATCTCACATTATGTTTGAAGACTCCCTGATCTTTAAAAAATCTTTTAAACAGTCTTCATTTTTGAAGAGCAGTTCTAGGTTCAAAGCAAAATTGAGCAGAAAGTACAGACAGATCTCATATATGCTGTCCCTACATGTACAATCTCTCCCATATCAATATCCCACATCAGAGCAGTATATTTGTTTCAATCAGTGAACCATCACCAGCAGGTCTGTAGTTTATATCAGGGTTCCTGTGTGGTGTTATACATCTTATGGGTTTGGACAAATGTTTAATGACATGTGTCCGTCATTATATATAGTATCATTCAGAATAGTTTCACTGCCCTAAAAATCCTCCATGTTCCACATATTCCTCCAAGCTCCTGGCAACCACTGATTTTTTTTTACTGTTTCTGTAGTGTTGCTCCAATCTTTAAAAGAAGCTTTATTGAGCTATAATTCACACACCACAAAATTCACCCATTTAAAGTGTACAATTCAATTTAATTGGGTGAAATTCATGTAACATTAAAAATACAATTTTAGAGTGAACAATTCAGTGGTATTTAGAACATTCACAATGTTGAACAAACATGTTCATCACCCCCAATGGAAACCCCATGCCCTTTAGCTATCACTTCCAAGCCCTTGCAATCATTAAACTCCTTTCTATCTCTATCGTGATAGAGGCTAATTCTGGATAGTTATATAAATTGAACTATACAATACGTACCTTTTATAGCTGACTTCTTTTACTTAACAATGTTTTCAAGGTTCATTGTATCATCTATCAATTCTTCACTTTTTTGGTGTACTGGGAGTTTTGAACTCAGGGTCTTGTACTTGCTAGGCAGGTACTCTACTTCTTCTTTGTTCTATTTCATATAAGTGTATAAAGTCCGTCAACCATATACTCTCACCTTAATCTCCTTCATTCACCCTCCCTCTCCCACAAGGCCCCCGCCCATACTGTACCTATTTTACTGTCCTGTCTTTCATTATTGATGTTTAAGTCGATGTTCAAAGGGGTTTCTCAATGTATCCCTGCTGTGAGTGTACTTTACTTTGGTCCAGTCAACCCCTTCCATTACTTTCTCTTACCCTGTTACCTCCCAATCCCCATTTTTCATCAGCTTTCCATACATATCCTTATATCCTCTACCTTCACAGATGTTAAGTTTCACACTATTGTTGATGTTCCATCATTCTCTTTTAATTTCCCTCCTTCCCCGAGTTCCATAGAGTAGTTCCACTGTTACAAACGTGTTCTACATCTGAGTTTGTATATGAATATGCTTGTTTTTGTGTATGTGTTTACCTTTTGGATCTATCTTCCACGTCTGAGAGAAAACATGCAACCTTTGTCTTTCTTTCATCCAAGTACTTACCAGGCCTGCTTAGTGTCCGAGATCAGACGAGATCTGATGAGATCTGGGCGTTCAGGGTGGTATGGCCATAGACCAGCCTTTGTCTTTCTGAGCCTGGCTTGCTTCATTTAACATGATGTCCTCCAATTGCATCCATTTACCTTCAAATCACATGTCATTATTCACAAGGTTTCTATTTTTTTGTGTGTGTATAGTGCTGTAGATTGAATCCAGGACCTCATGCATGCTAAGCACACGCTATGCCACTAAGCCACACCCCTAGTCCTATGTACAAGTTTTGTTTGAATACCTTTCAGCTTTTGGGGGTATATACCTAGGAGTAGAATTGCTGTATCATATGGTAATTGTATGATTAATTATTTTCCACAGAAGCTGACCACTTTATATTCCAACCAGCAGTATATTAGGGTTTCAATTGCTCTACATCTTTGCCAGTACTTGCTATTATCTATCTTTTTGATCATAGTCATCCTAGTGGGTGTAAAGTAGTTTCTCATTCTGGGTTTTTTTTCTATGTTTTGTTGTTGCTTTTTTAGGTGCTGGAAATTAAATCTAGGGCCTTTATGCATGCTAAGTACATGTCCTGCTATTGAGCTATCCTCCAAGCTCCTTTAAAATATTTGTAATGTGAACAGTGATAACCCTACTTTTATTCCTAATTTCAGTAATTTGAGTCTTCTTTCCTTTTTTCCCAATTAGTTTTGTTAAAGGTTTGGCAATTTTGTCTTGGTTTCATTGATTTTTCTGTTTTTTTTTTTTTTTTTTTTTGGTGGTACTGGGGTTTGAACTCAGGATCTACACCTTGAACTACTCCAACAGCCCTTTTCCTATGAAGGGTATTTTTGAGATAGGGTCTCATGAACTATTTGCCTGGGCTGCCTTTGAACCATGATCCTCCTGATCTCTGCCTCCTGAGTCACTGGCTCCTGGCTTCATTGATTTTTCTCTGTTGTTTTCTTGTCTCTATTTCATTAATTTCCAGTCTAATCCTTATTATTTTCATCTTTTTGTTTACATTGGAGTTAGTTTGCTCTTCTTTTTCTGGTATCTTCAAAAGGAAGATTAGGTTTCTGATTTGAGATTCATATTCCCTTCCTCCCTCCCCCCATCCTTCCCCCTCCCTCCCCCTCCCTCCTCCCTCCCTTCCTTCCCTCCTTTTTCTCTTTTTCTTTGAGACAGGGTGTCATTATGAAACCCAAGCTGTCCTTGAACTTGCTATCTTCCTGTATCCACTTCCTTAGTGCTGGGATGATAGGTGTGTGCCACCATGTCAAGCACTTGACCCTTCTTTATTTGTATAGCCATTTGTACTTATAAATTTTCCTGTAAGCACTGCTTTAGCACCATTCTATGAGTTTTGATATGTTATGCCTTCTGTTTTATTCATCTCATAGTAGTTTCTGATTTCCCTTATGACTTCTTTCTTTGCTTTCTGAGACAAAGTTTGGTTATGTAGCCTAGGCTGGCCTCTAATTCATGATCTTCCTGCCTCAGCTTCACTGTTTACAGGTGTGGGCCACCATACCTGGCTGTGATTTCTTCTTCAAATCCTTGTTTTTTTTTCAGGAGTGTGTTGTTTAATTTCCATATAACTGTTAATTCACCAAATTTCTATCTGTTACTAATTTCTAATTTAATTCCACTATAAGAGAACATAGTTTGTACAATTTCCATCATTTTGAATGTGTCAAGGCCTAATATTGTAAGTCTATCCTGGATAAGGTTCCATATGTACTTCAGAGGTTACATATTGTTGAGTGTGGCATTCTATAGATGTCTGTTAGGTCTAGTTTGTGTATACCGTTGTTTAAGTCTTTAATTTCCTTGTTGACCTTCTATCTAGTTGTTCTATTCATTATTGAAAGTGGGATTTTGTGTTGGGGGACGGCTCAAGTGGTAGAGCACCTGCCTAGTAAGCACAAGGCCGTGAGTTCAAACCCCAGTACTGCACCCCCCCAGAGGTGAGATATTAAAGTTTCCAACTATTATTTATTGAATTATCTATTTATCCCCTATTTAAATTTTGGATTCATACATTTTAAATTCTATTGTTAGGTATATGCATATTATAATTATTATACATTGCTAATGGTTTTATTATTATAAAATAATAATATTTTATAAAATAGTAATATTTTATGTCTTTTCTGTGGTGCTAAGGATCAAACCCAGGGACTTGAGCAGGCTAAGCAGGAGCTCTACCACTGAACTTTATCTCTACCCCTCAACCATATTATGTCTATATTAAAGTCTATTTTGTCTTTTATAATTATAGCTACTTCAGCTTTGGCTACTGTTATATATTTTTACACCTTTTCACTTTCAACCTATTTGTATCTTTGTCTAAATGTGTGTCTCCAATAGATAGAATATAGTTGGGTCTTATTTTTTATCCATGTAACAATACCTGCCTTTTGATGGGATTCACATTTAGTGTTATTATTGATACAGTTGGATTATGTCTGTCATTTTATTTTTTTGTTTTCTATGTTTCATCTCTTCTTTTTTCTCTAGTCTCCTTTATTGCTTTGCTTCACATAAGGTGACTATTTTTTAGGGTAAATTTTAAATTTCTTTAATTATTTTTCTAGTGATTGTATTTAGTGAGAAATGCATCTAAAGTGCAGCCTTCTGGGCTTTGATACCTCATGAGTTTTCTGAATTTAATTAGGTATTAGAATATAACTTTTCTCTTCCTGGAAGGAATATTAGGATATGTTGGAACTAAGATAAATTAAAAAGCCTTAGCTTGATTTTCTCTAGCTCCTTTAACTCCTAGTCCCCTTCTACATAGCATAGTGACTCATTACAAGGTATGTTTAATGGACAGTAGGTTTTAGTAGCATTTGGCAATAAGTAAAACTGATACAAATAAGTTTGACAAAGTTGATAACTTGGTGAACTCATATAGACAGGAAGTTACAAATCTTTTTAGTTCCTGCAAAATGGCCTGAGAAATCAATATACAATATTAATGCCAAGATCTCGTCAACTGAAGGGTGTGTATTTATCAGAGTTATTATAAAAAGTTGTAGGTAGAGCTGCTACCTTGTAGGGGATCCATTCTTAAGAGTTGGGTTATGGAATATGAACAGATAATGACTAGTATTCTATTTTCTTCATGTGAGAAAATCCTCTAGTCAAGAGTCTTTACAAAACATTTAAAAGCATAATATATGCAAGGCTCCGGCAAATAGAAAGGTCAATGAGATATAAGTAGTAGAGGAGTTAAATATACATTTTATGTAAAAATTGAAATTTCCTACATCAGTTCAACTTATCCCAGTGTGGGTAAATTCAGTCATCTACTTCCACCCTTAATGCTCTTGACATGCCCAACCTTTCTGCATGTGGGTGCCACTGCAAAAAGTGTTTCCAACCTCAGCTGTGTTGTGGTACTGCTCTGTAGCCTTTTTACCTCTCCATTGGCCGACTTTTTTCATTGTCCTGGTCACCTCTTCCTAGAATTTGTCATTCTTCTTAAGCCCTCTGCTGTGGCCTTTTTATACCCTCCTGAGCCTGTCTTCTACTTCAGAGACCATAGAGGCATTAAGTGTGAAGTTTTCATCTTTTACTTCCACGCTGACCTGTGGTGACCCCTATCTTTACCTCCTTCCATCAGACTCAGGCCTTCCTGTCTAAGGCTAACACTTCCACCTGGATTTTTCTCTTCTTTTAAACTCAAAGTTTAAAATGACAGGATTTTATTCTTTTTAAAAGCTGGGTAATATTCTGTTTTCTTTATCCATTCATCCATTGATGGACCCTTAGGTGATTCCACATCTTCACTATTGTGAATAATGCTATAATGAACATGGGGTGCAGATATTTCTCAACATACTGATTTCAGTTCCTGTGATATATACCCAGTAGTGGGACTAATGGATCATATGGTAGATCTACTTTTTAATTTTTTGAGAAACCTCCATACTGTTTTCTATAATGACCATATAAAGATTTGCATTCCCACCAACAGTATATAAAAGTTTCCTTTCTTCCATATCCTTGCCAATGAGATGGGAGCATTGTTGAGTTAAGAAGATAATGTCTAGGTTTCTGGCTTGACCTAGGAGGAAAATGGCACCAGCAACTGAGGTAAGGAATATTTGAGGAACAGGTTTTGTGAGAAAGGTCATAATAAGTTCAATTTAAGACATTTTTAGAGACATGCAAGAAGCAAGATTAATCAGGCAATGGGATAGATATAAGAATCTGAAGCTCAGAAGAGATAAAAGCAGGACAAAATTTGAGAACTATCAGCATTTAGGTGATGGTTAAAAGGGTGGGGATATATGAGATTGCTTAGGGAGATTAGAAGATAGCTTAGAGGAATAGGCAAAGGTTGGAATCTGAGAGAATGCTTTAGAGGGTGAGTTAAAGAGGAGCCCAGGAAGGAAACTTCCATTCTTGGTTCTTTTCTGGTCTTGTTTACACATTCTCTGTGAGAAATATCGTCTGTACTTAGGAAATTAAGTACCTGTTTTTAAGATTCAGTTTGGACCACATTGGGCTACCGAGTGAGACCCTGTCTCAAAAAAAAAAAAAAAAAAGCAAAAATAAAAGATTCAATTTAGGGGCTCTGGGTTTAGCTCAATAGTAGAGCACTTGCTTTCCATGAGCGAGGCTCTGGGTTTGATCCCTGGAACACACCAAAAACTTCATTGCAGTATTTCTGACTATCCACTGTGTTCTTCTGCTCTGAATATTCGTAGAAGTTTTTAAAAACTTAGACTTTTTAAATAAAAGTCATTGTCTCTGTCACCCCAGGTAGCATATTATTATCAACAACAAATAATAGCGGATGACACTTGTTGAACATTTATTATATGATTGATACTATTCTGTTCTGGGTTGTATATTTTAACTTATTTTAATTCTCATAAAACTTAATGAAATGCTAATGTTATTATCTCCATTTTATAAACAAGGAAATTTGCACACAGAAAGGTAAGTAACCTATTGAGTAATCTATTAAGTGGCTATTGCCCAGATTTGAACCTAGCAATTTGGCAAGAGTGCTTTCCTTTGTTCTTTCCTTCCCTCCCTCTCTTCTTTTCTCCCTCCTTTCTCCTTCTTTCCTCAATCCCTTCCTTTTTTTTGTGATATTGGGGCTTAAACTCAGGGTCTTCACCTTGAGCCACTCTGCCAGCCCTTTTTGTGATTTTTTTTCTTTTTTTTTGAGATAGGGTCTCATGAACTATTTGCCTGGGCTGACTTCAAACCTCAATCCTCCTGATCCCTGTCTCCTGAGTAGCTAGGATTACAGGCGTGAGCCACTGGCGGCTGGCTCCTTCCCTTTTTTGATTTGTTTATTCTCTGCTTTCTTTCTTAAACCTCATCACATCCTATGTTCGCGGTTTCATTTAATATTGTTACCACACCTCTGGTTTTCTAAGCTGGGAAGTTCAGTGTCATTTCTTTGAATTGTCCTTATTCCTTATCTGGAATATTACACTTATTATTAATTTTACCTCTTCTCTAGCCCCTTTAAAAATTTTATGAATTAGTGTTTAGTGAAACCATGGGAAAAAAAGTAATGTTCCCACATGTATATCGTAATTATATTTAGATGGTGAAATTATGTTGTTTTCTCCTTTCTTTCTGGTTTTATGAATCTAGCCTCTCTTTTATTCATACCCTTATCTGCTCTTATTTAGACTGTTACAGTAGTCACTTTTGTAGTCTTCCTTCTTTTCATCTCTTTCCCATTCTAGCTTTCTTCTGTATTGTCGCTGTAGTTACTGGCCTGATTATTTATTTCTGTGCTTCAAAACCTCTGTTATAAGCTGGGTGTGGTGACACACACCTGTAATTCCAGCACTCGGGAGGCTCAGGTAGGAAGATTCAAGGTGCGCCTGAGCTACACACAGTGAGACCCTGTCTTGGAAACTAATGGCTGGGAATATAGCTCAGTGATAGTGCTCTTGCTTGCCTAGCAAGCGCAACGCCCTGGGTTTGATCCCTAGCACTGCAAAAAGAATAAAAACAAAAAGTACAAAACAAAACAAAAGGCTCTATCATGATTTCCAAAAAGTTAAACATAAAATTACCAGCAATTCCACTTCTAAGTATATACCTGTGAGAATTGAAAGCAGTTTTTTCATTTAGAAGACCTTGGTAAAATGTTGCCCTAACGTGAAACTTTTCCTAGCTATTCCATGGACACTCAGTTGCTTTCTGTTTATGTTCCCACAGTACTTTATCCATATTTCTCTTTAGCAGTTAGCTTAATTGTTTTGTAATATTTTACTTAAATATTTCCCTTTTGATCGATGAGTTTTAAAATTATTTGGAGGTCATAGTTTATATAAACTATGGACTCTTCTCAAAGGTTGTTTTTTTTTTGGTGGCACTGGGATTTGAACTCAGGGCCTCACACTTTTTAGTCAGGCTCTCTACCACTTGAACCACTCTGACAGCTAAAGTATAGACTCTTTATAGAAAGATACACACGTGCATATACTTAGATATATTTCATGTAGTTTCTCTGGGTTCATAAACCTCCCCAAAAGGGCAGGCACAGACCTGTTCACTTGCATTAATATCACCTGGAATGCTTGTTTATAAAACCAGTTTCTCAGATCCCACCCCTAGTTACTGAATCAGAATCTCTTTTGGGGAGGAGGGTAAAGATCTTGAACACCCCCATCCCCAAATAATTCTTTTATTCACTAGACTCTAGGAGCCACTGTTTTAGATTAAGGACTACCACAGTGAGTTCTTGAGGGCAGGCAGTAGATCTTATCGTAAAATCTTACTGATCTTTGGATCATATTGATCCTAAGTTCTAACTACATGATAGAGAACAGGGCAAGGAAGAGATCATTTATAGCCTTGGTGATCAGACAGGCAGCAATAAGAAATGAGAATTATTTGATCTTTGAAAAATACGTAGGTCCTCAGTAGACTGAAATGAGGTAGTGAAAAAACACAGACACAGAGACTGGTGGCAGCAACAAGGGAGAGAGGCTAGAAAGTGCAATGTATATTCATGGAACTCTTAGGATAATAGGAAGAAATGCTGGAGAGGTTTATTTAGCCATGAAATAACTGTTGCCCTCCTACTATATGCTAGACATTATGCAACATATCAAGCATGAAATTATGAATAAGGTGTGACTTTTGCTCTTAAGGACTAAAGCAATCTAGCAGTAGGGGAAAAATAAACAGACAAAATTTGATAAAGTATAACAATGGAGAGTAATGTTTCAGACATCCTCACAGAGAAGTAATTAGAGACATAGTGAATGAATAAGCATTTACCAAGTGCACAAGATTAGGAAGGGCATTTTAGTAAGAAGACATTAAATTACCCAGGCATGCTGGGGTAAAACAGCATGGCTTACTTTTGTAACTGAAAAAAACTTTTTTTTGCAGTACTGGGGATGGAACCTAGGGCCTTACAAATGCTAGGCAAGTGCTCTACCACTTGAGCTACAACCCCAGCCCTGTAACTGAAAATATACTGGTATAACTGAACTATACGTACAGAGCAAGGAACTGATAGAAGATAAGGTTGCATAGTCAGGGGTCAGAGTGCAAAAGGGCCTTGCATACCATACTGTGTTGCATAATTGGTAGCTATTGAGAGGTTTTTTTTTTTTTTCAGTGCTAAGAATCCACCCAGGGCCTCTTGCATGCTAGGCAAGCACTCTACAGCTGAGCTACATCCTCAGCCCCATTGAGAAGTTTTAAGGGGAAAGTGAACTGGTTATAGTGTGAACAATAGACTGGATAGGTAAAAGACCAGCAATGGAAAGACTAGTTTAAAAGGCCATTGGAATTCTCAAGGGAGAATTGAGGGCCTGACCAAAAGAAAGCAGGTGATCAGTTCACAGAGGTATTTCTTAAGAAGAATCAATAGGCCTTTGCTGACTAAGTGAATATGGAGAGGGAAAGAGGAGTTAAGAAGAGCTTAAAGTCACTAAATGGCATTAAAATGGCTTAAAGCCTTAAAGAGTCCTAGCTAGGAGCATAGGTCAGTGGTGAGACCATTAACCAAGAATGGGACTACAGGCAGTGAAATAAGTTTGGAGAGTGATGACAGGGCTAATAATTGTTAACATTTACTGAGAGCCTACTGTGTGGCAGGCACTGTTACCAACTGCTTTTTTAATCCTCACAATAACCGTAAATGAAGTAGGTAAATAATCACCATTTTTATAATAGTTTTTAAGAGATAGGCACAGAAGGAGGAGCCAGTGAAGAAAGAATGAGATTATGTTCATTAAATAATATGATTTTTTATTTGTTAATTTATATAGTCATTGGTTTGAGAAAGTACTTATTTAGGTTCTTTACATTCAACCAGTTACTTTGGGAGCTATTTTCTATAGTTTGAGGTGCATTGTGCTCTTAAGGTTATAGTAAGTAGAAAAATAATGTTGAAGAGATGAAGAAATAGAACTTGGGTTGGTCAGCAAAGAACAGGATGATTCAGATATCTAGAAAGATCACAGAAGAAATTCTTGAAGTGAAAGCAGTATGAAGATAGGTGTAGAGAAGAGAATGTTCTTGGTGTGATCCAGGAAGGGTAAGGAATTGGTGTAACTGTAGTGGAAGTTGCAACTGTGAGAGTAATAGGAAACAAGGTTGAATTATATTGATAGAAGGAGAGCAAATAACGAAGCCTTTGAAAACCAAGCCAAAGAGTTCTGACTTGACATAGAGAGCTTGAGGTTCCTTGAAAAAGAGAGTAAGAATGCAGATGGGTTAGGAAGAAAGAATAAAGACCCGGGCATGGTAGCATATATCTGTAACCCAACACCCAGGAGGCTGAGGCGGGAGGATTATGAGCTCCAGGCTGGCCGGGGCTGTGTAGCAAGCAAAACAAAACAAATGAATGAAACAAAGAAAGAAAGAAAGAAGGAAGGAAGGAAGGAAGGAGGGAGGAAGGAAGGAAGAGAAGTACATCTCAGCAAACCTTAACATTTCCATCACTTCTCCTAGTTCTCTTTTTTTTTAATTTTTATTTTATTCATATGTGCATATAATGTTTGGGTCATTTCTCCCCCCTTCCTCCTGTCCCCTCCCTTACCCCCCCCTTACCCCCCTTTACCCCTTGCTACCCGGCGGAAACTATTTTGCCCTTATCTCTAATTTTGTTGAAGAGAGAGTGTAAACAATAAGAAGGACAAAGCGTTTTTGCTAGTTGAGGTAAGGATAGCTATACGGGGAGATTCCTCGCATTACTTCCATGTACATATGTGTTAACATTCTAAGTTGATTCCTCTTGACCTCACCTTTTCTCTAGTTCCTGGTCCCCTTTTCCTATTGGCCTCAGTTGCTTTTAAGGTATCTGCTTTAGTTTCTCTGCGTTAAGGGCAACAAATGCTAGCTAGTTTTTTAGGTGTCTTACCTATCCTCACCCCTCCCTTGTGTGCTCTCGCTTTTATCATGTGCTCAAAGTCCAATCCCCTTGTTGTGTTTGCCCTTGATCTAATGTCCACATATGAGGGAGAACATACGATTTTTGGTCTTTTGGGCCAGGCTAACCTCACTCAGAATGATGTTCTCCAATTCCATCCATTTACCAGCGAATGATAACATTTCGTTCTTCTTCATGGCTGCATAGAATTCCACTGTGTATAGATACCACATTTTCTTAATCCATTCGTCAGTGGTGGGGCATCTTGGCTGTTTCCATAACTTGGCTATTGTGAATAGTGCTGCAATAAACATGGGTGTGCAGGTGCCTCTGGAGTAACAGTCTTTTGGGTATATCCCCAAGAGTGGTATTGCTGGATCAAATGGTAGATCGATGTCCAGCTTTTTAAGTAGCCTCCAAATTTTTTTCCAGAGTAGTTGTACTAGTCTACATTCCCACCAACAGTGTAAGAGGGTTCCTTTTTCCCCGCATCCTCGCCAACACCTGTTGTTGGTGGTGTTGCTGATGATGGCTATTCTAACAGGGGTGAAGTGGAATCTTAGCGTGGTTTTAATTTGCATTTCCTTTATTGCTAGAGATGATGAGCATTTTTTCATGTGTTTTCTGGCCATTTGAATTTCTTCTTTTGAGAAAGTTCTGTTTAGTTCACGTGCCCATTTCTTTATTGGTTCATTAGTTTTGGGAGAATTTAGTTTTTTAAGTTCCCTATATATTCTTGTTATTATTCCTTTGTCTGATGTATAGTTGGCAAATATTTTCTCCCACTCTGTGGGTGTTCTCTTCAGTTTAGAGACCATTTCTTTTGATGAACAGAAGCTTTTTAGTTTTATGAGGTCCCATTTATCTATGTTATCTCTTAGTTGCTGTGCTGCTGGGGTTTCATTGAGAAAGTTCTTACCTATACCTACTAACTCCAGAGTATTTCCTACTCTTTCTTGTATCAACTTAAGAGTTTGTGGTCTGATATTAAGATCCTTGATCCATTTTGAGTTAATCTTGGTATAGGGTGATATACATGGATCTAGTTTCAGTTTTTTGCAGACTGCTAACCAGTTTTCCCAACAGTTTTTGTTGAAGAGGCTGCTATTTCTCCATCGTATATTTTTAGCTCCTTTGTCAAAGATAAGTTGCTTATAGTTGTGTGGCTTCATATCTGGGTCCTCTATTCTGTTCCACTGGTCTTCATGTCTGTTTTTGTGCCAGTACCATGCTGTTTTTATTGCTACTGCTTTGTAATATAGTTTGAAGTCAGGTATTGTGATACCTCCTGCATTGTTCTTTTGACTGAGTATTGCCTTGGCTATTCGTGGCCTCTTGTGTTTCCATATAAATTTAACAGTTCTCTTAACTTACCATCAGTTGCGTTCTCTCTCTCTATCTCTCTCTTTCTTGAGGTACTAGGGATTGGACTCTGGGCCTCACGCTTACTAGGCAAGTGCTCTGCCACTTGATCTACGCTCCCACTCCGTTTTTGCTTTTAGTTTGTTTTTCAGATAGGGTCTTGTGCTTTTGCCCAGGGCTAGCCTTAGTCCACAATCCACCTCTCAGTTAGCTGGGATTACAGGTGTGAACTACCACACTTGGCCCCTGTTGCTCTCTCTTCGTGTATCATGTACATTTCTGTCATGGTATAAATTGTTCCTTATGTATTTTCTCCTCCTTCCCTTCCTCTAGCGTGCTGCCATGTTTGCTAATGTACACAATAACCACATTTGTCTATTGAGCCCTAGAAATTTGGCTACTCCAAAATGTGATGTACTATAAGTGTAAAAGGCATAGTGTATCCTTTGTTCCTCACTAGGGAACAATAGAGAATAACTAATTAATAATTTACTTATATTGTTTACATGTTGAAATAATATATTGTATTTCAAGGATACATTAAAAGAATGTAAAATTAATTAATAATTTGTTCCTCTTACATGTTGAGATGCCAATATCACTGCATTTCAATAACTTAATAAGAAATAATTGAAAATAAGTAATTAATAACTTGTGTATAATTGTTTTTCAGTACTGGTGATTGAACTCAGGGCCTCCTCTACCACTTGAGCCATCCCCCCAAACCTTTTGCTTTTTGTTTGTTTTTCAGATAGGGTGACATCCTTTTGCTTGGGCTGGGTTTAGGCCACAATCCGGGTATCTCCTCCTCCTAAATTGTGGATTACAGGCCCGTGCCACCATGCCCAGCTTGTTTATGAGATTGGGTCTCATTAATTTTTGCCTGGACTGGCCTTGAACTTTGAACCTCCTATCTCTTCCTCTCAAGTAGCTGGGATTATAGATATTACCACCATGCCCGATTGTATAGTGTTTTTTTTATTGAAATGAAAACAGACTACATTTAAAAGACTTAGTAAGAAAGAAAAATGTAAAAGTAATTAATAATGTTTATATTGTTCTTATGTTGAAATAACATGATATTTCAGACTGAGTAAAAAACTAATTAAAATTAACTGAATTTTGTTCTTATTGCTTACACATTTAAATGATATCAAATTATATTTTAGAAGCTTAGGGAAAAGAAAATTAATAAAAAATAAAAAATGTGCCAAAAATCTATTTCTCTCCATCTCCAATGCTGCTAACTTAGTCCAAGTTAGTCATTTCTCACCTGTTTATTACTGTAGCTTAGCCTACATGGTCTGTGTGTACCTCTCTACAATCCACTTATTTTGTATCATGGATAGAGTAACTTTTTCCCAAAGAGTAAGAACATATGCTTCTAGCTATGATGGAGTAATCAACAAGGAGTGAATTTACTGTTTGACCTTAAACAATTATAAAACTGGACAAAATATATGAATCAATAGTTCAGGAAGGGGAAGCTGGGTAATGCTAGCAGTCTCTCTTAGTTTAGGAAGCAGATTTGAGAATTCAGGTAGGATGAGATGGATAGAATTTGTGGGGTACAGTACCAAAGAAAGGAGAGAAAGTGTGTGTTCCTGAGATCTACAAAGGATTTACCTTGAGTATTCACCAAGGTGCTTCTCAACACATGCATATGAGGTAGGAAAAGGAGCAGGCAGAGCAATTCCTAGATCTCATACAAATTCCTAAAAGTCAGAGTGCAATGTACAGGCCATTGGGTTGAGTACTTAGAAGGATATTGCCTCAATAGCGGGGACAAATTAGCTCTAGACCAAAGGTTGCTCTCATCCTGTTTAACAAAACTTAAAGGCAAGCCTTGAAAGAATTAAACTATTTCTAAGTAAACTAACTGCAACCAAGAACAAATCTCCAATATAGTTATAGGAATAATAAAGAGAAAAATCAGCACCCCAAACCATAAATTTCACAATGTCTGGCATCCAATAGCAAATTATCAGGTATGCAAAATAGGAAAACACTTTCTATAATTATGAACAAAATCAATCAACAAGTATAGCCCCAGAAAGAAAACATATGATGGAATTACTACATAATTAATTGAGGCAGGCATGAATATACTTCATCCATTCAATAAAGTAGAGGAAAATATGACCATGTGAGGATGCTGAGAAGAGACATGGAGGATATAAAAATGACTGCAATATAAATATAAGGTTTGAGGAAAAAAATAGACTTTATGGGATTATCAGATTAGAGAGTACTGAAGAAAAGATTAATGAATTTGAAGGCATAGAAATAGAAACTGTCCAAAATAAAACAGAGCTGGGCACCAGTGGCTCACGCCTGTAATCCTAGCTACTCAGGAGGATCGAGGTTCAAAGCCAGCCTGGGCAAATAGTTCGAGAGACCCTATCTCTCGAACCCTTCACAAAAAAAGGGCTCGAGGAGTAGCTCAAGGTGTAGGCCCTGAGTTCAAGCCCCAGTACCTTTAAAAAAAGAGAGAGAGAGAGAGAGAGAGAAATGACTGAGAAAATTAACAAAGTATCAGTGTGCTGTGGGACAACTTCAAACAGTCTGAGCTTGGGAGACGTATTAAAGCTAGAAGTAGGGATTTGCTAGTGTTGATAATAATAAGATTTGGAGCCATTAAACTAGAGGCCATTCCAAAGGGAGAAAAAGATAGAGGGAAGACAGAAGAGGACCAATGATGGCATGTTGGGAGAATGCCTTCCTAAGTGTAGGGGATCCCTTTCTAGCAATGTATACTAGAAAGCATACTAGAATCTCTGATTTTGAAATTTGAAACTGACAAAAGAATCCTGGCTTTCACAACCACATTTTGTGAAAAAACATTCTATATTCACTACTGCTTCTGCCTTGCATATTAAGTCGTAGAGACAGAAAAAAAAGAAAAATCTGATGGTGCGGTAGGCATGGTTCCAAGCAGAGGGAACAGTGTGTAGGCAAACACAGAAGTGCGCACGAGCATATTGCTTAGGGGAGAACTTCAAGTAGTGTGTGGTTAAGTGCAGGGATTCTGTGATAGTATAGTAAGAGGTGAAACTGAAACATCACCATGGGCCAATGGTTAATCACAGCAGGGTTTTAAGCAGAGGACTGAAATGATCACATGTGTGTTTTAGAGCCGTCCTTGTGGCGGTGTAGGAAATGGATTGGAAGGAAGTAAGCCAAGGCAGGGAGACCATTTAAGGAGGTGCATTACTTTCCTAGGATGGCCATAACAAATCACCACAAATTGGGTGCCTTAAAACAACAGAAAGTTATTCTCTCACAGTTCTGGAAGCTACAAGTTCAAAATAGAAGTTTTGACAGGGCCATACTCCTTCTGAAGTCTCTAGAGAACAATCTTCCTTGCCTTTTTTTTTTTTTTGCAGTATTAAGGGTTGAACTCAGGGCCTTGTACTTTCTAGGCAAGCACTCTACCACTTGAGTCATGCCCCCACCCTTTTTGCTTTGGTTATTTGTGAGATAGGGTCTCACTTTATGCCCTGGCTGGCCTGGACCACAACCCTCCTGTTTACACTTCCTGCACATCTGGGATAACAAGTGTGTGCCCTCACACCCGGCTTTTATTGGTTGAGAAGGGGGTCTCATGAACTTTTTGTCTGGACTAGCTTCAAACCCCGAGCCTTTCAATACCCACCTCCAAGTAGCCAGGATTACAGACTTGAGCCAGTGTGTCTAATGTCCTTGCCTTTTCTTTCTTTTCTTTTTTTTTTATGGTACTGAGATTTGAACTCAGGGCCTATACCTTGAGCCACTCCAGCAGCCCTTTTTTTTGTGGTGAAGGGTTTTTTTTTAAGATACGGTCTCTCGAACTATTTGCCTGTGCTGGCTTCAAAGCGCAATCCTCCTGATCTAGGAGTAGCTAGGATTAGGTGCCTGGCTGCCTTCTTTTCTTTTAAAAGATAGAGGCTTGCTGTGTAGCCCAGGCTGGCCTTGGACTCATGGTCCTCCTGCCTCAGCCTTTTGAGTAGCTGGTATTACAGAGGTCTACTACCTCACACGACCCTGACATTGTGTTTTGAAGGAAAGACTGAAGTTAGCTAAGGAAAAAGTATTCTAGGAAAAGGACAAAAATGAGAGATTATGGCCTATTCAGGGATCCAAAAGTAGGTCAGAGGTGGGCATGGCAGTGCACACCTAGAGTCCCATCTACTTGGGATATTGAGGCAGGAAGATCACTTGAGACCAAGAGTTTGAGGCTAGCCTAGGCAAATAGTGACATTTTGGAGAATACAGACAGTTATTTTGCTGAAGGCCCCTCATTTTGTTTTTTCAGGTTTCTATGTGCCAAGATTCAAATCAAGCATTTCGGGTAGGAATACTGCAGATGTGTGTTCCCAGTGCAAAAGAAGGAGGTGCACCGTGTCTACTTGTGCCATCACTGGTGATGCTGGTGTTGATGAGTTGGTTAAAGTAAGCTTTACCAGTTTTCTCTACTGTAAGTTACTGTTTTCCCCCTTTGTAACCAATAAAAAACTTTTAAAGAGTTATTTTGAGAATGTCTTTTTTCTCATCAAACTTTTTACCCACTAGTTTTAGCATTCATTGATGATTCTTACTTAAAATAATTACTATGGTAGCTGCAAGATATTATATAATCAGATGTTTTTCTTTTTAGTATCTGACCTTTTTTTCATGTTTAGGATTGGGAATGTTGGGGCTAAATGTACCATCTTGACAAGATACACTTTCATCACAATTAACTGTGCACAGGCTCTTGGAGAGAAACATAAAAACGAATCCGTAACAGCATAGGAGGTTGCAGATGCACAGTTTATCCCCCAAGTTCATTGACATTAATACCATGTAACTGCTATATAGAATTCACTTGGAAATTACTCCTTTGATATTTTTTGATAGTTTTTAATGATATGTCACACCTCTCACACATATCATTTACACAGATGGCCATGAAATAGTATGAGTTCTTGGTAATTTTTACGAAAACTCTGGATCCCTCTGTGTACTGCTTTATTCTACTATTGGTGTGTGGACCTCTGGTTGAGAGGGAAGTTTGGAGAGGTAAGAAAGAAATAGTGGTGACAAAGAAGGAAAGATGAGTAGGATAAAATGCTGCAGAGGCAACCAGTTATTCTGTTGTACTTGAAAATGTCCATGAGACTTTTGCGTGTATGTGTGTGTGTGTGTGTGTGTGTGTGTGTGAGAGAGAGAGAGAGAGAGAGAGAGAGAGAGAGAGAGAGAGAGAGAGAGAGAGAGACTGGAGTTTGAACTCAGGCAGTAGAGCTACTGCTTTAACCACACCCACAGTCCATTTTGCTCTGTTTATTTTAGAAGTGGGGTCTTGCAAACTATTTGCTGGGGCTGGTCTCAAATGGCGATCTTCCCAATCTCAGCCTCCCAGGTAGTTAGGATTACAGGCATGAGCCACCAGCGCCCTGCTGAGACTTGGTTTTTAAGATGTGATTGTCAGCTGCGGTGCCTAGGTTTTCTTCTACGTGGCCTCTTCAGAAGGTTTGAACTTATTCATATTTTGGCAACGTTTCAAGAAGTCAAGCCTTAATGTACACATGCTTTCAATCCTCTGCTTGCATCACAAGTGCAGATATCTCATTGGCTAAAGCAAATCACATGACCAGCATCCACAGGGGAAGAGACTATCCAAGGGCGTGGATTCAAGGAGGTATGATTCTTTGAGAGCCATTACTCCCACATCTTCCACAACCACAAACTGTTTTAGGCATACATACTATGTATGTAATGTAAAAATTAAAAACAACAATTAAAATAAGAAATACCAAACCTGAATAATGGGAAGGGAAGAAGAGGACTAGAAAGCGATTGGTACACTTGATGTACTTTTTTTTTTTGCAGTGCTGGGGGTTGAGCATAGGGACCTTGTGCTTGCTAGGCAAGTACTTTACTGCTGAATTACTTCACCAGCCCCAGTAATACTTTATTTTATTAAAAAATATGAAAGAAACTTGATAAAATATTAATATTTGACAAACTGAGTTCTGGACACATGGGTTTTTATATTGCTTTCTTCCATTTTGTTTGCTTAAAGTATTTTCAATTTTAAAAATGTGATTGGGAGGTATGGAAAATGCAGACTAATCTTTGAAGATGTTTGACCAAGGGAAAGGGCAATAAGGAAAGCAGGCAGTAGCCAGACAAAAGAGCATGATGGAAAGAACACTGTGTTTTTAAGATGGGAAAGGCTTAAACACATTAATAGATTGAAGAGAAGGTATCAGTAGAATAGACTGCTGAAAGAGAATGTTAATTCAAGAGGCAAGGTTCTAAAGAAGAGCCTCCTGATCCAGTCCTGGGATGATCTCTTCATATGAATTCACTTAGTATATGAAAGGAGCTCTTTATTAAGTACTATCTATTTCTCAGTATTTAATGGTTGTAGTTGAATGGATAATGAAAGGATACAGCCAGAAGATGAAAAGGCAAGGCTGCAAAAAAAAGGCTACTGCCAGAGAGAGCTCTTAGAATTCATTTATGCAATGAACATTTATCGGACACTTATAACATTCTAAACACAGTAGGATACAAAGATTAGTAAGACCTTGTTCCTGTCACCATGGACTTATAGTGTACTGGAGATGATATTGTATAAACAGAAATATTGCATTCTGGGTTGCAGATGCAGCTCAGTGGGAGAGCGCTTGCCTAATTCATAAGGCCAAGTTCAATCCCCAGCACTGCAAAAGAAAAAAAGAAAAAAGCAATAGTACATTCTAGTGTGGTAACTGTCATTACAGAGAAGTCAACAGACTGCTGTGGGAACATAGAGAACAGAGCAGGCAATGTACATAATGTGCCTTTAGCACAGTGGTTAAAAGGTCAAGCTTTGAGGACATATTTAAAATCCCTCTACTAAAATAAAATAAAATAAAATAAAATCCCTCTACTTGCTAGATGGAAGTTATTTAGCCCCTCTAAATTTCAGTGTTTTCATCTGTGAAATGATGATAATACTACTTACCTCACAGAATTGATTGAGGATTAAACAAGCTAATGAACACAAATTGCTTAGCAAAATTGCTTGATAAGTGATAGCTACTTTGTTTCCCAAGAAGGCACATGCTAAAGGATGAGCCAGGAAGACAGAGAAGGACATTCTAAGAGGAGGGAATGCAATGTGTGAAGACCGAGAGACAGGTTTGTAGAATGGTGAGAAGCTGGGTGCTGGTGGCTCACGCCTGTAATCCTAGCTACTCAGGAGGCAGAGATCAGAAGGATCATGATTCGAAGACAGCCTAGGCAAATAATTCGTGAGACCCCCCATCTCAAAAAAAAAAACTCATCATAAAAAAAGACTGGTGGAATAGCTTAAGTGGTAAGAGGCCCTGTGTTCAAACCCCAGTGCTGAAAAAAATGGTGAGACCCTTAGGATGCGGGGGTTGGGAGTAGAGTGGAATGAGGCTCACAGACTACACTGAACCCCAGTATCCTCTAGGCATAAGGAAGTCAAAAGAGTGGGTTTTGTTTTGTTTGGAAAGATTATTTTGAAAGCGGTGTGGAACTTGAACTGGTCAGGAATGGTGTCGCGAGTGATAGTTAGTAGGCGCTTGTAGTAGTCCAAGCTAGATTTTGTAAGAGTTTGAACCACGGTTGTGGCAGTGCAGGGAAAGGGCAGGCTGGACAGAAAGATATTTATGAGTTAAAATCAATAGGACTTATGCTGATTGATTCCATATGCAGGGATAGAAAGGGTACTTGATGCAAAATGAAAAGTTTCTAGCTTGGTGACCTAGCTTGCATTTGAGAATAAGAGCACAACTCAGGAATCCAGTAGATTGTGGCAATGGAGAAGAGAAATCTGATTTTAGGTCAGTGGAGCTTAAGGTACCTTTGCAGCCTGTAGGTCAAGATGCTTAATAGTAACTTGGAAATAGATGTCTGGAGCTTAAGCAAGAATTTGGGGCTGGTATTAAAAATTTTGCAATCTATTAATGTTTAGATGATAGTTGAAGCTGTGTAAGCATTTGAACTTTGTCCCATGTGGTGTGAGAAGATAAGAGAGACTAGAACATAATCCTGGCAAATCCCAATGAGTAAGAATTGAACAGAAGACATTCTGACAGGGAAAGAACAAAAAGATAGGAAAATAAGAAGGCAGCAGTATCCTGGAGGCCAAGAGGAACTTTTGAGAAATAAGAGCAACCAATAGCCCTAGGCTGTGTAAATGTGGCACTTAGGAAGCTTTCCATTATAGTTTGATGGAATCAAGGCAGAAGCTGGATTGTAGTAAAGTAACTCAATGGAAAAGGAAAAAGGACAGAGAAGAAAAGGCAGTGGATACAGAATATTCCTTCCAGAAATCTGGCTATGTAGGGGAGGAGGAGAAAAGAATAGTAGTTTTTAATAAGATAGGGTGGAAATAATATTTTAGACATGCTTAGAGTGGGAAGACGTTAAGTATGTTTGTGGGCAGGTAAGAAAATGTGGAGGATTAAAAAGAAAGGGGATAAAGGAGGGAACCAGATCTAGAAAGACAATCTTCCTGATAGATTCTTCTGGTGAGCACCACATGTAAATTGGCTTAGGATGTTCAGGGAATGGAATGAAACCAGAGAAAAGGGAAGAGGGAGGGAGATCCAAAAGAACAAAACTTGCACTCCTGTTCATTATTCCTTTTATATTTGAGAGAATACTTATTATAGAGTACAATCAGCCTTTCTTTGGGTCTCCATCTACCATTACTTTATCCTAGAAGATGTTAATTTCCATGACTGAAACAGCTAGTAGAAAATGCAGTTCAGCTCAATTACTGTTTAAGCCAATCATCTTTTTGATAACTTTTATTGTTTGGATTTTTCCTATTATAATAGTTACGTTTATTTTAAAATTTTAGAAAATACAGATATACTAAAAGAAAAGTGATTATTCTATTTCCCAGCTACGTGTAAAGTCAGCCCCCATCAAACTACTTCCACATGGCTTCTGTCAGATTCCAAGTGGCCCCACCAAGGCTTTTTTAGGAATTATTTGACAAGCTACGCCATGGATTGATCACTGTTAGCGTTATGACCTATGGGAATCACCAAGGAATTTCTCATTTTCGTTTTTCGTACATTCTAGGTTTGAAAGCATATCCCTAACCATATGTTTCAGTGATTCTAATTTTTTTCTTGCTACTGGGCATTAGTGTCTAATAATTCTCACTGGGAATTGATTAGTAGGTATGGTGAGGTAAAATAATTAGTGCTATAATGAGTATGTAGGAAGCTTAAGAACTTGGAAAAAGAATTACTGAAATTTTAATAACAATTGTCATCTAAGAGATGAGATTTGTAATCAGTAGATGTGATTTGCAAGTGTGTTGTTAATGGAAACGTGGGAAACAATCAAGTTAATCAAAATGCAACTTTAGAGTTGTAAGGTAACTTTTTTTTTGAGACAGTCTCTCACTATATAGCCCAGGTTGACTTAGAGCCCACTTTGTAGCCCAGACAGGCCGTGAACTCATGATCCTCCTGCCTCAGCCTGAGAATGAGGGTTACAGTCATGTACCACCATGCCCAGTTACTTTTTTAAACAACAGAATGTGTGTAGAAATATTTCCATGTCAGTATATACAGAATAGCATAATGTTGACTAATTTGGCAGTTTTAGAAATTTTATAGTTCTTGTGGTAAGAACACTTAATATGAGATGTACCCTTTAAACATTTTTTCTTTTCTTTCTTCTTTTTTTTTTTTGGTGTTACTGGGGTTTGAACTCAGGGCCTTGCTCTTGCTACACAGGTGCTCTACCACTTGAGACATACCTGGCCTCTTTCAACGTATTTTGAGTGTATAGTTGAGTAACATTTAAGCATATTCACATTGCTGTACAGCCATCACCACCATCTATCTCTAGAATTTTTTTTTAAATCATTCCTAACAGAAACTATTCATTAAACAACAATTCCCCTTTCGCCTCATCTCTAGAAACCACTATTCTACTTTCTGTGTATAAATTTGACTATTTTAGTTAAAGTAAAATCATACAATATTTGTCTTTTTGTCTGGCTTGTCAGGCTTCTTTCACTTAGCTTAATATCTTCAAGGTTCATCCATGCTGTAAATGTATCAGGATTTCATTTTTTTGTGGTGCTGGATATTGAACCCAGGTCCTTATGAATGCTAAACAAGCACCCTACTACTGAGCACACCCCCAACCCTCATTTCTTAAGACCAAATAATATTCTTTCATATAGATATATAAAACATTTTGTCCAACTATTCATTGTCAATGGACATTTGACTCATTTTCACCTTTTGATTATTATGAATAATGATGTTATGAAAGTGGGCATACAGATATGTATCTGTTTAAGTCTCAGTTTTCAGTTCTTTTGGGCATATACCTAGAACTAGACTTGCCAGGTCATGTGGTCATTCTGTGTAATTTTTTTGAGAACCACATATTATTTTCCACAGCAGCTGCACCATTTTGCCTTCTCCCCAGCAATGTACAAGGGTTACAATCTCTCCACATTTTTGCTGATACTTATTATATCTGTTTTTTGTTGTGTTAAAAAAATAGCCATCCAAATGGGTATGAAGTGGAGTATTATTTAGTTTTGATTTGCTTTCCCCTAAAGATGACTGATGAGTATCTTTTTATTTCCTGTTTGTTTTTGGCAGTACCAGGGTTTGAATGCAGGAGTCTTGTGCTTGCTAGGCAGATGCTCTAATACTTGAACCACTCCCCCAGTACTGATAATGAGCATCTTTTCATGTTCTTATTGGCTGTATATCTTCTGTGGAGAAGGTTCTATTTAAGTCTGCCTTTTAAATTGGTTTGTCTTTTGTTGTTGTTGATCTTGACTTTCAAAGGATAATTTCTGTTGGATACAAAATTCTAGTTGGTGGATTTTTTTCTTTCAGTTCCTTAAATATTACATTCTATTCTCCTTTTGCTTGTATGGTTTGCTTGTTTGTTGCCATACTGGATTTGAACTCTGGGCCTCACTCTTGCTAGGCAGACATTCTACCACTTGTATGGTTTCTGAGAAGTTTGATATGATTTTTTATTTTTTTCTCTCTGTAAGTAAGGTATTTTTAAACTTTGACTTCTTTTAAGATTTTTCTCTTTGTCTTGGTTTTCTGCAGTTTGAATATAGTATACCTACATCTAGGTTTTTTTTTCTATAGGGAAAATAAGGATGTCATCTAAGGTTCTTTCCAAAACTAAGAACATACTACATGAGAAAAGATTTGGATTATCAACTAGTCTTACAGGGTTACATTTTTGCAAAACACATTCCTATATCTCAACTGGTTAGATCCCCGATATTTTTGTTTTCCAAGCTGTGACATAATTAAGCTTAAATCTTTATAGTTTGTTATTTCTAATGTTTTCTTATAACTTCTTGCATGTCTGGATTTTTTCCTTTTTTATTGTGATACACACAAACATAAAATTTACTGATTTAAAGGGTACAATTCAGTGGCATCAAAGTACATTCATAGTGTTGTGCAATTATTATCTCTCTTTAGTTCTAGAACATTTTTATCATCCCAGATGGAAACCCTCTACCATAAGCAGTCATTCCTTGTTTTCCCCTGTCCTCAACTCCTGGCAGCCACTAATCTGTTTTCTGTCTCTATGGATTTGTCTATTATAGATATTTCATAGAAACAGAATCATATAATATGGGGTCTTTCGTGTTTGACTTCTTTCATTTAGCATGATGGTTTCATAGTTCATCTGGATTGTAGAATGTTTCAGTACTATATGAATAATATTCTATTGTATGTTTATACTAGATTTTCTTTATACATTAATCCATTTAGAAACAGGTTATTTCCACCTTTTGGCAATAACCAAATAAATAGTGCTTCCATGAGCATATTTGCTCAAAGTTTGATTTGAGAACCTGTTTTTAATTCGTTGGGTATATACCTATGAGTGGAATTGCTGAGTTATGTGCTAATTATATGTGTAACTTGTTGAGAAACTGCCGAACTATTTTCCACAGCAGATATACCATTTTATATTCCCACAAGTAATTTCTGTACATTTTCACTAACACTTTTATTATCTATCTTTTTTTTTCTGTATTGGGGTTTGTTCTCAGGGCCTCACATTTGTTAAGCAGATGTTCTACCACTTGAGCCACTCCACCAGCCCTTTTTAGGGTTGGGTATTTTCGAGATAAGTTCTCACAAACTATATGCCTGGGCTGGCCTCGTATCATGATCTGTCTTTTTGATCATAGCCGTCTAGGTAGGCATGAAATGGTGTGTCATGATGGCTTAGGTTTGCATTTTCCTGATGGCTAATGGTGTTAATCATCTTTTTACGTCAGTAATTGTATATCTTCTCTGGAGAAATGTCTAAAGCTGGCAGAGTGGCACACGTGGAGTGCTTGCCTAGCAAGTGTGAGGCCCTAAGTTCAAACCCCAGTACTGTGAAAAAAAGTTGCCATTTGGAAAAATGTCTACCAAAAACTTTGCACTTTAAAAAATTGGTTTGATGTAGAAGACTGAAACTAAATCCTCATGTCTTTCCCTATACAAAAATCAATTCAAAATGGATCAAAGACAATGTAAAACCTGAAACTTTGAAATTACTTGAAGAAAATAGAGGGGAAACACCTCAAGATATAAGACTAGGCAAGTAATTTCTGAATAGGACTCCAATAACTCAGAAAAATTGACAAATTGAATTGCATCATATTAGAAGCTTCTACACTGCAAAGTAAATAATTAACAAAGTGAAGAGACAGCCTACAGAATGGGAGGAAATCTTTATAATCTATTCATCCAACAAGGGATTGATATCCAGAATATTATTAAGAACTCAAAAAAATCAAACCTCAAAAGGGGAAATAATAAAATCAATAAATGGGAAAATTAACTGAACAAACACTTTTCAAATGAAGGAGTACAAATGACCAGTAAACACATTAAAAAGTGGTCAACATTTTTAGCTATCAGGGAAATGCAAATCAAGACTACATTGAGAGTCCATCTAACTCCAGTTAGAATGGCTATCATCAAGAAAACAAAAAAAACAACAAATGCTAGTGAGGACATGAGGGTGAAGTGAGGACAGAATCATATACACTTTTGTTGGGAATATAAATTAGTCCAGTCACTATGGGAATCAGTGTGGAGGTTCCTCAAAATCTAAAAATTAGAGCTATCATATGATCCAACTCTACCTGGGTATGTACCCACAGGAATCAAAGTGAGCTTGCAAGAGTTACCTGTATACCCACGTTTATTCAACACCATTCACATTAGCCAAGTTAGGGAATCAGCTTAAGTGCCCATCAATGGATGAATGAATAAAGAAAGTGTGGTAACACACACACACACACACACACACACACACACACACACACACTGGAGTATTATTTGTCCAAAAAGAATGAAATTAGCTGGGCATGGTGGTATATGCCTATAATCCTAGGTGGAGGCAGAAGGATTTTGAGTGTGAGGCCAGCCTGGGTTGCATAGTGAGTTCTAAGCTAGCCTGTACTACACAGTGAAACCCTGTCTCAAGAAAAAAAAAAAAAAAGCTGGGCACCGGTGGCTCATGCCTATAATCCTAGCAAAAAGTTTGTGAGATCCTATCTTGAAAAACCCATCACAAAAAAGGGCTGGCAGAATGGCTCAAGGTGTAGGCCCTGAGTTCAAATGTTGGTACCACAAAAAAAAACAAAAACAAAAACAGAGCCGAGAGTGTGACTCAAGTGGTAGAGCACTGGCCTAGTAAGTGCAAAGCCCTGAGTTCAAACTCCAGTTCTGAAAAGCACCCAAAAAATAAATTACATTATTTGTAGGAAAATGGGTGGAACCGAAGATCATCATATTGCATAAAATAAGCCAAATTAGAAAGGAAAATATTGCATGTTTTCTTTCATATGCAGAATCTATATTTTTTAAAAAAACATGACATGTTAATGGCTATTTGTTGGACTACTTCCATTGGTTTGGGGACAGACAGGTTGACTGAAAGTCATACTTATACCATATAAGCTTATAGGTTAAGAATTTATAGAACATTGCAAAACCATGTATCTTGTTCCAGTTTCCTCTGCTTCTGCTTTAATGGGGACACATTACGAATGGCAAGAACCTAAGTAAACACTTAAGAGACTGAATAAAGAAATAAAGAAACAGAGCAAGTCAGTAAATAAAAAAATTAAAAAAACATGAAAGTAAAAGAAAGACTGTATCTGGGAAGATGAAGAGGAGTGGAGGCAAGAGAGAGTAATGGGGAGTGGATATGGTCAAAGTACATTATATACATGTATGACAATGTCATAATTAAACCCATTATTTGATACAATTAATATATGCTAATTTTTAAAAAAAGATTATCTTTCTGTTGTTGACTCATAGGTGTTCTTTACTAGACTGTGATCAGATCTGTGACTTGCAAATATTTTGTCCCATTCTGTGGGTCGTTTTTCCACTTTCTTGATTTCTTTTTTTATAATAGCCTTGTTGAAATATTAATCTACAGACCATACAGTTCACACATTTACATATATTCACAGTCATGCAACTATCACCACAATCACTTTCTAAACATCTTCAACACCCTCAAAAGAAACCTCATACTTAGTTGCAGTTGATTCCTACTGAACTTTTCTTCAATGTAGATTTTGCTTGATGTATTTGTGATTGACCTTCTGAGGACCTGAGTTTTGTAATCAGCCTGAGATACAAGTTTATGGTAAAGTTTTTCACTCTATAATACAGAGAAGATAACTTTTCTGGTGTGGATGAGGTTATAGAGTGTCTGGAAATGATCCCCTGAGATATATTTTACAAAACAACAAATAACTTCATAATTGCATTTCTTAAGGGATCCACACCCTAATGAATGCTCTTGGAAGACAAATATCTATACACTAAAAGCATTTTCAGAAGGCCAATTCATTTCAGATAGATTGTTTTATAAAAAGGATTATTCTTATTGACCTCTAATGCTTCTTCCAACTTTAAAATTCATTCAAGAATGTAATGAAGGGAAAGTACATTGAGAACCGCTTATTTCTAAATTTGATATTCACTATTTATAAAGTTGAATTCACCAACATTGGAACTTAGAAAGAGATCAGAAAGGCTCAAGTGGGCTATTTTACTGAGCCTGAATGATGCCAGTATCTTTGTTGCATTTCCACAGCACTACAACCTATCCATCATTTTATAGGTCCAAAAACTTGTCAGTTTGTTCAAAGATGATTCAAAACTAACTTGAATTCTGAGACCAATAGATCAGAAATACTGTCACATTAATTAACATTAGTTAAGTATGTGTAGCAGTTTTATTTATTTATTTTTGTGTAGTACTGAGGTTTGAACTCAGGGCCTCATACTTGCTAGGCAGGTGCTCTACCACTTGAGCTACTCTACCAGTCCTTTTTTGTGTTGGGTATTTTTGAGATAGGGTCTTGAATTGTTTTCCTAGGCTGGCTTCAAACGATGGTCCTCCTTATCTCTGTCCCTTAAGTAGCTAGGATTACAGGCATGAGCTACTGGTGCCCAACTTTTATCTTTCCTTTTAAATAACATTTTTTAACTAATTAAATGTAGCACATTTAAGGCAGACACAAGTTGAGGAACAAAATATGAAATATAATTAAAATGCCACTCTTGAGTACATACCTAAAAGAATTAAAGCAAGGACTCGAACAGATATTTGTACACACATGTTCATAGCATCATTCACAACCTAAATGTCTGAATGGATGAATGGACAAACAAAATGTGGTCTATACATGCAATGGAGTATTACTCAACCTTAAAAATGAAGGAATTTCTGACATATACTACAACATGGATGAATCTTGAGGACATTATGCTAACTGAAATAAAGTAGACCCCTCTATCTGTTTGTTCTTATCTGAAACCTTCATAACTTTGGCCTCTGTGTTCTTCTCCAGGTGACCAGGATCATGTCTAAAAGAAGAAAAGAATCTGTAATAACATGCAGCACAGATCTGCCTTTAGAAAATTCTGTCCCTGGCTTTAGATTCCAGATTTTAATCTTTTCATTCAGCATTCATTTTATAAGTTCAGTCACGCATCAGTTAACAATAGGAATACAATCTGAAAAATTGGTCGGTGGGTGAGTTCATCATTGTGTGAGTGTTACATAGTGTATAGATGGCCCATCACTGAAGGAAGCACTATGTATGGTACTTACTTATGTCAGGTACTTTGTGAGACTTCAGGATACGAGGTGGGTAAACCTTAGTCCCTCTCCAGGAAGAGTTCATAATTTTGTAGGGGACACAAACGTATAAACGAATAATTACCATATTATAAAGTATAAGTCCTGAATAGAATTACAATAGTAGCACAGTTTGAGAGCCTGAAAGTGTCAGAAAAAAAATTCTCCCTGAAGAAATATTTGAGTTAAGTACGAAAGCATAAGGAGAAGTTTACTAGGCAGACAGAGAGAACAAGAGCACGAGGAAGGAACGTGGAATGTTTGGGTCATCGGATAGTTTTCTCCCATTATATTGGTATCTAGACAGGCAGGTTGGGGCTGGATTATAAAGACTCATGGAGTTTCCATTTCTCATCTACCCAATGCTCTCCAAACTTCACTCACTCATATTTCACCTTCATCATTTTAATGTCTTAAACTTAAACTACACTTAAAATCATGAGTTTTATATTTCTTATGTATATTAAAATAAAAGTATACCTATTACCCTAAAATATATTCATTTATGTACCATATGTAATCATTTGTGTGCCCTGCAACTGTTTGTAGAGAGCTAATTCTGAGAGCGTTGTTTGAGAGATATTAGGTGGAGGTGTAAGACAGGGAATTACATTAAAGCCTATTGAAATACTGAGTAGTGGTGATAAAGTGGTGAACTAAAAAAAGCCTTGTTGGCAAGGGCAGTGAAGAAGGGAAGGGATTTGAAAAGAGATTTAGAAACTCTAAAGGATAGGACTTATGATTAATTAAAGGAAGGTAGAGATATTTATGAACTAGAATCTGATTTGGTGACTAATTAAGAGGAAGGGTGGAAGATTACAGAAAAGGAGAGCCTGACATTACTTTTGCAGATGTCTGCTTTAAGAATGAATTATGGTACCATTTACCCAAGTAGAAAACAAGAGAAAAAGTAGGCTTGTGGGAAAAAGTAGTTTTTTCCCTAGAAAATTTTTTTAAATTTTAATTTCCTTTTATTTATTTATTTTTCCTTTTCTTTTTTGGTGCTAGGATTGAACCCAGGGCCTCACGTATGCCAGGCAAGAGCTCTACCACCAAGCTACATCCCAGCCCTTTAATTTCCTTTTAAATAAAAAAAAGTTCTTTTCACTGCAACAAATGAAAACAACCCAAAGATATAGGAAGATAAAGTTAATACTCTCTTGTGTACAGAATGAGACATATGTAAAAGAGTGGTTTTCTGTAAAATATTTCCCTTGTCTTTTCAGTGTAGAAAAGAGACAATTGCAGGAGCTGGAAAAATATGCAAGTAATCATGGTACCTAACTCAGTTGGGCTGTGCTTCTTCCAAGGGCTCCCAGAGTCCCACTACAGAAGCATTTCGCCTGAGTTTAATTCCGAAAAGAAAATTTCAAATACCTGTATAAGGCCAGAAAATACGTCACAAAGTTCAGCAAAGCAGCAGCTTGTGAAATGTATTCTTTAGTTCTGTGTGTTTCTGCTGGTATTATGTTAAATTTATGTGTCCTGATATAAGCCACTGCAAATTCACAACATTAATAAAATCTAGCTAGCATACTCTTGTTTACAAAATAGTAACAATCACCATCATCATCGTCATCTATTCCCTTTCATATCCTCCAACCCTCCCCTTCTTTTTTATTATTGTTGTGCTGGGGGCACATTGTGACATTTACAAAAGTTCTTACAATATATCATAGCTGAATTCACCCCCTCCATCATTCTCCTTTATCTCCCCTCTCCATTCCTGGAATACTTTCGACATGTCTCGTTTTTCCATTTTCATACATGTCTCCCCTTCTTTTTTTAAAATTTATTTTATTAGCCCTCCCCTTCTTAATTTTTTTTAAATGCATGCAGCATTTTTGTCTTTCCTTTGTAATAACTTTCTTTTTGGTGGGACTGAGGTTTGAATTTAGGGCTTTGAGCTTGCAAAGCAGGTGCTCTACTGCTTGAGCCACACCTCCAGTTGTCTTTTAAATAATATGTGTAGCCTTTCACATGATCTACATAAGTGTATGTGTATGAATATGTGTATATATACATGATTTTGAAAGCGATTGTTTTATTTTTTATAAAAATATCAACATACCCCAATCTAACCACACTTTTTTTGGAATGATGTTTGTATAGTGTACCTTTTTATATCCTTTTGCTTTCAACTTATCTATCTGATTGTTTCAAGTGAGTTTCTTATAGACAGCATATATTTTGTTCATGATTTTTTTAATCTGTTCTCCTAATCTGTCTTTTAATTTGGTGCATCTGGACCATTTGCATTTTTTAGGTAATTATGTTAAACTAGTTTCCTTGGGCCAGGTGTCAGTGGCTCACACCTGTAATCCTAACTACTGAGGAGGCAGAGATCAGGAGGATCACGGTTCAAAGCCAGCCTGGGCAAATAGTTCATCAGACCCTATCTCAAAAATACCCATCACAAAAAGGGCTGGCAGAGTGGCTCAAGGCATAGGCCTGAGTTCAAACCCCAGTATCACAAAAACAATTTGGTTTCCTTGGGTTTTCTGTAACAAAGTAACATAAAATGTTACTGGCTTAAAATGACAGAAATGTATGTCTCACAGTTCTGGAAGCTAGAAGTCCAAATCAAATTGTTGCCAGGGCAATGCTCTATCCAGAGTGTCTAGCAGAGGACTGTTCTTTGCCTCTTTCTGCTTCTCAGGCATTCCTTGACTTGCTGCAATCTAACTCCAGTCTCTGCCTCCATCTTTCACATGGCCATCTCCCTGTGCCCTGTGCATCTGTGTTTTCACAGGGTGTTCTCCTTTCTCTGTGTCATTGTCCAAATTTCCCTCTTCTTAGAAGGACACAAGTTATATTGGAAAAGGACCTATCCTAATGACCTCAATTTATCTTGATTACATCTACAAAGACCCTACTTCCAAATAAGGTCATATTTAAAGGTACTGAAGATTAAGACATACATACATACATACATATATATGCATACATATACATACATACATATTACACACATACATATATGCATACACATATACATACATATATACACACATATATACACATACATATATATGTATGTATATGTATGTATTGTGGTACTGGGGTTTGGACTCAGGACCTCATGCTTGCTAGGCAGCATTGAGCCATTCCACCAGCTCTAACATATTTTTGGGAAACACAATTAAACTCATTAACAGTAATTACCAATATGTTAAATCTTGAGTCTGACATTTTATTGTTTTCTATTTGTTTCTTCTGTTTTTCTTTTCTTGATTTATTACAGGTTACTTAAATAGTTTTTAGAAGTCTATCTTGATTTTTTTTTTGTCTTTTTTTTTTTTTGGTGGTGGTGATGGTACTGGGGTTTGAACTCAGGGGCTTACACTTGCCAGGCAGGCAACTCTACCACTTGAGCCACTCCACCAGTCCTTTTTGTCTTTTTTTATGGCAGTACCAGTGTTTGAACTCAGGGCCTTATGCTTGCTACACAGGTGCTCTACCATATGAACCACTCCACCAGCCCTTATTTATGGTATTATTTTGAAGCAGAGTCTTAGCTATGTAGCCCAGGCTGGCCTCAGACTTGTGATTCTTCTGCCTCAGTTCCTAAGTACAAGGATTACAGGCCTGCCTCACCATGCATGCCTACATACATGTAATACTGTATCAGATGGTGCTATAATTTTTACTTTAGCTTTCAAATACAATTTAGAAACTCAAGAAGATAGGGTACCCCTATTTTTGCCTATTCCAATATCCTTTCCTCCCTAAGTTCCAGGCCTTCCCTTACTTCCCTTCTGTTTAGAACTTCTCTAGTCATTCTTTAAGGGCACGTTTGCTAGCAACAAATTCTTTTATGGTACAAACAGACTTCACTGATTGCAAAGGTAAGTGGAAGACAGGAGGACATACCTCAGCTCTTGTTCCTGGGGCAGTGTCTGCAGACTAGGTCGCTGCCCTTCCTAATTTCCTTTTATCTGAAGGATACTTTTGCCAAATATAGAATCTGTGGTTGTCAATTCTTTTGAAAGATAATACTTATTTTATGGAGTTTGGGAATGTAGGTGAGTGGTGGAGCATTACTTCAGGATGCACAAGGCTCTGGGTTTGATCCCTAGCATCACAAAAAATAAAAAAATTATTTTTAGAACAGTTTTAGATTTCCAGAAAAATTACAGATAGCACAGAGTTCTCACATACCCCATATCTTACATTAGTGTAGAAATTGTGTTACAATTAATGAAGCAATACTGATACATTGTTGTAAAAGTCCACACTTTATTCAGAGTCCCTTAGTTTTTATCTAATATCCTTTATCTGTTCCAAGACATGATCCAGAACACCAAATTACATTTGGTCACTGTGTCTCCGTGGGTTCCTCTGGACTGTGGCAGTTTGTCAGACATTGATTGGTTTTGATGACCTTGATGGTTTTGAGGAACACTCATCAGCTGCTTTGAAAAGGACTGGAATTCATCCCATACATATCTCAAGGTTAAACTGAGCCTATGGATTTGGGGAAGGAAGACAAATTTTCATCACGTCATACTACGAATATCTACAATTAAAATGACCTACCACTGTTGACATTGACCTTTCTCATCAGGCTGAGATAGTGCTGTCAGCCTTCTCTACAGTAGTTACTCTTTTTCTCACTTGTATGCTATACTTTTGGAAGTCATTATGTGCACTCAAACTTAAGGGACAGAGAACAGAGTATCTATAGAAATTATTTAGAATTCTGAATGAAAGACTTATCTCCTTTCCCTCCTGTATATGTGTGTGTGTGTGTGTGTGTATGTATGTATCTGTGTGTCCATGCATCTAACCAACCAATCATCTATTTATGTCAGCATGGACTCATGAAGTATTTTATACTTTGGGTTACAGTGTAGTACTACTTGATTTTATTACTCAAATTTCTCTAGGTTTGAACATTGGGAGCTCTTTTTTTTTTTTTTTTGGTACTGGGGATTGAACACAGGACCTAAGTGTTCTACTACTTGAGCAATGTCCCCCAGTCTTCCTGTGCCCTTTATACCTACCCTTACCATTGTTTTTCTTTGGGAGCATTTCTTTACTTTCTAGCACAACTAGATGTTCCACACGCATTTTGTATACTTCTTTCCACAACCCAACAGTTCATTTTATTTCTACACTTGAAAAACGTTGTGTCACTTTATTCTGGCCTGCATGATTGCGTGTGGAAAACCTTTCCTAATTCAAATTGGTGTTGTCTTATAAGAAATACATCTTTTCTCTTTGGTGAACTTCAAGATTTTTCTTTGATGCATGGGTTTGGATTTATGGCAGGTCCGTCCCCCTAGGCCTCTCATAGTGTCCCATGCCAGAGCAAACTGTGGCTCCAAGCTTGGCCTTTGCTTGTAGGTTGCTGGCACTGATATGGGTTGCACAGTGGAAGAAAAAGAAAAACATTTTTTTTGTACTTTGTTTTCTGAAGATTAATTGTGATGGGTCTTGGCATGAATTTCTTTGTATCTCATTCTTTCTGTATACTCTTACATGTGGAATAGTGGAATTGTGTACCACAATTAAGAATATATGCCATAGAAATGGAACCACCAATATAAATATATGCAGTGAAAGGATATTTATTATAGCAGTATTGTTAGTGTGAAAAAATCGAGACTATAGGGTCAAAGAAGATGTATTATTAATTTTGGGGGTTTTTCAGTGACGCAGGTTGAGATAATCCTGTTTCTCAATTTATAGTATGCTATCATTTTTGATCTGTGCCCATTTCCTCCTTCACATATTCCCTCTATACGCTATATATTTTTATATATTCCCTTTCAGCTCTATTCCCCATTCCCCCGTGCCCTCTCCATCCCATAGACAGCCATTGCTTGATGTATATTATATTGTTTGAATGTATTCTTTAAAGTGCAACTGTTATTTTATGTGTGTGCATTTTGAAATGCATAATACTGCATTAGACTTTTTAGTGTTTCCTTTTTGCTCCGTATCCTGTGGTAAAAGCCATTCCTGTTGCTATGTATACATATAATGCATCCCTTCTCACAGCTGCTTGATACTGCAAGGCATACACCATTTTCCCTATCGTCTTCTCCAATGATGGGCAACCAGATTACCTTCAACTTCTTGTTGCCACCACCAACAATGTGATGAACATTGTTGTACATGCAGCCTAGGGCCTGTGCAGGAGTTTCCTTAGTATATAAGGGACATATACATATTCTATATTGTAATAGATATCGCCACATTACTTTCCCCAAATGTTACATAGTTCTACCCGCAGTGCACAAGGCTGCTGGTTTCTATGAATCTTCACCAACACTGGATATTATCATTTTCACTAATTTTGGCCAGTTTTGTGAGAAACATTGCATTAATTGCTTTAATTTATGTTTCCCTGAATACTAGGTGAAGTTGAGCAGCTTTTCATGTTTTTGGCAAGCTGAATTTCTTCTGTAAATTGCCTTGTTTCAAACCGAGTTCTGAACATATTAAATTTATAGTGAGAGCAGTGAGAAAACAGCAGAACAGCAAGCTTTGAAAAGCTTGCAGTTTGAGCAGAAAAGAAGCACAAGGCAAGTCAGAGCCAAAGAAAGTGTGGCTGCTGAAGAGACTAACGCCATTAAAAAGAAGCCAAGTACTTTGCGTCAGGACAATAGGAAAGATGCCCTGAAAGACTTTTCTTTGAGAAACAGAGCTCTAGACCAATCTAGAAACGTGTATCACTACCCCCATCATCCCTTTCCCCCTCATTCAGCTATTCAGGTAGTCAAAAACCCAGATGTCATCCACATTATGCTGGCTTTGCAGGCATATAGAATGCAAGAATTACTCAAGGTCATGGATGCTTCCACCCAGATTGCAAAGGAAAGCCTGGGAAGCCAGGTAATATGTGGCAGGGTCAGAAACTTTGTAGGCAGCCCCTGAGAGAGTATGTGTGAAGCCATAAAGGTGAAGCCTAAACTGCACTGGAGCTCCCAGGATGTTGGAGATAACAGGAATATCTGCCGAGGAACGCCATAGGCAAGTAACAGAGCCAGCCCAAGAGAGAGGGCAGGTGCGCTGTAATTGCTAGGGCTGTAGGGGCGGGGCTTCCACACCAGATGGAGCTCACAGCACTACATCACTTGATGAACATGGATCTACGGGATTTAATGCTAGTCCTGCTGGATTTTGGTCTTGCTTTGGTCCTATTCCTTCTTTCTATGCCCCCATTCCTCCCATTTGGAATGGAAATGTTTACTCTGTGCTACTGTAATGTGTTTTTGACTTTGCAGTGACTCACAGACTAAAGAGTTTGCCTTTAGTCTCAGAAGAGACTTGGACTTTTGAACAGTGTTGGAACAGTTAAGACTATAGGGTCTTGGGGTGTGGCTCAAGCACAAGGCCCTGAGTTCAAACCCCAGTACCACAAAAAAAAAAAAGAGCATGGGGGAGAGATGACCCAGACATTGTATGCACATAAGAATAAAAGAAATTTTTTAAAAAGAAAACAAATAAGCAAAAAAAAAAAAAGAAGAGTATGGGGACTCTTGGAGATGGACTGAACACATTTTGCATTATGAGATGAACATGAACTTTTTGGGGGCTGGGGTAGAATGCTACGGTTTATGGAGGTGTATTTGGGTGTCAAGTTGATAAGTAATGGGCTCGTGATGGTTAAATTTGATTGTCAACTTGATTGGCTCAAGATGTGCCTAGGAGATTAGAAAAGCACAGCTCTGGGTGTATCTGTGAGGGCTTTCCAGAGGGGAAGACCCTCCCTGAATGTGGGTGGCACCATCCCAAAGGCTGGTGCCCAGATGGAATAAAAGGGGAAAAGGAGGCCTGGTGCCAGTGGCTCATGCTTGTAATGCTAGCTACTTGAGAGGCTGATACTGGGAGGATTTCAGTTTGAGGCCAGCCAAGGTAAATAGTTCACAAGACCTCCATCTCCAAAATAACTAGAACAAAATGGATTGGAGGTATGGCTCAAGCAGTAGAGCACCTGCTTTGCAAGTGTGAAGCCCTGAATTTAAACAGTCCACAGTTGGTGAAATGGCTCAAGTGGTAGAGTGTCTGCCTAGCAAGCATGAGGCTCTCAGTTCAAAGCCCAGTACCACAAAAAAAAAAAAAAAAAGAAAAGAGAGAGAGAGAGAGAGAAATAATCGCCAAACCCCAGCTCATCAAAAAAAAGGGGATTGGGGAAGGAGAATGCCTGTGTATTTTCTCTTTCTGCTTCCTGACTGGCATGATGCTCTGCTCTGCCACACCCTCCCCACCATGTTGGAACTGAAACTCTGAAACTGTGAGCTAAAATAAATCCTTCAAGTTGTTTTGCACAGGCATTTTGTCACAGCAACAAAATACTAACAGATCACCCTAGGCAATTCAACATATGAGCCTATAGCTCCAAAGAGAATTAGAGTTGGAAGATAGAAAATCAGGAGTTGACAGTTTATAGATAACAGCCTAAATAGCCTGTGTGGGATCTAAAAGACAGGATCATCTTTGAAAATAATATAAAATGAGAAAAGAGCTGGATAGACCCCCTGCATATTCAATAATGCTATGGCTTGAATATATATTTCCCAAATTCATGTGTTGGAAACTTAATTCACAAATTCATATGTTAGTGATATTTGGAAGTGAGACATTTAGAAGGTGATTGGATCACAAGGACCTTGCTGTCATGAATGGATTAATCCACTTATGGATTAGTGGAGTGACCTTTTTAAAAAGTTTTTTTTTGTGCTTTATTACTTTTTCTTAAATAAAAGCTACTCTTTCTGGCAAGCTTTCTCTGTCTCACCATGTGATGTCCTCCACCATGTTATAAGGCAGGAAGAAGGCCTTCACTAGATGCCAGCTCTTGAACTTTACAGCTTTCAGAAACATGAGCTAAATAAACCTCTACTCTTTATAAATTACCCAGTCTCACATATTTTGTTATAGCATCATAAAATGGACTAAGACAAATATTAAGCAGCAGATAGAGAAGGAGCCAGGAAGAATGTAAAAAGGAAAAGTCACAGAGGAGGATGTGATCATCGACATAGAAGGCTACATACAGGGCTAGTGAGGCTAAGATTTGGCAATTAGGATATTACTTGTCACTTTAGTGAAGGCATTCCAATAATACAGTCAGGACAGGACGTCCAGAGGAGACTCAAAGGTGAGGAAGTATAGTAGTCCCCACAGTTTTGCTTTGCATCCAGGATTTTTGACTACCTGTGGTCAACCTTGGTCTGAAAATATTAAATGGAAATTTCTAGAAATAAACGATTCATAAATTTTAAATTGAGCACTATTATGAGTATTGTGATGAAAGTATTGAAATACTGTGCTAGCCCACTCCATCCCTCCTGGTGGTCAGATTGACTGTGTGGTATCATGATAATTGTGTTCAAGTAGCCCTTATTTTACTCAATAATGGCCCCAAAGTGCAAGAGTAGTGATGCTGGCAATTCAGATATACTAAAGAGAAGCCGTGAAGTTCTTCTTTTAAGTATCATCACACAGTGTCACAAGAAGGGTGAGTATAGAACAATAAGATCTTTTGAGAGAGAGCGACAGGGAGACAGAGAGCGACAGAGAGACAAAGAGAGAGCAAAAGATGCCACACTCACCTAACATTTATCATAGCATATTGTTGTCATTATTCTATTTGATTCATGTCTTATAGTTCCTAATTTATAAATTAAACTTTGTACAGGAATGTACAGAAAGAAAATACATAGTATATATAGGATTTAGAACCAGTGTCAATTTCAGGCATCCTGAAAGACTAGTGTAGATACGGTGAGAACCAGGTGATCCTTTAAAGAAGTTAGGATGTAAAGGGAAGGAGAGAGGGCAATCATTAGAGAGAGTATGCGGATTGGTACGGGCTTCATTTGTTTTAAGGAAGAGAAGTTTTGACCACTTGTACAGGCTAGGAGGAGATGTGAGAGAGACAAGAGGAAGAGAGGTTATTTTAAAAATGTTGGAAATAGAACTCTGGATTTCCCTTCCAAACTTGCTTCTCCCTGAGACTTTCCAATGTCAGTAAAAGGCACTGCTGCCACTTATTTGCTCCACCCCCAGACCTAGACACCACCCCGAATCCTCCCTTTCTCTTACTCTATCTCATGAGCCAATGTTGGGAGAGCACTTACACACTCTAATGATCTAAGAACTTTACCTTGCTTCCCTCCCAGAGCAGGATTTTTGGCATGATGCAGGTCAGGGTCAGGGAGAGCGCAAGCTTTTTATTTCCTAACTGTGTACCAGGGTAATAGTCAATTTTGTGAGTGTGTGTGTGGCGGGGGGTGCTGGGGATTGAACGCAGTGCCAAGTACTCTACTAGTGAACCACACTCACCAAACTTCTTTTGGTGATTAAGAACAGTATGTTGGCTTTAGTGTGTATTTGGAATGAATGATGAGAAGCACTGGCAAAATAGCACAAGCTGATTATGGGATATACGTAGCTCTTCTTTGCAATAGGTATTGACTCTGATCTTTTTTCCAGTTCTCTGGTAATGAAGAAGGAGGATTATGCTCTAACTAATAAGAAGAGGAAGTGTATGGGTTAGGGAAGAAAATTAGCCTGTGTTTGAAAATCTGCTGGGTGTTTCAAAGCTCACTAGACTTGAATCTTCAATAGCAAGGACTCTGTCCATACCCTGACTATCTGGCACATAGGGTAGGTGCTCAATAATTGTTTGAGCTAAACTGGTAAATGACCTCATTCAATCCCTGGGACAACTCTATGAGGTAAGCATTCTTACCCACATTTTACTGATTAAGTTTTGGAGAGTTTTGTAACTAGTCCAAGTTGACTATCTCCCTCCTCCTGATTTACATACGGGAATGTGTATGCACAGACTATACTCATTCTAGAAGAGTCGGGGGTTTGGGGTGAGGACTGAGTGAGGCTAAAGCAGTTTCTGGGCACTGGAACTCGACATTTGTTGTGGGTGCCTGTCCTGTGCTTTGTCTGATGTTCCACAGTATCTCTGGCCTCTATCCACTGGACGTCAGTGACAAGCCCCACCCTGTGTTTTGACAACCAAAAGTCTCTGCAGACATGGCCAACGGTTAAACTCCCCTGTGGTTGAGAACCCGATAAGACCACGAAGGAGCCTCTTTATACTCTTCCTGTCTCTTCTCCCTCAAGTCAATGGCAGACTACCTGATGTGAGCACAAAGTGACCTTAGTCAGTGCTAAGTCTTAGCCTTTTTTCTGTCCTTTACACTCTTCTTACTATGTTAGAAATTTCTTTTTATTAGTGTATGTTAACTGTACAAAGAGTTTTCATTGTTATATTTTCATACATGTATGTAATGTACTTTGATCACATTCACCTGCTACTCTTTCTCTGTTAGAGATTTCTGTTTTCTAAACTGGGCATAGTGCTGCATGTCTATAATCCCAGGCAGGAGGATTGAGAGTTCAAGGCCAGCCTGGGCTACACAGCAAGACCCTAGCTCAAAAACAATTGTTTTTCTCTCATTTGCATCCTCCATGCCCACTTCCCCCTTTCTCCCCTATTACCCAAGTTTGTGCTTTGTATGAGAACAGCACCCCATGAGCACTGGAAATGAAGTAACTCATAATGTATTATTAGAATTATCAGAATTTTCTGGTAAAATCCAGGTCCCTTCTGCTACTAAACTTTACTCTAGGCCCTGAGGCTGACTGGCTCTCTCCCCACATCTCTGCTTCCCTGTCATGGTCTTCTTTGTCATAAGGAGATGACAGTCATATTTGTGGAATTCCATCCTGGTTTAAAAAAATGTGGCCGAGTCATGTCTGTCTGTATCCAAGCCCTTTGCCTTACCTTCACTCCTGCAGATCTCCAGCTAACATCGGTCAGCATCCTGGGAGGGTTGGGAGGGTGGATTGGCAGATTTAAAAAATTAACCAAGCAAAAACTGAAAAAAAAAAAAAACTCTGGCTATTCAATTAAATTTGAATTTCAATCATGTGTGTCCCAAATACTACAAATATTTAAAAATTCACTCATTGCTTACCTGAATTTCAAACAACTAACTTTCATCTGAGTATCTTGCCTGGAGGGCTTATCAAAACAGATTGCTGGGTCCCACCCCCCACAAATTCCCGCTAGGTAGGTCTGGATGGGGCTGGAGAATTTGTGTCTCCTGATTCAGGGACCACACTTGTGAGAACATCTGTAATACAGGAAAAATAGCAAAGGACAAAGGGGTTGCCCTGTGAAGGCTTCTACTCACAGCATCAACACAGAAGGCAAGAAAATGGCTAAAACTTAGAGTCGGGTTTGCTTTTTTAAGCACTGAATCCCCTGACCAGAAATGCATGTGTGAAGATATTTGAGTTTTTATGACTGTGAAAAACTGGATTTTGAATAGCAGTTCAAAAGTAGTATGATAGTCAGTTTAGAAACTATTCTTAGTGTTTACCTATGCCTAGTGTTAGTCCCTGCTCCTTTTTGGTTAAGTCAAGGAGAATGTTTCAGTATACAAACTGAAGGTTTCTTGAGAAGTGTGGGACTTCCCCCCTCTGTCTTGGTTTTTCTTTCTTTTTTTTTTGCTAATTACAATAATAATATATAGTCATTAAATTTCAAATATAGAAAGCTACAACTTTGAAAGGAAAAATTCTCTGCAATCACAGGCCCAAGAGAGAAACTCTGTTGACTACTCTATATTTATGTGGAGGCCCTTTGCATAGTGCTAATATATAGAGTTTATTTTTTAATGAAAATTGGATCATAGTAAGCATACTTTTCTGAAACATTTTAAAATTTTACTACTGAGTTTGGACATCTGCCCATACTAGTACATATAGATCTAATTTTTAAATTAAGATATTTAAAAAATCAGAGTAATGCATACATCATGAAAAAATCATATAACACAAAAGGATTTTTTTTTGAGACAAGGTCTCACTATGTAGGTCAGGTTGGCCTTACACTCAAGATCTTTCTGCCTCAGCCTCCTAAGTGCTGGGTTTATAGATATGTACCACCATGCCCAGCAAAAGGATTTTTTTACAAAAGGGTTTTAATGATGTCACTTGACCCCTATGCCCCACCCCAGTTCTGCTCTTCAAAGACCATGACTTTTTAAATAATTTCTCGTTTCAATTCTTCTAGTAGTTAGCTCCATAATTTTAAATAACATGCTTATTCTGCTATGTCCTTGACGCATCAACTTCAGATCTACTTTCTCACTCTAACTGCTCCCCTAGCGCCTCTAAGTTTTGGAGTTAAACTAGTTTTAAGGTTTCTATAGACTATTCTTGTCTTTTTGGAGGTGGAGTCTTGCTATGTTGCCAGGCTGACCTGGGTCTCCTGGGCTCAGCTAATCCCCTTGCCTCAATCTTCCATGTACTGGGATTACAGGCACATTCTACCATGCTTGACTAATTGGTTAATGGGTTTTTTTCCCTTTTCCTTTTTTCTGGCAGTGCTAGGAATGGAACCCAGGGTCTCACTAGGCAAGCACTATGCTACTGAGTTACACCCTCAACTTTTCTCCATCTTTTTTTTCTCTTGCCATTTATTTACTAAAGAAACTGGGCCTGTAGTGTCTCCCAGTCTGGATTTTTGCTGATTGCCTCCCCATAGAGTAGTTTACCATGCTCTCTGTGCTGTTTTCTTTATGTTAGTAGTTGGCTCTACAGGCTTGGTCAGGCTCAGGTGTGAGGGTCTTGGCAGGACCACTTCATAGGTAAGATGATGCTATGCTCTCCACTACAAGGCACAGACCATCCAGTTCTCTATTTTGTGTGATGTTATCACCCATTTGATGCTCACCTAGATCCATTTATTCATTAAGCTTTGTAAAAATGGTAATATTTGAATTCTATTCATCTTATATTTGCTGGAATAAAGAGAAACATTGCTTCCTCTATTATTATTATTATTTTTTGCCCAATGGTGTAGTTTGTTAAGAAAAGCAGTATAAATGCTTGGTTTTTCTCTTTAACATTTCTGAAATAATGATTTGGTTCCCTATTCCAAAAATGTCAGCAATAAAACCCCAGAATCATTATGAATACATGTATTTAAGCATAATTGATACTTGAGGCTTAGCCTATATACTTCCTGGCTGAGACTTGGAATCAGTCACTTCTCTAAAAAAACCCTGGTTTCTTTTTAGTGGGAAATAGCCCTGTCTGGATGTGCTCCTAGGTACTGTTCTGATCACTGTTGCCAAACCTTTTAAGGGAAAATGTAACAGGAGTAGATACTGATATGCTGTTTTCCAAGTCAGCTCTGCAGGCTTTCTCTTAACTTTCTCATATCTGAATCTCCTTTCTTTTCATACTTGTGAATCCTTATTTCCAAGAATATCAGAGACAACGATTTGAAATCTCACATAATTACTCACTTGCTTTATCCCCTGTAATATACACAACTGTCTCAGAATATTAATATTAATACTACCACCACTAATATGATTACCAAACAGCAAAACATGTTTTCCATATCCTCTCTGCACTCTTTAAACTATGCTCCTTTACTTACAACCTTCATTGAATCTTAGTTCCATGAGTACCTATGGGTATTTATACTTAGGGTTTTTTTTTTTGAGATCCTGGGGATGGAATCCAGGACTTTACACATGGTAAGTAAGCACCCTACAACTGAGTTTCATCCCCGGCCCTGTTTGGTTAATTTAATGCTCACAAGCAGTCCCTTCGTCAATGTTTTTCTAGTTGTTTTTGTTTTTCTGGAATTTGTTCTGTGCTGGATTCCCTTAGGAAGGGCTCACAAGAGCAGTATTTCCTGAGTGATTGCATGTTGACAATAGTTTGTAGCCTCTATCCTTGAAATATTAGTTTGCTAGGGGTGTCACAGAAAATACCACAGACTGGGTGACTGAACCAACAGAAATGTATTTTCTTAGTCCTGGAAGCTAGAAACCCAAAGTCAAGGTGTTGGCAGGTTTGTTTTCTCTAAATCTATACCTGGCTTGCAGATAGCTGCCTTCTCTTGCTCTGTCCTCACATGGTCTTTTTCTCTGGTGTCTTTTTTAAAATTACATTTTTACTTCTTTTTTTCTCTTTTTTGGCAGTACTGGGGCTTGAACTCAGGACCTTGTGATTGCTAGGCAAGCACTCTGTCATATGAGCCGTGCCCACAGCCCTGCTTTGCTCTAGTTATTTTTCAGATAGGGTCTTTTTTTTTGCCTATAGCCAGCCTTGGACCTCCGTCCTGCGATCTATTCCTCCCGCAGAGCTCTGATTATGGCCTTGAGCCACTATGCTTGGCCTTATTTCTTTTGAGATAGATGGTATTGCTATACAGCCCAGATGGGCCTCAGACTTACTATCCTCCAAGTGTTGGGATTGCAGCTGTGTATCACCATGCCTGGCTTCGGTGTCTTTGTGTGTCCAAATGTCCTCTTTTCCTTTCTTAAACAGTGCTGGGGATGGAACTCAGCAAATGCTAGGCAAGTGCTCTACCACTGAGCTACACTGCCAGATCTTCTCTTCTGATAAACACACAGGACAAATTGAATTAGAGCTGGAGGCAAAGATCAGGAGGATCGTGGTTTGAATCGAGCCAAGGGCAAGTAGTTCTTGAGACCTTATGTTGAAAACAAACCTCATTACAAAAAAGGGGTTGAAGGAGTAGCTCAAGAGGTAGAGCGCCTGTCTAGCAAGTGTTAGGCCCTCAGTCCAAACACCAGTGCCACTAAAAAAAAAAAGGATAAGTTGAATTAGCAGCCTTGTTTTAACTTAATCACTTCTTCAAATAGTCTCATTCCTAGTACTGGGAGTTAGGGCTTTAACATGGAAACTTTTTTTGATGGGAGGGATGCAGTTTGACTCATGACAGTTAGTTTGGCAACAAATGAAAGTCACTGGCTTACATTTTTTTTTTCTGTGTGTCTTGAATACATTACTTAATTTTCTTCTGCCACAAACTATTGCTATCAATATATCTGATGATTGGCTGATTTTCTTTCCCTTGGTCACTTTGCCTGAATGCAAAAGGTTTTCTTTCTCCTTAAAATCTAATAATGTCTGGGGTGGGGGGAAGGGGGAGGTGGCACAAACAATGCATACACATGTAAGTAAATGTAGAAACGGTAAAATAAAAGGAGAGAAAAAAATCTAGTAATGTCTCAATGTTGGTCATTTTGTGTTGATATTCTCAGGGATACAAATTGTCTTTTTAATATGCTGTTTGAAGTCCGTTAAAAGTTATTTCAGGAAAACTTTCTTGTAGTCTTTATTATTATTATTAATATTATTGGTTTTCGTTTTTTCTTTAACTATCTTCTAAATGTATTGCCTTCTCAAATCCTTTTTATCTCTCTTTCCTTTTTCATTGTCTTTTTTTTTTTAAACATGGAACGCTTCACAAATCTGCGTGTCATCCTTGCGCAGGGACCATGCTAATCTTCACCGTATTGCTCCAATTCCAGTATATGCGCTGCCGACGCGAGCACTCCTTTTTCATTTTGGATTTAAAAGTTTTCCTTCTTTTCGTCCTCTATTTCTCTAAAGACATTATATTTTGGGCTTAATTTGCTCTTGCACTCCTGGCTTAGAATTCATTTCTAATTTTTTCTCTTATATCCAATTCTTTCCTTAGTTCTATTACCTAATTTTTGCATTTCTCTAATTCTGGTTTATGTTGTTCTCTCCTATCGTTTACTTGCTTTGAAATAGTAGGTTATAGTTTTTATATTTTGTAGTCATATTTGTGCCATGCTTTCATTGTTAAGAGGTGTTTTCCTCATCATCTTGGCTTTTTTTTTCTAGAAAATGCAACCTTGATCCTTTATCTTGCTCATTTTTTTTTTGTAGTACTGAGGTTTGAACTCAGGGCCTTCACCTTGAGCCACTCCACCAGCCCTATTTTTTCAATGGACATTTTTGAGATAGGGTTTCGAGAATTATTTGCTGGGCTGGCTTTAAACTGAGATCCTCCTGATCTCTGCCTCCTGAGTAGCTAGGATTACAGGTGTGAGCCACTGGCGTCTGACTTATCTTGCTCATTTTTCACATGATTTAAAAATTTTATTTATTTATTTTGGTTTGTTGAGACAGGGTCCTGCTGTGTACCCCAGGCTAGCCTCAAACGCACAATCTTCCTTCCTCAGCCTCCCCAGTACTAGGATTATAGGCATGTATCACCATGTCCAGCTTTTTAAAATATTTCAGGAGGCTGTATTCAGAAGATTCTATTTTCATGGCTTCTAGCTCCCTCTTCTGTTGCTTTTGTGTAAGTTTTTTTTTTAATGTGGTCGCTCTCTCCCCTAAGTGAGTGCTGTTTGTTCTCACTTTCTCTTGCAGTGCTGCTTCGCTTGGGTGGGATTTCCAGCACTTTCTTCTCAGTAGGGGATTATCCTGGAATGAGCTGTAGCTGGTTAACTTGGAGAGTTCACGGTGCACAGTGCTCCATACTCGGATCACTTCAACTGCTTTAGGTCTTACCTGTTGTTGGAAGGTATCTGTAAGACCTCCTCCAGTTTCTGCTACTTTCCTCAAATTGGCCCTCTGAGCTTTGCAGTGAGTCACTTTGGTTACTGGGAACTCCCTGGTCTGCCAGAGGCATCAGTGCTTCCTTTGTTACAGCTGCTCATGATACACATGCCTTACAGCCATCGGGAGTTCGTATCCCTTCCTCACTTTTGGAGTCAATGGGGATACCTCGGGACTTAGCTTTGTGACAGGTATCATCCATGAGTTTTTGGGTGGCTATACCATGTTGTTGTTTGCTTGCTTGTTTGTTTGGAGCAGGGTTTCTCTATTTAGCCCAGGCTGGCCTTGAACTCCAGATCCTCCTGCCTAAGCCTCCTGAGAGCTGGAATTACAGGTGTACACCACCACGCCTGGCTCCTGATCTCTGTTTTTATGGGGGATTGGAAGAGAGGCTTTAAGAAACTATGCCACCCCCACCACCTCCCAAGAAATCTCTAACCCACTTAAAAAATCTTTTTGGTGGTACTGGGATTTGAACTCAGGACCTCACCCTTGCTAGGCAGGCTCTCTACCATTTAAGCCATTCCACCAACCCTGTTTTGTGTTGGGCGTTTTCAAGATAGGGTCTCTTGAACTATTTGCCCAGGCTGGCCTTGAACCATGATCCTCCTGAGCTCTGCCTCCTGAGTAGCAAGGATTACAGGCATGAGCCACCTGCGCCTGGCTCTAATTCACTAAAATTTAATTGTGATGTTGTAGCTCTCGTTTTTACACATTGTAAAAACAGTTTTAAATAAGCTTAAAAATATTAGTTATATGAAATAAAATGTACTTGGTGAATTTTGACAAATAAATACACCTGTGTAGCCCTCATCACTACCAAGAGAACATTGCTGCCACTCCTGAAACTTCACTTGTGCCTCTTCCCAGTCAGTCCTCTCCAACCATGGTCCCAGGCAACCATTCATCTACTTTCTGTCACTGCAGATTTGCCTTTTCTAGAATGTCATGTAAGTGGGACCAAACAGTTTGTACTTTTTTTGTGTCTGGATTCTTTTGCTTGTAATAACATATTTGATTATACACACACACACACACACACACACATGTATATATACATATTTGTCATATTTGTCAGGTGCAGTGGCTCATGCTGGTAATCTTGGCCACTTGGGAAATGGGGACTGGGAGGATTTTGGCTTAAGGCCAGCCCTGGAAAAAAGTTAGTGACACCCCATTTCAATCAATAAGATGGGCATGGTGGTGCCCTGCTGTGGTTCCAGCTAGGAGGGGTAGTAGGTAGGAATATCCTTGTCTGAGGTTAGCCCTGGGCAAAAATGCAAGACTGTCCAAAAAAAAAAAAAAAACTAAAGCCGAAAATGGCTTGGGGGCATGGCTCAAGAGGTAGATCGCCTGCCTAGCAAGTTTGAGGCCCTGAATTCAAAGCCCCAATGCCGGCAGAGAAATGTTATCTTCTTATCAGCAATTATGAGATCATGTTGCTCTACAATGTTGCCAAATTGGCATCTTCAATTTTGTTCTTTCTTTTGGCGGTACTGGGGTTTGAACTCAGGGCTTTGCGCTTGCTAGGCAGGCACTCTCCACTTGAGCCATGCCTCCAGCCCTTTTTGCTCTGGTTGGTTTGGAGATAGAGTCCTTCTTTTTGCCCAGGTTGGCCTGGACTGCAATCCTCCTATTTTAAGCTTCTGCTGTCACCGAAATGACAGGTGACACACCACCACACCCAGCTTTTCCTTAAGATGATGTTTCACTAACTTTTTCTCCAGGCTGGCCTCTAACAGTAATCCTTTCTATCTCAGCCTCCCAAGTAGCTAGGATTACAGGCGTGAGCCACAGGTGCCAGCTTAGTTTTTTTTTTTTAATTAACCTTTCAAGCTAGAGAGACATGTGTTTTACTAGTTCTGACAGTGACCTGATCATTTTTCTTATTATTTGTGGGTTTTTTTAAAGGCCTAGAGTAAAAGAACATTCTTTAAGAAAGTAATTGTGCTTGCTTCCACTAGGCTTCAGGATTTTTAGACTACCAGGTGGTATGTGTTTTCCTGGTTTTTGTTTTGTTTTGTTGGCGCTGGGAATTGAACTCAGGGATTTGCACATGCCAGGCAAGTGCTCTACCACTGAGCCACATGTGTTTTACCTATAAATGTAAGGTCCGGTTTAGTGTTCAGTTTCCTGGGAATATATTTATCCCCTCTGTTCTATTCTGTTCAGAGCCAACGCATCCTTTCCTTCAGTCTCTTTGGGTTGGGGAGTGGGTTGTGTGGGGGTCTACTCTTATTCTTACTTAAGATCGTAGCCCTTGCAGGATCCTGCTAAGACTCAAGAACACAGGACGAAGGCCTCTGTATAGACTCACCTCAGATGTTCTCATTTTTTGGGCAACTCACCCCTTTTTAGGTGCACCTTGAAAGGACATAGGGCTCCACAAATATTTTAGCTAGAGGTCACCAGGTTTTACAAATGCTCCCACATATATACCACATATCCACGTGAGTTTCATTTTATTTTCTCATTATGTTACCAGTCTTTTGATACCTTTTTTTGTGGTGGTGGTACTGAGGTTTGAACTCAGGGCCTCATGTTTGCTAGGCAGGTGCTCTACCACTTGAGCCACTCCATCAGCCCTACTTTGTGTTGGGTATTTTGAGATAGGGTCTCTCGAACTATTTGCCTTGGACTGGCTTTGAATTTCAATCCTCTTCATTTCAGCTGCCTGAGTACCTACGATTACAGGTGTGAGCACCCAGCCCCCAGCCCCCAGCCCCTTTGATACTTTTAATAAGATATTTTATGTTTTATTCAGTTTCTAAGTGGTTTTCTCTAAGAGGTTTGGTTCAGATACCTAATCTACCACACTACCAAGAATGGAAGCTGAGCTGGGCGCTGATGGCTCACGCCTGTAATCCTGGCTTCTCAGGAGGCAGAGATCAAGAAGATCACGGTTTGAAGCCAGCCCAGGCAAATAGTCCATGAGACCCTATCTCAAAAAATCCATCACAATAAAGGGCTGGTGGAATGGCTCAAGGTGTAGACCCCGAGTTCAAACCCCAGTCCCACCAAAAAAAAAAAAAAAAAAGAATGGGGATGATGGGCTCATACCTTGTAATCCCAGCACTCAGGAGGCTGAGGTAGCTAGCCTGGGCTACATAACGAAACCCTGCTTCAAAAACAAATCTCCCCTCATGTTTTTGTCATGATTTTCTTGCCTAGTTTTTTAGTTCATTTGTTGTTCTTGGGGTTTGTAACTGCTTTTTATATTTTCTTTTTGAGGAAAAAGATTTCTTCAAATCACCCATATTTTTTAGCTCCTTGCTCAATCTACCCGCTGGTTGGAATCTCTTTCATTCCTCTTGAGACATTCTTTCTGATTGTTTTGCAAGCCTCCTTCACAGTTGTCATCCTGGAATTTTGTTTTCTCACTGGATACGTGAGTTGAGTCTACTATTCCTGCTTTCCTATGTCTTTTTCTTTCTGAGATTTACCCTATTTTCCTAGAGTACATCTTTGAGTAACATACTAAGATTATGTAGGAGGTATTCTTTTTAGTCTTTACATTTCTGAAAATAACTTTTTATATTCGTACTGAATTTTTTGTGTGTGTAGTACTGGGGTTTAAACTCAGGGCCTGTATCTGGAGACACTCCATCAGAACCCCCCACCCCCTGCCTTTTTTGTGAAGGGTTTTTCAAGATAGAGTCTTGTGAACTATTTACCCAGGACTGGCTTCGAACTGTGATCCTCCTGATCTCTGCCTCCTGAGTAGCTAGGATTACAAGCGTGAGCCACCAGCCCCCGGCTTATTCATACTGGATTGAAGATTTAAATTCTAAATTAGGAATAGTTTTCCTTCACAGTTTTAAAATGTTGTTCTAGCATCCAGTTTTGCTAATGAGAAATCTGATGTTCATTTTTTTTTTTGCGTAACCTACATTTTCTTTTCTAGAAACAGTTAACAATTTTCTCTTTATTCCTGATAGTGCAAAATTATGTAGTGTCTAGATATGGGTCCTTTTTCTCCCCTTTAAGAGCAGTAATCCTTTACAAACTTCTCTGAAGTACCTGTTACTTCTGGGACTGATCCTGCCTGCGCTTGGCCTTTATTTTCATGATGCTGTTTGTCTTCGTAAATCTGGTGGTCCTTGATCAGATCTCTTATATTTAGAAACGAAAGAGCTGGGTGTGGTGGTACACATGTATAATCCCAGCACTCTAGAGGCTGAGGCAGGAGGATCACAAGTTTGAGGCCAGCCTGGACTATGTAATGAGATGCTGTCTCAAAAGATGAGAGAGAGAGAGAGAGAGAGAGAGAGAGAGACAGATAGGTTTCTCTACTTTGTCCCTGGGTCTCTCCATGACGACAGAGTCTGATGAAGACATCTGTGTAACAGGTCAGGGCTTGCTGCAAGCAGCTTTCTTTTTTGACTTGGATAGGAAAAGGTGCCTTTAGGTGGGAGGCCCCCAAATGCCAGATTGAAAAAAAGTTCGTTTGCTGAAGAAAACTTAACACTACCGTTAGTTTTCTCCACGTACTTTATTCTGTTACCTCCCCTCCCCTCCCCTCTTCTCTTCTCAGAACCCAGGCTAGCTTCAAACTTGCCACCCTCTCCCTATCGATTACAGTTGTGCACCACCATGCGTGGCTTATCGTTTCCTTTTTGGCTAGGAGGTAAAGACTTGGTTTGCTATGTCAGCTATGGGGATGGGGGTGGGAGCCAGTGGGGCATTTGTTTTGTAGACAGGCTTTCAATTCACCCCCAAGGTTTCAGACTCCCTTCTTATTTTGACCTTGAGTATTTTCCAGCTCTGGAGGGAGCCTCTCTGGTTTTGTGCCGGCGCGCTGGCTTGTTCCATCCCATTTCATCAGTTGACAGAGTTCCAATCTTCAGAAATTTGTTAAGCTCATTTTCTTCACTGTTAAGGACTTATTCCTTTATTACCATTTTAATGGGATGTCAAAGAAGGTAAATAAGCACATAACTTTAGTCAGACATCTTCAATTAGAAGCCTCTTATTTTTATAATGGCTTCATGGTAGACCTTTGTGCGATTAATAAAGTTTATTAAACACCCAAGTGATGGCCTTTGGGCTCTTTCCAGCATTTCACTATTCAAGCAAGGATGCACTGAGCATCCTTCGTATATGAATTTTGGGGCACCTGTGCAAGTATTTTCGTAAGCTGGATGCATAGACGTGAATTTGGTGGACATTGCCCAGTCACTTTGGTCAAGCACTGAGCTGCTTCCCTGTCCACCCAGCGGCAGGCAAAGCACCTCTTCCCACGTCTTCCCAACACTCTTAAACCCATCTGCTTTCTCATTGTTTTAATGTGTATTTATTTATTTTTATTGTTGTTTTCTATTTCTTTGTTTTTTAGTGAAAGTGATAGTAAAGTTTATTAGGAAAGGAAGACACTGTCAATAGACTGAAAGGTCATCTCTAGAGCGAGAACAAGAATGACCGTTTTTCTTTTTCTTTTTCTTGTTTTTTGAGGTGGGGTCTCACTATGTAGCCCAGGCTGGCCTGGAACTGTGATCCCCTTGCCTAGATCTAAATGCTGGAATTATCGGTGCGACATCATGCTCAGCTTAATTTGTGTATCTTAATTATGACTGAGGTGAAACATTTTTTTCATTAATCAATTTTTTCTGAGTGTTCTAAGATCTCTTTTTATTTTTGTTTCACAGTTCTGGCTCTGGGTTTACATCATCAGTAAGTTTGGAGCCTAGTATAGTGCTGTGTGCCTGCGATCCCAGCGCTCAGGAGGCTGAAGTAGGGGACCACGAGTTTGAGGTCAGCCTGGGCTACATAGTAAGATCCTGTCAAGAAAGAAAGAAACAATGTATACACTTGTGAGGAAATGTAAAAAAGGATAATAAAAAGAAAGAAGGAAGGGAGGGAGGGATAGAAGGAAAGAAGGAGGAAAATTTAGAGTATGCAGGGTGAAACAAAATTAAGCGAATCTCTTTTTTTTCCTCTTCATGCTTTCTGAGGCAAGGTCTCACCCTCCTCCCTTAGCCTTGCAGAGTGCTGGGAATTATAGGCATGAACTACCACACTCAGCTTTTTTTTTCTTGGCAGTACTGGGGTTTGAATTCAGGGCCTCATGCTTGCTAGGCAGGCGCTCTACCACTTGTGCCACTCCACCAGCGGTATTTTGTGTTGGGTATTTTCGAGATAGGGTCTTGTGAAGTGTTTACCTGGGGCTGGCTTTGAACTGAGATCCTCTAGATCTCTGCCTCCTGAGTAGCTAGGATTATAGGCGAGGCTCACATCCAGCTTCTAAGCAAGCTTCTGCGGAAGTGAATTTAGTAATGCAACATTTCTCAAACTAATCTGACCACAAACCTTTTTTCTTGGACACTCTTGAGGAACTAATTCTGAGGGACCAGTTCTGCTCTTATCTAGTAATGAACCCACTAAAATGCGTTCCATTCACCGTTGCATTTCCAGCAGCCAGTAACAGATATGTAACAACTGCTCAGTAAAAGTCATTGAATAAATATGTTAATAACTAAGAAATTAGCATTTCCTTAGCATGGCACTCAGAGAGTGTTCAAGATGCAGAATTACTGTATTTCATCTCATTTGAAACATCACTGACCAGAAGATGCATCAGTATGAAAGATTAAGATACTCTCAATTAAAAGTAATTTTAGCATTAGAATTTCTACTTCATGGGGGAGAGGGTGGGGGTGGGGGTCAAAGGGGAGAAATTACCCAAACAATGTATGCACATGTGAATAGATGAATAATTAAAAAAAGAATGTCATGAAAAATAAAATAAAGTAAAATAAAAAGACTTTTTCTATTTGCCCTAATCTAACAAAGTTATACACACAGAACCCCAGCTCCTGAAACATACGTAGTAAATAACATATTCTGCATTCAGAAAAAAAAAAGAATTTCTACTTCATAATTATTGAAGGTTCTCTTTAAGCCCTATTTAGAATCGAACCAATGTACAACACAAGCCTATTTGGAATCGTTGCAATGGATCCCTTCTGTATAATGAATACATCCTAAAAAAGAGACCTATTTAGAAGTGGGCTGTTATCACACACCGCTGTTTGAATGTTACAAAGAACACGGGAATTACATGATTGGTTAAAGCGCTCTAAAGCATCTTTCCCCTTGAGAGTGGATGCCTCTGAATCGCTTTTGGACTCAGTCGGCATGGTTTCTGTTTCCTGCATAACATTTTTCTCTGTGTCATTAAAAACATGGATGACTTCTGGGGGAAAAAAGACCAAGTATCCTAGCACTGTTTTCCTCCATATTGCTGGTACCCTTCTGCAAGTGCTTTCTTCATCTTACCAGAAGGTGTCAGGCAGTGACACTGCATCACATCTGCCAGGCCGCACCAACTGGCAGCTGCAGTTCAGTTTCAGAAAATGTAAAACCTGAAGAACCGGGCGTCTTAGGACCCGTGCAATATGCGACCAGATGCTATTCTTGTGCTCTTCCTGACTTCTGCAGCTCCAATTAGCTGAATTTCCTCTCTCTTTTCCCTTTGTCCAGCGGTCGGTATTTACTCTCCTTCCTTCCCTCCCTGTAGCCTCAGTCGGCCTGCTGACCCAGTCCTTGCTCACTCAGCAAGCCCGCAGTGTTTAGTGTCCTCTTGGAGAGACAGATGACAGTCTTAGAGCCTTGATGCGGCCTCTCCTCAGCGGGTCCCCTTCACTTCTGTCAGCCTCTGTGGGACGAGATTTCCAGAAATCTTTCTTTCTTGCCTCAGGCAGAACTTGCCCTTAGTTTATAATGGGTTTCCTCAGATGTGCAGCCCGAGCGAAACGCGTGACGCCCCTCCCGCCATGAAAAAACACTGGAACCCAGTGACCTAGCGCCCTTTTATAATTACTGCCCTCGGCTCCATCCTCCACGACGCTCTGCAAGTCTTCACTTTTCTTCCGTTGCCTGCTGCATCCTCGCTCCCTCCTGTTCTGTACATGTCTCTGTGTCTCCTTCATAAAAAAGGAAACAAAATACTAGCTCCCCGTTGGGCGCCTGTGGCGGGCGCCTGTGGCACACGTCTGTAATCCCAACTACTCAGAAGGCAGAGACCAGGAGGATCACGGTTCGAAACCAGCCTGGGCAAATAGTTCACGAGACCCTATCTTGCAAAACCCTTCACGAAATAGTGCTGGTGGAGTGGCTCAAGGTGAAGGCCCTGAGTTCAAACCCCAGTACTGCAAACAAACAAAAAATCCCCTCCCTCATAGTTGAGTTGTGCTTATGTCCGAGTTTCCCTCCCTCTATGAAATATGAAAGGGTGGTCACCCGACCTGTGCTCAGCGTCCTGGGTCCTTGTGGTAGGTCCCTACTACTTCTTCCTCTTTTCTTTCTCCATACTGGGATTTGAACTCAGGGCCTTGTGCTTTTGAGGCAGGCACTCTACCACTTGAGCTACTCAGCCAGCCCCTATTTCTTCTCTTTCTTATTTCTTCAAACTCTCTATCTCCATCATGGATTTTTGTCCTCAGCTAGTAAACATGTTACTGAATTCGCTGTCTTATGAGAAGAAGTATACTTCATTAATTCTACATCTACCTTTAATTTATTTTCTTTCTTTTATAAGTAAAATATTTAAATGATGTTTATTTATGAAAAAGGAATAAAATAAACACAGAATTATCATATGACTCAGCAATTCCACTCTAAGGTATATACTCAAGAAAAATGAAAACATACATCCACAAAAACCTGTACATAATATTGTTAGCATCACTGTTTATAATAACCCAAGATGAAAATAATGCAAATGTCTACCAATTGGTGAACACATAAATAAATTATGGTATATCTATATAATCAAATATTGTTCATTATAAAGAAAGAAATTACTGGAAGCTGGGTATGGTGGCACATGCCTGTAATCCCAGCACTCTGGAGGCTGAGGCAGGAGTATCTTGAGTTTGAGGCCAGCCTGGGCTGTACAGGGAGACCTTGTCTCAAACCAAACAAACAAACAAAAAAAACCCCAAAAGTATGGGTATGCATCACAAGGTGAACCTTGAAAACTGCATGCTAAGTGAAAGAAGCCGGTTGCAGAGCAGAACGTATGATTCTATTTATATGAAATTCCAGAACCAGCAAATACACAGACAGAGAGGAGATTAGCGGCTGCCAGGGACTGGGAGAGTTAGGAGGAAATGGGGGTTAATTGCTAATGAGCATGGACTTTCTTTTGAGATGATAAAATGTTCTAAAATTGATTGTTATGGTGCTCGCACAGCTCTGTGAACATACTAAAAACACTAGTGAATTGTACGCTGAAGTAGGTGGGCTCGTGATATGTGAATTATAGCTCAACAAAGGAGTTTTCTAAAACTATGGAAGAATTTTTAAATGAGAGAGAGCTTTAGGTTTGGGTAGATACACATATATAGCCAGTAAATAGATTGATATGTAGACCTCAATACACATCAGTAATTGAAAGGAGATCTAAGAAACGCGTGGTTTCTCCAGCCTGCCCTTGAGCCTGCATCACAGCCACTGGAGGATCGATTGAGCCCAGGAGTTTGAGACCAACCTGGGCAACATAGCAAGACCCTGTCTCAAAAATAGAAAGGAAGGAGGGAGGGTGGGAAAGAAGGAAGGAGGGAAAGAAGGAAGGAAGGACAGAGGGAGGGAGGGAAGGAAGGAGAGAAAGAAAAAAGAAATAATGTGCCATTTTGCTATAAAGGGACGAAATTATACTATACATTAAATATATGCACAACTGCTCCTGCATGCATAGTTTACCTCCACACTTTTTCTCACCTAGGATTCAGAGAAGAAAGCCCTACAGAAAAGTATTATGTGACTTTTCTCAACCCTTCTAGAAGCTGCAGATAAGTAATACCACACTAGATTCACGGGAGAAGAATGTATTCATCACGCACAATGGACACACAGGGCTCTGAAAACCCTGGTTGATCCTGGACTAAAGATGGGAGGAAGATTTTTTCTGGCACTGTATGCCCTTTTGGGCTGTTTGAATTTTTGGACCATTCTTCTTTCTGCCTCTATAAATTTCACTACTCTACAAACCTCATATGAGAGGAATTTTATGCTATTCATCCTTTTTCTACTGGCTTATTTCTCATAGTATAAGATCTCCAAGTTTCATCTATATTGTAGCATGTATCCATAGTTCCTTCTTAAAGGCTGTATACTATTCCACTGTGTGCATATACTACATTTTGTTTACCTATCCATCTGTTGATTGACACTTGAGTTGCTTTTGCTTTATGACTATTGTGAATTATAATACTGCTATGAACATGGGTTTGCAAGCATATGATCAGGTCCCTGCTTTCACCTTGTTTGAACATATACCAAGAAGTGGAATTGCTGGATCATACAGTAATTCCAAGTTTAAGGTTTTGAGGAATCGCCGTCTTGTTTTCCACAGTGACGATACAATTTCGTATTTGCACCAGCACGGCATGAGGGCTCCAGTTCCATCACATTCTCACCAACACTTGTTAATTTCAGATTGATTGCTTTATACAGTGTAAAACTGTAACCCAGGGCCTCCTAAGTGCTAGGCATGTGCTCTGCCACTGAGCCACACCCCTAGCTCTCTGGTGGGTTTTTTTTTTGGTTTGTTTTTGGTTTGTTTGCTTGGTTTGGTAATAGCCATCCTAGTGACTGTGATGTGGTTATGTCCTTATTGAGTTCTAAGAGCTCTTTATATATTCTAGGTTCAAGTCTCTTGTTGGATGTATGATTCATCCATATTTTCTCTTGTTGGTTTATTTTAGAGACAGGATCTTGCTATGTAGCCCAAGCTGGCCTCCAACTCAAGATCCTCCTGTCTGAGCCTCCGCATGCTGGGATTTCAGGCGCGGTGGTCACAGGTGTTCACTACCACATTGCTCTCTTTTTCTTTCTTCTCCCCCCCTCCTCTTCCTTCTTGTCATTTTTTTCCAGTACCAGGGATTGAACTCAGGGCCTCACACTTGCTCTACCCCTCCAGCCCCCAACTTGTTTTTGTTAGTGAGGGTCTCACTAACTTCTGCCTGGGCTGACCTTGAACCATGATTCTCCCGTCTTTGCCTCCTGAGTAGCTGCGATTACAAGCATGCACTGACACCTCAGCCTCTTTTTTCTTTCTTTGTTTTTTGTTTATTTATTTATTTTTTTGGTGGCACTGGGGTTGGAACTCAGGGCCTCACACTTGCTAAGCAAGCTCTCTACCACTTGAGCCATGCCCACAGCATTTTTTTTTGCTTTAGTTATTTTTTGAATAGGGTCTCACATTTTTGCCTCAGATAGCCTGGACTGCATCCCTCCTACCTATACCTCCCATGTAGTTAGGATTACAGGCATGCACCATCACACTCAGCCTTTAATTTCTTAACCTCTTTCTTCCTTCCTTCCTTCTTTCTTTTCTTTCTTTTTTCCTTCCTTCCTTTCCTTTCCTTCTTTCTTTTCTTTCTTCCTTCCTTTTTTTTTCTTCTTTCTTTTGTACTGTGGATCAAACTCAGGGCTTCATGCTTACTAGTTATTTTGCTTTCTTGATGGTGTTGTTTGAAAAATAAAAACTTTTCGTCTTTATGGTAACAAATTTATTCTCAATTCTGTGACTCATACTTTCGGCGTCATATCTAAGAATCCATTGCCAAATCCACAGTCAAGAAGAATTATACCTGTATTTTCTTAAAAGAACTTTATATTTTTGTGTTTGCATTTAGTTCCTTGACCTATTTTGAGTTAAGTTTTGCAGGCAGTGTGAGGTAGGGATCCAAATTCATTCTTTTGTGTGTGAATATCTAGCTGTCCCAGCATCATTTGTTTTAAAAATTGTTTTAAAAATTATTCTTTTTTTCCATTGCATTGTTGTGGCATCCTTGTCAAAAATCAATTTAGCACAGATGCATGGGTTGATTTCTTGACTCTCAATTCTATCTCAGTGCCTGGCCTTATGCCAAGTTTCCCGCTGTGTTGAGTACTGTAGCTTTGTAGTAAGTTTTAAATTGGGAATCAAGAATCCTTCAACATTGGTTTTGTTTTTCTAGACTATTTTAACTATTCTAGGCCCCCTAAATTTCCATTAGAATTTTAGGATTACCTTGTCAGTTTTTGCAAAGAAGCCAGCTGGAGTTTTGATGGCGCCTTAAATCAATAGATCAACTTGGGGAGTATAACCATCTTTTGTTTTTTGGGGGGACTGGGGTTTGAACTCAGGGCTTCACACTTGCAAAGCAGGCACTCTACTGCTTCAGCCCACCTCCAGTCCCTTTTTGCTGTGGTTATTTTGGAGATGGGGTCTTGCAAACTCTTTGCCTGAGCCTCCCAAGTAGCTAGGATTACAGGTGTGAGCCACCGGCGCCCAGCAGAGTTATCACCACCTTAACAATGTCAAGTCTTCTGATCCAAGAACGTGTGATATCTTTCCATTAATCTAGGTCTTTATTTTCTTTCAATAATGTTTTGAAGTTTTCAGAGTGTAAGTTTTACATATCTTTTGATAAATTTGTTCCTAAACATTTTATTCTCTTTGATGCTGTAATGATTGGAATTAATTTCTTATTCCATTTTGTTTTATTTATTGCTTCTCTATAGAAATACACATGATTTTTGGAAAGTGAACTTGCACCTTGCAACTTGGCTGAACTTATTTATTAGTTCTACTGATTTTTAGTGTATTCTTTAATATTTTTCTATATGCAAGGTCACGTCATCTGCAAATAGCAATAATAGAAATGTTCTACTTCTTCCTTTCCAGTTAAGGTGGCTTTATTTCATTTTCTTGCCTAATTGCCATAGCTAGAATTTCTAGTACAATGTGGGATAAAAGTGGCAAGACTACACATCTTTGTCTTGCTTCTGATGATATGAGAAAACATTTACATTTTGACCATTAAACATGGTAGTCATTTTTTAATAGTTTTTGAGGACTGCTTCTCCCCTGTGCTACATCTCTGAGTCTCTATTCTGGCAATCAGGGTGGAGACAGTGTCTTGCTTCTCTTATGAGCAAGGCACTGGGTAGGGCTGGTAGCCTTTGGTCTTTGGCTTGCCAGTGTGGAACCTCTGCCCTACAAGGTGGGTGGGGCAAGGGCCATCGTGCCTGCAATATTTCTGTCCTTCTGCACCTAGGAGTCTTTGTACTGAGTGGGGCTGGATGGTGGGAGGGGCTCCTTCATCTCTTGGTCTCAATTATCAGAATTTCAGCCTCTCCAGTTGGAGCTGGGAGTGACTGAGATATGCTGGAGGCCTGCCTTGCCTGGAGATACATCATCGCACTGACTGAGACCTTGGTCATATCTGCCTGGGTGGAGCAGAATTCATGCCAAATTGGGAGGGGCGAGGGTGCGGGTCATTGCCGACATGCCAGACTCTTGCTAGTACTGAAATTTAGTACGCTTTCTTGAATAATTTTGTTTTATTTGCTACATGCCCTTAGGTAAATTTCTGGAGAGTGGAAATGGTGTGTATTTAAACAATTTGGCAGTGGAACCTTCTAGATTTTTAATAACTACATTGTATTCCATACTTTAACCAGTTCCACACTAATTAACATTTAAGTTATATAAAATACTCAGCCAGTAGGGCACCAGGGGCTCATGCCTGTAATCCTAGCTACTTGGGAAGCTGAGATCAGGAGGATTGTAGTTCAAGGCCAGCCCTGGAAAATAGTTCGTGAGACACCCCCCCCCAATCTCCAAAATAACCAGAGCAAAATAGACTGGAGGTGTGGTCCAAGTGGCAGAGCACTTGCTTTGCAAGCTCCAAATCCTGAGTTCAAACCCCAGCTCCACCAGAAAAAAAAAACCTTTGCCACAAAAAATAATGTTGCAGTTAATAATTCTTTATATATGCTAGTATATTTATAAGGTAAACTTCTTTTGGCGGTACTGGGCTTTGAACTCAGGGCCTCACTCTTGTTAGGCAGGTTCTCTACCACTTGAACCACTCCACCAGTCCTTTTTTGTATTGGGTATTTTTGAGATAGTGTCTCAAGAACTATTTCCCCGGTCTGGCCTCCAATCATGATCCTCCTGATCTGTGCCTCCCAAGTAGCTAGGACTACAGGCATTGAGTCACCAGTGCCCGGCTGTAAATGTTGTTTGAATGAACAGTATGCGTGCTACTTACTCTTACTGTATTTAGCACCTGCCTTTCTGTGGCAGACATATCCTAGGTGACCCTAGGAATCACACCTTGTGTAATCCCCCTCCTCTCAAGGGAAGACAGAACCTGTGACCTGCTTCTAATCCATAGCATAAGGCAAAGATTGTGGAATTTGACTCCTTTGATTAAGTTACATTATATAGCAATGGCGATAGGATGTCACTCTCGTGATTATATTAAGTTATATAAAACTCTTTCAGCAGAAAAACTGTCCTGCTGGCCTTGAAGAAGCAATTGCCTGATATAAATCCTTGTGGAGAGGGCCCTGTTTCAGGACACTGCTGGCACCCTCTAAGAGCTGAGAGTGTCGCTCCTACAAGCATAAGAAACTGAATTCTGCAACAAGCATGTGAACTTGGAAGAGAGTCCTGAAGTCCTTTGGCTCTCAGCCCTGGCATACAGGTTTTCAGTCTGGTAGGGCCCTGAGCAGATCACCCAGATCATTGTGATGGGACTCCTGACCCAGGGGAACTGAGATAATAAATGGGGCTATTTTACACTGCTAATTTTGTGACAATTTGTTACACAGCAATAGAACACTAAATACACTTATGCTAAATGCTGCGCCACTTAGAGCTGTTACTTGTGCATACTTCCAGGTTTTGTTCATATCATTTTAAGTTAATTCATTTTATCCCTGTGAGGTCAAGTTTTTAATTAAATTTCAAAAGATTGGGGCCAGGTGCTGGTGGCTCATGCCTGTAATCCTAGCTACTTGGAAACTGAGATCAGGAGATCAAGGTTTGAGGCTAGCCCTGGCAAATAGTTCATGAGATCCCATCTCCAAAAATAACCAGAACACAATGGACTTCAGTTGTGGCTGAAGCAGTAGGGCACCTGGTTTGCAAGTGTGAAGCCCCGAATTCAAATCCCAGTCCCACCATAAAAAAGAAAAAGATTTGCAACATCACTTTCCCCCTTCTTGACCTGGAACCTGTGTTGTAGCATGTAGATTATTTGATAAACTTATATCTTCTGTGAATTCTTCTTGGCTGTCTTTCCCCACCCTTATTTTTGAGGTCCCATAGTACTTACAGCGTATTGTCATTTTCTACTTATGTGCTCATTTTCCGTACTATGCTGTGAGCTCCTTGAAGATAAGGACGTTGACTTTCATTTGTTAGCACAGTGCCTTCCATGTAATAGAAATTCTAATTAATATGTTTTTGGTTGACTGGGATTTGAACTCAGGGCTTCACACTTGCAAAGCAGGTACTCTACCGTTTGAGCCACACCTCCAATCCTTAATTATTTTTGTTGTATGAATAAAATGAAAGAAATGATGATCAATAACAAGAAATGGGGCTGGTGGAGTGACTCACTCCAGTACTGCCAATCCCAACCCCCCCCAAAAACCCCAGTAACAGGAAATGCTTCACAGGCCTTAATCAGAAGAGATCTAAGGAGAATGCTATTTGAGGTCTCCATGAAATATTCCATGGAATATTCAAACCCCTCTTTCACTTAGGAATAGTCTTATATTCATAAGCCTCCCGATGTCCATTGCTGCTCATGGTGGTCCCTCCTGTGTTTGATATATTTCAGGACCCTCTCAGGGGTCCCGAATAAAGCCAGAGAATAAAATCTACAACTAGGCAGGGTAAATATATTTTACAGGGTAGGGAATTATCGCCAGTTCCTCCTCTTTCTCAAATCTATACCTACGTTATGGTAGTGAACCCCAAGAACCAGGGAAGAAATCAGACAGTTTATTACTGGGATGAGGACACTTCACACATTTTAAAGCCAGGAAACCTGAATATTTCCCCAGTTCTAAGGAAGAGCCTACACTAATTCTCAGATCTAATGGAGGGAGCCAGGGCTAATCTTCATGCTGGGAGTATAACTGATGTAAAGAAAATGAATTCACTTAATCATATTAAAATCTATTTGAAATTACCAGAAAGCTGGTGTTCTTTCTACAGAATAAAACTAATGGGAGCAAAAGCAAGAGTTTGTCAGTATATTGTTAGGGTTGATTTTGAGAGCAAACAGAAGTTTCTCTAGAATGCAGAATCAAAATTAATGCAGCTATTCTTCCTCTTCTTTCTTTTTAAAGAACACAGTGAAGAGTGATTTATTAGGAAAGCAGAATTACACCTTGAGGGGTGAGGTGGGGAGTTTAGGTACAGACTGACTGCCAGGAATCTGTCAGGGTTTGGGATTTTAGCAAATAGTGTGGCGCTATAGGTGGCAGGAAACTGAGGCCCTCACCCTGTGGTCATCTCCAAATGGTTTGGCCACAACATAAAGGCCGCCTGGGTGTGGAAAGGCGTATTGGTTCTTCTTCCCTTCCCATCTGATCCTCTTTCCCCTTCCCTGGTTAATCTTGGCATGGGAGTGGGCAGGCTCCATAAGGAGGATACAGGAGCATCATGTTGATCATTGGTTCAGGGCGTGGGCTTTGTGGGGGTTTTAGAGTGGATTTTTGATGCCTGGGACACTCCCTGTTCTCAATCATGTCTCATCTCTCTGTCTACACTAACATCGCCCCTCAAGAGCTCAGGACCCTGAATTCTTTTAGAGCTATAGGTGGCCAGATCAATCTGGCTGCTTCCTTGTGACAGGGTGACGGGGTTACTCAGGGTCCAGAGTCCTGCTCTCTGTTGGGACATGAGAAAACTGATGAGGCTGGGATAGAGATGGCTGCTGAGAATGTGCCCTTGCGACTGGTGGACCAGCATGGGCCATTGTCATGAAATGAAGTAGCCATCCCATCCAAGGGTGAAAAGATGCTGGTGGAGGGCTGGGGAGTGGCTTACATGGTGAAGCACTTGCATAGGAAGTGCAGGGTCCTGAGTTCAAACCCCAGTACCACCAAAAAGAAGGGGAAGGAGAAGGGAAAGGGGAAGGGGAGAGAGAGGAGAGGAGAGGAAAAGAGAAGAGAAGTGAACAGAAAAGAAAGAAAAGGTACTGGTGTGAAGTGGTTGGTATTATCTGAGGACATGGATGGTCTGTAACCTGAAGTCTACCCCTAAGTTTACTTCTGTCTGTTCTATAGGTGGTGTCTCAAAACACCGCTCAGGATGTACTGTTAGGAGCTGCACATCCTTTTAGCAGATGCAAGTCACAGCACCAAAATGTTTTTGGTGGCTGAGGTATTCAAGATATTCCTCGAGTCTTGGGTACGGCGCCTAAGATCGGGACACTGCCTCAGGTAGTGAAAGAACCATGATGAGTAAAAACATAGTAAAGAGTGATTTGTTAGGAAAGCAGAATTACACCTCCAGGGATGAGGTGGGCACTTTGGGTAAGGACTGATTCCCAGGTACTGTTATTTGACCAGAAGAATGTCAGGAATATCCAGTTTCCTACTCATTGAAGCATTGTTTATAATAGTGAAACCCCGAAAATAACGACAGGGGAATAGTTATTTCGGGACACTTTAAAAGTATGTTACACTAAGGTAGGTATGGTGGTGTATGCTTGTAATCCCAGCATTCAGGAGGCAGAGGCAGGAGGATCACAAATTTGAGACCAGCCTGGACAACTTATCAAGACCCTGTCTTAAAGTTTAAAAAAGTGCTCCTGCCCTGGGTTCCACCAGGATCAAACCCAGGGCGTGCACATGCTAGGCAAGCGCTCTACCACTGAGCTGCACTCCAGCCCCAAACAACTTTGTCTTAACCTTAAAAACTAGGGATTAGATTAGATTAGACTGAGAACTGTGATAACACTACCATCCAGTGCCCTGTAATGCCTTTCTAGAACCATTCATTTGGCCACCTCCTTTAATATTTAACTTAAATTCCCTTCCTGAAAAGATGTTGAAATTAAATCATCCATTTCACACACTTATTTTTTTTTAAGGCAGGGTCTCTGTGTAGCCTAGGCTGGCCTCGAACTTTCAATCCTTCAGCCTCAGCTTCCCTAGTGTTGGGATTGCAGGCATGCACCACCACACAGGCTCTGTTTTTCTTTTTCTATGGGACCAAACTATAGAAGATATCAAAAAAGAAATGTTGTATTGCTATGATCTGCCAGAGTTGCATTTCTACGCTATTGTGTCTCACTGCATGATGTGTGTTCTCAATTAGCTTTTCAAGTGTCTCCAAGTCCTATGTATCGTGTATGTGTGCCCTCTTACCATTGTCTTTGAGGAGCTCTTTTTCCCCTTCACCGCTCTCAGCTCCAAAACTTGCATGCTTCTGCCCCTTGTTCAGAGGCAGCTGCTTCAGCCCATTCTACCACCCACCCTTAGGTTTCTTGTCTCTCATGTGCAGACCATTGGTCGTACTGGCTTCCCTCCATGAAGCAAACTTGCAGAATCTATAATTAAAGAGCAATAATGTCAGTGAAGGGCAGCACGGCATTCATTAGAGGGTTAGCGTTCCTCACACAGTATTAAGAGTTTATTAAGAGGCTAAGGAGTAGGCAGATAGAGAAAAAAACTGGTGGAATCTAATTAAACTTCTAAAAACTTTTGAGAAGATTTTACACCAAAGGTAATTAAAAAGGAACTGTTCTGATTTTTTTTTTAAAGACCAGCATTTAATAAGATACCAGGAGCTGGAGGTTATAAGAGGGATAAAAACGGGACTGGTGGAGTGGCTCAAGTGGTAGAGAGCCTGCCTAGCAAGCGTGAGGCCCAGTCTACCAAAAAACAAAAAAAGGTGCTGTGTTAGACATGTGAGCAGAGGAACAAGAGAGGAACACCCCCTGGGGAGTGATGGCTTCACAGAAGTGGTAATTGACAATGAGGTTTATAAGCATGCTGAGGTTCTAAGGAGCCAACACATAGTGTCTTCTTTATATTTATATTATATAATATTTATGTTATATAATGCCTCATATATAATGACTTCTGTGTGTGGCCGAGTGGACCTTTTAAACACGCTCTGCTTTGGGCCAGCCGGTTGCAGCTTTGCTCCCCTACAAAGAGCAAAAGAGAACGCACCCTCTGTAGGCAGGATGGCTTCAAAAGTGGGAACCAGCACCTTCTCTCAACACCATTAGTCAGATTATTCCATTTTTGTCCTTGAGAGCAGTGCTAAGGAGGCAGAAAGAGAAAAGACATCTGCCCTGACCTGTGGAGACCTGCCCTTCTCTGTCATGTTACAGTTCGATTGGGACTGTGTGTAAGTTTCACTCCACTCCTGGGTGCAAAGCTGAGCACATGACCTAGGCTAGGCCGTTTACGGTACCCCATAACCTTGAAGCGGGCATAGATCTCAAGCAGAGCCTGCCAGAGTCCTCAGATGAGATTTGACATATGGACAAAGGCAATGGGGTCTAGGCAGTCATTTTTTTAGAGACAGTGTCTTGCTATATAGCCCAGGCTGGCATTGAACTCATGATCCTCCTGATCTGCTCCCAAGTGCTGTGTACCAGCATACAGCTGAAAAGGTTTTTTTGTTGTTGTTTTTGGTTCACAAACTGTAAGAATATATCATGCATATACCACAAGCTGCCATAAAAAGAAAGGAACAGAGCCTAGAGAGCGTGAATTGTCAGAGCCCTGGTTTGTTTGGTTTTTTTTTTTTCGGTAATGGGTTTAAACTCAGGGCCTACTCCTTAGCCACTCCTCCAGCCCTTGTTTTATGATTTTTTTTTAAAGAGATAGGGTCTCACAAACTATTTGCCCAGGCTGGCTTCCAACTTTTATCCTTCTGATTGCTTCCTCCTGAGCAGCTAGGATTACAGGCATGAGCCACCAGCGCCCGGCTGAGTTCGTTTCTTCTTGTACTTCCCAACTTTGAGCTCACATGAGGGTTTTTTTTTTTTTTTTGCTTATATTAGTTTGAGTTGGATTTCTGTCGCTTGTTATAAAAAAAATCCTGTGTAATACAGTCTTGAAAAATGAGCTGGCATTTTTAGGCAAGGCCATTTCAGATCAAAGAAACAGTGTGGAGAAAAAGCCTGATGTTCAGTTGTGGCTAACACAATGCCAAACAAAAGAGAAAGAACTAAAAATGGAAGAAAACATCTTGTGAGGAACATGTTGTAAATATCCATACCTAAAAATTAAAAAAATAGAAATAGAAGGATATTTTCTTAATGTAGTAAAGAGACTCCCAAACCAACCATCATATTTGTATAGCCTTTTAAATTGAAAATAAAATAAAGGTGTTAGTATTTAACATTGTCTTGGGTGTTCTGGCCAGTACAATAAGATTAGAAGCAGAAATAAGAGGAATCAATATTTGAAAAGAAGAGAAGAAAAATATTTGCAGATGGCATGGCTGTATGCCTAAGTATCATCTAGATAAGAGGAAATGTCATGCAAAGAGACTCAGATGATCTGCGATGCAAAAAAGGTGTTTCTCTGAGGTCTTAGAATTGTAATTGAGAAGCACAGATTCTAGTAGAATCAGAGCATGTCCCATTAGGAAGGGATTTAGAAGGTCCTTTTAAGGGTAAAAAAGGAAGTGGAAATGGGTTACATATGTTGTTTAAGAATGATGATTGCATGTTGGGCACTGGTGGCTCACGCCTGCAATCCTAGCCACTCAGGAGGCAGAGACCAGGAGGATCATGGTTTGAAGCCAGCCCAGGCAAATGGTTCGTGAGACCCTATCTCAGAAAAAACCTTCACAAAAAAGGGCTGGTGGAGTGGCTCAAGGTGTACTGGGTTCAAACCCCAGTACCACACACACACACACAAAAGAATTTTGATTGCAGGATAAATTTACTTCTATAGTTCATCATGGTGCAGCACAGGCCAGCTAAACCTTAGTAAAGAGATTAGTTTATGCTGGGAAAACTGGTTAGCAGTCTGCAAAAAACTGAAACTAGATCCATGTATATCACCCTATACCAAGATTAACTCAAAATGGATCAAGGATCTTAATATCAGACCCCAAACTCTTAAGTTGATACAAGAAAGAGTAGGAAATACTCTGGAGTTAGTAGGTATAGGTAAGAACTTTCTCAATGAAACCCCAGCAGCACAGCAACTAAGAGATAGCATAGATAAATGGGACCTCATAAAACTAAAAAGCTTCTGTTCATCAAAAGAAATGGTCTCTAAACTGAAGAGAACACCCACAGAGTGGGAGAAAATATTTGCCAATTATACATCAGACAAAGGACTGATAACCAGAATATACAGGGAACTTAAAAAACTAAATTCTCCCAAAACTAATGAACCAATAAAGAAATGGGCATGTGAACTAAACAGAACTTTCTCAAAAGAAGAAATTCAAATGGCCAGAAAACACATGAAAAAATGCTCACCATCTCTAGCAATAAAGGAAATGCAAATTAAAACCACACTAAGATTCCACCTCACCCCTGTTAGAATAGCCATCATCAGCAACACCACCAACAACAGGTGTTGGCGAGGATGCGGGGAAAAAGGAACCCTCTTACACTGTTGGTGGGAATGTAGACTAGTACAACCACTCTGGAAAAAAATTTGGAGGCTACTTAAAAAGCTGGACATTGATCTACCATTTGATCCAGCAATACCACTCTTGGGGATATACCCAAAAGACTGTTACTCCAGAGGCACCTGCACATCCATGTTTATTGCGGCACTATTCACAATAGCCAAGTTATGGAAACAGCCAAGATGCCCCAGCACTGACGAATGGATTAAGAAAATGTGGTATCTATACACAATGGAATTTTATGCAGCCATGAAGAAGAACGAAATGTTATCATTCGCTGGTAAATGGATGGAATTGGAGAACATCATTCTGAGTGAGGTTAGCCTGGCTCAAAAGACCAAAAACCGTATGTTCTCCCTCATATGTGGACATTAGATCAAGGGCAAACACAACAAGGGGATTGGACTATGAGCACAGGATAAAAGCGAGAGCACACAAGGGAGGGGTGAGGATAGGTAAGACACCTAAAAAACTAGCTAGCATTTGTTGCCCTTAATGCAGAGAAACTAAAGCAGATACCTTAAAGCAACTGAGGCCAATAGGAAAAGGGGACCAGGAACTAGAGAAAAGGTTAGATCAAAAAGAGTTAACCTAGAAGGTAACACCCACGCACAGGAAATCAATGTGAGTCAATGCCCTGTATAGCTATCCTTATCTCAATCAGCAAAACCCCTTGTTCCTTCCTATTATTGCTTATACTCTCTCTACAACAAAATTAGAGATAAGGGCAAAATAGTTTCTGCGGGGTGTTGAGGGGGGGAGCGGGAGGGGGTGGAGTGGGTGGTAAGGGAGGGGGTGGGGGCAGGGGGGAGAAATGAACCAAGCCTTGTATGCACATATGAATAATAAAAGAAAAATGAAAAAAAAAAAAGAGATTAGTTTATACAATCTTCAGGATATTCCTTTTCAGCAAATAGATTTCTTTTGACCGCCAGCAAGTTTATAGAATGGTCACTATGGCACTCCATTGAGTCAGGGTCACAAAATAAGTCACTGCTGTCAACTTTCACAAAGTATGTTCAAATCAGTAGCAATGTTGTACACTCTAAGTAGCCAGCTCAAAAATACAATAAAAGAGATTTACGCATGATAGTAAGAAATAGGTATGCATAATATTCTAAAACTAAACTCAATGAGAGATTTGTATGACTTAAGAAAAAGTACATTCCTGCCTCGCAGGTGTGAAGCCCTAAGTTCAAACCGCATAGAGCAAAAAAAACTTTATATTGAGAAATATAAAGTGACTTTAACAAAGAAACATTTGTTGTTTCTGGATAAAATTTAATATAATATTAGATCTCTTAAAATGAATTGATGAATTTATTGTTATCACATTAAGAACTTCAACGAAATTTTTCTTGGAATGAAATACATGAGTTCTGCTCTTTGGCAACATATGCATTTCCAAAAATCACTCAGCTGTGCAAAATTGTGCAATTAAAAACCACAGGGCTTATGGGTAAGATAGGATTAGAGGCATTACACTAAGAATCTTTGTCAGTCACATACACAAAGGGAAAGGAACTTAAAATGGTATCATAGTTTTTCACATGTTTAATGATGAGTAATACACGAATACTGAGATTTGTTTGTAGAAATGGAAGTTGAAAGATTACAGCTTGGTGGGAAGAGGGTTATCTGAAATTTGGTAGAAAGTTGTAGCACGAGCTGTGGATGGGTGTGCACATACGCAAAGCAAAATTCACTCTCCTCCTGATGTCACCTGACATATCAATGATTTCGGAATAAACCTGTATTTTCAAAATAGACCGGATGGCAGAATTGACTATAAAATGATTGTTTCACTTTGAAAAACAAACTGCTTGGAGTACTTTATAAAAGGATCAGTCCTGCCTTAACAAATGTTAAAACATGGCAAAAGCAACTATTATTGAAAATATTATGCTGTCTATTCACAATAGCCAAGAAATGCAATCGACCTACGTGTCTATTAACTGAAGACTGAATAAGGAAAACAGGACACATACACACGGGAACGCAGTGGACCGTTCTCCGTGGGTACGTGGCTCCAAGGGCCCGCGCTCGAGAAACCACTGCGCATGCTCAGATGCACAGCGTGGAGGGCTACGCTGCGAGGGCTCGATTCCTCTTTCCCACGACACTGCCCAGAGTTCGCTAAAGACGTGCCACGTTCCAACAAATCTCAAATTTTCACTTTATTACTTAAATTAAGCACATTAATTTTTACCTTACCTTTTTTTTGGCATCATTTGCTTCGGGGGAGACTTATTTTTATAAAATTAAGGGCAGATCACACGAAAATTTACACACAGCTGACATAACATGGCACTGATTGAGAGCTCCGCATCCGCTAAGCTGTGTAATGAGAGCACGAGAATTTAAAATTTTGGTTTTAGGAATCTCTTGATTTTGAAAAATGTATTATTTCTTTTCACCAAACTTAGTCAAAACCGTGTGTGATAAATCTGCAAATAAGGCGGGCTTACTGTACTACTCAGCCTTAGGAAAGGAGAATGACTGTCATTTTTGATAAATAGAACTGGAAGAACTTATGTTAAGTGAAACAAGCCAAGCACAGAAAGACAAGTAGAATGTCATCTCATTCATGTGGAATCTAAAACACTTGATCTTGTAGAAATTGAGAATAGAACACTAGTTACCAATTATTGCCACATTCTACACGCACGCACACACTCATGCACACACGCAAAACAACAGGGCTGGGTGTATAAGTCAGCAGTAGAGTGTGTGCTTAATATGCCTGACACCCTGGGTTCAGTCCCCAGCACACACACACACACACACACACACACACACACACACACACACACTCACACACACAGAATACTGATTATATTGGTTAGTAGGTTCCAAGCCACAGTTAGACAGGAGAAATAAGTTCTGGTGTGCAATTGCACAGTATGGTATATATTTCAAAAAAGCTAGAAGAAAAGAGTTTGCATGCTTTCACCGCAAAGAAATGAAGTTTGGAGAGATAGATATGCTTATCCTGATTTGAACATTCCACAAAGTATACATTTATCAAAACATCACGTGATATCCTGTAACTATGTACAATTTTTATTTGTCAATGTTAAAAAAGGAAGAAAAAAATCTTGCTGGGAAAAGATACTGGAAATCACATGAATGTGCATAAATGAGATTGATTAAATAAATTATGGGCCATCTATACTGTGGAACACTAAACAGTGAGGTAAGTCCATGATCTAGAAAGCAGTCCCCCTCATTTCATATATTTATAAGCATGTATGTAGTGTGTATGTGTGTGATTGAAACTAGATTCTCGTGTATACTAGACAAGTGCTCTGCCACTAAGCCACATACCCTAGCCCCAAACAACTTATTTTTGTGGTACTGGGGTTTGAACTCAGGGCCTTCACCTTGAATCACTCCACCAGCCCTAATTTTTGTGAAGGGTTTTTCTAGATGGGGTCTGGCGGAACTATTTGCCTGAGCTGATCTCTGCCTCCTGAATAGCTAGGATTACAGGCGTGAGCCACTGGTGCCCAGCACCAACAATATTTTTAAGAAAAAGACAAAGGGCAAAAGAATATGCATGCTATAATCATATTTATATTTTTAAAGAATAAATGTTTTTATATTATAGCATATCTTGTATAGGCAGAGAGTTTAGAAGAAACTATTGTCAGTGAGGATAATCACACGGGTGGGAGGGGAACCCTTATTTTTCACTTTTTAACTTCTTATTCTCTGTCTCCCATTAGCATGTTTTACTTCTATAATTTTTCAAAATTTTTGATGTTTTGAGACAGGGTCTTGCTATGTAGCCCAGACTGTCCTTAAACTCAACAGCTTTCTGCCTCAACCTCCCGAGTGCTGGGATTAGAGCTGGCTTTTATAATACGTATTTTTTCAATACTGGGGTTGGAACCCATGGCCTCACACAGGAAGCACATACTGTACCATGAGTCTCACTCAGCCTCTTGTATTTAAGAATTTAATACATACTAGTTATCTTCAAGTAGCCCCTCCCAAAGCCCAATGAAGAATGAATTCCGTTAGGCCAACTGACTTGTACTTTAACAAAAGTTCAAATAATATTTATGTCTGTGTATGTATCTCACACTTAATATACCAAAGGAAATCCAAAATGTATTACAAAGTAGAAAAAGTGCGATAGCATCTATCAAATGTAATCACTTAAAATTTTTAATTAAAATTTAAGCCTATTGATAATTTGAGTTGTATAATCAATGCCAAGATACTGTCCACCTAGATGAGCCAACTGTCAACATTTGTTGCATTTGTTTTTTCTCTCTCTCCCACACATTATTTTTGCTAAACCATTTGCAAATTCATGACATTTCATTCCTAAATACAGTCATGTGTCATTAACAAGGGGATGTATTCTGAGAAATGTGCCCTCAGGCGACTTCATGGTTATGTGAACATCACAGCGGGTGCTCACATAAACCTAGTACAGTCTCCTACACACCGAGGCTATGTGGTACATACTGTCGTGTATGCAGTCCAGTGCTCACGGAAACGTGGGTACAGGGTAAATGACTCAGCCTATGGTATCTCCCAGGAACAAGGATATTCTCTTACATAATCTTAATACAGTTATCATGCACAAGAAACTATTATTTGTTCAATATCAACATCCAGCATAAGTACACCTTCAAACCGGCAGTTGTCTCACTAGTGTCCTTTATAAGCTGTTTGTTGACAACTTCCAGTGAAGGAACAAGCATTTTATGGTGTCACATCTCTTTAATCTTTTAATCTAAAATAGTCTTTTTTTTTCTTTTGTCTTTCAAGACATTTTGTCATTCAAGACATCTGGCTAGTTATCTTTTGCCTTGAAGAATGTGTCAAAATCTGGATTTGTCTGGTTAGTTCCAAATAAATAGATTCAGGTTAAACATTTTTGGCAAAGATGTGTCACGGGTGATACGTACTTCTCATTGCCTCTCGTCTTGTCCGGTCATTTGATCACTTAGTGAAAGTGGTTTCCATTGATCTCTAGGGGCTGGCGTGGTTCAGTAGTAGAATGCATGCTTAGCATGCATGAGCACGCATGATCTCCAGCACCAAATAAAAAAAAAAGAAAAAGGAAATCATAGGATCATGCCATTGTAGATAGAGGTTCAGTTATAGGCAGAATTTCAGCTTCTACGACCTTCTCCCCCGACCAGGGTTGCACTGTTGAATTTGTTATGCTATGGTAGTAAAGGGGCTTTGCAGAAGAATGAAGGTCACCAATCAGTGGACTTTAAAATAGGAACATGGTAAATTGGGTGTGGTGGTGCACGCATGTAATACTGGCACATGGAAGACCAAAGCAGGATTGGGCTGGAGCTGTGGCTCAAGTAGTAGAATGTCTGACTGGTGGCAGGGGGCAGGGAGGGGGAAGGGAGATGATAAATGATAATGAGAGTTAATGAGTGCTACAGTGAAACAGAAAAACTGGAGTTGGGGAATGTTACCTGGAGACCAGAGAAGGATCACCTGGCCCCAGAGGTTAGAGCGGCCAATAAAATGACATTGATTATGTATGGGACGAGCTGTGGCCCCCCATTTCTGTAACCTGTTCTAAATGGTATGTAAGGAAAGCCCCCTTTGTTCTCGGGGCTCAGCCCTTGGACTCGAGTCCATTGAGTCGCTGCTGGCTTGCTTAATAAACTTGCTTCCTGAAAGCTTTGGGGCCCTCTCAGTCTCTGTCTGAGCCTTCCTGCAACAGCCTAGCAAGGGTAGGGCCCTGAGTTCAAACTCTAGTACCAACAAAAAAAGGCCCTGTTTCAAAAAACAAACAAAAAACAAAACCAAAGAACAAAAATGGAAGATTGTCTTGGATATAATCATATGAGCCCTTAAAAGTAGAAGAGGAGGATGGGGTGTAGAGTGCATGCTTAGTATTCATGAAGACCTGGGTTCAATCCCCAGCACCAGAGAGAGAGAGAGAGAGAGAGAGACAGAGAGAGAGAGGCAGAGACAGAGACAGAGACAGAGAGAGAGGAGGGAAAATTAGAGATTCAAAGGAAAAGGATTTGAGGCCCAGTGGCTGAAAGATGGAGAGGACCTAGGAGAAGAGGGAGAATAATGGAGGGGATACAAACCAGGGTACAATATATGTATATATGGAAATGTCACAATGAAACCTGAGAGTATAACTATCATATACTAATAAAAACTTTAAAAAAAAAGATGGAGAGGACCACGAGTAAAGGAACCAGGGACCTCAGTCCTACAATTGCATGAAAGTGAATTCTGCCAGCAACTAGACTATCTTGGAAGTGGGTTTTTCCTTGGAGCATTTAAAAAGCAACACATACCTGCAGATACCTTCACTGATTTTAGCCCCTGTGAGGCCCTGAGGAAAGAGTCTCACCACACAGTGCCAGACTTTCAGGCTATATAAAGAGTGTGATTTATTTGTATTGCTGTAAGGAGCTAAGTTTGTAGTCATTTTAATGGCAGAAATAGAAAACTAATATAGGTAGCTTTCTCTTTACAATGAGTATGCAATCTGTGGGGTTATACTGTTAGATCATGTGAATATTGAATTTCTCAACACCTAAAGATCATCTATCGATTATCCTTACTTGAATCAGTTACTACTTTAGTGAGTGCAAAATGGTGACTTGTTTCCTTTTTATTTGTCACCAGAATCACTTATTTTCTTTATTTCTAGCTTTATTGAGGTATAACTGGCAAATGCAAAGTACATACATTTAAGGTGTTCAGTGTGTTTTGATGTATTTATACACTGTGAAATGACTACCACAATCAGCCTAATTAGCATATCACCTCACATAGTTACTTTTTGTTTTTTTGATAGGGTGAGATCTTTTTTTCCCTTTCTTCTGTTATGATGAGAACATTTAAGATCTCAACAAATTTCAAGTATATGGAACCTACGCAGTACGCATGCGTATCAGGTATAATACTGTATAACCAGCTGTAATCACCGTGCTGCATTAGGCCTCCATGACTTAAGTCATCCCATGTAACTGAAACTTTCTATGCTTTCACTAACATCTAGGCACATTTATAGAGACCAGAGTGGATTTGTGGTCGCCGAGGGCTGGGGTGAGGGGGCTGGAAATGGATATAGTATTTCTTTTGGGAGGTGGAATGATGAAATGTTTTCAAACTGATTGTGGTGATGGATGCACAACTCTGCAACTATGTGAAACTCTACTGAATTGTATGCTTCAAAAGAGTGAATTTTTGGCACGTGGTTTTTATCTCTGTGATATCGTGATTTATAAGATATATGTACTTGGTCTTTAGCCCGGGCACCAGTCTCTAAAATGCTTGGACTCTCCAAAGTGAATAAGTGTCTTTTTGTATGCTAATGATTGACTGGTGGCTGGGGGCTCCTGAATAGCTTCCGGATGGGGGCTGGTTGCCAGGGGAACTAACCTTGTGATTAGAAGGGCTTCAAGAAGTATTGTTTACATACGAGCTAATACTTTTAAGATATGTTATTCCAAGAGAGAGGCATCCATTTATCCAACCTTATCTTGCACTGCTTCCTGACACACATTGTACTTGCTAAGCTAGCCTCTAGTTGTCCCTGGCTTCCTGTGTCTCTCTGTAAGCCCACAACTCACCATTCCACATTCTGCAAGGCTCAGCTTAAGTCCCTACTAACTTCCCTCCGCAATTTGTTTTTTATTCATTTTAGGCTGTACTGACTTCTTTGCCTGGAAATTTATATTATGTTTGTCCATTAATCTCATAGTCCAATCAATCACTGAAGCTAAGCAACCAAGTCATTATCATATACACTCATATTATTCTAATTTTGTGTCAAGTTGTACTGAATACTTTCCATGTGCCAGGCAAGGAGGCTTGACTTCATAATCTCACGTAAGCATTACAACGACCCTGTGAGATATGTCTACCATACCCAGGGATGTTCGGTAATTTGCTCAAGACCACAGTGGCTGAGCTGAGAATTCAACCTCGGTGTAATTCCAAACACTGCATCCCTGATGTCTATTAATACTGTATTAATTGTATTGTAGATGTTTCCTTTCCCTAATTAGATTACTAAGACTAGGACGGCAAGTGCTGGAAAATGTCGAGGAACACTAAAACAATGCAAACATGGCTACCTCTGATAGGAGAGCCAGAGAAAAACAACACACATAGCTGCTCAACCCCAATGTCCTAAACAACACGCTTAGCTGCCCAATCCCAATGGCCTTCCCACTAATGTCCAGCATCTTCCTCCAATCCCCCCTCACAGTCATTTTTCTAATGCCCATCCCCCTCCAACTTCCCTTTCCCCCCCCCCACCCCCGCCACAGGATGCTTAAAAACCCCAGCCTGTATGGGCTCTCACCCTCTCAGAGTGTTACTCTGATGGCCGAGGTCCCTCTCAGGTCTCCTCTCCCTAATAAAGATCTGCTGCTCGCGAAGGTCACAGATTCTTTCTCCATGTGTTTCTCTTTTCGGCTTCTTTGCTTTCCTTTCATTTGGTCCTGAAACATAGCTATGGTAACAGTCTTATTAAAACCGAGACTGACTTACACACTTTCCTAAAATTGACTCTTGCTTCAGCTATCAAGCTGCCCAAAATGATTCCTAAAAGAATAGAATGGGACACACTTCAGTCTGCTCCTAAACATTTTAAAAAATAACTGATCAATGTATTTGTGGCCACTCAGTTAATTTTTACATGTTCTTGAGCTCTTGAATCTATGAGCACTTAAATTAACATTTATGGCATGCCTAATTTAAAACTTTTTACATATGTGTGTGTTTAAACATCTTTAGGATGATTCTTATAAAGTTAATGTAAAAAAAGTGAAGGACTTCAGTTCTCTTCTCTCCCCCACCTCTTCTGCTGCTAATTTTTTGGGGAGAGGTTTTTTTTTTTTTTTTTTGTCTTTTCTTTTTTGGTGCTGGGATCGAACCCAGGGCCTCACGCATGCTAGGCAAGCGCTGTACCACCGAGCTACATCCCAGCCCTTCTGCTGCTAATTTTAAGACAAACCAGTTTTTCAAAGTTCTATGTCAATCAGGCCTAACTAGAATACAGGCATTATTTTGTGGACAGCAACCTTAATCTGTTTCATCCTGTGCAAGTGTAATTTACATTTAATTCTTTTATAATTAGACCTATTAACAAATGGTGTCTTTATAAGTTACTTATTGTATAAAAACAGTTTAAAATTGCCTTTCTATATGGGTCTATATAGTAAAAATATAAGGCTAATTAAAATACAATTTTATTTAAATTTTAAATTCTTATGAAAGTTATTTCAAAATAAAAGTTATAAGGCCAACAAGTAAAAAGGTTATAAATAGGTATTGAGTATATTTTGAGGAAAAAGTTAAAGGGAAAAAAGAGTGCTTTTAAGTGAAAAAAGATTTGTAAAGAAAGGTTTGTCCTAAAGATTGTTCCAAATATGGAAAAGTGGGGTAAGGACAAACCATCAGAAGGTTTAGAATGCTGTATGAAAGTCCTGAGTAAGTCTTAAAAGTGTATGATAAAAGCTGTGTGAAAGTTAACTAATCTAAGAGTTGCCTAAGAGATTTTCTAGGGTCATGCCAAACTAAAATCTAATCCTCTATGTCCATAAAATAACAAGGCTATCTTAATATAATTCTGCTCTGAGTAACATCTGCAAAAAACTGTTGTAGGGAAAGATCTTATCAAAGTAATTAACTTGTGTTCTCTGTTGATCTTGTCAAGCTTTAAATGAGAGTGCATTTACGAATTTGCTCATGCAAAGTTCTCTTAAATGACCACCTTATGGCTGTGTTCTGTGTCTAGACTTTATCTAAATATTATACAAGCATTTACAAAGTTAAATTGTCAGTATATGTAAAATGATGAGTTGAAGCCCTCTTTTATCCAAAAGCATTACATTTAACTGACCAGCTAAAGTTATCTTTTAGTTACATCTAAACCTTTGACATATAAAATGGTTAATAAACTTTTGGCAGGTGTGCTGTTTGTAATCAGTAACATTCAGAAAAACCTTGCCATTTGGGCAATCCTGCTACTTAAAACATGGCCTATATTAGTTTTAGTCAAATAAGTGTTACCGTATATGTATGAAATGTACTTGTACATTAGAAAATAAGGCTATTTGGGATCACAGGCATTGGCCCCCTGACTTGAAGAGAGCTAAAGTCAATGAGTAGCAATGCCAGATTTTTGCAAGCTGTGTCCATGGGTTTCTAACTGTAACAAGGAGCATTTAGTGCTGCTGTTTTAATGCTGTCAGTCATAATTATTTTCCTAGAGATGCTGTCTGCAATGGAAATAACTAAATGATCTGACAATTCCCAAACTACTTTTCAGTATTTCAACAATGGCTATTCTAAGTCCTGTCATTCACAGTCTGGGTCCTTCTCTGGAGCATTTGCAATCAAACCCCAAAGAATGATTCTATCAAGTACCTATTTTTCAATTGAGTCAGTCTTCTAAATATTTGCTTTTGTTGGTTTTTTGGAAAACTTTTAAGTGTTGTCTGTTGACATTCTGGAACATTTTTAAGTTGTCAGGATATCATCTATAGTCAGAACTAAAAATGGATGCCAGGTAAGCCTACTTCTTCTAAACTTTCTCTTTTGTTGCTTATAATTTGGCCAAATGGGTCTTAATTGGCACTGATTCTTACCTGACCTTCCTGGTCCTTTCCCTCCAATGTCGAAAACATCCAGGAAAGCTATTTTGACACTGAGGGACTCTCATTAACCACAATGGTTAACTGACAAAATCTTCAGAAGAGACTCTTCAGAAACAGTTTGGAGACAAGAGGGAAAGCTGTCACAATCTGGATGGACTCACCTGTGCCAGACCTCACAAAAGTTATTAAAGCCAAGAGGTTTTAAAGAAGAGATCTTATGCGGGGCTACTAGACATTCAAGCCCTTGCAGGCACCTCTGACAGAAGGCAAATTCATATTTTTGGCCAAGACCTTCCATTTAAGTAACATTATTTTTGCTGGCTCCAAATTTATCTTTTTTAGTAGTCCATGTTCATGGAGTTATTTTCCCTTAGGCGGTCTGTGGTCTATTTAACTGGGAGTTTTCTGACTTTTACTTACTTGATAAAGTAGAATAAACAGCTTTTATACTGCTTTTACAGAACGAACATCCTCCAGATAACAACTCTAGAACCTTTTCCAAAACAAAGACTGAGGTAATGACCAACCAGGCCACACTTGTGGTTGGAACAGTTTATTATACATACCTTTGTCCCTTGCCCCCAGTTCTTTTGTCTACTTAAACCTATAGCCAAGGTCTGTACCTCAAGGTCCCTTGGTTTTCCTTCTCATGCTGATTGGCCCCTGTGTATTTAACTGCATGTCTCACTTTATCTCCTGAAAGTTACATTCTTTTATACAGGTTGCCTCTCAAACCATGTCCAAAGAATGCAGTTTTTATGTCAATGCTACTTTTATGTCACCCAGTCAGGATCATTCATGATGCTGCTAAAGGACTTCAGGAACTCGATGCCAATCTCTGATGATGAACAATGGTCAGCTGCGAACAGTGGTCTTCCCGGGCTAAGTGGATGCCATGGGTCTTCCCTTTACTGGGACCCCTTATTTTTTTCATTGTGACTTTGCCTTGAAAACAGGAGGGGATTAGATCTCCTCACAGCTGAAAAAGGTGGGCTATGCCTTTTCCTAGGAGAGGATTGTTGTTTCTTTACCAGTAAGTCTGGCATAGTTAGGGACGGCATAGAAATCTCAGGGATAGGGCACAACAGCTAACATCCTCACAGCCTACTAATATTCTTTCCTCTTTGTGCCAAGGCTCATCCCACCGGCGGTCCCTCTCATACTTGTCTGTCTGGCTCTAATATTCCTACCATGCCTCATTAATAGCCTCCAAAAATTTTTACAGGAACACATTACCGCCATTTCCCAGGCCACCTCAGGAGAGCAGTTCAAGGCCATTATGCTTCTTCTACAAACTCTCTAGGCTCGACAACCCCCCACATCGCCCCAGCCAGCAGGAAGTAGCCAGAGGACAGTGCCCCCTGCCATATATATATATATATATATATATATATATATATATATATATATCAAAGAGCCTGGAATGCTGGAATGTCGAGAAACACTAAAACAATGCAAACATGGCTACCTCAGATAGTGAGCCAGAGAAATTCCAATGTTCTTCCCACTAATGTCCAGCACCTCCCCTCATCTTCCTTCCCAACCATCTTACTTAATGCCCATCCCCCTCCCTCCAACCTCCCCCCCCCCCTCCCGCCACAGGATGCTTAAAAACCCCAGCCTGTATGGGCTCTCACCCCTCTCAGAGTGTTACTCTGATGGCCAAGGTCCCTCTCAGGTCTCCTCTCCCTAATAAAAACGTGCTGCTTGTGAAGGTCACAGATTCTTTCTCCTTGTGTTTCTCTTTTCAGCTTCATCACTTTCCTTTCAGCAAGGATTTTACTTCATGTTTCCTCTGTAGATGCTTTATTGTTATAGTGGCTGTATACATAGTCAGTTCTCAATAAATACGTACTTTATTTTTTGCCGTGCTAAGGTTCAAACCCAGTGCCTCACATGTCAGGCAAGTGCTCTATACATATTGGGCTGGGATGGTACTTGCTTTATCAAACCAGCCCAATTCGTACTTCCTAAATGGCTTTTTAGCTAGCTGAAAATACCAGCTACTTCAAAAAGAATTTAGATGTTAGATTCATGGTGACACATTCATAATGGACCATAAAGGAAACGAGGCTATTTGGGTTTGTCCTTAACCTCTAAGATGTCTTGGTGGAAGAGAAGTACACCTTCACAATCTTTATGAATCAGAGCTGATTAGGCCACATGGTCTGGCCCAATGTGACCATTTTTAGATTCTTCAACGCCTTTTCTGTTTTCTAGTAACTCTTAGCTTCTTCCTGTTTGCCTTTGCTTGCAGCCACACCTCCTCTTCTTATGCATTTCAATGAGAAATAGTATCTATGGGAGGCAGTGTTTAAAATTCCACAGGCCAGGTCTTATCTGGAAGGTGGTCCACAGTAATTATGGTTTGGGGTCAGATAAGTCTTGCCTTTCACCCCAGCTTAGTTAGTCATCAGTACAATGGAACTGAAGGAGTGGGGCTGTAGCTCAGTGATAGAGCCAAAAGTGTAAATTAGGGAAAACAAAAAAGAGGAATTAAGTTTCCCTCCTGCAGTATTTCAGGCAAGTCAGAATTTCGTATTTACTATTGATAGGAGATACCCTATGGAGACATGGGGCTTAGAAATCTACATGGAATTAGCATCTGTGCACAGGTGACTTGAAACCATCATGCATTCTCTTGCTGTCTGCATTAGAAACATCAGCATTTGAGGGCGGGAGCTGAGCGGCGGAGGGCTGGGGGTGTAGCTCAAGTGGTAGAGAGCTTGCTTATAGCTGAGCGGTGGGGGGTCACATGGTTGTTCACAGAGCAGGTGACCTCATGTGACAAGTAAGCTAAGGAAGACTGAGGTGGAGACCCTCGGTGCTGTTTGCCCCTCCACCTTTCAGTCACAATCTAATCCCTCTTTATACACTGTCCCCACTACCAAACGCCGCCCAGAATCACTGATTCTGACTCGTTCGGCACAAAGGTAGAAAATCTCATGGGGTCTCTGGCCAGGAAGCCTCTCATTGTTCTGCTCGGACGATCAGCGGGGCAAATGGGAAAAGGTTGCCCTGCCCCCTATCTCGTTCCCCGACAGGCCAGGCAGCTGTTGCCGGTGGGAAGCAGTCTCAGGCCCCACGCAATCCCTGTTGCAAACCCGAGGTCTCTCTCTCTCTCTCTCTCTCTCTCTCTCTGTTTCTCTCTCTCTCTCCTCTCTCTTTCTCCCTCTTTCTTCTCCCTTCTCTCTCTCTCTCCCTCCCTCTCCTCTCTCTCTCTGTGTGTGTGTTGTGATTGTGTGGTGTGTGTTCAGTGTAGGGAGGAGGATCGGGGGTGGGATCCCGTGACGTTACTAGCTCCGCCTCCCGGTGAATATAAGGGGCGCTTGGCGCGCAACGACCCCAAGCAGTAGCATTGAAGCCAGAGCCGCCGAACTCGGCATCCTCAATCCAACTCGGTTTAAGTCAACCTCGCCGAACCCGATCCGAGATTCCTTGCTCCCTGGGCTTGCCACAGCTCTCTGGTAAGCCTTTGGGGCCGGCACGTGTGTCGGAGGAGGGCACGGGGAGGGTCCTACCTAGGATTCTCTAGCAACCCTGGCATGCAGTTGCATCAACCGGGCCATGACCTGTTGCTGGCGAGACCCCGGCCCCGGGAGTCGGGGCCCCTATCTCCACCCCAGCACCGGGCTGTTTCTAGAGGGGAACATAAAAATCTGGGTGCTGAGTTGGGGGCACCGGATGGGACCCTAGCAATCGGGCTGCTCTGGGGCCCCTCTCGGGGCGCGTCTCCCAGTCTTAGATGTGCAAGCCCCGCCTCACTGTGATGCTCACAGGTCAGCATAGCCGGGCGGGAGGAAGTGGGGGAACATTTGCTTACTCCCCTGGCGAAGGCAGCGCCAGCTGAGCGGTTGTGAGCTTGGTGAGGAGGAATGGACTAGTGGTCACTTTTAATCTGCAGCCGAGATCGGTCCCCTGCCCTGGGCGGTCTGGGGGCCATATCCCTTCGGAGCCCTGGGGACACCCGCTGAAAGGAACGTGGGTAGTGGGTGTGAGAAGGGGGCTCTCCCAGAGTTGCTGGCCCCTCCTTAGTTGAGTTCTGCTTAATTCCTAAGATCCGCAGGCCAGGGAACAAACACCAGGTTTCAGGGTTCCTTGGATGGGGTTTAGGATAAATCCTATAGGTTCCTGGCCAGAGAAAGAGAAAGAAATCTAATGTCTGAGCGCTTCCTAAGTGCCAACCACTGTACTTATAGTAGTACAGTGGGGATTTTACAGACCTCTTCCGAAATTAGTCCTTCCATAAGCCTTGTGAGGCACTGTAACCCTCACTCCCATTATTGTAATTCCTACTTGCATATGAAGAAACTGAGGTTTAGAGGTAAAGTGACTTGCCTTTGTCCCTTCCATTCCCCTCTCCCCTCTCCCCTCTAGCTCCTTTGCTTGGTGGAGTGGGTTTTGTAATTCACTTTTAGAGCTTAAGGATAATGAGCCCCATTGAAAGGCTTTTGTCTTGTTTTCACCAGATTCTGGCATCCTCTTCAATTCCAACTAGAATGCTGTGGCGGGCACTTCGCAGATTTGGTCAAAAGCTGGTGCGGAGACGTGCACTGGAGCCAGGGATGGTGGACACCCCCCTGGCCAGATGCCTGAGCACGCTGGACTTAGTGGCCCTGGGTGTGGGCAGCACGTTGGGTGCAGGCGTGTATGTCCTGGCTGGTGAGGTGGCCAAAGATAAAGCAGGACCATCCATTGTGATCTGCTTTTTGGTGGCTGCTCTGTCTTCTGTGTTGGCTGGGCTGTGCTATGCAGAGTTTGGTGCCCGGGTTCCCCGTTCTGGTTCTGCATATCTCTACAGCTATGTCACTGTGGGTGAACTCTGGGCCTTCACCACTGGCTGGAACCTCATCCTCTCCTATGTCATTGGTGAGATGGTGGGACATGGAGGGAACCGCACAGCTAGCAAAGGGGCTTTAGTTAGGAAATCTGGGTGGAATGGTGTAGCTGAAGTATTCTTTACTAATCTGAGGACCTCAATATTCCTAAATGTGTATATTTGTGAGAGTCTGGGAGGGTCAAAGGTGTGGATAAATTGTTTATTCTTACCTCTGCCTAGGGTTCCTTCATTAATTTTTTTTTTTTTAGTGGGGACTGGGGTTTGAACTCAGGGCTTTGCAATTGCAGAGCAGGCACTCTACTGCTTAAGCCACACCTCCAGTCCATTTTTCTCTGGTTATTTTGAGAGCCTCAGTCCTCCTGATCTCAGCCTCCTAAGAAGCTAGGATTACAGGCATGAGCCACTATACTTGGCTACGTGACTGGTTTTGGTTCTTAAAAATAGGAGCTGGGTGTGGTGGCACATGCCTGTAATCTCAGAACTCAGGAGGCTGAGGTAAGAGGATTGTGATTTCCAGGGCAGCCTGAGCTACATAGTGAGACCCTGGCTAAAAAAAAAAAAAGTAAGAATAGGCGATAATGGCAGAGATTTGTGTGAGACTGGTGTGGGACCCCATGTTTTCTCTCTCTGCTCTCTCAGGTACAGCCAGTGTGGCCCGGGCCTGGAGCTCTGCTTTTGACAACCTAATTGGGAACCACATCTCTCACACTTTGAAAGGGACCATCTCACTGCATGTGCCCCGTGTCCTTGCAGAATATCCAGACTTCTTTGCTATGGGCCTTGTGTTGTTGCTCACTGGTGAGGCAAAGGGCAGAGTATAATGGTGGGGAGGGTCTGGGTCTGCGAGGGCATGACGGGGGTGGTAATGGTGAGGAGGAAGAGAAGCTGGGAAGGAAGGAGTCTGCCATATAGAGGCAGGAAAACAAAGCTTGGAGTGAGGACTTTCTTTCTCAGGGTCCTGAATGAATATTTTCCGCAGGATTGCTGGCTCTGGGGGCCAGTGAGTCGGCCCTGGTAACCAAAGTGTTCACAGGGGTGAATCTTTTGGTTCTTGGCTTTGTCATCATCTCTGGCTTCATTAAGGGAAGCCTGCACAATTGGAGGCTCACAAAAGAGGACTACGAATTGACCAAGGCTGGACTCAATGACACGGACAGGTTAGTCACTCTTAGGAGCTGCTGTTGAAGACATGATGGAGAGTAGGGGGATTCAGGAAGGAGGTGGAGAACAATTGGAGGCTGGGCCTTGAAGACCTAGTTAATTAATTAGAGAATAGGAACGGGGTTGACATAACATACCTTTGATGTTTCCATTCCTTCTGCTCTAGCTTGGGCCCTATGGGCTCTGGAGGATTCGTGCCTTTTGGCTTTGAGGGGATTCTCCGTGGAGCTGCCACCTGTTTCTATGCATTTGTTGGTTTCGACTGTATTGCTACCACTGGTAACATAGTCAATCCATTCTGTCTGGGGCTTGGGTGCGCTCTGGCTGCATGCAGATGGGGGTTGGTAGAGGAGTAAGCCTGCTTCCCTGGTTAAGGACCATTGTACTGTGCCCTTTCCTGCAGGGGAAGAGGCCCGGAATCCAAAGCGTTCCATCCCTATGGGCATTGTGATCTCCCTGTCTGTCTGCTTTTTGGCATATTTTGGTGTCTCTTCGGCACTCACCCTCATGATGCCTTACTATCAGCTTCGGCCTGAGAGCCCTTTGCCTGAGGCATTTCTCCACGTGGGATGGGCTCCTGCCCGCTACCTTGTGGCTGTTGGCTCCCTCTGTGCTCTTTCTACTAGGTCAGTGTCAAATGTTTGTGTTCCTCTGTGACCAGAGTTTCAGGGTATGGCCATTTTGTACCAGAGAATACCCCTTACAAGTGCTGTGAAGGGAAGGTGGGGACGCCTTACATTACAGGTTTGGGAAGAGATAGCTCAGTCAATTCATGCCGCTGTGGACTTCTCCTTTCCAGCCTTTTGGGCTCCATGTTTCCCATGCCTCGGGTGATGTATGCAATGGCAGAAGATGGCCTCCTGTTTCGTGTCCTTGCTCGGGTCCACAAAAGCACACATACACCCATTGTGGCTACTGTGGTCTCTGGCATTATCGCAGGTAAAAAAATCCTCTTAGTGATTTCACCAACTCCTTTACTTTTGCTACTCCCTTCTCTCACTTGTCGTTTCTGCCCACTAATTTTAGCATTCATGGCATTCCTGTTTGAACTCACTGATCTTGTGGACCTCATGTCAATTGGGACCCTGCTTGCTTACTCCCTGGTGTCCATTTGTGTTCTCATTCTCAGGTGAGACTTCCTTCCTCCACATACTGTGGTGAGGGTGTCATTCCTGAATGAGGATTGATAGGGATGTGCTCCTTCTTTCTCCTCCACCTTCTGTCACCCCAAATTTCCTTGAGGAATTTGGGTATCTGCCCTGTCCAAAAGAGCTTCTGCTCTTGATGGTGATGAAGAAGCTGCCTGGGAGAAAGATGGTAAATGGTTAAGGGTTCTTCTTAAAACTGCCCTTTTTTCTTACTCTTGCTCAGGTATCAGCCCGACCAGGAGATGAAGACTAGGGAAGAGGAAGTGGAGTTGCAGGAGGAGAAGACACCTGAGGAAGAGAAGCTGACCTTGCAGGCATTGTTTTGCCCACTCATTGCTATCCCCACTCCACTCTCCGGCCGGCTTGTCTATGTTTGTTCCTCTTTGCTTGGTGAGCAGTGACATTTCTCTTTGAAGTGGCTCTGAGGTCAGCATGATGGGGTGGACATGAGTGTGACAGAGGTGACCCTCTTTGGAATGGGATGCCTAACACCTTAGTATGTTGGTCTCAAGAGTTGGTTTTGATGTCTTTCAACTTGACCATTGAAGCTCTACTGCTGACTGTCCTTTGCCTGGTGCTGAACCAGTGGACAGTTCCACTGCTTTCTGGAGACCCAGTGTGGGTCACAGTGGTTGTGCTGATCCTGGTACTCATTTTTGGAATCACTGGGGTTATCTGGAGACAGCCACAGAACTCCACTCCTCTTCACTTTAAGGTAAATGATGTCTCTTTCCTCTCATCAACCTGTTTTGGGAGAATAAGCTCTAGATGCCTTGTGTGGCCCAATAAAGTTTACAGATATTTAGTTGGACACAAAGGGGCAGCTCTAAGAGGAAGGCCAAGCCTTTTTCCCTGGGCCTCTTCAGTTCCTTTCTAGTTCCATTTCCCCATTGGCATATAGAGCATGAGTAGGGGCTGAACTCTGCCTTTTCTGGCCTGAGTAAGATAAGGATCTCTTTCTAGGCCATTCTGTGGTATATACAAAAATTTTCCTGTTTTCAGGTGCCAGTTGTGCCTCTTCTCCCACTAGTGAGCATCTTTGTGAATGTTTACCTTATGATGCAGATGACTGCTGGTACCTGGGCCCGATTTGGGGTCTGGATGCTGATCGGTATGTATCTGCTTGGGAAGAGTAAGCCTCTTGGGTGCCCTACCTCAACTCCTTTCCCTCTTGACCTCCAGTAGATATGTTAAGCTTTCCTTATAGGTCACTACCTCCCCACCTCATGACTACCTTTCCTCACCAGGGTTTGCTATCTATTTTGGCTATGGGATCCAGCACAGTGTGGAAGAGGTTAAGAGTCATCAACCTCTACCCAAGACTAGGGCCCAAACTGTAGACCTTGATCTTACCAGTTCCTGCATCCACTCAATCTGACGTAATCACACCTGAGTGCTGCCTGGTCCCTCTGCACAATAGTGAAGAATACTCTGGACCCCACAGAGAGCTGGCCCTTCCATGTGGTGGTAGTGTGGGGAAGGGATACTAATAGAGCTCTGTATTGTGGAGTGAAGGGTGTGTCTTTGCTGTTTCTCATCTATTTTTGTGTACTTTAAAATGGTCTCTGTAGTTGCTTACTGGCTTTGAAAAAGTATTATTAAAAGAAAGTAACAAAAAAATTTTCTGTCCTTTGTTTATTAGAGGTGATTGTAGAGGTTGATTTTAAGGCTGGTGAGCTTCAAGGTATCCTTTGTCTTTTCTCCAGTCTCCACAAAGCAATCTGTTGTGCCTAGGTGTGCTTCTTTTGGACTCAGGTTTGAAGAGGGTAGTGTAAGCAGCCTACTTTAGTCACATACTTAAAGAATGACCTTGAGATATATTTTCTTCCCCTTGCTACCCTGAAGATTAGGCTCTGGATAAGCACGCTGCAATACTCATCTCTGGGATTTGGGGGTGGACTCTGATCTCAACACTGGCATTGGTTAGGGCCTACACTGAGACCATTGTCTTCTATTCCACCCCTTCAACTTGGACCAGTCCCAGATTCTAGTGACTGCCTGGGCAACAGAAATTTTGGCTGACTGTTTGGCACTGCTGGGAGGAGGGTGGACAGTAGGAGGTTTTGGTAAATGACTATGTATGCAAGGTTACTGATTGCTAGAATAGTAGGGAATCAGAGGTCAGAGCTCTGCTCAGACCAAGAATTATTCATTCATCTATTTATCCAACTCATGTGTAAGATGCTAAACCCTGTGCTGGGTGCTGGTGATACAACCATGAATAAACAGTCTCTGACCTCAAGGAATTGGTGGTCTAGTCGGGGAAACAAGTAGGTAAACATGACTATAAAACAATGATTCAACTCAGGACAGGGCTGAGTCTTGAGTAAGTGCTGTAGAAGAAGACTGAGGGGAAGGCTTGGTCATCCATGAACAGTGAAGGAAACCATGAAAGTATGAAAAAGATTCTCTGGGGGCATGATGTAGTTTTACTGTAGCTGGAGGGCAGCATATAAAGGTAATGAAAGGTAACAGACCAAAGGCATAGCCTTGTGTACCCCACTAAGGCATCCTGAAGCTGTGAATAGAGGGAAGCGGAAGGGAGTCATACGTATTCCAAGTAGGGTGATGGTTGGATTTTTATTCTGGCAGCAGCAAGGAGCATGGCTTAGAAGAAGATGGGGGGAAGCTAGAGAAGAGAGGTAATAGTTACCACTTATTGAGTATTTATAGCAGATAGTCTGCCTAAATCTTATTTTGTTCTTTCAACACCCTTTGAAGAACATGTTACAGTTATTTTTTTACAGATGAACGAACAGGTTTTAGGTAAGAAATATGCCCTAGGTCACTTAACTTCAAAAGATCAGGGCCAGGATACAAACCCAACATTGTTTAACTGCAGCCTATGCTCTTTAATCACTGTGAACATTGCTAGTAGTTATGTGGGCATTGTGGTTATTTGGGCAAAATATTTCAGGGTTTTTAGCTAGTTGAATACAAGAGGTAACAAAGAAGTGGGTGACATAGATTTCTCGGGTAATTTCTGGTTAATCATTAACCCAAGATGAACATAAGAGGAAGAGAATATTTGGAGAAAAATGAATTCAGTTCCATGGCTGCTGAGTTTATATGCCAGATTAGCTTCATATAGGTGAAGATAGTCAATGATTGGAACTTGGAGCCAGGATAGAGGTCTGGGCCAGATGTTCAGATGTAAGAGTCATCAGCTCAGAGGACATATGATATGTGATAGAAGCTGTGTAGACTAAAGATTGTCATGGGGTCACCAGGGGCCTGTGGCTCAGGACTGTAATCTTAGCTACTGAGGAGGCAGAGATCAGGAGGATCATGGTTCAAGGCCAGCTCCGGAAAATAGTTCCTGAGACTCTATCTTGAACGTACCCAACACAAAAAAGGGCCGGCAGAGTGGCCCAAATGGTAGAGTGCCTGCCTAGCAAGTGTGAAGCCCTGAGCTCAAACCCCAGTGCCACCAAAAAAAAAATGTCATGGGGCAAAACAAACAAAAAAAGTTGCACTACAATTGCAAAGCGCCCTTTGCAAATCAATAGGAAGACGAACAACCCGAAAGAAAAATGAATAAAGGGTGCAAATAGTTTTCAGAAAAAGAATATAAAAACAAATGCAAAAAAGAGACCCTCAACCTCACCCACTGAAGAAACAAATCAAAACAGCCACGAGTAAGTGTCTGCTTTGCAAGCGTGAAGCCCTGAGTTCAAGCCCCAGTCCCACTGGGCACTGGTGGCTTTTACCTGGAATCCTAGCTACTTGGGAGGCAGAGATCTAGAGGATTGCAGTTCAAGGCTAACCTGGACAAATAGTTTATGAAACCTCATCTGCAAAATAACCAGAGCAAAGTAGACTGGAGGTATGGTTCAAGAGGTAAAGGACCTGCCTAGCAAATGTGAGGCCCTGAGTTTAAACCCCAGAATGGACAAAAGAAAAAAAGCAAAAAATAATCATGAGATTTTAGTTCTTACCTTTCAGACAAAACAAAATCTTACAACACAAATTAAGGCTGTAGAAAAAAAAAGAAAAAACAAAACCAAATTAAGGTTGGCGACAGTGGCTCATATCCGTAATCCTACTTGGGAGGCTGAGATCAGGAGGATCGAAATTTGAGGCCATCCTGGGCATGTAGTTGTTGGGACCCCATCTCCAAAGTAACCAGATAAAAATGGACCAGAGGTGTGGCTCAAGTGGTGGAGCATCTGCTTTGCAGGCACAAAATCCCTGAGTTCAAACACCAGTCCCATCAAACAACAACAACAAACAAATTAAGGACCAGGCACTGAAAAAAGTGATGATAAACAGTCTTAAGCACGATAGGGTTATGATGCTTGCAGCTTTTGTGGAGGGAAATTTGAGAAACAAATTAAAAGTATTCCTTTTTGATCTGATAATTCCATTTATAAGAATTTTCAAAATTTACATATGCATAAGAATGTTTATCCAGATACTGTGTTTTGCTGATGGGGATTGAACTCAAGTTCTCAAGAATACTAAGCAGGTGCTTTGCTACTGAGCTATGCTCCCAGCCTCTACTTAGACATACTGATGATAGGATACAAGTTGGAAGCTTGAAGAGACAGAGGCAGAGACAGAGAGAATTGGATGTGCCAACATGTGATATAGAAAGATGTTCAAGATACTCTGTTGAGTAAAACAAAACAAAATGAAGAAGCCGGGTCAGTGGCTCAAGCCAGTAATCCTAGCTACTTGGGAAGCTGAGATCGGGAGGATCACGGTTCAGGGTCAGTCCTGGGCAAAATAAAAAAACAAATAAATAAACAAACAAATAAATAAAATAGTTTGCTGAGACACCATCTCAACAGAGAGAGCTGGGTGTGGTTGTGCATGCCTGTCACCCCAGTCATGGCAGGAAACGTAAAAGGGGAGAATTATGGTCCAGGCTAGGCAAAGCAAAAAGGGCTGGAGGTGTGGTTCAAGCACAAAGCCCTGAGTTCAAACTCCAGTATGCTAAAGAAAGAGTTGGGCACCAGTGGTTTACACCTGAGATCTTAGCAACTCAGGAGGCAAAGATCAGGAGAATCATAGTTTGGGACCAAAAAAAAAAAAAAAAGAAGTGGAGGCCTTATTTCAAAACTACCAACATAAGCCACAAGCCACCGGTGGCTCACACCTGTGATCCTCGCTACTCAGGAGGCAGAGATCAGGAGGATCATGGTTTGAAGCAAGCCTGGGCAAATAGTTCTCGAGACCCAATCTTGAAAAAACCCATCACAGAAAGGATTGGTGGAGTGGCTCAAGGTGTACGTCCTAAGTTCAAGACTCAGTACGCAAAAAAACAAAACAAAACAAAACAAAACCCAACACAAAAAAAGGGTGGTGGAGGACCTAGCAAGTGTGAGGTCCTTAATTCAAACCCCAGTACTGCCCCTCCCCACACAAAAAAAACAACCAACCTGGAGGTGAAAAGTATTTGCTAAAGAACAAAAGAGAATATATTTATATATTTTTTTTCTGGAAAAGTACATAAGAAACTACTAAGCTCTGGTTTCTCTTCTGTAGTTTTTTTCATTTTTCACCAGGTAAAAGCATTATTTTTTATTTCATTTCTAAGAATCATAATAGTGAATGGTGAGGGGAACACTAGTAAGGAGTAGGAGGACTCAGTGAAGAAGATGGAGGAGCGACTGAAGAGACAGGAATGGTGTGGAAGTCTAGGGAGGAGAGGACTTTTAGGAATAGTCAACAATGCAAATGCTGTGTGGAGAGTTGAGGTAAATAAGATAAGGACAGAAGGGAGTTCATTGGTTGTGCTGGTTAGGAAGCCATGGATGGTTGCAAGTCAGGCGGTGGGGTAGGAGCCACGGCCGGCTGGTGAGCGAAGTGTGAGGAAGAGGTCCGTACTGTAGGCTAGCATATTAGGCAGTGGCTGGAGGGAGTTGAGGGAGAGTTGGTTTAAAAAGATGGGCAATTCTTGCATTTCTGTGGTTGAAGATTGTTGATAGGTCAGCTAATAGATCCTGGTACTGCTGTTTAAATGAATGATTTGTGAAGGAGGGAATGGTTCTTTGATTTGGGGCTCTAGCCCTTTTTATTTCATACTATATTTCCCAGATTTCAGACATCTGAGTGTAAACTTCATGATTTTTTTTTCTCTATTTTGGTAATTCTAGTACTGAGTATTTAAAAAAATACCTCACATTAAAAAAATTGGCAGTACTCAGGTCTGAACTTTGGATTTTGCATTTGCTAGGCAGCCTTACCATTTGAGCCACACTCTCAACTCTTTTTGCTTTAGTTGTTTTTCTGATAAGGCCTCATGTTTTAACCTGGGCCATGTAGTGGGATTACAGGTGTGAACCAGTATGCCTGGTTTATTGATTGGGTTGGGGTCTTGCTAACTATTTGCTCAGGCTGTCCTCGAACTGTGATCCTCCCAATCTCTGCCTCCTAGATAGCTGGGATTATAGATGTGAGCCACTGCATCTGGCTAAAACCTCACTTTTTGCAGCTTAAATACACTCATTCTTTGTAATGCTGGGGATTGAACTCCCAGTCTCACGCATACTATGCAAGTGCTCAATCCCTAAGCTACACCTCCAGCTAAATACACTTAGTTTAAAAAGAAAATACTTTATCACTATAATAAATGGAAAACAAAGTATTTTTTAATGCATGTTAAAATAAATATCTGTCTAAAAATATTTGTCTGTGCAACACTTAAAATAACCACACAGTCCACATTTTGGAAATATTTATGCAATTAACACAGTGAATAACCTCTGTCAGGCACTAGACTTGAAGGTGGAATAGACAATTGCTTTAGGCATGATCTAATCTTGATCTCCTCACAGAGATAGAGATAAAATTGACCCAAATAAGTGCAAAGACACAAAGGATGAAATAATCAGTGTCCCCAGAGAAGTAGGCATGAAGTACCTACCGTAAGAATTCATTCATACTGGAATTCTCTTGAGAAGTTCTGGGAATTCTTCATGGAGCTCAAGGCTTTTAAACCGAGGCTTAAAGGATAGGAAAATGTGTCAGTTGAGAAATTGGGGGTGGGGAGAGAGGAGAGCATTTCAGGAGGAAGGAAACTAGTGCACAAAGAAAAGAAGATGAGAAAGCTAAATACTCAATTCACCCAAAGGTTAGGGTTCTGAAGGAGTGAAGTAGAAAACTAAGACAGGAAAGGTAGGTTCCTGTAAGATGAAGGCTATTAATTCCAGGGCCTGCAACTGAATGGCAAGAAGTGTGTGGATGGGAGGCAGAAAACAGAGAGAGTGGATTATGGGTATCAAAATACAGTTAATAGAATAAGTTCTAGAGTTCTATAGCACAGTAGGGTGAACATATTTTATAACAATTTATTATAATATAAAGTACTAATAGAGAGGAATTCAAAAGTTTCCAATACACATAAAGAAATGATAAATGTGCTGTTGCATAGTAAGTTGACTACAGTAATGATAATGTAGTACATATTTCAAAAAGCGAGAAGGGATTTTGAATGCTTTTGCCACAGAGAAATGATAAATATTTGAGAATACAGATATGTTTATCTTGATTAAACATTACATAATATGTATAAATATTGCAAAACCATATGGTATCTCATTTAATAGTACAATTTTAATGTATCAGTCAAAAAACATTTAAATAGAAAAAGAAATGGTGGGGTTCAGAGGAGTGGTTCAAATGTAGAGCACCTGTCTAGGAAGCATGAAGCCCTGAGTTCAAACCCCCATACTACCAAAAAATTATCTTTTTGGGGGCTGGCAGTGTTGGTCAAGTGGTAGTGCTCATGCAAGTGCCTAGCATGTGCAAGGCCGTGAGTTCAAACCCTACTAACACCAAAAAAATTTAACAACAGCAACAAAAAAAAGAAAGAAATGGTGGGCTGGGGGTGAAGCTCACTGGAGGAACACTTGTTTTGCCCTGGGATTCCATCCCTAGCACTGTAAAAAAAGAAAAAAAGAAAAAGAAAGAAAAATAAATGTTTTTGTTATTGGGGTTTGAACTTAGGAGTTTGCACTTGCAAAGCAGGCACTCTACCACTTGAGCCACATCTCCAGCCCATTTTGCTCTGGTTATTTTGGAAATGGGGTCTCACGAACTGTTTGCCTGGAATGGCTTCAAACCTCAATCCTCCTGATCTGAGCCTCCAAGTAGCTAGGATTACTGGTCCCTGGCTGAAATCATAAATGTTTAAGAAGCTGGAGATGCTAATTACTTTTGATCATTGTATATGGCATACGTGCAGTGGGTCTTCCCGTTACACTCCATAAATATGTACATTATTATGTGTCAGTAGAAGTAGAAGTGTGTGGATGACAATATTAAAACATGCAAAGGAGGGAGTGGTTATGTGATTTTGTTCAAAGAATTCCACCTCAACTATCCCGTCATGTAATCATACTCTAGATCTTGCCAGAATGTAGGCTTTGGCTGTCATCAATTGAAACAGGTTCCTGTACACAACTTGTCAAGGGTCTCCAGCTCATTTGCCCAAGTAACACCATTACAACAGTTCTTTGACCCTGTGAAGCATCCAATGCACCAACCCCTCCCACCCTTGTTCTCTCTTTTCATCAGTCTCCTCCAATCTTTGCTTGCTCCCTTAGCCATCTAAATTCCTGAATTTATTATTATCACTATTTTGTAAATACCTCCAACTCCCTAGTCAAGATTCTAGAGTTCCCTTCCACCCTCTCCCCCATCCTAACAATCATCATCATTCTTTCCTGTAGAATTCAGGATGGTCTCCAATCACACAACTGGGTAGGTTAATGATAGTCAACCTTGACTAGGCCCTCCACATGGCTCAAACTTCTCCCTTTCTCTCATTCTCGTGCCCTCTGAAACAGCTCTTTCTTACTTTATTCACATTCTTCAAGTCATTCCCTCCTACTCTCTGCTGTTGACTTTGTCTCGTATTTTATTGAGGAAAATATGTGCCCATCAGATAAAAACTCCCTCATGTTTCTGTGGATTTTTTTTCTTTTATGAACATTAGCTCCTCTTTTTCCCCCCAACAATAAAAATGTTTATTGTACAAAATTGAAAAGCACTGAAAAATATAAGAGACTAAGTAGGCTGGGGGTGTACCCTAGTGGTAAAGCGCTTGCCTACCATGCATGAGGTGCTGGGTTTGATCCTCAGCAAGGTAAAAAGAAAAAAAAAAGTAAAGAGTTCTCCTAAATCTCACACTCAAAGGTAAGCATTGTTGGCTTCTGGAAAATACTCTTCCAGAGATTTTATTCAACTATGCATATAATTTAATCCAAGTGTTTACCTTCTCTGTACACTTTTAAAAAAAATGTAACAGACGAGATCAGGTGCGTTCAGGGTGGTATGGCCGTAGACAGAAAAAATGTAACAGGATGTAGGCAATTCTCTACTTTTATAATTATAGATTGTTTTCACATCAAAAGATTTTTTTCCTTGTTTTTGAAACAGGGTCACTACCTAGCCCTGGTTGCCCTGGAACTCACTATGTAGCCTAGGCTGGCCTCCAACACACAGTCCTTCTGTCTCAGCCTCTTGAGTGCTGAGATTAAAGATGCACCCACTATGCCCTGCCACAGCAAAGTTGCTAGGCAAGTGCTTTACCTCTTGAGCCATGCCCACAGCCTTTTTTGCTTTTGTTATTTATTTGTTTGTTTATTTATTGTGGTACTGGGGTTTGAACTCAGGGCTGCGTGCTTGCAAAGCAGGCACTCTACTGCTTAAGCCACACCTCTAGTCTATTTTGCTCTGCTTATTTTGGAAATGGGGTCTCCAAAAGTATTTGCCCAGGCTGGCCTCGAACTGCAATTGGACCCATCAGTCTCCTAAATAACTAGAATTACTTTTGTTACTTTTTGAATTGGGTATCACATTTATCCCCCTGCTAGCCTGGATTGTGATCCTCCTATTTATATCTCCTGCATTCCTGGGATAACAACTGTGTACCATCACACACAGCTTATTGGTTAAGATTGCCTGAGCTGGCCTCAAACTGCAATCCTCTTGATTTCCTGCCTCCTGAGTACTTGGGATTACATGTGTAAACCATAGTACCTGGCCACAGCAAAGTTTTTAAAAGCTGTATAAGTAACACGGTACAACCATAAGTTGTGTAACTAATCTAGTACTGATGATCATTTAAATGGGTTACAATGGTTCAGTGAACATTTCTGTTAATCTATCTTTATAAATCTTCCAATTTTCCTTTTGGAAAATTCCTATAAGTGGAATTGTTGGGCAATAGGATGCACACATTAAAAAAATTTTTTTTGGTGGAACTGGGGTTTGAATTCAGGGCTTCTCATTTGCAAAGCAGGTGCTCTACTGCTTGAGTCATACCTCAAGTACATTTTGCTCTGGTTATTTTGGAGATAGGAGGGGTCTCACAAACTATTTGCTCAGACTGGCCTTGAACAGTGAGCCTCCCAATTTCAGCCTCCCAAGTATCTAGGATTACAGGTGGATTACAGCCACAGTGACTGGCAAACATTTAAGATTTTTTAAATTTTGAAATAATTTATTTTTTTCCAGTTTTTGGTGGCATTCCTATCTTAGCATATATTAATTGCACACAGGAGTTTCACTGTGATATTTCCAAACATGTATGTAATGTAGTTTGACATAGTCACCTCCTCTGTTACTCTTTCTTTCTCCCCGCTTTTTTTTTAACAAGTAAACTTGTAGGTTTCAGTATTCTATTTTCATACATGCATACAATGTACTTCAATCATATTCACTCCATCACCCTCTCCTTTCACCCTTTCCCCTTTTGTTGATCCCCCCCAAGAACACACCCCTTTTACATTCATGTCCTTTTTTAGGTCTAAAAGTTTTTGCTTTTTTTAAATCTCTTTAAATACTCAAGCATTTGTTCTCATTTTACCTTTCTTTTTTTTAAAAGTTTTGGTTTTTTTGGTGGCACTGGGATTTGAACTCAGGATCTCATGGTTGCTAGGCAGGCGCTCTTAACGCTTGAGCCACTCCACCAGCCCTCATTTTATCTTTCCATCATAGTAACATTTAACATAAACATTTCAGTTCCCCCTCTCTGTTTTCTTTTTCTTTTTTTTTTTGTGATACTGGGTTTTGAACTCAAGGCTTCACTCTTGCAAAGCAGGCACTCTACCACTTGAACCACACTTTCACTCCATTTTGCTCTAGCTATTTTGGAGATGAGAGGATCTCGTGAACTATTTGCTTGGGCTGGCCTCAAACCATTTTCTTCCCAATCTCAGCCTCTCAAGTAGTTAGGATTATAGGAGTGAGCCATTGGTGCCCGGCCCCCTCTATTTTCTTTTCTTTCTTTCTTTTTTAATTATCATATTATTGTTGTACTGGGGGACATTTAAGATTTTGATAGAGGGTCTGGGAGTCTGGGGGTGTAGGTCAATGGTGGTAGAGGGCTTCTTTAGCATATGTGAGGCCCTGAGTTCCATTCCCAGCACTGCAAAAAAAAAAGCGGGGGGGGGGGAGAGAAAAGAGAAAAAAAGATTTTAGTACATATTACCAAACTGCCTTCCTTCCAGAAAAGTTGCAATAATTTGTTCTTCTACCAATAGTATGTAAGAGTTCCTGTTTTGTATATTTTGCCAAATCTGTGGTTTTGTTAATCTTTTTAACCTTTGCCAATCTGATAGTTGAAAATTTTTTACCTTACTTTAATTTGCATTTCTGTGATTACTGGTGAGGTTGAGTATCTTTTCATGTGTTTTTGGCTATGTTTCTTCCTGTGTAAATGTCTGATCATTTCAGAAAAGTCTTTTTCTTTTTAATTTGAAAAGCCTATTTTATGTTAGGAATGTGAAGTCTTTTTGTTTGTGACAGGTTCTTGTATATAGCCCAGGCTGGTGTCGAACTTGAGATTCTGTCTCCTGAGTGCTTGGATTATAGACGTGAATCACCGCCCCTGGCTGGTGAGGTTAATTCTTTATTTATTTCATATGTTGAAAAAAATCTTTTTTCTAGTCTGTAGACTGTCTTTCAACCTTGCTTATAGTGCCATTCAGAAGACATTATTTTTATGTGTTAAAACTTTTCATTATTTTTCCTTTGTCATTCTGGCTTTCAGTTCATGATTAGATCTTGCCATTGTGCTTATAAAATACCAATCCCCCACTTTCTTTTGGAATTTTTTTTGGTGAGATGGAGTTTGAATTCAGAGCTTCACACTTGCAAAACAGATACTCTACCGCTTGAGTCACACCTCTAGGCCATTTTGCTCTGGTAATTTTTGGAGATGGGAGCTTGAGAACAATTTGCCCAAGCTGGCCTCAATTGTGATCCTCTCAATCTCCTCTCTCTCTTGCAGTACTGGATTTTGAACTCAGGGCCTACACCTTGAGCCACTCCACCAGCCCTTTTTAGTGATGGACTTTTTAAAGATAGGGTCTCTTGAACTAATTGCCCGGGGCTGGCTTTGAATTGCAATCCTCCTGATCTCTGCCTCCTGAGTAGCTAGGATTACAAGCGTGAGCCACTGGTGCTCGGAATGATTGATGTTTTTCTTGAGACAGGGTCTCACCATATAGCCAGGCTGGCATTGAACTCGAGATCCTCCTGCCTCAACTTCTTGAGTTCTGGGATTACAGGAGTGCACCACCATGCCTGGCTTGCAATTGAATTTATCTTTGATTATTTTGGTATATAAAATGAGCAAGGATATAGTTTTTCAGTTTTTTGAAAATGACTACTCAGTTGTCTCAACATTATTTTTTGTGTGGGACTAGGGTTTGAACTCAGGGCTTCACACTTGCAGAGTGGGTGCTCTACTGCTTGAGCCACACCTCCAGTCCATTTTTCTCTGGTTATTTTGAGATGGGGTCTCGTGAACTATTTGCCTGGGCTGGCCTTGAACTGTGATCCTCCTGATCTCACCTTTTCAAGTAGCTAGGATTACAGACATGAGCCTCTGTGCCTGGCTAACTCTTTTTTTTTGTGGTGCTGGGTATACAATCCAGGGCTTTGTGCATGCTAGCCAAGTGTTCTACCACCACTGAGCTTCAGTCCCAGACCTGAACATTTGTTTTGGTGGCACTGGGGTTTGAACTCAGGGCCTCATACTTGCTAGCAGGAACTCTACCACTTGAGTCACTCCACCAACCCTTTTTTGTGCTGGTTATTTTTGAGATAGGGTTTTGCAAACTATTTGCCCTGGCTGGCTTCGAACCTCTATCCTGTCGATCTCTGCCTCTTGAGTAGTTAGTATTACAGGCGTGAGCCACTGTTGTCTAGTTCTCAACATTTTTCTTACATAATTCTTTTCCCCGCTGATTTGAATAGTTCGTATACTGTGTATATTTGGATCTTTTACTGGACTCTATTCTGTTCACTTATTTGTTTGTGCTATTTGTGGTGCTAGGGATTGAACCTAAGACCTTGCATATGCTAGGCAAGCTACATTCCCAGCCCTGTTTGTGCTATTACAGTAGTTTTATTTGCACTAGTTTTACTATCCAACAGAACAAACCCCTCTTCCTCACTCCATGAATAATTTTTAGAAAGTTTCATTAGCATAAATTAATTGTACAAAGGGGTTTCATTGTGTTTACATACATATACCCTGACTATATTACTTTCTTTTTTATTTTTATTGTTAGCACATAATAGTTGTTACTCTTTCTTATCCCCCCCTTCTCCTATAGTTTTAAGCAGCTTTTAGTGGGTTTCATTATGTTATTTTTGTACATATATGTTATGTACTTTAACCATATTCACCCTCCCATCACCCCCATCTTTCCCCCATTACTCTTTTTTTGGTGGGACTGGGGTTTGAACTCAGAGCTTCACACTTGCAAAGCAGGCACTCTGTTGCTTGAACCACACCTCCAGTCCATTTTGTTCTGGTTGTTTTGGAGATAGGGTCTCAGGAACTATTTGCTTGGGCTGGTCTTGAACCTTGATCCTCCTTATCTCTGCCTCCCAAGGGTCCATTAATGCTTCCAGTTTTAGAATTTTCTTGACTATAATTGCATGTTTATTCTGAAAGTCTTTTTCTTCTTTTAACAGGATGTAATACTACCTTAGTAACTGATTTGCACTCTTGGTTGCTTACTCTCTTTTAACCCATTCTATTAATGACAATCTTGATAGGCTCTGATTAGAGTCTAAGATGTTCATTCACCTTATGTACTCTATTTCCTCATTTCTGTAATGTTTTGTCAAAGGATGGGACAATTTATAGCTTATGTTAGTGTAAGGGAAGATAATCCACAGTATGCTAAGTGTCACCTAATGACATTTTACTACTCACTTTTGCACATCTTCCTCAATATGCACCTGCTTCTTTTTTCTCTTCTCCTGGAAGTTTTCTTTTAGAAGTTCTATACCTTTATGCTTTGTATTTAGTTTTAGATACTTTTTTTTGGTGGGACTTGGATTTGAACTCAGGGTTTCATGCTTGCAAACAGCCGCTCTACCCCTTGAGCTACACCTCCCTTTTCTCTTCTCTTTTCTCTCTTCTCCCTTTTCCTTTCTTTGTTTCTTCTAATTCTCACTTGTAACATTTAGAGAGGCCATCTAGATGAAAAACAAAATAACTTGGAGATGCTGATACGACATATGGCCTTTCACCTTTCCTGTACATATTCCTCTATCCCCTGGTCTTTCTGGTGTGGTGGTGCCAGCAGCTCAGTAGCTCTGACTTTGCAGTCCTATTTACAATCAGCATTAATCCAGAGTCACGTGATTCCTGTATACCTTACCCAATGTTGGATAATATAATCTCTGTTCTGCTACAGACATTATTAATCATTCAGAGCTCTAAGGTGCATATGAAAGGGTTGCTGTAGGCCTGAGATCAGACATCGGATTATCTCCTTATTCATCCATCTGTTCAGCCATGAACAAAGAAGCTATGGTTGAGCCAGGGACCTAGGTGGGATGATGGAATTCAGAAGCCCTTAGTTGGGAATGATAATGAGAACTAACGTTTGTAAAGTATTCACTGTATGCCAGCCACCCACTGTTCTAGATGCTTTATGTAAATTATTCCATTGAACCAGAACCCTAGAACTACTTTTATTCCCATTTTATAGATGAGGAAATTGGGGTGCTAAGATTCTAAGAGGTAGTACAATGTGCTACCTCTTTAGCCAACTCTGGGATATTCTACTTCATCAAACTTCATTTCCTAATTTGATTTTTTTTTTGGTGGCACTGGGGTTTGGACTTCATTTCCTAATTTAGCAAACTAGGATTGTGAAGACATATCAAATTTTAGGGTGAAAAATAAGAGGAGTTAATAGCAGTATAGTAGTCCCCCTTACAAGGGGATACATTCCAAGGCCCCCAGGGGATGCGTGAAACCATGGATATACTGAACGCTCTACATATACTATGTTTTTTTCCTAGATATATACACACACCTATGATAAAGTTGAATTTATAAATTATGTACAGTAAGAAAATAACGACAGTTACTAGTAATAAAATAGAATAATTATCACAATACTTACTATAAACTACTTTAATAAAGGTTATTTAAAACTTCAAAGTTATTTATGGTGGGCTAGGGAAATGGCTCAAGTGATAAAGTGCCTGTTTAGCAAGCATGAGGTTCTGAGTTCAAACCCCAGTACTGCCAAAAAAATTATTCTTTGAATTTCCTATTTAATATTTTCAGGTCACAATTGAATGGAGGTAACTGAAACTGAAGAAAGCAAAACTGCAGATACTGTATTTTCTGTCTTCTTTTTCCTCTTTCATTCATTGCACTGTGTGATCTACATGCAGAAAACTTTGAAGAGAGAAAGGAAATTGTTTTTAGAGAACCCATCTTTTCCATGATATGTAATGACTGATTCTGAGACTTTCAGATCAGAAGGGAACTTTGCTAATGTTCGCAGAATGGGAGTCTCTCTTCATCATCCGGTTAGCCTGACAGAGATGCACAAAGCTTAAAAGTATGGTATATGATGGAATTTTTTTTTTGAAACAAGTCTTACTCTATATCCCAGGCCAGCCTGGAACTCACCATCCTGGTGCCCCCACATTCCCAAATTCTGGGATTACAAGAGTGTGCCACAGGGCTTCCAGAGTGGCTCAAGCTGCAGAGTGATTGTCTAGCAAGTGTGAGGCCCTGAGTTCAAACTCCTGTACAAAAAGAGTGTGTCACAAAGGTCTTAGATTTTATTTTTTAACTAATTAATTTTGTGTTGGTACTGGGGTTTGAACTCAGGACCTTGCACTTGGTGGGCAGGCACTCTACCACTTGAGCCACTCCACCAGTCATCTTTTATGTTGGGTATTTTTGAGATAGGGTCTGGGGAACTATTTGCCCAGAGTGGCTTCAAACCTCGATCCTCCTGATCTCTGCCTTCCAGAATAGCTAGGATTACAGGTGCGAGCCAGGAGCCTTGTTTATTTTTTTTTGACAGTACTAGGGTTTGAACTCTGGGCCTCACGCTTGCTAGGCAGGCATTCTATCCCTTGAGCCAGTCTGCCAGCCCATAGGGAGCCTCGTTAATGTGAGTTTTTCCTTTTTTTTTTTTTTTGTGGGACTGGAGTTTGAACTCAGGGCCTCATGCTTGCAAAGCAGGTGCTCTATCCCTTGAGCCACACCTCCAGTCCATTTTGCTCTGGTAATTTTGTACGTGGGGGTCTCGGGAACTATTTGCCGGGGCTGGCTTCGAATCCCGATTCTCCACATCTCAGCTTCCCAAATAGCTAGGATTACCGCTTAGTGTTCAAATTTGGAGGCACTGTTGTTTCTCGGTGGAGATTTAGTAGAGGCCAATTTCTGAGGTGCAAGTATCGTGAATAGATTAGATAGAATCAAAATATTTACTTACATATTTCAGTTCCATCCATAAAACCATTTGAAGATGGCTAGAACACGTGAACTTGCAGCGACCCTGTTGGAGAGTTATTAGACAATTTCCCCACAATTGACAAGGGCAGGGCAGCAGAAATGCGGCTTGTTAACTCCTCTTTTTCAATCTCTTCAACTTCTGATATTTCAGACCTTTGCCCCTGTCTGTTCTCAAACTCTGGGCTGAAGAGATTCTCCTGTCTCAGCCTCCCGACTGCTGCAACTATAGGCACTCACCACTGTGGCCAGCTCCTTTTGCCATTTTTGAATAGTCACTGCGTAGCATTGTCTGCTTCATCTCCCCACTACTTTTTTCTGTGTGTGAAGTCCTGCTCTCCTCTTTCCTAGAAACCTTGGCCACCTGCATTTTTCCCTTAATTGCTTTTAAGGGAACTAAGTAGTAGGGATTGAACTCAGGGACTCACTCTTGCTAGGCAGGCTCTCTGCCACTTGAGCCGCTCTGCCAGCCCTCCCTCAATTAATTGCAGTATGAATTGCACAATTAAATGTAACTGTAGTATGCATCTACTCCCAGTGAGCCCCACCCTGGCCTCATCCAGCGGCTCTGGACTAAGATCTAGACTTCCGGGTTTAGGCTCTGCGACCAAACAAAAGTCATTGGGCGGGGCTTTGATGACGTAACGAGGGGAGGAGCTTTCTGCACAGACTGCGCCAGAAGTTTGCGGAGAGCACGCCTGGCGGTCCAGGCTGCGGTGATTCAGTGGGCAGAAAGGGCTGGAGGAGGCTTCGGACACAGGTTCTTAGGGTGGTTTCTTACTTCCTTTCTTTCTCTCCCTTCTTTTATTTTTTCCCCTCTTTTTCTTTTTTCTTTGGTGGGGGGGTGCTGGCGATGGAACCCAGAGCCTCGTGCATGCTAGGCAGGTGCTCTACTGTTGAGTGGTTTGTAACTAGCAAGATGTGGCATTAGGCCAACAATATTTAGAGGGCCCCCAAGGCAGTGACTTTGGGCTACCCAGGGGCTCTGACTGACTCTCACAGTGAAGGCAGTGTTTTTGAACATGAGGAGCGGCGCTGGGCCAGTAAAAGCGCGTGCGGTAGTTACAATAGTTCCTCGGGGAGGGGAAGGACCTTCTACCACAGAATCCACGCGACGATGACCGTTAGGGGCTGGAGCCGCAGAGGAAACCAGAGAAGCAGCGGGAAAAGAACTTGTTGACTGATTGGATGCTTTGATGACCACGTGGAATTTTGAGCCAATTAGGAAGTAGTGGTCCTAACCAACCCAATCACAGGGGGGCCCCTCACTCCCGGTTCTCGCGCTTTTGGCAGCACACTTTTGTTAAGGTGGTTTGCGGTGGCGGGCTTGTGGAATGGCTCAAGCGCGCCTGCCTAGTAAGTGTGAGGCCCTGAGTTCAAGTCCTAGTGCTGCCAGAAAAAAAAAAAGGTTTGGGGTAGAAATCCTCCGCCTTTTATGTTGCATGATAGTCTCTCCCTGTCCCTCATTTACTGCTTGCTCTGGCTTTTCCAGTTTCCTTAACCTTTCCCCGCTTTTGAATAACAAGTCAGGAAAAAAAATGTCTGGAAAGAAGTTTACAGAGAAACTGGAGGATAAAGGACAGAATATTAATATATTTTCTTATTCCGTAGGCTGGAGCCAGACATTTAAAAATGGACGGTTTTGACTTTCGTTTTATGGACTTCACAGGTACCTAGCTTTGCACGATAGTAAAGAAAATGTCAAACTACTGCCTTATTTAAGATTTTCTGTATGCAGTTTTGGGTCTGAATTTTGTCCCTTTGGAGTATCCATAGCTCCAGGTTTTCTCCCTTATGTACTGGAAACAATATAGATATTGAAGACACTGGGAACCTTTTTTGAGCTAGTAGAAACAATTCATAAATCATAACTCATTTTCAAGGTTTTTATGACATGAGAAATAATACTGGTTTAATTTGAAACAAAAATCTACTGTGTTAAAAGTGCATTTAAAAATTTACTGCAAGATCTTGAAGTACCTTTACATAATCATCAATGAAAAATACAATAAACCATGTGTAGTTTTAGGTTTAAATGCATCTTATTGTGTCTTAATTCTTTTGAAAATTGGTAATCCATGTATAGTGTTTATGGGAACTCTGACGTTTTTTGGTGGCATTGGGGTTTGAACTCAGGGCCTCATGCTTGCTAGGCAGGTGCTCTACCACTTGAGCAACTCCACCAGCCCGGTTTATGGGAACTCTTAACTAAACAAAAGCAATTTCATTGACCAGAACACCAGGTTCTTCAACCATGCTAGATATGGGACAGTTTATGTACTTTCCTTTGTTTCTGGCTCTGTGGTACTTTCATATTAACATAATGTGAATCTATGATTTTAAAAAGTTTAGGTCAATATTTTGTGATGATTTGTTATTTTAAAACAACAGGGCTAGGCTGGAGGTGTAGCTCAGTGGTAGAATGCTTACCTAGCATGCTCAAGGTTCTGCGTGCAAGGCCCTGAACTTGGGTTCCACTGCAGCCCACAAAACACCTCCAAAATCTCCCTACATCAACAATAAAGCCCACTGCTATCTAGCTTAAGTTTGTTTTGTGCGTGTGTGTGGTGGGACTAGGGTTTGAACTTGGATTTGAACTCATGGCTTTGCACTTGCAAAGCAGGCGCTCTACCTTTTGAGCCACACTTACAGTCCATTTTCCTCTGGTTATTTTGGAGATAGAGTCTCCCAGACTATTTGCCCAGGCTGGCCTTGAACTGCTATCCTCCCAATCTCAGCCTCCCAAGTAGCTAGAATTACAGGTGTGAGTCACCAGTGTCTGACCCAGCTTAGATTTTAATTTAAGGTATAGTATAAACATGTACTAGCTATTTTTACCCTTATTATGTGAAGTGCATTATATTTTTCTTTTTGTTCAGTACTGGGGATAGAACCCAGGGCCTTGTGCATGCTTACCTATCACTAAACTGAGCCCCCAGCTCCACATTATGATATTTTCAGTTATATCCATGACGGGGGGGGGGTGGGCGGGTGTCTCACTATGTTGCCTATGTTGGTCTTGAACTTGTGGGGTCAAGTGATCCTCCTGTCTCAGCCTCCTCAGTAGCTGGGACTGCAGGTATGCACTACCATGCCTGGCTACTGGCTGAATTCTTCGAGACCAGCTTGGGCAAATAGTTCTTGAGACTCTATCTTGAAAATACCCAACAAAATAAAATGCTGGCGGAGTGCCTCAAGTGGTAGAGCGCCTGCCTAGCAAGTGTTAAGGCCCTGAGTTCAAATCCTTAGTACTGCCAAAAAAATGTTGGTTGTGACCCAGTAAACTGATTTATTTCTTGAGCTACAAGTGGGTGAGACTCTAGGATAGTGTGGTTGTTCAATTGAAATATAGTGAACCAATGAAATTGCTTTTATATATTCTAATAGCCATGTTAAAAAAGGTTAAACAAATGAAATTAATTTTAATAATACAATCTGTGTACCTCAGAATATCAAAAAGGTTATTTCAACATGTGACCAAAATAAAACAATTTTATTTTTTTTGAGACAGGGTCTCACTATGCAGCCCAGGCTGGCCTAGAGCTTGCTATGTAACTCAGGCTGGCCTCAAACTTTCAATCCTCCTGTCTCAGCCTTCCAAGTGCTGGGATTACAGGTGTGAACCATCACTCCCAGCTTGTATATAAAAAGTTAATGCTGGGCACTGAAAACCACTGGTATGGTCTCATATCCCAAAAGTTCTAAGAGATTTCAACTCAACAAGGGAAGCATTGACTCTGTGTGTGTGTGTGTGTGTGTCTGTGTGTGTGTGTGTGTGTGTAACCTGCTATTTTGCTTTGAACTGAAACTATAGTGTTATATTTTAATGTTTAACAGGATTTTTATTAAAAGTTATTTATACTTAAAATGGATTTATATATTCATAATCCCGTTCTATTATTCATGAGAACTGCATTTATATTATTCTTTTCCTTTTTAAAATGCATTGCAATAAATTCATTTGCCTTCTGAAAATAAAAAAAAATAAAATAAAAAGTTAATGCTGGGTACTGGTGGGTCATGCCTATAATCCTAGTTGCTTGAGAGGTAGAGATCAGGAGGATTGTAGTTCGAAGCCAGTCTGGGCAAATAACTCGAGAGACCCTACCTTGAAATTACCCAACATAAAAAAAAAAAAAAACCCAGGACTGGTGGGGTGGCTCAAGTGGTAGAGCACTTGCCTACAAGGCCCAGATTTCAAACCCCAGTACCACCAAAAAAAAAATCCCTTAGGATTTTTTGTGCGTGTTTTTGAGACAGGGTCTTGTAATGTAGTCCAGGTTGGTCTCAAACTTGCAATCCTCCTTCATCAGCTTCTTGAGTGGGGATTACAGGTGTGCTCAGCCTGAATATAAAAAACATTCATGAAATGTTTTACTTTCTATTTTTTGGTACAAAGTCTTTGAGTGTGGAGTGTTTTCTTTTGGTGCTGTGTATGGAACTGCCGGCTTTGTATATGCTAAGCTTGCACTCTAACACTGAGCTACATCTGCAGCCCTGGTGTGTATTTTATACTTAAAGCACATTTCATTTTGTATTAGACACATTCCAAGTGTCGAATAGTCACTTGTGGATATTGGCTACCCTACTGCACGTTGCAGTTCTAGGGTTTACATATAGGAATAGAACTGCTGAATCCAATGCTGTGAGCATCTTTGATTTTATAAATATTGCCAAATTGCTATCCAATGCAGTTTAAGCTATTTATATTCCCCTTTCTCTGTCTCTTTTTACCCATATGCTTGCTAATATCTGATATTGTCAGATTAAAAAAATTTCCAAGTGTGAAGAGTCTTTTTTTTTTTTTTGTGGTGCTGGGGTTTGAACTCAGGGCTTCACATGTGGTAGACAGGTGCTCTACCACTTGAGACACTCTAGTCCTTTTTCTGTGTTGGTATTTTCGAAATAGGGTCTCAAGAACTATTTTTCCAGGCTGGCTTTGAACTGCCATTGTCCTGATCTCTGCCTCCCTAGTAGCTAGGATTACAGGCGTGAGCCATTGGCACCTGCCTAAGGGGTGTTGTTTTTAATGAACTTTTTTTTTTGCTTTATTTTGCTTTTTAGATCTGGAGATTGAACCTATGGTGTACTAAGCACATGTTCTGCCTCTGAGCTATACTGTTAGCCCTGTAATAACTTTAGATTTAAAAAAAAAGTTACAAAGATAGTGCAGAGAGTTCTCATATCCTTCAGCCAGTTTCATTTTCCTTAATGTTACATCTTACATAGGTGTTGATTTGATTTATATTGCTCTGATAACTAGTGAAGTCAGGTATATTTTCATAGATTTATTGGCCATTTAAGTTTTGTCTTCTGTACACATAACCTTTTTAGTCAGGTTTTGTGAATGTGGATTACAAGGGATGTAGCTCAGTGGCTCAGTGGTGGAGAACTTGCTTAGCATGTGTGAGGTGCTGGGCTCAATCCTCAGCACCCACAAAATAAAAAGGAAACAACAAGAAAAACAAAACAAAAGGGCTGTTGTCATGGCTCAAGTAGTAGAGTACCTGCCTAGCAAGTTCTAGGCCCTGAGTTCAAACCCTAGTACCACCAAACAAAGATACAAACAACTGACCACAAAAACTCATTTTTTTTTCATTTTTCTTTTATTATTCATATGTGCATACAAGGCTTGGTTCATTTCTCCCCCCTGCCCCACCCCCTCCCTTACCACCCACTCCACCCCCTCCCGCTCCCACCCCTCAATACCCAGCAGAAACTATTTTGCCCTTATCTCTAATTTTGTTGTAGAGAGAGTATAAGCAATAATAGGAAGGAACAAGGGGTTTTGCTGGTTGAGATAAGGATAGCTATACAGGGCATTGACTCACATTGATTTCCTGTGCGTGGGTGTTACCTTCTAGGTTAATTCTTTTTGATCTAACCTTTTCTCTAGTACCTGTTCCCCTTTTCCTATTGGCCTCAGTTGCTTTAAGGTATCTGCTTTAGTTTCTCTGCGTTAAGGGCAACAAATGCTAGCTAGTTTTTTAGGTGTCTTACCTATCCTCACCCCTCCCTTGTGTGCTCTCGCTTTTATCATGTGCTCATAGTCCGATCCCCTTGTTGTGTTTGCCCTTGATCTGATGTCCACATATGAGGGAGAACATACGATTTTTGGTTTTTTGAGCCAGGCTAACCTCACTCAGAATGATGTTCTCCAATTCCATCCATTTACCAGCGAATGATAACATTTCGTTCTTCATGGCTGCATAAAATTCCATTGTGTATAGATACCACATTTTCTTAATCCATTCGTCAGTGGTGGGGCATCTTGGCTGTTTCCATAACTTGGCTATTGTGAATAGTGCCGCAATAAACATGGATGTGCAGGTGCCAAAAACTCATTTTTAAAAATGGTATTGGAGTTTAAACTCAGGGCCTTATGCTTGCTAGGTAGGTGCTGAGCCACTCCACCACAGCCCCAATCTCCTCTCCCCTTCTCTTCTCCTTCCTCTCCTATCTCCTTACCCCTCCCTTCCCCTCCCCTCCTTTCCCCTTCCCTCACCTCTCCTCCTGTTCCCTCCTACCACTTGAGCCACTTCTTCCCCTCCTCTCTCCTTCCCTCTGCAGAAATTTCATTGAGATATTGGGGTCACCAGATATGCACGTATTAGGCACAAATAATACAGTTTATGAAATAAGAGGATGAATGACCATGGAACCTTCTTACTGTGCCATTCAATGTCTTTCAAACTTTGACCCCTACATAACCTTTCTAATGGTGTTTCTTATAACAATCCTTTCTTTTTTTTCAGCCATACATATCAATTTGTGGTTCTTTGAACCCACTGTGCTTTTCCTCTGTGCTTTTCTCTCTGGCATATTCTTTCCCTTCATATCAGTTTGGAAATCTCTAATTTAACCTTTAAGACCCATATCAAATGGCACCTCAGTGAAGCCTAATCTGTCATTCCTAATCCCATTTCACAACTGGGCAGAGTTACTCATCCTTCCTTTATACTCACAACACTTATTATATTATATTGTAATTTTTTCATTTTAATTTCTCTCTTTTTTCTGGTAACCAGGACCTCCTGCTTGCTAGTCAATCATTGTTACTTAAGCCACTCCCCAGTCCCCATTTTTTGCAGTACTGGGTTTTGAACTCAGGGCATCATGCTTGCTAGGAAGGCACTGTACCCATTGAGCCACTCTTACAGCCCTTTTTTGTGTTTGGTATTTTCAAGATAGGGTCTTGTGAGCTATTTGCCTAGGCTGACTTCAAACCATAATCCTCCTGATGCTTGCCTCCCTAGTACCTAGGATTATAGGCGTGAGACACTGGTACCTAGTTTTAGTTTGTTTTTGAGATAGAGTCTTGGTAACTTTTCCCGGGGTGCCCTTGAACTCGTGATCCTCCTACCTCTACCTCCTAAGTAGCCGGTACTGCAGGTGTGTACCACCATGTCTGACATTTTAATTTTTCATAATAGTGTGGTCCTCTTGATGGCATTTTGATGGTTATTTTGGCAATGGGGGGGGTCTCACAAACTACTTGCCTCACCCATCTTTATATTTTTAGCAAAATGGACAATATCTGGCTGATACTAGGCATTCGGTAAATGTTTGCTGAGTTAAGTTTTACAAGGAGTCTTGTAGATCAGCCAAAGCAGAAGAATGCAGTTGTCTTGGATTCTGTTCAGTGCTTTGCTCTTAAAAGCTTTCAGTTTTGGCAAGTTAGTTAACTTCTCTATGTGCTGTTTTAATAAATTATAAAATTAAAGTGTGTTACTTGCATTTTAAGGTGACCTACAACTCAAAAAATTGGATGATTGATATGTGTGTATCCACATGTATCTTGTGTGGAAATGACTATAAGCTCCTCAAGGGAGGGAATTATGACCTGTTCATGTTATATCTTTTGTGCCTAGCAAAGTACCTGGCTATCAGCAAATGGTTTATTGAATGAATGAATAAAATAACTCTTGTGTATGGAATGACCTTGGTTTTTAAATTAATGATTTTTTTTTTTTTGGTGCTGAGAATCAAACCCAGGACCTCTGGCATGCTAAGCATACATTCTATCACTGAGCTTTACTTCCAGACCTTTGGACATGTTTTTGATGATGATTTGAATTTGATGATGACTTGGTGATGATGATTCAGACATTTTTGGTGATTATTTGGAAATTTACAAGTTCGTTTTTTATTTTATATACTCTATTTAATAAATGTATACTAGATAATCTTTTGTTTTTCCATCACTATCAAAAATAATTCACAGGGTGCCTAATTGTTTATGACATTTTAATTAGCAGTCCTTGCTGGTGGAGTGGCTGGTTTAGTGACCTAAACTTTTTAAAATCATAGGTTCACATTTTATTAATATGAAAGTACCACAGAGCCAGAAACAAAGGAAAGTACATAAACTGTCCCGTATCTAGCATAGTTGAAGAACCTGGTATTCTGGTCAATGAAATTGCTTTTGTTTAGTTAAGAGTTCCCATAAACAGGGCTGGTGGAGTTGCTCAAGTGGTAGAGCACCTGCCTAGCAAGCATGAGACCCTGAGTTCAAACCCTAGTACCACCAAAAACAAAATAGGCCCCTTGATTGGCAATCCTCCAAGTAACTAATGCATTCTACCAGGAATGGAAGGGCTAGTGATTTCTTATGTGGAAAATTAGCCATCTTTTTGATTTTATTAAATTTTTGACTGAACTCTTTTTTATTTGGTGGGACTACAGTTTGAACTCAGGGTTTTGCATTTGCAAAGCAGGTATTCTACTGCTTGAGCCACACCTCCAGCCCATTTTTTCTGATTATTTTGGAGATGGAGTTTCATGAACTATTTGCCCAGACTGGCCTCGAACCGTGATCCTCCTGATCTCAGCCTCCTAAGTAACTAGAATTATAGATGTGAGCCACTGGTGCCTGACTTGACTGAACTCTTTGCAAGCAAATTTTATTTCATATGTATAATATTTCTTCAGTATATGTGGAGGATTGGTTCTAGGACCCTCCAAATATTTGGATGCTCAAGTCACTTGCATAAAATAGTATGGTCTTTGTATATAACCTGTGCACATCCTCCTCTACACTGTATTTTTTGGTTTTACTTTTTTGAGTTGTGGATCTGGCTATGTTGCCTAGGCTGGTATGAAATTCCTGGGCTCAAGCAGTCTTCTCACCTCAGGCACCCAAATGCTGTCTCTACTGTGCCTGGGTTTTTTTTTTTTTGTGCTTAAAAGGATTTAAAAAAAAATTTTATTTTATCATTTTTACATTTACTTACAAGTATATACATTATTTGGGCCACCTCCCCTGTGCCCCCCCCACTCCCCCATCTCTGGGCAGAACCTGTTCTGCCCTCTTGTTCTCCTATTTTGTTGAAGAAAAAACATAAAAGATAATAAGAAAAACATAACATTTTTGCTAGTTTGAGATTAAGATAGTTATACAGGGAGATTCCTTGTGTTGTTTCCATGCATATGTGTATTACAACCCAAACTGGTTTATCTCTACCAGACCTAGGAAGTTGTGCCTGGCTTTTATCTTCCTTGAATCCACAGATACAGAACTCACAGATTTGGAGTGCTAACTATATTGTATCTAGAGATAGACAGTAGAATCAACTTAGACTTCTTCCTTCAAAGATGTCTTTGGTTCCTAAAATGCACTCAGCCTTGCCAATCTTCTTTAGCCTTCCACTATGTTCTTGTAGCTTTCCTACTGTGTTCTCAATTTTCAGTGTGGTGTTTCTGGTCCTATTTAGATATGAATCTATTGGGCTAGAGTCTTAGATAATTCTTTTTTCCACTGCCCAATACATTGTTAACGTTCAATAAACAGAAATCCATTTATTGATTGAATTAAGGTTGTTTAAATAGATTGAAATAACATTTGGTAACCATTTTAACCAGAACAAACCGATCTTAGCCATATAGATTCTCAGTCAACAACAGCAGGACTTAGATACAAAATCCTTTTTTTAAAATTTTTATTTGTAATGAAAATAGAGTACTACAGGACTGGAGATGTAACTCAGTGGTAGAGAACTTGCTTAGCATGGGCAAAGTTCTGGGCTGGATCTCCAGTGCCACACAAAAAAGGACTATATACAGATTGGCTTGGCAAGTTGTTTGGTTATGGGCCTTTCACCTTACAGTAGTGTGAAAGATGTCATACACCTAGATTGTTTGTAACATTTGTACAATGTGCAAGTTGAGAGGGCTGAGTTGTGCTTCTTTTGTTCTAAGACAAAAACTACTGATGCAGTTTGTTCAGTGTCATGATTCCATTCTTTTGTCTCTAAAGTTTATTGCCTTAAATGTGACTGGACAGATTTCCTCACCAGATTCAAGTTGAAATTCCTTTTTTGTTCAACATGATATTGTCAGCCTTTGCTTCCTGTCCCCCAGCCAGATGACCTCCAAACCTTCACATAGCTTATGTCCTGATGAGCTCGGTCTGTAGGCTTAGGTTTGCTCCAGTCTCTAAGCCAGTTCTGTCCAGTGCAAGAAAGAGTAGCAGCATTATAGACAAGGGAAGAAGTTGGTTTGGATTAAGTCATACTGGCCATCATATTTGAGATTTAACATTGTAGGAGGCATACTGTAGATTCTTGTTTACCTTTGGAGTTGTATCATCTCTCTCTCTCTCTCTCTTTTTTTTTTTTTTGATGGTACTGAAGTTTGAACTCAGGTCCTCATGCTTGCACTCTACCACTTGAGCCATTCCACCAGTCCTTTTTTGTCATGTTGGGCATTTTCAAGATAGGGTCTTGCTAACTGTTTGCCCAGGCTGGCTTTGAACCGTGATCCTCCTGATCTCTGCCTCCTGAGTAGCTAGGATTACAGGTGTGAGCCACCTGCACCAGCTTCCTCTCCTCTCCTCTCCTCTCCTCCCCTCCCTTCCCCTCACCTTCCCTCCCTTCCCCTCACCTTCCCTACCCACCTCCCTTGCCCTCTCCTCCCCTTCCTTCCTCTCCTCTCCTCCCCCTCTCCTCTCCTTCTTCCCCTCTCTTCTCCTCCTTCCACTCTCCTCTCCTCTCCTCCCCTCCCCTCTCCTCTCCTCTCTTCTCCTCTCCTCTCCTACCCTCTACTCCCCTCCCCTCCTTCCTCTCCTGTCCTCCTTGAGCCACCAGTGCCAGCTTCCTCTCCTCCCTCCCTCCTCCCCTCTCCTCCCCTCCTCCCCTCCCCTCCTCCCCTCCCCTCCCCTCCCCTCCTTCCTCGCTTCTCCTCTTCTCCTTCCTCTCCTCTTTTCTTTCCTTACTGTACTGTATCCCACAGCAGTAACACTGTGAATTTTCACCAATAGCGTGTAAGGGCTCAGCATTAAATTTCTCCACATTCTCACTCATACTTGTCTTTTTTAAAAGACAGTAGGTATCACGACAGGTGTGAGGTGATATGTCATTGTGTCTTCCTTCCTTCCTTCCTTCCTCCCCTTCCTTTCCCTTTTCCTCCCTTTCCTTCCTGTTCTTACCTTTCTTTCCTTTCAAGACAGGGTCTCCCTATGTAGCCCAGACTGGCCTCAAACTTGCTATCCTCCTGCCTCACCTTCACAAGTGCTGGGATTGTAGATGTGTGCCATCACACCCAGCTGTCCTTGTGGTTTTGATTTGCATTTCCCTAATGATTAATGATGTTGAACATCTTTTTTCATATACCTATTGGCAATTTATATGACTTATTTAGGAAATGTTTGGTACTTTTTATTATTTTCTTTTTCTTTGTTGAAACTCTTTCTTTGTTCATGCATTGTTCTCTTAGCCTCAGTGAACATCTTCATGAGAATTTTAAAAAATTATCTGTCAGGTAAATCATATAGCTCTTTCATTTGGGCCAGTTCCTGGAGATTTACTTTTTGAACATCTTTGTCTGGTTTTCATTTTCTTTGACTCTTTGTGTTGGTGTTTGTGCATTAGACAAAGAATACCTTACTCAGTCTTCATGGGCTTGCCTTATACAGAAGACCTTCATCAATCAGCTCCATTAGAAAGTCTTGGGGCTTCTGTCCCTCCCCAAGGGGAAGCAAGCAGCTGGGGTTTTGTCTGCTTGCTCTGTGCTGAGCCAGAGGGGGTTGAACTATGGCACTTACCGGCCTAAACCATGGTCACCATTCTCCCTTGACAGGCTTGACCATACAGAATTAATGAGAGCTTCCAACTGAAGTGACAGATATTAATTCTTTGGGTAACACTGAGGAAGTTGGGACACTGTGGATGCATGGATCAACTTGTTACCTCTCCAGGGAAAGCTGAGAGCTAGGATTTTCATATGTGTAGCTATATCATTTCTGCTTGCCATCATTTTGATGGGGTCAGCCTGCCCTGCATCCTTCCCTTGTTTCCCTCTCGGATCAGGACATGGGTCAGTAACTAGGTCTCTTGGACCTATGGTATATGCAGTTTCATCTGACTTCTGTATTATGATATACTGCTTGGATTCTCTTGTCCACACCCAATTTGCCATTAGGGAAGTTCTGGGACATTGAATAGGAAAAATGATTATCTTCCTCACCATGGATAGAAACTATGATTTACAGTGTGATTTTAGTCTATGACAAACTTGCCTGGGTTTGCCATGCCCCTTTGATACTATTTTGGGTACTTTGGCTTCTGTCATTCAAACCAGCCTCTCAGAATGGTCTTGGTGCATTACTTTTCTCTCTGCTCTGTTTAGTTGCCTTAGAGTCTTGGCTTGTCACCTGTTCCATGCCCTTCCCAGTATGATCAGTGTAGGGGGAAAAGTATGGGTTTTCAAATCAGAAAACCTGAGTTAAAGTTTTAGCTTGCTACTTTCTATTTGTAGCATCTTTAAGAAGTCACTTCATTTACAATTTTAATTTTATTTTATTCTGCAGTGCTGGGGATGGACCCAGGGCCTCCTGTGTGCTAGGCAAGTGCTCTACCATTGAGCTACACTTCCAGCCCTTCATTTTGTTAAGTCTCAGTTTCCACTTTTTTTTTCAGTGCTAGGGATTGAACGCAGGGTCTGCACATGCTTGCACATCTTATAAAATAAAATGCCTCCTTTACAGAGCAGATTAAAAATTAAATGAGAACGCACCTGAAAAAGATTTGAGACTGTAAAGTGCTATGCAAATGTTAACTTTATTGTCTTTTTCACTGAAGAAATTGTATAAAATCATTGTGACTTGAAGTAGAATCTTGAATTGACCCTGGCAGTTCTTTGAGCTGCTTTGGTTTTGAGTGACTGGTAGAGCTGATGGAGGTCACAGAGAGAGACTTGGCAGGGCTGTTGATAGATTTTCCCATGTTGTAACAGAAGCTCTGTTCCTCAAGGACAGGGAAAATGTTTATTTTCTATTTTATTGTACCTAGAATGCTGTCTACTTAATCAGAATTAATTGATACTGATTAACATGGCTGCCTCAATAGCATGAGGACGAATCTCATGTAAATTCAATAGACTAAAATCATGTTATAAATCATAGTTTATTTCAGTAGCCAGGAAGACAGTTTAATCATTTTTGTCCCACATCTCAAGAGTAGGTTGTATTTACAGAAGCTGTTTTCTGAGCTTCTTCCAGAAGCAAATCTCTACTTTACATCTTCATAGTGTAACTCTTAATTCAGCTATGTGATTTCTACTTCCTATCCAGCTTTTCTGACTGCACTTTATCCTGCACTTTGCCTCAGCTGGTGTCAGTCATGTTGCTCCACTGAATGACACTGAAAATATTGTTTTGAAAGGATCAGAATTATTTTGACAAATGTGAGCTATATAAAACATTAACCACTTAAGATATTCATAAATCAAAATTAATGTCTTCAGTATCATGTACTTTGTAACCAGAAATTATAATTGGTATTCTATAATAACATCTAAAATTTTTAAAATAAGGGACCAAGGAAAAAAATTTATATGGGGTTGGAGCTGGGGTTGTAGCTCAGTGGTAAGGCACTTGACTAGCATGTGCGGGACCCTGAGTTCAATATCTAGCACTGAAAATTTTTTTTAATGTTGGGTTTTCGTCTTATTTTAAAAAATATTTCAGTGCTTGCTTAGCATGCTCAAGGCCCTAAGTTTGATGCCCAGGACTGAATTTTTTTCAAAAGTTCTGGTTTAAAACAGCATTTGGATTTTCAAAAATATTATTATAAAGATCCCCTAATCCTGTTATCAATGTTTTCGGCAAGGACTGTAATATATGCCCCTCAGCCCAATGTAAACTTACCTGATCTTGTAAGAGTCACGTTTTTTTTTGTTTTTGGTGGTACTGGGATTTGAACTCGGCTTCATGCTTGCTAGGCAGGTACTCTACCACTTGAGCCATGCCTCCAGCCCAAGATTTTTTTCTTAGTGTAAATTAAGTATACAAAGGGGTTTCATTGTGATATTTCCACATATGTGTACATTGTACTTTGATCAAACCCACTCCCTCTATCATACTTCATTTTCTTTTTTGCGGTACTGTGTGTTGAACTCAGGACCTCAGCTTGCTAGGCAGGTACTCTACCATTTGAACCACTTTGCTGGCCCTTAATCCCCTTTCCTCCTTCCCACCTTTTCAAACAGTATTTAGTGGGTTTCATTATGCTATTTTCATATCTCTCTCTCTATATATATATATAGATATATACATATATATACACATACATATACATATGTACCTATATATGTACTTCTATCATATATATATATTACTTCTATCGTGTTTACCCCTCAGCTTCCTTTTCTTTTCCCTTCCCCCCCTTCCTGATGGTCCCCCTGACATGAAGTCTCCCTTTTATGCTCTTGTCCCATTATTATTATTATTATTATCATCATTTTAGGTCTAGATTGTGCATATGAGTGAAAACATGCGATATTAGGCTGTTTGAGCTTGACTGATCTTGCTTGACATGATTTGTGGTGCTGGGAGTCAAACCCAATGCCTTATTGTAAGTACTCTACCATTGAGCTACATTCCCAGCCCAACATGTTTTATATGAATCTTTCCTTTAAACAGTTTATGGGAGGAAGGAAGACAAGATTTTTCATTTCTTTCTTTTTCTTTTTTTTGGTGGGACTGGGGTTTGAACTTGGTTTCACCTTTGCCAAGCAGGTGTTCTACTGCTTGGGCCATACCTCTAGTTCATTTTGCTTTGGTTATTTTAGAGATGGGGTCCTTCAAGACTGTGCTGGCCTTGAAGCATGGTCCTCCTGATCTCAGCCTCCCAAGTAGCTAAGATTACAAGTGTGAGTTACTGGTGCCTGGTGGATTTTTCTTTTCATATATACCTTATCACCTCAAATGTTAAAATATGTGTGGTATATTTTCCCTAATATTTCTGCTCGTTCAGTGGATAGTGAAGATTTCATGTGCTGTAAAAAATCTGAATATATTTGAACATAATTTGCTTTGTGAAGTCTTTATTTGAACCTATTTTCTGACATTTAACTGAAAAAAATTATAGCTAATTTATTATTTATTGTAGCAAGTTAAAAAATCTTTTTGTTGGGATTGAAGTTGTAGCTCAGTTGTAGAGTGCTTGCCTAGCATGTATACAGCCCTGAGTTTGATCCCCAGCACCACACACACACACACACACACACACACACACACACACACACACACGTCTGTTTTAGCAGCTTAAAAATCTTTTGGAAGTTGCTTTTTTAGCACTGTTATGAGTATTAATGTTAGTTTGATGCCCAGGTATGTTGTAAGAGTATAGAGACATGTAGCTTATGGATACTTTTTTGGAAAAAAACTCTCAATTTTGATAATATAAGAGTCATCAATTGTGATTTTTGCATCATACTTGGGTTTTAAGGAATTTCATGGTCTAGTACGATTCAAGTATATGGAGGATCTGGAGCTCAGACTGTTTAGGAAATGGTTGACATCATTTCTACAGATTCAGTAACTGGTTAATATTGTCTCTAATTGGATATGCCATTTTTTTCCTCACAAAGTAAGATCAAGATTTCAGAGCCAGCATAAACTAATGTGTAATCCTTGCAAATATTAATAAGTATTTCAGTTTTGTAGAGCACATATCCAGGCTCTCCCCCTCAGAATTTATACATTTTCTAGTTTTGAAGACATTGTTAACTTCTGTTTTATAGTTTTAGGATTACCTATAATTCACATTACTATTTGTGTAGTCAATACATTTTACTTTCTGAAAATGAGTCATAATGACTGAGGTATAAACAAGTGACTCCCAGGTAATGCACATTTTATTTGAAAATTGTACCCTACTGTTAGCTAAGAAGAAACATTATTTCCAGTTTTTACTCATTGGATCATTTTAAGTTCCTTCATGCTATATTCATTTGACCAAAGATGTAGGACAAGTTTCAAAATAATTTCTTACTTTTAGGCAATGGTGATGGTTCACAGCACATTTATTTACCCATTGTTATTTCAGAAATTGTTGAAAACCTGGTCATAAGAGATAATTCACCTAACATATGTGAAATAGTTGATAGACTCTTCAGGGACATAGAAAATGTCAACAGGCAGTCTATGGCCGAAATGCAGGATTCTCAGGTTAGTATAAAATTAATTTTGTGTATGGTAAGATTTTTTTCGGTGCTAAAGATTTGTCTGTGATTAAATTTTGATGATTCATTATTTAAACTAATATATAAGTAAAATAGTTTTCATGTTTAATTGTTGCTAAACATAGAAACCTACTTTTGGATCTTAAAATGTAATGGTATTTTTAGGGAAAACAATTCTAAAAACCAAGGGAAAAGTATGTGCTCAATTTCGTTTTTGTTATTTAGCTTCTTTTTGAAATTATTTTTTTGGTGAGACTGGGGTTTGAACTCAGGGCTTCATGATTGCAAAGCAGGTGCTCTACTGCTTTAGCCACATCTCTAGTCCATTATTTAACCTCTTTAGACTTCATTTTTCTTCTACCCACTGTGAATGTGAATAGTAAACAAAACATACATAAAGACTGAGGCACATGGTAGTCAACAAATAACAGCTGTCTTTCTGTTTACAGCAAAGTAGGAAACTAGTAGTGAGGAACTCCATTGCATGTAAAGATTTAAAAGTGTTTTTATTTGAGGGTAATTTCTCTAATGTTTAATTGAAGGTCTGTCACTTAATGTGGAAATTGCCTTAAAGCTCTGAAACACTTTTGGGAACATTTACTTTGGCAAATACTTCCATTTTGATCACTGCTCATAGGGGAAGGTGACTTTCCCTATGAGCAGTTTACTGTAAATCTCTCTCTCTCTTTTAAAAACATATAACAGATTTATTTAGGTATAATTCACATGCCATAATTCTTCTATTTCTTTTTTACATTATTTTCTTTAAAATGGCTTTATTAGCATATAACAGTTATACAGGGGATACATTGTGATATTTACGTATGTGTTTACATCATTCTTCTTCAACCCCCTCCCTCCACTTGTTAGAACAATTTCAACAGGTTTCATTCTCCTATTTTTATATATGAATACAAAATACACTCACCACATACACCCTCATTCCCCTTTTCCTTATGCCCACCCACCCCTACTGGTACCCACCTCCCCTCCTACTGGAAACCACCCCGGGAAAAGACGTAGCTTACCTTCTTGTCCTTCATTTTTTAAAAGTGTATAATGATAGTCCAATGGGCATTTCACTTTGGCACTTCAGGCCTGTATATATCATGCTTTAATCAAATTAATCCACCCATTACTTACTCTTTCTCTTCACCATGCTTATGGTACAGTACATTATATTATATTCATATATAGATGGGTTGTTTCAATATTTTTGTTCTCTTAACATTTTCTTTCCCTCTCCTGCCTCCTGTAGTCCCCTCAGACAGACTCACTGATACAAACTTTTTTTTTTGTGGTACTTGAGTTTGAATTCAGGGCCTACACCTTGAGCTACTCCACTACCCCTTTTTTGTGATGGATTTTTTTCGAGATAGTCCTGCTCTCTGCCTCCTGAGTAGCTAGGATTACAGGCATGAGCCACTGGTGTCTGGCTCTCTAATACAATCTTGTTCTTTCTCCCTTACTGTATATATGTATACACACACACACACACACACACACATATGAACATATATATCATATATGATTATATGTGTGTTTATGTGTCCATTTAACTTATAGATCTAGTCTCCACAGATGAAGGAAAACATGTTACCTTTGACTTTTTGAGCCTGGCTTACGTCACTTAACATGATGTTCTCCACTTCTATCCCTTTACCTGCAAACAACATAATTTCATTCTTCTTCTTCTTCTTTTTTTTAAGGCTGGTCAACTGAAGCAGTGGGAGTGGAGGAAGAACAAAGAAATTTGGTTGTAATTAATTAGTTGTAAACACCACTGCTCTCAGACCAGCCTCCTTCTTCTTTATGGCTGAATAAAACTCCATTGTGTATATGTACTATGTTTACTTAATCCATTTATCAGTCGTGGGGCACCTGGGCTATTTCTAAAGCTTGACTAGTGTGAATCATGCTGGAATAAACATGGGACACTCATTTATTTCAAGTGTACTATTCAGTGTTTTTTGGCATCCCAGTGTTATGCGTCCATCACCATTGATAATTTTAGAATGTTTTCATTACCCCCTAAAGAAATCTCACACTCACTCACAAACACTCTCTATTTCCTCCCCTCCCCTTTCTCCCCTCACCCCCATCCCTAGGCGACCACTAATATACTTTTAGTCTGTATGGATTTGCCTGTTTTGAACATTTTATATAAATGTAGGGCGGAAGGCATGGCTCAAGTGGTAGAATGCCTTCCTTGCAAGCATGAGGCTGTGAGTTCAAACCCCAGTATCACACATGCGTGTGTGCACGCGCACATACACACACACACACACACACACACACTCTAAATGGATCACAGAAGCTGGGCATGATGGTTCATGCCTGTAATCCTAGCACTTGGGAGGCTGAGGCAGGATGGTCAGTTCAAGGCCAGCTTGGGGTTACATAGCAAGTTCTAGGCCAGTCTGAGCTACATAGTGAGACTTGTCTCCAAAACAAAAACAACAGCAAAATGAAGTCATACAATGTGTGATATTTTCTACTGACTTCTTTCATTCAGCATGATTTCAAGGATCATCCATGTTGTTGCATCCATACACCATGCTTTTTTATGATTGAATAATATCCTATTCTATGGATATGCCACATTTTGTCTATCTGTTTGTCCATTAATAAACATTTTGATTGTATCCACCTTTCGGCTATTATGAATAATGCTGCTATGAATATTTGTATACAGTACATATACTTTTAGCTGTCATAGGGTAGCTCTGTTTAAACTTTCAAGGAATTGCTAGATTGCTTTCCAAAGAGGCTGCACCATTTTACAGTCACACTGGCAAATATGAGGTATACAGTTTTCCCATATCCTTGTCAACATTTTTTGTTGTTTGCCTTTTTTTTTGTGGTGCTGGGGCTTGAATTCAGGGCCTACACCTTGAGCCAATCCACCAGCCCATTTTTTTTGTGAAGGGTTTTTTTGAGATAGGGTCTTGTGAACTATTTGCCTGGGCTGGCTTCAAACCATGATCCTCCTGATCTCTGCCTCCTGAGTAGCTAGGTTTGCAGGCATGAGCCACTGGTGCCTGGCTAGAGGTTTACTTCTGATGAAGTATAATTCATCTATTTTTCACTACTTATGCTTTTCTTCATTCTACCTTAGTCCCTTTCTTATGGTAGTTTGAGCTGGTTTAAGAATTCTATATTCATTCTTGTATAGAGAGTACATCAACGATACTCATCTTTTTAGTTTCCTTCTTTTACTCTACCCCTCTTACATGTGACCTCCTCTTATTGTGACCATTTTTTTCCATAATATTGCTGTATTTATATTAGGCCTATAGTCCACATATGAGAGAGAACATAAGGCTTTTGGCCTTCTGATCCTGACTAACTTCATTTAAGGTGATGTTCTCCAGTTCTAGCCATTTACCTGCAAATGACAAAATTTCATTTTTTGTGCTGGAGTAAAATTCCATAGTATATAAATACCACATTTTCTTGATCCATTTGAATTTTGTGTATTGATTTTTACATCCTGTAACCTTACTGAACTTGTTTTTTAGTTCTAATGTTTTTTCATTAGTATGTAAGTCTCTCTCTGTCTCTGTCTTTGTCTCTCTCTCAGGACCTCACACTTGGTAGGCAAGCATTCTACCACTTGAGCCGCTCTGCCATCCCTTTTTTGTGTTGGATATTTTGGAGATAGGGTCTGTTGAACTATTTGCCCAAGCTGGCTTCGAATAGTAATCCTCCTGACCTCTGCCTTCCGAGTAGTTAGTATTATAGGTGTGAGCCACTGACACTTGGCTGTAAGTCTCTTTTTAAATTATAATTTCTTTCTGTGCTTAGTTGTGAGTGAATAGTTGTTATAAGATTAAGTACCGAGGGCTGATGGAGTGACTCAAGTGGTGGAGTGCCTGCATAGCAAGTGTGAGGCCCTGATTCAAGCCCAAGTGCTGCCAAAAAAAAAAAAAATTAAGTACCAAGGGGTTGGGTGTGTGGCTCAAGTGGTAGAGTGCTACTCTAGCAAGCAGGAGGCTCTGAGTTCAAACCCCAGTACTGCCAAGTAAATAAACAAATACATAAATGAATAAGTACACAAATAAATGAATACATAAATAATTAAAACACTGCTGCTGGGGATGGACACAGTTGGCCTAGTGCTCCTGTGGTCCTGGGTTCCGTCCCTAGCACTGGGGGAAAACCAAAAATGAAGAAAAAAAAGATTAAGTACCAAGAATCTGTTTTTATTTTATAAGAAGATCCACTTGGTTTTGGAAATGCCTTGAATTTGTTTTATTTCTAGAATCTTTGTATTGTTTGTTTGTTGTGTGTATTTGCTGTGTTTATCATTACACATTTGTATAAGTGCAGTACAAGCATATTAGGTGTTTAATACATATCTTGAATAAATTATGCATTTTATAACTGAAGTTTTTATTTATTTATTTATTTATTTATTTTATTATTCATATGTGCATACAAGGCTTGGGTCATTTCTCCCCCCTGCCCCCACCCCCTCCCTTACCACCCACTCCGCCCCCTCCCTCTCCCCCCCACCCCCCCAATATGAGCAGAAACTATTTTGCCCTTATTTCTAATTTTGTTGTAGAGAGAGTATAAGCAATAATAGGAAGGAACAGGGTTTTTGCTGGTTGACATAAGGATAGCTATACAGGGCATTGACTCACATTGATTTCCTGTGCGTGGGTGTTACCTTCTAGGTTAATTCTTTTCGATCTAACCTTTTCTCTAGTTCCTGGTCCCCTTTTCCCATTGGCCTCAGTTGCTTTTAAGGTATATGCTTTAGTTTCTCTGCGTTAAGGGCAACAAATGCTAGCTAATTTTTTAGGTGTCTTACCTATCCTCACCCCTCCCTTGTGTGCTCTCGCTTTTATCATGTGCTCAAAGTCCAATCCCATTGTTGTGTTTGCCCTTGATCTAATGTCCACATATGAGGGAGAACATACGATTTTTGGTCTTTTGGGCCAGGCTAACCTCACTCAGAATGATGTTCTCCAATTCCATCCATTTACCAGCGAATGATAACATTTCGTTCTTCTTCATGGCTGCATAAAATTCCATTGTGTATAGATACCACATTTTCTTAATCCATTCGTCAGTGGTGGGGCATCTTGGCTGTTTCCATACTTGGCTATTGTGAATAGTGCCACAATAAACATGGGTGTGCAGGTGCCTCTGGAGTAATCTGTGTCACAGTCTTTTGGGTATATCCCCAAGATTGGTATTGCTGGATCAAATGGTAGATCAATGTCTAGCTTTTTAAGTAGCCTCCAAATTTTTTCCAGAGTGCTTGTACTAGTTTACATTCCCACCAGCAGTGTAAGAGGGTTCCTTTTTCCATGCATCCTCACCAACACCTGTTGGTGGTGGTGTTGCTGATGATGGCTATTCTAACAGGGGTGAGGTGGAATCTTAGCCTGGTTTTAATTTGCATTTCCTTTATTGCTAGAGATGGTGAGCATTTTTTCATGTGTTTTTTGGCCATTTGAATTTCTTCTTTTGAGAAAGTTCTGTTTAGTTCACTTGCCCATTTCTTTATTGGTTCATTAGTTTTGGGAGAATTTAGTTTTTTAAATTCCCTATATATTCTGGTTATCAGTCCTTTGATGTAGAGTTGGCAAATATTTTCTCCCACTCTGTGGGTGTTCTCTTCAGTTTAGAGACCATTTCTTTTGATGAACAGAAGCTTTTTAGCTTTATGAGGTCCCATGTATCTATGCTATCTCTTAGTTGCTGTGCTGCTGGGGTTTGGTTGAGAAAGTTCTTACCTATACCTACTAACTCCAGAGTATTTCCTACTCTTTCCTGTATCAACTTTAGAGTTTGTGGTCTGATATTAAGATCCTTGGTCCATTTTGAGTTAATCTTGGTATAGGGTGATATACATGGATCCAATTTCAGTTTTTTGCAGACTGCTAACCAGTTTTCCCAGCAGTTTTTGTTGAAGAGGCTGCTATTTCTCCATCGTATATTTTTAGCTCCTTTGTCAAAGATAAGTTGCTTATAGTTGTTTGGCTTCATATCTGGATCCTCTATTCTGTTCCACTGGTCTTCATGTCTGTTTTTGTGCCAGTACCATGCTGTTTTTATTGTTATTGCTTTGTAATATAGTTTGAAGTCAGGTATTGTGATACCTCCTGCATTGTTCTTTTGACTGAGTATTGCCTTGGCTATTCGTGGCCTGTTGTGTTTCCATATAAATTTAACAGTAGATTTTTCAATCTCTTTAATGAATGTCATTGGAATTTTGATGGGAATTGCATTAAACATGTAGATTACTTTGGGGAGTATCGACATTTTTACTATGTTGATTCTACCAATCCATGAGCATGGGAGATCTCTCCACTTTCTATGGTCTTCCTCAATCTCTTTCTTCAGAAGTGTATAGTTTTCCTTGTAGAGGTCTTTCACATCTTTTGTTAGGTTTACACCTAGGTATTTGATTTTTTTTTGAGGCTATTGTAAATGGAATTGTTTTCATATATTCTTTTTCAGTTTGTTCATTGTTAGTGTATAGAAATGCTAATGATTTTTCTATGTTGATTTTATATCCTGCTACCTTGCTATAGCTATTGATGACGTCTAGAAGCTTCTGAGTAGAGCTTTTTTGTCTTTAAGGTATAGGATCATGTCATCTGCAAATAGGGATATTTTGACAGTTTCTTTACCTATTTGTATTCCTTTTATTCCTTCTTCTTGCCTAATTGCTCTGGCTAGGAATTCCAGTACTATGTTGAATAGGAGTGGAGATAGTGGGCATCCTTGTCTGGTTCCTGATTTTAGAGGGAATGGTTTTAATTTTTCTCCGTTAAGTATAATGCTGGTTGTAGGTTTGTCATATATAGCTTTTATAATGTTGAGGTACTTTCCTTCTATTCCTAGTTTTCTTAGAGCTTTTATCATGAAATGATGTTGGATCTTATCAAAGGCTTTTTCTGCATCTATTGAGATGATCAAGTGGTTTTTGTCTTTGCTTCTGTTAATGTGGTTTATTACGTTTATTGATTTTCGTATGTTGAACCACCCCTGCATCCCTGGGATGAAGCCTACTTGGTCGTGGTGAATGATCTTTTTGATGTGTTGCTGAATTTGGTTTGGCATTATTTTGTTGAGGATTTTTGCATCAATGTTCATTAAGGAGATTGGCCTATAGTTCTCCTTTTTGGAGGTGTCTTTGCCTGGTTTTGGGATAAGTGTAATACTGGCTTCATAAAATGTGTTAGGCAGTTTTCCTTCCCTTTCTATTTTGTGGAACAGTTTAAGGAGGGTTGGTATCAGTTCTTCTTTAAAGGTCTGATAGAATTCAGCAGAGAATCCATCAGGTCCTGGACTTTTCTTTTTGGGGAGACTCTTGATTGCTGCTTCAATTTCATTTTGTGTTATAGGTCTATTCAGGTGATTAATTTCCTCTTGGTTCAGTTTTGGATGATCATATGTATCTAGAAATCTGTCCATTTCTTTTAGATTTTCAAATTTATTTGAATATAGGTTCTCAACGTAGTCTCTGATGATTTCCTGGACTTCCATGGTGTTTGTTGTTATCTCCCCTTTTGCATTCCTAATTCTACTAATTTGGGTTTTTTCTCTCCTCATTTTAGTCAGGTTTGCCAGGGGTCTATCGATCTTGTTTCTTTTTTCAAAGAACCAACTTTTTGTTTCATTAATTCTTTGTATGGTTTTTTTGGTTTCTATTTCGTTGATTTCAGCTCTTATTTTTATTATTTCTCTCCTTCTATTTGTTTTGGGATTTGCTTGTTCTTGTTTTTCTAGGAGTTTGAGATGTATCATTAGGTCATTGATTTGGGATCTTTCAGTCTTTTTAATATATGCACTCATGGCTATAAACTTTCCTCTCAAGACTGCCTTAGCTGTGTCCCATAGGTTCCAGTAGGTTGTGTTTTCATTTTCATTGACTTCCAGGAACTTTTTAATTTCCTCTTTTATTTCATCGATGACCCATTGTTCATTAAGTAATGAGTTATTCAGTTTCTAGTTGTTTGCATGTTTTTTGTCTTTACTTTTGTTGTTGAGTTCTACTTTTACTGCATTGTGATCAGATAGTATGCACGGTATAATTTCTATTTTCTTATATTTGCTGAGACTTGCTTTGTGCCCTAGGACATGATCTATTTTGGAGAAGGTTCCATGGGCTGCTGAGAAGAATGTATATTGTTTAGAAGTTGGATGAAATGTTCTGTAGACATCCACTAGGTCCATTTGATCTATTGCATATTTTAGATCTTGGATTTGTTTTTTGATTTTTTGTTTGGATGACCTATCTATTGATGATAATGGGTTATTAAAGTATCCCACAACCACTGTGTTGGCGTTTATATATGCTTTTAGGTCTTTCAGGGTATGTTTGATGAAATTGGGTGTGTTGACATTGGGTGCATACAGATTGATGATTATTATTTCCTTTTGGTCTATTTCCCCGTTTATTAGTATGGAATATCCTTCTTTATCTTGTTTGATCAATGTAGGTTTGAAGTCTACTTTGTCAGAGATAAGTATTGCTACTCCTGCCTGTTTTTGGGGGCCATTGGCTTGGTAAATCTTCTTCCAGCCTTTCATCCTAAGCCTATGCTTATTTCTGTCAGTGAGATGGGGCTCCTGTAAGCAACAAATTGTTGGATCTTCCTTTTTAATCCATTTCGTCAAACGGTGCCTTTTGATGGATAAATTAAGTCCGTTAACATTAAGCGTTAGTAATGATAGGTATGTGGTGATTCCTGTCATTTAGTTGTGTTAGTTTTTTGAAGGTTTGATTGTGTGTACCTAAGTTGAGGTTACTCTCTACTGTCTTGCTTTTTCTTTTCCTGTGATTTGGTGCTGCCTGTCTTTTCATGGTTAAGTTGGGTGTCACTTTCTGTGTGCAGAATCCCTTGAAGAATCCTTTGTAATGGTGGCTTTGTGGTCACATATTGTTTTAGTTTCTGCTTATCATGGAAGACTTTTATTGCTCCATCTATTTTGAATGATAATTTTGCTGGGTAGAGTATCCTGGGGTTGAAGTTATTTTCATTCAGTGCCCGGAAGATCTCACCCCACGCTCTTCTTGCTTTTAATGTTTCTGTTGAGAAATCTGCTGTGATTTTGATGGGTTTACTTTTGTATGTTACTTGTTTTTTTCTCTTACAGCCTTCAATATTCTTTCCTTAGTTTCTGAACTTGTTGTTTTAATGATGATATGTCGTGGAGTAGTTCTATTTTGATCTGGTCTGTTTGGTGTCCTGGAGGCCTCTTGCATCTGTATGGGAATATCTTTCTCTAGATTTGGGAAATTTTCCGTTATTATTTTGTTGAATATATTACGCATTCCTTTCGCTTGCACCTCTTCTCCTTCTTCGATGCCCATGAATCTCAAGTTTGATCTTTTAATGGAGTCGGTGAGTTCTTGCATTTTCTTTTCACAGGTCTTGAGTTGTTTAACAGTTCTTTGGTTTTTCCTTTAATTACCATTTCATCTTCAAGTTCTGAGATTCTGTCTTCTGTTTGTTCTATTCTGTTGGATTGGCCTTCCGTTTTGTTTTGCAGTTCTGTTTTGTTCTTTTTTCTGAGGTTTTCCATATCCTGGCTGGTTTCTTCTTTCATGTTGTCTATTTTTGTCCTGAGTTCATTTATCCGTTTATTCATCATGTTCTCTCTTTCACTTTGGTGTTTATACAGTGCTTCTATGGTTTCCTTTATTTCTTCTTTTGCTTTTTCAAATTCTCTATTTTTGTTGTCTTGGAATTTCTTGAGTGTCTCCTGTACATTTTGGTTGACCCTATCCAGTATCATCTCTATAAAATTCTCATTGAGTACTTGTAGTATGTCTTCTTTTAAATTATTCTTGTTGGCTTCATTGGGTCCTTTGGCGTAGTTTATCTTCATTTTGTTGGAGTCTGGATCTGAGTTTCTGTTTTCTTCATTCCCCTCTGGTTCCTGTACTAATTTTTTTGCTGTGGGGAAACTGGTTTCCCTGTTTTTTCTGTCTTCCCGTCATTGTCTTTGGTGGTGTTAATGTCCCTGTACTGTGTGCAATTAAGTGTTTTCTAGGTTGTAATAATAACAATTGTAATATTTAGAATGGAAGGGTGAGCTGAGATGGAAAGCAAGAAGTTAAAGAAAAGGGGAAAAGAAATACACAGACAAGAGGGAGAAAGCAGAACAAGGTTTCAGACAAGAAAGTTTCAAAGGTATAAACAGGGAGCGTTAGTGTACTAATTGACAGTAAGCTGGTCTGTGTCTTTCCAAGCCGTCTGGGCGCTGGCTACTGGCGGCCCGGGGGCCCTCCTTGTTTCTCTGTTTAACGTGAAGTGGAGATTCTCTGCACCGGCTGGAGGTGTGGAGTGGTCAAAGTTATGCCTCTTCTCAGTGATTATGCCTGCAAAGTGTGTCTCCGGTGTCTCTCCAAGATTTCACTATAGAAGGCTGGCTTTCTGCTTCCTCCCTCTAGCTGCCATCTTGGAATCCTCAGATTAAAGAGATTAACATACCTATTGCTTCCTGGAGAGTTGTTGAGAAAAGCTGGGATCTTCCAGGACTTTTGTTGTCTTCTGGAACTAACTGGAGTATTTATAACTGAAGTATTTATAACTGAAGTATTTATAACCATAATTCACTTTGCCCTTTCTAATACAATATAGAAAAATAAAAAATTACTTAAAATCATATATGGGCCAAGCATGGTGATGTATGCTTGTAATCCCATTTATGTGGGAGGCAGGGGTAGAAGGACCATGGTTTGAGGCTGGCCCCAAGCAAAAGTGAGACCCTATCTGAAAAATAAACTAAAGCAAAAAAGGGCTGGGGGCTCAAGTGGTAAGAGTGCTTGCCTAGCAAGTCCAAGACCCTGAGTTGAAAACTCTAGTACTGCCCTCCCAAATGAAATAATATAACTTTATTGAAAGCTTGAAAAGTGGTGAAAAATATCACATGTAATCACACTACTTCAATATAACTACTATTATTTTAATGTACTTTAATAACTTCATATTTAAATTTTGTATAGCTATAATTACTGTGTAAAGGTCATGGTTTTGCCATCATAGAAGGCAATTTTGTCTCCTTTCCCAACATTTTATTATAAAATTTTCAAGAAGAAAAGTCGAAGGCTGGGAATGTAGTCCAGTGGTAGAACACTTGCTAAGCATGTGTGATCTTCAATATCACATACACAAAAAGAATGTTACAATGAATGCTTATGTAACAGCCTCTTAGATTCTATACAAGTGGACATTTTCTTCCTTTTTTTCTGGTGTTGTGGATTGAAGTCAGACCCTCAAATATGGTAGACAAGTGCTCTACTACTGAGCTATTACAGCTCTAAATGTTTTACTATATTTGCCTTATCTCATATCCATCTATCCATCAACCCATCTTATTTTTTGTATGCATTTTAAAACTTCAAGAAGTGAGTTGTTGACATTAGTACACTTTCCCCACTAAATGCTTTGGCTTGCATACCATTACCTAAAATCCAAGATTTTTTTTTTTGCGGTATTGGGGTTTGAACTCAGGGCCTTCACTTTGAGCCACTCCACCAGCCCTATTTTTGTGATGGGTATTTTCAAGATAGGGTCTTGTGAGCTATTTGCCCAGGTTAGCTTCAAACTACAATCCTCCTTATCGCTGCCTCCTTAGTCGCTAGGATTACAGGTGTGAGCCCCTGGCACCTGCCCAAGATTTTATTAGTAACTTTTTTGAGATCAAATTTATGTATGTACAATATTTTTGTGCATACAACTTTGTATCTTGGCTTTTCACTAGACATAGAGTAAACATTTCCCATGTTAAACACATAGTTTACATGACCACCATTATTTATTTATTTATTTATTTGGTGGTGCTGGGGCTTGAACTCAGGATTTCACACTTGCTAGGCAGATGCTGTACCACTTGAGCCACTCTGCCAACCTTTGCTTGTTTATTTTTTGAGATAGAATCTCTCCATGTAGCTTAGGCTGGCCTCAAACTTATGATGTAGCCCAGGTTGGCCTGCAATTGAGGATCCTCCTACCTTGGCCTCCTGAGTGGCAGGATTAGAGACCTGTGCCATCACATCTGGCTCACACACTATTTTAAAAGGCTGAATTATATTTCTTCAAGGTTTTTTTTGGTCATAGTTCACCTGCATATTTCTTTAATATTGATTGTTAATATTGTTCCTTATTTTTCATTATTTAAAAAAATGATATAAGGAGTCCAATTAATTGCAAAAATTATACCCCCTACAAATTTTGGACTATTTTCTTAGGATAGAGTCTCAGAAGAACAATTACTGGGGCAAAAGCATTTTTGGCTTTTTTTTCATATTGTTAAATTGCTTTCCAAGATGCTAAAAACGTCGCTTCTTTAAGATGTTTTAGTCTGAATGTTCATTTTTCCCTCCTAAATACCTCAAACCATTTGTTCCTTTGGGAAACTTGGAGTCAATTATTAACTCCATATATTTTTAGTAATACAAAACAAATAATACTTCATGAGACAGTCATTATTAGATCAACTATGGCATGGGGATACTCTGTGAGATAATGGAGAGGGGCATCAGAATTTGTCCTAGAATAGCAAGTGAAATGACAAAATGACAGCCATGCTAAATAAATTATCTGTTCATGTAGAAAGTTATCAGAAAAACATGGAACTGTAGGTGAGAAAAGTACTGGAAAAAAGAATTAGGGATGTAGTTTTTGCCTAGCATGTACAAGGCCCTGGGTTTAATCCCAGGAAGGAAAAACATTGTACCATTGTCATGCATAAATTGCTTTTCTGTTTATTTCTTTTAGTCATATTACTACTAATGTGTTTATTTTAAGGTAATGATATATAGTTTCTGTCATTTCATCATAGCACCTTGGGAGATTTAAGCCAGGCTATGCCATATTGGTCTCAGACAATAGTTCCATCCAGGACCAATTATTGCCTTCAGAGGCCTCTTGCCAGAAACCAAACTATCCCCAATTACACATTTTGTGTCTTAATCTTTCTTCTTGAGGCACTGTGAACTTTAGTTTTGTACCCAGTTGACTAGTTTCACCTGATAGAAAGATAAACCTCAAAGAAGCATTTATTTATTTATTTATTTATTTTTATTCGTTTATTCACATGTGCATACATTGTTTGGGTCATTTCTGCCCCATTCCCCCACCCCCTCCTCCCTCAAAGAAGCATTTAGAAACTTTGTCCCCTAGTCCCCAGAACAAAACATAATAAAACAACAAATTCTATTATTTGAATGTGCATTCCCTTTTTTGTTTTTGGGTGGGACTGGGGTTTGAACGTAGGGCTTTGTGCTTGCAAATCAGGTGCTATACCACTTGAGCCACACCTCCAGTCCATTTTGCTCTGGTTATTTTGGAGATGGGGTTTCATGAACTATTTGCCTGGGCTGGCCTTAAGCCACAATCCTCCTGATCTCAGCCTCACAAGTAGCTAGGATTACAGGCGTGAGCCACTGGTGCCTAGCTGAATGTGTGTTCTTTTTTGGTAGTATTGGGAATTGAACTCAGGACCTCATGGTTGTTAGGCAGGCACTCTACCACTTGAGCCACTCCACCAGCCCTTTTTGTGTTGAGTATTTTCGAGATAGGATCTCTGGAACTATTTTTCCGGGGCTGGCTTTGAACCTTGATCCTCCTGACCTCTGCCTCTTGAGTAGCTAGGATTTACAGGTGTGTCACTGGTGCCTGCCTGAATGTATATTCTTTATTTAGCATTTTGGCAGGTACTATTAGGTGCTATATAAGCTGTATAAGACATGACATTTATTATCAAGGAACCTAGCTAGGAAATGTGAATAAGAACTAAATTTAAAACTAGGGCCAGGGGAGGGGGGGCTGACAGAATAGCTCAAGTGGTACAGCAGGCCCTGAGTTCAAGCCCAGTACCACCACAAAAAATAGGGCTGGCAAGATGCCCCACTGCTGATGAATGGATCAAGAAAATGTGGTAGCTATACACAATGGAATTTTATGCAGCCATGAAGAAGAACGAAATGTTACCATTCACTGGTAAATGGATAGAATTGGAGAACATCATTCTGAGTGAGGTTAGCCTGGCCCAAAAGACCAAAAATCGTATGTTCTCCCTCATATGCGGACATTAGATCAAGGGCAAACACAACAAGGGGATTGGACTTTGAGCACATGATAAAAGCGAGAGCACACAAGGGAGGTGTGAGGATAGGTAAGACACCTAAAAAAATTAGCTAGTATTTGTTGCCCTCAATGCAGAGAAACTAAAGCAGATACCTTAAAAGCAACTGAGGCCAATAGGAGAAGGGGACCAGGAACTAGAGAAAAGGTGAGATCAAAAAGAATTAACCTAGAAGGTAACACACATGCACAGGAAATCAATGTGAGTCAACTCCCTGTATAGCTATCCTTATCTCAACTAGCAAAAACCCTTGTTCCTTCCTATTATTGCTTCTACTCTCTCTTCAACAAAATTAAAGATAAGGGCAAAATAGTTTCTGCCTGGAAGCGAGGGGGTGAGAGGGAGAGGGAGGGGTTGGAGTGGGTGGTAAGGGAGGGGGTAGGGGCAGGGGGGAGAAATGACCCAAGCATTGTATGCACATATGAATAATAAAAAAATAAAAATTAAAAAAAATAGGGCTGGGATTGTAGCTCACCTGTAGAGTGCTTGCCTAACATTTAAGAGGCCCTGGGAAAATCAGTTCATGCTGGTGTCCTGGGGAAGAAAGCATCTCTGTTGGATCTGACCACTCTGCAGGAATATGAGGAAATGCTCCCACCAGGTGGACATCACTCTGCTCGCGTGGGTAAAGGAGACAAGACTCCAACCAGCTGCAGGGCAAAATGTTTTCCTATGCCTTAGTATAGAACTGCTGGAAAGAGCACAAGAAGAAGCAGCCAGACTCTTATGTTAATTTTTGCCGAATTCTCAAAGGAGAGTTGGGAGAGATGGAAGACCATGTCTGAAAAGGAAAAATTGAAGTTTGAAGCTCTGACAAAAAATGGCAAAGCTCTGTATGACAGAGGGAGAGGAAAAATGACGTTCCTCTTAAAGGTGATAAGATGAGGAAGAAGGAAATGAAAGTGAAGAATAAATTACGATTCTGTAATGTGGAACATGTGTGTGTGTGCTGAGGCAATTGTTTTGCTAAGAATGTGAATTCAAATGCAGCTCAACATTAGCTTCAGTATAAAAACTATACAGATTTTTGTATAGCTGGTAAGATTCTTCATAGAGAAAATACTTCAAAAATGCAGGCTGTAGCTTTTTGAGGGGCTACTACATATAGTTAGATTTTAAAGCCTTTGATGTTGAATGTTCCTACATATTTAATGGTTTGTTTAATTTCTTGTTTGCACAGCAAACTTAGTAGGAATTAGTATCAGTAGTAATTTCTGGGTTTTCTAGGTTGTTGTATTTTGTATTTTTTAAAAAAATGTAATAAGATTATGTATATTATTCAGAAAAAGAGGCTCTGGGTTCCATTCATGGCAACCCCCCAAAAAACATGAGCAAAACTAAAAACACAATGAATGATACAAAGTCGTATAAGTAATTGGTAAATTGTATGACAATGAATATAAAAATTCAAAGAAGAAAGAGGGCTGGGGATTTAGCATCCCCAAGACCCTGGGTTCGACCCCTAGTGCTGACAAACAAACAAACAAACAAAAAAACCACATTGTGTGTGTGGTGGGGAAGAAGAAAGAGATCAATGTAAACTATAGTGGTTGCTGAAAGTTTCATGAACGTTGCTGGTGATACTGAAATGAATTTCAGTTACATAGAGATAAATGGAAGAGGTATAATCAGGTGAAGCTAGTAGTATGAATAAAGATACATAGATGGGAATGAACAAATACTGTTTAGGGAACAGTGAGATAATTCCTTTTAATGAATAATTTTTTTTGTATGGGGGAGAAGTAGAATGAGATTAGATTATGGAGGACCAGAAAATGACCCACAATAGCTACATAAGAATAAAACATATAAGAAAGAATATATAATTGAAGGTGGAGAATATCTTAACTGGCTAAAGAAATGTTTCTCTTTGTCCAGGTTGAAGAACTGGCGGTGAACCTGTGGAATTGGGCAGTTATCCAGAAAGAAGATTTGATTATAAGTGAAGAGCAAATAGCTAAATGTACATAATATGTTTTGTGACTCATTATGAGTAGTATTCTTACTATTTATTAGGTAGTGTTCCTGCAGTTTGAATAATGTTTTGACCAGTTCTTAGATGGAGATTTGTTAAAAGACAGCCAAACAAAACTATCCGTGAGCATTGGTTTCCAAAGCAATATAGCCTCCTTCAGATTTATGATTATTCAGAGGTTAGTACCTGTTAATACAGGTTTAAAGGCACCACTGCAAGGTAATCAAGGGGTAAACAACAAAGATGATTAAAGGATGGGAATATGAAAACTGGAGGAAATATGAAAAGACATGGACTGTTTCCTGTGGAAAAGAAATGATCAAAATATTAAGAATTCTGCAGGACTAACTACAATAGTAGTTTTCCTTCTCCATTAATAATAGAATGAAAAGTGTTTCCATGTGAGGGATTTAGATTTTAAAGGCATAAAGAATAGTTTCCTCATGAGGGAGATTTTGGTAAACATTGGGATGAATTACTAAAAAAAACTAGAAATTCCTTCTACCTGCAATAGCAAAATCCAACAACAAGAACGACAAAATAAAAACCTCAAACCAAACTCTTCTTGGATGCTTTTTTTGCCTACTGTTTGACCAAGTTCTAGGGCTTTAGCTAAATGAGCAAGGTTTAGTGTGATGACAGTAATGGTTTTCTCAACAAAGATAGTGATAGCAAATGCATTTATGAAAGTATATTGCTCCATTATAAAGGATACATTCAGACAGTGAACCAAAGGCTGAACCCCTGGACTGCTTGACTTTGTAAAGACAAAGGATTTTTGTGTCTTTGCAGCAGATAGAATTTACTACTAAGTATTTATCTTCGTGCATATAAATGAAACTATACAATTTTAATGTAGGGTAGTTAGTGGTTAATATAATCAATAAAACTCATGAGTTTAAGTGGAACTACTCTATGGAACTCGGGAAAAGAGGGAAAGGAAGAGGGAATGATAGAGCATCAGTAATATAAAACATAACATCTGTGAAGGTAGATGATTAAAAAAAAACTCATGAGTTTACTCTTCCATTAGTATGTTTAGAGAACAGTTCTGTCTCTTTAAGATAAATGTCATCATCATTTCTCTCAAGATCCTTAAACTCTATAGTTACAGGGAAGAAAGAGTAAGGATTTATCTGTGGGAGACACTTATTACATGGGTAAATTTTGTGATATTGAACCAAATTAATTCTTAACTGAAATATCAGGAATATAGTAGATGAAGTAGGTGCTGCAGCCCTCGGACTTCTTTCAATGTAATGTTTTACTTCATGTATCTGTTCTTTTTTGTTGTTGTTTGAGACAGGATCTTACTATGTAGCCCAGTCTAACCTTGGACTTAACAGTCCTCCTGCCCCTGCTTCCTGAGTGCTGGGGTTACAGGCATATACCACCACCTCTGGCTCATGTATCAGTTCTGAATCAGATATTTGGTGGTTGTTATGTGTTTGTACTTTTTTTGATATAGTGTAGAATAGGATTTAGCACAGGAAGCCCCCAATTTCAGGGATTTGTTCCAAAAATATATTGATTAGAAGATGCTTTGTTGCCTTAAAAACAAATTCGATGTGCCTAGATGATGTTATGTGATGAAAAAAGTTAACGAGATATATAAACTAATTTTTTATTATTTGGAGGACTTATGGAACAATGAACAAAAGTAGGAAAGACTGAAACAGAGGAATGGTTTACAAATTTTAGTTTTATACCTGTTGCATTTGAGGTAACAATAAGGCTGGAGATGTGAGATGGGAGTTACATTAAAGTGGTAGTTGAAGATACAAGAGTAGTTGAATTCTCTGAGAAAGAAAATAAGGAGCTCTTAAATATTGGTATAATCTAGAATCACTTGCAAAGATTATTAAAAATACACATGCCCACATCCTACCATTGGTGGTTTTGATTAGCTTGGGTTCAGGATGAAATTTGGGCATTTCTATAATTTGAAAAATTTCTCAGTTTTTCTCATGCACACCAAAATTTAAAAACCAGTGGTATTGAGAAAAAAAATCAAGAGTAGTGAGAGTTTTAACCTTGCATCTTTCAGTTAAGGCTGGGAAGAAAAAGGACAAGGTTAGGAGAACAAAAGGAACAGTTAAAAATTGTAGAGTAGACTCATTACCCATTTATTGAATGTATACTCTGTATTGGGTTGTTATGCCATGTTAGGTGAAAGGTTCCAGAACAAAGATACTAGGCATACATCATGCTTGAGGATGTGGGAGGGAATGGGTTAAAGCTAAATAAAAAATAAAAATAAAAAACATTCATAAATTCCAGAGGAGGCAATGCTACATATTTGACAAAGTCAATTCAAGTGTTAGGTTGTGAACATTGGTAGAACAAAGTAAATGTTCAGATGATCCAGCCAGCTAGTGTGTAACCAAGATATTTGTAATATAGTGAGGTCAAGAACATGTTGGTGAGCTGGATGTGGTATGTCTATAATACTAGCTACTCGGGAGGAAGAGATCAGGGGGATCATGGTTCGAAGCCAGACCCAGCAAAAGGTTAGCAAGACCCCCATAGCAGTCAATAAAACCTGGGCCTAGTGGTGCATGCCTGTCATTTCAGCTACTTGGGAAATGTAAATAGGAGATCACAATCCAGGTCAGCCTTGGCATAAATGCTAGACCCTGTTGAAATATATATAAAGAAAAAGGCCTGGGGGCATGACTCAAGTGATAGAGTGCCTGTCTGGCAATCGCAAGGTCCTAAGTTCAAACCTAAATACTGCCAAAAAAAAAAAAAAAAAAGAAAGAAAGAACATATTGGTGACAAGACCGTCCTAGAGCAACAGCAACAAAGAAAGTATCTTGGTACTGAAGTATTTTGTTTTTTAGCCTTAGCTGCTTTTGGTTGAAGGCTTATTGCTGATAACTATAAACAAGTGAATCATGAATGGGGGATAGGTTCAAAGTTCATAGTCTGTGACAATTCCTGCACAGGGCCACTGCTCAGTGCTGAACCAGGATAGTTCAGGACAAGGGAGCAGAATTTTTCAAAAAGATTATTATCATTGTGAAATGTTGCTGTGGAGTCAGGGAAGGTGATCTTTGGGAGTGCAGTTTTAATAAAGTGGTAAGGATGCAAAGCAGATTACAGGGTCTTCAGGAGATAAGTTGAGCAGCAAGAAAATAAAGGTAGTAGATGGATTATTCAAGTCAAGATTTTGGCAATGGTGGGATTGTTAGAGGAGACTAAGGGAGGAGGAAAAGAAAAGAATGATAGAGTGAATACTGAGATACATCACATCTGAATAAGAACAAGACACAACAAAATGCACTGAAAACAATACAGGGTAGGGGGAAAAGGATAAGGAAGAGTAATAGATGGGGTTTGACTGATTAAAGCAAAATATATTTACGATAAAATACCAAGGCAAAACCCCACTTAACAATGAACAGACACACAATGAGGGACAGGAATGTAAAAGAGGTCATGTTAAGGGGAGGGTACTAATAGAAGGAGGAGGGTAAATGAAGTGGGTAAGTGAGGGGTGAGTGTGGTTGATGTTCTTTCTATACATGTATGAATATGGAACATTGAAACCTTCCAGTCATTATAAGAAAGGGAGTGTGTGTGTATGGGGGGTGGAGGCATAGCTCAGGCAGTAGAGTGCCTGCCTAGGAAGCACAAAGCCCTGAGTTCAAACCCCAGTACTGCCAAAAAAAAGGAGAGTTGGGGAAGAGGGAGAATAATGGAGGGGATGAACCAACTGGACAGCAATATATATGGAAATGTCACAGTGAAACTCCCTGTATAACTATTATATACTCATAAAAAAACTTTTTTAAAAAAGAAGTTTGCCAATGAAGCAAAGGGAAAATGAAATGCAAGCTTGAAACAGTAGAGTTAGTTGATATTTTTTCAAGGTGAGGTAAGGGGAGATGGGTATATTTGAAAGTAGAGAGTGAGAAAATAAATTGAGAGGAGAGGTACTGAAGATACATTTAAGAGGGGAAATAATTGAGATATCAGGACCTTTGAGAGAATTGTTCTTCAAGAACTTTTATATTCTCTAAGAAAACATATATTAGAAATAGTATCAGCATAGAATGGCTGCTGAGATCTAACATAAAGTTGATTAGTTCCGTTACATGCGAAGTCAATTTTAAAACTTGGATATGTTTTATAATGAAACAAACTACAGAAAAAAGAGGTTATAATTATTCAGACTTTGCTATTTTCAGGAAAAATGAACTATAATAAAGGCACTTATATTTTCTAGATTATACTTTGAGAACTTTTATGCCCTCTGAGAAAAGATGTACTTAAAAAGTTTCACATTTTAAGAGAAAAATGTAAAATTATTCTGATGTCCAAAGATGTTGAATAGTTGTAGGTTCCAATTCTACTTAGAATTATTCTTTTTTCTTTTTTTCACAGTATTGGGGTTTGAACTCAGGGCCTCATGCTTGCTAGGCAGGCGAGCTACCACTTGAGCCACTCTGCAAACCCTACTTAGAATTATTCTTTTGTCAGCCTGGCATGTAGGAGAGCATCATGTGGAATCAGGTATCTTCAGTGAGTCTTTGGAATTATAATTTGGTCATTTATTTTTGATAATATATCATTTTAAGAGGTCTTTAAAATTATTTTTTGGGGCCTGAGAGGGTAGCTCAGTGCTAGAGCACATACTAGCACATGTGGTGCTCTGGGTTCAAACCTCAGCACTATAAACCAAAACCAAAACCAAAACCAAACAAATAAAAAACCCAAGCTTGGGTGAGGTGGCTCATGCCTGTAATCCTAGCTACTTGGGAGGTAGAGATTGGGAGGATTGTAGTTCAAGGCCAGCTCTGGCAAAAAGTTAGCAAGACCCCATCTCAATCAATAGTTGGGCATGGTGTGTCCTCATAAGCTGTCATCCTAGCTATGAGGGAAGTGTAGTAGGATCGTAGTCTAGGCTGGCTTGGGCATAAACATGAGACTGTATTTCAAAAATAGCCAAAGTAAAAAGGGCTGGAGTCATGGCTCAGGTTTTAGAGCATCTGCCTAGCAAGCACAAGGCCCTGAGTTGTACACACCAATACCAAACCAAAACAACAAAAACCTCCAAATTTTTTAGCAACAAAACTGGCTTTGCTTCAATTACCTTTTCTCTTTATAGGTTAATATAAAAGGAGAATAAATGTTTTGGGCTTAATGGGTGTTGAATTACTGTGTTGCAGTGTGTCATGTTGCTTGCAAGTTGGTGTGTATGTGTGAAGTCTCAGTTGCTTCAGAAGGAACTATTCGAAGACAAATTTTGGTAAGTACTAGTTAATTGAGGAGAAATGAGATTTGTTATTTTTATGAAAATGAATGAAGTTAGTGTAAAATTGGGAGGGGGTTGAATTCTTTAATGCTATACATGTTCCTCTTATGATTAGTATACCTACTACAATTAAAGATCTCTCGGCAGTATTATAGTTACTGTTACAGTGGTTCAGTGAACTAAATATTTAATACATAATTCTGGATTTATGAATTACTTTTTATTTTTATCACCTCTAACTTGATAGGGTAACAAGGGAATGGTATTATTTAGTCTTAAAAGAACATTTAGCTGGACATCTTGGTGCATGTCTCTAATTCTAGCACTCTGGATGCCAAGGCAGGAGGATTGAGAGTTCAAGGCCAGCATGGGCTACATAGGGAGTTCCATGCCATCCTGGGCTACATAGCAAGACCCGCCTCAAAAAATTAAAAAAGTATTTTTTTATAATGAAAACTTTGAACTGTTTAGTAAGTTAAGTAAAAGAAGACAGGATTTTGTTTTTTCACTTAATTAAATTGAATTAATTAATTTTGGTTTTTTGAGATAGGGTCTTGCTACATAGCTCAGTGTATTAGCTACTTTTCTCATTGCTATGACAAAATATCTGACATAAACAACTTAAAGGAGGAAGGATTTATTTTGCCTTACCATTTCAGAGGTGCCAGTCCATCATGGCAGGGAGGGCCTGGTGGATCAGAGCAGCTCACAGCATGGTGGCCAGGAAGCAAAGAAAAGGCAGGAAGGAGGAAGAGGCAAACTACCCCCAAGGATTTGCCCCCAGTGACCAGCTAAGTCTCACCTAAATTTTCTAGAATTTCCCCAAATACTGCCACCAGCTGGGGGCTAAGCCTGTAGGGACCCTTCATATTCAAACCATAACACCCAGGCTGGTCTGAACTCTTGATCCTCCTGCTTTGTCTTCCCGGGTGCTGAGATTATAGGCAGATTAGATTATTATTAACCATGGCTGGCTAATTTTATTTATTTATTTATTTAGAGACGAGGTCTTGCTATGTTGCCCAGGCTGGTCTCAAACTTCTGGTCTCAACTGATCATTTTTTGTCAACCTCATGAGTAGCTGGATTACAGGCATATGCAGCCAGAAAGAATCAGATTTAGCTGGGTGTTAGTGACTCACACCTGTAATCCTAGCTACTCAGCAGACAGAGATCAGGAGGATTGTGGTTCAAAGCTAGCCTGGACAAATAGTTCATGAGACCTTATCTTGAAAAAACCCATTACAAAAATGAGCTGGTAGGGTGGTTCAAGGTATAGGCCCTGAGTTCAAACCCCAGTGCTGCAAAAAAAAAATGAGATTTGAAATCTGAAGCCATGTGACTTACGTGACTTTTCTCATTACAAATGAGAAAACTTATATCCACTTTGGAGTGTTACAGGGTTAAAGTTGCAGATTTTTTTTCATTTATTCATATGTGCATACAATGTTTGGGTCATTTCTCCCCTCCCTCCCTCTACCTCCCCCACCTCCTTGCTCTCCCTGCCTACCCTCTTGCTTCCAGGCAGGAACTGTTCTGCCCTTATCTCTATTTTTGTTGAAGGGAGAATATAAACAATAATAAGAAAGACAAAGCATTTTTGCTAGTTGAGATAAGGATAGCTATACAGGGAGATTCCTAACATTGCTTCCATGTACAAATGTGTTACATTCTAAGTTGATTCTTCCCGAACTGACCTTTTCTCTAGTTCCTGATCCCCTTCTCATATTGGCCTCTGTCGCTTTAAAGTTTCTGTATTAGTTCCTTTGAATTGAGGACATCAAGTACTATAATGTTTTTTGGGTTTCTTACCTATCTTCATACTTCTCTTGTGTGCTCTCGCCTTATCTTGTGATCAAAGTCCAATCCCCTTGCTGTGTTTGCTCTTGATCTAAAGTCCACATATGAGGGAGAACATATGATTATTGGTCTTCTGAGCCTAGTTAACCTTGCTCAGAATGATGTTCTCCGGTTCCATCCATTTACTTGTGAATGATAAGATTTCATTCTTCTTCATGGCTGAGTAGAATTCCATTGTGTATAAATACCACATTTTTTTGATCCATTCATCAGTAGTGGGGCATCTTGGCTGTTTCTATAAGTTGACTATTGTAAATAGTGCTGCAATAAACATGGATGTGCAAGTGCCTCTGGAGTAAACTGTGTCACATTCCTTTGGGTATATCCCCAGGAGTGGGATTGCTGGATCATATGGCAGATCTATGTTTAGTTTTTTAGGAAGCCTCCAAATTTTTTTCCAGAGTGGTTGTACTAGTTTGCATTCCCACCAGCAGTGTACGAGGGTTCATTTTTCCCCATATCCTCAACAACGCCTGTTGTTGGTGGTGTTTCTAATGATGGCTATTCTAACAGGGGTGAGGTGGAATCTTAGTGTGGTTTTGATTTGCATTTCCTTTATGGCTAGAGATGGTGAGCATTTTTTCATGTGTTTTTTAGCCATTTGAATTTCTTCTTTTGAGGAAGTTCTGTTTAGTTCAGTTGCCCATTTCTTTATTGGTTCATTAATTTTGGGAGAATTTAGTTTTTTGAGTTCCCTGTATATTCTGGTTATCAGTCCTTTGTCTGATGTGTAGCTGGCAGATATTTTCTCCCACTCTGTGGATGGTCTCTTCAGTTTAGAGACCAATTCTTTTGTTGTGCAGAAGCTTTTTAGTTTTATGAAGTCCCATTTGTCTATACTTTCTCTTAGTTGCTGAGCTGCTGGGGTTCTATTGAGGAAGTCCTTGCCTATACCTATTTTTTCCAAAGTGTTTCCTAGTCTTTCCTGTACCAGCTTTAGAGTTTGGGGTCTGATATGAAGGTCCTTGATCCATTTTGAGTTGATACTAGTACGGGGTGATAAACATGGATCTAGTTTCAGCTTTTTGCAGATGGATAACCACTTTTCCCGACAACGTTTGTTGAAGAGGCTGTCTTTTCTCCATCATATATTTTTAGTGCCTTTGTCAAAAATGACGTGGGTATAGTTGTGAGGATCCATATCCGGGTCCTCTATTCTGTTCCACTGGTCTTCATGTCTGTTTTTGTGCCAGTACCATGCTGTTTTTATTGTTATTGCTTTGTAATATAATTTGAAGTCAGGTATTGTGATACCTCCAGCATTGCTCTTTTTGCTGAGTATTGCCTTGGCTATTCACGGTCTCTTGTGTTTCCAAATGAATTTTAGGGTAGATTTTTCAATCTCTGTGATGAATGGCATTGGGATTTTGATGGGAATTGCATTAAACATGTAGATTGCTTTTGGTAGTATAGCCATTTTTACTATGTTGATTCTACCAATCCATGAGCGAGCATGGGAGATCTTTCCACCTTTTGTAGTCTTCCTCAATCTCTTTCATCAGGGGTTTGTAGTTCTCCTTGTAGAGGTCATTCACATCCTTTGTTAAGTTTACTCCTAGGTATTTGATTTTTTTTTGAGGCTATTGTAAATGGAATTGTTTTCATATATTCTTTCTCATTTTGTTGTTAGTGAAAATTATAGTTTTTGTGAGAAGTGTTTTGTAAACTATAACATGGGTACCAATAGTAGTGCTCCTCCATGACAGCCACCTGATGAATCCTGTATCGTGTGATTTGATAAAGCTTGGTCGAATGTGGGGTTCACTTTGTGTGTTTCCTTTCTTCCAATGATTGTAGCCACTCTGATGCCTTCAAGTGTTATTTTTTGTCCAGCTTATAAAAGTTATTTTTAGTGGGAAAGTCAGTTTGATCTACCTATTCTATCATGGATGGAACTTAAAGTCCTCCTTTTTTATTTCTATTATTAAAAAGATTGAGGGGGCTGGAATTATAGCTCAAGTGGTAGAGCACCTGCTTAGCAAGTGTGAGACCTTGAATTCAAACCCCATTACTTAAAAAAAAAAATCGAGGTTTGAGGGTGTAACTTAGTGGTAGAGTATTTGCCTAGCATGCTTCAGACCCTGTGTTTGAGCCTCAGCATTGCAATGAATGAATGAATGAATGAATGAATAAATAAATAGCATATATATTCCCCAAATAACAAATATGTATGCTTTATATAAAATTAAATTGTACAGAAAAGTAATAGAAAGTAGTATTTTTCTGCTCCATCCCTTCCTGTCTACTGTGTTGCTCCCGAGAGGCAAGTCATGTTTTAGTGGAAATACATGGATTTTGAATTAAGGGCCTCACATTTGCTAGGCAGGTGCTGTACTGCTTGAGCCACACTCCAGTCCATTTTGCTGTGGTTATTTTGCAGACAGGGGTCTCATGAATTATTTCCCCAGGCTGGCTTTGAATCTCAATCCTCCCGATCTTAGCTTCCTAAGGCACCTGCCTGGCTCACTTTTTTTTGTTTTGGTTTTTTTTTTTTGCAGTACTGGGGTTTGAACTCAGGGCCTACACTTCGAGCCACTCCACCACTCCTTTTTTTTGTGTTGGGTTTTTTTGAGATAGGGTCTCATAAACTATTTGCCTGGGAGGGCTCCGAACCTCAATCCTCCTGATCTCTGCCTCGAGTAGCTAGGATTACAGGCATGAGCCACCAGTGCCTGTCTACTTATTATTATTATTATTTTATCTCCAGTAGCAAGCCCTGCTCTGTTAGGTTATTTTAAAGCAAATCAAGATGTATAGTTTGTCCAAAAATATGTCAGCATATGTCTCTAAAAGACAAGATATCTCATTATTCAGAAGACCCAATATCAAGTATCATACCTTACAAAACCTAAGTAAGATTTCTTAAAATCATTAAATATCCAGTTCCCTCACCTTTACCCTCTCTTTCTCTCCAGTTTATTTCTTAGAATCAGTACCAAAGAAGGTCCTCATCTCATATTTTATTAATACATCTATTTTTTTTTCATTTTTCTTTTATTATTCATATGTGCATACAAGGCTTGGTTCATTTCTCCCCCCTGCCCCCATCCCCTCCCTAACCACCCACTCCGCCCCCTCCCTCTCCCCCACCTCAATACCCAGCAGAAACTATTTTGCCTTTATTTCTAATTTTGTTGTAGAGAGAGTATAAGCAATAATAGGAAGGAACAAGGGTTTTTGCTGGTTGAGATAAGGATAGCTATACAGGGCATTGACTCACATTGATTTCCTGTGCGTGGGTGTTACCTTCTAGGTTAATTCTTTTTGATCTAACCTTTTCTTTAGTACCTGTTCCCCTTTTCCTATTGGCCTCAGTTGCTTTAAGGTATCTGCTTTAGTTTCTCTGCGTTAAGGGCAACAAATGCTAGCTAGTTTTTTAGGTGTCTTACCTATCCTCAACCCTCCCTTGTGTGCTCTCGCTTTTATCATGTGCTCATAGTCCAATCCCCTTGTTGTGTTTGCCCTTGATCTAATGTCCACATATGAGGGAGAACATACGATTTTTGGTTTTTTGAGCCAGGCTAACCTCACTCAGAATGATGTTCTCCAATTCCATCCATTTACCAGTGAATGATAACATTTCGTTCTTCTTCATGGCTGCATAAAATTCCATTGTGTATAGATACCACATTTTCTTAATCCATTCGTCAGTGCTGGGGCATCTTGGCTGTTTCCATAACTTGGCTATTGTGAATAGTGCCGCAATAAACATGGATGTGCAGGTGCCTCTGGAGTAACAGTCTTTTGGGTATATCCCCAAGAGTGGTATTGCTGGATCAAATGGAAGATCGATGTCCAGCTTTTTAAGTAGCCTCCAAATTTTTTTCCAGAGTGGTTGTACTAGTCTACATTCCCACCAACAGTGTAAAAGGGTTCCTTTTTCCCCGCATCCTCGCCAACACCTGTTGTTGGTGGTGTTGCTGATGATGGCTATTCTAACAGGGGTGAGGTGGAATCTTAGCGTGGTTTTAATTTGCATTTCCTTTATTGCTAGAGATGGTGAGCATTTTTTCATGTGTTTTCTGGCCATTTGAATTTCTTCTTTTGAGAAAGTTCTGTTTAGTTCACATGCCCATTTCTTTATTGGTTCATTAGTTTTGGGAGAATTTAGTTTTTTAAGTTCCCTGTATATTCTGGTTATCAGTCCTTTGTCTGATGTATAGGTGGCAAATATTTTCTCCCACTCTGTGGGTGTTCTCTTCAGTTTAGAGACCATTTCTTTTGATGAACAGAAGCTTTTTAGTTTTATGAGGTCCCATTTATCTATGCTATCTCTTAGTTGCTGTGCTGCTGGGGTTTCATTGAGAAAGTTCTTACCTATACCTACTAACTCCAGAGTATTTCCTACTCTTTCCTGTATCAACTTAAGAGTTTGGGGTCTGATATTAAGATCATTGGTCCATTTTGAGTTAATCTTGGTATAGGGTGATATACATGGATCTAGTTTCAGTTTTTTGCAGACTGCTAACCAGTTTTCCCAACAGTTTTTGTTGAAGAGGCTGCTATTTCTCCATCGTATATTTTTAGCTCCTTTGTCAAAGATAAGTTGCTTATAGTTGTTTGGCTTCATATCTGGATCCTCTATTCTGTTCCACTGGTCTTCATGTCTGTTTTTGTGCCAGTACCATGCTGTTTTTATTGTTATTGCTTTGTAATATAGTTTGAAGTCAGGTATTGTGATACCTCCTGCATTGTTCTTTTGACTGAGTATTGCCTTGGCTATTCGTGGCCTGTTGTGTTTCCATATAAATTTAACAGTAGATTTTTCAATCTCTTTAATGAATGTCATTGGAATTTTGATGGGAATTGCATTAAACATGTAGATTACTTTGGGGAGTATCGACATTTTTACTATGTTGATTCTACCAATCCATGAGCATGGGAGATCTCTCCACTTTCTATAGTCTTCCTCAATCTCTTTCTTCAGAAGTGTATAGTTTTCCTTGTAGAGGTCTTTCACATCTTTTGTTAGGTTTACACCTAGGTATTTGATTTTTTTTTGAGGCTATTGTAAATGGAATTGTTTTCATATATTCTTTTTCAGTTTGTTCATTGTTAGTGTATAGAAATGCTAATGATTTTTCTATGTTGATTTTATATCCTGCTACCTTGCTATAGCTATTGATGACGTCTAGAAGCTTCTGAGTAGAGCTTTTTTGTCTTTAAGGTATAGGATCATGTCATCTGCAAATAGGGATATTTTGACAGTTTCTTTACCTATTTGTATTCCTTTTATTCCTTCTTCTTGCCTAATTGCTCTGGCTAGGAATTCCAGTACTATGTTGAATAGGAGTGGAGATAGTGGGCATCCTTGTCTGGTTCCTGATTTTAGAGGGAATGGTTTTAATTTTTCTCCGTTAAGTATAATGCTGGTTGTAGGTTTGTCATATATAGCTTTTATAATGTTGAGGTACTTTCCTTCTATTCCTAGTTTTCTTAGAGCTTTTATCATGAAATGATGTTGGATCTTATCAAAGGCTTTTTCTGCATCTATTGAGATGATCAAGTGGTTTTTGTCTTTGCTTCTGTTAATGTGGTTTATTACGTTTATTGATTTTCGTATGTTGAACCACCCCTGCATCCCTGGGATGAAGCCTACTTGGTCGTGGTGAATGATCTTTTTGATGTGTTGCTGAATTTGGTTTGGCATTATTTTGTTGAGGATTTTTGCATCAATGTTCATTAAGGAGATTGGCCTATAGTTCTCCTTTTTGGAGGTGTCTTTGCCTGGTTTTGGGATAAGTGTAATACTGGCTTCATAAAATGTGTTAGGCAGTTTTCCTTCCCTTTCTATTTTGTGGAACAGTTTAAGGAGGGTTGGTATCAGTTCTTCTTTAAAGGTCTGATAGAATTCAGCAGAGAATCCATCAGGTCCTGGACTTTTCTTTTTGGGGAGACTCTTGATTGCTGCTTCAATTTCATTTTGTGTTATAGGTCTATTCAGGTGATTAATTTCCTCTTGGTTCAGTTTTGGATGATCATATGTATCTAGAAATCTGTCCATTTCTTTTAGATTTTCAAATTTATTTGAATATAGGTTCTCAACGTAGTCTCTGATGATTTCCTGGACTTCCATGGTGTTTGTTGTTATCTCCCCTTTTGCATTCCTAATTCTACTAATTTGGGTTTTTTCTCTCCTCATTTTAGTCAGGTTTGCCAGGGGTCTATCGATCTTGTTTCTTTTTTCAAAGAACCAACTTTTTGTTTCATTAATTCTTTGTATGGTTTTTTTGGTTTCTATTTCGTTGATTTCAGCTCTTATTTTTATTATTTCTCTCCTTCTATTTGTTTTGGGATTTGCTTGTTCTTGTTTTTCTAGGAGTTTGAGATGTATCATTAGGTCATTGATTTGGGATCTTTCAATCTTTTTAATATATGCACTCATGGCTATAAACTTTCCTCTCAAGACTGCCTTAGCTGTGTCCCATAGGTTCTGGTAGGTTGTGTTTTCATTTTCATTGACTTCCAGGAACTTTTTAATTTCCTCTTTTATTTCATCGATGACCCACTCTTCATTAAGTAATGAGTTATTTAGTTTCTAGCTGTTTGCATGTTTTTTGTCTTTACTTGTGTAGAGGTTGGATGAAATGTTCTGTAGACATCTACTAGGTCCACTTGATCTATTGCATATTTTAGATCTTGGATTTCTTTATTGAGTTTTTGTTTGGATGACCTATCTATTGATGATAATGGAGTATTAAAGTCTCCCACAACCACTGTGTTGGCGTTTATATATGCTTTTAGGTCTTTCAGGGTATGTTTGATGAAATTGGGTGCGTTGACATTGGGTGTGTACAGATTGATGATTATTATTTCCTTTTGGTCTATTTCCCCTTTTATTAGTATGGAATGTCCTTCTTTATCTCGCTTGATCAATGTAGGTTTGACGTCTACTTTGTCAGAGATAAGTATTGCTACTCCTGCTTGTTTTCGGGGACCATTGGCTTGGTAAATGTTCTTCCAGCCTTTCATCCTAAGCATATGCTTATTTCTGTTGGTGAGATGAGTCTCCTGTAAGCAACAAATTGTTGGATCTTCTTTTTTAATCCATTTTGTCAAACGGTGTCTTTTGATGGGTGAATTAAGTCCATTAACATTAAGCATTAGTACTGATAGGTATGTGGTGATTCCTGCCATTTAGTTGTCTTAGTTGTTTGAAGGTTTGATTGTGTGTACCTAACTTGATGTTACTCTCTACTGTCTTGCTTTTTCTTATCCTGTGGTTTGGTGCTGCCTGCCTTTTCATGGTTAAGTTGGGTGTCACTTTCTGTGTGCAGGATCCCTTGCAGAATCTTTTGTAATGGTGGCTTTGTGGTCACATATTGTTTTAGTTTCTGCTCATCATGGAAGACTTTTATTGCTCCATCTATTTTGAATGATAGCTTTGCTGGGTAGAGTATCCTGGGGTTGAAGTTATTTTCATTCAGTGCCCGGAAGATCTCACCCCACGCTCTTCTTGCTTTTAATGTTTCTGTTGAGAAATCTGCTGTGATTTTGATGGGTTTACTTTTGTATGTTACTTGTTTTTTTCTCTTACAGCCTTCAATATTCTTTCCTTAGTTTCTGAACTTGTTGTTTTAATGATGATATGTCGTGGAGTAGTTCTATTTTGATCTGGTCTGTTTGGTGTCCTGGAGGCCTCTTGCATTTGTATGGGAATATCTTTCTCTAGATTTGGGAAATTTTCTGTTATTATTTTGTTGAATATATTATGCATTCCCTTCGCTTGCACCTCTTCTCCTTCTTCGATGCCCATGATTCTCACGTTTGGTCTTTTGATGGAGTCAGTGAGTTCTTGCATTTTCTTTTCACAGGTCTTGAGTTGTTTAATTAATAGTTTTTCGGTTTTTCCTTTAATTACCATTTCATCTTCAAGTTCTGAGATTCTGTCTTTTGTTTGTTCTATTCTGCTGGTTTGGCCTTCCATTTTGTTTTGCAGTTCTGTTTTGTTCTTTTTTCTGAGGTTTTCCATATCCTGGCTGGTTTCTTCTTTCATGTTGTCTATTTTTGTCCTGAGTTCATTTATCCGTTTATTCATCGTGTTCTCTCTTTCACTTTGGTGTTTATACAGTGCTTCTATGGTTTCCTTTATTTCTTCTTTTGCTTTTTCAAATTCTTTATTTTTATTGTCTTGGAATTTCTTGAGTGTCTCCTGTACATTTTGGTTGACCCTATCCAGTATCATCTCTATAAAATTCTCATTGAGTACTTGTAGTATGTCTTCTTTTAAATTATTCTTGTGGGCTTCATTGGGTCCTTTGGCATAGTTTATCTTCATTTTGTTAGAGTCTGGATCTGAGTTTCTGTTCTCTTCATTCCCCTCTGGTTCCTGTACTAATTTTTTGCTGTGGGGAAACTGGTTTCCCTGTTTTTTCTGTCTTCCAGTCATTGTCCTTGGTGTTGTTACTGTCCCTGTATTGTGTGTAATTAAGTATTTTCTAGCTTGTAATAATAACAATGGTAATATTTAGAATGGAAGAGTGAGCTGAGATGGAAAGCAAGAAGTTAAAGAAAAGGGGAAAAGAAATACACAGACAAGAGGGAGAAAGCAGAACAAGGTTTCAGACAAGAAAGTTTCAAAGGTATAAACTGGGAGTGTTAGTGTACTAATCGACAGTAAGCTGAACAGACATTAGAGAGAGAGAGAGGATTGAAAATCAAAGATAAAAAAAATAAAAAATAAGTGAATGAAAGTAATATCTATATATAAAAATGAATTAAAATAAAATGGAAAACAGAAAATTAAAAAAAAAACCCAAAAAACTTCCAAGTTTATATGCAATGCAGTTTCAGTCTTAATAATTTGGGTGTCCGTCTCAATCTCCAGTCCTGGAGTTGGTACCTCAGATGTTGTTCTGTAGTTGTCTCATCAAAGGGGATGCATAAAGTAGAACAAAACTACACACTCACATACACACACACACACACAAAAAGCCCCACCGAGTGTCCCCAGTTCAAATGCAATACAATTTCAGTAAGTTTTTCGGCTTGCAGGTGTAATTCGGTTGTTCTCTCATCAAAGGTAGGGAGAAAAAGAAAAAAAGCGTCTGGAGACAGTTCTGAGAGTGGTATCTGCAACTGTGGCTTGCCTGCCTGCTGCTCTCAGCCTGTAGCTGGCGGCGTTATTTATGCAGATCTCTGGGGTTAGCTAGCACTCACCTGGTCCCACAGGCTTTGTTTGCTCAGAGTTCTCCTGTGCGGGAGCCTCTGCTACAGGCTTTCCCCTTTCCAAGCACTGGGAAAGGTGACACTGACCCCACGTTTTCAGGCCTGCGTGTTTATTTACAGTTCATGTGGGAGGTGGGTCTTCCCCCCTCTCCTGTGCAGTTTTCCTCCCACTGCCACTTTCAGAAGCTTTCCTGCTCCTGCTTACTGGGCGGTGCTGCTGCTCCTGCCGGCCGCCATGTTTGTTTACAGTTCACGTGGGAAGTGGGTCTTCCCTCCTCTCACAAGTTTCCCTGCTCCTGGTTGCTGGGCGCGCGCCCCGCTCCTGCCAGAGGCTCTCCAGCCGCCCAGCTTGTTTATTTACAGTCCCGGGAAGGATTCCCTTCCCCCAATCTTCAGCGTTCAGGGCGCCCCGCCCTCTTTCCAGCGTGTCTTAACTGTTCTTATTGCTTATTACTCAGTTTCTCTTTTTTTTTTCCCGGGTGGAGGTCAGTCTGTCCAGGGGGCTATGCTGCTCTGGCCCAGGCTTGTCTGTGGGGCTACCGCGGTACCGCGAAGCTCATCTGGTCCGCGTCTTCCCAAGCCGTATGGGCGCCGGCCACTGGTGGCCCCGGGGGCCCTCCTTGTTTCTCCGTTTAACGTGAAGTGGAGATTCTCTGCACCCGCTGGAGATGTGGAGGGGTCAAAGTTATGCCTTTTCTCGGTGATTATGCCTGCAAAGTGTGTCTCCAGTGTCTCTCCAAGATTTCACTATAGGAGGGTCGCTTTCTGCTTCCTACCTCTAGCCGCCATCTTGGAATCCCTCCATCTCTTTTTTTTTAAATGGTACTGGAGTTTGAACTCAGAGCCTCAGGCTTGTTAGGCAGGTGCTTAGCCACTTGAGCCACTCCACCAACCCAATATGTTTCTTTTAATCTACATGTTTTCCCTGTTAAAAAACATGAAGAACAAATTTATTTGTTGAAGAAACTATAGTGTTTGTCCTATAGACAATAATCAACTCATGATTAAAATCCTCATGGTATCATGTCTGTTCTGCCCTGCTTCCTGAACTGGTAGTTAGATCAAGAAGTTTTTGATTTAAATTTGATGGAATATTTTATAGGTAGTAGGCACTAATGTATACTTATCTTTTTTGTTTTTGTTGTTACTGTGTTAGTGTCCATTGATGATTATAGTGCCATTATTTCTCTAGGGGTTTGGATAGTCTAACTCTGCTTTCCTTTGTTTATTAACTGGAATAGAGAGAAACTTTCCCTCATAAACTATTTGGTTACCCTGAACTATAGTTTTTACAATAGACAGACTAAATGCTTGATTCTTTTGTTTTTGGTGATACTGGGAATTGAACTCAGGGCCTCACATTTGCTAGGCAGGCACTCTACCACTTGAGCCATGTCCCCAGTCCTCTGTTTATGAGATAGGGTCTCACCTAGCTTTTCCTGGCCAGGTTGACCTAAAACTCAGGATCCTCCTTCCTTTGGCCAATGAGTAGCTGGGATTTTAGGCATGAACCAACACGTCTGACTAGTCTAATAGTTTTAAACAATTTTTAATATTGGCTGAGTGTTAGTGGCTCATGCCTGTAATTCTAGCTACTTGAGAGGCTGAGATCAGGAGGATTGTGGTTTGAGGCCAGCTCAGGCAAATAGTTCATGAACCCCACCCCCCATCTCCAGAATAACCAGAGCAAGATGGATTGGAGGTGTGGCTCAAGTGGTAGAGCACTTGCTTTGCAAGTATGGAAGCTCTGAGTTCAAACCCCAATTCCGTCCCACCAAAAAAAATTTTTGTAATATGTTAAGATGTCTGGGCTTATCTTGTATATCTCCTGTCCTGGATCTGGAATCATATATTCCTCAAAACAACCCCATTTTCTATAAGTGGAGATGGTTATTTAAAAACTACAGTGTGAGTCAGGTGTGGGAGCTCATACCTATAATCCCAGCTACTTGAGAGGCGGAGATCAGGAGGATTCTGATTTGAGGCCAGCTCAGACAAAAATTTGGTGAGACCTCCATCTCAATCAATAATCCAGGGGTTGGAGGCGTGGTTCAAGGGGTAGAGTGCCTGCCTAGCAAGTGTGAAGCCCCAAGTTCAAACCCCAGTATTGCTGATAAAGGAAGAAACCAAGTTGGTGTGTTGGTGTTCACCTGTCATCCCAGCTACATGGGTGCAAGTATGATCACAGTCCAGGGTGGCCTGGGGGAAAAAAATGTAAGACCCTATCTGAAAAATAATAAGAGTAAAAAGGGCCAGGGAGTTTGGCTCAAATGTAGAGCACCTGCCTAGCAAGCATGAGGCCCTAAGTTCAAACACCAGTACTGCCAAAAAAAAAAGAAACTACAATGTAGAGATTATAAGTGCTCATTGCTGTAGCATTGGCACTAGGCCTTTTTAGTGGACAGAGCTATAAAATACATACTTTTGAAAAAGAGAGAATGCATGAATTCATCAATTAACTTTCCAACTTATTTTTTTGGGGGAGGGCACTGTTTTTTTTTTCAACTTAGTGCCTCATGCTTGTTAGGCAGGCACTCAGCCACTTGAGTCATGCCCCCAGCATCTTTGCTCTAGGTTATTTTTCAGGTGGTATCTGTTTTTTTAAACTGGCCCAGATTGGACTGTCATCCTCCTACTTATGCCTCCTGCATAACTGAGATGAAAGATGCATGCCACCAGGCCTAGCTTTTTTGTTGAGAATGGGGTCTTGCTTACTGTTTGCTTAGGCTGGCCTAAAATGGCCCCACCTGCTGAGTAACTGGGATTATAGGTGTGAGCCTCCTCCAGACCTTTTTGCTTTGGTTATTTTTTGAATAGGGTCTTGTGTTTATGCCCAGGCCAGTCTGGACTGTGAACCTCCTATTTATGCTTCCCTTGTAGCTGGGATGACAGGTGCATGACACCACACCCAGCTTCTTATTGGTTGAGATGGGATCTGGCCAACTTTTTGCCCAAGATGACCTCTAACTGTGATCCTCCTGAACTCTGTCTCCTGAGTAGCTAGGATTACAGGCACGAGGCATCAGGCCTGTCCTCCCAATTGCTGTTTTGTATAAGAGGGTTTTACTTAGCTTCCTTGATTTTATATTTGTATCTCTTTTCTGGCACATTAATATATGACTTATTTCTTTTATACTAAAAATATTTATAATAGTTGCAGAATTTGGTAATATCAGTATTTTGCTAATGCTAATGATTTTTAAAAATAATTTAAGATTTTTTTTGGTACTGGAGATTGAACTCAGGACCTCATACTGTGCTGTACCACTGAGCTACCTACCCAACCTCTCAATTTTTTGTACTTCTTTTTATTCTTAGGGTATGTTTTGTGAGGAACGCCAAAGTATTGTATTTTTTGAGATAGCATCTTGCTATGTGGTTCAGCCTGACCTTGATGACTGGCTTCAACCTTGTGATCCTCCTGCTTCAGCTTCTTGAGTGCCAGGATTACAGATGTGCACCACCATACCCAGCAAAATATTGTCTTAATATTATTAAAATATTGTTTTAATGTTAGTTGGCTTAGGAGATTGAGGCAGGAGGATTGACACTTGAGCCCAGAATTTTGAGGTCAGCTGGGCAACATAGTGAGACACCCCCCAACTCAGAAAACAAAGCACAAATCCCAAAATAAAATTATTTGAAATAATTTATTTCCTTATAATCAAACTTTCAATTTGCTACATAATTAGGTCCATTTGTTTCAATTTGCTTTTAATTTTTATTGGTTACTTTTTTCCATTTAGATTGAATTTTGTTTTATAGTTATATAAGATACTTATATTATTCCAAAGACAAATCTACTGACAGTATGTTTAAATAAGTCTAGCTTATCTGTCTGTCCCTCCACTCTTTTATTTTTTGGTGGTACTGGGCTTTGAACTCAGAGCCTCACACTTGTTAGGCTCTACAACTTGAGCCACAGATACAGTCCATTTTGCTCTGGTTATTTTGGAGATAGGGGTCTCATGAACTATTTACCCAGGCTGGCCTTGAACCTCGATTCTCCTGATCTCAGCCTTCCAAGTAGCAAGGATTACAGGCGTGAGCCACTGGCATTTGGCACTCTACCACTTGAGCCATTCAGCCAACCTGTCCCTCTGCTCTTTTCCCTTCTTCACCTTATAATGGTTGCATTTTATTCATAGTTTTAAAAAAATTAGCAAGCAGGTATATACTCATGTCTTCCCCTCAGTCCAAGTTTCTGCTACCATTTTGTATGTACTCCTTTGTACCTAAGTTTTTCTTCCATTTAACCACTTAACATGTCCTAGGGATTATTCCATAGCAATATAGAGAGATACTTCTTATTTAAAAATAGCTATGTAGTATTCAGTTGGTTCATGTGCCTTATTATGTTCAACTAGAGTCCCTTTGATGGACATTTGGGTGCTACAATAAACAGCTTTGGGCATATGTCTTTGCCAGTTTTTTTTTTATCTTGAAGTGCTGAGGATTGAATCTATGACCTTGTACATGTTAGGTAAGTACTCTTCCAGTGAGGTACATCCCAAGCAGTCTTTGCCACTTTTTTTTGTGGTACTGGGACTTGAATTCAGGGCTCACACCTTGAGCGACTCCACCAGCCCTTTTATGTAATGGGTTTTTTTGAGATAGGGTTTCGAGAACTATTTGTCTGGGCTGGCTTCGAACCGTGATCCTCCTGATCTCTGCTTCTTGAGTAGCTAGGATTACAGGAGTGAGCCACCATCGCCTGGCTATGTCTTTGCCAGTTTTAAGACTGTTACTTGTGAACATTTTTAATTTTCATGGTTACCTCCATGTATCTTAATCATGTGCATGTATCACTTTGTAGGGCTGCATAACAAAATATAACAGAGTGGGTGGCTTAAATGGTTGAAATTCATTTTTTATCACAGTTTTGGAGGCTAAAAATTCAAAATCAGAGTGCCAACATATTTGGCTTCTGAGTATTCTCTCCCTGGTTTGCAGATATCCACTTTCTTCCTGTGTCCTCACATGGCTTTTTCTGTGCGTGATCATTCTTTGTATCCCTTTGTGTGTCCAAATTTCCTCTTGTTATAAGGATGCCAGTGAGATTTGATTAGGGCATACTCTGATGGCCTCATTTTGGTATAATCATTTCTTAAAGGCTCTATTTGCAAATATAGTCATACTCTGAAGCACTTGAGGCTATTGCTTTATCATAGAATTTGGGGCAAACATAATTCTCTGTATATTAATAACTAATTCTTGGGCTAGGGGATGTAGATTAATGGTAGAATGGGTGCTTAGTATGCAAATGGCTCTGAGTTCAATCCCCAGAACTGCAAAAACGACCCTTAACAACGAATGATTCTTGATTTACCTGATTTATGTAGTTTATATTTAAATTTTTATTTCTTTTTCATCAATTTTGGAGATTCTATATTTACACTTTGTGAAAATATTAGTGTCTTTTTCATTCTACCTCTCTTTCTCTTTAACTTTTCAATGTTTGTCATCTCTAATTTATAGTTTGAGCTTTAATGATACCAAAGAACAGAAGGTAAAAAGGAGCTTGTTATTGACTATGACTAATATTTAACTCTGTGGATAATAATTTTATTTCTCTTTGTGTTTTCATCTGCTAGCTCTCTTAATTTTACTACCTCAGGTATCTTTTGTTGAGTGTGATGTCCTTTCATGGTATTTGTTTTCATCATTTGTTTAATAATTCTTTTAAAAATATTTTTATTAGCATATGTTAATTGTACAATGGGATTTCATTATGATATTTTCATACATCCCTATAACATACTTTGATCAAATTTACCCTATTGTGCTTTGTTAGCTCCATCCCCCTTTTTTCAAACATTTCTTAATTGGTTTCATTATTCTGTTTTCATACATGCACATGAAGTATTTTGATCCAATTGGTGCCCATTTACCCTCTCCTTTTGCCCTCCCCACCTCCCACTATTTCCCACGCCCAAACAGTTCTTCTTTTACATTCATGTTGTTATTTTTTTTTAGGTCTAGATTCTGCATATGAGAGAACATGTGATATGTGTCTTTCTTAGTTTGGCTTATTTTACTTCACATGCTTCATATAATGATCTCCAGTTCCATCCATTTTCCTGCAAGCAAAATAATTTCATTCTTCTTTATGGCTGAATAATACTCCATTGTATCCATATCACATTTTCTTTTTTTTTTTTTTTATTAATAATGTCTGGAGTAATGTTTTGAACTTTGTTTTGTTTTATTTATTTAGGCAGTATTGGAGTTTGAACTCAGGGCTTCATGTTTGGTAGGCAGGCATTTTACCACTTGAGCCACACCTCCAGCTATACCACATTTTGTTTATTCATTCTTCACTTGTTGGACACCTAGGCTGATTCCATAGTTTGGCTATTGTGAATAGTGCTGGGGAAAACATGGGTGTGCAAGATATCTCTATTGTATGTTGACTTATATTCCTTTGACTACATACCCAGGAGTGGTATAGGAGGATCATATGATAGTTCTGTTTTTAAATTTTTTTTGTGGAACTTCCATACTAATTTCTAATTTCTGCTAATTTACTAATGTAAATTAGCTATACTAATTTACATTCCCCTCCAGCAGTGTATAAGAGTTCCCTTTTCCCCCTGCATCCTCCTCAACATTTCTTGTTTGTTTTCTTGATGGTTGCCATTCTGACTGTGGCGAGATGGAATCTCAGGGTAGTTTTGATTTGCATTTCTTTTATGGCTAAGGATGCTGAACAGTTCCTAAAATATTTATTCACTATTTGTACTTATTTTGAGAACGATCTGCTTAATTCATTTGCCCATTTATTAATTGAGTTTTTCTTTTGGTGTTTAATTTTTTTTTTTTAGTGGGACTGGGGTTTGAACTTGACTTTGTGCTTGCAAAGCAGGCACTCTACTACTTGAGCCACATATCCAATCCATTTTGCTCTGGTTATTTTGGAGATGGGGTCTTGTGAATTATTTGCCTGGACTGGCCTCGAATCTCGATCCTCCCGTTCCAGCCTTCCAAGTAGCTAGAATTACAGGTGTGAGCCTCCGGCACCAGGCTTGGTGTTTAATTTTTTGAGCTCTTGTATAGTCTGGATATTAACCCTTTGTCCAATGAATAGGCAAAGATATTTTCCCATTCTGTAGGCTGTCTCCTGAATCTGGTAATTGTTTCATTTGCTGGGCAGAAGCATAAATTTGATAGAATCCTATTTGTTAATTCCTACTCTTATTTCCTGAGCAATTGGAGTCCTATTCAGAAAAGCGTTACTTATGTCTGTATCTTCAAGGTTTGCCCCTATGTTTTCATCTAGTAGTTTCAAAGTTTTAGATATTACATTTAGAAATCTTTGATATATTTTGAATTGATTTTTGTACAGGGTAAGGGAGAGGGATCTAGTTTCAGTCTTCTACATGTGGGTATCCAGTTTTCCTAGCACTTTATTACAATTTATGTTTTTGGTGCCTTTATCCAAATCAGATGTTGTAGCTGTTTGAACTTATTTCTGGATCTTGTTTTCTATTCAGTTAGTCTATGTCTCTGTTTTTGTGCCAGTACCATGCTATTTTTTTTGTGGTACTGAGGTTTGAACTCAGGGCCTACACCTGATCCACTCCACCAGCCCTTTTTTGTGATGGGTTATTTCGAGATAGGGTCTCATGAACTATTTGCCCTGTCTGGCTTCAAACGGCGATCATGCTGATCGCTGCCTCCTGAGTAGCTAGGATTACAGGCGCCTGGCTACCATTGCTACTTTTGTCACTATAGCTCTGTAGTATAATTTGAAGTCAGGTATTGTGATACCTCCTGCATTGCTCTTTTTCTTCAGGATTGATTTGGCTCTTTGGGATCTTTTATGTTTCCATGTGAATTTTAGGATTGATTTTTCAGTGAAAAATGACCCTGGAATATTTATGGGGATTGCATTAAATATGTAGATTGCTTTCAGTAGTACAGCCATTTTCATAATATCATTTCTGCTGATCCAGGAACATGGGAGATCTTTCCATCTTCTAGTGTCTTCTTCAAACTTTTATAGTTTTTGTTGTAGAGATCTTTCTTCTCCTTGATTAGGTTTATTTTTTGGTATTTAATTGTTTTGAGACTATTGTGAATGACATTGTTTTTCGGATTTCTTTCTAAGCCTGTTTGTTATTAGAATATGGAAAAGCTACTGGTGTTTGTATTTTGATTTAGTATCCTGCTACTTTGCCAAAAGTGGTTTATCAGATAAGAGTTTTCATAGAACCTTTAGGGTTTTTAAAGTGTAGGATTAATATCATCTGCAAATAGGGATAATTTGACTTTTTACTTTTCTATTTGTATCCCTTTCTTTCTCTTGTCTTATTGCTCTGGCTAAGAATTCAAGCACTATATTGAGTAAGAGTGGACAGAGTGGACATCCTTGTCTAGTTCCTGACTTTAGAAGAAATGGTTTCAGTTTTTCCTTGTGTTATATGATGATGATTATAGGTTTATCCTACATTGCCTTTATTATGTTGAGATATGTTCCTTCTATTTTTGTTTTCTTCAGGACTTTTATTATGAAGGGATGTTGAATTTTGTTGGTTTTTTTCTGCATCTTGAGATGGTCATGATATGTTGTCCTTTATTTTGTGTATGTGCTGTATTATGTTTATTGATTTGTGTACATCTAAATGTCCTTAAATCTTTGGAATGAAACCAACTTGCTCATTGTATATAATCTTTATAATGTGTTGTGAAATTTGGTTAGCAATTATTTATTGAGAATTTTTTTGTGTCTCTATCTATCAATGAAATTGATCTATAATTTTTTTGTTGTGTCCTTATATGGTTTTATTATCGGGTAATAATGGCTTCATAGAATGGATTTGGTAGTGTTTCTTACCTTTCTATTTTATAGAGTATTTTGAGGAGCATTGGTGTTTGTTCTTTAAAAGTTTGGTAGAATTCAGCAGTAAATCTGCCTGGCACTTGACTTTTGTTGTTGGGAGACTATTACTGGTTCAGTTTCATTGATTGTTATAGATCTGTTTAGTTGGTTTATAACCTCCTGGTACAATTTTGGTAGGTCATATGCATCTAGAAACTTATCCATTTCTTTTAGATTTTCCAGTTTATTAGAATGTAAGTTTTTGAAGTATTCCCTTATGATTTTTCTGAATTTCATTGGTATTTGTTGTGATATCCCCTTTCTAATCTCTAATCCTACTAACTTGGGTCTTCTCTGAGACTTTTTCTTTTAGTTAGTTTGGTTAAGGGTTTGCCAATTTTCAAAGGCGCTAAAAATAGACGATGGAGAACAGACAGCCTCTTCAACAAAAACTGCTGGGAAAACTGGTTAGCAGTCTGCAAAAAACTGAAACTAGATCCATGTTTATCACCCTATACCAGTATTAACTCAAAATGGATCAAGGACCTTAATATCAGACCCCAAACTCTAAAGTTGGTACAGGAAAGAGTAGGGAATACTCTGGAATTAATAGGTATAGGCAAGAACTTTCTCAGTGGAACCCCAGCAGCTCAGCAGCTAAGAGATAGCATAGATAAATAGGACTTCATAAAACTAAAAAGCTTCTGCTCAACAAAAGAAATGGTCTCTAAACTGAAGAGACCACCCTCAGAGTGGGAGAAAGTATTTGCCAGCTACACAACAGACAAAGGACTGATAACCAGAATATATAGGGAACTTAAAAAACTAAATTCTCCCAAAACTAATGAACCAATAAAGAAATGGGCAAGTGAACTAAACAGAACTTTCTCAAAAGAAGAAATTCAAATGGCCAAAAAACACATGAAAAAATGCTCACCATCTCTAGCAATAAAGGAAATGCAAATTAAAACTAGGCTAAGATTCCACCTCACCCCTGTTAGAATAGCCATCATCAGCAACACCACCCACAACAGGTGTTGGCGAGGATGCGGGGAAAAAGGAACCCTCTTACACTGTAAGAGGTTGTAAACTAGTACAACCACTCTGGAAAAAAATTTGGAGGCTACTTAAAAAGCTAGACATTGATCTACCATTTGATCCAGCAATACCACTCTTGGAGATATACCCAAAAGACTGTGACACAGGTTACTCCAGAGGCACCTGCACACCCATGTTTATTGCGGCACTATTCACAATAGCCAAGTTATGGAAACAGCCAAGATGCCCCACCACTGACGAATGGATTAAGAAAATGTGGTATCTATACACAATGGAATTTTATGCAGCCATGAAGAAGAACCAAATGTTATCATTCGCTGGTAAATGGATGGAATTGGAGAACATCATTCTGAGTGAGGTTAGCCTGGCCCAAAAGACCAAAAATTGTCTGTTCACCCTCACATGCGGACATTAGATCAAGAGCAAACACAACAAGGGGATTGGACTTTGATCACATGATAAAGCGAGAGCACACAAGAGAGGTATGAAGATAGGTAAGACACCTCAAAAACTAGATAGCATTTGTTGCCCTCAACGCAGAGAAACTAAGGCAGATACTTTAAAGCAACTGAGGCCAACAGGAGAAGGGGACCAGAAACTAAAGAAAAGGTTAGTTCGAGAAGAATTAACTTAGAAGGTAACACACATGTACAGGAAATCAATGCGAGTCAACTCCTTGTGTAGCTATCCTTATCTCAACTAGTAAAAACCCTTGGTCCTTCCTATTATTGCTTATATTCTCTTTTCAACAAAATTAGAGATAAGGGCAAAATAGTTTCTGCCGGGTAGCGAGGGGTAAGGGGGAGTAAGGGAGGGAGCGGAGGGAAGTGGGGAGAAATGATCCAAGTATGCACATGTGAATAAAAAAAAAGGGTTTTTCAATCTTTTTTATCTCTTCAAAGACTGAACTTTTGTTTCATTGATGCCTTGTATTGGTCGGTTAGTCTTCATTTTGATAATTTATGCCCTTTATTGTTTCCTTCCATGTTCTGCTTTTGGGTTTGACATATTTGTTTTCCTAAGAACTTGAGGTACAAGATCGTGCTCATTTTTAATGAAGATACTCATAGTTACAAAGTTTCTTTTTTTTTCTATTTTATTGTTTTTACATTTACTTACATGTGTACACATTATTTGGGCCACCTCCTCTTCCCCCTCCTCTACCTCCAGGCAGAACCTGTTCCACCCTCTTGTTCTCTGATTTTGTTGAAGAAAAAAGTTAAAAGATAATAAGAAAAACAGCAGTTTTGCTACTTTTAGATAAAGATAGCTATACAGGAAGATTCCTTATGTTGTTTCCATGCATATGTGTATTAAAACCCAAATTGGTTCATCTCTACCAGACCTCTTCACTACTTCCCAGTCCCCTTCCCACAGTGGCTTCTGCCAGTTTAAGATTACAATATTCACTCCTACGCAGTGAGCACATCAACCACATTCAAGTTTTTGGTTTCCTTCCCTTTCCCTATCCCTCCTGTGAGTGGTCTCCCCTTAGTGTGTGACCCATGTCCAATAATATTACTGCATTTGTTTTAGGTCAATAATCCACATGTGAGGGACAACATGAGATTTTTGGCCTTCTGACCTGGCTAACTTCACTTAAGATGATGTTCTGCAGTTCCATCCATTTACCTGCAAGTGACAAAATTTCATTCTTCTTTGTGACTGAATAAAATTCCATTGTGTATAAATACCACATTTTCCCCTGCGTCCTTGCCAACATTTATTGTTGCAGGTGTTTTTGATGATAGCTATTCTAATGGAGATAGGTGGAATCCTAGTGTAGCTTTGATTTGCATTTCCTTTATGGCCAGGGATGGTGAGCACTTTTCATGTGTTTTTTGGTCATTTGGACTTCTTCCCTTGAAAAATTTCTGTTTAGTTCAGTTGCCCACTTCTTTATTGGTTCATTGATTTTTGGGGAATTTAGTTTTTTGAGTTTCCTGTATATTCTGGTTATTAGTCCCTTGTCTGATGTATAGCTAGCAAATATTTTCTTCCACTCTGTGGGTGATCTCTTCAGTTTAGAGACCATTTCTTTTGTTGTGCAGAAGCTTCTTAACTTCATGCAGTCCCATTTGTCCATCCTTTCTCTTAGTTGCTGAGCTGCTGGGGTTCTACTGAGGAAGTCCTTGCCTATACCTATTGTTTCCAGGATATTCCCTGCTCTTTCCTGTATTAATGGCAAGGCTTTGGGTCTGATATTAAGGTCCTTAGCCCACTTTGAGTTGATACTAGTACAGGGTGACACGCATGGATGTAGTTTCAGTTTTCTGCAGGCAGATAACCACTTTTCCCAGCAACATTTGTTGAAGAGCCTGTCTTTTCTCCATAGCATGTTTTTGGCACCTTTGTCAAAAATTAGGTGGGCATAGCTGCGTGGATTCATATCTCCGTCTTCTATTCTATTCCACTGGTCTTCATGTCTGTTTTTGTGCCAGTACCATGCTACCTTTATTGTTATGACTCTGTAGTATAGTTTGAAGATGGGTACTCTGATACCTCCAGCATTGCTCTTTTTGCTCAGTATTGCCTTGGCTATTCGCGGTCTCTTGTGTTTCCAAATGAACTTTAGGGTAGATTTTTTCAATCTCTGTGATGAATGTCATTGGGATTTTGGTGGGAATTGCATTAAGCATGTAGATTGCTATTGGTAGTATAGCCATTTTTACTATGTTGATTCTGCCAATCCATGAGCATGGGAGATTTTTCCACCTTCTGTAGTCTTCTAACAAACATCCTTTGTTAAATTTATTCCTAAATATTTGATTTTTTTTGATGCTATTGTAAATGGAATCGTTTTCCTATTTCTTTCTCAATCCTTTCATTGTTGGTGTATAGCAAGGCTACTGATTTTTGTAAGTTGATTTTGTATCCTGCTACTATGCTAAAGCTATTTATGATGTCTAGGACTTTTTGGGTGGATTTTTTTTGGGTCTTTAAGGTATAAGATTATGTCATCTGTGAATAGGGATAGTTTAACTACTTCTTTATCTATTTGCATTCCTTTTATTTCTTCTTCTTGCCTAATTGCTCTGCTAGGAATTCCAGGACCATGTTGAATAGGAATAGGGAGAGTGGGGCACCCTTGTCTTGTTCCTGACTTTAGGGGAAATGGTTTCAGTTTTTCCCCATTAAGTGTGATGTTGGTTATAGGTTTGTCATATATAGCCTTTATAATGTTGAGGTACATTCCTTCTGTTCCTAGTTTCCTTAGAGCTTTTATCATGAAATGCTGTTGAATCTTATTGAAGGTTTTTTCTGTGTCTATTGAGATGATAAAGTGGTTTTTGTCTTTGCTTCTATTAATGTGCTGTATTACATTTAATGATTTGTGTATGTTGAACCATCCCTACATCCCTGGGATGAAGCTGACTTGGTCATGGTGAATGATCTTTCTGATATGTTGTTGGATTCGTTTTGCCATTATTTTATTGAGGATTTTTGCATCAGTGTTCATTAAGGAGATTGGCCCGTAGTTTTCCTTTTGTGTCCTTGTCCAGTTTTGGGATGAGAGTAACACTGGCTTCATATAATGAGTTAGGCAGTGTTCCTTCTCTTTCTATTTCGTGGAAAAGTTTAAGGAGTATTGGTATTAGTTCTTCTTTAAAGGTCTAGTAGAATTCCTGGACTTTTCTTTTTTGGAAGACTGTGTATTGCTGCTTCAATTTCATTACATGCTATAGATTTGTTTAGGTGGTTAATATCCTCTTGCTTCAGTTTTGGATGGCCATAAATACCTAGAAATTTGTTCATTTCTAAAAGAGTTTCCAATTTATTTGAATGTAGGTTTTCAAAGTAGTCCCTGATGATTCCCTGGATTTCCCTGTTGTTTCCTTTTCTTTTCTGATTTTGCTAATTTGGGTCTTTTCCCTCTTCATTTTAGTCAGAATTGCCAGGGGCTTGTCAATGTTGTTTATTTTTTCAAAGAACCAGCTTTTTGTTTTGTTGATTGTTTTTGGGTCTCTATTTCATTAATTTTAGCCCTTATTTTTATTATTTCTCTTTTGGGTTTTGTTTGTTCTTGTTTTTCTAGGAGTTTGAGATGTAGCATTAGGTCATTTATTTGAGATCTTTCTGCCTTTTAATATATACAATCATGGCTATAAATTTTCCTCTTAGGACTGCCTTTGCTGTGTCCCATAGGTTCTGCTAGGTTGTGTTTTCATTTTCATTAAACTCCAGGAACTTTTTGATGTCCTCTCTTATTTCTTCTATAACCCACTGATTGTTGAGAAATGTATTGTTTAGCCTCCAATTGTTTGCAGATTTTCTGCTGCTGCTTTTGTTGTTGAGTTCTGGTTTTATTGCATTGTGACCAGATAGAATGCATGGGGTTATTTCAATTTTCTTATATTTGTTGAGGCTTCCTTTGTGCCCTAAGCTAGGGTCTATGTTGGAAACAGTTCCATGGGATGCTGAGAAGAATGTATATTGTGCTGTTGCCAGATGAAATATTCTGTAGACATTAGTTAGGTCCATTTGATCTATGGAGAATTTTAAGTCTAGGATTTCTTTGATGATTTTTTTGTCTGTATAACCTATCTATGGGTGATAGAAGGGTATTAAAGTCTCCACTACCACTGTGTTGGAGTCTATATGTGCTTTTAAGTCCTTTAGTGTATGTTTCATGAAGTTGGGTGTACTAACATTGGGTGCATCTAGGTTGATAATTGTTATTTCCTTTTGATGTATTGCCCCGTTTATTAGTATGAAGTGACCTTCTTTGTCTCATTTGATCAATGTATATTTGAAGTTTACTTTGTCTGATACAAGTATTGCTACTACTGCCTGTTTTGGAGGGTCATTAGCTTGGTAAATCTTCAGCCTTTCACCGTAAGCTGGTGTTTATTTCTGTCAATAAGGTGTGTCTCTTGTAAACAACAGATTGTCGGGTCTTCCTTTTTAATCCAGTTTGCCAAATGGTGTCTTTTGATGGGGGAGTTGAATCCATTGACATTAAGAGTTAATATTGATAGGTATGTGGTGATTCCTGCCATTTAGTTGTTTTTGTTGTTTAAGGGTTTGAGTGTGTGCAGCTGAATCAATGCTACTCTCTTGATTACTTGTCTTTTCTTCTCCTGTGGTTTAATTCTTCCTGTCCTCTTGTGGTTTTGTTTGCTTTCATCTTTTGTATGCAGAATTCCTTGTAGAATCTTCTGTAGTGGTGGCTTGGTGGTCATATATTGTTTTGGTTTCTGTTTATCATGGAAGACTTTTATTCCTCCATCAATTTGGAATGATGGGTTTTATGGGTAGAGTATCCTAGGGCTGAAGTTATTTTCATTCAGTGCCTGAAACACCTCACTCCATGCCCTTCTTGCTCTTAAGGTTTCTGTTGAGAAATCTGCTGTTATTTTAATGGGCTTGCCTTTATACATTATTTGTCTTTCTCTCTTACAGCCTTCAATATTCTTTCTCTGTTCTCTGTGCCAGTTGTTTTAATGATAATATGTTGTGGAGAGGTTCTCTTTTGGTCAAGTCTGTTTGGTGTCCTGGGGGCTTCCTGTACCTGAATGGGCAAATCTTTCTCAAGATTTGGGAAATTTTTTGTTTTTATTTTATTGAACATATTACATATCCCTTTGGCTTGCACCTCTTCTCTTTTTTTAATGCCCATGATTCTCAGGTTTGATCTTTTGATAGAGTTGCTGAATTCTTGCATATTCCTTTCACAGCTTTTGAATTGTTTGACCAAAAGTTCTTCTGTTTATTCTTTAATTTCTATTTTATCTTCGAGCTCTGAGATTCTGTCTTCCACTTGTTCTAGTCTGCTGGAGTAGCCTTCCACTGTATTTTTTGTTTGATTAAAGGCACTCTTTATTTCCAGAATTTCTGTTTGATTCTTTTTTCTGAGGTTTTTCATATCTTTGTTTAACTCCTCTTTTATATTTTGTGTTGTCTTCTTTATTTTGTATATCTCCTTTTTTATAGTCTACTTTGTTTCACTTTGGTGTTTGTTGAAGTCTTTTCTGAGTTCATCTAGTTTCTCTGTCTTCTCAAGTTCTTTATTTGAGGTGTCTTGAAATTTCTTGTGTGCCTCTTGTACTTTCTGGTTAACCATGCCTAGTATCTTCTCCATGAGTTTCTCAGTGACCTCTTCCATGATTTCCTCTCTAAGGGATTTTTTTTGTGGGTGCCACTGGGCTCATTAGTGATATTTATCATTGTTTTGTTGGGGTCAGGGAATGGGTATCCATTTTCTTCATTTCCCACTAAATCCTCTCTTGAATTTATTATTATTATTCATTTATTCACACATGCATACATTGTTTGGGTCATTTCTCCCTCCTGCCCCTGCCCCCATCCTCTCCCCTGCTCCCCCTCCCTTCCAAGCAGAACCTGTTCTGTGCTTTTCTCCAGTTCCATTGAAGAGTAGAAATAAGCAATAATAAGAAAGACATAGCATTTTTGCTAGTTGAGATAAGGACAGCTATACAGAGAGATTCCTAGCATTGCTTTCATGTACAAATGTGCTACAACCCAGGTTGATTCATCTCTAACTGATCTTTACACTGGTTCCTGATCACCTTCTCACCTTGACCTATGTCACTTTAAGGCTTCTATATTAATTCCTCTGGAGTGGAGACATCAAATGCTTTCATGTTTTAGGTTTTCTATCTAACCCTGTACCACCTGTATATGTTCTCCTCTTGTCATGTAACCCAAGTCCTACAACATTGCTGTATTTGCCTTAGACCTAAAGACCACATATGAGGGAGAACATATGATTTTTGGTCTTCTGAGTCTGGCTAATCTCGCTCAGAATGATGTTCTCCAGTTCCATCCATTTACTTGCAAATAATAAGATTTCATTTTTTCTTCATGGCTGAGTAAAATTCCATTGCATATAAATACCACATTTTCTTGATCCATTCATCAGTAGTGGGGGATCTTGGTTGTTTCCATAACTTGGCTATAGTGAATAGCGCTTCAATAAGCATAGGTGTGCAGGTGCCTTTGGAGTAACCTGTATCGCATTCCTTAGGGTATATCCCCAGGAGTGGGATTGCTGGATCATATGACAGATCTATGTTTAGATTTATAAGAAGCCTCCATATTGTTTTCCAGAGTAGTTGCACCAGCTTGCATTTCCACCAGCAGTGTAGGAAGGTTCCTTTTTCTCCACATCCTTGCCAACACATGTTGTTGTTGGTGATTTTTTTTTCTTTTCCATTTTCTTTGTTTTTTAAAAAAAATTTTTATTTTATTCATATGTGCATACATTGTTTGGTCATTTCTCCCCACTTCCCTCCGCCCCCTCCCTTACCCACCCCACTCCCTCCCTTACCCTCCCTTACCCCTTGCTACCAGGCAGAAACTATTCTGCCCTTATCTCTAATTTTGTTGAAGAGAGAGTATAAGCAATAATAGGAAGGACCAAGGGTTTTTGCTAGTTGAGATAAGAATAGCTACACTGGGAGTTGACATGCATTGATTTCCTGTACATGTGTGTTAACTTCTAAGATAATTCTTGTCAAACTAACCTTTTCTCTAGTTTCTGGTCCCCATCTTCTATTGGCCTCAGTTGCTTTAAAGTATCTCCTTTAGTTTCTCTGCATTGAGGGCAACAAATGCTATCTAGTTTTTTGGGTGTCTTAACTATCCTCATACCTTCCTTGTGTGTTCTCGCTTTATCATGTGATCAAAGTCCAATTCCCTTGTTGTGTTTGCCCTTGATCTAATGTCTGTATATGAGGGAGAACATACGATTTTTGGTCTTTTGGGCCAGGCTACCCTCACTCAGAATGATGTTCTCCAATTCTACCATTTACCTGCGAATGATAACATTTCGTTCTTCTTCCTGGCTGCATAAAATTCCATTGTGTATAAATACCACATTTTCTTAATCCATTCGTCAGTAGTGGGGCATCTTTGTTGTTTCCGTAACTTGGCTATTGTGAATAGTGCTGCAATAAACATGGGTGTGCAGGTGCCTCTGGAGTAACCTGTGTCACATTCTTTTGGGTAAATCCCCAAGAGTGGTATTGCTGGATCATATGATAGATCAATGTTTAGATTTTTAAGTAGCCTCCAAATTTTTTTCCAGAGTGGTTGTACTAGTTTACATTCCCACCAGCAGTGTAAGAGGGTTCCTTTTTCCCCACATCCTCACCAACACTTGTTAGTGGTGTTGCTAATGATGGCTATTCTAAGAGGGGTGAGGCGGGATCTTAGTGTGGTTTTAATTTGCATTTCCTTTATTGCTAGGGATAGTGAGCATTTTTTCATGTGTTTTTTGGCCATTTGAATTTCTTCTTTTGAGAAAGTTTTGTTTAGTTCACTTGCCCATTTCTTTATTGGTTCATTAGTTTTGGGAGAATTTAGTTCTTTAGGTTCCCTATATATTCTGGTTATCAGTCCTTTGTCTGTTGTGTAGCTGGCAAATACTTTCTCCCACTCTGAGGGTGGTCTCTTCAGTTTAGAGACCATTTCTTTTGTTGAGCAGAAGCTTTTTAGTTTTATGAAGTCCTATTTATCTATGCTGTCTCTTAGTTGCTGAGCTGCTGGGGTTTCATTGAGAAAGTTCTTGCCTATACCAATTAATTCCAGAGTATTCCCTACTCCTTCCTGTACCAACTTTAGAGTTTGGGGTCTGATATTAAGGTCCTTGATCCATTTTGAGTTAATACTGGTATAGGGTGATAAACATGGATCTAGTTTCAGCTTTTGCAGACTGCTAACCAGTTTTCCCAGCAGTTTTTGTTGAAGAGGTTGTTGGTGTTTTTGATGATGACTATTCTAACAGGGGTGAGGTGGATTCTTAGTGTGGTTTTGATTTGCATTTCCTTTATGGCTAGAGATGGTGAGCATTTTTTCATGTGTTTTTTGGTCATTTGAATTTCTTCTTTTGAGAAAGTTCCATTTAGTTCAGTTGCCCATTTCTTAATTGGTTCATTGATTTTGGGAGAGTTTAGTTTCTTAAGTTCCCTGTTTATTCTGGTTATCAGTCCTTTGTCTGATGTATAGTTAGCAAGTATTTTCTCCCACTCTGTGGGTAGTCTCTTTAGTTTAGAGACGATTTCTTTTGTTGTGCACAAGCTTTTTAATTTTATGAAGTCCCATTTGTCCATTCTTTCTCCTAGTTGCTGGGCTGCTAGGGTTCTATTGAGGAAGCCCTTGTCTATACCTATTACTTCTAGAGTGTTTCCTGCTCCTTCCTGTGCTAACTTCAGAGTTTGGGGTCTGATATTAAGTTCCTTGATCCATTTTGAGTTGATATTAGTACAGGGTGATAGACATGGATCTAGTTTCAGTTTCTTGCAGATGGATAACCACTTTTCCCAGCAACATTTGTTGAAGAGGCTATCTTTTCTCCGTCGTATATTTTTAACACCTTTGTCAAAAATGAGGTGGGTATAGTTGTGTGGATTCATATCTGGATCTTCTGTTCTCTTCCACTGGTCTTCATGTCTGTTTTTATGCCAGTACCATGCTGTTTTTATTGCTATTGCCTTGTAATATAGTTTGAGGTCGGGTATTGTGATACTGCTAGCATTGTTCTTTTTGCTGAGTATTGTCTTGACTATTTGCGGTCTCTTGTATTTCCAAATGAACTTTAGGGTAGATTTTTCAATCTCTGTGATGAAAGTCATTGGGATTTTGATGGAAATTGCATTAAACTTGTAGATTGCTTTTGGTAGTATAGCCATTTTTACTATGTTGATTCTTCCAATCCATGAGCATCTGACATCTTTCCATCTTCTGCAGTCTTCCTCAGTCTCTTTCTTCAGAGGTTTGTAATTGTCTTTGTAGAGGTCATTCACATCTTTTGTTAAGTTTACTCCTAGTTATTTGATTTTTTTTGAGGCTATTTTAAATGGAATTGTTTCCATGTATTCCTTCTCAGTTTGTTCATGTTGATGTATAGAAAAGCTAATGAGTTTTGTAAACAGATTTTTTATCCTACCACCTTGTATACCTGTTTATGGTGTCTAAGAGGTTTTGGGTAGAATTTTTTGGGTCATTAAGGTATAGGATCATATCATCTGCAACTAGGGATATTTTGACAGTTTCTTTACCTATTTGTATTCCTTTTATTTCTTCTTATTGCCTAATTTCTCTGGCTAGAAATTCCAGTGTTATGTTGAAAAGGAGTGGTGATAGTGGGCACCCTTGTCTCGTTCCTGATTTTAGGGGAAATGTTTTCAGGTTTTCACCATTAATTGTGATGTTGGCTGTAGGTTTGTCATATATAGCCTTTACAATGTTGAGGTACATTCCTTCTATTCCTAGTTTTCTTAGAGCTTTTATCATGAAGTAGTGTTGGATCTTGTCAAAGTCTTTTTCTGCATCTATTGAGATGATCAAGGCAACAATTTACTGCCTATAGGAGACCCACCTCATCGACAGAAACAAGCACTGGCTGAGAGAGAAAGGCTGGAAGAAGATCTACCAAGCCAATGGCCCCCATAAACAGGCAGGAGTAGCAATACTTATCTCGGATAAAGTAGACTTCAAACTTACATTGATCAAATGAGATAAAGAAGGACACTCTATACTAATAAAAGGGGAACTACACCAAAAGGAAATAACAATTATCAACCTATATGCACCCAATGTCAACTCACCCAATTTCATCAAACATACCCTGAAGGACCTAAAAACATATATAAACTCCAGCACCATGATAGTGAGAGACTTTAATAGCCCCCTATCACCAATAGATAGGTCATCGAAACAAAAAGTCAAAAAGAAATTCTAGAACTAAATCACACCATAGACCAAATGGACCTAGCTGATGTCTACAGAATATTTTACCCAACTGCTGCACAGTGTACATTCTTCTCAGCAGCTCATGGAACCTTCTCCAAAATTGATCACATCCTATGGCACAAGCAAGCCTCGGCAACTATAAGAAAACAGAAATAATCCCATGAATTCTATCTGTCCACAATGCCTTAAAACTAGAAATCAACAACAAAAACAGCAGTAAAAAACATGCAAGCAATTGGAAGCTGAACAACACATTGCTCAATAATCAGTGGGTCATTGATGAAATAAAAGAGGAAATTAAAAGGTTCCTGGAAGTTAATGAAAATGAAAAGATGACCTACCAGAACCTATGGGACACAGAAAAAGCTGTCCTAAGAGGAAAGTTTACAGCCAAGAGTGCATATATTAAAAGATCTCAAATCAATGATCTAATACTACAGCTCAAATTCCTAGAAAAACAAGAACAAGCTAACCCCAAAACAAGCAGAAGGAGAGAAATAATTAAAATAAAGGCTGAAATCAATGAAATAGAAACAAAAAAAAACCATACAAAGAATTAATGAAAAAACTGGTTCTTTGAAAAAAATAAATAAGATTGACAGACCCCTGGCGAACCTGACTAAAATGAGGAAAGAAAAAACGCAAATCAGTAAAATCAGAAATGCAAATGGGAGATAACAACAAACACCACAGAAATCCAGGAAATCATCAGAGACTACTTTGAGAGCCTATACTGTAATAAATTCGAAAATATTGAAGAAATGGACAGATTTCTAGATACTGAGGACCATCCAAAACTGAACCAAGAAGACATTAATCACTTGAATTGAATTGTTTTTTGGAAGAGTATAGTTTCCTTCCCTTCTTTTTCTCCCCATTGCTTCAATTGGTGCTGCACAACTGTATTCTTGATTGGCTAGTTGTGGTTTTAATTGCCTGTTTTCTTTCCCTTGATTTAATTTTCGTGTTGTGACTGACTTAGGTGTTAGCTAGGTTGATGTGCTCTTTCTGTCCCTGGAGGTGTAAATTATTACTATCAAATTCATAGGTTTAATGCCAGATCAGTTGTTTACCTTTTTACCAAGAAAATCTCTTGGTGATAATATCTATAAACAGTGGGAGTTGGGGGGGTAATGGTGGTTTGGCCAGTGATAGAAACTTGGGTAATTGGTGAAGGTGGCACTAAAAGTGTGCGTGGGGGCAAAAGTGGATGGGAGGGTGGGGGAAGAGATATGGGGGCTGCTGGGCTTTGTGGCCCTTGTGTGTGCTTGCATACATTTCCACTGTTGTAGTGGAGGGTGCTTATGTCAGGTATTGCAGGGGGCTGGGAGTGTGTATGGTTGGTATAGTCAGCAGGTGGTGAGTATGTAGGAGGGAGTGGTAGTGTGGTGACAGGTTGAGGAAGCATAGGAGGGGGAGGTGAAAATGGGAATAGAGTGGATGAGAAGGGGCAGAAAGAGTAGTTGGGAGGGAGAACAATCAATTATAGCACAAGAAAAGGAGGGAAAGTGAAAAGGGTAAGAATAGGGATGAAAAAATAGTGAGGGTAAAGTTGATACAAAGAAAACAGGTACAGCAACAACCAAAAGTTCAGTCTGCTCAGTAAAATTCTGGACTTATTCCTTTGGCATCCAATCCTGGTATTAACACTTGGTATTCTGGGCTTTGTGGGGAAGGGTGCTGCCCCTCTTGTTGGGCAGCTTGGGGTGGAGAAGGCTGGAATGTTTTTTTCCCCCACTTTCCTTGATCTTATGGGCTGTCTGTTAACATGGGAACTCTGAAGTGGTCTCACCATCTGACTGGCTTGTGAGCAGTATTTGGTTCCTTCTGTCTACAGGGTAGGTTGCAATTGGGACCTAAGGTAACTCACTGCCACTTCGTGTAAGGTGGTCAGAGCTGTTGTTTTTGCCAGGTGGCAGCTGTGTTGCCCTACAGCTACAACTCTGGTGGTCAGCTCCTCCCCCAGCGAGGTGGAGCAATTCAATTTACAGTACCACCCTTGGTTCCAGCAAGACTAGCTCAGTGATCCACAATGGCCTGCTTTGGGAGGTTGGCTTGTTGCCCCACCCCTACTCTTAGCCTTTGCTACTCTTCCTTGCCCCATACCCATTCTTCTGGGCAAGTTTGTTAGACTACAATTCAGTTTAGGCTTTTCAGTTTTGTTGTGTGTGTGGGTTCCATCTGCCCAGGGGCTGTGCTGGATTATGTTCCTGGGGGTGTGGGTAGGGGAGTCGTGTGTGTGTGTGTGTGTGTGTGTGTGTGTGTGTGTGTGGTGTGCATTGCTCACCTGTTGGGTCTGTGAGTTTACACAGGCAGCTTTGAAACCAGCTGGTGGTTTCTCAAGGCAGACACTTACTGGGACTGGGTTCAGCTTGGCGGGGCACACTTTTTACTGGTTAGGGGTCTAGGATGTCACAGAGTTCGATTTGGATTGATGTTCTGTCTTCTGCTTATTGAAAGGAAAAAAAACAGAGAAACAGCTTGGGGCTTTTTTCCCAGGGCAAACACACTCTGTTGGCTGTGCCCCTGGGATTTTCCTGGCTGTTAGGTGCAATTAAAAGCTGTTTTAAGAGTCAGTCCTTGAATTTTTATACGCACCAAATATGCTAGTGATTATTATTTTGGCTGGAAACAATCAGAATTACCCAAGTGTAGCTTCCAGTCTCCAGGTGGTTTCTAGAATCACAGAGCTCAGGAATTTGGATTCCCTACCCTAACCGCCATCTTGGATCTGGTAATAACGTTTCTTTTTAATACCTTTGCCATGTCCTGAAGGTTCTATTTTATTTTTATTTTTTTTTGTAATAACAAACTCGGAGTATTGTATTTTTATTTTTGTTTAATTCTAGGAATTTTTTGACTTTTCACCTTACTTCTTCAGTCTCCGTGTGTTTGGATATTTTCTGTGGTTTCTCTTGTTACTGATTTCTAGTTTTATTTCCTCAATAAATACAGGAAATTATGTCAATTTTGTTCTATTTCATTAGGACTTGCTTTTATGTCCTAAGATATGGTCTTTTTTGAGAAAGTTCCATGGGCTACTGAGAAGAATGCATGTTCTGTGGTTGTTGGGTGGACTATTCTGGAAGGTAATGTCTGTTATGTCCATTTGATCTATAGTGTTTAATTGTGAAGTTTCATTGATGTTTTTGTCTGGATGACTTTTCTGTTGGTGAGAGGAAGGTATTAAAGTCACCCACTATCACTGTGTTGGGAGCTATCTGTGTTTTTATGTCTGGTAGTGTTTGCTTTATGATATTGATGCACTGACATTGTTGCATACATGCTTATAATTGTTATTTCCACCTGCTGGATTGTTCCCTTTATCAATATGAAGTTACTTCCTTTGTCTCTTTTGACTAATTTTGATTCAAAGTCTGCTTTTTCAGATGAGTATACCTACCTACCACTGTGTTTGCTTTGGAGCTCTATTTTCTTAGAAAATATTTTTTTCCATCCTTTCACTCTAAGCCTGTGTTTATCTTTGCCAGTGAAGTGCATTGCTTGTAGGCAACAAATAGTCAGTACTTGTTTTTTATCCAGTCCTTCAGTCTGTGTCTTTTGACTGGAGAATTAAAAACATTCACATTCAAAGTTATTATTGAAAGATGTGTAGTATTTCCTCCCATTTTATTGGTTTTGTGATGTTTGCTTCTTCCTTACTTTTCATTTGCTTATCTACTTGTTGCATTAAATTTATTCTTTCACTTATTTTTTTGTTTGACTTTTTTGTTTTTTAATTTTCTTCAATAAAGTATTTTTAGATTTTCATAATTCAATAAATGTATACAATGTGTAAAAGACTGTTAGAGTCACTAGCCTTTCCATCTCCTTAAAATTTTTTATCATTGAAATATATTATTATTATTGTGTTGGGTGGGGATGCATTGTAGCATTTACATTTACGAAAGTTCTTACAATGGATCAAATATAACATAGATGAATTCACCCTGTCTATCATTCTCCTTTATCCCCCTCATTCCTGGTTTAGTAGTTTGAATGGGTATCATTTGCCGTTTACGTCTATGTGTAAACAATATTTATGTTATTTTCACCTGCTTACATGCTTTCTCCACATCCTCCCCCACCACTGGTACCAACCTTTCCACAGCCAGGATCTGTTCCACCCTCCTGCTCTCCTTAACATTTAACATGATTTCTGTTGGAAATCTTCAAAATTCTCTCTTCTATCTCTCTAATTCTTTTATTCACATGAGCATACATTGTTTGGGTCATTTCTCCCTCCTGCCCCCCTCCCTCACCCTCTTCCCCCTTCTCCCTTCAGTTCCAGGCAGGTCCTGTTCTGCCTTTATCACTAGTTTTGTTGAAGAAAAGAGACAAGCCTAATAAGGAAGACAAAGTGTTTTTGATAGTTGAGTTGAGGATAGCTATACAGAAATATTCCTAGCATTGCTTTCATGTACGTGTGTTATGACCCATGTTGATTCATCTCTAACTGATCTTTACCCTGGTTACTGATCCCCTTCTCATGATAATCTCTGTTGCTTTAAGGTTTCTATATTAGCTCTTCTGGAGTGGGGACATCAAACGCTTTCATGTTTTGGGTTTTCTGCCTATTTCTATATCACCCAAATGTATTCTCCCCTTATCATGTGATCCAAGTCCAACCACATTACTGCATTTGCCCTAGATCTAAAGTCCACATACGAGGGAGAACATACGATTTTTGAACTTCTGAGTTTGGCTGACCTCACTCAGAATGATGTTCTCTAGTTCCATCCATTTACCTACAAATGATAAGATTTCATTCTTCTTCATGGCTGAGTAAAATTCCATTGTGTACAAGTACCACATTTTCTTTATCCAGTCATCAATAGTGGGGCATCTTGGTTGTTTCCATAACTTGGCTATTGTGAATAGCGCCGCAATAAACATGGGTGTGCAGGTGCCTCTGGAGTAATCTGTGTCACATTCCTTTGGGTATATTCCCAGGAGTGGGATTGCTGGATCATATGGCAGATCTATGTTTAGATTTTTAAGGAGTCTCCAAATTTTTTTCCAGAGTGGTTGTACCAGCTTGCATTCCTACCAGCAGTGGATTAGGGTTCCTTTTTCCCCCCATCCTTGCCAACACATGTTGTTATTGGTGTTTTTGATGATGGCTATTCTAACGGGGGTGAGGTGGAATCTTAGTGTGGTTTTGATTTGCATTATTTTTATGACTGGAGATGGTGAGTATTTTTTCATGTGTTTTTTGACCATTTGAATTTCTTCTTTTGAAAAAGTTCTGTTAAGTTCAGTTGCCCATTTTTTAATTGGTTCATTGATTTTAGAAGAGTTTAGTTTCTTAAGTTCCCTGTATATTCTGGTTATCAGTCCCTTGTCTGATGTATAGCCTGCAAATATTTTCTCCCACTCTGTGGGTGGTCTCTTCAGTTTAGAGACCATTTCTTTTGTTGTGCACAAGCTTTTTAATTTTATGAAGTCCCATTTGTCTATACTTTCTCTTAGTTGCTGGGCTGCTGGGGTTGATATTGAGGAAGTCCTTGCCTATACCTATTAATTCCAGGTGTTTCCTGCTCCTTCCTTTAATAACTTTAGAGTTTCAGGTCTGATATTTAGGTTCTTGATCCATTTTGAGTTGATACTAGTACAGGGTGATAGACATGGATCTAGTTTCAGTTTCTTGCAGATGGATAACCACTTTTCCCAGCAACATTTGTTGAAGAGGCTATCTTTTCTCCGTCGTATATTTTTAACACCTTTGTCAAAAATGAGGTGGGTATAGTTGTGTGGATTCATATCTGGATCTTCTATTCTCTTCCACTGGTCTTCATGTCTGTTTTTATGCCAGTACCATGCTGTTTTTATTGCTATTGCTTTGTAATATAGTTTGAAGTCATGTATTGTGATACCTCCAGCATTGCTTTTTTTGCTGTGTATTGCCTTGGCTATTTGCGGTCTCTTGTGTTTCCAAATGAACTTTAGAGTAGATTTTTCTATCTCTGTGGTGAAAGTCATTGGGATTTTGATGGGAATTGCATTAAACATGTAGATTGCTTTTGGTAATATAGCCATTTTTACTATGTTGATTCTACCGATCAATGAGCACGGGAGATCTTTCCATCTTCTGTAATCTTTGATCTCTCTCTTCAGGAGTTTGTAATTCTCCTTGTAGAGTTCATTCACATCTTTTGTTAAATTTTCTCCTAGGTATTTGATTTTTAGGGGGGCTCAGTTTGTTTGTTGTTGGTGTATAGAAAAGCTAATTTTTTAAGGTTGATTTTGTATCCTGCCACCTTACTGTAGCTGTTTATGGTGTCTAAGAGTTTTTGGGTGGGGTTTTTTGGGTCTGTAAGGTATAGGTTCATATTATCTGCAAATAAGGGTATTTTAACAGTTTCTTTACCTATTTGTATTCCTTTTATTTCTTCTTCTTGCCTAATTGCTCTGGCTAGGAATTCTAGTACTATGTTGAATAGGAGTGGGGATAGTGGGCACCCTTGTCTCGTTCCTGATTTTAGGGAGAATGGTTTCAGTTTTTCACCGTTAAGTATGATGTTGGCTGTAGGTTTGTCATAAATAGCCTTTACAATGTTGAGGTACATTCTTTCTATTTCTAGTTTTCTTAGAGCTTTTATCATGAAGTGGTGTTGGAGCTTGTCGAAGGCTTTTTCTGCATCTATTGAAATGATCAAGTGGTTTTTGTCTTTGCTTCTATTGATGTGCTGTATTACATTTATAGATCTGCGTATGTTGAACCATCCCTGCATCCCTGGGATGAAGCTGACTTGGTCATGGTGAATGATCTTTCTGATGTGTTGTTGGATTCAGTTTACCATTATTTTATTAAGGGTTTTTGCATAAATATTCACTAAGGAAATTGTCCTATAATTCTCCTTTTTGGAGGTGTCTTTGTCTGGTTTTGGGATGAGAGTAATATTGGCTTCATAGAATGAGTTAGGCAGTGTTCCTTCCCTTTCATTTGCTTATCTACTTGTCTCATTAAATTTATTCTTTCACTTATTTTTCTGGTTGTATTTTTCTTCCTGTTCTCTCTGTAGGATTCCTTTTTTTTTGTGGGATTGAGGTTTCAACTCAGGACTTTGCAAGTGCTCTACTGCTAGAGCCACACCTCCACTTTATTTTTGTCCTGATTATTTTTGGAGATGGGGGTGGTTTCTTGAACTTTTTGCCCAGGCTGGTCTTGAACTACAATTCTCCTGTTCTAAGCCTCCCAAGTAGCTAGGATTATAGGCCAGAACCACTGGCGTCCTTTCAGTATTCCTTTAAGTATCTTTTGTGGCACTGGTTTAGTGGTTATAAATTGCTTATTTTTGTTTAAAATGGAAGGTTTTTGTTTTTCCTTCAATTATGAAGGATACCTTTGCTGGATACAGTAATCTAGTTGGCAGCATTTTGTTCCAAGGCTTGAAATACATCATTTCTTACCCTCTTTGCTTTTACTGTTTCTATTGAGAAATCAGTTGTCATTGTTAGGTGACTTTATAGGTGACTTAGCACTTTTGTCTTCCATGTTTTATATTCTTTCTTTGTTCTGTATGCCTAGGTTTTTTTTGGGCAGTACTGGGGTTTGAATTCAGGGCCTCATGCTTGCTAGGCAGTCACTCTACCCCTTGAGCCATGCTCTGTATGCCTAATGTTTTAACTATAATATGACGTAAGGTGGTTCTTTTCTGATCTTGTCTGGTTGGAGTCCTAGAAGCCTACTGTACCTAGATGGCCATCTCTTTCCCAAGATTTGGGAAGTTTATGTATTATTTTATTGGATATATTTTGATTGAATATTATGTATTATTTTACTGAATATGTTTTAGCCTGTACTTTTTTTCCTTCTTCTATGCCCATGCTTCATATGTTTCATCTTTTAATGGTGCCCCAGAGGTCTTGACTGTTCATTCATATGTCTTTTGTTTTTCTTTATTTGCATGCCGATTGCATCTTCCTTGTGTTCAAACCCTGATATTCTATCTTCAATTTGATTAAGTCCACTAGAAAGACCTTCAAAAGAGGCTTTTTTTTCCTGAACTCAGGGCTTCACACTTGCTAGGCAGGGGCTCTACCACTTGAGCCATACCTCCAGCCCTTTTTGCTCTGGTTATTTTGGAGATAGGGGTCTCACTTTTTGCCGAGGTTGTTCTTGACCTATATTATGTTTCCTGCCATTGCAGAGATGACAGATGTGCATCCCTAGGCCCAGCTTTTTTTCATTCAGATGGATCTAACAGACTTTTTTGCCTGGGCTGGCTGGAACTGCCATTCACCCAATCTCAGTCTGTCAAGTAGCTAGGATTACAGGCGTGAGCCACTGACACCCAGTTTCAACTGAGGGTTTTTTTTTTAATTTAACATGTTGAGTCTTTCATTTCCAGAATTTAAATTTGATCTTGTTGGCAATAATGGCTCCGATAGGTTTCAGTTCTTACTGCACCTTTAAGCTTCCATTTCCCAGGGTCACGGTCCTGCCTCAAGTCTAGCTTGAATCCTCCTCCTGCCCCAACCTCCAATCAGCATGAACCATAAGATCCTAACCAATCAGATCATGCTGAGTCTCGCTGAGGGGTATTTAAGCCCCTGCCTCTCTCTCACTCTCTCTCTTTCTCTCTGTCACCCGGCAATAAAGAATCTCTTGGCCAGATCACTCCTCTCCACGTGGTCACTTTTGGGGCCTATATTTCCTTGCAGATCTCCTTCAGAATTTTTATATATTTATGGAATTCTTCCTTGTCTTGCATTATCTCCTGTACTTTATTGATCTCTTTGAGTTTTTTTGGAATTCATTCAGGTGTTTATTTGTGTCCTATTTAATTTCATTAATAATTCTTTTTTTATATTTTTGCAGTACTGGGGCTTAAATTCAGGGCCTTCACCTTGAGCCACTCCACCAGCCCTATTTGGTGAAGAGTTTTTTGGGATAGGGTCTCATGAACTATTTACCTGGGCTGGCTTCGAACCATGGAGCCTCATGATCTCTGCCTCCTGAGTAGCTAGGATTACAGGGGTGAGCTGCCAGTGCCCGGCAATAATTCTTATTATATTTTTTTAATTCTTTGAGATTTTGTTCACTTTACTGTCATTACTGTTTGTTACTGTGGAGTTGTTGAATTTCAGAGGAGTCATGTTGCCTTGCTTTTTTTTTATATTTCATGTATTTTTATGTTTGCATCTGCACATCTGAGTCCAAATCATTGGTTGGAAGTTTTAATCACTTGTAGTCTTTCAGTTGAAATATTTTCAATGTTCAGGCAGGACTGTGTAGTGGCCAGGTTGGGGTGCTATTTCTCACCACATGACTGGGGATATAGCTCAGTAGCCAAGCTTTTACCCACATGCCAGCATTGCTGAAATCAGGGAAAACTAGCCATAGTTTCTTATAGAAGGGTCAGTTGCTTCTTTCTGGGCTGCTTTCACTATAGAGGCTTCCCTTCTTTTGTGTTGGGTGCTGCAGCAAGCCACAAAGAGCTTTATAGTTTGTGTCCCTGTTAGGGTCCGAGAATCCTATTCCTCCGAGAGACAGAGAATCACGCGTGAATGCAATCAACAAAGCAGAGTTTATTGAGCTGGCAAGCCAGGGTCAAGCTCCCACACAGACACACAGGTCCAATTGGGCAGACAAGACCCCGAACCTCTTTAGGGAAGATCTTATATAGGCCCCTACCAGCCGTTACAGCAAAAGCCCGCACAGTACATAGCCAATGAGTTTGTAACACCACATACATTTCCAGCCTATCCATTTAAGAGTACATTACTTCTTAGCCTATAGATTCAAGGGTCAGTATTCACGCACACGGTTACATTTAGCAAGCAGGCAGGGCACATCTTGCACGTACTTCTAGTCGTCTTTCGCAATCTGCTCACATTCCTCACATTCCACCTGCCCCCATCCTGTTTATCTTATCCTGCACGGGGCATCCTGTGTTGGCTTTACTGGTTTCTGCTATGGGGATCTGCTGGGGCAAAGGGCACATCCTTTCATTCCCCCCTTTTCTTTGGGCTATATTGAGGAATCATTCTCAAGGGGATGAAGAGCCTGGTATTGTTGGCGGAGGACCAGAAGTTGGACGGTGTTAATTTGGTTTTTGATGAAAGTCACAAGTCGGTTTAGAATACAAGGTCCTATTGTTAGAGTAGAGACTGATTGTTGCACACGCCACAAGGTAAAAAGGGCTCTTGGATGATTTGTTTTGTAGAGTCTGACTCCCCAGGATTTACCCAATTCCCAATTTGTCGCCTTTTTTCCTAAATCAGTGAAATTTATCATAATGGGACTACAATTGGGGGGAGTTGGGCATCCCTTATTTATAGGTCTAGGTTGGTGGTATGTAATACCAGATTGAGAGACTCTACTTAACTGAATAAGGTCCCCCTGTTTGGGGGGTGGCCACCATATGTCCCCTGAGCTCTCACAACCCCATGACTTACAATAATAGTCTGCGATTCCTCCACATTTTTTCTGTGGTTGGGTTGGGGAGCGCGGCAGACATAGAAGTAACTTTGGCGCAAATCCCATTGTCCCCTGCCAGTGAATAAGGCCCTTAAGTCAAAGTATAATTCTGGGAACCAGGTGCTGGGAGGGGTCACCTTGGAGGTCTGGTTAAGAATGTCTCCTGTGGATACATCTACAATCATCCAGGTCAGATTAAAAGGTTGATGTGGATTTGTATGCCCCAAGCAAGTGGTGGACAGGGTTAGAAAAAGGAATAAGGTTACCAAGGTCCAGTTTGCTGAAGTTTGAGTTTGAAGGAATTGTCCTTGTGGTGGGACACCCTTCTTGTTGGCAGGAAGTCTTCCTTCACAGCTACCGGGTCCGCCGGTCTGATGTGGGTGTAGTGGACCCAGGTGATGATCCCATTCTAGGAGGGCTGCGGAGCATCTGGGGTGTTTTCGTTTTCCGGAGCATCTCATATTAGCCGGAACTTGAGTGGATTTGTGGGATTCTTTCGTGCAGTCCAATTTCCCTGCTCCTCCTGAGGACGTGCCCGTCTCACATGGGAGTGGTGTACCCATGGTGCAATTCCATCGACCTTGAGGGCAGTGGGGGTAGTAAGCAGTACAACATAAGGTCCTTTCCATCTAGGCTCTAGGGTTTTGGACTGATGCCTTTTAACCCATACCATGTCACCCGGGACTATGCCATGTTCCGGAGTCGGGACCCTCTCAGTAGTATGGTATGCTTGAATTAAGGGCCATATTTGTTGTTGCACCTTAGCTAGAGCCTGTAGCATAGTCAGGTAATTTCGGGCCAGATCACCTAGTCCCGGGCTTAAGGTCCTTTGAATGATGGGGGGTGGAGCCCCATACAGGATCTCAAAGGGGGTTAGCCCATGGACATAAGGGGAGTTCCGGACTCAGAAGATGGCCAAGGGAAGGAGTGTCACCCAATCACCGCCAGTCTCCAGGGCCAATTTGGCTAAAGTCTCCTTTAGTGTCCTATTCATCCTTTCTACTTGCCCTGAGCTCTGGGGGTTATATTTACAATGTAGTTTCCAATTGGCCCCCATAGCCTGGGCTAGTCCCTGCAGGACTTTACTAACAAAAGCCAGACCGTTATCTGACCCAATTGCCTCAGGCACCCCGTACCTGGGTATGATTTCCTCTAGTAAGGCTTTTGCCACTACCTGACTCGTCTCCCTCTTTGTAGGAAATACCTACACCCAGCCCAAAAAGGTATCTATGAACACTAGCAAATATTTGTACCCAAACTTCCCTGGTTTTACTTCGGTAAAATCCACTTCCCAGCTTCTTCCTGGGGCCCTCCCCCGTTCCCGAATACCTGTGTGGTGCCCCTCCCTTCGTCCTGGTTTCATAGCTGTATAGCTAGCACAATCCTCCACAATTTGACGGACGGCTGCGGTCTGGTTCGGAAATCGGAGTTGTGCAGATGTCAGCAAGTCTAGCAACTTTCTCCGCCCCAAGTGGGTGGACTTATGTAAGTTAGCTAACAGGAATCGGCCGAGTTTCTCAGGCAGGATTAGCTTGCCTTCCAAGTCGCTTCTCCATTCATCCTTCCTTTTTCTAGTGAGGGAGTGGGCTCTCATCCAAGTGAAATCCTCCGAGGAGTACTCTGGTCGGGGAGGTAGCGAAGGGAGCTCGGGGACAGGCACATCTATAGCCGCGACCATGGAGGTACTCACCATTGCTGCTCTCTTAGCTTCTTGATCCGCCCTGTTGTTACCGACAGCTTCCGGAGTCTTGGCAGACTGATGGCCTGGGACATACATCACTGCCACTGCCTTTGGTTTTTCCACTGCTATTAATAGACGCTGGACTTCGGCCAGGTTTTTTAAGCCTTTTCCTTCTGCTGTGCGAAATCCCCTTTCACGATAGATGGCTCCGTGGACGTGGATGGTACCGAAAGCATAGCGGCTATCAGTGTAGATATTGACTCATTTTTTTTTTGCCCTTTCCAGGGCCTCGGCCAAGGCAATTAATTCTGCCTTTTGGGCTGAGGTTCCGGGTGGGAGGGCGCTGTTCCATACCGTGTTTTCTTCTTGGTCGACCACTGCTGCCCCTGTCCTTCGGACTCCATTTTGGACAAAACTGTTTTCATCAGTGTACCAGTTTAATTTACAGCCGGACAGTGGGGTATCCTTTAGGTCAACCCGTACCTGGGTAACTTTGGAGAGGAACTCCTTGCAGTCATGGACAGGTGTCTGTAGTTCCGGGTTGGGCAACAGGGTGGCAGGGTTCAGAGTTACGGGATCTGTGAAGGTGATCCGAGGGGAATCCAGCAAGAGCCCCTGGTAGTGGGTGAGCCTGGCATTCGTCATCCATTTCCCAGGGGGTTGTTTAAGGACTCCCTCCACCGGGTGAGGGGCCATGACCCGGAGGGCCTGTCCAAAGGTTAATTTGTCTGCTTCTCTCACTAACATGGCAACGGCCGCTATGATGCGGAGGCAGGGGGGCCATCCTGATGCTACTGCGTCTAATTTCTTGGAAAGATATGCCACGGGTCTCTTCCAGGGACCTAACTGTTGGGTCAGGACTCCTTTGGCTACCCCCTTTTTTTTATCCACGAACAGAGTGAACGATTTTGTGGGGTCTGGTAGGGTCAAGGCAGGGGCCTGGAGAAGGGTGGCCTTTAGTTGGTCAAAGGCCCGCTGTTGTTCCTCTCCCCACCTCTAATCCGGAGCCTCTTTGGTGGCCTCATATAGGGGTCTGGCTATCTCTGCAAATCCCAGAATCCAGAGTCTACAGAACCCTGCAGAGCCCAGGAACTCTCTCACTCCCCTAGTGGATGTGGGGGGTGGAATAGTCAAAATAGTCTGTTTTATAGCATCAGTCAGCCATCTTGCCCCATCTGCGATCCGCTAACCCAGATATGTCACTGACCTTTCACAGATGTGGGTCTTCTTGGCACTTGCCCGATATCCCAGCTCACCTAACTCCGTTAGCAGGTGTTCAGTAGCCTTGCTGCACTCCTCTCGGGTTTCTGCCGCTAACAGTAAGTCATCAACGTACTGTAGTAGAGTGACTCACAGGTGACTCCGGCGAAAGGGCTCCAGGTCCTGGCTCAGGGCCTCATTAAACAGGGTGGGAGAATTTTTAAATCCTTGTGGCAGTCTGGTCCAAGTGAGCTGTCCGGTCCGGCCCCCATCCTCTTGCCATTTGAATGCAAATAGCGGCTGGCTGATTTCTGACAATGGAATGTTGAAGAAAGCCATCTTTTAAATCAAGGGTTGTATACCATACTTGTGAGGGCGGTAGGTGACTGAGCAAGGTATAGGGATTCGGTACAGTGGGATGAATGTCCTCCGCCCGCTCATTTACCTTTTGCAGGTCTTGCACAGGCCTATAGTCCCCGCTTCCCGGCTTTTGGACGGGGAGCAGAGGAGTATTCCAGGCGGACCGACAAGGCCGCAGTACTCCTTCTTTTATTAGCCTGCGGATATGAGGGGCTATGCCTCTTCGAGCCTCTTTGGGCATAGGATACTGTTTTACCCGAATGGGAAGAGCGGAAGCCTTCAATTGTATAACTACGGGAGGGAGGTGTTTGGCGAGGCCAATTCCCGCAGTCTCTGCCCAGGCTGTGGGAAACCTTTTTAGCCATTGGGCTATGTCCCCTCCTGGCTCCTGTCGACTCTCAAACAGTCGATATTCATCAGCCAATGATAGGGACAGGACGTGTATCGGGCTCCCCTCCTGATCAGTCACAATTATTTTATCTGGTTCAAAATAGATACGGGCCCCTACTTTGGTGAGCAGGTCCCGTCTGAGCAAGGGAGCGGGGCTCTCAGGGACGACCAGGAAGGAGTGTGTGACCTGGTGTTTTCCTAAGTCTACCTTTCTTTTGGTAGTCCATGAGCATAACTGTGTACCCATGGCCCCCTGAATGACACTTGTTCGTTCCTTGTTTAAAGGTCCACATGCCTTGTTTAAGACCGAATACTGGGCGCCGGTATCCACCATGAACCCCATCGGCTTCCCCTCCACACATACAGTTACCCAAGACTCGGGGAGGGGGTCTGAGCCCCGTCTCCCTCAGTCCTCTTCTCCGGCTAGAAGGACTCTGGCCTGCTCCACTGCTCGTTCCCTTTCCCTGTTACCTCCTGGTCTCCTGCCAAACCCTCTTCTTCCTTTTAACTTAGGGCACTCTGTCTTCCAATGCCCAGTCTCCTTACAGTAAAAACAGTGTTCCTTATCTGGGGTCCTGGCGTGGCCCCCTTCCCTGGGTTGGTCCCGGACACCCGCTAGGAAAATACGGGCCATTTCTCTTTGTTGCTTTTGGTTCTCCTTAGCCTGGAACTCCCTGTCCTCCTTTTTCAATTTCTTTTGGGCCTCCCTGTCTTTCTTTCTCCACCTTTCCTCCCTTTCTTTTGGAGTTTCCCTTGCGGTAAAGACCTTCTCTGCTATCTGTAACATTTCCCTAATGGTTATCTCCCCTAAGTTTTCCTGTTTATTGAGTTTTCTCCTAATGTCTGGAGCTGCCTGATTAATGAATGAGAATACCACAGCAGACCAGTGGATCTCCGCCTTGGGGTCAATAGGGGTGTACTGACGGTATGCCTCATAGAGGCGCTCTAAGAAACCGGCTGGGCTTTCATTTTTCCCTTGGACAACTGCTTTTACCTTTGCAAAGTTGGTGGGCCTCCTAGCGGCTGCTCGGAGACCTGCCATAAGAGTCTGGCGGTAGATTTGGAGACGCTCCCTACCTTTTGCAGTCCTGAAATCCCAATCAGGGTGGCGTAGGGGTAAGGCCTCGTCTATGGCCAGTTGGAGGGTTGTGGGTCTCCCGTTGTCCCCCAAGACATTCTTTCTAGCTTCGTGGAGGATGCGCTCCCGCTCCTCCGTCGTAAAATGAGTATTGAGCAGCTGGTGACAGTCGTCCCATGTGGGGCGGTGTGTATGCATGATGGACTCCAGGAGATCTATGAGACACTTAGGGTCTTCTGAAAAGGGTGGGTTCTGCATCCTCCAGTTATATAGATCACTGGAGGAGAAGGGCCAGTACTGAAACTGTTGCCCCCCTCCCGGTCCTCCTTGGCCTACCGTCTGGACTGGAAATGTGGGGACAGTTTCCTCCCCATGTGTTGATGAGGAGGGCCCATTTTCTCCCTCCCTTTCCCGTACCCCTTGGGGGTGGAGTCTTCGACCCATTCCTCCTCTGGCCGTCGGTCCAGTTGAGGAGGATGAGGAAATTTCCTCCTCCAGAGCACTGGCCTGACCAGGGGGAGTCATGTATGGGGGTGGCCGATCTTCCTGTACCCCCGCGAGGGATGGGTAAAGGGGGGAACTCTCCGGTAAGACCGGGGGTGGTAAAGAGGGTGTCCTATTTTGAGGACTGGTCAGGGAGGGAAGGGGAGGTTTCTCTTCCTCTTTTATGACCAAGGCAGGCGTGACTGGGGTTTTAGCCCCGGGAGCCGAACTGGAGTGGTGAGTCAGAAAAGCTGTTAACCAAGGGGGGGGTTCCCTGCTAAATCTTCCCAAACCAAAATGAAGGGGACCTGATCTGGGTGGCCTTGATTGCCTGGTTGGAAAACGACAGCCTTGACCTTAGTGATCAGGTCTAGGGAGAGGGAACCTTGAATGGGCCATCCGACTCCGAAGGTGGGCCATTCTGCAGAACAAAGGGTGTCGAACTTACCTTTTTTAATGACCAGACCTGCATTTAATGCCCTTTTTTTGACTACTGGAAAGTGAGAGAGAATCAAAGACTTTGGGGTTGCTTGTCCCTGTCCCATTGTGGGATGAGAAGCAACCACCAGGAGAGATAGAACAAAAAGGGTGAAAGCAACAATAACTCCACACACACAGAACACTCTCCACCACTCGCTTGGACCGGTCCTTCTCTCACGCTGGTGCGCACCCCATTCAATCTCCTCACCGTCCAATTTGGATATCAGGCCGAAAGGCGTCCACTTGACAGGTGGTCGGTCGACTAGTTCAATTAGTTCTTCACCTGGCGCTAGGATTCCTGAAATGCTCGAGCCCAAATGAGAGGAAAGCCTCTCCCAGCAGGACCTTGTGGTCCCCTTAACGAGATTCCCAGAATGAATCTCCCCGGGGATTGGCCAAATCCCCGCCGCGGCTCAAACGGGAACAATCATCTACCAATTAGTTCCCTCCAAATGAGAATCTCAGACTCTCCCAATGCCTAGGACTTGGAATCACCTCTGCTTTCTCATGGACGGTCTGCCTTCTCGAAAAAGGGTATCTCGGTGGGACCTCCAAATGTTAGGGTCCGAGAATCCTATTCCTCCGAGAGACAGAGAATCATGCGTGAATGCAATCAACAAAGCAGAGTTTATTGAGCTGGCAAGCCAGGGTCAAGCTCCCACACAGACACACAGGTCCGATTGGGCAGACAAGACCCCGAACCTCCTTAGGGAAGATCTTATATAGGCCCCTACCGGCCGTTACAGCAAAAGCCCGCACAGTACATAGCCAATGAGTTTGTAACACCACATACATTTCCAGCCTATCCATTTAAGAGTACATTACTTCTTAGCCTATAGATTCAAGGGTCAGTATTCGCGCACACGGTTACATTTAGCAAGCAGGCAGGGCACATCTTGCACGTACTTCTAGTCGTCTTTCGCAATCTGCTCACATTCCTCACATTCCTCACATTCCACCTGCCCCCATCCTGTTTATCTTATCCTGCATGGGGCATCCTGTGCTGGCTTTACTGGTTTCTGCTATGGGGATCTGCTGGGGCAAAGGACACATCCTTTCATCCCCAGGGGGAGCAAGCATCCAAGCCTCAGGGTGACCCCTGTATGCATCAAGGAGTGGGAGAAGAAGCAGACTGCTGAGTTCCGCACTGGTTGAGAAAACTGAGGGGTTTAGGCACTTGGCCTGTTGATCTCAGTGCTTACAGATCCCATCTATCAGGGGTCCATGGGAAGGAGGCTGTGAAAGTCCTGTAATTCATAGGGTTTGGACTCGGGGCCCTCAGTTCTGCCTGGCAGCATACTTACACTGGGATATGGTCCCTGGACACTGATCTCAGTGCTTTCAGGTCTGTACAGCAGTTCATCTCCCTGTGAAGGGGAGGAGTCTGTGAAAATGACATAATTTGGAGGGCCTGAGCTCAGGGTCCTTAGACCCAACAGGCAGCAAACACATGCAGTTAACCAGAGTTAGGCCTCAGTGCTTTCAGATGCTGCCCAGCAGTTTGCTTTCCTGTGGAGGTGGAGGAGGCTTTGGAAATCAGGTGATTCAGTAGGCCTGGGCTTAGGGTCTTCAGATCTCCTTGGCAGCAAACACTTGCAGCCTGGAGGCAGGCTTACTGCTTTGTTTCCTTTGTGATCTTCAGGTAATGGGAGTTGCTCCTTGTCAGGGAGGGCAGAGCCTCTGACCACCACACCCTTCACTGCTGGATCTCCCTGCTATTTGAGCTTCCTGCAGGACCCTGTCAGACCCTCTTCCTCTCCATGACCACCCCTCATGGCTGTCTCCCACCAGATGCTATGGCTAGATGTCCCAAGACTCCTGGATCCCTTATTATTCCTTGTTTTCAAACCCCCAGAGTAATTTAGTCTAAAAAAAATAGACCTCTCAAGATAGTGTTTTGCTATCTTTCAGAGATTAGGGGAGAAACAGAATATCTTTTTTGGGGGGTGGGACTGGGGTTTTAATTCAGGGCTTTATGCTGGATAAAGCAGGCACCCTATGCTTGAGCCACACCTCTAGTCCATTTTGCTTTGGTTATTTTGGAGATGGAGTCTCACTTAAACTGTAATCTTCCTGATTTCAGATTCCCCAGTAGATAGAATTACAGGCATGAGCCACTGGTGCCCAACCCAGAATATCTTTCCTTACTGAGGCTAGCCTTCCACACCAGAGCAGTCACTGTTTTTCCAAATCACAGCACTGGTTTTAAGGCTTACAGGAGGTATGGGATTATTGTATAGCTAGAATTGCTAGTCTATTGTTAGGGCCATCTGCTTTACTTTATGGTTTCATATTTCAGCTTCTTTTCCTGTGGGGTTGGGGGCAGGGCTTGGAACTGTTCACTGCTTTTCTTTGTTGCCTCTGTTTCTCCATGCTAGTCTGCTGCCCTACTATCTCTTTCATGATTCCCTATGCTTCTTTTCTCTTTGTCTCTTCAGAATATAGTCTCTCCTGTGTTACCTGACTCTTCTCATTCATGGGTCAAAATGGTGGACATTTCTAATCCACCATTTTACCCCGCCCACCTGTTGGGTAACTCTTGCTCATATTTGATTTGAGATTTCTGTGACTATTGTGTCACATATTTACTATATCCCAAGTCTATTGTCTGATAGTAAAGTAGGACTGGATATTTTTGATTGAACTGTATTGTCAGCCACCTGGAACTTTAGTTCTCTTCATCCCAAGAGTTGTACTGGCTGTTGCTTTCTGGAGAGGAGGGAGAACGATAACTTGGGGGGAGGCCAACTGCCTCGTGCTCCTACTGTTCACATCCAGGGCTGTTTCCACATTTTCCACTTTTTTGCCTGTTGACATGTGAGTTTCTGCCTCATTCCATTTGCTGTCGAGACATTCTTCATAATTTTAGGGCCATTGAAAATGCCACTTATTCTACTCAGGAGGTGGAAACCAACAGGATCACTGTTTGAGGCCAGCCTGGGCAAAAAGTTAGCAAGATCTCATATCAACCAATAAGCTGGGTGTGGTGGTGCATGGCTATGATCTCAGCTATGTGGGAGGTATAAGTAGGAAGGTAGCAGTCCAGGCTGGCCCAGGCAAAAAGTGAGACCCTATCTGAAAAATAACCTAAAGTAAAAACAGAGCTAAAGGAGTAGTTCAAGTGCTAGCATGCTTGCAAGCATGAGGACCTGAGTTCAAACCTCAGTATCTCTAAAAAAAAGATTTTATTTTCCAAGACTCTTAGTAAATAAGAAAGCTATGTATTCTCTCTTTTATATATCACTTTTAGGAGTTTATGGTAGAAGAGGTGGCTACAGCATGTGCTCAGTCCTCCATCTTGATTTAGTCCTTGTTCATTTCCACAATGCTTGTGTATATTACATATCAACTATTTATTAATTTTAAAATTTTTATGTTCATTTTTTCCTTGGTGGCACTGGAATTTGAACCTCAGGGCTTTGTGCTTGCCAAGCAGGCACTCTACCACTTGAGCCATGCTTCCAGCCCTTATTTTTGTTGTTTATTTATCAGCACTGGGGTTTGAACTCAGGGCCTCATGTTTGCTAGACAGGCACTCTTACCACTTGAGCCACTCCACTAGTCCTTATCTATTTATTTTTAAGCCTACAGCATTCAGTTTTCCCAGGTGGTCTCCCATCCAAGTACTAAGCAGGCCCTACCCTGCTTAGCTTCTGAGATCAGATGAGATCAGGCATGTTCAGGGTGATATGACCATAGATGCCTCAAACTATTTATTTAGATATCAGTTATAATACTGTGAGATTTTTTCAGGGTGCTTGGCATGTAAAGAATACTTAATATTAATCCAATACTTATTGGATTAATAAAAACTTTATTAGAGATAGAATTAAAAATTAGAACTCAGGTATATTGACTTATAGTGTAATGTTTATCATATAACTTTCTTCAAGTATGTAAAACATTAAATTTTCAAGACTTTTCTTCCTATATAAATTATCCCAGTGTTTTATTTTAATATTTTCTCAGAAGATATGTTTTTACAGCCAAGATGCCCCATTACTGATGAATGGATTAAGAAAATGTGGTATTTATACACAATAGAATTTTACTCAGCCACAAAGAAGAATGAAATTTTGTCATTTGCAAGTAAATGGATGGAACTAGAGAACATCATCTTAAGCGAAGTTAGCCAGGCTCAGAAGGCCAAAAGTCTCATGTTCTTCCTCATATGCGGATTATAGACCCAAAACAAATGCAGTAATATTATCGAACATGGGTCACACAGTAAGGGGAGAACGCATACAGGAGGAATAAGAAAAGGGAAGGAAACCTAAAACTTGAATGTGGTTGATGTGCTCACTGTAGAGGAGCGAATAAAGTAATCTAAAACTGGCAGAGGCCACTATGGGAAGGGGACCAGGAAGTAGTGAAGAGGTCTGGCAGAGATGAACCTATGTGGGTTGCAATACACAAGTGCATGGAAGCAGCACTAGGAATCTCTCTGTATAGTATCTTTATCCCAAACTAGCAAAAACGCTATGTCTTTCTTATTATCTCCTATGTTTTCTCTTCAACAAAATTGGAGAACAAGAGGGCGGAACAGGTTCTGCCCGGAAGTGAGGGGGGAGAGGTGGCTCAAACAATGTATACACATGTAAGTAAATGTTAAAATGATAAAATAGAAGAAAGAAAGAGACGAAGATGTGTTTTTAAGACTTAATTTTTTTTTCCTGTGCACCGGTGGCTCATACCTGCAATCCTTGCTACTCAGGAGGCAGAGATCAGGAGGATTGTGGTTCAAAGCCAGTCCAGGCAAATAGTTCATGAGACCCTATTTCGAAAAAAACCCATCACAAAAAAGGACTGGTGAAGTGGCTTGAGGTGTAGGCCTTGAGTTCAAACCCCAGTACCGCAAAAAAAAAAAAGACTTAATTTTTTTTGTTATTACCACTTAAGACCATTTTTTAAAATTATGGAGCTCAAAGCAGAGCATGAAATTCTGATAAATGTTGATTTTTTTTTTGCAATCTGTGAGTTATATGACTTAATATGGACAGGCTTAATTATTTTCTCTAATATTACTCCACCACTTTGGAGGACTTGTGAAACTTAAAAATTATTTTCTCATTTCTTTCTTCTAGATGAATATGAAAGCAGGAAAATTGTGGGTGGATATTGGAAATGCTGTGCTGGCTGATGAATTTTTTCAAACTGCCATGCTTGTAAGTCATCATTGATTTTTTTAGTTATGGCAATTATTAGTAACATCTATGGTTATTCTCATCATTACATTGTATTGTTTTATTTTCCAGGGTCTGGAACATTTATATGTCAAATTAGTGCAATGCTGCTATTCTGAGGCTCAGTTAATCATGCAGAAGATTTGTGTGGAGAAGGATGTTTTCAAAGTACTTTCTTACCAAGCAGAGTCAGTAGGTATCATAAGTATCAATAAGGTATTTTGTATATGTAAATGCAAAAGTGATGTGATGTTACCTGTTAGAAGAAAATTAGGTGTCCTTTTATAGGATATTATATTTGATCTTTTTATCTTAGTCCTATATCTAAAGGTGGTATTACTAATAGTTATTTGAATCTGTGTGTCGGTGAATGAGAGTGAAAATACTGTCTATAGCTAAACATCACTTTCAACCATTACATCTAACATCTGCCATTTATTTATGGCAGCAATCTTGACTTGAAACACTTGTCTCAAGGATTCTTTTACATTTACAATCTGCCTAAAATATTTGCCTGAAAGGAGTCTTCTCATTTGCAATTGTTTTGTGTTTTTTTTAATGTTTTTAAAAGTCTACTGTTACCACATAATCTTTGAAAATGTACTTTATCTCTATTTTTTAGTTGATAAAATGTAAGCTGTGATGAGTTTGCTTTCTGTAATTATGTAACCCTAGAAGAAAGAGGCCTTAAAAGTCACCTAATTTCCTTATTATTATTTTTTTATTATTATTTTTAACATTTTATTGAACTATAATTCCTATACAATAAATTCACTCATCTATAATGTATCAGTGATTTTAATATATTCACATAATTGTGCAATATTCAATATAGTCTAAGTTTAGCAAATTTTTTTCCTTTTTTATTTTTCCTTAAATTTAGCAAATTTTTGTTATCCCCAAAAGAAACATCTTACTCTTTAGCAGTCACTTCCATTTCCTTTGACCCTAGCCCTAGTAACCACTAATCTACTTTTTGTGTAAATTTGCTTATTCTGGATATTTCATATAAATAGGATTGTACAATACATGGTCTTTTGTGATTAACTTCTTTCAGTTAGCATAATTGTTTTCAAGATTCAATTATGTTGTAGTATGTTCCACTCTATGTATTTGCCATGTTTTTATCCATTCATCCATTGATGGACATTTTCCAATATTTGGATATTATGAATAATTCTGTGAACATTTCTGCACAAATTTTGGTGTTGCATATTTCTTTTTATTTCTCTGGGGTATGTACTTAGGCATAGAATTTCTGGCTAGTATGGTAACTGTGTTATAGTTGGCCAACTTTTTTTATGGCAGTACTGGGGTTTGAACTCAGTGCCTCACATTTGATAGGCATGTGCTCTACCGCTGGAACCACTCCACCAGCCCTTTTATGTGTTGGGTATTTTTGAGATAGGGTCTCTCAAACTATTTACCCAGGCTGGCCTTGAACTGCAATCCTCCTGATCTCTGCCTCCTGAGTAGCTAGGATTATAGGTGTGAGCCACTGGTGCCCGGCATAGAGTTGGTAAGTTTTTGGGAAACTGTCAGAACATCATTCACAGTGGTTGTACCATTTTATATTCCTAGCAGATGTGTATGAGGGCTCCATTTTCTCCATACCTAATAAGAGTTTTATAGTTTCAAGTCTTACATTTAGGTCTATGATCCATTTAGAGTTTATTTTCAGGTATGATGTAATCCAGGGATCCAACTTCATTCTTTTACATGTGACTATCCAGTTGTACAATTTATTAAGACTATTCTTGCCTTGTTGAGTGATCTTGGCACCCTTGTCAAAACTTAGTTGATCATAAATGTGAGAGTTTTTTTCTGGACTCTTGATTCTATTCTGTTGATCTAAATGTCTGTCTTTATGGCAGCACCACAGTGGCTTGGTTACTGTAACTGTGTAGTATGTTTTGAAATTGGTAAGTGTGAGTTCTTTGATTTTGTTCTTTTTCAAGATTGTTTTGAGTATTCTGGGATCCTTACATTTCCATATAAATTTTGGGATTAGTTTGTAATTTGTGCAAAGAAGCCAGCTAGAATTTTCATAGGGATAGAGTTGAAGCTATAGACCAATTTGAGGAGTATTTTTATCTTAATATTTCTGATCCATGAACATGGGATATCTTCTCATTTAGTTTTTGTTTATACATATTTATGGAACAGCATGTGATGTTTTTAAACATGTATATATTGTGTAATGTTCAAATCAAGGTATTTTGTAAATGATGAAACTGAGGTTCAGAATGGTAACATGATTTACTTGAAGATCCAAGACCAGAATGAAGATTTTCTGACTTTCAGTCTAATGTTCCTTACCATACAAATAGGATTGTATAAATGAATCTCATTTTCATAATTTTGTTGTACCTTTTATGTTAATATCCTTTATGGGCTACTTTAAGGCAACTACTGAAATACTGATAAAAAATCTAGCCTCGTTTTGCATCTTAACTTTTTTTTGACCATATTAGGGTTTGAACTCAGGGCCTCGTGCTTGCTAGGCAGGAGCTCTACCACTTGAGCCACAACACCAACCCTCTTTTTGTGTATTGGGCATTTTTCAGATAGGGTCCCAATTTTTGCGTGGGCTGGCCTTGATCCAAAACGCTCTTGATTCTGCCTCCTGAGTAGCTAGGATTATGGGCGTGAGCCACTGGCACCTGGCACAACTCTTTTTTCTTTGCTTATTTTTTTTGAGACAGGATTACGAACTTCCCATTCTCCTGCCTTAGCCTCCTTAGTGCCGAGAATATAGGTGTGCATCACCATGTCTGGCTTTACATCTTAAATCTTTTTTGGCAGTACTGGGGATTGAACTCTGGGCCTTATGCTTGCTAGGCAGGCACTCTACCACTTGAGCCACTCTGCCACTCCACCAGCCCTTTTTGCATTGGCTATTTTAGAGGCAGAGTTTCACTTTATGCCTGGGCTGGCCCGGACCATGATCCTCCTATTTGTGCTTCTCTGTGAAACTGGATGACAAGTGTGCACCACTGCAACCCCACTGGTTGAAATGAGGTCTCTGTGAACTTTTTTTGTCTGGGCCAGCCTTGAACTGCAATCCTCCCGATCTCTGCTTTCCAAGTAGCTAGGATTACAGTCTTGAACCACCACCCCTGGCTTGTATCTTAAGTCTTTTTACCAACTTGCTTTATGCCTTTGTGCTGTCTCTCAGACTATAAAAAGTCAGCATTTCAGTTAAGAAATTAACTGTGTATATCCCAAGTTATAAACTGCCTATGTACTAGATTGTGACAGAGGTACATTTGGCTTGACAGTAGTTCATGTGAAAAAGACCTGTTGATAGGTGTGGTGGTTCTTGGTTGTTGCCTGTAGCCCTAGCTATTCAGAGGGCTGAGGCAGTATTGCCTTAGCCAAGGAGTTTGAGACTAGCCTCAGCAACATAGTGAGACCCTGTGGTAAAAAAGCAAAGCAAAAACAGGAAAAATCTGGGGTTTGAACTCAGAGCCTGGCACTTGCTAGGCAGGTGCTCTACCACTTGAACCACTCTGCCAGCCCTTTTTTGTGATGGGTTTTTTTCAAGATAGGGTTTCATGAATTATTTGCCCATGCTGGCTTTGAACAACAATCCTCCTGATCTCTGCCTCCTGAGTAACTAGGAGTATAGGCATGAGCCACCCCGAGATTAAATCGTGATGTGATATAGCTGCAAGAAAAAAACAAAAGAAAAGCCACCACAATCCTAGGCTATATTAATAGTGTCTAGATCTAAGTACGCATTTTATATTAGTAAATTCACATTTGAGTATTGTGATCATTTCCGGGTATCACATTTTATTTTCCCATTTTTATTAGGATAGATTTGTTGTACAGGGGGATTCATTGTGACAATTCTGAATAGTCTTACATCGTACGTTGGTTAGATTGCTCCTACCAACTAATCCCTTCCCCTCCCTGCAAGCCCCTCCCTGCCCCACTAAAAGCAATTTCAGGAGGTTTCATTATTCTATTTTATATATGTATATGAAGCCCATCAACCATAATCCCTCTCCTCCGTTCACCCTTCCCCTCCCACAGGTACCCCCCACACTGTACCTATTTTACGGTCTTGTCTTACATTATTAATTCCAAAGTCAATGTTCAAAGGGGTTTCTTGAAGTATCCCCAATGTGAATATAGTTTACTTTGGTCAGTCCAACCCCTTCCATTACTCTTCCTTACTCTTTCCTTCCTGCTTCCTCATTATTCAGCTTCAATACATATCTTTATATCCTCCACCTGCACAGATGTAATGTATTTCAGTATTGTTGACTATCATTTTCTTTTCCTTTTCCTCCTCTCCCAAGTTCCATAGAGTAGTTCCAATATTGCAACCATGTTCTACATATAAGTTTGTACATAATTATGTTTGTTTTGTGTATATGTTTTTCTTTTGGATCTATCTTCCACATATGAGAGAAAACATGTGGCCTTGGTCTTTCTGAACCTGGCTTAATTCTCTTAACATGATGTCCTCCAGTTGCATCCATTTACCTTCAAACCATGTGGTTTCATTCTTCCTTATGGCTGAGTAAAACTCCATCATATATCTATATCTATCTATCTATCTATCTATCTATCTATCTATCTATCTATCTATATCTCACATTTTCTTGATCCATTCATCTGGGTTGTTTCCATAGCTTGGCTATTGTGAACAGTGTTGCAATAAACATTGGTGTGCAAGTGTTTCTGTTGTATCCTGACTTACATTCCTTTGGGTGTATCTGGGCATCACATTTTAAAATCAATGGAATAGTATGGAAAATACATCATATGAAGAATATTTAGAGAATATATTGATGTTTACCTTGAAAAAAGAAGAGAGTAGGAATGATAGCTCTCTTTGAATATTTTAAGGACTGCTATTTTAAAGAGGAATTAAACTGCACAGGATAGAATGAAAACTAATAGGTAAAACTTAACAGGAAGACAAGTTTCAGCTCAATGTAAAGAATAACCTTTTGTTAATGATAGTAATCCTGTAATGGAATGTCTTTGTTAGAAGATAAGTCTATTGTCACTTGAAAGCAGTAAATGAAAGTGTGAACATTCTAAGAATTATCTGTTCTAGAAGGGATTTCTTTATTAGGTAGGAAATTAGACTAGTATAATCTGTAAGTCTTTTTTTTTTTATTTTTGGTGTGACTGTGGTTTGAACTCAGGGCTTTGTGTTTGCAAGGTAGAAGCTCTACCAGTTGAGCCACACCTCCAGTCCATTTTGCTCTGTTCTTTTTTTTTTTTTTTTGGTGTTGGGGTCTCCCGAACTATTTGCCCAGGCTGGCCTCAAACTGTTGTCCTTCTGATCTCAGTCTCCCAAGTAACCAAGATTACAGGCATGAGCAACCCATGCCCCATTGTAAATCATTTCTTAATGCTAAGATTCTATGATTCTAGAAAGTCTTGTGACTTTTCTTCAGTGTTGTAGATGTTGATATCTGAATGGCAGCTGGCTAAAAGTTTTTGTAGCTTTGATCAATAATAAGAACTATATAATTCTTAACTTTGGTGATAGCATCTTTAAAAGTTGAAGTGAAGGCTAATTATTTTTGCTATAAGTTGTTTTCTACCTCTAAGACATTCTCATCATTAGGGCCTAGAGTTTTCTTGATAACTGTTTAGCAAAAGATGTCTTTAAACACCATTGTTAATGATGTTGCTTGCTAGTAGGTTTTCTCTGTCCTAATGGAACCTCTGAGATACTCCTTAGAGATTGTATAAGCTTTATAATACTGTAAGTGCTTACCACTTAATTAATTTATTATTTATTAAATTATTCAACAGATAATGAATATTTTCTATGAGCAGAGTACTCTGCTAGGCTTTGTGGGGGAATGCAAATAATTACATATCTTGTCCTCAGGAGATTATAGTTTAGTTGGCGAGATAAAAGGTGCAAATATAAGATGGAAAGTATTAAATACCACACAAGTTGTGCAGATTAATGATCTACATGCAGTGTTCAGTGCTATATATGAATGGATGTGTAAGGTATGATCACTTTCCTCAAGAAAATTATAGCCAATTGCTGTGGCATGCTCCCGTGGTTTCAGCAACTCAGGAGGCTGAGGCATGAGGATCACTTGTACCCAGGAGTTTGAGGCCAGTTTGAGCAAGGTAGTAGGACCCTGTCTTAAAAAATTATAAACTAGATTGGGAGACAGGCCATGAAAACATTTTTTAATGGTAAAGGAAAAATATTAAGTGTCACATGAGTGACATATGTGATGTGAAATACAGACTTTGTTTAATGTGGTCACGTGGCTCTGTTATCCATCTGTAATCTTTTATTTTATTATTATTTTTGGTGCTGGGGGTTGAACTCATGACCTTGTGCATACTAAGCATGAACTCTACCACTAAGCCTACCCTTGTCCCTATAATCTTTTAGCATGGGAGAAATAACTATATATCTTGATGTTTCTCCCAGTTTCCCATTTCTCTTGTCTATTGGAAGTGACTTTTTCTACAATCTGCATCATCTGCAGATGCAAGGATCATCTGTTGGTATTTTTGCTTCTTCTCCTATATATGGCAATACCACTTGTGTAAGTTAGCAGCATCACACTGAAGTGAGAGCCACAAGCTTATCCATAAAGATTGTGATGGCTGGATGTGGTAGTACATGCCTGTAATCCCAGAGTTTGAGAGGCTGAGACAGGAGGATGGTGAGTTTGAAACCAGCCTGCACTACATAGTGAGTTCCAGACCAGCCTTGGCTGCATAGGGCAACCCTGTCTCAAAAAAATCTTTGCATCATCAGCTTCTTGTACCCATTTAACAAATAATAGATATTATGTAAATGTATGTGGGACAAATGAATCTGCCCTCCTCCTATTATCTCTCTCTGACTCTGCTGTTCCAGCAAGAGTGACAAGTAGTATGTAAGATGTGAAAGATTGAGAAATAATCATGTAGGCAAGTGCTATAAGAAAAGGGGAAAGATTATTGTGGACTGGGTTGGTTGAGGAAGACATATCTTTATGTCTTTGACTTAGGGCATGATCTAAATAGATTTAGAAAAGCAGGGAAAGAAGACACAGGATATTCCAAGTAGAGCAAAGGCTTGAAGAGGAGCAAAGTCACATAGGCAGAAATGTGCATGTCATGTTTAAGGAATGCTGAGTGACCACTTTATCTGAAAGAAAATATTTTTAAGGACATAGTAATGGCTAAGTTTGAAGCAGGGTTGAGAAATCCCAACTATATACTTCTCTGAAAAAATACTTTTGATGTTTTTCTAAAAATATGGTTGAAAGTGTTTGGAAAGTGATAAAGTATCACCTAGTGAAGAGTAATCTGGCAATCATGCTTAGAATGAATTAAAAAGTGACCAGAATGGATGGAGTGCACAGAACAAAGAGAATGAATGGTATAATCATGAACTAGAGAAAGCCTGGGCTGTAGATGTAATGGTGAGCATTGGGTAGGAAGCATTTATGCTCAGTGAGTACTTGAACTACTCAATCCTTGGAGGCAGCAAGAGGTGGATGCTAAGAAAGTCTATTCATTCCATAAACATTTGCGTGTTGTCAGGAGGTATGGGGGTTGTAGTTGAAGAGTAATACCAGAAAAGAAAGAGGATTAATACAGTGGGTCATGTATGATCAGTAGTAGCCAGTGATTCAGAGAAATAAAGGAAAGTGAGGTTGAAGTAAAAGGTATTGGACCTGACATTTAGGTAGGTGATAGTGACCATAGAAAACAGTTTTCAGTATCAAGGTAATAAACACAGAGTGTAGGGGGTTTAAGGCCTGAGTGGTGATGAGGCAATGGAAGATGTTAGAATTGGGGAATTATGAGAGTGCACAACTGTTTTTATATCAATTCTGTGACATCATTTGCCTTTTTTACTATGTTGGCCCTTGTACTGGTGGTACAAAAGCAATAATGGGTAAAATTGCTGAACCTTGGAAGTGAATCAAGACAACGGTGTGTACTTTACTAGTTGTCATTTAAAAAGAAGGCCAGTTTTACTTTAAAATACGCTTGGTGAGGTAGAAAAAATGATGAATTTTATTTAATCTTGACATTTGAGTACATATCGTTTTAATATTCTGTGTGATGAAAAAGAAAGTACACTTAAAGCACTTCTGCTGCACATTGTTGTCTTGAAAAAAGGCCCTTTCCTGTGAGCTCAATTAGCTACTTACACTATTTTTACTTGAATGAATGACTGGTACATAAGCTTTGTTCATTTAAACTTGTGTATTTAGCAGATGTTTTCATAAAAATGAATGAAGTGAGTATGTGACTTTAAGGAAATGACTGACAGTAATTTTGTAGCTTTTAGTTAAAAAATTCAATTTTTGGGAAAGTTGTACCACTTAAGCACCACTAAGAGCTTGATAACTTCCAAATACTTAGACTTTTCTGATAGAATCAGTGGTGATCTTAACAAATGTAATTAGAATACCCTTTTTATTTTAAAATAATTATAGATTCATAGGAAGTTACAAAAATATTAGGGGTCTGGTGTACTCTTCATCCATTTCCTCCAGTGGTAGCATCTTACATAAATTTAGTGCAACATAAAACTGGGAAATAGAAATGATACAATCCATAGACCATATTCTGATTTCATTAAATTTTACATGGATTCATTTTGTGTTTGTGTGTGTGTATAGTGTATAGTTCTATACAATTTTGTGACATGTGTACATTCATGTTAACCATACCTCCCCACCACAATCGAGGGGCATAACAGTTCCATCATCACAAAAATCCCTTTATAGTCATATCCATTCCCCCCATCTCTATCCCCAGACACCCAATAACCTATACTCATATCACCTCTATAATTTTTTCATTTTGAGAATGTTATATAAATGGAATAATACAGTATATAACCTTTTGATATTGGCTTTTTTTCACTCAGCATAATTCCTTTAGGATCCATCCAAATTGTTTAATAAATCAATAGTATGTTCTGTATTATTACTAAGTAGAACTCTATGAATGGATGCACCACAGTTTGTTTAGCCATTTGCTACTGAAGGAATTTGGGTTTTTTCCTCCCAATTTTTGGGAAATAAAATTGTAAATAAAATTGGCATAAATGTTGTGTATAGATTTTAGTCTATGTAAATTTTGTTTCTATGGGAAACAAATTGCCCAAGAATGTATTGCTGGATCAAATGGTAAGTGTATATTTAGTTTTTTTTTTTAAAAGAAATACCCAAAATGTTTTCTAGAGTAACCATGCCATTTTAATTCTTACCAGCAATATACAAGAAATCCCATTTCTTTGTACCCTTGCCAGCATTTAGTCATTTGGTATTTGACTATTTTTTAATTATAGTGGTTCTAAGAGACTTGCAGTGATATCTTATTGTGATCTTAAGTTATATTTCCTTAATGGCTAATGATGTTGAACATCTTTTCATGTATTATTTGCTATCTGTGTATCCCTTTATGTGAATGTTTGTTCATATCTCTTCTCCATTTTCTTTCTTTCTTTTTTTAACTGGCAATCTTGGAGTTTGAACTCAGAGCTTTGTGCTAGCTGAGCCACTGCCCCAGCTCTCTTGTCCATTTTCTTTTTTAATAAATTTTTTATTGGGGGAGGATTCATACTGACAATTCTGATTAGGCTTATATTGTACAATAGCTACATTGCCTCCATTGTCTGTCTCCCCCTTAGCCCCCTCCCTGTCCCACTTAAAGCAATTGCAAGAGGTTTCTTTGTTCTATTTCACATAGGTATATGAAGTCCATCTACTATATAACCTCATCTTAATCTCCTTAATTTACCTTCCCCCTTCCACTAGTACCCACCCCCACACGCTGCACCTATTTTACAGTCCTGTCTTTCATTATTAATATTTAAGTTGATGTTCAAAGTAATTTCTCAGTGTATCCCTGCTGTGGATATACTTTACTTTGGTCTGTTCAGCTCCTTCCATTACTCTCCCTTACCCCCTTACCTCCCACCCCCATTTTTCAACAACTTTCAATACACATCCTTATATCCTCTACCTTCACAGATGTTATGTTTTATATGACTGATGCTCTTTCATTCTCTTTTCCTTTCTTCTTTCCCCAAGTTCCATAGAATAGTTCCACTATTACTAACTGCTCTTCATTTAAGTTTGTATATGATCACGCTTCTTTTTGTGTATCTGTTTTATCTTTTGGATCTATGGGTATAAGAGAAAACATGTGACCTTTGTCTTTCTGAGCCTGGCTTACTTCACTTAACATGACAACCTCCAGTTGCATCTATTTATCTTCACACCACATGTCATTACTCTGTATGGTTGAGTAAAACTCCACTATGTATATATACCACATTTTCTTTCTCCATTCATCAGTTGTAGGGCACCTGTGTTTTTTCCAAAGCTTGGCTATTGTGAATAGTGCTGTGGTGAGCATCAGTATGCAGGTGTCTCTATTATATCCTGACTTACTTTCCTTTGGTAGATGCATAGATGCCCAAGAGTGGCATCACTGGGTCATATGGCAGTTCTATCCATAGCTTTTTGAGGAATCTCCATACTGCTTTCCATAGTGGTTGTACTAATTTGCACTTCCACCAACAGTGTATAAGGGTTTCTGTTTCGCCACATCCTTGCCAGCTTTTGTTGTTGTTTTTGCCCTCGAATATGACCATTCTAACTCAGGTGAGATGAGATCTAAGTGTTGTTTTGATTTGCATCTCTTTTGTAACCAGGGAAGTTGAACACTTCTTCATGTATTTACTGGCCATTTGTACATGTGGAAACGCAAAAGACCTCAAATAGCCAAAGCAATTCTGAGCAAAAAGTTCAATGCTGGAGGCATCACAATATCTGACTTCAAACTATACTACAGAGCCATAACAATGAATGCAACATGACATTGACACAAAAAGACAGGAAGACCAATAGATTAGAATAGAAGATCCAGACATAAACCCATGCATCTATAGCCAACTGATCTTTGACAAAGGAGCCCAAAACACGATGGAGAAAAGTCAGCCTGTTCAATAAATGTTGCTGGGAAAACTGGATATATCCACATGTAGAAGTCTGAGACTAGATCCCTGTTTTTTACCCTGTACCAAAATCAACTCAAAGTGGATCAAAGACCTTAATATAAGGCCTGAAACTTTGAAACAACTCCAGGAAGTAGTAGGAAATTCACTGGAACATATAAGTATATGGAACAACTTCCTAAGTAGAACTCAAAAGGCTCAGCATCTAAGAGAATGAATGAACAAATGGGACTGCATCAAACTAAAGAGCTTTTGCACAGCAAAAGAAGTAGTCACTAGACTCAAAAGACAGCCCAGAATGGGAGAAAAATCTTTGTCAGCTACTCATCTGATAAGGGACTAATATCCAGAATCTACAGGGAACTAAAAAAACTCAGCCCCCAAAGAGTCAACATCCCAATGAAGAAATGGGCATATGAATTCAATGGACTTCTTAAAGGAAGAGGTACAAACAGCCAGTAAATACATGAAGAAGTATTCTCTTCTCCATTTTCTAATAGGATTGTTTTATTATTTTTACTGTTTTTTTATTTTTGTATCCTAGACATGACTTATTTTTTAGATAAATGTTTGCAAAGAGCTTCTTCTACTGTGTAGTTTGTCTTTTTGTTCTTTTAATAGGGCCACAGAACAAAGGTTTGATGATGTACAATGTATCAAACTTTTTATGAATTGTGCTTTTGGTGTCATTCTCAGAACTCTATACCTAACTATAGGTACCTTCAAATTTCCGTATCAATATTAAGATCAGAATGTTGATTTCTGTAAAAGAAACAGAAGATAAGATGGAATTTGAATGGAAATTGAATTGAATTCATACAATAATTTGAGGACTATTGCCAACTCAACAACATTAAGTCTTCTGAACCATGAACATAGGATGTCTTTTCTTTTGCTTATGTCTTCTTTAATTTCTTTCAACAATGTTTTGTAGCTTTTAGTGTATAAGACTTACAGTTTACAGTTCTTTTGTTAATTTTATTCACATTTTTTGGGTAGTAATTCAAATGGAATTGATTTAAAATTTTTTTGGCATTGCTGGGGTTTGAACTCAGGGCTTTGCCCTTGCTAGACAGGTGCTCTACCACATGAGTCAAGCCTTCAGCCCTCTTTGCTCTGGTTATTGTGGAGATGGAGGTCTCACTTTTTTCCCAGGCCAGCCTAGGCCATGATCCATGTATTTTAGGCTTCCCACCATCACTGGGATAACAGGTATGTGCCACTATGCCCAGCTTTTTTCTGTAGAGATGGGTTCTTGCAAACCTGTTGGCCCTGGGCTCGTGTGGAACTGTGATCCTTCCAATATTAGTCTCCTCAACAAAATAATGGCAAACCGAATTCAACAACACATTAAAAAGATTATTCACCACGACCAAGTTGGCTTCATCCCAGGGATGCAGGGGTGGTTCAACATACGAAAATCAGTAAACGTAATAAACCACATTAACAGAAGCAAAGACAAAAACCACTTGAGCATCTCAATAGATGCAAAAAAGCCTTTGATAAGATCCAACACCATTTCATGATAAAGGCTCTAAAAAAACTAGGAATAGAAGGAAAGTACCTCAACATTATAAAAGCTATATATGACAAACCTACAACCAGCATTATACTTAACGGAGAAAAACTGAAACCATTCCCTCTAAAATCAGGAACCAGACAAGGATGCCCACTATCTCCACTCCTATTCAACATGGTACTGGAATTCCTAGCCAGAGCAATTAGGCAAGAAGAAGGAATAAAAGGAATACAAATAGGTAAAGAAACTGTCAAAATATCCCTATTTGCAGGTGACATGATCCTATACCTTAAAGACCCAAAATGCTCTACTCAGAAGCTCCTATACACCATCAATAGCTACAGCAAGGTAGCAGGATATAAAATCAACATAGAAAAATCATTAGCATTTCTATACACTAATAATGAACAAACTGAAAAAGAATCTATGAAAACAATTCCATTTACAATAGCCTCAAAAAAATCAAATACCTTGGTGTAACCCTAACAAAAGATGTGAAAGACCTCTACAAGGAAAACTATACACTTCTGAAGAAAGAGATTGAGGAAGACTATAGAAAGTGGAGAGATCTCCCATGCTCATGGATTGGTAGAATCAACATATTAAAAATGTCTATACTGCCAAAAGTAATCTACATGTTTAATGCAATTCCCATCAAAATTCCAGTGACATTCATCAAAGAGATTGAAAAATCTACCGTTAAATTTATATGGAAACACAAGAGGCCACAAATAGCCAAGGCAATACTCAGTCAAAAGAACAATGCTGGAGGTATCAGGATACCTGACTTCAAACTATATTACAAAGCAATAACAATAAAAACAGCATGGTACTGGCACAAAAACAGACATGAAGACCAGTGGAACAGAATAGAGGACCCAGATATGAAGCCACACAACTATAACCACCAACTTGTCTTTGACAAAGGCTCTAAAAATATACAATGGAGAAAAACTAGCCTCTTCAACAAAAACTGCTGGGAAAACTGGTTAGCAGTCTGCAAAAAACTGAAACTGGATCCATGTATATCACCCTATACCAATATTAACTCAAAATGGATCAAGGATCTTAATATCAGACCCCAAACTCTAAAGTTGATACAGGAAAGAGTAGGAAATACTCTGGAGTTAGTAGGTATAGGTAAGAACTTTATCAATGGAATGCTAGCAGCACAGCAACTAAGAGGTAGCATAGATAAATGGGACTTGATAAAACTAAAAAGCTTCTGCTCATCAAAAGAAATGGTCTCTAAACTGAAGAGAACACCCACAGAGTGGGAGAAAATATTTGCCAGCTACACATCAGACAAAGGACTGATAACCAGAATATATAGGGAATTTAAAAAACTACATTCTCCCAAAACTAATGAACCAATAAAGAAATGGGCAAGTGAACTAAACAGAACTTTCTCAAAAGAAGAAATTCAAATGGCCAGAAAGCACATGAAAAGATGCTCACCATCTCTAGCAATATAGGAAATGCAAATTAAAACCACACTAAGTTTCCACCTCACCCCTGTTAGAATAGCCATCATTAGCAACACCACCACCAACAGGTGTTGGCGAGGATGTGGGGAAAAAGGAACCCTTTTACACTGCTGGTGGGAATGTAAAGTAGTACAACCATTCTGGAAAAAAATTTGGAGGCTACTTAAAAAGCTAAACATTGATCTATCATATGATCCAGCAATACCACTCTTGGGGATATACCCAAAAGACTGTGACACAGGTTACTCCAGAGGCACCTGCACACCCATGTTTATTGCAGCACTATTCACAATAGCTAAGTTATGGAAACAGCCAAGATGCCCCAGTACTGACGAATGGATCAAGAAAATGTAGCTATACACAGTGGAATTTTATGCAGCCATGAAGAAGAACGAAATGTTATCATTCGCAGGTAAATGGATGGAATTGGAGAACTTCATTCTGAGTGAGGTTAGCCTGGCCCAAAAGACCAAAAATCGTATGTTCTTCCTCATATGTGGACATTAGATCAAGGGCAAACACAACAAGGGATTGAACTTTGATCACAATATTAAAGTGAGAGCACACAAGTGAGATATGACGATAGGTAAGACACCTAAAAAATTAGCAAGCATTTGTTGCCCTCGACATAGAGAAGCTAAAGCAGATACCTTAAAAGCAACGGAGGCCAATAGGAGAAGGGGACCAGGAGCTAGAGAAAAGGTTAGATCAAAAAGAATTAACCTAGAAGGTAACACACATGCACAGGAAATTAATGTGAGTCAACTCCCTGTATAGCTATCCTTATCTTAACTAGCAAAAACCCTTGGTCCTTCCTATTATTGCTTATACTCTCTCTTCAACAAAATTAGAGATAAGGGCAAAATAGTTTCTGCTGTGTATTGAGTGGGTGGGGGGAGAGGGAGGGGTTGGAGTGAGTGGTACGGGAGGGGTTGGAGGCAGGGGGGAGTAATGACCCAAGCACTGTATGCACATATGAATAAGAAAAAAAGAAAAGAATATATGTGTACTTATTATAGGAAGAGTATAAAAAACCAAGGAGGAGTACATTGGAGGAGTTTGATAAAGAGGAGGGATGTATAAACCAGAAAGAGATGGAAATGAATCTGGTCAGGTGTATATGTAGATAAACAATGTCTATCCCGCTGTAGTACCTGCTGTATGAGTCACTGTTCTGTCCTAGAGATAAAAAAAGTAATTACATTAACATCTGGTACCTCTCTTATAGAAACTCAAGATAAGTTTTGTGGGAAACACAGGTGCACGAACAGATGCATCACAACAGGGTAATTGCTTTAGAAGAAATATGAATGAAGTTGCACAGTAAACCAAAGGATGAGTGGGTAACTATGCTGTGAAAATTAAGATGATTGTGAGGGAATTGGGTATATAGCTTGGTGGTAAAGTGCTTGCCTACTATACATGAAGCTCTGGAATTTTCAAAAAAAGACTGTTAATTTTTCTGGGATGGAAAGGGACAAAAGTATTTTAAATTATAGAAGAGAATTAAATGCTGGCATAAGGGGAAGCTACTGATAATTTTTTTTAAAAATCAAGGTGGCAGATGAAGTAATTTTTGGAGGGGTGTGGCAGGAGTGTATGTGTGGTATGTTTTGGGAGACTGGAAGAAATGACAAAGCATTTAACCATCTTTGTGGAAAATATAAAAACAAAGAAGGAAATTAATTTTTACTGAGCATCTACTATATGTTTGATATAGTACCTATCGGTAGCTGCAATGTTTTCGATTGCTGGGCTGCATTGAGGGTTCAGTAAACAGCATAAATTTGTAGTAGATTCATTCAGTGAGGTTTACTGTCTTTAGATTTATTTTATTGTCATCATCACTTAGTAGAATGGTCAGTCTAGTATTTAATTACCTATGTAGTGGTCATAATACATTATTGTTGACAAGCAGTTCAAACCCAACTTTTTCTTCTAAGGAAGGGCAAACCTAAGGCTCTTGATCAACCAATATGTTATAATACTTTATAGATCTGCTAAGATATTTCATGGAAGTTTCATTTCTTTGCTGGTACTAAATAGCATATAGGAACAAGTGGTGTTTTATTCCTTTATTTTAGTTCTTGACACTGATTGTAGTTTTGACTATCAAAAATACCTCTTTCTTTCCTTACTTCCTTCCTCCCTTCCTCCCTCCCTCTCTCTCTGAGCCCCCTCCTTATCTCTTTCTCTTTTTCTTTCTCCCTTCCTTCCTTCCTCCCTCCCACCCTCTCTCCTTCGCTTTTATCAAATCCAGAACTTTGTGCATGCTAGGCAAGTGCTCTAACACTGAACTATAGTCCCAGACTACTCCAGTGTTCACTTTTTTTGGTGGTACTGGGATTTGAGCTCAGGGCCTCACTCCACCAGCTCTCAGCCCCAATGTTCACATTTTTGTATACTGTGTTACTATTAATAAAATATTTTTGCATCAGTTATTTCGCTTGATCCTCATAAGATCAATCCTATGAGGTAGACATTACAATTCCTATTTTGTATTTAAGAAAACTGAGACTCAAAGAGATTATAACTTGCCTAAGATCACTGAGCAAATAAGTATAAGACCTAGAAATCCAAAACCCATATCATTTTCACTACATCAATATAGGTAGGACCTCATCACAGATCTAATGAATCACATTCTCTAAGTGGGTGAAACTTGGCTATGTGACTGTGACACTCACCAAAGGCTATGGCACTACACCATGCTGCTTCTTCTTCCTCTCTTTCCATTTACCTCTCCATCTCTCCTTCTCCCTTTCTCCCTCTCTCCCTATCTCCCTGTGTGTCCCTCTCCCCCCATCTCTTTCTCCTCATCTTCACCCCTCTGTCCCCAAGGCCTCACAATGCTAGACCAGTGTTTTACCACCGAGTTATACTCCCGGCCCTGCCTCTTATTTAAGACTTCTTTTATTTGAGTTTTCTCTTGGGTTTAAAATACTGGGTTTTTGCCCCAAGAGATAAACAACTATTCAGAACTAACTTGAATTATTAGAACTTTGATTTCTGTAGAATAAAATCTGAGCAATGGTGAACATTTTATTTGAGCACTAAAGACTCATATTGTTATATATGTTAAAGAACAAAAAGCATCATTCTCTAATATGGAGTTCATCACTTGGCATTTCTCTTTAATAATAAGATTTTCTCCTCTGGGGATGTATCTTAGTCATGGAGAGCTTGCCTATAATGCACAAGGCCCTGGATTCCACTCCCACCATCACATGCAAAAAAAAAAAAAAAAGATTTTCTCCACTGTGAATAAGGAATCAACCAGCAGGTATTCATTAAATGTTCACTGTATGGATGAGAGTATTATTATTTTGTAATCTGTATAGATGGAGAATTGGCTTATTTTTTTCTGGCAGTACTGGGGTTTGAACTCAGGGCTTCAAGCTTGTTCGGCAGGTGCTCTACTGTTTGAATCATTCTTCCAGCCTGAGAATTGGCTTATTGAGGCTTCTGTGTTAACAATTTGTTTTTCTTTTGATCAAGATCTAAAATTAAAGCCTTAAAGTAGTTTATCTACTTAGCAAGATGTTAAGGTTTATATGTATCAGGTTGATAGTGGAGAAAACTACAGAGAGTTTTGCATTTTACTTTTTTTGGTACTAAGGATAGAACTCAGGGATGCACCTATGCTCTACCACTGAACTACAGCCCCAACATTTCACTCTTCATCTTTTCTTCTCTCTACTCATTTTTTTTGTGTGTGCCTTGGATGGAAACTCAAGGTCTCAAGCATGGTAGGCAAGTGTTCTACCACTGATCTATCTCTCCAGCCCCTCAATCCTTTTCTCATTCAGAGCACAAGAATATTTGACATCACATAAAGAAGAGAGAAGAAAATAGCAAATGTAGGATTTTCCTTCTCTTATAAAGTACTTTTATGCCAGGCATGGTGATACTCATTTGTAATCCCAGCACTCAGGAGGCTGAGGCAGGAGGATGTAGTGTTTGAGGTCAGTCTGAACCTCACAGCAAGACCCTATCTCTAAACAAAAACTAAAAGAAAGTACTCTTTGAAATTACATTATTTTTAAAATTTATTTTTATCTTTTCTTATTCTCCTTTTGCCCTCTTTTAAACAAATTTAATAGGTTTCATCATTCTGTTTCATACATACATATAAAATACTTTGATCATATTCATCCACCCACTCACCTTCTCATTTTTTTCTTCCCCCTTCTGTTGGTCCCCCTCAACAGTCCCCCTGTTTTATACTTGTGTCATTCTTTCTTTAAAGTGTAGATTGTGCATATGAGAGGGAACATGTGATAATTGTTTATCTCAGTCTGGCTTATATCACTTAACATGAATGATTTCCAGTTCTGCCTATTTTCTGGATAATGTCTGGATGACCTATCTATTGGTGAGAATAGGGTATTAAAATCACCCACTATTATTGTGTTGGAATCTATATGTGTTTTTATGTCCAGTACTATTTGCTTTATAAATTGTGTGCACCAACATTTGGTGCATATGTTTATAATTATTGTCTCCTACTGGATTGTTCCCTTTATTGATATGTTTGTCTTTGCTAGTAAGGTGTGTATCTTGTAGGCAACAAATGGTTGGATTTTGTTATTTAATCCAATCTGCCAGTCTGTCTTTTTTTATTGTTTTATTACTCATATGTGCATACAAGGCTTGGGTCATTTCTCCCCCCTGCCCCCACCCCTCCCTTACCACCCACTCCACAGTCTTTTTATTAGAGAATTGAGACCATTAACATTCAGAGTTGTTATTGTTATTGTATTGGTTTTGTGGTGCTTGATTCTTCCTTATGCCCTGTTCACTTAGCTACTTGTCTAGTGAGATTTATTCTTTCCTGTATTTTCCTGCTTGCATTTGTCTTTTTCTTCGTGTAGGATTCCTTTAAGTATCTTCTGCAGCACTGATTTAATGGTTGTGAATTGCTTTAGTTTTTGTTTCTCCTTCAATTATGAAAGATAGCTTTGCTGCATCCAATAATCTAAGCTGGCAGTTATTTTCTTTCAGGGCTTGAAATACACAATTCCATGCCCTCCAGCTTTTCTATTATACTGATGGATTTGCCTTTACAGGTGACTTGTTTCTTTCTTGCAGCTTTAAATATTCTTTCCTTGTTCTCTATGCTTAATGTTTTAACTTAATATGACATGGGGACATTCTTTTCTGGTCTTGTCTGTTTAGAGTCCTAAAAGCCTCTTGTGCCTGGATGACCGTCTGTTTCTCAAGATTTGGAAAGTTTTCTATTATTTTAATGAATATGTTTTGATGCCTTTAGCTTATACTTCTTCTTCTTTTATGCCCATAAGTCATGGGTTTGGTTTTTTAATGGTGTGCCAGAGATCTTGCATGTTCTATTGGCACTTTTTTGATTTTTTTTCCCCTCTATCTCCATCTGCATGTTCTAATACATCTACCTTGTTTTTAAGCATTGATACTCTTATCTTCAATTTGATGCAGTCTCCTGGATCAAATTTTCTATTTTTTTTTCTTTTTGAGTTACTGAGCTTTTCATTTCCAGGATTTCAATTTATTTTTTTCAGAATTTTTATATCTATTTAATTCCTCTTTCATGTTCTACATTGTTGTCTTTCTTTCATTCAGCTCTTTATTCAAGTTTTCCTGGAATTCATTCAGGTGTTTATTTGTGTTCTCTTTAATTTCATTGATCATTCTTCACTTTTTTTTTGGTGGTACTGGGGGTTTGAACTCAAAGCCTCTCACTTGCTAGACAAGTGCTTTACCACTTGAGCCACACCTCTAGCCCTTTTTGCTTTTAGTTATTTTTCAGATAGTCTCATGCTTTTGCTCAGGGCTGACCTTGAACTGCATTCTTCCTTCCTTTGCCTCCTGTGTAATTGGAATTACAGATGTATACCACCATGCCCAGGTTGTTTGTTGATATGGGGGTCTCAATAACTTTTTCCCAGGCTGGCCTCTAACTTTGATCCTCCCTATCTCCACCTTCCAACGAACTGGAATTATAGCTGTGCACCACTGTACCCAGCTATCAGCTAAATTCTTAAGTGTTTGAAACATACCTTTTCTAAAAGTACTTCAATAATGTGTGATTGATGTTTTGTTTATTTGGCAATATTCAGTTATAGAGTGGTAGAGCTAACAAGAATTGTATAGATAATCTAGATGAGGAAAGTGAAGCTAGGAGAGCTTAAGACTGAAGGTTACACATAATGACTGGCAAAGTGGCTCTTCTAGCTTCAAGATGAAATTGCATTAATTTGCCTTTCATAGTGGATATTCATAACAGTTCAGACTATAAGGTTATTGTGAGTTTGTTTTAGGACAATAGACTGCTCTTTAACTTAATTCTTTTAATATGAAGATAAGTAGAAGAGCTATATAAGTCAGAAAAGCATCTATTAAACATGGTATTATGTCATAATATAGTAACATAAGGTAGTACACCAGTTTCTGTATTTCCTGAAAAAGTAAATGACTTTCACTCATTTAGTATCAACTCTGTGTTATCAAAGATTCTTACCACTTATTCTCTGTATTTTGACCTGCCTGTTATGTTTCTTTAGACCAATTGGCATTGTTTAAAAAAAAGATTAGAAAGCAAAACAAGACTTTGTTTTATTTATTTATTTTTATTATCATATTATTGTTGTATGGGCATACATTGTGACATTTACAAAAGTGCTTACAATATGCCTTAGTTAAATTCACTCCCCATCATTCTTCTTTATCCCCCCATCACCCATTCTTAGAAGTTTCAACAGGTCTCATCTTTCCATTTTCGTACATAAGTGCATAATATTTCCACCATATTCACTCTTCTATACCCTATCCTTATATCCTCCCCCTCCCACTGCTACCAACCCCCGAAGGACCTCTTTTACCTTCCTGTCTTTCATTGTTGAAAAAGACATTTTTGTTTGTTTAAGATAGCTATATAGAGAGTTTCATTATGACATTTCTATGTATTTATGTATTATATCCCAAATTGGTTCAGCTCCCTTTATTTTTCTCCTTTCTACCTTAGTCCCCTTCATATGGTGATTTTAACAGGTTTACAAATTCTGTATTCATTCTTGAATAGAAAGTAGATCAGTCATATTCATCTTCTTTACTTCCTTCCAAAAGGAGACTTTGAAGCATTAGTTAAAATACATTAGAATTGATTTAAGAGACAAATACCTTGTCATTTAATTTTAATCAATTAATTTGACATTCTCTTTTTCAGGCAGTTATTCAAGGGAATTTCCAAAGAGCATCTATACTTGCATTGCGTTGTAAAGATATGTTGATGAAGCTTCCCAAAATGGTGAGTAGAATTTCTGCATTTATTCTCAAAAGTGTTTGAAATTATGATATATCAAGTCCTGGAAGAATCATTACTACTGCATTAAATCTTTTGGAGATTCTATTTGAGATCAGCTTAGCTAATCTTTTAAAATATTTTACTTGCTTTGTTGTTTACCAGAAAGCACATTTGAAAAAGTAATATGGGTTATTTCTTAAAATTTGTTTGCTTTCCTTTTATAGTCAAATCATTTTGATTATATTTCCTCCATATTTCATGCTACACAAGTGAAGGAAAGAAAAAATGAGTTTATTTTTCTACTGACAAGGTTAAAGCAGTGAATTGTGTCACCACCACAGTACTTTTCTATATTGGGATTTGGAGGTGTGAGAGAATTGATAGGATTAAGCCTATTTTCTTGACTGGATCTCATCAAATTTTCTAAATACAGCCTTTTGCTTTTCTACTATATCTCCCTTTTCCATTCTGTCTTTTTTTTCAGTGCTTATGCCTACTTTAGTCTTCACTTTTGTGGAGGGATTTAATAACATAGTTGAATATTAGGGAGAATGTTCCCAGGGTTCAATACATTGTACCACCTTGTGAGAATGTTCTTACTTTCCCCCAAATTCTATTTAGGGTAGAACTTACTTCAGTAAATACTTATATGTTGCCTATTATGTGCCAGGTGCTTTTCTAGGCTTTAGGAATTTTTTAAATAATGTCATATTTGCAGGAAAAATACAAGAATAGTACAGAGAACACTATATAGCTTTTGCTCAGAGACTCCACATTCAAGTTTTCCATTAATGATCTATATAAAAAGTGGATTCAATCTAGCATTATACAGTTTAGTCTCCTTCAAACTTGAATACTTCTTCATTCTTGCCTTGACATTCATGATCTTGACAGTTTGTAGAACATGACTTGATCTTGAATTTGTTGTCAGATAACCACAGAAGATATTCTATGTTCTCTTCATGCCGTCCTAGTGGGTGGCATACAGGATTGATGTATCTTATTATTGCTTAAGGTAATTTTGATCTTTTAATTAAGATGGTGTGTTCCAGGTTTTTGTACTATAAACTTAAGCAAGTGGGGGCCCCTGGGCGGCGCGGCGCCCCATACCATTGTCCGGGCTGCGTCAGCGGGCTGGCGACGGTCCCAGTGCCTGCCTGCCTACCCGCCTGCCCGCCTGCCTGCCTGCCCGCAGCCGGCTCCGCGCTCCACTTGGCTCTGCCGGCATCCACTCTGCCGAGACATTATTTCTTAATATATGTTTTCAGCACCATGCTTTCTCTTGACACATAATTATTACCCAGAGTCTTTACCCATAGTTTGTATCATTGTGTTATATAGTCTAGGGGTTTAAACAATTGTATAATGACATGTATTTACCATTAAAGTATCATAAGGAATATTTTCACTGCCAGATCTGCTGTGCTCTGTCTGTTCTCTCTCTTGTCCCTAGCCCCTGGAAGCCACTGATCTTTTTAATATCTCAACAGTTTTACCTTTTTCCGAAGGTCATGTAGTTGAAACCACACAGTATGTTACCTTTTCAAATTGGCTTTTTTCTCTTAGTAATGTGCATTGTGTTTTTATGGCTTTGATAGTTCACTTCTTTTTGGCACCCAGTTATATTCCATTATCATAGAGGTCTGAGGATGTAGCTCAGTAATGGAGTACCACAAACAAAACAAAACAAAATAGTATCTTATTTTCTGGATATTCCACAGTTTACTTATTCATTCATCTACTTACTTAAGGACATCTTGGTTGCTTCCACGTTTTGGCAATTATGGATAAAACTGCTATAAATATATGCAGGAGTTTGTGTAAATCTTAAGTTTTCAACTACTTTGGGTAAATACCAAGGAGTGTGAACGTTGGATAGTATGGTAAGAGGATGTTTGTAACAAAGTACCAAACTGTTTTGCAATGTGGCTGTAACATCTTGCATTCCCACCAGAAATGAATGAGTTTCTGTTGCTCCACATACATACCAGCATTTGGTATTATCAGTGTTCTGGATTTTGGACATTCTAATAGATGTGCTCATTGTTGTTTTAATTTGTATTTCTGTAATGACATATGATATGGAACATCTCTTCATATACTTATTTGCCATCTTTATATCTCCTTTGGTAAAGGGTCTGTTAAAAGTCTTTGGCACATTTTTCATCATTTTGTGTATTTTCTTATTGTTAACTTTTAAAAATTCTTTGTATATTTTGGATAATAGTCCTTTATCATATGTCTTTTGCAAAGATTTCTTCCCAGTCTGGGGCTTCTGTTTCCATTCTCTCATTTCTGTTCTCTCAAAGAACAGACATTTTAAATTTTAATAAAGTCAAACTTAATTATTTATTTCATGGATCATGCCTTTAGTGTTGTATTAAAAAGTCATTATTAAATCCAGTGTTATATACATTTCCTTCTCTGTTATGTTCAAAAAGTTTTATATTTTTGTGTTTTACATTTAAGTCTGGAACCTATTTTGGATTAGTTTTTGTGAATGTAATAAGATCTGTATCTAGATTAATATTTATCTAAGTAGGTGTTCAGTTGTTCCAGCACCCTTTGTTGAAAAGACTGTATTTTCTTCATTATATTGCCTTTATTCATTTGTCAAAGATCAGTTGACTATATAGATATATGTGGATAAATTTTTGGGGTCTCTTTTTGTTCTGTTGCATCAATCCATTTATTTAATCTTTATTTTTTTATGGTACTGGGGCATTTATCTAACTTTTTGCTGGTACCACACTAACTTATTACTGCAGCTTTATAGTAAGTTGTTTTTTGTTAGCATATATTAATTGTTCAAAGGGGTTTCATTGTTGTATTTCCATACATGCATTTTGATCATATTCACCCTCTCTATTACTCTACCTTATGTCCCTTCCCAATTTTTCCTCCCGCTTTTTAATGTAATTTTAATGGGTTTCATTATTCTAGTTTCATAATGCAAATAATGTACTTCGGTCATACTCACTCCATATAACCCTCTTCTTTTGCTCTCCCTGCTCCTGTTTGCCCCACCGCCAGCATTTCCTCTTCCACATTTATGTCATTTATTTCATTTTTTAGGTATAGATTTTACATATGAGAGAAAACATGCAATATTTGTCTCTCAGAGACTGGCTTTTTTCACTTATCATGATCTCCAGTTCCATCCATTTCTCTACAAATAACATAATTTCCTTCTTAATGTCTGAGTGATATTCCATTGTGTATATATACAACATTTTTAATCCATTCATTGGTTGATGGGCACCTAGGCTGATTCCGTTGCTTGACTATTGTGAATTGCACTGCAATAAACACAGGTGTGCAGGTATTTCCATTATATGCTGACTTCACATTCCTTATGATGTATGCTCAGGAGCGTTATAGGAGGATCATATGGTAGTTTTATTTTCAGTTTTTTGGACCCTCCACACTGATTTTCAGTGACTGCACTAATTTATATCCCTGTCAATAGTACATAAGGGCTCTTTCCCCACCACGTCCACCAGCCCTGCCAACATTTATTGTTATTTGTTTTCTTTGTTTTGGCAGTGCTGGGGTTTGAACTCAGGTCCTCACGCTTTCTAGACAGATGCTCTAGCACTTGAGTCACTCCTGCAGCCCTTTTGTTATTTGTTTTCTTGATGATAGTCATCTAGACTGGAGTGAGATGGCATCTCAGTGATGTTTTGATTTATTTCCTTTATGATGAAGAATGTTAAACATTTCTTTATGCATTTATCAACCATTTTTATTTCTTTTGAGAACTGACTGTCCAATTCATTTGCCAACTTATTAATTGGGTTATTTGTTCTTTTGGTGTTTAATTTTTTTAGCTTTTTATATATTCTGGATATTAATCCTTTGTCTGATGAATAGCTTACAAAGATTTTCTCCCATTCTGTGAGTTATTGCTTGATTCTGGAAATTGTTTCTTTTGATATGCAGTAGCCTTTTAATTTGATGCAATCCCATTTGTCAATTTTTGCTGTTACTTCCTGAGCTATAGAAGTCCCATTCAGAAAATTGTTGCCTATCCCTATATCTTGAAGTGTTTTCCCTATGGTTTCCTGTAGTAGTTTCAAAGTTTCAGGATTTGCATTAAGGTCTTTGATCCATTTTGAATTGATTTTTGTAGTCTTCTGCATATGGATATCCAGCTTTTCCCAATAACATTTGTTGAAGAGGCTATTTTTTAGTGAGACTGCAGTTTGGATTCAGGGCTTTATTCTTACAAAACAGGTACACTACTGCTTGAGCCACACCTCTGGTCCATTTTGCTCTGGTTATTTTGGAGATGGGGGTCTGACAAACTATTTTCTAGATCTGGTCTTGAACTACGATCTTCCTGATCTCAGCCTCCCAAGTAGATAGGATTATAAGCGGGAGCCACTGGCACCCAGCAAATGGTTGATTCTTGTTTTTTAATCCAATCCACTAATTTTTGTTCTTCTATTGGAAAATTGAGACAACATTCAGGGTTATTATTTAAAAGTATGTAGTAAGTCCTTCCATTTTGTGTTTTTTTTAGTGTTTCATTTTCAGTCCTTATCTATTTATCCGGTGAGATTTAGTGTTTCCCGTATTTCAGTGTGTAGCACTCATTTAAGTCTCTTCTGCAGTTCTGGCTTAGAATTACTTTATGAATTACTTTATGAATTCTGGTTATGAATTACTTTAGTTTTTGTTTACTATGGAAGATTTTTTATTTGTTTTTCAATTATGAGAGATAGTTTTACTGGGTACAGTAATCTAGGTTGGCAGTCATTTTTTTCAGGGCTTGAAAGATATCATTCTATGTCCTCTTGCTTTTAGTTTCTATGGACAAATCTGCTGTTATTCAGCTGGATTTGCCTTCATCTGTGATTTGATGTTTCTATTTTTTCTTTCCTTATTTGTTTACTCAATGTTTTAAGTATAGTATGACATGGAGTGGTTCCTTTCTTATCTTGCCAGTTTTGTGTTGTAAAAGCCTCCTGTACATGAATGACTGTCTCTTCCCCAAGATTTGGGAAAATTTTCTATTATTTTATTTCGTATGCTTTCTATACCTTTAGTTTTGTGCCTCTTTTCTTTCTCTGTGTCCATGATTTGTAGGATTGGTCTTTTAATGGTGTCCTAGAGGTCTTACATGTTCTGTTCATGTTTTCTTAGTTTTTTGAACTCATTTACCTTGTCTTCAACTTGATCTAGTATGTTGGAGAGGCTTTCAACTGAGCTTTTCTTTTTAATTTGACTTGTGGAGCTTTTCATTTCTAAAATTTCAATTTGATTTTTTTCAGGATTTCTATAGCTTTTTTGAATTCCTCTTTCATATCCTACATTGTCTTCCTTATTCATTCAGTTGTTTTTTTGTACTCTCTTGGAATTCATTCAGACGTTTATTCCTATTCTCTTTAATTTTGTTGATCATTCTTAGAAGCCTTCTGTTGAATTCTTTGTCTGAGACTTCATTCACTTCACTATCATTGGAGTTCATAATTGTGAAATTGTTGACTTTTGGAGGAGTCGTTATCTTGTTTTTAAACATTTCTTGGGATTTGCACATCTTAAGCCAAGTCATTGGTTGGAGGTTTTATCTACCTGTAGACTTTCAGTTGAAGTACTGCAGGACTGCATAGTGGTAGGGGTGATGTGCAGTTTCTTACCATCAGGTTGATCTCCAGTACTACTCAAAAGGAAACTAGCTGGAGTCTCTTGTTCCTAGTGTACAGCTTGGTGCTGTATGTGGGCTGAGGGTGAGGCCAGTGAAGAGTCAGTTGTCTGCTTTAGGACTGCTTTCATTTTGGAATCATCCTTTCTTTGTTTACCGGGAACTGCTGCTGACCACAAGGAGCTGCAAAGTCTGTGGACTGAGCTGGTTCAGACTTGTTGCACAAGCTCCTCAGTTTGTGCTCTAAGGGGCATCAAGTGTCCAAGCCTAGGGATGTCCCCCAAATTTGTTGGAGGGTGGGTGGAGCAAACCAAGTACTGAGTTCTGTATTAAAGTGGGGGAACTGAGGGACTCATACATGGTGCCTGCCATTTTCAGTGCTTTCAGACTCCATGCAACAGTTAACCCCCTACAGAGGAAGGAGGCTGGGGGAATTCTGTGGTCCTCAGGACCTGGGCTCAGAGTTCTCTGAGTCTTGCCTAGAACAACCCCCCATGAAACTGGGAAGCAGAGGCAGAGCAGTCTGCCAGCCTCAAGCTGGGTGCTCTGTTTCCATATTGATCCTCAGGTGATGGAGCTCTCTCCTTGCTATATAGGGCAGGGCCACTGACCACCATGCCCATCACTGCCCAAGCGCCCTCCTGCTTAAACTTCTCAGAGGGTCTATGTCAGACCTTCCCCCTCTCCAAAATCCCTCTCATGGCAATCTACCACCCACACACTTTAAGAGGGTGTCTCCGGGCTCCCTAAACCATGATTATTCTTTGTGTTCAGGTCCTCAGAGTCCCTTAGTCTCAGACAATAGACCCTCATCTCAAGATGGCACCTGGCTACAACACTCAGAGATACACATAGTGACAAAATGTATTTCCTCTCTAATGCTAGCCTTCCAAGCCAGCAGTCACCATCATACCAAGTCCCCACACTGGGCTGAAGGCTTGCCAGAAGTGTGGGCTTATCTCACAGCTAAGTCTGCTAATATGTTCCCAAGGCTCAGCTTTGCCATTGTGTTTCTGGCTTCCCCACCTCCCCAAGGGATGGGTTTGTGGCTGCAGACTGTTTCCTACTTTTCTCTGATGTTTTTCTGTTTCCCCATGCTTTTCAGCTATTCTGTCCCTCTTTTGTGATTCCAGATGCTCTTCCTATCTTTCTGTCTTCAGAATATAGTTTCAGTTACCCTGACTTTCCTCATTCCCAAAGTTATACAGAGGAAGCTTCTAACCCATCTTGCCCCTCCTTTACAATAAGTGTTGAAGTCAGGTTGCATTAATCCTCAGACTTTGTTCTCTTTCAATACTATCTTAGCTTTTCTGGGTCCTTTGCTCCTCTATATAAACTTTGGAATCGAATTTTTAATATCCACATAATAACTTGTTGGGATTTGTTTATTTATTTAGGTGGCACTGGGGTTTGAATTCAGAGCCTCACACTTGCTATGCAGGCACTCTACCACTTGGGCCACTCCACCAGCCCTGGAATTTATTTTTAATTTTGATTGTTGAGACAGGGTCTCACTATGTAACCCAGGCTGATCTTGAACTTGCTACGTAGCCCAGAGTGGCCTCAAATTCATGATCTTCTTACCTCAGCCTCCTGAATGCTAGTACAACAGCCACCATGCCCAGCCTTTTTCTGGGATTTAAATTGAAATTGCATTGAATCCATAGATGAAGTTGGGAAGAATTGACACCTCACTATTATTTATTCATCTTATCCATGAGTATGTAATATTTCTCCATTTATTTAATTCCTCCTTGATTTTGTTCATCAGAATTTTGTAGTTTTATTTGTGTATATCATGTATATATTCTACTAGATTTATACTTAAGTACTTTTTGTGTGCTAATGTAAATGGTGTTTTGGGATTTCTTTGTGTGTGAGGGTGGGGATTGAATCCTGGACCTTGCACATGTTAGAAAAGTGCTCTATCAATGAGCCATATCCAAGCCTGGAATTGTGTTTTTAATTTCAAATTCTTCTCATTCATTGCTATTGCATCAGAAAGTGTTTTGCTTTTGTATATTAATCTTTTATACTGCAACTTTGCTGTAATTGTCCATTTTTCCAGAAGTTTTTTGTCAATTATTTTGGATTTTCTACATAGACTTTCATGCCTTCTGCAAATAGTTTTATTCCTTCTTCCTAATTTGTATTCCCACCCCCATTAAAAATTGAGACAGTGTCTTTCTGTGAATCTCAGGCTGGCCTTGAACTCACTATCCTCCTGTCTCTACCTCCCAAATTCTGGCATTCCAGGTGTTTGCCACCATACCCAGATCTCAATCTGCATACCTTTTACTTCCTTTTCTTGTCTTATTGCATTAGCTAGGACTTTCAGTATGATATTGGGAAGCAATGATAAGAGGGGGACTCCTTTCCTTGTTCCTGATGTTAGTGGGAAAGCCTCAAATTTCACACTATTGAGTATGATGTTAGCTGCAGTTGTCTTGTAGATAGTCTTTATCAAGTTGAGGATAAGCTTTCTGAGAGTGTTCATCATGAATAATGTTAGATTTAGTCAAATGTTTAGGCTATCAAACTTCTGAAAATAGGGTTGTTCAGAGTGTTCCTCTGTTACCTTTTTTAATGTCCATAGGATCTTTAGTGATATCTGCTCTTTCATTTTTGGTATCAATAATTTAAGTCCTCTCTCTTTTTCTTACCCTACCTAGTAGGTTATCAGTCTTTTCAAAGTACCAGCTTTTGGTTTCACTGATTTTTCTCCATTGATTTCCTGTTTTTGATTTCATTGATTTCAACTCAGATTTTTATTATTCATTTTCTTATTCTTATTTTGGATTTAATTTTCACTTCTTTTTCTAGTTTCCTAAGGTGGAAGCTTAAATGCTTGATTTTAGATATGTTTTCTTTTCTAATATAGGCATTCTATCCTATAAATTTCACTCTGCTGCTTTCCTGCATCTCAGAAATTTTGTTTTCATTTTCTTCCTATTTCTTCTTCTTTTTTCTATTTTTTTTTAGATAGTTTTGTTATATAGCCCATGCTGGCCTTGAACTCATGATTCTCCTTTTGCCCCTTGAGTGCTGGGATTACTGGTATGTGCCACCACACTTAGCTTCATGTTTTTTCTTTGATGTATATATTTTTAGAAATGTATTGTTTAATCTCCAAACATTTTGTAATTTTCAAGTTATTTTTCTGTTATTGATTTGTTTAATTCCATTGTGGACTGAGAGCAGACACTGTATGATTATTATTATTTACAATTTGTTAAGATTTGTTTTATGGCCTAGAATGCAGTCTATTTTGTTGAGTGCTCCATGTGAGCTTTTGAAGAATGTATATTCTGCTTTTTGGATGAAATAGCCATAGATGTCCATATATCCTGTTGCTCGATGGTGGTGTTGAATTAAAAATCATGTTGTTACTGATTTTCTTCTTAACTCTGTTCATATGTGATAAAGTACTGTTGAAATTTCCAACTATATAGTGGATTAATGTATCTTTCCTTAAGTTTTTCCTCACATATTGATACTCTTGGTAGTAGGATACACTTTAAGGATTGCTATGTCTCCTTAGAGAATTAGCCCCTGTGTCCTTAGGTTATGCCCCTCTTTATCCCTGATAATTTCCCTTGTTCTGATGTCTGCTGTGTCTGAAATTAACACAGATATTTCCTCTGTCTTCTGCTTAGTGTTAGTATGGTATATCTTCCTCTATTCCTTTATTTATTTATTTAGTTTTATAGTACTAGGGTTTGAACTCGGCCTCATGCTTGTTAGGCAGGTGCTCGACCACTCGAGCCACTCTGCCAACCCTCCATTTCTTTATTTTTAATCTTCATCTGTCTTAATATTTAAAGTGGGTTTCTTGTTGAGAACATATCATTAGTCTTGTTTTTTGGCCCAGTCTTACACTTTTCATTTTAGTTGAAATATTTATACTATTGACATTTAAAGTGATTACTGATATAGTTGGATAATAGCTACCATACTTGTTCTTATTTTATATTTCTTGCCCTTGTTGTTTGTTCCTATTTGTGTCTTCATCTCTTTTGTTTTTTTGAGAGAGAGAGAGGGTCTTGTTAAGCTAGCCTCGAACTCACAATCCTCCATGACTCAAGTGTTGGGATTACAGGAGTGCGCTAGCACAGTCAGTTCTGTATTCAGCTTTTTCTGCCTTTTGTGGTTTGAATTGAACATTTTATATGATTCTGTTTTATTTCCTCTCAGATATACTTTTTTGTTAACTTTTTTGGTGGTTTCCCTAGAATTTGCAATATATATTTACAACTAATCCAAGTCTGCTTTTAAGTAACACTATACCACTTGGCAGGTAATATGAGAACTTTATAATAAAGAATATGAATTCCTCTTTTTCATTCCTTTTGTTATTGCTGTCATTCATTTCACATATATATGTAGATATAATCAAATATATCTTATTGTTATTATTTAAAATGAACTGTTACCTGTTACATCAACTAAGAAAAAAGCTTTTATTTTATGTTTACTTGTTTTTTTCTGATGGTATTCCTTTGTTTATGTAGACTGAATTTCACGCTCTCTGAAGAACTTCTATTAACATTTCTTGCAAGGTGGGTCTCCTGCACCCACCTCATATGCTGCTGCATAATCTTAAAAAATAATCTTTTAATAATATAAAATTTTTTATCTTACCATCCATATTGCCCCACAGATTTTAGTTTGTTTTCACTTCTTTTATTTCTTTGCTAAGACTATATGTTTCATGAGTGCTCATAATTACTTTTTCAGTTTTAAAATAGCTGCTGTGAAGTCCTTACCAGATTGTGCATATCATCATTGACTTCTGTTGATTTTATTTTCTTATGTAAGTTCTTATTTTTCAAAGGTCTTCATATACTTTGTAATATTTTTGAATTCCAAATATTTTTAATCTTATGTTTTTAGTTTTGGGACCTTGCTTAAATTTTATGAGAAGGTTGACATTTTTATTTCAGCAAGCAATCAACCTCATCAGATTCAGACCACATTTTTCAATTTGTCTTCTGTGGGAAATGTTTCCAGTATTAGTTCAGTTTTGCAGAGCTCTTTAGATTTGGTCTGGTACCTGGCAGTGTTTATCCATTACCTCAGTTATCAAAGTCTTTGATATGCAAATTAAGATCAGCTCTTATGGTTGCTCAGGCTATGGGATGATTCCAAGGCTTAATAATCAAATTTGTGGTGTTGCTTTATCTGAGCTCCTCTTTCTTTTCCATCTTCTTGGTAGCTTCTACCTCCTAGAGGTAACCTTTTCAGTCTTCTAGCCAGAAGCATTCATATCCACAGTTGCACTTTGACTGGGGCCAAGCAGTAGAAAGACAGAAACAGAGGTAAAAAAGCAAGAAGGATTTTACTCATCTCTTTGAAACTGCTGCTATACTGAATACAGAATGAAGTATCCCTCCCTCAAAATGTGTCTTTTGTCCAGTAATTTTTCTCTTCCTTTTTTCAGAATTCTCCTTTGTCTTTGACTTTTGACAATTTAATTATAATGTGTCTCAGTGTTGATCCTCTTTTGGGTCCTCTGGGTTTTTTGAATTTGCACGTCTGTTTCCTTCTCTAGATTTTGGAAGCATTCACCCAGTATTTCTTTAAGTAAACTTTCTGCCTCTTTCTCTCTTTTCTCCTGAGACTTTCATGATGCATCCAACGATTTGCTTGATTGTGTCTCTTCAATTACATAGACTTTCTTTACTCTTTTTTTCCTGTAACTAAATTTTTCAAATGCTGTCTTAGGTTTGGCGATACTTTCTTCTGCTTGACCAAGTCACCTTTTTAAAACTCTTTAATTTTTCATTGTAGTCATTGTATTCTTCAACTCCAGAATTAGTTTGATCCCCTGCTTCTAGAGTGTTGGGCATTGAACTCAGGCCTCACACATACAAGGAAGTGCTCTACCACTGAGCTATACTCCAGCCCCCCCTAGTTTGGTTCTTCATGATTTCCATTTCTTTGTTGAACTTATGGTTTGTTCATGTATTTATCATATTTCCTTAAGTTGTTTATCTGTGTTTTCTTGTAGCTTGCTGAGATTCTTTAAAAAATTACTTTGAATTCTCTGTCAGGCAACTCATAGATCTCCATTTCTTTGTGATTGGTTATTGGAATTTATCGTCTTCTTTTGGTGGTGTCATATTTCCCTGATTTTTCTGTTCCTTGTAGTCTTGTGTTAATGTCTGCATATTTAAAGTGGTCACCTCTTACAGACTTTACAGACAGACTTTTGAAGGGAAACACTTGACAGTTGTGAGGGTGCTGGCTGGGTGGGGTATGCAGTGGTGCTGGTTTTGTATATATGGAGGTGTATGGTTCTAGGGATGTGTGAGAGTGTCAGGGCTAGGGGCTGCATTGTGGCAGTAGCTCTAGGAGACATCCATTGACAGTGGCTAGGAGGACGTACAGAGTCACAGCATCCAGGGAAGTGATGTGGTGTGGGCTTCAGGTTGCTGTAATAGCAACCTCAATAGGGACCACACTGACAAAGACTGCAGAGGGTCCTTAGATGTGAAGGTTGCAGTGGTCCTCACTGGCAAAGACTTGGAACTTGTAGCTAAGGGGATGCCTTTAGGTACTGAGCTGGCCTGGCCTGAAGGATAGCATGATGCAGGTAAAATGAAACTTCCTTCTACCTTTTTCTTTGTAGCTATTCTCAGTTTTTATGCTCTAGTCAGTTACTTCAGCTTCTTAATTGGACTAAGGAGCACTCTTAGAGCCTTTTTTTGGTCTGTGTGTTATTGTTAAATCATTGCTTTTGTGGAGGAATGAGGGCTGGGATATCCTAGTCAGCCATCTTGCTGGTGTCACTCAACTTACATGTGTTTTTTCATGCTACCCTCACATTTGAGCACTTCTTTCCTTTCTCATGCAATAAAATATTCCAGGCTCATTTTGTACTTTCCTGGTCAAGTCATAGAATTAGCTCTTTCTCCTAGGAGCCCTCATTCCTTTTAGTGGAAAATCTCTCTCTCTTTTTTTTTTTTTTGGTGGTACTGGGGCTTGAACTCAGGGTCTCGTGCTTGCTGGGCAGGTGCTCTACCCCTTGAGCCACTTTACCAGGCCTGGAAAATCTTTTGTAGAAGCCAATGTCTAGGCACTAGGTATGCTTATTGCTTTTAGGGTATCACTGCTGTCAGGCCATCTCAGTAGAAAGAACATGTGCTTATTTATATACCCACAAATTTACAGTGCATTTATTTATAACACCTATCATACATCTATCTAACTATATTTAATATACTGAAAGTTACTGTAATTTCTTTTTGGTGCTGGAGATTGAACCCATGTCCTTGCACATGCTAAACATGTTTTCTACTACTAAGCTACCCCCCAGCCCTCTGTACTGAAAATTATGATACCTTTTATTTCAGCTCAGTGATGAAATGCTCATTCTAGTTTTCTCCTTTTCCATATTTCTAATTCTCTTCTCTAATAACAAAAAACCTGGTTCCAATTATTCTTTATATATGTGTCTATATAATCAATCCTCCTGTATATTACCAATCTCCTGTCTCTTCTGCCACTCTCTACACTGTGAGGATGTCCTTTTCTCCCTGATCACATTCTTTTTTTAAAAAATTAGTATATATTAATTATACAAGCACGTTTCATGGTGATATTTCCTTACATGCATATAATAATGTATTTTGATCAAATTCAGTGTCTCTACTATTCTTTCTTATCCCTCCTATCCCCCCTTTTGAACAATTTTTAATGGATTTCATTATTGTATTTTCATACATGTATATAAAGCACTTTAGTCATGCTCACCTTCCTCCCCCTTTACTCTCTCCTTTTGGCCTCTCGCCTCTTACTGGTCCTCCCCAACACTCCCCATTTTATACTTGTGTCATTCATTTTTTTTAGGTCTAGATTCTGCATATACATGTTCAAATTTTGACTCTTCATTTTAGGCCTCTTTCCCTTGGAGCTCACTTTCCTTACCTCGCTTCACTCCCCAAGACGATGTCGATGTTCTCTCACCCTGTGTCTATATGCTTGTGCCCTGGGTTGATGAATAATACTTTCTTATACTAGAGTGATTGCATATAATTTTATCCAAGAGAGAAATCAGTTCATATAGAAAATTATAGAACTATAAAAATAGATTCTAAAATAATTCAAGTGGTTACTACTACAGTAAGAGAAAATATATATAAACTAGATACCAGTATGGGTAACTTGACATCAAGATGTCTCTAACCCTTTATGAAGTTCTGAAAAATCAAAACCCAAACTCCAAAGCAAGTTAAACTTAATTAACTTCTATTTTTTGAGACAGGGTCTCTCTGTGTAGCCCAGACTGGCCTCAGAACTTACAGTCCTCCTGTCTTGGCTCCTGAGTAATGGGACTACAAATGTACACTACCACAGCCAGCAACTTCCGTTTTAAAGTAAATGTATGCCACAGAACACTTCTAGAAGCTTGGTAGAGGTATTGTGAAGTCAAACAATGAAATGGTTAGAAATTATGGTCCAGTGTCCAACTTCTGTAGGTTCATCATAAAAATTAATTACCTGGGATAGCCAGGCACTGGTGGCTTATGCTTGTAACCCTAGCCACTTGGCAGGCTGAGATGAGGAGGATTACAGTTTGAGGCCAGCCCAGGCAAATAGTTCCTGAGAACCCATCTCTAAAATAACAAAAGCAAAATGGACTGGAGGTGTGGCTGAAGCAGTAGAGCACTTGCTTTACAAGTGTGAAATCTTGAGTTCAAATACCAGTCCCACCCCCAAAAAATTACCTGGGATAACTGGGACATAGCATTGCTTTATTGAACAGAACTTTCTTGTTTAGTGAGAGTTAGAAAATACTTCTATTTTGAACATTTATTTAAAATTGTTTAAGGCTGGAGGTGTGGCTCAAGTGATGGAGCACTTGCCTAGCTAGCATAAGGCCCTGAGTTCAAAATCCCAGTACCACCAAAAACAAAGCAAAACAAAACAAAAAATAAATTAAAAATATCTTCATCTGACTACCTGTAAGTAGAGCAGGAAGACTTTTCCTTTCTCTGGTATTTAAGACTCTTGTAATTACTCATGACAGTATTTGTGATTTGTGTACAGCATTGTAGTAGGAGCTACTCATTAGTTTGGCAAATTATGACACTTAACTGCTCTGAAAATCAGTGTCCTGATCTAGAAAATGATAGTATGTGACAACATGATTTCAAAGGTCCCTTCAGTACAAAAATTTCTACTCCTCAATTTAGAGAAGCCCTGGGCCATAGCCTAGTGGCTATTTGTGTCTATGTGTGTATTTCTCATAACAGTGATTTCTTTTAGTAGGTTACTTAATTCTTTCACTTCTTTCTCTTCAAAGTTTGGAATCTTAATCAGAATTTTATTTTGATTGCTTGGGTTGTGTGATTTGGTTTGCTTTTATTTTTCATTTTTATCTTTCATTTCTTCTAGAATTTATCTTTGGTGTAGAGTTTCACTTCATTGTGACCCTTTTATTGGTACAAAGAAAATGATCAATTGGTTTCTGAAATCCTTTGAAGTAGTTCATTCATGCGTGACCTATATTTAGTTGCTGCTTTGTAGGGGCAAAAATCTTTTAAATGAGGTGTGGACCTTCTAAGTTTATTACAATTCTTTTATTCTCTCTTTCTTTTTTGATGGGATTGGAGTTTGAACTCATGACTTTGTACTTGCAGAGCAGGTACTCTACTGCTTGAGCCACACATCCAGTCCATTTTGATCTAGTTATTTTGGAGATGGAGATCTCATGAACTATTTGTCCAGGCTGGCCTCAAACTTTGATTTTTCCAATCTCAGCTTCTCAAGTAGCTAGGACTATAGGTGTCAGCCACCATTGCCTGGCTTTTATTCTTTGTCTATACAAATTTATCATTTTGTAGCTATTTGAAAAATAATGTGTAAAATTTTGTATATTTCTTTCTTTAGTAAAATTCAAATCCTGGCACATAAATAAATTACTCTTCAGGAAGTAAAATTCAGTTTTTGCTTGTTATGGTGAACAGGTATATATAGTTATTTTCTCTGACCCCTTCTACCCACAGCTTTGTGTCACAGGAAGGGAATAAATAATTCACTTAAGGGTATCACCTTTAATTCCAAGCTCAAATTCATTTGAGTCTTAAAAACAATTCATTAGAACCTTTTTTTTTGAGACATGTGTCATTTTTGGTTGTGCAGGCTAGTTGAAGGGTGTGAAGCAGGAAGAGAAGGTGGCGCCATGCTAGATGGCTATGCTTCACAGGTTTGTAGGTGATGGAGAACTTGCCCAGGTTGTGGCCAGTTATTTCGGGCTTGATTTCCACCTAGCTGAAGGTCTTGCCGTTGCACACCCCGACTGTACAGCCCACTATCTCATGTAGGATGACCATGTCCGAAAGGTGTGTCTTCACCTTAGGCCTCTCCATGGACCATACCTCCTTCTTGACCTTGTGCAGGCGCTTCAGCAGTGAATGCTGCTTATGGCACAGGCTCCAGTTCAGCTGCTGCGACTGCTGGACACTATTCAGTTACATCAGCTGCTTGTAGGACCTGCCCAGCAGATGGTCGAGGTCCATGCTGCGGTAGGTGAGCTTGGGGAAGGTCCGCTTCTTCTTCTGCTCCACTTCCACCATCTTCCCTGGGTTCCTTGGAAAAGTCATTAGAATCTTCATAGTAGCATGTTCCATTAAATTTTAAGTGAACCTATATACTTTTAAACTAAATACAGTATATAGAAAACTTGGTTTGACTCTATATTCTTAGCCAACATATGGCTATATACCATTAAAACATTAATGCTTTTCACAAATACAAATGTTTATTTTTTAGCTCAGGTTGGCACAGTTATTTTTCAATGTGTGTGGTTTGCTTTTTTAATTGCTTTGTTGGGTGGGGGTACATTGTGTTACAGTTTACTTAAAAATTTTTTTTCTTTATTCATATATTCATATGTGCATACATTGTTTGGTTCATTTCTCCTCCCTGTCCCGCCCCCCCCTCATCCCCACCTAACTTGCTTCCAGGAAGAACCTGTTCTGCCCTTTTCTCCAATTTTGTTGAAGAGAAGATATAAGCAGTAATAAGAAAGACAGCATTTTTGCTAGCTGAGATAAGGATAGCTATACAGAGATTCCTAGCATTGCTTCCATACACAAGTGTATTACAACTTGAATTGATTCATCTCTACCTTACCTCTTCATGACTTCCCGGTCACCTTCCCATATTGACCTCTGTCGCTTTAAGGTTATTGTATTAGCTCCTCTGCAGTGGGGACATCAAACACTTTCAAGTTTTGGGTTTCTTACCTATCCCCATTCCTCCCATATGTACTCTCCCTTAGTGTTTGACCCAAGTCCAACAACATTACTGCCATTGTCCTAGATCTAAAGTCCACATATGAGGGAGAACATATGATTTTTGGTCTTCAGAGCCTGGCTAACCTCGCTCAGGATGATGTTCTCCTCTTCCATCTATTTACTTGCGAATGATAAGATTTCATTCTTCTTCATGGCTGAGTAAAATTCCATTGTGTGTAAATACCACATTTTCTTAATCAGTAGTGGGGAATCTTAGCTGTTTCCATAACTTGACTATTGTGAATAGTGCTGCAATAAACATGGGTGTGCAGGTGCCTCTGGAGTAACCTGAGTCATATTCCTTTGGATATATCCCCAGGAGTGGGAATGCTGGATCATATGGCAGATTTATGTTTAGTGTTTTAGGAAGCCTCCATATTGTTTTCCAGAGTGGCTGCACTAGCTTGCATTCCCACCAGCAGTGGAGGAGGGTTCCTTTTTCCCTATGTCCTCGCCAACACCTGTTGTTGTTGGTGTTTTTGATGATAGCTATTCTAACAGGGGTGAAGTGGAATCTTAGTGTGGTTTTGATTTGCCTTTCCTTTATGGCCAGAGATGGTGAGCATTTTTTCATGAGTTTTTTGGCCATTTGAATTTCTTCTTTTGAGAAAGTTCTGTTTAGTTCACTTGCCCATTTCTTTATTGGTTCATTGATTTTGGGAGAGTTTAGTTTTTTGAGTTCCCTGTATATTCTGGTTATCAGTCCTTTGTCTCATGTGTAGCTGGCAAATATTTTCTCCCACTCTCTGAGTGATCTCTTCAGTTTAGAGACCATTTCTTTTGTTGTGCAGAAGTTTTTTAATTTTATGAAGTCCCATTTGTCCATCCTTTCTCTTAGTTCCTGGGCTGCTGGGGCTCTATTGAGGAAGTCCTTGCCTATACCTATTGCTTCCAGAGTATTCTCTGCTCTTTCCTGTACTAACTTCAGAGTTTTGGGTCTGATATTCAGGTCCTTGATCCATTTTGAGTTGATACTAGTACAGGGTGATAAACATGGATCTAGTTTCAGTTTTTTGCAGGCAGATAACCACTTTTCCCAGCAACATTTGTTGAAGAGGCTGTCTTCCCTCCATCGTATATTTTTGGCACCTTTGTCAAAAATAAGGTGAGAATAGATGTGTGGATTCATATCCAGGTCCTCTATTCTGTTCCACTGGTCTTCATGTCTGTTTTTGTGCCAGTACCATGCTGTTTCTATTGCTATTGCTTTGTAATATAGTTTGAAGTGGGGTATTGTGATATCTCCAGCATTGCTCTTTTTGCTGAGTATTGCCTTGGCTATTCACGATCTCTCGTGTTTCCAAATGAACTTTAGGGTAGATTTTTCAATCTCTGTGATGAATGTCATTGGGATTTTGATGGGAATTGCATTAAACATGTAGATTGCTTTAGGTAATATAGCCATTTTTACTATGTCGATTCTACCAATCCATGAGCATGGGAGATCTTTCCACTTTCTGTAGTCTTCCTCGATCTCTTCCTTCAGGGGTTTGTAGTTCTCCTTGTAGAGATCATTCACATCCTTCATTAAGTTTACTCCTAGGTATTTGATTTTTTTGAGGCTATTGTAAATGGAATGAATTGTTTCCATATATTCTTTCTCAATTTGTTCATTGTTGGTATATAGAAAAACTAATGATTTTTGTAAGTTGATTTTGTATCCTGCCACTTTGCTGTAGCTGTTTATGGTGTCTAGGAGTTTTTGGGTAGAGTTTTTTGGGTCTTTAAGATATAGGATCATTCCATCTGCAAATAGGGATATTTTGACAGTTTCTTTACCTATTTGTATTCCTTTTATTTCTTCTTGCCTAATTGCTCTGACTAGGCATTCCAGGACTATGTTGAATAAATGGGGATAGTGGGCATCCTTGTCTCATTCCTGATTTTAGGGGAAATGGTTTCAGTTTTTCTCCATTAAGTATGATATTGGGTATAGGTTTGTCATTTATAGCCTTTACAATGTTGAGGTACTTTCCTTCTATTCCTAGTTTTCTTAGAGCGTTTATCATGAAGTGGTGTTGGATCTTATCAAAGGCTTTTTCTGTGTCTGTTGAGATGATGAAGTGGTTTTTGTCTTTGCTTCTATTAATGTGCTGTATAACATTTATAGATTTGCATATGTTGAACCAACCCTGCATCCCTGAGATGAAACCAACTTGGTTGTGGTGAATGATCCTTCCGATATGTTGTTGAATTTGGTTTGCCATTATTTTGTTGAAGATTTTTGCATCAATGTTCATTAAGGAGATTGGCCTATAGTTCTCTTTTTTGGAGGTGTCTTTTTCTGGTTTTGGGATGAGTGTAATACTGGCTTCATAGAATGAATTAGGCAGTGTTCCTTCCCTTTCTGTTTCATGGAAATTTTTAAGGGAAGTTGGTATTAGTTCTTCTTTAATGGTCTGATAGAATTCAGCAGAGAATCCATCAGGTCCTGGACTTTTCTTCTTTGGGAGACTCTTTATTGTTACTTCAACTTCATTTTGTGTTATAGATCTATTCAGGTGATTAATATCCTCTTGGTTCAGTTTTGGGTGGTCAGAAATATCTAGAAATTTGTCCATTTCTTCAAGATTTTCAAATTTATTTGAATATAGGTTCTCAAAGTAGTCTCTGATGATTCCCTGGATTTCAGTGGTGTTTGTTGTTATCTCTCCCCTTTTGCATTTCTGATTTTACTGTTTTGGGTTTTATTTCCCCTCACTTTAGTCAGGGTTGCCAGGGGTCTGTCAATCTTGTTTATTTTTTCAAAGAACCAGCTTTGTGTTTCGTTGATTCTTTGTATGGTTTTTTTTTTTGTTTGTATTTCATTAATTTCAGCTCTTATTTTTATTATTTCTCTCCTTCTGCTTGTTTTGGGATTTGCTTGTGCTTTTTTTTCTAGGAGTTTTAGATGTAGCATTAGGTCATTGATTTGAGATCTTTCTGTCCTTTTATTATATGCACTCATGGGTATAAACTTTTCTCTCAGGACTGCCTTTGCTGTGTCCCATAGGTTCTGGTAGGTCGTGTTTTCATTTTCATTAACTTCCAGGAACCTTTTAATTTCCTCTTTTATTTTTTTGATTACCCACTGATCATTGAGCAATGTGTTGTTCAGCTTCCAGTTGTTTCCATGTTTTCTATTGTTGTTTTTGTTGTTGAGTTCTAGTTTTAATGCATGGGATTATTTCTGTTTTCTTATATTTGCTGAGGGTTGCTTTGTGCCCTAAGATATGATTAATTTTGGAGAAAGTTCCATGAGCTGCTGAGAAGAATGTATATTGTGTGGAAGTTGGATGAAATATTCTGTAGACATTGGCTAGGTCCATTTGATCTATGGTGCGATTTAGTTCTAGAATTTCTTTATTGATTTTTTGTTTGGGTGACCTGTCTATGGGTGATGGGGGATATTAAAGTCTCCCACTACCACTGTGTTGGAGTCTATATATGCTTTTTGGTCCTTCAGAGTATGTTTGATGAAATTGGGTGCACTGACATTGGGTGCATATAGGTTGATAATTGTTATTTCCTTTTGGGGTATTTCTCCTTTTATTAGTATGGAGTGTCCTTCTTTATCTCATTTGGTCAATGTAAGTTTGAAGTCTACTTTGTCCAAGATAAGTATTGCTACTCCTGCCTGTTTTTGAGGGCCATTGACTTGGTAAATTTTCTTCCAGCATTTCACCCTAAGGCATTGCTTGTTTCTGTCAATGAGGTGGGTCTCCTCTAAGCAACAGATTGTTGGATCTTCCTTTCTAATCAAGTTTGCCAAGCGGTGTCTTTTGGTGGGGGAGTTAAGTCTGTTAACATTCAGTGTTAATATTGATAGGTATGTGGTGATTCCTGTCATTTAATTGTTTTTGTTGTTTAAGGGTTTGATTGTGTGCAGCTGAATCAGTGTTACTCTCTGATTCCTTGTCTTTTCTTCTCCTGTGGTTTGGTGCTGCCTGTCCTCTCATGGGTTTGTTTGCTTTCATTTTCTGTGTGCAGAATTCCTTGAAGAATCTTTTGTAGTGGTGGCTTGGTGGTCATATATTGTTTTAGTTTCTGTTTATCATGGGAGTCTTTTATTGCTCCATCTATTTCAAATGATAGTTGCTGGGTAGAGTATCCTAGGGTTGAAGTTGTTTTCATTCAGTGCCCAGAATACTTCCCTCCATGCCCTTCTTGGTTTTAAGGTTTCTGTTGAGAAATGTGCTATGATTTTGATGGGTTTACCTTTGGATGTTATTTGTTTTTTCTCTTTTACTGCCTTCAATATTCTTTCTCTATTCTCTGTGCTTGCTGTTTTAATGATAATATGTGGTGGGGTAGTTCTATTTTGGTCAAGTCTATTTGGTATCCTGGAGGTTTTCTATACCTGAATGGGCATAGCTTTCTCTAGGTTTTGGAAATTTTCTGTTATTATTTTGTTGAATATATTACGAATTCCTTTTGCTTGCACCTCTTCTTCTTCAATGCCCATGATTCTCAGGTTTGGTCTTTTGATGGAGTCGGTGAGTTCTTGCATATTGCTTTTGCAGGTTCTTGAGTTGTTTGACTAATAACTCTTCAGTTTTTCCTTTAATTTCCATTTTATCTTCAAGTTAGGAGATTCTGTCTTCCACTTGTTCTAGTTTGCTGGAGTGACCCTCCATTGTGTTTTGTGTTTCTGTTTCATTCTTTTCTCTGAGGTTTCCCATATCATGGGTCACTTCCTCTTTGATATTGTCTATTTTCATCTTTAATTAATTTATCTATTTATAATGTTCTATGTTTCACTTTGGTGTTTATTTAGGGCTCCTATGAATTCATTTATTTGGTTCTGTGTCTTCTTGTATTCTTTGTTTTTGGTGTCTTGAGTTTTTATGAGTGCTTCTTGTATGTTTTGTTTTAACCATGTCTAGTAACATGTCCATGAAATTCTCAGTGATTACTTGCAGGATTTCTTCTTTGAGGTTGTTCTTGTGGGCATCGTTGGATTCCTTGGTGTTGTTTATCTTTGTTTTGTTGGAGTCCGGAACTGAGTATCTGTTTTCTTCATTTCCCTCTGAATTCTGTATTAAATTATTTTTGGGGAGAGAATGGTTTCCATCCCTTTTTCGTCTTCCTATGCTCCACTTGGTACTGTGCAACTATGTTCTTGATAGGCTAGTTGGTGGTTTCAGTCACCTGTTTTCTTTCCCTTTGTTTAATTTTGTTTTGTGGCTGTATTGGGTTTGTAACTGCTATTCTGTCCCTGGTCTAGGTATAATTTAGTATTAGCTAATTCACAATAGTAAAACTAACAAAAAAACCCCAAGGAAATAAACATGGAGAGATGAACAAACAAACACAAACAAACAAGAAAAAGAACAAAGAAACAAACAGATGAACAAAGAAACAAAAATTCCAGGTTCAAGGACAATGGAATTTCAGTCTTAGTGTAAGTCTGGTGTTACTCCTCCAGCATCTAATCCTGGTGTTGGTATTTAAGCAGAAGCTCTGTCGTAGTCTCACCAGGTGGTTGGATAGTGTTTATTTTTTTCTTCTGTCTTTCAGAGGCAGCTCCTTGGTCAGCTCCTCCCTCAGTGGGATGTGGCAGTTTAAGTTTGTATGTTGTCCTCAGGTTCTGGAATCAGCTCTGTAGCCCACCAGCTATCCTGCTTTGGAGTTGGGTTTTTGCTCTTCTTAATTGCTGAGGACTTTTTTCTTTGCCTTGCCCCCTTTCTGTGGGGCAAGGTCAGTGATCTGTCAGCTGGCCTCCTGCTATCAGCATGTTGTGATGGTTTGCTGATTATTTTTCAATTTTGCACTGTCGTTTGACTTTGGATGTTGGTCACTGGCTCAGGAGATGAGCTTTGAGGACTGCTATCTGCCCTATTTCAGGCAGTGGCTTATCACCCTCCCACTGTTGGCTCTTCTGCCTTTCCAGCCTTTGTTTACTGAAAGTTCCTGTGGAGATTAGCTCATTGCCCCTCCCCCCTTCTCTGGTGTGCTTTCAGCAGCTCTGCCCCTCTGCTGTGTGTTAGTTTTCAGTTCCTTGTTTATTGTTCAGGTTTTTTTTTTTTTTGCAGGGGTGGGGGAGGGTCAGTCTGCCCAGGGGCCTATGCTGGTTTATCCCAAGGGTGGCTGGAGAAATACCACGTGATGCTAGATGCTCACCTGTTTGGTCTGCCAATCATCTCCCACGCAGGTTTGGAGCTGGTGTCTGGGGGTGTCGGAAGCCCTCCTGTTTTCTCAGTTTAATGTGGCATGGAGAAGCTTTCCATGAGCTAGGGGCTCAGGGTGTCAGTTCTGATTCTCCTTGGTGCTTTATTTCTGCCAAGTGTGGCTCCAACATCTCACCAAGGTTTTGGAGTCATGGAGCTCACACTGTCTGCTTTTGTGCCCTAGTCGCCATCTTGGAATATAGTTTACTTTTTATGCCCACTTGTTACTTGTAATTTTTACTTTTCATTTTATTTTAATTTTTGTTTTGCTTTTTCAGACAGGGTCTTGATAGGTAGCCTAGGCTGACCTTGAACCTGCACTCCTCCTGACTCAGCCTCCTGAGTGCTAGGATTACAGATGTGTATCACCATGCCCAACATAATTTTATTCTTAGAATTTTATGTATATATGTGCATAGCTTATTTATTTTTATTACCATATATTTGTTGTACAAAGGGTGTTTTATTGTGGTGTTTTCATATATATGTGCACAATATACCCCAGGCAAACCCATCCCCTCCAATACTCCCTTTCATTCTTCTGTCCCCACTTCTTGGAAGAAATTCAGCAGGTTTCATTGTTCTATTTTCACACATGCTGTTTTTGTTACTATGGCTCTGTAGTATAATTTGAAGTCAGGTATTGTGATAACCTCCAGCATCTTTTTTGCTCAAGATTTCTTTGTCGATAAAAGCAAGAGCACACAAGGGAGGGGTGAGGATAGGTAAGACACCTAAAAAACTAGCTAGCATTTGTTGCCCTTAATGCAGAGAAACTAAAGCAGATACCTTAAAGCAACTGAGGTCAATAGGAAAAGGGGACCAGGAACTAGAGAAAAGGTTAGATCAAAAAGAATTAACCTAGAAGGTAACACCCACGCACAGAAATCAATGTGAGTCAATGCCCTGTATAGCTATCCTTATCTCAACCAGCAAAACCCCTTGTTCCTTCCTATTATTGCTTATACTCTCTCTACAACAAAATTAGAGATAAGGGCAAAATAGTTTCTGCTGGGTATTGAGGGGGGGGAGCTGGAGGGGGTGGAGTGTGTGGTAAGGGAGGGGGTGGGGGCAGGGGGGAGAAATGAACCAAGCCTTGTATGCACATATGAATAATAAAAGAAAAATGAAGAAAAAAAAAGATTTCTTTGTCTATCTGAGGTCTTTTGTGCTTCTGGATTGAGTTTTCTATTTCTGTGAAGAATAACATTTGATTTTTAATGGGGATTGCATTGAATATGTAGATAGCTTTGGTAATATAGCCATTTTCACAATATTGATTATGCATATTCATGAACATGGGAGGTCTTTCCATCTTCTAATGTCTACTTCAATGTTTTTAGTTTTCATTGTAGAAGATTTTCTCCCCCATAGTTTGGTTTATTACTAGGTATTTGATATTTTTGAAGCTATTTTGAATGGAATTGTTTTCCTGATTTCTTTCTGTCTGTTCATTATTGGAATATAGAAAAGCTACTAATTTTTTAATGTTGATTTTGTATCCTGTTACTTTGTCAAAAGTGTTTTTCAGATCCAAGAGTTTTTGGTGAAGTCTTTTTGTGTCCATTAAGTATAGGATCATATTATCTTCAAATAGGAGTGATTTGACTTCTTTTCTTATTCATATTCTTGTTATTTCTTTCTCTTGTCTTATTGCTTCTACTTAAGAACTCAAGAACTATATTGAATAAGAGTGGGGAGAGTGGAGACACCCTTGTCTCATTCCTGAGTTTAGGGGAAATGGTTCCAGGTTCCAGTTTTTCTCCATTTAGGATGATGTTGACTGTAGGTTTATCATATAGAGCCTTTAGTCTATTGAAGTATGTTCCTTCTATTCCTAGTCTCTTCAACATCATGAAGGAATGTTGAATTTTGTCAAAGGACTTTTCCAAATCTATTGAGATGATGATGTGATTTTTATCCTTTATTCTGTTCATGTGGTGTATTATTACAGTAAATCATTTGTGCATGTTGAAGCATCCTCTCATCCCTGGAATGAAAGCAACTTGATCATGGTGTATGGATCTTTTTAATGTGTTGTTGAGTTTGGCTTGTGAGTATTTTGTTGAGAAATTTAAATTTGGTCTGTAATTTTCCTTTTTTGATCTGTCCTTTACAGTTTTGGTATCAGAGTAAAACTGGTTCCATTGAATGCATTTGGGTTTTATTCCTTCTCTTTCTATTTTATGGAATAGTTTGAGGAGCATTGGCATTTCTCTTTCAAAGTTTGGTAGAATTCAAGCAGTGAATCTGTCTGGTACTTGACTTTTGTTGTTGGGAGACTATTTCTGCTTCAGTTTCATTGATTGTTATAGATCTGCTCAGTTTTGGTTGGTTATGTGCATCTAGAAATTTGTCTGTTTCTTCTAGATTTTCCAGTCTATTAGACTATAGATTTTCAAAGAATTCTCTAATAATCCTCTGGATTTCTTTGTGACGTCTCCTTTTTCATCTCTAGTTCTATTAATTTGGTTTCTTCAAATTTGTGTTAGTGAGTCTGTCTGAGGGAATTATAGAAGATGGGAGAGGGAAAGAAAATATTAGAGAATGAAAAATACTAAAAAACTCCATGTATATATGAATATAATATAATGTACTATACTATACTGTAAGCTGTTGAATATTAGGGGAACATGGTGAAAGAGAATGAGTAAGTAATGGGGGGATTAATTTTATTAAAGCACAATATATACAGGGCAGAAGTACCAAGGTGAACCCCCCCTTGGACTATCAATATACACTTTAAAAAATGAAGGGCAGGAGGGTAAAATAGGTCTTTTCTGGGGGTGGGTAGGAGGGGGTGGGCATAAGAAAAAGGTGAATGAGGGTGAATATGGTGGATGTCTTTTGTATTCATATATGAAAATAGAAAAATGGAACATGTTGAAATTGTTATAAGAAGACGTGAGGGGAAGAGGGAGAAGGATAGAGGGGGTAAATCTAACCAAGATATATTGCAATCACATATGTAAATATCACAATGTATCCCCCTGTACAACTATTATATGCTAATAAAAGTTTTAAAAATGTTTTTGAGCAGTACTGGAGTTTGAACTCAGGGCCTTCTGCTTTCTAGGTATGTGCTCTACAACTTCAGCCATGTCCCAGCCCTTTTCCCTCAGTTTTTGGTTAGTCTGGATAAAGATTTGTCAAGCTTATTTATCTTTTTAAAAAAACAACTTTTTATTTCGTTGATTCTTTGCATTGTTCCTTTAGTCTCTATTTCATTAACTTATGCCCTGATCTTTATTATTTCTTTCAATGTACTTGTTTTAGATTTGGCTTGTTTTTGTTTTTCTAAGAGTTTGAGATGCATTACTAGATTATTTATTTACAATTTTTTTAAATGTATGGATTCATTCTTTCTTTTTGGTGGGACTGGGGTTTGAACTCAGGGCTTCACACTTGCAAAGTAGGTGCTCTTTCTGCTTGAGCCACACCTCCAGTCCATATACACTCATTCTTATAAACTTTCCTCTTAGCCCTGCATTTCTTGTGCCCCAAAGGACACAACAAAGTTGTGTTTTCATTCTCCTTTGCTTTTTGGAATTTTAAATTTTTTCCTCCTTTATTTCTTTAATGACCATTCAATGATCTTTGAAAAGTGAGTTGTTCAGACTCCATGAGTTAAAATGTTTTCTGTGGTTTCTCTTCTTTTCGATTTCTGATAAAATACAGAAGTTATTTTAATATTCTTGTGTTCGTAAGACTTGCCTTATGTCCTAAAATATGATCTATTTTGGAGAAGGTTCCATGGGTTGCTGAGAAGAATGTGTATTCTGTGGCTCTTGGCTGAAATAGTCTATAGATGTCTGTTAAGTACACTGGTCTCGGGTGTCAATTACTCCTGGTGTTCCATTGTCTTTTTTGTCTGGGTGACATATTTATTGGTGAAAGTGGGAAATTAAAGTCACTCAATACTATTGTGTTGGCGTCTATCTGAAATTTATGTTACCTTTGTGAAATTGGGAGCAATGACATTTGGCACATTTATGTTTACAGTTAAATCCTCCTGATGGATTTTTCCCTTTATCTATATGAAGCAATCTTTTGTCTTTTCTGACTAATTTTAGTTTGAATTCTGCTTTGCTGGGTATGAGTATGATAACTTCTACTTGCTTTTTGGCTGCATTTGCATGGAAAATGTTTTTCATCCTTTCATTTTAAGCTCCTGTTTGTCTTTGTCAGTGAGGTGCATTTATTGTAGGCAACAGATGGTTGGTCTTGTTTTTTAAATCTAGTCCACTAGTTTGTGTCTTTTGATTGAGGGAATTGAGACCATTAACAGTTATTGTAGAAAGATATGTAGTGAGTCCCACCATTTTATTGGTTTTTCTGGTGCTTAATTTCTTCCTGCTCTTCATTTGCTTATCTACTTGTCCAGTGAGATTTAATTTTCCCATGTTTTCATGGTGTGTTTATCTTTCTCTTCTGTGTATAGATTCCCTTAAGTATCTTCTGCAGTGCTAGTCTAGTGGTCATAAATTGCTTTAGCTTTTCTTTATCACACAAAGTTTTTAATTTTTCAATTATGAAATATAGCTTTGATGGATAGAGTAATCTAGGTTGGGAGTAATTTTCTTTCAGAGTTTGAAATACATCATTCCATGTCCTCCTTGCTTTTAAGGTTCTTCTTGAGCAATCTGCTGTTATTCTCATGGCTATGCCTTCATAGATGATTTGGCATTACTCCCTTGCCAACTTTCAATATTCTTTCCTTGTATTCTGTAGTTAATGTTTTAGCTATAATATGATAGGGAGATGTTCTATTCTGGTATTATCTGTTTGGAGTCCTAAAGGCCTCCTGTATCTGGATGGACATCCTTTTCTCAAAGTTTAGGATGTTTTTTGCTGTTATTTATTGAACATGTTTCTTATGTCATTAGTTTTCAACTCTTTTCTTTCTTCAGTGCCTGTAATTCATAGATTGGGTCTTTTAATTGAGTTCCAGAGTTCTTGCATGTTCCATTTGTACTTCTTCATTATGTTTTCTTTATCTTCATCTGATTTTTTGAATTACATTGACTGTGTCTTCAAGTCATGATATTCTGCCTTCCAGTTGATCCAATCTGCTAGAGAGACTTTCAACTGAATTTTTTTATTTGACTTAAGGAGCTTTTCATTTCCAGAGCTTCAATTTGATTTTTTCAGAATTTGTATGCCTTTATTGAATTTCTCTTTCATGTCTTACATTGTCTTTTTTCATTTCTCCTCTTTGAGTTTATTTAACTGTTTATTTGTATTCTCTTTGATTTTGTTGAAGTGTTTATACATATCTTCTTTCATATTGTTGATTGTTCTTTTGAACTCAAAATTTGGGATTTCATGTCCTTCACTCTTGTTCAGATCCTTTGTTGTGTGATTGTTAACTTTTTAAGGTGTCATGTTGCCTTTCTTTGTATTTCTTGTATTTCTACATAGATATTTGCTCATCTGAATTCAGTTGTTTGACTGGAGATGTTAATCACCTAAAGTCTTTCTGTTGAGTTATTTTCTGTATTCTAGAGGACTGGGTGGCAGAGTTGATGTTCCATCTCTCAGCACTGGCCTACAAGTATAATTCACCAATATCAAATTTATGAATTCAGTATTAAACCAAGTATTTACATGAAGTAGAAAGTTATTGGCAGCATCATTTGTGAGCCAATCACACTACATAACAAAGGAACTAGTGTTCTTATATATTACAGTAGGGAGTTAAGAAAAAATTATTTGATTAGGAGTTAAAAATTAGGTAGCAAGTATAAGGGGCATGGTAGAAAAAATAATAAAGGAGGAATATGGGGAGAATATGGGCCTAAGTGTGTGGGTTGAAGGTAAACATAGTACTAGTATGTAGAAATATAGTTCATTTATTATGAAGAAGGATGCTATAGTAGGGGGATTGTAAAGGGATGGATTAGTTAACAATAATAATAAAAAAGCTAGGTAGAGTAAATCATTAGTAGAAAAATTTGTAAATGAGAAATAGAGAAGAGAAAAAGAAAAAAATACTGAGAAATAAAGACCATATGTTTTAAAAAAATGAGTGTTTCTTTCTTGATGAGGAGAACAGTGTATTCCTGCTGTGCTTTATGAGTACAGTAGCTGCTCTGTTCTAATTTCTGGTCCTCATATTTCTTTTTGTAGTTTTCCTCTTGTGTTTACTCGCTCATACCCTCAGGGTCCTGGATTGTCCAGAAGTAGCCTGGGAACAACTTTCCATGGTTCATTAAGGCTCTGGACCAGGGGCAGCTGCTGGAGTGATGTGGGGCAGGTCCTGTGGAGTAGCAGAGTGTCTAGGGATTTAGTTTCTCTGCCAGAGTTCTGGTATGGTGGGGTGGTTCCAGGTGTGTGAAGTAGCAGCTGGGGTTGGATGGTGGGATCTCTGAGCACAGATAGTGGGTCAGAGAGCACTCTGCTACTCTCCAAGCTGGATCATTGCCCTGCTCAGAGAATCCAGTGGCAGCTTTGGCTTGTCTGCAGTGGGCTTTTCCCATTTCCACCTAGACCTCCAGTTTAATGTTTCCTTTGGGGAGTGAGGGGGTAAATAGCTCCTGTCACTTGTGTATATACCATATACAGCTGAGTTGGACCCTGGGCTTAATGTTCTGGTCGGCCGACTTGCTAGCTGCTCTTTATCCTGGGGTGGGGATCCAGGCACTGAATGTTTTCATCCACCTTCCAGACTGAGGCCAGGCACAGAGACTTTTAATCAACCCACTTAGCCAAAAGTTTAGTCTTGGGCAGTTGTATTTAAGTGTACATGCTAGGCTGCACTGGGTGGTGCCCACAGGGCTAAAGCTGGTTATAGGGAAGTTTGCAAAGGCTTGTACACCCTCCATTTATCCTGAGGTAGGAATCCAAGCACTGAGTGGCTTCACCCTCCCACTGATCTGGGGCCTTTGGTGAGTGCTTTTACTTGCTAGGCAGGCACTCTACCAATTGAGCCACTCTGCCAGCCCTGGGTGAGTGCTTATAATCAACCCTCTTAGCTGAAAGTTTTGTTGTGAGCAATTGTATTTAAGTCTACACATTGTGCTGTGCTCAGCTGTGTCCTCAGGAGTGAAGCCAGTTCATCCTGCCTGCTCACTTCTATGTCTACCTTTTGCACCGGGCAGAAAGACACAGCCAGTTAGCTTCTGTTCAGTGACCTGGGCAAGTTTTGCCAACCTATGCTTAGCTCTCTGTGCAATTCTTTTGTTCACATGGTGCCCTACACAGGTGACTCTTACCAGAAACAAAATAAATCACAACAACAACAACAACAAAAACAGAAAGAAAGAAAAGCCTACTGGGATGGTTGTGGGATGGAGTAGATCCAGTCCTGTAAAAGTGAGGCAGTTCTGGGCTCCATCTGAGCAAGGTTTTCTCTTTGTATTTTTAGATATTTAAAATTTCATCTCTTTGATTTTTCTCTAGCTACTGTCTGTCTAGACTTTTACTGGTTCCCTTCCTTGGCTTACTAAATTGCCTGCCTTTCCTTGAAGCCATGTAACTGAAGCTTTATTTCTGCTTCATGGAGACACAGGAATACCTATTAGCAAATCCTTTCTAAATAGTTTAAAGAGAAAAATAATTCTATAATTCTTGTTACAAAATCATCAGTGATACTGGCTTTTTTTTGTTAATATTGCATTGTCTTTGTTCCTTCTGTTTTTTGTTTCTTTGTTTAGGTTTTCTCACACTCCTTTGAATTAAATGAAAATATTTAGAATTACGTTTTGATTTATATATGTGATATTTTTGTACACTTATCCTATAAGGTTAGAGGTCGTGTTGGATTTAGGGTTCACCCAAATATGCTATGACCTTTTCCCTTCCAAATAAGGTCATATTTATAGGTTCCAAGTAGTCATGAATTTTGAAGCAGATTTTTCAGTCTGGTACAGTCTCATCAAAGACTTCCATTTTGTTCTTCAGCATTATGTTAGCTGTTCTTGACCTCTTGTTCTTTTATATTCATTTAGAGTTCACTAGTCAAGTTTGGTGAAAAAAATCCTGGTATAGTGATTGAAAAATCATTGAATATACAGATTCACTATCTTTATGATATTGAAGCATCCTACCCATGAATATGATACATTCTAATTTATATAAACATTTTTGCAGTACTAGGGAGCAGACCCAGGGCCCTACACATGGTAGACAAGTGCTTTACCACTTAGTTATATCCCCAGCCCTATATAAAGTTTTGAAATGCCCTTCAATATAGTTTTGTAATTCTTTTATAGATATTTCACATACAATTGCTGTTGTCAGTAATATATCTTAAGGACTATGTTTTTAAGCAATCACTACTGTATAAAAATGCAGGTACTTTTAAATGTTTATTTAACATTCAGCAACTTCTCTGAGCTCTTTTATTAATTTTAATAACTTAGATAATTTTAATCCATAGATAGGAGTCTCTTAGATTATTTACATTTACATATTTTTACTGTTTTTGGCACTAGTTCTCTTGCCTTCAGATTATAAATTACTAGAGAACAGAAGTCTTTTATTAATATGCATTGTAAAGTAAGTGAGCATTGGATTCTATATCCAGCAATATGAGATTCTTGAGTAGTATTGGGGGGAAAGCAATATATCTTGTGCAGTGTTAGAAGTAGTAAAGGGAAAAAGAAACATAGACAGTAAAGGGCTGAATTAGAGTATCTAGGATAATATGTAACAGAATAATAATCACACCTTTGTCAGGATGGAACTACTAATAAGTTTTTATTTTATTTGAAAGTTGGTTGATATAACTATACTTCTAGGAAAATTATACTTTTAATTCTAAAGGTCAATGCAATTATTTAGAATGTGTATTTTTGATGGGCATAAGGGTTAGAAAAGGGACCTGAAAATCTGGGGCAGCAAATGTTATAGTGAGAGGAAATGATCAGATAAAGGTTGGAAAGGAACTAATAGAGTGTTATTCTCTTCAAAGAAATTAATGAGTTAAATAAACCAACTCTTTTTTCTCCTGAGACATCCTTCCTGTATCCCAAAAACTAGGTTAAAATTTCATTATAAGGTGTTGGCATAAAGGCAGAAGGTAAAGCTGTATTATTCAAAGGCAGAGAGCAAAATATTTGTAAAATTTGAGGTGTGTGTGTGTGTGTGTGTGTGTGTGTGTGTGTGTGTGTTTGTATTTTAGAGCTTCTGAGGTAGCTGAGGATTAGAGAACACTGAGTAAGGGAGGCATTGGAAGGTGAATGTCTTAAAGTGAGGCAACTATTGCTCAGGTGTTTTCTTCATTATTTATGACTGAATAAAATATAAAAATACATGTTCTGTAAGTATTTAAAAGACAACAAAATCAGAAAGAAAAATAACTTAGAAATGTGGGACTAAAAAAATAATAGGTTTAGTTTTTGCTAAATTTTAATAACTTAATTTGCAGAAAATGATGTTATTTAGTTAATTAAAAATAGAAAGAATCAACTGGGAACTGGTGGCTCACACCTGTAATCCTAGCTACTCAGGAGGCAGAGATCAGGAGGATCATGGTTTGAGGTCAGTCTAGGCAAATAGTTCAGGAGACCCTATCTTGAAAAAAACACCATCACAAAAAAGACTGGTGGAGTGGCTCAAGGTATAGGCCCTGAGTTCAAACCCCAGCACCAAAAAAAACCTTAGAAAGCATCCTCTGGACATGGTGGTACGTGCCTGTAATCTCAGCACTTGGGAGGTGGAGACCTGGGATACAGAACAAGACTTTGTCTCAAAAAAAAAAAGAAAAACAGTTAGCAAAACAAAACAGAAGTCCTTATATTGAACTGAAAAGTTGATGATCAAACTCATTTGACTCAGCAAATTGAGTTTATCATCTATATAGTCTCATCTTGGTATTGTAAAATAGGTTGGAGTTGTCATTTCTGAGTCAATTAATGTAGCAGTGGCTGGAGGTTACTGGAGCTCCCATAGGTCCCCTTTGTTATGACAATAAACTCATAGATCTGCCTTCTAGGTGTCGTTTTTGCTATCAAAATGTTGCTTGCTGGCAAAATAAGATGTTACAGGAAAAACTGTCTTTGTTTTTTTTATTTCATTGTTTTTACATTTACTTACATTTACTTGTTGGTTGTGTTTTTGATGATAGCTATTCTAACAGGAGTGAGGTGGAATCTTTTTTCTGTGTTGGTAATGTTTTATTTCTTAAGCAAGGTATGGATACAAAGGTGTATTATTCTTTTTTCTTTTTTTTTGCATTGTGAATTAAGTTAGGTGTTTATTTATTTATTTATTTATTTATTATTGTTTTATTATTCATAGGTGAATACAAGGCTTGGGTCATTTCTCCCCCCTGCCCCCACCCCCTCCCTTACCACCCACTCTGCCCCCTCCTTCTCCCCCCCACCCACTCAATACCCGGCAGAAACTATTTTGCCCTTATTTCTAATTTTGTTGAAGAGAGAGTATAAGCTATAATAGGAAAGAACAAGTGTTTATTGCTAGTTAAGATAAGGATAGCTATACAGGGAGTTGACTCACATTAATTTCCTGTGCGTGTGTGTTACCTTCTGGGTTAATTCTTTTTGATCTCACCTTTTCTCTAGTTCCTGGTCCCCTTTTCCTATTGGCCTCAGTTGCTTTTAAGGTATCTGCTTTAGTTTCTCTGCGTTAAGGGCAACAAATGCTAGCTAATTTTTTTAGGAGTCTTACCTATCCTCACCCCTCCCTTGTGTGCTCTTATTTTTATCATGTGCTCAAAGTCCAATCCCCTTGTTGTGTTTGCCCTTGATCTAATGTCCACATATGAGGGAGAACATATGATTTTTGGTCTTTTGGGCCAGGCTAACCTCACTCAGAATGATGTTCTCCAATTCCATCCATTTACCAGTGAATGGTAACATTTCATTCTTCTTCATGGCTGCATAAAATTCCATTGTGTATAGATACCACATTTTCTTAATCCATTCGTCAGTGGTGGGGCATCTTGGCTGTTTCCATAACTTGGCTATTGTGAATAATGCTGCAATAAACATGGGTGTGAGGTGGAATCTTAATGTGGTTTTGATTTGTATTACCTTTATGGCCAGGGATGGTGAGCATTTTTTCACGTGTTTTTTGGCCATTTGGACTTCTTCCTTAGAAAAACTTCTGTTTAGTTGAGTTGCACATTTTTTTAATTGGTTCATTGATTTGGGGAGATGTTAGTTTTTTGAGCTCCCTGTATTTTCTGGTTATCAGTCCCTTGTCTGATGTATAGCTAGCAAATATTTTCTCCTACTCTCTTCAGTTTAGAGACCATTTCTTTTGTTGTGCAGAAGCTTTTTAATTTCATGTAGTCCCATTTGTCCATTCTTCCTCTTAGTTGCTGGGCTGCTGGAGTTCTTCTGAGGAAGTCCTTGCCTATACCTGTTGCTTCCAGAGTATACCCTGCTCTTTCAGATCTGGTATTAAGGTCCTTAATCCACTTTGAGTTGATACTATTACAGGGTGATAGGCCTGTACTAGTTTTCTGCAGGCAGATAGCCACTTTCAGGAAAAACTTTCTTTCTTTCTTTTGTTATTGTGATAGAGGGGTTGAAAATTGAGGCTTCCTGCTTGTTAGGCAGGCCCTCTACTACTTGAACAATGCCTTAGTCCTTTTTGCTTTAGTTGTTTTTCAGAAAGGGTCTCACACTTTTGCTTGGGGCAGGCCCTCTTTCTTTTATTTTATTTTACTATTTTTGGTAGTGCTTGGGATTGAACCCAGGGCCTTGCTCATACTAGTAAGCCTCTACCACTGAGCTACATTTGCAGCCTAGCATATTTTTTTAAATATATTTTTTATGAATCTTCTTACTTCATATCCTATTAGGAATGTTTTGCAAGGACTGGAAATTTTGTTCATTCATTCACTGATGTATCTCTAGTTCCTAGAATAATGTCTAATGGATAGGAGATGCTTAGTAAGTAGTTATTACTGAATCTATAAATGATTGAGTCAGTGGAGCAGTATTGGTAGTAAAAGTATTTTTTGGTTATTATGTTAAAATGCTGGAGGTCTCTTGAAAGATCTTCTGGTTTTTTATAGCTTTGTTGTTATAAGTTTGGTATTATTTTGTATTCTTTTCTCCTCAGGAAGTAGCATTTTTGTAAGTACACTTGGAGGAATTGTGAGGGCAGAAACAGAAATACTGAGGAAATGGAATAAAGGCTCAGTACACATAAATGTTCATCAAAAACTTATTTTCCATTTGCCTCTGTACAAGTTCAGTTGTAGACCTCTTTGCAGCAAGTGAATGTGAACTACATTATTTCAGTATAGCTATATAACTGGGGTAGTTGTGTGTGAACCTGTGTGGTCTAGGGCATGTAATGAGTTGAACTGTTTTGCTGAAGTATATGAATACATTTAAATACCAATGGATTCTCGCCAGACACACACTAACAAGACTGGTCTTTATTTTGGATTCAAATATATAGTAGGTCTGATGTGCTCAGGCATGCATACTGAATTTCTACTTTTTGAATGTACTGTAATTCAAAGGAACATGTTTTTTGAAGAAAGACAGGTCTTTACATATTATTTATGAATAACTTGCCTCAGATCTTGGATTCTTAATTGAGGATCTGCTTCTGGAGTCTTGCTCAGGTAAAACTTATAAAGGATTCCTTTATATGGCTGTAATCAAATCTTTAAATACTGAGGGAATATTTAAATAAATTATTAGAATTAAAAAACAATTATTCTTATGCCATTTCCTAGTATTTTGAGAGGCAAAATTCTATAAGGAACTGAGATGCAGCTTAACTCATAAGAGTGTCTTCCCATGGCACCATTCATGTACTTGCTCCTACTTTCATCTCAATGGGAATTTATGTAGAGAAAATGTTTGCTGCTTCTAAGTAGTGTCCATTGAACTATTATTTCTAAATAAGCCTTTTGACTGGATAGTTCTTTGACTATACTTAGAATTTAGAATTTTAAAAGCTAATTTAATTTTGAAAAAAGTAATTCATTTTACCCCCTCATAGTAGGTCTTCTTTTGTCTTTTGTGTATTCTTCTACTGTATTTGGCAAATACTGAACAATATTTTAGCCTGTCCTTTTGCTGGGCAGTGATTGGGTTTCTTATTTGCAGTTACAAAAGACCCTTCAAGTTCTATTAGTAATCTATTGTGATATTTTCCATACATAACTAAAGTCCCAACTTGAATGTTCTATTCTTCTTCTTTATATAAGTTGGGAAGCTTTGATAAAGGTGGTTATTTTGATGTACAGAACACATTAGGTATGGTTTAAAGATTCTGAACAGCTATTGATAATTTTTTAACTTTCAGGAAATACTGACTGGCACAATTCTTTTCTTATATTGCAGGCAGGATATCTTCACATTCTCTGTTACAACTTTGGAGTAAAAACCCACAAGCAGAATAAATATGAAGAAAGTTCTTTCTGGCTTAGGTAATAACATGAATAAAAATGAATGTAAATTCAGAAATATTATCATAGAGTTCAATTAAACTTTACTGTAGGGTGCTTTGGCAGTTTAAATTTCTGACTTCAAAAGCCAATATGCCAAATTAATTTATTTCTTTAACATGTATTATTTATTATTCTTATTTGTTGCTAGTTGGTAGAAAAATATATTCTCTTTTTAATATATAATAAGGGCATCACTTCCTTCTCCATTCCTCCTCCCTTCTCCAAATCTCCATTCAGAATCTGAAGTACTTTATTGTTGTTTTGGTACTTATTGCTCTCCGATAACCCCAGAGTATAAAGTGGAGGAGGGAGTGGGCAGGAGTAAGATCAGCTAAAATTTCTAGCCTTAGATGAATTTTGGTATTTTGATATCAGTGAAGTATGTGTATGTTTAGCATTTAGTGTATGCTGAGTACTATATCAAGATTTTTACTGTTGTGCTGAATCTGAAAACATTAGGAGAATAATACAAAAATATAACTACATCCAAGAACACTGTTGCTGAAAACCTAGGCCCAACACAGATTCTAACATATAGTAGTAACCAATAATTGTTAGTTAAATGAATTTATGTGAAAAATGTGTTTTTCTGGAATTATCACATAAGGTGCTTTGAATATCAGGACAAGGGAATAAAATAGATCAAATCAATTAACTAAATATTTACCATTTCTGAGTAAAGGGTTAGTCTTAGGTGTTTGAAGATATTCTCATAATTATTTTAATTATAGTCTAGCCATCATTAAAATTACATTTACCACTTAAGGGAGTAAAAACAAATATAGTCATTGAAATTAAAGTACTCATAGGCCTATGTATCTCTAACAAAAATATTTATGCAAATAACTTATTTATATAAAAGACTTCTTAGAACCCAAAGATTGATCAATCTCTGTGTAAAGAACTATGCCTATAGGATAGGCTTATGCAGTTATAAGATAAATCCTTGTGTCAATTTAGACTGCTTCATACAACTGGAATATATCTAAAATTTTTATTACAAATCACATATTTATAAGTTGAATTCTTTAAAATATACAAAAGAAATTAACTAGTTTAGCACAAGTTTTTACCACAGGTTTCCTTTAAAAGAATTTTATATAAAATTCATGATGATTGAGTTCTAGTTCAGGATTTGGCAGTACTGGGGAGAGAGCACCCACAACGTTTATGGCATCAACCATCAAAAGAGTGATATGCTACAAAGGTAGGAATGGAAAGGTAAAACAAATGCTGGTGGTAACATGAATGGCTCCTGGAAAATTAAGACTAGATGAGGTACAAGTAATTATCAATATTACCAACAATAGGTATTTTAGCACATTGAATAGTTTTTATAGTACTAGATGAACTCTCAGGAAATATTTGTTTTCTTTGACATTAGTGCAAAATTGTATTATAATACTTACTTTTTAGAATTGTAGGGTTTAAATATGATGACGCATGCATTACAGAGTGTAACGTGCCTGGGAAATAGAAACTGTTTAGTAAATGGTAGCTGATGCTGTTATCTTAAGGTGGTATGTTTGCTGTTTACTGCAAATGGACATTACTGTGGCCACTCTGTGGCCATAAGGCCTGGCTGTGGGTGCAAACACTTGCCCACATTAAGAGGAAAAACCATAAAATATATAAAAATGGTACATGAATTTATTTATAGTTTTGGCCAAAACTGAGAAGTCATTTTCAGCCTGTCTCTGCATTCCCTGTTGCATTGTTGCATCTTATAAGGGATGGAATAAAAGCCATCTGTAGATTTAGCTGTGGACCCCAGTTACCAGAGCTGGGAGGTAAGCTTTTTTCCTAGAGCCCAAGCACGAGAGCTTCTGGGATGGGCCATTTCTATTCCCCAAATGGTATTTCTTGTAGGGAGCTAGAATGGAAAAAGATTTTTAAAAACAAATCTTAATTTTTGAGGGCCCAGTTAAAACTCCACTAGCTTATTCTAAAATTTATCACAGTCAAATTAAGCATGGATTACTTCTTGACTTCACAGGTGAAATGTCTTAAAAACAAACATTTACATTTTCTATTGCATACTGTCAATCTTTAGAACACTTTTTCTCCATGTTTTATTTATACTTACGTGTTAAGAAAACTGTTAGGAATAGTTATTGATACAAGCAGAAGTGGCTATCTGCTAATTAAGTACCCTACTATGTAAGTTTTAAATTAGGAGACCATAAAAAAGGAATGTACTTTCTATAGGAATAACTCTTTTGGAAACAGTGAACTATAGGTTTTATATAGTTTGAAAATACCCATTTAGTCTAAAAGTAAAAGCCTCATTTCTATCAATTAAATTTGTTTTATAGCTGATACATAAAAACATAAAAATTGTACATATCATACTATATGATATGTATATTACCACATGATATTTCAATAGATGTACACATTGTGTACATTTCTTTTGGTACATATCCAAGAGTGGTATAGCTAGATCATAAGGCAGTTCTATTTTTAGTTTTTTCAGGAACCCTCACACTAATTTCCATAATGGCTGGACTAATTTGCAATCCTAACAGCAGTGTATAAGTTTTCCTCTTCTACTTCATTCTCCTCAGCATTTCTTGTTTTTTGTTTACTTGCTAATAGCCATTGTGACTGGAATGAGATAAAATCTCATTGTATTTTTACTGTATCTATTGGCTATTTGTATGTCTTCTTTTGAGAGCTGTCTGTTCAGTTCATTTGATCATTTATTGAATGGATTATTTGTTCTTTTGGTGTTAATTTTTTTAGTTCTTTATGTATTCTGGATGTTATTCCCCTGTCAGATAGATAGCTGGTAAAAAGTTTCTCCCATTCTGTAGGCTCTTCACTCTGATATTTTTCCTTTGTAACACAGAAGCTTTATAATTTGGTACAATCCCATTCTTAATATTACTTTTTGAAATATTGGAAAGGTATTGCCTGGAACTATATCTTAAGTGTTTTTCCTCTAGTAGTTTCAAGGTTTTGGGTGTTATATTAAGAATGTTGTAGTCCTGGAATTTCTAGCCAGAGCAATTAGGCAAGAAGAAATAAAAGGGGCTGGTGGAATGGCTCACGTGGTAGAGTGCCTGCCTAGCAAGCAAGAAGCCCTAAGTTCAAACCCCAGTACCACCAAAAAAAAAAAAAGGAAGAAATAAAAGGAATTCAAATAGGTAAAGAAACTGTCAAAATATCCCTGTTTGCAGATGGAATGATCTTATATCTTAAAGACCCAAAAAACTCTACCCAAAAACTCCTAGACACCGTAAACAGCTACAGCAAAGTGGCAGGATACAAAATCAACTTACAAAAATCATTAGTTTTTCTATATACCAACAATGAACAAATTGAGAAAGAATATATGGAAACAATTCATTCCATTTACAATAGCCTCAAAAAAATCAAATACCTAGGAATAAACTTAATGAAGGATGTGAATGATCTCTATAAGGAGAACTACAAACCCTTGAAGGAAGAGATCGAGGAAGACTACAGAAAGTGGAAAGATCTCCCATGCTCATGGATTGGTAGAATCGACATAGTAAAAATGGCTATATTACCTAAAGCAATCTACATGTTTAATGCAATTCCCATCAAAATCCCAATGACATTCATCACAGAGATTGAAAAATCTACCCTAAAGTTCATTTGGAAACACAAGAGATCGTGAATAGCCAAGGCAATACTCAGCAAAAAGAGCAATGCTGGAGATATCACAATACCCCACTTCAAACTATATTACAAAGCAATAGCAATAGAAACAGCATGGTACTGGCACAAAAACAGACATGAAGACCAGTGGAACAGAATAGAGGACCTGGATATGAATCCACACAGCCATTACCACCTTATTTTTGAATATTTTTAAAGTTGCTAAAACATACAATGGAGGGAAGACAGCCTCTTCAACAAATGTTGCTGGGAAAAGTGGTTATCTGCCTGCAAAAAACTGAAACTAGATCCATGTTTATCACCCTGTACTAGTATCAACTCAAAATGGATCAAGGACTTGAATACCAGACCCAAAACTCTGAAGTTAGTACAGGAAAGAGCAGGGAATACTCTGGAAGCAATAGGTATAGGCAAGGACTTCCTCAATAGAGCTCCAGCAGCCCAGGAACTAAGAGAAAGGATGGACAAATGGGACTTCATAAAATTAAAAAGCTTCTGCACAGCAAAAAGAAATGGTCTCTAAACTAAAGAGATCATCCAGAGAGTGTGAGAAAACATTTGCCAGTTACACATCAGACAAAAGACTGATAACCAGAATATACAGGGAACTCAAAAAACTAAACTCTCCCAAAATCAATGAACCAATAAAGAAATGGGCAAGTGAACTAAACAGAACTTTCTCAAAAGAAGAAATTCAAATGGCCAAAAAACTCATGAAAAAATGCTCACCATCTCTGGCCATAAAGGAAAAGCAAATCAAAACCACACTAAGATTCCACTTCACCCCTGTTAGAATAGTTATCATCAAAAACACCAACAACAACAGGTGTTGGCGAGGACATAGGGAAAAAGGAACCCTCCTCCACTGCTGGTGGGAATGCAAGCTAGTGCAGCCACTCTGGAAAACAATATGGAGGCTTCCTAAAACACTAATGCTTTGGTGGAGTAGTACTGGGGTTTGAACTCAGGGCCTCAAGCTTGCTAGGCAGGTGCTTTACCACTTGAGCCACATTTCAGGAACCCCCCCCTCTTTATTTTTTTGCTTTAGCTGTTTTTCAGGTAGCGTCTCATCTTTTTGCTCAGGCCAACCTCATGTCATGATCCTCTTACCTAAGGCCTCCCACATATCTGGGACCATAGGCATATGCCACCATGCCCTGCTTATTGATTGAGATGGAGTCTGACTAACTTTTTGACTGTGTTGGCCTCAAACCCTCCTGATCTCTGCTTCCCGAGTAGCTGAGATTATGGGTGTGAGCTGAAAAGCTATTGATTTTTGTATGTTGATTTTGTATTCTGCAACTTTGCTAAAAGTGTTTATCCAGTCTAAAAGTTTTCTGATAGAGTCTCTCAGGTCTTTTAAATACAGGATCATATTATGTATGTTGGGATAGTTTTTTTTCTTCCTTTCTTAACTGTTTTCCTTTTTGTTTCTTTTTATTGCCTTATTCTTTAGCTAAGAATTCAAGCACTATATTGAAAATACTGAAGAGGCTGGACACGACACCCTTTTCATGATTTTAGAGGAGATTCATTCAGTTTTTTTTCTCACTCAGCTTTTTACCATCCAGTATTATGTATGTTGGGGTATTATCCTTCTAGTCGTAGTGCCTTCGGGGCTTTTATTATGAAGGGATGTTGAATTTCTCAAAGGCTTTTTGTTTGCGTCTATTGAGATGGTCATGACTTTTTCCCTTGATTCTATTTATGTGCTGCTGTATTACATTTCTTGATTTGTGTATGTTGAACCATCCTTGCAGTCCTGGAATGAATCCAACTTCATCATGATATATGATCTTTTAAATATTTCATTGAATTTTGTTTGCAAATATTTTATTGAGGATTTTTGCATCTGTTCACCAGGGAAATTGATCTGTAGTTTTTTGTTGTTGTTGCTGTCCTTACCCAATTTTGGTATGAGGTAATACTGGTTTCATTGAATAAGTTTGGTTCAATTTTGCTATTTATATGTATCTAGAAATTTATCCATTTCTTCTAGATCTCCAATTTCTTTGAATGTAAGTTTTTGAAATATTCCCAAGTGATCTTCTGGATTCCAAAGATATCTCTTGTAATAGCCCCTTTTCATCTAAGTTATTAATTTGGGTCTTTTCCCTCTTTCTTTTGGTTTGTTTGGCTAAGAGCTTGTCAATCTTGTTCATCTATTCAAAGAACCAAATCTTTGTTTCATTGTAGTTTTAGTTTCCATTAATTTCTACCCCGAAGTTTATTATTTCTTTCCATCTATTTATTTTGGCTTTGACTTGTTTTGTCTCTCTAGACCTTAAGGTTCATCATTAGATTATTTTTTGTGGGACTTGGACTTCATGCTTTCAAAGCAGCCACTCTGTTGCTTGAGCTACACTTCCAGTCCATTTTGCTCTTGTTATTTTGTAGACAGGGTCTCATGAATTATTTGACAGGACTGGCTTTGACTATGATCCTCCCAAGTAGCTAGGATTACAGGCATGAGCCACTGGTGTCTGGCTAAGATCTCCTGATTTTTTATGTTTATAACTTCTTAGAACTGCCTTTGCTGTATCTCGAAGAATCTGATAAGTGTTTCCATTCATTCTTCTTTAATGGTCTGGTAAAATCCAGCAGTGAATCCATCAGGTCCTGGGCTTTTCTTTGTTGGGTGACCCTTTATATGCTGCTTCAATTTCATTGCTTGCTATAGGTCTATAAAGGTGGTTCATACCTTCTTGGTTCAGTATTGGTAGGTTAAATGCCTGTAGAAATTTATGCATGTGTTCTAAATTTTCCAGTTTATTTGAATATAGGTTTTCGAGTATTCACTAGTGATCCTCTGGATTTCATTGGTATTTGTTATGATATTTGCTTTTTCATCTCTTAATTTTATTAATTTGAGTCTTTTTGTTCCTCATAGTTAGATTGGATAAGGATTTATCAATCTTATTTTTTTGAAGAACTTTCTGTTTTATTGATTCTTTGTATAGTTTTTTTGGTCCCAATTTCTTTGATTTTGACCCTGATTTTTTTCATTGTGATATTTCCATATAATTTCGCATAACTAAAATTATACTTTATACAGTAAAAGAGCTACACAGTTCACCAAAGGAAATACATGGATAGAAAATAAGCATCTGAAATATTCTTCTCATTTGTGTGTTCTTTGTATAATCATTTATTCATTTATTCATATGTGTATACATTGTTTGGACCATTTCTCCCTATTGCTCCCCTCCCTCTCCCTCCAAATCCCCTCACTTCCAGGCAGAACCTGTTCTTCCCTCTACTCCAGTTTTTTTGAGGAGAAAACACAAGAAATAATAAGAAAGACATAGCGTTTTGCTAGCTTGAGATAAAGATAGCTTTCCAGAGAGCATTGCTTCCAGGTACATGTTGATCATGATTTTTATTATTTCTTCCCATCTACTAGTTTTGGAATTAGCTTGTTCTTGTTTTTCTAAAAGCTTGAGGTGTATGATTAGATTATTTGTGATCTTTTCTTTTATAAATATAGGCACTCAAAGCTATAAACTTTCAGCACTGCCTTTGCTGTATCTCAAAGGTTCTGTTAGGATGTGTTTTCATTTTCATTAGATTCTAGGAACTTGTCTTATTTCCCCTTTATTTTTTTGAAGAACTACTGGTTATTCAACAATGAGTTGATTACTCCCATGTGCTTGAAATTTTTCTGTAGTTTCTTTTGTTGTTGAGTTCTAGTTTTATTCCATTGTGGTCTGATAGAATACAGGGAGTTATTTCAACTTTCTTACATTTGGTTACATTTGTGTCCTAAAATATGATCTATTGTGGAGAGCTCAATGGACCACTGAGAAGAGTATACATTGTAGATGAAATACTCTGTAGATGTCTGTTAAGTCCATTTGGTCTGTAGTGTCAATTAATTCTGGGGTTTCTATTGAAGAAGAGTATTGAAATCTCTTACTATTACTGTGTTGGAGTCTACCTGAGATTTTTAAATACGTAGTGTTTTTTAATGTAATTGTATGCACTGATGTTTGGTGCATATGTTAAGAATTTTCATTTCCTCTTGATGGATTGTTCCCTTTGTCAATATATAGTGACCTACATTGTCTCTTCTGACTAATCTTGGCCTCAAATTTGCCTTATAAGATATGAGCATGGCTACTCCTGCTGTTTTCTAGTTCTCTTTACTTGAAAGACCTTTTTACACCTTATCACTCTAAGCCAATGTTTGTCTTTGTTAGTGAGATGCATTCTCATAAGCAACAAATGGTTCGGTCTTGCTTTTTATTTTTTTCATTTTTCTTTTATTATTCATATGTGCATACAAGGATTGGTTCATTTCTCCCCACTGCCCCCACCCCCTCCCTTACCTCCCACTCCTCCCCCTCCCTCTCCTCCCCCCTCAATACCCAGCAGAAACTATTTTGCCCTTATTTCTAATTTTGTTGTAGAGAGAGTATAAGCAATAATAGGAAGGAACAAGGGTTTTTGCTGGTTGAGATAAGGATAGCTATACAGGGCATTGACTCACATTGATTTCCTGTGCGTGGGTGTTACCTTCTAGGTTAATTCTTTTTGATCTAACCTTTTCTCTAGTACCTGTTCCCCTTTTCCTATTGGCCTCAGTTGCTTTAAGGTATCTGCTTTAGTTTCTCTGCATTAAGGGCAACAAATGCTAGCTAGTTTTTTAGGTGTCTTACCTATCCTCACCCCTCCCTTGTGTGCTCTCGCTTTTATCATGTGCTCATAGTCCAATCCCCTTGTTGTGTTTGCCCTTGATCTAATGTCCACATATGAGGGAGAACATACGATTTTTGGTTTTTTGAGCCAGGCTAACCTCACTCAGAATGATGTTCTCCAATTCCATCCATTTACCAGTGAATGATAACATTTCGTTCTTCTTCATGGCTGCATAAAATTCCATTGTGTATAGATACCACATTTTCTTAATCCATTCGTCAGTGGTGGGACATCTTGGCTGTTTCCATAACTTGGCTATTGTGAATAGTGCCGCAATAAACATGGATGTGCAGGTGCCTCTGGAGTAACAGTCTTTTGGGTAAATCCCCAAGAGTGGTATTGCTGGATCAAATGGTAGATCGATGTCCAGCTTTTTAAGTAGCCTCCAAATTTTTTTCCAGAGTGGTTGTACTAGTCTACTTTCCCACCAACAGTGTAAGAGGGTTCCTTTTTCCCCGCATCCTCGCCAACACCTGTTGGTGGTGGTGTTGCTGATGATGGCTATTCTAACAGGGGTGAGGTGGAATCTTAGCGTGGTTTTAATTTGCATTTCCTTTATTGCTAGAGATGGTGAGCATTTTTTCATGTGTTTTCTGGCCATTTGAATTTCTTCTTTTGAGAAAGTTCTGTTTAGTTCACATGCCCATTTCTTTATTGGTTCATTAGTTTTGGGAGAATTTAGTTTTTTAAGTTCCCAGTATATTCTGGTTATCAGTCCTTTGTCTGATGTATAGTTGGCAAATATTTTCTCCCACTCTGTGGGTGTTCTCTTCAGTTTAGAGACCATTTCTTTTGATGAACAGAAGGTTTTTAGTTTTATGAGGTCCCATTTATCTATGCTATCTCTTAGTTGCTGTGCTATTGGGGTTTCATTGAGAAAGTTCTTACCTATACCTACTAACTCCAGAGTATTTCCTACTCTTTCTTGTATCAACTTAAGAGTTTGGGGTCTGATATTAAGATCCTTGATCCATTTTGAGTTAATCTTGGTATAGGGTGATATACATGGATCTAGTTTCAGTTTTTTGCAGACTGCTAACCAGTTTTCCCAGCAGTTTTTGTTGAAGAGGCTGCTATTTCTCCATCGTATATTTTTAGCTCCTTTGTCAAAGATAAGTTGCTTATAGTTGTTTGGCTTCATATCTGGATCCTCTATTCTGTTCCACTGGTCTTCATGTCTGTTTTTGTGCCAGTACCATGCTGTTTTTATTGTTATTGCTTTGTAATATAGTTTGAAGTCAGGTATTGTGATACCTCCTGCATTGTTCTTTTGACTGAGTATTGCCTTGGCTATTCGTGGCCTGTTGTGTTTCCATATAAATTTCACAGTAGATTTTTCGATCTCTTTAATGAATGTCATTGGAATTTTGATGGGAATTGCATTAAACATGTAGATTACTTTGGGGAGTATCGACATTTTTACTATGTTGATTCTACCAATCCATGAGCATGGGAGATCTCTCCACTTTCTATAGTCTTCCTCAATCTCTTTCTTCAGAAATGTATAGTTTTCCTTGTAGAGGTCTTTCACATCTTTTGTTAGGTTTACACCTAGGTATTTAATTTTTTTTTGAGGCTATTGTAAATGGAATTGTTTTCATATATTCTTTTTCAGTTTGTTCATTGTTAGTGTATAGAAATGCTAATGATTTTTCTATGTTGATTTTATATCCTGCTACCTTGCTATAGCTATTGATGATGTCTAGAAGCTTCTGAGTAGAGTTTTTTGGGTCTTTAAGGTATAGGATCATGTCATCTGCAAATAGGGATATTTTGACAGTTTCTTTACCTATTTGTATTCCTTTTATTCCTTCTTCTTGCCTAATTGCTCTGGCTAGGAATTCCAGTACTATGTTGAATAGGAGTGGAGATAGTGGGCATCCTTGTCTGGTTCCTGATTTTAGAGGGAATGGTTTTAATTTTTCTCCGTTAAGTATAATGCTGGCTGTAGGTTTGTCATATATAGCTTTTATAATGTTGAGGAACTTTCCTTCTATTCCTAGTTTTCTTAGAGGTTTTATCGTGAAATGATGTTGGATCTTATCAAAGGCTTTTTCTGCATCTATTGAGATGATCAAGTGGTTTTTGTCTTTGCTTCTGTTAATGTGGTTTATTACGTTTATTGATTTTCATATGTTAAACCACCCCTGCATCCCTGGGATGAAGCCTACTTGGTCGTGGTGAATAATCTTTTTGATGTGTTGCTGAATTCGGTTTGGCATTATTTTGTTGAGGATTTTTGCATCAATGTTCATTAAGGAGATTGGCCTATAGTTCTCCTTTTTGGAGGTGTCTTTGCCTGGTTTTGGGATAAGTGTAATACTGGCTTCATAAAATGTGTTTGGCAGTTTTCCTTCCCTTTCTATTTCATGGAACAGTTTAAGGAGGGTTGGTATCAGTTCTTCTTTAAAGGTCTGATAGAATTCAGCAGAGAATCCATCAGGTCCTGGACTTTTCTTTTTGGGGAGACTCTTGATTGCTGCTTCAATTTCATTTTGTGTTATAGGTCTATTCAGGTGATTAATTTCCTCTTGGCTCAGTTTTGGATGATCATATGTATCTAGAAATCTGTCCATTTCTTTAAGATTTTCAAATTTATTTGAATATGGGTTCTCAAAGTAGTCTATGATGATTTCCTGGACTTCCATGGTGTTTGTTGTTATCTCCCCTTTTGCATTCCTAATTCTACTAATTTGGGTTTTTTCTCTCCTCATTTTAGTCAGGTTTGCCAGGGTTCTATCGATCTTGTTTCTTTTTTCAAAGAACCAACTTTTTGTTTCATTAATTCTTTGTGTGGTTTTTTTGGTTTCTATTTCGTTGATTTCAGCTCTTATTTTTATTATTTCTCTCCTATTTGTTTTTGGATTTGCTTGTTCTTGTTTTTCTAGGAGTTTGAGATGTATCATTAGGTCATTGATTTGGGATCTTTCAATCTTTTTAATATATGCACTCATGGCTATAAACTTTCCTCCCAAGACTGCCTTAGCTGTGTCCCATAGGTTCCGGTAGGTTGTGTTTTCACTTTCATTGACTTCCAGGAACTTTTTAATTTCCTCTTTTATTGCATCGATGGTCCACTCTTCATTAAGTAATGAGTTATTTAGTTTCCAGCTGTTTGCATGTTTTTTGTCTTTACTTTTGTTGTTGAGTTCTACTTTTACTGCATTGTGGTCAGATAGTATGCACGGTATTATTTCTATTTTCTTATATTTGCTGAGGCTTGCTTTGTGCCCTAGGATATGATCTATTTTGGAGAAAATTCCATGGGCTGCTGAGAAGAATGTATATTGTGTAGAGGTTGGATGAAATGTTCTGTGGAAATCTATTAGGTCCACTTGATCTATTGCATATTTTAGATCTTGGATTTCTTTATTGAGTTTTTGTTTGGATGACCTATCTATTGATGATAATGGAGTGTTAAAGTCTCCCACAACCACTGTGTTGGCGTTTATATATGCTTTTAGGTCTTTCAGGGTATGTTTGATGAAATTGGGTGCGTTGACATTGGGTGCGTACAGATTGATGATTATTATTTCCTTTTGGTCTATTTCCCCTTTTATTAGTATGGAATGTCCTTCTTTATCTTGTTTGATCAATGTAGGTTTGAAGTCTACTTTGTCAGAGGTAAGTATTGCTACTCCTGCTTGTTTTTGGGGGCCATTGGCTTGGTAAATCTTCTTCCAGCCTTTCATCCTAAGCATATGCTTATTTCTGTCGGTGAGATGAGTCTCCTGTAAGCAACAAATTGTTGGATCTTCCTTTTTAATCCATTTCGTCAAACGGTGCCTTTTGATGGGAGATTAAGTCCGTTAACATTAAGCATTAGTACTGATAGGTATGTGGTGATTCCTGCCATTTAGTTGTCTTAGTTATTTGAAGGTTTGATTGTGTGTACCTAACTTGATGTTACTCTCTACTGTCTTGCTTTTTCTTATCCTGTGGTTTGGTGCTGCCTGCCTTTTCATGGTTAAGTTGGGTGTCACTTTCTGTGTGCAGGATCCCTTGCAGAATCTTTTGTAATGGTGGCTTTATGGTCACATATTGTTTTAGTTTCTGCTTATCATGGAAGACTTTTATTGCTCCATCTATTTTGAATGATAGCTTTGCTGGGTAGAGTATCCTGGGGTTGAAGTTATTTTCATTCAGTGCCCGGAAGATCTCACCCCACGCTCTTCTTGCTTTTAATGTTTCTGTTGAGAAGTCTGCTGTGATTTTGATGGGTTTACCTTTGTATGTTACTTGTTTTTTCCTCTCTTACAGCCTTCAATATTCTTTCCTTAGTTTCTGAACTTGTTGTTTTAAGGATGATATGTCGTGGAGTAGTTCTATTTTGATCTGGTCTGTTTGGTGTCCTGGAGGCCTCTTGCATCTGTATGGGAATATCTTTCTCTAGATTTGAGAAATTTTCCATTATTATTTTGTTGAATATATTACGCATTCCTTTCGCTTGCACCTCTTCTCCTTCTTCGATGCCTGTGATTCTCAAGTTTGGTCTTTTGATGGAGTCAGTGATTTCTTGCACTTTCTTTTCACAGGTCTTGAGTTGTTTAATTAACAGTTCTTCGGTTTTTTCCTTTAATTACCATTCATCTTCAAGTTCTGAGATTCTGTCTTCTGTTTGTTCTATTCTGCTGGATTGGCCTTCCGTTTCGTTTTGCAGTTCTGTTTTGTTCTTTTTTCTGAGGTTTTCCATATCCTGGCTGGTGTCCTCTTTAATGTTGTTTATTTTTGTCCTGAGTTCATTTGTCTGTTGTTTCATTGTGTTCTCTGTTTCACTTTGGTGTTTATACAGTGCTTCTATGGTTTCTTTTATTTCTTCTTTTGCTGTTTCAAATTTTCTAGTTTTGTTGTCTTGGAATTTGTTGAGTGTCTCCTGTACATTTTGGTTGACCCTATCCACTATCATCTGTATAAAATTTTCATTTAGTACCTGTAGTATGTCTTCTTTTAAATTATTCTTGTGGGCTTCATTGGGTCCTTTGGCGTAGTTTATCTTCATTTTGTTAGAGTCTGGATCCGAGTATCTGTTTTCTTCATTCCCCTCTTGTTCCTGTACTAATTTTTTGCTGTGGGGAAACTGGTTTCCCTGTTTTTTCTATCTTCCCGTCATTGTCCTTGGTGTTGTTACTGTCCCTGTACTGTGTGCAGTTAAGTACTTTCCAGCTTTTAATAATAACAATGGTAATGTTTAGAATGGAAGGGTGAGCTGAGATGGAAAGGAAGAAGTTGAAGAAATGGGAAAAACAAATATACAGACTGGAAGGAGAAAACAGAACAAGGTATCAGACAAGAAGGTTTCAAAGGTATAAACAGGGAGCTTTAGTGTACTAATCGAGAGTAAGCTGAACAGACATTAGAGAGACAGAGAGAGGATTGAAAATCAAAAATAAAAAAAATAAAGATAAGAATAAAAATAAAAAATAAGTAAATGAAAGAAAAATCTATATATAAAAATGTATTAAAATAAAATGAAAAAATAGAAAATTAAAAAAACCCAAAAAACCAAAAAAACTCCAAGTTCAAATGCAATGAAGTTTCAGTCTTAATAATTTGGATGTCCGTTTTAGTCTCCAATCCTGGAGATGGTGCCTCAGATGTTGTTCTGTAATTGTCTTATCAAAGGGGACACATAAAGTAGAACAAAACTACACACACACGCACAAAAAAAACCCCACCAAATGTCCCAAGTTCAAATGCAATACAGTTTCAGTAAGTTTTTCAGGTTGCAGGTGTAATTCGATTGTTCTCTCATCAAAGGTAGGGAGATAAAGAAAAAAAAGAGTCTGGAGACAGTTCTGAGAATGGTATCTGCAGCTGTGGCTTGCCTGCCCACTGCTGTCAGCCTGCTGTTGCTGGTGGCGTTATTTATGCAGATCTCAGGGGTGAGCTTAGCACTCACCTGGCCCTACAGGCTTTGTTTACTCAGATTTCTCTTGTGAGTGAGCCTCTGCTACAAGGTTTCCCCTTTCCAAGCACACTGGGAAAGGTGACACTGCACCTGCGTTGACAGGCCTGCATGTTTATTTACAGTTCATGTGGGAGGTGGGTTTTCCCCCCTCTCCTGTGCAGTTTTCCTCCCACCGCCACGTTCACAAGCTTTCCTGCTTCTGATTACTGGGCGGTGCTGCTGCTCCTGCCAGCCACCATGTTTGTTTACAGTTCATGTGGGAAGTGGGTCTTCCCTCCTCTCCTGTGGTGTTTTCCTCCCTCCGTCACTCTCACAAGCTTTCCCACTCCTGGTTGCTGTGCGCGCGCCCCTGCTCCCGCCAGAGGCTCTCCGGCCAGGCCGGCTTGTTTATTTACAGTCCCGGGAAGGATTCCCTTCCCCCAATCTTCGGTGCTCAGTGTGCCCCACCCTCTTTCCTGCATGTCTTTATTGCTCTTATTGCTTATTACTCAGTTTCTCTTTTTTCCCCGGGTGGAGGTCGGTCTGTCCAGGGGGCTATGCTGCTCTGGCCCAGGCTTGTCTGTGGGAATACCGTGTACCGTGAAGCTCACCTGGTCCGCGTCTTCCCAAGCCATCTAGGCGCCGGTGACTGGCGGCCCAGGGTCCCTCCTGGTTTCTCTGTTTAACGTGAAGTGGAGATTCTCTGCGCCGGCTGGAGGTGTGGAGGGGTCAAAGTTATGCCTCTTCTCAGTGATTATGCCTGCAAAGTGTGTCTCCAGTGTCTCTCCAAGATTTCACTATTGGAGGCTTGCTTTCTGCTTCCTCCCTCTAGTCGCCATCTTGGAATCCCTTGCTTTACTCTTAACTCCTGGTTTGGCTCCAGCAATCATTGACTTCACCAGGATACAAACTCAGCATCAGCAATCCAGGATCAGCCTTTCCCTGGCCCAGGGACACCTGTGCCCCCTGTTTGGTGTTCTTAAAGCCTCCTGTACCTTGATGTCCCTCCCTTTCTTGAAATTGGGGAATTTTCTGCTATTATATTATTGAATAAGTTATCTATGTCTTTAGTTCATATCTCTTCTCCTTCTTCTATAGCCATGATTCATAGGTTTTTTGTCTTTTGATGCTGTCCCAGTGGTCTTGCATATTCCACTCATATTTTCTTAGTAATTTTTCACTGGATTTGATTAATAATTTTTTGCTGGATTTAACTGATTCATCTAATTCGTCTACTTCCATCCCTGATACTCTATTTTCAACCTGCTTCACTCTGTTAGCCAGACTTTCTATTGAGGTTTTTATTTGGGATATTGGATGTTTCCAAGATTTCAATTTGATTTTTTTCAGGATTTCTTTACCTTTATTGATTTCCTCTTTCATATTCTGTTGGATCCGTGGGTTGTTTCCTACTTTTCTGTACATAGTTCTCTATCTACGCAGGACAGTTTTTCATCTGTCCTGATACCTCTTTTGTGATTCTGAATGGTCTTCTTCTCTTTTTCTCTTCAGATATAGTCTGTTTTTTGGAGCATTTATGGAATCAAATGGATGAAGCTTTTAATCTGCCACTTTACCCTGAAAGTGTGTTTTTAATTTTTCTTACTGTATTTTTCACCTCAAAGATTTGTTTGATATTTAAAAATTGCTTTAATATCTTGATTGAGTTTCCCTGTTAGACTAATGAATAATTTCTACTTTTTAAAGCTTGTTGAGTTTCCCAAAATAGCTGTTTTAAATTATCCATCCAAGATTTTGTCCATACTGGTTAATATCTAGTCATTTTCTGGTGTGTTATTTTCACTGTTAGGTGATATCATGGTTTCATCTGAGCTTTGACAGATTAGATACTTCATTCTTTGTCATCTGACTCTATTTCTCCTGAAATTCTAAGCAAGCTGCTTACTTCCTCTGACCCTATAGTCATTTCCATTATTTCTTCCCTGGATGGTGAGTCAAGTGTAGGTTTCCTGCTATTGGTATGTTGTCACTGTTTCAGTATTTGAGGGCAATCCAAGCCCAAATCTACTGTTGATATGTTCTTCAGCATAAACTATGGGAGTACTTCAACAGTATAATCCATCCCCACTAAACCTCTCACTGGGCTAGAGTAGGGAAGATGCCTTATCCACAGTCACTGGTCTATGGTTGGGCAATGCAGGATAACACCTGGCTCTGGACATAATCACTTGACAAGGGACCAGCCCCAGGCTCCTATGTTATGAGACCAGCCCTAGGCTCCTATGCATGTGGACATCAGTGCCACAAAGATGTATCATATTCTGAGTCTGCCACAGACTGCGAAGACCAGCACAGTACTGGGGTAGGACCAACGCCCACACTGCCATAAGCTGCCTATTGCTGAGGTGGACCTGTGGCCCAAGATGACTACATAACCACAGGTGATGCTCAAATAGAAATCTGATAGACTGGGTCTGCTTGTCTCTACTTGGCACTAAGACTTTTCCAGAGACTCTGTCTGTGGGCACTGGCCTGGCTTCCTTAGCTTTTGTGAAGATAGTTTGGTGTGATAATAATAGTCTTTTCACACAGGATCAGGCTTCAAATCTGGGTCCACAGTGGTGGGACTACAATGTCTGTTTTTCTAATTATAGGAAAATTAAATTTTAGAACAGGCAAAATGAAAAGGTAATGGCCACTGATATGGTTATAAGTTTACAACTTCTTTGCTTTATTAAAGAAGTTGTGCTCATTATGAAAAATTAAACATCCCATACAATATGGAAAGTTAGAGTTCCTATAATCACATTCCCATAGACACTGTTAACATTTTACTTTGTATTTTTATTTTTCCAAAAGTTTTTAAAAGCTCTATTAATATATTAAATGATGTAGAAACCATCAAAATTATTGAGAAGTATTTATGGACATTAATAAATTGAAAACTTTCCCCCAAATGGACTGTTAATAATTAATGGGATTTGTTATTATTATTATTGTAATTAAATAAAGTCAAAGACTGTACACAGAAAATTTTGTCTTTCTTTTTTTTTAGTGGGGCTGGGGCTTGAACTCAGGGCTTCCTACTTGCAAAGTAGTCTCTTTACCACTTGAGCCACACCTCTAGACCAGAAAAACTCCTAATTGATACCTCTTGCTATATTAGAGTCTATGAGATAAATTGGGAAAATGACAGAAAATATTTGAAGTGACATCCTGGAGAATTGGATAAAACCCTGAAGACTGTTCTATAAAAATAATCCTACATTGACTTTAATAGAGTTTAATGATACTACTTGTTTGACCTGAAGGTTGGGAATTAGGTATTTGTACATTGTGCAAAAATAGAGCCTTTTGTAGGATAATAACAATGAGTATTTTTTAACCCCAGTGTGGGAGTTCAGTGCTGCCTTTCTTCTAATAGGATTGATATAGAGCATTGTGTCTTTAGTCTTCTTTCATGTTACAAATTTATATAAACTTATTTTGCTAGATTTTTGGGATGTGAGTAAATGATTGGGTAGGCAGTATGATGTAAGAGGAGTAGTTTTTGAAATTCTTCTAAATACTGATCTGAAACCTGGTAGTTAATGTGAGTTGTCTCTTATTGGCCAGGAATAGTTATTGTCCTGGATGTAGTGTCCTCAAGTGGGAAGACAAGTATATTTCTTTCCGGCTTATATAAAACTTTCATATAGATCATAAAATTAGGAGCAAAGAGTACGCTGCTGCTTTCTAAATTCATAGTTCTTAGGCTTAGTGAACCTATATTTATATAATTTCCTTAATGAATTTAAAGCACCTATTATGTTTACCACATGTATAGTATTTAAATACAGGTTTTTTTTAATCATTACTTAGCCTTTAGCGTTGTGATATGAATTTATATCACATAGTTCTTATAATAGAAGTAAAGGAGACAACAAAGAAAATATAAATGTACTTATATTCACAAATATTAATGGTCATTAATATGAGTTCAAAGAAAATTTGTACTACATCTTTTTATAAAGTTTTTCATATTTTAGCATAGAGTGACTGAAATTAGTTCACTCACTGAAATTCACTTCAAGTGTTGCCATCTTTGTACTGGCTTTAAATGCCAGTGTTCATTTCTTTATTTACCCTTCTGTTCTTAGACTGAGAGCTTGATTATTTGATATTATTATATATAGCCATGCAGTTTGATCTAGTGGAAAATCTCAGAGTTGGTAAAAAAAATCTTACTGATTAACCGTGAACTTGAGACATTCAACTACTTTGTGCCATAGTGTCTTTACCTGAAAAAATAAGCACAATATTATTTGTGTCACAGGTTCGTAGTAAGAATAACATAAATGACATTATAGTAGTTTGAACAGTTAAGGATATTATATAATATGTACTATAATAAGCTGTCAACTCTAAAAATGATTATATACAAAGCCTATTCTTTTTTGGTGTTTTGAACTCAGGGCGTCACAGTTGCTAGGTAAGTGCTTTATCACTTGAGCCACACCCCCAGCCCTACAAATCTTATTTTTTAATGGAAAATGGAATGTATTAGTACCATCTAGTGGAAATATATGGAATTGTATGGCAACAATTTTATTATAGAATATTATTTATTATAATGAACAATTCAGAGCTGGGAAAAATATTACAGATATCTAGTTCAGGAATTTAGAAACCATTTTCTGTGGTGCTTTTGGGTTCTGACAGTACAGCCTCAAGATCTCCTTTGAGAAGAGGAATCTTTTAACAATTCTTTAAGATTCCTATTTTGCTCTAAATACAGAAGTTAGGCTTTAAATGGTTTCTTGTTTAATATGTCCTTGTAAGATTTTGTTTTAAAAAATGATTCTCCTGTTTACAAAAAAAGTCTGAAAATGACTAGATCAAATACAACTCTATGCAGATAACAAAACAGAAATTTAGCAAGAGTAAGAGATTTATTCAAGGTTACAGAGCTGAGGTGTTAAATCTAGTCATTAAGGAATATTCTTCCTCCAAGGGTCAATAGTTATGCCCCTTCTTTCATTTCTGATTTTAGTAATTTGAATCTTCTTTCTAGTTTTCTTGGTCATTGTAGCTAAAGGCTTGCCAATTTTTTTAATATTTTGAAAGCACTAACTTTTGGGTTTGTTGATTTTCTTCATTGTTTTCAATTATCTATTTAATTTCCACTCTAATCTTTGTGATTTCTTTCTTCTTTGCTTTCTTTAGGTTTAGTTTGCTCCTCCTTTTCCTAGGGTCAAAGCTTGAATATTTATTTGAGATCTTACTCTTTGTTAATGTTAGGTTTATAACTGTAAGTTTTCCTCTAAACATTGCTTTAACTATACCCCATAAGTTTTGGTGTTTTATGTTTTCCTTCTTACTCACCTCAGGTATTTTCAAATTTCCCTTTTAATTTAGTTTTTGACTCATTGGTTATTTAGGTGTTTGATACTCCTTTTTCACATATACTTATTCCCCATATTTCCTCTTGTTGTTTATTTTTATCTTAGTTCCATATAAACAGAGCACATACTTTATATGTTTTCAATTCTGTTAAATCTAATGTGACTTTGTGGTCAGCTTATGTTCCATTATGAAGTGTGTTTTATGTGCAGTTAAGAAGAATGTGGGTGGAGTGTCATTCAAATTTTCTGTATACCTTTTGAAATTCTACTCAGTTGTTTTATTCATTATTGAAGGAGGGTTATTGAGAACCCACTTGTTGAATTAAGTACCTCTCACTTCAATTTGTCAGCTTTTCCTTTATGTATTTTGAGGCATATAAAAGCAATTCCTAATGAATTGCTTCTTTATCTTAAAATATTACTCTATCTCTAGTACTTTACCTTTTTTGTATCGAAGTCTATTTTGTGTTATATTTGCATGGCCACCCTAGTTCTTTCAAAGTTGCTGTTTACATGGCATATTTTGTTCCATCCCTTTACCTTCACCCTCTTTGTATCTTTGAATCTAATGTATCTTTTATATACAGCATATAGTTGTATCTTGTTTTTCATTTTAGTCTTAAAACCTCTGCCATTTGATTGTATTGTTTAACTTATTTATATTTAGTGTTAACATTAATGTTGCTGGATTTTTTAAATTGTTCAGATATGACTGGGGTTTGAACTCAGGGCTTTGCGCTTGCAAAACAGGCCCTCTACCACTTCAGCCACATCTCTAGTCTATTTTGGTCTGATTTTTTTGGAGATGGGGTCTTGTGAACTGTTTGCCAAGGATGACCTCAAAATGTGATTCTCCCAATCTCAGCCTCTCAAGTAGTTATTGGATTTATAGTTAACATTTTGTCCTTTGTTTCCTTTATGTTGCATGACTCCTTTTAAAAGTTTTCTTCCTTTACTAGCTTGTTTTGTCCTAGTTATTTTTTAAATTAATGAATTTATTTTTTATTGCAGTAAAATATGCATAACAACATTTACTATTTTAACCACTTTAAGTGTTTAATACAGTAGTATTAATTATAAACACAATATTGTGAGATAGAGTCATACATCACCACTATCTATTTCCAAAACATTTTTATAGCCTGCAACAGAAAGTGTATAACCTTTAAGCATTAATTCTCCATCCTTGCCTACCCCCATTCCTTGGTAACCTGTAATCAACTTTCTGTCTCTGTGAATTTGCCTATTCTAAATATTTCTTAGAAGTGGACTCATTCAATATTTGTTACTTTGTGTCTGACTTATTTCATTAAGCATAATATTTTCAAGGTTTATCCATGTTGTAGCATGTATGAGATTTATTCATTTTTAGCAAATAATTTAAAAATTTATTATCATAAATTAATTATACAAAGAAGTTTCATTGTGATATTTATATACATGCATATAATGTAGTTTGATTAAATTCACTCTATCTTTATTACTCTTTGATAACATCCATGCTCCTCCCCCCTCCTTTTAAAGTTTTTTAGTGGGTTTCATTATGCTATTTTATGCATACATAACATACCTTAATCATATTCACTCCATTACCCTCTCCTTTCCCTCTCCACCTGGTCTCTTCCAAATAGTCTCTCTTTTACAATCATGTCATATTATTATTGTTTTTTGGGGAGGTCTAGATTCCACATATTAGCAAAAAGATGCAATATTTGTTTTTGATTGAGCTTGCCTCATCTCACTCAGCATGATGATCTTCCATTTCCATCCACATTCCTACAAATGACATAATTTTATTCTTCTTTATTGCTGAATAACATTCCTTTGTGTATTTATACAACATTTTCTTTATCCATTCATTGGTTGTTGGGTAACTAGGCTGATTCCATTGCTTGGTTGTTATGAATAGTGCTGCTATAAACATGGGTGTGCAGGTTATCTATTGTATGCTGACTTACATTCCTTCAGATATTTTCCCAGCAATGGTATAGCAGGATCATATGGTAGTTCTATTTTTATTTTCTTGAAGAACCTCAACAATGATTTCCATTAGTGGCTGCAGTAACTTACATTCTGACCAACAGTGTATAAGGGCTCCCCCCCACCACCTTGCCAGGATTTGTTGTTGTATGTTTTCTTGATAACAGCCATTCTGATTAGGGTGAGATAGAATGTTAGTGTAATTTTGATTTGCATTTCCCTTTATGGCACAGGAGGTTGAACATTTTTTTCACATATTTATTAGCTATTTGTACTTCTTCTTTTGAGAACTGTTTGAGTTGTTTGCCCATATATTAATTGGATTATTTGTGCTTTTGGTGTTCATTTTTTGAGCTTTTCATATATTCTGGATATTAATCCTTTGTTTGATGAATAGCTTGCAAATATTTTCTCCCATTTCTGTGGGATTGTCACTTAATTCTGGTAATTGTCTCCTTTGATGTGCAAAGGCTTTTTTATTTGATGCAATCCCATTTGTCAGTTCTTATTTCCTGAGCAGTTGGAGTTTACTCAGAAAGTCATTGCCTGTGCCTATATCTTCCAGTGTTTTCTTGTAGTCATTTAAAATTTCTGATCTTATGTTAAGGTCTTTGATCCATTTTGAATTGATGTTTTGTATAGGGTGAGAGATAGTGATCTAGTTTCAGTCTTCTATATGTGGCTGTCCAGTTTTCCCAACACTGTTTAAGAGACTGTCCTTTTTTTAACATATGTTTTGGGCACCTTTGTCAAAAAATCAGATGGCAGGAGCTGTGTGGATTTATATCTGGGTCTTTTATTCTATTCCATTGGCCTATGTGTTTGTTTTTGTGCCAGTATCATGCTGTATTTTGTTACTGTTAGCCAAGAATTCTTATTGTGGTAAAACATACATATAAAGTTTATCATTTCAAACATTTTAAGTATATAATTTTGTGATATTAAGTATATTCATCATGTTTTTAAATCATTTCCAGAAATTTTTCATCATCCCAAAAATGAAACTTTCTACCTATCAAACAATAACTCCCTATTCTTTGTCTCAGTCCCTGGGAAAATCTATTCTACTTTCTGTCTGTATGACTGCATATTCTAGGTATCTCATACAAGTGGAGCCATACAATATTTGTCCTTTTATATGTGGCTTTTTTTTTACTCAGCATAATGTCATCAAACTTCATCTACATTTTAGTATGCATCAGAATTTCATTGTTTTTGTGGGTTTGGACATACACATTTCATTTAGCCATTCATCTGATGGGAAAAACTGGGACTTTTTCTACCTTTTTGCTATAGTGAATAATGATGATGTAAACATTGGTGTGTTAGTATATGCTTGAGTCCCTTCTTTCAATATTTTGCATATATACATAGAAGTGTATTGCTGGTCTTCAGTGATATTTTGTGGTATTGTAATTTAATTTAACAATTATTCCAATTTAATTGGCAGTTTGGGATTTGAACTCATGGCCTCATGCTTGCTAGGCAGGTGCTTTACCACTTCAGTCATGCCCCCATCTCTTCAACTATATATTCTTTATTTTCTTGTGTTTACTGTAGGGTTTATAATATAAATCTTTTAATTTATTAGAGTTTACATTTATACTAACTTTATTCCAGCAGGATATAGAAACTTTAGTCTTGTATGACTATGCCTTTCTCTCTTTTTTGCAATTATTATTGTTATACTTGTTATATCTAAATGTTTTTAAAACTCACCGGCATATGATTATAATTATTATTTTACATAATCTTATATATTTTAAAGAAGATTAGAGAAAAGGAAGAGCACAAGTACATTTATGGAGTTTTAAATTTCAACTTTCCTTTTACTTGGTTTATTTTCTTTCTTCGTGTAGATTTAAATCACTGTCTGATGTCATTACTTTATTGTAATTTTAATGTCTTTCCTATTCACTCCTTTGTGGTGTTTTCAAATATATTATGTATGTTGTGACCAATAATACTATTTTATGGATCTTTTGTCTGCAGTTGCTTTAAAATAAGTTAAGACAAGAAAGTAGAAAAAATACATAATACTACTTTCTTCCATAATTACCTACATAATTTTTATGCATACTCTGAATGTTTCATATAATTTTCATATTATTGTCTGGTGTCATTTGCTTTCAGCCTGAAGAGCCTCCTTTTGTATTTTTGCAAAGTAGATTGACTAGAAAGAAATTTTATCCCTTTTTAAAATCTGGAAATGTATTTAGTCTTCATTTTGAAAGATAGTTTTTCTAATATTGAATTCTTATTTGGTAAGTTTTTATTTTCTTTAGCACTATGAATACATTACACTGCCTTCTAGACTTCAGAAGATCTGATAACCTATTAATCTTACTGTTATCCCCCTTTTCCTTGATGAGTCATTTTTCTCTTACCGCTTTTAAGGTTTTCTGTTTATCTTTGATTTTTAATAATTTGCCCATGATGTGTCTGTGTGTGGATCTTTTTCTTTGAGGGTGTGCAGGTGATTGAACTCAGGGCCTCACACATGCTAAATATATGCTCTAACACTGAGCTACACTCCAACCCTATGTGGGTTTTTTGTATGTTTGTCCTGTTGAAGGTCATTGAGCTTCTTGGATGTTTAGAATATTGTTTTGTTTTCATCAAATTCAGAAAGTTTTTAGCTATCTTTTAACTATTTTTGTCCTTGTTTTTTCTTTCTGGTACTCCTGTTATGTATATGTTGGTGTGTTTAATGGTATCTCACATTTCTCTGAGCCTTTGTTTTTATTTCTTCCTTTTTTCCTGTTCATTCTTCAGATTTGTATAATCTGTATTAATAATATCTTCCAGTTTGTTTATTCTTTTCTGACTGCTGAAATCTGTTGTTGAACTGCACTTTTCAACTCCAGAATTTCCATTTGCTTCTTTTTTGTAATCTGTACCTCCTAATTAATAGGTTCTTATTTATGTATGACAAACCAGTGTTATTATACCTTCCTTTAAATCTTTAAGCATGGTTTCCCTTAGTCCTTTAAACATATTTATAATAGTTGCAACATTTGGGTCTGCTCTTTTTCTTCTATTTGGATCACACTTTCTTATTTTATTATAAGTCTTTAATATTTTATTGAAAATGAGACATTTTTGGATAATGTAGCAAGTATATGTACCATTTCTCCCCTTTCAGAGTTTATTGCTGTTTTTGTTTGATCTTTTACCATGGGCCTCCATTTGGCCCATGGGTTCTAAGTTCATGATGTCACAGAAAAAAAAATTTTAGAACACATTAAGGAATAGATCAAGAAAGTTTATTAGTAAAGCAAAGAAAAGGAAAGATAGATAGTACACAGCCCACACACAGGTGCAGGCACATCTGATAACAGGTGCAATGAGTGCTCTATTGTCAGGGGTATTTATGGTGAAAAAGTAGGTTGAGTGATACTGGATTGCAGATCCCAAGTTCGGTGTGTCCAGGCAAAGTTGATGATTGAAGATGCTGGACCAGGAGTTAAGAGTAAAGCAAGCTGGGTGCTGGTAGCTCACACTTGTAATCCTAGATACTCAAGAGGCAGAGGTGATGATTGTGGTTTAAAGCCAGCCCCAGCAAATAGTTCATGAGACCCTATCTTGAAGAAAAAAAATCACAAAAAAGGGCTGGTGGAGTGGTTCAAGGTATAGGCCCTGAGATTGAACCCCAGAACTGCAAAAAAAAAAAAAAAAGAGTAAAGCAAGCACAACATTTATTGAAAAAGAGAGCAAAGCTCCCATGTGGGAGGGACTTAGGGAAAAACTAAGGCATAGTATAGCCAGAGTCTAGGAATGATATAGTGCTCTGCCTGGCTTAGGTCCTTCTATCTTGAAACTACATTGGCACCTAGTCAACTTCCTGCTGAACCCAGCCATCTGTCTGTTCCCATCCTTATCAAACAGAACATTCCGAGGTCTGGTCAGCTCATCCTGGCCTTGTGACCCGCCACTCAATCCTGCAGTTGCATTCTGTTATCTTTTTTTAAAATTTATTTTATTCATACGTGCATACAATGTTTGGGTCATTTCTCCCTCCTTCCCCCTGCTCCCTCCCTTTCCCCTGTCCCCTTCCTCTCCCCCCTACCCCCCTTGCTACCAGGCAGAAACTATTTTGCCCTTATCTCTGATTTTGTTGAAGAGAGAGTATAAGCAATAATAGGAAGGACCAAGGTTTTTTGCTAGTTGAGATAAGGATAGCTATACAGGGAGTTGAAGTGCATTGCTTTCCTGTACATATGTGTTACATTCTAAATTAATTCTTCTCAAACTAACCTTTCCTCTAGTTCCTGGTCCCCTTCTCCTATTGGCCTCTGTTGCTTTAAAGTTTCTGCATTAGTTCCTTTGCATTGAGGACATCAAACGCTATCTTGCATTCTGTTATCTTGGTAAGAGGCCTATTATTCCTCTAAGAAGCCTGTTGTTTCTCATGCCACCTCAGATGTCTGCTTCTAAAATGTCTCCCTCATCCAAAATGGACTCACCACTGTCATTTGTTCCCATCACAAGGATTTGGCTTAACTTCTCCTTAGGATGAGTGTTTCCCTATGTTCTGACACCTAGTATAATTAACCATTTTTGCTATTATACTGTTTTATCAATTGGGCCCAAAGATTTCAAGGTTGAATAAAGGATGGGTCTTGCCAGATGCTCCCTTCAAGACAGTTGTCCCTTTTTGTGACACTTTGTGAGGAGTCATTTTCCCAGGTGTCATTTCCCAGGGTAAGTGTTTTCCATTAAGATATCCTTGCTCAGTTCCCAGAGCACACTAATTATTGGGGCAAGTGGGCAAGGTCAGAGGGAAAGAACTGCTCTTTTTCCTTTTTACTGAGTGCTGTAGCTTATAAGACTTAAAGCAAAGCAAGTAGTGCCTGTGTGCTTTTTAATCAAGTTATTCTTTAATACAGTGTTTACCTCTGAATTCCTAGCTGTTATTCCCTATGACTCATTTTCCCTGATCTATTCTGCCTCAATTTGATTTTTAAGCTTAGCTTTCCAGTAGCCACTCTTCATCTTAGCTTAATTTTCAGTTGGTGTTTGGCCAGAGGCTCTGCTTAAGCCCCTTGAGCCACTCAGGCTCAAGATTCTTTGCTGATGGATCTGTATGTGCCTTGAGTAATGCTTCTTAGTCAGCCTCGCTACTGCTTCTGATTGTGCATGGGTGGGTGCTCAGCTTCAAGGATAATTGTGACCCCAGAGGTGTTCTTGGCTGTTCTTCCCTGGTTTTCTCTGCTAGCTTTCTGCCTGGTCTGTTGTTTCACTTGTACTATTATCATGGAGCTACCAACCCTTTCTTAGTTATCACCAAGGTTTCCATTGTTTTCAACAATGCCCTTAGGCATGAATTCCTCCATGCTCTATCCAAATAAAATCAGTCCCCTCAGGAAGAAATGCAGAGATCTTCCTCTTTACTGACTGCCTTTACCCCTTGGGCAAGAACCTCTTTGCCACATGTGGCACATGATTCGTGCTAGAGGCTGAGAGCATGACATGCCTCTCCTGGAATGACACCCCTGCTCTATGAGTTGATACTGGGAGAATGTTAACCCCTGGTCTTCTTAGGGTGCCCTCCTGGAATGGAAGCTTTACCTGATGAATCATCTGGAGTAAAGATGAGCAGGTTCCCAGCATTCTTGACTTGGCATACACATAGTAGAGTACTAAGAGTGAGCTATTAAGTGGGCAAAGGAAGCCAAGTTCTCTCTGTTGTGCCTGCCCCCCAAATGAGAAACTGTTGATGGCAAATGTTGTTTTCAAAAGACCTTGATTCTTGCATTCCAGTATGGAAGAATCCAAGCAGAATGCACAGGTGTAAATGGGGTTTACTAAAAGTTAGGAAAGGAAATACAAAGGGAACATGGTGGGCACAGGTGGAATCTGCCAGCAGAGAGAGCATGCTTTTCTTTTTCAGGTGCTTTTAAAACCTACACTAACCCATGGGGAGGGCAGACCCAGAAGATTCCCACCCAATAATGAACGAGTAAGTGGGAAGGGGCATGGACAGTTCTCAGCCAGGTGCTGGTGGTCTGGGCCATTCTCGGGTAACCTACATGAGCCCTAAACTTTTCCTACTTTTAGCCTGCCTCAAAGCTAGAGCCTAGGATTCTAGTTGCTGAAGGAAGGGAATTTCCATCTTCTTGGCTGTGCCCAGGTGTTATAGCTTCTATCACATAGAGGCGGGATGAATGGAAGCAGGTCATAGCACAACTAGCTTAATATGAACATGTTGTTCCTACTGAGATTTAGTTAACTTTCATTAATACATGTGGTCCCATTTTTATATGCCCTTATTTTAAATATTCCCAATTTCTGGAGATTTTAAGAGGTTGTTTGTTTTCATGAATTTTCCAAATGAATGGTTGTTTCACTGGGGGTTGGTTGTTCAAAGAGTTCCTTGTACTACTATTACAGAAATCTCTTTACTGGTTATTTTAAAGACTGAAAGTAGAACCTTTAATGTTCCAAAGTAGACCTCTTTGAAAAAGGGCTTTCAGTGACTAGGCCAGCATTATATCTTGGTTAGCAGGCTGAAAACTCAGTTCTCTCAGCTCTGACTCTGGGTTTGGTTTTTTGTTGTTGTTGTTGTTGTTATTGTTTTGTTTTGTTTTTGACAGAGTGTCACTATATATCCCAGCCTGGCCTACAATTCACTATGTAGCCTGGGCGTCTTTTTAAAGAGCTTTTAAAAAATATATACTTTTTAGCTGGTGGAGTGGCTCAAATGGTAGAGCTCCTGCTTATCTAGTGTGAGACCCTGAGTTCAATCCCCAGTACTGCCAAAAACTAATAAAATACATATTTTAAAGTATTGTCTTCAGTTTATTTCAATTCACCAAAATTTATTGACGTTCTTCCTTGGAATACCAATTTTATGGTGGGTGACTTTTGTTTTGCTTTTTCAATTACAGATTTTGAAACTGTGAGAGTCATATTAATATATTATTTGTGGTTATCAGAATTACACATAGGTGATATGGTTTGGTAATTAATGCAGAGAACTGAAAGTCAAATTTCTTTACTCCCCATCCCCTCACTCTCATTTTAAATACTAATCTAAGATATATTAGAAATCACTCCTACTTTGTTGGGTCATTCAGATGCAAAATAGAACTAACAGTGTTTCACAGGGATATTATGAGGCTTAACGAATACTGCTAATGCATTTGTTTCTGTGAAAACTTTCTTTATTTTAAAAATATATTTATATTTCTCAGACTTTAAGAATGTGCTTGTATACATATATAAACTATTTAATAGACTATTATATATATATCCAAATGGAAAAGAGCACCAAATATAATTATAATGTTTATTATTGTGTATCCCCTGAGGAAATGGTGGTTTTTCTGCAGTTAGAAAGTATTGCTTTATAAAATTGAACTTCATATATTAATTGGCTAATAATTTGTTGTAGAACAAAATAGAAAGCTTGGAATAAAGTAGATTACACCTTGTCTTCTTAGTTTTATATAATCTTGAAAATTATATATACAATGAAATGAATATATATACATGTATTTATACACACATACAATTTTTCCTTTTTAATGATAGACAAAGCTATGATATTGGGAAGATGGATAGGAATTCTGTTGGGCCAGAAATGCTGGTAAGGATCATATTAAATATTGGAGAAGTAAGTTGAAGAAATATATTTTATAATGTTATAAAGTTATAATAGTCTACCCCTTGTTTGTGAGTAGATTATGTACTGGTGCAAAGCAGAGATGGATATTCAAAAAATTCCATTCTGCTATTTTGATTAGTATACCAATCAAAATGGTAACTGAATATCTATAGTTACATGTCCAGCACAGTGATAAATGAGAAATAAAAGAAAAACATAAAATATAGCCTCTACTCTTAGTTTGAATGATAAAAATAGTACAAGTGAATGCAATGAAATATTGTTCAGGCTTAGAAAGGAAAGAAATTCTGACACATATTACAAAATGGATGAATCATTTTGAGGACAAAACCATTGGAACCATTTTGTCCATGAGGATATTATGTTAAGTGAAATAAGCCATTCACAAAAAGTCAAAATCCCTTATGATTCTACTTATATGAGGTACCTAGAGTAGTCAAATTCATAGAGATAGTGAGTTAAATGGTGGTTGCAGGGTCTCAGAGGGGAGAATAGGGAACTATTATTTAATGGATTCAGAGTTTCACTTTTAGAAAATGAGAAGAGTTCACTGAAAATTCATAGAGCTATACTTTTGAGACTTTTTAACTTTTCTGTATGTATTTCATACTTCAATTAAAATTTCAAAAATAAATTTTAAAAACACTAGTAAAAGTGAAAGAATTAAGATAAATAAGTGATACATGAAGTATGTAGAAGGACATATTAAAAGAGAAAAGGCTAACTAGTATAGTTGAAGAATTTTGGTAGGAGACAAGCCTTGTAGAAAAGTTTCACAGTTAAAAGAGAAGAAGAAGAGGATTCTAGGCAAGGTGAGATGATATCTGAGGAAGAAATAAGAATGGAAGATAGTATATAGACCTGAAATCTTAAGTGCACAACTTGACAGATTTTAAGATATAATCTTGTAGTCACCATACAGATCAAAATACAGAAACTTCCACTCCCAAAATTCTCCTGGACCTGTTCCAGTTAAAATCCACTTCTAGTTCCAAGAAAAAAACACTCTTCTGACTTTTGCTGTGGATTGTAGATTATTGAGTCTTATATAAATGGAATCACCCAGTATTTACTGGTTTGTGTCTGGCTTCTTTTTCTTTACATAAAATTTGTGATTCATCCATTCTGCTATGTCTTTCTGATTATTAGACCCTTTTGCTGTTATGAAAAAGGTACAGTATTTTTCAGAGACGCCATATTTACTTCATAAATGTCCTCTAGGGGAGCTTATAAATTCTTTGAGTTGTTTTACAACAGTACTGACGTTAAGTACTTTATATACGTATTATTTGATCCACCTTAGTTTTTAACTTAACTCAGAGATATGACAATCCAAATTTCATTTCTCTAGATTTGCAGAGTACTGTATGCTTAACATTTTTTTTAATTGATAGATAACTTTTGCCTAGTCCTGCTGTCTTCATTGTACTTGCAGGCTGACACTTTATTGAAGTAGGGCTTCTTTTAAACTGCAAATCAGTGGTTAAATGTGTCCACACTGACTAGAATTACTCCCTTTATCAATGCCAACCAGGCTGGAGAAGTTGACTTGATTAAATGATATTTTATTCATTTAAACATGTAGAGTTGGGAGAAGTCCTTTCTGTAGGACGTTCTGTTTGTTCCTACTGAAATGGTGTTTATGTGTACCCCTGGTCCAACAGATTAATCCTGACTAGGCTGTAAAGCTTTTGAGGGAGAGATTGTGTCTACTTATTTCTTTTAATGGAGGTCTGATACAATATAAGTAGGTGGTAAGCTGATTAAATTTAAAATTGCCATGTCTTGGTTTCCTTATTTTTATTTTTTATTGTTATTTTTTGGTGTTACTGGGGGTTGAAGTCAGGGCCTCATACTTACTTAGCAGATGGTCTCCCACTTGAGCCACTCCACCAGCCCCTTTTTTGTGTTGGATATTTTAGAGATAGGGTCTTACGAACTATTTGCCCAGACTGGCTTTGAACCGTTAACCTCCTGATCTCAACTAGGATTATAGGCATGAGCCACCAGCACCCAACTGTGTTGGTTATTTTTGAGATAGGGTCTTACTTTATTCCCAGGTTGGCTTGAATAGTGATCATCCTATTTCTGCTTCCCTGCATAGCTGGGATGACAGGCACATGCCACCAAACCTAAAAATTTGTAGACATGAGGTCTTATGAACATTTTGCCTGGCCTGGCCTCAAACAACAACCCTCCAGATCTCCACTTCCTACATAGCTAGGCTTATTAGGCTTAGGCCATTGTCCCCAACCTAGTTTTCTTATTTTTAAATTGGCGATGGTAAAGCACTTTAATTCTAAATTAAAGTACTAAATTAATTACTTTAATTTCTAAATTATTAAGAAAATAATTGTTAATACAAAATTTAAATTTAATAAGCCAAAATATAGCCATTACTATAAGATTCTCAGGCAATATTTGGTTTAGAGTATCAAAATAATGAGACATATCCCAAGATGATGTGGTTGCTTAAGGAAATGCTTATTTTATAAAGATGATTTGTGTTTGAGAAGATACCTATCACTGTGTAAGTGCTAGTCAACTGTGGGGTTGCTGCTTATCCTTCACCTAAATTCTTTTTTCTATTTTTTATTATAGTCTAAAGTTCTGCGGTTACTAGCCACTACTTACTTGGATTGGGATGACAGAGAATATTATGACAATTCTCTTGGTGCTATAATCCTAGCAAACCAGGTACAAGAGGTTTTTACTTTTGAATATTGATAATTTTTAATGTTTTTAATTCACTTTTTGAAATCCAGTTTAGATATTTGCTTCAATGTTCCAGCAAACAAAAGGTTATTACAAACTCTTCTATAGCACAATGATAAAATAAAATTTCACTATAATCTGAATGTTTGTGCCCCCCTAAAATTCATAGGTTGAAATCCTGACCCTTAAGGTGACAGTATTAGTTTAAGTCTTTGAGAGGTGATGAGGTCACGGCAAATATCCCTAGATTGGCTTTAGTGCCCTTACAAAAGAGACTCAAAAGGGAGGTTGGTTGCTCCTTCCACCATGTGAGGACATATGGTGCAAGAAAGAACAGTTTCTGAGGAAGCAGGCCCTGATAGATATTGAATCTGCCGGTGCCTTACTCAGAATTCCCACCCTTCAGAAACGTGAAAAGTAAATTTTAGTTGTTTGTATACCATCATGTTTATGGTATTTTGCTACAGCAGCCCACAAGGCTTAAACAAATAAACCTCTTGAACACCAGAGAATTTTGAGAAAATTTTCTTTTGCATGAAGCAGAAAGGGTTCTCTCTTCTGTGAGTTTTTATGGTAAAGAAGGAAATGATCAAATAGGCAGACAATAGCATTTAGTTTAAAAAACTTCAGTGGTTCACTTTCAGCTCACATTCATACATACATGTAACAGAGTATATACTTACACTTCCTAACAAGGAAGACTGATAGGGTGATGACTCTTTAATTAGGATCAATGTGTTTTATTTAAGGCAAGCAAGTATTCTGGTACATTTTAGAAATAGCTTTTCAATGAGAATGGAAGCACAAAAATGAGTAGTTCTTAATTAGACTAATTCTGCTTAATGCAGAATATTGAATTCCCCAGACAGAGTATTTACTTCAACTATATGTTCCTGAAATTTATGTCATGTAGATGGGTTATCTAATGCTGAAAACCCTTCTTTAATGATAACAGCTATTAAAAATTAAAAATACAAGTAGCAACATTTTCAAGAGTGACATTCTTTTATTTATTTAATTAATTTCCTAAAACGCAAGTCCAAGTTAAAAAAACAGGGACCAAGATGACTCAGGAAGTAGCATACTAGCTATATGGTTTCTTGCTAGCATCTCATTGTATTTACTGGATGCAGAAGTTACAAATTTATGGCAGGGATCACTCTCTTAAATTTTTCATAATATATCACATTCAATAGCCTAATTATTGAACCTGACATAGCTGAAGTGGTTGCATTAGAATTTCAATCACAGTATACATTTTTTAAAAAGTTTTATTTGGAAATAATTTCAAACTTACAGAAAAGTTTCAAGAATAAGAATCGTTCAAAGAACCCATATGTATGCTTTACCCAGTTATACTTGTTAATGTTTTTCATGCTTATGAATGCTCTCTCTCCTTCCTTGTCTTTCCCTCTCTTTTTTCTCTCCCCTTTCCTCTCTCCATAACCCCACCCCTCCCTTCTCTTTCTATGTATTTACTCAATAATGAGCTTTCATTTTTTTCTCTCTGACAAAGGATTAATCTGGGATCAGGTATTCTATTTATCTGTCATGTTTCTTTTGTTTCCAGTAATGTACAACATTTGCTCAGCTTTTGTTTTGACTGTTCTGTCAATTATAATTTGCAAAAATACAGTAGAGTGCACAGTAACCTCCAGTTCTTCATCTGAGGTTTATCTGATGTTTTCTCATGATTAGATTCAAGTTATGCATCCCTACCTGGAATGCTACATAAGTGATAATGTGCCCCTTTTTAGGGCATCACATCTAGAGGCACAATGATGTCCTTCTTCTCCTCATTGATGATGTTAATATTGATCACCTAGTCAAAAAGTGTTCCCCAATTTACTCACTGCATGCTTATTTTCTACCTTGTAACTGATAAGCAACTGGTGGGGAGACCTACAGATCATACATGTATTAAGATTTTCACTAGGCTTTTCCCTTAGAAGTAGCATTTCTGCTTGAACCAATCTATATTTTAACGGTTGCCAAATGATCATTTTCTAACTTCAGCACTTTCTGTACATTGCACTTAGCATTTTATTAACTTATTCATTAACAGGTTAGATTTTTGCCTTCCTACTTTTTTACTGATTTCTAATTCACTATTGTTCTTTTAATAGTTTTATTGAGGTATAAGTGGCATATAATAAACTTCATATATTTGAAGTATGACATTTGATGAGTTTTGGCATATGTATATACCTGTGAAACAGTCACCATAATCAAGATAATGAATATAGTCATCCCTTGATATTCATGGGGAATTGGGTCCAGGACTCCCTGTGGATACCAAAATCTGCAGGTGCTCAAATCCCTTATATAAAATAGCAGACTATTTGCATATAACCTATGCACATCTTATAACACTGAATACAACTTAATAGTTGTCATTTACTGTATTGCTTAAGGAATAATCAGAAGGACAAAAGTCCTTCCATGTTCAAGAGAGATGCAATGTTTTCAGAGTTTTGATCCATGTTTGGTTGAATCTATGTGTCTGAAACCCATGGATATGGAGGGAAAACTCTGTATACACCAGTCCTAAAAGTTTCTTAATGTCCTTTTGTTATTCCTCCCTCTCAATTTTTTCCAAGCAACCACTGATCAGTTTTTTGTCACCATAGATTAGTTTTCATTTTTTAGTCTTACACAAGTGGAATCATAGAATGTGTTCTTTCTTTTTAATAGCTTCTTTCACTCAGCATAATTAAAAAAATTTTTTTTGCAATACTGAGGATCAAACCCCTAGGACTTTAGGCATGATAGGCAAATGCTTTACCTCTGAGTTTCTCCCCCAGCCCCCGACATTTGCTCTTAAATCTACTTTATTAGTAGTATAGCTATTCCAGCTGTCTTTTTTTGTGTTATCATGGTAATCTTGTTCCATCATTTTACCTCTTTATGTCTTTTTATTTATTTTAGAAATGTTTTGCTGTATACATGCTAGGCAAGTACTCTTACCACTGAGGTACATACACAGCCTACCCAGTCCTTTCTCCCTCTCTTTTTAAAAAATGGGGTTTGAACTCAGGGCCTCATGTTTGCTAGGCAAGTGTTCTACCACTTGAGCCACTCCACTAGCCCTTTTTTGTGTAGGGTACTTTCAAGATAGGATCTCATGAACTATTTGCCCAGGCTGGCCTTGAACCCAGATCTTCATGATCTCTGCCTCCTGAGTGGCTGGCGCCCAGGTTAGCCCTTTGCCTTTTAATTTAAAGTGCATATTCTTTGAGCTGCAAATAGTTGGGACTTGCTCTTTAATCTGACAATCTCTACCTTTTAATTGGGCTGTTCAGAATACTTAATGTGATTATTGATATGGTTAAATATGTCTGTCATCTTATTATTTATTTTCTTCTTGGCCCATCTGTTCTTTAAAAATTTTTTTTGGCAGTATTAGGGTTTGAACTCAGACCCTCATGCTTGCTAGGCAGGTGCTCTACCACTTGAGTCACTCTGCCAGTCCATCCATTTGTTCTTTATTCTCCTTTTCTTCCTTCTTTTGGACTTTTGAAGTATTTTTTAAGATTCTATTTTATTAATTTCATTGGCTTATTAGTTAAAATTCTTTGTTTTCTTATTTATTTAGCGTTTATTCTATGCATCTTATCTTGATCTACCTTCATGTATCATAATATTTATTTTACTTATTTATTTTAAATTGACAGATAAAATTATATATGTTTATCATATATGACATTGTTTGAAAGTATGCATACATTGTGGAATAACTAAATCTAGCCAATTAGCATATATATTACCTCACAGAGTTACCATTTTGGGAGTGAAAACACTTTATATCCATTCATCATTTTAAAGCATACACTGTTTCATTAACTGTAATCATCATGTATTACTGGATCTAAAACTAATTCTTTCTCTATAAAATATACTTCTATTTCTCCCAGCCTAACTTTTACACTGTTGTTGTCATGCATTCTACTTTTGTATATATTATAAAACCACAATATTATATTGCTATTTTGTTTAACTGGTAATTTTCTTTTTAAGAGATACAAATAATAAAGACAAAGCTTGTATATTTAATGCATGTAGTTGTCATTTCAGGTGATCTTTCTTCCTTTGTATCTATCCAAATTTCAATTTTATGTTGTTTTCTTTCCTTTCCACTTGAAGAACATTGTATTAGGGTTCTTCAGAGTAACTGAACTAATTGTATGTGTGTGTGTGTGTGTGTGTGTGTGTGTGTGTGTGTGTGTGTGTGTGTGTGTGTAGAAGGAGCGGGGAAGAGAGAGAGACAGACAGACAGAGAATTTGTTAGAAGAAACTGGTTGTTGTGATTATGGAGGCTGGTAAAGCTGGAGACCCAGGAGTGCTGCTGGTGTAGTTCCATTCTGAAGGTTGGCAGGCTCAAGACCCAGGAAGAGCTGATGTTTCAGTTCAACTCTGAAGGTAGGAGAAAGCTGACGTCTAAGTGTGAAGGCTGTTGGTTGGAAGGAGTTCTCTCTTACTCTAGGAACGGTCAACCTTTTGTTTTATTCAGGTCTTTAACTGATTTACTAAGTCCTGCATAGATTATGAAGGGTGATCTGCTTTACACAATCTACTGATTTAAATTTTAGTGTCATCCTCAAATACCCTCACAGAAACACTGAGAAGAATATTTGAACAAACATCTGGGCACCCAGTGGCCCATTCAAATTGACAGACAAAATTGAGCAGCACAGACATTTTTTTAACATTTCTTATGATTCTGATCTAGTGGCAATGAGATACTTTAGCATTTGTATGTTAAAAAATGTCTTTATTTCACATTCTTACAAAAAACAAATCCAAGTTCAAACCCCAGTACTGCCAAAATAAAGATAAACAAAAGCAATAATGGTTAGGATTACGAAAAAAGTTCAAAAGCAGTCTTGTATGTACCCTTCACCAAATTTCCTTTAATAGCTGCCTGTTACATAACTATATCAAAGACAATATGTTTACATTGGTACGTTGTATGTATGTAGTTCTATGTTTTTTATCCCATGCAAAGAGTCCTGTAACTACCACCGCAACCAAGATCCAGAACCATTCTATCATCCCCAAAATCTCCATCTTGTTACCTCTTTATATTCACATGCATACCTGCTACCTCCCACCATTGTCCTTAAGCCCTAAGAACCAATTCCATTCTCCATCTCTATAATTTTTCCCTTCTAAGAAAGTTAAGTAAACAAAAGCACACAGTAAAAATTGGCTTAAACTATTCACAATAACCAAGTTATGGAGACAGCCAAGATGCCCCACCACTGATGAATGGATTAAGAAAATGTGGTATCTATACACTATGGAATTTTATGCAGCCATGAAGAAGAACGAAATGTTATCATTTGCTGGTAAATGGATGGATTTGGAGAACATCATTCTGAGTGAAGTTAGCTTGGCCCAAAAGACCAAAAATCATATGTTCTCCCTCATATGCGGACATTAGATCAAGGGCAAACACAACAAGGGGATTGAACTTTGATCACAAGATAAAAGCGAGAGCACACAAGGGAGATATGAGGATAGGTAAGACACCTAAAAAATTAGCTAGCATTTGTTGCCCTCAACGCAGAGAAACTAAAGCAGATATCTTAAAAGCAACTGAGGCCAATAGGAGAAGGGGACCAGGAAGTAGAGAAAAGGTTAGATCAAAAAGAATTAACCTAGAAGGTAACACCCACGCACAGGAAATTAATGTGAGTCAACTCCCTGTATAGCTATCCTTATCTCAACTAGCGAAAACCCTTGTTCCTTCCTATTATTGCTTATACTCTCTCTTCAACAAAATTAGAGATAAGGGCAAAATAGTTTCTGTCGGGTATCGAGGGGGTAGGGGGGAGAGGGAGGGGGCGGTGTAGGTGGTAAGGGAGGGTGTGGGGGCAGGGGGGAGAAATGACCCAAGCATTGTATGCACATATGAATAATAAAAAAATAAAAATTTTAAAAATTGGCTTAAAAAATTTATCATAATGACCTTGAGATCCATCTAAGGTTCCAGTAATCTAAGTGTATCAGTAGTTGGTTTCTTTTTATTGCTGTGTAGTGCATTCAATATTAAATAGTATTAATAGCATTCATGTATTAAATCTGTGTTTTGTTTCCTGATTTTGACTGTTAGAAATAAAGATGCTATGAATATTTGAATAAGTTTTTATATGGATATAAGTTTTCATTTCTTTGAATAAATGCCCAGGTATGTAATTTTCAGGCTGTTTAGTTACTAAGAAATTTTAAGATTATTTTCCAGAGAGGTAGGCCATTTTGCATTCCAGTCTGTCTTCTTTTTCACTTAAATTTAGTTTTGTTACTACTTCAGTTCTTTTGCTTTTTTTATGTAGTAGCATTTCATTGGTTTTATTATTTTAATTTTGAGAGAGTCTCACTGTGTTGACTAGGCTGGCCTCAAACTCCTAGGCTCAAGTAATCCTTCTGCCTCAGCCTCTCAAGTAGCTTGTGCTACCACACCTGGCCTGTTTCATTTATTTTAAATCATACTTTCCTAATAGCTAATGATGTGGAATACCTTTTCATGAACATCTTGCTTTTTTGTGTATTAACTTTGGTGAAACATCCTCTTCTTATCTCTTGTCCATTCTATAATTAGATTATTCAACTTTTGACAGAGATTTCATTATATATTCTAGACAAAAATTCTTTGTCACATATGTAGTTTGCAAATACTTTCTTCCAGTCTGTAGCCTGTCTTTCATCCTCTTAATCTTTTGATGAAGATTTTCATTTTTTTATCATGTTCTTGGTAATAAGTCTAAGAGGTCTTCATCAAGCTGTAGGTCATGAAGATATTTTCTTATGCTTTCTTTAAAAGTTTTATACTTTTGTGCTTTATATTTAAATCTATAATGCTTTTGAGTTAATTTTTATTTCAGATATGAAATTTAGGTTGAGATTTACTTTTTTGCTTATGCATTGCTCTAGTACCACCATTGAAAACACTATCATTCCAACATTGAATTGCTTTTACATCTTTGTCAAAACTCAGTTGACCATGATCATGTAGGTCCATATCTGGGTTTTCTGTTTCATTGATCTATGTATACGTCTTCCAGTACCACACTAATAACTAAAACTACATGATGAATCTTGGAATAATATAGAGCTGTTACTCCTTTTTTATTCTTTATCAAACTTTGCTTAACTAATATAGTTCTTTTGACTTACTGTAAATTTTTAAAGAAAATCTTGTCTATATCTAAAAAGAAATCATGCTGTGGTTTTCATGAGGCTTGTGTTAAACCTATGCATTTTTTTTTTCAGGAGACTTACTATCTCTATTAAGTGTATCTCCAATCTATGAATTTGATATGTCTCTCCATTTATTTAAATATTATTTGATTGCTTTTCTGGACATCTTGTAGTTTTAATTAAGTTCTGTGTTTGTTTTGTTTTATTTATACCTAAGTATTTTAATCATTGTAAATAACATTAAAATTTAAATTTCAGTTTCCATGTATTCATTGCTATCATATAGATGTATAACTGATTTTTGTATGTTCATTTTGTATCCTGTCACTTTACTGAATTCATTTATTAAATCTATGAATTTTTGTGGATTCCTTTAGGATTTTCAGTGTAGATGCTGTGCCGTCTGCAAATAAAGATGTTCTATTACTTCCGTTCTGATTTGTATGCCTCTTATTTATTTTTATTGCCACATAGTTCTGGCCAGTACTTCCTGTACCATTTTGAAAAAGAGCAGGCATCCTTGTTTTGTTTCTGCTCTTAAGAAGAAAGAGTTCCATCTTTCACCATATGTCATTAACTGTAGCTTTTTTTTTCTTTTTTCTTTTTTTTTTTTTTTTTGGGTTTGAATTCAGCCTTCACACTTGCAAAGCAAGCACTCTATCACTTAAGCCACAGCTCCAACTGTAGCTTTTTTATTTCTTTCTGAGGTTGAGGATGTTCCCTCTCTATTTTTAACTTGCTAAGACTGTTTTATCATTGTTTGTTTGATTTTTTGTCAACTGCTTGTTCTCCATCAGTTAACATGATAAGTAAATTTTTTCTTTAGCCTCTTATTATGGTAGATTACAGCAATTAATTATAAAACATTTTGTGGTATTCAGTTTATTGCAGAGATCTGGAACTAAATGTGTGCTCTCTCAGAGGTACACATTTGTCTCAGTGGTCTTTGTCTGTCTTTGGTTTCAGAGAAATAAGGTGTATTTAGTCACCTTTCTGGTTGCTGTGACCAAAATACCTGAGCAAACTCCTTAAGAGAAGAAGAATTTATTTTGGCTCATGGTTTCAGAGGTGTTAGTCTATCATTGTGTTGAGGGTGTGACAGAGCAGAGTATTTTTTATCCTGGCAGCCAGGAAGCAGAGATAAGGGGATATAGGAAAGGACCGGAAAAAGATATAACCCCAAAGGACACACTCCTCAGTGAACATCTTCTTCCATCTAGGCCCCACCTCCTACTTTTCACCACCTTCCAATAATTCTGTCTTCATCTTTTTTTATTTTTTTTTTGGTATTGGGGTTTGAACTCAGGGCCTTCACACTTGCTAGGCAGGTGCTCTACCAATTGAGCCATTCTGCCAGAACCAATAATTCTGTCTTATTATGAATCCATCAATGAATTAATCCATTGGTTAGATCAGGGCCCTCATGATTCAGTTGTTTCTGGAAATGCCTTCACAGATACCCTCAGAAGTGTGATTTACTAATCTCCTAGGCATTTCTTAATTCAGTGAAGTTGACACTCAAGATTAACCATTACATAAGGTCATTATAAAATGAGTTGAGCTAGGCATATGGCTCAAGTGTAAGAGTGCATTTGTGAGACCCTAGGTTTAACCCCTAGTAGTACTGCAGGCAGGGAGGGATGAAGGGAGGAAGGAAGGGAGGAAAAGAGTGAGGAAGGGAGGAAGGAAAAAACCAGCCAGGCATGGTGGCACTCATTTATAATTCCAATACTCAGGAGACTAAGGAAGGAAGCTGCTAGGATTACAGTCTGCCAACACACCTGGCTTACCATCTAGGTCTAGATATATTTTTTCAGCTTTTCTCTTAATTGTTTTTATTGTGGTAAAAACATATACCATAAAATTTATTTATTAGATAAAATTGTACTTTAAAATTAAATTTTTTGCTTCAAATGAATCCATCAAAAAAGTGAAAATATAATCCATAGAATCCCTCCAGCTGAGTGGGAGAAAATATTTGCAAATTGTATATCTACTAAATGTGTATTATCCAGAATATATAAAGAACTCATACTCAATAATAAGACTAACAATCCAAATGAAAATGGGCCAAGTATCCAAACAGACATTTCTCCAAAGACTATATACCAATGGCCAATAAATGCATGAAAACCACTCAACATTATTAATTAGGGAAAGCAGATCAAAAGCATAATGAGAAAGTATTTCATGCCCATTAGCAAGACCCTCTACTTTTTCTTTTTCAGGATTGTTTAGCTCTTCTGGATCTGTTGCATTTTTATATTTTGTGGTCAGCCAGTTGATTTCTGTGAAGAAGGCAACTGGGAATTTGATAGGGATATTGCTGAATCTGTAGATGGATTTGGGGATCATTGCCATCAAAACATATTTAAGTGTTCAACTCTATGAATATTTACTAAGTTCTTTACTTTTCTTCAGTAGTGTCTTGTAATTTTCAGTATGTCAGCATATATTAATCATACAAAATAATAGGTGTCATTATGATTTTTTCATATAAGTATATAATATACTTAAATCATTTTTACCCTACCATCACTATCTCTTGTCTTCTTCCCCTTTCCACTGGTTTCTCCCCAGACACACCAAATAGTCCACCTTCTACTTTCATGTCTTTAAAAAAAAAAAAACCCAAACCTACATTTTGCATATGAGAGAAAACATGTGATGTTTGTCTTTCTGAGTCTGGTTTATTTTACTTAACATGGTGATCTCCAGCTCCATTCACCTTGCAAATTGCATAATTTTGTTTTTATGTATGCTTAAATAACACTCTTGTGTATATGTACCACATTGTCTTTATCCATTCGTCTGTTGATGGGTACCTATGCTGATTTCATGACTTGATTATTGTGAACAGTGCGACAGTGCAGGTATCTTGATTTTTTACTGACTTTGATTCTTTTGAGTGTATAGACAGGAGTAGTATAGTTGGATCATATGGTAGTTCTATTTTAGTTTTTTGAGGAATTTCCATACTGATTTCCATAGTGGCTGGGCTAATTTACATCTCACCAATGGTGTATAAGGGTTCCTTCCCCCTATTCCTACATCCTTGCCAGCATTTGTTTTTTGTTTTCTTGATGATAGCCATTATGACTAGGGTGAGATAAAGTCTTAATGTAGCTTTGATTTGTATTTCCTTTATGAAAAAGAATGTTGGACATGTTTTCATGTGTTTGTTGGTTATTTGTACTTCTTTTGAGAACCATTTCTTCAATCCATTTGTACATTTAATTGATTGGATTACTGTTTTGCTATTTATTTTTTAAAGTTCTTTATATATTCTAGATAGTAATCCATTGTCAGAAGAACAACTGACAAAGATTTTTTTCTCATTCCATAGGTGGTCTCTTCATTCAGTTGATTGTTTCCTCTAATATGCAGAAGGTTTTTAATTTGATGCAATCTCATTTGTCACTTCTTTGCTTTTATTTCCTGAGCTACTTTCTATTCAGAAAGTTGTTGCTTATGGTGCTATCTTGAAGTGTTTTCCCTAAGTTTTTCTGCAATAATTTCAAAGTTTCAGGATTTACATTAAGGTCTTTGATCCATTTTTGTGTTGATTTTTTGGGTGATACTGGGATTTTTGAACTCAGGGCGTCACACTTGGTAGGCAAACACTCTACCACTTGAGGTATGCTCCCAAACCCCCTACCCCTTTTTTAACTTTATTTTTTAGGTAAGTCTGCTGTTTTTGCCTGAGGCCGGCCTCAGACTATGAACCTCCTACTTGTGCTTGCCATCTAGCTGGAATAACAGGCATGTGCCCCCATGCCTGGCCTTTTTTTTTTGAGATAGGGTGTCACTGACTTTTTGCCTGGGCTGGCCTCAAACAGTGATCCTCCCCATCTCCACCTCCCATGTAGCTGGAATTACAGGCATGTACCACCATGCATGTTGGTTGAGATGGGGTCTCAATATCTATTTGTCTGGACTGGCCTCAAATCATGATCCTCCCAATCTCTGACTCTGGAGTAGCTGGGATTATAGGATTGTACCACCATGCCCAGCTCTTGAGTTGATTTTGTACCTGGGAAAGATAAGGATCTAGTTTCAGTCTTCTACATCATGTGTGTATCCTCTTTTCCTATAACCATTTGTTGAAGAGGCTGTCTTTTCTCCAACAAATGTTTTTCACACCTTTGTTGGGAATCAGATGGTTGTGGCTGTATGGGTTTGTTTCTGTGTGCTAGGTTCTATTCCTTTGCTCTATATGTCTGTTTTTGTGCCAGCAGCATGCTATCTCTGTGATTATGGCTTGGTAGTATAATTTGAAGTCAGGTATTATGATACCTCTAGCATTGTATTTTTGCTTATGATTGCTTTGAGTATTCACATTATGTGGTGTTTCCAGATGAATTTTAGGACTTTTTTCTATTTCTATGAAGAATGACTTTGGAATTTTAATGGGGATTGCATTGAATCTGTAGATCACTTGTGGTAATATGGCCATTTTAACAATATCGATTTTGCTATTCTATGAACATGGGAGATCTTTCCATCTTCTTGTATCTTCTACAATTTCTTTCTTTAGTGCTTTTCATTGTACAAGTTGTTAACATGTTAAGTTTATTCCTGGGTATTTTTGAGACCATTATGAATGGTATTGCTTTCCTGAGTTCTTTTTCAGTGAGTCCATTGTTGGTGTATAGAAAAGCTACTGGTTTTTCTGTGTTGATTTTGTATCTTGCTACTTTAAAGAAAGTATTGGTAAGACCTAAGAGTCTTCTGGTGAAGTCTTTTAGGTATTTGAAGTACGGGATCCCATAATCTACAAATGGATAATTTGGCTTCTTCCTTTCTTGTTTGTATCCCTTTTTGATTCTTTCTCTTACCTTATTTCTCTGGTTAAGATTTCAGGCACTGTATTGAATAAGAGTGGAATGAGTAGACAACTTTGTCTCTTTCCTGATTTCAACAGAAATGCTTTCAGCTTTTTACCGTTTAGTATAATGTTGGCTATCAGTTTGCTGTATATAGTCTTTATTATTTTGAGATATGATCCTCTTATTTGTAGTTTATTCAGGGTTTGTATCATGAAGGGATGCTGAATTTTGTCAAAGGCCTTTTCTGCATCTATTTAGATAACCATGTGATTTTTTTCCTTGATTCTGTTTATGTGCTGTATTACACTTGCAGATTTGCCTACGTTGACACATCTTTGCATTCCTGGTGTGAAAACATCTTGATCATTGTGTATGGTTTTTTAAATGTTGTTGTTCAATTCAGTTTACAAGGATTTTATTGATGATTTTTGCATCTATATTAATCAAGGGAATTGGTGTGTAGTTTTCTCTTTTTGCTGTATCCTTATCTGGTTTTGTATAAGGGTAATGCTGGATTCATAGAATTAATTTGGATCTCCTTCTCTTTCTATTTTATGTAATAGCTGTGGAGCATTGGTGTTAATTTTTCATTAAAGGTCTGGTAGAATTTCTGGGACTTTCTTTGTTCAAAGGGAGACTATTACTACTTCAGTGTCATTTCTTGTTATAGATATGTTTAGGTTGTTATATCCTTTTGGTTCAATTTTGTTATATGTGCCTAGAAAATTACCTATTTCCTCTAGATTTTCCAGTTTATTGGAATGTAAATTTCAATATATTCTCTAATGGGATGAATCAAACTGAGGTTTAATATATGTTTATATGGAAATGTCACAACAAAACACCCTGTATAACTATCTTATACAACAAATGCTTAAAAACAACAAAATATTCCGTAATGATTTTCTTGTTTTCATTGGTATCTGCCCTAATAAACACTTTTTCATTTCTAATTTTAACAATTTCAGTCTTTTCCCTCTTTTAATTATTTTGGCTAAAGATTTGTGAATTTTGTTTGTCAATGAGTCAACTCTTTGTTTCATTGATTCTTTGTATTGTTCTTTTAGTCTCTTTCATTCATTTCTGCCCTTATTATTATTTCTTTCCTTCCACTAATTTTAGCTTTGGCATAGTTTTCTTTTTCTAATATGGAGATTTGAACTCAGTGTCCTTTTTTTTTCGTAATGAAAACGAGAGCAAAGTTTATAAGGAAAGTAATTTACTTTCAATAGACTGAAAGTAAGTCATCTCAGAAAGGGAAGTTGAGAATGACCTGAACTCAGGGTCTTGCTCTTGTCAGAAAGACATTCTACTATTTGAGCCATGCCCCTGGCACTTTTAGCTTTAGATATATTTTGAAGAGAATCTCACATGCCCAGGCCAGCATATTTATGCTTCTGTGTAGCTGGAATGACAGGTATGTGCTACCATACCCAGCTTATTATTGCTTGAGATTGGGTCTCACAAACTTTTGGCCTGGGATGGCCTCAAATCTCGATCCTCGTAATATTTGCTTCCTGAGTAGCTAGGATTACAGGCATGAGCCACCATGCCTAGCTTATTTTCTGTTTTTCTAAGACCTTAAGCTGTACCATTATTTATCTGAGATCTCTCTGACTTTTTGTTGGTACTCATAGCTATAAACTTCCCTCTTAGAACTGCTTTTGCTATATCCCAAAGGTAAGTTGTGTTTCATTTTCCTTCCTAAAGGAATTTTAAATTTTCTCCCTGATTTCTTCAGTGACTCACTGATCATTCCAAAGTTCAATCTCCATGTTTGTATAGTTTCTGTTGCTATTGATTTCTAGTTTTATTCCATTGTCTTCTTATAACATACAAGAAATTATCTCAAGTTTTTTTTACTTGTTAACACTTGATTTATGGCCTAAAATGTGATCTGTTTTGGAGAAAGTTCCATGGGCTGCTGAGATTGTGTTATTCTGCAGCTTTTGGATGGAATAATCTGTAGGTGTCTGTTATGTCCATTTGAGCTAGGGTGCAATTAAATCAGAAGTTTCTTTCTTGATTTTTTTGGCTGGATTACCTATTTGTTGATGACAGTGGGATATTAAAATCATCCACTATTTTATTTTTGTTCCCTTGTGTCCAATAGTGTTTGCTCTATGAATGGATTCCCCAATTGTATTTACAATTATTATATTTTCTTGATGAGTTGTTCCCTGTATTAATATGTAGTGAGCTTCTTTATCTCTTCTGACTAATTTTCGATTGAAGTCTACTTTGGCAGATATGAGTATAGTTACTCCTGTTTGCTTTTAGCTTCCCATGAGTATAGTTACTCCTACTTGCTTTCATCTTTCCTTTTCTTGTTACAGTGTTTTCCATCCTTTCTCTTTCTGTCTGTGTGTGTATTTGTCAATGAAGTGTGTTTCTTGCAGGCAACAAACAGTTGGATCATAGTTCTTTAATCCTGTCAGCCAGTCTGCATCTTTTAATTGGTGATTTTAGACCATTTACATTTAGAGTTATTATTGAGAGGTATTTTCTGGTTCCTGTAATTTTGTTGGTCTTTTTCCTGGTTGATTTGAGTTCTATTTGTTCTTTTCTGTCTTCCTTATTCTTTTTAGTAGTTTGTTGGTTTACGGTGTTAAACATGTTTGGCTCTCCTAATTCTAATTTGTTCGTCTATTCCTTTTGTGGAATTTATTCTTTCCTGAGTGTTTATGTTTGTGACTCTTTCTTCCTCATCATTGGAGGATTCATTTAAGTATTTTCTATAATGTTGATTTAGTAGTCATGAGTTACTTTAGTTTGTTCTTATCTTGGAGGGTCTTTATTTCTCTATTAATTTCAAAAGATAACTTTGGTAGATATAGTAATAATAGTTGGAAGTTATTTACTCTCAGGATTTGAAATATATCTTCCCACCCTTTCCACTCCTTAGGGTTTCTCCCAAGAGGTCTAATGTAATTTGGATGAGTCCGCCTTTGTAAGTAAACTGGTGTTTTTCCCTGGGAGATTTCAATATTCTTTCTCTGTTGTGTAGTCTTGGTATTTTTACTATAATGTGTAGCAGAGAGGTTCTCTTCTGGTCATGTCTATTTAGGATTGTGAATGCCTCCTGTATTTGGATGTCTATACATTTCTATAGATTTGGGGAATTTTCTGCTTTAATTTCATTGACTAGGTTTTATATACCTTTAATTTGTATCTCAGCTCCTTCTTCTGCTTTAATTTCATTGACTAGGTTTTATATACCTTTAATTTGTATCTCAGCTCCTTCTTCTAGCTTTCTTGATTGTGTCCCAGAGTTTACTTAGTTTTTCTTTTTAATTTTTGGTTTTATTTCTTCATTTATTTTTAAAAAATGTTTTTATTAGGATATGAGAGTTATATAAGGGGTTTCGTTGTGACATTTTCACATATACATATAATGTACCCCAGTTTGGTTTATCCCTTCCATTAATCTTCTTCTTCTCCCACTCCCCTTCTTCAGATGACTTCAGCAGGTTTCAATGTTCCATATTTATACATGTATAGAAATTCCTGAACAATATTCACCCTCCTTTACCTTCCCCCTCCTGCTAGTACCCTCCCCTTTGTTTTACATTCCTGCTCTTTTTTGTTTAAGTGTCTGTCTGTTCATTGTTCAGAGGAATTTTGCCTTGGTATTTTACCTGGAAATTTATTGTGCTTAAATTGGTCTAACCCCCTATATTACACTTTCTTATCCTTTCCCCTCATCCTGTATTGTTCAACAGTTTTCAGTATGTTTTGTTCCTACACAGATGTAACACATTTCAATATTATTCACTCTCTACAAGTCTTTTCATCTTTTCTTCCTCCCTTAGCCTCCTTTAGTCTCCTCCAACAGTCACATGTTTGTGTTATATATGGTTCTAACTTCCACATGTGGGAGAAAACATGCAACCTTTGTCTTTCTGATCCTGGCTTACTTCACTTAGCATGATGTTCTCCATTTCCACCCATTCACCTCCAAATGACAGAATTTCATTCTTCTTTATGGATGAATAGTATTCGATGATATATATGTGTTACATCATCCTTTTTATACCAGCTAATCAATCTATGTCTTTCAATGAGGTAAGTTGAGACCATTAATATTCAATGAGAGGTATGTGGCAATTCCTGCCATTTTGTTGCTTTTGGTGTGTGTGCACAAATGCATAATTTATTTTTTGTTAATCTACAATTACTTACCTGCTTATCTACTGAAATTTAATTATTCCTATCCTTTCATGGCTATGTTTATTTTTATCTTCTATGTATAAGATTACTTTTCTGGAGTACTGGTTTAGTGGTCGTATATTGTTTCAGTTTCTGTTTATCATGGAAGGTTTTTATTTCTTCTTCAATTATGCATGATAGATTTGCTGGATAGAGTATTCTAGGTTTGAAATTGTTTTCTTTCAATGCTTGAAATACCTCTTTCCATGCCCTTCTTGCTTTTAAGGTTTATGTTGAGAAATCTGTTGTTATTTTGATTGGTTAACCTTTAAGATTATTTGACATTTCTCCCTTATAGCCTTCAGTATTCTTTTCTTGTTCTCTGAGCTTATTGTTTTAACTATAATATGCCATGGATAGATTCTATTTTGAGCATGTCTGTTTGGCCTCCTGTACCCGGGATGGGCATATCTTTCTCAAGATTTGGGAAGTTTTCTGCTATTATTTTGTTGAATATGTTTCCTATGCATTTGGCTTGCAGCTCTCTCCTTCTTCAGTGCCCATGATTCATAGGTTTGGTCTTTAATGGAGTCTCAGAGTTCTTATGTATTCCTTTCGTAATTCTTCATTCTTTTCTCCATGCATCTGTTCTTTTCCATCCGTTTTTCTTCAAGTTCTGAAACTCCATCTCCCATTTGTTTCAGTCTTCTGGAGTAGCTTTCAACTGTATTTTTTTATTTGACTACAGGAACTTTTTATTTCTAGGGTTTCCATCTGGTCTTTTTTTTTTTTTGAGACTTTCTATGTCTTTATTAAATTCCCCTTTCACATGCTGTATTATCTTATTTATTTCATTTATGTGTTTTCTTTATGTTCTTTGATTTCATTCAGATTTTTGTTTCTGTTCTCTTTGAGTTCATTTAGTTGTTTCTGTGCTTTCTCAAGCTGTTTATCCATATTCTCTTGTATTTCATTGATTTGTTTTTGCATGTTCTCTTTATCTGCCTTAATTATTCCTATCATCATTCTTTTGAGCTTGAGACTGAGTTTTCATCCCTTCATTATCCATTAGATCCTTCACTGTGTGGTTGTTCATCTTTTTAGGAGTCACATTCCCCTGCCTTTTCCTATTTCTCGTACATCTATTTTGAGGGTTGCTAATCTGTTGTTGATTAGTTGACTGGGGGTTTTAGTCATCTGAAATCTTTTCCTTGAATTAATTTCCATGTTCTGGCATGATTGGTTATTGGCTAGGCTGTTGTGTTGTTTCTGTCTGCTAACCTGGGGGTATAACTTAGCAATAAAAATTCACAAATTCAATACAAAACCAGATATTTGTGTGAAATACAAAACCCTTGGCAGTATCATCTATAAACAGAGGGGTGCTAGAAAAATAAAAGTTGTTTGCAGAGAGATTAAAAACTTAGGCACTAAAAATAACAGAAGTGGGAGAGGAGATTAGGAAGGAGGATGGGGAGAAGAGGGAAAGAGGTGTGATGTGTGGGGGCTGTAGACTAATAAGATCTATTGGGAACCAAAAGCCACAGTCTGACAAGGTCGCTGTGGCTTAGCAGCATTCTGACAAAGTCAGAATCTGCAGGTGCACCATGCCTCTATCACGGTGGGAAGGAATGCTAAATGGTTTCCCTTGACTGAAAAGAAGTTTATACTTAGTCAAGAACACTGGCAGTACAAATACAGGATGGCAAAGACAGAAAGGTTGTAACTAGGTCAGAGTGTTTTGATGTTTAAGTCTCTCCTCTTTTGTATAAAACTTGCTGAGAAAAGTAAAATTTTGCCAGTTGGCCATCAGCCTGCTGGCCCTCTCGATGTGTTTTGTCATTCCCTTCCTGAGTGAGTGAGTCCTTTTGTATGTCCTGTCTTGTTCGTTCCTGCCCTGAGCCCTTTCAGGTCAAAAACTTCTGCAATCCCGGCAAAGACCCTAATGTGTATAGGGATGTAGTTCAGTTATTGTGGAGGAGGGTGCTGTTGTTGGGGATTGCAAAAGGACAGGAAGGACAGAAGTAATATAAGAAACCACTATATGAGTGGTTTGTAAAGAAGAGATAGGGAATGCAGGGAAGAAAACTTTTAAAGTCCAAATTTCTTCCTTGTTGTGGAGAGGGGTGGGTGTCTTCTGTGGTCACTGAGGGCACTGAATGCTCCCTTCCAGTTATTAGTCCTCAGGATTTAGCGTGTAGTTCTCATGTGTCCCCTCTGGATAGTGACTCTCCCATGTTGTGCCAGTCTGAGTCTATTTAGACAGAGGCTTTCTCTCAGTTCTTGCCCTGCTCTAGGACAGAATATTCTGGGCTAAGTGGCAGGCATTGGTACCCCTTTCCTCCAGGCAAATTCAAGAGCTTTAGTTCAGGCTGTTTAGGCAAACGCTTCTTCTGGAGCAGGGGAACAGTCAGTTTCAGCTTGTTTAGGTATGAGGCTTCTCATGTAGCATTTTGTGAACTATACATATATGTTTTATATACTTGGGTGTGTGTATGTATGATATACTTCATACTAAAAAAGTGAATGCATTATTTTAGGAACTTGTAGGAGACCAGATAGTGAGGTAATGTGTGAGCCCAGGATAGACTGAGCTTCAAAGGAGATAACATATTATAGTGGAAAGATTATGGTCTTTAGAGTCAAATATATATGAATTCAAATTTCAGCTATACCATTTACCAACTGTGTGATCATGAGTAAGTTATTTAGGTCCACCTGAGCCTTAGGGTTACTCATCTGAAAAACAGGATTTACATTAATTACCTTGTATGTTTGTTGTACCTGGAATCCATTTCTCAATAACTGCTGGTAAAAAGAAAGAAAGTAAGTGACAACTTTTTAAAAAGGGGCGAGAAGCATTAGTGAGAAAAGTTATTGATGGTAGTGAGAAAGCTAGTGGATTTAACAGGCAATCATTCACAACTTCTGAAAGTATAGTTTGGGGAGGCAGTAAGGATGTGTCCACCCTACAGTGCAAATGTTTACAGAAGGGAAGACATGATGATATAACAGAAGCAAGATGTCCATTCTCTGGAGTTGTTTAATAATAAAATCATAGAGCAAAATAGAATTACTTATGTGAGTATGACAGACTTAAGGAAAACAGATGCTATTTAAAAAAAAAAATATATATATATATATATATATATATATATTCAGATGTACCTGTAGAAGAGGTGATCTCTGAAAGTCCCATGTATTAAAGACTTGATAGCCCATGGTGCTACTGGGACATGATGAAGCCCCTCAGGAGGTAGGGCCTAGTGGGAAGTTTCAGATCACTAGGGTCATTTCCTTGAAGGGGATTATGGAGCCCTGGTCTTTTATTCCTACTGGCTATCTTTCTCTTTCATGTCCAAGCCATGAGGTAAAAACAGGCTTTGTTCTGCCATGTATTCCTGCCGCAGTGTAAAAACTGCCCTGCCACAGACCCAAAAGTAAGAGTCAACCAGCCATGGAATGCAGTCTCCCAAACTGTGAGCCAAGATAAATCTTTCTGCCTTTTAAGTTGCATCTAAGGTATTTTGTCATAGTAACAGAAAGTTCACCAACATGGTGATAATGCAATAGTTAAAACTGGCAATCTTTAGTTTATTCTTTGCATTGTTGTCATCTATATTTGTCAAGAATTTTAAAACCAGTGCTTACTTTCCTTAACTTTCTATTATTAAGGTATCTCATGTATGAATACCTGTAACTACTTATGGAGTATGGATACAATGAGTACAATGTTCATGCAGATACTAATTGTCATTGTAGAAAGAAAAATTCTGTTCTGTGGGCCTAACATGCATTTTTTTCAATATCCTAATCCCCTGGACTGCACTTTTAATCTTAGCCAGTTGTGGAAAGATGTACCCTGTCAGGAAAAAGTATGGACAGGCAAGAGAGCACATTTGGCTTAGAGCTAGCTAGTAATGATTTGGACATATCATTCAGAGGACATGACATGCATATCCTATAGAAAATAAAATACATTTTCTATTTCATTCAACCATTGTTTACAAAGGACTTTATTAACATCTCAAGAGAAAATAAATCTAACTGATGTTTGAGGTTTTGCTTATTAAGAATATGGCAAGAATATGTAAACACAGTTTATATATTGACCTTGCCATTCTGTATTTGTCACTCATTGGAAATATTTACATGTTCTTTTCTGCATTTTATTTAGATTTAATGAAATATCAGAAACTATCCTCGTGGACAAACCCGATTTTATTATATGATCTTTTATAATTTTGACTTCCTTTGATCTTGAGTCATCACGCAGTGGTTGAATAAAATAGGCAATTACTTTAAAATTGTCTTTTAAATTCCAGAATTATAATATCACTGTGATTTCTTTGTTTTAAAATAGGAGCATTTAAATCCAGAAGGGCTTTTCTTAAAGATGAGAATCCTCTTGAAATGTGAAAGAGCTAATGAAGATCACCTTGAAGGTATCATCTCTGTGTATTAAGAACACATAATTTTAAAATATCACCACCAATTTATTGAAGATGAGATCTTTTGTAGTATACTAACAGTAAGTATAATTTGATGGTGACTGAGAAGGAAACTGATTACATGGGAAAGGAATTATCAACCAGAAGAAAAAAAGAAGAAAGAATAGGAACAAATTTAAAAAGTGGTTAAATAAAGCTGAATAAAAGCAATCAGTTTTCTTTTAGTATAGCAGAGAATTATAGCTGCCTAACCCTTCTGAAGTTGTCTAACACCAATGAAGAAAGACTACCTTTTTTTGCAGCAAGGGGGAGCATATTATTGAAGGGCTTGGAGATGGGGGTTGAGGTTAAAGAAGTACTGAGGAGAACAGTGAGATCTGTATCCACAGCCAGGCTGAAATCTCCATGGCCTCACTATTGCCAAAAGAGAATAACTACTTATTGATGGAGAATGCCTTTCTAATGATGTGCTTTTTATAATTACTTATATAAACATTGCTATTTGTTTTTCAAAATTCTGAAGGGACTAGAATGTGCATAGCACAAAATAAACAAACAGATGTGTAGGTGTGTGTCATTTGGCAAATCACTTAACTTTTCTGTGCTTTAGTCAAAGGAGATATAATACTATCATCTACCTTGTATTGTTTTGAGAATCTTATAAGAAAATGTATGTAAACCATTTAGTACATACCTAGTTTGTAGTATATATTACCTATTATTGTAGTTATTATTATTATTAGTACTACCATGTAGATACAATAAATGAGGCAAAATCTCTCTATACACACTGGCCCATAATAAATTTCAATTTTGTTAATTCATGAAAATAACTTTCTCACTTGGTGCAGTGGTTCACACCTGTACTCCCAGTTACTTGAGATTGTGGAGATCGTGGAGATTGTGATGATTGTGATTCAAGGCCAGCCCAGGCAAAAAGTTAGTGATACTTCATTGCAACCAAAAAAGCTGGACATGATGGCGCACACCTTTCATCCCAGCTATGTGTGAGGCCTAAATAGGAGGATCATGGTCAAGACAAAAATGCAAGACCTTCTTCCAAAAATAGCTGAAGCAAAAAGAGCAGGGGGCATGGTTTGAGCTGTAGAGTGCTTGTCAAGCAAGCATGAGGCCCTGAGTCAAAAAAACCCAGCATCGCCAGAAACATTTATTGATCTAAATTAATTTAATATGTACATGCTTTAGTATATTAGTAATCTTTAAGACCTACATTATTTATACTATATAAAATTATTGTTAGTATAATTACTGATTATCCAATAAGTAACTTTTAGTAATTAGGATAATAATCAAATTCAGCAGTAGTTCTAAATTTTGTGCTAATTTAGTATTGCTGAATCTTTCTATAAGTTGTAGAATTTTAACCAGTCACTTAAGAGACTACAGAAGCTCATACGTAGAGAGGATTCTGCATCAGGAAGTAAGAGCATCATCTTAGCATACACAGATTGAAAAATGTTAGAACCAGGGAGACAACTCCACGTTTTTACATTAGGAAACTTCCCTAAACCCAGGTTTTTAATATTTTAAAGTAATAGAATTAGGTTTTTATTTTGTTACTGAGGAAGTATATGAAAATTTTATTTTTATAATCTGTTCTTTTTTTTTTTGTAGTTCTGGGCATTGAACCCAGGACATTGTCTATGCTAAGCATGTGCTCTACCAATACTGCATCTACATCCCCAGCCCCACTCTATTCATTTTTTTTCATTTTTCTTTTATTATTCATATGTGCATACAAGGATTGGTTCGTTTCTCCCCACTGCCCCCACCCCCTCCCTTACCACCCACTCCGCCCCCTCCCTCTCCCCCGCCTCAAGACCCAGCAGAAACTATTTTTGCCCTTATTTCTAATTTTGTTGTAGAGAGAGTATAAGCAATAATAGGAAGGAACAAGGGTTTTTGCTGGTTGAGATAAGGATAGCTATACAGGGCATTGACTCACATTGATTTCCTGTGCGTGGGTGTTACCTTCTAGGTTAATTCTTTTTGATCTAACCTTTTCTCTAGTACCTGTTCCCCTTTTCCTATTGGCCTCAGTTGCTTTAAGGTATCTGCTTTAGTTTCTCTGCATTAAGGGCAACAAATGCTAGCTAGTTTTTTAGGTGTATTACCTATCCTCACCCCTCCCTTGTGTGCTCTCGCTTTTATCATGTGCTCATAGTCCAATCCCCTTGTTGTGTTTGCCCTTGATCTAATGTCCACATATGAGGGAGAACATACGATTTTTGGTTTTTTGAGCCAGGCTAACCTCACTCAGAATGATGTTCTCCAATGCCATCCATTTACCAGCGAATGATAACATTTCGTTCTTCTTCATGGCTGCATAAAATTCCATTGTGTATAGATACCACATTTTCTTAATCCATTCGTCAGTGGTGGGACATCTTGGCTGTTTCCATAACTTGGCTATTGTGAATAGTGCCTCAATAAACATGGATGTGCAGGTGCCTCTGGAGTAACAGTATTTTTGGGTATATCCCCAAGAGTGGTATTGCTGGATCAAATGGTAGATCGATGTCCAGCTTTTTAAGTAGCCTCCAAATTTTTTTCCAGAGTGGTTGTACTAGTCTACATTCCCACCAACAGTGTAAGAGGGTTCCTTTTTCCCCACATCCTCGCCAACACCTGTTGTTGGTGGTGTTGCTGATGATGGCTATTCTAACAGGGGTGAGGTGGAATCTTAGCGTGGTTTTAATTTGCATTTCCTTTATTGCTAGAGATGGTGAGCATTTTTTCATGTGTTTTCTGGCCATTTGAATTTCTTCTTTTGAGAAAGTTCTATTTAGTTCACATGCCCATTTCTTTATTGGTTCATTAGTTTTGGGAGAATTTAGTTTTTTAAGTTCCCTGTATATTCTGGTTATCAGTCCTTTGTCTGATGTATAGGTGGCAAATATTTTCTCCCACTCTGTGGGTGTTCTCTTCAGTTTAGAGACCATTTCTTTTGATGAACAGAAGCTTTTTAGTTTTATGAGGTCCCATTTATCTATGCTATCTCTTAGTTCCTGTGCTGTTGGGGTTTCATTCAGAAAGTTCTTACCTATACCTACTAACTCCAGAGTATTTCCTACTCTTTCTTGTATCAACTTAAGAGTTTGGGGTCTGATATTAAGTTCCTTGATCCATTTTGAGTTAATCTTGGTATAGGGTGATATACATGGATCTAGTTTCAGTTTTTTGCAGACTGCTAACCAGTTTTCCCAGCAGTTTTTGTTGAAGAGGCTGCTATTTCTCCATCGTATATTTTTAGCTCCTTTGTCAAAGATAAGTTGCTTATAGTTGTGTGGCTTCATATCTGGATCTTCTATTCTGTTCCACTGGTCTTCATGTCTGTTTTTGTGCCAGTACCATGCTGTTTTTATTGTTATTGCTTTGTAATATAGTTTGAAGTCAGGTATTGTGATACCTCCTGCATTGTTCTTTTGACTGAGTATTGCCTTGGCTATTCGTGGCCTGTTGTGTTTCCATATAAATTTCACAGTAGATTTTTCGATCTCTTTAATGAATGTCATTGGAATTTTGATGGGAATTGCATTAAACATGTAGATTACTTTGGGGAGTATCGACATTTTTACTATGTTGATTCTACCAATCCATGAGCATGGGAGATCTCTCCACTTTCTATAGTCTTCCTCAATCTCTTTCTTCAGAAGTGTATAGTTTTCCTTGTAGAGGTCTTTCACATCTTTTGTTAGGTTTACACCTAGGTATTTGATTTTTTTTTTGAGGCTATTGTAAATGGAATTGTTTTCATATATTCTTTTTCAGTTTGTTCATTGCTAGTGTATAGAAATGCTAATGATTTTTCTATGTTGATTTTATATCCTGCTACCTTGCTATAGCTATTGATGATGTCTAGAAGCTTCTGAGTAGAGTTTTTTGGGTCTTTAAGGTATAGGATCATGTCGTCTGCAAATAGGGATATTTTGACAGTTTCTTTACCTATTTGTATTCCTTTTATTCCTTCTTCTTGCCTAATTGCTCTGGCTAGGAATTCCAGTACTATGTTGAATAGGAGTGGAGATAGTGGGCATCCTTGTCTGGTTCCTGATTTTAGAGGGAACGGTTTTAATTTTTCTCCGTTAAGTATAATGCTGGCTGTAGGTTTGTCATATATAGCTTTTATAATGTTGAGGAACTTTCCTTCTATTCCTAGTTTTCTTAGAGGTTTTATCGTGTAATGATGTTGGATCTTATCAAAGGCTTTTTCTGCATCTATTGAGATGATCAAGTGGTTTTTCTCTTTGCTTCTGTTAATGTGGTTGATTACGTTTATTGATTTTCATATGTTGAACCACCCCTGCATTCCTGGGATGAAGCCTACTTGGTTGTGGTGAATAATCTTTTTGATGTGTTGCTGAATTCGGTTTGGCATTATTTTGTTGAGGATTTTTGCATCAATGTTCATTAAGGAGATTGGCCTATAGTTCTCCTTTTTGGAGGTGTCTTTGCCTGGTTTTGGGATAAGTGTAATACTGGCTTCATAAAATGTGTTTGGCAGTTTTCCTTCCCTTTCTATTTCATTGAACAGTTTAAGGAGGGTTGGTGTCAGTTCTTCTTTAAAGGTCTGATAGAATTCAGCAGAGAATCCATCAGGTCCTGGACTTTTCTTTTTGGGGAGACTCTTGATTGCTGCTTCAATTTCATTTTGTGTTATAGATCTATTCAGGTGATTAATTTCCTCTTGGTTCAGTTTTGGATGGTCATATGTATCTAGAAATCTGTCCATTTCTTTAAGATTTTCAAATTTATTTGAATATAGGTTCTCAAAGTAGTCTCTGATGATTTCCTGGACTTCCATGGTGTTTGTTGTTATCTCCCCTTTTGCATTCCTGATTCTACTAATTTGGGTTTTTTCTCTCCTCATTTTAGTCAGGTTTGCCAGGGGTCTATTGATCTTGTTTCTTTTTTCAAAGAACCAACTTTTTGTTTCAGTAATTCTTTGTATGGTTTTTTTGGTTTCTATTTCGTTGATTTCAGCTCTTATTTTTATTATTTCTCTCCTTCTATTTGTTTTGGGATTTGCTTGTTCTTGTTTTTCTAGGAGTTTGAGATGTATCATTAGGTCATTGATTTGGGATCTTTCAGTCTTTTTAATATATGCACTCATGGCTATAAACTTTCCTCTCAAGACTCCCTTAGCTGTGTCCCATAGGTACCAGTAGGTTGTGTTTTCATTTTCATTGACTTCCAGGAACTTTTTAATTTCCTCTTTTATTGCATCGATGATCCACTCTTCATTAAGTAATGAGTTATTTAGTTTCCAGCTGTTTGCATGTTTTTTGTCTTTACTTTTGTTGTTGAGTTCTACTTTTACTGCATTGTGGTCAGATAGTATGCACGGTATTATTTCTATTTTCTTATATTTGCTGAGGCTTGCTTTGTGCCCTAGGATATGATCTATTTTGGAGAAAATTCCATGGGCTGCTGAGAAGAATGTATATTGTGTAGAGGTTGGATGAAATGTTCTGTGGAAATCTATTAGGTCCACTTGATCTATTGCATATTTTAGATCTTGGATTTCTTTATTGAGTTTTTGTTTGGATGACCTATCTATTGATGATAATGGAGTGTTAAAGTCTCCCACAACCACTGTGTTGGCGTTTATATATGCTTTTAGGTCTTTCAGGGTATGTTTGATGAAATTGGGTGCGTACTGATTGATGATTATTATTTCCTTTTGGTCTATTTCCCCTTTTATTAGTATGGAATGTCCTTCTTTATCTCGTTTGATCAATGTAGGTTTGAAGTCTACTTTGTCAGAGATAAGTATTGCTACTCCTGCTTGTTTTCGGGGACCATTGGCTTGGTAAATCTTCTTCCAGCCTTTCATCCTAAGCATATGCTTATTTCTGTTGGTGAGATGAGTCTCCTGTAAGCAACAAATTGTTGGATCTTCTTTTTTAATCCATTTTGTCAAACGGTGTCTTTTGATGGGTGAATTAAGTCCATTAACATTAAGCGTTAGTACTGATAGGTATGTGGTGATTCCTGCCATTTAGTTGTCTTAGTTATTTGAAGGTTTGATTGTGTGTACCTAACTTGATGTTACTCTCTACTGTCTTGCTTTTTCTTATCCTGTGGTTTGGTGCTGCCTGCCTTTTCATGGTTAAGTTGGGTGTCACTTTCTGTGTGCAGGATCCCTTGCAGAATCTTTTGTAATGGTGGCTTTGTGGTCACATATTGTTTTAGTTTCTGCTTATCATGGAAGACTTTTATTGCTCCATCTATTTTGAATGATAGCTTTGCTGGGTAGAGTATCCTGGGGTTGAAGTTATTTTCATTCAGTGCCCAGAAGATCTCACCCCACGCTCTTCTTGCTTTTAATGTTTCTGTTGAGAAGTCTGCTGTGATTTTGATGGGTTTACCTTTGTATGTTACTTGTTTTTTCTCTCTTACAGCCTTCAATATTCTTTCCTTAGTTTCTGAACTTGTTGTTTTAAGGATGATATGTCGTGGAGTAGTTCTATTTTGATCTGGTCTGTTTGGTGTCCTGGAGGCCTCTTGTATTTGTATGGGAATATCTTTCTCTAGATTTGGGAAATTTTCCATTATTATTTTGTTCAATATATTACGCATTCCTTTCGCTTGCACCTCTTCTCCTTCTTCGATGCCCGTGATTCTCAAGTTTGGTCTTTTGATGGAGTCAGTGAGTTCTTGCATTTTCTTTTCACAGGTCTTGAGTTTTTTAATTAATAGTTCTTCGGTTTTTCCTTTAATTACCATTTCATCTTCAAGTTCTGAGATTCTGTCTTCTGTTTGTTCTATTCTGCTGGATTGGCCTTCCATTTTGTTTTGCAGTTCTGGTTTGTTCTTTTTTCTGAGGTTTTCCATATCCTGGCAGTTTTCTTCTTTATTGTTGTCTATTTTTGTCCTGAGTTCATTTATCCATTTATTCATTGTGTTCTCTCTTTCACTTTGGTGTTTATACAGTGCTTCTATGGTTTCCTTTATTTCTTATTTTGCTTTTTCAAATTCTCTAGTGTTGTTGTCTTGGAATTTCTTGAGTGTCTCCTGTACATTTTGTTGACCCTATCCAGTATCATCTCTATAAAATTCTCATCAAGTACCTGTAGTATGTCTTCTTTTAAATTATTCTTGTGGGCTTCATTGGGTCCTTTGGCATAGTTTATCTTCATTTTGTTGGAGTCTGGATCCGAGTATCTGTTTTCTTCATTCCCCTCTGGTTCCTGTACTAATTTTTTGCTGTGGGGAAACTGGTTTCCCTATTTTTTCTGTCTTCCCGTCATTGTCCTTGGTGTTGTTACTGTCCCTGTACTGTGTGTAATTAAGTATTTTCTAGCTTGTAATAATAACAATGGTAATATTTAGAATGGAAGAGTGAGCTGAGATGGAAAGCAAGAAGTTAAAGAAAAGGGGAAAACAAATATACAGACAAGAGGGAGAAAGCAGAACAAGGTATCAGACAAGAGAGTTTCAAAGGTATAAACAGGGAGTGTTAGTGTACTAATCGACAGTAAGCTGAACAGACATTAGAGAGACAGAGAGAGGATTGATAATCAAAGATAAAAAAAATTAAAAATAAGTAAATGAAAGTAATATCTATATATAAAAATGAATTAAAATAAAATGGAAAATAGAAAATAAAAAAAAAACCCAAAAAACTTCCAAGTTTATATGCAATGCAGTTTCAGTCTTAATAATTTGGGTGTCTGTCTCAATCTGCAGTCCTGGAGTTGGTGCCTCAGATGTTGTTCTGTAGTTGTCTCATCAAAGGGTATGCATAAAGTAGAACAAAACTACATACTCACACACACACACACACACACACACACACACAAAAGCCCCACCAAGTGTCCCCAGTTCAAATGCAATACAGTTTCAGTAAGTTTTTCGGCTTGCAGGTGTAATTTGGATGTTCTCTCATCAAAGGTAGGGAGAAAAAGAAAAAAAAGCATCTGGAGACAGTTCTGAGAGTGGTATCTGCAGCTGTGGCTTGCCTGCCTGCTGCTCTCAGCCTGTAGCTGGCGGAGTTATTTATGCAGATCTCTGGGGTGAGCTAGCACTCACCTGGTCCCACAGGCTTTGTTTGCTCAGAGTTCTCCTGTGCAGGCGGAGCCTCTCCTACAGGCTTTCCCCTTTCCAAGCACTGGGAAAGGTGACACTGCCCCGCGTTGTCAGGCCTGCGTGTTTATTTACAGTTCATGTGGGAGGTGGGTCTTCCCCCCTCTCCTCTGACGTCTTCCTCCCACTGCCACTTTCAGAAGCTTTCCTGCTCCTGCTTACTGGGCGGTGCTGCTGCTCCTGCCAGCCGCCATGTTTGTTTACAGTTCACGTGGGAAGTGGGTCTTCCCTCCTCTCACAAGCTTCCCGCTCCTGGTTGCTGGGCGTGCGCCCCGCTCCCGCCAGAGCATCTCCGGCCCGCCCAGCTTATTTATTTACAGTCCCAGGAAGGATTCCCTTCCCCCAATCTTCAGCGCTCAGGGCGCCCCACCCTCTTTCCAGCGTGTCTTAACTGCTCTTATTGCTTATTACTCAGTTTCTGTTTTTTTCCGGTGTGGAGGTCAGTCTGTCCAGGGGGCTATGCTGCTCTGGCCCAGGCTTGTCTGTGGGGCTACCGCTGTACCGCGAAGCTCACCTGGTCCGCATCTTCCCACGCCGTATGGGCGCCAGCCACTGGCAGCCCCGGGGGCCCTCCTGGTTTCTCCATTTAACGTGAAGTGGAGATTCTCTGCACCCGCTGGAGATGTGGAGGGGTCAGAGTTATGCCTTTTCTCAGTGATTATGCCTGCAAAGTGTGTCTCCAGCGTCTCTCCAAGATTTCACTATAGGAGGGTTGCTTTCTGCTTCCTACCTCTAGCCGCCATCTTGGAATCTCTCTATTCATTTTTTTACAAGTAAAAGTATTTTAGTCTCGTAATGGTTAACTTAATTACTAGTGTTTAAATTTCAGTGGCATTTTTATAGTAGAAAAATTGAAAACAAAAAATAATTTTCATTATGATATGTATCAAAAACTCAAAGAAGAATTTTGAAGATCTAAAAATACCTATGGTCTCACCATCCACTAGAGTATAAGGTCCTTGATAACAGGGATTTTTGTGCATTTTATTCATTGATGGATTCCCAGTACAAATACAGTGTATGGCTCAGACAGTATACTCATTAAACATTTGCTGAATAAGTCATTGAACCTAAATACAATCAGTTTTAGCAATTTTATGATTTATTTTCAGTATTTTTCTTAGTCTTTGTGTTTTACAGAACTGTGACCATATAGTACATATAACTTTGTTTTCCAATTTTGCACTTACTAGTCTTAGAAACATTTTTATAATAGTGCATATTCATTTTTCCATAGTATTTCATACTCTACAGTTTTAATATTTGCATGATAGTTTAAGGCTACCCCACAGTGGACATTCAGGGTATTTTCCCTTTCTATTGTTATAATAAGCACTGCTTTTAAATCTTTGTTCATAAACCTTTTCCCATATTTATTTCAGATGACTTTTCAGAAGTACAATTTCTGAAGTAAAGGGAATAATAGTAATAGCTGCCATTTAATGAATGTTTACTAAGTGCTAGATACATTGCTATATAATTTCCATGCATTATCTCATGCAATCCTCTCAATAACACAAAGAAATTGTTGGTATATACACCTTTTTACAGATGATAAAACTTAGGAGCAGAAAAATTAAGTAACTTGCCTATGGCTATTCAGGTGGCAAGTGGTTTCAAATTTAGGTCTGTTTGACTTCAGATCCCAAGCTTTTAATCACACTGTTCTTAGCATATAGTGCTGCCAAACTGCTTTGCAGAAGGGTTACTCTCCCGTCCATAAAAGATTGTCTGTGTCACTAACCTCTTTCTAGTATTGAATATTACTACTTTAAAAGAAATTTGTGGGTAAATGTTACACAAAATATGATATATGGCAAACATTTAATAAGGAGATTTTGAATAGAGAAAAATTATTTAAAACAGTTAAACTTCCTAAAAATGAAGTTGATACGATTTTATTTTTTCTTTGCTTTGTTAGCTGTCATGGAAATACTTCATCTTAATATGCCCTTAGACTTCTGTCTGAATGTTGCTAAACTGCTGATGGATCATGAAAGGTACAGAAGAATTGATTTTCCTTTTTCTAAAGACTAACACTTTCTATAGTTTTTGTTAACTCATTGAACATATACATACATGTATATGTATATATGCACATTTACAATTCAAGAGCACAATTGTGCTGATCAGTTTAGATGATACTTCTTCCTTAGTTACTTATACAATAATAAAGTTAATTTTAAAATTCATATTAATTTTTTGAAGGGAATAAAATTTTAAAAGAATAAAATGTGGCTTTATAAAACAGGAGTTAGGCTAGGCTAAGCTGCAGGCCAGAACAGTGTAGAACAGGAAGGAAAAGTAGATGGAAGAAATCACTTCACATCCAGTAGGATAGCTATAATAAAAAGACAGATAATAGAAGATACTGACAAGGATGGAGAAATTATATCCCTCATATACTTGTGTTGGGAATGTAAATTGATGCATCTGCTCTGGAAAACAGAGTGTTATTTCCTCAATAAGGTAAATATAGAGACATCATACAACATGTCAGCCTTTTGTCATTGTAACAAAATACTTGTGTCAGGCTACTTTAGTAAGAAAAAAGATTTCTTGAGCTCATAGTTTTGAAAGTTCAAAGTCTTGGTACTGACATCACCTCAGTTCTGGTGAGGGTCTCCTTGGCTGCTTCACATGATAGCAGATGGCAATGGTGGAAGCATGTGTAGGAGCTAATGATCACATCTCAGTACAGGAAGTCAGGACTGAGAGACCAGGCTAAGGATTTTATAACAACTTGCCTTCGTGAGAACTCCCTCTCGGAGACCAGTATCCCTTTTAAGAGGGCAGCACCCTCAATGGCCTAAGGACCTCTCATTAGACCTCACCTCTTAAAGGTTCCATACTACCTTGACATTGCCACTCTGGGTACTATGCTTCCAACATATGAAACTTGGGGAATAAGCCACATCCAAACCATAGCACCCAGCAGTTTCACTGATAGTAATATACCCAAGAGCCATACAAAAACTTATTCGTAGCAGCATCTTCTAAACAGTCAAAATGTGGAAATGACCTATAAGTCTGTCAATGTATGAATAATATGTGATATGCCCATACCATGGAATGTTATTTATGAATAAAATAGAGTATGGATATATGTTGGAACATGGAAAAAACCTTAAAAATATGCTAAGTGATAGATGCCAGTTACAAAAAAACCCCATATTGTAAGATTTCATTTATATGATATGTCCAGAATAGGCAAATTTGTAGGCAGAGAGTAGATTAAAGTAGATTAATGATTACCTAGTGCTATAGTTTTTGGGGGGATGGGGAATGACTGCTAATTAATTATGGGGGTTCTTTTTGGCATGATGAAAATGTTGTAAGAGTGAGTGATAGTTATACAACTCTGAAGATATACTAAAAACATTGAACTTTATACTTTAAATGGATAAATAATTGGTATGGTATGTGAATTATACCTTAATAAAGCAGTTGGAGAAAATAACCAAGGCTGTGAATGTAGCTCAGTAGTCAAGTGCTTGCCTAGCATGCATAAGGCCCTGGATTTGATCCCTAGCACTGCAAATATTAGCAATAATAATGATGATGATGATGATGATCAGTTTGGAACCAGAAAAAAAAATCTTACTTCAATAAACACAGGTCTCTAAATTTATTAGTTCTACCAGTGCTTCTGAGAACCATTATTACAGACAAGTGGTCAGCAAACATTTTTGTTAAAGGGCCAGGAAGTAAAATTTTAGGCTTTGCAAGCTAAAAGGTTATCTGTCACATCTATTCAACTCTGCTGTTACATTGTGGAAGCAGCCATAGATAATATATAAATGAATGGATGTGGCTGTTTTCCAATAAAACTTTATTTGCAAAAACGGGTAATTGGTTGGATTTGGCCTGAAGGTTATAGTTTGCCAGTTCTTATTTTACACTAGTCTCCTACCTGACACATGTATTCTCCACGACTTCTTCAATGAGAAGTAACTTACCTTCATCTAGAATACCCATGGAAGAGGGGAACCCATTGTATTTTTATAAAACTTGAACATAAAATTGTTCTTCATATGGAATTGATACGTGTTTTCCAGTAATTTCTAAAGCTGCTTGATCTGCCATAAAATGCCTCCATTTGTTACCTGGCAATATCTAAATCTTTAACTTGACAGCTCTTCCCCAGTTCATTATACCATTGTTCATTATGTAGTCACTTCATGGGTTAGTATGACAACTAAAACTGAGCACAGTACTGCAGATGTGATCTAGCAATAGTGTATGCCTTTAATGTTCTATATGTGCTAAACCTGTACTGTCCAATATGGTAGCAAACTTAATTTTCTTCTGGTGCAACTGGGATTGAACCCATGGCTTTGCCCTTGCAAAGCAGACTTTCTACATCTTGTGCCACACCTCCAGTCCATTTTGCTCTGGTTATTTTGGAGATGGGGATCTTGTGAACTATTTGCCCAGACTGACCTCAAACTGCAATTCTGATCTCAGCCTCCCAAGTAACTAGAATTATAGGCATTAGCCACTGACGCCAGGCTGCCACACTTAATTTTGGGCACACCTGTAATCCCAACGTTATGGAAGCTGAAGCTAGAGGATCACAACTTTCAGTTCAGCATGATCTACATAGCAAGACTCTGGTTCCCCCCACCCATCCACACACACAAAACCCCCAGTTTTGTCCCTTAGGCACACTACCAACATATCAAGTCTCAATGGCCACATGTAATTTATGGTTACCTTACTGGACAGCAAAGTTAGAGAACATTTCCATTATAACTGGAAGTTCTACTGGGCAGCACTGTTCTAGATCCTATCATTATTTTAATACAGGCAATATTTAAATTGTCTTTTTTTCTGGGGCTGAGGGTATAGATCAGTAGTAGAGCATGTGCTTAGAATGCACCAAACCCTGGGTTCTGACTCTTTTTCTGGCAGCTACATCATATAGTTGACTTACTAGACTTACAAAACTAAATCTTTACAACATGAATTGTTCTTTGTGTGTGTGTGAGTGTGTGTGTGTGTGTGTGTGTGTGTGTGTGTGTGTGGTGCTGGAGGTGGAACCCAGGGCCTTGGCGCAGTAGGCAAGCACTCTATTACTGAGCTACATCCTTTCCTCTTAATTGCTCTTAATGCCTGAATTCCACATCCTCTGCTTTTTATGGTTGATTAAATACTCAATAACTATACCACATAAACTATTAAATTTCAGCATGACTGTTGCAGCCTATTTTTCAGTCGTTCTGGTCCTTGTGAATTTTAATTCTTTTTTTTTATTATTCATATGTGCATACAAGGCTTGGGACATTTCTCCCCCCTGCCCCCACACCCTCCCCTATCACCCACTCCACCCCCTCCCTCTCCCCCCTACCCCCTCAATACCCAGCAGAAACTATTTTGCCCTTATTTCTAATTTTGTTGTAGAGAGAGTATAAGCCATAATAGGAAGGAACAAAGGTTTTTGCTGGTTGAGATAAGGGTAGCAATACAGGGAGTTGACTCACATTAGTTTCCTGTGCGTGTGTGTTACCTTCTAGGTTAATTCTTTTTGATCTCACCTTTTCTCTAGTTCCTGGTCCCCTTTTCCTATTGGCCTCAGTTGCTTTTAAGGTATCTGCTTTAGTTTCTCTGCGTTAAGGGCAACAAATGCTAACTAATTTTTTAGGTGTCTTACCTATCCACACCCCTCCCTTGTGTGCTCTCGCTTTTATCATGTGCTCAAAGTCCAATCCCCTTGTTGTGTTTGCCCTTGATCTAATGTCCACATATGAGGGAGAACATACGATTTTTGGTCTTTTGGGCCAGGCTAACCTCACTCAGAATGAAGTTCTCCAATTCCATCCATTTACCAGCAAATGATAACATTTCATTCTTCTTCATGGCTGCATAAAATTCCATTGTGTATAGATACCACATTTTCTTAATCCATTCGTCAGTGGTGGGGCATCTTGGCTGTTTCCATAACTTGGCTATTGTGAATAGTGCCACAATAAACATGGGTGTGCAGATGCCTCTGGAGTAACCTGTGTCACAGTCTTTTGGGTATATCACCAAGAGTGGTATTGCTGGATCAAATGGTAGATCAATGTCTAGCTTTTTAAGTAGCCTCCAAAATTTTTCCAGAGTGGTTGTACTAGTTTACATTCCCACCAACAGTGTAAGAGGGTTCCTTTTTCCATGTATCCTCGCCAACACCTGTTGTTCGTGGTGTTGCTAATGCTGGCTATTCTAACAGGGGTGAGGTGGAATCTTAGTGTGGTTTTAATTTGCATTTCCTTTATTGCTAGAGATGGTGAGCATTTTTTCATGTGTTTTTTGGCCATTTGAATTTCTTGTTTTGAGAACGTTCTGTTTAGTTCACTTGCCCAATTCTTTATTGGTTCATTAGTTTTGGGAGAATTTAGGTTTTTAAGTTCGCTATATATTCTGGTTATCAGTCCTTTGTCTGATGTATAGCTGGCAAATATTTTCTCCCACTCTGTGGGCGTTCTCTTCAGTTTAGAGACCATTTCTTTTGATGAACAGAAGCTTTTTAGTTTTATGAGGTCCCATGCATCTATGCTATCTCTTAGTTGCTGTGCGGCTGGGGTTTGGTTGAGAAACTTCTTACCTATACCTACTAACTCCAGAGTATTTCCTACTCTTTCCTTTATCAACTTTAGAGTTTGTGGTCTGATATTAAGATCCTTGATCCATTTTGAGTTAATCTTGGTATAGGGTGATATACATGGATCTAGTTTCAGTTTTTTGCAGACTGCTAACCAGTTTTCCCAGCAGTTTTTGTTGAAGAGGCTGCTATTTCTCCATCGTATATTTTTAGCTCCTTTGTCAAAGACAAGTTGGTTGTAGTTGTGTGGCTTCATATCTGGGTCCTCTATTCTGTTCCACTGGTCTTCATGTCTGTTTTTGTGCCAGTACCATGCTGTTTTTATTGATATTGCTTTGTAATATAGTTTGAAGTCAGGTATTGTGATACCTCCTGCATTGTTCTTTTGACTGAGTATTGCCTTGGCTATTCGTGGCTTCCTGTGTTTCCATATAAATTTCACGGTAGATTTTTCGATCTCTTTAATGAATGTCATTGGAATTTTGATGGGAATTGCATTAAACATATAGATTACTTTTGGGAGTATGACATTTTTACTATGTTGATTCTACCAATCCACGAGCATGAGAGATCTCTCCACTTTCTATAGTCTTCCTCAATCTCTTTCTTCAGAAGTGTATAGTTTTCCTTGTAGAGGTCTTTCACATCTTTTGTTAGGTTTACACCTAGGTATTTGATTTTTTTTGAGGCTATTGTAAATGGAATTGTTTTCATACATTCTTTTTCCGTTTGCTCATTGTTAGTGTATAGAAATGCTAATGATTTTTCTATGTTGATTTTATATCCTGCTACCTTGCTATAGCTATTGATGATGTCTAGAAGCTTCTGAGTAGAGTTTTTTGGGTCTTTAAGGTATAGGATCATGTCATCTGCAAATAGGGATATTTTGACAGTTTCTTTACCTATTTGTATTCCTTTTATTCCTTCTTCTTGCCTAATTGCTCTGGCTAGGAATTCCAGTACTATGTTGAATAGGAGTGGAGATAGTGGGCATCCTTGTCTGGTTCCTGATTTTAGAGGGAATGGTTTCAGTTTTTCTCTGTTAAGTATAATGCTGGCTGTAGGTTTGTCATATATAGCTTTTATAATGTTGAGGTACTTTCCTTCTATTCCTAGTTTTCTTAGAGCTTTTATCATGAAATGGTGTTGGATCTTATCAAAGGCTTTTTCTGCATCTATTGAGATGATCAAGTGGTTTTTGTCTTTGCTTCTGTTAATGTGGTTTATTACGTTTATTGATTTTCGTATGTTGAACCACCCCTGCATCCCTGGGATGAAGCCTACTTGGTCGTGGTGAATAATCTTTTTGATGTGTTGTTGAATTCGGTTTGCCATTATTTTGTTGAGGATTTTTGCGTCAATGTTCATTAAGGAGATTGGCCTATAGTTCTCCTTTTTGGAGGTGTCTTTGCCTGGTTTTGGGATAAGTGTAATACTGGCTTCATAAAATGTGTTTGGTAGTTTTCCTTCCCTTTCTATTTCATGGAACAGTTTAAGGAGGGTTGGTGTCAGTTCTTCTTTAAAGGTCTGCTAGAACTCAGCAGAGAATCCATCAGGTCCTGGACTTTTCTTTTGGGGGAGACTCTTGATTGCTGCTTCAATTTCATTTTGTGTTATAGATCTATTCAGGTGATTAATTTCCTCTTGGTTCAGTTTTGGATGGTCATAAGTATCTAGAAATCTGTCCATTTCTTTAAGATTTTCAAATTTATTTGAATATAGGTTCTCAAAGTAGTCTCTGATAATTTCCTGGACTTCCATGGTGTTTGTTGTTATCTCCCCTTTTGCATTCCTGATTCTACTAATTTGGGTTTTTTCTCTCCTCATTTTAGTCAGGTTTGCCAGGGGTCTATCGATCTTGTTTCTTTTTTCAAAGAACCAACTTTTTTAATTCTTTGTATGGTTTTTTTGGTTTCTATTTTGTTGATTTCAGCTCTTATTTTTATTATTTCTCTCCTTCTATTTGTTTTGGGATTTGCTTGTTCTTGTTTTTCTAGGAGTTTGAGATGTATCATTAGGTCATTGATTTGGGATCTTTCAGTCTTTTTAATATATACACTCATGGCTATAAACTTTCCTCTCAGGACGGCCTTAGCTGTGTCCCATAGGTTCCGGTAGGTTGTGTTTTCATTTTCATTGACTTCCAGGAACTTTTTAATTTCCTCTTTTATTTCATCGATGATCCATTCTTCATTAAGTAATGAGTTATTTAGTTTCCAGCTGTTTGCATGTTTTTTGTCTTTACTTTGGTTGTTGAGTTCTAGTTTTACTGCCTTGTGATCAGATAGTATGCACGGTATTATTTCTATTTTGTTATATTTGCTGAGGCTTACTTTGTGCCCTAGGATATGATCTATTTTGGAGAAGGTTCCATGGGCTGCTGAGAAGAATGTATATTGTGTAGAAGTTGGATGAAATGTTCTGTAGACATCAACTAGGTCCATTTGATCTATTGCATATTTTAGATCTTGGATTTCTTTATTGATTTTTTTGTTTGGATGACCTGTCTATTGATGATAATGGGGTCTTAAAGTCTCCCACAACCACTGTGTTTGGCGTTTATATATGCTTTTAGGTCTTTCAGGGTATGTTTGATGAAATTGGGTGCGTTGACATTGGGTTCATAGAGGTTGATAATTATTATTTCCTTTTGGTCTATTTCCCCTTTTATTAGTATGGAATGTCCTTCTTTATCTCATTTAATCAATGTAGGTTTGAAGTCTACTTTGTCAGAGATAAGTATTGCTACTCCTGCCTGTTTTCAGGGACCATTGGCTTGGTAAATCTTCTTCCAGCCTTTCATCCTAAGCCTATGCTTATTTCTGTCGGTGAGATGGGTCTCCTGTAGGCAACACATTGTTGGATCTTCCTTTTTAATCCATTACGTCAAGTGGTGCCTTTTTTGGGTGAATTAAGTCCATTAACATTAAGTGTTAGTACTGATAGGTATGTGGTGATTCCTGTCGTTTAGTTGTCTTAGTTGTTTGAAGGTTTGATTGTGTGTACCTAAGTTGAGGTTATTCTCTACTGTCTTGCTTTTTCTTTTCCTGTGATTTGGTGCTGCCTGTCTTTTCATGGTTAAGTTGGGTTTCACTTTCTGTGTGCAGAATCCCTTGAAGAATCTTTTGTAGTTGTGGCTTTGTGGTCACATATTGTTTTAGTTTCTGCTTATCATGGAAGACTTTTATTGCTCCATCTATTTTGAATGATAGTTTTTCTGGGTAGAGTATCCTGGAGTTGAAGTTATTTTCATTCAGTGCCCGGAAGATCTCACCCCACTCTTTTGCTTTTAATGTTTCTGTTGAGAAGTCTGCTGTGATTTTGATGGGTTTACATTTTTATGTTACTTGTTTTTTCTCTCTTATAGCCTTCAATATTCTTTCCTTAGTTTCTGAACTTGTTGTTTTAATGATGATATGTCGTGAGGTAGTTCTATTTTGATCTGGTCTGTTTGGTGTCCTGGAGGCCTCTTGCATCTGTATGGGAATATCTTTCTCTAGATTTGGGAAATGTTCCATTATTATTTTGTTAAATATATTATGCATTCCCTTTGCTTGCACCTCTTCTCCTTTTTTGATGCCCGTGATTCTCAAGTTTGGTCTTTTGATGGAGTCGGTGAATTCTTGCATTTTCTTTTCACAGGTTGAGTTGTTTAATTAATAGTTCTTCGGTTTTTCCTTTAATTACCATTCATCTTCAAGTTCTGAGATTCTGTCTTCTGTTTGTTCTATTCTGCTGGATTGGCCTTCTGTTTTGTTTTGCAGTTCTGTTTCGTTCTTTTTTCTGAGGTTTTCCATATCCTGGCTGGTTTCCTCTTGAATGTTGTCTATTTTTGTCCTGAGTTCATTTATCCATTTATTCATCGTGTTCTCTCTTTCACTTTGGTGTTTATACAGTGCTTCTATGGTTTCCTTTATTTCTTATTTTGCTTTTTCAAATTCTCTAGTGTTGTTGTCTTGGAATTTCTTGAGTGTCTCCTGTACATTTTGTTGACCCTATCCAGTATCATCTCTATAAAATTCTCATCAAGTACCTGTAGTATGTCTTCTTTTAAATTATTCTTGTGGGCTTCATTGGGTCCTTTGGTGTAGTTTATCTTCATTTTGTTGGAGTCTGGATCTGAGTACCTGTTTTCTTCATTCCACTGTGGTTCCTGTACTAAATTTTTGCTGTGGGGAAATTGGTTTCCCTGTTTTTTCTGTCTTCCCGTCATTGTCTTTCTTGGTGTTAATGTCCCTGTACTGTGTGCAATTAAGTATTTTCTAGCTTGTAATAATAATAATGGTAATATTTAGAATGGAAGGGTGCTGAGATGGAAAGCAAGAAGTTAAAGAAATGGGAAAAACAAATACAGAGACTGGAAGGAGAAAACAGAACAAGGTATCAGACAAGAAGTTTTCAAAGGTATAAACAGGGAGCTTTAGTGTACTAATCGACAGTAAGCTACAGATACTAGAGAGGCAGAGAGAGGATTGAAAATCAAAAATCAAAAATATATAGATTGAATAAAAATAAAAAATAAGTAAATGAATAAAAATAAAAAATAAGTAAATGAAAGAAAAATCTATATGGAAAAATGTATTAAAATAAAATGAAAAAATAGAAAATTAAAAAAAACCAAAAAACTTCCAAGTTCAAATGCAATGAAGTTTCAGTCTTAATAAATTGGGTGTCCGTCTCAGTCTCCTATCCTGGAGATGGTGCCTCAGATGTTGTTCTGTAGTTGTCTCATCAAAGGGGACGCATAAAGTGGAACAAAACTACACACACACACACGCACAAAAAAAAACCCACCAAGTGTCCCAAGTTTAAATGCAATACAGTTTCAGTAAGTTTTTCAGGTTGCAGGTGTAATTCAGTTGTTCTCTCATCAAAGGTAGGGAGACAAAGAAAAAAAAAGTGTCTGGAGACAGTTCTGAGAATGGTATCTGCAGCTGTGGCTTGCCTGCCCGCTGCTGTCAGCCCGCTGTTGCTGGTGGCGTTATTTATGCAGATCTCAGGAGTGAGCTTAGCACTCACCTGGCCCTGCAGGCTTTGTTTACTCAGATTTCTCTTGTGCGTGAGCCTCTGCTACAAGGTTTCCCCTTTCCAAGCACACTGGGAAAGGTGACACTGCACCCACGTTCTCAGGCCTGGGTGTTTATTTACAGTTCATGTGGGAGGTGGGTCTTCCCCCCTCTCCTCTGACGTCTTCCTCCCACTGCCACTTTCAGAAGCTTTCCTGCTCCTGCTTACTGGGCGGTGCTGCTGCTCCTGCCAGCCGCCATGTTTGTTTACAGTTCACGTGGGAAGTGGGTCTTCCCTCCTCTCCTGTGGAGTTTTCCTCCCTCTGCCACTCTCACAAGCTTTCCTGCTCCTGGTTGCTGGGCGCATGCGCCCCCACTCCCTCCAGAGGCTCTCTGGCCAGGCCGGCTTTTTTATTTACAGTCCTGGGAAGGATTCCCTTCCCCCAATCTTTGGCGCTCAGTGCGCCCCACCCTCTTTCCTGCGTGTCTTTATTGCTCTTATTGCTTATTACTCAGCTTCTCTTTTTTCCCCGGGTGGAGGTTAGTCTGTCCAGGGGCTATGCTGCTCTGGCCCAGGCTTGTCTGTGGGAATACCACGTACTGGGAAGCTCACCTGGTCAGCGTCTTCCGATGCCGTCTGGGCGCCAGCGACTGGCGGCCCGGGGGCCCTCCTGGTTTCTCCATTTAATGTGAAGTGGAGATTCTCTGCGCCAGCTGGAGGTGTGGAGGGGTCAAAGTTATGCCTCTTCTCAGTGATTATGCCTGCAAAGTTGTGTCTCCAGCGTCTCTCCAAGATTTCAGTATAGGAAGCTCGCGTTCTGCTTCCTCCCTCTAGCTGCCATCTTGGAATCTCCGTGAATTTTAATTCTATCTTGCAATATATTACCCATTCCTTCCAGTTTGTTTTATCTTCAGATTTGGTAGTTATGCATCTGTGTGTCTTCATCTAATTTAGGTATTGTCAAACTTCATTGTTTAACTTTTTTTTTCCTTATGTGGCCAGGTTTCACTGTGTAGCCTAGACTAGCCTCAAACTCATAATCTTCCTGCTTCATTCTTCCAAGTGCTGGGATTATAGGCATGCATTACCACGTCTGGCTTGCAAACTTCTTAAAGGACAGGATGGTATATGTTTTGGGTTTTTAGGCCTCACAGTCCTTGTCAAAACTAGTGAACTCTGTTGTAGTACAAAAGCAACCATAGACAAAATATGTGTGGCTCTGTTCCAATGAAACTTTACTTAGAAAAACAAATAGCTGGACTACAGGCTACAGTTTGTGGACTCCTGATCTAATTGGATAAACAGGGTAAAACTGAGGCCAGAGCCTTCATGGTAGCAGACTGATCTTCAGGTTAACACCAACTTATTATACTGATGTTTTTTGAGTACAATTATTGAACCTGAAACATACCTACCTAATTATTTAGCCATATAGTCTAATTTCCTCCATCCTGTTCACAAAAATGAATGACACTTGATTTTTATTTTTTAAAGTTTTAGTTGTTTATGCCCTATCTTTTCAGAAACAATTTGAAGCTTTCCATATTCTATAATAAAGCTTTAAAAATTGAAATAAAAATGAAAATCCTGAGAAGAGGGGAAGCAAGCACTCCAAACACAATGGCTAATATAGTTATGGTGGATGAACATTAAATTTAACATAAAAATCAGATTCTTCTGGCTTTTCTTGAAACAGGTGAAAAATCTGGAAACTAAGCAGTGATCTAAAGGTAGCAAGTGCTCTCCAGTTTATCATAGTCCCCACAGTTCCTTATTTTTCTCCCATATCCTGTATGTCAAGTTGGCATTTTGTTTTGGGTGTGTTGTTACTATTCTTATAGCAGGTATAAGAGAAAAGTAAAGTATTTAGGTCACCCACATTTCTATCCAAAGTGGGAGAATAGAAGCTAGAATGTAAAGGTATTTCAAGAAAATGGAAAAGAATATATTTCTTTATGATAGATGTAGAAAAGATTCTTGTGTGTTTAATTTGCAAATGAATTATTTGTGTCAAATGAACACAATTTAAAAGCCTATTATTGAAATGAGATAAAATAGAAACTATGACCAGTACATAAAAAAAGTTTCCAGTTATTGGATGCTGGCTACCTTGGGAAGGGAGCATAATCTTGGTATATGGTAGCTTTCTTCAGCCTAGCAGGTTCCCAAAGAGCAATCGGGGAGTAAATACTTCATCCTTGAAGGGAAGATCTAGGTGATATAACATAGAATTTATGATATTTTTTTAAACTATTGAACAAATTCACCTTATTCATGTTATTCAGGAGAAAATCCCTGCCTCAGTTCAATGACTTGACATTTTTGGTGAATGTGACAACCAATATAAGCACTGAATTTTTTCTGCAAATGTGCTCATAAGCAATAATACAGGTGTAAAATTTAATTCACATGTTCTTAGTGAAGTCACTTTTTGGGAAATTTCATTTGGCAAGGAATAATGTGGTTTACTTTTCTGTGCTGAAATTGGATTCCAGAGATGGTAGTGATTACCTAAGTACATATTCACAAGTATAGTCTTAAAGATTGAATTCTAAAATAATTGTTTTCTGGTTACCAACATTATGATAATGAAAAACATTATTTTGCCTTTCTCAGTTAATATTATTAATGTGAATAAAGAAGTACAAACTAAAGAAATTGAACTTCAGTGTAGTGTGGTATTGAATCCAAATTAGACAATCAGATGTCGCAGACATTTGCTGTTTGTAGCCATCTGTCATTCATTCATTCCACTTCCTCTTGATGACAGTTCTACATAAGCCCATCATATTGACATATTGGTATAGAAGAAGAGATTTCAAGTTTCTAGTTCCAAATCAACACAATAATCAAGTTTAAGGCCAGACATGGGAGTTCAAGCCTGTAATCCTAGCTACTCAAGAGTTAGAGATTAGGAGGATTGCTGTTGGAGGACAGCCTGGGCAAAAAGTTCACAAAATCCTATCTTGACCAATAAAAGCTTGGTGCAATGGTGCATGCCTGTCATCCCAGCTACACTGGAAGCACAAATAGGAGGATCATGGTCCAGGCTGGCATAGGCATAAAGCAAGACCCTATCTCAAAAATAACTGACACAAAAATGACTCAAGTGGTAGAGTGCCTGCCTACCAAACATGAAGGCCCTGAGTTCAAATCCCCTGTACTGCCCCAAAGGTCAATTTGAAATGGAAAATTTGATAATTATTTATATTTTAGTACCATATAACATGTTTTTACTATCATTCAGTTAATAATAAGGTTTGATTATGTAACTGGCATTTGACTTTTCTTACAGTCCACTTTGCTCTTTTATGTTACATATTTGGCATCTGTAGGTGGTATAGAAAGTTACATTATATAATGGACAATTTTTAATAAGAACTTTATAACAAAAGCATCAGTATATTTTATGTAGAGAAGTTCTTCTAGCAACAAAAGCTAAGTGTGCAGAACATTAACTGTTAGAAAGTGGATGCATTTCTGCAATAGACTAAGCTAATGCAGTCCAGACTTAGTTTTCTGATTATCTATTTTGATGCATAGATAAATTTTTGAATACATAGATGTTAAGTACATAAACTTTTGAATACCTAGAAAGAATGGAAATATCATGTCTTTTACATGATCTTTAAAAAAATTTCACCTTTTACAGTCAAGCTTCACCTTTTACAGAGCAAACAATTCCAGGTTATACACTTATGAAATCCAAGTAATATAAAGAGCTATTTGAGAGAAGACCATATGCTTTGGATTCTAGAAAAGCAGGTAGATGGCTTGATACTCTGTTATTGTGAGTCATTTCTCTAAAATTGTTCAATTGTTGACTTTATCATTTGTTTAAACATACAAAAGATAAACTTGTCATGCCTTTTTCTCAGAGAATCCTTGCTGATTTATGTTAGTGCTTCTCAAACTTTAATGTGTTTGTGATCAACCAAATACTTTGTTAATATACAGATTCTGATTCAGTAGGTCAGGAATGGGGCCTGAGATGCATTTCTAATGCTCTACGAGGCTAATCCTGTTGGTTTTTGGCTTCCATTCTTAGCAAGGTTTTGAAACCTTGGAATTTAGTTCCTTCTTTCAAAATTCTATAAGCATACCATGACTATCATGAAAAATTTTTAAAAATCACATCTAATCTTATTATCCTCACAAATAATCTGTTTTTAACTTTTTTCTTTCCTTCAATTCTCTTGTCTATATTGTATTGGTACATAATTTTTCCTAGTTATAATCTTAGTATAGATCACTTTATGTTGTTACTGGTAAAAGGGATAAGACTCTTCCTTTGATTACTGGTTTGGTAGGATTAATCATTTCATTAAGCTGTTCGTTCCAGTGATAAGAATACCAAATCAAATAATCAAAGTCATTTTGAATTTAAATGTGGCTATCAAGATAGAATCAGAAACCCAGAGATAATAATCTAGGAAAATCAATGCACCAAATAAAAATAAACAACAAAAATGTAGGAGATTGGATTGATATTGCCAAACTAAAATCATTCCCATTCTCTCTCTAGGGATAGTCCACTTTCAGTCTATTGAAAGTATATTCCTTTCCTAATAAACCTTACCAAACAAAAAGAAAGAACAGAGGACAGCAGCATCTGGCTTGTGAAGTCAAGATCAAAAATCTTTGAAAGTGAGAATTAGGAGATAGATGGAAAGCAATTTGTTCAGATTCATCAAGTTAAAATAATGAACAAGGAGTCTTACAGGTTTACCACTTTTTTCCCAGGCTTCCTGACATTGTCTTTTTTTTTTGAGACAAGCCTTACTATGTAGCCCAAGTTGGTTTGGAACTCACTATGCCTCTGCCTCCTAAGTGCTGGGATTACAGTACCACCATGTTGTTTTATTAATATAATGATTTTGAACACACAGTTGAATATTACAACAAAAAAATTCTGAGCTTTATTGATTCTACACATTAAATGAATTCCTGAAAAGTTCTGTTTAGAGAAAAGTTGATATGGTAAATATTTTTCCATAAGTTTATATTATAAAAATAGAAATACTAGGGTTGGACCAGTGGCTCAAGCCTGTAATCCTAGCTACTTGGGAAGCAGAGATTTGAGGCCAGCCTGGGCAAAAAGTTCATAAGACCTCATGTCAACCAGTTACTGGGCACAGTGGTGTGCACTTGTCATCCCCAGCTACACAGGGAAGCACAAATAGGAGAATCACAGTCCAGATTGGTCCAGGCATAAAGTGAGACCTTTTCTCAAAAAACAATCAACATATAAGGGGGCATGTCTCAAATGGTAAAGCAAGCTTGATGCCTAAGTTCAACCCCCAGTACTGCCAAAAAAAGGAATGACTTCTCTCTAAAATGGCCCTAAGATAAAGTAAAATCATACTTAGGAATTCATCAAAAATTTAAAGTCACATATTTAAATGAAATACATTCTGATAATTTATTTAATAATAAGTACTTGAAATGAGTTGCAGAAATGACATGCTTAGCCATATAGAAAATGAGACATGTACAATATTGAGAACTTCATCCTCCCAATAATTCCTTTCTGGGATAGATCTAAAAGGTTATCAGTGGCCACTAGAAAATAAAAAAACAAATATCCACCAGCCCCTGGGATTTCAGTTAATGATGTTCATATAGGTATTCCCATGGACAGAGTTATCACTCAGTCTTTTTATCTCCTTCCTGCTTTAGGCCAAATATCCATGTGATATGTTTTATAGGGCATACAAATATTTTGTTGTAATGAAAATTTTTTATATTTTCACATTTATTCATATGTGTATACATCGTTTAGGCCACCTTCCTCCACCCCCAGCTTCCTGGCAGAACCTGTTTCACCCTCTTGTTCTCCAGTTTTGCTAAAGAAAAAACATAAGCGATAATAAGAAAGACAGCATTTTTGCTAGTTTGAGATAAGATAGCTATACAGAGAGATTCCTAGTGTTGCTTCCATGCATATGTGTATCACAACCCACATTGGTTCATCTCTACCAGACCTCTTCACTACTTCCTAGTTCCCTTCCCATAGTGGCTTCTGCCAGTTTAAGATTACTATATTCGCTCCTCTACAGCACATCAACCACATTCAGGTTTTAGGTTTCCTTCCCTTTCCCTATTCCTCCTGTGTGTGTTCTCCCCTTAGTGTATGACCCATGTCCAATAATATTACTGCATGTGTTTTAGGTCTATGATCTGCATATGAGGGAGAACATGCAATTTTTGGCCTTCTGAGCCTGGCTAACTTTGCTTAAGATGATGTTCTCCAGTTCCATCCATTTATCTGCAAATGACAAAATTTCATTCTTTGTGGCTGAATAAAATTCCATTGTGTATAAATACCACATTTTATTAATCCATTCATCAGTAGTGGGGCATCTTGGTTCTTTCCATAGCTTGGCTATTGTGAATAGTGCTGCAGTAAACATGGGTATGCAGGTGTCTTTGTAATAACCTGAGTCACATTCCTTTGGGTATATCCCTAGGAGTGGGATTGCTGGATATACGGCAGATCTGTGTATAGTTTTTTAAGAAGACTCCTTATTGTTTTCCAAAGTGGTTGTATAGCTTGCATTCCCGCCAGCAGTGTATGAGGGTTCCTTTTTCCCCACATCCTCACCAACATTTGTTGTTGGTGGTGTTCTTGATGATAGCTATTCTGACAGTAGTGAGGTGGAATCTTAGTGTGGTTTTGATTTGTATTTCATTTATGGCCAGGGATGGTGAGCATTTTTTCATGTGTTTTTTGGCTATTTGGAAAATTTTAACAAGTGTATTGTTAAGAACCATGGTTCCAGCATGTAGGAAATGAAGGTGGCTAAGAAAATGTGCTCAGTTTTTGAATCTTCAGTGTATTTTATTGGGATATTGTCCTTTTCCACTTTGGGGGCCTTGTTTTTTTAGGATGTTTGACATGAAAAGAGGAGTTGGGATTTTTATAAGATTGATGGATCTTGGAGAAAGAGCTCAATTTTCCTTAGCACATTTGGTACATCAAAGTTCATTTTATCAATAAAAATTGTGATTAGCACATATCTGGGAACTGGTTGTAGATAAAAAAGTAACATGAGAAACAGACATTCCTCTAATGAATTTGCAGCCTGCTGTAGTAAAATAAATATATATGTTTGAGTCAACTGACAATAAAATGCAGAACCTGGGAAGTGATTGGAATGGATAACAAATCGTACATGAATTTAGAGGAAGGAGCAAAAGGCCACTGTGACCTCTATTGATCAGACAGTGCTTTATGGAAGAGGTGGGAACTTAGAAATGGATAAGATTTGCATAGGCATAAGAGTAGGAATTCCTGGAAAGAAGATCAGAATGATCACAAGGCAGGTTTGGGGACAGTAATTTAGTTCAATGAAGTATTTAGCATTTTTTATGCAAAGGGCACCATGTGGAAGAAATAATCATTGCTTTCAGGGAACTTATAAGTCTTTCTAGAAAGAGAGTGTATATAAAGGCAACAATACAATGCACCACGTGGAGAATGGGGATAACAGACAGCTTGGTATAGGCATTCTGAAGAGTCCTAGTCCTTATGGACTGTGTACATCAGAACGGCTTCTTTGATGGTGAGACCTAAGGTGGGGAAGAGTTTGGGTTGGTGGAAAGGAGGAAACAGGACATTCTTAGCAAGGACTATAGAATAAATAGATTAAGAACAACATGGTCTATTTGGAACATGATTAGTGGATCAGAGAGGCTGTAGCATACATTTTATATAAAGAGTATAATAAAATATAAAGCTAGAGAATTAAGTTGGAGTCATTTGTGAAAAATACTTAAGTATCAGGTTAAAAGACTTCATGATGTAGGCAAATGGGGATCCACTGAAGGTTTTCAAATAGGACAGCGACATACTTATTTCAACAATACGCAAGAAATTGAGAGGGACAGGTTTAGAGATAGTGAGATCAATTAAGAGTTGCTCCAACTGCATTAGGTTGATAGCAGTAGAAATTTATCCTTTCACATCTGAGTGTACAAGTCATTTTTTTGCTGGACATTGAAGATATAGAAATGAAATAACATATAGTTGCTTTCTTAAGATTACTGCCTAATGGGAAAGACCTGCTCTTTGTGAAACAAATTCAACCAGAGTATTTTGCTATCATAAGAGTGGGGCCAATTGGCCCCACAATTGCCTACACATTTACATTGGAACTAATATTGTTTTGCCTCTTACAGTTTGGGGTTGTTTTTAACCATCTTAGTGACTAATTTGCCAGATTCACACTCTCTTGTTTTGTTTGTTTACAGTTCCCCACAAGGAAGCCATAAGCTATACAAATAATCACTTGCTATAAACTGTACAAATAAGGAATCTCAGAAATAGAAATAAAAATGGAAGGAGGTGATGGAAGTGAAAAACATTGTGAAGGAAGAATGAAGAGAATTTCTAACTGGCAATGGGCAGGGGGTAGGAGACAGTGAGGCAAAAAAAGATAGGTGACAACAGACGCAAGATGATGCAATATACTGGCTGATAGTAAATACTATAGAATTTTTGTATAGAATATATTTAAGCAGTAATTAACAATGGAATTTGAGAAAAATAATGATCTTTCAATACTGGAATTAATAATTTTCATCATCTTTATGTCACTGAATGCCTACTTTGAGCAAGATACTAAAAGATACTAAAGATACTAAAGGCTTTGAATCTATTATATTATTTAACCATTCACAAAAACACTGAGGTAGGGGCCATTAACATCTTCTACATTATAGATGGCAAGGTTAAGAAACTTACCCAAGGTCATAGAGGTAATAAGTATTGGAGCAAGGATCTGAATCCAGGCTGTTAAGTTCCATATCCTCTACTCTTAATCTCAATGCTATAAAGTTGACCCTCTGCATCCTTAGATTCACCCAAAAGGAAAGAAAATGTTGCAAAACAATTGTATCTACAATGAACATGTACAATCTTTTTTTCCTTCATTATCTCATAATACAGAATAACAACTATTTATATAGCATTTGTATTGTATTAGGCCTTACAGTTATCTAGAGATGATTTAAAGTACATAGAAAGATCTGCACTGATTATATGCAAATACCATACCTTTTTATATAAGGTACTTGGAGCATTTTGGGATTTTGATATCCACAGAAGATACTGGAACCAAGTGTAATAAATGCCTTTTTAAAGAAAAATGTGGACTATTCAGGAGAAATACAAGGGATAATGAGATATTAAGAAGTAGAGGCTACCATTGTAGATCACATACCTGTTTGAAATGTTTTGGTACTGAATTGGAGGAAAAATGGAAAAAATGGTGGAGGGAACAACTGGGAAAATCAAATCTCACTATCAGCAGTGTGGAGAAGATCTATGCATATCCAAAGGCAGAGGAAAAGAATCTTGTATGGAGGGACGGATTGGAGCCAAAAAAGAGAGGGCAAAATTAAGAAAGCTTAAGCTCTTAGTTTAAAGGCCCATAGAGGGGCTAGAGATGTGGCTCAAATGGTAGAGCTCTTTTTTTTTAATTGATATCTGCATACAATGTTTGGGTCATTTCTCCCCACTCCCCCACCCCCTCCTAACCACCCCCACCCCCTCCCTCTCCTCTCCACCCCCTTGATACCCGGCAAAAACTATTTTGCCTTTATCTCTAATTTTGTTGTACAGAGAGTATAAGCAATAATAGGAAGGACCAAGGGTTTTTGCTAGTTGAGATAAGGATAGCTATACAGGGAGTTGACTCACATTGATTTCCTGTACATGTTTGGTTTTTTTGTTTTTTGGTAGGACTGGGGTTTGAACTCAGGACTTTGTGTTTGCAAAGCAGGTGCTCTATCCCCTGAGCCACCCCTCCAGTCCGATTTCCTGTACATGTGTGTTACCTTTTAGGTAATTCTTCTTGATCTAACCTTTTCTCTACTTCCTGGTCCCCTTCTCCTATTGGCCTCAATGACCCATTGTTCATTAAGTAATGAGTTATTCAGTTTCTAGGTGTTTGCATGTTTTTTGTCTTTACTTTTGTTGTGAGTTCTAGTTTTATTGCATTGTGTTCAGATAGAATGCATGGTATAATTTCTGTTTCCTTATATTTGCTGAGGCTTTCTTTGTGCCCTAGGATATGATCTATTTTAGAGAAGGTTCCATGGGCTGCTGAGAAGAATGTATATTGTGTAGCAGTTGGATGAAATGTTCTGTCGACATCAAGTAGGTCCATTTGATCTATGGTATATTTTAGCTCTAGGATTTCTTTATTGTTTTTTTTGGATGACCTATCTATTTATGATAATGGGGTGTTAAAGTCTCCCACAACCACTGTGTTGGAGTTAATATATGCTTTTAGGTCTTTCAGGGTATGTTTGAGGAAATTGGGTGTGTTGACATTGGGTGCACATAGGTTGATAATTGTTATTTCCTTTTCATCTACTTCCCCTTTTATTAGTATGGAATGTCCATCTTTATCTGGTTTGATCAATGTAGGCTTGAAGTCTACTTTGTCCGAGATAAGTATTGCTACTCTGGCCTGTTTTCGGGGGCCATTGGCTTGGTAAATCTTCTTCCAGCCTTTCATCCTAAGCCTATGCTTCTTTCTGTCAGTGAGATGGGTCTCTTGTAAGCAACAAATTGTTGGATCTTCCTTTTTAATCCATTTCATCAAACGGTGTCTTTTGATGGGTGAATTAGTCTATTAACATTAAGTGTTAGTACTGATAGGTATGTGGTGGTTCCTGTCATTTAGTTGTCTTAGTTGTTTGAAGGTTTGATTGTGTGTACCTAAATTGAGGTTACTCTCTACTGTCTTGCTTTTTCTTTTCCTGTAATTTGGTGCTGCCTGTCCTTTCATGGCTATGTTGGGTTTCACTTTCTGTGTGCAGAATCCCTTGAAGAATCTTTTGTAGTGGTGTCTTTGTGTTCACATGTTGTTTTTGTTTCTGCTTACCATGGAAGACTTTTATTGCTCCATCTATTTTGAATGATAGTTTTTCTGTGTAAAGTATCCTGGGGTTGAAGTTATTTTCATTCAGTGTCCAGAAGATCTCACCCCATCCTCTTCTTGGTTTTAACGTTTCTGTTGAGAAGTCTGCTGTGATTTTGATGGGTTTACCTTTGTATATTATTTGTTTTTTCTCTCTTACAGCCTTCAATATTCTTTCCCTAGTTTCTGAACTTGTTGTTTTAATGATGATATGCTGTGGGGTAGTTCTATTTTGATCTGGTCTGTTTGGTGTTCTGGAGTCCTCTTGCGTCTGTATGGGAATATCTTTCTCTAGATTTGGGAAATTTTCTGTTATTATTTTGTTGAATATATTATGCATTCCCTTTGCTTGCACCTCTTCTCCTTCTTCGATGCCCATGATTCTCACGTTTGGTCTTTTGATGGAGTCGGTGAGTTCTTGCATTTTCTTTTCACAGGTCTTGAGTTGTTTAACTAATAGTTCTTCGGTTTTTCCTTTAATTACCATTTCATCTTTGAGTTCTGAGATTCTGTCTTCTGTTTGTTCTATTCTGCTGGGTTGGCCTTCCATTTTGTTTTGCAATTCTGTTTTGTTCTTTTTTCTGAGGTTTTCCATATCCTGAGTCCCTTCCTCTTTAATGTTGTCTGTTTTTGTCCTGAGTTCATTTATCTGTTTATTCATCGTGTTCTCTGTTTCACTTTGGTGTTTATACAGTGCTTCTATGGTTTCTTTTATTTCTTCTTTTGCTTTTTGAAGTTCTCTATTTTTGTTGTCTTGGAATTTCTTGAGTGTCTCCTGTACATTTTGGTTGACCATATCTAGTGTCATGTTTATAAAATTCTCATTGGTTACCTGTAGTATCTCTTCTTTTAGATTATTCTTGTGGGCTTCATTGGGTTCTTTGGCATAGTTTATCTTCATTTTGTTGGAGTCTGGATCTGAGTATCTGTTTTCTTCATTTCCCTCTTGTTCCTTACTACTTTTTTGCTGTGGGGAAACTGGTTTCCCTGTTTTTTCTGTCTTCCTGTCATTGCCCTTGGTGTTGTTATTGTCCCTGTACGGTTTGCAATTAAGTATTTTCTTGCTTGTAATAATAACAATGGTGATATTTATACTGGAAGGGTGAGAGGAGATGGCAAACAAAGAAGTTAAAGAAAAAGGGAAAAACAAATAAACAAGTAGAAAAAACCAAACAACAAAAAAGTTTCAAAGAAATGTTATCATTTGCTGGTAAATGGATGGAATTGGAGCACATCATTCTGAGTGAGGTTAGCCTGGCCCAAAAAACCAAAAATCGTATGTTCTCCCTCATATGTGGACATTAGATCAAGGGCAAACACAACAATGGGATTGGACTTTGAGCACATGATAAAAGCTTTAGCACACAAGGGAGGGGTGAGGATAGGTAAGACACCTTAAAAACTAGATAGCATTTGTTGCCCTTAATGCAGAGAAACTAAAGCAGATACCTTAAAAGCAACTGAGGCCAATAGGAAAAGGAGAAATGGAACTAGAGAAAAGGTTAGATCAAAAAGAATTAACCTAGAAGGTAACACACATGCACAGGAAATCAATGTGAGTCAATGCCCTGTATAGCTATCCTTATCTCAACCAGCAAAAACCCTTGTTCCTTCCTATTATTGCTTATACTCTCTCTACAACAAAATTAGAAATAAGGGCAAAATTGTTTCTGCTGGGTATTGAGGTGGTGCAGGGGAGAGGGAGGGGGCAGAGTGGGTGGTAAGGGAGGGGGTGGGGGCAGGGGGGAGAAATGACCCAAACCTTGTATGTACATATGAATAATAAAAGAAAAAAAAGTTTCAAAGATATAAACAGGGAGAGATAGTATACTAATCAACAGTAAGCTGGACAGGCATTAGAGAGATAGAGAGACTATTGAAAATAAAAATAAAAAACAAAAAATAAATAAATGAAAAAATATATATATGTATATAAGATCTCCAAGTTCAAATGCAATAAAGTTTCAGTCTTAATAATTTTGGTGTTAGTCCCTCAGCCTCCAATCCTGGAGATGGTGTCTCAGAATTAGTTCTGTCGTTGTCTCATCAAAGGGGAAAAAACCAAATAAAACAAACCAAAACAAAAAAACCCACCACAAAGTGTCCCAAGTTCAAATGCAATACAGTTTCAGTAAGTTTTTCAGCATGCAAGTGTAGTTCGGTTGTTTTCTCATCAAAGGAAGAGAGAAAAAAGAGTCTGGAGACAGTTCTGTGAATGGTATCTGAGGCTGTGGCTCACCTACCCGCTGCTGTCAGCCAGCTGTTGCTGGAGGGTTTATTTATGCAGATCTCAGGAGTGAGCTTAACACTCACCTAGCCCCTCACTCTTTGTTTACTTAGAGTTCTCCTGGGCGGGACTGCCACTGCTACAAGCTTTCCCTTTCCAAGCACACTGGAGGAGGTGACACTGCACTTGCTTTCTCAGGCCTGCGTGTTTATTTATAGTTCACGTGGGAAGTGGGCCTTCCCCCCTCTCCTGTGGAATTTTCCTCCCACTGCTGCTTTTACAAGCTTTCCTGCTCCAAGGTTGCTGGGGAGAGGCTACCACTCCTGCTGGCTTGTTTATTTACAGTTCCGTGAGGGATTTCCCCTCTCCACTCTTTGGGGCTCAGGGTGCCCCGCCCTCTTTGCTATGTGTCTTTTTTGTTGTTATTGGTTATTATTCAGTTTTTTTTCTTTTTTCCCTGGGTGGCGGTCGGTCTGTCCAGGGGGCTATGCTGATCTGGCCCAGGGTTGTTTGTGGGAGTACCATGTGCCGCTTAGCTCATCTTGTGGTCTGCGTCCTTCCAAGTTGTCTGGGCGCTGGCATCTGGCAGTGCAGGAACCCTCCTGGTTTCTCCATTTAATGTGAAGTGGGAATGCTACACACAAGCTGGAGGTGTGGAGGAGTCAAAGTTTTGCCTATTCTCGGTGGTTTTTCCTGCAAGGTGTATCTCCAGCGTCTCTCTAAGATTTTACTTTAGGAAGCACGCTTTCTGCTTCCTCCCTTAGCTGCCATCTTGGAATCCCTAAGTGTTCTGTTTCTTGAACTATCCACCCAATCTGTTTTGCTTTTGTTTATTTTTTAGGCAGGGTCTCACTTTATGCCTGGACCTATGTGGATTGAAACTCTTCTATTTACACTTCCCACATGGCTGTTAGGATAGGCACACCTCTGCTCTCAGCTTTTACTGGTTGAGATGGGGGTCTCATAAACTTTTTGCCCTACAGAATGCAAGAAAGTCTTTTCCAGCTATATATAAAGAACTAAAAAAAATTAAACACCAAAAGAATAAGTAATCCAATCAATAAGTGGGTAATTGAATTGAACACTTTAAAAAAGACAGTAAAATATGAAAAAAATGTTCAACATCCTTAGCCATCAGGAATTTGCAAATCAAAAGTACATTGAGAATCCATCTCACCCCAGGCAGAATAGCTATCACAAGAAAATAAATAACAGGACTGGAGGTATGGCTCAAGTGGTAGAGTATCTACCTAGCAAGCAGGAGACCCTGAGTTAAACCTCAGTACCAAGGAAGGAAGGAAGGGAGAGGGGTAGGGAGGTGGGGAGGGAGGAGAAAAGAAAACAAAAAACAAATTCTGGGGAAAATGTGGAGTGCGGGGGAAGGAACCTTTATACACTGTTGGTGGAAATGTAAATTAGTAAATTAGAGTGGAAATCAGTATGGAAGTTTCTCACAACATAGGTCTGGGATGTAGCTCAGTAGTAGAGCAGTTGCCTAGCACACACTAGGCCCTGAGTTGAAACCTGAGCACCACACAAAATAAAGCTAAAAATAGGACTGTGATATGACCCTGTTACCCAAAGGAATCAAAGCATACAATAGAAATACTTGCACACCTGTATAGCCTAATTATGGAATCAGCCTAGGTGCCTATCATGAATGAATGCATAAAGAAAATGTGGCATCTATATATCACATTGCATATATAAACACAATGCAGTTTTATTCGTCTATAAAGAACAAAACCATGTCTTTTGCAGGAAAATGGATGGAACTGCAGAGCATCATGCTAAGTAAAATAAGTCAGACTGAGAAGTATTATCTCATATATGGAAATTAGAAAAATCAGTATATTTCTCTCAAATGTAGAAATTAGAAAAAAAGACATGAAAATAAAAGGGAGTCTTAGAGATGAAAGGAGAAAGTGGGGAGGAGAGAGAGGGAATAAAAGAGGGTAATAGAAGGTGTGAACATGGATGAAAATGTCATAATGAAATCCATTACTTTGTACAATTAATATATAATAATAAGTCAAAGCAAGTCCAGACTATACAAGGAAAAGACTATACAAGGGCATAAATATGAGAAGGACAATTCATTGGGAGGAAGTCTTTAGAAACTGGCTGGTAGTCTAGGGATGCTATTCCCCACCTACACTTTGATGTGGGAAGTAAGATTTTCACTACTGTGTTAATTGATTTTCTTCTTCCTGTTCCTTTCCTCATATCTGCAATCTCCTTGCTTCTTAGGTTCAAGCTGAGACAACCCCAGAATGATCCTTTATATCACTTAGAAATGCTGGCGGCCTCTATGAGTTGAGAACAAATCTTAGTTGACATTTAGCAAGAAAATGGGACCTTGGTCCCAGAATCTGACAGAACTAAATTCTGAATGAACCTAGAAGTGGATTCTTGCCCAGAGCATCCAGATGAGAGCCCAGGATGGCCAATACCTAGAATTTGAACTTATGAGACCCTTAGTACAATTCCTAGTTGAACCTGCATGAATTTCTGATCTACAGAATTGTGTTGTTTTACAGTATTGTTTGTGGTAACTTTTTGTAGCAACAATAGAAAAATAACACAAGGCCTCAGTTGCTTCTACATGAGGGGATAGGAGGAGGAAGGGCTCCTTCTAGCTCTAAATTCTATGACTGCAGGATTCTCATTCAGCTCATTATTTGTGAGCTAACATCAAGCGACTATAAATAGTATAGACATATAATACACACACACACACACACACACACAGAAGCAAACCATAACACTTTAAAGGACACATATCAATATGGGAAAGCTAAAGGTTTGGGGGACTCCATCATGGCAGATCGACCAGCTAGCTATATGTTCTACTGGGTTTTGCAACTGCATAGCAAATAGTTGCAACCAGAGTCAGATTCCTCCGTTATAGCCTAAAATTTGGATTCAATGAAAAGGTGACTTTATATGTGCAGAGAATTCATACCTCAGAATGTAAAACTGACAGTTATTATCAAACCAGAAGCTCCATGATGTCTGTATGTCTACACCATTATAACAACTGATAACTTCTTATTCCTTTAAGGAGTCAATTATATGCTCTATTTCTAATACATAGTGATTTTCTACAATTCACTGTATTTGGCAAACTTACCCTTAATTTTCTATGAAACTAGCTCTAAGGAGCAGAAGTTCTGCTATAATCTGCAAATGAGTGCTTAGTACATTCCTTAGAGATGCAATGTGGCTTTAGAGAAATATCTATATACAAGGTTCTCTACACACAGTGGCACTAAGTTCATACTGGCTATTGTAGCTAACCTTCCCACCCACCTGTAGCAATTATACAAAGAAATACTCAGTTTTTCTTTGTTATTTAAAAAAGCTTTATTAAGATATAATTGACATACAAATCAGTGCATATATTTAGAATAAGTGTACAATTCAATATCATGATAATGAATATATTTGTCATCCTTGAAGTTTCCTTGTGGTCTTTTATAATCCCTATCTCTCCAGCAGACAACCATTGATCATTGAATGTCACTATGTGTCACTTTGCATCTTCTAGAATTTTATATAAATGAAATCATAGAGCATTTGTTCTTTTTATTCTGGCTTCTTTAGCTCAATATAATTCCCTGTGATCCAACCATGCTATTGTATTGTCTATAGTTCACTTTTTAAAACTGTTGCATAGTCTTCTGCTATATGAATATGCCACAATTTATCAATTTATCTGTTGATGGACACTTACATTGATTTCATACCTTGGCTATTGTGAATAATGCTGCAGCGAACAGGGAAGTACATTTAGCTCTTTGAGAAAATGATTTTTATTTTCCTTGAATATGTGCCTAAAAGTGGAGTAGCTGGATCAAACAGTAGTTCCATTTTTTTTAAGGAACTGCCACACTGTCTTCCATAATGGCTGTAGAAATTTACATTCTCACCAACAATGTATAAGGGTTCCCTTTTCCCCATATCATTATCAATACTTGCTATCTTTTGATTTTTTTTTTTACTAATCGTCATTAATGGGTGTGAGGTTATACTTCATTGTGCTTTTGGTTTGTGTTTACCTTATGATTAGTGATTTTTTTTCTGGTGGTATTAGGGTTTGAACTCAGGGCTTCACACTTGCTAGGCAAACACTCTACCACTTGAGCCACTTCACCAGTCCTTATGATTAGTGATGTTGAGCACCTTTTCATATACCTGTTGACCATTTGTATGTCTTCATTATAAAAATGTCTATTTAGGTCTTTTGCCAATTTTAATTAGGTTATTTGTTGTTTTGCTATAGAATTGTGTATATTAACCTCACCAGATATATGGTTTGCAAATATTTTCTTCCATTTTGTGGAGTCACCTTTTCATTTTGCTGATGTTTCCTTTGCTCTGCAGAAATGTTTTAGTTTTATGTAGTCCCACTTGTTTATTTTTGCATTTGTTGCCTATACTTTTGGTTTCCTATCCAGAAAAATCATTGCCAGGGCTGATGTCAAGGAGCTTGTTCCTTATTTTTTCTTCTAGGAGATTTATGGTTTTAGGTATTCAGTCTTTAATTACATATTGGGTTAATTTTTGTGAGTGGTATATGATATAGGTTCAATTTTATTGTTTTACATGTGGCTTTCTAGTTTTCCCAACACCACTTATTGAAGAGACTATTTTTTTTTCTCCATCATGTATTCTGAGAGCCCTTGTAGAGAATTCATTGACTATATATGCATGAGTTTTTTTTCTGGGTTCTCATTCTGTTCCATTGATCTATGTGTGTGTTTTATTTTAGTACCATACTATTTTAATTACTAAAGCTTTGTAGTTTATTTTGAAATCAGGAAGTGTGATGTCTCCAACTTCATTTTTCATTTTAAAGACTTCTTTAGCAATGGCAGATGAATTCAAGCATGATATAGTTGATCTTTTGTAGATGCCACAAAGTACCCCCATCCAGCACAACAATAAAAAAATTAGACTACTTTAGCTATTCCAAGTTTTATGAATTTTAGGGTTGTTTTCTCTATTTTGATGAAAAATGCTATTGTAATTTTAATAGGGATTGCCTTTAATCTGTAGATTACTTTAGGTAGAATGCACATTTTAGCAGTATTAATTCTTTCAATCCATGAACATAAGATATCTTCCATTTGTTTGTGTTTTCTTTAATTTCTTCCATTAGTATTTTATAGCTTTCAGTATACAGATCCTTTGCCTCAGTTAGATTTATTCCTGTTTTATTTTTTTATGTGTCAGTAAATGGGACTTTTTGTTTGATTTTTGGATATCTCATTGTGGTGTAAAGATAAGCTACTGATTTTTATGTTGATTTTTGTATCCTGCAACTTTACTGAGTTCATTATTAGTTCTAACAGCTTTTTGGTAGATTCTTTAAGGTTTTCTTGTATATGATCAGTTGCTTCTGCATCCAGCGACTATTATTTTAGCTCTTACATTTAGGTCTTGGATATATTTGGGGTTAATTTTTGTATATTATAAAGGGAAAAGCACAATATCATTCTTTTCCATGTGAAATTCTGGTTTCTCCCAGTACCATTTGTTTAAAGGACTGTTCTTTCACTGTTGAATGGCATCTTTGCTGAAAATCATTTGACTATGCATATCAAGGTTTATTTCAGGATTTTCTGTTCCATTTCACTGGCCTGTCTGCATTTTAGGCCAGTTCTATACATTTTGATTACTGTAGCTTTATAATAAGGTTTTAAATTGGAAAGTATGAGTCTTCCAACTTTGTTCCTTGTTTTCAAGATTATTTTGGTTATTCAGTGATCTTTCAGATACCATATGAAGTTTAGTTTTGGGTTTTATTTTTCATGGTACTGGGACTTGAACTCAGGGCCTCATGCTTTTGAGGCTTGCCAGGCAAGCACTGTATCGCTTGAGCCACTCCACCAGCCCCCATATAAATTTTAGAATGAATAGTTTTATTTAAAAAAAGAAGTCATTAGTAACTGGGCATAGTGGTGCTTGCCTGTAATTCCAGCACTTGAGTGATTTAGGCAGAAGGATCACAAGTTGAAGGCTAACCTGGGATATATATAGCAAGTTCGAGGCCAGCCTGGGCTACATAGTGAGACCCTGTCTCAGAAAATTAATAGGAATTGAATTAAATCTTTAGATTACTTTGAGAGTACTGACATTTTAATAATATTAACTCTTGCAGTCTGTAAACTGCATTTTTAAAGCTACTATATTTTGAGTAATTTTATTTTCTGGTGGTACTGGGGATTGAACTCAGGGCTTGAGCAACACTACCAGTTCTTGTTTGCATTTTTAAGTAGTCAGAATGTACTGATATATTATTTGTGTATGAAACATAAATACAGTTGTTGGCAGATGGAATTAGTAAATTCATATCAGTTCATGTAATGTGATGGAATCTCAGTTACCAGTTTTTTTAAATTAGCATCAATTCTGGCGAAGAGGCATAAACTAGAGATTAAGGAAGAAATGACTAAGTTTTCATGAAAAGAAAATGTTTGTGGCTTAAACTTAAGTTAATTGATTTATTATTGACAAATAGTCTTATTTAGACATTTAAGGACATTATCTAAGGTTAGGTACTTTCTTTAAACTCCAGATCATCAAAGCTATGAGGTCATTTGGGGGAGGGTTCTCTCTTAAAAGCTATCAATTTTTTTCATTTGTGCCACTACTCCCAGTTTATTTAATAACCAAAAATAGCTGCTATATTTTCAGATATCAAATTCTTTTCATGTGAACTTAATTCTGTACTTGTCTTTCTTTTACTGAGGTGGTGACACAGAGATGTGTAAGCAAATGCCTTCTTCCAAAGATTGATTTTGCTGGTTCCCCACATAAAAAGTTTAGAATGGGTCCGTATGTCAGATAATACTTTTATCTGGTTTGTTTTGCTCACACTGAAATAAATTATAGTGCCATTGACCACAAACCAGTTTTTCTATTTACACTGCTCAAAATTATGTCTCTTTGAACAGAAATTCTGTTGGGTTTTATTTCCTGAAGATGATTTCTGAACATTTTAAATCATCAGAACATATTGGGAAAGCTCTGTTGTTCTACATTGATATGCTTTTACAATGCAAAGAAGAACTGCTCGCCAAGGAGAAGATTGAAGAAATCTTAACAGGTCAGTAAGATTTCGGCAGGTATTTTAGAAAGGTGTCATCTGCATTTAATCCTAAAATAAATGTCAGAGCAGTAGCAAAATCTTTAGGTCAAAAGATTTCTTCTACTTCCTTTTTTTTTTAAAACCCTAATGATCTTTAACAGTAACATCTCACCTGTCCAGATTTCACAAATTTGGTTCATTAGAATGAGAATGGAAGAAAATGTACCAAAACATCCTCAAATATAGACAAACCTCTGTGCTTAAAGCTCATCTGTAGTGCAAAATTGTGAAGTTACAAATCTAATTTCATGTTTCCGGTTTGATCTCAAATTAGATGTGTGTCTTTGGGCAAGTATGTATCTCTGGACCTTGGTGTTTTTTTAACATAAATTGAGGATTTTGAATTAAATTCTTGGTTTTTAAACTTCTTTTTAGCAGCAGCAGCATCCTTTTATAATGCAGTTTTACATGAGCCCAACCCCAGATAAAATAGATATTAGAGTTTCTCTGGTTAAAGCAGAAATACAGAACTAAATCTGCTCAGCATTCTCCCATCCCTCAACCTCTCTGGAGGGCCTCTGTACCTACCCTAAAGAACACAGGTGATATGATCCCTTTCCTAGAAAAGTCTCTCCCCGCCTCATCCTTCCAACTCTATACATGAATAGCGATATAACTGAAATGATAGTCACTAAGTGTTAATACTGAGGTTTATTCTGAGTGGTGGCATTTTAGGTGATGTATTGCTTTCAACTTTATATTTTGCCATATTGCTTGAATTTTCATAAGTATGCATAATGTATTTATATAAATGAAGTCATTATTAGTTTTTAAAAGGAAGTCATCTGACTAGATGATACTAAGAGCCTTTTGAACTTGAAATTCTATGAACCATATTTTTACCAATGATACCCTCTCTCCAGATTGTCATTAAAAATTCACTTTTCTTAGTTCCAGTTTTTAATAAGCTTTGTTTTCTGGTTTTCCAAACCTTGGCATTTTTTTGGTGGAGCTAGGCTGTTTTTGAACCACAGTCCTCCTGATCTCTGCCTCCTGAATAGCTAGGAGTACAGGTGTCAGCCACTGGTTACCAGTTAAACCTTGTCATTTTAACAGTAGCATATTATAAATAGAGAAAAGGTCCAAAGGAAAATATACAGATAATTTGACCATAAGGAAGGAAAAAAGATCTACAAAACCTTTTTTTGCAGTACTAGGGATTAAACTCAGGGCCTTTGTGTATGCTTGGCAAGTGCTCTACTACTGAGTTACACCCCAGCCCTCCAAATTTTTTAAAAAACAGATTCAAATATATTTTTAAAATATAGCAATCTGTACTATGTAATAATTCCCCAGGTCATCACTATGATCTATAGGTAGTAAACTTAAAACTGATGATGAAAACCTGAGTGTGATTGTTTTTATAGCCATTATATAAAGATTAAGTATAGTTATAAGATTAAGTGTAATCTATCTAGCACTCTTTTATTTATTGCAATAGATCCAGATTCTTTGTTTTCAGAGCTTAGAATTTTTTTTTCAGGCTACTAAACAAGAAGTTGACTGACAACAGGATTAGTAGGCTAGTTTACACAACATTCTGTGGGAAAAAGCTTCCAGAAGTTTATAGGTAGGTAGGTAGATAGACAGACAGACAAATATATATAAATATGGATATTTTTAAGAGACAGGGTCTCACAGTGTTGTCCAGACTGGTCTCAAATGCCTGTGCTCACATGATCCTACTGCCTCAGCCTTCCAAGTAGTTGGGACTATTACTGCCTTACTTACTGTAATAGATTAGTGGTATAATAAAATATAATAGTTGTTAATGTTGTTGAACTTGAATAGTCAAGAAAAGGTTAAATTGTGCCTAAGAAAACTAGGAAGTATATTTAATTTTTTAAAAAATTTAAGAATGTTCATGAAAAGATTTAGACTTTTAAATAAAAAATGTTTTATATTTAAAGAAAGTAAACTGTCAGCTAACTAGAAAACTTGATTTTACAGAATAATTCATTTTCCTAATATTTCAGTTAGACAAAGTTTTATTGTGATATCTCATTATACACTTAGATTATCAAAGCATTATAATATTTTAAGTAAATACATTAGTAGCTGTTTACTCTCATGTGAACATTTTTTAAAGTAAGTCATGGAACAAACTACATTTGCTGACTCTGCTATGGGGTTAGAGATTCTTAGTGTTCTAATCAAGACTTTTGTGGAAATTGATCGTTCATGCCAAAGTGGCAGAAGAAATGGGGTATAGAATTCTATTACAGTTTAAACTTTACCTTAATGTGATAATATATTTGAACCCTGCAAATGTCTAGACAAGAAATAATCAGACACAAGTTGCGATTTAAACTAATAAAGTTTATCTGTAAGCATGGTCTATTTTCCAAAAGCTTTAAGGTATAATTGGCCTTTCTTCTGAACTTAATCTGATCTATTCAGTACATAATAGTATAAACAGTTCTTATTAATGATTTCTGGCATTGCTGTCTGCTCATTCACAATAATCTTATTAAGGCACCAGATGATGATTTAATTTAGAACATGGAAAATAAATTAAAAAGACACTACACTTGAAGTCTATCACAGACTGATGGGAGAATTACTGTGATTCTAGCCAACTCTGATTGTATTATATAATCAATTTTGGTGGTAAACCTAAAATTGATGATAAAATCCTGCCTGAGTGTGATTGTTTTTATAGCCATTACTTAAAGATTAAGTATAGTTATAAGATTAAGTATGGTTTGATTATAGATAGCACTCTTTATTTAATGTAATAGATCTAGATTCTTGTTTTCAGAGCTTAGGATTTTTTTTTTCAGGTTACCAAACAGGAAGTCGACTGACAACAGAATTACTAGGCTGGTTACACAACATTCTGTGGAAAAAAGCTGCCAGAAGTTTTGAGGTTTGGGAATAATCTGTTTTCATTTTTTATATTCTTTCTCTACTGCAACAAATAAAACAGTGTGCTCACTGTAAAAATCATAAAGTGAGGGCTGGGAATGTAGCTCAGTGGTAGAGTACTTGTCTTGTACAGGCCTTGAGTTCTATCTCCAACAACACACACACACACACACACACACACACACAGACACACAAACCACAGAACATCAAATACCTTTTAGTATTTATGGCCATTGGAAAAAAAACTTTATTCAAAAATAGTAAGACATGATTCCTCATCATTGGGAACTTACAGTGTAGGTTCTAATATTAAGATATTGTATTAGAATGTAATTTAATTTTAACACGAGGGACAAGAAAGACACAGGGGTTTTAGTCCCTTTAAAAAGTTATGGTACAATTTAAAAATGAGAAAAACTTTTGTTAAATAATTTAGGTTTTCTGCAGAAAAAAATATAAAACTAAAGGTAATTTTTTTAAATCAAAGAACAATCACTCATAATTGGATTATTCTTAAAATTTTGGTATATTTCCTTCTCATCTTTATGTACATTTTTGTGTCTGTGTGTATAAGTAAAATGGATAGATATACTTTTTTTCTAGAAATATTTTTTATTGTACTGGGGGTACATTGTGATATTTACAAAAGTTCTTACACTGTATCATAGTTGAATTCACCCCTTTCATCATTCTCCTTTATCGCCCCTCCCCCATTCCTCGAGTAGTTTCAATAGGTCTAATTTTTCCATTTACATACATGTGTACATATTTCTACCATATTCACTCTCCTACACGCTTTCCTTACATGGGATACACTTAAAAGTTGTGGTGTGCTTCTATTTCCAACCAACTGTAGTAACAGGGACCAGTTTATGTCCCTACTTGAATAATACTCCCTCCCCAAAGTGCAAGATAAAATATATGGAAAAAAGTGGTTTTGATGACACTGACCATGAGGCAATGAAGAATCATCTCTGGGAGATATGAAATAGGGTGAGCACTATGATTGCATGGCTTACCACCATGAATTTCCACACTATAGCAAAGGAAGGGGAACTGAAGTGCAGCCTGGCAGGCATCCTGATTTGAGGAGATGGAGCTCAGAGTCTTGGAGGACCAAGACAGGAGAATTCATAGGATACAATACAAGAGAGATGATCATAGCACAGACAGAAGGAATCCCAGCTTCCAGAAAGTCCACTTCCACTGTTTAGCCAAGTACTGGCCTCAACACACAGGGCACAAAACTACTGGAAAATACTAGACAGATCAGTACCCAGCATTCACATGGCTCTGTGGATCAAGCCTGTTTTTACCACTCACACAGGAAAACTTTTAATTCGCAGGGCATTGAATAAAAACTTAGAATGATCTTGCCCTTAGTAGTAGGGAATGAACCCTGCTCTAGACTTAACTAAAAATCATGTAAATATGATGTGAAAGGATCAAATTCATCCCAAGGAACTTCACTGCATTCCAGACCAGAATTCAAGCATATTTATAGGAATACAAAACTGCAGAACCCAACAAAGTAAATTTTTCAATGTTTGACATCCTACCAAAAGTACCAAGCATGAGGGCTGGTGGCATGGCTCAAATGGTAGAGTGCCTGCTTAGCAAGGGTGAGGCCCCAAGTTCAAACCTTAGTATCTTCCCCAAAAATCAATATGTAAAATTATTATGAGTCAATTAAAATATTTTAAACTTAAAATACTAAGCATGAAAGAAGCAGAAACCAACCCAGAACTGACATAAAAGTTACCATTCACAGAAGACATTAAAAACAGTTCTTATAATTATATTCTACGCATTCAAAAAGTTAGGTATAAGCATGGATGATTTTTAAAAAGACATAGCCTGGTGCCAGTGGCTCACACCTATAATCCTAGCTACCCAGGAGACAGAGATCAGGAGGGTCACTGTTCAAAGCCAGCCTGGACAGATAGTTTGTGAGACCCTATCTCAAAAATACTCAACGCAAGAAAGGACTGTCGGAGTGGCTCAAGTGATAGAGAGCCTGCCTAGCAACCCTGAGTTCAAACCCCAGTACCGTCCCCCCCAAAAAATCCCACAAATCCAATTTATAGAAGTGAAAACTATAATATTTAGGATAAAATAAATGTTGGATAATATTAACATCTATGATATTGTAGAAGAAAAGGTTGTGAATTTGAAGTCACAGCAAAGAAGTGGTCTAAAGTGAAACATGGGGAAAAAAACCTTTAAAAAATTAAGAGCATCAATAACTTCATGTAGTCAAATATATGAGTAACTGGGGAATTCCCAAATGAAGGCGAAAATAAATATTCAAAGGAATAAGGTCTGAAATCCTTTAGAGGAAATTTCTACACCCATGGCATCAAGAATCTTAACATACTTACGATACTATATTATTAATATACTTACAATTAGTATTCTACTGTAGAGTTCTTATACTATAAGTGAAGTGGTATAACATCACTTAAAGATAGGTAATGAGGCAGAGCATCTCCAGTTCACATTGAATGGAGAAACCAGGAGGGCCCCCCAGGACACCACCAGACGCCCGCGCCCAGACAGCTTGGGAAGACACGGACCACAAGCTTACGGTTGATTAGTACACTGTCACTCCCTGTTTATATCTTTGAAACTTTTTTTTGTTTCTTTTTTTTCTACTTGTTTATTTGTTTTTCACTTTCTCTTTAACTTCTTTGATTTCCATCCCCTTAGACCCTTCCAGTCTAAATATCACTAGTGCTATTATTATAAGCCAGAAAATAGTTAATTGAACACCATACAGGGAAAATAACTACACCAAGGTCAATGATGGGAAGACAGAAAAAACAGGGAAACCAGTTTCCCCACAGCAAAAAATTAGTACAGGAACCAGAGGGAAATGAAGAAAACAGATACTCAGATCCAGACTCCAACAAAATGAAGATAAATTATGCCAAAGAACCCAATGAAGCCCACAAGAATAATCTAAAAGAAGAGATACTACAAGTACTCAATGAGAATTTTATAGAGATGATACTAGATATGGTCAACCAAAATGCACAGGAGACACTCAAGAAATTCCAAGACAACAAAAATAGAGAATTTCAAAAAGCAAAAGAAGAAATAAAGGAAACCATAGAAGCACTGTATAAACACCAAAGTGAAACAGAGAACACGATTAATAAAGAGATAAATGAACTCAGGACAAAAATAGACAACATTAAAAAGGAAACGACCCAGGATACGGAAAACCTCAGAAAAAAGAACAAAACAGAATTGCAAAACAAAATGGAAGGCCAACCCAGCAGAATAGAACAAACAGAAGACAGACTCTCAGAACTCGAAGATGAAATGGTAATTAAAGGAAAAACCGAAGAACTATTAATTAAAAAACTCAAGACCTGTGAAAAGAAAATGCAAGAACTCACCGACTCCATCACAAGACCAAACGTGAGAATCATGGGCATCAAAGAAGGAGAAGAGGTGCAAGCAAAGGGAATGCGTAATCTATTCAACAAAATAATAACGGAAAATTTCCCAAATCTAGAGAAAGATATTCCCATACAGATGCAAGAGGCCTCCAGAACACCAAACAGACCAGATCAAAATAGAACTACCCCATGGCATATCATCATTAAAACAACAAGTTCAGAAACTAGGGAAAGAATTTTGAAGGCTGTAAGAGAGAAAAAACAAATAACATACAAAGGTAAATCCATCAAAATCACAGCAGACTTCTCAACAGAAACATTAAAACCAAGAAGAGGATGGGGTGAGATCTTCTAGACACTGAATGAAAATAACTTCAACCCCAGGATACTCTACACAGAAAAACTATCATTCAAAATAGATGGAGCAATAAAAGTCTTCCATGATAAGCAGAAACAAAAACAACATGTGAACACAAAGACACCACTACAAAGATTCTGCACACAGAAAGTGAAACCCAACATAACCATGAAAGGACAGGCAGCACCAAACTACAGGAAAAAAAAAAAGCAAGAAAGTAGACAGTAACCTCAACTTAGGTACACACAATCAAACCTTCAAACAACTAAGACAACTAAATGACAGGAACCACCACATACCTATCAGTACTAACACCTAATGTTAATGGACTAATTCACCCATCAAAAGGCACCATTTGATGAAATGGATTAAAAAGGAAGATACAACATCTTGTTGCTTACAGGAGACCATCTCACTGACAGAAAGAAGCATAGGCTTAGGATGAAAGGCTGGAATAAGATTTACCAAGCCAATGGTCCCCGAAAATAAGCAGGAGTACCAATACTTATCTCGGACAAAGTAGACTTCAAACCTACATTGATCAAATGCGATAAAGAAGGACATTCCATACTAATAAAAGGGGAAATAGACGAAAAGGAAATAATAATTATCAACCTATATGCACCCAGTGTCAACGCACCCAATTTCCTCAAACATACCCTGAAAGACCTAAAAGCATATATTAACTCCAACACAGTGGTTGTGGGAGACTTTAACACCCAATTATCATCAATAGATAGGTCATCCAAACAAAAAAATCAATAAAGAAATTCAAGATCTACAATAGATCAAATGGACCTACTTGATGTCTACAGAACATTTCATCCAACTTCTACACAATATACATTCTTCTCAGCAGCCCATGGAAACTTCTCCAAAATAGAACATATCCTAGGGCACAAAGCAAGCCTCAGCAAATATAAGAAAACAGAAATTATACCATGCATACTATCTGATCACAATGCAATAAAACTAGAACTCAACAACAAAAATAAAGACAAAAAACATACAAACAGCTGGAAACTGAATAACTCATTACTTAATGAACAGTGGGTCATTGATGAAATAGAAGAGGAAATTTAAAAGTTCCTGGAAGTCAATGAAAATGAAAACACAACCTGCCGGAACCTATGGGACACAGCTAAGGCAGTCCTGAGAGGAAAGTTTATAGCCATGAGTGCATATATTAAAAAGACTGAAAGATCTCAAATCAATGACCTAATGATACACCTCAAACTCCTAGAAAAACAAGAACAAGCAAATCCCAAAACAAATAGAAGGAGAGAAATAAGAAAAATAAGAGCTGGTATCAACAAAATAGAAACCAAGAAAACCATACAAAGAATTAATGAAACAAAAAGTTGGTTCTTTGAAAAAATAAACAAGATCGACAGACCCCTGGCCAACCTGACTAAAATGAGGAGAGAAAAAACCCAAATTAGTAGAATCAGGAATGCAAAAGGGGAGATAACAACAAACACCATGGAAGTCCAGGAAATCATCAGACTACTTCGAGAACCTATATTCAAAAAATTTGAAAATCTTAAAGAAGTGGACAGATTTCTAGATACATATGATCATCCAAAACTGAACCAAGAGGAAATTTATCACCTGAATAGATCTATAACACAAAATGAAATTGAAGCAGCAAACGAGAGTCTCCCCAAAAAGCAAAGTCCAGGACCTGATGGATTCTCTGCTGAATTGTATCAGACCTTTAAAGAACTGATACCAACCCTCCTTAAACTGTTCCACAAAATAGAAAGGGAAGGAACACTGCCTAACACATTTTATGAGGCCAGTATTACACTTATCCCAAAAACCAGGCAAAGACACCTCCAAAAAGGAGAACTATAGGCCAATCTCCTTAATGAACATTGATGCAAAAATCCTCAACAAAATAATAGCAAACCGAATTCAACAACACATCAAAAAGATTATTCACCACGACCAAGTTGGCTTCATCCCAGGAATGCAGGGGTGGTTCAACATACACAAATCAAGAAATGTAATAAACCACATTAACAGAAGCAAAGACAAAAACCACTTGATCATCTCAATAGATGCAGAAAAAGCCTTTGATAAGATCCAACACCATTTCATGATAAAGGCTCTAAGAAAACTAGAAATAGAAGGAAAGTACCTCAACATTATAAAAGCTATATATGACAAACCTACAACCAGCATTATACTTAATGGAGAAAAACTGAAAACATTCCCTCTAAAATCAGGAAACAGACAAGGATGCCCACTATCTCCACTCTTATTCAACATAGTACTAGAATTCCTAGCCAGAGCAATTAGGCAAGAAGAAGGAATAAAAGGTACTGGCACAAAAACAGACATGAAGACCAGTGGAACAGAATAGAGGACCCGGATATGAAGCCACACAACTATAACCAACTTGTCTTTAACAAAGTTGCTAAAAATACACGATGGAGAAAAGACAGCCTCTTCAACAAAAACTGCTGGGAAAACTGGTTAACAGTCTGCAAAAAACTGAAACTAAATCCATGTATATCACCCTATACCAATATTAACTCAAAATGGATCAAGGATCTTAATATCAGACTCCAAACTCTAAAGTTGATGCAGGAAAGAGTAGGAAATACTGTGGAGTTAGTAGGTATAAGTAAGAACTTTCTCAATGGAGCGCTAGCAGCACAGCAGCTAAGAGATAGCATAGATAAATGGGACTTCATAAAACTAAAAAGCTTCTGCTCATCAAAAGAAATGGTGTCTAAACTGAAGAGAACACCCACAGAGCGGGAGAAAGTATTTGCCAGCTACACATCAGACAAAGGACTGATAACCAGAATATATAGGGAACTTAAAAAAGTAAATTCTCCCAAAACTAATGAACCAATAAAGAAATGGGCAAGTGAACTAAACAGAACTTTCTCAAAAGAAGAAATTCAAATGGCCAAAAAACACATGAAAAAAATGCTCACCATCTCTAGCAATAAAGGAAATGCAAATTAAAACACACTAAGATTCCACCTCACCCCTGTTAGAATAGCCATCATTAGCAACACCACCAACAATAGGTGTTGGCAAGGATGCGGGGAAAAAGGAACCCTCTTACACTGCTGTTGGGAATGTAAAGTAGTACAACCACTCTGGAAAAAAATTTGGAGGCTACTTAAAAAGCTAAACATTGATCTACCATTTGATCCAGCAATACCACTCTTGGGGATATACCCAAAAGACTATGACACAGGTTACTCAAGAGGCACCTGCACACCCATGTTTACTGCAGTACTATTCACAATAGCCAAGTTAGGGAAACAGCCAAGATGCCCCACCACTGACAAATGGATCAAGAAAATGTGGTATCTATACACAATGGGATTTTATGCAGCCATGAAGAAGAACGAAATGTTATCATTTGCTGGTAAATGGATGGAATTGGAGCACATCATTCTGAGTGAGGTTAGCCTGGCCCAAAAGACCAAAAATCATATGTTCTCCCTCATATGCGGACATTAGATCAAGGGCAAACACAACAAGGGGATTCAACTTTGATCACAAGATAAACGCGAGAGCACACAAGGGAGATATGAGGATAGGTAAGACACCTAAAAAATTAGCTAGCATTTGTTGCCCTCAACACAGAGAAGCTAAAGCAGATACCTTAAAGCAACTGAGGCCAATAGGAAAAGGGGACCAGGAACTAGAGAAAAGGTTAGATTAAAAAGAATTAACCTAGAAGGTAACACCCACGCACAGGAAATCAATGTGAGTCAATGCCCTGTATAGCTATCCTTATCTCAACCAGCAAAAACCCTTGTTCCTTCCTATTATTGCTTATACTCTCTCTTCAACAAAATTAGAGATAAGGGCAAAATAGTTTCTGCTGGGTATTGAGGGAGTGGGAGGAGAGGGAGGGGGCGGAGTGGGTGGTAATTGAGGGAGTGGGGGCAGGGAGGAGAAATGATCCAAGCATTGTATGCACATATGAATAATAAAAAAAAGAAAATAAATAAATGGAAAAAGCTGGGGAAAATAAAAGAAAGATTGTGATAATTTAAACATATATACCATGTACCCTACAGCAAGTCTTAACATGAGAAAAACAAAGTAGTAGCTAATAAGCCAAAAAGGAAACAAAATCAACATAAAAAAATTTACATAATCCAAAAGAAGGCAGAAAAAAGAGGGAACAAAAATTAGATGTTGGCACAAATCGCAAGATGATAGATTTAAATCTAAGCATATTGAAAAAAATCATTAAATGAAAATTTCCCCAACACCCCAGTGAAAATGCAGAGATTGGATAAAAAAGCAAGATCCAAGTTTAGATATCATTGAGAAGAAATGTATAAAGCTATAGATAGATTACAAGCAAAAGTATGAGAAGAAATATATGGGATGGAAACATTATTCTAAAATTTACACATAAAGGCAATGTATCTGTGTATGAAGATGGCATAACAAAACACTGAAAGCTGTTGAATAATAGGAGGTAGGGGGATAAGGAAGGGTGTAACGCGGTAAATCTGATTAAAGTACAATATATTCATGTGTAAAATACCATGGTGAAGGTGAAACCCCTTTGAACAACGAATGTACACTTAAAAGTTGAAGAACAGGAATGTTCAGGGGCGGAAACTAGTGGAAGAGGGGGTGAAGGAGAGTGAATATGGTCTATGTACTTTATATACTTGTATGAAAACAGAACCATGAAACCTGCTGAAAATGTTTTAAGAAGTGAGGAGGTGGGAGGAGGGGGAACGATGGAGGGAGTTAATTTGACCAAGGTATATTGTAAGCACATATGTAAATGTCACAATGAAACCCCCCTGTGCAACTAATATGTGCTGATAAAAACATTAAAAAAGGAAATAGCGAAAACAGTTCTGAGAAGGAGGAGTAGAATGAGAAGCATCACCTTAACTGATTTCAAGACTTTTTATACAGCTACAGGGATATACACTGTGGTATTTCAGAGACAGACACATAGATCAATGTGACAAAATGAAGAACACAAAAATAATCCCACACAAATATGTTAAACTGACTTTTGACAAAGTGCAACAACAACTCAACAAAAGAAAGTTCTTTTCAACTGATACTGGAGCAATTGGACATCCACAGTCAAAAAAATTAACCTTGATCTAAACCTCACACTATATAAAAAGTAACTCAAAGTGGACTACAAATAAGTTGTAAAATGTAAAGCTATAAAAAATCTTATCATTGTTGTTTTAATAACTTGAAATGGCTTTTGAGTTTTCTGAGGGTAGTTTACCACCTTCATCCTATGTGTGGAATATATTTTTGTTGTTTTAGTGCTGGGGATTGAACCCAGGGCCTCATACATGATAAGTATGTGCTCATTCACTGAAGTATACCTCTAGCCCCTGAAATTTCTAATGTATGGAAAGAAGAAAAAGAGAATAAAATACTTAGAACTCCATGAAAAGAGTACTAGGTTTGACTGCCTAAAAAAAGAAAACAATACCATTTTTTGTTTGTTTGTAGAGGTAAGTTGGGGAAAAACTAGGGTGAAATGTAGAGCTATCTCAGTGATTATGTTGGTTTTTTTTCAAACTTTAGATAAAAAATTATGCTGATGCCCTAAACTGGTACTGTTATTCTCTGAAGTTTTATGAATGTCATCAAATGGATCTGGACTTGGCCAAGCTGCAGAGGAATATAGCTTCCTGTTACCTGAATTTGAAACAACTTGATAAGGTCCTTTGATTTATTTATTTTCGGAGTCAGAAAATGTTCTCGTGTGCAGTGGCAGAGAGATTGATGCATTGCTGTGACTTCTCAGCTGTTTAGGATGTCTGAGATTTCCTTCATATAGAACAAGGTCAAATTGACTTTTTATTGATTTGCAAACTGTAAACATGAAGTATAACTTCTCAGAGAGAAAATTTGAAAGACTATTAATTCTGTTACTTATTGTTTATTTTTTTGCACAGTATTCTGAAAAGTAATATATCATTTGATAAACAAAGTTATCTGCTACTAACCATCTGCAATATTGTCCTTTGAAGCAGACTAATATTTTTTGTGTGGTACCGGGGTTTGCTCTTGCTAGAGAAGCACTCTGCCATTTGAGCCACACCTACAGCCCTTCTTCCTTTTAGGTCATTCATTTCTTTTTTTTAGTTCAAGGGGCTTGACCTCAAGGCCTTCACCTTGAGCCACTCCACCAGTCCTATTTTTGTGAAGGGTTTTTCAAGATAGGGTCTCGCAAACTATTTGCCCTGGCTGGCTTTGAACCTCAGTCCTCCTGATCTCTGCCTCCTGAGTAGCTAGGATTACAGGCTTGAGTCACTGGTGCCCAGTTTAGTTCATTTTTTAAATAGGCCCTCGCTTTTGGCCCGGGCCAGCCTGGGACCACAGTTGCACTACCTATGCCGCTCATGTAGCTGGGATTACAGGTGTGTGCCACCATACCCAGCACAAGCTTGTTGAGATGGGATCTCACAGATCCACCACCACCACCAGGCTGGCCTCAAACCTCAATCCTTTTGATCTCTGCTAAGTAGGAAACAGATTAAATTTTAAGGTCTAAATTTTTCATTTTTTATTTTTGGTGGTGAGTCCTCTACCACTTTGGCCACACTGCCAGCCCTTAAGGTCTACCTTTTTGTCAAGCATTCAGTCAGAGTAGATACTTGAATGAAGTAACTGTTCTTTCACTTTTGGGTTAATATGTCTTGCCTTTATAACCATTCTGAAAAATGCTCAGTAACTGACTACTAATTAGGACAAAATTCTAGAGGGTAAAGGATAAAATTCTAGAAGATAAAATGATAAAAGTTTTTTAAAATACATCTGTGCTTGCAATAGCAATTAGGACATTAATTCCATTGGATATCATATAGCATGCACATAATTGGGGGTATTGGCTCTTGGAAGAACAGAATTCTAGAAGGACAAGTGTGGACTCAAAAAGTTTTTTGTTGTCTTTCAAGTTTTAATGACAGGTTTAGGGTAGTGATTTCAGATTTTTTTTGAAGGTCTGTTCATCTTCAAAGGTACACTTATCTGACAAAATACTTTAGATTTTTAAAAAGTATTTGTATTTAGTTTGTATGTTATAAATTCGTAGTTCTGAAAGAGAAGTTGAAATGATTCTTAGTCCACCATATTTCTTCTTGCGTTTAACTGTGTCAGAAAGATAGTTGTCTACTATTTAAGACCTGAAAAGATGATAATCAGATTTTGTTGCAAATTCATTGTATTTCTGCATAGGGTAGCACTAATGATTTCAGAAAGATAGTTGCCTAGCTTACTTAAAGACCTGTAAAGAAGGTGATCAACACAGCTTTTGTAACCTATATAATTTATGACACAATCAAGTAGGTAGATTGGGAAGAACCTGGACTTGGAGATTAACATGCCAGTTGGGGAATGGATTACTCTGTAGGCTATCTGCAGGAAGATATCTAATCAGCCAATCAAGACAGAAAAAAAGAGGACACAGTGCTAAACACTGGGCTAAGCTCTGAGGTTATATAGATGAATAAGGCATAGTTGGTTTCATCTCCAGCAAGCAGAGTATCCTAATGGGCAGATATGCAGAGTATGACAATGAGAGGACTCTAAGTGTCAGAAATATTCCATAAGTCAGATTCACAACTAGTTGGTGCCACATAAGCACATTAGCAGGGAACAGGCTTCACCCAAGATTTGGACTCAGAGGCAATATTCAAATCTTTGAGGCATATGAGGTTGTGTGTAGACAGACTGAAAAAAACAAGGTAGGGCTCCAATCCTAAAGGGACTTAGGTATGAGCAGAGTACCTGTCTAGGGAGCCACACAGGGATAAAATTACCAGAACAGAAGTACAAGTAGACTAGGTACAGTCTTACTAGATTTGAAGCAATACTTTTTTGTGTGGTGCTAGAGATTAAGCCTTGGATCTTGCACATGTACCACTGAGCCACATCCCCAACCCAAAGCAGTCCTTCTTAATTCTTGAACTAATGCCAAGTTTGGTCCTGGAACTAGTATATGACTGAGCCTATAATTGGGAGGTCAAGTGTTGTTAGTGAGAAAGAGAAAATAGGAGAGCAGGGAACCAGGTATATCTTAACACCATGTACCATATCATTTAAGACCAGATTCTTGGTAAAGCCAAAGATTGTTTCAAATAGGTTCAAAGTAACTTTGTTATTTACTGTTAGTGTATTTTTCCATTTCATCATTCCTGTATTGAATTTAGCAGACATTGTTTGGATACTTTCCAATGTGAAGAATATTCTCCTATGGCTAGAGCAGACAGAAAGGTGAAAAAAACCCAATCCATCAAGTTTTGCTACTCCCACCTTGCCAATGTCTAACCTTTACTAATTTCATTGTCTGCCTTTTTGACTGCTTCATTTAAGCTGCTTGAGCATTGTTGGGAAGTTTTATGAAACCATATTTATTGAATCAGCTAAAATTTCATGGTGTTTTCTGCTAGGCAATCAATAATACTGACTCTTGTTGACTTTTTGTCAGACTCCCCACAGTGGTGACTCCAAAACATTTTTCTGTCCTTAAGCCCCCATGTGTTTTCCTTGGTTTAGAAGAAGACCCTGATAGGGATGGGAGGTGAGCTCATAGCCACTGATATGAACTTCATCAGTTTTTCTCTTCTCCACACATTCTTTGTTCTCCCTTTTCTCAGAATAAGAAGTATCTTTCTCTGGTGACCTTACTCTACAGATTTCAAACCTCACTCTTTAATTTTTCCCTACTGTTCCTTTCCTCCACCACTATTATTATTTTGAGGTCTTCTTTATTTAAAAACTTTCCTTTAGCCTTGTCATCCTCCTCAAACTTCAATTCTCTCTGCATCCTTCCTTTTATTGCCAAACTTTCTAACCAATAAGTACTATTTATAATTTTTAAGTACTCATTCATTCAAAAATACTTACTGTTAGGTCAGCTTTAGTTCATACTAGACTTTGTGGGGTTTTTGTAGTTGTTGTTGTTGTGCTTTGATGGTACTGGGGTTTGAATTCAGGGCCTCACACTTGCTATACAGGTGCTCTCCCACTTGACCTACTCTGCCAACCTTGTGTGTGTGTGTGTTTGTGTGTGTGTGTGTGTGTGTGTGTGTGTGTGTGTTTGGTATTTTTGAGACAGGATCTCATGAACTACTTGCCTAGGCTGGCCTTGAACCTCTATCCTCCTAATCACTTCCTCCAAAGTAACTAGGATTACATGTGTGAACCACTGGTGACTGGCTGTCCTCATGCTAGACTTTGAACCAAAAATATTTATTGACTATCTACTACATGTTAAGTTCTGTTTTGGCATTGAAGATATAGTTAAAAACAAAATAAACAAAACATCCTGCTCTCATGGAGTTTATATTCTACTAGGAGACACAGATAATAAAAAAAAAAGCAAGCATTAATGGTATGTTATAGAGGTCAGCAAATTTTCTGTAAAGAGCCACACATTAAATACTTAAAGTTTTGAAAGCTGCATGGCCCAGTTGCAACTACTCAGCTCTGCTACTGTACCTGAAAGCAGTGGTAGACAATCTGTAAACAAATGGGTATGGTGTGTTCCAACAAAACTTTATATTTAGGAACACTGGAATTTGAATTTCACGTAATTTTTTGGCAGTACTGGGGTTTGAAATCAGGGCTTCATGCTTGTTACAGGACAGGCACTCTACCATTTGAACCACTCCGCCAGCCTTTTTTTGTCTTGGGTATTTTTGAGATAGGGTCTTGCCCGGGCTGGCTTTGAATTGTGATCATCCTGATATGTGCCTCCTGAGTAGCCAGGATTATAGGCATCTACCACTGGTGCCTGGCTATCTTGTGATTTTCTTGTGTCATGAAATACTATTCTCCTTTTGATTATTTCAGCCATCTAAAAATGTAAAACTTATCTTGTGGACTATAGAAAATCAGTCTGGACTTTGTCAAAAACTTGTTGATCCCTTCTTTACTAAATAGTGATAAGTGCTAAGGAGAAAACTAAGCAGGAAAGGGTGATAATAAATGTTTTGAGTAATGTGAAAGGTTAAAATTTTAGATGGGGTGGTCAGGAAAGGCCTCAGTAAGGTGATCTTTGTTTTAGACACCTAAGGAAGTGAAGAATCTGGCTATGTGACTGTCTAGAAAAAAAGCATTCAAGACAGAGGGAATAGTAAGTGCAAAGGTCCTGGAGTATTTGAAGAATGACAAAGAGCCCAGTATGGATAGAATAGGAGAAACATAAAGGAAAGTAGGAGATGCCATCAGGGTAATAGTATGGAAACAGATCGTATAAGAAAGACATTGTAGTCCATAGTCAAGATGTATGATATTAAAGGCTAGTGGAGTGGCTCAAGTGGTAGAGTGCCTGCCTAGCAAGTGTGAGGCCCTGAATTCGAACCCCAGTACCACCAAAAAATGGATGGTATTAACTCTTAAGTGATATGGAGAGCTATTGAAAGGATTTGAAGTAGAAGTGTGGCATGGTCTGACTTGCATTTCAGTAGTATCACTCTGGCCTCCATGGTGAATAAGTGAAAAAGAGCATGGAAACCAGAAGGAGGTCATTGAAATAATCCAGGCAAGAGATGATGGTGGAGGCAGAGTGGCTAATGAGAAGTAGTCAGCTTCTGGAGAGATTTAAAAGTAAGGCCTGACAGGGTTCTATGACTTATCAGATAAAGAATAGGAGAGAAAGAAGAGTCAAGGATGATTCTAAGGTTTTTGGTCTCACTACCTATTCCCCTCTTGATGATTTTTGCACCTGTAAGTCTATAAACTTCTCTTTTGAAAATCACTTGTGATGTTCTTGTTTTTGCTTTTGATTTTTGGTGGTACTGGGAATTGAACTCAGGGCCTTATGCTTTCTAGGCAAACACTCTACCTGTTGAGCCACACCCCCAGTCCTTTTGCTTTTAGTTTGTTTTTCAGATAGGATCTCATGATTTTGCCCAGGCCACAATGGAGGACCACAATCCTCCCAGCTCCACATCTCATGTACCTGAAATTATACACATGGTATAATTTCATACAAATTATTATATAAATTATTAACATAATTTCATACAAATTATTATACAAATGATATAATGTAAACCTAGTCCTCAATGGTGATGTTTTAATGATCAAGTCTAATGATACTTTCTTAGTTCTCCTTGTTCTGTGTTCTCTCTGTAGCACAAGAATAACCCTGTCAACCACTTCTTCCTTCTAGAAACTTTCTTTGGCCTGCTACTTGTCTGTTATTAATTGTATTGGTGTGACCATCCCTTCTCCATGTTTGCTACTGGCTAGTCTGGACATGGTCAGGTACCATATCTATCTTTTCATTATTTTATGCCCAATACTCACAACCACGCTTAGTACCTGGTAAGTTTTCAATAAACATCTGTTGGATGCATTTATTCTCTGGTCCCTTTATTTCTTCTGTACACTGTTTTCCTCAATAATCAACCAACTATTTTCTTCGCTTTAACTCTCTATTCTCAAATCTGTTATCTATACCCCTTAATCACTCTTAATACCTCAGATCTACTTTTGTATTGCTTTTGAGTATATCCAGCTCTCTAAAACTATATTCAGTCCAATCTGGTGATTTCTGTCTCTGCAGATATTTTTTGCCAGCTATGTCCTCTTCCATCTTCACCTCATTATGTTAGTCTGAGCTCTCATTATCCTTAAAACTATTGAAATAATCTTCTGATTATTTTCTCTTGCCTCAATAAATTTTCAGTGGCTCTCTAAATAGAAACAAATCATTCCCTCCATAATCATGCCCTCCATAATCTATAAATAAATTAACCCTAGTTTATTTCCTTTACTTGTACATTAATCACCCCTTATCAATAGGGATACACTCTGATATCCCAGTGGATGCTTGAAACTGTGGACAACACTGAACTATAGCTATGTTATTTTTTTTCTATACTTTCATACCTATGACAAAGTTGAGAATTCCTACCTTTTCACTCTACAGCTTCTCTTTGGTGTGTATGAATTGCCAGCATTACTACTCTTAAACTTTGGGACTATTATTAAGTAAAATAGGGCTGGAGGTGTGGCTCAAGTGATACAGCACTTGCCCGGCAAGTACAAAGCCCTGTGTTCAAGCCCCAGTACCACCAAAAAAAGTGAAATAAGGGTTACTTGAACACAGCCCTGTGATACTGTGATGGCCAATCTAATAACCTAGATGGCTACTAAGTTACTAATAGCTGTATAGCATATTCAATGAGCATATACTGGACAAAAGGATGGTTTACTTTTCAGGAAGGATGGAGTTGGATGGTACTAGGTTTTATCATGGTACATAATTTCAAGTTTATAAATTGATTATTTCTGGAATTTTCTGGTTAATATTTTTTACTGTGATGATTGAGGGTAACCAAAACCATGGGAAGTATATAAGTGTGAACCACTGTGTACTATGTCTGTCCTTACCTAGAATGACTGCTGCTTCTAGCCATGGTCTATGTTTTCCTAACTTGGTGCCTTTTTTCACACTTCTCCATTGCAAATTACCTTATTCCTGAATCCCTATCTCTTGAAATTCTTCTTTTTCAAAGACTAGTTCCTTATGCCAATCTTAGCTTCTTAAGGAAATGCCCTTATCTTGCCTCCCTCACCCCAAGACTTTGTGAAACCTCTGCTTATCCCTAGGTACTTATGTTCTGCTTTGTGGTCTAGTTATTTGCACACCTATCTTAGCTCCCTGATAGACTGCCACCTCTTTGGGGATAAGAACTATTTTATCTTTATTCTGCTACCCCACATAGTACCAAATGCATAGTAGGTGCTTATTACATTAAAAATAGTTTTAAGAAAGACTCAATAAATACCTGCAATCAGTTTCCTCAGATATAAGAGAATTTGCTCATTTTCTTTCTGTCCATACTACTAGGCATAATTGAAAATTAATAATGACCAAGGTCTGTGAGTGCCCTTTGATGATCAGAACTGAATAGGATTATATTGTTACAACTCACCATACTATTACTTTCTCCAGCTTAGCACCTTTCTCTTTGGAAGGAAAAATACATTTTATTTGATTTTGCTTTAAAATGAAATATCGGATCGTAAGTCAGAAGTTAATTTAGGTCAGTCAAAGGAACTACAGAACAGATTCCTCTGAATTTTATTAGGTTAGGTTACAGATTCATTAGCTCCACATTTGGTAACATCACTTTGAGATAACAATGTTAAATATAAGCCAGGAGCCAGTGGCTCACACCTGTAATTCTAGTTACTCAGGAGGCAAAGATAGGAGGAATGCAATTCGAAGCCAGACTGAGCAAATAGTTCAAGAGACCCTATCTTTAAAAAAACCCTTTACAAAAAAGGGCTCAAGGTGTAGGCCCTGAGTTCAAACCCTAGTACCACAAAAAATGTTAAATATAGGTTATTTATTTGGTCTATTTTCTAAGATATATAAGTGTAAATCTTTAAATTGCCATTATCTCAGAGTATTCCATGCCAGAGCAAACTGTGGCTCTGAATCATTGTCTGACCTCTGTTATACGCTGCTGGCACCAAAGTGTTTTGCATAGTGGGAAAAAAAGAAAAAATAAATAAATTGTCATTATCCATTGAGTTACCTTTAGTCCTTACTGTAAGAAAATATTAAACAATGTAGTTTGAATGTAGCTTAGTAGTAAGAGTACATGCTTACCATGCATAAATCCCAAGGTTCTAATCCTCAGCACCAAAAAAATGTGGTTTCATAGACATCAACTCTTTCTTTGGGAAGTTTATAGAACCTTAAGCCCAGCATCCTAATTTTGTTACATTATTTTTGAGAATTTTTAAGTGTTTGTTTGTGTAAGTCATAGGCTTGAATGACATAGGCATGTTACAAAAAAACTTGGGTTCTAAGAATAGAAGTAATTTGTTACACCTTGATACAGTGAGAGTGCTGCTAGCCATAATAAAACCTTAATGTTAGTTGACAAATGGATAGCGGACTGTTTGGTGATAGCCTGTGTAAGTTAATAGTAACACACAATTGGATGCTTTTTAACCCAGTGCAGAAATCCCATTCTCAGCTTGCATCGCAGTTTACATACATGAATGTTAGTACTGCAATAGATTGATAAAACTAAAACACAGTTTCAAATCACAGAATGGCGAGACTATTTATAGAATATTTAGATGACATAAAGAGGGGGAAAACTATGTTTCCATGTTCTGGTAATATAATACTTCTATTTACTATATAAAGTTCTAAAAGTGTGCTTATGATCAACACATATAATCTAGTCATGCTCACTAGATGGCACTGTGGCTTCTGTTTGTACTATATTAGTTTAATGACTGATTTTGAAATTATTTTGTAATGCTTAGATAGGTATAACGTTCACCACAAATACATCCTTATGGATGTAAAAGAAAGCACTTAAGAAAATATAAGATGGTTAATTGTGGCTCATTTGATGCAGTATCGTAAAAATTCCCTAATTGAGGTTTCAAGTCAAGTAAACAATTATTTATCGAAAACTTATTCTGTACCTGGTACTATAGAATAAGTAGAAGGCATGCTCCTTTCTATAGATGAACTTGAAATATTAATGCAGACACAAGATTTACATGTACAAATAATTAGAAAGTAATAAAAGACAGTATGTAACCTAGTATTAAATTATGTGGTATGTATTATATGGAATTACAATAAGAATATGAAGATGAGGGCTTTTTGTGAGTATCGATTGGATGTACATATGGCCTAAAGCTGAAAAAAGTAACTGATATGTTAAAAGACAGAGTCAGATCTGAAGGAACCTTAATAGTCTGAAATGAGCCCATTCTAACAAGATAAAAACAAACAGGAAACAACAAAACATCCTGTACTTGAATCCCCAAGACCAGCTGTACAAGAACAGAACGGTTTTAACAACAGACATGTGAAACATTTGGGGATTTTTGTTGACTGTGAGCTCAACAAAAGTCAATAATATTAAGTTCACTCAAATTAAATTCAATCAATAGAAATGCAGTCGACCCTCCATATGTGTAGAGCTGTGGATGCAACCAACTGTGGATTGAAAATACTCAGAAAAAATTGGCATCTGTACTCAACTCATACAGACATTTTTCTGGTCATTTTTTCCTATACAATACAGTGCAACAACTATTTACATAACATTGACATTGTACTAGGTATTATAAGTAACTGGAGATGATTTGAAGTATATTGGAGAATATGTGTAGGTTATATGCAAATAAGGGACTTAAGCATCCACAGATTTTGGTATCTGTGCAGAGGTAAGAGGGCCCTGGAACCAATCTTCCAGAGATATTGGGGGGTGACAATATAATGTATAGAAGGAATAAAGTATCAATCACTGTCTGTTATGCTCTGATTAGAGCAAATCTGAAGTATAGTGTATATCGAGGGGCACCTTAGAGTTGATATTGACAACTCTAAGGTGCCAAGTGGAAGGCACTCAAGGATGATGAGAGCACTAAAACCATCTTATGTAAAGTATAGTTAAAGGCAGTATGGAGGTTATACTTGGAAAATGGAAGATTTAGGAGAAACATGACAGTTGTCTTCTAATATCTGTATGGCTATTGGGGAGCAAAGGAATTACATCTATTCTGTGCTTATTTTCCTGAGGGAGACCCACAAGGACTGAAATTTTGGGTCATCATAAGAAGACCCTTTCTAATGATCAGACTTGTCCAATAGCTGAAATGGATTTCCTTAAGATATGGTGATTCCCCTCTCCTGAATTTTAGAGAAGATATTTAAACATCAGAAAGATTTTTTTGTGGTGCTGAGATTTGAACTCAGCCTTGCATTTTCTAGGCAGGTACTTTACCACTTGAGCCACTCCATCAACCCTATAGAAGGATTTTTAATTGAATAAGAGAACTTTGAAGCCTCTTCAAACCATATTGTTCTGATAATATAATATGACAGAATCTATTATAGTCAAAGATTTTTGTGGAGGACTAAGTCCATAGATCACTGAATTTTAGAACTAAAGAAACCCTTGCAAAACATTACTAAATTCTTTTTAAAATAACTTTATTGATATATTTAAATATAATTTAAATATAAAAGTGCACTCATTTTAAGTATACAGTTACATGATTTTGATAAATATATACCCCAATGTACCCACTACCATAGTCTTGATATGGAATACTTCCTAACATTGTAAAGTCTGTAGAAAGAAGCACATAAGAAAATATTTTGCTATCTTGGGAGTGGGTAAAGATTTCTTAGATAAGACACAATGAACATAAACCACAAAATAAAATTATGATAATGTTTCTATTCTTATTAGCATATATTAGTTGCACAAATGAGTTTCATTGTGGTATTTTCATTCATGCATATAATGTACTTTGATCAAAATCACACATCTTTATTCCTCTTTTTTTATTCCCCAATAAATTTGATTTCATTAAATTAAAACATCACACACACTTGAATGGTTAACATTTAAAAGATTAAAAATACTATGTATTGACAAGGATGTGGATAAAATGGCATTCTTATCCACTGCTGTTAGGGAATGTAAAATGTTGCAAATACTTTAGAAAACTGCTGAACAGTTTCATATAAACATAAAAATACACTCACCATGTGACCCAGAAATTCCACTTCTAGGTACTGCCCAAGAAAAATCAAAACAAATATCCACACAAAGACTTTCATTTTAATATTCATAGGCACTTTATTCATAATACCCTCAAACTGGAAACAGCCAAAATAACCACCAATAGATGGATAAATAAATTATGGTATATCCATGAATCAGCAGTAAGAAGGAAAACAGCTATTGATATATGCAACATAGGTGATTCTCTAAAACATATCCAGTGAAAGAAGAAGAAAAAAATTTAATAAAGTTCATACTGTATGATTTCATTTACATGAAACTCTAAGAAAGACAAACAACCTACTGTGATAGAAAGCATATCAGTCATTGCTTGGGGATGGGAGTAGAAGTGAGGATTTCCTTGGAAGGAGCACAAGAGAATGTTTTAGCTTTTATGGTTAGGTCTGTGATCCAGTTTGTGTGTGTGTGTGCATGTGCATGTGTCTGTCTGTCTGTCTGTCTGTCTGCATGATAGAGATCAAGGTTCATTTTCATCTATTTAGATACCTTTCCCCAATTACCTTAGAACTTTTATAAAAAATCAGTTGGTCGTAAGTGTTTGGATTTGTTTCTGAATTGTATTCTATTCCATTTTTTCTTTGTATCTATCCTTATGTTAATACCTCATTTATTGATTATTGTAGTTTTATAGTAGTTCTTAAAGTGTAGCTGTATAAGTCTTCAACTTTCTTATTTCCAGAATAATTTTGGCCATTGTAAAAAGAAGCTTGTCAATTTCTATAAAAAATACCTGCTGGGATTTTGACTGGGATTATATTGAATATTTAGATCAATTTGGAGACAGTTAACATCCTTACAGTATTAAGTGTTCCAGTCCATTAGTATAGCATAGCTGCCTATTTATTTAGGTCTTTTAAAATTTATCTCATCAATATTTTCTACTTTTCAGCATAAAAATCTTGTACATAACTGGGCATGGTGATGCATGCCTGTGATCCCAGCACTCAGGAGGCTGAGGCAAGAGGATCACAAATTTGAGGATAGCCTGGGCTACAAAGTGTGACCTTAAAAACAGTCTTATTAACATTATTCCAAAGAATCCATGTTTTTAATGATATTACAAATAGTCTTACTTTATTAATTTCAGTTTTCAGTTGTTCCTTGCTAGTATGTAGAAATCCAATTGATTTTTTAGAACTGTGGTAAAGATACACATAACAAAATTTGCCATCATAACCACTTTTAAGCATACAGTTCAGTGGCATTAAGTACAAACAAATTATTGCAAAACTACCACCAACACTTGTCTTCAGGACTCTTTTCATCTTGTAGAACCTGCAACTCTGGCCAAGCCTGGTGGTTCACACCTGTAATCTTAGCCCTTGGGAGACTGAGACAGGTGAGTTCTGGACCACCATGAGCTACATAGCAAGACCCTGTCTCAAACAAACCAAAACCCTGAAACTCTGTATCCATTAAATGATAATTCCTCATTCTCCCTTCCCACTGATCCCTTGAAACCACCATTCTGTGTTATGTCTCTATGACCTTGACTATTCTAGGTAGGTACCTCATACAAGTGGAATCATATAGTATTTGTCCTTTTGTGACTGGCTTATTCAACTTAGCATAATGTCCTCAAGGAACATCATGTTGCAACATTTGTCAGAACATCCTTCTTTTTAAAGACTGAATAATGTTCTGTTGTATGTATACACCATATTTTCTCTATGTGGAGAAGGGGGAAACACACTTTGCACAAGGGATTGCTTCAACCTATGGCTATTATGAATAATATTGCTGAACATGAGTATACAAGTACCTGTTTGAATTTCTGCTTTCAATTTTTTGAGGTATTTATCTAAGAATAGTATTATTGAGTCATATAGTAATTATATGTTTAATGTTTTGACCAACTACTGTACTGTTTTACATTCCCACCATCACATTCTGGTCAAAACTTGTAATTTGCTAGTTTTATTTACAATAGCCATCCTTATGAGTATGAAGGGGTCTTTTATATGTTTGTTATTTGCATTTCCATAATGAGTAGTGATATTGAGCATTTTTTCATTTGCTTATTAGCTATTTATACTTATTCTTTGGAGAAAAGTCTATTTAAGTGTTTGACTTTTTCTAAAAAATTAGGTTTTATAGTTGTTGAGTTGTTGGAATGCTTTACATATTCTGGATGTTGTAGCCTCATTTGTTTAACCTATCAATGGACTTTTAAGCTATTTTCTTTTTTACTATTACAAACAATTATGAAATAGATAACCTTGAACATATATCATGTTGAACATGGGAAGCTTATTGTAGCAAATGTGTATATTAAAAAGAATGATCTCAGGCCAAGTGTGGTAGCTCACAGCTGTAATCCCAGCTGCTTGGGAGGTGGAGGTTAGGAGGATTGTGGTTTGAGGCCAGCCCTGGCAAAAAGTTAGCAGACCCCATCTCAACAAAAAAGCTGAGTTGGTGGCATGTGTTTATTATCCCAGCTACTTGGGAAGCATAAGTAGTAGGATCGCAGTTCAGGCTGACCCAAGCAAAAATGCAAGACCCTGTCTCAAAAATAATCAAAGTAAAAAAGGCTGGAGGCAAGCTCAATTGGTAGAGAGCCTGCCTAGCAAGCTCAAGTACAGAGAGAGAGAGAGTTCAAGTAAACAACCAATTTTATGCTTCACAGAGCTAGAAAAAGAATAATGAGCCATACCCAAACTTAGTAGAAGGAAATGATGATTAGAACAGAAACAAGAGAATAGAAAAACTGTAGAAAAATTAATTAAAGCAGTGGTTTGGAAGATAGACAACATTGGCAAATTCTTAAACTAAGAAAAAAGACTCAAGTAAAATCAGAATTTAAAGTAGAGACATTACAACTGATGCAATAGAAACACAAAATATCAGAAAAGACTATAGTGAATAACAAATTGAATAAACTTGAAGAAATGGACAAATTCCTATAAAATACAGTCTACCGAGATGGAATCATAAATAATAAACAGAAAGTCTGAGCAAATCTTATAATTAAGATGGAGATTGAACCAGTAATGAAAAACATCCCAATGGGCTGGGGCATGGCTCAAAGAGTGCCTGTCCTAGCAAACATGAGGCCCCAAGTTCAAATCCTAGTACCACCCAAAAAAGTTTTTAAAAAAATCTCTAAACAAAGAAAAGTCCAAGACCAGATGGCTTCACTGGTGAATTCTACCAAGCATTTTAATTAATGTCATTCTTTCTCAGACTCTTCCAAAAAAATTAAGTAGGAGGGAGTACCTCCAAACTCATTTGATGAAGCCAGCACTACCCTGATACCAAAGTAAGGCAAATACATATCTAGAAAAGAAAAAAATAGGCCAGTATTCTTAATGAATATAGATACAAAAAGTGCACAACAAAATAGTATTCCTAATGAATATAGATACAAAAAGTGCATCAAAATACTAGCAAACTGAACATAATAACACACTAAAAGGAACATATACCATGACCAAGTGAGTTTATTCTTGGGATTCAAGGATGGTTCAATAAATGCAAATCAATTAATGCAGTGTACCACATTAATAGAATAAAAGATAAAAATTATATGTTCATCTCAGTAGATGCAGAAAATGTGCTTGACAAAACTCAACATTCTTTTATGTTAAAAACTCTCAATAGAAACTAGGAATAAAAATTAAGTACCTCAGTATCCGAAAAGTCATATGAGAAAAGGCAACAGTTAACATCATACTTGATGGTGAAAAACTGAAACCTGAAGGCTTTTCCTCTAAGATCAGGAACAAAGGCAAAAATACACAAGTGGAACTACAACAAATTTAAAAGTTTCTACATGGCATTTGATTTTTTTGAGGCTACTGTAAATGGAATTGTTTCCATATATTCCTTCTCAGTTTGTATCTTGTTGATGTATAGAAAAGCTAATGCTTTTTGTAAGTTGATTTTGTATCCTGCCGCCTTGCTGTAGCTGTTTATGGTGTCTAAGAGTTTTGGGGTAGAGTTTTTTGGGTCTTTAAGGTATAGGATCATATCATCTGCAAATAGGGATATTTTGACAGTTTCTTTACCTATTTGTATTACTTTTATTTCTTCTTCTTGCCTAATTGCTCTGGCTAGAAATTTCAGTACTATGTTGAATAGGAGTGGGGATAGTGGGCATCCTTGTCTCATTCCTGGTTTTAGAGAGAATGGTTTCAGTTTTTCACTGTTAAGTATGATGTTGGCTGTAAGTTTGTCATATATAGTCTACAATGTTGAGGTACATTCCTTCTATTCCTAGTTTTCTTAGAGCTTTTATCACAAAGTGATGTTGGATCTTGTCGAAGGCTTTTTCTGCATCTATTGAGATGATCAAGTGGTTTTTGTCTTTGCTTCTATTAATGTGGTGTATTACATTTATAGATTTGCATATGTTGAACCACCCCTGCATCCCTGGGATGAAGCTGACTTGGTCATGGTGTATGATCTTTCTGATGTGTTGTTGAATTCAGTTTGCCATTATTTTATTGAGGATTTTTGCATCGATATTCATTAAGGAAATTGGCCTATAGTTCTCCTTTTTGGAGGTGTCTTTGTCTCGTTTTCGGATGAGAGTAATATTGGCTTCATAAAATGAGTTAGGCAGTGTTCCTTCCCTTTCTATTTCATGCAACAGTTTAAGAAGGGTTAGTATTAGTTCTTCTTTAAACATCTGATAGAATTCAGCTGAGAATCCATCAGGTCCTGGACTTTTCTTTTTTGAGAGATGCTTTATTGCTGCTTCAATTTTGTTTTGGGTTATAGATATATTCAGGTGATTAATATCCTCTTGGTTCAGTTTTGGATGGTCATAAGTATGTAGAAATCTGTCCATTTCTTCATAATTTTCAAATTTGTTAGAGTATGGGCTCTCAAAGTAGTCTCTGGTGATTTCCTGAATTTCTGTGGTGTTTGTTGTTATCTCCCCTTTTGCATTTCTGATTTTCCTGATTTGGGTTTTTTCTTTCCTCATTTTAGTCAGGTTTGCCAGGGGTCTGTCAATCTTATTTATTTTTTCAAAGAACCAACTTTTTGTTTCATCAGTTCTTTGTGGGTTTTTTTGTTTCTATTTCATTGATTTCAGCCCTCAATGGCTATACTACCAAAAGCAATCTACATGTTTAATGCAATTCCCATAAAAAATCCCAATGACTTTCATCACAGAGATTGAAAAATCTACCCTAAAGTTCATTTGGAAACACAAGAGACCCCGAATAGCCAAGGCAATACTCAGCAAAAAGAACAATGCTGGAGGTATCACAATACCCGACTTCAAACTATATTAGAAAGCAATGGCAATAAAAACAGCATGGTACTGGCACAAAAACAGACATGAAGACCAGTGGAACAGAATAGAGGACCCAGATATGAATCCACACAACTATACCCACCTCATTTTTGACAAAGGGGCAAAAAAATATGCAATGGAGAAAAGACAGCCTCTTCAACAAATGTTGCTGGGAAAAGTGGTTATCCATCTGCAAGAAACTGAAACTAGATCCATGTCTATCACCCTGTACTAGTATCAACTCAAAATGGATCAAGGCCCTAAATATCAGACCCCAAACTCTGAAGTTAGTACAGGAAGGAGCAGGAAACACTCTAGAACTAATGGGTATAGGCAAGGACTTCCTCAATAGAACCCTAGCAGCCCAGCAACTAAGAGAAAGAATGGACAAATGAGACTTCATAAAATTAAAAAGCTTCTGCACAACAAAAGAAATGGTCTCTAAATTGAAGAGACCACCCACAGAGTGGGAGAAAATATTTACTAGCTACACATCAGACAAAGGACTGATAACCAGAATATACAGGGAACTTAAGAAACTAAACTCTCCCAAAGTCAATGAACCAATTAAGAAACAGGCAACTGAACTAAACAGAACTTTTTCAAAAGAAGAAATTCAAATGGCCAAAAAACACATGAAAAATGCTCACCATCTTTAGCCATAAAGGAAATGCAAATCAAAACCACGTTAAGATTTCACCTCACCCCTGTTAGAATAGCCATCATCAAAAACACCACCAACAACATGTGTTGGTGAGGATGTGGGGGAAAAAGGAACCCTTGTACACTGCTGGTGGGAATGCAAGCTGGTGCAACTACTGTGGAAAAAATTTGGAGGCTTCTTAAAAATCTGAACATAGATCTGCCATATGATCCAGCAGTCCCACTCCTGGGGATATACCCAAAGTAATGCAACACAGGTTACTCCAGAGGCACTTGCACACCCATGTTTACTGCAGCGCTATTCACAATAGCCAAGTTATGGAAACAACCAAAATGCGCCACTACTGATGAATGGATCAAGAAAATGTGGCATTTGCACACAATGGAATACTACTCAGCCATGAAGAAGAATGAAATCTTATCATTTGCAAGTAAATGGATGGAACTGGAGAACATAATTCTCAGCGAGGTTAGCCAGACTCAGAAGACCAAAAATCGCATGTTCTCCCTCATATTCGGTCTTTAGATCTAGGGCAAATACAGCAATGTTGTTGGAGTTGGGTCAAATGATAAGGGGAGAGTGCATACGGGAGGAATGGGGATAGGTTGAAAACCCAAAACATGAAAGTATTTGATGTCCCCACTCCAGAGGAGCTAATATAGTAACCTTAAAGCGACAGAGGTCAACATGAGAAGAGGATCAGGAACCAGTGTAAAGATCAGTTAGAGATGAACCAACCTGGGTTTAACACATTTGTACATGAAAGCAATGCTAGGAATCTGTCTGTATAGCTGTCCTTATCTCAACTAGCAAAAACGCTATGTCTTTCTTATTATTGCTTATTTCTACTCTTCAACAGAACTGGAGAAAAGCACAGAACAGGTTCTGCTTGAAAGCGAGGGGGAGGAGGGGAGAGGGTGGGGGCGGGGGGCAGGGAACAGAAATGACCCAAACAATGTATGAACATGTGAATAAATGAATAAAAAAAAGTTTGTACATGGCAAAGAAATAATCAACAGAGTGAAAAAGAAACCTAAAATTGAGAGTATATTTGTGAACCATATATCTGATAAGAGGTTAATCTCCAAAGTATATAAAGACCTCCTACAACTCAGTGGCAAAATAATAATAACCCAATTAAAATTGGGCTAAGGGGGCTGGCAGAGTGGCTTCAGTGGTATAGTGCAAATGTGAGGCCCTGAGTTCAAACTCCAGTACCAATTAAAAAAAAAAAGAATTGGGCTAAGGACTTGAGTAGACATTTGTCCAAAGAAGACATACAAATTGCCAGCAGGTAGATGAAGAAATTGTCAGTGTAACTAATGACCAAGGAAATGCAAATCAAAACCATAATAAGATACTACCTGTCATGATGGCTACTATCAAAACTGCAAAAGACAGCAAGCTGTTGATGAGGACATGGAAAAATTGGAACCCTTGTGTTTTGACTGAAGCTCATTGAATTTTATCATCAATTCAGTAGGTAGCTACTATTTCCAGCATGTACTATGGTCCCATAGAAGAAAGTCAGCAGGGATCCACCTGCATGAGTCTTCTTGGGTCACTTTACTTTCAGGGTTGGATTGCAAACCCAGCTTCAATGACACAACCGTAGTGTGAAAGTTTAAGAGATTTTTTAATACTTGCAGACCCTTGGAAGTACACTGGCGTTCCTGAAGGGCCCGCATATGGAGGTCAAGGAATACAGGTTGAAAGAGACATGGAAGTGACCCTTGGGTCAATGCTTTTATTGTACCCAGTGTGTTAAACTCAATAGGTTTCCTGTAGGAACCTTCAATTGCTTGGTTTTTTTTGTTTGTTTTGGTGGGACTGGAGTTGAATTCCAGGCTTTGCATTTGCAAAGCAGCTTCTACTGCTTGAGTCACACCTCCAGTCCATTTTGCTCTGGTTACATTGGAGATGGAGTCTCACAAATTATTTGCCCTGGCTGGCCTCCAAATGCAGTCCTCCCACCTTAGTCTTCCAAGTAGGTAGGATTATAGGCACGATCCAACAGTGCCCAGCTGAATTGGTTGGTCTTAAAAGCAGACAAGCACTGGTTCTCCAGGAGGTCATGCTGTGACTAAGAGCTGGTCACTTGAAGTTCCCAGGCAAAGATCTGAATGGTCAATTTAAAGGTGACATGGGGATCCCAGTCTGCTTAGCCTGAGAGATGACTTCAAGCTTTCATCTCTAGCCACCAGTTGAAGCCATTTGGGTGGGGTGTAGTATTAGAAACTGTCATGGATGTCTGAGCCCTGCTTTTGCTATGAGAAAGTTAAACTTACATTTAAAAATGGATTATGAGGAAATACAAAATTATAAGCACTCACTATACCTTAGACACTTTTGGTAGGAATGCAAAATGGTGCCGCCTCTGAGGAAAAGTATGGGAATTTCTCAAAAAATGAAAACCAGAATTACCATATGATACAGCAGTCTCTCTTTGTAGTAATTATCCACAAGAATCAACATCAGAATCTCAAATATTTGTACTTGCATTCTCATTAATAGTACTATTCACAATAGCAAAGATTTGGAAACAATTTAAATGTCCATAGATGAATGGATATAGAAGTTGGTATATGTGCAATTGAATATTATTCAGGCTCAAAAACAAAGAAATTCTGCAATATGTGATAACATGGATAACTTTGAGGATATTATACTAAGTGAAAATGCAGTTACAGACAAATACTACAGATTTTGCTTTTATGATGCATCTAAAATAGTCAAATTAATAAAATCAGAGAGTGGAATGGTAGTTTCCATAGGCTGGAAAGTAGTGGAGATTTACTAATCAATAACCACATAGTTTCAGTTAAGCAAGATAAATTATTAAAATCTGCTATGCAACATCACACCTATAGACAACAATACTGTATTATGCACTAAAAATTCGTTAAGGATAGATTTCATATTAAATGCTCTTGCCACAACAAAATGAAGTTAACGAAGTAAAAAAAAGTGATGCTATTCACATCTTCTTGTTTGTTTTTTGTGGTACTCAGGTTTGAACTCCATGCCTAACACTTGCTTAGGCAGGCGCTCTACCACTTGAGCAACTCCACCAGACTTTCACATCTTCTTTATAGGATGATTTTAGACTATTGATTTAACTTTAATAGTTATAGACCCTGGATATTTCTGCTTCTTGTTTATTCAGTTTGGGAAATTGTATTTTTCTACAAATGCATTTATGTTGTCTAAATTTTCAACTTTATTACTGTAAAGTTGTTCAAATAATTCTCTTGATATGCTTTATTTTCTTTCTCTCTTTTTTATTCCTTGTTTGTATTACCAGAGGTTCGCCCATTTTATTAGTTTTTTTCAAAGAACAAAATTTTGACTTTGTGGGTCCTTGCAATACATTTGCTTTGTATTTTAGCAATTGCTAAGTGTATTGATTGTTTTCTTTTAAAATGTTCTTTGAGTTTCTCTTGCAGTTAGTTCTTTACTAATTTCCAAGGTGGAAGAACTAATACTAATTTCTCAAGGTGGATGCTTAGCTTTTGAGTTTATAGTAGTATTTAAATGTATTTATTATATAACATATTTAATATAGTTTCCTCTGATTGAAGCTTTAGCTGTAGCCCACAATATTTCAAGTAAAATTTTATTTATGTTTAACATCTGTGGAGAAAACAAAAATTGTTAGTATAAAGCCTGTTGGAAATTATCAACCTATATGCACCCAATGTCAACGTACCCAATTTCATCAAACATACTTGAAGGATCTAAAAGCATATATTAACTCTAACACAGTGGTAGTGGGAGACTTTAACACCCCACTATAATCAATAGCTAGATCATCCAAACAAAAACTCAACAAAGAAATCCTAGATCTAAAACATATCTTAGATCAAACGGACCTAGTTGATGTCTACAGAACATCTCATCCAACTACTACACAATATACATTTTTCTCAGCAGCCCATGGAACCTTCTCCAAAACAGATCATACCCTAGGGCACAAGCAAGCCTCAGAAAATATAAGCAAATAATAATTATACCATGCATACTATCTGATCACAATGCAGTAAAACTAGAACTCAACAACAAATATAAAGACAAAAAACATGCAAACAGCTGGAAACTGAACAACTCATTGCTAATGAAAAATGGGTCATTGATGAAATAAAAGAGGAAATTAAAAGGTTCCTGGAAGTCAATGAAAATGAAAACACAACCTACTGGAACCTATGTGACACAGCTAAGGCAGTCCTGAGAGGAAAGTTTATAGCCATGAGTGCATATATTAAAAAGACTGAAAGATCTCAAATCAATGACCTAATGATACATCTCAAACTCCTAGAAAAACAAGAACAAGCAAATCCCAAAACAAATAGAAGGAGAGAAATAATAAAAATAAGAGCTGGAATCAATGAAATCGAAACCAAAAAACCATACAAAGAATTAATGAAACAAAAAGTTCATTCTTTGAAAAACTAAACAGGATCTATAGATCCCTGGCAAACCTGACAAAAATGAGGAGAGAAAAAACCCAAATCAGTAAAATCAGAAATGCAAAAGGGGAGATAACAACAAACACCATGAAAGTCCAGGAAAACATCAGAGACTACTTTGAGAACCTATATTCAAATAAATTTGAAAATCTTGAAGAAATGGACAGATTTCTAGATACTTATGATCATCCAAAACTGAACCAAGAGGAAATTAATCACCTGAATAGACCTATAACACAAAATGAAATTGAAGCAGCAATCAAGAGTCTCCCCAAAAAGAAAAGTCCAGGACCTGATGGATTCTCAGCTGAATTCTATCAGACCTTTAAAGAAGAACTGATACCAACCCTCCTTAAACTGTTCCATGAAATAGAAAGGGAAGGAACACTGCCTAACACATTTTATGAAGCCAGTATTACACTTATCCCAAAACCAGGCAACGACACCTCTAAAAAAGGGAACTATAGGCCAATCTCCTTAATGAACATTAATGCAAAAATCCTCAATAAAATAATGGCAAACTGAATTAAACAACACATCAAAAAGATCATTCACCACAACCAAGGAGGCTTCATCCCAGGAATGCAGGGGTGGCTCAACATATGCAAATCAATAAGTGTAATACACCACATTAACAGAAGGAAGACAAAAACCACTTGATCATCTCAATAAATGTAGAAAGAGCCTTTGATAAGATCCAACACCGTTTCATGATAAAAGCTCTAAGAAAACTAGGAATAGAAGGAAAGTACCTCAACATTATAAAAGCTATATATGACAAACCTACAACCAGCATTATACTTAATGGAGAAAAACTGAAACCATTCCCTCTAGAATCAGGAACTAGACAAGGATGCCCACTATCTCCACTCCTATTCAACATAGTACTGGAATTCCTAGCCAGAGCAATTAGGCAAGAAGAAGGAATAAAAGGAATACAAATAGGTAAAGAAACTGTCAAAATATCCCTATTTGCAGATGACATGATCCTATACCTTAAAGACCCAAAAAACTCTACTCAGAAGCTCCTATACACCATCAATAGCTATAGCAAGGTAGCAGGATATAAAATCAACATAGAAAAATCATTAGCATTTCTATACACTAATAATGAACAAACCGAGAAAGAATGTATGAAAACAATTCCATTTACAATAGCCTCAAAATAAATCAAATACCTAGGTGTAAACCTAACAAAGGATGTAAACGACCTCTACAAGGAAACTATAAACATTCTGAAGAAAGAGTCTGAGGAAGACTAAAGAAAGTGGAGAGATCTCCCATGCTCCTGGATTGGTAGAATCAACATATTAAAAATGTCTATACTGTCAAAAAGTAATCTATATGTTTAATGCAATTCCCATCAAAATCCCAATGACATTCATTAAAGAGATTGAAAAATCTACAGTTAAATTTATGGGGAAACACAAGAGGCCACGAATAGCCAAGGCAATACTCAGTCAAAAAGAACAACGCTGGAGGTATCACAATACCCGACTTCAAACTATATTACAAAGCAATAACAATAAAAACAGCATGGTACTGGCACAAAAACAGACATGAAGACCAGTGGAACAGAATAGAAGACCTGGATATGAATCCACACAACTGTAGCCAACTTATCTTTGACAAAGGCGCTAAAAATATACAATGGTGAAAAGATAGCCTTTTCAACAAAAACTGCTGGGAAAACTGGTTAGCAGTCTGCAAAAAACTGAAACTAGACCCATGTTTATCACCCTATACCAGTATTAACTCAAAATGGATCAAAGATCTTAATATCAGACCCCAAACTCTAAAGTTGGTACAGAAAAGAGTAGGAAATACTTTAGAACTAATAGGTATAGGCAAGGACTTTCTCTATGGAACCCCATTAGTTCAGCAACTAAGAGATAGCATAGACAAATGAGACTTCATAAAACCAAAAAGCTTCTGCTCAACAAAATGGTCGGGAGGGGGCGGGGGAAAGGGGGGAGAAATGACCCAAACATTGTATGCACATATGAATAAAAGAAAAAAAAAGAAATGGTCTCTAAACTGAAGAGACCACCCACAGAGTGGGAGAAAATATTTTTTTTTTACTGTTCCTGTCATCTTTTTTTATTGTTTTATTATTCATATGTGCATACAAGACTTGGGTCATTTCTCCCCCCTGCCCCCACCCCCTCCCTTACCACCTACTCCGCCCCCTCCCTCTCCCTCCCACCCCCTCAATACCCGGCAGAAACTATTTTGCCCTTTTCTCTAATTTTGTTGAAGAGAGAGTATAAGCAGTAATAGGAAGGAACAAGGGTTTTTGCTAGTTGAGATAAGGATAGCTACACAGGGAGTTAACTCACATTAATTTCCTGTGCATGTGTGTTACCTTCTAGGTTAATTCTTTTTTATCTAACCTTTTCTCTAGTTCCTGTTGCTTTCCTATTGGACTCAGTTGCTTTTTTTTTTTTCACCTTTTTTTTCATTTTTCTTTTATTATTCATATGTGTATACAAGGCTTGGTTCATTTCTCCCCCCTGCCCCCACCCCCTCCCTTACCACCCACTCCACCCCCTCCCTCTCCCCCCCCTCAATACCCAGCAGAAACTATTTTGCCCTTATTTCTAATTTTGTTGTAGAGAGAGTATAAGCAATAATAGGAAGGAACAAGGGTTTTTGCTGGTTGAGATAAGGATAGCTATACAGGGCATTGACTCACATTGATTTCCTGTGCGTGGGTGTTACCTTCTAGGTTAATTCTTTTTGATCTCACCTTTTCTCTAGTTCCTGGTCCCCTTCTCCTATTGGTCTCAGTTGCTTTAAGGTATCTGCTTTAATTTCTCTGCGTTAAGGGCAACAAATGCTAGCTAGTTTTTTAGGTGTCTTACCTATCCTCACCCCTCCCTTGTGTGCTTTCGCTTTTATCATGTGCTCAAAGTCCAATCCCCTTGTTGTGTTTGCCCTTGATCTAATGTCCACATATGAGGGAGAACATATGATTTTTGGTCTTTTGGGCCAGGCTAACCTCACTCAGAATGATATTCTCCAATTCCATCCATTTACCTGCGAATGATAACATTTCGCTCTTCTTCATGGCTGCATAAAATTCCATTGTGTATAGATACCACATTTTCTTAATCCATTCGTCAGTAGTGGGGCATCTTGGCTGTTTCCATAACTTGGCTATTGTGAATAGTGCCGCAATAAACATGGGTGTGCAGGTGCCTCTGGAGTAACCTGTGTCACAGTCTTTTGGGTATATCCCCAAGAGTGGTATTGCTGGAGCAAATGGTAGATCAATGTTTAGCTTTTTAAGTAGCCTCCAAATTTTTTTTCAGAGTGGTTGTACTAGTTTACATTCCCACCAATAGTGTAAGAAGGTTCCTTTTTCCAAGTGGGAGAAAATATTTGCCAGCTACACATCAGACAAAGGACTGATAACCAGAATATATAGGGAACTCAAAAAACTAAATTCTCCCAAAGTTAATGAACCAATAAAGAAATGGGCAAGTGAACTAAAAAGAACTTTCTCAAAAGAAGAAATTCAAATGGCCAAAAAACACATGAAAAAATGCTCACCATCTCTAGCCATAAAGGAAATGCAAATCAAAACCACACTAAGATTCCACCTCACCCCTACTAGAATAGCTATCATTAGAAACACCACCAACAACAGGTGTTGGTGAGGATGTGGGGCAAAAGGAACCCTTATACACTGCTGGTGGGAATGCAAACTAGTACAACCACTCTGGAAAAAAATTTGGAGGCTTCTTAAAAATCTAAACATAGATCTGCCATATAATCCAGCAATACCACTCTTGGGGATATACCCAAAGGAATGCAACACAGGTTATTCCAAAGGTACTTGCATACCCATGTTTATTGCAGCACAATTCACAATAGCCAAGTTATGGAAACAGCCAAGATGCCCCACTGTTGATGAATGGATTAAGAAAATGTGGTATTTATACACAGTGGAATACTACTCAGCCACGAAGAAGAATGAAAACTTATCATTTGTAAGTAAATGGATGGAACTGTAGAACATCATCCTGAGTGAGGTTAGCCAAGCCCAGAAGACCAAAAATCGTATGTTCTCTGTCATATGTGGACTTTAGATCAAGGGCAAACACAACAATGGGATTGGACTTTGATCACATGATGAAGCGAGAGCACATGAGGGAGGTATGAGGATAGGCACGAAACCCCCCCAAAAAACTAGATAGCATTTGTTGTCCTCAACGCAGAGAAACTAAAGCAGATACTTTAAAGCAACTGACCAATAGGAGAAGGGGACCAGGAAGTAGAGAAAAGGTTAGTTCGAGAAGAATTAATTTAGAATGTAACACATATGTACAGGAAAGCAATACGAGTAAACTCCCTGTATAGCTATCCTTATCTCAACCAGCAAAAACACTTGTTCCTTCCTATTATTGCTTATACTCCCTCTTCAACAAAATTAGAGACAAGGGCAAAATAGTTTCTGCCTGGTAGCGAGGGGGTAGAGGGGGACAGGGAGGGTTTGGGCAGGGGGAAAGGGAGGAGGCGGGGGAAGGGAGGAGAAATGACCCAAACATTATATGCACATATGAATAAAAGAGAAAAAATTTAAAAAATAAAGCCTGTTGGATTATCATAAAGGCCTGAAACTTTGAAATAACTCCAGGAAGTAGTAGGAGATTCACTGGAACATATAGGTATAGGGAACAACTTCCTAAGTAGAACTCAAAACGGCTCAGCATCTAAGAGAAAGAATGAACAAATGGAACTGCATCAAGTTAAAGAGCTTCTGCCCAGCAATGAAACAGTCACAAGACTCAAGAGACAGCCTACAGAATGGGAGAAAATCTTTGCCAGCTACTCATCCAATAAGGGACTAATATCCAGAATCTATGGGGAGCTCAAAAAACTCAGCCCCCAAATAGTCAACATCCCAATGAAGAAATGGACACATGAATTAAACTGAGACTTCTCAAAGGAAGAGGTATAAATGGCCAGTAAATATATGAAGAAGTGTTCAATTTCCTTGGTTATAAAAGAGATGCAAATCAAAACAACACCTAAGATTTCATCTCACCCCAGTTAGGATAGCCATATTCAAGGACAATAACAACAAATGCTAGCAATGATGGGGCAAAACAGGAACCTTTATCCACTGCTTGTAGGAATGAAAATTGGTACAACCACTATGGAAAGTACTATGGAGATTCCTCAAAAAGCTAAAGATAAAAAGATATACTTTTTAGAGTAGTTTTGAATTTGCAGAAAAGTGAGTGGGAATAGTAGTCTCATAGCATCATACAGATAATTTGAGTCCCTGTTCTTCACCCATTCCTCCCCCTGAACTAGCAACCACTGATCGTTTTTCTTTTTATCATCTCCATAGTTTTATCTTTTCTTGAGTGTCACATAATTACAATTATATAGTATACAAATTGGTTACTTTCATTTGGTAATATTTAATGTATTATATATTTAATATTTATTTTATGTAACATTTCTTTGAGGCTCTTTTTTTTCTTATCTACTGGGGATTGAACCCAGGGCCTTGTGCATGCTAGGCAAACACTTTTTTTTTTCTTTTATTATTCATATGTGCATACAAGGCTTGGTTCATTTCTCCCCCCTGCCCCCACCCCCTCCCTTACCACCCACTCCACCCCCTCCCGCTCCCCCCCCTCAATACCCAGCAGAAACTATTTTGCCCTTATCTCTAATTTTGTTGTAGAGAGAGTATAAGCAATAATAGGAAGGAACAAGGGGTTTTGCTGGTTGAGATAAGGATAGCTATACAGGGCATTGACTCACATTGATTTCCTGTGCGTGGGTGTTACCTTCTAGGTTAATTCTTTTTGATCTAACCTTTTCTCTAGTTCCTGGTCCCCTTTTCCTATTGTAGGCAAACACTTTTACCACTGAGCTACATCCCTAGCCCAGCTCATTTCTGCTTAGTGCTCAATAATATGCAATTATTTAAATGTCTCACAGTTTATTTATCTGTTTTATTTAGTGAAGAATATTTTGGTTACTTTCTGGTTTGGATACTTATGAATAAAATTTCTATAACCATTTGTGTGCAGGTTTTTTCATAGCCATAAGGTTTAAACTCATTTGGTTAAATACCAAGGAGTGCAACTGCTGAATTTGTATAGTAAGAGCATGTTTAGTTTTGTAAGAAACTGCCAAGCTGAGTTCGAAAGTAGCTATACCATTTTTCATTCCCACAGCAATGAATAGAGCTCCTTTTGCTCCACATCTCACCAATGTGGGATGCTGGTGGTGTTTTGAATTGTAACAATCCTAATGGGTGCTTAGTGGTATCTCGTTGTTTTGTATTTTCACAACCCTAATGATATATGATGTTAAGCATATATCAAAATAAGTATATGCTTATTTTCCATCTGTATGTCTTATTCAGAGAAGTGTGTTATTTTTGTTTTCTTATTATTTAGTTTTAAGAATTTATTGTACATTTTGGATACCACTCCTTCTCAGTTAGATGCTTTGCAAATATTTTCCCCAATATGTGGCTTACCTTGCATTCTCTCAATAATGTCTTTTTAAATTCTAATTTAGTTTAATTTTTTGGCACTGGGGACTGAACCTAGGGCCTTGTGCATGCTAGATAAGTGCTCTACCACTTGACCTACACTTCCATCCCTTTTTAAATTATATATATATATATATATATATATATATATATATATATATTTGAGACTGAGTCTCACTACATTTACCCATGTTGGCCGTAAACTTGAGATCCTCCTGTTTTCACCTCCCAAATAGCTGGGATTATAGGCATATACCACCATGCCTGGCCTTAATGATGTCTTTTACGGAGCAGAAAGTTTTTAATTTTTTTCTTTTGTTTTGTTTCTGTTTTTTTTTTTTTTAGAGATTCAGAATGCACAATGTTTAATCCTCTATGAACAGTGCGATTTAGGTCCTGTTCTGAAATAGGGGACAATCATCTTAATAATAATCCACTTAAAGATAATTGCATGTATTAATACATTATTTAAAATAGTGCTTTGCAAAGATTTTTTTTTCTTTTATTATTCATATGTATATACAAGGCTTGGGTCATTTCTCCCCCCTGCCCCCACCCCCTCCCTTACCACCCACTCCGCCCCCTCCCTCTCCCCCCCACCCCCTCAATACCCAGCAGAAACTATTTTGCCCTTATTTCTAATTTTGTTGTAGAGAGAGTATACACAATAATAAGAAGGAACAAGGGTTTTTGCTGGTTGAGATAAGGATAGCTATACAGGGCATTGACTCTCATTAAGCAGGGTCTCATTATGTAGCCCAGGTTGGACTTGAACCAGTGATCCTCTTGCCTCAGCCTCCCAAGAACTGGAATTATAGATATGCTCCACCTTGCTTGGATCAGAAGTTACTTTTTTTCAATTTTTAAAATCTAATTTTGTCTAGGTTTTTGTACATTTAATGGGTTTCATTATGACATTTCTATACCTGCATATAATGTACTTTGATAATATTCACCACCTCTATTGCTTTTCTGATTCCTCCTGTCCCCTCCCCGTCTTCTCTTTTCACATCACTAGTAGCCCCTCTTTTACTTACAGCCTCCCCTCCCAGCTAGATTCCACATTGGAGAGAAAACATGAAATATTTGTCTTTATGAAACTGGCTTACTTTGCTTAACACGATGATTTCCATTTCCGTCCATTTTCCTGCAGTGCTGCCTAAATCTCCATTGTGTATATACACCACTTTTTCTTTATTCATCATCTGTTGATGCCACCTAGACTTTTTCCATTGTTTGGCTATTGTAAGTAGTGCAGTAATAAACATGGGTGTGCAGGTGTCTCTATTGAATGCTGACTTACATTCCTTCAGATACATGCTCAAGAGTGCTAGAACAGGATCATATAGTAGTTCTACTTTTAGTTTCTTTAGAAACCTCTGTACAGATTTCCATTGTGGCTACACTAATTTACATTCCCAACAGCAGTGTATAAGGGTCCCTCCCCGCATACTGCCCGCATGCTTGCCAACATTTGTTGTGGGTTTTTTTATGATATTCATTCTGACTAGGGTGAGATGGAATCTCAATGTAGTTTTGATTTGCATTTTCCCTCAAAGCTAAGATATTGTACATTTAAAATGTATTTATTGGCCATTTGTACCTCTTTCTAAAACTGTTCAATTCGTTTGCCCATTTATTGATTATTTGTTCTTTTGATGATTAAATTCTTTAAGTTCTTTATGTATTCTAGATATTAATCCCCTATCAGATAGCTAGAAAAGATTTTCTCCCATGTGTAGGCTGTATCTTCACTTTGGTAATTGCTTCCTTTGCTGTACAGAAGCTTTATGTTTTCAATTAGGGAGACAGTTTTGAATAACCAAATTCAATACTCTTTTTATTTTTTGGTGGCACTGGGATTTGAACTTAGGGCCTTATACTTGCTAGGCAGGCGCTCTACCACTTGAGCCACTCTGCCAGCGCAGAAGCTTCTTAATTTATACAATCCCATTTGTCTGTTCTCTCTCTCTCTCTCTCTCTCTCTCTCTCTCTCTCTCTCTCTCCCCCTCTCTCTCTCTCTCTCTCTCTCTCTCTCTCTCTCTCTCTCTCTCTCTCGGTGGTACTGGGGTTTGAACTCAGGGCCTTGTGCTTGCTAGGCAGGCACTCTACCACTTTAGCCACTCCACCAGCCCTTTGTCAAATCTTGCTATTATTTTCTGAGCTATTGGGGTCCTCTTCAGAAAGGTGTTGCCTGTTCCTAGATTTTGAAGTATTTTACAAATGTTTTCATCCAGTAGTTTCAAAGTTGCAGCTCCTTCATTAAAGTCTTTGATCCATTTTGAACGGATTTTTGTACAGTGTGAGAGATAGGGATCTAGTTTCAGTCTTCTACATGTGTATATAGTTTTCTAACACCACATGTTGAAGAGGCAGTCTTTTCTCCAATGTGTGTTTTCCCTACCTTTGTTGAGAATCACGTGGCTGTACTGCATGGGTTTATTTCTGTGTCCTCTATTCTATTTCATTGGTCCACATGTGTGTTTCTGTGTCAGTACCATGCTACTTTTGTTATACGGCTCAGTAGTATAATTTGAAATCTGGAATTGTGATGCCTCCGGCATTGCTCTTTTTGCCTAGGATTGCTTTGGCTATTGGGGATCTTTTAGGCTTCTATGTGAATTTTAGGGTTTTTTTTTTTTCTATTTCTGTGAAGAGTGACATTAGAATTTTGATGGGGATTCCGTGGAATCGGTAGATTGCTTTCAGTACTACAGCCGGTTTCATAATAATAGTTCTGCTGATCTGTGAACATAGGAAGTCTTCTCTAGTGTCTTCTTAAATTCTTTTCTTCAGTGTCTTATAGCTTTTATTGTAGCGGTCTTTCGTTTCCCTGGTTAGGTTTATTTCTAGGTATTATTTTTGAGGCTATTGTGAGTGGGATTGTTTTTCTGATTTAGAAGTTTCTAATTTTAGTCCCACTTAACAATTTTTTTCTTTTACAGAACATGCTTTTAGTTTTCTCTAAAAAGGCATCACCAAACCTAAGGTCACCTAGATTTTCTACTACATTATCTTCTAAGAGGTTTTGTGTTTTTGTTTTGTTTTGTTTTTTGATGGTGGTGGTACTGGAGTTTTAACTCAGGGCCTCACATTTGCTAGGCAGGCACTCTACCACTTTAACCACTCTGCCAACCCTTTTTTGTGTTGGGTATTTTTGAGATAGCATCTTATCTTTTTTATTTGCCCAAGCTGGCCTCAACCCATGATCCTCCTGATTTCTGCTTCCCAAGTGCCCAGGATTACAAGTGTGAGCCACCAGCGCCTGACAAAGCACCGATTTTTTTGGTGGTGGTGGTGGTGATGGGTTTTTAGGGGGGATTAGCAGTACTGGGGTTTGAACTCAGGGCCTCATGATTGCTAGGCAGACACTGTACCACTTGAGCCACTCCATTCGTCCTGAAAGTTTTATAGTTTTGAGTTTTCCATTTAAATTATCATATATTTTAAATTAATTTATGTGAAAAATTTATGATGTGTGTTTAGATCCATTTTTTTGCACGTGGCCATCAAGTTTTTTGAAAAGAGTATCCTTAGTTTTTGTTTTACTTTTCAGCTTTACCCTTCTATTAGTGTGAAAATTATTTTTTCTGTTCTTTTAGTGGCTGCCCTAGAAAGTATAGAATCCTTTCTTTACTGTCCTCCATGGTTATAAATCCCTCTTTGCTGCACTTCAGTTAATTTATTGTTTTATCTTTCAGTACATTAATTTTGTCTTCGCCTATTGCTAATATAGTAGTCAGCTTGCTTATTATGTTTTCATTTAGGTTACTGTATTTTTCACTTCAAGAAGTTCCTTTTTTCAAAATTGTGAATTCAATTTCACGTCTTATATATAGTCTCTGTTTCCTATACTTCATCAATATTCAAAGAATCTAACAACTGTTGTGACAAAGGTAGTAACTTCTTATAGTGGATGCTAACTGGAAACATCAGTATAATTGTTATTAGTGTGTAATACTGAATTAAGTTACAACATATCTACTTTATTTCTGAGCACATCTTTTTTTAAACTTTGAAAGCATAGGTGTTTTATAACTAGTTTTTGATTGTTCTAGTTTCTGCATCTTGAGGATCTGCTACTGCTGTCTGTTTCTGATTATTCTCATTTATGGCACCTTTTTCCTAGAGTGCTTGGTTATTTTTTAATGTTTATAACTCATCACTCATGAAATTTTTGAGGCCTTAGATGAAGGTTCCTTCTCCAAGAAAGAATATCAATTTGTTCCTGCAGATGTTTGGGAAATATTTAAACTAAATTCATAGTTTTAGGTCTTTTGACCCCCCACACACATATAATTTGGTGCTATAAGTAAATGAGTCTACTTGTGTTACACCTTAGGGATCATTTCTCCCTACCTATAGTGCTACCTTATATTCAGTACCAAAGTTACTGTTTCTGTAGTCCCCTGGGCATGTGGGTAAGAGCAGATTTACTTCTGACAGCCTTAGTCTAACAGTATGATCCCATGGAACTTGATATCTATTCCCTGACCTAGTAAGTTCTATCAAAACTGCAGTTAACATTTGCCTATATTTGAAAATACGTACCAGATGAAAATGGCTCTACTTTTCTGTTTACCTCTCTGGATCCTCACTTTTCCTTAGATCTTGGCTTGGTAATTCCTTTTGTCTTGCCAGTTGCTCTTCCATTTTTTCCAAAAAAATATGTTACCCAACATTTTTGGTAGTTTTCAGGAAGAGGGTTATTCTGACATAGCTAACTCATCCTATCCAGAAACAAAACTATTTCTTTATCATTCTAAGAAAAGAATTCTTTAAAGACTTTTATTAGGTTCCTATCTTTTCTTTGTGGGTATCCATTATCCATTGTGACTATTTAAATGATATTAGTAAAATATGGTAAGGACTTGCCTATAGTTAAAACAGACTCAATGTTTCTCTTTTTCAGGCCAAAGAGGCAATGACAGAAGCTGAACAACAGGATCCTACAAACATTTTCACTCAGTTTTATATATTCAAGATTTCAGTCTTGGAGGACAACTCTGACAGAGGTATAAATGTTATTTGTGAGTTATATTTGGCTGTTAGAATAAAAAATACTCAAAATAATCCACAACAAAAAAAACATGCATTTTTAAGACAAGGGGATTGAATGTATTTTATGTGAAAAAGAAACTGTGGAAGCTTATATAACAGGAAAAAAACAACGAGTACCCATCTAGGGCTCTGATGTGGGACAAGACTGGGGAAGTCTTGTCGCTGTGTACTTTTTCATACTTTCTATCTACTCAGCAGTTTTAAAAGCTGGGGGAAGGGGAGATTACTATAAAAATTCACGTCAGTAAAGAACTATTCTCAAAAAAAAAAAAACTATTCTCAGAGGGCTGGAGATATAGCTCAGTGGTAGAGTGTCTGCCTAGTATGTGCAAGGTCCTGGGCTCGATCGCCAGCAATGCAAAATAAATAAAATAAATAAATAATCTTAGAAAATGAAGGTCTTCAGCATACCTTTTGACCCTTTTCACTTATTTCGGAGGTGATTGATAAGAGATTAGGCCTTGAAATGGAGTTAGTCTCCCCAAAATAGTGTTGGAATTGCAAATCTGACCCTCATCCCATCAGTGTCTTGTCCTTCTAGTAAGTTAAGCATACTTTCCTAGCTTGATTGTTGTGACTGCATACACACGTGTATCTTTAGTTACAGATATGCCTACACTCAGATATTAATCCTTTCAGCCTTCGAGGTAATTGAGCAAATCCTGAAACAGTCTGAGCTCCAGACTGGTTGCCATGTATTTATTTATTTTTTTTTGGTGGGCCTGGGATTTGAACTCAGGGCTTCATGCTTGCAAAGCAGGTGCTCTACCACTTGAGCCACTCCTCTAGTCTGGTTGCCATTTATGAAGAAAGTTGAGAAGCTTGAATTAATGGATCCAAACAGACCTTATACCAATTCAATAATGCAACTATTTATGAACTCTTACTATATGCAAGGGACACTGTTATTCACTCCAGAAGAAAAAAAAGATAATTTATTCCCAATCAAAATAATAAGATATACCTATGTAGCAATTAAGATACAGTAAATCGGAGTCAGCTTTGTATCAAGGTTAATATCGCTGTCATGTTCATCTTCAGTATTTTCATTAGAGAATTCTGGACATTTGTACTTGATCTCATGTTTAAGGATAAAATAATTTGAAATTTTTTGCCAGCAAAGTGGCAAAAAATAAGTTCCCTAGTAAACGATTTATTATTTATTAGTAAATATGTTTTACTATTTATTTTATTAAGATAAAATTATTTTACTTTTTAAATACAGCATCAGCTCAATCTTTCTATACTTTTAAAATTCATATTCATTTAGGATACATATAATAATATTTACTCTTGCCAGTATAAGGTTTTATGAAGCTTATATATTTTAGTAGTTCTGTGAGTTTGACAAATACATGAAGTCATGTACCCACCACAATCCAGATATAGAACAAAAACTTACTTCTGACCCCCTTGTTGTCATTCATTCCCATTACTTCCATCCCTGGAAATCACTGGTCTCTTTTTGCCTCTTCCAGAATGTCATATAAATTTTGGACTTGGCTTCTTTTACAGTGTAGTGACTCACTCATACTGTTATGTGTATTTATAGTTCTTTTTTATGAGTGAGTAGTATTCCAAAGTATGGGGAATGATGCTTTGTTTTTCCACTGATCAGTTAAAATATACTTTGATAGTTTCCAGTTTGAGTGGTAATGAATAAAGTTGTGGTAAGGACATATTTACAAATTTTATGATAAAATTTTCAGTTCTGTCGGGTAAATGTCTGAGAGTGGGATTATGAGGTTGTATGATAAGTATATGTTTAACTTTGTTAGAAATTGACAAGCTGTTTTGCAACCGGGTTATACAATTTTACATTCAAACCAGCTGTGCATGAGAGTTCCAGTTGATCAATATCCTCAGTGGAACATTGAATTGTCCACTTAAAAAACTCAGTCATTCTAAGACTGGGGGTAGAGCACTTGCTTAGCAACACAAGGTCCTGAGTTCAATCCCCAGTGCTGAAAAATTTTTAAAGCATTCTAATAGTTGAGCAATGGTATCTTACTGTGGCTTTAGTTAGCATTTCCATAATTTCTAATAGCTGACATTAAATTTTGCCCAGTTTTCTGTGGTACTTTTTAAAAATTGTTATTGAGAGTTCTTTAAGTATTCTGAACACAAGCTCTCTTTTTTTGAAAGTTTTTTTAATTGACAAAATGTATATTGACTATGTACAATATGATTTTTAAATTATGTGTACATTATGAAATGGCTAAAGCAAACCAATCACCATGTGCATCACCTCACACACTTATCACTTGTGTGATAAGAACACTTAAAATTTATTCCTATGAATTTAAGCATGCAAGAAATTACTAACTATTGTCACCATGCTATACAGTAGAGCTCTTGAACTTATTCTCCCTATCTGAAATTTTATATCCTTGACAATTTATATCCAATTCCCCAACTTCTCTCTCCCCAGTTCCTGTTAATCACCATTCTTCTCTGCTTCTGAGCTCAATGTTTTTAGATTCCACATATAAACGAGATCATGGGACAGTTGTCTTTCTGTGCTTAGCTTATTTTCTTGACATAATGTCCCACAAGAGGGGTTACATTGAATCTGTAGATTGCTTTGAGAAGTATGGACATTTAATAATACTAATTCTTCCAATCCTTGAACGCATGACATCTCTCTGCTTATCTGTGTTTTCTGCAATTTCTTTCATCAAAGATTTGTAATTTTCAGGGCTATAGTTGTCTCTCACTAGTAAGGTGCTTGCCTTAAATGCATGAGGCTCAGGATTTAATCCTTAGCACCACAAAAAGGCGCTCTGCCACTTGAGCCATACCCTAACACATTTTGCTTTAGGTTATTTTTTAGGTAGGATCTTGCTTTATGGCTGTACTGGGGTTTGAACTTGGGGCCTTGCTCTTACCAGGCAGCTACTCTACCACTTGAGCCCTACCTCCAGCAGGGTCTCACTTTTGCCTGGGGCTGGTCTCAGAGCATAATTCTACCTATGCCTCCCATGTAGTTAGGATTGCAGGTACACCCCACTACATCTTGTTGAGACTGGGTCTCACCAACTTTTTGCCCAGCTAGCCTTAAACTGTGGTCTTTCTGGTCTTTGTCCCCCAAGTAGCTGATATTAGAGATGTGAGCCATGGCATCTGACCAGTTTCAGTCTTCTGCTTGTGAATATTCAGTTTTCCCAGTACCACTTGTTAAAGAAGCTTTTTTCCGATGTATGTTTTTGGCACCTTTGTTGAAAATCAGATGACAATACATTTCTGGATCTTCTATTCCATTCAATTGGTCTACATGTCTGTTCTTGTTCCAGTACCATTCTGATTTTGTTACTATGTCTCTGTAGTATAGTTTGAAGTCAGGTATTGTGATACCTTCAGCATTGCTGTTTTTCTCTGGATTGCTTTGGCTATTCAGGATCTTTTGTGTTTCCATATGATTTTTAGGATTGTTTTTTCTATTTCTGTGAAGAATGTCATTGGAAGTTTGAATTCGTATATTGCTTTTAGTAATAAGGTATATTGCTTTTGGTAATAAGGAAATTTTAATATTTATTCTGCTGATCCATGAACATGGGATGTTATTCAGTCTTCTAGTGTCTTCTACAATTTCTTTCTTCAGTGCTTTCTACAGTTTTCATTGTAGCAGTCTTTAACATCTTTGGTTAGGTTTATGCTTAAGTTTTTTTTAAGTCTGTTGTGAATGGGATTGTTTTCCTGACTTCTTTCAGTTAGCTCATTAGAAATGTGTTATTTTCTAAATATATAAAATTTTCCAGAGAATGTTCTTTTATTGATTCTAAATTTAATTTCATTATAGTCAAAGATCATACCTTGTGTGGCTTGTGAATCTTTTAAATCTATTGAGACTTATTCTATGGCCCAGAATGTTGTCTTGATAAATATAACATATGCACTTGAAAAGAATATATATTTTGCTGGTATTGGGTTGAGTGTTTTTATAAATATCAATCAGGTCAAGTTGATTGATAGTGTTAAGTGTACTGTATTCTTGCTGACTTCCTACCTGTTCTAACTATTGACAAAATATTTAAATCTTTGACTATAAAGGTGAATTTGTTCATTTTTTCTTACAGTTTTACCAGTTTTTGCTTCCTATATTCTGAAATTTTATCATTGTGTAGATAAACATTTAGTGTTATGTCCTCATGATGAATTGATTCCTTTATCATCTTGAAATAACCTTCCATTGCTGGTAATCGTTCTTTGCTCTGAAATCTACTTTGTCTGACATTAATATAGCCACTCCAGATTTCTTTTGATTACCTTTACTATAGTATATATTATTCTAGCCTTTTGGTTTACTAACTTTGTCTTTATATTTAAAATGTGTTTCTTGTAGGTAACATATATTTGAAAGTTTTGTTTTGTTTTGTTTTACTTTTAATCTAATTTGACCATCTCTGCCTTTCAGTTGGTTCATTTAGTCATTTTTTGTGGTACTGGAGTTTGAACTCAGGGCCTCACACTTGCTAGGCAGGTGCTCTACCACTTAGGCTGGCTCTACCAGCCCCTAGGCACTTATTTTTTAGCGTGATTGCTAATATGGTTATACTTAAATTTAGCATTGGGTTGTCTTCTATTTATGTCATCTGTACTTGGTTGCCATTTTTCTTCTGGTTTCTTTTGGACTAAAGGCTGAAGATGTAACTCAATGGTAGAGTGCTTGCCTAACAGGTATAAGGTCCTGGGTTCAATCCCCAGCACTGCAAGAAAAAAAGAAGCAAATTTCTTTTAGATTAACTGAATTTTATGATTATATTTATCTTCCTCTTGGCTTATTAGATGTAACTCTTAGGCGGAGGCTGTGGCTCAAGTGGTAGAGTGTCTACATAGATGTAACTCATTATTTATTTGTTACTTACTGTCAATAATACACATTTGGGCTGGAGGTGTGGCTCAGTGGTGGAGCATCTGCCTAGCGAGTGGGAAACCCTGAGTTCAAACTCCAGTACCACTAAAAAATACACATTTAACATAATCATCTACTTTTAAGACATATAGTACAATATAATGCAGCAATTCCTTTTTAAACTTTGTTCTATATTATATTACATTTTATGGATATGCCAAAATCTATTCAGCCCATCCACTGTTGATGGAATTTAGGTTCTAGGTTCCATATTTTATTCTTATAAGCAAAGCTGGATGAACACCCTTGTATGTATTTGTTTACTTTTGTAAACATATCCATAGGATAAATTCACAGAAGCACACTTACTCAGTTGGGTGTTTTTCTGATACTCAAATCCTCCTTGACAGTTTATCAACTCATATGACTTTATGCATCTTAACTTGCAGTCTAAGAACATTAAAGTTCTTAAAATGAATTCAAAATTCATTGTGGTATAATTAACAACAGATAAGAATGTGGAAAGAAAAGTAAAAAAAAGACGGGTAAGTATTAAGTTTGATAAAAATTCCTCATGTTTTTATTGCATCCTTGTTTTTCAGCTTTGCAGGCACTTGCTATTTTAGAGACATTATTAACAGATGAAGAACTGAAAGACAGTGAATTACGTGCAAGTGGAAGTTCACCTATCTCATTCCTAAATTTAGCTGCTCAGTTTGCTCTAGAGGTAATTCATATGTATCAATTTACTAGACTTTTGTCTCTTTTCTTTTTTTTTGGTGGGCCTGGGGTTTGAACTCAAGGCTTTGCACTTGCAAAGCAGGCACTACCACTTGAGCTACAACTCTAGTCCATTTTGCTCTGGTTATTTGGAGATGGGGGTCTAGCAAACTGTTTGCCCAGGCTGGCCTCAAACCATGATCCTTCCTATCTTAGTCTCCCAAGTAACTAGGATTACAGGACCTGGCTTCTCTTAGTTTTTGAAAGACATTTAATAGAATCACCATCAGTTAGGCATATGAGAGCCCTTCCTTCACTTTTTGTTTGGCCTCACATTTTCACACCAAGCTTGGTTACATAATTGCTTTATTTCTCTTCATTTTTATAACGCAGACTAAAGTAAATGAAACAAAGTGATGGATCACATTTGTACTTAAAATAATAGAAAAAAATAAACATAGCAAAACATTAATTTTTTAAAGAAACTCCAGATTTATAATGTCCTACCAGGGACTAGAGATAAAGCTCAGTGGTAGAGTGCTGCATAGCATGTGCAAGGCCCTGGGTTTGATCCCCAGCACTGAAAAGGAGAGAAGAAAAAGAAAATAAAGAACTCTATAGGATCTAAAAATATGTATCTATTTGGAAATTTATCTTTCTCATCAATTTAAACAAAATTAAATTCTGTGTACCTATTTAGTTCATAACCACAAAGCAATTATTAGTTTAGATTGTACCCCTGTTTTTCACTTGCAAAATTTTGGTTTCAGTAATGTTACAGGATTAGAAAAAGCACAGTAGCAGCTCTGGAACTCTTGGACTGGATTGGAGTACTGGCTCTGCCACTGAGTGCCTGACGTCTATTTTAATTTTATCATTTGCTCAATAAAGATCATACCTACCTTGAGATTATTATGAAAATTAACTGAGAGGATGACTTGAAAATGTGATTTGTAAACTATGAAGCATGATTTTCTTACTTAAACTGCTTTAGCTTCTGATTCTTTCTCATATATGAAAACCATCTTTCTGCTCAGAATTACAGTTCCATAATCTTCGACTAGCTCTCTTCTGCTTGTTATATCAAGTGTAAATTTACAAACCTTCCTTTAAAAAGATATTTTCCAATGGATTTCTTACTATAGAATTTCTCTCATTTCCTTCTCCTCCCTATCCTGTACAAATACATTCTGTGCCTGTATCTGCCAAGTAATTATCTTTCTTCAGAAGTTCCTTTATTTTTTTTTTGACACAGGGTCTCACTATGTCATCCAGGCTGGCCTTAAACTCATGATCCTCCTGCCTCAGCCTCTTGAGAGTTGGGATTACAATTGTGTGGCACCATGTATGGCTTCTTCTTCGGAAATTCAGTTACCTTACTCACTAATATCCAAAGACCTGTCATCCAAACTGTATTTAGCAACTACTTTGGGCAAGACATCGGTCTAGGTGCTACAAATATGGTCCTCAAAGGATCTCCAAAATCAGTTTGAACAGATAAGCCATACACTAGCAATGTTACACAGTATATAGGATAATGACCAAATAACTAATATGCATGTTAAAAATTATTGAATGAGCTGGCAGAGTGGCTCAAGTGGTAGAGTGCCTGCTTAACAAGCACGAGGCCCTGAGTTCAAAAATCTTAGTACCACCAAAAGGAAATTACTGAAATTCAGAGGAAGAAGAGAACACTGAGAATAGGAATTGATTTGGCAGGTCTAGGTTGGGGTTTGAAAAGGGTAGCAATTTAGATATTTAAGAACATTTTTTTAAAGATGTGATGATATAAACGAGACATGAAAAAAGGAATGTGATTGGCTTGAGAGACACTGTTACTTGGTTAGAATGACAGCGGGCTTAATTCTCCACCATTCTAGATCTTGTGCTTAATGTAACAGTGGTTTGTATTGTTATGATGATGCTATAGAGGAGAAGTATAAGATAAAGTACAATTGTTTGCTGTTACCAGATTGTATAATACTTTTTTCATTCTTTCTTTTTTGGCAGTACTAGGAATTGAACTCAGCACTCAATTTGAGCCATACCCCCAGTCATTTTGGTTTTAGTTTGTTTTTCAGATAGGGTTTCTTACTGTTACTCAGCTGGCTTTGGTTGGGACCACAGGCATGCACTACCATACCCAGCTTGTTTTTGAGAAAGGGTCTCACTAACTTTTGCCCAGTCTGGCCTCAAACTGCAATCCTTCTAGCTCCACCTCCCATGTAGCTGGGATTACAGGTGTGTGCCCCATCCCCAGAAATACTTTTTATTTTTTAAATAATAAGGAAACTTTGGTATAATGTATATAAAAACAGTTCTTTGAAGCCACGCATGGTGGTACAATGCCTGCAATCCTTGCACTTTGGAGGCTAAGCTAGGAGGACTGCAAAATTCAAGGCCAGCCTAGGCCACCTTATGAGACCCTATCTCAAAAATAAAAGCAACAAAACAAACAAGCAGTACTTTGGGAAGATAATTTTGACTGTGCCTGGGAAACTGAATAAGGAGAAATTAGAAGCAGGACAGGATAGAGACAATATTAATAATCTAGTTTTAAGGTGATAAGAGACTAAAAAGGGTAGTAAGAGAAGGATATTAAGCATGTGAACGCAAGCTTTCTCTTCTTTTAAAATAAGCTACTTTGGGCTGGCAGAGTGGCTCAAGTGGTAGAAAGCCTACGTAGCAAGTGTGAGGCCCTGAGTTTAAACCCCAGTACTGCTAAAAAAAATAAGATAAAAATAAGCTATCTTATCTTTCAGCCCTTTTACACAATTCGTCCTAAATGACCCCTGAAAGAGGTTCTGAAAACTAGTTAGGAAAAGAGCTTCCACACCTTCCCACCACCATCACGGCACACACACCATTAATCATGCCATATAGTCTGACTTGCTCCTTCCTAAAGCTGATTTCACCTCTTGCCTTTTCTCTCTCATTGACAACTTTTTGTTCTCTTTTATTGGGTCATTCCTATAGCATATAAACAAATTTAATTATCCCATTCAAGCAAGCAAAAACTAAAAACCCTTGACCACCTCTCAACCAACCACTGCCCAATTTATTTTCTTCCCTTTGTGGGAAAACTCTGTGTTATCTGTACTTATTGTCTCCAGTTCCCTTCCTCCATATCTCCTGAACCTTTTCCAATCACACTTTTGTCAAGGTCACCAGTGACCTCTCTATCATAAATTGCAGTGGTTAAATCTCAGTCCTCATTGCATTTTACTAATCAGCAATAGTCAACACAGTTGACCCTTCTTGCTTCTTTGAAACACAGTTGGCTTCCAGGATACCACATCATCTTTGTTTTTTTCCTACCTCATGAGTCACTCTAATTTCATTCTCCTTTGCTGGTTCTTCTTTTCTTTTTTCCTGGTCTCCCTGTCAAGTGGTGACCTTGGTAGAGAAGGTGTTGGGGATTTGAGAAGCGAGGATAAGGTATAAACTAATTATCCAAGAGGCAGGAAAGTAGAAGACTAGGGTAGTGTGATATGCTTGCCTGTAACATTAAGGCTTTTTGATGCTATTTTAAAATAAAGCAAATAGTTATATGGATTTTTTTCTGCCACATTCTGCTGAATGGGTACTGGCATAAAAGTCAGTAGAATGTTGGACTTAACCAGACTTGGAGTTTTTCCAGATGAATACAATTACTTAAAACAGGGGCAAGAAAATTCAGGAACAATGGAGTTCCAAAATCAATCCTTATGGAATTTAAACTGAATGTGGAGGAAAATATTAAGAGGATGGGAAAGAGTAAAAAATTGAATTGGTAGCACCAATGAGTTGGAAGTGTTACTTCAGTTGAAGGATTGCTGGAGTCAGGGAGTGAGTTGGGAAGGTAAGAAACAGTGGTTAGAAAGTGCAGTATATGAAACGGAGAACTGGGGTGAGAGGATAGGATAAGAAAGTAAGGCATCTGGAGCACAAAACTTCAGGAAGCACTCACTTTCAGGGTCATACAACTGCAGGCTTGGTACTTTCACTATCCTAAGAGTGTGTGCCTCCTTAAAATAGTGCATTGTAGGTGCTTCACTCACCTCTTTAGGCTTACCATCTGTTTCTCCCTTTCTTAACAATAGACTCAAATAGAGACATTCCCATAGAACATATAATCTGGCTGGCTTGTCGATCCTGATTCTATGTTAGCTCAGATAGGACTATTGAAATGTCTCTGCTCACAGTTTCTGTGGCATAAGGTATCAAGACTTAACAATTCATGGAAAAATTTGGTCATATTTTTCATTCATAAAACTCATTACCTCCTGATGATTTGAAAGAAAGCTCTATTCAAGTTCTTGATTGGGGATAACTTTCAGAGAAATATCACCAATCTCTGCTTTCTTTGCTTGAACAAGGCCTCTGTAATAGTGTATCTCTACCACATTTTTGCTTTTTATATTTGCAACTGGAGGTAATATATTGTTTCAACTAAATTTTGAGGGGAAATAATCCATGACTAAGATAACTTACTTTTTCATAACACACAATGTACTCAAGCACATATAAGTTTCACTTTTTTTTTTTTTTGGTGGTACTAGGGTTTAAACTCAGGGCCTCAAACTTGCTAGGCAGGCACTCTGCCACTGGAGCCACTCCACTAGCCCTTTTTTGTGTTGGGTATTTTCCAGATAGGGTCTCCAGAACTATTTGCCCCGGCTGGCCTTGAACCTCAATCCTCCTGATCTCTGCCTCCCAAATAGCTAGGATTACAGGTATGAGCAATGCTCCTTTTTTAAAAAATGGTACTGAAATTTAAACTTAGGGCCTTATGATTACTAAGTGCTTTACCACCTGAGTCATGTCACCAATCCCTTTTGCTTTAGTTATTTTTCAGATAGGATCTTGCACTTTTTGACCAACATTGGACCACAATCCTCATACCTATTGTGGCATAACTGGGATTACAGTTGTGTACCACCATGCCAGCTTTGTTTGAGAGGGGGTCTCTATAACTTTTTGCCTGGACTGACCTCAAAACTATAATCCTCCTGATCTCTGCCTCCCCAGTAGCTGGGATTACAGGCATGAGCCACTGTAACCAGATAAGTTTCACTCTTTCTTTACAGGCTGTATGAATTAATCATAAGGAACTCAATTTTTTTAAAGATGAGGCATTTGGAAATCTACATAGTGACCAAATATTTGATATTAAGAATTTATTAACTTTTAGATGTGATAATGGTAGTGTGATTATATTAAAGGATTCCTTATCTCTTAAAGATACATTCTTGAAATACATGTGGATGAAATGATACAATTTTTGCCTCAAAATAATATGGGAGGAAAAGTAGGTAGAGAAATCACAGGAATAACATGGATGATGACTTAAAATAATTATTGAAGCTGAATGATAGACCCATGGGGATTCATTATACTTGTCTTTTAATATTTAAACATCTTGAAATTGTCAACAATAAAGTCCTTCTTTTAAAAAAGAAGGAAAGTCAGAGACCAAACGGTCATAGCTAATTGATTTGTAAGAGCTCCTTGAAGGCTAACACTTACTTGTATTTATCTTTTTATCTCTGGGACATAGGACAGTATCTGACACATAATTGCTACTCAATTTATGTAAATAAGCACATATCAGTTCTTTAAAAAATACATGGAAATGTCACAGGAAACTCCCTGTGTAGCTATCTTAAACAAACAATTGTCATTGTAATTGTAGTGTCCAGTCAAGCGCCACTCATTAATACCAATTTGGAAGTGGGGTACAGGATGAGATCACGTCTGAATTAGTGATAAATTATAAGACATTTAAAATATATACCTTTATTGTTTCTAAGTAGATAGAGAACATCTTCTAGTAGTTTTTTTCAGGTAGAGGTTAACACTTGACATAACAAAAATAAAACTAACTTGTAAAAAATTAAAGAGCATAATTCAGTGAGCAAGGCCAAGAGAATTGAAGTTTAGTTTTGGTTGTCACTAACTTCTAGTTTTTATTAGGCAATGGCAATGTATTTAGCTTCTCTAAGCTGCATTTTCATCATCTATGAAATTCAAAATTCTGAACTATAATTTTTAAAGTTCTTTTTTGTTTTAAAATTCCTATCATTTTTGGATTATCAGTATTTGCCTAACCAAAGTAAGATTTACCCTCACAAGGAGGATTCCAGGTTCATGGCCAGCCTGGGCTGCATAGTAAGTTCAAGGCCAGCCAAGACTACATAGTGAGACCCTTTCTCAAAAAAAATATATCTGCAAAAGCTAGTAGTGTTCCTGAAATGCTTTCTGTATTAAATAATACTAGAGTCCTTTCTGATAAGTCCAGTCTTATAGTACCTTCTACCTTATTTCCTCTAAACTTTATTAGTTGAGTTTGTCAACACTTCTGTATTCACTCCTTTATTTAGGGAAAATAGGTTTTTATTCTGTTATATTTTCTTTTTGTTTTATTTAAGATTTTTAAGGCAGTTTCTGGCTGAGTATGAAAGGCTGAAATTATTAGTAATGACTGACTCCAGTGAATGACTGGGAATGAACTGCTAGGGTAATTAGGAGAATAGAATTTAAGGAATTGGGAGGCTAAAATATCTGGAAAATTATCTACCTATGTATTGAAAATGCCAAGAAAATAAGACTGGAATAATTATTGGAGAAAATAACTCAGAAATAGTTCTCACCAACAAATGAGAGATCACCTGAGACCTGATAGACCACAGCAACATTGAGGGATAGTGGGTGATATAGATGGTATTAAGAAATTCAAAGTGGGAGCTGGGCCTGGTGGCACACAGCTGCGATCCCAGCACTTGAGAGGCTTAATCAGGAGGATGGTGAGTTCTAGGCAAGCCTCTGCTATATAGTGAGACCCTGTCTCAAAAAACAAAAAGAACCAGGTACAGTGGCTCACACCTGTAATCCTAGCTACTTGGGAGGCTGAGATTGGGAAGATCGTGGTCCGAGGACAATCCAGGGAAGTAGTTTATGAGACCCTATCTCCAAAATAACCAGAGCAAAATGGACTGGAGGTGTGGCTCAAGTGGTAGAGCTTCTGCTTTGCAAGTGTGAAGCCTTGAGTTCAAACCCCAGTCCCACCAAAAAAGAAAGAAAGAAAAAGAAAAGGAAGGAAGGGAGGGAGGAAAAGAAAGAATTTCAAATTGGAGTTTTAGGGAAGACAAAGGGAGGATAATTTGAAAATAGCAGTGAGAGGACACCACTCCATCTCTAGACCTAGGAGTAGAAGGACAACGAGGGCAATAGCAGCCACCACTTGAGAGGGCTTCTGTGTAAGCAGTATCCTTGGCAGAAACCTACATTTCCATTAGAGCAATAATGTGGAGGGGACTTTCAAAGAAGACATTGTTTGTCTACAAGACAGAAATTCTCTAAAAGAATTTCTGGACTGAATTTCAAAGAGCATAGTGGAAGGGTTGGAGGAGCTGGGGAGGGATGAGAAAGGGACAGAAAGGAGGATGCACAGAGCCTTTGGGGGATTAGAGTGCTGGAAATGAGGTGGTCTGACAGTTTGGGGTTCTTTTGATTACTGTTATGAAACAGAGAAAATGAGCACAGTAAGATTAGTCTGAGTGGATTCAAGGCAATAGTAGCAAGGTTGTGATCATGGGTGAAGGGATGTGTTTCTGGGGCTAATACGAACCTGCTTTATGTTTGTGTATGTACATGTGAATAAATGAAATAAAAGAAACAACTCATATCTTCAACCTTCCATCCTATGGTAGCTCTTTTAAGACTACAACATGAGCATGTTCATATTTGTGGCTAGTCCTTAATGGGCAGGAATATAGATAACCTATTGCAACTATCACTTTAGGATGCAATTTAACGTACTTTAATTGTTCTTTTTAGAATGGACAACAAGTTGTGGCAGGAAAAGCTTTGGAATATTTAGCTCAACATTCAGAAAAGCCACAAGATGCACTTGCAGCTTTAAAGTAAGGAAATCACATTCTGTGAGAGTAAAAGGATTTCCTATGTTCATCTTACTCTTGATATGTAAACTTTGCCAAAATAGTGCTGAGGAGATTGATGCCTATAAGAACTGTTAACCCAGGTGCTCAAAGTTAAAAAAAAAAAAGATAACAGTTGAACTTTCCCCTTCTCTCTTTCTAGGAAGGAAAATGATTTGTTAAAATGGATTGTATGTATGTATGTATGCATGCATGCATGCATGTATGTATGTATTGTATATGATGCATATAATAGTGATGGGGAGATTGGGTCCTGATAGCTACTGTAGTTGTGACTGAGAAAATGTCTAGTGCGAAAAATGGGAAAACAGAAGGATTATAGAGTGTTTCTGCTCTTTAACTATACTTCAGGCCACACCTCCAAAAGGAAGTGGAGTCACAGAAATAAAGGTGTCAGAAGGAGTTGAGATACTTGCATACCTTCAATCAAGTAAATATCTAAAATAATTCAAAACACAAGTTATTTCTTAAGAAATTCTTTCAAGTAGTGAAGCTACCAAGTACTTTATATCAGTTTGTCTTTATGATTCTAGATCCCTTTAAAGAATAGTGATCCTGTTTGATGTGGGACCCAAAGACTAGTTCTAGGTTCTTTTATAGAAAGAAAAATATAAAGAGATACACACCATACCTGATGTTCTAGTGTGATTTGAGGAAATAATATTTACTGTGGAACTGTTTAACATTTTGTTATAAGCAACAGTTTTGTTTTAAAATTATTAAATTCTGCTTTGAAAAGCACAAAATTGGTATGTTTTCACTGCAACCATTAAACCAATATAAAGATCTATAAATAAAGTAAGATTAATCTCCTACTTACCCTTTCTTTTCTCAGTTCTACCTCCTGAGGTCATCAAGGCTAATAACTTTGTATATATTCTTCCACATGTTTCTTCCTAAGAATCACTTTCTATGTTATTTTATTATACAGGTGTCAGTTTCGCCTTGTTCTTCCAAAAGTTTCTCAAATGCCAGAATCTGAAAATAAGTAAGTTATTTCAACAGAAGTGGTGTATTCACTATTAGAAAAATCATAGTAACTTTCAATAGAAACTTTATACTGAGAGATGGATTGTGTAGTGGATAAAATTAATATAGGCTTTGGGGCCAGTCTTCCTGAGTTCATGACTCAGCTATTTATTAGGTATGTAACCTTGGGCAAGTTTCTTAACATTTCTTGACTTCAGTGTCTCCATCTGTAAAATGGAAATAACAGTATATGCCTCATGGAATTGCTGTGATTACTCAGTGAATTAATACACATAAAACATAAAAGATTTATGAGATCTGAAGAGAAACCATGGTATAAGTAAATACATGAGAGTGCCAGGAACTTTGTAAGTCCTCACTAATGTTATATATGCTCTGATTATAATTTTGAATCTTTTTCCCCCTAACAGTAGACTAAAATAGACATCTCCTACATTCTCATAGGACATATAACCCAGCTGGCTTGTTGATTCTGATTCTATGTCAGCTCAGATATGACTATTGAAATGTTTCTGCTCAGTTTCATGGCATAAGGTATCAAGACTTAACAATTCATGGAAAATATTGGTCATATTTTTCATTCATAAAACTCATTACCTCCTGATGATTTGAAAGAAAACTATTCAAGCTCTTGATTGGGGATAACTTTCAGAGAAATATCACCAATCTCTGCTTGAACAAGGCCTCTGTAACAGTGTATTTTTCCTGTGCTTTTACTTTTTCTACTTGTAACTGACAGTAATACATTGTTTCAGCTAAATTTTAGAGGCAATATCTATGACTAAGATAATGTTGGACTTATAACTCACTTTATTATAATACCCAATTTACCCAAGCATATATGATAAATTTCACTATTTCTTCACGGGCTCTAGGAATTAGTCAGAAGGAATTAAAATTTTTTTAGAGATGAGGCATTTGGAAATTTGAATAATGACCAAGTATTTGATATTTTCTCTTAAAGGTGTATTCTTGAAATACGTGCGTATGGCATGATATAATTTTTGCTTCAAAATGATGTGGGAGGAAACATACATAGAAATATCAGTGGAATAAGATGGATGATGAGTTAATAATTACTGGGTGATTCATTATACTTGTCTTTTAACATTTGGATGCCTTTGTAAATTATCAACAATAGAGTTGTTTTTTTTAAAAAGAAGTCATAAACCAAAGTTTGATGGTTCCAGATGGTAAGAGCTCCTTGAAGGCTAGGTCTAGGGTCTATGTATATTTATCTTTTTTTTTTTTTTTTGTGGTGATACTGGGTTTGAACTCAGGCTCTCTCACACTTGCCAGGCAAGCGCTCTACCACTTGAGCCACACTCCCAGCCCTTTTTGCTTTAGTTATTTTTGGAATAGGGTCTCATGTGTACAAGCCCAGGCCTATACAGCAGTCTTTCTATTTACACTTCCCACATAAGTAGGATGACAGGCACATGCCTTTAATCCTGGCTGTTGGTTGAGATGGGGTCTCACTAACTTTTTTTGCCCAAGGTGGACTCAAATCGTGATCTTCCTCATCTGCACCTCCTCAGTAGCTGAGATTATAGGCATGAACCACTATGCCAGCTGTATTTATTGTTTTATCTCTAGGACCTAAGACAGTATCTGACACATAAATGCCACTTTATTTTTATAATCTTTAAAATACAAATCAAAATATATTTTATTACATCTCACTTTAAGAAGCTCATCATTCTTCTTAATACAAGGTTAGCCAATATAGATACTTTAACATTTTCTTTTTTAAAATGATATATCTTCCAGGCACCAGTGGCTAACGTCTCTAATCTTAGCTACTTGGGAGGCTATAGAAAATATCCTGGAGCAGAGACTGGGCATGGTAATGCATGCCTATAATCCTAGATACTCAGGAGGCAGAGATAGGAAGATAGAGGCCTGAGGCCAGCCCAGGCAAAGTTAGCTTGAGATTCTATCTGAAAACAAATTAAATACAACAACAAAAAAACAACCAAACAAACAAACAAACAAAAAACCTGAGTTTTTGTGTGTTTGAAAGAAATCTAAGCCAGATAAAAATTGTTTTGCTGTAACAGGTAGAAAAATCATGTTTCATCTAGGATTCTAACAAAGACTCTGCCACGGATTTTCACAAAATATGTTTTGAAAATGGAAACATTAATGTGCAGAAGTCTTGTCTGTCAGATAGCTGTCATAGTGTCCAAGGGTATAGTCAATGGATATGGGGTTGTTCTCACGGCTTGGTGACCCCTCTCATTGTTCTAAGTACAATCTCCCCACCCAGTGTATACTAAGATCACCTGCTCATCAGTCATATTTCTCAGAGAAAAAGTCTACACACATTTTCTTTTAACTCTTTAAGGGATGACCTTTAGAAAATTACTATTTGGCTTCTCTATCAGTTCCAACTGGAAATTTTCTTGCAGTTATAATATGAAGGAATATGCTATATTAAAAAAAGTTTCCACTCAAACTGAAAATAATACCCTCTCGTTGAGTAAATCATGCCCCCATTCACTCAGTTCGACTCCTCGAATCAAAGCATGTGACTCTGTACCCAGACTTTTGTGTGAGGAGTCACATCCCAGTTGTCTCCATTTTTGATAGGCTACCAAAATCTAAAGAATATCTTAGGCTGTGCAAAAAGCCTGTGTAATTGGAGATAGCCCTTTCAAGAGAAAGTTAGAGCACAGAGAAAAATTCCAGAAAGCATGTGGGTCCACGCAATCTGTTCATCCAGGCAGCCTTGAGATATGGTGTCATCTGTGGGGGCAGAAATGTCTGTACTTAACTGGGCTTCATCGGTATGACAGGTATGATTATTTGAAAATACCAGCCATGTCAAAAGCACTTCAGTTCCTACAGAAGCTGAACATTGAAATGCTGAACAACTCCATTCTCGGGCGGAGAAGGACTTGAGTGTGCAAGGGTACTATTTGATCTACAATGTTGATAGCCGAATGTTGACACAAGTGAACATTCAACACATGGTATACAGTTGCACATGAACGTTGATGAGACAGCAAAGGAGCTGAAAGCACTGTGATGGGAGAAATAGCAGCCTCTTCAACAAAAACTGCTGGGAAAACTGGTTAGCAGTCTGCAAAAAACTGAAACTAGATCCATGTATATCACCCTATACCAAGATTAACTCAAAATGGATCAAGGATCTTAATATCAGACCACAAACTCTAAAGTTGATACAGGAAAGAGTAGGAAACACTCTGGAGTTAGTAGGTATAGGTAAGAACTTTCTCAATGAAACCCCAGCAGCACAGCAACTAAGAGATAGCATAGATAAATGGGACTTCATAAAACTAAAAAGCTTCTGTTCATCAAAAGAAATGGTCTCTAAACTGAAGAGAACACCCACAGAGTGGGAGAAAATATTTGCCAGCTACACATCAGACAAAGGACTGATAACCAGAATATATAGGGAACTTAAAAAACTAAATTCTCCCAAAACTAATGAACCAATAAAGAAATGGGCAAGTGAACTAAACAGAACTTTCTCAAAAGAAGAAATTCAAATGGCCAAAAAGCACATGAAAAAATGCTCACCATCTCTAGCAATAAAGGAAATGCAAATTAAAACCACACTAAGATTCCACCTCACCCCTGTTAGAATAGCCATCATCAGCAACACCACCAACAACAGGTGTTGGCCAGGATGCGGGGGAAAAAGGAAGCCGGGGAAAAAGGAAGCCTCTTACACTGTTGGTGGGAATGTAAACTAGTACAACCACTCTGAAAAAAAATTTGGAGGCTACTTAAAAAGCTAAACATTGTTCTACCATTTGATCCAGCAATACCACTCTTGGGGATATACCCAAAAGACTGTGACACAGGTTACTCCAGAGGCACCTGCACACCCATGTTTATTGCGGCACTATTCACAATAGCCAAGTTATGGAAACAGCCAAGATGCCCCACCACTGACGAATGGATTAAGAAAATGTGGTATCTATACACAATGGAATTTTATGCAGCCATGAAGAAGAACGAAATGTTACCATTTGCTGGTAAATGGATGGAATTCTGAGTGAGGTTAGCCTGGCCCAAAAGACCAAAAATCATATGTTCTCCCTCATATGTGGGCATTAGATCAAGGGCAATCACAACAACGGGATTGGACTTTGAGCACATGATAAAAGCGAGAGCACACAAGGGAGGGGTGAGGATAGGTAAGACACCTAAAAAATTAGCTAGCATTTGTTGCCCTTAACGCAGAGAAACTAAAGCAGATACCTTAAAAGCAACTGAGGCCAATAGGAAAAGGGGACCAGGAACTAGAGAAAAGGTTAGATCAAAAAGAATTAACCTAGAAGGTAACACACACGCACAGGAAATTAATGTGAGTCAACTCCCTGTGTAGCTATCCATATCTCAACTAGCAAAAACCCTTGTTCCTTCCTATTATTGCTTATACTCTCTCTTCAACAAAATTAGAAATAAGGGCAAAATAGTTTCTGCTGGGTATTGAGGGGGTGGGGGAGAGAGTGAGGGCGTGGAGTGGGTGGTAAGGGAGGGGGTGGGGGCAGGGGGGAGAAATGACCCAAGCCTTGTATGCACATATGAATAATAAAACAATAAAAAAATAAAATAAATAAAATACAAATCAAAATATATTTTATTACATCTCACTTTAAGAAGCTTATCATTCTTCTTAATACAAGGTTAGCCAATATAGATACTTTAACATTTTCTTTTTTAAAATGATATATCTTCCAGGCACCAGTGGCTAACGTCTGTAATCTTAGCTACTTGGAAGGCTGAGTCACGAGGATCATGGTTCAAGGCCAGCCCAGGCAAATAGTTCTTGGGACTTCATCTTCAAAATTAAGAAGAGCAAAAATGGATTGCAGATGTGGGTCAAGTGGTAGAGCACCTGCTTTGCAAGCATGAAGCCCTGAGTTCAAACCCCAGTCCCTCCTAAAAGAAAATGATACATCTTGTTTTGGAGGAAACCAGGTTATCAAATAGATACATGGATACACATACATAATAGTTCTTTATTTTAGAGCACACTCTCTGACTTAAAATTCGGTGCACTAAAATATGTAAGTATGCCTCCTATAACAAAAATAAACCTCATAGTTTAAAAAAAAGAGAAGTATTTTGCATGGGCCCCTGAATTACCTTGAAAACAAGTTAGTACGTTTCACATATACAGAGGAACATACAGACTCCACCTAGAATCATCTGAGAGGACAACTGTTGCTTTTGGGGGTGGTTTACAAGGGGAGAGAAGATGTGTGGGAGGGTTCTCAAGACTCATAACAGCTATAAAATCACACAAAATTACATCAAAATCCAATATAAAATAATGACAGCAGTAGAACAATCTCGATAGTTTTTTGTTGCTTGAAAAGCAGGATGGAAGCTTAAACCTTGGCAAGAACAATACATATCTAGGAGATTTTGAAGGCTAGAAAACTTCACCATTCATACATAATACCTGGTACACAAGTACATTCATTTCCAGGCACTGGGAACAACAAAAACTACAGAGTATGAATAAACCCAAGGTGCTTAATCTTCCACCATTCTCTGGAATTTAAACCCTTGGCCATCTGCAGGGGTGTCTTGTCTTCTTTATTCTCAATGCAAATTCTCACTCCTTGGGACACAGTTTTGCTTATTCCAGTCGCTCCTCATTACAAAGTATAAAGGAGTGTTACCTTCAGTGTGTTAGATGTTTGTGGATGCTTTGTAGTACAAAAGGATAGGAATCATCTTCAAGTTACCTTTGGCATTGCTGTAGCTTCATAATCGTCCTTTGCATCTGAATTATCCCACCTTCTAGTAACACTGCAGCAATTTCATGCCTGATTTTCGTAGCTGCATAATGTAGGGGAGTGCAGCCATTTTGATTGACAGCATTCACTTGGTCACCTTTTTCCAGGTGGACTTTTACAATTTCACCCAGTCAGCAGAAACAGCAGTATGAAGAAGAGACTATCCTGCATTGTGTTTATCATTCATTGACACCTAACGTCCATAGTTTTCATTAAGGTTCATTCTCAATGTTCTGGATATACTTTTGTCAGTATAACAACATGTATCCATCAGCACAATATCGTATGGAGCATTTTCACTGCCTGTTTATATAGGGTAGGGTTACAATAGAAACACAGTGAGTAGGCCATCCTTTTATTAACCTGTATTATAAAAATTAATGGGTTTTACTGTGGCATTTCTATACATGCAGGAATCGTGAATTGACCATGTCCACCCTCCTCTTTACCCCTTGCCCAACTCCCTTGCCAATCTAGTAAGTCCTCTTCTATTTTCAGATCATCTCCTTTTTGGTTTTTATATATGAGAGAAAACGTGATATTTATCATTCTGAGTCTGGCTTATTTCACTTAGCATGGTATCCTGCAGTTCCATTCATTTTCCTAAATAATGATAGTATTTCGTTCTTCTTTATGGCTGAATAATATTCCATTATGTGTATATAGTATATTTTTATTTGTCCATTCATCTGCTGATGAGCATCTAGTCTAATTCCATATCTTGGTTACTTTGAATAATGCCACAATAAATATGGGTATGCAGGTATCTCTTTTGTGTGCTTGCTGACTTCATTTCCTTTGGGTATATACCCAGGAATGGCATACCCAGACCATGTTAGTTCTCTTTTCAGTTTCTCTGAGTAACCTTCATACTGATTTCCATAGTGGTTAGATTTTTTTACATTCCCACCAACATTCTTGCCAGTATTTGTTGGTTTGTGGGGAGGGGAGATAATGGCTATAACGGGGGGGGGGGGGGCGGGGAGAGAATCTCAGTCTAGTTTTGATTTGCATTTCCCTGATAACTAAGTGTTTAACATTTTTTCAAGTATTTAATGGCTGTTTCTTTTGAGAACTGTCTCTTCAATTCATTTGCCCATTTACTGATTGGGTTACTTGGCGGGGGAGGGGTTGTTCCTAAGGTTTTGAGTTCTTTAAATATCTGTATATTAATCCTGTCAGATGAATAATTGGCAAATATTTTTTCCCATTCTGTAGGCTATCTCTTCAATCTGTGATTGTTTCCTTTGCTATGCAGAGGCTTTTTAATTTAATGCAACCCCATTTGTCAAGTCTTGCTTTGTTTCCTGAGCTAATGGAGGCCAAGCCAGAAGTGTTGCCTATGTCAATATCTTGAAGTGTTACCTCTGTTTTCTTCTAATAGTTTCAAAGTTTCAGCTATCACATTAAGGTCTTTAATACATTTTGAGTTGATTCTTGTACAAGGTGAGAGATAGGTATCTAGTTTCAATCTTCTTCATATGGATATCCAGTTTTCCCAGCATCATTTACTGAAAATGTCCATTCTTTAATGTATGCCTTTGGCACCTTTATTGAGAATCATACAGCTGAAGATGCATGGATTTATTTCTGGGTCCTCTATTCTTTTCCATCAGTCTAAGTATCTATCTTATACCATGTTTTTCTTACTATGGCTCTGTTGTGTATTTTGAAACTGGATATTTTTTTTTTAGTTAGAAATGCTTTGGCTATCCAGAGTCTTTTTTGCTTGCATATGAATTTTAGGACTATTTTTCCTATTTCTCTAAGGAATATCATTGGTATTTTGATGAGGCTTGTACTCAGTCTGTAGATCAGAGTAGGCTATCTTAACCACTAGGCCACACAGCTGCATGAACCTCAGTTTTGCCGGATGGGGTAAAGGCACGACCTTCCCTGTGAAGCCCTTAGGAATTATGGCACAAAGATTTTTAAATATCATTATAGTTTCTTGGTCAGCCACAATTCCTGTTTTTAACACTTGTCATTGCAGCCATAGTACTGCAACTACTTTACCAAGGAGGAAACAGAAAGTTGAGGTGATATGAAGAAGAAAGAAGAGAAAAAAGTATAGTCATCATACCCATATCTTACCCACCTCAGGAAGAATTATAACCATACTAGCATCCTTCCCCATCCTTTATTTCTAAGATTCACCAGAAAATAGAAGAGTCCATCTAGTGGGGTCCCTTAGCCCTCTCCCCTATGTTGAGTGCGAGTGCATACTTGTGAAGTTGCATAAGCCAGGTTTTATGCCTATGTCCCTCACTGTTTTAGACAACTAGTATTTTAATTGCCTATTACATCTCTGTCTGTTACTCAGGAGGCTATCTCTCTGACCATTGTTGGTTGTTAAGGACCATAAACTGTGTTTCTCGATCTGAAGAGATATTACTCAGCAGTCTAAATTGGTGCAATATATTCTGTTCCAATTCTTTATACCACCCTGAGCATTTGCTTGTACTACTGAGTAAGCAAAGCCCAGTCCAGAGTCAGTGTCCATTCCCGTGAAGACTCAGACAGATTGATAGTACCCTGCGGCTACCAGCATCAGTCTGGTTTTCTAGCTGTGTTCGGGATATTTAGTCTCTGTCTCTTTTGTTAAAAAACAGAAAAAATATTGATATTTTGTGCTTTCATAGTGCAAAAGAAATGTGTCTAGATTCTCTGCATTGCTGCAGATGACCACTCATTTCATGGACCCAGGTGGCTACCTCAAGGGAACACGTGGAGATACTCACTTATTGATTCCAGTCACCTTCTGATCCTACTGTAAGGGATTCTTCTGATCTACATCAACATGTCATACTTTCACACACCCCTCAAATTTCCATAGTGATATTCATAGGATCTGTTTGGTTCTTTCTTAGGATTTCCTTCATTCTTACTACATTACCCATCTGTTCTTGCATACTTTATCCATTAGTGCCCTTACCATATTAATTGTAGTTGTTTTAAATTCAGTCTAATAATTCCAACATCACTGCCATGTCTGGTTCTGATGTTTTTACCATCTCTTCAAATTGTGTTTTTTGCCTTTTAGTATGCTTTTCTATTTTTTTTCTTGATAGCCAGACATTATGTACCAGATGAAAGCAGCTGCTGTAAATATGCCTTTAGTAGTGTAGTGGTGAATTGTGGGGGGAAGATCTCAGTCTTAGACTCAGATCTATGATTAGATCTCAGTCTTTTAGTGAGCTTGGGCCTCTGAACTGTGAACTTCACAAGTGCTTCTCAGTTTTTTTCTCCCCACCTAGTTGGGACAGGATGGCTAGAGTTTTGTCCATTTTCCTCCCCTGAAGTCAGTCAGGCACTGATAATACCACAGAAGGTTAGGCTCTGGTGAAGTAGTTTCTCTTAAGAGAAGTTCTTTTTAAGAAGAACTGAGTGCTCTGGTACATTTCACAATAATTCCTTTCCCCTTTCTGCTGCCAGAAGCATGGAGGGATTTGTCTACAGTATCACTGTGAGGACACTGGAGGCAAAACTCAGAAAACAGTGGCGACCCCCTTATGACTGGATCCCTTGGAGTTTTAAACTCTGATACTTGTCCAGACTAAGCCTCCAGTAAGTTGTCAAATACAGTTCAGGCGCTGGTTCCCACACTGGTTTCCACTCTTGAGCAGTAAGCTGTGATTCCCTGTATTCATCCATCTGTCTTATTAATCTTTGTGGCAGTGCTTTGCCCTCTTTCCTCACTGCTCTTTTGGATTCAAAAGGAGTTGTTGGTTTTTCAGTCTGTTCAACTTTTTACTTGTTAGGACAGGGTGGCAACTTCTAATCTCGCTAAATGTAGAATTGGAAAAAAATTCGTGTATCCCTTAAAGAAACTTAATAGAGGGTCAGGAGACCTGGTTAGTAGACTTGACTTTGTCACTAATTGCATCACCTTGGACAAAATACCCCTCCATCACCAAGTCTGCTTCCTCATCTGTAAATGAGGGGTTTGCCACTTGTTTTTTAAGTGGCATTCTTCAGAAAATTTTGTGGCACTACCATGGGAACTTCAGAAAAGCCTCATCTCTAGCCCTCCATGTACCACTGGCTCAACCAGAGCAGCTCTACTTTTATTTTATTTTATTTATTTTTTGCAGTGCCGGGGATGGAACCCAGGGCTTCATGCATAATAGGCAAATGATCTACCCCTTGAACTATGTATCTTTACTTATTTATTGGACTTCAATAATTTCATTTAAAACAAGGGTTCTAATTTCCCCCTTTTTATTCATTTTTATTAGTGGGTATTATGGATTCCCTCTCACTAAAAAAAAAAATAAATAAAGCTTACAAATTACAGAAGTCACTATCTGCTCCCAAATTCTTTGACCCTGTAATACAATATGAAACCTTATCAGTCATGAAATCCTTTTCTGAGAGTAGGTTTAGAAGTAGAACAGAGAAAAAATATGAGGGCACTGGGTACGAGTAACTGTATGGTACAGTTGGTGGGGGGGTGGAGAAGTGTTGAAGTTGAGATTGGAGCTTTGAACAACAAACTGCACACTTTTGCATTTTAGCCCAATTCTCAAGCACAAGTAGTGTCTTTTTTTCAGTTCCTTCCTATAGTAAAGGTTTAGAACAATTGAAAACTTTTTTTTCTTTATTTTTTAGAAAGAAAGAAATGAACAGACTTTTAACTTGCTTGAATACAGGTAAATATCTCCTTGGTTATTTTCAGTTCTTCATCTTGCCTCTATCCACTGTTGAATTCTTCAAGTACATTGAGAACAGAGACTCCAACCTAATATTTGAGTTAAGCTTCATGCTCTTTATTAATGTTTACCACAAAAGTCTATTTTGGTTTCTTCATCCACAAAGTTAGGTATCACTAACATTCATCTCCAAATGTGATTTCAGATCTATTTTTGTTCCAATTTGCTTTAAAGACATTTTCTTCCCTCCTGTTTTCCCTTCTTTCCTTCCTTGCTTCCTTTCTCTCTAATTGCCACTTGATCCTAACCTACAAATTTTTTTTTAACTGGTATTTTTTTTTCATTTTTCTTTTATTATTCATATGTGCATACAAGGCTTGGTTCATTTCTCCCCCCTGCCCCCACCCCCTCCCTTACCACCCACTCCGCCCCCTCCCTCTCCCCCCTCAATACCCAGCAGAAACTATTTTGCCCTTATTTCTAATTTTGTTGTAGAGAGAGTATAAGCAATAATAGGAAGGAACAAGGGTTTTTGCTGGTTGAGATAAGGATAGCTATACAGGGCATTGACTCACATTGATTTCCTGTGCGTGGGTGTTACCTTCTAGGTTAATTCTTTTTGATCTAACCTTTTCTCTAGTACCTGTTCCCCTTTTCCTATTGGCCTCAGTTGCTTTAAGGTATCTGCTTTAGTTTCTCTGCGTTAAGGGCAACAAATGCTAGCTAGTTTTTTAGGTGTCTTACCTATCCTCACCCCTCCCTTGTGTGCTCTCGCTTTTATCATGTGCTCATAGTCCAATCCCCTTGTTGTGTTTGCCCTTAATCTAATGTCCACATATGAGGGAGAACATACGATTTGGGGTTTTTTGAGCCAGGCTAACCTCACTCAGAATGATGTTCTCCAATTCCATCCATTTACCAGTGAATGATAACATTTCGTTCTTCTTCATGGCTGCATAAAATTCCATTGTGTATAGATACCACATTTTCTTAATCCATTCGTCAGTGCTGGGGCATCTTGGCTGTTTCCATAACTTGGCTATTGTGAATAGTGCCGCAATAAACATGGATGTGCAGGTGCCTCTGGAGTAACAGTCTTTTGGGTATATCCCCAAGAGTGGTATTGCTGGATCAAATGGTAGATCGATGTCCAGCTTTTTAAGTAGCCTCCAAATTTTTTTCCAGAGTGGTTGTACTAGTCTACATTCCCACCAACAGTGTAAGAGGGTTCCTTTTTCCCCGCATCCTCGCCAACACCTGTTGTTGGTGGTGTTGCTGATGATGGTTATTCTACTAACCTACAAATTGAACAAGTCAAAAAATATCAAAAGCACATAAAAATTCTCTGAACTCTGTAGGTTTTTTGTTTGTTTGTTTGTTTGGCTGGTTGTTTGGTTTGGGCTGTATTGGGGGTTGAACTCAGAGCCTTGTGCTTGCTAAGCAGATGCTCCACCACTTGAGCTATTCCACCAGCCCCTCTACTGACTTTTAATGCCTTCTGAATCAAATTCTCATTGTTGCTCTTTTATTTTGAAGTTCTCTACCTACCCAAGTCTGTGTCATCTCCTCTATCTACTCATAATTCCTCCCTGTCCACTTCATGCAAGCTAATCTGTAACAGCATCACATTCTTTTTGCCAACTCCATGCTTTCTTTGTTGGTGTCTCTTTTGCCTTGTAACAGGTCATTTGTTTCTACTGCTTGTGAACCTCTGTTTTTCAATGTCCAAAATACACAAAAACTCTGTATCTTACAAACTCTACACTTTTTATTGAAGTAGTTCAATTTTATACCTCAAATACCTGTCAATAGGGTGGTAACATAGCAAAATGGCTTGAAGCCAAAGCTTTTAAAATGAGGAAAACTTTTCTGGTTGGAATTCTTATTTCTCAGAAGAACATGGGGTAAGTAATAAATACTTTCTGGCGATGATGGCATGTTCTGGTTCTATACTGTGCTTGCTGTGGCAGCTAAGTAAATACTATGCCAGCCCATCAATACTCTTTCAATTCTCAACCTCCATTTCAGTTTTTAATTTTGGCTTTTGGGGTGTGTGTGTGTGTGTGTGTGTGTGTTCTAGAAATTGAACCCAGGGCCTCACACATGCTAAGCACCATTTCAGTATTTTTAATGATAGTGCCTATTCTTTATTTGCTTACATGTAAATCATCTTTTTGGTGGATGATTGCACTAATTAAAATGATAAATCTTGGGCTGGTGGAGTGGCTCAAGTGGTAGAGAGCCTGCTTAGGAAGCATGAGGCCCTGAGTTCAAACCTCAGTCTCACCAAAAATAAAAATTATAAATCTTTCCAAAGACTTGTTTGTTTCCCCCAAAGTTTGACTTAGCAGTTTCTTGGAGTTTGGTAATGTTTTTTGTCATTTTAATTATTTTTGATATGCACCCACACACACATACACAAAAAAGAACTTTCCAAATTCAAACTCATGTGTGACTGTTTTTAAAGCAGGGTTAACAACTTTGCTAAAATATGAGGTAAAAGGTATCACATTTTCCTGTTTAATGCAGCACTCCTGAGACTTGCTCAGCCTTTTGATGGAGAACCCCTGACTTTGGACTTGAGGGCTAATGAAGCTCATTGGTTTCGAAAAATAGGTAAAATAAGATTCTGTGACTATTGGAAACATTGAGGGCTGATAGAATCAGATGAGGGTTCAAATTCTACTCTTTCACTTGTAGCTATGAATACAGGTATAAATTGCTTAATCTCAATTTCGTTATTTATAAAATGAAAATTATATAAGCTTTATATGGTTATAAAGGTTTTCAGATGAAACAGTATATATACCTGGCACAGAGTAGGGTACTCGCAATGTTAGTTTTTTCCCTTTTCTATAGAAATGGGTCAAAGAATAAAATAATGGATTATAACTTCCTGTCCTCAAAGTTATACTCCTAAACTTGGTCTAGCTTTCTTAATTTATCTTTAAATATGATCCACCAAAAATAAACTACATACAACAATGTGAATGAATCTCACAAGCAAAAAGAGCCAGATATTAAAGAGTACATACTGCATCATTCAATTTATACATAGGCAAAAAAAAAAAAACAGGCAAAACTAACTTATGGTATTAGAAATCAAGACAGTGATCTATAAACAGATCAATATCAAGCAATGAGATAGAAGCAATAATTTAAAAAAATCTCCCAACAAAGTCAAGCTGGAACTGGACAGATTCACTGCTGAATTCTATCTACCAGACTTTTAAAGAACTAACACCAAATGCTTCACAAACTATTCCACAAACTACAAAGGGAAGGAACAGTTCCAAACTCATCCTATGAAACCAGTACCACCCTGATATCAAAACCAGACAAGAATACAAGAAAAATATTTCCTTAATAAATATAGGTGCAAAAATCTTCAATAAAGGACTTCTAAACTGAATTTAACAGCACATTAAAAAGGTCATACACCATGATCAAGTTAGGTTCATTCCGGGGATGTAAGGATAGTTCAGCATATATAAATTGATAAATATAATTCAGCATATAAACAGGACCAAGGACAAAAATCACATAATTATCTCAGTAGTTGCAGAAAAGCTTTTGACAACATCCAACACCCCTTCATGATAAAAACCCTGAAGAAACTAGAAATAGAAGGATCATACCTAAACATATTAAAGACTATGTATGACAGACCTACAACCAACATTATACCAAATGGGTAAAAACTAAAAGCATTTCCTCTAAAATCAGGAATGAAACAAGATTGTTCACTGACTACTCTTGGTGTTTGAAATCTTAGAGCATAAAGCAAGAAGAAAAAGGGCTAGTGGAGTGGCTCAAGTGGTAGAGTGCCCACCTAGGAAGCATGAGGCCCTAAGTTCAAATGCTAATACCTACAAAAAAGCAAGAGAAATACATATATATATATATATATATATATATATGGAAGGGGAGATACACATATTAAAGGAAGATGTTAAATTATCCCTGTTTGCAGATGAAATGATCCTATACTTGAAAAACTCTCAGCAGAAGACTTTTAGATCTGATAAAACTTTCAGCAATGTTGTAGGATACAAAATCTACACATAAAGGTTAGTAGCTTTTCTGTATACCATCACCGAACTTGCTGGAAAAAAATCCCACAGTTACTTCAGTGTCCCATGCCAGAGCAAACTATAGCTCTGAACCATTGCCTGGCCTCTACCTATAGGCTGCTGGCACTGAAGTGAGTTTCACAGTGGAAAAAAGAAAAAAAAAGCCTAGGCCTAAACTTAATCAAAGATATTAAAGATCTCTATAATGGAAAATATAAAGCACTGAAGAGAGCAAAAATGGCAGCTGAGTGACATCCGCCTGGGTCTCACCTTATGGGCACACCAGATTGAACAGCTATTCTCACTCTAACTTTTCCCCCAGAAGAGATAAAGAAGTCAGGGCTGGTGAGACAGGAGATTTGATTATATGGGCATCTCATAAGGATGCCATCAGGTGCTGGCAGACACAGAACTATGGACTCTGGTGAATGTGGACAGAACAGAGTCCAGAGGAGTTGAGAGAAAGCTTGAGAAGCTATGGCAGCTGAGCTCCCTAGGCCAACCTGGCCAGCTCTGTGGTGAGCACCTTCCAACCAGTAGGACCACACCAACTGCATCACAAAAACCCTCTGCAAATCAAAATATAGAGTCCTCAGGATGAGCACAGCCCTGGCACTGGTCACAGTTGCATTTTGGAAATCTTGGCACCGACCTAAGCAGCATGATCATGGAATTAGTGAGCAAATCTAGATAACCCAACACTGCATTTTTTAATCTAAGAATCAAACTGCTCTGCTATAGAGAATAGCCTGTGAGTTGGCAGGTCCTGAGAGATGTAGAGGATACCACAAGTCAAGTGAGGAATGTCTGGGGTCTGGGACATTGGGAGCCCAGCCCCTGGGAATCACTATGAAAACATGTAATCAGAACTTTAGGTCTACTTTTCTGTATTGGGGCTCTGGCTCAGGTCCCTAATTGGCCACTCTCCCACAGAGCTAAATGTACAAACCAGACAGCCCCTAAAAGCCTAGCAGGTTCAGTTTTTTTTTTCTTTTTTTGTTTTTTAAAAGATTGCTTTGTAACAGCATGGTACTGGCACAAAAACAGATATGAAGACCAGTGGAAAAGAATGTAGAGGACCCAGATGTGAATCCACACAGCTATACTCACTTAATTTTTGACAAAGGTGCCAAAAACATGAATGAATGAAGAAAAGACAGCCTCTTCAACAAATGTTACTGGGAAAACTGGATATCTGCTTACAGAAATCTAAAACTAGATCCATGATTGTCACCCTGCACAAGTATCAACTCAAAGTGGATTAAGGACCTTCATGTCAGACCTGAAACCTTGAAGCTAGTATAGCAAAGAGCAAGGACTTCCTCAGTAGAATTCAAGCAGCTCAACAACTTAAGAGAAAGGATCAACAAATGGGACTACATGAAATTAAATAGTTTCTGTACAACAAAAGAAATGGTCTCTAAATTGAAGAGGCCACTCACAGAATGGGAGAAAATCTTTGCTAGCTATACATCAGACAAGGGACTGATAACCAGAATATACAGGGAGCTCAAAAAACTAAACTCCCAAAAAAATCAATGACCCAATAAAGAAAGGGCAACTGAACTGAACAGAACTTTTTCAAAAGAAGAAGTCCAAGTGGCCAAAAACCACATGAAAAAATGCTCACCGTCCCTGGCCATAAAGTAATGCAAATCAAAACCACACTAAGATTCCACCTTACTCCTATTAGAATAGGAGTACTACCATCAAGAAAAACAACAGATGTTGGAGAAGATGCAGGGGCAAAAGGAACCCTCATACACGGCTCATGGGAATGTAAGCTGGTACACCCATTATGGAAAACAATATGGAGGCTTCTTAAAAAACTAAAAATATACCTACCATACAAGCCAAGAATACCACTCCTAGGGATATACCTGAAGGAATGTGAGTCAGGTTACTACAAAGGCACCTGCACACCCATGTTTATTGCAGCACTATTCACAATAGCTAAGTTATGGAAACAGCCAAGATGCTCCACTACTGACGAGTGGATTAAGAAAATGTGGTATTTATACACAATGGAATTTTCCTCAGCCACAAAGAAGAATGAAAGTTTGTCATTCACAGGTAAATGGATGCAACTGGAGAACATCATCTTAAGTGAAGTTAGTCAGGCTCAGAAGGCACGTTCTCCCTCATATGCGGATTATAGACCTAAAACAAATGCAGCAATATTACGGGATACGGGTCACACTAAGGGGAGGCTGCGCACAGGAAGGATAGGGCAAGGGATGGAAACCAAAAACTTGAATGTGGTTGATGTGTTCACTGTAGAGGAATGAATATAGAAATCTTAAACCGGCAGAGGCCTCTATGGGAAGCGGACTAGGGAGAAGTGAAGAAGACTGAAAGAAATTAACCAATTGGGGTTGTAATACACATATGCATGGAAACAACACAAGGAAACTTCCAGTGTAGCTATCTTTATCTCAAACTAGCAAAAACTTCATGTTTTCTTTTTTATCTTTTATGTTTTCCTTCTACACAATTGGAGAATATGAGGGCAGAACAGGTTCTGCTGGGGTGGCGCAGAGGGGGTTCAGCACTTTTGGGAGGAGGGAGGTGGGAGGGAAAGGGGTAGGAGGATGAATAAGGTGCAAATAACGTATACACATGTATGTAAATGCAAAAATGATACCTGTTGAAACTGTTCCAGAAATCATGGAGAAGGGATGAAGGAGAGCAGTGGAGGGGGTGACTTCAATTATGATACATTGTAAGAACCTTTGTAAATGCTACAATGTACCCCCACCCAGCACAACAATAAAAAAGATTGCTTTGTAGAAGATATTCAACCGCCTTTCTCTCTAACAATGAAGAAGATACTGTTTCTTTCTGAAGCTTTTTGTTGGTTTCTTTGAGGTATTTTTTGTTCTCTCTTACTTTCCTTTTTGTCCTTTTTCTCCTTTTATTTTTTTTGCACTCATTGTATTTGAGCCATAACACCCATCTTTTAATATCAGTTTTAAACCTTATCTTCTCTCTCTCTCCTATCACACTCCCCAATTTCCACTTTCTTTCTGTCCAAAATTAGAGTAATTCTCGCTCTTATTTTTCTTCTCTCTCTGTTACCCTGCCCGTTGTAATTATTTTTAGCAGGTTGTTAGATTTTCAGGTCAGTTTTTTTTCTATCTCACATATACCTCTAGCGGGATCTTTTCTATTTCCTTTCTCATTGCCCCCTTTATTTATCTTAGCCTGATCCTCTTCCGTCATTATTATACCATACATCTTGTACTACTCATCATTATTATCCTACCTAACTTCTTTCAATTTTTACCCTTATTAACTAATGCCTTCTTAGTTCACAAAGTATTATCTTTGCTCCCATATTTCTCTAACAACACTGGAGTGGTAGCAATGATAGTTCTTAATTAAGGATTACTGTACTCTCATAGTGGGTGTGTCTTTGAATTGTGATTGTTTATGCAGCTGATCTTCTTCCCGAGTGGGGTAGGGGAAAAGACCTAGTGTCTTGAGCTCTCTATGGATGAATGTTTGTATACTGAGCCACACCCCCAACTTGGTGGAGAGAAAGTACACCACAAAGGGCCACTACCTAGTCTTCCCTAAACATTAAAACTCCAACCAAAGACTTGGCCTCAGATGTATAAGTCCCAATGTAAAAATGCATGCAATTAAAAAAAAGGCAACAATTCCACAATAAAGAACTTAAAGGATAGTGAAGTGGATGAAATCTCAGAAAAAAGGAACTCAAAATAACGATTATAAGAGTAATCGGTGAAATATAAACACTCAGAGAAAGTAATTATAACACTCAGAGAAAGACAAAGAAAAATACTTAGACAGTATGAACAAAACATGCAAGGCCTTTGGGACACCATGAAAAGACCAAACTATAAATAATGGGTATATAAGGAGAAGAGGTGCAAGCTTAAGGTAGGGGTAGCATATTCAATACAATAATCGCAGAAAATTTCACCAATTTTGAGAAAGAGAGAGCTATCCAGATACAACAAGCTTTTAGAACACCAAACAGTATAAAAAAAGAATCTCCCTAAGGCATATTGTACTTAAAATACTAAATACACAAAGAACAAATAACAAAGAACAAATACTGAAAACTGCAAGAGAGAAGCAACATGTCATATATAAAGGCAAACCCATCAGGTAACAGATTTCTCAACAGAAACTCTTAAAAGCAAGGAGGGCATGGAATGATACATTCCAAGCCCTGAAAGAAAAGAACTCTACTAGATTAATGTATCCAGCAAAAACTATCCTTCATGAATGAAGAAGTAAAAACCTTCTGTGATAAACAAAAACTACAGGAACACATGACCACCAAACCAATATTGAAGATATTTAAAGTAATCCCACACACAGAAAAGGAAGATAAATGTAACCAGGAAAGTACAGAAAAGTATAAAGCCCATTAGATGAGTAGATAGGCAGATGAAGATTAAGAAAGAAGCAAACAGCTATCTTCAAGCACACAAACGACGACAAATGCTGATGAGGGCAGGGGAGGGGGAAGAACCCTCATAACGCTGTTTGTGGGAATGTAAATTAGTACAACCAGTATGGAAAACAGTATAGAGACTCCTCAAAAAACTAAAAACAGAACTGCTGTATAGTCCAGCAATACCACTGCTAGGCATATATCCAAAGGAATGTAAGTCAGGTTACAATAGAGGCATCTGCACACCCATGTTTATTGCAGCACTATTCACAATAGCTAAGCTATGGAAACAGCCAGGATGCCCTCACAACTGATGAATGGATTAAGAAAATGTGGTATTTATATACAATGGATTTTTTTTTCAGCCATAAAGAAGAATGAAATTTTGTTGGAATATAGACTCAATACAGATACAAGCAATATTATGAAAAATAGGTCACAATAAGGGGAGGTCATTAATAGGAGAGGGAAGGTAAAAGAAGGAAGTTAAAGTGAATATGGTTGATGTACTTTCTATAAAAAATGAATATAGAATTTTTAAACCTGTTGAAATCTCCACAAGAAGGGGACTAAGGTAGAAAGGATAAAAATAGAGGGGATGAGCCAATTCGGATTATAATACATATATACATGGAAATGTCAAAATGAAACACCTTGGATAGCTATCTTATACAAACAAAAATGTCTTTTTTTCAAAAAGGAAAAACAGGAAAGCAAAATAGCTCTTGTCTAGGGGTTGGTACCAGTGGGAAGGGGGGGATAAAAAGAAAGAGTATAGGAGGGTGAATGTGGTAGAAATACTATGTACTCATGTATTTAAATGGAAAAATGAAACTGTTGAAACTATTCCAGGAATGAGGGGAGAGGGAATAAAGGAGAATGATGAAGGTGGTGAATTCAACTCTGATATATTATAAGAACTTTTGTAAATGTCACAATGTACCTGCAGGATAACAATAATATGATAATTTAAAAAAACCAATGAGACAAAAATTTTATACACACACACACATATATGTATGTATATATTTAGTGGACTATTATTTAGCCATAAAGAAGAATGAAATTTTGTCATTCTCAGGTAAATGGATGGAATTGGAAAACATCATGTAAAGTGAAGTAAGCCAGGTTCAGATAGACAAAGGTCACATGTTTTCTCATATGTGGAAGAGAGATCCAAATATAAGTACAAGTATTATCATATATACATGTTTCCAATAGTGGGATTGTTAGAGGAGACTAGGGTGGGGGGAAAGATGAAGAGAATGATAGAGAGTGAATAATATGGAAACACTCACATCTATCTAGGAACAAGACACAACGAAATGCACTGAAAACTGTTGAACAATACAGGGTAGAGGGAAAAGGGTAAGGAATAGTGTAGAGGGGGGTTAGACTGATTAAAATACAATATATCCATTTGCAGATAGAATATCAAGGCAAAATCCAATTGAAGAATGAACATACACTTAAACAATAAAAGACAGGAATGTAAAACAGGTCATGTTAAGGAGAGGGTACTAGCGGGATAAGGGAGGGTAAATGAAGAGGGTAAAGGAGGGTGAATATGGTTGTTGTGCTTTCCATATATATATGAATATGGAACATTGAAACCCGTTGAAGCCATTTTAAGAATGGAGAGGGGATGAACCAAACTGGGGTACATTATACACATAAATGGAAATGTTACAACGAAACCTCCTGTACAACTATTATACATATATATGTATAAAATATACTAATAAAAAATGTTTTTTTAAAAAGAGGAAAGCTCATGCTGCTATACAAGTCTATGAGAAGAAGCCCAAGAAAGAAGTTAAAAAGAAGTGGTAGAACCATCACAAAATGTCCCTTGCCCAGAAAATAGATCAGATAGCTCAAAAGAAGGCAAGCTTCCTCAGAACTCTAATGGGCTGCTGGGAGCTAAACCAAACAATTTACTATGAAGAGTTTTTTCAGATAAAAACAACTTATTTAAAAAAAAAAACAGATCATACACCATGATCAAGTTGGTTTCATTCCAAAGGAGCAAGGTTGATTCCATATGCACAAACCAATAAATGTAGTATACCACATAAACAGAACCAAGCACAAAACTATGTAATCATCTCAATAGATGCAGAAAAAGCCTCTGATAAAATTCAACATCCTTTCATGATAAAACCTGTGAAGGAACATACCTCAACATATGACAAATCTGTGGCCAACACTGAAACTATTTCTTCTAAAGTCAGGAACAACACAAACTTATCCACTCTTTCCATTCTTATTCAGTATAAGCTTGAATTCCTAACCAGAGAAATAAGGCAAGAGAAAGAAATAAAAGGAACACAGATAGAAAAGAAAGAAGTCAAATTATCCCTATTTGTAGATGATATGATCTTATACTTAAAAGACCTGAAAGACTACAAAAAAAAAAAACTAGATCTGATAAACAACTTTTAGCAAAGTAGAAGGATACAACATCAACATACAAATATTAGTAGCTTTTCTGTATACCAATAATGAACAGACATAAAGAAATCAGGGAAGCAATCCCATTTCACAATAACATGAAACAAATTAAATACCCAGGAATAGGCCTAACAAAGGAGATGAATCTACAATGAAAACTAAAAAACATTGACAAAAGAAATTGAAGACACTAGAAGATGAAAAGACCTCCTAGGTTCATAGATTGACAGAATCAATATTGTGAAAAATGATTATGCTACTGGAAGCAATCTACAGATGCAATGCATTTCCCATCAAAATCCCAGTATCACAAAATAGAAAAATTGATCCTAAAATTCATATGGAAACATTAAAGACTCTGACTAGTAAAAGCAATCTTGAACAAAACAACATGCCTGAGGTATCACAATTCCAGACTTTGGTGGGGTTTTTTTGGTTTGTTTGTTTTGCAGTCCTGGGGTTTCAACTCAGGGCCTTGTCCTTGCTAGGAAGGTGCTCTGCCACCTGAGCCACACACACCCCCGTTTTTTTTTTTTTGTCTGTTTGTTTGTTTTTGCTGTAGTTATTTTTAGGTGAGGTCTTGCATTTTTGCCCTGGACAGGCCTCAGACCATGACAGTCTTACTTAGAGCTTCCCACATAGCTGGAATCACAGGCATGACATGACACCCAGCTTATTGATTGAGATGTGGGTCTTGCTAATTTTTTGCCTGGCCTGGCCTTAAATTATCATCCACCTGATCTCCACCTCCCAAGTATGAGCCACCACACCCATTCCCAGACTTTGAATTATCCTACAGAGACATAGTAACAAAAATAGCATGGTATGGACATAACAGACATGTAGACCAATGGAATAGAAGATCGAGAAATAAACACACAGCTGCCACCAACTATTTTTGACAAAGGAGCCAAAAACATACATTAGAGAAAAGGCAGCCTTTTCAACAAATGGTACTGGGAAAACTAGATGTCCACATGTAAAAGATTAAAACTAGACCCCCTATATCTCACCCTGTGCTAAAAATCAATTCAAAGTGGATCTTATGTAAGACCTGAAACTTTGAAACTACTATAGGAAAACCTAGGAAAAACACTTGAAGATGTAGGCATAGGCAACTATTTTCTGAATAGGACTCCAATTGCCCAGGAAATAAGAGCAAGAATTGATAAGTGGGCTTGCATTAAATTAAAAACCTGCACATCAAAGGAAGTAATTACCAGTATGAAGAGACAACCCACAGAATGGGAGAAAATCTTTGCAAGCTATTCATCAGATAAAGGATTAATATCTAGAATACACAAAAAACTCAAAAAGTTAAACACCAAAAGAACAAATAATCCAATTAATAAATGGGCAAATGAATTGAACAGACAGTTCTTGGAGCAAGAATTACAAATGGCTAATAAACACGTGAAGAAATATTCTCCATAAAGAAAATGTAAATTAAAATGACACTGAGATTCCATCCCACCCCAGTCAGAATGGGTATCATCAAGAAAACAAACAACCACCGATGCTGGCAAGGAATTGGCAGGGGGAAGGAACCCTCATAAACTGTTGGTGGGGATGTAAATTAGTGCAACCACTATGAAAATCAGTATGGAGTTTCCTCAAAAAGCTAAAAATAGAACTACCTTATGACCCTACTATACCACTGTTGGGACTATACCTGAAGGAGTGTAAGTCAACATACAAGAGAGATGCCAGCACACCCATGTTTATCACAGCACTATTCACAATAGCCAAGCTAATCAGCCTAGGTGCCCAACAAACAACGAGTGGATAAATAAAATGTGGTATATATACACAGTGGAGAAATGTGTTATATATACACAGTGGAGTATTCAACCATATAGAAGAATGAAATTATGTCGTTTGCAGGAAAATGGATAGAACTGGAGGTCATCATGTTGAGCAAGATAAGCCAAGCTCAAAAAGCCAAATATCTGACAGAGTCCTTGCTCCCATTTCCTGTGTAGGGAAAAGGAAATGTTCCTCTGTCTCCCTCTCCCATACTTTACCCTGTTATACTAAAATAAATCCTTGCTAAAACTTTTTAAAAAGCCAAATATCATATATTGTTCTCACATGCAGAACCTAGACCTAAAATAATAATAAGTCATGAGCATAAAAGGGGGACTTGTTAAAAGGGGAAACCAGGAGGCAGAGGGAAAAAGGAGAGGGTACTGGGGGTAAACATGACCAAAATAAATATATGAAGATAGTATTGTGAAGCCCACCAAATACTGTTTGAAAAAGGAGAGAGGAGAGAAGGGGTTAAGAGAATATAATAGATAAATTTAGTCAAAGTATGTTACATGCCTTTATAGAAATATTACAATGAAATCCCTTGTACAATTAATGCACACTGATCAAAAATTTAAAAAGAAAAATATAAAGCACTAAAGAAAAATTATAGAAGACACTAGAAGATGCCCATATTCATTCATTGGCAGAATTAATATTGTTAAAATGGCATTACCAAAAGTGATCTACAGATTCAATGCAATCCTCATCAGAATTCCAATGGTGATCATCACAAAAATAGAAAAATATTCTAAAATTCATATGAAACTATAAAAGACCCTAAAGCAATAGCCAAAGCAATCCTGAGCAAAAGAGCAATTCTGGAGGTGTCACAATACCTGACTTCAAACCATACTACAGAGCCATTGTCACAAAAATAGCATAGTTCTGGCACAAAGACAAATAGACCAGTGAAATAGAAAATTCAGAAAAAAAACCCACACATGTGTAGCAATTTGATTCTTGACAGAGGTGAAAAAACATACATTGGAAAAAAGCCTCTTTCACAAGTGGTGCTAGGAAAACTGGATATCCACATGTACAAGACTGAAACTAGATCCCTATCTCTCACCTTGTACAAAAATCAACTCAAAATGGATCAAAGACCTTAATGTAAATCCTGGAACTTTGAAAATACTGCAGGAAATAATGGGGAAACACTTCACTATGTAATCATAAGCAATGACTTTCTGAATAGGACACCAATAGCTCAGGAAATAAGAGCAAGAATTGACAAATGGGATTGCATCAAATTAAAAGGCTTCTGCATAGCAAAAGAAACAATCAAGTAAAGACAAAGCCTATAGAATGGGAGAAAATCTTTGCCAGCTATTCATTGAACAGAAGGTTAAAATCCAGAATATATAAAGAACTCAAAAATGTAAACAACAAAAGATCAAGTAACCCAATTAATAAATGGCAAAATGAACTGAACACTTTTCAAATGAAGAAGCACAAGTAGCCAATAAATACATAGAAACAAATGTTTAACATCTGTATCCATCAGGAAAATGCAAACTGAAACAACTTTGAAATTCTATCTCACCCCAGTCAAAATGACTATCATCAAGGAAACAAATAACAGCAAATGCTGATGAGGATGTAGGGGAAAAGACTGTTTTTGGCAGTACTGGAGTTTGAACTCAAGGCTGGTAGGCAGATGCTCTACCACTTGAGCCATGACCCCAGTCTGTTTTTGCTTTAGTTATTTTTCGGATAGGATCTTGTGTTTTTGTCTGGGACTGGCTTCAGACTGTGATCCTCCTGGTGGTATGTGCCACCACTCCCTACTTATTTGTTGAGATAGGTCTCATTAACTTTTTGATTGGGCTGACCTCGAACTTTGATCTTCTTATCTCTGCCTTCCAAGCACCTGGGATTACAAGGATGTACCACCATGCCTGGCTCAAAAAAGGAACATTTATATACTGCTGGTAGGAATGTAAATTATTCCAGCCACTATGGAAATCAGTATGGAGGTTCCTCAAAAAATTAAAAATAGAACTTCTATATGATCCAGTCATTCCACTTCTGGATATATACCCCAAAGAATTAAAGTTAGCTAACTGACTCTGTGATACTTGCATACCCATGTTAATTAGTGCACCATTCAGAATAGCATGGAATCAGCTTCCATGCCCCTCAATAGATGAATAGAAAAAGAAATGTGGTATACATACACAATGTATTATTCAGCTAGAAATAAGAATAAAAGTATGTCATTTGTAAGAAAATGGATGAAACTGGGGATAATCATATAAAGCAAAAGAAGCCAATCTCACAAAAACAAGTATCACATGTTTTCTCTCATATGTGGAATCTAGGGAGAAAAAAAAAGACATGAAAGTACAAAGGGGACTATTAGGGATGTGGAAGGGGAAAAAGAAGAGGACATAAAAGGAAGAGTAGTTAAATGGGTAGTTGTGATTAAAATACATCATATGCATGTATGCAAATGTCATGGAATCCCTTACTTTGTACAATTAATATACATTAAGAAAAATAATTTAAAAAAATCAAGGTAGTGGGTTATCTTTCAGGAGGAGAGGAATTTCTTGGGCTTTGGTAATGACCAATATCTTTCTAGGCCTGGGTGCTGGTTACATTCATATGTTCACTTGGTGAAAATTCATCAAGTGACATAATTATGAGTTGTTTCATTTATGTAGATTTTGTTTAGGGAAAAAAGATATAAAAATTGTGGAGGCAGTTACTACAGTGATAAGTAAGAAGAGCTGTTAAGCAGCAATGTCACAAAGTGACTGGTTCTACATGAACCTTTGCTGTTTTGTGGGATTTGCTGGGGCACTAATCTAGGATAAAGGGAACAAATCAACAATCTATCTTCTAAGAAATGTATGTAAATAACAGAACGTAACATTTTCAACTACAGAAAGGTTTAGCAACTTTGATCTTTTGAAAGTTGGAAAAGGCAAAGTATTTTCCTACTTCTTTTAACTACATTTTAATTTTTGAAGGTAAAGATCATGCTAAATGTTGCCTATTAGGGCTTCCACTACTCTTTGGAATATGTGAATCTCTCCAGCCATCTTCCTTTAACCATTGTGTTCTGTTCTTTGCTGAATTTGAACTTCCTTTTACCATTTCCAGTTGGTGATCTCCTTGATGATCCTCATATTTTAGATAGATTAAGTGCAAATCAAGAATTCTTTTTGTATGTTCCCAATTTTAAAAAAAATTCAAAAGTACCTCTACTGGTCATTGGCCTAGAATGGAAGATTAGAAGTGATAGGAGTCTTTAAATTTACTGGCAAAAATGTCTCTACACATCTAAAGTTGATTTTGTAATCCCTGAGAACCCACCTGTTCATATTTTAATAGTAAAGATGTAGATAGCAGAGATCATAATGATAAAGACTAAATGGTAGATTTTTCATAGTTACATTATTTCATGTTAACTTTTAGCTTGGAACTTGGCTGTGCAGTCTGACAAAGACCTGGTGGCAATGAGAGAGTTTTTCATAGTTTCTTATAAGGTAAGTCTCTTCTAATAAGTATCTCACGTATGGATCACAAGGATCTGACTACTATGGCTACAGTAACAATCTAAGTTTAGAGTGAGATTGACTCTTAATCTAGGAACTTTTAATGTAGGTCTAAGCAGAAAAGATCTAAAGGCAATCTCTTTCTTACAGGGTATAATGTAAGAACGTAGAGCAGACATCCTCATACTAAAATATCACAAACTCCTGTCATGGAGCCTAAAGTTCTACCATTACACAAAATTATTTCTTTGTCTTTGAAAGGATTTCAGTCTCCTGGAGTCCTATATTAAAACATAAGTATCTTTTGGATGGAAATACTCCAAACAGTTGTCAGTTATCAACACGTTAGGGAGGGTTACATAAATATGTCTATCGGAATGTAGAATAACTATGTGGGAACAGCAGGAACTGAAAAGGGAGATAAGAATCTTCAGTCTCCTTTAAAACTTTTTTCTAGAGCAGGTTCTAGGTGTGAATTTGTTATTTAATTATAAGCATTTAAAAATATTCGTTAGCCTACAAGGTAGAAGTTAAATGCTCAGAAAGAAGACTGAGTATCAATAGAGGAATAAAGGGGAAAGGGATAAAGAATATCGCAATACACATTTAGAGGTACATAGCCAGATAGAGATCAATCTAGACTTTTAGAGCTGAGAGATAATGTAAACAGTTCCCTCATCTTACCTAAGAGGAACTTGAGACCTAGAGATTGGGTGTCTAGAAATGCTATTATTTCAATAATGGCTATGGTTGTGAATAGTAAATTAGATTAAAGATTAAAAAATTGTCTTTGTGACACCTCCAAAAAGGAGAACTATAGGCCAATCTCCTTAATGAACATTGATGCAAAAATCCTCAACAAAATAATGGCAAACTGAATTCAACAACACATCAAAAAGATTATTCACCATGACCAAGTAGCCTTCAACCCAGGGATGCAGGGGTGGTTCAACATATGAAAATCAATAAACATAATAAACTACATTAACAGAAGCAAAGACAAAAACCACTTGATCATCTCAATAGGTGCAGAAAAAGCCTTTGATAAGATCCAACATCATTTCATGATAAAAGCTCTAAGAAAACTAGGAATAGAAAGAAAGTTCCTCAACATTATAAAAGCTATATATGACAAACCTACAGCCAGCATTATACTTAACAGAGAAAAACTGAAACCATTCCCTCTAAAATCAGGAACAAGACAAGGATGCCCACTATCTCCACTCCTATTCAACATAGTACTGGAATTCCTAGCCAGAGCAATTAGGCAAGAAGAAGGAACAAAAGGAATACAAATAGGTAAAGAAACTGTCAAAATATCCCTATTTGCAGACGACATGATCCTATACCTTAAAGACCAAAAAAACTCTACTCAGAAGCTTCTAGACATCATCAATAGCTACAGCAAGGTAGCAGGATATAATATCAACATAGAAAAATCATTAGCATTTCTATACACTAACAATGAGCAAACGGAAAAAGAATGTATGAAAACAATTCCATTTACAATAGCCTCAAAAAAAATCAAATACCTAGGTGTAAACCTAACAAAAGATGTGAAAGACCTCTACAAGGAAAACTATACACTTCTGAAGAAAGAGATTGAGGAAGACTATAGCAAGTGGAAAGATCTCCCATGCTCATGGATTGGTAGAATCAACATAGTAAAAATGTCGATACTCCCAAAAGTAATCTACATGTTTAATGCAATTCCCATCAAAATTCCAATGACATTCATTAAAGAGATTGAAAAATCTACTGTTAAATTTATATGGAAACACAAGAGGCCACGAATAGCCAAGGCAATACTCAGTCAAAAGAACAATGCAGGAGGTATCACAATACCTGACTTCAAACTATATTACAAAGCAATAACAATAAAACAGCATGGTACTGGCACAAAAACAGACATGAAGACCAGTGGAACAGAATAGAGGACCCAGATATGAAGCCACACAACTATAACCAACTTGTCTTTGACAAAGGAGCTAAAAATATACGATGGAGAAATAGCAGCCTCTTCAACAAAAACTGCTGGGAAAACTGGTTAGCAGTCTGCAAAATACTGAAACTAGATCCATGTATATCACCCTATACCAAGATTAACTCAAAATGGATCAAGGATCTTAATATCAGACCACAAACTCTTAAGTTGATACAGGAAAGAGTAGGAAATACTCTAGAGTTAGTAGGTATAGGTAAGAACTTTCTTAATGAAACCCCAGCAGCACAGCAACTAAGAGATAGCATAGATACCTGGGACCTCATGAAGCTAAAAAGCTTCTGTTCATCAAAAGAAATGGTCTCTAAACTGAAGAGAACACCCACAGAGTGGGAGAAAATATTTGCCAACTATACATCAGACAAAGGACTGATAACCAGAATATATAGGGAACTTAAAAAACTAAATTCTCCCAAAACTAATGAACCAATAAAGAAATGGGCAAGTGAACTAAACAGAACTTTCTCAAAAGAAGAAATTCAAATGGCCAAAAAACACATGAAAAAATGCTCACCATCTCTAGCAATAAAGGAAATGCAAATTAAAACCACACTAAGATTCCACCTCACCCCTGTTAGAATAGCCATCATCAGCAACACCACCAACAACAGGTATTGGCGAGGATGCAGGGAAAAAGGAACCCTCTTACACTGTTGGTGGGAATGTAGGCTAGTACAACCACTCTGGAAAAAAATTTGGAGGCTACTTAAAAAGCTAGACATCGATCTACCATTTGATCCAGCAATACCACTTTTGGGGATATACCCAAAAGACTGTGACACAGGTTACTCCAGAGGCACCTGCACACCCATGTTTATTGCGGCACTATTCACAATAGCCAAGTTATGGAAACAGCCAAGATGCCCCACCACTGACGAATGGATTAAGAAAATGTGGTATCTATACACAATGGAATTTTATGCAGCCATGAAGAAGAACGAAATGTTATCATTCGCTGGTAAATGAATGGAATTGGAGAACATCATTCTGAGTGAGGTTAGCCTGGCCCAAAAGACCAAAAATCGTATGTTCTCCCTCATATGTGGACATTAGATCAAGGGCAAACACAACAATGGGATTAGACTTTGAGCACATGATAAAAGCGAGAGCACACAAGGGAGGGGTGAGGATAGGTAAGACACCTAAAAAATTAGCTAGCATTTGTTGCCCTTAACGCAGAGAAACTAAAGCAGATACCTTAAAAGCAACTGAGGCCAATAGGAAAAGGGGACCAGGAACTAGAGAAAAGGTTAGATCAAAAAGAATTAACCTAGAAGGTAACACCCACGCACAGGAAATCAATGTGAGTCAATGCCCTGTATAGCTATCCTTATCTTAACCAGCAAAAACCCTTGTCCCTTCCTGTTATTGCTTATACTCTCTCTACAACAAAATTAGAGATAAGGGCAAAATAGTTTCTGCTGGGTATTGAGGGGGTAGTGGGGAGAGGGAGGGGGCGGAGTGGGTGGTAAGGGGGGAGAAATGAACCAAGCCTTGTATGCACATATGAATAATAAAAGAAAAAGGAAAAAAAATAGATAAGTAAATTAAAAAAAAAAAAGAAATTGTCTCTGCAAGTTTAGGTATAATTGGCATTTTAACTAGGTGAAATAAATAAGTTTTCATTTTGACATTTATAATAAGACTTGTAGGATTGGCATGTAAGAATCCAAGTCGCCTAGAGTTTTATTATAGCACAAACCTGGGAATTTTTTCTAAAAATAGAGGGTAAGGTGTAATGATGAGATTATGCTTAGTTCCTGTCGAGATTTGACATTGTCTCTTTTAAATGGCAATATATGTACTAATTTCAGCTCCGTTCAATATCAAGGGAAAAATCTATTTGCCAGGGGAAAAATCACTTAGAAATCACAGCATAAATCACTAGACAGAAATACAAGGGCAAATGACAGTACTTGTCACTGGGAAAGATAGGAAAACTGTGAAGAAATGAAGCTTTTTATTTCTAGGAAGGTACAAAAAACAATGGAAAGTAATATAAAATGAAAACTGTAAATCAGTGTTGCAGTCTATATCATTTTTATGGTGACGTGCTTTTCCAGCTGAATGTTCCTATTCAGACAGGATGTTGCTGATTTTCATTCTGATTGTTTGTGTTCACCTGACAGAATTCTCACTATTCATTGATGTTCTGGTTATTTCTTATCAGCTGTCCCTGCTTTGTCCTTCTGATCAAGTAATTCTGATTGCACAGAAAACATGTTTACTTATGGCAGCTGCAGTTGATCTAGAGCAAGGGAGGGAAGCTTCGACAACTTTTGAACAGGTAATGTGCAACCTTCAAAGAAGAGATAGAGTTAAGTGCTATTCGGTGTGTTTGCTTTCCCTGATAGTTATTTTTTATTATCTTTGGAGAATCCTTTCTTTCATTCTGGCAACATCTTGATTTCAAAGGTTTGCAATGGCTAATTCCTTCCTAAACAAAGATTACATTTGGTTTAGCCTCTTCTTTTAAGAAGATTGAATATCTCTTCTTTTAAAGTGCTCCTTTCCTTGGGCCACTCTTTTCTAATCTGTTTTTAAATATTCTTTTTCATCATTGTCTCCCTGTAATTACATGCAACCCATAGAAGTGTTTCCTCCACTTTGGTTTCCCTTTTCACACATTTTCTATGGAAGAACTCATCTATTTCCACAGCTCTGATAGCCATCTGAAATGATTTGCTTTGCTTGTTTTTCTTCACTCATTCCATTTGTTTAATAACTCATTAGCTCACTTTTAACAAGAAATCAGAATTCCTTACCTTTGCCTGAATTCCACTCTCGACTTCTTAAGCCTACCTCGTTTAGGAGTTACCAGCATCACTGTCTCTCATACACCTAATTATTGTTTTGTCTTCAGCTGCCTTCTTTCAAGCTAAGAAAATTGTCCCCAAGTCAGACTGCTAGCACTTTTGTATGATTTCAAAGGTCTAGATCCTTGCTCTGCTTGGTTTCTCCTACCTGTACAAAGAAAACATCCTAATTTCCCATACTTCTCAGTTTCTCATCTCTCCAACTGGTGTAAAACTCATCTTTGTTCTTTATCCTCTTCCTCCTTCTAATCTTTTTTTTTTTTTTTGCGGTACTGGGGCTTGAACTCAAGACCTTCACCTTGAGCCACTTCATCGGCCCTCTTTGTGATGGGTATTTTCAAGATAGGGGCTTACAAACTATTTGCCTGTGCTGGCTTCGAACTGTGATCCTCCTGATCTCTGCTTCCTGAGTAGTTAGGATTACAGGTGTAAACTACTGGCGCCTGGCTAATCTCTTCTTTCTTATTAAACTCCCAGCAGATCTCTGCCAATATATTTCCCTTCCCTTGTTGAGTTCAACTCAAAAAAGCATTGAGCATAAAGTACTCTGCTAGGCTCTTCTGGGCATACAGAGATGAAATAGATAAAGACCTTGATTTTCTTGTTTTTGTTTTGTTTTCTTTTGGTGGTACTGGAGTTTAAACTCAGGGCCTCATGCGGCAAGCTCTCTACCACTTGACCCATGGCCCCAACCCAAAGTCTGTTTTTGAGGAGTAAAGGGGACCCTTTAAGAAGTCTTTCCATTTTAAAAGATGAGAAAAGATTCTACCTGCCCAGGAAGAAAAACATGGCAAGCAAAAAACAATTCTGCTTCTTAACAGGTTAAGGTAAATGTAATTTAATTCTCAATAGGCATTTTTGCTTTACTAAAACTCATAATATTTTATTCCTATATGGTGCTTTTTAGCTTTTTAAAAGCTATTCCTTCCAGTTGACAGTCCTGAGTTTGTTAAACTGTATCTCACTGAATAGAGATCAAATTAATGTGAGGGAAATTTCACACTCTTAAATACAGTCCTTACTTACTTGGTTTGTTTCTAATGACTGTTCTTTTTTATTCCATGTTATTTTGTTCATTTGTTGTTTGGGGTTTTGTTGTTGTTTTCTTGAGACAGGGTCTCACTGTGTAGCTCAGGATAGCCTTAAACTCCTGATCCTCTCCTGCCTTAGCCTCCTGAGTGCTGAGATTACAGGTGTGTGCCACCATACCCCATTTTTTTTGTTTGTTTGTTTTGGTGGTACTGAGGCTTGAACTCAGGGCCTTATGCTTGCTAGGCAGGTACTCTATCACTTGAACCACTCTACCAGCCCTTTTTGTGTGTGTGTGTGTGTGTGTTGGGTATTTTTGAGGTAAGGTCTCTCGAACTATTTGCACCAGCCGGCTTCAAACCATGATCCTCCTGATCTCTGCCTACTGAGTAGCTAGGATTACAGGCATGAGCCACCAGTGCATGGCTGTTTGTTTTTTGAGGCATAGTCTGACATGTTGCTCACTCTGGCCTCAAAGTTGCTATGTAGCCCAGGCTGTCCTCAAACTCATGACCCTCCTGCTTCAACTTCCTTGAGTGCTACACCACCATGTCCAGCTTCAGAATATTAGTTGAATTCTATTATATACATTGCACCCTGTTCTGTAAATACCCATAAATCTAGGTGCTTCCAAGTAAGAAGATAATGAAGGAATATAGACAGACCATGTATCAACATTGTGTCTACCCTTCTCAGCATGAGTTAGGGAGAAATGAGGGATGCTTAAAAACATTCCAGTGATTGTAATTTGTCAAGAAATCCATCTTTTTTTAGAAAAGGACTGGGCAAACTATTACTGACTGGCTAAATCAGGCCCATGGCCTGTTTTTGCACAGCCTGAGTGCTGAGAATGGTTTTTACATTTGCAAAGGGTTGTAAATGAAAATAAAAGGAGATATATGAAAGCAAGTGTATGTGGTCAGCAGGGCCTAAAATATTTACTGTCTGATGTTTTACAGAAAAAGTACCCTCGTCTTTGTCCTTGATTTTTTAACAGACTTATTGTGGGATAATTCATGTACATGAATTCATGCATCTATTTATTTTTATTTTTGGCAGTGCTAGGATTGAACCCAGTGCCTCTTGCATAGACCTCATGCACTGAGCTACACTCCCAGTCCAAATTTACCCATTTAAATGTATACTTTAATGGGTTTTAGAATATTCAAAGAGGTGCAACTATGAACACAATCTAAAATATGTTCATCATCCTAAAAAGAAACTCTTCACCCATTAGCAGTTACTCCTCATCCCTGCCACCAGCTCTAGCAACCACTAATCTATTTTCTGTTACTACAGTTTTTCCTATTCTAGGAAATTCTATAAAAGTCATAATATAATTTGTAATCTTTTTATTGCTCTGTTTATAAAATTTCAAATCATATTTTCAAGGTTTTCAATATTGTAGTAAGTATCAGTGTTTTACCCTTTTTATGACTGAACACCATTCTATTGTCTGGATATATCACATTGATGTCCATTGATGGACATCTGGGTTGTTTCCAATTTTTAACTGTTATGAAAAATGCCGTGATAAACATTCATGTACCATTTTCATGTGGATATATGTTCTTATTTTGATATTCATAGGAGTTGGGTTGGTGGAATGTTCTATGGATGTTTGTTAGGTCTACTAGGTTTATAGTATTGTTCAAGTCTTCTATGTCCTTGATGATTTTCTGTCTAGTTGTTTTATTCAGTATTTACAGCAGGGTGTTGAATTTCACAGGCCTTTTCCATTCAACCTATTATCTTTGGATCTAATGCTTATCTCCTATAAACAGAATATAGTTGGACCATGTTATACATATATGTATATATATATATATATATGTGTGTGTGTGTGTGTGTGTGTGTGTGTAGTATGACAACCTCTACCTTTTATTACATTATTTCAGTCCAGTCACCTTTAATATTATTATGTTATGGTTAAACTTACTTCTACCATTTTACTTTTTTGGTTTCTATATGTCTCACACATTTTTATTCTTGTTTTCTTCCTTTCTTTTGCATTAAGTGAATGTTTTCTAGTGTGATAGTTTTAGTGCCTTTAACAATTGTATACAATATTTTAGTTTTTCTTAGTGGTTGCTCTAGAGCTTACAATATAGATATTAATTTTACTGAATCTATACCTGATTACAAATCCAATTCTAAGGAGATATAGAAATGTTATTTCTATTAGTTCTGTTCTCTCTTCCTCTTTTTGTTCGTTTATACATATCATATTTATATATGTTTCAAACACAGCAATAATCTTATAATATTACTTTAATTTTATATCTTTTAAGGAAACTGACAGGAGAGGAAATACATATTGTGTTATATTAACTTTCTTATTTACCATTTCTGCTTCTCTTCATTTCTTCCTATGGATTCAAGCTATCATATGGTCTCATTTCCTTATCTCAAAACAACTTTGTTCCCATCTGCCTTTTTGTGCTATTATTGTCAAATATATTACATATCTGTATATTAGAGGCCCACTAATACAAACATATATGTATGTATATATACTGTATTATATAATTGCTTTTTGTTGTTTTCATGCTGGAAACTGAACCTAGAGTCTCATGCATGCTAAGCACATGCTCTACCACTGATGTGCACCCCTATCCCCATAACTGCTTTTTAAAACAGTTAAGAGAATGAAGAAGAAATATGTATTTATACTGTCTTGTATGGTTCCATAATTTTGCTGGTGCCATTTCTTTTTAAATCTGGATTTAAATTTCTGTCTGGTGTCACTTGCCCTCAGCATAAAAACTTCAGCTCTCATTTATCTGGGAATATCTTTATTTCACCTTCAGTTCTCTCACCTTCAGTTCTGAATAATAGTTTGGATGGATATTGGGTTATTGGCAGAATGCAATTTTTCTTTCATTACTTTGCAGTGGTGGGGATAGAACCCAGATCCTCACAAGTGCTAAGCAAGTACTCTACCACTGATCTACATCCCCAGCCTTCATCATTTTGAACCCCACTGCCTTCTGATCTCCACTGTTTTAAATGAGAAATCAGCTATTACTCTTAAAGAAGTTTCTTTGTATTTGATTAGTTATTTTTCTCTTTTTTCTAATTTTTTTCATCTTTTACTGTTTTGGCTATAATGTATCTGGATTGAATCTCTATTTGTTTATCTTGCCTAGAATTTTTGGGTTTTCTTTTTTTTTTTTTTTGACAGTACTGGGGTTTAAACTCATGGCTTCACACTTGCTAGGCAGGCACTGTACCACTTGAGCCATCCACCAGCTTTTTTTTGTGTTGGGTATTTTTGAGATGGGGGTCTCACAAACTATTTCCCCAGATGACCTTGAACCACAGTCCTCCTGATCTCTGCCTTCTGAGAAGCTAGGTTTACAGGCATGAGCAACTGGTACCTGGCAAGTTTATTGGGTTTCTTGTATGTGTAAATGAACATTTTTTTTCAGCAAAATTGGGGCGTTTCGTTTGTTCTTGGTGGTGGTGGTTTTTTATTCTTTTGACAGTACTGGGATCTGAATGCAGGGTCTTACTAGGCTTTACTAGGCAGATGCTCTAGCAGTTGAGCCACACCCCCAAGTTCAAAATTAGGGAGTTTCTGCCATTTAAAAAAATTTCTGCTCCTGCTCTCTCCTATCCTTTTGATAATTTCCTTATGTATGTTAGTGTGCTTCATAGTGTTCCACATTTTATTAAGACTTTGTTTATTCTGTTTTTCATATTTCATAATCTCTATTGATCTATCTTCATGTTTGCCAATTGGCTTTTTCTGCCAACTGAAACCTAATGTTTATCTCCTCTTATGAATTTTATATTTTAGTTATTATATTTTTTAATTCTAGAATTTCCATTTGATTACTTGAATCTCTTGAGATGCTGTGTTTGATGAGCATTATTATCATACCAGCCTTCTTTAAGTGTGGTTTCCATTCCTTACTTAAAACATGTACTTAAAATAGCTGCTTTTCACATGATAAAAGCGAGAGCACACAAGGAAGGGGTGAGGATAGGTAAGACACCTAAAAAATTAGCTAGTATTTGTTGCCCTTAACGCAGAGAAACTAAAGCAGATACCTTAAAAGCAACTGAGGCCAATAGGAAAAGAGGACCAGGAACTAGAGAAAAGGTTAGATCAAAAGGAATTAACCTAGAAGGTAACACCCACGCACAGGAAATCAATGTGAGTCAACTCCCTGTATAGCTATCCTTATCTCAACCAGCAAAAACCCTTGTTCCTTCCTATTATTGCTTATACTCTCTCTACAACAAAATTAGAGATAAGGGCAAAATAGTTTCTGCTGGGTATTGAGGGGGTGGGGGGGAGAGGAAGGGGGTGGAGTGGGTGGTAAGGGAGGGGTGGGGCAGGGGGGAGAAATGAACCGAGCCTTGTATGCACATATGAATAATAAAAGAAAAAAATAAAATAAAATAGCTGCTTTTGAAGTATGTGTTTGCTAAATTTAACACTTGGACCTTTTCAAAGTCAGTTCTTGTTACCTGTTCTTTTCCTGTATGTGGGTCAAATTTTCTTTGTGTATTTTGCAAATTTTTACTTAAAAATAGACATTTTAGATAATATGTTGCAATATCTTTGGATATTGAGCCCCCCTGTAGAGCTTCATGTTGTTAATATTTGTTCTTCTATTTGTTTAGTGAATTGGCTGGGCTAGATCAGTGAGGTATGTTTCCCCATAGTATACAGACTCTGATTCATTCTTCAGGGCAGTCTTTGCCTATGCAATCACTTTGACCTATCCTCCTGAAAAGAAAGGACATTAGTCTTAGTGAGAGCTTTGATACTCTTTCATTGGCTCCTCCCTCTTAAGCTTCTAAATGGTCTTCTTCGGTCTTCTTCTATTAGTGTCATACCCAGATGTTAGTCTGAACTAATTACTAATTGTGATTCTCTCTCTCTCTCTCTCTCTCTGTCTGTCTGTGTGTGTGTGTGTGTGTGTGTGTGTTGAAAATGCTCTTAGGTATAAACCTCTCTATAGTATGAACCAATTAAAATAGGCCCCTTTTGAAACGATAACCTTCCTAATTGTCTCTGCCTGGTTTTCTCTGTAAAACTCAAATTAGATGGTCTATTGTTTTGTGTTGCTATCATTGAACTACAGTCTTCTCTTAGACTTGAACTTCTCCAGGCTCTGTTCTAATCACAATTCCTCCCCTTAGAGAAAACTGCAGAGTTGCCTCTTTCACTGAGCAGAAATCAAACCACTGTTTTGGAGCTGGAAACAGGAATAGTAGCCCAGTTCGATCAGAGTGACAGTCTAGCTCTATGAGTGGAGGACTGAGCAAGACTTGTAGTCCCTGGTATTTTTGTCTTGCCTCTCCCAACATGGAAACTCCATCCTATAAGCAAACTGAGATGAGAATGATTAAGACCAAGTATTCTGAACTTGTCTTGCCTAGGGTAGAGCTTTTGTCCTACAAATGAGGACCAGATAGAGGAAGAGAGCTCCAGGCCTTTCAGTTGTGCCTGTTTATGAGAGAGCTTCTGTATAACAGACTAGGGGGATGGGAAGTGCCATCTGTCTGGCCCTCATAAGAACCGCTAGCCTGGAAACTTGGCCACTCCTATCTCCTATCTTGGCCACTCCTTGGCAGTGTGCTTACATCACACTGAGCTAGGGGTAGTGAACAGGTCATGGCTCAGATATCACAGGCTCTCACTGTTCTTACTGATACTTAGTATATCTTTTGGAGTAAGTGTTTCTCCATTTTCTGTATGCCATCAGGGAAATTTCCTGAGACTTTACATCATTGTGTTTTATTTATTTTGTTTTGTTTTTGCTGTGCTGGAGATTAAACCTAGAGCCTCTCACATGTGAGGCAATCATTCTACTACTGAGCTATATATATCTCCAGCCCTTTATGGTTGTGTTTTATAAGTTCAGTTATTTTGGGTTTTTTTAAATGTTTTTATTAGTATATGATAGTTATACATGGGGTTTCATTGTGACATTTCCATATATACATATATTGTACCCTGGTTTGCTTCATCCCCTCCATTATTCTCCCTCTTCCTCCACCCCTTGCTTAAAATGACTTTGACAGGTTTCAATGCTCCATATTTTTACGTGTATAGCTTTAAAGTCCATCAACCATATTCACCTTCCTTTACTCTCTTCATTTACCTTCCCTTCCCACTAGTGCCCTCCTCTTAACATGGCCTGTTTTACATTCCTGTTCTTCATTATTTAAGTGCCTATTTATGGTTCAGTGGGGATTTTGCCTTGGTATTTTACCTATATATATATATTTTTTTTTACTTTAATCTGTCTAACCCCCTCTATTACTCTTCACCTTTTCCCCCTACCCTGTATTGTTCAACAGGTTTCAGTGCATTTCATTGTGTCTTGTTCCTACTCAGATGTGACATATTTCAGTATTATACAGTCTCTATCATTCTTTTCTTCTTTTCCTCCTCCCTTAGTCTCCTCTGACAGTCCCACTTTTGAGACCATATTTTAGACATGTATATATATATATATATATATATACATATTTCTACATATATGTATATATGGTAATTCTTGTACTTGTATTCAGATCTATCTTCCACATATGAGGAAAAGCATTTGACCTTTGTCTTTCTGAACCTGGCTTACTTCACCTAACATGATGTTCTTCAGTTCCATCCATTTACCTGCAAATGATAAAATTTCATTGTTCTTTCTGGCTGAATAACATTCCATTGTGTATATATACATTTTCTTAATCCATTCGTCAGTTGTAGGGCATCTGGGCTGTTTCCATAGCTTGGCTAGTGTGAATAATGTTGCAATAAACGTGTGTGCAAGTGTCTTTATTGTATTCTGACTGTATATTCCTTCAAATATATGCCTAGGAATGGTATTGCTAGATCATATGGTAGGTCTACTTTTAGATTTTTGAGGAACCTCAATACTGCTTTCCACAATAGGTGTACAAATTTACATTCCCACCTACAGTGTGTGAGGGTTCCTTTCCCCACACAGACACATCAGCAGCATTTATTGTTGTTTGTGTTGTTGATGATAGACATTCTAATAGGAGTGAGGTAAAATCTTAATGTGTTTTGATTTGCATTTCCTTTATGACCAGGGATGTTGAGCATTTCTTCATGTGTTTTTTAGCCATTTGGACTTCTTCCTTTGAAAAAGTTCTGTTCAGTTCATTTGCCCATTTCTTCCTTGGGTCATTGATTCTTTGGGAGTTTTGGTTTTTTTAGTTCCCTGTAAATTCTGGTTATTAATCCTGTGTCAGATGTGTAGCTGGCAATGATTTTCTCCCATTCTGCAGGCCGCTTCTTCAGTCTGGTGACTATTTGCCTTGCTATGCAGAAGCTTTTTAGTTTCACATAGTACTGTTTGTCAATCCTTTCTCTTAATTGCTGAGCTGTTGGAGTTCTCGTAGGAAGTTATTGCCTTTGCCTATATGTTCCAGTGCATTCTCTACGCTTTCCTGCACTAGTTTCAAAGTTTCAGGCCTTATATTTTAAGGTCTTTGATCTACTCATCAGTTATTTTTGTTTTGCTTAGAAGAGGGTCTATGGAGTTCCTCATACCACCATTCAGGAAGTGGTTTTTTTCTACTCTAGATTATTAAAGTTTTCTATTTAATCCTCACTTTGTTGGGACAATAAGGAAAAGTACATTTAGAGGCTGATATCTCTATACCAATGCCAAAATATTCCGTTTAAACTATTATTTATCATTTTATTTTTAACTGTTTTAATGAAATGATATGAGATTATATTAATTTCCTTAAAGCTCTTTTTTGTTTATCTTGTTGCATTGTTGCCATAGACCAGGTTACTGAATCGTGCACTTGAACAGACCCTGAAATGCAAAGACATCTGGAATCTCCTGAAACAAACAGGTACAGTGGGAACTGTGGTAACATAGTTCTGAAGGAACTTTAGAATCTGAATAACCATGTCATGGGTTAGTTATGCAATATCATAGTTAACATTTCACAACTACCAAAAAAGGAATCTGAATTACCAAGCCTTTTATCACCAGAAATTTGTGCCATCAGAACTGTGTACAGTACTTGATAACCAGTCAAATGATTCTTTAAAACTAATTTTTCTGCAATGTGCATTCATATTGTGACTCCATAACATACTTATTGGTTTGATTTTTATGAAAGTACAGTAGTAAATATAAAAATAGGATTATTATTGCCTAACATGACATTATTGCTCTTGAGTCACTAGATGTAATGTCTAATCAAAATTTACCACTGACTGAACAAAGACTACAGTCTTCCAAACTACAATCACAATATCAGATATTGTTACATTTTGATATGAAACTATCAAAATAGTAGTAAACAGTTTGAAGTTTAGTAATAACTTGCTACACTTTCCTCATGAAAGATGGTATTGGCTTTTAGGTTTAAATAAACGTTTTTATAGTAAGCCCATATGTTCATGTTTTAGAATTCTTTTAAGTCACTGTATATTGAATTGTATTCTATGCTTTTTCAAATTCTATGGAGATAATCATGATTTTTCTGTTTTACACTATGAATATATCAAATTATACTAACAGATTTCCTAAGATTAAATCATCATTGCATTACTGGAATGAACTATTTAGTCATGGTGTGTTATTTGAATACTTTGATGAATTCTGTTTCTTAATATTTAAAAATTATTGGCCTGTTGTTTTCTTTTTGTACATATGTGATATCTTAGACAGATTTTAATATTGAATTATTGAAATTATAAGGAAGAACATAAACACATAATATTTTTATCTACGTCTTTCAACCTATGACAGCCATTTAAATGAATAAAAACAACAAAGAGTAAGGACAGAGAAGACCTAAATAACATTCTCATTGTAGAAGATTTCATGGAAATATACTCAATAACCTGAAAATATTCTCTGTATCCTGAGAACAGAAAACATACATACTTTTTATGTGCCCTTTGAATATTTACAGAACTGATGACAAGGAAATCCTGAATAGATTCCAAGACATGTAAGTAAAACTAACATTATCTAATCACAAAGCAAAAATTAGAAATCAGAAAAAAGCTACTGCCTGGATATTTTAAAAAGACAAAACTACAAAAAATAATAATAAAACTACTTCATACCAGAATCTAAAATGCTCAAGCAGTGCTTAGAGCAAAATTCATAGCCTCAATTACTTTCATTAGCAAAAGTATGTCAGAATGCTAGCTGTTAACCAAAAAATCTTTTTTCTTATATATAGTAATACAACTAGATGATAGATATAGATAGATATAGCTAAGTCTAAGCATGTGTGAATTTATATATATATATATATATATATATATATACATACACATGTATACACACATATACAGTCTAGCTATATTTCTAGAAATTGTGTATACAGACATAAACGTAGAGGTACTGGGGATGTAGCTCAGTGGTAGAGCACTTGCCTAGCATGCATGAGACCCTGGGTGTGATCCTTAGAACTGCAAAAAAACCCAAAACACATATGCAATCATGTACCATATAAACAACACTTCAGTCAACAATGGACTGCGTATAGATTGAGTATAAAACAGTGGTCCCATAATATTATATTGCCTAGTAATGCCATAGCTCTCTTAGTTTGTGTGAGTACAACCTATTATGTTTGCATAGTGATGCATTTCTTAGAATGTGTCCTCGTCATTATAAGTGACCCATGACTCTGTATGTGTGTGTGTACTTATACATATGTGGTCATTAGGAAATTTCAACTTAAAACTATGGAGAGATACTACTACACACCTATTAGAATGGCCAAATTCAAAACACTGACAACACCAAATCCTGGCAAGGATACAGAGCAACAGGAACTCTCATTTATTTCTGGTGGGAAGGCAAAATGGTATAGTCACTTTGGAAGTTTTGGGTTTCTTACAAAACTAAACATAGCTTACCAATATGATCCAGCAGTCATGCGTGAAGGAGTTGAAAACTTAAGGTCACACACAAACCTGCACATGGATGTTTATAGCAGCTTTATTTATAATTGACCAAGCTTAGAAGCAACTAATATATCCTTTAATATAGATGAATGGATAAATAAAACATGGCATATTCATATAATGGATTATTATTAAGCACTAAAAAGATATGAGCTATCTAGCCACAGAAAGGCATGGAAGAATCTTAAGTGCATATTGCTAAGTGAAGGAAGTCAATTTGAAAAGGCTACATATATATGATTCCAACCATATGACATTCTGGAAAAGGCAAAATTGTGGAGACAGTGGGACATCAATGGTTGTTCAGGAGTTTAGGGGACAGAATGAATAGGTGGAGCGCAGGTAATCTTTAGGGCAGGAAAACTATTCTTTATAACACCATGTTTATGGATATATATCATTCATTATACATTTTCCAAAATCCATAAACTATACACCATACAGAGTGAACTCTAAAGCAAACTAGGGACTGGTTGAAAGCGATGTGTCAATGCTGGTGCATCAGTTTTAACTAATGTACTGAACAGATGGGGGTGTTGATGGTGGGGAAAGCTGTGTGTGGAAGGGAAGGGAGTATGTGGTAACCCTCCCTACTTTGCTGTCAATTTTGCTGTGAACCTAAAGCTGCTTTAAAAATACAATCTATTAAGTGAAAAAAATGTGGTAGCAGAACAGACTGTATTAGGAAATGGCTAAGTGTGCGATATTCTGTGCCAGTTTTTTTCTGGAACATGGTATGCTTTTTCAATGTGTAGGTTCAATTATCATTCTGTTTCTAGAAAGTTTTTTAGAATCATGTTTTTAAACATTGTTTTTATTCATTACTTTTATTTTCTTCTTTGAGTATTCTTCATGTTTTGGATCTCCTTTGCCAGTCTTATATGTCTATAGTTTTGTCTTCCACATCTCTATTTATAGTTTTAATTTCCATTTTTTGAACACATGTCAAGGATTTTATTTAACTTGTTAATTATTAAGGGAGGCCAACAAGGTGTTAGAAATGGTTCAAAAAAGGAAACACACCAACATGCAAGCAATTAAAAATGCTGAAATTGGGTGGGCTGAGTGACTCCACTGGTAGAGCATCTGCCTAACAAGTGAGACCCTGAGTTCAAATAACAGTAACATTAAAAAAAAAAGAATGCCGGAATAAATTTATAAGTAGATGTAAAATTGGTCAATATCCATAGAGAAATGATCAGTTACATCTCCAAGGCACAAAATTCACTTGTGTTTCCTTAGACGATAATAATTCACATTAATAACAGTTTTCTACAATTTATTGAGTTGAAAATGACTCAAAGACAATTTAGGTAGAGATAACCCTGAAGGGACACACAGTAATTTCTTTTTCCTGACTCAAAGTCTTTCACAATTTTTCTTAGATAGTATGCCATTTACCACTTTCCTCTATGATCATAAAAATCTCAGAGAAATATATTCTTGATCACAAAACAGGTTAGTTTCATTAGGTTTGCACTGATTACTTACATATGTACAGCAAAAGTGTTAACCAAAAAGGCCTTCCTAAATTTATTTTGCAAATCTAAACCTGTATAGTACTAAACAACTACTAAGACCACAGATTAAACTTCTGATTAGATGTTTTATAGGAAATCTCAGATTAGATTGCTGAAACCCTCTTATCATATACTATTCTAAAACTAGATAATGAAATCCAAGAAACTGTCCAGATCTCACTTGTTATACTTATAAGTTTGGGGAAGTCATTTCTTCTCAAGGTCCCTCAAATTTACCAAGCTTTTTGGTCTGCCAGAAACTGAATTTGCTACCACTTTTAAGACTGTGACCTATAAGTCAGGCCAGTTCTCCAAGAAGGCTTTGTAGGCATTTGGTTCATAAAATTGAGGTAAAAATCAACCTTGTCCCTTAAAAGGAGTTTATCATACCTTAAATGCATATGTCTTTAAATTATGATACTCTAGGTAAGGCCTTTGGCTGGTGGAGTGGCTCAAGTGGTAGAGTGCCTATCTAGCAAACTGTGAGGCCCTGTGATGCCAGGAAAAAAAACAGCTCTAGGTAAAGCCTTGGTTATACAATCAACTTGTCTAAGTGGTGGAAAAGAAGGACAAATTCCTATAGAACCAATGCAAATAACTGTATGGCCATGAAAAGCAGGGAGACTTAGTAAAAGTTTTCTGAATTTAGGAGGAGGGGGTCAAATGGAGAGAAAGTCAATGAAAACATAGAATTTTGAACTATCTTAATTTAGTTTACAGAAGTAGCACCCACTGAATTGTTTTGAGTTACAAACAACTTATGAAGAAAGTGTCTCCTCACATATTCAGAAAATAAGAACATTAAAACAACATCAACAATATTCCAAATACATCACTACAGTAAAATTTCTCTTACCAACTTATTCAGTTCTACGTAATTAGTGTTCTGCTGGGTCTTGGGTTAGCAGTCTGCTTCCATGAAGCTGTATGTTCTGAACTCAAAGAATCCAGAAAAACTCAAAGTGCCCACTGTTATGGCTTGGCCAATTGTTACGGTCTCTGCAGTATCAGTTCAGAAGCTTGTACATAAGAGTCTATTCTGACATGTCAAGAGGTTGAGGAACCTACTACTGTCATTTCTATGAAGTGCTGAGACTGACCTCTGTTGAAAACATAATTTCTGGTTTGTAGCTCATAGCAGAGTCTTCAGAGAAGCATCAGAGATTTTTAAAAAATTATTGACCAGTTGTACTTCTGAGAACTATCTGTTCAATTCATTTGCCCATGTATTAATTGGATTATTCTTTTGGTGTTTAATTTTTTGAGCTTCTTGTATAATTCGGATATTAATCTTTTAGCCATTGAAAAGCTGGCAAAGATTTACTTCCATTCTGTGGATTGTCTCTTAATTCTTGTAATTTTTTTTTTTGGTGGGACTCAGGTTTGAACTTAGGGCTTTGCACTTGCATAGCAGGCCCTCTACCACTTGAGCCACACCTCCAGTTCTTGATTCTTGTAATTGTTTCCTTTCATGTGCAGAAAGGAAAAATTTGATGCAATCACATTTGTCAATCTTATTCTTATTTCCTGGGCAATTGGAATCCTGTTCAGAAAACAGTTGCCTATGCCTATATCTTCCAGTGTTTTTCTGTAGTAGTTTCAAAGTTTCAGATCTTGCATTAATATCTTTGATTCAGTTTGTAAATTTACATTTTAATAGTCTTAAATATTATATATGAGCAATACTATTTAATTAGTATACCCATTTACATGAAGGAAAAACAGACATGAGAACAATAACATGTGTAATTGTAGCCAGGAACCAGTGGCTTATGCCTATAATCCTAGCTACTCAGGAGGCAGAGAGCAGGAGGATCGTGGTTCAAAGCCAGCCTGGGCAAATGAAAAAGGGCTGGTGAAGCGGCTCAAGGTGTAAGCCCTGAGCTCAAACCCTGGTACTGCAAAAGTGTAGTTGTTTTATATTTTACCCCAAAGAGACATAACTCTTTTAAACAAAACTATTAAACTAATCTCATTTGCCAAAGATTTATCTTAATTTTGGATTCTTAAAATGTTTCTGAGTGAGGTGGAGTGGCTCAAACAGTTGAGCACCTGTCTAGCAAGTGTGAGACCCTGAGTTCAAACCTCAGTGACGCCAAAAAAAAAAAGTTTGCGTGAGCAAACATTTTTGTAAGAATATTTCTAGATTAGCACATTTTAGTGTTAGAAGGTCAACTTTTTTCTTGGCATTTTAAGAATATTTTGTATAAGTCCTTATTTACATCTACAAACCAATTAGAACAGAAATCCTTTAATTTAGGAGACTTTATAATCGAATTTATCAATACCCTCCAGAGATAGGGAAACAGTTCACATTCACACAATGCAATGTCAAGGCCTTTATCAATTATAGACACATAGATACAGATATATAAAGATCTTATGACTTCAGATCTTCACTTTCAGGTCAAGGGTAAACACAGAAACTTATCAGTCAGATGTCAGAGTGTTGTTATCCTTCCCTGTGGACATGAATTATTAAATTCTCTGTTGTTTCTAACCCATCAGAGACCATATCTGGTAATCCAGTTACAGAAATCACCAAATGATCTGACCATAAAACCACATTTCCAGTCATTGCTACTGCTAAGGGGAATAATTTATTGCCTATACACAAACCAAAAACAAACAAAATGTAAACTCAAAAGGAAAAAAAAAGAGAAAGATTCAGCCAAGTTCTCTTGCCACCTAGCATTTATCTAGGATCCAAGAAAAGATTAGTTTAAGGAATATCTAAGTTACAATTTCTCCAGCAACACAATGTACCTGGTATCCATTTGGGCAGATCAGTAATTTTAAAATATAACACTGTTTCTCCATATGTACAAAGTGAACATGTGCCAAACATGTGCGGAAGATTTTATTTAACTCATTAATTAATGAGAAACCCAGATGTTACAACCAATTTCAATTTCCATTTCATTTTGCTTGCATATCTCTTTCTTTTTTGGGGGGATGGTATGGAACTAGATTTTGAACTCAGAGCTTTGTGCATACTAGGCAGGCAACTTTAGCCACACCTCCAGCCCTTTTTGCTTTATTTTTTGCATAAGGTCTTGCATTTATGCCTGGGTTGGTCTGGACTGCGACCTTCCCACTTATGCTTCCCATGTACCTGGGATTATAGATGCGTGCCACCATGCCCAGCTTTTATTGGTTGACATGGTGTCTCACTGACTTATTGCCTGGGCTGGCCTTGAACTGTGATCCTCCTAATCTCTATCTCCTGAATAGCTAGGATGCCAAGTGTGAGCCATGCACCCCCAGCTTTGCTTGCCTATTTCTTTTTTTAATGATTTTTTTTGCATTTTACATAGTTTTTATATTGTACTGAGGATACATTGTGACATATACAAAAGTTCTTACAATATATCATAGTTAAATTCACCCCCACCATCATTCTCCTTTATCCTCCTTCCACCTTGTCTATTTCTTTTTATTTTCTATATGTCTTACAATTTGCTCAGTGATGTCTGTTCTCCCTTTTGCTACCTGTACATTTACCTTTGTTTTTATGATGGTTTTATTTTTTCCATTTCCTTCTTTATCACTGAAATAGCTCATATTTCATTTTCCTTTATCATCTACCAGCTCATCCACAAGCTCTTGGATCCCTTCTTTTATATTCTTATTTTTACAGAGATGATCACTTAATATTATAGAATTGACATGTTTGATTATAATTTTCCTGTGCTTTATGGCAGCATTTCTCTTGGTAGAATTCTCCATCTTCCATTTTTCTATTCCTTTCATCCCATTTTCATGTAGTATCTTTGTATATATACTATGCTGAAGGTTTTGTTTTGTTTTGCTTGATAAAATCTTTAATTACAATAAATTTTCTTTACACCAACTATTTGTGGAAAATACATGTAGACACAAGGTCAGAGCCATGATCCAGACAAATAGAAATTTTTAAATTTACTATTTAGTGTTTTGTATGCGAGTTCTTATAGTCTCTACATTTTCCCAGCCAGAGGATACAGGCAGATATAGGGCTTCTCGTACCATAAAGACTCTTTCCTCCCTACTGCCTCATGCTACTTACTTACTCTTTCAGTCCTTTCTCCTCTGCTTCTCAAAACCAAACCAAGTCCAGAAAAGTTCCCTTGACCAGCCTATAAACTTTGTTCTTACTGTAGACAAAGGATTGGCACTTTAGGGTTTGCCATTCACTTTGGGTTACACTTTTGCTGGCTTTTTCTGATTGCATTTTTATTTAAAAAAAAAAAGTGTATCTTGGAAGCCCAACTCCACCCTAGTGTTTCCAGAAAGCAAAACATGTAGTAACTTATACATGTGTATATCTGTACATATAAGCTGTATGATGAGATGCTGTGTTTACTTGCTATGGTTTGACTGTCTTCTTCAGAACTCATGTTGAAATTTAATTACCACTATGACAGGAGGTAGGGCTTTTAAGATGTGTCATGTGATCCCTTCCACCAGGTTATCCAACGAAAAGGCCCTTACCAAAAAGAAGAAGGCCCTCACCAGATACAACCCTTCAATCTTGAATTTCCCATGATCCAATTCTATGAGAAATATATTTCTTTTCTTTGTAAATTACCCAATCCATGACATTCTGTTACAGTAGCATAAAACAGATTAAGACAAAAAAAAGTGATACTGAAAAATGGAACTGCGGATACAATAAATACTTGGAAATGTGGAATCTGCTTTGGTACTGGGTAGTGGGTAGAAGCTGAAAGAATTTGGAGGAGCAGGCTAGAAAAAGCCTAGATTGCTATGAATGAAACATTGACAATGATTCTGGTGAGGGCTCAGAAGAAAAGAAGACTTCTTAGAGAATATACAAGTAGTCACCATCAGAATGCTTGTAGAAATATGGACAGCAAAGGCCATTCTATCTAATGAAGTCTCAGATGGAAAGTGGGTAAAGAACACCCTTGGTTATATAATTGCAAAGAATTTGGCTGCTTTTGTCCATTCCCTAGGACTTTGTGGAAAGCAGAATTTAAGAATGGCAAAACTAGGATATCTAATACAAGAAATACCTAAGCAGCAAAAAATTCAGACTACTGCATGGCTACTTTTAATCACATGCAGTGAAATGCAAAGGGTAAAGAAATTCTTTAAAGCCAGAATTTATAATTAAAACTGGAAAGATTTGCAAAATTCATAGCCCAGCCATGTAAAGAATGAAAATGTCCAGGAAAGAAAACTTAATGATGTGGCCAAGCAATTGTTTTCTAAAGAGATTCAGAGAGATAGAAGTAAGGCAAGTGTTACTCATCAAGAGAATGAAAAGAAGATCCTGAACTTATTTTAGAGATCTTGGAGGCTGCTCTTCCCATCACAGGTTCAGAGCTCTAGGAGGGCAGAATGGTTTTGGGAGATGGGCCCAGGGCACCTCCAACAGGCTTACTGCCTAGAACCTCCTCAAGTCTCTGTTTCCCATATTCTAACATATCACTTTTTGCTCCCAAGCTGCCCCAGCCATGGCTCAAGATAGCCCAGGTGCAACTCAAGGCCACCGCTTCAGAGGGCACAAGCCAAGCCTTGGTGACATCCAAGTGGTGTTAAATCTGCATGCTTGCAGAATGCAAGAGCTGTGGAGTCAAGCTACCTCCACCTAGATTTCAAAGGATGCCACATATGGCCTGGGGGCCCATACTAAGACATCACAGGAGTGGAGCCACCACAAAAAGCCCATACTAGGGCAATGCCAACACAAATATGAGGTCGGAGACACCACACAGATTTCCTACTAGGACAATTCCTAGTGAAACTGTAGGGGCAGAACAACCTCAAGATCCCAGAATTATAGAGCCACCAGTGCACAACACCAGCCTGGTAGAACTGCAGGAACAAGATTCTAACCGGTGTGAGTTGCTTCCTGGTTTAAGCCCAACAAAGCCATGGAGGTAGGACTTCCTCAGAGGCTTGAAGGCCTAACCCCACCCTAGTGTTTCCAGAAAGCAGGACATGGAGTCAAATGAGATTATTCTCCAGGTTTGAGGTTTATTGTTTTCCCTGTTGGGTTTTAAACTCTTGGGGCCAGTTACCTCTGAATGGTAATGTCTTTTACCTGTCCCACTACTGTATTCTGGAAGTAGATAACTTGTTTTGATTTCTAAGCATATAGCTGGAGTGAATTTGCCACAGGATGAATCATGCCTGAGTCCTGCTCGTAGGTGATCAGGCAACTCTGAACTTCACACTTTTGAGTTGATGCTGGAGCAATTAAGACTTTGGGGCTATCATAAGGGAAATGCAAATTAAAACCACACTAAGATTCCACCTCACCCCTGTTAGAACAGCCATCATTAGTAACACCACTAACAACAGATGTTGGCGAGGATGTGGAGAAAAAGGAACCCTCTTACACTGCTGGTGGGAATGTAAACTAGTACAACCACTCTGGAAAAAAATTTGGAAGCTACTTAAAAATCTAAACATAAATCTGCCATATGATCCAGCAATACCGCTCTTGGGGTATATGTGACACAGGTTACTCCAGAGGCACCTGCACACCCATGTTTATTGCAGCACTATTCACAACAGCCAAGTTATGGAAACAGCCAAGATGCCCCATCACTGATGAATGGATTAAGAAAATGTGGTATCTATACACAATGGAATTTTATGCAGCCATGAAGAATGAAATGTTATCATTCCCAGGTAAATGGATGGAACTGGAGAGCATCATTCTGAACGAGGTTAGCCAGGCCCAGAAGACCAAAAATTGTATGTTCTCCCTCATATGCGGACATTAGATCAAGGGTAAACACAGCAAGGGAACTGAACTTTGATCACATGATAAGGCGAGAGCACACAAGGGAGGTATGAGGATAGGTAAGATACCCAAAAAACAAGATAGCATTAGATATCCTCAATGCAAAGAAACTAATGCAGAAACTTTAAAGCAACAGAGGCCAATAGGAGAAGGGGATCAGGAACTATAGAAAAGGTTAGTTTGAGAAGAATCAATTTAAAATGTAACATGTATGTATAGGAAAGCAATGCGAGGAATCTCCCACTATAGCTATCCTTATATCAAACAGCAAAAACCCTTGGTCCTACTTATTAATATTTATACTCTCTCTTCAACAAAATTAGAGATAAGGGCAGAACAGTTTCTGCTTGGAGGTGGGAGGGTGGGGGGAGAGGGAGAGTGCAAGAAGAGGGGGAGGGGGTGGGGGGAGAGATGACCCAGACATTGAATGCACATATGAATAAAAGAAATAAAAAAAAAGATTTTGGGGCTATTAGGATAGAATAAATGCATTTTGTATATGAGAAAGACATGAGTTTGGGGGGAGAAGGCAAAGGTGGAATGCTCTGGTTTGCATGTCCTCTCCAAGACTCATGTTGAAATTTAATTATTGTGACAGTATTAGCAGGTGGGACATTTAAGAGGTGTCATGTGATGTCCTCCCCCATTTTACCCAGCAGGAAGACCCTCACCAGATGTAGCCCTTCAATCTTGGACTTCCCAGATTCCAGAACTATGAGAAATAAATTTCTTTTCTTTGTATATTACCCAGTCTGTGGTATTTTCTGTTTTCAGTAAAAAATGAACTAAGACACCGATTTTGCTTGCCTTTGTATATATGAAACCTAGCACATAATATACCTTTGTTTAATACATAAGTGAACATTTATATATTTGTACATGAATGTATGTATTATATATTAAAGTCTTAGGAGGATATACAGAAAACTTTACATTTGCTGCCTCTTGAGACAAGAATGAGTTTCAGGGACTTTTTATTTTATTTCCATGTTTGAATTTTTCAATGAACATGTAGTAGTTTAATAATTGAAATAAAGCATACATCCAGAAAAAATGTTCTGGTTTGATAAAGAGTTCTTTTTCTTAAGAATGTGTATTTCCAATGAGATAATTATGAGCCTAGTATGTGAGTAACGTAAATAAATCATTAAGCTACCAAATGTAAATAGATAAATCAAGAGAAAATGCAAAGCTGGTCTTGGGGAAAAATTGGGAAACATCATCCTTTAAAAAATCTGAGTTAATTACAAACTGTATAAAGAGAGACTAAAATTTTAGCTCTATGGGAATTGGCTTTTACAGAAGGATTAACCCCAACATGTGATTATATTAGTAATCAAAGGAAATCAGCTACCCACATTCATTCTGCAGTCTTTATTAAATATTATATTCCTAAGGATAGCTAGGTATTATGGAAACAAGGAAATGTATGTTTGCACCTATTCTTAAGAAATTTAAGCTATGTCCTCACATGATGGAAGGTGAAGGGCAAGAGAATATAACATTGCATGAAGCCTCTTAGAAGGGCCTTAATCCTATTCAAGCAAGAAGAGCCCTCAGGACTTAACCTCTTAAAGTTCCCACATCTTTGTCCTATCACATTTTCCATTTAGATTCAACACCTAAATTTTGGAGGACACATTTGAACCAGAGCAGGCTTAAATTAGTGTGATTTGTAGTGTATTCCCTTTACAACAGTAAGTTAGGCCACTAGTTTCACCTTAGTGCAAGTTACTTCATCTCTCATCTGGGACCACCACAACAGCTTTCAAACTGTCCTCCCTGCTTTCATTCTTACCTCCTTATATATCAAAAAGCCACACAGAAGTCAGATAATTAATTATAGCATGAGTCAGTTTGTCAGTCTCCTTGCACTTCCCATTTACTTGGACAGAAAATAAAATCTAAGGTCTTTGCCACTCTGGAAAAAAATTTGGAGGCTACTTAAAAAGATGGACATCGATCTACCATTTGATCCAGCAATACCACTCTTGGGGATATACCCAAAAGACTGTTACTCCAGAGGCACCTGCACATCCATGTTTATTGCGGCACTATTCACAATAGCCAAGTTATGGAAACAGCCAAGATGTCCCAGCACTGACGAATGGATTAAGAAAATGTGGTATCTATACACAATGGAATTTTATGCAGCCATGAAGAAGAACAAAATGTTATCATTTGCTGGTAAATGGATGGAATTGGAGAACATCATTCTGAGTGAGGTTAGCCTGGCTCAAAAGACCAAAAATCGTATGTTCTCCCTCATATGTGGACATTAGATCAAGGGCAAACACAACAAGGGGATTGGACTATGAGCACATGATAAAAGCGAGAGCACACAAGGGAGGGGTGAGGATAGGTAAGACACCTAAAAAATTAGCTAGCATTTGTTGCCCTTAACGCAGAGAAACTAAAGCAGATACCTTAAAGCAACTGAGGCCAATAGGAAAAGGGGACCAGGAACTAGAGAAAAGGTTAGATCAAAAAGAATTAACCTAGAAGGTAACACCCACACACAGGAAATCAATGTGAGTCAATGCCCTGTATAGCTATCCTTATCTCAACCAGCAAAACCCCTTGTTCCTTCCTATTATTGCTTATACTCTCTCTACAACAAAATTAGAGATAAGGGCAAAATAGTTTCTGCTGGGTATTGAGGGGGGGAGCGGGAGGGGGTGGAGTGGGTGGTAAGGGAGGGGGTGGGGGCAGGGGGGAGAAATGAACCAAGCCTTGTATGCACATATGAATAATAAAAGAAAAATGAAAAAAAAAAATACTCATCAGAAAAAATACAAAAAAAAAAAAAAAAAAAGTCATACATAATCTGGCCTTTGGTTACCTCTCTCATCCCATCTCTTACCATTCTGCTTCATAACTCAGTATGTTCCAGCCCCACTATATCTTCACAACACCTAGTATTTCTTGTCTCTAGGCCTTTGCATTTGCTAGGCATCTCTCTTCCTTAGAAGACTCTTGCTCTTCTACTTGTTCAAGTGTCACCCTCCTCAAAGACCACGTCTTTTCTGACTTAGCAACTTTCATCCCTATCCCCTAAACCTATACCTTTCTCTTTATAGGACATACTTTACATTATACTTGTTTGTTCTCTCCTCAATTAGAACCTAAATTTATAGAGACAGAAAAATTGTATATCTTGCTCATACTTTATTCCTACCTCCTAGAAGGTACTTTATCACTACCACATAGTAGGGCTCAAAAATATTTATTAAGTGAACTGCTGCTACAACACTATAAATTCCATCATTAGAGTCATTCAAGTATTAGTGTTTTGGTCTCTGAGAACCCTCTGTGTAAAGATCCTTAGAGAGCTCACAATAAATGATGTTATCAGCTTACTCCTTGGGAGAAGAACATTTAGAATGGAGAATGAACTTGGGATATGGGTAGAGAAGGACAGGTCAGATTTCCAAGAAAAGAAAAGGAGACTTGCAAGGAAGTTGGGATTATATCAAGGGTGTCTTATGATGATAAGACATTCCAAACCATTCCAATTTAAGGGAGCTCACAGTTTTTAATCTCTTCCTAGCTGTACAAAAAGACATCTTCTTCGTGGTCTCTATTAAAGATTATCACTTGCTAGGAGTGTGCTTAGAATCATACTTTCTATAAAGAGAAAAATCGAATGTTGGGGCTAATAAGTAATCTTAATGATTTGATTTTTTTACAGCCCGTAGTCTTTTATTTTTTTATATCCATTGTGCCATGAATTCATAGGGAATAAATTCCAGCAGCTCAGGCTCCTTCCCATTGGTTCTCACAAAGTACGCTTCTCTGGGTGGAGCAGGCTGGCAAGTCAGTTGAACTGGTCCTATCTCTTTGGCTTCCTTCTTTTTCTGATCATTTTCCTTCATGCGTTTTAGGAAGCTATCTCAGCTCTTTGAGTGCTTAATATTCTCAGTACATACATTAATTCTCTTGGCAAGAATCTTGTCTTTAACTTGCTTGTTCACAACAATGCCAGCAGCATGCAGGGTAACACTGTAGACACTTCAGCTTTGCCATGGTAACATTTGTGGGGCATTGCTTCTTGAAATGCCTTCCCTTGATACCTACAATATCACCCTTCTTGTACATTGGCATGTGTGTGGCCAAAGGAACAACTCCCTAGAAAACATATATTGGATTCCTCTCCTTCTTTCCCTTTGTTTTCATCATTTTGGTGAATTACTGGAAGATGGTGGTTCCAGCCAAAAGGGTGATTTGATTTATTAAAGCTATTTATTTTGTAATATGAGCGAAATTATCACAAAAGCATGAAAACAGAGAAAAGTCTTTAGTTGTTTCATAGGTCACCACAAAGAAAAAAATCCATTTATCCCCAGTGGTATGATTTTTACTTTGGCATAAAGTATTAAAGTGTCATCATCAAAAGTAGTAGTGATTATGGCAAACAAGATAAACCTCCTGAGAGCTTTAGAACAAAGCCCAACATGGGTCCTGTTATATCATATATTTACATACTATGGGCTACTCAACCCCAAACTTGAAAGTTCATTCTAATTTATCCATATGTTGTTGATAAAAGCTACCATTTAACAGGGCATATGTGGATTTAGAAATTTTGTCTATTCAATTGTACATACAAAAACTAGGATTATTCCTTCAGCAGGCAGGCTTTCTTGATTGTTCCATTGAGTTGATTACTAACAATCCTGTATGGGTTGCTATTGTCCTAGATATTATTTCTCAGTGAATACTAAATTCTTTTGAATGATGGTTTTGCAATCAGCCAAGAGCAAAGATAGTTGTAGCTGATCTTCAAGCACATTAAACAAAGTGGCAAAACTTGACCAGATTAAAAGAAGCTCAACTTCGATCAGGATTTAAACCACAGAAATAGAACTTGAGTTTAGGATTTTTTTCCCTGAAAGAAATTAAACAATTAGCTGGAGCACTATGTTTTGGATAAGTATCCCCAAAGGCCCATGTGTTAAAGGATTGGTCCTCAGCTTGGTGCTTTTGAGAAACGGTAAAATCTTTAGGAGGTAAGGCCCAGTGGAAGAAAGATAAGTCATTGGGGGCATCCCCTCAAAGGGAATACTGGGACTCTGGCCTCTCTTTTTCCTGGCCACCATGAAATGAGCATCGTCCTTCACATGCCCTCCTGCTTTGAGGTTCTATGCTGCCACAGGCCCAAAGCAATGGAGCAAATTGGTCATGGACTGAAACCTCCAAAACTGTGAGCCAAAATAAACCTTTTCTCTTTTAAGTTGAATATCTCAATTTTGTTATAGCAGCAGAAAACTGACTAGCATATGGAGAGATACTTAAGAATCTCTAATACAAGTCAATCTTAAAAATCTTCACTTTTGGTAGGATTTGATTTGAATTATGCCTTAACATGAAGCATGTGCTTATCATAACAAGGCAAAACAACACCCTGTTGGCAGATGGTAGGGACTGTCATACAGAGCTATGAAGTCACTGAAGAAATATTTAGGTGTCTCAGGTACAGGAGACAGGTTTGTTCCCATCCTCAAATATTTATGGTATTTTATACTATTCCTTTTCCCAAGTGTCTGACCTAATTAGGAATGTCATTCAATTCTACCCAGTTCTAGCATATGTAATTTGTTTTTATAAATATGCAGGTGTGAATCAAGATTTTTCTTATACAGTTATCTTGGCCCAATGTCTCCTGATCAAAGTGTATACTATGGTTTGCCTACAAATATTCATTATTTATTTTTACAAGTTTTCCAAACTTTAAACCTTAGTTCACCCCTAATTGATACATATGTAGAATAATATATCTATTAACTATAGAATGTACACTATTTTCAAGAACATTTATAACATTTGCCAAAATAGATTTTATGTTGAACCAAAAAACAAGGCTCAAATGTCAAAGGATTGAAATATACAAAGTAAGGTTAAACAAAAAAACACAGCAGAAAGAGGACTATATAATCCCCACTATTGGAAATTTTTTTTAAAACCCTTCAAAATAACCCAATAAAGTAAAGAAAAAATCAAAATGAAAATTATGGAAGCCAGGCGCCAGTAATCCTAGCTACTCAAGAGGCAGAAATCAGGAGGATCGCAGTTTGAAACCAGCCAGGGCAAATAATTCGTGAGACCCTGTCTCGAAAAAAATCCTTCACAAAAAAGGGCTGGTAGAGTGGCTCAAGGTGTAGGCCCTGAGTTCAAGCCCCAGTACTGCAAAAAAAAAATTATGAAATATATTGAAGTCAACAAAAATGAAATATATCAAACTTGTTGGATACAACTAAAATAAAGGAAAATATATAGCTTTAAATGCATATATTAGAAAAATGAAGGGTTGAAAATCAGTGATCAGGCTGGCAGAGTGGCTCAAGTGGTAGTGCATCCACCTAGCAAGGATGCAGCCCTGAGTTCAAACTCCAGTACCACCAAAAATAAAAGAAAAGAAAAAGAAAATCAGTGATCTAAACTTCTAACTTGAATACAGGGAAAGAATAGCAAATTAAACTCAAAGAAGATATCAGGAAGAGCATAACAAAGTGACAGCAGAAAAGAGTGGAATAGAAAACAAACATATAATGCAGAAAATTAGCAGCTAAAAGTTAGTTCTTGGGAAAGGTTAATACAATTGCTAAACACCTTACAAGACAGATCCAGAAAAAAAATAATTACTAATATCAATAATTCAAAAGGGAGGGTCACTACAAATCCTTGAGACATTAAAAATACAATAGCTACTGTTTGATCAATTAGTGTTGATCCCAAGAATTCAACATGCAAGATTAAGTGCACATTAACCAAATAAAAGGGAAAGATATGATCTCCTCAAGAGATGCAAGAGAAGCAGTTGAGAAAAAGTTAATAACCATTTGTAATAAAATCTTTCAACAGATTAAGACTAGAAGGTAACTCTAATAAACATTATCTAAAACCAAACATGCTTTTCCATATTTTATATTTAGTAGTGAAATATAAAGACTTCCCCACCCCTGTCAGGGAATGAGTCATGTGTGTACACTACCATCACATCCATTCCACATTGTGGTGAAATAATTCCAGGCCTCCTAGTAACCCATTTCACATCTCTCCATGCTGCTTTCTAAAAACCATCTGTGATGTCTTGATGCATGACCATTTCCAAAATATGTGCTAGGCCCTCTCTTCTTCAGACCGAATACTTCAAAAAGTAGTTTCTCTAGGTTCTGTTTTCCAACCTTCTGGTCATAGCCATTCTTCTGCTCTACATGATTATAGTCCTGACTCTCCATTAATTTGCTATATTTCCATGGGCAGATTATTTACTCTCTCAGCCATAATGTTGTTGTTAGAGACAGGGTCTTGCTATCGTAGCCCAGGCTAGCCTGAAACTTGTTAGGCAGCACAAACTGGCCTTGAACTCACAATTCTCCTGCCTCAGCCTCCCAAGTTCTGGGATTACAGCCATGCACCACCACAACCCAATCCTCAGATCTTACTTTTTGCATTGGGAAGTGACGCTAATAATCCCTGTCCTGCATGTACATTGGTTAGGAATTTTGCCTATTTAAAGGTATCATAGAAATAGAGCAATTTCTAAACCTTGACTTTGAAAGCATCATGGAGAACCAAACAATCTGCCATGCTGAGGAGCTAACCATATAATGTCAATAGCAACATAAAAGGTAACCTGAAAATGTATAATAGAACACTATTCTGCAGCAAATGGATGTTAAATGCATTTGTTAAGTAAAAAAAAAGTCAGATCACAAAGATTATGATTCCATTTATATGACATCCTGGAATAGGTAAAAATATAGGAACAGAAAATAGATCAGTGGTTGCCAGAGGTTGCACATAGGAAAAGGAATTCACTATAAACTGGCAACTTGAGAGAATATTTAGGGAAATGAACTATTCTGTAAGGAGCTATGATAGTAGACAGACAACTTCATGCATTTGTCAAAATCCAGAGAAATATACACCACAAGGAGTAGATTTTACTGTGTACAGTTTAAAAATAAACCAATCAGGATGTGGAGAGAACGCCATATGGAATTCACACTGTGACAAATGAGTCTTAACTGTATTACAAATGAACTACAAAAACATACTAAAGGGAGTGAGGAAATAAAGCTGATTTAAGTAACTTTGAAAACACTGTTTTGATTAGACACAAGGCTGAAGACAAAAAGAACTATGCACAATAATGTACTCTAGTTGGAACTTTGGTTTTCATGGGTTTGTGGATTAGCAACTACCAAAATACTTTACATGTATAATCAGTTCTGCTATAACATGGCATATGTGTTGCTAAAAATGATTATACTATGTAAAATTGTGCAATAAAAACCAAGCACTTGTGGGGAAATGGGGTTAGGGACATAACACACAAAAACTTGGTCAGTGACACACTTTTAAAAGATAGGAACCTAATAAGATTAGAGAACCATTTTATATTATCATAAATGACTAAAAATAGATCAATAATACAATAAATATGGCATTTGCCTTTAAAAAGACCTGAGAACTGTTTGTGAAAGTGGACATCAGAAGGATTGACGCTTGTGTGATATTGTGAAGTGATGGAAGGAAGGTTATCTAAAATCTGATGGAAAGTTGTAGCAACAAACGTAATACATGTAGTGGACTGAGGTAGCTGATCAAATTTGAGTTGTGTATTTGTGTCTGTTGTGTATTCCTAAACAGCATGATTCAGCAAGATACTATTCTCTGCATTCATCTACTGTTTCACATGGAAAATTGAACAAAGAAGACACTTAAATTTAGACTGTGTATTGTTATTTAATATTGTTATTTAATACATCAGTCATGTTAGGACAAATTCAAGTTTTCAAGACAACCATTGTAGCAGAACTATAAGTGTATGTGTCTATGTGTGTATGTATATGCACATGATATACACAGATAATATGGTTTCTTACTTATTTTCATTAAAATTGTAAAAAAAGTGAATTTGATATGGTTGTTGAATACAGGTCAGCATAAAAAGTTGATTCTATTTCTGTATACTAGCAAGAAATGATTGAAAAATTAACTTTTAAGATGCCATTTATAATAGCATCAAAATCCACCAAATGCCTAGTGATAAATCTATAATGAAAGATGTAGAAGACCTCTACACTGAAAACTAAAAAAAAAAACTGAAACATCACTGAAATTTCAAAAGGCCTAACTAATGAAGATATATTATGTTTATGGACAAGAAAAATTAATATTATTATGGTGTCAATTTTCCCAATCTGATCTATATATTCAAGCCAATCTCTATTAAAATCCCGGCTGGTTTACCTATGAATGTTGACAGGACATTAAAATTTCTATAGAGATGCAAAGGAAAATCATGAAAAAGATGAACAGTTTAGGACTTACACCACAGAACAGAGTCCAGAATACAGTCCAGAAATTGACCTGAACATGATCGTTTAACTTGCAACAAAGGTGCTCAGTACTACTCAATGAGGAAAAGCTTTTAATATATTAAAGTGCTGGAACAATTAAATATCTATATAGGAAAAAATGAACCTTGATCTCTCTCTCACACTATACTATTCTTCTCTCAAAGAATCCAGGCATGTTGACATGTGCCCACTAGGCCCATGTATTCAGGAGGTTTAGGCAGGAGGACCATTTGAGCCCAGGAGTTTGAGGCCAGCCTGGGCAACAAGGCAAGATCCAATCTAAAAAAAAACAGATTACAATGTAAAACAATAATATTTCTAAGAACAATCATACAAGAGTATCTTCATGACCTTGGAAACACAAAAAATTATCAACTGTACAAGAAAATATTGACAAAGTGAACTTCACTATAATTGAGAACTTGTTTGTCAAAAACCAAAATACCAATGGGCTAGAGGCGTAGCACAAGTAGTAGAGTGCGTGCTTAGCAAGCACAAGGTCCTCTTCAAACACCAGTACCACCTAAATAAATAAAATAAATAAATAAAGGATACCATTGAGAAAAGTCACTCAGACAAGAAGAAGATAAGACATATAAGCCTGACAAATTCTAGATATGTAAAGATCTCATACAACAGAAAAGGCAACCCAATACAAAATGGGTGAAAGAATTAAATGGTAACTTCATAAAAGAGGATATATAAATTGTAAATAAGCAGAGGAAAAGATGATCCACATTATCACTCATCGAGGAAATGCAAATTAAGACTATAACGAGAGACCACTGCACACTCATTGAAATGATTAAAATTAAAATGCCAGCTGTTAATGAGGTTGGGAAGCAACTAGAGCTCTGATACATTGCTGGCAGAAATGTAATTGGTAAAACCACTTTGGAAAACTGTTTGGCAGTATCTGCTAAAACCAGATACACACCTATCCTAGCAATGACCCTGCATTCTCACCCCTCAGGTGAGAGTGAGTGTGTCTATTCACCAAACTAGGTACAAGAATGTTCAAGAAAGCTCTATTCATAAGAGCTAAAAATTTGAAAGAATCCTATTGTACATCAGCAGGAGGGTGGATTAAATAAATTGTAGCATACTAATACTCATGTACTGTGAAGCAATAAAAGGAATTAACATCTGATACATGCAAATAGTGGATGAATGTCACAGACATCATCATGAGGAAATAAACAGTATAAATTCAATTAGCAGATTTTCAAAGTTCATCCATGTTGTGGCATGTATCAGTACTTCCTTACTTTTATAGTCAAATATTCCACTGTATGATATGATATACTATATTTCATTTATCCATTCTATCAGTTGATGAACATTTGGATTGTTTCTATCCTTTGGCCACTATGAATAATGCTGTGTAAATATTCATATACAAGTTTTTATCAGGACACAGTTTTGCTTTTTCTGGGGTGTATACCTCAGAGTAGAATTGCTAGATCATATGGTAACTATGTTTAATCATTTGAGGAACTCCCAGAATGTTTTCCAGAGTTCGAACTATTTTATACTCCTACTACCAATGAATGAGGTTACACATTTCTCCACCTCCTTGCCAACACTTGTATTCTCTGACTTTTCAATTGTAGCTGTCCTAATGAATACAGTGGTGTCCTCTAGTAGGTTTGGTTTCCTGATGACTAATTTTCCTCAAGACCAGTGATGTTAAGTATCTTTTCAGATGATTATTAGCTGTTGTATGTCTTTGGAGAAATATCTATTCAGACCCTGTCTTTCTGTTGCTTAACAAGAATATCTGAGCCTGTTTAAATTATAAAGGAAAGAAGTTTATTTTGGCTTACAGCTCCAGAGGCTGGTAAGTCCAAAGTCACAGCAGAGGCATCTGATGAGAGCATCATAGCATGGCGGTGAAAGGGCAAGCAAGTATGGGCACAAGAGGCAAAACAGAACAGGCATCCTCACTTATAACAACCCACTCTCACAATAACTAATGTAATACTTTCAAAGGGAGAATTCTCCCAGTCCCATGAGAAAGGCAACATTCTCTGCTAACTGTTTCATCACCCTCCCAACATGACCACAATGGCAATCAAATTTCAAGATGAGTTTTGGCAGGGACAAACCATATTCAGACCATAGCAGAATATTTGCTCAATTTTAAGTGAGTTAAATATTATTATTATTTTGGCAGGGCTGGGGTTTGAACTCAGGGCTTTGTGCTTGTAAAGCAGGCACTCTACCACTTGAGCCATGCCTCTAGTCCATTTTGCTCTGGTTATTTTGGAGATGGGGCCTCGTGAGCTGTTTTCTGAGGCTGGCCTTGAGCTGCAACCCTCCCAATCTCAGCCTCCCAAATAGCTAAGATTATATGGGCGTGAGCCACTGACGCTCGTTTATTTTTTATCATTGAGTAATAAGAGTCTTCTATATGTTCTATATACAAGCCCCTGATCAAATATATGACTTGCAAATATTTTCTCCCACTCTATAGATTGTCATTTACCTTTTTGAGGGGTGGTACTGCAGATTGAACCAAGGGCTAGGCAAACATCATATCACTGGGATACACCCCAAGCCTTTTCTTTAAGTTTTATTTTAAAACAGGGTCTCACTAAGTTGCACAGGCTGACCTCAAACGTTCAATCTTCCTGCCTCAGCCTCCTGAGTAGCTGAGATTACAGGTATGTATCATATGCCCAGATACCTTTCTTGACAGTGTCCTTTGAAATACACTTTTTAACTTCGATGAGGTCTAGTTTATCTATTTGTCATTTGTTGCTTGGGATTTTGGTGTCATATCTAAGACTACATTGCCAAATTCAAAATCGTGAAATTTTACCTCTAAGTTTTCTACAGTTCTATAGTTTTAGCTCTTGCTTTCAGATGTTTGATGCATGTTGAATTACTTATTATGTATGGTATGACATAAAGCTCCAACTTCATTCTTCATCATGTAGTTGTCTACTTGTCCCGGAGTTATGTTTTAAAGATTTGCCTAATGGATGGTCTTTGCTCATTTGTGAAAATTAGTTGAACATAGACATGTTTTAATTTCTATATTGTCAATTCTACCCCATTAATGTATATGTTTCTCATTATACCAGTACCATGATGTCTGGATTGTCATTGTTTTGTGGTAAGCTTTTAAATCAGAAAGTTTTACTCTTCTTTCAAGATCATTTTCGCTATTCTGGGTCTCTTGGATTTCCATATAAATTTTAGACTCAATCTGTTAGTTTCTGCAGGAAAATCTCTAGCTGAGACTCTGATGGAATTGTGTTGAATCAGTAAATTATTTGGGGGAGTTTTGCCACCTGAACTATGTTAAGTCTTCTAATCCACAAACATGGGATATTTTTCCATTTTATTACATCTGTCTTTTAATTATATTTTATAGTTTTTTAGTATATAAGTTATATATGTCTTTAGTTTATTCTTATGAAATTTTATACTACAGTAGAAATGAAATTGTTTTGTTTTCAGCTTTCTCATTGCTGATATATAAAAATACAACTGATTTTTGCATATTGATCTTGTTGAATTTGTTTATTAGTTCCAGTGACATTTTATTGTGTTCTCTAAGAATTGTATTCACAAGATCGCATCATCTTGTGAATAACACTGATATCTTTATTCTTTTTATTATAATTGTAAGTAGAATTATTTTACAGAGCTTCAAAATATGTAAAGCAAAAACTAATAGAACTAGAATGAGAAATAGATAATTTCTAACTATAATTGGGCACTTCAATACTCTCAGTAATCAATAGACTAAGTCAACAGATACTCAATAAGAATATAGAAGATGTGAACAACTCTCAAACAACTTCATCTAATTGACATTTTATTAAGCACTCCACCTCACAGCAACAGAATACACATTTTTTTCAAATGCACATGGAACATTCATAACCATAAACCATATTCTGAGCCTTAAAATAAAGCTGGAAAAATTTTAAAGTAGTCAGGAAAGTCCTAATCTCTGTGTGATAAAGGGAGGCTGATGGTGGTCACTGTTGAGGTGTTGTCTGTGTGTCTAGTAGAGGTAGACAGGCTACAAGCAGCACAAAGTGTGATGGATCTGACCTGGGATTCTTGGGGAACCTCCCCTTTGCAAGCACCACCTGGCCCATGGCAGGACAAGGGCTTGTGCTTGCCAAGATCAAGAAGTAGGGGGTGAATATATCCCCCATGGGCTCGTGACCTCATTAAAAATGTAAACCTTTCAGAAGTATACAGTAGAACTAAAGAAGATAAACAGCCAAGAGTCATCTGAAATCGTCATTGGCTTAGTAATATCCCTAGGACATAGTGAGAAATCACTACTCACAGTCTCAGGTTTCCTAAGGCTACTACAAAGATGTTTGACATAAAGGCCTGGATTGACTGTGCTGTGGAATGAGCTGCAAAGCACCTAGATGGCTTCCTTAGAACAGTTATTGTGGCCTTTATTCCACTGTTTCTAGTAAGTGCCATAATGTCCTGGAAATGGGCCAAGATGATAGAGGCCAGGGAGAAGGAGCAAAAGAAGAAACAAACATATCAAGAAACCATTGCAAAAGCCAAACAACTAAATAAAAAAGGGCTGAAGGAGTAAACATGCACTATAACCAGAGAAAAATCATTTGGACAATTATGCAGCTTTGGAAGGACCCACTAAGGTTTCTTTGGATTTTATGATAGTATTAGTAAATGAAATATGACCACGTGAAAGAATCATGGTCTGACTTCAGTGCTATAGTAACTTTTAGGCTTAGGTATAGAAGATTGTCAGTTATCTATTGGTAGTGATTGTAAATTGGCACTTATTTTTCAGGTTGAGCATCCCTAATCTGAAAATCCAAAACAAAATGCTCCAAAATTCAAAACTCTCTTAGCATAGGCACGATGCCACAAGTGGAAAATTGCACACCAAACCTCACGTGACAGGTCACAGCCAAAATACAGGAACACTAAAAATATTGTATAAGGTTACCTTCAAGCTATGCATAGAAGGCATATGTGTGTGTGTGTGTGTGTGTGCATATATATATGTATATATATGAAACATAAATTTTGTGTTTAGATTTGAAGACCATCCTCAAGATATCTCATGTATATGCACATATTCAAAATTTGAAGAACTCCAAAACACTTCTAGTTCAAGCATTTTTAGATAAAGGATATTCAACCTGTAGTACAAATTATTTATAACTGATTTAGCCATTTGCTGTTTTGCAGCTTATATACTGAAATGAAAATATCCTGTGAAGAAAAACTACTTTAGATTATGAACTCTATTTAAATACTGGTTTAAAATAAGGTCCTGTTATAGATGAAGGATAAGAATATAAAAGTTAGAATTGCCCTCACCAAGGTGAAAAGTGTACTTTGGCTTAAAAGAGTTACAGTGTATTAGTTATATCTTTCATTATTTTTTCTTACTTATTGGAATGGAATAATTTCTGGCTTTCTCAAAGCAAAATAACATTAATCAAGAAATACTTCTATTTTCTGCATTTTTCTGACATTAGCCTTTGAGACAGCTGGTAGTTATCAAGACATTCTGTATTTTTAAACCTAATTTTATACAGAATTTGCTTATTACCTCGACTATGTAGAATACCACCTACTGGTTATAACAGTTTTTGTACTTTGAACTCTGTCATTTTCTTAAAGGTGAGTTGTTAAAAAAAAAAAAAAGATTGACATTATGATTTAAAGCTAACAGTAAAAATGCCAAATGCTGTAGTACCATGGACCCAGTTTTTTCTTGTGCCAACTAGAGCTGTGAAATACTTAAAAATGATTTATCTGATAGTTTGCTGATTGTGTAGATACCACTTTTGTTTTTTATTTCACTGTTTTAACTCATATGGTAGAGACATCCTACACTTTTTGATCAAGCAGTTTTAAGGTAAAAATTTAAATTTTAGATTTCTTGGGGCTGAAGGTGTGGCTCAATGGCTAGAGTGCCTGCCTAAGCATGTGTGAAGCTGAGTTCAAACCCCACAACCAGACAAGCATGGTGGTGTGCACCTGTAGTCCTAGCTACTCTGGAGGCTGAAGCAGGAGAATCACTTGAGTCCAGGACTTCTGGGCTGTAGTGTGCTATGGTGATATAAGTTTGGCATTAATATGGTGACCTCCTGGGATTGGGGGACCACCAGGTTGCCTAAGAGAGGTGAACCAGCCCAGGTTGGAAATGGAGCAAATCCAAACTTCTGCGCTGACCAAGCCCCAGTATGAAAAAAAAAGTAAAATAAATTAAATGCTAGATTTCTTTTAAAGAACTAAGGGATTAACAGTTAAGCCATACTTCCTAAGTGGTAAATAGAGGCTTAAAATTTGGAAAATTTTTGTTTGATGTAGTAGTAGTTGCATAAACAGGATAAATTATATCAAAATGAGAAGGTACAATAATTAGAAGTATAAAACTAAAAGATCTTTCTTTCAATCAACTAGTATAACTGGAACCTTAAGCTATTAAACATGGTTTTTATAAATGCATGGTCCCATCATTATATTCTCTGCAATATTTAATAACATTAATTTTTCTGCACCTCTGAAAATTAATTTTAATTTGCAATTGTCAAACAGCTCTAATTTAAAATGAAACTAGATACTGAGATAAACTTGATATTTTTTATTACAAATTTAAAAATATTGAAATAATAAAAGTACTGGAGTATCAGCTGAAGGTGTGGCTCAGTGGTAGAGCACTTTCTTAGAATGTGCAAGTCCCTGGGATCAATCCCCAGCACCAGAAAATAAAGTATTAGAATTACAAGCTATTTTCTCTGACCATAATGGAATTAGACCAGATTATAAATCTGAAATTCAAAGTTATCTGTAAAATTTCCTAATATTTTGAAATTAAACAACATACTTTTAAATAACCCAGTGGACCAAAGAGAAGGGAATTTAGGAATATTTTGTTGAATGAAAATGAAAACACAACATATAAAAATGCAGCTAATGCAGCATCTAGACAAAAAATTATAGCATCAAATGCTTCTGTTAGAAAAAGAAGAGGGCTGGCACAGTGGCTCAAGTGGTGGAACATCTGCCTAGCAAGTGTGAGGCCCTGAATTCAAATCCCAGTACCACCAAAATGAAAGATGAAGAAGAGCCTCAAATAATCTAAGCCTCTACCTTAAGAAAGTAGACAATGTTATCAATAAGGAGCCAAAAAAAAAAACAACTAGAAAAAATAAACCTAAATTAAACCTGACCAAAAAAAGAAGAAATAATGGAGGTAAGTGCATAAATCAATAAAATTCAAAACAAAAGCAATAGATAAAAATCAATGAATCCAAAAGCTATTTGTGTTTGTTAGTCTTTTGAGAAACCTCTGTCCATACAGATTAACACCAAATTAACAATATCAGGAATGAAGGTGAAGCCATCACTAGAGATTCTACAGACACTTAAAAGGGAACATCATGAGCAAATTTATGCCTGTGAATTTGAAGTGTTAGATGAAATGGACAAATTCTTTAAAAGTCACAAACTACTGATGCTCCCTTAAGAAGATATAGATGTAGTCTTGTACGTATTAAATGAACTGAATTCATAGTTTAATCTTCAACAAGAAAATCTTCTGAAGATTTCTACCAAAGGTAGATGTAATACCTATTTTGAACAAATGCATCCAGAAAAAAAAAAAAGGGAAGGCATGTGGTAGAGCACTTACCAGTATGCACAGGCCTGGGGTTGATCCTCAGGAAAAAAATAGAGGAGGTCACAATTCCTACTTCACTTGTTGAGATCAAAATTAGACAATGACAGCGTAAGAAAACTGCAGGGCTAAAAGTGTGACTCTGGTGGTAGGTGCAAGAACCTGAGTTCAAAACCCCAGTACTACCAAAAAATAAATAAATAAATAAGAAAACTGCAGACCAATATCTCTCATGAAAATTGATGCAGAAATCCTCAATAAGAAGCACACTGAGGGCTGTGGAGTGGCTCAAGTGATAGAGTGCCTACCTAGCAAGTTTGAGGCCCTGAGTTCAAGCCCTAGTTCTGCCACACACACAAAAAAAAATATCAGCGCATTGAATTTAGTAATATATAGGAGTAATACATCACAGCCATGTGATGTTTATCCTAGGTTCAACATTGCAAACTCAGTTAATTCACCATATCAATGGATTAAAGAAGAAAAACATGAAGTCATCCCTGTAGATATAGAAAAAATATTTGACAAAATTCAACGTTTGTTATTTTTATGATCAAAAAGTCTCAGCAAACTAGGAACAGAAGGGAAGTTCTTGAGCATGATAAAAGCCATCTACAAAAGCAAACACTGCAGCTAATGTCATACTGAGCAATGAAAGACTGAATGTTTTCCGCCTAGTCAAAGATATCTGCTCTCACTAGTCCTGTTCAACATTATCCTAGAAGTCCAGCCAGTGCGATAAGGCAAGCAAAAAAATGGGGCAAAAGACACAGTTAAAGAGATGAAATATGACTATATTTGCAGATTACATGCTTGTATAGAAAATCCCAAAGAATCTACAAGTTAGTAGAACTAATAAGTGAATTTAGCAAGTTACAGGATGTAAGGTTAATACTCAAAAGTTAATTTTATGTCTACAAACTGGCAATGAAGTTCAAGAATAAGTAATAAAAATCAACCATAGAAGATAAAAAAATAATTGCTACCTGATAAAGTAATATTGACTGCAGAGGAGCTCAGGGGAACCTTCTGAAGTGTTGAAGATTGTTCTTTTTGTGTGGTACTGGAATTGAACCCAGGACCTTGCACTTGATAGTCAAAGCACTCTACTACTTGAACTGTTTCCCCAGCTTCAACGTTGTTCTTTGTTAGGATCTGGGTAGTCCTTACATATATGGGTTTAAACATATATAAAATATCAAGCTGTTTGTTGACGGTTAAAGCACTTCATGCAGTTTACTGTGTGTGTGCTATGCCTCAAAACTATTTTTGAGACTGGGTCTTGCTATGTAGCCCAAGTTGACCTTGAACTTGTGATCCTCCTGACTCAGCCTCCCAAGTGCTGGAGTTATTGGCATGTGCCACAATGCCCAACTACCTCAAAATTGTTTTAATGTTCACTCTTGCAAGGGTGAATGAGAAAATTGTCTGACAAGGTATAGTGTGTACCCTCTGACATAAGATTCTTCCCGTGGTGCTACCCAAGAGATGCTATTCACTGACTAAATGAAACAATTTGGAAACTCTGCTCAAATAAAAACCACTCTTAGTTTATGTAGCACTGAATCTTGTGTTTAACTCAGCCATGAGAGTGAGCAGGGGCCTAGTTGCAAGCTCATGGTAAACATTAGATTGCTGGGGATGGAACCCAGGCTGGCAAGCTAGGCAAGTGCTATCCACTGAGCTACATTTCCAGCCCTTAATTCAAATGTTAGAGGTAGCAGCAGGATGTTTTCAGTCTAGCTGGGGGGCATCACAGCAAAGGGTTCAGAAAATGTAAGTAGTGTTAGTGAGTGCATTACAGGGTCCTAGAAGTGGTGGTAAGCTTATAGATTTTAAAATGTAAAAAATCTGTCTACAGAGGCTGGAAGTAAAATTAATTTTCCTCAATGGGAAAACCTCCCAGTTAAAGAGATTAGGAGAGAAAAATGAAACACAATCACAGAGAATATTGCATTCTTGCCTTTTTCACAGGGGACTTCTCAAATGACCCATGTGAGACATTGCTTCTGCTGTATGAGTTTGAAGTTAAGGCCAAAATGAATGACCCATCACTAGACAAATTCCTGGAACCAGTGTGGGAGCTGCCTCATTTAGGAAGTAAAACATTTGAAACAATCGCATGTGAGTGTTGTATTTATGCTTTTGTTAAGGCTGGTGCCTCTCTGATGGTATTCTTAAAACTAGTTTGTATTACATCATTTGTGTATTTATCTTGTTCACTAAAAGAGTCTAATCTCCTTAGGGTCATGAATAATAATTACATATATTTATTGTACTTATAAACCCTAGTGAAGTGCATCGGTCATAATAGGTGCTCAATTTTATTCTACGTGTAGAATTTAACTATGTAACTGCAAATGGCCTAGTTATCTTCACTTTTTATCTCTCACTGTCCTCAAGAGCATGAATGTGATTAGTGAAGGTGTTAGGTAGCCTTGGGTACACTAGTCACATTTGCCTTCCCTTCCTTGGTCTTGCCAAGATAGAATTTCTAGTGCCGCGGAGCAGATGGTGTATACTTTATGAACACATGGTGATTGACTGCTTCTCCTTGTCTAATGGAACTCTAATTCTAGAGTTAAATGCATCTGAAGTTTCAGGCTTACTTTTTTCCAATTGAATGTTTCCAAGTTTTAGCACCTGGCAAAAAATTGTATGGTAGCTGGGCTGTTGTGGCTCATCCCTATAACCTAGCTACTTGGGAGGCTGAGACCAGGAAGATCACTGTTCAAGGCCAACCACAGGCAAAAAGTTGCGAGACCCCCATCTCCAAAATAACCAGAGCAAAATGGATGGGAGGAGTGGCTCAAGTGGTAGAGCACCTGCATTGCAAGTGTAAATCACTGAGTTCAAACCCCAGTCCCACCAAAACAGTCTTGTAGTATTAACTCTGTTTTTAATTAATGCCCTCTTACTGATATACTTTCTGTTTCTCTCTTAGTATGCTGTTCTTTCACTGTGGTTCATATGATCATTGCTTCACCTATATGGCTGTGTGCGTGGTCATAGAAACAGTAGATTTCTATTGGTGTTTGCTGAAGAAAGGATGTAACCTGGCAATCCTGCCACACTACATGGCCCAGAAAAAAGAGGCTATCACTAAAAGTGTCTGTGGATTCATCATTTTATAAAATTTGGTTTTGGGGTGTGTGTGTGTGTGTGTGTGTGTGTGTGTGTGTATTTGCTTGTTTGTTAATCTGTTTCAGGATAGTTTCATTAAGGAAAGCAAGTTGTAGCCTGGGATGAAAACCGTGATAAATAAGATTATGGTGTTCACAACCTTTTTTTCTTCCCTTCTTATAGCATTAGCTATGGAAATGCCTGCATACTATCCTGCCATTGCACTCAAGGCTTTGAAAAAGGCTTTATTGATCCATAAAAAGAAAGAATCAACTGACATTTTGAAATACAGGTTAGCAAATATAATTTAATTCAATAACTTATCCAGGTTTTTTGATAGCCATAAAAATTGCAGTCAGTGCTCCATAAGTCATCAATCATAATCAACTGGTTCTACTTAAAAGACTATGGGAGGAGGGGGTGGGGACAGGGGGGAGAAATGACCCAAGCCTTGTATGCACATATGAATAATAAAACAATAAAAAAAAAGACTATGGGAGTCTTCCTGTGGACAGCTCAGTACTGAGAATTGTATTATAGACCAGGGATAATTGAGCAGGATCAAGGGGTGTGGTTTTCTCAAAGGAGAAAAATATTTTTAAAAAAACTTTGCTTCTTCATTTGAGTCTATGTATATAATAAAATTACTAAGCACCTTCCTTTCTTTGTTTCATTACTAAATATTCCAAGTGTACAGAGATTAATACTATAAACATCAAGGTACCCATCACCCAAATTTGACATGTGTTAATGTTTTGCTATATTTGCCTCAGTTTTTTCTGAGCACCAATAGGTATTATATAAAATATTATTTACTGTAAAGTTTTTTTGTTTTCTATGCCCAGACATGAGGACAATAGATGAATTGTGATTTTTCTCTGGAAAACTTCATTACAGTCTTTCTGCTCTGAGACATGAGAAACAGTTCTCCTGGAATTATTCCCAATTTAAATCCCAATTCCCTTGCCTAGTTGAGGAAGTAACAAGATGTTTTAAAATGCCTGAAAATTGAACCAGCTCATAAAATAGAATAACCAGCTCTAGTCCTTCAATGCAGGAAACTAAAAAAGTGAAAGACAACTGTAGGCATGACAAAAGAGAGAATGGTCAATCCTTTTTATGGCTTCAAAAATCTGTCTTCTGAGGTTGGAGGCCAGATAAAACCGAGGGAAGAACAGAAGTGTTTTGAGCCCTTAGTCTGGGATGAGATCCAGATTTTACTTATCTTAGACATGAAGCCAGTGATTTCTTTCCTTATGGTATGACTTTTCTCTTTTTGATTTTCAGCAAATGTATGCACAACTTGCTTAACCTTTCAGTGCCCAAGAGATCATCAAGTACAGCACCCTGTCCCATGGAAGAAGTCTGGGGTCATTTTGAAGATGTTCTGAGCTTTATTAGCCATACCGTAAGTCAGTGATACTAAGCTTTCAGCTAACGTTAAAGAACTGAACCGTCTTGTGTATTATAAATTATATAGACTAATGCTTCTGATATGCATTTTAGAGTAAATGTACATTATATGGTAGTCTGCACTACAAAACTTCCCTGGATTTATAAAATATAAGTAGTTAAAAGTGAACTTTTTTGATACAAATTTGCTAAGGAGTAGTTCAAAATAGCACAACCGCCGGTATCTTGAATTATTTTTTGTTTTCAAAGTGTGGTAAAATAGTAACATCCCCTGTGATGATATTACTTTATGAGAAAACTTACTATTATTCCCATTATTTCTCAGAAGCAGGTGATTTAGAAGGAACAAAGAAGATCTGTATTTTAGTCCCTTTGCTGATTTCTCTTCAGTGCAGTTTCCTTTCAGTGATTTTTAAAAAGTACCTTTATTGCAGTTTATTACAAAATTCACCCATTAATATGTACACAGTTTAAATTTTATAGAGCTGTGTAACTATTACCACTATATGCATTTATATTTTCTTTCCCTTTCTGAACACTTTATATGAATGGAATCATATGATATGTGACCTCTGGTGTCTGACTTCTTTCATTTAGTGTTTTTGAATGCTACAGCATTACCAATATTTCTTTTTTGCGGGGGGAGAGGGGAAGCACTGGGGTTTGAATTCAGTGCCCTGCGCTTGCTAGGCAGGCATTCCACCACTTGAGTCACTCCCTCAAGCCCTTCATTCTTTTTTGTAGTTGAATAATATTCTATTGAATGGTTATACCACATTTTGTTTATCCATTCATTAGTTGATAGACATTTGAGTTGTTTCCACGTTTTGGCTATTATGAATGATGCTGCTGTGAATACTCATGTACAAGTCTTTGTGTAGCATATGTTTTCAATTCCCTTGGATGTATACTTAGGAGTAGAATTGCTCTCACTCTATGGCTAGCTTTTTGAGGAGCTGTTATCTGCTTTCCAAAGCAGCAGCACCATTTTACATTCCCACCAGCAGTGTACAAGGATTCCAGCTTCTTTACCTCCTTTTCAGAACTATTATTGCCCATGTTTTTATTATAGCCATCCTAGTGGGTGTGGAGTGACAGCCTATTGTGGTTTGACTTGCACTTCCTTGATGGCTGATGGTGTTGATCATTTTATGTACTTATTGACCATTCATATTCATTTTTGAAAAAATTTCTACTCAATTATTTTCTTTTTTATTATTGTTGTACTGGGTGTTGCTCAATTATTTTCTAATTTTTAAAATTGAGTTGTCTTTTTATTGAGTTGTAAGAGTTCTTTATACATTCTGGATACAAGTCCTTTATTTGTAAATATTTTTTCCCAGTCTTCATTTTCTTAACACCATCATTTGAAAATCAAATATTTTGAATTTTAATGACGTCTAATTTATCACTTTTTCTTTTATAGGTAGTTTTCTCGGTCATGCTAAGAAATCTTTGCCTAACTCAAGTTTACAAAGATTTTCTCCTATGTGTTCTTATAGAAGTTTTATATTATTTTCATCTCTTAAATATAGGCTTATGATCCATTTTGAGTTAATTTTTGTATATAATGTGAAATAAGGGTCTTAATGGATTTTTTTCATTTGATTTTGCATGTGGGCTCTTTCCTCTGATGTTTGATTTGAGTTCTTTCTCCCTTGTATGATGAGAATATTGCCTGTTCTCATTGTCCCATACCAGGTAGTAAAGGTCAGTGAAAAAAATATGTGTGTTGTAAATTTTAACAGCTCATACACATGCAAAGTGGTATTGTTATTATAAGGGAGCTATAAAAAAAATCAAGACACAGAAAGTCATTATCTGCATCCATGTTAATGTCTAAGGATATTCAACTGCTTCTTCATGTATAAATATTTGCAAATCATAGTGGATGGTGGGACAATATAGTCTGGTAAAGACTAGCATTGACTAAAGAAACTGTGAATTCTCCTGGAGCTATATAATTAATGGCCTGTGCAAATTTAAATTTTAAAACAAACCTTTAGCATTGAACATTTTGAAATTTTTTTTTCTTTTGCCATCTTTTGGGAGAAGAAAAACTCCATTTATAAGCCATAATCTTCATCTGGACCTTCAAGTGTGTTTGCCATAATAATACAAATTAAAATTAGATTTCACTATAAGCTCCAAATTGATCAATTTCCATAGTCTATGTGAGGCCAAAACTTCTAAGCATTTTGTTTTTGCCACTTTTATTTTATCTTATGGTTCCAATTCTCTGGCTCTTGTCTGTGAGACAGCTTAATGTTTTTCTACTTTTCTCATGAGTTTCCTGTCTACTATTGCTCAGATCCTGAAACATGACTGGTTAGTTAGCGTTTTTATAGAGAGATTAATTTAATAGCCCTCTTGCCTCTACCTTGTGCATGATGCTTTTTCCTGATTGATTGAATATATGATGCATCTCCTTTGTTCTAAATGCTTGAAAGAAAATTCTGCCTTTGTTTGATTGACTTTTTAAATAACCAGCCACTCATTCATTAGTTACTGAGCTGATAACCTTTATCAGGTGCCTCCATACTTGGCAAATGACTCACAAATATGAAGCCTCATTCCTCACAGCATCATACTTTACAGTTTACAAAGCACGCTTGTGGCCGTTATATGACTCTCCCCAGAACAGTTCTATAAAGTAGACATTGCTTGGTATTGTTATCCTTAGTTTACAAATGAAGAAATCTTTTAAGATTCAAAAAAATCAAGTTACCTATTTAGCTAAGGTCATTTGTGGCTAGTGAATGAGAGGACTAGAACCCAGGTCTTCTGACCTCATGTTTTAGACAGTTCAAGCTGTTATAGAAAAATACCATAGACTGGGTGCCTTATAGACAATATAAATTTACTTCTCCCAGTTTGGGGGGCTGGGAAGCCTGAGATTAAGGCATTGGTTTGAGGCCCCACTTCTTCATAAATGGACATTTTTCTCACTGTAACCTCACATAGCAGAAGGGGCACAGGATCTCTCTGGAATCCCTCATTGCCTAATCGCCTCCCAATAGCCCAACTTCCTAATACTATCATCTTGAAGGTTAGGATTTTGACATATGAATTTGGGGAGGTACTTCAATATTCAGTCCTTATTCCTCAATTACGGGACTCCTTCTACATAAACACACATCTTTAACAGTCCTTGCTAGGAAGTTACAGTTCAAAGGAGAGACTTAGGTTGGTATTCAGTACCAATGAAAAGCAGGTTGAGGGACATGACACAGCACACACTTAAGTGGGCAAGCCTATGTACTCTATAGTAGGTTCATATGCTAGGTTATTTTTAAGCAGCAGATTTTTCAGGTCGTTTTTTAATTAAAATTTTATTTTGAAATATCTATCCCATGCACTTGTAAGAAATAACACAGAGAGATCCTGTAGACTCTTTCCCCAGCTTTCCCCATAATGTCTTACAAAACCATAGCACAATATCCAACCAGGCTGCTGGTATTATTACAGTCAAGACACAGAACATTTCCATTAACGTAAGGAGTCCCCATGTTTCCCTTTTATAGCCCCCACTTCTCTCCCATTCGCAGCCTCTCCATAAACCCTGGCGACCACTAATATATTGCCAATTTCTATAATTGTGTCATTTCAAAAATGTTTTCTAAATGGAATCATACAGTAGATATTGAGATTTAGATTATTCCAGTCCATAACATTCAAGATTAGCTTTTTTCCACTCAGCATAATTCTCTGGAGATTCATTGAGTTATTATGTGCCACCAAAAGGACAATATTATATGGCTCCACTTATGTTAACTACCAAGAGTGGGCACATTCATAGAGGTAGAGAATAAAGTGGTGGTTGCTAGGGACTGGGGAAGATGGATCTATGGCAGTGGTGACAGCACAACAGTGCAAATGTGAACTATACATTTAAAATGACTAAGATGGTAAATTGTGTATTGTGTATATTTACCACTGTTTTAAGAATCATAGAAAACAGTCTTTGTGAGATATTGTAACATTTTTGTCATCTCAATATTGGCATCGACTGGTTGTTTTTTCCATTCATTTTGAAAGAACAGTTCTTAGTGTAATAAGTGATTTTTTTATTAAAACCTAGATGTTTTCTATGTTAGCTGGCTTTCTCTGACAACACTGGGGCAAAAGAGGAGGCTCAGGCTTGTCACTCCTGGTAGAAGTAAAAGCCCTGTTTTCCACTTGACTTCCATTGACACTCGATGTGGAGGGCTCCTTGTTACTACTGATCCCTTGACTAAAAAAGGCAGACTTTTCTTGGGGCTTTAATTTTAACTGTAACTTTTTTCATCTCTAGCACCAAGACTGGGATATATGAAGTAAAAAAGAAAACCCAGGGAACCCTCCACTGTGCCAGTCCTTGGTCCCAAGTTCCCAAGTCTTTTTTTTTTTTGCAGTACTGGGGTTTGAACTCAGGGCCTCACAACTTGGCAGGCAGGTGCTCTACCACTTGAGCCACTCTACCAGCCCCTTTTTCCCAAACCAATCTTCCTTCTTTCCACCTTTCAGTTTTCTTATGTTTGTTTTGGGTACAATACTGAAGATTTTAGTTGTACTTAGCAGAGGAATAAGAACATTTATTCTATGAGGTGGAAATGGAAGTTTCCTGGTTCATTTTTTAGACTACACAGATACATAAATAATGGTGGGGAAAAATTCACATTTAAAGAATAAACCTAGTCCTCACAGCTGATATCAGATAGTCACAAAGACCTATTTCGTAGCCAAAAAGCCCAGAAGAAAGCAGACTCTTCTTTTACAAAGGAAGCAGGTGATTCACCTGCTGGGCTGCTTTTTCTAGGCATTTGCGCCTCAATGTGTGATCCATGGGCTATCAGCATCAGCATCCCCTGGGATGCTGTTAGAAGTCTAGAATTCTCAACTCCAATCAGAATTTGATTTTCAACAATATTCCCAAGTGACTTGTACACACACTAACGTTTGAGAAATTCATTCATCAATATTCTCTTTCTTCTCATGTTTAGTCAGCTACTAGTTTAAGTAAGATCTAAAGTATCCCAAGATCTAAAGTATCTAATTTATCTAAGATAAATTTTCATTCAATGACTGATAGAACTTAGAACTGGAAATTTAGACTCTTTAGGTTATCTAATTCTAGCTCATTATTTTTGTTTTATTTTAAAAAAATTTTTGTATTTTTGAACAAGGTCTCACTATGTAACCCGGGCTGGGCCCAAACACACAATCTTTCTGCCTGAGCCTCCTGAGTGCTGGGATAACAGATATGTACCACCAGGCCCGGCCAAGCTCATTATTTTGTCGTTGAGCCATTGAAAGGTTAAACATCTTATACAAGGTCATACAAATATATAATGGCAACACTAAGAATTGAACTGCATTCTTTTTTCATGGCACAATGATCCTTGGGTTTTCCTTCATGTAAATCTTCCTTCTTTCAAGCCTCACATATCCTCATAGCTTCAAGTTAGACTTTGAAGTTGTGTTTTCTCCCTATTTCTATAGTTTCCTGGCTTCTCCTTGGCTCTTTCTTCTCCAGGTTTTCCTGTGTATCCCTATCAAATATATCTTCCTGAAGCCCAGTCTTTGTATATCACTCTCCTACCCCTAAGTCTCTAATAGCTCTATTATATTTTCCAAATCCTTATCCTGACTTTCAAGGTTATCCATAACCTCAGCCATCCAAAATACAAAACAGGGCCTTTCCCAGACAGTAGTCAGCATTCTCTTAATCATCAACCTTCACTTCCTCCTTTCCCTGCTTCCTCTGAGAATAAAGCAGAATCTTCCCTAGGAAAAACATGTTCCTCACTACCCACTCCTTTTCGTAGCAGAAAGAACTCAGTTACCTGGATCCTTGTTCCCTGGTCTCACTTTGTACAATTTACATACCACCTTCCTGCTACTTCTCTTCACTTAAAGTCTATGTCCAGTGCTGGGTGTGGTGGGGCACACTTATAATTCCAGCACTTGGGAAGTGGAGGCAGGAGGATTGCAAGTTTGAGGCCAGCCTAGGCTGCATAGTGAGATTCTGTGTCCAAAAAAAAAAAAACAGCCAGGTGCCATTGGCTTACACCTGTAATCCTCAGCTATTCAAAAGGTAGAGATCAGAGACCAGAAGGATCATGGTTCAAGGCCACCTTAGGCAAAAAGTTTGTGAGACTCCACATAAATGGAAAAAAGCTAGGCATGATGGTGCATGTCTGTCATCCCAGCTATGGCGGGAAACATAAAATAAGAAGATCATAGTCCAGGCTGGCCTGGGCAAAAAAGTAAGACCCTGTCTCTAAAATAAACAGAGCACAAAGGGCTGGAGGTGTAATTCAAGTGGTAGAGTACCTGCCTAGCAAGTGTGAAGCCCTGAGTTCAAACCCCAGTACCACCAAAAAAAAATCTTAATGTCTTCTATCTCTTAATCATCAGTGTTGTCATAGACTGGACCTTCCTGAGCTCACTTTTTCCTTCGTGGTAATTTTATTGCTACTTATTGTCATAGATGAATTTGGCATCCATCTTAGCAATTGTTCCAATTCACAGTTTCTATTTTTTGCCCTTCTTTAGCCTCTGTGTATATCCCATATAAGCCACCTGCTATTGCATTGCTCCACCTTCAGTGCTAACTCAAAGTTTTTCTAAAACAAAGTTTTAAATCTTTTGTGATCTTGGATTAGGTGATGGTTTCTTAGCTCTGGCACCATGAACACAATGAAATAAAAGTAGATAAATTAGATTTCAGCAACATTAAAACATCTTTTTTGGTACACCACCAAGGAAGTAAAAAGACAACCCAATGAATGGGAATAAATATTGGGACTCGAATATGTGATAAGAGATTTGTGCTTAGAATAAAGAACTCTTACTATCTTTTTAGACAGCTAAGATTTTTAGTGGGCAAGGGATCTGAGTTGACATTTCTCTAAAGAAGGTTTTCAAATGATCAATAAGCACATGAAAAGATGTTCAACATCATTAGTTATCAGTACTGTGCAAAGTCAAAAATGACCTACCACTTTAATACCCACCAAGATGGCTATACTCAAAAAGACAGATAATAACAATTCTTGATAAGAAATGAGTACTCAAATACAAGATCTATGTGAATGTAAGGTGATATAGATGCTTTGAAAAACAGCCTGACAAGGCTGGGGATGTAGCTCAATGGTGGAGCACTTGCCTAAAATGCATAAGGCCTCTGGGTTCAATCCTCAGCACCACAAAAAGGAGGGAGGAGGGAAGGAGGGAGGGAGGAAAACAGCCTGACAGATCTCCTCAGATGGTTAAACATAGTTAACATATGACCCAGAAATTCCACTCCTAGGTATATACCCAAGAGAATGAAACCATATACCCAAACAAAACCTCATACACATATTCATATAGCCAAAATAGAAACAACTCAAATGTCTTATCAACTGATGAATGGATAAACAGAATGTAATATTTCCATATAATGGAATATTATTTGGCCAAAAAAGCAATGAAATACTGATACATGCTATAATGTGAATTTTCACTTATGCTAAGTGAAAATTGCCAGTCACAAGGGACCATGTACTGTCTGATTTCATTTATATTAAATGTCCAGAATAGGTTAGTTTATGAGACATAAATAAATTAGTGGTTGCCTGGGTTTTGGGGGAGGTGGTAGAAAGGGGAAATGAGGCATTAAGGGGCATAGGATTTGCTTTTGGAGGGATAAAAGTACTCTAAAATTGGGCTGGTGGAGTGGCTCAAATGGTAGGCTCAGGGCCTAGCAAATGTGAGGTTCTGTACTGACGAATGGATTAAGAAAATGTGGTATCTGTACACAATGGAATTTTATGCAGCTATTGCATAAAATGAAATGTTATCATTCGCTGGTAATGGATGGAATGGGAGAACATCATTCTGAGTAAGGTTAGCCTGGCCCCAAAAGACCAAAAATCGTATGTTCTCCTTCATATGCAGACATTAGATCAAGGGCAAACACAACAAGGGGATTGAACTTTGATCACAAGATAAAAGCGAGAGCACACAAGGAAGATATGAGGATAGGCAAGACACCTAAAAAAATAGCTAGCATTTGTTGCCCTCAACGCAGAGAAACTAAAGAAGATACCTTAAAAGCAACGGAGGCCAGTAGGAGAAGGGGACCAGGAACTAGAGAAATAGTTAGATCAAAAAGAATTAACCTAGAAGGTAACATACATGCACAGGAAATTAATGTGAGTCATCTCCCTGTATAGCTATCCTTATCTCAACCAGCAAAAACCCTTGTTCCTTCCTATTATTGCTTATACTCTATCTTCAACAAAATTAGAAATAAGGGCAAAATAGTTTCTGCTGGGTATTGAGGGAGTGGGGGGAGAGGGAAGGGGTGGAGTGGGTGGTAAGGGAGGGTGTGGGGGCAGGGGGGAGAAATGACCCAAGCATTGTATGCACATATGAATAATAAAAAAAAATGTGAGGCTCTGAGTTCAAACTCCAGTAGTGCCAAAAAAGTGCTCTGAAATTGATTGTAGTCATGGTGGCAGAGCTCTGTGAATATTCTCAAACTTATTGAACTGTATGCTTGAAGTATGTAAACGGTATGGCATCTGCATTATATCTCAGTAAAGGCAATATGCACAATATTCATTTTTGGATATCAAAGGAAAGCCTAAAACCAAGGGAGTTTCTGCTCTAGAACACCTACAATTCAGTTTAGAGATGTGCATGACTGTCATATGTTGAGGACAGAGAAAGCTGGTTTCAAATATGAGCCCCAGTTAGCTTGGTGTGATGGTGTATGCCTGCAGTCTCAGCACTTTGTGAGGCTGAGGCAAGAGGATCTCGAATTCAAGGGCACCCTGGGCTATTTAGTTAGACCCTGCTTTAAAAAAACCAAACCAAGCCTATAGTTTCATACCGCTGTCCTTTTCAGAATGTTTTAGTGCCTCCCATGGGTAGCAGGCCATTGTGGCATATAATGCAAGCCCTTTACATAAGTCATCTGTTAAGGCCAAACCTGTCTCTCTGAGAAACACTTACTCTCAAGTATAATCTGAGTCTTTATTCTGTTCTGCCCATATGGAGCACCTTTCTCTTTTTGAGATTTAATTCATATATCATAAAAATTCACCATTTTAAAGTGTACAGTTTCAGTAGTTTTTAGCATTAAAATCGTGCAACTATGACTGTTATCTAATTCCAGAACATTTTCATTACCCCAAAAAGAAACCCTGTAACTTCCCATTAGCAGTTACTCCCCACTCCTCACTCCTCCAGCCCCTGGCAACCACTAATCTACTTTCTGTCACTATGGATTTGCCTATTCTGGACATGTTTTATGATCCTTGTAGATCTACCCTAAGATCATTCTTCCGTTCATTTAATTAAGATCAAGCATAGTCTGTATCAGACTCTGTGCCAGGCTGTGGATACACAAAGATGAATGACATTTTGCCTTAAAGAAACTCCCCCCTTATTGTCATGGAGGAGACAGACAATACAGTGTTAGAAGTGCTATTCTGGTGCTCTGAACAAAGTGCTAGAGGAACAAAGAGATCTGAGCAAGGAATTGTGGAGCATTAAGGAAAACCTCACTGAGGAGGTCACATTTGACTGGAGGGTGAATTATTTCTTCATTAACCCTTTCAGCAAACTTGTGTTGTGCTCATATTATGTGGGAGGCATAGTGTTGGACTCTGAGGATACGAAAACTGAACAATGAAGGAGGATGAATATGGTGGAAGTATTTTGTATTCATGTACAAAAATAGAACAATGAAACCTGTTGAAATCGTTCTACAAAGTAGGGGAGGGAGATTAAAGGAGAGATGGAGGGGGTGAATCTAATTAAGATATATTGCAACACTTATGTAAATGTCACAATGTAACACCCCCTGTACAACTATAATATGCTAACAAAAAATGAAGTCCAAAAAAATGAACAAAAAAATTCCCTATACTTCAAGAAACTTAACAGTCTGGAGGAGATAAACATGTAATGATTCAAAACAGTGTGATATAAGTTATTGTGGAGAAATGTAAAGCTTGCTAGGGGAACAGAGAGAAAGAAATAACTCTGCTTATTAATTTGGAGATAAAGTAGATATTTCTGAAGTAGACAAGGACAATGGAGGGTGCTGGTATTTCAAGCAAACTAGACTGCTGCTCACCAATCTCTCCTAGCGCTCCTCTTGTTAATTGAACTAGAGCACCTAATGTCTGCGCCATTCTAACTAGCCTTTAATCACATACCTCGGGAAGTCATTTTCCCCCTGTACTGCTGGGAATGGAACCCAGGACCTCACACATGCTGGGCAAGTGGTCTTCCACTGGGCTATGCTCCAACCCCCAAGTCATCTTTCTATGTGGAGGCCTTGTGTGTCCTTTAGGAGAGCCTTGTCTTAGCCCTCTCAGTCCCTCATTAACATAGTGTTTTATGCTTAGTAATTTTTAATGGATCCAAATGAATGACACCAGGCATGGTGGTGTAGGCCAGTAGTTACAGCTACTCTGGAGGCCGAGGCAGGAGGAACCCTTGAGCCCGGGAGTGTGAGACCAGTCTGTGCAACATAGAGGACCCCACCTCAGACAAAACAAAATGAATGAATGACAACCTCCTTGACACTCACGAAGCTGCTGCCAAATCTATCACATGTCCCCCTTCCAGGGCCCAAGACTGATTGTGTAGCTGAAGGGCTTCAACATGAATGCTCTCTTCGTGCTCTGTCTCCTATTCAGGAACCCGGAAAGTAGTTCTTTAGACCAATCATTTTCACTATTGCAATGTTCTGTGAAGAAGCCACTGTAATCTTGTGATTAGTCATGTTAAAGACCACTGATAAGGCTGTCTTAGAAATGTGCCCCTTGTTCACAGCTTGGTAGATACTGTCAATACTAAAAATTAATGTGATTTCTAATCCAAGAATAGAAATTGATTCTGGTCAAGGAAATTAAGAGACTAAAGAGGTTGCTTCTTGATAACTTCTGAAAAGTAGAGGCAGGCATGGGGGGAGGGATTACTGGCTGAGGACAGCATCAAGGGAAGCCCCAAGCACAATACAGGTGTTTCTCCTGCCTCAGGGAGGCCAGGAATCTGTCTCTCTCAATTTTTCTCTCTCAGTAGAAGAGAACTTCATTGCCTTTTCCAGTTCTATGTCATTTCACGAGACTGTTCTATGGAACATTCTAAGGCTGCCAGCCCTTCAAGGTGCTCTCCTACCCTCCAGCACAGCCTTCCTCAGTGCTAGCTGAGCAGCCATTGTTTAATAACAGGACGTGGCACCGATCCAGGTAGTGCTATGAAGAGTTGTGACAGTAAGATCTGTAAAACACCCACTATTCTTGCATTTCAGGAAGGCTACCCAGAAATGGAGGTTCTCTGGCTGATGATCAAGTCCTGGAACACTGGCATAGTTATGTATAGTAGGAAGAAGTACGTATCTGCTGAAAAATGGTGTGGCCTGGCATTGCGTTTCTTTGACCATCTTGGCTCCCTCAGGAGAAGCTATGACGCTCAGGTGAGGAGGAAGAGGCCTGGGGTGGGTGGAATGACTTAGGGGACAGAGAGGTCATGGCAGGGCTCTTATAAGGGCTGGCCTGACCTTCATTGACTAGGTAGGCAAGGACCTTCATCCTTGTTCCTCTGTGGTTCCACATCACTTCAAGAGGAGGGGACTGTGTACTGTAATTTCTTAGAGTGAAAACCAGGAAGAATGGAGAAGAGGGGCAAATTTAAGAATAGCAAATGGAATCTAATTAAGAGGACTGCCAAGAGCAAGCTCTGGAAAGATGCCTCACTGTCAATGCCAGTGCATGTGGGGAAGGGCTGGCCTCTGCTCAAAGCAGTGGCAGTGGAAATAGGCCTTTTCTCTAGGAACTACTCTTGGCTGCAAGCATCTGGGCCATTAGCTAACCAGGAGAGCTTTGGTAAGAGAGAAACCTGGTTACCAAATAAGAACAAAGAATCTTTCCTGTTTCAAGTACCTTCTCCCTTGCAAGAACTGCCTGTCCCTAATTAAGCAGACCCAGTGCACTGGGATACCTCTTCCTCAAAGGAGGACTGGGTTTGCTGCTGGAATGGCTCCTCAGATCTCAGGGCTAAGGGCCACACTTTGAGGCTATCACCACAGGTTTGGGAAGCTTTCCCACATTTCTGTTTCCTCTCAAAAATCTATTTGCTATTTTCTTTCCCAGATGAACACTCTGTATTGTGAGCTCATGGAAGCATTAAATAAAAAATAAGGAGTGGAGGTACACAGCCAGGGCTGTGAGCAGGCAGGCTCACAGCTCGCTGGAGGCCCAGCATCCTGAGTGGAGTACTTCAATTTTTGCCAAATGTTCCCTTCAGCTTTTATTGTTTTCTCAGGCCCTGTTTTCATGTTGTTGAATGAAATTTTCTCAAATAAAAGCATTTCAACTTTTACCTCAGCGTGACCAGCTCCTTTCTACAGGACAAGTGAATTTTCCAAACTGCCAGGGGTTGTACTGAACTAGCCCATGCTAAAGCAAGATACTTTATGCCCCATGTAGACAAAAGGGAATGTTCATCCCACTCCAACACAGATGTGCAAGGTCAGCACAAAGACCTGTCACTCAGCTCCTGTTTATTAACATTTTACCTAACATTGTCTTATTATGCGCTCTCTTTGTTTCTCAATCTGAGATTAATTTGCAGACACCCCATTACCCCTCAATACCTCAGTATGCATTTCATAAGAACAAGGACGGTCTCCTATAATATAAGCACAGCACAACCACCAAAATCAGGAGATTAACAATGACACAATTCCATCTAATTAACCCACGGATCCCATCAAATTCACTGGTTGTCTTAACAGTCCTTCATAAATTCAGGATCGTAAGCTGAACTTAGTTGTCATGTCTCTGTCATCTCCTGCAGACAGCCTTGACATTTTGGAAGCCTGCAGGCTAATTGCTTTCTAGTATGCTGTTGCTTTCTCAGTTTGGGTGGGTCTGATGTTTCCTACTGACTGGATTACGTTTCTGCACTTTGGGCAGGCACTACCTTGATGCAGTTCGCATCGGACCAGCAGGCACCTGGTGTCAATTTGCCCTATTACTGGTTAAAAATGGTATCTGCCATGTTTCTCCAGCATGAAGTTAATTGACAATAAATATTTTGTACTTAGTAATTAGTAAGTAATCATGAAGTACTTAGTGGAAGATACTAAATAAATACCTTCCTTATTAAACGTTCACACATTCATTTTTGTGTTCATTGATAACTCTTCTCTGACTCCATTTTTACTGTGATGGCTGCTAAATGTTGATTTTCCCAATTCCATCATTCCCTCTTTATTAGTTGGCCTTGGCAAGGTAATGCTTTTTCTTCTCCTCTACTTTCTTTTTGTGGTGCTGGGGATCAAACCCAGGGCCCTGTGCATCCTAGGCAAGGGCTCTACCACTGAGCTGCATCCCCAGCCCACCTCCACTTAGTTATTCAATTTTATTTAAACTATACTTTAGCATACACTACTGGATTCCTATTTTATTCAGTGGATAATAATTCGCTATTATCGTTCTCTATTTTGCTGCCCAAAACTGCCTTCTGTGCCCTGTTGGCATGTCCCCATTATCTTTGAGCACTTCCTTCCTTTGTGGCACAGTGAGGGGCTCCTGGCTCATCTTGTGCTTTTCTTGGCCTAACTCTGGAATCAGTCATTTTTCCAAGGAGCCCGGATTCCTTTCAGTGGCTAGTGCCCAAGACCTGGATCCCGAGTGCAGTCATTGGTACTAGGGTGCCCAATCCTAGGTCCTCTCAGTGGCTGAAGCTAGGAAATAAATTGTGTATGTATATATACATAGACTCAAATGGACACATATGTATGTTTATCAACACACACACTCATATAAACCAGGAGATCATGCTGATACCTCCATTTTTTTTTGAGATACGGTATTGCTGTGTAGCCTAGGCTGGCCTCAAACTCTTGACCCTCCTGCCTCAGCCTCCCAAGTGCTGGAATTACAGGTGTGTGCTGCAACTCCCAGCTCCATCTTCAATCCAATATCAGTGTGTTTATTCTAGCCTTCCCTCCTTTCTATATCTATAAGGCGCTCAGCATCGAAAAGCCTGGCTCTCATTAAGCTCAAGTGTTTGCTTATTTGCTTTTTCTCTCCGTATGACCCCAATCTCCCAGCCATGTAGCCTGTCTCCTCAGTCCTAGCCCTACCGTACTGACCAAGAGGGCTGCCCCTTTGACCTTGGCCTAGTGACACTCTGGTTAAGTCATCTGACCAGCCAGAACAGAGAACAAGCAAGCTAAGCTCCTACTCCAGCCCTGATGCTGACCTCAGCCCCCACCAAGGAGCACTTTGGTACTCTCTTCCAATTCCCTTACCAAGATCCTCAGTTGCCTTGTGCCAAAGTCTACTTGACCCTCTGGAGCCTAACGGACAGGGGGTGTAGATGGCAGCAAAGACCCAAGCTAAGGAGGAATTAAAGGGCCGTCTAATAAACATGGCGGCACTCCATTTCTCACTTTATACTCTGTGGTACTATTGGAATTTTTCTGTGTACTTAGTATTATTTATATAATTTTTTGGTGAGACAGAGATTTGAACTGAGGGCGTCACACTTGCAAAGCAGGTGCTCTACTGCTCGAGCCACACCTCCAGTCCATTTTGCTCTGGTTATTTTGGAGATGGGGGTCTCACAAACTATTTGCCTGGGCTGGACTTCTGATCTCAGCCTCCCAAGTAGCTAGGATTACAGGCGTGAGCCCCCAGCGCTGAGCTCCTGCTACAATTTTTGAAAAAGTAATTGTAATTAAAACAAAGTGTACTATCTGCTCCAGCATGTGGGTTTCAGGGTTTCCTTGATTTGCTCTTTTTGGGTCAGGCCTTCCTGCCATGATTTTTGCAGTCCACGTAACTGGTTCATATTCGTCTTTGTCAGATGCTCTTCTTCACCTTTTTGGGGTGCTGGAGATGGGAAGTGGGTGTCTACATGCTGCACAAGCGCTCTATGGCTAAGCCACATCCTCAGCCCCTCTCTGTGCATTTGCCATAGATCACCATCAAAGACCTCTGTGCACCCGCACCATTCCTTTAGACGTTACTTCACTGAAATAACTCACAATTACATGGTCAGAATTTAGTTTTTAAGAGCCTTTCAACCCTTTCAAGTAGAAAGTACAAGAAAACTAACAAAGAATACAAACGTGCTAAGTGCTAAGCACTACCACAGGTGCGATCTCATTTCACTGTCAGAACGACCTGTGAAGCAGGTGGTTCCATGCCAGTGTGTATTCTGTCCCCTTCTCTCTCCCTCCCTCTCTCCTGTCATTCCTATGGAACCTGAAGTCAGTGTAGGTGACTTAACCAAGGTAGCAACGGCATAACCGTGATTCAAAGTCAGATCCGTCGGAGTCATGCCCTTTCTTTGCCTTCATGCTACCTTTTTGTCCTCTGAAGTGTTTCAAGTCTGCCTTCTTAAATTCTAGGGCCAACTACCTTCCTACATCTAGCTTTATGTTCTCACAAACTCGGAGATGAGATGGCCACTCTGCAAGTTCCCACTTCAACAAGCAGTTATGGGTCAGAATTAGGAAATGAATCACAGTCTTGTTGATTTTTCTTTTTCTTTTTTGGCGGCACTGGGGTTTGAACTCAGGGTCTTATCCACTCGCTAGACAGGCACTCTTACCAATTGAGCCACTCCACCGGCCCCTCTTGTTGATTTCTTGACTTTCTGAGGGGTAATAGTGTCAGAAAGGCAAGTAAAGAATTTCTAAATGCTTTGCTTTTAGGCAATGACCCTTCCAGCAACTTTGAACCAAGTCCCTTGTCACTACTGTATTTTGCCCTGTGCTAATTTTTGTGACCCGCATCCATCAGGAATCTGCCATCCCCTTTACAGGGCAGCGGTAGGTGAAGGGCTTCACCATGTAACTTCTCTTCCTTTCTCCTTGTAACCACGCAAACTCATGATGTCACCTCCCATTCTGAAGGGCACCTTCTTAATAATGTGCTTCTTCGAATGCTAAGCTCCAGCTGTAAGCTTCGCTCCTCCCGAGTCTTACACTTCAAGTTTCTTGTCCACTGTTAGATTGAGCCATAGGAAATCACCATTTCGTAGGTCAAAACCAGTTGAACATGGGTGATTTCATGTGGTTCAAAACAGCTGACTGTAAGTTCTATTGTGATTCTTCTCCCACCTACATTCTTCTGCGGCCCCTCCAGTGCTGCTCTCACTGTCATATCTGATACCATCCATACCAATTGCTTTTAATATTATCAGGGCACTCTTCTCCTCTTCCACTCCATTTTTAATTTAAAGTTCTCTTTATCTGATAAGCAACGCTAGGGCTGGGATGTAGCTCGGTGGTACGGTGCTTGCCTAGCATGCGTGAGGACCTGGGTTCGATCCCAGCACCAAAAAAGAAAAGAAAAGACAAAAAAAAAAACTTCTCCCCTGATAAGCAACACTCTAGGAAACGCATTTTTCCCAGTTATCATAGAAAGCCCTGTCCTTAGCTCAGAGCCCAGCAATAAACAAATCCTATTCTAAAATTCCATCTTTAAAGGCAGCCATTTAAGGCCAGGCACAGAGGCTCATACCTATAATCCCAGCTTTCTAGGAGGCAGAGACTGGGAAGATCAAGGCTGGGCTGGGATGTAGCTTGGTGGTACAGCTCTTGCCTAGCATGCTCAAGGCCCTGGGTTCGATCCCAGCACCGAAAAAAAAAAGACAAAAAAATCAAGGCTCCAGGTAAGCCTGAGCAAAAAGTTAACGAGATCTCATCTCAACAAACAAGCCAGGCATGGTGATACGTGCCTGTAATCTCATCTACAAGGGAGGCATAGGCAGGAGGATCATGGTCTGAGGCTGGCCTGGGCTAAAATGTGAGACCCTATCTGGAAAATAACTAAAGCAAAAAAGGGCTGAGGATGTGGCTCAAGTGTACAGCACCTGCCTAGTAAGAATGAGTCCCTGAGTTCAAACCCCGGTAAAGCCAAAAAATAAAGAAGCCATTTCATCTTTCATGCATTCTTTGCTGTTCCAAAGTATCAGTTTTCTTTTGTAAGAAGAAGAGATCAAGGAAGGGTGTTGTGACACACGCCTGTAATCACAGCACTCAAGAGGCTCAGGCAGGAGGATTGCAAGTTCGAGAGCAGCCTGGGATAAATAATGAGAACCTGTCATAAAACAAAACAAAAAACAAGAAAAAGAGAAAAAGAAAACACCACCTGGTCCCCCTAAATCCTCAAGTTTTTGCCCACAACTTCATTCAAAATTCCAGTGATTGTTTGTTCTCACAGTCCTTTGCTCTTTCATTCCTCTGTCCTTCCAGCCAATGAGTGGCTGTGGTGTAGACGATTTTGAGCTGATGGTCCGACAGGGGAAGAGGGCAGGCTTGTATTTACTGGATTAGAGCCAATACCACATTTAAGACAGATGAGTTTGAAAGTGGGGGGAAAGAACTCAGATTCCAGAAGGGGAGAATCAGGACATTCTTTGCACAGAAGATTGAACTGAGCTTTAAAGGTATGATTTGAGCCAGGTGCAGTGGTGCACACCTGTAATTCCAGCGCTCAGGAGGCTCAGGCAGGAAGATCTCAAGTTCAGGGCTGGCTTGGAGATACATAGTAAGATCCTATCCAAAAGAGGGGGGGGAGGAAAAGAACATAGAAGATTTGGACGGAAGGAGTTAAGGGGAAGGGTGTTCCCAGGAAAAGAAACTCTGACTAGGCCCGTGGTTCTGCTGTGTGAGCCGTGAACAGTTCAGTGCATTGCAACATGAAGGGGAGCTGTGGTTGCATTGCACCATCCATGGAAGGGCTGCTATTGCTTCCTTTTTTTTCTTTTTTGTTTTTGGGCAAATACCGGGGTTTGAAGTGGGACTTTGTGCTTGCTCAGGCAGGCGCTCTGCCCTTTGAGCCGCACTTCCAGCCAGTATTTGGTTTGGGGACTTGGTCTCCCTATGCTGCCCAGGCTGGCCTCAAACTCCTGGTGTCAGAGTCCTCCTGCCTCAGGCTCTCGGCGCTCGCTGCGGCCCAGCTTAACCACTGAGGGACTCTGAGCTGGGAAGTGGCAGGTCACAGATGGGCCCTGGGGATGAGAACCTTGGCTGGTGCATTGGCTGAGACTAATTTGGAGGCCATTTTAATTTCCCTATTTCACCCTAAGAAAGCCCCATACTTTCTATGAAGGGTACTTAGCAGTTAGTAAACATTTGTGTAAGGGCAGAGCCAAGATCTGTTTTGCTCACTGTTGTGTTCTCCCACCCCTAGACTTATTTGTTTGGGGCAACGTTGGTGACATGGTGGGGCGATGTGCAGACTGCTGTGGCGGGCTCTGGTCTGGGTGGGTGAAGGTCTGGGGAGTTTCACGAGGTGGAAACTGGGAAATCACCAATGAATTGACTGTGGAAAGAAGAGAACCCAGAACCAACTTAGCAAACATGAAGGGGCCAGGGAACTTGGAGAGGCAGAGGAAGAGAAAAGGAGGGACCCCAGAGAGCCAAGAAGGCAGTGCCGCTGCAGCCAAGGAGAAAGGTTCAAGGAGAAAATAATAGTGTCAAACATACAGAAAGGTGGATGGGCATGAAGTCTCTGAAAGTGAAAGAAGAGCTGGCGACAAAGAAGTCACTTTTGAGGGCACAATTTCAGTGGTGTCGAGGGTAAACACTAGATGCCAAAGAAATCCGAGAGGGAAAGTGGCAGCGGAAGTGGTCTGGCCTTTCTGGAACTAGCTGAGGCCGAGCTGGGGTGTTCGCTCCACTGCTGCAGGGCCTAGGGCGGGTCCCACACCTGCTTTGTCTCGCCCAGAACTGCCACCCCACGCCACCCTGTCTCAGCAGTTCCCACTTAGGCTAGAGCGCCCCTCAACTCTCTTGAGGACACAGAGAGGTACTCTGGGTGCATTCTTTCTGGTCTTTCCCGAGCACCATTTGTTGGTTCAAGACAAAGAACTGGATCTATCCCAAGGTTTTCTATTTTTTCACGCTGTCCTGGAATCCAGTCCCTCAGTCCCATTGAAAAAAAGGTCATTTTTCCTGGTCCCACCCTAGACATCCAGGAATTCTTTGCCCCCTCACAGCAGGCACTGAGAGCCCGCCCGTGCGTAATGTTCGATTGTGTAGAACCGAATGTGCTCATGTGCCACGTTCTTTGGCAGCTGTATTTAAGCCTTAGATGTCACCTGCGTTTGATTGTTCAACTGCAAATTCACAAGAGGCATGGCCCGTCTTTCTGTGAGGGATCCAGCTTTTATCAACAAGTGTTCATTAGAGCTGGGAGAGGCCATAGAATCCTTCTGGCTAACTTCCTCTGGTTTTCATGTATGACAGTGAGGCCCAGAAAGGGGGAAGTTCGACCAGCACTTAGCAAGCATCTGTCAGATGCAAATCATGTATTAGCTGCTGTGAAGGATGGGCAGATACACCAGGTGGAATCCTGGCCTTCTGGAAGCTTTTTGTGTAGTTGAAGTACAAACAACTGTCATTCGAGGAAGTCCAGCGTGTACTGCGAGGGTGGAGCAATGGAAAGGACAGTGCTTCTACCATGACAGTGACAGCATCGTGGAAGGTGACATTTGAGCTGGAGCTTGAAGGGTTTCATTAAAGAAGAGATGGGGACTGTAAGTGCTTCAGAGGGCTTGCTCACAGATCAAAAGGCAAGCAGTCTACATTGGTTTGTAGGGAAATGTCAGGAAATAGTGCTGTGATAGATTCAGGCCTGTGCAGTGAAGGGGATTTGACACCCGCCCCGTTCTATGTCCCTTCCCCAACCCGTCTGTTCCTGCAGATCCTCCAGGTCTCAACCCGAGTGTCACCTCCTCAGAGAAGTCTTCCCTGGGAACCTTTTCCAAGCAGATCCCCAGCGTAACCCGTCGCTGCATTCTGTGTGTCATCTTCACTATCTTTGCCCCAGCGTGTAACTCTGTCTTTAGTCATCTACTTCCTTGTTGCTTCCTCTCTAGATCACAGGCTCCTTGAGGTCAGCAAAAGACTACGTTGAAAATGTTTTCCATAATCAACAATTGTGTTCAATTGGATATGATGACCTAAGGAGACAGATCAGAGTTGGGGGCAGGGGTAGGACAATGTGGCACCTCTGGCTGCTCAGGGAACCTGAGGAAGGGGAAGGGTGGACTTGGAGAGAAATGAAGTCAACAGGGAGAGCAGGGACATGGCATTGTCATGTTTCCAGAGTCTTTGAAGTTTCTGCTGGGAAGGTAAGGCCTGGTCTATGAGAAGTTTCAGGTGCCAATAACGTTGTGTTGAACGCTGATCAGTATGAGGTGCCGCGCAAGGGAGATGAGCGAGAGGAAGGGGCTGAAGGAGAAAAGGAGAGGAAGCAGAGGATGGAACCAAAAACTCCAAAAAAGTAAAACTAAAACTAAAACATGATCCATCGCTAGCACCCCTGGGCATGTATCTGAAGGAATGTAAGTCAGCATACAATAGAGACACCTGCACACCCATGTTTATAGCAGCACTGTTCACAACAGCCAAGCTATGGAACCAGTCTAGGTGCCATCAATGGATGATGAATAAAGAAAATGTGATGTATAGGTACAGTGGACTTTTATTTTTGCAGGAAAATGGATGGAACTGGAGATTATCATGTTAAGTGAAATAAGCCAGATTCACAAAGACAAATATCACATATGTGCCATCTACATCTAAAACAAGAATGGTATGGCTGAGTACCAGTGGCTCACACCTGTAATCCCACTACTCAGGAGGCAAAGATCAGAAGGACTGTGGTTCAAGGCCAGCCCAGGCAAATAGTTCTCAAGACCCTATCTCGAAAAAACTCATCACAGAAAAGGGCTGGTGGAGTGGATCAGGCGATAGAGCACCTGCCTGGCAAGTGTGAAGCCCTGAGTTCAAACCCCAGTACCGCCAAAAAGAAAATGACATGAATGTAAAAGTGGGACAGTTTGGGGAGGAGGAAACCAGTGAGAGGAGGAAGGACAAAAGGTGAGGATGATGGAGATTGAGGACATGACTGAAGTACGTTATAAACATGTATGAAAATAGAATAATGAAACCCATTAAAAATTGCAAAAAAAAAAAGGGAAGGGGATAAGAAAGAGTGATAGAGAGGGTGAATTTGATCAAAACACATTATATGCACATATGGACATATCACAGTGAAACCCCTTTGTACAACGCATATATGCCAATAATATATAAAGCCCCTAGCATATGCATATACATACATACATACATGTGTGTGGTACAAGTTGTCCAGAAAACCAAGCAGTTCAGTCACCCCAGGTTTGGACCCAGTCAGGCACTCACTCTCCTCCAGGGCTGAGCAACCTCTGCAGCTCCTCTCTCACCCAGTGCCTGCTCTGGGGCAGACAGTGCGGGGGTGGTGGGAGGGTGTGCACGTGGGCCTCGGCTATCAGAGATTACGAGAGGAAGGACAGGCGATGGGGGCAGGAAAATGTCCTGAGTGTGGCAAAGTGACAGGCTGCTGGGTGCTTGAGAACACAGCTGCTGCAGTCAGACAGCCTGAGTTTGGCTCACAATTCTGTCACTTATTAGCAGTGTGGCCACCTTGTGCCTCAGTTTCCTTATCTGGCAAACAGATAATAATAGCACCTACTTCACAGATGGAATAGCATTCATAAAACTCAGTACAGTGCACAGCCCATGGAAGGCAGGAGACAAACGTGAGCCGTGACATGATGACAAAGGAGCATAAAGGAAGGGAAGGTCAATTCTAGGTAGGAGGAGAGGGAGTGGCTCAGGACAGGCAGCAGAGAAATGGGAATTCTTGCACCAAGTCTTGACATATAAAGAAGTCTTCCAGGAAAGTGCCAAGATGCAGCAGTGAGGCCATTTACAGGCGGAAGTGGAGGGGGACGCAGCAGGAGGGAAAGGCCAAGGCCTGATGGAGGAAGGGCCAGGCCAAGGAACGACTGGCTGGCCCAAGCAGAGGACAGCCAGTATTTGGACAGCAAGGCAGGCAGAGGATCCTCATCCTCTGTTCATCCCTGGGAGGGCCCAGGTGGGAAGCGCACTCTCAAGCCACCCACTTGTCACTTCTTGGAAGCCAGGTGAGGGGAGGGCAGGCCATGCAGGAAGTTCACTCATCTAAGGTGGAAAAAGCCACCAGTGGACATCACTGTGTACAATGGCAACAGCTCTGCAGATACAATATAGTTGGGGCTTCCTTGTTGATGTTCTATTTTCTGGCAAAGCACAGATATCAACACACTTTCTTCTTCTAGTTGACCAAGCCTAACATTTTTTCGAAAAAAATTGCAAAAAAAAAAATGCTTTGAGGCTTGGGCTAAAACTGCGTTGGGGAGGAACTGAAGTGTATGGGAGCCAGCTCTGCTATTTCTTGGAAGTGATGGGGAAAGACAGAAGCTTTTGAGGAAAGGGAATTTGAGCTTCAGAGGTTATTTGCAATGATAATAAAATGTCCTGGAGGTGTCAAGGAAATGAGCGAATGGATGGAAAGATTAGTGGATGAAGTCCATGAAATCCTAGATGTGAACAGGGCTGAGTGGCATGACTTGGGAGTGGTGAGACAGTGGACACGGCCAAGGCCGTGCTAAGGACCCGTAGGCCTGAGTTTCTCTTCAGCACCGACCAGCGGCGCCCTGAGAAAGCTAATGGTTGGAGCCCCTTCTCATCTCACTGCTGTAAGGTTCTCTGATACCTTGGCTTCGGGGCATCAGCTGTGAGGACAACCTCAGCACAGTGACTACAGGGAAAATCCTTGTTCCCTTTGCACTCAGGAGGGGATGTCCTTTACCCCCACGGAGCTCTCTGGGGACTCCCTTTTGTTGGGCTGCCTGGTAGCAAATCAGAGTGTGGGGAGGCAAACACCCTGCAGGCCCTTCAAACCATGAAAGTCATGAGCAAGTGCGAGCAGTCATCTTTCCTGGGGCTCAACCCATACACCTTAGGGGCGCTCATTCATTTGGTTGTTGCTCTTGACCTTAATTACTTCAGCACCTCCTCAGGCTTCTCCATACAAGCTGCATAGTGGTAGCCATGTCACAAATACCTGCTCTAAGCACTTCGCTCCACTTCGAGGGCACCCGTTGCCCTCTGCAAGCTGGGTCCATCCCACTCGCATTCTTTGGAAACTGGAAGAAGTCAGGCAGCTTTCTCTGACCATTTCTCTCACTCAGTTTCCCGCAGCTAAGCTTAGCCCTGTTGCAGCATCTCCTACCTCGTACAGTTTTTAGAAAAGTGTCAGCATTTCACCACTGAGGATGTGTCACATGCAGTTGGTACTGTTCAAGGCAGTGTCTGGGCCAGCGTGGAAGACCAAGCACTCAGTTTTCCCAAAGGACTTGGCACCATCCCAAGCCCATAGCCACCCCAAGGACTGCCTGGCTGATTGCCACCAAGGAGTAAGCCCTTCCCCCCACTCCCAGGAAAGGTCTGGCACATTCTCCCCACTGCTGCTCCCCACCCACCCTGCTCAACTCCTTTAAGAAGGTCTCTGAGCCACAGTTCATTGCAACTATCATTTATTAAAAAATATATGTCTCCTTGGAAGGAACACTGGTAAACCAACTAGTGTCATGCTTACTTTGAATCTTTGCTTTTCTTCCCTGGGAGGGAGGGAGGGTTGAGCATCATTCAGACATGTCACCGAGTTACCATCAGACGATCAACACTCCCTGCTCATCCTCCTCATCAGAGTCACAATTAGCCATCACTCTGTCCCTCTTTGCCTTCAATCCAGTGTACTGCCCAAGGGAAAGCTGCTGCCCTTTCTTTCCCCTCACTCTGGGCCCCACACTTTAAAGTTAGCCTCATTATGCTGGTAGGATACCTAGGAACAGAGTTCCTGAATGTGGCTGGTAGCGCTTAAAGCGTCTTCAACACTGTGATGTGCACTGATCGTCACCCAGTGGTCTCAACTCAAGGGCCAATCATTTCTATGTTCTCCCCTGCATCATCCCTCCGGCGTGGAGGCGAGGGAGGCACGTTGGCTTCAAAGGAGCACAGTGGGGTAGGGTAGGGCCTGGACCATGCCTGCCGTCTGCGCTGGTGTTGGGAGGCAAACTTCCTAGACCCGTCACCACCATCAGACCCGTCACCACCATCAGACCCGTCACCACCATCAGACTCTGGGAAAAGCAACAAGGTTTGACAGCTCACCAGGAATTGAATCTTAGCTCTACAGCTCAAATTTACAGCAGTAAAGTCTACTTTCTTCTTGAAGAAAAAGTAAGCTACCAGCTGTTGGTATGGGGTCTGGGGTAGGGCAATGGAGCAGCTGAAAAAAAAACAGAAGAAAGAAAAAAAAGAAAAAACCCAAATCCAAGTCACTACATGGCTGGCCAAGCCTGGTGCTGTTCCACTATCCCAGCACAGAGCCAGAAGGCAAAAGCACCCCTGTCCTAGTTGGTGGCCCTGCGAAGGAATCTCAGCTGAGTGCAGTGTGTTCTCAGCAGGTCAGTGAAGGCCAGCATGGCAATGCAGAGCCCCAGCTCCTAGTCTCAGCCCTCACCAGCCCCTGCTTTCCCTCTGCTGACTGGATGTCCAGGCCCGGGACACCTACTACACCCCCAGGCCTGGCTCCTTCAGAACCTCACAAGCCTTTAGAACACTGGCGAATTGGATTCTATGCATTCACTTAAATAGTAAAAGTAAAATTTGGAAGAATGAAAAGGCTGACACAGTAGCACAACATGGTTTTGGTTTAACAGCAGCTTAAAAATGAACAAAAAGGAAACCTCTCATGCAGACACATCAAGTGACATAAAACAATAGGCGATTTTATACGGAGCATCATTAGCCATTCTCTCTCTCTCTCTCTCTCTCTCTCTCTCTCTCTCTCTGCACACAGGACTGACTGCACTGCAGGGGCAGCAGCTGCTTTCGGTCTGGTGGAGTCTCCAGCCCTCTTGCTCCCAGGCAAAGCCCCTTCTCTCAGGCCTCAGGCTGACCCCGCCTGGAGCAGACCTTAGCTCTAAAGAGAATGACCCAGTGCGAGTGAGTGCCCTTGGCATAGCACTCACTACCATTTTCAATCCCTTCCCAACCAGGTGGGGCATAAGACGTCATCTGATTGGAATATGAAAACTAAAGCGTTTCTCTAATAACGTAGAACCATTGATGAAGTCTCCATAGATTTTCTAGTCCCAACGTATGTGAATATATATATATATATTATAGAAGAGTGTATAATATATATATATGATAATTTCTATATATTTTATATAAATTACATATATATATCTATATATAAATAAGGTACTTTCTGTTGCCATTACGTCGCACCGTTTGGAGCTGGAAGCCAGCAGTGCAGGTGGGTAGAAACGCCCAGGAGCACCTCATGACGTGGTGCGTTCAGCTCACTTCGCAAGCTGTGCAGCTGTCCAGAGTCTGTCTTTCCATCAGTCCTCCTCTCTTCTCTTCGCTTCTGCTGGGTGTTTATGAAAACAATGGCTCTGATGGATTTGCACCTGTGCTAGCGCTTGGGAAAGGTCCATGCAGGGATGGGCACAGTCACATGATGAGTGAGATGGCATCATCCCAAAAAATAAACTAAAATAAAACAAAAATTAAAAAAAAAGGACTAGAAAACTCAATTTTTGACATATCTAAAAAAGGGGACAAGAACAGTAGTCATTTGTTCTCCCCGTGGGGACAGGAATGAAGAAGGAGGAGGGAAGAGGGACTTGATTTCTTCTGTTCACAAGAGAATGGTTGGAGGGATTCTTCAGAGTTTTTCAGGGGATGGGACCCAAATGTAGTGCCCAGACTGGTCCTCAATGATTTGTTTGATTTTGCTATAAATCTCCTCCAGTGAGTCACCCTGCACAATGGCTAAAGTGAAGAGGAAAACAAAATTATTACTGTGGTCCACAGCATGTCCCCAACACCCCGGCCATCCTGCCTTTCCCAACAACTGTGCCATGGCCCCTGGGGCACGATGGATGCTTAAGGAAGCATGGGTTTAGCTGTGCTAGTCAGCTGTCTGCAAGGTCAGGGAAGGAGGGGGCTGGCTAGGCACCCTGAGCCCAGGGTTAGAAGTAACTTTCTGAGACAGTAAGCTAAGTACCAAGGAACAAGAAAATGTGTTCACTGAAAAGATGTTGATTTGAGCACTTGCTACATGCCAGACACTACAGCTCTTGGCCACCCTAAAGCCAGCATGTACTTCTAAAACAGCTTCACTCAAGATTTGGAAAATCCCAGTTACCCAGAGGAAGAATGGAAAGCCACAATTTCTGGCAAGAGGCAGTGCTCCTGGGGCTGTCACATCTGCTCTGTGTCAGAGGTCAGCCCAGCGAACAAGGACACAGATGCTGATGGTAAGGCAAGCTCCAAAGACCCATGGTGTGCAAGTACATTCCTGAATTCTTTACCTAGTTAACTTAGTGGTACCACCAGCTAGAATTTGCTCAGCACTGCCCTACACACACAGGTATCTGTCACTCTATATTAAAAGGTAAGGGACAATTACAAAGGGACTTTCCCAACCTTTTAGTAATTGACCTTCTAAAGTAGGTGACTGTATTAACATGCATACACATGAACGCTGACAGACAACCTGAACACCGCACCAAGAAATCATTATCAACACAGGGTTTTTTTCAGTACCTAAAACACACTCAGCAAAGGATGGGGAAGAAAGAGCTGAGAGGGAAACAAATAAAGGGGCCCGAAATCTAGTAGGGACAAGAAAACAGAATGAACAAACTAACAATCCAAAGCAGTGTTTGGGGCATGGTTTATGATAGAAACTGATTAAACTGGGGCTAGAAGGAACTCAAGTAAGTGCTTGGAAAGATTTGTGCTCAACAGCTCCGAAGCATCCAGTTTATGCCTGTGCTCTAAGGCCTACCTAAACCTCTCTGAGCCAAGTGCAGCAACAGGTATCTGGCTGGTCCCATGGACCCCCTTGCTGGAAAGTAGGGATTCTTACCTGTAAAGTATTCTCCAAACTCTTGCTCCAGTTTCATGGCTTTGTCATAGATCTTATTTGCTTGTTCATACGTCTGTCGTCGGTTCATTTCCCTGCCAAAGACAGAAGCAAAATAGTTCCAAAGGAGATTCTAGGTTTTAATTATCAAAAACAAGTGTTCCAGGTTTCCTGAAAAATCTGCTAAACTGCCCTCTCAGAATGGCCCCACCGCTAATTCCAGCCTCAGACCTTCCAGGTTTAAAAGGTCCTACTGGGACAGCAAACACGGACACTCAAAACAGAAGGAGCAGCAGGTAGTCAGTGCTGGGGCAGAGTGTCCTTCAAGCTTCTGCTGAGTCCTACCCCTAGGAATCCAACAAGTCAGGTCATTCTCCTTTTCCATTCCAGGGCCCCATTCTAGCTGGTGTCTGAGCCCAGCGAACACTTACATAAGAGCTTCAATGGACTTGGGTTTGATGAAAATGGCAATGGGGTAAAGTTGTGCTTGCTGCAGTCTCTTGATAGCATTGCCAGAAACATCTAGGATGCAGTGCTTGCCCTGAAAAAGCAAACTTGTGTCAGTCCACCCACCTCAACACAGAAATCCAGTGGTTTCCAAAACAGCCGCCTGGGGAAGCCAGGGCTATCAACAGTGGCCCAGAAAATCTTATGCAGGCCCCATTTTTTTTGTTGTTGTTTCTACTACCTAGAAAAGGACACATGTGCCTAGGGCTCCCTATTCTTTGGTGGGTGATGCTCCAGTGTAAGTTGCATGAGGGAGGGAGATACCTTCAGTGAGGAGCTGGGGATATGCACAACTGCCATGGCTTTGGTCAGCTGGACCACCTGGTGGGCCCTGAGTTCGAAGGATGAGGATGCAAGTGGAACCTGGGCCTGAGCATTTGTCCTCCTTCTGAGGCTTGGGGCTAGCCAGGCCATCTCTCTGCTTACCCTCTCTGCAACTGCCCGGACTGACTGTATGCTGGTCCCGTACAGATTATCATTGAATTGGCCTGCCTCAATGAATTTATTGTCCTGAATATCCTTCTCCATCTGTTCTCGGGACACCACAAAGTGGTAGTCCTGTCCATCCACCTCATTATCACGCCGAGGCCGAGTAGTATCTGAAGGAAGAAAAGAAACAGCATGCAGCCCAAGGGCAATAGTCTGTGCTGGGCTAGAAAAGCTGACTTGGTCTCTCACCTGGGAGGGTCACAAGGTCACTCTAGTATTTTTTTCACAAAGTGAGGCAAATAAAGCAGTTGGGAGGAAGTTTGTTTTACCTACTTTTTTTCCAATCTCCAAGTCTCACACAGTGGGGCTGTTTTAGGATGAACTGGACCAAAAAAGTGGGGTTTCCTAAGCCAGGGCCTGGCAGAGGGTGCAAAACTTAGTGTGGGAGCTGGTAAACCGAACAAATGATTCATCAGGTAACATCAAGACCACTTTGTGCACAAGACCCCTGAGTTTGATCTGGGGATCAAACCACACACACTCACACACAAAACAAACAAACAAACAAACAAAAACAATGCTTTGGCTGGGCCTCCCCACCTGTCCGATCCCTTGACCACTGCTACTCAGACTTCCTTCCAACACCTTAAGCAAGTAGCCATGTTAGGTGTCTTAGCCTCCCAAGTCCATCTTCTCTTGGGCCATCTACTGCTGCCTACTCTCTTCTAGTCTGCCAGACATATCCTGTTCCCAAAGAGCCCTGGAATCTGATCCCAGACCCCTTCCAGAAACTACTAGAGCAGCAGTTCCCAGGGCACCAAGCCTCACGCCTCTGGTCCTGCCTGGGCTCTTACGTGGCACACAGGATCCAAACTTATGCGGGAACTCGGAGATCAGGTCATCGTTGACTCGGTCCTTCATTGGGCCCAGGATGATCACGGGCCTCGCATAATGAACTGGAGAAGGAGAGCATTCAGACAGTGAACAGAGACCCTGCAGGGCAGCCCATCCCACCTCCGAGTTTGGCTGGAACACGGAGGCTCTGGAGCTACCACTGAAACGGTGAAGCTTCCATGGCCATTCTCTGGCTTTTAACTACAAAGACATCAAAGAGCCTTTAACTTGAGAATATCTAAGTTTCAAGCACATCTAAGGCCTGAAAACATCTCCCCTTCCAACAGTTTTGCATGGACACCAGCTGCTGAGCAAGGTTTTTACAGAACAGCAGACCGAAGGAGGGACCCAGAACTCTCTTCACAGCAGCTACCACCACTGAAACAGACCTTCCCTTGCCTTCCTCATAAATCTGTCCTCTCCTTGGCAGGCATCCTGGCAGTGGGCAAAGCATAGGTGCACATTGAGTGGCCTCCATGTCCCCCGTGACACTAGGGAGGAGGAGCCTGGGGACCAGATATACAAGGAGCTAAGCCTTCTTCCTCCCCTACCCTCTACCTACTGCTACAGCCACCCACTGCGTGGAGCCCCACAACTGAGAGACTGACGCGAAAGCAAGACTCTCAGGGATGGGGGAGGCTTACTTTCTTGCCGTGTCACTGGTTCATATGACAAAATAGCATCCTCTTGCCCTTCTGCAACAAAAAGGAGACAGATTAGTATTACATGATCTGCTCCACTGTGTACAGCATTCACCACCCCCCAATGCAAACCAGCTTAATCAAGCGGTGCTTGCTACTGCCTGCCCATGTTATGGTCCAGTATGCTTTCTGTCAGCCAGAAGGCTCAGGAAGCCACCCCCAGCAAGGCTTAGCAGCTGTCATTCAGTGAAATATCGTTAGTCAAAGGGCAAAGGCCCAGAAGCCAGGAAGCCTCCACCTAAAACCACCCCAGTTTCTCATGAACTGTTCTGACAAATAGCTCAGTGAACAGTTGGTTATGTTCACTGTCTCCTTGTTCTGGAAAGAATCACAGGGATGCTTTGACTGTTCAAGACACACCTGCCCTAGTCCCCTAACCTGTAGAGGGAGGAGTCCAGGTGCTCATGCTGGTCCTCAAAGCTGTAACCTAACCTTTTCAGGGTCTACCTATCCCCTTCACTTCTGGAAGTATCCAGAAAAGTGGTACACAGCTGGGCTAAGATCCCAGGGCTCCTTAAAAATAATGCTGAGCCTACTCTCTCCTTATGACAGAGTCCCGTGTAGCTTAGCAATGACAAGGTTTTCCTAAAACAGTCACCAAAACACTTGGTGCTGGGTGCCTGCAGGTCCCGAAGTAGCTGACAGCAGTACCAGGGAAGGCACCAATATCTGCCTGGAGCCACAGGATGCTTGCTAAAGGACTTTCTTCTGAGCCTAAGACTCCTGGGTGGGTTTTCAAGGCCTCTAGCCACTTTAACTCCCCAAAGGCCAATGTTCCCAAAGTTCATGAAGTTCACATGGTGGTTCTCTGGCATAGCCATGGATCTCCCAAGGTAAACTGGTCAATGTCCTTCCTGACCATAACCCAGCCAAAAGGCAAGGAGGTCCTAGCAACTAGGAAAGGCAGATTCAGGACAATATCCCACAGGAGCCATTTTGCTGTTGCTTTCTGAGCAAGTCCGTAACCTAGCAGCACCCACGCCCACGGTGCCCATGGCGGGAATTTGCTCACTAGCAGTTCACCCTCCCCACTGCTCCAGGGATGCTTTGAAGCCAGGCCCTCCAGAACTACAGGGCTTACACTCTCTGTAATTCACCAGGAAAATCCCATCCCACAAGGAGAATGAACTGGCCACAGCATCTCCAGGGGCTCAAAGTGTACATGACTAAAACGAGCAGCAGCCTCTGAGCAGGAATGGCAGCTGTGTGACACTAGAATGAGGATGGCTGGGAAACATAGTGGAGCTACACGACACAGGGGGCATGACACACACTTACTGGAACTGCTTTCGCTGTCACTGGTGTTGGATGTCACTCCCTCTGCAAGCCAACAAGAAAGAGACTCCAATTCAGAACACACCACTGAGAGGTCACATGCAGCACAAAACTCAAATGCTCCAGGAGTGAGACACTGAGCTGCCAACTAAGTCAGGCCATGGGTGGTCTACCACATCCAGGCCACCAACTGAGAGGCAAAGCTCCAATCCTGATGTCCTGACCACCTCCTATGTGTCCTCAGAGCCCACTCAGTCGGCCAAGTTCCTCCCTAGGCACTAGAAATCTTACTTTCTTCCGTAGCATTTTCTTCGTCTGAATCAAACCAGTTGACTTGTATGGTTTTCAAATCCTATCTCAAAATGCATCTCCCAGGAAAGAAGAGGTAGGGACAGTTGCATAGAAAAATCCAGAGACTATGCTGCTCATGACTGTCCTCCCAAGCCAGAGCCCACTAAGTACAGAAACATATACTGCACCACAACTAAGACGCTAAGCACTGGATGGGTCGAGAAGTTCCCAGGGAACACTACTCTGACCTTCAGTGGGACCCACAGCATTTCTGTCACCACTCCTGAGAAGCAGAGCTTGGCTTGGGCAGTGAGGGGGGATGTGCCTCCATCCACCATAAGACAGACATGTCAAAACACAGACCAACAAGAATATTTCAAGGACAAGAAAGCTCCCCTGGCTCAGACAGTTGGGATCTGCCCATCTCTGAGCATGGACAAAGGAAGCTCAAGCATAGAGCTGCATTCACAGAAGACACAAACAAGCTCAGCCCTCCCGGGACAACAGGCAAATGGAGACGAGACATGGACACATGAACTATGGAGAGATGCTGCTCGTTTCAGCCAAGACCACACTGTTCCAGACCATATGCTGAGCTCCCTCCCTCTCCCAGGACTGGCTGAATTTCCACACGTGGCTAGTTCCTGAACGCCCCCTACTGGTAGCTCCTGTACCTTTTGACCTTTGTTATTTATTGAGGGAGAGTATTTTGCTGTCAAAACCCACCTGCACACAACAGGGATGGCTGCTAAGGCCTCATCTAGGTCCTTCCATTTTCCACTCTGGGATTATGTTCCAGAATGGAGAGGTCAGTGAAAGGTTTCCTGAGGTTAAGCACTACATGTGCATGGTCCATAAGCAGTTGGTGTGGATATATGGAGCCCCCACCAGACCAGCTCCGCATCTTAGAGATGCTCTATAGACAGCTGGCCAGGGTTGTTTGGGGGAGCCCTGGATCTGCTGGGATAGACCAGGTGCATGTGGGTGAAGAGGTTCACAGTACTCTTGCCCCTATTACAGGGACTGGAAGAGCTCCAATTTCTGAGCTCAACTCTTTGGTACGGTTATAAATGGGAAAAGAACCCAACTAGCAGGCACCTTACCCCTGACAACAGGCTAGGCATCAGCTGAGTGCTGCCACGGAGATACACTTGGGCCCACCTCACTTCTACAGGGAGCCAAGCTCATGCCCTGCCACTTGGTGGTGCAAAAAGAAAACACAGACATGGATGCTAGGGATTTGTCAAGGTACCAGGGATCCAGGGCAAAAGTGTGACATTTGGAGCCACATGCATGTCCTCCTGCCATGGGAACGTAGTTCTCACAAACACTGCCCTCCATCCCATCACCCTCACCCATGTCCCCTACACCACCCACCACCATCTCTGTTCATGCCACAAACACAGTTAATAGTGTGTAAGTTTGACTTACTCAGGTTCTTTGCTCCATAATAATCGTCACTTAACCCAGGGAAGTCCTGATTTCACAGACAGCAAGGACAGAAAGAGAGGGAGGGAAGGGGGGGGGGACGGGGAAGGAGAGAATCAGGGAGAAGAGAAAAAACAAAGAAAAACAACAGGGGAAGGAAGAATACAGAGGCAGGTGAGCATTAGTGACAGAAGTATGAAGTCCTATGAGAACCTAGAACTACAGTGAGGTGAAGAACTTTGCTGCAGAAAGAACGTCCCAAGTCAGATAAGATATGTGACCTTGATGCTACTTGGTTTGTTGCCAGAGGGCTTTAGAGTGGACTAGATTTCTGAGGTAGTCTATAGCCTGTAGGTCCACAGGACATGACAGGTAACACTTCAAGGCCTAGAGTAGCTGCTTTGATCAAATTTGCAGTTGTAGAATCTAGGCCTCTGCTTTGCCCCTGAAATCACCATTCCATTCCCCTCTGTGGGGGCATGAGAGACTCCTCATATGCCAAGTGGCCGGACAGAACTGCCATTGCCCTGAGGAGTTTTTGCCCAATATGGCCTCTGTCCAAACCCTTCAGGGAAGGCTTCCTGCAGTCTGAGGTGTAGCCTCTCAAGCTGCTTGCTCTAAGGAGTGCAGCCTCTGGAGAACAGGCACTGGGTAATTTCAACTCTTGTTCATTGGGCACCTCCTACTGGCTGGGCCACTGAGCAATGTCTCCCCAGGCTGGGTTCTGCAGGGAAGTTCTGGGGCTGGTGAGTTGTGGCAACATCACCTCAGATCTGTGCTCAGACAGCCTCCCACTGCTCATGAGCAGAACCAACTTCCTCTATTGCCTGTCAGGAAGTGACCCCAGGATGATGAGCCCTGGCCTTTATCTGGATGAGGGCACCTTGTATCTACCAGGTTCACCTCAGGTGGCCATGACTCAGATTCCATGACTGTGAACCAGGAGGGCCTAAAAAGAGCCACTTCTTATCAGAACTATTCAGTCTCCTGCCAGTCCCCATAATCCCAGACTGCAAGATTGCTCCATGCAAGACGGAGGAGTGATTGGAAAATGAGATGTTTACAATTCACAACAAGACAAATGAGAACCTATTGTTCAAGCCTGACCTGATTAGGGTCAGAGCAATTAACTTCTAAGGCATATGGCAGAATAAGATTTATCGGGATTGAATTGATTTTTTTTTTTTGGTGGGACTGGGATTTGAACTTAGGGCTTCGTGCTTGTCAAGCAGGCACTCTACCACTCAAGCCACACCTCCAGTACATTTTGCTCTGGTTATTTTGGAGATGGGGGGGTCTCACAAACTATTTGCCAGAGCTGGCCTCAAACCACAATCCTCCAGATCTCAGCCTCCCAAGTAGCTAGGATTATAGGCGTGAGTCACTGGCACCTGACTTTGAATTAAATCCTAACATAACTCAGCATTACAGCCTTTTCTACCAAATCAGCTTTGTGTTTCTCAATAAATCTTTATTTAGACAATGTTGTGTAACATTGTGTCTATATTAACTCATTTAAGCAGGAGGTTTTCTTGTAGCAACTGGCTCTGCAGGACAGGCTCTTCTTTTGACACAGATGAGTGGAGTTAAGGGAAAGAAAACACAAGAGGCAGAAGCCAGGAGAGCAACACTGAGTTCCTAGACCTTGTTCTCTTGAAAAACCATTTTTCTAACCCTGGTGCTGGCTGAAAACTGCTCCTCACCACCACAGCAGAGTTCCGTCTGGCACTTCCAATACCAGTGCCAGGGACATCCTGGAGGCTGGGCCTGGGACCAGTCCCACCTCAGAGCCACCAACATTCATTCCAAGTGAGGAGCTGGACAAATAAGCCCCAACATCTCCCCGTGAGGGCCAATTTCTACCCTGACTGCAAATAAACAGGTGTGCGTAGGCAGGCACTCAGGCGGCCACACACAGGCTGGTGCCAGAGTCCTCATAAGGGAAGGGGCATCTGAGGACGAGAGGACGGGGCTGTGGACAGTCTGCTCTCTGGACTCTGCTGCTACTTACGTTCCTGTATGCTGCTCTCCTGGGCCATGTTTTCTTTGCTCTTGTAAAATGGAAACTTTCGAGAGAGGCGGAAACTCTTTTTACGTTTCGTTTTGATCGACTGTGAAAGAACATGAAGATGGAGGGGAAGGACAGAAGAAAAAAAAACAACAATGGATTTTAAAGCATGCAAGAAAAACTAAAATGGAGACAATGGTGAGCTAAATAAAAGACCATCTCTCACAAATGGAGTCTATGAGATTAAATGAAAGTTGATGCAAGAGGAAAATTATGTTTACAGGAAAATGTTGTAGGGATGTTAGAGGTTTCTACCTAGTCCAGCCTCACAGCACTCCTAAAGAACAAAGGTCACTGTAGCCTCCTGGACACATGCCCTAAGGTGCCACTGATATACACAGTCATCTATCCCATGCCTCTCTTCCCTCCATTGCTCCAGAAGTTCTTTAGCCTTTCTTGCTCATGGAAGAAAATGAGTGACTGGGAACCCTCCTGCCTCACGTGGTCTGAAGGGAGGCGGGAGCCGTGGGGCTGGCCGTCCCAGCAGGATGGGGAGGCCAGGTTCTTCTCAGGGTCCCCACACCTCTGACAGGGTCTATAGTAGAACCAGGGAGACACCCATGAGTGGTTTCATCTTCCCCAAGTCAGCCAACTCCAACACATCTTCCAGAGCCAGTAACCCAGGGCAAAGGGCCCAGACTAGCCGTGGACTTCAAGCACTCCCTTTGCTTTCTGAAAAGCAATCAATTTTCCTACAGCCCCCTAAAAAAGATATTCTTTTATGCTCCCCAGTTCTCCTATCTATCAGACCGAACTCCAAGTCTCACCCCTCTTCATATCCTGGCTGATTTCCTTAGGGGTCCCCACTTACCCTGTTAGATTCAATCATCCCCGTTCTGGCATGGAACTTCACGGTTTTCAACCGAGCTCGCTCTTTCTTTTCCACCCTGTTTGGGAGTCAGAAAGAAGTCTGGTTACTGCCAGCACTTAGTCTCAGCAGTGAGGTGCACAGGCACAGCAGCCATACTAGCTCGCTGAGGGAAAACCATGTCGCCAATACTTACTTTTTACCAAAAGGCCTAATAAGGCACATAACACTGCTCTCAAGCAATATACAGCATGACAGGAAAACAAGACAGACACTCCAGCGAGAGTAGGAAAGGCCTCACTCGCAATCATGGCAACTCACCTCTTCTTACTGGGGATCACACCGATCTGCTCACTTTCTCCATGTGGGGTCACCAGCCTTGCCTGCCACCACTCATCATCAGAGGCATTAATGACATGCAGAATGTCACCATAAGAGAAGCTGAGTCCCTGGCTTGGCAGGCAGCTGTCCCGAGTCCGGTCATAATCAAACAGGGCCCTGAAACATACAGCAAAAGATGAAGTGGTCATCCCACTCCTAAACTCCTAAAGACCAGCATCTAGAAAGGATGGCAAAGGAAGGCCAACCCAACAGCATGGACACAGCAGCCTCACAGCACACAGAAAGGGATTCTCTGGGATATGACATCCTTCTTTCAGTCCCCAAGTGGTAAATATGAACCTCCTTTTCAAAAAAACATCCCATTCTCCCAAGGGGCAGAAGGGAAAACCTTCTACAATTCCCATCTCCTCCTGGCTTCTAGACACATGGTAGCTGCCCTTTTGCTCAACCTCATCCTAGGAAACGAACTCCACCAAGGGGTTCTGTTAGTTTGTAAACCTTCAAAAAGGAGTTGGAAAACAAGTCAAAAAGAGTTAACTATATTCCCAAACAATGAAAGGTAAATGCTACAGAAACATAAAAGAAAGGCCACCCAAAGAAAAAGCTAAGGCTGCTACCAAACCATGTTGATTCGGCGGTATGGTACCCCAGAAGTCTGCCGGTTCAGTCTCCTCCTTTATTGAGGGGAAGCAGACACAAGGAAGAAGAATAATTTGACCTAGGTCACACGCCTAAGTAGCCTGGAACAGAACCCAGGTCCTCTGACCAGACATGTTCTGTGTTGTTTTGAGACCTGCTCTAAATGGAGCAGAGCAAAGAGATAAAGGGGAAGAAGGTGGGAGAAGGTGGGGAGGGAGCAATATCACCCAGGCTTATGGACAAGGAGACCAGGTTGACTGCTGCTAGAAGTCAGGTCATGAGGTTGGAGATCAAGGTCTGAGGCAAATTTTGAAAGGCCTCGAATAGATCTGATCCAACAGTCCCCGAAAATTTGACAGCAGGGAAGTAACACATTAAAGGAGCCTCAAATGCAATGGGATAATGGGGGAGGGAAAACTGGAGGCAAAAGTAAAGCATAGCTCCAAGTTCAGTCCTGCAGGGCTGGTTGCTAACCCCAGCCCTGGGGACACAGGGGCTGGTACTTGACACCAGAGCTCCCTGCTCAGGGAGCCACTGTAGAAAACTCTACTTTCTCATCCTGTGGAAGCTCTCCTCACCTGGAGTCAGCACAAATGGGGCTTCGGTGAGGATTTTATTTTTTTCTAACTGCAACACACACTGTCTTCCTCATGTTCTCCTTTAACAGCAGTGTTTTCCACCTTGGCACACACAGCTCAGGGAACTGTCAGGCACCAGAGCCAAGACTTCCACTTCTACCCACAAACCAGTGTCTGGCTCAGCCAGAAGCTCCAAGTCCAACACACTACGTCCCCATGTGCAAGCCCAAAGGAGTGCAGCAAAACTCTGGAGAGTAGAACACCCATCTACTTTTTTTTAAGTTCTTGAAACAGAATCCTTAAAACGCAGCATCAGATGATTTGGAAATGAAAATACCCAAACTCTAACAAAAAGACCTTATTTTCTTCAATGCACACATTCCACGCGGTAAGAACGGAGGCAGAACCCAGCAGATAAGGAGACGTCCTTTCCGCCTGGGCTCCATGGGATGGATTCAGAACTGAATGCATTGCCGCTGCAATGGTTCCTCAAGCCCTAAAATAAGGCAGGCATTTGTCAGCTGTCCCCATAAAGGGCAGCATGATGGAAGTGGCCTTATTCAAAGCAACGATGAGAAACATTCGGTGCCACTGTGGACTTCAAAATTTTAAGAACAGAACTTGGAGTAAGCACACACTAATTTGGGGAGGGAAGGGAAAAATGTAAAAATGCATTAGGAGCCAGGTGTGGGGACACATGTCCTGCAATCCCAGTTCTCAGTCGGCTGAGGCAGGAGGATTGCAAGTTCTAGGCCAGCTTGGACTATATAGCAAGACCATTCCTCAAAAACAAAACATAAGAATTAGGAGAGTTTAGGATGAGTACGTAGAAGACGAAAAGGCAGAGACGACGAGATGTATGTTTTAGCACTTCACAGAGCTTTACTTGAACTATGGCAACAGTGGCAAGATGGAGAACATGTGGTACAGGTTATGTAAACGTTTTCTGGATCCCAGGAATCCAATTATTTGTACTTTTTAAACATCTGAGGTTTAAATAAAACTAATATAACCGTTTACTTTCAAGATGCATTTCAGGTACCTTACACTATCAAAACACGTAAACACAAGCTAAATAAAAACAAAATAAATACAGAACAAAGTCACTGAGAATCCCAATAGTTATCAGAGTACACGGGAATATTATTTGGTTTGTTTTTAAACTACAGCATGTGTTCTTTACAACTTTCCAAAAAACTTAAGATCAACTGATAAAGAAAGTAGGAGTCATTTACATCAGAAGAGGCTCTAAGTTCCTGGCAAACAAGACCAAAAAAAAGTTGTATAACTCCAATTCCCCAATAAAAAGTGACACCTGAGTCCATGTGGATTTTGTTCGATGACATTATGAATGACGAATGAACAAAGAATTATTGAACAAGATGGACAATGCTTTTTTGGCTATGACTTTGTTAAGGACATAAAAGCACAATGTCTGTGTTTGAAATGCTGAATTGTAATATTATTCTCAGTTGAGAATGTAAAAGATGAGTTAAGAGTTTCCTTTTTTGTTGTTTTGTTTTGGTGATACTGGGGTTTAAATTCAAGACCTCAGGCTTGCTAAGCAAGTGCTCTACCACTTGAGCCATTCTGCCAGCATTGTTTCATGTTGGGTGTTTTTGAGATAGGGTCTCAATAACTTTTTGTCTGGGACTGGCTCCAAACCACTATCCTCCTGATCTCTGCCTCCCAAGAAGCTACAATTATAGGTGTGAGCCACTGGTGCCTGGCAAGAATTTACTTTTCTATCTATCAGAATTGCAAATAGGAAAAGAATTCGGAAGAACATTGGAGCCTCAGAGGTCACTTTGTACAACTTCCTATCTAATTAAGGAAATTTCTTAAGTATTCTTGAAGTTTCTTTCCAGATCTAGCATTCAGTGAGTATGGGTCTTTCCTATATCATCTCTACCCAATGCCTTCAACAATTCCTTCCTTTGTCATGATTTTGATCTGTTTTCCAAACCCAAGATAAGGATTTTAAAATCCACTGTCTGTTTTCCTGCTGGAATTTTGTTGTACTAATAGCTAGAAAAAATCCCCACAGATGATGAAATGAAGGCCCAAATATGCACAGGCCCTCAATATGGAGTTGAGTGGTGGGCAAGTCTCAGACCAGGGCTCTTAAATCTCAGAAAAGTCACATGTATTTAAAAAAAAAAAAAAAAAGCTAACTCACCACCTGGCTATGTCTAGAAAACATTGCTCTTCCATTATTTAAATACTTATTGAGTCTTCTTTCTTCAGGGCACTGTGTTAGATAGGAGATACAATGGCAGGGCATGGCCTTGAGTATGTCGTAACAAAAGGCACAAAAGGAGGACAAACCAAGACCTAAAGCATTTATAGGGAGTACAGACCACATCTGGTTTGGGGAAGCTTTTTTTTTGTTGTTTTGTTTTTTCTTTTTTTGAGGTTGGAAAGATTTTATTTGTAGAGAATTTAGTTGGAGAAAAGAGAAGAGAAAGACTGCATATTGGAGAATGGGGAAGCTTTTTGAACTGGGTCTTTCTGAATCCAGTGTAAGCTCAGGATTTCCAAAGGTAGGGACAGGGATAGGGGTAGGTCCTTCCAGCTGGAGAGAACAGAGTAAGCAAAGGCTTGGAAGCAAGGAGCACCATGTAATTTCAGGGATCACTAGTACATCTACATCTGGCTGGTCCCCAAAAGTGGCAGAGTGGGGCCTAAGTGTAGACAGCCTGCACTGTCTAGCTAAAGAGTGTGACATTCACTTAGTAGGCCTTGTGTGATCCATTTCATTGCCTTGGCTTTTTTTATTGTTGTTGTTACTACCAGGTTAAAGTTTTATACGAAAAATGAACCCAATAAAAGAAAACAGGCCACAGTATGAAAGTCGAACAATCTCGTATGAAATACACTTCACATAACCTGAACAGGTATGCAAATTAGACCTTACTAAATTTTAAAATATGTCAACTATCTTCCTCAGATCTTTGAGAAGCATGCTAACCTGTAGCCATCTATCAGTGACAATCTGTTAGAAGAGCCTGGAACCCTAATGGAGTACAGGGTTGGGTAAGTCATGTTAGGCCTGTAAGAGAAGGCGCGCCTTTCTCCATGTCACTGACACCTCCCTTCTCTTCTTTATCCTCAGGACAGGCACTAAGAAAGTCCAGGTATATACTGCCCCTTTGAAGCCAGGCTGCACTTGCCACAGAACCAAAATCCTATACACGCAAGGCCTAGATGGCGCGGCAAGGAACAATTTTGATGTTGGTTCAGAGCAAAAAAGCGAGCAGGAAAAAAGAAAGCCAAACCTATTTGTCTTCACATACCTAAAGAAAGGCCATACATAATTAGCTGGGTGCTGGTGGATCACGCCAGTCATCCTACCTACTCAGGAGGCTGAGATGGGGAGGATCACAGTTCAAGGCCAGCTTGAGCAAATAGTTCATGAGACCCCATCTCCAAAATAACCAAGGCAAAATGGACTGGGGGGTGTGGCTCAAGTAGTAGAGCACCTGCTTTGCAAAACCCTGAATTCAAACCTTAGTCCCACAAAAAAAAAAAAGGGCCACAATTAACCAATCTGCCTGCCACCCTGGTCTTATCCTCTGTGTTTGTAGGTAGGGAAGGGGTACGTGAGTCAGCTTATCTGACAAGAGGGTTTGTTGGGAGACTAGGAGCCTTAGAAAATCCTTATTGCTTATGGAGGGCTCTGAGTCGAGGACTGGTGAGGTCAGTGGGAAACTGTCACAAGAGAAGAAAGCTTAGGGAAATACTGCTGCTCCCAGCCCATAGCTGTAGTACTTACTCCATCATTCTTACACATCAGACGGCTTCTCAGCCCTTAACTCCTCTTCCTCAGTCATGACTGCACCCCACAGAAACCAGGGAGAGCCAGACTCTGGGTATTCCTGTAACTTTTCAAACTTTTTGGGCTTGGAGACCAAACTCCAAAAATACTGAATTATTTTAAGAGCAGGATAAAGAGAGTGGGGTACAAGGAGAACAAAGTATCAGTAAATAACAAAGAAGCTTTCCAGTGCCATCTTATCACCAGGAGAGTGAATCTAATTTCCTGGGGTGTGGGGTTCAAATCCCGGTCTGATTTCAGCGTGCCAGCTTTCAAGGCCCAGGGCCATACTGCCTACCCTCCCTAAGGAGACAGCATTTCCCAAGGTTTTAGAAGCTGTATTGCTTAAGAGGTGACCTTTCAAATATCCCCAAAGAGATCCTCCACGCACCCACCCACAGGAAGAATGCACATGACCTGGGGGTCTTTTGCCAGTCTTTCCTTTCAACTGAGCCCTCTCGGCTGGGTGGGAAAGCAGGAATATAATCCAGCTCTAAATAAACAAGGAAAATCGTTGTGGTTCAAATCCTAAATTGTGAGCTTTGGATAGGAAAGATGGAGAGAAATCTAAGCACCCTGCATAGCCCTGTGGCCATCTTGGAGAACAGGAATGCAAAAAAAAAAAAAAAACCAAACAAAAAAACCCAGCAACTACCTAGGAAACTGGTTGTGCTAGTTTTTCCATGCAAACCAAACAAGAACATTTAGCACAAATAACCTCAAAGGCAAAGGGCAGCTTTGGCAGGGCTCACCTAGGACTGTGCCCACCTCCCCCCACCTGTCGCTCAGGACATCTGTCTAGCTTTTGATGCTCTGTTGGTCTCTTCAACCTCTTCTGAAAACTTCTTTCCATGGCCCAGCCCAAATGTCTCCCTGCTTTGTGACCTTACCCACTCCAAATTCCCTTCCTCTAAATCCATACCAGGCATTCAGCAGCAACCTTTCTCTAAATCTTCTATTTATTGCAATTTAATTATTACATTAATTTTTTTGAGCTTTCATATTATACCATGCCTGAGACAATGTCTTTTGCTTATGAATGGTGGATGAGCCCAGGGTGTTGCACAGAACCCCCTCTCAGTTCATATCCCTCAGTGTTCTCCTGCTGTTTCCCTTCCATAGCAGCTGGGATCTAGGAGGCTTCATCTTTTGTGCTCTGGCCAGAGACTACACCAAGTAAAGGGCACATATTTGAAGACTGACTGGGCAGCCCATCCACTGCACGGTGGATATCACACAAGCACAGAAAACCATAAAGCAGCCACTCATCAGCCCTTGACCTTGGTGAGAAAGTTAACACTTCTAGCAGCTTCCAAACAGCAACTTAAAATCCCAAACCTAAGCGCTCAGGCAGACACAGAGTTGAGAGCAGACCCAGAGTGGGGCAACTGGACTGACATCAAGTATCTAGCGGCAAGTCCCAGCACACCTTGAAGAAGGGTATGTGGAAAATTAAGTAAGGGCATTTTCTCCTTAGTCTACCTCAAAGTCTCAGGCCCTAGCGGGCAGCTATGAAGTTAAAGACACATTCAAGCACCAATCAACCCACAATGAGTAAGTGTTCAGGGCTCACAGCACCTGCTGATGATGGGATGATCTGAGGACCTGAGTTGGGAGCAGACAGTTCCAGAAGTCACTGATACAGTAAACTCTTCCCTACCTTCTGATAGTCCTGACCAGTTACATGCATTGTTGGTGCTTTTAAAGTATGTATCACTGGGCTGGGGATGTAACTCAGTGGTAGAGGGCTTGCCTAGCATGGGCAAGAAGACCCTGGGTTCCACCTCCAGCACCACAAAAAAAGAATCACTAAAATACATATTACTGGGCCTTGGGGTATATCTTATTAGCAGTAGAGCCCCTCCCTAGCACATGTGAGGCCCTGGATTTGATCCCAAACACTGTAAAAAATTAAAAAAATGAATATTATCGCTACCCCCAAATTCTGTAAAGCCTGCCAGCATTGCCTTGTTATCATCTTAATCCATCACTGAAGCTTATTTATGAATAAAGCCAAGTCGGGTTCCACCAACCATCACCCTGGGCAAAGCACAGAATAGTTGCACAATTAATGCCTGCTGTTGACAGGAAGGAGTACTCTTCAGCTTTCTTTGATGACCAAGCCAATATTTCTCACATTGCTTCTTGAATCAAGCCTACAGATGCCCCAACATGATTTTCTTCTTAGAGTGAGAAAAAGACTAGCTCGGCAGATGGCCAGCCAGGAGTGCAGGACTCCCACGCTCCCATGATGCTGTCCTGGGGCTGCAAAGAATGAAGCCAGGTTAGCCTGAACAGATTTTCAAAAACTATTTCTACAACTATACTACTGAGCCCCTTGGCAACCTCTGGAGGCCAGGTCTTACATTCATTTATTCACTCATAGATAAAATCAAAGCCATCTCTGGAACTCTAACCTACCCAGCATCTTTGCACAGTTTTCACATATGAATGGCCTGAACTAAACACCTCGCCATCCTACCCTGAGTCAGAGGCTCAAGAGAGGTGATTTCTGGGGTCTCTATCAATGCACCAGCAGAGCAAGAGCCCTAGGCTGGGCACACAGAGGGCCTCCACTCACTGCGCTCATCCATTTCAGTGATGATTTTAGTATGGTGAAGGGTGGGGAAAGCCTAAGATCCTGGTGACTTTAAAGCCAAGTTCCAGTTTGCAGACACTTTCATCTTTCCTTCTTCCTCCTGCTCCCTGCTCCACAAATCCCATCGGCCCTATGGTTAGTACAGCTGCAGCTCCCTAGAGTTTCACCTGTTATAGCCTCAGTGCAGCTGTAAGAGGGCGTTACTTGCTTCAAAATAGCTTTGCAAACCCATGCACACCAGAGGGAGATAGATACTCAGGGGAAGGAAGGGAGGAGAAACATGTCAGAATAGGAAACAACAGCAAAAAAGAAGTAGAGGTGAAACCCAAACTGAAAAGAGTCCCTTCACTTGAACCCCATGCTGCTCATTCTCTTCTGGGCAGATGGCAAACTGCCGCTTGCTGCTTTCTTGCATCCACCCTGGCAACTGTGTCCAAGTTCTTAGCCCTGTGCTCAGCTACTTTCTGAGTAGGAGCTAAGGGAAGCACAATGTTTAGCTGCTCCAGTGACACAGAAATAAGTGTTGGTCATGGCACAGAAGCGGTCATTCTTGAGTATTTTGGCTGTTTGTTAAAAACACATTTCACAAGACATGGTGAATCTGAATGGATAAAAGAGGGGCCTGGGAATGTGTATTTTTACCAGTCAGTACTCCAGCTGATTCCTATCAGCAAGTAGAGGAAACACTCTGTAGTCAGAGCAACTTGTTCAAATTCCAACTTGGGAAATTCTTAGCTGTCTAACTGGAGTCTTAGTTTTTTCATCTGAAAACTGGGAATAATGTCTACTCTATAGCATTATTAAAATAATTTTTAAAAGGCATTTAAAAACTGGGCACAGGTGGCTCACTCCTATAATCCTAACTACTTGGGAGGCTGAGATCCGGAGCCAGCCCAGGCAAATAGTTCGTGAGAACCCCCATCTCCAAAATAACCAGTGCAAAATGGACTGGAGGTGTGGCTGGAGCAGTAAAGCCCCTGCTTTGCAAGTGCAAAGCCCTGAGTTCAAATCCCTGTCCCATTTAAAGAGAATAACAAAGGTCATGATGTATAGTAGCTGTCGGTCCCTAAATGTGTGTTCCCCTTTCGCCTGAAGACCCTGGGTGAGTACTGAAAGCTGAGCAGATCAGGTCCAGACTGGCTTTAGGCTCAATCCCTGTGTAACACCTGGGCAAATAGTTGTGCAGCCTCTTCTGTAACTCCTCCAGTGACAAAGATCAAATTTGCTCTCCCTGGGAGCAGTCAGACAATTTTCATCGAGGTCTTTTCTTCCTTATGTTGAGCTGAAATGCCCCTTGGGTGAAAGAACAAACGCAATCCCTTTCCACATGATGAGGTGAGGCAATTGACTTGGGGTAAGTGAGGAGGAGGAGATGGGGAGGGGAGCCCATTTTGAACATGCCGCTTGTCTGAACACTGGGAGGGCAGCTTTATTTATGCGCATGTCCACCAAGTGGATATGCAGGTCTGGAGATCAGGGCTGTCATTTACACAATGATATGATTTGAAGATGTGAAAGTAAATGGCATCGCTATTTCAGGGCAAGACTAATGAAAGGTATTGGGGATAGTCAGCAAGGTAGACAGAGGCCTTTAAAGAAGAAAGCACGTAACTCATGGAAACACACGTGATGAAGAGGTCAGACCAATATCAGAAAACCAGTGAACCAGTCATTGAATCTAATGGCCAAAAGCTCACCATGGATCCTGGACAGAGTTGGGCTTCTGTGCCTCTGGAGCCTTCCAGGGCTGCTCAGGAACCACACACATCACCATGTTGAAAAGCTGGTGCTCACTTTCTTTCAGGCCACTGAAGGAAGGGTGACCCAAACAAGTAGCAGCAGTGACTACAGATGACTCCAACATTTTGCTGCCTGTATGTTAAGATGGTTTCCCAAATAATGCTCCTGTGCTCCTATTTTGGGAGCAACACTGCCTAGTACCGTCTTTCCTGGGCATTAATCACAGAAAATAACCCTCCTCTGTTAAGCCTGCCTTTGCCCAACTGACAAAAACACCCAGTTTTTCACACAACACTATTAACATCTTGAGGAACTAGTGTTTCCTAGCACAGAATTTGGCAAACACACTGAGCAAAAGAAGAGAAACAAAAGACAACAGTTTAAGGGACTATTGGTGTCAAGGGAAGATCTTTTTAAGAATGAAAGAAACAAGCCAAGTGGGGCGATGCACACCTGTAATTCCAGCCCTCAGGAGGCTGAGGCAGGAGGATCTTGGGTTCCAGATTAGCCTGTGCTACATATTGAGACCCTGTCTCAGAAAACCAAAAGAAGGGAAGAAATAAATGTTCCCATGCAGAAGGAAGGGAACCACACATAGAGCAGGAAGGCTAAAACAGGAATGTAAGGGAAGAAAGCAAATCAAGTTCCGATCCAGGGGTTGGCCCAGTAAAGGGCCTCAGCTCACTGCTGTGGCCAATAAAACATTATTCTCCCTGATTGAGTCTAGTGATCATAAATGGTTCCTGTTCTGAACCACAGCATACTTTCTTCAGAGGACAGACATTATCTAGACAAAATTAAGGACACATTATAACAGAGTCATGGTCTCTCCCCTCCTCCCCAGTCAGGCTGAGCAGATCCTTTGCCTGGGCCACAGAAGGGTGTTCCAGATCAAGAGCCAATGCCCCACTCCCCTGCCCAGGCAGGGAGAGCGCTAGCACAGGATAGGCAGAGAAGGGAAATCTAAAAATAAAGCTCTCTGAAGAAACTGTCTTGCCTAAAGAGCAGCTTCCCACGCACACTGGAGTGCCATATCTGCGGGGGCTAGGAGCACGAGAATGGAACAACCCTGACCAAGTTACCTAAGTATTACCCATTTTGGACGGGGCGGGGGGGAGAGAGCACATTTCTGTTTCCCCTTCAGTGGCCCAATGTCTACAGACCTGGAGCAAGGACTTTAGTGACAGCAAACAGGCCTCTCTTTGCCAGGAGGGAGACTGGAAAGGTGGCTGGGCCTTGTCCAGCCTCTCTACCCTTCTTCTCCCCTCAGCGGGAGGTGAGCACAGCAAATACTCTCCACATGCAAGGAGTGGAGTTTAGGATTCACTTTAAAAGAGAATTCAAAGGGTTCTTTCTAGTGGGCTTCGGCCTCAGAGAGGGGCTCCCTCTGCTCTGCACCCTGCAGTTGGGGTAGTCAGGGACTACCAACTGGGGAAAAAGAAAAGCAAGAACCAAGCACAGGGAGAGAACTGCAATTAGCACTGACATCAGTTAGCTATCATCATCTCACACCCCAAGGACACAGCAATTGTCATGTTGGCAGGCAACTAGCAAATGTAGCCTCCCCACCCCCAGCAAGTATCAGGGGCCACCAGAAAAAGTTCAACCTAACAGTTTGAGACAACCCCACACCTAAACTTTAAACATGGCTGTAGCTACTGCTGACTCTGGGGGGGGGTACTCCCACCACCTTTTTCTCCAAGGGCTTTGAATTTTCAGAGGCACAATGTACTGGCAATCAGACTGCTGGAGTTTTGCCAAGAAGCCCAGGCAGGAAGAAGGAAATGATCCCTACTTCTAAGAGGAGTTCACAGTGTTCCTTTATCAGTCCACTGCCTTAGGAAGGTTTGTACTTTGACCTGAGAGTATATACTACGCCTCAAGGGTCAGAAGCTCAACCTTGGACAGTTATCAGCAAATAGCTTTCAACAGCAATACAGTCAATATTATATATCTGTCTCATCTCCCACCCCCTTTCCCAAGGGACACATACCATTCCTTTCGAGAGTCACAGAATACTAAGTGCAGCAGGTGCTGAGAGGGGGCTAGAAACACAATGAAACACTCAGAATGCAGCAACCTGTCAGTCCTCTAGCTCTTAGAAGAAACCCTGTACCAGGACACTGTGAGAACAGATATGCTCAGATACAAATCCCGGTATCTAGTATGCATGTGTGGAAGGGGATGGGGGTGCCAAGTTTTCCCCTCAAAGCACAGATTGCAAGCAAAGTACCTTGAACATTTGAATGCTGACTAGCAACAATCACCGGGACAGTCTTTTACAATTAGAGCAAACTGAAATTTAACTGTACTGAGTCATTCATGAGCGAAAAGGAAGAAGTCAGCTCACAAAAGGGAGGAGATACTGACCATAAAACACACAACCTGAGCATACAGCGGGAAGTGTTATTTTAGTGCTGGGAGTACACACTCCCTACCCCACTAGTTAAACAAGAAGGGCTGGGCTGGTGTGGGGTTGCTCTCATCCAGCACAGGCCTGGTGTTCAGAAGGCCAACTTACCTGACATACAAGGACCTCTTCTCACTTGTTCGGAGGGACCCAGACCCAGAACTCATGCTGCTGTTCATCATTTGTTCTCTCAAGTCATGTATCTTCGATTCAAAGCGACTATACTCTGTCAGGGAGACAAGGGAAAAGAATGAACCCAAGGAGCTCCCCCAAGCTCACACTCCAGCGGCCAAAAAGCCAGGACACTGGTTTCAAAGTGGCCAGGGCTGGCCCAATCTTTGCTTTGATAAGCAGAGTCCCTCCTCCAAGGGGAGGACAAACTTCCCTCCACCCACAGCCTAACAGAAAGAAAGAAAACACCTGGGACGAAGAGTCACATTTGGGCATGTCGAATGGAAACAGCTTTTACCTGCCTCAAAGTTTCAGTGATCCTTAAAAAAAATAACAACTGGAAAGAAGATTCAGTGCGGCCCTTATAAATCTTTAGAGCAGGCACTAAAGCCCAAGGAGAGCAGATGGGCAAGGAGACTTTCCCAAAAAGCGGACTGCAGAGAACAGATGGCCCTGAAACGTGGGGATGGGAGTGGAGGGACTGGAAAGGACCTGGAGGCCGTTCTATCACTGTTAGGTGAAGAGAACAGTCTTTTCCAGGGATGACTCTTGGGGGGATAGGGTGGGATAGTGGATTACAGTAGAAAGGTTAAGAAGAAACAAACCTCAAGCATTTGAGAATACAGCTAAAGCTCTCCTGTGTTATTTCCCTCCTAGCCACCAACCTCTTTGGCTTCAGTAACAATTAAACATTAAAACAAATTCTTCCAAATCTAGAAGATGGCTAACACCTTTAAAATCATCTAGTCAAGCAAGGTCATTACTCCCTATCCAACCTTGGAACCCTCCGAGACCATTCCCTGAATCAGAGTTCTCACTACCAAGGTAGTTACGGGCTTCTGCCTTATTTAAGAAATTCTGACAAAGGAAAATTAACTCTAGCCATACAATTATTATAAGAGGCTTTTTATAGGGCTGCTCTGCTGTGACATTCTCCAAGTACATTTAAAATATGATATTCACACTTACCACACATACACAACATTTTTCAGGTCTATAATTGCGGCATAAAATAGGGTGTATCTAAGGCACAGGGCGGGAAATGGCAGAAAACGGCATACTTCACTAGGACATGCTGGCTTTAAAGGAAGTCAGGATTCATACAAGAGGTTGAAGGTGAGGCAAGTGCTTTAAAAAACAAACACACTTTGGGGGGGGGGTTGGAATTCCACAAAAGCATGTTCATGCACCATGGAGGGCTGGCAAGGAAGCATCCCCACCTAGTCAGTGTGACACTGCGGGAGAAAACAAAACACCTGCTCCAACACCTGCCTCTCCCCCTTGCCTCCAGGATAAAGCAACCTGACCTTCAGCTGGGTGAAAAAGGAACCGCTAAGAAGCCTAAGGGAGAGGAAGTGGAAATGGAAGTCTTGCAAACAGCCTGGTCTCAACAAAGTTTCTTTTCACCCACTGTGATATCAAGGAAGCCAACTGGTTAAATTCATGTATTCTTTCATTCATCACGCACTGGTGTTATGGTGATTTGTCCTCATTAACTACTCCTGTCCCTGAAATCCTGGATGAAGCAGTTGAGTCACTGACTCACCTATTAAATGTTGGGGGGGTGGGATGAAAGAGAGATAATAGCTGGACAATGTCCCTGTTCTGGGGGTTAGAAAGCAACACATCAATATCAATGAGGTGTCCTAATCTAAAGGTAAAGAATGGTGACTGATTTGTCATAGAACCTGGACTGCCCAAGAGTACAGCAGCAGGTCAATCCACCTCCTGAGAGGGCCGGGCATTGGCTCCACCCCAGGGCTCTCCTTGAAGCTGACCAGGCAGTCCTTTCTTGGGAAAGACAGGCAAAAGAACTATGCACAGAATGGAAAACAAACAAACAAACAAACAAACAAAACCCAATCTATCCGTAAGCCGTTTATATATTGCCTTCTTTGGAATTGACTTGCCCGCTGAACTCCAACTTAGCAGCAGGTCATGGCAGCTGCTTAGTAACTACATTTCTTTAAAAAATCCTTTAAAAAACAACCACCAAACCACCATTTCCTCAAGCTCCTAATTCAAGGCTGATAGTCCTGGGCTGGAGGGCTCACTTCAAATAAACTAGAGAGAGAGAACAAAACTATTGCTTTAAGGAATGCACTCTTTGTTTGTTTACACATGCTAAGATTTCAAATTTATTAAACTGTGTTTGATTCATTTTTTCCCATTCGGATGAAGAGTTCTGGCTGTTTATCAGTCTCTGGCTTCTATTTGTAGAGTTATCTAAGAGCCACTAGGCACAAAGTAGCCTCTGACTAAATGACTGTTGGGTAAATGAGGAACAATGTAAAAAACTTTCCAAGTTGAAGCTTCTGTTCTCAAACTAATAAACCATTAGGTTTATTTAATGGATGGCTGCCAGCCTCACTGAGGGCTTCCAAAGGTAGTTAGCAAGCACTCCCATTTACATTTGTTCCTGAGGTTAATTGTTGGAAGCAACTGAGGTTCATATTTTTAAGCACCCCTTTGAGATGTTAATAACAAAGGGCATCTGGTATATAACAAAGAAAAAGACCATTACAAAAAAACTCAGGAATAGACTTAAGATAGACCCCCATCTTTCTTTGCGGGAGGGGTGAAGTGCTGGGGTTTGAACCCAGGGCCTCATGCTTGCTACGCAGACACTCTACTATATGAGCCACTCTGACAGCCCTTTTTTGTATTGGGTAGTTTCAAGATAGGGTCTTGGGAACTATTTGCCTGGGCTGGCCTCAAACCATGATCCTCCTGATCTCTGCCTCCCAAGTAGCTAGGATTACAGATGTGAGCCACCGGTGTCTGGCATTAGACCCTCATTTCTTTTTTTTTGCAGTACTGGGGGTTGAACTCAGGGCCTACATCTTGAGCCACTCTCCTAGCCCTTTTTTAGACTGGGTATTTTCGAGATAGGGTCTCGCGGAACTATTTGCCTGGGCTATAGACCCTCATCTTAATATTAGAAGCATCATTTTCCCAGGACAAAAGCTTCACTTGAAAACATCTGAATTCTAAGACTTCCCAAGATTCTCCCTTCCCCTCCACTTACAACTAACATAGCCATCACTGGAGGGCATCTCTTAGGCTAAAGTCACTGTGGAGGAAGCCCACTCAACCAGCCTCCAACTGAGAGGGCCCACTTCAGATAGGCTACTTTAAAGAAGCACTGCTTATTACGAAAATCTCAAGTCTATTAAACTGCACTTTACTCATTTGTTCTCATTCAGATGAACCCAACCATTGGTGACCCACAAAGATATCCAGGATGAGTCATACTTTGCTCCTTCCCTTTCTTTTTACCAGCTGCTAACCATAGAGAAACAAGTCAGAGGGGGTGCTACCAGAAAGCAGTACCAAAACAGGCAGGCTTCCCTTCTCCCACCCCCACACCGAATCAGAACCTACTGAGCAGAGTCCAGAAATCTGTATCAAATGTGCATCAAGGTGATTCTGTGCCCAATAAAGCTTAAAACTGCTAGTTTTAACTTACAGAATTGAGTTTTGTTTTGTTAGCTCAACCAATAAGGTGAGGCTCCTGCATAATGTCTCAAAAGGAAGGGAGGGCATGACGGTTGGAAAGCTCTCAAAAATGAAATTTGGCAATGCAATTGCAAGTTCTATGGGAAAGGAAAGTGCTAAAGAGGCCACTGTCCAATATGCCTGCAAAGAAACCTGATGAGTTTACACTTTCTTTTAAATTACGAAAGTAACAAATGATTTTTTAAAACTTTTTTGTGGTGCTAGGGGGTCAAACCCAGGACCTCATGCAAGTGAGGACCTAGGCAAGTGCTCTGCCACTGAGCTACATCCCCAGCCCCTGACTTGAAAAAATCTTTTTCTTTTGACATTTCTATACCATTTCCCTATTCCACTATTCAGAAGTTACCAGTTAGTATTTTTAGTATATACCCTTCCAGGCTTACTTCCATGCATGCATTATTTATGTACGTGCACTCACAACTCGCACAGATTCACACACACTTTTTTCATTCTCTGATACGGCATGGAAACTCATCCATGTCAGTACATACAGATGGATAGGTCCCATTCTTTTAAACAGCTATATGTGTAATGGGCAGACCATAATTTACCCAGTTATACCCCGATTGATATGTATTTAAATTGTTTACATTTTTACTGTTACAATCAATGCTGTACTGTACATTCGTGTGTGTGTGTGTGTGTGGCAATTTCTAGAAGTGAAACTACAGAGTCAAAAAGATGCAGCTAATGCACCCCTTACAGTTGTGAGGCTGGGGGTGTAGTTTAGTGGTGAAGCACTTGCCTAGCAGGTGTGGAGGCCCTGGGTTCAATCCCAGCACCCCAAAAAAGTTAAATTTTTTTAAAAGAGTTGTTAAAATTTCCCATGGCATGGATTTATCTTTTTAATTTTTGTTGCTCATATTCTACTGTCATTATTATTTTTAGTTTAAATTATACTGTTATCAGATTATTTTTTGGAATTTATTACTGTGTTCTTTAGCACCTAATATACAGTTAATTTGTATTAATGTTTCAAGAAGACCTATATTCTTTCTATTTGGGGTTGTTATTAATAATTGTACTTATGTTTTTCATACATATTTACCTGCAACTGAAATATAACATAAACTAAAGACTCCAAACACCAATGTACTTCTGATTCTTTCTCCCTATAGTTCCATAGTGTGTTGCTACATGAATTTTGGTGCTATTTGGAACATTCCTATTAGATATCCATTACGGAATTTTTTTTCTTTATTATTATGAAGTATATACTCTTTCCTGAAAAAAAGTTAAATTTTGACTGGCACTACCAAATAGAACCCTGACATTCTGAAGCCATTCTGGAGCTTTTCTGACTGTTAGGATAAATTGCTATTCTAAAGCTTCCAGGAGCTTTTCAGTTTCTGAAGAAGGGGAGGCAGAAAAATTCACCTTTGTGGACAGACTCATCTGATGTTTGAGGAAATACACTTTAATGAGCCTTTTGGTTATGCAAATGTAAAGCCAAGATTTTATCCTGGAGTGGACAAAGACAAGGAGGAGCTAAAATATTCTCTCTGCATAATGATGGATAAGGCTGTCCTGGTGGGTGGAATTGCTGGTGCCTCAGCTCACAGGTCTTTCTCTCCCGGTTTTCAGCTATCACCTAGAAGACCTCCACCTGCATCTATAAGTGTCTACCATTTACCACTCTGTCTCCCCCCCTGAAAACCAAGCCTGTCTTCCTTCATGCCCAAACAACCCATTACTACAAACGACATTCCTCAAGCTGTTTCTTCCTAATTACTTCCTTGGTCGGTCTTTTTCTTTCATTGTCGTTGCCTTTCTGTTGATTTTGCCTCTTAATTTCTTCTTGACTATTTTATTTATTTTTCTAAAGAGACGGGGCCTCTATGTTGCTCAGGCCTGTCTGGAACTCCTGAGCTTAAGTGATCCTCCTTCTTCAGCCTCTGAATACCTGGAACTACAGACACACACCACACTAGTGTCTCGTCTGTTTTATCTCTGCCTGCTACTAACCCCTTGCCTTGATTTAGCTCACATTGTTTTGTCTCTTCCTGGGCTATTGCTCTGTTGCCTTCACTGGTCTTGTGCCCCCGCTTTCCAAACTCTTATCCATCTTAGATCCTTACTCAGGCTTTCTGAAACTTGCATTTATAGCATCCCATCATCCAAGTATCTAAAATAGCTCAACAGCAACAAAAGAATTTGACTTTAATAACTCAACTAAATTTTCAAGGACCACTACAGCCATTCTCCTGTCTGTCTACCTACCCATCTCTCATGACGCAGGGCCTCCTGCTCCAGAAGGCCTGGAACCCTTGAACACAATTCATTCACTTCTACCTGGTATTCCCAGCTCCCGGAATTTTTTCAACTGCCTCACACTGAACATTCTTTATATCCTTCAATGCCTTCCTTTCCTCATCCCAGAAATTTTATTCTTTCACCTATTCAAATATTTACTGAGTGCCTACTGTGTGCCAGGCACTGTGCTAGCTGTTGGGAATATAATAGTAATCTCTAGAAATTACAGTCACAAAAAAAAACTAATTACAGTTTCAATTATAACTGTTATAACTACTATGAAGAAAAATGCTAAATGAGAAAATAACATGACCTAATCCACTGGTGGAGTGGGTGGGGGAGGTTAATCAACAAAGGTTTTCCCAAGAAAGCTAAGTCCAGAGGAATGGAAAGTGTGGTAAAGAAAGCATCCCAGATTGAAAGAGTAGTATTTTATGAGGGTACAAAATACACAGAACACAGGAAAGTAAGAGGAGGATACTGGCTGGAGATCACATCATCATAAGAGGTGGGCGGAGTCAGATCGTACAAGGCCTTCAGACTATGGTAAAGATATTTGCCTTTATCTTTTTTTTTTTTTCTTGCTAGGCAGGTGCTCTTAAACACTTGAGAGTTTTTTTCCGAAATAGCATCTTGAGAACTATTTGCCTGGGGCTGGCTTCGAACCATGATCCTCCTGATCTCTGCCTCCTGAATAACTAGGATTACAGGTGTGAGCCGCTGGGTGTGCCTGGCTGCCTTTCTCTTAAGAGTAATGAAAAGAAGCCTTTGAAAACATTTTAAGGAAGGGAACATGATTAGGGATGTGTGTGTGTGTGACTTTGGCTGATGTGGAGAGAGTACGTATGAGGTCTCACATCTAGATTTAAGTTTTCTGACTAATGAGGACCATGTTTTCTATTTTTGTGTACCTCCCGAAGCCTCTGGGATAGGAAGCCCCTGTTTTTACAGCAGCCAAACCAGCTAATCCTTCAGCTTAGTTCAAACAGGTCTAATGCTGAGAAACTCTAATGCTTAATTATTACACAATACTATTCAAAAGAAAATGCTTGGGTTAAAGGTCATGGCATGTCTTCTGCCAATTGGTCTTCATTTGGATGTCTAAAACAGCATAAAACTTGATGGATTCTCTTCTTCCTAACCGTATGAAAGAACCATTTAAAGAAGGTGGAAGAAGGGCTGGCAGAGTGGCTCAAGTGGTAGAGCACTGGCCTGGCAAATTCAAGGCCCTAAGTTCAAACCCGAGTACCAGAAGAGGAAGAGGAGGAGGATATGGAAGCTCTGTAATTCTCAAATTCTGGCTTGTTGGGCATAAATGCAAGAAAAAAGAATACACTCTTTCTCTTTCCACCCACCTAAACATGTTAAAAACTGAGGAACAAAACCACAAACCACTTTTGCAAAACACTGGCATGTCAGAAGTTTCAAGAGATCATTAACAACCCAATAACGCAAAAAGGACCGAAAGTATCATGCTCACCAATGCAAACTGGACACACACTCAAGCCCACAAACCCATATCCCATCTAAGAGTTTGCCCTCAAATCTGTCCACCTTCCTGATGTCAGAATCATTTGTCTTTTAAGAATAAAAAAAAATGACATCTGTGATGAATTTGGAAATGCTGAAAGGTGCTCAGTTTCTCAACCTATTGTAAGATTACTTGGTCCTATTTGATTAAGCAGGAAAAAGTGCACACAAATCAAATGGCAGCAAGAGGGCATTTACTTGGCCTGCAGTAGACATTACCAATGATCTGAGTAAAAATACAAAAAGGTAAAGCTACGAAACACAATAAAAGCCACGCCTGTCAAATTTGGAGATGATAAAGCCTGGGGAGACAACTGGATGACAGACTTCAGACACCTACATCAGAAGATCGCAAACAAAAATAAAGTAAAATAGGGAACTGTCGCAAACAAAAATAAAGTAAAATAGAGAACTGTTAATTTCCTGACCTTAAGGCCCCCCACAAATACTGAACAGCAGACATGTTTTGGTTGGCTATACTCAAATCATCAGCTACCCAAAAAGTTCATCCATTCTTATGGAAATCTCAAACTCGTACAGCCCTCATTTGCCATTGCTGAGCTTCCCTGGGACTGAAAGGAGTCACCAATTGTGAAAAATCACAGAACTTTGGAGGAAATAGTTACAACCTTAGAAGGGGGTACAGGAGTTTGAACTCAGGGCCTCACGGTTGCTAGGCAGGCACTTTACCACTTGAGCCATGCCCCAGCCTTGTTTGTTTGTTAGTTTTTTGCCTTAGTTATTTTTCAGAAAGGAGCTCAAGTATTTTTGCCTGGGGCTGGCCTTGGACTGTGATCCTCCTACCTATGCCTCCGGAATAGCTGGGATTACAGGCATGCACCCCTATGCCAGGCTTGTTTGTTGATACGGGAGTGTTAGTAACTTTTTTGCCTAGGCTGGCACTGAACTGTGATCCTCCCAATCTCCAACTTCTGAGTAACTATAACCAAGTGTGTGAGCTATTGCAACCATCCTGGAGAATCACAGATTTTGATGGTATGAATATTTTTTAGCTTTCTACACTTGATCTTAGCCAAAAGGCCGAGAAGCGATTTTTTTTTTTTAGCTTTCTATAGTTGCCTTTAGAGCATAAACACTCAGGGTATGTCTGAATTACAAGCATCTGCCCCAACACGATGGCTCATGTCTTCAAAAGAAATGGATAGAGCTAAAAGTAAAATAAGTCCATCAAGATACTTGTTAGTATGTAGGATACAAATTGCCAAATAGCATCTTTCTTAGATTCACAAACTCACCTCTATAAAAAGAATTAAGAAGTCTATTATTTGGGTTAGTTTCCAGTTATGGGTCTACTTTTAAAAGAATCCAACATCCCTAAAACTGAGCAATTTCTAACATCCCTTCTAATTATAACATGATGATTTTATGACAAATCAGTAATGTTCGTAAGGAATTAAACTAAGGACACATCTAACTTAATTTGTTTAACATAAAATCTAGAAGAAGGAGATCTTCATATCTGAAAATAATCCTAAACTCTTTGGATCAAAAAAATATCAAACCATAGAGCACTTGCCTAGCAAGGGTGAGGCCCTGAGTTCAAATCGCAGTTCCAGAGGGAAAAAAAAATCAATGAATATAAATTGCAAAAAAAAAAAAATTCTTAAGGCTATATATGAGAGGGCTGAGAAGTAGCAAACAGTTCAACATGGGCAAATATTACTTAAGGGAAAAAGAATTTCATCTCTACTTTTAGAACACTGGCTCAGAATTATAACTAACCCTGAACAGAAACCTGGGTATTCTGATCCCTGCACTGTCACATGCTTCCTCAGCCACATGCACACTTAGCCACAGTTCTGGCTAGCACCCTGAAGGCCACTGGGAATAAAACAGAAAATACGACCTGCTAGATTAGCATGCCATAAAAACCCCAGGTTATCCCAACTAACTGGATGTTTCTGTCTCCCAAAGAACTTAGTGAGGGCGAAGGAAGGGCTAGCTGCTAGTCCAAAGTACTACACTATCTAAAGGTTTTGTTACATTCAGCCACCTGGCCGCAAATGAGGCCACTAATAAGTGCCTTGATCTCACATCAAGCTAAGAAAAAGTATTCCTAGGCCTTGCCATTGGTCCTTCTGACTTATTCCACTTCACCCAGCAGATCAGGCTAAAAACTTCAAATAAGGCCTTTTCTCAAGTTCAAAGGAATTTCATGTAGCATATGCCAATGAAAGATTCACAGAGCTTTTGGCTCTTTCAACCCATAAGGCAAAGTATACATAAAGACCACCTCAGAAGAGGATACCTCATGCAGATAACATATGAAGATGTGATTATACCTTTTCCCTGCTCTCAGTGGTGACTATGCTTTTTCACAACCACCCTTCCCACCTTCCACTTTCCAGCATAGACATGGAAATACACATTTCCTGAAGAAGCTTGCCAATTCAGCTAATGCAACCAATTTCTATGTTTTACCAGGTCAATAGAGCACAGATTCAAATATTCCCCACAGAGTCACTCCCATAGAACCACAAACTCTCTGACGATATTTACTGCAGTGTCAACTGAATCTCCTTTAGGTCAACTGAACTCAGCTTTTACGTGGATGGAGCTCAAAAAATGGGACCTAGAACAAGTCTCCTGTAGTTTATAGGTGTCAAAACATCAGTGGTCATTTTTCAGTAATGGATAAGCCCAGAGTAAAACACTATAGGACAGAATAAGAAACCCCAAATCCAAATGATGTATATATATAAAGTAATTTTATTTATAATAAAGGTGGTACTTCAAGACACAGCAGAGAAATGACAGATTATTTAATGAGTATACCAAGGTAATTCATTAACAACTGGAGCAGAAATTAAGTTAGCACACTACTTTATATCATAAATAAACTCCAGGCAAATTAAGGTTTTAAATATAAAACAATATTAACTAGGATAAAACACAGGTTTTCATAAAAGGGCTGGTGGAGTGGCTCAACTGGTAGAGCGCCTGCTTAGCAAGCATGAGGCCCTGAGTTCAAATACCAGTACCGCCAAAGAGAAAATAAAGCAAAAAAGGGCTGGGAGTACCTCTCAGTGGTAGAGCACTTGCCTAGCATTCTCATGGCCCTGGGTTCAATCCCCAGTACCAGAAAAAAAATAGTAACAAAAAGCAAACTTACAGGGCTGGGCCCCAGTACAGGCTCCTGCCTATAATCTTAGCTATTTAGGAGGCCAGCGATCAAGAGGATCATGGTTGTGGGCCAACCCAGACAAAATGTTAGTGAGACCCCATCTCAACCAATAGCTGGACATGGTGTTTCACGCCCAGCGACACAGAAGCATAAATAAATAAGAGGATCTCTTGAGGTACAGGCTAGCTGAGCAAAAATGTGAGACCCTATCTCAAAAAACACTAAAAGCAAAAGGGCTAGGGGTGTGGTAAGAGTGCCTAACTAGCAAGCACAAGGCCCCAAGTTCAACCCCCAGTACCACAAAAGAAAAAAACCTACAAACTGGGCACAGTCTTTGCAATATACCTAACAAGCAATATTCTAAGTGTATTAAAGTTTCTATGTATCAGTAAGACCGAGTGGACACACCCCAACAGGGAAATGAGGAAAGGGAGTAAACAGGCAATCCACTCTCCCCCCCAAAAAAGACCCACTAGGTATGGTGACACATGCCTGCAATCCCAGTACTCAAGAAACAGTGAATTCAAGACCAGCCTGAACTATGTAACAAAACCCTTTTTCAAAAAAACTAAATAAATCAGTAACAAAACTTTTTACTTGTCAAATTTGCAGAGGTTGTCCAAAAAAAATACTCCACGTTACTGAGAATCTTTAAATGTTCCTATACTGTCAGTAGAAGTGAAGACCAATTTGACAAAAATGCATCAAAAGCCTTAAACACCTTTATTCCCTTTAACCCAATAAAGGAAAACTATTCTGAGGAAATTATTGTAGATTCATAAAAACCTTGCACAAGGATATCCATAAAAGTGTTCTGTAGATCAAAACACTGGGAAGAGCTTAAATGTCCACAACCACCAATAGGAAAACAGTTATCAAAATTACAGCACACACATTAGAATACTACTTAACTATTAAAAACAATTTTTTCAAATAATATATAATGCCCAGGAAAATATTTGTGACATATGTTAAGGTAATGAAAAAATATAAAATTTCTGCAATACAATAATCACATTTTTTGTTTGGCAGGACTGGGATGTGGACTCAGGGCCTCACACTCACAAAGCAGGTGCTCTACTGCTTAGCCACACTTCCAGTCCATTTTGATCTGGTTATTTTTTTTATTGTTTTATTACTCATATGTGCATAGAATTGATCTGGTTATTTGGGAGATGGGGTCCCATGAACTATTTGCTCAAGTTGGCCTCAAACTTCAATCCTCCTGATCTCAGCCTCCCAAGTAGCTAGGATTACAGGCATGAGACACTATTGCCTGGCTAATAAGCCCATTTTTTGAGACAGGTTCTCACTATATAGCCCAAGCTGGCCTCCAACTTGGGCTCCTCTAGCTTCAGCCTTTCATCCCATGCCTGGGATTACAGACATGCGCCACCACACTTGGCTAATAATTCCATTCTTAAAACATACAGACACATTGCATGATATATAAAATGTAAGTATATAAAAGTTTGGAGGGAAATATACAAACACACACATATAATAGTAGTTATCTCTGCAGTTAGTTTTACTTTGTATTTTTCTGTATTTTCCAATTTTCTATAAATCTAAATGTAATACTTTTATATCCAGAAAAAAAAATATAACCTGAGGTGGGGTGAAAAGGCAGTTAGATGACACATCAGGACGGACCCAAGGACAAAGACAGGGTATACTTGGCACTAGAAACTTCCCTCCACACTGCTCCTGGTTCATTAATTATTTTCCTTTGGTACTGACCAATCAACCAGTTCAGGAAAAATCCACATAAACATATTATCACTATTATCACCTGGTCATTTTACACAAAAATGGACCAAAGAAGCCTTGTCAATGCCTTTTAAAAATATAGACATACTTCCGCAGTCCAGTAACCCTGTCCATTGAGAAATTTGTTTGACCTTGGTGAAAGAATACTGGCTCCTAGTGCTTACCACTTCTTTTTCCAAGTATTTACAAAACACTGTTAATAATCTAGTCTGGAATTTAATAATCTCAGATTTGTAAAATTCTTTCTCCTTTTGGAAAAATCCAGGTCCCTAAAGTGCACATTTATATAAAACATACTAATTTTCTTCTTTTGGTCTAATCAAAATTTTTATCACTTAATTTTATCAGGTAGGGCCTTTGCATATAAAAGATATCTAAATTCAGTGAAAAGTAAACAGAAGACTATTTAAAGAGGACATCAGCCTTATCAGAGGAAAGACCCTTATTAAAGCAAGGCTGTTATTAGTTCAAGGCCATGTGAATTAGTAAGAGTCTAAGTAAAAATAGGAATTTGTAAATTGAATTGAAAACCCACTTCCACTTATCTAACAAAGAATTTCAGTTAGAACACTCATAGATCATTTTGCATAGTCGCCTCATTTTATACATCAGAAAATTGAGCCCAGAGAGGTAGGTTGACTAGTCTAGAATCATTCAGCTAATTAGAGATAAATTCAGAACCAGAACCCAGGGCCTTGTCTTCTCTGCCAGTGAGTGTGTGTGTGTGTGTGTGTGTGTGTGTGTGTATTCTTACGCAAAGGAAGCAAAATCAGATTTTTTTATTCCAGTGACAATGGCAAGCCCAAATTATTCTACTTCTCCTATTTGCCTATTTAAAACAACAAAACAATTACCCTATTGTAGAATGTAAAACTCAAACCTTAAGCAAACAGTGTCAATATCAAGGTCAAGATTTCACTAAGCGACACATTGAATTAAAAAGAAACTCTAACTGGAGGTGTGACTCAGGTGATAGAGCACTTGTTTTGCAAGCACAAAGACCTGAGTTCAAAACTCCAGTCTCACCAAAAAAAAAAAAAAGAAACTCTAAAAAGTTATAATTACATAAGAAAGAAGTCATCCTCATTACTGTGCATTATTCCAATCACTCTGCCCATCAAGAAGACTGATGTTTTACAGACACCAAAGCTCCTAGGATTTTCACTCAAACTGCCTAAAGCACCTGTCTAGCTAGGTTCAGAAAGCTGTGCCAAATCTAACCAGCATGTCCTTGAGCTACAATAAATACAGAAAACCCCAACACAAACACACACAAGAAGCTTCAGGGGCAAAACTATAAAGAATTAAACTAAGTTTACAGAGCAAGGTGGGCCTAAAAGTGTGTAGCCACTTTGGGAGAAAGTCTGGCAGTTCCTCAAAAACATTAGGTTACCTTATGACCCCACAATTCTACTCCTAGGTAGGAATCCAAGAAAATTAAAAACATGTGTTCCCATAAAACCTTATATACAAATGTTCATAGCATCAGTATTCACGATAGTGAAATCGTGGAAATAACCCAAATATCCATCAGCACAAGAACAGATAAACAAAATGTGGTGCAAGCATAGAATGGAGTATTATTCCTCCATAAAAGGAACGAAATACTGATACATGCTACGACATGGGTAAACCTTGAAACATTACACTAAGTGAAAGAAGCCAGGCACAAAAGACCACATATTGCATGTTTTCATTTATATGAACTGGCCAGAGAGACGACTTTATGGAAACAGAAAGTAGATTAGTAGCTGCCTAGGACTGGGGGACAGGAGGAGTTAGGGGAAACGGAGTGACTGCTACTGGAGACAATGCTTCTTTGGGGGCTGACAAAAATGTTTTAAAATTAATTGTGGTGACAGTTAACTGAAGATTTTAAAAACGTTGAAATGTACGCTTTTCATGGGTGCGCATTTGTTGTATGGTATGTGAATTATATCTCAATAAGCTGGTTCCAAGCAAAAAAAGCGGGCCTTATCATTTTCATCAGGTCAGCATTCCTAGCTAAAATTCACTACACCCAAGCCTTAAAGCCCTCCAGCACCCACAGCAATAGATAAAATGAGAGATAGTTATCCTCCTGCTTCCTTCTAATCACCTAAGTAATAACACAGTTGGCTTACTTTGGTTTCAAGTCAATTTGGAAACAGGGTGAGACTCAAATCAGTGAAGTGAGCAAAGGGAAACCAAATAGCAAACAACAAGCACATGAAATATACTCAACGTTACTACCCACCAGGGAAATGCAAATCAAAACCACAATGAGATGCCACTTCACACCCACCAGGATGGCTAGAATCAAAAAGACTGACACTAACAAGTGTTGAGGAGGATGTGGAAAGTAGAACCTTCACTCACTGCTGGTGGGAATGTGAAATGGTACAGGCGCTGTGAAAAACTGACTATTCCATTCCTATAAAGGTTAAACACGGGGTGACCATATGATCTAGCAATTTCCACTTGTAGGATACATATTCAAGAAAATGTAAACATATGTCCATGCAAAAACTTGTATACTGATATTCATAGAGCATTACCCTAATGGCCCCAAAGTGGAAACAACCCAAACAAATATCCAGAGACTGATAAACAAAATGTGATATATACCTACAGTGGAGAATTATTCAACCATAAAAAAAAGAATTGTTGATACAGACTGCAACACAAGTAAACCAGGCAATCTTATGCAAAGTGAAAGTCAGTCCCAAAAGACCACGTACTATATGATTCCATTTATATGAAATATTCAGAATAGGTAAATCTATAGTGATAGAAAGGACATTTGTAGTTACCTAGGCTGAGGGTATGGGAAGGCTTGGGGTGACAATTAAAGGGTAAAGGGAAGGTAAAAATTCCAAAATTAATGGCGGTGACACTTGTACAACTGTGAACATTCTAAAACCTATTGATGTGTACCCTTATGGATGAATTATAAGGTCACAAAAAATGAACAACGGGGCTAGGGATATAGCTCAGTGGTTGCAAGGTAGACCCTGGGTTCTGTCCCCAGCATTGGAAAAAAAAAAATGACAAATACTCCATTTCAGGTGAAGAAACGAAAAATGCCTACTTACTGCATTACTACTCTTAACTCTACAAACGTTTGCTATTAAGTGCAGCAAAGCAGATCCCATTTTGGGGCTCCTTCTAGGACTCTGCCCCACCCCACAGTATCACTCCCTGTGGTAAGTGCACTTTCCTTCTGCAGGAGAGTCTCCCTTGGGCCTCCAGCAGATACCCACCACTCCCCAGGTTACTTCTTTGGGGGCGGCAGTTTGTGGCCATCAGGACTAAAAAGCAGACATTTGGGAGTTGGTTTTATTCCTTTTGTTAACCGCTTCTGGCACCTAAAGCATCTCAGAGTGGTATCTTTTGCTGGGTCCAGATGTGTCTGGGTGGGGAAAGAGGGCTGACAGCTTCTCACAGCAGAGGAAGGATTGGAGCCTAGGCAAAGCCCTGGATCCAAATTTCTCAGAAAATCTGCCTTCAAACTTTGATTCTACCCCTTACAAGCTGTGTGACCCCAAGCAAGTCACTGAAATCTCTCTGGCCCTCACTGTCCTCATCTGTAAAATAGGACATCCTACAGGGGTGTCCTGGAGATTAATGCTTTACAGAAGTATCTAAAACAGGGCTACTCAACAATTCAGTTCAACAACCTATGTGCCAGGCTCCAGACTAGATGCTGGGGATACAAAGATGAATATACTACTAGCTGTCTTCAAATTGTTCACAGTGTAAAAAAATGTTGTTAGGAGGAATTCATTTTCTTTCTTCCTTACCTTAGCCTTCTTTTATGATGGCAGTAGGAATTTCAGAACTCTCTGGCTCTCAAGAGAGATCACGCTGATAGGGTAGTAGTTATGTTTATATCCTTGACTGTCAAACTCAGGGAGATAGGAAGGTTACTAAAATGTTATGAGGAAAATATCCCTTTTACACTTTCAAGTTATTGTCTAAGCCTAGCCAGAAGGTGTTTCCACGGTAAAAGCTTAAAGTAAGCCATGGAAAAACTCATCCTCTCTCCCTCTGTACTACCCTCACCTTGTCTGAATTTACATTCCAGTTGAAAAGACTGATCACAAAGGATCAGTTCCCAGTTTAGCTACCTTAGTGACCAAAATCAGGCTCACCTCCTGATTTGAAGATCAGTTTCTGCTCTAAAAACAAAAGGGCTTCCCAGAAAAATACTAGCTAGGTTTATAAGCAGAGACTGGTATATAATAAGTAGGGTAGAAATGTAGGAGATCTCAAAATGTTTTAGTACCAAGTCCATCCTTCCCTTGGAGCAATTCCACAAGTCACCAAAAATATTGTTCATTTTAGAACAGAGTGGAAGAAAGACTTTGCTAAGGGCCAGTTGTGTAAATTTTCAATATGAATTTTAAGCAGGATTATACACCCCCAAGAACATTATGCTATTTTTAACTAATAGGTAGGATTGCTGTGTCCACAACAGTTTGAAGCAATCAGGACTGAAACTATTAAACAGCAACTCTCACTGTGGTACCTTGTCATTTGGCACTTCTATTTCTATTTTCACATCTTCCAAGGCTTCATCATGAAACACTTGTAATGCACCCATGCTGGGCACAACACAAAGCTCAAATAGAAAAACATGATTCCCATGCTTTATTATGGTTTAGTCATATTGAGCAAGCCAGATATGTGAAAGAATCCCAAGGTTAGAGCACTCTCCGCCCCACTCAGCCCGAGTGTCCAGAGGAAAGACACTAGGAAGCACCTGTCCTAAACCTACCTAACTCTTCTAATGCTTGCTGAATTTGTGTATGTAGTAAAAGGAGAGGGGTCATCTGTGGTGTTGGAGGAACAACTCTGCATGCCTGAACTAGAGACCTGAATGGGGCAATTGGATGCTATGTGACTTATATCTCATTAAAGATGTTTATAGGAGGGCGAATATGGTGGGTATACTTTGTATACATGTACGAAAATCTAACAATGAAACCTGTTGAAATTGTTCTAAGAAGGAGGAATGAGGGAGAATGATGGAGGGGGTGAATCTAATTAAGATACATTGTAAGTACATATGTAAGTATCACCATGAACATCCCTGTATAACTAATACATGCTAATAAAAATATTTTTTTAAAAAAAGATGTTTATAAAAGCACAAAAAAGCTCTTACTCTGATTATTCTAATCAGTCAAAGTTATTTTTAAGCTCTCATGCTGAAGACTATCTAGCCAAAGTCTGCACTAGTTTGGCAATGGCGCCTGTATATAGTCTCTTCCCTTTGGTATACATCTTTCTTTCCCACATTCCCTCTCTAGTCTCTGTTCTCTGTTGTTTTTCCACTCTGAACTAGGACTTAGGTCTCTCAGTTGTTACAACCACAGTGTGTGCTGTCTGGTGGACCACAGGAAAGCTGCTGCCCCTGGCAACTTTCCCTTCATGACCTGACTCAAGTCACATTCTGGCTCTCCTGATGTCTGCACATCAGGGGTTGGACTATGTGATCCTTCCCAGCTCTCAGTCTATGTGAAAAATCCAAATGATGAACACTGACTTGCCCAATAACATGCAAAGTCTCTGCCATTTTTGCCAATATATATTTGGATTATTCATTTTATAACTATCCACCATGATGAAATCCTCCAAAGAACCATAATTAATATATTTATAAAATGATCAACGTCCTTATCTTTTTTAAGAAAGTACTTAAAGAAAATTCAAAGGCCAGTGCAGAATGCTTGATGGTTCCTTTAAACCAGTCTCTAAGGGTCCATTTTCAAATGAGGGGAAAAAAAAAAAAAAACCAGGGCTCAAGGAGTGACTCAAGTGGTACAGCGCCTGCCTGCCTAGCAAGCATGAGGCCCTGAGTTCAAACCCCAGTACTGCCAAACATACAAACAAGCTTTACCCTGTTGGGACCCCGCTGGATTTAGCAAACCAAACAAAAACTAAGATTAGGGCCTTATAAGTGATTCAACTAAATCCTGAGAAAAGAAAGGCTTTGTGTGGTAAGTGGTAGAAAGATCTGATAACACCTCACCCTACATTATGAATCCTAGAAATATGCTCAGAGAGCAATAAACACTGCAGGAATTCCTTTACCCTGGACAACTTGCAGCTTTTTATGCAAACCAGTTGCATTCCCTCAACAAAAGTCATAGAAATATGTAGTCACCAGTATCCAACATACCACCACCAAACAGACTCACAGTATTGTTTCCATGTGCCCAACATCAGAGAGCAAAACCGAAAGAAACATCAATTTCACACACACACACACACACACACACACACACACACACACACAAAAACCATTTCCTTTGCAGAACCTGCGCTAAGTTGTGGGTATGGAAAGGATAAATATTAGTTGCTAATAAAAGTCCGACGGCCAACTCTCCATTGAGAAGCAAACCACACACGCATAAATCCTAAAAACAATAACCCTAAGGTGCGTTCCTTGTCAGGGAGCTGAACGCCAAACACGGAGAGAAATGACTCAAAGTGTCCATTTGCATCTTTCTTTCCCATTACCTCAGACCCACAAGCTCTCCTGTCCTCATCAGAAAAGCCTCGTGCAAAAGGTGGCAGGCCTTCTTCAGTCCTTCGGGCTCAGGGGGAGGGGGCGGAAAGGACAAAGATGGGCGCTTTCGAGCCCTCTCGGCTTCGTCACCCGGCTCCCTGCCTCTCCCTTTCTCCTGGCGGAACTAGAGCACCTGCCAGATACAGGTCCCTTCCTCCACCCGCGGGGCCTGGGCGTCCAAGGAGCCCAGGCGCTGCAGCCCTAAGGGACAAAGGCCAGGCTTACAAAGGGGAGGGGAGGTGAAAGAAGTTGGGCACAGAATGAAGCCCTTACGAACAAAAGGGAGGGGGGCATGAGAATCCCAAGCCACTTGGAGTGTTCCCCGAGGTTAAGTGGAGAAATGCGCGTGGGGGGGAGGGGGGATTTAGAAAATTCCTTTGGGAAAAGGGATCTGGGATCTGCTGGGGCGTAGCAGCCGGCAGGAAGGAGGCTGCAGGCAGTATTGAGGCTCTGGGGCGCGAAGGGGGCACAGTTCGTGGGTAAGGAGAGGTGATGGCAATGAAATGAAGACCAGACAGGGCCCAGTGGACAGAGCAGTCCTGCGCAGCGCTGCCTGGGGCCGGAGGGGATCTGACTCTGGAAAGGATCGGAAGGGGGCTGGGGGCACGCGACGAAGGCATTCGAGGGAGAGGGCAGAGTTGGGGGCGCAATGCTGGAAAAGGGGCTGAGAACAGAACCATAGAGTGGCTAGGGGGGACTGTAAGGGGGACTGACCCCCGTCGGCCCGACCTCACCTGACGCCGGGTCGGAGTCCAGGTCTAGTGCTGAGAAAGCGCCAGCTCCAGCCAGTCCCTCCGGCCCGCGCGGGAGACCACGGACACAAAGCGGGGCGCGGGGGAGGAGGGGAGGAGGGAGGAGGAGGGGGAGGGGAGAGAGAGGAGGAGACGCCGGAGGCCCGCGAGGGGGGGGAGGGGCGCCCGCCGCCCTCCGCCTGGGTCAGGGGGCGGGGCGTGAGGCTGGAGGCCACACTTAGCCGGCCAATAGCCACCCCGCCGGCCGGCCGACTTGGGCGCGCCTTCCAGCAGCTCACCTCAGCACCTGGGCCTTGGCTGGCCTCAGCCAATCAAATGCATTTATTTGCATAACAGGCCCCGCCCAGTCGCCCCAGCCTGGGGACTGCTTTCCGCGAATACAAAGAAAACCCCCCGCAGGGGGATGGGGTCCACTCCAGGTCCCCTAGTGCCAGGACATAGTATCACCTTTTCAACATGTGCTATGGTCTCTCACAGTTCTCTTGATGAGGGAGAAGATTGGGGGTCATGGAGATTTGATCCCTCTCCTCCTCTCCGAGTTCCCTCTTTCTAACCGAGCACTGCTCTTCTATTCCAGGGCACACAGTTCCCGGTCTTCGCTTGGGAGCCGTCTGCCTCCCCACCCCTTTTCCCAATCTCCCTAATCTCTGTGCTTCTTCTCGCGGGCTGTTGCCCACTACTGGCTTTCTGCAGCACTGCAGCCCTCATCAGCAAGCTCTGAGCACAGCTCGGATGGATGCTCCCAAGCCAAACAATGCAGAGATGAAGAGGTCACTGCATTGGGGTAGCAAGGACCTGGCTAGGTGACTCTGTTACCTATGATGGCAAGAAGCCAATACACCTTCCCCCATATCATCTCTCCCTCCTTCCCTTCTCCTACCTTCTGGTCTGTACTGGGCCACAATGGTGACTGACTGGCCCGCGCGTTTCAGAGCAGCTGCAGCCTGCTCATGAGTTGCATTCCTCAGGTTCACTCCATTCACCTGACCAAAGAGAGGAGCTATGAGCCACCCAAAAGCAAGGAAGGAGTCCTCTTGTCACAGCAGTTAGGCGAGGGAAAGAGGTAGTCCATCCTCTAAGCCTATTTGGATATGTTTCCCAAAATTCCATTCTTGCCCCCCGAAATGAGACCTAAGAATCTCTAGTGTAATAATTATCTTTGTGGAAGCAAATGTCAATCAGGGTTAAGATTCAAGGAACATCGATTTCCTCGTTAAGGAGGAGGTCTGGTCTTGGCACGTTGTCCCTCAGTAAAGAAGACAATTTAAGTTTTCTCCAGTTCTTAGCCCTTCTCTCATCTCAAGAAATATTCCTTGGAGGAAACAAGGACTCCCCCCCTCCCTTTTCCACTGGCACAGATTCCATCCTCCCACCTCGCCTTTGTCTCACCGATAAGATCCGGTCTCCCCTGCGCAGCTCCCCACTCAGGTCTGCTGGGCCTCCTGCCAGGATGAAGGAGACAAAAATGCCTTCTCCATCCTCTCCTCCTACGATGTTGAAGCCCAGGCCTGTGGAGCCTTTGTGCAGGATGATCTTGCGGGGCTCTCTGATGGGAAAGGAGCGGAGATATGACAAGAGAGGTCAGGACAAAGAGTGACGGGAGCTGTTGTCCCTGTGATGGCCAGCCTCGAACACCACCCATACTTGCTATATAGGAAGTAAGGAGCTGGGTCCCTGTGTGATACCCTGTTCCTCCCTTCTTCTCTGGAAACCTGCTTGGCTGCTGTTTTGTGTCAGGTGCCAAGTTTCGGTTCCTCTTCCCTCCTTCTTCCTAAGGTCCTGGAGTCAACTTCCCAGTGGACAGTCCACGGCTCTCTCAGATCAACAAAGCCCTAGCCTGAACTCTAGAGCCCAATTTTCAGAACCCACTCACTGGTCCTCTTCCTCCCCAGAATCTCCTATTCTCTCAACTGGTGTGACCAACCCTAGGTCACAAAAAGAGGAACCAGTTAAGGGCAGTGAACCACCACCCCTCACCTTCCAAAGATGTACAACTGCTCCTGTGCAGTCTCAAAATTCCACCCACCAACTCCGACCCTCCCATCTTCCCCAACAAGTATTTAGTCAACAGCTACCACTGTGTAGCCCTGCTAGGTGATGTAGGGGACAGATATAAAGAAATTGCAGGTCCCCAAAAGGTGGTTAGGAGCTGACCTGAAGAGAGGAGACAAGCACACGAAAAATCCGACTAAAACTAACCACATCCAAAGAACCTGTCTCTAAATGGTCAGTGTCAGCAGGTGAGAGCAAGCAGCCCCATGTGGACAGCAGCACACCCGGAGTCCCAGCACAGTCTCCAGGCCCACCGCCTTTACTTGTTCTAAGCATCTTTCCTCTGAGGAGCCCCAAGTCCTAAGGCAGACTCCTCCTCTCTCGCTGCCAGTCTCTGGCGAGGCTCCCTACCTGGCATCCCCTCCAGGCCGCAGGGAGCGGAGCGGCCAGGCCCACCTCTGCGAAGCCCTCCTCCAGGCCGAGGCGGAGGCCGACCCCAAGCCCAGGGCCAAGCCCGAGCCTGAGAATTTGCAGGCCCTCTCCATGGCTCCTCTGGCTCTCCCCCTCCAGCCTACCCTTCCGGCTCCACCGCAGCCTGCCCAGCAGCTTCCCAGGCCCCACCCCGCAAACCTGTCCCCCGGAACCCCGGCCGGCCTGACCAGTTCCACGGCCAGGCCCGCCGCCACGATGGGGCGGGGCTGTTCCCGCCCCCCCCGCGGCCCCCGGGCCGGCCAGTCTCTCACAGTCCTGCCAACCCCACCGGCTGAACCGCTTTTCAGTAATTCAGAATGGCTACAGCACTGGGTGCTGCAAGTGTCTCAGGGCAGGAAACCCCGCGGCCCACCCCACCCTGGATGTGCACTTTCGGATCCGGGCCACTCGCTCGGCACTCCCCCTGATGGTGAAACTTGTCTTCGCAGCCAACTCTGTCCCCCCCTGGAGTCCCAAAGGACTGAGAGAGGGCCCCAGACCTCCCAGCTGGGAATGACGAGGGTCTGATCCTCTTCTCTGCCATACTAAAAGGAGACCTGTCGCTGGTCAGAAACGGGATTCTTCTCCCTTCCCAAACCCCACCCCGGATCCGTCGAATGGGGTGAGGATCTTACCTGGTGAAGTCCTCCTCAGCAAGCATGTGCCTGGGGATAGGAGAGTAGCGGGTGGGGGGCACCTGAGGAGGAGCAGGGTAGCTGACCTTACTCTCCACTGCCCCAAGATAACCCAGGCTGGAATTATGGCTTATGTGGTTGTCAGCCAAGGCAGTAAAAGCTGAAATCAAGAAAGGGAGAGGAAAGTTCAGACATTCCACGTAGGTACCTATCCCACTCCCCTTCAATGACTTTCCCCCACACCCCAGTGGAAGCCAAAAGAGACCAAGGGATGCTGATTCCTCAGGCCGCACCTCCCCACTCCATCCACGCCTCCCCCAGGGTTCCTCCTCCGCAGTCCCTTTCTAAATCCTAGGCTCACTCCTGTGACTCTTAGAAAGAGCTGAAGTCAAGGCAGTCTACAAAGAAAGGCATGACTAGAGGGGTGACTAATAATAATCCCTCACATCTCTGTAGCTTAATACAGTTTTCCAAGGGCTTTCTCGTCCATGATTTCATTTGATCCTTGCACCAGTCCTATGAGGAAGGCAGCATATACATCATTACCTCCTTTGGGCCAAAGAGGAAAACTAAAGAAATAAAAGGGACTTGTCCAAGGGCACCTAGCTCCAAGGGACAGAGCTGGGATCTGGATTCAGTTATGAGCACTATCTTTTGCACTTGTTTTATTAACAGCTTCCCTTCTGGAAACCAGGGAACAAAACTTCAGGTCAGGGACAGGGGCCAATAATAGGTACGTACTGCTGGCGTAGTCAGGGGGAGCATACATGTCGTTGAGGTGGAGGCTGCCCGGCTTGGCCACCTTTAGATAGACCATATCTGATGTATTCTTCAGTGACGCCACGGCTTCCTCGTGCCTCACATCCTGCAGATTGGTGTTGTTCACCTAGAAGAGTAGAAAGGCCCTGGTATGGGACTTGGGAGAAGGCAAGACCTTCCAGGGAACCCCAAGGAATGCCCTTTCTGTGCAGTTCAACAGTGTTCTAACAGAGGTCCAAGTATAATGCCATGAGGACCCAAGACAGGCAGGAGGCAAGGGTAAGGGCAGGTGAGGGCAGCCCCACCATGGAAAGAACTGGACCTTGATACCTGGGCCAATAAACTCAGATGATATTCTTGAACTTCCCCAAGACTCTTTGCCCTCCAGTGAGGTTTAAGTACAGTGAGAGGGAGCTCCATGTCCTCCTCCCCACCCTACCATTTGGGCATTCCCATGAAGGCTGTCTCACCGCTAGCAACCGGTCCCCAATCTGTAGGCGTCCGTCCTTCTGAGCAGCTCCCCCCTCAATGATCTTGGTGATATAGATGCTATTGTCTCCTGGGATGTGCTGGTTGCCAATGCCCCCAGCAATGCTGAAACCCAGGCCTGGGCAACAGTCAGCAAGGAGAAGTTAGAGTGTTTAGGCCATCCCAAAGACAACTGCCCTCCCCCAGCCATCCCACTGTTCTCCCCCCGCCCCCTGCCAAGAGCTCCCCCAGGGATCCCAAATATTAGGCTGCCACCCTGAGGTCTGTAAGGGTGAGATCCAAAGCCAAGAAAGACAGCTATGAGCTGGAACTGAGGGGAGTCATGCGAAGAGTAAGGCTGATCCCTTCCATTCCCTCTGGGGCCCAGGATGTGGCTAGAGCACAGGAACCTGGAAGGCCTCACCTTTGGGCCCTTTGAGCAGGTTGACCTCCATGATGGTCTCAGGTGGGGGCTGCCGCCTCCGCACCACCAACCGCACCACAGGGCCTGCCTCCTTTAGCGCCTCCACCGCCCGGCTGTGCACCACCTCCGACACGTCCACCTCATTCACCCGCAGCACACAGTCATTCACCCTGCGGGGGAAGCCGGAGAGGCATGACACTGTACCACCGCCCCTCCACCCCCTCTCCCATATCCTTACGCTTCTGTTCCCTCTCCTCCTTCTCCTTCCTCCCCCCTTCCCAGATCTAAGGGAAGGGTCATCCTGCCCCTCCCCTCATCGCCATCCTACCCCTGCCACCTACAACCTTGTTTCCAGACTAGCTTACCCCAGCCTCCCATCCATGGCAGCTGCTCCACCAGGGATGATCTTGGTAATAAAGATGCCAGGGTCATCAGGGACATGGGGGTTGTCGATGCCACCTGCAATACTGAAGCCCAGGCCAGAGTTGCCCTGCAGAAGGGGGTGGAAGGGCACAGTTACACTCTGAGGGCATAAAGGAGGGTTCTGGGCACCCTGTCTCCCTCTGCCTCCCAGAGCAGGTTCTCCAGGTGCTGGGGCACATTCATCAGAAAACTGGTAGTTTCCCAGCCTTGTGATGACCATTCTGGTCAGGAGGCCTCGGCAAACCAATCTCCTCCCCAATTCCTCAGGTCTCAGCAAGCAAAGTCAATTAATATTTGTTAGTGAGTTGATTGACGGATGTGGTGATATGGTTTCTGAGGGCCACTGTTTCCCATCCTCTCAGTGCAGGCTTCCCCATGAGTCCCGAAAGTGCTGTGCAGGGCCCTTGCCACTCCTGGCTCCCCTCTCCTCCTCCTTTTCTTCCCTCCCCACGGGCAGACTCACCCGCTCCAGTACTATCTCCTCATACTTGAACATGCCATCACTGCCATTCACCTGGGGGAAGACACAGTCACTTCCCTCAGTGCTTCCTGCCCTACCAACCATCTGCCCTCCCCACCCCCGTCCGTCAGCCTGCCCCTCTCCCACTCCCACAGAAAGCCCAAGTACACCCCAGGGCACCTCTAGGCCACAGATGGGGACAGCCTGACCCCAAGGGGGCCACTCCCCTCCCCTTGTTTCCAACCATATCAGGTCAAACCCAGCTGCTCATTTAGCCCAGACCAATTGTCTGGGACTGAGCCAGCCAGTGGTGCACTCACCGAAAGGCTGGGCTCCAGGGCCTCGGGGTTCACTAGGAGGGGTGCAGGGCTGGCCTAAGGGGGATGGCAGAGATGGAGCATGGCGGACAAACCGCATCACACCCAGCATCCATAGGGGGACACCCAGAGGCTTGGCCAAAGAACCCTCCCCTTCTGAACCACAGCTCTCCTTGCCTTGGGAATCATAGATTCCCACCATGTCACAGCTGGAAGGACAGCAGACACCATTTTATCCAACTCCCCCACATGACACATGGTGACACTGAGGGGGTGTGGGATGTGCCTGAGGGCACACTGGGAGTTAGTGGCAGAGCAGGGGCTGGAACCTGGCTCTCCAGGTTCTCTTTGGACTAAAGCAAACTTCGTCTACTTGTTCCCTTCCCCTAGCAGAGCTCATAGGAAAAAGGAGAGTTGTCCTCTTAGAGTACCTCAGGAACCCTCATTCTGCACCTCCTTCAGTGACTTCAGGAAGCCAATTTCTCAAATGGACAAGAGTCAAAGTCCTAATCCATTTTCTACCAAAGGACTTTGACCCTGAACCCTTTGTGTATCCCTGGAGAAAGGGCCAGGGTGGGATCCAGTAAGGACTCTGAAGCCAGCCCTGAGGCAGGACAGGAGCAGGGTGAACACAATTTCCCACGAAGGAGAGGCTGATGACCCAGAGACAGATTAACAGCAGAGTCCGTGGTCTTCAGCACACAGGAGCCATGGGAGGAGAGGCAGGGGAGAGGATCAGAAACACAGGGTTGGTTTGACCAAACCACAGAGGTAGCCTCCCATACAGGACATACTTGTGGCCATTTTTCAAGTGAAAATCTGATTCTTGACTGACAAATAGCACCTGCTCCCTATTCCCACTCTCATCTCCAAAAACGAAGGAGCTCTCTTGCCTCTCACCCCAGGTCTCCTGGCACCATCCCCAGTCTTTCTCTGGCTGTGTTGTCTCTTTTCTAACCCCTGTTCACAGAAGAGGAGAACTGGAAGCCCAGGGTGGGGGCCCCTCCGTACATCCTGCTCTGCCTTGCCCTTCCATCCTCTACCCCAACATAGCTTTGCTCCAAGAGGCATAGAGGAGAGGGGGAGAGGGCCAGCTAGTCATGCCTCCCCCATTTCTGGGTCTGGCCCAGACTTCATGCCCTGTAGCTCTGGGAGTTGGTGGGAGGACTTCAGCTGCAGCCTCACCCTGGTCCCTGATCTCAGGAGGAAAAAGCAGATGACTCTTCAGAGACCCCAAAACAACACAGTTGCCTGAAGTACCATGCAACAGACACACAGGCAAAAGGGCATTCATGCGGCTCTTTATGCATCTGGTATGCCGTGTGTGCCCACATGTGACAAGCCATGCTTAAAGCCCAGTTTGAGTGGTACCCAGAGGCACCCAGCTGCCAGTGGTCCACCCTCCAACCTCTGTTCCGTCCTCACTCAGGGACCTTGCTCCCAGGGCCAGAAGCCATCCAGGGATCAGCCGTGGCAAAGAAACCTTAGTCAGCTAGCCCAGCCCTGGGATTGGCACCCGTCTCCGAGTTGGGCAGGACAAGTATGAAAGGGTGTTTGCAAGGGGAGGACCAAAGGACAGAAGAGCAAAGGAGAGACGGGGACTCACTGGAGGTGGCAAGGGACCAAAGCAAGGGGTGAGGGAAGCTGTAAGCATGGACAGACAGAAGGCCAGAACAGAAGACTCCTCTCCTCAGGAAGTCTCCACCTTTGCTTCTGAGCAAGAGCTCATCTTATCCCCAGAGGAGGACAGAGAAGCCAGAATGGTCACCAGCTTGGGGTAGTTAGCACCTGACCTCGGACAGCAAAGCCTCCTCCTCATCTCTCCCCACACTGGGGGCTGCAGAGCTGAATACCAGACAGGCCCTCCGCCATGTGTGCCAGGGACCTGGCTCTGCTGGCCCAGCCTCCATTTTGCTTCTTCTCCCACAGATGCTCCTTCCATTTTCTAAGCTGGCAGTTTAGACTGGGAGTGGAAACCGGAGTTGTGCCCAGCACCCAGGGGCTCCCAAGCTGTGCCAAGTCAGGCTGGGGGAGGGTGCCCAAGAGGAATATGCCCCACCGGGGCCAGTCCTTGCACCAGGGCAGCTGCGAGCCTTGCCTGGTTCCAGTCACCATGCTTTCTCGGAAGGAAGGAAGCTTCCTTCAATCCTCCCTAACACCGCCCCCCCCAACCCCCACCCCCAGCAGCACACACACTTCAGAGCTGCTTGGACAAAAGAGTCTGTCCTTCTCAGCAGCCTCTAAGCCTTGCTTGGGACGTGTCTCTCACCTCCTCCCCCTCCTCTCTCTTGCCTGTCAAGCGCCTCTCACCAGGGACACCACACACACATATATACACACAGAGAAGCACATGCGTGCACACTCTTGCAGCCACATGCTCACACAGATATACATGTAGCCACACACATGCAGGCAAACACAGCTATCCTTGCAGCCTCATCTACAGAGACACTTTGAGGATTTAGAGACAGCCCCACACGTCCATGTCCATGTGCACATTCACACACAAAGGGACTGGGACGGAGAGAGACTCATGGCATCCAGTGATAAAGCTCAGCAAGCCAGGCACATGGGCTTATCTACATAGATTCACAGACGCTCCACTGCCTTTCTCCACACACCCCAACATACATATACACAGATATGTGCCCCCCTACGCAGAGCACCCTGCCCCCGCCTCCCCTCCCGTGGAGACACACACCACACACAACCCCCGCAGAACCTCCCGCCCCCCGCCAGACACAGAGACACTGCCAAACCCCCGCACTGAGAAATCCCGATTCCCCCACACAAGAAAATATGCCCCTCCGCCATACCTTCACCCCCTGACCCACACACAGCTCTTCCCAATCCCCTCCAGATGGAGACCCCTAAACAGACACACAGGGAACCACACATTTCCAACCACTTCTCTTTGCCCAGCTGCTTGGAGCCCCAGCAACTCCTGCTGTACCCCAGGCCTTTAAGCTCCCACTCTCCAGGCCTCCTGGGTTGCCCCACCAGCCCCCGCCCCCACTTCCGATGCTCCATACCTGCTCATACCAATCCCGGTTGGTACAGGTGCACTCAGGCCACCAGCCGGGGCCACTGCCGTTGAGTTTCGGGGTGCTCTTGCCCGGGACTGGCTTAGGGGGCACTGGCCCCACATCTCGACCGGTGGGGATGAGCTTGGCCTTGGTGCGAGGGGTGGGGGTGGCCCCTGCTTGAGAGGGCAGGGTCTGCGAGCTGTAGCCCCCATAACCAGAGCTGGCCCCATTGCCCCCACCTGGCCCGTAGGGGTCGGGCACCTGCCAGTCCCCATAGCCAGGAGGCTCGAGGCGCCGCAGAGCGGCCAGGCGGGTCACTTCATAGCACTCGGGGCACTTACAGCAGTGCTGGTGCTTGTGCATGGCACTGCCCCCCGCGGCTCGGACCCCCCAGCCCACGCCAGTTTCCACGCCGCCGCCGCCACCGCCGGGCTCCCGGGCACACTCACACTGCTCGGACCAGGAAGGGGGGGACACCCGTGGGGGCGCCCGGGCGGAGCGGGGCCTGGGGCCGGGCGGGCGTCCCGGGGCCTCTGCCCCCACGCTGCCCCGCACCCACGGCTCCCCCTCCAGCACTGGCGGCTCCGTGTCGCCCGTCGTGGATCCTGGGCCGAGGCCCAGCGGCAAAGAAGAAGCGGGAGCCCAGGCAGAGGTTGGATGCAGCGAGGACCGCTCCTGCTCTGGTCCCCAGGATGGATCTGAGTGGAGTCAAGAGCATCTCTCCCCGGCTCCCTTCTCAGTTGATTCCAGCCAATCAGAGCGCAGAATCAGGCAGCAGCAGCGGCAGCGGCAGGAATGCTAAACAGCGGCTCCTTAAAGGAACAGCGGCAGAGGCGACCCCAGGCTCAACCCCAGCAGCCCGGGTCTCTGGGGTACCGAAGATCCTGGGGATGGGGCGGGGGACTTGGGTCACCCAAGAGCTCAAGCGCACCATCTCGTGCCCCTATATCCCCAATTTCAGCCCGTCTTCTGCCCACTCCACCCCGCCCCACTTCCAAGAGGGAGTTACAGGGAGATGCTCAATGGGTCCCCGGGCTTGGTGTGAGCTGGGGCCACCAGAAGTAAAGGCTTGAGGTAACAGAACCTACCGAATGGACGTTGGAACAGGGTGAGGGAGGTGCTCTCTCCTCCAGGGGACCAAGGAAAATGGCAACATACAAGGACTGCCCTCCTGTCAGTGCCTCCCCATCCAGACCATTGTTCGTCATCTTCTAGGCCCTGAAATGACTGCGACCTCATGCTTGACCTTCTTACATCACCAGCAAGGACCAGAACAGGCAGTAGCAGAAAACTGCTTATCCTTGGCTCCCACACCTGTCTCCACTCCATCCTCACATGGCTATGTTGAGGGAAGGAGCTTCAGAATGCTAAGAGGAAAGAGTCCAGAACAGGAGGAAAGGTAAGGAGAGATCTGAAGTGAGAGAAACCATTCTGTAGATCTGGAGAAGCACTTGGGAGTACACGTCCATTTACAACTCTTTAGCCTCTCCTGGCTCAACCTGTTGGGGGATAGGAGGGAAAGGATGGTTAGTCAGGAAGACTCTCTCTTTTTGTTGCTTATTTATCTATTTATTTATTTAGACAATCTCTGTATGTAGCCCAGGCTGACCTGGAGCTCATGTTTCTCCTGCCTCAGCCTCCTGAGTGCTGGGATCACAGGCATACACCACTGCACCCAGCTTTTTGTTGTTCTTGTTTTCTCTTTAGCTATCAGTAATTGAATCTTTACAAAGTCTTAAGTGCTTTACATGCAAACAAAAACCCTACCAAGGTCACACTATTATTATCTTAATTTTACCAATGAGAAATAGAAGCTCAGCGATGTTAACATAGTTAGGTAACACAGCTTCAAGTGACAGAATCAAGATGCAAGTCTCTGCCTTTTGACTCCAGAATCCATGCTCTTGTGCACTGTAATACAACTGGTATACTCTTAACTCTCCTGCAGACCTTAGCTCTCAGTTCAATTCAACAAACATTCATAGAGCACCTATTTTGTGCAAGACCTTAACAGTGGTGCCAGGGATACAGAGATTCATCCTTAATTCAACAAATATTCATGCCCAAACACTATTCTTGGGTTTGGGGATATAGCAGCAAACAGAAAAAATAACACAAAATAAACAGAACAAATCCCTGTCCTTGGGTAGCTTACATTCTAGTGAGGGAACACAGGCAAAGACAAGCACAATACATAAGTAAATTACACAGTACATGTGGTGATAGGCGCTGTGGACAAAAGAAAGGGCAGAGCAAGGTCAGACGAATTGACAATGTTAGCAGATGACACTAGATTGTGATTTTTTTTCAAGTTTTTAAACTCCACATTTTAATATGAAGAATCCAAATATACAGAAAAATTTAAGGAATTTTACTGTGAATGCCCAGTTACCCTCCACCTGGATTCTCATGAACATTTTGCTATACTTGCTTTATTGTGTTTATCTTCCACATATCCCTTCAACTTCTTTTTTTTTTGGTGGTCCTAGGGTTTGAACTCAGGGCCTCAAGCTTGGTAGGCAGGTGCTCTTACTGCTTGAGCCACTCTGCCAGTCCTTTTTTGTGATGATTTTTTTTTTTGAGCTAGGGACTATTATTTTTTTCCCAGAGCTGGCTTTGAACTATGATTCTCCAGGTCTTTGCTTCCTGAGTAGCTAGGATTACAGGCTTGAGCCAGTGGCACCTGGCTCCACCTCTTTTTGAAGGATAGTCTCACCAGCTACAGTATTCAGGGTTGACAGTTTTTTCTTTAAGCACTTGAAATATGTTGTGACGCTTGCTTTGGCCTCCATGGTTTCTGATGAGAAATTCATTAACATTTGACTTATTTTTCCGTACAGATAAAGTGGTTTAAAAAAAAAAAACAGAAACAAATCTCTTGCTACTTTCAAGTTTTCTTTGTCTTTCGTTTTCAGAAGTTTGATTATGATGTGTCTTGGTATGAAAGAGCACAGTGGAGGGAGTGAAATCAAGTGTGATATATTTGATACGTTGTAAGAACCTTTGTAAATCCCATAATGTACCCCACCCGGCACAACAATAAAAAAAATAAATAAAATTTAAAAAAAGATGTGTCTCGATGTGGCTTTCTTTGGGTTTATTCTGTGTGAGGTTTGTTCAGCTTCTTAAGCCAGGGTGAGAAAGAGAGAGAGAGAGAGAGAGAGAGACTCGGAAACGAAACCCAGGGCCTTGTGCACACTATGCAAGTGCTACCACTGAGCTACACCCCTAGCCCCTTCAACCATTATTTTCTGAGTACTTTTTCCCAAGCACCATCTCTTTCTCCCCTCCTTCTGGACCTCCCACAAAATAAATATTAACATTTTTGCTACAGACCCACATGACCCAGAGCGCTGTTCATTTTTTGTCTATTTGCTCAATGTTGTTCAGATTGGGTACTTTCTAATGTCCTATCTTCAAGTTTACTGATAATTTCCTCTGTCCCCTCCATCCTGCTAGTGAGCCTCTCCACTGAGTTTTTTTTTTTTTTAGTTTGCTTATTGTAGTCTTCTGTTCTAAAATTTCTATTTGATTCTTCATTTTATCTCTTATTTCCTAGCCAAAACTTTGCAAATTTTAAAATTGTTTCAACCTTGTTTATAATTGCTTGTTGAAGTACCTTTTAATGTTGGCCACTTTCAGCCTTGTCAGATAATTGATACCTCTCTGTCATCTCAGTATTTGGCATCTATTGATCATTTTTCATTCAAGTGGAGGGTCTGCTGATTCTTGGTAAGTTGTATTTTTTATGGGAATTTTTATGAGACTCTAGACTTTATTTAAATCTCTTATTTTTGGTAGGGATTCAAGTCCAAGTTCTCCCACTGGCTTCAGTTGATATGTGAGGCAGGGGCTTCTGGGTAGGATTGGAGATTCTAGCTTCCTACTAGGCTTCTGCTGATGCCCCCCTGTCTGGGAGAGTTTGAAGTGACTCTTTACTGTTTCCCAGGCAGGCATCCATTGGTGCCACAGACAGGAGGTGGAAGATGTTGGGGAGAGAAGGAGGGGGAGGACAGAGACCTCAGAATGCTTCCTTGTGGTAGACAGTTTTGACTTTCCATTAGGCCCCTCCTGACACTCTTAGACCAGCCAACAGGGAGGGGACCTTGTTACTCTGGGAGGATGGGAGTCCAGGATCTCTACCTAACCTCCTCTGATGCCACCCCAGGGAGAGTCAGAGGAGCCTGCACAGAAGAAAGTCTGGATTCTCTGCTTGGCCTTTGCTGGCTTGGGTGGAGACGAAGTTTTTTCTGTGGTGTTCGCTTGTGGTAGTTATTGTCTAAGAGTTTTCTTTCTGGCTAAGCAGGTCTTTTGGCCAGAGAGAGCAGCCTTTTATTAGGACATTTCTACTCCTATCTGTTTGAAGTGGCATTTCCAAGCTGCTGGTTTCTTCAGCACCCAGAGTGGGATATATGAGACAATAAGAAAACTCAGGAAACTTACCACCATGAGTTTGGGTCGCTGGGGTTCAAAGGCAGTCTGCCTTTTTCTCCTTTCAGAAACTTATGTTTGTCTTACATGTGATGTCCAGGGTGTTAGCTGTACTTAGTGTGAGGAATGGGGAAAAGGTGCCTATTTCAGAGGGCTCTAGTCCTCCATCTATCTTTTTTTTTCAATCAACTATGTTGACCTTTTTTTTTTTAACTTTTTTTGGGTGGGACTGGGGTTTGAACTCAGGGCTTCGTGCTTGCAAAGCTGGCACTCTACTGCTTGAGCCACACCACCAGCCCATTTTGCTCTGGTTATTTTGGAAAGGGGAGTCTCACAAACTATTTGACTGGGCTGGGCTTGAACTGTGATCCTCTTGATCTCAGTCTCTCAAATAGATAGAATTACAAGTGTGAGCCACCAGTACCTGGCTCTAAGTTGACTTTTTGAAGAATACAAGTCAGTTGTTTTATAGAATATCCTATATTCTGGATTTGTTTGTTTTTTATGTTGTCATTTATCTTGATAGCTTGACCTCTGGGAGAAGTTGGCATTTGAGCAAAGACTTGAAGGAGGTGAGGAAGTGAGCCACACAGAACAATAAACCTAGCAAGGGAACAGCTAGTGCAAAGGTCCTAGGTAAGAGTACACCTGCTATGTTCAAGAAACAGAAAGGAGGACCAAGTGGCTGTAACAGGGTGAAGGAGAAAGAGAATACCAGGAGATAAGATCAGAAATTTAATTAGGGATCAGATTGTTTAGGGTCTTGTAGACCATTGTGAGGATTTTTGTTTTACTCTTAGAGAGATAGGGAGCCATTAGAGGGTTTTGTGTAGAGAACTGACATGACATGATTTGCTTTTATTAGGATTGGTCTGAAGGTTCGAGACCAGCTTTGTGGACCACAAAGAAGGCAAGGGTGGAACTAGTGAGAATAGTCAGGAGGCTACTGAAGTGATGATCCAGCTGAAAGGTAGTTGGATCAGAGCAGCAGCACTGGAGGTGATTAGTGGTTGGATTCTGGGTATATTTGGAAGGGAAAGCTGACAAGATTTGATGATGGATAGGATACAAAGTATAGTTCCAAGGATTTTCTTTTTTTGTGGACTGGGGTTTGAACTCAGGACTTTGCACTTACAAAGCCCGTAGTATACCACTTGAGCCACATCTCCAGTCCATTTTTTTGCTCTGGTTATTTTGAAGATGGGGTCTTGAGAAGTATTTGCCCAGGCTGGTCTTTGTAAGAAAAATTATCTTTTCTATCAAAGTTTTTATTACTCAGATTACTTAAAAATTCCTCAGGTCGCCATCTTAGGTGACTTGCATGTTTAAAGTGTCCTTGCTTCTTCTTCCGGATTCTTGTACAACTCCATTGCTCGCCAAACTGCATGCCCTAACCCATCCCCCAAGCCTTTTAGCCAAACGGGAAAGACTGTGACCTTTGACCTGGACAAATCCCAGGTAAGGGGCAGGTGCAACTGCATCAGGGATATAAGGAAGAGCCACTGTCAGCCATTTTGTGCTTGCATGTTTGCTTAGCTGAGTGAGCACATGCTTGCACCCTCTTGATCAAGAGAAAATTGCCTTGTCAAGATTTTCTGTCTCTTGTGTGTCTGTTTTTGGCATGGGAGGGTTATCAATTCCAACATCTTGAACCTCAATCCTCCTGATCTCAGCCTTCCAGTAGCTAGAATTGCAGGTGTGAGGCACCAGCGCCCAACTTCCAAGGATTTTTTTTTTAAACCAGAGCAACTGGGAAAGTTAAATTGCTATTGGCTGAGATGAGGATGGCTTTAGGAGGGGCCCCTGTTGACTGAAAGATCAGGTATTCAGATGTGTACATGTTGAGTTTGAGGTGTCTATTAGATGTCCAAGTGGAGGTGCATACAAACTCTGCCTCCAAGGTGCTCAAAGATAGTGAAATAGAAATATGGAAGAAGATCATTAAAATACTTGTGAAAAGTGCTATTTCAGAGGGGTGGCAAATTGTTCACTTTATTTGAATGGGAGAGGTCTTAAATTTCCTAAGCTGGGTGCCGGGTGGCTCACGCCTGTAATCCTATCTACTCAGGAGGCAGAGATCAGGAAGATTGTGGTTCAAAGCCAGCCCCAGCGAATAATTCTCAAGACCCTATCTCAAATAAAAACATCACAAAAAAAGGCTGGTAGAGTGGCTTTAGGTGTAGGTCCTGAGTTCAAACCCCAGTACTACAGAAAAAAGAAAAGAAAAAATGACATCTTTTACATTTGTAAAAGAGATGACATCTTTTACTTTTCCTGAAAAGTACACTGGTGTTCATCAGGTGGAGAACAGAAGGTGTCGTGTTTTCTTAGACCCTAGCACACAGTGGTTGCTCAATCAGACCCAATCCAGCCACCAGTTGTGTGACCTTGGATATTACTTAACTTCTGTGAGACTCGATTTCTTTATCTTTGAAACGAAAATAATCATAACGTTTTCGTAAAGATTAAATGGAGAACACTTAATACAACACCTAATACAGAGTTATAGTGTTAATCATTACTGTTGAATGAATGAGTGAACGAATGAATGAATGTCTTCCTTAATGATGACGTCTAGGCTGTACTGGTAACCTGGAAGTTCAAAGCCTTTTATATGCTTAGCAGTTTGTCAATTGAGAGTGCCAGATTCCTTTCTACTTCCTAAAAGTGGCTCAGGGAAAAAAAAAAAGCCCCCAACAGCCTGGACCTTTTAAACTGCTCTGATTGAGGAATAAGAATTGCTAAGCTTGTAAGGGAACAAAGAAGGTCAAATTGTCCTCCCAATGTCATCCTGCCCCCATCTCATCTCCTTTGATTCCTTCCTCGCATCCTCTTTCTTTCCCTCTTATTTTGTTTTCTCTTTCTTTTTGCAACGCTAGGGATCAAACCTACATCCCCAGCCTTTGGTGTTTTGAGCCAGTCTCGATATGTAGCACAGGTTGGCCCTGAACTTGCAATCCTCTTGCATCCCAGTCGTGGGTCACCACACCCGAAGTCCTCTTTTCATTTGTTAATAAATCTGAGTAAAATCTTTTCAGATTCAAATGAGTTTTTCTCCCCACTCCACAGGCGCTGACACTTAGAATGGACCGGGTTGACAAGCCTGGGAGGAGGTCAGCAATGCTCTTTGACAGTAGAAACCCCTCCTATCTGGTAGGGCTCGAGCAGGAAGCCCTAGGGAGACAGGCGCCCCCTGCGGGTCGAAAGCACCCCCCACTCCCCTGCAGGCGGCTGTGGTTGCTAGGCGACCGGGCGTTCTGCTCCCAGACTAAGGCGATGCAGGAATTCGGAGAAGGGACTTGGGAGGAGCGAGGCCATTTCTCTCCTTCCGTCGCCTCTCCCGCGCGCTCAGCAAACAGACTGGGTTGGGGCGGCGCTACTCGATGCTGTCTCATAATCTGAGCTCATTCTTGAAAATAGAGCTTCATGGAGTGACTTCACTCAGTTTCTGAGTTTCATCTGGGGGGCTGGAGACCCCAAGTCGCTGGAGGCAGAAGTTTCTGATTTGAAAGGACTGGAGGACAGGCATTGTTGGTGTGCGTCCTTAGTCAATGGGAATTCTAGCAAATTGAGAGTGGGTGGGAATAATTTTGGTGATTGGTCCGGTTAAGGTATCAAGATTTGTCCACTATTCTCAATGTATGCATAGGAACCTCTTTCTTTAGCCAATTAAAATAAAAATATCCCACAGGAGTGACAACATATAAAGGATCATACATACCTCACTGGGGGACAAGTTTCTTAGTGGCTTTCCTGAATTAGGTTTCTTTATGGAGAAGGGAGGGATCATGAGGTCTGTGGACCCCTAGAGTAGGGACAGAGCCCAACAAGAAGGAAAGAAATGCAAAGAATGAGGGCTTCCTAGTTCTGTGTCTTGTTTGGGGACCCACAGCTTGTGCCTCTCTGCTAGGAACATGCTGGAGCACCCTGTCTTTATGAGGGTCTTTGGGGACCAGAACTCCACAGCTTTTCCTCCCAGTGAGCTAGCACTTTGGCCCAAGAGGTAGGGACAGGCAGGCCAAGGCCATGACCAAAATAACCTCTCCATTGGGACTCGCCTCCGCCCTCTCAGCTAGTTCAACAGAAGCTTCTTTGTGGCAGAGCCCCAAGCCATGGTAAGCTTAGGGGAGAGCTGTGTCCAGGTGTGTCCTTGTGGACTTTCCCTAGGGAGTTCCAAGGTAGCTACACCATGTTGAGGTAACTGGCAGCCAGAGAGCATCTGGCCCCGCCACTGCCCCAGTCCACAACATTCCCACAAGGCAGGATGGTGGGGGAGGGGGGGAAGCTCCTTGCTCCCTCTGTTTCCAAATTGAACTGGGTCGGGGCTGTGCTGTTCGCTCTATTAATATCCCCCCAGCCCAGCCTGCTAGCCCCAAACCCGGATGCCAGGAGCTGTGAGTCAGCGCCCAAAAATAACGAGCAACTGCACCCAAATCCCAGTGAGCAGCTCCCCCTGGCCCTCCTCCCTCGAATGTTTGTCAGTCTGTCTCTGGTCCGTGGCTTCCTGGAGGGTCAGTGATCCTGAGGAGAAAGGAAGGGTTCGCGGTGGCAGGCTTGGGGCTGAGTACCCAAGCCAGGGGCTAGGGGCTGGCACTCTGGTTCGCAGTGTGGGCGCTGAGGTTACAGGACTGCAGAGATCCTGGGAGCGAGGGGTTTAGGGCAGCTCGGGTGGAGATGCTGGAGGTGGACAGGGTGAGGTCTGGAGGCTGCGAGCCTGCGCGACTGATAGGGACAGAAAAAAAGGGATGTGGGGGAGGAGGTACATGCTGAGAAGCGACAGCCCGGTAGTACCTGACAGGCTGGGGACTCCGGGGCTGAGGTCAGTAGTCGGCATGACTGAGGGTCGGGATCGGGAACCAGGGAAAGCAAGGAAATGCAGCTTGCAAGGCAGTGCGTGAAGGAGACCTGCCCGGTGCAAGGCGGCGTGGCCCCCCAAGACCAGGACCAGGGCAGTAGCCACGGAGTTGGCTCCCAGTGCACCTCCTGCCCTCCCGCGCGTCGCGCGCCGAGACCCCAGTCCCCCGCGCCAGCTGCAAGCCAGGTACATAGGCGTGGACCTCTGCTTGAGTGTGTAGGGGTATGTGTGTGCATGATGGGGCAGGGTCCACAAGAAGGGGGCGGGAATACAGATTCAAATTCGCCTGTCAATCCCGAGACCGGAAGTGTCCTGAGGCACAGTGGGAATTGTAGTTCCCGTAGCTCCCCTGCAACCGAGGAGGTAGGGTCTTGTCCCAAGGTGCTAGTGCTGCCCCAGGTCCCAGTCTGGCGGGAAAGGAGTCTTCTGGTCTGGTCAACGCCTTAATTCGACTGGCCTTCGTGTGGAGGCATGAACTAGGATGAACGTCAGTGTAATGGACTGTAAGGACAGCCCCAGAATCCCCTCCTGTCCCTGTTTTTGCCTTACCTCCCCCACCCCCGTCTACTTGACTCCTCATTCTAGGCCAGCTCCTCACTGGCCACCTGAGCTTCTTAGCCCATGGCCTCACGAGCTGCAAACACAGTGGAGAACTCGCTTCTTGAGGGGGAAGGCGGGCCGGAAACCAGAAACTGCGTACAGTCCAGTGGAGCAAAAACTTGTGGAAATCAGACTGTGCCCTCAGAGTCCAGGGTCAAGGACACAAGTCTCCAACCCTCACGTTAAACAGTGGCATTCATCAAATACTTTACGGGGACGACAGACACAACCCTCTTCCTGGGGCGGGTGACCACAAGGTGGAGCTACAACGCAACCCTGCATAATGCATGTGGGCCCCCAGGAACGCCCCGTGGCAGCTTGCCGCTGGCAATCCTTCTTTGCAGCAGGTGATTGTCCTCCCACCTCCAACCCCACAATATCTCCCAGATGACCCCTCAATGTCAAGTCACATCCAACCCTTAGACAGAAGGTGCATCCTCTCAGACCCAGAGCCAAAAAGATTAGACTGACTAAAAGTGAATTAAATTCATTTAGTAACAGATTAACATACAAGATACAGGAACCACCTAGTCTTGAAGAAAACGCTGTGCACAGCAAAAAGCCACCTGTAGGCACAGAATTAACATGGCTATCTGGGCTTTTTAGCTCCTAGCCTCTAAGCAGGAAAGCAGAGGGTCAGGGACACAGTGCATAGAGTGAGGACTGTGTTCATCATCTTGTAGTTTGCCAGGAAAGGCCATCTTACCATCTTCGGTCACTGTTCATGCTGTTCCACTTCAACACCCTGTGCCTTTCGTCCAAGAACATGTGTGCACAAGTCCGTGACATAATCTTGGCAATATCCCTTTTACTTCCTCATTCTAATTTCATTTTGGGAAGAAATTCTCATCACTCACTGTCTTCCAAAATACTTCACGTGAAAAACCCCAAAGGCAGTAGATTCCATAGCAGCTTGAGGCATGCCCGTCATGTAGGCAGAGGGCCTTCCTGGTTCAAAATCTCCTGTTGGGAAAGTCCCATCCCCCACTGCAACCCATCACCCCAAGGTATTCCACCTCAGCACCTCTCCTTTCCTTATAGTTGACCAAAAGCAGACAGCCCTTAGATTCCAGCTGGTGGGGGCCAGGGTGGAGCATTCATTCTGAGCTGAAATTGTTGATTCTGTTCAACAGCACTGCTGTTTCTAAGCCTGGAGAGGTGCAGAGAGGGAGGGTCACTTAGGGAGTGAACTAGAGAAGGCTAGGAGGAGAAAATGAGGTGGGCTGGGGTGGGGGGAGGACGGAGGGGAGGGGCTTCTCACCAGTTCTCTCTCTTTCCTTAGCGCATCTCCTACAGAGAGAAAAATTTTCCATTGTGTCAGCTTCTAGCTAGACCTTCCACCCTGGGGTCCCCCAAACTGCTTTTTCCAGGTTCAAGCCAATTTGGTAATATAAGAAAGAGCTTAAGATTCTCAAAGGAAGCCTGGCACTGGTGGCTCACTCCTGTAATCCTAGCTACTCTGGAGGCAGAGATCATGAGGATAGTGGTTTGAAGCCAGCCTGGGCAGATAGTTCTCCAGACCCTATCTCAAAAGAAACCCATCACAAAAAAGGGCTGGTAGAGTGGCTCAAGGTGTAGGTCCTGAGTTCAAGTCCCAGTACTGAAAATAAAAAAAGGAATGGAACAGACTAAACCTCCAGCCTCAGGCAGCAAATATGAGTCTGAATCAGCTTCATCACCAGGAGCCTGGGGAAGGCACAATGCACTCACCCCTGGAGAAGGAAGGTCCAGAAAAGCAGCAGGGTAGAGACACAATTGGCAATGATCCACATCATTAAGTAGGTTTGAGGGGGCTATGGGAATAGGAAAAGGCCCCTGTCAGTGGCCAGACTCCCAAGGGGAGGATATGGGGGGATAAGTAAGTAAGAGAGGGACAGTAATCAAGGAGCACTAGAGATGGGAGAAGAGGAGCAGTGATAGTCCCAGAGCCCTTACAATAAGCCAGATGGGGTAATTCATCTGCTGCAGCAGCTGGCAGTCGTTGGTGGTGACTGAATCCACCCCTGCACACCAGAGCAGGGAGAAGAGCCAGGGTTTGTTCACTACAAATAGGTTCACTGAAACATTATCCTGGTGCAGTGCCCTGTGGAAGCAGGAAAGAAGAGGGGGAACATCCAGAATTGTGGTACACAAGGCATGGGGAGAGCCCCTGCTTATGCTTGAATCTGCAGTGTCACTGCCAAAGGCTATTGGTTCTAGCAGCCCCTGACCAAGGTGATTTTCTTTGCATAGATGAACTCTGTCTCCCAGTAGATTCCATCCACAAGTCTTAGCTTTGCTGTCTGGGACCACACAAATGTGTCTCTCCTCCTTGTCCTATGGCAGCCTTTCAGAGATGTGAGGAACAGAGGCCACGGTCTCCCTGAGTCTTCTCCTCTCCAGGTCCAACAGCCCCAGTTCCTTCAATCATTACTGTTGAGACCTGGGTTATTATTTCCTTCAAGCTTTTCTGATCTAACCTTACTCCAATTTATCAATGTTCTTTTGAAAATATGGGGCCTGCCTTTGAACGTGATAACCCAGATGGGCTTGGACCAGCTTTGAGTAGAGCAACGACATCCTCCTGCCTCTGGACACTATGCCTGCATTAGGGCAGCCCAGAGTCAGGTTAGCGTCATCTCCCACTGATTAGTTACTCTGCCCACCATTCAATCAAAGCCATGGTCTTTTCCACACACGGTCCTGCTGATGCCAGTGTGTCTTCTCTTGTGTTTGTGCAATTGAAATTTTTCTGTTCTTCTATCCTTCCTTCCTTTAGATAGGTTCTTTCCATGTAGCTCAGGATGGCTTTGAACTTTTGATCCTCCTACCTCAGCCTCCCAAGTGCTGGAATTACAGCCGTGTGCCACTACACCTGGCTACAATTGAAATTCTTTTGGGCTCCAAATATAGGCCTTTACATTTATCCCTGTTGCATACCATCTTGCTAGGTGTGGCCCATCCTTTTAAAGCACTTAGGGTTCCAGGGCCTCAACTCCATCATTAGTGTGCTCATTACTAATGAAACATGATCAGCAGTGGATGTTGACCAGGACAAGACTAAGGTAAAGGTTTTTATTTCGTGTCTCCCTCCATGGTGACAATTTGGTCCTTGGAATACTTAGGATAACTGAGTTTTCATTCAGTTCAAGACACCTGGGTAACCTCATGGTTGGAAGTCCATCAGTTTTACCAGCTGTGTCAGCTTCTGGGCCCCAGCTCTCTGGTATTCTTCCAACTTTCTTTCCACTGTGTCCATCCTCTTTTAGCCTGATCTCTTTGATGTAAAATAAAAGGCCCCCTTTTCCTGGCCTACAAGGCCCTACCCCATTTGCCCCCTGCCTACCTTCCCAGCTTCACCTTCCTCTTCTCATTAGGCCGCAGTCCATGCTCTTCTACCACTCTTTCCAGTTAGCTGCTTGTAACCAACCAGGTCTCAGCTGGGACCTTAGCTCTTTAGCTGTTTCCTAGTGTAACTGCCCTGCTCCTCACCAGCCCCTCACTCCAAACTCCAATCACTACATCTCCCTGTTTTGTCTTTATAACATTTACCACTACCTAGTATATATGTATTTTAAGTGGTTTATTGTTTATCTCTTTTATAGTACCTAAATTCCATCAAAGCAGAGACCTTGTATGTCTTACTCATGTTTGTTTGTGTCCCCAAATGTGATAAACAGCAAGTGTCCAATAAATATCTCATGCGTGAGTGAATTTTAGTATATGTGCTGCTGAAGCAAGCACTGTGTGAGTGGATGAATAGGTTTTGCCCTCCCTGCATTGGTTTTTTCCTGCCTTGGGATCCCCTTGGTTCCTTTCCTCTGGCACTCACTTGATATCCAATAGTGGTAGGTCTTGATAGGGCAGGTTGAGAAACTGAGGCCTCTCAGTTTTGTTACTTCTCTGCTGTCCATATATCTGGCGCATTCTAGGTGCCCGTAGCTGGACATTAGCCCGATCTTCATCTGGTAGCCAAAGGACCTGTGGGCATGAAACCAAGGAAGATCTAGGGATTCCAGGGACAGGGGCAGGGACAGAGATGTTTGACCACAGAATAGGTGTGGGGGAGGAGGCAGCCTCAAAACCCCCAAGGCCTATGGAAGGCAGGGTGAAAAGAAGGGCAAAAGGGGGCCATTGGGAGCCCTGGCAACATCACCATGGCTTGGGGCACCCTTGCATTCAGCACAGTTTCCAAAGTCTGGTTCACGAAAGTGTCATAGTATGTGTGATTTCTTGGAGGTCGGCGCAAGTCAAACATGATGGAAAGATTGAGGTCCGCGGCTTCCTTCAGTAACTCTTCCAATGCTGGTACTGTCTGATTCTCGGCCTCTTTCCGATCAGGGTCTGACAGCTGTTTGGCCCCCCAGAAAGGTTGCCTCTATTAAAAAGGAAAGTTATTTGAACACCTGAAGAGACATCCAGGCTTTCCCCTCATCCTCTCCATCTTCGCTCACATCCCCCACTTAGTGTCCACCTTCTGCTCACCCCTAAGCCAGGGTCTTTCTTTCTCAAAACTCTGGCTTTGTTCCATCTAATACTTTACTCTGTGACTTCAGCCTCCTCTCCTGCCCTTCTACTTTTCTAACTGGCTTTCTCCCACCACATCTTCTCTTCAGGCTCAAAGAGACTTCTAGGATCTCTCTCTCTCTCTCTCTCTCTCTCTCTCTCTCTCTCTCTCTCTCTCTCTCTCTCGGTGGTACTGGGGTTTGTTTGAACTCAGGGCCTTAAATTTGCTAAACAGGTACTCTACCACTTAAACTACACCCTTAGTTTATTTTGCTTTAGTTTTTTTTTTTTCAGGTATGGTCTTGCGTTTTTGCTCCGGGCTGCCCTTGGACCTAATCCAACCACAATCCTCCTGCACTGCTGGGATGACAGGCATGAGCCACCACGCCCAGCTTATTTGATGGGACTTCCCTTTTTGCCTGGGCTTCCCTTGAACCCCAGTCCTCTTTATCTCCACGTTACAAGTAGCTGGAGTTACAGGTACGAACCAGGGCACCTGCCTTCCCTGCTCACGGTCCACCCACAGCTTGAATGATTTTCCACAGTGCTCTTAACTTCCTTCCTGCTCCAATTGCCCTTCAACTCCCAACTCTGATTCAATTCTACACCAGTCTGCCTCCTTTACCCCTAGAACTACTGAGGTCTGAGCACTGCTATGGGCAGGCCACAGCATGGTTACTGTTGGCATTGCAGTCCTGGTTTTCGCTGTACTACTTAGAAAACCTTTTACTTGTTTTTGATTTTGCTCCTCTCTCATTCCTGCTTGTGGCTATTCCAAACCTCTGCCATTCTGCTCTCATTTCCTTATTATGGCCGAATGACCTCACCTCCTAATTGCTCACGTGGATAAAGCTAGCTATCTAACGCTCACTGAGTACTTACTATGTGCAAGATAGTGTTCTGAGTACTTCATGTGTATAACTGACTTAACTCACAAAATAACCCTATAAGGAACGTATCGTTATTATTCCCATTGCACGAAAGTGGAAACTGAGGTACAGATTGTCTAAGGAGTGCTGCCAAATATCATGAAGCTTAGCAAGTGATGGAGCCAGGGTTCACACCACACATTCTTTATTATTTAAGTGGAACTGGAGTTTAAACTCAGGGCTTTATGCTTGCAAAGCAGGCACCCTACCACTTGAGCCACATCTCCAGACCACTTTGGTCTGGTTATTTTTGAGTTGGAGTCTCAAAATATATTTGCCTGGGCTGTCCTTGAACTGTGATCTTCCTTATCTCAGCCTCCCAAGTAGGTAGGATTATAAGCATGAGCCATCAGTGCCTGGCTGACATTCCTTCTTCTTAATCACTCTGATATGCCATCATATATAGAGTTAAATTATATAAAAAAGCAAATTGAAAGAGTCTGTGTCATGATCCTATTTATACAAAATAAAAATATACATATGTAAATACATAATACTATATATATATAGGTAGGTATATATATACACATATATATGCATATGTATCTGTTAAAAGTGAGTATTCACACAGATTGGATTATTGGAGACTTCAGGTTTTAGGTTATTTGTCTGAAGTTTTACTTCTTTAATGAACAGGTATTAAACTTTTGTAATCAGGAAAAGAGATACTGAAAAACTATTCTTTAAAAATTTTTTTGCCATTAGAGTCCATCCTTCTGGGTCCAGCATTCAAAGCCCTTCAAGACCAAGTCTCTGCTTTCCATCACTCCTGTGGATTGTATCTCCCAGTTACATTAAGCCACTTTTTATTCTCTGGAAACATACCTTTCATACTCTGGCCATTACCCATGCTCTTCCCTCTGATTAGAATTCCCTTTCCCAAAGGCTGGGGGTGTAGCTCAGTGGTAGAACACCTACCTAGCATGTGCAAGTCCCTCCCAGCCCTGCAGAAACAATTCCCCAGCCCTGCTTTGCCCATCTTATGAGCAAACGTGTTACATGCTGTTCACAATCTTCCCCTGAGTGAGTCCACTCCTGATCTGCTCCCACACCTGCCCTGCTAAACAGTGACCTCTTTCTCCTCTCTGCCCAGGAAAAATATTTTTATTGCTCTGGGTTTCCTATTCTAATTGTTGTCTAGGCTCTCTTCCTTACTAGGTGGGAGTGACCTGAGGGCAAAGACTGGCCCAGCAAATGTGTCTCCATGGAATGAACTCTGCCCTCTCTGAATACCACTGCAGGTGTCCTCACCTCTAGGAACCAGGCCCCAGCATTGAGTCTCTGCAGTTCAGCCCAGGAGAAGTCACTGCTGTGAGCTGTGATTCGGGCTGGAAACACAGAGGCGACATCCGTGGTCCTGCTCAGCTGCTCATCATGCATGAGGAAGGGGACCCCGTCAGAGCTGAGGGTACAAGAGGTGTCCGAGGGCCAAGCTCTGGGGCTGTTCACCTTATCCTGAGCTCCTCTGCTGTGTCCCTCTGCCCCTCAGATCCCCTAGCCCCACCCTCCATCACCTGACCATCACATCGGTCTCAAACACAGCAGCTCCACATTCAGCTGTCTTCCGCAGGGACATCAGGGTGTTCTCTGGGGCCAGCTGGGAGAGGGAATTGGTGAGGAGGTAGCAGAGAAGGGTTGGCGCTTGGGAACTCACAGGCCTGACCATTGCAGCCCAGAGAAACAGACCCTCCCCACTCTCCCAGCCTTCTGTCCACCACTTACCATGGGGGCCCCTCGGTGTCCCACCAGCCCAGGCTTGGAGGGTAAGTCTCTGGGTTCCATGATGCAGGGTGAGGAGATGCATAGGGGGGCCAGGTAGATGACCAGGGCAACACCAAAAAATAGGAGCAGAAGCATAATCTTGGGACCTGTAGGAAGTGAGGGATAGGCTTTGGGGAAAGGGCAATGGATAGGCTCTAGGGGGCAGAAGGCAGAGCACAGGTGCAGAAAACTGGGCGATTGGTGAGAGGCAGATGCATCAGTGGCCAGCGAGGGTGAGTGGGGGGCGTAGTTGGCACCTCTTGGGCGGATACGGTAGAAGGTATCAGCCACAGGCCAGGCCAGGAGGGTGATTCCAGCGACTGCTCCAATGTGAAGGAATGGGGCTGTGGCCTGTGGACAAGAGCTGGTGAGGAGGGCTCTTCCTACTGTCCCTCACTCTTCTCCTCTTAGGGACTGACTTTTGGAATTTAGAGCTACCTGAAGTGTTTGGAAACCAGGGAGCAACATATGTTCTGGAATTCAGCACAGGCCAAGGCTCCCACCTAGGCATTGGAGATTAGCCACTCACCTGCAGTGACAGACGTAAGCTATGCCACTCCTGCCGCCATTGGATGTCCAGTCCCACAAGGCCAGTGGCCACAAGAAACATAATGAGAAGCAGCAGCACCTGGAGGGGGGTGGCAGGGATGAATGGGGGCCTCTTTGTCAATCTGGGTTCATGGTTACCTGGGCTGTCCCTCACTCTGTTGAGACAGGATTCTTCCTGTCCTCTGACACATCCACTTTCCTTCTTTCACTCAACACATATTTACTGGGTTTCATTCCAGGAGTAGAAAAGTGAAGTCTTCACAAAATGGCCAATTGAGCGCTGGGCCCAGAAACCCCTCTTCCCCTCATTGTCACCCCTGCTGTACCTTGTGGAGACCATGCAGATGCAGAGGCTGTCCACATAGCTGCAGGAGCAGGGCCAGGAGCTGGGGGCACAGGTGTGTGTGTGGGACTTAGGAGGCTCTAAGTAAGGGCGAGGTCACTGAGGGGGGCTTTGTCGTCTGGCACCTCCCTCCCACCCAAGAATTAATGCCCGCCCCCCTTCAGTGGCCAGGAAGAGAACAAGAGAGTAGAGCCAAGCAGGAAAGGACTGAGGTGAGGGTTAGGGTGGCTGCCCCTGGACCCACCAATAGCAGGGATGCATATGTGACCAGTAGAGAGATGACCAGTAGGAATGCCAGGGACCAGTCCATCCAGTGTCCCCAATGGCGGAACAGGAATCTGTGGAACGGGAGAGGAATGTGTCCTCAGTTGGGGAAGTGGTGTCAATAGTGGCCTGAGGGACTTGGGGATGGGTGGGTTCACCGCGAGGGGGTAAGGAGAAAGCCCTTTTTGGGACAGAGGCCAGTAAGGAGTGGGATTTCATGGAGGGGCTTTCTAAGGAGGTTGGGTAGCAGGAGAGCTAGGCTTGAGGGGCTGGGCAGGGCTAGGGATGGTTGAGGTGGGGGTCCTAGGGTGGGAAGTAGGTTGACATGTATGCAGAGGAAGGGATAGGGGTCTATGACACACTCATTGAAGTTGTGCAGGTCATTGAGAAGGATGAGCCCGATGTACAGCCAGCCCAGGGAGAGAAGGAAGGTGAGGAAGAGCAGGCCAAACCAGATACAGTCGCACTGTAAAGGGGCAGGAGAGAAGCTCACAGCCAATCCCCACTTCATGCTCAGAGACCCCAACCATGGCAGCTCATGAGAGCTTCCTGCCATGCATTGGGCAGCTCTGCTCTGGGCAGCTCTTTCCATATTTGAGGGCGATTTTCTTCCTGGGGAGAGAAAACCCCTTCCTCTCTGCTGCCTGTGAGCACAATTGGCCTTTATACTCCCCCCAATCACCATTGCCTTCTGACTTCCAGCCTCCCCTCATCCCCACTCCACCTTGCTGGTTTGCATCCTCTCTTTGGGGCATTTCCTCCAGTGGCAGCTATACAGGCAGTGGAGGCAGCGGGCCCAGATGGAGTAGCAGCCAGGGGACTCGGCCATGGTAAAGGCCTGGGGAAGGACACGGCCATCAGGTACCCTGGCAGAGGGCAGATCCCAGCCTCCCTCCCAGTGTATCTGAAGAGCCTGGGGGAGGGGCAGAAGCCTGGGCCACTGCTTGGCAACAGAGGGAGGTCACAGGGCAGGCCCCAAGTCCAGGATTGGATGAAGTGAGCAGCCTTGGCTTCAAGCTTGGCAAAGAGGGATAGGCTCTGGGGTCTTTTTTTCCCCCTTATTCTTGATACCTGGAAAGCCAGTGAGACATCCAGTGGTTCGGCCTCTCTGCAGGAAGAATGCATACTCACGTTCTCCAGCTCCTCCCTATTTAATAGCATCCAGATCTGGGGTTCGAGTGCTTGCTCAGGGTGCAAACTCAGTAGAAAACTGACCCAGGGTGGGGAAAACTCAGTTCAGCAAGTTGAGGCAGATTTGGCCAAGTTTGAGGCAGTCCATGCTGAGTTATCTTCCACCCCAGGAAGCAGGAGTAACCTGAAGCAATTCTGACCCGAGGCTAAGGGAGGCCCAGCCAGTTGGCTAGTTGCTATGGATACAGAGATTGTGCAAATCACAAAGCCTTGACTGAAAGATTCTCTGTGTCCACTTCCCAGGGGGTAGGGGGCTCTGCCAACAGGAGGAGGATGAGGGGAACAAGTTGCCTGAGTCACTTTCAGTCTTCTAAAGGAAGGAAGTTTTTTCCTATAGCCACACACCTGGAAAATCCAAGTCTTCCTACCGGTAGCCTTGTCCTTTCCTGCCCAGTCATTCTGCCCAGTCATTCCCCACTCCAGCCAGAAACCAAGTCCCCGCCTTCCCCCTTTCAGGGGCTCCACCCTCTTAGGTGAAAGTCCAACACACACAGGGCAAAGGTGTGTGTGGAGAGTGTGGTTGTCTTAGGGCAAGGAATTCCTGAGACCAAGCTGATCCTCAAACTGGGCTAGGTCTGTGATTGCGATTCTACATGAGGAGGTGTATGATTTGTGGCAGGCGCGAATTCTGCCACTGGACCACCAATGCAAGCAAGGGTGTACGATTTGTTTCGGCAGATGTACATGTGTGTGCACTGGTGGCTGCCAGTACAAATGGATTTCAAGATGACTTTGAGTATGTAAAAGAGCCCCTGGATATACCCAATGTGTGTGCGTCTGTGTGTGTGTGTGTGGGGGGGGGGGCTAAGGGACAGGGCCCCTTGTCGTCCAGGCTCCTCTGAAGCTGGGGAGTCTTAGGGGTACACAGTGTCTGGGCCCCTGACGGGTGTGGCTGCTCCTGAAACTGCCCCCTACTCTCTGCTTGCCTTAGGAAAGGAGGGTTGGAGTAGGGGATGGAGGAGGGGAGGGCCACGAGGCTGGGAAAGGAAACCTCTCCTTATTTTGAGTCCCTTCCCAGGAGACAGCCATCCCAAAGGGAGGCCCCTGCCTCTGCCCAGGACTGGGTTGTGGTAGCCTGTCCTGAGCTGCAGTCCACAACTTCTGCCTCCTCCAGGGTCCTACTCCTGCACAGACTGCCTTCTAGAATCCCACCATCCTCCAGGCGCCTGGAGGATGGGATCAGGATCTGAACAGCCTGAAAATCCCCAAGCAAGGGATCTGACAGGCATGCCACTGAAGCCCTGAGCCCCATCCTTGCCAGTGGAAGAGCCAGTTTTCGCCTCCCAGCTCCCGCCAGTAGCCCCCAGCCTTCCCGAGCCCTCACACCTTTTCTCAGCGCAGCTCTGCTCTCTGTTCTGCACTGCTTTCCACCACCTCTCCAGAGTTGTCTGCCTCCTCCCTCCTCCAGTCCTTGGCTCAGCCCTACCAGTCACACAGGTGATACGGTTGCCACCTACAGGAGGATGTGTAGGTCCTCTCCGAAGGCCTGCAGCTGCTCTATGGCCAGAGCCCAGCCACGGTGAGAAGACTGGAGGGAGCAAATGGGAGGGAGAGCAGATCTGCTTCTTTACTCGCTGGCGGTCAGGGGGCTTGGGGTGAGGAATTCCTTTGTGCAGCCGTCCCCATTCCTCAGTCCCTCCTCCTATTCCCCTCCCAGTCTGGGCTTTGTCCTGGTTCAGGGAGGCGAGGGCTGAGGGCATGGGCAGGCGGGAAGCTGGGGGTTGGGGGGTGGGAGGTGACCACACAACTTGGCAGTGAGAGGGGCCCCAGCCAGTTCCTTGGAAACACTTGCGTGTGTATAAGAAGTCTAGTTTCAAGCTCCCTTGGGAGTGCAGCCTTAAGTCATTAGCCTCTCTTTTCTTTTGGGCTCCTACTTCCACTCTGCAAGGTATATCTATGAGACGTGATTGCAAGCTATGTCCTAAACTCTGGGCAGCAGGTTGCCCTGTTTCTGGACCAGGGATCCGCATGGGCCTTCCTTGTGAATCCTGGATGACACTTAGCAGCCCTCCCTCTCCCCTAGCACCCCACACAAGAGATGCTCATTCAGGACATGCTGAGACTTGCACCATTCCTGCTGCTTTGTCCCTGGCGCATCTGAGTCTTTAAGAATCATTTGCAGAGTGTATAGTGTGTTGGAGTCACAGGCTATTGGAAGATGAACATATACAAAAGATGTGATTACTCCAGCATCAACAGGAGAAGGTAGCCTATCAAGTTGTAGAGTCAGCTTAGTGTAAAGCTAGGGGTCTGTGCGAGGGCTGGGGGGCTGAAAGCTGACTTGATGGGTTACCTTAGCTGCATTCTAGCCAGTGAGGTGTTGGTGGGAAAGGAAGTCTTCTGGGGGAGGGGGATAAGTCCTCTCCCCCCCCATGCACTGGATTTCAACCAGTGAGAAGGAAGACTAGCACGAAGACTAGCACTCCTCTGCCAAGAAGCAGCCCCCTCCCTCTTTGCTTTCCCATTGTATCCCAAGGCTGTAGTTGGCAATGGCAGAGGCTCCCTTGCTCCCTCAATTAAAATGCAAAGAGAAGTAGGGCTGCTTGCTGGCAGGGGGCCAGGGAGGGCCAGCAGGTCACCCAGTCCTCTTGGGCTTCATTGTAGGCAGGTTGTTCCATTTCCTTTGCTTGGGTTGTGATGGATTCTAGTCTTGGTTTTCCAGTTCCTGGGGATGGTTTGGGAGCTTCATAGGGTTGGGGGTAGGGATTCACCACGCATGGATATGAATCCCAGAGCTTACAAGCTCCCAGAAGGCTAGAAATACAGTCAGCAGTCTGAGTGTGACATTACAGGGCTGGCTCCTTTCTAGCTTTTAAGCAGAGATGGAGAACCCCCTGTGCACAGTGAGGAGTAAGCCTTGCCCCTCCTCTTCCCTTTCAATGGAGAAAGCAAGGAGCCAGTGCTGTTTTGTTCTGGCAATGAACAGCAGTGTGGTTCCACACCCATTAATCAGGCTGCAGGGCATTAGAAAGAATTGAATATTACACCTGGGTTCAATTTCTAGCTCTATTACTCAGTAACTTTGTGACTCTACTTAAGTCATTTAACTTCTTTGTACCCCAGTGCTATACTTTGGTTCTTAAATGTCCCCCCAAAGGCGCATGTGTTAAAGACTTGGTCCCTAGCTGTGTGCTGTTTGGGAGGTTGTGGGATCTTTAACAGGTGGAGCCTGGTGGAAGGTCTTCAGTTCATTAGGGGGTATGTCCTTGAGGGGATAAGTGGACCCCAGCTGCTTCCTCCTCCTCTTTTTTGCATCCTGGCCATAAGGTTTTCTTTATTTCTTCAGTACTGGGGTTTAAACTCAGGGCCTCACACTTGCTAGCAGGTACTCTACCACTTGAGCCACTCCACTAAGTCTTTTTTTTGTGTTGGGTATTTTTGAGAGTGCTGGCCTTGAACTGTGATCCTCTGATCTCTGCCTACTCAGTAGCCTGGTAGGTGGGATTACGAGCAGAGCCACTGGTGCCTGGCTGTTTTTTTCTCCATCACATGCTTCCACAATGATGTGCTACCTCACCACAGTCCCAAAGCAATAGGACCAACTAACCATGCATTGGGTCCTTCCAAAACTGAGCCAAAATCAATCCATTTTCTTTAGTAACTGATTATCTCAGATATTTGTTATACAGATGTGAAGCTGACTTCATCTGTAAAGTACAGACTCCTATCTACTTTGAGCATTTTTTTTGTGAGGAACAAATAAAATTATGGCAGGAACATGGAGATGCTTAGTAAATGTGTTCCAGATTCTTTTCAAATCTGGAGGCCAGGCAGGTTCTAGAGTGGCAGTCAGGCCACCAGTCTTGCCAGTGTTACTCCCATTTCCTAGGGCAGCAGAGCAACATACAGATACAACATCATGCTCTCCTATTGAATGCTATCCTTTGGGAAAAGGATAGTTAGAAAGAGGTAGAAGGCTGGGAATGTAGCTCAGTGATAGAGCACTTATCCCCAGCACTGCAAAACAACAGCCAACCCACCCACCCACCCACCCACTCAACTAACCAACCAACCAACAACAACAAATAAAGCTAAGAAACTTTCCCAGAAAAGGCATAGAGGCTTGGGAATTTATAACAAACCTCCTTAATAGTTTTCACAGGCGCTGAGGAATGCAGGTTGACACAGAAGGATCTTCACAAACAATAGATGGGCTAAGGTTTATTTATTTACTTAACATTTAAAAATGTTTCATTCACTTCAACAACATGGCAGACAGTTGGGGGTCCTGTTAAAACAAATTAAAACCCAGAAAGAGTCAAGACAGGAAAGATTCCAGCCGCATTCCTGAGGTGAGGTGAAGGAACTGAGCCAGGCCTTCCTTCATCCTGGGACAGGTTTCTCCATTAGGCTGAGAAAGGAAAGTCTCAACCTCAACTCCAACAGGAGACGGGTTCAATTGCTCACAAAGGAAAAAAAAGCTAGATCATACTGGGGACTGGTTCCTGAAGAGTCAGTGGGAAGGTCAGTCAATTCTGCAGTAGGTGGGTTAGCACCTTCTGGAGAAGAAAAGTCTGGGGGGCAGGTCGCTGAAGACTAAGGGCCAACATTCAGTAAAGGTCCCCTTCCTTTCAGTAACACTCTGTCCTTTTTCTCAATTATGAGAAACCTGAAATCCAGAGAAGTCACTAAAAAATTCCTCCTGGCTGCAACCTGAAATCATCTCCCAATGCGGACTGAGGGTAGAGATGATGACAACTTCAGTGGGCCTCTTCTTCAATAGGCGAGCAGCCAGAGAAGAAGCTGGTATTGCTGGCCAGAGTTCGCTTCTTTTTCTTCCCTGGGGCCTTATTTTCTTGGGATTCTGCTGCTATATGCTTCAGTTCTGGGAGGTCAAAGGAGAGAGCAAGAGCAGTCTTGTTCAATAGCACCTGATCCACATCACACATCTCTTTTAGGATCTAGGAAGGACAGAGACAGTTATGAATAGACCAGCCCAGCTGAGTCACTGCAAAGTCTCAATACACTACCAGTAGTACGATGCGTCCCCTAAGACTGCACTATTATGTAAAACACTTTAGCCTATGCCCAGTTCCCAGGTCCCAGGGAGCTGAGTATACCTTTCCCTATCCCCTTTCTACCACAAGGCTCTGTCACAGCTAATGTAGAGCTGGATGTGAATATAGTCTTCCAGCGCCTGCTTTTAGCCTACCTACCTTGCTATTGGGGGTGGCGCAGACGGGGTTGAAGAAGCTCAATCCTGGGGTCACCTCTGTGGGATCCTCCAGTTTGAAGGAGCCTTCAGAATCCTGGGTCCGCTCAACAGTACCCAAGCTATCCTGAAAATCAGGCAGACAAGCATAATTTTAGCTACTGGAGTTATAAACCCAGTCCGCACCTCTTTATCCAGCTATGAGTACCTCATCAGTCAAGTCTGAGGGAGCCCCTGCTGAGAACGTCCCTGAAGGAATAAGGCAATATCTTGGTGGTAGCCTCTGAAGGCAAAGGTCTGAGTAGGATAGTGGCACAGGACACATCACGAGACAAAGTTTAAAATAAAGCCAAACCTTGGTCATTGAACTTCCCCTCTCTACAATCTGCAATAGCACGCCTGCATTTGTATTCCTATCAGATAAGGAGACTGAGTCCAAGGCAGTGAAGTCACTTAGGTAACAAGGTGACTCTGCAGAGATCTGGGATTGGAATTAAAGTCTGTTGTCATGGAAACAGAGCTGGATTAAGAGTTAGGAAGTCTTAGGTCTAACCTTAGTTTTCAGGACCAGCTATATAATATCAGATGAATCACTTAAACTTATCTGGGTTTTAGTTTTCTTTCCCTATAAAATGGAAGCTTTGGCTTAGATTAGTGTTTTTTTACAACTGAAATCCTAAGAGGAAACCCAGTCTGTAAGTAAGTGAACAGCAAGTTGCTTTGGTCAAAATGGGGGTTGAATTGCTTCAGGCTATGCCCCTCTGCCCAGAGGCCCTTCCACATGGCTGCTACAGCACTCTAAACCCCCAAGGAAAAACTATGGGAGTAGGGAATAAGTTTTTACTACTTCTATGACTCTTAGCCTTACCTCTAGCTGGTGACTTTAGTCCTCTGGTGCTTACCTATCTTAGAAGTCTTAAATAGAAGGCCCAGGACAAAACTGTTTAAGTGTAGATGTTCAAGAAATGCATGATAAAAGATCATTACAACTGCTAGAATTATTGTATTTCACATAGAGAGCTGTAGCAATGAGTTTTTGCCATAGGCACAGGTAGGTGTAAGGCAAGTACAGGGAGATGACCTGCTTGCTGATGTTCTCAGCACACATCTTGTTTCCCTGAGTTTGCTATTCCTGGGAGCAATATAAGGAGAACAGATACAGTTAACTTGGTTCACGACAGTGACTATTGGAAAGACCTGGTTCCTGTGGTCTCTTCCTAGAGCCGTGGAATAGCTGGTTCCCATGGAGAGGGTCTAATAACTCATGTCTCAAGATGTCAGAGGGATTAACTTCCTTCCTGGAAGCTGCCACCTCAGCATGTGGCTCTTATGGTTCCAGCTAGGCCTTTGGACTAGTTTGGTTCTGCATGTCTATGTACCTGTAAATGCCTGCTTTCCTGTTTCTTGTTCCTGCCTCAGAAATTGTACAGAAGCTTTACAGCCAAGGCTGGGGGTGGGGAGCTGCATACCTGGGCATCTCCTGGGAAAGGCTGTGATTTCTGAAGGGGTGTGTGGGCAGGTGAGCAGTGATGAAGGGCTGAAGAGTGAAATGTCTCTTTTTCTGAGTGTAGAGGGAAGGAGAAGAGTAGGAAGAGCTGAGCAGGAGACTGCAGGTTTCAGGGTGGAAGGCAGAATAAAAGGGTGGAAAGTACTGGGAAGACGGAAGGGATGAATGATGAGGTGAAACAGCACTGATCCTACCTGGCCTTGTTGGCGGTTCCGACATTTTGTGGGGTCACAGCTGCAGGCCATGCTACAGTCTGACCTTTGCTTCCTGCACCCACACTGCTTGTTCCCACACCAGCCCTTGCAGGAACACTGCAAAACAGGTTTATGCAAAGACACATTACTGAAATGATTAGAAGACTAGTTTAAAGTGTCTTCCTTTCATTTTAAAGCCTTTTCTAAGAAAAAAAATGGAAAGTACCATCATCTTTATCAAACTTTCATGAAAAAATGATCACCAAGATTTACCATAGGTTTACTTAGAACAACTCATGCCAGGCAAACTCATTTTCTGTTTTGGGCAGTATATTGAAAGACACATGAGAGGGCTGTCATAATAATGCAAAGCAACTGACAAAGACTCTTACAGTAATTTTAAGAGCACAGTAAAGAACTGCAGGCTGGATGGTAGTATTAGCTGGGTATGTTTAATGACTACCTAACTGTACTTTCATCCAATTCACAATTCTACATTTTGTCCAGTGTCAGCCTGGGCATTGTCCGCAGCACTTTGGTCATTGAATACTTCAATAAATAAAACCATTTACATTTGGTAACACTTCACAGTTTTTTTTTTGGTGGCACTGGGATTTGAATTCAGGGCCTCATACTTGCTAGGCAGTTGCTTTTACCTCTTACAGCTTGAGCCACAACTCCAAGTCTTTTTAGTGATTTTTTTTTTTTGAGATAGGGTCTTGAGAACTATTTGCCTAGGGCTGGCTTCAAAACGTGATCCTCCTGATCTCTGCCTCTCAAGTAGCTAGGATTACAGGTGTGAGCCACCCACACCCTGACACTTTATACAGTTTTTAGAGTACTTTCATAAATAAAGTATGGTATTTCATTTGAATCTCATAGCCAGTCTACAAGGTAGGCATGTTTATCAGCTATAACAATGGCACAAAGCTGGGAGAATGATTAACAGGTAAGATAACATATTCATAATCCAAAATATCTTGGAATTATGTGCTGAAAGAAGGAAAAATACAACAGGATAAACCTAAGCTTGTTATTTAGATGCCCTCTAAATTGGCTACATAAACATACAGGGAGATCTAGCTTCAAAGTAGTTTGTGCAGAAAGGGCCCAGGGATTTGAAGGGCCAGCAAGCTCTGTGATTGTGTGAAATGGCTGTCAAAAAGCAAATGGAGTTAGGCAGAAATTTGGAGTTCAGAAAGCATGGGGGATAATTACTTCACTGTACCGAGTCAGTTGGCCCCCATTTGAAACAATGCCTCCTGTATTAGGGAATCATAATTTTTTTCATGTATACAAAAGCATAGACAACAATAATAATAAGAAAATCCTTAATAAATAAAATGCAGATATAGCTGAGGTTTCCTGTTTACCCTTTCCTGACTGCATTTGCTTCCCTCCCTCCCAGAGGTAAACATTCTCCTGAATTAGGTGTTTAGCATTCCTATTCATGCCTTTTACTACATATGAGTTTTACAAAACATGTTAAGGAATTGTCTCATATGTTTAAAATTTTACACAAATGGTATCTTATGTCGATACATGTAGCTCTAGTTTTTACTCTAAGAATGTGCCATAATTTATCCATTCTCCTGAATACTACATTTTTTACTCTCCCAAACAAGGCCAACATAGTAAAAATGTATCAGGCCCAGTTATAAAGTTTTCCATGTATTAAACCCATTAATCAATATGCATGTTTTCTCATACACAGGCAGGAGTCCACTGTGTATATATATTTTTAATAAAGAGAATATTAAACAGAAGAGATGGAGTTATAGGACACAATGCCATAAGAAAAACAGTGGAATGGATGGAACTGGAGGGTATTATGCTAAGTGAAATAAGCTAGAAACAGAAAGACAAGTATCACATGTTCTCTCTCATATGTGGAAGCTAAAAAAAAGTTGACCTGAATGTAGAATAGTGATTATTAGAGGTTGGGAAGGGTGTGTGTATATATGGAGAGTGGAGAAAGGGAGGCTGGATTTGGTCAGTGTGTGCTGTACATATATGTGTAAATATCACACTGAACTCCATTAATTTATACATGCTAATCAAAAATAAAATAATTATCGCTTCTTGGCCTTTTGGGTAAGAACAAGTGTAGTATCTGTTCTTATCAGTTTAATATCTGATATGTCCTCTATCTGAGGACAAAATATTAAATGGACTTTTGGGACTAGGAGATGGAATAGGAGCTTTCTCTGTCCAGTCCACGCATCGACCTGGTATTGCACTACTTCCAGGAACAGTGCACCAAAAAAAAAATAATAATAATTATATAAAAAAGAAAAATGGTGGAAGAAAGTGAGCTAGTTTGGCTTGAAAGACATATAGGTGGCAGAGCTTACAGATAAAAGATTAGAGTCAGAAGAGACCTCAATGACCATGTAAAGCCTTGTTTAATCCATGAAGCCTCTCTTTAACATCCCTGGTTTAATTGTCAGAAGCACTATTTATGTTGAGATGATAATAGTTTCTACCTAAATTCTAACCACAGGACCCAATTCTTCCATCCGGAATGACATGGGATTAGTTTAACCTCACTCTTATAGCACAGCCATTCAGACCATAACCATATTTTCCAGTCCCCCATTCAAGTCCTTTCAAAGATAAAGGTAACTTACCTCCCTCAATGATTTTCCAAGTGTCCTAACTGTCTTGACTCTACAACGGTTTGTCAAAATCATCTTAAATTATGAGATTTAGAAATGAGCACAACTTTCTTAATGTGGTGTAACCACTGTAAAACGGATTGTGACAAACACCTTTCTTGTTACAGATCCAATAGTCTGGATGACAAGGCCTTTAAAAAATCAGTTTTTTTTCTTTTGGTCACATCTTTGTGGATTCATATTGAGTTTACAATTTACAGTAAAATTCAAGCCCTTAGGTATTTTTCATATGAAAAACACCACCTTTGATCTGTAATTAAGAAGGTAAAAGAGGGCTGCAGGTGTGACTCAAGCAGAAAGCTCGGGATTTGCAAGCTCAAAGCCCTGAGTTCAAACTCCAGTCCCACCAACGATAACATCTTTTATTTCCCTGATTGTGAGGATGCTACATATTACTTTATAAAATTTGAAAGTCAAAAACATGATTTTTAATAGCTGTATATATTATTTCATCATGTGGACATGTCAATTATCTAACTGGTCCCCTAATGTTAGGTATCAAATTGTTTACTACTACAGGTCATGTTGCAGTGAATATTCTTATACATGAATATAATCTAAACTTCACCACATCTCTTCCAAATCCCCTACCTTACTTCTTCTGCTTCTCAACATGTTCACACTGGCATTTTCAGCTCATTCCTGCTCTTAGGTCTGTGGATTTACTGTCCCTCCAGCCCTCTTTTATTGTGACAGAGTCTCACTATGTATGTAGCTCATGTAGCTCACACTGGCCTCAACTAGCAATTCTCCTGCCTCAGCCTTCTGAGTACTGGGATTACAGAAGTGCACCACCATGCTCAGTTCTTCCCCTTTCCTGGAATGTTCTCCCTCCTATTCTTTTCCTGACTTGCTCCTTCAATTTGTTCAGATCTCAGCTTACATATCTCTTCCTTTCCCAAGCTCTGATTTCCCACCCCATCTTTCTCTATGACTTCGCTGTATTTTCTTTTCTTTTATAAGATTTGTTTTTCTGGTTACTATGTGTCTCTCCCCACAAGAATGTGGTTCATGATGGAAAGGGTCTTACCTGTTTTGTTTGTTGTATTCTCAGCACCTAGAAACAGTGCTTATTCCTAGCACATAGGTATTCAAAAAAGATTTGCTGAATGAATACATCTATTTATATACCAATGACTATTTCCTTAGTAAGTTACTATGTATATAATTACTGGGTCAAAGGATAAGAACATTTTTTTTTAGTATGTGTACTGCTGAAATGAGCATGATAGCAACATTTTAAGGCTTTCAGTAATATTTTCAAGTTGCCTTCCAGAAAGGTATACCAATCTACACTCCTAATAGCAATAGAAAGGAATGCCCATCTTAGTCATCTTTGCCAACATTAGACATAATAATAATAATGAAAAGACTTTGCTGCTTTGAATAATACAGAACAAAAGGCAGAGTTCTATGACATGTCCTGAAAGACACTTTACCAGGATGACATTGATCCATTGATTGCTGTAGTCTGCTTATGGTCTTTCACCCATTTACAAATTCATCTACATGTTTCAACAATGTGGTTACCCTATCCATGTTTCCCTATTGTATCCAAAGGGGTAATATGAGAGCAGCATCTGAAGGGCTGTCATAAAGACGAATGATGACTTTTACATAGCCAAGACCCACTGGGATGATTTATAGGACAGCATATTTCAGCTAAACAAAGGAGCACCTTTCTAACAGTTAGAGGCATACAATGGGCTACCCTGTGAGACTGTGAGCTTCCCCTTACTCTAGTCTTCAAGTAATCATCAACTAGATAAACATGTGGTAGTGGTAGTATAGACAAGTATGACACATGACAGATATAGTCATATGAAAGCCATGTACATGAGCTATAACTTCACCCTTGTCTCTCTTATTCCAGGAAGCAGATTAGAATGTTAGAGATTTTGACATAGTTATAACTGTAAATGTATGTGTGTCGCATCTGCTGGCAATCCACCAGCATGTCCCAAGAAGTAAATAGAAGGATTCTTTATGTAGAGTGAAAAACACAGCTGAAAGACCTCTGGGGATCCCTTCAGCCCATGGTTTCCTATGTGTACATAGGAAATCTTTGGGGAGCTTTTCTAAAATGCCAGGTTCTACCATTGTCCAATTAAATCAGAGTATCTGGGGGTGGGGTGCTAGGCTCTCTGTGTTTAGAGGCTCCCTTGGGGATTCCAATGTGCAGCTAGACTTGAGAACTTCTGCTTCTATAATTCAACTATTGTATTGTTTCTCTGAAGGAAAAGAGCTGATCAAATTTTATTTTAAGGAATACCATGCTAGGGATTAGAAGACTTGGGGTTTAGTTCTAAGCTTAATACGTGGCAGGAACTCGGACAAGTAACTTTATCTAAGTTCATCTCCAGTTTTTCATCAGTAAGGTACAGATAAGAATGTTTGTTCCCTTTTTTTCTGCCACAGGTGACTAATGAGAGTATTTTAAAAATGCTTACGGTGCTGTACTAACAATACCTGCATATTTTATCCTTTATGAGGTGCTTTTGCATATATTCCTTATTTTAATGTCTCAGATACCATATGCCATATAAAGGTAGCATTATTAAAACCCATTATACAACTTTGACTATTACTTTGATTTAAGGGATTAGTTCTAATCCCTCCATTGTATAGATAAGGACTCTGAGGCTCAGGGAGATTAAGTGACTTGGTCAAGGTCATTTAATGAACCAGTGGCAAACTCAACACTAGAATCTATGTCTATCTGGATTTTAAGCTGTTAGTTTTTCTACTATAACATATGACCTATCCCAAAGCATCTCCTTAGTACCAATAGGAAATGCTGCCACAGTCTCCTTTTCAGTAACCTAGTGATAACAGCAGCCATCTTCAGTGGGTCGAAGCAATAATAATAAAGATGGCCTTCATGAGTAGTAGCTAATGTGTCTATGAGCAGTGTGATCAAGAGCAGTCATAACATCCATGTAATTTGAGGTTGCTAAAAGAGAGAACTAAATTTTATGCCAACTTGCTCTCCTTAAAACCCAACTATATTTGTCTCCCAAATTATACAATCGGGGCAAAAGCCTAGGAAAGAATCTCTCTCACTGTTTTAGAAATAGGATTTATCATTCATAACATGTACCATTTACTTGCAATACTTGATATGCTTCAATATTTTCCTTTTTAAGTTATACCAACAGTACTATAATGAATATATGAAGCTTTTCTCAAGGACAAGTATATCCATCCACACTGGTGTCACATTTGGAAACTCCTTCCCAGAGGTTTTAGACCCTCTCCCATTTGTTTGTGTATACTTCTCAACTACGCCTCCTATTACTACACTAAAAGCTCATACTATCCACTGCAACCATAGTGGAGTGTCCATAAATGTTTGTCTAGTTAATGAATGAAAGATAACCATGTTCTGCCTCATTTTCTCTAGTGTCTCAACTCTCTGTTCTATCATCTTCAAGTCTTTGCAGCACACTATTCAGTATGCTAGAAATGTTTTCCTTGTTGCTCTCAAGAATTTATTTCCCTTTCCATCTTATCATGCAGCAATAGTCACCTGTTCTAATGGTATCTTCCTACTTCCTAATCTATACCATCTTTTTTTTTTCAGATTGAGGTTGGAACTCAGGGTCTACATCTTGAGCCACTCCACCAGCCCTTTTTGTGATGGGTATTTTTGAGATAGGGTCTCCCCAAGTATTTGCCCAGGCTGGCTTCGAACCATGATCCCTCTATCTTTGCCTCCTGAGTAGCTAGGATTATAGGTATGAGCTACTGGCACCCGACTATACCCTCTTAATATGGCTTTAAAAACCAAAAACCCCTCAGCCCATCTTCCTGAGATGAATATGCTGAGGTTCCAGTTATGCTTCTATTCTTTGCCTTCTTTCCTCATTAAATTATAAGCTTTCTGAGGCCACACATGAGCTCTCATCCCCACTAGGAGCATATGGTATGCTGTGTTCTTGATGACTCTGGCTGACCAAATAACACCACATGGTTGTCTATTCCTTCTGACTTGCTTTGCTCTGGTGTTTAGTTTTACAAGGCTCAGTACCCCATGTGGTGGGCTATCAACTAATCAAATCAATTAAGCTTCTAGGAAGCCAGCTAAGATAATCTGTGAACTGTTCTTTATAAATGGAATGTGGCTGCAGGGCACAGTTGGGGTAGTGGTGGTGAATTCTAGTGCCTAGTAAGTTAATGTTTCAACATAAAACATCCATGTTTGATAATTATGTAGCACTATCATTGTGTAAGTAAATAAAGTATGCGTTAAAGTTAAATTATTCCTAACTAGCCTGAATATGGTGTGTTTGATTTTAATATTTTTTAAAAATAATTCCCTTTGTCTCTTAGGAACAAAAACCACTCTAATAAGCAAGGAAGATAAAGTACCCACTGAGCTTCTAGTTTGAGTTTTTACTGACATGAACATAATATAGTAAAAACAAATGACTTAGAGTTAAGAAAATTCAATTTTAAGTCATGCCTGTCACTTGCTTTTATAACCCTGGGTAACGACATTTCCCTCCTGTAGGTCTGAAGTCTGTCAGATGCAAAAAATAAACACCTCACTAGTTTTGGTGATAAAAACATTACATATATAAGAATAGTTTGTAAAGTGCTATAAAAATATGAAGGACTGGTACGATCACTTTGGAATCAGCTTCCAGGAAATGGTATAGGACATTACCTATTTAGACTGGCAAAAGCCTGAAGAAACAGAATTAATTTGTACACCAGGCCTCTATGCTGGCCCCAGGTTGTACATGGAGCTGGCCCAACAAACCCCACTCCTTAGTGGAGTCATGCCTCTGAAAAGGATCCAAGTGCAGGGTACGGGCCAGCACATGCCTAGATTCAAAAATCTATCCCGCGCTGACAGTTAGCACTAATGAGAAGAACCCTTGACAAGGTCAAAGAGATGGCTCTTACCCCTTGGATGGTCTTCCTGGACACTTTAACTAATTTTTTTGGTTTCCATTCTTCATCATCCCCATCATCAGCATCAGCATCACCATCACTGTCACCATCCTCATGCTCATTCACAAAATGCTCTGCATAACATTTTAGATCCTTGATGTCCATGCTTTGCTCCAGGAACTTTTCTTTAACACGGGAAGGTTTTGGCTAAGAAAAAAAGTTTGAAGTGGTTATTTAATAAAAGTTAAAAAAATACATATGGCATCCTATCTTCCCAGTAGCTGTGCCAGCTATATTTTCAGAGTAGAGATTCCAGACATTTTAAATATACCCTACTTGGCTTTGCGAATCAGAAAAAATTCTGCTTTAGCCTTTGGCCTTGTAGAGTCTTTGAAAAGATAAAAACTGGAGGCTGATCAATCTGAGGGAGGAAGGGAGGATTCATGATATAATGAGATAATTATCTCTGGATGGACACAGCTCTTTTCTCCTGCTTCTCTTCAGTTGAGTTATTTAACTTGTGTGCATGGCCACAAGTCAACCTTCTGAAGAAGGAGAATGGCTATTTCTCTTAGGATTGTATTATGGCTTTATCTGGGACTCCAAGAAAAATTGAGATACTGGAATTTGGGAATTTTGACTCAGATTCTCATAAAAGGTGACTTTAGCATACTCAACCCAAACTTGGACTATGCAAAGGTATCATAGGCACTCATTTTACCTTAGGTGGCATATATTCAAAGGAAGAGTCTGGAGATTGGAGGCCATCCTTAGAAACATGAGGGTTCTGTCTGCTGGCTACTTGGAAGAGAGTAAGTTTCTGTTCAAAAAGAAGAGATAAAGTATATAATATAAGCAGCTTCTGGGAGTGTTCATGGCTGAATAACAATGATTCCAGACCCCATCTAGTTCCACTGTAAACCACAGTAAGGTTCAGTTTAGGCTTATAGTAGAGTAGGTTGAAAGAGTCTGTTTCTAAGATCAGTATTGGATTTGGAAAAGGGCATATTTCAAAAACTTGTGTTTATACCACTTCTAAAAGCACATGACTGGATCACATAGAAATTCAATGCACACCACACAAAAGTCAAGTCACCAAATTGATGGTTGCTCCCAAGTGCTGGCCTCGGTGCAACAGGGTCTTCCAGGGATTATCAAGTGGGTGGTAGGCTGTATTACCTGCTTGAGGATTTCATTCTCTTGGAGAAGCTGCTGATTTTGCTCACACACGTCTTGCATCTTCCTAAGCTCCTCATCCTATTTGCAGATAGTGAAGTGATAGGTGGGGTTATTTTGGGTACTACACATGGGTTACCAAACAACTGACATAGATGAAAACATACTGCTGCCAAGTTGCTGGCAGCAGATGATTTTTGCGCAGCAGGCATTGGGAACATAGAAAAATGTCTTATTCCCACCTCCTAGGTGCCTTGAATGCTACTTCTATTCCAATGCTCCCTGACCACACTAGTTAGAACCACAGGCTATCTGACAAGCCTTCCTTGTTCTTTTCCATATTTTAGCCTCATAGCCCCTATTTATAAGAGCATGCTGATTCAGAAATCCACAGGGTTAGCTCGGTTTCCTGAAGTCTATGAGTGCTTCTGTTCACCCTTGTCAGCATAGACCAGACAGTTTATTTGCTACTCTAACATGCCTGATTAAATCTCCAGGCACTCAAGTCAACTGGATTCACACACACAACCTTAACTAGTTTATGGGTTATGTCTTATGTGGGACATGCCAAGAAAGCATGAGAGGCTGCTGGTGTAAGAAAAAGATTCTAAGTTGGACTAAGATGGTGCTCCAACATGCTACTAAAGGGTGTGGTGTTCCTGGTCTCTGGAAGAAATTCAGACCCTAGGCATTTTACAAACATGTCAGGTCTCAGCTTAGCAGAATGAGCTCAGGAAGATATAAATCGAATGCCCCTAGGATTCTAAGTAACTACCAGAAGATTTCACTTCCTCAGTTCCTTAGAGCTCAGGGTTGATACAAAAGAACTAGGAGGCCTCAAAGTCTACTATGGAAAATATACATACTGCCATTTCAGTACCAAAAATTAGGTTATTCTGAGTGTGGCTACACTGTGATTATCCCTAACTGGATCAAATAGAGCCACAAAGCAGTAGAGGGTATCATTTGAAGCCTTGCTTTAATAGTTAATGACTTTCTGCTGTAAGTAAGTACAGTGGTCTAAATGAGACAGGATTCTCAGTCATGCACATGAAACCCATCTCTGGAGGCCTTTCCTGCCTTCTCATACCTGGCATTTCAGTCTGCTCAGCAGTTGCTGTTCTTTTTCACTAACTGACTCCTCCGGCTGCTTCTCTGCCATTTGGTTTTGCTGCAGCTGGCTGAGAAGGTACAGCACCTAGAGAAAGACACAACCCACTAGATGGTATCAAAGGAGCAAGAAGAAAAAGGAATTTTGACCTAGTTCAAGCAGTGATCCAAATGGCTTGTGATTTCGAGGTGAACTGTTGTCTGCTGCTCTCAGAGTTTGAACGAGTAAACATAGCAACAATATTTCTTGGGCACATTAATCTTGGGACTCAAATCAGAGGTTAAGAGCTGGTAGGTGTAGACAATTGACTTCTGTTCAAAAATTTGGAAAAGCCTTTGGATGTAAACTGTTATCCCCACTACTTTAAGACAAACAAGAAATGGCAGCAGTAGTTTGTGTCTCAGTAGAGCTTCTTGGCTTGCTGGAGTTTACCTTCTCTTGCTGCTGCTGATCCACTCTGGCTACCTCAGCTTTTAACTCTAGTTCTACCTCAGCAAAATGATTTCGCTCCTCGAACAGCATCTTCTGCATGTCAGCACAGCTGGCCTTGCTCTGTTTTAGGCTGCTTTCAAGCTTGCTGACCTGTATTTTGGAGGAGACCAGCTGGAAGGATAAAAGAAGATCATTTTATTTGAAGAATGACCTACCTTCCCCATTCATTAGTTAGGAAAATGTCAGCTTTCTGAAAATGGTCTGAGAAAAGTTCCTCTATGTCCAAGTTCATTATTACTTTTTCACGCCACATGGTATCTAACATTGAACAGTAACAACACTATTATTCTATTGCTAGGCCAAGAGCCCATATTTCTGCTGAGACATGTGTCTTACAGCTAGAAGCCACTGCTAAGATAATTTTAACTCTTGTTCTGTCTCAAGGCAGGAATAAACCTAAAACAGGTAATATCTAACAACTCCAAAATTCTGATATTTAAGGAGTTGTTCCTTAATTTTAACAAGAAATCCACAGGACACACCCTTATGGCCAATTCTGTCTCAGAATGTCTGTTCACATGTCAGAACTTGTTGACACATTAGCTGAAACTGTGGATCTGGCTCTTCATGCTAGATTGATATCCTGTGCTGGCCTACTTTACATTCACGACTAGCCCAGATGGCAAGCATCGTAAATACCAGTTTTCACAAGATTAATCAGGATTCCTCAGTAGAATAAATCTGCTAACCCAACACAAAAATGGATAAAGGGTAGTACTGCTTGAAATTGTGGATTCAATTTGCATGCTTGTCTTGAAGGAAAAATGCCTCAATCACCAGAGGTGATCAACTCTTATTCTTCTTGGACAATATAAGATGATACATTATTTTAAGGTCAGTAAAGATGGCTTTTCCTTAAAATAAATTTTTGTATGTCAAAATATGTTTAAATTTTCTCTTTTCTAGATTTTATCTCAAACTTTTTGAATGTACACCTCCTAGGTGTTTTAAAAAGTAATACAATATAATAGTTTACATTTAACTAGTAGCCCAGTATGGCATCCTGGTCTTTTCCTACTAACAGCTAACATTTATTGAGCCCTTGCTATATGCCAGGCATGACAAGTATCAATTTGTCAGTCATATTATGTTTATAAGTGACTGGACTGTATTTGTTTATAACCAACCTTTACCCACTAAACTCTCCACTGTTAGTGTCGCTGAGGTTTCTAGCATGAAGAGTAGCCAGAACACTATGACAGTAATCCAGGTATCTGATTGCAACCTACCCAGTCAGGCCCCTAATTATTGGTAGGAAGAGTGATGCTTACCTCTCCAACTAAATATTTCAAGGCACATTTGGCTTCCAGAATTGTAGCAATAGTTTCCCAGCGTTGTTTTGGCCTGTCTTCACTTTCTGCATCCAGAAGCTTTTGCTGTAGGTCAGCAATTTGAGCACTCCTTCAGGGAGAGAAAGGTGAGTCTTATTGTGAGCACTCTGATACCATGGAGAGGGGAAGAGCTCTGAGCAGAAACTTCAAAGAATTTTATGAATAGAACTATCAGTCAAATAATCAGTTAAATAATCCTTTAAATAATGATTAAGCTGGGTGCCAGTGGCTCACACCTGTAATCCTAACTACTCAAGAGGCAGAGATCAGGAGGATCATGGTTCAAAGCCAGCCCGGGGAAATAGTTCGCAAGACCCTATCTTGAAAAAATCCATCACAAAAAAGGGCTGGTGGAATGGCTCAAGGTGTAGGCCCTGAGTTCAAACCCCAGTACTGCAAAAAAAAAAAAAAAGACTGAGTCATCTGGTTAGAATTTTACATGTATCTCAAGACCTATTACAAGAGATTATTCAAATTTTTAACTTTTATTAAATACTGGTTAAAATAAAATGGGTCATATATAGTGGGACTTGGAAAGATCTATTATAATGAGGCTTCTGTTGTAGTGGATTGAATGTAATATGACTTGGTCATCAAGTTATAGAAACTCTCTGTGGTCCACCCATGCAAGGGTAAGATTTAAGTGGAGACCAGAAGGAAAAATCTCAAAAGAACAAACAGGTGGATGCTTTTTGCTAGATCAACTACCAAATTGTCACCTATGATTGGTTGTTGTGAGAGGTTATCTTGAAGTACCTGCTACAGGATTGAGAAGTTTCTAAGACTAGATAGCCTAACCCTGGTCATAGCTTCCAGAATGTTCTGATCAAACATGGCCTAGATCAAAGTCTACACACTTATTTCAATTTTGTTAATGGCTTCCTTCTCAAACTGCTGTGTCTAGTGACAGGGAGAATACAAGCATTTGCTTAACATGTATCACTATGTTAGGTACTTATAAGGAAGATGGGTACAAAAGTAACCTAAGGTAGTAGTTACCAAATTTTGGGGTCATAGGACACCTTCATATTTAAAAAAACTGAGGATATCTAAGAAATTCTGTTCACATGTTATACCTGCAGATATTTATAGTATTATAAATTAAAACTGAGAAAAATTAAATATTAATTCACCTAAAATTACAAATCTATTCTACACAAAAATGACTTAGTGAGAGGAAGAAGATGATTTTACATTTGTGCAAATCTCTGTAGTATCTGGCTTAACAGAAGACAATTGGATTCTTCCATCTCCCTCTGCACTCATTGTGGCAGTTGTTCCAGTTGCTGTAAATGAACACAATCTGGCCACATTATATATAATTTGAAAAGGGAGAAGTATTAGTGGACTTTTCATATAAATGTGGGCATTATTCTTTAAGCCTACACTGAAGCTCAATGAGTGGTAGTTACTTAAAGGTCAGTTGCCATGTAGAATCTGAAACTATTATTATTTTTGGCTTTTATTTATTTTTTAAAATTAAACTATTTCAACTGATACATTAAAACATAAAACCTGTGTGGATCAATAAGTTACCATGTGATGTTTCAATATATGTATGCATTGTATAATGTTTAATTCAGGTTAAACACATCTCCTCAAACATTTGTCATTTCTTTATGGTGAAAACATTCTAGCTTTTTGTTACCTACAGTTATACCACTGTGCAATAATAACAAATCAGAAATTCTTATTCCTATTTAACTGTAACTTAGTACCCACTGATCAACTGAAACTATTATAATTAACTTTTTATACTTGGTTATATTAAAACCCTTATGATGAGTTAATTTTTCCCTGTGAATTTACAGTACATAAATTACGTCCATGTATATGGGAGTGTGTGTTTAAAGCATATATAAAATATATAGTTTCATAAACATCAGGACAGATGTCTTTTGACATAATTTGCATTAGAAACAACATACAAATATGTTAAACAGCTGAAGATTAGGCTGTCTTTGAACTTCACCAGTGATTAACTTTTTTTTTTTTTTTTTTGGTGCTCATGGGGTTTGAACTCAGAGCCTCACTGTGCTAGGCAGGCACTCTACTGCTTGAGCCACTCCATCAGCCCTATATTTGTGTTGGGTATTTCTGAGATAGGGTCTTGAGAACTATTTGCCTGGGCTGGCTTTGAACCTTGATCCTCCAGATCTCTGTCTCCTGAATACCTAGGAGTACAGGAGTGAGCCACTGGAGTCCGGCAACATGATTGTCTTTAGGGAAATTATGAGTCCATTGCTTAAGTAAAGGTGTGAGAAAGTAGGAAGTGAAGGTGTAAATGAGTTGGCCAGGCCAGGGTACAAGCAAATAGTCGATGCCCTCGTTCAGGTTCCATGTGCTCGGAGCTAAAATAGAGATTACTATACAAGGGACAAAGTGAAGTCGGAGTCTTTGGGGGAAGAATCGAGAAATTTGATTTCAATGGCTGAGAGCTGGGGATAAGGACCAAAGATTAGGAACAAATGAGGACGACTGTGAGCAATCACTACGAATAATTATTCAGTTTGGGATGGTAATCGCAAGGCTGTTAATTGGTTTTGAATGGCTTGAAATATAAATGGATCCAAGTTGTTTCCATCACATTTGTATTTGTATCAGAAACAAACCAACCTAACCCATTTTTTAAATCTTGCAGTCTGAATTGATATTTTACCCATACACAATTATCCAACATATCTTTTTCCAACATATCGTTTTTTTTGGTGATGCTGGGGTTTGAACTCAGGGTCTCATGCTTGCTACTTAAACCACGTCCTCAGTCCTTTTTTTGTTTGTTATTTTTGTAGTCTTGTATTTTTGTCTGGTGCTGGCCTTGAACTATGATTCTCCTACCTATGCCTCCCATGTAGTTGGGATTATAGTTGTGAACCATCACACTCAGCTTGTTTGTTGAGATGGGGTCTTGCTAACCTGTGCCTGGGCTGGCCTCAAACCATTATGCTCCTGATCTCTTCCCCCCAAATAGCTGTAACATGTTATTTTGACAATATTAGTCCATGGAGTCATGCCAATCCTCCAAATGTTAACATCTTATTATATATTTTAAAAATTATAATATTATTATATATTTTATTTAATTATATTTATTTTAAAATATATTATTTAAATATTAAATATTTATTAAACATTAGACATATTATTTAAATATTAAATTATATTTAATTTATAGTTAATTTAATTAATACATAATATTGTTATATATTTTAAAAATAGGGCTGGGGATGTAGCTTAGTGGTAGAGCACTTCCCTAGTAAGACCCTGGATTTAATCTCCAATATCATAAGAAAAAGAAATCACATCTATAAATACCATTACTGGTCTAATCAGAAAAGTTACAAAAAACTGTTAAGTTTATGGTAGAAAATACAAGTTTTTCAAAATTCTAAGTTTCGCTTGAAAGCTCAACGTTTTCTTTGGTAACAAATATTTGTCAGTTGTTTTTCATCATACCAGTTATTAAAAAGATATGAGGATGAGGGACAAGATTTCATAAAATTAACAAATGTCACAGCTTTATCAAAATCACTCTTAATTTAAAAATCTTAAGTGGAGGCCAGGCAGTGGTGTTATGCACAATGACTGCTGGTTTACGTTGGTGCCATTGCTTTCATTCAGCCTAGGGTTTTGTCCATTATTGTTTTTGCATTATCAGTGCAAATACAAACATAGTAAAATGGCAAATAACGTCTTACTATTATTATGAAAATACTTTTGCCCATTGAGACTCCCTAATAGGGTCTTGAAGATTTCTAGAGGTCAGCAGATCGGACTTTGAGAAATCGGGTCTAATGTGTAGTCCTTTTCTTCAATAAGCTTATATAATCTGTCTTTAGACTGACAAAACTAATAAACGTAAAACAAATACTAAAAACAAAAATAAAATATGTCATCTGTGCCACATAACTGAGTACCATGAGTTCTGAAGGGGTTAGAAAAAAGGAAGATTAGTGAGGGATGAAGAGTGGGAAGGCTTCTAGAAGAGGCAACCACCTATCATATGACCTTTATTATTTTTTCTGACAATTTGTGTCCCTTAACTATTTCAGATTTTAAGTCTTATCAACTTTAGGAAAATTTTTTGATTGAACCCACCCTAGGGTAATTCCTTCTACTTGGCACCTGCACTATGTTTGCCTTCTGGTTGATGTGGTGTGCATGTGAGTGTTTGACGGCCAGTCCTGATTTTTGGCTTTTGCTAGTTTTTGTGGTGTAAATACTCTCATCATAACCAATTATGAGCTATCAATAGTTCACCACATTCTTGACATTTTAACAAATGATTCCAGCATATCCCTGTGAGTAATTATACCATGTCTACTTGACCACAGGGATAACATTGTTTACTCTTTCTGTATATCCAAACTGTATCCATGCACAAAGCAGGAACTATAGGTGTATCTAAAGATAAACAACTAGCATGTACTGCTATCACCAAATTAAATGATTTCCAAGGTCTTCTGGACAATAAAATTCTATTATCCTAAGACACTATAAAATCTCTGTCAAAGTTCTATTCCTTCCAGATTTCACAAACTGCTTAAAAGATAGTAACAATGACTAGAGAGGCTGGATAGCATAATTTCTGGTATTAGACCTAGGAGGGAAGAGAGAACATTTACTTATGATATGCCAAGTACTGCTGTGTACAACATAATTTACTAATTTCGTTTAATGGTCATGATAACTTTACTTATACATTATACTACATTATATCCGTCTTGGGAGCTAGAGATGTGGCTCAAATGGTAGAATGCTTGCCCTGCAAGCACAAGGCCCTTAGTTGAAACCCCACTACTGCCAAACAACAATAGCAAACACCCCAGTATATCTATTTTGCCGATGATGTTTAAAGTTATTCTTCCATGCTGTTGCTCTTCTGTAATCCTATCTTGGGTTACTCTAAAATTCTGGGTTTTTTTTGAGACAGGGTCTTGCTATGTGGTCCAGGCTGGCCTCAAATATGGGATCCTCTTTCCTTAACCTCCTAAGTGCTGGAATTACAGGTATGTGGCACCATGCCTGGCTTAACATTCTGTTCTTACTTCTGTATTTCAGATCATTTGCTACATAACAATCATAGTACAAAGACCATAGGCTTTGGAATTAGTTAAGAATGGGTTTTGAGCCAGGTGTTGGTGGCTCAAGTCTATAATCCTTGTTATGTGGGAGGTAGAGATTAGGAGGATCATGGTTAGAGGTCAGCCTGGGCAGGCAAAAAGTTTACAAGATACCATTTCAACCAATAGTTGGTGGCATGCACTTGTCATTCCTGCTACATGGAAAGCTGAGATTGGGAGGATTGAAGTTCCAGGCTAGCATAGGCAAAAAGCTTTCAAGACTCTGTTTCCACAGAAAAGGTTGGTGTGGTGGTGCATGCCTGCATCCTAGCTACAGTGGGCAGCATCTATCTATAAAGCAGATCATGGTCCAAGCTGGTCTGGGCAAAAAAGCAAGATCCTATCTCAAAAAATAGCCAGAGCAAGGGCTGGCAGAGTGGCTCAAGTGGTAGAGTACCTGTCTAGTAAGCGTGAGGTACTGATTTCCAGCCCCAGTACTGTCCCCCACCTAAAATAGCCAGAGTACAAAGGCTGGAGGCATAGCTCAAGTGGTAGATCACCTGACTAGCAAGTGTGAAGTCCTGAGTTCAAACCCTAGTACCACCAAAAAAAGAAATGGGTTTTAATTCCTAGCTCTGTTGTATTAGCTAATCTATACCTCTGGCAAATTTCTTAAACTCTCTAACTTCATTTTAAATTTCTAAGACAAGAAGAATGGTACTTTACAGGGTATCAGAAGGACTGAATGAAAAAATGTATCTAACATGTCTAGCACAGTATCTGTTCAAAATATGGTTACTTTTTCTTGTTTTTCTAGCATTTACAAAGCTTTTGTATAACGAGCTTTGGAATCGCTAGATTGAGAGGTTCTATTTTTGATTCCAGGCATAAATTTCTATGCCTTAGAAATAGTCCCATTACCTGAGTTCCATTTCAGTCTCTAGGCTTTCAATCTGCTTTGTAATAGAATCCTCTGACTCCGCAACTTGACCACGCACTTCATCACGTGAGAATGTGCGCCTCTGTAAAGAAGAACAGTGGGCATGAAGGTGAAGTTTAAAAGGCGAGTAATCCTGCAGAGGAGTGAGAACTTCTGGCGAATTCAGAGCCTGATTCATAGCGATACTCACCCGGAGTTTAGGAGGCGGATTTTCCCCAGACTCCTTTTTTTCTTTGAGCTGGGCCACATCTTGCGCCAGGATCTTTCTGTCCTCAAGAAGGTCATTCAGATGGCGTTTGGCTTCCTCAGTACTGACCATAACCTCAATTTCATTTCCAAGCCAATTCTAGAAAACAGTGATTTCTGAGTGGAGGATGAAGAATCATTCATTGGTCAATAGGCTAGATTCAGCTCTAAACTTAATTTCTTTTGGATCAGAGCCCAGTAAATGAGATCTCCATTTGTACCAATATTCACCAAAAATGCTAGTATCTTTTTTTTTTGGACGGGGGGTGCATTATTGAGTTTTGAACTTAGGTCATTGTGCTTGCTAAGCAGGTGTGCTACCACTTGAGCCACACCTCCAGGCCTTTTTGCTCTGGTTATTTTGGAGATAGGGTCTTGCTCTGCCCTAGGTTGCTTTGGACCATGATCCTCTTATTTTACGTTTCCCACCATAGCTGGGATGACAGGTATGTACCATCACACCCAGCTTTTTTCCATTGAGGTGGGGGTATCTCATGAACCTCTTTGTCTGCAGCCTGGCTTAGACCCACAATCCTCCTGATCTTAGCCTCCTATGTAGCTTGGGATGAGAGGTGCATGCCGCTGTGCCCAGTTATTAGTTGAAATGGGTCTCAGGGACATTTTACCTGGGCTGGCCTTAAACTATGATCCTCCTGATTATAGGTGTGGCCACTGGTACCTGGCTGCCAGTATCTCTTCAAGAGTCCTTATCAGCAATATCCCAAAAGGTCACAAAAAAGAGTCTTTCTACAGACAACCTTTCTCCAGATACCTTACTATTTTTAAGTGACCTGTCTTTACTTTCTCCATTTTTCTCCTTAACATTTGTTCTTTGCCTTTAGTCACGACATAGAAGTCTATTATATATAAAAAATATATAACCACCCTTTACTTTTTGGTGGTAATGGGGATTAAACTCAGGGTTTCTGAAACCACCTGAGCCATGCCATAGTCCTTTTGCTTTTAGTTTGTTTCTCAGATAGGGTATAGTACTTTTTGCCAGAGCTGGCCTTGGATGGTGATTTTCCTACCTCTAACTGTGGAGTAGCTGAGATTGTAGGTGTGCATTACCATGCCTGGTCTAGATATTCATTCTTTTTAAAAAAAGATCTTGTCAGTTAATTAATTACTTAATTATTCAGTACTGGGGTTTGAACTCAAGGTTTTGTGCTTGCTAGGCAGGCGCTCTACCACTTGAGCCATGCTTCCAACCTAGATATCCTTTTTAGGTTTTTTCTTTCTCTCTCTTTTTTTTGGTGGTACTGGGGTTTGAACTCAGGGCCTCATGGAGGTGCTCTACCACTTGAGCCACTCCACCAGTCCTTTTTTTGTGTTGGGTATTTTTGAGATAGGGTCTCCCAAACTAGTTGCCTGGGCTGGCCTTGAACCGAGATCCTCCTGATCTGCCTCCTGAGTAGCTAGGATTACAGGCAAGAGCTACTAGTACCTGGCTTAGATACCCATTCCCACTGGTTAAAGTAGATGGATGGGAATTTTAAGAAAAAAAAACATAGTTCACTAAGTTCACTTAAAAACACTAAACAAGCAAACAAAACAAAACACCAGTAAGCATTTTTGCTTTTGATTAAGATATACCATACTAAGAGGAATCAAAAGAAAGCTAGAGTGGGTATGTTAATATCAGGTAAACTAGAATACTACCAGGGATAAAAAGGATTATTTCATCAAGGTAAAGGAGTCAACTGCTCTAAGGAGAACATAATCCTCAATGTTGATAACCCTAAATCACCAAACTCTGTGAAACAACATCATATGTAAGTCAACAAAGAAGATGGCAGAACCAATTATATTCTGTCTATAAGAACCATACTCTAAAAATGAAGGCACAAATAAATTAAAAGAATCAGGAGGGCAGGGAAAGATGGTAGATTAGAATATTCCTCTATGTGATTCCATGAATAAGTCAGGGTAACAAAGGACAGACTTTATTCTGAAGAGAGAAAGAACGTCAGCAATCGCAAAAGAGGTGACAGGACAGTTAAATAGCACAGAGAAACAGGTGACACAGAGGAATGTAGCAAATAGCTTGAAGTTTTGAAGTTCTAACCCTGGTTCCTGGCTGGGCAGTGTGGTGGGGGGGAGGGAACTGAAACCACAACCATACCCACAAGGCAAGCCAGCCAAACCTGGTGACAAGAGACTAGCAGACCATGTCACAAGTAAGCACAGATTTCCCAAAAGCCTTAAATCCAGTGTAGATTTCTGGTAAGACAGTGACTCCTCCTGAGTGACAGGCTAGCATTGGAAGAGAAAGACATACTGTCACTTCCCATATCTCAGAGAGTTATAATAAGCTGGTCTTGAGATGAAGCCTGTTGTTTAAAACTAAACTACTCAGCTTAGGGAGCCTGGGGACACCTTGCCACAGTGTCTGGGTGAGAGATAGTCATGAGAGATGGTCATGGAGAGGGGAGTGCCTGACACAGACCCACTGAGAAGTTCAAGCAATAGGGAACTCAGGCAGTGACAGGCACATTGGTCAGTGGCCCCACCGTCCCTGGTGAGGGGAGGTTCCATCACCTGAGGATCACTGCAGAACAGAGCTCTGAGCCATTGGCTGGTGGAGTGTTTGGCCTCTGGGAGCTGCCTCCTGGCTGTGTGTCCTTTACTGTTGTGTGGGACCTACAGCCCAGAGCCCAGGTCCTGTAGACTACTCACTTTCTGTAGGCTGCTCCCTCTCAAAGAGCAGTTAATAGCTGGGCAGAGTCTGAAAGCACCAAGACCCCCAGGCAAATTGCCTGATTCCTGTGGTTCTCCCTTTCTAGTGCAGAACTCAGTCCTCTATTTGCTCACCCCACTCTCCAACACATTTGGGGGACACCCTTAAGCTTGGATGCTTGCTGCCACTGGGGGCACAAAGTGACAGATCTATGGAGTGAGTGGGAACCTGCCTGGGCCACAGGCTGAAAAGCTCCTTGCAGCCAGCAGCAGCTGCCCAGACCAAAGAAGGGAAGCTTCTAAAGCTGAAGACTGCAGCTGACCCTTGACCAGCCTTGCCCTCAGCCCACAAACAGCAACAACCTGCACAATAGGAACTGTAAGAGACTCAGCTAGTTTGTTTCTGAGTGGTCTTGGGGATCAGGCTTGGTGTCCTTAATGTGTGTGAATATTCGGCTGCTAAGCTACACCCCCAGTCCAGTGGAGAGAAACTGAACCTCAATCCAGGCATAGGGGTGTGGCTCAAGTGGTAGAGTGCCTGACTAGCAAGCACAAAGTCCTCAGTTCAAAGCCCAGAACCACCAAAAAATTTAAAAAATAAAAGGCTTCTGCACAGCAAGCGAAATAATAAACAGAACACAGAGACAAGTCTTTGCCAGAAATTCATCTTATAGGAGATTAAATATCCTTCATATATAAAGAACTAAAAAAAGCAAAGAATCCAATCAATATATGTATAAATGAAGTGAACAGTTTTGAAATAAAAAGTACGAGTGGCCAATGAACACATGAAGAACTGTTCAACATCCTTAACCGTAAAAGAAATGCAAATCAACACTGCACTCAGATTTCACTTCACCCAAGGCAGAATGGCATCAAAACAAACAACAATTGCTGGCGAAGATGTGAGGGGAAAGAAACTTCTAGTGGGAACATAATTAGTCCAGCCACTATGGAAATCAATATGGGAGTTCCTCAAAAAATTAAAAATAGAACTCTGATGTCATCCATCCATAACACTTCTGGGTGAATACCCCAAAGAGTCAAAGTCAGCCTAGCATAGACAAATCTATATACGCATGTTTATTGTGGCACTATCCACAATAGCCAAAATACGGAATCAGCCTAGGTGCCCATCAATGGATGAATGATAAAGAAAATGTGTTCTGTATATACATACACAATAGTTTACTCAGCCATTAAGAAGAATGAATTTATGTCATCTGAAGGAAAATAGATGGAACTGGAGATCATCATGTTAAGCAAAGTAAGACAGACCCACAAAGACAAGTATTTCATGTTCTCTCTTATTTGTGGAAGCTAGGGTAAAACCAAACAAAACAAAGCCATGAAAGTAAAAGCCACAAAGGAGGTGGAAAAGAAAGGGGAAAGGGGGAGGGAGGGAGGGAGGAGGAGGAGGAGGAGGAGGAGGAGGAGGAGGAGGAGGAGGAGGAGGAGGAGATTTTAGAAAGAGTAATAGAGGGGGTGAATATAAACAAAGTGTATTATCTATATGCATGGAAAGTTAGGATGAAACCTCTTACTGTGTACAATTTAATAAACACCAATAAAAAGAGGGAAAAGGTAAAAAATTACCACACTAACACTAATTCAAAGCAAGTTGTAGGGGCTCTATTAATATCAGAAAATGTAGATTTTAAACCCGGGCATGCCAAAACACCAAAAATCGTATGTTCTCCCTCATATGCGGCCATTAGATCAAGGGTAAACACAACAAGGGGATTGGACTTTGAGCACATGATAAAGCGAGAACACACAAGGAAGGTATGAGGATAGGTAAGACACCTAAAAAACTAGCTAGCATTTATTGCCCTCAATGCAGAGAAACTAAAGCAGATACTTTAAAGCAACTGAGGCCAATAGGAGAAGGGGACAAGGAACTAGAGAAAAGGTTAGATCAAGAAGAATTAACCTAGAAGGTAACACACATGCACAGGAAATCAATGTGAGTCAACTCCCTGTATAGCTATCCTTATCTCAACTAGCAAAAACCCTTGGTCTTTCCTATAATTGCTTATACTCTCTCTTCAACAAAATTAGAGATAAGGGCAAAATAATTTCTGCCTGGTAGCAAGGGGGTTGGGGGGAGAGGGAGGGAGTGGGGGGGAGGGTAAGGGAGGGGACTTGGGGGGGAGGGGGGAGAAATGACCCAAACATTGTATGCACATATGAATAAAGCTGGGCATGGTAGTGCAGGTCTATAATCCCAGCACTCAGAGGCTGGGGCAAGAGGATTATTGAGTTTGAGGCCAGTTTGGGCTATATAGACTCTGTGTCTTAAAAAATGAAACAAAAACAACAAAAAAGAGAAAAAGTAAAGTGGGGGGGAGTCAATTAATAATAGACTTCAATAATAGAGCTTCCAATAATAGAGCTTCAAATTACATGAAGAAAAAGCAGAAGGATCTATAAGGAAATACAGATGGATCCATAATTATAGCTGGAGGCACTGTTCTCATCCCTCAGTAAGTGGCAGCACAAGCAGCTGGAAATCCAGCAAGGACAGGGTAGAAGCAAAGAGCACAACCAAACTGACATGATTTACATTTATAGAACACTCTATCCAATAACAGCAGAATACACATTCTTCTCAAGTACATGTAGAATATTTATCAAAACTGACCATATTCTGGGCTATAAAATAAATCTCAATATGTTCAAAAGGGTTCAAGTTATACAAAGTATGTTATCTGACTATGATAGAATAAAACTGGAAATTAATAACAATACTTGAAAAAGTCCCCAAATATTTGGAAACTCAGTAATACATTTCTAAATAACCCATGGGTCAAATAGGAAATTAACAGGGGAATTAGGATGTATAATTTTGTGGTTTTTAAAAAAAAACTATTCTTGGCAGTACTTGGGTTTGAACTTAGGACCTTGTGCTTGCTACACAGGCACTCTACCACCCTGAGCAACACCCCCAATCCCAGAATGTATTTTGAATTATATGAAAATATAATATTAACAAAATTTGTAGGATGCCATTATAAGGGGAATTCTAGCATTAAATGCATGTATTAGAAAAGAAAGAATGCAAACTGGCAAGGTAGCTCAAGCCTGTGGAGATCCAGAGGATCATGTTTCAAGGCCAGCCCAGCAAGAAGTTCCCCAGGGTGTGTGGGTGTGGTGGCACCCACCTGTCATCCCAGATATGGGAAAGCACAAATCAGTGAATCTTTGTCCTGGCTGGCCTGGTTATAAAGGCCCTATCTTAAAAATAACCAATGCAAAAAGGGCTGTTGGCAAGACTCAAGTGGTAGAGTGTCATGCCTACCTAGCAAGGGCAAGACCCTGAGTTCAACCCCCAGTATTGCCTACCCTCTCCCCCACTCAAAAAAAGAATGCAAATCAATGACCTCAGCTTCTTCCTTAAGAAACTTAGAAAGGGCTGGGCGCTGGTGGCTCACACCGTTTAATCCTAGCTACTCAGGAGGCAGAGATCAGGTGGATCTTAGTTCGAAGCCAGCCTAGGCAAACAGTTCGAGAGAACCTATCTGGAAAAAAATGTATCACAAAAAAAGGGCTGGTGGAGTGACTCAGGTGTAGGCCCTGAGTTCAAGCCTCAGTATTGCCAAAAAAAAAGAAATCGAGGCCTGCCTGAGCTACATATAGTGAGACTGATCAGCCAGACTGATCAGGAAGAAGGAGAAAACTAGCAAAATATCACTAACAGGAATGAGACAGATGACAAAACTACAGATTTTACAGCTATTAGAAGGATAATAAAGGAATATGATGAATGCCTTTATGACAATAAATTTGACAATTTAGATGCAATGATGAGTTCCTTGAAACACACAAACTACCCAAGCTCATTCAAGAAGAAACACATAATCTGAACAACCGGAGAGAAATTTTTGAAGTTGAATTCAGTTAACACCCTTCTTTCAAAAAGTAAAAGCAAACAAGCCAAGGAAAAACTCTCTAGGCCCAGATCATTTTACTGGTGAATTCTGTCAAACTTTTAAAGAAGAAACAGTATTAATTCCATACAAAGTCTCTAGACAACTAAATGGGAAAGGGTACTTCCATTCTCAATTGACAAGGCCAGCATTACCTTGATTCCAAAATTAAAGACATTATAAGAAAACTAGAATCTCTCATAAACATAGATGTGAATTTAAAAAAATATCTATTTTATATATAGATGCTCCTCAACATATAATGGAGTTATATCCAAAAAATCCAAATTCATCGTAAGCTGAAAATGTATGTAATATACCTAATGTACTGAGTATCACAGCTAAGCCATGTCTACCTTAAGGGTGCTCAGAACATGACATTAGCTCACAGTTGGGCAAAATTACCTAATGAAAAAGTCTATTTTTTGAAAAGTCTATTTTATAATAAAGTGTTGAAGATCTTTTGAAATTTATTGAATACTATACTGAAAATGAAAAACAAGATGCATAGGTATAGGAGACAAAGATGGGTATTTTGTGAGCATGATGGGACGTGAAAACATATAATACCACATCTAAAAACTGCTAGCCACACAGCATAGTAGAGCATTGGCTGTTTACCCTCAGGATCACAGGGCTGCTGGGAGCTATGTCTCCTTGCTGCTACCCAGAATCACACAAAAGTATTCTGCTGCACGTTGCTAGCCTGGGAAAAGATCAAAATCCAAAATTTGAAGTAGTTTGTAATGAATGTATATCATTTTCACAATACTCTAAAGTCAAAAAATCCTAAGTAGAGCCAGGAAGTATCTATCTGTATTGCTGAGTTCAACAATATACAGGAAGAGTAATATATCATGATCAAAGGGAGTTTATCAAAGAAATGCAAGGCTGGCTCTACATTTGAACATCATTCCAAGTAATTCACCAAATCAACAAATTAGAGACAGTGAGCATTTGACAAAATTTAACATCTGTTCATGATAAAACTTACAGCAAACTAAAAATAGATACGAATTTCCTCAACTTCAAGGGCATCTATGAAAAAACTGCGGCCAACATCATACTTAATGGCTAGAGACTGAATACTTTCTCCATAAGATTAGGAATAACAGAAGAAGGCCTGCTTTTACCACCCCCATACAACACGATTGTCTACATGGAAAATCCCAAAGAACCTACTAAAAAAAATCAGTAATTAATAAGTCATATGATGAAATTAATGCGCATTAATCAATTGTATTTTTATATACCAGCTCTGAGCAGCTAGATAAACAATTTGGAAGTTTCTCATAAAGTTAAGTACATGACCCAGCAGTGAAATAATTACTTATGTTTATTTAAAAAATGCGCATGTGAATTTTTTAGTAAGAGCTTTATTCGTGTGATGGTTAATTTTAGGTGCCAACTTAACTGGATTAAGGGATACGTAGAGAACATTTAAAAGGACTGCTTCTGGGTGTTTCTGTGAAGGTCTTTCAGAGGAGACTGGCATGTAAGTAGGTGGCATCCAAATAGCTGGGGTCCCAGACAGAACAGTAATGGCAGAGGAAGGGAGCTCTTTCCTGGAGCTGGCACACTTCTCCTGACTTTGAATGTGAGAACTCCAGGCTCTCTGGCCTTTGGTCACCAGGACTTACACATCAGTAGCTCCTCAGGTTCTCAGACCTTTGACCTCAGACTGAAGAATTATGCACGCCATTGGCTTCCCTGGTTCTGAAGTCATCACACTTGGACTGAGTCATGCTACTGGCATCCCTGGGTCTCCAGCTTGAAGATGATCTGTTGTGGGACTTCTTGGCCTCCATACTCATGTGAACCAATTCCCCTAATAAATCCCCTTTCATTGTGCTTATATTTAGCCTATTGGTTCCATCCTTCTGGAAAACCCTAATATAATTCATAATTGCCAAAAAAACTGAGTAAAAAAATCCTAAGATATCTTTCAATAGGTGAATGGATAAACAAACTGTAGTACATGTGTACAGTGGAATATTAAACAAATAAATAACTAAAGCACAAACTACTGATACAAATAACAGCACGGATGATCTCAAATGCATTATGCTAAGTGAAAGAAGCCACATTTTGTTTCTATTTATGATACCAATGCAAAAAAAACCCAGTAGTAACAGAAATACAGATCAGTATTTGATAAGGGCTAAGTGTGTGACAGAAGTTGACTACAAAGTGGAAAAGAGGACTTTTTTGAAATAAGAGAACAATTGTAGGGCTGGGGATGTAGCTCAGTGATAGAGCACTTGCCTACCTGCCTAGCATGTTTAAATTGCGCGCATGAGAGAGAGAGAGAGAGAGAGAGAGAGAGAGAGAGAGAGAGAGAGAGAGAGAGACAAAGCAAGAGACACACAGAGAGAAACTTAGAGAGAGACAGACAGGAAAGAGGGGAACTATTCTTTATTTTGATTGTGGTGGTATTACAACTTTACACACTATCAAAAGTAACAAACGGGTAAAGTTTACTATATGTAAGAATAAGAGAAACTGCCATACTAACAGACTAAGAAATAAGCAATAAGTCCATTTTAATAATACAGGAAATATTTCTGAAAAAAACCCCAACATCAATCCATGATAAAAACTTAGGTAGAAAGTTCTTCAACCTGATAAAGGATATCCAAAAGATCTATAGCTAACATCATACTTAATGGTGAGAGGCTGAATCTTTTCTCTCTAAGATTAGGAACAAGGCATCTATTCTATTCAATAACGTATTAGAAGTTTTGGCAAGTGCAATAAGGTAAGACAAACTGTTTTTTTAAAAATGCACAGCAGAGAAAAAGAAAAAAAATTGTTTCTATTTGCAGATGACATGAGTGCCTATGTAGAAAATCCTAAGTACTCTACCAAAAATGAGAACTGCTGGGTGCTGGTGGCTCATGCCTATAATCCTAGTACCTGGGAGCAGAGATCAGGAGGATTGCGGTTAGAGGCCAGCTCAGGCAAAAGAAAGTGAAACCCCATCTCGAAAAATAACCAGAACAAAAAGGGGCTGGTGGAGTGGCTCTAGTGGTAGAGCACCTTCCTAGAAAGCATGAGGCCCTGAGTTCAAACCCCACCACTGCCAAAAAACAAAAAGAGAGGACCAACAAGTGTATCCAAATAAATTAAAATGTAAATTAAGTACTATTTCCAGTATCATAAAAATATGAAATATTTAGGGATATGTTTGACAAAAGATATATAACACTTGTACTCTGAAACCAAAATATTGCTGAGAGAAAGTTTTAATTGATATACCGTATTAATGGATATACCACACTGATGGATCAAAAGATTCAATATTCTTAAGATAAGTTAATTTTCTTCAAATTTATCTATAAATTCTATGCCATCCTAATCAGATTCTAGGAAGGCTTTTTTGAATAAATTTATAAGCTAATTCTAAAGTTTATATGGAAATGCAGAGGAACACTTCTAACCATCTGATTTCGGGACATGAAAACATTTGTAGAATAAAAGTAGACATATAGATTGGTGGAACAGAATCTAGAAATAAGATAAATGAACATTTGATTTTTACAGGTATCATGTCAAATGAATCATATTCCTACAAATAAATCCTAAAATATATAACTTTTAGAAGAAAACTTAGGAGGGAATCTTAGAAACCATGGGTTTAGCAAAGATTAATAAGACAAAAACCATAAAGTATCAAAACTTCAATTGATTGGATGGCACCAAAGGGAGAAAATATCTGTAAAGCACATAAGTTCTCTGTTGGAGATATCTAGAATATATAAAGAATTCTAACTTGACAAGAAAAAAGACAATCAAATTAAAAATAGGGAAAGATTTGGACATACTGCACGAAATAAAATATACAGATGGCAAATAATAAGCACATGGAAAAATCAGCATCATTAGTCATTAGCAAAATGGACACAACAATGAGGTACTACTACTTACCCACTAGAATAGGTAAAATTTAAAAGATTTACCATGCTGAGTACTGGTGAGAATACTTAGTGCAGCAACTAGAACACTCATACATTGCTGGTAGAAATGTAAAAAGTATACCCACTTTGGAAAACAGTTGCTTAAAAGTTAAAACATATACCTATCACATGAGAAAGCCATTCTAGTCTTAGCTGTCTACTAAAAAGTGATGTAACACATATGTATAAAAACTTGTATGTAAATGCTCAGTACCATAATTGTAACCTCCAAAAAACTGGAAATGAGTCAAATGTTCATCAACAGGTGAAGCAAGTCAACAGACAAGCAAGTATGACATATTCATACAACGAATGGGATGTCACATAGCAATAGAAGTAATGATACATGTAACAAGAACAAGATGAATCTCAAAATAATTATGCTGAATAAAAGAAACCAGAGGAAAAACACACAGTATGTGATTATTCCTAGAAAATAAAAACAAATTTCTAGTGACAGAAAGCATATTATTTTTTTTGAGACAAGTCCTTGCTATGTAGCTCAGGGTGGCCTTGAATTCATGATCTTCCTGCATCAGCCTCCTGAGTGTTGCAGGCCTGAGCCACCACAGCCAGAAAGCATATTAATTGGGGGTTCCAGGCAAAGGGAGAGGGGGCTAAGCAAGTGAGGGTTAGGAGGGACTACAAAGAAAGTTTTGAGCAATGATGTACATTGTCATTATCTTAATTATGATGATTTCATGGGTGCATATATGTATCAAAAGTCATCAAATTGTACACTCTAAATATGTTGACTATACCCCAGTAAAACTTCTAGAAAAGTAATTAAACCTCAATAGGGACAGGGACAGAAAGCATTGTATGCTCTGTTCTTTACCAGTAGTTCAAAGATATTTGTGTCTTTTGGGAAATAAGGCTTTCAGGTAGAACTTCAAATTTTGTAGTGTTTACTTCTAAACCAAAAGAAAGTTATTTCCCATCTTTCCCAACCCCAGTGTACATAAGAGAAATAGCACTTCAAGCTGTCTTCACCTTAATTCGAGCTGCAGTGCCTTCCATTCCACGGTTCTGAGTCTCCTTCCGTTTATCTGCAACCTCCCGTTGTTTTTGGAGAGCATCCTTGAGACGCTTGTTGGCAGCTGCTGCCTAAATAAAAATGCCATATAGTTAATGCTGAACGAAGGGAACACTCTAAATTTCAGCATATTAGTAAAGAAAAAAATTCAAGATTGTTCTTTTTGGATCCTGGCTTCTAAGTCTCCATGGACATAATAACTGGTAAATAGCTACTGCTTTAGAGTCATGGGGAGGGATTTGTTTCAAGGAAGTTCTGCAGACTAAAAATGTGACATATCAATATTACTCTGGTTTTTGTAAAGAAGCCCAATTAGAAAAAAATTTGAATAGTACAATTTTTCCATCTGGGTTTTATCTGCTAACAGTTCAAAACACATACATGAACAGAGAACAAGATTCAGGAATTAGTTACTGGCCAATATTGATACCCCTGGCTTCCCAGGACATTGGGTCTTTTAAGGACTACTGTTTTGTCATCCTTCAGGCCTACAGATGACAATACACTTGACCTAGCAGACTGGATTTTCTTACCTACCTCCTCAGTTTTACGTCTGAGCACATTGGACTGTTTCTGAAAGTTTCTTTCAAGTTTGAGCAGCTCATATTGTCTCTTACGGTCCTGATAAGAAAAAAAAAGTTGGATCTTAATTGCTGTTCATCTAGCTATAATAAAATCTTATAATCAATAAGTCTTTGAGATATCCTCACTATGTAAGGCCAAATACAATATAGTCAGTTGCCTTCAATTTCTATCACAGTTAAGAACTGGTAGTTTTACTATTTTTTTAATTCATTTATTCACATAGTTTGGGTCATTTCTCCCCCCTGTCCCCACCTCCACCTCCTCCTCCCTAACCCCCCATGCTTCCAGGCAGAACCTGTTCTGCCCTTATCTCTAATTTTGTTGAAGAGAAGACATAAACGTAGTAAGAAAGACAAACTGTTTTTGCTAGTTGAGTTAAGGATAGCTATACAGAGAGATTCCTAGCATTGTTTCCATGTATGAATGTGTTACAACCCAAGTTGATTCTTCTCTAACTGATCTTTACACTGGTTCCTGATCCCCTTTCTCGTGTTGACCTCTGTCGTTTAAGGTTTTTGTATTAGTTCCTCTGGAGTGGGGACATCAAACGCTTTCATGTTTTGGGTTTCCTACCTATCCCCATTCCTCCCACGTGTGCTCTCCCCTTATCATGTGACCCAAGTCCAACAACATTGCTGTATTTGCCCTAGATCTAAGGTCCGCATATGAGGGAGAACATACGATTTTTGGTCTTCTGAGCCTGGCTAACCTCATTCAGAATGAGGAACTGGTAGTTTTAGAATCCATGTTTGTATATAGAGGAAAGGTGGATTCTTTTTCTTCAGCTTATTGCTCTGTGACCAACTTCTTGAGGTCTCAGTCTTAAGTCAGTTATTAGAAATAATATCATGAAGGGTTAGGGTGTGGTGCACATCTGTAATCCCAGCTACTCAGGAGGCAGCAGTAGGAGTCTGGGCTATAAAATTTAGTGAGACACTACCTCAAAAACAAGCCAGGCATGGTGGCTCACACCTGTGATCCCAAGTACTTGGGAGAAGGAAGTAGAAGGATCTAGGTTTAAGGCTTGCCTAGGCAAAAGTGTGAGACTATCTGAAAAATAACTAAAGCAAACAAACAAAAAGGGCGGCAGTGGGGGCGGGGGTTGGGGCATGGCTCAAGTGGCAGAGTGACGGCCTAGCAAGTTCGGGGCTCTGAGTTAATCTCTAGTCCCACCAAAGGAAAAAATAGTATCATAGAATAAGAAGCTGGAATGAACCTTAAAGATGATCTAATGAACAATTTCTTCCACATATAAAGCTACTGACACAGCTGGAACTAAGGTCTTCTGACAAACAGATCAGTACTCTTTTCTCCTCAACCTTATTGGCCCATTAATCATAAATCCCAGTGGCTGGCAAAAAGGAGAAAGCTTATCATATAGCCAACCAGCTATAAAACTAAGGTCACCTGCAGCTAAAAGAAGAGGCTATTTTCATTCCTAAACAAACCTAGCTTATTACTGAATATATCCTCTCTGCTCATAGATTAAAGATCAGGAACAGGAAATACTATGGGATATCACCTACTTCAACAGCACATACACACTAGGCACTGTGCTAAGTTTCTGGGATACAGAGATGAACACAACATGGTACTACTCTGACAACTACTAGAGAACACAAACATCATACATTTGCAATACAATATAATTATAATAAACATGTGTTGACATGAGAAGGGTATTAGAGAAACCGTGATCCTCCTGATCTCTGCCTCCTGAGTAGCTAGGATTATAGGTGTGAGCCACCAGTACCCAGCTAAGATTTTTGATTTAATTTTTATATATGGTGTGAGTCAGGTTGCAAATCTGTTATTTTGCACATGAATATCCACTTGTCTCAGCACCACTTGTGGAAAAACACTATTCTCTCCTTATTGAATTCTCTTGGCCTCACTGTTGAAAATCAGTTGATCATAAATGTATGAATTTATTTCTGGACTCTCAATTCTGTTCCACTGATTTATATCCATTCTTACCAGTACCACACAGTCCTAATTATTATAGCCTTTTTCTTTGGCTTCTTTGCCTACTCTGGGTCCCTTGCATTTCAAATATGAATTTTAGGATCAGCTTCTAAATTTCTGTGAAGAAGCTAAATGGAATTTTGATTGGTGCTGACTCTGTAAATCCACCTGAGGGATATTCCATCTCTAGAATATAAGTGTTCCCATCTATGAACATGAGCTATTTTTCTATTTACTTAGTTCTTTAATTAATTTAATGTTTTGCAGTTTTCAGTGTACAAACCTGAAACCTCTTTTGCTGAGCTGATTTCTAAGTATGTTATTCATATTGATGCTGTTATAAATGGAATTGCTTTCTTAATTTTACGTGTTTAGAAATACAGTTGGTTTCCTTATATTGATTTTATATCCTGCAACCTTGCTGAGCTAATATATTAGTTCTAGTAGATTTTTAGTAGATTCTCTAGGATTTTCTGCATGTATGATATTATCTGCAAATAGAGATAGCTTTGGTGGCTAGAACCTTTAGGGAAATATTGAATAGAAGAAGAGGACAGAGCAGATATCCTTGTTTTGTTCCTGATCTGAGGGGGAAATTTTTCTGTCTTCCATCATTAAATAGAGTGTTGACAGTGTTTTGTTTTTGTTTTTTAATACAGATCTTTATCAGGTTGAGGAAGTTCCCTTCTATTCCTAGTTTAAGGTTTTGGTTTTTTTTTTTTTTTTGTGGCACTGGGGTTTGAACTCAGGGCCTCATGTTTGCTAGGCCCTAGTTTAAGTATTTTATGTAAGAGTATTGAGCTTTTATCCATGCCTTTTCTGAGTCTATTGAGGCAATCATGTGGTTTTTTTTTTTTTGATGATGATGTTGGGGATTAAATCCAGGGTTCTGTACATGAGACATACTTCCAGAGCAAATCATGTGGTTCTTAACCTTTCTTTATTCTAGTGATATAGTGTATTACTTCCTTGAGTTCTAGTTCTAAATGTTACAGAGTTTTACTATGTAGCCCAGGCTGGCCTTGAACTTGTGATCCTCCTGCCTCAGCCTCCTGAGTGCCGGGATTACAAGCATGTACCATCATTCTTGGCTCACAAAATATTTTATTGCATAAATATACTACATTTTATTTACCCATTCATCAGCAGATGGACATTTGGATTGCTTTTACTTTTTGGCTATTAATAACAATGCTACAATGAACATTTGTATATAAGCTTTTATAGATGTGCTTTCAATTCTCTTGGTTATAAATCTAAGAGTAGAGCTTCTAAATCATATGGCTCCACTTTATACTCCCACTAGCAATGTATGGAGGGTTCATTTTTTTCCCCCACATCTTTGCCAACAGTTGTTATTATGTCCTTTTTAATTATAGCCATTTTAGTGGATGTGAAGGAACATTTCACTGTGGTTTCGATTTGTGGTTTTCATTTGTATTGTAAGTGTATGCCACCACATCTGGCTCAAGGCAGATGTATTTTTCTTTGTTCTCTATGATATACTATGCTCTATCTTCTGAATCTCATGGTCTTTTGTTCAAATACTGTACGTACAAATAGTTCCACTTGGCTTTTGGGTGTATACTGTTAAACCTAAACTCAAAAAAACACATGGAGACTTTATGGAGACTTTGAGACTCCTTCAAAATAATGCTATGGTCAGGATTTTGCTATAGCAAGTGCTTTTTCAACTCTCGAGCCGCATATTGTTTTTGAGTAATCATCATTTGGATTATATCCTCTTTGCGGCACTTTTGTTTCTTTGAATTCTTCCAGTCCTTCATGTAGTTGTGATCAGAATCATTGAGAACTTGACAAATCACTTGCAAGATCTTTCTGCTTTAGTGTTAGTGTCAGTGGGGGTAAGCAGGAAGTGGCCATATCTGCCAGACTGGGTGACCCAATGGAACATCACATATTATCGATATGATTGGATTTATGTCTTAAAGTTTGTCTCTTGCTTTCTATATGTTTCAAACTTTTTGTTCTTCTATTCTTCTTTTACTGCTTTCTTTTGCATTAAATGAATATTTTCTAGTGTAAGATAGTAATTCCTTAATGATTATTTCACTATATCTTGGGTTATTTTCTTAGTGACTGCTTTAGTGCTTATAGTAAACTTCTTAATTCATCAGAATCTATTTAAGATTTACATTAACTTAAATGCAGTGATTTAGAAATGCTGTTCCTATGTAACTCTATTCTCTCTTACCTTTTCTGTGCTATTATTGTAATGCACATTACATCTATATGTAACCCCCCCACATATTTTTTTTAATTTTGTTTTTTCAGGCAGGTTCTCACCGTGTAGCCCAACTTGGCCTTGAACTCCCATTCTTTCTGCCTCTACCTCCCATGTGCTGGTAATACAGGCTTGTACCACCATACCCAGTGTATTACAATTATTAGTCTATACAATTTATGTCTTTTTTTGGGAAGCACCAGGATTTGAACCCAGGGCTTCATGCTTGGGATGTAGGCACTCTACTGCTTGAGCCAGGCTTCCAGCTCTTTCTGCTCTGGTTATTTTGGAGATAGAGCCTCATTTTTGCCCAGGTCAGCCTGGACTGCAATCCTCCTATTTTATGCTCCCTGCCATCCTCAAGATGACAGGCACATACCATTATGCTCAGCTTTTATCTTGCAAACTCTTTGCCCAGGGTGGCCTAGAACTGGAATCCTCCCGATCTCAGTCTCCTGTGTGGGTTGGGAAGACGGGTGCATGCCACCATCCCTAGCCATTGGTTGAGATGGGTCTCCCAAATTTTTCCCCAGGCTGGCTTCAAACCATGATCCTCCCAATTGCAGACTCCCATATAGCTAGGATTATAGGCCTGAGCCACCAGCACCCAGCTAATTTGTGTCTTTTAAATAAGCTGAAAGAAGAAAGAGGAGCAAGTATATATTTACAGTATTGTTAGGTTTACTAACCTTTTCTGCTTTCCTCATTTACTCCCATCTACCTCCTTTGAGCTGTTATTGTCAAATATATTACATTTCTATTTTTTAACATTTCTATATGTTATACGCCCATCAATTTAAATATGTATGTTCATGTGTATGTATGTATGTGCATGTGCACACACACACACACACACACAGAGACATACAGGTTTTCTTTTTATGGTGCTGGGGATGGAACCCAGGGCCTCATGCATGCTAAGTAAGTGCTCTACCACTGCGTTATACCCCCACCTCTCTCTCTCTCTATAGTTTTATACAACTGTTATTTAAATCAGTTAAAAAAAGAAAGGAGAATATACTGTGCAATTATACTCTCTTTTAGAATTACCTGCATAATTATGTTTACTGGTATTCTTTGTTCTTTCTTTAAAAGCAGATTAAAATTACTGTCTGGCATCATTTGCTTTCAACCTAAAGAAGTTCATTTAGTATTTTTTGTAAGGTAGGTCTGCTAGTAATGGACTCTGTTAGCTTTTGTTTATATGGTAATGTTTTTATCTTGCCTTCATTTTTGAAAGATAACTTTCCTATATATAAGATTCTTGGTGATAGCACTTTACTTCAGCACTTTGAACATGTTATCTCCCTTCCTTTTGGCCTCTTGTTTCTGATGTGATTTCCATTGTTAATATTATTGGGGCTTCTTTCTATGTGATGAATGATTTATCTTGCTGCTTTCAAGTTTCTGTCTTTTAGTATTTTGATTGTGATGTGACTGGGTATGGATTTCTTTCCATTTATCTTACTTGGAGTTCACTGAGCTTCTTGGATGCATAGATTAGTGTTTATCAGATTTGGGAAGCTATAGCCATTATATCTTTCAATATTTTTACTGTTGTCTCACTTTGTTCTCCTGGAGCTACTAGTTTCCTCTTAGTTGCTTACCATAAAAATTTCTGTTTTTTTTAAAAGCATCTTTGATTTGAACTTCCCAATTCTGTCTCTAAATAGCCCCCTTAGGGAGGGCAACATTTCTATGGCTATTCCCATGACTTGCCTCTCCCCTAGAAAGAACTTCCATATTACTGCTTGGGACCTAGGGGTGGGAACAGCAGCTCAGGGTGAAAGAGCGGAACTTCAAAGTTCTTGGTTCCTTTTGCCTGAAACAGAGCTTAGCAACATGGAGCTATGCAGGATGAAACATGCTAGAGGCTTGTTCCTACTAGGAAGAAAGCATAGCCATGGATTGGAAGATACACGATGAGGGGAGGGAAATGCTCATAGCTCGAATGTCATGGATTCTGGCTGTTGTGAGATTTAGAAGATTTGCTTGAATAAATCTTTCGTCATTTGTTGCATGCCCTCAGGACATTTTTCAGAGGCTTTTAATAGTTATTTAAAAAAAATTCACCAGTTGTGGCTGTTTTGCTGGGAAGAGAGAGTCTACAAAGTTCCTTCAGCTGCCATTCTGAAAGTGCTTCTCCCTTGATCTTTTTGGATCATGAAAGATCTTTTTTTTTTAGTACTAGGTTTTGAACTCAAGGCCTTGTGCTTGCTAGGTAGGTACTCTACTACTTGAGTCACTCGATCAGCCCATGCAAGACCTTAACTTCTGTTCTAGTTTCTAGTTTCTCAATACTTCAATTTATTTTAAACAATACTCCCAGACATATCCTTTAAAAATATATTTTGATGATTTCACATTGCTCCTCTCAAATCTTAAACATCTTTATAAAACTAACAAAGTCCAAATATCTTGGATCTTTAACAACTCAGTTTCAACTTGCCTTTCCAACTGAATCTTCTACTATTAGCCACAAACCACGTGGACTACTCACCATTCCTTGAATATATCTGCAAAGTCATTATCTCTCTTTGCTCCTGCTGTTCCATCTATATGAACTTCCGCCTGAACTTATCACTACCAAAATCCTCCCTGTTGTTCAGGCCCTATTCAGTTAATTACTTTTCACCCCAAATGGATGCATGTTTTCCTTTCTCTTAGTTGCCATGATCTTTTATACCATTCCTTTTTTGTGGTACTGAGGTTTGAACCCAGAGTCTGGCACAATTCTAGGCAAGTGCTCTACTGCTTGAGTCATGACCCCAGCCCTTTTGTTTTGTGGTTTTTTTTGTGTGTGTGTGTGTATAGGGTCTCACTATGTTTTGCCAGGGCTGGCCTAGACCTCATGATCTTTCTGCCTCTACCTCCTGAATATTGGGATTATAGGTGTGTGCCACCATGCCTGGCTAATAATACTGTATTTTTATTAGTGTGTGTGTGTGTGTGTGATGCTAGGGATTGAACCCAACATGCTAGGTAAACACTCTACCACTTGTGCTATACCCCTAGCCCTCAATCTTTTATACCATTCTTAAAGCCCAAATTTCTTTATGCCTTGTATTTGAGAAATCCATGCTTATGTTTTATCTTTCCATTTAGCTGAGACATTCTTCAAGGGCCAAGCTCATATGTTACTCATTTTTCTGTCTCCCATGGTACCTAGTAGATAGTTCTTGTACAGAGTAGGCAATACCAAGCTGTTAAATTCATGAATATGTCATGTTTTTGGAGACACCAGGTATTTGATAAGTTTAGTTGCTTACTCGTTCTTTTAACTGGATTACTTCTTTGTCTTTCTGCTGCTTCCACTGTCTAAACTTCTCAGCATCTTCTTTCATCTGACGCATTAACTGTACTCGCTGGTTTTTCATGATCTGTAAAAGTAAAAAACAGTAAAAGTATTAGACATCTGCACTTTATTGTAGGCTGATATATAGATGGATACAGTTACCATAAGGAAGAAAGAAAGCCCAGTGCTAAGCTGAGAAGGCCATCAACAAATTCTCTGATTAGGCTTGTAATACCCCTTGCTATATTTGCACAGGGTTTCCAAGGTTAGACTACCCAAATGAACACTCTGAAGAAATAAAAGAAAAATGTTCCTACAAGCTAAATACAGTCTACATTCACTGTATATAAATGAAATTCCCAGGACAATTTTAGCTAGCAACCATTGTATTCTAAAGGTTTTAGTACAAGTAACCTGCAACTACTTTGCAGATGTTACAAGTTGAATATCCAATAATTGAGTATATTCTCTAAGGTGTCTGTCATCTTGCTACTGCTTTACAAAATTATGCCACATGATCGTGGAAGGTGATTAGGATAGCACTATTAAATATTCAGATTATTTTTGTTCTTTGGTTTTAGATAATCTAACATTAAATTCTGTGAAAAAATAGAAATTAGATGTTAATGCAAGGTTTAATAAGTCCGATTCTAGACAGCTAGCACAGTGTCCTGAAAAAAGGACATTTGTGGCTACTTTCACACTTACACGTGAAATGATTACCCAGCTTGCTACGGTCTCTCACCTGAAAACACCTTTGCAGTATAATTCTAAATGGAATGCCTATGTTTATAAGTTTCAATGTGGTAAATGCAAGGATCAGAGTTTATTACCTGTATCTCCTGGTTCAGTCTGGAGACAGTATGCTCTGTGGATTCCTTTAGTTTCAGAAGTTTGGACTGTTCATTCAGTTTCTTTTTCAAATCAGCTATTTGACCCTCCAGCTCCTGAAGACGTTTGCGGCGGCGTTCACTCAATCTAAAAACAGATTCAAAAGAATTGAAGACAGCAAAGGATGACTCCAAAAGACATAATACAAGACTCCAGGTTCACAACTCTCATATATAGCCAACTTAAAAATAACAAATACCACCCAAATAACCCAAACTGCTTAAGTAATGAGAGCTTAATACCAGAGTAAAGCAATATATTTTTGAGTATATAACAATGACACTCTGTGTCAAAAGGATAGTTCTTTGAAGGCATTTTACTTCACTTTAGCTGTAAAGAATAATTTGGACAGTTGTTACACAAGTCTGAGATAGAAGACAAACATTCAGCATAACTATTAAGAACATAAGCTTTACATTCAACAGAGATAAAATAGTCACTGAGTAAAAAGAAGACAGAATAGCTAATTAGGCTTTCTCTAAGGCCAAGGTCTAAAGGAGAGTAGGAGGTTCTAGTTATCTGTCTTAGTTTTCTTCTTCTTTTCTTTTTGGCAGCACTGGGGTTTTGAACTCAGGGCCTCATGCTTGCTAAGCTGGTGCTCTACCACTTGAGCCACTACACCAGCACTGTTTTTGTGTTGGGTTTTTTGAGATAGGGTCTCACGGAATTATTTGCCTGGGCTGGCTTCAAACCTCAATCCTTCTGATCTCTGCCTCCTGAGTAGCTAGGATTACAGGCGTGAGCCACCAGCATCCAGCCTTAGTTTTCTTCTTAACTGATTATAAGTGATGGGGAGATTTAAAAAATTTTAAAATTTATTTTAACTAATTTTTTTGTGGTGCTTGGTATTGAACCCAAGGACTCCCACATGCTAGGCAAGCACTCTACCACTGAGCCACATTCCCCGTCCTTACAATTTTTATTTAACTACTAGCCTGGACATTAATTCTATTTACAAGCTAATTTACCATCAGTGTAGGGGCAAGGACACTATTTTTGTCTGGTAAGTCTGTCAATCTTTCAAGCCAGTTCACATGCTCCTTGATCATGACAGACTAAACTGGTATGTCCTGCCTCTGTACTCTTAACCTAATCACTCTAAGGAATTTGTTTGGCTACTAGCTGTGTGCTGTGTTATGGCACTCTTTAGTGTCATCCTGAGATATGCTTTAAAAAAATCTCAATTACCTAATTTTTCTTGTGTCTAGGTCTCCTTTCCACACTAGCTTTAAATCCTTTGCGGGTGGTAAATAGGTCTTTTACTTCTCTATTCCCTCTAAAGCACGTTATACATGATAGGGACTTGACATTTATTGCCTTTATTCTTACTTGGCTTGGTTGACATCTTTCTTTGCTGTCTGAAGTTCAAGAACCAATTCTTCCTTTTCTTTTTGCAGATTGACGACTTCCAATTCTAAATTTTTAATATTATCCTAGAAAGGTTATAGGTCAGAGAGAAAGGACACATTATACAGGACAAGAAGAAAATTGCTTCAACATTCCATGTCTTCAGGAACCATACATTAAATTTTATCACTTCAACTGCATGCTAAAATCATATGTTCTTGAGTCAATGGAGATTAAGGTTACACAGTGGGAAAAGTATTGGCTTCAAATCCAAAGGCCTGGGTTTGAGTCGTGACTGCAACACTTACTATCTAAGTATCTTATGGAAAGTTTCTTTTAGCCTTAGTTCCTATGCAGAAATAATAGAGCAAGCCTGAGACTACTATTCTCAAAAAGGTCTGCTTGCAAGGTTGGCTCTTAGCATGTGTTTGGAAACTAATATTTTGATAGGGTTCTTGCCATTCCCTAGCTGCTAAGATCAACTCACTAATGCTTAACTATGCAAGCAATGTGATTTACCCTTTTTCAGGGAGTACAGAGTCTTGTTATGTTATCTTTTTTTTTCCAGTACTGGGGATTGAAATCAGGGCCTCACGCTTGTTAGGCAGGTACTTTACCACTTGAGCCACTCCCACAGTCCTCTTTGTATCCTTTCACTAATCTTACCTATCAGTACATCTGTATACTGAGTTTTGTGAGTTCACCCTGTGAATCACTGGACTCAATAGTGGTCTTGGGGACTCTTAAGCTTGCTTGTTTTGTTTGTTTTTTTTGGTAGGACTGGGGTTTGAACTCAGGGCTTTGTGCAAGCAAAGCAAGCACTCTACCACTTGAATCACATCTGCAGACCATTTTGCTCTGGTTATTTTGCCTGGGCTGGCCTTGAACTGCCATCCTCCTGATCTCAGCCTCCCAAGTAGCTAGGATTACAGACATGAGCCACGGGTGCCTGGCTTCCTAAGCATTTCTTTATCTATGCAAATAATTAACAATAACACCAGCTGGGTGTAGTGGTACATGACTTATAACCCACAGTATTCCAAAGGCTGAGGTAGGAGAATCATTTGAGCCTAGAAGTTTGAGGCCAGCCTGGAAAATATAGTGAGACCCATCTCCAAGACAAACAAACAAACAAACAAACAAACTCCACCAATACCTATTTCACAGAGTTGCTGGGAAGACCAACTAAGACAAAAAGGTAAAGACATTTTATAAACTCTAAGGACCTACACAGATATTTTCAACAACAGAACTTTCAAATTTATCTATTCAATAGCAACTTCAGTTCTGCATGCATTTAGGAAATGAATTCTAGAAACTGAAGTTTGGCAGTTTCCAAGACTGGGAAAATCCAATGATCAGATTCCATCCTGTTCTTATAACCAAAAGTGGTTGAATGAGTGGCTGGGAGCCAAGCTGGGTATATGAGGGCCCCAGATCCATACTGGATTGACACAAAGAAGTAGAGACAGGTTAGGTGGGGCTGTACAGAGATGCATTCTCAATAGACTAGAGCTGTTGTCAAACCAATGAGCCATTCAGTACAACCACTGAAAATCAATTATCATTGCTTTATAGTTACTCTAAATATTTAAACTGGTCAATAACCTAAAGAAAATAAATTAAAAATAATAAATATATAAGTACATATATATATATATATATATTGTTTTTACTTATAGAACTATCTTGTGAATATATTTTTGTGAAAAGCAATCCAGATAATACATATAAAAGCTAAGTCCCCTTGACTGTCTCACTCCTATCAAAATTCTACTCCCTTCTCCAAAAATAACCACTGTTATCCGCATGGCATAGACAGTCCACACATTTTCTGCAGACATTTACATATGTACATATTATAGACCTAAACCTTTACATTTATAAAATATATTATATATTACATATTAGATAATGCTATATAGAAAATATATCACATATATTAGGCAAATGTCTACAATATATAATTGATATAACATATAAATACATATAGTATACATATATAAGTGTGTGTGCAGCAATTCAAATAGGGGCTAGGCTGTAGCTCAGTGGTAGAGTTCTTGCCTAGCATGTGTGGGGCTCTGGATTTAATCCCCAGCACCATACAAAAAGAATTAAACTGTAAGTGTAATGTATACTATTCTGTAACTTGCCTTTTTTAACTTAATTGATCTTAAAAATCTGTATCAGTACATACAGATCTGCCTCATTCTTTTTTTTCTGATAGTACTATGGTTTGAACTCGGGATCTTGTGCTTATTAGACAGTCACTTTTACCACTTGAGCCACACTGCCAGCCCTTTTTGGCTTTAGTTGTTTTTGGATACAGCCTTGCACTTTTTGCCTGGGGTTGGCCTTGGACTGCAATCCTCCTACCTACTCCTCCTACATAGCTGGGACTTCAGAAATCTTCCACCACACCTGGCTTATTTGTTGAGATGGGGTCTTGCTTATGTTTTGCCCAGGATGGCCTCAAACTACAATCCTTATGATCTCCACCTCTCCAGTACCCAGCTGCCTCATTCTTTTTTCTAACATGATAAAATATTCTTTTAAATGCTTCTGTGCATATGAGTAAAATTTTACTAGAGTAGGAAAAAAGCACACATTGAAAAAAGATATTGTTAAAGCATTATCCAAAGTGGCTATTCTAATTTCCACTTACCATCTAAGGATGAGTTGTACTCATGTTAGCATTTGATATTATAACACTTCAAAACTGCTATTAATCTGATGGGTGAAAAATAGTATTTTAACCATGTTCAGTCACTAACTATTTCATCAACTCCACCGAGGGAATTATTCAAATATATTGAGAATCTTGGTTCATATCAACTCATGGTATCTTCATTGAACAGAACCTATGTCTCACCCAATTTTTCTACAGCAACTCTTCATCATATAGGAAAAATACTGTTTAGAATGAAAAACTGTCTTTATTTCTTAGAAAAAGAGAGATGGTGATTTACATGCCAGTAAAAGGTACTGTTAACATTAAGAATTTATTTTCAAGCATATTTGAATCCAAGGGAAAAGGAACTAGACATCTTACTATAGCCATCATTATAGTTCACTATTTACACCTCCTTGTAGGGTTAGAAATATGCCAGGAGAACTCACGTTCCCATGTTTCTGGGCAAGAGTATAAGAAGAAAGGAATAATTTCTCAGCCTTACTAGTAATCTTAAGTTAATCCTGGAAAAGCCAAAATATACACAACCTAAAAAAGGCTGCATTGAATGTCTTGTTAACACAGACAATTGAGCTGCATACTTAATTTGCTTCCTCCTGAAATTTCAATAAAATAACCCAAAAGGTTGTATAAATCAACAAGAATTGAAAGAGAACGGGAGAGCAGTCAAGAGATATGAACAGACTTGAATGGAAAAAAAAAACCCTCAAATATAATTCCCATAGGATGAATGCCAAGAAGCAGCAAGTCAATTTGTGTCACAGGTCCACAGAGAGGAGTAGAAGCTTCCTTTCCAGAGTGGCTGACCCTCACAGGCTGGATTTATAGACACTGGACATGGCTAAAAGCAGGCTCAAGAGTATCATACTGATGAAAGGGTTAAATAAAAGTCTGCATATGACTGGAGAGACTCCAGAATGGTGGTATATCACTCTTCTTATACAGGTCTAGGCAGAATGAAAGATTTCTTTGTGGAAGAAACCTATGCAGAACTTCCTGTTGGCTTTTAGTGCCTTACTCAAGTATGAATAGACAGTTAAGGATCACTAGACATTTGGGGAAAGCTTCTTACATGAAAGAGAGAATACAATAAGCACACCAAAGAAAGGAAATGTGGAGGAAATAGAGGCAAGGCAGGGGGAAGAAAACCTCAATAAATTTTAATTTCTGTTGGTGGAGTAGCTCAAGTGGTAGAGTACCTGCCTAACAAGTGTGAGGCTCTGAGTGCAAACCCCAGTACCACAAAACAAACAAACAAAAAACTTTAATTACTAACCTTATGGTGCATCCATGAAAAAATGAATAGTAGGCTATAAAAACACACAATTAGAGGATCAAAAGAGATCTTGGAAATTAGTAGGCAAATAAAAGAAGTTCACCAGAAGTAATGGAAAGAAATCTCATAGAGAAAGGAATAAAAAGAACAAAAAAATAGAAAATAGGAGGGATGAGGTAAGAAAATGAAATCTGTAGTGAAATGGCACTATCAAAGAAATGATATAAGAAGACTTCCCAGAAAAGAAGACATTTTGAGATTGTGACACTTGAGGACAAAGAATATTATAAGAACCTCTGTAAATGCTACAATGTACCCCCACCCAGCACAACAATAATAATAAAAATTTTAAAGGAAAACAATTTCCATAGAATTCTAAACTCAGTCAAACTAAGAAGTGTAAGAATGAAAAAAAGTTATTTTTCAGACATACAATGACTTAAAAGATTTTCCTTCGTGCATGCTTTCCAAAAGGGCTGTTGGGGTTATATTCCACCTAAACCAAAGAAATATCCCAAGAAGGAGGAAGCTAGGGAATTTGTTTTAACAAAGAAATGAGGAGTGAAGCAAATTCTTTAGGATGATAAATTCCTTTGACAGCAGGCTTGGGAAAGTGAACCAGACAGATGAAATAGAGACCTGATTATTAATTACCAAGGGAGACTTAGAATTACCATTAGGAAATTCCTAGTCACTACTGGTCGTTTCATAATTCATACTATAACCCAGACCATCCACTAAGAGATCTGCCTTTCTCAGAACCTAAGCATATTTATTAGAACACAACTGCTCTAAAGCTGGGAACGACATTTGTTATAATGCTATCTATTAAATACCTGTGGTATAAGACAAGGCATTAGAGTAAATGGAACAGGTTCCCGATACCAAATGTAAACCACCACCAATACAATTCCAGCTGTACCATGTACATCACGTTGTCTTTTTGTCACTAAAAGGTGTGCTTGTTTTCTTTCCATTCAGTTAATGATGGCAGACATAAACAAATGTTGCCCTACAAAATTGTTTACCTGGTACTGGAACTGAATGGGCTGTAGTTGGCTATCATTCTGAGTCATTTTTCTAGCTAGGGCCTCTTTCAGTGCAAGGGCTTTATTCAACTCAATCAGCTCCTTAGACATCTGAGCTTGACGTAGAGCATGCTGAGTGGTGAAAGCATCAGAAGACCTGCTGGTTTCTGGACTGGTTTCCACTTGCTGGAAAAGATAATGATCAGGATAATAGAGGATAATGAGTTGTAAGAGAAACTAGAAGTTGAAGTTCCTTAGGCACTATTTCATCAAGTCTCATAGCCATTTCTCCATTAGCAATACCTTTGTTCTTTCACTACTGTGGTTTCTCATATAACATTTGCTTTAAACATCTGAAATTAATTAAACTAGTCTATATCCATGTTCACATAAGTACTCTCTTAAATACTTAAGCTTTCTTGTTACTTCCTTTACTGATCTGACCAACACTCCTTACTTTTACTTCATTTCAAGGGTGTTCCCTAAAGAAGAGACGGTAGTGGAGATGGCAAAGAGGATCCATTTATTCTCCCATGGGTGTCTTCCTTCTTTCAGAGTGTGAAAACTACCAATATATATATTTGTTTAGGGGTAAAAGGATGTTTTAAGCAAACCATGGCCTGCCCTTTCATTTTGACTTCACCTTTAGTCAATATCTAACACATTTAACCTATCCTTGTGATATGAACACTCAAAATATTTTCCCTGGTTCTTTTAGCCCCTAACCATTTCATCCATAGAAAGGTCTGCTGAGAAAAAGAAATTCTCTTCCATTTCTCCTCTGATGCCATTTTGACTTTGCCATAATTTCCAAATTTGTTCCTCTCCTCCTTTTAACTTGCTGGACAGTTGATGTAGAATTCTAGCATCTAACAAGAAATCAGTAAGCCAGATTGCACATATGGAATGTGACATCCCTGAAAAGTCTTGCCACCCATTACCGGTTATATTATTAGAGATAGAGCCTATCCAAGTTAGGGATTTTATGAAACAGATTTACACTAAAGATGTCTGGATTTCCAGGGCGTTCTATGGCAAATGGTAGTAGTCACAGATTCCCTTCTTCAGTCGAGTGATAAATTATAGGAAATGGCAGGTAGAGCTCCTGGTTCCACACAAAGGGGACAATTACTTACAGCTTCTGGTTCCACCATAGTGTCAATAGCCGCAGCCATGCAAGCAGCAGTTTCATCCTGCAGTGACAAAGGTTTCGATTTAGGCAAAGATTCTGAAGTGAAGTTCACTAGTGGATTTTATATTTGTTATTTAACTTTTTTCAAGTATACACAGAGACAATTTAAGGTGCTGCCTCCATTTTGTAGTCACAGACATTCTAATAGCCACATGCTTCTATTTCCCACCTTTCAAGAGTTTCTTCTTCAAAAAGGGCAATTGCATAGTCTTTGTAAAAAAAATAAGGCCATGTGACAACTGACATATTTATTCTACTTCTCTTTTTCTTTGCCAGATATCTTTGAGCCAGAGAGAAACACTTAGCCATTCCAACAGACAAAAGTTTAATCCATTTTATAGACTTTCATTTTACATTTCTACCACTAAGTCTACCTGTATCAGGGTACAATTCTAGTTACTTCTTATGGGCATACCATCCAAAGAATAGACATACAAAATACTGGCAATGATTCAGAAAAGTAGACAAAATGAAGAGCTACTTTTGATTTTTATTTTAAAGTCAGTCAAGATAGCAAGGTCCTACTCCATAAGGAAATAAGGGTCCTAAGGGAGTACCCCAGAAAAATGTGATCATAAACCCAGACAGATAATAAAGCCTCTATCCCTCACATAGCTAAGAACTGATCATATGAAGCTGCTCTAAGTAGTTACTAGGAGGGGAAGGGTGAGCACTAGTTTACTCTCAGAGAACAACAAATTCCCTTTTTGGACAGTGGAAAAACAAACACTTAGAAAGGAAACCTAAAACCACCTATTAGGACTAATTTGTTTACAGACTATTACATGAGAAAGTTCTGTTCTCACCACTGGAATTTAGGGTTTATTTGGCATTGTAACATATGGATTACTGCTTCTGATCCTGCAAAACCCTGGGAAGAAAGTATTAGTTCCAGGAAGTCACGTGATTAAGGAGGTCACAGGGAAAAGAATTCTTGGCTTAACAGCAAAGAAAGAATTTAGGGTTAGCACATGGGAAGCATTACATGATTGTTGAAACTCCAGTATCAGTACCTTTAAGGCAAGGAATGAGGATGACTTTAATAAGTGCTGCTTATAAAGCATTTTCTCATCATAATTTACAGTACTGGTAATTCTCCAAGTGTCAGACACACTAAATCCTTCTTAAAAAAACAGAGCACATCAATCTAATATAGGTTAGTGGTTACCCTTTCCTCTCTTCCATGTTTTAATTTTCAGAATAAGGACTAATTAGTCATAAGCCTATCCTAGATTATTATGATTTATAATAACTGTCTTTTGGACTTATTTTTCTTTCCCTTTCCTCTCCTCTCCTCCCTCCCTCATCTTCTCCTTGCTTTTTTTTTGAGACAGGTTCTCACTACACAGCTCAGGCTGGCCTTGAACTCACAAATCTCCTGCCTTGGCCTCCTGAGCCACCACACCCCAGCCTGGAGACTTTTTTAGTGCCTTCCAGAGGGTCAGGATCAAAGGAGAAGGATTAATCTTTGAAGAAGACATGTTACTGTGGGTTTATCATTGGCTTTTGGCCCAGTGAAATTTCACAATGCTAAGGTTTAAGCTTATGGTTTAAACATGAACATAGCAGGATTCTGCTCTCATAATCCTAAATGTATAAATATATAACAACAGGATTTAGTTCAAAATATTGGCCCTTTTCCCACCCTCACCCTCCCTATTCTAAGGCTACAAGTTAAAAACCTCTTGTAAGTAAAAGACATGGTTTGCACACAGTGATGGTCAGAGGATCAAGGATGGGATACATTGTGCTATACTAACTACCAAAACCTAGGTAATAACATTACTAGGCATGCAAAATACTTCTTATAGAATCGGTCTTGGAGTAGGGAGTATAAACAAAAATATTTGATTTTGCAGGAAGTGAAAGGGTTGGATAAATTTTCTCACAGGTAATTGCAACTAAGGAGATTTGCTTGAATTATATCTTAAGGGAAGAAATGGTACAGTTTGGCACTGAAAACCCCAGGAGGAATATCCACAAATAATGGTTGCCTTCATAACTGAAAAAGGGGTGTTCACCCATCACTTAAAATAAAATAGTTTTAATCCAGAATGGAGGGCACAAGCACTTACATTTGAAACATTCTGCTTTCACAGTAGCATGTCTTAATAAAAGCCATGAGATATACTGTTTTGTACTTCCAAAAATATGTTGCTGGGAGAGTCTCCAAACAATAGATGTGGAGAACTCTGATTCAAGAGTCCAGCAGGAGCCTAGGATAAAAGGGTTTACTCTGCCTAACTGTGACAGAGGATGGAAGCCAGGAACTTTATCAGCTTGTGGCAATCTTTAGCACCCTCCTACTGCATGTGCCAAATGCATTTCAGTGGCAGACAGCAATTCTACAGAGTTCTTTTGAGCCAGCCACCACTAACCACTTCTTCTACAGACACACCAGGCAACTGTTATATTGCCAGATTCTCAGTGAGGACGCTTATCTTATTTTATTAATTTGGTTCCATAGGTTTCCTTCATCTTTCCCATGTGACTCAAAGCCCCAGAAATGAGGTAATATGAAACTCTCTAAGACTAGTGTGATACCATGAATAATGGTATACTGAGTCATTATTTTCTGAGCTTATAAATTTTGGCTTCACTAGGCTTCTGCACTCTAGAATATCTTAATTCTGAGGCACTAGGTTTTCATGTGTCAGCTGTTTCAATTGTAATTAAGTATAATTATAGATAGTGATATTTGCCTTTGTGATAGCTATTTTCTAGCATGCACTCTATATACTTCAGTTGCACTTATGTTCTTAGCATTTTTTAAACCTCTGTGTTTGCATATGCCTTTCCCTCTATGTAAATTGTCCTTTCCCCTTTGTCTGCATGGCAAACTCCTACTTATTTTTAGGATCCAGTTTCTTCTGTGACACCTTCCTGAATTTTCTAGACTAACTAATAGTCAAGCACCTCTTCCTTGGTGCTCTCACTGTACTTTGCTCATATTGCTAATATAAATGAGAGCACGTGCCTAGTTTTCCTCTTCAACTGTCACCTTGTCCCTCACCCCTTTATTGTCATTTTTCTATCAATGAACCTTAATCAACTTACAAATGATAAGGTTTGAAAAAATGACCCTTAAAATAATCTGTTAACTATCAGAATGGGATCGCACTAACATGTTCCCCGAGCATGGGGCATGAGAACTGGAACAACCTCTAACCAAAAGTTTCACAGCAATTAACAACAAAAACTGCTACCGGAGCCAAACCACAGGATACACTCCCCTTTGTTCTCTTCACTCTATCAAACTTCAGTCCTGCTCGACTTGGGGAGTTATCTGGAGCTCAGGTCTCCCTAAGTATATTAACTGCATAATGCCTTTAACCCCAATATCAGTCACTTAAAATTATTTCCTTTTGACAGTAATATAGCATTTAGTAATGTTACATAGCTAGTAAGTGACAAAATTGGCTTCAAACCAGAGTATGTTTGGCTCTGGAGTCTAAGTTCTCAATTACTATGCACTGTAGTTTTGAACCTATCATGACAGTTTTATATAACACTACTTATTCTAAAACACTGCCTAATAGTTTTGGGAGAGTTTAGTAATTCAGTTTCTTAGAACTGGCCATCATAACCTTTCCCCTTGATAATACTGTTTGATATTTTTTTCACGTGCTCTTTAAAAGTAAGTCTCTGTGTGGATGACTTTATGATACCCTATAGACAACTTTAGAAAACAGTGGGCAATACCAAGGATAGGAGACTCACTGTCCTGGTAAAATGAAAACCTGTTCCCAAGAGCTAGGAATTACCACCAGGAATCTACATATACATTTCTGCTTTAGAGTAATAGAAGAATATAGATGGAATAAAACTAAACATAAACTCTTATCATAGTATACTATGGTATGACATCAATTTCTTACAAAGTATGCATGTCTAAGGACTAAGCATAAAATAGATTTTTAGAAGTGACTCACACCTGTGATCTTACCTACGCAGGTGGAGATCAGGAGGATCATGGTTTTAGGCCAGCCTGTGCAAACAGCAAGACCTCATGTCAACCAATAAAACAGCTGGGTTTGGTGGCATGCACCTGTCATCCCAGCTATGTGGGAAGCATAAATAGGAGGATCATTGTCTAGGTGCACAAGGGTATAAAAGTGAGAAACTCTTTGAAAAATAAGTGAGGCAAAAAGGGCTGACAGCCTGGCTCAATTGGTAGAGTCCCTACCTAGGAAGCACAAAGCCCTGAGTTCAAACTCCAGTACTTAAAAAAAAAGAGATTTTTAGCGTGGTGGGACTATGAGAATTTTTCTTCTGGGGAAAACAACAAATAATTATACCCATACCAATAACTACTATAAGAGTTTTGTTTTTTTAAGACAGGGTCTTGCTACATAGCCCAGACTGGTTTTGAACTCTGTGTAGCCCATGCTAGCCTTGAACTTGTGATTTTCTTATCTCTCTCTACCTCCCAAGTGCTGAGATGAGAGGCAAGTCCTACCATACCCAGCTTATGACTGTATTAAAAATAAAAATGGGAAACTGTGGCACAATTATCATTAAAATTATTTATTATTGTTTATAAAAGAGAGCAATTGTATGCCCTGGTTGCTCTAAGCTATTGTGAGAACCAGATTATTTAAAATTGGGGTATGATACAAGACCCCAACAACTGCTGCTGTTGTTGCATGTGGTGTTTGATTAGAATATGGATATTTTTTGAGTCACGGTCTCACTATGTAGCCAGGCTTGCCTGGAACTCATGATCCTCCTGCTTAAGTCTCCTGAGTGCTCAGATTACAGGTGTGTACCACCATGCCTGGTTAGAATGTGGAAATGTTAATGTGTAATGCATATGTGACCTATGAGTGCTTTAACAAACTTAATGTTCAGATCATATTCAATGACCTATAATCTCTGTCCTTCAGCATCGTAAAATTTAGTTGTTTTAGTAAAAGATCAGAGAGTTAGAAATGTTTGTATGCCTCAAGAGGAACAAGTGAGAGTGAATGCCTATTATAGTGCTCCTACTTGGCTTACCGATAGCTGGGTAATCACTTGTTGCAGGTTACGAATTATCTCTACATTTTCTCTTAATTCCTGGTCTTCCAAAGTCTCTACTAGCTTTTGAAGATCCACTTTGCAGCTGAAAATTCAAGCAAAACAACCCAAGGGTTAATCATACTGCAAAGGACAGGAGACATGATCAGATACGAAGGTGGTATAGGCTGATAACAAATATTTGGTAGGAAACTTACGCTGCATGCTGTCTGAGCTCTTCTAGCTTGGCATTCATTTTTTCATTGGCTTGCTCTGTCTGCAACAAAGACCCAGGAGATTATCAGTTGCAGTGATAATCTGATAGCTTTACCTAATTGTACTTGTTCCTCTACTCCTATGGATGAAAACCTAGGTAGAGAGGCTGCCTTCTTTGTTATAATAGAGATTTAGTGAGCTCTGGTTATTTAGTGAGAAATATGTTTTTTAACAGAGTCATGGAAATTAGCCCTAAAGTCAACATGAGCTCCTAAAAATAGCATTTGAGCAGCTGGGTTTTATGCTTGCCATGAAGCTCAGACTATGGGGTGGAGTGTGAAGCCTTAATTCCATAGAGAACTTCACAACTGGAGGAAAAAGCAGTACTTCCTGGCATGTTACTCCCTGCTATTTGCAAAAAATAAAAAATAAAATCACTTTAAACTGCCTCCTACATTGCACTGTTCCCTAGTCCTAGCATCAGGGCATTAAAAATATAAAAGGGCCTCAAAACTAAATTTGAGCTAAGAATTTTTAAAGGTACACTATCTGATATGATAGGCCAGTTTTAGCATAAGAAAGCAATAAAAAGGGTAAGGCATGAGAATGATGTTGGTGAAAAAATGGCAGAAGGCAGCTATGATTGGTACTTTTGGTTTTATTTCAATCACAGAATCTGTAACATGCTGAATGCTACGACACATTTAGGAAAGATTGTTTATATAGAATAAAAATGTGCTTGTTATGAAGTTCTGACAGGACATCAAACGCTAAGGCTATCAGGCAGCTATTATAATAACCTTATAAAAGTCATATGAGTATGTGGCTAGAATAACAAGTACTGACTGTTATGTCAGTTATGCTCATATACATGTGAAACATGGCTTCTAGAGTTACTTCAAAGGCATAAAATGCAGCAGTGGAGACAGAAAATTATATATGAAAATCCTATTCTGCTAGTAATGGATAATACAATGGACATAGGATCCAGCATCCTTTAAAGAAAACTTTAAGCAGTTTACCTTTTCTTGACTAGAGAGCACAGTGATGTATGAAAGGTGCATACATTACAGAGGTTCAATTACATTTTGGTTGAAACTCATTTTCACCTCTGGCAATAGTTGTGGAATCAAAAATTGAGCTGTATTTAGGCTAATAGAAAAACCTTAGTGACAGAGCCAGACTGTCTTACTATCAAACAGACAGGTAGTAGGAATCAGAGTTGGTGTAATCAGTTACACAGTGATCCACTATTTGGAAATAAATCATATGGAAAATGAATTAATTTCCCAGCTGTTATACCTAACCATTACAGCTGTTAAGATGGGATATGAAATGTGACAGGATCAGGGGAAGGGAGATAGAGCAGTACTAAGATCTTAGTGAGGGAACAGTTACGTGGTAGAGGTTGAGTACCAAGTAACTTATCCAAAATGCTTATGATCAGAAAAAAAGGTGTCAGTTTTCAATTTTTTTCAGATTTGGGAATATTTTCATACTTGATGAACTATCCTGAGGACAACACCCAGGTGTAAACACAAAATTTACTTATGTTTCATATATATCTTATACACATAGCCTGAAGGTAATTTTATACAATATTTTCAGTGCATCTGTGTTTTAACTGTGACTTGTCACATGAGGTCAGGTGTGGAATTTTCCACTGTGGCATTATGTCAGTGTTCAAAGAATTTTGGATTTTGGAGCATTTCAGATTTCAGATTTTCAGATTAGGGATACTCACTCAACCTACATTATGGATAAAGATTAGGCAAGACTTAAGTTAACAAAGGGACTTAGTTCTTTCCTTTCTAGTATTTTATAACAAATCTATTTTAAAATGGGAATCACGTAGATTCTTTGTGGCAGATACATACTTACTGTACAATTCTTTTAAATATTCTGTTTGATAATAAGCCATGTATTTACCCAACAGAGGCTCCCTGTAGGATATGGAAATACAAATACATTTCTTTCCATATAACTTATCTCTCATAATGAGAAGCATGGTAAATATTTTAGAAACTAGGGCTAGTAAATGTCCAGAGAGCTGATGTTTTAGTCTTGGGCCTCACCAAAATGATCCTCTCCAACATCTGGGCTGTCTGACCAGCTGCCTCACTCAGACCACGACTTAATTTTTCGTTCTCCTCTAGTAGGGACTGATTCTTCTCCATCAGTGATTGTAGATTCTCTGATGGCTCCACACTAAAAGAAAGAGCAAAATGTTAGAAAAATACCTGATTGACAACACCTATGCCAACACTAGACAAAAATATATCCCACAAACCTTCTAGGTGGAGGTTGGGTTAAAACTACCTCATAAAAGTCTGGGAAAAGTATGTTCAACCCTACCTATCCTCCCAGTCTGGCAGTATATTAGATGAACAAGAAACCCACCTCTGAAGTACCTTAATGGTTTAGAAGGAGGTAATAATTCAGGGCCAGATAAGGTTGAAACAGCTAATCTTTACTTTGGCTCTTGATTTAGGATTTCTCTATTTGTGCCATTTGGGTGAAGGCTAACTATAACTAAAATACATGTTCTCTCCTTTTTCTTCCTACCTTCAATTCCTCATTAAAGATAAAGCAAGTAGCTGGGCACTGGTGGCTCAAGCCTATAATTCTAGCTTTTTGGGAGGCAGAGATCAGGAGGATAGTTCTTGAGACCTTATCTCGAAAATACCCAGCAAAAAGAGGGCTGGTGGAGTGGCTCAAGTGGTAGAGTACCCGACTAGCAAGCATGAGACCCTGAGTTCAAACCCAGTGTCACAAAAAAAAAAAAGATTAAGCAAGTAGGAACTGAGGCTGTACCTTAGAGTAGAGCACTTGCCTAATATTCACAAGGCCCCAGGTTTGATCACCAGCACCACAAAAGGAAAACAAAAGAGATCAGGAAGTACAGAAAGAGGAGGTATGGAAAAGGAAGTGACACTACTCAAGATCAAAATTTAACCTTATCAACAAAAGTTGATTGCCCATTTACTGTAAACTTTAGGGAAATAGCATTTAAGAAGTCAGAAAACTGAAATGATGACCAGTGGTCACTAAGGGCACATTTCACAATTCTTTATAAATACCATTCCCTTCTAAATGCTTGCTTTCCTTGAAACTGAAGACCCACAGCCTCCTGTTTATTCCTCTATCAATGTTAAATTGCTTAGAGTGAGTGGTGTCAGTAATGGAAGGGAGGGATAGAAGTAGCTTGAAGGAATATGTGCATATAGATAAGAACTTTTGGAATTTGTGCATATTATGGTATCAGTTCCAGACTAATGAAGCAGACTGAAAAGAAGCATAGTTTTTTTTTTTTAAATCCACGAAATGTTCAAAAGACTGGAAGATAGGACTGGTAAAAAAAAAAGATCAGAAGAAATATGAAGATTTGATCTGAAGAGGACTGAAGAGAAAAATGAAAAGTTGTCAAAGCTATGTTAAAGAGAAAAAAGGACAGGAGCAGCTGTTCTCAATCTCAATAAAGGACAGAAAAAAATATCAGGAATAGAGTAGATGCCCTCTCACCCAGATAAGACCTCCATCAACTCTCACAGATCTTAGCTTGCTCTTTAGCAAAAGCCACATGATAAGGTCTCATGTTACTTTGTTAAAAACCACTATAACTCTTATGAAGGAATGTTCAATTAAAATGTGGATTATAAAAAATAAACTGTTAGTAAATTTAGTGTTATTTTAGGTTACTGGTTCTTTATTTCCTTATTCTTATTAAACTGAAAACTTTGATGTCATTCTTGTAAGCTTCAAAGTAATGACACTCTTAACTGATTAGTTTTTTCCCTAAAATATTTTCTCTAAATGAGGGAATCATATTTAAGTCAACTATTCATTTTTTCCAAAGAAAATTAAGCACTTACAAGTAGGCTTCTCATTGCAATTTGAGGTTAATGCTTGAATATTTAAACACTGCTACAATTGTCTTGACACTTCTACAGCACTGTGTGCTAGGCTCTATTGTAAATGATTTACCTATGTTAAACTTATTTAGTTCTCACAACATCCCTAGGTAGGTTCTACTGTTATCCCGTTTTATAATTGAGGAAACTGAGGCACAGAGGTTAAATAAGCCAAAGTCACAGAAATAGTGAGTCATGGTAAGGCTGGGATTTTAGCTCAGCAGTCTAGTACTCCTAGCTACTATGCTAACTTCACAGATAGGTGAAACAGGAATGCAGAGGATACTGGATATAAAAGCTCTTAGAGTAGTAAGGAACAAAAAGCGGTACAGGACCACAACATGAAATAGGACTCCCACATGATGGGGGAAGACTTTAAGAGTAAAGTAGAAAGTAGAGTTAGGGCCAGACAAAGATCAGACCATAAAAAAAAAACAAAAAACAAAAAACAACAAAACCAATGTTTCCCACAAGGAAGGTATGAGGATAGGTAAGACACTCAAAAAACTAGATAGCATTTGTTGCCCTCAACGCAGAGAAACTAAAGCAGATACTTTAAAGTAACTGAGGCCAATAGGAGAAGGGGACCAGGAGCTAGAGAAAAGGTTAGTTCGAGAAGAATTAACTTAGAAGGTAACACACATGTACAGGAAATCAATGCATGTCAACTCCCTGTATAGCTATCCTTATCTCAACTAGCAAAAACCCTTGGTCCTTCCTATTATTGCTTATACTCTCTCTTCACCAAAATTAGAGATAAGGGAAAAGTAGTTTCTGCCTGGTAGCAAGGGGGATGTGGGGGTAAGGGAGGGAGCAGGGCGGGGCAGGGGAAGAGGTAAGGGAGCGGGCAGGGGGGAAGCGGGGGAGAAATGACCCAAATAATGTATGCACATATGAATAAAATAAAAATTAAAAAAAAACCAATGTTTCCTATTTTACATGCTATTTAATTGGCAATGGTAGGAATTCAAGTTTGTGGAGCAGGTGCAAGCTGACACTAACAGAAAATAAATACAAAAGCTCCAGTGACACCCATCCAAAACCAAAGGAATGTAATCCAAGGACAAAAAGTAAAAGTTTTTGTATATGTAAAATGTACCTTTTGTAAACAGCCTTATGAAATGTCTCTAAAATACAAATATGTATTTTGAAAAACGAAGCATTATGCTAGGTGAAAAGAGCCAGAACAAAAGAACAAAACTGTATGATTCCACTCATCTGACATACCTAGAGTAGTGAAACTGATAGAGGCAGAAAGTAGAACTGAGGTTGCTCGGGACTGGGGGATGGGAAATGGAGAGTTATTGTTTAATGTTACAGAATTTTACAAGATGAAAAAATTAGAAATTGATGGTGGTGATGGATGCACAACATTGTGAGTGTATGTAATGCCACTGAATTGCATAATTAGAAATGGTGAAACTGGTAAATTTTGTGTAATACATATTTTACCACAATTTAGTGGAAATGGGCCAAAGGAAGAAAAACACAATAGAAAAATGGGAAAAGACACGAGCAGATGATTCACAAAAAAGAGATAAAAGTAGTCCTTAAGCATATGAAAAAATGCTCAACTCACTCATAAAGAAATGCAAATTAAAACAAACTATAAGATAGTATTTCTTACCTATCATACTGGTAAAAAGTAAGTATGACAACACGTTTTGTTAGTGAGGTTGTGGTGAAATAGCACTTTCATATACCACTGGTGGAAATGCAAATTGGCACAACCCTTTTGGAGGGAATGTGGCAATACCTAACGAAACCACACATGTATTTACCATTTGCCCTAACAATCTCACTTATAGAAATGTTCCCCAAAGATAAACCCCCAGTAACACAAAATATGTACACACAAAGTTATTCACTATAGTATGTGTATAATCGCAAAAAATTGAGAACTAAATTTGCATACATAGGGAGAAGGTTGAATTAAGATGCATGGAGCATGTACAGTAATATCTCCTTAGCCATGTTTTCACTTTCTGAAGTTTCAGCTACCCATGGTTTAAAACTACTAAATGGAAAATTCCAGAGATAAACAATAAGTTTTCAACTGCATGTCATTCTGAGCAGCATGATGAAATCTTGTGCCATTTTGCCCTGTCCTGCTGGGGATATGAATCATTGACTTGTCCATAGTATCCATGCTGTATATAGTACCAACTGCTTAGTTGTTTAGCAGCTGTCTTGGTTATCAGATCATCTGTCACAGTATTTCGGTGCTTGTGTTTAAGTAACCCTTACTTTACTTAGTAACAGCCCCAAAACACAAACTATCATTACAATGCTGTTATAATTGTCTTACTTTATTATTGATTAATGTTGTTAATCTCTTATAGTGACTAATTTACAAATTAAATTTTATCATAGGTATGTGTAAGAGAAGCAGTATGAAGTTTAGTACTTTCCACAATTTTGATCAACCACTGGTGGTTAGACCACCAGTGTTCTAACACTGGAAGTCTTAGAACATACCCGCTGTGGATAAGGGGGACTGTTGTCTTTCTTTCCTTCTGCTAACACTGGGCTTAGCTTGTTCTTTTTCTACTTGAGGCATAATGTTTATTTGTGATCACTCTTCTTTTACCACTTAAGCATTTGTTGGTTTAAACTTTCCTCTTATTACTCTCACAAATATGTTGTACATCCATTTTTGTTTGTCTCAATTTATTTTAAAATTTCCCTTTTAACTTCTTCATTGACCCATTGGTTATTCAGGATCATGTTGTTAAATTTCTGTGTACTGTGAACTTCCTAAAATTCTTTTCATTACCATCGTGGCTAGAAAAGATGCTTGCTGTTACTTCAACCTTTAATATACTGTGATTTGTCTTGTAGTCTAACATATGATCTATGAAGAATGTTCTGTGTGCACTTGAGAAAACTGTGCCTTCTGTTGTAGGATGGAACATTCTTTATATTTGTCAGTCCTAGAGTATTCTGAATATTGCATTGCATTTCTTATACCATTAAGATAGTAGGCAAGTGCTCTATCACTGAGCCAAATCCCAGTCCCATCCTAAGTTTTATGTTACTAACAAGGAGCCTTTTGTTTCACTTTACATAGCTCTCTTTAGCAATTCGCCTATGGCAGGCCTAGTGGCGATGAACGACCTTAGCTTTTGTTTGTATGGGAAAGTTTTACACTGAATTTGGAAGGGGAAGGTAGGTAGGCTCTGCTATCTGGCAAGACTACTAGCTGAGCTCTGCTATCAGGTTAAGTTGCTGAATGGGCACTGCTGTTGTCTCTGATCTGGCTGGGCCACAGGTTATATTCCCTGGTCAAAAGGTGCTGCTATTTGAGATCGTGAGTTGGACAGGATTACAAGAGGGACCCCAGAGTTAAGTGGATAGGGATGGATGGACCAACTATTATGCTCAGTAAAAATGCATAGTTGAAATTTTTTTTCCTCCCTGGGTAGGATCTGAAGATGGGCTTTGAGGCTGCTGGGAACACAGATTAAGTTTCTAGTGTGGCTGATCTAGTGCCTGTTTATTTTGGAAATTTGATGCTGGGGTCTTCTCTTTCCCTGGACAGGGCCTGGGGTAGGGTATGAAGCTACGCCTTGAGGCTAAACAGCTAGGAATTGAAGCCAGTTAGCACTTCCCATAGCTGAATGATCAGCTCTGCCCAAGTACCACTGCTAGCAAGTACACTGAGCTTTCACCAAAATCTATAGACTGGCTTTGGGGAATCCTCTTCTGTGTGTGGTGGTATGCTGACTTGGGGAAGGGAGAAGAGTAAGAAGGTCAAATTAAGCCAGTTTCTGCTATCCTTTCATTGAAGATTTTGATTTAGTTCCATCCAATATGGTAGGTAACTCAGGCTTATTCCATATTTTGGGGTTTTACCAAGGTGCTTTTTCTTGTGGATAGTTGCTAGCTGATCTTTTTGTAGGGACCTCCTATTCGCAATCTTGCTGATGTCACTAACCACATTTTGTTTATTAATTCATCTGTTGGTGGACATCTGAGTTGCTGCTACTACCTTTTAGCTATTGCAAATAATGCTGCTATAAACAAAGTTGTGAAAACATCTCTTTGAGACCCTGCTTTCAATTCTTTCGGATATATATCTAGAAATAGGATTGATGAATCATATGACAGGCCTATTTTTAATTTCTTGCTAATCTCCATACTGTTTTCCACAGTGGTGACATCATTTTACAATCGCACCAATAGTACACAAGGGTTTCAATTTCTCCACATCCTCACATTCTTGCTAAACACTTGTTATTTTCTGTTCTACACACACATTTATTTTATGGTATTCATTCCATTGGGGTTTTTACTTGCATTTCTCAGCTCTGAGTACACATTTCTGCATAACTTTGAATCTTAGATCTATTATAACGCTTCACACACCAAAAACATAAACACTTAAAGCTAACTAATCAAGATGTAGGAGTCGCCCAAAATTGAACATAAACAGTAACTTTGGGAAATAGTGTCTTGCCTGGATATTCTAAGCTTAAAACTAGGAAAAAAAATCTGTATATAAATGTTATAATCTAGTTCATAAAGTTTCTCACAGGCATATGGGCTATGTGTATACTAGAACTGAACATGTAAATAGATTATAGATAAAGAGAGCTGGGTTCCTTACTGTTGGAGGTAGAAACTATAAGTAAGGAGATGGACTATAGTGTTGGAATGGAATTGTGAGTCATAAGTAAATAAAATCATGGTTTTTAATATGTACACAGATAGATACAATATATAGATAAGTTTATGCATACGTTATTATATATGAAGGTATTTTGAAGCTGCACTTGATGTCAGGGCCTAGAAGCACTGACATCCAACAATGAGCAGAGTTAGTGCCAGCACATAGACCTTGGTTTCTAAACACCATTTTCCAATTAAAAAAACTAGGGCTCTTTGGAGATATGGTTAATTCCAGACCTGTAACCGAGAAAATACCGTTTGGAAAATCTTTTGGAAATGCTCAAAAAACTTGAGGACTTGTTAAAGAACATTCAAGCTAATCTGAAGGAGCCCTTAATGGGCAAAACAGGGACAATCTGAGCAATAAAACAAATTACAGTATTGGATGTTAATCCACAGAATAAAATAAATGTCCATGCATCCATGTGGATATAACTAAGTAGTCAAATAAATAAATGGGGGGGAAAAACAGCTCTTTCTCATCCCAATTAGCAAATTTCTGAGGCCAGAACCCATGCCCTTTCCATCATATCAGGCCGCTTCAAAGATAAAGAGCTAAGTCCTAAGTAGTTAGCAAGGTTGATAAGTCCCTTACTTGACATTGAGTGCTATCAGAAGTTTTAGGCTATCAGAGGAAAACAACTATTAGGAAAATAGCTTGTGCTAGACTACACATTTAAAATTAATCCATGACTCTTACTTTATAGATCCAGGCAGGGTACCTCCACGGGCTTGTAGCAACAAGACTTGTAGCTGTTGTACCTGGGAGAAGGAAAGAAAAATCAGCTAGTTACCAATCAAAAGTTACTTATCCTTTGGTGGTGAAATTAGTACAATTAGCAGTAGGATAATTAAGTAAAATTTTACTCACTGCCTATAAAATCTAAAGTAGATCTTAGATACTACAGAAGGCATCAGTGTTGATGATTCAATGATAAAACACAATAAGCATTACATGAACTACTACTTAGAAGATTAGTTGTCCTTGTTATCTAAGCATCTTAATTTTTTATTGAGCACCTATTTTTTTTTAAAAAAAATCAAACTTAGCACTAGGAGAACTGCTATAAAGGCATACTAAAACAAATACGGTCTTTAATCTTAAGGTTACATCTAGCTGAGGTAGACAACCTAAAGCCTGAAATAGAAGAAAATAAGACAGATAACACTAAATTGTCAGGTACAGTTAAGTGTTTCAGGGTTCTGAAAAGAAGCAAGTCAAGGAAACACCCAAAAAGTCAAAGGGAGGCTTCATGGGGATGGATCCTAAACCAGAGTACATACGCAAGCATCCTCTCTCATTCCCTTCTGTGACAAAAGAGGAGCTGTTCTGCTTTCTGCGACTAGTCTCCTTCCTTGTGCTTTGGAGCCTCACTTTTCTTGCCTCTGTATGAATCTTACTCTATTTGTTATCTTTTTCCTCTTCTGCATCTTCAACCCCTCTCTTTCTATCATATACTTCCAATTATCTTCAAGTCTCTCCCATCTTAAGACAAAAGCACCCTACCCCACTATACTTCCTACCTCTCTTATTTCCAAAGCTTGAGAGAAAAGTCCACAACAATTGCATCCATTTCCTTTTGCTCATCTATCATTTGCTCATCTCTCATTTGCTCCTCAATGTACTCCAATCTGATTGCTCCCTTATTATTTCAATGATCTATGTGTCATTAAAGCCAATATGCACTTCTTAGTGTTCATTTTACTTGACTGCCTGGCAGCATTTGGCTTCATACTTTCCTAGTTTTCCTTCTACTCTTCTAATTGACTTTCTGTCTCTTCTTGGTTCATCCTTGTTCTACTTCTCCTTTAAATGGTTAAATCCCTCAAAGCTCAGTATCAATCTTCTAATCTTATACTATTTCCTTTATTTTCTTTTTAAAGTTTCATCTCTCCCTATTTTTTCACTTGCCATATATAAAATTTATCTCAAACTCAGATACTTCTGAATTTTAGACCTTTTCTTTTTGGCAATTCTGGGGTTTGAACTCAGGGTCTCATGCTTACTAGGTAGGCATTCTATCACTTGAGCCACTCCACCAGTCCAAGACCTTTATATTCAACTATGTACCTGATAGTTTCATTTAATTGCCTGTTATCTGCAAACCTTGTCCTTTTCCAGTTAATCCTGGGTCAGTGAATACCCAGTTCCACATGCCAGAAACCCAGAAGTCATACCCTCATTTCCTTACCTAATTCACTGATTCTTTTCTCTATCACTACCCCCCTAAGTCTAAGCCACCAGTATCTCTCACTGGGATTACCGAAGTACCTTCTTATATGGTCTCCACAAGTATACTTTTGTAACACTTTATTCTATTTGCACATAGCAGCCAAACCATCTTTTAAAAATGTAAATTACCAGTGTTGCCACCCACATTAAAATTGTTTTTCACATGATCCATGATTCACTGCTCAGGCCTCAATTTTCCCTTTAGCCTCACATTGAAATACTCATTCCTTGCTTTCTACATACTAGTCACATTGGCACACTTTGAGTTTTTCAAATGTACTACATTCCTTCCTAATTCAGCTTGCTTGTTATATGCTGGGCAGTCTAAATACCTTACATGTATCAACTCATTTAATCCTTACAAAAACCCTGTGACAAAGGTACTATTATCTCTATTATGCAGACAGGGAAAATGAGGCATAGAGAATTTGCTCAAGTTACAGAATCTGAATTTGAAACTAGGCTATCTGGCTGCAGTGTCAAGGTGCCTCACCATGATTCTTTACTACTAATGCTGTTTCTTCTCCCTGGAGATCTCTTCCTTCATTTCTGCACAGTTTATTCCCTCTTAATCTTTCAGATCTCAGCTCAAACATTACTACCTCAGGGAAATCTTCCCAGACTGGATTTAAAGCAGAAGACCCTATTCCATAATCCCATAGCACACTATCTCAGTTTATAATGATCTAATATGATACCATCATATATGATTATGTGTTTAGTGCTGTCTCTCATGCTAGGCAATAAGCTCCATGAAGGCAGAAACTGTTGCTTCACTAAATAATGTATCCCAGCATAGTACCTAGCACATAATAGTATTCAATAAAGATTTATAGCTGGAATGAATGAGCAAATAAGTGAATGGGAAAAGGGCATTTTTTTGCCAATAGGAATAAACATAAAAGAAAACAGGGGGACAGAACTGAATGTGGTATTTTATAATTCAGGCGATACTGTGGGCAAGTATAATACTTATATTCTCTATAGTGACCTCTATGAAGGAAGGAGATGAAGAAAGAAAGAGAAGAAAAGAGATTATCTGAATACTAGTTATTACTGAGAAGGAAGACCAGAAAGGAAGTGAGCACTGGACAGTTGGGAAACACTTGGTTTCCAGTGGAAGGCAAGAAAACTTGACCCCTTCAAATCTACATCAACCTAATTCCTGCCTTCTCTTGCTCCCCTACAGGGATACTGAGCTGTTGTACAACCAGTCATATTTGTACCACCACAAATTCATGCTCCTAGTCAGCTACCTCTTCCATTTCTGTTGAGAGTGATTTCAAGCCTTCTGTGGTCTCTTCAAAACCCTCTACCCTATTATCTGACTGCTCATTGTTAGAAGATGACCTTGCTAAGGCAAGGTTCCTATTCTCAGTTTCAGTATCTCCTAAGTCTCTCCATTATTTATTTGCTTGTTTGTTTATTTATTTATTTGCTGTACTGAGGATTGAACCCAGGGTCTCGTGCATGCTAGGCAAGCACTCTACCACTTGAGTCAAGCCCCCAACTCTCCCATAACTTAAAAATAGACTTACATCCCATGACCCTTGATTACCTGGCTATCTTTTCTCACCTGGCATCCTTGAAAGAAGAGCAATGGGCTTCAACTATTTCCTTACATAACACTATTTATTTCCCAGCAACCTGCTCCTCTCACTCCCTTGGTCTTCTCACTGTGGTCACCAATAGCCTCCTTGTTGGTATACTCCTCTTTGTAAATTTATACTTATGATGACCCTCCTTGAAATGCTCTTCCCTTGGCTTCCATGATACCACTGGTTTTCTTCCTACCTATTTATTCTTATAGTGTCACTTGTCTTTTCTCCTTTCCCCATTCCTAAGTGCTGGTGCTCCCCAGAATTCTTGTTTTGGCCTTCTTTTCTTCCTTTGTTTATGCAAGCAAGTATTTAGTGAGTGCCTTTAATTTGCTAGGCATTCTTTGGTCCCAACCACTCTATAACTTCAGATACCACCTAAATGATGACTAAATGCTGTCACTCGGCTCAGAATTCACTATTTCACACCAATATAGCCAGCTATGTTTGAACATTTCTACTTACATGTCCTCCGAGACTTTCAAATTCAAAATGGCCCAAACTAAACTCATCATCTCTGTTTTACTTCCTGACCCCAATTTTCCTCATGTATTCCTTGATTCTATGCGTACTACCATTTATTCAGCTGCCCAAGCAAGAAACTTGGGAACCAACACTGACTCTCCCCGCCCACCCTTCTTTTCCCACATCAAGTTTGTTACTAAGCAAGCCCTGTAAATTCTACTTCCTTCTTGTTTTTCACTCTAACTTATCACCATCTCTTCATCTCTATTGCTGTTGTTAATTCAGGCCATAGTTCTCATCTGGGTGATTATTTTCCTACTTCTAGCCATGTCTACCTTTAATGTACTTTCTCTTCACTTGCTGTAATAACAGCCCTAAAATGAACATTTCATCATGTTACCCTCTTACTTAAAACCCTTCAGTGACTCTCAATAGTCTTCAGTTCCAAATTCTTTTGTTGTTGCTGCTTTTTGAGACAGGGTCTCACTATATTGCTCAGATTGACTTCCAACACTCAATCTTCCTCTCCTGAGTGCTGGAATTACAGGTGAGCATTACCACTCCTGGCTAGTTCCAAATTCTTTAACAGGCCAATAAGGAACTTCAGGATCTGGTCCCTGCTTACCTCTCTTGCTTCATCTCTCACTGTTCACCTCAGGTCTTCTTTATCTGTGAAATCCCAGTGCCACCTTCTATCTTAAATGAACAAACATGATAGGATGTACTTTGGGAGAGGCCCAAACTAACATAATGCTTAACCAACATCTCTAAAATTCTGATAGAGAAGAAGCTGAGAAACAGAAGCTCTATTATTAAATTTACATAAATGTAATTGTCACATAAAAATTCAAGTCCCGTATACCTGCTGCTTAAGATGATTAAGTTCAGCTGTCTGGGGATCAATATTAATAACAGGTTTGTTCTTGATTTTTCTTGCTCTGTCAGCATAGCGAAGAGTATTTAATGTTTCTTCTAGATTGGAGTCAGCAGGACTCACACAGGCTATCATGAGAGTATGGCTATTACCTCCTAGAGAATCTGAAAAAGAACAATATAAAACAATGGATGGAAATGAAATCAAACAAGTAGATACGAGCACAAGCTGTCCATTTGGGTTGACCATTTCAAACTGAGATGTAAGAAAAAAAATCTTAGCTATCTACAAATTTCCTATTTGAATCAATATAAAAACACAAAGATTTCTGAAGTGTAAAGTGATAGCGTTTGGAATCCTATTGCGCATGTCCCTATTTTCAAGAGAAACTATGATTTCAGCAATTAATCGGGTTAAAATAACTGAGGCCTGGCCCAGGTAAGTTAGGAGCCATTATAGGATTAAACATTCTTAGGATGCACCCCCTAGGTAGATTTTAACTCTCCAGGGAATTCTGCATAGCGGCACTATTAATTAAAGAAACAGTAATCAAGTACATTTTCAGGTACAAAGTATTAAGTACAGTTGACACTCTATGGATTTCTCAGCTCTCAAAGCCACATATGAAGACATTTTTTTCATTATCTTAGAAACCTGACTGCCAATAACTGTTTCTCATGCTTATCAATTAGACAGCTGTGTATCTGATACCCCAAATAGCTAGCTTTTTATGTTTCATTTTGGCTTGCTCAGCATTATCGTTCTGAGTTACTTTCTTCTATTTTCAGAGGCATTTTGGGCTTACCTTGAAGCAGTCGAGTTAGCTTGGAATCTCTGTAGGGCACAAAGCTACCCTTTTTGTCATCTCCAAGAGCACTGATTACATTTCCCAAGCATAGAAGACCTCGGTTAATATTAATACCTAATAGGAAGAAACAAAATTTAAATTACTTGGTAAAACATCTAACATATACCTACATTTTTTCTGAGAAAGGAAAACAATAATAAAGTCCTCATGGAAATATTGTCATCAATCCTAAGGAAACTTCTTAATCCTATTCACTTTTCTGAGAGTGCCTCTTTATGTAAAGTTCAAAGTGCAAAGATCCAAATATTGGATTTACACATCAAGTCCATTGGCACTTCATGTTCTTTTCCATGGAAACAAAGCATAGAGACAGATAACTATCACTATGACAACAATTATATGTATGGCTATTTACTTTTTATATCCATTATCACAATCCTTAAACTAATGCTATAAATTTGGATGGATAACTAATTTTTACAATCTTATTATGATTATTTTTAGTATCACTCTCATTTTACAAGTAAGGAAAAGAGCTCAGGGGTTAAATGGCTTGCCTAAGGTCAAACAGCTAGTAAGTGGTAGGCAAGAGATTCCATTGCAGGATTTCAGTCACGTCCTATGCTCTTGATTTTTGTTGTTGTTATTGTTGTTGTTGTGTATGTGGTGCTGAGGAATGAACCCAGGTCCTTGAGCATGCTAAGCAAGCACTCTACCACTGAGCTATATCCCCCACTAAGTCCTATGCTCTTTATACAACATTGGAACACCCTTCCTATTACTGCTTCAAAAAGGGTAAAGATTGTTTCCTACTTTATCTAACTCTGAAATTGGCTTTTTAAACATTGTAATAATCTCTGAGGTCCCTCTAAAGCACTTAACTTCTCATTATTGTTTATGGTAGAAAGACTATGGTATACTGGGTAAGTGCATAGGCTTTGGTGTCACATAGACCCAGGTTCTAATTCTGGCCCTGTAATTGACTAGCCATATGATCATGAGTAAGTTCCTTTATAAAAAGGGACAAATCTATTTATCTTATTGGGCTGTAGTCAGAATTAAGTAAGATACTATACATAAAACAAAGTTAAATGATAAATAAATGGTACTATGGTTTGAATGTGTCCCCTCCAAATTTCATGTTGAAACTTGATTCCCAATGCAACAGTATTAGGAGGTGATTAGGCCATGAGGTCTTTACCCTCATGTATGGGTTTACTGCCTTATAAAAAGAGCTGGAAGGAACTAGATAGGCCCTTTTGCCTTTCTGCAATGTGAGGACATAGTGCTCAACTCTTTTTTCCCTTCTACTCTTTCTGCAATGTGAGGATACAGTGAGAAGCTACCCTTGCCAGACACCAATTCTGCTGGTGTCATGAACTTGAACTTCTCCGCTTCCAGAGCTATGAGAAATAAATTTTTGACGTCATAAATTACCCGGTCTATGGTATTTTGTTAAAGCAACACAAATGGACTACGACAAATTGTATCACTATTGTTAGCTTTATTTTGCTTTTTACTTATTCAGCCGTATCTTAGACTCCCTTATACACTGAAACTAATATATTTACAAGATCCAATTATTATTTGGATATGAAATGTCCCCAAAGTCTCATGTGTTGAAGACTTGGTCCCCAGCTGGTGGTGCTACCCTTATGGATTAATCCATCAATGAGTTCACAGCTGAATGGACTACTAGGAAGTGGAGCCTAGCTGGAGGAAGTAGGCCATTGGGGGTAGGCCTTTTATGGGTATATCCTACTCCTGCCCCCTTTTACCAGCTTGCTCTCTGCTTTCCAGCTATGAAGTGAGCAGGTTTCCTACATCAGCCATTCTTATGATGTTCACCTCACCACAGGCCCAAAGCAAAGGGGTCAAGTGACAATGGACTGAAATTGTGAGCCAAAGTAAACCTTTTCTCCTTTAAGTTGGCTTTCTCAGGCCTTTTGTTACAGTGATAAAAACCTGCCTAACAGATCCCATGCTCCAAGTTCCCTCTAAGTGCACTATTCACGGGTCCTGTTTCTCACCCTTATAGGGACTACGAATTTACTGACACTTTCGAATCCTTTATCCTTAGGGATAAAACCTAGGGTCTCGCACATGCTAGATAAGTGTACTATCATTGAGCTATACCCCAGCGCCTCCTACCATAGCTTAAACCAACTCCGAGTGTGAGTGTGTGTGTGTGTGTGTGTGTGTGTGTGTGTATGTGTGTGTGTGTGTGTGTATCTGTAGGCTGCAATGCTGAAGGAATAACATAACCAAGTGGACTGGATTCATTACAAACATGCTATTGACCTTAGCTGAAACTCTTGGTCAACTGACAATCTTTGCTTCCTCATTCCTATTGATTAACCCAATCTAACTCATGATGGCAGCTATTCCAAACACTCATCATTTTCAAGACTGCAAATCTACCTACACTCTCTACTAGTAGATTCCATCAAATACTTATGGAGATTAAAGGTATCCACAGTGCTCACTCACCTTCCTTTTCCCCACTTCACATTTTTTTGCTGCTACTTAATCCTTTACCCTTCCTCTTTTTTTTGGGTGGTACTAGGGCCTCACACTTGCTAGGCAGGTGCTCTACCACTTGAGCCACTCCACCAGCCCTGCTTTTGTGTTGGTTTTTTTCAAGATAGGGTCTCACGAACTATTAGCCCAAGCTGACTTCAAACCATGATCCTCTTGATCTCTGCCTTCTGAGTAGCGAGGATGACAGGCGTGAGCCACAAGCACCCAACCATCCTTGCTACTGTTCCAGAGGAAATGACTGTCTTTATTCTCAAAGTTCTGCCTTTTGCCTCTGCCCACATATTTATTCTCTTCATTTTCTCTGGAACTCAGGATGTTTTGATTTTCCCCTTCTCTCTGAGACCTTCAATGTATTTTCCCGTCACCAATTCCTTCTTTTTAGTCTACACACATGCTTAAACTTCCCCAACATAAAACAAAAACAATTCCCTTAAGCAACCATCACTTTCTTGTCTTTTTATTGCCAATTTTATTGCCATCTTGTAGAGCCATTTATCTCACCCAGGAAGGAGAGCCTGCTGACATTATCAAATCTTCTTACCAATACATGTGCTAATCTTCATATTAGTCCTTTCCTTTCTTTTCATTCCCTTTAGTGAAACAGAACATTGTGCCATCTTACTGGCCAGTATCTCATCTGGATGTATAAGAGAGACTTCTGAAGTTTCTCAAAGCCGCTGAGCAAAACTTCTATTTATAGTTTCATAAAGGAACAAAACAAAATTCCACATGAACCCTAAGAAGTATCTGTGGTTAGCTACTATGATTTAAGCAAAAATCATAGATTTAATGATAAATGTTTTTTCTTTTTCACTTTTGATTTGTCTCCTATCTCCTGGGAGAGTCACATGAGTAAGGAGATGGGTATAACACAGGGCTGGGGGAGTGTAAGGGCAGGAGAGGGGGCAGCACTAGCTGAGGGGCATCTAAACCACAGTAGAATTGGGGACAAAATCAGAACTGAGTACTGAAAGGCAAAATGGAATTTGCCACATGAAGACAGAGGGAAGACACTTCCACAGAGGGAGCAGAATTACAGACACATTGATGAGAAAAGACTTGGCACACTTAATAGAGCTAAGCCAGTTGCAAGAAAGGAACAGGGAGAGGGGAAGCTGGCCAGGTAGGGAGTGCCAGAGCACAAAGCAGCAAGGTGCACAGTGAGGAGCTCTGGGAGAGTTTTAGTGGAGTGACATGTCCACATGTCTTTTCAGCTTACTGTTGATTAGTACCCTGTCTCTCCCTGTTTATACCTTTGAAACTTTTCTCTTTGATTGTTTTGTTTTTTTTCTACTTGATTATTTGTTTTTCCCTTTTCCTTTAACTTCTTTGCTTTCAGTCCCCTCTCACGCTTCCATTCCAAATATCACTAGTGCTATTATTACAACTAGAAAATACTTAATTGCACACAGTACAGGGACAATAACAACACCAAGGGCAAAGACGGGAAGACAGAAAAAACAGGAACCAGAGGGAAATGAAGAAAACAGATACTCAGATCCAGACTCCAACAAAATGAAAATGAACTATGCCAAAGAACCCAATGAAGCCCACAAGAATAATTTAAAAGAAGACATACTACAGGTACTCAATGAGAATTTTATAAGAGATGATAGTGGATCGGGTCAACCAAGATGTACAGGAGACACTCAAGAAATTCCAAGACAACAAAACTAGCGAATTTGAAAAAGCAAAAGAAGAAATAAAGGAAACCAAAGAAGCACTGTATAAACACCAAAGTGAAACAGAGAACAAAATTAATAAACAAATAAATGAACTCAGGACAAAAATAGACAACATTAAAGAGGAAACCGCCCAGGATATGGAAAACCTCAGAAAAAAGAACGAAACAGAACTGCAAAACAAAACGGAAGGCCAACCGAGCATAATAGAACAAACAGAAGACAGAATCTCAGAACTCGAAGATGAAATGGTAATTGAAGGAAAAACTGAAGAACTATTAATTAAACAATGCAAGATCTGTGAAAAGAAAATGCAAGAACTCACTGACTCCATCAAAAGACCAAACTTGAGAATCATGGGCATCGAAGAAGGAGAAGAGGTGCAAGCAAAGGGAATGAGTAATATATTCAACAAAATAATAACAGAAAATTTCCCAAATCTACACAAAGATAGTCCCATACAGATGCAAGAGGCCTCCAGGACACCAAACAGACCAGATCAAAATAGAACTACCCCACGACATATCATCATTAAAACAACAAGTTCAGAAACCAGGGAAACAATATTGAAGGCTGTAAGAGAGAAAAAACAAGTAACATACAAAGGTAAACCCATCAAAATCACAGCAGACTTCTCAACAGAAATATTAAAGGCAAGAAGAGCATGAGGTGAGATCTTCCGGGCACTGAATGAAAGTAACTTCAACCCCAGGATACTCTACCCAGCAAAACTATCATTCAAAATAGATGGAGCAATAAAACTCTTCCATGATACGCAGAAACTAAAATAATATGTGACCACAAAGACACCACTACAAAAGATTCTTGAAGGGATTCTGCACACAGAAAGTGAAACCCAACATAACTGCGAAAGGACAGGCAGCACCAAACTACAGGAAAAGAAAAAGCAAGAAAGTAGAGAGTAACCTCAATTTAGGTACACACAATCAAACCTTCAAACAACTAAGATAACTAAATGACAGGAATCACCACATACCTATCAGTACTAACACTTAATGTTAACGGACTTAATTCACCCATCAAAAGGCACCGCTTGACGAAATGGATTAAAAAGGAAGATCCAACAATTTGTTGCTTACAGGAGACCCATCTCACCGACAGAAATAAACACAGGCTTAGGATGAAAGGCTGGAAGAAGATTTACCAAGCCAATGGCCCCCGAAAACAGGCAGGAATAGCAATACTTATCTCTGACAAAGTAGACTTCAAACCTACATTGATCAAACGAGATAAAGAAGGATATTCCATACAAATAAAAGGGGAAATAGACCAAAAGGAAATAATAATTATCAACCTGTATGCACCCAATGTCAACGCACCTAACTTCATCAAACATACCCTGAAAGACGTAAAAGCATATATAAACGCCAACACAGTGGTTGTGGGAGACTTTAACACCCCATTATCATCAATAGATAGGTCATCCAAACAAAAAATGAAGAAAGAAATCTAAGATCTAAAATATACAATAGATCAACTGGACCTACTTGATGTCTACAGAACATTTCATCCAACTTCTACACAATATGCAAACTTCTCAGCAGCCCATGGAACCTTCTCCAAAATAGATCATATCCTAGGACACAAAACAAGCCTCAGCAAATATAAGAAATAGAAATTATACCGTGCATACCATCTGATCACAATGCAATAAAACTAGAGCTCAACAACAAAGTAAAGACTAAAAACATGCAAACAGCTGGATACTGAATAACTCATTACTTAATGAACAATGGGTCATTGATGAAATAAGAGGAAATTAAAAAGTTCCTGCAACTCAAGGAAAATGAAAACACAACCTACCGGAACCTATGGGACACAGCTAAGGCAGTCCTGAGAGGAAAGTTTATAGCCATGAGTGCATATATTAAAAAGATTGAAAGATCCTAAATCAATGACCTAATGATACATCTCAAACTCCTAGAAAAACAAGAACAAGCAAATCCCAAAACAAATAGAAGGAGAGAAATAAGAAAAATAAGAGCTGAAATCAACGAAATAGAAACCAAAAAAACCATACAAAGAATTAATGAAACAAAAAGTTGGTTCTTTGAAAAAATAAACAATATTGACAGACCCCTGGCAAACCTGACTAAAATGAGGAGAGAAAAAACCCAAATTAGTAGAATCAGGAATGCAAAAGGGGAGATGACAACAAACACCATGGAAGTCCAGGAAATCATCAGAGACTACTTTGAGAATCTATATTCAAATAAATTTGAAAATCTTAAAGAAATGGACAGATTTCTAGATACATATGATCACCCAAAACTGAACCAAGAGGAAATTAATCACCTGAATAGATCTATAACACAAAATGAAATTGAAGCAGCAATCAAGAGTCTCCCCAAAAAGAAAAGTCCAGGACCTGATGGATTCTCTGCTGAATTCTATCAGGCCTTTAAAGAAGAACTGATACCAACCCTCCTTAAACTGTTCCACGAAATAGAAAGGGAAGGAAAACTGCCTAACACATTTTATGAAGCCAGTATTACACTTCTCCCAAAACCAGGCAAAGACACCTCCAAAAAGGAGAACTATAGGCCAATCTTCTTAATGAACATTGATGCAAAAATCCTCAACAAAATAATGGCAAACCGAATTCAACAATACATCAAAAAGGTTATTCACCACGACCAAGTAGCCTTCATCCCAGGAATGCAGGGGTGGTTCAACATACGAAAATCAATAAACGTAATAAACCACATTAACAGAAGAAAAGACAAAAACCACTTGATCATCTCAATAGATGCAGAAAAAGCCCTCGATAAGATCCAAAACCATTTCATGATAAAAGCTCTAAGAAAACTAGGAATAGAAGGAAAGTACCTCAACATTATAAAAGCTATATATGACAAAACTACAGCCAGCATTATACTTAACAGAGAAAAACTGAAACCATTCCCTCTAAAATCAGGAACTAGACAAGGATGCCCACTATCTCCACTCCTATTCAACACAGTACTGGAATTCCTAGCCAGAGCAATTAGGCAAGAAGAAGGAATAAAAGGAATACAAATAGGTAAAGAAACTGTCAAAATATTCCTATTCGCAGACAACATGATCCTATACCTTAAAGACCCAAAAAACTCTACTCAGAAGCTCCTAGACACCATCAATAGCTATAGCAAGGTAGCAGGATATAAAATCAACATAGAAAAATCATTAGCATTTCTATACACTAATAATGAACAAACTGAAAAAGAATCTATGAAAAGAATTCCATTTGCAATAGCCTCAAAAAAAATCAAATACCTAGGTGTAAACCTAACAAAAGATGTGAATGACCTCTACAAGGAAAACTATAAACTTCTGAAAAAAGAGAGTGAGGAAGACTATAGCAAGTGGAGAGATCTTCCATACTCATGGATTGGTAGGATCAACATAGTAAAAATGTCTATACTCCCAAAAGTAATCTACATGTTTAATGCAATTCCCATCAAAATTCCAATGACATTCATTAAAGAGATTGAAAAATCTACTGTTAAATTTATATGGAAACACAAGAGGCCACGAATAGCCAAGGCAATACTCAGTCAAAAGAACAATGCTGGAGGTATCACGATACCTGACTTCAAACTATATTACCAAGCAATAACAATAAAAACAGCATGGTACTGGCACAAAAATAGACATAAAAACCAGTGGAACAGAATAGAGGACCCAGATATGAAGCCACACAAGTATAACCAATTTGTCTTTGACAAAGGCACTAAAAATATACGATGGAGAAAAAGCAGCCTCTTCAACAAAAACTGGTGGGAAAACTGGTTAGCAGTCTGCAAAAAATTCAAACTAGATCCATGTATATCACCCTATACCAATATTAACTCAAAATGGATCAAGGATCTTAATATCAGACCACAAACTCTAAAGTTGATACAGGAAAGAGTAGGAAATACTCTGGATTTAGTAGGTATAGGTAAGAACTTTCTCAACAGAACCCCAGCAGCACAACAACTAAGAGATAGCATAGATAAATGGGACCTCATAAAACTACAAAGCTTCTGCTCATCAAAAGAAACAGTCTCTAAACTGAAGAGAATACCCACAGAGTGGGAGAAAATATTTGCCAGCTACACATCAGACAAAGGACTGATAACCAGAATATATACGGAACTTAAAAAACTAAACTCTCCCAAAACTAATGAACCAATAAAGAAATGGGCAAGTGAACCAAACAGAACTTTCTCAGAAGAAATTCAAATGGCCAAAAAACACATAAAAAATGCTCACCATCTCTAACAATAAAGAAAATGCAAATTAAAACCACACTAAGATTCCACCTCACCCCTGTTAGAATAGCTATCATTAGCAACACCACCAACAACAGGTTTTGGTGAGGATGCGGGGAAAAAGGAACCCTCTTATACTGTTGGTGGGAATGTAAACTAGTACAACCACTCTGGAAAAAAATTGGGAGGCTACTTAAAAAGCTAAACATTGATCTACCATTTGCTCCAGCAATACCACTCTTGGGGATATACCCAAAAGACTGTGACACAGGTTACTCCAGAGGCACCTGCACACCCATGTTTATTGCGGCACTATTCACAATAGCCAAGTTATGGAAACAGCCAAGGTGCCCCACCACTGACGAAGGGATCAAGAAAATGTGGTATCTATACACAATGGGATTTTATGCAGCCATGAAGAAGAATGAAATGTTATCATTTGCTGGTAAATGGATGGAATTGGAGAACATCATTGTGAGTAAGGTAAACCTGGCCCAAAAGACCAAAAATCGTATGTTCTCCCTCATATGCAGACATTAGATCAAGGGAAAACACAACAAGGGGATTGAACTTTGATCACAAGAAAAAAGCGAGTGCACACAAGGGAGATATGACGATAGGTAAGAACCTAAGAAATTAGCTAGCATTTATTGCCCTCAACGCAGAGAAACTAAAGCAGATACCTTAAAAGCAACTGAGGCCAATAGGAGAAGGGGACCAGGAACTAGAGAAAAGGTTAGATCAAAAAGAATTAACCTAGAAGGTAACACACATGCACAGGAAATCAATGTGAGTCAACTCCTTGTATAGCTATCCTTATTTCAACTAGCAAAAACCCTTGTTCCTTCCTATTATTGCTTATACTCTCTCTTTATCAAAATTAGAGATAAGGGCAAAATAGTTTCTGCTGGGTATCGAGGGGGTGTGGGGGACAGGAAGGGGGCGGAGTGGGTGGGGGCAGGGGGGAGAAAGGACCCAAGCATTGTATGCACATATGAATTTAAAAAAAACTATTGGAACAGAGCTATAATATCAAGATAGTTGAATTTGAAGAACACAAGATTGGGCCAAAAAAATTACAGAAGACACATACATTATGAAACCATATCCCTTTAGAAACAGGCAGAATACTGATACATATTGTTAAAGAATACCAAGAATAACGAAATTAATGGAAAAGATAACCACCACATTTAGATTGGTAAATTAACTCATTCTTCAGTCTGACACAACCTGCCCTAATTCCTAAAACTGCTCTGGCAAAAATCCCCAAAAATATCCATGGACAAATCCACCTATTTCTTCTCAGCCTTCATCCTATGTAATCAGACCAAAGCATTCAGCAGAGGTGACAATCCCATTCTTATATAAACCCCTACTTTGGTTTTCTAGCTACTACTATCCTCCTCTGTCTCTTCAGTCTCCTTATTTGGCTGCTTTACCATTCATTGGCTTTGAAATATGAGTGATCCATGCCAGGAGCAGTGGCTCATGCCTAAATCCCACCTACTTGGGAGGTGGAGATCAGGAGGATAGCAGTTTGAGGTCAGCTTGTGCAAAAAGTTAGCAAGACCCCTTATCTCAACCAATAAGCTGGGTGTGGTGGAACGTGCCTGTCATCTCAGTTACGTGGGAGACATAATTAGGAGGCTCATAGTCCAGGCTGGCCCTGGCAAAACCATGAAACCCTATTGGAAAAATAACTAAAGCAAAAAGTGCTGGTGGAGTGGCTCAAATGGTAGAGTGCCTACCTAGTAAGCACAAGGTCCTGAGTTCAAAGCCCAGCACTGCCTCCTCCAAAATGAGTGCTCCTCACTAGTATTTACTGTTCAGTCTCTTATTAGTCTTTCTCTATACAACTTTCCTATCTATAGAATTCATCTCTATTCCAGATGTTCGTCTAAGCTCTTGTCCCAAATTTCCCACTTCCTCTTGGACTTTTTCTGAGGTGCATTCCTAATCTGGTATGTCCAAAATTAAATTCATAATCATTCCTTCTATCATCTGCTTCCTATATATAGTCATGTGTCACTTAATGACGGGATACATTGTTAGGCAATACCATCACTGTTGCAAATATCCTAGACAAACTAAGATGATGATGATGTCACTAAGAGATAATCTTTTGAGACCACCATTGTATATGAGGTCCATTATTGATGAAAATATCACTAGGTGGCACATGATGGTACATATTTCCTGTTTTCTCACTACTGTCCTTTCAGCTCTTGGTGTCTTCTCCTTGACCTGTGACTTGATCATGATTTTGGCACCAACTTCTTTGCCTCACAAATCAAATGTGACTCTTGGGTATACCTCCTTTCACCCAGTAATGTAACATGTAGCAATATCCTCCCATCCAAGTACTAACTAGGCCTGACACTGCTTAGCTTCCGAGATCAGACAAGATCAGGCGCGTTCAGGGTGGTATGGCCATAGACGCTAGCTAAATGTAGCAATATTCTAATGGGCTATATCCACCCTCTGAAAATACTGTGGAAGGGCTAGCAAGTGAAAGTGATTTCCTCTAACAGAGGGAGAGTTGCTAGTAACGAAAGAAAACTTAATTCTTCTGGTAGAAGCCAACTACTAAAAGCCTCTTCTACCCTCTAAATCTACTTCAAATGTTGACAAGCACCCTATCAAGCTCCTAGAAGTTTATGTTCAGCTGTGGTAGTATATAAATATTAGTAGGGTCCCCATAGTCCTCATTAACTACCACTTAGAGCAAGTAAAAATGGAGAAGAGGGAATTAATAATTAAGAGGCTACCATGAACTAGGAATTGTGATACATGTTTTATAAATATGAATAAAATTAACTGCACATCTCTAAGGTGGTAAAATTCTATGTTATATTGAGCTGGGGTCTCAAGTGGTACAGCGCCTGCCTAAGAAGCATGAGGCCCTGAGTTCAAACCCCAGTACCACCTTCCACCCAAAAATCTATACCATAAATGAGGAAAGTCAAACTGTGAAGCTAAGATGGGAAATGCAGAATGTATATGTAAAACCTTCTAACAGAATGGAATGAAATTCCTTAAGGGCCCCTAAAAGTCCTTAAAGATGCTACCAAGCTGGGCACCCATGACTCATGCCTATAATCCTAGCTCCTTGGGAGGCTGAGATCAGGAGGATCACTGTTTGAGCCAGCCTGGGCAAACAGTTCACAAGATCCCACCTCCAAAATAACCAGAGCAAAATGGACTGGCAGTGTAGCTCAAGTGGCAGAGCACTTGCTTTGCAAGTGTGATGCCCAGTACCACCACCACAAAAAAAAAAGATGCTGCCAAGTGGGAAAGCCACCAACCACTTGTCAATTCATCACTGGTGGATCAGGAACTGCTCAAAATCCCTGACAGACTGAAAGCAGATAAATGAGACTAACCTAAGAAAAAACATGCATGAGACAACTGTTGTAGAAAGGTGGGACCAGGTCTAGTTCTGCAGACTTTGAAGGTAGTGGACTTAGAAGGCAGGTGGGAGTCCTGTGACAAAGGTCAAGGAAATTGGTTGTAGTACCAGAGCAGAAGTAAATCAGTTGGCTAGTAGTCAATGACGTGAAAGGAATAAGTTCAAACCTCTAGATTTAACTATAAATTTGTAGGAAATACAGAGAAAAAAAAACAGGTTAAACTATATGTATATACAATCAGCGAAATTCAGACTTGGGAAATTCTATACAGCAACCTAAATTCTTCAATACATAAATAAGGGTAAGGAGAGATGGAGGAGGTACCAAAAGGTTAAAACAGACTTAAAAGACTTATCAAGCAATGTGTGGACATTGCTTAGATTCAAATTAGAGATTTGAACACAGGTTAGATATTTCATGATATTATTACATCATTGTCAATTTTTAGGTAAGTATAATTTTTATGGATACAAATTGAAATAAATAAGATATCTGGTATTTGTTTTGAAATATTATGAAAGACAGCAAATAGATAGGATATAGATGAAATAAGGCTTGTCATAAATTAATCACTGTTGAAACTGCCATACTGACTTCTTTGTATATTTGAGTAAGGAGTAAAGTTTTTTTGTTTGTTTGTTTTTTTAAGAAAAGAGAAGGGCTGGGAATGTGGCTCAGGTGGTAGAGTGCCCGCCTAGCAAGTGTGAGGCCCGTGTTCAAACTCTAGTACTGCCAAAAATAAGAAAAAAAACAGAAGTGAACATAGTTTTCAACTCACGAATAGAAAGAATATAAAATAATCTAAGAATTCCTTAATAGAGAGTAAAAAAAACAGAAAAAACAGTGAACACATTTGTCAAATGTGATAAAAGAAAATAGAGAACATATAAAGAACCAAAATAGCAAACACAATTACAGATACAGAGAAGATTAAAGTAAAGCTATTTGCAATATTATATCAATAAGTTTGAGGATCTAGACAAAATGAATAATTTTCTAAGAAAAATATAAACTACCAAAATTGGCTCAAAATATGAAAAATCAAATCTTCAATAAAACTCCAAAAATATGACTGTATTATTGCATCAGGTTATTCCAACCCTCTTTCCACAGCAATTGTCTCAAGCAACCCAGATCTAAGTCAGCTAGTACATGCCATTTCTCACGCACAGATATTGGTTCATGGAAGAAGGCATCTGGCCTAATTTTGGAGGCATCTGGGAAAGAAGCTTTCTCACTTGGAGAGAGCCACCAAACGGGACACTCTTGCACCTTTACGAAACAGTAAACACATATAAAAATCTGGATTTTTAAAATTCATTTTTCTATCCTGAGAAAAGGCAGGTTTGGAGTGAAACTGGTAGGGATGAAGGCAGAGCAGAGAAAGATAAAAAAGCCAAGTTTTTGATACTGTGGTTGGACTACTACATTAAAACAACCCCAAAGCCTATCCTACCTTGTACTGTTTAGATCTATTGACACATAAATCACTTTCCCATGTTATAAAAACTCTATCAGAGCATAGAAAAAATGGAAAGCTTCACAATTCATTTTACACAGTTGGCAAAACCTTCATGCTAAAATGAGACAAGAGAGCTGATGGAGTGGCTCAAGTGACAGAGTGCCTGCTGAACAAGTGTGAGGCCCTGAGTTCAAACTCCAGTACCACCAAAAGAAAATATAGGGCTAGAGATGTGGCTCAAACAGTAGAGCACCCACTTTGCAAGTCCAAATCTCTAAGTTCAAACCCCAGTCCCACCAAAAAAACCCCACAGAAAATGTAAAACTAGACAAGGAGAGCACATATGCAAAAAAGTTATATCCCCCTCCCTCATAGGAGCAAATTTGTAAAAGTCCTAAATCTAATACATCAAATCCAGCAGTGTGAAGAAAGAACTAAGTTCTCATGGTCAATTGAGGAAATTATAGAAAGATTATTTTTATAACTCATTCTATCAATAATGTAGGAAAAACTACCTGGGCATTACTTTCTAATCAATGATAAAACTCAACACTATCTTATTTTAAAAATATATAATTGTAAACTTGAAAAAAAAGTTACTTCCTTAACTTGATAAGGGATATCTCCCAGAAACGTACAGTAGATAGTTAAAGGTGCAATATTAGCAACTTTCTGGTTAGAGTTAAAAAAAAGAACAAAAGATGAGTATGTCTACTATGGCCATAACAAAAGTGGTTATAAGGCCAGGTGCCAGTGGCTCACACCTGTAATCCTAGCTACTTGGGATGCCGAGATCAGGAGGATTGCAGTACGAGGCCAGCCGCAAGCAAATAGTTCGTGAGACCCCATTTCCAAAATAACAGGAATAAAATGGACTTGGAGGTGGGGCTGAAGTGGCAGAGCACCTGCTTTGCAAGCTTGAAGCCCTGAGTTTAACTCCAGTACCCCCCCCCAAAAAAAACCCCTTAATAATAACAACAAAAAAGTGAGTTATAAATCTTGGAATTCAAGTGATAAACAATGAGAAACTAAGAAAGCAATTCAGTAAGTTTATTAGAAGACTAAAATAAAAAAAAACAGCATTTTTCCTAGGCAGGAATAGAAAATAGAAATAGAGATATAGAAAACAGTAACAAAATTATAATATTCTGGAATATGCCTAGCAAGATATAGTATCAAGAAAACTACAAACCTTACTAAATAAAAGAAGATTTAAATGTGGAAAGGTCATGCTCCTAGATGAGAAGACTAAATTTTCCTTCCTTTATTCATTGATTTAAGTTCTCAATAAAAATCCCCAAGATTTTCATTGTTTTTGACAATCCTGATTCTAAAATTCATAGAAAATAACCAAAACAATTCTAAAAAATGAAAAGTGAAGGGAACTTTCCCTTCCAAAGAGTAAGACACACCATAAACCAGACTTATTAAAAGGTCTAAGAATAAACAAATCAACTAATTTATAGGGCAGAATAGAATCTAGAAATAGAGCTCACACACATATGGTACACTCAAGTCAATTCAATGAACAAAGGAATTTCTTTTTAACAATGGTGCTAGAACAATAGGATATCCACATGGAGGGAAAATGATTCTCAACCCCTATGTCATTTATACCAAAAACTAATTCAAGGCACACTATAAATGTACAAGCTAAAACTATGACGTTTCAAGTAGGAAATATAGGAGAATATCAGACTAGACAGACTCCTTGGACAGGACACCAACATCAGCCATTAAAAAAACCCCATAAATTGGATTTCATAAAAATTAAAATTACTGGTCATAAAAGACACCATTAAAAAAATAGCTAGAGGAGTAGCTCAAATGGTAGAATGCTTGCGTAGCAAGTGTGAGGCCCTGAGCTCAAACCCCAGTATTGCCAAAAAAAAAAAAAAGACAAGCTACACATTAGAAAAAAATATTTGCAACATATACACCTGCCACTCAAATAGAGAAAATATAAATAACTATAAATCATTGATAAGAAGATGAACGACTAATTTTTTTAAACAAGCAAAAGATTTCAGCAAACATTTAAGGTAAAAAGATACATGAATAGTCCGAAATGCAAATTAAAACCATGATGAAGAACTAGCTGAAGTGGCAGAGTGCCTACCTAACAAGTATGAGACCCTGAATTCAAATGCTGGTGACGCCAAAAAATAAAAATAAAATAATAAAACCATGATGAGATACCATTTGACATCCACTGGAATTTCTAAGAACACATTTTTTATGACGATATGGAAAATGGAATTGTCATACACTGCTGGGGTGTAAAATGATACAAACCATGTTCAAGAACTTTTAGTCACTTTCTTACAAAGTTACACATACATTTACCCTCTTAAATTCCTAAGTATGTACCCAAGAGAAATGATAGCGCATTCACAAAAAGACGTACATACAAATGTTCAGGACATCCTTCTTCATAATTGCTAAAAATTGGAAAAAACTCAACTTTCCATCAAAAAGAGAGTAGAAAACAAATAGCAGTATAATCACAAAATGGAATATTGTTGAACAACACAAAGGAACAAATAACTAATAAAAGCAAGAACATGAATAAATCTAAAAATGTTACGGCGGGTAGAGGGTGTAGCTCAATGGTAGAGCACTTACTTGATTAGCATGTGCGAAAATCTGGGTTCAATCCCCAAAACCCAAAGCAAACACACAAAAAACCCCAACAACATATTGAGTAAAAGAAGGCAGGCACACGCTCACACATACACACACACTCACACGTTATTATATCATCCCGTTTATATGATATCTAAGAAGGTGAAAAATTAATCTATGGTGTCATAAGTCAAAAAGTGATTGCCTGGAGTAGAATGGGGGAAGGATGAATTGACTGGAAAGAGGTACAAGGGGGCTTTCTGAAACAGAAATGTTTCATATTTCATACCATGTTTTGGGTGCTAGATACAGGAGTATAATCAATTACCAAAACTGAGCATTTAAATTATGTGTATTTTATTGTACAGAAATTTTATTTCAAGAAAAAATATATTTAGGGCTGGAAGTGTGACTCAAAGTGGTAGAGCACTTGCCTAGCAAGCATAAGATCCTCAGTTCAAACCCTAGCAACACTATATGTGTGTATGTGTATGTGATAACTATATGAGATGATGGCTATATTAATTAGCTTGATAGTGGACACATATATCAAAACATCCCATTGTCTAACTTAAATATGTAAAATTTTTTGTCAGTATTGGGATTGAACTCAGGGCCTCACACTTGCTAGGCAGTTGTTCTACCAATTGAGCCACTCAGTCGACCCTGTTTTATTTGGTATTTTTTGAGATAGGGACTTGTGAACTATTTGTTTGGGCTGCCTTGAACTGCAATCCTCGATTTCTGCCTCCTGAGTAGCCAGGAGTAGAGGCATGAGTCACAGGCACCTGACTTTTATTTGTCAATTATAACTCAGTAAAGCTGAAAAGGGTGAAGGCTATTACTCCTAGAGTAGCCAATTTTATATATTCAAAAAAAGGGAAGAAAACATATAGGAAGAAACATACACACACAGGAGATGATCAAAACAGATTAACAAAGTTAAAAAATAAGGCTGAACCCAGCAGCACAGCAACTAAGAGATAGCATAGATAAATGGGACCTCATAAAACTAAAAAGCTTCTGTTCATCAAAAGAAGTGGTCTCTAAACTGAAGAGAACACCCACAGAGTGGGACAAAATATTTGCCAGCTACACATCAGACAAAGGACTGATAACCAGAATACATAGGGAACTTAAAAAACTAAATTCTCCCAAAATTAATGAACCAATAAAGAAATGGGCAAGTGAACTAAACAGAACTTTCTCAAAAGAAGAAATTCAAATGGCCAAAAAACACATGAAAAAATGCTCACCAACCCGAGCAATAAAGGAAATGCAAATTAAAACCACACTAAGATTCCACCTCACCCCTGTTAGAATAGCCATCATGAGCAACACCACCACCAACAGGTGTTGGCAAGGATGTGGGGAAAAAGGAACCCTCTTACACCGTTGGTGGGAATGTAAACTAGTACAACCACTCTGGAAAAAAATTGGGAGGCTACTTAAAACACTAAACATTGATCTACCATATGATCCAGCAATACCACTCTTGGGGATATACCCAAAAGACTGTGACACAGGTTACTCCAGAGGCACCTGCACACCCATGTTTATTGCGGCACTATTCACAATAGCCAAGTTATGGAAACAGCCAAGATGCCCCACCACTGATGAATGGTTTAAGAAAATGTGGTATCTATACACAATGGGATTTTATGCAGCCATGAAGAAGAACGAAATGTTATCATTTGCAGGTAAATGGATGGAATTGGAGAACATCATTCTGAGTGAGGTTAGCCTGGCCCAAAAGACCAAAAATCATATGTTCTCCCTCATATGTGGACATTAGATCAAGGGCAAACACAACAAGGGGATTGGACTTTGAACACATGATAAAAGCGAGAGCACACAAGGGAGGGGTGAGGATAGGTAAGACACCTAAAAAATTAGCTAGCATTTGTTGCTCTTAATGCAGAGAAACTAAAGCAGATACCTTAAAAGCAACTGAGGCAAATAGGAAAGCAACAGGAACTAGAGAAAAGGTTAGATCAAAAAGAATTAACCTAGAAGGCAACACACATGTACAGGAAATTAATGTGAGTCAACTCCCTGTATAGCTATCCTTATCTCAACCAGGAACACTTGTTCCTTCCTATTATTGCCTATACTCTTTCTTCAACAAAATTAGAGATAAGGGCAAAATAGTTTAAGCTGGGTATTGAGGGGGTGGGGGGAGAGGGAGGGGGCAGAGTGGGTGGTAAGGGAGGGGGTGGGGGCAGGGGTGAGAAATGACCCAAGCCTTGTATGCACATATGAATAATAAAACAATAAAAAAAAATAAGGCTGAAGCCTGGCATGGTAGCACATGGTTTTAATCCCAACACTAAGGAGACCGAGGCAGAATTGTGACTTTGAGGTTTGAGACCTGGAGTATACATCAAGAAGACTCCATATCTTAAAAAAGGAAAAGAAGGGGGCTGGTGGAGTGGCTCAAGTGATAGAGCACCTGCCTACCAAGCACAAGGTCCTGAGAGCAAACCCCAGTACTACCAAAAAAAAAAAGGAAAGGGAGAGAAGGAGTCAGGGAGGGAGGAAGGAAGGGAGGGAGAGAAAGAGAAAGGGAGAGAAGGGAGAGAAAGGAAAAAAAGCAAAAGAGAATGTGAGAAAATGAAATAAGGGGGTACTGGAGATGTGGCTCAAGTGACTCAGTGCCTGCCTAGCAAGTCAAGGCCCTGAGTTCAAACCTGAGTACTACCAAAAAAGATGAGAGAGATAGAAAGAGAGAGTAAGTAAGACAGAGAAAGAAAGAGTAGCTTAAAATAAGGCTGAGAAATATATGTAATTTTTGCAACAAAATATTAATACCCAAAATAAACTTCTACAAATCAAGAAGAAGAATACAACATGAAAGAAAAAAGCAAAGAACATGAACAGGTAATTCATAGAAATGGAAAGAGAAACAGCCAATAACATGAAATAGTCCATACCCCAAGTAATTAGGGAAATATAAGCATTTCAGAATAATATGCAATATTAAGTATAGGCAAAAATAAAAAGGTCCATAATATCCAATTATGTCAGCAGTATAGGGAAACATATTCTCATACATTCCCAATTCACTCCCATTATAAATGGATCACTCCCATTGTAAATGGAGTAAACATTGAGGCAGACATTTTGGAGGGTAATATTTAGCAGTATTTAATATCTCAAATGTGTGTACCCTTCAGCCTACCAATTCTTCTTCCAGGTACACAATCTAGAGAACACTCTCATGTGCATATCATGTACAAGATATAATTTTGCATTAGGCAGAAATTGGACAACTGAAATTTCAATCAAAATGGAAATAAGTCAGGCCTATACTCCCAGCTATTTGGGAGGCAGAGGATCAATTGAGCCCAGGAGTTTGAGGACAGACTGGGCAACATAGCAAGACCTTGTCACAGAAAAGAAAAATTAAAAAAAAAAAGGAATAAATGAGGTAGATTCTGAACAATAAGGAATCAGCTATAGCAATTTTTTTTAAAATGAGGCAGACTTACATATACTGATATAAAAAGATCTCAAAGATATATCAGTAAGAGATAAAATAGTATGGAGTTTAAAAACACAAAACTCCCAATAAAAATATATGTATGCAAAAAACTCTTGAATGATACCCAATAAGCAGGTGAAAGTGGTTACCTCTGAATTAGGATTAGGTGGTAGATAAATCAAGGGGGATTTTTTTTATCTTCATCTGTATTGTTTGTATTTTTATACTAGGAGTTAATTCATATATTACTTGTGTAATTAAAAGGAAATAATTTAGCAATGCCAGGATTTAAAAAAATATATTACTATACATATATACACATATGCATAAAAAACATCTGGTTTAGATAACACACAAAACCTAATAACGACAGTCAAACAAAAACCCACCCAAAGCTTAAAAAGAAGACCTGGGGAATGAATAGAGGACTTTAGAAAGTTCAGATTATATTTCTGGAGCTCTAGAAAGCCATATGCATGTGCAGGGCTATGTGTGTGGTCATGAAAGATCTAAAACACCTGAAATCTTGCATCTCGGGCTGACTTTGAGACCTGCTCAAGTGAGCAGGAAATGAATGCTAAGGCAGAGTTGTAAAGTATCTGAGCATTGAAGACACGCCTTCATCCCACCATGTACAAAGTCCTAGGCAAATGGTGGAAGATTTATAGGTTTAAGGCATTAAAGGAAATCTGTGACCAATCATTAGCTGATCATTAACTTAGGTGGGAATGGGGAATGAGTGCTAGTGGGCATGGTGCCTCTCACTGGAGTGACAAAATGTTCTAAAATTAGGCTATGGTAATGCCTTCACAACTCTGTGAACATAGCTACTTTGTAAAATTAAAAAGGGGCATTTTAAATACATTCAGAACAAAAAGCTGAAGAAGGAATAGGTCTGTGCCCCGTGCCAGCAGTATAATAATGATAAATAACAAAGAGGTTAAAATTTTTTTTCCTGCTTTATCAGTTCCCAGGGGGAACTGAAGCTCAATATGAGGAAAGTAGTAGTGAGAACCCAACTACTTCAATAACAGTTCTAATATCTTGGACCAGATGAATAACAGCCAAGGGAACTGAGGGTAATTTCAAATAAGACTACTGAAGCTATGTCAATGATCTTTGAGGAATCATGGAAAAAGATGCTCCAGAAGAATGGGCAGATATAATTTGACGTTCAAAAAAAAAAAAGGCTAATTCCATAAAACATAGACCTGTAAATTTGATGTAACTCTACAATGGATTATTGCAAGGATAGGTTGCAAAAGTTAATCGAGGCTAATCCTTAGTTCTTTTTTTGTACTCTTACTAAGCTGGTAGCTATGAGAAATACAGTACACGTGGTAAATCTCGACTTAGCAAGGCATTGAGAAAAATCTTTTATAAGATCCTTAATAAGAAAACTAAAAGCTGGGTGCCAGTGGCTCATGCCTATAATCCTAGCTACTCAGGAGGCAGAGATCAGAGGACAACGGTTCGAAGCCAGCCTGGACAAATAGTTTGTGAGACCCTTTTTCGAAAATACCAAGATGGATTCCAAGATGGCGGCTAGAGGGAGTAAGCAGAAAGCCTGCCTCCTATAGTGAAATCTTGGAGAGACGCTGGAGACACACCTTGCAGGCAAAACCACCAAGAAGAGGCAAAACTTTGACCCCTCCACACATCTAACCGATGCAGAGAATCTCCACTTCATGTTAAACGGGAGAAACCAGGAGGACCCCCGGGCCGCCAGCCGCCCACACCCAGACGGCTTAGGAAGAAGCGGACAAGATGAGCTTAGCAGTACCACGGTACTCCCAAAGACAACCCTGGGCCAGATCAGCATAGCCCCCTGGACAGAATGACCTCCACCTGGGGGAAAAAAGAGAAAATGAGTAATAAGCAATAAGAATAAAGACATGTGGGAAAGAGGGTGGGATGCACTGAGCGCCGAAGAGGGCGGGAAGGGAATCCTTCCTGTAACTGTGAATAAACAAGCCAGGCTGGGCCGGAGAGGCTCTGGCCGGAGTGAGGGAATGCGTCCAGCAACCAGGAGCGGGAAAGCTTGTGAGAGTGGTGGAGGGAGGAAAACTCCACAAGAGAGGGGGAAACACCCACCTCCCATGTGATCTGTAAACAAACATGGTGGCTGGCGGGAGCAGCAGCACCACACAGCAATGAGGAGCGGGAAAGCTTGTGAAAGTGGTGGTGGGAGGAAAACTCCACAGGACAGGGGGGAACACACACTTCCCAAGTGAGCTATAAATAAACACAAAGGCCAGAGAAAGTGGGTGCAGTGTCACCTCCCCCGGTGTGCTTGGAAAGGGGAAAGCTTGTAGCAGCAGCTCACACACAGAAGAACTCTGAGTAAACAAAGCCTGAAGGGCAAGGTGAGTGTTAAGAGCACCCCAGAGATCTGCATAAATAACACCTCCAGCTACAGCAGGCTGACAGCAGCAGGCGGGCAAGCCACAGCCGCAGATAGCCATTCACAGAACTGTCTCCAGACACTTTATTTTTTCTCTCTTCCTACCTTTGATGAGAAAACAACCAACTATAACTGCATGCTGAAAAACCTACTGAAACTGTATTGCATTTGAACTTGGGACACTTTGTGGGGTTTTTTTGTGCAGTTTTGTTCTACTTTATGCATCCCCTTTGATGAGACAACTACAGAACAACATCTGAGGCACCATCTCCAGGAATGGAGACTGAGACAGACACCCAAATTATTAAGACTGAAACTTCATTGCATTTGAACTTGGAGGTTTTTTTTTAAATTTTTTTTATTTTCTATTTTTCATTTTGTTTTATTATATATATATATATATTTCTTTCATTTACTTATATTTTATTTTTATTCTTATCTTTATTCTTTTTGTTTTTTTATTTTCAATCCTCTCTATGTCTCTCTAAGGCCTGTTCAGCTTACTGTCAATTAGTATACCAATGTTCCCTGTTTATACCTTTGAAACATTTTTGTTTGATTCCTTGTTTTGTTTTTTCCTACTTGTTTGTTTTTCCCTTTTTCTTTAACTTCTTGCTTTCCATTTCCTCTCACCCTTCCATTCTAAATATTACCATTGTTATTATTACAAACTAGAAATACTTAATTGCACACAGTACAGGGACAATAACAACACCAAGGGCAATGATGGGAAGACAGAAAAAATAGGCAAGCCAGTTTCCCCACAGCAAAAAATTAGTACAGACCCCAGAGGGAAATGAAGAAAACAGATACTCAGATCCAGACTCCAACAAAATGAAGATAAACTATGCCAAAGAACCCAATGTAGCCGACAAGAATAATTTAAAAGAAGACATACTACAGGTACTCAATGAGAATTTTATAGAGATGATACTGGATAGGGTTAACCAAACTGTACAGAAGACACTTAAGAAATTCCAATGGATGGAATTGGGGAACATCATTCTGAGTGAGGTTAGCCTGGCTCAAAAAACCAAAAATCGTATGTTCTCCCTCATATGTGGACATTAGATCAAGGGCAAACACAACAAGGGGACTGGATTTTGAGCACATGATAAAAGCGAGAGCACACAAGGGAGGGATGAGGATAGGTAAGACACCTAAAAAACTAGCTAACATTTGTTGCCCTTAACGCAGAGAAACTAAAGCAGATACCTTAAAGCAACTGAGGCCAATAGGAAAAGGGGAACAGGTACTAGAGAAAAGGTTAGATCAAAAAGAATTAACCTAGAAGGTAACACCCACGCACAGGAAATCAATGTGAGCCAATGCCCTGTATAGCTATCCTTATCTCAACCAGCAAAAACCCTTGTTCCTTCCTATTATTGCTTATACTCTCTCTACAACAAAATTAGAAATAAGGGCAAAATAGTTTCTGCTGGGTATTGAGGAGGGGGAGAGGGAGGGGGCGGAGTGGGTGGTAAGGGAGGGGGTGGGGGCAGTGGGGAGAAATGAACCAATCCTTGTATGCACATATGAATAATAAAAGAAAAATGAAAAAAAAAAAAAAGAAATTCCAAGACAACAAAAATACAGAATTGGAAAAAGCAAAAGAAGAAATAAAGGAAACCATAGAAGCACTGTATAAACACCAAAGTGAAACAGAGAACAAAATTAATAAACAAATAAATGAACTCAGGACAAAAATAGACAACATTAAAGAGGAAACCGCCCAGGATATGGAAAACCTCAGAAAAAAGAACGAAACAGAACTGCAAAACAAAACGGAAGGCTGATCCAGCAGAATAGAACAAACAGAAGACAGAATCTCAGAACTCGAAGATGAAACAGTAATTAAAGGAAAAACCAAAGAACTATTAATTAAAAAACTCAAGACCTGTGAAAAGAAAATGCAAGAACTCACCGACTCCATCAAAAGACCAAACTTGAGAATCATGGGCATCGAAGAAGGAGAAGAGGTGCAAGCAAAGGGAATGAGTAATATATTCAACAAAATAATAACAGAATATTTCCCAAATCTACACAAAGATAGTCCCATACAGATGCAAGAGGCCTACAGGACACCAAACAGACCAGATCAAAATAGAACTACCCCACAACATATCATCATTAAAACAACAAGTTCAGAAACTAGGGAAACAATATTGAAGGCTGTAAGAGAGAAAAAACAAATAACATACAAAGGTAAACCCATCAAAATCACAGCAGACTTCTCAACAGAAACATTAAAGGCAAGAAGAGCGTGAGGTGAGATCTTCTGGGCACTGAATGAAAGTAACTTCAACCCCAGGATACTCTATCCAGCAAAACTAACATTCAAACTGGATGAAGCAGTAAAAGTCTTCCATGATACGCAGAAGCTAAAACAATATGTGACCACAAAGACACCACTATAAAAGATTCTTCAAGGGATTCTGCACACAGAAAGTGAAACCCAGCATATCCGTGAAAGGACAGGCAGCACCAAACTACAGGAAAAGAAAAAGCAAGAAAGTAGAGAGTAACCTCAACTTAGGTACACACAATCAAACCTTCAAACAACTAAGACAACTAAATGACAGGAATCACCACATACCTACCAGTACTAACACTTAATGTTAACGGACTTAATTCACCCATCAAACGGCACCGTTTGACGAAATGGATTAAAAAGGAAGATCCAACAATTTGTTGCTTATAGGAGACCCATCCCACCGACAGAAATAAACATAGGCTTAGGATGAAAGGCTGGAAGATTTACCAAGCCAATGGCCCCTGAAAACAGGCAGGAATCTCTGACAAAGTAGACTTGAAACCTACATTGATCAAACGAGATAAAGAAGGACATTCCATACTAATAAAAGAGGAAATAGACCAAAAGGAAATAATAATCATCAACCTGTATGCACCCAATGTCAACGCACCCAACTTCATCAAACATACCCTGAAAGACCTAAAAGCATAAATTAACTCCAATACAGTGGTTGTGGGAGACTTGAACACCCCATTATCATCAATAGATAGGTCATCCAAACAAAAAAATCAATAAAGAAATCCAAGATCTAAAATATACAATAGATCAACTGGACCTACTTGATGTCTACAGAACATTTCATCCATCTTCTACACAATATACATTCTTCTCAGCAGCCCATGGAACCTTCTCCAAAATAGAACATATCCTAGGGCAAAAGCAAGCCTCAGCAAATATGAGAAAATAGAAATTATACCATGCATACTATCTGATCACAATGCAATAAAACTAGAACTCAACAACAAAAGTAAAGACAAAACACATGCAAACAGCTGGAAACTGAATAACTCATTACTTAATGAACAATGGGTCATTGATGAAATAAAAGAGGAAATTAAAAAGTTCCTTGAAGTCAATGAAAATGAAAACACAACATATCAGCAAAGGCAGTCCAGAGAGGAAAGTTCATAGCCATGAGTGCATATATTAAAAAGACTGACAGATCCCAAATCAATGACCTAATGATACATCTCAAACTCCTAGAAAAACAAGAACAAGCAAATCCCAAAACAAATAGAAGGAGAGAAATAAGAAAAATAAGAGCTGGAATCAATGAAATAGAAACCAAAAAAACCATACAAAGAATTAATGAAACAAAAAGTTGGTTCTTCAAAAAATTAAACAAGATCGACAGACCCCTGGCAAACCTGACTAAAATGAGGAGAGAAAAAACCCAAATTAGTAGAATCAGGAATGCAAAAGGGGAGATGACAACAAACACCATGGAAGTCCAGGAAATCATCAGAGACTACTTTGAGAACCTATATTCAAATAAATTTGAAAATCTTAAAGAAATGGACAGATTTCTAGATACATATGATCACCCAAAACTGAACCAAGAGGAAATTAATCACCTGAATAGATCTATAACACAAAATGAAATTGAAGCAGCAATCAAGAGTCTCCCCAAAAAGAAAAGTCCAGGACCTGATGGATTCTCTGCTGAATTCTATCAGGCCTTTAAAGAAGAACTGATACCAACCCTCCTTAAACTGTTCCACGAAATAGAAAGGGAAGGAAAACTGCCTAACACATTTTATGAAGCCAGTATTACACTTATCCCAAAACCAGGCAAAGACACCTCCAAAAAGGAGAACTATAGGCCAATCTCCTTAATGAACACTGATGCAAAAATCCTCAACAAAATAATGACAAACTGAATTCAACAACACATCAAAAAGATTATTCACCATGACCAAGTAGCCTTCATCCCAGGAATGCAGGGGTGGTTCAACATACGAAAATCAATAAGCGTAATGAACCACATTAACAGGAGAAAAGACAAAAACCACTTGATCATCTCAATAGATGCAGAAAAAGCCTTCGATAAGATCCAACACCATTTCATGATAAAAGCTCTAAGAAAACTAGGAATAGAAGGAAAGTACCTCAACATTATAAAAGCTATATATGACAAAACTACAGCCAGCATTATACTTAATGGAGAAAAACTGAAACCATTCCCTCTAAAATCAGGAACTAGACAAGGATGCCCACTATCTCCACTCCTATTCAACATAGTACTGGAATTCCCAGCCAGAGCAATTAGGCAAGAAGAAGGAATAAAAGGAATACAAATAGGTAAAGAAACTGTCAAAATATCCCTATTCGCAGACAACATGATCCTATATCTTAAGGACCAAAAAAGCTCTACTCAGAAGCTCCTAGACACCATCAATAGCTACAGCAAGTTAGCAGGATATAAAATCAACATAGAAAAATCATTAGCATTTCTATACAATAACAATGAGCAAACTGAAAAAGAATGTACGAAAACAATTCCATGTACAATAGCCTCAAAAAAAATCAAATACCTAGGTGTAAACCTAACAAAAGATGTGAATGACCTCTACAAGGAAAACTATAAACTTCTGAAGAAAGAGAGTGAGGAAGACTACAGCAAGTGGAGAGATCTCCCATGCTCATGGATTGGTAGAATCAACATAGTAAAAATGTCTATACTCCCAAAAGTAATCTACATGTTTAATGCAATTCCCATCAAAATTCCAATGACATTCATTAAAGAGATTGAAAAATCTACTGTTAAATTTATATGGAAACACAAGAGGCCACGAATAGCCAAGGCAATACTCAGTCAAAAGAACAATGCTGGAGGTATCACGATACCTGACTTCAAAACTATATTACAAAGCAATAACAATAAAAACAGCATGGTACTGGCAGAAAAACCGACATGAAGACCAGTGGAACAGAATAGAGGACTCAGATCTATGAAGCCATACAACTATAACCAATTTGTCTTTGACAAAGGAGCTAAAAATATACGATGGAGAAAAAGCAGCCTCTTCAACAAAAACTGCTGGGAAAACTGGTTAGCAGTCTGCAAAAAACTGAAACTAGATCCATGTATATCACCCTATACCAATATTAACTCAAAATGGATCAAGGATCTTAACATCAGACCCCAAACTCTAAAGTTCATACAGGAAATAGTAGGAAATACTCTGGAGTTAGTAGGTATAGGTAAGAACTTTCTCAATGAAACCCCAGCAGCACAGCATCTAAGAAATAGCATAGATAAATGGGACCTCATAAAACTAAAAAGCTTCTGTTCATCAAAAGAAATGGTCTCTAAACTGAAGAGAACACCCATAGAGTGGGAGAAAATATTTGCCAGCTACACATCAGACAAAGGACTAATAACCAGAATATATACGGAACTTAAAAAACTAAATTCTCCCAAAACTAATGATCCAATAAAGAGATAAGCAAGTGAACTAAACAGAACTTTCTCAAAAGAAGAAATTCAAATGGCCAAAAAAACACGTGAAAAAATGCTGACCATCTCTAGCAATAAAGGAAATGCAAATTAAAACCACACTAAGATTCCACCTCACCCGTTAGAATAGCCATCATTAGCAACACCACCAACAACAGGTGTTGGCGAGGATGTGGGGAAAAAGGAACCCTCTTACACTGCTGGTGGGAATGTAAAGTAGTACAACCACTCTGGAAAAAAATTTGGAGGCTACTTAAAAAGCTAAACATTGATCTACCATTTGCTCCAGCAATACCACTCTTGGGGATATACTCAAAAGACTGTGACACGGGTTACTCCAGAGGCACTGCACACCCACATTTATTGCGGCACTATTCACAATAGCCAAGTTATGGAAACAGCCAAGATGCCCCACCACTGACAAATGGATTAAGAAAATGTGGTACCTATACACAACGGAATTTTACACAGTCATGAAGAAGAACGAAATGTTATCATTTGCTGGTAAATGGATGGAATTGGAGAACATCATTCTGAGTGAGGTTAGCCTGGCCCAAAAGACTAAAAATCGTATGTTGTCCCTCATATGTGGACATTAGATCAAGGGCAAACACAACAAGGGGATTAGACTTTGAGCACACGATAAAAGGGAGAGCACACTAGGGAGGGGTGAGGATAGGCAAGACATCTAAAAAATAGCTAGCATTTGTTGCTCTTAAAGCAGAGAAAGTAAAGTAGATACCTTAAAAGCAACTGAGGCCAATAGGAGAAGGGGACCTGGAACTAGAGAAAAGGTTAGATCAAATAGAATTAACCTAGAAGGTAACACACATGCACAGGAAATTAATGTGAGTCAACTCACTGCATAGCCATCCTTATGTCAACCAGCAAAAACCCTTGTTCCGTCCCATTATTGCTTATACTCTCTCTTCATCAAAATTAGAGATAAGGGCAAAATAGTCTCTGCCGGGTATTGAGGGGGTGGGGGAAGAGGGAGGGGGCGAAGTGGGTGGTAAGGGAGGGGGTGGGGGCAGGGTGGAGAAATGACCCAAGCCTTGTATGCACATATGATTAATAAAACAATAAAAAGAAAATACCCAACACAAGAAAGGGCTGGCGGAGTGGCTCAAGTAATAAAGCACCTGCTTAGCAAGCACAAAGCCCTGAGTTCAAAACCCAGTACCAGAAAAAAAAATAAGGAAAGGAAAATTGAAGAATAGGAGCTGCATGTTAATTTTTGTTAGAAAGGTTAATAATCATTTAATGGATCATTCTCAAAGTATGCAGATCACCAGGTTATGCTAGATGAAGTTTTCTAATTACATTCACTATAAGGTTTTTCTAGTCTAGGAGCTTTATCATGTAAATCCAACTTAAATGCAGATATGGAAACTGTACTGGTAAGGTTTATAAGTGACAGCATTTGCAAGGGATAGTAAATATTTGGAATGACAGAATCAAAATATTTATTGTAAGTGACTGGGGGTAAAATGAAACAAAACTAAGACTTAAACTAAAAGTTGCCTGGATCACATGAAGTCAAATCAAAGGCCAGATCCAAATCCCATACCTGAATTAGAGAATGAGTGCAAGGGAAAGAAATAATTTTTCACCATTTCTGAAATCAGTCTCAAACTTCAATTGCAGCTACTAGAAGAACGTGATCTGAAATAATCCAGTCAAAACATTAATAAGAGCATAGAAGTTTTTATTTACAATTTAATTCATCTTACCTTCTTTTAGACGATCTCCTTCAGCCTTGGTTTTCTTTTGTCTTTCTGATCCAGCAAGGTCAACAAGATGCAACTTGGAGCGAAAGCTGCTATTTCTGTGATAATCACAGGAAAACAAGTGAGAATAACACACATGGTTGAGAATAGTTGAGTATCAAAGCTGACCTGCCAGCTCTAGTTTTCTTGCAACTCAGTGAAAACATTTCCATTGGTCACTAATGCTCACAATACTGCTGTCTGATGATTTGTGAAATCAGTTGAAGAAAAAGCCCAGTTAATTCATAGAATTAACATAAAAAACCTTGACTCTTGAAATTATTACTTACTTGTCATTTTTCTTTCTTTGCTCTATGGAGATTGTAAAGATGGCATGAGATCGGGATGACTGGGAATTCATAGCTGTAGAGGCCACAGTTCTTGAGTTGTTGCCCTGCTCCAAACAGGAAACTGTATCTGAGGCAACTACAACAGTCTTCTCAGTGAGTCCCATAATCTAATTCCAGGAAAGAAAAAATTTCCTTATGATTCATACTACAAATACACAATCACAAACATAGAGATTGGTGGTTTACAAAAAAGGTCTTGATATTCCTAGAACCTCAATGAATAGAACAGCCATGGAAATGAGGACTTTCAAACTAGCAACTCTGTGAAGACGTTTGAAAACCAAGATCTGTCATCTTCCCTAGGAACTTCAATGTTGGGTTCCAACCAATACTAGAGCTAGAGAAGATCTCTAGATTTTAGGGTAAGAATGACTAGGTGACTTCCAGGGAGCCCTAAATGGAAGTAAACTTTGGCCCCAAAGCACAGCAAGCATAACATACGCGGCTCTGGTATTTCTCTGTTCCTTTCTCCTCCGTGCTCCTTCCTGTACCTCTGACCCATTATATACCTCACTAGAGAAAACAGCATGGTACAGTTTTCACTGGATTAAGAAGCCAGGAAAATAAGGTCTCAGGCTTGATACTGTATCGACTTGAGACCTTATACATGTTAAAATCTCTTGGAATTTCTGGGGGGGGGGTTGATAAGACTAGATTATTATGAAGTCCCTTCTAGCTCCAATAGCTCCCAAATCTGTATCTGTGTCCCTAATTTCTAGTATCTGTGTCCCTCTATTTCTAGCTGCCTGCTACTTATACTTTGGAATCAGTTAATATAAACAAAACTCGTTCCTTCCACTAGTACTGATTATCTCTACTAATTTTCCATTTCTATATCTCTATTCTCATATTCTCAAAACTTCAGATCAGCTGATGGAGAGGCTCACGTATTAGAGCACCTGTCTAACAAGCAGTAGGCCCTGAGTACAAACCCCAATACTGCTGAAGAAAACCCTTCAGATCACTTTTAACTCCTCCCATTTCTTCATATCTCATTATCATTAACTCCTAGTCATTCTTCTTTTGAATCAATTGCTTCCCTTTCCTTTCCAAATCTACTTGCTGAGTCCAGACCTGTATTATTTCATGTCTGAAAAATAAGGCAACAGTTTCCCCAACTGGTCTTCATCCTGGTCTTCCTCCTTTTCAATACATTTTCATTCAGTCTTCCTAAAAATCTTGCTTCCTAAAATGTCACCAAATTACTAAACCCTGTGCCTAGATAATAAGGATGCAAAGAGACTTAAGAAATACTCTTCTAAACTCCAGGAGCTAATGTAGTTGGAGAGATACACACATAAGATAAAAACTTGGGTGGGGCACTGGTGACGCACTCCTGTAATCCTAGCTACTTGGGAGGCTGAAATCAGAACTGCAGTTCAAGACCAGCCTAGGCAAATAGTTCATGAGATCCCGTTTCCAAAATAACCACAGCAAAGTGGACTGGAGGTGTGGCTTAAGCAGTAGCGTGCCTGCTTTGCAAGCACGAAGCCCTAAGTTCAAACCCAGTCCATCTCCCCCTAAATATAGATATAAGGTAAAAGTATCCATAGTAACTTTTCATTCAGAAGTATTGGATAGCTACATACTGTCACAGGGATTTCAAAAAAGCTCATTAGGCTGACTTCACTATTCAGTCCTAACAGATCTGTTACTTCTCAGCCCAAACCCTCTAATCCAGACAGACTGGTCTAGGCTTTTTTGCTTTCCCACTGAAGCTATTACTTACTAAAAGAATATCCTTAGTTCTTTTCTCTACTCCCTTAAATTCCATCTATCCCACCTGAAAAATGTTTATAATTGTCCTTACCCACCCCAGTTTGTGTCAGGAACACACATTTCTTTGAATTGCACATCTCACCTCAAACAATGCCTGGGATTTAATTCTTGCCTTAGCATGAAGTATATAAAAGATCTTGGAACAGGGTCAAAAGGTAGTGTGGTGCTAACATTATTTCTGGTGATAGCATATATTTTGCCCAGGTTTCTCATACCCATTATCCAAATTATCTTCCTGTATTCCAAGCTTATCAGGCCTGATACTTCAAGTCTTGCTTTAGTACCTGGCTAAAAACATAATGATCCAGAAGGAAAAAAGACTCAGAGGCACAGGTATTTGTCCCGTATCAATACTCCTAACCTTCAACCCTCCTCTTTCTTTGTGAAGAGGAAGAGGAGAAGGAGATGGTCAAGAGATTTCTCTGAATTTTCCCAAGTCTATACTACCTGTTCTCACCCACTTCCAGCTTCCTGAATACTCAAGCTATGCATCTATACCATGTGGCAGAGGTTCTCAAATAAGTGGTCTCTTCTTCCTATGGCATTATGAATTTTTAAATTTTCGTATTTAATTTTTTCACTTTTTTATATCATCCCAGACCCTAGCACAGTGTTAAAATGCTGTCCAACAGAATTGTCTATGATCATGGATATATCCTGTATCTATGCTGTTCAACATGACAGTCAGAAGTCACATGGAGCTATTGACTTTATTTAGCTTTAATTAAAGTAAGTTTAAATGGTCACTTGTGGCTGCTATACTGTATAGCTCAGCCTCAGAACTCTAAAAAATTAATAAATGTTTAATTGATATTAATATTCCTTCAAGAAGTAACAAAACAGTGATTAAACTGAATGAGTCCCCCCTCCTTCCTTCCCCCCTCTTCCTTCCTTGCTTTCTAAAAGAGGTCCCATCTAGGAATTCTAGGTTAACAAAGGGAATTAGGGCACACAAAACCTGAAAGACAGATGTTAGTTATTTAAATCCAAAGTGACAAAGAAAAATAATGTAAACTTCAGTAGTCCCCAGCCTTTGTAATAACATCAAATGAAAGACAAACACACCTTTATGCCTTCCTTAGGATCCTCCCGGATATTTATTTGAGAAGCTTTCTCACGAGACAGGCACAGAAGATCCCAAATTTCTTCGTTATAAATCTGATATTGTTAAAAACAAAAGGGCAAAAAAAAGATGTTAATAGTGGTAATCTCTGGGTGGTAAGATCATGGGTAATTTTAAAATACTTTATGTCTTTCTATATTTAAAACTTTGTCTAGGCCTCCTGGTGCTTACCAGTCTGTGTTCTTATACTGACTGTATAGAAAGAGGAGGCAAAGTAAACCTATCCCATATACACCTCAGCCCAGGCCCTGTGCCTGGTCTTTATTGTGAATGGGGAGACATAGGAAAAAAAAAAACTTTGTCTACAATGAACATGTATTATTTTCAGAAATAAGGAAAGGACTTTAAGGGACCAGGGGTATAGCTCAGTGGTAAAGCACTTGCCTAAAGCAAGGTCCTGAGTTCAATCCCTAACACCACAAAAGAAAAGGACTTAACCTTATATGCAATCGTTTGATGGTTAATAAGAATGAATTTGCATAACTTGTAACTAAATTGAGACTTCTCTTTTAAGACAGTGTCTCTTGGGAATAGCAGCACAGGAAAAGTTATATGGATGCTCAAATTCTGTTCCTTGATGGTGTCAAAACAGCACCACCTTCACCAACTTTGTTAAAAATGTAAGTAATGGGTCCTTGTGGGAAGGGAGATTAAAGGTTGGGAGAAAGGGAAGCAAAAGGGAGAGGTAGTAACTAATATTTCAACAGTAAGCAGAACTTTAAGTACTTAAAGTACATAGCACATTGTAAGTGCTATGTTTATTTGCTGTAACTGCTGATGCTATTATTTATGGGTTATTTTTGGAAGTTCTGGGGTTTGAACTTTGGTCCTCACACTTGCTCGGCAGGCATGCTACTACTTGAGCCACTCTACCAGTCCATGCTGATGCTATTATTTAATATGCCAGGTTCCCAAGATATCTTTATATTCAATTACCTTGACCATAACTGGATTAGCCAAGACTTAAAAAGGCTAATCTTAATGATGTCTAACGCCCCTTCTTCCAATTGTATAACTCCTATACCAGCTAAAAAACTGAGATTCAACTCCTGGGTAAAGTATTCACATAGAATTTATATTACATAAATAATATAAATGCTTAAATTACATAAGTTGAATTATTCTTCCTTAAAGACATCTCTGCTGTGGAACCAATGAGCTAGCTTCACAGAAGCCAAAAATTTGCACATGCATTTTTGGTGTACTGAGGTTAGATGTAATTGGCCAATCTACTTGTATAGTGATAAACACTAGAATACAAATTCCTGTCTATTTTGTCCACTGTTACCTACCAAGTATCTGATATATCCACGTACCTAGAACAGGGTTTGGCACATAGTAGGTGCTCAATAAATATCTGTCAAACACACAATTTATCACCACTTACTCAATATTTCACCTGATTTTTAATAATATTCTACATGAAGGCTGGTGGAGAGACTCAAGTGTGGTAGAGCACCTACCTAGCAAGCATGAGGCACTGAGTTCAACCCCCAGTATGGACAGAAAAATGTTCTTCGTGAAGCAGCAGCATTATAACTTAAGCTTCAAAACAGAAAAGGGAAATCAAATACTTTTCTGTACACTCTATAGGGAATCAGTAATAGAGGCCAAACTAAAATTAAAGAATTTCTATCATCTTTTTATATGGCAATGCCAATTCCTCTAACAATCAGATTAAATAGATGATTCTAATAAGAAAAAGAGTTGGGTAGAAGCCAGATCCAACTGAGCCAGTAAATTTTCCCTATCAATTTATTAAAATGCAATTTTCTAAAAATGCAATTTACTAATCTGAGTCATGCCAGAAAAAATCTGATTTGGATTTATTTCTGTACTCAAAGATAATTTTGAATTCAGAATAACTAAAGATAAATCACTTACCTCCAAGTAAGACACTTTCAGAGTAAATTCAAAGTCACTCTTTTTATCAATTTCTTTGAAGAGCATTTGTATTACCCTAGGAATGACCCCAACTGTTGGTTCATTCTCTTGCTCTGAAGTATATGCACCTCCCATTGAATAAGTTTTTCCAGATCCAGTCTGCCCATAGGCCAGGACAGTTGCATTGTATCCTGGTAAAATAGAAGTCACATGCATAGTGGTGCTCAAAAAAATTGCATCCAATCAATATACTACATTTCCTTCAGCAATTACTTTTAAGAAAACTGATATTGCCCTCTTAAGACAAAATCTCTTAAAAATAGCAGACACAAAGAAAAGTTCTGTGGATGCCATGACTTTGTACCATTGAAGATAAGCAGAGAAATACCAACTCTAGATTATTGCCCCTTCTTGACAGCTCTTAAAAGCTAAAACATAAAATACTTAAATATACGATGAAGCTGGCATATATTTCTTGATTAAAAGAGTCTTGCCAGACATGGTGGCATACTCATGTGATCTCAGCACTTAGGAGGCTGAGACAGAAGAGTCACAGTTTGAGGTCAGTCTGGGCTACATAGTAAGTTCAAGACCAGTACGTAGACCTTGCCTCAAAAGGAAGAGAGGGAGAGGGAGAGGGAGAGGGAGAGGGAGAGGGAGAGGGAGAGGGAGAGGGAGAGGGAGAGAGAGAGAGAGAGAGAGAGAGAGAGAGAGAGAGAGAGAGAGAGAGAGGATGAATATCTTCATTTGAAAAGGCAGCAACATTGTTTTTTTACAATTGATGAAAGCATCTACTCCTCATCTCAATAGTCCAAATGCACCCAGACCATATAGATCATCAGGGTGCTCACAGAAATGTCAGTAAATATGATTCAATGTGTTATATATATCCTTTGCTTTTATAGAGCAAAAAAGAATCATCCACTTAAAGGTATTTATGATATAGTTAACTGAAAAAAGTAGGTTAAAAGTAGTTATTAAATGCAAGTGCCTATGCCAGAAAAATCAAAAGGATATCAATTATTGGGCTGGGGGCATGGTTCAAGTGGTAGAATACTTGCCCTGCAAGCACAAGGTCCTGAGTTCAAACCCCAGTAACACCAAAAAAAGAATAATTCACACTTTGAGTTTAGTTCCAAGTAATAGAGATTAAAAGTATTTGTTTTATAGATTAATTTTTATGTTTTCTCTTGTCAGAGAATCCAGATTACTAGTTACTTGGGCATTTTCTTTTCGTCCCATAAGTTTTGATTGAAACTAGAGACAGATAAACCCCGCTACAAGTAGTAAGATTTTAAAAAGAAACTTTAGACAACAGATGGGCTAGTCTTCAATTATTATAATAATTCAATTAATTATAAGGTAGTAGCAACTAGAAGAACTATAAATCCAAATTTATTTCAAGGTGAAATAAATGACCTTGGGAACTGTCCTTTATTAGAGTGACAGACATGTTCTAAAGAAACACAGGTAAGCTTTCTGTTAAATGATTACCATATTTATGCCAAAGTTGTTACCTACTATTTAACAAGATAATTTTGAAGTCTGAAGGGAAAATCTTCAAGTCTTTAAACACTATGTTTATCTACATGATAATCTTGAAGTTTTAAAGGAAACTGCTATTCTAAATGAAAAATCCTAAGATGGTAAATCGAGATTTTCGCTTTAATAAATTGATGGTATCGTCTGGTATGATTATAGAGCAACATTCCATAATTTTCTGCAATACCACAGATATGTATAGAAGCATCATCTTGGGAAAACAGTTTTCAGTACTTTGCATATAATACTCAGGGCTCTGTGCTACCAGGAGTTCAGAGTACAAAAGGGTGCTATTGAGCTGACTATGAAAAATAATGGCTTTGCTTTTGCAACTGAGAACAATGTTAAACACCTATATATTGCAATCACTTTCTACTTAATATTGTCTTTAAAGACCATGCTTGAATTTTCATGGTTTCCCAACTTGAGAATATGAACATAAAACTTATAGTGTTCTTAGTAAGCTGTGGAGGTACATTCTGAAGAAGATAACTAGACAGTGAGAGCCTGAAAAACATTGTTTTAGGAAGGGCTAAAGAGAAGGGGGATGGTTATCAGAAGACATTTGAACCATATAATAGTCTTCCGGATATGTGAAAAGGCAAGAAAAGATTGACTTTATAGTGGAGAAGGCCAGCAGATAACACCTTAATCATATGATCAAAATGAACATCAGTAGTACTGGAACAGCTGGACATCACGGCTCACACCTGTAAGCCCAGCTACTTGGGAGGTAGAGATCAGGAAGATCACAGTTCAAGCCCAGTCTAGGCAAAAAAGTTTGAGACCACATTTCAATCAATAAAATTCTGAGTACAGTGGCACATGCCTGTCACCCTAGCTACATGGGAAGAATAAATAGAATGATGGCAATTCAGTCTAGCACAAGCATAAATGCAAGACTCTACTTGAAAAATACCTAAAACAAAAAGGGATGGGTATATGGCTCAAGTTGTAGAGCACTTGCCTAGCAAGCACAAGGCCCTGAGTTCAAACTCTAGTACTGATAAAAAAATAGTAATAGAACAAATTAAAATCATGTCTTACCTGACAGGACGCAATGAGAATATGGCACCACTTTTGTGATATTTCTGCTAAAAGATATATAACCTGAATCTAATCATAACATCAGACAAAACAAAATTGCGAAACATTTCCAAAGTAACTGGCCCGTAATCTTCAAAAGTGTCAAAAATCATGAAACTAAAATAAAAAGACTGAAGAACCATTTTATAATGGAGAGTAAGGAAGCACAGCTAAATATGTGTGATTTTGAATCAAATTCTTTTTGCTATAAAGGACATTATTGGAACGGTTGTCAAAACTTGAATGGGGTTTAAGGATTAGATGGTAGTAATGTGGCAATGCTACATTATGTTACCATAATTAAGTTACCTTACAAGAGAGTCCTTCTTTGTAGGAAGTATAAGCTATAGTATTCAGGGGTCATGAGGTCAACAACACATCTCAAATGGTTCAGGAAAAAAAAATTCTTTCTGCTGTTCTTGCAAAATTTCTACAAATTTAGTATTTTCACATTTTGAAATAAGGTGTTCAATGTGCCCTGAGCCATGGCATCATTTTTTTAAAAGGTGAAAATATATGTGAATAGCTGTTGCTTGGAAGGCTTCTGCTTATCTAGAGAAATGAACTAACAACTGAGTAACAATTACTGGGAAGTAAATTTCTTCTCAATAGCACCATCTTTCTAACACAATTAGAGTTGTACAAAAACCAAAATAAAGGTGGAGTACCTGTGAATTAGTGAGTTCCCTGCCAAACAAAAATTTAAACAGACACTGGAAGTTCATCTAACAGTTGCATTTTTCTTTGGATGGAAAGTTCAACTAGATCATACACAATGCACTTTTTGACTTTAAGGCACTAGTATGCCACAATTCGACTTCTTTTCAATGAATCTCTGTTTCAAATCTTGAATAACTGCTGCACTAGAATGATAATAAGACATCTCTCAGTTACTAACACTCTTCTTTTGAACACTGCTGTGGTCATCAACATTAAAACGTTAGCTCCTGCAATAAAGATTATTAACTGGCCATAGTATTGGGGGGGGGGCTTTAGGAAATTGACCTTTGTCAAAAGTTCCCTATTCTATGAAATTCACCTAAAACCTGGAAAGCAGAGTTAGTGCCATTCTTTTGTTCTTCATACCGCTTAGTTTTAAAACAGTGCTACTTCTATAGCGGGACTGACTGTTGTATATTTTTAACGTTTACCATATTTTAAGATAAGTGCAACAAATTTCTAAAAATTATGTATTCAAAATTATTTATGTAGTCATCTACTTCTCTTCCTGCCCCTTGGACTTTGAACACCTTCAGAGCCTGGAGGCTATATAATTTCTCCCTGGATGGATAATAATGAATATTGAGGCTTGGGACTGAAACAGGTTGGCACACGGATCATCATCAGCACCCACCAAAGAGCCTATACTCTAACTCAGATTGGAACAAAAATATGTACAAGTCAAAGATAAACAGAAACACAGAAATCAAATACAGTATAAAGCTTCAAGGGTACAGAGACTTTTTGAAGACAGGAATCATTTTACCCATTCCTGTATTAGCAGTGCCAGGGCACTGTGCCTAGTCTTAACTATAGGCTCAAGAAACCTTCCACGAATTAAATGGCCTCACCTTTAAATATGCCTTTTATAAGTGGTGCTACTGCTGTATTGAAGACCTCTTCCTGTTCAGTAGAGGGGTCAAACACAAAATCATAGGTAAAGGATTTATCGGTACCAACCACCACCTATAAAAGGCAAAGGACAAGGCGTAAGGGAAAAAAAAAGGCCACGCCCCTCGTTGCCACCCAGCAGTTCAGAGACAAGCTGTGGATTCTGCTACGCACCTGAGGTTCTCCAGGCACGAAGGAAAGGCACATCTGGCAGCCCTCGTTAACTTCTTTAGAGACCAGAGGGCGACAACGCAGTGCCACTCTTACAGGAATTCCCTTCACCTCCTCCTTCATGATCCTAGCCCAGCCCCGTCTCTGCGGGGGAGAAAACCGGGGTTCACTGATGAGTCTTGGTAGGTGGCAGGAATAGAAAGACCCTCCGTAGAGGATGGGGAGGGCTATGGAACTCAGCCGTCGCGGAGGCACCTCCGTCCCAGCCAAATCGCTGTCTTAGATTACTCTCACACTTGTCCACAATGGAAAAAGATCCGACACTCTCAAGAGTGAAGTGGCATCTGAAATGAAAAGAAAAAAACTCCGGAGACAGCGACAAAAGAACCAAGGCCCCACTGTATCGGGAAAGGCAGAATCTGACCTAAGGTGTGTCCTCTTAACTCACCAAACTAAATGTCCCTTCTCCCAGTCTTCCCCGGTCTCCTGGCGCCCTGGCTCAACTGGAACTTTAACCGCCAAGTTTCAAATCGGCCCCGGAGGCGCCAGCCAATAGGAGCGCAGACAGCCTGGAGGCGGAGCATTACGTCAGTGCGCACAAGAAGGAAGCGTACAGGACGTGAGAGCAAGCGCGCGCCGCCGCCCGGCCCTGCCCCTTTTCTATCCTAACGAGCTTCCGCTTCCGGTTCCAAGGCTGAATTGGCTGTGAGCCGAGGCTCTGGTGGCTCCGGTGTACCTGCCGGTGAGATGGTGCGGCGTTACAAGGTCTTGGGACTCAGGCAGGATTAGGGACAGAGATCTGGAAGGTGGCTGGTTTAAGGAAGAGTGAATCAGGGGACCCCATCATTACTAATCACCTCTATAGAATGTGGGGCGGTGTCCGCCCCAGTCCCTAGATAGTTGGAGTCAGCACAACCTAGATCTTTGGGAGTAGCTTTTTTTTAGATGCGACTCTAATTTCCTCTTCTCTGACATGATCACGAATAACACCTGTTTTGCAGGATTGTAGATACGAAATCATGTCTGTATTGTCTCCACCTAGCAAGTCGCTTGGCATCTAGATATTTAGCAAAGTTAATATTTTTTTCATCATATTTCTTCCTTCTCTCTTCCAGTGTCCCCCCTCCCCCCGTACTGTGGTTTGAACTCAGGCCCTCACGCTCTAGCGCTCTACTACTTGAGCCAAGCCTCAGCCTTCTCCGATCTTAACATCTAGGTTGTGGGCTAGGCCCATAGACTGCTGGCCTTAGAATGGGTGGGAGCTGCTTTCTGAAACTTGCTAGGCTGCTATCCCTTTTGAATCACTTTTGTCTGCTTTGATGCACTCTTTCTTTCCCAGGGCCTTGCCTGAGATGGAAAGCCGGATTCCTTATGATGACTATCCAGTGGTTTTTCTGCCTGCCTATGAGAATCCCCCAGCATGGATTCCTCCTCATGAGGTGGGAACCATCATTTTTCCTGAGTGGGGAATTTTTGCTTAGGAATTCATGCCCAGGAATTTTTCCCAGGGCATGAGATGATGCATGAAAAGTAGAATGGCAGGGTTAGAAAGCTAAATGGAGATTGAATCTTAATCCTTCTTTTAACCAAAGGCCCTAGAAGCTGAGTTTTGAGCAACAGGGCTCCAGTGAAAACTTCTTAAGGAGGTAATTGGGATGTATCTACACAAGTGAATTCTGGAATTTCAGAGCCCTAGTTTCCATTCTGTCAAAAGGTAAAGAAGTAGAGAACTCTTGGGTTTCTGCCATGTCCCCATGCTAAACATCTATTCATTTGGACAGTATTACCTGTTTTCCTTAAACTAATTCTATGACTTTACCTTTTCCTCACTTGAGGATGATACATTCCTGCTCCAGAAGAAGATGTCACATCTATGACTGGCAGTAAGATTTCTGGGATTGCTGTGTCTTGCAGAGAGTATACCACCCAGACTACAACAATGAGTTGACCCAGTTTCTACCCCGAATCGTCACACTGAAGAAGCCTCCTGGTGCTCAGGTGAGCTTGTAGAGGCTCTTATTCCAGGCTAGATTTGTCCACATCAGAAGTTGGCCACGTTGGGGGGAATGGATTGGGAAATAGGTGGGGAGTGGAGGAAACTTTTCTTCTTATGGTCAGAAAAGTTGAGATATGACTTCTACAACTCCTCTTTTCCCTCTGCAGAACACAGAAATTGAGCTATTATACAGTGATGTTATTAAATGTTCTTGTGTTTGTGGTCTGTATTGAGCACCCATTCCATGCTCTTGTCTTACAGTTGGGATTTAACATCCGAGGAGGAAAGGCCTCCCAGCTAGGCATCTTCATCTCCAAGGTATGTGTGCCTCGTAGGCCACACCTACTAGCTACTTCACTTTGTTATCAGATTGCAGTACTGATGGCTCAAGGACTGAGAAGGATGACTCAGTGGACTGATAGAGTTAGCATAATGGGGGCACACCCTTTCTCCCTTCAAAACTTTCCATTTGGCAAATCACCTGTCTCCTTATGTTGTCACAGAAAGATAATAACACTTTACTTTTGAATAGCACTAAATTCCATTTACAGTTTTCTGAAGTTACCCTATCCCAATTACATGTATTCTTCCTTTATTAACAGGTGATTCCTGACTCTGATGCACATCGAGCAGGACTTCAAGAAGGGGACCAAGTTCTAGCTGTGAATGATGTGGACTTCCAAGATATTGAGCACAGCAAGGTGAGCACAGCAGTTGGGCTGCATTGATACAAGAAGACATTCCAGGTAAGGCAGGTTGGACAGGTTTAGCCTAATCTGTCACTTCATAAGAAAGCATCTCTCCTGGGGAAACATACCAGAGGGGAAGCAGCTACTAATGACTCAGAAGGTTGGAGTTGTAATTCCCATCCTCCCTATTATGATTCTGTCCCAGGTTTTATCTGTTTATTCAGACAATCTGCTGTGTTCCCTCCAGGCTGTTGAGATCCTGAAGACAGCCCGTGAAATCAGCATGCGTGTGCGCTTCTTTCCCTACAGTAAGTGTCACTTTCTTTGCTTTTTTACTTACTTGTCACGGCCCTAGATAGGAACTCTTTAAATAGTGGTAATTAGAGGATGGGAATTAGGAGCTCAGGCCTGAAAATAACCTGCTCTGTTCCTTCTCTTTCTTTCTCCCAGATTATCATCGCCAAAAAGAGAGGACTGTGCACTAGAGAGTTGCAGCCCATGGCCCTCCAAGTGGAATCTGCCAGGAACAAGCTAGCCAGGCCCCAGGGAAGCCACTTGGGAAATTTTCAGCCCCTCCTTGGCATAATGGGTGGAGAAGATGGGAAGACAGCCAACTGCATTACCCAAATTGTACTATACTTTGAGTCTTTGAGTTTCCTAGTTTTCTAGGTGGGCTTCATTATCTGAAAGAAGGATGATGATGTCTAGAGATAGCCTATTCTGGAGGGAACCCAGCAAGAAAAGGAAACTGACATTTATTGGATGTATAATACACTTAGACACTGTTTTTGCCCCTTCTTCCTCCTGTCCAAAAAAGTAAAACACAATACTTGAATAAATGTTGTGACTTGAATGATATCAATTAGATGTAAAATGCTATTGAGGCAAGAAAAAAACTGTTCCAAAGAGAGGAGCCACTGGAATAAACAGCCAGTTCTATACTTCCTTCACAACTGTCTATGCCTGGTCAGATCATTAGAGAGGCCCAGGAACCTTAGCCACAGTATGACCAAGGAATGGCCTAGGGTGAAGGATACTGAGAGAAGCAGAGCCCTTTCCCCTCGCAGCTTTAGCTGTTTCTCTGCTGGGACGGTATTGATATAATTCTCCTGTCCCAGATTCTTTTTTCTGGAACTTAAACCAAGGAAGGGGCTTAGATGCATTTTTTTCCCACAGGCAGAGTAATAAATTGTTTCCCAGTTTCCATCTTGTAGGTTAAGTGATGCTAACTGCCAACTTTTTTTTTAATATCCCAGCCCCAAATAACTTTCTGCCCTGTTCTTAGATATTTAGTTACTAATTCTAGGTCACACCTATGTCACCTACATTGGCATGTTGAAAATACCCATTTTCTAGTGAAGTTGTGGGCAAGGTGCCCCTATGGTGAAAGCTCAAAAATTGACTTGAAACAATCATGGTGAACTTTAGTATGTATTGCCAGTTCCTTCCCCTGGTGAGTGATTCTGTTGGTTTTTGGTAGAGCTTGTAAATTGAATTTTTAAATAAGCAAGGCAAATGAATCTTCAAATACGGGAACACTGGTCTAATATATGTCAATGAAGAAATTGACTCTTCCCATATCCCCCTCTAGCTCTACTAAGGTACCTCTTCTAATTTTTTTTGGTGGTACTGGGGCTTAAAATCAGTGCCATGAGCTTGCTAGGCAACCACTTGAGCCATGCCCCTAGCCCTAAGGTATCTATCTAGAGGCTCACTGCCATTTCTGGGGACATTACCCCTTGTGAGTAGAACTGGAGGTAGAATTAATTTAGTTTTCTCTGGCTCCTGGGAATTATCCTATGTTCCTATTTGCTATTCTGATCCCCCAGTGGCCATTTGAGAAAAAAGACAGCAAGATACTTTAACAAAAGCATATTGACTGAGTCTACTGAATGTTGATATCCAACACTCTTCCCTGTGGTCAGCAGATTTTAAAACAACGTATCTAAAAAGTATGGTCAACATGGTAAAAAGGCTTAGCCAAAAATCCTCCTGCTCTAAAGTGTGTCTCACTTTGAGTTACTTGAAAGGGCTGTTAGAGACTAACATGGGGCAATTGCATTATGAAGGTATAGATACAGTGTGGAGAGGCATAAGCAATAGCAGGCTGAGGTTGAAAGACCAGTTGTTTATTGAACACTGTTTATAAGAAAACAGTGAAGAATGAATTGTATTGGCCTTTGAAGTTATGCCAGCCACATAACTTCTAGCCATCAGAGAATGTAGGGTGGAATTCCCAGGTGCTGCAAGAAGTTTCCACCCAATAAAGCTGTCAGATGATAATGTTTTCAGAGGTTCTGTTTTATTCCTAAACCTAGGAGTTAGAAAAGTAGCCAAGTGTGCAAACCATAAGCCTGGAATGTGGGGGAGAAGGTTGGCATGGAAAGCCCAAATGCAACAAGTCTATCAGGTTAGGCAGAGACACCCTAAGCTATCTATAACAATGGTTTTTGATGTCTGACTTCTTGAAGGGTTGCAGTTGTATTTCAGCCCCTAATACATATGTTAAGGGAGGAAATAGAGTGAGATGACTGGAGTCAAATCTCAACTCATAGGAGCAACTTCTAGAAAAAACAAGAGGAAGATCACATGATCCCCTTCATCCTTGGCAAACCAAAGAAATACTCTGGACTAAAGGTAGTTCCATTCTCCCTTTAAGCACCACTCAAGCAGAAAAATTGGCCTGGCCATTAACCCATTAACTAAGCAAAGGAAGCTGGGAAAAGGAATATTCCCACCAGTGGAGGTAAAATTACTTCGTGAAGAAGGGCAGAAACCACATGCTAGAATAGTTTGTGTGTGTGTGTGTGTGTTTGTAGTGACAAGCAAAAGAAAAAAATGTTCAGAGGCTGAGATGACTCCAGGCTTTTGGGTTGCATGATGAGATGAATCTTGCCTCCCACCTACCATAGGATAAGCCAAAGTTATGCAAAAGTGTAGGTGATGGTGGGTAGCTAGAGACAGTGTAATAGAAGTAGCATAAAGAGAGATAGGTATTATATTTTTTATATGGTTACTGGTTTCAGTATTATGCCAGGGGCATAGCCACCTCAGTAAACATCACATTAAGGTCTCTGGACCACAAACTCTTTTGCAAAGACTTATCTGGACAAAAGGGAGCTGAGCACGTCTATAAATTCCAGTACTCGGGAGGCTGAGGCAGAAAGATTGTGAGTTTAAGGCCAGCCTAGACTACATAGTGAGATCCTGTCTCAAACAAAAAGGTAAAAGGGACCATATAGTAATAACCTAGAGTTAATGGTTAAGGATAGATCCTTCTAAGATGTAATGATACTTCCCTTAGGCCAGGAACCCTAGAAACCTTGAACTCATAACCTTTCTGATCCTGACACTGGTAATTCCTCCCCAAGTAAACAGTAGACCCTCCCCATTAGGGTTGAATTTAGGTATGTTAGAAAAACTCATTGTTCAGGTCAGTCTTACTATGCATGGGCATAATGACAACATCGCCTCTTTTTGCCCATAAGTCTTCTTCCCACTTTTGTCTCCTTGAAAGAAATGATGTCTTCAAAAAATGTGTTGCAGAGAATTGAAATATTTAGAAGTCTGAGAGAAGAATGTACCTGCCCTTCCTCTTTTAGTCTTACTAACCTCCCTATTGCTTCCCTCATAATCCCCTTTTCAAATAAAACATCCCAAAACACCCACTTGTGATATCATAGATGACCACTATAATAGTTGAATCACTAATCAGCTAGGAATTAGGTAGGTAGCTAGGAATTAATGTAGTTAGAAATTAGGTGCAAGAGCACTTCTGGCCAGCTGTGTCCCACAGATGCAGCTGAACCTGCATGAAACAAATGTTTAGGATGAAGATGGGAAAAGGTAGAAAAGAAAGTTGAATTTTAAGAGCTAGAACCTAATGGCAGAATAAAAACAGCCAAGGAGACTGGATCCCTGAAAAGTGTCTGCCACAGCCTCAAGTAGTTTACAGACAGTAAACCAGTCTCAAGATACTGTTTTGATTAAGGAAGACCCTACAGGATAGCAGATATCAGGGTTCAAGTCCTTTTGAACTTTACCTTACAGTTTAGATAAAGGCAGAGAAGACCAGAGACATCATGGGGCTTGGTAATACGGGAGAGACTTCAGTTTTTTCTTTCCCCTTCTTTATTCACAGATGATGTGGTAAGTGCTACTCTACTGTGATGAGTAGGCTTAAGGGGTTGAGACATAGATTTAGTGGTATGATTTTTAACACTTGCTATCTGGTCCTCCAAGTCCATGGTCTTAGGAAGACAGTTCCAATGGTTGCCTGCAAAAAAAAGTTAAATACTCTGAATTCCCTTTCTGCCCCCAATACCGGGAGTCTTAGAGCCAGAAGTGGAGGATAGCCCTTGAGGAGGTTGTCCTGGCTCAACTTTCTAGCACTTACAAAAGATGTTTGAGGCAGAGAATCCCCTGGTGAGTTGGCCAACAAAAGAGGCAAAAATAGCCATGACTCACTGGTAGCTATTCAGGAGGCAGAAATCAGCAACCCCAAGGAAATAGTTCCTGAGATACTATCTTGAAAAAAACCCATCACAAAAAGAAGGGTTGATGGAGTGGCTCAAGTGGTAAGAGTGCCTGCCTAGCAAGCTTGAGGCCCTGAGTTCAAACCCTAGTACCACCAAAAAATTTTAAAAAAGCAAAAATGACTCCTTGGTGGGTTCCATGGAGCAGGTGCTGATGGACGCTTCTGCACTGTGAGGAACATACTAAGTAGGCTAACCATTGCCCTCTCTCCCCGCCACAGTCTCCATGAACCCCTCCTCACACACTCGAAAATTCCCCAGGAGGAGGAACCTGCTTCCTCAAGTCACCCGCTCCATCCCATTCCAAACTTTTCACACCTTCCTATCCCCAAAGCCCAAACCAGACCCACATTGCTCTGCTTTCCCACGAATACAAGTCTGGATTTGCACAGAGCCTGGTATTTGTGTTTCTCTTGGTCTCCAGGCTAAAACCTCTGGCCTTGCTCCAGGCCCCAAGTGGACCAAAAGCATACATTGTGGGAGTGGGAGATGTGCTGGCTTCCTGCGCTTGGCCTTTTGCTACCTGGCATCACACCACACACTCCCCAACAGGAGCCTAAGACAGTTGGCTTTTCATCTCTGTGTGTGGCCACGCCCCCTCAGCTTCCTCCTGTGCCTTGTACTCCTGCTAGGGCCGTGGGGTGATTGCAGGAGTAGGTGATAGAGTGGGGACAGGGATGGCCACAGCCAGAGAGAAAGCCCAAGGATCCAGGGAGGGTGGGTGGCAATGTCAGAGAGGAGTCGGGGGCCACGTAGGGGAGGAACAAAGGCTAAGGGTAATCTAATCATAGGGATAAAGGGGGGAGGATCATTCTGAGTAGCTCCATTCTCATCCAGGAGGAGGAAATAGCAAAGAGATCGACAGTCACGCCTGGACAAAGCGATTTATTAGCGTGGTACAGTGGGGGCTCCCACAGACCGGCATTGCAGCTAGGTTTTCAGCTCCCCTCCTCTTGCTTAGCTGTCAAAGCCTCTTGTTTCTGCACTCTGCCATGCTCCTGCCGCATAAACTCCTCGATGACTATGTCCTCCGAGCTTGCAGAAGCAGCAGAGGGGGATGGAGGGTTAGGAACCCCTTTCTGGGCATCCCCCACATACACCCCGTTTGGCTGATCCCAGAGAAGCAATCCCTTTCCTGCTTCTCTGCTGGGCCCCTTTGCTCCCCTTGGGACCCCTACCCCATCCCACACACACACACATTGACCACACTGGCTTGTATCCTTGTATCTCCAATATAAAAGTGTCCCGGGGATGCCAAAAGGGAAGTAATAACTGACAGTGGGACCGCGGGAAGGGATTGCAGAGTGAAAGAAGGAAGAGCGAGGGGCAGAGGAAAATGAAAAATAAAAATGGAAGGGATGAGGGGGAAGAGCAGGGGTTGGAAGGCAGGGGCTGCAGAAAGGGAAAAGGGTTTGTGAAAAGCACTAAACTCTGACACAAAGCTAAACCAGATGTTTCCACTACACATGTATTGAAAGCAACACCCTGGGGAAGTTTCTTTCATTTCCATTATCATAAAATGGAGGGTAGGTGTTGGGGGGAGTGTCTTCCAGACCTTACCTAGTGACTTCTGTGGCAAGCATGGAGGGGAGTGATGGAGCTGAAGCTGATAAGGGGCTCACCAGTTCCCTGAAATGTTTTAACTGCCCCCCTTCTCCCTCCCACACTTCCCCTGAAGACCTAGACACTAACCTGCACATTGCTATTCTCTCTCTTTCCAAACTGCTATCTCCAAGTCATGAGATCAGAACTACTTGGTCCCCAACCCTCAGGGTGACCATTCCTGGCAGTCCCACCTGGTCACTCACCATGAGATGGCTTTGGATGGATCAGGATCAGGGGCAGCTCCACACCAACATCACTGCAAAGGATTACCAGATGAACCTCCCTTCCTCCCTTTTTCCCTCCCTCCCTCAGATTTCCAGTCCTAGGATGCCTTAAGATTCTGCCTACTTACTTTTCTTCTTGTCCCAGTCCTCACCCCACTCTCTCACCTGGCTGTCAGATCTCCTAGGATGCTGTAGGTAGAATGACACCCAAAATTAGTACCTGATAATGGGGAATGGGCAACCTACTTTTACCATGGGATGGGTAAGGCCAACTCAGGAACAGAATGGGTTTCTGGGAGGAAGGTGACTTGCTCACTGAATTTACAGGGTTGTAAACTTAGTCCAACTGAGAGAAAAACAGAAGTGAGACGACCCTTGGCTCCCTAGCCCCTGCCCAGAGGGATCATGAACTCTCACTTACCCCCCACTGGACACCATCAAGTTGACTCTAACTTTGTAGGATATCAGGATCCCCAGCAGTTCTTTGTTCATTCCAGGTTGAAGACTGGAAGTTGTAATGTCCATTTTTGTGTGTTTGCCGATGGAAAGGGGAGTAATTCATTCAGTTCCCCCAGTTCCTTCCTGTGCATTTCTGTCACCACACCCTATTACCTTTGCCTTCTCCCAAAATATCTCCCAGGCTCTAATCTCTCCTACTCATTGGGATCACATTTCTGTTCCTAAAATTTAGTTTTACCATAGTACCTACTCTGCTCAAGAGCCCACCTTATTGACTATAACTACTCTGCTTGACTTTCAAGATCCAAAGCAATCTGGCCTCAGCTACCCTTCCCAACCTTTTCTGCCCTAACTTCCTAACGCCTGGGATACAGCCTAGGCATACCCATCTCTGCATTCCAAAATGTCATGTGGATTCCCACCTTCTAGCCTTTTCCCATGTCATGTCTCCAGTCTGGAATGTTCCTTTCTCTCTCTGTTGGTATCCAGATCTTACACATTCTTTAAGATCGAGCTCATTCTGTCTTCTCTAAGAAGCCCTTGGCAACTATGTTGGCTTCTTTTAACCTCTACTGGACTCATAATCTGAACCACATGTACTTTAGCTGTTAGATTGCGTTTGCATTCTTCATTGTTCTTCATCTAGGCCAGACATTGACTGAAGGCAGAGACTCTTAAACTTTGAATGCCCCACAGTGCTTAGCATGAATGAGCATTTAACAAGTGCTCAATAAAAACCTGTTGATTGAAAAATAAGAAACGAAAGGCTCTGTGACCTTGGGAGAGTCTCTTAATTGCTCTGGGTTGATGATTCCCTCGCCATAAAATAATACTGTCTGAATAATTTCTGTAGCAATAACAGTCTATAACTGATAAGGAGTGGGGATAGTTGGGGGAATTTATAATTGTCACATGGTGGCAGATGGCTTTTGGTGGAAGACACATCTAACACTAGAGCCTTTGAAGGCATAGGACCAAATGAATCATTGTCATTGAATTCTATCAATTCCTGTCATATCATTCTCCCTTTTAGTCCTGCTTTTGCCCCATTTCTCATTTTCTAACCTACTCCATTTCTATCTTCTCTACAGAGCAATTACTGAAGAGATCAGAGTTTAGAGCCAGATGACATGTAATAGAATTCTATCCACCTCTGTTAGTTATGTAGCCCTGGGACAAGTTCCTTCTCTTTTGAGTCTTGGAATCTGTAAGTGTAAAATGGCCTAAGAACACCTGTCTAGCTTACTTACCTGTCTAGCTTTCTTATGAAAATAACATAGTATATATGCAAGGCCTTTGTGAGCTATAAAATATTATACAAACATAAAGATTTTCTCCTCTCCGCATTTCCCTTTCCTGCTGCCTATGACCAAAGGCAGACATTGGTCCTACGGGAATTGTTTAACTTGCTGCTGGCTCTCAGGCCTGGAAGTGTTCTGAACACTGACCCAGGGACATTTTTAAAAGTAAATAGGCTTCCCTGAAGATGAGACTCATGTGGAATGGGTTAGGGTAGGAAGTGGAGTTTGGAAGTTACGTTTGAACTTACATTGTGCTAGAGGCCAGATTGGTATCTTCATGCTTGAGTTTGCCATCCAGTGCCAGGCCCTGTTTCTGGCAGTTGTGAGCCAGGAGTGGAGTTACTGCAAAGCTCTGGGAGAAGCTGGAGTTAGCAGCTATAGTCTCCCTTTGAAAGGAGAACAAAAGAACTTAGGCTAGGCTTGCCAAGTACATTCACTTCCAAGAGTATCTTGTACAATCTCAAGAATCTACTAGACTATCTAAAGAGAAGTGCATGTCTAACTATGAAGAGCAGGTAACTCTGGTAGGAAACTCTTATGCCCCTGCCCTCTCTTAGCACCGTGATGGTCCTTCTGTGATAAGTCATGTTCCCTCCCTCTAGTACTCCTAACAGTCTCTTCCTTTCTATGCTTCAGTTCTCACTTTGATTTTCCTCATTCCTGTCCCCCATTTCTTCTTTCCCTAGCCCCCTGCTATACCTCTTGGCCCTCTTCCCACCATCCTGCCCCTTGGCTCTGACCCCAACCCCAGGCCCAGCTCACGCAAACTCCTGAATGAACACGGTCTTAGTGTACTTGTCTAGTGAATACAGGACGACATCTGTGATCTGGTCAACTGAACAAGAGAGAAAAAGCACATGACTATAGTCACTCAGTCCTCCTCAAAGCCTCAGTTCACTTCCCTCAGCTGTGGCCTTGTCCATGAGCACCCCATACGTGATGAAATAAGATGTGAGCATGGACAAAGATATATATTTTGAAAAGCCTACGTTGGGGGGAAGCCAAGATGAGTATAAACAGGTAAATGGGGAAGAGTTTTAGGAAGAGACCTATGGTTTGGGGGCTGGGTACAGGGAGATGGGAAAAGCAGCTCACCAGAAATCTTGATTTTTTTGACAATCTTGTTGGTGCAGTTATTGATGGAAACATTGACAGAGATGGGTTCTCCATGGTAGTGAACCTGAAGCAGGAGAGATTCCCTTCACAAGGATAGAGGGAGATACCCAGATCAAGACATAGATTTCGTGTTTCCTTAGCACTGTTGCTGCCTTACCTCTGGCTACCCAAGTAGGAAATCAGTGAAGAAAAGGTATCACAGGGGTTCTGGGGTAGAGGGCAAAAAGTGGGGCTCACCAACCTCCCTGTCCATCCAGGCTTGTAGTTGTAGAGGCTGAGCTGATAGAAGGAAACGGCGGATGGTCTGGGCCCAGGGACCAGGACCTGGTTCCAGGGGTGCAAACTGTACTTTCCGAACAACCAGCCGCACACAGTCACTAAGTAAAGGCCAAGGGATTAGCCATAACATCTCATTTTGGAACCACAGACCTCCCCATGAGATCCTCATAGCCTAGTCCTTGCTTGGGTATAGGGGTGGGAGAAGGCCTCCCTCAGAGAACTCCTCTAGACCCTCAATGTAGGTATCTAAACCAAGGGTTTCACACTGTGGCCCACTGGCCAAATCTAGCCTGTTGCCTGTTTTTGTGTGGCCTACAAGCTAAGAATGGTTACTACATTTATAAATGGTTGAAATAAATAAAAAAGAAATATTCTATGACACGTGCATTTTACATGAAAGTCAAATTTCAGTGTCCATAAGTAAAGTTTTATTGGAACACAGCCATGTTTTTTCATGTAGTATCTGTGGCTGCTTTCACACTATGGCAGAGTTAAGTAGTTGAAACCAGTACTATATAGCCCACAAATAATCAATATTTATCTTTTCACCCTTTACATAAAAGTTGGTGATGATGGTGCTATGGAGGTTAGAAGTAGGACTTTTCTGCCACAAGAGCAGCATTTGATTACTGGCAGGGGCTGGAGGTAGGGATTTGGGGGAAGACCAAAGAATACCTCTTGGAGATTTTGTCCTCCAGGTTTACAGCACAGAAACTCTTTACTTCAAAGTCAACACCACAGGCCTATGAAGGGGTAGGAGGAAAGAGAACTCATTACTAAGGCTGTTCTTTCCTTCATCATAGGCCTATATGAAAAGGCCTATATGAAAATGCCATCTCTTTGCTGTTCACTTCTTCAGTCTTGTCCATTTGTCTTTCTGTTCCTCTTGACTGGCACTACCCATCTATTCCTTTGCTGTAGTTTGTATCTGAAATGTACCCCTCCCCCCAAAGGCCATGTGCTAAAAGTTTAGTTCTCAGCCTATGGTGCTATTGAGAGGTGATGGAACACTTAAGAGGTGGGGCCTTATAAAGGAAATGCAAATTAAACCATGTTAAAATTCCACCTTACCCTGTTAAAATGACTATCATCAAGAACACAAACAACAACAAATGTTGGCAAGGGTGTGGGGGAAAAGGAACCCTCATACACTGTATGTGGGAATATAAATTAGTACAACCACTATGGAAAGCAGTATGGAAGCTCCTCAAAAAAACCCTAAAAATAGAACTACCATATGATCAGCAATGCCACTCCCAGGCATATATCTGAAGGAATGCAAGTCAGGTTACAATAAAGACACCTGCACACCCATGTTTACTGCAGCATTATTCACAATAGCCAAGCTATGGAAGCAGTCAAGATGCCCTACAACTGATAAATGGATTAAGAAAATGTGGTATATATACAATAGAATACTATTCAGTCATAAAGAAGAATGAAATTATGTTGTTTGCCAGTAAATGGATGGTACCAGAGAACATCATCTTAAATGAAGTTAACCAGGTTTCAGAAGACAAAGGTTGCATGTTTTCACTCATATGTGGAAGATAAATCCAATACAAATAAAAACATTATCATAAAGATATAAATAGATACAGAACATGTTTCCAATAGTGGGACTGTTAGAGGAGACTAAGGGAGGAGGAAAAGAAGAAAAGAATGGTAGCGTGAATAATAATGAAATATATTACATCTGTGTAGGAACAAGTCATAACAAAACACACTGAAAACTGTTGAACAATACAGGCAAAATACCAAGGCAAAATCCCCATTGAACAATGAACAGACAAGCAATGAAGGACAGGAATGTAAAACAGGTTGTGGTATGGAGAGGGCACTAGGTAGTGGGGGAGTTAAATGAAGAGGTAAAGGAGGGTGAATGTGGTTGATGTGCTTTCCATACATCTATGAATATAGAACACTGAAACCTGTTGAAGTAAGAAGGGGAATAGGGTAAGAGGGAGAATAATGGAGGGGATGAACCAAACCAGGGTATAAGATATGTATATATGGAAATAACACAACAAAACTCCTGTATAACTAACATATAAAAATGTTTTTAAAAAGAGGTAGGGTCTTTATTACACTGGAGGAAGATAAGTCATTGGGGGCATGCCCTTTGGAACCCTTCCCATCTCTCTTTTTGAATCCTGGCCACTATGAGGTAAACAGACCTTTCACATGCTTGATTATGCACTGTGTCACTACAGACCCAAAGCAACTGGTCCATGCAATCATGAACTGAAATCTCTGAAACCTTGAGCCAAATAAACCTTCCCTCCTTTTAAGTTAATTATCTCAAATATTTTGTCATGGTGATGGAAAGGTGACTGGTACAGCCCTCTTTCTCAGAACCCAGACCTCACCTTTCCTGAATCTTCGGGTCCTGGCTGCAATGTCACTGAACAGGGCAGGTGAGAAACCATCTAAGGAACCAAAAAGAGGTCAGTGAACAGAATAAACAGGGAGTCCTCTCTGTTCTTCTTTAACTTTCCCTCTTAATCTTCCCTGGAAACCTTGGCCTAGACTTAGGGCTTCGTACCTGCAGGGTAAAGGGGTAGGCATTGTCCCCCAGCTTGTGCAGAAGTCGCTCCTGTAAGACTGTGAGGGGCTGCTGGTGGGTAGTAGGTTCAACTGGAACCACTTGCTGGGCTTGTACATACAGATCTTTGCGAAATGTCAGACCAATCACATCCAAGTCATCACGGCCATAACGAAAAGCACATGTCAACACGACAAACACTGCAGGCAAAGGAGGAAGAGAGTGGCTTGTCAGAACAGTGGAAAAGGAGACCTTAACTAGGTCATAGGAAGACACAGAGAGGGAATGTAATATATTCAAACAGCATGTTCATCAAGGAAAAGATGAATACATTTGACTACAGTAACATTTAAAACTTTTTTGTTAAAAGTTTTACATACAGAGAACAAAAGAAATCCAGGGAGAAAATATTTGCAACACATATAGCAAACAGGATTTTAGCATCTAGAATATATAACTTTCACAAATCAGTAAAAATAATACAGCAGGACAGAAGTGTGCAGAGAATGTGAATAGACCTCACAGAAGCACAAAATGGAATGGCCAATAACATATGAAAACGAGTAGTCTCACTAGTAATCAGATAAATGCGAATTAAAACCACAATGAGGTAATAGTTCATCAGATTGTCAAATATTTTAAAGACTGACAACACTAAGTGTTCATGAAGGTGTGAAGCAATTGGAGGTCTTAAGCACTGCTGGTGGGTGTGTGCGTTAATACAGCCACTTGGGAAAACTGTTTGGCACTGTCCAGTAACATTGAACCTGCTCATATCTTAAGAAGTCTACTACCTGACACAAATTCGTGCTCATAATTTACAAGGAGCTACATATGAGAATGTCCACTGTATCAATGTTTGTCAGAACATAAAATGGGAAGTAATCTAAATATCTATCAACAAGAGAATGGGTGATAAATTTGTGGAATATTCATATGATTGAATACAAAATAGAGGTTAAAATAAATGAACTAGAACTTCACATCATGCTGTTATTTGAATGAGTCCCCTCCAAATTTCAGGTGTTGATACTTCTGTTGCTGTTGTTTTTGGTGGGCCTGGGGTTTGAACTCAGGGCTCATGCTTGCAAAGCTGGTGATCGCAAAGCAGGTGCTCAAAGCAGGTGCTCTACTACTCTACTGCTTGAGCCATACCTCCAGTCCCAGGTGTTGAAACTTCACCATTACAATGGTATCAAGATGGCCTTTAAGAGGTGGTTAAGTGCTGAAGGCTTCTTCCCTTGTGAATAAGGGCCTTATAAAAGAAGCTTCAAGCAGCATTCCTCTCTCTCGCCCTTCCCCCTCTGGCATGTGAGGATCCCTGTGGTAGATGGCAGCAAGGTACCACTTTTGGAAGCAGAAAGTAGCCCCTCACCAGGCAAGCAAACCTGCCAGAACCTTAATCTTGGACTCCCCAGTGTACAGAGCTCTGAAAAAATAAATTTCTGTATACATTACCTAGTCTCAGGTATTTTGGTATAGCCACACAAGTGGACTAAGGCATATATGAACATAGTTAAATCTCAAAAACTGTTGAGTAAAAAAAAAAGCCAGCTCCAGAATTATATGCACAGTATGTTACCATTTATATAAAGCTTAAAACAATGAAGGACAATATCAAACTTGATCATAGATATATAAATATGGAAGTGAAATATAGAAGCATCACAGGAAGAATAAACATCAAATTCTGGATAGTGGTTACCTGGGTAGGAGAGAGAAGGAGAAGTATGAGGGAAGGAGGAAAAGGGATGAGATCAGTTTGTTTTGTAATTATTTTCAAAGCTAGGTGATGGATGCAAGGTATTCATTATATAATTCCCTATGTATGAAATATTTAATAATTAAAAGGAGAGTAAGATTTAGGGTCAGAATAACCATGCATGAATAGGACTTGTATATATTCCTTGAGTTCTCTGAGCCTCAGTTGTCTCACCTGTCAATAATAGGCCTGCACAAGGAGCATTACATATGTTATGCTATTCAGACTTTACAATAATCCTCAAGTATTACCATCACTTTACAGGTAAAAAAAATGAGCTCAGAGCAGTTAAGTAAAGTCCATTATGTTGACACATGCCTATCAGACTCCAAAGCCTAGACTCATGGTGTCCAACTTCACTCAGAGGATGTTTGTAAGGAGTTAATGTGTAAGAAATCTCTGTGGAAACTGTAAAGTGATTATAGACAAAGATAACTGATGATATGATGATGATAGAAATCATGGCAGAAATGGAACAGATACAATTGAACTCGTATTTTGCAGCTGGTACCTAAGATTAGAGGCAGATAGAAAGCCTCTGAAATGTACTAATGGAGTTGAGATGGGATAGAGAGGGATACCTTATCAAGGCCAAAGTGACAGAGATTGAAGCAAGGAAAGATGTAAAGAACGGGTGAGTACCTTTATTTCTATCAGGGCCCTAACCCAGAGAAAAGAAAACTACCAATTGCCACACATGAGTAGAAAGCAACTTATTGTAGTATTTTTAAAGATTATAAGATTATCTATCTTTAAAATCAAGAATGAATAAGATGAATCTATATTCAAAAGAAATAACAAATACTGAAAGTAATGATAATGTCTATGGTTTTTTTTTTTATAAGGACTGGAGCAATGGGCAACCTCATATACTGTGGAAGGGAGAGTTAATTGATGTAATATTTTTGGAGAACAATTTGGTAATAAATATAGAAAGCTTTAAAATGAAGGACTGGGGACATGGCTCAGTGGTAGAGCACTTGCCTAGCATGTGGGAGGTCCTGGGTTCAATTCCTACCACAACAAAAAAGTATGAATGCCCTTCGGCTTTTGATTGAGTTTCTAGGCATTTAGCCTAAAGCAATAGTTGGATTGCCGGGCCACAGTGGCTCACCCCTGTAATCCTCGGTACTTGAGAGGCTGAGATCAGGAGAATCATGGTTTGAGGCCAGCCTGGGCAAATAGTTTGAGAGACCCCATATCCAAAATAACCAGAGCAAAATGGACTGGAAGTGTGACTCAAGTGGTAGAGAACCTGCTTTGCAAGCAGAAAGCCTTGAGTTCAAACCTCAGTCTCACCAAAAAAAGAAATAATCGAATACGTCTGATATATACATATATATGTGTGTGTGTGTCTGTACATATATAAACTTGTGCACACACACACAGGATGTACTTTACAGGGGTGTTTATAATGGCAAAAATCTGAAAACAAAGTAAGTGTCCAATAATTTAAGATCATGTATACAATTACGGTAACTTAAAGTTATAGATTTTTATGTATCGACACAGAAGTTATTGACAGAAAATTATAAATTATGATATAATATAGCATTTAAATAAAAATATATTTTGCACAGAAAATAGGAATAAATATGAACTAAAATATTACTAGAGATTGTTCATAATCAATGGTAACTGGATTATAGTCTCTCACTTGTGCTTTCTGATTTTTCTACAATTAAGACAAACTTAACAAATATCAAAAGATACAACAAATACATTCACCTTGGTTCTCTGACTGGGCTTGGTGGCTCAAACCTGTAATCCTAGCTATTCAGGAGGCAGTAATTGAGAGGATTACAGTTCAAGGCCTGCCTGGGCAAAAATATTTGTGAGATCTCATCTCAACCAATAAAAATGCTGAGAAAGGTGGTGCATACCTTCATTCCAGCTACACAGGGAGCAGAAATAGGAGAATCATGGTCCAGGCCAGCCAGGACATAAAGCGAGACCTTATCTTAAAAAATAGCTAAAGTGGGTGACTATGGTGGAAATACTGTGTACTCATGTATGAAAATGGAAAATGAGACCTGTTGAAACTATGCCAGGAATGGGGGGAAGACAGATAAAGGAGAATGATGGAGGGAGTGAATTTAACTATGATATATTATAAGCACTTTTGTACATGTCACAATGTACCCCTGTAGAACAATAATATGATCATAAAAAAACAAAATAGAAAAGTACAAGTTAAAAAAATAGCCAAAGCAAAAAGGGCTGGGGGAGTGGCTCAAGTGGTAGAGCTCCTGCTTAACAAGCATCAGGCCCTGAGTTCAGCCCCCAGTACCACCCCAAAAAGTCACCTTGGTTCTCAATTATAGCCAATTAAAGTGGGAGAGGGAACAAAAAAAAAAAAAAAGGAAAGGCATAAGATGAAGAAAAAGGAAAAGACAGAAAGTGAGAAGTCAATGGCTGAGGGACTGGAGGGTAGCTCAGAGGTAAAGCACATGCTTTAGCATTTAACCAGGAGGGCCTAGGCTTGATCCCCAGCACCAGCACCACCAACAAAGAGGGTGCATGCAGGGAGGCAGGGGAAGGGAGGAAATGAAAGAGATGAGGAATGAAACAGAAAAGGTCAGGAGGGGCAAGGTAGAAGAGGATTTAGTGGCCCCTGAGGTGAGGGTATTAACCTGATAAATTGTTCTTGGCCCTCTTGCCTGTGCGTGCCTAAGGACGGCAGTGGAGGCAGCAGAGCAAATTGTCAGCTCAAGCTCTAATTGGCTTTTTAGCAGTTTAACATCATCCTTTTTTGTGTGTTAGGAAGCTTGTTTTTATCTTCTTTTAAAAAGTCAACAAATATTCTAAAGTTATTGATTTTTGTTTTCATTATACAAATAATATATTAATTTTATGAACATCAGAAAATATAATAAAAAAGAGAACTCAGAGTTCCACTATAATACATCACATTCCAGAGACAGCTGTTAATATCTGTTATGTGCATCCCAACTTGTTTTGCTTCAATAACTGAACACAAGGTCACCTTAGGTACCTACAACTTCTCTCTCATTTCCTTTCTGAAGTCAAACTTTTTATTCTGTGACCACTCTACAGTGGTCACATGCAGTGGTAAGAGTTAATACAGAGACATCCCAGATAGATTGTTGTTAAACAAGAATTTGCTCATATGACCACATACCCTGCTCTATCACTAACTTTTATCACCAATGGTATAAAATAAGCATAGTTTACATCAACAAATGCACCTCGATACAAAAGCACATTAGAAAATGTGATGCAAGGGCTGGCAGAGAGGCTCAAGATGTAGAGCGCCTACCTAGAAAGCATGAGGCCTTGAGTTCAAACCCCAGTACTGCCAAAAAACAATGCCGCAAATAGATGATCTTCATAAAGTAACAAAACATATGAAATAAATTTGAGAAACATGCATGATTTAAAGGAATAATAATATAAAACTCTACTAAAGGGGCATGAAAGAAGATTCAAATAAAAGGAAAACTACACCTTTATCAACATGCATTTTTTTTAAACTAAAAATTTCTTTCCATAGGTTATTCTTAATATTTTGTAGGAATGTGAAAAAACATTTAGGTTTTAGAGATATGAAGTACTTGGAAGTCTATTGATTAATTTATGGCTATACTGCAAAGTTTCTCTGATATTTAAAACTGGCCAGAATGTTTATCCACACGGCTTACTCTGAGAGATTAAGGCTGACTTCATTCTTCAATATCTACAGGTTACATCAGAACTAGTATTCATCAACCCTTTTCAAGATAAACCCAATTTTCAGTCTAGTTGGATCGCAGTGGGGTTGATCCATTGTGAGAATTAAAAGGAAAAAAAACAATGAAGAAAAATTTCAGGGTAATGTTGGTCTGTAGTACTGCTGTCAGAGTAATATCTCTTGTTGTTACTTCCTGTGGTTGTTATTTTGTTTCTTTGTTGGGGATTTTTTTTTTAAAGGAAAGGTTAGGCAGTTTCCTTATACAAAAGGAGAGGTAAAAGGTATGTACCAAAGGTTGCAAAATGGCAGCCTGAGGGTCACATTCAGTTTACAGATAAAGAAGAGTATTTTGACCTATCCTGGCCTTTTAAAATCTTTTAACAATTTCCTGTCATTTGAAAGTCAGGGAATTTACATTAAAATATGGAATTCTGGCGGACTGGATCATTCCATAAGCAGTCTAAGCCCATGTTCAGATCAACAGCCAAGAAGACACCACCAACAATAATGAAGAAAATAAAAAATTTGATAAAGAAGCTGTTTTAATTTCAACACACATGTAAGTGTGTTAACATCTTTTCAGACTTTGGGTCTCAAAGTTTTTAATTGGAGCTTCATTTCAATTCTTTAACAACCAGAAAATCTGGCCACTTTGGGCTAGAATTCTCAAATCTCACTCAATAAACACTTTCTGGCACTCCACTCATTCAGGCTGCATACCTGGCATGTATGACATTTCAGTTTGCGACCCTGAAACATACAGAGACCAACAAAAATGTCCACTCACACTTTTGACCTTTTAAATAATCAGGGTTAACCAGGACTACACCATCTGCAGAGAGAGGACGAGATGATACCATGGTCAGAAAAATTGTGACTATAAAACAGAAGCTGACCCCTGAAATGGTTTTTCCCATTTTCCCCTTCAATTGGCTTCTTTTTCCTGTATGGTTCTTCCTGGGCTTTCTTTTTCTTTCTGGCTCCCATTCCCTTCTCCCCAGCTCTTTCCCCTTTTGGACTACTGACCAATGGGTTCCACAGTGTCCACATGGTCCATGAAGTCTCGTTTCCCCAGGTAGATGGAGAGCTGTTGTGGAACCAACTCCTATGTTAGTCTCACTAGTAGTAGCTTTGAATGAATTCTCCTGAAACTCTCAACCCAGACCCCTGAGACTTTGAAGGATCTACACAATTCTGCCCTTTGCCCTTTCATTTACCCAACTTGACCAGGTTCTCTCACCTTCCCATTGGAGCTGGTCTTCTTAAACACCCTATGAAGAGAAAACCAGAAAGAGGGAGGGGAATTGGGCGAGCAAAAAGAGGAGAGGAAGGGAGAGAAAAGAAAGGGAAGTGTAGGGAAAAGGAAATATTTCTAGGATTAGGAGAATAGGAGATGGAGTAAAGGCAGAGGTAATTGGGATAGAGTCTAAGACCGTAAGTTAGGGAGAGGTTGGAAACTTCTCTTCCTCCAGAGGCAAATTCTTGCATTTGGATAGGGAGCAATTCACAGATTCAGAGTATCAGAAGGAGTTCTTACTTACTTGGACATCTTGGCTAGGGAGCCGATGTTGAGCCTTTTTTGAGATAAGGGAAAGAATGAGGAAAACTTAGTCATTTGGTCCCTATTCCTCTTACTCCACTCCAGTATGTCATCCAGACACACCTAATATGAGGAAAACTTTCCCCATCAGATACCTTACCACCACCCAGTGCCTCCTGTTCTTCTTGCCAAAGGCATGTCTTCAGCCATACTCTGACCCATCCTGGATAAGGGGGAAATCCTCCCTATTTTGTACAAAGTGTTGACTAACTATATTGCCTATTGTCCAAAAAGGGTTGAACTTCATGGAATGGCTGAACCATTCTTCTTCTTCCTCCTCCTCTTCTTCTTCTTCTTCTTCTTCTTCTTCTTCTTCTTCTTCTTCTTCTTCTTCTTCTTCTTCTTCTTCTTCTTCTTCTTCTTCTTCTTCTTCCTCCTCCTCTATTTTCAACATTAGGGTTTGAACTCAGGACTTTACTCTTGCTAGGCAGACACTCTACCCCTTGAGGCACTCCACTAGCCCGGCTGGAGCATTCTTGAAAACCTTTTAGAAAGAAGAGACTTGTACGGAAAGGGGCTGGACAGAGACTTCCATCCAGAAAAATGTGAGGAAAATGTGTTTTTGGACTGGATGAGACTGGACATCACCTGGCACACAGTAGGTGCCAAGACATGTTTCTTAGGTACAAGAATGGATGAACAAATGGATGGAGTCTGTCCCATTCTGCTCCTGCATTGGATTGTGAGCCTGAGTTTACCTCAGGATGGCCTTGAAGGGACATAGGTATAGGAGAAAAAGAGTTGCTGCCCTCATTTTCCTGGTATTGGTGGCAGAAACCTCTATAGAAGTTGAAAACATTCCTTGAACTTACCTGTTCCTCTCATTACTTTCCTCAAATTTCCTCATCTTTATCCCTATCCCTTTTTCCCAGGTGCTAGGGAACCTTAGAGAAAGGAAAATGTCTGTCTAGCACTTTCCTTTGATGCATACTAGGCCTGGTCCAAGGAGTTAGCTCAGGGAAACTTCCGTAAGTCACTTTCAGGGTCTCTCCAGGCTGAATGCCTGCTGTTTATGTGAGGAATGACGACCCTCAACCTCCCCTAGTATACTAAGGGAGATGTTACAGGTAAGCGATGTGGGCTTAGTGTGGACTAGAACTAGGGGGATTTGAAATATTACCTAGGGAGAGAGATGAAGTTCACATCAGCCTCCAGCTCTGGTTGCTGTTCTGCCCTCCCCAGTCTCTTATACCCACGAACCTCTGTTTATGTTGGTGGGAGTCAGAGAAGAATGGGGGGGGTATGAAACACTGCTATAAATAGCTCAAGTGCCAAGAGTTTGGAAAGCAGATTAACGGCTTCAAGATTAATGGCTAAAAGATCAGCAGACTACTATTGCTAAGGCTGAGGGTGGGGGATTCTGGTGACATTAGAAGCAGGGCAGAGAACAGCAGCTACAGGATTTTGGTCTTGTGAAGCCTTGAACATGAGAGCTGGGATCAAAGTGGAGTTGGAGGCCTTAAAGGTGAAGCACAGAAGGAAAGAAATAGGAGGGCCCAGCTGGATACTGGTGGCTCATGCCTGTAATCCTAGGCAGAGATCAGGAGAATCATGGCTCTAAGCTAGCCCCGGGCTGACCCTATCTCAAAAAACCCACCACAAAAAAGGGCGGTGGAGTGGTTCAAGCAGTAAGAGCACCTGCCTGTAAGCATTGAGGCCCTAAGTTCAAATTCCAGTACTGCCAAAAAAAAAAAAAAAAAGAAAAGAAATAAGAGGGCTCAGAGTGCAGGCCTTTGTGTTTCTGAAAGGAGAGTCTTGTGTCACACTCCAGTCTACCTATCTCTCAATAAACTGTTCCAGGCTACATAAAAGCCAAGGGTGTGGAAAGAGTGTCCCTTTCCTAGCCCCCACACTTGGGACTTCTGACTCCTGAAGTTGATGATAATCTGAAACCCTGATTATCCTAGCTTATGTGCACATAAGAAGTTAACCCCTAGGTGGGGGGGTGGGCAGGAGCAGGGAGATGAGTGTATTGAGTTGTGGGTGCACATGTCTGTGAGCCTTGAACTTTTCTCGTTGGAGAGAAAGGTACCATAGGATTCCTGGCCTAGAAGCAGATTCTCCTGACAAGACATTGCCCATGGAGGCATCCCCCCCAACACACACACACCTAGAGTAACTCCCCCACCCCCCACTGACTCTCTCCAATCCCTGCCTAAGCAGCTTCCTTTGCCTTGTGTGACCGCCCATGGAATTAGAGATACTGCTGTCCCTGCAGCTGCCAGAGCCTCCATAATGATAACAACAAAGTTATCTTCCTTTCTCGTCCTTGCCATAGTGCCCAAGCTCGATAGCTGTGGGCATAGAGAATGTAGACACAGAACCTCCAAGCTCTGGGGATTCAGGACCCTGATCCCCTTCATCTGCCCTCAGAACTGGCTGGTCTTTAGCACTTACCTATAGTCACAGCCCTCAGCCCCTGCAATGGGGTCCATTCTTCAGAGGATGGTTATGGCTGGGGCTCAGAGGGCTGGGCTGGGACTTCTAACTCCTCACTAAAGGCCCCGAATAGCAGTCCTGTATTGCCTCTGCATAGTTGTCTGGGTCAGCCTTTACCATTCATGGCCAATATACACCCCAGGACCTTGTCATTTAGTTGCTGTAACTCTCTTTCCCAGGGATTTCCAGATAGAGCTAGAAGCCCAGATTCTTCAGGAATCATATTTGATAGAAACTAATGATGGACATACAGGAAAGATTCAAATATGTGCCAAGGTTGGTGACTGTGGGGCAAGTGAAAAGTCAGAATGAATCTACTTTTGGATGAGCCTTCACCAGCCCCACACTAGAGGCTCCATCCTCCCTTTCAGGTACTTATCCCTGTTTCAACAAGTCTGTGGTCCCTCTGAGTAGGAAGAAAGGAGATCTGTGAGGTCTTTAATGCAATATTATGATTGAACTAAAATCATCTCTTTTCCAGAAGTATGTGTATTTTTTGACTGAGGTATAATTCATAGGCAGTAAATGCATAAATTTTAAGTGTAACACAATGAATTTTTCACTACTGTTGTGGGCTAAATAATGACCTCTAAACATATCAGGTCCTAATCCCTGAAACCAAGAATGTAGGGACTTTTCAGATGTGATTTAAAAGATTCTTAAAATAGAGAGATTATTCTGGATTATCCAGGTGGGCCCTAAATGCAATTACTAGTCTTATTATGAGAGCGAGGCAAAGGGAGATTTGACTGCAGAGGCAAAAGGCAATATGAGGACTGAAGCAAGATGTGTTGCTGACTTTGAAGATGGAGGAAGGGGCCATAGCCAAGTAATCCAGGGACTGTAGCTCTAGAAGCTAAAAAAAAAGCAAGGAAATGACTTTGCTCCTTTAGTCTCTCATGGTCACAAGATGAACATTGCAGTTCAGATGCAACTCTGCTGATACCTTTATTTGGGCCCATTGCTGCTGATTTCAGATTTCTGGCCTCCAGAATTGTGAGTGAATAAGTATACATCATTTTAAGCCACTAAGTCTGTGGTGATTTGTTATGGGATCCATAAGAAACTCAGATACCTGTGTCAACACACATGCAACCACTACTCACATCGAGATATAGAACATTTCCTTCTCCCCTGAGAATTCCCTTCTGCTTTTTCCTGTTACTCATCCCCTAAATAGAATCTATCATCATAGCTTCAATCTGACTGGGAGTACTTGCATTTTACAAGGATTCAAGGACAAGAAGACCAAGGAACACATCTCTAATTATGGAGTTTCTTGTCCCTGTGATTGCCTTGTGGAGGAGATATTTTCAGGTTCTTACCCACCCTTTCTCTGCACACTGCAATAATATTCCCAATCAGGAAATGATGATCAGATCTCTGTATGAGGAAGGTGTGGTTTATTCAGTAATGGTTGTAGCAGACAGGATTGTTTACTAACTCAACAGCCATCACCTTATGGGCAGAATCCCCATGTTTAAGACTTTTGTGTGTGTATGTGGTACTTGGGTTCAAACTCAGGACCTCATGCTTGCTAGGCAGGTGCTCTTACTGCTTGAGCCACTCTGCCAGCCCAGAATCCCCATTTTTAAAAAGTATTCTACCTTCTCCCTGTGCTCCTCTAAGTCAGTCATGGTCATTTCATCCCTGCTGACAGTGACTGGTTTAGTTATAGGCATGATGAAATTTGGTCCACTGAGATGTGAGGATAAGTATGCTGGGGAGATTCTGAAAAAGGTTTTCTGAATGATAAAAATAAAAACACAGGAAAAGAGGCCTTCCTGCCTTCCCACTGAATACTGCCAAGTTTGGAGCCAATGCCTGAACTGCCACAGCCACCATGAGAATTGCTAAATGACAGGCTGAGGGCTGTAGATCAGAAAGATGGAAAGAATCAGGGCTTTTTAAATGACATTGTCGAACTGCTGAATTGGCCAACTCCAAAGTCACCCACTTCTGGATAATGTATTATGCAAGATAATACATTGCCTTTTAAAACATGTTAGCTGAGTAGGAAATTTCTCGTATCGCAACTGAAAGCAAACAGGTTGTAGTGGGATGTAGACAAAGGTATTAGCTCAGTTGGGGAGGGTGGAAAGGAAAGGAAACAGATGGACCAAGTGGGAGACAGAGATTGCCTGCGCCATCCTAGATGCTGAACAAAGTGGTCTGGTCTCTAAGGTTGTTAACAGTCTGTTGGAGAAAAAGAATACATATTTAGCTGGATGTTGGTGGCTCACAACTGTAATCCTAGCTATTTGGGAGGCGGAAATCAGGACGATCAAGGAGCAAACCTGGTCTGGGCAAACGCTATCTTAAAAATACCCATAAGGAAACAGGGCTGGAGGCGTGGTTCAAGTGGTAGAGTTTCTGTCTAGCAAAGCAAGCATGAGACCCTGAGTTCAAACCCCAGTACTGCCAAAACAAACAAACAAAATCCCCCACACATTCAGAAAGACAAAAAGGGCACACGACAGAGAGGACACACGGACAAAACTAACCTAGGTACAATTGTATGGAGAGTCACTTTCATATGATTTTATTAGTAGACTTGGATTATCCAGGGTTTCAGGTTACTGCTTTCTCTATCAAGGTTCAGTGACTATCTTGTTCCACTTATGCTCCACAGCTGACCTAATTTTTCATTTCATAAAGAGACCTTAGGCAATTGAGATAAACCTCCCACACCCTCCATATACACCTATATTTTAATTCCTACCAACAATTAGTGATGATAAAACATCTGTCTGGCACTATGCTGGGTTATTATCTGCATTGCCGTATTTTCTCCCCACAGCAAGCCTGGTGCTAGTTTCCTTATTCCACACGTGAATAAATGGAAGCTCAGGGAGACTTATTCACAGTGACACAGTTGGTAGGTGATGGAGCCAGAGTTTAACCCTAGGACTGTGTGACTCCAAAGTCTGCATTTTTCTACTATATCACTCAGCTCCCATCCATGTATTTCTTTCCTTCCTTTTTTCCCTCCCTCCCCCTTCCTTTCCTTCCTTTCTTCCAAACTTAGAGGAAGAGATCAGAAAATGTGTCATTTCCCCCTTTCCTTCTTTAGTCCTGAAGGAAAACAGACACTCCAGAGAAACTGTGGTCAAGACATTTGTGAATATTAAATGTGAGGGACCAGGAGGGAAAGGATTGGAAAAAAAAACAGGAGTAGTAGTGGAATGGAAGTGTTATCAGCAATAATGGTATGCACATATTTTACTTATCTCTGAAGGGGAAAGAAGATAATCAACTTTTCCTACATAATAAATTCCATATGTCAATTGAATCAATATCAAACAATCAAGTGGACATATACTACAGCAAACAGCACATGCTGGGCTTAGATTATAGATATAGAAAGCACTCAACAAAGTGTAACTGAGTCACTCATTCACTCAACAAACATTTATTAAACACTTACTGTATGCCAGATACCTATTCTCTTAACCCTGAATTGAAAGGTATTTTGGACCACCACACATATAATTTGAAAAAAATCTAAAAAATATTGACACATGTTATAACACATGTCATAACCTCACCTGGAAGGCTGTGGGAAAGTGAGAGGTAAGACAAGGTGCATGTCCTAAAGGAACTCTGGGTCTAGTGTGGGGGTGGAGGGTCAGGAAGAGATGGGCAGAAACACAAGTGAGTATAATTCTAGGCAGCCTATGGTATGTGCCATAATCAAATGTGATAAGACTATGAGAGAGGGAGACAGAAATTTCATTTTCTGTTTTTTTTAATAGTAAAGAGTGATTTTATTAGGAAAGCAGAATTATACCTCGAGGGGTCAGGCAGGCAGTTCAGATTGGCTGTAGAAGCTGTCAGAGCTTGGAGTTTTATCCAATAGTGTGGAAAACTGAGGGTCCTCCCCTTGTGGTCCTCCCCAAATGGTTTGACCACTGTGCAGAGGGACTGCCTGGTGCAGGAATGCATGGCCTGCACATTTAATTCTCTTTGCCCTTCCCGGTTTAACCTTGATATGGGCAGTGGGCTCCATAAGGAGGATGGAGTCATTATCTTAATCATTGGCCCAGGGTGTGGCCCAACTGGGGGCTTTGGAATGGAGTCTTGTAGTGTGGGACATTTCCTCACTTCCGGTCATGCTTACCTATACGCCTACAGTGATATTCTCCTACCCAAAGTTCAGGACTCTGAATTCTTTCAGAGGTATGGATAGGGAGATCCATCCGGCTGCTTCCTGCAGATAGGGGGTGTTAGGCGTACTCAGATCCAAGTTTACTAGACTTGAGCAGAGTGGCCACTGAGAATATGGCACCCCCCTTGTTGAACCAGTTGTCATGAAATGAAGCAGCCATCCTATCCAAGGGTAAAAAGGTATTCTGTAGCCTGCAGTCCATTTTAAAGTTTAATTCTGTGTTCTATGAGTGGTGTCTCAAATCACTGTTAAGGTTGTACTGTTAGGAGCTGCACTTCCCTGTAGCAGATCCAAGCTATGACGACAAAATGTTACAGGTGGTTGGGTTCTTCCAGATGTTCCTCAGTGCTTAAGTGCTAAATGCCTAAGATCAGGACGCTGTCCCAGGTACAGCAAAAGAACCATGAAGATAGGCAGAGAGTAAAGAGTGATTTATTAGGAAAGGAAAATTGCACTTCGAGGGGTGAGGTGGACAGTTCAGGTAAAGATTGACTACTGAGAGAGAAATTTTGATTAGGGAGGGATCTGTATGCTGGAGTCTCTTGGTCATTTAATTATTGATAACAACTTGCTATGTGTGGTGGCACATGTAATACTAGCACTTGAGAGGCTGAGACAGGAGGATTGAGTGTACCAGGCTAGCTTTGTACTACATAGAGTGACCCTCTCTTGAAAACAAAACAAACCACAACAAAAGAATTATTTTTTTAATTTAATTTTATTTTTATTATCATATTATTGTTGATTATTGTTATACTGGGGGTACATTGTGACATTTACAAAAGTCCTTACAACATACCATAGTTGAATTCACCCCTTCATCATTCTCTTTTATTCCCCTTCTCCCCCCATTCCTGGAATGGTTTTAACAGTTCTCATTTTTCCAGTTTCATACATGAGTACACAGCATTTCCACCATATTCACCCTCCCACACCCTTTCCTTATATCCTCCCACCTCCCACTGGTACCAAGCCCCAGGCAGGACCTGTTTTGCCTTTCTGTCCTTGGTATTTGAAAAAAGACATTTTTGTTTTTTAAGACAAGGAGTTTCATTATGAAATTTCCAAGTGTATATGTATTATAACCTGAATTGGTTCATCCACTCCATTTTTCTCGTTTCTACCTTACTTCCCTTCTTATGGTGATTTCAACAGGTTTAAACATTCTGTATTTGTTCTTGTATAACAAATGTACCTGGTAGTGGAAATCATGAGAGTGAATGTTCTGAGGAGGAGAGAGAGAGAGGAGGGAGGAAAGAAGTGTTGGAGATGGGAGAGGAGGGTTGAGGAGGAGAGGAGAGGAAAAGAGAGAAGCTCCTTGGGGCAGGGCCACATTTGGTGGAAGGAGGACAAAAAGGAGCCAGGGAAAGAGAGAGGAGGAACATCCAGAGATGAAGCTGAGCAATTCAAAGTCACAGTAAGAGTTTCAGAGAAGAGAGCCACTGCGGTCTGCAGCATTTCACTCCTTTTGCCTGGGTGAGAATAGGAGAAAGCTAGGGCTTCCGCTTGGGGCATGTTGGGAGAGGTCTTTTCCTGAACTAGCCACTGGGCGGCAGTGGAAGCAGCAGCAGCTGCAGCTTTGTCCAGGACAAGCAGAAAGCTAGTAAGTAGAGTTGGGTCAGGTGAACCAGGGCAGAGCGAAGTCAGCTTGAAGCAGTGGGAGCAGGAAGCTGGCTCAGCCAGGGCATCTCTTGAGTGGCCTTCCCCTTGGGTGTACACCAAGCCTCAAGTTACACTTGACCTCCTCTGAAGAGGCCAAGTTCATGTGTAGGAGTGAAGTAATGTTAAAAAAGACCTTATAGCTTTGCAGCATTTTATGACTTACACAGTATTTCCACACCTACCGACCAACTCGTTGCCCTAAAAGGTTGGTATTACTACCCCAAGTTCACTAGTGAGGAAGTTAAGTTACAAAGAGGTATCCAGAGTCGCACAACTAATAAGCAAAACAAGGATTTGAACTCAAGTCATTCTAACTCCAAACACCTGTGCTTTTAATTCAACATCCCAACAGCTCATGACTCAGGTTATGACTGTTCCTCCACTCTTGCCTTTATCCCACCCACCACCCTGCAGGATACTGACAGGATCTCCTGGTTTCTCCCATCCAGGGGTCTAGACCTTCAAAGAGGTCTACACCCCAGGTTCTAGAGAATCCTTTGCAAGCATGCCTCCTCCTCTCACTTCCAGGATCCAGCCAGGCATCAGTCTCAGGACCTGAGGATCAGGTTCCCAGCTCTACCAGGAGTGGATTCTACTCCACCCTACTCCCCCTTCCCAAGATCACTGCCCTCATCTTGAGTCTTCCAGACCCGGTGTGCCTCATATGCCTGAGACAACCATACTTAGGAAGCAGTCAGTTAGCTTCAGGGAGCCTCAGACCCACAGCTGCCAACAATTTGGTGTTCCCTGGCATTAGGCTTTCAAAAATCTAGGCTTGCTCTCTGTACCTTCTCCACTGTATTCAGGGACAGGGTCTCTGAGAGTGATGGAGAGAGCTGAGGTGCTGTATAGGAAGGGGTGGCGTGTGTAAGTGAAGCTTATTGGTGAGGTGTGAACTGCCTCCTGACCATTTCCTCTTACATGTGTCACAGGCAGCTCAAAATTTATACACTGGGGCTGGGGGTGTGACTCAAGTGATAGAGCACTTGCCTAGCAAGCACAAGGACCTGAGTTCAAACCCCAGTACCATAAAAAAATTATACTGAAAAATGAACTCCCCATCTTTCCCCAAATGTGTTCTTCTCACAGCTTTCCCTATGCCTGTCAACAGGACCTCTGTTCTTCCAGTTGCTCAGTCCAAAAATCTTGGAGTCTTTTTTTTTTTGAAACAGGATCTCACTTTGTAGCCCATGCTGTCCTGGAACTTGTGATTCTCTTGCCTACTGAGTGCTGGGATTATAGGCAAGCACCATCATACCCAGCCTGGTATGAAAGGTTTTGAAAGGTTTGCAAAACTATTGTGTTTACAAAAGTGGCACAAAAGTGAATGCAACAGTCAGTGCACATGTACACTTCATTCACATCTTCAACAATGAAAGGCATTCTAACACTACAGAACTGAGTAAGACGCTAGCTTCAACAATAGCTTGTTAGCACTGAAGTTACATAAGTTACACCAGAACCGGCAAATATTGCCCAAGTAAAATTCTATGGTTAAAGCTGAAACAGGTTTAAGGCCATTCAAGTTCAAGCACAGTTAGTCAAATCTTTTGGCACTCCATCTTCTTGTGTCTGAATTATGTGACTTTTCTTCCAACTTGTGGTCTTAAACTTCTGTTTTCTCAAAATCCAAAAAAGAAAATACAGAAGAAATCAATACAACAAAGATTGTATTAAATAGGAGTAATATAAAAAGCTATAATTAAGATGAAGTAAGGAAAGCTGAAACATTAAAGTGGTAAAACTTGCTTGCTACTTATTGGAACCAGTCCTACACTAAGAATTAAGTAATATATCCAATTATTTTCAAGTAGATTACTTATGCTGCTCTAACATGTCCTTTTCATCAGTGCAGTGTTAAACTAATCAAAAACTGCACACTGTATATTCTCTTACAATAGCAGCACACACTAACACTACCTGCAAAGCTGTCAGTCTCAAATGACTTAGTGAAGGAAAGGAAACAAAAAGCAGATAAGTAACATATTAAGGATAAATAAGGGGAATTAGAAGACTCATGCAGTTCCTTTCTTTTAATCAGCCAGTCAGCTTGCTAGCGATGAGGAATGGTTTCCACTGAGGAAGGTCCTGTGGAATGGAAATGTGGTCACCAGTGACCTCGGTCTTATCCTGGGCTGCAATAGGAAGTTGCTTGTTCTTCATTTTTCCTTTAGTCATGTTATAATCCCCAGAATCAAAATATATTTGCCCTTTCTGTAATCATTTCCTTAAAAAATCTGAACCATCAGGCTTTTGTCCCAGGTGAGGATATCTTGCTTTTAATTTTGCTTCTTTAGCATTCTCTGGACTAGTCACTTTATTTTCTATTTTCTTCTGACCTTCTGCCGCCAAGGCTACCTCAGGGACTTCTGTGGACCTGGTGCTCCATCTAAGCCTGCCTGGAGTCATTCTTGACCCCTCTCTTTCTCTCACACCACACATCAGTAAATGTCTCTATTTTCAAAATCTATCCAGAATCTGACCACTTCTTACCACCTCTGCCACCCTGGTCCTATTGGCAACAGTCTTTTGCCTGGTCTTCCCTGTGCCACTGGTCCCCTGGCACAGCTCTCAACATAGAGCTGGTCAGTGAGCCTTCCACACTGAAAATCAGACATGACGATTCTCTAAACCCTAATGGCTTTCCATTCACTCAGCCAAGTGAAAGTCCTCTGAGGACCTTCAAGATCAGGTCCCCGCCAAACTCATCTTCTGTTTCCTTTCCTCACAAAAGCCTGTCTTTATTCAAGTCACCCAAATATTTAAAACCACAATTCTCTCTTCCCCTTTCCCTTCCCTATATCCCTCCCCTCCTTTATTTTTCTCTATAAGAATGATAATGATGTATGTATTTTTCAGATTAATTTTATTCCCCCCAGTAGTGTATAAGCACCATTAGGTTGGGAATTGTTATTGTTTTTGTTCACACCTAGTAAACTACAAGTGCATAGCACTGGACTAGACATATCAAAGGCTTTCGGTAAATATTTGTTGATCTTTTCCTAGATCATGGCCAGTAGCTCAGAGGGGCAATTTATCACACACTAGTTAAGTCATGGATGCTAGAGTCCGGTCCAAAGGCAGGGCTTGCCTGGGTTCAGGTCTTGATTCTACCCTAGTTAGCAAAGACACTGAAACTATTTGTGCCTTAGTTCTCTCATCAGCAAAGTAAGGCCAGTAAAATTAGAACCTACTTGATAGAGAAACTGGGGGTTCTTATAAAGCTCTTAGAGCAGGGCCTGGCTCATAGTGAGGACTCCGTAAACATTTGCTATAGTTATATGCACATGGAATTAAGATATATATCCATGGTTTAGGTTTTTAAAAATCTTTCAATGTGGTATCTTGCAGTTGCCCATGTTAAAATTCATTTCCCATGCATCTGCTCACTTCCATGGACTTCCATGATCTTCCTGTAATTTAGCTGCCTCCAGTGGCCTGCTCTTCGCCTGTAAACTTGATGTTTCCTTGTGTGCTCCCTCCCATAATCATTCCAAAGCTGTTAAATAGTAATATCACTGAGCCCCAGTTTCCCAATCTGTATGCTGAGTGGGTTGGACTAGATCATCTCCAAGGGCTTTTCTAGTTCTGACAATCTTCTGGGATGGGATGGGAGGAGGGACAGGCCCCACCCCAAGCCCCACCCTCTGTGGATATGCCCTCTGGCTGCCAAGGGGAAAGGTGGCAGAGTCAGCTCGGCTCAGCTTCGAGGGGACCAGGTAGGAGATGTGCCAAGGTTCTTGGGCAAGGGCAAGGGTAGAGATGGGGCTCCTGGGCTGTAGGCAGGTGGGGGGAAGGTGTCAGAGGCAAATAAAAGTACAGAGACCTGGGACCAGGGAAGAGGAAAGGTAGGGACATTGTTGGGAGAGAGGCCCCTCATCATTGGGGAAGAGCTGTGATGTTGAGTTAGTCTACAATTTGGATCTGGGCATCTTGCCACTTTGAATAGTGCTGGTCAGCTCCACCTGCTTCAGCTATCCAGGCTCTGCAAGAGAGTCAGCTGCAGAATGAAATCAACCCAAATCCACTGACTGCCCTTCTGAGGCCCAGCACTGCTCACCACTCCCTGGGCTGGACTAAGGGAGCTCAGGAAGGGGCCAGGCAGACCTGCATTGCACTCAGATTCACTCCTTTCAGCTCTCTCTAGTGCTTAACCATTATTGTTCTCCCTGTTGCTTGTTTTTTTTTTTTTTCCCCTCTAGGAAAACAAGGGAAATCCTGCCTTCCTCATTTTTGCCCTACCTCTAGGGGGCCATGGCCACTGCAGAGTCCTTACTGTTCACATCCCTAGGCCCCAGCGCAGGTCCTGGAGAAGATGAGGTAGAGACCAACTGCTGGTTCAACGAAGACTTCAAGTTCATCCTGCTGCCTGTGAGCTACGCCATTGTCTTTGTGCTGGGCCTCAGTCTCAATGCTCCAACTCTTTGGTTCTTCCTCTTCCGCCTTCGACCCTGGGATGCAACAGCCACCTACATGTTCCACCTGGCATTGTCAGACACCTTGTATGTGTTGTCACTGCCCACTCTCGTCTACTACTACGCAGCCCGCAACCACTGGCCGTTTGGCACTAGGTTCTGCAAGTTCATCCGCTTTCTCTTCTATTGGAACCTCTACTGCAGTGTCCTGTTCCTCACCTGCATCAGTGTGCACCGCTACCTGGGCATCTGCCATCCACTGCGGGCACTACGCTGGGGCCACCCTCGCTTTGCAGGCCTTGTCTGTCTGGCAGTTTGGTTGGTGGTAGCCGGCTGCCTGGTGCCCAACCTATTTTTTGTCACAACCAGCATCAGGGGGTCCACCATCTTGTGCCATGACACCACTCTCCCTGAGGAGTTTGACCACTATGTGCACTTCAGCTCGGCAATCATGGGGCTGCTCTTTGGCTTGCCCTGCCTTGTCACTCTGGTCTGCTATGGGCTCATGGCCCGGCGCCTGTATCGGCCCTTGCCAGGGGCGGCGCAGTCATCTTCTCGTCTCCGTTCTCTCCGCACTATCATCGTGGTGCTCACTGTCTTTGCTGTCTGCTTCGTGCCTTTCCATATCACCCGCACCATTTATTACCTGGCAAGGCTGTTGGAAGCTGACTGCCAGGTGCTGAACATTGTCAACGTGGTCTACAAAGTGACTCGGCCCCTGGCCAGTGCTAATAGCTGCCTGGATCCAGTGCTCTACCTGCTCACCGGAGACAAGTATCGCCGCCAGCTCCGGCGGCTCTGCAGTGGTGGCAGGCTTCAGCGTCCCACTGTTGCCTCCTCCCTGGCACTGGTGACACTGCCTGAGGAGAGCAGCTGCAGGTGGACAGTTGCCCCCCAGGACAGTAGCCGCCCTACTACTCGTGCAGATGGATTGTAACCCTGAGAGAAAAGGGGGCTAGTGCAGGGCAGAGGTGAGGGAACCCATTGGTGACTCCTGATGAGGCAGTCAGCTGCCCTCTTCTGTGTAGCTGAAGGCGGTAGCAGTTATACCTCTGCCTCTACTTCTTTTTCTTTGTTTCTGTCCTTTCCTGGGGCCACTGGTCCTGGATCTTGAGCCTGCAAGGCTTCTCTAGTGCTCTTTTTCCATTCCGTTTCCCTGTGCCCTCCCACAGCAGGAGTTTCTCCAGCCAGAGTACAGTATTCAACTGAGGGGTGGAGAGGGTGGGGCTGTCACAGGATTGCCCTGATGTATCTGATGGAGATAGCCAGAATCAGGAAGTAGGGGCACTGGCATATCACAGATGCCATATGTGCCATGTGCAGCTCCCACACCCACTTCCTGGTTCCCTCTAGAAGACAGGATAGTCTTGCCTGCCAAGGTGCTGAAATAGGGCACACTCCCAGGGAGCCTGCGTGTCAGGGTGCCACATGCAGCTGGAGGGCTGGACTATTAAACTGATGAACAGCCATGAGAGCTTGATCCTGCCATGGGGTGGGGACCCTGAGGAGCCTCAGGGGGCAAGGCCTGAGCTGATAGCAGCTTTTGGAACAGCAATGGGACTGGACTTCTTTATGATGTTTGCTGAGAAAGTGTTTGATAGCTCATCTGTGCCTAATGAAAGAAGAGTGGACGGCTCTGACTGAGAGGGAGGAGCCCCGGAGTCCATGGCTGTAAGTGCCAGCATCAAGGCGTAGAGCAGGCTTGTACAAGCATGGGATGGTGACAGGAATCAACAGCTGACACCCATAACTGGTTCTTCACTGGTCTCTCCTCTTTCTCTAGCTCCTGCCCCAGATAAGTGATAAACTTGTCACCAGCTCTTTCAGATCAGGCTGCAGTACTTCAAGGCCAGGGCCAGGCACTGGCACTAATATGGCTCCCCCCAGAGTTTCCCACCCATTGGCTTATAGGATCAGGTTGGGGGGGATGGAGTGGAGCTTGGAAAACTAACCCTTGAGCCTTGGAAAGTCAGAATTTCTGGGCAGGCATTCACGAGAAGGTGGGCTTACACTTCCAGACCTCTTCCCTTTGTTTTTTTTTTTTATTCATATGTGCATACAATGTTTGGGTCATTTCTCCCCCCTTCCCCCTGCTCCCTCCCTTACCCACCCCCAGCTCCCTCCCTTACCCCCCCTTACCGCTCGCTACCCAGCAGAAACTATTTTGCCCTTATCTCTAATTTTGTTGAAGAGAGAGTATAAGCAATAATAGGAAGGAACAAGGGTTTTTGCTAGTTGAGATAAGGATAGCTATACAGGGAGTTGACCCGCATTGCTTTCCTGTACATGTGTGTTATCTTCTAAGTTAATTCTTCTCGAACTAACCTTTTCTCTAGTTCCTGGTCCCCTTCTCCTATTGGCCTCAGTTGCTTTTAAGGTATCTGCTTTAGTTTCTCTGCGTTGAGGGCAACAAATGCTATCTAGTTTTTGAGGTGTCTTACCTATCCTCATACCTCTCTTGTGTGCTCTCGCTTTATCATGTGATCAAAGTCCAATCCCCTTGTTGTGTTTGCCCTTGATCGATCTAATGTCCACATATGAGGGAGAACATACGATTTTTGGTCTTTTGGGCCAAGCTAACCTCACTCAGAATGATGTTCTCCCATTCCATCCATTTACCAGCGAATGATAACATTTCGCTCTTCTTCATGGCTGCATAAAATCCCATTGTGTATAAATACCACATTTTCTTAAACCATTCATCAGTGGTGGGGCATCTTGGCTGTTTCCATAACTTGGCTATTGTGAATAGTGCCGCAATAAACATGGGTGTGCAGGTGCCTCTGGAGTAACCTGTGTCACAGTCTTTTGGGTATATCCCCAAGAGTGGTATTGCTGGATCATATGGTAGATCAATGTTTAGCTTTTTAAGTAACCTCCAAATTTTTTTCCAGAGTGGTTGTACTAGTTTACATTCCCACCAGCAGTGTAAGAGGGTTCCTTTTTCCCCACATCCTCGCCAACACCTGTTGTTTGTGGTGTTGCTGATGATGGCTATTCTAACAGGGGTGAGGTGGAATCTTAGTGTGGTTTTAATTTGCATTTCCTTTATTGCTAGAGATGGTGAGCATTTTTTCATGTGTTTTTTGGCCATTTGAATTTCTTCTTTTGAGAAGGTTCTGTTTAGTTCATTGGCCCATTTCTGTATTGGTTCATTAATTTTGGGAGAATTTAGTTTTTTGAGTTCTCTATATATTTTGGTTATCAGTCCTTTGTCTGATGTGTAGCTGGCAAATATTTTCTCCCACTCTGTGGGTGTTCTCTTCAGTTTAGAGACCATTTCTTTTGTTGAGCAGAAGCTTTTTAGTTTTATGAAGTCCCATTTATCTATGCTATCTCTTAGTTGCTGTGCTACTGGGGTTCCATTGAGAAAGTTCTTGCCTATACCTATTAATTCCAGAGGAAAGAGTATTTACTCTTTCCTGTACCAACTTTAGAGTTTGGGGTCTGATATTAAGATCCTTGATCCATTTTGAGTTAATCTTGGTATAGGGTGATATACATGGATCTAGTTTCAGTTTTTTGCAGACTGTTAACCAGTTTTCCCAGCAGTTTTTGTTGAAGAGGCTCAGACCTCTTCCCTTTGAAATCACATTGTAGCCTATTGGTCTCCTGAGTCAGACCCCAGCCTTGCCTTTCTTTAGTCTCACCCTTGCTGGCCTGTCTCTGATCTCTGTCTAGTGATACAAAATTCTTATTTACTTCTAAGGGGTCTCTCTCTCTCCCTCTCTCTTTCTTTCTCTCCCTCCCTCTTTCTTCTCCCCCCAGAGTAGGATTGGGGCTGGACTGCAGGAAAAAAAAAACAATTTCAATGGCCCTGTGTCCCCTTTTCTGTTCTTTGAAGAGCTCCCTTTATCTCCTAGATAAACTTGTCACCAGCTGCCCAGATATCCAGGACTCTCCTCCTTTCCAGGAGCCCTTCCGTTAGAACTAAATGAACTGGCCTTCTCCACTTCCTATCAGTCTTCTAGCCAAAACCTTGACTGTTCCTCATCTGCACGCTCTACTTTTACTCCTATTACCACAGCTTCCTTGCTCATCGCTCCACTCTTCATCACTACTGACTCAAACTCTTCTCCTTCCTCAGTCCCCTTAATTCCCAGCTGCTTCATCCAGACTAACTGCCTGGACTCCATGGTCTGCTACTTTAGTGCTGCCTAGTTGCTGGTATTTAAATACCTGGACTTTGTTTCACCTTTGGCCAGTCTTCTCTCTGCTATGACTGGAGGGGATTGTGGATGAAGCTGGAGCAAAAGGCTGCCTTAAGTACTAAAACTTATGTCCTGGAACTTTGCCTAAGCCCTCTTTCCTCTTGGCCTGCTGCATTTCTGGTGAATGTTCCATAGCAGCTGTTTCTTACACTTTCCACCTTCTCAAGGCTCCAATTCCATTCTACACTTGTAACCTCCCAAGTTCCCTTGCCTCTTGCAAAACTGAGAGGATCAAATACCTCAATTTCTCTGAGCTTCATTCATGATACCTCTGCTTCCATGTCTTCTTGTTTTTCTCTGTTCTTCCCTGTGATCCCTGAATAAGACAGTTCTCTTTCTTGTTCCTTTATTTACCCTTCTTCATCATTGTCAGTCTCATCCATTACTGATTTCACACCATCTTCAAAACAACAAGAAGCAAAGAAAAGCAAAGCACCACCACTGACACTTTATCCTTGCTTTCTCTTTTATCTACATCCTATTTATCTTTGTTTATTTCACTAACAAATTTCCAGAAACTACCATAAACCCCATTTCCTTACCACAGAAACCACTCCTCAACTCTCTGAATCTGGCCTTCGTCCCTGCTTTCCTGCACTTAGAAGCACACAAATGACCTTTAATGGTCCTTTCTGTATGTTTATTCTCACTTGACTCTATTGCATGTCTTCTTTAAATATTTTAATTAAAATGACATTTTAAAATCTCACTGGGACAACATTAAAGGGAAATCTGAGTGAAATATTTTAAAATTTCAAGCCTTAGATAATATTTTCATTTTTCATGTTCCATGTTTTGTCAGTTTGCATACATACTATAGAAGTATAACCATAATGTATATATCTTTTAAAATTATACTTGAAAAAATTTATTGTAAATATTCTCTCTGCTGATAGGTCTTTCACATTGATCATTTCAATGACCACATAAAATTACTTCCATCAGTAGATTATGTTTTATTTGACTATTCCCTTATTATTGGATATTTAGGTAACTTGATTTTTTTCTGTGCTTTGAACATCTTAATGTGTATTGTTTTTCTTCTTTGCAATTCTGTCTCTAGGACAAGTTCCCAGGAGTGAGATTACCAGACCACAGAGCATGAACATATTTTTTTTTTATTATTCATATGTGCATACAAGGCTTGGTTCATTTCTCCCCCCTGCCCCCACCCCCTCCCTTACCACCCACTCCGCCGCCCCCCCCACCTCAATCCCCAGCAGAAACTATTTTGCCCTTATTTCTAATTTTGTTGTAGAGAGAGTATAAGCAACAACAGGAAGGGACAAGGGTTTTTGCTGGTTGAGATAAGGATAGCTATACAGGGCATTGACTCACATTGATTTCCTGTGCGTGGGTGTTACCTTCTAGGTTAATTCTTTTTGATCTCACCTTTTCTCTAGTTCCTGGTCCCCTTTTCCTATTGGCCTCAGTTGCTTTTAAGGTATCTGCTTTAGTTTCTCTGCGTTAAGGGCAACAAATGCTAGCTAGTTTTTAGGTGTCTTACCTATCCTCATACCTTCCTTGTGTGCTCTCGCTTTTATCATGTGCTCAAAGTCCAATCCCCTTGTTGTGTTTGCCCTTGATCTAATGTCCACATATGAGGGAGAACATACGATTTTTGGTCTTTTGGGCCAGGCTAACCTCACTCAGAATGATGTTCTCCAATTCCATCCATTTACCAGCGAATGATAACATTTCGTTCTTCTTCATGGCTGCATAGAATTCCATTGTGTATAGATACCACATTTTCTTAATCCATTCGTCAGTGGTGGGGCATCTTGGCTGTTTCCATAACTTGGCTATTGTGAATAGTGCCGCAATAAACATGGGTGTGCAGGTGCCTCTGGAGTAACAGTCTTTTGGGTATATCCCTAAGAGTGGTATTACTGGATCAAATGGTAGATCGATGTCTAGCTTTTTAAGTAGCCTCCAAATTTTTTTCCAGAGTGGTTGTACTAGTCTACATTCCCACCAACAGTGTAAGAGGGTTCCTTTTTCCACGCATCCTCGCCAACACCTGTTGGTGGTGATGTTGCTGATGATGGCTATTCTAACAGGGGTGAGGTGGAATCTTAGCGTGGTTTTAATTTGCATTTCCTTTATTGCTAGGGATGGTGAGCATTTTTTCATGTGTTTTCTGGCCATTTGAATTTCTTCTTTTGAGAAAGTTCTGTTTAGTTCACTTGCCCATTTCTTTATTTGTTCGTTAGTTTTGGGAGAATTTAGTTTTTTAAGTTCCCTATATATTCTGGTTATCAGTCCTTTGTCTGATGTATAGTTGGCAAATATTTTCTCCCACTCTGTGGGTGTTCTCTTCAGTTTAGAGACCATTTCTTTTGATGAACAGAAGCTTTTTAGGAGCATGAACATTTTTATGGTTCATGATTTTCAAAATGACTGCACAAATTTGCAGCATCACAATGACATATGAGCATTCCAGTTGCCTTGCAGCTTTAGCATCAGACTTTATAGGAAATATTTTTGGATGGCTAACAATTAATTTGTTAATTTCATTTCTTTGCTTACTCATGGGATTCAACACTTTCCCTTATGTTTACTATTTGCATCCTCCAATTACCCTCTTAGTAGTTGGTATTCTTATGTCTAAATGTGGTCTTTATTTAATATACGTGTTAACTCGTTGTCATATTTCACATAAATACCTATCCTATTTATTAGAATACTTTAATTTTAGTTCCTTATTTAATCTCAATTTAGAATCTCTTTCCTTCTGCTTTTTGTTTCTCTGATTAATTCCTCTCTATCTTCTTTGCTGGCATCTCTTTCTCTTTTTTTATTGTTCCTTTTTTATTACCTAAGAGCATTCCTGAGATTTGTAACAGATTCATAGCATTTGGGGATTATTTAATGCCCTCCTCCATCAGATGGTTGATTTCCTCTTGGAGAGAATGCAGGTGAATACAATTCATTTGACTTAGTCGTTGAGAACACTTCAAAGACACTACAGGGCCTGAGTTCCTCTTCACTTTCCAGTGGAGTAAACAGACCCAGGGAGAAGACTTGCCCATGACTTGCTAAGTTAGTAGCAAGGCAGACCCCAGGTCTCTTGACTCCCAGGGCTCCTTTTATTCCACCATGTCAACTCAGTTCTAGGCCTGATAGTTTTCCCAAGCTCTACCTCTACATCTTCAATTGCCCACTGGACAGGTTCAGTTAGCTCTTCCATTGCTATGCCTGAACCCTCAATATATCAAAAAGCCCCCTAAACCAGTTCTCTGCCTGTCTTCTCATTTCTTCTCATGGCATCTTCTCTCTTCCACTTACCCAGGCTCTAAGACTCCTGGTGAACTTCTATTCTTCTCTCTGTGTTTTACCAGGTTCTGATACTGCTTTCTGCAGCTTGCCAGTCACACTTGGCCTTCTTTATGGTTCCAATGCTACCATTCTAATACTGGTTCTTGTCACCTTCTCCCTGACTGACTGTCACAGTTCTCAACTGGTCCTTACGTCCAATCTCTTTCAGCATAAATGCATTCTACACAACGCATATTGCCAGATCAATCTACCCCAACACTGCTTTCAGAGTTTCACTCTTATGGTTCTCTTTTGTCTACAAGTCAAAATCCTTTAGGCAGAAATTCAAGAGTGCTTTTTCAACCTTATTTCCTGTTCTCCCTCAACACAAAGCTCTCTCCTCTAGCTACTTTTTTTTTTTTACGGTTCTGGGAATCAAACCCAGGGCCTTGTGAATGCTAGGCAAGCACTGTACCACTGAACTACATCCCCAGACTTCTGTAGCTGAATCAATCTCTTATTTCTTTCCCCAAACAAGACTTGTACTTTCTCCCTTCTCTACCTTCATTCTTTCTGTCCCCCACACTAGAATGTTCTCCTTTTCTTCTCTAGCTGCCCTTCCCTACCCAGTTTCCAAGGCCAGGTTTAGGTCTTACTTCCTCCTTGTGGCTTTCTCTGCTAACTCATAACCACAGTGATCTTCTGATCACTCCTACTGTAATTATTATCTATATCAGTCATCTGGCACTTTTAACATCTCCCCCTTGACATTACTTGCACTACTATCTCATCTTGAATTGTCATTTAACTCTTCGCATATGTTTGACTTGTGTTCCTTCCTGCAAACCCCTTGAGTTACTGTGACTGAAAGGAAAGAGCATAAGACCTAAGATCAGAACATCCAAGTTTGAGCTCTGAATCTGAAAGTGGGGTTCAAGTGTATCACCTTGGATGAGTCACTCAAACCTCCTGAGCCACAATTTCATCATCTATAAAATGGAAATCATAATCTCAGCCTTAAGTACTTCTTTAGATTGTGGGGAGGCCCTGCAAATCTACAGTGCTAAGCAAATGTAAGTGGCTATTATCAGATCATCCTATTTGCTTAATAAATGGTGCTTGATAAATATTTTCTGAATGATCACATGTTAGTAATTCAGTTTATTGGTTTGCCTTCTGGGTATATTTCCACTTTAAGATGCTACAGGAACCCCAACGAATTTAAGGACACAGAGAGACTTTAGAAATGGTGGGTCTGAGGAGAGCATTGGAAATATATTTTGAGGGGAAGTTGGCCTATCCAACATCTGTCATATTCCACTGTGCAAGCTACTCACTTACTTGGCCTGCGTGTAAGGCTAACCCGGGTGTGGGAAGAGGTGGTACATCTGAACTTTCACTTTTCCCATGTTTTCTACTCCTTCATCCCCAGATCCCCAGCTGATGTCTCTGAGCTTCAGTTTCCTCATCCATCAGTGGGGACAGGAATATGTATTTGACAGGGCTATGGTGAAAGAATCATGAATGAAGAAGCATCATTTACAGTCCAGGGGGCGGGAGCCTCCTTTCAACAGTTTTCAACTTCATTGTAGCTGGTTGAGTAGGCAGAGTTCTAGATTTGGATCTGGAGCTCCCTAGAAGTGATAGTTAAGATACATGACAAAAAATAAACCCTTGGTTATAAGAAGCAGAGGGCTAAGAATCGATCACAGCCCTGGTGATGGATTGGGAGGAGACAGATTGGGACTCTGCCATTGCACCAAGGAAGAAGAGAGTTTTAAAAGGTAGAACTTTTAACAGTTATTAAAATGAAACCAAACATGTGAATTAAAGGAAAAAGATTAAGGAAAAGGAAAAAGATTGTAAACAACAGTGTCAAATAGCTAAGAGAAGTCAGGGAGGATAAGGCACTCAGAAACTTCATAAGAAATAGTTGATTCCCTGCCAACCTGGATTTATGCACACAGAAGATACTAGTCAGTGACATTGACTAAAGATGCCAATCTCAAAGAGCTTTTGTTTTTTGTTTTTTTTTAAAGTGCTTTTGTAATGAAGCTCTATCTAGCCTTTACACTTCTTTCACTTTGAGTTCCTGGGTGCCCCCACCTCTTTCCAAAGATTTCAGAATAATCCATTGAATGGGTTACTGGCCATAACCTACAGACCTGATGTGTCCAGTGTGTGACTTGATACCAAAAGGAAGTGAAAAAATACTGGAGTGCAACCAAAGCACTAGTCTGTCCATGTGGCATCTTGGTGTGTTTGGTCACCAGGATTTGGGTCACAAATTGGGAAGAAGACAAATGATCCTTTCTTGAGCCCAGTATAAATTATTAAAATGTAGGAATTCTCCAAGAGAAAGAAGAAGATGAAATATTTCTTAGGTGTGGCTTGGTTATTACTGTCAATTTCATACCACAGTTTCGGGTCCTGGTCATGGTCTTGGATCTACTCAGGGGAAGGAGAAACCATTTGTACTTGGAAAACTCCAGAGAAAAATCAATTGATGACCTCTCAAGGACACCAGGCTGATGACACCTGCTTGAATTGTGTTTCTTAATTTAGTGCTTATTATAAATCTCATTCCCTTCACTACACAATAGCCATCTACCTCCAACAGAAACAAAACATTTCTTCTTGCTAGTTTGATTTTAAAGTTTTTGTTTTATTCATTTATCTGCTAAGTTTTTTAAGGGGTTGTTTTAACAATGTTAAGCAAGTTTCTATACTGCAGGATTTATCTAGAACCTTTACCATTATAATGGCCACTGTGCATTTCTAAGAGGAGGGGGTTATATACAGTGTCTTAGTGTGCTGTTGCAATAACAAAATATACACGACTCGGTAGTTTGTAAAGGAAAGAGGTTTGTTTTGGCTGAGAAGTCCAAGAGCATGGCACTGGCAAGGGCCTTGAGCTGGCTCAGTTCATGGCAGAAAATGGAAGGGCAAGCAGGGCCATGAGAAATACACAAAACACAAGAGGCAGCTTCACTTCAAAACAACCTCCTCGGGCTGGAGACGTGGCTTAGTGGTAGAGCCCCTGCCAAGCAAAAAGCACTGATTCAAAGTCCAGTTCTGCAAAACCCAAAAACCTCCTCTTTTTGTTTTTTTTTTTTTGTGACACTGGGACTTGAACTCAGGGCTTCACGCTTGCTAGGCAGGTGCTTTACCACTTGAGCCACTCCACCAGCCCATCCAGTAACTTCTCTTGAGGTAAATAATTCAGTTCCTTGGGAAAGGCATTAATCCTTAATGAGCTGATCACTTCTTAATGATCCCACCACCATTCAACACTGTTAAAATGGAAATCAAATTTTTCACATCAGTTTTGATGTGAACAAGCCACCTCCAAAACAAGTTTCCTCCAAACTTACTGACCAACAAAACTTTTCTTCTGAAGGCACATCCCAAGAGCCTACTATAGTGGTAAGATACATTTTAGGGAACACTGCTCTAGTGAGGGAAACTTTCGACCTTTTGTTTTTAAAACTGAATTTGGCTTTTATTGTTCTTACGCATTTTAAAATATTTTTACCAGATTTGCATGTATTTAAGCACAATTGGACTTATACAATATTGTTTTCCATTTGTGCCATATATTTTCTTCAGTTTTCTCTTTTCTTGATTTGTACAGTTGAAAACTATCCATGTTGATACTTGCAGCCTAATTTATTCATTGTCATGACTGTCTTTTATGCCATTGCATAAATTCACTCCAATTCATTTAGATACCTACCATCTTGAAACCACTTAGTCAGAGGGCAGGAGTGACTCTGCATCTCCTGTACCCTCGATTTCCTGCTCTCCACCATAAGCAGGTACAGAGCAAGAAACAAATAGTTACTTTCCTTTTCTTTTTTGCATGTAGAAATGAAGAAAATACTTTCTTACATTGCTACTTTTCAAATTACAAGGAAGACTTTTTTTCTTTTTTTATTATATTCATATATGCATACAATATTTGGGTCATTTCTCCCCCCTTCCCCCGACCCCCTCCCTTACCCCCTCTCTTACCCCCCCAACCCCTCGCTGCCAGGCAGGAACTATTTTGCCCTTATCTCTAATTTTGTTGTAGAGAGAGTATAAGCAATAATAGGAAGGAACAAGGGTTTTTGCTAGTTGAGATAAGGACAGCTATACAGGGAGTTGACTCGCATTGATTTCCTGTGCATGTGTTACCTTCTAGGTTAATTCTTCTCAAACTAACCTTTTCTCTAGTTCCTGGTCCCCTTCTCCTATTGGCCTCAGTCGATTTAAAGTATCTGCTTTAGTTTCTCTGCTTTGAGGGCAACAAATGCTAGCTAGTTTTTTGGGTGTTTTACCTATCCTCACCCCTCTCTTGTGTGTTCTCGATTTATCATGTGATCAAAGTCCAATCCCCTTGTTGTGTTTGCCCTTGATCTAATGTCTGCATGTGAGGGAAAACATACGATTTTTGGTCTTTTGGGCCAGGCTAACCTCACTCAGAATGATGTTCTCCAATTCCATCCATTTACCAGCGAATGATAACATTTCGTTCTTCTTCATGGCTGCATAAAATTCCATTGTGTATAGATACCACATTTTCTTAATCCATTCGTCAGTGGTGGGGCATCTTGGCTATTGTGAATAGAATACCACATTTTCTTAATCCATTCGTCAGTAGTGGGGCATCTTGGCTGTTTACAAGGAAGACTTTTTACCCCTTCTCATCATATAAAAGAAAATATTTTTTCCTGCAAACTTCCCTTTTGAAGTAGTGTAACTATTAGGACTGCATCTGGCTGTGTGAAACCATTCTGAAGGCTCAACCAAATTGGTGGGTTTTGTTTTTTTTAAAACAAAAAACTCCCAGGTAGGTATTGCAGGGTAGGTGCAGCTGCTCAGGAGAATCCTGGAAGCTTCCTGCTTTACCGTCTTATTTGTTATGGTTTTATTTTTTTAATCCTTGCAGTTGTAAAATGGCTGCTCAACTTCCAAGTACCTTGTCTGTTCTCTACACAGAAGAAGGGATAAGAGTATAAAACCAAAGAATCTGGTGAACTCCCCTCCTTTTATAGGAAAAAAGTAGCCTTTCTAGGAACTTCTTTCCCAGTAGACTTCTGCTTACACCTCACTGGCCAGAGTTAGGGCATGTGGTCAACCCCAGCTGTGTGTACGAAAAGTTGGGGTTCTCTAAGCAAGAATGATGAGGAAAATGGGTGTTGAATGAGATACTAACAGAGTCTGTTACATATTGCTTCACTTATTTCTGACTTAAAAACTGGTTTTTCCATGGTAAAGTTCTGTAGCACAATTAAACCCCTTTCTGAGAAAGCTCAGAATTCCAAAAGCAAGATTAATACTTCACAACCTTTTATTATATTTATTATGACATTAAACAACCTTTTGGAAAGTTAAGAACCTAAATGACTCTTGAATCTTGTATTCAATAATTTGAATTGCTGCTGTACAGTACAGCAGTATCCTTGTGTCCTGGCATCACTCCCTTTCACATGCAAAGGCTCGTGCAATCTAATCTGCATGTAAGCCACGACCTACCACCTGCATTTGACCGTTCATCTGATAAACTGGACAAGGGAAGCGTCTTCCTTACTCTGTGTCTCCCCCAGAGCTCAGTACATAAAAGGTAATCAATAAATATTGCTGAATGAATGAATGAATGAATGTCTGAGGTATCTGTGAAGAACTGTCAGGGGCCTGGGACATCAAGGGAGATCTGGCCCTGAGTAGGCAAGGACTAGCCTACAGATGAGAAGAGAGCAGAAAAACTGAATTGCCAACAGTTGATTCAAAAGTTACTGGCTAGGCCTGATGGTACACACCTTTAATCTCAGCACTCAGGAGACTGAGGCAAGAGGCTCAAGAGTTTGAGGCCAGCCTGGTCTATATAGTGAGTCCAGGTCAGTCTGTGTTACATAGACAGAACTTGTCACAAAACAAACAATAAACAACAAAACAAAAGCAATTTGTTTCTCCTTCTTTCCTTTATTCCTTCCTTCCTTCCTTCCTTCCTTCCTTCCTTCCTTCCTTCCTTCCTTCCTTCCTTCCTGCCTTCCTTCCCTTTCTTTAACCTTTGGGTGATCTAATCCAAAGTCAATTCTTTACTGTATATACCTCAGATTTCATTTCAATTATATTTACAACTTCCTAGTAGGCCAAGCTTGGTGGCACACCGCTGCAATCCAAGCCCTTAGAAGGCAGAAGCAAGGGATTATGATTTCGAGACTAGCCTGGACTATATAGTAAGACCCTGTCTTTAAACAAACAAAGAAACAAACAAACAATTAATAAATAACAACTGCCTGGTGGATTTTCTGACTTGAATGCTTGGTAGACATGACATGAAAAACAGCAAACCCTAAAATCTTGGTCTTCTCCATTGACTTGGTATCACCCATCTAAATAAGTAGTACTGCTGTTACTAAAAAAAAAGCATTTGCTACTGGTTCTCCACATATTGGTAATTTTGGTGCACCAGAGATGGTTTTTGCAAACTTTTATGAATCTTCAAACATTTCTGTTTTTCAAAATTTGGGCTTTTAATTTTTGATTTGTGAAGATGTTGATAACTATCTAAAAAGGAATTGGGAAATAACACTCCAAAAGATGTAGGAGGAGAAACCCTATATCTGAAAAGTTAAGGTTTTCTTTTCATTAAATTAAAAAACTTGCTTTCCCATTATTATAAAGCAATGCAACGTATTATAGGAGAATTAGGAAGTACAAGCAAAAAGGGCCCCATGTGGTAAGCAAAGTTTTCTTAGGACCTAGAACACAATAATCATACGAAGTAATCTGATAAATTAGACTTCAGCAAAAAATTTTTTAATTTCCTGGGGGTATGGCTCAAGAAGTAGAGAGCTTGCCTAGCAAGCATGAGGCCCTGAGTTCAAACCCCAGTACTGCCAACTTTTTCTTATGTTGCTGGAGGCAAATCTTCAGTGAAGAGTTCCAAATAATGTATGCATATGTTCCATCCTCAATGGGGAGGCAGCAGAGGGGGGAAAGCATAATGGCTCACTCCTCTCTTTTTTTTACGGTACTGGTGGTGCCTCAATCCTTAATGTGAACCTTGCAGAGACTTCTTTCCAGAGTTTGGTACGGAAAGAGCAACTTTACAGTGGAGAAACTGACAGACACTACTTCAGCCTGTGATCAAGGTCAATAGTGTTATATCACGTTGGTAGTGCAAATCCCAGCCTTGATGTAATGAAAATGGCCCCTTTACCTCTGTGGTCTTCCTCCCTAAAACCCGTAACCCCTGTCTAGTCATGATAAAAGTATCAAGCAAATTCCAGTATAAGAGGCATCCTACAATGTGCTTGACCAGCACTCCTCAAAACTTTCAAGGTCATTGAAAGCAAGGAACGTTCAAGAAATTGTCACAGCCATGAAGAGCCAAAGGAGACGTAATACCAAAGTGTAATGTGGTGTCCTGGTGAGAACCTGGAGCAGTAAAAGGACATAATGTAAAAACTAATGAAACCTGAATAAAATATGGCTAATAATACTGGATCGATATTGGTTCTTTAATTGTAACAGATACACTATACTTGTATAAAGTGTTAATAATAGGGAAAGTTAGGTGTGGGGTGTATGGGAACTCTGTGCTAAATTCAATTTTTCAGTAAATCTAAGATTATTCCCAAGAATGATTTGCTCACTGAAAGAGACCATTAAACCAGGAGCGACAGCCCGGAAGACTGAGGCAGCTTGGGAATTCAAGGCCAGCCTGGGCTACATAGTGAGACCTTGTCTCAAAAAAAAAAAAAAAAAAAGAAAAGAAAAGAAAAAAGAAAAACAAAGACCATTTACAAAACAACTGCAAAGATGATAGAGTTCTTATATACCCTTTCTTTAATTCCTCATAACATTAATGTCTTATAGAACCACGCCACATTTGTCAAAACTGATAAATTGCTGTTGGTACATCTCTATTAATTAAACTCTAGTCTTTGAATTTCACTAGTTTTCCTACTGATATCTCTTCTCTGTCGCAGGGGCACCACATGGCATTTACTCAGTGTGCTTCCTTGGTGTCCTCCGGTCTGTGACAGTTTCTTAGTTTTTTCATGCTTTTACAACTTTGATGATTTTGAGGAATACTGGTCACACATTTTGTAAGACATCCCTCAATTTGAGCTTCTCTGATCTGGTGTCATTCTCATCACTAGACTGAGTTGATGGGATTGGAGACTAGCACAGAGATGAAGTGCCCTTCTCATCACAAGATGTCAACATGACCTTTTGCTTGTGAGGTAACCTTGATTACTAGATTAAGATAGCGATTGCCTGCTTTCTGCACTGGAAAGTGATTGTTTTACCCTGCCCACACTCTATTCTTTGAAATTCAGTTGCTAAATCTAGTCCACACTCAGGGCAGAAGGGGATTAAGGTCCACCTCCCAGAGGGGCAAGTATTGCATATGTTATTTGCAGCTCTGTGAAAACTTGTCCCTGTCCCACCATTTATCCAATAACGCATTTATCTCAACATGGCCTCATTTATCATAGCAGAATCATATTATTATATAACAATAATATTATTTATATTATTGTGAATATTATCAATATGTATTAATAGTATCACAATATTGTTTATAATACATTATAAACTCATTACTACAATTATATTATAATACAATGCTGCCTTATTTATTTGTTCAAATTTCTCCAACTTTGGCCATTGAGAATGTTCTCAGGTTGATCCTGGGTCCCATGGCAAACCCCTGTTCTTTTTGTTTTTGACTTTTTTGCTTTCTCCTATTTCAAGATGCTCCAGGGTCATTTTGTGTTTCATACATTTTTACATGTGTAGTTACATTTTATTTGTTTCTCCCAACATATCCCTTAGTCTTCAATTTCCTTTTCTGAGCCAGTTGTTAAGAATATTTTTAATTCCCATTCAGCTGTATTTATTATTTCTTTCTAAGTTTACTAAACTGTGCTCTATTCCTATGGAATATAGAATTGCTGCCTTTATTAAGTAAGAACAATTTTATTTTCATAAAGTCTTCAATGATTCATGTACACTTGTAAAGAAAGTGTAAATCCTTATCCTGCTCACAAAGTTCTTATCATTTGATGGACTAGTCTACATTATTTATTGTTTTATTCATGTCCATAGCTTTTTTTTTTTGCAGTGTTGTGGTTAGAACCAAGGGCCTATGCATGCTAGGCAAGTACTCTATCACTGAGCTACACCTCCAGCCCTCCATATCTTTTTCTTGAGACTATGTTTTACTATGTTGCCTAGGATGGCCTTGAACTCCTGGACTCCTCTTATCTCAGCCACTCCAGTAGCTGTGATTACTGTATGTAGCAGATCTTTGATGTGTGATGAGTACATACTAATACATGCATCCTGAGACCCCGTGACCTCCATTCATAAAGTACAAGTTTCTCCTTTATACCCTTAGCTGGGTTAACCCTTGATAGAGCGTGACAAACCCCCTCTTAAGTATTTTTTGGCAGTTGAACTCAAGGCTTTGTACTTGTTAGGCAAGTGCACTACCACTTGAGCCATTTTGCATAGATTTTTGCCTTCTCAGTTGCTCAATTAGACTTTCATTAGATAGCATACTTGTGACCCATATGCCTTGACTTTATCTGTCTTGTTAGTGCTTTTCTTCTATGAAATCTTCTATGAAACTCCTTTCCTTCCTGGATATATATGCATATACATCGCTTCTGTTTCCAAGAAGCTAGTAGGAAAGACTTGCCTAGAAGAAAATAATTATGCTACAGTATAATATGGTGAGTCCCATAGTAGAGTCAACAAAAGGCTATGGAAGAATGAAGGAAGGATAATTCATTGCAGCTGCTAGTGGTATTTGATGTGAACTTAAAAGAAGAATAGGGGTTTTTTGGAGGCAGTACTGGGAATTGAACTCAGGGCCTTACACTTGCTAGGGGCTTGAGCCACTATAGCAGCCCAGGACTAAGCTTTACCATGTGCAGAGACAAGAAGATATGAACATATTCAGAAAATGCGATGTTGTTGTCCAGTGTACTATAGATCGTGCTAGGGAGTGATTGGGTTGCACTCCCTGACTCATAGCCTGCTTCCAAAATCCTACGACTAAATACAGCTCCCTGTGGTCATCACAAGTACTCTGCCTGCTTTCTGCCTCTACCATTATCTCAGTCACATCCTTGGCCATTTGGTCCTGGGAGTCACTTCATATGAAATATTCCTTCTCACTTTAAGTCCTACTAGTTAGTAGTTAGTTCCCTTGATGGTCATCACATAGGAAGACATTGCGACATCCAGAATATGGAGAAAATGCTTAAATACTATATAGTCAAAAACATTGAGAGAGGTAGGGAGAGGGTGAGGAGAGATTGTATTGTGAAACAAAGGGTAAGGATGAGAAAAACATGAGGAGAATGAATTTTTGAGGAGCAAGTGTCTGATGCTAATAAGAAAGCAAAGGCTTAAATAATCATCCATCTTTCTTTCACTCTTTCAACTAGCCATGACCATGAAACACAGACAACCTTGTTCCTATATGTACCCTTGGAACTTTTCTGGAAAATTCTACTTTCATTCTCCCTTCCTGGAAGAAGCAACCAATCCCCTTTTTATTCAGTACATCCTAATCACTCCCTACAAAACTTTGGTTTATTCTATGAATCTAACTTCTTCTACAAATGCATTTTCTAATCTGGAAGGATCCCAGACCAAAGCAGACTTGTTGGCCATGTTGAGGAGTTTGAACTTCATCCTATAGGCCAGCATTTCCAAGATTGTATCTAGAAAAACTCTAAATGTTCCATGAGATGTTAATAGGTGTTATTTGAAATGAGAGTTCCAATTTCAGATAAGTTTGGCAAATGCAAAATACTCCTTTTGGAAAATCTCAATGCCCATTAGTGTAGCAAAGATTCTGAAATTACTTCAATAAATACATCTGTCTAACTTTTTAAATCAGCATCTCCCACACTAATTTAACCATTTTTTCTGTACAATATTCAGTAATATCTTACTGACACCCAGAGCACAGGTTAGAATGTTCTTGCACAGGCATTGGAGGAGCAAAAAAAAAAAAAAGAAGGATTTTAAGCAGAGAGTGACTAGTCATATTTAAGATTTAGCAAGATTTGCCCTGGAAGTAGTCTGATGGATGGGTTGATTAGGGGGGACTTTACTAGAAGGAATAGCAATAGTGTAGGAATTTTGGCAAGGACCTTGACTAGGTTGTGAAAGTAAAGGAGAGTGGGGACAGGTTGGATTAAAATTAAGGTGGTAATTGGGGGCATCTTGGGGCAAGATGGCAGGTTAGGAGGAGGGAGTTGATTTGCCTGGTACTGGGCATGTTGAGAGAAAGGTATTTATTGGAAATTGGTAAATTGGATATACTTGGCTATTCTTTATGAGGAAAATCTGGGTTAGAAACAGATATTTCAGACCTGAAACAATGTAAATTGAGAGAAGAGGGTGGGACCCCACTGTGGTCAACCAAAGGAAAAAAGGCTAGTAGTCTAAATGGCCTTTTAACTTTGTGTCATTTGTCATGTTGGTTACTTTAAGTCTTTTAAATTCTCCATACAGCTTTTAGAAGAACCTTTAGACAGAATTTAGTAAGGATAAAAGCATAGATGGTTAGGGAGTTATTAGGAGGACAAGGTGACCTATATGAAATGCCTATGGCAACTAAAAAGAGTAAATACCCTTAATCTATCCAAAAGGTGCGCTTGGCAGTGGTGTGGGCATAAAATAAGCCTTTGTACTTGAGGACAGCAGATTATTGCATAAAGACTTGTGCATGGGTGTTTATAGCAGAGCTAGTTATAATAGCTAAAAAGGGGAAATAACCCACATGTCCATCAACTGTGAGTGGATAAACAAAATGTGGTGTATCCATACAATGGAATATTATTCTGTCACAAAAGGATACCGACGCTATCATCACATGGATGGACCTTGACAACATGCTAAGAGAAAGAAGCCAATCATGAGAAACCACATGTTCTAGTCTTCCATCTATATGAAATGTTCAGAATTGGTAATCCATAGAGACAGAAGGTAGATTAGTGGTTGCCAGGGGCTGGGGGAGTGGGCAGTGACTGCTAATGTGTATTGGATTTTTTTGGGTGTGCTGAAAAATATTCCAAAACTAGATAGTGGTGATAGTTGAACACAGGTTGAAATTGATGGCATGCAAATGATATTGTAGTTTTGAAATTTTAAAGTAAGATTTTAAAAAATAGAGTAGGGGCTGCCCGGTCATCACTTGAATCCTTCAGAACCTGGTATGTCAGGCTCAGAGAGGGAACAGGGCAAGAGGGGCCTTGGGAATGGCAGAGTGAGTCTACTCAGGGGTAAGTCCTGGGGGCCAGGGTGGCGTTGTGACCAGAAAGGAGCTCCTCATGCAGTCCCCTGCCACACACAGCCTCCCTCAGCTTCCATCCTTCCCCAGGCCTCTCTTCGGTTCACAGCAAGCCAGTGTCCTCTCCAAGGCAGGCACTCCTATGCTGTTCAGCATATAGTCTCTTCATTCACAAGAAAACCAGCTTCTGCGTTTCTGAGCAGCCGTACTGGGTCTTATGCTGCTCAAACAGTTTGTGCAGGGCATCCATATAGAGGGCGTGGTATTTGTCCACTGTCTCCTGACTTGGCTTTTCAATCTGAGGCAGTGGTAGAGGCTCCCCAACTGCCAAGAGAGACAAGAAAAGAGATGGGTGAAAGTGCTGGAAGCTCCTCTTTCTCTAACCCCTTCTCTTTCCTAGGCCTGATCCTCTGACAGCCCAAGTCAGCTCCCAGATTCTCCTGTTCTGCTGGCCTCTTCTTTGGTGATGGTGGGGTGGGCAGGGCTGAGGTGCAGGGTGAGAAAGAGTTGAGTGGCCTTGGGGTTGAGAGCAACACTCACCTACAGTGACGATAGGCTTGTGGTATGGCAAGAGCCCGAAGGAGCCTTGGTGGAAGCCTTGTCCGTAGAAGACACAACAATAAAAACCAAAGATCCAGCGGAAGAAGCTCTGGAACTTGTACACGCTGCTGTCCTTGTGGAACACTACCTGGTCATACACCTCAGTTTCTCCAAAAGTGAAGGTGGGGACCAGGTGAGCCCTATAGGAAAACCTCAATTTATTTCCCAAACACAGGCTGGTGGAGAGCTACTCCGGAAGAATGTTTGTTCACGGCCAGTACTGATGCATTAAGACAAAATCCTAGAAGCCTAAGGCCTTTCTTCTTGCCCTAATTAGTGTATCTTGTTTTGAAATTGTTCAGACCCATGAGCATTATCTCTGGGCCAGGCTTACAGGACACAGAAAGAGTGGGGCAGAGATCCCAGAGCTCCACATTCTGAAAAACTTCCGGGAGGTGTCAAGGAAGGAACATCTGATTGTTTTTGTTAGAGAAAGTCCAACTGAGAATAAATTTGCAGAGATGCACATATCACATATCACATTTGCAGAGATGCCCCTCATTCAAGGGGACCGTGCATAAAATAGTCTGTCCTTGCATCATGGGATTAGAGCAGAGAAAAGTTATTTCCTTTCCAGAGACCATGAAAACCCGCCCTGGTCTGTGCTCTAGGAACAGAATCAGGCTCCCTAAGTTCCTTAGATGTTTCTAAGGAGAACACTGGGCTCTCTCATGGAAATCTTTGTGATGCTAACAAGCAACTCTCAGCACTTTGACATACATTACCTTATTTGTTCCTTATAACAAAGATAGTGAGGACATAGCAGGGGATCCAGAGCCAAGGTTTCAAAAGGAGGGAGGCCTCTCAGACAGTCAGGAGTGTCAGGACCTAGACTAGAACCCAGGACTTCTTGGGCCCAACTCAGAGCTCTCCAGACTGATGGTCAAGACCCTCAGGCCAGATCATAGAAAACAGACTCCCCTCTTCTCTGAGTGTGCCATAGGACAATTGTCCCTTTGTCCAGTGAACAGGACTGCTGAACTGGTGTGGTACCTGTAGCTCCTCCAGTCTCGGGCTACTTCTCTTTACCCCTAAGTCAGAGTGGCTAACATTGATCAATTGCTTAGTGCACACCAGGTGTTTTATGTGGATTAATTCATTCAGAGCCACAGTCACTCTGTGGACTAGTCAGATTATGAAGATGAAAACGCCAAGACAGACACAGAATGGTTAAGTAATCTGTCCCACAGTGTATGGTACATGGAGCCAAAATTTTATTTATTTGATTTATTATTACCATGTTTTTTGTGGTGCTGGGAATGAAAAACAGCCTAGTGCATGCTAAGCAAGTGCTCTACCGCTCAGGTATACTCCAGTCCCTGGAGCCAGGATTTAATAACAGGCTCTTGACACACAAACTCATTATTTTGGAGTGCCTCTTGCACTTACCATCAACAGACACATTTCAGTTTTCTGTATCAGTCATGATAATGTGGGAATCATCAACATGCTAGGCCCAATGGCTCCTGATGTTGAACCTGGGTTTATGGTTTGGCTTCCTGGGGATTGGCATGGCTAATTCAGAAGGAGCAAATGACCTAAACCTATTTGAAATTCTATGCCCATCTCCCCTTCTCAGTCACAAGTCCCTTGAGGACAAGACTCACGTGAGATTCACCCTGGCACTGCCCACGGAGTCATACTGCTCAGAGAGGGCCACCCACTCTTCCTTGGAGGGACACCTACCCATGCTGCAGGGCAGTGCGCACAAACCCCTTGCGCTTCTGGAGAATGAGGTTGGTGGTGTTGGGTACACTTTGTAGGGCCTCTCCCACTCCTCCCACGACAATGCCAACGAGGTTGCCAGTGCCGTGGCTCAGCAGGTAGTCAATGGCTGGTTGGTTCACAGAGCACACACCTGGGGAGAGTTAAGGCACAGACATGAGAGCAAACTGATCAGGAGAAGAGTAGATGGCAGAGAGGAAAAAGTCATCTGTCCTCATGGGTCCTCATGGGTCCTAGTAGGAAAGGCTCAAGGAGCTGGGACTGAAGAGTGTGGAGAAGAGAAGGCAGGGGACAAACAGGGCATGTTTCACTTTGAAGCAACACATCCACTTCACTGGAAGCCCTGGATGGAAACTACAACAGAAAGACTTTCTGAAACCCAACTAGAATTCTACCCTTTTCTTTTCTATTAATAGCAGCAGGTATTGTTTATTGAAGACACACTCTGTGCCAGGCGTTATATTAAACACTGTACTAACATTTTCTCATTTAATCCCAGTCCACGTCTGAGGTGGGGCTATTACCAACAGCACCACTTTACAAATGAGAAAACTGAGGCCAAAAGAGATTAGCTAGTTTGCCCAATATCACAAAGCAAGCAACAGAGCCAAGATTTCAGCTTGGGCATTTGAGCTCCAGACTACTCTGATGTAGTGATGGGGGCAGGGAACGGACTAGTGGAGGAGAGGAGGCTTAAAAGTGTGCATTTTATAAGAGAAGTGCAGAGAAATGGACCAGAAGCCCCAGTGAGTGTGGTCAGAAGTACCTTTGGCCATGAGGTAGTCCCTAACAAGGGGAATCTTGAAGAACCAGGAGAGTGTGGCCAAGTGAGGAGTGATGCCTGGGAAGGTCTTTGAGAAGCCTGTGGCCTCAGTGCAGAAGTTGCAGAAGGCGCCGAAGGTCAGGAGGCCGTGGGGGTGAACCCCCATGAGATAGTTGTGCTCAGGTGATAGGTCCTTTGTCTTCAGGATCTTCAGCCATGGAAAGAAATGACAGAGGTGGCCCAAGTGAGCTCACCCGGGGAAGCAAGGCCCAGACGTGAGGGGTATGTGGTTGTTGTCTAAAACACACAGAGCATGCGTGGCTGAGAGAGGTTGTGCTCCTTAAGCCCTGGAATGAAGGTAAGATCTGGGGCAGCTAGAGCAAGCAGTGTCGGCCATCTGTGTCAGTGTGCTTATGCATGTTATCCCTGTCTTTGAGTGGTGTGATGTGACAAAGGCCAAGAAGCTCTGCTCTAAAAATCAGAGCAGTGTTTCCCAGCTACTCCAAAGAGAGCCCAGAGGTTCAATGGAGTTGTACATTTCTGGAACCTCTTCCTGATATTTTCCCCTCCCCCACTCCCTTCCAATGCCTGCCAAGATAACTTTTATTGAACCTTGAAACCTCTACTTAGGTGCCATCATGTCTGGAAAGCTTTTCCTTTCCATGCTCATCTAAACCCCTTCTTGGCCTCATGCACTCATCTGTCCTTCCCATGGGCATGAGCTCCTCGGTGGCATGCTGTTCACTTCTTTGTACCCCAAACATGTGGTCAGAGAAGACCTTTGGCCTATGCTTTTTAAATGAATTGCATTTGTGTCTGCCTGTGTCAGCCGGTGGTCATGCAGAGAGTGTCCGAAGTGTTCCACAAAGCAGAGAGGATCCTAAAGTCATTTAGTTGGATTGAGACTTCACTGGGAGCTCTCCTTCCTTAGGGACAACTCTAGTTATTTGGTATAAATGCCTAGTGTTTGGGAATCTGCAAGGGACACTGGGAAGAGATGCTTACCGTAATGGGAAAATAGTCCCTGATGTGGTTCCAGACATACCAGTTCCTTACCCAGGCTGAATGCCTGCCACCTGAGACAAAAATGCCAGTAGAGGATGTTAGTGCACGTCACCCCACACCTCTCACTCGCCCAGGGCTTTCCTAGAAACTTGGAGGGACCGTGGCTCTGCTAGAGAGGTGGGAAAGGAAAAGCCCCCAGGATGTTCCTGACTGTCAACTCCTGTGTCTCTGAGAACATGGAGGAGAGGTCTGTGGCATGGTGTGTGGGACTCACCACTCAAAGTTGCATTCTTCTTTCTCAGTCTGCAAGTCTTACCTTGCTCTGGAGTCTTCCAGTCCAGGAACAACCAGGCAAAGTAAAGCACTGGGAGTGGCCACAAGGATGTAAACAGCAGGTAAATGAGCAATGGCTGCAAGATCAAAACTGATGAAGGATCAGGTCAGACCAACTTTGTACTGCTGGCAGAACTTGACTGTGTCCAATCTCATTACCAGTTCTCCATATTACCCATGCCTCTGGGCTTGGCCCTCAGCATAGTCTAGGTCCTGTCCATTCAGCATCCATGGCCACTTGTCCCTCAAAAATTTCTTACATTATCTGTCATACGTGAATCCTTGCTTCTCCTCCTACCTGTCTGTCATCCCTGTTCCTCTGCCTTCCTACCCAGCCACCATCTCTATACTTAGTTTTTGGGGGTGGTGCTGGGTTTGAACTCAGGACTTCACATTTGCTAGGCATGTGCTCTACAGCATGAGCCACGCCCCCAGCCCTTTTTGTTCTGGTTATTTTTGAGATAGGGCCTTGCTTTTTGCCCAGGCTGGGCTGAAACATGACTTTCCTATTTTAGGCTTCCCTCCATTGCTGGGATGACAGGCATATACCACTGTGCCCAGTTATTGGTTGAGATGTGGTCTTGCAAACTTTTGGCCCAGGCTTGCTTTGGACTGTGATCCTCCTGATCACAGCTTCCCAACCATCCCTGTCTTATACCAGCTTCTTTTCTTCTTCCCCATTAAGCTGCCATCGTTTCTCCTTTTGTCTCCTGTCTCCCTCTCTGTTATCTCAGAACCCTTGCTAAGCAACTAGCACATCCTCATTTACACCTATACTACCTGCATCTCTCTATACCTTGCCCGCCCAACATCTGCATTCCTTTGCTATTTCCTCTCTGCCATTCTTGTCCTCTTGCCATTCACCATTCCTTCCATTGCCTGTCTCCTACCCTGTGCTATACCCCTCAGCCAGAGTGAAAATGCTATGGTTCAAACACAGGCTATAGAGCTGGGGGTTATACACCTTGGTGTGGTGGCATATGCCTGTAATCCCACCACTCAGGAGGCAAAAGCAGAAGGATCACAAATTTGAAGTCAGCCTGGGCTACATTGCAAGATCCTGTCTCAAAAAAAAAAAAAAAAGAGAGAGAGAGAAAGAAAAAAAAAACGCAACAAAACCCCTAAAACAAACAGCAAACAAACAAAAAGCAACCTCTCCCCCCAAAAAAGCCCCCTACAAGTATGTTTCTGTAAGCCTATAATGCTAAGGGTTGGTCCATCCCCCTCTCCATGATCAAAGAGAACCCTCTCGGGGCCTCACTCCTCACTTTCCCTCTCTGGATAGTGCAGGTTAGGAAGCAGATGAAATGAGCCAGATCTACTCATATCCATCAAGACTCTGTTCCACTCTGTAACTGTTCTTATTGTGCACTGGGGCTCTATCTCTTCCTTTTTGGATGGCACTCATTCAGCTGGAGACTCCTTGACTTGACTCTGTAGAACCATCTCAGATGATCAAAAGGCCAGAGATGAGGCTTCCTGTGGCCATGAAAATCTCCCCTCCACCCAGATCTGGCCTTGGCTTCTGACTTCTTGCTGTACACTTTGGGGTGGGTACTCACAGATGGCAAGGTAGCTCAAGGGCCACTGAAGAAGGCTCAAAGCCTGTAAGTAATCAGGCTTCTTAGGACAAGACATCATGCCCAGGCGCCTCGAGGGAGGCAAAGATCCCAGAGCAGCGTTCCAACGAAAGGTGCAGCCAGCGTCTGGAAGCTCACTCAATAGTGAATGCAGGTGATTATGAGGAGTTGGCACCTGCCCTCTCCCCTCCTTGTCCTACTCCCACCCCCCACCCACTGCAGGGCAGGTGCTGGAGAGCTGAGGACTGCCTCATGAGGTCTGGCCCAGCCACCTGCCCTTTCACTATTTCCTGGGGTTATTAGGACATCAGGATAGAGAAAGGTGAGAATGGCTGTCATCCAATCTGAGTGACACAGAGAGCAGGTTACTCAGAGCACAGGGGCTGTGAGCTTAAAGAGATAACTGGTGGAAAGGGAGTTCTTGGGGTTGTGTGGGATTAGGTCTCTCTTGCCCTGAAGCATCCTGATTTGGGGTTGCCCCACCCTTGCAACTTCTGTTATAAGTATTTCCACTCATACAAAACTTAGGGAATGCAACAAGTTTTTGCTTTCATGTTTATCTTCAACAACTATTGTTTGATTCCCAGCACTGAAAAGACAACACAAACCAAAAAAAAGCAATCCTCCCAATTAACATTTTGCCATACTTGTTTCATTCATCTCCCCACTTTTTTGAGTATTTTATAGCAGTTTTAAGAGATCTTGCCATTTCACCACTAAATACTTCACTATGCATCTACAAAAAGTACAGATATTTTCTTCTGTGGTGACACCACCACTAGTATCACTCTTAACAAACCTAACTCTTAACTCTCTAATACCCAATCCACATTCAAATGTCTTTTTATAGTTTGTCTTAAAAAAGGCCAGCTAGCACTATTCACAATAGCCAAGTTATGGAAACAGCCAAGATGCCCCACCACTGACGAATGGATTAAGAAAATGTGGTATCTATACACAATGGAATTCTATGCAGCCACGAAGAAGAACGAAATGTTATCATTCGCTGGTAAATGGATGGAATTGGAGAACATCATTCTGAGTGAGGTTAGCCTGGCCCAAAAGACCAAAAATCATATGTTCTCCCTCATATGTGGACATTAGATCAAGGGCAAACACAACAAGGGGATTGGACTTTGAACACATGATAAAAGCGAAAGCACACAAGGGAGGGGTGAGGATAGGTAAGACATCTAAAAAACTAGTTAGCATTTGTTGCCCTTAACGCAGAGAAACTAAAGCAGATACCTTAAAAGCAACTGAGGCCAATAGGAAAAGGGGACCAGGAACTAGAGAAAAGGTGAGATCAAAAAGAACTAACGTAGAAGGTAACACACACGCACAGGAAATTAATGTGAGTCAACTCCCTGTATAGCTATCCTTATCTCAACCAGCAAAAACCCTTGTTCCTTCCTATTATGGCTTATACTCTCTCTACAACAAAATTAGAAATAAGGGCAAAATAGTTTCTGCTGGGTATTGAGGGGGTAGGGGGAAGAGGGAGGGGGCGGAGTGGGTGGTAAGGAAGGGGTTGGGGGCAGGGGGAAGAAATGAACCAAGCCTTGTATGCACATATGAATAAAGAAAAAAAGTCTCTCTCTCTCCCTCTCTCTCTTTCTCTTTCTCTAAAATAGAACTCAGAGACAAAAATCAGTCAAAACAAATATATGACTTAATGAATGATTACCAAACACCTTGTAACCACCACTAGGTGAAGAAGCAGAACTTTTCTACCCATTTCAGAATCCTCTCCACATGCCCTGTTCCAATCACACCCCTTTTCCTCCTCAAAGTAACCATTATCCTAACATTTAGAGTTACTGTTTTTTGCTTTTCTGTGGTTTTCTTACTCAAATGGACTTCCCTAATGAGTATAATTTAGTCTTGCCCATTTGGAAAGTCATTATGTTCTTTAAGTTTTCTCTATTTTAAAAACTTTTTATTTTGGAATGATATTAGACTTATGAAGGAGTTACAAAGATAGTTCACTATACCTTTCTCCCACCTTCTCCTTTATGTTAGCTTCTTATGTCACCATGGTATATTCATTACAAGTAAGAAACCAATATTGGTGCATTTCTGTTGATTGAACTCCATGGTTTGTTTGAATTACACCACTCTTTCCACTCATGTCCCTTTTCTGTTCCAGGATCCCACTGGGATTCCACATTGCATCTAATCATCTCGTCTCCTTAGTCTCCTCCAATCTGTGACACTTGCGCCTTCCTTGTCTTTCTCGACCTTGGCACTTTTAAAGAATTTAAGTCTGTTTTAATACACAACTCTTTCCTTTCCTTAAGATTTAGCTGTTGAAGAACCCATGGCATTTTACCTGAAGAATTTTCCAAAGTTGGAATTATGCTTATTGCACACACATGGTGCACTTCAGCACGTTCTTCTGTATTTCCTGTACATTGGCAACTGAATTCAAAGGCTGAAAAGGATTCAGATTTGAGCCTTTGGCAAGATATTAATTTGTTTTTAATGTAGAACAATCCCCCTTTCCTTTCCTCCTCTTTCTACTATGCCCTTGATTTATTGAGGAGTTTTTCCTGGCAGTAAGCTGGTCTTCCAGGCCTCAGCACCAGCTTCCATGAGCAGAGATGGGGTGTGTAGCTTGGATCTTGGGTATGTCCCCCATACCTGCCAAAGTGAGAGGGTGGGCAAAGCCCTCTATTCATCTCTGTGACTCTCCTCTCTTACCTCATTAGAACTTCATGCCCATTACAGCAGATTGGGCTGATTTGTTTTTTTGTCTTTTCCTACCTGAAGATTGTATGCATCTAAAAGAATAGGGACTGCATCTTAGTTTTCAATGTAACTGTTCTTAATGCTTGGAAAGTTCCAGACTTTTGGTGTTGAGTGAACAATCATTGGGTTTGAGGTATTAGGTTTGAGGTCTGTGCTCAGATGGTTTCTTACTTGTAATGAAATTACTAGAATCCTATGGAGGAGTGTGGCCTGGGGACTTTATCAGGGCACAAGAAACTGTATAGTAACAGAGGACAAAGGGTACATTATAAAAGGGAGAAGAAAGAAAAGGGAAAGGAAAGCAGGTGCTGACCTTTGAGGCAACTTGGCAAAAAAGAAAGTTCTATAAACTTTGCCTCCCCTACCCCAGGGTGACCTCCTACTACAGGTCTTCCTGCTGATCAGAAACCAGCCTGGCCCTGGAGCAAATGTTAGTTAGCATTCAGGATTGCAGCATCGATGCCCTGTTGATGTGTGGACATCCCTGTGGTTGAGGGTGGGGCCTCATCCCTGGCATTACAGGGGAGATTAGCACTCTGTTTTTGCAGAACAGATTATCCTAGGCCTACATTAGCTCCTTCTCCACACGCTCTCATCCTTGTAAATTGTCTTCCACAGGAAGCCAGCCTCTTGGGTTAAATTTTAATAATGTGAATTTTGTTTTCCCCTCTATTTCTTCCTGCCCCCTGAAAAAAGGAGGTAAATTGTGAGAAGACATATGGTACAAAAAGTTGTTCTGTACATATTATATTTCTGCTTAGCACCAAATCCCAAATCTTTGCTTTAGTATTTTTTGTGTCTAAAATGCCAAGTGATAACAGTTGGGTTTTTAATCTCAATTGAGAAGTATATGACAAATTAAAGCCGTTATGTGTATGCATCATGATGGCATTTGCATACATTTGAAAAACACACATGTGCAAGCAGATTATGTATTTATTCTAGACAATGCTTAAACTAGGTAGGGCTTTCCAGAGCCCTTGTAATAATTAAGTTACTCCCCTGGGAATAATGGCTTGTTGCCTTTTTTAAAATGGAAGTTGATGTCTTGTTTTTCCTAATTATGAAAATAATCCATGCAAATCACACAATTTTCAGAGTACTCATGAAAGTATAAAGGGAGGAAAATCACTCATGATCTCATCACACACAAATCATTAACTGTTAACTGTTAGCATCCTGGTCTCCACATTCCTTTACTTTTTTTCTATTCAATACAGGCATAGATAAGGAGTCACTGTAAAGAGTTTGGACCCTTGAGTCCAACATATATAGGTCTGTATCTCAGTTGTCTCACTTAAGTGAGACACTTTCATTTGTCTCAGTTTCCTCCTCTGTAAAAAAGATTGGATACCCACCCACATCATAGGATTGTCCTTTATATAAAATGATTCTTGTATATCCCTTGGCTCAGTGCCTTCCTCATGTAATCTGCTCATACAAAAACTTCAATAAATGTCAGTTTTTATATGTACTTAATACTAAGATGGGATCATGTTCTATATCCCATTTTGAGGACTGATTTTTTACCATACAGTATAGCGTGGACATTTTTTCATGTCGATTTTCTTCTACAGTGTTGTACCTAGCATTTCATTGTATGGATATGCTACAATTCATTTAACCAATCTCCTGTAATGGAGGAAGCACTAATTTTATGACAAGTACCTTCCAAATTCTGGCATCTTCCAAATTCCTAGGTCTTTCAATGGTAGGTGAAAAGGTCACTAATAAGTAAAACTCGTAGGGCTGGTGGAGTGGCTCAAGTGGTAATGCACCTGCCAGCAAGCGTGAAGCCCTGAGTTCAAACCCCCACAAAAAAGAAAAAAGAAAACCTCCTTTATCTACAGCCCTTTTTCAGCAGTACCACTCAGTGTCCTCTCCCCCAGCAATTTTTAGGAGCTAGTGGTATAGAAAGTGAGATATATTCTCAAGCCTCCAAGAACCTGGGTAGATCCAGGGACCAAGAAGCTGGGTCGGCAGAATCAGCCTCTCCCTCCAAGGAAATGACTGGGTCTCAGGAGCGGTCTTGACCCTCTTCTTCACACAGCTGGGAATGCAGGTTTTGTGACACCCTTACCAATCCCACTAGACCCAGCAATGCTGCTAGTTAGATTCACCCCAGCTTTAACTGGGGGAATATTCAAATGCAAGCCAAGTCCACTGGGGGAGGTGAAGCCTGGGAAAATGAAACTTGGAAGCCATGGATCGCTGAGGTCTGTGCTCTATCAGCATATCACTTTCTATGCTTTCATATTCTTTTCTTTTTCTTTTGAGAAAAAAGAAAGTGAATTTTAGGCTCACCTGAACTAATGGTGGGAGTGTTTTGCAATTTCTGAGGCCAGAATATATGGGGCATCCAGGGACATTTTTGATATGTGGGCGCACCTGGTCGCCCTGAATTGTATAAAGGAAATTAAGTAATAGCTAAAAGAGATGAGGAAACCTGAGGATGTGGAGACCTGGCTGTTAGTAAGTACATTGATCTTTCCTTTGTTTTGTTTTTTTAATTAATGTAACTTCACCTAATTATATTAATAATAATCTTTGATGATACATTCTCATCATTGTTTTATGAATGTCTATCATCTATTTATCAATATGCCTCTATTGATGTATATTTTTCTGGTAGGAACTTCTCTTTCTTTTTTGGGAGATACTGAGGTTTGAACTCAAGACTCGGGACTTGGTAGGCAGGTGGTCTACCGCTTGACCCATGCCTCTAGCCCAGGAGTTTCTCTCTTGAGCACTGCACATGAAAAGTACCATCTTGCCCCTGAATCACAGCTCAGCAGCTCATCGTTGGGCATTGGTCTCCACTTCCTCCTCTGAGGGCTAAAGTTACAGCTTTTGAAACAGAGTTCTCTGCCTTATCTTCAGTGCCCAGCCTCCAGGTATCCATCAGAGGAGCATCAAACTCTCAAGTGCGTTCTGTCACAATAGGACGTGGGCAGCAAGTAGCTAAAGTAGGTCACAGAGAGGGACACACAGGTGTCAACATTCTCCTAGGCCAATGCCTATTCATATGAGATCTCAATATCAAGTAACAAGTTGAAGTTCTAAGATCTGGAAGATCAGCAAGATGGGGAGGTCAAGGCAAGAATAATCACAAAGTCAATGGAAACCACCCAGGTCTAGTACTAGGTCAAAGGTTACTGGAACTCAGAGGAACCAGACCTTGATCTCTCTGGCCGTATGATTAAAATAATCAGATAGGGATCTAGTTGTTTACCCACTTGCTTTAGCATGCTGGGCCAGCCTGCTGTGTAGTGTCACTGGCCAACCTCAACTTCTCCCCCATGTTACCCTGCCCACCTCCTTGCACTTTTTTATATGCAAAACAATTGATGAACCCACGTTGTACGGCATGTGCAGAAATAGCCAGGCTGGGGGTGGCAGGGATTGAGAATTGTTCATTGCAGTGTGATCACTGTGGGAGTGAAAAGCATAGTTTGCAAAGAAAGGAGCTGTCATGTCACAGAATGGGGTTAGACAAACCCTAGCTGCGAAGCTGCTTTGATTTCCTCAGGATGATTTCACTGTGAAGGACTAGTTGCTGATCGGTCTGAAGAGGAAATTCATTGGCTGCGAGCTCTCTGGGGCCCATCTGTCCTCAAGGGACTCCTTGGGGGAGTTGCCTGTGCCCTCTGGGTAACAGCTGTTCATCTCTTATTACATCCTTGACACAGTAGTTCACCCTGCTGACCCCTTGATGTTTCTGGAAAACCATAGTTTCCTACCCTTTTTACTTTTGGTGTCAAAGAGATGCCAAGTCATAAAGAATCATCCAAATTTTTATCTAATCTTGTGGGAGAAGCTCACTGATGTGGCTTGACTTTTCCAAAGCACCATCTTAATCTTGTAAGATACAGTATACACTGCAGCTGCCAGGGATGGGTGAAGAAGGCTGCCCATCACTGCAGCATAGTGGGGAGTGACATTAGCTTTTATTTTCCTTGACTTGTTCTAAAAACTAAGCTTTGTGTATGGATCATTCAACTTATGGGAATGAGAGAAATATCTGTCACGCTCCAACACCATGACCCGTTTACATGGAGGAGGAAGGGAAATCCAGGAGGAGTTTTCAAGACCTACAAGCTGAGCTGGAGGTTGCAAATTCAAACCTCTCCAGGGACCCGAAATGAGAGACCCAGACAGATAGGTGTAATAGGGAGTGTTGTGAGGTGTGGTGGCCAAAAGATAGATAGCACGCTTCTTCTAAAGGCCTTTCAGGACTGGTGGAATGGCTCCAGTGGTAGAGCGCCTGTCTAGCAAACATGAAGCCGTGAGAGAGAGAGACAGAGGAAAGAGAGATAGCACTTGAGAAGCTGAGAGAGAGAGAGAGAGAGAGAGAGAGAGAGAAAGAGAGAGAGAGGAAGGAGTCCTCTTCAAGGGCACACTCACAATGACCTAACCTCTACTGTGCTCCATTTCCTAAAGTTTCCGTCACTGCTCAACAATGTCAATAGTGCCCAGCTAAGGGAAATTCTCAGTCCAAACTATAGCACGCGGGGCCATCTGTAGACACATACACACACACACATGCATGCACACACACATATATGCATATGTGCACACACACATTGCAGGGTTAGTGGAGTGGCTCAAGTGCTAGAGCGCATGCCTAGCAAGTGTGAGGCCCCGAATTCAAATCCCAGTACCACAAAAACAAAAAAGAAAAAGAAAACACACACATTGATGTATGTGAAGTCTGTTGACAGTGCCTGGCACATTGTAGGTACTCAATAATATTTGTTGAATGAGTTCTTTTGTCCTAGTTTGTAGATTATCTTCACTTTCTTTAGAGATTTCAAGTGCTTAGTTTTAATGTGGTTGAATTTATCAATCCTTTCCTTTGAAGTTAGCACTTTTTCTGTGTTGTTTAATAAATCCTTCCCCTTTTGGAGGTTATGAAGATATTTTTCTGTATTTTCTTTCAAATGTTGAAAAGTTTTTTTAAAAAAAAACTATTCATAACTTCAGGGAAAAAGAAAGAGCTAAAACAAAACAAACAAACAAAAAAACCCAGCAGGTTTAGCTTCGTACAGAAAATGTAAGTCTCCACAAAAGTTGACCCAAGTACTTCTCAGCCTGCAAATGGGGCAGAGCTAAGCATTCAGGCTCCTCTGGAAGCTCCTCCCCCTGGTTTTAGACTCAGGGCCAAGTTTCCAGTAGCCCTCACCTCCCCACTACAAGCTGCCTTACATCTTCTCTAGCTAAGACCCCTTGAAGAAAAATAGTAGTAGAAAGATTTAATTGAAAGCTATTTTTTATCCCTTTCATCTATTCAACAAATAATTATTGTGTGCTGACTGTGTTTCATGGTACACTAAGTGCTGTGTTTACAGTAGTGGCATAGACAAAAAAGAAAGAAAAGAAAAACCTCTGTCTTTAGGATGTTTATGTCCTAGGGAGGGCAGACAGTAACAAATAAATGTATAATATAAAGTAATGCCAAGTGGTGTTACATTTGTGACATAATACCAGTCAGAAGAGGACAGATAATGGGTGGAAATTTTAGACAGGTTGTTCAGGGAAGACATCTAGAGGAATGGTCACAGCAGACAGAGATAACAGCAGGTGCAAAGGTCCTAAGGCAAGAGCATGCATAACTTATTTAAGGAGCAGCAAGTGAACCAGTGTTTATAAAAAAATTTTTATTTTATTCATATGTGCATACAATGTTGGGTCATTTCTCCACCTTTCCCCCACCCCCTCCCTTACCCTCCCTGCCCCCTCCTTCTCTCCCCCTATCCCCTCGATACCCGGCAGAAACTATTTTGCCCTTATCTCTAATTTTGTTGAAGAGAGTATAAGCAATAATAGGAAGGAACAAGGGTTTTTGCTGGTTGAGATAAGGATAGCTATACAGGGAGTGGACTCGCATTGATTTCCTGTGCATGTGTGTTACCTTCTAGGTTAATTCTTCTTGAACTAACCTTTTCTCTAGTTCCTGGTCCCCTTCTCCTATTGGCCTCAGTTGCTTTAAAGTATCTGCTTTAGTTTCTCTGCGTTGAGGGCAACAAATGCTATCTAGTTTTTTGGGTGTTTTACCTATCCTCACCCCTCCCTTGTGTGCTCTCGCTTTATCATGTGATCAAAGTCCAATCCCCTTGTTGTGTTTGCCCTTGATCTAATGTCCGCATATGAGGGAGAACATACGATTTTTGGTTTTTTGAGCCAGGCTAACCTCACTCAGAATGATGTTCTCCAATTCCATCCATTTACCAGCGAATGATAACATTTCGCTCTTCTTCATGGCTGCATAAAATTCCATTGTGTATAAATACCACATTTTCTTAATCTATTCGTCAGTGGTGGGGCATCTTGGCTGTTTCCATAACTTGGCTATTGTGAATAGTGCCGCAATAAACATGGGTGTGCAGGTGCCTCTGGAGTAACCTGTGTCACAGTCTTTTGGGTGTATCCCCAAGAGTGGTATTGCTGGATCATATGGTAGATCAATGTTTAGCTTTTTAAGTAGCCTCCAAATTTTTTTCCAGAGTAGTTGTACTAGTTTACATTCCCACCAACAGTGTAAGAGGGTTCCTTTTTCCCCGCATCCTCGCCAACACCTGTTGTTGGTGGTGTTGCTGATGATGGCTATTCTAACAGGGGTGAGGTGGACTCTTAGCGTGGTTTTAATTTGCATTTCCTTTATTGCTAGAGATGGTGAGCATTTTTTCATGTGTTTTTTGGCCATTTGAATTTCTTCTTTTGAGAAAGTTTTGTTTAGTTCACTTGCCCATTTCTTTATTGGTTCATTAATTTTGGGAGAATTTAGTTTTTTGAGTTCTCTATATATTCTGGTTATCAGTCCTTTGTCTGATGTGTAGCTGGCAAATATTTTCTCCCACTCTGAGGGTGTTCTCTTCAGTTTAGAGACCATTTCTTTTGATGAACAGAAGCTTTTTAGTTTTATGAAGTCCCACTTATCTATGCTATATCTTAGTTGCTGTGCTGCTGGGTGAACCAGTGTTGTTGAAGTGTAGTGAGCAAGAAGTAAAGGAAAAAGTTGGAAGTGGAGTCAAAGAAATGGTGTTGGGTTAGCTATGGCAAGTCTTTGAGGAAATAAGTTCTCGGGGGTCATTATGATTGTCTTTTGGGCAGAAGCAAGGACTAGGAATGAGTTTCTATTTTGCTCTCCCAATTTCTGGTTTCTTCTCCCTTCACTGACGGATGTTTTGATAAATCCTTTCAGACTAGTCATTTTCAGGGACTATTTATGAGATAAAGACCACTTTTACAGCCTCTGAAACCTTACCTGCATTGTTCCCTCTGCTTGGAATTCTTACTCACCTGTCTTTGCCCATGTTCATATAACAAACTCAGTCAAGGCAAGAAGCCAGTTGTTTAGACTCCCAGTTGGAATGATGACAGCACGTTCAAATTAGAATGATTGGTGCATGTGACAGACATCCAAAATAAAAACGTCTATTGGTATCTGTACTATGGTGGCAGCTTTGCTCAGGGACCTAGGCCCTTGTGTCCCTCTGGTGTTGCCCCCACTCGCACCATCTAAGCTGGTTGTCACAGTGTCTCCCTAGACCATTGCAGTAGCCTCTTAAGGGCCTCCCTGCTTTGGTACTTGCCCTTTTAAATTCCACTTTCTACAGGTAGCTAGAGGACAGCATTTAAACGCTAAGCCAACTTTCACCATCCCCCTGCTCAGAAACCTTCCAGGGATGAGGAAAAGCTGTAGACTGTGACATGGACAGATTTCCAGTACATATTTAAGTGACAAAAGCAAGCTGCAGAATAGCATATACAAAAAGACTGCCTCTTGTGCTAGAACGGGGAATATGAATATATACATGCATGCACAGATATGTGTGCATGCATATATAGATAGGAATTTGTACATATACACAACAGAAATTTGTATATATTCAAATTCCTGTATATATATATATATATATATGTACACACACATATTCTTCCAATTGCAAAAAGCCATCTAGATGGAAAAGCTATAATAACAAAGGGTTATGTGTGGAGAGAGGAGAGGAACAGTTAGAACGGATGTAGTTGGAAATGAGAGTTAGCTGAATGTACTGGATTTAGCCAGCTAATAAATGCAGAGAGAACTGGAACAACATGATCGTATAATCTCCGATGAAACAGCAGTGTCAGGCAATGGTCATCAGAGACTGCTAAAACCATGAGGCGAAAGGTTGAGCTGGAATGTCACAATAAAAAGATCAGACTCGTCACCTGCCCTTCTGATGAAAATCTTAGCATGGCTAAAAGTGGGCCATCTTGATGTGCAGTGCCTACCTACGATGTCCTCTTGCCTCCAGAATTGAACCTGAATCTAAAGAAGCCTCAGGCTGGCTTCCAGTTTACAGGAGAGGAGGGATGATGGGCCAAGTTAAAAGACATCATAAGGAGGCAAACAGACAAATCTGGAATATGGGACTTTTTGTAGTTTCTTTATATTAAAAAAATGAGAAGAGGCAAAGGACTACTCTACATTAAAATAATATAAGGAGCATCATAAACAAACGGAAAAACGTTTTGAAGATGATAAGGGCAATTTGACTATGGATTGAATATTAGATTATACCAAGAAATTACCATTAATTTTGTTAGGTGTGAGAACAACTTTATTTTTATGTAAGAAAATGGGCATTACAGGACTGGAGGTGTGGCTCAAGTGGTAAAGTGTCTGCTTTGCAAGCCCAAAGCCCTGAGTTCAATACCCAGTCCCACCAAAAACCAAAACAAAAGAAAATGGGCATTACAAATTATTGACCATAATTTTAGATGTGATATACGTAAGGGTGAAATTTGTTTTTAAAATACTTTGGCAGAAGGAAAAGAAAACTTGGAATAGATGAAGCAAGTTGTAATATCTTGATAATTGCTGAATTCAGGTGCCAAGTTTATGGAGATTCATACTATTCTCTCGACTTTGGTATATGTTTAAATTTTCCATAATAAAAACTTTGAACTCTCCAACAATTCCTCCTCTCACTTAGAAAAACTATCCGAAGTCTTGCTCTGGTTCTATGAGCTCCCATTGGTCTTAGTCCATGTCTTTCTCTGTTACCTTCTGTTCCATCTGGTCCCTCTCCTTGGCCTGTTCTTCTGAGGTCAGCATGAGTGGCTGCCTCACCCTGTTTAGCACATTTCCAGAGGAGCCTTCCTCACTCTTCAACTGAAATTGGATTCCCCCCACCTTCCCATCCCTTTCTTCCTGGTAGTCATTATTACCTGATGGCATGGCTTGCCTGCCACATAGGAGGGGCTCCCTTAATCATGTTAGAAGAAGGAAAGGGTGGTGCAGAGATGGCTTGGATGCATGCAGTGGCGTGTCAGGACAACATATCTGCTGAGCTGCCGCTCCTCTAGGAACTCCGTGTGCTGCCCTGACCTGTGCATGTCATATGGTATGAGAGATCTCGGGGATAAAGATGAGGCATCCCGCAGACTCTGCTTGTCTTCAGGGAGGGTTTGTTTGCACAGATGCTTTAGTGCTGTGCCTGGCTTATGGCCAGGCAGTTGGAGTCCTCCTCTAGCCATCAGCGTGACTGCTGTGTTTCTGACTCACCCATACCCTGACCCAGGCCAGCCCTAAGTTCTGTTTTCTCACAGTTACTAAGGAAAACATAGGAAAACTGGTTGGCAAGAAAGAAAAAAATAACTGCACCAGGTCTTGGGAGCCAGAGTTTAGGCCTTAAAAATAAATGCCACAATGTACTCCCAACACAACAATAAAAAAATTTTAAAAAAGTTAGAGCTCTTCTTCAGACATATGCCAGAAAAAGTGGATCCCCTTGGGCCTGGGATCTCAGGGGCAGCAGTGAGTCTGATGGTCCTCAGTCCAGGAACCTTCCCCATCCACTTGCCCTCCCTCCAGGCCCTGTCCACTCTCCTGGTACGTATCCTTGATACGTTCTTGTTACTGCAGCACAGGACAGAAGTGAGCTTGGGCCTATGGAACTTGAGGGAGGCTTGCTGAGGGAGGCCTGGACTGACACTTCAATTCTTTTCAGCTCCACAAATTCTATGGGACCTTGACCCTTGGTTTTGCCACACATTTGAATAATATTGTTGTGTCATTGAGTTGGGGTCCTGCTTTGGCCTAGAAAGCATCTGGGTCAAGGAAAAACCTTTGTAGACCTTGAGGATGGCCCCTCCATCTTCTCCTGAGGGACGATATCATGAAGAAGTTGCAAACAGAGGAACACTAAGTCCTAAGCCTGTTTTCAGAGGTTCTCTGTATTCTCTTCTATTTTATGACTTGAAGATTTAAATGAAACTGTTTAATCTAACTAAAATATATTTAGGCATGCAATATGAAATGACACGATATCTCATTTCCCAAAATAATAACTTTCCCCCTGTAGCACCACTTACTGAAGAGTCTACCCCTTCCTTATGTGTGAGGCTTCTTTCACCCGTGTTCAGTATCCATGTGCTTAGAGGTATGCATGTACGTATCATACACACACATCTGTTTGTGGACTCTCTATTCCCATCCATTAAACTATGTGTCTATTTTGCATCAGCACTAGCCACTATCCTATTTTAGTGTTTGTCAGCATCTAGCTGGGCTAACTCCTTCTCATTGTGCCTAGCGACTTTTTTTTTTTGTGGGACTGAGGTTTGAACTCAGGGCTTTGTGCTTGCAAAGCAGGCACTCTACTGCTTGAGCCACACCTCCAGTCCATTTTACTCTGGTTGTTTTCAAGACAGGGTCTCACGAATTATTTGCCTAGGCTGTTTTCCAGTTGGGATCCTCCCGAACTCAGCCTCCCAAGTAGCTAGGATTACAGGCATAAGCCACCAGCACCTGGCTGTCTAGTCATTTTTGACTGTTCACTCTTTCAGATGAATTTTAGAATAAATTTCTCAAGTTCCAAGAAAAATCCTACTAGGATTTTAAGTACGTAAAACATTTCATTTAATTTGGAAATAGTATCTTAACAACATGAAATCTCCTCATTTAGGAACCTGGTATATCTTTCTATTTCTTCACAGAATTCTGTATATGTCTCAGTAAGTTTTTGTAGATCTTTTTCCCTTTATGGTTTCTAATTGGTTGCTATTAGTATACAGGAAAAATAGATTATTGAATCTGTTATCTTGCATTAGGTACTTGAATGAGCTCTCTTATCAATCCTAACAATCTCTCAGTTTATTCGCTTGAGTTTCTAAAGTAAACAACCATATTGTTTGCAAGTACCTTGTAGTCTATTGGTTCCTGGATGAAATTCAGGTATTAAGCTGTCCTAAGGTAAACTCAGATCTTATTGGTGTGATATAAGAATGCATTGCAATGTGTTCTGAAAACTCATCTCACACTGTGGAAATAAATAAAAAGAAAATCCAAATATATCCTTTCTTAAAAACTTATCACTGAGACATGAGGATCACGAGTTCAAAGCAAGAGATGAGTTATATTATGTGTAAATTATACCTCAACTTTAAAAAATACCAGTTGTTGAAAGTTGGAATGAGGATATTAAATATAACAGAAAATATTTCTGCTAAATATTGCTTTAGTAAACGCAGGCATCCTTTATTGCCCTCAGGACCTTCCAAGTACATTTTTTGGCTAATGAAACCCTCTGAACACTGTTTGAAAGAGGGAGGAAGTGTGGGGGGAACTTGTTCAAGGTATACTGAATGCATGCATTGAATTATCAGAGTGAAATTCCCTTGTATTATTAATGTACTTTTTTCAGAAGCAAAAACGGCAAGTGAAAACTTGTCATTGTAAAAGTCATTAAATGTCAGAGTAATAAGCTATCTATCTGAGAATCATACAATTGTAACTGAATCAACAAATCAAAAATAACCACAACACAGACCTGCAGAAAAGGCTGATGAAGCAATGGAGCCCCAAATGATAATGGTTATTATCATGCATATCAGACAGAACATATGAACACATACCGATGACAATAATCTGTGCTGTGAACCAACGATGCAAAGTGTGTTTAGGAGTCTGTCCACACGTGAGTTTTTTCCAAGCAACTTCTCTGAAACCATATTATGAGGTGCATTTTTCTTTCAGAGGAACTGTGCTATCTTCTAGAAAGTATGGGTTCCCATACCAATGTTTTTATATAAAGAAAACAGTCTTTGTAGTTTTAAAAACAACTGAGAAATAAAATTGTTTCACCTCCAAAAATATAACCATGGCAAAAAACTTATGTGGAATTATGTGTAAAGTGGTATGTGTAGAAGGAAAATGAAAATCTAGAAACCCACATGCTGGGAGCTCTCTATTAGAACCAAGAAGACTTGGGGCTTTGGATATAGCTCAGAGGCAAAGTACAAGGCCCTGGGTTCAATCCCCAGCTCCAAAGAACAGCAGCAGCAACAAGAAACAAAGTAGGCTCAAATAAAAAATATTTATGTATATTGTTTTGATTTTCTAAATGTTTCATTGGGTGTTCATTTGTATTTATTAGTACTGTGAATTTGTTACAGTCCTATTTCATTGATACTTCACTGATTTCACCTAACTTTGCCAGGAACTACAACAATCTGTGCTAGGACTGCAGGTACACATCCCCACCCCTCTACCCCCAACACTCCCTACCCCCACCCCCTGCGATGTTGCAGCAACCACCTTGTTTCTTGTAGCTGTCACACCAGATGTACACTTTCTTCAGGATGGAATGTCTTCCTTTGATGTCTATTTGATGTGTTCTTAAGAAACACAATTTTTTTGTGGTACTGGGCTTTGAACTCAGGGCCCCATGCTTGCTAGGCAGATGCCCTCCCACTTGAAACCCTCCACCAGCCCTGTTTTGTGTTAGGTATTTTTGAATCTTGAAAACACCCATGAACTATTTGCTCAGACTGGCTTCAAACCACCATCCTCCTGATCTCTGTCTCCTCAGTAGCTAGGATTAAGGCAAGAGCCACTGTCACCTGGCTCAAGAAAGACAATTTTTTTTTGGCCAAAATTATTGCTTGGCTCATTATCCGTCAATGGAGTGAAGTTAAAATACTGTTTATCTTTCTTTGTTGTTTTTTGAGATAAGGTCTCGCAGGTACTCACTATGTACTCTCCCTTGGATCTGTTAGTTTGTATAATAGGGTTTTGTGGAATAGGGGGAGTTGTAGATTTTATGCTTATTTATTTATTTATTTATTGCAGTACTGGGGCTTGAACTCAGGGCCTACACCTTGAGTCACTCCATAAGCCCTTTTGTGTGAAGGGTTTTTTTTTTTTTTTTCAAGATAGGGTCTCACGAACTATTTGCCTGGGCTAGCTTTGAACCTCGATCCTCCTGATCTTTGCCTCCCGAGTAGCTAGGATTACAGGCGTGAGCCACTGGCCATCAGCTTGAGATGGGTTTTTTCCGAGATAGGGTCTCTTGAGCTATTTGCCTGGGGTTGGCTTTGAACTGCGATCCTCCTGATCCCTGCCTCCTGAGTAGCTAGGATTACAGGCATGAGCCACTGGCGCCCAGTGAATTTCATTCTTATTTCAATACAGATCATTGAACTTTCAGATGCAAGCAGTTACATTGTGGATTATTCTGGAACCAGATTACCAAGACTAGTACTAATGAAACACATAAGAAAATGCAATTATATTCATGAAATGTACCTGGACTGACTCTCTAGACTCACTTCTCCTGAGGTTGCACCTGCTCAGTAATGTGGTATCCTGTGGCTTTCCAAGTGCTGGAATTACAGGCATGAACCATCATACCTGGCTCCCGTATTTCAATTTTAAGTCATAGCTCTTGTTGATTGTTTTATTTTATTTATTTATTTTTTTTTCTTTATTCATTTATTCATATGTGCATACATTGTCTGGGTCATTTCTCCCCCTTGCTTCCAGGCAGAACCTGTTCTGCCCTTTTTCTCCAATTTTGCTGAAGAGAAGACATAAGTAATAATAAGAATGGGATAACATTTTTGCTAGTTGAGATAAGGAATTGTTGATTGTTTTTACTGATTTGACATTTCTCATATATTGGGGCAAATGGAAGGATGTTTAGTCTTGAAGAAAACTGATCAAAATAAGTGAAGAGTATTGCTGAGGTAATCAGATCTCATTATTTCCCCATTTAAACTTTTCAGTGGTTTGCCACCTAACTCAGCATAGTGTTCAAAGTACTTGCCCAGAGCTACAAAACCTTATGTAAGGACGACGTCTGCTTACCCCTCCTACACCATTCATACTGGCCTTCCCCTAGCTCACTCAGACTTCAGCAACATCAAGTTGTGTCAGTGTAAACATGAGTTTGAGGGCTACTGTGAGGATTTGATTTGAGATAAAAAGGCCTCACTGGGCTGGAGGTGTGGCTTACACAGTACAGTACCTGCTCAGCCAGCCTAAAGCCCTAGAGTTCAAACCCCAATACCACCAAAAAAAAGTCCTCACCTCTAAACAGAATTCTCTTGCTATGTTTATTCCTTTCATTTCTGTTTCACTTGCTTTGGCCTGGAATTTGAAAATACCAGTTTTGATATTATGGAAGTATCTTCTACTTCTAGGTTTTAAAAAGAGTTTAATCAGGAATGAACATTTGATTGTATTTTATGATTATTTTAGCACTGATTAAAATGATTGCACAGCTTTTCTTTGTTGATCCACTGTTGTATCATGTGAATATGCCTCACACCTTATACAAAACTTAACTTAAAATAGACCAGGGGATTAAATACAGAATGTGAAACTAGAAAAATTTTTAGAAAACAAACCATAGAAGCCAGGCATGGTCGGATATACCTGTAATCTCAGCATTTGAGAGGCTGAGGCAGGAGGATTGCAAGTTTGAGAACAGCCTGGCCTCTAGGTCCTGTCTCAAAAACAAAACAAAACATAAGACAAAATTTTGGAGGCCTAGGGTTTGGCTAAGAGTTTGTAGACATGACGCCAAAAGCAAGATCCATATAGTAGGCTGAAATATGACTGTCCAAAGATGGTCATGCCTTAATCCCCAGAACATATCAATTAGTACCTTCCCTAAAGGGACCTTGCAAACGTGATTAAGTTAAGGATCTTGATGACCTTGGATCCTCAGGATCATCTTGGCTCACCTGTGTGGGCCCCATGTCATCAAAAGTTTATGTAAGAGGGAGGCAGGAAGCTGAGACTGAGAAAAGACATGATGACAGAAGCAGAGGTGGAGAAAGGCCTTTGCTGAAAGAAGGCCATCAGCCAAGATATGTGATCAGCCACCAGAAACGGGAAAAGACAAGGGGATGGACTCTCCAGGGCCAATACCATGATTGTGTCCCACTGAGACCCCTTTACCAGCCTCTAAGCTCCTGAACTAATAAATGAGTTGTTTGAAATCATTGATTGTGGTAATTTGTTACAGCTTCAAAAGTAAAATCATACAATTCATAAAAGAAAATTTTGTAACTGGGCATCATCAAAACTAAGAATTATTTTTCTTTACAAAAGGTCCTATTGTAAAGAATAAGGAAGCCACAGACAAAGAGAAAAGATCGGCTAACCATGTGCCTATCAAAGGACTAATATTTAGAACATATAAAGAACTCATAAAACTCAACAGTAAAAACATCCATTTAGAAAATGGGTAAAAGACATGAAGATACGACACTGAAGAGGATGTACAGAAGACACAGCAGCATGGAAAAGAGTTCAACATTGCTAGCAATTAGGAGGTGCAGGTTAAAACTACATTGAAGTATCTCTTCACTTGTATCAGAAAGGCTAAAAGAGTGGGGTGCTATGGCTCACGCCTGTAATCCTAGTTGCTTGGGAGGCTGAGATCAGGAGGCCACGCTGAGCAAACAGTTCTCGGGATTCCCAAAATAGCCAGCGCAAAATGGACTGGAGCTGTGACTCAAGAGGTAGAGCACCTGCTTTGCAAGTGTGAAGCCATGAGTTCGAATTCTAGTCCCCCCCACACAAAAAAAGGTCAAAGAAAACACAATGAGAAATAAAAATTTTAAAAAAGGAAAATGACAATATCAAACATCTAAGACACAGAAACTAAATCACACATTGCTGATGGGAATGTCAAGCCAGTTACACTTAACTCAAAAATTTTTAGATGTTTTAGCAGCTTTATTTTTTTCACTTTTCTGGGATAAATGCCTGGGAGTGCAATTGCTGAGCTACGTGGTAATTGCAAGTTTTAGGGTTTTTTTTTTTTTTTTGAAGGGAGGGCGGTTGGTGGCACTGGGGTTTGAACTCAGGGTCTCACATTTGCTAGGCAGGCACTCTACCACTTGAGCCACTCCACAGCCTGCAAGTGGAGGCTTTTTTTTTTTAAAGGGCAAACTATTTTCCAGAGTGACTTTACATTCCCATCAGCAATGTGTCACCACTGTGGGAAGCTGGATAAAGGGTTCAAGAGACATTACTTTTGCAATTTCCTGTGAGACCACATATTGCTTCAATATAAAAAGCATTTAAAATTTCTAGTGTGCTTTTTTTCCCACATTTTATTTTTTAATTTAATTTTTAATTATCATATTGTACTGGAGGTACATTGTGACATTTACAAATGTGCTTACAATATATCTTAGTTAAATTCACCCACTCCGTCATTCTCCTAGTATGATTTTTTTTAACTTTAATATAGCTTTATGCTTTTCTCCTTTAAGGCTAATTTTCCTTAAGTGTCACTTTTTCAATAACATAGATTCACATACCACAAAACTCACCATTTTGCTGGTGGCCAAGGCAACAGGATCATAAGCTTTTTCTTTTAAATGGAACGTTTTCATGTCATCCTTGTGCGTGGGCCATCCTTATCTCTGAATGGTTCCAATTTTAGTACATTTACTGCCAAAGCAAGCAGAGGGTCACAAGTTTGAAGCCAGCCTAGGCTACACAGTGAGACCTGTCTCAAAAAACAAAACCAACCCCTCCCCACCAGAAAAAAGCCTCCCAAAACAAAACAAAACAAATCATGGAGAAAAACATGGTCTGCTGACAGGCTTTAGAAAAATCACTCCTTTTAAACTGTGTAACTCGGAGTGTTTAGCATATTCATAAGGTAGTGCAGCCATCGCTATCTGATTCCAGAACATTTTCCTTACCCTAAAAAAAGCAACCCCACATGCATTGCTGTCATCCCTCTCCCTCTTCTTCTCCTCCTCTTTATTTGCCTGTTTTGGACATCACAAAGAAAACAGAATCATACGATATGCAGCCTTTGTGCATGGTTTCTTTTACTATTGTTGTCAAGGTTGAATAATATTCTTGCACAGCAATACTATTAAAATACTACAGCGATATCCATGCATACCATGTATTGTTTATCCATTTGTCACTTGGCGGCTCTTTGGGTTGTTTCCACTTTTTTGCTGCTAGGAATAATTCTCCTATGGTAATCTGTATGCAAGGTTTTTTTTTTTGTGGTGCTGGGGAATCAAAGCCAGGGCCCTGTGCGTGCTAGGCAAACACTCTACCACTGAGCTACACCCTCAGCCATGTACAAGTTTTCCTACGACTATATGCTTTGAATTATTTGGATATACAGCTACAAATAGAATTGTTGGGCCATATGGTCACTTTATGCTTAATTTTTTTTGTGTGTACTAAGTTTTGAACTCAGGTCCTCATGTTAGGCAGGTGCTCTACCACTCGAGTCACTCTACCAGCCCTTTTGTGTGTGTGAAGTGTTTTGTCGAGATAGCATCTCCTGAACTATTTGCCAGGGCTGGCTTTGAACTGCAATCCTCCTGATCTCTGCCTCCTGAGTAGCTAGGATTACAGGTGCATAGCTTATGCTTAGCTTTTGGAGGAAATGTCAAACTGCTTTCTAAAGTGGCTGCACTATATCACACTCCATTAAGCCATGGCTGAGGGCTCCAGTTTCTCTGCATCTTAACCAGTACTTGATACTCTGTCTCTTTTATTATGACCATCCTAGTAGGTGTGAAATGGTATCATGGTGGTTTTTATTTGTATTTTCCAATGATCAATGGCTTTTTTTTTTTTTAGTACTTTTTCATTTGTATATCTTCTTTGGAGAAATATCCATTCAAATCTTTGCACAATTTTAGACAGGGTTTCCCTATGGAGCTCAGACTGTCCTTCAATTTGCCATCCTCAGGTCTCAGCCTCCCAAGTCCTGGTATTACAGATGTATACCACAACTCTCAGCTCTTTGCCCGTTTTTTTTCCTTCTTTTTAATTTTTATTTATTTTCATTGTTTGCCTGCTTTTAAAAAATTGTTTATCTTTTGATTGTTGCATTGTAAGAGTTGTTTATATATTCTGACTACTAGACTCTTTTCAGACACATGATTTGCAAATATTATCTCCCATTCAACGGATTACATTTTCACTTTCCTAATGGTGTCTTGTGAAGCTCAAAAGTCTTTAAGTCTGATTTATTCATTTTTCTTTTGTTGCTGTGCTTTTGCTGACAAATAAAAGAAACTACTGCCTAACCTAAGATCATGAAGTTTTATACTTATGTTTTCTTTCAAGAAAAATAGTTTTATCTTTCACTTTAGGTACTTGATCCATTTTGAGTTCACCTTTATAGTTAGTCAGGGGTAGTGGTCCAACCTCATTTTTTGCCATGTGGATATCCAGTTATCCTGGTATCATTTGCTGAAAAGATTATTTTTCCCCCATTAGATTGTCTTAACACCCTTGGTTTGTTTCTATACTCTTTTTTGAGGTGGTGTTACTGGGATTTGAACTCAGGGCCTTGGGCTTACTACGCAGGTGCTCTACTACTTGGGCCATGCCCCAGCACCTGTTCCTATGTTCTTTTTTTCCATTCTATTGGCATGCATTTTTAAATGAATTATTTTCCTGAGGCCTGACCTGGGACCACTCTGAGTAGAATCCATGCCATTTTTCCCACCCTTATGAACTAGTTTTGGTGGAAGGTCATGGAACCTCACTTAAGAAAATGGAGCTGCTCTCTAGAAAATGAGGACAGGACACATAGCAATGCATTACAGAGAACTTTAGTTTGGAATTAGGAAGACCTGGGGTCTATGTGCAGTTGTATGGCTTTGGGTGCTACTTAGCCTATCAGAACCTCAGCTGTTGGGAAATGAGGATGATGGTGTTAGCATTAAGAGACAAAGGTTGTGAGTGTGATGGTGTGGTCCCTAGGACACAGTAGGTGTTTGACATTGAGCTAACTTATAGCTGGTGCATGATCTTGTGGCTAACCTCCCTTCTGGCCCCAAATGGTTATGTGGGTACCTGTCCTAGTTCCCATGTTTCCGCTCCTGTTTCCTACACTGTGCAGCAGCTATGGTTCCATTCCCCCACCTTTTCTACTGGGACAATCTGAAGGATGTGTGAAGGAAAGTAAAATACTGCTCACACACTAGATTTCTAGTCAGAAAGGAAACTCTTAGGTCTGAGGGATGCCCAAGAGTGAGCCCTAGAGTAATTAGGAAGTAGTCATACACAGTGTTATATATCTCGATCTTTATTTTTATGCAAGAGACAGTGTAACTGCATTACCAATCTAAAACTCTGTCATAATTGAGAGACTCCTGTCTGCTTGGATTATGAAGCCACAGTTACTGTCCAGTTTACATTGAGGCAGTCCTCAAATTACAAGGTAAGGGCCTAGGAGGAAACAAAGCCACCCTATTCTAAACAAAGCTTTGAAGTCTAAATCTAAATAGTACAGGTGTCACTAAGGTTTGGGAGGCAGGGGCGCAGTGATTGTTGTCTTTTTATTACTTCAACTAGACAGTTGGCTGAGGCGACTCACAAGACAAATAAATTGGGGTGTTGTCCTACAATAACCAGAGGTGATAGAGTCACCTCTTCTGCCAGCCACGTTCCCTGCCTCTCCTGTGCCCCTAAACCTGCTTGGAAGAGGATACAGTCACTAGAACCTTGATTCATTAATCACTTTCTGGCTTGGCTGACATACCATCACGTCTTTGAGACCCACCCGTCACCCCAAACTTTTCCTTCCCGGTGACTCCACTTGCATCCCTCATGGATTTGGGGTTTAGTAATAGGGAATCTGGCTCCTGTTATACGATCGTCAGCTCCTGGGTCTCAGGAAGGCCGTATTCAACCTTGTGCTGGTCAAACAGCTTGCGCAGGGCGCTGATGTAGAGAGCATGGTACTTGTCCACAGTCTCCTTGTCGGGGTTCTTAATCCTGGGAATTGGTAGGGGTTCCCCAACTAGGAAGAAGAAAAGACAAGCCTCAAAGTTCCCACCCCAACTCACACTACTCACCCTTACTGGGGGTAATAGACGGACAGGATCTGGGCCCTGCCCCTTCCTTCATTCTTCCTGCTCCATCTCCATCCTGACCCTCATTGTCTGGCCGCCTTAGCTCACCCATGCTCCAGAAAAGGAGATCAATGTGTGAATAATGATGCTCCTGTCACTGCTGTTGAACTCTGTCCCACCCATGAATGGCCACAACTGTTATCTGTTCATTGTTCTCAACCCCACTTACTGGAATTCCCTTAGCGCATCCTAGCTGTGATCCAGGTCTGCAGGGGACCTGATAGATGACTTGGGGCAGGGAATCAAGAACTCAGACAGTCTAGAGAAAGTCAAAAGCTCACCAACAGTGGTGATGGGCTGATTGAAAGGCAGGAAGCCCCAGGATCCGCGAGTGAATCCCCGGCCGTGGAAGGTACAGAGGTTTAGTCTCAGGACTGTTTTGCCTATTTTCTGGCAGGTTCTTTGAATAAACCTTAGCCATGTGCCTTCAGGGAAGGTCTCCTGATTGTAAACCTCATTCTCACCAAAGGAATAGGAGGGGACAAGGTATGCCCTGCAAAGAGAGGGGCAGCAGTTGAGCTCTCCGAGGATGCAAAACATCTCCAAGTCACACTTCCCCTGGCAAAACTCTCTCAGGTGGGAAATTCCCCTAACCTCCCCCATTGAACAGTTCAAGACCCCAAGCACCCAGCCATCTCCAGCCTCACTTCCCTTTTCTGCCTGGCCTCACCCTCCAAACTGAGCTCTCAGAGGAGCTGCTGCACCTTGTCCTGCAATGGGAAGAAGCTACAGTCAGAAAAATCTACCTACCTCCATTGCGTCCAGCATCCAGAGCAATCGTCTTTCCAAGACATGCACGTGGACATGTCACTGCACTAAAACTCTCCCAGAGCTCCTCACTGTGCACCTCGCTGCTTTGTGCTCTGGCACTCCCTACCTGGCCAGCTTCCCCTCTCCCTGTTCCTTTCTCGCAACTGGCTTAGCTCTACTAAGTGTGCCAAGTCCTTTCTCATCAATGTGTCTGCAATTCTGCTCCCTCTGTGGAAGTGTCTTCCCTCTGTCTTCATGTGGCAAATTCCATTTTGCCTTTCAGTACTCAGTTCTGATTTTGTCCCCAATTCTACTGTGGTTTAGATGCCCCTCAGCTAGTGCTGCCCCCTCTCCTGCCCTCACACTCCCCCAGCCCTGTGTTACAGCCATCTCCTTACCTGCTGACTCCCCCAGGAGACAGGAGATCAAGGTGAGAACTGTGTCAAAGTCATCCTTGAATCCCTAGGGCTTGGTGTGCTGCCAGATAGATGTGTCATAGGCCCTCATGGAATGCCTGAGTTCTTTCTCCCTTTTTGTCTGACTGGCACCTCACACTTCAGGTGTCATTCACCTATGAAACTTCTACTCTGGGTGTTCCCATCAGGTGCTCCCATCTCAATTAGGATACATCTCCCTTGTCACACTTCATTAATTCCACAGTGTCTATGGAGTTCATTCTATGTGCCCACGCTGTTTTAGGCCTAGGGAACATCAGTGATAACAATGATTTTGAAAAAATCTCTGTCTTCATGGAGCTCATTTTTTTTTTGGTGGGAAGGAGACAGACAATAAGTAATAAAATAGCAGATAAAGAAATGAATAAAATAGATGATACTAAGAAGATAATTAGCTCAGTGGGCAAATAATTGCACCTACTGAGAAGAGATGTTTGAGCAAAGACTTGAAGGAGGTAAAGGGAAGAGCCAAGGAGTTACTTGGAGGAATAGCGTTCCAGGCAGAGGGGACCCTAAGACACGAACATGTGACCTGTTTGGGGAACCGCAAGAACCAGTGTAATTGTGATGGGTGAACAAGGGGGACAGTGGTAAGCGGTAAGGTCAGACAAGTGGTTGGAGACCAGGCTATTCAGGGTCTTTCAGGGTCTTGTTAGGATGCCAGCTTTTGCTCCAAGTGACATGGAGCCATTGGAGTGTTCTGAGTAGCAACATGATCTGACTCACAGGATTATTCTGGCTGCAATTGGGAATAGGCTCTGGGAGGTGAGGGAGGCGGCAGGGACAGAAGCTGGGAGAGCAGGTCAAAGCATTGTAATCCCCGGGGAAAGAGGACGGTGCTATAAAGCAGGGGATGGTAGTTGGTAAGAAGTTGGGTGCTGCATATATTTTATAATGATTTGTGTGTGGTTCTGTCTTCCACATTGGACTGCAAGTCCCAATGCCTAGTACTAAGCATGACATACAGTAGGTGTCAGACAACTGCTAAGAGAATGTGTTCTATTTTTCCAACCAGGTTGTATGCCCCTCAGGGGGGCAGGTGTCACCCACTATCTTTGCAATCCTCACAGCATCCAGTCAGTGTGTTCCTTGCCCTTGGGAGGTTCTCAGGGCCTCCCAGTGAATGGCTGGATACAGAGCAAAGCCCCAGTCCCTGGACTCTCAGCCTCCCTGACTAATGTGCCTTCTTTTACTCTTTTTTTTTTACCAAATGCAAGTAAGAAAAATGCCCATTCCCAAGGCTCAGTGTGAAGGGTACAAGAATGAACAGAGGGCCCCTCTAGCAGGCTTCCCAAGGAGGGTGCCATTCTGCAGAGGGTAACAGAGGGCGGAAGGCACCTTGACAAAGGAACCCCAGAACCTAAGGACTCACCCTGTGTTCAGTGCTACCTTCACAAAACCTTTACGATTTTTGAGGACGAGGGTAGTGGCTCCCGGGTGGCACAAGAGGGCTTCGGCAGCTCCACCCACCACAATGACCACAGCGTTGCCTGTGCCTCTCTGGGTCAGCAGATAGTTCAAGGCAAACTCACTCACTGGACACACACCTGTAAAACCAGAGTCAAGTGGTAGAATGAACTTGGTGTCTGAGGAGGGGGAGGAGCTCTTCCTATTGGAGACAGTTCCCACATCCTTCTGTCTTTGGCCTCCAGATCCAGGGTTAGCCCTAGCCTGAAAGGGGTCTGGGGTCAGTTGCATGCTTTGGGGATCTGTGCTGCTACAGCAAGGGCTATATAGATTTCCTCTGCCTTCTTCCATTCATAGCCTCCCACCTACAGATCCACACTCTTTAAGCCTACCCTTTCCCTCTCTGCCCAATGAGCTAAAGCCCACTTCCTTTTTGTTGGGGCTAACAGTACAGTGACCCTCCAGGGTTCTCTCCTCTAGAGGTGATCAGGACTAGCTACCTCTCTAAGAGAACCTGCCAAAGGAGAGCCATTGGCTAGGGTTTTTGGAGAGGAGGTGGACCTGGGATCTTACCCAAGCCAGATTGGTGGATGGTGCCCTTTTGTTCAACAATAACCATAGTCTTTCATTACTTCTGCATCTTACTTTTTCCTTTTGATGGTACTAGAGTTTGAACTCAGGGCCTTATGCTTGCTAGGCAGGCACTCTACTACTTGAGCCACACCTCTAGCCCCTGAATCCTATGCCCTTTACTCACCTTCTATTTTCTACTGGGATGGCAGAAATTGTCCCCAAGATCCAGTCATTGAGAAAGACCCCTACTCCAGGGCCATGCCAACTCAGGGGGAAGCAGAAGCAGCTCCTGGGATTCTAGTGGATTTACCTGGCTCCTCTGGATAAATGCATCTTACCTTTTAATGTTTCAATTCGGTTGTTTTCTGGTGTCCAGAAAGATGAATATTCACCCAGAGAGAAGGCCATTTGTCATAGAGCCCTGGCTTGAAGCCTGGCATGGGAGATGTTGTTCTGGATTCTGATGGATGCCTATCCTTTATCCTTTAGCATCTTATACAAGGATGAAGGTATTCCCAGGAGACCAAGACTATATTACTAGCTGGTATGAGAGACTTTAAAATGTCTTTAAGATACCCAGGGATGAGAGCTGCTGTATAAATGACCATCCAAAAGAAGCCAACTGCCATCCCAGAAAAGAGTCTGGCACACCATGCCTGCTTTCCCCTGCGTTTGTGTTTAGTAGTTGGCTTTCACCCTCTGCTTTTCCATTTTGGCTTTGATCCTGAACTCAGTCTTTTGATTCACCTATGAAAGGAATCCTGGTGACTCAGGCATATCTGTAACTTTTCCCTGTTGCCCAACCAAACTCCTCTTCCCAGATCATGGACAGAATCCATGCTTGGCCACATACATACTCCTGATGCTGGGCTTGTGTGCTTGTGCTCTGGACTTTTTTTTTTCTTTTTTTGTCTGTACTGGGGTTTGAACTCAGGGCCTTGCACTTGCTAGGCAGGTGCTCTATTACTTGAACCACACTTACAGCCCTCTGGACTCATTTATTTTTACACACACACACACACACACACACACACACGCACACACACACACATGCACACTGGGTGGACTGAGGTTTGAACTCAAGGCCTTGCACTTGCAAAGCAAGCACTTTACTGTTTGGGCCACACCTTCAGTCCTGGACTCATTTTTTAATGTTTCAATTTAGTCTTCTTCTAATAAGGAGTGACTGTCAGAGCTTATCTGGGTCGGAGCCCTGATTACAGAATGGAATGTTTTATTATACTCACCCACTGACATCACATATTCTCGCACCACGGGGATCCAGAAGACTCCTTCCAAGGTTGCTAAGAAGGGAGTGATGGATGGGAAGAGCTGGGCAAAGCCAGTGGCCTCAGTGGCAAAGTTGATGTAGGCACCATTAGAGAGAATGCCATGGGGGTGGTTGATAATGAGGTAGTTGCGTTCGGGAGAAAGGTCATGGGTCTTCACCAGCTGTCAGAGGAAGACTAAGTCAGAGCATTGGCTAGGCAGAAGGAAAAGAGGATGTGTAGACATAGACCCCAGAAGGTAGCCCCCAAATCCTTGACTATTGGATGCTATCATTGTCATAGGATTACCAGGTGTCATGACACCCCTTGACCTGGTAGTGCCATTGTGGGAAAGGTACTATATATCTGCCTCCCCACGTGCTTATCCATCTTAGGTTTCTGCATTATATCTCTGGGCCTTGACCTTCACAGATGGCCAAAGTAGGAACTCAGTAGTGTGAGAGAGTTGGGCAGCAAGGACCAAGGGAAAGGTTGGCACCCAGAGGAAAAGTAGTCACCTTTATTGGGAAGTAGTTTCGAAAATACTTCCAGAGGGTCCAGTTTCGTACCCAAGCTGAACGCCTACCACCTATGGGTAGAGAAGGGAAGGGAAGAGGAAAGCTGCTTGTGGTCCTCAGGCCACAGGAGCAGCTTCTTTCTCACACCTCAGAGCTGTAAGTACTGTCCTTGAATCCAACCTCCATGACACAGGAAGCCCTTGTTCCTCTGTAGAACCAGAAAGGCCATAGAGAAACATCCCAAGGCTGAGGGCACCTCAGAGACAACCCCTTCATTCTTCCTGGGAAGCCTGGCAGACACCTTTGCCCCCCCCCCGACACCTTCTCTTTGCTTCTCCCCCATCTTTATCTACCTCCTTCTCCCTGTGGCTCTATCCTCGTCACAGAAAGACCACCATTGTGCCCTCCATCTCTTACCTTGATTGTGGGTGTCCCAATCATAGATGAGCCAGGCTAAGGTGAGCACCGCCAGGGACCAGAACTTAGTGAACACCAGTAAGTATGGTAGGACGAGAATGGGAATTCCTCCTGAGGAGACACAACGGGCTCATGCCTTCCTTCAGTTGTGCACAATCTCATAACTGTAATTCCTCCTCTGCTGCTACACTGAAGGAGCAGGGCAAGGCTGGTGCAGGGCCTTTCTCTCCTTCTCCCCTGCACCAAGGCTTTGCCTAGCTCGTCTATGCTCCAAGAACCCCTCTGAGACCTTGGATCTGGTTCCCCTAGTGGCTGAAATCTCAACTGAGGAAATAGCTGAAGCTTGAAGGTGTCAGAGCAGGCCCTCAGCTAGGGTCAAAGGGCAGCACTACTTGACAAGAGAAAGAACAGCAAGCTGGACTGGTGGCTGCTATTCCCCATTCCGGGACCTCAGGAAACTCTTTCTACAAGCTCAGCCCTCCTTTGTTGAACTGTGAAGTCTACCCATTCTGGGACAGGTGGCTTCCCTGCAGTGTACAGGCTGTTTGATGCTGAAAAGAAAACACAGATTAGAAGCTGCTTTACCGGGTTCCATTTTGTCCCCTTCAAAATGTTGCAAAAGTTCAGAAGGGGAAACGTGTATCTCTGTTAGCAAAGGGACACAGTAGGCTGTGAAATGCAAAGGCTACACATCTTACAGCAGTGGGAATTACATTTTTATTTATATTCATTTATTTTTGCCATGCTGGGAATCAAACCCAGGACCTTGGGCATGCTGGACAAGTAACCTACCACTAAGCTATTTCCTTAGTCCTGAATTCCATTTTTAAATCTGCATCCATGAGAAAGAAGGGCTAAATACACACCTCATGAATAAAAAAAAGACCTAAGTCAAAGAATGGCTTCTTTGACCAGGTGCCACATCATGGTGGATGAAAGTTTCAGAGAAGGGGAAGAAACTTAAGAGTTCTCTACTAACAGGTTTATCTCTTGCATCCGGGATATAGATGTAAATAGCAGGAAAAAGACCGAAGGAGCATTGCTTTCAACAGTCATGACAGGGAGTGGAAGAAACCTTAGTGAAGTTTCCCTTCCGGAACTGGCTGTGAAGGCTGTTGAATGCATGCTAATTCGACAGTAAGCAGCAGTGGGAAAAATTTTATGGGAAGCCTGCTTACTACCTGTGACCTTCCTAAAAGGGTGAATTTGTCAGTTAAATTTCAGAAGAAAACTCAGATAAAATTAAATGAGAATCATTAGCAATTAAAGGTAGTCATTTCTTTTATTTTTCTTTTATATTAGTGTATATTAATTGTACAAAGGAGTCTCATTGTAATATTTCCATATGTGCATATAACGAACTTTGATCAAATCCCCCTTTATTACTCTTTCTTATCCCCCCTCAAATATATAATTTCTTTCATATCTTGCTTCAAGTAAATTTCATTGGAATCAGTGTTTACAACAGTGCCCAGCACACAGGAGATGTTCAGTAAATATCTAGACCCACTGAAAAATAAATGTTTTCTCTTTTCAATAGTAGTGAAACAGGAGACTAGTGCTTAGCCAGCATGTAGAATGTTAATTAAATGTGGTGTTATTTTAAAAGTGTAGATGGATTAATTTTTTGTCTTTCATTTTATCTTCATTTATCCACCAGGCCAAAGGACATCCAGTAGCCCTTTCCTGGATAAACGCCATCCCTCTAGTGGAAGTGATTGGAATTGCAGGAGACTTTAAGTGTCTTTGGAGGGCAAGCCTTCAAGATCTAGCCTGTTTGAATGTCACTGGTGTAATGCACAGTGACAAAAGTGAGATTTAAAGAGAAAGAAGAGGCCTGGAGGTGTGGCTCAAGTGGTAGAGTGCAAAGTTCTAAATTCAAACCCCAGCCCCACCAAAGATAGAAGAAACAGAAGAAAAGTTAAAGATCATGGGACGAGGAGCTCCATGACATAAAGCAAGGGTATCGGAGGAAGGAATGGTGGAGCAAAATAATCAGTTGTGTTTATGGATGTGTGATGCTCCTAGATATTATGACCTTGAAACTGAGAGATGGCTCCAACACCAAGGGAGGCAACTAGGAGGGGATTATCAAGAAGGAAGGTCATGTGCATAGACTCTTGATTTCATTTGAACTGAGGATGGCCAAGCCATTTCAATAGATGTGCATTGGCATCTCATTACCGTCCTAATTTTCATTTCCCTGATAGCTAATGATGCCCAACAGCTTTTCGTGTGCGTCTCTGCCTTCTGTGTATCCTCTTTAATGAGGTGTCTGCTCACATCTTTTGTCTACGTTTCAGCTGGATTGTTTTCTTGACTCTGGAGTTCTTTGTACATTTGGATGCAAGTCCTTTGTATGATATGTGATTTGCAAATATTTTCTCCCAGTTTGTGTCTATCTTTTCTTTCTCTTAACAGGATCTTTCTTAATGCAAAAGTCATTAATTCTGGTGAACAATATATTGATTTTTTTTTCCTTTCACAGATTGTACTTTGGATGTCAAATCTTACTCTGCCTAATATCAGGTCATTAAGGTTTTCTCCTATAAGTTTTACAGTTTTCTGTTTGACATTTAGATCTATGACCCATTTCAAGTTAAGCTTTTCCCAAGACTTATGGAGATATAACTGACAAATAAAAATTATATATATTCAAGGTGTATATGATGACTTGATACATGTATATATTGTGTAATGATGACACAATCAAATTAATCAACACATCACTACCATAAATAGTTACCCTTTGACGGGGGGGCAAGTGAGGACACTTAAAATCTATTCTCTAGCTGGGCGCCAGTGGCTCACGCCTATAATCCTAGCTACTCAGGAGGCAGAGATTAGGAGGATCCTGGTTCGAAGCCAGACCCGAGCAAATAGTTCCCAAGACCCTATCTCAAAAAACCTATCACAAGAAAAAGGCTGGTGGAGTGGCTTGAGGTGTAGACCTTGAGTTCAAACCCCAGCACTGCAAAAAAACAAAAAACAAAAAAAACCTACTCTCTTTGGAAATTTCTTATAACCGAAACTTTGAACCTTTTGACAAACATCTCCACATTTTCTCTCTGCCCCAGCTCCTAGAAATCACCATTCTACTCTGCTTCAATTTTCTTTCTCTCTCTCTTTTTTTTTCAGTACTGGGGTTTGAATTCAGGGTTTTGAGCTTGCTAGGCAAGTGCTCTACCATTTGAATCATGCCTCCAGCTCTCAACTTCCTTTTAAGAGACAGGGTCTTTCTGTGTTGCCCAGGCTGGCCTGGAATGCCTGGGCTCAAGTGATCCTCATACCTCAGCCCCCCGATTAGATGAGACTACAGGCATGCATCACTATACCCTGCTAAGTTGACTGTTGTAGGTTCTACATGTGAGATAATACAGTATTTGTCTTTCTGTGTCTGATTTAGTATAATGCCCTCCACATTCCTCCATGTTGTTTTAAATGGCAAGATTTCCTACTTGCTATGGCTGAATAATATTCCTCTCTGTGTATGTGCACGTATGCGTGTATCATATTTTCTTTATCTATTCATCTGTCAGTGGACACTCAGGTGCAGATGCCTCTTTAAGATACTGATTTCATTACCTTTGGACACTGCATTATGACTGTACCATTTTACATTCCCATCAACAGGGTGTAAGGGTTCCTGTTTCTCCACATTCTAACCAATGCTTGGTAGCTCTTGTTTTTTTTGACAATAGCCATTCTAATAAGTATGAGATGATAGCTCACTGTGGTTTTGATTTACATTTCCCTGATAGCCAGTAATATTTTACATCTTTTCATATACTGTTGGCTATTTGTATGTCTTCTTTGGAAAAATGTCTATTCAAATCCTTTGCCCATTTGCGACAATAGTGGGGTCTTTTCTGTTGAGTTGTGTGGGTTCCATATAGATTTTGGAGATTAACCCCTTAGTAGATTTATGGTTTGCAGGTATTTTCTCCTATTCTGTAAGTTGCCTTATCATTTTGTTGAGTATTTCCTTTGCTGTGCAGAAGCTTTTTAATTGGATGTACTCTCACTTATTTATTCTTGTTTTGGTTGCCTGAGCTTTTGTCATAGCTGAAAAAAAATCACTGCCAAGGTCAATGTCAAGGGGATTTCCTCCTGTTTTCTTCTAGGAGTTTCATGGTTTCAGGTCTTATATTTTAACTCTCAAATTCACTTTGCATAAAATTTTGTGCATGGTATAAGCTAAGGATCCAATTTTATTATTTTGTATGTATATGTGCAATTCAACATCATGATTGAATGTTGAAGTTTTTCCAATGATTTTTCCACATTAATTGATGTGATGATGTGCTTTTCTCTCTTAGGTGGTTACTATCAGACTTTATGTTGATTCTCAAATACACTTCAGCTGGGCACTGGTGGCTCACACCTGTAATTTTAGCTACTTGGAAAGCTGAAATCCAGAGGACCGCAGTTCAAAGGAGTCCCAGGCAAATAGTTCACGAGACCCAAAATAACCAGAGAAAAGCAGACAGCAGGTGTGGTTGAAGTAGTAGAGTACCTGCAAAGCGGGCACAAAGCTCTGAGTTCAAACCCCAGTCCCATCAAAAAAAAAAAAAAAAAAGAAAAAGAAAATACTTACACTTGGATTCCTACATAAAGCCCCATTGATTGGGGTGCTTTGCTTCCTCTAATATATCACTGCATTCTATTAATATTTCATTGAGGATTTTACATTTATGTCCATGCGGGTATTGATCTATAGCGTTCTCTCTCTGTGTGTAGTGTTCTCTCTCTCAGGAAATATTTTCTGGACAAGGCATAGAACTGATGATATTTCCTCTTTAAAATGTTGTGTAGAATTTGCTGTTGAAACTGCCTGGACCCAGAGATCTCTTTTTTGGGATGTTTCTAACCTTCTAAAATTTAAGTTAAATTAATAGTTAGACAAGGACCTTAATATCAGACCTGAAACTCTGAAGTTAGTACAGGAAGGAGCAGGAAACACTTTGGAACTAATAGGTATAGGCAAGGACTTCCTCAATAGAACTCCAGCAGCTCAGCAACTAAGAGAAAGGATGGACAAATAGGACTTCATAAAACTAAAAAGCTTCTGCACAACAAAAGAAATGGTCTCTAAACTGAGGAGACCACCCACAGAGTGGGAGAAAATATTCGCCAGCTACACATCAGACAAAGGACTGATAATCAGACTATACAGGGAACTTAAGAAACTAAACTCTTCTAAAATCAATGAACCAATTAAGAAATGGGCAGCTAAACTAAATAGAACTTTTTCAAAAGTTCAAATGGCCAAAAAACACATGAAAAAATGCTCACCATCTCTAGCCATAAAGGAAATGCAAATCAAAACCACACTAAGGTTCCACCTCACCCCTGTTAGAATAGCCATCATCAGAAACACCACCAACAACAGGTGTTGGCGAGGATGTGGGGAATAAGGAACCCTCATACACTGCTGGTGGGAATGCAAGCTAGTGCAACCACTCTGGAAATTAATTTGGAGGCTTCTTAAAAATCTAAACATAGACCTGCCATATGATCCAGCAATCCCACTCCTGGGGGTATACCCAAAGGAATGCAATACAGGTTACTCCAGAGGCACCTGCACAGCAGTGCTATTCACAATAGCCAAGTTATGGAAACAACCAAGATGCCCCACTACTAATAAATGGATCAAGAAAATGTGGTATTTATACACAATGGAATTTTACTCAGCCATGAAGAAGAATGAAATCATTTGCAAGTAAATGGATGGAACTGGAGAACATCATTCTGAGCGAGGTTAGCCAGGCTCAGAAGACCAAAAATCGTATGTTCTCCCTCATATGTGGTCTTTAGATCTAGGGCAAATGCAGCAATGTTGTTGGACTTGGGTCACATGATAAGGGGAGAGCACATGGGAGGTATGAGGATAGGTAGTAAACCCAAAACATGAAAGCGTTTGATGTCTCCACTCCAGAGGAACTAATACAGAAACCTTAAAGTGACAGAGGTCAACATGAGAAGAGGATCAGGAGCCAATGTAAAGATCAGTTAGAGATGAACCAACTTGGGTTGTAACACATTTGTACATGAAAGCAATGCGAGTCAACTCCCTGTATAGCTATTCTTAACTCAACTAGCTTTGTCTTCCTTATTATGCTTATGTCTTCTCTTCAACAAAATTAGAGATGAGGGCAGAACAGGTTCTGCCTGGAAGCGAGGGAGGAAGGGGGGAAAGGGTGCAGGAGGGGGGAAGGGGGGAGAAATGACCCAAACAATGTACGCACATGTGAATAAATGAATAATAAAAAATAAAGAAAGAAAAATAAAATAGTTAGAGACTATTTATTGCATCTTGGGTGAATTTTGGTTGTTTGTGGTTTTTGAAGAGGTCTCCAAATGTAATTGTTAATTTGTCTGTTTTACTTTTCAGCTCTATCAGTCTTTGCTTCATATATTGTGAAGTTCTATTGTATGATGTGTACAAATTTAGAAGAGATGTGACTTCTTGGTGAATTGACCCTGTTGTGTCCCTCTTTGTCACTGGACTTGACTTTCAGAAAACATTTAATTTAAACCAGTACAGCTTCAAACTGCTAACTACTACTTTAAGTTAACTATGTACTAACAGAAGGCAGGGGTATGCTCAGCAGTAGAGCACTTGCCTAGTGTGCACGACGCTCTGGGTTCCATTCCAGCGCCACAGGGAAAAAAAAGATGGTACCACTGGTAGTCTAAGGGGGTCCTTCCTTCAAATCATGTTTTTCCTTTCACTTTCTCACTTACCCCACATGGTAATGCCAGTGTTTGTTGTATACTCATCATGTGAAACTGTTTCACCTGGCAGATTTTATTTGATCATCAAAAAGATCCTATGAGAACAGTAGTCATTCTTGTTTTATGGATGAGGACCCAAGGTTCTAAGAGGTTAAATAGTCCCAAGGCTGCTGACTGATGGGTCACTGGATGGAGAATTAAGGGTTACTCCAGAAACTGTGTCTCCTCTCACTGAGCCTGAATTATTGCTTTCCTATGGTCAGTTACTGATTCCTATCAGCCCTGCCTTCTACGTAGCTTTAAAATGATCCCACTCCCCCTCCTCCATGCTACCACTGGCCCAAGCTATCATTGTATCTCCCCCAGGTGAGCACCAGTGTCTTCTAAAACAGCTCCCTGCTTCCACTTGGGCCATGGTATAGCCAGTGCAATAATGTACGTCTGTCTTTGTCACTCTATAGCATAGAACCAGGAACATGGCTGGTGTGACAAGAGGCATGTTTATGGCTTTGTGATTACTTACTGGATCTCACGAATCTATAAATATAGGAACTTATGAGAAGAAATGGTAATTTAATAATTCAGTAACTAACATGGCTCCTTATGTTTATTCATATGATCAAATCCAGTCTTCTTTTTTATAGGCCAAAATGATTACATTTGAAGTCTGTGTTAATGAATGATATCATTTCCTTCTTTTTTCATGTATCCCTATTTATTTCTGTGGCCAGATTTTACATATGCTTGCAAAATTAGCTATGCTTTCTGAAATTTTCCATGATGAAACAAGTCCAGTCTCTTAACTTAATTTAGAAGGCCCTTTATGTTGGATGTGCTGATACACGGCCTATAATCCCAGCACTGGGAAGGCTGAGGCAGGAGGTTCACAAGTTCTAGGCCATCCTGGGCTTCATAGTGAGACCCTGTCTCAAAAAATGAACAAACGAACGACCACAAAGACCTTTTCTGACCAAGTCCCTGGCTACCAGCTTCTCTGCTTGCCAGGTTCAAGGCTTCCATGCATGCAGTCCTCTTCACCTGGCAGACTCTTGCCTCAGCTCTTTGCCTGGCTAGTTCCTATTCGTCTTTCAGGCCTTAGGATAAATGTTGTAGGTTTGATATTTTGAGGTCATCTTTGACTTCTCTCCTTTTCCAAAAAAATCTCATTTATCCCGCCTCTGTCCTCATTGCTACCTCTGTGCTCCAGACCCCATCTCCTCTCATCTCAGCTGTAGCCTTCGATTTGCCTTTTAGCTGCTCTTCCCCTTCAGTCATTTTTATGCTACAGCCAGACATTTTGAAAAGCGCAAGCACATATGGTGGTTTGCCTTCTCTGAAACCCTCAGTACTTTCCCACTGCTGACAGAATGCATTAGTCAGGCATTCGAGGCTCTCTCTGAACTAGGTCCAAACATCTTCCTGACCTCACATCTCAGTACCAGTACTCATGCCCTTACGCTGTTACCCAGTGGTTCTCAAAATGGGTCTCTGTCCGTACCACTTGAAGGACACTAGACCATCTGAGGTGGCATGCGGATGGAACGCTATTTTAACATAAGTGAATAAAAATAAATTCATGGTAGTGTGATAAAGATTTATGCTTAAATCCATTAATCATCACCAATTCAGAAATTATTCATTTGAAGAAAAACTCTATGTTAAGTAATAATAGCATAGGCAGTACACACAGCTGCAGAATGTAGAAGGCAGGATAAAAACGGCTGAAGTATGGGAACCAGGGCCCATCCACCTTAGTCTACTTCCCATTTTCTCAACTTACCGTGTAATTTCATATCAATATGCCTTTGAGTCGTGCAGTTCTCTCAATTTTGTTTACCCTCTCCTCAACCTTCTGCCTATCAAAATTCCCCCAGCCTTCAAGGCTTAGCTCAAATAACACTTCCTTGATGGTATCTTTGCTAATCTTCTGGGCAGAATTAAGGGTTTCCTCCTCTGCACACTTGCAACACAATACTTGTCCTTCTATTTGTCCCCGTTTGATTTTGCTGGCTTGAGTATTAGTACCTCATATGTATGACCCTCTCCCTGTTAGACATTAAACTTCTTCAAAACAGCCATTAGCATAGGGTCAAGCTCAAGGGGATGGCTCATGATAATTAGTTGCTACACTGAACAGGACAAGGAGAAGTTGGATTTCAAAATTCTCAAGTGGCAGGTGAAAGTTAACAGGAAGAGAACTCACCAATCTCCTTCTTCCAAACAAGGCAAGGGTGTTTGCTCAGGTGGGGCTATAGTAACCACTTGTTTTCATTATAAGCTGAAAACATTTCATTCTCATGAAACATTCTATTTCAGGGCAATGACCTAAATCTGAGGGTTGGCAAGGCCTGCCAAGTCTAGTCAGAAATGAAGAATATGGTTGATTTGTCAAGGAGGAATTTCTGTGGCTTAATGGTTATTTATTGGAACTAAATTAATGATAAATGTAAGGACTCGTAGGAGTCGAAGTTAATTTACTAATTCAACAAACATTGCCTGAGCCTACCTCACAGGAAATTTCTGTGCTGAAAAGTGTTGGGGACCAGAAGGAGGAGGAAGATGAAGAGAGTAAATATGGAACTGATAAAAATAAGGCAGGTGTGGTCCTTGATATTGTGTACAATGAAGCAGCACTGTTTAGCCCTATTAAGGCTTATTTAATTCTCTCAAATTCAAGAGATAATTCGATAATTTAATTAACCTCACTTTACAGATAAAAAAACTGAGGCTCAGAGGGGTCATGTATCTTTAAGCTTTGGAAAAAAGGCAGTAGCATTTCTTGAGTCTCTACTATGTGTCAAGAGTTATTTTAAGCACTTTCGTGAATGAACTCATTAATACACGAGGAGCACAAAGGCTCTGCCTTCCAGAAGACCTAGGCTTTGTGTAGAAGGTAATATTTAACTCTGTATTCCAGAAGGGTAGGATTTTGATGAATGAATTGGTGGAAGAAAGGCCTTTCATGCAGAAGGAAGAGCTCGACCAAAGTTCTGAAGATGGTGGAGTCCAAGGCTTTTGAATGACACCATAACCTGCAAAGTGCAGGTGGCCTGAGGAAGTCATAGAATAAAAGATAGAACTGGGCAGGAAGCTGGGGAGATTGGCCCTGATGCTAAAGTAGTGAGAAATAAGTAGAAGATACTGAGCAGAGGAGTGGTGTGATCTTCCATGTATTTCAGGAAGATGATTTGGGACACGAGGACAAATAGTAGGCCCCTGGGAAGATGGGCAAAGAGGTTCAGTGATTGAGATGAGAGGCAATGGGAATCTGAACAGGCTGCTATTTCTCAAACCAATTGGAAAGATGCCATGGAGGTCAAATTTTCAGTCCAACGCAGTTGATTGGATGTATGGATGATGGAGAGGTACTAGTGAAGGATGTCTTGACAGAGCCTGGGGGAACGCTAGGAATGCATCAAAATCTTAAATTTTTTTGGTGGTATTGGGAATTGAACTTAGGGCCTTGTGCTTTACTCTACCACCCTTTATATTTTCATGTAGTCTGGCATTTTTGCCCAGGGCCAGCCTCAGACTATGGTCCTCCTGTGTAGCTAGGATGACAGGCACGCACCACCACACCTAGCTTATTAATTGAGATGGGATCTCACTAACTTTTTGCCTAGGCTGGGCTTTAACTGCAATCCTCCATATCTCTGATAATCACTTGGGAGGCAGGTAATTTCCAACAACCAGGATTCCTGCAATTCCTAGAATAATCACTAAAAGAACAGGAACAGATGATGACCCTGGAGCTGGCAGTGGCAACGGCTGTGTAACGTTGTGAATGGACTTAGTGCCACTGAGCTTAGACTTAAAATGATTAAAATGATCAATTTGACGCTCTGTATATTTTATCACAATAAAACACTTTTTACCATTCACTTTTATCAGTGTGTGTTATCACCGGTGACACAACGGTGCTGTCATGTGTCCCTAACATTCCCACATCATTCCTCCGGTTCTTCCAAGGCTACTAGAAGTTGGCAAGATTTTGGGGGAGGGGGTATTACTAGGAGGTACTCCTCACCTTCCTGGCCCCTTACATAGCTGGTTGCCTGACACACCCTCTACCCTATCCCTGCCCAGAGACAGTGTCCTTTGAGAGGGGGAGAAAACTTGAGAGCTCTTTTCTGGGAGAAAAATAAGGCCATTTTAAATGAAGAAAGCTACTAAGAGGAGCCATGATAATCTGAGCATTTGTATTCAAGGCATTCTCTCTCTCTTTCTCTCTGTGTCTCTCTCCTGGGATTTGAACCCAGGGCCTCGCATGCTAGGCAAGAACTCTACCACTGAGCTACACCACCCAGCCCACATTTCTTCCTCTTTTGATCTTTTTTCCCTGCTCTCTCTGTCCCTTTTTGCCCTGTCTTTCTGGGATCCAGACTTGGCATTCCTGTGCCCTGACTTTTCTAGCCAATGGCTAGAACTTATCAAAGGGGTCTTTTTGAGGAAGTTAAGATAAAATGCAAAGGAAAGCAAGCCAACAAAAGAAAAACCCTATGAGAGATTAGAAACAAGCCCCTCACCCACCAATCACCTTGTTTTATTGACCCAGCTGAAGTTAAGCCATTGGAATGAAGTCAGCATGATTTGATTTTCATTAGGCTTAGGAAGGCTACATCTCCTGGGGGCCACGGACCCACTCCAGCAGCCTGGTGAAGACTAAGGACCCTTTCTCTGTATAATATTTTTATCTTTTCAATCTTCAATAATGTTTATTCCTTAAACACAACAAGATATTTCCCATCTAACATTCTTTTCATATTTCTTCCTCTGCCTAGAGTGCTTTTCCTTTTTTTTATTTAACATTTTATTAGTATATGATAGTTATACAGGGGATTTCATTGTGACATTTCCATATAGACATCTATTGTACCCTGGTTTGGTTCATCCCCTCTATTTGAATAATATTTTAAAATGTACAAATAAAATACACAAACATACAAAGGAAGCCTGTTATATTAAAATGCACTTATCAAAATATTACCCCAAATGTGATATAGTAACATGTGTTTCTTCATGTCTGCATTAAGTAACCGGATTTAACAGCAGTTACAATAGCTACGGGAATTTTGAAGTAGTCCTGGGCATAAATGAGATTTCGAGGTGCCTGTAACAACTGGAATAGGAAATGCTGATCCCTGCGATGTCAGCTGCTGACAAAGCCCAGCTGCTGCTAATGGATCTGGGGTTTATTGCCCACATTCATCATTGAGGCTGCACTTCAACTGGAGGTGAGTGAAAGTAAAACTATTTCTTTCCATCCAAATTCAAAGGCTCCAAGTTAACCCCAAATTCTTAGTCCACAGCTGCTCAGTTAAGAAGCTCTACACTAAGGGGACATCTGGCCTCCCAAGGATTGGAGCCAGCTATCGCCTACATGTCGCACCCTTCAGAAGGATATTCTTTCTCCTCATGTAATTTCCAAGCTCGCCCTTATAACTGAGTGCCCGAGAAGCCCTGAACTCTGGCTCGGAATAGCATGGTGCTGTCTGCCCAGTTGCCCGACACTCATGACTGCTGTGTTCCAAGTCCACTGAACGACAACTAACCTTTTCACAACATTCCGTCTAATGAGTCACTCAGGGAGCCCTCGGATTTTCCAGAATTCTCTCCCCATAATCTTATGCTAGAAAATCACCTTATACCAACCTAGTAACACCAACTCTGTAAGCCCTGCCCCCAAATATGACTCTCTTCAGCTACTTTAGAGGGACAGCTCCTGAGAAGGTTGTGAAAAATCTTTAAACCAGAAGTCAGCCTTACTCCTGGCCTTCGTGCCCCCAGCCCAGCCCTTCCCATGGAGGGGTACAGGGGACTAACTGGATAATGACATCGGGGCCTGCCTCACATGGGGTTGTGTGGCACTTGCTTGATCCATTCCCATGTGCTCTTTAGCCCTGGGGGTTTACTCACCTAAAAGTATGTAAACTGGAATCCACTGCAACACAGAGAGGGTTTGGAGGCCCTCCTGAAGATCTAGGCGGGAGAAGACCATGCTCACGGGGCTGCTCTGCTATGGCAAGAAGCCCAACGAGGAGCTCTAAGCCGCTTAAGCTGAGTTGATGACAGGTGCCTTACTCTAATCTCTGACTGCCTGGCTGTTTAATGCTGAGGTTTTTGTCAGGCTTGACCAAACCTTTCCCCCAGTTGTCCTACTCCCTGCTCCGCCCCACCTTCCTACACACATCAGACTATGTCATCTCCCCAGTTTATCCTTTCTCTGCGTGTACCCAATTGCAACAAGGCAGCCATGGTCTTGGGGGGGGGTGCTCCAGCTGGTAGAGTAGTGTGGGAGAAGAGTTTAGGCCCAACTAGGACCTTTGCTTCAGAAAAGGAACCTGGTGACCACACTTGTTTTGACCCAGTGGCTACTCTGGCTCCTCCTGCTTTCTGCTGAGAGCCACCAAGCTCACAAGGAGGCTGGTTCAGCATGAATATTAGACTTCTCAGATCCCTCTTTGTGCCTTTGTCCCCAGGGGCTGTGTATCAGCTCCCAGACACTGATGGCAGGGTAGGAGAAATGCTGTACAGAGTAGACCTGGCTCCCAGCACAGGCCTCACTATGCAACTTTTGTGACAATTCCCTTGGGAAATTGCTCTAGCTCTCTGATGCTCTGTCTGAGCATTTGTTGTTGAAAGACAGTGTTGTGAATAGGATCATGGGATTTAGAGCCAGACAAATGGGGTTCAAATCTCAGCTTTGTCACTTACAAGTTGTTGAACATCTATGCCTCAGTTTCCCCATCTGTAAAATGGGAATGATGAGAATGTGTACCTCACAGGGTTGTGTTGAGGATTAAATGAGTGAATGAATGTAGTGTTTAGCACAGGGAGGGCTATACACAGTAGGCCCTATGTGTTTCCTGTTATTCATTTTGTTCAATTCGTGGGCATTGAACAGCTACTGTACTTCAAATGAAGAGGCTTACTTCTGCACACTAGCTTTTGCAAATTAATGACTGTGTCCAGGCCTCAGATATCTGGGTTTATTTTTTCTGTCACTACCTATTGAGTGACTACTGCTTGCCAGGCACTGTTGTTATGTGCCAAGGATTCAATGGGGGAAGAAGACAGATCTGATTCCTGCCTTCAATAAGCGTTAAGTCTAGTGAAGGAGACAAATATTAAAAAAGCATATCACAGGAATGTCTATATACTTAAATTTGGAAAAGGCCAATATTCCCAGTATAAGGCCTTAAATACAGAAGGTGCTCAAAAAAAAAAAAAAAAAAAAAGATCTACTAAATGTTACTAAAACGTTGCTGGGAAAATCAAGCACAAAAGTGGTATCGAGTGTTCCTCAAGTGTAAGAGACGAGTGGGGCCTACACTTGCACTTTCTAGGGAAATAAGCAGCTCTGTCTTGTCCCTGCCCATAGCTGTTCGGCCTCCCAGAGTCCATGGACTCCTGTGATTCTTCAGAGCTGAGTTGAGAGGAACTTTGTGGTATGTTAGGGTGTGCTTTCTTCCCCCACATACCTAGAGGGTCACAAGCCCTTTCTTTCTCCTCGTTCTTATCTGCTCCCTGCCCCTGTGGGGGCACCAGGACTAGCTGGGATTCTTCTCAGGGCTGTTGGCCACTTAGGGCGAGCGGCAATTGGGGGGGTGTTGTATTGGAACACGTCTGCTCAAAATGTGCAGAGGAGGTGGGAGAGAGGTAAGCCAGGAAGCCCTGGATCTTTGAAGGAAAGCAGATGTGGTGGGGCCTGGAGTGCCCATAACAGACAGGACCCACAATGTCAAGAGCTTGGAGGCCCCTACGGGTCAGATCTCTGCTCCCATCTACTTTCAGATGAGTACATGGAAGACATCTAGAAAGGGCTCGAGATCACATGTGGAGCCAGAGGCAGGGCAGGGCCAGATCATTTCCCATCTCTGTCTCGCTAACATCTGGCTCAGGGCCTGGATCATAGAAGGCTTTACTGAAGTAAATGCTGGTGACACCAATGAGGGAGGCCAGGGCTCTTTGTGTCCCAAGCAAGATGGGTGGCAGGCCTTGGCAAAGACCCTGATTGACCACCTTTCCTTCCTAAAATGTGCTGGTCGAGCTGAAGGGCTCTTGAGATAAATGGCCAAGTGGAATATAAACACCTGGGAACATGGGAAGAACAGGAAGAAGAGAAGTAGGTCAACAGAGTAACACTGAACGTCTAGCACTCGTGACTTTCTAATTGCAATTCAACCAAACAACCAACAAGAGCTTGGCTGTCTCAAAGTAAGCGTGAGTGAAGGCGGTTGGCCAAGAAGCACAAAAGGCCTGCTAGTTTCATTTGCAAATGTTTCAGGTAACATGATTTCCACCCTCAAGAAACGGTGTGTGGAGTAAGTGGAAAACCAGACGCCTGCTGTGGGGCACAGAGAAGAGTGAAGCCTTGGCAGCCAGGGACAGTCAGGGGAGCTCTGCACAAGATGGGGCACTCCAGGGAGGAGCCAAGGACGAGGCAGAAAGGGCAATCCAAGAAAGAGAGCGATGAGGTCATCAAAGCAAAAGGAATGGGGAGCTGAGATACGCTTGACCATTATGAAGTTCAAAGAAGCAACAGAAAAACAAGGAAAGGAGGAAGTGGAAGGAAAAGGGCACTGGGGAGTTAAGAAAGGGTGGGAAAGCGAGGGGCAGCACTGAGAAAGAAGCAGCCCCAGGGTTCTTTCTCCTGGATTCCAAGATTCTCCCCCAGCTTGCACAATGACTAATTTCCAGAAAGCTTGGAATAGCAGAAGTTTTGCCATAATTTGTTTTCTTCCAATCTGCTCCCTCAGTCACACCCTTATTTGGTTAGATATGGCACTTTGCACTCAGTTAAGAACATTAATTGAGACCTATTTAATGCCAGGCCCCAGGCTAGGTACCACTGAAGGTATGTGAGGAATCCCTTCATTCAGCACATTTTTATTAGCATATATTAATTGCAGAAAGGGGATTCATTGTGGTATTTCCATATAGGCACTTTGATCAAATTCACTTCCTCTATTACTCATCCTCCATCTAAAATGATTTTAGTGGGTTTCAATATGCTATTTTCATACATAGACATAATGTGCTTTATTTATCCCCCATCATCCTCTCCTTTCCCACCCCCCTACTGTTGGTTCCCCCCAATCACATATTTACATTCACGTGATATATATTCTAAATTCTGCGAATGAGAGAAAAAATGTGATAGCTGTCTTTTTGAACCTAGCTTATTTTGCTTAACGTGATGATCTCCAGTTCCAGCCATTTTTCCTGCATGTGACACAATAATTTCATTCTTCTTTATGGCTGAGTAATATCCCATTGCATATATATGTGTGTGTGTGTGTATACATTCAACCCATTTTTACTGAGGCCTGACATAGAGCAAGTCTGGTATTATACTAGGTATACAATTGCATGTGTGTTGGGCCAGGGGTAGGTAGAGAATGAAGGCAGTGCACACATCAGCACAAGGATGGGGACCACCAGAGAGTTGCAAAGGAAAAGGAGGGAAGGCTAGTAGTTGCGTGGCCGTGGATGGAACACTTTCCTCTTCTGATCTCAGTTTTCTCATCTGGTAAAAGAGACTAATCACATTTATTTGCCGTGAGAATTACCAGTGATGCTTGATCTCCTCAGACAGCCTCCAACTGGGAGCTGGTGGATGGAACTGAGGGCACCAGGGCACCTGCAGTAGTGCATACTGTGGGCTTCTTACAGACTGAGAAGTGGGGAACACGACTTTTCTATGGGGACCCTGCATACACTGAAGCCCGGGGGAGTTGCTGTGGCATGGGGAATAGTTCACTTTGAGGGGAGCTTCAGGGCTGTGCAGGGAAGTGGAAGGGGCAGCTGGACAGTGCTTTTGCTCACAACTCTGTGTCTGGAGGCCAATGGAGCCAGAATATAGTGAAAATAGGCCCCGGAATGGTGGGCCTCAGAGAAGGGGCCTGTGAGGGGGAAGGGCAGATGGGACTTTCAGGATCTTCTAGAAGCACGGACATTGGCTCACGTCTCAGAGCGGGCAACACAGTGGCATTCAGTGCTTTGGTTTGGGCGACAGTGACCAACCATCCCCATTTGCTTGGGACTGATGAGTTGCCCGGGACAAGGAACTCTCAGGGCTAAAACAAAGATCGTGTTGGGCAAAGTGGGACAGTGCTGGTTCATGCTCTTGTCATTGTCTCCTGGTCTGCAGCAGGTGTCACTCCACTGGTCTCCCTTCCTTTGGTCTCCATACTGTTGTTGGAGGGGTCGCTGTCAAAAACCACTTTTACCATCTCACTGGCCTGTTTCAAGCCTCCAAAGCTCCTGTTGTCATGGGGATCGACTTTGAACCCCAGAGCCTGGATCCTGAGCCCTTTCTACACTAGTTTCTGCCCTCTTTAAAAGTCTCACCTCCAGAGCCAGACATGGTGGGCCATGCCTGTAATTTCAGCACCCGGGAGGCTGAGGCAGGAGGATCATGAGCTTGAGGCCAGCCTAAGCTACATAGTTCCAGGCTATTCTGGGCTATGTAACAAGACCCTTTCTGGTAAGAAAATTCTCATTTCCCCTCAATTTCACCCACGTCCCATATAGCCTGTTACCCAATCAGGCCTGATTTGGGCCTTTGCTCAAAACAGTCTCTCTTATCGGTCTGTCACCCATTTTTCAAGGCTCAGTGAAAATGTCATTCCTTGAGACTCTGCTCTCTCTTCTGTGTCCCCAAGGTCCATTGTACATACTTTTGGGACAGCACATACCAAAGAAGTTGCAAGTGTAGACCCCATCTCGACAACCACTAATGTACTATGTTGTGGGCAGGAAAGCTTTCAGCATGACTCAGGATTCAAACAAGAAAGCCTGGGCCAAAGGCCTGTCTCCAGGGGTTCATGTCAGGCCTGGCCACTGGTCTCAATATGCCAAGTAAAGAGATGGGTAGTGGTGAAGGGCAGGAGCACGTTGTGTGAAGGGCAATGTAAGGACTTCAGCCCATCTTTGGGATACTGACATGGGCTTTAGGTTTAAATAGAGAAAGAACTGGGGGCAGGGAAAACACCTGTAATCCTAGCTACTTGGGAGGCTGAACTCAGGAGGATTTCAGTTTGAGGCCAGCCAGGGCAAATAGTTCACAAGACCCCATCTCTAAAATAACCAGAGCAAAATGGAGTAGAGGTGTGGCTCAAGCAAGAGCACCTGCTTTGCAAGCGTAAAACCCTTCAGTCTCACCAAAACAAAACAAAAACAAAACAAAACAAAACAAACAAAAATACCAGTTCCTGTCACAGGTGGTTCAGTTGCTTAGGATTGGTCAAGCAGGACCTGTTACAATAAGAAAGTCATTGTAGCCTGACAGGGGTAGCTTCCTCTTCTGTCACAGGACGCTTATCCATCAGTCCTGTCCTTCAGGATTCCTGCAAGGTGACTGCGTGAGAGAATGGCTCAGAGTAAAGGACACAGATACAAAATGGAGCCAGAGATGTCAAGCTTTTATTCTGCTGTCCCTTTGGACATTTGTAGGCCCAAGAGAGGAGTCAGTAGTTCTCAGCAAAAGCAGCGTCTAAGTGCCTGTTACAAAACATCCCAACATCCATCCCCTCTGGTGATATTCTATCTGTGCAAAAGCAAAAAAGTTTATTTACTTCATTCAACAAAGGAAGAAGCAGTAAAAATCTGGAAGCAAATAAAATGCTCAAAATTTGTGGCTGGTTAAGCAAGCTATTTTATAGCAACATTACAGATTAATCCACAGCATTAAAAGTCGCTAAAATTACTACAAGGCAGTCTGTAATACTATCCACTAAGCTATAAAAGCAGACGACAAAGCAGAGTTGCACTCCGAATGTGCTTGGTGAAAAAGTGCTCTCTTCAGTGAGAGGCTGATCCATTAGCCTGAGTGCGGGGGGAGGAAAGGGGGTAACAACTGCTGCTTTAAGAGGAAGGGATTCTGGGTGTTCTTTTATGTGAAGTTGTTTGAATATGAAAAGAGGCTGGGTTATTGTGAATCTGCCTGATGAAGAAGCATGATTCATGATAGGACTCATTCAGTCAGTAATTCATTCAGCAAACGTTTGAATGCTTGCTTTGTTGGGAGAAAGAAGCCAGATACAAAGCTGAGCTTCTCAGGATGAGCGCTAAGTAGGTGATGGAAACAACAGAAGTCCTGATGGAGTGGGCTGGGGAATGGCATGAATTCGTTTTCAAATGTATGAATTCAAGTTCTGCATTGTTCTCAGAAGAAGTAGTGTAGCACAGGGTAGGATATGGGCTGGGACCCAGGGGAAAAGTCAGGGCTGGTGGTAGCCAGCAAGGCTGGAGGTCAGTCTACAGAGCAGGAAGGAAAGAGAGATTAGGTAAACTAGGCACAGTCAATGCGGCATCTCAGCTGGGGCCTGGGGTAGCAGGGTGGTTCAGCTGTGAGTGTTGCTGAGCGTTGAAAAGCTTCAGAGTCCTGGCAGAACCCCTTCCTCCCAGCCCCTGGCCCCAAGCCCCATGCAGTGGCTGGTTGTCCTCGGAGGCCTGGAAGCTGACGGGGCTTTGATTGGCTTAGGAAGTGTGCAGGAGCCCAGCGAGAGGCTGGGGGGACTTACAGGGTTTCCCTGAGCAGGCAGGCTTGCCGGGGGCGGGCAGGATGCTCCCCTGTAGGTTGAGGGGTGGGGGGGTCCTAGGAAGGGTGGGCTTTTGAAGAACGGTTTCCCCTAGTGAGCAAGTTCCAGACTTGTCTCTGAAGGGCCCACAGACAAAGCTGATGGAATTGTTGCTCAAAACATGGACAGAGAAAGGGGACAGGTTACTTGGAGAGCAGTGTGCCAGCAGAGCGTAGGTTCCCCACCTCCTTACTTCCTGTGTGCTTGTTGCCTCCTGGTGCCACCAACTGAAGGGGCTTTTGGAGTTAGGCTGACCTGGAATCAAGGCCCACTTAGAGCTGACTCACTTCCTTCAGTCTCAGTTTCCTCATGTCTAAATTCAGGCTATGCTGATATCCACCTGAGGCACTTGTGTTCTGAGTGTATATAAGGCTCCTGTTATACAGTAGGTATTCAATGCACAGTAGCTAGTAGTGTCATTGCTGTTACCACACTGGATGAAGCTGGCCTAAGGCAAGGCTCAGTTCTACTCACTTCAAGGGATTTGTTAGAATCTGAAATCTAACACATTTTTTTTTTTCATTTTGGTGGTACTGGGGTTTGAACTCAGGGCCTCATGCTTGCTAGGTAGGCACTCTACCACTTGGGCCACTCTGCCAGCCCTGAAATCTAAGACTTTGTTCAATCTCTTTTCACATACATTTGTCAAAGTTGGCCTGGAATACAGATATGTAAAACCCAGTCCTCAGATTCTTCTGGGCATAATTCTGTCCTTCACTGGTTGTTTTGGCACACAGAGAAAATCATGTTACAAACCTTTTGGCTGCTAGTGGTGAAGGAAGGCAGCTCTAAAATATTGACACTCCCCTTTAAAAATATAACCACCAGTCATCCCAGCACCAGTACTCTGAAGACTGGGACAGAAGCACCACTTGAGCCCAGGGGTTCCAGACCAGCCTGGGCAAGATGAGACCTCGCCTTAAAAAAAAAAAAAACACAATGTCATCATGTGCAAAAAATTAACAATCCCTACTATCATATCAAGGCTGTGCTCAATTTTCCCTCTGTCTCTTAATCTATGGGTCAGGGAGGAAGGAGGTGTGGAGGAAGATTTTATTATATCCTCTCATATATTATTTTGTATATATTTGAGCTTCTAATAGAAAGATAAAAAAAATAAAGCTGTCAAACTCTGAATTGAAAACAAAGGCTCCCTTCTTCTGTTCTCCTAGCCTATCCAGAGTCAACTGCTCTCACTCCCCGCCCTCCCATGGTGCTCTAGAACTGTCCCAAGAGCATTCACCTCTCATTTTCCTGCTCCTCATCTGGCCTGTGAGGTATGTAGGTAGGCAGGTACTGGCTGGGTCGCAGAGGGGCTAAGATGGTGACAAGCTGGGAATAGAGCCCGCATCTCCTTGTTGTGGAGTGTGAATGAGCTGCGCTGGTTAGGATGCACCTTGGCTCAGTGGGCTGAAAGGAATGTGTGGGGAGATGACATGCAGGTGCTGGAGAGCCCTGTTTTGCAAGGAGACCATGCTAACAATCCAGCATTGCCCTAGGGTGTCTGACAGGGACAGGTAGCAATGTGCCTGTTGTGCTGGTAAGGTGACCTGAGGCCCAAAGGAGCACAGAAATACTTTCTGGAGTTCAAATGACACAGACAGCTGGCTTTAGTTTCAAAAGTTTCCCCCTTTTCAGGTTGTTTTAAATGATAGAAGTGAATACTTAGCCAGGCGCTGGTGGCTCACGCCTGTAATCCTAGCTACTCAGGAGGCAGAGATCAGGAGGAAGGATGGTGATTCAAAGCCAGTCTGGGCAAATAGTTTGAGACCCTATCTCAAAAAAATCCATCACACACAAAAAGGCCTCGGAAACTCTGCTTTATTAACCAATTTGGGTTCTGATACATATATACATGGAAACGTCACAAGGAAACTCACTGCGTAGCTATCTCGAACAAACAAAACCACCTTTTTTTAAAAATGGAGAACAAGAAGGTAAAACGGTCCTGTCTGGGGGGTTGGTACCAGTTGGCGGGGGGGGGGGAAATATAAGGAAAGGGTGCAGGAGGGTGAAAGTGGTGGAAATGCTAATGTACTCATGTATGAAAATGGAAAAGTGAGCCCTGCTGGAACTATTCCAGGAATGAGGGGATAGGGGAGAAAGGAGAATGAGGGAGGGGTGAATTCAACTATGATAGTTTGTAATGCACTTTTGTAAATGTCACAATGTACCCCCAGTTCAACAATAATATGATAATAAAAACTTTAAAAAGAGAGGACTCATAGACAGGACTTAGACCCAGGTGAGCTCAACTCCCAGCCCAGCTCCTCCGCTTCCTGGTCATGTGATCTTAGATCATTTCTATTACAGGAACTCTAGCTTCCTCATCTGTACAGTGGACAGTGTTAGCCACATCTGCTGCTTAGCACAGTGCCTGGTATAAAAAGGGGCAATAAAGGTTACTCGAGTGCTAGCTATCACATGAATTGTCATGCACAGTAATAGTAATCACTCCTACCTCATAAGATTGTCATAGGCTAAAAATGAAATAAACATGTGAAAACACCTGCTGAAAGTCAGTACCTAGCACACACGAGTTCCCTTCTCTTGCCTCTTCCAGCTCTGACCACCATGATTCCTAGATTAAAAACACTGTTCTAGTCGGGCGCTGGTGGCTCACGCCTGCAATCCTAGCTACTCAGGAGGCAGAGACCAGGAGGATGGCGGATCAAAACCAGCCTGGGCAAATAGTTCCGTGAGACCCTACCTCGAAAATACCCATCACACACCGAAAAAAGAGCTGGTGGGTGTAGGCCCTGAGTTCAAATCCCAGTACCACAAAAAAAAAGCGAATACTTGGGGGGTCACCCAGAGTGGGCATGACAGATCACTGAGAACTGACATTTTGACTCAGAACCCTAAGCTTTGGGGTTTGAATTCGCTCATTCAGCCCCCTGCCCTGTCTTACTCAAAAGGGTATTGAGAGGAACAACAGGGGAAAGAACAAATCACTGTGTAATAACATTAAAAAAAATACTGTCTCATGCTGGGCATGGTGGTGCATGCTGTAATCCCAGTACTCCAGAGGTTGAGGCAGGAGGACTGTGAATTCGAGGCCAGCCTGGGTTACATAGCGAGACTCTGGGATTGCGGGTGTGCACACCACACCGAGGCACAGAGCGCAAAAGTTTTGACTAAAATGGTACATGCCCTACTTCTTAGCTGTGTGGTTACAGCAAGTCACTGGCTTCACCTCTGAGCCAGTTCCCTCCTCGGGAAAATGAGGAGTTATCTTGCCTGCCAGGTTGTGAGAACGACATAATCAGCATATGGCTAAGTACAGACATGCATGCATACATGTACACATGCATAATGAGCAGCACCAGAAGCATTTTGCAAACTAGGAGGCAGTCGGGTTAACTGTTGAAAGCTCATCATGGCTTCTGAGCTCCTCCCCATTCATCTGGCTCTAGGACCCTGGAAGGCCTGGCTGTGGTGGGAGGAGAGATGGTGGTGCTTTTTTTTGTGTGTTGGCAGTGGGGAGCCAGCACTCCTAGCTGGGAAGAATGGAGGAAGTGGGCTTCTCATCACCTCCCTCTGGCTTCAGCTTTATACCAGCTGAGGGGGCAGGGGTGGGGGAGCTGGCACATCTTCAGTCATCACCAGCTAAGAAGTCATCTTTCGAGTTCCAATGGAGCATAAATGGTGGTTTTAGTGTGGATCTTTTTTGTTTTTTGGCTGTACTAGGGTTTGAACTCTGGATCTCATGCTTGCTAGGCAGGTGCTCTACCACTTGAGCCACTCCTCCAGCCCCTTAGTGTGGAATTTTCAAGGTGCCCCCACTCAGAAGCAGCTTTAAGACACTTAAGTCAAGCAGCAGTACTGGGAAGTTCTCAGAGTGACCAAATCATAGCATAGCATAGTGCTGGGATTACATTTGTGTACCACCACACCGGGTTATGGAAGCTCAATCTTTAAATGGAGCTGGTCGGTTTTAGACATGAACTGAGGATGGGTTTCTAGAGGCAGCCTGGCAACAACTGGAGAGCTGAAAACAGTTTGCTTGCAACTCTGTAGGGAGTTTAATCTGCTCTACCATTTTCAGAAGTTTGTGAGTGAGGGTGAGATGAGCCCCTTATTAAGCAGTATACGAATGTATTATTGGCAATCTTCTTGCTGTCACCACCCACGAAACCACCTCCTCCTCATCACCTGACAACCCTCTACTTCCCACCCTGTAAACAAGTGGCAATGGGAATGGAGTCTCTGCACAGCCCTCTCCTCAGCTAGCCCACAGGAGCTGGAATTAGGAGGGTTGAGTCATCGTCCTCTTAAAAGGAAACCCAAGTGTACCAAAGTCACAGAACAAAAGGATGTTTTCTATTCGGATCATTTGTTTCAACACATGGCTGCCTTTATAGGATTTCAACCCGAGAGCTGAGGACAGGCTTCCCTACTCCAGAATGGCGATACTCTGTGTTGTCAGTGCTGCCCCGCTCCTCCACACCCAGCTACCAGCAGGATTGTGGGCACCTCACTAAGTAGCCAAACAAGCATGGCACATTCCCTGGGCAACCAATTCCCACTGTGTCACATACGGCACAGCGTAGGCAAGGTGGTCCATTGGAGAGCTGAGTAAAAGGGGGAACTCTCAGAGCATCTTTTCCAGAGCAGAGTGCTCATTTCTCCTGGCCAAGGCAAGGAGGATAAGGCAGGTAGGATTGGGGAACAGACTCCAACCCTTTAGGTTCCCTTCAGCTGCAGCTCTAAGTCCTGGAACCAGTGATGTGTGTGACAGGGAGGCCTGGCTTTTGGATCGCCTCCCCACCCCCCACCGTAGTGTTAGGTCATTCTGCCATGCCCAGGAGGAAGGAGAAAGTCTGGGCAGCTCGGATGCTGGGTAATTCCCTGTCCAGAACCAAGACACGATGACTGGGATCTTTCCATAAGCTCGGAGACCCACAGCTAAAACCCCTTGGCTCCTCACAAAAGCAGCAGCTGACACTCATGTATGCACAGGCTCACATAATAGAAGGTACTTTATTATTGTTTAAAGAGAATTCATACAGCCACTGATTATAAAGAGCCATTTCTACTGAGAAATGTCCACTTAAGAAATCAGAATACACCATGATGAGAATAATGCCAAAACAAGATCACTAGTTGTGATCTAGGGTACAAATACATATTAATTGTTTGACATGTTACTGAACGCAAAGCAACATTCAGCATCTTTGCCTTCATTGCACACTGCTGAAGCAGGAGCTAGGGAGGGAAGACCGCCGGTTGGTTCATCTCTCCTTGGCAGGGAAGCTGAGCACGTGTTATCCTGTTGTTCTGTGGTGTGAAGGGAAGATTAACCCATGTTCTGTCGGTTGCCATAGCCCCTAGGATGGGTGTCCTTCCAGTCATCCCACTCCCGCATTCTGTGGAGTGTTTTCTCGTTGTCCTCTTCCTCCTTTTCTTCTTGATCTTCCTGTTGCTGAGCTGCGCTTCTGAGCTCTACTAAAGTGGGAAAATGAGGGGGGCGGTGAGAAGATGAGGGGATGTTGCTTATTAGCAATGCCACAGACTTCAGCTCTGCTCTGAACACAACCACAGGTGCTGTCTGCTCTGGGCACCCAGACATGGGGTGAGTATGTCTATAACTTAATGTATTATGTGCTAAATAAGAATAGCATGAAAGGATGCTCTGAGTGCTTTCCAGAGAAGCCAAAAGCAAAAAAGGTGCCCCCCACCACAATGCGTTCTACTTTGGAAAAGAATTCCTGCAAAAATGGCCAACAACTCCTGCACCCAAAACAAAATTACCACTCCCAATAACAATAAATACTCCAGCAATCCAAAACTACCAAAGTAAAAGATATTTATGATCTGTGAATTGTCAGGGAGGTGACTTTTCTTCCTCCATTCATTTCCTTTATTATACCTATGCTATTTTTGTTGCGTGTTTTAAAAAATAAAAATCATAGGGCCCTTGGACCCACCAAAAAGAATGCTCATTTTTTGGGTGTTTTTTGGCAGTACTGGGGTTTGAACTCAGAGCCTCATGTTTGTGAGGCAGGCACTTTACCACTTGAGCTACTCACCCAGCCCTTGTGTTGGGTAATTTTTTTTTTTTTAACTTTTCATGACTTTATTCATCAGTTTGGACCACCTGAGGTCATGTGGCTCCAGTCTTCTCATTGTGGAGAGTTGAATCTCTAACTTCTTGGATTATTGCAATAAGGAGGAAACACCACATAAGGCAATGCCAAAAAGCCTAAATCATTATGTTTTCTTTTTTCTTTTGTTAAAACAGCTTTTTTTTTAAATTCATATGTGCATACAAGGCTTGGTTCATTTCTGCCCCCTGCCCCCACCCCGTGTTGGGTAATTTTGAGATAGGGTCTCTTGAACTATTTGCTTCGAACTGCGATCCCCCTGACCTCTGCCTCCTGAGTAACTAGGATTACAGGTGCGAGCCACGGGCACCTGGCCTATGTGTTGTCTTGTATGTGTTTGGAACAGGTTCTGAGGTCCAAATGGCACTTACTATGCAGTGTATACACAAAAGCAATTAATCACTGCTCAATCTCTCTGCATTAATGTTTTCTTATGGGGTAACGCAGAGCTTTCCCAGCTACCCTGAGTTTGCTCTGAAGAATGTTCACATTACTCTGATGAAAATGAAATTTGTGGGAATCTTATCTCTTTTAACAGCTAAGGAGTCTCAGGTTCTTTTCTTCTTTTAAAATAAAAGACACTACAAGTCACACAAATTTATAATATATACATATAAAAAACAAGTTTTGTGTGAGGTCTTACAGCCTCCACTTAGATCAAGAAATAGATCTTCTGTAGCCTTCCCAAAAGTTTCTCCATGCGCATCATACAAGCCCTCCCCCAGCAATGCAGTGTCACTGCACATTTTTCACCATAGTACCTTCTTAGTTTCTTTATGACAGCTTTATTATCTAAGTGTGCACCCCTAGATACCATAGTTCCATAGTTGTCCATTTGTACTACATTCACTTTTTTACTTGACAATTTGTACTACAGGGTTGTGCAACCATCACCACATCCAATTAAAAAATTCTATCTCCAAGCGTCAGTGGCTCACAGCTGTAATTCTAGATACTCAGGAGGCAGAGGTCAGGAGGATCAGGGTTCGAGGCCAGCCTGGGAAAATCATTTGAGAGACTCTATCTTGAAAGAAACATCACAAGAAAGGGCTGGCGGAGTGACTCAAGTGGTAGACTGCCTGCCTAGCAAGCATAATACCCTGAGTTCAAACTCCAGTACTGCCCCCCCCCAGAAAAAATTCTATCATCCTCAAAAGTTGCCTGGTACCCATTCACAGTTAATTCTCATTCTTTCCCTTCCCCCAAGCCTGGAACCACTAAGGGACTTTCTGGCACTATAGATTTGCCTATTCTGGACATTTCATATAAACAGACTGTGGTTATTTGTATCTGAAGTCTTTCATTTAGCACAGTGTTTTTGATATTAGTAGTGCCTCCTTCAAATATTTTGATGTCTTTTTTAATTTTCAGGTTCCCCTTCTATCTTCTCTTTCCTTTCACATTACCTGTTAAAGAAGCTGGGCCACTTGACCTGCTGCATTTTCCAAGGCCTAGATTTGACACCCTGATGATTGTACCCTCATGATGCAGACTAGCATGCTCTACATTTCCTAAAGATTGGCACTGGATGCAGAGGCTTGATTTGACCCAGTTTTGTTTTGTTTTTCTGTACTGAGGGGTTTGAACTTAGGGCCTTGTGCTTGCTAGGCAGGTGTACCGCCACTTAAGCCATGCTCCCAGTCCTTTGTTTTTTATTTTTCAAAGAGGGTCTTGCATTTTTGCCCAGGCCAGGCTGGACTATGATCCTCCTATTCACACCTCCCATATGGCTGGGATGACAGGTGCACACCATGGCTATCTTACTGGCTGAGATGAGGGTCCTACTAACTTTTTGCCCAGGCTAGCCTCAAACCTCAATCTTTCAGATCTCTATCTACTGAGTAGCTGGTATTATAGGCGTGACCCATTGCACCTGACTTGACTCAGGCTTTTTGTCTGTCTTTATTTTTGCTTTGGAGACAGGGTCTCACTATGTAGTCCAGGCTGTCCTTGAACTTGTGATCCTCCTGAATCAGTCTTCTAAGTTTTTTAATCATAAAATTTAACTCATATTAACCATAACAATTAATGGGTTACATCCACCCTCTAGACTACCCTTTCTTGACCGCCCCCCCTCCTCCCTTCCCAGGTCCCATACTGACTCAGTCTGATGCCTTTGAGATAATTACAGTTGGTGCTGTGTTCCTTATCAGGGGGCACATAATACCTGTATCTCATATCTTGTAACTGCTATGGTTTGGATCTTATCTGTCCCCCAAGGGCTCAGGTGCTGAAGGCTTGGTGGCCAGCCTGTGGTGCTACTGGGAGGTGGTGGAACCTTTAGGATATAGAACCTAGTGAGAGCTTCAGGTCATTGGGGGCAGGCCCTTGAGAGGGCAGTGGAACACTGGCCCCTTTCCCTCTGCTTCCTGGTTGCCATGAGGTGAGCGGCTTTGCTCCATCATACCCTCTCCACCATGATGCTCCCTGACAGGCCCAAGGCAATGGGGCAAAGTGACCATGAACTGAAACCTATGAAACCATGAACCAAAGCAAATCTTCCTTTTAAGCTCATTATCTCAGGTAAATTTTGTCCCAGTGACAGAAAGCTAACACAGTGGTCTTGGCAGCTGTTGATGCTCAATGCCCAGACCCTTCATTTATTGGTGGGTTCAAAAAGGCGATACTCCCAATTTTAACATTTTGTTTTTACTAATCATAGTATCTGTAGAAAGTGAGGCTTCCCCTCATCTATTATTATTTAGTTACCCAACAGGAAAGATAAGGACTTGATCCTTTCATTTGTCACTTCCTGAGGAAGTAAATGGGTTCTCTACCATCCTCTGAAGTTGAACAATTTCAGGATCTTCATCACCTGAGTGTTTCCTGTGCAATTTTTGTAGGAGACATTTGTCTCTTCTCCCTCACTTACTTATTTTTGCAATCACTTGTTTCTATCAGTATGGACTCATGTGTATTTATTTTATTACTTGTATTATAATCCAATATGGTTATTTTCCTGCTCAAATTCTTGCAGATTTGGCCAATGAGATGCTTTCAGCTGGCTTTGTGTTCCTTTAACCCTAATTATTATATATACATAGTGTGTTATGCTTGCTAGTCAGGTGCTCTACCACTTAAGCCACTCCTCCAGCCCTTTCTTCGTGTTTTGGGTATTTTCAAGATAGGGTCCCCATGAACTATTTGTCCCCTTTAAATAATTTTGTGTGGAATGTGACCTTGATAATTTTTTTACAACTTTGAGATATACTTTACATATTATAAAACTCATCCACTTAAAGTGTATAGTTTAGGTTTTTTTTAGTATTTTCAGAGATGTGCAACCATTACCACAATCTGTTGTTTGTATTTATGTGAAATAAGCTTCCAGAACTTTTAGAAAACGTGTCGTCCAGGGTGGCTTTTCTAACTTCCCTGAGGCTCCATTTCTGTTTTTACACAGGTGAAAGAAAACAGGGCGATTTGCTTTTGCTCAAGTTCCTGGTTCTGGCTTTCCCCCCTACTCTTACCTACCCTGCTCTTTCTTCCTTCTCCCTTGTTCCTGCCCTGCTTAATTTCCATTCTACTCTCAGCACTTCTCTGCAGTGTGGGACCTTGTTCCAGGACACCTGATAGATTAATTTCAAGAGTTCACTGAGGACAAGAGTGCTCTGTTCTCTTCAGACCTAACCACGGGTCTCTGATACTTACTCCCTTGACTTTTATTAAAGGACAAAACCCCTTCCAGTTTCAAGCACTGTTCTGAAATTGGACTTGCCAGCTTTTAGTGGATACACTATTTTAGAATTCTCCTGTTGTCAGATCTTTCAGCCAGTCAAGTCCTGCTTTCTCCTACCTATGTGCCAATACCCTGTTGATACCACGGCTATGGGTGATTTGCCCTCAGATGTTTTTATTTTATGGTTTGTGGGGATAAACTTACATATTTTCAATGTAAATATTATTCATGTCTTTGTGTTTTTTATTGAAGCATAAATACATGCAGAAAAGTACAGAAATGTAAGTGGAGCTCAATGAATCCTCGCATACTGAGCACATCCATGTAATCAGTATCCACATTAAGATACAAAATACTATGAACTCCTCAGAAGCTGCCAAGTCCAATTCTATCCACAACTCCCCAGTAAGGGCAAATACCACACTGGCTTTTAATGGGCAAGTACAAGTTTCACCTGTGTTTTGAACTTTACAGGAATGGAATCATACAGTACATATGAAATCTGGCTTTTTCATTCATGATTAGGTTTGTAAGATTCAGCTAGATTTGTTATTTATAGCTAAAGTTAGTTTAAGCCTGTTGCTACATAGTAAGTAGCCCATTATGTGAATAAACCAAAATTTATTTATCCGTTCTTGTATTTATCAGCTTTTAGGAATTCTTTGCATATTGTGGATAATAGTCTCTTGTTAGATGTCTTTAACAAATATTTTTTCTCAGTCTATTGCTTGTCTTATTCTTCTGATGCAGTTTTTTGTTTTTTGGCAGTACTGATGTTTGAACTCAGGGCCTCGCGCTTGCTAGGCAGGAGCTCTACCACTTGAGTCACTCTGTCAACCCTTTTTGTGTAGGTTATTTTTCAAGATAGGGTCTCATGAACTATTTGCCAGGGCTGGCTTTGAACCATGATCTTCCTGACCTCTGCCTCCTGAGTAGCTAGGATTACAGGCATCAGCCACTGGTGCCTGGCCTGATGCATTATTATTTTTTAAGTGGTTGCTCTAAGAAATACAAAATTCATCTCCAGCTTCCTACTCTACCTGTAGTTAATATTACATCACATGGTAGGCAGCCTCAAAGATGGTGCTCAATAACCCTAGCCTTCTAGTATTCATACTTTTATGCAGTCCACTCCCACACCATGTTAGGGTTGGTCTACGTGACCAATAGAATATGGCAGAAGTCATAGAATGTCACTTCTAACATTAAGTTATAAAAGATACTGAGACTTTTGATATTGGTTCATACTCTCAGACCATTCATTCTGAGGAAAGGAAGCTATTCCGTTATGGGCAATTATAAAAAAAAAAAACTTGATTTTATTTTCTCCCTTCGACCATAATAATATGATACCCAAACTTGGTTTTAACTGGCAGGTCTGTAAACACAGGCTTATCCATGCTGCTTACAGGCGAGGCAAACGCTGCTTCTTGAAATGGTCCCACCATGGACCCTCTGGTCATCCAACCCAAGTTACATCCTTGCCTGGTTTTATCTTCACTATATTGTATGGTTACTTCATTGAGTCTTATTCCAGACTTTAACTTTACTGCATTGCCACCACCTCTGGGACCCTGAGCCTTCTTGTCAGCACTGTCACTCCAGAGGCTACACCTCCTTCCTCCCCCTCAATCTTTTTCCAGAACCACTTTTTCTTTTGGGCAGCTTCTTCTAAACTTGCTATTAAACTCTCAACTCTGTGGGCAACTTTTGAGAAACCCACATGGAGAGGCCTCATGCCATCAGCCATATCAATGAGCTTAGCAGCAGATCCTCCAGCCCCAGTCAAGCTTCCAGAAGACTGCAGTTCCAGCTGAGAACAACCTTATGAGAGACCCTTAGCCAGAACCACCCAGTTGTTACTGGAATCTTCACCCTTAGGAACTATGTGGGTGCTGGGTGTGGTGGTACATGCCTGTAATCCCAGCACTCAGGAGGTGGAAGCAGGAGGATCAAGAGTTCAAGGTCAGCCTGGGCTACATAGTGAGACTCTGTCTCAAAAACCCAAAGGGTGGGGATGTACCTCAGTGGTAGACTACTTATCTAGCATACATCAATCCCCAGAACTTAAAAAAACAACTATGTGACACAATAAATGCATATTAATATTTTACTTTTGTAGTATTGGGGTTTGAAGTCAGGGTTTTCCACTTGCTAGGCAGGCACTCTACCACAAGCCATGCCCCTGGCCCAAATGCTTATTACTTTAAACTGCTAAGTCTTAGAGTAATTTGTTATACAGCAATAGTTAGCATGTACTACTTCATATAAAACCAAAGAATCTCACAAATAGTTCTATTTCCTTTTTGTTATAGCGGCCATATGTAATGTATCTATTACATTAGAAACCCCACTGTAAAAAACTCATAGTTTTTAAAAATCAGGTGTGTGTAGGGAGAGATAGTGCTGTATAATTCCCATTTCTACTGTTTTTCACTTCTGCTTGAATATCCAAGTTTCTATCTGGTATTAGTCCCATTAGCCTAAACAACTTCCTTTGGCATTTTTCTAATGTCAGTTTTCTGGTGAAGAATTATTTCAGTTTTAGTGTCCTAATTTCACCTTCATTTTTATGGATATTTTCACTGGATATAAAATCATGGGTTGACAGTTTCCCACGCCTCAGCACATTAAAGGTGCCCCACTATTTCTGATTCCCACTGTTTCTAAGTCAACAGTTCATATCACTGTTCTCTTACAGAGAATGTATAGTTTATCTCTGTCTGCCTGCAAAATTTTCTCTTTCTTCAGTTTTCAGCAGTTTGACCACAATGTGCCTATGTGTAGTTTTCTTTGCATTTAACCTGCCTGGGGCTCACTAAGATTTCTTTCTTTCTTTTTTTTGCAGTGTTGAGGATGGAATGCAGGGCCTTATGCATGCCAGGCAAGCCCAATACCACCGAGCTATGTCCCCAGTGCCGAGATTTCAGAATCTGTAAATGTGTTTCATAGATATGGGGTAATTTTCAGCCACTATTTATTTCCTCAAATATTTTTTTCTGCCCTCTTTTCCCTCTTTCTCCTCTCCTGGGATTCTAATTATATGTAGAGTAGATCTTTTTATATTGTTCCACAAGTCACCGAGGTGCTATTTAATTTTTTCTAATCTTTCCTGAGGAGCTAATTTTTATTGATCTTCAAGTTAACTGACACTTTCTCTGTCATTGCCAAGCTGCTATTAAGTTCAATCAATAATTTTTAAATTTAAGATATTGTATTTTGTATATAGTTTCTATTTCTCTCTGGAGATTTCTTATCTTTTATTATAAGCATATTCTCTTCTTGGTTCTTGAGCATAGAAACAATAGTTATTTTATAGTCCTTGTCTGCTAATTCCAGCATCTGAGTTACTTTGAGTGATTACTTATCCTCTGGAATATGAGTCACATTTTCCTGGATTTTCTTCCATGTGTACTAGCTTAGGACTGAATTCTAGACATTAAGAATAGTATATAGGTGGTCCCTGACTTATGATAGTTTGACTTACGACTTTTTGAAAAAAAAAAAAGTGAAAAGTGATACATACACATTTAGTAAAAATTGTATTTTGAATTTTAAATTTCAATCTTCATCCAGGCTAGCAATATATAGTATGATTCTCTTAATGGTGTCTAATGACAGCCACACAATCATGAGGGTAAACAACCCATCCTCTACAGTGTGCTGTGTTGCTAAGCTGTGATGCTTGGCAGGTTAGTTGTATTAAGTGAACTTTTGACTTAGGATGTTTTAAATTTATGATGGTTTACTGGGATGTAACCCTGTCCTTAGTCGAGGAGCATTTGTATTGTGGAGATTTGTGAATTGTTTCTTTCCTCTAAAGAGTACTGATTTCTCATTTTAAAAAGTGATTAAATTGTCTAGAGGCAAAAAGCCAAATGCTATCTCCTTTGTATTGAGACACAGTTGGATTCTCCATTCAGTAATTTTAGCCTTACTTAGGGTACCTGGACTCCATTTGGTACACAAAGAGCTTAGGAGTCAGCCAGATTTTAGCAAGGTTTATATATAGAAATAGGGCTCCTCCCGGGTAGTTCCTACTTTCTGGGATATTCTCCTTCACTTTTCAGTTGCTATGGTCACCCTGAAGTCAGTTCTCTCATCCCTCAACCAGTAAGATTGTCAGTTTCTATCCAAGTTTTAGCTATTCCGAATCACAGAAACTACAGCCAGCCCTCATGTAAAAAGCTATTAAACAAACAAAAAAAGGACACCTTTCCAAATATCCTCTCTTCTCTTTTCTGTGCAATTGAAAACAGCACTGGAACTGGGAATCTGAAGGGCTTGAATTTAAATCCCAGCCAGGCTACCGACTAACTATAGTATGGTAAGTCCATTTTCAGAGACTACATCCTCACCTTAAAAGGAGAATAAGAATGTCACCTTCATGGGGTTATTAAGAGAGTCAAATGAGATAAGAAAACTGAGGCTCAGAGAGGCTGGGGCTAGATGATGTTCCATCTGTTAAGTGGCAGGAGGTAGACTGATCACCCCAGCCTATTCATGCTTTTTCTGTTATACCATATTTCTTTCCTCTTTCTGATGTCCACCCTCTCCATCTTTCCCTTCCAATGACACATCTGAGTATCTACTATCATCCAATTAACCGAGTCAGGCACCAAGAATACAGTAAGTCAAAGTACCTGATCTTAAGAATTCCAATACAAATCTATCCTAAATGCCTGCTTTTGGTCGCTCTCTAGTGCTTTTGGGTAGGTAGATATATATTGTTCACTTTGTAATTGTTATCTGTATGAAGACTTGACCTGTTACAATCTCTACAATTACGAGAAGTGGAACTGCTGTCCGTGGATTTTTGGTTTTGTTACCTGGCTGCTGTTTTTATGTCATATTCGGATTCAAAAACTATGTTGCTACTATCCCCTTTCTCCCAATATCATCTGCTATTTATTTTAATGATAAAAAATAATGTTGCCTAGAAATTTTTTTGGCCTAGAATCTTTCTTCTTTTTCTGTTTTTATTTTGTGGAACTGGGGTTTGAACTTAGGGCCTCATGCTTGCTAGGCAGGCACTCTACCACTTGAGCCACACTCCCAGTCATGCCTAGAATCTGTTACTTAGAATCTTTGCCCAGACTACTTCTGTTCCTAAAGGGCAATAATATTTGGTCAGAATTTAATTGTGTAGCAAGCGCAAAGCCAAGTTTAAACCCTAGTACTGCCCCCGCCCCCCAAAAGGAAGAATTTTATCACAAAAGAGTAAGAAACAATTAGTACAACTATTTTCCTCTCATACCTGACAATGGCTTGGCAATTCCCTGATCAGGTAATGCTCCGTATTTCCGATGCTGCTCATACCAGTCACTCACTGTCATAGTTGCCAGACTTGGATAACCAGCTCCAAATACTCTGGAAAAATCACATTGCATTTAGAAAACGAAACAAAAAATAGTCACAGACTTCTTCACTTTTATGCTGAGGCCTGTATGTTTCAGCTCATTCCCTACCCACTTCTGCAGAGTTGTGCAAATTCTGTGAAGATGAATAAAAGCAGACATCTAGGAAGGAGCATAAAGTCAAGACTTTCATGAGAAGATAAATAGCCCAGGATCATGTTTAAACGCAATACCAAAGCCAGTGCCCCCCAAAGCAGTGGTGACAATGTTGTGTGGGCATTCATAGTTGGTGGCTCTGAAAGGTACAGAGCAGACTCTCTGGACACCCTATGTACTCAAAATTAAATCATAAATAAGTACGTCATTTTGAGAACTGAAGCTGGAGAAAGAAGAGTGACCATCAGGGAGAAAAGTTTTAAAGTATTCAATTCTTCATTAGATTCTTTCTTTCTCTTCCTATTTTATTTGTTTCTTTGTTTTTAAGCTTAATGTGAAGGAAATGTCTGAGAAGGAGAGACATCGATAAAGCATCAGGAGAACTAAACCCCTTTGATGGAAGGACAGCCTTCATAAGTGAAGTCATGTCTTTGTAAAAATGCCCATTCTGTGCTACCTATGCAATGCCATGGAACCATAAAAACAGGGGCTGCAAAGGCAAACCACTTTTCTAGTAATACTTACTTGGCTTGGGCCTTGTTCCGAGTGAGTATGAAGGGTTTCATTGGTGGCTTCTCATGAAGAGATGGGTGAGAAGTTGATGCCTTAAAAAAAAAAGAATGTAATTTCAGAGGTTCATTTGCCATTTTACCCACCCTGCCACACAGGCTCTCGAGTCTTCTGGTGCTAGAAAATCTCTGGATTAAAAATTCATTCTCTTTCTATTTATCAGTCTTTAAGACATAGTTTTCTTGAGGAGTCTAGTGATACCTTGCTAAAAAGAGAGAAAGAAAGTGCTTCAGGAATCTTTTTACCACAGGAAAAAATTACTTGGCTTTAAAGTAGCCCCTTCAAAAAATGAGATTCTACTCCCCACTTCCATGATCCATGGATTTCTTCAGCTGAATTTGAAGCCCTTTTCTTCAGCCTGGCCTTTGGATGAAAAGTGGAATTATTAAGACCCTTATTCTAAAATCCTTTCCAATGTAATTATGCTATTGTCAAGAACCCAGAGAGTGTTTTAGCAATGGATAGTCCTAGATACCAGGAGAAGGGCATGCTAGTGGTTTTCATATAAAGGCATACAGAAATGTTAAGGAACCATGACTTTCTAGGGGCATGCTGAAACAAAGTATGGCTGAAGTGGACTGGAGGTGTGGCTCAAGTGCTGTTTTGCAAGCACAAAGCCCTGAATTCAAATCCATTCCTAGCAAATAACAAACAAACAAAAGTATGGTTAAAGAAAAGGTACTCACTTGGTTCTAGCTCCAATACTTCTACAGCCCAGCTCAATACCATGTTAGAGATCATTTTTAAAAACCACCAAAGAGCCAGGTGCTGGTGGCTCACACCTGTAATCATAGTGGCAAAGATCAGGAGGATCTTGGTTCGAAGCCAGCCTGGGCAAATAGTTTGTGAGACCCTATCTTGAAAATACCTATCACAAAAAAAGGGCTAGTGGAGTGGCTCAAGGTGTAGGCCCTGAGTTTAAGCCCCAGTACCACACATACACACACACCCTAAAGAAGGGATAGGTAAAATAAATTAAACTTGGCTGGGGATGTGGCTCAAGTAGTAAAGCGCCCGCCTAGCAAGCACAAGGCCTTACCTCAAATCCCAGTACCAGGAGGGTGGGGGTAGGGGTGGGAGTGGGGGTGAGGTGGATAGGGCAGGACCCAGAAGGGCCTAGCCTCAAAATGCTGGAAAACCACTCATCTAGATATGTTCAAGGAGCCTTATAGCCTTAGAATCTAACCTTTCATTCTTTGATCCTTTTAACATGAAGAACTATGTTGATGTTATCCTTAGGTAAGAGCTTCTGGGCTAATTAGTACAAATCGAATTAAAAGACGGTTTCTCTGAGGACTTAAATAAATGCCTGTGACCAGCTGATATATTCAACTTGATTCATGTCATAGCCTGTATCAAACAGCAAGTGGCAGCAAAGCTTATTCTTTTGAAAAAGCTCTAAAACAGGGTTATGATCTTCAAAGACAGCCAAAGCTGTGTTCTATCAGGCTTTCTTTTCCAGTATTCGAGGCATTCTGTGCATGGAGATGACCCTGCTGTGGGGCCTCCCACACAGGTGATCGAAAGGTATGAGAGTGTACTGCTGTGTAAAGTTAAATTCTAATTCCTCCCCCAACCTAAACACATTCCCTGGTCTTTTGTTTCCTTGGCCTTGTTTTACTGTTTTCTCTCTCCCCTCTCCAGTTCCATTTTTCTCATCCATTCTCATCCCACTCCTTTCCCTTTATTGTAATCAAGCCAATTTTAAAGGCCTCCCTCCTTCCCTAAGCCTAGCACCCGCAACTTCCCATAGCCAAAACCAATTTTAACTTCAGAGAAGTCTCTGTCTTCCAGGATATATCACAAAATCACAACCAGAAGTGTGTTACAGATTAGAAAGCATGGGGGAAATGCTGCAATAAGCTAAAGAGAAAGCCACCCTAGTGAACTTTCTCCACTCATCCTAATGAGAACAATGACTTTATGGAGACTTACAAGGATTTTAATTTGATCACTCTCCTGCAGAATATTTGAATTTTTTTTTTTTGTGGTACTGGAGTTTGAACTCAGGGCTTACACCTTGAGCCACTCCATCAGCCCTTTTTTGCGATGGGTTTTTTTTTTTTTTTGAGAGTCTCCTGAACTATTTGCCTAGGCTGGCTTTAAACCGTGATCCTCCTGATCTCTGCCTCCTGAGTAGCTAGGATTACACGTGTGAGCCACTGGCACCGGCTTGAATATTCAAATCTCCGATGGCAGCTTTTGGAGCCATATGGACAATGGCCAGGCTTACCTCTCTTGAAGAGTCTTTTTCTCTCAGGATCTTTATTTCCTGGTCAATGCTCTCAATCTCTTCTAAGCTGATTCCGATCCACCTCCGAAGGTGAAGGAGGTAATATTCACGAACACGCTCATCATCTGCTTGACCACTTTCCACAGCAGATTTCAGTGCAGACAACCTATGCTCCACCTCCTTCTTCTGCTTGTATCTGTTCCACAGAAAAGTAGTACCCATGAACTTTAAAGAGCAAAAAAAGGCCACAGTAAGATTTTACCTTTGCAAATGTTCAGGTGGTGAGTATGGGGATTTCCACCTTGGCAAGTGCACATAGTCTAATCCAGAGCTTGCCATCAGGCAGTTCCCTCAGACTACAATGCCCAACAGGAGCTGAGATATAACATTCGAAGCTAGAAAAATATAGATGTAACCCGGTATTGACAAGTCCTGTCAATTTTTGGGGGATGAGAGTACCCTGTAGTTATTTGATCATATCAACTCTTACTGGGTTGGGTGCTCAGTATCACACAGCGCTACCCACAAAGCTTCCATCTGAGAGGTACACCTTCAAAGAATCATACAATTTTGGGGTCATTTACCTGTCATTAATGCAGGAATTCCTAAAAAAAAATGGTTATCTCTTTTCCTCTGAGCAAAACATTCCCAGCTCGTTTAACTTAACCTTATCTGATTTTAAGACTCTTAACCACCTTGGCTGCCTTTTTCAGGATGTATTCTAGTATGTCATCTATCATTTATCTGACAAATATATCTGAAGTATCTATTGTGTGACAGGCTCTTTTAGTGCTGCAGATTGCAGTTTACAAAAGAAAGTCTTTGCTTTCATTCTAGTGGGAGAAGATAGACAAAAAGAAATAGATGATGAATCAGGTGGTGGTAAGTGCTCTGAAGCAGTAAAAAGCAAGGTCAAGTGGATAGTGATGGTGCGTGAAGTAGGAGTGCTATTATTTAACAGGTGGTCATGACAGACCTCTCAGAAGAGGTGACATCTGACCAAAGGCCTCAAGAAAATAAGGAAACAAGCCATATTGATATTGACGCAAGAGTGTTTGGAGAAAGCAAATACAAAGGCTCTGAGAAAAGAGAGTTTCTGGCCTGACATGTTGGTGAAATAACAAGGCCAGTGTGGCTGGAATGAGGACAAATGAGAGGAAATCAGGTCAGAGAGATAGCCAGGGCCCCAATGTATAGAATCTTGCAGGTTCTATACGTTGGTATTTTGAGTGAGATGGAAAGCCACTGAAGGCTTTTGAATACATGACATGAACAGAACAGAGTGACTTAAATATAGGCCACTCTGGCTGTTGTGGGGAGTAGGGGATGTGAGAGAAGGGTAGAAACAGGGAAAGCAAGAGGACGCTGCCACAATCCAGGTGAGAGACAGTAACTTGAGATATGGAGGTAACACTGGAGGTGGTGAAATGTAGCACATCTGTTTAAAATACAAAACAGACTAGATTTGCTGACCTACTGGATGTGAGGCTAGCGGCAAAGAAAGGAGTCAAGGAAATAGTGCTAAGATTTCTAAGGGAAGTATCGTTAAATATCTGTTTGGAACCCCATTCCAGACCTCCTGGCTCAGAAACTCCTCTGCAGGTGTTCACCTAAATCCAAGGGTCTTAGTCCACAGAATGAGATCAAGCAAGGGGGCTGGTCCTTGAACTCCTTGAAATCTTATATAGAACTGTATATGTAACCATTTTCCTTTTTCTTCCCCCTCCCCCGGACCCCCGCAATTATCAGAGAGGTCCATGACCCATGACAAGTCAAGAACCACTATTCTGGAGACGTATTTTATTATAAAAAAAAAAAGTCAGCTCCTAGTTCATGAATGCCCCTAGGGATATTACTTGAGAATGCTTAACTAGTCCCACTGCTACCTCAATCCTCTTTCCTCAAGGCCTTGGAATGTATACCATCAAGGGTAAAGTCTGGGTTAGTTTAGTGGCCCTCTGAATAAGATAATTTTGCTCCTTTTTCCATTCTCTTTGTTCCATTTTTTTTTTCTAACTCCTTGCTTTTATGACCTGGCTCTTTTTCACCTTTCACACTTCTAGCTCCTTAATACCTGTTCTTTTATGCCAGTGTATTTTAATAAACCTCTTGCCTTGGCAAAAGAACCCTGTCTTCAAACCAGAGTTTATGAGGGACCATAATAAGTAATAAACAGATAAAATGTGCCTTGGTAAAACCAGATGAGGGCTCTCACCATTACTCAGACACTGGTAAAATCTTAGGGCTCCAAGGAACAGACTGAAAACCACTGTCCCAGACTTCATCACTGTTCTAAATTCCTCCATGGTGTACCACTACATGGAAACACTTCTTTATCAACCTAGAATCGCACACCTCTGACCATTATAAGAAGGGCATTCCCTTGTTCTGTTTCCAAGCAGCTGAAGAGAGCTAGGGAATTACAAATTTGTGTCAAATGGGTCAACTAAAAATGCCTATTATCAAACTTGGCTATCTTTTGGGCATCTTTTGTGGAGACTCCATGCCAGCATCATTCTTGCCAGATGGCCAGCCAATGTGGCATTTAATTTCCCTCTCTACCTTTAAATCTCTGCAGCTTCTCCCTTCCTCCTTCACTCATCTTTAAGGAGCTGTCATTTGTTATTAGCAGCTATAAATTTTCACTCTACTGCTGCCTTTCCCCTATCTTAGAAGTGTCTTCCCTCACCTCATTTTCTAAAGACCACATTTTTCTATGTTATAGAGGGAACAGCACTAGAACTGGGAAACTGAGAACCTGCGTTTAAATCCTAGCCTGATCATCTACTAGCTATGTAATTTTGGGGAAATCAACTCTCAGAGCCCATTTCCATATCTTTATAATGGGGGCTGTTAGAGGATCAAATAGAAAAAGATCCGTGAAAAATGCTTTATAAGCAGCAATATGAATTCTGGTATCTGATGAGAAAACCATGGGGCTAGGAGGGGCTAAATGATGTGATGCTCCACGTGTTAAGTGGTAGAAACTTGTCACCCAGGTCTGATTCCAAAGAAATTTTCTCTACTACACTATACTGCTTCCATCTTTCTGATTACTGCCCTGTCTCCCAAAGATACTGCCAAGTTCTTACTATGATCCAATTACTAGGTTGGGTGCCAAGAGATATGACAGATGACACCATTAGAATATTAAGTACCATTGGTCAAGGTCTCTGACCTGAAGAATTTCAAATCTAGAGACTAGCAGGTTGTGCTAAGTAATAGGAACTAAGTGCTACAGTATCAGGGGCATAGGCAGAGAAAGGCTTCAGAGTACAGAACATGCTCTTTCTTCCCCAGGCTTATGCAAATCCTTCTCTTTCCTCTGACTGTTCTTTCCTTCCTCTTCTTTCTCCCTTGATTTGCCCTAAGGTTTAACCCATAGTTTTCCTTTCTCCATGTTTTTTTTCCTGGGCAAACTCATCCATATTCACCAAGGCAGAAGGCTACTAAATTTTTGCACCAGCTATGAAATGCTAGTTTAAGTTTTAGTTGCACAGTTCCAATTTTTTGTGGAAATGGCTATCCAGCTGTCACTTTAGGGCTGAAATGCAGTAAATCCCAAGCTAGACTCATTCCTTACTCAGCTTCCACTTCTTCATTTCTGTCAAAAGAATGGAGGTGCTGTTAATCAATCAAACCCATACTCACTCCTCAAAGATGGGAATCAGAGAACATACAGGAAGAAACAGGTTTTAGAGAGAAAAGACATATCTCTTAGGTATTTTATTTAGGGTGGTTTCAGTATCTAAAGCCACAGCGGAAAGGACTTACAGAAAGTAAATAAGGACATGAATAATTTTTTTTTTGGTGGTACTGGGGTTTGAACTCAGGGCCTCACGCTTGCTAAGCAGGTGCTCTATCACTTGAGCCATCCCACCAGCAAAATTTTGGTTTCTTGTTTGTTTATAGTGCTAGGGATTAAACCCAGGACCTCATGCCAAGTGCTCTATCACTGAATTACATCATCCAGACCTAAATAATTTGTTTTCTAATCATATAAATGCTTCTTGCAAAAGTAGTTATCTGATACTCTAGCTTCATTTTTAACATTTCATCCTTGTTGGATACTGTTAACCTGTCTTTCTGCTTGTCTCTCTTCCCTTTCAATTTCTATACACAACACTTTCTTATATAGACCTCCACCCATACTACTCCTAGCTTCTGCCAAACCAGACTGTTATCTAATCCCTGTACATACCTCAACCTACCTGTCTTTGGGCTTTTGCTCATGTTGTCTCACCCATTTGTTAACTATAAATGTTGCTTGAGTACCTTCTACATGCCAGGTCCTGTGCTAAGAACACCATGGTGAACGAAAGAGAAATGGCTTCTGCCCTCATGGCACATACATTTTAGTGGGGTGGGGGGAGAGAGAACCCACAAAGACAGACACATGAAGTAACTGCACGTGAGATACATGCCATGAAGGAAACAAAAGGGGCAAAGAGAGAGAATAACAGATGGTAACTTCTTAGACTGGTCTGGAAAAGAGTGACATTTAAACTGTGACCTAAAAGATAAAGAATTAGCCATATGAAGCACATTCCATGCAAAGGAAACAGGACATACAAAGATTCTACAGAAAGAAGGAGCTGAGTGGGTTCAAGGAACTAAAAGATGGCCACTATGGCTGGAGTCTAATGAACAAGGGGAGAATGACATGAAATTGAAGAGACAGGCACCAGATCATGCAGATAACCTTTCCTTATAGTCAGTAGTTTGGTGATCTCAGGTGAGAGGTACTGGTGGCCTTGACTGAGGTATGCTAGTGGAGACAGAAAGCAATAGGATAGAAGATATCTTTACAACTATATTGACAGCCTTCCTGATGGACTAGATGGGGAAATTCAGGAAAAGAGGAGTTAAAGCTGACTCCTAGGATTCTTGCTTACATATCCCAGTGAATGGCAGTGTACTTACTGAGCTGGTGAAGACTTGGGCACGGGGATAACATATGGGGGTTAATAGCCAAGGGTTTGGGCTGGGGGGTGTAGCTCAGTGGTAGAGCACTTGCCTAGGTCTGTGCAGAGTCTGGGTTCAATCCCTAGCACTGCGCCAAAAAATAAAAGCCAAGGATTCAATGTTAAGGCACACCAAGTTTGAAATGTCTGTGAAACACCCACAAAAGATGCTGGACATATAGATCTGAAGGTCGGGGGGACTGGGCTAGTGATATGAATGTGCAAGCCACTGGCATAAACATAGTGTTGATATTGCATCTGTCAAACACTTAAAAATGTTCAAAGATCAAGCTTGCAAGCCAAAGAAATGCAAACCAAAACAATGAGATACCTATTTCTGTTTTTTTTTTTTTCAGTTGAATCTTCTACGTGTTACTATGCAGGACTAATGCAATGGGATATACTCTGAGACTTTGTTAATGTGGAATGCTACATTATTACCAGGCATCAAGAGCCTTAAAATAGTCAAACACTTTGACCCAGTCACTGGTCCTTCTAGAAATCTATCCCAAGGAAACAGTGACAAAAGCAGTTAAAGATGTTTGTTCATAGCATTACTGAGAATCACAAAAAAAGTCTAAATACTTGAGAATAACAGATTAGTTTAAATGATTATGGTACAACTATAGGATGGAATATTACAAACCATTAAATATGGTTTCAAAAGACACGAGGAAATGCTTACAATATTAAGTTAGAAAAAAAACAGAATAAGAAGCTATATTTACAGAATTATTCCAAATTTATTAGCTAAAATAACTATGTATCTGAAAGAAAATATATTAGAAAGTTAACAATGACATCTATGAGTACTACAATTAAAGCTTATTTTTGATTTTTAAATTATTCTTGTTTTGCAAACTTTCTACAATGAGAATTATTACTTTTACATTCAGGAAAATCTGTAATTTCACTGTTACCATTCTTTAAGATTTATCTTACATGCCATTACAGTCTGAAACATTTTTGTCATTCCTCCAACCAGATGTAGCACTCCCTCATCTTTCTCCACAACACTGTATTGCTATGGATTTACAGTCTTTTCTTATTATAATTATTTGTATATAAGATTCTCTATTTAAATTGCCTGTTTTTATGGCAAAAGACTGGCTCCAATCTCTTAGAAAAGATAGGATACTGAATTCTGCTCTGTACTAGTCTATACCATATCCTCAAAACTCACTCACTGTCACTCACTATTCCCAACCATACTTTAGTGTTCTTAAAGCCCTTATCACCTGAACTTACATCATTATTTACTAGTTTGTCTGTCTTCACCAGAATAAAAGTTTCAAGATGGCATTAACTATGGTTAGTTTTCTAACATCTAGAACAGTTTCTGGCACAAGTAGGGCTCAATGTATATTTATTGAATAAATCAACCAATTTTCAGGTCTGTAGGCCAATCCTCGCCTCTGAGCTTCATGCTACCAGACACTGTATGTCTTTTAGGTACCCTACACTCAACGTGTCTCAATACTAAATTTGCACTCCCCCCTATTTACTGATCTGCTTTTCTTCCTCCATTCCCCATTTCAATGAATTCTACAACCATACACCTGAATCAGAAACACAGAAATATTTGCTGCTTCTTCTATCCCACCAATTGGTCACCAGATTTTCCATGGATTCAACTCTCATAAACATATATTACCCCCTCTATCCCTCTGCTATTGCCCTAATGTGACCACTTCTGTGACCCAAGTGGGTCTACTGCATTAGTTAAAATGCAAATATGGCCATGCTACTCTTCGAAGAGAAATAAAATTCTCTAGTAGATCCCAGTGATCATCAACCAAATTATGCTCTTTGGCACAGCCTACCTAAAATGTTTATAAAATACTATGAGTCAGATAGTATGCTAGGTACCACTTAATTTCACATAGGAGGAAACCTGAGGCTCAGACAGGTTAAATAACTTATCAAAAGTTCAGGGGCTTATGAATAAAGCTGGGACCCAAACTCAGGTCTATGACTTTGCAATCCATACTCTTAGCCACAAATATGTAACTACAGCTGACTCTTAGTGCTTACTGTCAGACACTGTGCTAAGTACTTTATATGTATTTCTCTTTTAATCCTCATAAACTACTCCATGAGGAAGGACCTACTATTATCTCAATTTTACAGCTGGGGAAGTTAAGTAACTTGCCCTAAATCACAGAGTAAGGAAATGACAGATCTGGGATTCAAACACGTTCCCAACTTCTCAGCGACCTTTCTCGTATCCCAAGCTTGCCTTGATCTGGACCCTACAACATTCTTCAGCATCATTCCTTCCCCCTCTTCACCACCCCCATTGTGTTCTAGTATCACTTAATGGCTTATGGATGCTGTTCCCCTCCCAAACATCCCCACAGCAGCAATGTTTTTTTAAAAAAAAACAAAACAAAAAACCCTGGGTTTTATTAATGCTATTACCTCTGTTGGCTAATGCCCAACTCTCTTGTTCCTCTGGGTAACAGTCCTACTCATCCTTCAACAACTCAGTACAGGACTTCCAGGGAGCCTTCTTCTCTCTCTTGCTCCCTCTGGTTTGCTCTCATGGGACCTTGTACATCTCTCTATGCTATGGCTTTATATTGATATTCAGCTACTATGCTCATTTTCCTCACCAAGGCATATGTTCCTCCAAAGCTAGATCCATTTATACTTACATAAGCACCCATATAGTTTGTATTCCCAGGGTCTAGCCTAGCATAGTTCCTAGACACCCATTGAGTGCTTTTTTAAAACTAAGAGTAAGCAACTTTTTCAAGGTTACATACATGGTGAAGTAGTGCCACAACTGTCACCCATTTAGGATGTTAAACATCGGATCCACTGCTCTGTTAGAAGAGAACTGCTCAATAAACAGAACATAAATGTACCACAGTGCTGAGATTTTCTGCCCTTTAAAGATATTTACCCAATATGAATACCATTAAGTTGTGAGATGGAAAAGGCTGAGAGACAAGACACTTTGTTAAACTACATTGCTGCTGGTGGCAACCCTAAGGTAGTAGTGCATCTGAAGGTTAGTTAGGTATGATCTCAACAAAGGCAGAGGCTTCTTCAAAAGCTCAGCAAAGTTTGCTCTAAACAGGGCCTATGCTCCATAAGAACCAAGAGAGTGACATACACCATTCTGTCCTATACACACACACAAAACACATGCACCCCCCTCCAACAGCACTGCAGCCTTCAAATCACAGCTATTGACCCACCTCTCTATTTTAGCCTGTCTTTGAGATGCCATAGCAACGAGGTTAGGATAGGCCATCGAGGAATTGGCAATGTGATTTTCTGCTGAGTTGTTCTTGGTTTTGGGCAGCTGAAACTCTGCCACATGATAGCAATGGCACTGAGTTAAGTAGTTTATAAAGTGTTCTCGAGCCAGCAACAAATGATCTAGCCGCTTGCTGGGGTTGACTTGTTTCATGGTGAGGACTCCTTGAAACGCGGACACCATCAGATACTTCAGGTCGGTGGAAGCAATCTCTTCCAAATCTTCGTTTCGGCTGGAAAGAGCAAAGAGGAGGCTGTGAAGCCTGGCTGAGCACTCCAACTATGGCCTTTGCTTCCTGGGGAAGAGAGGGCTGCCAGGGAGGGAGTTGTGCAAAAGCTAGCAGCTAGTTTCAATGACAGTGGCTAGGCGCTCACACCCAATGCCTATGCACCCAACCAACACTAGGGAGCAGTGTTGGGATAGGAACCATGTCGGGAGGAGGACTACGAAAACAATGTATACACGATCGCAGTGAGAAGTAGGAACCAAAGGGTCTTAGTCCTAAAGTTCCTTTCCACCCATGCGCAACGGCCCCACCACTAACCATTATCACATTGGTTCACCGCCGTCATTAACCTCTCCCCATACCTGAATAAATCAAGTTGCGATAACATTTCAGCAGCCTTCTCAAGGAGGTCCAGTCCTTTGAGCACCTTATCCTGAATTATCCGAGAACCGGAGGGCTCAGTCGCTCCTTCCACTTCGTCCAGAAGTCGCTTGCTGCTTTCGAACAGCTCCGGGAGCCGCGGCAACAGTAACTCGTCCTCAGATGCTGCCATCTTGGGAGGGAGGAACCCGGAAGACCTCACTTCCGGGGTCAAAGGCAAACATGGTAAAAGAAGAATCCCGCGATTGCAAACGACACCGGAAGCGGTACCACATTGGCTGGCTGCCTGTTACCAAGGCGTTAAAAAGGACTTCGGGAAACAGCAATTTGCCGGCCCTGGCAACCGTTTCCATGGACTCATTTTACCAGGCAGCCCATGATAAGTCGAAGGCACCTGTTAAAAGCACACACACACACACACAAGCAAAACCCTAGGTGCTGTTTACGATCCCCCACCCCCACGGCGGACCCTGGGAAGTTCCGATGGCTTTGAGACCCAGGGGAGGCGCGGCTGATCAGTGAGCTAGCGCGTGCGACGGGGAACGCGAACGCGCTTCAGGAACCGGGACGCGCGCCTTACCTCGACGGACGTTCCCTGAGTAGAGTCAGGGTCGCCAGGAGCTCCAGGTGCCACGTAGCTCTCCAGGTTCGCAGGTCTGGCTGCTCGCAGGTGAAGTGGCAGTGGCGCCCCCCTCCGGCTTCCGTCACCTACCAGATGGAGCTCCGTTTCCTCCCAACCAATCCTCGCCTGCACTGTTCCCCTTCACGTCACCATGTCCTCCCCCACACACCCCTGCGCCCTTTGGGCCGGCACCCTGTAGGGTCTCTCTTCTCTGATCCAGATGATTTGGTAACTTGCAACTCTGATCTCCCCACAGCCGGCTTCCTTTCGTGCCACCTAGTTCCCAGGTGAAATGTTACATCCTCTGCAACCTTCCTTGACACTTCCCCCTCCCTGACCCTTGCGCCCCACCGCTGGCCAAGTCGGGGGTTCTTCTGTGCATTACTGTCATGGCACCCACCGCACTGTATAATAGTGATTCACAAATCTATCTACCTACCACAGTGAATCTGATTCCTCTTTGCATCCCTCTGGCCTAGCCTGAGTACTTTGAAGCTACATCACATGAATAGAAAAAAAAGTGATCCGTTTGGAAAGCATCCCAATCCTGCAGAACTGCGCTGTTTAATAGGTGGCCACCAAGCACTTGAATGTGGCTATTTTAAATTCAGATGTGCTGCAATTGTAAACTACACATCAGATGTTGAAGACATTACAAAAATGTAAAATATCTCAATACTTTATTTGAGTACATATTGGAATGAGAGTATTTTTGATATATTGGGCTAAATGTATTCTGTTTTTGGCAGTTTGAAGTTAGGGCTTCATGCTTGCTAGGCAAGGACTCTACCACTTGAGCCATTCCACCAGCCTTTTTTTGTGATTGTTTTCTTTTTTCGAGATAGGGTCTTGGGAACTATCCCCCTACCCTCCCCCCCCACCTTCCGCTGGTTAAATATATTCTTAATTTCACTTGTTTCTACATTTTTGAAAATATGTGTCCACTGGAAAATTTAAAGTTACATTTGTGGCTCACATATTACTACTGGACAACACTGATGGAGAATACAATTCCAGGACTTTGAAAGAAAGGACGTCATTGCTTTAAGCAAATGTAAATACATACCGATTATTTCTGACACTCCCTGAGTTGTGCTCAGAGATTTAAGTTAAGTAGAAGGCTACACTGACAGCCCCTTGAAAAAAACTTTTCAATTAAATATGGTTGAGAAGAGAAAAAATTCATACAAAAGCAACTAGAGGGCAATATAGGACAGTGTTGTATTGTACCAGCTGTTAGAAAACCCAAGAAATGACAAGTCATTACATGCTTGGAGTAGTTCAGAAGGCTTCTTAGACATGACATGCAGTCACAGAATTTCAAAGCTGGAAGGGAGCCTCAAAATATCGGGAAAAAATTGAGACCAAAAATAAGTGACTTGCCCAACCACTTTGTGACAAAGCTAGTATCTTCTGAGTTCAGTTGCTTTTACTCAGTCTACCAACCTTCATTTGGGTAGAATTTAGCAAAGGAGAGAAAGCCTTTCATGTGGGACAGAGTGAAGTCCGAGCTGGAATAGTGCTTTGCAAGAGGAGAGGAGAGGGGGCCTAAGTGGAGGCAGAAAAGGCTGCTTAGGTGATACTAATACCCATTACCCCCCTCTCCCTACTCCCACCCCGAAAACCCCTGCTTTACAACTTGAGGCACAAGTGAGCCTCAGGTGAATTACTTGTTTGGTCACTCTAGTAAACTGAACTTTCAAGGTAAGCCTTGGTCAGGAACACAAAGGACAAAGAGTATTTCCAAGGAGATTAAAAGATAATTTGTTCCTTTGCATTTGCTTAGATCAAGACATATCTTTACTGTTGTAAAAAAAATATGCAGAACTTGAATTTGGTCCTGACTTTGTAAGCCATTTTCTATGGCTTTCAAAATGACAGTCTTTGTAGGAGTTGCTAATTACTTTCAGAATGTCTATTATATATTAGAGCTGTCATTTTAAGCATTGCATTTCATCTTATTTTGAATTGATGCTAAGATTAAAAAGTTAGACAAAGGAATAATGAAAATGAGTTAGTTGTGTTTCTGTGCAGAGAACACCTAATCACATTAAATTCCTGTTGTATATGAGAGATTGTTTCTAAAATCCTAGTTTAGGGAAAGTAGAAAGCCCTTAGAGATCATAAAAGTTAATGGCACTTAAACTCTTTGTAGCGGCATAACTCTTCCCGAAGCAAGTTTTATAATTTCCAAAAGGACTGATGTGTTTGAAGAGCGTATACAGGCCTGCCAACTCAGCCTCTGTCCCATCTTTCCCCAACCTGTATAGTGGCACCCCAGGCACCTTCAGGAACCTGAGGCATCACTTTGCATATGATGAAACAGAAGCCCTGAGAAGTTAGGTGACCTGCTTGAGGTCACACAGCTAAGAGTAACTGGGCAACAGTACACAGACTGCATTGGAATGGAGAGAAACGACAGTCTGGGAGAATAGTGTTTTAAGTAATTTATGGATTACTATAGAAATGAGATGACCTTTCAAGTATTTTCCAATGTGACTCCTTTGTAGGAATGATGGATATCCATTTGTCATGTTGGATCTTAGCACAGATTTGCTATCTTGGCTAACAAATTGTGTGATTCATGAGAGAAATGTTAGAAAGTAGACCTTTCCTGCCTGTCTGAATTGATGTGTTTGGCAGTTTAGGCCTCCTTTGGCCTGCTTCAGAGGGTCCGCTGGTGTTTGGTCTTAAGTGGATAGTCTGCTATTTGTGCCAGTAAAGCCAGCAATGGTGCTAGATGAAATCACATGCAGTGTAATGCCAAGAACAGGCCGTAACTTACCAGAAAGTACTTATTACTGCCTGATGTTCAAAGTCTCTTTGCAAAGTATGTTTGAGATTTGAACTTCCCTAACTAGCAGCAAGAGGTTCATGAAAAGAAGACTCCAATACAGTGAAGATCGCATTCAATGAAATATTTCAATTCCTACTTCCATATCCAACTCAGGAATGTGATCTGACACTCAAAAATACCACCCACCCCCAAGACCTGGATTTGGGTCCTACCTCTGCTACTGAGTAGCTGTACTACCTTGGAGAAGTTCCTTCCTTCTCTCTCTCTACATTTGTTGTGTGCCACCTGAACACAACAGAGCACAGAAAATTCGAAGAAACAACACAGAGCCTCTGAGCCATTAAGGGATTTAGAGTTCAGTGGAAGAGACAAGTAAACAAATAACCAAATAGTAATTTGATAAATGCTGTAACGAAAATGTGTTCAAAGTGTAGAAGAATGGTGGGAATAAACTTGACCCTAAGGGGCATTTTGTAAAGGTCAAACCCCCTCACGTGACTTACAAGATCCTTTCTGCTCTGCCTGTTGTCAACCTTTTTCATTTTGTCCCTTCATGTCTCTTAAGCTACACCTCTAGGGAACTCTCCTAGTTCTCCAAGGGCCGTCAAGCATTTACAAGAGTTGTGCCTTCTATCCAGAATGTCCTTCTCTCTGTTCTCTGCCTAGCAAAGTTCTTAGAGTAGCTCAAAGATTACTTTCTCTGGAAGCATTTCTTGATCTTTCCTCTGCAGGTGAGATTCCCTCCTCTTAGCAATGCTACTGCACTATGGTTATCTTATCGACACCTGTCTCTCACTAGACCTGGAGCTCCTTGAGGCCAGCAAGTGTCATCTTCATCTTTGTTTACCCCAGCTCAGCACCTGGCACCTGTTATGTAGGGACTCAACGTCCAGTGAAAGATTTTGCATAGTAATAATAATAATAAGGCCACTTCATCTTCTGTGATCGCTCACTTCCTGTCAGGTGATTTTGCTTAAGTACTTCACGTGCATTTTTTCAGTTAGTCCTCACAAGTGCCATAAGAAATAGGTGCTGTTATATTCCTGTTCTATGGGTGAGGAAATGGTAGTTTAGAAATGTTAAAGTAACTGGCCCAACAGTGTTCCTTCAGCTGGAATTGAAGTCAATCCTGATCTGATTCCAGAGCCCATTCTCTTAACCACTCCACTCCAATACAGAAGTGGGGAATTGCAGACCTAGTGAAGGTCAAAGGAGGAAACGAACACATACCAGGTTATGTAGAAAGCAAAAGGAAGTAAGGTTGCATTGGCAGGCTGCCCCTTATTAGGAAGGCTGTGTGGTCAGCCTGGGAGCACAGGCTTGATGTACTTGCTGTCAGCAATAGGGAGGCACTTAGTTCAATTACATGTTTATTTGAGGACCTTTTAAGTGCCAAGTACTGTGACAGCTGCTGGGATAGAAATGTGTGTGGTCTCCTGAGGCTGTAACAGTGAGGTGAGGGACAGAGAGAAACAAGCAATCTGGATGTTAAGTGGTAAATGCTGTTAGCCATAATTTAGAATGGAAAACCCCCAGAAACCCTGAGCCAGGGGGTCATGAGAAGCCTCTCACAGACAATGCCCAGACTGTCGGGTGAACGATGATAGCATATGCAGGACACTTGGAGCGTTTCAATATTATTGGAACTTAACAGTGGGAAGCAGCAAGAAGTAGGTGATTAATTAATTTGCCATACATGTATTGACTGCCTGCTTGGTTCAAAACACTGTTTTAGGCCTGAGGTGAAGAGGACAGACGAAATCTCTGCTCTCAAGGACCACAAAGGCAAGCAGGGGCGACTGAACACCTGTTTGTACAGCAATTTATAAAGGGTTTAAAAAAAAACATCCCAAGCGCTCCCACACCAGTTCTAAGAGTCTACAGATTGTATGCTGGTTTTTCCTCAAGCGTGGGGCCGCACTGGGGAATTTATGTGGTCCAAGAGAACTCCAAGCAGCTCTCTAGCATCGGAGATAGAAAGCTTTATCGCTGTTGCTCCCTGGGTGACTCCACCCCTTCCCATCTGTTGCCATGGTGATAAGTGGCTTCACTTTTCCAATTACCCTACCCCCACCTTTAAGTGAGCCTCAGAGACCCTCCCCATCTCCATGGAAATAACTTCATGTTCCCCAACCTTCCTTCCAAGTCAAATTCCTGCTCCTCAGACTGTCACCATAGAAACTGGGTGCCCCTGTCCCCCACCATCTCCATGGTGACCCTCTCAGCCCTACCCCCAGGATATCTCCAGTTCAGTCTCTACTGGAGGTCTAGACCTCAGGGAGGGTGGAAGGTGAGGGTGGTTCCCTGAAGTGGCTGCAGTCTTCTCTGGCCCTCCCAGCTGTGAAGGCACAGCAGTACCTCTTCTCAACAAACAGGGTAAGGGAACTGTGCTTACAGAGTATTGATTGTGTACACACTGGAACGCATAACTGGCCATTTTGCAGGTTAAGGAGGAGAGGTCCATGGTGGTGAGGACACTTGGCCACCCTCACAGAAATTGGAAACTAAGTGCATTTGATTTCCTCCATTCTTCTTTGCTATGTGATCTTGGACAAGCAGTTTCTTATCTTGGAGCCCCATTCTCCCCATTTGTAAAGCGAGAGTGTTGGAACAAATGTTCACCTTGAATATCTCCTCGTTAAAGTCAAATCATAGGTAGCACTGATTGAGGAGCTCATTTTTCAGGTATGAATGCTGGTAAAATCAATTAAGGTTTATTGTTGTTTGGTTTTGTAAAACTGAGATAGTAAAAGTCTCTAAACTTTTTTGATCTAACACCGTTAAGTTTATTGTTTAGAAGAGATCTTGGTTTTGTTTTAAATTTCTATTTTGAAATAGTTCACAGGAAACTGCAGAGACTGTGTACCCCTCACCTCTTGCCAAAGCTGGCATTTTGTGTAACTATAGTACCATATCAAACCAGTCAATTACCACTGATACAATCCCCAGAGTTTATGGGTATGTGTGTGTGTGAGAGAGAGATTCTATGTAATTTATCACGTGAAGATTTATGTACCTATAATCCCAGCAAAAATACAGAATTGTTCAATCATCACAAACATTCCACACTTATCAAACTTCTTTACCCCATCCCTAATCCCTGGCAACCAATTCTCCATTGCTATAGATTTGTTACTTCAAAAATGTTTTATAAATGGGATCATACAGTATATAATCTTTGGGAAGTGGTTTTTCACTCAGGATGATTCCCTGGAGATTCATGTAAGTTGTTGAATGTATCAATAGTTTTTCCTTTTTACTGCTGTGTACTATTCCATGGTATGGGTGTACCATAGTTTATTTACCCAGTAGCCGGATGAAAAACATCTGGTTGTTTCCAGATTGGAGTTATTACAAATAAAGCTGCTATGAACATTCATGGTTTTGTGAGAATAAAACATGTCTTTCATAGAACAAGACTAATTTTAATGAATTCCAATTTATCAATTTTTCCCTTTATGGATCGTGCTTTTGGTGTCAAACCTGAAAATATTTTGCCTAGCCCAGGCTCTCAAAGATTTTCTCCTATTTTTTTCTGAAACTTTTATATTTTACTTTGGTGGTACGAGGGCTAGAACTCAGAACTTTGTGCTTGGTAGGTAGGCACTGTACCACTTGAGCCACCGCTCTACCCCTATATTTTACTTTAAATCCATGATCCATGCTGCATTCATTTTATACAAATTATGAGGTTTTAGTCAAGGTTTATTATTATTTTTTGCCTACAGTTATGCAATAGCTCTAGCACCATTTGTTGGAAAGACTGTCTTTCCTCCTTTGAATTGCTTTGTAAAAGACAAAGACCAATTGGGCGGATGTTAGGTCTGTTTCTGGGTTCCCTTTTCTCTTCTATGGGTCTATGTGACTGTTTCTATCAGTAGGACAAACCACAGCCTTTTGAGACAGAATGACTAGTGCCACTTGCTAGATTGGGTGACCCTGAACAAATTACCCTCCATAGCTTCCCATCTCACTCGCTCAGTATAAAAAATGGGCCTCCAGAGTCACACACAAGCTAACCCCTCCTGACCTCTCTGTTGCTCCTTTCCCATTTCTTTCATCCACTCTGCTCCAGCCACCTGGCCTCCTGACCGACCCGTTGCTCCTCAGTCTCATTACACATGCTCCTACCTTGAGGTTTTTCCTGGGCTGTTTTCTTTTCCCAGAACCTGCTTTCTTCAGAAATCTTCAGTATTTTCAAATTCCTCATTCCATTTAAGATGGAAAAGTCGGGTTGGAGACATGGCTCAAGTGGTAGAATACTTGCCTAGCTAATGTGAGTTCCTGAGTTCAAACTTCATTGCTGCCATAAAACGGAAAAGCCTCTGCCCCCTTTGCCTTTTCTCCATAGCACTCATTACCATCCAACACACAATGTCATCTACGCATTTATTTTTATGTATCATTTTCATGCCGGGAGTTGAACCTGGGGCTTTGCACATGCTAAGTGCATGCTTTACACTGAGCCACATGCCAGTTCTCTACTTACGGTGTTTGGTTTGGCTCTCCCTACTAGCACAATGTGAGCTTGATGAGAACAGGAATTTTTGTTTTTATATTCACTGCTGTATTCCCAGTACCCAGACTGCGTCTGTTACAATGCATCTTTGTTGAATAAATAAAGCAATGGATTGGCAGATGGGCAGATAGATGAGTGAAAGAATAAATGCTAGGAGCCAGGGCCCAGTTCACCTGGCCTGTGCCCTAAGCTTGTGACCCTGAACCCACCCACTTGCCTCTCTAAGGCTGTGGGTGTGACTATCAGGTGGCAGTTGCAGTCTGAACTTTGGCCTCATTTGCTTCCCCTTGCCTTCTTCCAGCCGCCTGTCAGTTTCAGTCTTGCCAGGACTTATTTGACCTCCTTTCCTTAAAGCATCACCGGGGATTTTGGTATGAGCTCTTAAAGTAGGCAGTGTCAGTACATGAAGCTTTGCATCTTTTTCTCCTTAGAAAGGCTCTGACTTCTTTCCTGCTCTCAGATGGAAGAAGCCACAGGTATTGGCCACTGGCAGTCCCTAGGCCATCAGGACATATGGCCCTGAAGAGATTTCACCTTCACTTCTGCCCAGCTTCGGCAAGCCTCTCCTAGAGTTACTCTGACCCAACTGGGTAGAGACTTAAGTCTTTAAAAGTACTTAAGCACTATGGCTAAGCCTTTTGAGTCAGCCTGGGCTTGGTGCTCTACTATGTCACTTACTAACCTGGCATACTGGGTGACATTGGGCAACTGACCCAGATCTTCAAGCCTTGGTTTTCTCAGCTTCAAAATGGGGATAATGGTGGTACCATACTCACAGGGTGCGAAGATTCGGTGGGATGACATCTACTTTAGCAGAATGCCTGGTGCAGAATAAGGCTCAATTAAAGAAAAATCATGGAACAGGGTGGGGCTAAAGAAGACCAGAAATGGCAGGAACTGGCCAGGGAGTATAAGGGTGGTGCCAACTAGATGACTAGAAGGCTGAAGCCAAGAAAAGAGGGGAGATCAGGGAAGCCTCCACTAAAGATATCCACAGGTCAAATTATGCTAGACAGTCAAGATGGAAAAAACAATCCAGGAAGAAAGAATAGTATATACAAATAAAGAGGGGTGTAAAACAATAACTTCTTTCAGCCATTCCAGTAACTGTAAGTAGTTAAGCAAGACCAAAATGCAAGTTTCTTGTGTGAAGTGGTAGAGGAGGTAGTGACAAAAAATGAAGACAGACAGTCATGCAGGGGGCAGACCATGAAAGGCCTTGTGTGCCAGGTGGAGGAGGGATTTGACCTGGTGGCAGTGGGAAGCCATCAAAGAGCTTGGAGCAGGAAAGTGGATGGTTACAATCAATGGTTTGGCGGTCCGGCTGCTTTGGAGGAAGGCCTAGGCTTGGAGGCAGGAGAAGGATTAGCTGGGCTTAGATTAGGGAAAGTGTAGTAGAGATGGAGATGAAGAGATACAGTGCATGGGCATTTTTCATAGGAGGAAATCAACAACCAAGCTTTTCCGAGAGCTTGCATGAAAAAGGAAGAGCCACAGTCAGAGAAAGAAATAGGTACAGTTTGGGGGTTTTTAATATTGGTGAGACTAGAGGCTCTCCTATTGCCCAGAGGACCTGGCACTAATTAATTGAATGACTAGACAGAGGCTTGCCTAGTATAACACTTGCCAAGGCCTGCTCAGTTTCATCCTGGCTCCTCACCCTCTGACTTCCCTGTCATCTCTCAGCCAGAGCTCCGTGCAGGGCTTGCATTTCCCTTCCAATAGAGAGGTTTCCCGTTAACAGCTTCTAAGGACAGAGGAGAAGTTCTAGGTTAGTCAAGGAAGGCATCCCAGTCCGTTCACTTCCTGATACCTCAAGATGTGGCTCTTGTTAGAAAAGTCCAGTGACATTCCTCTGCTTATTTCCTTTTTACTCTCAAAGGCGTTTACTTCCTCCCGACTTCTCTTATTTTTCTCCCAGGGAGAATGTTGGGCCTTGCTTTTTTCATCCTATAAGGATACTTTCTGCCCTAACATGGGCCTATTCACAAGTACTCGAGGTGTAGTACCCTTCTTTCATGGTGGGGGCAGGGGAAGTGAAGGAGCTCACTGAATGGCTTTACCAGACCTCAGTCTGCTACTGGCCTTGCTGTCTCTGCAGCTCACGGGCAGCAGTTGAAATTTTGCCTCTCTGTCCTAAAGCTGCTGCTGTCCCCAAAGTCCTCTGTAGGGGGCTTTTGCCTTCCTGGACTGGTGTGGGGTGAAAATCTGATGTGTAAAAATAAGTGATGGATAAGAAAGGGACAAATGGTTATAGATGCATAGTTTTGTGTTAAGTGCCTTACATATGTCATTGTACCAAATCGCCACAACACCCCTGTGAGGGAGGTATTAGCAGCAATAATTTACAGATGAGGAAACTGAGGTTCAGGAAAATTCCAGAATTCACCTAAGTTTATTAAGCTAGTTAGCGGTGAACTCAGGAGTTGAATCCATGGGTCTTTACCTCAAATCCATTTTTACCCAGTATATCCTATTCCCTAGTTGACCCTTTCTTTCCAAAAGGGAAAGGGAAAGAAGTAGTTTCTTCCTTGACTGGTGGGTGCTCAATTTCCAAGGTAAGGAGCAGTGACTATGGGTAGGCAGCTTCCACCCTAAGGAATCTAGAAATGGACTCATTGTGGCCTTGGCCTCCTTTCTTCCCCTTACCTGGTAAGGTCCTGGTGCATGTGAGCAGGCCTGAAGGTCTCTTCGGCTCTAACATTCAAGGATTGTATTAATTGTACTGTATCCTAGAATCACCTGAGTCATTCATGGATAGAAACAAATTTGCCGTTGCCATAGGGAACAAGGGCTTTTTGACTAGAAAAGGATAACTCAAGGAGGCAAGATAAATAGTAGAAAGGGCATGGGCTTTGAGTCAACCGGACTTGGGTTAAAATCCTTTGCAGTGGGCAGGTCACTTTGCTTCTCTGAGCATCTTTCATTATTCAAAAGGCAGGAAAAGTCACTCTCACTTCATGGAGTGAGGGAATATATTTGACAGTGCCATGGGAGGTATTCAAGGCTTTTCTTTTTAGGGAATGGGATCTGGCTCTTTCTCCTCAACTCCACCCCACTCTTTTTCTAGGTAAAGGACTTTTCTGTCCCCCTGATCCTAACAGTCTTGCTGGACCCTCGGCTTCCAAACTTTTCTGGCAGGGCTCCCATGAAGTGTGTGACAACTTGACATCTCTCACAGCCTTCTAAAAGTCCTAGGGGGCTGGTGCAACTAAGGTCAGACTGAGGCTTCAACACTTGCAGCTTTAGGATAACCAGCTGGAGGCCTCCAAGGTCCTTCACCAGCTTCGATGGCTCTGCTGTCTCATCCTGACATCCAACCTCCTAGACCATAGTTTGGCTAACCATGGTTCACTCCACTTCTTGTGTCACCTTCAGGTTCTGGACCTCTCAACTAACTGCCTTGACAGTGACAAAGACTACTTTACTAGGTGGCCAAAGCTAGCTCCTTGGATAGACTAACTCTTTCAATCACATGACTTTGTCTGGCCTGGGGCACCTTTTTGGTCTCCCCTTTGCTGCTGGACATCAACCTGAACAAAAACTACACTGTGGATATTGAGGCAGGGTCCTTTTCTGGTTTGGCCCTGTTGTGGGAGCCCATCTTGTTCAGGAATTCTCTTCACTGCGAAGTTCGAGGTGTGAGGCCTGAGTCCTAAGAAGCTTCTGAGCACTTTCCCACTGCTCCTCACTCAGTCCACTCCAGCTTAACCTCCCGCACAACTACCCACCTCTCTAAATCCAAATCCCCGTCTCCACAGTGTGGTTACCAGTTGGCACCCAGACGTCACTAGGTGAAATTGGAATAGGTGTGGCCATGAAACAACATCCAACCCGAATGGCATTATCTTGGCATATCCTACTTGAGCTAAGGAGGAATCAACTGGCAGCATTCCCAAGAGACTTCTTTAGTAAGCCTCTTGCCCTTCACCCCTTCAGAATGTCCTGGAACTGCCTCCAAATGTGACAGCTCACTGCCCTATGGCATCACCATTTCAAGGCCAGTCCCAACTCCTCTACTGCCCCTGACATAGCTAGATCTCCAGGAGAATCTTATTTAGTCTTTGCCTGTCTGGTTCTTTGAGATTATACCCAGGCTGGAAGCCATGAACTCAGGGTGGGGGGAACAGGTTGCACCTGTGTTAGGGACCTGAAGCATGGAGAAGAGCCCTTCAGAAGTACCCCTGCCTCTCTCCAGGCCTTTTGGGCAGCCTTTCTAGTGAGGCATCTGAGCCTTCCAAAGAACAAACCCCGGATCTTACATTCAGAGTCTTCCCCTAACACCTTCCACTCCCTGGATCTCTCTGGCAACATGGGGCTGAGTTTAACCTCAGGGACCTGTTGAGGCCTACAGTTCTCCTTGCGAAGCTCTCTGTAGGGCAGTGGGATACAGAGCTCCCAGGCACAGCCCTCCATGCCTATAGAAACTCAATGTTTTGGACCATTCTGACAAGCTGAGACATCTTCTTACGGGCCTTGGCTGCTTCCCCCAGCATAGCTGGGCTTTTGCTACAATAACCTGCAGGTCCTGAGGGCCAGGCCTGGCCACCTGACAAGCTCGGTTATTTCCAGCAATCTTGCCCGCTGATGGATGCTCTGCTAAAGGTCAATGTGATTGTGCCAGAGTTGGAGGAAGTACACAGTATGTACCTTGGCAGTTGGGAGTGCTCCTGGGCCTGACTAATGGGTGATCACAGTCTTCCCTGTATGCAGCCTTTGGCTCCTCTGCTGTAGTCTGGCGCCCTATTGAGAAACAGCCGCCACTGTATAGGCCTTGGCTTATAGCTCTACAGCAATAAGATCAGTCCTAAGCCTGAGCAGGAAATTGAGGGGAACACTATGGGTGGGATTCTTGCAAGGTATGGCCCAAAACTCCTCGGGAAGGCAACAAGAGAAGAGAATAAGGAAATACACATGAGAAGATGAATAGGAGCAGACAATGGGGGCTTCCTGTGTACAGAGGTGGACACGCTTATCTCTGGCAGCTAAAGTATAGACAATATCTGGAGGATATTAAAGGGACCATGAATACAGGTTTTCAAGCCAATGTGTAGCTAGAGAATGGAAATGTACCATCTTTCAGAACTAGTAAGACCTTAAGTAAAATCTTCCTCTCCTCCCTGAGTGGTCATCCAGCCTCTGCTTAAACCTTCTCCTTCCTCTCCAGGCAGCTTGTTCTAGTCACAGACAACACTGACTCCTAATACAGACTTTTTCTTTGTCCAGACATGCTTCCAATCTTACGTTCCAGCTCTGTCCTCCAGGAGTCTGACTGGGAGTTGATTCTACATTCTACATACAAATAATCTATTCTCTTGGACTCTGACAAAAATCAGAGGACAAGAAAGCCATGTTCCTCTGAATCTTCTCTTCACATTTGATAGCCCTATCTTTCAATCAACCCTCGTGGTGCTAAGCTGTCATCAAATGTAATCTTTCTGTGTTTCAGTTTCCTCATCTGTGAAATGGAGGTTAAACCAGACCGTGCATGCCAAACCTTTAGAACAGTAAGCACTTAATGAATATTCTTGTTAAACTTGTATTTCTAGATTTGATCACTCTACTGAGCTCTCTGAAGACAAAAGGCTGTGTTTTATTAATCTGCAGTACTTAGCTCAGCATCTGGCATACAGTAGGTACTTCATTCATGTTAGCTTTGAGACAGTGACAGTATCTTCAGTCCCTGCTCCCTCCTATTCACTCTGCCCTGGATATGTTATAGTTTGTTCCTCTTAATGTATGGCACATAGAAGTGAATACTGTCTGGTCTGTTCTGGGTTAACAATGTCACGAGGGTAAAATCTCAGAATCCTGCATCAGGGATAGACCTTAAAAGTCACTTGTGTACTCCACTTAATCTGCCGTCAATCCCCCACTCCTCCACCTGATGCTAGAAGCCCCTGCAAGTTATCATCCAGCTCATGGCTATCGCAGCAAGTCAAGCTATGGGAGGGAGCAGTTCCTATGGGGGCTGGAACTCTGAGAGGGTGACATACACTGGGAGAAGAGTTAAGGAGGCTTGGGATGGCATCCTGATGAGGCTGACATCTATGCTCTGTGATACTTTCTCATACTTTGTAAGTGAAGCTACAAAGATATGTGGGTTTGTCAAAGGGAAAAAATGGGTGTCTCTATATCTAAGCAATGTGAAAGTGAAAGGAGAATGAAGCCACACAACCATAGAGAGGAGAAAGACAGATGAGAGAGTGAGAGGGGAGACATAGATGGAGTCAGAGCGAGGTGTGAGGATGGAAGAGGGAAGAGAGACATACAGATTGACAAAGAAGAGAGAGAGAGAGAGAGAGAGAGAGAGAGAGAGAGAGAGAGAGAGAGAGAGAGAGAGAGAGATGGAAAGGGGAGAAAGAGACTGTAGTCAGAGATGCCAATAGAGATGAGGGGTGGGAAGAGGGAGAGAGGGGCAGAGAGATAGACATAGACAGAACTGAGTCAACCAGAGAAAGTGAGCAGGACATTCAGGCCATCTGTGGAGCCCGGAGGGCTCTCCTGCCTGAATTATGGTCCTGAAGACTTTTGGGGGCAAACTAGAGACCACCAATGTGGATCTCCCAAAGGGAAGAGCTCCAGAGGCCAGTTAGTCACAAACCTTATAATTAATTAGCCGGCTTCTGTTCTCCCACCTATCAGCTGTCCCATGAACATGACTCCCTCAGGTCTTGGTCTGTGGGCCAGGCATTCAGGGAGTACCCAAGCAGTCCTTTCTCTATGTACCCGTGGCAGGAATATCTATGCAGGTATCTCCAGTGACACTGACTTGTGAAGGGTATACCAGCCAGTCTTCCAGACCACAGTGACACTAAGGCACTGAGACCCACCACTCACATGACTTGGTGCCTAAATTCTGAGGGAGCTTGGATTCACTGACTTCTCACCGTCCAGCAGCCATCTGGTTTGGCCCATAGCTACCTGAGTTTTCATTCTCAAAGAATCCTTACCAAGGCCCTTGGCAGGGGTAGGGCCAGCTCACAGAGGTACCAGGCTGCTCAGGCATAAAGGGTGTGTGATTAACCAAGAAAACAGGTTACCTGGGCAGAAATGTGTAATCAACAGACACATCTCTACAACGTACAAAAATAAGGATAAGTGCATACCCGACAGCAGGAGGCCAGACAGGGCAGAGCCAGTGAACTGGCCACTCTTCTAACTAATCAGAAAGGGCTCTCTAGATAAGGCGGAATTTCAAATTGCTGAGCATGTCTACCCTCTCTGTAATGTGATTAAAATTGGTTTAGGAATTTGTACTCTATTTCAAGTGAGTGCTGTGCTTAAAATGTAATTGCATTTGGCCGCATATTTGACATTCTTGAAATTAGAGCAGCTTGCATGCAATAAGGAAATTTGTCCAGAATGGAATTTGATTTTTTTTAAGCCAACGCATAGAAGAGCAGTTGCAATCTGAGTCTCTGAGGGATGATGCCTTTGGGGCTGCCTTTCGGCTGGCTCTCCCTTTGCACTTTCTGTTCATTCTGGATCTTTTCTCTGGCACTCAGCAGGATGGAAGCTTCCTGACTCCCCAACATCAGAAACCACATTTCTCATGGCAGTCAAAGCTTCAGTCAGCTTGGCTCCCAATCTAACCCAATCTAATGTCTCGGGTTCTTTGTCGGAACCCAAAAGAGCTGGCTAATTCTTCCTCTTCACTATTGTGGAGGCTAAATAGCTGCTCAGGATTCTGTCACTGCCTCAGTAGGGATGGTACCAAGAAAGAAGAGGAGAAAGAAGAGGGAAGAAGGGAGATGTCACATGTTACAGCATCCCAAAGCCTTCCCAGACTGGACTCTGGATGGCTAGCCATGGCTTTTCCGTCAGACATTATAGAGGTACAGTCTGCCTGTGCAAACCTAGAAACCTAGGGCTTACAGGTCATCTAGTCAGTCAACAAATACTTTGAACATGTACCATGTGCCAGATACTATGCTAGCACTTGGGGTGATAGATAAGAAAATAGGGACTATGCCTCTGTCAGGAGCATCCATTCTGGTGGGGAAAAAGTCTTTATACAGAAATGTGCCAACGTTTCATTACTTGTAGGTGTACAAGGTATTGAGGCAAAGCATAAGTATCCAGCCTGGTGTAGTAGTCTAGAGGGCTTCCATGCAGAAATAATATTTAAGGTGGAGGACTGTAGGAGGAGAAGTTAGCCAGGTGAAAGATAGGGGATAGGGAAGGACCAAAGAACAAAATTTGTGAAGGCTCTAGGCAGGAGGGCACGAAGTTCAACCTACTTCCTGGACTGATTAGTGGCACATAGACACTCAGGCCAGCTGTCTTGCAAATAGCCTCTTTTGGTCACAAGAACGCCAGACTGTGGAGATCCTGGCACAGATATAAGAACCTACCCCAAACCTGCCCTTGAACCAAAGGGACTAGCTATTTGATGGCACACTGTCACACTGGCAGGCAGGCAAAGAGAAGTTTCTTCTCATCTTACATCGTTTCATGGGCGTATTATCTAGAGGCCACCAATTTGGCATTTGACCAAAGAATGGGCTAACCTTTCTATCTCCCAACCTTCCTTGGCGAACACATTCTGCCGAGTCAGGAGAAGGAATGCTCACAGAGCACAGACTCTTTGACAGAGCTTTCACAAATCCTACATCGAATCCCTACCGGGGCAGGAACCTCTTGCTTTTTGCAGATGGGGAAACTGAAGCCCAGAGCAGTGAAGTAAGTTGTTCAAGGCCTCAGCCCTAGAAGGTGGGGGGAGCTGGAATTCCAACCCAATGATACTGATTCCCAAAGCAAGCTTTTCCCATAGTTCAACACAGCCTCCCTGTGACAGCTGTGATGTTCCTACCAAGCAGCATTCTGTCTGGGAGCAGACACATGGAGTTCTGTCATTTCCTCATGTCCAGCTGGGGCTGCCAATGCCATCCTCATCACACTTATGATGGGCTAGCTGCCAGGAGGCCTTGGCTTCTTTAAATACTAATTGGCCAACGGTTTGACCTGACATACAGGTGCAGGGTGACAGGAAGGCTGAGAGATAGGTGTGCCACTTCCAGCAGAACGTGCCTCTGGGCTGTGAGGCCCACCACTCTTCCATGTGTCCACAGCATAGTGGATACAGCCTTGGAGTTTTGGATGCAGGATGAGCGGCAACTATTTCTCAGAACCTTCCCTCCTTGCGATCCTTGTTTCCCATGCTTTGTTCATTTGGCTCTGTGCCCAGGCTGTGTGCAATGACAGGATATGCGCTCCTGGAAGTTAGCACAATTCTTTCTGGGGAGGTATTTATGCGTCCATTATGAAAGAAGGCTAGAGAGTGTGAGAAAATGAAGCCCTATGGTCTGTCTTTCACTATCCTGTTTCTTCTGTGGAACAAGCTAGATGTTCCTCTCCAAAGCCACTTCCCAAGGACGCCAGGGAAGCTAAGCAGGTTCCCTCATCAATGATTACCTGCCTGGGCATAAGCCTTTTTCCCTACCACCACTTTCCTTACTGGATGGGCCTCTTGTGGAAGGTGCCTCCAGCCTGGGGTCTGTGCTGTATGTAGTCCACCAGCCCCAAACAACTGCAGCGAAGCTTCTGTTTAGTGTGTGTGAGAGCAGGAGGATTTGAGAGACAGATGCCCATTGCTAACTGTGTTGAATGAAAAAAAAATGAGCCCTTTGTTTTGAAAGGAGAAATCTGAAAGTGCCAAGGAGGCCTTCACCTGGGCAAAGGGGGTGGAGAGGGTGGGCAATGAGATCCAGGGCCCAAGGAGTGCAGAGGCACCTGAGGGAGAACTGGTGTATCCTTTGATTCCTGTCCCTGAACCCCTGGGCTTCCCTAAGCTACTTATGCCAATTCTGATGAGCATTTTGCAGCTCTGCCATGGCACCCTAAATAATCACGATGATGGCTATGACTGCAATACCAACACTGCTGTTTACACAACTTCAATCCCTGGCCTGAAGCATCCCCCACACTCGTGAGAAGTGCAGCATTTCAGGGGCCTGGATCAGAGTCTGATTCAGAGCAAGATCCCTGGGCGATTGTGCACACGAACACTTAAGAAGCAGTTGTTTAGGGCACGGACAATAGCTCTGGGACCTTGCTCAGAGTTCTGGCACTTTTGGATCACCTGCCGATGCTGGCTGTGTTGTCATCTCCCATTGGTGATGCTGTATCCTAAATCCTAAAGGGCCTATGAGTTTGTTTTAGGGACAAGAAAGCAGGGAACTAGAGAAACGTGTCCTACTTTGTAGGCAGTCTGGAAGGGGAGAGGTGACAGCAGCCAGAAAGGAGAGAGATGCATGGACTTAATAGGGAAAATCAGAGCGCTCCCCAACATTCACCCCAGTTCCCCTATGTATTTATTTATATATTTATGGTGGGTCTAGGGTTTTGAACTCAGGGCTTTGCACTTACAAAGCAGGCACTCTACCACTCGAGCCACAACTCCAGTCTGTTTTGTTCTGCTTATTTTGGAGATGGGGGTCTTGAAGAACTATTTGTCTGGGTTGATCTTGAACTGCAATCCTCCTGATTTCAGCCTCCCAGGTGAGATCATACATAAACTTATTTAATTCTCCCAACAATCTTATGAAGTGGGTTTTATCTATTATTGGTTCCATTTTCAGATGAGGAAATTGAGGCACAGAGAGGTTAACTTACTTGCTAAAGGTTGCACAGGTAATAAATAGTATTTAGAATCTGACTCTAAAGCCCACATGCTTAACTACTGTCAACTCTATAGGCAAAATTTCCTCAGTGTTGTGCGTGGTCCTGTGCCAGCATCAGAATAATTTTGGAGGGCTTATTTAAATGTCCCAGGTCCCTGGGGAAAACTGTCTCTCCATGATCTGTCCTACAGGGTGGACTCATTTCCTTATCCTCTGAGATCTGTGGAGCTCGGGTACTAGTCTATTTCTCACAGTTAGGGGTCACCAGAACAACTTTAGAGTTTGTTAAAATGCAGGTGCTGGGGCTGCACCTCAGAGTCTGGCTCAGCAGGCCTGGAATGGGACCAGAAATGAGCAATTGCCATCATTCTCACTGTGATAAACACTGAACAGCCTCTCTCGTTTTCCCTACCTATGCTTGGCCTCCTCGCTGCTCAGCAAGGCCTCAACTACTTTCCTGACCTGATGCGGGCTGTCTGCTTTCTGTGGCACAGACCTCTCCTCTCTGCCTTTCTCTTGGGCAAAGTTGAACACTTATGGGTTCTTGATCCATCCCTTTCTGGCCTCCTCAGTGAGGATCAAACACTGTCGCTCTCCTCCCCTTCTCTCTCTGGCTTCTTTCCTCAAACCATAAATGCACTCAACCCTGCCTGCCACAGAACAAAGAACAAACCTTCCTGTTTCCTGTATGACTCATGGGTCTCTCTGTGCATCCACTATAAACTTCTCTAACTTTTTTTTTTTTTGGTGGCACTGGGGTTGAGCTCAGGACCTCACACTTGCAAGATAGGCCCTTTACTACTTGAGCCACTCTACCAGCCCCACTATAAACTTCTTGAAAGAGTAGTTGATAACCTCCTTGGGCAAGTTACTTAACCACAATGTACAACAGTTCCTTACCTGTGAAGTGGGAATGACACTAGCACATACCTCATTGAATTAAGGACGACACAATTTATTAATATATGCAAAGAGGTTAAAGCAATGTTTGGCACATGGTAGGAGTTCACTATAATAATGATTAGACATATATGGTGGCCATTACTGTTATTATTACTGTTATTCACAATATCCAACAACCTAGTCTCAGTCTCCATCCTGAAATTCTGGGACTTTTTTTTTTTTTTTTGCAGTACCGGGATTTGAACTCTGGGCCCCATGCTTGCTATGCAGGCACTCTACCGCTTAAGCTACTCCACCAGCCCTCATTTTTGTTTTTAATATTATTTATATTTATTGAATCATAACACACATACAGAAAGTGCCCAGTTCCTAACAGTCCAACTCTAAGTTTTCCCAAATTCATATTACTGGTGCTGAGATCAAGAAATAGAACATTTATGATTATTCCAGAAACCTCTTCCTACCCCCAACCCCACCCCTGTGGCTTCCTTAGTTAAGTCCCCTTTTGTAAAAATCTATTTTTAGCATTTATGGTTTTTATATTATACCTAAAAATTTAGGCGGATGATAATTAACTACTTGCTTGGATAGCCTTATTTTACAAGTAACTTTGCAGTTTCATTTTCTAGTAAATCCTTAAAATATGAAGCTATTTTTAGGACAACATTGAAATTTATAATTTTTGAGTTACTAGCTTTATTAGTTTTCAGTGTTTTAAGGAAGATTGCGTGTGTGTGTGTTCCTGGGGGTGGAACCCCGTGCACACGAGGCCAGTTCTCTTCTGCCGGACTACACCCCCAGCCCTAAAGGAAGATTTTAGCTTTACATCAGGTTTAGCTATCATGTAAAGAGTTAGCATACTATATTCCTGAAATGTTTAAAATTTTAATATATAAAGCAAGAACTATTTGGGGAAATCTTTATTCATTAAAAAATAAAAGATGATTGCTTTTCTATTAAAAAGGGGAACCATTTGCTATTTAAAATGATTTTTTCTTAAAGAAAGGTATTGCAGAAAAATATTGCGATATCATTTAATGAGTCTCTTACAGTATCTATGAATTTTTATACTGATTTGTCTTTATTTAAAAAATGGCATAAAAGAAAATGTAATATATGATCACTACTGATACCTGTCAAAATTAAATTCACCTATGATTCCACTAGAGGAAACCCTAATATTGGCATCTGTTCTTACAGAGTTTTTCTATGCTCCCTGCCTTGGCCTCTGGGGACTTTCTATCAGGGAGGGGAATACAGTAGTGTCCTTTTATCCACAGTTTCAGTTCCTATGGTTTCAGTCAACCAAGGTGTGAGAATACTACATGGAAAATTCCAGAAACAATTCACACGTTTTAAATAATTTTTGTTAGAATGTATTATTATAACTGCTTTTAGTTTATTATTAGTTATTGTTGTTAATCTCTCACTGTGCCTAATTTATCCATTAAACTTTATCATAGGTATGCATGCATAGAAAAAAACCATAACATTGGGAGTCTTGGAACATATATTCCCTGTGGATTGGGGGGACCACTGTACACCAAAGCTAAAAATTTGACCCAGTCCAAAGTAAAAAACAAAAACAAAGCCAGGCACCAGTGGCTCATGCCTATAATCCTAACTACTCAGGAGGCAGAGATCAGGAGGATCACAGTTTGAGGCCAGCCCGGAAAAATAGTTCAGGAAAATCTCTCTCAAAAAAAAAAGCCATCACAAAAAAAGGCTGGTGGAGTGACTCAAAGTGTAAGCCCTAGTTCAAACGCTAGCACCACAAAAAAATAAATAAATAAATAAATAAATAAATAAATAAATAAATAAAAACCAAGCCAACAAAAAGGCAAACCCAAAAGTTATTGAATTCTAAAGCTTCTGCCACAGTTTATTTGTCTCTCTAGGGTTGAACAGATCTGTTTTTAGCCAAGGTATTGTATTGGGCCTCAGGCCTCTGCACCAGTAGAAACAGAAGAAAGGAACAGAAGCTGCTTTACAAAATGATGTCAACCTCAAAATCTGTTGTGGGTCTGAATTCAGGGGAAATGATACCACTTTAAAAATGTGGATTGGATCACCCTATACCAATATTAACTCAAAATGGATCAAGGATCTTAATATCAGACCACAAACTCTAAAGTTGATACAGGAAAGAGTAGGAAATACTCTGGAGTTAGTAGGTATAGGTAAGAACTTTCTCAATGGAACCCCAGCAGCACAGCAACTAAGAGATAGCATAGATAAATGGACCTCATAAAACTAAAAAGCTTCTGTTCATCAAAAGAAATGGTCTCTAAACTGAAGAGAACACCCACAGAGTGGGAGAAAATATTTGCCAACTATACATCAGACAGAGGACTGATAACCAGAATATATAGGGAACTTAAAAAACTAAATTCTCCCAAAACTAATGAACCAATAAAGAAATGGGCAAGTGAACTAAACAGAACTTTCTCAAAAGAAGAAATTCAAATGGCCAAAAAACACATGAAAAAATGCTCACCATCTCTAGCCATAAAGGAAATGCAAATCAAAACCACACTAAGATTCCACCTCATCTCTGTTAGAATAGCCATCATTAGCAACACCACCAACAACAGGTGTTGGCGAGGATGCGGGGAAAAAGGAACCCTCTTACACTGTTGGTGGGAATGTAAACCAGTATAACCACTCTGGAAAAAAATTTGGAGGCTACTTAAAAAGCTAGACATTGATCTACCATTTGATCCAGCAATACCACTCTTGGGGATATACCCAAAAGACTGTGACACAGGTTACTCCAGAGGCACCTGCACACCCATGTTTATTGCGGCACTATTCACAATAGCCAAGTTATGGAAACAGCCAAGATGCCCCACCACTGACGAATGGATTAAGAAAATGTGGTATCTATACACAATGGAATTTTATGCAGCCATGAAGAGGAACGAAATGTTATCATTCGCTGGTAAATGGATGGAATTGGAGAACATCATTCTGAGTGAGGTCAGCCTGGCCCAAAAGACCAAAAATCGTATGTTCTCCCTCATATGCAGACATTAGATCAAGGGCAAACACAACAAGGGGATTGGACTTTGAGCACATGACAAAAGCGAGAGCACACAAGGGAGGGGTGCCACCACTGGGGGAACCCATTGAGCTTGACAGCAGTGGGTGTCATGGGAATGATCAGATGAGGGCTGGTCCATTGAAGTCCCAATGGATAGGGTAGAAGATCCTTTAGGAGAAAAAGATCCCCTGGTTTAATAGTAATTGTTATAGGATGGGGTGGCATCTGGTCTGCATGCTTTCTAAGAAGTTCCCTGAGAAGATTAAGGAAGCCAGAGGAGCAGAGTCTGTTGACTCTGTTGAAGGCAAGTTTTCTAAGAGAAATGGGTGGCCATACATTATTTAAGACCCAAATAGGAATATTAGGGAAGAGCATAAAAAGGTGTCTGCTCAGGGACTGCATACCTAGGGATCTAAATTCTGCAAAATCCTATGACTCCCAGGAAAGCTCTAAGCTGCCTTATGGTATGGGGAGGAGGGAACGGAAGATTGGGTAAATGCACTCATGACTCAAGGAGTGAGTCTGTCCCTTTAAGGCCACACCTAAGTAGGTGACCTGTGGGAGGCAGGGGCTGTCAGAATTTAAATGTAACACTCTTGGATAAAAGAGAGCTCTAGCTTTGTAACATTTATAAATGTTTGTACCATATTTAGATAGACACAACACTGTTACAAGGTGGTCATTTAAGACACATAAGCAAATATGTAAATGAACTCTGATTTAGTAGTACTTAAAGCTTGACAAGATCAGCAGAAAACACAATAATTTTTTTGATAAAATCTTTCTCTGTAACGTTTTTTTGTAGATGTTACTCAGAGCAGAACAATATTAAGATAACATTGTTATTTTATAGACATAGAGGATTTGATTTTAGTTTGACATGACCCTAAAAATCTTTTAGGCAACTCTTAGATTATACTCAACTTTAACTTTATTACACATTGAAGCTTTTTATTATACACTTTTTAAACTTACTCAGACCTTTATATAACATACAAAACCCTTCAATGGCTTGTCTTTATCCCTCCTATTTGAAACAATCTTTAAGACAAACTCTTTTTTATAAAATCCTTTTTTATCTAAAAAATAGTCCTTTTTTATTTAACTTTTTAAAAAATACATTCACTTCCTATCTATATCCTTTCCAGTTGTTTACTTTGTAACTTGTATTTTAAAATTAACTTTTATAAGAATTTTAAATTTATTGTAGGGGCTGGAGTAACTAATTAGTAGTCCTTGGTGTTCTAAGGAATTTATGATGGGCATAAGGCCTCATCGTCCCTCAGGCTTGAGGGGATATTGTTTTAGGTGTGGAAACTGTGAGGGATTTTTGAGTTTTATTTGAATAGGGAGGGCCATCCAGGCTTGCCCTACACTCATCTCATCAGTCCACACTGTGGAATCTATTTGTTCCTGAACGAAGGGGCAGCAGAAATAGTTGCCTGGGGGGAGGAGAACTTGAGCTTTTAATTGAGATAGTAAATCCCATCCCAGCAGAGTCACTGGAGTTTTAGGAACTATGAGGAAAGAGTGACAGAAGAGGAGGTCTCCCCAAGAGCAGGCCAGAGGCCAGGTAAACTAGCGCTCTAGGGGCTGGCCAGATTTGCCCTGAATGATAACTTTTGTCATTGGACCGGGGACCGAGAGAAAAAGGTAAAACAGAGAAACAGGCTCCACTGTCTAGGAGGAAAATGATCTTTTGTTTTTCTGCCATAATGGCTACCATGAAGCTCCTAAACATCAATGCCAAGAAGTGGAGCATGAACAGGAGGCCGGGACCCATCAATCCATAGGAGGTGGCACCTTGTCTTCCATCTGGAGACGGGGGCACTTAGACCTCCGGTGGTTACCCTTGCACAGAGGGCAGGGTCCAGGTTGGGGGCAGGGCTGTCTCCCAGGCTGTCCCCCTTAAGCATTCTCTGCAGAAGTGCCCCTCCTGTCCACCATGGTAGCAGGTTCAGGATGCAGGCCCCAGTCAGGTGGGGCCCTCTCTGAGAGCAGCAATGAGGCCATGGTGTCTCTTATCTTTTTCTGTCCTGTTAGTAAGGTCCCAGACATACAGACATAGCCGTAAATACAGACGTGGCTGCTGTATTACTTGGTTCAATGACTTTTCCCTTCAGCCACAGTCTGAGTTTTTTACGAATATCTGGGGCTGACTGTTAGAAGTTTATCTTTGAGGAGAACCTGTCTCACCTGTGACTCTGGGTCCACTGTGGTATGCTTTCTGAGGTCTCTGAACTGTTCTGGGCCTCAGTTTCCTCACTTGAAGAATGAGGGATCTGGTCTAGGTTAAACTACTTTCTTTCACTATGAGATGACTGAAGTGACATTAATGCCACTTATCTTCCTTACCATTTTTTTTTTAATTTAGCAATGCTGGGGAATTGAACCCAGGGCTTTGCACATGCTGGGCAGACATTTTTTCATTGAGCTACTTTCTCAGCCCTAAATATCTTTTTTTTAGGCTGTACTGGATTTGAACTCAGGGCTTTATGCCTGAAAAGTGGCACTCTACTGCTTGAGCCATATCATCAGCCCCTTTTAGTGTGGATCTGTCAAGGGGACTGCCTGTGGCCCTGTAGGTAAGCACATTTATTCCCTCATTTCCAGATGCCATGGGTATTGGGGCTCATTGTAAATGGTAATCATTTCCAACCTGAGCAGCCTGGGCCAGAACCCATTGCTTTTCTAATGAGAAAAGAATCTGGTCTAGTAGAAATATAATATCCTTTCATGTCAATTGAAAGGCTTGGATCACAGAGATAAAGGCTTGGATGTATTTGTCTGGGCATTAGTATAGTTGTTTAGATGTTTTTTAATTTCCCTTAGATCTGATAACTGGAAGGGGATATGAGATTGGCCCTCTTCTTACCACTGCCTGTTGATGGGGGAAGCACTCATTAAGAGGTTCTGAGTATTGGGGTGGCTTAGAAGGTAGAAATTTGTATAGGGGACCTCAGTTCACTTTTTTCCCTTTTATAGGAAAGTTCTAATTGGAGTATGGTATTGTAATTTAAGGAACCCTGTGAAGGCCACTTCTCTTGGTCACCTAAGGCATACTGAGGCCAGGCCTCAGTACAAAGGTTCCAACATCTACAAGCCAGAAGACTTGAAGGTGCAGGTCCCATCTAGAAAGAGCAAAATGCTAGGATCCTATCTTTTAGCTAACAGCAGGCAGCCTCTTTAATAAAGGCCACTTTTTAAACAAAGGAATAAATCCTCTATAAAGTTAGAGAAGGGCATTCAGAAGGCAGCCCAGGCCAATAACAGTACCATACGGGACAACTAGTGTTAATATTTGAGAGCTTGTTTGGAGGTTCTAGCAGGGGAGCGCAGCTACTCGTATACCCTTGACCGAAGAACGGTCCTCCTCTATCGGGGATGGTCGTCCTCTTCAACTGAGCGCGCAGCTTCGGGAGGGACGCACATAGAGCGGTGAGGGAGGAAGGGGACACCCGCCTAGCCAGCCAGATCAGCCGAATCAACCCTGACGATCAATGGGGTGACAGATGTCGCAGCCAGATCGCCCTCACATCCTAGTGTTAATATTTGGAGGGAAAAATTTATGCTGAGGCCAAAAGTATAGAAAATTTTAAATGAGAAGTTTAGAGACCACAGTAATGTCTATTTTGTTATTTCTGGAACTATAACCTTGAGCTAACAATTGGTTTACAAGGGCTGGGTCCAGTGCCCCGAGGTGTGAGATGGGGCTAGGGGCAGGGCTTGTGTAAGGCGCCATTCCCTCCACACACACCTGGGACAAGCGAGCCTGTCTGCTTAGGCCTGATCCTGTGGCCTGTCGCCCCTCCCCCTTCCTGTGTACTCTGTGCTCGTTTATTCTAGGGGAAGTGGCGGCAGGCCACAGCCATCACCATGTGTGGCTGGCAGCTCAGGATGTGCTGGGTCCTCTCTATGGATTTTCTTAGCTATGGCAGGCATTTTTGCTGTATTCAGGAGCCCGCATCCCTGTGCATGAGCGTGCCTGTTTGCTTTCCCTCCTCCCCTTGTGGGGGTGGAGTTAGGGCGTGAATGTGACAGCCGCAGTTTTTTGTAAGCGCGTTTGTAAAGCAGCTGATTTAAAGTTACTTTAGACTGACAGGCCTGGCAAACTAGTTGGAATAACTTAAGTCATAAGGTACCATGCTACAAGTTTTTCATGGGAGGCAGGGTCCCAGTAAGCCCAGGGAGGGGAAGGCAGACAGAGACAAAGGACATGCGGTGAGACCATGGAGGTGGCAGAAAAAATGTCCTGACATCTTAGGTAAGGGAGGGGAAGGCAGAGCCTGTAGGCGTGACACCTGCCTGAGGGATTAGCTATCACCTGTGCCTCTAGGTTGCTCCCATCGTCTGGTACTGGAACACTTTCAGCAAAATGAAACCTCCACTCTCCGGTCACTGTCTCAGGTAAAAGGGACATTAGACAGGGGGGAAAAGAGAAGCAGTTGTCAGATAATCAAACAGGACTCCCACAACATAGCATGAGGCGTATCTGAACAAACCCTGAGCTTGGTCTCAGCCCACCGGGAGGGAGCATGAACTCCCCCAGAGCTGGAATCGCCATGAGGCCAGAGTTGGCAAGGAGTGGCTGATTTAACACCATGATGGGAAAGTCCCTCAGGAAGATAGGAAGAGACAGGCATGGTAAGCAGCACGAGAAGTCTGCTTACATGGGGAAGGAGGAGGTTTGGGAGAGGAATTGGTTGATTTAGAAACTGGTTTAGAGACTAACAGAATCTGCACAGGGGAACAGAAAGTACAGAGGGAGGGTTTGGTGCAGAGATAGGGAAAGGATTGGACATAAGAAAGTTCCTTCCATTTACCAGCACGCTCACAGAGATTGTATAAATCCCTTAAAATATTGGGATTTAAAGTGCCATTAAGTGGCCATTTGGAGGCATTGTCTAATGGGTACTGGGGCCAGGCCTGATTACAGAGAAAAATGAGATTTCATGGCTTAAGATCAGGTGTTAGGTGTTGGGGCCCAAGGTTGGCCAGGAAACATCCCAATGGGGAGTCTGAAGGAATTTGTGATGGTCCAACTCCCATGGTGAGGCCTGACCTGAGGAGAGATATGGCATATGTCCCTGAGATAGCAGGTCCTCAGGGGAGAGAGAGATGTGGAGCACCTAGAGGAAACATCTTTACAATGGGGGGCCCACAGTCCCTAGTGGGGAACCGAGTTCCCAGGGACAAGAGCAAGCTGCGACCTAGAGCTAGGTTTTTGAGGAAATGAGAGAAAGAGATCACAGCTCTGCATGTGAGAAGGACTCATCAAGAGAGGGAACCTTGAGGGAAGATTGGCCGGTGGTGGATGGGGGTTGGAGGCATGCTGGGACGGAGGAACTTCCCTGTGAGCTAGTGAGAGAGTGGCATTTTCTAGGATCAGGGGTTCTGGCAAAGCAGCTCAGATCCTGGAGGAAGGGAATGGGAGTTGAGAGAGAGAGAGAGAGAGCAGGATGGGGTGGGGGAGGCCGGGAGAGCAAGGTCAGTGCCAGGAGTGCACCCTGATCCAAGTCACGGCACCAAATGTTAGGAAAAACGCCACTCACAAAGAAAGCTCACGAGAAAAGTTTCACATCCATAGAGCAAAGTTTAATGGCAGGCCCAAACTGCCAGGCTGGCCGGGGAAAGATGGTGCAGCAGTGAACCTGGGCCAGGCGGGGCTTTTATAGAAGGGGGAGGGTAAGGAAGTTAGCACATGCACGGTAGTCTCTGGTAGGGGTGGGGCTGTCTTAGAGCATGGGAATTTGTCCTTGGGAGTTTCTCAAGGTCTGAGGGTAAAATGGCTGCTGATTTATAAATGGTGACATTATTGTTCTATCAATGAAAGCCACTATTAAGGGTGGGAGAGGGAGAGGATTAAGAAAGTAATATAGACGAGGCAAATTTGAGGAAAGTACATTATATGTATATAAGTAAATATCACAATGAAATTCCTTTGTACAATTAATTTAAGCTATAAGATAAAAGATTTGTTTTAAAAAAACAAGCACATAAAAAAGTTACAACATAAATGCACACGTGCACACACACACACACACACACACAAAAAGCAAAAATGTCTAGGTTTTAATCTCAATTCATCATACCAAGAACCAAGAAGATGTAAAGCTGAATAGAAGGATAGTAATCAGTCTGGTTGCCCTGGCTCTGTCCCTGTCCTTGTCCCCCCCAAGCCAAGCCAATAGCTCCACTGTGCAGCTTTCTTAGTGTCGCCACCACTACAGACTTGGCAAACCTTTGTGACAAGCGCTACATGAGGTGGATGACATATCCCCATCCCCTACCAGACCCAAGAGACCAGCATCGGGGTTACGATCCCCCAACAGGGAATCCAAGTAAAAGTAACATTTAAATCAAGCTCTATTGAGATGGGGAAGGTTGGCCCAAATGGTGCTAGTAAAGGGATGGTACAACTTCCTGGACTGCTATTTGGTTGCAGCAAAGAGGAAACAGTTCCATTCTTTCACAGGTTAGAAATAGTGCCAAATGGGGTACAAGTGACAAGAGACTGCCAGGGGAGAAGCAGAAAACGCTGTGGCAAAACACAAGGGAGAATAGGGTGGTGCAGGAATCCTGAGACCTTCAGAAATAGCAGGAGGGAGACCACAGGCTTTTGTGATTCAGCAAGAAGATTGCTGGAATGGCACCAGGGACCCTGTGGTAGAACAAAGGGAGGAAGAGAGGGTGATTATGGCTGGTGTGGAAGCTAGGTTTTTTTTGTTTTGGTGGGACTGGGGTTTGAACTCAGGGCTTAGCACTTGCAGAGCAGATGCTCTACCACTTGAGCCACACCGTCAGTCCTTTTTGCTCTGGTTACTTTGGAGATATGGTTCTGCAAATTATTTGCTCTGGCTGGCTTTGAACCAGGATCCTCCTGATCTCTGCCTTCCAAGGAGCTAGAATTACAAGCATGAGCCATTGGTGCCCAGCACTATGGAGATTTAGATGGCTATGGTAGCCATAATTATGGCTATGGAAATGATGGCTTTGATGGCAGAATGAGAGAAGGAAGAGGTGTGGGAGGTCAGGGCTAAGGTGTAGCTGGAGATCCAAATTCAGGTTTTCATAATGATCATTTGGCATATATGAGAGGGCTCCCTTTTCTTGCAACTGCAAATGACATTGCTAATGTCTTTTCACCACTAAATCCACAAGTTCATATTCATGTTAGAGCTGATGGCACAGCACCAGGAGAAGCAGTTCACCTGTGACACAAAGATGCAGTAGATGCCATGTCTAGAGATAAAAATAACAAGCTGGGTGCTGGTGACTCATGCCTGTAATCTTAGCTACTCAAGAGGCAGAGATCAGGAGGATCTCAGTTCGAAGCCAACCTGGGCAAATTGTTCCTGAGACCATATCTTGAAAATACCCAACACAAAAAGGGCTGGTGGAGTGGCTCAAGTGGTAGAGCAACTGCCTAGCAAGCATGAGGCCCTGAGTTCAAATCCCAATGCTGCAAAAAAGAAAAGATAAAAATAATGGGTGACATGGATGCATTGAACACTTCTTGACTCCTGTCCCTGGAGGCGGCTCAGGAACAGGAGGCTATCGCAGAGATGGAGTGGATAGTCAGGGAGGTTATGAGTGTGTTGGAAGAACGGGAATGGGGAATAATTCTAATTGAGAATATGGTACTCCTGATGGCTTAGGTGGTTATGGCTATGGTGTTGGAGGTAATGGAGGTCACTACAGGCAAGGTGACACGAATGGAGGTGGATGGCACAGATGTACTGAAAGCAAAACCACTAACATTCATGTTCTAACAACAGCTTCTGCTCAGATTTTATTTCTTCTGTATTTTAAGAACTTTATAATAAGTGAAGGAATATGTTTTCAAAATATTATTTGGTAAAGCTACAGATTGTGATGGGCATTATTTATTGAATATTTTGACTTAAAAGTAAATTTTTATATTAAAAAAAATAAGTGTCAAAATGGAGGTGAGAGGGACATTAGAATTATCTGACATAAATTTTTAAAAGAACCATCACTAAAAAATTCCTCAACAAGCAACAAACGTGTTTGAAGCAAATAAAAAATAGTTAAAGCAAAGATATGAATAGAAAAGGGAACTTAGAAAGAGAAAAAGAAATTGAAAATGCCACCAAAGAAATAAAAGATATAAAGAACCAATGGAGAGGGGGGATTTCCAAGATGGCGGCTAGAGGGAGGAAGCAGAAAGCCTGCCTCCTAAAGTGAAATCTTGGAGAGACGCTGGAGACACACCTTGCAGGCAAGGCCACCGAGAAGAGGCAAAACTTTGACCCCTCCACACCTCCAGCCAGCGCAGAGCATCTCCACTTCATGTTTTTTTTTTAATTTTATTATTCATATGTGCATACAAGGCTTGGTTCATTTCTCCCCCCTGCCCCACCCCCTCCCTTACCACCACCACTTCATGTTGAATGGAGAAACCAGGAGGTCTCCCGGACCGCCTCCAGTCACCCGTGCCCAGGCGGCTTGGGAAGATGCGGACCACAAGGTGAGCTTAGTGGTACACCGTACTTCCACAGACAACCCTGGGCCAGGTCAGCATAGCCCCCTGGACAGACCGACCCCCACCTGGGGAAGAAGGAGAAACTGACTAAGAAGCAATAAGAACAATAAAGACACGTGGGAAAGAGGGTGGGGCGCACTGAGCGCCGAAGGGGGGGAAGGGGATCCTTCCCGGAACTGTAAATAAACAAGCCGGGCCTGGCCGGAGAGAAGAGGGCAGGAGCGGGCCACGTGCCCATCAATGAGGAGCGGGAAAGCTTGTGAGAGTGGCGGAGGGAGGAAAACTCCACAGGAGGCGGGGGGAAGACCCACCTCCCACGTGATCTGTAAACAAAACGCCAGCTGGCAGGAGCAGCAGCACATGCCCAGCAATCAGGAGCTGGAAAGCTTGTAAATGCAGTGGTGGGAGGAAAACTCCACAGGAGAGGGGGAAGACCCACTTCCCACGTGAACTGTAAATAAACATGCAGGCCTGAGAAAGCAGGTGCAGTGTCACCTCCCCCAGTGTGCTTGGAAAGGGAAAAGCTTGTAGTAGTGGCATTGAAGAAGGAGAAGAGGTGCAAGCAAAGGGAATCCGTAACATATTCAACAAAATAATAACAGAAAATTTCCCAAATCTAGAGAAAGATAGTCCCATACAGATGCAAGAGGCCTCCAGAACACCAAACAGACCAGATCAAACTAGAACTACCCTATGACATATCATCATTAAAACAACAAGTTCAGAAACTAAGGAAAGAATATTGAAGGCTGTAATAGAGAAAAAACAAATAACATGATCCTATACCTTAAAGACCCAAAAAACTCAACTCAGAAGCTTCTAGACATCATCAATAGCTACAGCAAGGTAGCAGGATATAAAATCAACATAGAAAAATCACTAGCATTTCTATACACTAACAATGAGCAAACTGAAAAAGAATATATGAAAACAGTTCCATTTACAATAGCCAAAAAAAATCAAATACCTAGGTGTAAACCTAACAAAAGATGTGAACAACCTCTACAAGGAAAACTATAAACTTCTGAAGAAAGAGATTGAGGAAGACTATAGAAAGTGGAGAGATCTCCCATGCTCATGGATTGGTAGAATCAACATAGTAAAAATGTCTATACTCCCAAAAGTAATCTACATGTTTACTGCAATTCCCATCAAAATTCCAATGACATTCATTGAAGAGATTGAAAAATCTACCATTAAATTTATATGGAAACACAAGAGGCCACGAATAGCCAAGGCAATACTCAGTCAAAAGAACAATGCTGGAGGTATCACGATACCTGACTTCAAACTATATTACAAAGCAATAACAATAAAAACAGCATGGTACTGGCACAAAACAGACATGAAGACCAGTGGAACAGAATAGAGGACCCAGATATGAAACCACACAACTATAACCAACTTGTTTTTGACAAAGGCGCTAAAAATATACAATGGAGAAAAAGCAGCCTCTTCAACAAAAACTGCTGGGAAAACTGGTTAGCAGTCTGCAAAAAACTGAAACTAGATCCATGTATATCACCCTATTCCAATACTAACTCAAAATAGATCAAGGATATTAATATCAGACCCCAAACTCTAAAGTTGATACAGGAAAGAGTAGGAAATACTCTGGAGTTAGTAGGTATAGGTAAGAACTTTCTCAATGGAACCCCAGCAGCACAGCAACTAAGAGATAGCATAGATAAATGGGACTTCCTAAAACTAAAAAGCTTCTGCTCAACAAAAGAAATGGTCTCTAAACTGAAGAGAACACTCACAGAGTGGGAGAAAATATTTGCCAACTACACATCAGACAAAGGACTGATAACCAGAATATATAGGGAACTCAAAAAACTAAATTCTCCCAAAACTAATGAACCAATAAAGAAATGGGCAAGTGAACTAAACAGAACTTTCTCAAAAGAAGAAATTCAAATGGCCAAAAAACATATGAAAAAATGCTCACCATCTCTAGCAATAAAGGAAATGTAAATTAAAACCACACTAAGATTCCACCTCACCCCCGTTAGAATAGCCATCATCAGCAACACCACCAACAACAGGTGTTGGTGAGGATGCGGGGAAAAAGGAACCCTCTTACACTGTTGGTGGGAATGTAAACTAGTACAACCATTCTGGAAAAAAATTTGGAGGCTACTTAAAAAGCTAAACATTGATCTACCATATGATCCAGCAATACCACTCTTGGGGATATACCCAAAAGACTGTGACACAGGTTACTCCAGAGGCACCTGCACACCCATTTTTATTGCGGCACTATTCACAATAGCCAAGTTATGGAAACTGCCAAGATGCCCCACTACTGATGAATGGATCAAGAAAATGTGGTATCTATACACAATGGGATTTTATGCAGCCATGAAGAAGAACGAAATGTTATCATTTGCTGGTAAATGGATGGAATTGGAGAACATCATTCTGAGTGAGGTCAGCCTGGCCCAAAAGACCAAAAATCCTATGTTCTCCCTCATATGCGGACATTAGATCAAGGGCAAACACAACAAGGGGATTGGACTTTGAGCACATGATAAAAGCGAGAGCACACAAGGGAGGGGTGAGGATAGGTAAGACACCTAAAAAACTAGCTAGCATTTGTTGCCCTTAACGCAGAGAAACTAAAGCAGATACCTTAAAAGCAACTGAGGCCAATAGGAAAAGGGGACCAGGAACTAGAGAAAATGTGAGATCAAAAAGAATTAACCTAGAAGGTAACACCCACGCACAGGAAATCAATGTGAGTCAATGCCCTGTATAGCTATCGTTATCTCAACCAGCAAAAACACTTGTTCCTTCCTATTATTGCTTATGTTCTCTCCTCAACAAAATTAGAGATAAGGGCAAAATAGTTTCTGCTGGGTATTGAGGGGGTGGGGGGGAGAGGGAGGGGGCGGAGTGGGTGGTAAGGGAGGGGGTGGGGGCAGGGGGGAGAAATGACCCAAGCCTTGTATGCACATATGAATAATAAAATAAAAAATAAATAAATAAAAAAAAATGTGGATCTGGACTTTATTATCTCTGAAAATTGTTGCTTTCCTTGAGAGGGGTGGAACGTGTGTGTGTGTGTGACAAAGAGAGAGGCTATGAACTCCAGTCAAATGGCTCTCAGCTGGAGAATTGCAGGAAGAAGGATGCAGGTCATGTCACACCCACCAAGAGTGCCTGAGCCCTCCCTGAATTGTCCTACCGAAGCTCCTGTTTTATAATTATCAAGTGAATATTTCCCAGTTTGGTGACAGTACTGTCAAGGGTCACTGCTAGATGACTGCCGGCATACACTTGGTTTGTTACTGGCTTTATTAATTTTAATTATATATTTACATTTATAACTACATTGATATTTTCAATAAGCAGAACATTCTCACATCCTGTCCCTTAGCCACTGAGATCCTGTGTGTTTTTTCTAGGATAGTCTGTTCTCTCTCTCTCTCTCTCTCTCACTCACACACACACATACATTTTCAAAGTTTAGCTCAGAGGTATCAAAAAATCTTTAGTATACAAAGATTGCATGTCCTACTTATGGACAACCTGAGGACTTTGCAGGGGAGGGGGGAGGTTGGCAGGTTTTTGGGTGCGGTGCTGGGAATCAAACCCCTGGCCTTGTGCTTGCTAGGCAAGTGCTCTACCACTGAGCTAAAGACATTTTTTTTTTTTTGCAATACTGGGGTTTGAACTCAGGGCCTCATGCTTGCTAGGCAAGAGCTCTACCTCTTGAGCTACACCCCAGCCCTCCAACTCAACGTTTTAAGGGCCTATTCCAGTGAACGAGTTCCTGTGAGTCCAGCCAGAAACCAGGGTCCTCTGACCTGCCTCACCCTTGCTCTCCACATGAACACTAACTCTCCTCCCAGGGTCTGTCACCTGCTTCTCTCCCTATTGCCACCGCCCAGTCCAGGGCAGTGTTTTCCATCATGGATTAAAAGAGAACTTTTTCTCCATATACCATGAGATTAGCCATCCCTAAAGTAAAGCACCGCTTTCATATCTCATTCTTCTGACAAACAACCTTAATGGCTTTTATTGTTCACAGAGTAACCGTCTAGCTCCTCATTACAGAGATTTTTTTTCCTCCAGTTGCAAACATGTTGTCTTTTAACTGTGGCTTGGAACGATGGCACAGTCAGGCTCTACAGGAAAGGCAGCTCACAGTTTCTGCACAGGCTGGGTACTCCTTATACTTGCAGTGGTGTTTGCATCCTTGGGAGTGGACAATGCTAACTCAGCTCACCTGAGACTAACACAGCCCCCCACCCCACGTCCCATCTACTGCTCCTCAGGAGGCACTCCGGGGGGCGCGTATTAGAACGTCCCAAGTATACCTTCTTGGTGTCAAGGTAGCTGAAAAACTTAGGTAAAGTTGCTTCATGGGCACAGAATCAGAGCGCGGGAAAAGGCTGTTGTTGCTATCCATGTCCTTCCTCCCTTCTTTCAAATAAAACCCTGATTGAGATTTTTCAAGAACTCTGAATGCACCTCCAATTCCAGGAAGGCCTTAACAGCCCATTCCTAGGCACTGATGCAATTTGGTGACTTCCCACATTGGCTTCCCGAGTGGCCTTCAGTAACTGCAGCCCAGCCCCCAGAAGGGACCACAAGATGGCCCCAGATTAATAAGGTCAATGAAGTCCACACACAACAAATCTGGGTTCTACTCTGAGAGGATGGGCCCCAGGCCACCGTGCTTTCATTGGCAGGCCTGAGGGAGAGGGCCTTGGTGGCGATCTCCTTTCACCCAAAGGGCAGGGATGCCCCCCCAAAAGAGAAGTGAGTGCTCTTGTGAGGGTGAAGGGAAATGTTGTCACTTCTGTGTGTCCACCAGATGGGATTTCCTCTGCCTGGCATGCCCTTCCTTTCAGTGCTACCTGGCACAATCTGACCTGACATTTCAGGGCCCCATCCCTCTTGTGCCAGGTTCCCTCCAACCCCAAGCTCGCCCAGGGCATCCCCACCATGGCAGTTACTGTGGATCTGTGTCGCTCTCACCTCTGAGGATGGGCCTCTGGAGAGTACCCACACAGCCGCAACTTTTTGGGTGCTCTCTGTTGGACTTTCCTGGCCTCTGCTTAGCAAGCAGGGCCTGTTCTTGGAGATATGTGGCATGTTCTGTTGAAGTGAATAGGATACTTAAGAGAACAAGCTATTTTCAAGTCCCCTCAAATATTCCAGGAGTGCTATTTACACACTTAAGAGTATGTTCTCGTCATTCTAGGCTATTCATTAAAATAGGTCCCTTGAGTGACTCTCCAAGCAGCGCTGAAGTAGCACTTTCGCACTTAGGAACAAGGGCTGGAATCAGCATAGTACTTGTGGTGTCTACAACTGCCACCTCAGCTCCACAAAGCTAGTGTGTCTTAGACTCAAGTCTGGCCAGGGTCAAAGGAGCCTAGAAAACCTCTTAGTGCTCCCCCTAGCTCCAGCCCAGCCTTCTCCACGCCCCAGGGCTGTGTGGCTGCCCTTCCCGCTCACTTTCTACCAACAAGCAGAAAAAACTCTTCTGTTTTCTAATTCTTCAGGGATGGTGGGAAGGTCTATGTCCCCATCGCTCAGGTGTTCCAATGGCCTGGAGACATCTTTGTGAGGTGGTGTTATCCAACCTGCCTGTGTGTCCCTCCAGCAACACAGAACTCATCTCTTTTGTGAGGTGTACAGCTTTGAAACACAATCACTCCCTATTGCTTCTACCTTGTGGTGTTGTGGGGTCGTAGGCAACATTTAGAGACAGGTTTAAGGAGTGTGTGTGTATGTGTGTGTGTGTGTGTGTGTGTGTGTGAGAGAGAGAGAGAGAGAGAGAGAGAGAGAGAGAGAACACACTCTGGAAGGACCCACAGAGAACAGTCTAGGTTAGTTGCTAAGAACTTTTCTTTTTTCCCCCCAAGATTAGTTAGAAGCAATAAACCTATCTTTGGGATACATTTTTCCCCTTGACAGTCAAGATGAGACGTGATGGTAAATGTATGTTTGCATAATTCCCACTGAAATGAAAAAGAAACAAAAAGAGAAAAGAAGTTAACTTCTATCTGAAATTAGGTACAGGCCACAACAACATATCACCACCTTGTTTTCTCTCTCCATATGCAAACTAATTTAAACTGAAAACACCAGGAGAAAATGCACAGCCTCAGTCCCTCTTCCCCACAGAAGGCCACTAGACCATTTTCTGTCACCTTAGTTTTCTATGTGTTGCTCCAAGGGCTGGGTTTTCTTTTCTTTTAAAACAAATCTCCTAAATGGGGACTAGGCAATATGTTTTTCATTCTACTGGTGGTTATTCTTACAATGATAAGCACCATTCTCAATATTTCAGCTTCAAGAGGGAAATTGTTACCTCTGATTTACCCCGAGATGAGAAAATTGTCACTTTTACTCTTTCCTTCCTGATTTTTTCTTTTCCAATTTTTTGCCCCTATCTATTTTAGATGGCTTATGATTGCTTTTACATTGCATAGCATTTTTTTAAGCATTATACCTGTCAGGTAGGCGCCAGTGGCTCCCACCTGTAATCCTAGCTACTCACGAGGCAGAGATCAGGAAGATCATGGTTCGAAGCCAACCCAGGGAAATAGTTTGTGAGACCCTATCTCGAAAAAACCCATCAAGAAAAAAAGGGGTAAGAGTACCTGCCTAGTAAGTATGAGGCCCTGAGTTCAAACCCCAGTGCCCCCCCAAATTATACCTGTCATAAAAGTCCTACTTCAAAAAAAGGCCCAGTCCCTTTTTTGCAAGTGAATGTATTATTTTAAACTTCCAAGGAGCAGATAATTCCTATGGTATTTAAATACTTCAGAACAAAAAAGAGAAAAGAAACATCCTAGTTTCTTAAAAATTATTTTTCTACTTTTCAGATAATACATAGAGAAAAATGTTCTACTTAAAAATACCAACAACATGAAGGGGAGAGGGAGGGGCCGGGGGCAGGTGGGAGAGGTGGCTCAAACAATGTGTACACCTATGAATAAATGAACAATTAAAAATAAAAAATAAAAATCCAACAATATAATGAATAAGCAAAAAAATGTGCCATAAACACATGAGATATTATTCAGTCTTTTAAAAAGAGGAAAATTTGACACCCGCTGCTGAAGGGATTGAAAGGTGTGCCATCTCAAAATATGCTGGATTGGAACTTTTTTTTTTTTTTCCATGTCAGCATCTCCCAAGGAACTGGAACTACAGAAAGGACCATTAAGCCTGTCTTTTCCTTCAGGCTGCAAGCTAGAAAGATGCTTTTAGGGTGTGTGTGGAAGTGTTGTTCCCTAAAGGCTGCAGAACGACGTTACTCCCCAGAGCCTACTGACCAGGGCTGTAATGAACCTGAATTAACTCACTCATTAGAGTAACTCATCTTCCAGTGGCTTTTAACACCTCTCCCACCAATCTCCTAGTGACATCTCTAGAATTTACCCTACTCCAGAGATTCATTTGTTCTTTGTCTAAAAAGCATAAAAGTATATTGCTTTGGACATTTCTTCTAATTTCGCTCTCTTGTGAAGATCTCCATGTTCCTGGAAACCGAGTAGAACGTGTGTGCTTCTCTCTTACTAATCAGCTTTGTATTAATTTGGTTCCTAAATACAGCCAGAGTCCATGTAAGGACTTAAGGAGGTTGAAGGAGATGTTTCTCTTCTCTACACTACAACACAGATAAGCCTCGAGAACACTGGGCTAACAGAGTTCGGTATGATTATACCTACCTGAGGTTCCCAGAACAGCCAAACTCACAGTCAGGAAGTGGAATACTCACTGCCAGGGTTGGGGAAGGGACAATGGGAGTTAAGAGCTTAATGGGTATGGAACCCTGGCACGGTGGTGTGTGCCTGCAGTCCCAGCTAGTTAGGAGACTGAGGCCTAAAGATCACTTGAGCCCAGTTAAGGGCCAGCCTGAGCGACAAAGTGAGACCCTACTTTGAGAAAGTTCTGAATGGATGGATGGTGGTGATTGTTGCAAAACAATGTAGTTCAGGGGTAGAGTGACTGCCTAGCATGTGCAAGGCCCTGGGTTCAATCCCCAGCATCATAAAAATGAAAACAGTTAAAAAGCAGAGAGAATAGCCATATATCCTAGAACTTCCAGGCTGCAAGGGCAGAAAGGGAAGCCTGGCAGCTTGTCCATTTGTACCATCTTAGGAGCCTTGGAAACTTCTCTTACAAGAATACTTGCTTACGCCTGTAATCCTAGCTATTTATGAGGCAGAGATCAGGAAGATCACACTTTGCAGGCCAGCCTAGGCAAAAAGTTTGTGAGACTCCATCTCAATAATAAAAGCTGGGCATGGTGGTGTATGCCTGTCATCCCAGCCATGTGGAAGACATAAATAGGTGGACCGCAGTCCAGGCCAGATCTGGCATAATTGTGGGGCCATATCTCAAAAATAACCAAATTGAAAAGGACTGGGGGCATGGCTTAATTGATAGCACATCTGCCTAGCAAACACAAGGTCCTGAGTTCAAACCCCAGAACCACCAAAAAGAAAAAGGAAAGAGAGAAAAAAAGAGAAAGGTGACTTTCCGACACTGATTTGACAAAGGAATTATCATGTGGGATTTCTCCAATAGACGCTCAGTGCAGGGCCCCAGTGAAAACGGAGGTTTTCTTCAAGAGACTGCTTGCCATGTAAAGGAAAAAGCAACACATGAAAGTCCACTAAGATGGTAAATTTTACATCTATCTCACCACAATACAAAAATTCAACTATATAGTACAAAACTATAGTGCTTAAAAGAGAAAGCTGGGGCTGGGGTGTGGCTCAGTGGTACAGTGCTTGCCTAACATGTGCAAGGCCCTGGGTTCATCCCCAACACTGAAAAAAAAAAAGAAAGAAAGAAGAAAAAAAAGCACACTGTTTTCCTCCTTTCTCCCACCCAATTCTATCCCACTCCCTAGAGGTAATAATTCATGGATGTATCAAACTTTATTTAATTATTCTTTTTTGTGGGACCTGCATTTGAACTCAGGGCTTCGTGCTTTCAAAGCAGGTGCTCTAACTTTTAAGCAACACCTCCAGTCTGTTTTGCTCTGCTTATTTTGGAGTTGGGGGTTTCACAAACTATTTGCCCGAGCTGGCCTTGAACCATGATCCTCCTGATCTCAGCCTCTTAAGTAGCTAAGATTACAGGTGCGAGTCATGGATGCCTGGCTTACTTATTTATTCTTTACTGGGAGTATTTAGGTTGTATCACCTAGATTTTTGCTTTGACAAATAATGCTGTGAGGAATATCCTTAAAATATAATGCTCTGTAATATATATTACATCTAGTATTCTGCTTTGTCAAAAGCTATATTTATTTTATTTTGTGAGTTAGATTTAAATTTATTTTTTTAGCTGGTGCTGGTGGTTCATGTCTGTAATCTAGGCACTTGGGAGGCTGAGATTAGGAGGATCATGGTTTGAGGCCAGACCAGGCAAATAGTTTGTGAAATCCCATCTCCAAAACAGGCAAAGCAAAATGGACTAGAGATGTGGCTCAAGTGGTAAAGTGCCTGCTTTGCAAGCATGAAGCCCTGAGTTCAAACCTCAGTCCCACCAGAAAAAAATTTGTTTATTTATTAATTGATGTGGTTCAAAATAACAGAAATTCAAGACATTACACAGAGAAAAGCTCCCTCTCATCTCCCCCTGCCCTGCAATCTGTTTCCCTTCCTCAAAAGTAATCAGTTATATTCTAGTCAGGCACAGAAGAAACTGCTTATTTATTTTATATTACATTATTTATATCTGTCAAAAACAAATGGTATAGGTTTATGCATTTTAAATTTGATGGTTATTGCCAAATTGTCCTCCAAAGAGACTGTACCTATTTATATGCAATCAGCAATGTTTGACATTGCCTGCTCTGCATTACCATCAACACACCACATTACCACACTCTACTTCTTCACCAACTGGACTACTAAAAAGTGACATCTCACTTAATTTGTATTTATTTAATCTGTACCATTATGAGTAAGATGAGGTTTCCTTCAGCTGGGAGACCTGGCCTGCCTCCCTCCCCAGTTCTTTCACGCAGCTGTCTCACCTCTCCACTCTGGCTGGACTGAACAGGAAGATGCCCTGCTCTTTCACTGCTGCCTAACTGCTGTGTCCCCTGCCAGCTTCTCTTAAGTCTCCTGGCACAAGTTGGAGGCAGCTTTCCTTTCATCCTGAATCTGTCATATGGCTTTCTATCAGTTTCTGTCTGCCACTTCTACTCCATGGTGAGCCCTGAGACCAGATCTTTCCTCTTTCTGAGCTAATGTTTATCACTGTTCTTTGCAGTAAATCCTGGACTAATGGATGGGTGGGAAGCCAGAAGTTTCTGACTGAGGTCACCGGCATGCAGCCATTCTGTGCGAATGACTGAGACAGACTCACTTCTTAGACAGCAAGAATGCAATACTGTGTGGAAGGGAGCATTTCAAATCAGTGCTGAAAGATTCTGGAATTTTGGAATATTCAATAAATAGTATTGGGCTAATTAGTTAAATATAAAATTTGAGGAAAATCAAATGTCTTTAACTTAAACCCCAATAATTTCCAGGTGAGGATATGTTAAATATACTTAAATACAATGAGAAAGCATGAAAAACCCTGAAATAAAGTATACATGAATACTGATCTAATTTTCAGGTGGGAAAGCCCTTTCTAAGCTTGATGTCTAAACAGAAACCACGGGCTGGGGTGTGGCACCTGCCAAGCAAGCACAAGGCCCTGAGTTCGAACTCCAGTCCTATCAAAAAAAAAAAAAAGAAAAGAGATAGAAACTATAAAGAAAAAGTTAATTTTAAACTTCAGCACATGCAAAAAGACAGAAGCAAAACTGAAAGGCTAATTATGGACAGGAAAAACAAATTTTTTAAATATTCAAGTTTGGCAACTGGCCAGATTCATTAATACAGAAGGATCTATTAAAAATCTCCAAAAAAGAAACAATTATCCCTAGAAAATTAAGTGAAATTCAGAAACAGGCAATAAATTAAGAAGTATTTGTTTCTGCATGAGTCAACCTGGTATGTCAATAAACAGAAGACTATCCCATCTCACCAGTAGTAAGTGAAGGCTCAATTCAAACAACATTTTCACCTAAAAATTAGCAAAGGTGATACTTTTCAATGTCAGCAACTTCATGAGAAAGCAACACTCTCAGAACTTGGAGAGCAATTTCCTGGTATTATTAAAAGCCTCTCCTTTTGACTTAGACCGCTCCGAGAAAACTTATCAAAAGGAAATCTTGAAAAAATATAGACAAAGATTCATTACAAGGATATTACAGTGGCATGTTTATAGTAGTGAGAAATTCAAAGCAATCTAAATGTCTAACAATGGAACGGGATACATAAATTATGGCCCATTCATAGGCTAGAAGGCAGGCGCTAAAATCATATTGAAAACTGTTTAAGGACATAGGGAAATGCTTGTAATGTATTGTGACAGTTTTTTGAAACTTAATTTTAATAGAATAGCCTCAGTCTTCTTTTAAAAAAAAACATGTGAGTCTGTTGTGCGTTTGAGTAGAAAAGCCTGGAAGGAAGACACTCAGGCTACACTGTCCCCAGGAGGTTACTTGGAGTGAGCCCCGGTAGAAGCTCTAGTGGCCACAGTGGGGAGGCGGGGAGGACAGCCCTAGGAGAGGTTCTGCTTGCACCACAGGACCTGTGGGAAGAGGCCAAGTGGCCCCAACAGTCACCACAGGCAAAAGCCAAGGAGTGGCTGCTCCCAGAGCTGATACTGTCATTTCTCGGGCTCCTCTGTAGAAATTAATATTCCTAACATTTATTGGGCAGTTTATATGTATTTTCATTTACTGCTCCTAACATCCTCAAGAGATCTAAGACATCCATTAAATGTCCCATGTTCTCAGTGAGGAGACTGAGGCCAAGAAAGATTAAGTGATTTATCCAAGGTCCCAAGGCTAGCACTGGGTAGATGAACTGGGCTTCAAACCCACATAGATGTCTGACTCCAGAGTCCAAATTTGCATGCAACGGGAGCCTTATTTTCAGTTGCTATGGCAAGAAGGGAGAGGGTATGATAATGAGTGAAAGAAAAGCAGTAAGTAAATTAAAATTACTTCCGGAATTGGATTCTTTTGAGAATAGCATTCCCACCTTTCCTACACAAAATCACCCACAACGATGTCTTCAGTGGCTCTGAGTAATCGCTGGTACAGAATGGGATGGACTGCAAAGCCCTCATGTCCCTCCCGGCCCTACAGCGAAGGTCCCTGCCCCCAGCCCCCGTTTGGGCTGCAGTTATAGTTAGGATCTGGCCTGAGTTAATTCTTCCTTCTCTCTCCTGCCGAGTGGTGACTGAGGCAGGCCCAGTAAAATCTTCAGGGTTCCAAAGACAGGAACAGATATTTCTCTTGTATTCAGGGACAAAGCTGTGAAATGAGAATCTACTGTCTTTGGTGACATCTGTCATAGAATTCTTTGGGCAGAGGTCGGGTGTGATGGTGCACACTTGTATTCCAGCCTACAGGAGGCTGAGGCGGGAGGAGTTCAAGGCCAGCCTGGGGTACATAATGAGTTCCAGGCCAGTCTGGACTACGTAGCAAGACCTTGTTTCTGAAAAAAACCCCAAAAATCCTTGGTAGACCTGCACCAACCCCTTAGTAAGGCCCACACTCTCCAGGCAGTGCCCTCTTCACCTCCCAGTCAGGGCCCCTGCCAGGTCCACATCTTTTCCCACCGTGACATTGTTCTGCTACAACAGTTGCTCATCCCCAGCCACCTCCACAGCTTAGTGTTGATACCACCAGAGGCCCTAACCCAGCAAATGTCCCATCCCTCAGCCAGGTGCCACTCCCTACCCCTTCCCCTTTCAAAAACTAGGAATTACCCCCCCCCATTATTTTGATGGGACTGGGGTTTGAACTCAGAGCTTTGCACTTCCAAAGCAGGCACTCTACTGCTTGAGCTACATCTCCAGTCCATTTTGCACTGTTTATTTTGGAGATGGGGTCTCGAGGAACTGTTTCCCCGGGCCGGCCTTGAACTGTGATTCTCTCAATCTCAGCCTCCCAAGTGGCTCGGATTATAGGTGTGAACCACTGGTGCCCAGCTTGGGAATCCTTTTCATCCTAGACCAACTTATATCCCATGCTAATTAAGCCTCCTTCGGCCTGCCTCCCTCCCTACCTCCCTGTCAGGAGCCTTTAAGCACCTGTGCCAGCTCTCTCAGCCAAGTGTCACCTAGCAGGCTCTCTTCATCCATTTATGCCTTCCTTTCACACAAGGCCACATCCCCAGCCAGGTCCCCTTCCCCTGCTAGACAGGCTTTGCCTATACTGACCTATATCCTCCACCCTTGCCAGGCCCCACTGCCCAGCCAGAACCCCCTTCTGCAGGCCCAGGCCCCCTACCTAAGTTTTTTACCCCTTCCTGGCCTGTGCCCCCTGAACAGGTAGGCCCTCTTTGGTGACCAGAACTTCTGTCTCTAGCCTGCACCACCTCAACCATGTGGGAACTCTAACCCAGCTAGGGCCCCTTCTGCCTCCAGGCACCCTTTACCACAGATCCGTCTCCAGGCAGGTTTCTGACCCCACTTTAGTTCCCTTTACTAGCCTGTGTCCCCTTGCCCAGCCAGGCCCAATTTCTCAGCAAGGACCTCCTCTGCTGCCTATGCCCTCTTCCTGGTCCGGCTTCCTTTTCCCAGCCAGCCCCCCTTCCCAAATGATGTCCTTATCCCATCATGCCCAGCTTTCCAAGCTTGCTGGCCCCTATAACAGCCAGGATCCATGCTCTATCCTCCTCCAGGCAGACCCTGCCCCACAGACAATGCCTTTCCCCAGGAAGGCCCCTTCTTTTAGATCCCCTTCTTCAGCAAGTGCTTTCTATTCAACAGCCACCAACCTACCTGTTGCCCCAATGAGTTGTCCCTTCACTAGCTGGTGTCCCTATCCCCAGTCTGGACTCCTTCCCTTGCCAGGTATCCTTCTTCAGCCTGGCCTTCTTTCCCAGTATGTGACTCCTACCCAGCTGGACTGCCTAGCCCATCAGAATTGCCACCTCAGCCAGGCTGACCCTCCCATTTCAGGAGACCTTCATTGGTCCTGGTCCACATGCCCAGTCAGGCACTTTCAATGGCCAAGGCCCCAGATTCCATGCAGGTCTCCTCCTCTAGCCAGGCTGTCTCCACCACTTGTGCTGTTCTCCAGCCAGCATCTCCCAGCCTCACCCACTTTCCCCTGCCATGCCCCATTCATCTGCCTAGGCTGGCCCTGTCTCCAACTTGTACCCTCATCCTCCAGGCCCTGCTTCTGCAGATTGCATCTCCCTTCCTGGCCTGTTCTCCCTTCCACTACCTTTGCTCCCTCCTGCAGTGTCCCCCACTTCCCTAACCCATACTCCCTTCCTGTCAGTGTTCCTATCCCTATAAAAGAGTCTTCTCACCATGTACCCCAGTACCAGGTTTTCTCAGAGAACTTCTGAGCCAGCAGGCTGGCTGAAACTTTTCTGATATGCATATCTACACAGTGAGCTATTTGGCAGGATTTCTATATTCATATTTTGGAAACAACCCCCCCAAAAGAAAAAAAAACAACACAGTGGCACTTTTTTCTCTCCTAGAATACAGCCCTGGCCTGGGAAGGTTTTGGAAGGAGGGGTTCTTTTTCTAACAGGCCAATGAGAACATCCTTAAAGGAAACCATCTCATGTTTTAAAACCACTGAGTGAGATCCCTCAGTGGGAAACACTTTGCTCCAGGTCCCCACCAAGACTGCAGGTGCATTTCTGCTCCCCGAAGCCCAATTTATTCCCCACTATATCTGCTCCCTAGCCTCCAGGAGGTCTTTGCTGGAGTAGATCCTGGGATAGAAACTCTACATGAACCAAGTCAGCTACACAAAAGTAGACAACCTGGTATTTTTAAAAACTGCTTTTATTTTTAAACAAGTTTCATACTTTTTAAATTTTTGAACTTACATATTTTATTTTAGCATTTTTCGAATGTTACAAAGATTTTCAAAGATTAATTTAAGGAACATCACTAAAATGCAGGATCTGAAAATTCAATGCAAAATTACTGCCAATTGTTTCACTTTTCCTATTCTTTTGGCACATTCCAGATAACAAATTGCATACATCAACAAACCTTACATTAGTCACCATTTTTTTAACCTCATGGCAGTATTTGATATAACAAAATGAACAATTACTTTAACATTTCTTAAAACCTTTCAAAATAGTTTTCTCTAACAACTAAGGACTTCAGATCTTTCACCCTCCACGACCAGCTGACATAACAGTGTGTCATCTTGAGCAAGGCCATAGCATTTATCTCCAAGAATAAAGAAAACGTAGCAGATTCAGATTTTCACCCCTTTCAGTAAGTTAAACTATCAGTTTGCCTGTTTAAGCTTCACAACAATTGTACAGATGAAACAGACCGGCACCGTGAATAAAGTCATCTGTGTTTCTATCTTTGATAAACAATACTGAGTTCACATCTTTACGGTAAACCTTCCTTAGCCTATTGGTTCATTTAAATTTGTTTTCTATACTTCACACTCATATTCTAAACTTCAAAAAGCTTTTAGAATTTAGCAAACACCTGAGTAACTAAGATTAATTTGTAGCCACACAAGTGAAAACAAACCAATTGTTCACAACCCAAGCCTTCTTCCGAGTAGCTGAACAGAACCGAAAAGCCACCATCAAACAGCCCGTGACAAGTTTTGTCTTTTCCCAAACACACGACAAAAGGTATTCACAAAGCATTTGGATCACATAAATGCCACCTTTCTCTAAGTAAACTGACAGATTCACGGAAAAAACTGGAGGATGCTGAGTTATGCTACTCATCTTGTTTATCCCAAGAACGCGTTTGAAATTTCCGTTTCATCCCCAAGTTCACTGAAATAAGATCTACTTTGATCTTGGGAGGGAGGCACAGCCTCACAGGGCCTAAAGAGGTCAGATCTCATTTAACCTAGGCCCCTCAGGTGGAAACTCAGACTTTTTGCCTACACGAGCCTCTGGTCCCCACCACGTGCAAGACGCAACCCAGGACCATACAGAGCGCGGAACAGACGGCAAAGCAGAACACCGTGGTGGCAGGTAAACTAAGTAAAACGAAGAAAGACAAAACGGAGGAGAGCTGAGAAGGAAACTGATCCTACTGAGAAAATGCAGCGGCACCTCCACTTCCAACGGCAGCGGCAGGAGGATCAAGAACAATGGCCACCGCAGGGCACGTGGAAAGGCCTAGAAGAGGCGCGGGGCCACCCCGCCGACGGCGCCGGCCTCCAGTGGCTTCACCGAGTTGTAGTGCTCTCCGAAGTTGCAGGCGTACTGCAGGTAGACCAAGGTGAGCGGCTTCTTGTTGTACTCCTCCCCGATCACGATGGTGGGTGACTCGGCCTGGACCACCTCGATGGGGGTCTGGAGGATGTGTGACAGAGCTCTCAGCTCCAGCTGGCCTCCCCACGAACCAAGCACGATGTCGTCGCAGTAGCTCTTGAAGTCGTTGAGGGTGTAGGTGTCACCGGGCTCGGAGTTGCTGAAGAACGGCAGGAAGTCGTCGATGTGCTTCTGCATGTAGTCGGCTGTGCGGCAGCGCAGGCTCTCCACAGTGACTGAGAACACCAGCTGATCTTGGATGGCACGGAACATGCAGTGCCCGTCAGCGGGGATATCCTTCATCTCCAAATTTTTGGCCTCCAGGATGGCGGAGATCTTCTCTTCCTCCTCACGACGGAAGTTAGCCAGATGCTCCACCTCGGCGGTGTCGATTATCTCATGGCGCCGCCGCTTGAGGGCCGCCCTTCTTTCTCGCCTTTTCTGAGCCCTCGAGAGGTGAGGCGGCTGGTTCTCCAGATCCATCTTGGCCAGATCTTCGGTCACAGAATCGAGGTTGGAGAGCTCAGGCAAGCTTTCGAACTTCTCCAACTCCTGCTGGTGCCTCTGCTCCATCTCGGCCTCCAGGCGGGCCACATCGAGGAGTAACTGCTTTCTTTTCTTCTTGTCACTCTTGGGGACCGAATTCTTCAAGCTCTGGATTTGAGCCTGGAGCTCTTTCTTCTCACGCTCGTGGCGACGTAACATGCGTTGATGTTCAAGGCTGGCCACTTCCATAATGTTTAGCGGCAGACAAGAACCCGAGTTTGATGGCAACTCAAGTCTCTCGACTTCCAGTCTCTCGACTAGCCACAGGTCTTCTGCGTGCCTTGGCAGGGGGCGCTCTGTTACGTCAGGTTACGCCTACTATTCACAGCTCTCCCTGCCATTGGCTACTGCCTCCTAGGCCACGCCCCCAGGCCTGCCTGGCATTTTGGCTGGCTTTAGAAAGATACTAAGTATATCCTCCCTAGCAACTACTGCTCCTGGTCTCAACAGAATTCAAATCTTGTCTGGAAGATTCTTCCTTTCCACAATGTGTGCTTGTAATTAGGCTTGAAGAACTTTTCTGTGACTCTTCCCTCATTTCCAAGTTTGGGCACAATGCAGGCACAGGCCATGCTTGATAACCACATGATAAATATTATCAGCTGAATGTGCTCTGACCCTGGACTTGGCATTGCTCCTAGTGTCCAGGAGGCAATGTGGCTGTCTCTAGTTTTTCGGGTCTCTTGACCAGTGAACCCTTAATCTGTGTATCAGAACAAAGACATTTCCTTACATTCCCGGGAACACAGAGTGCTTTCTATTTATGCCTCAGATCCACCCTGCCTTACCTCTGTGTAAGAAGGCAGCATCCACGCTTCTGACAGCCACTCACTACAAAAAAGCAGATCTCTTGACTTGTGACAACAGAACTAGCTTACCTGAAACCCCCTTCTTTCGGCCCCTAGCTCCCAAAATGCCCTCATTAGAAGGCCCACAAAGCACAGCAGCCAGCGTTCATCAAATCACTTCTTTCTGATAATTTTGAATCCAAAAGCTCTGCAAAGAAAAAAAGCCCCAAGTGGTTTCACATATGCTCTCATTCTGCCCCAGGCTGCTCACTTCTATCTTTGGTGTCCAAACAGGACAACCCTGTATCTGGGTTCTTTCCAGGTTTGTGACAACATGAATAAACCTGCTATAAACATCTGTATAGGTTTTTAGTGTTACTGGGCTTTGAACATAGGGCCTCACTGCTCTACCGCCTGAGCTACTCTGCCAGCCCTATATACAGGTTTTTATGTGAATTTAAGTCTTCATTTCTCTGGAGAAAGTGCCCAGGACTGCAATTGCTCAATTGCTGGGTCATATTCTAAGTGAATGTTCTTTTTTTTGGCAGTACTGTGGTTTGAACTCAGGCCCTCAAACACTCTACCACTTGAACCACTCCATCAGCCTCGTGTGTGTGTGTGTGTGTGTGTGTGTGTGAGTGTGTGTGTGAGTGTGTGTGTGTGTTGGGTATTTTTGAGATAGGGTCTCCCTGAACTATTTGCCCCAGCTGGCTTGGATCCTCCTGATCTCTGCCTCCTGAGGTAGCTAGGATTACAGGCGCGAGCCACTAGCGCCCAGCCTGGCAAGTGTTCTTTCAGAAACTATTTCCCAGAGTGGTTGTACCATTGGACATTCCCACTAGGAGTATATCATGCATCCAGCACTTGATATTGTCAATTTTGTTGTTATTTTAGCCACTATGATAAGTGTAAGGTGATAGCTCATTGTGGTTTTAATTTGTATTTCCATAGTGGTTAATGATGTTCATTTTTTTGTGGTGCTGGGGATTGAACCCAGGGCCTTGCACATGCGAGACAAGCACTCTACCACTGAGCCCAGCCCTGATCTTCATCTTTTAGGTGCTCATTTGCCATCTGTAACTTACCATCTTTGGTAAAAACATTTATGTAATTTGCATACTTTTTTGCATTGTTTGCCTTAACATCAATACCTCTACAAGTCCAGTGAGTTCCTTTATACGTGACAAAACACTTCTCACTTTATCCAGCTCTTGGTGTTGCATACTTTGTAATTGGACTGTTTTTACTGTTAGTTTTGAGAGCTCTTTTTATATTCTAAAATACTAGTTCATTGTTGGATATGTGCTTTGCAAATATTTTCTCCCAGTCTGTAGCTTGTCTTTTCATCTTCTTAACAGGGTCTTTCTCAGAGCAGAAGTTTTTTGTTTTTTAATTAATTTTTTTCTTTGGTGGTACCAGAGTTTGAAGGACTTTGTGCTTGCACTCTACTGCTTGAGTCATGTCTCCAGCCTTTTTTGTTTTGTTTTGTTTGTTTGAGACAGTGTCTTCCTATTTGCCTTGTGTTTACGGTCCTCCTCTCTCACTCAGCCCCCCGAGTGCTGGAATTACAGACATGTACCACCACACGCAGCTATACGTTTTTAATTTTAGGACTAGGGCTGGGCTTACTGGTAGACTTGCTCAGAATGTGCGAGGCCCTGTGCTCAATCCCCGGCACCACAAAAAAAAGTTTTTAATTTTGATGAAGTCTAGCTTATCAGTTTTTCCTTATATGAGTCATATTTTAGTAGTAAGTCTGAGATTCTTTGTCTAATCCTAGATTCCAAAGATTTTGCCTTTTTCTAACTGCAGAAAATTTTTATTGTATGTAACCCTGCTTGTCTGTTTTTGCTTTGGTAGCCTGTGTTTTGTGTCATAACAAAGAAATCATCCCAAAGATCAATGTCATGAAGCTTTTTTCTGTTTTCTTCTAGTTTTACAGCTTAAGATCTTCCATTTAAATCTGTAATGTGTTTTGAGTTGATTTTTGTGCTTGCTATAAAATAATGGATATGGTTCTTTGTTTCCATGTGGCTATCCAGTTTTCTCAGCACCCTTTATTTAGAGCGTGTCCTTTCCCTCTCATGCACTTTTGACAGTCTTGTGGAAGTTCAGTTGGCCATACTGAGGTTTATTTCAACCAAATGAAAAGTCAGTTTGCAGAACAGGAAAAATTATTTTCAAACCACATATCTGCTGAAGAATTAATATCCAAAATATACAAAGAAGGGCTGGTGATGTAGCTTAGTGCACTTACTTAGTATGTGCAATGCCCTGGGTTTGATCCTTAGTACTGCAAAAAAAGGGCATATACTTAAACATGAATAAATAAATAAATAAACATCTCACATATATATGCTACTAAGACTCATTAGCAAAAAAACAATGCCTGATTTTCATGGGCAAAGGGACTAAACGGGTATTTTTCTAGAGAAGACATGCAAGCTGGGTGTGGGTGGCTCACGCCTGTAAGCCTAGCTACTCCGGAGGCAGAGGTCAAGAGGATCATGGTTCAAAGCCAGCCGAGGAAAACAGTTTGAGACACCCTATCTCGAAAAACCCTTCACAAAAAAAGGCTGGGGGAATGGCTCAAGTGGTAGTGTCCTTGCCTAGCGAGTGTGAGACCCTGAGTTCAAACCCCAAAGAAGACATGCAAATGACAAGCAGGTATATGAAAAAGTTCTCAACATTACTGGTCATAGGAGAGCAAATCAAAATCTCCAATGCAATATCACCTCACATTTGTTATATGATGGTTATTATGAAAAAGAAAACAAGATAGCAATTGCTGATGAGGATATGGAGAAAGAGGACTCTTGTGTACTGGCGATGGAGATGTAGATTGGTATAGCCACAATATAGAGGTTCTTCAAAAAAATTAAAAGGGCTAGCCTGGTGCCAGTGGCTCCTGCCTGTAATTTTAGCTACTTGGGAGAATGAGAAGAGGCGGATCATGATTTGGGGCCAGCCCAGGACATAGTTCATGAGATCCTCATCTCCAAAATAACCAGAGTAAAATGAACTGGAGGTGTGGCTCAAGTGGTAGAGCATCTGCTTTGCAAGCACAAAGCCCTGAATTCAAACTCCAGTCCCACCCACCCCACCTCCAAAATTAAAAGGGCTGGGTGCAGAGGCTGAAGCCTGTAATCTGAGCTACTTGGGAAGGTATGGTTGTGATTGGGGGGATCGCAGATGTATGTGTTTGTGGGGGGGTGTTCTGGAGACTCCATCTCAACCAATCCCTGATGCAGCAGCGTGCACTTGTTGTCCCAGTGAATCCCAAAAAAGCATAAATAGGAGGATCATGACCCAGGCTGGCCCAGGCGTAAAGGGAGGCCCTATCTAAAAAATAACCAGTGCAAAAAGGGCTTGTCTATCTAACAAGTGTGAGGTCCTGAGATCAAACCCCAATACTGAAAAATAAATTTCAGAATAGGATGGAGCTCTGTGATAGTATTTGCCAGCATGTGCAAAGCCCTCGATTTGAACACCAGCTCTGCAAGACACTCCAGGATTAGTAAAAGTGTCCTTTTTTAAAACTAAAAGATTTATAGTTCTAGTTTTTAGTTAAATCTGTCATTTATTTTGACTTTATTTTTATTTAAGGTTTGAGACTTAGGTCAAGGTTCCCCCTCCCCAGGAATGTCCAATTGTTCCCACACCATTTAAAAAATTTATTCATTATTTATTTATTTATTATTATCATATTGTGGGTTATTTTTTGGTGGCACTAGGGTTTGAACTCAGAACCTCACACTTGCTAGGCAGGTGATCTTACCACTTGAGCCACTCCACCAACCCTTATAATATTGTTATCATATTCACAATGGGTGTACATTGTGACATTTACAAAAATTCTTACCCACACTATTTCTTGAAAACGGTATGCTTCCTCCATTGAATTGGTTTTGCACTTCTGTCAAAAATCGGTTAGGTATATTTTGTGGGTCTATATCTGGGCTCTCTGTCCTGCTCAGTTCACCTGTGTGCCTGCCCTTCCACCAACACCATTGCAGTCTTGATTAACTATGTAATAAGTTTTGAAATCAGAAAAACCATTTCTTCCCAATTTATTTTTCTCTTTCAAAATTGTTTCAGTGGTCTAGTTCCTTTGTCTTTCTGTACAAATTTCAGAATACTCTTGTCTGTAGCTACAGAAAGTCTTGCTGGGGTTTTCAAAAGAGTTGCATTAAAGCTGAATGTCAACTTGAGGAACAGCGACATCTTTACTATGCTGAGTCTTCCAGTCTGCGAACACCTGCACATCTTCATTTATACAGATGGAAATCTTCACTGATTTTTACCATTAACACTTTATCACTTTCACCATATAAATCCAGCATGCATTTTCTTAAATTCACACTTAACAAATTTCTTTTCCTTTTGAGTGATTATGAATGGCATTATGTTTTTAATTTCAGTGTCATGGTCATTGCTAGTATATGGAATTATAATGAACTTTTGTATGTTTACCTTGTGTTCTTTGATCTTGCTTAACTTACTTTTTTGTTTGGTGGTATTGGAGTTTGAACTCAGGGCTTCACACTTGCTAGGTAGGTGTTTTAGCACTTGAGCCAGTCTCTAGCTCCTTTTGCTCTGGTTGTTTTTGAAATAAAGTCTTGCTTTTTACTCAGGCCCACCTGGACCGAAATCCTCATTTTGGGTTTTCGGCTGTAGCTGGGATGACAGGCATGCACCACTGCTCCCAGGTATTGGTTGAGATGGAATCCCATGAACCATTTGCCTGGGTCTCTGGCACCCAGCTTTTTGTACGTCCTTGATTTTAGGGAGAATGGTTTCATCTTTCACCTTTCAGTAGGTGGGGTTTTGTTTTGTTTTGTTTTGTTTTTTGCTACTGGGGTTTGAATTCAGGGCCTCATGCCTGCTAGGTAGGCACCTTACCACTTGAGCCACTCCGCCAGCTCATAGGGATATCAACAAGTTGAGGATATTCTCCCCCATTATTTTTTTTCTTAGAGTTTTTGGCATGAATGGTATTGAATTCTGTCAAATATTTTTTCTGTATTCATTGATTTGTTCACATGATTGTTTTAGCCTACTAATATAGTAGATTAATTATTGATTGATTGTCAAGTATTGAACCAGTTTTAAATTCCTGGGATAAACCCCATTCGGTCATAGTTTATCATTCATTTTGTGTGTTGCTGAATTAGAATTCAACTAGTATTTTGTTAAGGAATTATTTTGGTGGTTCTGGGGTTTGAACTCAGGGCCTTGCACCTGCTAGGAAGGTACTCTACCACTTGAACCACACCTCCAGCCCTTTTTAAATTTTTGCTTTACTTATTTTTCAAATAGGGTCTTGCATTTATGCCCCAGTGGCCTGGACCGTGATCCTCCTATTTATGCCTCCCCTGTAGCTGGGATGACAGGTGTGGGCAACCACACCCAGTTTTTATTGGTTGAGATGGGTTCTCGCTAATTTTTTTCTCCAAGCTGACCTTGAACCGCTATCTTCCCAATCTCTGCCTGCTGAGTAGCTAGGATTACAGGTGTGAGCTACCACACCTGGCTTTGTTAAAGAGTTTTAAATCTATATTCATGAGGGCTATTGGTTTTTGGTTTTCTTTCTCTTTTTTTCAATACTGGAGTTTGAACTCAAAGCCTCACACTTACTAGGCAGGTTCTCTATCACCTGAGTCACTCCACCAACCCTATAGTTTTCTTTTTTGGTAGTGTTTTGTTAGTTCTAGTATCAGGATAATATACTAACTTCCTAAAATGAGTGTGGAAGTGTTTCCTCTTCTATGTTTTGGGAAGTATTGATTCTTTAAACATTTGGTAGGATTCTCTAGTGAAACCATTTGGGCCAAGAGCTTGCCATTTTGGGAGTTGTCTGGGAGTGAATTGGAAGTTTCTGTTTTTCAAGGAATTGGTCCATTTGTTGTATTAGTAAAATTTATGTGTCTAGAGTTGTTTGTACAATTCCAGTATTATTGTTGATTTTGGAACATCTGTAGTGCTATTTCCTGCTTTATTCCTGATACTGGAACTCTTTCATCTTTTCTTTAATTCTTTGTTCTCTGTCAACCTTGCCAGAAATTTTGTCAATTTTATCGATCTTTTCCAAGTTACTTGTTTGGTTGATTTTCCCTATTGATTTTCTGCTTTCAATTCCGTTCCTTTGTTATTTCCTTCTTTGTACTTGCTTTGGCTTTACTTTACTCTTCTCTTTTTAGGTTCAGACTTTACCTCTTTTTCTAACACATGCATTTAATACTATAAATTTCCTTCTCAGTACTACTTTAAGTATCTCACAAGTTCTGATATTTTGTATTTTCATTCTTATTCCATTCAACATATCTTTTGGTTTTCTTTGAAACCCTTTGGCCTATGGATTATTTCAAAGTGATTTATTAACTTCAAAGACTTGAAGGTTTTCCAGTTATCCTTCTGTTGATTTCAACTATGATTTCTTTGGGGCTAGTGCACATACTTCTGAATGATGTCATTTCATTTAAATTTGTTGAATTTTGTTCATGCTCCAGAATATGGTCTATGTGGATAAATAGTTCATGAGTGCTTGAAAAGAGTGTGCATTCTTCTATTGCTGGGTTGTGTTCAATAAGTGTTGTTTAGATGTCATTGGTTGATGATATTCTTAACTCCTTTATCTTTCTGATTTTCTAATTCTTATACTTTTGTCTGAGATAGGAGTGTTGAAGAGTTTTTTCTCTTTCTCCTTTCAGTTTTATCAGGTTTTGCTTCACATATGTTTCACTTCTGTTGAAAATCCTACACATTTTAGGACTCCTATGTGTTTTAGGTGTATCCACTCTTTGATCATTATGGATGGCTCCTCTTTGACTCCAATAATTTTCTTTGCTTTAATATCTACTTAACTGATATTAATATAACTATTACTTTCCCTTTATTAATGTTTGCATGTTATGTATTTTCCCATCTTTTACTTTTAACTTCCAAATATGATTATATAAAGTGAGTTTCTTGTTGAGAACATACAGTTGGGTCATTATTTTATTCTGCTCTGCCAATCTCTATCTTAACCAGTGTATGTAGATCATTTACATTTAAGATAATTATTGATATGTTACAACTTAAGTTTGCTGTTCAATTTTTTGTTTTCTGTTTGTTCTCTCTGCTCTCTTTTTCCTGCCTTCCTGTAGGTTACCTGGATTTTTTTTGAGTTTAATTTTGATTTATCTATAGCATTTTGGAGTGTATCTCTTTGTATAGCTTTTTTTCAGGTTTTGCTCTAAAGTATTATATATTTGTGTTTGAGAGAGTGTATGCTTATTATCAAAATGCATCAATGTCTTTTTACCAGTTTAAGGATAGAAACCTTGTATTCTTTTATATACCTTTGTCCTCAGCCATTTAAAATACAGTTTTCTTAAATATCTTTTACATTCATTCAAAAACACATTAGCTTCCTAATTTTTGTTTCAAACTGAGACAAAGTGACCCAGCTCAACTTAAGGGCATTTGGCTAAGTGTTAAGCACTGTTAAATACTGTTAAGAATGCTAGGTCAGAGTGGTGGCTTACAACTGCAATTCCAGCTACTCAGGAGGCAGAGACTGGGAGGATCCTGGTTTGAAGCCAGCGGGGCAAAAAGTTAGAGAGACCCCAACCAATCAATAAGCTTGGCATGGTGTTACACATTATGATCCCAGCTATGTGAAAGTTGTAGGTAGGAAGGTCCTGGTCTGAAGCTCAGTCTAGGAAAAAACATGGGACTCTACCTGAAAAATAGCTAAAGCAAAAAAGGGCTGGGAGTATGGCTCAAGTGGTAGAATGCCTGCCTGCCAAGTGTGAGACTCTGAGTTCAAACCCCAGTACTATACACACACACACACACACACACACACACACACACAAAATGTTAATGATAGGACTTTGTTGTAAGCACCCTTTAATAAATGCTTTTCCTTTAAATAAACCAACTTGTTGGGGACCTGGCTGGTTTCACTCCTTAATTGACAGTTGTCAAACCTTTCCCTTGTGCCCAGCTGTGTTGGACAGAGAGCTGTCAACTAAGCACCCACTCATTTGGTGACCAGCCAGTGTCATTACAGCAGCTCAACTGCTCTGATCACTCCATGAACACCTTGAGTAAACTACAATTCAACTGAAGCCAGGAGGCCTTGTTCCAGTCACAACTGCTCCAGATAACCTGCGCTGGCCTTGGAAGGCAGTACTTCAGGCAAGACAATCCTCAGTGAACTTTAGATGACCCTGTAGCATTCTCACTTAAGATGGGAGGGGGACCACCCATCTGAGTTACCACCACCTCAGTAACTCAACAAGAAGTCAGTGATTGGTGCAATGTGGGACTTGTGATTGGTCATTATGCAAAGACTGAAAGTACTGGACATTGTGCTATAATTGGTGTAAGAGAAATCCCTCATTTGCTTGCCACATCCATGTCACATACACCCTCTGGCTATATAACCAAAATGTGAGGCTCAATAAAAGGCTCCTTTCCAATGGTCTTTTCTTGCCTAATTGTAATCTTTATCAAGTGTAGAGTGGGTTGAGCTGGTAAAGTGAAAAGGAGATGGTGGCAAAAAATGACAGCAGTGATAGCAGCAGTGAGAGGGTGGCTAAAGAGCTCTAGAGAGTTACTGGGGACAGACATGGTGGGGAGCAGAGGTGACAGAGATAACAAAGGATGGTGGACGTATAGAGAAGGCTGTGCAAAGCTGAAGATGAGAGCCTGCAGGCTCTGGTCACGTGAAGAGTTCCAGGAAGCTGTCAAGCCCCAAGGGCTGAGGATCCTGATACCCAAGGCCTGAAAGCTCTAACACTAGCTTCTGTTAGGAGCCAAGGGTCCCAACACTCAGGACTTGAGAGCCATAACACTGGCCTACTGAAGCCAATACTAGTCACTGAACACAAAGTCACTGACAGTCAAGGCTCAGAGCAGTAAGTCTGACTCAAGTACCTAGAGTTATAAGTCTCCGAACTCTAGATCTTAGAGCTATAACATAAGCCTCTAGTTCTCAGCACCCAGACCCGTAAGCCTTTTGGGCTGTTAGTACAACCCATGGACCTTTGGCACTCATGGGCCTGGACCTACCAACACTGAGGAAGCTGTTCTTTGCTTAATTGCAGTTTCCAACTGGAAGAGCAAAAGAACCCAGCCAGCTGATTGGTAACAGAACTTCAAACATAATTTAGGCAATTTAAGATGAGAAGGAAAGTATATTTACCAGTCAGTTTCACTTACCATATTCTTCTTTCCTGATTTTCCAAGATTTCTTCTTTTCTCTTTTTCTGCTCAGACAACTTCATTTAACCATTCTTTCAGGTCTTCTTGTGCCAAATTTCTTATTTTCTTTCATCTGAGAATGTCTTGATTTCCCCTTGATTCCCAAGGGAAGTTTTTGCTGGCTGTAGCACTCTGGAATCATGATTCTTTTCTTTCAGCACTGAAAAATGTTGTGCTTGGGCTGGGGGTGTAGCTCAGTAGTACAGCACTTGCCTAAAAGGCATGAGGCCCTGAGTTTGATCTCCAGCACCAGCCTCTTTTTGTTGGAATAAATTATTTCTGATGAAAAACCTGCTGTGTTTTGAGTTGTTTTACCTTTATGGTAAGGTATCATTTTTGTCTCTGTGCTTTAAAAATCTTTTCTTTGTCTTTAATTTTCAGATATTTGACTATGGTGTTTCCTGGTGTGGATTTCTCTGGGCTTATTACATTAGGCTTATGTCTCTTGGCAAATTTAAGAAGCTTTTAGTCATAATTTCTTTGAATATACTTTTAAAATCCCCCCCTCTTTCTCTTCTTCTGGGATTCAGAGGAGAGGAACATTAAATCCTTTGCTATTGTCCCACAAGTCACCGAGGCTCTGTTCATCTTTTAAAAAGGGTTTTAATAGAATAGACTTTCTTTTTAGAGCAGTTTTAAGTTCACAGAAAAATGAGTGGAAAACAGAGCATTCCCATATATCCTCTGTCCCCCCACAGGCACAGCCTCTCCCACCAGCAATATCTATACCAGAGTATAGACATTTGGTGCATTTGGTGCAATCAATCTGCACTGGCACCCAAGGTCCATAGTTTCCACTTGGGTTCATTCTTGATGTTGCACATTCTATGGGTTTGGATAAATGTACAATGACATGTATTTGTGGTTACAGTGTCACAGAGTATTTTCGCTGTCCTAAAAATGCTCTGTTCTCTCCCTATTCATCCCTTTTAACCCCTGGCAACCACTCGATGCTTTTACTGTCTCTGTACTTTTGCTTTTCCCAGGAGGTCATCAGGCTGGCTTCATTCACTTCATAATATGCATTCAAGATTCCTCCATGTCTCTTCAGTCCTTGATAGTTCACTTCTTCTTAGTGTTGAACAATATTTCATTGCTTGGATGTTCCACAGTTTATGTATCCATTCACCTGCTGTAAAGGACATCTTGGCAGCTTCCAAGTCTGGGCAGTTATAAATTTAGATATTATGAATACCTGTGTGCAGATTTTTGCATGAAAATAAGTTTTCAACTCATTTGGGCAAATACCAAGGAGCCTGATTGCTGGATTATATGGTGAAAGTATGGTTAGTTTTGTAAGAAACTGCCAAGCTCTATTGGCAATTAACAAGACTTGCTCTTGCAACACAATCTTGTTAACTTTGACACTGTTAGTGTTTTGGATTTTTGCCATTCTAATAGGTGTATAGTGATAACTCGTTGTTTTAAATTGCAAGTCCCTTATTTAGTGTGTTCTGTTGCCATCTGTATATCTTCTTTAGTGAGGCGACTGTTTAGGTCTTTGGCACCTATTTTGATCAGGTTGTTCATTTTCTATTTGTTGAGTTTTAAGATTTCTTTGAATATTTTGGACAACAGTCCTTTATCAGATATGCCTTTTATAAACATATTTTCTCCCAGTCTGTGACTCATCTCCTTCCTTTGGTTTTCTTTTTCTTTCCCCCAATCTACTTCCTCTCTGCTGTTTTTCTGGGATCCTTTTAATTGTTCTGTCTTCAAGTTCACCGATTCTTTCCTCTGTCTGCCTCCTTTCTGCTGTGGAAACTATCCATTGGTTCTTTTTTTTTTACTTTTATTTTTTTATTATTCATATGTGCATACAAGGCTTGGGTCATTTCTCCTCCCTGCCTCCACCGCCTCCCTTACCACCCACCCACCCTTATCTCTAATTTTGTTGAAGAGAGAGTATAAGCAATAATAGGAAGGAAAAAGGGTTTTTGCTAGTTGAGATAAAGATAGCTATACAGGGAGTTGACTCACATTAATTTCTTGTGCGTGTGTGTTACCTTCTAGGTTAATTATTTTTTTTTGTTCTTTATTTTATTTTTTTTTATTATTCATATGTGCATACAAGGCTTGGTTCATTTCTCCCCCCTGCCCCCACCCCCTCCCTTACCACCCACTCCGCCCCCTCCCTCTTCCCCCCACCCCCTCAGTACCCAGCAGAAACTATTTTGCCCTTATTTCTAATTTTGTTGTAGAGAGAGTATAAGCCATAATAGGAAGGAACAGGGTTTTTGCTGGTTGAGATAAGGATAGCTATACAGGGCATTGACTCACATTGATTTCCTGTGCATGTGTGTTACCTTCTAGGTTAATTCTTTTTGATCTATAGGTTAATTATTTTTGATTTAACCTTTTTCTAGTTCCTGGTCCCCTTCTCCTATTGGCCTCAGTTGCTTTAAGGTATCTGCTTTAGTTTCTCTGCGTTGAGGGCAACACATGCTAGCTAGTTTTTTAGGTGTCTTACCTATCCTCATATCTCCCTTGTGTGCACTCGCTTTTATCTTGTGATCAAAGTCCAATCCCCTTGTTGTGTTTGCCCTTGATCTAATGTCCGCATATGAGGGAGAACATAGGATTTTTGGTCTTTTGGGCCAGGCTGACCTCACTCAGAATGATGTTCTCCAATTCCATCCATTTACCAGCAAATGATAACATTTCGTTCTTCTTCATGGCTGCATAAAATCCCATTGTGTATAGATACCACATTTTCTTGATCCATTCATCAGTAGTGGGGCATCTTGGCAGTTTCCATAACTTGGCTATTGTGAATAGTGCCGCAATAAAAATGGGTGTGCAGGTGCCTCTGGAGTAACCTGTGTCACAGTCTTTTGGGTATATCCCCAAGAGTGGTATTGCTGGATCATATGGTAGATCAATGTTTAGCTTTTTAAGTAGCCTCCAAATTTTTTTCCAGAATGGTTGTACTAGTTTACATTCCCACCAACAGTGTAAGAGGGTTCCTTTTTCCCCGCATCCTCACCAACACCTGTTGTTGGTGGTGTTGCTGATGATGGCTATTCTAACGGGGGTGAGGTGGAATCTTAGTGTGGTTTTAATTTACATTTCCTTTATTGCTAGAGATGGTGAGCATTTTTTCATGTGTTTTTTGGCCATTTGAATTTCTTCTTTTGAGAAAGTTCTGTTTAGTTCACTTGCCCATTTCTTTATTGGTTCATTAGTTTTGGGAGAATTTAGTTTTTTGAGTTCCCTATATATTCTGGTTATCAGTCCTTTGTCTGATGTGTAGTTGGCAAATATTTTCTCCCACTCTGTGAGTGTTCTCTTCAGTTTAGAGACCATTTCTTTTGTTGAGCAGAAGCTTTTTAGTTTTAGGAAGTCCCATTTATCTATGCTATCTCTTAGTTGCTGTGCTGCTGGGGTTCCATTGAGAAAGTTCTTACCTATACCTACTAACTCCAGAGTATTTCCTACTCTTTCCTGTATCAACTTTAGAGTTTGGGGTCTGATATTAATATCCTTGATCTATTTTGAGTTAGTATTGGAATAGGGTGATATACATGGATCTAGTTTCAGTTTTTTGCAGACTGCTAACCAGTTTTCCCAGCAGTTTTTGTTGAAGAGGCTGCTTTTTCTCCATTGTATATTTTTAGCGCCTTTGTCAAAAACAAGTTGGTTATAGTTGTGTGGCTTCATATCTGGGTCCTCTATTCTGTTCCACTGGTCTTCATGTCTGTTTTGTGCCAGTACCATGCTGTTTTTATTGTTATTGCTTTGTAATATAGTTTGAAGTCAGGTATCGTGATACCTCCAGCATTGTTCTTTTGACTGAGTATTGCCTTGGCTATTCGTGGCCTCTTGTGTTTCCATATAAATTTAATGGTAGATTTTTCAATCTCTTCAATGAATGTCATTGGAATTTTGATGGGAATTGCAGTAAACATGTAGATTACTTTTGGGAGTATAGACATTTTTACTATGTTGATTCTACCAATCCATGAGCATGGGAGATCTCTCCACTTTCTATAGTCTTCCTCAATCTCTTTCTTCAGAAGTTTATAGTTTTCCTTGTAGAGGTTGTTCACATCTTTTGTTAGGTTTACACCTAGGTATTTGATTTTTTTTGGCTATTGTAAATGGAACTGTTTTCATATATTCTTTTTCAGTTTGCTCATTGTTAGTGTATAGAAATGCTAGTGATTTTTCTATGTTGATTTTATATCCTGCTACCTTGCTGTAGCTATTGATGATGTCTAGAAGCTTCTGAGTTGAGTTTTTTGGGTCTTTAAGGTATAGGATCATGTTATTTGTTTTTTCTCTATTACAGCCTTCAATATTCTTTCCTTAGTTTCTGAACTTGTTGTTTTAATGATGATATGTCATAGGGTAGTTCTAGTTTGATCTGGTCTGTTTGGTGTTCTGGAGGCCTCTTGCATCTGTATGGGACTATCTTTCTCTAGATTTGGGAAATTTTCTGTTATTATTTTGTTGAATATGTTACGGATTCCCTTTGCTTGCACCTCTTCTCCTTCTTCAATGCCACTACTACAAGCTTTTCCCTTTCCAAGCACACTGGGGGAGGTGACACTGCACCTGCTTTCTCAGGCCTGCATGTTTATTTACAGTTCACGTGGGAAGTGGGTCTTCCCCCTCTCCTGTGGAGTTTTCCTCCCACCACTGCATTTACAAGCTTTCCAGCTCCTGATTGCTGGGCATGTGCTGCTGCTCCTGCCAGCTGGCGTTTTGTTTACAGATCACGTGGGAGGTGGGTCTTCCCCCCGCCTCCTGTGGAGTTTTCCTCCCTCCGCCACTCTCACAAGCTTTCCCGCTCCTCATTGATGGGCACGTGGCCCGCTCCTGCCCTCTTCTCTCCGGCCAGGCCCGGCTTGTTTATTTACAGTTCCGGGAAGGATCCCCTTCCCCCCCTTCGGCGCTCAGTGCGCCCCACCCTCTTTCCCACGTGTCTTTATTGTTCTTATTGCTTCTTAGTCAGTTTCTCCTTCTTCCCCAGGTGGGGGTCGGTCTGTCCAGGGGGCTATGCTGACCTGGCCCAGGGTTGTCTGTGGAAGTACGGTGTACCACTAAGCTCACCTTGTGGTCCGCATCTTCCCAAGCCGCCTGGGCACGGGTGACTGGAGGCGGTCCGGGAGACCTCCTGGTTTCTCCATTCAACATGAAGTGGTGGTGGTAAGGGAGGGGGTGGGGCAGGGGGGAGAAATGAACCAAGCCTTGTATGCACATATGAATAATAAAATTAAAAAAAAAACATGAAGTGGAGATGCTCTGCGCTGGCTGGAGGTGTGGAGGGGTCAAAGTTTTGCCTCTTCTCGGTGGCCTTGCCTGCAAGGTGTGTCTCCAGCGTCTCTCCAAGATTTCACTTTAGGAGGCAGACTTTCTGCTTCCTCCCTCTAGCCGCCATCTTGGAAATCCCCCCTCTCCATTGGTTCTTTATATCTTTTATTTCTTTGGTGGCATTTTCAATTTCTTTTTCTCTTTCTAAGTTCCCTTTTCTATTCATATCTTTGCTTTAACTATTTTTTATTTGCTTCAAACACGTTTGTTGCTTGTTGAGGAATTTTTTAGTGATGGTTCTTTTAAAAATTTATGTCAGATAATTCTAATGTCCCTCTCACCTCCATTTTGACACTTATTTTTTTTAATATAAAAATTTACTTTTAAGTCAAAATATTCAATAAATAATGCCCATCACAATCTGTAGCTTTACCAAATAATATTTTGAAAACATATTCCTTCACTCATTATAAAGTTCTTAAAATACAGAAGAAATAAAATCTGAGCAGAAGCTGTTGTTAGAACATGAATGTTAGTGGTTTTGCTTTCAGTACATCTGTGCCATCCACCTCCATTCATGTCACCTTGCCTGTAGTGACCTCCATTACCTCCAACACCATAGCCATAACCACCTAAGCCATCAGGAGTACCATATTCTCAATTAGAATTATTCCCCATTCCCGTTCTTCCAACACACTCATACCCTCCCTGACTATCCACTCCATCTCTGCGATAGCCTCCTGTTCCTGAGCCGCCTCCAGGGACAGGAGTCAAGAAGTGTTCAATGCATCCATGTCACCCATTATTTTTATCTTTTCTTTTTTGCAGCATTGGGATTTGAACTCAGGGCCTCATGCTTGCTAGGCAGTTGCTCTACCACTTGAGCCACTCCACCAGCCCTTTTTGTGTTGGGTATTTTCAAGATATGGTCTCAGGAACAATTTGCCCAGGTTGGCTTCGAACTGAGATCCTCCTGATCTCTGCCTCTTGAGTAGCTAAGATTACAGGCATGAGTCACCAGCACCCAGCTTGTTATTTTTATCTCTAGACATGGCATCTACTGCATCTTTGTGTCACAGGTGAACTGCTTCTCCTGGTGCTGTGCCATCAGCTCTAACATGAATATGAACTTGTGGATTTAGTGGTGAAAAGACATTAGCAATGTCATTTGCAGTTGCAAGAAAAGGGAGCCCTCTCATATATGCCAAATGATCATTATGAAAACCTGAATTTGGATCTCCAGCTACACCTTAGCCCTGACCTCCCACACCTCTTCCTTCTCTCATTCTGCCATCAAAGCCATCATTTCCATAGCCATAATTATGGCTACCATAGCCATCTAAATCTCCATAGTGCTGGGCACCAATGGCTCATGCTTGTAATTCTAGCTCCTTGGAAGGCAGAGATCAGGAGGATCCTGGTTCAAAGCCAGCCAGAGCAAATAATTTGCAGAACCATATCTCCAAAGTAACCAGAGCAAAAAGGACTGACGGTGTGGCTCAAGTGGTAGAGCATCTGCTCTGCAAGTGCTAAGCCCTGAGTTCAAACCCCAGTCCCACCAAAACAAAAAAAACCTAGCTTCCACACCAGCCATAATCACCCTCTCTTCCTCCCTTTGTTCTACCACAGGGTCCCTGGTGCCATTCCAGCAATCTTCTTGCTGAATCACAAAAGCCTGTGGTCTCCCTCCTGCTATTTCTGAAGGTCTCAGGATTCCTGCACCACCCTATTCTCCCTTGTGTTTTGCCACAGCGTTTTCTGCTTCTCCCCTGGCAGTCTCTTGTCACTTGTACCCCATTTGGCACTATTTCTAACCCGTGAAAGAATGGAACTGTTTCCTCTTTGCTGCAACCAAATAGCAGTCCAGGAAGTTGTACCATCCCTTTACTAGCACCATTTGGGCCAACCTTCCCCATCTCAATAGAGCTTGATTTAAATGTTACTTTTACTTGGATTCCCTGTTGGGGGATCGTAACCCCGATGCTGGTCTCTTGGGTCTGGTAGGGGATGGGGATATGTCATCCACCTCATGTAGCGCTTGTCACAAAGGTTTGCCAAGTCTGTAGTGGTGGCGACACTAAGAAAGCTGCACAGTGGAGCTATTGGCTTGGCTTGGGGGGGACAAGGACAGGGACAGAGCCAGGGCAACCAGACTGATTACTATCCTTCTATTCAGCTTTACATCTTCTTGGTTCTTGGTATGATGAATTGAGATTAAAACCTAGACATTTTTGCTTTTTGTGTGTGTGTGTGTGTGTGTGTGCACGTGTGCATTTATGTTGTAACTTTTTTATGTGCTTGTTTTTTTAAAACAAATCTTTTATCTTATAGCTTAAATTAATTGTACAAAGGAATTTCATTGTGATATTTACTTATATACATATAATGTACTTTCCTCAAATTTGCCTCGTCTATATTACTTTCTTAATCCTCTCCCTCTCCCACCCTTAATAGTGGCTTTCATTGATAGAACAATAATGTCACCATTTATAAATCAGCAGCCATTTTACCCTCAGACCTTGAGAAACTCCCAAGGACAAATTCCCATGCTCTAAGACAGCCCCACCCCTACCAGAGACTACCGTGCATGTGCTAACTTCCTTACCCTCCCCCTTCTATAAAAGCCCCGCCTGGCCCAGGTTCACTGCTGCACCATCTTTCCCCGGCCAGCCTGGCAGTTTGGGCCTGCCATTAAACTTTGCTCTGTGGATGTGAAACTTTTCTCCTGAGCTTTCTTTGTGAGTGGCGTTTTTCCTAACATTTGGTGCCGTGACTTGGATCAGGGTGCACTCCTGGCACTGACCTTGCTCTCCCGGCCTCCCCCACCCCATCCTGCTCTCTCTCTCTCTCTCTCTCTCTCAACTCCCATTCCCTTCCTCCAGGATCTGAGCTGCTTTGCCAGAACCCCTGATCCTAGAAAATGCCACTCTCTCACTAGCTCACAGGGATGCCTCCAACCCCCATCCACCACCGTCCCAGCATGCCTCCAACCCCCATCCACCACCGGCCAATCTTCCCTCAAGGTTCCCTCTCTTGATGAGTCCTTCTCACATGCAGAGCTGTGATCTCTTTCTCTCATTTCCTCAAAAACCTAGCTCTAGGTCGCAGCTTGCTCTTGTCCCTGGGAACTCGGTTCCCCACTAGGGACTGTGGGCCCCCCATTGTAAAGATGTTCCCTCTAGGTGCTCCACATCTCTCTCTCCCCTGAGGACCTGCTATCTCAGGGACATATGCCATATCTCTCCTCAGGTCAGGCCTCACCATGGGAGTTGGACCATCACAAATTCCTTCAGACTCCCCATTGGGATGTTTCCTGGCCAACCTTGGGCCCCAACACCTAACACCTGATCTTAAGCCATGAAATCTCATTTTTCTCTGTAATCAGGCCTGGCCCCAGTACCCATTAGACAATGCCTCCAAATGGCCACTTAATGGCACTTTAAATCCCAATATTTTAAGGGATTTATACAATCTCTGTGAGCGTGCTGGTAAATGGAAGGAACTTTCTTATGTCCAATCCTTTCCCTATCTCTGCACCAAACCCTCCCTCTGTACTTTCTGTTCCCCTGTGCAGATTCTGTTAGTCTCTAAACCAGTTTCTAAATCAACCAATTCCTCTCCCAAACCTCCTCCTTCCCCATGTAAGCAGACTTCTCGTGCTGCTTACCATGCCTGTCTCTTCCTATCTTCCTGAGGGACTTTCCCATCATGGTGTTAAATCAGCCACTCCTTGCCAACTCTGGCCTCATGGCGATTCCAGCTCTGGGGGAGTTCGTGCTACCTCCCGGTGGGCTGAGACCAAGCTCAGGGTTTGTTCAGATACGCCTCATGCTATGTTGTGGGAGTCCTGTTTGATTATCTGACAACTGCTTCTCTTTTCCCCCCTGTCTAATGTCCCTTTTACCTGAGACAGTGACCGGAGAGTGGAGGTTTCATTTTGCTGAAAGTGTTCCAGTACCAGACGATGGGAGCAACCTAGAGGCACAGGTGATAGCTAATCCCTCAGGCAGGTGTCACGCCTACAGGCTCTGCCTTCCCCTCCCTTACCTAAGATGTCAGGACATTTTTTCTGCCACCTCCATGGTCTCACCGCATGTCCTTTGTCTCTGTCTGCCTTCCCCTCCCTGGGCTTACTGGGACCCTGCCTCCCATGAAAAACTTGTAGCATGGTACCTTATGACTTAAGTTATTCCAACTAGTTTGCCAGGCCTGTCAGTCTAAAGTAACTTTAAATCAGCTGCTTTACAAAAGCGCTTACAAAAAACTGCGGCTGTCACATTCACGCCCTAACTCCACCCCCACAAGGGGAGGAGGGAAAGCAAACAGGCACGCTCATGCACAGGGATGCGGGCTCCTGAATACAGCAAAAATGCCTGCCATAGCTAAGAAAATCCATAGAGAGGACCCAGCACATCCTGAGCTGCCAGCCACACATGGTGATGGCTGTGGCCTGCCGCCACTTCCCCTAGAATAAACGAGCACAGAGTACACAGGAAGGGGGAGGGGCGACAGGCCACAGGATCAGGCCTAAGCAGACAGGCTCGCTTGTCCCAGGTGTGTGTGGAGGGAATGGCGCCTTACACAAGCCCTGCCCCTAGCCCCATCTCACACCTCGGGGCACTGGACCCAGCCCTTGTAAACCAATTGTTAGCTCAAGGTTATAGTTCCAGAAATAACAAAATAGACATTACTGTGGTCTCTAAACTTCTCATTTAAAATTTTCTATACTTTTGGCCTCAGCATAAATTTTTCCCTCCAAATATTAACACTAGGATGTGAGGGCGATCTGGCTGCGACATCTGTCACCCCATTGATCGTCAGGGTTGATTCGGCTGATCTGGCTGGCTAGGCGGGTGTCCCCTTCCTCCCTCACCGCTCTATGTGCGTCCCTCCCGAAGCTGCGCGCTCAGTTGAAGAGGACGACCATCCCCGATAGAGGAGGACCGTTCTTCGGTCAAGGGTATACGAGTAGCTGCGCTCCCCTGCTAGAACCTCCAAACAAGCTCTCAAATATTAACACTAGTTGTCCCGTATGGTACTGTTATTGGCCTGGGCTGCCTTCTGAATGCCCTTCTCTAACTTTATAGAGGATTTATTCCTTTGTTTAAAAAGTGGCCTTTATTAAAGAGGCTGCCTGCTGTTAGCTAAAAGATAGGATCCTAGCATTTTGCTCTTTCTAGATGGGACCTGCACCTTCAAGTCTTCTGGCTTGTAGATGTTGGAACCTTTGTACTGAGGCCTGGCCTCAGTATGCCTTAGGTGACCAAGAGAAGTGGCCTTCACAGGGTTCCTTAAATTACAATACCATACTCCAATTAGAACTTTCCTATAAAAGGGAAAAAAGTGAACTGAGGTCCCCTATACAAATTTCTACCTTCTAAGCCACCCCAATACTCAGAACCTCTTAATGAGTGCTTCCCCCTTCAACAGGCAGTGGTAAGAAGAGGGCCAATCTCATATCCCCTTCCAGTTATCAGATCTAAGGGAAATTAAAAAACATCTAAACAACTATACTAATGCCCAGACAAATACATCCAAGCCTTTATCTCTGTGATCCAAGCCTTTCAATTGACATGAAAGGATATTATATTTCTACTAGACCAGATTCTTTTCTCATTAGAAAAGCAATGGGTTCTGGCCCAGGCTGCTCAGGTTGGAAATGATTACCATTTACAATGAGCCCCAATACCCATGGCATCTGGAAATGAGGGAATAAATGTGCTTACCTACAGGGGCACAGGCAGTCCCCTTGACAGATCCACACTAAAAGGGGCTGATGATATGGCTCAAGCAGTAGAGTGCCACTTTTCAGGCATAAAGCCCTGAGTTCAAATCCAGTACAGCCAAAAAAAAAAGATATTTAGGGCTGAGAAAGTAGCTCAATGAAAAAATGTCTGCCCAGCATGTGCAAAGCCCTGGGTTCAATTCCCCAGCATTGCTAAATTAAAAAAAAAAATGGTAAGGAAGATAAGTGGCATTAATGTCACTTCAGTCATCTCATAGTGAAAGAAAGTAGTTTAACCTAGACCAGATCCCTCATTCTTCAAGTGAGGAAACTGAGGCCCAGAACAGTTCAGAGACCTCAGAAAGCATACCACAGTGGACCCAGAGTCACAGGTGAGACAGGTTCTCCTCAAAGATAAATTTCTAACAGTCAGCCCCAGACTGTGGCTGAAGGGAAAAGTCATTGAACCAAGTAATACAGCAGCCACGTCTGTATTTACGGCTATGTCTGTATGTCTGGGACCTTACTAACAGGACAGAAAAAGATAAGAGACACCATGGCCTCATTGCTGCTCTCAGAGAGGGCCCCACCTGACTGGGGCCTGCATCCTGAACCTGCTACCGTGGTGGACAGGAGGGGCACTTCTGCAGAGAATGCTTAAGGGGGACAGCCTGGGAGACAGCCCTGCCCCCAACCTGGACCCTGCCCTCTGTGCAAGGGTAACCACCGGAGGTCTAAGTGCCCCCGTCTCCAGATGGAAGACAAGGTGCCACCTCCTATGGATTGATGGGTCCCGGCCTCCTGTTCATGCTCCACTTCTTGGCATTGATGTTTAGGAGCTTCATGGTAGCCATTATGGCAGAAAAACAAAAGATCATTTTCCTCCTAGACAGTGGAGCCTGTTTCTCTGTTTTACCTTTTTCTCTCGGTCCCCGGTCCAATGACAAAAGTTATCATTCAGGGCAAATCTGGCCAGCCCCTAGAGCGCTAGTTTACCTGGCCTCTGGCCTGCTCTTGGGGAGACCTCCTCTTCTGTCACTCTTTCCTCATAGTTCCTAAAACTCCAGTGACTCTGCTGGGATGGGATTTACTATCTCAATTAAAAGCTCAAGTTCTCCTCCCCCCAGGCAACTATTTCTGCTGCCCCTTCGTTCAGGAACAAATAGATTCCACAGTGTGGACTGATGAGATGAGTGTAGGGCGAGCCTGGATGGCCCTCCCTATTCAAATAAAACTCAAAAATCCCTCACAGTTTCCACACCTAAAACAATATCCCCTCAAGCCTGAGGGACGATGAGGCCTTATGCCCATCATAAATTCCTTAGAACACCAAGGACTACTAATTAGTTACTCCAGCCCCTACAATAAATTTAAAATTCTTATAAAAGTTAATTTTAAAATACAAGTTACAAAGTAAACAACTGGAAAGGATATAGATAGGAAGTGAATGTATTTTTTAAAAAGTTAAATAAAAAAGGACTATTTTTTAGATAAAAAAGGATTTTATAAAAAAGAGTTTGTCTTAAAGATTGTTTCAAATAGGAGGGATAAAGACAAGCCATTGAAGGGTTTTGTATGTTATATAAAGGTCTGAGTAAGTTTAAAAAGTGTATAATAAAAAGCTTCAATGTGTAATAAAGTTAAAGTTGAGTATAATCTAAGAGTTGCCTAAAAGATTTTTAGGGTCATGTCAAACTAAAATCAAATCCTCTATGTCTATAAAATAACAATGTTATCTTAATATTGTTCTGCTCTGAGTAACATCTACAAAAAACCGTTACAGAGAAAGATTTTATCAAAAAAATTATTGTGTTTTCTGCTGATCTTGTCAAGCTTTAAGTACTACTAAATCAGAGTTCATTTACATATTTGCTTATGTGTCTTAAATGACCACCTTGCAACAGTGTTGTGTCTATCTAAATATGGTACAAACATTTATAAATGTTACAAAGCTAGAGCTCTCTTTTATCCAAGAGTGTTACATTTAAATTCTGACAGCCCCTGCCTCCCACAGGTCACCTACTTAGGTGTGGCCTTAAAGGGACAGACTCACTCCTTGAGTCATGAGTGCATTTACCCAATCTTCCGTTCCCTCCTCCCCATACCATAAGGCAGCTTAGAGCTTTCCTGGGAGTCATAGGATTTTGCAGAATTTAGATCCCTAGGTATGCAGTCCCTGAGCAGACACCTTTTTATGCTCTTCCCTAATATTCCTATTTGGGTCTTAAATAATGTATGGCCACCCATTTCTCTTAGAAAACTTGCCTTCAACAGAGTCAACAGACTCTGCTCCTCTGGCTTCCTTAATCTTCTCAGGGAACTTCTTAGAAAGCATGCAGACCAGATGCCACCCCATCCTATAACAATTACTATTAAACCAGGGGATCTTTTTCTCCTAAAGGATCTTCTACCCTATCCATTGGGACTTCAATGGACCAGCCCTCATCTGATCATTCCCACGACACCCACTGCTGTCAAGCTCAATGGGTTCCCCCAGTGGTGGCACCTCTCAAGAAACAATTAGAAAAACGGAAAAGGGAGTTAGCAGACTCTTGGGATCCTCTAAGGAACACTTCACAGTGGTTCTCCTGGCCAATGCCCACCCTAATGCTTATGTTCTTGCTCTCCTATTCTTAAGCTTCCTCCCTTGTGTCATATCGTATGTCTGCTACTGCTAATCAAAAATTTAACCAGTTGTACTTGCAGGGATAGCAACCTCTCCAAAACCACCTGAAAACTACTGTGAAGGCCCCATCCAGGACGCCACAGGAGCCTGAGGATCCTGCCCCATACAGCAACCCTGCCAGCAGGAAGCAGCTAAAGAAACCGATGCTTCACCCCAATTCCTGATCCTCAGCCCCTATCCTCATCGTTATTAAAGAAAAAATGGGGGAATGATAGAACAATAATGTCACCATTTGTAAATCAGCAGCCATTTTACCCTCAGACCTCACTTGAGGAATTCCCAAGGACAAATTCCTGTGCTCTAAGACAGCCCCACCCCTACCAGAGACTAAGCACATGCGCTAACTTCCTTACCCTCCCCCTTCTATAAAAGCCCCGCCTGGCCCAGGTTCACTGCAGCGCCATCTTTCCCTGGCCAGCCTGGCAGTTTGGGCCTGCCATTAAACTTTGCTCTATGGACGTGAGACTTTTCTCGGGCGCTTTCTTTGTGAGCGGCGTTTTTCCTAACATTCATTATGCTATTTTCATATATATCTATATCTATATATCACATATATGATGTAGTTATAATAAATATAACTTATTTATTTATAAGATTTATTATAAATATATATAACAGTAATATATATTACTATTTTCATATATAGTACTTCACTCATGTTCCCCACCCCCTCACCTTTCCCCCTTTCCCTTACTGCTGCTTCCCCAACATGATTACCCCTTTTTAAATCATGCCTTATTATTATTATTAGGTCTAGATCCCACATATGAACAAAAACGTGATATTTGGCATTTTAAACTTGTCTTATCTCGCTCAACATGGTGATCTCCAGTTCCATCCATTTTCCTGCAAATGACAGGATTTCTTTCTCCTTTATGGCTGAGTAATAGCCACTGTGTATAATACCACATTTTCTTTATCCATTCATCATTTGTTGGGCACCTATGCTGATGCCATAGTTTTCAGTTAATGAATTTCTTTTTTTCTTCTTTTTTATTTGGGTGGTACTGAGGTTTGAACTCAGGGCTTTGTACTTGCTAGGCAGGTGCTCTACCACATCCCTGATTCCATAGTTGGCTACTGTGAATAGTGCTGCAATAAAGATGGGTGTGCAGCCATTTCTCTCTTACATTCCCTCACATACATGCCCAGGACTGGTATAGCAGGATCACGTGGTAGTTAGCTTTTTGGGGAGCTTCCATACTGCTTTCCATAGTGGCTGTGCTAATTTACATTCCCACCAACAGTGTACAAGGCTTGCTTTCCCCCATATCCTGTTGTATTCCTTTTTTTTTTTTTTTGGTGGAACCAAGGGTTGAACTCAGGGCTTTGCACTTGCAAAGCAGGTACTCTACTGCTTGAGCCACATCTCCAGTCATTTTTGCTCTGGTTATTTTGGAGATGGGATCTTGAGAACTATTTGTCTGGGCTGGTCTTGAACCATGATCCTCATGATCTCATTGTTTCTTGATGAATGCCATTCTAACTGGGGTGAGATGGAATCTCAGTGTTGTTTTGATTTGTATTTTCTTTTATGGCTAAGGATGCTGACTATTTCTTCATGTATTTACTAGTCATTTGTACTTCCTCTTTTGAGATCTGTTTGTCCAATTTGTTTACTCATTTATTAATTGGATTAATTTGTTCTTTTGGTTTTTAACTTTTGGGGGTCTTTATATATTCTAATTATTAACCCTTTGTCCAATGCATAGCTTGAAAGATTTTCTCCCATTCTGTGGGTTGTCTCTTCATTCTGGTAATTCTTTCTTTTGACATGCAGAAGCCTTTTAATTTGATGCAATTGCATCAAATTAAATTCCTGCTCTTATTTCCTGACAATTGGAGTCCCATTCAGAAAGTCCTTGCCTAGGCCTGACTATTTCTTCAAGTGTTTCTCCTATGTTTTCCTGTAGTAGTTTCAAGTTTCAGATATTATATGAAGATCTTTGATCCACTTTGAATTGATTTTTGCACAGGGTGAGAGATAGGGGTCTAGCTTGTGTCTTCTAAATGTGGATATCCAGCTTTCCCAACACCATTTGTTGAAGAGGCTGTCTTTTCTCTAACATATGTTTTGGATCTTTTGTTAAAAATCAGATGGCTGTAGGTGTGTGGACTTATTTCTGGATCTTCTATTCTGTGACACTGGTCTAGTGTCTGGTTTGTGCCAGTGCCATGTTGTTTATGTTAGTATGGCTCTGTACTTGAATTTGAAGTGAGTTAGTGTAATATCTCTAGCATTGTTTTTTTTTTTTTTTTTGGAAGTACTGGGCTTTGAACTCAGGGCCTCACGCCTGCTAGGTGTGAGCCACTCTGACAGCCCTTTTTGTGTTGAGTATTTTGAGATAGGGTCTCGGGAACTATTTTGCCCGGGCTGGCCTCAAAATATGATCTTCCTTTTCTCTGCCTCCTGAGTAGCTAGGATCATAGGCATGAGCCACCACCACCTGGCTATCATTACTTTTTTCACTCAGGATTGCTTTGGCTACTGGGGGGTCTTTTATCCTTCTATGTGAATTTTAGGATTCATTTTCTATTTCTGCAAAGAATGACATTGGAATTTTGGTGGGAATTGCATTGAATATGTAGATTACTTTCAGTAGTATGGCCATTTTCATAATATTATTTCTGCCAATCCATGAACATGGGAGTTCTTTCCATCTTCTAGTGTCTTCTTCAGCTTATTTCTTTGGTGTTTTATAGTTTTCATTGTGGAGGTCTTTCCTCCTCAGGTAAGTTCCTTCCTGGGAATGTTTAGGTTATTGTGAAGGGGGTTGCTCTCTTGCTTCTTTCTCAGCTACTGATCTTTGTGTGTTCACTTTGTATCTTGCTCCTTTGCCAAACGTGTTCATCATATCTAAGAGTCTTTTGGGCGAGTCTTTAGGGTGTTTTTAAGTGTAAGATCATATCATCTGCACACAGGGACAATTGACTTCTGCCTTTCCTATTTGTATCTCTTTTATTTCTGTCTCCTGCCTTAGTGCTGTAGCTAGGAGTTCAAGCCCTGTATTGAGAAAGAGTGGAGAAGGTGGGCACTCCTGTGAAACCTGAGCATTTGGGGTATTTCTTCATAAGACTATGAACCTCTTTTAAACCTTCTGTTTTCACTGGCCTCTGACCCTGTTACCAGCAGAGGACAAGGAACGTCAGTTCATTACTACCACATGGGCATAGAAGTCCAGGTTCTCCATCTGACTTTCACTGACCCAAGAGATTGGGGTTCTCTTCATTACTGCTAGACAGGGCTGAGAATTTCTCTTCCACACTGGGTATCCACTGAAACTTCCCTACTTGGAAAGAGCAGGGGTGCCCAGTTACTACTTCCTTTGTTATATTGCTTCCTCTGATTCTTGTGGAGGGGTGACTTTTTTACCACTGAGTGGATGCGAAAGTCCCAACTTTTCACAAGGGAGACCTCATAGGGGAGAATGAGAGCACTGTTGCTTCCAGGTGGGATTGGAAATGTAGGCCTTCCATATTGTCTCCATTGACGAGTGCACATGGCTGGGCCTCTTTACCTATTCCATCCTTTCTCTTCTCTGGCACCACATGAATAAGGCTGTTGAGAGGAGTGGAAGTCCAGTGGGAATCATGAGGGTGGAAGTTCAGGCTTGCCCGTTAGTCTTTGCTGGTGTGGATGTGGGTGCAGGTGCCCCTACATTTCTTTCTCTAGTTTTGGCTGCGGTGAAGTGGTTATTGTCTAAACATTTTCTGTCTTACTAGATTAATCCTTTCTTAGCTCTTTGACTAGAGAGAACAGGCTTTTGTTGGGGATTTGTTTTGTCTGAGCCTGTTAATGTTTTTTGTTGTTGTCGTTTCTGACTTCTTCAACTCAAAGAGTATATGAGGCAAAGAGAAAATTCATGTCATTCTCAGAATCTTCTTTTGTCTGTTTTATATACAATGTCTAGGATTTTAGCTAAAATAGCAAAAGGAATAGGGTAAAGTATATCTAGTCCATCTTTCCTTCTCTTATTTTAAATAAACAGAAATACTAGACACATTCCCTTGCTCTCAGTTACATGGTTTAAAGAAATAAAATACTGTGGTCTAAAATGAATCAAAGCAATGACAATTTAGGCAAATCAATACGTCCATGCTGAAAGAGGGATCGTTTGGATTTTGATAGCTTGATAGCCATGGTCTCATGCAGTCTACTTGCTGTAATCAAGAGGACCCTTTCAGATGCTACAGAAGGGATGACAGTCCTTGTGAGCATCAGGCCCCATTGCGTAGGTTTGTTTTTATGGCCTGAAGTACAGAGAAACCAGCTTTGCAAATGTAGAGCTGTACTGCTTGTCTTTTGTGCTAAGGAAACCATAACTATTGTAACATAGAATGTCATAAATGGCAGACCATTCCCTCTGTCACACCCTAGTCCCTACCTCCCAGCTCCTGCTTCCCTTCCCATACCCCACATCCTCTCTTTCTGCTTTACCACACCTCATTCCTCCTCCCCTTTCCAAGCCTTCAGAGGCCACAGGTGATAGCAGTTTCCATGGTCATCAGTGTCCTTGTTAATTTAAAGTTTAATGGTCCCTAAGTGTCTGGACAGGGTTCGTAGCCTGCATCAGAGGGAGGTTTTCAGTGAGCTGGAGGCCTGTTGAGAAATTGTCAGATGTAAACTATTATATCCAAGTCGTCCTCATTTGGCACATACACTCTGAAGAGCAGAGGTGTGAGGACGTCATCCCATCCTGTCCTGGGCATCTGGAGAGTCACCATCTTCCCAGAATGTGTGGGCAAGGAATTCTATCCCTGGACTGTAGGTGCTGGAATGTGAGTCGGGAGGTCCAGCAGTTGAGCAACAGGGAGCCAACCTCCTGGAAAGCTTTTGAATAAATCACTGAAGATTCGCTCTTTCCTCATCCTCCCCCTGTCTCTTAAGCCTCAGAGGCCATGAGTTTTCTGCTCAGCTCCGGCCTGGTTTCTGTACTGAACCCAACCTTGGTCCTGATCCCACTCTGACCTGCTTTGTTCATTCACTTATTCATTCAGCCACCATTTAGCAGCCATATATGTGCAGGGCATTGTCCTAGACACTGCAGATATGCAATGGGTAAAACAGAGAGAGATCCCTGACCTCCAGGAGCTTCCAACTAACTAGGAGAGGACATGAAAAGAGCTACGTGGCAAACTGAAGCTGACCCTTGCACAAGAGGGTCACAACCTTGCTCTGTTCCTCCCTCTGTTCCTCCTCACTGATAGACTACCTACTCAGAGAAGCTTCTCCTGTCCCCTTCCACATCTGCTAAGGGAGTAAATATGTCCCATAAGACAGTTTGAGATTCATTACTGTCACCAGTGGCATGAAGTTGGAGGTGAGGGGAGTCCTCATGAGGCTCCAAATCCTGGAGCCCTTTGGACACAGGAAGGGTACACACTGCTTGGCAGAGCAGAGCAGGCTTCTCCAGTCCTTATGTCATTAAGGCCCTGTCCTGCACCTTGGAAACAAGGCAGGTTCAGCCTCTCTTGCCCTGACCCCATCACTAATCTCCTGCTTTGTTTTCCATCCTGGATCATTCTTAGTCTGTCAAACGAGAGAAAGGGAAAAGTCGCCAGAATACTTAAGAGCCCTGCCCACCTGGCTTCAGAGGAGATGGTGGCATGAGGATGGGTGCCAGGCATGCAAGAAAAATCCCCCAGAATAATGAGGACTCGGGAGAATCTGAGTGAACCATTATGTGAGGGGGATGTGCTGGCCTGACCTCTGCAGCTGCTGAGAAATCCCCGGTGACATGCAGCCCTCCTGAGCCAATGTGTGGGGTCTTCCACACTGTGACTCCCAGTGTGCCAATTGCTTTGACCATGTGATTCTGGGTCATAGGATCCCAAATTTAGCAAATAACATATTTAAATTCATATTAACAGAACTCTGTTAAATAAGAATTTCACATGAATAGCAAATACTGTTTTAGTAACGCAGTAATGTTTACATATGTCCCAAATACTGCACAGGACATACTTACATAAAAACATTATTCCTTGTTTATCTGAAATTCAAATTTAACTGGCCTCCTGTACTTATCTGGTAACCCCACCTAGATGCAGTAAAAACTGCTGTGTGAGGGAAGGGTTGGTTTTATTTTTGTCTTTCAGGGCTTAGGGTAGAACCAGCGGGGGTGAGCCTCGGTCAGAAAGCTATCCACTGGGTGGCTTGGAATTAGAAAACTCTGAAAGCCCTTCCAATTCTGGGAACACAGAGATTCTAGAGTATTCCAAAGCTCACACTGTTATTGACTCTTGAATCTTTGACACTTTTTCTCCAAGAAAGAAGAAGAACCCAGGGCAGGTTCAGTTGAACTTTGGCTTTTATTCAGTATTCCACACTACCCTTCCCACTCCTCTCTTAATGATTGTGACAGCAGCGATCTACAGGTGGACATCATTTTACAGGTCACAAAGTGACTGGCCATCTGTTATAACTCATTATCATCTCCTCTTTACAAGCAAGGAAACCAAACTCGGAGATTTGCCCAGTGCCATCCAGGCCAGGCCTCCATCCATGCAGGCATTTTTATAACAAATGCTGGTGTTTATCGTGTGGCCTGTGTTAGGGGACGGGCTACGAGAGCAGGAAGACCCAGAGTCACCCTGAGAGTCCCTCTACCGGAATGGGAGGTGGGGAGGTAGGGGTCAACTGCATAGAGAGGTGGGAACCACACAGTTCCTTAGGGCCAAGCTTGACACGAATGAGGCCCCCTCAGGTGGCTCTGTGGGGTGAGAGAGTGGCCACTCAGTACCCAGAAACAGCTATTCCTCTCAGCAAGTCTCCACTTGCTGCCTTGGCACTGCTCCTGGGACCCTGTGCCGTGGGCGCTTGGCCCACAGCCCACCCCCAGCTGGGCTGAGGCAGCTTCTCCATCTCCTTGGCAGGAAAAGTGCGGATTTTTTCCCTGCCAGGCTCCCACAGGGACTTGCAGGGGGTGGGAGGAAGGAGAGAATGTTCATCTTCCTCTGCCCTGCCCCCAGCTCCAACCCCTTTATCAAACTCAATCCTTCGTGGACTCTCAGTTACAACCAGATCAGAAGAGGGCTGATGCTGTTTCAACAGGGCCTCCTGTCAAGTCCAGAGCCCACTGCACCCCCTCACTGCTCACCTGCCACTGGAGCAAGCCTCTGGAAATCCAGGGTCGATAGTATACTTCAGAAACCAACACCCCTGTCCACTAGGGGCCAAATCAGAATCTTGGCCATCACCTGCACCTGTACACCAAGTCCCTAGGCTAGTCCCTAGACTCTTCCCTACCTGCCTGAGCCTTTTTGTAATTTAATTTTTTTATCAGCATAAATTAACTGTACAAAGGGGTTTCATTGTGATATTTACAATATGCATGCAATGTACGTTGATCAAATTCACTGCATGTATATTACTCTTTTTTTAATGACTGAACCTTTTCTGCCCCTTTTTCTGTGCTCAGTGTCAAGGAAAATGGAGTTTTGTTACCTCAGAAAGTTTTCCTAACAAGCTAGGCACATGGTGGTACACTCCTATAATCCCAGCAGTAGGGAGGCTGAGGCAGGAGGACGGCAAGTTTAAGGCTAGCCTGGATACATAGTGAGACCTTGTCGCAAAATAAGTTTCTCTAACAGGGATCTGGATCCTATCTCAAGCAATAAAGTACTCTAATGGGGAAACACCTGGACCAGCAGGTCTTTCTGTTTGGCAAAGGTCCCCATGAGCCATTTTGGGGACTTAGATCATGAGCCACTAATCTGTGTGGAGGTGGAACTGACCCTGTAAGTAGGTGATGGGGAGGAAAAGGGTAAGCCATGTGTCAATCACAGGAGCACCTGGACCGTGGCGGCTATGTGCCTGAAAGTTGGCCTCATTTTGCATCTGGCACAAGTCACCCTCCCTGCTCAGAAGCTGACCTCACCTCCTCAGTGCCCATAGGATTAAGGCCAGACTCTGTGTCCCGAGGTCCAGACTTGGAGATTGGCCCTGCTACTCTCCTCTGCCTCACTTCCTGTGAGCCCCTTCACAGATCCACCATTCCAGCTGAGGGGAAAGGCGTCCAGGGTTGGGTGGGGCCACGGTGGGTCCTCAAGTGACCCTTTCACTGACACACCACACACAGTTGGGCCTCAGAAGCAGAGAGGTTCACTCCAGGCCTTCATGCACACTTTTCTATCCAGGTGCGCAAGGGCATGTCACAATCACAGCCAAGGCAAGCTCAAGTGGGTAAGAGTGCAGGTGGGTAGGCAGCTGGAAGGACTTGGACAAGCAGAGGTGGTGTGTGGCCCTTCGAGGAGGAGAGGTGTGTTGGGGGCGGAGACAGGGCAGTGGCAGGAGAAAAGAGCCTGGACAGAGGGAGCATCATGAGCTACTGAGCACTCAGGGGCAGGCAACCGGGCAGCACTTATCTGGAGCCTCTGGGATCCTGGACATGATGTCCTTGCCCTCCAAGAAGGAGATTAAGGCCGCCCTGGAGGTCTTTGCTATTTTCCAGTGGGCTCTCAGTGTCTTCCTGATCAGTGAGTGTTCTGGCTATCCTAGAATGACCATCCTATCCCCTGGGGTTGAAGGATCTTGGGTTTGTGGGATGTTCAGTGCTTGCATTGGGGTTGTCTCAGGCAAAGCAGGACAGTAGGTCACCTTGACCTGGGGCTTCACCCACTTGGGCGTGGTATTTGTGCGATTTGCGAGTGAGCTCGTGGGCATGTGTGTGTGCATACAGGTATGTGTCTATGCAGTGGTGTGAACTTGGGCGTGTGCACGCAAGTGTCTTGCTGCAGGTGTGTGTGGGGAGCTGTTCTGAGTGTGCTTTGAGGCGTGGCAGGTATGTTAGAGGATGATGGGAAGCAGGTCCACTGAGGCCAGCTGAGGACAAGGGCTTGACTCCAACTTCAGGGACTCAAGCAGAGCACAGAGTGACACAGTTGACCTGGTGGTGGAGGAGGCTTTAGAAACCCGTCGGCCAGAGGAATTCAACCATTCAGCCATCCAGGTTTTCAGTGTTCCAACACTTTGTACCCCAAACACTTTGAGAGCCTTACTTACACTGTGACCACTGGACTGCTCCATTGTGTTTTAGATTCTGACACAAGCCATCCCTGTGGGAGGGGTCCTGGAAACACTCTTGCCTGTCGGTGGTTCACTTGAGTACTGGCATGAATTAAATGATCTTGTAAGGTATCTGCAAATGAAGAATGTAGTTAGGACCTGGGAACTTGGGGGTGGCACAGGGGCATGCCAATGAATAGGAAGGGTGGACATTCATTACTCAACTTACCACCAGTTAGAGGCCTGGGAATAGGGGGCTTAGAGGCCTGCTTTGGGTGGGTACCTGGGCTCCCAATACTGAAAAGAGCAGTGTTTTTTTTTGTGGTACTGGGATTTGAACTCAGGGCCTACACCTTGAGTCATGCCACCAGCCTTTTTGTCGGTGTGCGATGGGTATTTTCGAGGTAGGATCTCATAGAACTATTTGCCCAGGCTGGTTTTGATCCGTGATCCTCCTGGTCTCTGCCTCCTGAGTAGCTAGGATTGCAGGCGTGAGCCACCAGCGCCCGACTAGAACAGTGTTTTTAATCTAGGAATCATGGTGGTCAGAGCTGGAAGAGGCAAGAGAAGGGAACTCGTGTGTGCTAGGTACTGACTTTCAGCAGGTGTTTTCACATGTTTATTTCATTTTTAGCCTATGACAATCTTATGAGGTAGGAGCGATTACTATTACTGTGCATGACAATTCATGTGATAGCTAGCACTCGAGTAACCTTTATTGCCCCTTTTTATACCAGGCACTGTGCTAAGCAGCAGATGTGGCTAACACTGTCCACTGTACAGATGAGGAAGCTAGAGTTCCTGTAGTAGAAATGATCTAAGATCACATGACCAGGAAGCGGAGGAGCTGGGCTGGGAGTTGAGCTCACCTGGGTCTAAGTCCTGTCTATGAGTCCTCTCTTTTTAAAGTTTTTATTATCATATTATTGTTGAACTGGGGGTACATTGTGACATTTACAAAAGTGCATACAAACTATCATAGTTGAATTCACCCCTCCCTCATTCTCCTTTCTCTCCTATCCCCTCATTCCTGGAATAGTTCCAGCAGGGCTCACTTTTCCATTTTCATACATGAGTACATTAGCATTTCCACCACTTTCACCCTCCTGCACCCTTTCCTTATATTTCCCCCCGCCAACTGGTACCAACCCCCCAGACAGGACCGTTTTACCTTCTTGTTCTCCATTTTTAAAAAAAGGTGGTTTTGTTTGTTCAAGATAGCTATGCAGTGAGTTTCCTTGTGACGTTTCCATGTATATATGTATCAGAACCCAAACTGGTTAATAAAGCAGAGTCCCCAAGGCCTAAGAACTGACACGGCATTGGGGATGAAGAATGACTACTATTTGAAGGCCATCTTGGGCCAGAACCCAAGGGGTCTGGAGCATTTAAGCTAGCACCTGTCTCACTCCTCACAGGTAACCACTCTTAGTGGGGATTTTTTTGGTGTGCATGTAGCCAGAAATGATGGAGATTATATATGTATATAGCACATACATGCACACACATAGGCACACATGTACATATAGACAAGAAGCATACATATAATATGGGTGTTGAAAACACAGTTTTGGTGCCAGACTACCTGTGTTCAAATTTCAGCTCTACGACTTATTATCTGTGCGATCATTAGCGAGTTATTTATGCTCTCTATGTCTTATTTTCCCCATTTGTAAAATGGGTGTACTTATGGTGTAGTAACTAGGATAGTGTAGATTTACCAGAATAACAAAGTAACCCCGAAATCTCAGTGGCTTAAGTCATAAAATGTTTATTTCTTGAATTTTTTTCGACAGCACTGGGGGGTTGAACTCAGGACCTTACACTTGCCAGGCAGGCACTTTTACCACTGAGTCACTCCACCAGCAAAATGTTTAATTCCTGTTCATGCTAAAGCCCAAACAGGTGGGTGGACTCTCTGCTCACTGTGAACACTACTGTTTGGGCTGATGGAACCCAAACTGCAAAATGTGACACTGCAAAATGTGGCTTCAGAAGCCACTACAGCATGGGAAGGAAGCATGCAGAGAACTCTTACGTGGTCCTTACTACTTCCAATGAACAATGAATCGTAGTCTTATTTTCATCTTTTTCTGAGCGAGATTGAGCAACTTTTCATACGTTCATCAGCAATTGGTATTTCTTTTTCTGTTAACTGCCTATTCATGACTTTTGTCCATTTTTCTATTGAGTTTAAGTTGATGCTCAAAGGGCACATAGGAAATGGATGAAGAAGGGATATCACTGGGGGCAGAGAGTGGGCCACCCATGAAAAGGCCAGGATGAATGGGAGCATCCAGCACATTCAAGGGGCTGCCAGTCGTTAAGTGGGATGGGAGTGAGAGGCACAGACTTGGTACTTGATACAAGTTTATTGAATGAATGAATGAATGAATGAGAGAGGGCAGGGGAGAAGATTGTGAAAACCATGGAAAGGAGTTTGGCCTTGTTCCTGAGGGCAATGCGGAGCCAGGATGGGGTCTGGCAAAGAGTGATGGCATCGGATTTGTGTACCTGAGACAGCACAGCAACTCGATTACAGGAACATAGGAGCGGGAGTGATGATACTGGGTGGAGGTGATTTGCACTAGTCTAGTAGTGACGGCGATGAGGACAGAAGAGGAATCAAGAAATCAGAGTGGAATTTAGATGATGATTAGAAGATGCCATGGAGAGGAAGGGAGCAAGCCAGGCTGAGGGTTTAGGTTCCAGTGTGAACTGGCAGAGAGGCGGGTGGAGCAGAGAAGAGAGCAGGAGGTGGGTGGCTGGAAAGGGGTGGGCGCAGGAGGGAAGCTGCCCCAGGGGACTCTCAATTAGCTTGGCTCTGGGGTATTCTGAGAGGTAATGTGGGGCAGGCAGGACAGCTACAGGCTCTGGTGGCAGGAGATGTGCCACCTACCTTACCAGATTATATGGGGAGGGTGGGCTAAATGGCCCTTGGTATTCTCCCAGCTTTTCTCTCGAGGAATGGCGTGGTATCTGTTTGGACCCTAAAGGCCTTGAGAGAAGATGCTCACAATAAATCTGTGAGGATAGGGTAGATCCTGGAATTTGAATTCACATTTTGCTGATGAGGAACTAAGGTTCAGCAATGTCTCTGATCGCACTCATGGCAGATCCAAGATTCATCACATGGTAGGGTGCTTCTCATTTGGCCATTCACAAGACATCTCCAACACTGCCTGGGTTTGAACAAAGTTTAAGGGAAACTGGAAGGCGTCCTCTAGCCTAGATCCATATGTCTCTTTAACTTGCAAAGAAGTCAATAGTTTTATATGGCTCATCTCAAGAGCCTACAACTGCTAGCCTTTGCTCTATCCTTACTTCTGTCCATCAGAGGCAGTCATTTTCAATTTTGTCAGCTTTTTTTCTGGTATTTACTTCAATATTTCTAAATTTTACTATTTGGAATTTCTAACTATTTTCTGATGTAACAATTTTAATTTTTTAATGTAACAATTTTAGATGCTGTATATTGACTTCCTAATGTAGAAGATGAGAATCTGGCACTATACAATATTGCTAGAACTTCATCTCCCAGCCTCCCAAAATTGTTATAGGTTTTGGTTAAATGCCTGACTGTACGACTAAGAAATATTATTCACATTGGGTGATTTAGTGTGCCCACATTACATTTCCTTTCTTGTGTGACTTCTTGTTTTCCCTGGAATCAATAATTGATTCATTTAAAATTTGTTATCTATTAGACATGTATTAGTTACCGCTAACTCATCACCAAACTTTCAACAGATTTAATCTTTCAATATGTGCAGCACTGCTGAAGTCCAGTGTCTTTCTGTTACAATCTGCCCTTGTGTATAGCTGTTACTTTCAGGGTCCCTGAGGCAACTTGGGTGCAAAATTTGAGAAGGTGCTGACTGTCAGGGGTATGCACATCCATAAGATTGAGTGTCTCCTTAAACTTTATGTCCTAAGGGCATTGTTCACTTCTTCCCAGCCTTGGTCCCGCTCACTTTCCTTCTTAATTGGATCTCTTTTTCTTCTGGATCTTTTTCCTTTCTCTTTCTTGGCTTATATACTCATTTTGGTGAAGGACATCCTTTAGTAGTTTTCTGAGAAAGTGACATGGAAGACAAAGTATCCGAGGCTATGTATGTCTGAAATTGTATTCTACTCTTATACTTGACTAATAATTTGGCTGCATATAGAAAATCTTAGCTGTGTCTCAGACAAGCACAGGTGCTTCTTGAATTACCATGGGGTCATGTCCACATAAACCCATCAGAAGTTGAAAATATCATGAATCAAAAATGCATTTAATACATCTAACCTTCTGAACATCATAATTAGCAACACAGTACACTGTAGGGTATTGGTTGTTTATCTCATGATCGTGTAACTGTGAGTTGTGGTTCACTGAAATTGCCCAGCATGAGAAAAGATTGTACCACATATTATTAGCCCAGGAAAAGATCAAAATTCTAAGTCTAAAGTTCAGTTAATATTGTATCCAAATCGTCTTTGCACCATCACAGAGCTGAAACATACAAGTCAAACCACTGTAAGTTGGGAATTGTCTGTATTTGAATCTAGAATCTCTTTGGTTCAGTTAGCAGAGAATAATCCTCCCACCGTCCAGTTGTGCAGCAGAAGAGAGGGGGACCTGAGCTTATAGCTAATTACTTAGCAGAAATTAAACCAATCCTGATTTTTGAGCCCATTCCTCATTCCTGCCTTTTGTGACATCTGGTCCCTCCAAATTCTACATCTTTCCTACATACTTCAGGGAAGCAGGCTTGCTTCTTGTAGGCATCCCCCTTGCAGGTGACTAGATTTCAACTTTCTTTGTTCTAAGTCAGTTACCTCCTCCACCACCTACTTAGAGCATGCAAATGTTTTGCTAATACTTCTCATCCACCATTGGCACCTAATTTTCTTTCCCCTTGTGGGTCTATATTTTTTAAAACATTTTTTGGCGGTACTGGGGTTGAACTCGGGGCCTTGCACTTGTTAGGCTGGTGCTCTACCACTTGAGCCATGCTTCCAGCCTTAAAAATTTTTTAATAATAATTTTTATGGGGCTCCAGCAAGAAGTCAAGACAAAAACTTGTGCTCAATCTGTTATGTCCAATTAAAAGTGTTTTCTGTCTACTCCGACCTCTATTTTGATCCACTTTCCTACACAATCTTACTCAAAGCTGCTTTAAAAACTAAGTGCGGTAATAATTCCAAGTGAATGTGGCTGCCTATGATTCATGCCAGTAACTCTTTCCTAGTACCCTAACCTACAGCATTCGTATGTTATTGGAGCTGAATGCAGCCCAGTATCTTCTTCTAGTCTGGTTCATATTTTCCTGTTTCTCGTTTGCCGTCTTGTGTGCTCCCAACCTGGATAAAGGTGTTTCTTCACTTTCCCTGGCATCTCCTCCACTGATGCTTCCCAGTGAAGATGTGGAGGGGAAAACTGTGAGATGGAGGAAAATTGTTCCAGGACTCACAATTTCTGGTGGCCATAGTGGCTCCCTGCCGATGAACACACTGTGGACAGAGCCTGGAGCAGTGCTGGGGCAGGTCCTGGGGGTTGTTGTGTGAGGCACAGTTGGGGAGGAAGACCCCTTGTTTTCTAGATCTGAGTCAGGTTCTTAAGGACAGAGAGAAGGGGAACTGGGGACGTGAGCACGTGCTAGGGTAAGTAAGTGAGAGCATTGAGTGGGTCTGGGTGGGAGTGCATGGGAAGTTGGGGAGGACAGAAATTGGGAAGGAGGGTACGTGCGAGGGACTGTTCACAATTCGTTAACTCTGGGTTGGGCTCCCTCCAGCACTCACTGTGATCTTTGTCAACCTCTACCTGGTGGTGTTCACACCATACTGGCCTTTGACTGTGCTCATTCTCACCTGGCTGGCTTTTGACTGGAAGACCCCTGAGCGAGGTAAGGGCTGTGTTGCCACATGCCACATGGTCTTCCCTCTTTTCTCCTTCTAATCTTAAGAGGTTCTAGCCAAATCCCAGGCAGCCTTTCAGCCTGTCCCTCTTTGTGCCAGAGAAGTAGAGGGAAAGTTCCTGCTAAGGAGGAGAGGGCTAAGGGATGCCCTGACCTGTCCACCCTGGTTGTCACTTAAGAGGCTAGGAAAAATCAGGGGGTGAGAGCACAGTGTGGCAGGCCCAAAAGAGTCCAGAAGAGAACTTGGCTACATTGTCTCTGCTTTCAGGTGGTCGCCGGTTCACCTTTGTCAGGCGGTGGTGCCTATGGAAACACTACTGCAATTACTTCCCAATCAAGGTAAGTAACCCTGAGCTCCAGGTGGACCCCAGCTAGCCTCAATTCTGATGCAAGCAGTTGGGGCAGGGTGAGGGTGGAGGAAACCCTGCATATCGGGGTCTGTAAGAGTGATGTCCCTTGGAGTTGTGTACAACTCAATCTGCATGGCCAGAGCTTGCAGCCCTTTCCCTTCCCAGGTCTCTGACCAAAAGAGGAATCCACTTGCTTGGTAACAGCTCTCCTGACTGCACTTTCCCTCTACAACTTTTAAAGACTTGTGATATTTCCCCTAACCACAACTACATCCTTGCCTGCCACCCTCATGGGCTCATGTCCCATGCATGCTTTGGCCACTTTGCGACTGATGCCTCAGGCTCCTCCAAGATCTTTCCTGGCATGACTCCTTATATGCTCACACTAGGAGCCTTTTCTGGTTACCTTTTCTCAGAGACTATGTAATGTCTACAGGTGAATTGGCTCCTAGAGCATAAAACCAAAAAATGGTTTTCAAGGGAGGGGGTGGGTGGGTGAGAGCAAGGCCAACTCTATGACCCAGTCTGGTCCTGAATAGCTACCCTAGGCTCACCAGCTGGAAAGGAGGTTCCTTGCTCTTCCCCTCCTTTGAAGAGGGAGAGAGAGAGAGGGAGGGAGGAAGGCTAGAGGGACTGGGAAGTGGCCAATGACCTCTTGGTTTCTTCTGCCCACCAGGGGCCTGCTCTGTGAGCCAATCCTCCATGGACTTTCTGCTTACCCATAAGGGCACAGGCAATATGCTCATTGTGGTGGTTGGTGGCCTGGCTGAGTGCAGATACAGCCTGCCAGGCTCTTCTACCCTGGTTTTGAAGAACCGGTGTGGCTTTGTACGCATGGCCCTTCACCATGGGTAAGGCCGGCTCTGGTCCAGAGGTGGGGTGGCAGGGAGATCCAAAAGCCCAGCATGGAAGGAGGAGGGGGTTTTGAGGAAGTGGTATCTAAGGATGGAACAAGAAGTACACAACCCATTGTTGTTAACTAAAACTATCATAAACATATACAGATTTTATTTGTCAATTACAAATAAAGAAAAGGAAAAAGAGACAGGAGAAAGCCACCTCTGGGGTCGAGTAAGTTGGAGTCAGGTCCTAGAGGTATTTCTGCTTGTGAAGAAAAGGTAGTGGGCCAGCCCTCAGTCTGCGCTATCTCATGCTGGCCTCTCATCTGGGCTAGTCACTCTTTAAAGGGCACTGGCTACACACCGCTCAGAGGGAGTCAAGCTTAGCGTGTCGGGTAAAGGGAAAGAAGTCAAATGAGATGGGCCCCTGGGCTCTACAGTGATTCAGACCTAGTCATTCCCAGGAGTGGCTGGGCTTGCTTCCTTAGTGTCCCCACAGGTAGCCTGGCCTAGGCCATAGGGTGCCCACACTCAGTCTGGACCTCCATATAGCTGAACTGGGGCTGCAGAGCCTGTGGGAAGATCCAGGGATCACTGGTGGTCACATGTCTGGGCATTAAAGGACATTCTTTCCCTCTGCAGGGTGGCTCTAATCCCTGCCTATGTCTTTGGGGAGACGGATCTCTACAACCAACATATTTTCACTCCGGGGGCTTGGTCAATTGCTTCCAGAAGTTGTTCCAGCGTGTAGTACACATCTACCCTTGTGCTTTCTATGGGCGTGGCTTCACCAAGAACTCCTGGGGCCTTCTGCCCCATTCTAGACCTGTAACCACCATTGGTGAGTGGGCCCTTCTTCTGGCAGCCTCAGAGGCAGGGAGGCTTGCTAGGTTGAGTGGTGGGCTGGGGGTGAAGGTGGGGAGCAGCTGGGCTTGAGGCCTGGGGCCTGTGCTGAGGAGTGAGCTATTCTCATGTTTTTCCCTTTTCCTTCTCTGTCTCCCCTGGCAGTCAGGGAGCCTCTACCACTGCCGAAGATTGAGAACCCAAGCCAGGAGATGGTGGCTAAATACCATGCGCTGTATATTGATGCCCTACGCAAGCTGTTTGATCAGCACAAGACCAAGTTTGGCATCTCAGAGACCAAGGAGCTGGTGATAGTTTGACAGACATCCCCAGCAGCCTCATGGCCTAGCTGGAAGGTGTGGATTGGTAAAAACACGACAAAAATCACCTCTGGGGCTCCTGCTCCTGATTTGACCAGTCCTCATCTGGAGGAGGGGATGTCCATTTTATTGTTTGTCACACTTGTCTTTCTACTTCAATCTTCTTTCTCCTTTTAGCTTGTTTCTTTTTCCTTGGGGCTATGTGGACATAGTCCCAAGAGGCAAAGAAGACCCTAGGACAGAGGTGCACTGAAGACTTTCTCATGAGGGCACCAGCATTGAGGGAAACAATGTATAGAACAAAGAACTCATCTTCTGATACTGCACAGGCCCCAACTAGTCTGGAGAGTCCAACATCCCCATGCACGCCAGTTCTCTAGCTTACAAACAGTGCCATCTCCTGGCATCAATACTCTTGGAGGACTGGGTGACAGGAGAGTCAGTGGGCTGACCTCTAACCCATGTGACTTTGGGGCTGATTAGTCACCTCTAAGCCTGTTTCCTCAGCTGTAAAATGGGACTAATATTTCCCCCCTGCTTACCTTACCTCAATGGCTGTTGGGTGGATCCAGTGCTATTGGATGTGAGTGAACTTAGTAAACTCAGAGCTAGGCAAAATTATTGTCCTACAGTCATTTAACCTAGTCCCTGAGCAAACAATGCCCCAAAGTTCATGGCATCTCAACTTTTAAAAGAAAGTGTAGGATCTTGTGTTGAAAGTTTAAGTAACTGACAGCCCCTTAACCCATGCCCACTTTCCAATGGTCAGGCTCAGAGGTTGACTCTCTCTTGCCCCACCCCAGAAACTTGCTTGTACTTTCCTATAATTCTGCCTTTTGAGAGTCATGTGAGGTGGTCTGGGGCAAAGAGACTTTGTGGGATGTTCTGACAGGAAACTCAGTCTGTCTTCCTTCTGTTACTCATTCCAAAATAGGTGTCTTGGTTCTTCCCCTAACTCATGTGTGGCATCATTTGCAAAGAAGTGTTCAAGGCAATTTCTAGAATGGGGGAGAAAAAGCACTTTATTTGCAAAGAATAAACCATTAATTTACACAAACTTACATCCCAATTTATATACATTATATATAGTTTATATACACAGTATCTCACACTGGATGCTGACCCCCAAAAGCAGCAATGGGTCTGCTCCAGGCCATCCTTACAACAAAGCCCCCCCCACCCAGCTGGAAGGTCTTTGAATAAAGAAATGAATGTCACACCCCCACCCCTCCTGGAGAGAGCCCTGAAATGGATTAAAAGAACAAATTGGGTTCCTTCTTGGTGCTAGGGGAGCCCCTAGGTAAGGATGGGATCTAAGGCAGCACTAGGGTGGCCTAAGGACTGCTTGTATCTGGGCCAGTCTAGAGCCTTCCAGTCCAGAGGCAGGAACTGAGTGAATGCCTTGGAAGGAAGCAGAGTTCTGATGAAGACCACAGCTACTCTTACTGCCTGGCCAGGTTCCTGAAGGGAGCCCAGCACTTCCAGCTTAAGTCTGTGGGTGGATGAAAGAAGGGGACCCCGTGGGAGAAGGACTGCTTTACCCCTTTCCTCTGTTGAGTCTGGAGGTCATAGCTTGCTCACCATTTGGGCAGGCCACCTTCCCTCTCTGGACATCAGTTTCCACATGAGTAACACAGGGTGGAATATTGGCTTGGGCTGTATTTCCTCTAAGGGCCTTTTTAGCTCTAAGTTTTTCCGAATCTATTTGAATTCACTAAAAGTTACATAAAACACAAGCACTCACACGTGGATAAAAGTCTTTGTTTACTCCAGGGTTCCTAGCCCTTTCCTGTTAAACAAAAGAGATTGGCTCAGGATGGATGAAAGGGGAACTAAGGCAAATACTACATTTTCCAGGAAACCAGTAGCTGAGCAGCATCCAGCAGCTGCCTTTTGTGCCATCTTGGCTGTTGAAGCCCAAGCAGCTGGCAGAGGCCCCTGCCTTGCAATTCTCCTTCAAACCTCTGTCATCTGCTATGCACAAATGTCCTTGTCCCATTCTCTATGCTTACCTTGGCCCTCTTATAAACTCACATCAGTGTAATTCCAAGCTGTAAATCTATGTTCACATTCTCTTGCCAGTAAACTGCTCTACCACCTCGCCATGACTACGCCACAACAGGCTCCCCACTACCTACTGCTTCCTTCCCCAGTCTTCCACCTCTAGGCTCCTTGTGAGGGTTCACAATGAATGAGGGCCCAGTGGGATGCCTATTTCCCTCTAATTCCCTCCATGTTTGCTGGATGGGATGGGAGTGAGAATGTCAGGGGCACAATTAGGAAGCTCTTCCTCCTCTCTTCCTCATACTAATTTGATTTTAGAATCAGTCCTCTCAGGCATTCCCTCTACCCCCAAGTGACCTTGGCAGTATCAAAGTCTCTGTGGAGAGACAAGGAGTCACTCTTCATAGCTGTGGGAAGCAGGCCAGTTCCTGGAAGTTGTGTCTAGGATAATGAAAGGAAGACTTATCCATGAGGCAATGAAAATGGGTACTGCTGGGTTTCTTCCGTGGCCCTCAAGGATGTTGGTTCCATATTATCATTTTTATCCATTCTCTATAGATTGCAAATTCCACACAGTGCTGTGGTATAAGGAAATAGCTTGGGACTCTGACCTGGATAAAGCCCCAGGTCTGTGACTTAAACTGGGTAAGCCTTTAGTAAAAGCACGTCACCTTTTTGAACCTCACCTAAACAATGGCATTTATTATCTCCTTAAATAAAAAGGAAGTACCATCCAAACATTAAGGAGAGGTTTTGCCAGTTTCTGCTACAACTGCAGACTGTTTAAGGCCCTTCATAGGAGCCAGGCACATGCATAAACTTTGCCTTACTTTGGGTTGAAAGGCTGTCATCAGAATCAGACAATGGAGGCCTGGCTCACCACCTCTTGCCCTGACCCTTGAAGAGTCCAACAGTGTGGCTGTTTAACAAAGGGAAGGCACAGCTGAGAAATAAATACCTGTTGTTCTTGCTGTACAAGGGAACTCATTCCCTATCTCCTCAAAAGGAAACATGTCAGGAACAAGAGAGTAGATTGTACAAGGCTGACCCTCTCAGCTTTGGGCTGTACCTAGCAACCTAGAGCCAGGCGTGGCCCAGGCAATTAGAAACAGCATATGACCTGGCAGGAAGCTTGGGATTGGGGAGAAGGTGCCTTTGGACCTGAGCTAGAGGACAGATCCCTGCCCAATGATTAGACACTGGCTTCTCCTGAGCCTGGCTTTAGGGAAATGGTATGGGCCTCTATGGTGGCTGGTGACTATGCTCTGTCGTGGCTTTCCAAAGACAGACTGGGTCAATAGGCCATCAGCTGCTGTCCTAAGGCCTGACCTAATGATCACTTGGGTTGAAGCAATCTTGAACAAAACTCTCCTGTCCTGTTCCCACCTCTTGCCCTTTCTAGGCCAGGTAGAAAAGCTCTCCTTTGATGATGCCCAGGGAAGTCTAGGCTTTGGGACTTTGGAAGGCTATTGTGGCAGCTGCCTGTTGAGAGTCAAATATTTGAACTCAGAGGGATTTTTTAAGATCATGCATTCCAACCCCTTGCTCCAAGATACAATTCAATTAGAATTAGATGAATACTACTTGTGGTGCTTAATAAATCTTAATAAATGGAAAAAAATCTCTCTGTATCTAGGTAAGCTAAAGAATACCCCAGACTCACACGAGCACAGGTCCCAGGTCAGGCACCTGTCTCACAAAGAGGTAGCCTCCATGGAGAAAGAAGACAGGAATTGTAGTCAGGCTGGAGAAGGCAGCAATTGGGAGGGGACCCCAGACAGTTTTCTGAGCATGGAGCACAGCTGTAAACAAAGTGAGAGATATGTGGCCCCCAGTATGGATTCAGGTTTTTCCCATAGGCATAATGGTTGCGGCCATTCCTGCAATGATTCCAAGGCAGAGAAAAGTTCCCGTCTCTAGAGCCCAGCATACTGCTACCATGTGGTTCTCTGCCTGAGTGGAAAGAGCTCTTTGACCTCTTGCAGGTCACAGTGCAGAGCAGCAAGAATGCTTCCACTGTCAAGGATGCCTGATTGGCAGATTTCTCCCTTGCTCCCCAGTCTTTGCCATAGTACCCTGTGTTGTCCTTCTCTGGTCCTTTCCTTAGGCTGCAACCTATTGCCACCCTCACCCTCACCCCGAGCCAAGAGAGGAGCAGCAGCCCCCTTTGGGTCAGATGGTTCCCCCACCCCAGAGTCTGGAGTGCACCTTTGCTTTCTCTGGCCTGCTGCCCTGGATCCTCAATTTAGTGCAACAATAAATCTGACAAGAGGTTCCTCCAGGTTGAAGAGTCATGCTGTAAGCCTGTTAACATGGAGCCTAAGAAGGTTCTGCTTCGTATAAACCCCAGGGCTCCATCAACTGTTCTGTTAACTCAGGGTCATTCTGGAAAGTTAAGCAGGCCTTGTCATTCTAGAGTCACTGGGGAATAAATAGCACTGGGGCATTTCTCTCTGTGGCTGCAATGCCAATATACCTTACTCCACAGCAGCACTTAGAAGTTCTGGGAGTCCCGGCTCCTAAACCTGGAGCAGGGACATGGGCAGGGGAAAATAGGGGAATCTAGGATGCAGGGGCTTCGCCCAGCCTAATGGCCCCAAAGAAGGTGGTGTGCTTGCTCATATTGATAGAGATGTCAGCATGCACCATCTTCACGGCGATCTTCTGCCGCGCCTTGAGGAGGCAGACACCCGCAGTATAGCAAGTGTTGTAGTTGGTCTTGCCTGTCTCAATGCTGCGGGTGCACTGCAGGAAGGGCTTCTCGTCCACCACCACCTCGTAGCTGGCAAAATCAGTGAAGTTGATGTAGTATACCTGGGTGAGAGGCAACGAGAAGGGATTGGGGAAGAGAGGAAAGAGAGGGTAGGGCCCTCCCCTGGTGAGCAGACAGAACCTTCTCAGATGAGCTGCCAGTATACCTTATGCAGGGGGCAGTGTCACCTGAAGGTGTGCTAGTTGGCCAACGGGAATGTCAGTGTGATAGGCTCATGTGATGTCCTTCCCCTACCTGTCTTACAAGAGTAGGCCTTTCACAAACTCTCTGAGAGCCAGATCTGTGCCTTATTTGTCCCTTCACCAGCCCCCCATCCCAGGCCTGGCATGAAGCACAGTGCTTTGCACACCTTAGATGCTCAATCAATGCCCCAGACATAAGCTAACTTCCAATTTCCAGCCCTAAGGACTATTTATGACTAAACTGAGAAGTCACTGATCCCCAGGGAGTCCACAGTAATGACTTGCCATATCCCCAGCACATTCACAGAAGTCCCCTCAGCTTGCCCTCCCCATGCCTAACTCCTTTCCCTGACAGTGCACCTCGGCCCTCTCCTTTGACAATTGAGGAAACAGATCCAGAGAGATGGAGAACTAGCCACCACAAATGAGATAATGGATTTGGAAGAGCAAACCCCAGGCCCCTAACTTTATTCTGTGGCAAGGAGGAAGTACAAAACTATGCTCAATGGCTTGATGTCATGGGAATTTTCCCAGCCTGCATGGGCTGCTCCCAATTCTCTCCTAGGTCCAGAAGATTAATTTTTTTCATCTGTCATTAACCTTAGTCATCACATCCCATCCCAAGCTTTGATTCTCCATTACCCCTAAGTGGAGCTCAGTCCATAAGACATTGGGTCATACACATGCCCCATTAGGGGTTAGGACCTTTCACCTGATGCTCTAAATCACTTTATGAAAGGTGACATTCTCCACAGGCTCTTTTGGTGGGAGCTGTGTATTCAGGTGCCATATGATTTCTAGGGTCAGGACCAAGCTATGCCAGGATGCTTGCTGTGTTTAGCAAATGCTTGTTAACCCACCTTCTCTGGCCACTCTCCTGTGAGACCCATCTGTTCGCTCCATAGTTCTTCTGTCCATCTGTCTGCTTGCTGCCACCCCGCCCCCAGAAGCCTCAACCTCGGGGCTCATCTACCTCTAGATCTAAAGAGATCTCCCAGTGGAGGCAAACAATGGGGGATGGAAATGGATGGGGCACTGGCAGGCCTGTGGGGAGTGGGCCCAGGGCAGGAAAAGGACAAAAGCAGAGGGAGAAAGGCCTGGGAGAATGATAGCAGGAAGGAGGCAAGAATAACAGAAACAGAAAGACAGAGACAAATGGGAGAAAGAGGAAGGAAAGAAAGTCAGAAATCTTTTTGAGGTGGAGAGAAAGTCCACAGGAGCACTATTCATTATAATACCCAAGCTGGCAGTGTTGTGGGGAAAGGTTCTCAGCTCTGGAACTGACTTTCAAAAACTATGCTGAGACCAAGTTCAAGTTTAACTGTGGAACCAAACAATCTAGAGGGGAAACAGGGCCTGGGGCCTTTCAGGAGGGAGTCGCACAGCAGGGTGTAAGAGGGGCCTCTTTTCACACTTTTTCAATATTTGGCTAGGGGAAAAAACCCGAAACAGGCCCCTTTTATTTTTCCACCTTTCAACTCCCTCTCAGTGCAAGGGAGCCCCCTCCCCCATGGGATGATCTTGGCTGGCTTCACAGTGCCCCTACGTGGCCTGCATCCGATCTGCATTCTGGATATAAGAAGAGTTAGGCCTAAGACCGTACTCACTTCTACCTGACTATAGATGAAGTAGGTGCCGTCCACCAGTACCTCCAGCTCCCCACTGCGGGGATGTAGCTTAAACACCTTGGGGTTCATAGTGATGCGAGACCAGTCATTGAGCACTCCACCTGAAAGATCTCAGTATGAGAGAAGGGCAGTCACTCAGTACATGTCAGAATAATCTGGGCAACAGAAATAAGAAATACCAAGTACACAATCCCCAAACCCATCCCAGGTGACCAGGAAGACTGGGAAGGCCAAGCTTTAAGAAGAGTGTTTAAAAGCAAGGAAGGTGTGCTGTTTGTAAAGTGGCTGCCAGGCCTGCCTCAGGGCCCCAGGGGTCTGTATATCTGTCTTCATCCCTCTTTTCCTGACTCTTTCATCTGCGGGGGGTTGTTAACCAACACCTTCTAGCTCGAATTGGGAGGTGAGGGTTGGGGTGGCAAGAGGAGAGTGTGTACATTGCCCTGTGTTCTTTGTTGTTATATGGCCTGCACAGGCAAAATTCAGACACTGAGTGGCAGGCTAGTTCTTATTATTCAATTTTGCTTTCCCAGCCATAGCTCCTAAATCCCTTTCAAGTCTCATAGGTTCATGGGTTTTTTTCCTTTTCCTTAAGGGACTCCTTTTTATGGCTCTCCACACCCGCTCCTTTCCTAAAAGCCTTCCTGGGGCCCCAAGCACTCAGCCCAGTGAACTATCTATCTGGGGAAGCTTTAGGGATCAGGAGTAATCACTCAGACTTTATGGTATCTGGAGCTACAGACCACCAGTACCAGGCCCCATATGTGAGAAGGATCTTTATGAGAGTGAGGGGCAGACTGTCAGGTTGCAGTAGACTAGCAAGGAGGACAGGGGAGGGTGCCTGGCAGCTGAGGCATCCATGGCAAAGCATCTCTTTCTAACTCCTACCCCAGAAGGGGCCAGCGTGTAAGGGTGGGGAAAAACTTCCCTTTTCACCCTGCAGAAAGGTTGATGTTCTTCTCCATTATGAGAGGAGGGACCCAAGCTCATTGGGCCTTTCCCCTTCTTCACCCAAGAAAAATTAGGTTTTTTTTGGGGGGGGGGTGGAATTTGTGTTTTAACTCAGGGCTTCATGCTTGCAAAGCAGGCGCTCTACTACTTGAGTCACACCTCCAGTCCAAAATTGTTTTTAACATCCATCCTTTGTCAGTCTCAGAAAGCCTGCCTCTGAGGTGTGAAGAAAGAGGCCTTCTGGAAAAGAAGGCTGTCTTTCCTCAAGCTGATCAGTAGATGAGACAGGAGTTAGGAGATGACCTGGCTCCACCCCTTCAATGGACTGCTCTGCCTGATGTTCTCCCACCTCTGAACCCCTCACTTCTTCTTCTGGTGGACAGCATAAACTATTATTAGAGATTGGCCCAGAGGGACTGGAAGGAGTCTTGCTGTATGGCAGTGGGAGTAAGATCAGGAGCTTTTGGCACAGAATAAACATGGAGGCCACCACTCTAGGCACCCAAACAAATCTATTTCCTGTCTGTCCCAGTCCTCCCTGGGGTCCAAAGCACCTGGTCTCCAGAAGGACCACTTGGATTTTTTCCTTCTACCGCATTCTGCTCCTATTTACATTTCTGAGATTATTAAGTCAGGTATCCAGGTTGCGGAGAGGGCAGTAACTAAGGAAACTCAGGACTGACTGGCCTCTTACAAACTATCCCCATGTAACAGGTTTCTTAACCTTCATTTACTGTTTCTGCTCACCACCCCTCCCTTCCAAGCTCTGTAAACATCTGGCATCTTGGCTAGCTTTCTGCTTCCCAAGGCTCCTGGGGGTTCATGCATTTTAGGCTTTGGGCACCCTGGGGACTGGACATTATTTCAAAGTGCTATTCTCTAATGAATGTTCATGTCTCTTTGGGGAAGAAAATGAACTTAATCATTCACTAGAGTGTACATACACATCACTGAAGTAGCAAAGCACAGTGGAAAGAGACAGATGTAATTTTGATCCTCAGCTCCTAAACCTAACTATGAAATCTTGGGCCAGTTAATTAACCTCTCTGAGCTTCAGTTTCTTACCTACATCATAAGGTAGTTGTGAGGGTCAAATGAAGTAAAAGGCAAAGAAAGTGTGTTGGAAACTCTAAAGTACCATACGAACATAAAGCAGTATGATTTATTATGGTATTATCCAATCTCTCTGGGACTCTGTTTCCCCATCTCTTAAATGCAGGATTACATTAAATCAGTATTTCTCAACCTCATGAGACATGTTCTCACCTTTGGTAGACACTAGCATCTTATACCAACTGGAGATTATAACATCTCCACCCCTGAGAAAAGTGCCTCTCTACCAATTTTCTGTGTAGTCACCAGAATTTAATTTTATGTGGTTTTATTTTCTGTAATTTGTATTGTGAAAATGCTTATTAATCTACACATATCTCCATGGTGACCCTGATATCGCCTCCCTCCCCTTCAAGAATACCTAGGTAGATAATGTCTCAAGTCCCCATTAGCTACCTCATCAGTAGATTCCAAATGCAATTTGGATGTAAGCAACTGGTCTTGGTGCAAGCAGTTACTCAGGACAGCCAGTAGAGGGCATGGTGGAGTAATAAAGGGCCCCCTCTATGCAGGTTACCTCAGGGGCTAGGAAGGGACTAGGTTGGGTGGTGATTATTTGGAGGCTTGGAATGAGGGACGGGAGGAAACTTAATTTGATTCTTACCATTCTTGACTTGAATTGCTGACCCTTGGCCCTGTAGATGCACCACAGCTGGCTGGGAGGATGAGAAAAAGAAAATCACTGTAATGGCTGCTTGCTCAGCCACCGCTCTCTTCCCACGTTTCTACCCTTGGTTTCTAGTCTCCATTTGTATCCCAATTCTGATCCTGGTCCTCGGTCTTGGGATGTTAGTGAATATATTTCTACCGGAGGATAACATGATTTTGTAGCTCTGCCACTTTCTCACTATTTGACCTCAGCCAAATGTAATGCCTCTGAGCCTCATTTCCCCAACTATAAAATGGGAATTATAAGAATCTCTGTCTGACCTCTCTCACAGGGATGTTTGAATATCAAATGAGTTGATGGAAATAAAATTGCCCCACAAAGCCATCACACACTGTGCAGCTGTGTAGATTTAGCACTGTGGCCAAACAGCTGTAGTGAGGGTGGCTACAAGGAAACAAGGCAAGGCCAGGCAGCAGAACCTGCCAATAGAGACAGATTAGTAAGCTCAAAGACTAGGGAGGAGCCTTCAGGCCATTAAGGCAGAAGCCCAGACTGGCCTTAGCCTGGAGTTACTTGGATGTTTTTCAAGGACATACTCATAAACTTCTCAGCTCCAGATCTCAGGCAGTCTGAGTGCCTACCAGGTGTGTCTGGGGAGTTGGAGGCTCAGGTGAAAAGGCCCACTGGCTGCTCATTTCTGCTGACTACTGAGCCTGGCTGTGGCGACCCTCTATCTCCTATGGAATGAGGACAAATATCCTGGCAAGACTGGGTTCCCTTAACTAAAGGCAGATCCTGAGGAAAGGGAGAGTGTTGGGAGTGAAAACCTCAGAACCTCCAGGGGATCCTTACAAAATAAAGCCTCAGGAAATTTCATAGGGAGCTGACTTCAGGGTGGCTCTAAGCCTGTAGCCTTCCCTCCTCCCCAGGAAGAAAGCAATCCCCAGCCAACCTGGTTTTCTCTAGTTCCAGTTTTATCAGCAGCACCTGCAAAATAGGACAGGACAATTAAAGGGCATGTTTCTTTCTTTCCCTTTCTCCTCACCTCAGCAGCCAGTGGCACTGAACCTTGCTCCCTGAGGCCAGCCCTGTCTGAGTTTTCTTCTCCAGGGTTTAGAGTTGGAGGGAGACAGAGTGCAACACTGGGCCCTTGGATGTGAGAGGACATTTCTTCCTTCAGTTCCAGTCCCTCACCTTCATCTTTGGTAGGACCAGCACCCATCCGGGAAGCTGGCTTAAGGCAAGCTCCACTTTGCATCCACAGAGAGCAGTGAGAGAGCATTCCTGTTACTATGTGCCCCTAAGACAATGGCACTTGTTTCTCTAGCCTTTTGCTCCCTTTCTATTAATTGTCTTCATAGAGCCCATTGCAATTTGTAAAGATCTTGTTTCTTTAATTGTCTCTCTTTGCCTCTAGGACATAAACTCTATGAGAACAGGGACCACTTAGCAATATATCTCCTTGTACATAGAAATTGCTCAATTAATATTTGTGGAATGATTGGATTTTAAAAAAAACCTATCTCTGTCTCTTGTGGCCATGGCAATACTGTTGAGCCCTGTTCGAATTACAAGTGGAAGAATCTGAGTCCTGCTGCCGAATTCTTGGACCTAGTGAAATCAGTTGTAAAGAGTTCATTTCTTTAAAACCCGAAGACATGAGTGAGGAGCAGAAGAAAGAAATAACTACTGACATAAGCCCAGACACTCTGATTCCTGTCAACCCCAATTATGCAGGTTTGGATCTGCAGCCATACCTTTTGGATGCCCTTCTGGGCTCCAGGAGAAAGATGCAAAGGCAGTGTGGTGTGGTAAGGATATAGTGCAAGAAGCACTTGGTTCCAGGATAGGATGGCCTTGTTGCCTGGGTTTGCCACATTCACAGCCTGAGTGACTCATAAATTATTAACTACTTGACAACATCTATGAGAAAGGAAGCTCAGAGCTCATGTGATGAAATTATCCTAGGGCTTGTCATTTTGTCCAGTCCCCAACATTCCTCCTCATGACCTATTTCCATGCAACCATCAGCATGTGGTGCTAGAAGCTGGAAACCAGAGAAGACAAAAATCTATCCTCCATAGGAACTTCAGTGAATAGTCAGGGCTTCTTGTCTCTGCTTCTGGCTCATACTATAGGGAGGCTTAGAGTTAGGGATAGATCGTGATGGAAGGGTTGACATGGGGCAATAACAGGTGTCCTGTCCTGTCCTTCACAGGTGATACAAGCAAGAGTTGGAGTAGGCCAGACCCTACCAGTGTGTTCCTAGCTCTACACTCAGCCAGGAGACCTGCATTTCTTCTTTTTTTTTGGTGGGACTGGGGTTTAAACTCAGGACTTCATGCTTGCAAAGCAGGTGTTTTATCACTTGAACCATACCTCTAATCCATTTTGCTCTGGTTATTTTGGAGATGGGGGTCTCATGAACTATTTGCCCAGGCTGGTCTCAAACTACGATCCTCCCAATTCAGCCTCCCAAGTAGCTAGGATTATAGGCGTGAGCCACCAGCACCCAGGCCTGCATTTCTTATTATACACCAATCCTGTTCATCACTGTTTGAAACTGCTCTCAGGATTATTCACTCCTGCTCTCTAAAAGTAATTATAAACTTCCTAGGGTGGCTAGAGAGACAGGGAACTCACCAGAAGGCCCCTGGAGGCCAGGGGGTCCTTGAGGACCGGGAGGACCAGGAGGACCAGGTGGTCCCATAACAGTTGTTCCTGGAATTCCAGGAATCCCTGGAATTCCTGGGGGTCCCTGGGGTCCTGGAGGTCCTGGAGGTCCTGGGGGACCATTGGGTCCAGGCGGCCCTGCCTTCTTTCCTGAAAAACAGGATTCAATGTTACATTTATAGTTCTTTACTGCTAAGAATGTACTGTCAGGAGTGTGTTGTCAGGATTTCTAGAGAGTTTTGATGATATTCAAAATCAACTCTCTTGGAGTTCATGCTAAAGAGCTGGACACCTTTATCACACATACCTGCAGCTAGATTTGAGGATATAGAAATCAGTGGTCCTCAAGGAGCTCAGTCTAGTGGGGAAATAGTCACAGTCACAGGACAGTAGAAGTGCTACATTAGTGGTAGGGACCAAATGCTGAAGAGGTCAGGGAATACTTCAAAAAAAGAGGTTACATTTCAGCTGAGTCCAAAGAATGAGAACTATCAAGCAGTCAGACCTATGGGTCACTTTGTGGTTCTTTTTAGAATTGAGCTATTGCTGGGCTTTCATGTTAACTGCCCAGTTTGGTGGACTTGATGTGGATAGCAAAAGGGAGCTGGATAGCCTGGCTTCAGGAACCCCATCAGCTCCAGGAAGATTCCTACAGGAGTTATGATGTTCTGGGGATGGATGTAGGGGTGTGGGGAGTGCTAGCTGAGAATGAAGAATGGGAAGGAGTTTTGGAGATTCAGAGTGCGTCCAGAGAGAGGGGGAAGAGAGAGAGGTGGAGAGATTGAGGATATTGAGAAACAACAGGGAAGAAGGGGAGGCAGATGGAGAGACCTAAGGAGGAGGCAGCAATCTTTGTTTCTCAGCTGACCTGTCTAAACTCTGCTTTTAAAGATTTCTGGGAAAGAAAATTCTGCAAATTCCCTTGGTTACATGTTCCAGTGTTTATCACCCCTCACTGCTCACTGTTAGGAAGTTCTTTGGTATATTTAACTGAAATCCCTCTTGTGGCAGTTTGAACTTTTATTCTATTCTTTGTGTAGACAGGGAAGAATAGTTACCACCATATACATAAAAACCCTCGTATACTCAAAAATCCCATTTTTTTAGGCTAAGTAATCCATCTTCCCAGAATCTTTTCTTAAAGGCCCTATTCTTGAATATATTATTTACCATGGTCACCAACTCCTCTCCCTTCCAAAACAATCTCAGCCCTCTTGTTTCTTATTCCAATTCTTCCAACATTCCATCAGGATAGTCACATTAAGTGAGTCATAACTGTGGTCCTGAGTCCAAGCTCTCAGCTCTTCCTGTTAACTTGCTCTGCACTGGGCAGATCTACTCAAGGACTGTAGGTAGTTATCGGTTGGTGTCTTCTTCTTCCCTTCATCACTGTGTCTCAACTTTTATCAGATGTTACTACAATGTCCTTACCTGAGGTAGTTTCTTAGTTTAGATACAATTCTCTCTAGTCTCACTTTAAAACCTTCTTATTGACTCTACCTCCATGCTCTTCTTATTCTGGATTCTCTTATTCTGGAGAATCCTGATTTATCAGGTCCTCCCTTAAGAATAATGCTTCATGTCCAAGAAACCAACTATCCATGGCAAGGTCACTCAAGAGGCCAACTGTCCATGTCTAACCCTATCTGCATCTGGAATGGAACAGTGGATCATTATGGGGCCTTTTACCCAGGGAGGAAAGAAAGGAGCCTCCAGAGAGCATTTTCCCCTAGCCTTTGTAGCCTTAAAGATCTAGAAGTATGAGCTTTAGGAGTTTTCCCTGTACATAGCAGCAAAAGATTGAATCTGCCCAGTGTCTAGATCTAGCCAATTTTAAGATGTTAAACTATCCCCCTTCACATTTGGGCAGCTTCCAAATCAGGCTTATTCAGTGCCCAAGTTTCAATTCTAGCTAGTATAGTGGAAAGAACATGGAATCTGTACTCAGAAGATAAGGATGTAAGCCCCAGCTCTGCCATAGATGTGCTTTGGGCAAATCCCTTCCTCTCCTTGAGCCTTAGTTGCTCCATCTGTGAAATGAGGAGCTTGGCCTTGATGATTTCTGTTTCCTCTGGAGACTGAGGTTCCATCAGTAGTCAGGAAACTTCCCTAGCTTGGTTGTAAAGTTTGCTTCTCCCTCTTTGTTATCTGGGTGCAATAGACAGAGGATGGTGTGTATTAGGCCATCCTGGGTCCCAGCATTTCCAGGCTTAATGGAGATTTTCCAGCTAAAGGGTGTTCTGTGGGTAGCACAAACTTCAGCTTCAAGAATGTGAGTCCCCTGCAATTACTTAATGTAATTTTGGAAGAATTACAGCCAGTAACTCCTCCAGTCCAAGAGAATAATAGTTGCGGTATAAACAGAGAATGTTCACTTATGAAAATGTTAGAAGGCATTTGAGCAAAAGCTCCTGCTGCAATCCAGTTCTGCATCTGGCCCTCTTTGTAATCAGGCAAGTGTGCTTTTCATACTTGCATACTTACAGAAAGTTAGGTCCAGAAAAAGCATGTACAAAATGACCTCTGGACTAAGAGGACTGAATTCCTTCTCCAGATTTCCTAACTTTAACATAATACTTCATAATATAAAAGCCCAGAGACATTTGTATTTAGAAAGTTGCCTTGTATAGTCTTAGATGAAAGAATATACATATTCCTTTCAAAGCTAAACTTTATCAAAGGGGCATTTCCATTACCTTTCAGCTAAGTCCCAAATGTTGAAAGAGTAATCCAAAGTGAGTGAAAGAGAGAGGGGGTTAATGGGAAGAGAGAAGGAAAGAGGGAGAAGTGGGGAGGGAGGGGGTGGGGGAAGGGAGGGAGAGGGAGAGGGAAAGGGAAAAGGAGAGATAGAGATAGATAAATAGAGAGAGAGAGAGAGAGAGAGAGAGAGAGAGAGAGAGAGAGAGAGAGAGTTTTAGCAGTAGGAAAATTCTACTAAAGGGTGAAAATTTCAATTTACCTCTTCAGGCATGTGCCTATTCACTGTGTCCAAGGAAATCCATATTCAATGGTTTCTAAATCACTTTTAGCCAAAGTAAATGCTTAAGGCTTATATGCATTCTCTTCCCGATAATGTTACATACACAAGGTAGCAGTGCTGGGCAATGATCTGAGTTATAATTTCTATATTAAAGGGATGTGACAAGAGTTAAGAACTAAATGCTTGAAAATCAAATTTACTTTCTTAAAAGATAGAGTATCTTGGGGGTGAATGCCCAGGCTCCACAGAGAAAGGGGTCCTCACTGATTCCAGCTCTATGACTGTTATCCTACCTTGCTCAACTCAGGTCCTCAGGAGGCCAGCCATTCCTCAGTGTTTTACAACAGGAGCACAAGTTTTACATGTAAACTAGGGTATCTCACTGTGTCAGAGTACTTTAGTGCTCAGAGGAGTGGCAAGATATACCTGAAGCCAGTTTTTTTGGCCTAGTTTGGGGTTGATAATCTACTCTAGAAAGATCCATAGATCTTAACAGACAGAGTCATTTAACTTAAAGCATTTTAATAAAAAAAAATCATTAGTTTTACATTATCTTCCTCCTAGGTCAGAAGCCAGAAATGAATAGGTACATAAACTGGCTTCACAGTTGGTTCTTTTAGTGCTGAGGAGTGGACCATATTTGTCTAATTCTGTCTTTGGAGACTCTTTTGTCTCTGGATTCTCCTCTTCAAGTAAGCAAGCACTTACTCATACAAGCCCTTTGACCAGTCCTATCTCAGGTAACAATAGCACAATAGAGCTGTTCAACTAGAAGTTTCTTTAAAAAGACTAAAGGGTCAAAGTTATACTACAGCCTACTTTTTCCATCACAGAGAAAATGATATTGACTCCCTGGCTATCTAGGAAATTGAAGAAACAAAGTATTGCTATCTTTCTATAGGGAGTATACCTTTTTCCTATAAATTGTTTCAGGTCTTCATTCCCACCTGGTCACTGACTTGAGATAAAGGAGGTGAAGAAAAGAGAAAAAAAGGATAGTGAAAGAATAAAGAAGAATGGAGAGAGATATTAACTGAATTGTTTAGAAAAGGGAACAAGAATAAAAAAACATTTTTATGTGTTATCAGAGAATCAATTCTATTTTTCATTGATCATCACTGACGAACCATTTCTTGTTCTTTAGAAAACACAATAATCAAGCAGATCACATGTGACTGAATAGAATAACTGGCAACCAATGTTGAAAGAAATGAATAAAAAAATCCTATTTCCTTGATTCTTTTGTCCTAAGTTTAATAAAAGATAATACACAGCAATTTTATAAAATATAGAGCTCAACTTACCCTTTTTCTTGTTTTTAACAGGACCTATTAGAAAAAGAAAATGGAAAATTAACTCAGTGGAAATTAACTGTTTATTCTCTAAAACAGTCACTAAGAGGGACCCCCAAGACACTGCAAATTTAAGGGAACCCTACAGTCAAGGGTCAAGTTTTGGTAAGGTACTTCCTAACTATCAAGCCTCCCCAGGCTGTTTTCTGACTATTGAAGCCACAAAAATGAGGGAAATTCTTCCCTCTAGGGAAGAATCTATTAGCCTCATTCATTGGGGTAAGAAAATGAATACTTCTCTACAGAGATGAAATGTCCAGAACGCACAACTCAACAACCTTAGGACGGCATTCCATTAATTCTGCAAGTCCTGAGGTTGAAGAGTCATGCATTCAGGTGTGGATCTGATATGAAGTCTCATGGTTAAGCTGGAAATTAAAAATGGCTGTTTTCATGAAAGGAGCACAGCAGCAGCAGCAGTTTACTTTTTAGTCACTTCCTTCTGTGATTGAATTCATTTGTTATTAAAACAGTGCAACAATACACTCATGTGGGGGCCACATGCACTCCCATTGCAATTTACCATAACTTTATGGATGCTTTAAAGGAAATGTCAACAGTTCCACTGGCAGTAAAATCACAAGCATTTTCTTGGGAATTTTTTGTTTGTTTTTGAGAGAGAGTCTTGCTATGTAGCCCAGGTTGGCTTCCATCATGAGATCTTCCAGCTTCCACCTTCTGAGTGCAGGGACTATAGGCATGTACCACAATGCCCAGCCTTGGGAATTGCTTTTAAGAAAAGTAATTTTAATCAACAGAGGGAACTCAGAAAACCCAAAGCTTTTCTAATATAGTTAGGCAACAACCAGTCCCTTAGACACAGTTTCAGTCTCTCTTATACAGTCATTTTCCCTCCTACAGACCCAATTCTCCTCATTCTGTAGATGGATCTAACTTTCTTTAGATACAGGTATTTAAAATCTGTTCCAAACTCCCACAATGATAGCATTGTACAACATTAAACTGCTGTCAGTGCCCTCTGGAGCTTACAAAAAGAACATCAAGCATTTGTATATTATTTTATAGATTATAAAGCATACTTCATATTTTCTCATTTGATCCTTGCAACTAGTCTGGAATGATCTCTACCTATGAAAGCAGGCTCTACTAGAAGGCAGCAGAGTCTCTAACCTTTAGGGCTTCCAGTGTGATCATCAGAGCCATCCAACCCCTTAAAACACCAGGTTGTGTGGGCATCCCTGGCAAGGAATGTAGGGACCTGGTGTTCAGCATACTGCTGCACTGGAGGTCATGATCTCTCATTCTCATACCCTTCCTTTTCTCCTTTCCTCTCCTCCCAGTCCTTCTGCATTTTTTTTTTGCATCCTTGATTTTTTTTAATAGCCTTGAGGATGCTTGAGAATGTACATGTTGGTTCTGGCAAGGGAGTATACAACTTAATCTGAGAAGGGCCTCCTCTTTAAATAAGAAAGCTGTTTGGGGAAGGTTTTACAGAGAACAGGCCCAATCCAATCAGCCAGCTATCAGTGGGTCAGTCAGCCACCTCACCCTCGGACAGCAGTAGGATGACAGCTGTTGCAGCTACTTTGCCTTCATAGCCAAGCTGTGCTAGTCCTGCCCAAGGCTGACTACCTCAGTTGATTAAAGATTAGTGTTGGTATACCAGACTTTAAGGAAATCAGGTAATACCAGCCAACCAGTATTCACTGAGTGGGTCTATGAAAGGTAGAACAGCAAATAGTGAAACAATAACAACATCCTCAAAGAAATCACAAGTTGCATAGAAAAGTACTTAAGAGGGGTGACTTCAGGAATAATGCTGGCTAGATGAGGAAAAAAATTTCCTAGAGGAAGTTTGACTTAAATGCACAAATGAAAGGGAAATTTTGACTTCTTTAAGCTTCTATTGTTTTAGACCAGATATACCTACTCATTACATACACATACACACACGTGTATGTATGTGTATATATATATATGTATATATATACACACCCCCACAAAAATAGGAATAAAAGGATAATAGCTTATTTAAGGCACTCATAAGTAACCACTGTTAACTTTTTAAGTGTATCTAGAAATCTATGTATATAAATATATATTTTGACAAAATGGGATCAAATTTTGTTCTTTGATAACTTTTTTCTTATGTAAAATGTTTTTTTATTTGTGGTGCTGGGAATCAAACCCAGGGCTTGCGCATGCTAAGCAAGTGTTCTACCATTGAGCTACAAAAGTCCTCCTTTTTTGTTGGTAAATACTTTCTACACTGTCATTTTTGGTATGAATACACCAGCATTTAATTAATCACCTTTGATGAACATTTAGATTGTTTCCAGTTTTTCACAATTATAAACAATGCTAAAATTAATGTTTTTACATGTGTACTTTTTTTTTTTGCAGTACTGGAGTTTGAACTCAGAGCTTCACACTTGCTAGGGCAGGGGCTCTACTGCTTAAGCCTCACTTCCAGTCCTTTTTGCTGTGGCTATTTTGGAGATAGGGCTCACTTTTTGGCCAAGCAGGCCTGGAGCTGTGATCCTTCCATTCTCAGTCTCCCATGTAACTTGGGATGACAGGTGCATGCCTTGCACCCAGCTATTGGTTGAGATGGAGATCTCAAGAACTATTTGCCTGGACTGCCTTTGATCTGCAATCCTCATGATCTCAGCCTCCCAAGTAGCTAGGATTACAAGCTCTCGTGAGCCACTGGCACCTGGTTATGTGTACATTTTTATACACTCATTGGAAGATTTTTAAAGAATATATCATTAGAAATGATACTGTTGACTAAAAAGCTTCTGTTCATCAAAAGAAATGGTCTCTAAACTGAAGAGAACAACCACAGAGTGGGAGAAAATATTTGCCAACTATACATCAGACAAAGGACTGATAACCAGAATATATAGGGAACTTAAAAAACTAAATTCTCCCAAAACTAATGAACCAATAAAGAAATAGGCACGTGAACTAAACAGAACTTTCTCAAAAGAAGAAATTCAAATGGCCAGAAAACACATGAAAAAATGCTCACCATCTCTAGCAATAAAGGAAATGCAAATTAAAACCACGCTAAGATTCCACCTCACCCCTGTTAGAATAGCCATCATCAGCAACACCACCAACAACAGGTGTTGGCGAGGATGAGGGGAAAAAGGAACCCTCTTACACTGTTGGTGGGAATGTAGACTAGTACAACCACTCTGGAAAAAAATTTGGAGGCTACTTAAAAAGCTGGACATCGATTTACCATTTGATCCAGCAATACCACTCTTGGGGATATACCCAAAAGACTGTTACTCCAGAGGCACCTGCACACCCATGTTTATTGCGGCACTATTCACAATAGCCAAGTTATGGAAACAGCCAAGATGCCCCACCACTGACGAATGGATTAAGAAAATGTGGTATCTATACACAATGGAATTTTATGCAGCCATGAAGAAGAACGAAATGTTATCATTCGCTGGTAAACGGATGGAATTGGAGAACATCATTCTGAGTGAGGTTAGCCTGGCCCAAAAGACCAAAAATCGTATGTTCTCCCTCATATGCAGACATTAGATCAAGGGCAAACACAACAAGGGGATTGGACTTTGAGCACATGATAAAAGCGAGAGCACACAAGGGAGGGGTGAGGATAGGTAAGACACCTAAAAAACTAGCTAGCATTTGTTGCCCTTAACGGAGAGAAACTAAAGCAGATACCTTAAAGTAACTGAGGCCAATAGGAAAAGGGGAAAAGGTACTAGAGAAAAGGTTAGATCAAAAAGAATTAACCTAGAAGGTAACACCCATGCACAGGAAATCAATGTGAGTCAATGCCCTGTATAGCTACCCTTATCTCAACCAGCAAAAACCCTTGTTCCTTCCTATTATTGCTTATACTCTCTGTACAACAAAATTAGAAATAAGGGCAAAATAGTTGTTGCCCTTAACGCAGAGAAACTAAAACAGATACCTTAAAGCAACTGAGGCCAATAGGAAAAGGGGACCAGGAACTAGAGAAAAGGTTAGATCAAAAAGAATTAACCTAGAAGGTAACACACACACACAGGAAATCAATGTGAGTCAATGCCCTGTATAGCTATCCTTATCTCAACCAGCAAAACCCCTTGTTCCTTCCTATTATTGCTTATACTCTCTCTACAACAAAATTAGAGATAAGGGCAAAATAGTTTCTGCTGGGTATTGAGGGGGGGAGCGGGAGGGGGTGGATTGGGTGGTAAGGGAGGGGGTGGGGGCAGGGGGGAGAAATGAACCAAGCCTTGTATGCACATATGAATAATAAAAGAAAAATGAAAAAAAAAAAAAAAAAAAAGGGCAAAATAGTTTCTGCTGGGTATTGAGGGGGGGGGAGAGGGAGGGGGCGGAGTGGGTGGTAAGGGAGGGGGTGGGGGCAGGGGGGAGAAATGAACCAAGCCTTGTATGCACATATGAATAATAAAACAAAAATGAAAAAAAAAAGAAATGATACTGTTGGATCAAAGGACATAAAAAGGTTTTCCTTCTCTGTAGTGACCTATATTGTCACTGCCTTCACTGTCATGCTTAGTTAGGGCCTTCCCAGTGTAATATTATATAGGTATCTCTTTATACTTTTCTAGTTCCTTTATAGTTTCATTTTTGTTTTTAAATCTACAATTAATCTTGTATAGATTTTGGTAAACAATGTGAGGTAAAGAGTTAATTAAAATTTTCTTTGTTTTCTCTCCAAATGGTCATGACATGAAGAGCACTTAGAGAAACAGGGCTCAAAGTCCTTTCTTCTACTTCATCTCGGGTCATGGAAGGGCTCTGAGAAAGCTTCTGCTCAGTAAACATTTGCCATACTCTTTGGGGAATAAAGAGGACACAAAAGCACACAAAAGATTATCATTAGATTGTATCACATTTCCCGTAAGTGCTAATGAATACATCATCTCTGCAACATAGGGATTCCTTCTTGTTCTGACATTACTCATAACAGCCAATACATCATTATGAGATTCAACATATTTCTCTAAGTTCTGGCTCCATGTCATGCTTACTGCTTTTGCTTGAGACCACTACAGTTTTCCAACTTAAAGAGACAAAACCTTATGTCCACTCTCTCCACTTTTATTCAGCATAGTCTTGGAATTCCTAGCCAGAGCAATAAGACAGGAAGAAGAAATAAAAGGAATACAAATTGGAAATGAGGAAGTCAAACTATCTTTATTTGCAGATGACATGATCTTATATCTAAAAGACCCCCCAAAATTCCTGGACATCATAAACAGAGATTCAGCAAAATAGTAGGATACAAAATCAATTTATAAAAATCAGTAGCCTTTCTATATGCCAACAATGAACAGACTGAGAAAGAATATAGGAAAACAATTCCATTTATAATAGCCTCAAAAAATCAAATACATAGGAATACACTTAACAAAGGATGTGAAAGACCTCTACAAGGAAAAGCATAAACTATTGAAGAAAGAAACTGAAGAAGACTACAGAAGATGAAAAGATCTCCCATGCTCATGGATTGGTGGAATCAATATTGTGAAAATGGCTATATAACGAAAAGTAATCTACATGTTTAATGCAATCCCCATCAAAATTCCAATGACATTCATCACAGAAATTGAAAAATCAACCCTAAAGTTCATTCAGAAGCACAAAAAACCCACAAATAGCCAAGATATTACTGAGCAAAGAGAACAACATTGGAGGTATCACAATACCCGACTTCAAACTATACTACAGATCCATAGCAATAAAAGAAGCATGGTACTGGCACAAAAACAGATATGAAGACCAGTGGAACAGAAGACTCAGATATGAATCTATGTAGCTATGCCCACCTGATTTTTGACAAAGGCGCCAAAAACATATGATGGAGAAGAGACAGCCTCTTCAACAAATGTTGCTGGGAAAACTGGATATCTGCATGCAGAAAACTGAAACTAGGTCCATGTCTTTCACTCTGTACAAGTATCAACTTAAATGGATTAGAGACCTTAATATAAGACCTGAAACTTTGAAGCTAGTGCAGGAAAGAGCAGGAAATGCACTGGAATTAATGGGCAGAGGCAACAAGTTCCTCAATAGAATTCAAATGGCTCAGCAACTAAGAGAAAGGATTGACAAATGGGACTACCTGAAATCAAAAAGCTTCTGCACAACAAAAGAAATGGTCACCAGATTGAAGAGGCTGCCCACAGAATGTGAGAAAAATCTTTGCCAGCTATTCATCTGACAAGGGTTTGATAACCAGAATATACAGGGAGCTCAAAAACTAAACTGCTCCCCCCCCCAAAAAAATCAATGACCCAATGAAGAAATGGGCAAATGAACTGAACAGAGCTGTTTCAAAGGAAGAAGTCCAAATGGCCAAAAAACACCTGAAGAAATGCTCAACATCTCTGACCATAAAGGAAATGTAAATCATAACCATATTAAGATTCCACCTCACTCCCGTCAGGATGGCTACCATCAAGAAAACAAACAGCAACAACAACAAATGTTGGCGAGGATGTGGAGAAAAAGGAATGGTGGAAATGTAAGCTAGTACAACCACTATGGCAAACAGTATGGAGGCTCCTCAAAAAACTAAAAATAGAACTGCCATATGATCCAGCAATACCACTCCTAGGGATATACCCAAAGGAATGTAAGTCACGTTACAATAAAGGTACCTGCACACCCATGTCTACTGCAGCACTATTCACAATAGCCAAGTTATGGAAACAGCCAACATGCCCCACTACTGACGAATGGATTAAGAAAACGTGGTATTTATATATGATGGAATTTCATTCAGCCACAATGAACAATGAACAAAATGAAATTTTGTTGTTTGCATGTAAATGCATGGAACTGGAGAATATCATCTTAAGTGAAGTTAGCCAGGTTCAATAGTCCAAAGACCATATGTTTCTCTCATATGTGGAATATAGACCTAATATAAATATAAGCAATATTATGAAAAACTTGTCACACTAAGGGGAGGTCACATATGAGAGAGGGAAGGTAAAAGAAGAAAGTTAAGAAGGTGAATATGTTTGATGTACTTCCTATACAAGAATGAATATAGAATTTTTAAACCTGTTGAAATAACCATAAGAAGGTGACTAAAGGAGAAAAATAGAGATGAACCAAAATCAGGCTCAGGCTATATATATGTGTGTATATATATATATATATATATATATATATATATATATATGGAAGTGCCACAAAGAAACTCCCTGTGTAGCTATCTTAAACAAGAAAAACTGTAATTTTTTTCTTATATAAAATCAGAGAATAGGAGGACAGAACAGGTCCTTCCTGGGGGGGTGTTGGTACTGGTGGGAGGGGGGAGGAGGTGGGGAAATTGTGAAGGAGGATGAATATGGTCAAAATACTGTGTACACATATATGTAAATGGAAAAATGAGACAGGTTGCAACAATTTCAGGAATAGGGGGAGGGAGGATAAAGGAAAATGATGGGAGGAGTGAATTCAAGTATGATATATTTGATATATTATAAGAACTTTTGTAAATGCTACAATGTACCCCCCAGTACAACAATAAAAAAAGAAGATAAAAAAATAAGAAGAGAGAAAACCTTAGGGAGCTGTAGCTATTCCATATTAGAAGTATCTTGACACAGAGCAAGAGAAGTAACACCTTCTGCATCTTACCTATTCAGAGCACTACCACTGTCACATGGCTGTGTCCATGGTAATAAACCACATTTCTATATCACCCAAATTATCCCTATTTGGAACCATCATGCTTTCTATATGCAAAACCCACAAATGCATCACAGTGAGTACATAGCTTTTCAGTAGCTGGGACTGTGCTGACAGGACTAAAATTGAGATCAGATAGGTTTTGATCAAAATTGGCAGGCAGAGTGCCTATTTGATATTAAGAAAAAGGTATCTTGTAATAGAATCAGAGTTCTGGAGGCCAGCACCTGGCCTATCCAGATTCTAGTCCTGACCCAACTGCAAAATTACCATTAGGCAAGGTACTTTTTTTCTGATTCTTCATCTGCTAAATTAGGAAGCACCATATACTTTCTCACTCTTCATTGCCTAGGATTTTGATGAGGATCAATGATGTAAAACCAACAAGCTAGAATTCTGTATCCAGTGAAATTATCCTTAAAAAATGAGGGTGACATAGACTCTCCAACAAGAAAAAATTGAGGAAATTTATGGCCAGTAGATTTGCCTTCAAAGAAATATTAACAGAAGTTCTTTAGAGAAAAGGAACAGATAGATGTGAGAAACGTGGATCTACATAAAAAGGAAGTGAGTTAGAGAATGAATAAGTGAAGGTTAATAACATATTTTATTTATTTTTAATTTAATATATAATAATTTTGTTCAAAGTAATGACAGTAAGGATGTATTTGATGATTATGGTTTATGGATATGTGAAACAAATGATGGCAAAGCTATAAGGGATAGGATGGGTAAATTGGCAGTACCCTGCTGCTACAAGGTACTTTTACTAGCCATGAAGTGCTATAGAGTTATTTTCAGGTGGACATGAACTAGTTGCAAATGTGTATTTCAAACAGTAGGACAATTACTTTAAATATAAAGATAGAGATTAGATTAAAGTAGAGGGATAAGAAAGATTTATCATGTCAACACTAATCAAAAGAAAGAATAGTGACATTAATTTCAGACAAAGCACATTTCAGAGCAAGGAAAATTATCAAGAACAAAAAGGGACATTATATAATGATAACATGGGCCAACAGTCAAAGAAATAACAATCCTTAATGTATATGCTCCTAAAAAAACCACCAAAATATGTGAGGTAGTGACTGATACAACTGTGAGAAGTAGATGAATCCATTATTACAGCTGAAGATTTAAATATGCCAAATCTAGGAGGTAGAAAATCACTGAGGATATAAGTGAGCTGAATAGTACCATCAATCAGCCATATCTAATTGACATTTATAGAATACTTTATTAAACAATAGCCTAAGACATATTCTCAAGTTTACATGGAACACTGACCAAGACAGATCACATCGTGTGGTATAAAACATTTCTTAGCACATTTAAAATATGATCTTATATCACAATGGAATTAAACTAGAATTCAATAATAGAAACATACCTAAAAAGTCCCAAACTACTTGGAAATTAAGCAATATACTTCTAAATAATATATTGGATCAAAGAAAAGTTTCAAGAGAAATTTAAAAAAAGTTTGAACTACATGAAAATTAAAATGTGTGGGATGCAGCAAAAGCATTTATAACACTGAATGCACATAGGGCAAAACTCTAAAGTAAACATCTCAGCTTCTACTTTAGGGAACTAGAAAAAGAAAAATTAAATTCAAACTAAGCAGAAAAATACATAATAAAAATTAGAGCAGAAATAAATGAACAAGTTAAAAAAGAGAAAAGTAATAGAAGAAATCAATGAAACCAAAAGCTGGTTCTTTAAAAAGATTGATACAATTGGTAGCTCCCTACTCAAGTTAACCAAGAAAAAGAAAATTCACAACTACTAATATAAAAAATGAAAGAGAATCCTGTAGACATTAAAAGGATAATAAAAGAATATTACAAACAACTCTATGTCCACAAATTTAATAACTTTGATGAAGTGGGCTAATACTTTGAAAGATGCAATGTACCAAAACTCACACAGGAGAAATGAATAATTAGAATGGGCTTATCTCTATAAAGAAATCAAACCAACAATTAATAACATTCTAAATTTGAAAGAATCAGGTCCTGATAGTTTTACTGGTGAATTTTACCAAATAATTAAAGAAGCTATATCAATTTTGTGCAATTTTTTTTCTTCCAGAAAAACAAGCAAAGTAAGCTTTCTACATAATTCCAAAGCCAGCATTACCCTGATACCCAAAGCACATTAAAAAAAGATTACAAGAGGGCTGGTGGAGTGGCTCAAGTGGTAGAGTGCCTGCCTAGCAAGTGTGACGCCCTTCGTTCAAGCCCGAGTACCACCCCCCAAAAAAAGCATTACAAGAAAGGAAAACTATAGACTGATACCTCTCTTGAACATTGATGTAAAAATCCTCAATAAAATACTAGCTAATTAAATCCAACAAGGTATTAAAAGAATTTACAGCAAAACTGCTATGGTTTAAATATGTCTCTCACAAGTTGTTGTAAGTTTGGCACCCAATGCAACAGTGTTGAGAGTTGGGACCACTGGGAAGTGATTGGGCCATGAAGGCTCTCATTAATGGATTAAGGGGCTATCAAGTGAGTTCTCTGTCTTGCTTGCCCTGTCTTGCCATCTGATCCATGACCCAGCAGGAAATGCCCTCACCAGATGTGAAGCAGATGCTGGCGCCACAGTCTTGGCACTCCTAGCACTCAGAATGGTGAGCCATGTAAATTTCTATCCTTTATAAATTACCCAGTCTTAGCTATTGTTTTAATAACAGAAAAATGAACTAAAACAACCAGGTGGTATTAATTCCTGGTATGTAAGCTTGGTTTAGCATTCAAAAATCAATTAATTTAATCCATCACATATAAATAGGCTAAAGAAGAAAAATCAAGTGATCATATCAATATATGCAGAAAATGCCTTTGACAAAATTCAATATCCCTCCATAATAATAAAAAAAAAACCTGTCAACAAATTAGGAATCTATGTAGAAAATCCCAAGAATAAAAATAAAAAGTCCCTAGAGCTAAGTGGCAATTGTTCAAGCCTAATATATAAAGTCAATTTCTTTCCTACATACCAGTAATGAACAATTGGAATTTGAAATAAAAAATAAAAACCACAACACTTTTCGAGATGGAGGAAGAGCTGGAAGATAGAGAGAGAGAGACAGAGACACAGAGAGAGATACTTAGGTATAAATTTAACAAAATATGAGTATCCCGAGTGTCTATATGAGGAAAACTACAAAACTTTGATGAAAGAAAGTAAACATCTAAATAAATGGAAAGTATTCCATGTTCATGGAAAAGAACTCAATATTGTTATGATGTCATGTCTTTCAAAGTTGGTGTCTAGATTCAGTGTAATCCCAAATAAAATTCCAGCAAGCTACTTTGTGGGTATGAACAAAATTATTCTAAAATTTATACAGAAAGACAAAAGATGCAGAAGAGTCAACATGATTTTAAGGAATAAGAGCAAAGTAGGAGAACTGACACTATTTGATTAAATACTCACTATAAAACTACAGTAATCAAGACAGTGTGTTATTGGTAAAATAACAAAATATTGATTAGTGTAACAGAATTGAAAATCTACAAATTTCCTAAACAGTCAACTGATATTTGAGAAAGGAGCAAAGGGAATCCAACAGAATAAATGAGTTTTTCAACAAACTGTGCTAGAAACTAGACATCCATATGTATTTAGACACAGACGTTACACCTTTCAAAAAATTAACTCAAAATGGGTCATAGATTCATATGCAAAACATAAAACTATAAAACTTTTGTTTTTGATGATACTGGTGTTTGAACTCAGGGCCTCATGCTTGCTAGGCAGGTGCTCTTATCACTTAAGCCACTCTATTATCTTGATCATGTAGTCTCTAAAACAGTGAGAAAGTTAATTTCTGTTGTTTAAATCACCCAGTCTGTGACTTTTTTTTTTGGTGGTACTGGGGTTTGAACTCAGGGCCTCACACTAGTGTGTTCTACTACTTGAGCTATATCCCCAGACCTTAGGTTTTTTTCAGATCCTAAATCTCTTCTAAATCCATAATGAACTAACGTCAAGATCCATACTTGTTGTTTGAGGTTTTTTTCAGATGTTGAATTTCTTCCAAATCTATAGTGACCAATGACAAGATTAGGAATATTACTTCTGAGGCCCATTGTCTGATAAGAAAGTTCAGTTCCAACAGGGGCAAGTTATCTGTGGCCCTATCCCATTTAGCCTAACATTATACCTCATCTTTTAGAAAAACAAATCAAACAAAGGAAAAAGAGTTATTTATATTTTTATAAAAAACACAACTATGTATTGTAAGACACCAAGAACTCAGGTGATGCTACATAAGACATTTTTGCTCCTTTTTCTTAATAGAACAGGCTTATATGGAAAGTTTTTCATTTTCCCCCTCTACTCCTTTATGTTCAAAGTTGAAGGTAGGTTTGGATCCATTATATCTTCTTAACTGAAAAGCCACATATGCACTTTTTTCCCCAGTGTTAGCAACATGAAAAAGTCTCACATGCTATATATGACTTCACAGAAAAAGGACGAAAAAAGTTGTAATACTGCTGCCTCTCATTTTAGGGAGGTTAGTAAGATTCCATCACTGGACTCAAAACTGTTTTCTTTCTTTTTAAAAAAACTTATATTTTTATTTAATATTTTTTGGACACAGGGTTTTTTTTTATATAGCCCAGGCTGGTTTTCAACTCACATCCTCCCACTTCTACTTCTTTGGTGCTGGTATTACAGGTGTGTGTTCGAGCTTTTTAAAAGAAATGCAAGCTTGCATTCATAGGGATACTGTTGCACAATCTGGTCCTTCCTTAGAAAAATGAAAAACATTTAAAATATCAAGTGTCCAAAGCCTTCTGAAAAAGTCAACTACAGCTTCCTTCTCCAAGAGAAAAATCCCTCCTTTCATCCAAAAAACGTGAATTTACACAGCTAAAAATGTGTACAGAAACTATGGTGGTGGCCAAGGGTAGGAAGAGAGGGAGTATATGGGAGCTCTCTGTTTCTGCTCAATTTTTCTGTGAATTAAAATGCCTCTAAAATAGTATATTATCATAAAAATAAATCAATAAAACATCCACTAGTTTAAAAGTAACACCACAGTGAATGTAGTTCAACATAGATCTATATCCACTGAATTCCCTTCCACACACGTCTTGCCTCTTCACTTTTTTTGTACTACCCATTCTCTGCCTGAAGTGCCCTTTTTCCAGTCCCAGATTTACTTTGATTTGCTTCTTTGTGACACAGGCAGTAGGCTCCCAACTTTCATGCCCCCACCCCTGCTGCGTTTATGTACAGAGCAGAGAACTAACTGGTCATGGCCAACATTTCTTCTGTACCAGTTAGTAAAGGAATAGAGAGTAAATGCAATGGCTGGCAGATGGGGAGGTACAGGACTGGAATTTTTTTTTGGTGGGACTGGAGTTTCAATTCAGGGTTTCATGCTTACAAAGCAGGCACTCTACTGCTTGAGACATACCTGCAGCTCATTTTCCTCTGGTTATTTTGGAGATGGGGGTCTCATGGACTACTTACCCAGGCTAGCCTTGAACCATGATTCTCCTGATCTCAGTCTCCCAAGTAGTTAGGATTATAGGCATGAGCCACTGTGCCCAGGTAAGGCTGGAAACTTTTAATAACAAAAAGAAAAACAACCTTCAACCTAGTCTGTATCTTCAAACCTTGGCATCTTAAGGTTTATTTCATGGTCTATCTCATACGATTAGAATTGTAAACAGAGAGATGCACAAATACATGTGGTAAGCCCAATATATATGAAGAAGATGGAAGCCATTAGCTTCAAAGAAGAGTGAGAATTCTGAATGAGAACCACATGGAATGCCCATGTTCAGAACCCAGATTATAATTTCAACATCTGCTCTTAGCATGACAAAAAAAGGCCAGAAAAGGTAGAGTCGTGCAAGTTGACTCCATCCCACTCACAAGTATTTTTGATGTGAGAAGGCTTGTATTCTTCAAGAACTTCCTCTGTAGCCTTTGCAGCAGGGGCCTATCCCCAGGGCTTCAGGCTCCACAAAAAAGACTTAAGTTATGATCAGCTATGAAAATTTTCTGGCTTACTTCTGCCTTGGTTTGGGAAAGACTCAAAAATATTACTGTGGTTAAGGCACTACTAAAACAGTTCTACCAACTGCTGACAATTCAGAAGCTTAATGGTGCCTCAAAGTTCCATAAGGTATAGGGTTTTTCATGTTTACCAAAGATGTTTCCAAAGTGACAAACAGTAACAAACATGTGTTCTTGCTAATGAAGTATTCTGGAACACTGAGCCTTTAGTGATTTTAGTACTTAGGATGAAAAACTCCAGGTTCAAGAGTAACAATTTCTGAAGTAACAATATCTGAAAGATAAATGGAACGTCATGTTGTACTATATTATAGGGAATAGCAGGGTCCTGTGTGATATTAACAGATGTTCTCGGAAAAAGTGTTGCTTGGTCAAAAAGAGTTTAGGAAACATAGGGTCAAGGAAAATGAATCTTCACTGAAGATTTCTCAGATCTTTCAATTCACCAATGGGAAATATGATTCTCTTAAAAAAGGATATAAAATTTAGCATTTTCCAAACTCTGGCTCTTGTTGAATTAATTTTCTGGCTTATACTGGTTAGAATGTTCCGGGAAATACTGGGGTTATGGAAACAGAAAGAACTTTGATATCCTTTCAAAATAGGGTTTGAATTCTAGTTCTAACATTCAATACCTGTGTGATCTTGGGCAAGTTACTTTATCTCTCTGAATCGGTTTCTTCATTTATGGAAGTTGGCATAATATCTACCTCCAGAGATTTTTAAAAGATGCTAGACTAAAGATACCCACCATATTACTGTGTCTCCAGGAATCAAAATAGAACCTCAGATATCTGGTTTTCAAGGAAAGGCAGGTGCCTTAGAAAGGCAGGGGAGGACACCAGAATTAAGAGTAGACAGAGACCAGGGGAAACCCAGAAATATGGCACTGAGCCCCTCCCACTGTCCCACATAATCTGGAGAGCCCAGACTCACCAGATGCTTAGATATACTGCCCCTTCCATGTGGGTGGAGGGGGAGAGGACTAGTTATGTTCTTGGAGTCACCTTGTAACGAGAGTATTAGCCCAGAGAACTTGGGTGGAAATTGTAAACCTCATTTGGGAGAAACTGGAGCTGCTCCAGGCCCCAAGACCCACCCAGTGAAATCCCGTGGAGCATGCAAACTGGATCACACCTTGACCCACCCCATACCAATGGCCACAGACCCATGTAGGGGTGGAAAGTACTAACGTGAACCTGGCACCACACTGCACCTGGACTATCAGAGCAGTGAACTTGGGTAGAATCTGTAAACTTTCAATGGAGAGGAATTGGAGCTTCTCCTGCACCTTGAGACCCCCTGCCCAGTGCAAGCCAGTGGAGCATGCAGACTTTGTGGGGTGAGTCCTCACCCACTCAGTGTCTGAAGCCACTGCCCCTTGTACTTGAATCCAAAGTGCTAGCAAAGTGCCTAAGCCACTCTATCCACCACAGCTGCTGCTGCTCTGTCCCTGGAGCTGTTTCACCCTTGATACTGCTGCTGAGCCACTGGCCCAACCCTGGGATTCCCCTACTGCTGCTGCATGCCCTGGGCCCAGAGGCTTAGCAGACTACTGACTACATACCTGGCTGTACCTAGAGGGGAATCACAGGCTACCTCATGCACAAAGGAGGGTGGGAGTGAACACATCAGGAGAGCCACAGACACAAAGGCTGGGGGTCAGAGATTGGAGGAAATGCCTGCTGCCCTGACAGAGCCCAGCTGGTATACACCCTTGTCCTCAGAAAGGAAGGAGGACTGACTTTTATTTTTTTATTCTTATTTTTTATGGTTTTCTTTCTCTGACTCAATTGTATTTCTCTGTAGTAATTATATTGTGTTCTCATACACTATTATTTCTTATACTTTCATCCCACATACTTCTCTCCTTTTCCCATATTTTCTTTCTTTTTCCTTCCCACAGTTCACTCCTTTTTACTTTTGAATTTTTTAATGTTTAATTTTTAAGCTCGTAGTTTATCCTGCAAAACCCCTAACTCCTTTTCTGTTCTATACTTCTATAATTATGTTGGGGGTATATTTGATATTTTTTGCTACATTTAAATATCTGGTTTGGTTTTGAACTGGCGATTTCATTATTGCTGCATGCTTTCTCTCCTCTGAGTGGTACTGAAACTGATACCCAATTTAACAGATGCATAAATTACAACACAAACATAAGTAATAAGAAAAGGTGAAGTAATATTACTCCTACAAAAATTTATAACACCTTAATAACAGAGTCTAAACATACTGAAATGGCTGAAATGCCAGACGAAGAATTCAAACAAACAGATAAATGTGGTAAGAAATAAATCCAAGACCTGGACAAGAAAGTCAGCGATGTGAATGAGAAATACAGCCAGGAAAGATTCTAAAGATTCTAAAAACAAACAGAAATGTTGGAAATGAAAAGCTCAATAAATCAAATGAAAAACACAGTAAAGAGCATTTTACCTATGGACTAGATTAAGCAGAAGAATATCAGAGACTGAAGATAAGATCAAGGAAATATTACACTTGGATGGCATTAACAAACAATGAACAAGCATGACCCCAACAGGAACTCTGAGTCACAATCAAGAGACCAAACCTAAGAATGCATGGGGTAGAAGAAGGGGCTGAGATATAAACTAAAGGCCAAAACTGCTATTTGCAGAAATTATAGCAGAACATTTCCCAAATTTGGGGAAAGATATGGACATCCAAACACAGGAGGCATTTAGAACCCCAAACAGATGTGATGAGAAAAAGAACCTCTCCACACCACATAATAGTTAAAATGCCAAGACTAGAGAACAAAGAAAGGATATTGAAAGCTTCAAGAAAAAAATGCCAAATTACAAAGGTAAACACATCAGAATTAGTTCAGATCTCTCAGCAGAAACCCCCAAAGCCAGGAAAGCACAGAATAGTATACTTCAAGCTCTGAAAGAAAATAACTGCCAACCAAGATTAGTATACCCAGTGAAGTTATCACTCATATTTGATGAAGAAATGAAGACCCTCCAACTAAAGCAGTTCATGTCAACTAAGCCTGTCTTGCAGAGCTACTTAAAGGAATACTGTACAGAAGAAAGACATTAACAAACATGAGAGCAAGGGAAAGAATAACTTTCGTGAGAGGAATAGAATGAACACACAAGATTTAGGAAAGAATCAACATATTCAATTAAGTTAACCAGCAAAATCCTAAGATGAATAAGAGTGAAAGAAAAAAATTCTCAAATAAACCTGGAAAAAAGCCCAATAGAATCATAAGAAATAGTAAACACCATTCAATCATAAGTCTAAATTTAAAAGGTCTTAACTCTCCAATCAAAAGACACAGACTGGCTGATTGGATTAAAAACTAAGATCCAACTATTCGTTGCCTGCCAGAGACACACTTCACTGGCAAAGACACACACACAGACTGAAAAGGAAAGGATAGAAAATGATATAACAATCAAATAGAAACCAAAATCAAGCGGGAGTAGCTATACTCATTTTTATAAAGTAGACTTCAAGCCAAAATTAGAAGAGATAAAGAAGGGCACCCTGAATCAAGAAAGATATAATAATTACAAACTTATATGCACAAAACATCAGTGTACCCAATTTTATAAAACAAACATTATTGGATATAAAAGGACAGAGAGAGCCATATATAATAACAGTGGTAGACTTCAACACCCCACTCTCACCTAGCAGTAGATCATCCAGGTAAAAACTCAATAAAGAAACTTCCTATTACACCGTACCATAGAGTAAATGAACTTAATAGACATCTACAGAATAGTCCATGGTATAGCTGAGGAATACACATTCTTTTCAGCATCCTATAGAACCTTTTGTAGAATAGATCACATTTTAAGGCCATAAAGCAAATCCTAACAAATACAAGAAAACTGAAATAGCTTCTTATATCTTATCAGATCATAATGGAATAAAATTAGACATTAATAGCAAGAGAAACTATTGAAACTACATAAACACATGGGAATAGAACAATATGCATTTGAATGATCTGTGAGTCAATGAAGAAATCAGGGAGAAAATTTTTAAAAATCATATAATCAAATGAAAATGAAAATACAACACACCAGAACCTGTGAAAGGCAGCAATGGGAAAGTTCATAGCTATGAGTGCCTACATTAAAAAATCAGAGAGATCACAAATAAATAACCTAATGATGCATCTGAAGCCCTTAGAAAAACAGAAACAGGCCAAATCCAAAAGCAGTACATGGAAAGAAAAAAGATAATGGCAGAAATTAATAAAATGAAGACTAGAAGAATAACACAAAGCATCAATGAAAGAAAGTGTCGGCTCTTTGAAAGGACAAATGACATCAACAAGCCCTTACTCAAGCTAACCAAAAGAAAAAGAAGACCCAAATTAATAAAATTAGGTATGAAAAAGGGGATACCACAACAGAAACTGATGAAACTCAGAGGATAATCAGTATATTTTGAAAATTTATATTCCAAATTGGAAAATCTAGAAGAAATGGATAAATTTCTAGACATACACAACTTACCAAGATTGAACCAAGAGGAATGAAATCAAAGCAGTAATAAAGAGTTTCCCAACAAAGAAGAGCCCAGGACTGGATAGGATCACTGTTGAATTCTACCAGACTTTCAAAGAAAAGTTAATGCCAATGTTCCTCAAACTATTCCACAAAATTAAAAAATAAAGGAATACCACTAAGCTCATTCTATGAAGCTGGTATTACTCTGATTCCAAAACTAGATAAGATACAACAACAAAAATGAAAACTACAGACCTATTTCCTTGATGAATATAGACAAAAATTTTCAATAAATTACTTGGAAACCAAATTAATCAAAAAGATCAAGTTGGTTTCATTCCAGGGATGCAAGATGGTTCAACATCTGCAAATCAGTAAGTATAATAAGTACATAAATAGAATCAGGGACAAAAAAAATCACATGATTATCTCAATAGATGCAGAAAAAAACCTATGACAAAATTCAACATCCTTTTAGGATAAAAACCTTGAAAAAGCTAGGAAGAGAAGTAACAAACCTTATCATAATAAAGGCTATGTACAGCAAACCTACAGCCAACATTACAACAAATGAGGAAAAACTGAAAGCGTTTCCTGTAAAATTAGGGTTAAGGGTTATATTCAGAAAGAAATACCACATGTTCTCTGTCATATGCAGAATCTAGATCTAAAAAAAATGACATGAACACAAATGGAGGGCTATTAGTTGGGGGAATACAGCAGAAGTTAGGAGTGGGAAAAGAGTGTGCATGTGTGGGAAATATGATCAAAGTATATTATATGCAGTCTGTATGAAAAGGTTATATTGAAGCCCATGTAAAAATTTGTAAAGTTTAAATAGGGGAATTGAGGGGGATAAGAAAGTAATAGAGGGGGTGAATATGATTGAAGTACATTATATGCATGTATGGAAATATCACAATGAAACTCCTCACTTTGTATAACTAAAGTACACCAATAAAATAATATCTACCTCTGGAGATATAGCAGGATTAAATGAAATAATTCCTAGCACATATAGGCACTCAAGCAGGTATCATCATTACATTCATTTATTAATACCATCATTATCAAACCATGTACCTAGCTGACAGGGCTGCCCAAACAGCTTCTAAATAGGTCTGCTTGGGGACTCAAATGACCATATTTTTGATTGCTTTGGAATTAAGTATAGGGAGAAGAGAACTAATCTAGGTGTCCAAAGACATAGCTCTATGACTTATTTGCTGTCTGACCTTGGGCAAATCACTTCACCTGTCTACAATTATCTCTCATCTTGCCAAATATAGGTATGGACTAGGTGACCTCTTCTGGAATTTTATGAACCTGAACACTAAAATGCTATATGAGATTTATAAATTTATTGTTGAAGAAATCTGTGGTACAGGTTAAATCCAATTATAAAGGACGGTCCTGTATAACAAAGCTATTTTTATGTTTCAGCAGATGGCTGGCAGAAGCAGTGCTTTGCCAATCTGGTTACAATGAATTCTGTATAGTGAATAATTCTGTACAACAATTGCTTTCTCTGGTCCTTGACCCCATAATTGTCACTTTCTAACATTGCTCTAATCAACTAAAGAACTTAATTATGTGTTGTTTTTATTGTAGACACAGAAAGGGGGGGCTGAGCTAAGCTAATCTATAGAATTTTCTAGCTGAGGCTTTTATGTCCAATTCTATTATTTTACAGTTGAGGAAACAGGACAAGAGAGGTTAAGTGACTTGTCAGGGGTCACACAGCTAGTAAGTAGCAGAGCTCTGAATGGGTGTTTGTTAGAGATTTTACTTCACTATCTTTCACCCAGACCATATATAAACTTGTTAAGTAAAACTGGAAACAGATTACAGAAACTCTACTGTTCATCTTCTTGACCTAAAGATATGCATTCATCCCTACCCTTTATCCTTGTCTTCAAGCCCTCCTCATAGGATCGTCCCCTCTAATTCCATGGTGTACGGTGACACAGCTTACAGCATAATAACCTTTGCTGCAGAACTTCAGTTAGAGGCTTTTTGAAAATCTAAATAAATTACACCCATTGATTCCTTTAGATACATGCACATTTCTTTCCATAAAGGCCTCTGATTAGTCATGTATGTTTTTCTCATTATGAAACCATGAGGCCTTTTTCAAAAAGCTAGGTTAACAGAGATAGAAATCTTAACCACTATGAATATCAAAGGTTAGTCTTCAGGACTTTGCTTTTCTCCTATGTATGCACTTTCTCACAAGTAAACTTTGTTCCAGGACTTCACCCCTTATTGAGAATGATACTCCTTAAATCACAGCCCATATCTTCAACTACCACTGTGAAATTGCCAGTGAATGCATTCTTGTCATGTGAAACTCAGATTTAACTCATCTTCTGTGTTAGTGGTTCTCAGTCTGGTTACACATTGGAATCACCTGGGCACCTTCAAATATTCTCAATGCCTGGACTCAACCTCTAGGGATTCAGATGCAATTGGTCTGGGATTGGGTCTGGGTATGAAAAAAATTTAAAAGCTGATCAGGAGATTCTAATGCATTGCTAAGGTTGAGAACCACTGTCCTAGGTCAAGCCCTGAATGCTAATTTCTTCATTTCTGTTCATGGCAGCACCATTCTTCCTCATCTAGACTCAAACTCAGTTTTCAGCTGTGGGATCAATGAGGTAACAAAACCAAAAACATTGGAAAGTGTGAATTGCTAAGTAAATGCAAGGAATTACTTTATGCAGTATGCACATGAATCAACTACATTGCTTTAGTAGTTGAAATGTGTTAACTCATTAAACATGTTAAAGGTTACAACAGCAATTTCTCATGCTAACCTTCATGTCCAGAGAGCACAAGAGTCTTATGTCATCATAAATCATCACAGCTATTCTACCTTCCTGTGGCAGGTTAACCTGATCAATGCACTGAAAGAGAACAGATGGCTGGCATCATGTGCTGTTCCCAAAAGTTATTCTGCCAGCCTTGCTGAGAGTCAGTGGGTGGCCCTGTGGCTCCTCTTCCCTGAGGAGTATAGCCATGACAGCTGGCCAGCCAAACCACAAACAGCAGTTACATTGAGAACCACATGTATGTAACATTGCTCTGGACTGGGTCCTAGAACAGTTTAAGATGACTAGTAATTTTGCTGCCATGCATGCTTTGTACCTTGAGACAGAGATGGGGCTTACCCTGAGTCACACTGGATTCTTGTTATGACAACCAGGGAGTTTTGGTGTTCAGTCTGTGTACTCCAGTCATTTACATCAGTGACTACGACGGAGGTTCTGCTCAAAACTGTAGTTTAGAAAGTGCCAATCCAATTTTTTCCCCACAAGAACGGCATATCTGTCTGGTTTTGCGTAAGTTTATCCTTCAAATTGATAAGCACTATCTGGCCTTCTCTGTTGTCAAAATTGCTGCCCATTCGCCATGCAGTATCTGCTTTGGTTGCACTATATTGATCATTTTCAATGGGTTGTACTCAACAGAACTTTGTTCCAGGAAATACCTTTTTCTCTGGCAAGAAGTTTGGGCACATAATTGGAAGCCTCTAGTGGAAAAGGAATGATCTTTGAAGTCACAGAATTAATTGTATTCCAGTCCCAGCTCCACTACTTATAAAATGTTGTATGACATTGAGCAAATTGCTTCCATCTCGTTGAGTGATCACATTCTCATTTGTTAAATGGGGATACTATCATCTATCTTACAGAGTTGTTACAAGGATTAACATAAAAAGCATGTATAAGATATTTTCTAGGCACTTGATAAATATAAATTCATCTCTTTGGAAAGTTGCATAAACCATAAAAACCTCATTCATCTAAAACTCAACCAAACAGAATCTCAAATAAGTAAACCTTTTAATCTTGTATGAATTATTGTTCAGAATAATTTTCCAAGGCACAGCAAGATTCTGAAATGGCCTTGAAGGAATTAACTGCTTGTAAATTTTTTTCAGTTAATTTTTTAAAATTATATTCAACTCAGAAATGTTGTTTGAGCAGATTTGATGATACTGTACTTGTACTACAGAAAATAGACAAATAAGACCTAGCCACTTTGGTGATCTCAATTTATAGTATCTTCTTAATTAGTTCTCTTGGGTTTTCTAGTTACAGAATCATATCTGTAAATAATGACTGTTTATATAATTCCCCAATAGGTGTATTTTATATTGCAACTTCATCTTTCATTTTATTTGAAAGAACTTCAAAAATAATGTTGAACATCAGTAATTATAATGGACATCTTTGTCTTATTCCTGATTTTGGTAAGACTACCTTCAATGTATTTATCATTAAGTACTGTGCTGTTTATTAGGTCAAGATATTCTTTATAATATTGAGGAATATCCTTTTTATTCCTAATTTACTAAGAATTATCAGAAAAGGGAGTTAAATTTTTAGCAAATGCCTTTGTGGCATATGAAGTGATCATATGATTTATTTCCTTTGAGTCAATGATGTAATGTGGTACTAAAAGATTTCCTATTCATTGAACCATCTTTGCATTCCTAGCATAAAACCTAGCTGGTCCTAACATATTATCCTTTAAATATATTGCAGGGCTTTATTTGCTGGTAGTTTAAGATTTTCACGTGAAATATCTCTTTAGTTTCCTTTTTGGTGCTATTTTTGGAAGGGTTTATCATCAAGGTTATATCAATTTCATAAAATGAACTGGGACGCATCCTTTCTCTTTTTATGCTTTGAAACAGTTTATAGAATTTGGGAGCTTCTTCTTCCAAAAATATCTTACTTTGGGTCTAACTCCCTTCTTCTAGGATGTCATTAGGTAGTTTATATCTCTGGTAGAAAAAAATGTCTACTAGCCTTTAGTAAAAAAATAATTCTACTGCTGGGCACTGGTGGCTCACGCCTATAATCCTAGGTACTTGGGAAGCAGAGATCAGGAGGATCGAGGTTCAAGGCCAGCCAGGGCAAATAGTTCTTGAGCTCCTATCTTGAAAATACTCAATGCAAATAAAGGGCTGGTGGAGTGGCTCAAGTGATAGAGCATCTGCCTAGCAAGTGTGAGGTCCCGAGTTCATACCCTGACACTGTCAAAAAATATAAATAAAAATAATACTGTTATTCCTAGTTGGTAGAAATTTCATGAGAACAACTGGTAGTTATATGACTTTAGTTTTTTGCTTCAGTTTTTTTAATCGTTCTCCCAACCATGTTAATTTTTTTTTTTACAAAAAAATCATGATATCTTCTTATCTGTTTTCCATGGACTTTCATTTCAGGGACCAATGTCATAATCTCCAGAGGCTTTACAGGTAGGAAGGATAAAACACGAGGGTGTAGAAGGAGGGGAGAGAATGGATCAGCTCAAGGAGAAACCAAGTGCCAATGCTAGGCATCTCAGTTATGCCCAATAATTTCAGAAGTCAGTTTTCAGGAACTACCCTATACCTAATTTTCTAAGGCAAAATGAGTCTGGAAAGCTTATCCTTCTGAGCAGGTTTTGGATTGGTTTCAAATTGCATCCTTCTAATTGGCCCACTCTTTTCTTCTACCCTTTCCTTCACTAGAGATTTTCCCACTTGCCTCATTTGCTGGGAGCATCTGGGTCAGTAACTTTTCTTGGGCACTTTGGTTTATTTCCTCTAAGCTCCAAGGCTGTTACAAAAAGCCTTGTTGAAATCTAGGCTATGATTCAGTGGGGTCTGATAAAAAGCCTAGATTTAGCATCTAGAAAATCATAACTCTTATCCATCTATACAGACAACTTGGCTCTGGGAGGACTCTGTTACTTCTGACTCAAGTGATTGCACCGTCTGGAAGTGAGGTGTGAAGTTAGCAAAAAAACAGCAACAAATTACATTTGCCTTTTTATAGAAATTTCAATACATTGTTTAAGAAAACTATTTTTAAACAAAGTCCTTCCCCATGTTACCCCAATAGCCTACTAAGGGCTCTTCCCCTTCCAAGGAATGAGGTCATGCTTTATGGAAGACATCTGCTTCTGAGGATATTACTGCCCTGAGCACAGAACATGACTTCATTAGAGGAACAGTGGACCAGAGAGACTCAACAGGAGACTTGCATATGCGACAGTAAAAGGAAAAAGAGCCAACTGAGATTCTTCTCAAGTTTCTGGACTTCAGGATAGATTGAAGACCTGGTGACTTAATTCTCATATGACTTCCTTTTGCCTTAAAATCATGAGCTATATATGAAAACTTCCAGAAAACTGTAACTCATAGCAACACCACTTGTATTTGTAAACAGAGAAGCTGTCTTCTCTCAAGGGATTGGATGGATTACATTCTGGGAACAAACCAGGTGTTACAAACTTTGGAGTAGCTACCGAATGCACACCCACACAGTAAAGTCTGTTTCAAGGAAGCATTATTTCAAACAGTGCTGCAGATGTATACGATGTCATCTTTCAGTTCTGCAAAGCAAATTCAGAACATTAGCAGGGATTTCGCTTTCCAGAAAGATGGTTCCCAGAGCAGTTTTATAGGATTTTGACATATGTTGTTTATAACCTTAATTTTTAAAATGAGCAAGTCCATAAATCTGTTACCTACTAACCAAGCTCTAGCCTAGCTGCATCTGTTCCCATTTTACTTCATACAGTAAGGAAGTTTCAATAGACAGCTAAATATTTTGGTGTTATTCATAGTCTTCTGCTCCTATTGACTAAAGCTTTTCAAAGAAAACCCTTAAAATCTCTAGCATTTTAAAAGGCAGTAATTGCTGATTTAATTTACCAGGCTTTGCTTCTAAGGATTCACTATGCAGCTGGAATCACAGAAGTGGAAGGGAATATTAAGAGATCATGTGGCTGGGTCCTCTATGACCTAGGAAGGGTAGGAATTTGGAACATTAGGAAAGGATGGTTTGCAACCTCTTATTATAACCTATTTTAACCCTAAATTTTACTCAGGGTCAATAAATTCTTCCTTGTATACATGGTGCTATTTCAGACAAATTATATCACATATCTGGCTGTGCTGAAAGGATTGTTTGGAGATAATTTAAAAATACAGATTTATGGACCTCCTCTCAGATTGACTAAATAAAATTTGAGGGTATAGCCAAGAAATCTGCATTTACAAAGTGAGACCTAGGTGATTCTTATGAATCTGAAACTGATGGCATTAGGGTGGCTACATTAGGGTCATTTGGCTAGGTAGAGATGTGACAAGATTGTAAATGATTACATAGAACAGCAGATGAGTATGAATAGTTCCACCTACTTTTGCATAGCATTCTACAAAAGAGAATTTGCAGATTAACTCAATGTCCATTCTACAGAAAAAAGAAAACCCTGAAGCTCAAGGTAGAGTTAAGACTCAAATATAGGTTATCTAGATGCTAAATCTCATTTTTCCTACTTATTACAACTTCCTCATACTGGTTTTGAAGATCAATGAACATTGATCAAAAGACAAAAATGATAGTTCAATAATAAATCAAAATGTAATTGTGGCAATATGGTAGAATCATGCAAGGGCTGATAGCACATCAGCATTACATTTTGTATCTTTAGTGTACAGAACCCATTCTTGTACAAAAGAATGCCAACAAGTGATCCAGTCCTACCTTACCATGCTTTGTTTACTTTTTCTCCCCAAGATAGCAGTTTAGTAGGAGGCTCTTTGGCAACTAAATTATATTCCCAACTTGGGAAAGTATGGGACAAAGATATAAAAAAAACTGGAAGAGGAACCAGGAGCTCATCTTAGGCTGACGTCTTGTACCAATCAGGGGTGCAAGCATATAAAACATTCTCTGAACTTGGTCATTCAAGGCACTATATGACTTGCCACATACATTCTACCATTAATGTGCAAGTCATATGTTCCTCAGTTCAAGGATGTCAGCTCTGTCAATCCTCTTGTGTGGCCCAAGGCAACTTTGTGTATGATACTAGGGATTGAACTCAGGACCTCGTGTGTGCTAGGCACTGTCTACCACTGAGATACATCGCCAGCCCTGGCTCTAGGCAAATAACCTTTAGAAGTTTTAGTACTTTTATCTGTAAAATGAGAGTAACATCATCTCTTTCTCAAAGTTGTTGTAAGGAATAAATAAAATGACCCTAGTAGTAAACTGACTAGCAGTATTTGATATATCATTGGAGCTTAATCAATGTTAATTTTTACTTTTGGCCTTTAAAGCTCCTATTGATAGTAGAAAGCTGGTTTAAGGTTAAGTTTTTATTTGAGGGAGCTTATTTATAGTTCAATTCCAGCATGATCAGAGAACATACTCTGTGTCATTTAAATTCTCTTAAATTTGCTGAGGTTTGCTTTATGGCTCAGGATATGATTTATCTTGGTGAATTTTCCATGGTCCCCCTAATTTATTTTCTGAGCTGGCATACATCAGTAATCTTGGCACATGGGAGGCTAAGGCAGGAGAATCACAAGATCAAGGCCAGCCTGGTCTACACAGCAAGATTCTGTCTCAAAAAACAAAACAAAACAAACCGACATTTAAAAATTTTACAGTTGGGTATTTTATATATATGTGTATATAATAAAAATATAATATATTTACATACAATATATAAAAATTTATATATACATATATGTATATCCTAGGGGTTCATTGTGTTGTTTAGTTTATAGCCTTATTAATTTCTTCCTGGCAACTCTTATCAATTGACGTGAGTTGCTGAAGTTACCAACTATATTTGTTGATTTCTCTATTTCCTTGTTTCATGCATTTTGAGGCTGCTCTTTGGAACATATGCATTTAGGATGTCTATATTCTTTTACCACTATGTAATGTCCTTCCCTGTCTTTAGTAATTTTTTTTTGGCTTGAAAGTCAACTTTATCTTACATCTATTTGATACTTCTGCTTCTATTTTATTTATTTCTGAATGGTATATGTTTTTACATTCTTCCTTTAAACCTACCTATTTTGTTATGTTTGAAATGAACTCCTTGTAGGCAGCATATAGTTGAGTAATAGTTTATAATCTGCTCTGTTAATATCCTTTTATTTTTTGGCAGTATTGTGTTTTGAATTCAAGGCTATGCTTTTGCTAAGCATGTGCTCTACCACTTGAGCCATGCCCCCAACACTTTTCTGCTTTAGCTATGTTTTGGATAGGGTCTTATGTTTTTGACTAGAGTTGGCCTCTGACCGTGATCCTCCCACCTATACCTCCCTGTAGCTGAGACCACAGACATGTGCCATCATACTCAAGTTTTTGGATGAGATGGGGGTCTCGCTAATTTTTTACCTGGGCTGGCTTTGAACCACAACCCTTTGCCTCCCGAGTAGCTAGGATTATAGATTGTGCCACCATGCCTGCTAATCTCCTAATTGGTGTATTTAGATCATTTGTGTTTAATGTAATTATTGATCTTTTAGCACTTATTCTGTGACTTTGTTCTGTTTTATTTTCTCATTCCTGCCTTCCTGTGGGTAATTCAAACAGTTTTGAATGATTCTTTTTTTTAATAATGTTTTTGAATATTTCACTCAGTATAGGTTTCTTAGTGGTTATTGGTGTGGTTGCTCTAGGTATTATAATATATACATAACTTATCACAGATTTGGCACTTCACATGAAGCAATGGAAATCTTGCTTCCATTTAAGTCCTTCTTTACTTCTTATAAGATTTTTTGATAAATAGCTTTAATTGAGATGTAATTCCCATATAATTTATCCATTTAACATATACAATTCAATGGATTTAGTGCTGTGCAAACACAACCACAATCAATTTCAGATCATTATTCATCATCCTAAAAAGAAACCCTGCATCCTGTCCCTCCAACTCCTTATTTCCCTCCAACCCCCACTCCCAACCCAAGGAACCTCACTTTCTCTCTCGATGGATTTCTCTATTCTGAACATTTCATATAAATGGAATCATATAATATGTTATGGGTATCTTTCATTTAGCATAATGTTTTCAAGGTTTATCAATAGTATAGCACATATTAGTTTTATTATAGAATAATGTTCTAGTCTTTGGCTACATCACATTTTACTTATAAATTCATCAGATAATGGATATTTGGGATCTTTCCACTTTGGGGATATTATAAATAATAGTGGTATGAATAGTTGTGTAGAATTATTTGTTTAAATACCGATTTCAATTTTGGATGTATATATACATAGGAATAGAAATGTGGGATTAAGGATTTCTTCTACATTGAACATCTCATTGGATAATGTTATAAGTTTTGTTTCAACCATAAAACATAAACTAATGAGAACTAGGATATTATATTACATTTACCCTTACTTTCACCATTGTGGTGTACTTTTCTTTCTGAAGTTCTGAGGTTTCTTCTATTATCATTTATTTATTCCTAGAACTTTCAGACAATCCATTTTGTTGATGTATATTTTTATTGATATATTTCCATACATGCATATAAAATACATTGATCATAGTCACCTCTCTATTACTCTTTCTTTTCCTCTTCCCTTCTACTTTTCCCTACCCCTTCCATCTCCCTAGTAGTCCCCATTTTACTTTCCTAACATTGGTTGTTTTATATGGTTTTGTCCCTCCTAGCTTCCATAAATGAGAGAAAACATACCTTTGTGGGAATGGCTTGATTTACTTAACATGATGATATCCAGTTCCATCCATTTTCTAGCAACCAACATAATTTTATTCTTAATTTGGTTAAGTAAAACTGCATTGTGCATATATACCACATTTTCTTTGTTCATTCATCCACTGATGGGCAGAAAGTCTGATTCCATAATTTGGCTATTGTGAATACTGCCTTAATAAACATGGGTATACAGGTATCTCTATACTAAACTGACTTTGATTCTTTGGGGTATATGCCCAGAAATAGTATGACTGGATCATATGGGAGTAGTATTTTGAAATTTTTAAAGAACTTCCATACTGATTTCCATAATGACTAAACTAATTTATATACTCACCAGCAGTGAATAAGAATTCCCTTTCCCCTTGTGACCTCACCAGCATTTGTTATTTGTTTTCTTCTTTTTGTTTTGGTGATACTGGGGGTTTGAACTCAGGGCCTTGCACTTTCCAGGCAGGTACTCTACAACTTGAGCCACTTTCCCAGCCCTTTTTGCTTTCATGATTTTTCAAATAGGATCTCATGTTTATGCCTGGGCCGTCCTGTACAGTAATTCATCTATTCATGCTTCCTGCTTAGCTGTGACAACAAGCATTTATCATTGTGCCCAACTTTTTATTGGTTGAGATGGGGGTCTTGTGAACATTTTGCCCAGGCTGTACTCCAACTATATGTCTCCTGATTTCCCCTTCCAAGTAGCTAGGATTACAGGTGTTAGCCACCATAGTCAGCTCATTTTTATTTGTTTTTTTTTGATGAGTGTCATTCTGACTATGGTGAGATGGAAGCTCAATGTAGTTAAATGCATTGCCTTGATAGACAAAATATTGGATAGGTTTATTGGCCATTCATACTTCTTCATTTGAAAAGTATTCAGTTCATTTTCCCATTTATTGATTGGATCGATATTTGGTGTCTATTTTTTCTTTGAGTTCTTTATATATTCTGGACATTAATTCCCAGTTAGAAGCATAATTGGCAAAGATTTTCTCCCATTTTATAGGCTGTCTCTTCACTCTGTTAATTGTTTGCTGTGCAGAAATTTTTAATTTGATATAATCCCATTTGTCAATTTTTGCTCTGATTCCCTGAGCTATTGGAGTCCTATTCAGAAAGTCTTTGCCTAGGCCTAGATCTTGAAGAGTTTCCCTCTAGTAGTTTCAAGGTTTCAGGTCTTAAATTAAGCAATTTGATTCATCTTGAGTTAATTTTTGTATACAGTGAGATATAGGGATGAAATTTCAGTATTCTACATGTGGATATACAGTTTTCCCTAGCACAATTTGTTAAAGAGGCTGTCTTTTTTTTTCTCCAATGAATGTTTTTGGCACCTTTGTCAAGACCAGCTTAGTACCTGCTTAGGCTTATTTCTTTATCTTCTGTACTATTCAGTTGGCCTATGTGTCTGTTTTGGAGGCCAGTACCTTGCTGTTTTGTTACTATGGTATTGTGTTACCTTCAGTATTGCTGTTTTTGCTCAGGATTGCTTTGGATATTTGGGGTCTTTTGTGATTCCATGGGGATTGCATTGAATCTGTAGATCACTTTTGGGAATATAACTATTTTCACAATATTGATTCTACCAACCTATGAGCAGGGGAGTTCTCTCCATCTTGTGTCTTCTACAATTTCTTTCTTTGCTTTATAGTTTTCATTGTAGAGGTCAAAAAAATTTTTGAGGGTTTTTGCACCTATGTTCATCAAGTAAGTTGGCCTATAGTTTTCCTTTTTGGTTGTGTCCTTATCTGGTTTTAATCCTAATACCAAAGCTGGTAATATAGCCTTTGCCGAATGAGTTTGGAAGTGTTGCTTCCCATTGTATCTTGTGGAATAGTTTGAGGAACATTGGTGTTAGTTCTTTAGAGTTCAGCAGTAAATCCATCTGGTCCTGGGCTTTTTTTTTGTTGGGAGATTTAAAAAAAAATTGCTATTTCAATCTCAGTGCTCATCGTTGATCTGTTTAATTTTTGCAGGGGATACATGCCGAGAAATTTATGTTTTTCAAGGTTATCTAATTTCTTGGAGTATAAATTCTTGAAATGTTACCTAATGATCTCTAAGATTTTAATATTGTTTGTTGTAATGTTATCATTTTGGTTTGTAATTTTATTAATTTGGGTTTTTTTTTTTTTTTGGTTAGTCTGGCTAAAGGTTTGTCAACATTTATCTTCTTAAAGAACTAACTGATTCCTTTGTATTGTTCTTTTAGTTTCCATTTTGTGAATTTCAGCTTTATTCTTCCCTTCGACTATTTTTGGGATTGGTTTGTTCTTGTTTTTCTAAGTGGATCATTAGGTTATTTATTTGAGATCTCTGATTTTTAGTGTAGGCATTTGTGGCTATACACTTCCCTTGTAGAACTGCTTTCATTGTATACCATAAGTTCTAGTTTATTGTAGTTTCATTTTCATTTGGTTTTAAGAATTTTTTTACCTTAACCTTAATTTTTTGAGGACATACTGGTCATTCAAAAGTCTATTGTTCAGTCTCCACATGTTTGTATGTTTTCTCTAATTTTTCCTGCTGTTGCTTTCTAGTTTTATTTCATTTTGGTGTGATGAAATATAAGAAGTCATTTTAATTTTCTTGTATGTGTTAAGAATTGCTTTATGTCTTAAGATATGGTCTATTTTGGAGAAAGTTTATTGTGTTGCTGGGAAGAATGAGTATTCTCAATCTTCTCATTGGGTATAATATTCTACAGATGCCTGTTAAGTCCATTTGACCCATATAATTCTGAAGTTTTTCATGTGAGTTTTTTTGTCTGGAAGATCTACCTATTGGTGAGACTAGGATACTCCCAATTATTATTGATTGGGGTCTACTGTGCTTTTATGTGGTGTTTGCTTTATGAAATTGGGTATGCCAATGTTTGGTGTGTATCATTTAGAATTGTTATAGCCTCTTGATGGATTGTTCCATTTTCCATATGAAGTGAACTTCTTTTTCTCTTCTGACTATTTTGGCTTGAAGTCTGTTTTGTCAGATGTGAGTATAGCTATTCCTGCTTGCTTATAGGCTACATTTGCTTGGAATATTTTTTCCTGTCCATTTTAAGCCTGTGCTTGTCATTTGGGTCTTATTTTTTAATCCAATCCTTAAGTCTGTGTTTAGATGGAGGAATGAGACCACTAACATTTAGAGTTATTATTGAAAGATGTGTAGTAATTCCTGTCATTTTGCTGTTTTTGTAATTATTGATTCTTAATCCTCATTTTTTTTACTGTAGTGCTGGGTGGGGGTACATTGTGGCATTTACAAAAGTTCTTACAATATATCAAATATATCATACTTGAATTCACCCCATCCACCATTCTATTTCATCCCCCTTCCCATTCCTGGAATAGTTTCAACAGGTCTCATTTTTCCATTTGCATACACGTGTATACAGTATTTGTACTATATTCACCCTCCTTCACAATTTCCCCACCTCCTCTCCGTCCTACAAGTACCACACCCCCAGACAGGATCTGTTCCACTCTCCTGTTCTCTGATTTAGAATAAGAAACAAAGAAAAAGAAAAAAAAATGACATTTCTGCCTGTTTAAGATAGCTACACAGGGAGTTTTCATGTGGCACTTCCATGTATATATGTATTATAGCCCAATTTGGTTCATCTCCTCTATTTTTCTTCTTTCTACCCTAGTCCCTTTCTTCTGGTGGTTTCAAGTAGTTTAAAATTTCTACATTCATTGTTGTATAGCAAGTACATCAACCATATTCACCTTCTTAACTTCCTTCTTTTACTCCCCCCCCTTTGTATTTGAGCTCCCCTTAGTGTGACCTGTTTTTCATAGTATTGCTGTATTTGTATTGGGTCTATATTCCACATATGAGGGAAAACATGTGGCTTTTGGCCTCTGAACCTGGCTTGAGATGATGTTCTGCAGTTCCATCCATTTACCTGCAAACGAGAAAATTTCATTCTTTTTTGTGGCTAACTAAAATTCCATTGTATTTTCTCTTCTAGTGAGACTTATTCTTTCCCATATTCTTCTGTGTTGGATTCTTTGCATATCTTCTGAAATGCTGGCTTAGTGGTCATGAATTTTATGTTTATCATGGAAGTGTTTTATTTCTTCTTCAATTATGAAGGATAGCTTTGCTGGGTATAGTAATCTAAGTTGGTAGTTATTTTTTTTCTGGCCCTCATAGCTGTTCAGAATTCTGTTGTAACTTGGTTCCTCCCTTGTAGATTTCAACATTCTTTACTTGTTCTGTGTACTTAATCTTTTAACTATAATATGATGAGGATAGATTCTATTCTGGTCTTGTCTACTTGGTGTTTTAAAAGCCCCCTGTACCTGAATGACTATCTCCTTCCCAAGATTTGGGAAATATTCTATTATTTTATTGAATGTTTTCAGTGCCTTCCGTTTCTACCTCTTCTTTGTTTTCTATGCCCATTGTTCATATGTTTGGTCTTTTAATGCTGTACCAGGGGTTTTATATGTTCTATTCATACTTTCTTATTGAGGTTTTCATTTTCATAATTCCAATTTGATTTTCTTTTCAGTATTTCTACATCTTTGTTGGATTCCTCTTTTATGTCCTGCGTTGTCTTCCTTATTTCATTCACCTATTTATTTGTATTCTCCTTGAATTCATTCAGGTGTTTGTGTCCTCTTTAATTACATTGATTATTTTTATGATCATTCATTTGAATTCTGTGTCTGGGGTTTCATCTACTTCACTATCATTTGTGTCTGTTACTGTGGGGTCTCTGACTTTAGGGAGTTGTGTTGCCCTGTTTTAAAAATACATATTATATATATACACATATGTAAATATGTATATATATGTGTGTGTGTGTGTCTTTCTGCATTGTAATTTGTGCATCTCAGGCCAAGACATTAATTGGAGGTTCTAATCATCTGTAGTCTTTCAGTTGAAGTATTCTCAATGTTCAGGCAGGACACTTTAGTGGCAGGGTTGAGGTGCTATTATTTCTTGTCACTGGAATGGGGGTGTATCTCAGTAGCTAAACATTTGCCCATGTGCACAGAGCACCTGGCCTGAGCCCCAGCTCAGAGGGAAGAAAACTAACTAGAGTCTCTTGTGGTTCCTACTGTTCAGGCTGGTGGTGTGTACAGGTTGAGGGCTGGCTAATCAAGGGTCAGTTGTCAGCTTCCAGGCTACATTCATTTTAGATATTTCCCTTCTTTGAGATGCTCCTAGCCTCAATGAGTTTGCAACCTGTGGGTTGGCCTAATTCCTACTCACTTTACAGGCCTTACCAGTTTGTCTCCCAGGTGGAGCAACCTTCCAAGCCTAGGGGTATCCACCAAATGCATCAGAGACTGGGAGGAAACAAACAGATTACCGAGTTCTCGACTGGAGGGGGAGAACTTAGGGAACCTGGCCTGCAGGTCTTAGTAGTTATACAACCTATGGGATGGAGGAGGCTGGAGAAATCTAGTGATCTATGAAACCTGGGTTCAGTGCTCTTAGTCCTGCTTAGTAACAAACCACAAGCAGCAGTGAGGCAGCTCTGAAGGCAGGTGATCCATCAGCCATGGGTTGGGACTTGTTTCTACAGTGATTCTCAGGTGATGGGGCTCACTCCTTGCCAAAGAGGGTGGGGCCACAGACCCACCCTTCACTGCCCAAGTTCCCTACTGCTTAAGTGTCTCAGTGGGTCTATGCCAGACCTTCCTCCTCTGCATGACTGTCTCTCATGGCTTTCTCCCATCTAGACACTGTGGCAAGGTGACCTCAGCCTCCCTGAGCTGCAATTATTCCTTGTTTTGAGGTCCCCAGAATACCTCAGTCTCAAACAATAGGCCCCTTCTCATGATGGAACCTGGCTGTAGCTTTCTGAGATATTGGGATTGACTTCTTCCAAGATGTGGATTTCTTCTCCCATGCTAGCCTGCCATGCAGAAGTAGTCAATGTCACAACAAATCACCCTCACAGGATTTAAGGTGTGTGAGAACTGGGGGCCTATCCTGTGGCTAGGTCTGTCAGTCTGTTATCACTAGGTATGCCTGGCTTACCTTGAGGTTGTGGCTTCAGCTTTCCCTCTTTCCCAAAATGCCTGGGCTGGAGCTATGGACTATTTCCAACTTTTCTCTGCTTAACCTTTTTGTTTCTCCTTGTTTTTTTTTTTTTTTACTCTCCTGTCACCTCTTCATTGATTACTGATGTTCTTCTCTTTGTTATATAGTCTTTCCTTTGTTACACTGACTCTTATCACTCATGGAGTCACAGGGAGGAAGCTTTTAATCTGTCATCTTGACTGGTTTACTTATTTCTTTTACAACATTCTTCCATTCCTCTTGTAGCTTTGAATTTCTGAACCTGCTCAAGTAGACCCAGAAAATCATCCCTGGCAAGGAAACCTTCCTTAGCCTTCTCCCTCTTAGATAATCTTTAAGTGTAGGTTTGCTAGCAACAAATACTCTTCATATGAAAATTCCTTTATTTTCCCTTAATTTCTGAAGGGATTCTCTAGATATAGAATCTACAGTGGACAGTTGTTTTATTTTAGCACTTGAAAAGTGTGCCATTTCATTCTGGCCTCTTCACTTTTAGATAAGGAAAATGGTCATAGTCAAATTGGTGTTCCCCTATAAGTAATGCATCACTTTTCTATGGATGATTTCAAATTTTTAAAATTACCTTTAGTCCTTAGGAGTTTATTTATGATGTGTTTTTGCAAGGATTTATTTGGGTTTGTTATAATTGGGCCTCACTCAGCTTCTTGTATCTGTAGGTGTGTGTATTTTGTCAAATTTGGTAAGTTTTCAGCTATCATGTCTTTAAATAAAAACTAAAATTTAATTGTGATAAATACACGTATAATATAAAATTTGCTTCTAATACTATCTGTAACCCTTGGCAGTCATCATTCAGCATTCTCTCTTTACAATTTTGACTACTTGAACTGCTCCCAAGTGGAATGGTACAGTATTTGTCTTTTTGTAACTGGCTTGCTTCACTTTGCACAATGTCCTGAAAGTCTATCCATGTTGTTGCATGTGCCAGAATTTCTTTCCTTTTTATGTCAGCCATTACTTTTTCAAGTCCTTGTTGAGTACCTCTTTCTCACTCTTGTTTTGGACACTGACAATATAAATGCTGGATCCATTATTACTTTCACTCAGGCTCCCTGAGGCTCTGTTCATTTTTTTCATTCTATTTTCTTTCTGTTGTTCAGATTGAATGTATTCTATTGATCTGTCCTTAAGTCCACTGATTCTATCTTCTGTTATCTCTTATAACTGAGCCCATCCATTGAAGTTTTCTAATTTCAATCAGTTTATTTTATAACTTCTATTTCTTTGCTGAGATTTTGTATATCTTTGTTTCAAGAGAATTATAATTGCTTGTTAGATCATTTTTATTGTGAATATTTTTATAACTCTTGTCAGATAAAATCTGATGCATCTCAGTATTGGTGTCTATTGATGGCCTTCTCTGATTCATCAATGATTTTTTTGACAGTACTGGGGATTGAACTCAAAGCCTTACATTTGCTAGGCAGGTGCTCTACCACTTGAGCCACACCCCCAGCCCTCTCATGAGTGATTTTTTTAAAAACCATATCTTGAACTTTTATTATGAGACTCTGGATCCTATTTAAAATTCTCTTTAAGCCAGGCAGTCCCTGTGTGAGGTATATTGAGGGCCAGGTATGTTCAACTTCTTACTGTGCCCTGATGACATTAGCCTGGTAACAGCAGGACACTGACTCATACTTCCTTATTGCAAATGGGTGGAGTTCAGCTACCCCTGACCCTGCCAGTGAAAGCAGAGCAACAACACACAAGGCGTCAGGCTTCTGTAGCCACTGGATAGAGGTATATACTCAGCTACCTGCTAGGCCTTGGTGACATCAGAATATGGGAGAGGGAGAAGCAGAGAACCAACTAATTCTACCTTTTACCACCCTTAACAAGCTGCAATGATGCTGACTGGTATTGCAGGCTTAGTTCTGCACTAGGGCTTGCTAACATTAGGATGGGGGCAGTGGGAGGGATAGAAGTGCTGACTAGCCTTGCTTCTTCCTGCTTCTTGGTCTCATTGCTGCCAAATGGATGTGGAAGTTCAGTTTTCACTGACACTAGGGGTGGGGAAAAACTACGGTGCTTACTAGTTTAATATGTATCTCCTTATTTAGTCTTTTTTGATGTTGGGTAGGGGTGGAAGGTCAGCACCTTCTCCTCCATTGTGCCCTACTGACATAAAGAGGAGGGGAAGTGAAGTCTAGTGGCAACTAGCTTTGCCTTGTACAGAATCAAGTCTCCTTGCTGCTTGATGGGCATGGCACCTTAGCTCACCACTGAACCAAACTAATATTACTCTGGCAGGAGAATAGAAGTGCCATCTGCTTCTGTCTGATGGGGGAGAAGATCAGCTGCCTGCTCGGTTCTGCCAACACTACCCCATCAGGTTAATAGAAGCATCTACTCTTGTAGGAGGAAGGAGTGGAATAGATGAATTTCTGGTTAGGTCCCACTGAAACTGCAGAATAATGTGTGTGTGTGGAGTACTGTTGTTTTCATTGGTGTTTGGCTAGAGTAGGACAGGCATTACCAATTTTTGGTTGTTATTATAATGTGACCCTTTCTCCCTTTCCTTCGGATGTGGGAACAGGTTTTTCTTAGAATTTTATTCACCTGTGCCTATTGGTAGTTATGGATTGGAGGCTTCTGTAGTGCCCTGTCTTGGGCTTTATGGGAGGCAAAAGGAACCCAGGGAACCTGCCACTGCACTGCTCCTCAAGTTTCAAGGCAGTCTGCATTCTTCCACCCTCTTTCTTTTGTGTTATATTAGAGTATTTTGATTGTAAGAGAAAGGACCTAGAAGGAATAGGGATCTCCATCTTGGTGGAAATGGAAGTAACTCTATTTTATTAGTAAAGAAAAAAGTCAGTAGAACACACGCATCCTCAAAAATGTACTTTTGGGATACCTAATGACTTAAGGAATAAATAATAGTGAAAGAGTATCCCAGAAAAGTCAGAGATGAAGATTTACTGGTTTATGAAAGGCAGGCAAGATGTTTTCCCCAATTTCACTGGAAATTTGTGGAATATTAAACTGATAACTCTTGGTATAACCCACATTCACTTTCTATACCATTCTCCTTTGTGGATTTGTAAAGACTTTTGTGTTTCTTGGAGGAAAGATATAAGTATTAGAAAATTTTGGCTCCTTATACCTAAAACAAGGTTTTTTTTTTTGTGTAGTGGGGTTTGAACTCAGGGCCTCATGCTTACGAGGCAGCTGTGTTACCAGTTGAGCCACTCCACCAGCCTAAAACAAGTTTTAATGCTAATAATTACTATTAAGTAAAAGTAAAATGGGTGGGAGTAGGGTCCTCTCAGATGCGATAGCAGCTGCTCTATGTCTCAAAAGAGAACAACATTTCCTTCACTCTCATACTCTAAATTCTAAATACTAGTGACATTTTTTTTGTGGTGCTGGGGATAGAACCCAGCTTGCTTACTTACCAGGCAAGCACCTTCTCACTGAGCTATACCCCAACCCTGTATTAGTGATTTTTACACGTTGGGATTCTTGGTATAAAGTATATAATTTCAAATCAATGGTTTCAGGAGAGAGGCCCATTATTGTCACTTGATAACCTTTGTCTAGATGCAATTTTCTGGTCCTTAAACCATCCCTTTTCCCCTCAAACCAATATGCTTCTAATGTTGTTGCATTACTAGTATCAGGCTGATTATAACAGTGGATATTACAAGGAAAAAAGCAAGTATGTGATCATGCAAAGTCTTGTAGAGGCAGAATAGTTGAAAGAGCTATTTTCAGAGTTAAAAGGATCTTGGATCAATTAGAATGTCTGCCACTAACTAGTTGTGTGACTCTGTAAATTATTTAATCTTTCTAAGCTATAGTTTACTCATCTGTAAATGAGGAAATAATACTGATTTCATAGAACTGTTATAATAATTCAGTAACATAAAGCACATAAACTAAGGGCATAAAGTTGGTGCTCAACAAGTCTGAAAAAGCTTTCAGAGAATGTGACTGACCTCTAAAAATTACACCTGTATTCAGCTAAGGTTTCTTCCACTTGATCAAGTAATAGCTGTTTCCTGCCTTTCTTGGGCCTTCAATTCACTCCCTATATTTATGCATGTTACAACTTATGGGACAAAGAGCCACCATTCACTTGGAAGAGAAAAAGAATGATATGATCATCTGATCTTGATATTTATAATCACTTATTAATTATCTTTAGCCCCCAGAATAGAATCCCAAGATTCTCAAAGCAAGAAAAAATCAAGTGAAAAAAAATGGTTTTGTTTTCTGAGATAGGGTATTGCTACATGCCTCAAACTCATGATCCTCCTGCTTCAACCTCCTGAATGCTGGGGTTATAGGTATGTGCCACCATGACTGGCTTCAAACAAAGGCTTAAAAAATTGAATGCAAACTAAATAGTTCATGATCAATTCTCTTCTGTTCTATAGTGCAGGTTTGATTCTATAGTACACTGTTTTTCTAGTATAGGAATGGGAAAACTGAGCCCAAACTTTGAGTTGTACCAGAATGATACTACACTCATCACCAAAAATGTCCATGGTCCTCTCTCACCAAAAAGGACCTAGTGATAGAGAGACATGGAAACCACTAAGATGGCAGTTTGGGAATGGGTCTATGTCTTGTGGCTTTACTAAGACACCAAAAAACTCACTTTAACTTCTTTCTACCAAGAAACAGTAAAGTGAGCTTTCATCCTATGACCCAAGCCTTGGGAAACAAGGTCAACATGAATACTTTAAGGTTGAGGTTAGATCTGTTAGCATCAAAAAAGTAAAATAAACACCTGTTCAGAGGGGCAAATAAAGACAAGGAAAATTTTATCTTTATATTTTCTCAATACCTGTACCCCTGCTCAAATTACTTAACATCTCTGAGGCTACTATCTGTGTTTATATGTAAAATGAGAATAACCTTTGCTTCACGTGCAAGGATGATGTGAGGATTAAAGTAAGTGCCTATGATGGTGCCTGCAACACAGCATAAATACAATAGATGATAGTTTTTTGGAAGATGGCTTGTGGTCTTTATTTCAGATGCTGTAGAAGACTAGCTTCAATGAAGAAAGACATATTGCACCCCTCCCATCTAGAGAGCTGTAGGAAGGCACTATCTTGAGAGGGAGCCTATTGAGATTGGGCTATTCAGAGGACTTGAAAATAAGCAACTATCATGACTTAGGGGGTCATGGGACACCCTGCTACAGTGTTTGAATAGGAGACAGCTATGAGATGTGTTTGTGGAGAGGGAGAGAGTCTGACGTGGACATGCTGAGAAATTCAAGCAGCAGGGAGCTCAGACAATAAAGGGCAAAGTGGTTGGAGGCCTCACTTTCTATGGGTAGGTGTGAGTTCCATCACCTAAGGGTCATGGCAGAAATATGGCACTGGGCACCATGGATGGTGAAAAACTCATCTTCCAAATTCTGCCTCCTGGATATGAGTGTTGGCTGCCAGGTAGGTCTAAGAGCCCCTTAGCCCAGACCTTCCAAATCATGTGATTTCCACAGCTTCCTCTACCACACAGGGAGGTAAACTGCTGGGTGTGATCTGAAAACACTGAGACCAGTGGTTAGAGTGTTTTAGAATTGGTTCCTCAATTCTCCCTCTCGACAAAGCAGATCTAAGTGATCTAATGTAGTATGGGGACACTCCTAGGTTTGGACACTTGCTATCCCTGGGGACATAAACTGGGGGGCCTTGTGGGGCAAGTGGAAACCTGCAAGGTCTTCAGGATGTAAAGCTCCCTGTGGCCAGCAGTGGCTCATAGTACACAAAGAAGGGAAACTTCTGTGGTAAAGGCATCCCAGAAGTAGACAACTGACAGTTCTAAAAGAGACTCCAAGTTTCATCAGTCTGAGCAGGTTCTCTGAGCACATGGGCAAATGCTTGGCTACTGAGCTATAACCCCACAATAGTGAAAAATAGCACATAGAACCTGCCGCTATGTTGTCTTGTATTGAAAATACTTCAAATGAAAGATACAGGTGAGTAAAACTTCCCATTAGTGATGTAAAAATCCTAATGGAGAACATACAAAAGATGAAAAAATAATACAACATGATTCCTCCAAAACTCAGTAACTCCATAGTTAAAAAACCACTAATGATAGTTAAGTGGAAATCTAAGACAAAGAATTCAAAGAATGAGTATAAAAACAATCAACTAAACAAATAAATGCCCAAATGAATTCCAAGAGAATGCAAATAAAGACCTGAATGAAATAAGACAATGTAGGACTGAAACAAGAATCCAAGAAAGGTATAGAAATTCTGAAAAAAATCAAGTCAAAGTTCTGGAAATGAAAAGTTCAATAAATCAAATAAAAAACTAGTCAAACGTCTCTCCAGTAGACTGGATCAAATTGAAAATAGAATATCGGGGCTTGAAAACAAAGTAGATGTATTAGAATATTCAGATGCAGATAATGAAAAAAGTAAAGTACAAATGGAATATGCAAGAACTCTGAGACACCATTAAAACACCAAACCTGTGAACCATGGGTATATAAGGAAAAGAGGTAAAAACTAAACACATAAAAAACACATACAATAAAGTGACAGCAGGACACTTCCCAAATCTTAAGAAAGAGATGGTCACCCAGGTACAGGAGGTGTGTAGTACTCTAAAGAGACAAGAACAGAAATGGTCTCTTCAAGACATCTTGTAGCTAAAACATTAGGCATATAGAACCAGGGAAGAATATTGAAAGCTGCAATTGAAAAGCAACAAGTCACATAGAAAGGCAAACCCACTAAAATAACAGTAGATTTCTCAACAGAAGCTCTACATGCAAGGAGGGGATGGAATGATATATTTCAAGCTCTAAAAGAAAATAACTGCCAACCTAGATTATTGTACCCAGCAAAGCTATCCTGAACAATTAAAGGAGAAATAATAACCTTCCAGGATAAACAAAGACTAAAAGGATAAACTAAACTAAAGGTCACATGACCACTAAACAAGCATCAAAGAAGATACTTAAAGGAATTCTACACACAGAGGATGAAGATAAACGAAACCACAAAAATAAAGGAAAGAATAAACTCAGCAGATGAGTAGGCAAGTACATGAGGAGTAAAGATTGATCAAACACTACAAAGACAAAAATGGCAGGAATTACAGCATATTTTTCAATAATAACTGAATGTTAAAGGTCTCGATTCTCAATCAAAAGACACTGGCAGAATTGGATTAAAAAACAAGACCCAACCATTTGTTGCCTATAAGAAATGCACCTCACTGGCCAAGACAAACACAGGCTTAGTGTGAAAGGATGGTAAAAGTTATTCCAACAAATGGAGCCTGAAAGAAAACAGAAATAGTTATACTCACAACTGACAAAGAAGACTTCAAAACAAAATAGAAGAGAAAGAGAAGGTCACTTCATATGGGTAAAGGGAACAGCCCATGAAGAGGTTATAACCATTCTAAATGTATATGTACTGAACACTGGCATACTGAATTTCATAAAGCAAACAGTACATAAAAGCACAGTACCTCTCCCAACACAATAATAGGGTATTACTTTAGTATCCCACTCTCCCAGATAGATAGGTCATCCAGAGGAAAAAACTCAGCAAGAAAACGTCAGAATTAAATGACACAATAGATCAAATGGACTTAACAGACATCTGCAGAGTATCCCACCAAACAGCCATAGAATATACATTATTCCCAGCAACCCATGGAACTTTCTCTAAAACAGACCATATTTTAGGGCATCAAGCAATTCTGAATAAGTACAAAAAATTGAAATAACTCCTTGTATTTTATCAGATCACAACAGAACAAAGCTATAAATCAATAGCAAGAGAAACTACAAAAAAACTACTCAAACACACAGAAGCATAAGAACTCATTTTTGAATGATCAGTGGGTCATTTAAGAAATAAAAAAAAATTCCTAGAATGAAATGAAAATGAAAACAAAACTTATCAAAGTCCTTGGAATAATGCAAAAGCAAAGCTAGGAGGAAACTTTGTAGCTATGAGTGCGTACATTAAAAAGTCAAATAAATAAACTTATGGTGTACCTTGAGCTCTTAGAAAAATGAGAACAAGACAAACTCAAAAGCAGTAGATGGAAATAAACAATAAAGATCAGGGCAGAAATTATTGAAATGGAGAACAAAAGGACAATACAAACAACAAATGAAACAAAGAGTTGGTTCTCTGAAAGGATAAACAAGATTGACAAACCCTTAGCTGAGCTACCAAAGCAAAGAGGGAGAGGACCTAAATTAACAAAAATTTGGGATGACAAAGGGGATACTACAACAAATACCAATGAAACTCAGAGACTGCAAAAACTTATTTTCTAACCAATTAGAAAATCTAGAAGAAATGGATAAATTTCTAGATGCATATTACTACAAAAATTGAATCAAGAGCACATACACCACCTAAAAAGATCTATAACAAGAAATGAGATTGAACGGTAATAGTCCCCCAACAAAAATAAGCCTGGGACCAGATGGATTCACTGATGAATTCTACCAGACCTTTTTTTTTTATTTATTATTTTTTTTATTCACATGTGCATACAATGCTTGGGTCATTTCTCCCCCCTGCCCTCACCCCCACCCTTACCACCCACTCTGCCCCCTCCCTCTCCCCCACACCCTCTCGGTACCCAGCAGAAACTATTTTGCCCATATCTCTAATTTTGTTGAAGAGAGAGTATAAGCAATAATAGGAAGGAACAAGGGTTTTTGCTGGTTGAGATAAGGATAGCTATACAGGGAGTTGACTCACATTAATTTCCTGTACATGTGCGTTACCTTCTAGGGTAATTCTTTTTGATTTAACCTTTTCTCTAGTTCCTGGTCCCCTTCTCCTATTGGCTTCAGTTGCTTTTAAGGTATCTGCTTTAGTTTCTGCGTTGAGGGCAACAAATGCTAACTAATTTTTTAGGTGTCTTACCTATCCTCACACCTCCCTTGTGTGCTCTCGTTTTTATCATGTGATCAAAATCCAATCCCCTTGTTGTGTTTGCCCTTGATCTAATGTCCGCATATGAGGGAGAACATACGATTTTTGGTGTTTTGGGCCAGGCTAACCTCATTCAGAATGATGTTCTCCAATTCCATCCATTTACCAGCGAATGATAACATTTCATTCTTCTTCATGGCTGCATAAAATTCCATTGTGTATAGATACCACATTTTTTTGATCCATTCGTCAGTAGTGGGGCATCTTGGCTGTTTCCATAACTTGGCTATTGTGAATAGTGCTGCAATAAACATGGGTGTGCAGGTGCCTCTGGAGTAACATGTGTCACAGTCTTTTGGGTATATCCCCAAGAGTTTTACCAGACCTTTAAAGAACTCACACCACTGCTCCTCAAATTGGTTCATAAACTAGAAAGGGAAGGAACACTAACAAACTCATTTTACAAAGCCAACAGTACCCTGATATCAAAATTAGATAACATGACAAAAAAGAAAATTATAGACCAATTTTCTTGATGTTCAGAGATGCAAAAAAAATTCAGATAAAATATTTGCAAACCAAATTCCACAGCATATTAAAACAATCATATGTCATGATCAAATTGGTTTCATTCCAGAGATGTAAGGGTGGCAACACATGCAAATCAGTAAGTGCAATACAACACATAAACAGAATCAAGGACAAATATTACATAACCATCTCAATAGATGCAGAAAAGGCCTTTGACAAAATCCAATATCCCTTTATGATAAAAGCCCTGAAAAAACTAGGAATAGAAGGAATATACCTCAATATATTCAAAGTTATATACAACGAACCTATAGCCAACTAAAAAGAGGAAATACAAATTATTTCTTCTAAAGCAGGAAGGAGACAAGGGTGTCCATTCTCTCCAATATTATTGAATATAGTATTTGAATTTTTAACCAGAGTAATAAGTCAAGTGAAAGAAATAAAAGGGGTACAGTAGGAAAGGAAGAAAATGAATTATCCTTACTTGCAGATGATATGATCCTATACTTTAAAAATCCTAAAGACTCCCCCACCATGCAACCTCCCCAGCAGCTTTTCTATATACCAATAACTAACAGGCTGAGAAAGAAATCAGGAGAACAATTCCATTCATGATAGTGTAACAAATTAAATACCTAGGAATAAACCTAATAAAGGAGGTAAAAACTCTACAACGAAAACTATAAAACATTTTTTTTTTTTTTTTGCGGTACTGGGGTTTGAACTTAGAGTCTCATGCTTGGCAGGTGCTTTTACCACTTATGCCACTCCACCAGTCCCCAAAACTATAAAACTTTTAAGCAAAGAAACTGAAGAAGACACTAAAGGATGGAAAGACCTTTCAAGTTCACTGACTGCCAGAATTAATATTATGAAAATGGCTATACTTCTGAATGCTATCTACAGATCCAATGCAATCTCCCCCCAAAATGCCCATGTCATTTATTTACAGAAATAGAAAAATCAATCTTGTAATTCCTATGTTAGCATAAAAGACCCCAAATGGTCAAAGGAATCCTTAGCAAAAAGAGTAACTCTGAAGAGATCACACTATCTGACTTCAAGTTATACTATAGAGCAACAGCAACAAAAACAGCATGGTACTGACACAAAAACAGGCATGTAGATCAATGGAATAAAATAGAAGATCCAGAAAAAACTACATATAACTGTTGTGATCTGATTTTGACAAAGATGCCAAAAACATGTTGGAGAGAAGACAGCCTTTCAAATAAATGGTGCTGGGAAAGCTGGATAGCTACATGAAGACTAACAGTACATCCCTATTTCCCACATTGTACAAAAAGAAATTAAAAAATTGGTTAAAGGTCTTAATGTAAGACCTGAAGCTTGAAACTACTAGAGGAAAACAGGAGAAACATTTGTAGACATAGGCCTAGGTAATGACTTTTTGAATTGCTCAGGAAATGGCTCAGGAAATTAGAGCAAGTATTGACGAATGGGATAGTATCAAATTAAAAAAAAAGTCTCTGCACAGCAAAAGAAATAATTACCAGAATTAAGAGATACCTACAGAAGGGGAGACAATCTTTCCCTTCTATCCTTTCTAGGATTACTATTCAGAATATATAAAGATCTCTAAAAATTAAACACTAAAAGAACAAGCAGTCCTATTAGTAAAATGGGCAAATGAATTCAACAGACAGTTCTCAAAAGAAGACATACAAGCCAGGTGCCGGTGGCTCACACCTGTGATCCTAACTACTTGGGAGTCTGAGACTACTTGGGAGGATCAGAGCTCAAGGCCAGCCTGGGCAAATAGTTTGGGAGATTTCCATCTCCAAAATATGTAGAGCAAAATGGACTGGAGGTGTGGTTCAAGAGGCAGAGTGCCTGCTTTAGCATAAAGGTCTGAGTTCAAACCCCAGTCCCATTGAAAAATAAAAAAAGGAAGACAAACATATGGTCAATACATGCTCAACATCCTTAGCTATAATGAAATATGCAAATAAAAATGACATTGAGCTTCTATCTCACTCCTCTTAGAATGGCAATTATCAAGAAAACAAAAACCAGGTACAGGGTGTGGTTCAAGTGGTAGAATGCCTGTCCAGCCAGCAAGAGGCCCTAAGTTCAAACCCCAGTTCCACCACCAAAAAAAGAAAAAAAAAGAAACCAAAAACCAACAAATACTGATGAGGATGCAAGGGAAAAGCAATCCTCACACTATTGATGGGAATTAGTATAGCTACTATGGAAATCAATATGGAGGTTCCTCCAGAAACTAAAATTAGAATTACCACATGATCCTGCTATAGAACTGATGGGCATGTATCCCAAGGAATGCAATTCTACAGTAACAGAGGTACCAGCACATCCATGTTTATAGCAGTACTAGTATACAGAATAGCGAAACTATGGAATTAAATAGGTGCCCATCAAATTATGACTACATAAAGAAAATGTAGTGTATATATACAGTGGAGAATTATTCAGCCATAAATAAGAAAGAAGTTATGTTATTTGCAAGAAAATGTATGGAACTGGAGATCATAATGTTAAGGGAAAATAAGCCAGACAGATAAATATCATGCCTTCTCTCTTATATGTGAAATACAGACTTTTTAAAAAAGTGAATGACATGACTGAAACTAGGAACTGTTTGGGAGTGGGAACCAATGGGAAGTAGGAGGGCAAAAGGAAAGGGTGATGAGTGGATGGAAATGATTTAAGTACTTTATACTGATGTATGAAAACAGAATAACTGCACCCATTAAACTTGTTTTTAAAAGGGATAAGGACGAGAACTAGAAGTGGTGAATTGGATCAAAGTACATTATATGCATATCACAATTAAACCCCCTTTTTACAAATAATATGCACTAATAACAAAGAAAATATACATACACACATATATTAGAATATTATACAGTCTCAAAAAGAAGGAAATTGTCATTAATGACATGTATAGAACCAGAGGACGTTATGCTAAGTCACAATTGACAGACACAAAAAGACAAATACTATATAATCTCACTTATATGCGGAATATAAAAGAGATGAACTAATAGAAACAGAGAGGTGGGTACTAGAGGCTAAAGGGAAGAGAGAGGGACGGAGAAAGGAAAGATGTTGAGCAAAGAGTAAACAGTTTCAGTTAGACTAAAGGAATATGTTTTAGTGTTCTATTATATTGCATAGTGACTGTAGGTAATATGTGTATTTTGAAATTGCTAAAATAGATTTTTAACTTTTTTACCACAAAAATGGTATGTTGTTTAGGTAATGGATATGTTAACTAACTTGACTGAATCATTGTATAGTGAATTTCTATAATGTGTTCTAAAAACATCACATTCTACCACATAAATGCTCACAATTATTAGGTAATTAAAGACTAAAAGAAGAAAATTATAAGAACTATAACAGTTTTAAGTATAATTAGTAAGCAAAATATTATTTAGGTATCTTAGAATTTTGCTGTGTATCATATATAGTATTTTTATTTTTATTTTAGTTATTCTAACAAAATGTTCTGTTTTAATTTTTTGACAATACTGTGGTTTTGAACTGAGGATCTAGACAAGTACTTTACCACTTGAGCCATGCCCTCAATCCTTGTTTTGCTTTAGTTAGATTTAGATAGGGTCTCATACTTTTTGCCTGGGATAGGCCTCAGGTCTTGACCCTCCCACCTATGCCTCTGGTGTAGCTGGGATTACTGGCATGCACCACCCGCTTGTTCTCTGAGATAAGCTCTTGTGAGCACTATTTTCTTCCCCTGAGCTGGCCTCCTATCTCCATCTCCCATGTAGCTGGTTTTATAACTCAGGGCCTCAAGTGCTCTACCATATCCCCCAAGTCCCTCAATTTTTAAGAAAGATAAAAATGATCTAATATTGTTTATTTAAATAAAACTCATTTCTCTATAAAGGTTACACTTTTTGACTATATGGACAAAAATGAAAGAACTTTGTGGCTATATCTTCAAGCTACAAGGGAAGCTAACTATAAATGAATCTTTTGAATATTGGAATTGCAAATGTAATCACATCCAAAGAACCTCATGGAGTTTAATTTACAAAGCACTTTTTGATATTTCTGATATAGCATTTCTTCTTTTTCTTTTTTGCAGGGCTAGTTATCAAATACAGGGCCTCATGCATCTAATACATGCTGATGCATCTATCGATATTGTCAATACCCTTGCAGTTATTAGGATGGGTATGAGACCGTCTACCTGTCCTGCCCAAAACACTAAGCAGGTGTGATCTGCCTAAGTCAAACCTATACAATGATAAGTATCGGTAAGGGTGTGGAAAAAGGAAAGTCCTAGCATGCTGTTGGTAAGAATGTAAATACAGACATTTTGGACAACAGTATAGAGACTCCTCAAATAACTAAAAGGAGAATTACAACATGAGACCTAGCAATTCCACTCTGGGTATATATCCAAAGGAACTGAATTCCAGATGTATTTGTACCTAAATACTCTGTCTAACCTATCTTTCTGTTTATTAAATAAGATCACATAGTGTTTCATAAACAGGACATGTTTTGATACAGCAAAAGCAATAAGAAATCATGAAAAATATATAGAAAGGCCATTAATATCTAAAATACTTATGGGTGGTCTATTTGTTTCTAGTTACAATTTATCTTTTTGTAATCTCTAAACAAGCTTATTATATTATGTGTTCTTGTAACTTTTAATGAAAAACATGAATAGCATAAAATAAACCCAAGCGGGGCTGGGGGAAATGATTTCTGAGTAATAACTCTATTAATAATTGTTTTCTGAACATGTATTATATTACTTTGACATTAGACCTAGACATGGTTGCTTACCTTAAGGCACTGCCAATTAAATAGGAGGAAGAGGCAAACATGTGACCCAACAGAGAAGACAAACTCAAATTGGAAAGTAAACAGAGTTTGGTTTTAAGAAAAATGGTAATGGACTTGAGGGTAGGTAAAACAGTCTTGAACTATGACTTAAAAAGAGAGTTTCAGAAAAGCTTTGCTACAAATATCAAGTTCAAGTCTGTTATTTCCTTAAAGAAGGGAGAGGAAAGAGATTCTAATAAGAATAGCAGTAAGAGAGTGGTTTGTACTTATTTTCCTCTTGCAAGTCTCAAACAGTACAGGTCTAGGATCATAAAAGTATGATTTAAAAATCCAATGGTATGTTTCTCAAGAATAGGATGTGGAATTAAGAATTCATTTCACTGGAAAGGAAAAGTGTCAAATTGTTTGATGTCTGTTCTAAGAAATGTATCTAAAATCTTTGAATATGTCAATCAATAATGTGAACAAAGAAAATAGCTTCTGTAATCTCCATGGCATTGAGCCCAAGGCTTGAAAAAATAGCTATTTCTCTATTAATGGTTTTTATATAGGGCCTCAGGCAATTTGGAAAGAAAATTTTCATGATCTAGCACATAATCCAAATCTTACCTTTGGATTCTTTTTTCCCCTTTACAGTCACCTCCATTAAACTGCTTCCTAAGAATAGAAAGAAACCTATAACTTAAGAGAAAAGGATGTATCTTGTTTTCTGCAAATAATTATACTCCCATCAGAAGTCTGTTTCATACCCACTGGGAGAAATGGCCAGGTACTCTGTTGGAGATCAATACACTGAAATAGTGATTCTTAGTTTTGGTTTTACAGTATACCATCAGGGCTCTGATTTTTTCCCAAGGGGTATTAGGAAATTTTGAAACACTAACTTCCATTCACTTTAGCTTTTAGTATAAACATACACCAAATGGCAGCTCTTTTGGGAAGGGGAGAGATTGGGCCAGGAAAAGAAATCCAAACTCCAGCAAACAATAGAGTATTGTAACTCTGGAGCTGGGAACTGCTGCTTTAGCTCTCTACTTGACACCAACATTGAATCTTGACCTTCTATTACTTCTCTGGTACCAGACAAAGTGAAAAAGAACAGAGATAACTTTGAAACTCAGATTCTAATGCTGTAAAAATGGATAGGCCTAGAAAATCCACTTAATTGTTAATACTGCCTGTGTCTGGGAACTAAGATTGGGGTGCTACTTTTCCTGTGTTATATCATAAATTTCTCTAATGCTTAATTCTGTTTTAATTCTAATAAGAATAGCAGTATTCTTATTAGAAGGAGCATGTATTACTTTTGTATTCATTAAAATTTTTCAATTAAATCTTCGGAAGTCCCAAAATAATGTAAATTAGAATCATTAAGCCTAAAAAGACAAACTAAATAGCTTTAAGCCTGAAAATAGGTATACATGTAGAAAGCACTACTGCAGAACTTTTACACAGGTTGAATATTCCTTATCTGAAATGCTTGGAACCAGAAATGTTTCCCATTTTGGGATTTTTTTACAGATTTTTGGAATATCTGTACATATATAATGGGATGAGACCTACGTCTAAACAAAATTCATTTGTTTCATATATACTTTATGCAAAATGCTTGAAGGCAATTTTATGTAATATTTAAAATAATTTTATGCATAAAACAATATTTGAGTATACTGAACCATCAGGCTTATGGCATCATGTGGGTGCTCAAAAACTTTCAGATTTTGGAGCATTTTAGATTTTTAGATTTTCAGATTAGGGAATCCTTGATCTGTATGGCCATTGTACAATAGAAATATCACGTAAGTCACAAATTTGCAACACATATGTAATTTTAAAATTTCTATCAGTTTCTTAGAAATAATTAGCATTTTATTTTAGCTACTTAAGTATATCTAAAATATTTTAATTTCAGCATATAATTAACATAGATACATATTAATGAGATATTTTGCATTGCTTTTTTATACTAAGTTTTTGAAATATGGTATGTATTTTATTTACATTTAGAGCACCTCAATTCACATTGGCTTATGTGTACCCCACTTTTATTTATTTTTTTAAGTATGTAATAAACACCTGGAAACCAATAACCCAAAAGAAAAGATTTTGTGAAAAACTTACATCCAATTCTACTTACCTCTTCCCCACCAAGATAAGCTTTATTCTGAACCCTATGTTTATTGTTCCCTCAATTTCCTTTTCATATAATTATATCACATTCATATGTATTTATAAGAAGATTTTTAAAAACTTGGTTGTTTGCAACTTTGTATAAAAATTACTGTGCTGTATTTAATATTTGGTGATTTAGTGCTCCCTTTGGCAGCACATATAGTAAAAGTGGTGGATATATTATGTACTCATATATTAAAATGAAATAGAGACCTGTTGAAATTATTCTAAGACTGGGGGAGCCTGGGATAAAGGAGAATGATGGTGGGAGTGAATTTAACTAAGAGATATTATAAACACTTTTGTAAATGTCACAGTGTACCCCAGTACAACAATAATATAATAAAAAATGAAGGACAGGTCAAAAAAGGTAAAGGTAAAAAATATTTGGTGACTTACGTTTTTTCAGTATTAAATTAGATTTGTATTCTTTACAGTTCCAAGGTAACCTGTTTCTTAAATGTAGTGTATATATATTCTTTCTTTTTGGTTTTATTTGTGACAACTTTAATATTGGGAACTTTTTTATGGTACTGGGGATTTAATCAAGGGCCTCATGAATGCTCAGGAAATGGTCTATAACTGAGCCCTCAAGCCCAAAGGAATTTACTTTTTATAAGATTAAAATTATATTGGTAAGATTCATCCATATCCATAAATGTTACTGCAATTTGTTGGTTTGACTCCTGTTTAAATATTCCATTGCATGAATATCATATTTTATCCATATACTATTCTGTTCTCAGATTTTTGTCATTGTATATATTTTTTGGCAGTGCTGGTGTTTGAACTCAGGACTTTGTACTTGCAAAGCAGGCACTCAAGTGGTAACTTGAGTCACACTTCCAGTCCTGTATATTCTTGTATAAGTCTATGATTGTATGCATGGAAGAGTTTCTTTTGTGCAGAGACCTAGGAATTCACAATTTGTACCCAACTGAGACAACTAATTACTGGATAATGGAGAGGGTAATGAAGGTAAACAAAAGGGAGTTTCCATATAGGTTAGAACCAGTATGTTGAGAAACTGGTAGGGATGGGCTGCTTGTGGAGGCCAGAGAAATAATGTCAATAACTTTGTTCTAGTTTTCCAATCTATTTTTGCTCTACTGGGCTGGAACATGTGGGGTTAGAGCTTGGAACAGTAGCAATGGTTATAGCTAGACCCTACTACTGAGAGTTCCTTTATAAATTTTGACAATGCCAACAAATCCTAGGTTAAGTTAGTCAGCCATTTAGAGAACATGAGTCTTACCTAGACTCTCCATCCTTATTTTATTATTGGTGGTCAATGCCTTTCCTCTGAATCCCTTAAGCTGTCTTTCTGCATGAGGCTGTGTGAGTATACACTGTGGGTACTAGAAGAGCAAAAGAAGAGCTTGACTTGTATGTATATGAAAGCATTCTCCAGGGGTGGGAGAAACATAGAAAATTCTAAAGTAAGTAAGGAGGTTTTATTTTTTTACTGTTCTGGACTGCATTAAAGTTCATTACTATGGCTGAAATAAGAAAAACCTCTAGGAGTTAAGGCTTAGCATAGCTGGTTCTAATAGAAAAACTGTGAATCTTGGCATGTTAAGGTGGATCAACTACAAGGGAATGATTCTGAAGGAAAAGGGGCCAAGGAATTTATATAAGGTAAGGAAGGAAATAAGGAAACAGTTCAAGACCTAAGCCATGGGTCTGGTATTGAGAGAAAGAAGAAACATACAGTGGCATATGGGGATATAGAGCTCAGATTTTTCCAGGGCTTTACATTTTGAAAATTGCTTTTTAAATAACATTTTATGCCTGCCTGTTTGAGTTTGAACACCAGTGCTGCCAAAAAAATGTAAATAACATTTTATTTAATCCCCATAGTAGGATTGAGATCCAAGATGGCAACTAGAGGGAGGAAGCAGATAGCGTGAGCTCCATAAAGCAAAAATCTTGCTGAGATGCTGAAGACATACCTGGCAGGAAAAACCACCAAGAAGAAGCAAAACTCTGACACTGTGGACCACCAGCCCACGCATAGCTTTTCCATGGCACGTTACATGGAGAAACCAGGAGGGATCCCACACTGCCAGATGCTGGCTCCTAACTTTCTTGGGAGATGCAGACCAACAGGTGAGCAAATAAGCAGCATGCAGTATCTCCACAGCCACCCCTGGGGTAAACCAGCATAGACCCCTGGACAGTCTGATCCCAGCCCTGGGAAAAAAACCTGAATAATAAACAAGGAACTGAAAAGGACACATAGCAATGAGGGTGGGGCACCTTGAACACACCAGAGAAGGGGGGAGGGACAATCTCCCATGCGAACTTTAAATACACAAAGCCTGCTACAGTAGCCAGCTTGGAGGACTCTCCACTGGAGAAGAGGGGAGGGGAAGGCACCCATGTGAACTCTAAATAAATAAAGCCTGCCAGAGAAAGTGGGTTTGGCGGCTCCCCCCAGTGAACTTTTATAAATAAAACCTGCACTGGATAAGAGGGGAAGGGTAGTTCCCTGCGCAAACTTAAAACAAACAGAGCCTGCTGGAGTAGGTGGGTGTGACAGCTCTCCCAGTGAATTTTAAATACATAAAGCCTGAAACAGTAGCTGGCTGGCATTAGGCAGCAGGTGAGCCACAGCCTGAAACAGGGCAGATAGCAGTTCACAAAGCTGTCTCCTGACCAAACCACCTGGTGAGACAGCAACAGTGCTACTGCTTAAATACCAGCACCAGGACTGGATGCTGAAGGAGCAATACCAGAACTACTAAGATGGAAACTTCATTGTTTCTGGACCTGAAATTTTTATTTTTTATAGTTTTACATATCTTTTCTATTTTTTTTAAATTATTTTTTCTTTTTTCATTATCATCATTATTATTTTTTTCCTTTGGTGAGACAACAACAGAGCTACTACTCAAATACCAACACCAGGACTGAATGCTGAAGGAGTAACACAGGAATTATTAAGATTGAAACTTTATTGCATCTGAACCTGGGCTATTTTTTTCTTCTTTTTTCTTTTTTCTCTTTCTCTCTAAATGCTTGTTTAGTTCACTGTTGATTAGTGTACTATCTCTCCCTGTTAATTTCTTCTGTTCTCTATTTTTTTCTTTTTTCTTTTCTTTCTTTTTCCTCTTACTCTTCCATTCTAGACATCATTACCTTTACAGTTACAAGCTAGATTATACTGAATGACACACAGTACATGGACAGTAACAGCACCAAGTGGAATGATGGGAAGACGGAAAAAGGATGGAAACCATTCTCCTCCCAATAACAAATTAGTACAGGAACCAGAGGGAAATGAAGAAAACAGATGCCCAGATCCAGACTCCAACAAAACGAAGATAAACTATGCCAAAGAATCCAATGAAACCCACAAGAACAACCTGAAAGAAGAAATCCTGCAAGTAATCAATGAGAATTTTATAGAGATGATACTGGATATGGTCAACCAAAACATGCAGGAGACACTCAAGAAATTCCAAGACAACAAAAACAGAATTTGAGAAAGCACAAGAACAAATAAAAGAAACCATAGAAGCACTGTATAAACACCAAAGTGAAACAAAGCACATCATAAATAGATAAATGAATTAAGGATGAAATTTGACAATATTAAAGAGGAAGTGACCCATGATATGGAAAACCTCAGAAAAAAGAACAAAACAGAAATACAAAACAAAATGGAAGGCCACTCCAGCAGACTAGAACAAGCAGAAGACAGAATCTTAGAACTCGAAGATGAAGTGATAATTAAAGGAAAAACTGAAGAACTACTACTCAGACAACTCAAGACCTGTGAAAGGAATATGCAAAAATTCACTGACTCCGTCAAAAGAACAAACCTGAGAATCATGAGCATTGAAGAAGGAGAAGAGGTGCAAGCAAAAGGAATTCATAATACATTCAACAAAATAATAATGGAAAATTTCCCAAATCTAGAGAAAACTATGCCCATTCAGATACAGGAAGCCTCCAGGACACCAAACAGACTTGACCAAAATAGAACTACCCCACGACATTTTATCATTAAAACAACAAGCACAGAGTACAGAAAAAGAATATTGAAGGCTGTAAGAGAGAAAAAACAAGTAACATATAAAGGTAAACCCATCAAAATCACAGCAGATTTCTCAACAGAAACCCTAAAGGCAAGAAGAGGATGGAATGAGGTCTTCTGGACACTGAATGAAAATAACTTCAACCCTAGGATACTCTATCCAGAAAAACTATCACTAAAAATAGATGGAGCAATAAAAGTCTTCCATGATAAGCAGAAACTAAAACAATATATGACCACTAAGCCACCACTACAAAAGATTCTTTAAGGAATTCTGCACACAGAAAGTGAAAGCAAACAAAACCATGAAAGGGCAGGTAGTACCAAACCACAGGAGAAGAAAGGAAAGAAAGTAGAGAGTAATATTGATTTAGATGCACACAATCAAACCCTTAAACAACTAAGGCAACTAAATGACAGGAATCATCACATACCTATCAATACTAACACTGAATGTTAACGGACTTAATCCCCCATCAAAAGACACTGTTTGACAAACTGGATTAAAAAGGAAGAACCAACAATTTGTTGCTTACAGGAGACCCATCTCATTGACAGAAACAAGCACTGGCTTAGGATGAAAGGCTGGAACAAGTTTTACCAAGCCAATGTTCCCTGAAAACAGGCAGGAGTAGCAATACTTATCTTGGACAAAGTAGACTTCAAACCTACATTGATCAAATGTGATAAAGGACATTCCATACTAATAAAAGGGTAAAGACACCAAAAGGAAATAACAATTATCAACCAAGATGCACCCAATGTCAACGTACCCAATTTCATCAAACATACTCTGAAGGACCTAAAAACATATATAAACTCCAACACAGTGGTAGTGGGAGATTTTAATACCCCCTATCACCAATAGATAGGTCATCCAAACAAAAAATCAATAAAGAAATCCTAGATCTAAACCATAACATAGATCAAATGGACCTTGCCAATGTCTACAGAATATTTCATCCAACTTTTACATAATATACATTCTTCTCAGCAGCCCACGGAGCCTTCTCCAAAATTGATTATATCCTAGGGCACAAAGCAAGGGTTAGCAAATATAAGAAAATAGAAATAATACCATGCATTCTGTCTGATCACAATGCATTAAGACTAGAACTCAATAACAAAAATGATAGCAAAAAACATGCAAACAGTTGGAAACTGAACAACACATTGCTCAATGATCACTGATGAAATAAATGGTCATTGATGAAATAAAAGAGGAAATTAAAAGATTCCTGGAAGTTAATGAAATTGAAAACACGACCTACCAGAACCTCTGGGACACAGCTAAGGCAGTCCTGAGAGGAAAGTTTATAGCCATGAGTGCATATATTAAAAGGACAGAAAGATCTCAAATCAATGACCTAATGCTACATCTCAAACTCCTAGAAAAACAAGAACAAGCAAACACCAAAACAAACAGAAGGAGAGAAATAATAAAAATAAGAACTGAAATAAATGAAATAAAAACAAAAAAACACACAAATAATTAAGGAAACAAAAAGTTGTTTCTTTGAAAAAATAAACAAGATCAACAGATCCCTGGCAAACCTGACTAATATGAGGAAAGAAAAAAACCCAAATTAGTAAAAATCAGAAATGCAAAAGGGGAGATAACAACAAATACCACAGAAATCCAGGAAATCATCAGAGACCACTTTGAGAACCTATATTCTAATAAATTTGAAAATATTGAAGAAATGGACAGATTGCTAGATACTGTGATCATCCAAAATTGAACCAAGAGGACATTAATCACCTGAATAGATCTATAACACAAAATGAAATTGAAGCAGCAATAAAACGTCTCCCAAATAAGAAAAGTCCAGGACCTGATGGATTCTCTGCTGAATTCTATCAGACATTTAAAGAAGAACTAATACCAATCCTCCTTAAACTGTTCCACAAAATATAAAGGGAAGGAAAACTGCCTAATTCATTTTATGAAGTCAGTATTACACTCTTCCCAAAACCAGGCAAAGACACCTCCAAAAAGGAGAACTATAGGCCAATCTCCATAATGAACATTGATGCAAAAATACTCAATAAAATAATGGCAAACCGAATTCAACAATACATCACAAAGATCATTCACCATGACCAGGTCGGCTTCATCCCAGGAATGCAGGGGTGGTTCAACAAACGAAAATCAATAAACGTAATAAACCACATTAACAGAATCAAAGAAAAAAACCACTTGATCATCTCAATAGATGCAGAAAAAGCTTTCGACAAGATGCAACACCATTTCATGATAAAAGCTCTAAGAAAACTAGGAATAGAAAGAAAGTACCTCAACATTATAAAAGCTATATATGACAAACCTACAGCCAACATCATACTTAATGGTGAAAAACTGAAACCATTTCCCCTAAAAACAGGAATGAGACAAGGATGCACACTATCCCCACTCCTATTTGACATAGTCCTAGAATTCCTAGCCAGAGCAATTAGGCAAGAAGAAGGAATAAAAGGAATACAAATAGGTAAAGAAACTGTCAAAATATCCCTATTTGCAGACGATATGATCCTATACCTTAAAGACCCAAAAAACTCTACCCAAAAACTCCTAGACACCATCAACAGCTACAGCAAGGTGGCAGGATATAAAATCAACATACAAAAGTCATTAGCTTTTCTATACACTAATAATGAACAAACTGAGAAAGAATATATGAAAACAATTCCATTTGCAATAGCCTCAAAAAAAATCAAATACCTAAGAGTAAACTTAACAAAGGATGTGAATGACCTCTACAAGGAGAACTACAAACCCTTGAAGAAAGAGATTAAGGAAGACTACAGAAGGTGGAGAGATCTCCCATGCTCATGGATTGGTAGAATCAACATAGTAAAAATGGCTATACTCCCAAAAGCAATCTACATGTTTAATGAAATTCCCACCAAAATCCCAATGACATTCATCACAGAGATTGAAAAATCTACCCTAAAGTTCATTTGGAAACACAAGAATAGCCAAGGCAGTACTCAGCAAAAAGAGCAATGCTGGAGGTATCACAATACCCAACTTCAAACTATATTACAAAGCAAGAGCAATAAAAACAGCATGGTACTGGCACAAAAACAGACATGAAGACCAGTGGAACAGAGTAGAGGACACTGATATGAAGCCACACAACTATACTCACCTTATTTTTGACAAAGGTGCTAAAAATATACGATGGAGAAAAGACAGCCTCTTCAACAATAATTGTTGGGAAAAGTGGTTAGCTGTCTACAAAAAAATGAAACTAGATCCATGTTTATCACCCTGTACTAGTATCAACTCAAAATGGATCAAGGACCTTAAAATCAGACCCCAAACTCTAATGTTGGTACAGGAAAGAGTAGGAAACACTTTGGAAGTAATAGGTATAGGCAAGGACTTCCTCAGTAGAACCCTAGCAGCTCAGCAACTAAGAGAAAGTATAGACAAATGGGACTTCATAAAACTAAAAAGCTTCTGCACACAAAAGAAATGGTCTCTAAACTGAAGAGAACACCCACAGAGTGGGAGAAAATATTTGCCAGCTACACATCACACAAAGGACTGATAACCAGAATATATAGGGAACTCAAAAAGCTAAATTCTCCCAAAATTAATGAACCAATAAAGAAATGGGCAAGTGAACTAAACAGAACTTTCTCAAAAGAAGAAATTCAAATGGCCAAAAAAACACATGAGAAAATGCTCACCATCTCTAGCAATAAAGGAAATGCAAATCAAAACCACACTAAGTTTCCACCTCACCCCTGTTAGAATAGCCATAACTAGAAACACCACCACCAACAGGTGTTGGCAAGGATGTTGGAAAAACGAACACTTGTACACTGCTGGTGGGAATGTAGACTAGTACAACCACTCTGGAAAACAATATGGAGGCTTCTTAAAAATCTGAACATAGATCTGCCATATGATCCAGCAATCCCACTCCTGGGGATATACCCAAAGGAATGTGACACAGGTTATTCCAGAGGCACCTGCACACCCATGTTTATTGCAGCACTATTCACAATAGCCAAGTTATGAAAACAGCCAAGATGCTCCACTACTGATGAATGGATTAAGAAAATGTGGTATTTATACACAATGGAATACTACTCAGCCATGAAGAAGAATGAAATCTTATCATTTGAAGGTAAATGGATGGAACTGGAGAACACCATCCTGAGCAAGGTTAGCCAGGCTCAGAAGACCAAAAATCGTATGTTCTCCCTCATATGTGGACTTTAGATCAAGGGCAAATACATCTTGGTGATTGGACTTTGGTCACATGATGAGGTGAGAGCACACAAGGGAGGTATGAGGATAGGTAAGAAACCCAAAAAACATGGTAGTATTTGATGTGCTCAATGCAAAGAAACTAATGCAGAAACTTTAAAGCGACAGAGGCCAATAGGAGAAGGGTACCAGGAACTAGAGAAAAGGTCAGTTTAGAAGAATCAACTTAGAATGTAACACATGTGCATGGAAGCAATGTTAGGAATCTCCCTGTATAGCTATCCTTATCTCAACTAGCAAAAACCCTTTGTCCTTCTTATTTTTGTTTATACTCTCTCTTCAACAAAATTAGAGATAAGGGCAGAACAGTTTCTGCCTGGAAGCGAGGGGTGTGGGGAAAGGGAGAGGGCAGTGGTAGGGGGGAGAAATGGCCCAAATATTGCATGCACATATGAATAAAAGAAAAAAAAATCCCCATAGTAGCCCACCGAATTAGGTATTACCATTACTGCCATTTTATAGGAAATTGAGAGATCAATAAGAATGTTCAAAGTTTTATAGCAAATAAGTGGTAAACCTGCAACTTAAATCTAGGTCCTTCAATGTGAAACCAAAGTCTGTTTTCTTGCTCTAGTGGTATACGACTCTAGTATTGAAGTATGTACTAACAAAGTACTGAAGAACAATAATGATTTACTTAAATAAAAAATAAAACAACTGTAATGTTATTTCTATAATAGCATCTCTCTTATGTACATTTTGATAGGTTTTCTTTCTTTTTCTGTTTTCTTTTTTTTGTGTGTGCGTGTGGTTTGAACTCAGTGTCTCATGCTTGCTAGCAGGCGCTCTTCACCATCCCTTGATAGGTTTTCTTGAGCAGGAAATATAGGGGGCCTAGTTATAACCAGTGTGCTAGAAAAAATGTACAGAAACCTAGGGACTCCAGGGAGGGTTGTACTGCATGTTCAACAAAAAGTCAAGAGTGCCACACTGCCTCAGCAGTCAGAGAAATAATAATATTTGGGGATTGAAGGGAAGATAATAAATATGTGATGACAAATTATAATATAGTCTTTATTTCTTCATGTGTTGAAATGTGAAACTAGAACCTCATGTATATTGTACATTATTGCCCTTTGGAGAAGCCATTTGTGAACAGCATCATTACTGTTGTACAAGAGTAGAAATGGAAAGGGCCTGAAGGTAACTTCCTCATGAACAAACACAGCAACTTCTTCCTTCAGTCTCTCAATTAGTTACCAACTATTTGTCATTATATAAAACTTCTTGTGGCTTTTAGGCATTGTCTACTCTCCACGTCTTATGATGCTTCAAATACAGTCTTTTTTATTAAAAGAGAGTATGTTTAAGCATGGGCCTATAGGATGTTTTCTTTCACTCTGCACATATTCGTTAACTACTTGACTATTTGGTAGCATAAGCTAGTTGCCACATCGAGATATAAGAAATCCCTAACTTCTTGTGGCTTGTCATGTAGCTGGAAAGATAAAATAAGTACATGACAAAGTTCTAGAAAACATACATATCGTAAGCACATGCATATGACAGAACGTAAACTAAGAAGATGAGCTATCTGGATAGAGGTTTATCAAGGTGTCTTATTTTTTTCTGTTTGGATTTTAGAGACAAGGAATTATAGCCCACGCTGGCCTTGAATTTGCAGTCCTTCTGCCTTAGCCTCCCTTGTGCTGGGATACAGTCGTGTATTACCACACCTGGTTCACTAAGGCCTCTTAAAGGCTATGAAGCCTAGAGCTGGAACTGGGAAGCAAGGATTAGGATTAGAATTGAGGAAGTAAATTGCATGACTTCACTCATATATGGAATCTAAAAAAGCTGATCTCAAAAGTTGAGTGTAGAATAGTAGTTACCAGAGACTGAGGAGAGTAGAGGGCAGAGGTGAGGAGGAGAGACTGGGTCAATAGGCACAAAGATAGTTGGATAGGGGTAATAAATTCTGGTGTTCTATTGTACAGTACTAGGAACAGAGGTACAATGATCATGCAGCTCAAAATAGCTAGAAAGGATGATTTTGATTATTCTCACCATAAAGAATTGATAAAAGTTTAAGGAGATGGATATGCTAAGTATCCTGAGTTGATCATTACTCAAAATATACATGAATCAAAACATCAAATTGGACCTTATAAATATGTATAAATATTATGCAATAATAAAAACACAATAAAAAACAAGTGGGGAAGTAAGAAAGCAGTCTGGGATGGGGACTGATGAGTAAAAACGAGATGTTGTTACCAGCAAGGTCTAGCGAAAAATTAAGACTATTTGCTCTGCTGCTGAGACTGCCACATTATGGCAGTACTGCATGATACATGAAGTATAACCAGGCCTTGATTTTCTTGTAATCGCTTACTTCAATGAAATTCCCAAGCTAATCTTAAACAAACAAGATGTCTTTTTTCAAAAACAGAGAACAGGAGGTAAACCAGGTGCTGTCTGGATGGTTGGTAGCAGTTGGAGTGGGTAGGATACAAGGAAAGGGTGTAGGAGGGTGACTATGGTAGAAATATTATGTACTCATGTTTGAAAATAGAAAATGAGACCTGTTGACACTATTGCAGGAATGAGGGGGAGGGATAAAGGAGAATGATGGAGGGGTGAATTCAACTATGATATATTGAAAGAACTTTTGTAAATGTCACAATGTACCCCCAGTACAACAATAACATGGTAACAAAAAGGAGAAGTTCCCAAGGTCATAAACTCCCATACACCATTTTTTGGTACTCAACTTTCATAAGAAATAACACTTCACATTTGTATATCACTTTACAATTTGCATAGCATTTTCACAGACAGTATTTCATTTGACTCTTACAGCAATCTATAAAATGACATGGAGGCTGAGTAGGTATGGGTTAGAGGAACAGTAAGTAGGGGAACTCTACAATCCAGACCATGTTCAGTATAATCTTTAACATTTACATATACAGTTTTCACAATAGTTTACATACATAAATTAAATTCTTAAGGTCCTATAAGATTCTGATATACATTTGGCATCGGGAATTATTAAATGTTGTCCTGGGTCATTTTTATATTTAGCATATTTGGGTTTTATCCAGACTTTTAAAGATCTACATGAAATATTTTAGAATGCATTACATAAACTTTAAGATGGCTTCTAGTAGAATTGGCTTGAATACCATAACTCAAATATCTTCCTAATTACAGTGCTGTATAGTCCTCGCCTAGTAGGCTTATATATTGCTTAACACTTCACAAAATAAGATTTCTTGCTAATTAAACACTACTCCAGTAGAGGCAAACTTTGAAATCTGACTGAATCCTTCTAAAATGTTTTGAGATTTTCTTGTTGTTATAGTTTTAAGTGTTCCCCCCCAAAAAAAGGCTCATATGTTGAAGGTTTGGTACCCAGTTGGTGGTGCTTTGGGGAAGTGATTGGATCCTGAGGAGTATGACCTAATCAATGGATTAATCCATTAATGAATTAATAATATAACATTACTGGAGGTGCTGGAAACTAGGAGGTGGGCCTTAATTAGAGCAAGTGGGTAAATTGGAGGCATGCCCTTAGAGAGTATATCTTGTCCTTGGCCCCAATCTTACTGTCCTGCTTCCTGGCTGCCATGAGGTGAACTGTTTTCCTCCACCATGCCCTTCCACCTTAAAATTTTTCTATGCCACATGCATGAAAATAATAGAGCCAACTGACCATGGACTGAAACCTCTGAAAACATGAGCCAAAATAAATCTTTCTTCCTTTAAGTTGATTTGCTCAGATATTTTGTCACAATGACAAAAAACTAACAACTGTTTTATCATTCCTGATACTGAGGACTAAGAATCATGAAGATCCTTTACTAGATCATACAATGAGATGTTTGATGTCTATTAAGATAAATGGGGAAGTATGAACCCATACATTAATGGTCCCAAATGATTTCTTGCAGCAATTCTGCCTTTAGAATTTTTCTGATCTTCACATTACTAAATGTATATTCTTAGGGCATCAGTTTTCTCACATTTGGTATACTCCTCTTCTCCCACTCTAATTGCTCAGCAGACATCAAAAATAGTGTATGTATATATTATACTAAAACAACGGGCCTTGTGAAGTTGGTGCTATTCTTCTGTTATTGGGGGTAAAGTGAGAGGCCTCAGTGGACTGAGAATTTGTTCCCAGATCATAGGGCTTTTCTATTTTTCCCTCTTTTGGTGGTTCTAGGCTGTGTTCAGGATGTTTGAAGTTACAAAATAAAAGACCTGTGAATAACTGTAATATCCTGAAAATAATTGAACTTTCTCTCCTAACATAACATTTTGTATATTTCTGAATGATATGCGAGATCACATATAAGAATTAAGTGATCTTATAGTAAAGCCTGTTTGTGATACCTGTTTTTTTGCAATATTGGGGATCAAACCCAGGGCTTTCCACATGGCAGGCAAGTACTCTACCACTGAACTGTATCTCCAGCCCATGATACTCAATTTCATTCTTTATTTTTTAATTCATTGATAGGAGAAGAAAAAGAAAACTATTAAGATAAGCTTTATTTAAAATTAAGATGCTACCTTCGAATTGAGTAGCATTTCATATTTTTTAAGTGTTTTAGAATTTATTTTCTCTTTTGATCACTGCAGTCTTATGAAGAAATCAGGAGAGCATCATTTTCAACTGTAAAATGGCTATGAGATTATGATGTTTGAAAAACAAATTCTCATTCATTATGCCCATACCTGAAAAGTAGGTGGGTTGGGATGCTTTTTATTTTATAGTTGATTCTAATGACTACCTATTATTAAGCACCTGTATGTGTGAGCATTGGATTAGGAATTTTATATTATCTCTAATCCTTACATTATCTTATCAAAGGAAGTGTGTTTACAATTTTGATATAATGAGAAAACTTACATTGAAAGAGGTTACATGACTTGGGCAAGGCCACAAAGCTAAAAATATTAGGCCTAGGATTTGAAACCAAATCTAGATGGTTTTAAATTCTACACTGTTTCCTTACCCTAAGATGTCTCAAAGAAAAACTAATGGCCAGAAAGGTATTTCTTGATATCAGCTAAATGTTTTCTTTCTTGTATGCACATTATATCCATGTACTAAGAGCTTTACTGCACTAAATCTGGGCCTTGTTTCTGGATTGTGCATTTGATGCTAGGGGCTAAGGAGGGCAGATTAGATTTAAAATGCTGACTTGAAAACAACCCCAGATAAAATATTTATTCCACAAGCATACCTTTCTCCTTTAAATAGAATACAATGTAAGCTTATGTTTTAAAAGAGCTTTGGAGATGACTTGTAAAAATAATGTATTATACAAGCCATTGTCTTAAGGTCTTGTGTGAGGTTTTCTTTTTCTTTTGAACAAAATAAATTTAAATGTGTGGCTTTAAGTATAAAATTCCATTTTTGTAAGCATGCATTTTATACTTTAAAATCTGATCATTTTATACAGTTTATTTTTTAAAAGAGATGAAATATATCTGAAATTCAAGGAGAGAATCAAATTGCTGTATTTATAATAACCGAACATCCTCTCAGGAGATACTGTGAAACTATCATGAAAAACACATTCTTTTTCCATTTCCTTTTAAAGAAATCATATTTCTAAACAGATTAGGATTGAAATATAGTGAATTACCAAGTCAATCTTCTTCCTGCTCTTCTGGCACAATGTAAGATAATGATGTGCTGAATTTCATCTATAAAGATGACACTACTAACTTTCTGGCTTCAAGCCAGGCTCATGACTTATTTTGCTATAAGGAGAATAGATCTGCACAAAGCTACTTTCTTTTCAGTAAACTGTGTGGCAAAACATAGGTTGGTTAGATCCTTAGCTTGGTGTATATAGAATTCAGTATGGGTAGACTCTAAACAATCAACCTAGTGCCCCACAGTACTAGGTTAATTGAAGGGGCTACCTTGGTAAGTAGATGATCAGGAAATTAACACTGCTGCCAATGTTGAGAACCATTATACATAGCTTATAACTTGTATTTAGTAATAAGGAAGAATTGTATTTGCTTGCTAGCATTTGTTTCTCAAGTATATGGAGGCTGAAGGAGAGGTATAGTGAGGTAGGGGTGATGCAAAGATAATTTGGGATTAAAATGCTATTTCTGAAGTGCCTGAATGGGCATTTGAAGATACCCTCAGATTGTTCTGGACATTGTCCAACAGTTATGCCTTTCCTCAGCCTTTATTCTAAGTTTCCCATGCTGAAGAGGAGAGCCAGCAACCCTACAGGATTGGTTAGCTTTTGTACTTGCTGTTCTCTTTGTTAGAAATGAACTTTTCACTTCTCTTTATCAAAATCCCATTCATCCTCCAAAATCCAATTCAAAATTCACCTCACATGCATGGCTAATATGTGCCAGCCATTGTGCATTTCTCCTCGCAGATGTATTTAATGTATTTGTCCATTCTATGCTGTGCTCATCTATGCTCCCATTGCAATCTTTATCATATCTCCAATATAAGTACTATATCACCTCTGTGAATTATTTGTAAGATTTTCTTTTTTATGAAGACTGTGGGTTCCCGAACTAAGAAACCATGTTTTTCTCATTTTCGTGTCCCTCAGTGTACTACTGTCTTATAACACAGTGCCTTGCACACAGTAGGTGCTTAATAAATCTCTGGTTATTACTCTGTTCTCAAGTGTTCTCTCCAATGTTGTCAACTACTCCTTTCTTACTGAATTCAATGGATGGATGAGGCATACACTTTCCACTGGGCTTGGTAAATTGGTAGAATATAAACCTAGAGCTGCTAGTAGCTATTTTTGCCACCTCACAGAGAGAACATGCCTGAAGAATGATGCCAATACAAAGGAAAGCACAGCTGAAGCAGTATCACTGAACCATATGGCAGTTCTAGCTTTAGCTTTTTGAGGAATTGCCATACTGCTTTCCATAATGGTTGTACTAATTGCATTCCAAACAACGTGTATAAGGGTTCCTGTTTCGCTGCACCCTCGCCAACATTTGTTGTTGTAATGGCCCTTGGATATGGCCATTCTAACTAACTGGGGTGAAATGAAATCTGGTATTTATTTTTAAAATTAACTTTTATCTATTTGTTTAGTTTAAGTTGAGAAGACATGCACATGTTAAAAAATTCAAAAGATACAAAAACATGGAAATTAAGTTTTCACCCTCCTACTTCAGCTGTAAACACTTAGTTTTCTTCCTCAGAGCAACTACTATTACCAGTTACAGATTTTCATTATTTACTTCATCAGTTTCTAAATAATGGACATTTAAGTAATTCCCAATCGGATGCTATTATAAATAGTACAGCAAAGAATATCTTTGTTGATACATGGTTTTCCATGTGTGAGTATATCTAGAAATAGAAGTTGAATTGCTGGATCCGATTATGCATTTGCCAATGAAAGATATTTGTCATATAATCTATTCTTGACATTGATCTTGTGCTTTCTTATTGACTTTAGGAAGAGTATCTAAGCTCCATAAAATGGATTCCCAAGTCCTGCATTATTTGACTCCTGCTGGCCAGCTCATTTTTATCACTTCCCCTTTACATTACTCTACCCATACAAACTTCTGTTCCTTAAATGAGCCTCCCTCTCTAAGCCTTTTAACATCTACATTCTCTTTGCCAGGTGCACATTTCATTGTCCTGGCATCTTTCAGATTGCAGCTTAGATGGTACTCTCCATTAGGAGACCATTCCTGATTTCCCAAGTCTGAATCAGGTGCCAATGTGCCTAATAGCACCCTGTGCTTATCACCCACTACATTGTATTAAAATCATCCACTGTAAATTTAATGAGGGTGGGATCTAAGTTTCTTCACCACTGTGTCCTTAGTGTCTAGAACAGTGATCAATAAACATTGCCTCAAAACCATGTAGTACTTAATAGACACTTATTGATTGAATGAATGAATGAAAAACAAAGGAAGATCTAGTAGTTCCTTAACTTTCACACCAGAGACGTCCTAAAGATCAAGAAGTAGAATCTAAAGTTACTTATCCAGGGTTGCTTCAGTAATACACTATGAGACAATAGGTGCTATCAACCCACACATCTACATCTACTTATAATATTTTGAGGAACCATACAGAAGGGAGTTAATACTTCACCACTTAGCAAACAGAGTAACATTCTTAGCCTTCACTTCTTGAAATGATTTGCATGCACTTAATCCTTACTGAGCCTCCTCATGGATGCTAATGAAAAGGCTCATTGACCATTCAAATTGAAACCCTGAGTATTTAATCATTTGGATATCATCTGATTGGTTAAAACTAGCATAGCTATTATTATATTATAGAAATCAGGAATAATGATCAGCAAATTATATCAGAATTGGAAGTAAACAATTAGGCCATCCATTTTAGTAGTTCAACATCTTTTTCTTACCCTCATGCATCTAAGGGATATGCTATATTCTAATCAGTAACAATACCTACCGCACTGAAGTTTTCTTAGTGTGGTGTAGTCAGAATTTCTACGGGTATATAGACTTTGAAAAAAATCGTTAGTTGGTTTTGAATTTCTTATATTCCAAGTGGGAATCACTAATTCTACTCTAATCCTTCAGAAGAAACTAAAATAGGAGAAGTGAAATAAGAGTTGCCTAAGATCATATTGCTAACCTACTAATGGCAGAGCTGTGATTAGAATCCAAGTCTTCTGGCTTAGCATTCTCCACTCTTGCTAATACTGACAAACAGCTAGAAGGAACTTAAGGCAGAGACAGAGAGACTGGAAAGGCCTTTAGAGAACCCTAAAGGAGATGGGCCTCTCACCTCCTTTAGGCAAGCAGGAGATTCCTTAAATATGTTTTACCTTTATAGTACTTTTGTAGTTGGGGTGTCTTGTTCACATTTTACCTCACTTGATCCCTTCCTTCCTTCCTTCCTTCTCTCCTCTCCTCTCCTGTCTTCTCTCCCCTCTTCTCATTTCTTTCTTTCCCCTCCCTCTTCCTTCCTTCCTTCCTTCCTTCCTTCCTTCCTTCCTTCCTTCCTTCCTTCCTTCCTCCCTCCCTCCCTCCCTTCCTTCTCACTCTTCCCTCCCTCCTTCCCTCTCTTTCTTTATCTCCTCTCTCTCTCCCCCTCCCTCCCTTTCTTTCTTTCTCTCCTCTCTCTCTCCCCCTCCCGCTATGTAGCCCAGGCATGATCTTCTACCTTAGCCTCCAAAGTAGCTGGCACTACAGCCCTGTGCCACACCACCCAGCTTTTGATTGAATTTTCTCCACAATAAGTATGTAGTAATTAAAAAAATTTTAAAAATCACATAAATGAGAGGCTGGGGATGTAGGTTAGTGGTAGAATGCACAAGGCCCTGGCTTTAATCTCCAGCACTGCCAAAACAAACAAGCATAATAATAATATTTAAAAAAATATCATGAATATTTTTAAGCAGTTTTTTTGGGGATATGGGACTGGGGCTTGAACTCAGGGTTTCACACTTGCAAAGCAATTACCACTTGAGCCATGCCTCTAGTCCATTTTTCTCTGGTTATTTTTAGAAATGGGGTCTCAAACTATTTGCCTTGGCTGGCCTTGAACAAACCTCTCAATCTTGGCCTTCTAAGTAGCTAGGATTACAGGTGGCAGCTTTAAAAATTTTTTAAAACTTTTATTCGTTTTAAAATAGTGTATGTTAGTTGTACAAAGGGGTTTCATTATGATATTTTCATACATGTCTATAATGTACTTTAATCATACACACCCCCTCCATTAGTCTTTCTTATCCCCCTTTTAATTAACTTTTACCTACTTCAATTTAGGCCTTAGGTGAATAAGGACAGGAATTTGGTAGCTATACAAACTACAGAGCCTAGTACAATGTCTTATTAGATATTCTACAGTAGTTGGTATACTCAAAGTGCAGGTTAACCAAGTGTCAGTGGTGATGGCCTGTTGGGATCATATACTGCAGGACTACTTCCATCAATGAAAATACAGCTTGAAAGGGTATTTTGTAGTATGAGTAAGCTAAGACATTTTGGCTTACTTAATGTCTTATTTGATATCAAGCCACTCTCCAGGGTGCTCTGCTGTGGGCACTTAAGCTGCTGGCAGCCACAACCAGCAGGCAATCTTGGAGATTCTACATCTGAAATCAACAATTCTCTTCAAGTCCACACACGGTAAGCTTTCAAAAGTTAAATTTTGTCTAGTGAGCAATCCCCTGAAACTATATCAGCTTTCAAAATGATTTTAGTCTTTCTCATTTGATAATAGCAGTGATGGATCACTGAAAAGCAATAAATACAAGAGCAATACTCAAATGAGGGCAATTCTTAATTCTAGCTAACATTTGTATAGACAAAATGCTTGCTTTCTTTGACACTATAGCCTTTCATGTTCATCTGTACCAACATAATAGTAGCTACATCCTATTCCATTGTTATTTTTAAGAAATGAAGGACAAAGGGTATATTTCAATCTTAACTTGTTTATCCACTTCACTCTTATAATAGTTGAAAAGAATACTAACTTCTTTGATCTGTGGAAAAGTAAACTACAAAGAAGAAACATTTCCAAGAGATACTGATGGAAGGGACACACACACACAGAGCCAGGTAAGAGTGACTGACAGAGAGAAATGTGCAGATGTGATCAATTATTTGTTGTGATGAAGTAGGTCAGAGTTTGAGGCTTGGAATCTTCTTCGTATTGCTTGGTTAGCGTCAGTGAGAAAATAGTGCAATTTGGCTGAAAGAGAGCCTCATTGCAGAAATTATAATGGTTTTCCATACAGTAGTGAATATGAGTTCCCCAAATGCCTGGGAGACCATACTATTATGTTCATTTTCTAAAAAGAACATTGTAATAGCATTTCATAATTTTTGAAATACTTTTGCATACATTAACACAAATACAACAACTGCATTGGTTAAACCAGGTTAATTGTCCCTATTTTATAGACAGGGAAACTGAAGCTCAGAGGGATGACTTCTCCAAGATCACATGGCAGGTAAGGTGGCAGGGACAACAGGATTGGGAGCCATAAATTGGCTTAGTTCCTTTTCTATTACGCCATGCTGCATCTTTATTCCCTTACTAATACAAAAACACCAGGGACAGTCATTAAGATTTTCATTGACTCCTGAAGATTGACTCCTACAGGAAGAGAACAGATGTTTTTATAATAATATTTGTAAAATATGGAAACTACCTCCTTGAGAATTCCAGATTCACATCTGATTCTAGACCTTATGACCACCTCAACATACTATACATTTCATGTCCTGTAAAAGACAACCAAGCAAGCTTCCTAAAGCTGTTATTACTTCAGAAATACATTACAAGGATGAGCCTCAGCAGGAAATCCTGGCACTAATTTCTGGAACTGTTTGACTCAACACCCACCCTGAAGTCATCATGCTTTTCTTGAAGAACAACTTTAACCTCATGTAATTAGCACAAATGAACTTAGAAACTATCTGCAAAAAATTCTGTCCAACTCAAGAGGGGAACCATGAGTTTGATGTATGGATGTAGTAAAGAAAAAATGATCACTTGCTTTCTTTTTTCTCTCTCTCTCTCTCTTTCTCTCTGGCAGTGCGGGGGTTTGGACTCAGAGTTCATGCTTGGTAGGCAGGCACTCTTTCACTTGAGCCACACCTCCAGACCAATGACTTGTTTTCTAAGAGTTGAGGTTATAAAGTGCCAAGATTTATACTGGAGGGGAATTATCTTGTGTTTGGGACTCCTGTTTAGCTGGCCAATCTTCATTTGTACATTAATTTAAATGGAGAAAATAGAGATTAATCCAGTCATTCTTCAACAGTCAGTCACACCCTGGATATAGTCATTGCCTTTTCTCCTTTTGAAGGCAAGATAACTGGCTATCTCTTATCAACTATATTAACACAGGAAAACAGACTTCTGCAGCCTAATTTATTCTTGGAGAACCTATGCAGGCTAATAAGGATCATTTCCCCTTCCTTTTCCTATGTGTTAATAAACCATTTGTTAATTTTTTTCTCCTACAATGATTAGTGGAGACCACTAAGCTTAATATCTATAGTTTTTAGATAGGAAATCTATATCCTCTCCCCATCTGTTTGGTCACTCATTTAACCAATGTTTGAGTATCCGCAATGTACTGGTCCATTGTTAGGTAAATTCCAGGACCCACCTTAACACCTTACTTTTGCTTCACTCTTACCTGTTGCCTATAAATGTGTCTGCTCCTTTACTAAACTGTAAGCTTCTCTGAGGTCTTATCCATCTTTGTGTCCTTCAGGTAGTGCCTAGAAGGCTTTTTAAACAATGATAAAACAGTTTGGGAATTAAAGTTAGAGAATAGCAACAGATCAAAAATATCACACAAGTAACTAGAACTAATATTTTCCTGTTATGTTTAAACTTGTTTGTATTTTTGACCTTTGAATGTTTTCTTTCTGAAATCACTTATTTTTTATTATAGTATATTAATTGTACAAAGTAATAGGTCTCATTATCACATTTTCATACATGTATATAAACAAAGATTATCCTCCTTATCCCCCTACTCTGGTCCTCTTCCCAAATAGTCCCCTTTCTACATTCATGTCTTTTTAATGATCTATATTTTGTGTATGAGAGAAACATACAATATTGAAATCATTTCTTAACTATTCAAGACAAGTGACTTTTTCTTTGATACTTGTAATGCAAACCTGAGACATGATGGCTCAGTTTGTATTAAAACATGTCAAGTAACTTGTGGATTTAGAAATAACATCGAAGAGATGTTTTCCCCTGTTGGTATAGTTTGCTTTTGGCCTTAACTGCATTCTGACTTAACCATATCCTTATCTCTTACTTTGTTTAGAACAGTTTACAGTCTGACTCATTTGGATAAGAAGTGCTTTAGTTGTATAAAACACAAGCTCATTGTCTTGAGGCAGTGAGGTACAGTGTAGAATTATATCTGTTTGTCTAATATGTATCTCAAATTTAACAGGCCTTGCTAAATTCTTAATTCTTTCCTCATATACCTGTATACTACTCCTCCCTTGTTCTTCCCCATTTCAGAAATGGCAATTCTACTGATTTAGTCCTTAAATCCAAAACTCTGGGATCATTCTTGACTCTATTCTGCCTCTCATATTCTTTATCTAATCAATCTGAAAATCCAGTCAGTCATTTCCTCAAAATCTTTTCAGAATCCAACTACTTCTCACTTTCCCTACTGCATCTTCTTTCGCCTGGATTATAGTCTCCTTAATGAGTCTCTCTGTTTTGTCCTTTCTTCCTACACCTATTTTTAATATAGTACTCAGAATGATTCTGTTAAAACCTAAGCGAAATCCTGTCACAACTTTGCTCAGATTCTCATAATGGCTCTTCATCTCATGTAGAACAAAAAGCCAGACCCCTTATTTTGGCCCACAAGGCTCTAGATTTGATTTTACTGTCTAACCTCACCTTCTTCACACTTTCTCTTACTTACTCTAATCTCAGTCACACTGATCTTTCTGGATCATTTGTCTGCTTCAAAGCTTTTACATTTTTCTGGAGGCATGACTAAAGTGATAGAGGACCTAACTAGCAAATATGAAACCCTGAGTTCAAACCCCAGTACTGCCAAAAAAAAAAAAAACTTTTACAGTTTTCTCTTTCCTCTTCCCTCAGAAATGTGCATGGTTCACACTTTGATTTCACTCAGGTCTCTTCTTAAATGTTCCCTTATGAGAGAGACCTTCTTTGATCACCTTGCAGCATATCCCACCTTTTTCCTCTGCTATATTTTTCTTCACAGCACTTGTTATCACTAACGTTGTTTATTGTGTGTCTCTGTGCTAAAAGTAAAGCTCCTTGAGGGAACAAGAAATATTTATTGAGGGCTTGTCATGTGCCAGGTCCTTTTCTAGGCTGTGGGGATATAAAAGTAAATCAAACAAACACAAATATCCTTATAGCATTTCTATTCTAGCACTATATATACTGCTATATTTACTTAGTAAATATTTGAAGAATATGTTGAATAAACACAGCCTACATTCAGCAGAGTAACAAGGATGGTCCAAAAGAAAAGGGTATTTGAATTGACTCATCACTTTTTAACTTTTTTTCTTTCCTTTTCATTTTGTACTGCTAAGGATTAAATACAGGGCCTTCAGTGTGCTAGGCAAGTGCTCTACCACTGACCAACATACCCAGCCCATCATCACCTTTTAACTCATTGGAGCACTTATCACATGTAAAAAAATAGTCTGATAACATCCTAGGTGAAAGGTTGAAAATCGTTTAAAATCTAAGGATTTCCAGGTATTCTGTACCTCTAACTCTATGGCACTCCTAGATTCCTCCAAGCTATACTGAGTAATGAAAAGTACCAGGATTGCACAAAAAACTTGGCATTGGCACAAAGTGACTATAGTGTATCAGATCAAGAGGAAAATAGATAAGAAGTACTAAAAATTAATGAGAGGCTTTGGCCTTGACTGGAGAGAAAAACTGTTTTGTATCAAGACAAAATAAATGCTCTAAGTAAAATTAGCATTAGAGATGTTGGTAGCTAGATCCAGATAAAGTAGTTTGGGGAAGAGGAGGAGATTGTCATCTTAAAGAGAAAACTTGGGAGGGTAGATGAAGAGGTTAGCCTAAGAAGCCATTTAACTTTACACTTGGAGAGGGATGGAAGACCATGCCCATTATGGAAGGTGGTATTGCTCTTACCACCTCCTCCATATCAAGCAGGGATTATGAAAGATATAGTGGTATTAAGAATAGCCCCAGGGAAAGAGCCAAAAATTGAGATTTATGTGCATAAGAGGGTGAGATGATTAGGAGAGGAAAGGGACAATGACTCTCAGTTGCTAGTTTCTACCCAGTCCTTAAGACTTCCAGGAAACTAGCTACAAGTTGCTGAATAATGGGTGCCTTTTACTTCATGGACTACATTTTGTAGGCTTGAACTTGGTCATCAATTGTATGTAAAATATATGCTGTAGAGAATAGCTCCACCAGTCCAGTTCTCCATTCAAAGGCTCAATGCTGCTCTCAACTCCACTGACTAAAAAACCCTACCTATCTTTTTTTTTCTGTTGTTCTTAAACTATAGGGTCCTTATTCTGAGTTCTTTTTCAAATTTCATCCAGTTCCACTTCTCACCCCTACTGGCTAAGTCCTGGCCCCATCTCTTTAATTGCTCCCAATTTCTGAAACTGCTTTTATCATTGGCCCTTCTACATATAGACAAATGTCAGCTTAAAAATCTCATTTTCATCTTTATAAAATCATATTGCTTTGTAACCCCCTCCAGACACATATTATTGGCAGATGTAGCCAGACACATGCTATCTTTGAATCCAGATGGCTTTGCAGCAGCCCAGAGCTACATATTCTATAAACCCCTGTGCCAAAGGGGTACCATTCTGTCAACTGACAGAGTAATATTGAAATAGAGTGATTCAAAGACCTTGCCCAGTAGCTCACTCAATATTTTTGTTGTGTTCCACAGAATGCATTGCCAATTAGCCTAACACTACTACATCCATAATAGGGATAGTTTTCATTGGTGCAGCACTCTCTAGCTGAAAGGGTAGTCAACATCATTGACTTATATTACAAATACCAACAATGATCCAAATACTAGGCCAGATTCTAGAGTTATATAGAGGGAAATGAATCCTTGCACTCAAGAAACTTACAACTCGTTCTAGAAGCTTTAGTTCAGATTTGGACATAGTATCAGATATCAACATTGATATGATTATCATTGGAATTAACATATCACATGAGCACCAGCATGGCAAGACACTCTGTCAATTCCAAAAATAGGATGAACTTGGCAGCCCTAGCAGATATGACATATCCCCAGGATAGAGGAGGTCCTTATGGAAGGTGATACCATGGCCTTTAGACATTCGGAGAAGGGACTGAAGGTATCTGGAATTAGAGGAGGGAAGATCCTTGTAGAGTTAGTTTTATGTCAGAGGACTGACTGGTAGCTTCGGCTGGAGAAATCTTCTGTGACCTTTTATCTTATGAGATGATGAAGGGTATTTTTATGAATAGATAACTCAAAAGTGATGAAGGATCTTTTGAGCAGACTTACCATCTGCTCCTTCACTGCTTTTGCTTCTTTTATTGCGGCGAACACGCCTACTTTCCTCTTCAGAGTATGACTTTTCATCAGGGAAAAAGAAATTCAGCAGGGCCATCTGTAAAAATAGTAAGTAGATGAATCAAAGGTTGACCATAGTTAGCTATAAGTCAACATTAGGAAAAAAAACTAGTTTTCAATAGGCAGTCTGCATTTACCTTAAATTCAACATATCTAGAGCCTGAGCTCATCTTTCCCCTTTCGCTGTACAAATGCTTTTCTTTTCTTCTTCTTTTTTTTTTTTTTTTTGCAGTTCTGGAGGTTGAACTCAGGGCCTCACACTTGCTAGGCAGGTGCTCTACCACTTGAGCTGCACCAGTAGCCTGCATTTTTCATAGCATTATTATTTCAATCATGTAGGCATGGAATTTTAATTAATTTCTGAGTCCTCTATCTTTTGCCCTGAATATGTAGTGAATAATCCATCAGGTTACATTTTCCATAAATTTCTGGGGTGCAGAGGGCCTAGCTACAAATTTCGGATTTCCCTCACATAGTATTCCCCTCGTCACCCTAAAAATCTCATTTTCATCTTTATAAAATCATATTTCTTTGTAACCCCCTCTAGACACATATCATTGGCAGATTTAGTCAGACACATGCTGTCTGATGCCCACTAAGAACTAGTCTTGAGTTTGCCAGTCTCCCTGGGATTTCATTATTATAAACCTCTGATTTTGCCATATTTATGTTGTTCCTAGAGTGCTGAGCATCCAATACTGAGGTACCATGTATGTCAGCACTCTGTTGGGGTTAATCATGACAAAGCACACAATTATTCTCTCCTATTCCCAGGCTCCTATAGCACTTGTTATCTATAACATTCAAATTTGGTAAATAAAAAAGTTTATTGTCCTATTTTGTTCAACAAAATTTTAAGGAAAACTTAAGCTTGCCCATTCCAACCAGAACAATAATGTATCTGAATAAAATATGGGTTTTGGGGGCCAGGTGTGGTGACTCATGCCTGTAATCCCAGCTACTTTGGAGGTGAAGATCAGGAGAACTGAGGTTTGAGGCCAGCATGGAAAAAAAAAGTAAGACCCCATCTCAATCAATAAGTTGGCTGTGGTGGCATGAGCCTGGTCATTTTGACACTTGGTCCTCTGTTGTTTATGGTCATCTCTCATAATAATACAGTGTTTCATATGTAAGTCTGGTATCACTAATAATCATAGCTTAAATACATACTTGCTGAATTGAATCAAAATCTTTCAGCATGAGTGCTTCATTGTAGTAAAAGATGTGCTTGAGGTAAATAGTGAACATAGTAGTAAGATTAAAAGTGATTCTAATCCCGACTCTACTATTTATTGGGTGTGTAACCTTGGACAAGTTCCGTAAGCTCAAAATTCCTCATCTGAAAACAGGGAGGAAACTAATAGTACTTTGCTCATAAATCAGTTGTAGGGTTACCACAGTACCCAGCATATAATCTATTATATTATAATTATATTATACATTATAATCTATTATTGTTAAAATTATCAAAATACACCAGCTAGTTTGGAGCTTAAAGAAGAACAAATGAACACATTTTCATTCTAGTTAACAATTTAAAAGTAACAATTCCAGAGTCTTCATATCTGATGCATCTCTTATTAGCTGGAAAAAATGGTTCGGACTCAAGAAAGCCCCAACATTCCACACAAACTTTCTTCAAACCCCTGTCATTTACTGTTCATATGGAACAATTATACCCAAGCCCTAAGGTACAGGATTAGCATGTTGCAGGATACATTCATCCAAAATAAGTCATATACACATATGTAAATGTCACCATGAAACCCACAAAAATGCACAAAAAATGAATATATACATAATCTCTAATTTACTGACAGTATTGCATTTCAAACTTTATTTAGGCTGAACCATATGAAATTGCCATTTTTGTATGTTCAAGATGGTTAAGCATCAGCAATTTCACATCGTCCACATGAGCAGCATTTTGGAGTTCCTTGATTAGAATGTAAAATGCACTTTCCCATATATTGACATAATAAAGTCTGACTAGGCTCACAGAAAGTTGCTTAGCTCACAATATAAATAAACCAATGAACTAATAACAACATAACACCAAACTTCTGTTTATAATAAAATTTCAATCATGCCAGGCATGGTGGCGCATACCTGTAAAATTCACACTCAGGAAGCTGAGGCAAGAAGATATTGAGTTTGAGGCCAGCCTGGGATACACAGCAAGACCATGTCTCAAATGCTCCCCCACCTCCAAAAAAACCTCAATCATTTACAACTTTATAAGTCATAAGTAATAGAATAATTTTCCTGATAACTTTGAATTCTGAAACAAACATCAACTATTTTGAATAGAAATTAGTTAATTTAGAGCTTACTGAACATGTGGAGGACATTTGCCTGTATGTTAGATGACCACAGCCCACTATATTTTTAGTTGTTTTTTATTACAATGACATTACAGAGTAATACAAGTTTTGCTAGACAGGAGCTTAAAGATTCTCTGAGAGCCAAGAGGGGAAGTACTTGGAGTGCAGACTGGAGTAGATGAGGCTTCTTGGAAAAGGTGCTACCTTTGTGAGTCCTGAAGGATATCAAGGATTTAGTGATAAATGGGAAACAGAAAAGGAATTTCATACAAAGGGAGCATTGTGCTTAAAGATTCAGAGGTAAAAGAGACAATAGTTGTTTTTGGAACTACAAATAGCTTAGAGTTAGTGGTAGAAGGTAGGAAGAAATGATGAGAAATGAGCCAAGGGGTGTTAAATTGTTATAAAATTAGATTATATTAAGGAATGTGAAGGAATTTACACTTGATTTGTCAGTAGGGTCCTCTGAAGGATTTTTTCCCTTCTAAAGTTTTGCACCTAAGGAAAATTTGTAAAATATACAATTTTAAGCATATAGTTGGAGGAGACTTGACAAATGCACCCACTTTGTAATCACCATACAAATCAAGATATAGAACATTTCCATCACTCCAAAATTCTCTCTTGTGCCTATTCCAGTCAATTCTCCAGTTCCCTCTGCCTTGGGGCTACTACATTTCTGATTGCTAACCATAGCTTCATTTTTAGCTATTCTAGATTAGACTCATACATAAGTTTTATTTATATGAATGAATGATTTGTCATTAAATACACTGTCTGTGAGACTCATTCATTTTGTTTCATTTATTAGTACTCCATTCCTTTTTTGGGCTCAGTAGTATTTTATCATATGGCTCTATTGCTTTTTAATGCATTTATCCATTGATGAACATTTGTGTCATTTCCAGTTTGGGGCTATTATGAATAAAGTTGATATGAAAAATTCATGTGTCTTTTTTTTTTTTCTTTTTGGAGGTATTGGGGTTAGGCAGGTGCTCTACTACTTGAGCCACTCTGCTAGCCCTTTTTTGTGTTGGGTATTTTCAAGATAGTGTCTCATGAACTATTTGCCCAGGCTGGCTTTGTACCACAATCCTCCTGATCTCTGCCTCCCGAAAACCTAGGATTACAGGTGTGAATCATTGGCGCCTGGCTTCATGTGTAAGTCTTTGTGTGGACATGTTTTCATTTTTCTTGGCTGGACATCTAGGAATGGAACCTCTGGGTTATATTTATATGTGAAGTAATTTGTGTAAGAACATGTCAAACTTTTTTTGAGACAGGCTGGCCTAGGTTTAGCCTAGGCTGGCCTCAAACTCATAATTGATCCTCCTGCCTCAGCTTCCTTGAGTTCTGGGATTACAAACGTGTACCACCACACTCAGTTTGCCAGACTGCTTCCCAGAGTGACTGTTTATGCCTACTTTATATGCTTAGCAGCAATGTATGAGAGTCCCAGTGGTCTGCATCTTCACCAACAGTTGGTATTGTCAGTATTTTTAGTTTTAGCCACTCTGGTGGATTAGAAGTAATGTTATATTGTGGATGGTTTTTGAGTTCTTAAACTTCTTTTTAATGTTACCTTGATGTCAATGACCAGATTTCACTTAACCTACCTGTAACATGTTCTCCATTCCCTTCAAATATGTTGCTTATAATCTGCCATAGGCTTGCCATCTAGTTAAAACTAATTAGGCTCATGTATAAACCAAATAAACAGGTAGAGAATGTGGTTTTGAATGGCTTTTCTAGTAAGATGAATTTTTGTCTGGTGGCTTAGAAGCCATTTGTCACTGCATGATTCCTAGCTACAATCTGGACAGGTGAATTTGTCATATAACCAAGTTCTGCATGGGTAGGTTATTACAGTAAACTGTTCTTCCTAGGGAGAAGGAATTTTGAAAAGCATATGGAGAACCTCCCCTCATCATGACCAACTATGACTCCGGAGTTTCCTTCTTATTCTTTGGGCTCCTTCATGAGCACAGTTCTTATGGGAGATCTGGCAGGGGTTCTTTTTTTTTTTTTTTTTTTAACATGGAACGCTTCACGAATTTGTGTCTCATCCTTGTGCAGGGGCCATGCTAATTTTCTCCGTATCGTTCCATTTTTAGTATACGTGCTGCCGAAGCGAGCACCTGGCAGGGGTTCTTGTACCTTTTTACTGTCCTGGTGGTGGCAGTTAGAGAGGGTATTCATGTATTAACTGTTCCAAAGTGTCTAATGACAGCTTGCAAGAACTCAACCTCCCAGAACAAGAGTGCTGAAGGAGAAACAAACTTCTGCAGATAGCATCTCTCATGGGTAGTAGGAGTAGCTCAAAGTTCCTTAGGAGAAGCAGTTGACAGGTACCGGATACTTATAAGCCAAGTGTTCTTTAGGAGGGGACTTTCTATATATATGAAAATGCTTTGAGCAGTTTCTGTTTTCTTAATAAAAAGCAGAAGAAAACAACCCAAAATATTGCTTTGAATGAAAGAGATTCTCTATTCACAGGCCCTTATTTGAGTCAAAGTTAGAGGTAGGGGTAGGGGAGAAAACTATCCTCTGTATAGTATAATGGTAAAGACAAAAAACGGTGTCTTCTCATACAAGAAATCTGAACTCTAGCTTTAGTTTTGCATTCTTAGCATGGTCTCCAGAGGAAAGTTACAGAATATGAGCAAAACAGCCTTCTCTTTTTGAATATTGCTTTCCTATTGCACAAGGGAGGAGGCATCAGGAATGTTGGCCACAGTCAGGCATTTTGCTCAAGGGAAAAAAATCTAATTTTTTACACTTTATTAAGTGATTACATCCTTGTTTCCTATGGTAAAATTACATGGTAAACAGCACCTGCAGATTACAGGGATCTCAGCTGGAAACAATTTGTTAACAGTAAGCCATGAGGGATACATCCATTATTGCTAGTGATTCGCCAGATATTATTACAAATATTTTTTACAATATCTAAATCCACAAAATGATGGTACTTTTTAATACATAACATAGAATGAATTTAATTCATTTTTCTATTTCATTGCTAATGTACTTGATTCTACAAGATGATTCATAGGGAATGACCCACAAGCCTTACAAGGGTAGTGGCCAACCTTCTCCATTTTTTGTATACCTAGTGCCTGGCCCTGTATCTGGCTCACAGTAGGCCTCCAATAAATATGTCTGTTAAACAAATTATCAAACTATCTTAGTTCATTTGTTCTGCTGTAACAAAACACCTGAGACTGGGTAATTTATAAAGCACAAAAATTTATTTTCTCACAGTTTTGGATGCTGGTAAGTCCAAGATCAAGGCACCAGCATGTTTGGTTGTCTGGTGAGAATTGCTTTCTCCATCCAATATTGTGCCTTGTCACAGCATCCTCTGAAGAGAAGGAATGCTGTGGCCTCACATAGTGGATGGTGGAAGGGCAAGACAATGGAATGCTGCATGAAGTTTCTTTTATAGGGCTTAATCCCATTCATAAGGGAGGAGCCCTTTTAAAACCATATTATTGGCAACACCTTAAGTTTTGGAGGGGTCACATTCAAACCATATCACAGACTATCACCAATTTACTCCTTAAACCTAGGATTTTATTTGACACTAGTTGGATCTGTTTTGTGGAGATCAACCATTGAGAGGTAAGGACTTAATACATGACTGGCAGTAATGAAATCAAGGGGATCCTAAGAGTGAGAGAGCCTGTAGATCAGTGGTTTTCAAACTTTGGTTTGCATCAGAATTACTAAGCATGAGTACTAAAATGCAGAAAACCAGGCCTCACCCTCCATAAATTTAGATGAAGTAGGCCTGAGGTGAGGCTCTAAATCTGACTTTTCAACTTGTCACTAGGGAATTCTGATACAGGCAGTCCTTGAACCACACTTTAAGAAACTGCTATATTGTTCATTCCTTATCCAGTTTTTTTCCTGTAGACTGAAAACACTAAGTCCTTTTTTTTTCTCCTGGTAAAGCAGGGCTCTTACATAGCTAGTATTTTTCACCTTTTCTATTGTCATTCTTAGAGTTAATCTGTTTATAGAAATTGGTACTTCATCTCTTTAAACAGGAGGCATGTACATACCAGGCTTTCTAAACTCAGCAAATTTCTTTTTTTTTAAGTTTCTCTTTTAATAGCCTTGAAATTAAATAATCTATTTTTCTTACTGCAATCACTGCCATCACCACCATCATCTACCACCAATCAGTAGGGTCTTCAGATAAATTAAAATCATTTATGCTCTGATATATTCAACAAATTCTTCAGGTGATTCTGCTGTATCAAAATATGAGTATCCCAGTACCAATGATTATTGCCCAAATAAGCTTAATGAACATGTCACAGGTATAAAATGAATACAAAACATGGCATTGAACATGTTCTTAAAAGGGTTGTTATAAAGAACTTGTAATTTGCCAGGTGTGGTGGTGCATGCTTGTAATCCCAGCTATGTGAGAGATGGGAGGATCATGCTTCAAGGCCACGGCCTGATCTCAAAAACAAGCCAGGCATTTTGACACATGCCTGTAATCCCAGCTAAGTAACGGAGGCTCTGGGCAAAAAGTGCAAGACCCTGCCTAGCAAGCACAAGGCCCTGAACCTCAGTACTGTCAATATATGAGTAAACAAAGAACCCTTAATTCAACATGCACTGATTGTAAACAAAAGGTCTGAAGAGGGTCATTCAGGGTGTTGTCATTACAAGGGTGATGAACTAGACAGTAGCTTTAAAATATAAACACAAAATGCAAATAATACTGTGTTTCTTTGTAGTACAATGATAGCACTACACAACAGATAAAGTGAGGTTTTGAACTCAGTGACAAGAAGGGAAGCACAGCATGTACTGGTTGTTGAACAGAGTGTGCCAGTTCCTGGGTGCAGGCAAATAAGAACATTCAACACTGATCACAGCATCCCATGGGAGCTATCACTGGAAGGGTGGTGGCGGATGTAGTAACAATTGTTCTAAATACCAAATAAAATTGGGGCCTTCAACAGCTCTGATGTGAGTCCCAGGGTTTGCCATCCTTATAGATATGGTGGAAGATAACTGGAATTATGTAGTAAAGATAAACCTGGAAACATAACATAACCAGCATTTTTCGTCGCATATAGAGCTGAAAGCAGTCAGTAAATCCTGCTTGCAAGGCAATTTGACTGAAAAAAATCACTGTCCAACAATGCAAGTGACTGCAAAGTAGAAAAAAAAGAACAGTATATTTGCTTGGGGAGATTACCATGGTGGGGGATCAGTGTGAAATTGTACTATAGACTAGCTCAATCTTTGGCTTTTCTTACTTTCCATTTTTGGGCTATACACATCACCTAACCTCTTTAAATCATGCCTCATATATCTTAAATTTTTCTTCCCCTTAAGGTAATAAGATCCTCAAAGATAGGTATGTTTTTGGGCTCTAATGGGTGTGGACTTGTCCTCTGAAGAAGGGTGAAGTCTGTTTAAGATGCATATCAAAGGGCAAGGTAAGTTATTATAAACATACTACTAATGCAGAGGGGGGTGGGGATGGACCCCTTCTCCAGCTTTCTCTTTCCTACTCTCAGCTCTGTTCTTAACATGTAGAACAGAGCTGAAAAAACAAAAGGTTACTGAACTGATTCTCATCAATGGACAATATGAGTCATGTTCAGCTTTTGCATGACTTTGAAATCCACGACCATCACAGATGTCACATTTACCTCATTGATTTATTTTATTGTTAGAGTCAGAATCATAATTAATGAGAAATGGCAAGAGAAGACCACCACCACCAAGATTCAGAAAGTCAGCTGGTCTATAAGAATTAAAGCAATGTTTCACTGGTGACATGTTTAGAGATGCAATGACAGAATACCCAAGCATCTTTGGTATGATGAGCTTTATGGCATAATCACAAGCAGAGCAGCATAAGAAATACTCTAAAGGATGCACTAAAGCATAGCTTCAAATAACATGACATAGCTGTGAGCTGCTGGGGGAAACAACATCAGAGCCTAGCTTGGGGTGTGACAATATGGAATTTGTAAAGTCTTTTTGAACAAGGCTTTCAGCTGACCACAAGTTGAACATAGAAATACAGCAAGTGACAGGCTATACAAATAGCAGCTGCAGCTACAAATCAAAATGCAGTTTGTATGTATGCCTTTCTATAGAAAGGACTTTAGGTTGAAGATTTAGTCTTAGCTCTGCTTGAGTGTTGGTGAAATCAGTAGTGACATCTTTGAACAATAGAAAGGGCAGAATATACTCTAGATGTTACTGCTTCTCCTTACTTAATTTGTAGTTCCTCACACTTCTAAAGTAAAGGACACTTGGGCACATAAGGAGAAAAACATGCACTTCTACTTGTAATACCCTCCCAAATCACTAAATACTAGTGAGAGTAGGATCAGCTCATAAATTAGGTGTGCTCTGGATTCAGAAAACATTAACTCAAATACATCCTCTTGATTATGAATTCTTGAAAACATTAACTCAAATACATCCTCTTGATTATGAATTCTTGAAAGGTTCTTGAAATTTTTATAACAGTGTTATAGTTTACCTTTGCAAAGCTGGACTGAGGTAGGCTAGAGTATTATAATGACCAAAATGAGATTGCTTGTGCAATCCATTTAGTTTAAACTAGGATTTTCCCCCTGTCCAATTTTACCATCAATAGCATTGATCACGATATTCAAAATCAAGTATGGAGGAAGTGTAAAAGTGAAGTAACCAGTGAAAAAAGAGTAGCAACCATCAGAAATTGAAGGAGAGGAATAGGTAAGAACCAAAATAAGAAACAGATGACTATTAATTCTGAGAGGGAAAGATGTTCCAAACATTGTAGAAAAATTAAGCAGTGGAGGATTTTACAGAAAGATGACTCATATTCAGTTTGATACTGAAATAAATTGTAGACTGGAGTTCAACTGTTATAATCAGGGCTAAGATGATGAAATAAAGTCTAGAAACAATAGTTCAAACAGACTAATGGGATGGGTGGATGACAAGGAAATTAACATAGACATGTGGCTAGAGGACCATTATTCTAAGACTGGCTCTCAGGAATGTCAGTATGGAAAAATGAATATCATAGAGCCAGGAATGGTGGTATACACCTCTAATTCCAGCACTCAGAGGTTGTGGCAAGAGGATTGCAAGTTTGAGACCTACCTGGGCTACAGAGTGAGTTCCAGGCCACTGTGGATTACATAGGAAGACCTTGGAGGTGTGGAGAGGGAGGGAGGGAAGAGGGGAAGGAGAGAGGGAGGGAGCGAGAGAGAGAGAGAGAATAAAAAGAGGAGGAAGAAGAGAACAAATATGAATCTCAGAGACCCATAGATAAGTTCAAAGGGAAAGAAAGGTTAGGTAGGATAGGATATAAGAGAGTCTAAGATACAATATCTTAAGAGCAGGCAGATCAATCAGTGGTGATAGCATCAGCACATATTCAGCCCAGAAAAAGTGCCTGAAACAAATCTGAAGATTGGGAAAAATAGTAAATGGCCTGGGACACAAGTTCAAAATTTTAAATATATAAAATCAGAATGACCAAGGGCGTAAAATGATTAGCAAGAAAATTTTGAGGCTAGGAAGACCATTTCACTGTGAGATTAGAAAAACCCAAAGTTGCAATGCTGTCCTCAGTTAACTTGGCATTTTTAGTGCCTCTTGTGTGCAAGAGTGGCCAGGGAATCCCTTGAGGTAAAAACAAAACCAAAAAACAAACAAACAAACAAAACCAAAAAAAACTGGCTCTGTGACATAATGGCTCACCAATACTCTTTCAGTAAAGCTGAGAGGAAAAAAAATTTCATATGGCTGTTGATTAGAATCCAGTACTAGAGAGTATTTATGGAAACTGTTTTTTAGGAGAATTCCTGACTCTCACTGTCTCAACAGGGCTACACATTCAAAGGGAAATTACAATAAAATATAAGCAAATGAAATGAAGTATAGCAAAATAATCTGTTCATTAGAGTCAATTTTATACATATCCATTGTTTGATAGTGTTAAGGACTAAATCCGCCTCTCTGTGGAACAAGAGAAAATTTCATTGCTGTCTACTAATCTCTTTCACAAAACTTTAACCCTAATGAATCCTTTAACTTCTATTAATGGGCAAACAATGTAGATTTGTCCAGTTTGTAGCTAAATTACTCTTAATTAAAAATATTTTAAAAAAATTTACAGAAAGCTCATGAGCTTTAAAATTTAACAAGAACATAGATAACATCTGGATCAAGGTGGCTAATTGACCAAAACATTTTAGCTCTTCTCTCTCCCAGGACCCTGTTAAAAGGACATTAAAAAATAAAAAAGATACAATAAGGAGAATGGTAGAGGAAATCAGAAGAAAAGAGATTGCAATTCATTTGTGAAAGACAGAAAATGGACAGGATACTTGACTGATAAGGATAGGCAGAGAAAGTGACAGAGGGGGTTTACAGATTTAGGAGGATGATGGTCTGCCTTGCAGGAAACAGAGAAGCTTGAAAAACTGTAAATGCCAAATAAGGGAGAGGGTGAGAATGAAATGTGAGAAATTCACTGAAAATCTGTATACTGAATAGGTACCTCCCTTCCCTGTGTATAGAACCCCTAGTATTCAGGCATTTATTCCCAAAGGAGAAAAATCAGAAAGTTTTTCTTTAAAGAGATTGAATAAATTGTATAAGAAGAATTGAGGTATGGGCCCTAGAGCAAAGACATCTGCATTCTGGAACCCCCTGCCATAATGACTCTATGTATATGGGAGGGGGCATATGGATTTGTAGGCCTTATATTTGGGGCAGACAGCTATTTCCCTCAACAAATAGATACCTTATGAGATTTCAGAAAAATCAAAGGTAGAAGGTCCTAAAAACATACAGAGAGGAAAAACATCAATAGTCAAAGGAGAAAGAGTTGGAATGGATTAGTCATTTTATCAGCAACACTGGTTGTTGGTGAAACCAATGGAGAAATACCTTCAAGTTCTAAGGGAAAATTATCTTGAACCTATAACTTTATTCCTAACCAACTATCAGTTGACCTGATAGCAAAAGAAAGACATTTTTGGATTGCAAAGACTCAAAATTCACTTCTTACACCCCACCCCTGCAAAGTTACTTAAGGATGTATTGCAGCAAAATGATAGAGTAAACAAAGATTGACATACAGTCTCGAAATGGTGGGCCTAAACCCAGAGACTAATAAAAGTGAATCTAAGGATGATAGCTACACAGCAACCCTAAAGAACATTAAATCTAAACGGAAAGAAAGAGGGCTCTAAAAGGAAGGCATCCAAGAAAAAGAGGGTGAGAAGAGTTCACAATTTTATCCACCTTTAAGAAAGTAGAGAAACTTATGGATATCACAATGAAAAAAATGGTTATCAGAAAATTCTGAAAAATAAAAGTAATACAAATTAAGAAATGTAATACTATCATAACACTTGACAGAAGAAAATTCTAAAACAGCAATAGTATAAACCTGTATACTGATTTTTCAACTTACAGAATTAACCAATATATAAAAGCATAGGTTACTTAATTGTAGAGATAAATTATAGATGTAGAACCAAACATGTTATCCTTCTTGGCAATGTAAAAAGCAAAAGTACAAATGAAAAGAGTTGGTAGGCTGAAGGGGTGAAAGATAAAAAGAAGAGCAGGGAACTAATGGCCTCCTCAGAGTTAAGAGATACTGTCTATAGTTTATGGAGCAAGAAAGAAAGGTTTAAGTACATTCCTCAAATAAAGGAACTAAAAACACATTAACTACACAAGAGGGAGTATGGGATAGAGCCTTTTTTTTTTTATCACATCACAAAGTTAATAAACTCTAAAATAAACAAATCAAGAAATAGCAGACTATACAGGAGCAATTGCCAGAATAAGGAAACAGAAACAGTTACCAGAGTTAAGGGCAATAATCTCAGAGGATTAGGACAGGGAGGGTTGGAACAGTGAAACATTGCTTATAGTATAAGCTTTTATGTACACAGTTCATATTTTTAAAACCACATGCATGTATTACTTTATGAGATATAAAAATAATCATATGGCTATTTCAAAATCAACCAGGAACCTTGAAACAGAAATCTAAATTCAAACCAGCCTCTCAGAACCTTCATCTAAAGAATAGTGCTGGCAAGGGGCCATCTAAGCACACAGCTCCTGTCTCAATTATTATCTAACCTGCTTCTTTCCCTCTACCTGTGCCTCGTCTATGCCCTTTTCCTTATAATCACTGAAACTTAACACAACTATGAATCAAGTTATGACCAGCCACAGAGATTACTTTATGTACTTATATATGTACACAATAATCTGCACATATTTAAATGCAGAACTTGTTAAATTTTGACACATGTATGTAAACCTGTAAAAGTATCACCACAATCAAAACAATGAAGATACCCATCACTTCCAAAAGTTTCCTTATGCTCCTTTATAATCCCTAGGACTGAGCCAGGTCTCTCATGCCCTCTGCATTCCCAAGCAACCATTAATATGCTTTCTGTTACTATACATGAGTTTTCATTTTCCAGATTTTATTTAAGTAGAATCACACAATATGTACTATTGTTCTTATCCGCCTTCTTTTATTTAGCATAATTTTTTTGAGATTCATCCATGTAACAAGTGTCAGTAGTTCATTCTTTTTTTTTTTTTTGTGAGATTGGGGTTTGAACTCAGGGGTTTGTACTTGCAAAGTAAGTGTTCTACTGCTTAAACCACACCTCCAGTCCATTTTGCTCTGGTTATTTTAGAAATGGAGTCTCATGAACTATTTGCCTGGGTTGGTCTTGAACAGCTATCCTCCTAATCTGAGCTTTCCAAGTAGCTAGTATTACAGGTGTGAGCCATGAGTACCCAGATCAATCCTTTTTGTGGATAAGCAGTATTCTATTATATGTATATAAGAGTTTGTATATTTATTTACCTATTGATGGACATAATAGGTTGTTTCCAGTTTTTAGTTACTACAAATAAAACTGTTATAGACACTGGAGTACAAGTCTGGGTGGATGTACTCTTTTGTTTCTCTTAGGAAATATCTAGAAGCAGAACTGTTGGGTAACACACACTATGTAATAAGTGAACATGCTAGGAATCTCTCTGTATAGTTATCTTTATCTCAAGCTAGCAAAAATGCTATGTCTTTCTTATTATCTCTTATGTTTTCTCTGCAAAAAAATTGCAGGAGAGGGCAGAACAGGTCCTGCCTGGAAGCGAGGGGGTGGGGGAAGGGGGAGTGGGAAGCAGAGGGGAGAGGTGGCCCAAACAATGCATGTATATATGAATAAATGAATAAACATTAAAAAAAGAAACTGCCAAGGCTGGTGGAGTTGCTCAAGTGGTAGCGAGCCTGCCTAGCAAGCCTGAGAGGCACTGAGTTCAAACCCTAGTACTGCCAATAAATAAACAAACAAGAAACTGCCCAACTGTTTTCTAAAGTGGCCATACTTTACATTCTCACCAGCAGTATATGAGAATTTCAGTGCCTCACATCCTTACCAAAACCTGATATGGTCAGTCTTTTTAAGTTTAGTCAGTCTAATAGGTATATGGTTATCTCTCATTGTGTTTTTAATTTTCATTTCCCTAATGACTAATCATGTTGAGAAGTACCTCTTCAAATCTTTCATTCATTTTAAAAATATTTATTTATTATTGAGGTTTGTAGGGTTCATTAAATAGTCTTGCTGTAAAGTCCTGCATCAAATGTGCAATTTGCAATTTTTTCTTCTTTTTGATGGCACTAGGGGTTGAACTCAGGGTTTCATGCTTGCTAAGTAGGCGCTTTACCATTTGAGCCATGCCTCCAGCCAAATGTAAAAGCTTTGAAGAAGAATGTTTGGTATGATCCAGACAGATCAGTGTGGTTTGGATTAGAGTAAGCAAAAGATAGAGTGAAGATGAGGTTGACAGTAAAATCCAATCTAGAGCCTTGTGGGCAAAAGTAAGGGGTCTAGCTTTTTATTCTACATGAGATGGGGATGACAGGTGTGTTCCACCATGACCAGCTTTTTTTTGCTGAGATGGGATCTCACAAACTTTTTTGCTCAGGCTGTCCTGGATCTGTGATTCTCCAGATATCAGGCTCCTGAATAGCTAGGATTATAGGCATGAGCCACTGTGCCCAGCTACAAATATTTTCTTTTAATCTGTATCTTATCTTTTAATTTTCTTAACAGTTTATTGTGAAGAGTAGACTTTTTACTTTTAAAGTTGAATTCATTAAATTTTCTTTCATGGATCAACTTTGCCTTACAGTTTTAGTTTTATGGTTAGGCCTATGATCTATTTTGGGTCAATTTTTGTATACAGCACATCATGTATTAATCAAGGTTTTAAAAATAAGTTCAAATGTTTCAGCATGATTTTTATTAAAAAGATTATGCTTTCTCTACTGAATTGCTTATACTTTTGTTGAGGATCAATTGATCACATGTATAGGTATATTCCTTGGCTCACTGCTCTCCTTGATTTACTATCAATTTTTATGGAAACATTATGTCTTGATTACTGTAGCTTTGTAATAAGCATAAGCCAATGGCTCATGCCTGTAATTCTAGCTACTTGGGAGTCTGACATCAGGAGAATCATGGTTTGAGTCTAGTCTGGACAAATAGTTCTCGAGATTCCATCTTTAAAACAACCAGAACAAAATGGACTGGAGGTGTGGCTTAAGCAGTACAGTGCCTGCTTTGCAAGTGCAAAGCCCCAGGTTCAATTCCAAGTCCCACCAAAATCATAAGCATAAATTGGGTAGCATAACTTTGTTCTTTTTCTTCCAAAGTTGTTTTGGATATTCTAGGTCATTTGTCTTTCCACACAAATTTTTAGAATCAAACTTATCAATGTTTACAAAAGAAAATAGAATTATAAAGAATCTATACATCAAATTTGGGAAAACTGACATCTTAACAATATTACATATTTTGATGCTACTAAGAATGGAATTGTTTAAAAATTACAATTTATGACTGTTTCTTGCTAGTATATAGCAATATAATTGGCTCTTAAACAGTGATTTTATATTGTGTGTTCTAGTTCTCATAGTTGTTTTGTAGATTTCTTACAACTTTTATAAGATAATCATGTCTTCATATGAAGACAGTTTTATTTCCTTTCAAAACTGGTAGCCTCCTATTTTGTTTTCATTATTTCCCAGACTAGAACTTCTATCACAATTGGCTAAAAGTCATGAGAGTAGACATCCTTGCCTTGTTCCTGATTTTTGAGGGAAAGGATTCTATTTTTTATCATAAAGCATAGGACTTCAGTAGATGTCATTAATCAGATTGACGAAACTACCTATGCTACTAATTGAGAAGTTTTTCTTTTAATCATGAATTGGTGCTGGATTTTGTTAAACAATCAGTCTACATGAATTGATATGCACATGAGTTTTCTTCCTGATCCTTTTGGTAGAGTGAATTACATTGATTTTCCTCCATTTAAAAAATAGTGCTTAAGTGACATACAAACTGAAAACAAGCCAGTGAACACCTAGTTCTATATTCAAAGGCCTGAATTAGAACATTAGGAAAAGAGCTCAGAACCCCGTTGAGGAATGATTGATGAATGGATATTTTCCTGTCTGTCCATCCACTTATACATTATTTGCTAGGTTTTTATCAAATACTGTGCAAGATACCAGAAATCTAAAGAACGTATTCCTCTGAGGCTCACAATCTATCTAGTAAGGAGATAAACAACTAATGACACCAAAGGAACAATTATTCTATTAAGATCATGGAGGAAATTTAATGGCGCCACAGTGGAGGGACTTTTTTTATGTTTGGGGTAGGGAGTTCTGGGAGGATGACTTTTGAGCAGGTTTTAAGAGGTAAGTGGGAGATTTCTGTGCAGAGGTGGGAGAGACGTAAGTTAGGGTAATGCTTTTTAAGTTTCTCCACATGTCCCAGTACTCCTCCCCAATCACCATGGCAGGAGGTGGAGACAGTCTTAAGTCTTAGAATGTTTTTGAAGCCTTCCATTTCAGAGGAATTTTGTTATATATTTACTTAAATGAAGTGTTTTCCTTTAACCCTGAGTAAAATCTATGCTCCAGGAAGATGCATGCTGGAACCTTACACACTACAGTCAGTCTGTGAAGCAAAACTTTGTGTGAAGGAATGGAGGGTCACTAGTAAACAATCCGCAACTAAGAGTAGCTTCTTGGGGTAGTTGTCTAACTTCAGAATCATGTCAATCAGGCATTAGGCATGCAATTAGAAATATTCTGGCTTCAAAGCTTGTATGCTTGCCTAAGGACCTAAATTATCATTTGCTAACTCGTTGATTACCCCAGCTCCATGATGAGCCAAGTTCTACCTAGCCCTGCCAAAAAATAGCAAGAATGTTTTTAATAGCTTTAAAACGAGTTTTCAAATTTCTTTGGCAAATCAAGTAAGCTGCACAATATCTTGCTGGGGTCTTGAATTGACATTGAACTAGGACCATGCAGAGCCAACTTCTAAGCAATAAATAATTGTGTGTACTGAAAACGTTGGGCACTTGCCAGTCACAATTTTAATTCTGACTTGTACTAATGATTACTGTTGAAATAGTAATCAGACCTTATCTCTTATCAGCTGGTACCTAGTCTTGTGGAAAGTGCTGCCATATCCCGCCAGAGAATTGATTAGAAGTGTTTTGCATTGTTCCTTGCCAATAAAGGTCAAATTCTGTTACAACAAATACCTTTAATACACAATGGAAACTTTTATGGAATGAAGAAATGCCTTAGTTTAATGTGGTAGCACATTTATTTCTAGTAACCGTCAATGTAATAGAGTTCAAGGCAACCAAAAGATTCAAATCACCAAGCTTTTGTTTTTGTTTTGGTTTGGTTTTTGGGGGGTAAAGGATATTAGGCTTAACAGAACTTTTATAAGAATTTCTACTTTACTTGTTTTTTAAGTATTTAAAAATTTAACCTATACCTGCTTTAACAAATGTTAAACATTTCACGCTGTCCCTTTTTCTTATGGAGACCTGCTTCCTAAGGAAGAACCCCTGGTTTATAATTATCTGCTATGTATGTGTGCCGACCAAAAAGACTTTATCAAATTTTACTTTTTGTAGTCTGTATAATAAGAACAGTAGTTTTTGTTTCCAAAAAGAATAAAAATATGATAAGCTTTCTCTTCATTTTAAAAATCACTGCCTCAGTGTGTATAGGTACTCTACTTGTTACCACCACATTTTATTTCTGCCCCTCCATAGAGATTTAGTACTTACCTGAATACATAAATTTACTCAAAATTCTAAATCCACCCACCCACAGTAACGCAAAAATAGTGCATTTCCATAAATCCTCAAGTATCAAGTGATAAACTACATGCAAAAATGACTATGCAATGCAATAGGAACACAAATATCAGTAAGATGTGGGCCTTGCTCTCTATATAGTCACAGTTCAGTCTGATGTTTCTTGACCAGGAGCAAGTATCATATTACTGATAAATTGACATGGGCATTGCTAAGACTACCTCTTAGAGTGACATCTGCTAGACAGAGATGGAAGTGCAGCAAAATGCTAGGCAGAGGGAACGGCATATTCAAAGCATGCCACTTTACATTTCCTCATCTATAAGATAATAATAATAATAACCTCATGGAGTTATAGTGAGAATATGTATAAAAAGTGCCCGATGCTTGTGTATGTATCAATCAATTTTAGTTGTATTAGTCCCCATTAACATTTAAAATAATTTGATTTAAACAATGTTTCACCTAGTGTGACCCTGAAAAAAATGGGTTAAGAAACAAGGGCTGGCAGAGTGGCTCAAGTGGTAAGAGTGCCTGCTTAGCAAGCATGAAGCCCTGAGTTCAAACCCCACTACAACCTTAAAAAAAAGAGGAAAAAGGGGGCTGGGATGGTAGCTCGGTGGTACAGTGCTTGCCTAGCATGCACGAGGCCCTGGGTTTGATCCCAGCACCAAAAAAAGAAAAGACAAAAAAAAAAAAGAGGAAAAAAGGTAAGAAACACTAGGGAAGGGAGAAAGGGAAGTTTGTAGCTTGGGAGAGACAGAGACAACATGGTAGCATGGAGAATACTCAGAGAGAGGACTCAAGTTAGTGTGAAAAGGAAATCAAGGCAATCAAAGTCAGCATGGATCAGGGCTGGAGGTTTCACTCAGCGGTAGATGGCTTGCCTAGCATGCTTGAGTCCCTGCTTTCCATCCCTAGTACCATGGCAGGGGATCAAATGTCATTAATAGTCTTGGAAAAGGAGTTAAAGTCATTGAAGAAATCATGCTGCATATATATTGAGTACATTTTAGTCTTCTACACTGCTGTTTCCATGTTTCCATGTTCAAGCGATGAGGAAAAAAAGTGGGGTGTGTGAATGTGTGTGAATGCATGTGCATAGGGTGTGATGGTAACAAGGGAGGGGAGATGAAAGTGAGTTTGAATACATCCAGAAAAAACAATGACCTTATAGGCATCCTACTCACTAATAAAACTACTTCCACTTTTTGCACACCAATGACATAGGATCGATTCTCTGCCACCAGTGACTTAGCATTCACTTTAACAGGTAATTTCTTTGCCTAAGTTGTAGCTAATTAACACAGAAGCACAAAATCCACACATTTATAAAAAGGCAGGAGCTTGAATTTTAAACACTTTTTTCCAATGTAAATAAGGTCTAACACTTTATAAGCAGTTGCTCCTTCTATTCCAATCTAGGAAGAATTAGTCAGTAAAACTAAAACTATTATTTAAAACTTTGACTTTAACCAGTCAAAAGTGGGCAAGGTTGTCATAGTGAAATACAAATAAAGACAATGAGGTACTACTACACAATCACCAGAAAGGCTAAAAACAAATCTAACAATACTAGTTGTTGGCAAAGATGAATAGCAATAGAGACCCTCATTCATTGTTTGTGAGAATGCAAAAATACTAAGTCACTTTGGAAAGAAAAAACTAAGCAAACTGTCATACAACTGTATTTGTTGGTATTTATCCAACTGACTTATATCCACATAAAAGTCTGAGTAAAAAATGTTTGTAGTAGCTTTGTTCATAATGACCCCAAACTAGAAGCAATCAAGATATCATTTAATAGGTGAATGGGAAAACAAACTGTGGCAAATCCATATAATGGAATGCTATTCTGTGAGGAAAACAGGATTGTGTTATCAAGTCACAAAAACACGACTGAACTCCGAATGCATATTGATACATAACGGAAGCCAGTTGAAAAGTTTATATATTGTATTATTCCATGTATGTGACAGTTTGGATGGAGCGGGTCTGTAGAGATGGTAAATAGATTTTAAACAGTGGTTACCAGAGGTTTGAGGAAGAAAAGGAGGGATGAATAGATGGTGTATGGAGCATTTTTATGGTGGTGAAACGATTCTGTATGATGTTGTAAGGGTAGATACGTGACATTTTTCAAACCACATAGACTAGCACAGCACAGAGTGAATCAATGTATGCAAAATTTAAAAAAATCATTTAGAAAGTCATCATGGGATCGATCTCAGGATGGGATGCAGAATTTGACAAAAGAATCTAATTATATATACATATATATTATATATATGTATGTATGTACTTCAATTCACTGAAGTAGGTGGGAGGAAAAGGGCTTAAGAAACTAAGCTCCAAGTAACTGTGGCAGTGAGTTGAATTTGTAAGGCTAAAGATAAAGGAAACTCTAGATAAGTATGTATGCTATATGATAAAGTTCCCACAGATGTATGAGTTAATTTAAAAAACACTATACATATGTATTGGAATGGAATAGATCAAGTAGGTAGATGGTAGATGACAATAGGTGTTATGGGCAAATAGGAAAGAAGGCTAGGATGATCCATATGGTAACAGATTAGAGTTGGAGACGTTAGTATGAACTCATATTTAGCTTAGCACATATCCAGGTGGTTATATACAGAAACGTTTATAGATATGCGTCTATGTATATGGGCCAGGATACAAACATACTATTTTCTTCTATCAGCTCAGAAGGCCTAGAAGTAATGACACCCAGTAACAACCAGCAAACCTAGCACTCAGACTTGTTTTCTAATACTATTTGCTAATAAAACAAACCAGGGATTCTTGGAAAACTGGTTGATGATAGGACTGACTGGGGCAGGAAATGTACATATGAGCCTTTGGTGTCTTATAATGCCATAAAGAAGTGTTCAATAAGCCTACAGGGATGGGGCAAAAGAGTCAACTGAAAGACCTCCTAATGGCCAAAGCAGGACCAATTTGAACAACAAAATAAAGCAGTACTGGATTATAACCCAAAGTATAAAACATCCATTTGTATATACTTATATAAATTATTAAGTAAATATATAAAGAAATGAGTAAGAACAGTCAAGTCAACCATGCAGAAAAATTCCAAATAATTTATGTAAATTAAGTTCACACTCCTTAAGTGCAGGCAGCATGTCATGTTTTCATTACAAATAATATAGCGTGAAAAGGATGAGATTAATAAATTTACAGAAGAAATATAAGAAACTGTACCTTGGCCCCATGAACAAGGTTAATACTGATGATAAGTCATTTGATAGTTTGTACCTTTGATATGATATATTTAGAAGGGCATTTTATCTCTGTAGTCTTACTTCCAAAAGCCTATAGCCCCAGTATAATCATGAGAGAAACATCAGATAAATCCCAATTGAGGGATGTGCTACAAAATACCTGAGTAGGACTCTGCAAAACTGTTAAGGTCATTGACAACGAGGAAAATCTGAGAAACTGCTATAGTCAAAAGAAAACTAGGAGATCTGATGACTAAATGTACTATATAGCATCCTGGATGGAGCCTGGGTACAGGAAAAGAATGTTAGGTAAAAATCTAAGGAAGTGTGAATAGAGTAGGAGTTTTGGTTAATAATAATGTATCATTATTAGTCCCTTTGGTGTGATAAATGTGCCATACTAATATAATTGGGGACATCAGGGATGGAACATATGGGATCTCTGTAGCATTGCCACAATTTTTTTTATAAATCTAAAAGTAAAATACTCTAAAATAAAAAAATGAGGACTGGGCATCAGTGGTAGAACACTTGCCTGTCATGTGTGAAGCCTGGTTTTTTTTTTTTAAAAAAAAAACCAAAACGAATAAAAATTTGCATCAAGATATTATTTACCCACCAGAAATGTTGACAAGGAAGTATAAAATAAAAAATAAAACCAGAAGAACTTGTCACTGCAATGGTGAAGGAAAGAAATACAACTCTCAAACAGTACTTTTACAAGGGATCATCCCATGAAGATTCCCACACAAAGGAAAAGAAGGAGAAAAGTATGCATACAAAAAAGCTGCTTTTATTGCAGTGACATGCAAAATCTTATCTGGCAAGGTTAAATAGCAATGCTCTGGAATGTCATGATAGCACAATAGGAATTAGCCAAATAACTTAGCCTGAAGTTACCCACAGACTAATTTGTTTTCTGAAGAACCACATTCCAAAGTTTACACAAATCAAGAAGCTTACAAAGGTTTATTTTAAGCATCTTCTTTCTTTAAATAATGCTAAAATTGAACTTTTCCCTACATATTATGGGAGATTACAAATACAAACACTATGACTTCTGATTTATTTACAACCCCAAGCAGAACCTAAAGTTTTCTCACTTCTTGATTTGATACCTTATTCTGATGCTTTACAATTAATTTCACAATAAATCCAAAAGGAAGAGCTTTTCTATGGCTACTATTGGAGTTAAACTTTGAAAGACTCACCAGTGGTAATAAAGGCAAAATTATGTAGACCTGTGCACTAGGCTGAACTTGAACTATACCATAATAATGTTAATCTGGATGAGACTAGGGTTATAAGTGTCTTCCAGTATCTCCTTGAGAAACAAGTTGGCAGTATCATGGTTCTGAGTTTCCTTGAAATATTTATTCTGTTACTCCTTTGGGTAATTATAGCTTATTAGGCCTAGTTATATTCTCATGTTGCATAGTAAATTGTTCTCCTCTCTCCTTGGTGTTTACACCCTTCAGACAGTTGTGTCCCCACCCCCTTCCCCCTTAGTCATCAGTTAGCTAAATTGTATAGACAAAATTATTTTAATCTTCGCTCATAAATCAATCCCTCTGGCCCCTTAATCATTTTGTTACTCTTCTCTGAACTCCCTCCAATTAATCTATATCTTTTTGGTTAATGAGTTTGGAGAAGCTGAATAGCCCAGGTGTGATCCTAGTTATGTTTGCTATCTATGTGTTTATAAATGCACCCAATGATGGTTTGTAGTGGGGACAAAAATATAATAAATTAGCAGTGGCCTTGCTGCCCCATTTTGTAGGACTCCAAATGGCTAATTTATCTATCAGCTATGGGTTTTCATCACCAATGGCCATTTCTCAAATTCCAATTCCTGTTAGACTACAAAATCTGTTATAGTTCCTGCTGTTACACAGTCACATACACTTCCAGTATTTTTCAAAAATAAATTTACTTAGATTGAATCCAACCAGTTGCTTTAAAAAGAACCCTAAATTAATTCTTCCAGAGACTTTTTTCAACTTAGTCTGTGTGTACAGATACCACCAGAGTTGACTGCCTTCACAAGAGAAATTAAGATGGAGTTTAGAAATGGTTTTGAAAAAACTGAAAAGAAATTAACTCACTTGACCACTAAAGGAGTGATGGTTCTCTTTGGAGGAAATATGTAAAACATTTCTGAAAGAACTACTACTTCACAGTAAGGCAGATTATTTTAGAATAATGATTTTTGGAGAGAGATTTAGTTACCTTTCACTTTCAATAGGAATCCAGTTTCCTTTGGCAGAAAGTAAGTCTACTCTTGATTTTGGGAAATATGTCATTTGGGGTATAATTAATCCCCACAACTAGTTATCATTAATTCTTTTTCATTCCCTTTCTGCTAACATTCCTTTGCTTTTATCAATGTATTTACACCCATAAGAAGGTATACATTAGTTAACAAATAGTTATTAAGCATCTACATTATGGAGAATTTGTAAATTACCAGATAATATAGAATAAAATACGTTTGAAAGGGAACCTCAAAATATACTTCATGTTCACATAGGGGTTTGTGGTCTTTTAGTCACAGTAAAACATAAGACATATGAAAATCTGCAACTGATTTAAAACATATTAAAATACTATTATTAAAACATTGAACCAGGCATGGTACTTGACACCTATAATCTCAGCACTTTGGAGGCAGAAGATTAGGAGTTTGAGGCCAGTCTGGGCTACATATTGAGACCGTGTCTCAAAATACCAAATAAGTAAATAAGTAAGTAAATAAATAGTGGCAGGGAACTTAGAATAAAGGATAACTAGAATAAAATGGAGTTAATCTGGGATGACTTGATGGAGAAGATAAAAAGTGAAATTAGTTAATTTTCCTCCTCTGGCACATTACTTCTGATGAAGAAATGGGTTCAAATAACAGTCAATAAAGGAAAGTTTGAGGTTTATCTGTGGGTTCTATTAATCCATGTTATTCCTTTACCCATTAAAACAAACACTAGGAGTTTGGAATTCCTTAACTTACTGTGGTTCTGAAATATTCTTAGTTTTGAGTTTGAATGCCTTATTCTATGAGATCAAATATGTTAATAGAAACATAATTCAGTTATGCCTCAGAGAGAGGCAGCACATTTTCTATAAGTAGAAATCATGCAGTTTGATTTGGAGGATTCTTTGAAAAGGTAAGGATGTGGTCAACAGGAAACCAATGGATGCAATTTGTGTTTTCTAGAAGTAGGCTTTTTTTTTCAAGGTCACACACCAAAGATTGCTTAAAAATATAAGTGAATTAATGAAGTTTTGAGAACAAGAGAATAATTTTAAGGCTAACAAAGAAGACTGCTCTAGATCAAAAAGTGTAAATGACCCCAGTACTGCAAAAAAAAAAAAAAAAGATGAGTATTCCCCATATCTGTGCTGATAATGGTGACTATCATCTATTGCGTTTCAACTTTGCATCAGACACCATATTAGGTTCTCAAACTTCTCAATAAAAGTACCCATAAAAGCATAACAGACTAATGTTACTAATGTCAGGGTGTATATATCAAATTAAGAAATTTCTTTGGTTTATCTTAAAAATTCACATGAGCTGGGCGCCAGGGGCGCATGCCTGTGTGAGGCAGAGATCAGGAGGATCATGGTCAGAGGCCAGGCTAGGCAAATGTTCTTGAGACCCTATCTCAAAAATACCCAATAAAAAAGGGCCAGCAGAGTAGCTCAAGTTGTAGAGCATCTGGCTAGTAAGTATGAGGTCCTGAGTTCAAACCCCAGTGCTGCTCTCCCTTTCAAAAAAGTCTACCACACGTGAACTTTGCATTTTACATAAGAAGCATGTTTTACTTCAGAAATAATATTCTAAATCATTTATCATTCATAAACAAAGGCATACAAGGAAAATGGCTCGTGTTTTATGGTGGCCTCCTTATAATCTCAGGCTTTCATATCTGATTTCATTTAATTCTCATATCAGTATTCTGAAGTAGTTATTACTTACATTTTATAGATGTGGAAACTGGGACCCAGAAAGAGTACCAAGCCAATGTGTATTAGAGCTCAAAGTCTGTACTTAATGGTATGTATCAGTATTGAGACCAAAGAATTCACTAAGTGGAAAAGAAGTTGAAGACAATCATGACCAACAACTTCATTTCTCTGGTAAGAAAACAAGCCAGGGAGAAGTAATAACAAGGAGGCCACACAGTTAGCAGCAGATGTGGGATCCAAATGTAGTAAGTGTTAATTTGGAGCATCCCCTCTGCCCTGCTCTACAGTAGAAAGGTTAGGTACTGCTATTCTGAGCTCCCACACTTCCCCTTCTATCCACACTATTTTCTCATTTTATTATTGCTTGTTTAGTTGTGTGATTTTGCTACTAGACCATAAAAGCTCTAGGAGAGTAAGGACAATGTCTGTTTTGCTCATTATTATACCTTCAGCACCCAGCATTCAGAAAATAGGTTTTGCATACACGTGCACCTGTTGTGATGCTTTTTAAATTTACTATACCATACAATCTATCTTAACATTTTTACTCGTGACCTGGAAGAACATGGGCTTAATAATATTGCAGATAACTCTGTTTTCTCCATATACAACAAGAGGGAAACTCTACAAAAGAAATACCTAATGATACTTATGGGAGAATAAAAAAGGTAAACTTTCCTATGAGGGTGAATGAGGTAACATATTTAGGAAGAGGCTACTTTGAATTATTTAAGATTAAAATTGTGTAGCTTCTACTTTTCTTTGGTAGTGCTAGGGGTTGAACTCAGGGCCTTGTGCTTGCTAGGCAGACATTCTTCCACCCCTAGTCTCTCAACTTCTACTTTATTTTGACATTACTGGGGTTTGAACTCAGGACCTTACACTTGCTAAATAGGCACTCTGCTACTTGAGCTACTCCACCAGCACTGTTTTGCATTGGGTTTTTTGAGATAGGGTGTTGTGAACCATTTGCCAGGACTGGCTTCGAACTACAATCCTCCTGGTCTCTGCTTCTGAAGTAGCTAGGATCATAGGTGTGAGCCACTGGTGCCTGACTTCTCAACTTCTACTTTTAACTCATAAATATCTAAGAGCCCCATAAACTATTTTATGAAAATGTTGCCAGGTGATCATTTACAAAGGTCATTGGAAAGAAAGGCAAGTGATAATTTTCTCCTCTTATGAAATGAAACCTAGTGCTGAAAAATAGTGGAAACCTGAAAATGAGCAGGAAGTTGGAAAATGTTTAGTGGACATCTTTATCTACTTAAGGTGATGGGAGGAATAAGTATTATATGAGGAGAGACAAGAGAGTCAGGTCTAGGTAATATGAAAGAGTTGCTTTAGATTAAAAGTCACAAAACTTAGATTTAAGCTGCAATTCTATCACTTTCTAGCCATGTGATATTAGGGAGGTCACTTATCCTTTCTGGGTATTCTCTTCTACAATGTGTGAGTAGATACATTCGAGGATGGCTCTATTAGTGGTCATGGCCATGTAAGCTCCTATCAGACCAACCCTCTTGCAGATAAAAACTTTATACTCTGGGTAAAACAAACAAAAAAAACCTACCTGAAGTTACTGTTTCAAAAGCAGTCAGATGGAAGACATGGGAGGGAAGTGATATTTAAAAGGGAAACTGGGTGAATTTCCCATTTTAAAAAAGTGGCTTTAAGTACCACATGAGATGTCTAGAACTCAGAAATCTGCATTTTCTAGCTTGAATGGTCATTTGAAAGTGGGGGGGGGGGAATTCTGGAAGGGGAGAATCAGAGGATGACCCCAAATTCTTCATATACATTCTATCTAAATCTGACTTCTGAATTGTGTCTGAGCAGTACAGACTACAAGCAGCCCATCTATACATAAAAGTACCAAATTTATATTTGAACTGTCTCTCACTACACAGGAGATAGAGTTTACAATTCTATTGCACCTAAGTTAAGTGCTTTCTTTTAACAGAAAAAAGAACTATTTGGAGGAACGTAACAGAATTCAGAGCACTTATTATTTTTTTTCCAGTTTATCTTATGGGATTTATTTACTTATTTATTTATTTTTGGTCAGACTACTACATTCTTCTTTTTTTTTTTATTATTAATATGTGCATACAAGGCTTGGTTCATTTCTCCCCCCTGCCCCCACCCCCTCCCTTACCACCCACTCCACCCCCTCCCTCTCCCCTCCACCCCCTCAATACCCAGCAGAAACTATTTCGCCCTTATCTCTAATTTTGTTGTAGAGAGAGTATAAGCAATAACAGGAAGGGACAAGGGTTTTTGCTGGCTGAGATAAGGATAGCTATACAGGGTATTGACTCACATTGATTTCCTGTGCGTGGGTGTTACCTTCTAGGTTAATTCTTTTTGATCTAACCTTTTCTCTAGTACCTGTTCCCCTTTTCCTATTGGCCTCAGTTGCTTTAAGGTATCTGCTTTAGTTTCTCTGCGTTAAGAGCAACAAATGCTAGCTAGTTTTTTGGGTGTCTTACCTATCCTCACCCCTCCCTTGAGTGCTCTCGCTTTTATCATGTGTCAGAGCACTTATAACATAATTTTTATAGTATCCAGTATATAATCTATAGTATTTCGTATACGTTCTTTTATAGTATCTAGTACACAACCCAGAAAAGGCTTTTTCCATACTTAATGTATGATAAAGCTGGAAAATGTAACCCATTTTCAAGAGATAAGACAATCAACAGAGACCAGCTCTGAAATGATACAGACAATATTTTAAGGCAGCTATTGTAACTCAGGGATCTAAAGGGCAATATACCTGCCATGAATAAAAAGATAGGAAATCTCAACAAGGAAACAGTAATTATAAAGAACCAACTGAAAATTTAAAAGCAGAAGAATGCAACACCTGAAATAAAAATTAAGTCAATAGACTTAACAGCAGAAAGGAAAAGACAAGTTAAAATTAAGTCAATAGACTTAACAGCAGAAAGGAAAAGACAAGGGCTGAGGTTTAGTATGGAAAAAAAGAAAGAAAAAGAAAGGGAAAGACAAATAGTGAACATCATAGATCCATAAAAATTGTGAAATCTGGACAGCAAAGAAAAAAAAAAGATTGGAAAAAATTTAGTCGAACCTCAGAGACCCATGAGATGACAGCAAAAGGTCTATCATATATGTAATTAGAATCTTAGGAGAGGTAAAACAAAATGGTACAGAAAAATACTTGAAGAAATGGTTAATATTTCCTCAAATTTGATCAAAGAAAAAATAGGTTCAAAGATTCAAGAAGTAAAGTAAATCCCTAGCAAGATTGAAGAAGGAACACACACACACAGACACAGACACAGACACACACACACACACCTATATAGGTACATCATAAACACCCTGCTGTAAACAGAAGTTAAAACTTGAGGGTAATGCTACTAAGTTCACATCTTTTTCAGAAAAGAACAGAAAATGGCTATCATCTGCCTCATGTGTGGCAGGGGCTCAATAACTGTTGAATTATTCATTTAGAGATATGCAACAATGGTAAACATCTGTAACAAAGAAAATATATTTTACTTTGTCCAAAGTTTGTGGGTCCAATATCATCATCATACTTAGAAATGATTTAGTCTAGAAACAGAAAAAAGGGGGGGATATAAAAGAAGATAGGCACACATTTTTAGAAAATAGACAAATCCGTAGTTGTTTAATAGGGGATACTAGAGTGATTGGACTATATCCTTAATCTTTTCAGGTGACATCCTAAATTACAAGACAGTGATTGTTACTTCTACAAGACAGAATATTTCATTCAATGGATGGTGGAGACAGAGCACTATACCACTTCTACAAAATAACTACTGACTTGCTCTGTTAAAAATATAGCTGTGATGTTTATTTCTCCAAATATATACATAGAAAAGAAAATGGTTACATTTATAGTTCATTCTGATGGCACAAATAATCTTTCATAAAATGTATAAAAGAGTATGGGCGTACCTTTTAATGGGTATTTGGAGAGGAAAGAAGGGAAGAAATGGTAAGAGAGGAGGGAAAATAAACATGTGAGGAAAAAAACTTTATACACCTAGTATCTACTATGTGATTTTCAGAATTAGTGAATTTCCCCTTGAAAATTATAATGGAAGCATTTATTGACAAAACTACCAGGATAGACAGCATCAGACTCTCAAGATACTATCAAGAGATAGAAGGAACATTAGAAGTCTTTTCTAAACTTTCTTCAAATGAGTCACCTTAACAATAAATCTGAAAGAGGGCCATTGAGTTTCTGCTTGAATTCCTCTATTGACAAGAGGGAGCTCACTACTTTATTAGACAGACCACTGCCATGAACAGTTAAATTGTTAGAAAAAAATTCCTAAACTAAATAAAAAACTTCTTTCCTCTGCTTACTCCACTTGGTCTCGATCACTCCCTCATTCTTGTAAGTTCTCCTACATGAATATTTAAAGATCACTATGATATCCCACTAAAATCTCTTATTTGCCAGGCTAAAGAGTCCAATTCTTTATCAGACATAATTTCTAGCCTCTAAGTAAACCTTATTCCAGGATAGTACCAAGTCTTGGTTGGTACCAGCCTAGCCAATGAAGAATATATGGCAACTGTGACTTCAATCTTGTTTGGGCATAATTCAAGCCTTTCTTAATAATTTGTGAATCCTGATTTTGTCATGCATGTGTATCTAAAATATTTTTGTCCAAGTTTTTGATAACACTGTTGAACAGGATAGAGGTCTATGATAAACCACTAGATATCTCTCTCTAGGTTGAAATAAATACAAAGAGTTCAATTAACTGTAAATCCTCCTAATTGCTATCAAACTTTTCTTATGTCCTGTTCTCCACAAGAATAACTCAAGATATAGGGCTGATTATCTTAGTGGATCCCTATTTTATGATATATTTTCCTTAAAGTATCATTTAGTAATCAAAAAATAACACATACATACTCTTTTCTTAATTACTTATTCTTAGTGAACCAACTTGGAGGTGCTGGTGACTATTATTTCCTTTAATGAATGTCTATAAACTATCTCACTGAAAAATGTTTTTAGAATTACGCTGAGAGTAATTATCAAATTTATACAACCTCAGTATCATCAAATCACTCCCACCCTCCCATTTTGAGGAAAAAAAATGTGTGCTTGTCTATCTCTTGTCTTCTGGAGTTTATCTTTCATATGATATCTTAAAACCTGGAGTATTGATGGAGTATTCCTTTTTTGGAATGCTTGGGTACAAAAGTGTTTCAGATTTAGAATATTTTTAACATCTTGAAATAGTTTCATATACTTAAAGTGATATCCTGGGAATGGGATCCAAACCTAAACACAAAATTCATTTGTTTCATATATACCTGGTACACATAGCCTGAAGGTAATTTCATACAATTTTTAGTGCGCCTATGTTTTTTAATTTTATTTTTTATTAGCATATAATAGCTGTGTAGGAGATACACTGTGGTATTTATACATGTCCTTACAATATATCTTAGATTTACCCCTCCATTATTCTCCCTCATGCCCCTCATCCCTTCTTAGAACAATTTCAACAGGTTTTATTTTTCTATTTTCATATATGAATTCAAAACACATCCACCATATTCACCTTCATTCACCCTTTCCTTATGACCTCCCTAATCCCACGGATACTCATTCCTGGAAAAAACCTGTTACTTCATTTTTTAAAAAAGTATATATTGATAGTTCAAGGGGGTTTCTCCTTGGCATTTCAGACATGTATATTTCATGCTTTAATCAGATTAACTCCTCCATTCCTTACTATTTCTCTGTCACCATGCTCCCCGCAATTCAACAGCTTACAGTGTATTGTTATATTATATTCATATGTAGATGGGATATTTCAGTATTTTTCATTCTTTAACATTTTCTTTCCCTTTCCTTCCTCCTGTAGTGCCCCCAGGCTCACTAATACAATCTTGAATCTTGTTATCTCTTTATATATATGTATATATTTTATATATATTATAAAGTAATTATAAAATAATATTACATTCATATATTTATACATATGTGTAATCATGTATGTATTCATGTGTACATTTAACTTATAGGTCTAGCTTCCACATATGAGGAAAAGCATGTGGCCTTTGGCTTTTTGTGCCTGGCTTATTTCGCTTAATATGATATTCTCCAATTGCATCCATTTATCTGTGAATGACAAAATTTCATTCTTCTTTATGGATGAATAAAACTCCATAGTGTATATATAGTGTATTTTCTTATGCCATTTATCAGGTGTGGGACATCTCGGCTGTTTCCAAAGCTTAAGTGTGCCTTTGTTTTAATTGTAATCTATCATGTAAGGTCAAATATGGAATTTTTCATTTGTTGGCTTTCAAAATGTTAAGGACTTTTGGAGCATTTTGTAGTTAGGATTTGCAGAGTAAGTAGTTAGTAGCAGTTTTGTGATTACCTCTATAGCCCCTTTCAGTGTCCTTAGATCCAGTTTTCTTGGCCTTGGAGACTCAAGAGAAAATAGATATATCTTTTCTCATTTCTCAATTACCTTGGATTTCAAATTCCTTCCTTATTGTGTACTGTTCATTCCCTCCATCATTTCCATTGATAGAAATATCAGTTCTGCCAACTGTTACTTTTTAACAGGATGCTAAGCAGATCTAGCTCTCCCTTATTCTTGTTCTAAATAAAACTACATTTAGTTCTTTTTGTTATGCACATATTTAGTGGTCCTTAACATTTTTGTAAAACTCTGACCTTCATGATCCTATTCTTAGAATTACGTCCTTCTTAACACTATGTATTTGGGGGCTGGCAGAGTGGCTCAACTGGTAGAGCACCTGTCCAGCAAGCTTGAAGTCCCGAGTTCAAATCCCAGCAGTACCACCAAAAAAAAGAATATGTATTTGGGTTCTATGCTATTTTTTTTATCATGTCATATCTGAACTTATGAAAGAATTTTCAGTACAGTCATACAGATCAATTATGCCATTGTGAGGGGTCTACAAAATGGAGAATGACCATTTGGGTAGAGTTTAAAACTATACATACTTCTCTACAAATTGTGATGTGTGTTTTTGAATTTTCTAGAGTGGTCATGATTACTAGCTATGTGGCATGTCCCTTCTGGTGTGTGTTGAGGCATAAGAAAAATTGACTATGGTTGTTTTAGATATTCCCTTTCCTTCTCTATTGCCCAGAAATTAGGAATATTCAATTTTGAAAGATTTTCATCATTTAAAAATACAGCATGTGAAGACAAGGGGAAGATACCTATCTTTCATTCCCCTAATTTTTTAAATATGCATCTGTAAAGTCTGTAATAGATGTGGGACCATCAACAGCATTTCCTTTTTTAATTATTACAAAATTCTAGATGATACACTCACTTTCTTCCAAGGTTCTTATCATCACTGTCTCACTGACCAGGTCTTTCCTGTTCAGAATTATGTCCAGAGTGCAATTTCTTAGTTGAATTATTCTATATTCTGAGAAATAAAATTGTTATCAAGGCAACAATTTTAAATTTACCATGTGTTTAGTTGAATTTCTTCTGTTCCCAGCTATGTGTAGAACTACAGAGAAGATATTAGTTTTAGCTAAAATCCTTTTTTTAAGAGCATACATTGGAATTTGTAGTTAAACAACCTACAAGTTGTGTGTGTGCATGGGTATGTGTGAGAATAAACCTAACTTTATGATGTTGCTGTCAATTTGCACCGATGACTGTGAATACAGCTAGCACCACTGTAATATATCCCATCATCCTAGCTCTCAGGAAGGAACAATACAAAGACATTCTGGAAGCCACAGAATTCCATGTCACCACTCCCAATTCAAAAGCTTCATAAGATCTAACTCAAATGGCAGTTGTGTCATGTGATATGTAGAAGAGAAAAGAAGGCAGACACTTGCAAATTTAACTTTAGAGAAGTACTTTCACACCATTATGTCAATGTGATGTTTCAAAAATTACTTTTTAAAAATGGAATTATTCTGCTGCTTTTTGTCCTTGTGTTTAAAAGATCCTGGTTACTGTTTATGATTTTGGGTAGTCCCCTGGGGTATAGAAAGAAGATGAACCTTATTATGCAAATAAAAGTATAAATGTAACTTTGTACTCCACAGGAGGTTAAGGAGGAGACAGACTGTGAGGAGGGTATATTTCATTGAAATGTTTTGAACCAAGACAATCTTGAAAAAACAGAGAATAACAAATAAAGGAAAGAATGAATCAGAAATGATGGAGAATGATAAGTTAGGAGAGAAATCTTGGTGTGAGAAGAGAGTACCTGAAGAGTTTAAAGAGTGGGTGATTGGAGAAATATTGCCACCAGCAATAGGAAGGTAGTTGGAATTCCCGGTGTGTACTCTATACTCAAAGATAAACATAAGGCCACAGAGAACCTGTTTCATCAATAACTAGCAGAGTTCAGGTTGAGGGCTCTATCCAGACTGGTGGTAGAAGCAAATATGTGAACTAGGATAAGAATATAGACTGTTGGATTAAAAAAATAATTACTAAGCCAGGCATGGTGTTTCTCACCTGTAATCCAGAACCTAGGAGATTGAGGTAGGAGGATCATGAGCTCTAGGCCAGCCTGACTGCACAGTGAGATCTCGTCTCATAAATAAATAAACAAACAAATAAATACTGAATGCCTTTTATGGGCCATGCATTGTGTTAGGCATATGAGATGTACAGACTAATAGCAGTGAATAAGAGAGATAGGATATCCTCCCTCATGGAGGTTACAGTCTAGTGAAGTCAATCAAAAATCATAACTTAAGGCTGGGGAAGGCTAGGATAGGTCAATATCAATAGACTGAGTAAAAGAGATTCAGGAAAGAACAGGTTTGAGCATTATGCTATGTGCATATAATTTTCTACAACCATAGTTTATATTCCAAAATTAGTCACATAGTAGCAATCTTAAATTTTCAATGACTGAGAGCTATCTTTCTACTGTGAAAGTATGCCAAGAAGAGAACAGTCCAGAGTTACAATCCTAAGGTCATCACCCAAAGAAGAGGTTGTCAACTCTAGTGAACTGGCACCAGAAAACAAACAAACAAACAAACAAACAGTAAAAAGTCAGGAGATTCATTTGGAAGCTTCTGAGTTTTAAACTTTTTAAAAATTCAGAAGAACTACCAGATAGTTGACAAATAATTGATTACATTTATTTAAAAAATTGTTGATAGCAATGTATAACTATGAAGTCTACAAGTATTACGTTATAAGCAGTAAGTCTTATAGTTCCAGTATTGGGGAGATAGGGTAAGGACAGGAAAGGAAAATGGGAAGCTAATACAATCCATACTTAACTCCTCTGCTCTCCAACCATCCTGGCCAGTCACCCCACCCCCATCAATCACTTATGGTCTTTTCACTTAACTTTTGATTCTCTTTGACAAGGATAAAGTATGTCCTGCAAAAGGAAGCCTTTTCTGTCAGTGCAACTTCAAAGTACAAAAGTAAATGTTTAGGTTTGTTTTCATCTCCTCAAAAAAAATGTGTGTGTGTGTGTGTGTGTGGTGGAGAACGAGGATAAAGAAACTTTAGAAGAGAGAATGTAAGATTCAGTATGTAGTATGTCAGTGCTGTTGATTTTAGCATGTAGGCTCCAAAACCCCAAGAACCAGCCCTTCTGAAGAAAATTGCTTCAGATGGGACTCAGTATGTAAGCATTTAATAAATATTTCTTGGTGGGAATAATTCAAAGTATATATAACAAAAGAGCAAAGATGTGAGCTCAACCAACCCTCCTTTTATTAATGAATACAAGTTAAAACATTTAGAAGAGGCTGGACTAGATGATCTCAGAGGACCCTTTCATCTCTAAAGCACTTTTAATGTAAGTAGTTTTGTTTAGAGAATTTAAATGGCTAGTTGCATGTGTGTAAGTAGCATGCTAACAAAGTATTCTATTTGATTCTGGTAGTAGACTTACAGACAAATAAAGGTGAAGTAAGATCCTACGGGATTATAAACTCACTCAGTCTTTCTTGTTAGCACATTTTACAGTTGTACATTTGTCTGAGTTAAGAATGACTTAATATTCTTCTTTCATCCAGAATAGAGTGACCTCAATCTTTTCCAAAGGAACATAGAAAGCTGATCTTGAAGGTACAACACCTGCTTAAAATTGATTCAGAACAATAAATGATTGCTAGTTCCATGGGAAGAGATGCCTCCTCAGGAGGGAGGAAACTGACAAGTTTCTCAGCAGGGTCTTAAGTTACTAGCTCCAGTAATTACTGGATTTTACTCCAAGATCCTGCAGTGGTAACTTACTGGGCAATGTGATGGCTAATATTGACATTCCTTCAGAGTAAAATAAAAATAAACCTAGAAATGTAGATGAAATCCTTTAAAGAAGCAATTAAAACATCAACAGTTGTTAAACTGCCAGATCAAATAACTCTGAATATCAAACAGAATTTTTTTAATGTTATAGCTTTAGAGGAAAAAGAACTCTGCCTTTGCCCCAACATGCAATATTTAAAATTGGGAGCAGCTTGTTGTTTCATTACAGACTGTTCCCCATGGTTCAGCATGTGGCTGTCTCCAGCAGGAATGCATCAGCGAAGGGGTCAAATAGAACAAAAGCAAGTGAGGAAGACAAAGAATCAATAGTCAAACTCTATACCATCTCTGTGGAACGAGCATGTTGCTATGTGTTCCTGTGAGAAGCTATAAAAGCTCCAGAGAGCTTTGTCAATCAGGAAGCCCCTAAAGCTCAGTGTTTAGGGTGTATACAGATCAGTTTGGCTAGATACTGCTGCAAGGCACAGATATGGAGTAAGAAGGGCCGTACCTCATGAAATGGAGGAAAGTGTCAGCCATACAATGGGGAACCAGACAGACAAGTTATGCATGGATTCTCACTTCTAAACTATTTGTACTATCACAATTCTGAACTCAACTCTGGTAAATACTAGTATTATGTACCACATACTACTAATGAAAGGCACGATTTTACGGATTTTTATGCACTGGTCAAATAAAAAAAGAAATTCACCTGTGAGATCATATCTGATTTCATTTAGCATACAGTACATTCAACACGTCTGAGGTAGGTATTGTTGAAAACAGAGGGACTGATAGGAAACCATTTCTGCCCTCCGAGAGCTAGCCTACCTGGGGAGAGAGAACACAAAGAATTTCAGTATAGAAAGTATATGTGACTAGATCTTAAGAAGGTGCACATATATCATGGAAATCTTCCACTGCCTGCCTGCCTGCCTTCTTTTCTTCCTTCCCTCCCTCCTTCCTTCCCTCCCTCCCTTCCTTCCTCTATCTCCCTCTTTCCTTCTTCCCTTTCCCTCCCTCCCTTCCTCTCTCCTTTCTTCCCTCTCCTCTTCCTTCCTCTCCTTTTACTTTACTTTCTTCTGTGGCACTACTAAGGTTTGAAGTCAGGGTCTCACACTTACTAGGCAGACACTCTACCACTTGAACCAAGCCTCCAGCCCTTTTTTTCTTTATTTTTCAGATAGGATCTCATATTTTTGGCCTGGGGCCAACTTCTTACCATAATTCTCCTAACTATGCCTCCCATGTAGTGGGATTGCAGAAGTGAGCCAACATGCCCAGCTTATTTGTTGAGATGGGGTCTTGCTAACACTCTTCCCCCCATACACACACTGCTGACCTCAAACCTCAATCCTCCCTATCTTCACCAATCAAGTAGGTGCAATTACAGGCATGCACCACCATGCCTTGCTTCTCACTGTCTTCTTTCTACTAGGATCTTGTATACAGTTGAGTTTCCCCACTTCCCTTCTTTCATCAGTTTCACCATAAATTATCATATATTCTCACATGGACCCACATCATCTCTTTTGTTCTTTCTTTCACTTGCTCTTGCCTTGTAACTTCTAAATAACCTTCCTTGGTCCTCTTGTTCTATTTATGGACCCCAAATGACCATAATCATGACTGATAGTTATAAGAGCACTGTTAGTGAGATAACTGTAGCAAGGAAAAAGAAAACCATCCTTTCTGAAGTGAAATTAGACATAAAACCTGTGCTATCCACAAGGGAGGTGTGAGGATAGGTAAAAAACCCAAAAAACATGATAGTATTTGATGTCCTCAATGCAAAGGAACTAATGCAGAAACTTTAAAGCGACAGAGGCCAATAGGAGAAGGGAATCAGGAACTAGAAGGGGATCAGTTTGAGAAGAATCAACTTAGAATGTAACACATATGTACATGGAAGCAATGCTAGGAATCTCCCTGTATAGCTATCCTTAACTAGCAAAACCACTTTGTCCTTCTTATTATTGTTTACACACTCTCTTCAACAAAATTAGAGATAAGGGCAGAACACTTTCTGCAGGGGTGGGGGGGGAGAGGAAGGGGGTGGGGGAGAAATGACCCAAACATTGTATGCACATATGAATAAATGAAAAAAATAAATTAATTAATTAAAAAGATTTAAAAAAAACCTGTGCTACCAACTTTTTATGTCCATTGAAAGTGGCCAAAAATGCTCTTCAGAAAGACGATCTCAAAGCTTCCATCTATCTCCTCAACCTGTAATTAAGTCTGCTATTCTCATGCTTTAGAATTCAAGGTGCTATTTCTTCCTCAATTATATTTTTGTGTTAGTACCAAGGCAGTATTCTTACATATGATTTATAAACTATATGTAATATTTCAGTCTTACCCCCATTTGCAAGTTAACCTGGAAACTTCCCCATTATTGTAACCTAATTTCTACAGGAAAATATGCAAGTGCCAAACAACCTAGCAATAATCTTTTGGGATAAAATCATTCAAAAACGGAAACTTTGCCTATTAATCCGTCTATAGGATCCTCTTTATTGCTTAATGAATGGGGCCTACCAAAATAACTTGTAAAGTAACTGCCAAGTACATCTCATTTTCCAAATCACTTGTAATATAATTTTGAAAAAAATTTCAAACTTAAAACAATTTTGTTCCTACATACAATGATATCACACAGTCTAGTCTGGAAAATACAGCTCCACAATATAAGCAGGCACAGAGAAAAGTGGGTGACTGGAAAGTTCTTCTTTCTTACTCTCGTTAAAGTGATTTCTCCAGGCTCCAAAATTTCACTTTAGGCTACTAAGCAATAGAACCGGATCCCCCGTGAATGCTCATTTCACCATACCATACTGATTGACCAAAATAACTTTTATATGACAAATACATTCCTACTAAAGAACTACCATGACAACTAAACCACTGGTGTGATTAGACAATAGAGGACTGATGAATTACATATGCTATATACCATACACAACTGCCATACAGACACCTCATGGCTCTGAATTTGCAGCCAAGATGTTAGGGAAAAGGCAAGTGGGGGGTTCTACGTAGCAAGCATAAGAATGGATTAACTCATAGAAGTCTGGGTGACTAGCATGTTATATATTTGCAATGAAACTGAAGTACAGAGAACCAAAGAAACTTGTTCAGGGTCACATAACTAGTGAAATGTGGATTTGAATCCAGGCAGTCTGCATGCAAAGACTGAGATTTTAACCATTATGCTATGCAATAATGCTGTTGCTGATTATAAGTATGATAATAATAAAGGCAATGACTGGTAGCAAACATCGATGTAATTCTGTCTATTCAAGACACTGTTCAAAATTGGCTCTATATAACAGCTCACTTAATTCCCCATAACAACCTTATGGGGTGGGTATTATTATATCCCCATTTTTTTAGATGAGGAAACGTTGTCACAGAGCGGTTTAAAATTTATCTGAGGTCATACCATTAGAAAGTAATAGAGCTGTGATTCAAATCCAGGCAGTCTGGCTATATCTCTTAAAACACATTGCCTCTGTAACAAAGACAGCCTGGCTATAGCAAGAAAAAGTGATAGGCTAGGAGTTTAGAAAAACGATTCAGGCTCAACCATTTTGTACCTCTGAAACCTTGCAAGATATATGACGTCTCTTAGTTTCACTTTCTTTATCTACAAAATAGAGAGCAATTTTTTACCCACAGAGCTAGTGAAAGGATTAAATATGAATATACACAAGAGTATTTTGGAGAATATAAAGTATTATATAATTGTATGGAATTATTGAATAGAGTACATAGGAATAGTTAAGAAACTATAAATGTGTGTCAACTCTCTATACTGTAATAATTACTCTATATAATACATACTTTGTATACACAAATATGTATCACACACATATGCTGTGATAATTGGGATTTCCAATATTCAAACAAGCATTATTACCTCCCTCCTATTTGCAACACTTTTTTAAAGTTGTAGTTAGTGACCAATTCCAAGATAGCTAAGTGACGCAGAAACCCTGAGCTCCCCAATTTCACAAAAATTCTTCAGAGTTGTGGTAGCAAAGATCGGGTAACTCTTGATTTTTTTAGCCAACTAAATTACTGCCAACACATAGAGAGCACATAAGGATCAACAACCCGACCCTTAAAATAGCGTTTTATTGAACAAAACAGCCGGGGAAGTCCCAGGCACCGGCTGCGACCAGCACAACCGATTTGCACGCTGGAAAGCTGTTTTTCCCTTTTTTCTTTTACACCCTCACTTCCTTTCTCCCGACTGGGAAAAGCAAAGACACAACACAAGAACTGCAGAAGGAGCTAAGAAAATATCTGTGACATCCTGGACCCTACATACTATACATGGACACATAACTTCAGACTCCTCCCTACCCATGCCTGGCAGGAGCTGACCCAATTCCAGTGAATCTGCTACCCCACCAGGTGAGCACGACACATCACATGCCTCAGGGGAACCACGTAGTCCAGCGCAGATGGTGGCAGATTGGATTCCTCTGGACAAAACTGGTAGCCATAAATTGAGGGTACAATTCACTTCTGCCTGGCAGGGGTCGGGCAGAATGCTGAGCTGCTCTAGCCTGAGTAGTGGCCGACACAGCTGCCATCTGGTGAAATCAGCAACATATTTGACCACCTTAGAGAAACTGGTAGTGAGCTAAAAAGTGACCCATGAAAAAGTTCAATTTAAGCTTGCCCTATGGGCAGAGGGACTGATGGCTGCTTACAAACCAGCTCATGGCAGGATCACCTCAGAGAACCTGCCTATACCAGATGGCCCATCCCACTAAGGAAAGCCTTGGCTCAAACACCCTAAGCTGATTCCCCCCAAAGCTGTCCCACAGGCAGGGGTAATATCCACTGTCACAGAACCCAGCATACCAACCTTAAGAAGGGACAGAGACACTGAGAAAGCCCCTGTCAAAAGTGTCAGCAACTGGATTTAAAATCAGAGGAGAGTCCAGAACTTTCAGCAAGCTCTTTTTTTCTTTTTTCTTTAGTATTTTTATCTTTTTACTTTCTTCATTTTCTTTCCTTTTCCTTAAAAATAGTCTATTGTTACCTATCTCCCTCTTTCATTCTGTCCAAATATCAATTTGCTTAGCCCCCTTTTGCCCCACTTTCCTTTCTCTCTCCCCAACCTTTTTTCTTCTATTTCCCCCTCCTTTCCCTCTTCTCCTCCCCTTTCCTTTCCCCCACTGTCCCTCTCCCTCCACACTCACCACTCACTGAATAGTCTGCTATACCAACTATAGTATGTTACCCCTATCCTTCCTATCTCCCTGCAGTCCCTGACAATAACACCCCTCCCAACAACTGAATGACACCTTTATACACATTAGGGCCCCACTACCCCAACTATTGTCCCTTACCCCATTCCCCCATCCCCTCTTTAGTGTCATCTTTTTAATGACCCAAGTATCTGTCTCTATCCAAACAACTGTTATCTCTCCAATACTCACTCTTGATAGACAATATCATCAAGGGGTTTCTTATATATTATGTAAATAACAGGTTTGGCATCACATTTGTGGATTTGTTACTGCCTGGTTATATCTCCAGGTTAGGGAATGGAAATATTACAACCTAACTAACTACTAGACTAGTCAAAGCATAGAAACTAAGTCAAGGAAAAAAACCCAGGTAATTAAAATCCCCAACTAACTAATCAACAGCAAATGAGCAAAGTACAAAATAGAAACATGGAGAGGCAAAGAAGACAAAGGAATATGACTCCTCAAAAGGCTAACAATAACATAACAGAAAACTCAATGGAAAGTTAAGGGGATGAATCCCCAATTGCTGACCTCAAAAGAATGATGATAAGAAAGTTCAATGAGCTTGAAGAAGAGCTTAAAGAAAATATGGGAAGACAACTCAACAAATATCAAGAGAACATGGAAAATAAACTTGAGAAGACACTGAAACAACTAAATGAACTCAGGATTTCAACAAATCCAAAACAAAACTAAGGAGACTATAAAAAAAAGAGGTATATGAAATAAAGGAGACAACATAAGATATGAAAGAGGAGTATAACAAACATGGAAAGTCTCAAGAAAAAAAACCAGAAATCCTGGAAATAAGAGTCCCTTAAAGCAACTAAAAAATACAGTTCAAAGCCACTCTAGCAGACTGGAACAAGTGGAAGACAGAATTTCAGTGCTCGAAGACAAAATAGATATGTATGAAAAACAGACAAATCCTTAGGCAAAAGGTTAAATAGTTGTGAAAGGAATACACAAAACCCCTGCAACTCCATCAAGAGACCAAACCTGAAAATCATGGGCATTGAAGAAGGAGAAGAGGTCCAAACAAAGGTATATGTAATGTATTCAACAAAAAAATAAAAGAAAATGTCCCAAATCTCGAGAAAGAGATGCCCATTCAGGTACAGGAAGCCATCAGGACAGCAACCAGACATGACCAGTACAGAACCTTTCCATGGCATATTATAGTTGAAACAATTAGTACAGAGAACAATGAAAGAATATTGAAGGCTGGAAGAGAGAAAGATCAAATAACATATACAGGTAAATCCATCAAAATAAGAGCAAACTTCTCAACAGAAACATTAAAACGAAGAAGGGCATGGAGTGAGGGATTTCAAGCACTGAAAGAAAACAACTTCAGCCCTAGCATACTCTACCCAGGAAAGCTATCATTCAAAACTGAAGGAGAAATAAAAACTTTCCATGATAAACAGAAACTAAAACAATACATAACAACGAAACAACTACTACCGAAGATCCTAAAAGGAATCCTACATACAAAAGATGAAAACAAACACAGCCATGAAAGGATGGGAATTATTAAACCTCAAGAGAAAACCAGATAAGTAATTAGGGAGTAGCATAGAATTAGTTACACATACACAAACCCAAAATAGCAGGAATTACCACATAGCTCGCAGGACTCAAATTCCCCATAAAAGACAATGATTGGCAAACTGGATTAAAAAGGAAGACCTGACAATCTGTTATTTATAAGAAACCCACCTTACAGACAGAAACAAACATTGCCTTGGAATGAAATGGTGGAAGAAGATTTACTCCTCCCGAAAACAGGCAGGAGCAGCAATACTTATATCAGATAAGGTAGACTTCAAACCTAAATTAGTCAGAAGGGACAAAGAAGGTCACTTCATACTAACAAAAGGAGCAATAGAACAAGAGGAAATAATAACCATTGACTTTTATGCACCCAACTGGGGTGTACTCAATTTCATTAAACATATACTACTAGACTTAAAAAAATAGATAGACCCCAACACAGTGTTGGTGGGAGACTTCAATACTCCTCTATCACCAATACATAGGTCATCCTGACCAAAAAAAATCAACAAAGCAACTCTACAATTGAATGACTCCATCAATCTAATGGGCCTGACAGACGTCTACAGAGTATCCCATCCTGCAACAGTACAATATACGTTCTTCTCAATGGCCCATGGAACCTTCTCCAAAATAGACCATATTTTAGGTCACAAAGCAAGTCTTAACAAATATAAGAAAACTGAAATAACCCTCAGCATATCTTCTGACCACAATGCAATAAAAGTAGAATTCAACAGCAAAAGAAATGGAAGAAAATGCTCATATAAATGGAGGCTGAACAACACTTTCCTCTATGATGAGTGGCTCATTGAAGAAATAAGGGAAAAAAAATCAAAAAGTTCCTGAAACTTAAAGAGAAAGAAAATACAACCTATCAGAACCTGTGGGACACAGCATAGTCCTAAGGGTAAAGTTTACAGCCATGAGTGCATGCATTAAAAGCACAGAAAGATGTCAAATAAATGACCTAATGATGCATCTCAAACTACTAGAAAAATAAGAACAAGCAAAACCCAAAACTAGCAGATGAAAAGAAATAATAAAAATAAGAGCCCAAATCAATGAAAGAGGAAAAAAAAAAAAACCACCCAAAGAATCAATGAACCAAAAAGTTGGTTCTTTGAAAAGATAACCAAGATCTATAAACCCCTGATGAATCTGACTAAAATGAGGAGGGAAAAGATCCAAATTAAGAAAATTAGAAATGAAAAGGGGCAGATCACAACAAATACCAAGGAAATTCAGGAAACCATCAGGAACTACTTTGACAACAAAGTAGTCAATTTATTGACTACAACAATTTATTTTTTCAAATAAATTGGAAAAAATAGAAGAAATGGACAAATTTCTAGATACATATGACCATCCAAATTGAACCAAAAGGATATTAATCACCTAAACAGATTTATAACACACAATGAAATTGAAGCAGCAATAAAAAGTCTCCCAAAAAAGAAAAGTCCAGAACCTGACTGGTTCACTGCTAAATTCTACTAGACCTTTTAAGAACTAATGCCAATACTCCTCAAAATTTTCCACAAAATGGAAAGGGAAGGAACACTGTATGAAAACAGTATTACACTCATTCCTAAACTGGACAAGGCCACAACAAAAAAAGAGAATTACAGGCCAATCTCTTTAATGAACATAGATACAAAAATCCTCAATAAAATATTGGCAAATCAAATTCAACAGTGTATCATAAATATCATACACCATGATCAAGTCCATTTCATCTCAGGAATGCAAGGATAGTTCAACATATGCAAATCATTACACATAATACAGCATATTAACAGAGGCAAAGACAAAAGCCATATGATCATGTGCAGGTACAGAAAAACCTTTGATAAAATTCAATATTCCTTCATGCAAAAAGCTCTGATGAAACTAGGAATAGAAGGAATGTACCTTAACATAATAAAGGCTACATATGACAAGTCTATAGCTAACATCATACTAAATGGGGAAAAACTGAAAACATTCCCTCTAAAGTCAGGAACAAGACAAGGTTGTCTACTCTCTCCACTATTATTCAACATAGTCTTGGAATTCCTAGCCAGAGCAATAAGACAGGAAGAAGAAATAAAAGGAATACAAATTGGAAAGAAAGTATTCAAACTATCCCTATATGCAGACAACATGATTTTATACCTAAAAGATCCAAAAACCTCCACCAAAAAACTCCTAGACATCATAAACAGTTTCAGCAAAGTTTCAGGATACAAAATCAACTTATAAAAATCAGCAGTCTTTCTATACACCAACAATGAACAGATGGAGAAAGAATATAAGAAAATCATTCCATTTACAATAGCCTTGAAAAAATAAAATACCTAGGAATACACTTAACAAATGATGTGAAAGATTTCTTCAAGGAAAACCATAAACTATTGAAGAAAGAAATTGAAGAAGACTACAGAAGATGGAAAGATCTCCCACGCTGATGGATTGGTAGACTCAATATTGTAAAAATGGCTATATTACCAAAAGCAATATACATGTTCAATGCAATCCCCATCAAAATTCCAATGGCCTTCATCAAAGAGATTGAAAAATCAACCCTAAAGCTCATTTGGAAGCATAAAAGACCGCGAACAGCCAAGGCAATATTCAGCAAAAAGAGCAACACTGGGGGTATCACAATACCCGAGCCATAGCAATAAAAACAGCATGGTACTAGCACAAAAATAGACATGAAGACCAGTGGAACAGAATAGAAGACTCGGGTATGAATCCATGCAGCTATAACCACCTGATTTTTGACAAAGGTGCCAAAAACATATGATGGAGAAAAGACAGCCTCTTTAACAAATGCTGCTGGGAAAACTGGATACCTGCATGCAGAAAACTGAAACTAGGTCCATGTCTTTCACTTTGTACAAATATGAATACAAGGTGGATTAGAGACCTAATATGAGACCCAAAACTTTGAAGCTAGTACAGAAAACAGCAGGGAGTACACTGGAATTAATAGGCATAGGCAATGAGTTCCTCAATAGAATTCAAATGGCTCAGCAACTAAGAGAAAGGATTGACAAATGGGACTACATGAAATCAAAAACCTTCTGCACAACAAAAGAAATGGTCACCAGATTGAAGAGGTTTGCCCACGAATGGGAGAAAATCTTTGCCAGCTGTACATCTGACAAGAGTTTGATAACCAGAATATATACAAAATGTGGTACTTACACAATAGAATTCTATTCAGCCACAAAAAAGAATGAAATTTTGTCATTTGCACATAAATGTATGGAACTGGAGAACATCATCTGAAGTGAAGCAAGTCAGGTTCAGAAGGCCAGAGCCTACATGTTTTGTGTAATATAAACCTAATACAAATGTAGCAATATTATGAAAAAAATGGTCATGCTAAGGGGAGGTCACGTATGAGAGAGGGAGGGTAAATAAAGGAAGTTAAGAAGATGAATATGGTTGATGTACTCTCTATACAAGAATGAATATAGAATTTTTAAACTGGTTGAAACAACCGCAAGAAAGGGACTTAAGTAGAAGGAAAACTAGAGGAAATGAACCAAATCAGTCTATAATACTATATACATGGAAGTGCTACAAGGAAATGCCCTGAGTAGCTGTCTTAAACAAGCAAAAATGTCATTTCTTTTTCCTGTATCCCTCACAGAAGAAGCTCCATCCCTATGATGAGAGGAGTACTGCAGAAGAATGCAAGTGATTCTCAAATATCTCCTCCTTTCAATACATTCCTCTGAGGCCTGTTGTATGGTATGATCTCACATTAAAAGAACCATCCAATCCACTAGAGCGCCACAGTTCTATTCCCACCATACAATACTTCCTCTATAATAGAGGAATAGTCTTAAAATCATAGTCAGGCTGGGAGCCTTCAAGTTACAGTGGTACAAATTTCTTCCAAAAGCATTAGCAACTGTGAAGAGAAGAAAAAGGAAGAGAGCTCTGTCTTCACCAGAGCCTCACTCTAGGTACATCAGACAAAATAGTGGCACTTGCTATTGTGACTGCTGAAAACACCAATGAGGAGAAGCTGATGACACAGGTTGAGTTGTCACTTTGTGAAGGAAATTTGCTCAATAAGCACAACATCCAGGGAAGTTTTAATTTTAGTCTTTTCGTTAAAAATTATTTAAACACATAAAAATACTTAATTGTTTCATATACCTGATGTTTTTACATAAACATATTTTCAAATGAGGACGAAATTCTCTCATAGAACATTATGACATTTTGTAGAAGCCAAGGAACTTCATGTTCAAATGAACAAAAACTATGTTCCTAAAGCACATAAAACTAGAACTTTGTATTATATGTTTTTTTAACCACAGTTTCATAGATTATAGGCATATGTGTGTACATATAACATTTATCTATCTATTTATCTATCTTCTTATTCCAATCTAGTTAAGATTATTTGGGTAGGGAAGAACCAGAGATCTGTTATCACCCCCTCCTCCAAATCAGGAATTTCTAGTGCTTTTTAGAAGGCAGTTTGAAAAGGCAATCACTCCTTCATTATCTCATGCTGTCTAAATTGTTAACTAACATGATCCTATCCTTAATTCTACTTCTACCTTCATGTCCAGTCTGAAATCACATTAGTTAAATTTTATCTACATTTCTAGTTCCTGTAGTGCCAAAATCATTGACTGTGATATCATATAGATATGCTTGACAAACGTTGTTATAATTGCCATTTATACATCAATGGCACAACCATCTATATTTTAGTGCCTCCCAGTGTTTCTGTCTATACTGAATAAGTGGGCAATAGGATCAAGCTCTGACACCTTGCACTAGAGGTGGTATGGGATGAAACTCTGCCCCTCTCTTGTTTCTAGACAGGATGACTTAACCAGAGATGGGCAGCATGGAGGCTATGCTACCCAAAGTGAAGCATTTGCAGAACATTTTTTGATTAAACACCTATCTGTCAAGATACAAACAACTGGGGATTTAGAGAGGAGAGAGGAAAGCATTCCCTGGTCCACTGAGGTAACTAACTGACTGTTAAGAACAAATCAAATCACTTCTGCTAGTAGTTTTTGTAAAAGTGAAACCCTCAAGTATTAAAAGGAATACTACACTTAATTTTAATAAATCTTTTGAACCATCAGATCCTTTATTTTACTCTATAACTTAAAATTTCTTCCTTTTTTCTCTCTTGAAAAGGCAGAATGGAGAAGATTTGCAAGTGAGAAAAGGTACATTTACATTCAGAATTTCTTTCCCTTTAGCTTCCAAGGTTTGAGCTTAAATACCTTTGGCTAAAGAAAGAAAACCAACAGTTTTTATGGCACCAATTCAATGCTGGTGTTTACTATCTTGGTGTGGAAGGGGAAGACAGAGTATATCAGTTTCTAGAACCTTTGAATTCCTACTGTAGGAAAAGAGAAGGGCACGTAAAAAGAATGAGGAATGACATGGCTTTATCCTATGCATCTTTTGCCATTTCAGATCTCCAAAATGATAAAAAGCTGAAGTTCCTTTGATTTTAATACATCATCTATCCTGGCAAGGACAAGTTTATGTACCTTAGGAAAAAATTCTGTAATTTTGAAGTGAGAATGAAAACTGTATGCATAAAAATCAAAGGCTGATAGAAAATTAATTGGAACACCCCTTATTGTTTTCTTTTTCAAATGTGAGTTGTGCTGAGAAAGAATATATAAAAACAATTCCATTTACAAAAGCCGCCAAAAAAATCAAATACCTAGGAGTAAACTTAACAAAGGATGTGAACGACCTCTACAAGGAAAACTATAAACTCCTGAAGAAAGAGATTAAGGAAGACTATAGAAAGTGGAGAGATCTCCCATGCTCATGGATTGGTAGAATCAACATAGTAAAAATGGCTATACTCTCAAAAGTAATCTGCATGTTTAATGCAATTCCCATCAAAATTCCAATGATATTCATCAAAGAGATTGAAAAATCTACCGTTAAATTTATATGGAAACACAAGAGACCACGAATAGCCAAGGCAATACTCAGTCAAAAGAACAACACTGGAGGTATCACAATACCTGACTTCAAACTATATTACAAAGCAATAACAATAAAAACAGAATGGTACTGGCACAAAAACAGACATGAAGACCACTGGAACAGAATAGAGACTCAGATATGAAGCCACACAACTATAATCAACTTGTGTTTGACAAAGGCGCTAAAAATATACGATGGAGAAATAGCAGCCTCTTCAACAAAAACTGCTGGGAAAACTGGTTAACAGTCTGCAAAAAACTGAAACTAGGTCCATGTTTATCACCCTATATCAGCATTAACTCAAAATGGATCAAGGATCTTAATATCAGACTCCAAACTCTAAAGTTGGTACAGGAAAGAGTAGGAAATACTTTGGAACTAAAAGGCAAGGACTTTCTCAGTGGAACCCCAGCAGCTCAGCAACTAAGAAATTAATTAACTAATTAATGAACCAATAAAGAAATGGGCAAGTGAACTAAACAGAACTTTCTCAAAAGAAGAAATTCAAATGGCCAAAAAACACATGAGAAAATGCTCACCATCTCTAGCCATAAAGGAAATGCAAATCAAAACCACATTAAGATTCCACCTCACCCCTGTTAGAATAGCCATCATTAGAAACACCACCATCAACAGGTGTTGGCGAGGATGTGGGGAAAACAGAATCCTTGTATGCTGCTGGTGGGAATGCAAACTAGTACAACCACTCTGGAAAAAAATTTAGAGGCTTCTTAAAAATCTGAACATAGATCTGCCATATGATCCAGCAATCGCACTCCTGGGGATCTACCCAAAGGAATGTGACACAGGTTACTCCAGAAACACTTGCACACCCATGTTTATTGCAGTGCTATTCACAATAGCCAAGTTATGGAAACAGCCAAGATGCCCCACTACTGATGAATGGACTAAGAAAATGTGGTACTTATACACAATGGAATACTACTCAGCTATGAAGAAGAATGAAATCTTATCATTTGCAGGTAAATGGATGGAACTGGAGAACACCATCCTGAGTGAGGTTAGCCAGGCCCAGAAGACCAAAAATCGTATGTTCTCCCTCATATGCGGACTTTAGATCAAGGGCAAACACAACAAGGGGATTGGACTTTGATCACATGATGAGGCAAGAGCACACAAGGGAGGTATGAGGATAGGCAAGAAACCCAAAAAAAAAAAAACAAGATAGCATTTGATGTCCTCAATGCTAAGGAACTAATGCAGAAACTTTTTTTTTTTTTGCAGGGGTCAGAAAGATTTTATTTGTAGAGAAGAGAAAGAGAAAGACTGCATATTGGGGAATGCAGGGGGACCCGGAAACTGGTGATCTTCTAATGCAGAAACTTTAAAGTGACAGAGGCCAATAGGAGAAGGGAACCAGAAACTAGAGAAAAGGTTAGTTCGAGAAGAATTAACTTACAAGATAACACATGTACAGGAAAGCAATGCAAGTCAACTCCCGGTATAGCTATCCTTATCTCAACTAGCAAAAACCCTTGGTCCTTCCTATTATTGCTTATACTCTCTCTTCAACAAAATTAGAGATAAGGGCAAAATAGTTTCTGCCTGGTAGCGAGGGGGTAGGGGGGAGAGGCAGGGAGTGGGGGGGCGGGAGGCTAAGGGAAGGGGTGGGGGAAGGGGGGAGAAATGACCCAAACATTGTAAGCACATATGAATAAAATAAATAAATAAATAAAATGTGAGCTGTGAAGGGAAGTAAGTATATAGAAATTTAAAGTATCTAACTTCATATTTTTCCCCAACTTACCACAAAGTCAGGAAACAGAGTGAGAGGCTAAAGGCATGAATAAATCAAATGAATTAATACAGCAGCATGGTATGCTGGGAAAGGCAAGGAACTGGGAAATGGAAGATCGGATTTCTAGTCCCATCTCTGCAAAAATTCCATATGGCTCACCTTAGGCAAGTGTCTTAACCTTTCTCTGCCTTAGTCTCTATCTCTTGCAAAATGAGAAGATTATATTAGACTGAAGTCTTTGTAACTTTAATGTGTGAGACGGTACATGTCATGGGCTGAATTGTCCCCCCGCCCACCATTCATATGGTGAAACCCTAAAGCCCAGTAACTTCACAGTGTGTTTCAACTGATAGGGTGGGCCCAAATCCAACCTGATCAGTCTTTATTAGAAGAGTAGTTAGGGATACACAGACATCAGGAATGTGTACCCAGAAAGGAAAGACCATAGGAAGAGATAGCAAGCCAAGGAGAGGGGTCTCCAAAGAAACCAACAGTGCTGACATCTTGATTGAAGATTTTTAGTCTCAAGAACTGTGACAAAATAAATCTCTGTTGTTTAATCCACGCAGTGTGTGGTATTTTCTTATGGCAGCCCTAGTAAACTAATAGTTATTTCAAAGGGAATAGGTTTACACCTCACAATGTATTGTACTCAGGGTGATTTTGACTGTACATAGGTAAAAGAGTAATGTAAAATGTTCTGCCTCATATAAATTTTGTTCTGATAAACTATTTTTACCTTGATTCCTCTTCATTGTGCTTCTAGGTTTCAATCCCCTTGACACTTGACTTTATAGGCTATAGCTTTCCACAGCAGCAACTATCCTTTGTTCTGTGGTTCAGGAAGCCTACACAATCTAAACTGAGGAGGGTGAGGACACTAAGGCTCTTGAATCAACTGTTACAAACTAGTTGCATGATTTTGGAGAAGTAACAACCTATCTTGGATTCAGTCTTATTTGTAAAATGGGGATATAGTGGGTGAACAGTGGCTACAAAAAGATTATGAATCTTGAAATATATTAAGAAACTATAAATGTAGCCTTGTTTGGACAAAAGGTCTTTATAGACATAATTAAGCTAATGACCTCAAGATTAGATCATGCTAGATTTAGGGTAGGCTCACATCCAAAGACAGGTATCCTCATAAGAAATAGGCAAAGGGAGCTGGGAGCATGACTCAAGATGTAGAGTGGTTGCCTAACAAGTACAAGGTCCTGAGTTCAAACCCCAGTACTGCCAAACAAGAAATAGGTAGAGGAAGATTTTAGATATTCAGGCAGAGCTGAAAAGGTGAGGGGAAGACAAAGGTAGAGATTGTAGTGATGGGTTTGCAAGCCAACAAATATCAAAGATTACTAGCATTTACCAGAAGCTAGTATAGAAGTATGGATAAATTCTAAAAACCTCCAGAAGGAAACAAACTTGGCAATACCTTGATTTTGGACTTCTTATTTTCAGGAATGTGAGTCAATAATTTTTGTTGTTTTAAGCCACCATGTTTGGAATAATTTTGTACAGAGGGGGTGAAAATTGGATTACATGTAAGGGTCTAGGCAGGTAAAATAAAGGAATGAAAGGGGCTGCTCCATGAAACAGAAGTGTAACTGTAATGATTAATGGAAATGATCAAGCACCTTAGTCTCAGAGAGAAAACAGTGAGTGATGATCTAAATACTCCTCAGTTTCAGCTCAGATGGAAAGGTAGGCCCATGTGGGCTAAATATTACATGATCTCTAACATTTGTTATGGTTCTAATCTGTCTTTTAATTGGTTTATCCCAGCATTAAAATATGGTAGTATAACTGGAAGATTTTTTTGGATAATAGCTCTACTGAAACAATAGTACCTGTGGTCACAGCATAAACATGGCATTTTTTTTAGTTTATGTCTAAAACAGAAGCCACGAAAACACTCTTCTTTCTTTTTTTTTTTTTGAGACAAAGTCTCACTATGTATCCCAGGCTGACCTGGAACTTGCTATGTAGCCTAGGTTGGCCTCTAACTCACTATGTAGCCCAAGCTGGTCTTGAACTCTTGATCCTCCTGCCTGTGCCTCCCAAGTGCTGGGAGTACAGGCATGTACCAATATGCTCAGGATAGCAAACGCTTTTTTTCCTGGGATTTAAAATTGACTAAGTTGAAGAAAATTTCCCAAATCTAGAGAAAGATGTTGCCATACAGATGCACGAGGCCTCCAGGACACCAAACAGACCAGATCAAAATAGAACTACCTCAAGACATATCATCATTAAAACAACAAGTTCAGAAACTAGGGAAAGAATAATGAAGGCTGTAAGAGAGAAAAAACAAATAACATACAAAGGTAAACCCATCAAAATCACAGCAGACTTCTCAACAGAAACATTAAAACCAAGAAGAGCATGGGGTGAGATCTTCCAGGCACTGAATGAAAATAACTTCAACCCCAGGATACTCTACCCAGCAAAACTATCATTCAAAATAGATGGAGCAATAAAAGTATTCCATGATAAGCAGAAACCAAAGCAATATGTAAACACAAAGCCATCACTACAAAAGATTCTTCAAGGGATTCTGTACACAGAAAGTGAAACCCAACTTAACCATGAAAGGACAGGCAGCACCAAACCACAGGAAAAGAAAAAGCAAGAAAGTAGAGAGTAACCTCAACTTAGTACACACAATCAAACCTTCAAACAACTAAGACAACTAAGTGACAGGAATCACCACATACCTATCAGTATTAACACTTAATGTTAACGGCCTTAATTCACCCATCAAAAGGCACCGCTTGACGAAATGGATTAAAAAGGAAGATCCAACAATTTGTTGCTTACAGGAGACACATCTCACCGACAGAAATAAGCATAGGCTTAGGATGAAAGGCTGGAAGATTTACCAAGCCAATGGCCCCCGAAAACAGGCAGGAGTATCAATACTTATCTCTGACAAAGTAGACTTCAAACCTACATTGATCAAATGAGATAAAGAAGGACATTCCATACTAATAAAAGGGGAAATAGACCAAAAGGAAATAATAATCATCAACCTGTATGGTCCCAATATCAACGCACCCAATTTCATCAAACATACCCTGAAAGACCTAAAACCATATATTAACTTCAAAAAAGTGGTTGTGGGAGACTTTAACACCCCATTATCATCAATAGATAGGTCATCCAAATAAAAAAATCAATAAAGAAATCCAAGATCTAAAATATACAATAGATCAAATGGACCTACTTGATGTCTACAGAACATTTCATCCAATTTCTACACAATATACATTCTTCTCAGCAGCCCATGGAACCTTCTCCAAAACAGATCATATCCTAGGGCACAAAGCAAGTCTTAGCAAATATAAGAAAATACAAATTATACCGTGCATACTATCTGATCACAATGCAGTAAAACTAGAACTCAACAACAAAAGTAAAGACAAAAAACATGCAAATAGCTGGAAACTAAATACTCATTACTTAATGAACAATGGATCACTGATGAAATAAAAGAGGAAATTAAAAAGTTCCTGGAAGTCAATGAAAATGAAAACACAACCTACCAGTACCTATGGGATACAGCAAAGGCAGTCCTGAGAGGAAAGTTTATAGCCATGAGTGCATATATTAACAAGATTGAAAGATCCCAAATCAATGACCTAATGATACATCTCAAACTCCTAGAAAAACAAGAACAAGCAAATCCCAAAACAAATAGGAGAGAAATAATAAAAATAAGAGCTGAAATCAACGAAATAGAAACCAAAAAAACCATACAAAGAATTAATGAAACAAAAACTTGGTTGTATGAAAAACTAAACAAGATCGACAGACCCCTGGCAAACCTGACTAAAATCAGGAGAGAAAAACCCAAATTAGTAGAATCAGGAATGCAAAAGGGGAGATAACAACAAACACCATGGAAGTCCAGGAAATCATCAGAGACTACTCTGAGAACCTATATTCAAATATATTTGAAAATCTTAAAGAAATGGACAGATTTCTAGATACATATGATCATCCAAAACTGAACCAAGAGGATATTAATCACCTGAATAGATCTATAACACAAAATGAAATTGAAGCAGCAATCAAGAGTCTCCCCAAAACAAAAAGTCCAGGACCTGATGGATTCTCAGCTGAATTCTATCAGACCTTTAAAGAAGAACTGATACCAACCCTCCTTAAACTGTTCCACGAAATAGAAAGGGAAGGAAAACTGCCAAACACATTTTATGAAGCCAGTATTACACTTATCCCAAAACCAGGCAAAGACACCTCCAAAAAGGAGAACTATAGGCCAATCTCCTTAATGAACATTGATGCAAAAATCCTGAACAAAATAATGGCAAACGAAATTCAACAACACATCAAAAAGATCATTCACCACGACCAAGTAGACTTCATCCCAGGGATGCAGGGGTGGTTCAACATATGAAAATCAATAAACATAAAAAACCACATTAACAGAAGCAAAGACAAAAACCACTTGATCATCTCAATAGATGCAGAAAAAGCCTTTGATAAGATCCAACACCATTTCATTATAAAAGCTCTAAGAAAACTAGGAATAGAAGGAAAGTACCTCAACATTGTAAAAGCTATATATGACAAACCTACAGCCAGCATTATACTTAACGGAGAAAAACTGAAACCATTCCCTCTAAAATCAGGAACCAGACAAGGATGCCCACTATCTCCACTCCTATTCAACATAGTACTGGAATTCCTAGCCAGAGCAATTAGGCAAGAAGAAGGAATAAAAGGAATACAAATAGGTAAAGAAACTGTCAAAATATCCCTATTTGCAGACGACATGATCCTATACCTTAAAGACCCAAAAAACTCTACTCAGAAGCTTCTAGGCATCATCAATAGCTATAGCAAGGTAGCAGGATATAAAATCAACATAGAAAAATCATTAGCATTTCTATACACTAATAATGAGCAAATTGAAAAAGAATGTATAAAAACAATTCCATTTACAATAGCCTCAAAAAAAATCAAACACCTAGGTGTAAACCTAACAAAAGATGTGAACGATCTCTACAAGGAAAACTATACACTTCTGAAGAAAGAGATTGAGGAAGACTATAGAAAGTGGAGAGATCTCCTATGCTCATGGATTGGTAGAATCAACATAGTAAAAATGTCAATACTCCCAAAAGTAATCTACATGTTTAATGCAATTCCCATCAAAATTCCACTGACATTCATTAAAGAGATTGAAAAATCTATCGTGAAATTTATATGGAAACACAAGAGGCCACGAATAGCCAAGGCAATACTCAGGCAAAAGAACAATGCTGGAGGTATCACAATACCTGACTTCAAACTATATTACAAAGCAATAACAATAAAAACAGCATGGTACTGGCACAAAAACAGACATGAAGACCAGTGGAACAGAATAGAGGACCCAGATATGAAGCCACACAACTATAACCAACTTGTCTTTGACAAAGGAGCTAAAAATATATGATGGAGAAATAGCAGCCTCTTCAACAAAAACTGCTGGGAAAACTGGTTAGCAGTCTGCAAAAAACTGAAACTAGATCCATGTATATCACCCTATACCAAGATTAACTCAAAATGGACCAAGGATCTTAATATCAGACCACAAACTCTAAAGTTGATACAGGAAAGAGTAGGAAATACTCTGGAGTTAGTAGGTATAGGTAAGAACTTTCTCAATAAATGGGACTTCATAAAACTAAAAAGCTTCTGTTCATCAAAAGAAATGGTCTCTAAACTGAAGAGAACACCCACAGAGTGGGAGAAAATATTTGTCAGCTACACATCAGACAAAGGACTGATAACCAGAATATATAGGGAACTCAAAAAACCAAATTCTTCCAAAACTAATGAACCAATAAAGAAATGGGCAAGTGAACTAAACAGAACTTTCTCAAAAGAAGAAATTCAAATAGCCAAAAAACACATGAAAAAATGCTCATCATCTCTAGCAATAAAGGAAATGCAAATTAAAACCACACTAAGATTCCACCTCACCCCTGTTAGTATAGCCATCATTAGCAACACCAACAACAACAGGTGTTGGCGAGGATGCAGGAAAAAGGAACCCTCTTACACTGTTGGTTTTCCACTCTGGAAAAAAATTTGGAGCCTACTTAAAAAGCTAGACATTGATCTACCATTTGATCCAGCAATACCACTCTTGGGGATATACCCAAAAGACTGTGACTCAGGTTACTCCAGAGGCACCTGCACACCCATTTTTATTGCGGCACTATTCACAATAGCCAAGTTATGGAAACAGTCAAGATGCCCCACCACTGACAAATGGATTAAGAAAATGTGGTATCTACACACAGTGGAATTTTATGCAGCCATGAAGAAGTACAAAATGTTATCATTTGCTGGTAAATGGATGGAATTGGAGAATATCATTCTCAGTGAGGTTAGCCTGGCCCAAAAGACCAAAAATCGTATGTTCTCCCCCATATGTAGACATTAGATCAAGGGCAAACACAACAATGGGATTGGACTTTGAGCACATGATAAAAGCGAGAGCACACAAGGGAGGGGTGAGGATAGGTAAGACACCTAAAAAATTAGCTAGCATTTGTTGCCCTTAACGCAGAGAAACTAAAGCAGATACCTTAAAAGCAACTGAGGCCAATAGGAAAAGGGGACCAGGAACTAGAGAAAAGGTTAGATCAAAAATAATTAACCTAGAAGGTGACACACACATACAGGAAATTAATGTGAATCAACTCCCTGTATAGCTATCCTTATCTCACCTAGCAAAAACCCTTGTTCCTTCCTATTATTGCTCATACTCTCTCTTCAACAAAATTAGAGATAAGGGCAAAATAGTTTCTGCTGGGTATTGAGGGGGTGGGGGGGAGAGGGAGGGGGCGGAGTGGGTAGTAAGGGAGGGGGTGGGGGTAGGGGGGAGCAATGACCCAAGCCTTGTATGCACATATGAATAATAAACAATAAAATAAATAAATAAATAAATAAATAAAATTGACTAAGTTGAAACTCTTCCTACTAAAATAAACCATAGGAAGTATGTTCTTTATTTGCATCATTTCCATTTGGGGTCCAAATTCCACTGGGCCTTTTGGGGTATGAAAAAGAAGTTGAAAGAGAATGTACTCCTAGTTCTCATCTAGCAAAAGACCTGAAACTATCCTGTTTGACAAAAAAAAGCATTCAAAAACCCAGTTAACTTTTTGTATACTCACATTTGCAAGTATTTATTTATCCATGAAGCATACATGTACCTTATATACACGTGCAACTGCAGATGAAGTTAAACGTTTTCTGAAAATGTGAAATATACCCCTCAAAACTTTGTAGTCAGTATCTTACTAAGTTCATTACCACATTGTATTCACGAGAAACATGAACGTTTAAAAGTGTAAAGCTTAGTTTCTAAAGACTACCATGTAAAATGTTTCTCCTTGTCCTTTTCTAAAAACCCATACACCTAGATACTCACTTTGAACTGGAGAAAAGGGGAGAAGATGCCAAGACAAACCAATGAAGAAAGAATAATCTTTTCAACACATGGTGCTAGGAAAATAATGTCCACATGTAAAAGAATGAAGTTGGGTCTTATCTCTCATAATACACAAAATTAACTGAAAATAGGTCATAGAGACATATGTGAAAGGGCTAAAACTATGAAACTGCTACAACAGAAATAAACCTTTATGACCTTTGACCAGGGAATAGATTTTTAGATATGACATCAAAATCACAAGCAATAACAAAAGATAGATTAATTGGATTTCATCAAATATACAATCTGTTGTGCAGCAAAGAACACCATAAGGAAGTGAAATGAAAATGCACAGAATGGAAGAAAATATTTTGTCATGTATTTGACATAGGATTCGCACCCAAAGTACATAAAGAACCCATCTAAATCAATAATCAAATGACCAAAAAAGTTGACCAAAGGATTTGAGTAGATGTTTCTCCAAAGAAAATACAAAAACATTCAATATGTCAATAATCAAAAGACACTCAACTTCACTAAACATTACGGAAATATAAATCAAACAATGAGACATCACACTAAGTAGAAAACAATTAATAAAACAAAACAGAAAATAACAAGCATTGATAAAGATGTTTAAAATGGAACATTTGTGTACTGCTGGTGGGAATGTAAAGTGGTACAGCCACTGTGGGAAAAATGTATGCTGCATGTAGAATTAGGACATGATCTAACAGATCCACTTCTGGGTATATGCCCAAAGAAATGGAAAGCAGGAACTTTTAAAAAAGCATTTTATTAGCATATATTAATTGTATGGGGGTTTCATTTTGCCATTTTTATATATGCTTGCAATGTACCTTGATTAGATTCACCCCCTCCATGATTCTCCCTCTTCATTCTCTCCCCCTTCTTAAAACAATTTCAACAGGTTTCATTGTTATATTTTCATACAACTATATAAAAATACATTTGACCATATTCACCCTCCTTCATCCTCTTCATTCACCCTCCCTCTTCCTACTAGTCCCACCCCCAACAGGACCCATTTTACATTCCTGCCCTTCATTTTTAAAGTGTGTATTAATTGTTCAAAGGGATTTCACAGTGGTTATTTCACACATGCATATATTAGGAAAGCAGGAACTTAAACAGATACTCGTACACCCATGTTTATAGCAACAAAAAGCCAAGAGGTATAAGTACACAAATGTCTATCAATAGATTAACAAAATGTTATATGTATATACAATGGGATATTATTTAACCTTACATATTTAAATTTCTTCTATCCTCTCAATATATTGATCTCATTATCATTATGTTTGTTTCTTCTTACAGTTTTTTGTTTGTTTGTTTACTTATTTTTGCAGTGCTGGGGATTGAACCAAGGGCCTTGCACATTCTAAGCAAGTGCTCAACTGCAGATCTACATCCCTATCCCCCATTTTATGTATTTATTTTTAATAGTTTTATATTTTGAATTGTTATACACTAATAATTATTAATACTACTTTTTTCTTATTATTAATACTACTTTAATAATTGTGGTAACATAACTTTCAACAAGTTCACCCCTCCATTACAGTCCCATTCTCCTCTTGCTCCTCCCCCTTTTTATGCAATGTTTGGTGGGTTTCATTATGCTGTTGTCAGTATCATTTTCTTTCCTCCTACACCTCTTCAGACAGTCCCCCTTTCACATTCATGTCTTATTATAATCATCATCACCATCATCATTTTAGGTATAGGTTCTACAAATGAGCAAGAATATACGCTATTTGGCATTTTGAGCTTGGCTTATCTCACTCAACAAGATTATTTCCAGTTCCATCTATTTTCCAGCAAATGATTTAATTCCATTTTTCTTTATGGCTAAGTAATATTCCATGGTATGTATACCATATTTTCTTTATCCATTCATCAGTTGTTGGGCAACTTGGCCAATTCCACAGTTTAGCTATGGTGAACAGAGCTGCAATAAACATTGGGATGTGGGTATCTCTCTTGTACGCTGATTTATACTTGTTTGGATATATGCCTGAGCAGTATGACAGGATCATAAGGTAAGTCTATTTTTGGCTTTTTGAGGAACCACCACACTGGTGGCACTAGTTTACAGTTCTACCAACATAGTATGCAGGTTCCGTTTTCCCATGAATCCTCACCAGCATTTGTTGTTGTTTGTTTTCTTGTTAATTGCCAATCAGACTGGAGTGAGATGGAATCTTTTGGTTAAAGATGTGGAACAGTGCTTTCATGTATTTATTAGCCATTTTAATTTCTTCTGAGAAGTGTATGTTCAATTCATTTGCCCATTTATTACTGGGATTATTTGTTCTTTAGCTGTTTAGTTTTTTGAGCACATCGTATATTCTGTTGAATAGCTGGCAAAGATTTTCTCCCATTCTGTGGTTATCTCTTGATTCTGGTGACTGTTTCTTTTGATGTGCAGTCCCATTTGGCAATTATTTCTCTTGTTTCCTGGGCAATTGGTGCTGTACTCAGAAAATAATTTCCTAGGTCTGTATCTTCCAGAGTTTTCCCTATTTTTAACCTGTCCAAAATAAACATAGTATGGAATAACCACACTATTTCTGTCTCTTGATTTCTTTGTGCTTCATTTTGCATGTGTCCCTAAAGCTGGAATGAGTCTCTTGTTGGCACAATATCATTGGGTCTGTAAAAAACTACTCAGCTACTCTGTCTTTTGATTGGCTAATTTAATTCATTTATAGTCAACATAATTATTGATAGATAAGGACTTATTACTACCATGCTATTTTTTTTTTGTGGTTGCTTTACAAATCCTTTGTTCCTTAGTCCTCTCTTGATCTTTTCCATTGTGATTTGATGATTTTCTTCACTGGTATGCTTTATTTACTTCTTATCGTTCATGTATTTATTGTAAGTTTTTGCTTTGTAGTTACCATGAGACATACATAGCACATCTTATAGGTGATTTTAAGCTGATAAATTCAATCACATATAAAAATTCAATATTTTTGTCCAACAATCCCCCAAATTTTGTTTTGATGTCACAATTTTCATTTTTATATTGTGTATCCCTTAATAAATTGCTATAGCCACTGTTATTTTAGTAGTCTTACATATTAACTTTTATACTAGAGATAAGTGATTTATCTAATTTATAATATTAGCATATTCTGAATTTGACCACATATTTACTTTCATATGTTTTCATGTTGGCAATTAACATCTTTTTGTTTCAACTCAAAGCATTCCCTTTGACATTGCTTGTAAGGTAGAAATAATGTGTCTCAAACCATTCTTCTTTGGGTTGATCTTTTTTTGAGGCTCTTTGAGCTTCATGAACCTGGGTATCCATATCTCTCCCAAAATTTGGGAAGTTTTTGAATGGTATTTCTTTAGATAAGTTCTCTACCCCTTTCTCTCTCTTCAAGTGTGCAAATTCTTCTTTCAGCACAATCAAGTCTGGTAGGGAAGCTTTCTATTGAAATTCTCATTATTATCATTCTATTCTTCAATTTCAGAATTTCTGATTGGGTTTTTTATCATACTTATTTTCTTCTCAATTTTCTCATTTTGTTCAGATACTATTTTCTTAATTTCATTTCATTTTATATCTGTGTTTTCTTGGATCTTGTTGAGCTTCTTTAAGGTGAACATTTTGAATTATCTTTTAGGCAATTCATAGATCTCTATCATGGTCAGTTGTTAGAATTTGATTAGTTTCTTTTACTGGTGTCATGTCTGCCTGATTCATACACTGAATCAGCAAACAATCTTTACAGACTAATCTTGGCAGGTTAAAATCTTCTCCTGCTAGGTTCCTGGGCTGATGGGACTGGGAGGTCTCGAATCATCAGATGAGATTGAGATCTTTAGGCCTTTCTCTGGGCTCATGGCTGGGTATGTCTCCTGACTGGTTCCTTGGTGGACAGGCAGGCCTGCTCTCAAACCACAGTTGAGAGGGGTTGGAGTTGAATTCCAGGGCACTTTCAAGATCTACAGTGGGACCAAAATCAGTGGGTCCACCTGCTGAGCATGATGGGCATGTCTCCCTCCAGGTCCCTCTCTGTGTAGACAATCTCTGTGTGGAGACTGCTCTCAACTTACAACTGAGAGGGGCTAGAGATGCTTTTCGGGGCCACTTCAGGATACACTATGGGAACTAGGCCTGCTGGTCTGATTGCAGGGGCACAGATAGGCGTGCCTCCTCTGAGCCTTTATGCAGTCAGGATTACTCTCAGACCAGAGCTGAGAGAGGCTAAAGCAGAGATTCAGGGCCATGTAGGGATTTGTTATGGGCCTGAGGTCAAAAAGTCTCTTAAAACTCATATAGGTATATCTCCCTCTGGGTCCTTACAAAAGCAGAATTTATCTTGGACTGCAACTAAGAGGGGTTGAAGCCAATGACAGTGTCATTTGTGGGAGACAGCAGAGGCTGATACCTGCCCACTGAGGCATTAGTATGTGTAACTCTTCTTGCCCTGCCCCTGTAGATGTTTCTGGTAGCAGGACCAAGGCCAAATGGGCTATAGCTGAGCTCAAAGGAAAATAAAACTTCTTCCAGGTCTGGAGCTGGGACAAAGGTTGGCATGTCTTTCACCTATGTGTGAGTGTACCCTCTTAAAATGAACTTCAATACATCTTAGGCTCCACTGGGATTCACAACTACTAAATGAATTCAAGGCTCCCACAAAGGCCAATGATTGACTGTGATTGTGAAATTTTTGTTGCTGTGGGGGCATATTAGCAAAGGGCTGCCTATTCTGCCTTCTTGCTGATGTCACTGTCCTATTTAGCCTTAAAAAGAAGTAAAATTCTGATTCATGCTATAACATGGATGAACCTTAAGGATGCTATGCTAAGTAAAATAAGCCAGTTGTGATAAGAAGATAAATATTGTAAGATGCCATTATACAAGGTAACTGTAATAGACAAACTCATAGAGACAAAAAGTAGAATGATAGTTGTCAGAGGCTGGGGTGGGAATGAAGATTAGTGTTTAATATGTACAAAGTTTCAGTTTGGAAAATGAAAAACTTCTGTGGGTAGAGGTGATAGTCCCACAACAACAGGAATTACTTAATGTCACAAAACTGTACACTTTGAAATGGTTTAAAATGGTAAACTTTATGTTCTTTATATTTTACCACAAGCCAAAGGCCACATGGTTTCTTTCATGTGGAATATAGGCCCATTACAAATACAAGCAATATTATGAAAAGCAGGTCATGCTAAGGGGAAGTCACTAATGGAAGAAGGAGGGTAAAGGAAGGAAAGTAAGAAGGTGAATATGGTTGATGTACTTTTTATACAACAAAGAATATAGAACTTTTGGGCTAGTGAGGTGGCTCAAGTGGTAAGAGCATCTGCCTAGCAAGCATGAGGCCCTGAGTTCAAACACTAGTGCTGCCTAAATAAATAAATAAATCAATTTTTAAAAAGAATGAATAAAGAACTTCTAATCTGTTGAAATCACAAGAAGGTTATAATACAAATATACATGAAAATGTCACAGTGAAACTCCCTGTATAGCTATCCTAAACAAACAAAAATGCCTTTTCTCAAAAACAGAGAACAGGAAGGTAAAACAGGTCCTGTTTGGGGTTGGTGCCAGTGGGAAGGGGAGGATATAAAGAAAGGGGGTAGAGGAGTGTATATGGTGGAAATGTTATGTACTCATGTATGAAAATGGAACAAATAAGACCTGTTGAATCTGTTCTAAGAAGAGGGAGGTAGATAAAGGAGAATGATGGAACGGTAAATTTAACTAAGATATATTGTAAGCACTTTTGTAAATGTCACAATGTGCCCCCCGTACAACAATCAAATATGACAAAGTTTTTGTCATAATTCAATAATAATAATTAAAATAGATGTTTCTGTAGAGAGATATACAAATGGCCAATAATCTCATGAAAAGATGCTTAACATCATTTGTCATTAGGAAACTGAGTCAAAACCACAAAGAGATGCATTTAACATTCACTAGGATGGCTATAATACAAAATAGAGAAAATAATAAATGTTGGTGATGGTGTGAAGAAATGGAATCCTCAGACAATGCCAGTAGGAATATAAAATGCTGCAGCTACTTTTGAAAATAGTTTAATGGAGCCTCAGAACATTTAAGATAGAGTACCCATATAACCCAGCAATTTCTGGGTATATGCCCAAGTGAATTGAAATAGGTATTCAAACAAAAATTTGTATATAAATGTTAATAGTGCACTATTTTCAATAGTCAAAAAGTAGCAAACAACACAAATGTCCATCAATTGATGAATGGATATACAAAATGTGGTAATTCCATATAATAGAATGTTATTTAGCAAAAATAGAATGAGGTACTGATAATGTTACAACCTGGATAAACCTTGAAAATGTTATGCTAAATGAAAAGAAATCAATCATAAAAGATCATATTGTCTATAATTTTATGTATGTGAAATATGCCAAATATCCAAATATATAAAGACAGAAAATATATTAATGGTTGCCTTAGGCTGGGAAAGGGTTGGGAATGTGGAATGACTAGTAATAGGTATGAAGTTTCTTGTTGGGGTAATGAAGATATTTAAAAATTACATTGTAGTAAGGGCTACATAACTCAGTGAATATACTAAAAACAAATGAACTGTACATTTAAATGAACAAATTGTGTGGTAAGTGAATTATGTCAAGTTTTTAAAAGTGAAGGAAATTAAATTAAGTGGAAATGTTTATGTATGAATTTCTAAACTTAGCAATTACTTCACTCTTTTTCAAATGTTAACTATAATAGTTGAGGTAATGCAACTAGCTCACCAGAATTGTGACTTTGCATTTAGCCAACCTTCGCTAAAACTGAAATCATCTTTATCCTAACATTTAAAAGATTTATTTTGAAACTGTAAGTTCTGTGGCCAACTTATATTGAAATAAAGTTAATACAAAATGGTCATAATATTTTCTTTTGGCAGCGCTAGGGTTTGAACTCAGGGCTTTGTGCTTGCTAGGCAGGCACTCTACAGCTTTCAGCCATGCTTCCAGACCTTTTTCCTATCCTTATTTTGGAGATAGGATCTTGCTTTTTGCCCAGGCTTCTTGCTGTAGCTGGGATGACAGATGCACACCACCACACTCAGCTATTGGTTGAGATGGAGTCTCCCAAACATGTTGCCCAGGCTGGCCTGGAACTGTGATCCTCCTGAGCTCAGGTGCCTAGTGTTCATAATCCTTTAACATTAGCCAAGCACAAGACAGAAACATAATCTTTCAATAGAAGCAATGATGTATAATTTCATAATACCTGTAGGAACAACTTAAATCTTTGATTGCTAAGTGCAATAGTGGACATACAGATCATCGTCCCTCTTTAAGAGAATGGTTATTTATGTCACTTTCCATTGTTCTACACACAAGATCTGCCATCAATTAGATATTATGAGATGAAGATACACAAACACACAGAGAAGAAAATACAACATTGTTAAGCGAGAAAACAAGAGAACCACACTCTGATGTGGGGAACAATATATATGGAATTTAAAAATAATTATGATGAATATGTTAGAGGCTTTAATGAAAAAAGGTGAACAACATGCCAGAAAAGATGGGTGATTTCAGAAGAGATATAGAAGCCATAAGAAAGAATGAAATGATATGCTAGTTTAAAAAATAGTATAGATAAAAAATGCTTTTAACTATCTTATCCATGAACTTAAAGATAAATCAATAGAAGTTGCAAAAACTGAAACACAAAGACAATAAAAACAACAGAGCATCTAAGAGCTGAGAGCCAACATCAAAAGGTCTCACATACATGTAAGTGGAATGACAGAAGAACATAAAAGAATGGGAAAAATATTTACAGAGATAATGGCTGAGAGTTTTGCAAAAACAATTAAAAATACTCAACCACACATTCAAGAAGTTTAAAAAATGCTAAGCAGGGTAAATAACATTGAAACCATATAGATGCATCATTTTCAAACTGTTTAAAATCAAAGACAAAATCTTAAAGGTAGTCAGAGGAAAAAGACTCAATCCTAGGGGGAAAAGATAATTATAGCAGATACCATTAGAAGCTATGTAAGCCAAAACACAATAAAGTGACACTTTTAAAGCCCCAGAACAAAATACAAAAGCAAAAAACTGTCACCCAGAATTTTATGTTCTACAAAAAATAGCTTTCAAAATTAAAGTAATTTTGTTCAGAAAAATAAAGGCTGAAAGAACTCATAACAGAAGACCTGCACTACACTAAATGTGAAAGGAATTTCTTCAAGCAGAAGGGATATGTTCAGACAGAAACTTGGATCTACACAAAGAAATGAAGGTCTCTGGATATGGCTAAAATGGACATATTTTTCTTATTTTAAAATGTTATAAAATATCATTGATTGTCTAAAGCAAATCTATGTGGGGTCTAGTTTCAAATAAGTAGAATTAACTATATTGTACCTCTCCTTCTTACTAAATGCTGCAATAAAAAATAGATAGAATGTATGGAGCAGCTATTTGAAGATTGTGAAAGGTAAATAGTATCAGGAAGATTGAGAAGACCAGAATTCCTCCACCAAAGTGGAGGGGAATTTCCTGATTTTCCTCTGGTATCACCCTGTCTGAAATCAAGGCAACCCTAAACCCAAATGTGGGCCCAAAGTGCAAAAAGTGGAAGCTCCAAAAGTAATTCTCTTCCTCTAACTTAAGGAATTTAATTTGACATACAAAAAGGGTACAAACAGAGTCCTTTTCTCTTCAATTAGAGAAAAGTTATACTTAAAGATAACATTTGGGTTTATTGTGGTGCCTTAAAAATAGGCTACTCTCATCAGGACCCATTTCCCATTTTCTTCAAAGAAGGTTACTTTCTCTGCAGGGGAGTTATCCTAATGGTGTACAAATCTATCTCCTGAAGGAACCATTTCAAATACACTTGAAATTAGCATTTATATTTAAAAATACTATAAATTCAGTTTCATAACTGAACTTTGTTACCAGTGCTAGGGTTAATGAAATAATATTACATGTCTATTAAAAGGTTAAAAACAAAACAAAAAAGCATGTGATGCATTCAAATATCAATTAAAACTGGTTTCCACAGCTGATTTATGCATTATGTAGATTTTGAAAAAATTACAATCAATATTCCAAAATGTTTACTTTTTTTGTGGTACTGGGAATTGAACCCATGGTCTTTTTTTTTCTTTTATTATTCATATGAGCATACAAGGCTTGGGTCATTTCTCCCCCTGCCCCCACCCCCACCCTTACCACCCACTCCGCCCCCTCCCTCTCCCCCCCACCCCCTCAATACCCAGCAGAAACTATTTTGCCCTTATTTCTAATTTTGTTGTAGAGAGAGTATAAGCAATAATAGGAAGGAACAAGGGTTTTTGCTGGTTGAGATAAGGATAGCTATACAGGGCATTGACTCACATTGATTTCCTGTGCATGTGTGTTACCTTCTAGGTTAATTCTTTTTGATCTATAGGTTAATTATTTTTGATCTAACCTTTTCTCTAGTTCCTGGTCCCCTTTTCCTATTGGCCTCAGTTGCTTTTAAGGTATCTGCTTTAGTTTCTCTGTGTTAAGGGCAACAAATGCTAGCTAATTTTTTAGGTGTCTTACCTATCCTCACCCCTCCCTTGTGTGCTCTCGCTTTTATCATGTGCTCAAAGTCCAATCCCATTGTTGTGTTTGCCCTTGATCTAATGTCTACATATGGGGGAGAACATACGATTTTTGGTCTTTTGGGCCAGGCTAACCTCACTCAGAATAATGTTCTCCAATTCCATCCATTTACCAGCGAATGATAACATTTCGCTCTTCTTCATGGCTGCATAAAATTCCATTGTGTATAGATACCACATTTTCTTAATCCATTTGTCAGTGGTGGGGCAGCTTGACTGTTTCCATAACTTGGCTATTGTGAATAGTGCCACAATAAACATGGATGTGCAGGTGCCTCTGGAGTAACCTGTGTCACAGTCTTTTGGGTATATCCCCAAGAGTGGTGTTGCTGGATCAAATGGTAGATCAATGTCTAGCTTTTTAAGTAGCCTCCAAATTTTTTTCCCAGAGTGGTTTGTACTAGTTTACATTCCCACCAACAGTGTAAGAGGGTTCCTTTTTCCCCGCATCCTCGCCAACACCTGTTGTTGTTGGTGTTGCTAATGACAGCTATACTAACAGGGGTGAGGTGGAATCTTAGTGTGGTTTTAATTTGCATTTCCTTTATTGCTAGAGATGATGAGCATTTTTTCATGTGTTTTTTGGCTATTTGAATTTCTTCTTTTGAGAAAGTTCTGTTTAGTTCACTTGCCCATTTCTTTATTGGTTCATTAGTTTTGGAAGAATTTGGTTTTTTGAGTTCCCTATATATTCTGGTTATCAGTCCTTTGTCTGATGTGTAGCTGACAAATATTTTCTCCCACTCTGTGGGTGTTCTCTTCAGTTTAGAGACCATTTCTTTTGATGAACAGAAGCTTTTTAGTTTTATGAAGTCCCATTTATTGAGAAAGTTCTTACCTATACCTACTAACTCCAGAGTATTTCCTACTCTTTCCTGTATCAACTTTAGAGTTTGTGGTCTGATATTAAGATCCTTGGTCCATTTTGAGTTAATCTTGGTATAGGGTGATATACATGGATCTAGTTTCAGTTTTTTGCAGACTGCTAACCAGTTTTCCCAGCAGTTTTTGTTGAAGAGGCTGCTATTTCTCCATCATATATTTTTAGCTCCTTTGTCAAAGACAAGTTGGTTATAGTTGTGTGGCTTCATATCTGGGTCCTCTATTCTGTTCCACTGGTCTTCATGTCTGTTTTTGTGCCAGTACCATACTGTTTTTATCGTTATTGCTTTGTAATATAGTTTGAAGTCAGGTATTGTGATACCTCCTGCATTGTTCTTTTGCCTGAGTATTGCCTTGGCTATTCGTGGCCTCTTGTGTTTCCATATAAATTTAACAGATAGATTTTTCAATCTCTTTAATGAATGTCAGTGGAATTTTGATGGGAATTGCATTAAACATGTAGATTACTTTTGGGAGTATCGACATCTTTACTATGTTGATTCTACCAATCCATGAGCATAGGAGATCTCTCCACTTTCTATAGTCTTCCTCAATCTCTTTCTTCAGAAGTGTATAGTTTTCCTTGTAGAGGTCGTTCACATCTTTTGTTAGGTTTACACCTAGGTGTTTGATTTTTTTTGAGGCTATTGTAAATGGAATTGTTTTTATACATTCTTTTTCAGTTTGCTCATTGTTAGTGTATAGAAATGCTAATGATTTTTCTATGTTGATTTTATATCCTGCTACCTTGCTATAGCTATTGATGATGCCTAGAAGCTTCTGAGTAGAGTTTTTTGGGTCTTTAAGGTATAGGATCATGTCGTCTGCAAATAGGGATATTTTGACAGTTTCTTTACCTATTTGTATTCCTTTTATTCCTTCTTCTTGCCTAATTGCTCTGGCTAGGAATTCCAGTACTATGTTGAATAGGAGTGGAGATAGTGGGCATCCTTGTCTGGTTCCTGATTTTAGAGGGAATGGTTTCAGTTTTTCTCCGTTAAGTATAATGCTGGCTGTAGGTTTGTCATATATAGCTTTTACAATGTTGAGGTACTTTCCTTCTATTCCTAGTTTTCTTAGAGCTTTTATAATGAAATGGTGTTGGATCTTATCAAAGGCTTTTTCTGCATCTATTGAGATGATCAAGTGGTTTTTGTCTTTGCTTCTGTTAATGTGGTTTTTTATGTTTATTGATTTTCGTTTGTTGAACCACCCCTGCATTCCTGGGATGAAGCCTACTTGGTCGTGGTGAATGATCTTTTTGATGTGTTGTTGATTTTCGTTTGCCATTATTTTGTTCAGGATTTTTGTGTCAATGTTCATTAAGGAGATTGGCCTATAGTTCTCCTTTTTGGAGGTGTCTTTGCCTGGTTTTGGGATAAGTGTAATACTGGCTTCATAAAATGTGTTTGGTAGTTTTCCTTCCCTTTCTATTTCGTGGAACAGTTTAAGGAGGGTTGGTATCAGTTCTTCTTTAAAGTTCTGATAGAATTCAGCTGAGAATCCATCAAGTGTTGGACTTTTCTTTTTGGGGAGACTCTTGATTGCTGCTTCAATTTCATTTTGTGTTATAGGTCTATTCAGGTGATTAATTTCCTCTTGGTTCAGTTTTGAATGATCATATGTATCTAGAAATCTGTCCATTTCTTTAAGATTTTCAAATATATTTGAATATAGGTTCTCAAAGTAGTCTCTGATGATTTCCTGGACTTCCATGGTGTTTGTTGTTATCTTCCCTTTTGCATTCCTGATTCTACTAATTGGGGTTTTTTCTCTCCTGATTTTAGTCAGGTTTGCCAGGGGTCTGTCGATCTTGTTTCTTTTTTCAAAGAACCAATTTTTTGTTTCATTAATTCTTTGTATGGTTTTTTTGGTTTCTATTTTGTTGATTTCAGCTCTTATTTTTATTATTTCTCTCCTATTTGTTTTGGGATTTGCTTGTTCTTGTTTTTCTAGGAGGTTGAGATGTATCATTAGGTCATTGATTTGGGATCTTTCAGTCTTTTTAATATATGCACTCATGGCTATAAACTTTCCTCTCAGGACTGCCTTAGCTGTGTCCCATAGGTTCCGGTAGGTTGTTTTTTCATTTTCATTGACTTCTAGGAACTTTTTAATTTCCTCTTTTATTTCATTGATGATCCATTCTTCATTAAGTAATGAGTTATTTAGTTTCCAGCTGTTTGCATGTTTTTTGTCTTTACTTTTGTTGTTGAGTTCTAGTTTTACTGCATTGTGATCAGATAGTATGCACGGTATAATTTCTATTTTCTTATATTTGCTGAGACTTGCTTTGTGCCCTAGGATGTGACCTATTTTGGAGAAGTGAACCCATGGTCTTATGCATGCTAGGCAAACACTAAACTATTGGTGCTATATCCCCAGCCCCCAATATCCTTTTAAAAGTATAATGAGCAAAGATTAAAGAAAAAGACAAAATAATATGATAAATTAGAGCATGTAATAGAGTCAGTGGGAATTGGTGAATTGACGTTATTTTCCAATAGGGAGGTTGAAATAGTTTTGGTTTCACCTCTGTCATTTATGCTGTTTACTCTTCTCTCTAATTTATAAATGGGGCTCATTTCCATAGCCAGCTTATTGCAATACACCCTTGAGAACCAACCATACTTGTCACTTGTTTACTTCTGAGAATGCTTAGAAACATGTGGTTCCCAGCAGGCTGGGCTGTGAGTTTGAATGGAAGTGAAAAGCACGCAGATGAGCACACACACATGTGCACACATGTAATCATACACTCATCTGGAAATACATTCACCCACCAGTATCAATGGCTCAGTTTTCCTGAGACATTCCTAATGGAGTGATAAGCCTCCTAAAAAAGGCATTCAGTGCAAGCGCTGGTCTGGGATTTGGTCTAGAGCTCACAAAGAGGAACACTGAAAATGTCTCACATGTGCTGGAATGGGGGTTGGGCAAATTCAAGCTGTCCTCTTGTGGATGTTACTGGGATGACTGCAGTTTACTCTCATGGGTAATTCTCTGACCTGAGACCTAGAAGGTAGTGATGGTACAGGAAAGGTGATGGTGGGAATAGAAAAAGAAAACTAACAAAAGAAACTCTTTTCACAAAACTGGGGTTTCTTTATAACATCAAGTTTGGTAATTAAACTAAAAATATATGCAGTACAGATTCATTTTTTCCTTTGTAAGTTGATCTACAAACAAATACTGGAATGTTTTCCTGGTTCCTTTTTGAGGAACTATGTCAACTGCTACTACTACTATTCAGGGAACCTACTTACCATTTTGAATACATTGGAAAAACTTATTCTTTAGTACTCAGCTATCTACAGTTGGAGTCAGGAAAAGCATATCTTAAAGACTGCTTATTTGATTAGATATCTAAGATACAAAACTGTAGAAATCCTCAGAAGGGCTAGGGTTTCCTTATTTTTCTTTCAAAACAATATCAAGCAAGAAGGAAAAATATACCAGGAAACAAAAACAAAGGAATTCCAATTTGATTCCGATCAATCCATCATGGAGAAAACTGGGAGTCACCAGCCATTAATCTCTAAATGGGACTTTTTTGGAACCCAGAAGAGTCCAAAAAGGCAAGAACTCCAGAGACAAGTGCCTGCTGCCCACACGGCCAATCCACATAGGTGACAAGTTATTCTGGCTCCCTAAGGGTTTCTGGGCGATGGTGGCAGTGGCTTGGCTGAGGCAATTTGAGTATCGGGCCAAAATACGATCTGAAAAAGTAGTATATGACTGGAGAAACTAACATGGTTCTGACACTGGAGATTATGTTGTCAGGATAACTCACTGGGACTGGAAAACTGACTGAAATATAAACATAGAAGAGAGGTACCTGGGACACAGAAGCCATGTGGGGTTGGGTGAGATACATCAGAATAAACATCATTCTCCTTTGTACAAACACTTTCTAGGCTCCCATGGAGGGTCTTACTTTTGAGAAATGCATGCCATGCTTGCTCACTAAAAGAGGAAACAAATTTTATCTTGGCATAAAAAGTTAAATCATGATCTTCAGTTACCACTTGGACATAGCAAGGCCATTGTTGCATATTTTCAATATTAAAATTATTAGGAACGCTGAATATGCAATATCAATATACATTTCCACTGAATCAAGTTGGAAGTTTCTTTAGAGGTGATGGATGCTTCTTTTGCCTAATTGGCAGAGGATGCTACCTTGTTTATTGAGAATAAATAAGCAGTTACCACTTCTGTTGGAAACCTCAGACTCCCTTCTAGTCCTATAGCCTCTGTATTCAAAAATAAAATGGAATTTTAACTGGATGCTAACCCAGCCACCTGACTTTCACCTTCATAGACCCCATTTAATCTCAGACAGACCCCCTAATACCAGGAGAATATTAATTAAACCAGCCATGAATGCACACTTGCTGTTGCTACCCACAGTGTGTAACTGTCTGGAGTAAGATCTCTGGAAAGTGCCAAAGAGTAAACAGCAACTGCTCAGCCCTTACATGATTAGGCTGCACAGATATAAGTCATGCTCTGGTCAGAAGGGGAGGACCCTTTGTGCTTTGGGATCTGGCCTGCTTGTCTTAATTACTGAGTATACAATGCTTGCAGGACTACAGGACTTAGCTCCCAATAATGTAATAGAAAGGTTTTTTTTTAATGAACTGTAAGGAGAAGCAATTGTATCAACCCCCCCCCCCGCAAAGATCCTTAGGTATCATGGCTGTGAAATGAAGAAAGCTCAAAAAATTCTAGAATAAATTGCTTTGGATGGGAGTAGGGGAAGGTCCAATCTAAGGATCTAGCTGAGGCATACAACTAAATAACTGTGGCAACAGGTCTGAGAGGGAGTCCTGATGTGCTGGTGGAGAATTTTAAGGATAATGGCAACAAAATTTCTATGTTGAAGTGCTAGTGAAGTGCTACAGGTCCTGGAAGGATCACCATCACCCTGGTACAATGGACCTGGGACTTTTTACCTTTGTTATGAAAGCCAGATACCTAGTGAGAGACTTGAAAGACAGGGTGAGAACAGTGCATTGGAAAGGAACTCAAAAATCTTTGTGGGGAAGTGACATAACACTGTGTCTGCTTGCCACTCTATATTTTGTGTACAGGAACATTTCTTTAAAGAAAAGAAAGAGTACAATCTTTACATAAGCTAAGCAGGTTTGAAGATGGTGAAGTAGATCTCCTAGCCAAAGCCCAATTAACAGGTAAGATCCCCTGTGCTAATATGGCTATTTCTGCTCCATGTAAGTCACATCAAGGGGTTTGTTAGTACAGGGAGACTAATGAAAAGTATCCCTAACTTTTTTTTTCTTTTTTAAATTCATTTATTCATATATGCATACATTGTTTGGGTCATTTTCCCCCCTTCCCTGTAGCCCCTCTCTCCCCCACCACTCCCCTCGCTTCCAGGCAGAACCTGTTCTGCCCTCTTGTTCTCCAATTTTGTTGAAGAGAAGACATAAGCAATAATAAGAAAGACAGAGCATTTTTGCTAGTTTGAGATAAGGATAGCTATACAGACAGATTCCTAGCATTGCTTCCATGCACATGTGTGTTACAACCCAAATTGATTCATCTCTACCTGACCTCTTCATTACTTCCTGGTCACCTTCCCATAGTGACCTATGTCATTTTAAGGTTACTACATTAGCTCCTCTACAGTGGGCACATCAAATACTTTTAAGTTTTGGGTTAAGTCCAAAAGAAAGACCTACACCTCAAGCCGAAGGCAAATATTTCTGTGACTCAAAACCACCAGACTAACTCACCAGTCACTGTCTTCGACTGAAATGTGGGAATGGGACAAAAGGGGACTATTGATCTACCCTTCTCTCTCTTTCCATGATGTAAATAATCCTTTCTCCTCTGTCACATGTGGATTCAGAAGTCACTGAAAAAGCTGTAGAACTGAAATAAAAAGTGGGCATGTAAAAGAATAATCACACATAGCACTGACTTTTCAAGCAAGGAATGAGGAATGAAAAATCCTTCATGGGAGTACATAATGGTGGAAGGCAGAGGGTATACAAGAAGGAACATGGTCTAGATGTATTCAGAAGCTATCTTACTTGAAATGAGTCTACGACCAATGGAAAAGGAAATTTCAGGCCATTCATTTCTGTCTCCTTTTCCTTCAAATTTTCTAGCACCAACCAATCTTTCCTTCCTGATCACTATCGCTCCAATATATTGAGTTCTAAGCCTGGTACAATGGCCCTTCAATGAGAAGATATTCATGGGTTTGATTTGTGAGAAGGCAAGAAAAACATATATGCTCTATCTTAGCTATAGTGGCAGAATAACACATGGATTTTCATTTTCTGGTCCTGTAATACCACTTCCTGAGGTTCTTCTGGCAGACAAAAGGCAAGTTCACTTTTCTCTTCTTTTACCCACCACTGATAGTATGGTGGTGACTGTTTCTTCACTAATTTTGTCTTCCAAGTTATCAGGAAATCACATAGCTACACTGTTGGAAATTCCTGGCAGTCGAAAAAAGAGATATTTCAGATTTCTTTTTGTTAAGCATCTCTCCTTCTCTGACATGAGCTGCCTCTTGGTCATAGTCTGGCTCAGCTGGCTCATCTCATGTGTTAGAGAGCTAGATATTTCAAACTGCAGGATGATTAGGTCAAGAGACTGGTAGAAACATTCTTCAGTAGCTGAAGACGAATGAAAATTCAAGTATGTTTTCTTGCCAACCTAAGTATTCACTCAAAATGACACAGAATTTGGCTTCTCTTCTGGGTACAGCAGACCAAACTCTGCTCATTGAGAATGTCATCTGGACCCACATTTTCTCTGAATGGCTTGACTGGTCACATTTCCCTCAAACCAGAAAAATTAACTCCCCATATAACCAGACACAATATACACTTGCTATAATTTTTCTAGCAGTGCTAGGCAAGTGTTCTACTACTGAGTCACACTCACAGTCTAATTTTAATTTAAAAAATTAAAAGTACAAAAAGCCATTTTTTCCTTTTCTCAGAACAATTTGTATTGTTGTACTGTCTGTAGAACAGAGTTTGCTTACTAAGAAAGCTATGAACACCACCACATGGGACAGTGCACTGCAGATGTCTCACAGTTTGTGTTCTACAGTACAACTTAACAGAAGGGAGAAAGGGAGGAATCTGCACACCATCGCTAGCTGGGATGATGGCCACGCAGGCACACAGGCAGAGGAAGAGGAAGCCAAACTATCAGACATACCTGGTCTCCACAAAGATGGAGAAGAACTTTCTCCACCAAAGATCTGCCATCTTCTTCCTACCTTCTTACCTTACTAGGCCTCTTGAACCTGTTCAGTGGGCGAATCAAAAGATCACTAGTTTTCATGTGAGAGAATTGAGGATGGGAAGAACCAGGAGTTCTTTAACAGCAGAGAAGAGAACAGTAGATTTTGTGAATGATATCTTCACTGTAAACAAAGTTTAAAGAGCAAATAGTGAAGGAGCACTTGCTCTGGGGCCTGCTTAGAGCCTTGGGCAGACAGACATAGTCACTTATTTACTGGGCCCTGGCTGCCCAGCTGGCTCCACTGGTGATCTCCACTCTTTCCCACAGAGAAGGCCCATCCAGTGAGAAATGGCAGGAGTTTCAGGGCAATCCACTTAGAGCCCCAAGGGCCTACGGATTCCCAGGAGGCATGGTCACTTGTGGTGATAAGCAGTCTTATAACTTTTCCTCTTAAAGAAACAGTATTACTTCTTGTTATGTTTTGAAGAACAATAAAGAGAACTCTTAGCACTGAATATCAGAGTAAATTCTTTTTCTTTGTCATCTTTTTTTCCATACTCTTATGACCTAGCTACAAAATATTTCTATCATAGTGGGAGTGGCAGTGGTGGCAGCATCAACATTGAGGATGGAGGGTGCAGTATGTGCCTAAAACCCTGAAGAACAAACTTTCTCTCCAGAGGAGGAGTTGCGGTCCTAAGGGGATGAGATGAGTGCTATCATGTTTTTTCTCTTTGGGTCTTACAGCCACTCAACTCTAGATACAGCTAAAAAAAAGTGAGGAGTATGTGGCAGAACCAGGTAACTAAAGCCCTACTGTTCTGGTTGGAGAATCAGAAAGAGGAGCTACAGAGAACAGGAGAGCACTGAGAGACTGTGGAGAGGGAGAAGATCAGGAAAGAATCCTACAAAGTTGGTTAGAAATGCCTGGACCAACCCCCAAGCTGCATATGAATGAATCAGATGCAAAACAGAAGTAAGCAGTAGACCACTATGCAGGTTCCAGACTAGCCACTAAGTGGCGCAGATGTGGAAAAGATCTCAACAGTACCATGAAGGCTTTGTAAAGGAAAAATAAAAAAAAAAATAGAATGGCCAAAGCAATTCTGTAAAAGAACAAAAAAACCAGAGGACTCTATCTGATTTCAAGACTTGCTATAAAACTAGGGAATCAATTCTGTGTTATTGGTGACAGAATGAACACACAGAATGAGAGAACAAAGAGAGCATCCAGAAATTGAGCTACAAGTATATCGTCAACTGCGTCTTGACAAAGGTCCCAATATAATCCAACAGAGAAAGAACAGACTTCTCAATAAATGGTGCTTAACAACTGATATCTATATGCAAAAAAGGTTAATCTCAATACATGCCTTATGCAAAAAATATATAAAAATTTAACTTGAAATGGTTCAGACTTTAATGTAAAATCTATATGAACTTGCAAAAGAAAACATAAGAGAAAAGTCTCTGTAGATTTAACAAAAATTTCTTAGATATAGCACCAAAAGCATGATCCACAAGAGCACAATACAATAATAATTTCTGCTTTGTGAAAGATATTGTTAAGAAAACAATAAGACATTCATAGACTGGAAGCAAATATTCATAAATCACAGTGCAAACTTGTAAAGGACAAGTTTACACTTGTCCTTCTGTGTAGGAAATAAAAAGGACTCTCTAAAGTCAGTATAAAAAAATCTAAAAAAATTCTAAATGGGCAACATAATTAAAATTAGATTTTTAAAAAATGCTCAATTTCATCTGTCACAAAAGGAATGCAAATTTCAGTGGGATTGTACTATATACTCACTAGAATGACTAAAAATTTAAACAGACAAAAACAATACAAAATGGAATTGTACTATATAATCACTAAAATGGCCACAATTTAAAAAAGACAAAACCAAACAGACTGGCAACAATGCAGAGCAACAGAGACATTCACACATTGTTCATTAAGATATACAAAATGGTATGGTCATTTTGGAAAACACGTACGTTTTGCTTTTAGTTATTTTTCAGGTAGTGTCTCACATCAGCCAGCCTTCAACTGTGATCCTACCACCTACACCTTCCATGCTGCTGGGACTACAGCTATGAAGAACCACTCCTGGCTTATTCTTTGAGATGGGGTTTCGCTAACTTTTTTGCACAGATTGGCACTGAACCACAATCTTTGTCTCCCATACAGTTGTACTTTTGTATATTTACAGAAAAGATAGATAAGTTATGTTTATAGAAAACCCTGTACATAGATATTTATATAAACATCATTTTGGGGCATGGGGTTTGAACTTAGGTTTTCACACTTGCAAAACAAGTGCTCTACTGCTTGAACCACACCTCCAGTCCATTTTGTTCTGTTTATTTTGGAGATGGGGGCCTCTCAAACTATTTCTCTGGGCTGGTCTCAAACTGTGATCCTCCTGATCTCAGCCTCCCTGCAATCTAGCTAGGATCGCAGGTGTGAGCCACCAGCTCCTGGGTTGAATGTTATTTATGATAATCAAAAACTGGAAAAAATTTAAATGTCCTCCAATTGATGAATGGGTAAACATTGTGTATAGTGTCTATAAAATGGACTCTTATTCAGACATAAAAAGAACAGTTAATATGTACAACATGAACCTCAAATGCATTATGCTAAATTAAAGAACCCAGATGCAAAAAGCTACATATCCTAGGATTGCATTTTTAGGATGTTTTAGAAAAGGCAAAACAATAGAGAAAGAAAACAGATCAGTGGTTGCCTTGGATTGAAGGTAGGCGGAAGAGTTGTCTACAAAGGGGTGTCAGAAAATAAAATGGGGGTGATTATATGGTTTTATATAATGATTGAAATGTTGGTTTCATGGCTGTATGCATTTATCCAAATTAAGTAAAATTGTAGAAATAAAATGTAATATTTTCTTTCTTTTGAAATAATGAAATTATCTCAATAAACTAGACTTTATCCTAGCAACTCAGGAGGCAGAGATCAAGAGGATTGTGGTTCCAAGCCAGTTGGGGCAAAAAGTTTGTGAGACCCTATCTTGAAAAAACCCATCACAAAAAAGGGCTCAGTTCAAACCCCAGTACTAAAAAAACAAAGCTTCTATTTTCTTATGTGCAGGAGAGGGAAGGGAGGATAGAGGCACACAATTTAATGGATGCCAGTTTAGGGCAGAACAGTATGCTCATCTTGTCATGGAGACTTTCATCTAATTGTTTCAGAGTATAATCTCCATCCCCTTCCCAAGCACCTGTGGACAGGTCTGCGTAGGGAGGTGCAGGGTTCTCTTACAAATGGCTATGTGAGCAAACCACCTTGGAAGCAGATTGTCCAGCCCCAGTGAAGTCTTCAGCTGACTGCAGCTTTCTGACTGCAGCCTCATGAGAAGTCTCAAGTCATCAATACCCAACTAAGTTACTCTCAGAAATGTGACTAACAGAAACCATGTGAGATATGCTTGTCAGTTTGTCACTGAATTTAGAGTAATTTGTTATAATAGGTAACTAACACTTGCTCTCATCTACCTTTATAGTTTCATCAGAAACTAATGTTTCTTCCCCCGATTTACTTATACTTATAGATTCTTATCATTTTTATCTCTTGTATCTCACAGACTCCTACTAGCTATCATAAGCATGTGGTCCATTTGCTATGTTTAACAAGAAACTACCATATTCTTTTTGCCTAACTTCTGTTTTTCTGTAATAGATAATATAATACCTCAGGATTTTTGTTAGTATTTGTCTTCTATTCTTTTGCTTTTACTCTTTCAGTGTCCTTATTCTTTACATATCTTCTTATTATGATCATAATTCAAGGGCTGGTGATGTAGTGCAGAGGTAGAATGATACCTAGCTTGTGCAAGGCCCTCAATTCAATCCCAGTACTGAAAAAAAAATGAGCACATCCTTGCATTTATATTTTTAAAACTTGATGACATTTTGTCTTTTAACCAAATAATTTAGTCCATTTATACTTACTGTGATTATGGATATACCAGGCAATTTTGTGTTTTGTATTTGTCCCACTTTTATTTCTTTTTACTGTCCCATTTTCTTCTACTGCTGTGGATTGGGGATCCCTTTCTTCACTCCATTTCCTATCTACTACCTTGAAAGCTATCCATTCTATTTCTATTATTTTATTGTTTAGCCTAGAACATTCACTTTTAAAGTTAATCTATTCCTGAAATAAATCATTCCCTAGTGATTTATATCTTATATCTTATTGACATCTGGTATTTTCATTCTATATAGTTTTTCTTTAGCTCACAAATTAGACATTATTATTGTTTTTGTATAATCAATGTTTATTTAGATTTACCTACATGTTTCATTAATTTGCTATTCTGTCTTATATTTCAAAATTTCCTTCTAGGATCATTTTCTACTTTTGTGAAAGTATATCTGCTGTGAGTTTTTTTAGTGAGTATGGCTAAGTCATAATCTCTCAGTGCTTTGCTTGAAACATCTTTATTTTTCTCAGTGGTTTCAGTGGCTATAAATTGTCATTTGACAGTTATTATCTGAAAGAACAGGGATCAGAAAACTATAACTTGCAGACCAAATCCTGTCTGCAAACAGTTTTCATTTGGCCCCTGAATGAAGAATGTTTTTCACATTGAAAAGTGTTGTGAAACAAACCAACTAACAAAAACCAAACAAGTATGCAACAGAGACCGTATGTGGCCTGAAAAGCCCATAAGAATTATTACCTAGGCCTTTACAGAAATCATGTGCTGGGGCACCCTCTCTTGGGACTCTCCAACTCTGGGGGCTCTACTTTCCCACTTTATACTTTTCTATCTCAATAAACTCTCCCACTTCACTCCAAAAAAATCATGTGCTGACCACTGTCACAGACTTGAAGATACTATGCCAATGTCTTCCAGCTTCCATTGTTGCTGTCAATCAACTGTTATTTCATTGAGTTTACTTGCCATTCTATTATATAATCTGCCTTTTCTGCCTGACTGATTTTAAGAGCTTTTCTGTTATTGGGAAGTTGTGCATTTTCACTATAATTTGTCTAAGTTTGGGCCATCTTTTTTGGTTGGTTTGTTTTAGGCAGAGTCTTGCTATGTAGCCCAGGCTGGCCTGAAACACTCTATGCTTAGACTGGCCTCAAATTTGCCATCTTCCTGCCTCAGCCTCCTGAGTGCTGGCTTTGGGTTATCATTTTTAATTTATTTAACTTGCTTGGAATATACTGAGCATCCTAAAATTGGTACTATTCATCTATCTTGTGAAATTCTTAGCTGCTATGTCTTTAAATACTGGCTTTCCCCCCATTTTCTCCCTCTGGAACTCCAATCAAACATATTATAGATCTTCTCACTCTATCACCTATGTTTTTTTAACATACCATGCTTTCCATCTCATTGTTTTCTTTGTTATATGTTACATAATTTATTTCGGTTCCTTATTTTCTCTTCATATGTGTCTAATCTATGTGATCTATTGTGTTTATAATTTCAATGATTATATTTTTCATTTCTAGATATTCTAATTGGTGTGGAAACATTTGATAAGTCTCCTATACCACTGTCATACTTTGAAGGTCTTTTATTTAACTATACTAAGCAAACTTATTTTGTAGTCTATAACTAACCATTTCTGTTGTTTTTGTTGATCTTTTCCTATAGTTTTGTGTTTCTGCTTAGTTACTTATAATGGATGCTTTCCTCTTGTGATTTTTTTTCCTCAGAATTTTGTCAGTAGGAATTTTTGAAGTCTGTGTCTAAATGAAATTATTTGCATTGAGCTTTCCAAGTCTTGGGTTTAGGGCACATCTAAGGAGTACATATTTACATGGGAAAAAAGGTATCATTATTTTAAATTATTAACTGTTTTGAAATAAGTTTAGATTTATAGAAAGTTGCAAAAACAGTACACAGAGGTTCCTTGTACCCATCACCCAATAGTTACTAATTCTCACAGCATATATAACTATACACAAGACTAGTAAAATGACACTGGTACAAAAATTATTTGCATAATATCTATCAGGTATTTGGAAAGCACTACCAATGTAAGACATCTTTAAAGTTTTGCCTTTAGGTTTTTCATGCACAAAAAGTATAAATTCAGCTGGGCACCAATGGCTCACACCAATTAGTTCAGCTAATTGGGAGGCTGAGATCAGGAGGATCACAGTACGAGGCCAGCCCGGACAAATAGTTCTCAAGATCCCATCTCCAAAGCAACCAGAACAAAATGGACTGGAGATATGGCTCAAGCAATAGAGTGCCTGCTTTGCAAGCAGTCCTAAGTTCAAAACCCAGTCTCACAAAAAAAAAAAAAATGTGAATTCTCGTCCCAATTCTTTTTTGAATGTGGGCTTGTAATTAGGAATCTCTGTGGCAAATTTTTTTTCCCACCCTGGTGATTGTAGGGAGAAACTGAATTAGGCAAGTATTTCCAATCCTCCATCTTACTTGGGACAATCAGCTTGTCACTCTTTGGAAATCTTGGTATTTGGAGATCTGCAATCAGACAACCTAACATTGTCAGATCTCCTCCTCCCAAACTTGAGTGATTCATTAATCTGAGCTCAAGGCCACCAGAGATTAACAGATAAATCCAGGAAAATGTCAACACAGTAGCTCAATAGACTGGTTTGCTGCTGTATATTTATGGTGTATTATTATTCCTAGCTTTAAGAGACATGCTTTATGTTTGGGCCAGTTCAACCACAGATTTTAATATTTATTCTTCTGATTTATAATGTGCTTAAATGCCAAATTTCCTACTCTCCTTGATCATCAGTTCTTCATAATGATAGAACACTACTAAGAAGTTTTTCTGTAGGTTGAACGTGCCTCATACATGAATTCTAGAATAAGGAGGAGATAGTGTGGCCAATGGCATACCAGAACTTCTAAACTCCAGGGCTTCTAAAACTTTAGAATGTGTCAGAGTCATCCGGAGTTCCTGTTAAAATACATATTTTTGCCTCTTCCACCCTATCCCAGGTTTCTGACTCAGTACTTCTCAGTAGTTATTCAAATGTGGATGAGAATTTGCATTTCATTCATGTGCATGTGTGTGCATGCACGCATGTGTGTTACTGGGAATTGAACCCAGGGATTCACATATGCTAGGCAAGTGCTCTGCTACAAAGCTAAATCTCTAACTTCTGTTTTGTTTTTATTTTGACACAGGGTCTCGCTAAATTCCCCAGGCTGGCTTGGAATTTGCCATTCTCCTGCCTTGGTCTCCTAAATAGCTGGGATTATAGGTAAATGCCACCACGTCTGGCCATAATTGGCAATTCTAACAAGTGTTCAGATGATGGAGATCCCATTGGACTGAGGACTATAGTTTGAGAATCACTGTGTTGGACTAGAATAACCAAGCCCATCCATTGCTTTTTGTCTCTAGTTTTATATTCCCAGCATAAAAAAGAAAAATAAAAGTTTCCAGAACGAGCCAAACAAGCAGAAAGATGTTAGGGAAATCTTTTCATTTTATAGTCACAAGACTTACATCATTATGTATCCATTAAGGATTTGTTCTTCCAAGTGGAGTGTCATATCAATGTGTACAACACACAGTGAATTTACACCTAATCAATAAGTAGGTAAGAAGTTTAAAAATGCACACATAAGTGAACACACCCGATCACTGTTGGCTAACAATAAACACAATATTCACATAGGACTATGTTGTTTGGCTTTCTGTTACTATAAGAAAATACTGGGAATTATCAACTTTTAAAAGGGAAAGGTTTACTTTGGCTTACACTTTTGGAGGTTTCAGTTCATGGTCAGATGTTCTCCTTACTTTTGTGACTGTGGCAAGGTACATCATGATGAGAGGAAGTAGTAGAAAAAATGGCTCATCTCATGGTAGAAAGGAAGCAAAACGAGAGATAGAAGAGGGAACAGGGTCCCAATATCCCTTCAAGAGCACACTCCCATGTGAGCCAAAGACCTCTCACCAGGCTCCACCTTCTAAAGATTCATTGCAATAGTGCCACTGGCTGGAGATGAAGCCTTTAACATGTGGGCGTTTGTGGAACACTTATTCACACCACAGAAGACACTGAAGATGTTGGCCTTGACTGAGCTTATGATTTACTGATCATTCAACAAATATTTATATGTTCAAGATACTGTGAGAGGGTGAAAGAATTTACAGATGTTTCTTGACATCAATCCTGCCTTCAAGAAACATACTGAATGGCATTCATCACCACTCCTTAAAATCATAAAACAGAATTATGTGATTCTATACAATAAAGGTTAGATCAAGAAACTGGTCACAGTGAGAAGGCACAAGGGAAGAAACTGAGTAGAGTGAGGAAACCTGCACTACTTATTTCCATTTGAAAATGCCAACCATTCTAAAGAATTTTCTACTTCCTACAGGAAGTGCAATACAAAAATCATAAACCGAGTTTACTACAGGGGAACGTCAACCATTCATTCATTCAAAACAGTTATTAGCCAGGCAGCAAAGTGGTGGCTCATGCCTGTGACACCAGACACTTATGAGGTTGAGATTGGGAGGACTGTGGTTCCAGGCCAGTCTGGGCAAAAAATTTTGTGAAATCCCATCTCAACAGAAAAAAAAGGGCATGGTGGTTCACAACTGTCATCCTAGTGATGGCAGAAATAATAAAATAGGAGGATTGTGGTCCAGTCCAGCCTGGGCAAAAAGCAAGATCCTATCTCCAAAATAACCAGAGCAACAAGGGCTACAGGCATGGCTCAAGTGGTAGAGCACCTGCCTAGCAAGAAAGAAGCCCTGCATTCAAACCCAGTACCACCAAAATACATAATAAAATATTATAAAAGTATGTTGAAATGTTAATTTACTCTTGTGTGTGTCTGCTCCAGATTTTGTGAAGTTTTGGTATGGGTTATTTAAGATTTATAATTCATTGTAATTTATTTTCTCATCCTAAATAAATAATAATTCTTATACTTCCCCTCAAAAGAAGCTTATAGTCTATTTGGGAAAGTCAGACATATAAACAAATACTTCCATTAAAATTTTACATGTCTAGGCTGGGTGGCAGTGGCTCATGCCTGTAATCCTACCTACTCAGAAGGCAGAGCTCAGGAGGATTAAGGTTCAAAGCCAGCCTGGGCAAAAAGTTCACAAGACCCTATATCGAAAACCCATCACAAAAAAGGGCTGATGAAATGGCTCAAGGTCTGGGCCCTGAGTTCAAACCCCAGTACTGCAAAACAAAACAAACAAACAAACAAAACAGGTCTAAGATGGAAATGTGTAATGTGTATAGGGAGCAGTGGGGACCCAGATGACAGAAGTTATCCAAAAAATCTTCAAAGAGGAAGCAGTACTTGCTCAGAGCCTTTATGAGATGGCATGATAAGGCAGAAGGGAATTCTAAGCATAAAGAACAATGTGTAAAGAGGAGCAGAAGCATGAAACAGCATGGCACATCTAGGAAACTAATTCAGTGTGGTTAAAGAATATAGATGGGATATTTCAGAAATAAAAGCCTAGAAAATTGGGCACAGGCCAAAGAATGGCGGGCTTTGAATGCCACCCTAAAAACTGTATTTTACTGATATTTTAGCAATAGGAGCCATTGAAGCATGTTAAGGAGTATTTTAACATTATCCCTTCCAATGACAGTCTGGAAAGTGTATTGGAAGAAGATAAGACTGTAAGCAGGAAACAATCTTGGTAAAACAGGAAATCTTGAAATAAGGCACTGGCAGTAAGGATGCCAATTAGGAACCAAGTCCTATGCAGGCTACCCCCATACTTGGTTCCTAACTGGATTAAATGAGTCAGAGAAAGGAAGAGGTAGGGGTGATTCCTTGGTTTCTGGGTTGGAGAAGTATGAACCAAAGGGAATTTGAGAAAATGATAGGGGCTCAAGGCATTCTTTTTTAAAATTAGGATATACTTATTGCACAGAGGGGATTCATTGTGATAATTCCAAATAGGCTTATACTGTACACTGGTTAGAACACCCCCACTATTTCTCTCCCTCGGTCCCCTCCCTGCCCCATTTAAAGCAATTGCCAGAGGTTTCTTTGTTCTATTTCATATACGTATATGAAGTCCATCAACAATATTCCCTCACCTTAATCTTAGTTCACCCTCCCCCTCCCATAAGTCCCCCCCCATGTACCTATTTTATAGTACTGTCTTTCATTATTAATATCTAAGTTGATGTTCAAAGGGGTTTCTTGATGTATCCTCACTGTGAGTGTACTTTACTTTGGTCTGTTCAACCCCTTCCATTGCTCTCCCTTACCCTTTTACCTCCCATCCCCCATTTTTCATCAGCTTTCAATACATATCCTTATATCCTCTACCTTCACAGATGTTAAGTTTCACACTATTGTTGAGGCTCTATCATTCTCTTGTAATTTCCCTCCTTCCCCGAGTTCCATAGGGTAGTTCCACTATTACAACCATGTTCTACATATGAGTTTGCATATGCTCATGTTTGTTTTTGTGTCTATGTTTATCTTTTGGATCTATCTTCCATGTATGAAAGAAAACATGTGGCCTTTGTCTTTTTGAGCCTGGCTTGCTTTACTTAACATGATGTCCTTTGGACCTTGCAAAAGGGCAAAAAAAAAAAAAATCAGTTTCCAAGTAGCCTCTCAAGCAGATCACCTCTACTAACAAGCCACAGAGCTGCTGTACAATGTCACCCTTGTCCTTCAAAATAGAAAGCCACATCCACATGTGTGGAAGCAACAGACCAAGTCACCAGCCATCTGTTTTTAGGATTGTCTTAACAACCAATGGGACTCATCACATGATTAATTCAGCTATAGCAATTAATATTCATTACAAAGATGGCAAAAATGAGCAGTTTGGCCATTCCTGCCACCATCAGTATGCAGATCAAGTATAGAAATGGCTTCAATCACATCCTCTTATCAGTCATTATCCACTGCAAATTATGAATACAAGTTACAAGCATGGAATGAAAAATACTGTTTAAAGTAGTGTGTAAGCCATGATATTAAGCATAGATTTATGCTTAATATTTATTTTCATACTGGTTGCCTCTTTAAGAAACCAGCATTTTAGCAGCCTTTGCTAGCTCCACCAATAGTTATCTCAACAGAAATCAATGTATTATGACAACTACATAAGCCTTCATTCATCTATTTCTTTAGGGCTAGAAAAGTATTTTTGGTGGTGTTGACGTTGGAACTCAGTCCTTGTATTTGCTAGGCAAGCACTCTACCACTTGAAACAGGGCCCCAGCCCTTTTTGCTTTTTAGTTATTTTTCAGATAGGAGGTCTGCTTTTTGCCCAGGCTGGCCTTGAACTGTGATCCTCCTCTTCTCTACCTTCTGAGCAGCTGGGATTATAGGCATGAACCACTGTTCCCAGGCCTTAGAAGGGTATTTTTAAGTTTCTTGATACCAAGGAACCTTGGCTAGCTTGCAAAGCATGACACCTGTGGAAAGTTTAACAATGAAAGAGTGAAACAAAATAACAGTATGTTACCAGACAAATCTATATCAGGAGTCAAATGAGAACTAAAGACAGGAAGTATTAGGAGTTCACTGGAGGGAGAAATCACTATGGGCTGGCAGTGAATTTCTTGGAGGAGTTGGCAATTGCTGTGGAACTTGTATAACAGGAAAAACTGAGGCAGGAAGGGAGGATAGTAGGGAGCATATGAAATTTTGATGGTATGAGTAAATTACTGAGGAGCAAGTGGAATAAACATGGTATGTTTCAGGGACAATCATGCTTGGCTAATTGACACACTCCTTTATATCACAAATATTTAAGATATTGTAAAGTGTCAATGGGATACTCAAAGGCTTAAATCAATTTAGCACTGGGAATAGACAAAAGTCTCAAATCAAAGGCAAGATTCCCCAAGCTTTACATCATCATTGTTCACAGAGTAACTATGCCTTTGAAAAAATGATTAGAAACAATTGTTGTTCTCCTTGAATCTCAGAACTCCGCCGCTAGAAAGGACGGAAAAAATATGTCCAAATTTAGATGTCTATATATACATATATAAAGATTTTATGTGCATTATATCATGCTGTCCTATGCTACATGTTAAAAACAGGGTACGAAGAGAATTAGTATCCTTTAGTGGCTTATAAACTAAATCACACTTAACATTTAAATCACAATATAATCATTTCTCAACCTTTTGGCTAAGACAGAGTGTAAATCACAATATAACAATAGCAGATGAAATGACAAATGAGTACTACTGACAAATACAAATAGGAAGAAAGTTTGATAGTCCTTCAAAAAAGGGTGAAATTGGTAAGGACTGAGAGTCACACAATGTAGGACTTTCACTAGATTCAGGGGATCTCATAATCACTCTTGTCTAAGGATCATATATGAGACACTTGTTAAAATGCAGATTTTGAGGCCCATCCCATAAAGTTTAATTGAGTAAGTCCATAGCAGAGCACAGTAGTCTGCACATTTAATAATTCCAGAATATTTCACCATAGGATTTGAATAGCCTTGATGGACATTCCAGATGGAGGATAAAACTGGGATTCCATAGTAAAGTAAGTAAGGTGGAGCCAGGCGTGGCGGTACAAGCCTGTAATCCCAGCACTTGGGAGGCTGGGCAGGAGGATTGCGAGTTCAAGGCCAGCCTGCACTACATAGTGAGACCCTGTGTCCCAAAAAGGTAAGTGACATAGGTGGGAGCGAAGTAATAGAGTGAATAGTGGGGAATAAAGCTTAAAAGGGTAGTAGGAAAAAATAATTAAGCATCTCAATTGTCATGCCAGGAAGTTTGCATTTAACCCTTTAAATGGCATAGAGCTGATGAGGATTCATCCAGTAAGATAGAATCGACTAGGCTGACCCCTGCATTCTTACAATAATGCCAATGCCAAGAAAATCTGGCCCTGAACAGTATGGCTCCAAAAGCTTGTTAATAGACCAGTGGTGACTCACAAACAAATATCAACTGGCCTGAGGTAAAATAAAAATAATCAAAACAATGTAGTGAACCTTTCATGAAGTTACATTTATTTACTTTTCTAAAAATTATTTTTCAGGGCTGGGGGGTGTGGTTCAAGTGGTAGAGCACTTGCCTAGCAAGTGTGAAGCCCTCAGTTCAAACCCCAGGACCACCAAAAATTTCATTTTTCATTGACACATAGTAATTGTGCATATTTATGAAGTGCACTGTGATAATTTAATACATGTATACAATGTATAATGATCAAATCAGGATAATTAGCATTTCTATCTCTACAACACATCATTTCTGTGTGTTTAGAGCCTATGAAGTCCTCTCTTCTAGTCTTTACAAAAAATTTAATACATTTTTGTAATCCATAGTCATCCTACTATATATAGAATCCTAGAATGTGTTCCTGTTACCTAACCGTATCTTGGTACATTATCCAATATTCCTCTATTCTTCTCTTCTCTACCCTTCCAGTCTCTAATAATCACTATTCTACTCTTGTTTTCTACTTATTTTTTGATGTTAAAATGTCCTTTTACATTTAATTTTAAAAATGCAAAATAAAAAGAAGGTAGTTGAACATAGAAGGCATATTCAACATTATTAGCCACTGAGAAAATGTCAAAAATCACAATAACACCATACAGTTATTATGATGTCCAAAATCAAAAGAAAAAAATAGTGACAATACCAAGTGCTGGCAAGGATGTAGAACAAGTGGCATTCTCATACATTACTAGTGGGAATGAAAAATGTCATAGCCAGACTAGAAAACAGTTTGGGAGCTTCTTTTAAATGTACACTCCCCGCCCCCACAACCTATGACACAGCAATTCCAGTCCTGCACATTTATCCCAGAGAAATGAACACTATGTTCACACAAACACAAGTTCATGGATACACATGAATGTTTTTAGTAACTCTATCCATAATCACCCCAAGGTGATAAATAAAACTCAAATATCCTTTGCTGTGTGAGTGGATATACAAACTGTGGTGCATCTAAACCAAAGAATAATACCCAGTATTAATACCCAGAAAAATCAGAAAGAGCTATTGATACATGCATCAAGTTAGATGAATCTCAAAAGCATTACACCAAGTGAAAAAAGACTCAAAGGTTGTGTGCTGTATCTCTGCACTTACACATATTCATACAATATTTTGAAAAGAACAAATGGATCAGTGGTTGCTGTGAGTAAGAGAGAGAGCAGGTGTTACTACAAATAGGTTATAAAGGTTTTTGGTGATAAAATTATTCTATATCTGATTGTGGTTATAGTTAAATAAATCTATGCATATATTAAAACTCATTAAGTGGTAAAACTCCCCTCCTCCAACTACTTTATTTTACCCTATGTTAATTTTTTAATTAAAAATTAGATACTAATTTATCAGTTCTCCCAATATTTTGGAAATTACTCCTATCCAAACACCTGGTATGTGTAGCATGGGCCAGTGAGGGGCAGATATCATTCAAGAATTTTGCTCATTGGTGTTAGAAAAGTATTTGCATTACTTTTGGCTTGGACCTCTTAATAAACAACAATAAGCCTTATCAAAACCCTGGGTTCCATTGACTATTCAAAACTCCATTTACAAGCCTTATTCCATAGGGCAACTTTCACATCCATCCATCAATGAGTCAAAAAGTACCCAAGCCTCTGCTCTCATCAGCCTCTGAGTAAGCTACTTTATTTAGTCTCACACAGTCCAAAGTTTCTGCTCTCTTACTTCAATCTTTCAGCGAATATTATTAGTAAGACTGAGAAAGCAATAAGGTTTGGGATTGGTATTAATGGCAGTTACAAAGCACTTTTCCTGGAATCTGAAGAGACCATTATTTCCTTTTAGTACATCCAAGGTGTCAATTAAAGAAATGTTTCCAAGTATTTCTCAGGTACCAGAATCCCCCAAATATTCTGAGGAATTGTTTATTTGGTGATGTGAGCAAATCTATACGTTTCTCCTTAATACTAACAAGTCAAGGCTAGGTGTGTGTTCATGTTTAGTGTGATCTAACACATGTAGTCCCTTCTCAACTTTTTTTCTTTTTGGTGATTGATGAAATCAACACAATGATTTCATATTTCATTATGAAAGTGCAACTGCCATAAATTATGTTTCTCTCTAACTTTCTGTTTTCAAAGATTACTGTTTATTTAATGTCTGCTTTGGGTCTGGAGATGTTCAGTGGTAGAGTGATTGCCTAGTATGCAGAAGCCCTGGGTTTGATCCCCAGCACTGGAAAAAAAAATCACTAAAACCAACTGTAACAAAATTACATGTGAAAGATTACTCACAAATTGCCAGATAAGCAAAGACTGTTTTAAATTAAAGATGCAAATCGAATTTTTTTCCTGTTCAACGATTTTTCAAATAAAGATACCCCAATACATGAACATGCTTGAATATGCCTAGAGTTTCTAAGAGAATAACTATAGTAAATATACTCTGCATGCTATTTTGTGAGTCTCATGAAAAGCCAAGTTTATGAGGTTACCAACTGGTGAAAATTACTTATTTTCCTTTCCCCATTTCCTTCTTCTCAACACATCAAGATTTTAATTACACATTAAGAATCAAACTTAAGCCTGAAGAGGATGAATGTACTTTGCTGAGTCACAAGTGGGAAACGAGCTGTAGCGGATGCCAATTATGTCAGGTGGTGGTGGAAAAAAACTCATTGGTCATCATTACAGCAGGTTTCATCATCCTCATTTCATGACATTTCTATATAGGATTGAATAAAGTGTGCTTGTGGGACTCTGGAGACAAAAGCAGATGTGAAGTGCTCTAAACAAATGTGTGCAGAGGGAGAGCATATGCAAGTGGGGGCCAAAGTATGCAGAGATCCAGCCTGAACTGTTGAGGGTTAAGGCCCTGCATTGGAGAACTTATTCTGCCAGGACCAGGAGACCTGTGACAATTTGGTAAGCTAATACGTTTTTTGTCCAATTCTCAAAGCTGAGGTTTGAGTGATAGGCACATAATATCTAAGACTGGGTGGCTTTGCCAAGGCAGAAAAACTCACCATGCTTGAGAGCATAAATCCTAATTTGTACTAGTAGAGCAACAGGACAGCAGCTTTAGGAAAGCTCATTTCCCATTACTTCTATAAGATGGGCTAATTAAAGTTCACGTGGGTTTTTCAGCAATCAGAAAATAGTGATAGCAATCATTAAGTTTTTTCCAGACTCTATCTTTCAGCAGATATGAGAATGTTCAACATTTTCCCATTCCTTCTCCAAATTATCCACCTCTATTGCATCAAAATCAGGAAGGCCATAGATCTATCACTAATGTGTAAGAACTATGGAAATCTAAAATAAAATTCACTGTAACCTACATCTTTCTCATGTTTTATTTCTCCTACTCTTTTTTTGTGTGTGTGTGTGGTGCTGGGGCTTGAACTCAGGGCCTACACCTTGAGCCACTCCACCAGCCCTTTTTTTGTGTGTTGGGTATTTTCGAGATAGGGTCTCACAAACTACTTGTCCAGGCTGGCTTCAAACCATGATCCTCCTGATCTCTGCCTCCTGAGTAGCTAGGATTACAGGTGTGAGCCACTGGCACCCGGATTCTCCTATTCTTTTTTCTTCAAAAAGGGTTGTCTCATTTATACTCTGCAATGACTTAATGAAATCTTTATAACCACATCACACACATATACATATAGGCATACATACATACATACATACATGCATAGCACTTTATGGTTTACAAAGTACCTGTCTTATAAAATGTAAGCAGGGCAAGTGTTAACATCCCAATTTTACAGATAAGGCAACTGACTTACCCAGCTAATGCAGAGGAAAGGCAAGATGGGAAAAACTGTTCTCTTAACTCAAAATTTAGTGTTTTTTCCTCTAAACTTCACTGACTCAGAAAATATTTGTAAAGTGAAATGTATGGTGAGTACTTCTAAAGAGGAAAATGGTCATATAGAAGAGAATAAAGACAACTTCCTAGTCAGGTGTGGTGGCTCCATTCTGTAATCTCAGCTATTCAGGAGGCAGAGATAGGATGATTGAGGTTTCAGGCCAGTCCTACCCTATCTCAAAAACAAGATGAAAACAAAAAGGCTGGAGTTGTGGCTCAAGTGGTAGTATTGAGAAAATAAAAAGACACCCTGTTATTTATGCCAGTGCCATAATATCAAATTAAGTAAATTTTAGCTGCTCTTATCACACAAAAAGTTACTATGGGAGATGACAGACATGTTAATCTCCTTTACTAAACATTTCACTATCAATATGCATCCCATAAAATTATGTTGTAAACATTAAACATATATAATATAATTAACTTAAAATAGATAAAATAAGCTGGCACGGTGGCTCATGCCTATAATCCTAGCTCATGGTTGAGAACAGTCCAGGCCAAAAGATATGAAGACCCATATCTCAACGAATAAAACTCTGGGTGTGGTGGCACACGCCTGTCTTCCCAGTGATGTGGGAAGCATAAATAGGAGGATCATGGTCCAGACCACCCTGGGCATAAAAGTGAGACCCTTTTTGAAAAATTACTAAAGCAAAAAGAGGTGGGGGCATTGCTCAAATGGTAAAGCATATGCCTAGCAAGCAAGCATGAGGCCCTGATTACAAACCCCACTGCTGCCAAAAACATAAATAAAATAAGTAATAGATAAAATAAGTATTTTATCTATTAAAGGACATATGTTAAAATTAAAATCTCTATAAAAGAATACAACTAGAAAATTTGGAGTGTTGAAGGACTGCTGCAATGGTTTGAGGAAGTTCCACTTTATTTTTCCTGTGGAAATCAAATTCTTTTGTTTATTTATTTTTTTATCAAATGTAGTTTAATAACCTGTAAGCTAACTGATGGCAGTTTCTTCATGATATGTATCCTTTGAATCCCTTACCTTACAATCTCTAGCCTTGTAGAAGGTAGGTGTTTAGTACACAAATTATTTAAAGAAATACATTCAGTTTATATAATAGATGATTTTTTTTGTTTCTCAAAGTCAGAGAAACAGAGGCTGGGAGTGTTGCTAAGTGGTAGAGCACTTGCCTAGGGATGTGAGAGACCCTGGGTTCCATCTTCAGCATCGCAAAAAAAAAAAAAGTTAGACAAACAGAATGACAAGGCTTAAAAAAAACTTTGTATCCTTTTTCTTACCTTTAAGTAGGACTACACTTAGCTCAGTCAAGGCTAAAAGACAAATACCTACATCACTTGTTTCTAAAAAGTTCTTTGCAGGTAGATGTACAAGCCCCTTCTGTCAAAAATTCATTGCTTTTGAAAGTGTCTTAAGACACTCATTTTGAAACCTCTATTTTTATAATGCTACAATTTACCATAATTTCATAATTTATTGCATATTCAGATTTCAATAGATTATAAAGAATTACTGTACCTAAAGAAGAAAATGAATTTGTGTAGTGTTTTTTTTAAATACTGCTGTGCCCCAACTGTTCTAAATCTCTTCAAGTTCTCCATATCCATCAAGACAAAATTTGTAACAGAAACTTTGGCATTATAATAAGACTTTCTGAAATTCCCCTGGCTGTTTTCAATTCTCAGTAATGACAAGGCTAATCCATTTATATTTCTTTTGGTCAGTTAAACTCGTAGATACATTATCTGCTTATTTTATTATGATATTTGTAATATAAACATGTTAAAATTCAGGAAAAATGGCTGAGCTCACCATCTCCACACTAAAGTCCTCTTATTATATATTATAGATAATATAAATGTATAAATATATATATACATTTTCTGTATGGCATAAGACATTATTGTTGCAATGCTTTGATTTTGTCCCCTTCAAACTTCAGATGTTGAAAATGGACAATGTGATGGCTTTAAGAGATGAGGACTTTAAGAGGTGATTAGGCCAACAAGGACTCTTCCTTCCTGAATATGATTAAGGTATTTTTAAAGGCATCATGTAGTATTTGGCTTTTGTAATCTTTTGCCAGCTAAAGACACAGCACTCTTCACCTCTAGCAGATGAAAAACAACAAGGCGCCATCTTGGAAGCAAAGAGTAGCCCTTACCTGAGCTGAACCTACTGGCACCTTGATCTTGGATTTTCCATACTCCAGAACCATGAGAAAATAAGTTTCTATTCTTTATAAGTTACTCTGTCAACAATATTTTGTTATAGCAGCACAAATAGGTTAAGACAATTGTAGTCTTTATTTTTCACTGATCTGAACAAAAATATTTAGATTTCTGTGTAATATTCCTGTTATTAATGAAAAATATTGCATTGATTTAATACAGTAACTTACATGGTCATTTCCCTATTGTTTAACATTTAAACATAATATTTAATATTTTCTTTATTCTTTTCAACATTTAGATCACTTCATTCATTTAACAAATATGTATTGGGTTCCTGCCATATGCTCGACACTGTTCCACGTTTTGGAGACATAAAAGTAAACAAAACAAGCAAGGGCCCTGCTTTCACTCTAGTGACAGACAATAAACAAGAAAATTAATTAAAGGTGATAATTTCTATGAAGGAAATGAACAGAAAAAAATAAAGGGTTTGGAGACCTCTCTGGAGGTAACATGTGAGCCAAAACCTGAAAGAGGAGAGCTCTTGCCAGCCATGTTAAGCTTGAGTTTTACAGGTATAAAAAAAGAGCACGTGCACAGCCTGAATTAGGAACAAGATTGATGAGTTTGAGGAAAACAAAGAAAAGACAAATGTGCTGGAGTGCACACATACGAGCATCAAACCAGATGAGATTCTAGGTGTGGGCAGGATCTTACGTTTGATCGAAGGGAGGCTGGAAATTATTCTAACTACAGAGAACAGCTGTTGAAGAGACTGAGTCAAGAAAGCAATAAGCAAATACAGCAGGTTCAATACCATCCCATCTTTCTTGTTTTTATTTATTTATTTAAAAAAAACTCTTGGTACTATACTGCAGCAGTGCTTGGGAAGCTAGAGAATCGGCCCATTCTAAGTCTGAAACAGTTTTGGGATTTTAACCAATTTGATCACATGTTGCTCCCTAACACTAGCTGCAAAGCCATTCTTTAGCTATTCACCATCTGGTTTATCACCTATTTTCAATGCCAGAGTTGGCTTGCTCTCCCCACCCTCACCCTCTATCACCCACAGGTCTTCATTAGTGGCACACATTTGTGAAATTTTGAACAGAGGGAGTTTGAGTCCCTCTCTAAAAAGCGTAAAGGGAGAAACACACATGGATGGTCATGAATAGCATATAGATAAGTGAGTGTAAAACAGAATATTTTCAAAAGGAAATAATGTATTACTCTTATGACTAGGCAGAAGAATAAGTGCATATTATGGTGTGACTGTACTTTTGATAATACTTTTAGGCCCAGTATTTTAGACTGAGTGAGACAAAAGTTGCATGATTTTTCTGTCAATTAGTTAATTAGCTCATGCCATGTGATAAAATGAGCATGTTGGATTTCAAGAGATTCCTGGATGATGGGAAGAGGCTGGGGGATTTAGGGTAGGAAGTTCTAAGCACTTAGTTATAGACTGTGGGAAGGTTCAACTGTGAGTGTAGGTTAAAAAGATGAAGGGGATAAACAAATGCATTTTTCTAAGAGGGGAGGATAGATGATGAATAGAAGCAAAGGAAAATGAGCATGTCTGAAGTGGCCTGGTAAGTACCTTTGAAGCCATTGAGACCTAATGTCTATAAACAAAAGTAACTTTCTGCCTGTTTGTTACCACACTATTGAAAACAGCTGGATAGAAATTTCAACAATTCATCAAGACTGGGATGATGTGACTTAAAGTATACGCTGGGATGCATCTCATTTAAAATATTGATTGGTTTGGTTTATAAACTTGCATTTTCTGGCTGGGGATTGTAGCTCAAATGGTAGAGCATCTGCTTAGCAAGTGCAAGACCCTGAGTTCAAATCACACTACCACAAAAATTAGACTTTCTGTATTTGCCTATACGAATAGGAAGGGTTTCCAAATACTTACATTATTCCATTTAATTTTTTGTGGTGCTGGAAATCAAACCGAAGGCCTTGCACATACTAAGCAGGCACTCTACCACTGAGCTACATCTATAGCCCTTGGTTTTTTGAGATAGGTTCTTGTTACATAACAATATTTGTCTTGAACTCTCTATGGAGCTGAGGGTGATCCTTGAACTCTTGATCCTTGTGCTTCTGCTTACCAGTGGTGGCGTGACACCATGCCAAGCTTGCATTTAATTTTTTGTAGTTGTTGTAGATACTCTCAAGAAATTAGACTAACAAAATGCTACTTTGAAGATGAATAAATCTGAGTTGGCAAATGAGAATTTTAAGAATCTAAAAGTCAGTCTGAAAGGAATACTCAACTTAAGGGCAGTTTTAAAGGCAAATGAAAGAGACAGAAGATGCAAATATCATGTGGTGTAGATTGAGCTGTTTGTCACATGCTATTCTAAGGGAATTAAACCTGACACTTAACCTGAAGAGTGTCTGACCACCTAAAGTGCAAGACAGCATCCTCTACTAAAGTAGCTGTAAGAGTTCCACTGAGAGACTATTTGTTACTGAGAGAGCCTGTTCTTTACCATAGAAAAACTCATTCAACATGAGAGATGTGTGGTTGCCAAAAGTGACAGATCCTCTTTACAGTGCGGAGAGATCCTCTTTACAGTGCATTCAAAGAGGAGCCTCAAGGGAATCCAATATGCTATAATGTCTGAAATGTGTCACCATTTTCAAATTCTAAAATGGAAAGGTCGGCATGATGATGGAATGTTAAGATCATATTAAGATCAGTTCCTGAGTCTTCAGGTCCCCTTGAGAGTTTAATTAGAAAAACATGGAATTCATCTAGCACTAGGCTTCTTACAATAGCACATTTCAAAAGGGTATGTTAAAGGGGATAATTAACTCCCTATATACTAACTTCTTTAGATGACCCCTTTGCTTTAAAATATTTACATTTTCCAGAGAATGAGTATCTCCAGTACTATTCATAAATCACAAGGCTTCACTTTGAATCATAGGCACTGATTTCAACTGATCTACTGGTCAAATAGACAACTCTCTAGAGCATGTTACAGAGTGAGTGGACATGGGAATAGAAACATCTTAAAAGAAAGCTGTGCAACAATTTCAGAAAATTGTTACAACTCCTTTTTTTTTTTTTTTTACTGTTTCTATGAGCCTTTATTTAGCACTGGTTTATGATTCTCTTAAGCAGTGCCAGGTTAATTCCACTGGTCTTTAATACAATGAAAAGGTACCATCTCATAGGACAATTCAAACTAAAGCATCAAAAATAAATCCAGAAGACAGGTTTCCTGCTTATATTTTAAGTCATGCCACCCCAATCTTGTTGAATTATTGAAATTTCCAGGTTTCATGGCAGTAGCATAGTGGTTGTGTGGCAGCACCAGGGACTAGTGCTGCTACTAGTAAAGATAAGGACTGGGGAATTGGACTGGGTCACAACTCTCAAACTGGGTTTTATTCAACTGTGTATTCACTGTTAGACTTATTTAGACTATATTTTACCAGTATGTCATCGAAATACACATTGTCAAGCACCCTAAAGTAAAAAGATAAGGCAGGTTTTCAATTAGAGCTTTAAGAAACTAGCTTATCCAACTAGTAGATTTGGGGGAATATTCTAAACTGCTCTCCCCAAAACTAGTGTCTTATAAGATACTAATATACGACCCATAATAAAGTGATTTCTCATTAAGTTTGGAAACAGTGGGTAAACTAAAGGTAAACAGCAGGTATTTTTTTAATGCTATTGGTGTGTTAATTTATAATGTAAGGATCTAAGGGGGAATGCATGTAGTGTTCCCCAAGTTATAGAACCACTGATTCCCCTCAAACCAAACTACCCATGTCTTTTGTTATACTAGGGTTCTAAAGAACAAGATTTGTAAAAGACTGCCCTAAAACATAGATTCAAGGCCTCAGAGGCATGAATCCTACCCAGCATTTGGAAAACACTATTTCACCAAATACCAGTTAGTCATCTGGTCACTTCTACAAATGTATTTCATATCAAACATTTCTATGAGTCACCTAAAAGATGCACTGTCAGACATTATACATTTTATCTTTTGAGTGGCTAGAAGTCACTTATGTTGTCACACAAATATTACTTTTGTATTAATTTCTTTCCTTTTTTAGTTTCAAAGTCAATCCTACATAGTACTTATGAAAATAATTTTATGGAACTTTAATATTTTGAACTTTATGTAGAACTGTACCCTACCCCAAAATTCTAGAATTTCTTATACTTAGAGCTTCAATAGTCACAATGATAACATACAAACTGTGGTTAACTTGACTAATAAATTATTACCTAATCCACAGACTGTATCCTGACATTTAGAAAAAATAAAAATTTTGTTGAATACTGCTTTGTGCCTTCTACAGGACCAAGAATACAAAGCTCCTCTTAGCAGGGATGGACATGAGCAGCTTTTTTGTGTTTGGGAGGAAACAAAGATCATTTTGGCTTGGAATAGTTCAATTAAAATTTGCAATAAATTCAAGAAGTCATTTACTGATAGAAACCATTTTGTCAATGTCAATTTATCACACACCACTCAAGAAAAATATTTTTAAGATAAATAGAAAAAATGCTTTTGAAAGATAAAAAGACAGGAAGAAATAATATAAGGACAAAAGGAGCAGTAAGACTGGGACTAATGGAAATACTTTCCTGTTATTATCAGTAAAAAATTAAAAAAACTGATCAAAAAGCCTGTCCAAAATACATTAGGCAATACCACTGAATATAGAAAATAGAGTAATGGCAAACTATAATGCAGGGTCATGGAAAATTAAAATGTTTTGTCAAAAAAGATATGCTTTTAGGAAATTTATTAAAAGAAAATGTGGTTTGATGTTAACAACTACATACAACTAATAAAATTTTTTTAAAAAAATAATTAAAGTTAGGAGGAGGGAAAATGAAACATGACTAATGAGCATTGAAGAAAGGACAGGTCAAAGTAAGCAGGTAAGCTTCACTAGTTGATCTTGGGAAGAAAAATACAATAAATACCACATTAAAAATGGTTTCAGAAGCAGGTGCTATGTCTCAGGTGTTTCCATTTCTGATTCCATTCAATAAGTAATTAAGTTACAGCAAGTCACTGGATGATGCCCATGAAACCAAGCCCTTCGTATATCTTTGCAAATAACCATTTGTAATGGTCATCATTTTTCTTAAATATATCCACAAAATTTTAATTGCAACATTTTCCCACAAATGCTCCAGTTCTTCTCTTTATATTTTAGAAAACCTATCATCATTGAAAGCAGTGACAGAAAACGGGCCATTTTTGATATATAATAAAAATTTTTAAATTACCAACCTTATACATTCAAATACCTAATTTTGGATGGTGGTGAGGTACAAAATGTCTCTGATCAAGGAACTCCCTCCACTGGAACAGCTTTAACATAATATAAAAGATAACCTGAGGGTCTTCATCTATCCATTTAGCCAGTATTTACAAAGTTCCTATTTTATGTATAGCACTGTTCTGGTAAACTAGGGATTTACCTATGAATAAGACAGGATTCCTATCCTCATGGAGCTTACCTTTAAGTGGAGAAAGATATAAAAAAGGCAAATGAGAAAATTACAGAATATAATAATTTCTTTGAAGAATAGAAACAAAGTAATAAGACAGAGAATAATGGGGAATGAAGACATGTGTGTGAACTATTTTAAATATGATGGGAAACAAAAGCCTTTCTGAAGTAATGCATCTGAGCTATGAGTGATTAAAATAGTGCTGGTATTTGAAGATCTAGGGGAAAGAATATTCTAAGCAGAGCAAATAGAAAAAAGCAAAATGGCACACTGGCTATCACTGGACAAAATGGTATAACCATCTAAAGAGGTAAGGAAGATTGTTTCCTTGATGGTAAAATGAAAAAATATGATACAACAGGAAACATGGTTGACATTCAATGCCTTCCTCATCTTTAATATAATCACAGAAGGATGTTGGAAGTGGTTTAGTCTAATCTGTCATACAATGTATTCTATACTGATAGTCATCACTCTAGAGCTTAAACACCAAAGGCATCCTGCTCCAATGTGAGTTGTCTTTGATGCTAGAAAGTTTCTTATTACACTGACCCAAAATTGGCTTTTAGGCATTCTCCGTCACTGACTCTCTTTCTGCCCTTTCAAAAGCAATATATTGCCTCTCAATCTTCTTTTCTAAGACCAGGTCCTTCGACCATTGTTTAAGGCTTCCAGATCATCTGGAAGCTATACTTCCTTCAGATTCACCATAGTGTCCTAGTAACTTACTTTATTTTATTATTTTTATTTTTTGTAAAATGTCAAATTTTTATTTACATCCACATATAATAACATAACTTTAAGCTGAAATATATCATAAATAAAACAAGTAATGTTTTCTGTTTGACAACATAAGTCCCAATAATTTAATACAAACTGGAATGAAATAAATACATACACAAAAATCCAATGAATTATACTGCTAATAACTGTACTGTTGTCTCAAAGCAAAAAACAAAACAAAACATACAACCAATAGTATCCTCAATAGCTAATACTGATGAAGTACAAAGGGCTGTTAAAAATGTATATTTCATGTAGTTAAAAATGTATATTTCATGTACTCAAAAATGTAGTTGGGAAGATCTGAAAGCCCTCAAAATTTCAGCATAACACATATTGACTTGTTTTCAAATAGATGTAGTAATGTTTTTAAAAAATACAGTTTAATTTTAGCCTTCTATCATCACATGCCCCTTTTAAAAGATTTACATTTATAGTTACAACAAGCTTTCTGTAACAATCACTGGATAGTAAGTTACTTTAAAACCAAATTACCTCAGATACACCTACAAAGCTTTAAAGGTAAAAAAGTTAGATCCCTAATTTTCAATAATAGAGATATGACATACCAAGTATGTTCAAATGATTTGTTTTATAAGACAAAAGAGTCATGAAGATGAACATTGGTGAAGATTGCACATTATGTATACACCTGATAGCATTATACTGTATACTTCAAATGGTTACACTAAGTGTTATGTGTATTTTAATAAAAAAATTGATGTACAAAAATGTCTTGAAACCCATTACTTTGTACTACTGGTATACACTAGTAATAATTTTTGTTGAAAAAATTTCAGTGGGCATCCACAAGAATCAGTGTATTGCAAATGGGTTCAGCACTACTTCCGTGCTACTTCATTTTCTTGATCACTTGCTGGCATATCAGACTGTATGTTTTATCTTTACACACCCTCACACATGGACACACATCAGAATCTTGGTACTGAAATTTGAACTGCTATCAAGTTTTGTGCTAACATTAAAGTTAAATTAATGTAGATCAATTACTCTCTTGGTCCATTTTGTGTGGCTATAACAGAATAACAAAAACTGGAAAATCTGGAAAGAAAGGAAGTTTATTCCTCATACCTCTGGAGGCTGAAAAGTTCAAGACAGAGGGGAATAAAATCAGTTGAGGGCCTTGCATTCTTTTTGCATCATTCCATGGCAGAAGGTAGAACAGCAAGAAAGCATTATGAGAAGGAACAAGAAGTTGATCTTGCAGCCTCAAGCCCTTTTATAATTGCCATTAGTCCATTTTTGATGGTGGATCCCCATAACCTAAACACCTCCCACTAGGCTCTACCTCTCACTGTTGTTACAATGGGGGATTGCATGATTTTTTGGGGGGAATACATTCGAACCTTAGCAAATACCAAATTCATAAATTCAGGTACTTGTAAATTATTATTAGTGAGACTAACAATTTAAGATCGCAGTTGTGAAACCTGAGATACATGTTTAGTATTTGAACACAATTTGGAAATTTCAAATTCTTTCATTACTGATAGCTATTAACAGCTTTAGCCAAGGAAGAACAATTTGAAATACTGCACTGGGGAGGGGAGCTACTCATGGCAATTAATAAGTTTTTTCAGAATTGAACTGTATAAATCAGTTAGAGGAAGCTTATCTAGAAGGCTTAAGTACATCTAGATAGCATTGCAGGTATTTTGATATGGAACCAGGTCTTTTATATTGCATTTATTCTGTCATTAAATGGAAGCAATAATCCCTGAGGTAGTTCCAAATCAAGAAAATAAAGAGAAAGTTGTTTGAAATTTAATTTCATTATTCTATTGTTTGAATAGAGAATTCATATGTAGTACAGGTTGTTGCCTAACAGCATAAATGTGTGTGTACACATTCACATACTCTTCTAGATTAATCACATACTTTTTTGTGATGTTATCTTTTGCAACTAAAGCAATTTTCAGGGGGAAAATGTATCAATATACTAACATTTTGCGGGGTTTTTGGGTTATATTTTATTTTTACCTTTGTTGAGGTGCACAAGCAAAGAGAAACTTCATAATTTAGAGGAACAAGTTGTATAAATTATCATATCCAAGTGGGACAATGCAAGGCATATTTGTAGAATACTAATCACCATTGGCCTGGGAAACTCCTTGTTAGTACAGATCTTCTATTCTCAAGTACCAGATGTTTTTACCCAGGCCTAAAAGCACAGATGGTGTACAGCTGTCAGACAGCTGTCTTTGTTGAAACTCTTTTTAAATTTTTTTCAGCATGTATCTATTAAATAGAAAGAAATCTTTCTAAAGGTTGAGAGAAAAAAGAAACAGGGGTATGCCACTGAAAAATTAGCTTAAAAGTTTGAAAGTAATAAAAAAAGTGGTTTGTGTTCTCAAAGAAGCTGTATACTTCTGATATTTATTTTGCTTCCTTCTCTTTCCTCCCTCAGTAAATATTTATGTTTATGCCAGCACTATACTTGGTACTGGGGATTCAAAGATAAATTAAATTGTCCCTGCTCTTAAGGGCTTCACAGTATATTAGAAGAGATAGCTATGAAAATAAACAGTATGATACAGTATGCTCTGTTCTTTAACAGCAGTAAATACTATGTCTGGTGGTGGTACAAAGCACAAAAAGTTTAGCTATGCCAAAGAAAGCTTGACAAAGTAGAAATGTATGATCTGATTCTTGAGAAAGATAGAAATTAAGTTTGTTGTTAGGTGGTGAATTTCAGTCAGAAATAGTATGGACAGAGTACAGAGACCTAAAGCAGCAGAGCCCATTCAATAGTTAGAGATACAGCATAACTTGTATCATAGAACAATAGGAGGAAAGACAGGTGATGCTGCAGGGGTTAGATCAGGAAGAATACATAAAAACGTAGTCATGAGAAACATGGTAAAGGTTCACAATGGCAGCCACTGTCAACAGGAAAAGGGAATAATTAAGAACACATAAAAGGATTGCTAAATGGTGCTCTAAGGGTGCAACTCAGATCTTTGGAAAGCATAATTTTATAGTATTAGCAATCTGCACAGTTGTGTCATTTGTGCCAGCAGCACTCAGCCATTGTGGTAAGAGGAACACATAGTTCCCTAATCTGGAGAATAAGACCATTGGGAACTAAAAATGAATCTTAATTAGAAATACAACAAACACAGCACCAAAGTCATTAAAAAATTCCAAAAATATATTTTGAGAGAACTATAAGCTCTACACACTCAAACTCAAAACAAATAAATTAGACAAAAAGAAGCAGGGTATCCATTTGTGGTTTTGTTTTGCTTTGTATATCTCAAGTACTTTAAAATTTATTTATTCCCCTTCTAGTGAGGAAGATAGTAAAGGTATTATCCACATAATTCTTAGCATCACATACACACTGATGTCATGGAAATAACCATACCACATTGTAATTGCAGGTATATATGTCACCTACCAGATTGTAAGATCTTTAAGAGCATGGAGCATGCCTTACTCAGCTTTGCACACTCAGCACCTTGCTTAATGTCTATCTCATAGAAGACACATAAAAACCTTTTGTTGAATGAATAACTTTACAAATCAGCTCCAAATGAAGGAGCTGATGTACAGAATAAATGGTTTTGCCAAGACAGCACAATTAATTTGTGGTACAGAATACGAGTCCATTGATGAAGATCAGAGTTCTCATCATCTGTGAGGCAATATTTGGTTTTATTCATCTTCTGTGAGGCAATATTTGGTTTTATTCTAAGATAAGAAATCTTTAGAAATAAAACTACATATTTTCAAAATAAAGCATAACATCAAACCTTCCAAAATGTAATTATATGGAGAAAAGGAAATGGATATCACCATTACATCTTCATTTTCCCTATAACAGCAAAAAAGTCTGATAAACTTAATAAGAAGAAACCTGAGATTATTAATACCGATACTTTTAAAAAGCATTTGCTCTTTTCTTTAAAGAAATATTTTATTTTTCATTCTAGCCCTCTTGTTCATCTACTAAACCTCTAATTTGCCTTCTACTGGTAGAAATAGAATGCATTTTTAGAGATGAAAATTTTAAGAGTCTGACTACACTTTTGATATGTAATTGATGACAGCTAGAATGAACACACACACACACACACACACACACACACACACATCCCCTGTTTGATCCATATCAGGGTAACGTGATAAGAAGGCCTGGGCACTCTCTCCCATGGTGCTGGCCTGCAGACTCAAACTATGCAAGCCACAGCCAGCATTGGAAACCTCAAATTGTCCCCACCACCTAACCACAATAAAAAAAAAATCAAATCCCTCTCCCTTCCCTTCACTCAAGCCATTTCTAGCTTAGAAGAATCCTGCTTTCCCCCAGAAAACCTTGTTATATCAGTAATAAACATTTTCGTATATTTTTAAGCATATATGGCATCACCAGTTTTGATATCCAAACCACATTTTTGGTGGGAGGTTGTTCCCACCTTTTTTCAGGACAACCATGAGACAATTGGTATTGGGAGTAGGATGTTGAGATGAAACTCATCATTATCTGGGGTCTTTCATCTATTGCTTTTGACTTACTAACTGGCTCTCTGCAGTCTACTAGCCAGGGTGTATTTTGAATAATGTTGCTGCCTACAGGTCAGCTTGACCAAGTTGTGCAGTGCTGTACTGCTTTTGCTAAGTCCTACTAAGCCTCTGTTATAGATTTAACTTGTCTAATTAGATGTTTGTATGATTGACATTTAGAGATAGGAATATGAGATTGGTGCCCTCCTTACATTGTCTATAATGGCTAGAACCTGTATGAGTGTTTCAGATTGTCATGTGTCTTGATTCTAACATAAGGCATGATTGATATAAGGCTCAGGGGGATGATTCTTACCATATGATTGGTTGTGCATCATAATAAGACCTTTATCCCCATTAAATACATATTCAGGTGAAAGACTACATCTTCTATAATTTATGAATCCTTTGGGCAGTTGGTTATGTGAAGAAGAATAGTAACTATGTAGCATGCTGAGGTCCACACTTGAAAAATCAGATGGTTCATTAGGATTGTGAGAAGTGTCTTTGCTATGGTTCATGGCACAAAAAAGTCCAAATCCTCAAGTTCATTGGAGAAACATTCTGGGTACTCATTGCACAAGCCTTTAGAAAATGTAGCTCTGAATGCCTTACCTCCACACCCTTTAAATGTCCAGAGGAGTTGAGTGTGGTGGTACATGCTTGTAGTCCCAGGTAGTAGGGAAAGCTGAGGCAGGAGAATATCTTGAGCCCACAAATTTAAGACCCTTTGGCAATATAGCAAAGTGCAGTGTCAAAAACAAATAAACAAACATGTCTACAGGAAACTATCACCCTTTAGACAACTATAAAAGGACCACCAGAGACTCTGGGTTCAACTGAGAGGTATGCCTTTTCAACATGCCAAGAGGCTACATCAAATGAAGCCCAGGGGCTGCAAACCCATTAAGTAACAATCACTATAAGGAGGTCCTTAATCTTCATAATTCTGAATTGGGACTTTCTCTCTTGAAGCAACTCAAATATGAGAAATATGCCCAATAGTAACAAACGAATAAACAAAAAAACCTCTAGAAATCTTGATATCAGTAAAGAAGCACAACTAAAGCAGAAGTCCATGATTTTATATGAACTGGAAAGCCAATTTTTTTTTGTGATACTGGGATTTGAGCTCAAGATCTTATGTTTGTTAGGCAGGTGGAGTCATGGCCCCAGTCCTTGTTTGCTTTAGTTTTTTTTTACTGACCTCAGACCATGATCCTCCTACCTACAGCCTTCCATGTAGCTGAGGTCACAGAGATGCACCACCATGTCCAACTTACTAATTGAGATGGGGGTCTCCCTAACTTTTTGCCCTGGTTGACCTTGAATAGTAATCCCCCCAACCTCTGCCTCCCAAATAGATGGGATTATAGGCATGAGTCACCAGGTGTGATAAAAATCCAAATTTTTACAAAGCCAATTTATGTGATGGAAATATAAAAGGGATCAATTGACTTTTGTACTTCTAAATCAAAAGCTCTAAATTAATTTTCACATCTACAGAGATGCACCAATTGCCAAATCTTCATGGTCTTAATTAGTACTGGGGGTTCAAATTATAGTTATACCAGGGGATCCCACTCTATTTAAACAAGGTATCCCCTTGTTATAGGGTTATGAGATATATAAAAGAGAATAAACAGGTATGCCTCATCTTAATAACTGGAACTATTACCTGTCTAAAATCCCCATCATCACAGTGTTCACTGACCAAAAATATCCCATAGTAAGTATTAATGCTCTGACTCAAAGAGTAGGAAATTTAAATAAAATTAAGTGTTTCACACTTACAATAAACTTCATAAATAGTACCCAATGAGTAGCCCCCTCACTAAGGCTTAAAAAGTTAATATGGACCAATATAAATTAAAATAAGACAAATAGGAATTAGATAAGACCCACTGAAAGAAGAAGCCTATCCATGAAACAGCACAATTTTTTGACCAATGCTCAAACCTGATAAAAATGAATGGCACTTAACAGTGGACTACCACAACCTTAATGCCATCCTTACTCCACACTGAGGCCCCAATTCGCCAAAATTTTAAAATATTAAAATTTTTGATTCCATCCAATCAACACTTAAAAACATTTTGCTTTTATAGATTTGGCCAGTATTTAGTGCCCATTTCAAAAGCCTCTCAATTATAGTTTGCCATCATACAAAAAAGATAAAATATACCTTACATACCTTACCCGACTATTTGTGAGAAACTTCACCATCCCTGTTATTAAGCACAGCATTTTCCAACAAGATCTTAACCATATTCAAGTTTTTCCAAGAGTATACTTATGACATTACATACCTAGAGCCTTAGAGTAAGGGCTGACTATCCGAAACAGACCAATGATATAATTTGGAGTGAGAGCGTTGTGTCATGCAGTATCAGTAACCTAACGACAGAAGTTCAATTACATGGGTAATAATCAATCATGTCTTTGTAATAAGATCTCAATAAAACATCTTACCACCAAAGCTTGTGTCAGTTTCCCAGGTTGGCAATAATTCTTTATACTGGCTCATACTGATGCTCAGAAGGTAATGTATCCTGAAAACAATGGAACCCTCCCTGACTCTTCCTTTAGCTGTAATTTATAACCTTTCCCTATAACAAATTATATGCAATATACATATAGTAAAAAGACAATAAACAGACAATAAAAGTAATAAAATTTAAAAATTGGAATGAGGAAAAAAAAAAGAGAGAACCAAAATGCAACTCTAAGGTCAGTACAGTTGCTATCATTGAGCATACAATTTGGTTTGGTATACTTGGTCTAGACGTCAATCTTGACCAAAAGAAAAACAATGTCATGAATACAAAAGGGTGACTGTTTGGGATGGGGATACTAGTGAGAGGGTGAAAGGAAAGGGTATTGGAGGCACGTGATGATGACTGAAGTATGTTATATGAATGTATGAAAACAGAGTAATCAAATCTATTAAAATTGTTAAAGGAGGGTAAGAAAAAGCGAGAGGGGTTATTATGATCAAAGTGCATTGTGTACACATATGAAAATATCACAATGAAATTCCTTTGTACAATTAATATACGCTAATAAAAAAGAAGAAAAACATATCAATTTACACTTGCATAAAGTTTCCTAATTTGCAAAGTTTTTTGCTCATAATCTCATTTACTCCTTATGTCTATTTATAAATGAAGTACTTTTCTTAGGCTTATTTTATACTTGAGGAAATTCAAATTCTAAGATACTAACATTCATCCATTCATTCAGGGTTCCGGGCAGTACCAGGGAAGCCAGGGATTCTGATTCCAAAGTCTATATTCCTTATAGTGACATACTTAGGTCTTTCCTACCCCAACGCTTCCCTCTTTTAATGGTATCTCTGAATGTTCCCTGCTAGTAATCAGATGGCTTATAATCACTGATACCTTTGACCCAATGTATGACTGAAGCTAGTGTCCTAATCTATTAAAGGAAGTAGACCAGATGGTCTCTAAGATACTGTTGAACATGCTGAGTACCTCTAATCCAAAATGCTTGGGACCAAAGTATTTTGGATTTTGGACTTTGTTACATTTTGAAATATTTGAATATACCTAATATGATACCTTGGAGATAAGACCCAAGTTTAAATACAAAAATAATTCATGTCGGGCTGGCATGTAGCTTGGTGGTACAGCTACATAGCATGTGCGAGGCCCTGGGTTCGATCCCAGCACCAAAAAAGAAAAGACAAAAAAATTTCAAGCCAAATTCATTTATACTTTATATACATCCATACGCATACACTGAAGGCAATTTTTAATGACATCCTTAAAGTGTCTGTATTTTGACTGTGACCCACAACACGAGATCATATGGCATCATGCTGAACTTAAAAATTCAGGATTTTGGAACTTGAATTTTTGGATTAGGAATGCTAAACTTGTACTTTGAAAGCATTAGGAGTGGTTGCTTGGTAGACGCACAGAGAATCAGGTCTAGGAAATAATTTCTCAACTTGTTTTTAGGCTACTCTTGACAGAAGTATTGTAACATAGGTAAAGGCTAAGAAATGGATTTCTTCTTTTCTACTCCCTAAAATTTGAAATTTCAATTCATGTTTTTGAGACACAGTAGAGGTATCTAGTGGGCTCTTCTCCTGTCATCTATACCCTATCTACTATTCAGGGGTATATTAAACTCAATCATCATAATGGTTTCCTAGACTACACTAGTTCACAGCCATTTTTTTCTTACTCTCACATCTATACAATTTAGCTCTTACTCACATGCACCATTCTTTTCACTTAGTAGTATCTAAATAATACATGTCACATTTAAAATTTTACCTAATTAACAGACTGAATTCTTTTATGATATTATGTTTAGAGATTTTAATTCTTTTTCTATACAGAATGTTCTTCCTACTTTCCATTTATATCTGTATATAATTTGTGCCATTCATGTCATATATTTCTTTACTCTTCTTCATTTGGTTGAGGTGGTTATACAAAAAAATATATTTCTCTGTAAAAATATGGAGTAAGCATAAGTATGCAATATAAAATTGAGTCATTTTTTTTCTCATAAAATACAAAGCAAACTGGGATTAACTAGAAGTTAAGTTCTTAACATGACTTCTGAGCCCTGGCATTATTTATTTCTGCCTACCTCTTAAGTCTACTCTTGCTCCATTCTCTTCCCCTTCCTCTCTGTGTTCCAGCTATACTTGACATTTTTCATTTGTTCAAACTCCCCGTGCTCTTTACTACCACATGACATGGCAATGCTGTGTCCTCTGCATGGAACTCTCTTACCCCCCCACAATATTTCTAGATTACTCCCACTCTTCCTTTAGCCCTCTACCTAATCATAAAGCCTCCTTCAGTGTTATGATTGAGTCAAGGCACCCTACCATATGCTTTCATGACATCATATTCCTCTTTTGTAGCATATAACAGAGTGGTGATTTTTTTTTCATTTTTCTTTTATTATTCATATGTGCATACAAGGCTTGGTTCATTTCTCCCCCCTGCCCCCACCCCCTCCCTTACCACCCACTCCGCCCCCTCCCTCTCCCCCCCCAATACCCAGCAGAAACTATTTTGCCCTTATTTCTAATTTTGTTGTACAGAGAGTATAAGCAATAATAGGAAGGAACAAGGGTTTTTGCTGGTTGAGATAAGGGTAGCTATACAGGGCATTGACTCACATTGATTTCCTGTGCGTGGGTGTTACCTCCTAGGTTAATTCTTTTTGATCTAACCTTTTCTCTAGTACCTGTTCCCCTTTTCCTATTGGCCTCAGTTGCTTTAAGGTATCTGCTTTAGTTTCTCTGCGTTAAGGGCAACAAATGCTAGCTAGTTTTTTAGGTGTCTTACCTATCCTCACCCCTCCCTTGTGTGCTCTCGCTTTTATCATGTGCTCATAGTCCAATCCCCTTGTTGTGTTTGTCCTTGATCTAATGTCCACATATGAGGGAGAACATACGATTTTTGGTTTTTTGAGCCAGGCTAACCTCATTCAGAATGATGTTCTCCAATTCTATCCATTTACCAGCGAATGATAACATTTCGTTCTTCTTCATGGCTGCATAAAATTCCATTGTGTATAGATACAGAGTGGTGATTTTTATATGTATAGGTGCATTTTACATTTATTGGTGCTTTGTCTCTCCCAATAAATTGTAAGCTCTATGAGGGTGGGGTTCATTATCTTTTGTCTCCCCAAATTGTATCTCTAGCACACAGTACAGTATCTTCTATATTTTAAGGACTCAACAAATAATTGTTGGATGGATATATACTGTTAACTACATAAAAAAAGAGTCCAGGTTACGAATCACAGCATCACCTACTCTCTCACACCTAGTCACTTAGTAAATACTGTCAACACAGATGTGCCCTAACAGAGACAATGAATGATCTTCTCTCTCTCTCTCTCTCTCTCTCTCTCTCTCTCTCTCTCTCTCTCTCTCATTCTCTGTCTGTCTCTCTCTTTCTCTCTCTCTCTCTCTCTCTCTCTCTCTCTCTCTCTCACACACACACACACACACTGAAGCACAGATGATTAGTTAAATTTCCTAAGGTAGGACCTAGTGTAAAATTCAGATACCTGGATTATTTATCCATCGTTTCTGTACTACATTAAAAAATAGGATAGCACACTAGAAAAATCATACAGTATTGATTCAAGTAAACTTGAATTCTAACTTATTTACAGTGTGGCAATGGATAATTGCTTCACTTCTCCGAGCCTGATTCTCTGTTTGTGTATTGATGATAAGACCAATCTCATAGGAATTTTGTGAAACTTAGAAAAATAGAGAGAGCCTTCAGCATAACACCTGGCACATAGTAGGTTGACAATAAATAGTGGAAATGCTATTATCTAAATCTCAGTTCATTTACCATAAAATTTAAAATTTTGTGCCGTGTATCTTCCTATATCAGAGTCTCTTATATACCAAGTAAAATTCATTTAGATAAATAATTTACTATTTGTCATTTGTACAGCTTTGGGTCCTTTTATGGATACAGCATATCCTGATCAGTACTGTCTTACAGTATTATCTGAGTTAGACTATAAGCAGGAATCACAACTGCTTAATTTCAATCAGGATCTTGGGCCCGTATCTGCTTAATTAAAGTACGTTGTGTGTGGAGCTGATTTAATAGCACATGTTGATAACTGCTGCAGTAAGTTTGTACCACAAAAGACAAACCAACATGGAAGCTTCCCTAGGAAATAGTGAAAAAAATTGCTTAGGTTTTTTCTGTGTGTGTGTGTGTGTGTGTGTGTGTGTGTGTGTGTGTGTGTCTTGCTTTTCTAAGCAGAGAGGGTAAAATTTTAAAGATAAATAAAAAGACTTATCTTGAGGAGGTCTTTTGAAAAACAAAATAGAGGATCATCTATCTTACCAAATAGCCAGTGGTCTACTACAACAATTTATGAATCACTGATAATATATAGTGAGCAAAAGTAGACATGATGCTTTAGACACAACTGGGGAGACAGACTACACAGAAGTACCTTGGCACCACCTGAGGCAGAGAAACTAGAATGTCCCTTAATTTCAAGACTGCTAAAGTTACTCCTTCTTATAGTTCTATTTGATACAGAACATGACTTAACATTAACTAAGTTGGTCTAGGACATATCTCAGAGGAATTAAGATGGTTCAGAACACCTTTGTTTAAAAGGAAGCCTCATCTCTAAGCAGTCCCAGAACACAAGGCCAAGGTTACAAAAGTGATAGAAATGTAAGCCCTGAACCAGAAGCAGAAACACGAGATTCTAATCCTGAAAGTGTTACTTTATGACCCTGGGAAAAATTACCTAACCTCTGATCCTCAGTTTCTTTATCTACTAGATTAATGTTCCAGCTTAAAAAAATATTAATAACAAAGATTCTATGACAACATTATAATAAGGTTCTAGAGTATTTTAGACTTCTATGCCAATTTGGTAGACACTTACTGTAAACTGACTAGATAATTTTACATAATACTAATAACTACTTGGTATTTGGGGAAAAGAGCTTAATTAAATTTTATTCACAGAATTCAGAGTTTAGAAAGAGTCCTAAGAGTCTATTTAGTTACATGAAGACCATTCCCATGAGCCAATCATATTAGATGATTGTCTATCCTATTTCATTAGGTACCCCCCCACAGGAATAAAATTAAACTGTCTTCCTTGGTTGGCTGATCTAGTATTTAATAAATTGTATTATCAAGCATTTCTTCCTTGTGTGTAACCTAACACTCCCAATGTACTCTAAACCTGTTTGTTCTAGCTTTGTTGTGGAGAGAAAAAGAGAACTAGTGGTTGGGATCCTATTGTAATAATATTTCATAGGCATATAAGATAATGATTAAATTACCATCTCAGCCTTCCCAGCAGACTGAATAATTATTTCTCTGATTTCTATAATACTTTGAGTCATATATCTCAAAAGAAACAATCAGAAATCTTATCTGCTTTGTATCAAAGAAATATTAGAAAGTAAATCACATCCTTTCTCAAAAATAAATTAGGATAATAGTGATCAAAAGCAACAGAGAGGGAGGAAAAGAGGGGGTAGAATATTATTGAATTATACTGTGTGACTGTATGAAAAGATCACAATGAAACCCATTTTTAATGCAAGAAAGATTACATAGGAGGAGGGGTATAAGAATGATAATAGAGGAGGTGAACATGATCAAAGTATATTATATGAGTGTATGAAAATATCACAATGAAATCCCCTACACTGTGCAATTAATATGTGCTAATTAAAAAAAAGAGAAGAAAACCTGGGTGGGTTTGTTACAGACATATTGAGAAAAGATTTTCCATATTGTGTTAAATACAGTGTGTTTTTAAAATAACAAAAACCATAATGGGAGCCAAACAAAGCAAAAACGAAAAAGGACAGTCTGTAGGATTCTATTTAAAAAGGAGAAACTATGGTGTTAGAAGTTAGGACAATTATCCTTGAAGTGAGGGAGTGACTAGGAAAGGGAATCACAGGGCCTTCTATGACATTTTATTTTATGATCTGGATACTGGTCATACAGGTATGTTCACTTTCTGAAAGTTCATGGAATGGTATACTAATGATGTGTGGGTTTCACATATATATTATAAGTCAATAGAAAGTTTATATTAAGTAATTAAATAAAGTAAAGAAAAATTCCTTGGGAGAAAAAGCATTAGAAACTCAGTGATTTTAGGTATTATGCATGATATGTGAACCATTTTTCTAAAGCAATTTTTGAAAAAATACTACCTACTGAATCATCTTTTTCAAATGTTCAAAAGACAAGATGTATTATAACACTGAGAATGTTCACAGAAATGTTGGTATAGACGCACCTCAGAAATCTCAGTATCTGGATAAGCTCTACATAGTAATTTCAGTCACTCACATAAACCTTAACATACTAAGGGTAGAAAAGCAGCAACTAACAAGTTTTCTCTTTGATTGCTTCAGTGTGCTTGCTTCAAGTCTTGAAGTACAGGTTCTCAATCATGTAGAAGTTTCTATTTGTAGACTTAGCACCTGTCTGCAAGATAGCATGGTAGCCAGGGATAGAATAAAGGACTCAAAACAATTTGAACACAATGTTGTCAGGTATGTGTTAGACCGAAGGCAAAGTTTCTGACATTGTAGAAACTTTTACTTTACTGTTTTGTGGCCTGTGTATTATAATTTTCTTTTGATTGTAATGAACTTAGGAAAAACTGAGAGAAACAGCACAGATATTGCTAGATAGCTATTGACAAGTGGATGTTACAGTCTGACAATGATATTTAAATAGGAACAATTTTTGCAATCATAAAAGCTGTTCCAATTCTCCCAGGAGAAATGACTTGCCGAAGGACATACAGTTGGTTAGTGGCAAGCTAGACTCTCCTCCCGATTATAACTCCAATATAATAATTTTCAAAAACCACTTGCAATGCTATAAAAGGGAAAAAAGAATAAAACAATGAATACTTATATCCTACCACTCATCTTAAATAAAATATTGCCAATACAGTTGAATCATGATTGTATACCTCTTCCCAAATCACTTTGCCCAACAGTAAAATACCACCTTGAAATTCATATTTATCAGTCATGCATTTGCTATACAGCTATAAATTAGATTTTTGTAATAAATATGTAAAATTATTTGAAGATAGTTTTAAACTTTTAAATACATCACATATATACATACACATACATACACACATAAATTTAGGGGGGGTTTGTCTGGCACTGTCTTTATGATGTTCACCTATATTGACTTGTATAGTGCTAGTCTAATCATTGTCCTCCACTGCACAGTATTCTACTATGTAAACAACCATTATTTATTTATTCCTTTACTCATAAAGATTTTAAGTTATTCTAATTTCTTGATATTGTATACAATGTGTTTTTGAATTTTATTCATGTGCACATCCTCTGACTTATCATGAGAGAATCTTTCCAGGAGTAAAAAGCACTAGATCAGAGGTTATATGCATTTTCAACTTTAACAGATATTGCCATATTGTTCTTTGGTGTGGTTGTACCTATTGACACTCCCACCAGCAATGTAGGAAATGTCTCAAAGTTTTATATCCTATTAAAAAATTGGAACTCTCAGATTTGGTAATTTTTGTAAATACAAGTTGTGTGAAATGTTAACTTGGTATTCTAAACTTGCATTTCCCTAATTACTACTGAAAATGCTAATCTTGTCATGTTTATCGATAATTTATTTTTCCTCTTCTGAGAACCACTTATTCAAACAATTTTTCTAATTGTTGTCTTTTTAAAAATTGATTTGAGGGGCTGGACACAATGGCTCACACCTGTGAAGATTGGGAGGCTCAAGCTTGGAGGTGAGCCCAGGCAAAAAGATAGCTATCCAAAAATAATTAAAACTAAAAATAGCTGGAGGTGTGGTTTAAGTGGTAGAGTGCTCACCTAGCAAGCATGAGGCCTGAGTTCAAACCCTAGTAATGTCCCCCAAAAGTTGATTTGAAAAGTTCTTTATATTTTCTAAGTAAAAATTCTTTGTCAGTTATGTAGTACAAATATCTACCCTCAGTTTGGGGATTAATCTTTTCATATTTTAATGGTATCTTTCAATGTATGGCAATTTAAAACTTTAATGTATCAAGTTTATCAACTTCCTGGTCAGGCTCAGTGGCTCACACCAGTAATCTCAGCTACTTGGGAGGCAGAGATCAGGAAGATCGCAGTTTTGAGGTCAGCCCAGGCAAAAGCTAGCAAGACTTCATCTCAACCAACAGGTGGGTGTGGTGGACTGCACCTGTCATTCCAGATACATGTGGAAGCATAAATAGGAGAACTGTGGTCCAAGCTGGCCTGGGGGATAAATGTGAGACCTTGTCAGAAAAATAATTGAAGCAAAAAGGGCTGGGGGTATGGCTCAAGTGGTAGACTGCCTGTCTTGCAAATGCATAGGCCCTGAGTTCAAACTCTAGTACCACCAAAACAATTTTTAATCAACATTTTATGTTATGAGTGATCCTTGGTTTATCTTGAGGATTTCCTTACTCAAATTCATAAATACATTTTCCTACATATTCACCTAAAATTTAAAAAGTGTTGCTTTAATGATCTTTCATCACACTGCAATTATCTATTTCAAAGAATGTACTGCACTTAAGGAAATGTTTTCTCTATTTTACTTAGAGGTAACCCCTGCTCTGTCCAACAAAGGGTATATTGCAAGTGTGGCTGAACAGGCTCTCCTTGCATTGAATTTGGAACTGTGCATGATGTTCCAAGTATTGAAAAGAATATCCATAGTGTGTTCAGGTGCAACATGGTTCTCACATTGGTGAATGTGCAGAAGTCACAGAAAACATGAAATTTTATGAGTCTCTTTAAGAGTTAGCTTCTCAAATATTCTTTGCTTCAAAAAAGAGCAAAAACTGGGATGTATATCAGTAGTACAGCATTTGCCTAGCATGCACTTAGTCCTGGGTTCAACCCGTAGAATCACAAAAAAAGATATTTATTATAGAATGAATCCTATAGAAAGAAAATTTATTTTCCTAAAAGTTAAAGACATTCTTTAATAGTTTAAATTTTAAAATGGAGTTGATAAGTGCATTAAGGTGGTTACTATAATAGCATACATCATCAGTGGATGACAGAACTTCAAACTTTATAATTTGGTTGTAAAACTGTCTCAGCTCTTTCTCATTACTGACTAGACTCTAGCCTGTCTTACAATACTCAAGTTTTTCTTTTCATGTCTGGAGACTCATTTATTCCACAGATAGCACCATAAAGTTAATTGGCATATTAGCCCATTTTCTATTACTATCACAAAATATCTGAACCTGGGAACTTTATAAAGTAAAAGTGGCTCACAGTTTTAGGGCTGAAAGTCAAAGATCAGGAAACCCCATTGCTTTGACTCTAGTAAAGGCCCCTTTGGCTGGATCACATCATGGTGGATGGCATCATGGTGGGAATGCTTGAGGGAGAAAGAGTTGGCATGAATTGGCAGGAAACCAGAGAGAGACTGAGATCCAAGGGCACAACACCAATGACCAAATAACCTCCCACTAAGTTCTACCTCTTAAAGGTCCCACCACCTCTTCTTATACTGAGGACCAAAGCTCCCAACACATGAACCTTTGGGAGACAAATGATATCCAAACTATAGCAGTTGTTTATAATATCCCTTAGTGCTTAACAGCAATATTAAAGTCCACAAGAAAGTCTCAAGATATTTGACCTCAAATACTCTGGCTTAAAAACTGCTGATAAAGCATCAAATTGTGTCTTTAATGATTTCCAGAAACATATAGAACGGAAATAATTTTAATATTTAACAAATTAGTATTAAAATAAAATATATTTCTTCTTTGAACCTGAAATTTCTCTCCTTGGAATTTATCCAGAGAAAATAATTAAAGATGTACACAAAGATTTAGCTATAATTATATTTATTGCGGCCCTGTTTCTAAGAGGAAAATTCTGGAAAATTCCATAAAAGGTCTAACAAAAAAAGGATTATTAAACATGTTATCCACTCAATGGGACGCTATGCAGCTTTTCATCTAAACTCTGGAGTTTCACATTCAACTGTGTACTCAACAGTCTACCTATCTATTCAGGAGTGAGCTTCTGATCTCTACCTTCATTATACACACAAACCTAATCCTTATCTCAGCAAATACCAATACCTTCTATCAAGTTCTCCAAGCCCAAAACCTAGAAGTCATTGCTGAATTTTCTTCTCTCAATAGCCCATTCAAAGAATCATCTAGTCCTGCTTATTTTACTGCCCAATTAATTATCTACTGAGTCAAACTTTCAGCATCTTCATGTCAACAGCAACCATCATTCCACCTTTTCTATTACAATATTCTCCTCACTGGTCTACTCACATCCATGCTAGGTCTCTAAAGCATTTTCTACATTTCAGCCAGAAGGATCTTTAAAAATTCATAACTACCTGGTAAATTACAAAAAAGATCTATAGTCAAATTAGTAGTATAGTATCAATTTCAGTTTCCTGCTTTTGATAATTATACCGTGGTTAATTAAGATTCTATCAGTGGGGAGATATGAGTCGAGGTAATATCGGAATTTTGTACTATTTTTAAAATTTCTTCTGCTTAAATTATTTCCTAATAAAATGTGTAAACAAATTTAAATGTTTTGCTGATCATACTGTCATTTGTTTAAAACCGTTTAGTAGTTTCCTATCATTATTAATTTAAAATGATCTGTGAGGTTATTTCTGGATCTTCTTTTTTATTCCATTGGTACATGTCTGCTTTTATGCCAGTACCATGCTGTTTTTGTTATGATGGCTGTGTAGTATAATTTGAAGTCAGGTATAGTGATACAGCCAGCATTGCTCTTTTTCTCAGGATTGCTTTGGATACTCAAGGTTCTTTTGTGCTTCCATATTAATTTTACGGTTGATTTTTCTATTTCTCTGAAAAATGACATTGGAATTTTAATTGGGATTACAGTGAATCTGTAGATTTCTTTTGGCAGTATAGCCATTTTCACAGTATTAATTCTGCTGATCCACAAACATGGGAAGTCTTTCCATCTTTTAGTGTCTTCACTTTCTTTCTTCAATGTTTTATAGTTCTCATTGTAGAAGTCTTTCACCTCCTTTGTTAGGTTTATTCCAAGGTATTTTTTGGAGACTACTGTGAATGGGATTATTTTCCTGATTTCTTTCTCAGCTTGTTCATTGTTGGTATACATAAAAGCTACTGATTTTTGTATGTTGATTTTGCATCCTGCTACTTTGCTGAAGTGTCTATTAGATCTAAGAGTTTTATGGTGGAGTCTTCAGGGTCTTTTAAGTTTAGGATCAAATCAACTGCAATTAGGGATAATTTGACTTCTTCCTTTCCTATTTGTATCACACTTTTTTCTGTCTCTTGCCTTATTACTCTGGCTAAGAAGTCAAGCACTATATATTCAATAAGAGCTAACCGAATGGACACTCTTGTCTCATTCCTGACGTTAGAGAAAGTGGTTTCAGTTTTTCCCCATTTAGTACAATGTTGGCAAAAATACCATGCTTTTTTTTTTTTTTAATTTTTATTTTTATTTTATTTTTTTTTTTATTTTTATTTTTTCTTTTATTATTCATATGTGCATACAAGGCTTGGTTCATTTCTCCCCCCTGCCCCCACCCCCTCCCTTACCACCCACTCCACCCCCTCCCGATCCCCCCCCCCAATACCCAGCAGAAACTATTTTCCCCTTATCTCTAATTTTGTTGTAGAGACAGTATAAGCATTAATAGGAAGGAACAAGGGGTTTTGCTGGTTGAGATAAGGATAGCTATACAGGGCATTGACTCACATTGATTTCCTGTGCGTGGGTGTTACCTTCTAGGTTAATTCTTTTTGATCTAACCTTTTCTCTAGTACCTGTTCCCCTTTTCCTATTGGCCTCAGTTGCTTTTAAGGTATCTGCTTTAGTTTCTCTGCATTAAGGGCAACAAATGCTAGCTAGTTTTTTAGGTGTCTTACCTATCCTCACCCCTCCCTTGTGTGCTCTCGTGTTTATCATGTGCTCATAGTCCAATCCACTTGTTGTGTTTGCCCTTGATCTAATGTCCACATATGAGGGAGAACATACGATTTTTGGTCTTTTGGGCCAGGCTAACCTCACTCAGAATGATGTTCTCCAGTTCCATCCATTTACCAGCGAATGATAACATTTCGTTCTTCTTCATGGCTGCATAGAATTCCATTGTGTATAGATACCACATTTTCTTAATCCATTCGTCTGTGCTGGGGCATCTTGGCTGTTTCCATAACTTGGCTATTGTGAATAGTGCCGCAATAAACATGGATGTGCAGGTGCCTCTGGAGTAACAGTCTTTTGGGTATATCCCCAAGAGTGGTATTACTGGATCAAATGGTAGATCGATGTCCAGCTTTTTAAGTAGCCTCCAAATTTTTTTCCAGAGTGGTTGTACTAGTTTACATTCCCACCAACAGTGTAAGAGGGTTCCTTTTTCCCCGCATCCTCGCCAACACCTGTTGTTGGCGGTGTTGCTGATGATGGCTATTCTAACAGGGGTGAGGTGGAATCTTAGCGTGGTTTTAATTTGCATTTCCTTTATTGCTAGAGATGGTGAGCATTTTTTCATGTGTTTTCTGGCCATTTGAATTTCTTCTTTTGAGAAAGTTCTGTTTAGTTCACTTGCCCATTTCTTTATTGGTTCATTAGTTTTGGGAGAATTTAGTTTTTTAAGTTCCCTGTATATTCTGGTTATCAGTCCTTTGTCTGATGTATAATTGGCAAATATTTTCTCCCACTCTGTGGGTGTTCTCTTCAGTTTAGAGACCATTTCTTTTGATGAACAGAAGCTTTTTAGTTTTATGAGGTCCCATTTATCTATGCTATCTCTTAGTTGCTGTGCTGCTGGGGTTTCATTGAGAAAGTTCTTACCTATACCTACTAACTCCAGAGTATTTCCTACTCTTTCTTGAAATACCATGCTTTTTATGCTACTCTTTCTTCTATATAGAATCTCTCCTATTCACCTCCTTCTTTGCCTATTTAACTCATCCTTCAGATGTCAACTCAAGATTTTCTAAGTAAAAAACATCCAACAAATATTTGCTTACTATATAAATGCATCAGGGACAAATTTAAATAGTGAACTTCTTACACACGTATACATTAAAAAAATTTAGCAGACTACTGGTTGCCTACACCCCACAGCCAATCTGCCTTCTCTACCCCAAACCTGTTGTTCTACCCTTGATGCTAAAATCCACCTTCTCTGAGAAGTCAAAAATATATAAGACACTTGGGGTGGGGGAAAAAAAGAGAAAAAATATATATAAGACACTAGATTTTCCAACTTCCTTTTTAGCTAGGGTATGGGCAAGTGGTCTAATATTGACAAGGCTACTTGTCTCACAAGTAACTCTACTTCAAAAAAAGGTTTTCCTAACTTGCGCAGAAAAAAGTTTTCCTAACTTGTGCAGAAAAAAGTTAACATAGCAGGCCCGGGATTGATATCCTTAAAAATTCTGCTGAGCAGCCCATGGGACTTTCTCCATAATAGATGATATTTTAGGTCACAAAGCATTTCTTAACAAATGCAAGAAAACTGAAATAACCCCTTGCATACTGTCTGACCACAATGGAATAAAACAAAAGAAAGAGCAGAAAATATTCAAACATCTGGAGACTGAACAACATTTTGCTCCATGATGAGTGGGTCATCAAAGAAATAAGGAAGGAAATAAAAATAGTTCCTGAAATTTAATAAAAATGAAAGTACAACCTACTAAACCCCATGGGACACAGCAAAGGCAGTGCTAAGGGGAAAGTTTATAGCCAAGAATGCATATATTAAAAACACAGGAAGATCTCAACTAAATGACCTAATGCTGCATCTCAAACTCCAAGAAAAATAAGTGTGAGCTAAACCCAAAACTAGCAGAAGGGGAGAAATAACAAATATAAGGGCCAAAATCAACAAAATCGAGACCAAAAAAAAAAAACAAAAACAAAACAACAAAGAATCAATGAAATACAAAACTGGTTGTTTGAAAATATCAATAAGATTGACAAACCCCTAGCAAATCTGACTAAAATGAGGAGGGGATAGACCCAAATTAATAAAATTAGAAATGAAAAGGGGGAGATAACAACAAACACCAAGGAAATCCAGGGAATCCTTAGGGACTACTTTGAATATCCATATTCAAATAACTTGGAAAATCTAGAAGAAATGGAAAAATTTCTAGACACATATGACCCACCAAAATCGAACCAAGAGAATACAAATCACCTAAATAGATCTATAACAAGCAATGAAATTAAAGCAGCAATAGAGTCTCCCAAAAAAGAAAAATTCCAGACCTAATGGTTTCACTGATGAATTCTACCAGACCTTTAAAGAAACAATACCAACACTCCTCAAACTTTTTCACGAAATAGAAAGGGAAGAAAGACTGACAAAATCATTCTATGAAGCCAAAATTCCAAAACTAAACAAGGAAACAACAAAAAAGAGAATCATTCTTTAATGAACTTAGATGCAAAATTCTCAATAAAATACTGGCAAACCAAATTTGACAACATATCAAAAAGATCATACACCATGATCAAGTTAGTTTCATCCCACAGATGCAGGGATGGTTCAATATATGCAAATCACTAAATGTAATCCAGCATATTAACAGAAGGAAAGACATGGATTGATTTTGTTTTGTGGTGCTGAGGTTTGAACTCAACACCTACACCTTGAGCCACTCCACCAGCCCTTTTTTGTGAAGTGTTTTTTCAAGTCAGGGTCTCACAAACTATTTGCCTGGGCTGGCTTCGAAACATGATCCTCCTGTTCTCCACCTCCTGAGTAGGTAGGAGTACAGGCGTGAGCCACCAGCGCCTGCCTGGATTGACATTTTTAAAGCCTGGTAATGTGCACATACATGGGGAGGTGAGTTCATTACAGTAATCTGTCTGTATATATGTTTTAGTTTTCCATAAGAAAATGTTTAAAGGCTCAAATGGCACACATGTTTCCTGTCATAAGTTAAATAGAAGGACATATGCCCTTCAAAGGGCACTATTTTACTCAAATGAAAAATGAAAAGAAAAACACCTTATTTCACTTATAACTACTTAAATTGCTTGTTTAGGGGTACATTGTGAAAAATATTGCACAAATTCAGAACATGTGTTAAATAACCAAAAAATAAGTCATGAGAAAATTACTGTACCAAAATTCACAACTCATCCAAGAAATTTTATACGGTACTTTGAAATGCAGGTGAATAGCTAATACCAGTGCTATGTTTAAATATGATGATATGGAGCAGACCATCTAGAAGCTTTTATCTACTTATTTCAAGCCATCAGACACTGGTGTGTGTGAAACATATTATTCTGTAAAAGCACATAAAGCTGAGAACAATTATAACAATAAAAGATGGTTGCCAGGTAGTTTGTCCTTTGTTTTGTTGTTAATACTTTTGGGCCCTGATACATAGGCCTTTCTCTCTCTCTCTCTCTCTCTCTCTCTCTCTCTCTCTCTCACACACACACACACACACACACAGAGAGAGAGAGAGAGAGAGAGAGAGAGAGAGAGAGAGAGATGGGACTTAACATGTCTTCTCATGGCATAGTTCCTCTTAACTTACTGTTCTTCCTTTATATATTTTCATTTACCACATTAGTGTGAATACTCACAAATCTGAGCCATTAGGGTTTGTTAAAGATTGTATAATTTAGTTAAGTAGCCACCATGTTGATAATCTAAAATTCCTCAAGATGTTCAAAGATGTGCTGATAGAATAAACCTGGAAAAACATCTAAAGGTTTTTAAAACATGCCTGGAAATTAGAAATCTAAGTTCATTAGATTCAAAATTAACACATTATTTTTTAACACCAACCAAATTACAAAGTGCCTCTCTGCCTTGATTCCCTCTCTTCATTTAGTAAAGATTTGGAATCAGCCATTTGAGATGGCAAACTATATTAGTAGATCACCATCTACTTTCTAAAGCTAAAGCAAAAGACTAAGTGTAACCTGAAAAGCAGATAAGTCTTAAAAAGAGAATGAATACAGAAAAGGGGGGAAAAGAGACAAAAAGGGATGCAGAAGGAAAGTAAGGATGGAGGAGTTCCACCAAGACCAAGAGAGAGGTTTAAGAAAATGCATCAAATACATCAAGAATAAGAATTGAATAAAGGCCAAGGGGATTATGAATTTAGCCTGAAATTACTTTTACAAAGGCTTTAATAGAATGGTAACAGTGGATAGGGAGGAAATAAAGGTCCAAAGCATTCATTTGAAAAATTTGCCCCAAGGGATCTGAGATGACTTCATCGCCCAATATCTCTTCTGATTTCGTAAGTCCTTGTACTTGATTATTCTGCTACTACCTCTGGATCTGATAAGAAACAAGACCAAATTGTATTCTCTACCTTACCCCACCAAGTATCTCTTCTAACATTCAAACTATTTCAAGATTTCCAGTTCCTACCGGGCGCTGGTAGGTCATGCCTATAATCCTAGGTACTTGGGAGGCAAAGATCAGGTGGATTACAGTTTGAAGCCAGCCCAGGCAAACAGTTCCTGAGACCCTATTTTGAAAATAACCAACACAAAAAAGGGATGGTGAAGTGGCTCAACTGGTAGAGTGCCTGAGAGCCAGCCTAGCAAGCTTGAGGCCCTGAATTCAAATCCCATTAATGCTTAACTAAAAAAAGATTTCCAATTCCTCCAGGAAGCCATCATATGCTGCCTGCTCCCAAGCCTAGGTCTGTGATTTCTTTCAATATATTTAATATACAACTCTGTTCCTGGGACAGCTCAATTAACAAATCCTCCAGGAATAAATCTCCTCCCTAATGAAATTGGCCCTGTTTAAAACAAGCACCGTGATATAATCACATAAAAGCAGCACTAATGTGCCTCACAGTTGAATACAGTTGCTAAGCTACACATTTGTGTGGCCACGCAAGACCAAAATAACTTCTAGACAAGGCTCTGCAACCCCTCCTCTCCCTTAACTCTAAATCTCTTTAGTAACTGTCTAATGTTTTCTAGAACATTTAATGTTATTTATTTAAGCACAATTGATGGCAAACAAAACTGTTCAGGGGCTCAAAACATCAAGTTTTGTGCATGGCTGGTTCACCTTTCTACTCTTCCCTGTGCCCACCCCATCCCTATTATGATGGCATACTTCATGTGCAACCCCTTTTCTCTATCAAAAAGGAAAGGTCACGATACCAGCTTCCTATATCTCTAACCATTCCAGTCTGCATTTTGGCTTCCTTAGTGGAAAACAAACTAGGACTTGACTTGGCTATAGCCACTTCTGGGAACAAAGTAAGCCTGTAGATTCTTCCAAGATTTAGCACCTGCCTTATCCTGCTGCCTTTATCCTCCAAAACCCTCATCACTCCATTCTTAACTTACAGACTTAATCTTCCCCTCCCTGTGCTATGATATTCCAAGATTATAAACATTTTTGATGCTTCTACTATTTGTCATGAAGATTTTGGTGGTAAATTATGACCCTAGATTGTCTTTTCTTTTTTAACCATGAAATTTCTAAAATACATAATGGTCTATCTAGGATACTTTGTTTTAAGTAACAAAGGACACTTAGGACAGTCTACAAAGGAAAACGATGAAGCTAAGAGAATCTCTCTAATTAGAAAACTTAACTAAGACATTCAAAACATGATTTACTTGAATTCAATGAATACCTCTATAGCAGCATTTGGAAAACTTTTCTGCAAAGATCCATTCAGTAAATATTTTGGGCTTTGTGAGCCATATAGTCTCTGTCATAACTACTCAACTTCATAGTTCTACTTCAAGACCAGCCATAGACAATATGCAATGACAATATGAATGAGTATGGAAGTATTTCAACAAAACTCTATTTACAGACAGATAAATAACATGTGTTGGTGAGGTTGTGGAAAAATTGGAACTCTCGTAAACTGCTGGTGGTTGGATAACATAGTGTTACCATATGATCCAGTAATTCTATTCCAAGGTATATTCATAAGAGAAATGATACAAATGTCCATACAAAAATTTGTATATGAATGTTCACAGATGTATTATTAATAATGGTGAAAAGAGAGAAACAACCAAAATGCTCATTGATGAGTGGGATTAATCAACTGATAAATAAAAATAAGTATTTTCATACAATGAACTATTATTTAGTCATAGAAAGAAATTGAGAATTGATACATGCTATAATACGGATGAACTTTGTAAACACAATGCTAAATGAAAGAAATCAGTCACAACGGACCACATATTATGACTCCATTTATAAGAAATATCCATCACTGACAAATCTATAAAGATAGAAAGTACAAAAGTGGTTAACAGGGCTAGAGGTTATATTAGGGGAATATGAAGTAGCTGCTAATGGGTATGGGCTTACTAGTTGGGATGATGAAAATGTTCTAACATTGAGTTTGGTAATGGTTGCACAAATCTGTGAGTGTGTTAAAAAATCACTGAATTGTACAACTCAAATGTGTGAACTGTATGGTATTTGAATTACATCTTAAGGCTGTCATTAAAACATTTATCTAAAAACAGATAGTGAGTTACATTTGGCCTGAGAGCCTTTGATCTTTAGGATAAAGGTTTAAGTACCCTTGAAGATAGTACTTTTATATGAATATAACATATATACACATATACAGGATTCCACCTATAAGAAATTCTTTATTAGTGGTCTAAATTTTTCATTAAATGCTATAAGGGCTAAAGGTTGGGTGCATAATTATTTTTCAGCGATGCATTTATATATATATATGCGTGTGTGTATATGTACATACACATAGATAGCTAAATCTTTTTTATTAAGACAAGTAGTCAGTCACAAGATTTGTTTCTGTCTTTAAATAACAAATACTAACGTGACTAACCAAGCCCTAAGAAAAAAATTTGATGTTCTATACTTTATCAGTTCTTGGTAGTCAAGTTGCACAATGGCCATATAAGCTTTTTGTACTACTTTATAAAATGTTCTCAGATAACCACAATGATATCAGAGATAGAAGATGGGAGATATTCATGTATTAAGTAGATAAGAGGTTAGAAAACTATGGGCAATCAGGGTAGCTGTTCATTTTTGTTTTGAAGTCACACTCAAATAACATAAAATTATCCATTTTAAATTGTGAAGTTAAGAAGCATTTGGTACACCCATGAGGCTATGTAACCATCACTTACATCTAATTCCAAAACATTTTCATCACTCTCAAAGGATACATCATACCCATTAGGCATCTATTTCTTAGTCATCCCCCCCACCAAGTGCTTAGAAACATGTTTTTTGGGTGTGTGGTACAGGGGGTTGAACACAGGGTCTCACACATGGTAGGCAAGCACTCTACTTTTTGTTAGTATTTTGTTTTTGATAGTGTCTTGCTAACTTTTCCCAGGCTGTCTTCAAACTTGTGATCCTCCTGCCTCTGCTTCTATAGCTGGAATTATAGGTCAATGCCACTATGCCTGGTCTCTAGTAACTATAGATTCTTCTTTCTGTATGGATTTACCTATTCTGGATCTGTCATATAAATGTAGTCATTCAGTATGTTGCCTTTTGTGTCTGACTTCTTTCACTTGGCATATTATCAAGGCTTATCTATGTCACAGCATGTATCAGTACTTTATTCTTTTTTAGGCATAGAGGGACTAGGGTTTGAATTCAGGGACTCATCTTGCTAGGTAGCTGCTCTACCACTTGAGCCACACCCCAGTCCCACTTCATTCCTTTTATCACCAAATGATACTCCTTTGAATGAGTATACTATTGCATAACTGGATTGTTTCCACTTTGGCTACTATGAGTGATACTGCTATGAATACTTTTGTACAGTTATTTATTTGAATATCTGTTTTTAATTCTTAAAGGTATATGCCTAAGGGTAGAACTGCTGGATCATATGGTAATACCATGTTTAACTTTCTGAGAAACTGCCAAACTTTTCTACACTGAAAGTTCTACAATCAAACCAGCAATATATGAGGGTTCCAAATTCTCTGAATCCCTCTCAAAATTTGTTGTTTTCCATTTTTCTTAAATTATAGATAACCAGTGGGGTGTGAAGTGATTTTAATTTACATTTCCCTAATGACTAATGATGTTGAACATCTTTTTGTATGCATGATGGACACTTGCATACATTCATTGGAGAAATATTGCTAAACACAGCCACACTCACTTATGGACTGTCTATGGCAACTTACCCACCAAACCAGCAGAGTCAAGTATTTGTGACAGAAACCTGTAGCCATCAAGTTGAAATTATTTATTCCTTGGCCCTTTACAAAACTCTGCTAACCTCTGAGGTAAAGATTTGGGCTAGAAAATTGCAGGAAGCATTGTCACTCTGTCATTCTAAAGACTCATGGATCATTTGTTGGTTTGTCCCCATTTCATTACTAAGAAAACTTGGGGCAGAAAGATTCAAGCCCAAATAGGAGGCTGTCTTAACCTCAATTCAAAAACAAAGGGAGATGAATAGTCAATCCCCTTCTGTGCTGTATGAGTCAATGATTATTGTATTTAACAGCTAGTATAAAAATCTAATGAACCTTTCAATTGTTGAAAAACATAGCATATAATCATGGCTTACCACAAGAAGTTTTAGGAGGTTTATTTAGCAAGTGCTTCAAGAAAGGCAAATGAAGAAGCACTCAAAGCCAGAACTATCTAAATAGATTATAGAGGAGACATTTAACAAGTACTCCCTGGCATTCAGACCCTTAAACTGTTGATGATATGAGATTTGGATTGCTATCAATGCTCAGGAGTGGCTCATCTTTTGCCTTCAGTTAGTTTTTCCTCAATAATATTAGGAACCAATAACAAAGCCAAACTTCCTTCCATTTATCTGTATTTACAAAGATTCATCCTTTGATTCACCAGCTTGAATTCAAATGTATCGTAAAGATTCAACTATCTTTAGGGAACCTCTTCTTGTCTCAGAACTTATAAAATCCTAGCATATTAACTTTGACTTTCATTTTATACCCTTATAATCAAATGAAACACCACTAGGAAAAATTATACATTCAAGTTTACACAAAAGGTTTGAATTAAAAGATAAACCACATAAACTCAGCTAAATATGGTCACTATATAGATTTGACACAAATAGGAATTTACTTTGTTACAAAAAACAAGCCATGTCTTATGACAGGAGTCATAAATCACAAGAAGGAATCTATCTACAAGAATGCTTGTCTACTAGACATGCATGTAAAAATCATTCCCTAAACAAGAAAATATATAAGCCTGTGTTCATATACTGTATATTCAACAGCTACATGCATTTTAGCAAAACTTTTTCTGAAATGCTAATTTATCTTCAACATTATATTTAAACTCATAATTTTATAATTTATACTTAACTTTATAATTTTAACAATTTTGGGAGCAATTTCACAAAACACTTCCCCCTACAAACCTCAGACAGCATCACAAAGTAAAATAATGTAGTCTTGGTAATGAATGCCTGTAATCCCAGCACGGGGGAGGCTACAGAAGGAAGATTTGAGGCCAGCCTGGGCTATATAGCAAGACTTTGTCTGAAACAAAACCCAAAATAAACAAAAGCAACAACAACAAAAAAACTTTTGGAGATTATAGGTGAGTTGAGAGTAAGAAAAGATTAATTATCCATGCTCTGTGTTGGAGCATGGCTGATGTCTCTGGTCATATCACATGACATAACAAGAAAGTGACAGGGCCACTTTAAAAATCATAGTGAAAATGATACAGTCAGAGATAGAAAAGGACTGTCAGAGAGATTAAATAAATAAACTTGGGGTCACTAGAGGAAATTAGATAGACTTTTATTCTTGAATTGGCTTATGAAATACACAGGTTAGATATACTGATTACATAGGTGGTTATTTTTAATCCCAAATGACAAACTTCATACAGTCACATTAGTTGGGATCTTGCCCCCTCAATAGTTTAAAAAATAATTTCAAACACAGGTGAGAAATCAAAATTAACCTTTATAAGGCTACAAATTGCCATGATTTCGGTCGCGCTATGAAAAGGTAGAAGAACTGTCAACAAAACACTCATCTCCATTTCCAACATTCGAGATTTCAGTAGAACGACAAGTAAGCAAGGTTAAGTGGCATACTGGGAAAGTTTATGAAATCTGTCTAAAAAAACAGAATAAAAAAAAAACATTACCACAAGCTACTGGAGAACAGGTTCATAGTTTACATAAAGGGAAATGAACCCTGACTAAAATGCATTTGAATATTTTCAGGAGATCTACATACCTGAGGAAAACAAGTTATCCACAGGATAATGATAAATATATCTAGAGGATAATAATAAATATTTGAATGTTTGAATAGTTTTAAAACTGTATTCTTTAGAACTCCAGGATACAAAATGCTTCAGTATTTTGTATTATAAAATTAAGTATTATAAAATTAAGTATTCAATGCCAATACTTAATTTTAAAATCATTAAAAAATATCTTACCCAATAATTGGAGGGGGAGAATGTGGGGAACGGATGTAGGAGGGTGAATACAGTGCAAATACTGTGTACACATGTATGTAATGGAAAACAATGAAACCCACTGGAACTATTCCAGGAATGAGGAAAGAGGGAATAAAGGAGAATGATGGAGGGAGTGAATTCAACTATGATATATTTGATATACTGTAAGAAATTTTGTAAATGCCACAATGCACCCCCAGTACAACAATACAAAATAAAATAGAACATCTAAAAAAACATAAAAATAAAAATATCTTACCCAATTTTAAAACTGCAATAAAATAAAGAATTATACACAAACATACACACCCAAATATGTTATATACTAGGTATATAATGTTAAAGGACATCTACTCATCAACTTGTTTTATCAGGTCAACTAGTGTCTGCTCAAACTTAAGAATAAATCTTCTCCTGTTACTTCTGTGCATATAATTAAATTCTTTTAGATAGGCTCTTTTAGACAATGAGGAAGGCCAGAGCTCAGAAATGTACAGCTCAAGGCTATACATTTCTGTTCATCTAAAATTTTTAAACAAGTATAATACTATAGCATATGTGCATAAGCCTTGCCTGGTATCAAATTGAGCCTGTACATAGCGGTTCAACTATACCTCTGTCATGTTATAAGAATCAGTCATAAAATATCAAGTGAATACTTTAACACATTGCGTTACCATTTATGAACTTGTGAGTTTGGGATGTTTTTCTTTTACTTTTATTAAAAAGGATAAGAACATGGCAGATACTGTAGTAATTCAACTTTAAAATAAAAGCTTCCTGCTAGTTTTCTATTAAGCTTCAAGATCAGCTAATTAAATTATGATGAAAAATGAGCTATTAAAATTTGTTGCCATTTGGAGTTCTTTGTACAAATTAAGATTCTCTCCATACTTTGCCTCAAAACCAAAATACATAAATAGAATAGATGCTGAAAGAAATATAGGATGTAACTATCATCTATAAGCTACTTATTTCAAATTATTGTATTCTTTAAAGCAACTGTATTTAAATTTTATGACTATATCAATTGGCAAAAAAATTGGCTTATAAAAAATCATACCAATTACACACATTTTAGATAGATAAACATGTAAATCTGGTGATCAATGACATGAATAACTTCCAATATGATGTGCTCTGAGTTACTTGTACAAACTTAAAAGGAATTTGTGAATATTTCCAGAAGACATCCATTTATGCGTTGCTTTGTAAAAAAGTTTTCACAAGTACTGGGAATTTTCAGGAAAGGCAAAAGAAGGAGGTTTTTCTCATTCATACTATTATATAAGTATTTGAGATACACTATGGAATACGATATATATATATATATATATATATATATATATATAGCTCAGGGGTCCATACCTTAATATACAATAGAATATCAAAAGATTAGTATAGGTAGAGAAGGGTAGCTGCTATATGATAATAACATATTAAAAGGATGAAAATGTTTCTTTAGTTTTGAAAGATGATGACTGAGATGTGATATTATTAAAGTCATACTAGACCATGCACAACACGGGAATAGTGAATACAAACATGTTGGTCAAAAATACTGGAATAGGAGTTTTGTGTGAGAAGTCAGGGGTGTGAGTTCAGTAAAGATTAACAAAAAGGAAGCAATAATTCTCATGGTGGGCAATGAACTTAAGAGAATCTCAAAAGATGGTTCAACATATGCATATAGATGATTTTTAAAGGCTTAGTCCATGGATAATTGGGCCATAATATTTTACTAGGAAAACAAGGATGTATAAAGCTTACCCTAGAAGGGGGAGGTCAAGGACAGCAAGAACAATCTGCCATTGTACAACAGATTCCTTAATGCCTGTTCAATGCAGAATAATAATTTGAATGGTACCTTGCAGAGGGACAAAGATTTCTACTTAGTTTGAATGGGCAGGGTCAGAAAAGGAACAAAGAACAAAAATGAACAAAGAAAACAACCAAGATGATTAGACTGGTCTCCTTATTACATTTGTATATTTAATCTATCAAAGATGATATGACTAAAGAACTTGAGGCTGTGCGGGTCCAGGGAAGTAAGTCTATGGAGTCAGAATTTCTCTGAGCTCTTAGTAAAAATTTTTAATTTGAAACAGTTTCACTTCTGCTTAAAATGGAGTAATGATCTGAAATAAGCAAAACAAAACAAAACAAAAATTGTGTTTTTTAAAAGGTTTTCAAGATCCTGGACATCAGGCAACAGAAAAGAATGATCTATGAGAGACTGGAAACAAATGAATTGAGCCCAGTGGCAGCCCCAGCTTATTGCTGTGGCGAGTTTCCAGTTGCTGTGAAGGGGAAGAAGTACCCAGGCAGAGGTTGGCAGACTATCTGCATTGAGGAAATAGAGCTTAGAGTCTGGGAGGATCAAGGTTATTTAAAGCTCATAGGGCAGAGTACTATAAAGGAGAACAACAGCACAAAAAGAAAATCCTGATCTGTAACACTTGAGTATTCAGCAGAGTACTAATCAGTGCATGCATGTGAGAAAACTACCCAAGGCTAAAGGGGGGGAGGATACATCCAAAAGGATTAGAGGGAAGAGCACCAAGTGATCACATAGCACCAAGTAACAATAGCTTGTGCACCAGCCAAAATGAAGAAACTCATAATTCACAAGGCATTGAGTTGAGTGCCCAACAGGGTGTTGCCTTGGTAGTGGGGAATAATTAGCACGAGATTGAGCTCTGTTCTGCACCCATCTGTCTAATCTTAAAAGCAATACCTGGAAGGACTAAATGTTTCCTGGTAACTTAACTGCATCCCAGAGCAGGGCTAAAAGGCTACTTATGGAACACAAAAATATTCAGTCCCTACAAAACTAAAAACTTTTGTAAAAAGGACACCATCGAGATAGTGAAGGTAAATATAAAAAATCCCCAAAAGTCCACCAGAAAACTATTAGAGCTACTAAATCAATTAAATCAATTAAACAAACTTTCAGGATACAAAATCAACATAAAAAATTAGCAGCATTGCTATATGACAATAGCAAACTATCTGAAATAGAAATCAATAAAGCAACCCATTATAATACCTAGAGAAATAAAATTTATAAGAATAAATTTAACTGAACAGGTCAAAGACCTCTCCAATGGAGATTATAAAATATTGATGAAAGAAACTGAAGAGGACACACACACATAAAAGAAAAGGGGGGGAAACACAGGGCTGGGAATGTATCTCAATAGTTGAGCGCCTGCCTAGCATGCACAAGAACCTGTATGTTTTGGGGGTTTTGTTTGTTCATTTGTTTGTTTTTGCAACAAAAAAGTGAAAAGATTTGTGTGCATGGACTCATGGAGGAATCAATACTGCCTGAATGTACATGCTGCCCAAAATGATTTGCAGATTCAGTGCAATCCTATCAAATACCAATGGCATTCTTCACAGAACTAGAAAAAAAATTCAAAGATCAATATGAAAGCACAAAAAATAGTCAAACAATTTGAACAAGAAGAACAAAACAGGAGGCATTATGCTGCCTGACTTCAAACATACTACAAAGTTGTAATAATCAGAACAGCATGATACTGGCATAAAAACAGACACATAGACCAATGGGACAGAATAGTAAGCCTAGAAGTAAACACACACTTCTGTAGCCAACCAATTTTCCACAAAGGTACTAAGACTATGCATTTGAGAAAGGATAGTCTTTTCCTATCCCTCACTACTTACAAAGATCAACTCAAAATAGATTAAAGGCTTAAAGACATGAAACTAGAAGAAACATACGGGATATGCTTCAGGGCACTTGAATGGGAAAGGAGATTTTTGGACAAGACCCCAAAAGTATAGGAAACAAAAGCAAAACTAGACAAATGGGATCACATAAAACTAAAAATCTTCTGCACAGCAAACACTCAGCAGAGTGAAGAGACAACCTAAAGAATGGGAGGAAATGATATCCAGAATAAATAAGGAACTCCAAAAACTCAATAGCAAAAAAACTAAATAAAAAATGGGCAATAGCCGGGAGTTGGTGGTTCATATGTGTAATCCTAGCTACTTGGGAGGCTGAGATTGAGAGGATCAAGGTTAGAGGCCAGCTGGGGCAAGAAGTTAGTGAGACCCAACTAATAGCTGGGTGTGCTGGTGTGAGCCTATCATCCTGAGCTATGTGGGAAACATAAAACAGAAGAATTGCAGTCTAGGCTGGTTTGGGCAAAAAGTGAGACCCTACCTCCAAATCAAAAAGCAAAACGGGTTGCAGGCACCTAGCAAACATAAGGCCCTGAGTTCAAACCCCAATATAGCCCAAAAACTGGGAAATAGATCTAAATAGATGTTTGTCAAAACAAGACATACAAATGGCCAACAAGTATATGAAAAATGCTGAACTTCACAAACTATCAGGAAAATGCAAACCAAAAAAAAAAAAAACCCACATTGAGGTATCACCTTACTTCATTACAGATGTAACCAAACTTATACACTGTTGGTAGGAATATAAATTAGTATAGCCACTGTAGAAAACAGGTTCCTCAAAAAATTAAAAATAGAACTACCATATGATCCATCAATCCCACTACTGGGTATATACCCAAAAGAAATTAAATCAGTCTGTCAAAGAGCACTATTCATAATAGCCAAAACACAATGAAAACAACCTGTGTTCAAGAACTGATCAATGCTTTATCCATTGATCAGTGAAAATGTGGTACACAGTTGCTACAACATGTCTTCTGAAATAAGCCACGTACAGAAAGACAAGCGCATGATTTCCCTCATATGTGGAATCTTTAAGTTGATGTCATAGAAGCTAAGGAGTCTGATGCTTATCAGAGGCCTGGGACAGGGTGTGGGGAGGGACAAGGAAAGGTCAATGAATGGTACTAAGTTAAGAGAAAGAAGCTGTGTAGTATCATTACACAGCATAGTAACAATGGATAACAATTATGAACAGTACTTATCAAAAAGCTAGGAAAAAACATTTTGAAAGTTTGCACCACAAAAAGATGATAAATGTTTGAGGAAAGAAATACCTTTAACTTTATTTAAACATTACAAAATGTATCCATATATAGGTAAGTATAAGGTATCCCATTAATGTTACAACTTTTGTTTCATGTGTCAATAAACGTTTTTAAATAAATAAAGGGTAGTGAAAATACAACTAGCAGATTGGGAGAAATTTTATCAAGTCATATCTCTGATATGGGATTAATTCCATAATATATGAAAAATCATAAAACTCAACACACGTACACAAAATCAAACAACCCAAGTCAAAACTGGGCAAAGGACTTAGTTATTTCTCCAAAGAAGATACACAAATGCCCATAAAAACATGAAAATTATGTTCAATATCATTAATCATTAGGGAAATGCAATTCAAAACCACAATGAAGGCTGGCAGAGTGATTCAACTGGTAGAGCACCGGCCTAGCAGGCACAAGGCCCTGATTTCAAACACCAGTGCTGCCAAACAAAAATCACTATTTAGCATATATGGAAATGTCACAATTAACACTCCTGTAAAACTAATATATGCAAATAAAAATGTAAAGGTAAACCCATCAAAATAACAGTGGATTTCTCAACAGAAACCTTAAAAGCAAGAAGGGCATGGAGTGAGGTATTTCAAGCACTGAAAGAAAACAATTTCAGCCCTAGGATACTTTGTCCAGCAAAACTATCATTCAAAATTGATGGAGGAATAAAAGTCTTCCATGATAAACAGAAACTAAAACAATATATGACCACCAAACCACCACTACAGAAGATTCTGCAAGGAATTCTACACACAGAAGACAAAAGCAAAAAAAAAAACTACAAGAGGACGGGAAGTATTAAACAGCAGGAGAAGACAAGACAACTAATCAGAGAGTAGCACTGATTCAGTTGCACACACTCAAATCCTTAAACATCAAAAACAACTAAATGGCAGGAATCACTACATGCCTATCAATATTAACACTAAATGTCAATGGACTCAACTCCCCCATCAAAAGACAACATTTGGCAAACTGGATTAAAAAGGAAGACCCGAAAATCTGTTGTTTACAAGAGACCTACCTTATTGACAGAAATAAACACTGGCTTAGAGTGAAGGCTGGAAGATTTATGCACTGTAAACAGCTTCAGCAAAGTAGCAGGACACAAAATCAACTTACAAAAATCAGTAGCCTTTCTATACACCAACAATGAACAAATTGAGAAAGAACACAGGAAAACAATTACATTTACAATAGCCTCAAAAAAATCAAATACCTAGGAATAAACTTAACAAAGAATGTAAATGACCTCTACAAAGAGAACTACAAACCATTGAAGAAAGAGATCGAAGAAGACTACAGAAGATGGAAAGATCTCCCATGCTCATGGATTGTCAGAATCAACATAGTAAAAATGGCTATACTACCAAAAGCAATCTACATGTTCAACATAATTCCCTCCCACTCAATGATTATTGGAATCACTAAGTGATTCCCATCGATTAGCATAAGTTTTAAAAGCACCTGGAGAAAAGAAGCACACTGTCTCTCTGCCTCCAGATTTCACCTGGGCCCCACCATTCTCCCTTTGTATTTCCCTTCCCTAACTTTTAACAAACTCCATTTACATCCACATGTCCTGCCATGGAATCTTCCATGCTGGACAAAGAATTTGGAAATCTTCTGATCGCAGACTGCACTGGCACCATTAACAAGATGATGTAATCACCAAATATAATTTTGAAAACCCTTGAGGATATTCTATTGTATGTACCCATATTTCTGCACTTTGTATCATTCTTCCTTCCTGCTGCCTTAAGATTTCTTATTTTACTATTTCTTTTTTACTTTTGTTTTTTTACACTTTATTTTTAGCATATATTAATTGTACAAAGTGGTTTCATTTTGATATTTCTATTTATGCCTATAATGTACTTTGATCAAATTCATTCCCCCAATATTACCTTGTCTTATCCCCTTTCTCCCCTTTTTAAACAATTCCCATCAAAATCCTAATGACATTCACGACAGAGATTGAAAAATCTACCCTAAAGTTCATTTGGAAACACAAAAGACCATGAATAGCCAAGGAAATACTGAGCAAAAACAGCAACATTGGAGGTATCACAATACCCAACTTCAAATTATTCTAAAGAGCCATAGCAATAAAAACAGCATGATACTGGTTCAAAAACAGACATGAAGACTAGAGGAACAGAATAGAGGACCCAGACATGAATCCATGCAGCAACTCTCACCTAACTTTTGACAAAGGTGCTAAGATATGATGGAGAAATGACAGCCTCTTCAACAAATGTTGCTGGGAAAACTGGTTATCCGCCTGCATAAAACTGAAACTATATCCATGAATGTCACCCTGCATAAGTATCACCTCAACATGGATTAAGGACCTTAATATCAGAACTAAATCCTTGAAACTAGTACAGGAAAGAACAGGGAGTACTCTGGAAGCCATAGGCATAGGCAAGGACTTCCTCAGTACAATTCAAGTAGCTCAGTAACTAAGAGAAAGGATAGACAAATGGGACTACATGAAATTAAAAAGCTTCTGCACAACAAAAGAAATGGTCTCTAAATTGAAAATGCATCCATAGAATGGGAGAAAATCTTTGCCAGCTATACATCAGACAAGGGACTGATAACTGGAATGTATAAGGAGCTCAAAAAAACTAAACTCCCCCAAAATCAATGACCCAATAAAAAAATGGGCAACTGAACTAAACAGAACTTTTTCAAAGGAAAAACTCCAAATGGCTTTAAAAAACACATTAAAAATGCTCACCATTCCTGGGCATAAATAAAATGCAAATCAAAACCACAATAAGACTCCACCTCACTCCTGTTAGAATGGCTACCATCAAGAATACCAACAACAAATGTTGGCAAGGATGTGGGGGAAAAGGAACCCTCATACACTGCTGGTGGGAATATATCTAGTGCAACTATTATGGAAAACAATATGGAGGTTCCTTAAAAAACTAAAAATAGATCTGCCTTATGATCCAGCCATCCACTCCTAGGGATATACCCTAAGGAATGTGACTCAGGTTACTACAAAGGCACCTGCACACCCATGTTTATTGCACCACTATTTACAGTAGCCAAGCTATGGAAACAGCCAAGATGCCCTACTACTGATGAATGGATTAAGAAAATGGGGTATTTATATGCAGTGGAATTTTTACTCAGCCACAAAGAAGAATAAAACTTTGCCATTCGCATGTAAATGGATGGCACTGGAGAACATCATCTTTAGTGAGGTTAGCCAGGCTCAGAAGGTCAAAAGCCACATGTTCTCCCTCATATGTGGATTATAGACCTAAAACAAATGCAGCAATATTATTGGCCATGGATAACACTAGGGGGAGACTGTGCACAGGAGGGATGGGGCAAGGGAAGGAAACCAAAAACTTAAATGTGGTTGATGTGCTCACTATATAGGAACACAAATAGTAATCTTAAACTGGCCGAGGCCACTATGGGAAGGGGACTAGGGAGGAGTTGAGGACAGGTAGAGATGAATCAATTTGGGTTGTAATAGATATATGCATGGAAACAACACAAGGAATCTCCCTGTATAGCAAACTTTATCTCAAACTAGCAAAAACACCATGTTTTTCTTATTATGTTATTTCTTCTACAAAATGAGAGAACAGGAGGGCAGAACAGGGTCTGCTGGGAGGTGGGGGGGGAGAGTGGCACAAATAATGTATACACATGTAAGTAAATGCAAAAATGATAGCTGTTGAAACTGTTTCAGGAATTGGGGGAGGAGGGATGAAAGAGAGCAGCAGAGAGGGTGAATTCAAGTATGATATATTTGATACATTATAAGAACTTTTGTAAATACTCCAATGTACCCCCACCAAACACAATAATTTAAAAAATAAAGAACAAAAATGAGTGCTGACAAACTTTAAAAAATCATAGTGAGATACCACTTCATACCCATTAGAACAGATATTTTAAAAAATAAAATAACAATGTTAGGGGCAAATATTAGTAGGAGGGATTAGGAAAAATGAAAGGGGTAAAGGAGAGTCAATCTACTTTATATACTTGTATGAAAATAGAACAATGAGACCTTGTCGTAATCATTTTAAGTAGAGGGGAAGAAGATAAGGGAGAGTGATGGTGGGGATGAACATAACCAAGGTACATTGTAAGCATTGTGGAAATGTCACAATGAAACTCCCTGTGCAACTAATTTATGCAAATAAAAATGCTTTTTAAATTAAAATAAAATACCAGGTATAGGTGGGGATGTAGAGAAATTGGAATCCTTGTACATTACTCGTGGAAATAGAAAATGTCACAGCCACAGGGAAAACAGTATAATCGTTCTTCAAAAAGTTAAATGTATAATTACCATGTGATCTAGAAATTTCACTTCTAAGATATAACTAAAATAAGTGAAATAAGTACTTAATTAGATACATGAACACCAGTGTTCATAACAGTATTACAATAGTCAAAGGTGAAAACAACCCAGATGTCCATCAATACATGTATGGAGAAAGAAAATTTCATATTTTCATATAATGGGATATTATTCAGCCTTAAAATGGAATGAAGTTGATGCATACTATGACATGGAAAAGCCTTAAAGACATACTAAATCAAAGAAGCCAGTCACAAATGACTGCATTGTATGATTCCATTTATATGAGATGTCAACCATTTATAAATCCATAGAGATATAAAGTAGATTAGTGTTTACCAGGGATTTGGAAGAGGGGAAAAAGGAGAGGATGACTGCTTAAAGAGTGCAAGGATTTGGGGGAGGGAATACAAGTGTTCTGGAATTAGATAGTGGGGATGGTTGCACATTTTGAATATACTAAAATCCACTGAATGGTACACTGTAAATGATTAAAATGGTGAATTTCATCATGTAAACTTCATCTCTATAACAAAATTACCAAAATGAAGCTAACATATAAAATGAATCATAATAAGACCCATGATAAATGGGTCTCATTCTGAGTATGTAAGGTTCAACATTGAAACTTGCACTACACCAGAACAACAGGACAAGAACTTTAAATGATCATATGTACTGACATATAAAAAGAATTTGACAAAAATCTAACACCCATTCATGAAAACACTCAGCAATTAGGTATACAGAGGAAGTTTCTTAACTTGATAAACATCTATATCTCTGCAACATCATACTGTGAGCATTGGGAGAGTGATATATACATACATAAGTGCAAAAGAAAAGGGTACCTAGAAATAGATCCATAGAGATAGCCAATGGATTTTTTAAGAATGTCTTTATTGAGGTATTAGTCACATATGCTAAATTTTGCCCTTTAAGTGGCATTTAGAATACACCAGCAACATGTAACTTGCAACCACCACAAAAAGAAATGTCAGGTTCATTAGTAGTTACTCCCCATTCTCCTCTTACACTAGCCATTGGAACCACTAATCTATGTTTTGTCTAGATGGATTTTCCTATTCTGGAAATTTCATATGAATTGTATCATGTGTGGCCTTTTGCACCTATATTTTTCAATTTAGCATTTTCAAGATTAATTCAAGATACAGCATCTATAAATACTTCATTCCTTTTTAAGGCCTGATTTTTGACAAAGGAGGACAGGCAGTTCAATGGAGCAAGTGTACTTTGTTTCACCAAATGACACGGGAGAAGTTCATCTTTTTACAAAATTAAGTCAACAGAGATTATGAACTTAAGTGTAAAATATAAACATATAAAACAACAAAACTTACAAATTCAATCTTTTGCTGTTCAAAAGAATCTCTTAAAAGAATGAAAATGCAGGGGAAGGGAATGAGGGAGAATGATTGAGGGGATGAATCTAATTAAGATGCATGGTAAATACATATGTAAATGTCACAATGAAATCCCCCTGTGCAACTAATATATGCTAATAAAACATTTTTTAAAAGGATGAGAATGCAAGCTACAGACTGGAAGAAAATACCTGCAAATCACATAGGCAAAAGGACTAGTAAGTGAATGTATAAAGAGATCTCCAAACTCAATAGTTTAAAAAATCCAATTAGAGTGCCTGGCACTTTGGAAGCACAGACAGAAGGATATAGCAAGTTGAAGGACAGCTGGGCTACATAGTGAGAACTTGTCTCAAAAACCCCAATTAAAAAAGGGAAAGAAACATGAAAAAGATATTACACCGTTTATATATGTGGCAAATAAGCACATGGAAAGATGGTCCACCTCATTAGTCATCTGGGAAGTTCAAATTCAGACAATGAGATATCACTATATACCTATCTGAATGACAAAAATAAAAACTGATGCAAAGATCAAATGCAAATGCTTGCTAGGATATGAAAAAACTGCATCACTCATACATTGTTGCTTGGAATGTAAAATGGTACAGTTGCTCTTGGAAACCAATTTAGAAGTTTCCTAGAAAACAAATCATGCAAGTATTATAAAACCTAACAATTGTGCTTCTTGAGCAATAATCCCAGAGAAATGGAACATTCTGTTCAGGAAAAAACCTCTATAGAAATATTCATATTGAGGAGAATTCCAAGATGGCAACTAGAGGGAGGAAGCAGAAAGCGTGCTTCCTAAAGTAAAATCGTGGAGAGACGCTGGAGATACACTATGCAGGAAAAACCACCAAGAATAGGCAAAACTCCGACACCTCCAAACCCCCAGCCCACGCACAGCATCCCCACTCCACATTTCTAGATACTGTGATCATCCAAAATTGAACCAAGAGGACATTAATCACCTGAATAGATCTATAACACAAAATGAAATTGAAGCAGCAATCAAGAGTCTCCCAAAAAAGAAAAGTACAGGACCTGATGGATTCTCTGCTGAATTCTATCAGACCTTTAAAAAAGAACTAATACCAACCCTCCTTAAACTGTTCCACGAAATAGAAAGGGAAGGAAAACTGCCTAACACATTTTATGAAGCCAGTATTACACTTATCTCAAAACCAGGCAAAGACACCTCCAAAAAGGAGAACTATAGGCCAATCTCCTTAATGAACATTGATGCAAAAATCCTCAATAAAACAATTGCAAACCGAATTCAACAACACATCATAAAGAACATTCAACACGACCAAGTAGGTTTCATCCCAGGAATGCAGGGATGGTTCAACATACAAAAATCAATAAACGTGATAAACCACATTTACAGAGGCAAAGACAAAAACCACTTGATCATCTCAATAGATGCAGAAAAAGCCTTTGATAAGATCCAATACCATTTTATGATAAAAGCTCTAAGAAAACTAGGAATAGAAGGAAAGTACCTCAACATTGTAAAAGCTATATATGACAAACCTACAGCCAGCATTATACTTAACGGTGAAAAACTGAAACCATTCCCTCTAAAATCAGGAACCAGACAAGGATGCCTACTATCTCCACTCCTGTTCAACATAGTACTGGAATTCCTAGCCAGAGCAATTAGGCAAGAAGAAGGAATAAAAGGAATACAAATAGGTAAAGAAACTGTCAAAATATCCCTGTTTGCAGATGATATGATCCTATACCTTAAAGACCCAAAAAAACTCTACTTAAAAGCTCCTAGACACCATCAACAGCTACAGCAAGGTAGCAGGATATAAATTCAACATAGAAAAATCATTAACATTTCTATACACTAATAAAGACCGAACTGAGAAAGAATATATGAAAACAATCCCATTTACAATAGCCTCAAAAAAAATCAAATACCTAGGTGTAAATTTAACAATGGATGTGAATGACCTCTACAAGGAAAACTATAAACTTCTGAAGAAATCGAGGAACACTATAGAAAGTGAAGAGATCTCCCCATGCTCATGGATTGGTAGACTCAACATAGTAAAAATGGCTATACTCCCAAAAGCAATCTACATGTTTAATGCAATTCCCATCAAAATCCCAATGACATTCATCAAAGAGATTGAAAAATCTACTGTTAAATTTATATGGAAACACAAGAGGCCACAAATAGCCAAGGCAATACTCAGTCAAAAGAACAATGCTGGAGGTATCACAATACCTGACTTCAAACTATATTACAAAGCAAGAGCAATAAAAACAGCATGGTACTGGCACAAAAACAGACATGAAAACCAGTGGAACAGAATAGAGGACCCGAATATGAAGACACACAACTATACCCACCTTATTTTTGACAAAGGCGCTAAAAATATACGATGGAGAAAAGACAGCCTCTTCAACAAAAACTGCTGGGAAAACTGGTTAGCAGTCTGCAAAAAACTGAAACTAGATCCATGTTTATCACCCTATACCAGTATTAACTCAAAATGGATCAAGGATCTTAATATCAGACCCCAAACTCTAAAGTTGGTACAGGAATGAGTAGGAAATACTTTGGAACTAATAGGTATAGGCAAGGATTTTCTCAGTGGAACCTCAGCAGCTCAGCAACTAAGAGATAGCATAGATAAATGGGACTTCATAAAACTAAAAAGCTTCTGCTCAACAAAAGAAATGGTCTCTAAAGTGGAGACCACCCACGGAGTTGGAGAAAATATTTGCCAGTTACACATCAGACAAAGGAATGATAACCAGATTATATAGGGAACTCAAAAAACTAAATTCTGCCAAAATTAATGAACCAATAAAGAAATGGGCAAGTGAACTAAACAGAACTTTCTCAAAAGAAGAAATTCAAATGGCCAAAACCACATGAAAAAATGCTCACCATCTCTAGCAATAATGGAAATGCAAATTAAAACCACACTAAGATTCCACCTCACCCCTGTTAGAATAGCCATCATTAACACACCACTAACAACAGGTGTTGATGAGGATGTGGGGAAAAAGGAACCCTTTTACACTGCTGGTGGGAATGCAAACTAGTACAACCACTCTGGAAAAAAATTTGGAGGCTTCTTAAAAATCTAAACATAGATCTACCATATGATCCAGCAATACCACTCTTGGGGATATGCTCAAAAGAATGTGACAAAAGTTACTCCAAAGGCACTTGCACACCCATGTTTATTGCTGCACTATTCACAATAGCCAAGTTATGGAAACAGCCAAGATGCCCCACTACTGACGAATGGATTAAGAAAATGTGGTATTTATACACAATGGAATTTTATGCAGCCATGAAGAAGAATGAAATCTTATCATTCGCAAGTAAATGGATGGAACTGGAGAACATCATTCTGAGTGAGGTTAGCCTGGCCCAAAAGACCAAAAATCGTATGTTCTCCCTCATATGTAGACATTAGTTCAAGGGCAAACACAACAAGGGTGTTGGACTTTGAGTACATAATAAAAGTGAGAGTACACAAGGGAGGTATGAGGATAGGTAAGACACCTAAAAAACTAGATAGCATTTGTTACCCTCAACGCAGAGAAACTAATGTAGAAACTTTAAAGTGACAGAGGCCAATAGGAGAAGGGGACCAGGAACTAGAGAAAAGGTTAGATAAAGAAGAATTAACCTAGAAGATAACACACATGCACAGGAAATCAATGCAAGTCAACTCCCTGTTGAAAAAAACAAAAACCCTTGTTCCTTCCTATTATTGCTTATACTCTCTCTTCAACAAAATTAGAGATAAGGGCAAAATAGTTTCTGCCTGGTAGTGAGGGGGTAGTGGGGGAGAGGAAGGGGGCAGGGGACTAAGGGAGGGGGCAGGGGACTAAGGGAGGGGGCAGGGGAAGGAGAGAGAAATGACCCAAACATTGTATGCACATATGAATAAAATAAAAAATAAAAATAAATTTTGAAAAAGAAATGTTCATATTAGCTTAATTCATGATAGCTTGAACTTAGACAAAATATTCATAAACAGATGAAAAGTATCTGTAAACAAAATTTTAAAAAAGGAATTTTGTGGGGTTTTGTGTGTGTGTGTGTGACAGAGTATTGTTGGTTTCTAACTCATAATCCTCCTGCCTCCACCTACAGAGTGCTGGTATTACAGGTATGTGCTGGGTTGGCGGAGTGGTTCTAGTGATAGAGTGCCTGCCTAGCAACCATGAGGCCCTGAGTTCAAGCCCCAGTATCACAAAAAAAAAAAAAAGGACAGGCATGTGCCATCATGGCCACCTAGAAATGAATTATTGATACACATAACAACTTGAGTGGATGTTCAAGTAATCATGCTAAGCCAATCTCAAAAGGACATATATTTTTATGTAGCAAGCTAAAAGTGAGAAAATTATAGAGATGGAAAACATATTAGTGGTTATCATGGGTTAGGTACATGAGAGAGGTGGTAGGTATGGTTTAAAAGGGCAACATGAGAGATCTCCATGGTGATAGAACTTAACTGTGTCAATGTCAAATCTTTATTATATCTCACAGTAGTGTTGCAAGATGTTTCCAAAGAGGAGAATGGGATAAAGGAAGATTAAGATATCTCGGCATTCTTTATTAGATAAACAAATCGATCTACTGTAATATCAAATTAAAGAGGTTATTTTAAGTTTTTAAGGAAGTAAAATAAAGATGTTCAGAGGTACAAAAGCTGAAATAATTCATTAGGGGTATACCCACAGTACAAGAAATGTTATACAACTACTGTTCAGGAAAAAGTAAAATGACTACAAATAATGAAATATGTATCTATACAAAAGAATCATGACCTACGCAAATGGTAATTACATGGATAACACATAAGGTATTTTATTATTGAGTATACTATGAACTATAAAGCAACCACTAAAATAATAGAACAGAAGTAAAACTAATAATGCAATAACGGTCTTGTAATAGAATTCTAATGATAGTCATTAATCCAAAAGAAAGAGAAAAGGGAACAAAGAATAGATGAAGAAATAGAAAATAAACTGGGCATGGTGGGACATAGCTGTAATTCCAGCACTCAGAAGACATAGGCAGGAGGATTATGTATTCAAGGCCAGCCTGAGCTGAATAGTGAGACCCTGTCTCAGAAAACCAATAAATGAATGAATGAATGAATGAGCCAAGATGACAAGCTTAAATCTAATTAGCACATTATAAATTGTCTAAACACCTCATTTAAAAAGTGATTGTCAGAGATGGTGTAGTGGTTCAAGTGTAGAGCACCTTCCTAAGAAGTGTGAGGCCCTGAGTTCAAAAACCCCAATACCAACAACAACAAAAATGATTGTCAGACTGAATTTTCGAAAAGCAAGGCCCAAGTATATACTGCTGACAAGAAATACACTTTAAATATAAAGACATAAATAGGTTAAAATTATGAGGATAAAAAATAGGTTCTGTGCTAATAACAATCAAAAGAAAGTTGGAATATTTATATTAATCATATGAAGTAGATTCAGAGTAATTAATATAACCAGGGTCAAACAGGGTAACAAAGGGGATCAACTGATAAAAGAGAACATTACTGTTCTGAATGTTCAGGCACCTAATGATAGATCTTCACCAGACATAAAGAAGAATCTGACAGAATTACAAGGATAGAAAATGCATGACAATATGCAGAGACTTCATTATTCCTGCCTCAATAATTGATAAAAATTAACAGAGAGAAAATCAGTGAAGACATGGAAGACTGACAACACTATCAAACAAAGTTAACTAACTGAGGCAGGGGTGTAAGCTCAGTGGTAGCACGTTTGGCTAGCATGTGTGAGGCCCAGCATCAAAAACAAAGTTACCTAGTTGATATTCGTGAAACATTCAACTCAGCATTGAAGATTACAGTCTTTTCAACTGCCCATAAAAATTTACCAAGTAGACCATCTCTTATGCTATGAAACAAGTCTCAATAAATTTAAAGGAAATCAAGTCACACAGAGTTTATTCTCTACCACAAGGGAATTATATTACAAGTTAAAATCAAAAAGATATATGAAAAACCACCAAGTGTTAGGACAGTAAATAATACACTTCTAACTAACCAATGTATCAAAGAGGAGATCAAAAGGGAAATTAGAAGAATATTTTAAGGCTGGTGGCATAGCTCAAGCACCTGCCTTGCAAGTATGAAGTCTAGAGTTCAAACTCAAGTACAGCAAAAAAAAATTTTTTTAACTGAATGATGATAAATATCCAATTTATCATAATCAACTATTGGGGAAATTTATAGCACTAACTACCTATATCACAAAAGAACAAGAATTGTGGGGTGAATTACTTGTCTAGCTTGCACCTAGCCCTAGATTCCATCCCCAGTACTGCCCCCCAAAAGGAGAAATACCTCAAATCAATTATCTCAGCTTCCTATATTAATAGATGAGAAAAATAAATTAAATTCAAATAAAAAGAAATGTTTTAGTAATTGGCAATTTGATTCTAAAATATATAAGGATATTTAAAGCACCTACATTACTTGAAAAAATTTTGAAACATAATAATGCTGGAGGGCTTATACTACTTTTTTTCAGGATTCAACATAAAGCTACAGTAATCAAGACAGTATATTATTGTTTAAAGATAGACAAATTGAATACTGAAATGTGTGAGAGTCCAGAAATAGATCTGCTTTTACATTATCAATGTATTTCCAATAAGGGTGCCAAGGCAACACATTGGATGAAACAATATTCTATTCAGCAAATGATGCTGAAACAAGTGGATATCCCATAAATAAATTGAATAATTAATTAATTAATTAATCTTGGCTATTACCATATAATATATTAAAAAGTAAATATGGATAATGGGCCTAAACATAAGGGCTAAAACCTTAAAACTTCTAGTTGAAAACAGGAGAAAATCTCAGTGTATTTAGGCTAACCAATGATTTCTTGAATATTAAAAAAAATCCAAAAATTATAGAAGGGAGGGAAAACTTTAAATTGAATTTCATGAACATTGAGAATGTTTGTCTTTTAGAAGACATCATTGTGAAGGGCAAGATCAGTAGTAGAATTCTTGCTTCGAGGCCTGGATTCGACTCCCGAGCACCACAAAAAAAGGCAACATTGTGGAAATGTAAAGCCAAGTCACAGATAAGGAAAAATATTTGCAAATTATGCATAATATAGGACTTGTATATATACTATATAAGGAAATCTTACAACTCAATAAAATGACAAAAACTTAATTAAAATGGGCAAAATATATGAACAGACATTTTACCAAAGAATGTATTTGGGTAGCAAATAAGCACATGATGTTCAACATCTCTAGCCATTACAGGAATGAAAATTAAAACTACTAATATGATATAATACAATACACATACTAGAGTAGCTACAATTAAGAAGACTTAACATACCAAATCTTGCAAAGATATAGAACAACTGGAATGCTCGTATACTGCTAGCGGTAATACAAACTTTGAAAGAGATTAGCAATTACTTAAATGTAGAAGTACCTATATCATATGTCCCAGTCATTCCACTATTCGTTTATCTAAGAGAAATAAAAGCATATATACACAAAAATAATTGTATACAAATGTTCACAGCATTAAGAGAAAAAGGTTTTAAAAAAATCAAATACCTATCAACAGTTGAAAGGAAAAAGAAATTGTTATATATTTATAAAATATACTGCTACTCAACAATAAAAGAATGAACTACTTACATACACAACCAAATGGTTGAATATGAAATAAATATGCTGAATGGAAGAAGTCAGATAAAGATTTCATTTATAGAAAATTATAACATGCACGCAAACCATTTGATAGTGACAGGAAAGTCATCAATAGTTGACTGGGAGAGGAGGAGATTAATGGGAAGGGGATGTCAGGGAAAATGGAAGCCTAGCAAGATAGAAAACTTTTAGATAATCGTTTGCCTACCTCATTCAAACACCACAGAAAAGACCATGGCTGCTCACTCCCATCATCTTCAGCAAACACAAGGTTTAGACGTTAGACTCTCCTTAGCCATCTGTCAGTAGGCACCTCTACTACCTTCCACTGGGGTAGTATCAGAGAAGACTGAGTGGGGAACTAGGACCTTCATCCTCACCTTGCTGTCAGTGAAAATCACTTGAGGAGCTAGGACTTCATTTACCAGGGAAGCACTCCTTCTCTGCCCTGCCCTGCGAGGGTGATGTTAGTGGGGGCCTAGTGGCCATCTAGCAATGACATAATATCCTCTGTCTAACCAGAGTGTTAAAGTAGGTTGAGAGCGAAACCCATACATCCACACCCACCTGGCAGAAGTGATGTCAGAGGCTTACTAAAATAGAATATCAGATCGGATCAGGTCCAGAGTATAGTGTGATACCTAAAATGTTCAGGATTCAACTGAAAATTGAAAATCATTTGTCACATCAAGAACCAGCGAAACCTCAACCTTTGAGAGAAAAGATTATCAACTAGGATTTTCTAAGTAGGATTTTAGGATTGTCTGACTAGGATTTTAAATACTCTTTATAACATTCTTCAAGGAGCAAAAATGAAAATAAAATCAGGACATTGGAAACAACAATTGAATAAATACGAGTAAGGTTATGAATTATGGGTAAGATGCTACAGGCTAGAGAGTAGAAGAACAAAAGTATTATATAATATAGTGACCCCAACTAAATAGTATCTGTCTTAGTCTTCTTTCTGTTGCTATAACAGAGTTTCTGAGACCAGGTGACTTATAAAGAATACGGGTTTATTTAACTTATGGTTCTGGAGGCCAGGAAGTTCAAGAGTCTGGCACTGTCATACATTTTGGCTGCATGATAACATAAAAGCAGGCACCAAAGAGCAAAATGAAGCAACCATGCTAGCTTGGTTTCTCTTTCTCTTCATATCATGGAGGCCCACATTTTTGACCACACCAGAATTATGGTTGTTTAGTGGTAAATGATTGCTCTTCTTCTTAGAGTAAGGTGTTGATAGAAAATTATTTCCTTCAGAAATGAAATAGTTTAAAAACAATTTTTCCAGAGCAATGATTTCTAATTGTTTAGTGGTACTATGCTTATGACAATTTGATTTGGGGTATCTTATCTAAATCATTTTAAGTTAAAGTGACTTCAAATTAATTTTGGATTGAGAATTTCATGCTAACCATTGAGAAGATTATAAATACCCTAGGATGCCACCCTAGATGACAAGGTGTCAGAGTGATTGAGATGCCAACCAGAGAATGTTATTTCTTAGATTAAAAAAAGATCTCAGTTTCAATAATTTATAAGAGTCCCTTAAAAAATATGGGAGAGATTTTTTTATAAAGCTGTTATTTGGGTAGCACCAATAAAGAAGATAAGAGGTAAATAGGAAGTATTTTTCAAAACTACAACTAAAACAAACAAAGAAAAACTATTAACAGTTTTCTTTGCTGACTTTCTCTTATCATGCAATACCTTGATAAGGAATTTCCAGTAGGAGAAAGGGACTCAAGATTAAGGAATGAATAGGGTGGCAGTGGTAGAAGAAAGTTAAGATGTAGTAAGGATAAGAGATGCACAAGCAAAGTACAGTGCTTAGACTAATGTAGTGGCCAAGAGGAAAGGTGATGAGATATATAAACTTTCTTTTGGTCTAATCTCATTATTCTGATTTGCAGCTCAAAAATGTCCCTTCTGCCCATTCCTCTCTTTCTGATTAGCTCATCTCTTGCCCTATTATATCTACTGATACCTAATCAAGATTTATTACAGCAGAGTCTCCTATAGAATCTAGCAGGTCAATGTTAGTCTGGTTTTCTAAATGAAAATTCAACACAGTTGACAAATAAAATGCAATTAAAAGTCTAAAGCCTCAAATTTTGTTGGGTTATTTTAAGTCTTACACTTGATACTCACTCATCATTATATCCTTTTTATCTACAGAGCACTAAAGCTAATTGATACCTCAGACAGAGAATGCCAAACCATAACATGTCTCAAGTATCAGTGACTGGACTCAGTGCTCACAAGCATTATACCTTATAAAGCATCTCTAGTGCACGATCCAAACATAACACATCAAGCCATTCATAATTTATTCAATAAGTGAGGCTACTTAATGTTTAGTAATTTACCTTGGTTATACTGCCAAAGCTGAAGTCACATAAGGGAACAGCTATAGAATTCAGTAGGCATAATTCATAGCTTACCATTCAAAATGGCACTGCCATATTTCAAACTGATAAATCTGATTATCTTTAGGGAACATACCACTTCCTCCCTTCAGAAAACGTTTTTCATTCACCAATAAACATCTTATCACAGGCATCTGAATGCCCACCAGATGTATGTTCCTCTAGTAGACACTTAAATACAAAAGCAAAATGGAAAACAAATTTCTCTCCTTCTGAAACATCAGCCTAAAATGTATATATGCATAATGTCACATGCAAAACAGGACAACTACTAAAGACAAAAGGCATCTAGAAAACCTACCTTGATTCCATCAAGGCCTGGCTAGTCTGCCTACTTCTAGAAAATACTTTCATACCTTAACTGCACTCATGCAACGGAATCAGTAATTGCTTCCTACCAATCATCTTTGTAAATCTCATCTTCAACCATGGATTCCAAAAAGCACAAAACCAGAAACCTTCTCCCAAGTCCCAATTCAAAGCCATAAGATGGCAGTATCATGGCTGTATTTTTTTTAGACCACAGAAAACCCAAATTTATTCCCATTTGTCTGAACATAAGGCAACATGTGGGTAATTTCTAACTAGTAAAAGTATGTCCTTTGTCCTAAACTATCTGTACAAAAAAATAAGCACTTTGCCTTCCCATCACTGTGAGGAAGTCACTTTTTCCTAGGACATTTGGAAGACCAAGAGTTTTAGCTATTGACTTTGCTGAGTTCTAATGACATAAACTTTTATTAATTTCATACTCAACAGGATGTGACAGGAAATCACCTTTCTTCTTCTTTCTCATTTCCACCCAGTTCAGGTGGTTTAATGAATATATTGATTAGCTACTAATTGTCCACCACCTTAAAAATTAATTTGAGAAGTAAATTCAGAAAAAATACTATTTTTATTTGGACATAGACTGGGTGCTCAGGATGTCTGAGCTGTCCACAGTCCACACACCTGAATTATACACACACTGTACCAAATGACACAAAATGCTTTATTCAGCCAGCTGGAGATACAGATTTCACACTGAGGAGTGCAATGTTTTCTATCGGTACAATGTCCCTGTGGTTAGTCAATAAATCTTTATGAAAAGACTTCTTCACAAAGGGAAAAACAAGTAAAGCCAGGAAGGGCTGGTTGGAAGCTTCTGTGACAATTTCAGGAGGGAAGATTTACCTTGGAGACAAAAAATGTCTGCAACTTTTCCAACAGAAGGGATAGGGGAGCAGAGAGAAACAGTTACCAGTCACTCTGGAATAAAAAAGATTGGGCAGTCACTTCAAATCTTTGATGACTAGATTATTATTCAATAAAAGCTCACTACCTCCTAATGTAACGCATTGTGATGTTTCTACCACCACCAGCACTATCTGCTTTAAAAAGTAAGGATCAAGCTGAGCATTGTGGTACACACCTATAATCCCAGTATTTGGGAGACCAAAGCAGGAAGATCTCGAGTTCAAGGCCAGTTTGGGCTACATAGTGAGATCCTCTCTCAAAACTAAATAAATAAAAAGATTGGGGTTCATATACATAAAGGAAATAGAATGATGAAACATGCTGTAATTGCTTTAAGTGGGACAGGGAATGGGGCAGGATGGCAACCTAACCAATGTACTTTATAAGGCTATTCAGAATTGTCACAACAAATCCCCTGTACAATGAATATATGCTAATAAAAATGAAAAAAAGTAAGAGTCAGAGGTTACATAGTAAATACATACACTAATACCTCACCTTTCTACGTAACTTATATATACCTTCAACTATCCAGAACTAGCCAGAAATCTAAAAATGCAGCCAAAAACATATATTCTGAGAATGATCCAGCAGTAAGACTTTATTTATTTGTTTATTCATGGAAATATAACATAACATTAGAGTTGGGGTTAGGATTCTCAGAAGAGGACTCCCTAGGCTCTAACTTAATTCATAGTCACTCTTAAGATCGTGTCTAAAAGTCCTGAACACATTTGTCTGGTTTCCAGGGGCAGAACCGATTAGGAGTAGGGGAGCTGCCAGACACATCAAGTAGTAACAGTTTATAGCAGTGAAAGAGATTAAAGAACTATAAAAAGCAGATATGAAATTTTAAAAGTATAGCTTTATGGGGACATTTGGTGTAGGGAAAAATAGCCCCATTCATTTCAAATGCCCCCAGTTCAACAATTGATATAAAGCAAAGAAAAACCTGATGTTCATAATGATTCCCAAACTCTAACCTCCTGATTTTGTAATTTAGTAATATTACAGAAACAGCTCCACACTGAGAGAAAACAAGGCGCATACTAGTTATATACCTTTACATACATCAGTTAATCATTAAGCCTCAGATTTTTTTTATCTATAAAGTATGGATACTACTAGTTTCCTTGCAGGATTTTCATGAGGACAAAATAAGGCAATATGTGTAAAAGTACTTCATAAAATATTAAGTGCTAAATAAATGGTAACTCTTCATTTTCTTTGTTCTGCTTGCTCCAAAATGTGACTGTAAGAACCCAAAGTAGTTCCCTCAGCTTTTTAATCAATTTCTGGGCTTTCTACTTTAACACATTATCTCTCCTCCTCTCTCTCTCTCTCTCTTTTTTTTTTTCAGGAGATTATGGTACCATCACTCTAGCTATATCTGAACCCTCTTGGCATCTTTCATTCTTCCCTTTCCATTCATAACTAAGTAGTGACCCTGTACATCACTCTTCTCATTTTCCTTCCTTTGCCATTCCCTCTGAAACATCCTTTGCCTAGACCCTTAGAGACTCATTTCTAACTGGTTCTCCTGCATCTAATCCCCCCTGCCCTAACACACACTCATTTATATTTTCTTATACCTGCTCTAAATACATCTTTGCATATGTCATCCCTGGATCAAAAGCTTTCACTGGCTTCCCAGTGCCCTCAGGATAAAATCCAAATTCACCAAAGTGGCATGTATAAAAATCTATGGGAGGAATTTCTCACAGGTCTCAAGAAGAGCTGTGCTTCTTCTGAGAAATTAGTTATCTTATGAACACTTAGAAATTTTTAACTAACATTTCCTTCCTTTGCCTGTCTGCTAAGAAGCTCAGAGCCAAAATTGGGGCACAAACATAAAATCCCCAAAGCTGTGTACTTGGTACACTATCCTTATCCTGGCCTCTTTTGTTTCTTAGATTTATTCCTCCCCTATATCCATCTCTCTGTCAGCTTGTTAATCTTGTTATTGTATGTATTTCTCTAGAAATGGATTCAAAGCCTTGTTAGAATGAGGCAGAATATAAATAATATTGTGAGAGCAAATAAAATACATGACACATGAACACAGGTATAAAAGAAGCAGGAATGAGGATGAGAATGAGGATCTTAATTGATGTGAAGATGTGTATTAGTTCAATTGTAAGGAAATTCCTTACAATTGCCCTTTGGGGAACATTTATGATAAGAATTTGTAATGAGCTAACATGGAAACAAATGAAACATTTATGGTATCAAATTTGTTCCTGACAACATCTCTGAAATGAGAAGTTCTACTGCTAACCTTTTGTCTGGAACTATTCTACCAACCAAAAATTTAATGAAGTTAAAGCTAAGCAAACTATGATGATGATGTACACTTGCACTACTTTGCTGCTTATGAAGCCCTTTCACATACAGAATCCTTCTTGGATGGTTCTAATCGTACTGGACTGTTCCTTCCTCTGCTACAGGAGCCATATACTTTGGCAAGAATCTTCAAGCAGCATTCTTCAGATCTGGGTCTTTAAAGATGTGGTATTTGCTGTAATAAAGAGCCTTATGGTATGTTGTTTGTTCCCCTATCTCAATTCTCTTCTGCTGGCATTTTCTCTTGTTCTCTGAATCACCAAGCTCTAAAATGCCAATGTCAGTCTCATCTCTACCCATTTTTATGTTGAGACTTTTTTCAGACACAGTATCCAAACCTCCCTTCCACCTTCTTTTTGAAGCATTTCAGCTATGAAGACCACCCACCGAGAAGCTCACTTATTGTTCTCATTCCATACTGTACCGTACCAACTTTTATCTTTAGATTGTAAACTCCTCAGAGAAAGGATTTTCTCTTTTGTTTTGTGCAATCAACTTATTGTAAAGCACTGTGTATATTTTCAGACTATCACTAATGCGGTCCTTCCTGGATTTCAATGGATTTATCCACTGAATCATGTGACTTCACTTTGGCATCTTTTTCTTCCCCCGAAATTATTTGGGGATGTCTTCTAGATTTTTTAAAAGTAAAAAATTAGCACGTTTTGCTCCCAAGAGTGCTGTCAGCTACACATCTGAATGTACATGCTTAATCCTGTTTTATTTTATTTATTACAGGTAACAGTATCAAAGTAAATACCCTTCAAGAGGTTGCTATAAAGGTAAAGCACAAAGCCATTTTCCTTGTGGCTAATCTACAGGTGATCTTGTTCACTCTTGCTGTACAGAAAAGTGACACTGGTCCACTTGGAATTGAGTATATTCTAGCTATCAGCAGTTACAATGCTGTATCAGGGGAACAATGCTGATTTAAAAAATAAAGCCATGATTTCTATAGAACAAATGGAAAAGAAACCCTAAGATACACAGAACACAAATAATAAATCCCATTTGTCAATTAATGCAAATATTTAATGACTTGAAGTAACTTTAAAGATCAAAATATATTATAGATCAGGCAGTAGATAAATTCTTGTGTGGAACAAGGAGTCAGATATAATCCATGGTCTCTAACCTCAGCAACTGGTTTTATAGGTATCCACATAGAAAGAAAAAGATGTGGATGTGGTCTTTATATGATTTTTGTTTATTAGTTGTCCTTTATTCAAAACACAAATGTGTTTAAGTTTACACTTAAGCATTTGTCCCCAAAATGTTTGCTGAATGTAAATACTATTCTCAGGGCCAAGCAACAATGAGAAAGTCCAAATGAGGACAATGGAAGAGAGAGAAGCAAGCACACTAAGATAATCCTTACTTTCTGATTCTCGGACTAGCTCTTTCTAATGACATAAAGAAATACAACTTCAACAGACTTTTTTCCTTTAGGACAATCTAGTCTACATCTATACTTCAGTATAAATTTCACTATTAACCCTTCTTCTGAGTGATACACAATAAAAAATGCAGACAAATCATTGGAAAATCATGACTCTATAGCCAAAAGATGCTGATTACTTTATATCTGTAGCCATATAAACAGTATATTCCATACGAAAACTAGCCCACATGGAGATCTTTGTACTAAGTATGTTAAACTTATTTTCCAATCAATACCTGGCAATCAAACAAATTAGGACAGGTGTAGCTTCTATCATCACTGCCTCTTAAAAAGCATTTCAGTGGCATATGGCTAATAGAAAATAAAATATGATCTGACAGGTGAAGTCAGGATGATTAAAATTTGGATTTAAATGACATCTTGACACAATACCACAGTGGCTTCTTTTGGAAAGTTCAGCTTTCTGTTCACAATGCTTTCACTACACTTTCATGCAAAGTTAAGTGTCTAATATTTTCTACCTTATGGGTAAGTTGCTACTAAGCAGCTATCATAGTATCTACTGGGATGAAGTTAGAATATTTTCTTAGTTACAAAGAAAGAGATAATGCACATTAGGTTTTATGTATACCAGATGAAAATGCTGGGTTAAGATAGCTGATTTAATGTTTAACACTCAGGATCATGTAATCAATATTATTCTAAAAAGGTTGGTTTCAACTAATGCTCATACTCAGAATTAAGTTAAATAAACAAATGTAAAATATGAGCTACCACACTAGACCAAGCATGGTGAGTCAGTACCTCCTTCAATTATTAAATTATTTGCAACATGCCCTTTAATTGCCAAAGAGATATAGTTTAACTAGTTTCTCCTTAACCCAACAGCATCTACTATGACTTTCTCATGGGCTACATTCAGAAAAATGAGAAAATCAAAGAGAACAGAAGACTGTTCTCTGAACAGAGAAAGAGAAAAGGGACTCATGTTAAATATAGCTAAGAATTCATCACTAACTGATATCCCCTCAGCCCATCCTCTATTTCTTTAGTTTGAGAAGAATTTTTCTTATAATTAGTATATTACTAGAAATTACATTCCCAACTCATGGGACAGGGAAGCAAGAGAGCTCACCTCATACTATCAACAGTAAATCAGCAAGTGATCACAACGAGCAGTAATGAGGAAAGGTTACAAAAGTAAACCTCGTACATCCCTTCCCCAGTTTTGTCCAGACACACACACACACATACACACACACACACACACACACCAGATATGTGCATTATAAACTAGCTTGTACAGAATTGAGGCCAGAAAACACATTTGTTTAAATAGGTTTATTTGTAGTAAAGCAGTACATTGTAGTTACTACCATAAAGCACCATTACTGAAAAGCACCCAAGAGAGAATGGAAATATCTGTGTCTTTGTAATGAAAATTTACTTGAATAAAAGGAAAAATGTCTTGACAGTGAAAGTCCTAAACACAGAAATGACTTAGAAGAAGGTGACAAAATTCAAATTCCCAAAGGCCCTTTAAAAATAAGTTATTCATCTTCCTAGAAAGGTTTTTGGTAGAGTTGAGCCTAGAGGGAAGAAGACAGATGACACCTCTCCAAACCTATACAGTCCTATAACTCTAAAAGGGAGTCAATTCTCCTGTACTTCACAGATGGAATAAGATAAATGTGTTGCTTATAATTACAAACCTGATTCATCCAGAGATGCTGACTTTTGCCATTTGATGCCCATAAAGCATCACTTGGTAGTTCTGCTAATGTATAAAGAATGCAATTATAAATCTTTTGGATAGGAATACCTGAAACAAAATGAGAAGGAGAGGAAAATGTCCTGGCTAATAGGGAAAAACACACATTATGTGTTCAATAAAGAGTTTAGAGCCACTCCTTCAGGAGAAAGATAAACTATAAGAGAAAGGATTTTTAAACTTCATCCATTTTTCTGACAGAATTGATAACTCTCTCTCTCTCTCTCTCTCTCTCTCTCTCTCCTCACTACCCACCCCCAAGAAAAAGAAACCTCTGTGAGAGGAAACATTTCTATAAGCACTGTAGCTTTGAAAAAACAGTGGTTTTCAGGGACTAATATCCTACTGAACTTTATGTCAAAAGGGAGTTATCTATACTACTTGTATATAGTTCAGTGTTCTTAGAGAATCTTACGATTCTTTGCTTGTCTCTTGCCTCAAGAGGGCTGTATCAGCCCCTGTCTAGTAGCCAGGAGACTGATAAAATCCTAACAAGCCCCAGAGTCCTACCTTAGCACCATTTCTGGCTACTCTAAACCTGTGTTTCAACTCCCTGCTGACTACTTTCTCCATCTTGCCTACTCTACCCAATGACCCTGTATTCTGAATCAGTCATATATTTCTATGATTAGCCTCCTACCCAAATACTTGTTTATCTTATCTAATAAACACTAACATTATAAGTACTTTATAAATATTAACAAATTTCATTATGAAAACAACCGTAGGAGGGAGGTTCTGTTACTCTCATTTTATAGAGGAAAAAACTTCAGTGGTGGAGCAGAGATTAGAACCCAAGCAACTCAAAAGTCCATGTTTCTAGCCACTTTGCTATGCTGTCTTCACAAAGGAGATAGTCAAATGATGATTTTTTTTTACCAATTATCCTAAAGATGCCCTGTTTCCCTTTTTTAATAGTCTTTAAAGGTGACCAGTTGCACACATCTAACTTTGTTTACAAGATGCATACTTACAACATACCACACGACAAGCCTTTTTAGCACAGTCTTTATTAATAAAGCTTTGGAAATCCCCAGGGCATGAACAGGAACAGTACTTTGCAAATCATCTTATGTCTCAACTCTTTACCTAATTAATCCTTCTTTATAAACAGAAGAGTGTGGTTTTCATTTCCCAAGATTTTTCTACTGCAGGTTTAACTGGGTGTTTTTCTGGACCCCAAGAGCCTACGGGCAAAAATTGAAGTATCTAGCTCACAATGAAGGCATCAAGAACATCAAGCTCTACCCCAGCCCAATTTTGAAACTCCAGATTTTCCCATTCTCTCCTAGGCCAGGCAGGATTTCTTTAGCATCTGTTAACTGCTACCCCAACCACAGGAGTGGGCTGAGCAGCTTCCCACCTTTAATTTCTTCCTAGGGGCTGCTTCTCTCCTCCTTTACTTGCCTACCTTACCAGCATGGCAACTCCAGAATTGCCTGTTGCTACTGTCAATTCCTGGGCTTTGCCAGTCTCACATGAGCTTCTCCCCAGTGATCACTCTTCTAACACTCCACTGTGACTTACTCAGTTACTAAAGCTAGAAAGGGAAAAATTCCTAATCGTAGGGCTTTTGAACTTGCCATTTTCTCTGTCTGAAACACTGTTTTTCTTCTGGCTGTTTGTGTGGATAGATTCTTTACCTCTGTAAGTCTCAGTTTAAATGTTATCTCCTCAAAGAGGACTCTAACAATCCTAAGTATCCTTTCCATCCTAATTGTCTCTATTTTTTTCTTCCTTCATATTTATTATCATCTGACACTCTCTTATTCACGTTTTAAAGTTGTTACTACCCCTCAGTAGTACTGTAAACACTAAGAGAGCAAGGATTATATCTATTCATAACTGTATCTCCAGTAACTAGAACCTCAAAACCTATTTGGAGGAGAGAGTTAGTGCCTACTCATCACAGTGCACACAGGAAGCCTCTACTATAGTGTTAGATCTCTTAATGAAATTTGGGCCTTCCTAAGGTTGTCCCTCTCTATGATCTTCTGGGCATCAAATCTCTTCCCACTGTGGTTGCAGCAGTACCAAGTGTTTCCTTCCATTCCTGGAGGCCAGGAAAATATAGTCCACTTCTCACCATTGGAAGGCTGAGGTCTCTCTTCAAGCATCCTGTTTTACTCTGGTGCCAGAGGTCTGGGGGAGGGGAATCCTTTTACAAAGAAAGCCTGCACCTTTTTCTGGCTGTATGCCCTTATAAGAATTAAGACTTCTCTCTCCTAAACTCCAAAACTTTTACTTTTGCTTTACACCCCAGGCCAACTTTTACATGTCCAAGATTTCAATTCATACCCTTCCCTTCTGCTCTGAAAAAGAGCATTCTAGAAGTCATTATTCTGTGAGAGGAAATCAAAGAACAATAAAATTCTAAAAATCACACCCAGATTTCTAAGATACAATGGAAGAAAACCCTATATATAAAAGAACAGAAGTTGGGGTTGGGAGGGTATCTAGACTTCAGAGTTTTGAGCCCTAATTTCTATGTACAAACTTTCCCTAAATTACCATCCTTAGAAGATCTGGGTGTGATTTCACTAATAGAGCAGGCCAGTTTCCTTAAAAGGCTTACATGTAATATTACCATGGCAACCTAGAGCAAACATAACTATTGCATAGTATTCACATAAAGGAGAGGCAGCTAGAATACAAACAGTGGGAGAAAGAGAGTAAGAGAAAGAAGGAGAGAAATGAGAAAACAATATAGAATGAGAGCAATAGAAAGAAAATAAGAGGGGGCACAGAGGGATAGTAAGAAGGGAGAGGCAGAGGGAGGGGGAAGCAGAGGGAGGGAAAGGAGTGAAGAGAAAGGGAGAGACAGAAGGGAGAGACTGAAGGTTTCTGGGGCACTCAATATTTTAGAACACTGATGAGATATGTCAACTCCATTAGTGAGGCTTTTAGTATTTTATTTGTAGGGTCTCTTCCTCCTTAATGAGGAAAGAAAAGACTGCTTTGATGCACAGGAGAACTAAAGTAAAAAGATTTTGGAGCTCAAGCCATTGATTTGTTTTGTCCTTTGTGACAGCTGTGATTAAAGGTTAGTTAATGGAAGGCAGGAGGCAGAATCATTAGCTTGGCAACATCACCAATCCCAAATAGCATCAACTACAAGAACTTCTTTTCACCTAAAGTTCTTTTGCTATTTTCCCAAAAGTACATCATTTTTGAAAGTTTAATCTTCTAGACAAGTGGCGTTTATTAATTAACGAATCTTCAGATTTTATCAATCAAAAATATATAGCTACTCATTAAAACTTGTGATCAACATGCAATAATGAGTGTTATCATTATGAATTGGCAAAATCCCAAGCCATAGCCTAGAAACTGGACATATTAGTTAGTATATGAAAACTGCTCAAAGATCCCCATTCCTCTGTTCATGGACTCCATATGAAGAAGACAGCATAATGAAACCCACCAAACACTGTTTGAAAAGGGGGGAAGGAGCAAGAGAGAATAAAAACATAATGGAGGAGGTGAACTTGTTCAAAATACACAGTACACATGTATACCTATTATGAAGGTACGCTAATTGAAAATTAAAATGAAATTTAAAATTAAGTGATAAGGAAATACAGCTTCTCTGTAACCATTTGAAAAAATATTTTAGAAGTCCAAAACAGAGGAAAAAGAGTTAATTAGCAGGGATGGCACTACTTGGACTCCACTTTAGGCAGAGAGAAAAAAGAGGGAGGAAAGAGCTCTAGTGTAGGCCAACCTGGGGGATGACTGCCAAAATCTACAAGAATATAACAGCTTGTGCCCCTAGGCGAGTTATTAAGCTTCAAATTCTCTATCTGAGAGTGGGGATGATACCACCTTACTTTAATGCACTTTTATGAGGATCAGACCAGAAGAATATACACACCTACCAACACCACCTACCCCCACCTAACTTTTAAAACATCTCTTTTATCTTATCATTTGCAGGAAAATGGATGGAACTGGAGAACATCATTCTGAATGAGGTTAGCCAGTCTCCGAAGACCAAAAATTGTATGTTCTCCCTCATATGTGGACTTTAGATCTAGGGCAAATGCAGCAATGTGGTTGGACTTGGATCACATGACAAGGGGAGAGCACATACAGGAGATATAGGAATAGGTAGAAAACTCAAAACATGAAAGCGTTTGATGTCCCCACTCCAGAGGAACTAATACAGAAACCTTAAAGTGACAGAGGTTAATGTGAGAAGGGGATCAGGAACCAGTGTAAAGATCAGTTAGAGATGAATCAACATGGGTTGTAACACATGTGTATATGAAAGCAATGCTAGGAATCTTTCTGAATAGCTATCCTTAACTAGCAAAAATGTTTTGTCTTCCTTATTATGCTTATGTCTTTTCTTCAACAAAATTAGAGATGAGGGCAGAACAGGTTCTGCCTGGAAGTGAGGGGGGAGGGAGGCAGGGGAAGGTGGACAGGGGGGAGAAATGACCCAAACAATGTATGCACATGTGAATAAATGAATAATAAATAAATAAAAAGGAAAAAAAGATTCCAAAGAACTGCAAAAAAAAATCTTTTATCAAAGACCACCTACTGGCTGCTAAATCCACTGAGTAAATACATTCTACATCTGGTCCATAGGACACCTCTAGCTTCTTGCAGTCTTTCATTAAAGTCTTGCTAACATGCAACCTTTAATTCCTTGTTCCCTCTATCAAGCTTCTGGGGTGTGAAAATACATGGTAGTATCTTTATAATAAAGTCTTCAAGATTTTGTGCAGTAGAGATATATATTAGGTAGCAGTGTTATTATCAAAGATCTCACTATTAATTCTAATGATAAGCCTATGGGAAACACAGGGCTTCAAAGTCAGACACCCTGGGTCGGGTCAGAATTCCAAATGTGTTCCTGGCTTGTTATGTAATCTTGGACAAGATAATTTGACTTTTTGAGCTTTGGCTCCCTCTTTTATAAAACTGGAATATAATAGCTATCTGAAGAAAAGACCAGTGGTATCAAGGCATGGCACCAAGAGCATTTAATGGAGGTCAAAGATAGACTTGTTATGTAATCTCAGCCAAGGGCATCAGCCTTATGGGCCTAATGGCTCATGTGCAAAGTGTGACTCAATATAGGTTATCTCTTAAAACTCTAAAAGTCTACCACCTTGAATATGGTCGATGTACTCTCTATACAAGAACAAATATAGAATTTTTTAACCTGTTGAAGGAGACTAAGGAAGAAAGAAGAAAAATAGAGGAGATGAACCAATTCAGGTTATAATACATATATACAAGGAAACTTTTTTCATTTACAAAATTGGAGAACAGGAGGGAGAAACAGGTCCTGAGGGGCAGGGTGTTGTTGGTACAGTGGCAGGGGGAAAGAGGTGGGAAAAGGGTGTGGGAGGGTGAATACAGGGCAAATACTGTATATGCATGTATGTAAATGGAAAAATGATACCTGTTGAAAGTATTCCAGGAATGGGGGATAAGAATGATGGAGGGGGTGAATTCAAGTATGATATATTTGATATATTGTAAGAACTTTTATGGATGCCACAATGTGCCTTGTACAGCTATCTTAAATAAACAAAACTGCCTGTTTTCAAAAACAGAGAACAGGAAGATAACACAGGTCCTGTCTGCTGTTTGTTACTAGTGGGAGAGGAAAGATATAAGGAAAGGGTGTAGGAGGATGAATGTATTAGAAATAATATGTATTCATGTATGAAAATGGAAAAAATGAGACCTGTTGAAACTATTCCAGGAATGGGGGGAGGGGATAAAGGAGAATGATAGAGAGGATAATTCAGCTATGACATATTGTAAGAACTTTTATGCCCCCACCCAGCACAATAAAATAATTTTTAAAAAATAAATTAATTTTAAAAATACAATAAAATTTACCATCTTGCTTGTATATTACCACAAATGAGACTTTGTTAATACAAAAACACAACTACTGTATAATGTCTTAATATTTAGCAGTAAATACTATTATCCAATAGTATTGGATAATTGTATCCAATTGGATAATTGGATATTATCCAATCCTCTTCTATATCCAAATTGTAAGTAGCATCCTGGGAAATTTCCCCAATTATATATGGGAAATAAAGAGAGTGGTGGTGGTGGTGGAATGTGGTGATGATAGTGGTAGTGGTTAAAACTTAGTTCAGTTTCCTAATAGCCATAAACGGTTATAAATACTTAACAAACATTAACTCACCCAATCATCACAACAACACTAGAATGGTAGTATACTTATTGTCTTACTTCATAAAAGACAAAGATGAGGCACAGAAAATGAGATGACATGCCTTAAATAAAAAATAAAAAAGTCAATGAGCTATCAAGCCATAAAAGGAAAACAAAAAAGAAACAATCTGGAATTCAGATAGGCTAATGTGGTCTGAAATTATGAAGCAGAGTATAGGAGACAAGAGAGCTGCAGAGTATGGGAGCTCCAGAGATTTTTTAATGTGCATATACATGAGAGGGAGATACTGAAAGCTGGGATAAAGAATTATCAGAAAAGAACAGAAAGAATGATTTCCATGTGGCATGAGGTGGCCAGATTCCCAGCCCAGTTAAACAACTACGATTGATAAAAAATAATAATAATAATCATAAAAATCAGAAAATCATTAAAAGTATCCAGAAATAATTTTAAAGGCATACAGCAAATTACAAAACATTTCTTCAAAATTATCCACTAAACTTTGTTAAGAACAATTTTGGTCTGTAGCATTTAAGACATTATTCCTCTCCTGTTGTCCACTCTCTGCCTCCCTTCCATTTCCCTAGCTCTGTGTGACAGAAACTCTATTCTGGACAATTGAAGCCAAGAGCTCCCTCTCCCTCCATCTTACAGCCTAGAATTATGGTGTCATGTAGTATAGGGCAGAGTTCCAACAGTTCTTACCTACCCTCAACCCCGTGCTTCAGAAACTCTAATCCAGGTAGTCATGGCCAAGTGGTCTGAGACCCCCTTCTTCTATACCATTACCACTCATGGGGCAGAAGTTCTGTCTGAGAAATGGCTAGCCAAGAATACTAGGCTAAAATGAAGAAGAACGAAATGTTATCATTCGCTGGTAAATGGATGGAATTGGAGAACATCATTCTGAGTGAGGTTAGCCTGGCCCAAAAGACCAAAAATTGTATGTTCTCCCTCAAATGCGGACATTAGATCAAGGGCAAACACAACAAGGCGATTGGACTTTGATCACAAGATAAAAGCGAGTGCACACAAGGGAAATATGAGGATAGGTAAGACACCTAAAAAATTAGTTAGCATTTGTTGCCCTCAACGCAGAGAAATTAAAGCAGATACTTTAAAGCAACTGAGGCCAATAGGAGAAGGGGACCAGGAACTAGAGAAAAGGTTAGATCAAAAGGAATTAACCTAGAAGGTAACACACATGCACAGGAAATTAATGTGAGTCAACTCCCTGTATAGCTCAACTAGCAAAAACCCTTGTTCCTTCCTATTATTGCTTATACTCTCTCTACAACAAAATTAGAGATAAGGGCAAAATAGTTTCTGCTGGATATCGAGGGGGTCAGGGGGAGAGGGAGAGGGCGGAGTGGGTGGTAAGGGAGGGGGTGGGGGCAGAGGGGAGAAATGACCCAAGCATTGTATGCACATATGAATAATAAAACAATAAAAATTAAAAAAAAAGAATACTAGACTGCAAATGCCTTCAACTCAGGTCACTCACAAGGCAAGGTTACAGACCAGAGAGGAAAGTTGGCAAGTCCTGAAGCTGTCAACAATACCACAATAAAGTTCAGGTATAACTTTAAGAAAAGTATGTCACTATCTTAGCCTCCGGCTCTGAAGAAATGATGCAGATGGCTTCCCCAGGGGGACAGAAAGGCCATAAGAACAGGACTCTATAACTCTCCTCTAGGGAACTGATTTTACTTAGAACAGAGCCTGAGGAAGCCTCAGACCATTTTGGCAAACAATGAAGATTTTGGTGGTGAGTCCTTAAGATGAGTCTGGTTGTTTCATGAGAGCAACAAGCTAAACCGTACATCAGTTAGATACTTAACAGAGAAAACCAGGAAAAGACACATCTAAGAAGAGGCCTCTATGGTAGGAATAAACCTCCAAAACTGGTCTCAAAAACTAGTTGTACAGCAGGGTATGGTGGCCCATACTTATAATCTCAGGACTCAGGAGGCTGATGCAAAAGGATCATAAGTTTAGTCAGCCTGGGCTACACAGTGAGACTCTGTCCCAAAAACAAACAAAAGAGAAATCTACCTGCACAAAAGGACCTAAATATAATTGAATTAGATGAAGCAATTTATGTCCTGGAACACTGTCAAAAACAATGGAAGAAGCAACAGTGGAAGAAACTAATGGCCGTTAAGAGCTAACTATGTATGATACCAGAGAAGCAGACAATAGATTAGAGAGATAGTCAAATAGAGCCCTGCTAAAACCACTGCCATCCCCTCTCCCTCCCACACTTCCCACCACTATGCACATGCCAAACCTTGTGCCTTCTAATGAGACATCTATGGGGAAATAGACTTTACTGAACATTCAAGTGTGTTAACAAATCAACAACAATGACAATAAATCCTGGGCTACAGGAGGGGGCAGTGCTGGTGGTAATGAGTATCCAGATTCCTATAATATATTATCTAAAACATCCAGTTATTTCTTGTTTTGTTTTTATGGTGCTAAGGATTGAATCTGGGGCCTTGAAACTATATAACTAGGCAAGTGCTCTAAGTGAGCCACACTCCCAGGCCCAAATAACCAATTTTCAACAAAAACTTATAAGACATGCAAAGTATGGTTCAAATATAGCTTTAATAAAATTAGGCAAGAAAAACTGTCTTTGAGAAGGTTCAGATAATAGACTAAGCAAAGTCTTCAAACATGATATAAATATGTTTGAAAAAAACTAAAGGAAACCATGGTTAAAAAGTAGGAGGCCATAACAATGTCTCAGGAAATACATAATCTCAATAAACAGAAATTATATTAATATAGTTATTATATTAAATAAGATTATCATTCTTTTTCTATATATAAAACAAGGGGGGAGGGTCTCAACAGTAGATTTGACAGGCAGAAGAATCAACAAACTTGAAAGATCAGCATAGGGGGAGAAATGACCCAAATACTTTATGCACATATGAATTGCATAGTATGCAATTCAAAGAATAGAGAGAAAAAAAGAATAAAGAAAAATTAACCAAGCCTCAGAGCACTGTAGGACTCCATTAGGCAAATCAACACACAACTAATGGGAGTACCAGAATGAGAGATGAGAAAGGGGAAGAAAAATACTGAAAGAAATAATGGCCAGAAAATTCCTAAATATGGTGAAAAACATTAACCCACACATATAAGAATCTTGACAAACTCCCACAGATAAGAATCCTCACAAACTCCAAGTAAGAAAAATGCAATGAGATCCACACCCAAACACATTACAGCAAAAATGTTCAAAGACAAAATTAAAATTTTGAAAGTACCAAGAGAAAAAACTAATCACATATAGGGGAACCAAATAAGTTTAAACTGACTTCCCATTAGAAACAGAGTAGAGGCCAAAAAAGCAGTAGAATGATGTTTTAGAAGTAATGAAAGGAAAACAAACAAAAAGCAGCCAACCATGAATCCACTCTCCAGAAAAACAACCTTTCAAAAATGAAGATAACTAAACATTCTCAGATAAACAGAGACAGAAGTGTGTTGCTCCCAAACCTGCCTTAAAAGAAATACTAAAGGAAATTCTTCAGGCTGAAAAGAAGTGACCCTTGATGGTAATTTGAGCCTACACAAAAAACACAGAGTACTTGTAGAGGTAATCATATAATTACAAAAAATTATAAAATTATATTTTTTTCTTTCTTCTTTAGAAGAACTAGTTTAATTGTATGAAACTAGTTGGTTACAGTTGAATTGTTATATATATATATATATATATACACATAATATATACAGATATATAAATTTGAAAATAATAGCACCAAGGAGGTGGTGAACAAACTGTACTGAGATGAGGAAATGACACCAGATGATAATTTGAATCTACAGTAAAAAATGAAAAGTAACAGAAATGTCAGTAGGAAGGTTAATATAGTAAACCCTATAAGTATGTACTTGCTTTCCTTTATTCTTTCAGCTTCTTTAAAATATATGTTATATGGTAACAAATATAACAATATATTGCTGAATTTATAATATATAGAGATATAATATATGCAGCAATAACCCACACAATAGGGAGGAGTAAACTGCATATATCTCACTGAAATTAAGTTAGTAAAAATATGAAATCAATTATAACAAATTAAGGTATATATATACTAAGCCCTACAGCAGCCACTAGGAAAGTAAAATATATATAGTGAAAATGTTACAGAAGAAAGAAATATATTACATTAGAAAATATTCACTTAATTCAAAAGGAAGTGAACAGATGTCACTTTACAAAAGTAAAGTGACAGATGTAAATTCAACTATATCAATAACAACACTAAGTATGACTGGTTTAAATAATCAAAATCAGATTGTCAGATTGTAATTAAAAAATAAGATTCTCCCATCTAAGTACTAACCAGGCCCGACCCTGCTTAGTTTCCAAGATCAGACAAGACAGGGCTTGTTCAGGGTGGGGAACGGATCCTGCCCAGGAGGGAGGATTGGCATCAGTGGGAGGGGGAGTTGGACAGGAAAGGAGGTAGGAGGGTTAATACGGTGCAAAAAATATGTACACATGCATGTAATTGCAATAATGATACCTGTTGCAACTATTTCATGAATCGGAGGAAAGGCGGATAAAGGGAAATGGTGGAGGGGGTGAATTCAAAGTATGATATAGTTGATACATTGTAAGAACCTTTGTAAATGTCACAATGTACCCCTATCCAACACAACATTAAAGGAAAAAAATTAAAATCAAAAAAAGAAATGGTATAAATAAATAAATAAAAATAACATTCAAGTATACACTGTCTACAATGACATAAACTGTACATTCAAAGATACAAACTGATTGAAAGTAAAAGCATGAAAAAAGATATACATTGTAAGCAGCAACCACAAAAAAGTTGGAGTGACATTAATGTCGAACAAAATAGACTTTAAAACAAAAACAAATTTACTAAGATAAACAGACGCATTATGTAATGATAAAGGGTCAGTTCATCAGGAATATATAACAATTATAAACCATGCATGTACAATCAACACGAGAAGGCATGGAGCAAAATCCAACAGAATTAGAGAAACTGTTTGACAATAATAGTAGAACTTATTACTTCATTTGTAATAATGAATTTTTTCAAGGTACACTGCACACATCTTTGAAACTTTCACACTGCAACTCCCTTGCGCTGTTAATGATTTCTAAAAATAAAAATATATAACTAAAAAATAAATAAATAAAACTACTTAAGTGGGCAACCAGAAAATGTTTTTATACATTTTGTACATTAAATTATTACAAAGATTTAATAGATTAAAAGTACAGATATCTCTAAAAATAAAGAGTGAATAGAACAACTTGTCAGAAGACCTAGAGTATAGAAGACTTGAATAAAACCATAAGCCAAATAAACCTAAAAATTATCACATAAATTTCTACCCAAGAACAATAAAACATGCATTTTTCTTAAGTGCACATATAACATTCTCAAACACAGAACATTTATTAGGCCATAAAATAACCCTCAATAAATTTAAAAGGTCATAAATTATACAAAGTATATACCCTAGCTAAAATGGAATTAAATTAGCAATCAATAATGAAAAAATTTGGGAAACTCAAAAGTATGTAGAAATTAAGCTGTATGTTTTTAAATAATGGGTCAATGAATAAATCACAATGGAAATGAAACAATATTTTAAGATGGATAAAAATGAGGACAACAAAAGTTATAAGATGCAACTAAAATGGTATTCAGAGAGAAATTTATAGTTACAAATATCCACATTAAAAAAATCTCAGATCAATAACATTCTACCTTAACATATAGAAAAAGTGTAAACTAAACCCAAAGCAAGCAAAAGAAATGAAAAATAAAGATTAAAACAGAGACCAATGAAATCATGAATAGAAAAATAATATAGAAAAATCATTACAACCAAGTTGGGTCTTTGAAAAAAATCTACAAAATTGAAAAGCCTTTAGCTAGAGTGACCAAGCAAAAACAGAGATAAAAATCAAGCTAAAATCAGAAAATATTTAGGGGATATCAACTACTCACCTTACAGAAATAAAAATGGAACTTTTGGAGATTAAAAACATGAGATTTAAATTGAAAATAGTACTGGATAGTATTAATGACAAATTTAGTCAGAAAAAGATCAGTAAAGTTGAAGACTAAAGCAATAGAAACCATTCAAATGAAGCATGGGAAGAAAAAAGACTAAAAACAAAAAAATAAAGTACTGAACTTCTATAAGGAGATGAAGATAAAAAAATAGTGAAGAAATAATGGCCAAAATTTTACCAATTTTACCAATTGGTTGAAAATTATAATTCAAGGAAGTCAACAAAACTCAAGCAACATGAATGCAAACTAAACCACACTAATACATACTATATTCAATTCTTCTAAGCCAGTGACAAAGAGAAACTGCTAAAAAACACCCACACTTCAAGGCATATTATATAGAGCAAAGAGTAAGAAATGACTGCTAAGGTAAGAATGATTACAGACATATCAGAAACTACACCATTCAGAAGAGAGTGGAGTGACATCTTTCAAGTGATAAAAGGAAAGTGTCAACCTAGAATACTTTACCCAGTAAAACTGTCTTTCATACCAAAACTGAGTGTTAAGCAAAGACCTTTCAGGCAAATAAAAGCTGAGAGACTTCATCTATAGCAGTCATATACTGTAAGAAATTTTAAATGAAATTCTTCAGTAAGAAAGAAAATGATACCAGAGGCAAACTCTGATTTACATGACGGAACTAAGCACACAGAAATGGTAAATATGAAAGGCATTTTATTATTTTTTAACTTATCTTAAAAGATAAATGACAGTTTAAAGCAAAAATAATAACAATGTACTATGCAGCTTACAGCATACACAGAAATAAAATCAACAATAGCATAAAGTATAACATAGGCTAGGGGTGTAACTCGGTGGTAGACTGCTTGCCTAACATGAACAAATCTCCAGGTTAGATTCCTAGCATCACAAAAAATAAAACATATCATTGTATGGCTTTTAAACTACATGTGAATTTGTATAAAATTACTTTAAAAGTGTAACTTAGTGCAATCACTAAAAAAAAGAAGTATAGCTAATAAGTTAATAGTGGAGATAAAATGAAATCATAAAAATTCAATTACTCCAAAAGAAGACAGGAAAAGAGGAAATAAGTACTAAAAACATAGATGGAACCAACAGAATACAAATAGCAAAATGGCAGATTTAAATACAAACATAACTAATTATAATAATACAAACATTTTACAAGTAAAAATATAGGCTCCAGTTAAGATGGAGTAAGCTTGCGACAGTCTACCTCTCCTGCTGATAAAACTAAAAATGTCAGACAAAATATAAAAATCAGTTACTAAATGACTCTGAAAGTAACCAAACCAGGTAGATTGTGAAAAGGAGTTGAAACTTAGAGAAGGATCCTGCATTGAGGTGGGTGTCCCACATTTATTTTTCTTTTGCACAATTTATCTGAGGGTGGATCCCAGTTGCAGAGCTGCATGGAAGAACAGTGGCATGATTGGTGAAAAATTCCAAAAGAAACCCTGTTATTAACCAGAGTACTCAAGGAAAGTGATCCCTTGAGTCAACGAGTGTGTATAGGGTTGTCCTGTGTTGATTTTTTTCTCTAGCAACTTTGCCTACAGAGTAAGTCTCCGTCATAGAATCATTTGGCAATGGTGACTGTGTGAGCAGCTAAACTTCCAAGGGACAGACTGTCTTTCTACCCAAAGGAACCAGAAAAGATGATACCATGGCCTCAAAAGTGGACTCATAAAGAAAATTATGGAAAAGAGAGAGCTAGAGAATGTGATCCCCTAATTCTGGTCTAAATTGTGTGTGTGTGTGCAGAGCAGACCCAAAGGATAATACCAAAAGCCTGGAGGAATGAACTAAGACTTAAACTATTACTTAACACTCAAACACTGAATGGTACATGCACAGAACAGAATTAAAATAGCAAACTAACAACTTAGAAAATTGGACTGAGTCTAACCCCCATTCATAGAAGGCAAGATAGAACTTGTGGTCTGAACCTATGGTTGGTTGTCTTATAAAAAAATTTCTGGAGAATTAGAATGTGACCCATAGTTTATACAACATAACATTTGCAATGCCCAGGATACAGTCTAAAATTACTTAACATACAAAGAACCAGAAAATGTGACCAATTCTCAAAAGAAAAACCAATCGAGAGTATGATGTGACCTACCTATGGAAAGGGCTATGTGGCAGGGACATGCAAGCAGCTTCTAGGAGCTGAGGACTTCAAGTCCTTCAGCTGCAAGGAGCTGAATTCTGCCAACAACCATGTAAGCTTGGAAGAGGATCCCAAACTTCAGGTGAGAATACAACTTAGGTGATATTCTGATTACAGCCTTATGAGATCCTGAGCAGCTAGACCTTGTCCAGACTCCTGACCCATGGAAATTGGGAGACCACTATATACTGTTTTAAGCTGCTGTGTGTATACAATTTGTCATGTAGCAATAAAAAACTAATACATAGCTATTAAAATTAAGCTACATGTGATAATGGTGAACACACATAGAATGAATGGAACATTGGTTTTAGCAGAAAACCTGAAACTATAAAAAGAACTAAATACAAATTTAAAAACACAGTATTTGTCTTCTACATTTTGGCTGAAGTGGTACAATATTAACCCAAAGTAGGCTGCAATATTAGGCATGCAGATTATAACCCACAGCACAAACATCAAAATACAAATATGACATACAGCAAGAGATAAGTTAAAATAGACTATTTAAAACTCCCTAACACTGCAAAAGAAAACAAGAAATGGAAAGAAAGATTTAAAATGGATAATCAGAAAATGATAATCAAATATAACAAAATCCAACCAGATCAGTTATTGCCTTGAATGTAAATTATCTAACTATACCTTATAAAAGAGAAATTATCAAACTGGTATTTTTTTAAAAAAATACATGCTGCCTATAAAAACCATGTTAAGTATGAAGATATATAAGTTAAAAGTAAAGGAAGGGAAATTACATACCATGCAGATATAAACTAAATAAAGCTAAAGTGTCTTATAAGGCAAAGTAGATTTCAGAACATGGAATATTACCAGGAATTAAAAGGGATAATCACAAAATTTCTTAAAAGGGTTAATTCTTCAAGGAATCCTAACAATCCTGATTATGCATGCAGCCAACAAGAAAGCTTCAGAATACATGAAAGAAAACTGATAGAACTGAAAAGGATAAATAGAAAAATTGACAATATACTCACAGATTTTAACACTCTTCTCTCAGCAATCAATAAAACAAATAGGCAGAAAATCAGTAAGTATATAAAACTACACAAGACTATTAGCCAATTTTACCTAATTGACGTTTATGGAACACTCTGCCCTGCAAAAGCAGAATAAAAGACCACAAGGAATATTCACCAAGTTATACCATATCCTAACAAACCTCAAAGGGGGTTTATTTTACCATTAAAAACCCCACATAACATAAACTTTATCATCTTAGCCATTTTAATTATATAATTCAGTAATATTAGATATATTCATATTGTTTTAAAACAAATCTCTAGAAGTTTTTTGTCTAGCAAATCTGAAACACTATATTCATTAAAAAACAACTATCGTCTTCTCTCTGCCAGCCTCTGATAATGATCATTCTACTTTCTGTTTCTATGAATGTAACTACTTTACATAATTCATTTAAATGAAATAATACAGTTTTGGGCTTATTTCACTTAGCTTAATGTTTTCAATTGTCCATGCATGTTGCAGCATGTCCTTCCTTTTTAAGGCTACTGTAGATATAATAGACCCTCAGTATCCACAGGTATGATATGTGGTTCCAAGGAGCCCAACAATGAGGAAAACCCATGATGCTCAGGATGCATCAAGTACAGAACTGTACTCGATTCATTTTCCTATAACAACACTAAAACTAATCTCAAATTTTCACTTGATCACTTAAATTAGGTACCCTTTTTTTGCTGGGGGAAGATTACCATAACTTTAGCTTGCCTTTGGGGCACCATTTTCTTTTGGGGAGGCATAGTTTCACAAAAGTAACAGCAGGGAAATACTCAGCAGATCACACAACATTTTAATCACAAGTGGAGAAAACACAGAACTGGGAGCTTCTTTGATCAACTGAGCTGCATAATGTGTGCAGAAACTTAAAATTTTTGTTTTTGAAAATTCTTGGGGTTTTTCTTTTTGATGGTACTGGGGTTTGAACTCAGGACTTCATAGCTAGGCCATCACTCTACCCCTTAAGCCACTCCACCAGCCCTGAAATTTCTTTTTATTATTTTTTTGACCATGCTTGGTCAAAACTACATATAATATGTCTGCAAATAAGGTGGGCTTACTGTATATACTACATTTTGTTAATCCATTCATCATCAATACACGTTCAAGTGGCTTCTACCTCTTGGCTCCTGTGTGAATACTGCTACAAACATGGATGTGCAAATATCTCTTTAAGATACTGTTTTTAATTCTTTTGGATAGTCATTCAGAAATGGGATTGGTTCTAGATTTAATTTTTTGAAGAACTTACACACTGTTTTCCTCATAGTGGCTGCATTGTTTTAAAATCCCACCAGCAGTGCATGAGGGTTCCACTTTCTCTATAGCCTGGCCAACACTTGCTATCTTCTGTGTTTCATTTAAATAGTAGTCATCCTAATAGATGTAACAAAGTTTACTCAAGAATTAAAATCATATAAAAACAGTTGAAATCCTATGAAGTATATTCTCCAACCATAATGAAATTAAACCAGAAATCAATAACATGAAAATATGCCCCCAAATTCTTAAATATTTGGAAATCTAAAACACATCTAAATAATCTATGAGTCAATAAAGGATTCTGAAGACAGTTTTTCAAATACTTTGAAGTGAAGGAAAATGAAAATTCAAAACATCAAAATGTGTGAGATATAGTTAAAGCACTATAGACAGGGAAATGACAGCATCAAATCGTTATATTACAAAAGAAGGAATAAAATTAGCAATCTAAGCTCCCAACTTAAAAAAGTAGATAAAGAAGAGAAAATTAAACTCAAAGGAAGGAGAAGAAAGGAAACAGACAAAAGCAGAAATCAATGAGATTGTGTCAGTTATTTGCCTGTTTTTAATCAAACCAAAAGCTGGTCCTATGGAAAAAAATCAATAAAACTGAGACACCTATAGCCAAACTGATCAAGAAAACAGGACAGAATACAAAAACTATCAGCATTAGAATAAGGCAGCATCGTTCCTGGCCCCATAGAAATTTTAAAAAATAATACAATCCCACAAATAACTGTGTGCTCTTAAATCAGACAATCTAGACAAAAAAAATGGATGAATTACATGAAAGCCACAAAATATAAAAGGTCACTGTAATGGAATGGATAATTCAAACAGTTCTATACCGGTTTTTTCCTTTATTGTTGTGATGGGTAGGGATACATTGTGGCATTTACACAGGTTCTTAAAATGTACCAAATATATCAAACATGAATTCACCTCCTCAACCATTCTTCTTCGTCCTCCCCTCCTCTGATTCCTGGAGTAGTTTCAACAGGTATCATTTTTGCATTTACTTACATGTGTACACAGTTTTTGTACCATATTCACATTCCTATCCCTTTCCCTCCCACACACCTACCCCTCCCACTTGTGCCATCCTTTTAAAAAATGTGGGTCATTATTGAAAATCTTCCAGCAAGAAAAACTTCAAGCCCTGATTACTTCACTAGTGAATTCCATCAAACATTTAAGGAAAAAATAATACCAATTTCTCACAAACTTCCAGAAAACATAAGGGAAGGGAGAACTTCCCAACTCATTTTATATGAGGTGAGTATTACCCTGACAACAAAATCAAACAAAAGCATTATAGAAAGAAAGCTACACACCAAATCTCTTGCGAATAGAGATGTGAAAATCTGCAGTGAAATATTCAAAATTGATCAATGTAATTCACCTTTTAACTGAATAAAGAAAAGCAGATAATCATCTCAACAAAAAACCTTTCACAAAATTTAACATATATACTTTATAAAATTTTTCAATAACTAGAAATAGAAGGAAACTTCCTCAATCTGATAATAAGCATCTATGAAAAATCTACAGTTAGCATGCTACCTACTGGTGGAAGATCTAATGTTTTGCTTTAGATCAAGGCCAGAACAAAGATATTCACTTTCATTACTCCTACCCAACAGCTGCAGCAGAATGCAAGAGAAATTTATACCATTAAATATTAATATTAGAAAAGAAAGAAGGTCTCAATTCTATAACCTGAGTATCCAGTGTAAGAGAACTAGAAAGAGGGTTTGGCATAGTGGCTCAAGTAGTAGAGCACTTGCCTAGCAAGAGTGAGACCCTGGGTTTAAGCCCAGTACTGCCCTCCCCCAAGAAAACTAGAAAGAAATGACAAAGTGAGCAAGAAGAAAGAAATTTTTTAAAAATTCAGAAAACTTGAGCTGGATGTGTGGCTCAAGTGGCAGAGAACCTGCCTCACAAGCATGAAGCCCTGAGTTCCAACCCCAGTACCACCAAAAAAATTCAGAAAAGTCAATAAACCCAAAAGCCAGTTCTTTGAAAAATATCAGTGTAATTAATAAATGTTTAATCATACAAATTAGGGGGGAAAAGGAAAGACACAAATTGCAAATGTCAAGAATGAAAGTGAGGCCAAAATAGGCATTAAAAAGATAAAACAGGAGTAGGAACAATTCTATGCTTATAAATTTGACATTTAGATAAAATAGAATGATTCTTTGAAAGACACAAAATAATAAAATTCATTCAAGAAGAATAGATAACCTGAACAATTCTATATCTACTAAATAAATTGAAAGTATAGTTATAAACATTCCAACAAAGAAAATTCCAGGTTGATGTGGTTTCACAGGAAAATTAAACCAAATATTTAAAGAAGAATTAATGTATGAAAAAATTCACCAATTTTAAGTGAATAATTTGATGAAGTTTGACTTATATGAGTATCTTCCCAAGATAAAAGCAGAAAATTGTTATCTGGGAGTTAGTAGTTATTTAACAGCATTACCTTACATTAAAGCAATAAAGGGAATGAGCTAGGTGTAATGCCTATTTTTCATTATGGTCTACTGATTTAAAGTTACAAAATGTAGATCATTTCATTTATTTAGTAAATGAACAATGGCAATAACTTTCCTTTCCAATATCAATCATACACTTTTGGAACATTTCTTGGGTACATGTGACTGAATGAGGGTTCTTGCTCCCGAGAAACAGTCTAGTCATGAAAGTAAAACTCACAATATTAAATGAGGCCTGAGAGATGTAGTGTGTGACATTTTGAAGACTAGAGAGGATTTTAAAAGAAGATAATGCTATCACTCCTGTTCACATCTTTCATAGTGGCAATATAAACTGTTTACTGTCCCCAAACCTAAGGAGCTCATTCATACATTCCTGTCTTGGTAAATGATACTGCCTCTTGCTATAATACCATTTCCCTTTTTTTCCACCAAGTCACAGCCCTTCAGCTTCAAAAATCCTTCTTAAGACTCATTTCCTCCATGATGGAATCACTGATTAATTAATTTATTTATTCAGAAGTATTTACTGAGCACCTAATACTTCTAGGTATTTTGGATATAGCAGTGAACAAAAAGTCCACACCCTCAAAGAGTTCTCTCATTCTAAGGGGAGAACATAAAACAAGCAAATAAGTACAGATAAATCATATGAAGGAAAATAAAACAGGATAAAATGTCAAACATGGATGGTGGGCAGAAGAGTTTTGCATGCCATAAACGATGGTCTTGGAAAGATATTTGTGATTTGAGGAGATACCCAAAAGAGATAAGGAAGCAGACCAATGGGTGTAAATCCGTGGAGAGGGGAGAGAAATGTTCTAGACAGATCAGAAAGTGCAAAGATACCAAGTCTTAGAACATGCTTGCCAAGTCTGACTGGTATTAAGAATAAGGGATAGAGTAGTAAAAAATACTACCACAGAGGTAGCTTTATGTAGGTCATGTTAAAGATTGCTGATTTAATTTTCATCAAATGGGAGCAAAGAGGGACATGATTTGGCTTAGGTTTTAAAAGGATCATTCTGGCTGCTATGCAGAGATTATAATGCAATAGGAGACAAGAGTGGGAGCAAGAGACCAGTTAGGAGGCCACTGAATTAACATAGCTCAGAGATGATGGTTTATATCAAGACAGTACCAGAGGATAAGAAGCAGTATTGAAATGTTTAGTAAGTTTGGCTGATAGAATTGCTAGAGTAAATTTTGAGAGAAAGAATTAGGTTATAATTGCTGGAGCAATGGTTTTTTTTTTTTTTTTTGTAGGCAAGAGGAGATGGAATCCAGTGCACAGGAGGAGAGGTTGACTTTAGATATAATTATGGACAGTTCATCTATACTAACAGGAAAGAAAGTTGGCACAGCTGCAGGCAAATGAGTTGGTTATGGGAGTAGGAAACTTAAAGGTTCATTATTGACTGTTTTCTTTTTTTCCTATGCGAAAAAGAAACCTGGATCTGAGAATGAAGAGGAGAAATGTGATGGAGACTTAAGGTGAAAGGCTGATAAACAGTCATCCAAAGATACTAACTCAGATCTAGTCACTCACTTGCCAAGTCTTAAGTGCCTTTGCATCAATTTTTACCTGGTTCTAATCATTTTGCTTGGTTTGTATATATTCTTAGAAGCAATAAACCCTCATCTTGTATAATGGAGGCACTCTCTGTGAGCAGCTTACTAAGAGAATAATAGATAAAAACGATCCATTTATTGATTGTGGGGGGGAATGCTCTATGTCTCAGTGAAAGGTGTTCTATCTACTACCTCCATTCCCACTGCCACTGTCCCAGCTCTTTTCTCACTTGGTACATTGCACCAGCATCCCAGTTCTTCCTTCTACCATTCCTCTCACCTCATCCCAGTCCATTGTCCACATCACTGCCAACTAATAGCTTATGCAACTACCCTGCTTAAAATCCTTCATTATTACCTCTCTTCCTGACTTTTCCAGTTTAATCTGTCACTTCAGCCCCTTTTTTGTCCCACATCCTACACCCTAACCACCCAATATCCCTGTGCCCTTGTACATACTGTTTCCTCTATTTGAAATGCACCTCTTCCCTTTCTCCATAATATGTGGAGAAATCATTAGACACTTAGCTCAAATGTCATCTTCTTAGTGGCATTCTACAAAGAAGTAACCTCTCTTCTGTGCTCGCATGCACACCCTGTGACACTCATCTCTCCATATTAAAAGTGCTCAGGAGTGTAGCACTCGCACTAGTCCTATTATTCCTCTTTTATCACAAGCATTTAGCACAGTGCCTGGCACGTACTATGACAACAAATGTTGGATGATTTGATTATAGGAAGGAGGGTGCTAGAAACAACAATAAACTAAAATTGTAAGTTGTCAGAAAAAAAAACCCACAAAATGAAAATTCTTTAATACACCCAAGTAATATCCACTTCTATGAAATGCCTTAGGAATAGGAAAAACAACAAAGAAAATGTCAGCAATTTTAAAGGCAGGAAATTTAAGTCTGGATAAAGATGATGAAATGAGACCTGAAAGGCACACAATAAACACTCCTCTCTTTTCACCAGCATACATACAAGAGATGGGATAAGAACTCCAAACTGTTAATAGGGCAGATGTTAACTCTAGAATTCTTGCCCAAAATAGTATAAATGTCCAAAGACACTATGTTATACACGATAAAGAATAAAATCAACCATATATATGACACTGCAGTTTGCAATGCATTTACATGTTGTCCCATTTAATTATAATAATGCTATAAAGTAGGTGTTACTGTCCTCTTTTTATAGATGAGGAATCCGAGGCTTAAAGAAGAATCACAAATCAAAGATCATAACCAGGCCTGGTAGAGTATAAATCTATTGCTCTCTTTACTATACAGGCTGAGTTGATTTTTGCATGGTTTTCCAACAAGTAAACCAAGTGAAGCCAGTAAGTTGTTGACACTTTTTCTTTTCTTTTTTGAGACAGGGTCTCACTATGTTGCCCAGGCTGGCTTCAAACTCCTGGACTCAAGAATCCTTCTGCCTCAGCCTTCTGAGTTGCACCACCATAGCAGGCCTTTTTACCCCCTCCATTTTCTATCTCTTTCTCTTGATCTCTTGGTCTAAATAGTTTTTGCTGGTATGTCTTCAGTTGCTCAATGAATCCTAGTCTGCTATTAAATTATCTATCAAGTTTTCCATTGTAGTTACTGTAATTTTCATGTCCAGAATTGCTTTCTTTCCTGTTATGAACTAAATGTTTGTGTCCTCTCAAAATACACCTATTGAAATCCTAACCCCCAGTGCAATGGTATTAGGAGGTGAGGGCCTTTGGGAGGTAATACAGTCATGAAGGCAGAGCTCTCATTAATGAGATTTGTACCCTTATAAAAGAGACTTCAGGGGTCTCTGTTCTTCCTCCTGCTATGTAAAGGACACAGTGGGAGGGTGGTCAACTATGAACCAGCAAGAGAACCCTTACCAGACTGCAAATCTGCTGGTACCTTGGTCTCAGAGTTATAGCCTCCAGAACCATGAGTCAATAATTTTTCTTGTTTAAGCAACCCAGTCTGTGGTACTTTGTCATGGCAAACAAATATACCTGGAGAGCCTAGTAATGCCAGACATTGGATATTAAAAGTTAGAGGTACTCTGGATGATATTATCTTCCTCTATAGCAGATTTACTTTGCATCTGGCAGGTGGTGAAGCACAGATCACCTTAATCCTGACTAAAACTGAGCTGATTCAAAGCTGCCCTTCAGTCTTTGTGAGGAATAGTATTTTTCTTATTCATCCTTACTTCTAGAGTTTAGCCCTTTGGGGATCTCAACTGAAAACCTGGGATAATTACCAGGGTCCCTCCTCTTTGGCAGGCTCTGAGCTCTAATTTCTATCTCTCCAGCATTGTGAAATTACTAAAAACAATGCTTAGCTGATGGGCTTTGTAAATCTCCCACTTTCTGCTTACCTTTTCAACTTCTTTGCCCTGTATCACTTACAAACCAGCACATGTACCAAGGGAAAAATATAATGTAAAATATTGGACTAAATTCATTGTACTTCTTTTTCTCTGGCATCTTGGCAGTTCAACTTTTGATTACAACTATACATTTTAATTTTGATTTTTGTCTGTATAGCCCTATGAAACTACTGACCCTTCTGCACATCCTCTATGTATCTTTCACTACCTTCTCAGCCTCTCTACTCATACTACTTTCATGCATGTAACACAGAATGTTGGCTCATCTATCTTACTTTCTGGGATTATGACACTTTCTTCCTTTGGTAATGCTCTGATGTTTTCAAACAGATACTATGTAATTTTATTCAGGTTTCTAGTTTTTCTCCAGGTTTGGTTGGTACATTATCAGTTCCCATAGCAACCCTGTCTGTCAAAACCAAAAGAAGTCCCATAGTCATGATTTCCAATTCTATGCCTGATCTTGGTTCATTCATTCGTCCTTTTCCAACATGTGTTGAGCAGATGGTATGTGTGAATAATTCTACAAGATTCTAGGAAAAATAAATAGTTACTATCTTTAGGAAACTCACAGTGAAATGGGTAGGAGTAAGAACACAAAAATAAATGGTGAAAATGTGATACTTAAGTATTTAAAACTAGAAGTGTGCAAAAGATGCTATATAGACAATGGAAATGTAAGTAACTATCTTCATCTGGCACTAAGTTAAAATTTTTCACAATAATCATCATGTTAAGTAAAATCAGCCAGATTAAGAAAGATGAATATTACATGTTTTCTCTCATATGCAGAAACTAGATTCTTAAAAGAAAAAAAGAAAGTGAATGTAAAAGGGGGTCTATTTGGGGGCAAGAACCAGTGGGAGTGGGAAGGGTTAAAAGTGATGGAGATGGGGGTAAATATGATAGAAGTAGATTGTATGCCTTATGAAAATGCCATAAAGAAACCTATTAAGCACTGGGGGCCTGGTTCAAGCAGTAGAGTGCCTGCTCTGTAAGCACGAAGCTCAAACCCAGGTACCAGCCTCCCCCCAAAAGGAAAGAAACCCATTAAAATTGTAAAAAAAAAAAAAAAAACAGGGGTGGGTAGAGGAAGAGGATAAGAAAGAGTACTAAGGAATGAGTATGATCAAAGTACATTACGTTATATGCATGTATGGAAATATCACAATGAAATCCCTTACTTTGAACAATTGATATATGCTAATAAAATGCTCACAGAATGGAAGATAACTGAGTCAATAATATGCCAAATGAATAAGAGGTGAGAGAAGAATGCACTTCAAAAAAATATAACATGTACATAAAGGCATGGTGGTGTATATTGGAAATTACTATTAACTAGGTATTATTGGAGTCAGATAAGTGATAGGGTATGGTAGTACAAAAAAAGGAAATTCAAGCAGAGTTCTAATTATAGAGGGCTTTATCACTGTCACTTAAGTTTTTAATCCAGGTAATTAATGAACAATGGCATGCCCAGATGTAGAAGTCTACCACATGTTCAGTCAGATGTGTGGAGAACATAATAACAACAGAATTGTAAGGTATCTCTAGTCAATGGCCTATAAACTCAAAGGCAGCACTATCATGCATATAAAGATTACTAGGCAATGAAGTCAAGTCTTTAAGTCATCTGACTAGTTTGTAGAAAATCAAATATTCTAAAAGATTGTAGTAGATATTGTATGGCCAAGAATGGAATATTGAATATCCAAATATCACTTCCTATGCCTATAAACAGTTAGCTATTAGAAAGTTTAATACAGCAGCAAGAGTTCTAGCTTTCAGAGGAAATTTTCCACTTTTCCTCTCAATAACATTGTCATCAAAGAACAATCTATTATATGCCTGCTTACTTTCAAAACTAAGTATCCAGTACATCTGATAGCATTTCTCCCTTTTTTGGAATTAAAAACCCAAGATGCCAGACAACTCATATGACCATCCCACAAAGATACCAAGGCAGCAGTATAAAACACTCAACATCTACATTAACTAACAGGGAGAAGTGTTTACATGATCTATGCCTCAGGGAGCTGTCACTTCTGTAACACTTAGGTTGGTAGAGTTTAATGAAGGAGGTGAGACTTCTAGCCCTTTCAAGATGACAGCAGAGAAAGGGTTTGTCTGACAAAGGACAGGGCATTCCCAATGCATGGTAAAATGTGGAAGCAGTCTGAGGAAGAAGGTCCTGGATAGAGGAAAGGCAAAATATCTTTCTTTATGGAAAGCCAAGTCACAAGGCTGGGCAAGGTGGTACACACCTGTAATCCCAACATGTGAGAGGCTGAGGTAAAAGGATCATGAGTTCAGGGCCAGCCTGGGCTACACAGTGATACTCTCTTTCAACAACAAAGCCAAGGCATACATTGGGCTAACAGAAGAAACAAGTTAATAGCAGTAGGCCATGAAAGCCTAGAGAAGGGTCAACTGCAGTTCAGATCCAAGGACTCAGTCAGTCCCTCAATCTACATTTCTGCTGGCAAGAGTACAATACTGTAGTGGAACATAAAGCACTCCAACCACCACTAATCAAACCCCTTATTCCACCAAAGGACTCAAGAACACTTTACACTCATATAAACAAATCATATATATGAATCAACTCGTCAATGAATCATCATAGAAAAAGCCAAGTACCCAGCCATGGTATACCATTTCATGGTGCCAAGAAAGATAACTCTAGATCTTGTGCTATTACAATTAGATTTCTGATACCAGAATCTAAATTATCCAAGTTATAATTTGGTCTTAACACCAGTGCCAGCCCTCAAAAACAATCTAAAACATTAGAAGTGGGGGAGAGGTAAAGGAGAAATGATGGGGGGGTGAATTCAACTATGATATATTGTAAGAACTTTTATAACTATCACAATGTACCCCCAGTACAACAATAATATAATAAAAGAGAAAGAAAAAAATAAAAATTCTTTTTAGTTGATCACAGACAAAAAAAATTAGCAGGTTAGAATTATCAAAAGCCTAGTTCTAAATATCTGCAAAGCCTAGTGACAACTTAGATTTGGATTTTATTCTCCCCAGGGGTGGGGGTGGAGAACTAAAAAGAAAAAAATAGGTGGAGGACAGCAGGAAAGGTTGAATCCCTGACGAAAACACATATCCTTAAGATTACATAATACTGCCCAGAAGTAACTGAACTAAACCAGAAAAATTTCAAACACATTCCAACATGCCTCTAATTAAGATAGTTTTGGGAGGTTCCAGAATTATAGCTATCAAACATGAAACCTACAGAATTTACAAAGATTAAAAAGATTACCAGTTTTAACTCAAAGAAAATATATACTAGAAGAAGTAGGTTACTTAGAATACACTCATAATAATGTCAATTTGCTAGCCTTCATATGCAATTGCTATGTTACTTTAGGTACAATCATTAGTAATAAACACCTGAATGTCCATGTGTTGGGCACTGCACAAAATGTAGTTTTAAGCTATGATTCCTCTTCAGAAAGTTAAATTAAATGTCTGATAAATTTCACTTTGACAAGGAAAGTGTGCTGGTATATTATAATCATAAACTTATTTTAAAATATAGCAAGAAATACAGGTAAGACATATGATAATGTGAAATGTCTAACAAGCAAAAATCTTTGTAGCATGTAGAAGCAAGCTGGGTACCCACACAAGGCATGTATTTTGAAATATTTATGGATGGTTAACCAGAAAGGCTAATTTAACACCTACACATCAATTGCATGGAGACAGAGCTGTGAAATATCTGCATTTACTACTCAGTAAGAGGACCATCACCAGCACTGCATTAAGAATGTCAGTTGCAATTAAATTAGGTAAAATTTCACAATTTAAAAGATATGCAATCTCCTTAGTTGGGAACTTTAATTTACATAAGCTAACTGGAAGGCTCTCAAAATTGAAATGCTGACTGTGCAATCACAAAGAAGAAAGAGACAACAGTAAAATTTTTCTATAATCTCAGATTTTATAAATGTATAATAACAGCAAAGGCATTTTTTGGTGCTCATTCTGTATAAGGAATTGTGCTATGTGCTCATTTACTGCTTAAAACAACCCTCTGAAGTTGTTCCTCTTAGTACTAGTAGTGGTAGAGCTTCCATTTTATAAATGGGGATATGGGAGCTCAGAGGTTAAATAACCAATTGCAAATCACACATCTAGAAATAGGGTAGAGGTGAGATTCAAACCAAAGACTTTGACTCTCAAGTTGGTACACATAGCTCTGCTGAAGTAATGAAGTTGATTTAACCAATGATACCTACAAAAGAGTGGCATGTACCTGCAAAATACCAAAAAGAATAGCCTGACTGAAGATAACTAAAAGGAACTTCAAAATACAATCAGTAACAAAAATGTAATATTAGGTGACAAAAAGAAAGAAAATCATTCAGTGTCTGTTTTATTTCCAAATGAACTCTGTTAAGAAAAATCAGAAGGACAAGAAAGGGAGCAAGAAACATTAGTAGAAGGAAAATGAAACCAGAGACACAAGAAGAGATTAAGAAGCACTTGTCAGCTGGGCATGGTGCACATGCATATAATCTCAGCACTCAGGAAATCTGACAAGTTTGAGGCCAGACTGGGCCACAGAGTGAGACTCAGTCTCAAAAAAACAACTTGTCCTAAAATAAAATTCCCGAATACTGGAAAGACTTTGGGCTAAGATTTCTAAACTATGATCTAGACAGAATTGTGAATAATAAGAGAGGGGAAGAAGTCTAGAGAGAGTCACATGTACTCTTGATTTTCAAAAAAAGAAAGTCATGTCTGCAAGCTGGTGAATATAACCATAAGTCCATGCAAGCTTTATAGAACACATTTTTTTTAAATCTAGCCTAAACAGGGTGCTAATTTTTTCCTTGCTCCTCTCAGCTAAATAAAACAGAAGCCTGAAAATGGCACAAGAAAAAGCCAAAGAACTCTGAAGGGTGATAGGAAGCTGAGCTGGTTTGAGAATGGAGAAACAGCAGCAACTGTAGGTCTTGCTTCTCATACACACAGAAAAAGAATTTCCAGATCTGGTGTTTCTGGGGTTTGTTTGTTTGCTTGCTTGTTTCAGACAGACTCTCACTATGTAGGCCAGACTGGCTTCAAACTCACAATTCTCCTGCCTCTGCCTCCAAAGTGCTGGAATTACAGCCATGTGCCACCATGCCAGATTGACCAGGCACTTCTGAATCTCCTGCTCTAGCAACAGAAGTTAATCTAGGTAGGCCCATTCCTCTGAATGAATCAAGAATCCTCTGACATCAGGTGAGCCCAATGCCTATAGCACAGAGGACTCATTGGAAGCCCAGCCATAAGTAGCCAGCAGAGAATCTGTTCTCCGTGATGCCTGAGAACACCTCCCTTTGTCCACCCAGAGATAAAGAGGCTGGCAAGGCAGAGACCACAGAATAGACCCAACTTTAGCAGGCAGCCTGGAAGCCACTTTCACCCAATGAGCCCCAAACACTCTACCTCTACCAGAGACATTGGGAAGGAAAATGGAACCAGAGATGGGACTTGAGTCAAAAGAAGTAACCTAGTTCTTAGAAGTTTGTTTATTTCAGAGACCCAAGACTCTCTGCCCTTATCTAGACATAATGGGGTAGAGTATGAGAAGAAGCACGAGTGGAGGATCCAACCATGCTGAGAACCCTCCTGCCCCCTTAGGTACCACTAATTGGACCAGGGGAAGCCCCAACACCAGATAAACCAAGCAAACTAAAATATTACTATGAAGATAAAGAAAATAAAAGTGCCATTGGAACCACATCTCACAAACTATCCCACTGCTCAGATACTAAATCTAATCAAGGTGACTATCTACTAAAATAAATATTTAAGTAAAACCCAGCATCTCCAAATATGATAGGCAAAACATCCATGATATAATTTTAAAAATCATCCATCATGCCAAGAAATAAGAAAATAAAAGCAACAATTTAAAGGGAAAAACACAATCAACTAAGGGCAACTCTGGGATGAATCAGGTTGGAATTATTTCATAAGATTTTAAAGCAGCTATCATAAAAATGCTTCAACACCAATTATAAATTCTCACAAGTGAAAAATACAAGCCTCAGCAAAAATATAAATCATTAAAAGAACCAAATGGAGACTATGAAAGTGAAAAATATGATAGACAGGTTTTTAAGACTGCTGGATGGCTCAATAACACAACGAAGATACAAAGGATAGAAATTAGTAGACTTGGGGACAAAACTATAGAATTCACCCAATCTGAGCAACACAGAAACCACGGACTAAATAAAACTTGAACAGGGCCACAAGTACCTGTGAAGCAATAACAAAAGATCCAATACTCATTTCACTGGAGTTTCAGAGAGGTAAAAGGATATAGGGCTGATGGAATTTTCAAAGAACTAATGGTTGAAAGTTTTCAAAATTTAGTAAAAGAAATACATCTAGAAAACTGAGTAAACTCCAAACAGGATGAACTCAAAGAAATCCATGCCAGGACACATAATACTTAAAATATTGCAAACTTATGACAAAACAATCTTGAAAGAAAGAAGACATAAAGAAATGCACATTGGCTATAGAGGAACACCAATTCTAAAGGCTGAGGATTTCTATTCTGGAACTGTGAAGGCCAGTAGAAAGTGATAACAGTATTTTTCAAGTGCTGAAAGCAAACAACCGTCAGCCACAGATTCTATATCTGGTAAAACTCCTTCAGGAGTGAAAGGGAAAAATATATTCTTTGATGAAGGAAAACTAAAAGAATTTATTGATAGAAGACCTACCCTTAAAAACTAAGTGAAGTTCTTAAAGCAATATAAAAAAATGATTAAAAGTAGAATCTAGGAACACCAAAAAGGAAAACAAAATAACAGAAAAAGTAGAAATATAGGTACATATAAAAACTGTCCTTTGTTCACATGAGTTTTATAACTCTTATTTGAAACAAAATCATAACACCATCTGATACTCCAGACAATGATTTTTCTAAATGGGAAAACAGAAGGGACCTAAATGTAAGTGAGGTTACCAAACTTCACTCAAAGTGGAAAATTGGTGGTACCAGTATATCACATCACATCACATCACATCATATCACAACACACACACACACACATCAGGACAAAAACTATATAAAGAGACACAATGACATTATAAATAGACCAAGCTAAAAGTGTTCAAGTTCATATTCAAGACAGATTACTTAGTTAACCTCTCTGGAATTGTCCTCACAGATGCACCCAAAGGAATGTTTTAATAATATCCTAGGAAGTTCTCAATCAAATCAAGTAGTTAATCAGGATTAACCATCGTAACTCTATTCTCTTATCAACTTCATGACCAAAACATATCTCCTTAAATAATAAAAATCTGCCCCTGGATGGGAGTAGTGGCTTACACCTGTAATCCTAGCTACTTGGGAGGCAGAACTCAGAAGAATAATGGTTCAAAGCCAGTCTGGGCAAAAAGTATGCAAGACCCCATCTCAATCAATAAAAGCTGGGTGTGGAAAGTGGGAAGCATAAATAGGAGGATCACAGTCCAGGCCAGCCTGGGCATAAAAGTGAGACCTTATTAGAAAAGTTACAAGAGCAAAAAGGTCATGGGGGCATGGCTCAAGTGGTAGAGTACCTCCCTGGCAAGTGCAAGACCCTAAATTCAAACCTCAGTATAGCCAAAAAAATAATTCTGCCCCTAACCCCTAAAAGTCTCATGTCCATAACATAATACAAAATGCATTGGGTCTATCTCCAAGAGTCACCATAGTCTTATCAGTTCAATACCATTCAAAAGTCCAAGTTTATAGTCTCCTCTAAGGCTCAAGGCAAACTCTTAGCTCTAAGCCCCTGCAAAGTCAAAACCAAGAAACATATCTCCAATATACAATGGTACAGAGTAAGCATTCCCATTCCAAAAGGAAGGAATAAGAGAATAGCAAGGAATGATCAGATCCAAGAAAAGTTCAAAATCCTGCAGGAAAAACATTAAATCCTGCAGCTCTATGCCCAGCATCCAGGGTACATGGTGGCAGGATACAAGCCAAAAGGGTCCTTGGCAACCTCAGCTCTGTGGCCTTGACATTTGGAGCCTGCACGGCCTCTGTCTTTTGCTTGCTCTGCTCATTGCCTGTGATTTTCTCAGCAGACATTCCACATTCCTGACATCTCTAATTTCAGTGGCTCGCCACTCTAGCTTAGGCTTCACCCTCACAGTTTCACATATCACCCTCTCAGGGACTGCCTAGGGGAATCCTAACCCTGTCACAGTTGCCTAGTCTCCCAGGCCTTCCTCCTTTGATATCTGAATGGAAGCCTCCATGATTCTGTATTCCTACATAAACCAGCATCATGTGGGTGATGCCAAAGTCTATTGACAGCTCAAGCAGTAACCAGACCCATGGCTCCTATGGTCTCTGAAGTGCCTATGCAGCTGGGCATGATAAAATGAATCCCGGGGAAACAGCTCCTTAGGCTCACAACCCTGGTGAACAGGGTGCCTTGGCAGTCATGTTTCTCAAAGGAGTCTTTCAAGGGAGTTTATACTTTAATACCCTTCACACTGAGATGGGTAGGGTCATGCTGATTACTGAGATGCCCTCAAGATATCTTTCCTATTGTGCCAATGCAAGGTACTTGGCTTCCTAATCTCTTCATCAGCCATACTGCCCTTGCCCCCAACATTACATGTGCTTCTTTTCTCAGCAAACTGCAAGTTTTTTAAACCTTCCTGCTCTGCTTTTTGCTCACAATTCTCACTGTAAACATGGCTAAAAACAGTCAGCAAAAACCATGACACAGTCTGAATTCTGGGCTGCCTTGAAACTTCCTCCACCAGATTAATTAGTCCATCAACTTTAAGTCCCAGCCTCCCACAAAATCTTAGTGCATGGACAAAATGTAAACAAGTTCTTTACCACAGTGTAACATGCATGGCTTCTATTCAGACCAATTCCCAACAGTGTCCTTGTTCCCAACTAAAACCTCATGAGCATAGTCTTAACTCTCTAGCATTCTGATCTCCTGAGCTCCCACCTAAACTAAGCTCTGCTTATAGCCTTCTAAGACTTCTATAAGCCTGAATCTCCAAACTTCTCCCACAAACTAGCCTAAGACTTTTGAAGCACATGGTCTGATAGTCTCCACAACAACCCCCCTTCTCTGTATTAGTCAGACTTTTTGTTGCTGTGATGAAATACGTGACATAAAAAACTTAATGGGAGGAATAACTTATTTTGGCTCATGGTTTCAGAAATTTCAGCCCATCGTGGTGGGGCTCCCCACCCCATAGTTGAGCTCCACACAATAGTGGAACAGAGCAGCTCATATCATGGCAGCCGGGAGGCAGAGAGACAAAGAAAGAATACCGTGCTTTTCCATCTGGGTCCTGGGCCTATAGGATGGTGCCACCCTCTAGGCATCTTGCATGGTGCCACATGCAAGGAAGCTCTTCCCACTATTATTTAATCCTCCCTGGAAACAACCCTCACAGACATAACCAGAGGTGTGCTTTACTAACTCCTTGGTGCTTCTCAAACCAATCAAGTTGACAATTAGGATTAACCATCACAAAGAAGAAATATCAGAGCAAAAAAAAATACATAGAACTGACTAAAAAGGAAGACAAAGCATAGGCAAATAACTAAGATACAGCTAAGGAAATATTGAGAGACAAATTTAGCACTAAAATGCTATCATTAGAAATAAGAAAAGTTCTCAAATAAATAACCTGAACTTCTGCCTTAAGAAAGAAGGAGAAAAAAAAACCAGCAAAATAAACAGACTAAGTAGAAAGAAAGAAATAAAGAGCAGAAACCAGTAAAATTGAAAATAGATATACAAGAGCTAGGGGCATGCTGGAGTGGTAAAGGGCCTACTTAGTAAGAGGAAGGCCCTGTGTTCAAACCCCAGTATGGCTAAAAATAAAAATAGAAATAAAAAATAGGAAATTGATAAAATAAAAATTGGTTGTTTAGAAACAAAACAATGAAAGTGACAAAACCTCTAACAAGACTGACAAAAGTAAGAAGAGAAAACACAAATTATGAATGTCAAGAATGTAACAGGCTATATTACTAGATCTTACAGACAATAAGAGGACACTATAAATAACTTCATGCTCATAAATTTGGTAAGTGGTAAGAAATTCCTCAAAACCCACAAACTACTAAGCCTCCACCAAGACAAAATAAGCAATCCAAATAGTCTTATAACCATTAAAATATTCAAGTTATAATTTCAAAGCTTAAAAAAATACCTTTAGGCTCAACAGGATTCACTGGCAAGTTCTGCTAAATATTTAAAGACAAACTACAACAAACTTCACAAAATCTCTTCGAGAAAAACAGAAAAGGAGGTAGTACTTCCCAACTCATTTTATGAGGTCAATATTACCTTGACACGATGTCAACACAAAAGAAAATGACAACTAATGAACAATATTGGTTCTAAACTTAGATATAAAAATTCTCATCAAAATATTAGTACATTGAATCCAATGCACCAATATATAAAAAGAATTTCATATCATGATCAAGTAAGGTTTATTCCAGATATACAAGGCTTGTTTAACATTCAATAATCAATCAGTATAATCCACCACAATCAAACTGAAGAATAAAAATCATGATTATATCAATCGATGCAGAAAGGGTATTTTACAAAGTCCAACACTCATTCATGAAAAAATACCTCAGCAATTTGTAATAGAGGGGAATTACCTCCACTGAATAAAAAGTATCAACAAAAGTCCTACAGCTAACATCATACTGAAGGGTAAAAGGCTGACTATCCTCCCCACAAGATAGGAATAATGAAAGGATATCTTCTGTTAATACTTTTACTCAACACAGTACTGGAAGTGCTAGCTAGTACAATAAGGAAAGAAAGAAATAAAAGGCATATAGGTCAGAAAACAAGAAATGAAACTATTTCTATGTCAGGTTGATATCTCATACCTATAATCCCAGTACCCAGAAGGCTGAGGCAGGAGGAACCCAAGTTTGAGGCCAGCCTGGAATACAGAGTGAGATTTTTTTCTCAAAAAATGTACCTCTAGTTGTGGATATTCTTTCTACATAGAAAATCCCAACTATAGAAATATATCTAGAATCTATAAGTGAGTTCACCAAGATCACATGATAAAAGATCAACACATGACTATTCAACTGTTTTTCTATATTCTAACAATGAACATGTAGAAACTAAAGATAAAAACACAATAACACAATTTGAAGAAAATGAATTACTTATTACATACTTAACAAAACAAGCATGAAATGATAAAATACTGTTGAAAGAAATAAAAGAAAAAAGACCTAAAATAGAGATGCTGCACTCGTGGATTGAAAGACTACATAGTTAAGATGTCAGTTCTCCCCATATTGACCTGCAAGTTTATTGTAATTCCTATAAAAATCCTAGCAAAGATTTTTGTAGACATAGGCAAGCAAGCTTACTCTAAAAGTTGGTTGAAAGGGTACAGGCCTTAGAATAGCTAGAAGAACCTTAGGAAAGAACACAAAAGTGAAAGGAATAATTCTTCCACATATTAATGCTTCTATATAGCTACTGATCAGATCATTAGGTATTGGTAGAAGGGTAGACACCTAGATCCATGTAAGAGAACAAAGTACTCAGAAAAAGACCCACATAAACATGTTTAACTGATTTTTTACAAAGGCTCAGAAGCAATTTGATAGAGAAAGCATTTCCTTTTCAACAAATGGTGCTAAAGCAACTGAATATTCATAGGCAAGAAAAGTAACCTTAACCTAATTCTCAAACCTTATAACTCTAATATAAAAATAAAATTATAAGACTTTTAGAAAAAAAAATTATAATAAGAGAAAATCTTGAAGACCTAGAGCTAGGCAAAGAGTTCTTAGACTGGACAGCAAGAGGACAGTCCATAAAAGAAAAAAAAACTGATAAATTGAACCTCACCAAAATTAAAAAATTTTTGCTCTGTAAAAGCCTATGGGAAATCAGGCATGATGACTCACACCTGTAATTCCAGAGCCCAGGAGGTTGAGGCAAGAGGATTGCAAGTTCAAGGCCAGCCTTGGTTGCATAGTGAGACCCTGTCTCAAAAAAACAAAAGGAAAGAAAAATCTCAAATGAACATAAGCAGTCAGATAGAAAGTAGTCAAGGCATGAAGAAACATCTACCCAGAAAGGATGTAGAAATGGTAGGCGAGTACATGAAAAGATGATCAATATCAGTATTTCTCATCAAGGAAATTACAGTAATAACCTCAATAAGATATCACTATATACCTCTCTAAATGACTAAAATTAAAATGCTGTCAAGAATGTGGAGAAATGGGATCATTCATAAGTTGCTGGTAAAAACATAAAATTTGTTGGTGTGAATGTAAAATAGTACAGCCACTCTGGAAAACAGTTTGGCAGTTTCTTTTGAAAAAAACAACTAAGCATACAATATCACACAACACAGCAATTGCACTCTTAGGCATTTATCCCAGAAAAAAAATGATCACTTCTGTCCACATGAAACCCTGGGCATGGAATGTTCATAAGCAGCTTTATTTGGAACTGCCAAAAACTAGAATCAGCCTTGATGTCCTTCAACAGGTGACTGGTTAAACAAACTATGCTTCATCCATATGGAATACTAACCAACAACACAAAAGGAATGAGATATTAATACATACAACACTTGGATGGATCTCAAGGGGACCATGTTGAGTAAAGGTAAATACTAAAAGTTTGCATACTGTCTAATTCCATTTATATGATATTTTAGAAATGACAAAACATTAGAAACAGGAGATTAGTGATTTCCAGGGATTAGAGATAGTATGAAAGAAGCACACACAAGAGAGAGGTAAATGTGTTTATAAAAGGACAAAACAAAGGATTCTTATGGTTCAGTATCTTGACTATGGTAGTGGATATGCAAAAAAATGGATGATAAAATTGTACAGATCTAAATATACACACACAAATATAAGTAAATCCAGAGAAATTTGAATAAGATGGATAGGTTGTATTAATGTCAATATCTTGTTGATGTTATTATGCTATAGTTTTGTAAAATGTTACCACTAGGGAAAACTGGGTAAGAATATAGGGGAGCACTGTACTTTTTTAAATTGCATGTGAATCTACAATTATCTTAATAACAACTTCAATTAAAATTTTGGGGAAATTTTGTTTTTTTTTAAAGAGGTGAACATCAGGAGCTAGAATGGGTTCACTAAGAAAACCAGCCCCTTTGCCCTCCCTTCTTTTTTGGCATAAATATTATCAGGTGAATGCTATAACTTTTTTGGCATTACAGGGGCTTGAACTCAGTGCCTTGTGCTTGCTATGAAAGTATTCTATCACTTCAGCCACACCCTCAGTCCATTTTGCTTTTTGCTGTTTTTTAGATAAGGAGGGTCTCAAGTTTTTCTCTTCTACCTCCACCTCCTAGTAACTGGGATTACAGATGACTGGCTTATATTTGAGACAGGGTCTCCCTGACCTTTTTGCCAGGGCTGGCTTTGAACTGTGATCCTCCCATCTCCACCTCCCAAGTAGCTGGGATTAGGGCATACTGTCACTGTTTTTATAACCTGATTCTAGAAAAGTATTTGATGGTATCTCATGATACCCTTACAGAAAGAGTGAAAAGTAACATGTCACATTAGAGCTGAGAGAACCATTTCAAAGAACATATTCTGCATACTGAGTTACAGATTAAATGTCAATTAATGGTCCCTAGTCAAAAGGTCCCATCCCCTTTAGGATTTCCACAGATGGCATGAATAGCAAACAGAAAACGCTGACTGGACCTGAAGATGGCCTGAAGCACAGAGGGGTTACTAGTTGTGTTAACTGGCTTTCACCTTGACAAAATATTTGAAATAAATAACTTACAAGGAAGAAAATTTTATTTTGGTCCATGGTTTCAGAGGTTTTACTACATGTTGGTAAAGCTTAGCCTGTTGTTTTGAGGCCTGCGGTGAGGCAGAACATCCTGAAGGGAAGCACATCACAGTGGAGCAAAGATGCTAACTTTATGGCAGGCAGGAGATGCTCACTTTATGGCAGGCAGAGAGAGAGAGAGAGAAAGAGAGGGGGAGAGAGAAGGGGAAAGAGGGAGAGAGAGAAGGATCAGGGTCCTAATATCTCCTGCAAGAGCATGCTTTCACAACGACCTAACTTCCTTCCATTAGGCCCCACATCCTAAAGGTACCATCACCTCCCAATAATGCTCTCAGCCTGGGACCAAACCTTTAAGCCATGAGCCTTTGGAGGACATTTAAGATCCAAACCATAACACTAATATTTGGTGGGTTGGAAACAGTAATTAACAGACCACATCGGCTGTACTACAACCCAATAAAATCTGACATAAACAAATGAACAGTCCTTCACTAAAGGTCAAAAATTACAACTGAATAGATAAAGCAACATATTTGAAAAGAGTTCTGAGTTGGCAGAAACCTCATTGAGCCATCATAATCTCAGACTTATTTCTTACCACTGTTTCTGCTACATTGGCATCTTTGCCATTCCTCAAACACATTCTAGACTCAGGACCTTTGCACATGTTGTTTTCACTACTCAGCTTATTCTCTTAACTATCTGCATGGCTTTCTCCTTTATTTCTTCCACATCTTACTTTTATCACAGAGGCCTTTCTAGATCATTTAAATGAGACAGCAACACCATAGTCACTCTATATCTATTTCTTTCTCTAATTCTCTTTTGTATTTACTTCCACCTGACATATTCTAGATCTACTGTTTATCAATTTGTTCTCTAGTCCCCATTCCACCCCTGTTTTTATCAGAATGGTAGCAGGGAACAGGACCCTTGTTTTCTTTCTAGCCAGAGGCAGATGCAGATTTTATTAGACTTGAAATACATAGAAATTGCAGGGTTCCTTTTAAGAAAAAAAATACAAAATTACAAACACAAAGTTAGATAAAGAGTCTTGGAAGAGCCCCTGCAAATGGGGGAACCTTAGAACTTAAGTTGCATTAACTTTGTAGTAAATCGACCTCTAATCATTGTCGTAGCCTCAGTTCCTGGCACAGCATTTTTATACATGGTAGGTCATCAATAAATGCTAATTGAGTGAATAAATGAACAATAATGTAGTTGCATAAAAAAGGCATATACGACCTAAAGCTACAATAAACAGACATAAATCCAGCTTTAAAATGTGATCATTAGGGTTGGTCAGAACACACATAGAATAGTTTCCTCATTTTAACAAAAAAGTAGGAAACAAATTCCTTCTCTGATCCCCAAAGCCTTAGTTAGAAAAAACCATGGGCTATGACCTTCCTTCCTTACTGCACCTTAATCATCTTGCTTTCTTAGATTTTAAGTTTCATGAAGTCAGAGGTTATATCTCTTTCACTGTTGTATTCCTAAATGCTGACACTGATACAGAGGCATTCAGTAAAAATATTTGTTTAATGAAGAATAAACCAAAGAACAAATAATAGCCAAGACAGTGAAGAGGTTTAATACCACATTTTTCTCATTCAAACACTTTTTAAATACCAGACATATTCAAAGATGTGATGGTGGTCCACGCCCTCAAGGAACTCACAATTCACAGCTACAAAATTATGACTACTATACACAGTGGAAATGCAACAAAGGGACAAAGGAACAGTTGAAAGAAAATGTTTATCCTCAAGGTGGGGAGGTGGAGACAATTCAGGGGCACTCTGGTCATCTCTGTCTCCCACCTGAATGGCTGACTTGTGGAAGAGAATTTATGCCTACAGTATTAAATAAAGGAGATTTTTATAGCAACTAGATCAGCCTACAAAATGATATGAGCTATCTCTGGTGAGGGCAAGTTCTCAGAACAATTACTGACACATTTCAAGCCTAGAATGATGATAACTCGGTGGAGATATTGTAGAAGTGATTTACAAAGTAGGTGAGGACTTGAGCCAGATGACCTTTGTGTCTGTTCTAACCCAGAGAGTCTCTGATATTTTCAGTCTTTGCTTTAAAGAAGGGTGAGAGAAAATCAATCTTTTCAAATAAGAATCCAATGCTAAATATATCTATCTGGCTATGTCTTCAGGATCAGTACCTTAAGAGAACCTATGTCCGTCCAATAGAGGACACATTAGACTGTAATCTTATTCCTCAAATTTCTTGTTTTGTGATAGTTTGAAATATTGCTATCTGCCACAACATACACAAGAGAAATGAATGGATTCATTGAAGTCACATCTGCATTGCAGTATAGCTAATGATATGCTCCCCAATTTTGCTGGACCTGGCTAGGAAGAGGCTCCTCCACTCCCTCATTGAAATCAGCCACATTAGAGGAATAGCTTGTATTCTCTCTCAGGTATCTTCAGAAACCTGTGCATTTTCTCATCCCTTGTCCCCTCATCCCCATTATGAAACAGTGAACCTAAGGCTGATTTATTACTTAACAATCAGTTGTTTTCCCAAAACAATCTTAACAAATTTGTTCCACCTGCTCAATTATACTTCTTGATTACTTTCTTGTGGTTTCACTGATGTTTTCAATCTGAACCTCAAAGACAATACTCCACACACAGTCTCTAAAACATTGCTCCATTTAAGTGCTGCTCAAAAGGTTGGTTGTGGGTGACAAAAAAGGGAGGAAGAGAAAAAGTGAATATTCATGTCACATACTCTGATAAGCATATTGACTAATTTCAATCCCTTTCCAACCAAAGTGATTAGGGAGACAGGGATGGGGGAACAGGAAGGGCAAAGGTGACAGGGCTGGCAATCATTACTCTTGTTTCTCTACTTAACCATGTGGACTAAAAAACAGCCTCTCTGCATGCATGCCAAAATCAATAAGATCTCCAGAGAATGGTTTAGATGGGTTAAAGTGTGGACCAAACGACATCCTGTACTGGAAAACACTGTATAAATTAAGTGATGTGCACACACAATCATTAATAATAATATTCCTACATAATTCCTCCCAAACTTCATTCTCTTCCTTGTCACCCTGCTCTCAGACATAGTACCTCTGATCATACCCTCCTACCCTATTAAACCATTTCACTTCCCCACTGTAAATAAAAATCATGAAGACTCAACCACCTACAACTGATGTTTATTGTTTGCTAACCTCATTACACTGACACACGTTTCCTTGCCTGATCTTTATAACAACACTCTGTGGTAGGTAACATAAAACTCACTTTGTAGAAGGGGAAACGGAAGCTAAACAAAATTAAATAATTTGGCCAGGCTCAAACAGCTAGTTACATGGCAGAGCTCAGCTGTTTAATTCCAAAGCACCCATGTTAAATCCTTATGCTTTCCTTGCAACTCCTCCATACTCAAAGTGGTGGAAAACTGTTTCTAATTAACTACTAGAGATTTTTTTAAGACCAGATCTCGCTAAGTAGACCAGACCTGGCCTTCAACTCATTATATTCCTGCCTCGGCCTCCCTAGTGCTGGGATTACATGCACATACCACCATGCCCAGCCACTACTGGAGATTTTTAAGAAGTCGTATGACTTGAGTGCTCTCTTACATTAATTGACTTCTCACTGCCCCATCTCTTCTAATTTTTCTCCTCTCCAACACTGTTACTGTGACTAATCAAGCCATTTTTCACTTATCTCCAAGAGTCATGTCCCTCAGCTCCATCCCTCAGACTGCTAAAAATAATCAATGACTCTTTTCTGCTTAAATTTTGGGCCATTCACATAATTTTTCATTTCTTGTTTTTCCTGACTTAGCTCTTCTCTTATGTCAAGTACACTTATTTTGTTCTCTTCTTTCCTTACTTCTATTTAGTTCTTGTTCAAGCTGTTCCATAATGCTTAAATAAATTCTCACTGTTCTACCAAAAAAGATGACATAAATCATACTTTAATGCCACTAAAATTATTACAATAAATATTTAAGTGTACATTAAATATTTAAGCACTGGACCACGAACTATGAAAGTCATAAAAGATGAAACACCAACTAGATCCTGACCTAATCTAGTATGGAATATAAAACACATACACATGCAACCACAATTTACACAAATCAGTGCAGGAGGCTCTAAGAATAGTTTAAAGCACTAGAAGAATTAAATGAAGACAGAAAGCTTTCCCTAAGAGATGACTGGGAAGCTAGGGAGCATTCTGGATACTCTTGTTACCCTTATCTCATAGATAAAGAAATCGAGGCACAGAGAGGATAGTCTAGGGAACTGAGGTTTTCAAAGACAAAATACTTAAAATCTCTGTTTCTCTATATATTATAATGAGTAAGCATTTATGTTCTAAACATTAATGTGCACAAGATAATTCTGACATCATCTGAAGTGGGGTTTTTAACCACACTTTAGAGGTTCAAGCCATAGTGCTTCCCTTCAAGATTTTTTTCCTTTAAAAAGTCTGTCCTGAATCATGAAAGGACAAGTAATGGTGTCTAGGTTCCAATAAAAACAGATCCTCTCTTCATTCTGTAATTTCTTTTTACATTAACAATATGGCCCAAATCAGCCAGGGAACCAATGCTTTGATTCCTAAAGCCCTTTCTGGTAATGCCCTTTTTACCCCTTCCTACTAGAGGACAGAGAAAGAAAGCAATGCTGAGGCAGCAACATGCTCTTGGTTTCTAGGTTAGGTCATTTTCATTTAACTCAGGGGCATCATTAGTTTTGCTGGGAAAAGAAAACCTTTCATAACCTAGGTGTCAGATAAAGATTACCTGTACAATTCTATTCAAAGTCAATGGTCCAACAGTCTACATAAATAAGATTTGAACAGCAAATTTGGAAAATGTTGGTCCTTATAAATTAAGTAAATCAAGGCATGTAGGTATAAGAACAAAATGTCTGCTATACAATTATAAATGCCATTTCTTTTAAAAAATTTTTTAATTCATGCTTAAAGGAGACCCATCTCACTGACAGAAATAAGCATAAGCTTAGGATGAAAGGCTGGAAAAAGATTTACCAAGCCAATGGCTCCCAAAAACAGGCAGGAGTAGCAATACTTATCCCTGACAAAGTAGACTTCAAACCTACATTGATCAAACGAGATAAAGAAGGACATTCCATACTAATAAAAGGGGAAATAGATCAAAAGGAAATAATAATTATCAACCTATATGCACCCAATGTCAATGTACCCAATTTCATCAAACATACCCTGAAAGACCTAAAAGCATATATTAACTACAAAACAGTGGTTGTGGGAGACTTTAACACCCCATTATCATTAATAGATCAGTCATCCAAACAAAAATCAATAAAGAAATTCAGGATCTAAAATATACAATAGATCGAATAGACATACTTGATGTCTACAGAACATTTCATTGAACTTCTACACAATATACATTCTTCTCAGCAGCCTATGGAACCTTCTCCAAAATAGATCATATCCCAGGGCACAAAGCAAGCCTACACAAATATAAGAAAATAGAAATTATACTGCGCATACTATCTGATCACAATGCAGTAAAACTAGAACTCAACAACAAAAGTAAAGACAAAAAACATGCAAACAGCTGGAAACTGAATAACTCATTACTTAATGAACAATGGATCATTGATGAAATAAAAGAGGAAATTAAAAAGTTCTTGAAAGTCAATGAAAATGAAAACACAACCTACCGGAACCTACAGGACACAGCAAAGGCAGTACTGAGAGGAAAGTTTATAGCCATGAGTGCATATATTAAAAAGATTGAAAGATCCCAAATCAATGACCTAATGATACATCTCAAACTCCTAGAAAAACAAGAACAAGCAAATCCCAAAACAAATAGGAGAGAAATAATAAAAATAAGAGCTGAAATCAACGAAATAGAAACCAAAAAAACCATACAAAGAATTAATGAAACAAAAAGTTGGTTCTTTGAAAAAATAAACAAGATCGACAGACCCCTGGCAAACCTGACTAAAATGAGGAGAGAAAAAACCCAAATTAGTAGAATTAGGAATGCAAAAGGGGAGATAACAACAAACACCATGAAAGTCCAGGAAATCATCAGAGACTACTTCGAGAACCTATATTCAAACAAATTTGAAAATCTTAAAGAAATGGACAGATTTCTAGATACATATGATCATCCAAAACTGAACCAAGAGGATATTAATCACCTGAATAGATCTATAACACAAAATGAAATTGAAGCAGCAATCAAGAGTCTCCCCAAAAAGAAAAGTCCAGGACCTGATGGATTCTCTGCTGAATTCTATCAGATCTTTAAAGAAGAACTAATACCAGCTCCTTAAACTGTTCCACGAAATAGAAAGGAAAGGAAAACTGCCTAACACATTTTATGAAGCCAGTATTACACTTATCCCAAAACCAGGCAAAGACACCTCCAAAAAGGAGAACTATAGGCCAATCTCCTTAATAAACATTATGCAAAAATCCTCAACAAAATAACGGCAAACCGAATTCAACAACTCATCAAAAAGATCATTCAACACGACCAAGTAGGTTTCATCCCAGGAATGCAGGGATGGTTCAACATACAAAAATCAATAAACATGATAAAGCACATTAACAGAAGCAAAGACAAAAACCCACTTGATCATCTCAATAGATGCAGAAAAAGCCTTTGATAAGATCCAACACCATTTCATGATAAAAGCTCTAAGAAAACTAGGAATAGAAGGAAAGTACCTCAACATTATAAAAGCTATATATGACAAACCTACAGCCAGCATTATACTTAACGGAGAAAAACTGAAACCATTCCCTCTAAAATCAGGAACCAGACAAGGATGCCCACTATCTCCACTCCTATTCAACATAGTACTGGAATTCCTAGCCAGAGCAATTAGGCAAGAAGAAGGAATAAAAGGAATACAAATAGGTAAAGAAACTGTCGAAATATCCCTATTTCCAGATGACATGACCCTACACCTTAAAGACCCCAAAAACTCTACTCAGACGCTTCTAGACATCATCAATAGCTACAGCAAGGTAGCAGGATATAAGATCAACATAGAAAAATCACTAGCATTTCTATACACTAATAATGAACAAACTGAAAAAGAATATATGAAAACAATTCCATTTACAATAGTCTCAAAAATATCAAATACCTAGGTGTAAACCTAACAAAAGATGTGAACGACCTCTACAAGGAAAACTATAAACTTCTGAAGAAAGAGATTGAGGAAGACTATAGAAAGTGGAGAGATCTCCCATGCTCATGGATTGGTAGAATCAACATAGTAAAAATGTCGATACTCCCAGAAGTAATCTACATGTTTAATGCAATTCCCATCAAAATTCCACTGACATTCATTAAAGAGATTGAAAAATCTTCTGTTAAATTTATATGGAAACACAAGTGGCAACAAACAACCAAGGCAATACTCAGTCAAAAGAACAATGCTGGAGGTATCACAATACCTGACTTCAAACTATATTACAAAGCAATAACAATAGAAACAGCATGGTACTGGCACAAAAACAGACATGAAGACCAGTGGAACAGAATAGAGGACCCAGATATGAAGCCACACATCTATAACCAACTTGTCTTTGACAAAGGCATTAAAAATATTTGATGGAGAAAAAGCAGCCTCTTCATCAAGTACTGCTGGGAAAACGGGTTAGCAGTCTGCAAAAAACTGAAACTAGATCCATGTATATCACCCTATACCAAGATTAACTCAAAATGGATCAACGTTCTTAATATCAGACCACAAACTCTAAAGTTGATACAGGAAAGAGTAGGAAATACTCTGGAGTTAGTAGGTATAGGTAAGAACTTTCTCAATGGAACCCCAGTGGCACAGCAACTAAGAGATAGCATAGATAAATGGGACTTCATAAAACTAAAAAGCTTCTGTTCATCAAAAGAAATGGTCTCTAAACTGAAGACAACATCCACAGAGTGGGAGAAAATATTTGCCAGCTACACATCAGACAAAGGACTGATAACCAGAATATACAGGGAACTCAAAAAACTAAACTCGCCCAAAATTAATGAACGAGTAAAGAAATGGGCAAGTGAACTAAACAGAACCTTCTCAAAAGAAGAAATTCAAATGGCCAATAAACACATGAAAAAATGCTCACCATCTCTAGCCATAAAGGAAATGCAAATCAAAACCACACTAAGATTCCACCTCACCCCTGTTAGAATAGCCATCATTAGCAACACCACTAACAACAGGTGTTGGTGAGGATACGGGGAAAAAGGAACCCTCTTACATTGCTGGTGGGAATGCAAACTAGTACAACCACTCTGGAAAAAAAATTTGGAGGTTACTTAAAAAGCTAAACATTGATCTACCATATGATCCAACAATACCACTCTTGGGGATACACCCAAAAGACTGTGACATAGGTTATTCCAGAGGCACCTGCACACCCATGCTTATTGCAGTACTATTCACAATAGCCAAGTTATGGAAACAGCCAAGATGCCCCACTACTGACGAATGGATTAAGAAAATGTGGTATCTATACACAATGGAATTTTATGCAGCCATGAAGAAGAACGAAATGTTATCATTCGCTGGTAAATGGATGGAATTGGAGAATATCATTCTGAGTGAGGTTAGCCTGGCCCAAAAGACCAAAAATCGTATGTTCTCCCTCATATGTGGACATTAGATCAAGGGCAAACACAACAAGGGGATTGGACTTTGAGCACATGATAAAAGCGAGAGCACACAAGGGAGGGGTGAGGATAGGTAAGACACCTAAAAAATAAGCTAGCATTTGTTGCCCTTAACGCAGAGAAACTAAAGCAGATACCTTAAAATCAACCGAGGCCAATAGGAAAAGGGGCCCAGGAACTAGAGAAAAGGTGAGATCAAAAAGAATTAACCTAGAAGGTAACACACATGCACAGGAAATTAATGTGAGTCAACTCCCTGTATAGCTGTCCTTATCTCAACCAGCAAAAAGCCTTGTTCCTTCCTATTATTGCTTATACTCTCTCTTCAACAAAATTAGAGATAAGTGCAAAATAGTTTCTGCCGGGTATTGAGGGGGTGGAGGGGAGAGGGAGGGGGTGGAGTGTGTGGTAAGGGGGGGTAGGGGCAGGGGGGAGAAATGACCCAAGCATTTGTCATTTGCACATGTGAATAATAAAACAATAAAAAGTTTTTAAAATTTTTTTAATTCATTTTTTCACATGTGCATACACTGTTTGGGCCATTCCTCCCTCCTACCCCCCACCCCTTCACTTCCAGGCAGAACCTGTTCTGCCCTTATCTCTAATTTTTTTGAAGAGAAGACATAAGCAATAATAAGAAAGACAAAGCATTTTTGCTAATTGAGATAAGGATAGCTGTACACAGAGATTCCTAGCATTGCTTCCATGTACAAATGTGTTACAACCCAAGTTGATTCATCTCTACCTTACCTTTTTACTAGTTTCTGATCCCCTTCCCATATTGACCTCTGTCTCTTTAAGATTTCTGTATTAGTTCCTCTGCAGTGGAGACATCAAACACTTTCGTGTTTTAGGTTTCCTACCTATCCCCATACCTCCCATGTGCTCTCCCCTTAGCATGTGACCCAAGTCCAACAACATTGCTGTATTTGCCCTAGATCTAAAGTCTGCATATGAGGGAGAATATATGATTTTTGGTCTTCTGAGCGTGGCTAACCTCGCTCAGAATGATGTTCTACAGTTCCATCCATTTACCTGCAAATGATAAGATTTCATTCTTCTTCATGGCTGAGTAAAATTCCATTGTGTATAAATACCACATTTCCTTAATCCATTTGTCAGTAGTGGGGCATCTTAGCTGTTTCCATAACTTGGCTATTGTGAATAGTGCTGCAATAAACATGGGTGTGCAGGTGCCTCTGGAGTAACCCGTGTTGCATTCCTTTGGGTAAATCCCCAGGAGTGGGATTTCTGGATCATATGGCAGATCTATGTTTAGATTTTTAAGACACCTCCAAATTTTTTTCCAGAGTGGATGCACCAGCTTGTATTCCCACCAGCCGTGTACAAGGGTTCCATATTCCCCCACATCCTCGCCAACACATGTTGTTGGTGATGTTTTTATGATGGCTATTCTAACAGGGGTGAGGTAGAATCTTAGTGTGGTTTTGATTTGAATTCCCTTTATGGCAAGAGATGGTGATCATTTTTTCATGTGTTTTTTTGCCATTTGAATTTCTTCTTTTGAGAAAGTTCTGTTTCGTTCAGTGGCCCATTTCTTTATTGGTTCATTGATTTGGGGAGAGGTTAGTTTCTTAAATTCCCTGTATATTCTGGCTGTCAGTCCCTTGTCTGATGTATACCTGGCAAATATTTTCTCCCATTCTGAGGGTGGTCTCTTCAGTTTAGAGACCATTTCTTTTGTTGTGCAGAAGCTTTTTAATTTTATGAAGTCCCATACATCCATTCTTTCTCTTAGTTGCTGAGCTGCTGAGAGATTCTATTGAAGTCCTTGCCTATACCTATTACTTCCAGAGTGTTTCCTGCTCCTTCCTGTACTAACTTCAGAGTTTCAGGTCTGATATTAAGGTCTTTTATCCATTTTGAGTCGATACTAGTACAGGGTGATAAACATGGATCTAATTTCAGTTTCTTGCAGATGGATGACCACTTCTCCCAGCAACATTTGTTGAAGAGGCTGTCTTTTCTCCATTGTATATTTTTGGAAACTTTGTCAAAAATAAGGTGGGTACAGTTGTGTGGATTCATATCTAGGTACTCTATTCTGTTCCACTGGTCTTTATGCCTGTCTTTGTGCCAGTACCATGCTGTTTTTATTGCTATTGCTTTGTAATATAGTTTGAAGTTGGATATTGTGATACCTACAGCATTGCTCTTTTTGCTGAGTATTGCCTTGGCTATTCGCGGTCTCTTGTGTTTCCAAAAGAACTTTAGGGTAGATTTTTCAATGTCTGTGATGAAAGTCGTTGGGATTTTGATGGGAAACATATAGATTGCTTTTGGTAGTATACCCATTTTTACTATGTTGATTCTACCAATCCATGAGCACAGGAGATCTTTCCATCTTCTGTAGTCTTACTCGATCTCTTTCTTCAGGGGTTTGTAGTTCTCCTTGTAGAGGTCATTCACATCCTTTGTTAAGTTTACTCTTAGATATTTGATTTTTTTTGAGGCTATTGTAAATGGAATTGTTTCCATATATTCCTTCTCAGTTTGTTCTTTATTGGTGTATAGAAAAGCTAATGATTTTTGTAAGTTGATTTTGTATCCTGCCACCTTGCTGTAGCAGTTTATCTTGTCTAGGAGTTTTTGAGTAGAGTTTGTTGGGTCTTTAAGGTGTAGGATCATATCATCTGCAAATAGGGATATTTTGACAGCTTCTTTACCTATTTGTATTCCTTTTATTTCTTCTTCTTGCCTAATTGTCTGGGTAGGAATTCCAGGACTATGTTGAATAGGAGTGGGGATAGTGGGTACCCTTGTCTCATTCCTGATTTTAGGGAGAATGGTTTCAGTTTTTCACCATTAAGTATGATGTTGGCTGTAGGTTTGTCATATATAGCCTTTACAATGTTGAGGTACATTCCTTCTGTTTCCTAGTTTTCTTAGAGCTTTTATCATGAAGTGGTGTTGCATCTTGTTGAAGGCTTTTTCTGCATCTATTGAGATGATCAAGTGGTAGACCAGGAGGTGGGTGGCAGCCTGGCAGGCGGGCAGGCCAGCAGGTGGGTGGGCCAGCAGGCAGGCAGTGGCTGTGGCTTGCCTGTTCTTTCAGTGTATTATGCCATAGAGAAGCCTTCCACAGGCTAAGGGTTCAGGGTGCCAAAGTTTCAGCTCTCCCTGGTGCTTTACCTCAGCAAAGTTCCTGATTCACGGAGTTCACGCTTTCTGCGTCTGTGTCCCTGTCGCCATTTTCCAGTCACTCCCTTGGTGTGGTTTTGATTTGCATTTCATTTATGGCCAGAGATGGTGAGCATTTTTTCATGTGTTTTTTGGCCATTTGAATTTCTTCTTTTGAGAAAGTTCTGTTTAGTTCAGTTGCCCATTTCTTTATTGGTTCATTGATTTTGGGGGAGCTAAGATTTTTGAGTTCCCTGTATATTCTGGTTATCAGTCCTTTGTCTGATGTATAGCTGGCAAATATATAAATGCCATTTCATTTTTTCAGTAAATAAGCCAAATCTGTTGATTCTCTCAGCAAACAGACTGCTGATGACATCGGTTTATGAATATCCAGAGCTAAAGAAAACAATTCTTGAATCAGTTTTCAGATCTCAAAAATGATTCCTTTGGTTTCACCATAAGGCAATGAAATAGCCACTAAAAAGAAAAGTCTGTGACAGTCTCGGTCTATTCTAACAGAAGTTTAATAACTGGATTAAAGAATGACTGGGCTGGATAAATAATCTCTGAAATATGAAGGTTCTGTTCTGCATGCTACATTTTAAAAGAAGAAATAAGCAATCGGGACTAGGCTCCAAGTAGGGTTCACAGGATCTTAAAAAGCCTGAAAATCATTCATACAAGGAAGGAATGAAAACACTGGGGGTGTTTAGCATAGAGGTAAAATTAAGAGGCACCATAAAAGCTCGCTTAAATATTAAAAACACTGATCTGAAAAATACAGAACAGCATTATTCCAGAGGCTCCTGAGCAGAAAAATTTCTAGAAGTCCAATATAATCTTGTTCACCCGTTTTCATTAGGTTGAATTTTCTCATCTGTATTGAGGGGACCCTCCTATTCTAACAGTCTATAATTGTGATGGTGGTGGTAGTGTAACAAAGAATCAGGTTATATTTCAATGTCTTTCCCATTAGCCACTAGATTTGTCAAATAATGGGAAGAACTGCCTGAAGAAAATAGTAAACTGACCATTCTTGAGGCAGAACAAAAAACAGCCTTTCAGGAACACTCTAGAAGGTATACTCCCAATGCATGAGAGTCATTATATAATATATTGAGGAATGTAGTTTAGAATCAGTCTTCTGTTTAAAACCTAGATCTGCCAATTCTCAGCTATGTAAATCTATGCACAGTAACTTCACTACATCTGTTTCCTCATTTGTAAAACTGCAGATAACAAAAGGATATACTTCTAGGGATTGTTGTGAGGATTAAACAAAATGATACAGGTAAACTATCAATATTGCCTATTATACAATGAGAACTCAGTAAATGTCTTCTATCATTATTATTAAATGAGACTAGATAACCTTTAAAGTATCTCTCAATTATAAGAGCCTCTGGGTCCATAAACATACTTCAGTAATATCAATAAAACTGGTATAAATCCCTTGCCTGTCATAATCCAAGAGTCTCTTCATGTGTTAGGATCCATTTTGCATTATCACAACACTGTGTCAGTTGACAGGGCCTTCTTTTTTGGTAAGATATTTGGCTTAGATGAGTTGGGATCCTAGCCCATCCCAGGCAAGTAGGAAATATTAGGGGGGACATAGCAGGATTATATGGGATGGTAGCAAAATATATGTTCATATAGGCATAAGCAGAACAGAAGCCAAAATAAGAAAGACCAACAATGGAAGAGTTAGGTGTAATGACAGAATAGGTGGTAAACAAGCATGGTTTGCTACCAGTAGTAACTTACCTTGTACAAATCTGAACAAAGTAAAGATTGAAGTTCAAATAGTTCAAAGTCAAAAATTTCAAATGTAGTCAAGGAAAGTCTTAATGGTCCTGTTATAACATCCAGTTAGATCACAGACAATTATTTTTGACAATGATTCTTTATAATACGCTGGGTACTTTGCTAAGTACTTTACATAAATTGCCTTATTAATAACTTTCACAAGTCTGTTACAACACACATATTTTATACATGTGAAAATTGAACTTCTTGGACTGGGTGAGGTGGGGCCCAGCTGTAATCCTGGGTATAGAGGGGGTGGAAATGGGAGGATTGTGGTTTGAGGCCAGCCTGGGCAAAAAAACATTAGGGAGACTCTAACTCCCGGAGTGATGCCACAGGCCTGCAATTTCTACATGGGAAGTGGAGGTAGAAGGACTGTGGTCCAAGGCCTGCCCAGGCAAAATTAAGACCCTACCTGAATAATAAACTAAAGTAAAAAGGTCTGGAGGTGTGGTTCAAGTGGTAGAGCATCTTCCTAGCAAGCATGAGACCTGAGTTAAAACCATACCCTATGGGAAGGAGGGAAAAAGGGACAGAGGGAGGGAGGGAGGGAGGAAGGTCATATCACTAATAAAGTGCATGAACTAGTTACGGCAAGTGTCTTGAAATGAATTCTCAGCCATTCAGAAGTTTTCACTGTATCTCATGGGAAGAAAAAAAAGAAACATGTCTTCTGGTTGGAGTTAGGAATCTAGTGAAAGGAAAGGCTGCCATGGGAAACTCTACAGGCATGAACCCTGGAGTATGGAGTGCTTCGTATGGTCAGTATTAGAATTATGACATTTTGTGATCTACTTATGCAGTTATTTCTATCACACATGTCTTTGACAAGATGAAGTCAATGATAGGGCTCATGTGAAATGAAGTGCCATCAAATTTCCTCCTTTCAGAAAAGTGAAGATCTAGGCCAAATATTGAGTTCATCTCTTGGCTCATATAAGACAGGAGCATTTAATACCTACTTCCAAAGAGTAGTCACTTTTCATTGACTCAAAAGTTTAGAAGAAAAATGTTATTATTTGCCAGGCTCCAGTATTTCATGTTGGTAATCCTAGTTACTTAGGAGGCTGAGATTGGGAGGATCAAGGTTTGAGGCCAGTCCAGGCAACTAGTTCGAGAGACCCCCATATCCAAAATAACCAGAGAAAAATGGACTAAAGGTGTGGTTCAAATGGCAGAGTGCCTGCTTTGCAAGCAGAAACTTTAATTTCAAACCCCAGTCCCACCAAAAAATAGTTATTATTTCCTTAAATTATTGGCAAGCAATAAAGGTACACACCTATAGAGGAGGTTAGGTCAAAGGATACTCAGGAAGGAGAGAATACAAATCCTAACAACAGGACACAGAAACTCTTAACAAAAAGTAAAAATAGATCAGAGATATCGTTCTTTGCCTAAATTAATTGTATACCACAATTTGAAAGATGTTTTAATAACCTTATACAGCTTCTTGTTCAATATTTATAACACTACTAAATTATCACAAAGTTCATAGAAGTTTATTAAAAGGTCAAAATTTCTCTTAAAAATGTTAAAGTTATCTGAAAGATGATGATTGCTTTCAAGAAGAGAGAAATAAATTATCTCTGTGGATATTTAATAGGAAAATGCAGAAGCAAAAATAAAGAATTACTAAAATTTGAAATGAAAGAGGACATTACTGGTGGTCTTCTATATATAACAAGGATTACGAGGGAATAATTTGAACAACTGTATATAACTAAAATGAAACTGAAAAATTCCTAGGAAGACAAAAACTAGCAAAACTGATTTAGGAGGAAATAAAAAATATAAATAGACCTAAAATAAAAAGATTGAATTATAATCCAAAAATTGCTCACAAAAAAAAAAAACCTAGCCAGGTTTCGCTAATGCATTCTAGTAAAAATTTAAAGAACAATTAGAACCCATTCTTCACAAATTCTTTGAAGAAATATTAAGACAAAAAATGCTTCCCAGCTCATTTTATGTGTTCATTATTACTCTGATACCAAAGCCAGACAAAAGCATTACAAGAAAACTAAAGACCAGTATTTCTTATGAATATAGTCATAAAAATCCTCAACAAAATACTGTAAAACTGGATCCAGCAACATATAAAAACAATTATATACACCACAACCAAGTAGAATTTATCCCCAAATTGCAAGGTTGATTTAATATCAGAAAATTGATTAATGCGATATACCAAATGATTAGAATATGGGAAAAAATCTGTGAACATCTAAATAGACACATAAAAATTTTTGATATACTTTAATACCTATAGACAGGTATGGTGGTGCATGCCTATAATCCCAGCACTCAGGAGGCTGAGGCAGGAGGATCACAAGTTCAAAGACAGCCTTTGCTACAGAGTGAGACTATGCTTCAAAAACAATTCAATACCTTCTCTCATGATAAAAAAAAATTTAACAAATTAAGAATAGAAGGATACTTCCTCAGCTGGATAAAAGGCACCTAGAAAAGACCCAAAGCTAATATCAATACTAAATGACAAAAGACTAGATGTTTTCCTACCAAGACAAGGACACCTGCTCTTACCACCTAAATTGATTTATAGATTCAACACAACCTGAAAAATCTCAGCCAGAAACTTTATGGAAATTGACAAGCTGACCCCAAAGTTCATATATGGAATTTCAAAGGGCACAGAACACCCAAAGCAATCCTGATAAAGAGGAACAAAATTAGAGGACACACCCTTCCTGATTTCAAAACTGACTACAAAGCTACAAAGTAATCAAGACACTAAAGTACTGGCATTAGGATACACATATAGGTCAATAGTGCCGGCATAAGGATACATAGATCAATGGAGTAGACATGAGAGTCTAGAAATGAACTCTTACATTTACAACAAATTGATTTTTTACAAGGGTGCCAAATAATTCAATCCGGGAAAAATAATAATCAAACAAATGGTGCTGGGACAACTGGGTATACACATGCAAAAGAATGAGCTGGATGCCTTCCTCCAGCCACACAGGAAAATTAAATTAAAAATGTACCACAAGCTGGGCATGGTGGCATACAAGTATAATACTAGCAGTTGGAAGGCTGAGGCAAGAGGATCACTAGTTACAGCCCAGCCTGGGCTACATAGCAAGCCCCTCTCTGAAGAAAGAAAAAAAAGACAACCTCAGTTGCTTGTGGAAAGGTAATATGGTACAGTCACTTTTAAAACAGTCTGGCAGTTCCTCAAAATGTTAAACATAAACCAGGAGGTGGCTTGCACTTGTAATCCTAGCTACTTGAGAGGCTGAGATCCGTCAGCCCAGGCAAAAAGTTCCTAAGACCCCATCTCAACCAATAGCTGGGCACACATGCCTCTTTTCCCAGCTATAGTAGGAAGCGTAAAATAGGATCATGTCCAGGCTGGCAGGGGCAAAAAGCAAGACCCTATCACGAAAATAACCAGAGCTAGGGTGGGGAGGGGGCTGAAGGGGAGTGACGGTGGGGGTGATCTAACTAATGTACAATATAAGCCTATTTGGAACTGTCACAATGAATCCTCCCTCTACAATGAATATATCCTAATAAAAAATAAGTTAAAAAAATAACCAGAGCAATAATGGCTGGAGTTATGGCTCATGAGACAGAGATCCTGCCAAGCAAGCACAAAGCCCTGAGTTCAAGCCCCAGTATCATCAAAAAGAAATTTAAACAGAGTTATCATATGGCTTAGCAATTCTACTCCTAAGTATACACTAAAAAGAAACAAAAACAAACATCCACTTAAAATATGTACACACATGTTCACAGCATCATTGTTAAAAAAAACCAGAAACAATCTAAATGTCTATCCACTAATGGATGGATAAAAAAGTGGTATACCCATATCATAAAATATCATTCAACCATAAGAATGAAATACCAATTCATGCTATAATATGGATGGAAATATGCTAAGTAAAAAAAATCATAAAAGATCACATATGATTCCATTTAAATGAAATGTCCAGAAGAGAAGATCTACAGGGTCATAAATATATCAGTGGTTCCTAGGGGTTGGAAGAGGAGAGCATGAAGGAGAAAATGGGGGGGTTTCTTTTTGTTGCTTTAAGATTATAGTGATAGTTGTACAAATTTGTGAATATTCTAAAAATCATTGAATTATACACTTTAAATATGTGAAATGTATGGTATGTCTCAATACATATGTTATTTTTTTTAAAAGCAGTAGTGGGGAAAACTGCTGGGGCCTTGACCTGAATTAAGAGGGGCGGTAAATGATACTAGCAGCCATTGTATTCTTATCATTGTATACTTGCAGAAAAAGAAATGCCATTTCACTTGAGAATGTTCTTGATAAAGCAGTAGAATTACAGGTTCTATTCATTAAGATACTATTTATGTTAACATGCACTGGGTTTATTATTGTTATTTTTAAGTAGATTAGTAATGTTAAAGTCATTTATGGAGTTTATAATGAACCTGAATAACATACTACATCGACATAAAATACCATATTCCCCTGAACTGTCATCAGTTTAATTGTGTACCTTATACATTTTAATAACTTGTTTTGTTTTTTTTTTGTTTTGAGGCAGGATTTCACCAGGTAGCCCAGGCTGACCTAAAACTCATGATCCTCTTGACTCAGCCTCCCAATTGCTGGGATTATAGTCATGTGCCAACATATACCAGGCTTGAGTTTAACAACTTTTGATCTGTACTGGCAACCATTAAAAACACTTTTCTGCCTTTTGTTAAGAGGGCAAACCCACACAGAAATATTTAAGTAGGGGTATTAGAAACCTACTTATCTTATTCTTAAAAATAAACTCCTTTTTAAAATATTTTGCCTAAGTTCTTAATTTTTTAAAATCTATTTCACTATAACATGAATCGTACAACATTTTACAAGATGAACTGAGATAGTATTTCTAGGTGTCATTGTTAATCCAAGTTTTGAAATGACCATTCCAAGTCATCTTGTTCCTAAATCTATTCATTTAAATATTTGTTGTACTAGTTTCTATATCATTATCAGCTTATAAAATATAATATCTGGATAAATGTTCCCATGAAGTCATTTGCTGTAATGTTGCTACCACATGAAAGATATTTGCTAACTGGCTCCAGGGGAGAACAAAAAATTAGTTGAATAATTTATTTAGAATATAGCCAAGTGTTTAGTATCACAGTACTTTTTAAAATTAAATTTTAGTTTTCTCCATTACTTAGAAATATATCAGCTGTAAATGATTCAATTTCAGGAAATTTTCTTAGTTCTTTCCCTCCCTGGGTAGTGAAGGAAAAGACTTTTAGGAAGATGCAAGTTTTCATAGTAAAGTTAAACAGGTAATGAATACTGCCAGACTACCAGTCATGTCTATATTCTGGCACTCATACATAAATGAGACACAACAAAACAAAGATGCTTAAAGTTGAAAACCTTCAAAAATTATTTTCCAATGTTCACTCTAAAGCCAAAAAGCTCTAACTTCTTATCCAATCTCACTCAAGCTAAGATTCTCTCAGCATTCTGTTGGGTAGAGATATACACACATACAGCACCTAATACAATTCCAGGCCACAGTCACCAAATAAATGAGCAAAGCTAAACAAATGGCATTCCTTGTCAAATAAACACTAACATGATTGAGCATACAGTATTTCAATCAGTTAACATCTGGTCTATAATCGTATTTCCTATGTTACAAATGTAGTATGAATGAACAATTCATTTTTATGGATATACTGCCTCATGTTGCCTCACCATTGCATTTCAATTCTAGTTAGGGGGACTGTAACAGAAAGGTATATACTGAAAGCAGGAAAAGCTTGATTACAACTCAGGAATGAGTTAATCAAGCTGTCCAGATAAGAGTTTACTACTTTATGCACAAAACCATCTGTAATTTAATCTTCTGGATGGAATACTACTCATTGCTTATCTTCATTAGTTGAATATGGTAGGTGATTACAATTTAATAGTTTTTTGATGAATTTGGGTCATTATTATGAACAGCAATTACTATGCTATGTTTTAACACACTGATGCCCTCAGGCCTGTTTAAGCAATATAGGGCTATTGGTTCCATACTGCTGTGAGTCCTTGGCCTGTTTTCTAGTTTTTTTGCTTCTTTCCTTAGAGTCTGCTGCCCTTCCCTTCCTACTATCTTTTATGAGCTGTTTTAACATTTCTAAATTGTTTCTCCACAGCTGTTGGCTAGGAAATCTGATAATCATGATTTAAGCATAATGATGAGTAAATAAATTATGAGTGAGGGTTTGAGGAGCTTACCTTATAAAGTGCATGAGCTTAAGTGCACGGATTTTGTAACATGTACTTTATCGGCACAAAGCCTTTTTTCTCCATCTGGGTTCTTAGATGAGAGGTCATTAGACCACTAAATTCCAGTGGCATGTTACCATATTTGATAAACCTTCTCGCTTCATATACTCAGAATAATTTTGTCACCTTGTACAAAGTCTTCAGGCAGTTGGAACAAAATTTGGCTAAGACAAATTTACTTCTGCAACTACAGATAAAAAGTAGAGTCTTTCTAAGCTTGAACACTTAGGATACCTAAGAAATAAATTGCACAGAGATTTAATACTTTGGAAGCATGACTTAGAAATCTGAAAATTCATATAAAACTAAATATATAAATAGGAGAATAAATTCAATCCAATTCAATCAGCAAATGTTTATTGAGCATCTACCATGTTCAAGGTGTTATACTAGCATTACAGAGGATATAAAAATGATTAAGACACAGTCCGTGCTTTAAGACCTTAATATCTAGTAAGCAAAATTAGACACAAATGACTAAAATAAAAGGCAAGGAAAAGTAAAGGGATATAAGAAAAGCATAAACAAAACATTATGGAAGTTCAAAGAAATGAGAGCTTAAACTTAGTTTGAGGAAAAAGATCAGAAAAATCAGAGCGTTCCATGGAATAAATGTCATTCATGATGAGCCTTGTAGGTTGGACAGGTTCTTAAGAGAATAGGGGAAAGGGACAGTAGTAGCAGACAACTCGGGCTGAGGAAATTGTAATCTTTTATTCTACAAATATTTACTAAGTATTACATGTGAGGCACTGTTGTAGGTACTGGGGATAGATCAGTAAACAAAACAGATAAAATCCCTGCCCTTGTGGACCTTATATTATAGTGGGGATAGAAAGAAATAATAAATAAAAATAGTAACAACAAGAACAGCTAATAAATTTGAAGATATAACATGTGTCCAGCACGTAGCATGTGTCAGGCACTAAGTGCTTTATATATAAACTCATTTAATCCTCAAAATACCTCTATGAAGTAGGTTGCTATTAACCTTATTTTACCAATAGAAAACTGAGACGTGAAACTGCCCAAAGGTACAGTGAGAAATAGAGCCACAATTCAAACTTGGGCTGTCCAGCTAAGGAGTCTGTGTTCTTAACCATTATGCTATATCAAATAAATGTGATCTGTAACATGTTAGGTGTTCATAAACACTAAATTCAAGAGGCAAGCAAACTACTTGGGGATAGCAAAGGATCAATGGATGAAATAGGTTGGGCTGATATTATGAAGGACCTTGAATTCAAAATAGAAGAGTTTGCCTACTGAATGAAGTGCAATTGGAAATTATTAAAGATTTGAAACAGGAGGCTGGTAGAATGGCTTAAGTGGTAGAGCACCTGCACAGCAAGCATGAGACCCTGAGTTCAAACCCCAGTACTTTCAAAAAACATTTTTTTAAAGATTTGAGACAGGACATATGATTAGTACTTCACTTTACAAAGGTTTATAAAGGATATAGTGGAGTGAGGAGAGGTTGGGAGAGAAGGAACAGATCTACCACTGAACATTATCAAAACTACTGATGGAGCCCAAATGAAAAATAATTAAGGTACAGAATATATATTATGGGAATTCCAAAAAATAAGAGATTAAGCAGAGAGAGAGAGAGAGAGAAATTAAAAACTTCAGTTTTTCAGTTCAAGCCAAAATCTTGAAGTCATCTTTGATTCCTCTGCTTCCTCTTCTATACCACATCTAATCAACAACAAATCCAGAACATAACAATCTTTCAAGCCATCATCACCTGGCTTACTGCAATAGACTCCTTACTAGCTCCCTGCTTCTACCCTTGACCTGCTACAATCTAGTCTCAACCCAGAAGCCAGAGTTGTCCTGCTAATAAAATACATCAAGTCAGGTCATTCCCTTGCCAAAACTCTCCACAGGCTTCTCATTTCACTTATAGCACAAAGTCAAAGTCTTTCCAATGACATATAAAGTCCTACATGATCTGGTCCTCTCCCCTCACCTCTCTGACCTCACCCCCTAACTCTTCCTTTTATTTATACCTTATCAGGCTCACTGGCTGCTTTGTCATTTCTGGAGCACTTACATCCTCCTCCATCTCAAAGCATTTATGTTTGCTAATCCTTCTTACTAGAATGCTCACTCTGCCCTCCCATATATGGTGGCTCTTTCCTGACTACCTTCAAATCTTTGCTCAAATGTTACCTGCTCAGTTAAGTTTCCTTAGAATACCCCATTTAAAATTGTGCACACCCTGTCCTGACTTTCCCTAATTCTTCTCCATATAATTTTTTTATCATCTGACATTCTGCATATTCTACTTGTCTGCTTATGTGTCTTTCTCCACTAGAATATCTGCTCTATGGTGTTCAGGATTTTTGTCTATTGTGTTCACTGCTGTACCCTTGGGGCCAAAAATAGTGCCTGACACATTATAGTTCTCCATAAATACTTGTCAAATGAATGAATGAATGAATTCAGGAAAAATAATGTGAAAAAACAGAGGAGTCAGATAAGAATTAGAATTCACATAACAAGGCAACTGACAGAATAGATGGAGCAAGGAAAAAGTATCAAAATGGCTCTGGCTCCAGAGTCTCTAGAGTCCAGGAATGATAGTAGCATTATCAGAAATAGAACTGGGAGAATTGATTTGGAGAGTGGGAATTAATTCAGTTTTACACATGATGAGATTAATGTCAGTCTGGAGCTTAAGAAAGAAGTCAGGGGAAGAGTAATGGTTTGTGGGTATTAATATAGACAGAACAGTATTGGAAGGGATAGGACAGAACCTTGAGAAAGGCTACATTTAGGGCATTCAAGGCAGAGTATGGGACAGGAATACAGAAAAAAAACTAAAAATGTACCATGGCATGAAGCCAAGATAGGAGGATTCCAAGAAGGTGGTGGTGGTAAAGTAATATAACATGTTGCGAGGAAAAAAAAAAAGAGTTCTTAAAACCCAGAACAAGCAGGTTGGTTTGTCAAATAGGAAGCACTGGTGACCTTTGAGAGGTGTTTCACTGAAATGGCAGAGGGCAGAGCCAAATTCCAACGCACTTACTTAGGAAGGAGTCAGCACATGCAGGCAGAAGGTACACAATTCTTTCAATAAGCTCACCGGAATAAAAATTGATCTTACTCCTGGGAATTTAAAATCCTGGGAATTTAAAAATGGTTCAACAAAAGAATTGTGGTAAACAAAACATGAACCCAGGTGGGTGTACATTACATGGTTGTCAGTAATAACAAAAAATGTAAATTACTCAAAATGTCCAAGTGCAAGAAAATAGTAATTTATGATACACTAAAACAATAAAATAAGCCAAGCACTGGTAGCTTATGCCTGTAATCCTAGGTACTTGGAAGGCTGAGATCGGGAGGATTATGGTTCATGGTCAGCCTGGGCAAATAGTTTCAAGACCCCATCTCCACCAATAGCTGGGAATAGTCAAGTGTCCCTGTCATTGCAAGCTAAATGGGAGGCTCAGATTGGGAGGATCATAGTTCCAAGCCAGTTGGGGCTTTAAAGTTAGTGAGGCCCCACCTAAATGAAAAAAAGCCAGGTGTGATGGTACATGCCTGTCATCCCAGCTATACAGAAGGCTATAGGTAAGAGGATCACAGTCCAAGCTGGCTCCAGATAAAAATGCAAGATCCTACTTAAAAACAACCTAAAACAAAAAGGGCTGGGAGGGGACTGGACTCGTAGAGTGCCTACCTAGGAAGTGGAAGCCCTGAGTTCAAGCCCCAATACTGTCAATAAAATAAGATAATAAAACAACACAATATTTTGGATATTATAAAGAATATGAAGAGAACAGGAAGTGCTTGATATGTTAAACAGAAAAATTCAAAATATAAATTTAAAATACACACCACTAGGGCTGGGGAAACATTATATGCATATATAAATAGAGAAAAATATACCCACAAGTGACAAAAGCTGTATGTTGTAGTAGGATTATAGCTCTTTTCCCTGTAATATTTTTCAATAAAAATTAGCTACTTACATTAAATAAATATAACAATGAAAGAAAGAAGAGAATTAAGAGGGCAGTTTGAGGGAACAGCAAAGTCTGATGTAATTTTGGTTCTGGAAATCGATCCCAGGGCCTGGTACAAGCTAGGCAAATGAGCTACAGCCCCAGTAGAGGAAACCTGAGTGTGTCTGAAGACAAACAGGATAGTAGAGAGGCAGAAATTGGAAATTCACACATCTTTCTTACTGCAACAGCTTATTTAACATATTCATTCTGAGAGCTCTTCAAATTCCTTGAAGAATGTCCTAGAATTGACATTTAAATGTGCCTCCAGTGAGCACTAATAAAGAGCCCATCCTCCATCTAAGAAAAGCCTTGATTCAGGCAATAAATTTCATAGTAAAACTACTGGTCACGGTGGAAATAGTTACTGAACACCGGGAGTTCTCATGAATGCCTCAGACTATAGACTTTGCTTCTCAATGATTTTTTAAATAGAGTAAAAATTGCCTGGATGTGGGGTACACTTTCATTGCCAGTTAAAAGAAGAGCCAGGCATGATGTTGCAAGCATGTAATCCCAGCACTCAGGGGAAGCTGAGGCAGGAGATTACAAATTGGAGGCCAGCCTGGATTATATAGTAAGACCCTGTCTCAAAAATCAAAAATAAAATAAAAGAATGATAAATTAATGAAAGTGTGGTATATCATATGTAACATGATGACCTCTCAGACCTTAAGTCCCTCACTTGTAGCAACCTCCTCCTTCCATTCCATAGCAGCCACCCTCTCCCCACACCTTGAAGTTACCATCACCCTTTATCACTCCATCTCCAAAATCACTAAGCCAAACACCTATTGTCTGGTAACAATCCTCCAGGTTGCTTGTTCTCCTATTCTCACTGTCACCATTCTTTCAGATCATTGAGACTCTATGTCACTGATCCCTCCTCCTCTACATTCTTCCTATTCATCAGAATTTTCTTCACTTCCCTCCTTAACCAGCTTAGCTTCCATACTGCATCACTGCTGTAATGCTATGGCTAAACCCACAAAATCTCTTGCCTCATAATGAGGTTGTTGTTGATGATAATGATGTTTCATACTCATCTTGTCAAATTTTAACCACTCCCTGATCATTCCTTCTATCTATTTTCTTTGAACCTAAATCTATTAGCCAGATATGCGGCAAAGTCACACAACAGACAGACTGGATATTGATTTGTTTCCCTTTTACACTTTCTACCACGACTTTTTCAAATTTTCTCCATCTGCCCCAAACCTTCAGAACTCTATTCCCCAGATCCACCCTTTTCAGAAAATGACCTTGCCTCTTCCTTCTTAGATGAAACAGACCATTAGCTCCTTGGGGCTGGAATATAGCAAGTACTCAAATACATGATAAATGAATGGAGAAAAATACAAAGAGGAGAAAAAACTGGCATGGTAATCATCTTAAACAAAGTCTTAGTTTCCTCATCCAAAAACAGTGGTTATCCGGGCCCAGTGGCTCACTCTTGTAATCCCAGCTACTCAAGAGGCAGAAATTGGGAGGATGGAAGTTCAAGGCCAGCCCTGCAGGGAAATCTTAGCAAGACCCCCATCTTGACAAATAGGCCAAGGGTGGTAGTTCATGTGTTTAACTTCAGCTACTTGAAAGCAGTAGGTAGAAGGATCACAGTCCAAGGCTGGCCAAGGCAAAACACAAGACCCTACCCAAAAAGTAACTAAAGCAGAAAAAAAAAAAAAGACCTGAGGGCCTGCCTTAAGTGGTAGAGCACCTATTTGGCAAGTACGAGGTTCTGAGTTCAAACCATAGTGCCACCAAAAAAAAGTCATAAAAGTATAATATTATCTAAGTGGCCCCTCAGCTGCAAAGGCTACGACAGTAAAATTTAGTTTCACATACTTTTTTCCTTACTTGACATACTTTTTAAATATTTTTTAATTCATTTATTCATATGTGCATACATTGTTGGGGTCATTTCTCCCCCCTGCCCCCCTCCCCCAACCTCTCCCTCCCCCTCGCTTCCAGGCAGAACCTGTTCTGCCCTTATCTCTAACTTTGTTGAAGAAAAGACTTAAGCATAATAAGGAAGACAAAGTGGTTTTTTGCTAGTTGAGATAAGGATAGCTATTCCTGGCATTGCTTTCATGTACAAATGTGTTACAACCCAAGTTGATTCATCTCTAATTGATCTTTGCACTGGTTCCTGATTCCCTTCTCATGTTAACCTCTGTCACTTTAAGGTTTCTTTATTAGCTCCTCTGCAGTGGGGACATCAAATACTTTCCTGTTTTGGGTTTACCTACTTATCCCCATTCCTCCCTTATGTGCTCTCCCCTTACCATGTGACCCAAGTCCAACAACATTGCTGTATTTGCCCTAGATCTAAAGTCCACATATGAGGAAGAACATACAATTTTTGGTCTTCTAAGCCTGGCTAACCTCACTCAGAATGATGTTCTACAGATCTATCCCTTTACCTGCAAATGATAAGATTTCATTCTTCTTCATGGCTGAGTAAAATTCCATTGTGTATAGATACCACGTTTTCTTAATCCATTCATCAGTAGTGGGGCATCTTGGCTGTTTCCATAACTTGGCTATTGTGAATAGTGCTGCAATAAACATGGGTGTGCAGGTGCCTCTGGAGTAACCTGTGTCACATTCCTTTGGGTAAATCCCCAGGAGTGGGATTTCTGGATCATATGGCAGATCTATGTTTAGATTTAAGAAGCCTCCAAATTTTTTTCCAGAGTGGTTGCACCAGCTTGCATTCCCACCAGCAGTGTATGAGGGTAAAGCCTATGAATGCAACCTTCCTAAAAGGATTTTCTCAAAATTAAACAAGAAGTAGCCAGGAAATACCATCTTGTCAGTCTTACCAATTGGAGGTTAACACTATTATTCATTGTGGGATAAATAAATATTTACTGTGTTCCTTCTATATATTAGGAATTATGAAGGAGAATGAGAGTTATGTAAGATCTAGTCTTTGTTGGCTGAGATGGAACCTTCAATCTACTAGGAGAAGAGAGTCTATACAAGTATTTTTAGTTTTGTTTGTTTGTTTGTTTATGTGTTTGTTTTGTAGTGCCAGAGATCAAATTCAGGGCCTCACACATGTGAGGCTAATGCTATACCACTGCCCCAGCCCTCCAAGTATCTTTAATGAATAACAGGGGTATCTCATTTTAAAATGACCAACAATTGAGAGAAAAAAGGAATGATAATAGTAAGATGGCTGACTAGGAGAGCTCCAGAAGAGCAGAAGTCCTGTGGAACACAGAAACTCAGGATGGCCACATAGGGAAAGGGAGAACATACATTACCTACTCTATCCCATCCCCAAAGACGAAATTGGCTTAGAACCAGGAAAGACTCCATCCTGACGGGAAAATACAAGGAAGAGGACCCCAGCAAGCCCCCATTACCACCTCAGACACTGGCATCTTCTTTATTTCACACTCCTATAGTCCTCATAGGCTCTGAGCCCACTGACCACACTCTCGAGAGTTCACACATTGAGCTACTCCCACAGAAGGACAATCCAAATCCAAAATTAGAAGGTAATAGTAAAAATAAGAATAAATAAGTCAAACCAAAATCCATAAAATAAGTAAGTCAAATAGAAAATTCATAAAATAGCATAAACTATGTTTAAAAAATAAACACTTAGCTAGTCTAACAAAGAAAAAAGAAGACTCAAATAAATGAAGTAAAAATTAAAGTGAAGAAATTACAACAGGTACCTCAGAAACAAAAAGGATCTAAAGGACTATCATGAATAATTATATGGAAACAAGTTGGATAATATAAAGGAAATAAATGATTCCCAGAAAAATACAACCTACCATAAATAGTCAAGATGAAATAGAAGGCCTAAACAGGTGAATAATTAGAGGTTAAAGAAGTAATCAAAAACCTCCCAACAAAGAAAAGCCCCAGATCAGATAACTTCATACTGAATTCCTACCAAACATTCAAAGAAGAATTAATATTTAAAATCCAGATGTGCTGGCACACACCTGCAATCCCAGCACTTAGTAAACTGAAACAAGAGGATCATGAGTTCAAGACCAACCTGGGCTATACAGTGAGAGCCTGTCTCAAACAAAATAAAACAAAAACAAAGAAAAAATAATACCAATGCTTCTTAAATGCTTCTAAAAAATAGAGCTAGGAGAAATACTTCAAAACACAATTTATGATGTCAGCATCACCTTGATATCTGAGCCAGACAAAGATATCACAAGAAAATAAAGTTATAGGTCAATCTCTCTGATAAATATTGATCCAAAAATCCTCAAAATATTAGGAAACTGAATCCAGCAGCACATCAAAAAGGTTATACATCATGACCAGTAGTATGTATTCCTGGCATGCAAGGCTTCATTAACACATACAAATCAGTGTTATACATTGCATTGACAGAATGAAAGACTTAAAAAAGAAAAAAAAACACATGCCCATCTCAGTGGACACAGAAAAAGCATTCAACAAAGCCCAACGTCCTTTCTTTTTCTTTTTTCTTTCTGTTTTTTTTTTTGCAGTACTGAGGCATGAATTCAGAGCCTACACCTTGAGCCACTCCACCAGCCCTTTTTGTGATGGGTTTTTTTCAAGATAGGGTCTCTCGAACTACTTGCCTGGACTGGCTTTGAACTGTAATCCTCCTGATCTCTGCCTCCTGAGTAGCTAGGATTACAGGTGTCAGCCACTGGCACCCCAATCAACATCCATTCTTGATAAATGCTCTCAACAGTTTAGATAGAAAGTTCCTGAATATAACAAAGGCCATTTATGCAAAACTCATGGCTAACATTATTCAACATAGTACTGAAGTCCTAGCAAGAGCAATTAGAGAAGAAAAAGAAATAGGCATCGAAATCAGACAAAAAGCAGTAAAATTATCTCTACTTGCAGATGACATGATCCTTTATGCAAAAAAAAAAAACAAAGATTCCACAAAATACTATTCAAACTAATAAATGAATTTAGTTAAGTTGTAGGATACAAAATCAACATATGGGAATCCGTAGCATTTTTGCTGGACATAGTGGTACATACCTGTAATCCTAGCACCCAGGAGGGCTATGGCAGGAGTATCACAAGTTCAAGGTCAGCCTGAGCTACAAAGCAAGACCCTGTGTCAAAAAAATCAGTAACATTTTTATTAGCAGATACTAATTGTATAAAGCGATATTGTGGTATTTCCATACATGTATATAAGGTACTAAAATGCTCCTCAGTAGCATTTTATACACAAATAAGTACCTAACTGAAAATGAAATAACTCCAGTTATAATGGCATCAAAACAAACTACTTAGTGTGTCAGTTTTCTTTTTTTAAAAACAAAAGCCTTTTATTTTTGGGTGGTACTGGGGTCTGAACTCAGGGCCTCATGCTAGCTAGGCAATCACTGTTCCACTTGAACCACTTCACCACCTATCAGTTTTTTATTACTGTAACCAATTATTACTGAGATAAACACTTATAAGGAGGAAAAGTTTATTTTGGCTCAGAGTTTCAGAGGTTTCAGTACATGGTGAGCTGGCTCAGCTGCTATTGGGCATATGGTGAGGCAGAACATAGTGGTGGGGAATGTATGATGGTCCTCTCATGGCAGCCAGGAAGCAAAGAGAGAGAGCAGAAGTGGTTGTGGTTCCAATATCCCTTTCAAGGGTTCACTCCCAGCACAGAGCTTTTGAGGGACATTCAAGATCTAAACTATAGCATTTAGGAATAAATTTATCCAAGTAGGTAAAGGGTCTATACACTGAAAACTATAAAACATTAGTGAAAGAAATTAAAGAAGACACAAATAAATGCCCATGCTCTCAGACAGAAAGAATCAAAACAATACACAGACTCAACACAATCCCTATCAAAATCCAATGACATTCTTTGCAGAAATAGCAAAAACAAATCATAACGTTCACATAAAAATATAAAATATCTTAAGTAGCCAAAACAGTTCTGCAAAAGAAAAACAAGTTGGAGGCATCATACTTCCTGATTTAAAATGACATTACAAAGCTGCCTTTATCAAAACACTATGATACTGACATAAAAACAGACACATGGACCAAAGGAACAGAATGCAGAGTTCAGAACTATATCCAAACATCAAATAATTTTTGGTAAGAGCATCAAGAGAACACAATGGAGAAAGGATAATCTCCTTAATAAATTATGCAGGAAAAACTGGGTTTAATACACAAACACACACACAAACAAACAAACAAACAAAAACCTCAAAATGAATAAAGGACCTACATGTAAGACCAGAAACTATAAAACTCCTAGAAGAGACACCAGCCTTCAGAATGATTTTTTGGATATCACAAAGCTCAGGCTAAACACACACACACAAACACACACAAAACCTAATGGCTTCTAAATAGCAAAGAAAACCATCAACAAAATGAAATGGCAGTCTACAGCTTAGAAGAAAATATGTGTAATGCATATATCTAATAAGGGGTTAATACCCAAATTTTACTTAAAAAATTCATAGAGCTCAATAGTGCAAAAACAAACTTTAAAAATGGACAAGAACATGAATACATATTTCTTCAAAGAAGAAATAAAAGTCACTAACAGGTATCTGAAAAATGTGCTAAAAAATCATTAATTATCAGGGAAAGGCAAAAAAAAAAACTATGAGGACTGGAGGTGTGACTCATGTGACAGAGCACCTACCTACCTTGCAAGCACAAGGCCCTGAGTTCAAACTCCAGTACCACCACCACCAAAAAAAGTAACTACTATGAAATACCACTTTACACCCACCCATCAGGATGGCTGTTATCAAAAAATCAAAATGGTCAGGTATAGAGGCACACACATAATTCCAACAACACTACTGAGGCTGAGGTAGGAAGATCATGAATTAGAGACCAGTCTGGACTACATAGCAAGACACCATCTCCAAAAATATATTAAAACGTAAATGCTGGTGACAATGTGCAGAAAAGAGAGTTGTATACTACTGGTGGAATATATATTGCTATATCCATTATAGAAAATAATATTGAGGTTTCTAAAGAAATTAAAATTGAACTATGGACTAGTGGTATGGCCCAAGCAGCAGAGCATCAGCCTAGCAAGCATGAAACCCTAAGTTCAAACCCAGTACCACCAAAATAAATTTAAAAATAAAATAAAATTGAACTACTTACTAAATGGCCCATCGATCCCTCTTCTGGGCATATACCCAAAGGAAATAAAATCATCATCTTGTAAAGATATCTTCACTACCATGTTCATTGCAGCATTAGTCACAACAGCCAAGGTACGGAAACAAACTATCCATCAACAAATAACATGGATTATGAAACTGTGACATACATATATAATGGAATATTGTGCAGCCTTAAAAAAAAATGAGATCTTGTCATTTGCTAAAGCATGGATTAGCCTGGAGGACATGATGTTAAGTGAAAGAAGCCACACATAGAAATCAAAATATCACATGACCTCACTTATATGTACAAATCTTTAAATTTTTCAAATATATACAGAGATAGAGAAAAAAACAGCGGCTGGCAGGAGGGGAGACAGGGAGATGTAGGTCACAGGATACAAGTAACATGTGTAGGATGAACAAGTCTAGAGATTTTGTACATTATGTACAAAATGATGACTATAGGAAAATTGTAGTATATTTGAGATTCATATGGAATGAGCACATTTTAGCTGAGCTTGCCACAAATACAAAAAATGGGTAACTGTGTGATAATGGTTATGCTAATTTACTTCACTACAGTAACTTCTTAATTGTCTATATGGATCCCATGACCTCATGTTGTTCACCTTAAACATGCACAATAAAATTTGTTTTAAACAGACACTTGATTAATGTGCTCATAATTCTTACTGCTTCCCAATCAACTGTGAAGAACTCTGATGACTGTCACAAAACTAACTGGGGACAGAGGAAGAAGGATGAATATGATCAAAGTATATTACGAAAGTGACATAATGAAACTCATTATTTTGTACAATTAATATATACTAGTAGAAAACACTATAACTGCCTAAGACAAGATTCAACACCTGAGAGTATTCAAAGCAACAGATAGGAGTGGATAGATACAGAAATGTGGATTGGTCCTAATTTATTAAAATAGTTTTCTAATTTCAAGACCATCTTTACTTTTTTTTCATTTCCTTCTTTTATTTTCTAAAACATTTTTCAATGGAAGAAACACCTTTGAGGTGCTGGAGGCATGGTTCAAGTGGTAGAGTACCTGCCTAGGAAGTACAAAGTCCTGTGTTCAAACCTCAGTACTGCCAAAAAAATAAAAAAAGAAACACCTTTGACACATTTGTTAAACCTATTACCTATATAAATGTATGGTCAATGGAATGAGTCTGAATGTATCAGCTTCCTGAAAAAAAAGAAGAGATGGCAAAATAGACCCTGACATTCCATAGCTAGAATTCTAAAATTAGCTGTGTATCAGAATCTCCTAGGAAATTTTAAAAATCATATTTCTGCTCCCCCAGGCCCACTCAATCAGAATATTTGGGATTCAGGCCCAGAATTCTGCATCCTTCAAGCTTCTCAGGTGACTCTGATATCCTGCCAGGTTTGGGAACCAAAGTTAGATCATTTAGATCAGCCATTGCCTCTAATCCCACAGGAATTTCTGCATTGCAGAAAAGTAAATTAATTTGTTGCTAACACTAGATTTCTTGTGACTAGCACATTATTTTTTATAATATTTACTATGAAATTTGGTATGTATTTTAAGTACTTTATGCACATTTTATAAATGTGTTGGTATGCCTTGCATAATGATGTCATATACTACATTTATGTCCATTTTATAGGACTTAGAGCATCAATTGTAAGTACTTTAAATTTGAGATTTATAGTTTTGCTTTTGTGCCACATCATTGATTATGTTTATCGTTTACTCGATGCAGAGTCTGATGAAGAATACAACTCCCAATTGTAATATTGTTCCTATGGGAAAATCTGATCCATTTTATGACCTAGTTTCCAGGAACACTATTGTAGTGACAATCAGGGCCTGCCTGTACAAGTGTAGATCACTTTTCACAAAAGGTACATTCCTGAAAAGTGATTGAAATTGAATTTTTATCAGTCAAATCATTTAAAATCTACTCAGGACCTGCTCCATCTAAAAGGAATACCCTAGTAAAGAAATAAACACTTTTAGAAAATCAAAGTTCACCCTTTTTTATTAGCTCTGAAAATATCAATTTAATACAGGGAGAAATGTCAAACAAGGCACAATAATATTTAAGTAGAAGCTACTTTTGGCTGCAATGCAAATGGTATATGTCTTGATTAACAAACTGCAAATCAGACACTTTGAAGTAAAAAAAACTAACCACTGAATCTCCAGTGGAAAGAGGTTATCTTCTGTAGTGCTATAGATGTGCACGGCAAGTCAATTTTTTTTGTACTCCAAAAAGTCTTAAAAGGATCAAAGTACAGACAAAATGCTCACACAATGTTCCTGTAAGTGAGTGAAAATGGCAGATGTGAGGATCCTCCTTTTTCAGAAAAAGGAATGAAAGTACAAGTTTCTCTGTGCAGCTTAAATGGTGAAGACTTTTGAGCTTCAGACAGGCAAACTAGATGCTGGAATAACCGAAGAACCAAAAGTTATTTGCTCAAAAGATGAATAATGCTCAAATTAGCAATTTCAAAGGATACAAGATAGTAGGGCAACATGGCTCAATAGTGTAATTCCAGCTCCAGCACTGGAGGGGGATGGGGATTGGAGAATCAAGATTTCAAAGCCAGGGCTAGCCAAGTGGCTCAAGTGGTAGAGCACCTGCCTAGCAAGTGTGAGGACCTGAGTTCAAACCCCAGTACTGCCACAAAAAAATTTTTTTAAAGATTTCAAGTCAGGGCCAGTGGCTCACACCTGTAATCCTAGCTGCTCAGGAGGCAGAGATCAGGAGGATCGTGGTTCAAAGCCAGCCCAGGCAAATAGTTCGAGGGACCCTATCTCAAAAAAAAAAAAAAAAAAAACAATCACAAAAAAGGGCTGGTAGAGTGGCTCAAGGTATAGGCCCTGAGTTCAAACCCCAATACTGCAAAGAAAAAAAAATTCAAAGCCAGCCTGAGCTAAATAAGGAGAGCTATCTCAAAAAAAAAATGCTGGTGGAGTGGCTCAAGTGGTACAGTGCCTCCTTAGCAAGGGCCCTGAGTTCAAACCCCAGTATCATCACAAAAAATGTGCCAAAGTTCATGAGGGAGCAACTAAATCAGAAAAGAGATGCAAAATGTCATTGTAAACTCCTAAGCACTATGCAAATAAAGGAAGCAGAGTTCTCTGCAAAGAGTGAGGAGAGAATGGGGGCAAGTGTTTTTGAGAGTTTGAGAAGAAATGACAAAATCTAGGAAGGGGAGGGAATAAATGACTAGGAAGGCTGCAGAAAGATTTAACTTGAGTTCTGTGGTTATGAATTTGAAGTAAGATCAGGCAGAGTGGTCATGTGTTTTTCTGGATCTGCTTGCATTGCATGGGTATAAGCACCAAGGATACAGAAAGTTCACAGGATTGTGATTTTGCTAAGGGGGATTGGTTTGAAGATGCATATATACATACATGCAAGGGACCTGAGTTAAGAGTGGTGAAAGTAGAAATAGAAAAATATGAGTCTGAGAGAGATTTCCTGAAGATGAGATTGATGGATTTGACTAAGGAGCAAGATAGGCTCAAAAACGCCTCAACATAAGTCTTAGTGTGTTAGTCAGCTGTCCATTGATGTGACAATACCTGAGATAATCAATTTAAAGAAGGAAAGGTTTATTTTGGCTCTCAGTTTCTAATGCTTCCATCTATGGTTGCTTGGCAGCACATCATAGTGGAGAGGAGTTGCAGAAGAAGCTCAAGGATGTGAAGAAGGGTCTGGGGTCCCAACAGCCCCTTCAAGGACATGCCTCCCAATGACTTAAATTCCTTCTATTAAGCTCACCTCTTAAAGATTCGACAACCTCCCAATAGCACCAAGGTGAGGAACAAGCCTTTGGAGTCCTAACTATAGCAGTCAGGTAAACTGCATTTGAATACTTGTGCACAGAGTACTATACAGGTGGGACTAGAGAGCTGAGCTACCTGAGATGCACAGACAAGGCCTACATGTGACAAATAGTGGGTTACAGAAATTAGGGAGGAAAACAAGGGTAGTTTTGTCTAAATTTGCAATAAGTTTGATGGTGGATAAGATCAGTAGATAATGGAATAGATTATTGCTTAAATTTTAGTGAGATGGAGAGGAATAATGGGATCCTAGGACAAAATCAGCAATGAAGACATGAATCATGGGTCAAGGGAACAGGTATTTTGTTGTATGTTTAGGTTTATCTCCTTCTAACCCCTTTACCTTTTGCAGCATAATTTATGATAGAACAATAATGTTGCCATTTGTAAATCAGCAGTCATTTTATCCTCAGGCCTCACTTGAGAAATGGAGCCATTCCCAGTAACAGCCTCGCCCTTAAACAGAAATTCCCGTGCTCCAAGACAAGCTCTGCCCCTACCGGAGACTCCTGCGCATGTGGTAACTTCTTGAAGCTCCCTCTTCTATAAAAGCCTCACCTGGCCCAGAGTCTCGGTTGTGCAACCTCCCCTCCCCCCCCACCCCAGCAGCCTGGCAGTTCGGGCCTCCCATTAAACTTTGCTCTTGGACATGAGACTTATCTCGTGAGTGGTGTTTTTCCTAACATTTTGGTGCCGTGACTTAGATCAGGGTTCACTTCCGGTGCTGACCTTGCTCTCCCGGCCCCCTCCCATCCCATCCTGCCCGCTCTCTCTCTCTCTCTCTTTCTCTCTCTCTGTCTCTCCAAACTCCCATCCCCTTCCTCCGGGATCTGAGCTGCTTTGCCGGAACCCCGATCTTAGAAAACACCACTCCCTGATAGCTCACAGGGAATTTCCTCTGCCCCAGCATGCCTCTAATTGCCATCCACCACCAGCCAATCCTCCCTTAAGGTCCTCTCTCGGTGAGTCCTCCTCGCACGCAGAGCCGTGATCTCTTTCTCAGATCCTTGAAATCCTACTGCTAGGTCTCGGCTTGCTCTCGTCCCTGGGGACCGGGTCCCCTAGGACTGTGGGCCCCCACAATGGAGACATTCCCCCAGGTGTTCCTCATCTACTCTCTCCTGAGGAACTGATATTTCAGGGATGCCTGTCATATCCTTTCCTCAGTTCAGGCCTCACCATGGAGATTGAACCGTCCTAAATTCCTTCAGACTCCCCATTGGGATGTCTCCTGGCCAACCTTGGGTCCCTTCGCCTAACACCTGATCTTAAGCCACAAAAGCTCATTTTTCTCTGTAATCAGTCATGGCACAAATACCCATTAGACAATGCCTCCAAATGGCCACTTAATGGCACTTTCAATCCCAATATTTTAAGGGATTTATACAATTTCTGTAAGCATGCTGGTAACTGGAAGGAAATAACCTACTCCCAATCCTTTTTCTATCTCTGCACCAAACCCTCCCTGTGCAGGTTCTATTAGCCTCTAAACCAACTTCTAAACAAACCAAATCCTCTCCCAAACCTCCTCCTTTCCCATGTAAGCAGACTTCTTGTGCTTCTCACCCTGCCTATCTCTTCCTATCTTCCTGAGGGTCTTTCCTGTCATGGTGCCATGCCAGCCACTCCTTGCCAACTCTGGCCTCATGGCAATTCCAGCTCTGGGGGAGCTCATGCTCCCTCCCTGTGGGCTGAGACCAAGCCTGGGGTTTATTCAGGTACCCCTCATGCTATGTTGGGAGAGTCCTGTTTGATTATGGCATCTGATGACTGCTTCTCTTTTCCCACCTGTCTAATGCCCCTTTTTCCTGAGACAGTAACCAGACAGTGGAGGTTTCGTGTTGCTGAAAGTGTTCCAGTACCAGTCAATGGGAGCGATCTAGAGGCACAGGTGATAGCTAATCCCTCAGGCATGTGTCATGCCTCCAGGCTCTGCCTTCCCCTCCCTTACCTAAGATGTCAGGACACCTTTTCTGCCACCTCCATGGTCTCACCACGTGTCCTTTGTCTCTGTCTGCCTTCCCCTCCCTGGGCTTACTGGGACCCTACCTCCCATGAAAAACTTGTAGCATGGTACCATATGACTTAAGTTATTCCAACTAGTTTGCCAGGACTCTCAGTCTAAAGTAACTTTAAATCAGCTGCTAGGCACCCGGTGAGGCAAAAGCGCTTACAAAAAAACTGCAGCTGCCACACTAACACCCTAACTCTGCCCCCACAAGGGAAAGAGGGAAAGCAAATAGGTGTGCTGGTGCACAGCAGGAACACCTGCCATAGCTAAGAGAATCCATAGGCCAACCCAACACACATCCTAGGCCGCCAGCCGCAGCCCGCCACCACTTCCCCTAGAATAAATGCATGCAGAGTACACAGGAAGGGGGGAGGGGCAACAGGCCGCAGGATCAGGCCTAGGCAGTCAGGCTCACTTGTCCCGGGTGTGTGTAGAGGGGGTCAGTGCCTTGTGCACGCCCTGCTCCTAGCCCCACTTCACACCTCGGGGCACCAGATCCAGCCCTTGTAAGCTAATTGTTAGCTCAAGGTTATAGTCCTAGATATAGCAAAATGGACATTACTGTGGTCTCTAAACTTCTCATTTAAAATTTTCTATACTTTCGGCCTCAGCATACATTTTTCCCTCCAAAATTAACACTAGTTGTCCCATATGGTACTGTTATTGGCCCGGGATGCCTTCTGAATGCCCTTCTCTAACTTTACAGATGATTCATTCCTTTGTTTAAAAAGTAGCCTTTATTAAAGAGGCTGCCTGCTGTTAACTAAAAGATAGGATCCTAGCATTTTGCTCTTTCTAAGTGGGACCTGCACCTTCCATTCTTCTGGCTTGTAGATGTTGGAAGCTTTGTACTGAGGCCTGGCCTCAGCATGCCTTGGGTGACCAAGAGAAGTGGCCTTCACAGGGTTCCTTAAATTACAATACCATACTCCAATTAGACCTTTCCTATAAAAGGGAAAAAAGTGAACTGAGGTTCTCTATAAAAATTTTCTTTCATCTCTAAGACCACCCAGATTGGCTCCATAATTACTATCTAGGTACTTAAATACTGGCCATTCTTTGTAAGCCTTAGGATAAACATGGGGAAGGAGGACCAGAAAAGCCCCTTATCAATGACAAGGCCCATCCCTACTGCTCCACCCTCTGCCCTACCTTCTAAGCCACCCCAATATTCAGAACCTCCTAATGGGTGTTTCCTCCTTCAACAGGTAATGATAGGAAGAGGGCGAGTCTATGTCCCCTTCCACTTATCAGATCTAAGGGAAATTAAAAAACATCTGGACAGCTATACTGATGTGCAGAGAAATACATTCAAGCCTTTATCTCTGTGATCCAAACCTTTCAATTGACATGAAAGGATATTATGCTTCTACTAGACCAGACTCTTGTCTCATTAGAAAAGCAATGGGTTCTGGCCCAGGCCACTCAGGTTGGAAATGATTACCATTTACAATGAGCCCCAATACTAGTGGCACCTGGAAATGAGGAAATAAATGTGCCTACCTACAGGGGCACAGGCAGTCCCCTGACAGATCCACACCAAAAGGGGCTGATGATATGGCTCAAGCAGTAAAGTGCCGCTTTGCAGACATGAAGTCCTGGGTTCAAGCCCCAGTACAGCCAAAGAAAAGAGAAAAAAATATTTGGGGATAAGGACGTAGCTCAGTGGGAGTGAGTGTGTGGGAGAGTGTCTGCCTAGCATGTGCAAGGCCCTGGGTTCAATTCCCCAGCATTGCTAAATCAAAAAAAAAAAGGTAAGAAAGATAAGTGGCGTTAATGTCACTTCAGCCATCTCATACTGGAAGAAAGTAGTTTAACCTAGACCAGATCACTCATTCTTCCAGTGAGGAAAATGAGGCCCAGAATGGTTCAGAGACCTGCTCTCCAGAGTATCAGGTGTCAATATGAAATAACAACTTTGCTTTACAGCAACGCCCTGAAGAAAATCCCCTTACCTTTCTGCAGCATCTTAAGGACGCTATCAAAAAGCATACTACAATGGACCCAGAGTCACAGGTGAGAGAGGTTCTCCTCAAAGATAAATTTCTAATAGTCAGCCCCAGATATTTGTAGAAAACTCAGTCTGTGGTTGAAGGAGAAAAGTCACTGAATCAACTAACACAACTAGCCATGTCTGTATACTATAACGGGGACATTACTAACAGAGAGAAAGATAAGAGACATCATGACCTCATTGCTGCCCCCACCCGACTGGGGCCTGTATTCTGAACTTGCTACCATGGTGGACAGGAGGGGCACTTCTGCAGAGAATGCTTAAGGGGGACAGCCCGGGAGACAGCTCTGCCCCCAACCAGGACCCTGCCCTCTCTGCAAAGGTAACCACTGGAGGTCCAAGTGCCCCGCCTCCAGATGGAAGGTGAGGTGCCACCTCCTATGGATTGATGGGTCCTGGGCCCCTGTCCATGCTCCACTTCTTGGCATTGATGTTGAGGAGTCTCGTGGTAGCCATTATAGCAGAAAAACAAAAGATCATTTTCCGGCTAGACAGTGGAGCTCATTTCCCTGTTTCACCTTTCTCTCCCAGACACCAGTCCAATGACAAGGTTATCATTTGGGGCATATCTGGCCAGCCCCAAGGGCAGCCTCTGGTCTGCTCTTTGGGAGACCTCCTCTTCTGTTATTCTTTCCTCATAGTTCCTGAAACTCCAGTGACTCTGCTGGGATGGAATTTACTATCTCAACTAAAAGCTCAAATTTTCCTCCCCCAAGGCAGCTATTTCTGCTGCACCCTCCTTCAGGAACAAAGAGATTCCACAGTGTGGACTGATGAGATGATTGTAGGGCGAGCCTGGATGGCCCTCCCTATTCAAATAAAATTCAAAAATCCCTCACAGTTTCCACAAACAATTCCCAAAAACAATATCCCCTCAAGCCTGAGGGACATGAGGCCTTATGCCTATCACAAATTCCTTAAAACAACAAGGGCAACTAATTAGTTGCTCCAGCCCCTACAATAAATTTAAAATTCTTGTAAAAGTTAATTTTAAAATACAAGTTACAAAGTAAACAACTGGAAAGGATATAGATAGGAAGTGAATGTATTTTTTGAGAAGTTAAAGGAAAAAGGAATGTTTTTGGGTGAAAAAGGATTTTGTAAAGAAGGGTTTGTCCTAAAGATTGTTTCAAATAGGAGAGATAAGGACAAACTATCAAAGGGTTTAAAATGTTATATGAAGGTCTGAGTAAGTTTTAAAAGTGTATAATAAAAAGCTTCAGTGTGTAATAAAGTTAAAGTTGAGTATAATCTAAGAGTTGCCTAAAAGATTTTTAGGGTCATGTCAAAACTAAAATCAAATTCGCTAGGTCTATAAAATAACAAGGTTATCTTAATATTGTTCTGCTATGAGTAACATCTACAGAAAACTGTTATAGGGAAAGATTTTATCAAAGAAATTATTTGTGTTTTCTGCTGATCTTGTCAAGCTTTAAGTACTACTGAATCAGAGTTCTTTTACATATTTGCTTATGTGTCTTAAATAACCACCTTGTAACAGTGTTGTGTCTATACTTTATCTAGATATGGTACAAACATTTACAAAGTTATATAAAAATGAGCTAGAGCTCTCTTTTATCCAAGAGTGTTACATTTAAATCCTGATAGCCCCTGCCTCCCACAGGTCACCTACCTAGGTGTGGCCTTAAAGGGACAGACTCACTCCCTGAGTCATGAGTGAATCAACCCAAACCTCCATTTCCCACTCCCCCATACCATAAAGCAGTTTAGAGCTTTCTTGGGAGTTACAGGATTTTGCAGAATCTGTATCCCTAGATATGCAGCCTTTAGCAGACACCTTTTATGGTCCTTCTAATAAACTTGCTTCCAACAAACTCTGCTCCTCTGGCTGACTATCTACCTTATCTTAACCTTCTCAGGGAACTTCTCAGAGAGCATGCAGACCAGATCCTGCCTCACTCTATAACAATTTCTGTTAAACCAGGAGATCTTGATCTCCTAAAGGATCTTCTACCCTCTCCATTGGGACTTCGGTGGACCAGCCCTCATCTTGTCATTCTCACGACACCCACTGCTGTCAGGCTCAATGGGATCCCCCAGTGGTGGCACCTCTTAAGGAACAGTTAGAAAAATGGCGAAGGGAGTTGGAGGACTCTTGGAATCCTCTAGGGAACAACATTTCACAGTGGTTCTCCTGGCCAATGCCCATCCTAATACCTATGTTTCTTGCTCTCCTATTCTTAAGCTTCCTCCCTTGCATCATACTACATGTCTGCTATTGCTAATCAAAAGTTTAACCAGTTGTACCTCCAGGGATAGCAACCTCTCCAAAACCGTCCAGAGGACTGCTGTGAGGGACCCTACCAGGATGCCACAGGAGTCTGAGGATCCTGCCCCATACAGCAACCCTGCCAGCAGGAAGCAGCTAAGAGGCCAATGCTTCGCCCCAATTCCCGATCCTCAGCCCCTACCCTCATCATTATTAAAGAAAAAAATGGGGGAATGATAGAACAATAATGTCGCCATTTGTAAGTCGGCAGCCATTTTATCCTCAGGCCTCACTTGAGAAATGGAGCCATTCCCAGTAACAGCCCCACCCTTAAACAGAAATTCCTATGCCCCAAGACAAGCTCTGCCCCTACTGGAGACTCCCACGCATGCGGTAACTTCCTTAACCTCCCTCTTCTATAAAAGCCACACCTGGCCCAGAGTCTGTGCTGTGCCATCTTTCCCTGGCCACCCTGGCAGTTTGGGCCTGCCACTGAACTTTGCTCTTGGACGTGAGACTTTTCTCGTGAGCTTTCTTTGTGAGCGAAGTTTTTCCTAACAATTTATATTGCAAAGTTTTATATATATATAGCAGCAATATATCTGTATAAATGTACATATTCTAATGATGTAAATAATGATAGAGAACTTTTTAAGATATTCTCCACCTTGTACTGTTATCAACTCAAAATGGATCAAGGACCTAAATATCAGACCTGAAACTCTGAAGTTACTACAGGAAGGAGCAGGAAACACTCTGGAAGTAATAGGTATAGGCAAGGACTTCCTCAATACAACCCCAGCAGCTCAGCAACTAAGAGAAAGGATGGACAAATGGGACTTCATAAAATTAAAAAGCTTCTGCACTACAAAAGAAATGGTGCTAAACTGAATAGACCACCCACAGAGTGGGAGAAAATATTTGCCAGCTATACATGAGACAAGGGACTGATAACCAGAATATACAGGGAACTTAAGAAACTAAACTCTCCTAAAATCAATGAACTAATAAAGAAATGGGCAACTGAACTAAACAGAACTTTCTCAAAAGAAGAAATTCAAGTGGCCAAAAAATACATGAAAAATGCTCACCATCTCTAGCCATAAAGGAAATGCAAATCAAAACCACACTAAGATTCCACCTCACTCCTATTAGAATAGCCATCAACAAAAACACCACCTACAACATATGTTGGCGAGGATGTGGGGAAAAAGGAACCCTTGTACACTGCTGGTGGGAATGCAAGCTGGTGCAACCACTCTGGAAAAAAATTTGGAGGTGTCTTAAAAATCTAAACATAGATCTGCCATATGACCCAGCAATCCCAGTCCTAGGGATATATCCAAAGGAATGTGACAGAGGTTACTCCAGAGGCACCTGCACACCCATGTTTATTGCAGCGCTATTCACAATAGCCAAATTATGGAAACAGCCAAGATGCCCCACTACTGACAAATGGATAAAGAAAATGTGGTACTTGTACACAATGGAATTTTACTCAGCCATGAAGAAGAATGAAATCTTATCATTTGCAGGTAAATGGATGGAACTGGACAACATCATTCTGAGCGAGGTTAGCCAGGCTCAGAAGACCAAAAATTGTATGTTCTCCCTCATATGCAGACTTTAGATCTAGGGCAAATGCAGCAATGTGGTTGGACTTGGATCACATGACAAGGGGAGAGCACATACAGGAGATATAGGAATAGGTAGAAAACCCAAAACAGGAAAGTATCTGAAGTTCCCACTCCAGAGGAACTAATACAGAAACCTTAAAGTGACAGGTTAACATGAGAAGGGGATCAGGAACCAGTGTAAAGATCAGTTAGAGATGAATCAACTTGGGTTGTAACACATTTGTACATGAAAGCAATGCTAAGAATCTCTGTGTATAGCTATCCTTAACTCAACTAGCAAAAACACTTTGTCTTCCTTATTATGCTTATGTCTTTTCTTCAACAAAATTAGAGATGAGTGCAGAACAGGATCTGCCTGGAAGTGATGGGGGAGAAGGGGAGAGCGTGGGGGAGGTGGGCAGGGGTGAAAAATGACCCAAACAATGTATGCACATGTGAATAAATGAAAAATTTTTTAAAAAGATAATCCCCACACCACATAACTGCAATGAATTCATACACATGCAGATTGTCAAAAATCCTTCAAATTAATACAAGTGGTCTCCACAGAAAGGTATTATCATGTCAATAAGGAAATAGTAAAGAAGAAAAAAAACTGGGAATCTGAAGACCTGGCTTCTATTCCAACTGCTCTTCCAAGTTGCAAACAATCAATGGCACTCTTTGTTTCTCTTTTGTTGTTATTTTAGTTTTGTTTTTGCTTTTGTGGTACTGGGGGTGGAACCCAGGGCTTCACACAGGCTAGACAAGAGCTTTACCACTGTGCTATATCCCCAAACTTTTTTTTTTGAGACGGGGTGTCATTATGAAGCCCAGGCTGTGCTCTACCTAGAGATTATCCTGCCTCAGCTTCCCAAGTGCAGCATTATAGGCATGTGCCACCACACCTGGCTTTTGTTCCTAATTGTACTGTACCACTCAGAAGTAAATTTAACCAAACTAAAGTCTTGATTTTCACGTCCTTCCTAGTCCCAAAATCTCCTCCAAAAATGTTATATACCTGATTACCAAAATATTATATATCTGATTACCAAAAACCAGAAGCTAGTCTGTCTTCTTAGATAAGACTCTTGTGTCAAAGATAAATCTCAAACCTCTTCACACATTTTTCCCTTCACTACTACCACATTAATCCAATGCTATCATCATCTTTGCCTGGAATAAAAAAGCCTTCAGTTGGTCTTCTACTTTCTATTCTTTATTCTCCCTTCTCCACAGATCAGTTAGAGTATTTTTTAAATCCACATTTACTATAATTACTTCTATGCTTAAAACACTCCAATGGCTTCCCATTTTACTTACATCAAAATCCAAACCCCTTATCCCCACCAAGCTCCCCTTCACTCACACTGGGCTGTATTCACACTGGCATCCTCTGGTGCCTTCAACATACCAAACACATTCTTGTCTTAGGACTTTACACTTAGAATGGAATACAAACTCTGCTGCTAACTATGGCCAGGAAAACATGGATTCTCTTACCTTTATAATCTCATCTGGCATAACTTTCCCCCTTATTCACTACTTCCCAGCCACATTGCTCTTTTTTGTAGTTTCTCCAACATCCCAAGCTCTCTCTTGCTTCAAGACTTTCACACACGCTTTTCCACTGCCTCAACCTCCTTCATATCCTATAACTCAGTATGAATGCCACCTCCTCACCGAGTCCTTCTCTGTTCTAATTAAAACAGTCCCCCCATTTGTTATTCTCTCACAGCTTCCTTCATAGGCCCTTGGTAAACATATATTTACTTACATAATGGCTATAATATATAAGTATATAATAGACTTAAGTTACACAAGATCTGAAACACTATCTGTTTTGTTTAGTGCAATCATATACCTAGTATCTATATATACAATAGTTGGTATAAAGTAGTAACTCTGGACATTTCTTACAAAAGAATGAACAAACAAACATCTATCATTTTCTTTTGATCTTCCCAGCATAATATGATACAGGGAAAATTTTATTATCTTATATTGTGGGGTACAGAGGTTAAGCACCCTGCTCAACATCATACAGTAGGTAGTAGAACCAAAGTCTTCTTATTCCAAAGATTCAATGCTCTTGTATTATACTACCTAACCAAATAGGGAGTATTCTTTCTTGTATGAATACAAATACTGTTATAAACTCATTAAGTTACATTTCCCATAAAGATGTAGAAACCACAACTCCAGCTCTTTGGTTTAATGAATTTCTCTGAGGTAAGTACTGCTTCTTTCTTTATCCTTAAGAAAAGGCTGTATTTCACATGCTATGAGGATACCTAGGAAACAAGTTTGGTATTTAATTTGCTTATGTCATAGCATATACTATGATTCTTCTGGGAAGCTTGCTATAAGCCAGTAAAAGTAAAGAAATAATAGCTCTACCTTATAAATCTGTTAGTAAGTTCCCAATATCTAATCCCCAGATAGCCAACGCAACTGCACCTTTTACACAAATTAACAGAATTCCATTCTCCAACTGACTGACAATTGGACCCTAAAGCAGGCTATTATTTACCATACCTCACATTTACATGCACTCAAAATTCACTGAAACCATTTTAGGAACTATCTACTATGCACTACCTAACATCTTATTTCATAAAAACCTAAAAGTATGGTTAGCTCTGTATGCTGCTGCATGATGTTAGAGGCATTTTATACATAAAAATATGAACTATTTGTTGAGACAAGGTCTCATTCTGTAGCCTAGGCTGGACTTCAACTTGTAATCCTCCTGCCTCAGCCTCCCACGTATTGGGATTAGAAGCATGTGAGACCATGCCTGGTTAAGAGATACTATTTTTGAGGGCCTACTATGTGCTAGGCACAGAGGATACCATGGTAAAGAAGTAAAATAATACTCTTTGCTCTCATTGGGGCTTACATTCCATATCTCCCCCAGGTTATTCACTACATTTTATGTTTTCTCCAATAAGATTTTTACTAAGTTTAAAACAGAAGGAAAAACAACATTTATTGAAGGTATCTTCAATAATTCTGTACATGTCTACCTTTTACTCATCTCTTAAAGAATTGTGCTCAAAATCTTTTTAACTCCCACTGCCATCTTCCAATTTTAGCTAAAAGAAATGGTTTTGGAATCAGGTCTAGATTCCAATCCTGACGATGTCACTACAGGCTTTGTTACCACTGGCAAGTTAACCTCTGAATTTCAGTTTCTTTCTTAGGAGGTCTTCACACTGCAGTTAAAGTAATATTTGAACACTAAAATTTGATCAAGTTCCTGCCCTACTGAAAAACCCTTCAAAAGTCTCCATTACCCTTGAAATGAAGACCAAAGTCATCCCCAAGGTTTCCAAAGTTCCAAAAGAGAAGTAGTCCCTTTCTGACTACTTCTCTAACCTCTTCTCATACCATGTTCCCCCTTACTTTTTCTAATCCAGTCACTTTGAATTAAAGATAATTTTACTCTCTTAGAGTTACTAGATTTAGCAAATAAAGATACTGAATATCCAGTTAAATTTGAATTTCAGATAAACAACATTTTTACTTGTAAGTATGTTCCAAATATAACACAGAATATAGTAAAAAATATTCAGTTTAACTAGACATTCAAATTTAACTGGGCACTCAGTATTTTATCTGCAACCCTACTTAAATGTGCCATCTCCCTCCTACACAACAGCCTTCACACATGCTGTTCTTTCTCTCTGAGATGCTCCTCCCTTGACTTCCAGCTAATAGACTGGTTGCAGAAGAGTAAACAAAGCAATGTTTATAAAGTGTATATCATAGCACTTAGCACAAAGAAAATATTATAGTATAATAATAATTCAAAGGTTTTTACTCTTAGTTTATCTTTTATATTATACAATTTTGGCAACATAAACACTGTCATTTTGGTAAGTCATTCTCAATTCTCTTGGGTTCTTTATAAAAGAGCTGGCAAATAGCCAATATACATACATAACATGTAACATTTCAGATTACCAAGTATTTTTACTATAGTGATCTCAATTTGGTTTCACAAAAATACTGTAATGAAATCATTAGTAGTATTTTATACAAATGAAGGAACAATCAAGTTTTAAGTCACACAGCAGGTACACAGTAAAAGCAGGAACCAAACCAGGCCTTTCAGCCTCAAAAGCTAAAATTTTGTGGCTGTATGTCACCTCCTCACCCATTTTCAGTCTGTGACACACCTATACCTCTAACTGCTGCTTCTGATGCTACTACTACTACTACCACTACCAGTAATCATAACAAAAATAACAAATGGAACTGCTAACATTTATTGAAAACTTTGTGTGAGCCAGAAACTTTTCTAAGCACTTTGCATATAACACTAGCTCACCATATGAGCTAGACAACCTGTTATTATTCACACTTTTCACATGAAGCCTGTTCCTTAAGTAAATCAGTCAAGGTTGCAATGCTAATGTCTGAAGAAGGATTCAAAAGCATGCAGTTCAGGTCTACAGTCTGAGCGCTCATCCTTTCAGAGTAGGCAGAATGCCCCTTGGGGTACTGGCATAACTCTTGCTGAAGCATCCTATATACACATACATACATCCAAGCAACAGCCCATCCTTCTTCTATGAAGGTGGCACCAATGGCCCAGAAAGATACCTCTCCATGTCAACATATGACAAAGATAGTGACTTTGATGAACCAGCTACAGTTTCCACACTTATTACCTTGCAAACAATAGTATATTGTTTATTAAACAATGGTATAAAGTTTGTTAAAATGACAGGCTTAGCTTGGAAGCAGAGTGAAACAAACTGGTCTAACATTTAGCACCAGAATTACATGATTTTCATTGGGAACATTTAAAGCCATCATCATCACTGTCCTTCTCCATTTTACTCACTCAGATGTTTTCCACTATTGTCACGTGTGTACATACACACACACACACACACACACACACACACACACACACATCTCTCTCAACCATCCATCCCACATACATTTTGCCAAATGCACCAAACTACAAAAACCTTAATTATTATTGTATAATTGTTACAGCAAATTATAAAACCCCTTAGGCTTAAAATTTCAAAAATTTTACATTTGTCAGAGAAACTGTTTTTTATTTATTTTTTTTTGTGGTACTGGGGCTTGAACTCAGGGCCTATACCTTGAGCCACTCCACCAGACCTTTTTTGTGATTGGTTTTTCTGAGATAGGGTCTTGCGAACTTTTTGGCTGGGGTGGTTCTGAACCACAATCCTCCTGATCTCTGCCTCCTGAGTAGCTAGGATTACAGGGGTGAGCCACCAGCACCTGGCAGAGAAACTGTTTTTTTTAGCAACTATGGAACCTCCAATCTTCCAGTTAAAAAAACAGCACAGGACATTGTGATAATGTAAAGGCTTACTAGTTATGTATCAGAAAACAGTAACAAAAGAAAACATTACATGAGTACAAAAATTTGTATTAGCTGTTCTCATCCCTACCAGAAAGGTTGGGATTTGACAAGGAAACTAAAATCTACATTGCTTCAAATCACAGGCATTAGAGTCAAGATAGACCTGGGTTTAAATCTTGGTTCTGCTATTTACCATCTGATATTTAATTTCTCAGAATCTGTTTCCTTGTCTGTACAACAGAAATAATATCTACTTTGCAGGGAAATTGTGAAGACTGAATTAGAATCTGTGTAAATCTCTAAGTTCAGTGGTTGGCACTTGGCACATGGTAGATCCTCAACAAAACAAATCCTTCTAATCTACAGGTTAGACCTGGTGTTAGTGTATCATGGCCATCAAGACTTTGTTCCTTTTAGAACTAAAACACTGCCAAATGCCTGCGTTCCCCTAAATTTTTCATATTCTCCTTTAACATTCCAGCTGTAGTGTTTATCTAGCCTTTCTGGTATGTCAGAAACAAGAAAGCCAGTCTCTCTCCTTATGAGGGGTAAGATGGTTGTGCTCATTTCCTTTTTTTTAATGGTACTGAAGTTTGAACTCAGGGCCTCACTCTTGCTAGGCAAGCACTATACTCAGTTCTTGTGTGCTCCCCCAACTGAGGACCCCTCAATTCTAGATAATTCCACTCTCGCACCAACTTGTCTCTTGTATCTGAAGAGGAAGCCACTTTAAATATCAGTTTAATTGACACAATTTTATATATTCATAGCAATTATATAATAATAGGAATATTTGAAATAACTATCATTTCTTATACTTACTATGTGCAAGGCACTATGCTGAATATTTTATGTTATGTCATTTTTTCTCACAATAGCCTTCTGCAATAGATTATTATTCATTCAACATAAAACATTACTGTTTATAATCAACTATTGATTAGTCTTAACACTAGGAACAAAATAGTAAACATAAGAGACAAAAATTTCTGCCTTCATGGAGCCCACCATGGAGACACTTCAAGAGACAGGTCGAATAAACCCATGGATTATCACCCAGTATGTAAAAAAGCCAAGATTCAAAAGCAGGTCTTTGAATAAATAGAAAGCCAAGAAATAAACCCTCATATATGGCCAACTTATTTTGAACAAATGTACCAAGACCATTCAATGGGGATAGAACAATCTTTTCAACAAATGATATTAGGTAAACCAGATACCCACATATAAAAGAATGAAGTAGGACCCTTACCTTATACTATATACAAAAATTAACCCCAGTGATTTTTGTAGTATGTGTGAGGCCCTGGGTTTGAACTCCAGCTGCATAAATAAGTAAATAATAAATAAACAAACAACTAAAAATGGTGTGAAGACCTGAATGTAAGACCTAAAACTACAAAAGTCTTAGAAGAAAGTGTAAGAGAAGCCAGGCAATGTGGCTTATGCCTGTAATCCTAACTACATGGGAGGCTAAGATTGGGAGGATCTCAGTTCAAGGCCAGCCCAGGCAAATAGTTTGAGAGACCCAGCTCTAAAATAACCAGAGCAAAATGGACTGGAGGTGTGGCTCAAGCAGTAGAGTACCTGCTTTGCAAGTGCAAAGTCCTAAGTTCAACTCCCCAGTCCCCCTCCCCCCAAAAAGAAAACATATGAGAAAAGTTTCATGACATTAGATTTTACAGTTATTTCTTTATATGACACCAAAAGTATAGGCAACAGAAGAAAAATTGATAACCTAGAGTATTTTAAAATTAAAATTGTTTGTATGTCAAACAACACTAATAACAAAGTAAAAAGGCAATCTGTAGAATGAGAGAAACTAATTTCAAATGACAAAATAGATGGTTAATATCTGGAATACATAAAGAAATTCTAAACTTAACAACAACAAAAAAATCTGATTAAAATATAGACAAAGGACCTGAATGAACATTTCTCAAAATACACAAGTAGCCAGTAAGCACGGGGAAAGATGCTCAATATTATAGTCTCTGGGGAAATGCAAATCAAAACCACAATGAGATACTACTTTACATTCAGTAGTATGGCTATAGTAAAAGAAAAAAAAGATAATAACATTTGTGGGCAAGGATGTGGAGAAACCAGAAACTTTATCCACTACTGGTGAGAATGCAAAAATGGTTCAACAACTATGGAAAAGAGTTTAGCAGTTTCTCAATAAGTTAAACACAGAATTACCATATATAACACAGCAATTCCATTCCTAGGTTTATACTCAATTGATGTGAAAACAGATTTTCAAACAAAAAACTTGCATACCTGTGTTCATGGCAACATTATTTACAATAGCCAAAAGATGGAACCAACCCAAGTGTCCATCAACAGAAGACTGGAATAAAATGTGGTATATACATACACTGGAACATCATTCAGCCTTAAAAAAGAAGAAAATTCTCATATATGCTATAAGGTAGGTGAACCTTAAAAAAATAATTCTAAGTTAAATAAGCCAGTCACAAAAGGACAAATACTATAAGATTCCACTTCTACAAAGCATTTAGGGTAGTCAAAATCATAGAGGCAGAAGATAGGTCAATGGCTGGTAGGAGCTGGGGGAAGAGAGAATAGGGAATATAACGGTAGGAAAGGTTTCAATTGGGGAAGATGAAAATGTTCTGGAAATGGATTTTGGCAATGGTTGTACCTAATACCTCAGAACTGTACACCTAAAAATGGCTAACATGGTCAATTTATTTAATGTATATTTTACCACTCTGAAAAATAAACAAGAAGGCACTTGCCTTTTTGTCACTCTTCAGCCTATAGTGTTACCTATTACAGTGCATGCCCAGGAGTTGCTACTTACACTGACCTACAAAAGCTTTCTTCAGCATATCCATGTTCATGTAGAATTGTTGTGAGGTCATAAAATGTGGTAAGGTCATGCCTCCAGCCCCTGAAAAGTAATTTTTAAATGTGCAAAGCTAAATTAAAACCCTTACTACAAATGTAAAAATAGCTAACTCAATTGTAAATGACTATCAAGAAGTTTTTTGAAACAACTCTCTCAAACTATAACTGTCCCTTATAACTCTGTTACATGAGTTTTGTTCATCTGTCAAACGTTTGGATTCTAAGCATTAAACATTCATGAACTTCTCTTGCCTGTATGTCACAAACCCATCATTTAGAAATGTGAGCTACTTCTGGTACAACAGGATAATTTCTTTATTTCTTTTCTCCTTTTTTATTTAATTCATTGACAAAGTGTCAACATTGGGGGTGGAGGGAAGTACAGTATTTCTTAAGAAAGAGAATGTAAAATAGAATTTCAAGGTAATTTTTTGGTTTGTATAGATTTTTGAAGGAGAGGCAGAGCCTAAACTCTTAACACAATAGAAATGTTTTCTAAGCTAAACACTGTTTGATAGATGTAACCCTTGTATAATGGGCAAATGTTATGTAATATTGGAAATGTGATAGAATTTAGATGCCCATGAGAAGGGTCTCTAGGCATTTATACTATTGGTAGCCTTTTTTATAGTCTCCACCATAAAATAACTAAGAATTTCTTCCTAAGACTGGCAAGCATTTCCCTCTTTGCTTCTTCATTGTCTTTTCAGTACAGCACAATAATGGTTAAGACACTACTATCATAGCAACGAACTGCTACTACAATTACTAGTTAACACTTAGTGAGCACTTACTATATGCCAAGCACTATGCTATTAAGGTTCACATGTATTGTCCTTTTAATTCTCGTAACAAATTTATAAAGTAGCTATATTATCATTATTTTATAAACAAAGAAATAGAAAGACTAGTAGGAGACTTGTATGAAATGGTAGGGCTGGGCTTCAAATTCCAAATGCTATGAAGTCCATGTATCTAATTGCCATGTAGACTACCTCTCTACAGTCCTCCACTTAGAATGCAAAATCTTTTTACAACTGCATATTCCAAACTCAGTCTGCAGATTCTATATCCACAGATCAGTTACAGATCCCACCCTCATTAATTCAGCAGCCTGAAGCAGTGTAACTCATCTATCTGAAATGGATCTTTTCCAAGGCAGAAGGTTCATTCCTTTAGTCCAGATGTCAGGAGCAACACCAGAGTCCTTCTTTGTTAGTTCCTTATTTTCTTTGACTCCATACCAGATAGTTTTCAGCTCTCTAAGGAATCAAACTTCCCTTTTGTTAATGGAAGGCAATGAGAATACAGAACTCTATACAGAGATCTACACATTAGTCATTTCCTGGTATACCCTCTTTAGATTGATATATACTTAGGGACTACTTGGAATACATAATACTTCTATTTTCATATATGCTCTTTGTAATTTTATTTTTTGATTTATACATAATATTTGAACATATTTATGAGGTACAACAGAATGTTTTCATTCATGTACATATTGGGTAGTGATCAACTCAAGATAATTACCATATCATTCACAGAGGTTTTTCTTCTCAGTGAGTTTATTAGGAGTTCCTGAGTGACTATTTGTCATGAATGCTTTAGAAATCACCTGCTTGCCTATAATCTCAGCTACTCATGAGGTAGAGATCAGGAGGATCACGGTTCGAAGCCAGCCCAGACAAATAGTTCACGAGACCCTATCTCAAAAACACCCATCACAAAAAAAAGGGTTGATGGAGTGGCCGAAGGTGCAGGTCCTGCGTTCAAACCCCAGTACTGAAAAAAAAAAAAGAAAGAAAGAGAGAAAGAAATCACCTGTTTGAAAGTAGAGGGCCTGAACAAGACAATCTCTTGAAATTCTTTTCAGCTCCACTATTATATGATTTCCTAGGGAAATGCTAACAAAACTGGTGGCTGGGAAGTCTGTTTGTCCTGCCCTTTTAATCCTTGTCCCACTCATGACAACACCACAGTCTTGTAACACCCCAAGGCATGAGGGAGAAGGTGAGATAGCATGTCTGACAGAGCATAATTGTCTTCTTTTGCTCACCTCACACAAATCCAGGACCCACCAAGAATGGAATGCTCTCAATAAATGGACAGCTATAATAATCAAATGCTACAACACTTTCATTTAATGTTAATTTGAATCAATAAGTATCAAACTTCCAATTTTTTCTTCAAAAAGGTTTGAGTACCAAAAAATAAGCACATTTGAGTGCCTACTGTTTTCATAACATTGCTCTAGATACTGAGTATGTAAAGTCATATAAAACAAAGATTAGTAGAGAAGTTTAGTAGAGATTGCAGACAAGTCCATCAACATTTATAGAGTACAGTGTATTACAGCCAAGTGTAGTGACATGAGTAAGCACAGACTTCAATAGGAGCACCAAAAAGCATCTATTTCAGACTTGATCAAGAGTAGTCAAGGTCCCTATTTGCAGACGACATGATCCTATACCTTAAAGACCCAAAAAACTCTACTCAGAACCTTCTAGCAGGATATAAAATCAACATAGAAAAATCACTAGCATTTCTATACACTAACAATGAGCAAACGGAAAAAGAATGTATGAAAACAATTCCATTTACAATAGCCTCAAAAAAAAATCAAATACCTAGGTGTAAACCTAACAAAAGATGTGAAAGACCTCTACAAGGAAAACTACACTTCTGAAGAAAGAGATTGAGGAAGACTATAGAAAGTGGAGAGATCTCCCATGCTCATGGATTGGTAGAATCAACATAGTAAAAATGTCGATACTCCCAAAAGTAATCTACATGTTTAATTCAATTCCCATCAAAATTCCAATGACATTCATTAAAGAGATTGAAAAATCTACTGTGAAATTTATCTGGAAACACAAGAGGCCACGAATAGCCAAGGCAATACTCAGTCAAAAGAACAATGCAGGAGGTATCACAATACCTGACTTCAAACTATATTACAAAGCAATAACAATAAAAACAGCATGGTACTGGCACAGAAACAGACATGAAGACCAGTGGAACAGAATAGAGGACCCAGATATGAAGCCACACAACTATAAGCAACTTATCTTTGACAAAGGAGCTAAAAATATACGATGGAGAAATAGCCTCTTCAACAAAAACTGCTGGGAAAACTGGTTAGCAGTCTGCAAAAAACTGAAACTAGATCCATGTATATCACCCTATACCAAGATTAACTCAAAATGGATCAACGTTCTTAATATCAGACCACAAACTCTAAAGTTGATACAGGAAAGAGTAGGAAATACTCTGGAGTTAGTAGGTATAGGTAAGAACTTTCTCAATGAAACCCCAGCAGCACAGCAACTAAGAGATAGCATAGATAAATGGGACCTCATAAAACTAAAAAGCTTCTGTTCATCAAAAGAAATGGTCTCTAAACTGAAGAGAACACCCACAGAGTGGGAGAAAATATTTGCCAACTATACATCAGACAAAGGACTGATAACCAGAATATACAGGGAACTTAAAAAACTAAATTCTCCCAAAACTAATGAACCAATAAAGAAATGGGCACGTGAACTAAACAGAACTTTCTCAAAAGAAGAAATTCAAATGGCCAGAAAACACATGAAAAAATGCTCACCATCTCTAGCAATAAAGGAAATGCAAATTAAAACCACGCTAAGATTTCACCTCACCCCTGTTAGAATAGCCATCATCAGCAACACCACCAACAACAGGTGTTGGCGAGGATGTGGGGAAAAAGGAACCCTCTTACACTGTTGGTGGGAATGTAGACTAGTACAACCACTCTGGAAAAAAATTTGGAGGCTACTTAAAAAGCTGGACATCGATCTACCATTTGATCCAGCAATACCACTCTTGGGGATATACCCAAAAGACTGTTACTCCAGAGGCACCTGCACACCCATGTTTATTGCGGCACTATTCACAATAGCCAAGTTATGGAAACAGCCAAGATGCCCCACCACTGACGAATGGATTAAGAAAATGTGGTATCTATACACAATGGAATTTTATGCAGCCATGAAGAAGAATGAAATGTTATCATTCGCTGGTAAACGGATGGAATTGGAGAACATCATTCTGAGTGAGGTTAGCCTGGCCCAAAAGACCAAAAATCGTATGTTCTCCCTCATATGTGGACATTAGATCAAGGGCAAACACAACAAGGGGATTGGACTATGAGCACATGATAAAAGCGAGAGCACACAAGGAAGGGGTGAGGATAGGTAAGACACCTAAAAAACTAGCTAGCATTTGTTGCCCTTAACGCAGAGAAACTAAAGCAGATACCTTAAAGCAACTGAGGCCAATAGGAAAAGGGGAACAGGTACTAGAGAAAAGGTTAGATCAAAAAGAACTAACCTAGAAGGTAACACCCACGCACAGGAAATCAATGTGAGTCAATGCCCTGTATAGCTATCCTTATCTCAACCAGCAAAAACCCTTGTTCCTTCCTATTATTGCTTATACTGTCTCTACAACAAAATTAGAAATAAGGGCAAAATAGTTTCTGCTGGGTATTAAGGGGGGGGGAGAAGGAGGGGGCGGAGTGGGTGGTAAGGGGTGGGGGCAGGGGGGAGAAATGAACCAAGCCTTGTATGCACATATGAATAATAAAAGAAAAATGAAAAAAAAAGAGTAGTCAAGGAAAGTTTTTTAGAGGAGGTGCCACTTGACATAAGTTTGGGGGAAAAATGTAAAAGTTAAACAAAGCTGAGATGGTGATGACATTTGAGGAAATAGATACTGAAATGAGAGGAGAAGTGGAAACAGGAGGATCATAGTTTGAAGCTGGCATGGGAAAAAAAGGTCAGCAAGACCTATTTCAACAAACCAGCCAGGCATGGCTATGCCCACTTGTACACAAGCAGCTATGAGGCAAGCAGAAGTAGGAGAATTATGGTTTGGGAGGATTGCGGTCTAGAGGTGATCTGGGCAAAAAAGTGTGAAACCCTATCTGAAAAATAAGCAAAAAGGGTTAGGGTGTGGCTCAAGTGGTGGAGTGCTTACCTGGCCAGTGAGGAGAGAGAGGAGAGGAGGAGGGAGGGGAGAAAAAAAATAAAAGACAAGGACAGGAAAGATTGAGGAAATGTTAAAGATGAGGCAGGATATATAGGACTTGTTAGAATGTAGGTGGGGAGAGAATGAGAAAGAGTAATCTAGACCAACTCTGACATTTCTGGCTTGGAGAAGTAAATGGACAACAGTGCTCCTCACTCAGATGAACAGAAGAGGAAAAGCAGGTATGGGGTAGGAAGAAAATAAAAGCAGTTTGTTATAAATTTATTCTAAGCTGCTGATGGGACACCCAAGACATTTCCAACAAAAATTATTCTGGAGCTCAGTGAGTATAAAAGCACAGAAAAGAGGTCTTAACTTCAGTCATTCTCATATAGATGAAAGTTAAAGACATGAATTTAAAAGAGGCCATGCTGGGAGAGTGTATCAAATAACAAGAGAAAAGAGCCCAGGGTGGAGTCCTAGGAAATACCAATGCTTAAGATTTTAGCAGAAAAGAATCTTCTTTAAAAAAAAAAAAACCCTTGAAGGTACAGCCTTCAGAAGAATACAGAAAAAATAATGCCAATTGGCACAGAAAACAAAAGAAGAGTTTAAAGAAAAAAGAACTGCAACAGAGAATGAGAGGAAATATTTGCAAATCATCTAATGGTTTGACATGCAAAATATATTAAGAACTCTTAAAATTTAACAAAAAAAGGCAAATAACGCAATTTAGAAATAGGCAGAGGATTTGAGTAGATATTTCACCAAAGAAGATATAGAAGTGGTCAATAATCACAAGAAAAGATTCTCAATATTATTGGTCTTCCCCAATTCATTGGGGAAATGAAAATCAAATTAACAATTAGATACTACTTTACACCCAGTAGATTGGGTATAATCAAAAAGACACAATAACAAGTATTGCCAAAGATGTGGAAAAATTGGAACCCTTATTCACCACTGATGAAAATGTGAAATGGTTCAGCAACTGTGAAAAATAGTTTAGTGGTTTCTCAGTAAGTTAAGCATACAATTACAATATGACCCAGAATTCTACTCCCAGGTATATACCCCAGGAGAACTGAAAACAGGTATTTAGGGGGAATAGCTCAGGAGTACAGCAATTGCCTAACATGCTGGGTTTGATATGTAGCACCACACATACACCAAAAAACCCACAGAAAAACAGTATTTAAACAGAAAGCTTTATACCCATCATCAGAGCAGCATTATGCACAACAGCCTAAGGAAGGAAACAACCTAATGTCCATCAATAGAGGAATAGATAAATCAAATGTGGTATATACATATAATGGTATACTATTCAGTCACAAAAGCATGAAATATTGTGCTAAATGAAAGTGGCCAGACACCAAGGCCATATATTATATGATTCCATGTACATGAAAATATCCATAATAGGTAAGTCCACAGAGGCAGTAGATTAGTGGCTAAAAGATGATTAGTGTTGAGAGGGTAAGAGGAAGGTAGAATTGGGAAGTAACTGCTAATAGATATGGGGTTTCTTTTGGGGGTAATGAAAATATTCCTAAATTAAGCAGTGGTGACAACTGAATAACTCTAGGAATACACTAAAAATCAAAGAATTGTATACTTTCAAAGGATGAATTTTATATGTGGATTACATCTCAATTAAAACATTTTAAATAAAACATAATTTAAACTTTATATTCAATAAATATTAGCTGGGGAACATTAATCATCAAAATGACTTTATCACCAGAACACTTATTATGTCAAGTGACTTTCTCTGCTTATTATCAAAATTTTAAATGAAAGACAAAAATAAAAGATTGGACAATATCAAGTATAACAGAGGAATAAAATATGATTAGAACAAAGACATCTCACTGAATTTTGCAATATGGAGGTCAAGTAAAGATTCAGTGATAAAACATACAGAAACCAAACTACCAGAACATGAAGAATCAATGTGTAATTAAAATGCAAAGACAGCAGGTTTATTCCATAACTCCCCAATATTAAGAGAAATGGGAAATGGAGTAGTTTTAGAAAGATGTTGGGTCAAAGAAAGTTACAAACACACACATGACTGTGAGCAATATGGTAAAGGATTTAGACTGCTATGATAAAACGTTTAGCTACTCCCTGGAGAACATAAGCCAGTTGAATTTACCTCACTGATCTTTAGTTTTATTGTGGTAGGAAAAAGAGATCCTGATCCATTTGCCTTCTCTTGTGAGATATAGGCACCTAGATTTCCCATGTCACCAAGACTTTATTCAATAATGAAAAGAGACTATTCCCAAAGGAAACTGCAGTGCTATTAAGAAAAGGAAGTGGAAAATGGATAGCCAACAAATGGAAAACTAATCACAATTTCAAATTATACAGTGTTATGCTATCATAAGAACTGTCGTAAGATAAATATAGGCAAAATAAGTAAGGTCCATGGGCTCTAAGCTTTTCCCCAAACACACTCTCCACTCTATTCTCTCCAAATCTTTGCTCATGCTGTTCCATCTGCCGAGGATGTACACTCCCAATTTCAGTTTGTCTCTAATGTCAGGAACTTTTTTTTATCTTTCTATCTCCTACAATGCCAGGAACAGTGTCTTGCATGTCATAAATGCAGATTTGGTTCAGAAAAAACCACTAAGGACTAAATCATCAGAAAAGGCTTCACAAGAAAAGTGTGACATATAAACTTGCCCTAAGCATTAGAAGTACTCTATCATCAAAAACATTTTAACAGGCTGGGGGTATGGCTCAGAGTGCCTGTTTAGCAAGGATGAGACCCTGAGTTCAAACTCCAGTCCTACCTAAAATAAAAAAAAAAACTTAACATCATCATTTTGACAGGGGAAATGACATATGACAATGAAGGTAGGGATATACAGTAAAAAAAACCAATCCTAGAGGCTGGCATAGTGGCCTACACCTATAATCCTAGCTATACAGGAAGTGTACATGGAGAGGATTGTGGTTTGAGGCTAGACTGCGTAAAAAAGTGAGAGAGATCCCATCTCAACAAACAAGCTGGGCAAGTGGTTGCATATACTGCCATCCCAGGTATGTGAGAAACATATGTTAGAGGATTGTGGTCCAAAGCTGCCCCCAAGCAAAAACAGGAGACCCAATCTGGAAAAAAAAAATATATATATATATATATAAAAGGAAGGCCTGGGAGTATAGCACAAATGGCAGAGCACCTGCTTAGCAAGTATAAGGCTTTGAGTTCAATCTCCAGTACTGCCACAAAGAAAAGACAAGAGAAGAAAAGAAAAAAAAAGAAACGAAACCAATCTATATTTAACTAGGGGTTCTCATTAAAAACAGTACACAATCCTGGCAAACCAACACTGAGGCAGGTCTTGAAATTGGTGTTTCGAGTATATTTATTAGGCCAGTGATTCTCAGTGCAGGAGATAGGGAAATCTATGAAAAAGTAAAGCAACAGGGCTTCTATTTAGCTGCAGTGACAAAATTGCTAATGTTTGAAAAGAACTTACGCATCGCCAACTTCAATTTCCAACATTATGTACTCATGGAAACTGAAAGCAAAAAAGGTGTACTTAAGGTGACATAACTTAACTAGGGAGAATAACTAAACCTATCTCCTAACTCTTACTCTAATTCTGCTTCTACCACAATTAGACAACAATTAGAATAAAAGTTTTACATAAGACAAAAAGACAGATACGTCAATAAATAATCTAACAAATAATTGTATGGCTCTATACATTTCCCATATATTAGTCTTTGATCCTTAGAAAAACACTGTGAGGGCTGGGGATGTTGTTTAGTGGTAGAGCGCTTGTCTAGCATGCACAAGGCCCTGGGTTTGATCTCAAGGACTGAAAAAGAAAAAGAAGAGGAAAAAGAAAATCATTGTAACATGGCAGGCATGGTGGCATATATCTGTAATCCTAGCACATGGGAGGAGTATAAATTCAAGGCCAGCCAGAGCTATATGGTAAGATTCTGTCTCAAAAAATTGTGAAGGAGACATAGAAGGTATTATCTTTTCCATTTTACAAATAAGGATATTAAACAGTGCTAATTGGTTAACTGTAGGGCCAGAATTCATTTTATTACTTTTTCTACAACCTCCAGGACAATGAAAATCTCCAAAACAGACCAATACAAGCATGAGGCACTCTAGTGTAACAGGAGGGAACTAGACTTTGTAAATAAGTAGGTAAAGGCAACAACTAAGTATAAAATGTGTTGGTTGGAAATGTGTGAGGGTTGTTTATAAAATGCTAATACTATATGGTCTTACATTATTAACTATGAATGATATTTCCCAGTAATTATCTGTTGAAATTAATAATTTAGTTGCAGAAATTTTAGTCTACACACACATCATCTGTGGTTGGCAACTATACCTTTACTAGGTCATCGTCCTCAAGTCAGACTACATGCTTCATGAATTCTGCTGGAGATGAGGAAAACACTGAAATTGCTCTCAGTGTTTGCTGTCAAACAGAAAAATTACATAACTACACAGTTGTGATATTTAATGCTACATCTCTCAGTGGAAAGAATTCTAGTATTTCATACATAAATATGCAAACACAATTCAGCCTCTCCACACATACCCCTTCTCTCTTCATACAGATACACACACACACACACACACACACACACACAACCTTGACTTTTTCCCTAGGCCTTTGTTATTAAAACACTGACCCTTCTGTGTGATACAAGATGTAGAGTCCCAACCTTAAGGGCTTGCCCATACTGACACATATAAAATGAGATATTGTTCAGAATACAAAGTTCAGCAATTCAGGATATAATACATATATACATGTAACTGTCACAAGGAAACTCCCTGGGTAACTATCTTAAACAAACAAAAATGTCATTTTTTTTTCTTTTACAAAAATCAGAGAATAGGAGGGCAGAACAGGTCTGTCGGGGGGGTGGGGGGCTGGTACCAGTGGGAGAGGGGAGGAGGTGGTGAAAGAGTGTGAGTGGGTGGTGAATCTGGTACAAATACTGTGTACATATGTATGTAAACAGAAAAATGATACCTGTTGAAATTATTCCAGGAATGGGGGGTAGAGGGGGATAAAGGAGAATGGTGGAGGGGATAAATTCAGTATGATATATTTGATACATTGTAAAACTTTTGTAAATGCCACAATGTTCCCCCACTAACACAACAATAAAAAAATAAAGTTTACTTGGAAGAAAAAGTAAAAAAAAAAATACAGGGTTCAGGACTGTGATATATAATGGGTGTGAATGGAAGTCATTTAAAATGAAACTTGAGTACGGAGCCTCTCAAGACCTAGCAAATCAGTTCAAATCTGAAGGCCAAGAAATTGAGGTACCTTCAGTCTGCAGGGAGAATGAATTCCAAAGGCATTGTGCAGGCAAGGACTAGCAGCATTGAGGAAATCAAAAGTATAATAGCAGGTCAAGCTGGAAAATGAATACCTTCAATATAGAAGGCTTTTAAAGATTTGAAGGAGGAAAAGGAACTGAGGGAGAAAGCTCCAGGGTCCAATATGCTTTCTGTCAAGACTGACCTTAAGCAGAACTCTAAATGAAAAGAAACCCTAGCGAAAGACCCAATTAATAACTGCTTTAAGGTAGCATGGTATTGCCTCACAATCAATGTTTCAGAGTTCTTTATCATGGGGGGTGTCCTAATATCTTTAAATTTACCTCAGAAGCTGGGAGTGATGGTGCACACCCGTAATTCCAGCACTTAGGAGCTGATGCAAGAAGATTGTGAGTTCGAGGCCAGCCTGGGCTACATAGGAAGACCCTGTTTCAAAAAAACAGACTTATTTTGGTACTTAGTGAAAGAGTACTGACTAAATCTAGATGTCTCTGCCTTCAAAACCCTTCCCATCTAGTTAAGGAAACAGGATAACCTACAATGCAACACAGTGGTAAGTGAGAAATTTAGAGAAGTACTGAGATGGATAGACAGGCAAGGAAGAATTCACTCCAGAGGAAAGGTTTAAATTGAGCTGTGAAAACCCTGGAGGGCTCCAACGGAGGTTGGAGGGAAAGCCATTCGACTTTGGGGAGTATGTGAATAGTCAGAAGATGTCTCTCAGTACACCAGTCTGAATGAAGCAGGATTCAAAGAGTAACAAGAGTGAAAGAGCAGTTCAACAGTGATTGGAGAGGGATTTGGAATTCCAGTTTAAGAGATATGAACTTAGAGGTGGGGTGTGGCTCAAGTGGTAGAGCACCTGCCTAGCAAGTGCAAGTTCCTGAGTTCAACCCCCCAGTAACCCCAAAAACAGGAAGTGTGAACTTTATTCTATAAGCATTTGGGAGACGGCAAAGATTTCTGAGGATGGGATGACATGACAAAGTGGCACTTGAAAAATATAATCTTGCTGAGACGTGTATATGAAGTAGAGAACAAAGCAATTCTCAGGTCAATAACAATTGCAGGAGTGAGGTGAAGGAGCTGAGGAAGAATCACAGATTTTCTTGGTTGGGAAGGAACTTGAAGATTAAGCCAAACACCATCAGAGTTGTAGCAGTGGGACTAGAAAGAAAGGGAGTAATGCAAGAGGCATTATAAACAGTATTAAAAAAAATCAACATCATGAATCAACTTAGCAATTGATTGCTAGGTATGAGTAGCAAGGGAAAGTGAGAAGTAAAAAAAATGCATCCAAGATTTTATGCCTGAGTTATTGAGAGAATAAAGCCAAGGTTTAATTTTATAAATTTTGATGTGTGTAGTAGGAGAAAGGAAGAATGGAGATGAGTTCAGTTTAACTTACTGAATTTGAATGTCAGCTGGAAATCCAAGCAGAAACAAATGGTACCAAAAGGAGTTGTCTAATGTCAATAAGAACAAAGTAGATTTATATTTCTTGACTGACTATTGACCAAATCAATTTTGAGGAACAGAACCTCCACAAGTATTGTCTTATGCCTAATAGGGACTCAATGAGATTGAGGGAACACCTGAAATCTGCCAGTCTGTTCTTTCCCTCAGACCATCTTTGACAGGTGTTAAGATCCTTCCTTACATGAGAAACCCTTAGTTTCCCCATCGTAGACTACATGCCAAGAAGCATACAATGGTTCTAGGAACAGAGCTTTTCATTGCCCTGGTACACCATTGGTGTGGCAGGATGAAATAATAACGATTATAAACCACAAAATAAAATTCAAGAGTAATCTTTTGAAAATCAATTTCATTGTGGCTGTCTGGTTTCATCCCCTGCTATATACAACCACTCCAGTAAAAATTATGGTTCATCTCTGAAGTGCAGGCCCATTGACAGGTGGATGTACAGCCTATTATTTTAAAGTGGTTTCAACAGCCAGCAGCAGGGAAGTCCCTAGGAAGCCACAAAAGACATGGAACCACCTCTTTCCTTGACTATCCCAAGTAAGCAGCACTGGTATCTGACAGAGAAACTAACAACTGAAATTGAATTCCTCTCCCACCCACCAAAAAGACACATAGTTTGTGAATTGATTTTTCAAATGGTATTCCACAAAGATGTTCTATTAAGCATTCACTACCACCCAAGTTCATGGGTCACTAGTCATCAAAGGAAGTCCCAGTAACACAGGTAATAGAGACCCAATAACCTGTAACAGGGGGACTGAAGTTAGGCACTGGGAACTGAATCTTTTTTTTTTTCATTTTTCTTTTATTATTCATATGTGCATACAAGGCTTGGTTCATTTCTCCCCACCTGCCCCCACCCGCTCCCTTACCACCCACTCCGCCCCCTCCTTCTCCCCCCCTCCAATACCCAGCAGAAACTATTTTGCCCTTATTTCTAATTTTGTTGTAGAGAGAGTATAAGCAATAATAGGAAGGAACAAGGGTTTTTGCTGGTTGAGATAAGGATAGCTATACAGGGCATTGACTCACATTGATTTCCTGTGCGTGGGTGTTACCTTCTAGGTTAATTCTTTTTGATCTCACCTTTTCTCTAGTTCCTGGTCCCCTTTTCCCATTGGCCTCAGTTGCTTTTAAGGTATCTGCTTTAGTTTCTCTGCGTTAAGGGCAACAAATGCTAGCTAGTTTTTTAGGTGTCTTACCTATCCTCACCCCTTCCTTGTGTGCTCTTGCTTTTATCATGTGCTCATAGTCCATCTTAAATTGTTTATACTCTTGCTTTTACTTCTTCCTTTAGAACAATAGTTCCCAAGCAGAAACGAACATCAGCATCACTTGAGAAGCCTTTACTCCAAACTATATATGCCATGGTCCCATTCTGATGATGTATTTCTGGGTGTGGTCAGAAACATATTTATGTGTTGAAAAAGTTCTCCAGGCAAGACTAATCTGCACCCCTGGTTAAGACCACATTCATAGATGACCTATATGGCATATTTTAGCCCTACAATTATGAAAAATTCTAAGTAGGATCTGGGCCTAGTTAGGTATTTCTATCAGAAAGAATAAGAGTAAAAGAGAAAGACAGAGAGGGAAAGGGACAGAAAGGGAGAGGGAAAAGAAGAGAAGGAGAGAGATGATTCTGGGCCAAGATTCATTACTCCCCACTCTACTATAAGCAGCCACTGGGCCCTATCTTAGTCTGTTTTGTGTTGCCATAACAGAATGAGTAATTTATAAAGAAAATAAATTCTCTCTCACAGTTCTGACGTTTGGAAAGTACAAGAATATGGCGCCAGCATCTGGTGAGGACTTCTGTGCTGTATCATCCCATGGTGAAAGATAGAAAATCATGTGAGAATGTAAGACAGAAATGCAGTGGAAGCCAAACTTCTCCTTTAATCAGGAGTCTACTTCCCTGAACTCCTAATCCACTCTCATGATAGTGAAATTATTTCATTCATGAGGGTAGAGAGGCCTCATGGCTTAATCACTTCTTAAACATCCCACCTCTTAATACTGTTACAGTGGTCATTAAATTTCAACATGAGTTTTGGAAGAAATATTCAAACTATAGCAGGCTCCATGTGCATTCTAGGCTCTAAGTCATTCACAATTCCACAAATCACAGGTTCTCATTCTGAAGTGCACACCAGAATCATCAGTAGAACTTTTTCAAATTATACATGAATAATCTACCATCCCTGAAGCTTCTGATTGAGCCAATTTGGGGTTGGGGCCCTGGATACATATATTAGAGGGAGAACGTTCTGGAGGTAATTGGAATTAACAGTCTTGAAGATTCTCTTCCTATAAAGACAGGTATCACTCAGAAACAACCAACGCCTCTTACACGTTTATTCATAATCTTTATGCACCACTTTTTAAAAATAACAACTTTATTTAGATGTAATTCATTTGCCAAAGAATGTATGCATTTTAGGTGCACAAGTCAATGATGTTTAGAAACTGTACTGAACTGTGTAGCTTCATGATAGTTCTTGCATCATTTTCTTTAAAGTTCTATTGCTACCACCCTGGTGGTGGTAAATCAGCTTTGGAATATTCCCATACCCCCAAGTGCCCTCATGTCCACATTTAGTCACTCTTCATTCCTGTCACTCACCAAAGATATTCTCTAGTCTAATTTTTGTCTCTATATATTTGCCTTTTCCAGAAATTTCATAAAAATGAAACTATATATGGTGTAGCATGTATCTATACTTCATTCGTTTATATGACTGAAATATATTCCATTGTATTAGAATATTATACCATGTTTTACCTATTCATCAGACATTTGGATTGTTTCCACTTTTTGACTGTTAGGAATAATGCTGCTATGAACTTTCATGTGAACATATGCTTTCAATTCTTTCAGGTATATTCCTAGGAGTGAAATTGTTGGGTCATGTAGTAATTCTATGTTCACTTATTAAGGAACTGACAAACTGCTTCCAAAACAGTAGCACCATTTTACATCCCCACCAGCAATGTATTCCATTTCTGCTCATCTCCACATCATATTGTCTTTTGCATTATAGCCATTCTAGTGGGTGTGAAATAGTATCTCACTATGGTTTTTTAAATTTGTATTTCCATGGTGGATAATAATGTTGAGCATCCTTTTGTGTACTTTTTAACTATTTATATGTCTTCTGTGGTAAAATATCTGTTCATCTCCTTTGCCTATTTTTGGTTTAATTTGTTTGTGTTCTTACTATTGCATTCCAAGGGTCCTTTTAAATTCTGCATGCAAGTTATTTATCAGAGATGTGTTTTGTAAACATTTTTTACTAGTTTGTCACTTTTTTTTCATTTTTCAAAGTTTTTTTTTGAAAAACAAAAGTTTTTTCCAAAACAATTCATTTCTTTTTCAGACTATGTATTTGGTATCATAGCTAAGAAATCTTTGCCCAGTTCAAGGTCCTGAAGATTTTCTGTTCTCTTCTAAAAGTATTATTGCTTTGGTACTTACCTTTTGAGTTAACTTTGGGGTATAGCATCTTAAATTTTATTTTAACTGGTACATAAAAATTGTATACATTAATGAGAAACTGCATGTATCAGTCATGTATTTATTGTAAAATGTTCCAATCAGGTTAAACATATTTCCTCATTTATCATTTCTGTATAGTGAAAACTTACAAAATTCTTTTTTCCTAGCTTTTTGAAATATACAGTATATTATCTATAGCCACCCTACTGTGAAATAGCACCACAGAAGTTCTTTCTCCTATCAAACTAAAACTGATCAATCTTTCCCCATCTTCCCCTCTCCACACCTGCTACCTGGCCTTTGGTTACTACTAATCTACTCTCAACTCCTATGAGATTAACTTTTTTGAGTTCACATATGAGTGAGATCATACAGTACTTAGTCTTTCTATGTTGACTCCCTTCATTTAACATAATGATTCCAGTTCCATCCAAGTTCTGCAAATGACAGTATTTCATTCTTTTCTATGGATGAATAGTATTCCATTATGTATATGTACCACATTTGCTTTATCAGTGCATCAGTTGATAAGCAATTGTTTCCATTTCTTGACAGTTGTGTACAGTGCAGCAATAAACATGAGAGTGCAGATCTCTCTTTCACATACCAATTTCATTCCTTTTGGATATATACCTAATAGTGGATTGCTGTACTAACATTCTTGCCAACAGTGTGCAAGAGTTCTCTTTTCTCCACATCCTTGCCAGAACTTATCTTCTGTCTTTTTGATGTTAGCCATGCTTACTGGGGTGCAGTGATCTCTCACTGTGGTTTTGATTTGCATTTCCCTGATGATTAGTGATATTGAGAATTTTCTCTTATACCTGCCAGCCATTTGTATGTCTTTCTTTTGAGAAATGACTATTTAGAGATGGAACAAGTGTATAAGGCACTGTGGAGGAAAAATTACCTGACAATCAGAAGTCTAAATTCAATCCTGGTAATATAATTCTAACAATCTGAATCTGAACTGTTCCCCAAAGCTCATGTGTTCAAGGCCTTATTGCCAGATGATGGGCATTTGGGAAGTGATTGGATCATGAGGCCTCTGATGTAATCAATGATTAATCCACTGATGGATTCATAATTTAATGGAATTATTGGGAAGTGGTGGGGACTAGGAGGTGGGGCTAGCTGACAGAAGTAGGTCACTGGGGACATGCCTTTGAAGGTTGTCTTCCCCTTCAAACTCTCTCTCCTCTTCTCTCCTCTCCTTCCCTTTTCCTTTCCCTCTCTTTTTTCCTCCTCTTTATCTATACAGTCAGTGTAAAGAACACAGCCTATGGTAAGCACCAGGAGGCCTAGTGCCCATTTTTTTTAAGTTCACCTTTCCTTTCTTTCTTTTTTTTTTGGTGGTACTGGAGTTTGAACTCAGAGCCTCACACTTGCTAAGCAGGCATTCTACCAGCCTGAGTTCATCTTTTTAAATGTGATATCCAATTTTCTAAATACCATTTTTTGAACAGGGACTATTTTCCCCCAAAGAATTGTCTTGATACTTTTGTCAAAAATTAATTGGTTATAATGTAAGGATTTATTTCTGGACTCTCAATTCTGTTCCCTTACCTATCCTTATGCCAATACCACAATGTCTTGATAACTATAGATTTACAGAACCTGAGTTTTCTGTTCCCTGAATAGATCATGTTCTCGTTCATCTTCAAGCCTTTGCACATGCAATTCCTACTTTCTGAAACAGTCTTTCCCTCCTACCTACTTAATTTTGAGGTTTAAGTGCAGAAGATGTTGTCAAGAAAATGTTCCTGAATACAAAAGTTTGGATGACGTGTTCCTCCTAACTGCTACAAATCATCCTGATGTCTTATATTGTACTTGCCTATTTACTTAACTATAAGCTCTGAGGTTGCAGGAATCCCCTCTGATCACTCCACAAGTACTTCTCCACAGCTTTGTACAGTACATGATACACAGAAGATGATAAAGAAATATTTGTTGAAGCTGGGTGCCGGTGGCTCACGCCTATAATCCTAGCTACTAAGGAGGCAAAGATCAGGAGGATCGCAGTTTGAAGCCAGCCTGGGCAAATAATCTGCAAGACTCCATCTTGAAAAACCCTATCACAAAAAATTGGGCTGGTGGAGTGGCTCAAGGTGAAGGCCCTGAGTTCAAGCCCCAGCACTGAAAGAAAGAAAAAAGGGAGGGAGGGAGAGAGGGAGGAAAGAAAAGAAAAGAAGGAAGGAAGGAATATGGTGGCTCATGCCTGTAATCCTAGTTCCTCAGGAGGCAGAGATCAGGAGGATTGTGGTTTGAGGCCAACCGAGATAAAAAGTGAGACCCTATCTCAAAAATATTCAACACAAAAAAGGGCTAGCGGAGTGGCTGAAGTGGTAAAGTGCCTGTCTAGCAAGTATGAGACTCTTGAGTTCAAACCTAGTAAAACCAAAAAGAGAGAGAGAATATTTGTTGAAGAAATGATGAGATGATTCTGCTTCCAGTAAAGAAAGCATAAGTAATTTGGACTAAACTTCCCACCAAAACCATAAGAAAACTGGGATAAGATATAAATGATACATCATATAATCACTAAGAAGCAATGTTGCCAGGCATGGTGGTACTCACCATGAGTCCCAGCCACTCAGGAGTCTGAAGCAGGAGAGCTTGAACCTAGGAATTTGAGGCCAGCATGGAAAAAAAAAAAAAGCAACAGTCTTAGGGAGCCAAAATGTGGGATAAGAAGAAAACTCAGAGAGGATGTCTTTCCCCCATAAGGTCATAGAAGAGTCAGCTGAAGGCAGAGCTTTTGACACACTCATGAAACAAAAGCACAAAAATTGGAATTCACGACCCATCAAGGAAGGAGAACCTTAAAAAAATCCCCAAGTTTTTGGTTCCAAGTTTGAAGGGTAAATTAACTTGCTTCATTGCACTAAAAGCCAGTTTCAGATTGTCTCAGTCTCATATTGGTCGAAGGTGATATGGGATTGCTAGTACCTCGAACAACCTTCCAGAAACATAAATTCTGTCTGGATAAAGATAAAAACAACTGAGGTTTCAAACCATGTGTTCTATAATTTTTATATACAATGCCTGCCACTCAATCAAAACCAACCAGGCATATGAGGAAACAGGCAAAGTGATAGAAAATCAAGACATAGAATTGACAATAGAAACATACTCTCAAGGATAGAGATAATTGACTTATCATGTAATTATGTAGATTATCATGTAATTATGACTAATATGCTCACAAAAGAAAAGATCTGATCATGAATTTTGGCAATGAACTGAATGCTTTTTTAAAAAGAACCAAATGAAAAGTCAAGAAATAAAAACACATGTGGTAAGTGATACTGAAAACTCAATGGATGAGTTTAGCAGGTTAGACAAAGGTAAAGAATTAATGAATTAGGAGAAAATATACAGAAAGGAGAAAGAGCACAATATAGAGGAAAGGATGTAAGACCTAGAAGAAATACTGAGAAAGTATCGAAAAGAAGTTTGCTATGGTGTAAATGTTTGTGTCCCTCTAAAATGTGTATGTTAAAACCTAATTACCTCATGAGGCAGAGACCAGGAGGATTGTGGCTCGAGGCCAGCACAGGCAAAACCTTAGTGAGACTTCATCTCAACAAACAAGTTGTGCATGGTTGTATATAGCTGTAGTCCCAGTTACATGGGAGGCATAAGTAGAAGGATTAAGGACCAAAGTGATCCCCAGGCAAATAACCCAAAGACCTACCTGAAAAATAACTAAAGCAAAAAGAGGTAGGGAGTTGGCTCAAGTGGTAGAACACCTGCCTAGCAAATGGAAGGCCCTGCATTCAAATCCCAGTATCACCACAAAAAAAATCTAATTACCAATTTGATAGTATTCGAAAGTGAGGCCTTTAAGAGGTGATTGAATTCCAAGAACATAAAATAGATCCAAGGGAGCTCATTCATCCATCCCTTTCACCATGTGAGGATACAGCAAAAAGGTGTTAGTCTATGAATCCAGAAATGGGCCCTCATCACACACCAAATCTGCCAGTGCCTTGATCTTGGACTTCCCAGCCTCTAGAACTGTCAGCAATAATTTTTTATTATTGTTTATAAGCCACTAAGTTTATGGTGTTTTGTTAGAGCAGTCCAAACAGATGAAGACAAGGGGATATGGCTTGGTGATAGAAGTGCTTGTCTAATATGTGTGAGGCACTGGGTTCAAACCCCAACACCACACAAAAAAAGAAAGACTAGCTGAGATTTTTCAAAACTGGCATAAAACAATAAGCCACAGATTTAAATATTATGAACTCCAATGAAGAGAAATATAAAGTAAAGTACACATAAATACATCATGGCAAAAATGGCTAAACCACTAAAACAGAAAAATTAAACAGAGCAAGAGAAAAAAGGCAATTTCTCTCAAAGAAGCAAATAAAAAAATTCAGCTATTTTCCAGCAGATATAATGAAAACCAGCAGGCAATAACATTATCTTTGAAATTCTTTTTTTTAATTTAGCTTCCCATTCTTTTTTAATTATTTTATTGTTGTGCTAGGTAGGGGTACATTGTGGCATTTACAAAGGTTTTTACAATATGCCAAATATATCATACTTGAATTCACCCCCTCAACTGCTAACCTACAATTCTTTACCCAGTAAGTATCCTTCAAAAATGAAGGTGAGCTGGTGGAGTGGCTCAAGTGGTAAAAATGCCTGCCTAGCAAGCGTGAGGCCCTTGAGTTCAAACCCCAGTACTTCCCTCACCAAAAAAGATAATGAAAATAAAGGTGAAATGAAGACATACTTGCAATCAAGCAAAAGCTAAAAAAAATATCAATAGCAGGCACATAGTAAAGGACAAGTTAAAAGGCATTATTAAATCAGAAGGAAATTATCCCAGATGGAAACAAAAGGTAAACATAGTGACGATCTAAATGAATTTGACTATAAAACAACAATAATAATGTCTTATGCAGATTAAGTGGCTGTACCATTTAATGGTGTATTTCATTTAACATAATGTCTCTAGTTTCACCAATGTTGTCACAAATGGCAGGATCTTCTTTTTAAGGCTGCAGAGTATTGCATTGTATGTATATACCACATTTGTATATCCATTTGTCTGCTGATGGAGAGTGGTTGATTCTTTATCTTGGCTATTGTGAGTAATGCTACAACAAACATGGTAGTGCAGACATCTCTTCCACATACCAATTTCATCTCATTTGGATGAATACTCAGTAGTGAATTTGTTGGATCTTATGGTAGCTCTATTTTTAATTTTTTGCAGAATCTATATATTGTTTTCTATAAGAGCTATATGAATGTACATGCTCACCAACAGAATGTAAGGGTTCCCTTTTCTTCACATCTTTACCAACACTTGTTATGTTTCATTTCTTTGATAACAGCCATTCTAACAGGTGTAGGGTGATACCTCATTGGGGTTTTGATTTACATTTCCCTGATAATTAGTGATGTTTAGCATTTTTTCATAAGCTTGTTGCATACTCCTTTTGAGAAATGTTTATTCTGGTCCTTTGCCCATTTTTTTTTCTTTTGTGTTACTGGGGTTTGAACTCATCCTTGTGCTTGCTGGGTAGGTAGGTGTTCAATAACTTAAGCCAGGCCTCCAGCCCTTTTTGCTTTAGGTTATTTTTCAGATAGGGTCTCACACTTTCTGCCGAGGGCCAGACTTAGACAGAGATCCTCTTACCTGTACCTCCTGTGTAGCTGGGATTACAGGCACGAGCCACTGCATTTGGCCTTCTTTGCTTCTTGCTATTGAGGTGTTTGGGATCCTATACTTTGGATATTTATTCCTTATGTTATGGAAATGTATGGCTTGTAAATATGTTCTCCCACTGTCTTTTCACTCTATTGATTATTTCCTTTGCAAAAGCTTTTTAGTTTAATGAAATCTTATTTGCCTATTCTTGATTTTGTTGCTTGTGTTTTAGGGAAGTTATATTAAAAACATCATGGAACTTTCTCCCTATACTTTATTCTGGTAGTTTTACAGTTTGGAATCTTACATTAATCTATTTTGAGTTGACTTTTATGTGGTGTGAAATAATATAATTTCATTCTTTTGCATGTGGATCTCCAGTTTTCCTAGCACTGCTTATTGAAGAGACTGGTCTTTTCCCCATTGTGTGTTCCTGGTACCTTTGTCAAAAAAATCAATTAACCATAAATGTATGGATTTATCTCTGGGCTTTCTATCTTGTTCTATTGGTACATGTGTTTGTTTTTATGCCAGTACCATGCTGCTTGATTGCTATAGCTTTGCAGTATATTTTGAAGACAGATAGTGTATACCTCTAACATTGTTTTCTTTGCTTAAGATTGCTTTGGTTACGTGAGTTTTTTTTTTTTTGTGGTTCTATATCAATTTTAGAATTGTTTATTCTATTCTATTTCTGTAACAAGTGTCACTGAGTTTTTGATCGGAATTGCATCGAATTGGCAAACTTCTTTAGGTGGCATGGACATTTTATCAATATTAATTCGTCTAAACCATGAACATGGGAAATCTTTCCATTTATTGTGTCTTCCTCAATTTCTGTCATCAATGTTTTGTAGTTTTCAGTGCACAGGTCTTTGACCTCCTGCATTAAATTTACTCCTAAGTATTTTATTATTTTGGTAATTATTTTCTAAAAATCCTGTATCTATGAAGATTATCAAATATGAGATTTAACTTCCTCAAGATCAAAATAACATCAATTAAAGAAGAAATATTACCAATATTACATAAAATTTTACAGTCAAAAATAAAAGGATATTTATAAGGATAGCATAACCTTAATACCCAAACTTGATAAAAAAAATACTAATCTCATTCATAGATATGGATGCAACAATTCTGAATGAAATGTTAGCAAAATAAATCCAGTCATGTATAAACTGAATAATATATTAGAACTAAGTAAGGTTAATCCTAGGAGTATAAGATTGTCTTAATGCCACATAACAAAGGAGAAAATTCATATGAATATATGTATGGAAACCATGTGATATAATGATACAGCTGCTGATGAATAAAGCAAAACTCTTAGTAAACAAGGACTAGAACTTTTAAACTGATAAAAGTTATCTTTTACAACTAACAATAATTTTTTTTAAAACTAAGCACAAATACCTGAGTTCAAACCCCAGTCCCACTCAAAAAAAATTAGAAATACCTAGGACAAGCATCATACCTAACAGTGAACTGTTTAAAAAAAGGTTTTCCCTCTGAGATTGGAAAAACAGTAAGAATGTCTGGTATCACTACTTCCATTCAACATTAGTCTGAAGATTCAAGCCAGTATAAAGAGGTAAGAAAGAAATTTTAAAGTATACAGGTTAGAAAGGAAAAGAATAAAAATTTTTAAACATCATTTTCACAAACAGTTTGAGAGTACATGTGTAAAATACAGAAGAATACAGAGATAAATGAGTAGGATTAATATGTGACTTCAGCAATTTGTAATATATAAAAATGAAATAAATTTCTGAACATCAGCAAGAAGCAATTAAAAATTACATTAAAATTATGTAGCCCCATGCAGGACTTTTATTTAAAAAGTGCTTTTAAGATCAACCTAAGTTCAAACCTCAAATTTTTTTACTTTGTGTCAGTAGTTTTAACTCAGTACTTCAAGCTTACTAGGCAGGCACTATACCACTTGAGCCACTCCACCAGCAAAAAAAACACTGTGTTTCTTTTTTATTTTTATTTATTTATTTTTTTTGTGGCACTGGGGGTTGAACTCACAGCCTCACACTTGCTAGGCAGGCACTCTTACTGCTTGAGCCACTCTGCCAGCCCTTTCCTCAACACATGTTCAAGGAAGGTAGACAATAGTTCCAGAATTGCCCTACACAATTTCATAGTGAGCTCAAGCTATTCAAAGTCTCCCCAAAAGTTTTCCCAATTTGGGAGTAAGGGAAAAGAACTGATAATTCTACATTGGTTAGCCACTGAATTCAGGCTACCCTGGAAGGAGATTTCTTCTTGGGTGCAGTTTTCTTCAACCAAGGAAAATTCAAACAAGGACTCTCAACTAAACTCAATCCTCTAACAAAACTCTCAGTACTTGAGGGAATAAATCCTGCATCCCTAAAGTGGGATTTGGGTAATGGATCACAATATCCATCATGGATACCATGGCATCAAAAATATCAAATACTTTGGAATAAATCTAATGAAAGATTTATAAAACCTCTATACAAAAAATAGAAGTATTACCAAGAAAAATCAAAGAAGTATTTAAATAAATGGGAAAATATACCATGTTCATGGATTGGAAGAGTCAATGCAATCACAATAAAAATTCCAGGTTTCCTTTTCACTTTTTTTGTGGAACATGCCAAGCTGATTCTAAAATACACATGGAAATGCAAGAGGCCAAGAATATTCAAGATATTTTTAAAGACAGGGAACAAGGTGGAAGGACTTGCTTTCCCAAATATCAAGACCTTATTGTAAGGTATAGTGATTAAGACTGTGGTAGTAGTTTGTCTCTCAAGGGTTCACGTGCTGGATGCTTGTCCTCAATATGGCAGTGTTAAGGTGGTGGGACCTTTAAGAGGTGGGATCTAGTGAGAGGTAAGTAGGTCATTGAGGGTGCTGCTTTGGAAGAGATTAATGTTTTTTTTCACAGCATGAATTAGTTCTCACAAGAGTAGAATGTTATGAAACAAGGCCATCCCATGTAAAATTGCCCTATTCCACATGTGATCATTTCCCTTTCTCTATCATGTTGTGACCCAGCCACAGGGATCCTAACCAGTGCCAAGCAGATGCTGGCACTACGCTCTTGAATCTCCAAAACTGTGACATAAATAATCTCTTTTCCCTTTAAGAACCCAACCTCAGTTATTTTGCTATGGCAACAGAAAATGGACTAATTACAAATAGGCCAATGGAACAGAATAAACAATTCAGGAACAAGTTATACATATGCAGACAGTTGATATATGAAAGAAGTGACAATGCATGAAGCGGAATAAAAGTCCTTATAATAAATGGTACTGGTACTTATATGGAAAAAAAGTGGAGCCTGATCTCTACATCTCACCATACACAAAAATCAATTCCAGGTGGTGTACAGACATAAATGTGAATCGAAAAAAGATAAAGTTCCTAGAAGATAACATGGGAGACTATCTCATGACCTCAAGGTAGGAAAATATTTCTTAAATGGAACACAAAAAACATTAGCCATAATAAAATATTGCTGGGCGCCTGTGGCTCATGCTTGTAATCCTAGCTACTTGGTAGACAGAGATCAGGAAGACTGCAGTTTAAAGCCAATCCAGGCACATAGTTTGAGACACTGTATCTCGAAAATAGCCAACACAAAAAGGGCTGGTGGAATGGCTCAAGTGGTAGAGTGCCTGCCTAGAATGTGTGAGACCCTGAGTTCAAACCTCATATCGCCAATTTAAAAAAAAAAACCAAAATATAAAAAAAATTCACATTAAAATTAAATCATCAAAACCATAAAGAAAAGTAAGCCACAGATTTGGGGATGCCTTGCAACCTAAAAAAACATAAAAATAGTTCATAGACAGGGTACATAAAGACTTCTATAAGAAAAGAACAACTTCACAGAAAAATAGACAAAAAAAACTTGTTTAAGCACTTCAAAGAAAATATCCAAATGGACAATAAGCATATGAAAAAGCATAACCTCATTAGTCTTCTGAGCAATGCCAATTAAAGTCATCAGATAGGGCTGAGGATGTAGCTCAGTGGTAGAGAACTTACCTAGCATGAACAAGGCCCTGGATTCAATCCTCAGCACCACAAAAAAATAGTAATTATAAATTATGGAATATTACTACAAACCCACCCACCAGAATAGCTATGATTAAAAAGACTGACAATATCGAATATACATAAAGATGTGGAACATCTGGATAATATTTAAATTACCACTCAGAACAACTATCATTATCAGTAACATAAAATGATGTATTCCCCATGAATTAGTAACTCTAATCCTTGGTATATATCCAACAGAAATTCAAACACATGGAACCAAAAGTCATGTACAATAATATTCCTAACATTATTCATAATAAATCCACCTAGAAATTTCCACATATTTATTATCAGAGAATAAATTGATAAATTATGATATGTTCAAGCAAAAGAATATACACAAATACAAGTAAAAAACTATAGCTGCATGCAACATGAATGGGTATCTCAAGTACAGTGTTGATCAAAAAACACCAGACCCAAAAGAGTACATTTATATAAGGTTGAAAATTGATAAAACTATCTATGATGTTAGAAGTCAGGGTAGCCATTCATTTTGGAGAGTGAGGATGATAAAGTGGTAGGAATAGGGCACAATTAGAATTTGTGGGATGCTAGTAATTAATTTTTAGTAATTAATTATTTTTTGACCTGGGTGCTATTAACATGAGCATATTCACTTTCCAATATTTCATAACATTGTACAATCATGATGTATGTACTTTCTGTGCATTGTGGTATACTTCAATAAAAAAGTAAAGAAAAAGAAAAAAATGAAGAGAAGTGAGTTGCTAAATGCTGGTTATTTATAGAGGGGTCAGATAAAGACTGTCCTCTATGAGGGCCACTCTGCAGGAAAGCAAGAGGGTTCTCTTGGTACTGTTTTTGGGAATTAAATTACTTCAGAAGTTCTCTAGTATAAAGAGATCTTCTCTATAAGGTAGTTACAGATAAATTACAGATCATTTTTCACAAGATCTAAGAAAGAAACAGAAAGATGAGACCTAAAAGCAAATAAAACATCAAACGATATATTATAGAAAGCTTTTTGCACCATCTTAGAGGTAATGTGTGAAACTAGCAAATGGATCACACGGTTAGTACTCTTCTCAATTTCACTTTCTAATTATTTTAGAAACCAGTGAAACATTACCAGTGGAACTATTTACTCACCTAAGCATAACTGACAGTTCATAGGCTTAGCAAGACCTGAGAAAAGCAGGCCTGTTATATAAAGAGAAAATGTCTTCTTTGTTTTACATAAACATCTCCAAAGTCTCAAAATAATATTTAATTCAAATCAACAAGTATGTGAGAACCCTAACTAACTCTAATTTGTACTGTGTCACACACTGTGGAGAAAGACAACAAAGAAGGTAGATTTCTTGGGAGCTCTAATGTAAAACCACAAGATTTATTAAAAACAACTATAGCAATAATAATTAGAGAATGATCCCAAGACAAAATGTGGTGGGTGGATTACAGGAGTACAATTAGTGACAAAGAAAATGAGATGGGTATAACAAAACCAATTGATCAACAGTGTTTACTGATACAGCAAAAAGTCTGGATTTAAACCCATAGAAAAAATATTTTATCTCAATCCCACATACCTAAAATAATTTGTGTTTATTTATTATGCTCACCTTAAATCACCTTGAATGATATTTAGCTATTTTCTTCATCAACCAACCTTAACAAAAATAAGTAATGCCAAATCTGGGTACACTAATGTCTATCTAGTTATACCAAGAGATGTTTTGTAGAATGTTAAGGTTGACTTCTATGACATCACTTCAAATAATCAGGAACATACTCCAAATATCTCCAACAGTTCTGAGTAAATTCTTACTGCTTTACCCATAGTTTAGTCTATCACATAAGGCAATGAGTTGGATGAGATGCAACCTTTGTCTTCCTGCCAAAATAATTCTTCAAGCATTAAAAGATACCTAGACTTAACACTGTGTCAGATGCAGCAGATTTTGTATTTATTTAACTTAGATAATTAAATTACATCAACATATTAACCATATTCATCTCATGGTTTGGAAGACTTTGATCATCTCTCTCTTCACAGTTTTCTCTCCAGTCTGAAAAAACAAGTAGAAAATCCCTACATCCTTTTGATCAATTTAGTTGGAATTCTGGGGACTTTATTAAGCCGTTAGGTTTTTCCTGAAGAGCAGCCACCGAATTTTCTGATTATGGGGTGATATTCCACTTTTACATGGAAAAGACAAGGATTTTGTTTTGTTGTTAATATCTTCCTTTTTTGGCAGACCAGGTGTTTGAACTCAGGGCTTCATGCTTGCTAGACAAGTACTCTACCACTTAATCTACACCCAAGTCCTACTGTTGACACCTTCCTGAGAGTGGCTACTATGTTCTTGATCTTTGAGTAGCATAACCGTGATGGGACCAGCTTCTCTGTAGACTGATTCACAGTGATTTATTTTATTTTATTTTTATATTATTGTCAAATTCAGACATAATGTGTCTAACCCTTAAGATCATCTCTAACAGCCAGGCACTGGTGGCTCATGCCTGTAATCCTAGATACTCAGGATACAGACAGCTGGAGGATCAAGGTTCAAAGCCAACTGGGGCAAATAGTTTTCAAGACCCTATCTCAAAAAAAAAAACATCACAAAAAAGGGGCTGGTGGAGTGGCTCAAGGTATAGGACCTGAGTTCAAACCCCAGTACCGCAAAAAAAAAAAAAATCATCTCTAACAAGTATCCAGATACAGCAGCTACTTAGCTCCTCCAGTTCAAGGAGATAGTTACAATTCCAGGTGTGATGTATCATCAGCAACTATGTTCTCACTTAGAAGACTTTTCTAACATTTCCCTGATCTCACTACTTTGTATCCTTACTGCCCTAACTTCCTTCTGTATTCTAAGTTTGTTGATTGAGTTGTGACATATATACACCTACAGTGACTTCTAGATCCCCTCCTTGAGTCATAACTGAAAGTCCAGAGCCCATCATCTCATAAGCATGGATACAGAGGTTTACTTTTGCCTCACTGTCTGACCTTCCTCAATGTAGTGCCTCTGACTATTCTGCTCACTAGGTCTCATGAGATCTTCCTGAAGGTTTACTCTCATCAGCTTGCCTGCACCCCTTGCAGACAAACTGGTAAGAAACCTGAATGTGTTGCCCATGGAGGGTGCATATTTTTATCTTTCTTCCTCTCCGTCCAAAAGTTGCTGTAACAGCAGCTGTTTGTGTTAAAAAACTAAAATATAAAAATATGACCTACGTGGCCAAATCCCACAAGGCTGTTTACTTCCTTATTTATGAATCAGAATCTGTCAGCATAACTTAGAATTTTGACTGTCAGCAGATATTGCAATCAAATGTCCCTGCAAAGCCAGCAGAGGGTGCACCAGGGCACTAGAAATTTTACCCAAGATGTAGCAATATTAACTCGGCTCTAATAGCCAATCAACTTTTCTTTTATTTATTTATTGTATATTAAAACCAATGCCCTCAAGAGAAATCTAAGCCAGGCTGCAGCTGGTTCACGCCTATAATCCTAGCTACTCAGGAGGCAGAGATCAGGAGGATCATGGTTCAAAGCCAATCCTGCATAAATAGTTTGTGAGAGCCTATCAGAAAAAAACCCATCACAAAAAAAGGCTGTCAGAGTCAGCCTAGAAAGTATGAGGCCCTGAGTTCAAACTCCAGTGCTGAAAAAAAAATAGAAAAACTTTAGTTGACTTTGGGCTAAAACTCCTTCAGAGTATATTCCAATTCTCCTGAAAGTTCAGGATGAATAAGGAAATACATAATTAAACTTAGTCTGTTCAAAATGTAGTAGAGTAGAACAAGGTGACCTAGATCTGAGCCCTCTACTTTGTAAAATATCTACTATGGAGCTCCACCCTGTCTCCTGCCCCCTCCCCAAAAGCCTCTGTAGGTAGAATACTGTGGGGAATGGGAACTGAACTGGGAGTTAAGAGAGCAAGTCCATCCTAGTTTTAACTCTGGTTATGAGATCTTGGGCAAACCACTTCCCCCTCAGGGACTATGCATTCTCTAAGGGAATCAACAAAATGGCCTTACATGGCCCCTTACAACTCTAAATATCTGCGACTCAAAATTGATGTCAACAAATGTAATGAGCCAGTATCATTGCTTCTCCTACTCAAAAAGAGTAGAATAGAATAAAGGACAGAAGTATTTTAGTGCTAAGCAAAGGGCAAGCAACTAAATGCCATTTTAAACCTGTGAACGAACCATACCATCACAGAAGCCCTGAAGTACAGCTGTCCTGCTAATCTGCAGTCTATAAACATGGCTCTGTCCATTCTGAATATCAAAAGTCTTGGCCACCATTTGACTAAGGAAGTTGAATTCTCTCATCTTTTCACAGAATGTCACTGCACAGCTACTAGGTATTTCTTTTGGACATTGGGGCAGAATCCTGGTTAATTATCATTTATCTACAGTGTTAAAAGTTTCAAGTATGAGAAGCATGTCTGCTGATTGTCTCCTTTGATAAGTTGGAGTGTACTCACAAGACATTTTAAGGCTAGGTCAACTTTACAAAGCACACACTGCAAAACAGAAAAGTTGTCAGTACTGACATCATAATAGTATCATGAATGCGATGCCTCTACCCAGTGCACGAGTTTGGATAAGAAAGAAGTCAATGTAGCACAAATGAGGTTTAAAGAGTTGTGACCATGACTCTGAATGTGGTGTAAATACAGATGGCTTGAGTCTCACCTCAAGGAACTTCTATTGCACAACTTACCCTCTTCTCCAAGAGCTACAAATTCACTATTATCCTTTAACCACCTCTTGGATGGATCTTGGCTGCCTCTCCTAAATTTCACATATAACACAAAATATGGCAATCAAGACAATACTCACATTCGGTGCACTAAATTTACTTGAATAAAGAGCTAGAAAAAAAGGTAGAAAACAAACACCAGAGCGAATGGGTTGTTAACAAGGGTACAAACACCACAAAGATTGCAAATAAAATAAAGCTGCTCTTGGGAGTGATCACTCATCCCATTGGGAGATTCCTGCTTAAAGCCAGCAGTAATGAAAAAGGTTCACGCTCACCTTTCCCACTGCACCCCCATCAAAAAAAAAGTCAGAACCGGCATGCAAAGGGTGAGTTTTATTTCCATAGATTTTTGAAATTGCTGTTCAGAAGTTGTCTAGCAAGACGGCATATTTCTACCAGAATTCCTCCGGGGCGCTGATCCTCACTACAACGCCGAGGACAATCAGTGTCAAATTGCAGGTAAGTGTGAACAAGCCCACGTTGTGGTCAGCGCCCCAAGGACCCGGCTGAGAGTGTGGTTAGAAGTTGTTTCCACGGGCGTGGAGCACTTCTTCCAGCTGTTTACAGTCCAGCTCCAAAGGAGAGCCTGCGAGTGCTGGCATCGGCTCGGACACGAAAAAAACAAGCACCGCGGCGGAGGCAGAGAAAGTCCCGGGAGCACGAGGGCCACAGGCTGCTCGCCGTTAGTCGGCCAGGGGGGCAGCGCGGGCACCAATCGCCGGCCCAGGCGGGAGCGTAGCCAACTTTCCCAAAGCAGCCTGGAGCCGGGGGCGGCGGGCGCGGGCGAGGGTTTGCAAGTCCCTGGGACCTGAGAGCGTCTGGATGAGCCGGCCGGGGACAGAGGACAACCTGCCCCGGACAACTTCTCTCCTGCTCGCCCGACCCCGCCCTGGTCCTGCTCTCTCACTTGGCTCCAAGTGGCCGAGTCCCCCCGCCCCTGGAGGGAGGTGGAGGGCCCCCTCCGTACCTACAAGGGGAGGGGGCCGACGCCGCCCCGACAAGGTGACTCACCTGGTGCCGGTCCTGGGAGTCAGGGGGGAGTGTGGTTTCTCCTGGCTCCAACAGTTGCTGCCGAGGTGACTGCTGCCCGAGGTGGCGGGTGATGGGACCATCGCGGTCGAGGCCACCAGGGTTGCTCAGGGTGCCAGAGGTGCCAGGCGTGCCAGGGCCGCCAAGGCGGGACTCGGCTCCCCGTTCCCGCCGCAACTCGGACCGCAACTCTAGGTAGCAGCACAACGTCAGCAGGTGGAGGGCCAGCGAGAGGCCAAAGAAACCCAGGAAGAGCCGGCAGCTGTTCCCTTCGCCCGCCCGGGCAGGGGCCCCGCGACAGCCGCAGCCCTGGCTGCCCCGCTCCCGTGGCGCTGGCGCTGGCGCTGGCGCTGCCGCAGGCAGGGGTTCTTTGCGCTCTACCTCAGGGTAGCCCATGGCCTCTGGAGACACCCACTCTCTGAGGCCCGGGAGCCGCTGCGTCTGTCTCAGCCGTTCACGACCCCTGACAGGCGGCTACTGTCCTGCCATCGGCTGGGGGCTGCAGGGACCCGTTCCTGCGCGACGGTGGCTGGGCGGGACGGAACTGGGAGCAGCCGCATGTGCAGCTCCACTCCGAGGGGTGGGAAAGGGAGGAGGAGGGGCGGGAGAAAGGGGCGGCTCGGCCCGCCGAGGGAATGAGGGAGGAGGTCCCGGCCAACCCCGCCCCATCCCTCCTGAGGCCGCCGGGACGCCCAACCACCGGACCCGCCAAGCCTCGGCGCCCCGCCCCCTGCCGTTCCGCCCGGGCCTCCAGCCGCTGGGCGGGGCCTGGGGGCGTGAAGGTTCGCCTGTGCCTGGCAGCCCCACCCAGCTCGTCCCTCTTGTTCCGTTCCAGTTGGTGCCTGCCGCTGTCGTTTATCTTTGGACTCCGCCCCAATTTAACCCCTTAGCTCCAGTATGGGGGGAGGGAGAAAGGGGGAGGCTGAGAAGAATTTGGGAACCTTGGAAAGAAAGTAGAGCAAAGAAAAGGAGGCAGAAACTAGCATTAATAGAAATGTTTGCAATTAACTGCAGTCGCTAATAACACCATCCAGTACTTATCTGTTGCTTTCAATCTTCAAAGCGTTTAACAGACGTTAAACTAATTAAAACAGTTCTGGATTTGGAATGAAACCATGCCTGCTGTGTTTGCAATCCAATGGCTCGCCAGAAGAAAAGGAGACCTAGAAGCCTGGGAAGCCAAAGGGGCTGGGAATCAGGCAGCCTCACTCCTGGAGTGAGTCTGGGGACACAGTCCAAGTCATGGAGAAAGAGACTGGTGGAACTGATGCTTCCCCTTGAAGGGTAAGACAATCTCTTAGGATTTCTTGATATATTAATCCAATAAATATTTATTGATCCCTTTTACAATGCAGAAAGTGCTGTATGAGAGAATCCACAGAAGTTTCTCTTCTTTCAGTGCTTCAGGGGAGTTTGGAGTGGAGAACATGCGCCTTCAAGGAGCATTTGGGGAAACTGAGGGGCACAATGAGGTGGATTTTTATAAGGGTGGCCTCAGAATGACCAGACACTATTGGCATCTCTTATTTGCAGGCAACTGTTCTGGCCTCTCCACCCCTCCCATGCTTCCCCTGGAGTACTCCCTGGGGGAAGTTCAACAAGTCAGCCAAATGTTCCAGATGTACACTGCTGCAACTGCAGCATCTTCAACAACTGCACCAATCAGAAACAGGTTCAGAGCAAAAAAACAAAAAGTGGCAAATGTCAGAACAATAGACCCTGAAATGAAGGATGGAAAGGATTAGTTTAGTCAAGAGTCACAATTGACAAGTTACCAGTCTCTGATTTTAAAGAGCTAAGTGACTGTGCCAGAGCAAACATGCATGTTTGTTACCAACCAGGCACTCTCATTCCCCCATTACTGAGACATAAATAATTAGCAATTTGATTAACTTGAAGCAGGCATCTTAAATGCCACCAAGGAGACTCAGTGGTGCCCTAGAGCAATTCTGAGTGTAGGACTAAGACCTAGACCAGTGAGAGAAATAGAAAAGATGACAAAAGAAGAGAAACAAAACAAAACCAAAAGCATATGGTAAGGAGGTCAGTCCAGAGAGCACCGAGGTCATAAGCCTTGAATATATTAGACACAGACAACATTTCTTTCATACCCTTTGTGAATGGTCTCAGCGCTTCAAAAACATCTTTTTGTCCTCTCTTTAACCTTTACCCATGAAATAGAACGTTTGCAAAGAATATTATCATCATACAGATAAGAAAAAAAAAAAAAAGACTTGCAACAGCTGCTCTCAAGTCCTGCTTGTCCAGACCAGGAATTCTAGATGCTAGGAAAAGTGCCAGGCTGATTTACCTTAATTATCATAGCCCAGCATTATTGGAAAGAATGCTAGACCAGGAATCAGGAGATCTGACTCTGCCACTAGTTTGCTGGGTCACTTTGAGCAAGGCACTGTGATTTCTTTGGGGGTGAGGGGGTGCGTAGTTTCTCCAATAAAATGATGAGTTTATAAACTATAATAGCTATTACATAGTGCTTTATTTGTCTCATCACTGGATTCATTGCATACACAGTTTAAAGAGACTTCCTCCTTCTTCCTCTAAAATGAAAAAGAACAAATGACAACTATGCAGTGGTAGCGGTGCCAATGCTCAGGGGCCATACTCCTCTCAGTTTACCATGTTCTACCAAGATTTTAATAGATGGACTAAGACAGTGGGTTACACTATTGCCCCCCAGAAGCCTTGGGAGCTGCATTTAACCTAGGGCCTCACTTTGGTTCCCCAGAGAAAGAATATATGGCTTCATATGTAGTAGAAATGCCACAGCAGTACAGCCCAGTAAAGGATGTATGTGGTTATTATTTTTATGTGTGATGGTGTAGATGAAACCCAGGGCCTCACGCAAGCTAAGCAAGTGTTCCACTGAGCTATACCCTAGCCTGTGGTTTTTCTTTTAATTGTTAAAAGTATTGCTTCATTTTCTGTGTCCATAAGTGCCTATCCCTTACAGCACAGGTCTCAAAATGATAGCCTGAAGGCCACATCCAGCAAACAGATGTGTTGTGTTTGGTGCGGTATTCACTTAAACTTTGAATTAAAAAAAAAATCAGTTACCAGCATTTAGAAATCTGTAGATTCCACATTTTAAAAATGCGGATGCTTTTCCATAAAATCATCAGAAAACCTACCACCACTGGATTCACATTCCCATATGGCTACATCCAGAAAGAACTTCCTCCTTGAGATAAGCATGAAAAATCAAGTGCTACACGACCATCCCCACCTCTTTCCTCTGGTCTCCTCTTATCATTCATTTGCTTACCTGTCTGACCCCATGTAGGACTAGAGACAGGATATCAGCTCCTAGGAAGGCCTATAATCTGCCTCCCCAACATATCTTCCACCATCCTTCAAAGAAGCCATGCTAACTTCGCTGACATCTCACACCTCTGCACATTTGCACAAGCCAGTTTCTTTGCCAGGAATGCCCCCAAGTAAGAAAACTGATAAATCCTTCTCGAATCAACTCACACGTTCTCTTTGGTATGGTCCTGCAACTCACTCCAAACAGATTTTCCTTTATGCTTTCATTGCCCTGGAACATACCCCAATAATATCACTTCCTTATCACTTTGTATTTTGAATGTTTCACAATGTTTTCTCATCATTAAACTGAGCTTCTTGATGTTAAGAACTATAATTTTCCATTTTGGTATTCCCAGTGCCTATCATAGCACCTACCACACAGTAGGCACCAGAATTGTTTGTCAAATGAGTAGAGTTGGAAGTCGGTCACAGTAACCTAGACTACACAGAATTCCAAAAAAGTAACTGGGCCAACAGATGCCTGTCAGTACCACTTATGAAGCACTTCCTGGGTGCCAAAGTGAATGATACATTATGGAAAGATACAATTGAAATAAAACCAAATGACCTGGACTGGAGGCATGGTTCAAGCAATAGAGTGCCTTCCTAGCAAGTGCAAAGCCCTGAGTTCAAACCTCTGTACCTCCAAAATAATTGTGCTATTACTTTTTTATTTGTGCTATTGTAGGAGTTGCAGATAACTCAGAAAAGTAAATAACCCAGAAATTCAAATAAAATCAGTTTGTATACCTCATTGATCTTTCTTTCCATCAAGTTTTCCTTCCTACTTTTTTCTGGGTCTAATATTAAAATAATATGAGTTGACAACCCCTAAATAATAAACATTCAAGATACGTTGACAAGCTAGGTGTGGTGGTGTCCAATTGTAGTCCCAGCTACTTGGGAGGCTGAGACAGGGGGATCACTTGAGCCCAGCCTAAGCAAAATTGCAAGACCCTATCTCAAAAAGAACAAAACTGACAACTCCTGAACATCCACCAATTTAAGCATAATATGCTAAGGATCTGACAGGGACTGGTGTTAAATACCATTTAGGTATGCTTAATTCACAGAATAAATAACTGACATAGAGATCAAAGAGGTGACTCTGACTCACTTAGTGATAAGCAAAGAGTTGAGAGGAATAGAGACTTCTGGTCTTAGATCCTGGTTTGAATCTCAGCTTATTCATTAGCAGTTGCGTGATTTAAGACAAATGAGTTTTGCTTACCTTACCTCAGTTTTCTCATCTGTAAAATGGAGATGACAATATTTACTTTGTAATAAAGCTGTGCTTAATGGAATGTGTAACAGAGTGAAGCCTTTTACTCTACCCTCTTAGGGCTCTCAATAATTGAGTCTATGAAATAAACTGACAGCAGGCAAATTAACAGGAGAAAACGAATACAAAATTTATTATGCGCACAGAACAGAAGCATCACATGAAAGAAAAGTGAATACCAAAACCCCAGTAAGATCTAGAAACTTTTTCTACCCTCTTCATAAGGGAGGGGGAAGTAGGTAGCTAAGGGGAGAGGAAATGATTTTTAGGAAAGATGAATTGTGCGTGGTGCTGAGCTCCAGTCTCCTCTCCTGTGACAGGAATCTTAGTCTTCTTAGTTGATGAGATTCCCAGGGAGGGGATTCATGACAATTGAGTTCCTTTTGGAGGATCTGCCTTTCTGCAGAAAAGAGAAGTTTAGAGAAAGCCTCTCCCCTTCCCTCCCTGAATGCCCTTGGTTTGATGTCCAAAGTGGCATATTTGGGGATGGCATTTCCTGAACTCCTTCAGATGCTTTTTGTCAGAATATCTGACACATAATAAATATGCTGCAAATGTTAGTCCCTGATATGTAGTAGAGATCCATCCAACGGGGATGAGAGTGAAAACATACTCAAGAACATGGTGGAAATAAAGAAAAGCTACATATTTTGTCCTCATTAAATGTCTGTCCCCTTTTTTGCATTCTTAATATTTGAGATAGGACATATTTGTTCTCACTACTCTCTCTTGACTGGTTGACACATGTATCCAACTTCCTTCTCTCCATTTTCACTTGGATGTCTAATGGACATCTCACATTCAACATGGTCAAAACAAAAAATCTCCTCACTCTAAATGTGCCTGTCCTTTGGACTTTTGCATCTCAGCAAATGGCAGCTCCATCCTCCCATTGCTCAGACCAAAATCTTTGAGGTCATCCTTAAAAGAGATTTCTTTTTGTGTGTGTGGTACTAGGGTTTGAACTCAGGGCCTACACCTTGAACCACTCCACCAGCCATTTGTTTTGTTTTGTGATGGGTTTTTTTGAGATAGGATCTCATGAACTATTTGTGCAGGCTGGCTTTGAACCTGGATCCTCCTGATCTCTGCCTCCTGAGTAGCTAGGATTACAGGCGTGAACTACTGGCACCCAAATGAAAGAGATTTCTTGAACACCCCACATCCTATCCATTACTGAATAATGTCACTTGTGCCTTTACAGTATATCTCAGAACCTGACCAATTCTCACCACCTCCTGGTCCCCACCCTCGTAAGACCTCATGCCCTCTCACCTGGAAGATTGCTGGATTGCCATAGCTTTCTATGCTAGCTCACATTGCTTTTTTGTCTTTCCCATCCTACAGCTTATTCCCTACTCAGTGACCAGAGGCATTCAGTAAAAATGTTAAGTCAAAGCCTATCACTTTTCTCTTCAAATCCTCCCGTGGCTCTCCTTTTCTCTTGAAGTAGAGTTCTTACCTTGGTCTACAAGCCCCTACCTCATCTGATTGCTGACCACTTCCCTGGGTTTCTCTCCTACCATTCTCCTTGCTCACTCTACTCTGGACATGTTAGGTTTTTCACTGTTTCTTGAACCTGCAAAGCAGGCTATGCTCCTGCTTAAGGGCCTTTCCACCTGTACTGCCTCCTTCCTGGAATTCTAGTCTTCCAGATAGCCCTATGGCTTCTACCTTACTTCTTTACTTCTGACTTTCTTAGATATCACCTAATTTTAAAAAGTATTTCCTTGACCAATTTTTATCACTCTCCATCCCCTTGCTTTGCTATCTTTGCACCTATCACCACCTGGTGTATTGCACATTTATTTGTTTATTGCAAGACTCCTCTGTGGCTGCAACTAGAATAGCAGTTCTGCAAAAGCAGAGATTTTTGTCTGTTTTTGTTCCTGCTTTCTCTCCAAGACCAAGAACAGTGCCTACCACATAATAGACTTTCAATAAATGTTTGTTGATGCAGAATGAGGAAGGAGAAAGGACTGGTCAGATGCGTTATGGGACAGGAAAGGATTTTTTTTTTGATGGGACTAGTGTTTGAATTCAGGGCTTCACACTTGCTAGACAGGTGCTCTACCACTTCAGCCACTCCACCAGCCTTGACCTATGTTGTGTATTTTCGAGACAGCGTCTGGGGCTGGCTTTGAACTGCAATCCTCCCAATCTCTGCCTCCTGAGTACCTAGGATTACAGGCATGAGCCACCGGTGCCTGGCAGGAGAGGACTTTTATTTGAGCATACTAAAGCAAGAAGAGACAGCCCTCTCACTGTAAATGGCAATCCCACCCAGAGAAATACATGCACAGTCACACAGATAACTAGAGTAGGGGAGAAGGAAGGAAGGAAGGGAGAGAGGGAAGGAGATAGGGAGGGATGGAGGGAGAGAGGGAGGGAGGGAGGGAGGTTGTTTGAACATTTATCTCCTATGTGCTAGCCTTTTTCATTAACCTCTGTGCTCAGAGTGGTTAAATGACTGACCCAAATTCACACAGGGACTAAGTGATAGCATATGCATTTGAATCTGGGTCTGACTGGCTCAAAAATTCTCTCTATTCTCAAACTTACCTCCCAGTATTAACAGATAGGTGTCAAATGCTGCTTCATAGAGTTAGACATGCAGAGATTATAAGGTTCCTAGAGTGGCAGAACGATAATCCAGCTGGAAGTCACCATTTCTTCTCCCTCCTGCCTGACTGCTGCCGCCACCACCCTCATACCTCAACCTCAAGGCCACTCAGTAGCCCTTAATACTTGCCATTGACCACAGAACAGTAGCCTTACTCCTTAGCTTGACATCTGAGGTCCTCCAATCCACCCCAACTGCCTTTCCAGCTTCTGCAAATGGCTACCTGGGGCTCTCACTGCTCAGGAACCATTGTCTACATTCCTGCCTCTCCCTTTTGCTGACTTTACTCCCCTTCCCTTTCCATTTTCCTCTCTTCTTTGCCTCTTTCCTTTTTCCTCCTCCTTACCTGTTTGAAAGCAGTATATCCTCTTTTCTAAAATCTATTTTTATATTTTAATTAATTTTTATTTTAATTGTACATATGGATGGGGTATGGTGTGATAATTAACATATATATGCAATATGTAATTATAGCATCACAATAATTAGCATTTCTACCTCCAGAAGCATTCTCTAAGGCCTAGCTCAAGTTGGCCCTCCAGACACTGCCAGTCCAACGCTCTCCTCAGGGCACCCTGCCTGCACAGCTCACCTGGCGCTCATAGCATGCTGCTCATGATTGCTACTTCACCCCCACTCTGTGTGAGGGTCTCATTTCCCCAGCTTACCAACAGTTCTTCTTGAAGGATAGGACCCCGTCACAGGGCCTGCCTCAAGCCAGGGTTTACCAAATCTTTGTTAATGGATTAAAGACTGCACAGATGAATTTTAAGCATGGGTTTGAAGGCAGAAGGGGTCTGGGTTTGACAGAGAGAAGACAGCTGCTCTAGGTGGAAGGCTCAGAAAAGTAAAATGCTGAGCACATTTGTATAAGCAAGGCTGCCAGGGGTATTTAGAAACATTTTTTTTTAAACACACACTGACAAAGGGGGAAAAAACAGCAGATCTCTTACTTGCTCTAGGAAATGACTATAGTCATGACTGGCGTAGAGATGTTTGTAGAAACCCATGAAGCAATGATAAAGAGATAGAAATTCTTCTTGCTGTAAGGGAGCAAGATGGCACAATATGGAATATTCATTTTGCAATAAAGTCTTTGGCTACTCACGGGTGGCTGAGCATATGGGGAAGCTCTCACTTCATGAGAGGAATCTTTCATTCAAAAATAGAAAACCTTGTTGCTTGGCAGAATGTCATTTTCATCTGTGTCCCCTGCAATGCATGTCAGCCCCACCCTTTGGGCCACCAAGTAGCCTGGAAACACATAGTAGATATTACACAGAACCAATGTGCATGTTACATCAGGTCCACGGTAAGATCACAGATTCCATTTTGGTGGAGTAGAACTTGAAGACACTCTTTGGAAGTGTTTTCATGGGTTCTCAGTTTTCCAAACAGCTGTTGCAGTGGGTAGAGACCATTAGATCTCATACAATGGAAGGGGAGACTGAAGCTCAGAGAAGCAGAATAACTCACTGAAGGTCACACAGTGTATCTGACTCTTAGCCTGGAGTCCATTTTCTTACTAAAACTGTGGTATTTATTTATCATACTTATATTTGCCTATCTGATTTAGCCAAAGAGCTTATCTGCACAATCTGCATATCCTGGTCATCGGAAATAGGGGATATATCCTAAGCTGAGTCCTGGGGCACCAAGCTGGGAAATGATTTGGAGTTACAATAACTACCCCAAACTCACCTCAGATCTCCCCAGCTAGATTATAATCAGGGTATGAATGCTGTTGGTTTTGGGGGTTTTAAGCATCACAGTCACCCAATGTGGATATAGAATGTATATACATATATATATAATGAATGATATAATTAAGATGGATAAGAGAAGATGTGGGGGGAGTTATAAAATGTCAAATGTCATACAAATAGAAGCTATTAAGGTAGTAGCTAATTTTAATTAAGTACCTACTAGGTGCCAGGCACCATGGTAAGTGAAGTTACACGTTTATCTCATTTGATCTTCAGAAACAACTTTAAAGGTAAATCCCTCATTTTCCTATATGTTAAAAAAAAAGACAGGCCTAGAGAAAAGTGAGGTAATGTGTCGGACAACCCCCTGCTAGCAAATGGTTGTGCTATGATTCAACTCTAGATCTGTCCTGATTGAAAAGCTCACATTCTTTCCATCATGCCATGACAGTTTATTTTGCACTTCCAAAAACCCAAGGAATAAGGAATTTTTCATAACGTTTAAGATGGAATGATCTTCTATTCTAATGGGAAGATATGAGACTATAGCCAAGCCAAATTAGATCTTTAAAATCACAAAACTAAATATGAAAATTCTAGAAGTAGAAAATAGAGACCCAAGAGATTACATGAGATAGAGCCAAGAAGAAATAGTATGGCTGGGCGGGGGGAGGGTCTGCAAATTGCTATCATAAAAGAATAGTCCTGGTAGGGGCTGAGGGTGTACTTAAGTGGTAGAGTGCTTGCCATTTGCGCCCTGGGTTCTATCCCCAGCATCTTAGAGTAAAAACTTCCCAGAGGGCCTTATATTGATTCTTTCATTTGTCCATTTGTTACTTCATTTACGCATCCACATTTCAAAGAGTTTTTGAGCACTAGCTATAGGCACTCCCAGCTCACAGAATTTCTATGAACTGTGTGGTCTAATGGATGAATACCTAGGAGGACACAGACATACAACAGTCCTGGCCACCATCTTAACCCTTCTTTTCATGAAAGTTCAGCTAGGCAATTTAGGGATTTTGTTTTGCCTGTGGGAACTTATATCCAATTAACACTGAGAATACAGGTTTGTTGACTGCAATGTGCCTTACAGCAATGGCTACTGAAGAAGCTTCCACAAACTGACTCCTTTGCGAGGAGGCCGCAAGCTAAGCTGTACATAGCAACCGAAAACAGGATCCATAGAAGCAGGAGCTGAGATACTAAACCCATGCCTGAGGGGAAAAAGCTGCCCTTAGGAATGTGCCAAATTGCTTGGGAAAGGAGACTGGCTGCTGAGAGGGAAGGAGTTGGCAGCCCAGACAAGTTACATGACCTAAATGTCACTACTCCTTACCCGAACCTGGGCCCTTGGGCCCACAGGCCTTAACCCTGCAACGCCAGGTGTGACACTCCAAGTTTAGCAGAATTCGGCTTTGTTTAACTTCTAGAGTTCAAAAATTCACACCCATTTTCTTTTCTCATCTTCTGTAGCTGATTCAAGAGGTCAGAACTAGAAGACCCTTTGCAGACCAACCCAAGTATTTTTCAAAGGAAGAAACTGAAGCCCTGGAAGGCCAAGAATCTTGCCGTTTGTTAATGAGTGAGCTGGACTGGAACCAATTGCTCCTCCCTTACTTACCCCCAAAGGCACTAGCTTATATATCTGTACCTGACAATCTTAAAGCATTTTCAAAACATGTGAATTATTTTTGTTTTTCTTCTGCAAAGCCAAAAGCATGAAGCAGGAAATTGACTCCTAATCTCATTCCCTACCAAGTCCTAGCAGTTTTCCTGATTTGCAGTTTGTGTTGAAGTTTCCCTCCATTTTACCCAGTCTCATTTCTGTATTTGACCAGTTGAGTGGAAGTCCTCATTTTACCTCGACTCTCTCGGATCCTACCACCTAAAGGCTCTGTGCACTGACCATGATTCTCTGATCAGTAACATTTCTTCTCGAAGAAATAGCTGCCAAGCTGGCCCCTAAATGTACTCTTAATATTTTGAAATTTAAGGGGAAAATGAAAAGTTTCTAGTACAATTGGTTTCTTCATAAAATTGCAGTTTTGAAAAAGTCAAAGCTCAATGGCACAATACCACTTGACTTACGAGAAACCTTGACCTCCAAACAGGGTGATCAGAACTACCCTGGACAAGTCAAGGAGCTTCTTTCACAGATTTTGAGGGGGCCAAAAACTTACTGTCAAAGTAAATTGCTTCTTCCCAAAATGACTTTGGGAAAGCTGAAAATCAGAATTCTGAGAACTGGCTAGAGGAAGCATCAGTTGAAGTTCTAGCAAATATAGTTGTCATTTTGAATTCGTGTACTAGAAAAAACCAGTTAAGTTGAAAATATGGTGAATTGCACTAAATGCTTCCAGTTCAGACAAATGGGCCATAGGAAAGATCCATTTGGGCCTGCAAGCCCCTCCAGAAAGGCAAGCTAGTGTTAAAGGATACGTTTTTAAAGGTAAAATCGTGTCTGTCATGCAAATGTAAAAGAAACACGTGGAAAATTTTAACACATTGGTTAATGAGGAAACAAGATATTGCAACCAGTTCAAAGTAGAATTAAAAAAACATGCTCTTACTGGCAATTAGGAATTCAGAATGAATTTTCTAACAGATGCAAAACTGTTCAGTATCCACGGGGCACTGTACCAGACAGAATTCTTCCGCATGTCTATGGATAAGAGCACTTTGCCTTATTCTCAGTTTTCTATAACTAATAAATTTTTAAGTAGTTCAAAGCTAATGAAAGGTACAGATAACCCTAAAGAATGCACCCGTCAGAACATCCAGTAATCATTTTTGCCCATTCAGTCTTTCACAATTTTCCTTGACACTAGAAAGAACTGTTGCAATCCGACTTCTAGGTCAGCAAGCCCCATCACCCTTGGGGCCCAGGTTAGGAAGGCAGCCTAGGGATTGGCCTAAGAAAACGACTGGAAGTGTAATTTGACACTTAAAAGAGAATTAGCAATGCCCAAAACGGATTAAAGAAACCAAGGGTGGCTTTTCCAAAACCTCAGGAGCTAGGAAATCTGACAAGTGAAGAGATCCACCCATGAGACTGAAAGCAGCTGGTGATGGCCTGAGAAGTTCCGCGTAAAGGAAAACACATGTCTGCCTTTACTGCTCTATCTCCCAGAGCCCAGCCCAGGACATCTGGTTGAAATACAACACCTTGAGTCTTGCCTGGCAAGTACAAGTAAATACAATCCCCAGGAACAGGCTCACTGGGAAACTTCAGGAACACATTAGGTAGGATTGTGAAGAATTCTGCCATTTTTTGTAGCTCTTCACATATCGAGTAACTGATTTTCTATTAAGTGCCTGTACACCTTTCTGTTTTATGTATGCCTGAAAACCAGTAGAGGCCCAGAAATAATAATTTGAAAAACAGACACCGCTTTTTCACTGAAAGTTTTCTCCATTCTTTGGCAGTGCTGTATTCACTAGCTTCCCTTTTTTGCTCAGTTCTTCACTGACTAGCCTGGTCATACCTGGCATCCTGGCATTTCTTATGTAGTGGGGAACAGCAACTTATAGCAAAGGGTAACTAAGCCCTTTTGTTGTTGCTCACTTTCCTTCCTCTGTGTTCCAGCAACAGCCCAAACCATTAGGCAGCTGGAAAGGCATGAAATAGACAATTCGTACACACACACAAAATATACATAGTTTTGGGGGTTTTTCTTCTGGTACTAGGTTTTGAACTCGGTTTCACAATTGTTTTTTTTTTTTTAACGTTGTTTGTCCTTTTATTTATTTTTTATTGCTGTTTCTGGGAGTGGGTACATTGTAGCAGTCACAAAAGTTCTTACAATATATCAAAATATATCACACCATTCTCCTTCATCCCCCTGTCCTGCTGTAGCCACACCTCTAGCCCTTTTTGCCCTTTTTGCTCTGGTTATTTTGGAGATAGGGTCTCACTTTTTGCCCATGCTGACCAGGACCATGATCCTTCTATTTTAGGCTTCCCACCATAGCTAGGATGACAGGCATCTGTCACCCTGCCCAGCATTTTTCTGTTGAGATGAAATCTCGCAAACTTTTTCGGATGGGCTAGCCTAGAACCATGATCCTCTGGATCACAGCCTCCTGCATAGCCTGGGATGACAGGTGCATGGCTTACAGCCAGCTATTGGTTGAGCTGGAGTCTCATGAACTTTTTACCTGGGTTGGCCTTGAACCACGATCCTCCCAATCTCAGCCTTCCAAGAAGTTAGGATTATATGCGTGAGCCACCAGTGGCTGGCTTGTTTTTTTGTTGTTGTTGTTGTCATTTGTTTGTTTTGTTTTGTTTCATTTTGTTTTTTCAAGCACTGGACTAATCATTGGGAGCTACCAGTTCTAATTCCAGTTCAAAGATTTCTTCTTGATTCTTAAACGCAATTTAACACATTCGATCACGCTGATACTAAAGAACAACAATAAGACATAATTTTATACTTTCTAAAGTAGCAAAAAATATCAAGCCCATGTTGGTTTGACATGGAGGGACAGAATAGAAAGATATCCTCACACTGGTCCACTAGTGGGATAAATTTGGATAATTCTTTTGAAGGGTGATTTGGCAATGTGTAACAGAAGTCACCTAAAAATGTCCTTTCACATTAGCAATTCCACTTCTGGAAATTTGTCATTAATGTTAAATACACTTGATAATTCCATTAAACATAATCTCAAAAAACCCAGTAGTAGTCACATGTCCAACAAAATCAGAGTACTATGAATTAAGACACATAGATTGAATGGAATATTATATCGGCAATAAAATCATAATTCTGCTGGGTGTGTTGATGTGTGCCTGTAATTCTAGTACTCTGGAGACTGAGTGGGAAGACCTAAAATTCAAGGCCAACCTGGGATACATAGTGAGACTCTGTCTCTAAATAATCCCATAATTGTGAAGTTTGCAATAAATATAGAAAAGTCTATACACAATAATGTTGGAAACAAAAATAGAACACACAATTGTATGTACATATTCTTCATTGTAACTATAAAAACAGTATCCCCAGGTAAAGATTATAAAACAGATATATGAAAATAATTGTGTTCAGCAGTGGGATTACAGATAAAAATAGTACTCCTTTTTTTCCCCTTCTTTTCATGTAGTATAGTTGCTAAAATAAGTTAAAAAAATAAAGCAAATAAATGAGTGAAAGAAGTGCTGGCTTAACACCTAGGAGACTAATAGAATCTCTTCTTTCTCTGGGCTGACCTTCACATATACCAGCTCCTGCCATCTGCTTCTAATTGTGGTGGGGGGAAAGGGAGAAAAAAGGGGTGTTGCTAAAGGATTGATACCCAAGAAATGTGTGACAGCCAGAAGACTTATTGCTGCTGAGTACCTTGGCTGATTGTGCTGAAGAAGTTGAGCATTTCAAAGGACTAGGAGCCCCTCTGAGCCTTCATTTAAGTTTATTGAACAATAGAAAGCATTTGCTTTCAGCAACTGTGAAAATAAGTATTTATTTTCCAGAGGACAGAATGGTTACTTCTTATTTATTTAAATGTTTATTTAAATAGATGATATAAGAACAAAAAAGAACTTTAAAAATCATAATATCTATAATTCCATCACATGAACTTTCCCCTTTCTGAAGGTTAACTTCAGTGAATATCAATTCTTTTTATTTATTTGCAATTATATTGTACATATTTCGAATTCTGTTTCCTTTTAGCATTATATTAAAAGCATATTTTCATTTCTGTAGTCTCTGTAGCTACTTTGTTTATTTTCGTTTGTTTGTTTGGCAGTTCTGGTATTTGAACTCAGGGCTTTACACTTGCTAGGCAGGTGTTCTACTGTTTGAGCCATTCCCCTGGCCCCCATTTTTTCTAAACCTCCATTTCATTTTGATGGAAAGTAAAGAAGCTCTTTCGAGGAGTATTATCTAGCTGAACAAGGTAAAAGCCTTCCAACCCCTTTTTGAAAGCCTATACTTGGCTTTTCAGCAGTCTAGACAAGGATTGTCCATTAAAGGTGACTCTCCAAGAGAGACAGGAGGGCCAACATGCAGGTTTTGAAGAGTGCTGGCACTTGGAATAAAATTATTGCTGGGTTTTGCTCTATTCTGTCTCTGGCTAGGTAGGAGAAAATTCCTCTCATGGGACAGATCAGGAGGAAAACACTAAGCTTGCCTTCTTAGGCTGGACAGGCTTAGGAAGACCTAAATTCACATTCTAGCTCTAGTTCTAACTAGCTGGTGATAGGTACACCTCTCTCAATCTCAATCCCTCATCCACAAGTGAGGAATTGGACTAGATGAAGTTGAAGATCCTCTATAACTCTCATGCAGATTCTAGTTATCCATCGGTCTGCTCTGCAATCTTGGTGGTAATAACCAATCCAAATATTTATTATTCACTTCCCAAAGCCCCCACCTATTCACTTTTGTTTCCTTCACTTTCAGGAAATAATCTTGACTTCACCTTCTACTTGACTAAGATTCTCTCAAATCATCTTCATGTAGCATGCACTACCTCAGTTTCCTCTCTTATCCAGTCTCTTCTCCTCTTGTTTTTTTTTTTTTTTTTTGGCACTAGGGTTTGAACTCAAGACCTTATGCTTGCTAGGCAGGCACTTTTACCACTTGAGCCCCTCCACCAGCCCTTTTCTCCTCTTGTATGGCAGAGAAAGCTGTCTCACTCCCAGCTTTTCAACCCAACTTCTTCTGTAGAAACTGCTCCATTAAGTCAACATCTTCAATTTCTCCCTCTCTCTCCTGTCTGTTTCCTTCCTTTCCCTATACACAAACTCAGATATACTTCATGCTAAAAAATCCTACCTAGATTAAACCACAAGTTCAAGATTTTATCCTTCTCCTTCCCTTTGTGACTAAACAAAAAACTAGTCATCTACATTCAGGTATCTATTTCCTCTTCAAAGTAACCAACAACAAACTAATGGCACTTATTTCTTTAGATGACACTCTGTTAGATGATTCCTTTAGTCTTCTCTACTAACTACTTCTACTGTTTTTTTGTTTTGTTTTGTTTTGGTGGGACTGGTGTTTGAACTCAGGGCTTCATGCTTGCAAAGCAGGTGCTGTACAACCTGAACCACATCTTAGCCTGTTGGTTTTGCTGGGGACTCTTCTCCAACTTCCAAAGTGTATGCTATCCTGAAACACCGGGGAAGTAGGATGTAGAAGTACATGGTGAGGTAGTTTAAAGATGTATATGAAAAGCCTGGGAGGAAGAAGTATCTCAAAATGATAAAAATGGTTGACTTACATGGTTGGATTTCTGTAAGTTGATTTTTTTGTTCTATTTTCTGAATCTCCTAAAATAAGGTTCTATTACTTTCATAATTAAAAGCAGTTTTTTAGTGGAATACAATATATATGGGTGCAGCCAGGTGCAGTGTTTCCGCGCCTGCAATCCTAGCACTCAGGAGGCTGAGACGGAGATTGTGAATTCGGGGACAGTCTGGGCTACATAGCAAGGTCAAGGCCAGATTTTATCTCAGAAAAATCATGTGTGTGTGTGTGTGTCTGTGTGTGAGCCCAAAGTTGTCCCTTGGTCCTCTCTGTTCTCCCTTGCCTCTGGCTCTCTTGGTGATCTCATTTATTCCCAGGCAGTCAATCACACCTTCAATGACAATGACTTCCATACCTATCTCTTTAGTTTTTGTGGCTTTCCTGAATTCCCAGCCACCTGCTGGGAAGTACCATGTGGAGGTATTTGCTACTACTACCTCACATGCAACACCACCTCTTCTATCTATAAACTTAACATTGAATTCTATCTGTAACTTTAACATTGGCCATGTCTTCACTTACAACAGGCAAGTCCACTTCACCTGAGGCCAAATCATTAACTCTTAACCGGATAATGGGAGCAACCTTTTAATTGGCCTTGCCACCTTCTTCCTCACACAAATACATATGACCTTGAAATATGAAGCAGATGACGGTGTTGCCCCGCTTAAAACCAGGTCACTACATAAATCTCAACCTGAGCTGCGCCTCTGATCTCATCTCTTCTCCCTGATGATATCTCTGTTGGGACTGTCTTCTTTTTGTCCTGATGACCCTCCCAACCCCACCAGCTTCCCTCTGGCTGCAGGGCTATGGCATCTGCTGTTCTGTCTGTCTCAGCTGCTTTTTGGTATCTGGTGAGAACCCATTCGTCATAGATGAAGCCTTCTTGCTACATTTAAAGACAAGCAGAAGGGCAAGGAAGCTCTCTGGGACCCCCTTTTTTTTTATTTTTCTTTTATTATTCATATGTGCATACAAGGCTTGGTTCATTTCTCCCCCCTGCCCCCACCCCCTCCCTTACCACCCACTCCGCCCCCTCCCTCTTCCCCCCCAATACCCTGCAGAAACTATTTTGCCCTTATTTCTAATTTTGTTGTAGAGAGAGTATAAGCAATAATAGGAAGGAACAAGGGTTTTTGCTGGTTGAGATAAGGATAGCTATACAGGGCATTGACTCACATTGATTTCCTGTGCGTGGGTGTTACCTTCTAGGTTAATTCTTTTTGATCTAACCTTTTCTCTAGTACCTGTTCCCCTTTTCCTATTGGCCTCAGTTGCTTTAAGGTATCTGCTTTAGTTTCTCTGCGTTAAGGGCAACAAATGCTAGCTAGTTTTTTAGGTGTCTTACCTATCCTCACCCCTCCCTTGTGTGCTCTCGCTTTTATCATGTGCTCATAGTCCAATCCCCTTGTTGTGTTTGTCTGGGACCCCTTTTATAAAGGCACTAAATCCCATTTGTGAGGGCTCCACCCTCATGACCTAGTCACTTCTCAAAGGCCCTACTTCCTAATACCATTGCACTGGGGATTAGGATTCAATTTATGAATATTGGGAAGATGCAAACACTCAGGCCATAGCAGAGAATATAGCTTCTTCCTTTTTATCCTTCAGCTTTTAGCTTCAGTTCTTACCTCCAGATCACTATGCAAGGAGGTTTGTGTGTGGTGTTGTGTATTACAGTACCCTGTCCATTTCCTTAAGAGGGCTTCTCAAAATTTGTAATTCCCATTATCTGCTTTCCGGATTACTATGAATCTTCTTCACTGAACTGTAAGTTCTATGAGGGTAGAGACCATTTCCATATTGTTCACAGTCATTTAAAGGCCCCCAGTTAGTATATGTCAAATGATATTTTTTCTGAATTTTACCAAGTACATACAATCTCCCAGATACTTTTCTGTGAGTTATTTCATTTGGGGATGATTTTAGTAGAGATTTTAAGAATTAAACTTTAATTTTAAGCTAATTATGGATTCACAGGCAATATTAAAAATAACACAGAAAGCTCATTCATCCTTTACCCAGTTTCCCCCAAAGGTAACATCTTGCAAACTATCACAACTAGGACAGTGATAATAGAATGGACAATGTACCACATTTATTTGGATTTTTGTTTTAATCAGACACAGTTTGTGGGTGTATATTTACTTCTAGGTTATTTTATCACATTAGCAGATTCTACTGTCCACCACCATAGTTGAAATACAGAACAGTTCAATCACAACAAGGATGTCTTGTGTTGCCCCTTCCAAGCTGCACCCAGTATCTTCCCACAGCCCTTCTTTTGTTCTTTCAAGAGTGAAGTTAGCCAGGTTCAGAAAGCCAAAGGATGCATGTTTTCTCTCATATGTGGTGATGGACCCAATACAAATATAAGCAATATTATGAAAAACAGGTCATGCTAAGAGGAGGTCACATATGAGAGACGGAGGGTAAAAGAAGTTAAGAAGGTGAATATGGTTGATGCACTTCCTATACAAAAATGAATATAGAATTTTTAAACTTATTAAAATCACCCTAAGAAGGGAATTAAGGCAGAAAGGAGAAAAATAGAGGGGGAATGAAATAATCAGGTTATAATATATACATACATACATACATATATATGCTTACATACAAATATACATACATACATATATGTATATATACATATATATGTATGTATGGAGTATCACAATAGAACTCCTTGTATATAGTTATCTTAAGCAAAACAGGTCCTGCCTGGGGCTTGGTACCAGTGGAAGGGGGGAGGACATAAGGAAAGGGTGTAGGAGGTGAATATGGTGGAAATATTACGTACTCATGTATGAAACTGGAAAAATGAGCCCTGTTGAATCTATTCCAGGAATGGGGGGAGGGGGAATAAGGGAGAATGATGAAGGGGGTGAATTCAACTATGATATATTGTAAGAACTTTTGTTAATATCTCAATGTACTCCCAGTACAACAATAATCTCTAAAAAGGAAATAAGAAAAGAATGTTATATAAATAGAGTCAGACAGCAGATAATTCTGTGGAGTTAGCTTTTCAGTCAGCATAATTCCCTGGAGAGTTATCCAAGTTGTTGTATTAGCAGTTCCTTTTTATTGTGAAATAGTACTCTATAGTATGGACATACCATAGTTTGTTTAACCTCTTGCCTGTTTTAACCTATCTGCGTTGTGTCTAGTTTTTCACTGTAATGAACAAAGTGAACATTCATACGCAAGTTTTGTGAGAACATAAATTTTCATTTCTCTGAGATGGATGCCCAGACTACAATTTCTGAGTCATGCAGTAGTTGCATGTTAGTTTTATAAGAAACTCTTTTCCAGAGTGGTTGTGCCATTTCATATTCCCACCAGCAATATTTGAGTGACCCATTTTCTCCACACACTAGCCAACATTTGGTCTTGTCACCGTTTTCTTTTAGTCATTCAGATAGGTGTGTCATGCTATTTCTTTGTGCCCAGTAAACAGGGCAGTTTGCATTGACCTAATGGCTCATGGTGCTGAAACGCTTTCATCAGCTTATATCCACTTCTATATCTTCTTGGTTTCTTTGTGTCTTTTCCCCATTTTCTAATCAGATTGTCTTTTTTTAACTGCTGAGTTTTGAGAGCTCTTTACAAAATACTAGACACAACTCCTTTTCCAAAAACGTAGTTTTCGAGTATTTTCGCCCAGTGTGTAGCTTGTCTTTTCATCCTCTTTCACAGAGCAAAGGTTTATTTATTTTATTTATTTATTTGGTTTTGGTTTGTTTTGCAGTACTAGGGTTTGAACTCAGGGCTTTGTGCTTGTGAGGCAGGCACTCTACCTCTTGAGCCACACCTCCAGCTCTTTTTGTTCTGGTTATTTTGAAGATAGGGTCTCATTTTTTGCCCAGATGGGCCTGGACTTTGATTCTTCTATTTTAGGCTTCCCACCATCGCTAGCACACACCACCATGCCCAGCTTTTTTCTGTTGAGATGGAGTCTCACAAACTTTTTGCCCAGGCTGGCCTCAAATTACAATCCTCCTGATCTCAGCCTCCCAAGTAGCTAAGATTATAGACATGAGCCACCAGTGCCCATCTAGCTTGGTTTGTTTGTTTGTTGAGACAGGATCTCACTATGTAGCCCAGGCTGACCTCCAAGTCAAGATCCTCCTACTTCCTCCTCCTAGCAGGATTATAGATGTGTAACACCACACCTGGCTCCAGGAAAAGTCTAATTTAACACTTTTATTTTATAGATTGTTTTTGTTGTAAAATCTAAGAGTTCTTCCTGGCCCTACATCCCAAAGATTTTCTCTTAATTTTTTTCTAAGCTTTTTCTAGTTCTATGTGTTGCAGTTAAGTCTGTTGTGTAAGAGGTGAAGGTTAGATAGAAATTCATTTTCCTGCCTGCACATGTTCAGTTGCTCTAGCACCATTTTTTGAAAAATCTGTGCTTCCTTGGTTGAGCTGGTCTTACACCTTTGTCAAAAATCAGTTGGGCATATTTGTGTTAATCTCATTTGAAGTTCTCTGTTCTATTCCACTGATCTATGTGTTCATCCCCCTTCCAAACACTCTATGGCTTCTGTGGCTATATTTTAACCACATGTATTGGTTATATGTGTGTGTGTGTGTGTGTGTGTGTGTGCGTGCATATGCCCATATTATATAATATGGTTATGTACATATAACCAATATACATATTGATATTTGGGGAAGACTCTTTCCTCTCACTTTCTTCTTCTTTGTCAAGATTGTTGAGCTGGAGGCATGGCTCAAGCGGTAGAGTACCTACTTTGCAGGCATGAAGCTCTGAGTTCAAAACCCAGTGTCACCAAAAAAAGTTACTTAGCTACTCTAGATCCTGTGCATGTTCCATACACATTTTAGAATAAGCTTGCTTATGTATACAAAAAACATTTCTGGAATCATTTAATTTGACAGCTTTGTTGAGATACAATTGGTATACAATCAACTTGCATACTTAAACTATTTAACTATTTAAAGTATACTCTCATTCTTTCTGTCATCTACCCACTTTCTTCATGTCTTCTGAAGAACAGCAATTATAAATTTTTGTGGATTATGTTTTTAGTACCTTATCTAAGGAAGAATTTTCCAACCCAAGTTCACATAGGTTTTTAATGTTTTCTTCTAGATGTCTTCTATCAAGATCTATGCTTTTCTATCTAGGAGTATTACATTTGGGTCTATGATCCAGCTTGAATTAATTTTTGTAGATGCAAGGTATAGATTTAAATTTCCTTCTTTCCACACACATATCCACCTAATTGTTCTAGCATCATTTATTGAAAAGAACTATCCTTTCTCCACTGACCTCTTTTTCACCTCTGTCAAAAATCAGTTGTCAACATTATGTGAAAGTCTATTTCTGGATTTTCTATTCTGTTCCATTCAGTTATTCACCTATCTTTGCACCAGTACCATGCTGTCTGCATTACTGCAGTTTTAAAGGTAGTCTTTTAAAATTTTTTATTAGGATATATTCATTGTACAGGGGGAATTCACTGTGACAATTCAAAATAGGCTTATATTGTACATTCATTGCACATTTATTAGATCACCCCCACTGTCTCCCCCCTCAACCCCTCCCCGCCCCATTTAAAGTAGTTGCAAGAGGATTCTTTGTTCTATTTCATAAAAGTATATGAAGTCCATCAACCATATTCTCTCACCTTAATCTCCTTCATTCCCCCTCCCCCTCCTACAAGTATCCCCCCATACTGTACCTATTTTACATTCCTGTCTTTCCTTATTAATTTTTTTTGTGGCACTGGAGCTTAGACTCAGGGCCTTCACCTTGAGCAGAGAGCTGCCAGCCCTTTTTGTGATGGTTATTTTCGAGATAGTGTCTCATGAGCTATTTGCCTGGACTGGCTTTGAACGTTGATCCTCCTGATCTCTGCCTCCTGAGTAGCTAGGATTACAGGCCTGAGCTACCTGTGCCTAGATCTTTCCTTATTAATTTCTAAGTCAATGTTCAAAGGGGTTTCTCAATGTATCTCTGCTGTGAGTCTACTTTACTTTGGTCTTTATTAGGTAGTATTAGCTCTCTAACTGTTCTCCTTTCAACTTCTTTTAGCTACTCTATGTCTTTTGCATTTCCATATGAAGTTTAGATTCAACTTGTCAGTTTCTCCAGGATCCTGCAAGGATTTTGATTGAGATTGCATTTGCATTTATAGATCACTTTAGGGAGAATTGACACCTTAATAATGTTGAATCTTCTGGTTTTTTTTGGGGGGGGAGGTTGATACTGGGGTTTGAACTCAGGGCCTTGTGCTCGCTAGGCAGGTGCTCTACCACTTGATCCATGTCTCCAGCCCATGTTGAGTCTTCTGACCCATGAACATGACATGTCTCCCTCAATTTCCCCCAGCAATGTTCTATAGTTTTCACTATGGAGATTTTTTTCACATATTTTGTCAGATTTATTTCTAAGTATTTTGGATTAGTTATTAATTATTTCTAATATTTTCTTGCTATTATAAATTGTGTTGTTTAAAAATTTTCATTGTTCATTTTTCACTGCTAGGATATAAAAACACAATTCATTTTTAGGCAGGCACTGTACCGCTTGAGCCTCTCTCCAACCCCACAATTCATTTTTGTATATTGATCTTGAATCCTGCAATCTCGCCAAATAAACATAGTGATTTAAGGGGGTTCTCCTAAAAATTTCATCAGATTTTTTATATAGCTGATCATGTCTGTGAGTACAGACAGTTTAGTTCTTCCTTTCTAACCATGATGTTTTTTATTTGTCTTCTTTGATTGCACTGGCTAGAATGTCCAATACAATGTGGAGTAGAAAGGTGAAAGTGAACATTGGTTTTCTTGTTCCTGATATTTTATCAGTAAATATGAGTGGGTCAAATACCCTGCTTCAAGCAGATACGTCCTTTATTTGAGCAGACTTGGTTCGAACAGCAGCCAGGAAGGAGTTCACATGCTTTATTACCCATTGCAGCCATCAGCCAGTCAGTCAGCCCCTATGAGCAGCAGCTGCTCCACCAGCTTGCTCTTTGCAGGGGGTTTTATACCACTATTGACAAAAGTGGCACCTAGCCAAGTTTGTTACATCTACTGCACAGGTGAATCCGGCCATTAGTTTCACAACTAGTTGTCCTTGAGTGGTTGCTAAGTAACGGTGTACTTATCTCTAGAGTGCGCCTGCCTATAGGTGATTAGCTTAATAATCACTTCCATTACAGTATGCTATCAGCTGTAGGCTTTTTTGTACATGTTCTTCATCAGGTTCAGGAAGTTCCCTCTAGTCCTACATTACTGCTGAGAATTTGCAGCAGAAATGGATGTTGAGTTTCATCAAGTACCTTTTCTGCATTTGTTATGTTTTTATTTCTTACTTTGTGAACATTCTGAATTACATTGACTGATTTTCAAATATTAAACCAACTCTATATTTTTAGGGTAAGTCCTGCCTTATCATAAGGCATTATTATTATTATTATTATTATATTTTTATATAAAATTGAATTCAACAAGATAACAATTATTGAGTTCAATTTGCTGAAAATTTGTTCAGAAAATTTTTGAATGAAAGCACTCTTGGCCTCATAGAAAATATTTTGATATCAGGATAATGAGTGAGGAAGTATTTTCTTCTCTTCAATTTTCTGAAAGAGTTAAGATGGAATTGATGCTGTGTCTCAAATTTTTGGTAGAAATCATTAGTGAAGTCATCTGAGGCCTAGTATTTTCTTTGTGGAAAGTTTTTAAACCAAGAATTCTATTTCATTACTAGATGTAGGGCCATCCAGATTATTTAATTTTTCTTAAGTAAGATTTGGTAGCTTGTTTCTTTCAAAGAACTTAATGTAGGGCTGAGGGTTGTAGTTAGTGGGAGAGCGCTTGCCTAGCATGAATGAGGCCTGGGGTAGGGGTGGACAGGAGAAGTATATTATAGTAACCACAAAACAGCATTTCTAGGGGCTGGTGGAGGGGCTTAAGTGATAGAGTACCTACCTAGCAAGCATGAGACCCTAGGTTAAATACCCAGCACTGCAAAAAAAAAGCATTTCTAGGCATCTAGTTGTTATGATATTCCTTTATTGTTTAATATTGTGTGGAATTTATAGTGATGTCATCTTTCTCATTTTTGATATTAGTAATGTATACCTTCTCTCTGTTTTTTTGGTCAGTTTGGCTAGAAGCCAGTCAGAATCATTGAGTTGATTATTCTATTTTTCCTTATGGGTCTATCAGGTTTTTCTTCATATGTTGAAGCTCTTTTATTAAATGTGTAAATATTTAGGAATGTTATTTCTTCCTGATGAATTGAATCTTTTCTTATGAAATGACCTTCTTTATTCCTAATAATACACTTTGCTGTAAAATCTGCTTTGTTTGATGTTAATAGCCACTCAAGATTCCTTTTGACAAGTTACCATGGTGTGTTTTCTCTATCCTTTTGCTTTTAACCTATTTGTATTTTCGTATTTCAAGTGTATTTCTTGTAGGCAGCAAATATAGTGGATCTTGCTTTTTTTTTCCTATTTGACAATCTCTGCCTTTTCACTGGAGTGTGAGGTCATTTCCATTTAATGTAATTTTAGATATGCTAGATTTAAGCCTATCATGTTGCTAGTTGTTTTCTATTCATTCCATCTAATTTATCTGATTTCTATTCCCTTCTCCTCGTCTTCCGACTTCTTTAGGATGTTTTCAGTATTTATTATTCCATTTCATTTTTTTTTTACAGTATAGGTTATAACTCCTTGTTTTGCTGTGTTAATGGTTGCTGGTCCCTCAAACATTAGGATATAATGTAGAAGTTCTACAAACAACCTTCTTTCCATAAATACAACACCTTAGATGTAATGGAACAATTCCTTAGCAGATACAAATCATCAAAACTCACTCAAAAACAAACATAACATAAACAGTTCAATATTCATTAAGGAAATGCAATTTATAGTTAAAAAGCTTCAAGACCCAGATGGTTTCACTCACAAATAACACCAAACATTTAAGGAATAAATAATATCAATTGTACATAATATATTCCAAAAAAACAGAGGGAGGGGAAACTCCCCAACTCATTGGTTTAGGCCAGTGCTGTCTTAACACTAAAGCCAGGCAAGGATACTACATGGGAAGAAAACTACTGCCCAGTCTCCCTGAGGAACATGAAAGGAGACCAGTCGGCATGGTTGGATGTCTTCCCTAGCTACATTCAATTATGAAGGAGAGTGAGAGTAGTAGGCTCAATGAAGTGTCACTAAGGAATGTGTTAGAAAGGAGGTGATAGTTGAAAAATGGGATGTATAAAACTGAAAAAAAAAGCGAGAAATGGTGGTTTCTAGCACTGATAAGGTCAATGATATGACCATGTTGGGTTAGTGGCTCAGGGTGGACAAGATATTAGAAGAAAGGAAGTTAAAAAAAGCTGAAAGATAATCCATGTGGATACTGAAATAACCAAGAATTATGGCAGAAATATTATTAGTCAAAGTGACAGTAACCAGGTGACCTGGGGCCAGCAGTTGTTTGCCTTAAGGACAGATAGTAAGTGATGTCATTTGATGACACGAAAGAACGCTGATGGTGACTACTGAGGAGGGAAGAAGAATCTTCTCTGGAAGCAATAGTCAGGAGGACATCTCTCCTATCTCTAGGCTCTATGGTGCTAAAGACAAGGAAGAGAAGATAACACCATTTAGGAGGGTTTTAAGGAGGGTGAAGACCTTTGAAAAGAGTTTGGTTTCAGTTTACGCACAAAAATGAAAGGGATATACAGGGAAGCAGTTGTGTATATAGGCAAATTTGGTGATGACTGACTGGGAATTCCAGGGAGAATAGTGGAAGAATTTCAGAATTTGGGGAGATGGAGTCATGAAAAGGATATGGAGAGCTCAAAGATGAGCTCAAAGATGAGGGATGAATTAGGGGACTGGAGGTATGGCTTAAGTGGTAGAGTGCCAGTTTTGTAAGCATGGAGCCCTGAGTTCACACCCCAGTCCCGCCAAGAAACAAAAAAAGATGAGGGATCATTTAGGAGCCTCATGGCAACTTTGAGTGATTGATATAAAGAAATAAGAAATAAAGGCCATAATGAGATTATTCATCATCAGAAGCAGATTCAGGTGTGTGTGTACGTGTGTGTGTGCGTGTGCGTGTGTGTGTGTGTGTGTGTGTGTGAGAGAGAGAGAGACAGACAGAGACAGAGAGAGACAGAGAGAAAGAGACTTTACAAGGAATTGGCCTACACAACTATGAGATTGTGTGGTGAGGGCAGGCTAGAAATGTCCAAAATCCATACGGCAGGCAGTCAGGAAGGGAGGGTCACAGACAGTTAAAAACCTATGAACAAATGGGGACTGTTTGGAGGTGGGAACTAGTGGGAGGAGGGGGTGTAAAAGGAGGGTGAATATAATCGAAGTACTTTATACTTATGTATGAAAATAGAATATTGAAACTTGCTAAAAATTGTCTTTTAAAAGGGGGAGTGGAATAAGAAAGAGTAGTAGAAGGGATGAATTTGTTCAAAGTACATTCTATGCATGTATGGAAACATCACAATGAAATCCCTTTGTGCAATTAATATATGCTAATAAAAACTAAAACCTATAAACACAGGCTGAAATTGTTTTTAGGCAGTCAGGAATAAAAGAGGATAAGAGGGGTGGACTTCTCTGGACATAGGGACAATGCAGTGGTCCACTGATTAAATTTCTTCTGTTTTCCCTCACAGCTTCACTCTGGTCTCTCCAGGAGAAAAGTCCTTACTTAAATTCAACTGATTTGGTGCTTTTGTTACACCTGCAAAATATCTTCACTGCAACACCTATGTTTGACTTAAACAATTGGGGACTATAACCTAGCAAAGCTGGCACGCCCAAACAAACCATCTACATGCAGCGTGGTTACTGATGCAGTTAGGGTTGAATCTAGCACCCTGTTCCTTGTGTAGTCTTTATTCTCCTTTTCCTGCTTTCTTTTGGACTGAGTATGCTTTAGAATTCCATTTTACCTTTTATTGCTGGCATATTAGCTTAACATTTTCTTTTGTCATTTTAGTGGCTGTTTTAGAGTTTGTACTATACATCTTTAACTTAACACAGTTTACCTTTAAGCGGTCTTATACACCCTCACAAATAGTGCAAGAACTTCACTGTTTTTGTTTTGGTAGTGGTGGGGATGGAACCCAGGGCCTCACATATGCTACGTAGAACTTCAAAATTCTCATTTTCCTCACTTGACTTTTGAGTTATTCTCACAATTTTACTTTTAATTGTGCCATAAAACCCATGATACGTTGTTATTATTTTGTTTAAACATTCAGTTACAAGGACTGGTGTGGCTCAAGTGGTAGAATGCCTGCCTAGAAAGTGCGAGGCCCTGAGTTGAACCCCCAGTATAGCAAAAAAAAAAAATCCATTACAATTTACATAGAAGTAAATAACAAGAAAAGAATCCTATATATTTATCCATGTAGTTATCATTCCCAGTATCATTTATTACTTTAGGCTCATGCCATTCGATTCATTCCCTGTTTCCATTTGGTATCATTTTCCATTTTCCTGAAGGACTTCATTTCATATTTCTTATAGTGCAGGTCTGTTGGTGAAAAGCCTTCATTTCATCTTCATTTTTGAAAGATATATCCATTGGGCAAGGATTTCCTTTTTCTTTCAGCCTTTTAAAGGCATCTCCACTATCCTCTTGCTTGCATTTCTAGGACAAGAAATCTACTCTGGTTCTTTGTCTCTTTGGATGTACTGTGTCTTTTTTCCTCTGGCCATTGTAAACAGATTCCTGTTTAAGTTTTTTAAATAAACTGTTTAAGTTTATTTAATAAACTTAAATAGTGTTTATTTTTCCCTCAGGACGCTTTTAATATTTTCTCTTTATCAATGGTTTTGAGTAGTTCTCTATGTTGTGCCTTGGTTTGGCTTTCTTCGTGTTTCTTGTGGTTCTTTGAGTTTCTTGAATCTATAGATTTTTTTTTCAGCAAATTTTGAAATTTGGGGCCATTATTCCTTCAAGTATTTATCTGCTCCCTCCCCTTCTGAGACACCATTTTCATGTGTATTACATTGTTTGAAATTGTCCCATAGCTCACTGATGCTCTTTTCATTTTGACAATTCTCTTTTTCTCCATGCGTTTCATTTTGGATAGTTTCTATTGCTATGCTTTCATGTTTATTAACCGCTTCTTCTGCAAGGTCTCATTTGATATTAATGCCACTGAGCTTAGTCTTCATGTCACACAATATAGGTTCCACTTCCAGAAGTTCGATTAGGGTCTTTTGATATCTTTTATGTCACAAGTTACTTCTCTGAACAAGTGTAATAGAGTTACAATAAATGTTTTCATGTGTCCTCTGCTAATTGAAACATCTGTGTTGGTTCTAGGATGATTTCAATTGATCAATTATTTCTCTCATTGTGGGTTCTGTTTTCCTGCTTATTTGCATGCCTGGTAACCTTTCATTGAATGTCAGATATTGTAAATTTCAACCTTGTTTTGTGCTGGATATTTTTGTATTCCTATAAATCTTTGGGTTTGCTCTGGGATAGTTATGTTGCTTGGAAAATTTGACCCTTAGAGGTCTTGCTTTTTGATTTGTTACGTGAATTATGGAATAGTATTCAATCTAGAGATATTTCTCATCACTGAAGGAAGACCATCCTGAATCCTCTGCCCAATGCTTCATGAATTATGAGTTCTTCCATTCTGACTTGTGGGAACAGGCACTATTACAGGCCCCATGTGCAGGCTGCATTCCTTTGAATCCTTTTGGATGGCTTTGCTCCCAGCTTAGACTATTTTTCCTTGCATGTGTCTGCGGATCCGTGGTCTGCTGAATACTGGAACCTCTGTAGATCTCCAGGCATCTCTTTGCACAGCTCTCTCCTCTTCAGGACCGTGACCTATGAACGCTTGCCACTTTAGTGGCCCTGAATTCTCAGCTCCATCTTTGCAACTCAAGGAGTGTGCTGGGATCACAGTAATTGTGTTGTGACCTAAAAACTCTCACAACAGAGGACTGAGCAATCATGGGATTCAATTGTCTTCTGTTTCTCGGGGATCATTTTGTTGTTGTTGTTGTTACCTAATAGCTGTGTCTCAAAAACTCTTGTTTCATATATTTTGTCTGAACTTTTAGGTGGGATCATTCAAGTGGGAGGGTAAATTTGGTACCTTTACTCCATCTTGATTGGAAGTAGAAGTATTATTTAATTTTTTTCTATGAGCTTTATTGAGATATAATTTTTAATAAATTTTTATTATGATATATTCATTATACAGGGGGGTCATAGTGACAATTCTGATTAGACTTATATTGTACAGTAGTTACATTGCCTCATCATCTCCCCCTAAGCCCCCTTCCCACCCCACTTAAAGCAATTGCAAGAGGCTTCTTAGTTTTGTTTCATATAGGTATATGAAGTCCATCTACCATATACTGTCACCTTAATCTCCTTCCTTCCCCCTCCCCCTCCCACTAGTACCCCCCCACACTGTACCTATTTTACAGTCTTGTCTTTTGTTATTAATATTTAAGTTGATGTTCAAAGGGATGTCTCAACGTATGCCTGCTGTGGGTGTGCTTTACTTCCATTGCTCTCCCTTACCCTTTTACCCCCACCCCCATTTTTCAACAGCTTTTAATATATCCTTATATCCTCTACCTTCACATCTTATGTTATGCGATATTACTGATGCTCTATCGTTCTCATTCCCTGAGAGATATAATTTTCATACCATATAATTTATCCAAAAAAATGTAAAACTCTATAGTTTACTCAGAGTTGCCATTACCATAATTAGAATAGTCAGGGAGCAACTTCTCCCTGATTGAAAGGAACCCCTCACTGGAGAGGGGTTGCCCATGCAGGTATTGTGGCTACCATTTACTTTGTTTCCATTTAGCTTTGATCATCAGGCAATGAGCAAGCAAGCTAGAAGGAGTTTTGGGAGTCAGTTTCATACCACAGTCACAGGCATGCTGGGACCTTGACCAGGGAGAGGGGACAGAGTAGACTGGCAAGCAGCAATGGTGCCAGTCAGTGGTGCCCCAAAACAAATTCCATATCAATTAACAAATTTTTTCCAGTTTTCCACACTTCCTCCCTTCCCCAGCCCTAGGCAACTATTTTTTTGGGGTGGGGGGAAGCACTGGGGTTTGAACTCAGGGCCTCATGCTTGCTGGGCAGGTGCTCTTATTGCTTGAGCCACTCCACCAGCCCAGTAGGCAACTATTAATCTACTTTCTGTCTCTGGAGACATGAATATACTGGCCATTTCAGAGAAGTGGGCTCGTACAATATGTTGCCTTTTGTGATTGGCTTCTTTTACTTGGTATAATATTTTCAAGGTTCATCTGCATTATAGCATGTATCAAAACTTCATTATTCTTGAATTGCTGTATAATATTCTATTGCATGGACAGATCATATTATCCGTTTGATGGGCAATTGAATTACTTCTACTTTCTGGCCATCATCAACAATGTTGCTAGAAGTATTTAAGTGCAACGTTTTGTATGGCCAAACGCCTTCATTTCTCTTGGCTATGTGCCATTGAGTGGATTTGCTGGGTCACACGGTAACTGTATGTTGGTCTTTGAGACTATGCTATTTAACTTTAATCCTCTCAGGTCTGTGAGAAAGGTATTGTCATCACCATGCTACCGAGTTAGAGTTCATCTAGGTTAATCTGTATGAAGTCACACTATCAAGAAGTAATAGGATTCAAAACCACATTTTCTTGGGAATTACTCATTTTCTTCCACTGTTGTTGAGATGATAGCTTGGTACAATTGTTTTGAATAGCAGTCTCGCAGTATATGTTCAAAATGTTAAGTGTGCACACTTAGAGCCAGCAGTTTCACGTCTAGAAATTTGTCCAATACAAAAACTATCACTTCCACCAAAATATATGTACCAAGATATTTATTATAAATCCATTGTAATAAAAACACTTCAGACAAATAAATGGTCAGAAGTATGGGAGTTTACATCCATACAATGTAATAGTAAGCAGCTATTAGAAGAATGTGACAGGGCTGGTGGAGTGGCTCAAGTGGTAGACGCCTGGTTAGCAAGCACAAGGCCCTGAGTTCAAACCCCAGTACCACCAAAAAATTTAAAAATTCTCTTGGCATACTTTAAAAAAGAATGTGACATCTTCCTCATGCTATCAATGCATGCTAATTAAAAAGCAAAATAAAAAAAATTTTAAAGAAATAATGTGATAGACACTGAGAGGAAATGCTCAAAAATAGTAAGAAAAAAATCAAATAGAATAATATGTACAGTAGTGATCCCATTTTCAGGGAAATAACAAGAAAAAGATCCACACTTCCATACATGTACAGGAAATTACTGGAACATCAGAAAAAACTACTGATATGTGAGAAATGGGAATGGGAGCTGAGTACTTTTGTTTTTCATCTTCTTTGTGCTGCTTTAGCTTTTGGTCATGAGCCATTTTTATTTATTTTTTGGCAGTACCACTTGAGCCATTCTTTCAGCCCTTTTTTGCCTTGGTTATTTTTGAGATAGGGTCCAGGCTGGCCTGACCATGATCGTCGTATTTGTGCTTCCCTGCATAGCTAGAATGACACACATGCACCACCATGCCTAACCATTGGTTGAGATGGGGTATCGTGAATTTTGCCCTGGCTGGCCTCCCAAACTCTGCTTCCCAAGTAGCTAGGATTATAGGTGTGAGCCACTGTGCCCAGCTAAAAAGTTATTTTAAAATGCCAGGTATTCTGACTCCAAATCTAGTACTTTTCTTCATACATCATAACTATTTTGTAACTTTGTAACTTCCACTAAGGTCCATCATGCTTCCTTATATCTAATAAGCACCAAAAGTATTTAGAAAGATAAAAAACGTTCTTTTTAAGAAAAGGGTGCTTTGTGGTGCTAATTGGCACCACAAAGCAGATTATAAAAATGGTTGGGAAACTTGTCTCAGAAAAGAAACTTGTTCAATAGTAATAGAAAATTGATAAGAGAGGGATTAGAGTAAGTTAGAAGTGAGAAGTCTGGTTGCCAGAGCAACCTCTCCCTGATTGGAAGGAACCCCTCACTGGAGAGGGGTTGCCCATGCAGGCACTGTGGCTTCCATTTTCTTTGTTTCCATTTAGCTTTGATCATCAGGCAATGAACAAGCAAGCTAGAAGGAGTGTTGGGAGTCAGTTTCATACCACAGTCACAGGCATGCTGGGACCTTGACCAGGGAGAGGGGACAGAGTAGACTGGCAAGCAGCAATGGTGAGAAGGGAGCCTGTGGGGTACAGGGCCCAACCTGAAGAAGGGAGGTGGCCAAAAGTCCAAGACTCAGGGTCCAAAGGAGTAGGACTAATTCAAGTCTTTCTCTCTCTCTCTCTTGCTCTTTTTTTTTTTTTCGGTACTGGGGTTTGAATTCAGGGTCTATACCTTGAGCCACTCCACCAGCCGTTTTTGGTGATGGGTTTTTTTTTGAGATAGGGTCTTGTGAACTATTTTCTGGGGCTGGTTTCAAACTGTGATCCTCCTGATCTCTGCCTCCTGAGTACCTAGGATTACAGGTGTGAGCCACTGGTACCTGGCTAGGTTCTATGTGGCATAAATATGTGTTCTCTCTCTCCCTCTGTCTGTATCTCTCTCTCTCAGTACACTGGGGTTTGAACTCAGGGCTTCATGCTTGCTAGGCAGACACTCTACCTCTTGAGCCATGCCACCAACCCAGGCTAGTGCTTTTCTTAAACACAGCAGATCACAAACTTGGGGCAGCAGGTTAATTCTGAATGTCCACCAGCAGTTAGAAGAAATTCCTGATATGTATGCTTTCAGATTTGGCAGGAGTTAGGCGAGGTTGACCATGAAGGCTAAAGAGCTTCAGTTCCTACCAAGGGACAAGTCTCTGGCAGGCAGAGAAAGACAGCTGTGAAGTCTCTTTTAATCAGACCTCCTTAGAAAGGCCCCTCAGGACTCACCAAGTCACTCTCTGTTCCATTACTGTGTTTTAGTTTCTTCGCTGTCTGAAAATATCTGAGCTATTTGTCTATGGGCTTCGTGTCTGTGTCCCTGCATTAGAATACAAGCTGCACAAAAACAGAGGATTTGTCTCATTCATCGTTATACTTCTGTCACCTAGAACAAGTGCCTGACACGAAATAGGTGTTCAATAAATACTTATTGAGATCCAGTCTGGAGGAATCAGTCTAATGGAAAAAGCACTTCCTACCTTTTCTCAGAAGAGAAAGGAAAGCTCAAGTTTAATTTACACAGTGGTTAAACAATTTAATTTAGTGACGAGGGTACCAGTTCACTTTTGTATGTCAACTTTTTTATTTCACTGTATATTTCACTGTAGCCAGTACAGTGAAGATAGAAGTACACTGTAGATAGATAGATAGAGAGACAGACAGATAGATAGATAGATACACAGCCATAACTTACAACTTCCCTTATATATTGCCTGTGAGATAGACTAAAGCAGGGAAAGTCCAGGACATATAGAAAAAAAATACTACATCTTAGATTAACCATGCCCTGGCTCAGGGACCACCCTCACCTGGTCAGGACCTGCCATGCCCCTCCCCACTCATTGATTATTGAATGAGAATCTCCTGGTTTGCCCCTTCCTCTAGGTTATCATAGGTTTTTAAAGCACCCAAAGAGCAGAAATACGCTCTCTTGGCTTCTGACTTCCACCTGGGCCCCATCATTCTTCCCTTTGTATTTCTCTTCCCTAACTTTTAATAAACTCCCTTTACACCCACGTGTCCTGTCATGAACTCTTAATGGTGGGATATGAAGAATTTGGAAGTCTTCTGATCACAGACTGCACCAACACAATTAACACCTGTAGTAAACAAATATTTTCTATGTTAACAGTTTCTTATACTTCTAAAATTGCCCAAAGAGCATTTATGTGAATTTCTGACCATCTCTATCCATGTTCAAAGAAAGAGTAGCCTTTCTAGTCTATAGTCAAATCTCAGCGCCATCCTGAACATCAGACTTCCCAAGGAAGCTCTAAGGACCTCCAGCATCAGAATCACTTATCAAAAGTTCAAATTCCTGGGCCTCCCTTCTAGAACCACCAAATCATAATCTGAGGGACAACCCAGGAACCTCCATTTTGAACATGCTCTTCAGGTGATTATTGTCAAGAACTAGGAAGTCCTAAGTCTTGAGCCTACATGCAAGGTAACAAGCTGTCATGGTTTGTGGACACTGTGGAAGACATGAAATTCCTGAGTCCAAGATAGGAGTTATTACTATTTACTATATATTGTTATTCAAAGCAATAACAATAGCCAGTGTATTTACATGTGTGCCAGTTTCCTGTGGCCTAATTCTTACATGATGACACACAGAGAGCCAGGTGACACAAGCACATGCAGTGGTTTGTGTTACAGAAGAGGACCCCAAGCTTACTACATTGGGAGTAAGCCTTCCTGCTCTTATCCAGAAGGAAAGATTATCTTTATTGAGACAGGATCTCTGTCTTCCAAGGCTACCCGCTGTACAATAAAAAACCCTGAAAATATAGTCTGGAATGTAGGCAGCCTCTGCTCACTAATGTGCAGAAACCACGGAGAATTATTGCCCAACAATTTTGATATCAACTCAGGTTTGGAAATAATTGACCTAGGAAGACTTAGCCCTATCTATAGAGCCACGTTTATACATCTGATCCTGCTAGGTGCTAGCAAATACTCTACCTTTATCTGCTCCTCCAACCTTGACCCAGCCCTTTTCCTCTAGCCATGTTACCTACTGCACTGGAACTCAGAGGTACTAGGAAGAATCTGCTGGAAACAGCAGCGAACTACACAGAAGAGTAGAAACGGAGAGAAAATGGGCTCCAGCACTTATTCGTTAAGTGAACAGCTGTTTATTAAGGACCTACTGTGCCCTTGTACTGTTAGGCACTGGGGCTGTTAAGAGTCATTCATTCAATACATATTTGTGAAGTGGCAATTATGTGCTAGGTACAAGTTATAGTAAACATTTCTTGTTTTGTTTTGAGAGGGGATGGGGTGGGGGGTGTCTCACTGTATAGCCCAGGCTATCCTTGATGTCACAATCCTCCTGCTGGAATTATAAGCATGTACCACCATGCCTGGCCTTACAGTAAACTTTAAATAAATGAATATAGACCATTTCCTAAAGGAGGTTAATACAAGAGACTGCTATGTTAAAAAATTGTGCAAAGTTATGATAAATGCTATAAAGAAGGCATCTACAAAGTGCATGAGTGACAATGAGAGGAGACTAACCAATTCTGCCCAAGAGTATAAAGAAAGACAGGGCAGGGAGGCTTTACCACAGAGATTATTGACCTGAATATTTCACTTGATCTTAGCCAAAAGGCTTAGAAGTGATAGCACCAAGCCTTGAAGTGTACGTTAAAGTCTTCCAGGAAGTGTGAAGCCCTGAGTTCAAATCCTAATAGTGCAAAAAAAATGTCTTCCAGGTTGGCAGGGGATTCGATCATAGGGCAGAAAATGGACAAAAGTATAAAGATAGGGGACTAGAGTTGCATGGGTTGGAAAATTCAAGCCATCTGGTATGGGTGGAGTGTGCGATGGGAAGGCACATATGCAGAAGGTGAGATGGCTAAGGGGCAGACAGGGACAGGGGCTCCATCTTGCGGGGCCTTTTCTTCTGTGCTGAGAAAGCTGTGTGTATCCTTGAGGCAGTGGGTTCTTACTGAAGGGCAAACCAGGAATTACGAAATTAGATTTGGACGTTAGCAAAAACAAGCAGAAGAAAAATGATGAGTGAGAGTGTACCAAACAGGTTTGATGAGGGTACTGAGCGGGATCCAAAGAGAGAATGGCACGTGAAAAGTGACAGAGCTGTGGCAAGTAGCTTTATATGGCCAGAATGATGAGTGATAGCCACTGTGGTGGCACAGGCTGCAATCCCAGCACTCGGGAGGCTGATGCAGGTGGATCTCAAGTCCCAGGTCAACCTGGGCTTCATAGTGACATCAAAACAACACAACACAAACAGATCTAAAGCGGGTCTGGGAACACAGCTCAGTAGTAGAACACATGCTCAGTATGCATGAGGCCCCACGTTTAATCTCCAGCACCAAAAAAGGTGGGGGGGGTGATAAAAACCACACAGGTCTTTTTTCATTTTGACAGTACTGAGGTTTGAACTTAGGGCTTCACTTTTGCTCCGCAAGCGCTCTGACACTTGAGCCACACCTCCAGCCCACACACAGGTCTTTAGGATAGCAGATGACGAAGGACACTGCAGGGAGGCAATGTCATGGTGTGGTTTAGCAGCATAGATTTTGGAGCCACACTACTGGGATTTGAGTCCCATCTCCTCCACGTAGTAGCTGTATGGCCTGGGCAAAATTAGAGACCTCCCTTGCCTAAGCTTCCTCACATGCTAAATGAGGATGATTACAACAACCACCTCAAAGGTTTGTTTTGAGAATTAGATCATTCAGTGTATTAAAATCAATTCAAATGTTCCTGGAATTTAGTCACTACCATGTAAATGTTAGCAGCTCTTGCTATTTTAAACCATGAAGAAGTTTGAAGTTAAGGGGTTTTTTGGTAATTGGGTGATTTCTGATGGCCTTTGGAAAGAGAGTGAATACAGAAAGTGGTGTTTTAGGAAAACAAACCCAGTTTCCCAAGTGTCAAAGTGTTAGTTTACAAAAATTGGCAGTATAGGCAGGATGGTGTGCCTGAGGCAAAAGCTAGAGGCATGGAGCCCTGTTAGAAGAACGCTGGAGAATTTCAGCATTCTAAACACAATGCCAGCAAGACAAAGAAGAGGAGTGTGTGATAAAGAATTTGGAGGCAAAATTCAGGGGAGTGAAGGAGAGGAGGGTTTATATATGGCTGGAGTCCGTGGGTTGGTTGTATGTTTGGGTTTGCCATGCCAACTTTTCCTAATTTATGCCTTCCCTTCCTGGTCCTGGAGGCAGTAACTGCCCAACTCTGCTGTTTCTTTGCCTTCCTAAAAGAGTTGTCCTGCTCCATTTTCCAGCCCTTCCGCACCAAAGAGGAATTAAGAAGACACCCTCAAAGATTTCCTGGGAAGGTTGATAGAGTAAGGCTAACCCACAGAATCTTATCCAATCTCCTATTGTCACTGCTAGGATAGCTTGGATATTTTTGTTTTGAGACAGAGTCTTGTTATGTAGCCAGGTTGGCCTCAAACGTGCAATCCTCCTCCCTCAGCCCTCCCCACCAAGTGATGGGATTATAAGCATGTGCCACCTTGCCCTACCCTATAGTTTGGATCTTAAGTGTCCCTCAAAGACCCATGTGTTAAAGACTTGGTCCCCAGAGTGGTGCTATGGGAAATGGTGGAACCTTCAAGAAGTGGGACCAAAATAAATTTTTTAAGAGACTGGGGGTATAGGTCAGTGGTAGAGCACATGCCTAACATGTATGAGGTCCTTGCTTCCATCATTAGAAAAAGAGATGGGGCCTAATGGGAGGGTTCTTTTGGTGGGTTGAGGTTTGAACTCAGAGCTTTGTGCTTGCAAACAGGTGCTCTACCACTTGAGCCACACCTCCAGTCCATTTTGCTTTGGTTTTTTTGGAGATGGGGGTCTGGAGAACTATTTGCCTTGGCTAGCCTTGAACCCCAATCCTCCTGATCTCAGCCTCCCAAGAAGCTAGGTGTGAGTCACCAGTGCCAGCTCTAAGGCAAGGTCTTTAGGTCATTGGGGGTGTGCCTTTGAAAGGGATTATGGAACCTCTCTCTGCTCATCATGAGGTGAATGGTTTTGCTCAGCTGCATGCTCCCACTATGATGTGCTGCCTCACTACAGGCCCAAAAATAACAGGGCCAAACTTTCATAGACTAGAACCTCCAAAACTGTGAGCCAAAATCAACCTTTTTCTCTTTATAAGTTGATAATCTCAGGTATTTGTTATAGTGATGGAAAACTGGCTAATACAACTGCCAAATAAAAAGACAGTAGGGGCGAACAAATGAGGAAAGGAGTCAACCTTCAAGTGTAAATTTCCCAAAGCTAGCAGCCAAGGAGGGAAATTGAAGGCCCTAATTTCCCTTATCTCAGTTCCCACCCCAGAAGCAGCACTTAAGAAAAATGAGAAGTCAACAAAATCCTAGAAGTGATCAATCACTAAAACCCACTGATTTGGAGAGCAGCCAATAGGAGTGTAGGATACGGGTTAGTGGGGAGAAACACAGAATTTGGGAAAAAGACCAGAAAATACCCTCGAGAAGAGAAGGATGACCAATGTATGCTAAGGTGGGGAGGGCTACTGGGGCTTCCATTTTCTGGAGTTTTCTTACTTCCCTGCTTCTGAGCCAAGGCTTTGAAAGGTGGAAATGAGCTGTGTATGGACTTTTTTTTTTTTTCATTTTTCTTTTATTATTCATATGTGCATACAAGGCTTGGTTCATTTCTCCCCCCTGCCCCCACCTCCTCCCTTACCACCCACTCCACCCCCTCCTGCTCCCCCCTCAATACCCAGCAGAAACTATTTTGCCCTTATCTCTAATTTTGTTGTAGAGAGAGTATAAGCAATAATAGGAAGGAACAAGGGGTTTTGCTGGTTGAGATAAGGATAGCTATACAGGGCATTGACTCACATTGATTTCCTGTGCGTGGGTGTTACCTTCTAGGTTAATTCTTTTTGATCTAACCTTTTCTCTAGTTCCTGGTCCCCTTTTCCTATTGGCCTCAGTTGCTTTAAGGTATCTGCTTTAGTTTCTCTGCATTAAGGGCAACAAATGCTAGCTAGTTTTTTAGGTGTCTTACCTATCCTCACCCCTCCCTTGTGTGCTCTCGCTTTTATCATGTGCTCAAACTCCAATCCCCTTGTTGTGTTTGCCCTTGATCTAATGTCCACATATGAGGGAGAACATACGATTTTTGGTCTTTTGAGCCAGGCTAACCTCACTCAGAATGATGTTCTCCAATTCCATCCATTTACCAGCGAATGATAACATTTCGTTCTTCTTCATGGCTGCATAAAATTCCATTGTGTATAGATACCACATTTTCTTAATCCATTCGTCAGTGCTGGGACATCTTGGCTGTTTCCATAACTTGGCTATTGTGAATAGTGCCGCAATAAACATGGATGTGCAGGTGCCTCTGGAGTAACAGTCTTTTGGGTATATCCCCAAGAGTGGTATTGCTGGATCAAATGGTAGATCGATGTCCAGCTTTTTAAGTAGCCTCCAAATTTTTTTCCAGAGTGGTTGTACTAGTCTACATTCCCACCAACAGTGTAAGAGGGTTCCTTTTTCCCCGCATCCTCGCCAACACCTGTTGTTGGTGGTGTTGCTGATGATGGCTATTCTAACAGGGGTGAGGTGGAATCTTAGTGTGGTTTTAATTTGCATTTCCTTTATTGCTAGAGATGGTGAGCATTTTTTCATGTGTTTTCTGGCCATTTGAATTTCTTCTTTTGAGAAAGTTCTGTTTAGTTCACATGCCCATTTCTTTATTGGTTCATTAGTTTTGGGAGAATTTAGTTTTTTAAGTTCCCAGTATATTCTGGTTATCAGTCCTTTGTCTGATGTATAATTGGCAAATATTTTCTCCCACTCTGTGGGTGTTCTCTTCAGTTTAGAGACCATTTCTTTTGATGAACAGAAGCTTTTTAGTTTTATGAGGTCCCATTTATCTATGCTATCTCTTAGTTGCTGTGCTGCTGGGGTTTCATTGAGAAAGTTCTTACCTATACCTACTAACTCCAGAGTATTTCCTACTCTTTCTTGTATCAACTTAAGAGTTTGGGGTCTGATATTAAGAACGTTGATCCATTTTGAGTTAATATTGGTATAGGGTGATATACATGGATCTAGTTTCAGTTTTTTGCAGACTGCTAACCAGTTTTCCCAGCAGTTTTTGTTGAAGAGGCTGCTATTTCTCCATCGTATATTTTTAGCTCCTTTGTCAAAGATAAGTTGCTCATAGTTGTGTGGCTTCATATCTGGATCCTCTATTCTGTTCCACTGGTCTTCATGTCTGTTTTTGTGCCAGTACCATGCTGTTTTTATTGTTATTGCTTTGTAATATAGTTTGAAGTCAGGTATTGTGATACCTCCTGCATTGTTCTTTTGACTGAGTATTGCCTTGGCTATTCGTGGCCTCTTGTGTTTCCATATAAATTTAACAGTAGATTTTTCAATCTCTTTAATGAATGTCATTGGAATTTTGATGGGAATTGCATTAAACATGTAGATTACTTTGGGGAGTATCGACATTTTTACTATGTTGATTCTACCAATCCATGAGCATGGGAGATCTCTCCACTTTCTATAGTCTTCCTCAATCTCTTTCTTCAGAAGTGTATAGTTTTCCTTGTAGAGGTCTTTCACATCTTTTGTTAGGTTTACACCTAGGTATTTGATTTTTTTTGAGGCTATTGTAAATGGAATTGTTTCCATACATTCTTTTTCCGTTTGCTCATTGTTAGTGTATAGAAATGCTAATGATTTTTCTATGTTGATTTTATATCCTGCTACTTTGCTATAGCTATTGATGATGTCTAGAAGCTTCTGAGTAGAGTTTTTTGGGTCTTTAAGGTATAGGATCATGTCGTCTGCAAATAGGGATATTTTGACAGTTTCTTTACCTATTTGTATTCCTTTTATTCCTTCTTCTTGCCTAATTGCTCTGGCTAGGAATTCCAGTACTATGTTGAATAGGAGTGGAGATAGTGGGCATCCTTGTCTGGTTCCTGATTTTAGAGGGAACGGTTTTAATTTTTCTCCGTTAAGTATAATGCTGGCTGTAGGTTTGTCATATATAGCTTTTATAATGTTGAGGAACTTTCCTTCTATTCCTAGTTTTCTTAGAGCTTTTATCATGAAATGATGTTGGATCTTATCAAAGGCTTTTTCTGCATCTATTGAGATGATCAAGTGGTTTTTGTCTTTGCTTCTGTTAATATGGTTTATTACGTTTATTGATTTTCGTATGTTGAACCACCCCTGCATCCCTGGGATGAAGCCTACCTGGTCGTGGTGGATAATCTTTTTGATGTGTTGCTGAATTCGATTTGCCATTATTTTGTTGAGGATTTTTGCATCAATGTTCATTAAGGAGATTGGCCTATAGTTCTCCTTTTTGGAGGTGTCTTTGCCTGGTTTTGCGATAAGTGTAATACTGGCTTCATAAAATGTGTTTGGCAGTTTTCCTTCCCTTTCTATTTCATGGAACAGTTTAAGGAGGGTTGGTATCAGTTCTTCTTTAAAGGTCTGATAGAATTCAGCAGAGAATCCATCAGGTCCTGGACTTTTCTTTTTGGGGAGACTCTTGATTGCTGCTTCAATTTCATTTTGTGTTATAGGTCTATTCAGGTGATTAATTTCCTCTTGGTTCAGTTTTGGATGATCATATGTATCTAGAAATCTGTCCATTTCTTTTAGATTTTCAAATTTATTTGAATATAGGTTCTCAAAGTAGTCTCTGATGATTTCCTGGACTTCCATGGTGTTTGTTGTTATCTCCCCTTTTGCATTCCTGATTCTACTAATTTGGGTTTTTTCTCTCCTCATTTTAGTCAGGTGTGTATGGACTTTTAAGAAAACATCAGGCCAGGTGCTGGTGGCTCACACCTGTAATCCTAGTTACTCAGAAGGCAGAGATCAGGAGGATTGCAGCTCGAGGCCAGCCCAGGCAAATAGTTCCCAAAACCCTGTGTTGAAAAAAACCCAAACAATAAAGGGCTGGCAGAGTGGCTCAAGTGGTAGAATCCCTGCTTAGCAAGTGTGAGGCCCTGAGTTCAAACCTTAGTGCCACACACACACACACACACACAATCAGAAAACAGAGGCCAGAGTCCAGGTCATTCAGCAAGGGGAGCAGAGCAATAGCTGAACTTTCTCCTTTCCACAAGTGACCTGAAGGTTATAGAACAATTGATTGACCTGCACATTCTGTTTTCTATTCCTCAGAGGGAATACAAAAAGTTTCCAGATAAGCTGGAAAGGGTGTCATGGAGAATTCAATGATACAGAAACTGGCCAAGCATGTTGGTGCTCAGCATAAGCAAAAGGGGAAAGAAATGATATGGCTACCATGCCAACAAACCACCAAAACCAAAGAAAAAAACATAACAGGCAAACAGAGATTAAATCCATATGGACAGAAACTGCAGTCTTGGGCATTTATCCCAGAGCAACGACAATCTATATTCACACAAAAACCTGTATGCAAATGTTCATAGCAGCTTTTGTCGTGTACATGTTCCAAACCAGACACACTTCAAGTGGGTGAATGGTTAAAGAAATGGCGGTGTGTTCATACTATGGAGTAGAACGCAGCAATGAGAGGAAGGAGCTGTCGATAATGAACCATGACTTGGATAAATCTTCAGGGAATTACACTGAGTGAAAAAGACCCAATCATTAAAGGTAACATACTGTATAATTCCACTTATCTAACATTCTTGAAGTGCAAAGGTACAGAGCTAGTAGTTGTCGAGGAGTGGGGATGGTTACAGTCAGGCAGGAGGTAGGTGGGTGTGATTCTAAACAAGGCCACACATGGCTGGGCATAGTCTAGCCCTGTAATCCCAACACTCAGGGTCTGAAGCAGGAGGGCCATGAGTTTGAGGCCAGCCTGGGCAATTTAGCAAAACCGCCTCAAAAAAACAAAAATAAGACTAGGTGCCCATCAACAGATGAATGGATCAAGAAAATGTGGCGTATATACACAATGGAGTAGTATTCAGCCATAAGGAAGAACAAAATTGTGCCATTTGCAGGAAAACGGATAGAACTGGAGATCACCGTGTTCCACAAAATAAGCTAGACTCAGAAAGCTCAGTATCACATGTTTCCTCTCATATGGGAATGCTAAAGACAGGAGAGTATAAGGGAGCTATTGCAGAATAGGGAGGGACCAGTGTCGGGGGGAGCGGGGTAAGTGTGGGTAATGGGGATAGATACAGTAAAGGCACCTTACATATGTGTATGAAAATGTCACAATGAAGCCCAGTGTTTTGTACAATTAATGTGCACAAATAAAAATAAGTAAAACAAGATAAAACATTTTTTCAAAAAAGTGACCCTATGGATACAGGCATTGGAGCTGCCCTGTATCCTACTCTGGTGGTGGATACACAACCCAACACGTGAGAGATTGCATAGAGGTAAACATGCAAATGAGTACAGCTAAAACTGAAGAAATCAGAGATGATGGGTGGATTTTATCAATGTCAAAATTCTCAAAGATGATGGGTGGATTTTATCAATGTCAAAATTCTGATTGTGGTTTTGTACTATAGTTCTGTAAGGTGTTACTTTTGGGGAAAATTGGGTAAAGTTACATAGGACCTGTTTATGTTATTTCTTTTTTTTTTTTTTTGGCAGTACTGAGGTTTGAACTCAGGGCTTCACACTTGCTAGACAGGTGTGCTATCATTTGAGCCATATCTCTAGCCCCTTTTTTGCTTTTTAGTTATTTTTCAGATAGGGTATTACATTTGAGCCCAGAGCCAGCCTGGGACTGCAATCTTCCTACTGACATTTTCTGTGTAGCTGGGATGATAGTCATGCATCACCATTCCTGGCTTGTTTGTTTAGATGGGGCCATGCTAACTTTTTGCCTGGGCTGGCCTTCTGCTGTGATCCTCCCAATTTCTGCCTCCCAAGTAGCTGTGATTACAGCTGTGAACCACTGAACCTGGCCTTCCAACTTATATATTTCTTACAACTGCATGTGAAGATTCAATGATCTAAAAAAATTTCATTTAACAGAAGAGCATATGAAAGAAAACATAACTCAAGAAACACAAGAATAGATTTAGAGCTCAATAAAATAGGAATTAATAAACAAGAACTCAAAGACCAAATAATAAACAGTAAAATGAGGAGATGACAGAGCTACAGAATCAGTCATATTTGATATAGTGTAAGAACTTTTGTAAATGCCACAATGTAACCCCACCCAGCACAACAATAAAAAAAGAATCACAGTCAGAACCAAAGCAACACCATTTCAGAGATAATAAATTAATTAGAAGCAGCATGGCACAAAACAGTCATAACTGAAAATAGAATCACTGACATGAATGGAAGTGTTGTGGTCATCATAGTGAACCAAAGGTAAAAAACGAAGAAATTATTCAACCATACATAGGATCATAGTTATGGATTTCAAAGACAATCCAACAAGGCTGCTAGGATTCAAAAACCTATGGAGGGGCTGGTGGAGTGGCTCAAGTGGTAGAGCACCTGTGCGGCAAGCGTGAGGCCCTGAGTTCAAGCCCAGTGCCACCATCACAAAAAATAATTTTTAAAAAGCCTATGGATCAGCAAAGTATACAGAAAAAGTATACAGAAGAAGGTATTTAGAAATATAATAGAAGAAAATTTCCTGAAATGAAAGAATTGAATGTGTAGATAGGAAGGTGCATACTGTGTTCTAGAAAAAAATTGAAGAGTGGCCGATATTGAGACCTTTGGTAAGGTAAGCTTTTGAATGTCAAGGATTAAAAAAAAAAACCTCTTCAGGTATACAGATAGAAAAAAGCAAGATGTTTCTATGAAGGAAAAATCAGCTGAGTCTTAAACTTCACAGAAATATCCAATATCAAAAGACAATGAAGCAAGTCTAAAATGCTGGCAGAAAGTTTAAGTGCGATGCAAATATATCATATCCACACAACGTGTTTTTCAAATGAAAAGACAACAGGCAGAACTCTGGGAATACAGTATTCATAAGACCTTCTAAGTTATCTATCCAACAACAAGAAAGATCAAATTAAAAAATCTGAGAATAGCCAGGCATGGTGGCTCACATCTATAATCCAAGCTTCTTGGGAGGCAGAGATAGAAGATTTTTTGCCAGCCCAGGCAAAAAAAAAAAAAATTAGCAAGACCCTATCTCAAAGAACAAGCCAGGCAAGGTGGTACACGACTGTATCCCCAGCTATGCAGGAAGCAGAGGTAGGAGGATCTTTGTCTGAGACTGGCCCTGGACAAAGAGCACTAGACCCTATCTGAAAAGTAACAAAAGCAAAAAAGGGGTAGGGGCATGACTCAAGTGGTAGACTCAAGCCCTGAGTTCAAACCTCAGCACTGCCAAAAAAAATCTGGAAGTGGAGAGGCTGTATTCATCTAAGTAAATAAATATTTATACTCTATATACAGACACTAAATAACTGGAGTAGTACTGGTAGCAGAGTAGCATGTAACAGCTAACAAATTCACAAAGGAAAGCCCTAACTAATAAAAATGTGGAGTTTGGCAGGGAGAAGGTGGGAGGAGGAGCAACAGTGATAATCTTATCTTCCACTGTGTGGAAGTGAAATATGTATCCAAAGGTTGACAATTCCTGTGGTTTCATTTCAGTTTTCTGGTAAATTCAAGTAAAATTGAATCAAATACTTTTTAATAAAACTGGCCTGCACACTAGGACCCTATTTTCATAACAGCATTTTTAAATCTAGCCATCCATCTCTTTCCTAAATGTGCACATAGAGGCATGTCTCAAATGATGGTCCCTAAATATTAACACTGATTGTTTCTTGGTGGTGAGATTTGAGGTGATCTGTATAAAAATGGTAGCATTGTTTTCTTTTTTCAAAAATAAGAAAACTTTGCTCATTCTTTGGTTGTAGTGGAATCAAATTTTATCTGACATGGCATGACATGAATGGAGCATTTCAGAACCTTGGAAATCTTGAGTCCCAGAGAAATATTCTTTACAACATGTAATGACATCTCCCTCTTATGGAAGAATGTGCATTCATCTATGAAAAAGTGTGCAGTTAGCACCCACTGTGGGCCTGACTCCCTAGGCCCTACCGGACAGACATGGCTTACACCTGCAAAATAGCTTCTAGTTAAGTTGAAGAGATGCGATAGTAGGGAGAAGTTCCTTGCCAAAGTAGATGACAGCAGCCCAACTATTAAAAAAAAACATCCAATGGGAAGTTGGAGGTGTGGCTTGAGCCATAGAGCACCTGTCTAGCAAACACAGAGCCCTGAGTTCAAGTCTCAATACCAGCAAAACCCAAAAAACCCTATCAAATCAAATGGGTGTTTGTACGCCAAGCATTGCTCAAGGTACAGGAGACATGAAGATGCATAAAGCATATTCTGCTCCTTAAGCAGTTTATAACCCACTTGGGGAGACACAGTATCAGCAAATCACTCTCTTATAATATGTATATTACAGTCATTGCTAAGACAGAGATATGCCAGAGGTACAGCAGGAACAAAGGACAGATAAGAGAGGCCACTGGCATAGTTAACATGCAAGCAGTAAAGACAGGATTGATGAGTTGACATGGCTTGTGTTTAACTCCATAAATGTTCGGGGCCAGCCTCCCTCTTACTGTTTCTCCCATTGCATATCATGTCATTGTAATTGATCCTTTGTTCAACACCACTCCTGAAAGTGACGATGATTCTTTGACAATTCCACTTGGCATACATATGTGGCCTGCTGTGTGCCAAGCTCTGAGCTGGAAATTCAAAAATAAATAAATGATGCACAGTTCCTTCCTCAAAGAAGGGGAAGAGGGAGGCAACTAATATTTATCAAAGGCCTACTATACCAGGCAGCTCTCTAGGAGATCCCATGCCATGTCGTTCAATCCTTGCAACAACCCTATCAGATCAATAACGTTTTCAGAAGGGATGCTGAGGTTCAGAGAAGTTAAGTAGCTAGCTGAAAGTCACACAGAGAATATGTGGCACGGTAGATAATTGAATCTATATCTGTACTAAAGGCTATGCCCATCTAATGGGAAGAGCAGGCATTGACAACTCACCATAATATTCAGGGATACCTGCCAGAAAAGGGTGCTTAAAGGAGTTCTACAAGACTTCCCCAAAGTGACTCATCTTTGGGGAGTAAGGGTGAGGCTGGGGCTAGAGGATATCCATTTCTAAGAATATACATCTACTCTAATGTAATTAAAATAATGATTGGAAAAATTTGATCCATCTCCACAAGGAGTCTGAACAGGGAAAAGGTAGATATTATTTTTATTAGCTATATTATACCCATTAAATCATTTGAAAAATATAATTAAATGTAATTATAAAGTTGTGACGATTTTCTCACCTCTTCACACCCCTCCTCCGTGCAATAACCTCAAAGCTTATTGCATTTTCCCCAAAATAAGGTCTTGAAAATATTAATTTATATCTTGACCTCTCCCAAAGAAGTAGCCAGGGATAATAACACTAGTAACCAGCAAAGTCGGATGAGTATTTTCTGTGCTAGGTCAACCTGACATCCATCATCCAGGTCTCCAGAAACTCCAAACCAGTCTCATTCTAACAAGTGGCCCAAAGAGAGTGTTAGTGTCTTAAGCTCCTGGAAGGTGGTCCCCATCCCTCCCAGCCCTCAGCTATGGACCTTTCCTGAGCGTTTTGAGGTTTGCAGGTATCTCTTCTCCTTTCTTCCAGATTCTAAAAAGTTCCCAAACAAGTGCATCCATGCACGCACTCACCCATTCATTCCCTCATCCAAATGCACATGCATGTCCATTTACCAAGCCTCCCATGTATACGCAACAAACAGTCACTGGAAACTGATGGTGTGTTGGGAAAGGTGCTGGAACAGAAGCAAGAAACAGATCATACTGCAGAGTGAGCAACTGTCCAGGATTGTCCAGAACAAGGTGGGGTGAACTGGGGAGGGGTCCTGGGGTATGAGACTTTCAGGCGAAAACTAGGAAAACCCTGGGCCAATCAGGATGAACAGCCACCCTATCCTTCTCTCAAGGTAGTCCTGATCAAACAAACAAACAAAAACGAATGTTAAGCAGGCGCCAGTGGCTCATGCCTGTAATCCTAGCTACTCAGGAGGCAGAGATCAGGAGGGTTGAGGTTCAAAACCAGCCCTAGGCTAATAGCTTGGGAGATTCTATCTGGAAAATACATGATACAAAACAGAGGTGACTCCAGTACACTTAATGAGGACAAAATAGCTGTTCACTGACCACCTGTGTGAATGACTGAGGAAAGGACTACAAGAGAGGATGGTCTGAGAAGGCAGATTCATTCAGTTGACAAATACTTACCACGAACTTACTCTGCAACAGACCCAGAACTAATCACTTGAGATACAATGGTTCTTACAGCATAATAAGGAAGATAGAGAGCTGGCGGCAGTACCCTAGTGCCTCCGGCATAGCTCAAGTTAAGTAGACCATTTACCTTGCAAAGGAAAGGCCCTGGGTTCAATCCCCAGTACTGCAATAAATAAATAAATAAATAAATAAATAAATAAATAAAACAGGCCGGGGCATGGTGGCACACGCTTGTCATTCTAGCTGTTCCGGAGGCTGCAGGTAGGAGGATTGCAGTCCCATGTGAGACTTTACCTGAAAAAATAAGTAATGCAAAAAAGGGCTGGGGACTTCTGAATTCAAACCCCAGTGTCACAAAAAAAATTACAACAAAATCAGTGTATACTATGGAACCACACTTAGGAGAACCTCCCCTAGTTGATTGATCAGGAAAGACTCTCGTGAACCAGGTGACATTTCAGGAGAGAATTTCAGGACGAGTAGGAGAGAAGGTGGGTATGGAGTGGAGAGTCAAATGAATGCTAGTTCCATTTTTTTTTTTTTGGTGGCACTGGGCTTTGAACTCAAAGCCTCACGCTTCCTAGGCAGTGCTCTACCACTTGAGCCACTCCACCAGCCCTCAAATGAATTCGGGAAAAAGACTTCAGATGGGAAGAAACGGCTTCGATTGTATCCTGAATTCATCCTCTGAGGCTTCATTTTTTCCCACACATTATGTTGCTCTAATTCCCGACACGTCCTGCTCATTAGACATTCTACTCAAATGTCATCATCTCCTCCCTGAAACCTCCCCTGTCATTCCCAAGGAGAATGACCACTCCATCTGTGGCAGTCACAAGGGTCACCAAACCCTGCTTCCAATATCCTCCTCGGAAGAGCACTGCACCATCTCTCCCGGCCTCCATGCATCTACCTGGGGCCACGTGACGACATGCTGGACCAAAGTGGTTATGAGAAAGTATGGAGTGAAAGATGGAGTAGGCCTGATGTTTGAATGACTGGAGTGCAGCTGCCCTTCCTGAGCTGGCCCATGATCAACTCTGATGTGAGCAAGAAATAACATTTTGTTGTACTAAGGCATGTAGATTTGAGAGTCCATCCATTATAGCAACTACCATTATTCATTCTAGCTATTACACCACCTTCTCCTCTGGTTCATATTTACATCTCAGCACCACTTTTAATTATTTAGCTCACTGACTTGTTTGCATGAGTGTCTCCCTGTCTTAGAAGCGCAGTGTCTTATTCCTCTCAGAATTTTCAGCAGCCGGCACAGGGCTTAGCACATCTAAATACTTAACTACTTGTTGAAAGAATGGCTAAATGGATGCCCAATCCCAGCCTTCTGGGTTTTCCTGTTCTCCCTTTAAACCCAGACTCACACTGGAAAAAAAAGATTCCCATTTTCTGCTTTTCCTTAGCACAGTTTACATTCTCTAAAGGAATTTTACGAAATCCTAAGGGGAAACAGAAAATAATTATAGAAAATAGTAACAGTGTGGAGTCAGATTTCTACACTGCAGAGTCTAAATTGCACAATCCCAACAGTGAGAAGCTTTCTTTACTGAGTCCCCAAACCCTCGCCTTGAAATAGATCTGCCACTTAGGCAGGGGGTTCTAGGGGTCTCCCCTGTTGCCGTGCCTTTTGCATGCCCAACACATTGCAAAGGACAGCAGCCAGGGAACTGAGGCGCAGGACACACCGATGGGGCCTGGCAGCTTCACCTGGCCTTCCCTTCCCCACCCTGCCCTGCCCGTTGCTTGGTCAGGAGGCTCTCTGGATGTCTCAGTCCCCAGTCTCCCCCACCTCTACCTTTCCATTTTCAACTAACAGCAGCTAAAATCCTCACCCTGCTGCTTCCCATTTCTCAAGGCTTGGAAGTGGCTCACACTTTGAGTTCTGGCCTAGATCATGGCCAGTTTGCTGGAGAGGAATGATTGCTGCTCTTGAATCTCCAGACCCTGGGCCTTCTGTGCAAGTTCAGTTATCATCACCCATTGCAGGGCACCACTCTGTACTTAGAACAGTTCTGCAGTGAGAGCTTGAACTCTCCCAAGTTTTACAAAGGGCTGGAAAGACAAGGAACAGTGTTAATAAGAGGGGAGACAGAGAATAAGCTTGAAGCAGTTACTATGTGAGAAAAAGTATGCTAGACTGTGCTGATTATGATTGTGGGGTTTACAAGTCATTGGAAAAGCAAACAGCTCTTTTTTTCAGTGTTCACTGGGCCACTAAACATAACATAAACTAAGGGCCGAGTGTGGTGGCACATACCTGTCTGTAATCCCAGCTATTTGGTAGGTAGAGGTAGGAGGATTGAGGTCTGAGGCTGGCTCTGGGCAAAAGCATGAGACCCTATCTGAAAAACAAACTAAAAAGCAAAAGGACTGGGGCATGGCTCAAGTGGTAGAGTGCTTGTCTAGCAAGCACAAGGCCCTGAGTTCAATCCCCAGGACCACCAAAAAAATAACATAAGCTAAGGTTTAAAAAAAAAGTAGAATCAGAGTACATGAACAGATCTTTACTGCTCACTAGTGCCTTCAAGTTAAATGTGGACATTACCCATGCTCTGAGAATAAGGACTGTGGTGTGTCATTTCAACATGGAGCCCAACCTGGTTCCATTGGGTCCACACAACGGTGTCTGTGGTTGAGTAGACAATTTTGCATTCTATATGGAATCCCTAGGGGCTAGATTGAGTTATTTGCATAGAGAACGTGGTCAATGCTCAGCCATGGACAAGTTCTCAGCGACTACCCATTCTCTCGTGTATACCATATCCTTTAGGAGTGGCAGCTTGCCAGCTCATGATTAGCTGAAGAGACCCCCTCATGTCCAAGGGGTCAGGTAGTGAGAGAGAGGGGAAAGCAAAAGGGGAAAGTCCAGGCCAGCATCACAAGCATAGGGAACGTGCTACAATTCTTTTCACCTTCACTCCTGGCAGACATTGCTAATCAAATCCTGGCCCTCTCCCACTGAGCCCATAAGTAGCCTTGAACTCCCGAACACACCACTCCAAGCAATTGCTACTATTCGGTGGGAGTGCAACATGAAAGGGATTTACTGTATTGAACTTGGGCTCCCTTGGTTATGGAGAGTCATGGATTCAGGTCTGAAAGGAGAGAGGGACACTTACAGTAAATCAGAAATGCTCTGAGCACATGCCTTGTGTGTGTGTGCACACATGTGTTTATACACACAGATTACAGGTACTCATGGCTAAGATTTGTTAGGAAGATTTGCTGAGGATATTAAGCTTTACTAAAGACACATAGCTGAATCATAAAGGAAAAAGACACGGGTATTGTCGAGGAATCCATGTGCATGAATCATGACTTTTTATGCTTTTAAGCCTTTGAATTTGCCCTTTATTCTTGAAATTCAACTTTTTTCTCTTGTCTTTCTGGTGAGCTCTAAGTTGTCCTTCATGATCTAGTATAAGCCTGACCTCCTCTCTACAGCCCTGTTTCTTCGTGCCCCATTCCAAAGAGGGTAAATGATCTCTAGCTCTTTTCTCAGTCTCCTTTTACTCACACGGCAACATTTATTATGAGGCAGAGTCCGTGTTCCTGTTCCTCACCGTATCCCTTAATGACTAGGGTTCCGCAAGGCTCTTTCTTCAGGCCCTTTCCACACCTTCTCTCTATCCACTCTTGTTGGGCAACCCCACATCCTTGTGCTTCCGATGACCAGCGCCACCTTTCTCCTGCATAATTTTCAGTTCTGAATATCCACATATATATTTAGATGTTTTGAAGACACTTTAAAAATTAAGATGCCCAAGTGTCAGTGGATTATTTCCTTCCATCCTGTATCTGCCCGTCCTCCAATGCTCCCTATCTTAGTGCCTGGCATTGCCATCCACTCAGGTGGCTAAGTCAGAAATCTGGGAACTCTGACTCCTTTCAGCTCCTTAGGCCCGACATCTGATCAATCGCCAACTTAATCCTGTCGATTCTACCACCTAAATCTCTCCTGTGTTGTTCCAACTTGTGCTCTTCCCACGTCTATCATCTTGTCCGAGCCACCACTGTCTCATCTGAACCCCTGCATGGGCCTTCTACTGGATCTCCTGCATCCAATCCTCTCTTCTCTCTAACATATTCCCAATAAAACTATGAGAAGGATTTTTTGTGGTGGCTGTGGATGGAGCTCAGGGGCTCATGCATGCTAGACAGGTGTTCTATCACTGAGTCAGTCCTAGAAGGATTTTTTCCAATGCAGACATTATGCGTAACTATTGGAAAATCCCCAGTGGTTTCCCATTTCCCTGGGAGGAAAGTCAAAACATGGCATAGAATATAGCTAGTAGAATCAGGACGCTTGGTTTCTCCCTTGCCTCATTTCTGAACAGCCACCAGCCCCCTCTCAAACTCCACGTTCCTGTTGCAGTGAGCTTGCACTCCCTCCAGAAAATATGCCATTCCCTCTGCTTGGAGAATCTTCCCCTACCTCATGTAATCTATGAACCCGTTAGGCCTCAGTTTAGCTACCCTGATGCTCTCTGGCTTTCATACTTGCCAGGAGGCCTCTTCTGACTATGCCCATCCATTCTGCTCCCAGAATTTTGTGCCTTCTTGTAATAGTAGCTTCACACGCAACTCAAATTTTACTAGTCCAACTCCTTCACTATTCTGTGAGCTTCCCAAAGCCAGAGACTGCAACCATCTTTTTTTTTTCCTAACAGTACTGGGGTTTGAACTCAGGGCCTCATGCTTGCTAGACAGGTGTTCTGCCACTTGAGCCACTCTGCCAACCATGTTTTGTGCTGAATATTTTTGAGATACGGTTTCAAGAACTATTTATCTAGGCTGGCCTTGAAACTCGATTCTCCTGATTTCTGCCTCCCAAGTAGCTAGGATTACAGGTGTGAGCCACAGGCGCCTGGCTGACTGTGACTGTCTTATTTTCACATGTATACCTAGTGCTTAACATAGTACCTGGTAAATAGTAAGTATCTGTTGGCCACATGAGTCGTCGAAACTTCTCTAGACTGGGTATTCAGTTTGGAAAATTGATAAACAATTCCTTTGAAGTAATCTCCATACATGTGGCTGTTTGCAAATGGATAGGTCTGGCAAGGGATTGACTGGAAGCAGAACAATAGGTGAGAAGCAAATCATTCCCTGGTGTGTGGAGAGCAAGGAACAGTCTGGAAACAATGGAAGAACCAGGAATGAATTAACTAAAACAAAAGGTTAGCATGAAATCGCCTGCAGGAGGCTGGCGAGCAAGGACTAGGGAGAGACTGAGCAGGGGTAGGCTATGAATAACAAGGAGAACGGTTTTGGTGCTTTCTCTTTTATAAAGGCTTCACCTCCACTGTTCCCTGAGTCCTCAGGACAACCCACAAAGATAACCATTGCTATTAACTCTCCCTTCTTCAATTTTAACACAGAGGAAACTGAGGCTCAGAAGTTAAAGTAACCTGGCAAAGTCTTGCAGCCATCTAGTAAGAAAGCCAGACCTGCAACTCAAGTGCACTAATTCTATGCCTGCACTCCATGCCCTAGAGCTTCTGGGGCAGGGAGAATTAGGGAGAGCAGCAGCCATTTGCATATGAGGCACTTTAGGCCTTCCTGATCACCTCCACTCTTCCCATGAGGACCAGGGGCACCCACCGTGGGCTTAGCACTGCCTTAGTGTATGGCCCAGAGTGGCTGTGTCTAAGGAGTGGGGACTCCAGGAAGCAGCTGAATGGAAAAGGCAGGCCAGGCAGGCAGGGGTGGGAAGCTGCAAGCCGGCAATTGTTCAGTCTTTCCAGAGAAACAAACCACTCAGCCCTGTCAAATTCTGCCCCTGTGAGGTCCAGATCCACACAGCCAAACAGAGGGAGTCTCTTCTAAGAAAACTAGAATTCCCAGGCCACTGGGTACTCAGGGCCTTGTGGTGGCCATTCAAACAAGTAACAGACAGCGACTGCCCATAAACACAGACAGAAGAGACAACAAAAGCCAGGATGCTTGAATGGCCTCACTTCTGAAGCTGCAGAGGACAAGGCAGAGGGCCTGAGGGGAATTAAAGGGGAAAACACCTTGGGGTATGAGGCAGGCTGAAAATGGTCACTCAAAAATATATCCACATCACCATCCCCTGAACCCTGAAATGTTATTTTATAGTCCAGAAAAGGATATTGCAGATGTGATTTAAGTTAAGGCTCTTGAGGTGGTGAGAATATTCTAGATTATCTCGGTGGGCCCTAAATGCAATCACGTTTCCTTCAAAGAGGGAATCAGAGGGAACTACGCCATCCAGAGAACTGGCTTGTGAGGCAGCCGATTGACTTGTGAGCCAAGGCCGGTACACAAAGTAGGATTTATTAGAGAGAAAGGAAAGGCTATAGCTGGAGCAGTGCAGCAGAGCCCAGAAACCGGTGGCTCTCTGCTCAGGTGAAAGCTGGGGCTTTTATGCACATTGTAACTCTAGATCCATTGGCCATGGATTCACGGGCTCTCTTAGATGAGCTGGTCTGTTTGCCCCTTATTGGGGAGGGGGGGAAACAACCTTGAGAGAGTTTTGTTTATCAGCCCCTAGGAGACCCTATATCTCCTCCTCAGGGTGCAGGAATGCAGATTTATAACTCCTTCTCAGGGTGCAGGGCTCATGGTGCTCTCCAGTGCTCACTCATCTGTCCTTTAGGTTCCTAGACTCAACAATCAGAAAATAAGAGCAGGCCATGCAACCATGGGGACAGAGATGGGAGTGATGTGGCTGCAAGCCAAGAGATGCCAGCAGCCACCAGAAGCTGGAAGAGACAAGGATCAGATTCTCCCCTTGAGGCTCCAGAGGGAGCCAATGCCTTGATTTCAGCCCAGTGGCTCTAATTTTGGATTTCTGGCCTCCAAAACTGTGAGAAAATAAATGTATGTTACTTTAAGCCACCAAGTTTGTGGTAATTTGTTATAGCAGCCACAAGAAACTAATACAGATGCTCTTCAATTTATAATAGTGTTATAGCCCAATAAATATATAAGTTGAAAATATTGTTAAGTTGGAATGTATTTACTACACCTGCCCTACCAAACATCACAGCTTAGCAACACAGTACTGTAGAAATACTAGAATCCTCAGAATCTGTAGAAATCCGCAGTAATCAGTTCATTATCCTCATGACGGCATGGCTGAGCTGTGGCTTGCTACCCCTGCCCAGCAGCATGAGAGCACAGCCTACTGCACACTGCCAGCCCAGGAAAAAATCAGAATTCAAAAGTCAAAGTATGGCTTCTACTGAAGGCGCATCACTTTCACAGCACGGTATAGTGAAACATCAAAAGTTTGAAAGCATCATAAGTCAGGGACCATCCTTACAGAGTGCAACATGTGCCCCGGCACTTTTTGCTTTTGCAGATGCTTTGTCCCAGTGTACATTTATATCCAGCCTCTTTCTTTCACTTCTCATCTCCACCATTAGGGTATAAATTTGAGGTCACTTGTCTTGTCTTTGTCCATTGTTCCAGAAACACAGAATGTACAGACCTGACCATTTTTCTTCTCAGAAATGCTTCAGAAGCAAGATTTAGGTTGGGAGAAACCCAACAGGCAAGGCTGAAGTGGAAATGGGCAGATGGGATCCTGCCTAATTGATGGAGTCTGGGGACCAAGGGTCAAGCAGCAATCAAGACCAGGCCACAGCACACAGTAGGCCCGGATGGTGATGAAGCAGGAAATGGGTATGTGAGGTCACAAGAGGAAGTCAGTGTCACTAATGAATGCCTGCTGTAAAAAAAAAAATGTGTCAGCAGGAGGTGGAGATGGGAGAATCACAGTCTGAGGCCAGCTTGGGCAGAGTCAAAGTGAGACTCTGTCTGAAAAACAAACTAAAAGCAAAAGGGCTGATGGAGTGGCTCAAGTGGTAAAGCACCTGCCTGGCAAGCACAAGGCTCTGAGTTCAAATCCCAGCACCGCCAAAACAAAAACAACAACAAAAAACCTGTGTCAAGGACCCAAGCCCAAGGTCTGAGAATATCTGGGCAAAGAGACCAGCCATTGGGAGCCTGGCATTAGAGAGTCCATGCAAGGGTGATTATGTATCAACTCCAAGGTTATGTATCAATTTAGCAAGTGCAAGAGATAAAATTCAATCTGGAATTTGAAGCCATGGCTGTCTAGTTGGCTTTAGGGTCCATTTCGCCAGTAAATCTCAGCCCCAGCTATAAATTGGGAACTTAAAAAATTACCACTGCCTCGGCTCTACCTCCGGAGATTCTGATGTAATTGGCTAGGGGGTGGGACCTGGTCATCAATTTAGAAAAAACTCCCAAGGTGATTCTAATAGCAGCCAGCGTTAAGAACTACTGGACTAGACTACACTGAGTATTTATTCATTTATTTTGGCAGCACTGAAGTTTGAACTCAGGGCCTCGCCAAGTGCACTACCACTTGAGCCACGCCCCCAGTCCTTTTGATTTTACTTTTTTTTTTAAGGAAGAGTCTCTCTTTTGCTTAGACCAGCTTTGGACCTAGATCCCCCTACCTACGCCTCTCTGGGATTATAGCGTGAGCCACCACACTCTGGTTGTTTGTTGAGATGAGGGCTTGCTAACTTTTTGCTTGCTGGCCTCAAAGCCATTGTCTCTGCCTCCCTTGTACACCGTGAGCTACTGCACCTGGCTTAGACTTTACTGACTCTTGAGTGAGTGATAAATCCTTCTTTGAATTCTTCCAGAGTTGTTTCCTTCTTGTTGAAATAAATCTCTTGGGGATGGAATTTTGGGCTGCTTGGAAGACACAATGATAACTATAACAATGATCCCTAGTGACACCAATATCTGTGTATAGCTGCTCATGATTCTTCATCTACAAAGGGCTCTCATATAAATTCTCCTCCACTCAACACACAGGACAGCTCTGTGGGGTAACCACTGTGAGCTCCACTTAGAGATTCCCACACTGAAGCTCAGGGAGGTTAATGAACCTGCCCAAAAGATCACACAGTTGGCAAGCAGCAGAACCTCAGCCTGCTTCTGATCTCAAATTCAGGAATCTGAAATTCCCTCCTGTCGGTTCCAGCCTGGGTACACCTGTCCAGGTCGTGTTGGCAGAAGTGGTAGCAGGCAGACAGCAGCTGTCTACATTTCCCACACTCATGCCTCTTTTCCATGCCAGCAGCCCCAGCCCTAGCTCCAGCTTTGGCCTTCTTTTAGTTGGGTAAAATAATTTCGTGAGCTCCCCATCTCTGGTACCAGCACTGCGCCCAATTTTCAAGGTCATGGTTCAGTTTTTCTTCTTTATTTTCTTCTTTGTAGTGGCATAAGAAACATCAACATAAATACAAGTGACAATCCTGCCATTTTCATTTTTTATATCCCCTCTCCCAGGCCTGGCCATATGCATAGATCATTTTAACAGACTTGTAATCATAGTATAGATGCAATTTCATATTCTGCTGTGTCTTTTAGCATTATATTGTAATCATTTGCTGTGTTGCTCCAGCATGTTATAATTATCATTTTAATGGCCACATAATATTCCATTGAGTGAAAGCACCATCATTTACTTAAGTAGTTCCAATTCTTCACTATTAGATACTGTTGCAATAAACGTCCTTACACATGAGCCTTTTTCTTCCTCTGAATGGTTTCCCAAATCATTGATCATGTGAAATACATCTCCTTTCATTTAGTCTTCTATTCATCAGTCTACCACATCATCAGGGCATTGGAGCATATGCACAGGACACTCAGACTCGGGCCCCGGGCTCAGCCTAGTGCTATGACAAGCACCTCAGCAAATAATCCACTATCCTATACGTGCTAGTGGAACCCAGTGGAGGAAGTGACAAATTCTCCTAGGATGTCTTCTTTCTCCTAGGATGGTTTCTTTCTCCTAGGATGGCTTCTTGATGTTCTCTTGCAGGGACTTGGTCTTTTAGCTGGCAGCTCCAGTTACTCCATTTGCCCAGTTTCCTCTTTGTTTCTTGGCTGGCCTGGCTCTCAGTCTCCCTTACTCCAAGTGCCCTTCCTTTGAGCAACCTGCCCCAACTCAGCCCTGGAATGCAGTCCCCCCAACTGCTCCAGGGCATAAGCTTGCTTTCTCCCTTGATTCTAGTGTCTCTAACTGCTACCTCCTCTTAAGAAGCCTTCTCAAAGGTCACAAAGTATGGCCTTGAGGCCAAATTGGGCCTGAAGTTCAGTTGGTTGGGTCCAGTGTTTGCAACTGTTGGGATTGGAATGCCTGTGAGCTGGGCAGTCTCTCCTCCATTAAACTTGAACTTGCATCATCTTCACTTCTTGACTGCTCTACATAGGAATCCAATTTCTCCTATATCCTAATGTGTACACATGCTGCTATTTTTAAATGTATGCACATTTGCTTCACTCATTTATTCAGTCAGTAATTGGCCAGATAAGGGAGCCTGTAATTGTGTCAGGTGCCCTGCTGGACACTGGAAATCACAAATGAATGATACATGCTCTTTTCTTGACTGGAAATCATGGCCTAATGTCCACATGTCCTCTATGGATTTAGATTGTAGGTCCTTTCAAAGCAGAATTGAGCAGAAACATCCAGTTGGTTGAAACCTTTCATCTAGGGTCCTGTATAGACAACGGCCTTATTCACTGTTCACTGATGATGACTTTGCCAAAGTAGAGGGTACTTTCATTCAAGGGCCATTCTCTTCATCATACTTTGTCCCAAGAACGTCTAACCTTCTGAGACCAGCATCTGACACAATTCATATTCTTCTGGGGCAAAACCAGATTACTCTCTGGTTTCTCATTAGCATGGATCTTGTCCTTACCTCTCATTTGGTCCCTGCCTGCAATCTAAACAAGCTTCTCTTCTGTTCATCCACTCCTAAGCTTTTGCACAAGTATATGTATTAGTCTGCATTCATCACTGTGACAAAATACCTGAGATAATAAATTTAATAAGAGAAAAAGTTTATTTTGGCTCATGGTTTCAGAAGTTTCAGTCCATGGTTGCTTGACCCTGTTTTCCTGGGCCTGTGTCAACACAGTACACCATGGTGGCAGGAGCACATGGCAGAGGAGGCTTGTTTACCTCATGGCATTCAGGAATCAAAAAAGAGTAACAGGAAAGGACTGGGGTTCCAAGGTCCCTTTTAAGGGCACACCCCAACAATCTAACTTCCTTCTACTAGGCCTCACCTCCTAAAGGTTCTACCACTTCTGGTCCCTTGCCACCGGCTGGGAACCAAGTCTTCAACACATTCCACATCCAAACTATAGTAGTGCAGGTCCTAAGGGTCCAAGAAGGAGAGCTCCTAGACTCTCCTTCCTTCCAGAAGGACCTCAGCAGAAACACCTCTTTATCCAGACAGGAGAACAAAGGAGGAAGCAAGCGTGAGGCCCTGAGTTCAACCCCCCTCCCCCCACCAAAAAAATCTGCCTCTTCTGGACATATCACACAAATGGCATTGCATAACATGTGACTTTTTGCACCTGGCCTCTTTCACGTAACACAGTGGTGGAGCAGTGTCAGCACTTCATTCCATTTTATGGCTGAATAACGTTGCCTATGTGACTATAGAACACTCATTCATCTGTGTGGGTTGCGCCTACCTTTTGGCTATTGTGGGTAGTGCTGCTATGAGCACACCGGTACAACTTTTTGTGTGGATATGTGTTCTTATTTCTCGAATGTATATACTATCGGAATTGCTACCTCTACCACTGATATTTTCTAAATTTCCGTGTCAGGCTGACTCCCATCTGCACCTGAGCATCCCACAGACTTTTCAATGGGCATCTCATCACCTCGTCCCTGCTCCACACTGGGTTCCCTCTCCCTCCCATGTTGCCTATCCCAGTGCCTTACCATGATCTACCCAACTTGCCCAAACCCCAGACAAATCCTAGACTCCTCTGGCCTCCTCATTCTCCACATCCAATTCAGTTCTAAGGCCTAAAGGTTCTGTTTTCTCAAAAACTCTTGGATCCATCTCTTCCTCCTCATACTCATTTGCTCTGTCTCCAGTTAAGGACCCATCTTGCTCAGAACAGAAGTCCTTTGTCAACCTCTAAGCTCACCATCCCTCCAGATCAGTCTAAATGTTACTGCTATCATGATAAGTACTTTCTTGATTAAAATTCTTCCACAATATGCCCCAGACTGTGGATGAAATTTTATCTACTTTGCCAGATGGAGTGGCTCATCACCCTTCAGCAATGGTGAGTTAGCATGCTCTCCCTAACTCACGCTCTGGGTCTTGTACATGCCGTTTCCTCAGTCCAGAACCCTCTCACCACACTTGTCCACTGAACAAATTCCTACTCATCCTTCAGAGCCCAGATCAAATGCTGCCACCTCCACAAAGCCTTCCCTTACTTCCTCAGGTAGCCACTGAGTCTGTACACAATGCACATACCTTCACAAGAGGCTTCATAATAAATGATGTTTCCTCACCCATCTTCTTTTTTAGACTGTGTGGTACTTGAAGGCAGAGATTTTATTATTTCACCTCTGAATATGCAGCCCGTAGTACAGATATATACAGAGGGTGGGGGGCACCCTCTGTATATATTGCCTTTAATGGCTATTTGCTCTGAGTCAAGAATGTTAAACACTTTGCATATTATCTCATTTAATCCTCACTCACTCTTCTACCTGAGTCTATCTCAAAATGAAAAAACTGGGGCTCTATGAGATTAGGTAACTTATACAATGTAACATATATAGTCAAAGGCAAAGGCGAAAGAGAGAGAGAGCGAGAGAGAGAAGCAGACAGATACAGAGAGAAATTGAACCCATTTAGCGATAGTTTTGTCTTAGAAGAGTCCCATCCTGATTCTTCACCAGCTCCAGCTCCATCTTTCCTTCAGGCCCAAAGCCCTCAAATGGTGTCCTATCCACAGACCACAGGCATCTCCCCTTCCCTTAGGAAGAGGCAAAAGTCCAGGAAAAGCCTTCAAATCTCATAGAAATGTCACTTCTAGATGTAACTGGGCTCTATCTCTTCAATGCAAGACACCAAATGAGGCCATCAGAACCCCTTCCATCTCCCCCACTCCTGCTTGATAATCCTCTCAGCTATCTTGACCCTTCTGTGGCCAAATGCTTTCCACTGGAATTGATCTAAGACAAGATGACAATTTTCAAAAGAAACTTTTCTCAGAAGCTGAGGGGAACACAACTTTTTAAAAATTACAAAGCCTTAGAAATAAATGAGTTTACAAAACACTGACTCTTTTTCTTGATGGAGCTCAGCTCTTTCCACTGACGGGCTTGGCCGGCATACATGGTAGGGCACTCAATCCCCATTCCCATTCTTGGCCTCCGTCCTGTTCAGTTGGATGCTGGACCATACAACTCAGACTCTGTCTGTAAAGTTTGGGTTGGTGCCACCATTAGGGCTGGTGGGATTCTCTGTCCTTTCCAGAATCTGCTTTATTAATTTATGTTTGCAAGGAGAGATGGAGAAAATTGCTAGATTACCTCCAGGCCCTGAGAAACTCTATACTTGTCCTGAGTGGCTTTCCTGTCCCCTGAGAGAACTGTCTTGGATTCTGGAGCTACCCTGGACTCTGGTCCCATGGGATAAGGAAAGCACTTCCTTATGAAGCCTGCAAGAGGCCTTTCTTGCATTTTAGGCTGCTTAACAGTTGTTTTTCTAATTCCTCTTAGAGGTCTTGATGTCTCTAGTCTCTGGAAAGCCTGCCTTCCTCCAGCTTGCTTCTCTTGGTCTCCTTGGGTTTTCCTAAAGAGTATTTGGCTGACACCCCTTGCAGTGGTAGTCTGTCTCCCAACAACACTCCTGTGGCTGTCCTTGCTGAGTATCTATCCAGTAACCATTTCCCCACTCTAGCAAAACAGATGGGAATGTGCTAGGGCCTTGAGGAATTTCCCAAATCCAGAACTCCCATCCCTGGATATCTTACAGCAGATTTCTGTTTTTTGGTGTGTTTTTGTACTATTTGCAACTAAAAAGCACCTTGATTCACACTCAAGTCAGCCTTAGGCTATATGACCTTGTACTCTTCCATAATTTAGTGTTCCAGGATTTAAAAATCTGTTCCAAGTTGGTCCAATCCACTTCACTCTCGGGAAATTGGAAACTGGTACTGGGAGACAAAGTGTACCCACCAGTCATGGAAGCTGCATCTCATGAGAGGCAATCTGTACGAGGATTGTGCTCAACTTGTGTTCAGGTCTGCAGAGCAGTCCTGGTTCTTGCCCTTCCTGACAGCAATTCTTTCTGTGCTTGCACCTGAAAGAGACTTAGATAATGACATGTAGCAATTAGACATTATGGCTACAAATGGCATCGCTTACCATGGTTCACCTTAGAGTTTTCAGCTTTGCAATGGTGCAAAAGTAATATCCATTTAGGAGTAACTGTACTTCGAGGTTTGAGTTTTGATCTTTTCTGGGACTGGTGATATGCCGGTTGCCTCTTTCATGGTGCTGGGCATTGCCACAGTTCCCAGTCAGGCCATCACAGAGGGGAAACAAGCACTGTGTACTCCACGGGGGAGGACACTGCTAAGCTATTGTTCAGTTGGTTAGACGTTTAAGTGTACTTTTGCCTTATAATATTTTCTATTTATAATGAGTTTGTCAAGATGGACTCCCACCCTAAATTGTGGAACACCTGTAAGTCTACCCTTCTGTGATACACTAGTATTCTAGGCCCGAAATTACAGATCATTTCCATTTTCCTCATAATGCTGACCTACTAGTAGTGGTTGCCTAGCATACTCTGTGAAGAAGGATTTTGAGGCCAGGAACAGTGGCTCATTTCTGTAATCCCAGGTACTTAGGAGGTGGAGATCGGGAGGATCACAGTTAGAGGTCAGCCTGGGCAAAAAGTTAGCAAGACCCCATCCCAACCAATAAAAAGCTTGGTGTGATGGCCTGTGCCTATCATCCCCGAGTCACAAATAGGAGGATCTTGGTCAAGGGCAGCCTAGGCAAAAGCTTGAGACCCTATTCCAAAAATAATAAAAGCAAAAATAACTAGGGACGTAGCTCAAGTGGTAGAGCCAGTGCCTGCCTAGCAAGTGCAGGCCCTGATTTCAAAACCACAGTACCACTCCCCCGCCCCCAAAAGAAGGATGTCAAAGTAGAATCCACACTGAAGTTAGGGTGCAATGTCCATCCTGGGCACAGGAATGGGAAGTGGCATGAAGTTTGCCAAGTATTTTCAGACCCTTCTTTGAGCTAGTACCTGAGACCGGTTCTGTGTGGCCCCTTTTCTGAAGCCTGTTTGTCTGTCTACTTCATTAACTCTGTGATCTGACAAATGACTTCCTTTCTCTCAGCTTCAGTTCCTTGAGTATAAAATAGAGACTGGATCAAATGATCATGAGGTCCTTTCTAGTTTTGTGACTCAGGTCAGCCCCCTTCAAAGTACAGTGGCAGACTCTTGTCTCTTTCTGTTTCAAAACTCCCTCTCCTCCCACTATGACAGCACTCACTGAGAACCAGTGTCCTGTCTTGAGAGACTTCGCCAGCTCTCCGTCCATTGGCAGAGTGGAGAAGATTGACAGGTCTTGAGCCCAATGAGTCACCAGGCCCTTCCAAGTTCAGGTTATGAACTCCACCCACTTCCCCAGGGTTTCTCTGATGATTCATTCAGGTGCCCCTCTCCTATCCTTGGGAATGACCTTCCAGAATTTTATCTCTCCAGTTTTGCAATAGAAAAATACTTCACATGCTGAGTTGTGGTAACAGACAATATCCATCAACAGCAAAAGATCTGCTCTTTCATGCCCTCCCTCCTCTGCCCCTGTCTCTATCACCAACACAATGTGCCACCCCAACCAGTCTCTCACCCCTCCCCCTCAGCTGCCACTGGCCTTCCCCTTCAGACACAGCCCTGTGTTCTCCGCTCAGGATTTACTCTAGTAAGCGCCAACTGCCTGCACCTCGCCCCCTTGCCCTCACTAGGCTCTGATCTTCAGTAGTAACCCAGCCTTTACCATCTCCCCACCCTGCCACCCAGCTCCCAACTCTGCCCCCTCATGGGCCTCTCCCTCTGCAGCTGCCGCGGTCTGAATAAGCACAACAAAAAAATTACCACATGCATTAAAGTGAAGCTCTTGTTGGACAACTGCGGCTTTCCCTGGGCAGGATTTCAGTTTGATTTTCTCAGGGTTCCTATGGAGCCTGAGTTCCTGTCCAGAACCACCCTGCCCCCACCCCAGATGTCTGGGTCTGTAGCCCTTTGCTTCCCGGGCCAGTCCTTGAGGACCAGCTTCCTGCCTCCAAAACTTCCCTGTCCATGATCAGGGGCCTAAGGAACAGAGAGGGCAGAAGAAAGTCAGCCAAATGGGACAGCCTGCCCCATGGAGGGGGTGGGGGTCAACTCAGAACTGGGGGCCCCGAGGGCATGGAGCCAAGCTCCCCCTCACTGAAGCAGAAACCAGTCTTGCAAATAAACACATAAACAGATTACCAGTGAGTCTGGAAAGGCTGCTGGGGCTTCAGAGAGGAGCTGTCCCTGGCTCCGCCCCTGGCACTTCCCCCAAAGCTTAGGCCTCAGCGTGGCCCAGGAGTGCCTGACAGAGGGGTTGGGTCTCCACAGCCTAGGCCCCACCCAGACTCTGGGTTGCTGAGCTTGGCAGGGCTGTGACCTCCCTTTCTTCGTTGCCCCTTTATCTCCGGCCTCTCCACCCCAAACTCCTATTTATTTTGCTTTGTAAGCCTGGGCTCTTGCTCATCTCCTTTGTGTACCTCTGCCATTCTTACCTGTCTTTCACCATCCCCAGCCACAGGTTCAATACCTGCCAAGCACAATGGCTACCATGTGTCTCCCTGTCTAGGCTTCCTTTCCAAATGCCCTCCAGGAAATTTGAAAATGGTCCCAGGTAACATTCACTTCTCCTCCCCCCAGTTCTTTCAGAAACTGAGGCAGATCCTTCAATTTAAGTTGTTTGAGTCCCAGCCTGTCCCAAGATGCTGAGCGCCCTTCTCCATCCCCATAACATCCCTGGGGATTATCTATATGCTGTGAAATGAATTGCAGCACCTAGGCTCTGGGCTTTCCTGGCTTTGCTCCTTTCTGCTACAACCAGCATAGCCAGTAAGGATCCTGATAATAGGTCACAATGCTCTGGTGGAGTCAGGTTACCTGCCTTGGCCAGATAGAGGGAATATGGGCTCAGGCCCTGGGCCAGGCTGGAGGTCTGCCACTGCATCCTCAAGATCTCGCACAGTGTTGCACAGAGGAGGCGCTCAGCAAACATGCTAGAAATGTTCATCCAGAAATGTCTAAAAGAAGAAAGCTGGCAGCAACCCATTTTTAGGGCCTGCTATGGCCCTAAAATCCTCAGGCCCATGTGTTAGCTTTCTAGGATTGCTTTAAACATTATCATAAACTTTGCAAATTAAAACAACACCTATTGATTAGCTCACAGTTCTATAGATCAGAGGTCTGGGTGGGCTCAGCTGGCTTCTCTGCTCAGGGTCTCAGAAGACTAAGACCAAGCTTTCAGCTGGTGTGGACTCTATCTGGAAGCCGAGTGAAAAGAATTAACTTCCAAGTTCATTTAGGTTGCTGGAAGAATCCACTTCCTTGTGGCTGTGGTCTAAGGCTCCATTCCCTTGCTGGCTGTCACTGGGGGTCACTCACTGGTCTCAGAGATCACCTGCATTTCTTTTCACATACTCTCCTCCATCTTCAAAGCAGTAACCAGTGCCTCAGGTCTTCCACACCTCTTTATCTTTCCCTTCTGCCTTCCTCTTCTGCCACCAGCTGAAGACGTTTCACTGCTTTTAAGGGCTCATGTGATCTCATTAGTCTCTTTTTTATTGTGGCAAAATACAGAAAATATACCATTTAACCCTTCTTAATGTATGTAATACCACTTCTTAAGTGTGCAATTCAGTGGTATTACATACATTCATATTGTGTAACCATCGCCACCATCTGTCTCCAGAACTTTTTCATATTCCCAAAGTGAAACTCTGAACCCATAAAACAATAACTCCCATCGCCCTCCCCTAGTGCCTGGCAACCACTACTCCACTTTCAATTCCTATGAATTGTACTACTCCAGGTACCTCATAGAGGTGGAATTGAATCATACAAAGTCGCTTCAATGACTGTCTCATTTCACTTAGCATAATGTTCTAAAGGTTTAGCCATGTTGTAGCATGTGTCAGAATTTCCTTCCTTTTAAAGGCTGAGTGATATTCCATTGAATCTCCCTTTTATAAGGTTAAATGGGCCATAAAACATAACAAGTGTGGGAGACAGAGCTCATTTACATTTACAGGTTCCAGGAATTAAGACCTGGAATCCCGGGGCCATTCTTAGAAATCCTGCCTACTGCAGCCTCCAATGCAGAGATAAGGACTGTCGCTGTCTTCCACCCAGAGCAAAGAAGACCAGGACGTGTAGGAGCCAGAGCACACATTGGATGGGGTGAGGGTGGTGGGTGTGGGGTAGATATCCTGAGCAGCCTGTGGAGAAGACCACTTACCTGTACTGCATGCCTATGTTGGGCAAGGTGCTGAAGGTCATTTGACCTGCATCATTTCATGTTCTGAGAAATAGGTACCATCTTCTCCATTTGACAGATGAGGAAACCGAGGCTCAGAGACTTATCCAAGCTCTCACACCAGTAAGAAGAAACGTGCATTTGATACCAAAGTCTGTGCTGTACACAGTACCACCTTCCGAGACTGGAAGTGGGACTGCTCAAGACTATGAAGACATAACCAGGTGACTCTTTCTCCAACCCCTCACCAACCCCGTCCACCTGTACTGGAATAGAATTTGTAAATGCCAGCAGCACAGTAGAGGGTGACTGTTATGGACTGAATATTGTATCCCACTCAAATTCATATATTGAAGCCCTAACCCCCAATGTGGCTGTATTTGGAGACAGTCTGTGAGGAGGTGATAAAGGTGAAGTTAGGTCATAAGGGTGGGGCCCTTATAAGATAGGGCTGGTGCCCACCAGAACAGTCTCTCTCACCACCATGTCAGGATGCAATGGCAAGATGGCAGCCTAGGCACCAGAAAGAAAGCCTTTGCCAGGAACTGAATTGGCTAGCACCTTGATCTTGGACTTCCCATTCCCCAGAACTATGAGAAAATAAATCTCTGCTGTTTAAGCCATGCACTCTGTGGTGTTTTGTAGCCCAAGTTGTCTACTACAGTCACCATGATACACAGCAGCAGAAACCAAGATGAAAAGAAAGCTCCCAGCCCATGTGTACAACTCTACTCTACATCTTTGACCCTTCTGGCATTCACTGAGAGCCAGCCAGCCTGGGTGTCCTGATGACCCAGATTCTGGTGCCTAGAAGAAAGGGAGAAAGGGCCAGTGGCTGAGGTTCAGGCTGGCTTGATGCAACTGCCCATGAACTGGGGGGGGTTTGAGCTGCTGGAGCAGCTGGGGCCCTGGGTGCAAGGCTACCTCTCCATGTGAGGTGAGGAAAGTTGCAGGAAGAATTAGCTGTGGCTGAAAATCTGCAGGAAGAATCAGGGCAAGTGCATAGTGCCATCAATGTGCAATTCATTTGTGATTGTGGACAGCATATTTGGGATGTGACAGCAGACTGCAGGGTCAAGCAGCCAGCAGAGCTGCCTTGGTTTGGAGGCAGTTCAAGACTCTGAACTGAAAAGTCATTTTTTGGGGAAAGACCATGAGCATCTGTTTCAACTCTGAGACTGGCTCCTTTCTCCTCATGTTGCTGCTTTCTTTTGTCAGAATGTGGAGGTCGCAAACGTGGCCCCTGGAAGCAATGCTTCCAGTTGTTTAATGGCATCTCACTGTTGCTGTGTAGCAAATTGCCATAAATTTAATGGCTTAAGACAACACAGACTTATTAGCTCATGGTTTCCATGCATCCGGAGTCTGGGCACAGCTTAGCTGGGTCCTCTGCTCTCGGAATCTTACTAGGTTGAAATCAAGGTGTTTGCAGGACTGCAATTCATGACGGTAGAACTTTAGCCCCCATTTTCTTGATGACTGTTGGCCAGGGATTACTCTCAGCTCCTAGAAGCCAACCTGGGGTCATTGTTACACAGCCCCTTCCATAAGCAGACATATGATTGCTTTTGCAAGGTCAAAAAGAGGGCATCAGTCAGGTGCGGTGGTGCATGCCTGTAATCCTGGCTACTCAGCAGATGGAGACAGGAGGATTGAGAATTTGAGGACAGCCAGGAAAAAGTTAGTGAGACCCTATCTCAAAAACAAAATATGAAACATGGACAGGTGTGGTGGCTCACATCTGTAACCACAGCTGGTCAGGAGACCAGAGATAGGGAGGAGCTCAGTCCAGGCCAACCAGGGCAAAAATGAGAGACCCTATCCAAAAAATGACTAAAGCAAAAGGGGCTCAGGGAGCGGCTCAAGTGGTAGAGCGCATGATTAGCAAGTGTGAGGCCCTGAGTTCAACCCCCAGCACTGCCAAAAAAAACCCCCAAAAAACAAAAAGGCTGGGGACTTGGCTCAAGTGGTAGAGTGCCCTGCATGAGCAAGGTCCTGAATTCAAACAACCAAAAAACTCTCTTCTCTCTTTCTTACTTATTTTGAAATAATTACAGAATCACAGGAAGTTGCAAAGGTAGTAAGAGGTCCCATGTTCCCCAATACCTGCGGCTTATATAATTATAGTACAATATCAAATCCAGGAACCTGACATTGGTACCTTCTAGGCCATTTTACCTCACATGTACATTCCTGAAACCACCACTGCAGTCAAGATTCAGATCTGTTTCATGGCTTTAAAGGTCTCTCTTTATAGTCACACCTACCCCTGCCATCCCTCCATCCCAACACATTTGCTCTCCAGCTCAGTTGAGAATGTGCTATAGGATGCAGTAAGGAACCTTTTGATATTGGCATCACCCCCTCCTCGACAGCACGCCCTTTGGCTCCATTGATACTTACTATTCCATGTATCAATAGTTCATTCCTTTTGCGTGCTAAGTAGTGTTCTGTGGTATGAACGGTATGAACGTGCCAGTTGGTTTAACCATTCACTTAACGATGGACATTGTGGCTGTTTTCAATTATGGCTATTACAAAAAAAGCTGCTACAAACAATTGGGTGCAGATTTTATGTCAACATAGGTTTTCATTTCTCTGGTGTAAATGTCCAAGAGTGCCTGGTTGTAGCTTGCAGGGTTATATGGTATGTGGATGTATAGTTTTAAAGAAATGGCTACATTCTTCCCACCAGCAAGGAATGTGTGATGCCATTCCTCGCATCCTCGCCAGCATTTCATGTTGTCGCTATTTTTTTCAGCCTTTTGGATAGGTGGTTTTAATTAGCAATCCCCAATGGCTGGTGCACATCTTTTCATGTGCATACTTACCATCTGTGTATTCTCTTCAGCGAAATGTCTGGTCATGCCTTTCACTTATTTTCTAATTGGATTGTTTGTTTACTGTTGAGTTTTCAGAGTTCTTTCTACATTCTACATGAATGTTCATTATCAGATACATGCTTTACAAATATTTTCTCCCAGTCTATAGCATATCTTTTCTTCCTCTTAACAGGATCTTTCACAGAACTAACAGCTTGTACTTTTGCTGACATCAAATGTATTTGACTTTCATGGATCATGCTTTTCATGTCAAGTCTAAGAACCCTTCACCAATTCCTAGGTCCCCCCAAATCTTCTGTGTTTCCTTCTAAAAGTTTTCTGGTTTGACATTTTATATTTAAATCTATGATTGAATTTGAGGTGTTTTTTGGTGCTGGGGATTGAACCCAGGACCTTGCATATGCTAGCATACACTGTATCACTGAGCCAGCACACCTCCCCCCTTTTTGGTTAAGTTTTGAATAAGGTGTGAAGTTCAGTTTAAGTTTTATCTTTTTACCTGTGTATACGCAAATGCAGCAGCATTATTTGTTGAAAAGACTTGTCATTTTTAAGCACTCACCTGATTGGATTAGGCCCACTCAGGATAATCCCCATTTTGATGAACTCAAAGTCAACTGATTATAGACTTTAATTTCATCTGAAACATCCCTTTTCTCCATATATAAGCAGCATAAGCAGCCCATCATAGTTACTGGTTCCACCACACTCAATGGAAGGGGACTGTGAGCATCCATTCACACCCAATTTTCCCTTCTCTGGATTTGAGAAAGATTTCCCAGCCCTAGGATCTTGTTTAAGTAGGCATTGACTGGTTTGGAAGGTTCTACAGGGAGCTCAGGGTGGGTATGGGTGTGTGTGGGCATGCCAAGGCCCAAGCAAAATATGATTTGGCTGTTACTCGCCAGGTCTGAAAACTCTCCCTCTGGACTGAAGAGCTCTGATGGTGAGGTGAAGCATGGGTCAGGTGGTAAGAGCTCAATCACATGAGCCTTTTCTTTGAAAATAGAGTTTGGATTTTCCAACTCAGAGCAGAAGCCCACCTAGGCCCTCTTGACATAGGAAACGCCCATTCCCTTGCAATCCATTTTCTCCCTTCACCTAAGTCAGTGTTCTGACCCCAACACTCAGCTAGTAAGCAGTGTTTGGAGCCCAAAGGTAAGACTGCCTTTACTCATGACTTCTTTTAGCCGTAGGAGCCCTCCTGTCCCTCTGAACCTCTCTCTGAGACTCCTACATCTCCTCTGCCTGAATGTGTTAGATTGTGGAGGACAATGGCCAAGCAGAGCAGAAAGTTGAGGAAAATTTGAGAGAAGTGCTCGATTAAGAAATGTCCTTAAGGGAAGGCCACTAGGAGAGGTACACTTGAAATGAATGGGATCCAAACCTGGTTGGTAACCAGTCCTTCATGAAGCCAAAGAAAATCTGAAAGCGGGAAGAGTGAGAAGCATGGAAGTGGCAACTGTTCTGAGCCTCACGAGTCCTATTGTTCCCAGGGCTGAGCAGTGTGGCAGCCCTGGTTCCAGTGTGTGCTATGGAAATACCACCCTAAGGCCAGCAAGCTCCCTCCACTTACAACCTCTTTTTAGCACTAACTGCTAAAATCAGGATCTTGGGGGAAGGGGTGCACAACACTTTCTGTACAACCCAGTCCCTCCCCTTCATCCCACCAGCACATGTCACCTGAATCCCCATACCATTGCTCTCCACTGCTATGTAAAACCCCTTCCTCCTTCAATATGAGCTTCATGTAGGACAATCCTTCTCTGTCCTCCTCCGTCCACCATCATCGTCATCTATTTTGTCTTCGTTGTCAGGGGATTCTTACTGCCCCCTTATTTACATATTCCTTCTCCACTCCGATCCCTGTTGCCACACTGGCTGATTTCTACATTCATGTGGATGATTCCATGCATACCGCTAGCCTAGTGGTTCTCCACTTGCAACCACTCAGACAAGTTTTAAAAAGTACCGATGCTTTAAGACCAGCTCAAACCAATTGAATCTGAGGCTGGGGCTGTGGTCTGGCCATAGATATTTTTTAAGTCCCCAAATGACTCAAGTGTGCTACGATTGCGATAAAGGTTTTTAAGGTTTCCATTGGTACCTCCTTCAAAAGCCAGGAGGAAGTGAGGCAGGAAATTCAGGGAAAATACGCAAACCAAGTCATGGGGAATAGGTGGCCTCCTCACAGATCATCCTGCAGGGAACAGGTGGTCTAGCTTCACCCAGAACTGCCCCACATGCCCCCTTTTGAAGTAGCATTTTCATCTGGACCCAAACTGGGCATGCACACAAGGGCCCCTAATTATAGCCTAATGAATAGGGACTGGATTTCATTGAATTCACATGTGCAGTCAATCAATCAGTCAATCACCAAAACCATCTCTTAAGTATCACCCAAATCCTGCACCCTTGCTCACTCCACTTAGTGTATAAATACCCATCCAAACCAAGGCACCAGTGCTCTTGAGCCAGCTTGAGGGACCCAGTCCCCCTCATGCCCTTCCTTGGTGAGTGTACTTTCCTACTTTCTCTCAATAAAACTTTGCTGCTGCTTTGCAATCTGTGTCCCCACTCAGTTCTTTATTCAGGACACCAAGGACCTGAGATCTTCTCAACCAGGGTCTTCTGAGACCATTCACTGGTTCCAGGAGGAGTACTGCTCTGGTCTCAGAGATTCTTGACACCCTCTATTCTAAAGACTTTCACCTCTATTACACTTCAGAAAACAAATTTATTGTTATACCTTGAAATCACCTAGAATGGGGCTACCTCTGAATTCTGATATCCCAAGAGAACCAGTACACTCTTCTAGCTTTCCTACTTCCCTCCCCCAGGACTCCTTCCATCTCATTATAACTTCTGACCTTTGATCTTACAACTTTCTCCTAATTTATTAACAGCCCCTCATCCTTGCTGCTTTTCCTATGATCAATCATTGCCTCCAGTAACTTCTCCATCCAAGCTCTCTTGCTTGTCTGTTGCTCTTACCTTTCAAATCCCAAACCTTGAATCAATAGGAAAATCTCCCTCCCCTGTTCTTCTGCCAGAACTTTTTGGAGAAAAAATGGGCAGTATTCAGATGGGTGCTACTACAAATAGATGGTTTCTAATTTTAGTTAGTTTTTAAACACTATTGGCCTTTTGACTTCTAATTAATTCTCTCTCCCATGTCCCTTAACTGCTCTTCTAAACCTTTGCCCCTTATAAGTAGAGGCCACAGGACATGAACTGCCTTTCCACAACTACAAGCTTGTTTGCATCTCCTATTGTCCTTTTCTCTTTCCTTTTGCCCTTTTCCTGAACAAGTCTAATTATTCTATGTTCTGAATCCTATCATCTTGTCTCCTTTATTGAATCTTCAACCTCTGCCAGCTTCTTCCCGAGAACACACACACACACACACACACACACAGAGTCTTGCCCATCTTCTAAAAATTCTCTCTTGAGCTTGTATTTCCCTTCACTACCCTCTTCATTTGTTTAATCTCAGATAAGCTTCTTGCAAGAGTAGTCTCATTGTCTCCATTTCCTCACCTTCTAGTTACTCCTCAACCCCCCAGCTAGCAGGCTCCCCAGCATTCTACTAACTGCTCCAGGTAATGATCAGTGCAGAATCCATACAGACATTTCTAGATCTTTCTTTAATTGAAATTCTAGGCCATCTGTGCTAACCATTTCTGCCTTTTAAAAACCAACTTTGGTTTTCACGATTCTCCTCTACCATGGCTCACTTCCTACCCTGTTGCTTCTTCTAAGGCTTCATTGCTTTATCATGCATAGTTTTTCACATGCACTTTAAAGATTTGCACGTTTAAGGCCCCTCTCCTTAGCTCAGATCTTTTCTCTCTATGCCTTCTCCCTAGATAGCCTCATGCTGAGGATTCCCCAAACTCTCAGTCCATTTAATGTGTTCCAAACCAAGGTCATTATCTTCCAGAATCTTCCATCAAATCACCAAACCTTATTTTGATTGGTGGCATCATTATCCAGTCTGTATCTCACAACAGAAACCCAGATTGAGTTATTTTAGAATGGCCCCTCCCTCAATCTTCACATCCAATTAATCACATCTTATCAATTCTTTTCCTAAATAGCCTCTAATGTGTCTACTTCTCTGAGCTACTACTGCCTTCATCCTGCGTTTTATCTCTCGCCATGATGGTGACACGGTCTCCTGCCTCATCTCCCTGTCTGCAGTTTGGCTCCTTCATGAGTGCTTTCACCCAGCAGCCAGAGGATGGAAAACCCTTAGAGTAGTACCTGGCACACGGTGGGTAGGTATTCCGTAAAGTTTTGTTAAATGAATCAATGTCCAAATGCTCTCTGAAATGACAGAAAAAGCCTGTTCCTATTTCTGCCCTCACTTACCCCCTCAAAATTTAGATTCTAGCTAAAGAATGCAAGAACAAATCTCTTAACAGGTCTTCTGATTCCAGGTTGGAGCATTGCTTTAACTTCAGCTCAGCTGCTTCCCTTTCCATTTCGTTCAGTAGAAGTCTTAAAAACCTTCTGCTTTGGAACATTCACACCCGGCCCCAACTGGAAGCAAGAGGATAGACAACATGACCTCCTGTTTTCATTTCCCATAAAGCAATTCCATGATGTTAGACCCACAAAGGACAAAGAGAGGTAGATTCTGTGGAGGTGAGAAACACAGGACAATTCAGATGATAGCTACATTCACTAATCCGTTCGTCTACTCAACAGACATTTACTTGGTGACAGGCTCTGTGCCAGGCCTTGAGGGTATGATGGTGGGCCCTACTCTCTTCAGGAGATTTGGTGGACAGTGATGGGGACTTTTTGGTGGGGGCAGTACTGGGGCTCGAACTCAGGGCCTTGTGCTTGTTAGGCAGGCGCTCTACCACCTGAGTCACTCCCCCAGCCCTTTTTGCATTGGTTATTTTTGAGATAGGGTCTCCCTCTATGCCCAGGCCAGCTTGGACTGTGATTCTCCTATTTATGCTTCCCCACATAGATGGGAGAACAGTTGCACACCACCATACCCAGTCATTGGTTGAGATGGGGTCTTGCAAAATGTTCCCCCAGGGCTGGCCTTGAACTGTGATCCTCTGCTGGAAACTTTGACATAGTAGGAAGCAGAAGGGGATGGGCCTGTGGAGCATGACCTCAGTGGAGGTGGGGACGGAATACTCCCATGTTCAGTAAGAATGGCCAAGGAGCAGCTCCAGGGCGTGTCCTGGCCCACTACAGAATCAAGGTGATGGGAAGTCATGAGATGGTGAGCACACAGCGTGTTCTGAGTCTGGAGCAAAGCCTTATTGCCTTAGCCCTCACTCTTGCTCTAACATATCTTGGAGCAATGACCCTACCTCCCTGGATCCCTAGGATTGTGGCCAAGTCAACCTTCCTGGCTGTGCCCAAGATGGGTGGCAGCATAAACTTCTTTGGGAAGGTGATTTCATGTGGAAATTGCCACGATTCTCTTCATTCTGAGTTTCCCCTCATAAAACCCTAGCTCTTTACTGGTGACTTACTCCAGAGTCCCCAAAGGAGGGTCTCTTATCCAGAATCCTCGAACTTTGACAGTATCTGAAAAACTACTTTATATACCAGGCAATTGCCATAGCAAGGTTCATGGAAAAGGGCTGTCCCTCCCACAGTTGCTGAACTATGAGCACTAGGCAAGCAGCAGGGATCCAGGTTGCAAAGCTTGGTGCTGGAGGACACTCTGTCCTGTGTCCCTGTGTCCCTGTGCCATCTCCCCAGGGGTCTTTTGGGCTGGCCTCCTCTGGGCCCCTCCCTTTACCCCTCCCTTTGTGAGCAGGGCTGTACCAGACCAAGAAGACACTGCCCCAGGGGTTCGTAATCTGAGCGAGACAGTCCAATTATCTACAATTTATGGAGCTCAATTGGAGTGAGTTCAGAAAAGAGCAACCTGAACAATTAAGGGACCGGAGGGCTCGGCTTCTGGGGCAAGATAAAAGGCAGGAGGTCTCAGGCGGCAGCAGTGGTTTCAGGGGGAGTAGGGATGAAGGGGAGGGACTGCCAGCAAGGGAGTGTTAACAGGGTGAACACCTGCGAGGGAGGGGGGTGAACGAGCAGGAACAAGGCCAGGGATGTGAGCCCCCAGGAAGTGCAGGCAAAAGGCTTGGAGCTCAGACCCAGCCTCTGGGAGTCAAGCCATGTTGAGCAAGTAGTAAATTTTGGTTTCCCGGTTTCCCTGGCCCAAGTCCCAGCTTGAGGGAATCCCAGGAAGCTCTAGAGAATGGAGCAGGCAGCAAGGTGGTACCTCTGACAGAAAGAAGCCTAGACCTGCTAGTGAAAGTGTAGGCCCCATAAGAAGGGCTCCAAAGTGCTCTGGAACAGGTGTTCCAGTCTTCAAAGATCCAGCAGGGAAGGAAGTCCTTAACCCAACTCAGAAATTCATTTATTTTGTCCTCAATGCTTGAGATGCACACAGGTTGGAGGGGTCTGTGCTTCTGGGCCAGGCTCCACTTCTGCCAGGCCGTGTGACCTTGGGCAAGTCCTTTGCTTTCTCTGGATCTCTTTCCTCCTTTGTCGAACAAGGGAATCTTTTGAAGCAGCTGGATGTTCCCCCTCTTAATGAAATCATACACAGAATCCTACTATGGAAAGCAGATAAAATCCATGCTTTATTAATAAAAATGTGTTCTTTGAGTTCAGATTAATAGTGGGGAGTGGATTATGAGAAGCCTATGAGAACTTGACATAAGCACGGTTGTGCTCAATGATCTACAGGCTGAATTTGGCACGACCCCAGCCACAGAAGAGGGTGAGAGACAAAATGCAGCACATCTGCTTTTTCTAAGTTGTTTACATTCAGAGAAAGAAGTAGGAATGCAGGTTTCTCTTGTGACAATGTCATGCCCCTCCCCGAGAACTGTTGCTCCACCTCCTTGTTTACCACTGCATATAAAAGACTCTCTGAAGGAGGACGGGAGGTGTTTTGATGGGGGATTTTGATTGACTGCTGCTGCTGCTGCTGCTGCTGGCTGTTGTGTCTCCACCAGAGCAGCTTTCTGCACCGAGAACTTTATACATAGGTTTTAGAAAAGCTAAGCTAAAGAAAAGCTAAAGAGAACATGGGACAGTGCAAGTGTAAGGACCAAGATTTTAAGAGTTATGCTAATGCAGCTTTTTTTTTGGGTCATGGTGAATTTATTTAATTATTATTTAAAAAAAATTTTTTTATTAAGATAAATTAATTGTACAAAGGGGGTTCATTGTGATATTTCCATGCATATATATAATGCAGTTTTTAGACGCGGCTATTGTTTGTTTGCAAGTCTGAGGACCAAGACTTTAAAAGGGAACATGGGACAGTACAAATCTGAGGGCCAAGACTTTAAGTGAGATTAAAGAAAACATGGGAAAGAGATGTTAAAGAATAAACAAGAAGCAAGGTTTTAAAGAAAGACTTTAGAAGTAAGGCCTTAAAGAATAGAGAAGAAAAGAAGCAAAGTAAAGATTAGTTATTAGAGAAAAGAAGTAATGAAGCTGTTGTGCATCTCCATCTGAGCGCCCAGCACACCTGACCCCAACTTTCTGCACATCTGTCTTCTATCATTTGTCCTTTCTGCATCTCCAGTCGACACCAGTTAGGTTGGTAGAACCAAGAGCTCAAGAAAGCTCTCTAGAATTAATGTCATTTGTCTTATTATGAAGTGAATCAACAGAATTATGGGTTCATTTTGATCCACACAGTGGTTTGAAAACAAGAGTTTCAGCTCTCGGTGGCTGTCTAACATCTGCCAGCACGTGTAACGCTTGTTGAACTCCTGCAGCTCTTCTCTGAGGCCTAAGGGCACCCCAAAACTCTGGGCAGAAGCCATCTCCTCAGTTATCTCTCCAGATTTCTTCCTACTCAGACTTTTCCAGGATCTAGTCTGTGTGTGCCTGAAAGGTAGACAAAGTCTTCTTTACCTTGTGTCCCAACTTTTCTATCTGGCCTGAGGTTTTGCACAGTAGGTTTGTATTAAAGTGTGTTGAATGGAAATCAGGGGTTGGGGACTTTGGTTAGGAAAGGAAGTGGGTCTTGGTTGGAAGAGTGTCCTACCCAGAGACAAAGCCTCTGCCTGCCTCATAGCCCCCTCCCTAGGACTGGGAGAAAAACTTCTGGAGAGACCAGACCTGTTCTCTGGCAGTGCTCTTGTCAAGGCCCTCATCCCTTCAGCTGCAGCACCAGAAGGCTTCACTTCTCGGGGCCAAGGAGGAGGCCTAACCCAGGAAATTTTAGAATTTGAGTGAAACCACGCTGGTCACAGCAGAGGAGGTGGCCTGGGCAAGAGGTGTGAGCATGACTGAAGTCTACTTGGACACAGAATGCTGACTGTAAATAACTACAAAGCACAGGTTTGAGCAGTTCCTTGTGCAGCCTTCCTTGTCTGGCATGTGATTTCAGGTCTTCTTGGGAAGGCACTGAAAAGGGTTTATTAAAATGATATCTCTTTTTCATAGATTCATGGTGCAAAATTCAAAAGGAATATGCAGACATACAGTGAAAACAAGTATGTCTCTTTCTTACCCCAGCTGCAAAAATCCCTTTCCCCACAGGCAGCAACTGTGAGCAGTCCCTTATTGACCAGTTGTCAATACTATCTTCATATATCATCCCAGAAACATTCTATTTAGATATAGAGAAAAGCAAATATATATGTGTGCTTATATTTCCATAGAAATGAAAGTATCTTGCACATACTGCTCTTCACATTCTTTTTTAGTGACTGCATAGTAGTCCATTATATATATATATATATATATATATATATATGCATCAAAATTTATCTAATCAATCTTTTGTTGATGACATTTAAGGTCCTTCTGATAGTTTCTATTATTTGTAATGCTGCAATAACTATTACTGTACATACATAATTTGACAGCGGTGTGACTGTATCATACTACAGAATCCTTGAGCTAGATTTTAAACCCAAATATGAGGCTATAGGAGAGAATGCTCTGGAATTCCATGGCCTCATTTGGCCTCTATCATTCTTGCTGCTTTCCTTGACCTTCAAACTGGTGCAACTAAGTACCATTCTGGGATATCAAGGGGAAAGCAGGCAAAAGGATTTGACTGGCCAGGTAGGGGTCTCTTGAAATGTCATCATTGGCTAACAATTCCTGCTTGGTGACATTTCTTACCCTTTAAGTAGTGGCCAGAGGTGACAGACTAGTTTTAGAAGCCAGAAGATGATAAATGGTAACTGACATCTGGCTTCAGTGTTGAGGACATGTGGGGCTGACAGCAAGATGACACCTCCCATCTATGGAGGGCACATGCAGTTCTAGCTGGCAATGAGGGCCGGTACTGCCAGGTATTTATAGAGAAGCCAGCGATTTGGGTTTTCTATGAACTCTTCCCTATTTTATATACCAATAATAGTAAATAGCCACTCACAGAGCATTTACTGTGTTCTAATAGCTTCAGCTGTAACTCAATAGTCATTGTAACCCAATGAGGTAGGGCACTAATATTTTTATCTCCATTTTATGGATGAGCAAAAGGAAGCAAGAGTTTAAGTAATCGTCCCTGAGCTGTGCAGATCCAGGGGCTAAGTCAGTATGTAAACCTGGGCTGTGTTCTTCATGCTAACTGTACAAGATACCTAGCTCACACTTCAACACTGCATAGATGAACACTGCTAAGCCAGGTCAAATGCCTCTGGAAGCCTCCACTTGGAGATCTCTGCTTTAGAGGGGGTTTGGAACGAGATTGCCTGTCACTCTGATGATCCTGCAAAACTCAACATTGACTGAGTTCTCCTGCCATCATTTCAGCCCAGGCCAGGCCTGGCTCATGAACCGGGTGAAGCTCAATCATCCTGCCTGCTTTTTCAATTGCTCTTGAGAACAAGGTGACAGTACTTACCAAGAGGTCATAAGCCTGGAGGTCACGAGACTGGGTGGAAAGTACTGGTGCCTGTCTTGGAGTTGAAATTTTTAGCTTCTAGTTCTGGCCTCTCTCTCTCTCTCTTTTTTTTTCCAGTGCTGGAGATTGAAACCAGGCCCTTGTACATGCCAGACAAGTGCTCTAGAGGCATCCATTCATTGTCCCCAGGGTGGAGAGACACAGAGAACATGTGTCTGTAGCACGGGAGCATATCCATCTTTCCTTTCCTCCTTTGTCCCCTCTCTGGCTCTCCTGCCCCCTGAATCTGTCCGCTCCTACTATCCCATTTTTTGGGGGGGGGCAGGATTGGGGTTTGAACTCAGGGCACTCTATCACTCGAACCACACCACCAGTCCATTTTGCTGTGGTTATTTTGGTGGAGATGGGGTCTCAAGGAACTATATGCCTTGGCTGGCCTTGCGCTGTGATCCTCCCAATCTCAGCCTCCCAAGTAGCAAGGATTACAGGTTTGAGCTACCAGTACCCGGCCAGCAATTTTTTTTGTGTGTGTGGTACAGGGGCTTGAACTCAGGGTCTTTACCTTGAGCCACTCCACCAGCCCTTTTCATGTTAGGTATTTTCAAGATAGGGTCTCGTGAACTATTTGCCTGGGCTGGCTTCAAACCACGGTCGTCCTGATCTCTGCCTGCTGAGTAGCTATAGGTAGGATTACAGGTGGGAGCCAGCCATTAGTTTTTTGAGACAGGGTCTCACTATGTAGTCCAGGCTGGTATTGAACTCATTATGTAGCCCAGGCCAGCATGGCACTTGCAATCCCTCTGCCTCCTGAATGCTGGGATGACAGGTATGGGCAACATACCTGACAAGTTCTGTTCTGGTCCTCTGCTTTGTGGTTTGTTTGGGGCAGGCGGATCTTTTGACCTCTCTCAGTTTTTTCACCTGCAAACCCAAGGTAGTAATCCCTACTGCCACAGGGTTATTGTGAGGATGAGCAGGACACCGTGTGTATGCAAACAGTACGGATAGAAGAGGATATTCTTAGCAGTAGGGCTCATTTGGGGACAGGAAGATGTCTTTTCCTAGGGAAAGCTACCTGAGATGAAGGCAGGGAAGATGAGGTGTCTCCCCTTGTCATTTGCCCTTTTCAGGACTGTGTCTTTGATTCCAGGCTCTTGCCCACCAGGCTGTTTCTATGACCATGTCTGGGCCATACATACTTCATCCCTGAAATCCAAACACCTGGAAAGCATCTGGAAGTTACCAGAAGTGTTTTGTTTACCAATCTGCCTTTTCCAATTTGCTTATTCACTTTTGTGTTTTCCACGTTAATTTACAGGTTCACGTGCTGGGTTCAACAAGGCTAAGTGTACATATATACTATGTATGTATAACACACACACATACATACCTCATGAAAAACTTCCTATAATCTTATGAGTCTGTAAATATTAGGCTCCAAAAGAAAAAACAAAAACAAAACCAACCTCCCCAACTGCTGAAAGTGAGGCTCAACATTATGGAAAAACCTGGTCATGCATGTCATCAACCACTTTGTGACAGGATGGTGTGTGCTTGATGAAAATAAGCCTCCTGCATCAGCAGGAAGGTCAGGAGGGAGACAAGGTGGAGAGGAAGAGGGAACAGGAAGATGGTGGGAGGACAGATTTAGGAGACAGGGAGAATCAGAGAGGGGGCAAAGGAGGAAACACAGACCTGTGCTGTATGCACATGTTCTCCACCATCTCTCTAGTCATGGGACAATGTACTCATGGCTGAAGACTGTTCAAATGGATGCCTCTAGAACCCTGCAGATTCCTACCCTGAGTCTTCCTCTGTGTTTGGTTCCTACTCCAGTCCCTCTTCTACTGCCCTGATGGAGGGCAGCCCATCAGGGATAGGCCTTTGACTCTGGGTGTGAGTTGAAGGCAGTTGGCTAAAATGGTGAGGTCAGAGTGCAGAGGGCCTTGAATGACAGCTTTCCCTTTTGCCAAGCATTGGGAGCCATTACAGGGGCAGGAAGCCAGGCCAGTGCTCTGGGAGGCTCCTGGCTCCTGGCCTTGTGCCAGGCTGTCTGGGTTGCAAGGGCAGGAGGTGGGAGGCAGGGAGGCCAGCTTGGAAATAATTAGAATCTGGGCAGACAATAGCGAAGGAGGCATCAGTTTAGGCTGTGATATATATCATATATATCCCATATATAATGAGGGAGAGAGGGGGAGGGAAGGAAGGAGAGAGAGAGAATGACTGTTTGGGTCACAAGGTGGGTAAGTGGAAGGGGCCCGAAGAAGAAGTTCTAGATGACTGGCTTCCTGTTCCAGTAGCAAGGAGGAAAGGCAGGGCAGTTAACATCAACAGTGAATTGGCCCCTTAATGGCTCTGGTCACTTTTCACAAAAAAAGGCTGCCCGGGGTTTAGTGGGAGCCTGCCTGGACAGAGCTGGCTGGCTGGCCTAGAGGCTAGGGCTGTAGGGACTCTGGGAGCTCGAACGGGTCCCAGACGCTGCAGGGAGGCCCGAGGCCTTCAGGGTTGAAAAGGGAGGGCGCTGGCCGCCGCGGCCCCTCCCCCGCCCCGCGTCCGGCCCGCTTTGGCCCGCTGGTTGCAGCGCCGGGACGGTTAGGAGCGAAGCAGAGCATGCAAGAGCGGCCTGGGCCTGGACGCGGGGCAGCGCGCAAAGTGCTTGAAGGGTCAGAGGAAGGAACAGCACGCTGGGCAGGCGCCGACCGACCCCTGCGCCAGGCCGGGTTCCGAGGCCGCTCCTCCGGCTCCCTGAAGCCTCCAACCCGGGTAGGAGGAGCCACAGCGCCACCCAGCGGCAGGTGTCGGGGAATGGCAGTCAGGGCTCTTCCGTGGCCCCAGAAGAGTAGGCAGCAGGGTGGAACGCGGGTGGCCCGGAAGAAAGCATGGGTGAAGGCGGGCACGTAGTCGTGTTGGGCTCTTAAATCAGAATCCCCATTCACTTCACCCCCTCATTCAGTCTGGCACATGGAACTAGATGAATCTTAATTGAGATCGGTTGATGATGTTCCTCTCAAACTCAACAATCTTCCACAGCACCCAGTGGGCCACAGTGTAAAGCCCAAATTCCTGAGTCCAACCTTCTAGTCTGTTTTGACCTCAATCTTTCAAGCTCATCTCTTGCCACCCACTCTACACATCCTAAACCACTCTTTCTCTGCCCAAATGAACTACTCACCACTTCTACATCCATTCACTCAGTGGACATTGACCAAGGCACTAATTAGAGAGATAGTGAACATGCAGACAAGGTCCTCTTCTGCTAGAGCTTTCAAAGGGAAAGAGAAGCAATAAACAAGAAAGCCAATGTAAAAACAAGATCATTTTAAACAGTTACAAGTGCTAGATGATATAAAAAGGGGATGGTGTGTTAGAATGTCTGGGAAAAGAAGGAAGAGGAATAGAATAAGGCAGGGTGGCTGGAGGAGCGTAAAGGAAGTGTACTGGGTGATGCCAGAGAGGAAGGTGAGTCACAGTCACAGGTTGTGTAGGCCGTGTGGACCATGCTTAGGAGTTTGGATTTTATTTTGGATCGAGATGCGAAACTATCAGAGAGTGGCAGTAGGGGAAAGACAAGCTCTGATGTGCAATTTTAAAAGATTGTTCATGAGGCAGTGTAAGATTGGAAGCAGGGTGACCAGTTGGGATGCCATTGTTGCGTCCAAGAGTTGATGGCAGCCTGCATTAGGTAGAGACAGTGTAGCCAGAAGAACAGATACTAGAATCTGTGGGTATTTTTGAGTGATCTCTGTTCAGTGTTTTCTTCACACCCAACCCAGGAGCTTAAAGGCAGATGCTGTGTCTGAGTGATCTTTGGATGCCTAACCTACAGAAACTTGAGCCTGGGGCAGAAGTTCTGGGACTTCCTTCTAGTTGCGCTGATGGACTTTTCTCTTTTTCCTTTGTCCCCAGTGCCTTCTGAAAGAACTTAAAATGTTTGGGAGGAAGGAAAAATCAGGGGTTATGAAGTTGCTCTTCTGTGTTAGCAACTGTTCAATGCCCTTGCATCTATTACTTCATTTGAGTAAATTTATTTCATCTTTATAACAACATCTAATCCTATCCATTTTAGAAATAACTCCAAAAGGAAAGGCACTTCATGAAGTTGGGTAAAAAGGCAAAGTTGTCATAGTATAAAATGTTCACTTCTTTGTGGTTCTGAGGATGGAACTTAGGGATTCACACATACTACGTAAGGGCTCTACCACTGAGGTACATCCCCAGCCCAGATGTTCACTTCTTCGAGTCCCACATAAGATCCTCCCACTTAACATCCCAGTCCTGTTTATCCACACCCATTATGCTAAGGTCATTTTTAGTCTCTTGTTAATTATTAGTGTTACACAATGCAAATAAATCTCAGGGTGAAACTTTAGGTCTTTAGAAAGATTCAGGATTTCATGAAGTCAATGAGAGTGATGTCAGAGATCATCTCTAGTGGTATATAAAGTCCTTGATAAATGGTGATTTGGCAGAGATAGACCAGTTACCACTGGCAGAGGAGAAAATTGACCTGGGTAATGACAGGATCAAAGCTTCAAAGAGAATGATTCAACTCTTAAAGGATTATAAGAGGTCCTTGGGATAATTGAAGAAGCTCTCTAATTTTGGAAAAACAAAGCAAAAACTCTGGTTCTGACTGTGTTGCAAAAGTCAATATTATCTTCTTATACACTTCGGTCAGGAAAACGACATTATCCTCCAATGTTTGATTCATTCTTTGTTCATTCTGAGAATTAGTGCATATTTGCAATTATTTACACATATAAATGGAAACTATTTTCCACATTTCCAGTTTTATTTCTCAAGATAAAGTTCCAATCAAGCCCTTTCCCCTTTCCCCTACTCTACTATGAGATGTTGATCCCCATTTCAAGTGGCTTTATTGTAAGTGGGCTTTATCTAGCACCACTTATCCTGAAATAGCAAGGACTTCAGGTAGCTGTAGCTGTCTCTTCATCCATTGATTGCCAAGTCTGGCTGCACATTAGAACCACTTGTGGCATCTGTTAAATAATCCCAAAGCTGGGACCCTCACCTACCCTGATTAACTTAGACTCTGCTGGTGGGGCCTGGGCTGAAACTCTCCAGGTGATTCTGATGCATGGCCAGGGCTGTGAGCCACTGCAGTCCTCCCTCCTCCTTCATGCTGGGCTGGAAGAGACGGAGTCTGGCTGCAGTCAGACTGACCTAAAGGTCCTGGGCCTGGCTACAGGGGGGAGCTCAGAAAGGCAGCTGCAGTGCGATGCAATGCTTGGTCCAGAAGTCAAAGGGTGACATAAGTCTCGTATGACTGCTTGCTTGGCACAGCCATTGTGTCCTGTGGATGTGTACCCACTCTGTTTTTGTGTGTAGTAGGTTAGAGAGGGACCTCTAGTCCCTTACCTCTCTTACTTATGCCCAAGGCAAAGAAAGCCTGCCTCGCTCCTCATGGACATGCAGTGAGACCAAAATGCTAATGTTATAGTGAGCATCTTATGGTTGTCTAATGCAAAAGGTCATGTTATCGTCTGGATATGTAATGTGTCTGTGTCCTGCTGTACTGCCAGCACCCAGCACAGTGCTGGGATATCATAATTGCACAATAGGTATATTTTGAATGAATAAGTCCAACACAGCAGGATGTAATAAGTGCCATGATTAAAGTACAGAGGAAAAAGAGATTGTTTTCATTTTGGGAGAGGGGGGATCTGGAAGTCTTCATAGTACAGGTGGCATATGAACTGGCCTTTGAAACCTAGGTAAGTCAGTAATGAAGCAGAGAAGGAGAGAGGGCATGCCAGGCAGAAGAAATTATGTGAGCCAAGGGCAGGAGGTGAGAAGGTGCAGGGCTCATTCAGGGAACAAGCAGCTGGCTGGGACATGAGTCCAGGAGCACTATGGTGGAAGATAAGACTGGCAGGATAGGACCAGAAAGCAAGAGCCTTGAGTGTCAATGCTCAGAACTTGCCACTTGATTCTACAGGCAGTGTGGAGCCATTTGATTTTCTTTTTGTCGTGTGTGCGTGTGCATGTGTGCGTGTGCGTGCGTGTGTGCGTGACAGAGAGAGAGAGAAAGCTGATGTTTTTGAGGAGTGTACTGTTCACTTTAGGAAGCTCCAAGATGGCATGAGTTCTCTCACAGAACATAAATTGAGTACCTCCAAAGTGCCTGGCACTGTGCTAGGTGGAGGATGGATTGGAGCCAGAGTAATTGGATGAGACATTAGTTGGACAATAGTCAGGCTATTGTTGTAGCACAGGAAAAAGCTACTAGGGGCCTGAAGTGCCTCAGTTGGGAGTAAGGGTGGAAAGAAGGGGAAGGATTTGACACATATTCCGGAGGGAGAATGACAGATTTTGGTGAGGTAGGGGTGAAGGAAGGAGAAGAAAGACTGAATGACTAATGATAAATAATAATTGTTGGCATTTGAGTGGCTCCTTTGTGCCAGCTGTCATGCCAAGTGCTTGTGGACATCATCTAATTCCCACAATAACCCTTTTGATAGATGAGGACAACAAGGCTCTAAAAAGTAAAGGAACTTGTCCAAAGTTATAGAAATAGGAGATGGTGGTATTAGGCTTTAAAACAGAGTCTGACTCCAGAGACCATGCCCTAACCTCCACACTCTGCTGCTTTGGGGGTTTCCTTTTCCCCATTTATGTGAGAGGTGTAGTGGCACAGGGCCATTTCTACTGCTCCTCTAGCAGTTCCTCCTGAGTACCCCGCACTCCTGTGATGGGAGATGGGCCTGGTGAAGCAGTGTGGGAGAGGAGGTTGACAGACTAGAACCAGAGGCTGCAGCAAAGGTGAAGAACTGATAGTCCCCCAGCCATGCAGAGCCTGTAAATATGTTTAGCCTGCATGGAGGGATTGTTTGATTGGTTAGCTGCTTTTCACAGTTGAGCCATCATTTGAGAACTAAGGGCCTTCATGTCAAAATCCTGAGGACTGGCTTCCCCTGAAGAATGAGATCTGGCAACAAGGGCACACACTCCCACAAGCCAACCTTGGCCTTGAGCTTCCCCCTCTCCATGTGCCCTGTAGTTCTCACCACTCATGGTTGAGTCTGCACTGTTCCTCAGCTTGGGCCACTTCTCTTCTTACACTTATCTGCCAGTGGTTAGATTTATGAGCTCCTCTCTAGAATGGCATGCTACAGAGTTCACCCTTTCTCATTTTCCTTCTGCCTCTACTGATACTGGAGTTTGAACTCAGGGCCTCACACATGTTAGGGAGGCAAGGACTCTACTGCTTGAGCCACACCTCTAGTCACAGTTTACCCTTCTGAGATTTGAGCTGATGGGCCTGGCGCAAAGTTAGCATCCTCTGGCCCCACCCCTTCCCCAGGCCCTAGAGTGTTTCCTGGGATAGCAAGGTGGATTCCACAAAACAAAGCCATGGAGAGAGGATTATCATCAAGTCTTACCATTTATTTCTTTATGGGGTTAAACAAGAGTAGAGAGGCCTCTGCCCCACAATGCAACAAAACAGAAAGCAGTACACATACAAAGACTCTCACTGAAACACATAGGCAGGGGTAAGAGGGCGGGCAGAGACAACTGAATCATAGCAAGGTAAGAGAGAAAGGGATGGCAACTACTAGGAAACCAGCTTGGAGACTCAGTCATAGGAACTAGTGCAAGAAAGTCCTACTCATGAAGCACAGTGTAGAAAATGGCATAAGAAAGCTGCCCAGATCTGCTGCCTGTGATGAAGGGCAGGGACAGCTGGAGAGGTGGTGAAAGGTTAGGGTGCTGGGGTGGATGGGGACAGTCAAATGACTTTGAGGTGGAGTGTGGTGCCCCTTTCCCTTGCCACTGGGCAAGGCCTTGGGCTGGTCTGAGCCAGGGGTCTCCTGGGCACTTGGTGAGGGGGAAGAGAGGATGGGAGTCTCCAAGGGCCCATTCCCAGGGGCCATATGGTCCTCCTTTGCTGCTCAGTCCCTTTTCCCCTCCTGAGGCTGCAGGAGTTAGAAGGCAGTAACTAGGGTCTCTCTGCAGACCAAGCCCCTGCCTTTCACTTATACATAAGTACATCTGGAAAGGAGCCAGCACCTCTTCCCCTCCCCAGCTGAAAAGAGCACTCTAGGGATGGGGTATGTGGCCAGGCCCAAAGTGCTGTGGACCAAATGGGAATGTGTGGGCAGGGCACAGGGCAGGGGGGCAGGGGACAGGGTGTGGGACATGAGAAAACTGGCAGGAAAGGACTTCCTAGGTTCATGAAACTGATTTGGGACCCAGTTGAGGCCCTTAAAGAGTCCTTCTCTACTAGGCAGGCCTCCCATTCATCCCTAATCCCCCTCCCAATCCCCTAATGCTACTCCAGGCCCACCCTTCCCTCTATCCATTAGCATCACATCCTAGGACACAGGTCCTTCTGGCACTGAAAGCCCCTGACCTGTCCCACCCAATTCTGGCTCCTGTTCTTGTCAGCTTTTCAATGTCCCAGGCAATGTGGCCTCCCCCTCCCAGTGGACCAGCACAAGGCTAATGGCCCCCAAGGGGCCCTTGATGCCTCTTCTCTCACCCAGCCCCCTAGCATGACTAAACAGTTCATCTCTCACCTAAGGGATGACAGCACATTATCTTTAATCAAAAGGGCCCCCTTGCCAGTCTTTGAACTTTCTCCAGCAAGAACAAGGGGTGACTGGAGAAAGGGACTACAGGGTGAGGAGTCTGGTTGTTCCAAAGTTGGGCTAGTAACCCAGGGGTCAGGGATGGGAAGAGATGAATACTCTTTGGTAGGCTGGGGATGGGGACAGGGTGAGAATGGGGGAGGCTCATCTCCAGAGAGCTCTGGGGCAATTCCACTAGGCTCTCCTTCATGGAGGCCTGGGCTAGGACAAGATGGGGGAGTATAAGGACCCAGGCCAGGCCTGACCCACTTGGGCTCAAGTCCCTCCTCCCCATGGAGATCAAAAATGAAAGGTCTTTGGCCCCAAGGCCAAGATCTCCAGGGAAAGAGTGGCCCTTGGGAGTATGTGCACCTTCTGTAAGATATGGCCCTTCAGACAGCGGCAGTCCGACCATGTGCCCTCAGCTTTCTGTTTTTCACTGGACAACTTAGCTCCTTATGCAACTCTCTCTGATTTGGGGGGCAGTTCTTGAGCCCACCTCAACATTAATCACCCACCTCCCCAAAGCCAGGTGGCAGTAGCCCATTTGTCCATCTCTCCAGGCCCTCTATCCACATCTCTCCTCTTCTCCTTCCTTATCTCCTTCAACACTCGTTCTATGCCCCTCATTGCCTAGGGTGGTGGGGCACAGCTTAACTGGGACCGCAACCACACTGCAACTGTGCGCACCTCATCTCCCAGCCTGACACTTTGCCCGTGATGGCCCCACGTAGGACAAGGTGCGCTGAAGTAGCAGGAGGGCAACTGCACTGTCTGCCGTCACCTGTAGGGATATGGGCAGGAGGGAATTAAGGATCTTGGCAACAAAAGGAATGCGGGGGGGGGACAACTTCTCCCCTCTGTGCCCCCAACATTCCCTGCAGGGCTGAGGCTGCACTAGCAGCCTCTTTCCCTGGGGTCAGGGCTTTCAGCAGGGGTGGGCAATTCTAGCCCCCACTCCTCCCACTTTTTTGCTAAGCCCCATAGGTGGGGCTTGGGAGGGGGCACCTGCTGCTCCTACTTTTTTCTCCTGGATGAGTTTTGCAGCTCACTGGGGCCCTCTGGCCATTCTGTTAGAGCTGCTTTTGGGGTGGGGGTAGGTTGGGGGGCGATTTTGGCCCCCTATTTCCCTCCACCCCCCACCTCGTCCTGCACCTCCCATGGGAGGAGCTCCCTCCCCCCCAACTGGGGGGGCTGGAGCTGATGTCAGTGTGTGGTGGAGGTCTGTCCTCCCTTGCTGCTGTCACTCTTCCCGTGTCAGGCCCTCCTCTAGGGCAGGCAGTGTCTCCAGCCCCAGGCCCCCACCACCCTGGTTGCTGGAGAAGGACACCATGGTATGGAGGAGCATGAGGACAAGGACACAGAGCCGGATCCTGCTGGGGCTGAGGCGGGAGCCCCCAGAGACCGGCAGTAGGGAGGGCTTGTGGCTAACAAGGCCTGGGGGGTCATGGCGGGGGTGGTAGTGGTGGTACTGTTGGTGGTAGTGGTGGAAATAGGAGTGGTGGAATTGCTGGTGGTGGGTTTTGGGGGCCTCAGACTCCTTGAACTTCTTCTTCTCCGACTCACAAGAGACCCACTGCACGTCACAGCACTTGGTTTCCGGCCGCTTTGGTGAAGTATCCAGCAACCCTGCCAATGGATAAGGAAGGTGGGGTGGGGTGCTCAGGGAATTGGTGATTCTGTCTTACCTGGAGAGGAGATTTTTCAAAGCTGGGGGTTGCTCAGGTAACCCTATGCCAAACTTCTTTCTCCTTGGCCCTCAGCACCTTCCCTTCCTGAGCCCTTATCTCTTGGGGATCCAGCCAGTTTCTCCAGGATAACTTCCTGCATGGGCATATTCTGAGTAGACATGGCTACTTTGGTCTTTTTTCCTATTTCATTTGGGCCCAATCTGGGGACCTTGCTGCCCACTCCTCCAGCCACTGACCTCATTCTAACCTGACAGTCTCGTTGTCCTCTATGCTTCTATTCCCCTGACCTGGTGTCTACCCTGGGCCCACACCTCCTCCCTCTTTCCCAGTGCCCAGCCTTTACCTGTGCAGATAAAGCCAGGGAGCCCGCCATACACCATTTCCTCATTGTCGGGGAGGATAAAGGGGCACCGGGTCTGTACCTCCAGGCAGTATTGCTTGCAGGGAACCCAGCGCTGGCATTCCTGCTGGGTCACGCTGAAGTATTCTGAGCACAGCCAGGCTTTGTAGACAGCCTGTGGGGGAGAGGAAAGAGCATCAGCCCAAGTGACAGCTCCTTCTCACCTCAGAGGAGAGGGATGAGCAGGTATACCTGTGGTCTCTCAACTGAGCTTTGCTAATCTAACCCCAGGATCTAAGGGGTGGAGAAGAAAGGTTTGGGCCAAAGGTTCTATACTCTACCTTAAGATCTCCTATCTTGTAGCCAGGGTTTCTGAATTCATCCAAGGATTTGTTTGTTGGCAAAAATCACAAAATTACTCCTATGTCAGGGTAGAAGGAGCTTTACCAATCATCTCATCCAAGCCCATCATTTTACACTAAGTTCAAAGAGGTGTTCGTGGTTACTTCTATATAATGAGGCAAATTTCAGTTCTATTCAATTTGGCTAACATTTTCTTGGCTGATAGTACTGAGTTTCTAAATTCAAGAAAGAGATGGAGAGAATTATCCTTGCTCTACCTCATTAGAGTATTGTGTGGATCAAATAATATGGCATATATGAAAATGTTCTATAAACTCTAAAGGGCAATACAAATGTGAGGGCTTATTTTGAATAAAAACAAGAATCTTCCTTACCAGGTACCACATGTGCCTTTGAGTTCTACTTAATCCATGGTCTGTCCTGCTGGCTTCAGCCCTGATGTGGAGCAAACATAATGGACAGTGCTCCATTGCTTTTGAAATCTTTGCTTTGCTCCTTCACAGGTATGCTTTATGTCCCTCATCTAGCCCACCCCTACCAGACACTTGGTTCTAGCTAGAAGGGTTCCCTGGTTTACCTTCTGTCTCCCTCAAGCCCAGAATTTCTCAACAGCAATGCTACTGACATTTTGGGTTAGATAATTCTTTATTGTTTGGGTTATGCTATACATTGTAGGATATCTGGCCTCTACCCACTAGATGCCAGTAGTATTTGCCCCTCTCTCTTATTGTGACAACCAAACAAATGTCTCCAGCCATTGTCCAATGTCTCCTGGGGAGTTCACAGTCACAACTTTGTGCAGGTCACCATCACCTAGATAACAGTAATGATCATATCCTATCTGGCCTCCCTACCTCCACTCGTGCTCTTTCTAGTCCATTGTCCACACAGGAGTAAGCATGGTCTCAAACTGCCATCAGATTGTGTTTCAACCTTGCTTTAAACCCTTCAATGTATTTAGACTAAAACTCAAACATCTGAGCAAACTTCAAACCCCTGGACAGTTTTGCCTGTTTCTCTCCAATCTCATTTTCTACCTTCCCTTCTCATTATGCTCCACAGAGGTTTTCTTTCTTTTTCTTGAACGTGCCCTACTTCTTCCTACCCTGCAGCCTTGGCACATGCTATTCTTTTGACCTGTAATGTTCTTCTTCCCACTTTTAGCATAGATGGATCCTTCTCATCTTTCAGGTCTCAGTTTAGATGTAATTTGCTCAGAGAGGGTCTCACTGGCCACTCTACCAGAGGATGCCACTCTCACTATTCTTTTATTAATTGTTTCTTCACTGCAAGTATTACTTTGTCTTCATCCTTGTTTTGCCTCTGTCGACTCCATTAAAATGTGACTTGTTTATAGGCAGACATGGGTTTGCCTACTAACCACTGTGTACTCAGCATAGCATACATTAAAAAAATCTGTTTATTGACTGACCATGGTGAGTGAATGAGGAAAGACCTCCCATCTTCATGGAAATTCAAGTTTTATGGGTAGATACATCTAACTTGAACTGTGGCATATACTCTATACTATAGGAGAGGTCAAACCATGGATTATTGGATGGAAGCAAGTAGAGAAGCTGGGAAAGATTATAGTGAGGGGATTATAGTTGAGCTTGAACTCCAAGTAGGATTTTATAACTAGGATGGGTAGAGATGAGGCTTAAGCAAACACAAGGAGGTGAACGAAGCATGGTTTGGTAAGAGAATAGAGAATGGCTGTGTATGAATATGATGGAAAGGGCACCAATCTCCTGTTCATGGACATTTAAGTGCCTTCTGAGTTGTCACTATGATAAATAATGTTCAAGTGGGTATCTCTGCATCTCTTGCACACTTGTCTTCAACTTTACATAAATTCCTAAAGATGAAATTATTAGGTTAAAATGTATCTGCAAAGGAATGAGAAAGGAGTAAAGCAGGGTGGAACAGAACAAGCAAAGGTAAAAGGCAGGGTAAGAGAGAGCTGGTAGGGGAGTAAAGGAGTGCAATAAGAGAGAGGCTTAAGGGGTAAGACGGAATGGTAGCAGGGTAAGAGAGTAAAAGAGCAGAGATGTGTAAGGAAGAGAGGGTAATATAGAGTGGGAGTTTAAAAGGTAAGATATGGTGGTAGGAAAAACAGGGCTGAGAAAGCATGGAAATAAGAGATGAAGGGTGTAAGAGAAGTAAATGGGTAAAAGGGGGTGAAGGTGAGAGAAGGGTAAAAAAGTAGGAAGATAAGAGCAAGTGGAGGCATGGTGGGGGTAAGATGGTGTTAAAAGGGGTACTGAGAGGAGGAGATAAGAAAGTGAGTGAGAAAGATAAGGTAAGAGAGATCAAGGGTGAATAAGAAGGAACCAGGGTAGATGAGAACAATGGAAGCTTAAGAAAGAATTGGTAAGAAAGAGGGAAAGGAGATTAGAAGGGGGGAAGGAGAGATAGAAAGAGGCAGGAAAGAAAGTGAAATCATAAGAGTGGGAAGGGCCCCAGAATTGCCAAGATGAATCTGTCTACAGCCTCTGCCCCTATCTCCTGCAGTCTGGACCCAGAGTCCACCTTACTTTCACCTCAAGCTGTGTGGAATCAGCCTCCCCACCCAGTGTCCATGGGTGGGGCTGGGGCTCAGAGGGCCCTGTGAGAGTGTCCCTGGGCTCTTCCAGATCAATGCTCCTGCTCCTTAGATGAGGAAGCCCCAGTGGCATTCCAGCCCTCACAGGCGACTGCCCAGTAACAGACTATATAGAGTCTTGGGACTCCCCTCATCTGCTCCCAGAGGGAGGAGAGATGAGGGAGGGGAGAGAGGTAGCCTGACAGTGGGAGTATGGCCTTTCTCCTTAATTAGCCGACCCCCCTAGTCCCCACACCCCCAGCCAGAGTCACCATGGCAACAAGTGGGTGAGCAGATTGCCTGGGGAGGACACCAGGCCTGTGGGTGGTGAGGCAGGAACAGACAAGGAGCTAATGAGGGGAATGGAGGAAGAAGAGCAGAGCTCAGAGGCAATTCAATTTCTTGGCCTCACAGTGGGCCAGCTGAACCATTGCTGGTTCACATCCTTCAAGGTGGCTTGGGGCCTTCTTAGGTAAATGATCTGGCTCTTAGTGCTACCCCTGGGGCAATAAGCCCACCAGACTCTGTAGCCCTGTTCACAAGACAGTCCTCTAGATCTTGCCCTGTCTCACCAGTCACACAGGGCACTCATCTAAGAGAAAAGGGAAGGACCAGGAACGCCAGGCTTAGGAGGGCTATGGGGCTTGCTGGCAGTAAGACTTGCAGGAAATAGGAGGAAATGTCTTAGAACCAGGTAACAGTCAGCTGGGAAACCTGTGGAAATGTTTGCTCTCCAGTTTTTCAACTCTGGCTGCATATTGGACCCACCCAGAGAGCTTTTAAAATGCTTGGCTCACATCACACCCTGACCAATAAAGTCAAGAGTCCTTGCAGATAGTTTCACAAAACACCTCAGGCAATTTTAGTATGCAGCCTGGGTCAAGAACCATCAGTTTAGTCTTACTTTACCATTTTACAGATGGAAAATCTGAGGCCCAGAAAAGGGGAAGGCCTTGTTCATCTACAGCCACATAAAACAGTGGCAGAGGGAGGAACCTGAAATCTGGTTTCATGACTCCAACTCCAGGAATCTTCCTACTGAACCACCCTACTAGCAACTAAATTCTAAATTTAGGACAGGACACAGGGGCCTGGATAAGGGAGAAGAGCTGAGAGACCAGGCGTGCTCTGGAGTATCAGGCTCTTCAAATTCCAGCCATGGTGGGAAAGGCTTCTCCATCACGCCCTGTTCTCTGGGCTGGACCATCCTAGATCCTTGAGGTAGCAGGGGGAGGGGTGGGTAGAGTAGGGTAGGAAGCTCTGACCTGGCAGTGCTCTCCTTTCTCCACCTCAGTCAGGCCACCACCGCTGGGCTCAATCAAGTTCTGGCTGCTACAGCCTAGTTGCTATGGGAACTGGGAGGGGAAGAAAGGAGGGAGTAATTTGAGGGAACACCAATTAACCCAAAAAGGAAGCTGGGAGGACTGTCCCACCCTCCTCCCAGATGGGCAGTGGAGCCACTCCTGAAATGGGAGGGGCAAGATAAAAGGGATCTCCCCCCACTTGGGCTCTGCAGTTGCCAGTTTAGGAAGGAGTGGGAGGACCTGATTGACCTTACCCTTCAGCACCCTGGCTTGCAGCCCTGGCCAGGGCACTCTAGTCCCTACAATCCTCTAAACAGAAATGCCTGATTTCACTGAGTGCCGTGTGAATGCATACTCTCACACAGGACTCAAGACCCAAGGGATTAGAAAGAGGAGTCTATTCTATCCTGAGCTCCTTGCTTTGGGGACTGAAAATCTTCCAGAGAGGAGGGGGCTTCAGTTTTTGCCAACCAGGAAGTAAGGAGTTTTTTTTTCTTGAATTCTAACTTGCTTCCCTCCCTAGGGTCTGTTTCCCCATCCAAATCCTCCCTATAGACCTTCCCTTCATGGCTGCTTGTCTTCTTAACGTACCTCTGGGACCCTTGGCCAGGAGCTATAGCTGCAGTGCCTGTGGAAGCAAAGCAACAATGGGCTTGGGATGAAATCCACTGTCTGCAAACACTGCTGTACAAAAGTAACCACCCCACCCCTAGATTTTACCCATGAGGAAACTGAGGACCAGAGAAAGGGATTGCCTTGGTCAAGTCACAGACATGCAAGAAATCAACTACAATCCAGGGAGGCACCCTAACAGCTAACCCCATGCCTCTTTGCACTGCATCCACCAGCGCACCTAGAATTGTGTGAGGGACCCTGTTGGGCATGGTCTTAAAAGAGTCAAGTACTCCTATTCTTGACTCTGAACTTTCAAAGATTTGGATCAGAACAGAATGAGACCAATTGCAGTCTCTCCAACCAGAGGAAGAAGACTGTGGATGTAATTCTGGGGACAGCCATAGTTCATGGGGTTTGGCAGAGTCAGAATAGGATTAAAGGCATTATAGGGCAAATCCAGGTGGATGATAGGGCTTTATTTAAGTGGCTATAAAAATAAGCAACAGCTGTCCTGCTTCTTAGAATGAGCAGTCATGAGACAAAGTGGTCTGGCCTGGTCTGGCGAAAAGGTAGGGGAGATAGCTGGGGAGGTGGGTGAAAACCTAAATCCAGTCCAGTTCTAGAGAGCCCTTGGGCCTCCAAGCCTTTTACAGCATCTGCTCAAAGGCTTGGTGGGTCCAGCCTGGCTAGGGATGGCCTAGTTGAGTAGTATCAGGGACAGTTCTGAAGAGACCTAAGGTGATTCGTGTCAATTAGGTAAGCAGAGGAGACGGGTTCATAAGTGGTCCAGAATGGAAAGGACGATGATAGTCATCACTCCACCATTCTACCCAGTGGTGGAATTTCCATTCCAACATCACTGCCAAGTGGTATCCAGCCTCTGATTGTAAACCTTGTCACAGAAAAACCCATTCTCTCTTAGGGCAGCCCGTATCTCAGACAACTCTAGCAGTTAAAGATGTCCCTCCTCCTTTAGAGGTGAGATAATGCCTCCCTGTGGCACATTCACGTTTCTTATTTAGCACATGTTTCTTACTAGGCACCATACAGAACAGTCACCTTCCTGTCACTCAGGCCAGCCCTGCAAATATTTGTAGACTTCTCTGAATAAAGTCTCTTCATTCATTTGTTCATTAACATCTTCTGAGTGCCTGGCACTGTGCTGGGAGCTACAGGTAACAGGGATCAATCAGACGATTCCTGTCTTCAAAGAGCAGGGGAGATACCATGTGAAGAATCAATCATTATAAGTCACTGTGGTAAGTAGTATGTACTTGGTATAGTGGTAGCACTGTTTTGAAGGCTAAAGGCCAGGAAAACATCTACATGTGGGAGAGGCTTGAGTTAGGCTTTGAAAAAAAGGAGTAGAAGTTCAAGGAAGGGAATAAAGTACACCTCAAGAAAAGGAATCAGCAGACATAAAGGCAAGGAGGTGTGAAATAGTGCTGGATTCAGATTCTGTAAGTAGTTCAGTGTAACTAGAAGGTGTAAAGGGGATTTGTGATGGAACATGAGGCCACACAAGAAGACCATGACTATATTAATATGCTCTGGATGCTGAGGCGGAAATTGGTTTCTTCCTAAAGGCAATGGATGGCCTTTAATGGGTTGTAAATAATTGCTTATTTAAAGGTTACTTATGCTGAGCATGGTGGCACAGGCCTGTAAGCCCACTACTTGGAAGGCTGAGACAGGATACCAAGTTCGAAGCCAGCCTGGGCAACTCTGTGAGACCCTGTCTCAAAATAAAGAAAAAGGGAAAAAAAAGATTATCATTTTTGTGAACAACTTTTTAGAATTCTGCAGAAAGTGTGAAGGATAGAGTATAGACATCAAGATTGGAGGCAGGGAGACTCTTTAGGAGACTACTGCAACAATTTGATGATGAGAACCTCAACTAAGGCAGTAGCAGCAGATTTTAAAAACTGGAAGAAAGGAGGGGATATGAGAATGGATATTAAGAGGTGGTCCACAAAGGATTACCTACAGATATGGAAAATGAGGGAGACGAAGGGTCTAGGATAACCCAGGTTTCCAGCTTGGGTGGCTGTATGAATAGCAGTTTTATTTAGTAAGGAAAGAAAAACAGAAGGAAGGGTAGATTTGAGAATGAAGAAGACAAATTCAGATTTTGGTCAGGTTGACTTTGAGGCAGTGGGACATAATAGTCTGGCTCAGGACAGTCTGAATAAAGGTTTCAGTTATTGGGGTTAAGGAGCTAGTCATGAGGAACACAGTAGGACTACACTTTCCTGTTTGAAATTAGGCATGGCCATATGACTTACAAAGGCCAATCAAAAGTAACTTGAAGGGAGGGATTACTTCTGGGGAGAAGCTTTAAGGGCTGATAATGATTTGCCACATTTTCTTTCTTCTGCTTCTAGCTATGCAAACAAAGTTGCGATGGCCTCTCTACTACCCTAGGTGTTTTGGTGACTATCATGAAGAGATGCTTGCTGCTGACCTGTTTTAGACATGTATCATGAGCAAGAAATAACCATTTTTTGGCTAAGCCTCTGATATTGGTTGCTACTTGTTACTATAGCAAAACCTAGCTCACCCTGAAACAGCAACAGTAGAAGCCTTGAGAGTAGATAAAGAAAGGGATCAACAGTGGATCCCTGGAAAACATTAACATTTAAAGGGAAGGAGGAGGGAGGAAGTTGCATGAAGATATAAAAGTGGTTTAAGAGACTGGAGGAGAGTTGGGGGTCTAGTTCATTTGTAAAGCACTGGTCTAACATGCAAGAGGCCCTGGGTTGGAGCCCTAGGACCACAAACAAAATGAAACAAAATAACAAAACAAAGCAACAAAACCCAGGAGACTGGAGGAAAAACAGAGTGGCATTCTATAAATTAAGAGAGAAGAGAATTTCAAAGACTAGGGAGTGGTCAGTAAATAAGGATTTACATAGATGAGAATATACTGGTTTGGGAAATTAAGAAGCAGTTTCATCATGGTGAGAGGTTTCAATGGTGCAGCAGGGGCCAGAAGCCAGACTGTAGTAAATTCATGAGAATATGAAAAGAGAAAAACAGAGATGGTTGTATGTAGACTACACTTCCAAACAGTCAAACATCCCCAGCTTTTTGACTATATAATTTCCAGTCCTCTCATCCATATGGTTGTTCACATTCACAAAAGTCCCTGTTTTTCTATGTCTTTTGCAACTGAACACACAACCCTAGAAGTATTAGTCCTCCTGTCCTAGAATCTGTTTCTGTTAATGCAGCCTGAGATCCCATTTGCTCTCTAGGGGGACTACATAATACTCTGCTGATAACTCATTGGAGGTGGGGAGGGGAAGGCCTGCCTGAAGGGTAAGACCAAAGAGATGGCCTAATTCAAAGTTCCAGGACAGAGTTCAAGCCTTCTGGTGAGGCTTCTGGATAAATTAAACATCTGTAAGACTATAGGCTCTTTGAGGATAGGGATTGTATCTTACAATGCACATATAAGAAAGATACCATTGCTCCCAGGATCTCAAAGGGAGTTGGTGGAGGATATATATACATGAAGGTGTTTGCCAAGTACTTTAAAAATCAAGCTTCCAGCGACTAGCCCAGACTGGAGTAAGGAGAAGAGCTCTAAGAAAAAAAATGAAAATGGGTTTGAATGTGTTTTTATGGATTTTCATGAAGAAAAGTCATAGAAAACCATGCAAACAGGAAAAAGGAGAGGCAATTATTAACTCCAAGAAAACAAGTTGACCAAATAGTCTACATGACCTAGCTGTACACAATATTTATAAACTTAATAATGTAAAAAAGTTACACTGTTAAAACCAGAAATTGTGAAATGCCGATATTGGGTATATGAGGAGAGGGGAAGCATGTTTGCACATATGGTGCTGCTGTAGTAAGAGCTAAATTCTCCTCTAATCAGATAAAAAAGTCAATAGGTACTTAAAAACAGAAAAACCAAGAGCTAGCATATTGATATGCCATTTAGAAATGTGGACATATTTAACTGAAGAGTGAAGCTCTAGGGTGAAACAGGGCTACTATTTCATTGACAAACACTGACATATAATTTAAACACATACAGAAGCTACAAGCATACCTATATATGAGATAGATATATGTATGGAAGTATATATATATATTATACTTTGTCTACTTACATGTGTGCATATATACATATATACAGATAGATAGATTATTTTAAAGAGAAAAATCAAGAAATAGCAATATTAGCACAACATTTAGGAATGTGGAAGTAAATAGCAGAAGAAACACTCAAGAGATTTTCAAGTATCTAACTCTGAACAGTAAACTCAGGGGTGTGTGTGACACCCACACATTTGTATATTTGTAGCTTGTACATGACTTTAAAAGTATAAAAATATATTACTTTGATAAAATGAAAATTAAATAAAAACTGATCTGCAGTCACAAATCTCAAAAGCAACATAACAGAATTCCTAAAACATGACCTGACTAATGTCAGCCCACATGGCCCTGCACTAGAATCCTGTCCTTCCCTGCCTTGCCCTCAATCATCTACTCCATCACCAGTGTCTGGGTCATGGGATTGGTCCAGGTGAGCTTAACAGGCCAACAGAGCTAATGAGGACTCCCGTAGCCAAAGAGAGTAACTACAATGAAAGGAGGAGAGCTTTAGGGTCTTCTGTGCACAATGATTGTGCAGGTCACCACAGAAGTGCTGTTTAATGTGACAGTGGCAACTGTAGCTTCCTTTAAGTTGCACACACCTTCCCCTCCTAGGCATGCCTGTTTGCCCAGAAAGCCATTTCTAGCCTTCTACACAGATTACAATGAAACCAGCTCCCTGCCCTGCCTTACCTCCTTTTCCCAATGCTATGCCTTGCTAAGTAGATGAGAGGCTGGGGAGAATAAAGACCTGATCTCTGGTTATGACATGAATGAAGGACTTTGGGGTACTTTTTTCTCCCTCTCTGCCTCTTCCTCTCCCAGCTAAGCATATCTTTTCACTTACTCACTAGACTCTCCCTAGTTGCCTTCTAGCTCCCAATCTTCCTCATCACAGACACTTTACTTCCTGTTCCCAAGACACCTTTTCCTACTCCTAAGCAGGTCACCTTAGTGTTATGAATTTCAATTGGGTATTAAGCAATCGTTTGGATTAAACACATCTAATTAACGATGAGAATAATAGCTACCATTTATTAAGTGCTTACTATATGCCAGGCTCTGTTCTAAGCACCTGATCCTGACATTTAACAACTCATTTAATTCTCACAATCACCCCCTGAGGTAGAGACAGATTTTTATGGATAAGGACAGGGAGGACCAAAGAGTTTGAATAACTTGCCCAAGGCCCATAGCCAGTAATAATAATAATAATAATAATAGTGGTGGTTAGCATTTCTTGAGCATTTTCCACCTCACAGGCGCTGTGCTCTTAAGGGATTGACATGATTTAGGTAATTTAAGCCTCATAATGACCCTATTTCTTAGTTTTGAAGGTGAAGAAAGTGAGGTTCCAGGAGAGATTAAGGAATACATTCAAAGACTCAACTGCTACTTTACAGGTTTCAAAGTGGAATTTGAAGTCAGATTTACCTGCACTTCCATGCCCAAACTCTTATATATCATACTTGGGATATTCCCTTCAGTTAACTACCATCATGGAAGCTTACCACTCAAACAAATTTCTTTTTGATGGAATTTCAGGTCAAGTTGGGGAGAAGTTTCTATGCTTAGATGGAGAGTGGTGATTTTCTAAAATCAGTGTATTCAGCCCATTCCCCATATGAGTAAGGTTTTCGTTGTAAGTGTGTGTGTGGCGGGGGGGGGGAGACTACAAATGACCATTTCTATTCCCTTATCGAAGTATTTCTTCCTTACTTTCCTCTATTATTATTTTTTTTTGGCAGCACTAGGGTTTAAACTCAGGGCCTCATGTTTGTTTCCACATGAGCCACTCCACCAGCCCCTACTTTCCTCTAAACACATATACAAACATACTGCTTTGCTTCTTCCATGCCCACTAGCTTCCCACCCAGAGCCCAAGGCTCTAATCTATGGCAACTGGTGCAGGGAGGGAAAGCTGTCTCTAGTAGGAAGTGTTTTATTGCCCTAGGACATGAAATCTTCTGTTCCAAGTCCTACCATCTGGGGGCTTCTGGAAAAGTCTTGCCCTGGAACTCTCCAATGCCAGAGTCCATTCCACTGGAAAAGTCTCAGGACAGCTACATGTCCATTCCATGTCATTTTTCTACCGCTTATCTTATAAATGGTATTCAAGAAACCTTTGCTCCAGCCAGATGGAGAGTTAGTCAGAGCTGGGTTCAGATTCTGTCTCTGACACTGTTTAGCTGTGTGAACTTGAACAAATCATCAGTAAGGAGGCAGGGACTCAGCCATTAATTTGCTATGTGACTGTGAGCCAAGTACTTTCCCTCCCTGAATCTCAATCTGTATCCAAGAAGATCGTCACTACATAGGCAGTATGGATGGTGGGAAGACAGAATCAAACATCTTTAAACTCATACAGCCCTGTAGTCAAAATCCCAGGTGTGCTCTTACTAGTAATAAAACCTCAGACAAGTTACTTGACTTCCCTGGTCTGCAAAATAGAGATAATAAAAAAAACCTACTCTTTTTTATAAATGATGTCTGTAAGGCAATAGTGCAAAGCTTTACGTATAGTGTATGTACACCATCACACACTGGTATTCAAAGCCCTGGATTTGACCTTGTTTCAAATCCCAGCTCCAAATCTTATTAGCTGATGACCTTGAGCCAGTCATTTGACCTCTCTGAGTCTGTCTTCTCCACTGGAAAATGGGGATAATATATATGCATTTCACAAGGCAGATATAAGAATTAAATAAGATAAAGGATATGAAATGCCTGGGATTGTTCCCTTCCGTCTCATTCTTTCTTTTTAGCTCTAAGATGCAATAACAAATTTTAAAAATCTGATACAAATATAATTAGAAAAGGCTAATATTAATACATATAAAGGAGTATGTACAAATCAGTAAGAAAAAGCAGAAAACATGAATAGACAATTCACAAGCAGGCAATACAAATGGCCTATAAACAAGAAAAACAAATGTCTGACCAAAAGAATGCAAATGAAAAGCCAATACACTCTATTGTTTTTTAAAGTAAGTTAGTCTCACATTTTTGGTGAGGGTATAAACTAAAGTAATCTAATAATTTCAAAGAAATTTCGTAATCTATGTTAAGAACATTAAAAAGGTTAATACTATTTGATTCTGTAAAGCTAGTTCCAAACTTCATCCTGCAGAATTAATGTTTCTGCATCCATTTGTATCAAAACAAAGGAAACAAAATGTCATTTTGTGTGTAGATGTTTATGTAACCCTAGAGAAAGGGGTGGAAGAATACAAACAAAATTGTTAACATTGGTGACCGCAGGGCAGTGGGACTGGGAGGCAGTGAATATGAGGATTATTGTTTTCTTTATAAACCTCTGTACTGTTTTTATTTGATATAATGAGCGTGCATTATTGTGTGATTTGAAAAATTCAGCAAAGTAGAAAAATAAGAAAAAATGATTAAGATAATGTTTATTAGAAAAAAATCATAGATCTGACATAAGCTTATAAACAGAGATATTCATCATAGCATTATTTATAATAGTAAAAAGGTGTAAGTAAAGACAGGTACACACTGTGATCCCAGTATTTGGGAAGATGAAGCAGGAGGATTGTAAGTTTGAGAACAGCCTGGGCTAAAAGTGAGACCCTGTCACAAAAACAAAAACAAAAAAATGGAAAGTTATATAAATATCTAATTAGTAGGGGACCAGTTAAGTAAATTATGTAACAGTCATGTGACAGAATATTGTATACTCAAGAAAATTTATGGGCTGGGGGTGTGGCTCAAGTAGTAGAGTGGTGAGGCTCTACACCACCAAAAAGAAAAGAGTGATATCTCTGAATATGTAATTACATGGGAAGGTACTCAGTGTACAGTTAGTTAGAAAGAGCAGGGTGAAAAACTATATAGACTATGTACAAGTATATAATCATACCAGGATGGCTATTATTAAAAGAACCCAGAAAATAAGTGTTGATAAATATGTGGAAAGATTGGAATTCTTTTGAAATGTGGCAGAGTATAAAACGTAATGTAATTGAAAATGGAAAGCGGTTCCTCAAAAAGTTGAGCATAAACTAAGTATAGTGGTATACTCCTGTAATCCCAGCACTGGGTGAGGGGTTTGAAGCAGGAGGATCACAAGCTCCAAGATAGTCTGAATAGAGAGCTCCAGGACATCTTGAGGTAGGTACATAATGAGACCCTATCTCAAAAACAAACAAACAAACAAACAAAAATATAGAATTATCATCTGATCCAGCAATTCCACTCCAGAGAATATCCAAAAGAACTCAAAGCAGGGACTCAAACAAATATTTATACACCAGTGTTCATGGGAACTTATTCACAACAGCCAAAAAGGTAGAAATAATCCAAATGTCCACCAACTAATGGCTAAACAAAATTCGACACAGGCACACAATGACATATTATTCAACCATAAAAATGAATGAAGTACTGATATATGCTATAACATGGATGAACCCTGAAAACAGCATTATAAATGAAATAACCCAGACAAAAAGGGATAAATAATGTATGACCCACTTATATGTGGTACCCAGAATAGTTAAATTCATAGAGATGGAAAGGAGATTAGTGGTTACCAAGGACTAGAGGGAGAGAGCAATGGGGAATTATTGTTTAATGGGTACAGAGTTTCTGTTTGGGAAGACAAAAGTTTTAGAAATGGATAGTGGTGATGTTCTACAACTTTGGAAATGTACTCAATGCCACTGAACTGTACACTTAAAAATGGTGAAAATGTTAAATTCTATGTTATATATATATTCTAATGCAATGAAAAAACCCAAGTGTCTCCGGGAACTTTTTCTTATTATATTTTTATTTTCCAGAATTTTTCAAAGATTATTTTTTGTAATTGGGAAAAATTTTTTAAAAGGATTTCAAATCTATAACAATTTTGAAGAATTAACTTGGTTGGAAGATTTCATCAAATTCAATACTAAACAGACATGTTCACCTTGCACAAGTCAGCCAGGTAGCCCCGCTCTGCTTAAAACCAAACAAGATAGGAAATGCTGGTAACACTCATACCGCCAAATGTCTTCCAGGCAGAACTTGATGGGTTGACACTTCCTTTGCCCCCTAAGAGAAGCCTAAGGCTGGGGCTCACCAAAACCTTGGCATGGATATTGGACATTCAAATCCCAGAACAGGTCTCAGTAGGCTCTGAGGTGGCAAGGTCTCACTGCATTTGTTTTGCCTCCCAGCTCTACTAGTACATGCTGGAGGTGAGGTGGAGGGCTCTGGCCTGCACTAGGCCTGCTTAGGTCACCTTCTCCCTTCTTGCCCTGGTTGATCCTTCCAGCAAACTGGGGCTGAGAATATAACAGAGACACTTGTCTCTCCAGGCAAGAGAAGCGCAGCTCCTCCTTTCTTCTTTGCAGAGCCTAAAAGGAGGGAGCAAAAATTTTCCTTACTCATGCCCATCCTCCTGTTGCTATTCCAGGAGGATACCAATGATCATTACTGGGTCTCAAGGACAAGAGACTGGAATCTTGAACAAAGAGGATGCTAGTGGGTCCTCACTCTGGATCTGAGCTGCTAAGCTGCCAAAAGGCTCTGCTGATCCTCCCCTCCAGTCTGACCAGCTTCTCACCTAGGCTATCCATAGCCAGCTGGACATTGCCTCTGACAGGTGGAAGAGATTATTAACATCTTCTTTATATTGCTGTACACCAGAGAAAGAAAAGATCCTGCCTTTTAGTTACATAGCTTGGGAAGGTCATTTCTGCTCGCCTCAGTTGTCTCATTTGTAAAATGGGGGATAATGGTAGTACTTGCCTGTTAGGATTATTGTCAGAATTAAATATTCATGGACACATATAAAGCTCCCCGCATCTCATAGGCACTCAAAAGCTTGTGGTTTTCTTTTTCCCTTTCCCTTTCTCCTTTGGAGACAGTAGGCTTCATCTTCTGGCCCAGAAACTTGTGGCTCAGATTCCAGCTCCTTTTTCCAGAATCTATTCAAGCAGGAGCTTTGGCCTGGCAATCCCTGTCACTCTGCAGTAACTCCTTCTCTCCCAGGGCCAGCTCACCTGGTACTCTTTCTCTCCCCTCTAAGCACCTAGCTGGCTCAATGTCCCAGAAATTCTGACTTCTCTGAATCCCCTTATTCCCAAGGACAAAAGGCTGATCTGGCATGTCTGTCCTCTTGTATAGACTCTGGTCTGTATACCTGTAACCATAGGAATGCAGATATACCCATTCCAGAGAAATCTCCTGGGGTCGTGTTGGAGAATGGTGCTTCTGGGGGCCCAGATTTGTCCCCAGAATCAGAGTCCGTGCCTGGCTTTCACAAACATCTACAGCTGGAGTTCATATGGGACTAAGAGGGGAGTTAGGAGGGCAGGTTAAATGCCCAGTTTGTAGAGGCATGCTGCAGGTAAACAGCCTTGAGGGAGAAAAGTTTTTCTAGGACAAACTCCTACTCCTGAGTCTGAGGTGTCGGTTCTATAACCACCCCCCTACCCCCGCACCACAAGAGTGGGTGTACCCTTTTCCTGAGGTACTGATGTCTGCAGAGGGCGCTGGCATACACCCACATGACTTAGAAGCACCTTCTTATGTGTTCATAGATCCTTGGTCCTCCTTTGATCTCAGCCCCACCCTCTGTCTTCCCTTTCCTCACCCCCACCTCCACCATGTTCAGCAGACTCTTCCAGCCAGACCATGCTACTGAGTGGGAGGTTGCTGGGCTCCCTTCCTCCCCTTAACACCCCCCACCCCCATCTTTAGGAGATACCAGTATATCCTTCCTGGAGGTTCCCGTTGCTATGGTGACTATAGTAGTCAGGCACCAGCCTGCGGGAAGGATGGGAAGTAGCCATGAAGACTGGGGGATGTGTGTGTCTGTATGAATGTGTCTATGTGTCTGTGTGTATACATGAACACATGCACATGTCCACCCTGAGTAGAGAGGGAGAATGGAGAAAAAGAGGAGAAAGAAAGCAGAGAGAGGAGGAAGAGCAGGAGGAGGGGGTTGAAGAGGTGGAGAGAGGGGAAAGGGGCACAAGGGAGGCTCAGAAGATGAAAAGCAGGGCAGGAAGAGAGATGGGGATGAGGGAGGTGAAGTGTGAGTGGAATGTGAGGGATGTGAGGGGTGAGAGGTGAGGGGCATGGAGGTGTCAAGGGCAAGAGGTGCAGTGTCAAGGAGGTGAGGTAGGGAAGCCAGAAGAGGGTGGGAGGTCTGGGGTTAAAGTTGGGAGGAATGAGAGTGGGAGATAGAGGAGTGGCATGAGAGAGGCCCATAGTTAAGAGAGCAGCAAGGTGGGGAGGGGGATAAAGGACCAGGGTGGAAGGGGTGGAGGTAAGGTTGGGGAGAAGCAGAGGAGTGTGGGCACATGGATAAGGGTTAGAGAATGATGTGTGAGTGTGGTCTGGGAAGGGTCTAGGGTGATAAATAGAAGATTGGGCAGGTTGCAGAGCAGGGTATATGAATGGGCTAAAATAGGTTGGGTGTGGGCTAAAATGTGGGAGGAACATGGAGATGGTGGGGGATCTGGAGAGGTGTGTTTCAGCATGAGATCACTTTGCCACTCCAGGCTTAATCCACTATGTCCTTGTCCTAGCAATAAGCATTGCCTCTTTTCTGTCTAATTCTGGGTTCCTGTCCCTTCCCAGAACTCCATGCTCACTGAAGTCCTCAGTGATGAGGAGATGAGCTCCTGTGGAACTGGAGGCCCCTCCCACAGGGTCAACTTTGCCATGGTTCCTAGGAGGCAGCTTATTGACTGCCTCCCCCTTCTTCCACCCCCAAATGGGACCAGGACACATTTTCTGGCTTTAAGAGCTCTGGTCAAGGAGTAGGCTGGTGGGGCAATGGTCCTTGCCTGTCAGTTTGGGTGACAACAGGGACCACTGGCCAACTTGGGGCTCTTGCCCTTTGCCCAGAGTTCCCTGTTGTCAGCACCCCTCATACCCAGCATTAGCCCAGAGTCCTGCTTGGCAGGAAAACTATGGCAGGTGGGAGGAGAAAGGAAGACAGTGAGGCAGAAACAGCTGCTAGTCGGAGTGGAGGAAGAGCAGGGCCTCAGCGGGTATGGGCAGAAGGCAAGGCACTGGCTCTGGCAGCACCCCCGCCACCTTCTCCCCATGTGTGGGTGTTGAGGTCCAATCTCCTTCCCATCCCTCCTCACCCAATGCTGCTGTTCAGGGAGCAGGCTCTGCTCATGGGTCTAAACTCTGTGCTGAAATAGACCTCAGAGGTCACCTGGTCCAACTCCCCCCATAATGTGGTATGAGTCACCTCTATAGCATTTCTGCCCAGGGATCCACTTGTATCAGGCCAGACATTTCCTGGTTGCAAAAGCTCACCTCCTCCTAAGGCAGTCTGTTCCTTGTTTGGAACATAAAAACTGAAGTGAGCACCTCTGATATGCCAGGCCTAGATAATGTGCAGGCTTCTCATTCATAATGACCTCACATGGGGCTGTTGTGATGAATTAGCCCCATTTTACAGATGAGAAAAACAAGGCTCAGAGAGTTGAAGTCCAAAGCTTAAGAGTACCCTGGTAAGAAATAAGGAACACAGGACTTTCTAACTACAAAGTCCCTCTGGAGTCAAGCAGGGCATGCTTCATCTTTTGTATCAGGACAACTCTTCCACAGAGTGAAGTCCAAGACCAGACCACATCCTCCTGAATCTCCTCCAAGTCAAACTGCTCCAGGAGAACTTGAGTTCCAGCCTTCTCCTCAGCTTGGTCAGTGTGACACCCACAACCAAACATGCAGTCTGTCAGGGGGCTGTGGGCCAGTTCAGAACAGAGGAGAACATCACATCCTCCCTTACTCTAACCTTTATCAGTGCTACTGATGGCTGCTAAGACAGCTGAGACTGTCTTCTCCTTGGGCCTCTAGCCCCTCTGGATGAAGAACTATGAGAGCACAGGCCAGGGATCTGCTTCCATCTCCACCACTCCCCTGAGTCTGACTGTTCTGAATTGAGAGCAGGAAAGAAGCTGAGGTGGGGGACAGGCAATGAGAAGCAGTAGGGGCATGGCATGATTGCAAGGATAGAAAGCTGGTGGGGGTAGTGAGGTGGTTGTCCAGTAGCCCTAGGCAGGGCCAAAAGAGGGTTAGGACTTGAGGGTACACAGGGAGATAAGGGAAGGGGGAAGTATGGCCCTAGGAGCTGGGAGAGGCCAGGATGGGGATGGGCATCAGCCTGCCTGAGCTAACATCGCCCTGCTGTGCGAGAGGAAGTCAGTCACACATTAAGGAAATGTTGCAGCTAGTACTAAATTGGGAGGTGTCACAGGCAGCAGTGAGGACAGGTATGATTCGTGGGGCCCTGTGTGGCCCAAAACAGGGGCAGACATCATGAAGGAAGAGAACAGGGTTTCTAGGGCCACCCAGGAAGGATCTGACTGAGGCACTCAAAACAAGGGCCCTGGGGACAGAGGGTTACCTGACTTTAGAACCAGGCTCTAGGTTTGGTTTTTAGAAGTAGAGGAAACCTCCTCATTTTGCCCTGGGGCTGTGGGTTCTCTACTTAGGAGGACTCTGAGGGTGGGACATCATCTCCCAAGGATCCCATTTGTGGGAGGTGGGCAGGAGGGTTTCGAGCCCAAGAACAGACTAAGGGGATGGGCAAAGAAGGCTGCGAGGAAGGGTGGGCCAAGAAGAGAGAGGGCTGCAGGAAGGAGGGGAATGGGGCTGTCTTTCCCCTTAGTGCCCATAACACAGATGGATTTAAGAGCTCTATGGGTCCAGGCCTCAGTTGAGTGAGAGCTTTAGAAGAGGTGGGAAAGATAGGAAGAGAGCTGAGGAGCTGGCACTGCCCTTCTGCCGGCACAGCAGGCAGCAAGAAAGCAGGAGTAGTTCACTTGCTTGCAGGAAAGAGATAAGGAGAGGAAGGAGAGGAGGGAGGGCCTTGGGGAGCTTGACAGGAGGCCATGGGCTTAGCACTGGACCACACAGGTTGGAGTCCTGGCACTTCTGCTCACTGGTTGAGTGACCTTAAGGAAAACTGTTTGGTTCCTCTGCATCACAATTTCTTCATCTCTAAATGGGCATTTGTGATCGCATAACATATGTGAAAGGGGTTGAACCCCCTAAGCATTAATTCAATATTGGATGTTAAATTCTTATTTTAAAATACTATTAGTTACACTTTCCCACTTAAATCTCACAAAAGACCCTGGATGTGGGAAGAGCAAGAATTATTATTCCAGTTTAGCAAATGAGGAAATTAAAGCGTAGAGAAGTAAAGTGACTTGGCCAAGGTCACATTGTTAACAAATCATACGAGTGATAAGGCCTCCTGAATCAGAGAGATCAGATGTCTTCTCCTACATCAAACTGCTTGGTAAAAACAATGTGAGGGATTATTATTGAATGTGAGACCAGATGGACCTTGAAGTCAACTGTAACATGCAGAAAACCCCACGGGAAAGTTGTGGAGTGGCTCTCATTCAACATGATGATTGAGGAAAAAACTAGTGGGGCCATGGGGTTGTAGAGAGGGCCACAAATGACAGAAACTCTTTATTCTGTCTTCTAGTGGACCATGTCCCACTGATCCCACTGAATGTATGTGTCTGTGGCAGACATGGAGGGTATGAGCCTCTATATGATAAAACGTGTCTTTCTTCATGTGACAGTACTTCCGCCTGCATGTCTCTGAATCCATGGGGAGGTGTGTGTGTGTGTGTGTGTTTCACAGTGTCTGCTTCTATGGCACAGTTTGTGGATATGATGACCTCTCTGTATCTCTGTGTGACTTTTGCTGAGGTAGTGGTCGTGGTGTATGGCTCTGTGTGTGTGTGTGTCTGTCTGTCTGTACACCTTTAAGAAGTGGAATATCTCATTTGGTAGTGTGAGTGAGGCAGTGAGTCAGCTGAGGCTAAGGGAGGCGGGAGGAGACTGCTAGGTTACGAGAACAGGAAAAGGGAGAAGGGGAAAGTGAAGTCAGGATCAAGGAGCTACAGCTTTCCTCCTTGATCCTCTGTCCCAAATCCCTACAGAGCCCACCAAGAGCACAGGAGCCTTACAAAGTCCATAGGGGCCATTTCTCTTCACATGGATGTGAAGAGGCACTTTCTGCCCCTCCCCAAGCATTGGAGGGAGATGAGCCAGGACAGGAGGCAACCATCCCCCTGCCCAGCTCTTGGGCCCCAGATCAAGAATGTGTGGTGCCACCACTCCACCTGGTCTCCTTGTCACTTGACCCTTTGACCTTGCTGTTCTCTTTCCTCCCCAAAACAGGCCACCTGACCAGGACAGGAGGACAGGACAGTAGCATCAGGTCCTAGATGTTTACAGCCCCCATCCACCTACTGTCCAGAACAACCCTGCCAAGGGTCAAGAACTTTCTCAACCCTTCAGCTCTTCCCAAGGCAGGCCTGTTCTGCAGCTGCCTTGCCTCTTGCTTCCTCCAGATGCCTGTGCCTAGCAGCCAGAAAGCCAGCTTTCCCTCCACCACCACCCTGGGGCACTGGGAGTTTTGTAATGCACCAACCTTCTGTGGCCCTTCCACAGGCTTATGTGCACTGTGCCCTGCTCCTTCCTTTGTCAGAGGACAGGAGCCTGTAGTGTCTCTCCTTGGGAGAAGACAGGAACCCCTGGGCTTGGCCGGCCTAGGCTCTGGCCAGCCATCTCAGGTCATATAAGGTCAACAGTGTGGTGTGCCAGATCACCAGGAGTGGCAGAAGCTGAAGGGCGAGGATTAGGTTCCTCCGACTTTTGGCCTTCCCCCTACACGGGTCCAAGGATGTTCAATTCCGGCCGGGAAGGGGGGCAGGCAGCTGACTTGATGATGGAGGCTGGTGGGGAGGGAGCACAGAAGCGCTGGCCAGCCCAGGGCCAGTGACCCCTCCCTCCTCCTGCCTGGGCGGGGCGCCAAGAAGGCCCAGCCCTAAGATGCCCAAACCCCAATCAATACAAGTTGGCCAGGTGATTACCTGCCTTGATCCCTGCGGCCCCTTCTCTGTGGAGGGGTCCAGGGTGGCTGTCACCGTGTTGCACTGGGGATGGTGGGAGTGGTGGGGTGGGGAGAGAGGGAGACCTTTTTGCTCCGGGCCCCCGCCGCCTCCATCGCCGCCACCCAGGCAGTTACTGTGGCTGCGGCCGCCAGTCCCTACCTTACAGCCTTTCGTGCAGGACCGGATTGAGTACTCTTCTGCCTGTAAGTATTTATGCAGCACGAGGTCGAACTCGTCATATTTTTCCTGAGCATGTCGGTCCAGTCGCTGGTACGCCTCGATACAGTTGCTACATGCCTCCCAGGCCCCGGAGCCCGGGCTGGCCACGACGGCCAGCAGGTCCCCCAGCAGGGTGTCCAGACTGCAGTCCAGGCTGTCGGGGCGGTCCATGCCCAGCAGCAAGTCCCAGACCGTGTAGGTGTCGCAAAAGGAGAGAGTGAAGTTCCGAAAGTGGCCTTTGAGCAAGTTTTTTTTGGCGTAGGGGAACTCGGCCGGGGCACGGGAAGGGGAGTCAGGGGGCCGCAGAGGGGGAGCCGGGGTAGTGGGTTCAAAAAGTCTCTGCAAAGATTCCAATTTGGTGCAAGCTGCGTCCAGCCCCGTGGGCTCGGGGATGCCGCCGCAGACCGGCCCGGGGCCGGCGGCGGGGGCGGCTTTGGTCTGGTTGCTGTATCGGGGGCCGCAGGCGCCCGGGGACGCGCGGGGTTCACCAGGCGACGGCGGCGGCAGCGGCAGCACCGCGCGAGGAGGCACCGGCTGCCGCTCCCGGCCGGCCCCCCAGGGCGGTCGCATGGCGCTGCTCAGCTCTCTGGCCCGGGGCCGGGCCCCCGCGCACAGCCACAGATGGTCAGCAAGCAGCACGGTGAAGAAGAGCAGGGACGCCAGGGACAGTCGCCATCGCTGCGCCCGCTCGGAGTCGGCGCAAGGTTTGTCGCTTGGCCTGGGAGCCCAGCAGCAGCAGCAACAGCAGATAGTCAGCGCGGCGGCGTCTTTCCCCGGCCACATCCAAGCGCCCCTGAACATATTTCAGGGGGGGGTCCGGGCTGGAGGGAGTAGGCAGGCGCGAGGCCGGACGGCCGTCTCGGGCTGGCGGGCTGCGCACCGCTCCGCGCTTCTCGGCGCCGTCCAGGCTCTACCTCGGGGGCCGCATGGTGAGGCAGGCCGGCCGGCCCGGGGCCCCGCTCAGGCCAGAGTCGCGGGGCGCTCTCGTGCCGTCCCCGCGTCCCTCCCGCGCTCCCTTGCTCGCAGCCGGGGCGCCGCCGCCCGGCCCGCTAGGCGCTGCCCGGCGTCCCGGCGGGGGGCGGTGCGGGGCACTGGGGCGGTGGCGGCTGCGGCTGCGGCGCCGCACTCCTCATAGTGTCGGGCCCCTCAGCTGCCCTCCGCTCCGCACCACTTCACTCCGCGCCGGCAGCCGCCCGGCTCGCACTCTGTTCCGGCCGTCTCGGCTCAGCGCTGCTCTGCGCCCCTCAGCGCCGCCGTGCGGGCCCCGCCGCCGCGCTCCGCTCGGCTCCCCTCGCCCCGCGCCGCTCCTCTCCCGCCCGTCCGCCCGCTGCCCGCTCCGTGCCGCTCCCTGCCTCGCTCGCGCCTTCCTAGGCCGGCCGGCTGGTCTGCTGCCCGGCCCTTCGGGCTTCGCTCGTGCTCCGACCGTTCGCCGGGGCCGGTCCCGGGCAGGCTCCGCTCAGGCTCCGCACCCGCTGCTCCCGGAGTTCCGGCTCAGGCGGGCCACCTGGCTCCCGGCAGCGCCACAGGCGCCGGACGCGGACACTGGGCTTTACTTAGTGCGCCTCTCGCTTCCGCCTCTCGTTCGCACCGCTGTGGCGGCCGCCCAGAGGCACGGCCCCGTGGCTCCCGCTGGCCATGCCCCCTCAGTCTGTCGCCATCTTCCGCTGTGCGGAGAACACCTTGAGAGCCCGTGTGCGAGTGTGTTTCGGGGGGAGCGGGGCGGAGAAAGAGGCACCAAGAGGAGGAGGGAGCGGGACTGGGGCCCCGAATGCGCCTGCGCCTCAGGACTCCCCCCACCCCCCCACCCCCAGCCCCCGCCGGCCGCAGCCTGTGCTGTTTGGGGATGTTTCCAGTCCACCCCCAACTCCATTCACTTCAGCGCCTCCGTTCATCCGCCCGCTCCCCGCGTGCACGCGCCACACGCTGAGTCCCAGGCCCCGGCGCTCCCCCTCCCCCACCAACCCGGCGCCCGCCTCTCTCCCCGGGGCCGCCCCTCGCTCCCCACCGGGGACTAGGGGACTTCTGAGGGTGATTCTAGGAGGCAAGGGGCACCTCCTTAGCGTTTCGCTGCCTCCCTAGGTTGCCTCCCCCTTCCCCATGACTAGGAGACGCTGGAGCCGGCTGCGGATCGGACCGGTCCCATGTCCCTAACTCTGCTGTCGCCCTCACTGTCCTGCCCGAGGCCAAGGAGGCCCCTGGTGCTGAAGGACAGCTCCCAGATCAGCTGCGGAAGAGGACTGAGCTTGGAGAGCAACCTGACCCAAGCAAGGCAGTGGGCTAAGACGGGTAGTAGTGGTGGGGTGTCGTTTTTGCCCTTAGGAAGGTTTCCAGCAGCCTCCCCCCAATTCCGGTACTAGCTTCCTGGCTCCCCCTACAGGCTGCTGAGAATAGCTGAGCGAGAGTTAGGGAAGCTGCGCCGCCGGGATGGAACCATGTGCTTGGGGCCCTTACTGAGTCACATGGCAATAGGAACTCGGACGTACAAACGCCCTGCCGCGCCACTAACCTTGTTTGGACTCCACAAAATCTCACATTGCTTCTGTGATGTACTTCCTTTCCCCGCTCCCTCCTACTCCCTGTAAATTGCGTTCTAGTTTTTAACCAACCATTGCCAGCAAGGATTTGATAATATTAAGAATAGTAACAATAAAGAAAATAACGTGTATTGAGCAGATAGTATGTGTTAGATACTTTCTAGGCACTTTGTATGCATTACTCATCTAATGTTCCCAACAGTCTTAAGAGCTAGATGGTACTTTATGTTCATTTGCATATGAAGTAGCCCAGGTTTAGTGTGATTAAATTGCCTAAGGTAACCAATGCAGCCAAGATAGAAACCCAGACTGTCTGGCCCTAGAGCCACTCCGGTAAAGCCCTGGAAGGAAGAAGGGATAGAAGACACAGACATGCCTTAAAGGAAATTACAGTCTATATGAGGAAATCAGAAATATGTATTGGCTAAGTGCAAGGATTCATGGACTGGAGACTTGGGTTCAGGTAGTAGTTCTACTATTGAACATGCTGTGTGCTCTGAGAGAATTCTTTCCCTTTTGGAAGCTTGGTTTTCTGTTGATTAACTTGAGGTGGTGCCAAGGGTTAAATGAGATGGGTAGGGATTGCTAGCACTACTTAAAGGTTGATTGGGGTGGGTATGTGAAAAGTTTCCAAAAGAAGAAGAATTTGACCTGATTCCTAAAGTAGTAGCAGAATTTGGGTGAGTGAGTGGATAGGGCATTCCAGATAAGGGAAATGTGGGTCTCATTCAACAAAAATTCCTTTGATAGATGGTTCAGGGCTGGCATGGTGCTTCACTGATGTCCTCAAGACCTTGGCTTTTGCTGAGCGTGGCAGCACACACCTGTAGTTTCAGTTGCTTGCGAAGCTGAGGCAGGAAGATTGCAAGTTCAAGGGCAGACTGGGCTACATAATGAAACCCTGTCTCAAAAAAAAAAAAAAAGAAAAGAAAACAAAAGACCCTGGCTTTTATCTCCACTATCCTTAAGTTTAAAGTAGGCTTTCATTCACTTGCTTTTTGCCTCAGGGTCATAAAATAGCTGCTGCAGCTCTGGGCTTCATGTCTGTATTCTTGATAGAAGAAAGGAACAGCCAGGGGGAAAGAAGGCTAGGGGCATAGGATAGGACATTCTATAGAGAGACTTTGGCTTTTGTATGTAGAATAGAACATTCTAGTGACATTTCTCCTATATCTTCTTCACTAGAACTATGTCATATGGATATTCCTAGCTGCAAAGGAAGCTGAGAAATCCAGTACTTTGGGCTGAGCACATTGCTGCTGTAAACAATGTTGGGATTCTGAAAGGAAGGAAGAAGAGAAAAATGGTTAATGGGCAGGCAACCAGTCGTATCTGCCGTGATCCCCAATCACCAACTGCTTGCCTGGACCACCTTTCCTCCATTTCTAAACCTCACAAATACTGTGCTTTGATTGCTGTACTTGACTTTCTCCTAGCAACTACAGCTGGGTTGTTCCTCTAGCACAGGATAGAAGAGACCTGCCTGGTTTAATAACAGCATATGTGAAAAAGACCTTGATTTGATCGTGAAGTCAATGTGAGCCAACAGAGTGATGATGCTGCCAAAAGGGGTAATTAGGTTTTAGGCTGCATTAATAGAAGTATAGAACCAGAACAAGAGAAGTGATGGTTCTGGCCTTCTCTACACTTGTCACATCCCACCTGGAGCACTGTGATCCATTCTGGTCAATCCATTTAAAATAAGATACAATGATGAAGTGCAAGGTGTCCAAAGGTGGGTTACTAGGCTGGTGTACCAGCAGCAACATCACATGGGAAATAGTTGAAGGCCCTTGACTTTATTTGATCTAGAGGTAAACAAACCCCACATAGGGGAAGGTGCAGAAGTACTTATTCAGGTTAGGATTCAAAGCCAAGAAGATTACAGCAAACAATAGTCTCAAGTGATTAAACGTGATGATGGAAGAGAGAATAAATAACAATCAATAACCACTTATACACTGCTTAACATGTACCAGGTACTGTTCTAAGCATTTAAATATATTAAGTCACTTAATTTTCTATGACAATAATTCTGTGAGGTAGGAAGTATTATTTTCTCCATTTTCCAGATGAAGAATCTGATGTACAGATAGGTTAAGTCACTCCTTAGAAGGCACTCAATTAACAAGGGCCTAGGGTAGAAATTGAACACATCAACTCTGGCTCCAGAGTTCATGCTCACCTTACCTCCTCACAGAAGAAGGGTAGTGACTCTGGGCAATTACTCAGACTCACACACACCAGGTAACATTTTCTGCTTCTTGATTGTTTAGCAGTCATGGGTAAGTTGGAACTGATGGAGCCAAGAGATAGAGGGCACCCTTTTAAGACCCACAACCCAGGAGATTCCTCCTAGATATTTTGATACCTTCCCAATCAAACCTTAGAGAAGTAAATGTCTACACTTTAGCCCACATTGTGCTTTCCCTCTCTCTTCCAATTTCTAATATGAGGAATCCAGCCTCATCCCTAGGTGATTGATGGTGTGGGCTCATCCTAAGATCCATTCCATGCTAGGCCACAAAGGAACAGAGATTTCCACCTCTGGGGTCACTATTACTCAAGAGCTTATAGTTTACAGAGTGCAGCTTTTTGGTCACTAGGCCCAGCTTCAGAGCCAACCTCTTCAAAGATACTAGGACCAACTCCTCCCTGCCGTGCATCTCCCATAGTCATCAGTCAAAGCCCCATCTCCAGCCTCACATTGATCCACATAATACTCTGCCTTTTTCGTCATTCAACCCAGCCTTGCAGGTTTTCTCCACCTCCCCACACCTCCACTGGACCTCTTGACCAGCTGCTCCCTGATAGGTATTCTCAGTCCCCTTTATGTAACAACCTCCACTCTGCTTCCCCTGCTGCCTTCTTATGTGAAAGCTACTTGTTGTCTTTTCCAGTACCAACACCAGTCAGAAGGTTAGGTAGTTGTCTTCCTTGCTCTCCATTGCTACTTCTAGACCATTTGCTTTCCTCCTTCTTGGAAAAGCTCCAGCTCTTTTGAGTCTTACATCATTTTTCCATTTTTTTTCCTGTGGTAGTGGGGGTTGGAACTCATGGCCTCATGCTTGCCAGGCAAGTGCTCTACCACTTAATCCATGCTTCCAGCTTGTGTCTCACATCATTTTGATGTGTCATTCACTCCTCATTGCTGACATTTATGGACGTCCTGATTATATCCTCTGTAGTGGCTTGAACTGTGTCCTACACAGAGGTAAGTTGAAATCCTAACCCTGAAGTACCTATGAAGGTGACCTTGTTTGGACATGGATCTTTGTGGATTTGATCAGGTTTAGGTGGGGCCATACTAGATTACAGTGAGCCCCAGTTCCATGATCACTGTCCTTTATAAGAAGAGGGAAGATGCTCATGTGATCTCAGCAGCAGAGGTTGGAGTGATGCAGATGCAAGGCAAGAATTGCTAGCAGCCAACAGAAGTTAGAAGAAAGTCATGGAAAAGATTCCACACAAATAAGTCTTGCACCAACAACTTGATTTAGGACTTCTGCCTTCCAGAACTCTGAGAGAACAAACTTCTGTTGTTTTAAGGCACCCCAGTTTGTGGTAATTTGTTAGAGCAGTCTAGGAAAGGAACACACCCTCTTTCTCAGCAAGACTTTGGTTTCTGTCTTACTAGCTTCCCCCATCATCCAACGGGACTTCAGTGTATAAATTGATTATTTAGCCCTCACCTGGGTCTCCTGGCTCTTAAACTTCCTTGTCTCTTCCACTTATAGCTCAGCTACCTACCTCCATTGTCACAAACTAGACCTGGTCTACTACAAGTCACCAAGCTCAATCAAGCCTTTAACACTTCTCCACAATTTTCTTAAACCTCCAACTCCTGTGTACACCTTCTCACTTTTTTTTTTGGTGGGACTGGGGTTTAAATTCAGGGCTTTGCACTTGCAAAAGCAGGCACTGTACTGCTTGAGCCACACCTCCAGTTCATTATGCTGTGTTTATTCTGGAGACGGGGGTCTCATGAACTATTTGCTCGGGCTGGTCTTGAACCACAATCCTCCCCATCTCAGCTTCCAAGTAGCTAGGATTACAGGTGTAAATCACCAGTGCCCAGCTCACCTCACTCTTAATAGATAACCTTGTCATCTATTTCATTGAGAAATCCAGGTATAGGGCAGGGTCTCCTCTTCCTGCCACCATTTCTACACATCAGCTTATCTATGTTCCTTGTAAGATTTCACTCCTGTAACAGTGGAGGAGATATCCCTTCTTATCAGGGGGCCATGCCTTCCACAGGTGTTTTATAGCCTATCTCTTCTCATCTCATAGTTACAACTGCCCCTTTTTCTCTCCAGTATATTCCTTCAACTGGATGCTTCTTGATAGAAGGTGAAATAGTCTCTCCTATCTTAAAATAATGCCCACCTCAACTCTACACCACCTCTAGTTATCACTCTGTCTTCTCCCCTTTGTTTTATTTTGAGGAAAGGTCTTGCTGTGTAACCCAGACTGGCCTCAAATCCATGATCCTCCTGCCTCAGCCACCCAAGTGCTGGGATTACAGCAGTGTATACCACCATGCCCAACTTCAAATAAACTTCTTGAGAAACTTGTCTGCCTTTACTTCTCAGCCTACTCCAATCTCACTTCTAACCCATTACCACTCTGAAAGTGCTTTCACCAGGTTCACCAATGACCTTTGTGTCATTGAATCCAAAGGATGTTCCAATCCTTTATTTTTTACACGAATCCTCAATGGCATTTGAATTTATTGACCACTTGCTCTTCACTGAGACACTTTCTTCTAGTAGCCTCTTTTGTTTCTTTCCTACCTCTCTGAGAACTTCTTACTGGTTTCCTTTAGGGTCCATTTTTCTCTGACTAGCTTTTTTTGTACTTTTTTTTTATTATTATCATTGTACTGGGGGTAAGTTGTGACATTTACAAAAGTCCTTACAACATACCATAGTTGAATTCACCCCTTCCATCATTCTCCTTTATTCTCCCTCCCTCATTCTTAGAAATTTCAACAGGTCTCATTTTTCTATTTTCATACATGAGCACAAATTTTCCACCACATTCACCCTCCTATCCCTTTCCTTATATTCTCCCTCTTCTCCAGACGGGACCTGTTTTAACTTCCAGTCTACTAGCTTTTAAGTGTTGGAGTTCCTCAAGTTTGCCTTTTCTTCTCATTTAGGAAATCTCATTTACATCCATTGTTTGTACCCCATGTCTGTTTCTTTATTTAAATGACTGAAGCACAACTCAAATTCAGTGCATCCAAGATCTTCTCCCTTAAATCTGGTTATCTACTATTTCCTCCCTTTTCAGTCAATGCCCCCCCAACTATCCAGTTATAAAATTCAGAAAACTAGGAGTCATCCTTGCCATTCCCTCTTCCTCTTCCTCATATGCAATCTGTAACTAAGTTTGCTGTATTTTATTTTTTGAAAGCCTTTTGATCCATCCACGTCTTAGCAGTTACACTGCCAGCTACCAGAATCTTTCCACATTGCCATCATCTCTCATTTTATCTATTGCAATAGGCTGGCCTCTCTACACATCCACATTGTTCCCATCCAACCACCTTTTCTACATAGCAGCCAGAGGGATGTTTTTAAAAGTTAAATGTTATCATATCATTATCTTGTACAAAAACCCTCCACTAATTTCCTATGACCCTTGAAAAGAAGAATTATTGATGTGGCCTACAAGCTCATGTAAGATGTTGACCAAACCTATTCCTCTAGCCTCAGCACATACCAATCCCTCCCTCAGGCTCTATGCTCTAGCTATGTGTCTTCCAAAAAGCCTTGGAAGAAAACACTTTAGGATTCTAGTCCCATGGAGATCATCCCATTTATTCCTTGTTGGCCAGAAGGCCTTTGAACATACCATTTTCCTTGGCTGGAACATTCTCTACACTCTCACCTCCACCCATTTTGCCTGTCTTATCCTACTTCATACTCAGAGTTCAGTTTCTTCAGGGTTCTTAGTCATTTCTTCAGGTCAGATTTCCTTGACCAGTTCTTCCTGGCTAGGTGAGTTTCCTTCATTTTCTCTCATTGACAGCACTTTATTTACATTTTCACCCTTATTTGTGTAATTCCTTTAGTAAGTACCATCTCTCCCATTATTCGCCAAATTTCTTAAGAAAAGGAACCATTTCTGTTTTTTTCCTCCTTATTTCTCTGGTGCAAAGCACAGTGCTAGCACATAATGCTCAGTATTTACTGGATGAGTGAGTGAGTGAGTGAGTGAGATGATGAATAGATGCTTTAAATGTGACCATCCCCATTCCATCACAGGGGTATGGCTTTACCCTAAAGCATCTGCTAATAACATGACTGTTTAAATAACAAACATGAACCACAACATTTAGAAACAGGATCAGTCCCTCATGGCTGCCTCCATAAATACTGAATTTCCCTCAACGAAGGTATCTTCAAGCAGATTTCAAAGCAGAAATGATTGCTTGTGGTGATTTAGCTATAAGATGAGTTAGATGACAGCTGAAGTTTTTGCCATCTAAAGTGTTGTGATTCTAGATTTTGGTACATAGAGATGGTGGCTTGTGCAAAGAGAAAATTCAGACACCTTGTGGAGTGGGAAAGTCTTAGAAGAGACCACTTTATTAATTTCTTTCCCTCTCGAAAGAAGCTTCTCTGCAAGCCCATAATTTGAAGGATCACATTTTTCCTACATTAAAGATTTCTATGTAGTAGAGGTTCATTAATTTCCAAAGCTTTCTCAATTCCAATACTCACTGAAAATCTTGTTTCCAGTTTTACTCTTTCCTGAATTTAAAGCGATTTCCTTATACTTCTCATAGCAAGGGTGGAAGTACAGTGGTCCAGCTGTATCCAAAGAGCTTTTAGTAAAAGGTTTTTTTGTTTGTTAGGCCAAAGCTTTGCACATGCTAGGCAAATGCTCTACCTCTGAGCTATTCGACCCATCCCTTCCCTGCCCATAATAAAAGTTATGTTTGGAGCTAAGTGCAAATCTCCATATTTCACAGTACAGAGAAATGAGGTGCCATCAGTGGCAGGATCAGCTCCTTGTTTTACTGTGTCAGCAACTCTTGGTGTTTGGATGTTAAGGGTCCTGTAAGGCTGAAATGTTAGACTGTGGCCAGTATCTCAGCCATGGCCCTCACTATAGGGGACTGATTCTCACCTGAGCTATGGGATAACAAATGGTATCAGTCACAACCAAGTCCTGCAGATCACCTGGAAAAGAAATGTATTCCTCAAAGATGGAACCCGGGCTGAGGGGGAGGACTCTACGAAGCTGGGACTCTGGTTTCTGTAGTACTAGCTGAGGAGGGAACTCTACCCTCAAACCCTTGCTCTTTGAGGTTGGAGGCAAGATGTGCCTGTCCTGTGCACACACACCAGGGACAAACAGCTAAGGAGCCATGTCTCTGCTGCTTTGAAGCCTGGGCTCAATACGGAGAGAGCTTCTGACTCCTAGAGAAAAAAAAAGCCGTACATGGTTGGCTGAGACATGCACTGTGAAAGATGGGCACTTCTTGCTACCCATATTGTGCTGGATGGTGGGGAGAGGGGAAACAAACCATATAGGCTTTATGGCCATCTCAGGCCAGAGTGTTAAAAGGAGGGAGACACATGCCTGTGGCTATGTATGTGGCAGTAGGGACCATACAAAAGAGTGCTCAGCCCTACCATGAGACTGACTGGGGATATTGGGAGCAAAAGTTTCTCTCCTGTATGCCTTTCTCTTAAAGATCTTTTTATTTCAAGCTGGGAGCTCCTGTGTTCTTTTTTTCAAGGGGATGACAAGTGGTAAGATCAGAATGAAACCTAGGGCCCTAAGAGGAAAGGAGAGATTCAAAGGTCCAAGCTGGAGGGTGGACCAGCCAGATTTTCTATGGGGATTCTCTCCTCAGTGTAGTGGGTTTCTCCTCTCGAGGGAAATGGCTTTGTTCTTCACTGGGTACTTCATCACAGGCAGTTTTCCTAGTTGGTAATGGGAAGATGGAGCCCCTTCAGCACTGTTCTTCGGGTACTCTTCAGAGCCAGTCCCTAAGCAAGACAAGACCTTGGCCAAGAGGCTCCTGGTCTGGGATCAGTGCAGATTGTTTGTGAAGGCAAGAAAGCCCTTCTTATCAGCTCTCTGCTTCATCATGTCCAGGGATGCTGCCTCATGGAGGTGGTAAAAGGCAAACCCAGGGAGCAAGAAAGGAGCTCTATCTTCCATGACTCAATATGATATTACTATTGGCCTCATCCCCCATCACTAGCAGAGGTGGGCATAGAAGGGAGCCCAGTGGAGATCTTAAGGCAGTAGACCTGTGCTGAGCACTAAATCCATGTCACTTTGGATATTGACCCATACATGACCTGGAACTTTGAGCCCAAAGAAAGCCTAGTTTGCCTGGACTCAGGACCTTCTTTCTAAGTGTCTCTACAAACCTGGGGGAATGGGGATGCCCTGTCACATGTTGCTCTTTGGTTCTGTGGCTGTTCTGTCCCTTGGAAGGGTCTGTAGTTCTCCTTCTGTGGCTTGGGTCATAGTCCAGTGATCTTGCAGTTGTCTATTTTAGCTGGCCTTGTGGGGCTCTGGGAGATCTAGACCCCCCCATCTTCAGGAAACAGCACATTGGTAGTAGAAACACCATCTACTTTGGAGTCAGACAGGCCTTTGCTTATATCTCAGCCTAGCACCTCTGAGCACAAGTGATCAGAGCCTGTTTCCCTTTCAGTAAAATGGGGGGAATGAGCTGCTTCATAAGGTTGTTGTGTAGATTAAATGTCATGATGGCTCTAAAGGGTCTTATACATGGCCCTCAGTACATATTAGTCAGCCCTGGTCTGTTCATTGTAGGACAGGGTAAGCACTCCATTTTTCTTCTCTCTTAGTGTATTTCAGTTCTGTTCTGTTGCTTGAGATGCATTCACCAACAGGTTTTTAAATCTGGTTCTCTGCTAGGAAGAAACTCCTAGAGGGGACAATTTCTATGTGTAGCAGAGACTTGTGGGGTGGGTACGTCTTACCACCCAGGATGAACATACCCAAAGATACAGATTCCCCATGCAGAGAAAGGGGGCCTATATGTCCTTGCTTCAGGTCTGGGTTGGGAGGAATGTGTATGTGTGTTGGGGGCAGGGTTAGGGGAAAATAATTCCCACCCTCAGGAGACTTTGGAATATGGAGCCTTTGTCATTTTACATTTATTCCACCAGAACAATTCACCAAGCCTAGTATGTGCAATGCGTTGGTTTTTTTGGTTTTCTTCTGTTTTGCCATGGTGGTGGTCAGTTATTTTGGGATGACTTTATTTCTGTCTAACTCAAAGGAGAGCTGTGCCCCACCTAAAGGAATAGAGTGTTAACAGCAGCTTTAAGAAGAAAGTTAAGGGGAGAGGGGGAGGGTGAAGGAAGGAGATTAAGGTGGCAGTATATGGTAGATGAACTTCACATACCTATATGAAACAAAACTAAGAAGCTTCTTGCAATTTCTTTAAGTGGGATGGGGAGGAGGATGAGAGGGAGAGATGCGGGGGGCAATGTAACTAATGTACAATATAGGTCCAATTGGAATTGTCACTAAAAATCCCCCATAATGAATATATCCTAATAAAAATTATGTTTTAAAAAAAGAGGAAAGGAAAAGATTGAGTTCCTAGGCTGCAAGAAGGAAGCCAGGTCTCTTGGAGCTGGTCTGGGAGCTTAGGAGGAAAAGCAAGTGAGACTTCCCTAGAACATTCATCAGGGAAACCCAGTGTCTTCATTGGTTGATATAAACTCATATCTGGGCCTTATTATAGCAGCTATGCATTCACCAGAGCGAATGGTGCCTCAAGCTCAGATGTGTCAGTTAATAGGTCTCCCTCCCTCTCTCCCTCCCTCCCTTTCTTCCTTTCAGGGCCTCTGGCTTGCTAGGCAAGCAGTCTACCACTTGAGCCATACCTCCAGCCCTAATAGGCTCTGTCTGTTCAGAAATCTGAGCTTACTTTTGGAATCCCCTGGTTTAGGATTGCTTTTGGCTTTCAGTTCATTTGCAGAATGTAGATGGACAAAGTCTTCTGAGTTTAGTAACTAATCAAGCCAGAACAGGTTATGAGCCTCATCCTATTCCCAAAGAAATCACTGGTGACTCACTCTTCTGGTGTACCCAAGGGAAGATGAAACTCTCCAGAATTCCTGAATTGCATCCTTACAATATCTGGATACCCTAAATTCATGGACCATCTTTTGTAAGAAGGCAGCTTTTCCAGGCCAGAGAGGCCAGTATGGTGGACATGGAAAGAAGTCATTGCTAGGATGATCTGGGGTAGAGGCTGAGGCAGCCTGAAATATCAAATGTGGGAAAGAATGTATTTATGAGAGAGTCAATTGGAGAGGGAGAGATTTCTGTGCGCAGATATAGTAAGGACTGAACCAAATTATATGCAAATAACTGCCTCTTCCCTTATCATGGATTTTTCTATGGTGGCATTTTAGGTCTCCAAGACTGTCCTGGAACCTTACCTTTTCTTAGACTTCTCTGGCTGCTCTTTGGTTTACTTCCTCCACTGGGCTAGATCTGTCATCCTGGCTTGAAGGGATGTGATGCTGACCTTGGATTGAACTGACCTTGGACATGAATGGGTGCATAGACTCAAACATTCTAACCCAGGAGTTCCTAGTCTAGAATCAGGGATCTGTAAATTGGCCTCTGCTGCCCCCCCATGGCAACCAAGGTTACTTTTTCTCACCTGAAGTGATTTCTGAAGAATGTCAGATTCTCAAATTTCTGGCTACTTTTCACAACTCTCTACCACCATCCCCCTCCCCCCAACACACACACACCACACAGTGCTTCCAGGAACATGGCTCTGTCCTGGTACAGGGGCAACACACAACTCAGTTAAGTCCTGAGACTGATGAAGTTTGGACCATGACTGGGAGGTGCTGCCTCCCCCTTGGCTTGCATCCAGACTTCCCATCTCTACATTCTTCTGGGGATGCAGGAAGTAAACAGAGAAAGGGGAGAGTCTCAAAACATCAGAAATAGGATGATTTTTCTTAGACTGTGCTCCTTATGCAAGTCTCCAGCCTGAAAACCCTTAAGATACCTAATCACTCATCTCAAAGGGAGCATGACCCTTCACAAGTATGTCTCACATTAACCCAGAAACCATGACTCAGGTTCTACTCCCCTTTGCCTAGAGGTGCTGCCGGATTAGAGCTAGCCCATAGTCTATTGACCCATATTCCACCCTCCCAGCCCTATGGAGCTTTGGGCATTAGGGCATGGATGGAAGGGGAAGCAGGATGAGCCAGATACAAAAGATGTAGGCTCCCAGGGAAATGTTCCATTGCTCTCAGAGAGAGTACCACTCCATCTGTCCAGCCAGAGGAAAAGAGTCCAAGGCCAAGCTTGATGGTCCATATATAGGTGAGAAGAGAGGTTTGGAGGGTGTATGCCTCTCTGGGCATAAACTGGCAGAGGGAGGATGCCACTAGCATCCCTCCACCCAGTTTAAGAATCTGGTGGGAGGATATCTCCTAACTGTAGATTCAACAACTCTCATCCTAGAACCCACATCCAGCTCTTGCATGCTAGGAAACTGCTGCTCACTCTCACTTCTTTCTTTGAGTATCCTTTGTATAACCCCATTCTGTATTTGAGAACCCGATCCCATTGCAGAGGCAGAGCAAAACTTACCAGGGACCAAGTTAGAAACCTGGGAGTCATAACTGAATTCCTATAGGCACTTAGCATGGATTATTTCATTAATACTCATTAAAATCTCATGTTACCATATTTATACATGAATAAACCCAGGAAGGCTCTGAGAAGTGAGATGATTGCCCAGGGCCTCGCAGTTAGATCTTAGAGGAGCCTCTTTGTCTGACTTTAAAGTCAGGATTCTTGCCACCTTTTGTTCTTGCAGTTCCTTCCTCTTCCTGATCTTTATATCCAACCAGATGTCAAATCTCCAAATTGTGCTTTATAAATATCATTTAAATATGCTTCCACCCCCTTGCTCTCTCCTCTCCTCACTCTCTGTATTTTGTTGCTTTCTCCTGTCTCCTACATCTTCTCTCAACTGAGAGAAAATTTACATATAGTGAAGGGCACATATCATAAGTGTACAACCCAATAAGTTTTAGTGAATGTATACATCCTATTTCTTCCACTCTAAATCAAGATGTAAAATGTTTCCATCACACTTGAAAGTTCTCTCATTTCTACTTTCAGTTGGTAACCATGGATATGTTTTCTGACACTATAGATTAGTTTTCTTGTTTTTGAATCTCATGCAAATGGAATAATGCAGTATATGATGCTTGGGGGTCTACTTCTTTTGGTCAGATAATGTTTTTTATATTCTACATGTTTGTGTATCAGATACTTCATTCTCTTTTTTTGAAGCAGCTGTGATGAGATGTAATTTATATACCATATAATTCATCATAAATATACATTTCAATGGTTTTTGGTATGTTCACAGGGCTGTACAACCATCACCACAATTGATTTTAGAACATTTTCATTATCCCAAAAGGAAATGCTGTATCCCTTAGTCATCATCCTCCAGCTCCCTCCATCCAAGCTTCCACTCTCAAGTAACCATAAATTTACTTTTTTCTATAGATTTGCTTATTATGGACATTTGATTTAAGTGGGATCATATAACATGTGGCCTTTTGTGATTGACTTCTTTCACTTAGCATAATGTTTTCAAAGTTAGCCCATGTTGTATAGCATGTACTTCATTCCTTTTTTTTTTTTTTTACAGTGCTGAAGATCGAACCCAGGGCCTTGTGCATGCCAGGCAAGTGCTCTGGCTATGCTCCCAGCCACTTCATTCCTTTTTATGGCTATACATGCTATTGTATGGATATGTATATAGCTATACATGCTATTGTATGGATATGTATATAGCTATACATGCTATTGTATGGATATACAACATTTGACTTAGCTATCTGTTTATCAGTTGATGGACATTCGGTTATTTCCATTTTTTTCTAACATGAATATGTTTTCATTTCTCTTGAGTACACATATACCTAGAAGTGGAATTGCTAGATAAAATAGTAATTCTACGTTTAACTTTTTTAAGAACTGCCAAGCCCTTTTCAAGTAGCATTTTGCATTCCCACCAGCAGTATATAAAGTTTCAATTTCTCCCCATCCTCAACACTTGTTATCATCTGACTTTTTGATTGTTGCCATCTTACTTAGTGTGAAGTGATATTTCACTGTTGGCTTGAACTTTATTGCCTTCTTTTATTACTAAAAAGCATTTCATTGCATGAATGTACCACAATTTATCTATTCTCTTGTTAATGGATATTTAGGATGTTTCTAATTTAGGGCTCTTATGCATGCTATAAGCATTATTGTACAAGTCTTTTGTGGATATGGGTTTTTATGTCTTTGGGATAAATACATAAGAGTAGAAAGAGTAGACTTTTGCTAGGTTATAGAGTAGGTATGTGTAATGTTAGAAAAAATTCCAAACTTCTTTTCAATTAGTTGTACCTGCATGTTATGTAGGAAAGATCTAGTTGTTTCACATCTTCCCTAACATTTGTTGTTATTAATTTTTTCTTCACTGTTCTTGATCTTGTATTGTTTTATTTTGTGGTTTTAATTTGCATTTCCCAAAAGACTAAGATGTTGAATAACTTTCATCTGTTTATTGCCAATTTATGTGTGCTTTTTTGTGAAGTTTCTGTTCAGGTTCTTTGCCTATTTAAAAAATTAGGTTGTTTATCCTTTTGCTGTTGATTTATGTATCAGAGTTTCTCAGTAGTAGTACTACTGACATTTGGGGCCAGGTAATCTTTTTTGTGGGGAGGGGAGCTGTCCTGTACATTGTAGGATGCTTAGCAACATCCCTACCTCTACCCACTAGAAACTATTAGAATCATCCTCTGGTTATAACAAGCACAACTGTTTCCAGACATTGTCAAGTGTCCCCAAGGGACAGAAATAACCTCCAGTTGAGAACTACTGATTTTTAGGCATCCTTTATATATTCAGGATAAAAATCCTTTGTTCAACATATTTGTTGTGAAATTTTATTCCAGTTTAGCCAGTGCACCATCCTCTTTCTAAATTGCAGAGTTCTCTTTTGATTGACTCTTGTGTTATTTCTAGGATTATAAGTACATTCATCAGGGAGCACAGGGATGAATGAGTTTATACCATCATGAGCAAATCTAATTACATTTCTAGATGGAGAGAATGCAAAAAATAAGATAGAAACAAGATCCAAAAAATAATGGCTGATCCTTTATTGATGAAAGATGTGAACCCATGGATTCAGGAATTATAACAAATCTAAGGCCAGATGTGTTAGTCAGCTTTCTGTCACTTCATCAAAATACCTGAAAAAATCATCTTAAAGAAGAAAAGGGTTGTTTTGACTGATGGTTTCAGTTCATGATTGGTTGGCTCCATTGCTTTTGAGCTTGTTAGCAAGGCAGAATATCATGCATGGCAGGAAGCATGTGGCAGAGCAAAGCTGTTCACTTCATGGAGACCAGAAAGGAAAGAGAGACAGGAAGGGGCTGGAGTCCAAATATCCCCTTCAAGGGCACACCTCTAATGACCTAACTTCCTCCAATTAGGCCCCTACCCCCTAAAGGTCCACCACATCCCAATAGAGATACATGTTGGTGACCAAGACATCAGCACATGGATCTTTGGAAGAAAGCTTCATATAGACATATTATGGTAAAAAGAGAATACCTAAAAAAGTGCCTGGCAGAAATGATGATCAAAATTAATGTAATTGGATAAAATCCACTAATTATAATATTGAAATTGCTAATTGACTTTTTCAAAATCCAGTAATATGTTGTTACAAAAGACTTAACTAAAATATAAAGACCATATTCTTTGGTCACTATGCAACTAAATTAGAAGTCAATAGCAAAGGGAGAGAGAGAGAGAACAAAACATATGTATATATTTAAAAAAAATATTTAGTTAACTCATGGGTCAAAGAAGAAACCATAATATAAATTAGAAAATCTTTGTAACTGAATGCTAGTAAAATACCTCAAAATCTGTGGGGTAAAGCAAATGAAGATTTATTTAGGGAGAAACTCATAGCCTTAAATACTGTTATTAGGAAAAAGAGTGAGCATTTATACACGAAGTGCCCAATTTAAGAAGTTAGAAAGGGAATAAAAAATAAATTCAAGGAGAGTAAAAGGAAGAAAATGACAAAGATAACAGTAGAAACTAGTAAAATAGAAAAAGAAGCTATAATAGAGAGGGTTTAAGAAACTCTCAAAGCCAAGTGCTGGTGGCTCACACTTTAATCCCAGCTACTCAGGAGGCAGAGATCAGGCGGATAGACGTTCGAAGCCATCCTGGGCAAATAGTTCTTGAGACCCTATCTTGAAAATACCCATGACAAAAAGTGCTGGTGGAGTGGCTTAAGGTGAAGGCCCTGAGTTCAAACCCTAGTACTGCAAAAAGAAAAAAAAAAGAAACTCTTAAGTTGGTATTTTAAAAATCAGTTCTTTGAAAATAGATTCACCTTTGACAACACTAATGAATTCATTAAAGAGAAGGTAAAAAGCAATGAAAGAAGGTTTATAACCATAAGTACAGCACTATACTTAGGGTTAAATATTAAAAACAAAGTTATTACCATGAACTATTTTATGTTGACAAATCTGAACATTTGAATAAAATGGACAACAATTTAGATAAATACAACTTAATGAAAATGACTCAAAAGGAAACAGAAAATCTTAATAGTACTAAAAACTTTAAAAGAAGAATCAATACTTAAAACTCTACCACTCCATTCCAAATTCCAGAACCGAGATGATTTTATAGGTGAGTTTTATCAACTTTAGGAACAGATAAATTGAATCTCGCACCAAATTCTTCCAGAGAATAGAAAAATAAGAAAATTTCCCCAATTTATTTTGAGACTTTATAAAGTAACTGAGAACAAAACTGGTAACAAAACCACAAGATTATTGATAACAAAACTGACAAGATTATTACAAAAAAGAGAAAAAATGCAAGCCTATCTCTAATGTTAACATAAATGCAAAAACTGTGCAAAATATTAGGCTCTCTATAGAGACAATGTTAAAATCTTATTGAAAGATATTTAAAAGATCTAAATGAGTGGAGCAGTATACCACATTCATGGATGGAAAGACTCTATATTGTAAATATGTGGCTGATTCTCCAAGTTAATCTGTAAATTCAATACAATTCAATATAATACAAAATTTCCACCAAGGTTTTTGTTTTGTGGAACTTAAAAAGCTGATTCCAAAAGTTATATAAAAGCATAAAGGGTCAAGATTGGCAGCTGTTATCTACTGAGCAATTAGCATATACCAGGCAGTGTTCTAATCATGTGGTATGTGCTTTGCATGTATTCACTCATTTACTCCTCACAATAATCCTATAAGTGCTATTGGTGCCAATTTCACAAAGAGAAAGCCAAGGCACAGAAAGCCTAAATCATTTGGCCAGGCTCATGCAATCACTAAGCAGCAGAACCAGAACTTTTTTTTTCTTTTTTGAGACAGGGTATAACTATGTAGCCCAGCCTGGCCTTGAACTCATATTCCTGCCTCAACTTCCTGAATGCTGAAATTACAGGCATGCATCACCATGCTTGACTGTAAATGCACACTTTGTTTTGGTGGTACCGGAGGGTTGAACTTAGGGTGTCATGCTTGCTAGACAGGTGCTGTACTGCTTGAACCAGGTCTCCAGCACACCTTTCCATTTCTTCAACATGCGCTTCTCATTCCTAACTGCACTAATCTTTTTCCATATCTTTGCAGAATATCAACTCAAGTATCACTTCTGTATGACAGCCTTTCTTTGACCATGGTACATGAAGTAAGCCCAGTCTGTCACATCTCTTTGCTTAATACCCTTCCTAGCACCTATCACGATCTGAAGTTATTTTGTTTACTTGTTTACTGAATAGTTTCTCCTACTCAAATGTAATCATCATCAAGACAGATACCATTTCTTTCCAGATCTTTGATTCATTCCCTGTTCATGATATGGTGCATGGCATATACTAAGCTCCCAATAAATATTTATTGAGCAAGGAAAGAGGGAAACAGGGAAGGAAGAAAAGAGGGAGGGAGGGAAGGAAAGGAGGGAAGAAAGGGAAGGAAGAGAGGGAGGGAAGGTAGAGAGGAAAGGAAGGGAAGAAAGGGAGGGAGGGAAGAAAGTTTTGAAATTGGCCTAATGTCTATGTAGGTTTGTTGCCATTAGCTGCAATTAGAATAACAAGACCTCAAAACTTTCTGGTCATAGACTTTCCCATGGTAGATCTGTACCATTGTCTTGATAATTCTAGCTTCCAAGCTCCCCCATTTCTGCTATCCCTGTCTCTTCTTGCTAGTGGTTCTGATTGTCTGGCTGCCTAGATAAATCACATAGTTGGAAGAGCTGAATTTCTCTTTTTTGCTTTAGTTTAGATTACCATGATTTGAAAACTGTGTTAGATAGCTTGGTGTATTAACACTTTTGAATGACTTGTCTTGATGGAATGATTATTTAGAATGTAAGTGTGGGAAAGAGGCAACTTAATTCCATTAGTCTTCTTTTTATATTGAATATTTTAATAGATACATTTGATCCATTCCCTTTTCCTTTTCCTTTTTTAAAAGTCAGTGTTGTGTTTATAGTAATAAAATGGTGAGATAATATGTAAAAATCTAAACTACATGCTCTGGAAACAGTTTTTTTCAGATGCATTTAGTTTAAAAGGGAAGGTGTATGAACACTTTCAGAATACAAAACATCTGGAAGCTGTAAATTCATCCCCCCACCATTTTTTTGAAATGGGATCTTGCTATGTAGCCCAAGCTAGTCTCAGTGTTGCCATCCTCCTGCCTCAACCTCTGAGTGCTGTGATTACAGGTATATACCACCACACCTGACTGGTTTCCCTTTTCTTATGGGCATTAGTGTTAAATGTGCTATATAGCCAAGTAACATTTTAGATAAAATAGACTTTTAATATAAATTGTTACAATGCACACTGATGGTATATAGAAACCATATATATGACAAATCAAAGAAAAAGGAAAAACAACGATGTTGTATAGTGTGAATGGTGGGGGATTGAGAAGAATAATTTTAGTGAAAGATGAATTTACTATTCCAAGCTACTGTGTTTATTTTTATTTTTTTGAGATAGGGTCTCACTTTGTAGCCTAAGCTATCCTTGAACTTGCTATCCTCCTGCATTAGCTTCCCAAGTGCTGGGATTACAGGTATGTACCACAGCACCCAGCTCTAAGAACTGTTTTGAATGTCTTGTCTATATTAGTTCATGTAATGTTGGCAACAGTCTTATAAGGTAAGTGCTATTATTATCATCCCTCATTTTATATATGGGGAAGTTGTAGTGCAGAGATATCAAGTTACTTGTCCAATGACACACATTTTCGAAGTGGTGGAGCTTAAAATTGATGCCAGACAGTCTGACTTGGGAGTGGGAGTCCTTTCTTGTAACCATTATACAGGTGATCTTGATTGCTAATTGTTCCTGTTTCTAGTTGAGATAATTGCCTTCAGCTGGAGAAATATACTCAAGGTGGGACATAACAGAAGCCTGAATCCTCTGGGGACAATTTAGCCCACAACTCTTGGAGGTCTCTGTTTCAATGAAGTATGTATATGTGTATGTTAATGCATGCATACATAGTTATGCAAACTTATTTATTCCCACTTTCATAGTTTCATATGCACCAATAATAAAACATCCTAAAATATAATGGTGAGAATATCAATAGCAAGCATAGATTACCTAGGTTTATGAATTTAACAGAAAAAGTGCAAGACTCATGTGAATAAAAGTATAAATGCCTAGGAATATAAATTTAACAAAAAGTACAAGACTAATGTGAAGAAAAGTATAAAACTTTACTTTGGCAAATAAAATAAGACTCTTTTTCTGGTGCCGGGGATTAAGCCCAGGGCCTTGTGCATGTAGCTAAGTGCTCTACCACTGAGCTACACCCTGGCCCTAAAATAAGACTTTACTAGGTGGAAAAATATACCTTGTTCTTACATAGGAGGACTCAAGATTGTAAAAGCGGCCTATTGTCTCATAATTAAGCTTTTGAATTTAAAAAAATCTCAACAAAAATTCCAAGACTTTGGAGGTTGTTTATTTTTTGGGAACTTTACAAAATTATTATAAAGTTTATCTGGAAGAATAAATATTAAAGAATAGCAAGGACATTTTGAAAAATAAAAGTAGTAAGAAAGGATTTACCCTACTGGATATTAAAATTTGTTCCTAAGCTACAATATTTAAAATACTGTAGTATTATCCTAAGAATAGAGAGATAGCTCAGTGGAATCAGAATAGAAAAATCCAGAAATAAGCCTCCACATGTGGAATTTATTGTGTTACAGAAGAGTCATTGCAACTTACTTGGGGAAAGAATCTTAAGTAAATGCTATTGGTATAAGTAGCTAATTGTTTAGAAAGTGAATAAAGGTGGACTAACATCTCACTTCCCTATACCATACAAATTTTGGTATAACAATATAAGATGTGAAAAAATGGTTCAATAAAACCAGTAGAAGGCAATGTGAGTGAACATTTTTTTTATAATCTCAGGGTAGCAGAGGCCTTTTTTAGCATGATATGAAATACATAAACCATAAAGGGAAGATTGACATAAAGGGAAGATTTCTACACAGCAGAAAATGTCATAAACAAGACTGAAAGACAAATGACAAATTTGGAAAGAGCATATATGATGGGCAAAGGTTAATTTTGTTCATCTCACAGACTATCAAAAAAAATTCAGATACTCCAATGGAGAAATGGGCAAAATAAGAAAAAAGAAAATCACTAAGGAAAAATATGTATGGACAGTAAACTAGGGAAATACTGTTCAACATCATCTTTAATCAAAGAAATGCAAATAAGAACCACGATGAGATAGACCTTATCATCTTTGGCTTATCTAATATTTTAAATAGTCTTAGTTTTTAAAAGCAGTTTTAGAGTTACAGACAAATCGAGACCATATTACAAAGTTCTCATACACCCGGCACCCACTTTTCCTATTATTAATGTATTACATGAGTATGATATGTTTGTTACGATTGATGAACTAGTACAGAAACACTATTACTAAAGCTTACACTTTATTCAGATTTTTATATCTAATATCCCATTTCTGTTTCAAGATCCCATTCAGGATCCTTAGGCTCCTCTTGGCTATGATAGTTTCTCAGACTTTCCTTTACAATTTTGGGGCACTACTAGCTCTTCTGCAGGATTCCCCACTATTAAATTTGTCTGATGTTTTTCCCAGACAAGAGATAATACTAGGGTTATGGACTATTGGGAAGCATAGCACAGTTAGTGACATTTTCATGACATCTTATTGAGGATATTGACCTTGCTGAGGTGGTATTGTTAAGATTTGGTACGATGAAGTTATTCTCCCCTTCCCCTTCCCATGCCATACTTTTTCGAAGGAAGTCACTATGAGTAGCCTATACCTAAGAGGAATGAGGCATTGTGCTCTGTGTCCTTGGGAACAGAGTATCTGCCAAATTTTTACATTCTTCTGCAGAGATTTATTTCTTCTAAACATTTATTAATTTATTCAGTTATTTGTATCAACAAGGAAGCATGGATATTCATGTTATACTTTGGGTTATAATCTTATAGTACTTTATTTCTTTTGTTGCCCAATTTGTTCTCGCCTTGGCAATCAGAAGCTCTTTCAGTTGGCTCCTATGTCCCTTTACATACCCCATCAATGTGTGTGTGTGTGTGTGTGTGTGTGTGTGTGTGTGTGTGTGTGTGTGTGTTAGTTAGCATTTACTTACTTTCTGGCAGTATGCTAGACTCATCTTGTGAGTTTCCTGCTCTGGTCCTAGAATCAGCCATTTCTCTTAGGAACCCTCATTCCCCTTATTGAAGAATGGCAGTAGAAACCAAGATCTGGATGCAAGGTGTGCTTTGTGCTCTTGAAGTGTCATTGCTTTTAGGTGCATTCAATTGACAGTGCAAAGAAATATAGGTGTGTAGATTAACCTGGATATATATCTGTAGACACTTCTACACTTAATCATTAAACATGAGTTCATACTGATGTCTCCAACTCTAATCCATTGCCACATGGATTGTTTTAGCTTATCTAGAAATTTCCATGCCAACAGTGAGAAACCTAGTTCCCACCATCTGCTATTTATTTAGTTAATTGTTCAATTTCAGTATACGTACATATCAGTATCAGAAATGCTAACACACACTCCCAACGGGTAACAGATTTTATCAATTACACTACAGTGCTTATTAACAGTTTTTTGTGTGTTAGCCATACAAGACTCTACACATTTCTGAAAATTACTTAGGACCGGACCTATCGACCTATTGCTTCTTTCAGTGAAGTTGTTTCATATACTTGTGATGCAGTGAGATTTTCTTATCACAGTCTGCCTTCCTTCTTGAAATCCCTGACTCTTACATGATGTTTTAAAACTGCATACTGTATACTAAGGTTTACTTTGTGCTGTAAGGTTCTATGGTTTTGACAAATGTATATTGTCATGTATCTACTTTTACATTATTATGCAGATTTTTACTGCCTTAAAAATCCCCTATGCTTCATATTTTCACTTTCCATTTTTATGGTGGTACTGGGGTTTTTAAACTCAAGGCCTTGTGCTTACTAGGCAGGCACTCTACCACTTGAGACATGCCTCTAGCCCTCACCTTCCTTTTTTTGCATGTAGATATTCAATTGTTCCAGCACAATTTGTTGAAAAGACTAGCCTTTTTCTATTACGTTGCTTTTTTTTCCTTAGTCAAAGATCAGTTAACTATATTTGATGGGTCTGTTTTCTGGGTTATCTATTCTGTTTCATTGATGTACTACATTTGTCTATTTTTTGCTAAGAGCACACTGACTCAATTACTATAGCTTCATAGTAAGTTTTGAGGTTGGGTGGTGCCAGTCTTCCAAGTTTCTTCTTCTTGTTGGCTATTCTGAGATTTTTGATTTTCCATATAAACTTTAAAATCTGTTGATATTCCCAAAATAGCTTGCTGGGATTTTTACCAAGATTACATTGAATGTACTGATCAAATTGGGAAGAACTGATGTCTTAACAATATCAAGCATTACAATCAATAAACAAAAAAACATCTTTCCATTTATTTAGATCTTCTTTGATTCCTTTCATCTGATTTTTATAGTTTTCTGAATGTGGATGTGGTATACATTGTGTTTATTGTGTTTATTTTTGGTGCTATTATAAATGGTATTGTGTTTTAAATTTCAAATTCTAATTGCTCATTTCTGGTTTATAGGAAAAAGCAATTGAAGTTTGCATATATTAGTTCCAAGAGGTTACCTTTTTTTAAGGTTAATTTTGGGGACTTTCTATGTAGATTATAATGCCATCTGTGAATGAAGTCTTTTTTCTTCTTCCCAATTTGTAAATTTTATTTACTTTTCTTATTACACTATCTAGAACTCACTAAAGCATTGAACACGAGTGATGAGAGGGTATAGACTTGTTCCTGATCTTATGGTAAAAGCAACCAGTTTCTCATATTAAGTGTAATGTTAGCTATAGATTTTTTGCAGATGTTCTTTATCAAAATGAGGTAGTTCCTCAATTCCTAATTAGCAAAGAGGTTTATTTTTAAATCATAGAGTCTGTTGGATTTTTTTAAAGGCTTTCTATTTGTCTATTGATTTGATAATATGACTTTTCTTCTTTAGGTTGTTGATGTGATATATTACATTAATTGATTTTTTCATTTTTTCTTTTGTTTTATCATTTTTACATTTACTCACATGTGTAAACATTGTGCCACACACCCCTAGCTTCAAGGCAGAACCTGTTCCGCCTTCTTTTTCTCTGATTTTGTTGAACAGAAAAGCATAGGAGATAAGAAAGATGTCTCATTTTTGCTAGTTTGAGTAAAGATAGCTATTCAGAGAGATTCCTAGTGTTGCTTCCATGCACATTGGTATTACAACCTGAATTGACTAATCTCTACCAGACCTCTTCACTACTTCCCAGTCACCTTCCCATAGTGGCCTCTGTCAGTTTAAGATTATTATATTCACTCCTCTACAGTGAGCATATCAAACACTTTCAAGTTTTGGGTTTCTTACCTTTCCCTATTCCTCCTGTATGTGTTCTCTCTATAGCCTGTGGCCCATATCCAATAATATTACTGCATTTGTTTTAGGTCTATAACCCACATATAAGGGCGAACGTGGCCTTCTGAGCCTGGCTAACTTCACTTATGATGATGTTCTCCAGTTCCATTCATTTACCTGCAAATGATGATTCCATGGATTTTCTTGGTTGTTGTTGTTTCTGGTTTTACTAATTTGGGCCTTTTCCTTCCTAATTTTAGTCAGATTTGTCAGGGGCTTGTCAATCTTGTTTATTTTTTCAAAGAACCAGCTTTTTGTTTTGTTGATTAGTTGTATGTTTTTTTGGGGGGGGTCTCTATTTCATTAATTTTGGCCCTTATTTTTATTGTTTTTCTCCTTCTGCTTGTTTTGGGTTTTGCTTGTTCTTGTTTTTCTAGGAGTCTGAGATGTAGCTTTAGGTCATTTACTTGAGATCTTTCTGTGTTTTTAATAAATGCACTCATGGCTATAAACTTTCCTCTTAGGAAATTCTTATCCCATAAGTTCTGTTAGGTTGTATTTTCATTTTCATTAGCTTCCAAGAACCTTTTGATTTCCTCTCTTATTTCTTCTATGACCCATTGATCACTGAGCAATGTGTTATTCAGCCTCCAATTATTTGTATGTTTTCTGATGTTGTTTTTGTTGTTGAGTTCTAGTTTTAATGCATTGTGATCAGATAGAATACAGGGGATTACTTCTATTTTCTTATATTTGCTAAGGCTTGCTTTGTGCCCTAAGATATGATCTACTTTGGAGAAAGTTCCATGGGCTGCTGAGAAGAATGTATATTGTGCTGTTGTCAGATGAAATATTCTGTAGACATCAGTTAGGTCCATTTGATTTATGGTGTCATTTAGTTATAGGATTTCTTTGTTGATTTTTTGTTTGGATAACCTATCTATTGGTGATTGAAGGTTATTAAAGTCTCCCACTACCACTGTGTTGGAGTCTATATATGTTTTTAAGTCTTTTAGTGTATGTTTGACAAAACTGGGTGCACTGACATTGGGTGCATATAGGTTGATAATTGTTATTTCCTTTTGATGTATTTCCCCTTTTATTAGTATGAAGTGCCCTTGTTTGTCTCATTTGACCAACATAAGTTTGAAGTCTACTTTGTCTGAGATAAGTATTGCTACTCCTGCCTGTTTTGGGGGGGTCTTGGCTTGGTAAATCTTCTTCCAGCCTTTCACTGTAAGCCGGTGTTTGTTTCTGTCAATGAGATGGATCTCCTGTAAACAACAGATTATTGCATCTCCCTTTTTAACCCAGCTTGCCAAATGGTATCTTTTGATAAGGGAGTTGAGTCCATTGACATTCAGTGTTAATATTGACATGTATGTGGTGATTCCTGGCATTTAGTTGTTTTTGTTGTTTTAGGGTTTGATTGTGTGCAGTCAAATCAATGATACTCTGATTACTTGTCTTTTCTTCTCCTGTGGTTTGATACTTCCCATCCTCTTGTGGTTTTGTTTCCTCTTATCCCCTGTGAGCAGAATTCCTTGTAGAATCTTCTGTAGTGGTGGCTTGGTGGTCATATACTGTTTTAGTTTCTGCTTATAGTGGAAGATTTTTATTGCTCCATCTATTTTGAATGACAGTTTTGCTGGGTGAGTATCCGAGGGCTGAAGTTTTTTTTCATTCAGTGCCCAGAGTACCTCACTCCATGCCTTGGAGTGAGCTTTTTCTCGCTCCCTTGTTGGAGCAAACTTTCTCTCACTCCTGGTTATTACTGAACCTAACTGGGCTTAACTGGACATGACTGGAGATGCAGAAAGAACAAAGGATAGACAGACAGACAGAAAGTTGGGTCCAGGTGTGTTGGGTGCTTGGGTGGAGATGCACAACCCTTGTTGCTTCTTTATCTCTATTAATCTCTTCATTTACTCTGTTTCTTTTCTCTATCTATATTCTTTAAGGCCTTACTCCTTTACAGTTCTAAAAACCTTGCTTCCAAAGTCTTTCTTTGAAACCTTGCTTTTAAAGTCTTCCTTTCTGTTCTTCAAAGTCTATTTCCTGAGACTTGCACTGTCCCAGGTTTTCTCATAGCTGTTCTTTAGCATAATCTCTCTTAAAGTCTTTGCTCCCAGGCTTGCACTGTCCTATGTTCTCTCTTTATCTTTCTTAAAGCCTCCGTCCTTAAACTTGCACTGTCCCATGTTCTCTTTAGCTTTTCTTTAGCTTAGCTTTTCTAAAGCCTATGTATAAAGTTCTCAGTGCAGACTTGCACTGTCCCATGTTCTCTTTAGCTTTCTTAAAGTCTCAGCTCTCAGGCTTGCTAGCAATTCCCCTTTAGCAATTCTCTTTCAGCAATTCTTTTCCCTTTAGCAGTTCTTTTCCTTTCCAAAGGCCTCCCTTCATCCCAAAAACCAAAAGCCAAAAAACAAAGTCAAAAAGCCTTCCCTATCAAAAAACCCCAAAGTAAAAAGTCCAAAGCAAAAAGCCTTGCATCCTCCTCCAGTGAGTCTTTTATATCCAGTGGTAAGCAGGGAGGAGCAGCAGTTCTCTGGGAGAGGCATCACATTGTAACAGGAGAAACCTGTGTTCTTGTTTCTCTGAACATGAACAACTTAAGAGAAGCAGCTGTTCTGCATTTTCCTCTTCTGTGACCGGGAATGTGCCAATCTCAGTCCACAGATAAACATCTTAGGAAAAGCAACTGAGCTGCATCTCACCTTGCTTATGTCCTGTTCTCATAGGCTTCTCATAATCTGCTCTCCATAATGCTCCTCTTGCTTTTAAGGTTTTTGTTGAGAAATCTGCTGTGATTTTGATGGGTTTACTTTTACATGTTATTTGTGTTTTCTCTCTTACAGCCTTCAATATTCTTTCTCTGTGCTTGTTGTTTTATTGATCATATGCTGTCGGGAGGTTCTATTTTGGTCAAGTCTGTTTGGTGTCCTGGAGGCTTCCTGTACCTGAATGGGCAAAACATTCTCAAGATTTGGGAAATTTTCTGTTATTATTTTATTGAATATATTACGTATCCCTTTGGCTTGCACCTCTTCTCCTTCTTCAATGTCCATGATTCTCAGGTTTGGTTTTTCTTTTTTTTGTCTTTTATGTTTTGCTTTTTTTTTCTATTTTTTCCTTTTTTTTTTCGGTGCTGGGGACTGAACTCAGGGCCTTGCACTTGCCAGGCAAGTGCTCTTCCACTGAGCTAAATCCCCAACCCCTCAGGTTTGGGTTTTCAATGGAGTCGCTGAGTTCTTGTATATTCCTTTCACAGCTCTTGAATTGTTTTACTAACATTTCTTCTGCTTTTTCTTTAATTTCTATTTTATCTTTGGGCTCTGAGATTCTGTCTTCCACTTATTCTAGTCTGCTGTAGTGTTTTTTGTTTAACTAAAGGGGATTTTTATTTCTAGGATTTCTGTTGAACTCTTTCTTCTGAAGTTTTCTATATCTTTGTTCAACTCCTCTTTTATAATTTGTTTTGTCCTCTTTAATTCATGTATGTCTCCTTTTATAGTGTCCTTTGTTTCACTTTGATGTTTGTTGAAGTCCTCTCTGAGTTCCCTTATTTGTTTCTGTGTCTTCTCATGTTCTTTATTTTTGGTGTCTTGAAATTTCTTGAGTGCATCTTGTACATTCTGGTTAACCATGTCTAGTATCTTCTCCATGAGTTTCTCAGATATTTCTTCCAAGATTTCCTCTTTGAGGGTTTTTATGTGGATTTCACTGGGCTCCTTAGTGACATTTATCATTGTTTTGTTGAGGTCAGGAACTGGGTATCCATTTTCTTCATTTCCCACCGAATCCTGTAATGAATTACTTTTTTGAGGAGAATGGTTTCCATCCCTTCTTCTTCTTCCCATTGCTCCATTTGGTGCTGTGCAACATTTTGGTAGGCTACTTGGTGGATTTGATTGCTTGATTTCTTTCCCTGATTTAGTTTTTATATTGTGACTGACTTGGTTGTTAACTAAGTTGATGTGCTCTTTCTGTCCCTGGGCTGGAGGCATAATTTAGCAATAACAAATTCACAGGTTCAATGCCAAACCAGTTGTTTACATATTATATAGAAAACCCCTTGATGATAATATCCATAAACAGTCAGAGATGGAGGGGGTAATGGTTGTTAAGCTAGTTATAGATTTTGGGGAATTGGTAAGGGTGGCACTAAAAAGGAGGGTGTCAGGATAAGGGTGGGTGGTGGGGGAAGAGGTGTGGGGGCTGCTGGGTTTTGTGGCCCTTGTGTATGTTTGGGTGTATTTCTGTTGTGGTGGTGGAGTGTGTTTGTGTCAGGGATTGCAGGGGCTGGGGTTGTGTGCAGTTGTTACAGTAGGTTAGTCATCAGGTGGTGAGTGTGTGGGAGGGAAAGGTAGTGTGGTGACAGGTTGGGAGAGGGTAGGAGGGGAGGTGAAGACAGGGAAAGAGTAGATGAGAAGGGGCAGAAAGAGTAGTTGGGAGGCAGAACAATGGATTGTAGTACAGGAGAAGGAGGGAAAGTGAATAGGGTAAGAGTAAGGATAAGAGAATAGTGATGATGAAGTTAATAATACAGAAATAAAAAAGAAAAAGAAAAAAAAGAAACACAATAAAAAACACCAGGTTCAGGAACCACAAAAGTTCAGTCTATTGGTAGATGTTTTGGAGTTATTCCTTAGGTGTCCAATCCTGGTATCGGCATACCAGTGGAAGTTCTGATGTGTTCTTACCAGGTGACTGGCTTTTGAGTGGTATTTCGTCCTTCTGTCCACAAGATTAGCTGGAATTGTGAGGTGATGTAAGATAGCCAGCTTGTGTGAGATGGTCAGAACTGTTGTTTTCACCAGGTGACAGCTGTGTTGCCCCTCAGCTGCAGCTCTGTTTGGTCAGCTCCTCCTCTACCAAGGTGGGTCATTCAATTTTGAATGCTGCACTCTGTCCCAGATATCAGCTCTGTGATCCACCTCCTGCCCTGCTTTGGGAGGTTGGCTTGTCTCCCCACCCCTGCTCTTAGCCTTTGTGCTTTTCCTGCTCTCTGCTGGGTGCTGGCGGCTCCTCTGGGAGGTTGGTTTGTTATCCCACCCCCACTCTCAGCCTTTGCTGCTTTAGGCAGGCATCACTGAGAGCTGGACTCCTTGCCCCACCCCCATTCTCTGGGATAGTTTCAGTGTTCCACCTCCACCCTCGCTGTTGGTGTTAGATTACAGTTCACTTTTTATGCTTTTCATAAACTGCTGGGGGTCAGTTCAGTGTTGGGGGGGTGGGAGTTGCACATGGCACATGATGTGCACCTGTTCCTTCTGCAGTTTCACACAGGCAGCTTTGGAGCCAGATGGCAGGGGAGAAATGGTGCTGCTTTTCTAAGTATGGCATGGTGTAGGCAGGCTTTCCACGGGCTAGGGGTCCAGGATGTCACAGAGTTTGATTCTTTTTTGGGTTTTTAAAATTCATTTATTCATATGTGCATACATTATTTGGGACATTTCTCCTCTCTCCCCCTCCCTCATCCCCCCACCCCCTCGCTTCTAGGTAGAAACAGAGTTTGATTCTAATTGATGCTCTGTCTTCTGCCTTTTAGGAGAAAAACCCCCAGAAGTGGCCTGGGGCCTTTTTCCCAGGGCCGGAGGCCAGACATGCCTTGCTGGCTGTGCCAGTCAGGATTTTCATGGCTGTTAGGTGCAATTAAAGGCTGATTTTAGGGTCAGTCTTTGAATTTTATCTGCTCCTGATGTGATGGCAGTTATTGTTTTGGCTAGGAGAAATCAGAATTACTCAAGTGTAGCTCCAATGTCTTAAGGAGGTCTCTGGTATCCTGGCACTTATGAATTCTGGTTTCCTACCTTAGCTGCCATTTTGGATTCTCCTACATTAATTGATTTTTGAATGCGGAACCAGTTTTGCGTACCTGTAACAAGTCCCACTTAGTCATGTGTATAATTCCTTTTTACATTGTTGGGTTCAATTTCTTACTATTTTGTAGAGGATTTTTGCATCAATGTTCATGAGAGATACTAGCTTATAGTTCTTTCTTGTAATGTCTTTATCTGGTCTTTGTCTTAGGGTAGTGTTGACCACATAGTATGAATTAGGAGATAATACCTTTATTTTATTTTCTAGAAGATATTGTAGATAATTGGTGTCATTTCTTCTTTAAATGTGTGGTAGAATTCATTAGTGAAACCATCTGAGCCTAGCACTTTCATTTTTTGTAATGTTATTATTAATTATTGTTTAAATTTCTTTCTCTATTAGATATAGGCCTACTCACATTATCTCCTTCTCCTTGTGTGAGTTTGGTAGTTTGTGTCTTTCAAGAAATTGGTTCATTTCATATTTCATCAAGTTTTAAGCCTACAGATGTTCATATTATTCCTTTATTAGCCTTTTTATGTCCATGTGATAGGTAATGATGACCCCTCTTTCATTTCTCATATTGGAAATTTGCATCTTCTTTTTTCTTGGTCAGTCTAACTACAGGGGTTTATTGATCATATTTACCTTTTCAAAAAATCAGCTTTTGTTTTTTGTTAATTTTCTGTACAATTTTGCTGCTTTCATTTTTTAAAAAAATTTTCTGCTCTAATTTTATTATTTTTTTCTGCTTATTTTAAACTTAAATTGCCATTTTCATAGGTGGAGACTTAGATTACTGGTTTTAGATTTTCTTTTCTAACATCTAATGCTATAAATTTTCCTCTGAATTTCCCTGCATCTCGCAAAATTTGACAAGTTATATTTCCATTTTCAGTTAGCTCAAAATGTTTTAAAATTTCTCTTGAGGCTTCATTGACTTGTGTTACTTAGAAATGTGTGGCTTAATCCCCAAATATTTTGAGATTTTTAACAGGTATCTTTCTGTTTATGGATTTCTAGTCTAATTCCATTGTGAACTGAAAACATACTTTGTGAGACTTCTATTTTTTTAAAAAAATGCTGAAGTGTATTTTATGGGGTTTTATATTATCTGTATGGATGAATGATCCATGTGACTTAGGAAGAATATGTATTCTGCTTTGTTGGATGAAGTAGTCTATAAATGTCAATTAGATCCAGTTGTGTGATGGTGCTATTCAGTTCCATTATACCCTTACTGATTTTGTGCCTGTGTGATCTATCAATTACTAGAAAAAGTCTGTTGAAGTCTACAAATATAATAGTTGAATCATCTATTTCTCCATGCAGTTCAGTCAGTTTTGCCACTTTACTGTTAACACATTTGCATTAAAGATTGTTATGTCTTCTTGGAAAATTGATCCCTTTATCATCATGGATGGCCACTCTTTATCTCTGATAACTTTCCTTCTTCTGAAGTTCTTCAGCTGAAGTTTATATATGTATTCCAGATTTCTTTGGTGAATGTTAGCATGGTGTATCTTTCTCCAAACCTTTATTTTTTTCAAGTTAGCAATTCTGGCTTTGTTGTTGTTGTTATTATTATTATTATTATTACATTTTAATGTGGCAATATACATAACATAAAACTTTCTATTTAAATAGTTTTAAATGTACAATTCCATGGCATTAAGTACACTTGTAATATTGAATAGCCATCACCACTGTTCATTTCCAGAATGTTTTCATCATTCCAGTAGAAACTCTTGCCCAGTAAACTGTAACTCCCAATTCTTCCCTCCCCCGGCTTCTGGTCACCTCTGTTCTATTTTCTATCTCTGAATTTACTCATCCTAATGTCTCTGAGAAATGGAACCATACAATATTTGTCCTTTTGTGTCTGGCTTACTTCATTTAGTATCATGTTTTTTTTAACATTTTGTCCATGTTAGTGGCATGAATTAGAATTTCATTCCTTTATAAAGCTGATTAACACTCACCACATATATGTACTACATTGTGTTTATCCATTTGCAAGTTGAGAATTTCATTCCTTTTTAAGGCTGAATAATAGTCATCATTTGTATTTACTACCTTGTTTTATACATTCACATGTTGATGGACACTTGGGTTGTTTGCACATTTGAACTACTGAGAATAGTGCTGCTATGAACATTGGTGTACAAGTATCTGGGTCTCTGCTTTCAATTATTTTGGGTATACTCAAGAGTGGAATTGCTGGAAAATATGGTAACTCTATGTTTAAGAAGCATAAAGTTGTTTCACATAGTGTCTGCACTATTTTATATTCCCATCAGTAATGTACTAGGCATCCAATTTCTTCAGATTCTTGTCATCTCTTGTTATTTCCTATTTAAAAAACTATAGCAACACTAATGGGTATGAAGTGGTATGTTATTGTGGTTTTGACTTACATTTCTCTAATAACTAGTGAAGTTTAGTATCTTTTCGTGTGTTTTTTGGTTATTTGTTTATCTTCTTTGGAGAAATGTTTATTCATATATTTTCCTCATTTTCAAATTGGATTATTTTTTCTTTTGGTCTTAACTTGTATGTACTGGCTATTAATACCTTATCAGATATATGATTTTTTGTATTGTATTCAATATAATATTTTTGCTCATTCTGTGAGTTGTCTTTTCATTCTGTTGTTTACTTTCAGTGCTAGGGATTGAACCCAGGACTTTGTGAATGTTAGGCAAGTGCTTTACCACTGAGCTATATCTCCAGCCCCTCATTCTCTTGCTCGTATCCTTTGATATATAAGAGTTTTAAATTTTAAACCATGTTTGATGACACATGTGTATAAACCCAGCACTTGGGGGGCTGAGGCAGGAGGATTGCAATTTTGAGGCCAGCTTGGACTTCATAAAGAGATCCTGTCTCAAAAAGGTTTTTAAAATTAGATGGGAAGTCTTATTTATCTATTTGTTCATTTGTTGCCTGAAATTTTGGTGACATAGTCAAGAAACCATTGCCCATACCCAATGTCATGAACATTTCCCACTATGTCTTCTTCTAAGAGTTTTATAGTTTTAGATTTATGTTTAAGTCTTTGATCCATTTTGAGTTAATTTTTGTGTACAGTGGATACAATTTCATTCTTTTGAGTGTAGATATCCAATTTGCCCAACACCATTTGTTGGAAAGACTATCCTTTCTCCATTGAATAAACCTTCTGCTCCTTATTGCATTGTAGTGTGCCTAGGGCACATAGTAGGCACTCAATAAATATTTGTTGGATGACTTATGATGCATTAACATACCTAGAAAAATGCCTGGCATTTAACACATAGGCAATAAATATTAGTTTCTTCTGCCAACCTTTACCTCACTTTCCTCAACATGATAAAAGCCATGTATGAAAAACTCATAGCCAACATCATACTCAATAGTGAAAAAATTGAAAGTCCCACTCTAGTCAAAAATAAAATGTTGGTCATATATTTGAGGATTTATTTCTTGGGTTCTTCATGTATTGGGCTAAATGTCTATTTTTGCTGTCATACCGAAGTTTTTTTGCAGTACTCATATTAATTCCCTTCCTCCTGCTGTCATATAGAGAGTTCCAGAATCTTCAGAGCCTTTTTTTTTCCTTGGCAGTACTGGGGTTTGAACTCAGGGCCTACACCTTAAGCTACTCCACCAACCCTTTTTTTGTGATTTTTTTTTTTCAAGATAGAGTCTCACAAACTATTTGCGCAGGCTGGCTTCGAACCATGATCCTAAGGATCTCTGCCTCCTGAGTAGTTAGGATTATAAGTGTGAGCCACTGCTGACCAGCTCCAAAACATTTTTATTACTATAGATTTGTAGTAAGTCTTGAGATCAAGAAGTGTGAGTCCTTCAACTTTGTTTTTTCCTAGAGTGTTTTGGCTAGTTGTGGTCTCTTGAGATTTCATTTGAATTTTAGAGATTTTCTATTTCTGGAAAAAAAAACCCAAAAAATCTCATGGGATTTTGACAAGGGTTGCATTGAATATATAAATAGTTTTGGGTGTTGTTGTCATCTAAATATTAAGTCTTACAATCCAAGAACACAGGACATCTTTCAATTTATTTGTTTTCCTGTGTTTCTTTCACCAATGTTTTGTGATTTTCAGTGTATAAGACTTTTCTTTCTTGGTTAAATTTTTATTAGGATATAGTCACGAAATGGGGGGGTTCATAGTGACAATTCTGATTAGACTTATGTAGTACATTATTTACATTGCCTCCATCATCTCTCCCCCTCAGCCCCTTCCTCACCCCACTTAAAGCAATTGCAAGGTTTTCTAGTTCTGTTTGATATGGGTATATGAAGTCTATCTACCATATACCATCTCCTTAGTTCCCCCTCCCCCTCCCTCTATTACCCCCCCCACTGCCCCCCGCACACACTGGACTTTACAGTCCTGGTTAAATTTATTCTTAAGTATTTCATTCCTTTTGATGCTGTGGTAAATAGAATCTTAATTTCCTTTTAGGACTGCTCATTACTAGGATTGTTCATTACTAAAAATGCACCTGGTTTTTACATGTTGATTTTGCACCCGGCAAATTTGTGGAATGTATTGATTAGCTCTAACACTTTTTTTTTGTGGAATCTTTAGTGTTTTCTACACATAAGATCATGTCATCTGTGAACAGAGATAATTTTACTGCTTCCTTTCCAATTTGGAAGCTTTTTATTTCATTTTCTTGCCAATTTATCTGGCTAGAGCTTCCAATATTATGTTGATTAGAAGTGGTGAAAGCAAGCATCCTTGTCTTGTTTCTGATCTTAAGGGGAAAGCTTTCAGGCTTTCACTATTGAGTATGATGTTAGCTATGAGTTTTTCATATATGGCTTTTTATCATGTTGAGGAAGGTGAGATAGGGGTTGGCAGGAGAAAATAACATTAATTGCACATGTGTTATATGCCAGGCACTCTTCTAGGTATGTTAATGCATCATTAAGTCATTTGACAAATATTTATTGAGTGCCTTCTGCATGCTAGGCACTGTAATACAATAGTGAGTAAAGGATTTATGATCTCTCTACAATGAAGGCTATAGTCAACTTAATGAGACAAACATTATGTGTGGAGGAAAGTAACCAGATAATTTAGGGATATCCTGAGAAAGAGTAATCAGAGGAGTCCTTTTTTATGATGGTTAGGAAGACTTATCTGAGGGAATGGCATTTCAGCTGAGACTTGAAAGGTGTCAGGGCAGTTAGATAATTATAACTGGGGAAAGAAAGTACCATATAGGAAACAACAAAGGTTCTGGAAGAACACACGGGAAGAGGGAAAGCCAAAGGCAGCTGGTGGGATGTAGGATTCTGATGGAGATGTCCATTGAGGAACTGAAAGTATAGAGGAAGATGTATCCACTCCCAGAAATGTTCCCTGAAGGAGATAGAAGTAAATCATATGGTTTAGACTTCCTTCCCTACTCTGTCACCCATCAGTGTTTCCCCAGCCATCTGGCAGGGACACCTGAGTAACATCATCTACAGGAAAAGAGCATGGAATGACTCTGGAGCCAACAGGCAACATCCAGCACATTGTTTGTTCTCACCAGGATGCTCACTCGCTATTATTCTATACTTCCTCTTAATTGACCAGAGCTTGAACTTTCCCTCTTTATCCAGACTAACCATTGCTCTGTGCCTCTGGAACTCACACTCTGTGATCAGAAAAATTCCCTCAGCCTCTTGTTCAAACAGTGCAGCAATCTCTTGCCATAGCTACAATCTAGATACCTTAGCATACCACTTATGCTATGGATGTTTTCTTTCATATCACATATATCAGTAATGTGAGGTAGATACTCTTTTTGCTCTCCATTTCCCTTATAAGCTATTACTTTCAATCTTTGTGGAAAAATCCTTCTCCCAAGGCTCATGCCAACAATTTTATCCAATCCTCCTTGCTACTGCTGTCTACCAACTTTCCAGTAACCCTGCAACCCTGTTCACACTATCTTCCTCACCCCTGCATTAATTAAAGACTTTGTAATTTGTCTCACTCCAAGTTGAACTGCCTTTGGCAACATATAACAGAAAACCCTGAATCAACTAACTTGTACAATTAAGCGTGTATTTTCTTACCCATAACAAGAGCTGTAGTGACAGGGCATGTTCTTGTCTGCTTCATTCAGTAGCTCTATAATATCATTTAGGGCCCAGAATATGCCCAACTTTTTCTCTGTCATCCTAGCCATTCCTGGTATGCTCTCTTAGGCTGATTTTCTTCATGGTTGCTGGACACACATGGAAACCACACCTATGCATTCTTTTATATGAAGACAAGGAGGAATAACAGTCAGCATTCTAATGAGAAGCTTGTTTAGTTGGCTTAATAAATATGAAGGGACCTAGTTGTATGGTTTAAATATGAAAGCATCTGCATTAGAAAACTGGAGCTCCCTCCCTCTTTACAGTAAGTACGCTGGTTATTGAGGGGAGGATCTTAGGAGGGCTATTATATTCTTTGGAAAGTGTCTGGAGAGTGTTGTTCATATTTGTTTCTGTTTCTTTCTGTGTATGCATCCATACTTGAGCAGCTCCCTTCTATTGGCTGTATTATTTATTTAGATATGCCAATGACTTCCATCAGGTTACAGCCAAACCTTGCTGGCAAGAGAGCCATTTGGTCTTATTAAGGTGTCATTGCATATCTTTGTTAATATTCATCTTACATTAACTCAACACTTTAGTCCTCAAGGGCATTCTTAGTTTTTTTTCTTTTCCAAGTCCTATACATACACTTTGCTTGATGGGAGACAGTAGAGCATAACCTGACACTAGAATAATCCTACTCTGACACTCCATATCTTTCAGCCACAGTTTTGTCAAGTATCATGTGAGGTTTATAAAAGCACTTACTGTGCATGGCTGTTGTGAGGATTAAATGAGAAATAATTTGAAAGGTCCTACCACAGCACCTGGAACATAGAATGCACTCAATAAATGTTACCTGTTATCATTCTCACAGTATATTCTCTTCAATTATTTCTTTTTTTAATATCAGAAAGAAGGTAGTGTGCACAAGCCCCCAAACAAGGTAAGGCCTATTATGCCCTCAAGAATGCAATATGATGAGAGAATAGATGTCAACTGTTCACATATAATGCTGAAGAGGTGGGTGGGAGTCTGCTCATGCAACAGAATTTTGACCTTATCCTGTGGTTACAATTTGAATATGAAATGTCCCCCACAGGCTCATTGTTGAAGGTTTGGTCCCCAGCTTGTGGCACTATTTTAGGATGTTCTAGAAACTTTAGGTAGTGGGACCTAGTTGGAGGAAGTAGGTCACTGGGGGCATGTTTGGGAGCCTGCATCTTGTCCTAGCCACCCTCTTTCTCTGCTTCCTGTCCATAATAAAGTGAGTAGCCTCTGCCACATGCTCCTGCCACCATGATGTTCTCACCATAGGTCCTAATTCAACAGAGCCAAGGACTGAAACCTCTGAAACCATGAACCAAAATAAATCATTCTTCCCTTAAGTTGTTAAGGTATTTGTCACAGTGTCAGAAAGTCTAATACACCTGTATATATTGAGAGGGAAGGGCACTGAAAAATTACAATCAAAGGATACCAGGATCAGATTTGCATATTCATAAAAGTCACTCTGGCAGTAGATGGTAGCATGGACTATAAGAGCAACTGGAGGCAAAGAAAGCTTTGCCTCTGAGCTTAGCTCTGAGATGCTGAAGCTCGGGATTAAAAGAGGAGAGGAGGCAGATACAACAGAATTGGTTGTATCTGTCTAACTTACCCACAGATAATCATTATTATAAACTCTAAGAAAATGTTTTTTGAAACTACCATTCAAAAAACCCAGTTATTTGATTGCATTGGGGATTGAACAGAAGCAGGCAAAAGTAGAAGATATTTGATCCTAAAATAAGGGAATCTTACTTGTTGAAAGCCACAAATATGTATGTACCATTTTTCCTGAGAGCAATCCCAAGTTCTTCCCAAGTTCTTGTATTGCATGATGGCTTGAACTTTAGTCAGAAAGTCACATTATTTTTTACTTGATTGTCAGAGAACAGGATTTGGGCCTGTTCTAAAAAATGAGGAATGAAGGCTGGTAAAAAGAGAACAATTGAGAGAGGCCTAAAATCCTTGGCTGACCCTGAATGTCATGTGCGTAGAGTGACTCCCAGGGCCTGGAACAAAGTAATAGATAAAAGGCCAAAAGTCCTGAGTAGGGCTGTAAGCAGCTGCCCACTTCAGAGAACACAGAATCTAGAGTTTGAATACTGTTAAATAAAAGGGGTAAATATATCTTGGTAAATATTTCAAGCTTCCAATTGAAGCCCAGAAGGCCCTTGACTTTGAGAAAGAGTATGTCCAAAGATGAAAGGACTTACCTTAAGACTAAAGGGAAATTATTGAAAAAGACCCTCTCTAAAAAAGTATCAAACCATGCTCCTATGAGCTTAACATTATCAATCAGTGATTTTCACCAGTCCACTAGAAGAAAAAGAAATCAATAATCTCTATACTGTATAATCTACAAGGTCAAAGATAAAATTTTTAAAAATAGTAGATATGTGAGTGGGATCCAAGATGGTGACTAGGGTACAGAAGCACAAAGCCTAAGCTCTGTGACTCCAAAAACCTCCATGAGATATTGGAGCCACACTTGGATAATTCTGACTGCTTCTAGCCATAATGATAACTGTCATCACATTAGGTGCAGAAAGAAATTGAAAGAGTGACCCTCAAATTAGCCTTTAATTGCACTTAACAGCTGCGACCCATGGCACAGCCAGCAGTGCAAGTCTGGCTCTGGGAAACCCTCCTCTCCCAAGGAGTTTCTCTTTTTTTCCCTTCTCTTCTCCTTCCTCCATCAAACAGAAATACAACATCAACCAGAATCAAACTTTGTGACATTCTGAACCCCTAGCTTGGGGAAAGCCTCCTCATGCCATGCTGCACTGAGAAAAGTTGGCACCATTTCTCCCCACTGCCAGTGGCTCCAAACCTGCCTGCATGTCAATTGGCAGAATGAACAGGTGAGCACCACGCACCACATGGGACTCCCCTACCCACTCCCAGGAACATAAACCAGCACAGCCCCTGGGCAGTCTGAATCCCTCCACCACCAAAAAAACCGAAAAACAAACAATGAATTGTAATCAAACTTGGAGAGCAGAGGGGGTGGGTGGAACACTGAACCTGCCCCAAAGAAAGGGGGAGGGCAAAGAACTAAACTCTCAATGCTGAGCTGTCAGTGAGCAAACACAGGAAAGGTAGGGAAGTCTGAGAGTGGGGGTAGGTGACAGTCCACCTCCCAAAGTAGGGCAGGTAGTGGATCACAGAACTGATCTCCTGAACCAGAGAGCAGCATTCAAAACTGAACTGCCCCGCAAAACCAAAAAACAAACAGTGAACTGTAATCAAACATGGACAGCAGAAGGAGGGGGTGGAATGCTGAACCTGCCCTGGAGATAGGGGGGTGGGGCAAAGATCTAAACTCTCAGCACCAAACTCTCAGTGAACAAACACAGCAACAAGCCACCTCCCAAAGCAGGGCAGATAGTGGATTACAGGAATGATCTCCTGAACCAGAGGGCAGCATTCAAAACTTAACTGCCCCAACTTGCTGGGAGAGGAGCTGACAAAACAGCTGCAGCTGAAGGATAGCACAGCTGTCAGCTGGGGAAAACAACAGCTCCGACCACCCTGCATGATCTGGCAAACCTACCTCACCTCACAATTTCAATTAAACTTGTAGACAGAAGAACAAAACACTACTTACAAGTCAGTCACCTGGTCAGTCATCATGTCAGAGCTTCTGCTTATATCCCAATACCAGGACTGGATGCCAGAGGAATAACTCCAGAACTTAAACTAAGACTGAAATTCTATTGTTCCTGAACCTGGTATTTTTTTTAATTATTGTGGGTTTTAAAATTTTTATTCCTATTTTCTTTTTTCTTTCTGTATTATCAACTTCACCATCACTATTTTCTCATCCCTATTCTCACCCCCATAACTCTCCCTCCATCTCCTGTGCTACAAATAATTGTTCTCCTTCCCAACAACTCTTTCAGCCCTTCTCATCCACTCTCTCCTCCCTGCCTTCACCTCATCCTCCCATCCTCCCCCAACCTGTCACCACACAACCCCTCCCTCCTACACATTCACCACCTGATGTACCAACTTTACACAATCCCAACCCCTTAAAATCCCTGACACAAGCCCCTTACTCTACAACAACAGAAATATACCCAAACACACACACAAGGGCCACAAAACCCAGCAGCCCCCATTTTGTTTCCCCCACTCATCCACCCCACTTCCAGATTCCCCTTTTAGTGCCAACCTAACCAATTCCCCAAATTTCTATAGCTAGCCTAACAAGCATTATCCCACAAACTCCCACTGTTTATACAAAATACCACAAAAGGTTCTATATTATATATAAACAACTGGTCAAGCATTAAACCTATGAATTAGTTATTGCTAAATTACACCTCCAGACCAGGGACAAAAATAGCACACCAATCTAGCTAACAACTAAGACAGTCACAACACAAAAATTGAATCAAGGGAAAGAGAACAGAAAATTAAACTCACCAAGTAGACAATCAAGACGTAGTTGCACAGCACCAAGTAGAACAATGAGAAGAAGAAGAAGGGATAGAAACCACTCTCTTCAAAAAAAAATTCTATACATGATTCAAAGGGAAATGAAGAAAATGGATACCCAGTTCCTGACCCCAACAAAACAATGATAAATGACACAAATGGACCCAGTGACAACCACAAAAATATCCTAAAGAAGAAATCTTGCAAAAATCACTGAGAATTTCATGGAGAAGACACTAGACATGGTTAACCAAAATGTACAAGATGCACTCAGGAAATTTCAAGACACCAAAAATAAAGAACATGAAAAGACACAGAAACAAATAAATAAACTCAGAGACAATCTAAACAAACACCAAAGTGAAACAAAGGACACTATAAAAAGAGAGAGAAATGAATTAAGGATGAAAATAAAAATATAAAAAGGAGGTGACCAAAGATATGGAAAACCTCAGAAAAAAGAATCAAACAGAAACAAAAAACACAATGGAAGTCCACTCCAGCAGACTAGAACAAGAGGAAGACAGAATTTCTGGACTCAAAGATAAAATAGAAATTAAAGAAACAACTGAAAAAATCTTATTCAAACAACTCAAGAGCTGTGAAAGGAATATGTAAGAACTCATCGACTCCATCAAAAGACCAAACCCAAACCTGAGAATCATGAAGAAGGAGGCGGTCCAAGCCAAATGGATTTGTAATATAATCAATAAAATAATAAAAGAAAATTACCCAAATCTCAAGAAAGTTTTGCCCATTCAGGTACAAGAAGCCTCCAGGACATGAAACAGACTTGACCAAAATAGAATCTCCCCACAGCATATAATCATTAAACAACAGTACAGAGAACAGAGAAAGAACATTGAAGCCTGTAAGAGAGAAAAAAACAATAACATACAAAGGTAAACCCATCAAAATCACAGCAGTTTTCTCAATGGAAACCTTAAAAAGCAAGAAGGGCATGGAGTGAGGTATTTCAGGCACTAAATGAAAATAACTTCAACTCTAGGATACTCTACCCAGCAAATCTATCATTCAAAATAGATGGAGCAATAAAAAATTTCCACAATAAGCAGAAACTAAAACAATATATGACCACCAATCCACCACTACAAAAGATTCTCCAAGGAATTCTGCACACAGAAAATGAAAGCAAACAAAGCCATAAGGAGACAGGAGGTATCAAACCATGGGAGAAGAAAAGATAAGAAATCAGAGAGTAGCACTGATTCAGCTGTACACACTCAAACCCTTAAACAACAACAACAAAAAGTAAATGACAGGAATCACCACATACCTATCAATATTAACACTGAATGCCAATGGACTCAACTCCCCATCAAAAGACACCGTTTGGCAAACTGGATTAAAAAGGAAGATCCAACAATCTATTGTTTAAAGGAGACCCATCTCATCAACAAAAACAAGCACTGGATTAGGGTATAAGGCTGCCAGAAGATTTACCAACCCAATGGCCCCTGAAAACAGACAGGAGTAGCAATACTTATATCAGACAAAGTAGACTTTAAACTTAACTTGATCAAATGAGATAAAGAAGGACACTCCATACTAATAAAAAGGGAAATACACCAAAATGAAATAACAATTATCAATAAATACGCACCTAATGTCAGGGCGTCCAGTATTATCAAACATACCTAAAGGACCTAAAAGCAATTATAGACTACAACACAGTGATAGTGGGAGACTTTAATAACCCCCTATCACCAACAGATTGGTCATCCAAACAAAAAAATCAATAAAAATTATAGAACAAAATGACACCATATATCAAATGGTCCTAACTGATCTCTACAGAATACTTAATTTAACAACCACACAATATACATTTGTCTCAGCAGCCCATGGAACCTTCTCCAAAATTGATCATATCTTAGGGCACAAAGCAAGCCTCAGCAAATATAAGAAAATAGAAATAATCCCACACATTCTATCTGATCACAATACATTAAAACTAGAACTCAACAACAAAAACAACAGTAGAAAACATGCAAACAATTGGAAACTGAACAACACATTGATCAACGATCAGTGGGTCATTGATGAAAGAGAGAAAATTGAAGGTTCCTGGAAGTTAATAAAAATGAAAACACGACCTACCAGAACTTATGAACACAGCAAAGGCAGTCCTAAGAGGAAAGTTTATAGCCATGAGTGCATATATTAAAAAGACAGAAAGATCTCAAATAAATGACCTAATGCTACATCTCAAACTTGTAGACAAACAAGAAGAAACAAAACCCAAAACAAATAGAAGGAGAAAAATAATAAAAATATGGGCTGAAATTAGTGAAATAGAGACCAAAAACACCATACAAAGAATCAATGAAACAAAAAGCTGGTTCTTTGAAAAAATAAACAATATTGACAAGCCACTGGCAAATCTGACTAAAATTAGGAGGGAAAAGACCCAAATCAGTAAAATCAGAAAAAAAATAGGGGAGAGAGGTAACAACAAACACCAAGGAAATCCACGGAATCATCAGAGACTACTTTGAGAACCTATATTCCGATAAATTGAAAATCTTGAAGAAATTGGACAAATTCCTAGATATTTATGACCATCCAAAACTGAACCAAGAGGATTTTAGCCACCTAAACAGATCTACAATACAAAATGAAATTGAGGCAGCAATAAAGAGTCTCCCAAAAAAAAAAAAAAAGTCCAGGACCTGATAGATTCTCTGCTGAATTCTATCAGACCATACAAGAAGAACTAATACCAACTCTCCTTAAACTTTTCCCAAAAAAAATGGGAAGGAATACTGCCTATCTCATTCTATGAAGCCAGTATTACATTCATCCCAAAACTGGCCAAGGACACATCCAAAAAGGAGAACTATAGGCCAATCTCCTTAATGAACATTGATGCAAAAATCCTCAATCAAATAGTGGAAAACCAAATCCAGCAACATATCAGGAAGATCATTCACAATGACCAAGTCAGCTACATCTCAGGGATGCAGGGGTGGTTCAACATGTGCAAATCAATAAATGTAATACAGCACATTAATAGAAGCAAAGACAAAAACCACTTGATCATCTCTAGATGCAGAAAAAGCCTTTGATAAGATTCAACACACTTCATGATAAAAGCTCTAAGAAAACAAGGATTAGAAGGAATGTACCTCAGCATTATAAAGGCTTTAAATGACAAACCTGCAGCCAACATCGCACTTAATGGAGAAAAACTGAAACCATTTCCCCTAAAGTCAGGAATGAGACAAGGGTGCCCACTTTCCCACTCTTATTCAACATAGTCCTGGAATTCCTAGCCAAAGCAATAAGGCAATAAGAAGTAATAAAAGGAATACAAATAGGTAAAGAAATTGTCAAAGTATCCCTATTTGCAGACAACATGATCGTTTACCTCAAAGACCCAAAAACTCTACCATAAAACTCCTAGACACCATAAACAGCTTCAGCAATGTAGCAGCATACAAAATCAACTTTCAAAAATCAGTAGCCTTTCTATACACCAACAATGAACAAATTGAGAAAGAATATATGGAAACAATTCCATTTACAATAGCCTCAAAAAAAATTAAATACCTAGGAGTAAACTTAACAAAGGATGTAAGTGACCTCTGTAAGGAGAACTACAAACCTCTGAAGAAACAGATGGAGGAAGACTACAGAAGGTGGAAAGATCTCCTGTGCTCATGGATTGGTAGAATCAACATAGTAAAAATGGCTATACTACCAAAAGCAATCTACATGTTCAATGCAATTCCCATCAAAATCCCAATGACATTCATCACAGGGATTGAAATATCTACCCTAAAGTTCATTTGGAAACACAACTGACCACGAATAGCCAAGGCAATACTCAGCAGAAAGAGCAAGCTTGAGGTATCACAATACCCAACTTTAAACTATACTACAGAGCCATAACAATAAAAACAGCATGGTACTGGCACAAAAACAGATATGAAGACCAGTGGAACAGAATAGAGGACCCGCATATAAATCTACACAGCCATGCCCACCTTATTTTTGACAAAGGTGCCAAAAATATACAATGGAGAAAAGACAGCCTCTTCTACAAATGTTGCTGGGAAAACTGGATATCTGCCTGCAGAAAACTGAAACTAGATCCATGTCTATCACCCTGTACTAGTATCAACTCAAAGTGGGCTAAGGACCTTAACATCAGACCTGAAACCTTGAAGTTAGTACAAGAAAGATCAGGAAATACACTGGAAGCAATAGGCATAGGTAAGGAATTCCTCAATTGAACTCCATCAGCCCAGCAACTAAGAAAAAGTATAGACAAATGGGAACTACATGAAATTTAAAAGATTCTGCTCAGCAAAAGAAATGGTATCTAAACTGAGGAGACCTCCCACAGAGTGGAAGAAAATATTCGCTGTCTATACATCAGACAATGGACTGATAATCACAGAATATATGTGGATATCAAAAACTAAACTCCCCCCACATCAATGAACCAATAAAGAAGTAGGCAACTGAACTAGCCAGAACTTTTTCAAAGGAAAAAAATCCAAATAGCCAAAAAACACATGAAAAAAAAAATGCTCACCATACCTGCCCATAAATGCAAATCAAAACCACACTGATTCCACCTCACACCTGTTAGAATTGCTACCATCAAGAATACCAAGAACAACAAATGTTGGTGAGGATGCAGGGAAAAAAGAACCCTCATACACTGCTGGTGGGAATGTAAGTTAATACAACCACTTTGGAAAACAATATGGAGGCTTCTTAAAAAACTAAACATATATCTGCCATATGATCCAGCAATACCACTGCTAGGGATATACCTGAAGGAATGTGACTAAGGTTACTCCAAAGGTACCTGCACACCCATGTTTATTGAAGCACTATTCACAATAGCTAAGCTATGGAAACAGCCAAGACACTCCCTACTGATGAATGGATTAAGAAAATGTGGTATTTATACACAATGGAATTTTATTCAGCCACAAAGAAGAATGAAATTTTGTCATTCACAAGTAAATGGAATGTAAAAGTAACCTCTTTAGCAAAGTTAGCTAGGATTAGAAGGCCAAAAATCATATGTTCTCCTTCATATGTGGATTACAGACCTTAAACAAAGGTAGGAATATTATTGGACATGGGTCACACACTAAGGGGTGATTGCATACAGGAAGAATAGGGAAAGGGAAGGAAACTAAAACTTGAACGTGGTTGATGTGCCCACTGTAGAGGAGCTAATAAAGTAATCTTAAACTAACAGAGGCCACTATGGGAAGGTGACTGGGAAGTAGTGAAGAGGCCTGGTAGATTTGAACCAATTCAGGTTGTAATACACATGTGCATAGAAGAAAAGCTAGGAATCTCTCTGTATAGCTATCTTTATCTCAAACTAGCAAAAATGCTATATCTTTCTTATTATCTCCTGTATTTTCTCTTCAACAAAATTGGAGAAGAGGGCAGAACAAGTTCTGCCTGGAAGCGAGGGGGTTGGAGGGCGGGGTGGGGGGAGGTGGTTCAAACAATGTATACAATATGAATAAATATATAAACAATTAAAAGATAAATAAAAATATTAAAAAATAGTACATATGTGAAGAAATAGGAAATTGTGATTAAATGTCAGGAGAAATAGGAGTTGATACAAACCAACCTGAGATAAGTCAGATGTTGGACCCAGAAGATGATTTAGAATCAATGATAAGATAAACCCCAGAGACAATGTAAGATACAATCAAAAGAAAACTCTTAAAGGTAGAAAGAGGAGGATGGCTTGGTTAGGAACTCTAGGATTGGAGGGAAACTTAGCAGGATGTTTTATGACCCCAATCCAAAAGAAGAAGACTACATATGGCTAATGTCTACTGATCCCCTACCAGCAAAAGAAGGCAGCCTACATGGGCTCATTCTTCTGCTGGATGATATAGGAATCCCAAAGACAATCCTAGGTAAAACTGGCAGCATCAGAAGGAGAGATCAACCAAAAGACCCAATGACAATAAAGGGACAAAAGAAATGTTTTCCTTTCCCATAAGGCCTAGTACTCCCATTCCCACCAAGAGAAAACAAGTGGCTAAGTGACATCAGCAAGGAAGATCTCACCACAAGTGTCAAGGTCCAGTGGATGCTCTTCATTCTCATGGGATGGCCTGGGAAAACTCCTACCCATTGGGCATCACCAGGAGAAACTGGTGGGATTGGCAGCAGCACCACCATATAAATCAAGCTGGTAAAGAAAACACTTCAAAGACTCTAAAATGTTAATGTCAGTCATTGGAATCAGAGTCCATAAAGTAGGCCAGGATCTCTATGCTATACCTAAATAGAGTGACTGCCTGCTAAAAACAAGAAGTTTTACTTTATTCATTTTTTTTTTTGGTGGTACAGGGGTTTGAAGTCAGAACCATGGCTTGCTAGACAGGCATTTTACCATTTGAGCCACATCTCCAGCTTTAGCATAAAAAGGTTTAAATAGGACCTAGAGTCTCTTAAAATAATAGACAAAATATCTGGTATGTAATAAAAATCACTTATAACAAGAACCTGGAAAGTCACAACTTTGATGAGAAAAGATAATAAATAGGGCCAACACTAAGATAAATCAGAGAGAGAGATCCAAGATGGTGGCTAGAGTGCAGACACAGACAGCATGAACTCCATAAATCAAAAATCTTGCTGAGATGCTGGAGCCACACTTGGCAGGAAAAAAGCACCAAGAAGATTCAAAACTTCGACACCCTTAACCCCCAGTCTGTACAAAGCTTCTCCACACCACGTTACACTGAGAAAACAGGAGGGCTCCCGTGCTGCCAGACACTGGCTCCAAACCTGCTTGGGAGACATCCAGCAGACCAACAGGTGATCAAATAAGCATCACATGGTATTCCCACAGCCACCCCTGGGATATTCCAGCATAGCCCCTTGGCTAGAATGACTCCCACCTCTGCAAAAAAAAACTGAATAATAAACAAGGAACTGAAAAGGAACATGCAGCAGAGGGGACAGGGTGCTGTAAGCACACTGGAGAAGGGGGGAAGAGCAAGGATCTGATCTCCACGGGAACTTTCAGTAAACAAAGACTGGAAAGGCAGAAGGGCCAAAGCAGGTGGGTGATAAGCTGCTGCCTGAAATAGCAGATAGTGGTTCACAAAGCTCATCTCCTAAGCCAGTGAGCAGCACCCAAAGACACAAAAACAAATAAATGAACTCATAGGAGCCCTAAATAAACACCAAAGTGAAAGAGAGGACACTATAAATAGAGAGATAAATGAATTAAAGATGAAAATTGGCAATATGAAAGACCACTCCAGCAGACTAGAACAAGCAGAAGACAGAATCTCAGAACTTGAAGATGAAATGGAAATTAAAGGAAAAACTGAAGCGCTATTAGTCAAACAACTCAACACCTGTGAAAGGAATATGCAAGAACTCACTGACTCCATCAAAAGACCAAACCTGAGAATCATGGGCATTGAAAAATGAGAAAAGGTACAAGCAAAAGGAATTTGTAATATATTCAACAAAATAGTAACAGAAAATTCCCCAAATCTAGAGAAAACTATGCCCATTCAGGTACAGGAAGCCTCCAGGACACGAAACAGACTTGACCAAAATACAACTACCCCACGTCATATTATCATTAAAACAAGCACAGAGAATAGAGAAAGAATAATGAAGTCTAAGAGAGAAAAAACAAATAACATACAAAGGTAAACCCATCAAAATCACAGCAGATTTCTCAACAAAAACCTTAAAAGCAAGAAGAGCATGGAGTGAGTTATTCCAGGCACTGAATGTAAATAAGTTCAACCCTAGGATACTCTACCCAGCAAAACTATCATTCAAAATAGATGGAGCAATAAAAGTCTTCAATAATAAGCAGAAACTAAAACAATATATGACCACCAAGCCACCACTACAAAAGAGTCTTCAAGGAATTCTGCACATGGAAAATCAAAGCAAACAAAACCATGAAAGGGCAGGCAGTACCAAACCACAGGAGAAGAAAAGACAAAGAAGTAGAGATTAACATTGATTCAGCTGCACACTATCAAACCCTTAAATGACAAAAACAACTAAATGACAGGAATCACCACATACCTATCAATTCTAACAATGAATGTTAATGAACTAAACTCCCCCATCAAAAGACAGCGTATAGCAAACTGGATTAAAAAGGAAGATCCAACAATCTGTTGCTTCCAGGAGACCCATCTCATTGACAAAAACAAGCACAGGTTTAGAGTGAAAGGCTAGAAGAAGACTTACCAAGCAAATGGCCCCCCAAAACAGGAAGGAGAAGCAATACTTATCTCAGACAAAGTAGACTTCAAATTTACATTGATTAAAAGAGATAAAGAAGGACACTTCATACTAATAAAAGGGGAAATACACCAAAATGAAATAACAATTATCAACCTATATACACCCAAAGTCAATGCACCCAATTTCATCAAACATACTTGGAAGGACCTGAAAACATATATAGACTCAGACACAGTGGTAGTGGGAGACTTTAATACCCCCCCATCACCAATAGATAGGTCATCCAAACAAAAAATCAATAAAGAAATTATAGAACTAAATCACGCCATAGATCAAATGGACCTAGCTGATGACTACAGAATATTTCATCCAACTTCTGCACAATGTACATTCTTCTCAGCAGTCCATGGGACCTTCTCCAAAATTGATCACATCTTAGGGCACAAAGCAAGCCTCAGCAAATATAAGAAAACAGAAATAATCCCATGCATTCTATCTGATCACAATGTATTAAAACTAGACCTCAACAACAAAAACAACAGTAGAAAAACATGCAAACAATTGGAAGCTGAACAACATATTGCTCAATGATGAATGGGTCATTGGTGAAATAAAAGAGGAAATTAAAAGGTTCCTGGAAGTTAATGAAAATGAAAACATGACTTACCAGAACCTATGGGACACAGCAAAGGCATTCCTAAGAGGAAAGTTTATAGCCATGAGTGCATATATCAAAAGGTCAGAAAGATCTCAAATCAATGACCTAATGCTACATCTGAAACTCCTAGAAAAACAGGAACAATAAAATCCCAAAACAAGCAGAAGGAGAGAAATAATAAAAATAAGGACCAAAATTAATGAAATAGAAACAAACAAACAAAAAACCATACAAAGAATCAATGAAACAAAAATCTGGTTCCTTGAAAAAATAAATATGATTGACAGACCCCTGGCAAACCTAACTAAAATGAGGAGAGAAAAAACCCAAATCAGTAAAATCAGAAATGCAAAAGGGGAGATGATGACAAACACCATGGAAATCCAGGAAATCATCAGAGACTACTTTGAGAACTTATATTCCAATAAATTTGAAAATCTTGAGGAAATGGACAAATTTCTAGATACTTATGACCATCCAAAATTGAACCAAAAGGATATTAATCACCTGACTAGATCCATAACACAAAATGAAATTGAAGTGGCAATAAAGAGTCTCCCAAAAAAGAAAAGTCCATGACCTGACGGATTCTCTGCTAAATTCTATCAGACCTTTAAAGAAGAACTAATACCAACACTCCTAAACTGTTCCATGAAATAGAAAGGGAAGGAACACTGCCTAACTCATTTTATGAAGCCAGTATTACACCTATCCCAAAACCAGACAAAGACACCTCCAAAAAGGAGAAGTAGAGGCCAATCTCCTTCATGAACATTGATGCAAAAATCCTCAATCAAATAGTGGAAAACCAAATCCAGCAACATATCAGGAAGATCATTCACAATGACCAAGTCAGCTACATCTCAGGGATGCAGGGGTATTTCAACATGTGCAAATCAATAAATGTAATACAGCACATTAATAGAAGCAAAGACAAAAACCACTTGATCATCTCAATAGATGCAGAAAAAGCCTTTGATAAGATCCAACACACTTCATGATAAAAGCTCTAAGAAAACTAAGAATAGAAAGAATATACCTCAACATTATAAAGGCTTTAAATGACAAACCTGCAGCCAACATCACACTTAATGGTGAAAAACTGAAACCATTCCCCCTAAAATTAGGAATGAGACAAAGGTGCCCACTATACCCACTCCTATTCAATATAGTACTAGAATTTCTAGCCAGAGCAATTAGGCAAGAAAAAGAAATACAAATAGGTAAAGAAACTCTCAAAATATCCCTATTTGCAGACGACATGATCCTATAACTTAAAGACCCAAAACACTCTACCCCAAAACTCCTAGACACTATAAACAGCTACAGCAAGGTGGCAGGTTACAAAATCAACTTACAAAAATCATTACCTTTTCTATACACCAATAATGAACAAACTGAGAAAGAATGTATGGAAACAATTCCATTTACAATAACCTCAAAAAAATCAAATATCTAGGAGTAAACTTAACAAAGTATGTTAATGACCTCTACAAAGAGAACTACAAACCTCTGAAGAAAGAGAATGAGGAAGACTGTAGAAGGTGGAGAGATCTCCCATGCTCATGGATTGGTAGAATCAACATAGTAAAAATGGCTATACTACCAAAAGCAATCTACATGTTTAATGCAATTCTCATCAAAATCCCAATGCCATTCATCACAGAGATTGAAAAATCTACCCTAAAGTTCATTTGGAAACACAAGAAACTGCAAATAGCCAAGGCAATACTCAGCAGAAAGAGCAAGCTTGAGGTATCACAATACCCAACTTTAAACCATATTACAAAGCAATAGCAATAAAAACAGCATGGTACTGGCTCACAAACAGACATGAAGACCAGTATAACAGAATAGAGGACCTGAATATGAACCCACACAGCTTTGCCCACCTTACTTTTGACAATGGTGCCAAAAACACAATGGAGAAAAGATAGCCTCTTCAACAAATGTTGCTGGGAAAAGTGGTTATCCGTCTGCAAAAAACTGAAACTAGATCCGTGTTTATCACCCTATACTAGTATCAACTCAAAATGTATCAAGGACCTTAATATCAGACCTGAAACTCTGAAGCTAGTACAGGAAAGAGCAGGGAATACTCTGGAAGTAATAGGTATAGATAAGGACTTCCTCAGTAGAACCCCAGCAGCTCAGCAACTAAGAGAAAAGATGGACAAATGGGACTACATAAAATTAAAAAGATTCTGCCCAACAAAAGATATGGTCTCTAGACTGAAGAGACCACCTACAGATTGGGAGAAAATATTTGCCAGATATATATCAGATAAAGGACTGATAACCAGAATATACAGGGAACTTAAAAAACTAAACTCTCCCAAAATCAATGAACCAATAAAGAAATGAGCAATTGAGCTAAACAGAACTTTCTCAAAAGAAGAAATTCAAATGGCCAAAAAACACATGAAAAAATGCTCACCATCTCTGGCCATAAAGGAAATGCAAATCAAAACCACACTAAGACTCCACCTCACCCCTTTTAGAATAGCTATCATCAAAAATATCACCAACAACAGGTCAGGTGTTGGCAAGGATGTGGGGAAAAAGGAATTCTCATACACTGCTGGTGGGAATGCAAGCTACTACAACCACTCTGGAAAACAATATGGAGGCTTCTTAAAAATCTAAACGTAGATCTGCCATATAATCAAGCAATCCCACTCCTGGGAATATACCCAAAGGAATGCAGCACAGGTTACTCCAGAGGCACCTGCACACCCTTGTTTATTGCAGCAGTAGTCACAATAGCTAAGTTATGGAAACAGCTAAGATGCCCCACTACTGACGAATGGATTAAGAAAATGTGGTATTTATACACAATGGAATTTTACTCAGCCATAAAGAAAAATGAAATCTTATTATTCACAAGTAAATCGATGGAACTGGAGAACATCATCCTGATCGAGGTTAGCCAGGCTCAGAAGACCAAAAATCGTATGTTTTCCCTCATATGCAGACTTTAGATCTAGGGCAAACACAGCAATGTTGTTGGACTTGGGTCACACGCTAAGGGGAGAGCACATACGGGAGGAATGGGGATAGGTAGGAAACCCAAAACGTGAAAATGTTTGGTGTGCCCACTGCAGAGGAGCTAATACAGTAACCTTAAAGCTTCAGAGATCAATATGGGAAGGTGACTGGGAAGTAGTGAAGAGGTCAGGTAGAAATGAATCAATTAGGGTTGTACTACACTTGTGCATGGAAGCAATGCTAGGAATCTCTCTGTATAGCTATCCTTATCTCAACTAGCAATTTTCTTATTATTGCTTATTTCTTCTCGTCAACCAAAAGAGAAAAGGGAAGAACAGGTTCTGCCTGGAAGCAAGGGGGTTGGCAGTGGGGAGAAATGGCCCAAACAATGTATGCACATCTGAATAAATGAATAAAAAAATTAAAAAAGATGGATCAGACATTGGCTTTATCTGACAAGGATTTTAAAACAATCAATAAACAACTCAAAATTATCTTGCAACAAATGAAAAGTAGAAATTCCCAGCAAAGATATATAAGTTATAAGAAAAGAACCAAATAGATCTTATAGAACCAAAATATACAATAATAGAAATTAAATGCTTGGGAGATGGCTTTAATGGTTGAGCAGAAATGACAAAAGATGGAATCAGTGAACCTGAGGACAGGTCAATGAAATTCACCCAGTCTGAATAATAGAGAAAAAATAGACTGAAAAATTGACAGGCACTAATGTCTTGTGGGATAATAACAAAAATAAAACATGAGTGTCAATTGAGTCCTAGAAAGAGAAGAAAAAGAGAGTGATATAAGAGCATTTAAAGAAATAATGGTTTAACTCTTGGGGATATACCCAAAAGAATGTGACACAGGTTACTCCAGGGGCACCTGCACACCCATGTTTATTGCAGCACTATTCACAATAGCCAAGTTATGGAAACAGCCAGGATGCCCCACTACTGACGAATGGATTAAGAAAATGTGGTATTTATACACAATGGAATTTTATGCAGCCATGAAGAAGAACGAAATGTTATCATTCGCAGATAAATGGATGGAATTGGAGAACATCATTCTGAGTGAGGTTAGCCTGGCCCAAAAGATCAAAAATTGTATGTTCTCCCTGATATGCGGACATTAGATCAAGGGCAAACACAACAAGGGGATTGGACTTTGATCACAAGATAAAAGCGAGTGCACACAAGGGAGGTATGAGGACAGGTAAGACACCTAAAAAACTAGATAGCATTTTTGCCCTCAATGCAGAGAAAGTAAAGCAGATACTTTAAAGCACCTGAGGCCAATAGGAGAAGGGGACCAGGAACTAGAGAAAAGGTTAGTTTGAGAAGAATTAACTTAGAAGGTAACACACATGCACAGGAAATCAATGCGAGTCAACTCCCTGTATAGCTATCCTTATCTCAACTAGCAAAAACCCTTGTTCCTTCCTATTATTGCTTATACTCTCTCTTCAACAAAATTAGAGATAAGGGCAAAATAGTTTCTGCTGGGTAGCGAGGGATAAGGGGGTTAAGGGAGGGAGTGGGGGGGTATAGGAGGGAGCTGGGGGAAGGGGGGAGAAATGACCCAAACATTGTATGCACATATGAACAAAATAAAAATTTAAAAAATGGTTTAAAACATTAAAAAAACTGATAAAACCCTAAATGGATGATATAAAAAAGTTCATACTGATACATATTATAATGAAACTTCTATAAAGTAATAACAAAACAAGCCTGAAAGGACACATAGAGAAATGACACATTACCTACATGAGAATACTGATTCCCATTATAGCAGGATTCTCATCTGAGACCATGAAGACCAAAAGGATGTGGCAGTATTTTCTTTTAAATGTTGACAGAAAGAAAAAAAACCTCTGAACCACAAATTCTACACCTACTGAAAGCATCCTTCTGGTGTAAAATGGAAGTTAAAATTTTTTTTCACATAAAAGATGACCAAAAGAATTTTACACTAGTAGACTTCCTCTTAACAACTTTCTAAAGGAAGTTCTTCAAATAAGAACAGTTACATTAGTAGCTGATTTTCTATATACCAATAAAGAACACACTGAAAAAGAAATCAAGAAAACAAGCCCATTCACAATACTTTCAAAAAAATTAAATACCTAGGAATAAATCTAATTAAGGAGGTGAAAGACCTCTATGTAGAAAACTGTAAAACTTTGAAGAAATAAATTGAACTCACTTAGAAGTTGAAAGGACCTCCTGTGATTAATGGATTGGTAGAATTAATATTGTGAAAATGGTTATCCTAACAAAAGCAATCTACAGATTCAATACAATTCCTATAAATATTCAAATGTCATTGGTCATAGAAATAGAAATACAATCCTAAAATTCATATGGGAGCTCAAAAGACCTCAAATAGCCAAAACAATCCTGAGCAAAAAGAGCACTGCTCGGAGGTAACACAACACCTGACTTCAAATTATGCCTCAGCGGCATAGGAACAAAAACAACATGGTACTAGCACAGAAACAAACAAGTAGACCAATCGAATAGGTTAGAAAATCCAGAAATAAACCTACATAGCTACAGCCACCTAATTTTTCACTAAGGCACTATATACATATGTTGGAGAAAAGACAGCTTCTTTAACAAATGGTGCTGGGAAAACTGGATATCCACATGAAGTCTGAAACTAGATACCTATGTCTTACCTTGTACAAAAATAAATTCAAAATGGATCAAAGACCTTAATGTAAGACCTGAAACTCCGAAATTGTTACAGGAAAACAAAGAGAAAACACTTGAAGATATAGGCATAGGTACCATCTTCCTGCATGGGACTCCAATTATCAGGAAATAAGAGAAAAAATTGACAAATGGGATTGCATCAAATTTAAAAGCTTCTTCACAGAAAAGAAATTATAACCAGAATGAAATAAGCCAGACAGAGAAAGACAAGTATTGCATGTTCTGTCTCACATATGGAATCTAAACCTACAAAAAGAATAAACAAGAGTGTAAAATGAGGACTGTTTGGGGGAGGAACCAGTAGAAGGGGGGAGGGCAAAAGGAAAGAGTGAAGGGGGTGGTGAATATGATCAAAGTGCTTCATTATGCATATATGAAGACAGGATAATGAAACCTGATAAAATTGTTTAAAAGGGGAGAAAGTAATAATGGAGGAGTGAATTTGATCAAAGTACATTATAGGCATGAATGGAAGTATCACAATGAAACCCCTTTGTACAATTAATATATGCTCATAAAAATAAAATGTAAAAACAAAAGTAAAAAAGAAATAGTAAAATAAGGAATCTTAAGGCAGCAGGAAGGAAGAATGATACAAAGAGCAGAAATATAGGTACATGCAACAAATATTCTCAACAGTTTTTAAAATTATATTTGATGATTGCGACATAATCTTGTTAATGGCGCCAGTGCAGTGCACTTTGATCATATTCACCACCCCCTTCACTCTTTCCTTTTGCCCTCCCCCCTTCTACTGGTTCCTCCCCCAAACAGTCCTCATTTTACACTCTTGTTTATTCTTTTTGTAGGTTTAGATTCCATATGTGAGACAGAACATGCAATACTTGTCTTTCTCTGTCTGGCTTATTTCATTCTGGTTATAATTTCTTTTCTGTGAAGAAGCTTTTAAATTTGATGCAATCCCATTTGTCAATTTTTTCTCTTATTTCCTGATAATTGGAGTCCCATGCAGGAAGATGGTACCTATGCCTATATCTTCAAGTCTTCAGATCAGAAGACTTCCAAATTGTTTGTCCAGGATGGAATATTCCATGGCAGGACATGTGGGTATAAATGGAGCTTGTTAAAATTTAGGGAAGAGAAATACAAAGGGAGCAGGATGGGGCCCAGGTGAAATCTGGAGGCAGAGAGATGGTGTGTGTCTCTTCTCCAAGTGATTTTAAAACTTACACTAATTGATTATTGATTCCTATCCAATAATCAATGAGTGGGGAGGGAATTGCGTTGAATGTGTAGATTGCCTTTGCTAATATAGCCATTTTTACTCTGTTGATTTTGCCAATCCATGAGCATGGGAGATCTTTCCGCCTTCTGTAGTCTTCTTCGATCTCTTTCTTCAATGGTTTGTAGTTCTCTTGGTAGAGGTCATTTATGTCCTTTGTTAAGTTTACTCCTAGTTATGTGATAGTTTTTGAAGCTATTGTAAATGGAATTGTTTTCCTATGTTCTTTCTCAATTTGTTCATTGCTGGTGCAGAGAAAGGCTACTGATTTTTGTAAGTTGATTTTGTATCCTGCTACATTGCTGAAGCTATTTAAGGTGTCTGGGCGTTTTGGGTGGAGTGTTTTGGGTTTTCAAGGTATAGGAACGTTGTCTACAAATAGTTTGACTATTTCTTTGCCTATTTGTATTCCTTTTATCTCTTCTTGCCTTATTGCTCTGGCTAAAAATTCCATGACATTCATCACAGAGATAGAAAAATCTACCCAAAAGTTCATTTGGAAAAACAAAAACCAGCAAATAGCCAAGGCAAAAGTCAGCAAAAAGAACAATGCTGGAGGTATCACAATAGCCGACTTCAAGCTATACTACAGAGCCATAGCAATAAAAACATCACGGTACTAGCACACAAACAGACGTGAAGACCAGTGGAACAGAATAGAGGACCGGATATGAATCCTCACAGCTATGCCCACCTTATTTTTGACAAAGGCACCAAAAACATATGATGGAGAAAAGATAGCCTTTCAACAAATGTTTCTGGGGAAACTGTATATCTGCCTGCAGAAAACTGAAACTGGATCCATGCCGATCACCCTGTATTAGTATCAATTCAAAGTGGACTAAGGACCTTAATATCAGACCTGAAACCTTGAAGTTAGTACAGGAAAGAGCAGGGGATACACTGGAAGCAATAGGCATAGGCAAGGACTTCCTCAACAGAACTCCATCAGCCCAACAACTAAGAAAAAGGATGGACAAATGGGACTACATAAAATTAAAAAGCTTCAGCACAACAAAAGAAATGGTCTCTAAACTGAAGAGGCCACCCACAGAATGGGAGAAAATCTTTGCTAGAAAATCAGACAATGGACTGATAACTAGAATATACAGGGAGCTCAAAAAACTAAACTCTCTAAAAATCAATGAACCAATAAAGAAATGGGCAACTGAACTAGACAGAACTTTTTCAAAGGAAGAAGTCCAAATAGCCAAAAACACATGAAAAAATGCTCACCATCTCTGGCCATAAAGGAAATGTAAATCAAAACCACACTAAGATCCCACTTCACTCCTATTAGAATTGTTACCATCAAGAACACCACCACCAACAAATGTTAGCAAGGATGCAGGGAAAAAGGAACCCTCATATATACTGTTGGTGAGAATGTAAGCTAGAACAACCACTATGGAAAACAATATGAAGGCTTCTTAAAAAACTAAACATAGAACTGCCGTATGATCCAGCAATCCCACTCCTAGGGATATACCCGAAGGAATGACTCAGTTTACTCCAAAGGCACCTACACACCCATGTTTATTGCAGCGCTATTCACAATAGCCAAGTTATGGAAACAGCCAAGATGCCTCACTACTGATAAGTGGTTTAAGAAAATGTGGCATTGATACACAATGGAATTTTACTCAGCCATGAAGAAGAATGAAATTTTGTCATTTGCAGGTAAATGAATGGAACTGGAGAACATCATTGTAAGCAAAGTTAACCAGGCTCAGAAAGCAAAAAAATCACATGTTTTCCCTCATGTATGGATTATAGACCTAAAACAAAGATAGTAATATTATTGGCCATGGGTCGCACACTAAGGAGAGAACACATACAGGAGGAATAAAGGGAAGGAAACCTAAAACTTGAAAGTGATTGATGTGCTCCCTGTAGAGGGGCAAATAAAGTGATCTTAAACTGCTGGAGGCCACTATGGGAAGGGGACTAGGGAGTAGTGAAGAGGTCTGGTAGAGATGAACCAATGTGGGTTTCAATATACATGTACATGGAAGCAGTGCTAGGAATCTCTCTGTCTTTACTTCAAGCTAGCAAAAATGCTATGTCTTTCTTATCATCTCTGATGGGTTTTTTTTCAACAAAATCAGAGAACAAGAGGGCAGAACAAGTTCTGCCTGGAAGTGTTCATAAATGTAAAAATGATAAAATAAAATAAAAAAGAGAAATTTAGTAATAATAATAATAATAATAATAAAAGGTTTAAAAAATGAGTGGGGAAGGACATGGGAGGTTCCTGGGCCAGGGCAGGGCAGTTCCTGAGCTGAGCGTGGTCAATCTGAAACATAATATTAAGTTTCTATGAGTCCTAAACTTTCCCTAATTTTAACCTACCTCAATCTAATACCCAAAACAATGATATTTGAGTGTGAGGAAGGAAAATGAACTGACATGGAAATAATGTTTGTATATTTCACTTGTGTCTTAACTATGTTTTCTTATATTCTGTGTTATTGGTGCTCTGGCATCTGGGACTTTGCTGAGTAGGGAAAAGTGCCCATCCCAGAGCTAGTCAGTCCTTACAGAGAAACACAGTAGGGAGTGTGCCTTTTGAAAACTACCCAATGCAGAATTCCTATTCTAAACAATATCCTCTACCTGGCTTTTACACTTTAGTATGCAAAATTCCTGTGCCCTAATCACCACCGGACAACTGGGGACCATCCCTACAGCTAAGGCCTGCTCAGCTACTTGCCCTATTTTGCCCTTTCCTTCTGATGTAAGCCATAATAAATCTTTTTGCCCATATTTTCCTCACCTTTTGCCTCCTGACTGACCCTGGTAGTTCACCATGTGGCCCTTTGTGTCATAGCCTGCCCCATCCTCTTGGGAACTGTAAGCAATAAACTATCTTTTTAATGGAAATCATCTCCTGATGTGTTGGCCTCACCATACCTGAATTTTAAAAAATCCTGAGTACATTTTAAAACAACTGGAAGTGACAAAAATTTGATATCAGTAATCTTTGATAAGGTACATATATACATTATAACAATAGAAACCGGTAAGTACAGGAACCAATGCATTTAAAAATACTAGAAAATGTTTAAGAAACAGAGGAAACAGAAAAAATAACAAAATATCACACTTAAGCACTAACATATCAATAATCACCTTATAAAGCAGAGATTGGTAGTTTTTTTAAATGATGCATTTGCTATTTTAAGAGAAACCCTCTCAAAATTTTAACATTCAATAGATTGAAACTAAAAGATATACCATGAAATCATTTTTGTGTGGTACTGGGGTTTGAACTCAGGACCTCAGGTTTGCTAGGCAGGCACTCTACCACTTGAGCCACTCTGCCAGTCCCCACCTTGAAGCCATAAAAAAGCAGGACTAAAGTGTCACAGCAAAGGAAATTACTAGAGTGATTTTATATGTGCACCCACCAAAACACTGCCTTGAAACACATGAAACAACAACTGGTAGAGCTGAAAGAAGAAATAGAAAAATCCACAATTATAGTTGGAGAAATCAACACTACCTTCTTGACAACTAATAGAACTTCTAGACAGAAAATCAGCAAGCATTTAGAAGAACTGAACAATACCAAAAACCAACAGGATGTGGTTGACACAGATTGAGCAATCCATCTACCAACAGCAGAATACACATTTTGTTTTCAATTGCACATGCAACATTCACAAACATAGACAAAATCCTGGGCCATAAAACACATCTTGAAAATTTTAAGGGATTGAAGTTATACAGAATGTGTTCACTGGCCACAACAGTGCCAAACTAGAAATCAGTAGTGGAAAGGCAACAGTAAAATCTCTAAACTCATGGAAATTAAGCAACTCATATTTAAATAATCCATGGCCAAAGGAGAAGTCTCAAATGAAAATTTAAAATACATAGAACTGAATTAAAATAAAAATACAATATCTCAAAATATGTGGGATGCCGGCAAAGTAGTGACAAGAGGGAAATTTTTATCATATATTATTTACCTTGGAAAAAAAGAATGTTTAAAAAACAATAATCTAATTTCCTGTCCTAAGAAGCTAAAAAAAAGAGCAAAATAAACCCAAAGCAAGCAGAAGGAATCAAAGAATAAAGGACAGAAATCAGAAATAAAGGACAGAAAGAAATAATCAGAAATTAGGAATATGAAAACAGACAAAAATCAATAAAAGAAAAACTTGGCTGTTAGAAAAGATTAATAAAACTGATAAACCTTTAGCAGGACTGATAAAAAGAGAGAAGACACGAGGATTCCAAGATGGTGGCTAGAGGGAGGAAGCAGAAAGCGTGTCTCCTAAAGTGAAATCTTGGAGAAATGCTGGAGACACACCTTGCAGGCAAGGCCACCAAGAAGAGGCAAAAATCTAACCCCTCCACACCTCCAGCCTGCACAGAGAATCTCCACTTCACGTTAAATGGAGAAACCAGGAGGGTCCCCGGGCCGCTGCCAGTCACATGTGACCAGACGGCTTGGGAAGATGCGGACAAGGTGAGCTTAGCGGTACCGTGGTACTCCCACAGACAACCCTGGGCCAGAACAGCATAGCCCCCTGGACAGACCGACCCACACCTGGGGAAAAAAGAGAAACTGAGTAATAAGCAATAAGAACAACAAACACACATAGCAAAGAGGATGGGGCACCCTGAGCTCCAAAGAGGAGGGGAGGGGAATCCTTCCCGGAGCTGTAAATAAACAAGCTGGGCCTGGCCGGAGAGGCTCCGGCAAGAGAGGGGGGCATGCACCCGGCAACCAGGAGCGGGAAAGCTTGTGAGAGTGGCAGAGGGAGGCAAACTCCACAAGAGAGGGGGTAAGGCCCACCTCCCACGTGAGCTGTAAACAAACACTCGGCCAGCAGGAGCAGCAGCACATGCCCAGCAATCAGGAGTGGGAAAGCTTGTAAAAGCGGCAGTGGGAGGAAAACTCCAGAGGAGAGGGGGGAAGACCCACTTCCCACGTGAACTGTAAATAAACACACAGGCCTGAGAAAGTGGGTGCAATGTCACCTCCCTCAGTATGCTTGGAAAGGGGAAAGCTTGTAGCAGTAGCATCGTGCACAGAACTCTGAGTAAACAAAGCCTGTGGGGCCAGGTGAGTGTTAAGCTCACCCCAGATATCTGCATAAATAATGCCATCAGCAACAGCAGGCTGACAGCAGCGGGCAGGCAAGCCACAGCTGCAGATAGCCATTCACAGACCTGTCTCCAGACTCTTTTTTTCTCTCTCCCTACCTTTGATGAGAAAACAACTGAACTACACCTACATGCTGAAAAACTTACGGAAACTGTATTGCATTTGAACTTGGGACACATGGTGGGCTTTTTTTTTTGTACAGTGCTACTTAATGTCTCCCCTTTGATGAGACAACTACAGAACAACATCTGAGGCACCATCTCCAGGATTGCAGGCTGAGGGACGAACACCAAAATTATTAAGACTGAAACTTCATTGCATTTGAACTTGGAGGGTTTTTTTAAATTTTTTTATTTTGTTTTATTTTATATATACACATTTTTTCTTTCATTTACTTATTTTTTATTTTTATTCTTATCTTTACTCTTTTTATTTTTTATTTTCAATCCTCTTTCTGTCTCTCCAATGCTTTTTCAACTTACGGTTGATTAGTACACTGTCTCTCCCTGTTTATATCTTTGAAACTTTTTTTGTTTGTTTCTTTGTTTTTTTTTCTCTGCTTGATTGTTTGTTTTTCCCTTTTCCTTTAACTTCTTTGCTTTCCATCCCCTCTCACCCTTCCATTCTAAATATCACTAGTGCTATTATTACAAGCCAGAAAATAATTAATTGCACACAGTACAGGGACAGTAACAACACCAAGGACGATGACAGGAAGACAGAAAAAACAGGGAAACCAGTTTCCCCACAGCAAAAAATTAGTACAGGAACCAGAGGGGAATGAAGAGAACAGAAACTCAGATCGAGACTCCAACAAAATGAAGATAAACTATGCCAAAGAACCCAATGAAGCCCACAAGAATAATTTAAAAGAAGAAATACTACAGGTACTCAATGAGAATTTTATAGGGATGATACTGGATATGGTCAACCAAAATGTACAGGAGACACTCAAGAAATTCCAAGGCAACAAAAATAGAGAATTTGAAAAAGCAAAAGAAGAAATAAAGGAAACCATAGAAGCACTGTATAAACACCAAAGTGAAACAGAGAACACAATTAATAAAGAGATAAATGAACTCAGGACAAAAACAGACAACATTAAAGAGGAAACGACCCAGGATGTGGAAAACCTCAGAAAAAAGAACAAAACAGAATTGCAAAACAAAACTGAAGGCCAATCCAGCAGAATAGAACAAACAGAAGACAGAATCTCAGAAGTCAAAGATGAAATGGTAATTAAAGGAAAAACTGAAGAACTATTAATTAAACAACTCAAGACCTGTGAAAAGAAAATGCAAGAACTCACAGACTCCATCAAAAGACCAAACTTGAGAATCATGGGCATCGAAGAAGGAGAAGAGGTGCAAGCAAAGGGAATGTGCAATATATTCAACAAAATAATAACAGAAAATTTCCCAAATCTACAGAAAGATATTCCCATACAGATGCAAGAGGCCTCCAGGACACCAAACACACCAGATCAAACTAGAACTACCCCACAGCATATCATCATTAAAACAACAAGTTCAGAAACTAGGGAAAGAATATTGAAGGCTGTAAGAGAGAAAAAACAAATAACATATAAAGGTAAACCCATCAAAATCACAGCAGACTTCTCAACAGAAACATTAAAAACAAGAAGAGCGTGGGGTGAGATCTTCCGGGCACTGAATGAAAATAACTTCAACCCCAGGATACTCTATCCAGCAAAACTATCATTCAAAATAGATGGAGCAATAAAAGTCTTCCATGATAAGCAGAAACTAAAACAATATGTGACCACAAAGCCACCACTACAAAAGATTCTTCAAGGGATTCTGCACACAGAAAATGAAACCCAACATAACCATGAAAGGACAGGCAGCACCAAACCACAGGAAAAGAAAAACCAAGAAAGTAGAGAGTAACCTCAACTTAGGTACACACAATCAAACCTTCAAACTAAGACAACTAAATGACAGGAATCACCACATACCTATCAGTACTAACACTTAATGTTAATGGACTTAAATCACCCACCAAAAGGCACCGCTTGACGAAATGGATTAAAAAGGAAGATCCAACAATTTGTTGCTTACAGGAGACCCATCTCACAGACAGAAATAAACATAGGCTTAGGATGAAAGGCTGGAAGAAGATTTACCAAGCCAATGGCCCCCAAAAACAGGCAGTAGACTTCAAACCTACATTGATCAAATGAGATAAAGAAGGACATTCCATATTAATAAAAGGGGAAATAGACCAAAAGGATATACCAATTATCAACCTATATGCACCCAATGTCAATGCACCCAATTTCATCAAACATGCCCTGAAAGACCTAAAAGCATATTAACTCCAACACAGTGGTTGCAGGAGACTTTAACACCACATTATCATTAATAGATAGGTCATCCAAACAAAAAATCAGTAAAGAAATCCAAGATCTAAAATATACAATAGATCAAATGGATGTACTTGATGTCTACAGAACATTTCATCCAACTTCTACACAATATACATTCTTCTCAGCAGCCCATGGAACCTTCTCCAAAATAGATCATATCCTAGGGCACAAAGCAAGTCTCAGCAAATATAAGAAAATAGAAATTATACTGTGCATACTATCTGATCACAATGCAATAAAACTAGAACTCAACAACAAAAGTAAAGAGAAAAAACTTGCAAACAGCTGGAAACTAAGTAACTAATTACTAAATGAACAATGGGTCATTGATGAAACAAAAGAAGAAATTAAAAAGTTCGTGGAAGTCATTGAAAATGAAAACACAACCTACTGGAACCTATGGGACACAGCAAAGGCAGTACTGAGAGGAAAGTTGATAGCCATGAGTGCATATATTAAAAAGACTGAAAGATCCCAAATCAATGACCTAATGATACATCTCAAACTGCTAGAAAAACAAGAACAAGCAAATCCCAAAACAAATAGAAGGAGAGAAATAATAAAAATAAGAGCTGAAATCAACGAAATAGAAACCAAAAAAACCAAAGAATTAATGAAACAAAAAGTTGGTTCTTTGAAAAAAGAAACAAGATTGACACACCCCTGGCAAACCTGACTAAAATGAGGAGAGAAAAAACCCAAATTAGTAGAATCAGGAATGCTAAGGGGAGATAACAACAAACACCATGAAAGTCCAGGAAATCATCAGAGACTACTTTGAGAACCTATATTCAAATAAATTCGAAAATCTTTAAAAAATGGACAGATTTCTAGATACATATGATCATCCAAAACTGAACCAAGAGGAAATTAATCACCTGAATAGATCTATAGCACAGAATGAAATTGAAGCAGCAATCAAGAGTCTCCCCAAAAAGAAAGTTCAGGACCTGATGGATTCTCTGCTTAATTCTATCAGACCTTTAAAGAAGAACTGATACCAACCCTCCTTAAACTGTTCCATGAAATAGAAAGGGAAGGAAAACTGCCTAACACATTTTATCAAGCTAGTATTACACTTATCCCAAAACCAGGCAAAGACACCTCCAAAAAGGAGAACTATAGGCCAATCTCCTTAATGAACATTGATGCAAAAATCCTCAACAAAATAATGCCAAACCGAATTCAGCAACACATCAAAAAGATCATTCACCACAACCAAGTAGGCTTCATCTCAGTAATGCAGGGGTGGTTCAACATACAAAAATCAATAAACGTAATAAACCACATTAACAGAAGCAAAGACAAAAACCACTTGATCATCTCAATAGATGCAGAAATAGCCTTTGATAAGATCCAACACCATTTCATGATAAAAGCTCTAAGAAAACTAGGAATAGAAGGAAAGTACCTCAACATTATAAAAGCTATATATGACAAACCTACAGCCAGCATTATACTTAATGGAGAAAAACTGAAACCATTCCCTCTAAAATCAGGAACTAGACAAGGATGCCCACTATCTCCACTCCTATTCAACATAGTACTGGAATTCCTAGCCAGAGTAATTAGGCAAGAAGAAGGAAAAAAAGGAATACAAATAATAAAGAAACTGTCAAAATATCCCTATTTGCAGATGACATGATCCTATATCTTAAAGACCCAAAAAACTCTACTCAGAAGCTTCTAGACATCATCATAGCTACAGCAATGTAGCAGGATATAAAATCAACATAGAAAAATCATTAGCATTTCTATACACTAATAATGAACAAACTGAAAAAGAATCTATGAAAAGAATTCCATTTACAATAGCCTCAAAAAAAAAATCAAATACCTAGGTGTAAACATAACAAAACATGTGAATGACCTCTACAAGGAAAACTATAAACTTCTGAAGAAAGAGATTGAGGAAGACTACAGAAAGTGGAGCGATCTCCCATGCTCATGGATTGGTGGAATCAACATAGTAAAAATGTCTATACTCCCAAAAGTAATCTACATGTTTAATTCAATTCCCATCAAAATTCCAATACATTTGTTAAAGAGATTGAAAAATCTACTGTTAAATTTATATGGAAACACAAGAGGCCACGAATAGCCAAGGCAATACTCAGTCAAAAGAACAATGCAGGAGGTATCACAATACCTGACTTCAAACTATATTACAAAGCAATAATAATAAAAACAGCATGGTACTGGCACAAAAACAGACATGAAGACCAGTGGAACAGAATAGAGGACCCAGATATGAAGCTACACAGCTATAACCAACTTGTCTTTGACAAAGGAACTAAAAATATACGATGGAGAAAAAGCAGCCTTTTCAACAAAATCTGCTGGGAAATTGGTTATCAGTCTGCAAAAAACTGAAACTAGATCCATGTATATCACCCTATACCAAGATTAACTCAAAATGGATCAAGGATCTTAATATCAGACCCCAAACTCTAAAGTTGATACAGGAAAGAGTAGGAAATACTCTGGAGTTAGTAGGTATAGGTAAGAACTTTCTCAATGGAACCCCAGCAGCACAGCAACCAAGAGATAGCATAGATAAGTGGGACTTCATAAAACTAAAAAGCTTCTGTTCATCAAAAGAAATGGTCTCTAAACTGAAGAGAACACCCACAAAGTGGGAGAAAATATTTGCCAGCTACACATCAGACAAAGGACTGATAACCAGAATATATAGGGAACTTAAAAAACTAAATTCTCCTAAAACTAATGAACCAATGAAGAAATGGGCAAGTGAACTAAACAGAACTTTCTCAGAAGAAGAAATTCAAATGGCCAAAAACACATGAAAAATTGCTCACCATCTCTAGCAATAAAGGAAATGCAAATTAAAACCACACTAAGATTCCACCTCAACCCTGTTAGAATAGCCATCATTAGCAACACCACCACCAACAGGTGTTGGAGAGGATGCGGGGAAAAAGGAAACCTCTTACACTGTTGGTGGGAATGTAAACTAGTACAACCACTCTGGAAAAATTTGGAGGCTCCTTAAAAAGCTAAACATTGATCTACCATATGATCCAGCAATACCACTCTTGCGGATATACCCAAAAGACTGTGACACAGGTTACTCCAGAGGCACCTGCACACCCATGTTTATTGCAGCACTATTCATAATAGCCAAGTTATGGAAACAGCCAAGATGCCCCACTACTGACAAATGGATCAAGAAAATGTGGTATGCATACACAATGGAATTTTATGCTGCCATGAAGAAGAATGGAGTGTTATGATTTGCTGGTAAATGGATGGAATTGGAGAACATCATTCTGAGTGAGGTTATCCTGTCCCAAAAGACCAAAAATCGTATGTTCTCCCTCATATGTGGACATTAGATCAAGGGCAAACACAACAAGGGGATTGGTCTTTGATCACAAGATAAAAGCGAGTGCACACAAGGGAGATATGAGGATAGGTAAGCCACCTAAAAAATTAGATAGCATTTGTTGCCCTCAACGCAGAGAACTAAAGCAGATACCTTAAAAGCAACTGAGGCCAATAAGAGAAGGGGACCAGGAGCTAGAGAAAAGGTTAAATAAAAAAAAATTAACCTAGAAGGTAACACACATGCACAGGAAATTAATGTCAATCAACTCCCTGTATAGCTATCCTTATCTCAACTAGCAAAAACCCTTGTTCCTTCCTATTATTGCTTATACTCTCTCTTCAACAAAATTAGAGACAAGGGCAAAATAGTTTCTGCCAGGTATTGAGGGGGTGGGAGGGAGAGGGAGGGGGTGGAGTGGGTGGTAAGGGAGGGGGTGGGGGCAGGGGGGAGAAATGACCCAAGCATTGTGGTACATATGAATAATAAAACAATAAAAATTAAAAAAGAGAGAGAGAGAAGACACAAATCACTAATATCCAGAATGAGACAAGATGTTACTAGAGATCCTGAAGCCATTAAAAGGATATTATTAGAAACTACCAACATCTTTACCCTTATAAATTCAACAGAGTAGAAGAAATGGACCAATTCCTTAAAACTCCAAACTTTCAGCACTCACCCAATAGGAAATACACCATTTGAGTAGACTCATAACTATTAAAAAACATTCCTGTAACTATTAAGAAAATTTAAAATTCAAAAAAATCTCCAGAAGCAGATGGTTTCAAGGAATTAATGCCGATTCTACACAATTGATTTTGGAAAATGAAGAGGGAGGGAACATTTCCAAACTCCTTTTATGAGTATCACTCAAGATACCAAAACTAGACAAAGATAGGATAAGGGGAGAAAATTGCAGACCAATGTCATTCAAGAACTTAATCTTCAATAAAAGAGGAAGAGGTGTGGTTTAAGTGATAGAGTACTTGCCTGGCAAGCAGGAAGCCCTGAGTTCAAACCCCAGTACCACCAAAAAAAAAAAACCTCAATAAAACATTAATAAGTTGAATCCAACAACTTATAAAAGGAATTGTACACAGTTACTAAGCAGGGTTTGTTCAGATATGGAAACCTATTTTCATCACTTGAAAGTCACTCAAGATAATTCAGAAAATCAACAAATTAAAGAGGAAAAAAGCGTATGTTCACATTAATCAATGCAGAAATAACATTTGGCAAAATTCAGCACCCATTTACAACAAAAACTCACAGTAAGTAGGAATAAAGGGAAACTACCTAGACTTGATGCAGAGCATCTGCATCAAGCCTGTAGCTAACACCATAAATGATGAAGACTCAATGCTTTTCCCTCACAATGAGGAAAAGGGCAAGGAGAACAACTCTTGCTTCTCTTATTCAGGACAGGTGGACAGAACAATTAGGAAAATATATATAAAATGGTCTCTATTCACAAATGACATGATTGTCTACATAGAAAACCCCAAGGAATCAACAGAAAACTAACTTAAAACTATTAAGTAAGTTCAGGGAGATCACAGAATGCAAGAGCAACACACGCAAATAATCAATTACATTTTACACTAAAGAGAACATGTGACAATGTAGTTTAAACCCAATACCATTAATAGCTCTAAAGAAAATGAAATACTTAGTTATATATACATTATACAACATGTGGGATTTCTATATTGACCACTAAAAATTATAATGAAAGAAATCAAAGAGGACCTAAATGAATGAACAGATATACCATGTTCATGTATTAAAATAGTCAACAGAGTAAAGATGTGAATTCTCCTCAAATCAATGTATTGATTTAATGTACTTCCAATGAAATGCTAGAAGAATTTTTTGTAGATATGCACAAGTTTTAAGGAAAGGGTGTAGGAGGGTGAATATGGTATAAATATTATGTACTCATGTATGAAAATGGAAAAATGAGACCTGTTGAAGCTGTTCCAGGAATGATGGAGGGGGTGAATTCAACTATAATATATTGTAAGCACTTTTGTAAATGTCACAATGTACCCCCAGTACAACAATAATGGGTAATAATAATGAAAACATATAGATAAGTTTATTCTAAAATGCATATGGAGATGAACAGAACATAGAAGAGTTAAAATAATCTTTAAGAAGAATAATAAAGTGTCTGGAATCACTCCACCCAAATTAATCTCACCTTAAAAGCTATAATAACCAAGACAGAGTAGTTTTGGCAAAGGGGTACACAGAATAGAGAATCCAGAAAGAAATAGACCCATACCAATATGCCCAACTGATTTTTGCCAGATGTGAAACTGACTCAATATAGAAAGGAGCTTCTTTAAAGCAAATGGTGCTGAGCAATTGATCATCTATAGGCAAAACAGAACAGAACCCCCAAATTAAAAAAAATCAGAACCTCGATAAATGGATTAAGAAAATGTGGTATTTATACTCAATGGAATTTTATTCAGCCACAAATAAGAATGAAATTCTGTCATTTGCAGATAAATGGATGGAATTGGAGAACATCATATTAAGTGAAGTAAGCCAAGTTCAGAAGGCCAAAGGCTACATGTTTCTTCTCATATGTGGAATATAGACTTAATACATATATAGCAATATTATGAAAAACAGGTCATGCTAAGGGGAGGTCACATACAAGAGGGGGAGGGTAAAAGAAGGAAGTTGAGAAGGTGAATATGATTGATGTACTCTCTATACAAGAATGAATATAGAAATTTTAAACCTGTTGAAGCCACCATAAAAAGGGGACTAAGCTAGAAGAAAAATAGAGGAGATGAACCAGTTTGGATTCATGAATATGCATGTGTGTATGTATGTATATATATGTATACATACATGGAAATGGAACTGTCACAAGGAAACTCCCTGTGTAGCTACCTTAAACAAACAAAACTGTCATTTTTTTCTTTTGCAAAATCAGAGAACAAGAGGGTAGAACAGATCCTACCTGGTATGGGGGGGGTTGGCACCAGTGTGAAGGAGGAGGAGGTGGGGAAAGGGCATGGGAGGGTGAATATAGTGCAAATACTGTGTACACATGTATGTAAATGGAAAAATAACACCTGTTGAAACTATTCCAGGACTGGGGGGAGGATAAAGGAGAATGGTGGAAAGGGTGAATTCAAGTATGACATATTTTGTATATTGTAAGAACTTTTGTAAATGCCACAATGTACCCCCACACTGCACAACAATTAAAAAAAGAAAAAAATCAGTACCTCAACCTAAACCTCACATCTTATATAAGGATTACCTCAAAGTGAACCATGAACTTAAATGTAAAACACGAATCTGTAAATATTTTTGGAAAAACAAGTTGGGCATGGCAATACACATCTGTAGTCTCAAATAATCAGGAGGCAGAGGTAGGAGGATTATGGTTTGAGACTGGCCCTGGAAAAAACCACGAGACCCTATCTGAAAAGCAAACTGAAAATAAGAAAGGACTGGAAGCATGGCTGAAGTGGTAGAGCACTTGCCTAGCAAGTGAAAAGCCCTGAGTTTAATCCCCGTACTGCTAAAAAAATTTAGAAAAATCTTTAAAATCTGGGGATAGGCAAAGAATTGTTATACTTGTACCAAAAGCATGCTGCATAGCCAGGCACTGGTGGCTCATGCCTTTAATCTACCTGGGAGGCAGAGACCAGAAGGATCAAGGTTCAAAGCCAGCTGGGGCAAATTGTTCATGAGACCCTATCTCAAAAATACCCAACACAAAAAAGAGCTGGCAGGGTGGTTCAAGCAGCAGAGTACCTGCCTAGCAGGCATGAGGCCCTGAGTTCAAACCTGTGTACTGCCAAAAACAAAAACAGATAAAAAAACATGATGCATAAAAGGAAAGCTGACAAATCAGACAGCATCAAAATGAAAAGCCTTCATTTTGCAAAAGATTATGTTAAGAGGATAAAAAGACAAGCTACAGGTTGGGAGAAAATATTTGCAAACCATATACCCAACAAAGGAGTGGTATTAAAGAATATATAAAGACAACTCAATACTCAAAAGTAAAAAAGCAAAGCAAGCAATCCAATTAGAAAATGGGCAAAAGTAATGAAGAGAAATTTTACCAAAGAGAATATGCAGATGGCAAATAAGCACATGGGAAGATCTTTAGCATGACTAGCCATTAGGGAAATGCAAATTAAAACCATAATAAGATATTACTCCACACATATCAGAATGGCTAAAATTTAAGAAAGAAAATAGTGACAACCCCAAATATTCACAAGGATGCACAGAAACTGGATCCTACATACATTGCTGTGGGGAATGTAAAAAAAACTATACCAGTCTTTTCCTGCCTCCAGTGCTTTTTGCTTTAGTTATTTTTCAGAATACAGTCTTGCATTTTTTCCAGGCCAACTTTGGACCACAATTCTTCTATTTACACTGCCTGTGTAGTTGAGATGATAGACAAATGCCACCATACCCAACTTATTGAAGGAGATGGGGTCTCAGTAGCTTCTGGCCCAGGCGTGCCTTGAACCACAATCCTCCCCATCTCTGCCTCTTGAGTAGCCATCACCCCTGGCCTCAGTTTGGTAGTTTCTTATAAAGCTAAGTGACCCAGCAATTGCACTCCTGGGCATTTGTTCCAGAGAAATGAAAATTTATGCTCACACAAAAACCTGCATGTGAATTTTCATAGCAGCTTTATTCATAATAGCCCCAACCTGGAAACAACCCAGATGTTTTTCAATTGGGCAAATGGTTAGACAAACTGCTATCCACCTAGGGCCATGGAAAGCTACTCAGCAATAAAGAGAACAAACTATTGATACACACAACCACTTGGCTGGATCTCCAAGGAGTTATTATGAGTGGGAAAAACTAACCCTGCAATTTTATATACTGCATGAATTCACTTATGTAGTATTTTGGAAATGACAAAATCACAGAGATGAAAAGCAGATTAGTGGTTGCTAATAATTAAATAAGAGGCAGTAGGGAGGCAGGTTATAAAAGCACTATACAAGGGGTCCTTATGGTGCTGGAATATTCATGTATCTTAACTATAGTCTGGATACATAAAATCACACATCAAGTGAAATGCACATACATAGTAAAAGGAAAACTGGGGAAGGTTGAATAAAATAAGTTGGTTATTCCAACATCAGTATCCTGGTTATGATATTGTGCTATAGTTATGCAAGGGGTTGCCACTGGGAGAAATTGGGTAGAAGATAACATGAGATCTCTCTGTATGATTTCTTCCAAATGCCTATGAATCTACAATTATCTAAAAAATTTCAATTAAAGACTCTGAAAATATTGGTTGACATATTCTAATTTGGGGGAAAAACAGAAAAATCTGAAAATACCTATCTGATTTTTTCAAATACTCTATATTCCTTTTGTCCTTTTCATTGTCATTTCAGTAAGCCCATGAAATATACGTAAACATTCTGTATCTGAAAATTCCATTGCATGGATTTCACAGAGATCCATCCCATTTTCGATTATTTCTGCCAATTCTCACGAATAGTGTGATATTTCTATATGTCTTTTGTTTGAGTTATGAGCTCAGTTTTGTGAGATTTTACTTGTCAGAGTTCTGCATGGCCTGGGTTGATATTTTACTCTGTGGAGTGGATTTACGTTGCTTCTGCTGGGCACCCCAGTACACTAGCAAGCTGGGGATGCTTTGGTTAATTTTTCAGTTGCAGTTTCTTGCACTGTATAAATTTTAGCCTTAAATTCTGTGGTTATGAATTCTCAAAAGAGACCTTACCCACTAATACAAACACAACAATGCTATAAGCCAAAAAATTAAGTTTGCTTGTTTTCTTACATTATTATCAAGAGGAATTTTTTTTCTAGTCTCAATACTAGGATAGTGGTTCTTTGAAGCCCATCATTTCGGCTTGTGATTTCCTTAATTCTTACTCTTCCTTCTTACACGACTCCATGGTCTTTTCTACTATACCTATATGATCGTTGACTTACAAACACCATGATCAGAGATCTAAATGTGAAAGGCAAAATAATACAGCTTTTAGCAAAAATTAGAAAATATTTTAATTGCATTAAAATAAGCAAAGATTTTATGATCAGGACATAAAGTGCTAACCATATAGGAAAATATTAAGTTAGATTATATTACAATTAAGAACTTCTGTTTATAAGAAGATACCATTAACAAGTAAAAAGACAAATCACAGAGTGGGTAAAATATCCAACAAAAGGTTTGTATACAGACTATTATAAGAAATAACTGTTGTAGGAAGAGCAAGATGGTAGACTAGAAGCACCCTCTGCTTTGACTCCATGAATGAGAAGGGTCCAGTAACACAGGAGAGACTGTCTTGTGAAGAGAGAAAGAGATGAAGACCATTGGGAATCCTGAAAGAAGTGGCAGGAGAGCAGAAAAGCATGGAGAAAAAGAAGGCAACAAAGAAAAACAGAAAACAGTCCCTAGCCCCATCCTTGGCTCTCCAGGTAAGGAGAGGAGCCCATTTGACTCTGAGATATTCATGAGGCTCACAAACAAGATGCAATCATGGCTCAGGGAGTCTTGGCACACCCTGCTACAGTGTTTGGGTGAGAGACAGCCATGAGAGGTGGTCATAGAGTAGAAGGAGGGTCTGACATGAACTCACAGAGAAGTTCAAATAGCAGGGAACTCTAGCAGCATGGTTTGAGGCCATGCCCTTCTGGCAAGGGATGAGTCTCACTGCCCAAGGGTCATGGAAGAAACAGCACCTAGTCCGTGGCTAGTGTAGTACTCAGCTTCTGGGTACTGCCTCCTGGCTATGTGTATTGGCTGCTAAGTGGGCTTGAGAGCCCCAAGCCCTGACACTTTGTACTTGATAGGTTTTTTGTTTCTTTTTTGTGTGTGTGTGTGGTACTGGGGTTTGAACTTAAGGCCTCATCCTTGATAAGTAGGTGCTCTATCACTTGAGCTATTCTGTCAGCCCAGCTCTGACATTTTGAAGCACATGATTTCAACAGTCTTTCCCCAGATGGAGGTGAACTGCTTGAAGGTATCTAAAAGCACTGAGACCCAAGTCTAGGAGCTGCATCTTGGCAATGGTTTGCTGCAAGGCAGGAAAACTGAGCCTAGACCCTCAGCCTGACTGTTTCCCACAGCCTTCTACCCCCACAGGGAGGGGAACTGCTGGATGAGAGAATCTGATAGCACGGAGACCAGCAGGCAGAGTGCCTCAGTTATCCCCCTTTGCCAGTGCAGAACTCAGTGCTCTGCTTGCTCCCCCCACACTTTGATGCATTTGGAGCTTGCTGCCCCTGGGAAAACAGGGACCATGTGAAGCAGATAGGAATCTACCTGGCTCACAGACTGTAAAGCTCCCTGGAGCCAACAGCAGCTACCAGTATACAAAGATGCAAAGTTTCAATAGGGAAAGAAGCCCAGAAGCAGACAACTGACCTTTCCACAGGTGACCCCAGTTAGTTTTCCTCAATCTGAGCAATGCTGAGGATCAAGCTCAGTACCCTGAACATGTGAGCAAATGCATGGCTACTGAGCCAGAACCCCACTCCAGTGGTGAGTATGGTGAGTAGTAACATCTCAACTTTGCCCTTATACTGTCCTTCATGAACATGGAGAGCACTTCAACTGAAAGGCTATAGGTGATTAAAACTTCCAACCAAGGTCTTGACCTCAGATGAATAAATGCCAACATAGAAACCCAAGAAATGTGGAAAAAATATCTCAGACAAAGAATTTGAAAAATGATTATAAGAATGATAAATGAAATTAAAGAGGACATGAGTGAAATCCAAGAGAACTCAAAGAGTTCAATGAAATAAAGAAGACAATTCAGAACATGAAAGAGCAATTCGGTAAAGATATCGAAATTGTGAAAAAAATAAAATTGAACTTCTGGAAATGAAAAGATCAATAAGTCATATAAAAGCTCAGTCGAAAGCCTGTCCAGTATGTGGTTCAAATCAGAGACAGATTATCAGTGCTTGGTGGCAAGGTAGATGTATTAGAACATTCAGATGGGAACAAAGAAAAATATCAAGTATAAATGGAACATGCAAGACCTCTGGGACACCATTAAAAAGAACAAATCTATGAATCATGGGCATAGAAGAAGAACAGGTGCAAGCAAAAGGCATAGAAAAATATATTCAACAAAATAATAATATAAAACTTTTCAAACCTTGAGAAAGAGATGGTCATCAAGTTACAGGAGGCTTTTAGGACCCCAAATAAAAAAAGCCAGAATAGAACCTATCATGTCATATTATAGTTAAAATATTAAGTATACAGAACAAAGAAAGAAAACTGAAAGCTGCAAGAGAAAACCAGCAAGTCATCTATAGAGTCAAACCCATCAGAATAACAGCAGATCCCTTAACAGAAACTTTAAAAGCAAGGAGGGCAGGGAATGATTTATTTCAGGCCCTAAAAGAAAATAACTGCCAACTGTGACTACTGTATGCAGCAAAGCTATCCTTCACAATTAAAGGAGAAATAAAGACCTCCTATGATAAACAAAAATGAAAGGAATTCATGACCACTAAAGCAGCACTGCAGAAGATACCTAAAGGAATCCTACACATAGAAGAAGAAAATGAATGCAACCATGAAAATATGAGGAAGAATAAATCTCAGTAGATGAGTAGATAAGCAAATGAGTAGAGAAAGATCAAACACTACAAAAACAATAAAATGGCAGAAATTACTATACACCTTTCAAAAATAACTTTGAATGTTTATGTATGATCTCAATTCTCCAATCAAAAGACATAGACTGGCAGATTGGATTAAAAACAAGTCCCGAGGATTCCAAGATGGCGGCTAGAGGTAGGAAGCAGAAAGCGACCCTCCTATAGTGAAATCTTGGAGAGACGCTGGAGACACACTTTGCAGGCATAATCACCGAGAAAAGGCATAACTTTGACCCCTCCACATCTCCAGCCGGTGCAGAGAATCTCCACTTCATATTAAACGGAGAAACGAGGAGGGCCCCCGGGGCCGCCAGTGGCCAGTGCCCATACAGCTTGGGAAGACGCGGACCAGGTGAGCTTCGCGGTACCGCAGTAGCCCCACAGACAAGCCTGGGCCAGAGCAGCATAGCCCCCTGGACAGACTGACCTCCACCCGGGAAAAAAAACAGAAACTGAGTAATAAGCAATAAGAACAGTTAAGACACGCTGGAAAGAGGGTGGGGCGCCCTGAGCGCTGAAGATTGGGGGAAGGGAATCCTTCCCAGGACTGTAAATAAACAAGCCAGGCGGGCTAGAGAGGCTCTGGTGGGAGCAGGGTGCGCACCCAGCAACCAGGAGCGGGAAAGCTTGTGAGAGGAAGGAAGACCCACTTCCCACGTGAACTGTAAACAAACATGGCGGCCAGCAAGAGCAGCAGCACCGCCCAGTAAGCAGGAGCAGGAAAGCTTCTGAAAGTGGCAGTGGGAGGAAAACTTCAGAGGAGAGGGGAGAAGACCCACCTCCCACATGAACTGTAAATAAACACGCAGGCCTGACAACGCGGGGGCAGTGTCACCTTTCCCAGTGCTTGGAAAGGGGAAAGCCTGTAGCAGAGGCTCCCACACAGGAGAACTCTGAGCAAACAAAGCCTGTGGGACCAGGTGAGTGCTAGATCACCCCAGAGATCTGCATAAATAACGCCGCCAGCTACAGGCTGAGAGCAGTGGGCAGGCAAGCCACAGTTGCAGATACCACTCTCAGAACTGTCTCCAGATGCTTTTTTTCTTTTTCTCCCTACCTTTGATGAGAGAACAACCGAATTACACCTGCAAGCTGAAAAACTTACTGAAACTGTATTGCATTTGAACTGGGGACACTTGGTGGGGCTTTTTGTGTGTGTGTGTGTGTGTGAGTGTGTAGTTTTGTTCCACTTTATGCATCTCCTTTGATGGACAACTACAGAACAACATCTGAGGCACCAACTCCAGGACTGGAGATTGAGACGGACACCCAAATTATTAAGACTGAAACTGCATTGCATATAAACTTGGACATTTTTTGGTTTTTTTTTTTTTAATTTTCTATTTTCCATTTTATTTTAATTCATTTTTATATATAGATATTACTTTCCTTTACTTATTTTTTATTTTTTTGATCTTTGATTTTCAATCCTCTCTCTGTCTCTCTAATGTCTGTTCAGCTTACTATCGATTAGTACACTAACACTCCCTGTTTATACCTTTGAAACTCTCTTGTCTGATACCTTGTTCTGCTTTCTCCCTCTTGTCTGTATATTTGTTTTCCCCTTTTCTTTAACTTCTTTGCTTTCCATCTCAGCTCACTCTTCCATTCTAAATATTACCATTGTTATTATTACAAGCTAGAAAATACTTAATTACACACAGTACAGGGACAGTAACAACACCAAGGACAATGACGGGAAGACAGAAAAAACAGGTAAACCAGTTTCCCCACAGCAAAAAATTAGTACAGGAACCAGAGGGGAATGAAGAGAACAGAAACTCAGATCCAGACTCCAACAACATGAAGATAAACTATGCCAAAGTACCCAATGAAGCCCACAAGAATAATTTAAAAGAAGACATACTACAAGCACTCAATGAGAATTTTATAGAGATGATACTGGATAAGGTCAACCAAAATGTACAGGAGACACTCAAGAAATTCCAAGACAATAAAAATAGAGAATTTGAAAAAGCAAAAGAAGAAATAAAGGAAACCATAGAAGCACTGTATAAACAACAAAGTGAAAGAGAGAACACAATGAATAAATGGATAAATGAACTCAGGACAAAAATAGACAACAATAAAGAAGAAAACAGCCAGGATATGGAAAACCTCAGAAAAAAGAACGAAACAGAACTGCAAAACAAAACGGAAGGCCAATCCAGCAGAATAGAACAAACAGAAGACAGAATCTCAGAACTTGAAGATGAAATGGTAATTAAAGGAAAAACCGAAGAACTATTAATTAAACTACTCAAGACCTGTGAAAAGAAAATGCAAGAACTCACTGACTCCATCAAAAGACCAAACTTGAGAATCATGGGCATTGAAGAAGGAGAAGAGGTGCAAGCGAAAGGAATGCATAATATATTCAACAAAATAATAACGGAAAATTTCCCAAATCTAGAGAAAGATATTCCCATACAAATGCAAGAGGCCTCCAGGACACCAAACACACCAGATCAAAATAGAACTACTCCACGACATATCATCATTAAAACAACAAGTTCAGAAACTAAGGAAAGAATATTGAAGGCTGTAAGAGAGAAAAAACAAGTAACATACAAAGGTAAACCCATCAAAATCACAGCAGACTTCTCAACAGAAACATTAAAAGCAAGAAGAGCGTGGGGTGAGATCTTCCGGGCACTGAATGAAAATAACTTCAACCCCAGGATACTCTACCCAGCAAAGCTATCATTCAAAATAGATGGAGCAATAAAAGTCTTCCATGATAAGCAGAAACTAAAACAATATGTGATCACAAAGCCACCATTACAAAAGATTCTGCAAGGGATCCTGCACACAGAAAGTGACACCCAACTTAACCATGAAAAGGCAGGCAGCACCAAACCACAGGATAAGAAAAAGCAAGACAGTAGAGAGTAACATCAAGTTAGGTACACACAATCAAACCTTCAAACAACTAAGATAACTAAATGGCAGGAATCACCACATACCTATCAGTACTAACGCTTAATGTTAATGGACTTAATTCACCCATCAAAAGACACCGTTTGACAAAATGGATTAAAAAAGAAGATCCAACAATTTGTTGCTTACAGGAGACTCATCTCACCGATAGAAATAAGCATATGCTTAGGATGAAAGGCTGGAAGAAGATTTACCAAGCCAATGGCCCCCGAAAACAAGCAGGAGTAGCAATACTTATCTCTGACAAAGTAGACTTCAAACCTACATTGATCAAACGAGATAAAGAAGGACATTCCATACTAATAAAAGGGGAAATAGACCAAAAGGAAATAATAAGCATCAATCTGTATGCACCCAATATCAACACATCCAATTTCATCAAACATACCCTGAAAGACCTAAAAGCATATATAAACGCCAACACAGTGGTTGTGGGAGACTTTAACACTCCATTATCAACAATAGATAGGTCATCCAAACAAAAACTCAATAAAGAAATCCAAGATCTAAAATATGCAATAGATCAAGTGGACCTAGTAGATGTCTACAGAACATTTCATCCAACCTCTACACAATATACATTCTTCTCAGCAGCCCATGGAACCTTCTCCAAAATAGATCATATCCTAGGGCACAAAGCAAGCCTCAGCAAATATAAGAAAATAGAAATAATACCATGCATACTATCTGACCACAATGCAGTAAAAGTAGAACTCAACAACAAAAGTAAAGACAAAAAACATGCAAACAGCTGGAAACTAAATAACTCATTACTTAATGAAGAATGGATCATCAATGCAATAAAAGAGGAAATTAAAAAGTTCCTGGAAGTCAATGAAAATGAAAACACAACCTACCGGAACCTATGGGACACAGCTAAGGCAGTCTTGAGAGGAAAGTTTATAGCCATGAGTGCATATATTAAAAAGATTGAAAGATCCCAAATCAATGACCTAATGATACATCTCAAACTCCTAGAAAAACAAGAACAAGCAAATCCCAAAACAAATAGAAGGAGAGAAATAATAAAAATAAGAGCTGAAATCAACGAAATAGAAACCAAAAAAACCATACAAAGAATTAATGAAATAAAAAGTTGGTTCTTTGAAAAAATAAACAAGATTGATAGACCCCTGGCAAACCTGATTAAAATGAGGAGAGAAAAAACCCAAATTAGTAGAATCAGGAATGCAAAAGGGGAGACAACAACAAACACCATGGAAGTCCAGGAAATCATCAGAGACTACTTTGAGAACCTATATTCAAATAAATTTGAAAACCTAAAAGAAATGGACAGATTTCTAGATACATATGATCATCCAAAACTGAGCCAAGAGGAAATTAATCACCTGAATAGACTTAAAACAAAAAATGAAATTGAAGCAGCAATCAAGAGTCTCCCCAAAAAGAAAAGTCCAGGACCTGATGGATTCTCTGCTGAATTCTATCAGACCTTTAAAGAAGAACTGATACCAACCCTCCTTAAACTGTTCCACGAAATAGAAAGGGAAGGAAAACTGCCTAACACATTTTATGAAGCCAGTATTACACATATCCCAAAACCAGGCAAAGACACCTCCAAAAAGGAGAACTATAGGCCGATCTCCTTAATGAACATTGATGCAAAAATCCTCAACAAAATAATGCCAAACCGAATTCAGCAACACATCAAAAAGATTATTCACCACGACCAAGTAGGCTTCATCCCAGGGATGCAGGGGTGGTTCAACATACAAAAATCAATAAACGTAATAAACCACATTAACAGAAGCAAAGACAAAAACCACTTGATCATCTCAATAGATGCAGAAAAAGCCTTTGATAAGATCCAACATCATTTCATGATAAAACCTCTAAGAAAACTAGGAATAGAAGGAAAGTTCCTCAACATTATAAAAGCTATATATGACAAACCTACAGCCAGCATTATACTTAATGGAGAAAAACTAAAACCATTCCCTCTAAAATCAGGAACCAGACAAGGATGCCCACTATCTCCACTCCTATTCAACATAGTACTGGAATTCCTAGCCAGAGCAATTAGGCAAGAAGAATGAACAAAAGGAATACAAATAGGTAAAGAAACTGTCAAAATATCCCTATTTGCAGATGACATGATCCTATACCTTAAAGACCCAAAAAACTCTACTCAGAAGCTTCTAGACATCATCAATAGCTACAGCAAGGTAGCAGGATATAAAATCAACATAGAAAAATCATTAGCATTTCTATACACTAACAATGAGCAAACGGAAAAAGAATGTATGAAAACAATTCCATTTACAATAGCCTCAAACAAAATCAAATACCTAGGTGTAAACCTAACAAAAGATGTGAAAGACCTCTACAAGGAAAACTATACACTTCTGAAGAAAGAGATTGAGGAAGACTATAGAAAGTGGAGAGATCTCCCATGCTCATGGATTGGTAGAATCAACATAGTAAAAATGTCAATACTCCCCAAAGTAATCTACATGTTTAATGCAATTCCCATCAAAATTCCAATGACATTCATTAAAGAGATTGAAAAATCTACTGTTAAATTTATATGGAAACACAAGAGGCCACGAATAGCCAAGGCAATACTCAGTCAAAAGAACAATGCTGGAGGTATCACAATACCTGACTTCAAACTATATTACAAAGCAATAACAATAAAAACAGCATGGTACTGGCACAAAAACAGACATGAAGACCAGTGGAACAGAATAGAGGATCCAGATATGAAGCCACACAACTATAAGCAACTTATCTTTGACAAAGGAGCTAAAAATATACGATGGAGAAAAAGCAGCCTCTTCAACAAAAACTGCTGGGAAAACTGGTTATCAGTCTGCAAAAAACTGAAACTAGATCCATGTATATCACCCTATACCAAGACTAACTCAAAATGGATCAAGGATCTTAATATCAGACCCCAAACTCTTAAGTTAATACAAGAAAGAGTAGGAAATACTCTGGAGTTAGTAGGTATAGGTAAGAACTTTCTCAATGAAACCCTAGCAGCACAGCAACTAAGAGATAGCATAGATAAATGGGACCTCATAAAACTAAAAAGCTTCTGTTCATCAAAAGAAATGGTCTCTAAACTGAAGAGAACACCCACAGAGTGGGAGAAAATATTTGCCAACTATACATCAGACAAAGGACTGATAACCAGAATATACAGAGAACTTAAAAAACTAAATTCTCCCAAAACTAATGAACCAATAAAGAAATGGGCAAGTGAACTAAACAGAACTTTCTCAAAAGAAGAAATTCAATAGAGATAAGGGCAAAATAGTTTCTGCTGGGTATTGATGGGGGGAGCGGGAGGGGGCGGAGCGGGTGGTAAGGGAGGGGGTGGGGGCAGGAGGGAGAAATGAACCAAGCCTTGTATGCACATATGAATAATAAAAGAAAAATGGAAAAAAAAAAAAAGAAGAAATTCAAATGGCCAGAAAACACATGAAAAAATGCTCACCATCTCTAGCAATAAAGGAAATGCAAATTAAAACCACTCTAAGATTCCACCTCACCCCTGTTAGAATAGCCATCATCAGCAACACCACCAACAACAGGTGTTGGCGAGGATGCGGGGAAAAAGGAACCCTCTTACACTGTTGGTGGGAATGTAGACTAGTACAACCACTGGAAAAAAATTTGGAGGCTACTTAAAAAGCTGGACATCGATCTACCATTTGATCCAGCAATACCACTCTTGGGGATATACCCAAAAAACTGTTACTCCAGAGGCACCTGCACATCCATGTTTATTGCGGCACTATTCACAATAGCCAAGTTATGGAAACAGCCAAGATGCCCCAGCACTGACGAATGGATTAAGAAAATGTGGTATCTATACACAATGGAATTTTATGCAGCCATGAAGAAGAACGAAATGTTATCATTCGCTGGTAAATGGATGGAATTGGAGAACATCATTCTGAGTGAGGTTAGCCTGGCTCAAAAGACCAAAAATGTATGTTCTCCCTCATATGTGGACATTAGATCAAGGGCAAACACAACAAGGGGATTGGACTATGAGCACATGATAAAAGCGAGAGCACACAAGGGAGGGGTGAGGATAGGTAAGACACCTAAAAAACTAGCTAGCATTTGTTGCCCTTAATGCAGAGAAACTAAAGCAGATACCTTAAAGCAACTGAGGCCAATAGGAAAAGGGGACCAGGAACTAGAGAAAAGGTTAGATCAAAAAGAATTAACCTAGAAGGTAACACCCACACACAGGAAATCAATGTGAGTCAATGCCCTGTATAGCTATCCTTATCTCAACCAGCAAAAATCCTTGTTCCTTCCTATTATTGCTTATACTCTCTCTACAACAAAATTAGAAATAAGGGCAAAATAGTTTCTGCTGGGTATTGAGGTGGGGGAGAGGGAGGGGGCAGAGTGGGTGGTAAGGGAGGGGATGGGGGCAGGGGGGAGAAATGAACCAAGCCTTGTATGCACATATGAATAATAAAAGAAAAATGAAACAAAACAAAACAAGTCCCAACCTTTTTTTTTTTTTTTGCTTACAAGAAATGCACCTCACTGGCAAAGACAAACACAGCTTAAAGTGAAAGGACTGAAAAAGATACTCAAGCAAATACAACCTGAAAGCTGGTAGGAGCAGTAATACTTGTATCTTACAAAGCAGACTGAAAATTGAATTAATCAGAAAAGACAAAGAATGCAACTTCATACTGATAAAGGGAACAATCCTTTAGGAGGATATAACAATTGTAAACATATATGCAATGAATGTTGGTGCACCCAATTTCATAAATAAAACAAAATCACCCCTACACATAACAGCACAAATAGACTCCAACTCATTAATAGTAGGTGACTTTAATATCCCCACTCTCACCAATAGGTAGGTCATTCAGACAAAAACTCAACAAGGAAACTTCAGAATTAAATGACACCATAGATCGAATGTAATTAACAGACATCTACAGAACGTTCCACCAGAATACACATTATTCTCAGCAGCTCATGGAACTTTTTCTAAAATAGATCATTTTTTAGGACACAATGCAAGTCTTAACAAATACAAGAAAATTGAAATAACTTCCTGTATTTTATTAGACCACAATGAACTAAAACTAGAAATAAAAAAAAAGAGGAACTACTGAAATATTCAAACACTTGGTGACTGAAGAATTCACTCTTGAATGACCTGTAGTGGACCATTGAAGAAATAAGAGGGGAAATAAAAAAATTCCTAGAATCAAATGAAAATGAAAACATAACTTTCCAGAACCTTTGGAACACAGAAAAGTCAGTGCTAAGAGGAAAGTTTATAGCTATACGTACCTACATATGAAAATAAGAGAGATTGCAAATAAAAACCTAATAATGCACCATAAGCTTTTAGAAAAAAAGACAAGAACAAACCCAAAAGCAGTCAATAAAAAGAAACAATAAAGATTGGGGCAAAAATTAACAAAATGGAAACTAAATGAACAATACAAAGAATCAATGAAACAAAGAGTTGGTTCTTTGAAAAGATAAACAAGATTGACAATCCCTTTTTAGCCAAACCAACCAAAAGAAAGAGTAAAGAAGACACAAATTAACAAAAATAGAGATGACATAAGGGATATCACAACAAATGCCAATGAACTTCAGAGGATTATTAGGGAATACTTTGAAAACTTATATTCCAACAAACTGGAAAATCTAGAAGCATCTAGATTAATTTCTAGATGCAAATGACCTATCAGAATTGAACCAAGAGGATATAAAACACTTGAACAGGTTTATAACAAGCAATGAAATTGAAGCAGTAATAAAGACTCTCCCAACAATGAAAAGCCCAGGACCAGATAGATTCATCACTGAACTCTACAAAACTTTTAATGAAGAACTAACACCAGTGCCCCTCAAACTATCCCATAAAATAGAAAGAGAAAGTGCACCACCACACTCATTCTATGAAGTCAGTATTATTCTGACACCAAAACCTGATAAGGACACAACAAAAAGAAAATTCTAGAACAATTTCTTTGATGAACATAGATGCAAAAATTAAATATTTGTAAACTGAATTCAATAGCACATTAAAAAAGATCACACAACATGATCAAGTTGGTTTCATTCCAGGGATGCAAGGATGGCTCAACAAATACCCGAAGGAATGTAGATCTGCATACAATAAAGTTGTCTGCACACCCACGTTTATAGCAGCACTGCTTACAATAGCTAAGCTATGGAATTAGCCTATGTACCTGTCAACTTATGAATAGATAAAGAAAATGTGTTATATATACATGAAGAAGAATGAAATGATATCATTTGCAGGAAAATGGGTGGAAATGGGTATCATCATGTTAAGCAAAATAAACCAGACTAAGAAAGACAAGTAAGAAAGAAACCCTTTTAAATCAATAAGAAAAAGGAAGATAACCCAAAAGAAAAAGGCTATCTGACTCACCAGTAAACATTTGCAAAGTTGCTCAACTTCATTAGTTATCAGGTAAATACGAATTAAAACCACAATGTGAATGAAGCTTCTTCCTAACCATAAATATGGCAAAAATGTAAAGCAATAATAAAATTAAGATTGAAAATTATAAAATTAAGTGGGAGGAGCAACTATAATTCTTATACACTGCTGGTGGGAGGGTAGACTGGAGGTGTCTGCTGAAACTTAATCTACACATCATATTCTTCAGCAACTCCACTCCTAGTATACACAGAAATACATATGTGTGACCATCCAAAGACATGTATAAGATGATGTTTTGGCAGAATTATTCATAATAGCTCCAAACTGAAAACAATCCAAGCATCCATCCACAGTAGCGAATTCTGTTACATTCATATACTGGAATACTATACAGCAAAGAGAATGAATCATATCTGTATCCAAGAGCATGAGTGAATTTCACAAACACAATATTGGGTGAAAGAGGTCAGACACATAAGAGTACATACTGTATGATTCCATGCTATAGATGGGGTGACTAAAGTGGTAGAGTGTCTGCTTAGTAAGCATGAGGCCCTGAGTTCAAACCCCATTACTGAAAGAAAAAGATACGTAGTATATGATTCCAGGCTATAAATTTGTACAACAAATAAAACTAATCTATAATATTAGAAGTGGGGATAGAATTTTCTTTGGGAGCTAGTGACTGAGAACAGGATGTAAGCTGGGGGTTTCTGGGGCAGTGTTGTGCTACTTGATCTGGGGGTGGTTATGTAGGTGTGCTCCCCTAAGAAATTCCTTGAGATAGACAAAGTACACATACTTTTATGTTTAGGTGTTATAGTTTAATAAAAATTTACTTAAAATACCTTAGTTTAATTGTGACCAATATCAAAGTTTTTATATGTTTTTATTATCATATTTTTGTTGCACTAGAGATACATCGTGGCAATTACAAAAGTTCTTACAATATATCACAGTTGAATTCACCCCCTCCATCATTCTCCTTTATCCTCCTCCCCCCTTCCTGGAGTAGTTTCAGCAGGTCTCATTTTCCATTTTCAGACATGAGTACACAATATTTCCACCACATTCACCCTCCTGCACACTCAAAGGGTTTTTCACTGTTTTCTTTTTGGAGTTTCAGTTCTATGGCTCAGTCTTTAACCCATTTTAAGTTTATCTTTGTGTATGGTATAAGAATCCAATTTCATTTTTTTGCACAAATATATCCAGTTTTCCCCATACCATTGTTGCTGTGTAGTTTGTTCTCAAAGATCATTCTGGGCTCTCTGTTATGTTCCACTGGTCTGTCTATCTATTTTTATGCCAATGTTGACAAGCAGTTAATAAATAAAATGTATAATAGAGTCCAACAATTCAACAGCAAAAAAATCTGATTTAAAAATGGGCAAAGACCTTGAATAGATATTTCTTCAAAGAAATATGTTTGAGCATATTTGAAAATATGCTCAAAATCACTAATCACAAATGTAAATCAAAATCATAATGATATATCACCTCACACCACTTAGGACGGCTATTATCAAAAAGACTAAGGCTAACAAACAAGTATTGATGAGGCTACAGAGAAATTGGAACTCTTCAACGCTATTGGTGAGATTGGTGAGAATGTAACATGGTGTAGCTGCTATTGAAAAAAAGTATAATGGGCTAGTGGAGTGGCTCAAGTGGTAGAGTGCCTGCCTAGTAAGCATGAAGCCTTGAGTTCAAACACCCTCACAAAAAGTATAGAGATTCATCCAAAAATTAAAAATAGAATTAGCTTGTCCCGGTGTCCCAGTTCTGGATATTTATCCAAAAGTATTGAAGACAGGATCTCAAAGAGGCCTCTGCACTCCCATTTCATTGTAGTCTTAGTCACATTAGCCAAGTTATGGAAAACTCTAAATGCCCATTTATAGGAGAAGGGATAAAGAAGGTGTGGTGTATACACACAATGCAGTATTATTCAGCCTCTAAAAAGTAGGAAATCTTGCCATTTGCAGCAACATAGATGAGCCAGGAGAGCATTACACTGAGTGAAATAATCCAGTAATAGAAGGACAAATGTTTCATGATTCCACTTAGATAAGATACCTAAAATAGTCAAACTCAAAGAAGCAGAGGCTAAAGCTGTGGTTACCAGGGACTGGAGGAGGGGATTTGTTCAATTGGCATAAAGGTTCTGTTACATAAAAATTCAATTCTAGAGATCCACTGTAGAGATAGTGCCCATTGTCAATAATATCGTATTGTGCACATAAAAATTTGTGAGAGAGGGAGAGGATCCAAGATGGCAACTAAGGTATGGAAGCAGAAAGCCTAAGCTCCGTAACTCCAAAACTTCCCTGAGATGGTGGAGCCACACTTGGGTAATTCTGACTGTTTCTAGCCAAAATAATAACTGCCATCAAACTAGGTGCAGAAAAAATTCAAAGACTGATCCACAAATCAGCCTTTAATTGCACCTAGCAGCTGCGACCTGCTGCACAGCCAGCAAGGCAGGTCCAGCCCCTGGGAAATCCTCCTCCCCACAGCGATTTTTTTTCTTTCCTTCTCTTCTCCTCCATCAAGTAGAAATAAAGCACCAACTAGAATCAAACCTTTGACACCCTGAACCCCTAGCCCATGGAAAGCTTCCCCACAACATGTTACATTGAAAAAACTTGAGGGCTGCCACCACTGCCTCAGCTGCCACCACCAGCTCCAAACCTGCCTGTGAGACATTTAAAAGACCAAACAGGTGAGTGTCATGTGTTACACGGAATTCCCCCAACCAACCCTGGAATAAACCAGTATAGCCCCTGGGCAGACTGATCCCCCCAAAAAACCCTGAACAGCAAACAGCGAACTGTAATCTAGCACAACAGCAGAGGGAGCAGGAACGTTGAAAGTGCACTGGAGAAAGGGGGAGGGGCAAGGAGCTAATCTTAGCGTGAACTATCAGTAAACAAACACTGGAAAGGCAGGAAGGCAGAGAGCAGGTGGACAATAAGCCATTCCCCAAAGTAGGGCAGGTAGCAGATCACAGAGCTCATCTCCTGAGCCAGTGAGCAGCACCCAAAGTCAAACTGCCCCCCAAAACTGAAAAGCAAACAGCAAACAGCATAACACACTGACAGTAGAGGGGGCTGATGGAACACTGAACCTGCCCCAGAGAAAGGGGGTAGGGCAAAGAAATAAGCCCCCAGTGCAGAAACCCCAATAAACAAGCACAGCAAAAAGCCACCTCCAAAGCAGGGCAGGTAATGGATCACAGGAATCATCTCCTGAACCAGAGCACAGCATTCAAACTTAAACTGCTCCACCTCAGTGGGGGAGGAGCTGACCAAGCAGCTACAGCTGAAGGGTAACACAGCTATCAGCTGAGGAAATCAATATCTCTAAACACCCTGCATGATCTGGCAAAGCTACCTCACCTCTCAATTTCAATTAAACTGGTAGACAGAAGAACAAAACACTACTCACAAGCCAATCACCTGGTGAGACCACTCAGAGCTTCTGCTTATATGCCAATACCAGGACTGGATGCTGGAGGAGAAACTACAGAACTTAAACTAAGACTGAAATTCTATTGTTCCTGAACCTGGTGTTTTTCTTTTTGTCTGTTTGTTTGTTCATTTTTTCCTGTTGATTTCTTTGTTTTTTTGTTTGTTTTGTTATTGTGGGATTTCTATTTCTATTTCTATTCCTATTCTTTTTTTCTTTCTATATTATCAACTTTACCATCATCATCTTCTCATCCCTACTCTCACCCTCTTCACTCTCCCTCCTTTTCCTGTGCTAAAATCCATTGCCCCCCTCCCTAATATCTCGTTCTGCCCCTTCTCACTCTCTGTCTCCCCCTGTCCTCACCTTTCCCTCCCATTCTCCCCCAACTTGTCACCAGACTACCCCTCCCTCCTACATACTCATCACCCACTGGCCAACCTACTATATCAACTTTATACAACCCCAAACCCCTGCAATCCCTAACACAAGCATCCTCTACCACAACAACATATATATACCCAAACATACACAAGGACCACAAAAACCAGCAGCCCCCACACTGCTTCACCCACCCAGCCACCCTACTTCCCACCTCCCCCTTTAGTGCCACCCTAACCAACTCCCCAAATTTCTATAGCTAGCTTTACAAACGTTAACTCTCCAACTCCCACTACTTATAGATATTACCACCAAGGGGTCTTCTATATAACACATAAACTACTGGTTGGGTATTGAACCTGTGAATTAGTTATTACTAAATTACACCCAGACCAGGAACAGAAATAGAATATCAACCTAGCTAAAAACCCAAGACAGCCACAAAATGAAAATTAAATCAAGGGAAAGAAAACAGGTGACTGAAACCACCAACTAGCCTATCAAGAACATAGTTGCACAGTACTAAGTGGAGTGATGGGAAGAAGAAAAAGGGATGGAAACTACTCTCCCCCCAAAAGTTTAATACAGGAATCAGAAGAAAGGTGGATACTCAGTTCCAGACTCCAACAAAACAAAGATAAATGACACCAAGGAACCCAAAAATGCCCACAAGAACAACCTCAAAGAAGAAATCCTGCAAGTAATCACTGAGAATTTCATGGAGAAGTTACTAGACAAGGTCAACCAAGACATACAAGAGACACTCAAGAAATTTCAAGACACTAAAAATAAAGAATACGAGAAGGCACAGAAATAATTTAAAAAAACTCATAGGAGCCCTAAATAAACACCAAAGTGAAACAGAGAACACAATAAGTAGAGAGATAAATGAATTAAAGATGGAAATAGACAATGTTAAAGAGGAATTGATCCATGATATGGAAAACTTCAGAAAAAAGAACGAAACAGAAACACAAAACACAGTGGAAGGCCACTCCCACAGACTACAGTAAGCATAAGACTGGATCTCAGAACTCAAAGATAAAATAGAAATTAAAGGAAAAACTGAAGAACTGTTAGTCAAACAACTCAAAAAGAATATGCAAGAACTCACTGACTCCATCAAAAGACCAAACCTGAGACTAATGTGCATTGAAAAAGGAGGAGAGGTCCAAGCAAAAGGGATTCATAAAATATTCAGTAAAATAATAACAGAAAATTTCCCAAATCTAAAGAAAATTATGCACATCAGGGACAGGAAGCCTCCAGGACACCAAACAGACTTGACCAAAATAGAACTTCCCCATGACATATTATCATTAAAACAACAAGCACAAAGAATAGAGAAAGAATACTTAAGGCTGTAAGAGAGAAAAAACAAATAACATATAAAGGTAAACGCATCAAAATCACAGTAGATTTCTCCACACTTCTATGCCCGCCATATTTTTGACAAAGGCGCCAAAAACATACAATGGAAAATAGCCTCTTCAACAAATGTTGCTGGGAAAAGTGGCTATTTGCCTGCAGAAAGCTGAAACTAGATCCATGTTTATCACCCTGTACTATTACCAACTCAAAATGGATCAAGGACCTTGATACCAGACCTGAAACTCTGAAGCTAGTACAGAAAAGAGCAGGGAATACTCTGGAAGCAATTGGTATAGGCAAGGACTTCCTCAATAGAACGCTAGCAGCTCAGTAACTAAGAGAAAGGATGGACAAATGGGACTACATGAAATTAAAAAGCTTCTGCACAACAAAAGAAATGTGCTCTAAACTGAAGAGACCACCCACAGAGTGGGAGAAAATATTCACTGGATATACACCAAAGGACTAATAACCAGAATATACATGGAGTTCAAAAATCTAAACTCCCACGAAATCAATGAACCAATAAAGAAATGGGCAACTGAACTAAACAGAACTTTTTCAAAAGAAGAAATCCAAATGGCCAAATAACACATGAAAATATGCTCACCATCTCTGGCCATAAAGGAAATGCAAATCAAAACCACACTAAGATTCCACCTCACTCCTCTTAGAATAGCTATCACTAAAAACACCACCAACAACAAATGTTGGTGAGGATGTGGGGAAAAAGGAACCCTCATACACTGCTGGTGGGAATGCAAGCTAGTACAACTACTCTGGAAAACAATATGGAGGATTCTTTAAAAACTAAACATAAATCTGCTATATGATCCAGCAATACCACTCCTAGGGATATACCCAAAGGAATGTGACTCAGGTTACTCCAGAGGCACTTGCACACCCAGTTTATTGCAGCACTACTCACAATAGCTAAGTTATGGAAACAGCCAAGATTCCCCACTACTGACGAATGGATTAAGAAAATGTGGTATTTATACACAATGTGGTTTTACTTGGCCATGAAGAAGAATGAAATCTTATCATTCGTAAGTAAATGAACAGAACAGGAGAACATCATCTTGAGCGAGGTTAGCTAGGCTCAGAAGACCAAAACTCATATGTTCTCCCTCATATGCAGACTTTAGACCTAAAACAAATGCAGTAATATTACTGGACTTGGATCACATGCTAAGGGGAGAACTCATACAGGAGGAATAGGGAAAGGTAGGAAACCCAAAACTTGAAAGTGTTTGATGTGCCCACTGTAGAGGAGCTAATACAGTAACCTTAAAATGACAGAGGTCACTATGGGAAGGTGACCAGGAAGTAGTGAAGAGGTCAGGTAGAGATGAACCAGTTCAGGTTGTAATACACATGTGCATGGAAGCAATGCTAGGAATCTCTCTGTATAGCTATCTTTATCTCAACTAGCAAAAATGCTATGTCTTTCTTATCATTGCTTATGTCTTTTCTTCAACAAAATTGGAGAAGAGGACAGAACAGGTTCTACCTGGAAGCAAGGGGTTGGGGGAAAGGGAGGGGGTGAGGGACAGGGGAAGAAATGGCCCAGAGGGACAGGGGAAGAAATGGCTCAGACAATGTAAACACATATGAATAAATAAATAAATAAACCAAAAATTGTGAGAGGGTAGACCTTATTTTTAGTGTTTTTACCAAAAAAGGACAGAAGGCAACTTTTGCAAGTGATGTATATGGTGATGGTTTCACAGGTTTATGCATATGTCCAAACTCACCAAATTATGTATATTAATTATGTGTGATTTTGTACAGCAAATGTACCTGAATAAACTATTAAAATGGTTAATTGTGTCATAATATATTGATGATTGTGAAAGAAAATCTAAAAGACAAAACTGCATAGGGTCTTTTCATGCTAAATGTCATGTTCGGTGGTGTGTGTCCCCCCTACCAACCAAAAAACAAACAAGAAGGCCAAAATGAATGAACCCCAAACCCTTCAAACTGGACTTGTTTAGTAATCCGCAGAGCCTCCAAGGGTGCTCTTGAGGCAGCATTCACCTAAGGCTCTTCCTTTCAACTAGCTCTTTGTTTTGACTCTTAGGGATTTTGTTTCCTTCCTTTTGAGTTGGGTGATGTATTTAAAAGGGTATTTGCTATCTTTTTATCCAGTGTTTCTAGGTGTTTTGTAATAAGAAGTTATTGTCCCGATATCTTACATTCAATATTGCCAGAAACATAAGGTACAGCCCCATTTCCATGTTCTGCTAATTCCCACATTCTTGTCTCCTCCTATCCCCTCCTGACCTTACTCCTTAAGCTTCTGACTCACATATAAGAAGATATCTCATGCAGCCTGTTTCACATCACCACTTGGATGTCTATAGGTACCTCAAACATATTTTGCTCAAAATAGAGCTTTTGATTTTCCCCTCGAACCAGTCCTTCTCTAGTCTTCCCTACCTTAGAGAATTTGAGTACTATCTACACACTTCAAGCCAGAAAATTGTTTGGAATCCTAAAATGCCTCATTTTTCCATCACCTCCTATACCAGCACACCCTGTTGCCTCCACTCCAAATTGCATACTTCTTTCCTTCACTGCTTTTTATCTTCACTGGAACCCATTTCCAAGACTCCATCATCGCTTGCCCAGACTATGATAGCCTTCTTACTTGTCTACCTGCTTCTGCTCTTGACTCTGTACACACAAAGTGAATGCATTGCATAAATCCCTGCTTATATGCTTAGAATGGAACCCCACCTCCTTTTAAGACGTCCACTGAGGGCTCAGTGCTAGAGCACTCTCTATCATGTGCTAGGCCTTGGGTTCAAGCCCCAGCACTTCCAAAATAAATAAATAAGTGAACTGAGGTCCAAGATAATTCTTAAAAGTTTATTTGAACGAAACAAGGATTCATGAATTAGGCAGCCCCAAAGCAGAAGTGGTTTAGGAGCTCCACTGAGGGAATGCAAGGACCAGGTTTAATAGGATGGGCCCAGAATAAAGCAAAGAAAACATGTGTTTGGCTACAATTATATTGTTGCCTTATTTGGCTTATCCAGTTGGAAATCCCTAGTTACATAATTAAACGTTTGCTGGTTGTTACTGATTGGTTAAGCTTAAGTTCTGTTTTTCTTTAATATAGGCATTTACAAGACATAGTTCAAGTTTTGCTTATATTTGCAAATCAAGCACAGTTCAGATTACTTGTGAGGCCTAGCTGGCTTTGTTTGCTCAGGGATTCTTCAGGCCTGGTCTGCATTTTAACTACTTTTACATTCTTTATCACTGCTTGCAATGCCCTACATCACTGATCCAAAAACTTGAAGATTACTTAACTGAAGAGCCCATGGCCCTTTTAAACAGGGCATCTGCTAGATTGTCACTTTGCCAAATGAGGATCTACTAGTATCAGATATTTTAATTTTTTTCCCCAAGAGAAATATAAATCTAGGTCAGTAGGCAAAATCTTCTCATTTTTAATTATTAGCAATTAAAAACAGAGTAAAAGAAAACAAATAAACAAGAGAAAACACTGGGGGGGGGGCTAACCTAAGTGCCTCTGCTGGTCAGCTGTTTGCAACTGGTCTTGACCTGAAGTGAGCTGGCTCCTGCTTGGCCCTCCAGCTTGCCCTTTTTCTGACTCTGCTCCAGACTTCTGGTTATAGCAGCAGACACTGTCAGCTACTTTCCAGATTCCTTAGATTCATCATTTCAGGACTTTCTCACAGAATCTTTGGCTGCTTTTTCTGGAAGCTTGGAAGGTCACTCCACTCATGGAGAACAGCTAGCAGCCAATGACTCTAGGAGGATGGGGTTATTCTGAAACATGTGTCTTGCCCTATTTCCCAGGGGTTCTCTAAGGTATTAAGGCTGTCACCCACTGCGTAGCTGGCTTATATCCTTTATTTATTTATTTATTTATTTATTATTCATATGTGCATACAATGCTTGGGTCATTTCTCCCCCCTGCCCCCACCCCCTCCCTTACCACCCACTCCGCCCCCTCCCTCTTCCCCCCACCCCCTCGCTTCCCGGCAGAAACTATTTTGCCCTTACCTCAAATTTTGTTGAAGAGAGAGTATAAGCAATAATAGGAAGGAACAAGGGTTTTTGCTAGTTGAGATAAGGATAGCTATACAGGGAGTTGACTCACATTAATTTCCTGTGCATGTGTGTTACCTTCTAGGTTAATTCTTTTGGATCAAACCTTTTCTCTATTTCCTAGTCCCCTTCTCCTATTGGCTTCTGTTGCTTTAAGGAATCTGCTTTAGTTTCTGTGCGTTGAGGGCAACAAATGCTAGCTGATTTTTTAGGTGTCTTACCTATCCTCATATCTCCCTTGTGTGCACTCGCTTTTATCTTGTGATCAAAGACCAATCCCCTTGTTGTGTTTGCCCTTGATCTAATGTCCACACATGAGGGAGAACATACGATTTTTGGTCTTTTGGGCCAGGCTAACCTCACTCAGAATGATGTTCTCCAATTCCATCCATTTACCAGCGAATGATAACATTTCATTCTTCTTCATGGCTGCATAAAATTCCATTGTGTATAGATACCACATTTTCTTAATCCATTCGTCAGTGGTGGGGCATCTTGGCTGTTTCCATAACTTGGCTATTGTGAATAGTGCTGCAATAAACATGGGTGTGCAGGTGCCTCTGGAGTAACCTGTGTCACAGTCTTTTGGGTATATCCCCAAGAGTGGTATTGCTGGATCAAATGGTAGATCAATGTCTAGCTTTTTAAGTAAGCTGGCTTATATCCTTTACTGGCTGCCTTTCCTTCCCTTTGTGAGTTTCCCACTGCCTTAATGACATTCCCCACACCTCCCAATAAACTACGTGTACTCAAATTCTTGTCTCGGAGTCTGCATCTGGGAGAATCAAGCTGAGATAATTGCCCTCTTCGCCTTTAAGTCCTTTGCCATTTCTTCTGTTTGCATGCTTTTCTTCCCATGCTTGCATGGCTCACTTGCTCACTTTGTTCTTATCTCAGCTCAAGTCACCTCTGCAGATAGGTCATCCAAGACCACCCAAGCTGTAATCATTCCTCCCCCCCTTTCATTACTCTCTATTTTATTTTCTCTGTGACCCATTTCATAATCTGGAGGGTTTTTTTTCATTTATTTGTTCAAGTGTTTATTGTCTATCTGCTCTCAGCGTCAGTTCTGTGAGAGCAAGAACCTTGTCTGACTTGTTCATTGGTCTGTCAGGAGTGCGGGGCACTAAATGAATGATCAAATGAAGATTTTCCACAGTTATTAGAGTTCATGTTCATTTCCCTTAATACTTCTTTCCCTATTCCTAATTTGACCCCAGCAGACCACAAAGTTGGCACAGGTGGGCTCCTTCCTCTGGGTGGGTAACTTGAATCATTCTATCAGCTTTGTGTCTTTCCAAGTGCCTAAGAGTTTATTTCTGTTTGTGAATCCCTTTCTTCTAAGTTTTAGTGATATCTTTGACTTTTTTTTACTTCTTTGTGTTCAAAGAAATCCCAATTTGCTTTGTTTTCTGCTCTTACTCTTCACCCTGGCAAGCTGACAGTCAAGGCTGGAAGCACCATACCCAATTTCCTTCTCAGTCATTTCCTTCTGCAAATCACTGGGTGTCTCTCTCACTATTATTCTTCTGTCACTGGCATGCCTTCTGCTGTCTATAGTAACTGGCCTTACAGTCAGATATGGGCATGTTTCATCCCCGCTTCCCAGTTAAAGTCATCTTGATCAGATCGGCAAGTCTCCAGGCAACCACATTCTTCCCTAGTGAGATGCACTCGATCCTCAGCCAAAAGTCTATCATTCCAGTATCTTAAGCCATCGTCCAAAAAACAAATCTGAACAGCTTCAACCCTTCCTTGCATGTCCAGCTGTGCTGGCTGCAGCCACCCCCAAACCTAACCTCAAGGGACCCTTGACCTCCAAGCTAGCCCTGCAGTGACCAAGATGTAGACAAATCCTATTCCCCTTGGTTCAGATGAGACAATATTGGAATTTCTCAAAAGGAAATTTGCTAGGAAACCAAGTGAAAAACAAAACTAGAGAGAGGGAGGGAGAGAGGGAAGGAGAGAGGGAGAAAGAACACAAAAGCTTAGGGAAGGATGCATTACAGAGCCCTGATTTCTTATCCTGAGATAACTACACTCTGGCTGCAGACTGGCTTGGCTGGCACAGCTCACAGGGCACACAGGATATGAGAATATAATCCTTCAACCTTTTCACAAAGGGGTGATGGGGATGGGGCAGGCAGGGAGAGTGCTTATAGAAAGGCAGAAAGAGTGTCTGGACTATTTCATTCCATGGATATAGTACTGGAGGATGTATGAGGGCTGCTTCTGCAGCTCTGGGCTCCAGTCCTTGGTTGCTCAGTGCTACCTTGCTGAACCTCTTTATTGGTCTGGATAGTTTCTTTAGTGGATGCTTTAGGACTTTCTATATACGAGATCATGTCATCTATAAATAGGGGTAGTTTTGCATCTTTCGTTTGAATCTGGATGCCTTTTGTTCTATTTTCTTGCCTAGCTGCCCTGGCTAAGATGTCTGGTACAATGTTGACTAGAGGGGGCCAGAATGAACATCTGGATCTTGTTCTGGGTCTTTGGGAAGCACTCCATCTGTCACCGTTAAGTGTGAGGTTAGCTGTGACTTTTACATAAATGAGGGCTCACTAGCTCTTTTAGTGGCCCATGCTTAATTGGAAAATGCAGCCATACTTTTTGCATTTTCTTTCTTTGTTATACTTATAGCCTCATTTGCTTTTTTGCATATTTTCTTTCCAAAAGTCTAGCCTGTCTCTAGAGTGGTAGAAAACCCATGGGGAAAGGCTTGATTTCCTTTCACTCATCTGTTCAGCAAGCATTTATTAAATGCCTACCATGTAGCAACATTCTCTAGGTTCTTAGGATACAACAATAGGATAAAGCCCCTATCCTCTGGAGCTCACATTCTAGGAATAAACTTAGAAACAAGTACATAATCAAGATAACTACAAGCCTTGCTACAGTGGCTCACTCCTGTAATCCTAGCTACTCAGGAGGCAGAGATCAGGAAGATCACAGTTTGAAGCCAGCCCAGGCAGATAGTTCGTGAGACCCTATCTCAAAAATACCTAATGCAAAACAGGGCTGTCAGAATGCTCAAGTGGTAGAGCATTCTGCCTAGCAAGCCTGCCTAGCAAGCTTGAGGCCCTGAGTTCAAACCCCAGGACCTCCAAAAAAAAAAAAAAAGGTAACTACAAAGAGAAGTGTGAGAAGGAAGACACTTGGGTACTGCGAGAGGGAGGGCTCCAGAGGCTACTCTGTGGTGAGTGAGTGATCAGGGAAGGCCTTCCTGTGGAGGTGACATTTTGGCCTAGATCTGAATGATGAGAAGAGGGTTCCAGGAGAAGGAAAATACAAAGGACTCAAATTGGTAACGAGCTTGGTGACTATGGATGGAAGGGCAACCAGGAAGGCAGCACCTACCCACATGTGGCTTGAGCACAGGGAGGACAGGGGACAGGGGGGAGTGATGAGAAGAAAGCCAGGTACCAATCTTGCAGACAAAGACACTGGGATTTACTGAACATGATGGTGGGTGTTAAATAAGGGATGCTATAATCTAAGTTAGTAAAAAAAAATCCCTCTGGCTGATGTATCTATGCATGTCCTGAATTTCAAGAAGCCCAGGACTACTTGGCATTGGCTCAGAAAATCAGGGTGATTAGAGGACCTCTGTTCACCTCGGCAGCCTCACTTCACACAGCAGCCAGAGGGGTTCTTCTAAAACCTAAGTCAGATCATGCCCCTCCTTTCCTAAAAACTCTATGTCTCTGTAAAGAAAATATCCTCTTAATGGCCTTCAAGGCTTTCTGTGTCCATTTCCTGCTGCTATAACAGAATACCACAGACTGGGTAATTTATTAATTCTTTTGTTTAATAGAAGTTCATTTGACTGGCAGTTCTGGAGGCTGGGAAACCTAAGATTGTGGGGCTACTTTTGATGATGGCCTTCTTAGGCATCACAACACGGCAGAAGGCATCACATGCAAGCGAAAGCAAGGTGGAGGGAGGCAGACAAATGCATCCACTCCGTGGTACCTAACCCTCTCCCACAATAACGGAATAAATCCATTCATGTAGGCAGAGCCCTCATGACCTAATTACCTCTCAAAGGTCCCATCTCTCAATCCCATTGCATTGGGGATTAAATGTTGAGCACATGAACTTTTGGGAACAATTCAAACCATAGCAAAGGGGTTACAATATGTGCCGCTACCCATGTCTCGCCGCTTTCCTTGCTATCACTCTTCTTACTCTTGTCTAGCCATACCAGTTTCTTTGGCTTTCTTCCAAGCAAGCCAAGCCTGATCCCACCACAGGGCCTTGGGACTGGCTTTTCCCTTTATTTATAATGCTTTGGTCCAGAAAGCTGTTCAGTACTGCCTTGTCAGAGAGACCTTCCCTGACCGATGCCACTTCCTGCTGACCTTGGCTACTACTCTCTTGTTCTTTTGCTTGCTCCATTCTAGACACAGTGACTTCCTTGTTGTTGTTTCTGAAATTCCACAAGCATACTCTCTTCTGAGGGCCTTTGCCACCACCTCCTTCACTCCAGACATAATGGCCTTCATTTAGGCAAAATACCAGTGGGACAGAAACAGACAAGAGGAAATATGAAAAGAAGAACTTGAGCCTGGAGTGTCTCTCTGAGTCAGCTAATACATGCTGGGCTACAGAATCTTTCCTGGTTAATTTTGTCTACTGCAAATCACTTATTCTTATGATCACAAAAGCAGTAGACATTCATAATAGAAAGTTTGAAAAAATAAGAAATGTAGCAGTCTGGAAGTTTCTTTAAAAGTTAAACAGAGATATGATATAATCCAATAATTCCACTCTTAGGTACCTACCCAAGAGAAATAAAAACTCATCCACACAAAGAGTTATACACTAATGTTTATAATAGTATTATACATGACAGATGGATAAACAAAATTTGGTCTATCCATACAAAGGAATATTATTCAGCCATAAAAGAAATGAAGTATCAATACATTCTAAAACATTGAAACATGCTAGGTGAAAGAAGCCAGACACAAAAGGTCACATACTGTATACTTCCATTTATGTAAAGTTTCCAGTACAGCAAATCCACAGAGATAAGACAGAAAGTTGATTAATGGTAGCAGGGGCTAGGGAAAAGGAGGAACGAGGAGTGATGGCTAAGTATTTATGAATCTGGACTTGGTGAGTATTATTTCAGATCCACTTGGGAGTAATATAAGAGCAAATGATTCTTTGTAGGTATGAATTAATCTTTATTTTTTGTCATTTGAGGAATAAGATCTTTTATTCTGGTTGGATCTAGAGCTCTAAATTTATATTAATTTCCTCCCTAAACCTGGTTTCCCTTTAGCTATTGCTCTGAGTTGTATTGGAATACTACAACAGCACCACCTGCAGGTAACACCAAAGAAATGCATATTGACCACTAGAAATTTCACTCTTCTGATTAAGAGATGTAGTTTCTACACCTTGCTAGGCATTAGAATGGCTGAGAATCAAAGAATAAATAAAAATCCAAATAAAAGAAAGTATTTAAAAAGACACCAAATCATCTACCTCACTGAGACCTTGTAAATCAGAAATTCTGGAGATGGGGGCCTGGGTTAATTTTTTCAAAATGGTTCTGATGCACTTGACTTTTGGGAAGCACTGGTTTAGTAGACCCTATAGAAAGTGCTCTTGAGTATTTGGATGGCAAGCCCCTAAGTTATTGGGCAGACACAGATAAAGTTGGGGCTGTTATGCTCTCACTGCAAGTTTATGATCCACGTCTCGCGCCTAATCCTGACTCTCACCAGCATTTTCAGGAGGCAGTGAGGCGTCATGTGAATGATGGTTGCATCTGAGAATTTTCTCTTTTAAATAAACACACAAATCTTCCAGCCTAGCATGTAAGGAGCTTAGAAATTGCCAGTCCATCCTAATAATAAGTAAAAAGCTAAGCAAAAGGAAAAATCAACAACTCTTCTTAAGATTCATGAGAGAAGTGAGGTTACAAGATAAACCTCTGTCTCAAAACCAGAGATGGACTGGCAGATATAGAGAATCACAGCTTTCCACAGAAGAAATGCACCAACAGGAACTAGGGTCAGGGTAGGAAAATCTGAATTGTGATGGACAGATTTCTGGAGACTCAGAGTACACGATGTCACAATTTGAAACTCTTCTGTCCAGTTTATTTGCCCATTTATTAATCATTTGTTCTTTTGGTGTTTAATTTTTGGAGCCCTTTATATATTATGGATATTAATCCCTTGTCTGCTGAATAGCTGGCAAACATTTTCTCCCATTCTGTGGATTGTCTCTTCATTCTGGTGATTGTTTCTTTTGATGTGCAGATGCTTTTTAATTTGATGTAATCCCATTTCTCATTTCTTGCTCTTATTTCCCAGGCAATTAGAGTCCCATTCAGAAAACACCTATTCCTATATCTTCCAGTGTTTTCCCTTCATAGTTTCAAAGTTTCAGGGTTTACATTAACATGTTGAATTGATTTTTGTGCAGGATGAGAAAGAGGGCCTAGTTTTGGTCTTCTACATGTGGATACCCAATTTTCCCAACATCATTTGGTGAAGAGGGTCTTTTCTTCAATGTATGATTTTGGCTCCTTTGTTGATAATCAGATGGCTATAGTTGTATGTGTTTATTTCTGGGTATTCCATTCTTCTTTTTTGTTTTTTGGTGGGACTGGTGTTTGAACTTAGGCCTTTCTACTTGCAAAGCAGGTGCAGTACTGCTTGAGCCACACCTTCAGCCCTCTGTGTATTCTGTTCTGTTCCACTGGTCTTCATGTCTGTTTTGTGCCAGTACCATGCAGCTCTTGTTGCTGTGGCTCTGTAGTATAATCTGAAGTCTGGTATTGTGATACCTCCAGCATTGCTCTTTTTGATCATGATTACTTTTGCTATTCAGGGTCTTATGTTTCCATATGAATTTTAGGATTAATATTTCAGTTTCTATGAAGAATGATGTTGAAATTTTTATGGGATTGCATTGAATCTGTAGATTACTTTTGATAATGAAGCCTTTTTCACAATATTAATTCTGTCAATCCATCAACATGGCGGGGAGTCTTTCCATCTTTTGGTGTCTTTTCAATTTATTTCTTCAAAGTTTTATGATTTTCCTTATGGAAATCTTTCTTTCTCAGCCTACTCATTGTCGGTATATAGAAAAGCTACTGATTTTTGTATGCTAATTTTATTTTCTTCTACATTACTGTCATCAGATCTAAGAGGTTTTTGTTGGAGTCTTTAGGGTCTTTTAAATACAGGATCATATCATCTACAAATAGGGATAATTTGACTTCTTCCTTCTTTCTCTTGCTTTATTGCTCTGGCTAGGAAATCCAGTACTATATTGAATAAGTGGAGAGAGTGGACGTTAGAGGAAATGGTTTCAGTTTTTTCCATATTTAGCCTTTATTATGTTGAGATATGTTCCTTCTAGTTTCTTTTTTTCTTTTTATTTTTTGCAGCTGCTCGGTGCTGGTTAGTCTTTTATTTATTTATTTATTTATTTATTTATTTATTATTCATATGTGCATACAATGTTTGGATCATTTCTCCCCCATTCCCCCACCCCCTCCCTAAGCCCCCTGCCACCTCCCTCTCCCCCAATCCCCTCTCTACCTGACAGAAACTATTTTGCCCTTATCTCTAATTCTGTTGAAGAGAGAGTATAAGCAATAATAGGAAGGACCAAGCATTTTTGCTAGTTGAGATAAGGATAGCTATACAAGGAGTTGACTTGCATTGATTTCCTGTGCATGTATGTTACCTTCTAGGTTAATTCTTCTTGATCTAACCTTTTATCTAGTTCCTGGTCCCCTTCTCCTGTTGGCCTCTGTTGTTTTAAAGTATCTGCTTTAGTTTCTCTGCGTTGAGGGCAACAAATGCTAGCTAATTTTTTAGGTGTCTTACCTATCCTCACCCCTCCCTTGTGTGCTCTCGCTTTTATCATGTGCCTATAGTCCAATCCCCTTCTTGTGTTTGCCCTTGATCTAATGTCCACATATGAGGGAGAACATACGAGTTTTGGTTTGTTGGGCCAGGCTAACCTCACTCAGAATGATGTTCTCTAATTCCATCCATTTATCAGTGAATGATATCATTTTGTTCTTCTTCATGGCTGCATAAAATTCCGTTGTGTATAAATACCACATTTTCTTAATCCATTCGTCAGTAGTGGGGCATCTTGGCTGTTTCCATAACTTGGCTATTGTGAATAGTGCTGCAATAAACATGGGTGTGCAGGTGCCTCTGGAGTAACCTGTGTCACAGTCTTTTGGGTATATCCCCAAGAGTGGTATTGCTGGATCAAATGGTAGATCGATGTTTAGCTTTTTAAGGAGCCTCCAAATTTTTTCCAGAGTGGTTGTACTAGTTTACATTCCCACCAACAGTGTAAGAGGGCTCCTTTTGCCCCACATCCAGCCAACACCTGTTGTTGGTGGTGTTGCTAATGATGGCTATTCTAACAGGGGTGAGGTGGAATCTTAGCCTGGTTTTAATTTGCATTTCCTTATTGCTAGAGATGGTGAGCATTTTTTCACGTGTTTTTTGGCCATTTGAATTTCTTCTTTTGAGAAAGTTCTGTTTAGTTCACTTGCCCATTTCTTTATTGGTTCATTAATTTTAGGAGAATTTAGTTTTTTAAGTTCTCTATATATTCTGGTTATCAGTCCTTTGTCTGATGTATAGCTGATAAATATTTTCTCCCACTCTGTGGGTGTTCTCTTCAGTTTAGAGACCATTTCTTTTGTTGAACAGAAGCTTTATAGTTTTAGGAAGTCCCATTTATCTATGCTATCTCTTAGTTGCTGTGCTGTTGGGGTTCCATTGAGAAAGTTCTCACCTATACCTACTAATTCCAGAGTACTTCCTATTCTTTCCTGTATCAACTTTAGAGTTTGGGGTCTGATATTAAGATCCTTGATCCATTTTGAGTTAATCTTGGTATAGGGTGATATACATGGATCTAGTTTCAGTTTTTTGCAGACTGCTAACCAGTTTTCCCAGCAGTTTTTGTTGAAGAGGCTGCTATTTCTCCATCGTATATTTTTAGCACCTTTGTCAAAGACAAGTTGGTTATAGTTGTGTGGCTTCATATCTGGGTCCTCTATTCTGTTCCACTGGTCTTCATGTCTGTTTTTGTGCCAGTACCATGCTGTTTTTATTGTTATTGCTTTGTAATATAGTTTGAAGTCAGGTATTGTGATACCTCCTGCATTGTTCTTTTGACTGAGTATTGCCTTGGCTATTCGTGGCCTCTTGTGTTTCCATATAAATTTAACAGTAGATTTTTCAATCTCTTTAATGAATGTCATTGGAATTTTGATGGGAATTGCATTAAACATGTAGATTACTTTGGGGAGTATCGACATTTTTACTATGTTGATTCTACCAATCCATGAGCATGGGAGATCTCTCCACTTTCTATAGTCTTCCTCAATCTCTTTCTTCAGAAGTGTATAGTTTTCCTTGTAGAGGTCTTTCACATCTTTTGTTAGGTTTACACCTAGGTATTTGATTTTGTTTGAGGCTATTGTAAATGGAATTGTTTTCATACATTCTTTTTCCGTTTGCTCATTGTTAGTGTATAGAAATGCTAATGATTTTTCTATGTTGATTTTATATCCTGCTACCTTGCTATAGCTATTGATGATGTCTAGAAGCTTCTGAGTAGAGTTTTTTGGGTCTTTAAGGTATAGGATCATGTCGTCTGCAAATAGGGGTATTTTGACAGTTTCTTTACCTATTTGTATTCCTTTTATTCCTTCTTCTTGCCTAATTGCTCTGGCTAGGAATTCCAGTACTATGTTGAATAGGAGTGGAGATAGTGGGCATCCTTGTCTGGTTCCTGATTTTAGAGGGAATGGTTTTAATTTTTCTCCGTTAAGTATAATGCTGGCTGTAGGTTTGTCATATATAGCTTTTATAATGTTGAGGAACTTTCCTTCTATTCCTAGTTTTCTTAGAGCTTTTATCATGAAATGATGTTGGATCTTATCAAAGGCTTTTTCTGCATCTATTGAGATGATCAAGTGGTTTTTGTCTTTGCTTCTGTTAATGTGGTTTATTACGTTTATTGATTTTCATATGTTGAACCACCCCTGCATCCCTGGGATGAAGCCTACCTGGTCGTGGTGAATAATCTTTTTGATGTGTTGCTGAATTCGATTTGCCATTATTTTGTTAAGGATTTTTGCATCAATGTTCATTAAGGAGATTGGCCTATGGTTCTCCTTTTTGGAGGTGTCTTTGCCTGGTTTTGGGATAAGTGTAATACTGGCTTCATAAAATGTGTTTGGCAGTTTTCCTTCCCTTTCTATTTCATGGAACAGTGTAAGGAGGGTTGGTATCAGTTCTTCTTTAAAGGTCTGATAGAATTCAGCAGAGAATCCATCAGGTCCTGGACTTTTCTTTTTGGGGAGACTCTTGATTGCTGCTTCAATTTCATTTTGTGTTATAGGTCTATTCAGGTGATTAATTTCCTCTTGGTTCAGTTTTGGATGATCATATGTATCTAGAAATCTGTCCATTTCTTTTAGATTTTCAAATTTATTTGAATATAGGTTCTCAAAGTAGTCTCTGATGATTTCCTGGACTTCCATGGTGTTTGTTGTTATCTCCCCTTTTGCATTCCTAATTCTACTAATTTGGGTTTTTTCTCTCCTCATTTTAGTCAGGTTTGCCAGGGGTCTATCGATCTTGTTTATTTTTTCAAAGAACCAACTTTTTGTTTCATTAATTCTTTGTATGGTTTTTTTGGTTTCTATTTCGTTGATTTCAGCTCTTATTTTTATTATTTCTCTCCTTCTATTTGTTTTGGGATTTGCTTGTTCTTGTTTTTCTAGGAGTTTGAGATGTATCATTAGGTCATTGATTTGGGATCTTTCAATCTTTTTAATATATGCACTCATGGCTATAAACTTTCCTCTCAAGACTGCCTTAGCTGTGTCCCATAGGTTCCGGTAGGTTGTGTTTTCATTTTCATTGACTTCCAGGAACTTTTTAATTTCCTCTTTTATTGCATCGATGATCCATATTAAGTAATGAGTTATTTAGTTTCCAGCTGTTTGCATGTTTTTTGTCTTTACTTTTGTTGTTGAGTTCTACTTTTACTGCATTGTGGTCAGATAGTATGCATGGTATTATTTCTATTTTCTTATATTTGCTGAGGCTTGCTTTGTGCCCTAGGATATGATCTATTTTGGAGAAGGTTCCATGGGCTGCTGAGAAGAATGTATATTGTGTAGAGGTTGGATGAAATGTTCTGTAGACATCTACTAGGTCCACTTGATCTATTGCATATTTTAGATCTTGGATTTCTTTATTGAGTTTTTGTTTGGATGACCTATCTATTGATGATAATGGAGTGTTAAAGTCTCCCACAACCACTGTGTTGGCGTTTATATATGCTTTTAGGTCTTTCAGGGTATGTTTGATGAAATTGTGTGCGTTGACATTGGGTGCGTACAGATTGATGCTTATTATTTCCTTTTGGTCTATTTCCCCTTTTATTAGTATGGAATGTCCTTCTTTATCTCGTTTGATCAATGTAGATTTGAAGTCTACTTTGTCAGAGATAAGTATTGCTACTCCTGCTTGTTTTCGGGGGCCATTGGCTTGGTAAATCTTCTTCCAGCCTTTCATCCTAAGCATATGCTTATTTCTGTCGGTGAGATGAGTCTCCTGTAAGCAACAAATTGTTGGATCTTCTTTTTTAATCCATTTTGTCAAACGGTGTCTTTTGATGGGTGAATTAAGTCCATTAACATTAAGCGTTAGTACTGATAGGTATGTGGTGATTCCTGCCATTTAGTTATCTTAGTTGTTTGAAGGTTTGATTGTGTGTACCTAACTTGATGTTACTCTCTACTGTCTTGCTTTTTCTTATCCTGTGGTTTGGTGCTGCCTGCCTTTTCATGGTTAAGTTGGGTGTCACTTTCTGTGTGCAGGATCCCTTGCAGAATCTTTTGTAATGGTGGCTTTGTGATCACATATTGTTTTAGTTTCTGCTTATCATGGAAGACTTTTATTGCTCCATCTATTTTGAATGATAGCTTTGCTGGGTAGAGTATCCTGGGGTTGAAGTTATTTTCATTCAGTGCCCGGAAGATCTCACCCCACGCTCTTCTTGCTTTTAATGTTTCTGTTGAGAAGTCTGCTGTGATTTTGATGGGTTTACCTTTGTATGTTACTTGTTTTTTCTCTCTTACAGCCTTCAATATTCTTTCCTTAGTTTCTGAACTTGTTGTTTTAATGATGATATGTCGTGGAGTAGTTCTATTTTGATCTGGTGTGTTTGGTGTCCTGGAGGCCTCTTGCATTTGTATGGGAATATCTTTCTCTAGATTTGGGAAATTTTCCGTTATTATTTTGTTGAATATATTATGCATTCCCTTCGCTTGCACCTCTTCTCCTTCTTCGATGCCCATGATTCTCAAGTTTGGACTTTTGATGGAGTCAGTGAGTTCTTGCATTTTCTTTTCACAGGTCTTGAGTAGTTTAATTAATAGTTCTTCGGTTTTTCCTTTAATTACCATTTCATCTTCAAGTTCTGAGATTCTGTCTTCTGTTTGTTCTATTCTGCTGGATTGGCCTTCCGTTTTGTTTTGCAGTTCTGTTTCGTTCTTTTTTCTGAGGTTTTCCATATCCTGGCTGTTTTCTTCTTTATTGTTGTCTATTTTTGTCCTGAGTTCATTTATCCATTTATTCATTGTGTTCTCTCTTTCACTTTGGTGTTTATACAGTGCTTCTATGGTTTCCTTTATTTCTTCTTTTGCTTTTTCAAATTCTCTATTTTTATTGTCTTGGAATTTCTTGAGTGTCTCCTGTACATTTTGGTTGACCCTATCCAGTATCATCGCTATAAAATTCTCATTGAGTACTTGTAGTATGTCTTCTTTTAAATTATTCTTGTGGGCTTCATTGGGTACTTTGGCATAGTTTATCTTCATTTTGTTGGAGTCTGGATCTGAGTTTCTATTCTCTTCATTCCCCTCTGGTTCCTGTACTAATTTTTTGCTGTGGGGAAACTGGTTTCCTTGTTTTTTCTGTCTTCCTTTCATTGTCCTTGGTGTTGTTACTGTCCCTGTACTGTGTGTAATTAAGTATTTTCTAGCTTGTAATAATAACAATGGTAATATTGAGAATGGAAGAGTGAGCTGAGATGGAAAGCAAGAAGTTAAAGAAAAGGGGAAAACAAATATACAGACAAGAGGGAGAAAGCAGAACAAGGTATCAGACAAGAGAGTTTCAAAGGTATAAACAGGGAGTGTTAGTGTACTAATCGACAGTAAGCTGAACAGACAATAGAGAGACAGAGAGAGGATTGAAAATCAAAGATAAAAAAAATAAAAAATAAGTATATGAAAGTAATATCTATTTATAAAAATGAATTAAAATAAAATGGAAAATAGAAAATTAAAAAAAAAAAAACCAAAAAACTTCCAAGTTTATATGCAATGCAATTTCAGTCTTAATAATTTGGATGTCCGTCTCAATCTCCAGTCCTGGAGTTGGTGCCTCAGATGTTGTTCTGTAGTTGTCTCATCAAAGGGGATGCATAAAGTAGAACAAAACTACACTCACACACACACAGAAGAAGAAGAAAAAAAAAAAAAGCCCCACCAAGTGTCCCCAGTTCAAATGCAATACAGTTTCAGTAAGTTTTTCAGCTTGCAGGTGTAATTCGGTTGTTCTCTCATCAAAGGTAGGGAGAAAAAGAAAAAAAAGCGTCTGGAGGCAGTTCTGAGAGTGGTATCTGCAACTATGGCTTGCCTGCCTGCTGCTCTCAGCCTGTAGCTGGCAGCGTTATTTATGCAGATCTCTGGGGTGAGCTAGCACTCACCTGGTCCCACAGGCTTTGTTTGCTCAGAGTTCTCCTGTGCGGGGGCCTCTGCTACAGGCTTTCCCCTTTCCAAGCACTGGGAAAGGTGACACTGCCCCGCGTTGTCAGGCCTGCATGTTTATTTACAGTTCACGTGGGAAGTGGGTCTTCCCTCCTCTCACAAGCATCCCCACTCCTGGTTGCTGGGCGCGCCCCGCTCCCACCAGAGCCTCTCCGGCCCGCCCGGCTCGTTTATTTACAGTCCCGGGAAGGATTCCCTTCCCCCAATCTTCAGCGCTCAGGGCGCCCCACCCTCTTTCCAGCGTGTCTTAACTGTTCTTATTGCTTAGTACTCAGTTTCTCTTTTTTTCCCGGGTGGAGGTCAGTCTGTCCAGGGGGCTATGCTGCTCTGGCCCAGGCTTGTCTGTGGGGCTACCGCGGTACCGTGAAGCTCACCTGGTCCGCGTCTTCCCAAGCCATATGGGCGCTGGCCACTGGTGGCCCTGGGGGCCCTCCTCAGTTCTCCGTTTAACGTGAAGTGGAGATTCTCTGCGCCGGCTCTAGCCGCCATCTTGGAATTCTCTTCTCAGCTCTTATTTTTATTATTTCTCTCCTTCTATTTGTTTTGGGATTTGCTTGTTCTTGTTTTTCTAGGAGTTTGAGATGTATCATTAGGTCATTGATTTGGGATCTTTCAGTCTTTTTAATATATGCACTCATGGCTATAAACTTTCCTCTCAGGACTGCCTTTGCTGTGTCCCATAGGTTCCAGTAGGTTGTGTTTTCATTTTCATTGACTTCCAGGAACTTTTAAATTTCCTCTTTTATTTAATCAATGACCCATTGTTCATTAAACAATGAGTTATTCAGTTTCCACCTGTTTGCATGTTTTTTGTCTTTATTTTTGTGGTTGAGTTCTACTTTTACTGCATTGTGATCAGATAGAATGCATGGTATAATTTCTATTTTCTTATATTTGCTGAGGCTTGCTTTGTGCCCTAGGATATGATCTATTTTGGAGGCTGCTGAGAAGAATGTATATTGTGTAGAAGTTGGATGAAATGTTCTGTAGACATCAAGTACATCCATTTGATCTATTGTATATTTTAGATCTTGGATTTCTTTACTGATTTTTTGTTTGGATGACCTATCTATTGATGATAATGGGATGTTAAAGTCTCCCGCAACCACTGTGTTGGAGTTAATTTATGCTTTTATGTCCTTCAGGGTATGTTTGATGAAATTGGGTGCATTAACATTGGGTGCATATAAGTTGATAATTGTTATATCTTTTTGGTCTATTTCCCCTTTTATTAGTATGGAATGTCCTTCTTTATCTCATTTGATCAATGTAGGTTTGAAGTCTACTGCCTGTTTTGGGGGGCCATTGGCTTGGTAAATCTTCTTCCAGCCTTTCATCCTAAGCCTATGTTTATTTCTGTCTGTGAGGTGGGTCTCCTGTATGCAACAAATTGTTGGATCTTCCTTTTTAATCCATTTCGTCAAGCGGTGCCTTTTGGTGGGTGAATTAAGTCCATTAACATTAAGTGTTAGTACTGATAGGTATGTGGTGATTCCTGTCATTTAGTTGTCTTAGTTTGAAGGTTTGATTGTGTGTACCTAAGTTGAGGTTACTTTCTACTTTCTTGGTTTTTCTTCTCCTGTGGTTTTGTACTGCCTGTCCTTTCATGGTTATGTTGGGTTTCACTTTCTGTGTGCAGAATCCCTTGAAGAATCTTTTGTAATGGTGGCTTTGTGGTCACATATTGTTTTAGTTTCTGCTTATCATGGAAGACTTTTATTGCTCCATATTTTGAATGATAGTTTTGCTGGGTAGAGTATCCTGGGGTTGAAGTTATTTTCATTCAGTGCCTGGAAGATCTCACCCCACACTCTTCTTGCTTTTAATGTTTCTGTTGAGAAGTCTGCTGTGATTTTGATGGGTTTACCTTTGTATGTTACTTGTTTTTTCTCTTTTACAGCCTTCAATATTATTTCCCTAGTTTCTGAACTTGTTGTTTTAATGATGATATGTCGTGGAGTAGTTCTATTTTGATCTGTTCTGTTTGGTGTCCTGGAGGCCTCTTGCATGTGTATTTGAATATCTTTCTGTAGATTTGGGAAATTTTCTGTTATTATTTTTTTGAATATATTGCACATTCCCTTTGCTTGCACCTCTTCTCCTTCTTCAATGACCGTGATTCTCAAGTTTGGTCTTTTTTTGCAGTGGAGAAACTGGTTTCCCTGTTTTTACTGTCTTCTTATCACTGCCCTTGGTGTTGTTATTGTCCCTGTACTGTGTGGAATTAAATATTTTCTAGCTTGTAATAATAACAATGGTGATATTTAGAATGGAAGGGTGAGAGGAGATGGAAAGCAAAGAAGTTAAAGAAAAAGGGAAAAATAAATAAACAAGTAGAAAAAACAAAACAAACAACCAAACAAAAGTTTCAAAGATATAAACAGGGAGAGATAGTGTACTAATCAACAGTAAGCTGAACAGGCATTAGAGAGACAGAGAGAGGATTAAAAAAAATAAAAAATAAATAAGTGAAAAAAAATCTCCAAGTTCAAATGCAATAAAGTTTCAGTCTTAATAATTTTGTTGTTAATCCCACAGCCTCCAATCCTGGAGGTGGTGTCTCAGAGTAATTCTGTCATTGTCTCATCAAAGGGGAAAAAAACTAAAACAAAGCAAAACAACACAAAACAAAGAAAACACCACAAAGTGTCCCAAGTTCAAATGCAATACAGTTTCAGTACAGTTTCAGCATGCAGGTGTAGTTCGGTTGTTGTCTCATCAAAGGAAGAAAGAAAAAAAGAGTCTGGAGACAGTTCTGTGAATGTCTATCTGAGGCTGTGGCTCACCTGCCTGCTGCTGTCAGCCTGCTGTTGCTGGAGGCTTTATTTATGCAGATCTCAGGAGTGAGCTTAACACTCACCTAGCCCCTCAGGCTTTGTTTACTTAGAGTTCTCCTGGGTGTGACTGCCACTGCTACAATCTTCCCCTTTTCAAGCACACTGGGGGAGGTGATAGTGAACCAGCTTTCTCAGGCCTGTGTGTTTATTTATAGTTCACATGGGAAGTGGGCCTTCTCCCCTCTTCTGTGGAGTTTTCCTCCCACTGTCACTTTTACAAGCTTTCCCACTCCTGGTTGCTGGGCATGTGTTGCCTCTCCTGCCTTCTCCAGCCAGCTTGTTGTGAGGGATTTTCCCTCTCCCCGCTTTGGCGCTCAGGGCGCCCCGCCCTCTTTGCTACATGTCTTTTTTGTTGTTATTGGTTATTATTCAGTTTTTTTTCTTTTTTCCCTGGGTGGGGGTTGGTCTGTCCAGGGGGCTATGCTGATCTGGCCCAGGGTTGTCTGTGGGAGTACCGTGTACTGCTTAGCTCACCTTGTGGTCTGTGTCTTCCCAAGTGATCTGGGCACTGCCATCTGGCAGCAGCATGGGAGCCCTCCTTGTTTCTCCGTTCAATGTGAAGTGGAGATGCTATGCACAGGCTGGAGGTGTGGAGGAGTCAAAGTTTTGCCTCTTCTTGGTGGTTTTTCCTGTAAGGTGTATCTCCAGCATCTCTCCAAGATTTTTCTTTAGGAAGCACGCTTTCTGCTTCCTCCCTCTAGCTGCCATCTTGGAATCTCCCTCTCCTTCTAGTTTCTTCAGGGCTTTTCTTGTGAAAGGATATTGAATTTTTCCAAAGGCTTTTCTTCATCTCTTGAGATATCATATGGTTTTTTTCCTTGATTCTGTGTATGTGCTGTATTGCATTTGTTGATTTATGTATCCTTGAAATGAAACTGTTTATCATGATGTATGATCTTTTTAATGTTGAATTTAGTGTGCAAGTATTTTAATGAGAATTTTTGCATCTATGTTCATCAAGGAAATTGTTCTATAATTTTCCTTTTTTTGTTGTTGTGTCCTTATCAGGTTTTGGTATCAGGGTAACATTGGCTTCATAGAATAAATCTGGTAGTGTTCCTTCCTTTTCTATTTTATGGAATAGTTTGAGGAGAACTGGTGTTAGTTCTTCTTTAAAGGCCTGAATGAATTCATGTGGTCCTGAGCTCTTCTTTGTTGGGAGATTATTGTTGCTTCAATCTCATTGATCATTATAAATCTGTTTAAGTGGTATATAGCTTCTTGGTTCAATTTCAGTAGGTCAACTGCATCTAGAATTTTATCCATTTCTTCTAGATTTTCAGTTTATTAGAATATAAGTTTTAGAAATATTCCCTCCTAATCCTCTGGATTTCATTGATATTTACTGTGATATCTCCTTTTTCATCTTGAATTTTATTAATTTGGGTATTCTCCCTCTTTCTTTTGGTTAATTTGGGTAAGATTTTATCAATCTTATTTATCTTCTCAAAGAACTAACTTTTTGTTTCATTAATTCTTTGCATTTTTTAGGTTCCATTTCATTAATTTTTGCCCTCATCTTTGTTATTTCTTTCTGCCTACTCTTTTGGGGTTTGACTTATTCTTGTTTTTCTAGGAGATTGAGGTGTAGCATTAGGTTATTTATTTGAGATCTCTCAGTTTATTTTTTTATGTAGGCAGTCATAGCTATAAACTTTCCTCTTAGCACTGCCTTTGCTGTGTTCTAGAGGTTCTGGTAAGTTATATTTTCATTTTCATTAAATTCTAAGAACTTTTTGATTTCTCCCTTATTTCTTCAGTGACTCACTGGTCATTAAATGTGTTTGAATATTTTCTATAGTTTCTCTTGGTGTTTTCTAGTTTTATTCCATTGTGGTATGATAGAATACAGGGGGTTGTTTCAATTTTTCTTAAATTTATCAATACTTGTTTTATGTCCTAAAATATGATCTAGTTTGGAGAAAGTTCCATGAGGTTGTTGGGTGGGTATTTTTAGATGTCTATTAAGCTCATTTACTCTTTTGTGTCATTAATTCTGAAGTTTCCTTGTTGAGTTTTTGTCTGGGTGATTTATCTATTGGTGAGAGCAGGGTATTAAAGTCTCCCACTATTATTGTGTTGGAATCTATATGTGTTTGTAAGTCCAGTAGTGTTTCCTAATGAAATTGGTTGTGTCTACGTTTTTTGTGATTATGCTAAAATTTTTCATATCCTCTTGCTGTGTTGTTCTTTATTAATATGAAGTTATCATCTATGTCTCTTCTGACTAATTTTAGTTTGAAGTATATCTTATCAGTGTAGCTACTCCTGCCTGCTTACAAGGTCCATTTGCTTAGAAACTTTTTTCCATCTTTTCACCTAAGTCAATATTTTTCTTTGTTGGTGAGATATTTTTCTTGTAGACAACAAATGGTTGTGTCTTGTTTTTGTAATCTAACCTGCTAGTCTATGTCTTATGATTAAAAAATTGAAATCATTAACATTCAGTGTTAATATTGAAGGATATGTAGCATTTCCTGTCATTTTGTTGTTTTTGTGTTGGATGCTCTTTTCCTAATTCTCATTTGATAATGGTGGATTCCTTCATTCCCTATATTTTCCTGGTTGTGTTTAATCTTCCTCTTTGTATCTTCTACAGTTTGGTTTAGTGGTCATGAACTCCTTTAGTTTTTTTTAATTATTATTATCATGGCAGGTTTTTATTTCTCCTTCAAATACAAAAGACAGCTTTTCTGGATACATTAACCTAGGTTGAGAGTTATTTTCTTTCAGGGTTCAGGACATATCATCTCATGCTCTCCTTTCTTTTAGAGTTTTTGTTGAGAAATCTATTATTCTAAAGGGTTTTCCTTTATATGTAATTTGTCACTTCTCTCTTGCAGTTTTCAACATGCTTTCTTTGTTCTATATATTTAGTGTTTTAACCAGCAGTTCACTTCCTTGTGTTGGGGAGGAGGCTGTGTAAATCACATTATTTGGCAGGACTGAGCTGGAGGCCGTCTGATTCTCCTGCTTGGATGCAGTTCATGGAGGCAGGTCTCAGGGCTCTCAGACCTTGTCCAGCAATTCACCTTCCTCTAAGGAGGATGTAGTTAGAGGGTATGAATATCACCTAATTCAGAGGTTCTGGACTCAGGGCTCTAACCCACTTAACAGCCAGCATATGCAGTCATAAGGCTGAATGTTAACCCAGCCACAGGCTTGGTGCTTTGTTTCTGCTTGATTCTCTAGTGATGGGACTTCCTCCTCACCAGGGAGGGTGGGGCCTGTGACCACCACACTCTTCATTGCCAGAGCTCTCTGTTGGTTGAATTTCTCTACAGGATCCCATCAGACACTTTCCCTCTCCGCAACCACCTTTCATCTCTGTACCCCTCACAGACACTGTGGCAGGGTGTACCAGACTCCCTGAGCCAACATTGTTCCTTATTTTCAGTCCACCAGAGTATCTCCATCTCAAACAATAGGCTGTCTCTCAAGATGGCTCTCAGAGATGAGGAGAGCAACAGAATTTCTTTCTTCACTAAGGCTAGCTTTCTATGCCAGAGCAGTCACTGTCTCATGAAATCCCTGTCCTGGGTTTAAGGCTTGCAGGTTAGGGGTTATCTTGCAGCTAGCCTTGCCAGTTTGTCTACAGAGCCATCTGGTTTACCTTGTAATGACGTCTTCCGCTTCCTTTTCCCCTCCTGAGGAGCCAGGGACATTGGTTGGAACTGTTTGCTGTTTTTTTCTGTGGCTTTGGTTTCTGCTGTCCTGCTGCCTCTTTTGTGATGCCTGATGTTTTCTCTTTCTTCAGAATATAGTCTGTCTGTGTTACCTGACTCTTTCCATTCAGTCAACATAGTGGATGTTTCTAATCTCTACCTCTCTACTCTGTTCTTAACAAGGCCTGCCCTAAGAATAAACTATTTTGCCAGAGTCTAACTTGCTGTAATTTTATCAAACCCTAACCTACCTAGGGGAAAGGGAATAGTAAACTCCTGCCCCCTATATCTATCCTAACCCACTGAAGGCAGGGAGAAACAAAGAAGCCTCTGTGAAGTTCACAGTCCAGGCCCACAAGCTTACCAAGAGACTGACAGTGAATCATGGGACTGTGGACACTTTCCCTTCCCTCATACTTTACCACTGCATTACTGAAGGCCTTTTTACTATAGGGACTTGTAGCTCATACATCATGTCTACTTTCCAACAAAAAACTACAAGGCATACTTAAAAGGAAAAATACACAGTTCGAAGACACTGACCAAACATCAGAACCAGAGTCATATATGGCAGAAATACTGGGTTATCAAACCAATAATATAAATATTCATGGTTAATATGGTAAGGGCTCCAATGAACAAAGTAAACAACAAACAAGGACTGATAGGTAATGTAAGCAGAGAGATGAAAATGTTAAGAGATAAAAAAGAAATACCAGAGGTCAAAAAAGCTGTAACAGAAAAGAAATGGAGAGTCATTTTGATGGGATCATTAGTAGATGACACAACTGAGGAAACAATGTCTGAGCTTGAGGACATGGCAATAGAAACTTCCAAATGTGAAGAACAAAGACAAGACCAAAACCAAACATCATAAAAGGATATCCAAGAACTGTGGGACAGCTACAAAATGAGCAACACATTCAAGATGGGAATATCACTGGAGGGGTGGCTCAAGGGGTAGAGCACCTAGTTTGCAAGCATGAAGCCCTGAGTTCAAACCCCAGTCCCATCAAGAAGAAGAAGAAGAAGAAGAAGAAGAAGAAGAAGAAGAAGAAGAAGGAGAAGAAGGAGAAGAAGAAGAAGAAGGGAATATCAAGAAAATAAAGACAAAAAGGGACAGAAAGAAAATTTGGAACAATAATGACTGAGAATTTCTCCAAATTAATGTCAGACACCAAACCACCAATCCAGGAAACTCAGACAACACCAAACATGGTACGTGTCAAAAAACCTACACACAGGCATGTCATATTCAAACTTCTGAAAATCAAAGAGAAAATCTTGTAAGAAGGCAGAGGGATTTAAAAAACACCTTTTCTATAGAGGAGTAAAGGTAAGAATCTCATCTGGTTTCTTAGAAAGCATCAGTGTATGTTCCAGTCTGTCTGTATCCCTGTCAGCACTTGGTATTATCAGTATTTTTTTTATTTTAGCCACTCTTATAGTTTTGTACCTATATATTCTAGATATGAACTCACTTCAAGTTCTCACTCTTTTCAAAAATTAGTCATATTTGTGTGGGTCTACTTTTGAACACTGTTCTTTTCCTTAGGTCAACACATCTATAACCCCTTTGTCAGTACCACAGAATCTTAATTAATGTACTTTATACAGTCATGGTGATTCTCCCTCCCTCCTTCCTCCTCCCTCCTTCCTCCTCCCTCCTTCCTTTTGTTATTTTTAATTGACATAGCCTTTTTATTTAAAATATTGTTTTAGCTGTTCTAATTCCTTTGCTTTTCCATACACATTTTAGAGTAGGCTTATCTATAGCTAGAAAAATTCCTTCTGGTATTTCAACTGGAATTGCATTAAATGTGTAGATAAATTTGGAAAGAACTGACATGTTTACTATATTGAATCTTCCAACTCATGAGCATGGCCACTCTGATTATTTGTCTTCCTTGATTTCTTTCACTGGTGTCTTGTAATTTTCAGCATACAGATGCTGTACATGTTTTGCTATACATAATAACCATTTTATTTTCTTGGGAGCTATGGTAAGAAGGTATTTTGTAACTTTTCAGTTTCCAATTATATCCTGCTAGTCTAATATAGAAATATGAATTGGTGTGTGTATTAACCTTGTGTCATATGACCTTATTAGATTTATTAATTCTATTAAATTTAAAAAATATTCCTCGAATGTGGGTTTTTATGTAGAGGATCATGTTTTCTGACAGTGAGGACAGTTTTTTTTGTTTCTTACTTTCCAATCTGTATGCTTTGTGGCCTTATTACAATGCCTAGGCCTCCCAGTGCAGATCCAGTGGGAGAACATTCCGCAGTCCCATTAACCATGATGGTTAGCCGTGGGTGGTTTTGTGAGTGCCCGCTATCAGACTGAGGAATTTTCTGTCTAGTCTATTGAAAGTCTTTGTCAATAATGTTCTTTCTTTTTAATATCCATGGGGTCTGTAATGATAGCCCATGTTTCATTTTTGATATTTGTATTTTTGTCTTCTGTCTTCATCTTTGTCAGCTCACTAGAGTTTTGTCAATGTTACTGATCTTTTCAAGAAAGTTGTGGTTTCATTGATTTTTCTCTACACATTTCTTATTTTTAATTATTTTGTTTTCTGTTTGTCTTTAGTATTTCCTTCCTTTTGCTTGCTTTGGGTTTATTTTGTTGTTCTTTTCCTAGTGTCTTAAGATGGTAGCTTGGTTTGGCTTATTGATTTGAGACTTTCTTTCCATGGAAGCATTTAGTGCTATAAATACTTTTGTGAGTACCACTTTAGCAGCATTCTACAAATTTTAATATGCTATATTTTCATTAAGTATAAAACATTTTCTAGCTTTTCTTGAGACATTATTTTAAAATCTGTTTTTAAATTTTCAAGCATTTGGAAAATTTAAACATTCTGTTATTGACTCTTATTTTTATTCCATTATGATCAGAGAACACACTTAATATAATTTCAGTCATTCTAAGCTTGTCCAGTTTTTATGACCTAGTATATAGTATATCTTGGTGAATGTTCCATGTGAAAATATGTGAATGGATTATTTTATTGATATCAATTAGATATACTGGGCTGGTGGAATTCTGTTCTTCTGTAACTTTCTGATTTTCTGTCTATTAGTTTTATTGATTAATGCTAGAGGAGTATGAAAGTCACCAACTACAATTGTGTTTTTTTTTCTACTTCTCCTTTCAGCCTCTTTATTATAGTTTTTACTTCTGAGGCTTTGCTGTAAGCTTATTACTCATTTAGGATTATTTTTTCTTTGTGAGTTGACCCTTTTATCAATATATAATGTCATATATATATATATGTAATTATCTTCACTCCAAAGTCTATTTTTTAAATTAATATAGCCACTCTTTGTTTATTTTATACAGTGTGGCTTATCTTTGGTATGGTGTTTTGGATAGATTCATAGCTGTACACTTTGGGAGTGAACCCAGAGTTCATAGTCAGCTGTATAGACATGTTTCCCTAAGTGTCTCCCTTTCTTGAGTCTTCCTAGTACTTTCCAGTTACTCCAGAAGGCTGGAGCATCATTTATCCTGCCCTGCCATGCACTTCCCATAACTGTGTCTGTGTCAGGAGCCTGACAGCTATGCCATAGAGACAGAAGAACAGCAATGAGGGCTCACTGTACCCCCTTGGCATCACAGCTTCTTCAGTCAGAAGCAGAGGTCCTCCTCCTCGCAGAGATGTAAGTGATGGAGGCCTCCAAGCCATTACCATGGCTTCTGAGAAACTAGTTTGTTTCTCCTGAAACCTGAATTAAAGGGCCTTTCCTGGAGATCTCCCTGACTGCACTGAAATCACTTTCTGGGTTTTGGGTTGCCTTGAATCCAGGCTGGAGGATACCAGAGTTAAAAAATGGTGAATCTACTACCACCTTGACTTTACTTTGAATTCTGGTCTTGTTCCTCCTATTCACAATGTATTACTTAAACAGTTCTTACCTTTGTAAATTGACCTTTCATTAAGTTCTCTTCAGGTTCTTCTTCTGCAGGGTGTCTGATACTAGTGTTGTGATAACATTTTTAGAATGTAAAGATAATCTTAATATACTCCAGGGAGAGAAAAACAGATTAACCACAAAGAAATGAGAATAAGAGCGGCACTAGAATTCTCATGACAATGCTACATGTGAAGAAACTGTTGAGAAATATTGTCAATACTCTGAAACAAACAAACGAACATGCAAAGAACAAAGAAACAAGCAAAATATACCTTGAAGGTAAAAATTGAATAATTCTTGGATTAAAGAAGAAATCAAACAGAAATATGCAAATATGTAAACTATTTAGAGATGAATAATGACAGCATTGAATTTCAAATATTTTAATGTGACAAAAAGCACTACTTAGAAGAAAAATTATAGTCTACTAAAGAGCTATGTTAATTAAAATTGCATGGAATTGATGTAGGAATAGCTGAACAGATTAATGTGGACTAGAATAAACATCCAGAAACATATCCATGTGTCTCTGTAAATTTTTTATATGATGAAAGTGACAATTCAAATTTGTCTCAAAAGGGTGTTCTGCCCAAATAAAGGTTTTGAGTCAATTGTTTTTTTGTTTTTCCATTTGGTAAAGAATTAGGTTAATGTTTTTAAACTCACACCACATGCCAAATAAATTTTAATTGGAGTAAGGGTGTAAATGTAGGAAGACAAACTACAAATTATTAAAAATAGTAAAAAGAAGTTTGTTGATGACATTCAGGTAGAGAAGTCTTTGTTGAGAAAGACAAAATGTAGACATCATAAGGGAAAAGACTGATAAATTTGACTGCATTGAAATAAATTTTTTGAATAAGGTAAAAACACCATAAACTAAGAGGAAATTAATAGAATAAGAAAATATTCACAATGTATATAACTAAAAAAAATCTGTGTCTAGAATAAATAAAATGCTCACAAATCAGTAAGAAAAATACAAATTGGACAAGGAGTTTACAAAAGAGGAAGCATATTGCTAATAAATACATGAAAAGTTGCTCAATCTCACTGGTAATCAAGGAAATGAAAATTAAAACAATACTGTAGGGTGAGGATAGAGTGCTCACCTACCATGAGCAAAGCCCAGCTCAAGTCCCAGCACTGCAAAAAAAAAAAATCAAACAAACCAGAAACCCCCTCAATATTGTAATATCATTTATTTGTGCATCAGATTGATAAACAGTAAAAGACTGATAATATTGGATGGTGGAAAGGGTATAGGAAATTATGTGTAAATATGCTGCTGTTTATAAAGTAAATTGGTATAGCCCTAGCAGAGATCAATTTAGCAATACTTTTAATATTCAAAATGTACCTACTCCTTGCACTTGGAACTCCATTCTATTCATATATGTGCACAAAGAGAAGTAAATAAGGTTATTTCTTGGCTACTTTGTTATTATGAATATTTGAAAAATAATGTTTTGTTTATCAAAATAATGCATTAACTATAGTAAAGCATACTAGGTAATGTAATGCATTTCGTTAAGAAGAATGAGACACAAGAAAACAATTTCCAAAATGGCTGAGTGAAGACTCACTAAACCCACTCTACTACAAAAGCAGTAAAAGTACTGGTAAAATAATAAATATTTAAGACCTTTGAGATTAAACAAAGGCACAAAATACACAGAACAAACTGAAAAGCTTTTATGCAAGAAAAACTTCTAAATCTTAGCAAGGACAGTGGGGCTTGGGATGCTTTCATTTGGGGCTGTTCCCATTCCCCCTCCCTCCCTAACTCAGTAGCACTTAGCCATGAAAACCTTAGCAGCCTCAGTCAATGGGGAGGGCTCCCTTACATTTGGCTCCCTTAGAAGCCCCATGCCTAAAACACAGTCAGTATTTTCACTGAACCAGCAGCTCCCTGGCAAATCACCTTGCCCAGGTGGTTGCTGCTATTTGAATTGACAAAGCTCAGGTCTGTGAACAAAGTCCTATCCCCATAGTGTTATTTAAAAACCCCATCAATTTTCTGGTAATGTTACAGCTGTCTGAGGCTATGATTTTCAGCTGGACAAACAAGAACTTGATAAAAAATTTGAAAGAAACACCTTTTAAATGAGATAACTGAGCATAGGGAACTTTGAAAAGGTTCAACATATTCTTAAGAATTATGAAGGCTCTGTACACAGCCAGAAAGGGGTGGGGAAAGAAGGCCTCATTCACTCAGCTCTGGCTGATCTTGGCAAGCAGAAAGGGAAAGCTAAGGCTAACTTGTAAGCTGCCTAAAATCTGAAGGCATGCTGGCATGCACAGGTCCTCTTGGCTAATGGAAAAATTCACTTGCTCAAGGCATTTAAAGAAATCTGACTGATCATTTGCTAACCATGAAATTATACTGACTCAAGTGTGATCTCTAAGAAGTTAGGTTTAAAAATAAAACCCCAAACTTAAGAACTCTCAGAGAACTCAGTGACTACAGAACACAGGCAACACAAAATCTACAGAACAAAACCAGCGAAGTCACTACACAAAAAAGCCAGAGCAACAGCAAAACTTCTGCCACAACAGTAACAACAAATCTAGCAATAATAACAAACTCTGGGAAAGAGATCTGATACCAGCATCATTACAATATCTATTCTTATATGTCCAATTTTTAAAAAAATTATTAGACATGCAATGAAGTAGGAAAATCCAGCCTATATACAGGAAAATGACTGTCATTAGAAACTGTCCCTAAGAAAGTCCAAACATTGGACTTACTAGACGAATACTTTAAATCAGGTATAACAAATATATTCAAAGAACTAAGAGAAATCATGTCTAAAGAATGAAAAGAACACAGAAGAACAATATCTCACCAAATAGAGAATGTCAATGAACTCATAGAAATGACAAATATAGAAAATCTGGAGTTGAAAACAACAACAAATGCTGGTAAGGGTGCAGGGGGAAAGGAATACTCATGCACTGTTGGTGGTAATGTAAACTAGTGCCACCACTATGAAAATCAGTATGGAGTTTCCTCAAAAAACTAAAAATAAACCTACCAGATGATCCTGCTACACCACTCCTGGGTACATATCCAAAGGAATCAAAGACAGTATAAAATAGAGACACTTGCTTGCTCATATTTATTGCAGCACTATTCACAATAGCTAAGATGTATAATAAGACTAGGTGTCCATCAACAGGTGAAAAGATACAGAAAATATAGTGTATATACATTTTGGAATATTATTCAGCCATAAAGAATAAAGAAATCCTATCATTTGCAGGAAAATGGATGAAATTAGAGATCACCATGTCAAGCAAAATAAGTCATAGTCAGAAAGACAAATACCACATGCTTTGTTTCATATATGGACTCTAGATCTAAAAAGAAGGACATGAACATGAAAAGGAGGACTATTTGGGGAGGGGGAACCAGTGGGAGTCAGGAGGGGGAAAGACAGGCTAAAGGGGGAGAATGTGATTGAAATACATTGTATGCATAATGAAACCCACTTAAAAATTTTGCAAAAATATTTGTTTGAGTTGGCAGGGTGGCTCAAATGGTAGAGTGCTTGCCTAGTAAGTGTGAAGCCCTGAGTTCAAGCCTCAATACCACCCAAAAAATGGTTCCAATGGAAGTTTATAGGGAGGATAAAGAAGAGTAATGGGGTGAGTATGGTCAAAGTACATTATATGCATATATGTAAATATCACAATGAAACCTCTCACTTTGTGCAATTAATAAAACAATTTTAAAATGAAATTCTGGAGTTGAAAAGTAAAATAACTGAAACAGAAAATTCCCTAGAGGGGCTGAGCAGCACATTTGAACAGGCAGAAGAAAATGTCAGTGAACTTAATGATAAGTCAATTGAGATTATCTAGTCTGAAGAGCAGAAACAGAAAAGAATAGAGAAAAATGAACAGACTAAGAGAACAAGAGGACACCATCAAGCATGCCAACATATGCATAAGGGAAGTTCCTGAAGTAGGGGAGAAAGAGAAACAAGCAGAGAACATTTGAAGAAATGAAAATTTCCCTAATTTGATGATAAATTACAGTCTACAATTCCAAGACACTCAATGAATTCCAAGCACAAGAATCTCAGAGAAGCACACAAGACATATGATAGTCAAATTTATGAAAGAGAAAGTGAAAATTTTGACAGAAGCAAGAGGGACATGACTTAGCAGATACAAGGGGTCCCTAGCTTTTCATCAGAAAGAAGGCTGGGAGTGTGGCTCAAGTAGTAAAGCACTGCCTAGAAAAAAGGTCAAAGACAGTGTGATGATATATTCAATGTGTTGAAAGAGAAAGACTATTAAACAAGAATTCCATATCCCAGCCAAAATCATCTCTAAAATGAAAGATAAAGATATCCACAAATAAACAAACACTAAGAAAACTCATTGCCTGCAGAAATGTAAGAAATTCTAAAGGGAGATCTTCAAGTTGAAAAGAAAGCAAATTAGGTAGCAACTTGGATACACACATAGAAATAAACACATTGACAATTACATAGATAAACATAGAATGGTATAAAATACATAATTTTACTCTTTTCTTCTTCTAACTAATTTAAAAGACAAATGCAAGACCCACATATCAAAAACAAAAAAGTGAATGTATAAAGCAATAGCTACAAAACTACTTTGTTAATGGGATTATGATGTACAAAGAGGCATGACACTGTAGCACAGAGGAGTGGGACAGAAGGGAGCTATATTACATTCACAATTTCTATATAATATTAAAATTGAGTTAGTATTAATCTGAATTAGATTGTTTGAAATTAAGATGCATAATGTGATCTCTAGAGCAATCATTAAGAAAATGACTAAAAAATCTTAGCCAAACAACACAAAGCAACTTTAATGATAGATTAGAAAATATGCATTTAGCAGATACAGGTGTCTCTTCAATTCAGCAGCATTGACCTATTTTCTCTAAAATGAATGTTTCTCACCCTTGAAAATGCTGACAGGAGGGAGGATCCAAGAGGGCGACTAGGGCACAGAAGCAGACAGCGTGAGCTCCAAGACTCCAAAACCTTACTAAGATGCTGGAGCCACACTTGGTGGAAATAAAGCACCAACGAGAATCAAAATTTCGACACCCTGAGCCCCTAGCCTGTGGAAAGCTCCTTCACACCATGTTACACTGAGAAAACAGGAGGGCTCCCACAGCCTCCAGATGCCAGCTCCAAATCTGCTTGGAAGACATTTGGCAGACCAAACAGGTGAGCGCCAAGCATCATGCAGAACTCCCCTAGCTACCCCTGGGATAAACCAGCATAGGCCCCTGGGCAGACTGACTGCTCCCTGCAAAAAAAAAAAACTGAACAATAAACAAGGAACTGAAAACTAACACACAGCAGAGGGGCAGAGTTGCTGAAAGCACACCGGAGAAGGGGGGAGGAGTAATGAGCCGATCTCCATGGGAACTTTCAGTAAACAAAGGCTGGAAAGGCAGAAGAGCCAACAGTGGGAGGGTGATAAGCCACTGCATGAAATAGGGCAGGTAGCAGTCCTCAAAGTTCATCTCCTGAGCCAGTGACCAACATCCAAAGTCAAACAACACTGCAAAATTGAAAAACAATCTGTAAACCATCACAACATGCTGATAGCAGGGGGCTGGCTGACAGATCATTGATCTTGCCCCAGAGAAAGGTGGTGAGGCAAAGAAACAAGCCCCCAGTAAACAAGCACAACAAAAACCCAACTGCAAAACAGGACAACTGGTGGGCTACAGAGTTGATTCCAGAACCTGAGGACAGCATACAAACTTAAACTTCAATACCTCACTGAGGGAGGAGCTGACCAAGCAGCTACCACTGAAAGACAGAAAAAAACAAAACAAAACACTACCCAACCACCTGGCAAGACTACCACAGAGCTTCTTCTTAAATGCTAACACCAGGACTGGATGCTGGAGGAGTAACACCAGAACTTAAACAAAGACTGAATTCTATTGTTCTTGAACCTTGAGTTTTTGTGTATGTGTGTTTGTTTGTTTGTTTTGTTTCTTATTTGTTTGTGCATCTCTCCCTGTTGATTTCTTTGATGTTTTTTTTCTTTTTTCTTTTTGTTTTTTGTTTTGTTAGTTTTACTATTGTGAGTTAGTTAATATTAAATTACACCTGGGCCAGGGACAGAAATAGCACACACAAGCTAAGCTAAAAACCTAATACAGCCACAAAACAAAATTAAACCAAGGGAAAGAAAACAGGTGACTGAAACCACCAACTAGCCTATCAAGAACATAGTGACACAGTACAAAGTGGGGTGATGGGAAGATGAAAAAGAGATGGAAATCATTCTCCCCCCCAAAATAATTTAATACAGGATTCAGAGGGAAATGAAGAAAATGGATACCCAGTTCTGGATTCCAACAAAACAAAGACAAAAGACTCAAAGGAACCAAATAATGCCCACAAAAACACCCACAAAGAAGAAATCCTGCAAGTAATCACTGAGAATTTCATGGACTTGTTACTTGATGTGGTCAACCAAAATGTACAAGAGGCACTCAAGAAATTTCAAGACACCAAAAATAAAGAATATGAGAAGACACACAAACAAATAAATGAACTCATAGGAGCCCTAAATAAATACCAAAGTGAAACAGAGAACACTATAAATAGAGAGATAAATGAATTAAACACAAAAATTGACAATATTTAAGAGGAAGTGACCCATGATACGGAAAACCTCAGAAAAAAGAATCAAACAGAAAAACAAAACACAATGGAAGCCACTCCAGCAGACTAGAACAAGCAGAAGACAGAATTTCAGAACTTGAAGATAAAATGGAAATTAAAGGAAAAACTGAAGAGCTATTAGTCAAACAACTCAAGACCTGTGAAAGGAATATGCAAGAACTCACCAACTCCATCAAAAGACCAAACCTGAGAATCATGGGCATTGAAGAATGAGAAGAGGTGCAAGCAAAAGGAATTTGTAATATATTCAACAAAATAATAACAGAAAATCTAGAGAAAGTTATGCCCATTCAAGTACAGGAAGCCTCCAGGACACCAAACAGACTTGACCAAAATAGAACTACCCCACGACATATTATCATTAAAACAACAAGCAGAGAGAATAGAGAAAAAATATTGAAGGCTGTAAGAGAAAAAACAAGTAACATACAAAGGTAAACCCATCAAAATCACAGCAGATTGATCAATGGAAACCTTAAAAGCAAGAAGGGAATGGAGTGAAGTATTCTGGACACTGAATGAAAATAACTTCAACTCTAGGATTCTCTACTCAGCAAAATTGTCATACGAAATAAATGGAGCAATAAAAGTCTTCTGTGAAAAGAAGAAACTAAAACAGTATATGACCACCAAGCCACCACTACAAAAGATTCTTCAAGGAATTCTGCACACAGAAAATGAAAGCAAACAAAACCATGAAAGGGCAGGCAATACAAAACCACAGGAGAAGAAAAGACAAGGAATCAGAGAGTAGCATTGATTCAGCTGTACACAATCAAACCCTTAAATGACAAAAACCACTAAATGACAGGAATCACCACATACCTATCAATTCTAACAATGAATGTTAATGAACTAAACTCCCCCATCAAAAGACACCTTATAGCAAACTGGATTAAAAAGGAAGATCCAACAATCTGTTGCTTCCAGGAGACCCATCTCATTGACAAAAACAAGCACTGGCTTAGAGTGAAAGGCTGGAAGAAGACTTACCAAGCAAATGGCCCCCCAAAACAGGCAGAAGTACCAATACTTACCTCAGACAAAGTAGACTTCAAATTTACATTGATCAAACAAGATAAAGAAGGACACTCCATACTAATAAAAGGAGAAATAGACCAAAAAGAATGAACAATTATCAACCTATATGCACCCAATGTCAGTGCACCCAATTTCATCAAACATACCCTGAAGGACCTAAAAGCATATATAGACTCTAACACAGTGGTAATGGGAGACTTTAATACCCCAGATCACCAATAGGTCATCCAAACAAAAAATCAATAAAGATATTCTAGAACTAAATCACACCATAGATCAAAAGGACCTAGCTGATATCTACAGAATATTTCATCCAACTTCTGCACCATATACATTCTTCTCAGCAGCCCATGGAACCTTCTCCAAAATTGATCATATCTTAGGGCACAAAGCAACCCTCAACAAATATAAGAAAATAGAAATAATCCCATGGATTCTATCTGATCACAGTGCATTAAAACTAGAACTCAACAACAAAAACAACAATTAAAAACATGTAAACAATTGGAAGTTGAATAGCACATTGCTCAATGATCAGTGGGTCATTGAGGAAATAAAAGAGGAAATTTTTTTTAATTGTCTTATTACTCATATGTGCATACAAGGCTTGGGTCATTTCTCCCCCCACCCCCACCCCCTCCCTTACCACCCACTTCGCCCCCTCCCTAAAAGAGGAAATTAAAAGTTTCCAGGAAGTTAATGAAAATGAAAACACGGCCTACCAAAATCTATGGGAAACAGTAAAGGTAGTCCTAAGAGGAAACTTTACAGCCATGAGTGGATATATTAAAAGGACAGAAAGATTTCAAATAAATGACCTAATGCTACATCTCAAACTCCTAGAAAAACAAGAACAAGCAAATCGCAAAACAAGCAGAAGGAGAGAAGTAATAAAAATAAGGGCTGAAATTAATAAAATAGAAACAAACAAACAAAACATATAAAGAATCAATGAAACAAAAATCTGGTTCTTTGAAAAAATAAACAAGATTGACAGACCCCTGGCAAACCTGACTAAAATGAGGAGAGAAAAAACCCAAATCAGTAAAATCAGAAATGCAAACGGGGAGATAACAACCAACACCACGGAAATCCAGGGAATCATCAGAGACTACTTTGAGAACCTATATTCCAATAAATTTGAAAATCTTGAAGAAATGGACAAATTTCTAGATACTTATGACCATCCAAAATTGAACCAAAAGGATATTAATCACCTGAGTAGATCTATAACACAAAATGAAAGTGAAGCAGCAATAGTCTCTCAAAAAAGAAAAGTCCAGGAACTGATGGATTCTCTGCTGAATTCTACCAGACCTTTTAAAGAAGAACTAATACCAACCCTCCTTAAACTATTACATGAAATAGAGAGGGAAGGAACACTGCCTAACTCATTTTATGAAACCAGTATTACATTCATCCCCAAACCAGACAAAGACACCTCCAAAAAGGAGAACTATAGGCCAATCTCCTTAATGAACATTGGTGCAAAAATCCTGAACAATTAATGGCGAACTGAATCCAACAACATATCAGAAAGATCATTCACCACGACCAAGTAGGCTTCATCCCAGGAATGCAGGGGTGGTTCAACATATGTAAATCTATAAATGTAATATAGCACATTAAAAGAAGCCAAGACAAAAACCACTTGATCATCTCAATAGAAACAGAAAAGCCTTTGATAAGATTCAACACCACTTCATGATAAAAGCTCTAAGAAAACTAGGAATAGAAGGAAAGTACCTCAACATTGTAAAGGCTATATATGACAAACCTATAGCCAACATCATACTTAATGGAGAAAAACTGAAACCATTCCCCTTAAAATCGGGAATGAGACAAGGGTGCCCACTATCCCCACTCTTATTCAATGTAGTACTGGAATTCCTAGCCAGAGAAATTAAGCAAGAAGAAGAAATAAAAGGAATCCAAATAGGTAAAGAAACTGTCAAAATACCCCTATTTGCAGATGACATGATGCTATATCTTAAAGATCCAAAAAACTCCTAGGCACCATAAACAGCTACAACAAGGTGGCAGTATACAAAATCAACTTACAAAAATCATTACCTTTTCTATACACCAACAACAAACAAATTGAGAAAGAATATATGGAAAAAATTCCATTTACAATAACCTCCAAAAAAATCAAATACCTAGGAGTAAACTTAACAAAAGATGTGAATGACCTTTATAAGGAGAACTACAAACCCCTGATGAAAGAAACAGAGGAAGACTACAGAAGATGGAAAGATCTCCCATGCTCATGGATTGGTAGAATCAACATAGTAAAAATAGCTATACTACCAATAGCAATCTAAATGTTTAATGCAATTCCCATCAAAATCCCAATGAAATTCATCACAGAGATTGAAAAATCTGCCCTAAAGTTCATTTGGAAACACAAGAAACCGCAAATAGCCAAGGCAGTACTCAGCAAAAAGAGCAATGCTGGAGGTATCACAATACCCAACTTCAAACCATATTACAAAGCAATAGCAATAAAAACAGCATGGTACTGGCACACAAACAGACATGAAGACAAGTGGAACAGAATAGAGGCCCCAGATATGAATCCACACAGCTATTCTCATCTTATTTTTGACAAATGTGCAAAAAACATACAATGGAGAAAAGACAGCCTTGTCAACAAATGTTGCTAGGGAAAGTGGTTATCCATCTGCAAGAAACTGAAATTAGATCCATGTTTATCACCCTGTACTAGTATCAACTCAAAATGTATCAAGGACCTTAATATCAGACCCGAAACTCTGAAGTTAGTGCAGGGAATACTCTGGAATCAATAAGTATAGGCAAGGACTTCCTCAATAGAACACCAGCAGTTCAGCAACTAAGAGAAAGGATGGACAAATGGGACTACATAAAATTTAAAAGCTTCTGCACAACAAAAGAAATGGTCTCTAAACTGAAGAGACCACCTACAGATTGGGAGAAAATATTTGCAGCTATACATCAGACAAAGGACTGATAACCAGAATATACAGGGAACTCAAAAATCTTAACTCCCCCAAAATCAATGGACCAATAAAGAAATGGGCAACTGAACTAAACAGAACTTTCTCAAAAGAAGAAATTCAAATGGCCAAAAAACACATGAAAAAATGCTTACCATCTCTAGCCATAAAGGAAATGCAAATCAAAACCACACTAAGATTCCACCTCACTCCTGTTAGAATAGCCATCATCAAAAACACCATCACCAACAGGTGTTGAAAAGGATGTAGGGAAAAAGGAATCCTTATACACTGCTGGTGGGAATGCAAGCTAGTACAACCACTCTGGAAAACAATATGGAGGCTTCATAAAAAGCTAAACATAGACCTGCCATATGATCCAGCAATCTTACTCCTAGGGATATACCCAAAAGAATGCAACACAAGTTATTCCAGAGGCACCTGCACACCCATGTTTATTGCAGCACTATTCATAATAGCCAAGTTATAGAAACAGCTAAGATGCCCCACTACTGATGAATGGATCAAGAAAATGTGGTATTTATACACAATGGAATTTTACTCAGCCATGAAGAAGAATGAAATCTTATCATTCACAAGTGAATGGATGGAACTGGAAAACATCATCTTAAGTGAGGTTACCTAGGCTCAGAAGACCAAAAATCATATGTTCTCCCTCATATGTGGACTTTAGATCTAGGAAAAATTCAGTAATGCTGTTGGACTTGGGTCACACGCTAAGGGGAGAGCACATATGGGAGGAATGGGGATAGGTAGGAAACCCAAAACTTGAAAGTGTTTGATGTCCCCACTGCGGAAGAGCTAATACAGTAACCTTCAAATGACAAAGGTCAATATGGGAAGGTGACTGGAAAGTAGTGAAGAGGTCAGCTACAGATGAATCAATTCTGGCTGTAATACACTTGTGCATGGAAGCAATGCTAAGAATCTCTCTGTATAGCTATCCTTAACTAGCAAAAACACTATGTCTTTCTTATTATTGTTTATGTCTTCTCTTCAACAACATTGGAGAAGAGGGCAGAACAGGTTCTGCCTGGAAATGAGGGAGAGTGGGGGGAAAGGGAAGGGATATGGGGATGGGGGGAGAAATGGCCCAAACAATGCATGTGCAGATGAATAAATGAATAAAAAAAGAGAAGGAAAAAAAGAAAATATGCATTTAATACAAAAGAAGGTAGTGATGGAAGAACAGAGGAAGAAAAAAGACAAGACATAAAGAAAATAGCAAAATGACATGAAATGTGAAACTATAGCAAAATAGCACTAAATGTGAATGTCCAACTACAAGACATGTCTTCCTGGACCAAGTGTGATGGACTACCCCTGTGATATCTTAACATGCTCTCATACTTGTTTCCCATGAGTGTTCTGTGGAAAGATGGATAAATTCTAACTTTGAGTGGTCTATGTAGTCCTCAGACTCCATCTCTAGACCAATCTAGAGGAAAAACTTCAGGATAAGGTATGGGGAGTAAGAAAATGTCCGTCTCAGTGTCCTAATTTCTAAAATGTTAGATCTATAGAGCATGGAGAATGTTGAGGACTGTAGGGCACAACCACAATTTTGTAGATATTTTTGTCTAGCCAAACTTCTCTTCTTTGTATTTTTTTAAAGAATGAGCAAGACCTCTCTGGGAGCCTTTAGAGAAGCATAAGATTGCACAGAGTTAGGAAAGTGAGCTAGTAGACCTGACTCCTCCTACATCATTTAAACAGCCATATCCATAAGTGTATTAGGCCTAACCCAGAGGCAGAAGATGTGCCCAGATGAGATAAATGCATGATGGAAGCTTCTCAAGAAGCCATGTATGAACCAGAGTTATAGGGGAACATTCTTTTAGTCTTTTTAATGAAACTGCTGCCTCCCACAAGCCAAACTTGGGTGGTGTTCCATGCCTGTTGCCATAAGCCTAGTGTGGTATCTTGCTATCATATAGAGTTTCTTTTGGGTTTCCTGGGTGGTCTGTGGCTATGGTGGCACTCTGTGGTTTGCAAAAGTGAGGGTGTAACCTATAATTAGAAGGCCAGGATATGCTCTGGGACAAGAAATTCTTAGATACTAGCTTTGTGATGGGGATGTGGGTGGATGTGCAGACTGAGATGCATCCCTCCTGTGGTCCTGCTCTTTGACTCAGTCTGTCCTCTGGTTTGTGGGTGGTGAGTGGTAGTCTAATATGGACAGGGAGGAGTCTGAGGCCCATCAAACCTATAAACGCAAGAGATGAAATTGAGGTTCCTTCTTGACAAGGCAGCAGTAGCTGGGGTAGGTGAAAATCTGGAGTAAGGGCTAAATCATGCCACCAATGGGAGGGCATCCACACCACCATATAGCCCTGTGGGCCTGGAAGAGGGATCAGGTTGAACCCATATCACAAGTTATGTATCTCTTGTTAGAAAGGGCTCCAGTGGTCTCAGTGAGACTTTACTAGCTCCCATGACCTCCTGAATTCATAAACTTCTGTGCCTATCCTTATCCCATAAGGTGCAAGCCTGATGTATAGCCAGAAGAGGTCTTGGGAGGCATAGCTGGTGCCTGTAGTGAACCTCAGTGGCCAGCTAGTGCTGTGTAAAATAGCTGAGATGTCTGCAAGCCTCCCCAGACAGGATGGTCTGTGGTCTTTTAGTAGACCAGCACTTTTCTCCTCCTATAATCTTTGGGTGATATTATGGAAGGCTGTGGACCTTATTCCATGACATAGGCCTCTGTCTAGTGCCACAGTATCTCAACAAGTTAGAACTCACAACCAGATGGTGAGCTGCAACTGAAATTTCCAGTGACGTGGGATGAGGGGGATGTTTTGACAATGTGATTGGTGTTGTCCTCCTTGAGGTAAGACTTCTAGGCATTTGAAGCAGTCTTGCAGGTGAGTAGGATTTTTTTTGTTTTGTTTTGTTTTGTGGTACTGGGTTATTGAACCCAGCCTCATGTGTGTTAGGCAAGTGTTCTACCACTTGAGTCACACCCCCAGACCTTTTGTTGTTGTTGTTTGCTTCTATTTCTTTGTTTTGGAGAGATATGGTCTCATTAACTTTGCCCAGGATGGCCTCCAACTCAAGATTCTCCTACCTCTGTCTCTGAAGTAGCTGGGATTGTAGGCATGGCCACCATACCTGGATGGGTGAGTGGTTCTTGTTCACATCCTATGGAACTTGATTTTACACTGCTTCCTAGAAAAACAAGTGCAAAGTGAAAGTGCCCTGCACCAGCCAGAGTTCGGAACTTCTGTGAGAGGGTGGCTCTCCTGCTACTATTAGCAAGCCCATCTCAGTGGTGTAGACCACAGAAACAGCTTGGAAAAACAGAAGCTTGTAGCCTCTACAGTCTCACCAAGTACAAAGGCACAGAATGTTCCCTGGATAGCTTGAGGAGCTGATTGACAGGACCAAGCTCAAGAGAAAGGATTTGGGGGCTTTCAGGTGTATAATTGGGTTAGTTCAAAGGTATGCTGCCGAGATGACTATGAGCTTTCTCAGACTGGAAGCCTTTGTGGGGTGAGACTGGGCAAATAAAAGGGGATGTGATCCAGCTTCATTATTTCCCCTTGGTCCAAGAGGTCCAACAGGTTGCATGGACCAAAGGGCAGCATTGACTACTCGGTGTTTGATCCTTTAGTGAAGGCTGGGATGGGCTCATTTTGGGAAGCCAACAGTGGCTAGGTAGATGTTATAGTTTAAGTCACAAGGGCCAGAATACCCACAGTGGGTGAGTACATAAGTAGTAGGTAGACCTTGAATACAATTGATCAGAATCCTGGTGCTGCCACTCACTCACCGACAATCTCTCTGAGCTTCATTTTCTCTCCTCTTTTAAATAGAAACTCTGATAATCCTTACTTCTCGGAGCTGATATGAGAATGACATGAAATGAGGTAATGCTTAGCACTGTGCCTGGCACATAATGGGTGCTCCATAATGAAAGATACTGTTGCACCTGCTATAAACCCATGGTGTCCAAAGGTGGCAAGAAGAAACAAGTAAATGCCAAGGGTTAAAAACCTGGAGGGTGGTCAAGTCCAAAGTGTAAGGATAAGACTGGAAATGTCAGGATAGAAAACTGGGTAGAGCTGAAAGGGAGAAAGTGCAAAGATCACCAATATTGGCTGCTGGCCACGTGCTCCATGAGTCATTCAGTTTGGTGTGAAGGGACACGGTCCTCAAGAAAGTTGGAAGGCCATTCTCCACTTGCCACCCTCCCATATTCCCAAACCTCTCGTAAGTTTAGCTTTGTGAATAACTCTCTAAGATGGCTTCAGTCAATTCCAAGAATCTTGAGTTAATTAAAACAAGAAGTCGCTGCTTATAGTTACTGTGCTGAGGCCCAGTAACTCTTCCAAAGTTAGGTTTCCTCATTCTTTTCCATTATCCAAAGATTTGAGGTCAGTGGATAATGGGGAAGGCAAGAGAAGATGAAATCCTAAGGTGCTATCTCTATTCTTGTTGAGTTTCTCAGCCTCTCATCCCTGAGGGGGAGAAATTTTGTCTACATCAGTCAAGATAGGTTAAGGTATGCTGCAATAACAAACAATCTCCAAATCTAGTGTTTAAAACAGTAAAGATTTATTTATGCTCCAGGTCCACTTCAGGTCAGTTGAAGCTTTGCTCCTTATAGTTCTCAGAGATCCAAGCTGACATAGCCTCCATCTTAACCTATTTCCATGATTGTTGCACAGGACAAACTGACACAAAGTTACAACTCTGCTTTTATCATTGGCCAAATCAAGTCATATGACTAGCACAAAGGGAGTAGGGAAAAGCAATTCTAGCATGTCTGAAAGACAAAAGCCAGTTATAGCTGATAAATACCATTTATGATTACTGCGCTAACCTTTTGACAGATGGACCCTGGCACACCAATGTGTGGCTAGTTAAAATTTCAGCACAGACACAATTCTTTGAAGTCTTGTTTTCTTATAGGTTGTTCTGTTGTCCTGGAAGGCTGTGTCCTCAGTTAGTATACTAGGAGTTTAGGGGCATATAAATTGGCTCATGTGCTTGCCAAGATCACTAGAGTACATGTAACAATATTAAGGGATTGTAAACAGGTTGGTTTGAGAATCTATGGGAAACATCAGGGTGAAAGTGAGGGTGAAGACTATCAACCACATAGAATGGATATTCCACATACAGCCACATTAACTTACATAAGAACAGTCATATGGAAAGCCAGGGGCAAACGCCTGTCATCCAAGCACTTAGGAGGCTGTGACAGGAGGATCATGAGTTTGAGGCCAGTCTGGGCTATATAGTTAAACAGTGTCTCAAAAAGAACAACAACAAAAAAAAGATAGCCACACAGGAGATTGAATCTCTTTGACTTGTGATGTAGTTATATAATGTCTTAACTTTTACAGTTTGGGAGCAAGGCTGAAGGATTTGTTGAAGAGAAGACAGAACACTGGTTATTTTATGTGCTTGTTCAGGAAACCTTACACTTACAACCCATTACACTGCATTCTTGGAACAAATGAAATGGAGTGCACTGATTGCTACCAAAAAAAGTGGTCTATCGCTAAGAGCCAAGGAACCAGTTGGCCTGTATGCCTTGGATTTCCATAGCCCTGCCAATGACTTCAGTAGTATGACAAAATGCACTTGGTAAATTTTTAGAAGGGGTTAACTGGGTTCCTATACAATGAGCTGTGTCGGGTATTGGAAGCAGGAAATCTCAAATGGGTATCCAGTAGATGTCGCTAGAATGTAAACTGGAAGCCATAACTGTTTTCCAGCATGACTAGGACTACTGGGCCTCCAACCAAAGAGAGTAGGTGTATGTGGGTGAACCTGCCATCTCTACCCACAGCCAAGGGGGGCATCACTGAATCTGTGCCACGGGGCAGTTGGATGCCCTGGCCTGCTCTTTCCCCATCCTACTTTTGTTCCTGCCTCATTTTCACATTCAGGACTTGTTTGCCAATCCAGGCCGTGCTATATTCCGCAATGTCATACAGTTTTGTTCACAGGGATCTAGTCCAGCAGACTGTGCAGATGCTCTGTCCCAGCCTCTTTAAATTACCAATGCAATCTTCTATGGGCACTGCAGAGGAGAGTTAAGAGCTCAGGATCTGAGGTAAGGCTGAATGTACTTGAATTTGAGCTCAGCCACTTACAACCTGGTAATCTCAGACAAATTACTTAACTTTTCAGAGTTTCAGTTTCCTTAGCAATAAAATAAGAATAAGAATAAGAGCCTTTCAGGATGGCTAAGATGATCAAGTGAGATTATATATATATAGCACTTAGCATAATGTCTGGTACACAGTAAGTGCTCAATAAGTAGTAGCCATTACATCATCATCATCACCGTGTTCACATCATTATCATTCAGAGCCCCGCTAAGAGCCTGTTACAAGTCTAATTCTCCCCCAGAGACCCTGATTTATGCTGACTTTTGATAAATTACTGACTTTTGTGGTCACTCATTTCCTGTCTTCCTGCTGTAAAGCAGTGACTTTCACTTTGATCTACTGTTGTCAGCACTTAATATGGGCCTCTCAAGCAGCTGGACAGCCAGCCCTGCCAGTAGCTGAAATGCTGGCCAGCTATGTGGCTTCTGGGGAGATAGTCCTGGAACATAAGTTCAGGTAGCATTGTCCTTATGGGTCATGTCTCTCATTTTCAGGGTCTGGGTCTATAGGAAATGGGGATAGTCTTTGCCAGGATCAGAGAGCACATGCTCTGAGCTACTGTTGACAGAAATCTCTTAGAGAAAGGGGGGAGTGCTTTATTCACCCTTGCAAATGGTCAGCTAGGACACCCAAGGCCTGGACATCCCAAATGCCAAGACCGATTCCACTGCTCTTCATCCCCTTTCCACTGTCAAACTCAGAGCGGCCTGGATATTCAGGAAGCAGAAGGCATCCACAGACAGGCGTCGTCATCTGTAACCCCCAGAGAGGCAGACTGAGCATCTGCCAGTGTATCGCCCTGCCTCTCAGGATTCCTAGCATCAGCCACCCCCATCTCCATCCGGCCTCACAGCACATGCTTGAAGCAGTCTCTGACACTCCTGAATGATTTTCAACCCCACACCTTAGCACCTTTCGTGTGCAGCACACACCACTTCCCAACCTGTTGTTGATGTTCCTGGCATCACCTTGTGGTGTATTTTGCATCCTCTCCCCTCCCCGTGTCATTTTGTCAATTTTTATGTTGAACCCTGCTTTTCCAGCTTGTACTTTTCCTTTCCCTCTTTGACTACAGCTAGGGAGCTTGGTGGGTATGGTGCTGTTTGTTGGTCTGGTGAGGAGTGATCCTAGCTCTCCTCTGGTTTAGGCCTTCATCTCAGCGGGGGTACAGCAGACACACTAGTAGGGAGGACCCCAAACGGCCAGCTCAACTATGGTGTCTTGGCCATCCTAGAGGTGCTAGGAGTGTTCTAGTATGTCAGCATCATGCATGCACTTGGAAACTGTGAGGCAGAGACACATTTGAGCAGCATATTTATCTACACCTCAGCCTACCTCAGCCCAGACGGCTTGGCTGACCTACAGAGCAACCATCCTTGGCCACCCCAAGGTAGAGTTCCCCAGGACCATCCTCTTTCCTCAAAGCATTTGAATAATTCCAGCAATGTGACTGTGCTATTGGAGCATGCGCTCTCTTAGAGCCTTGTAATTACAAGGCTTCTTGGCTTCCTGGGCTATTTCCCTCCTATCTACAGTACCCTGGCTCATTTCCATCCGCAGTGCTGCCTCTGGGCCAAACCACCACCATCTGTCTCTTGAACCTCTGCAACAGCCTGACTATTTTTACTTCTACCCTTCAGCACCTATAATCTGTTCTTCATAAGTTGCCAGGGTAATCTTTTATTTATTTGTTTACTTTATTTTTTTAAGATAGGGTCTTGCTATGTAGCCCAGGCTGGCCTTGAACTCATGATACTGCTGCTTCAGCCTTCTGAGAGCTGGGATTACAGGCTTGTACCACCATGAGTGATCTTTTTAATACAAATCATAGCACACCACTCCCGTGTATAAATCCCTCCAACATATTGTAATGTTTAAAAATACAGACCTCATCTTTTTGGAGCTGCATAATAAAGTATTGATGGATTAAAGGGTATGTTGATTTATGCTCAATAATTCAGCGTGTCTGGGAAGAGTGAGGGTAGAGATGAAGCAAGATCGATCGTATGTTACTTATTGAAACTGGGTGATATATAAGTACATAAACATTCATCATATGATTCTTTCTAATTTGTTGTAGGCTAGAAAACTACCATGATTAAAAGAAAGACAAAACAACAAAACACAGCTACAACAAAATGAGTTAACGGCTATCTAACCACTTTCTGTCAGTCACGCTGACCTTGAGTTACCTTAATCACACCAAAATCTACTTCCAGGTCTGCTTCCTAGCCCACATTGGTCTCGAACTTGTGATCCTCCTGTCTCTCAGCCTTCTGAATTCTGGGATTACAGGAATGTATCACTATGCTCTGTCTCCTTTGTTTTGTTATAAACTTTTCACTATTTGAAAACTTAATGTTTCTTTTCTAATTGTTTTCTTGTTTATTATCTGCCTTCCTTGCTCGAATATAAACTCCAAGAGGGTAGAAACAAATGCAAAGTATGTAATAGGTATTTGGTGAATAGTGGCTAAATGAAGGAATGAATGGTCTCCAGGTTGGAGACTGATGGATTATTTTGTGTGCATGGCAAGACTATTGTGCCTCTGGCTGCTCTGACCAATGTACAGGAGGTAGATGCCCCCAGTACTGGGCAAAGGACAGGCTTGTCCTGCATAACTCACCAACTCTGCTTACTTTCTGTTCAGATCAATGACAGTGAGGTGTAGGAAATGAAAGGCTCATTGAACACTGCCTGGCTCACAGTCAGCTCTCAAGAAAGATTAGTTGTTCTTATCTGAATTAGAAAAGGTCTACATTTTGAGTTTGCTTATTGATATCCTGCCTCATTCCAGAAAGTCTGAGACAGTAGACTTTGAAGTCAATCAAAACTGGGTTATAATCTTGGGAAAGTGACCTAAAGACCAAGTCAAATAGGGCCACACTTAAGTGTATAACCTTGAACTAAATACTTTACTTCTCTGAGCCTCCCAGTCTCTGCCTTTCAAATGTTTAAATTTCAAATCAGCAGAGAAAATATGAGAACAGAAAATTGTTTCTTCATCCCAGGAGAAATAAAGACAAATCAAGGTAGAGATTAAGTCAAATATAGCATAAATACAAATGTATGTGAGGAGTTCAAATTTACTTACCACATTACAGAGGTACTAGTTTGAGTATAGAAGAAAAATAATAGAAAAACAAAATGACCCAGGAAAATTGGCAATGCGAAGGGACAGAAGATGAAACACCAGACAACACTAGCCAAAAGCTGGGCATTATTATTAGCAGATGAAATAGAACTAGGGGACAAAGAAGGAAAATTCATATTGATCAAAGGAACAATTCACCAGAAAGATATAATAGAAGGAGAAAATCCTATGTGCCTAAAGAAGCAAAATTTCAAAATACATAGAAAAATAATTACAAAAAAAATTTACAATTTCACAATCTAAGTAGGAGAGTTTCACATACTTTTCAGAAATCGAAAGATACTGGGTAAAAAATCATTAAAAGTAGGGAGGTATTGGCTAACAAAATTAACAAGCTTAATGATGTAAACTGTGAACAGTACTTCTGTGTATAGATATACTACTTTGCACCCAATAGTGAAAAATACCCACTCTTTTCAGATGCCTATGCAATTTTTATATAAATTGATTATCCTGATAAAATTTTTGTGTTATACAGATCATATTTACTGAGCACAATACAATAAACTTTAAAAATCAAAATCAAATGATAGAGCCAGGGTGGTGATACATGCCTGTAATCCCAGGTACTTGGGAGGTAGAGCTAGCAGGATCATGGTTGGAAGCCAATCCAGGCAAAAGTTAGAAATACCCTATCTCAAAAACAAGCCAGGGGTGTTGAACACAGTAGCTGAGGTCTGTAATCCCATCTACTGGGAAGGCAGAGATCAGGAGGATCACAGTTCAAGGCCAGTCCTAACAAAAAGTTAATGAGACCCCCATCTCAACCAACAAAGCAGGTGTGATGGTACACCTGTGATCCCAGCTATGCAGAGGCATAGGTGGGAGAATCACAGTTTGAGGCCAGTCCCAGACAAAAACATGAGACTCTATCTGAAAAATAACTAAAGCTGAATAGGGCTGGGAAAGTTGTTCAAATGGTAGACTACCTGCCTAGCAAGCATGAGGCTCTGAGTTCAATCCCCAGAACACCAAAAAATAATAAATTAATTAATTAAAAAGATAAACATCCGTTTTAATACGTTTGGACTTTTATAACAAAATACCATAGATTAGGTAGCTTATTGAAAACAGAAATTTATACTTAGTTCTGGGGTCTGAGAAGTTCAAGATCAAGGAGCTGGTAGATTTGATGTCTGGTGAGGACCGTGTCCTGGCTCATAGATGGTGCCTTCTCCTTGTGTTCTCATACAGTGGAAGGGGCTAACTAGCTACCTGGGGCCCTTTTTACAAGAGAATTAATTTTAGTCATGAAGGCTCTGCCTTCATGATTTAATTTTCTCCCAAAGGCCCTACCTCCAAATGCCATGACATTAGTGATTAAGTTTCAACACAAGAGTTTGGAAAGGACACAAACATTCAGACCATAGTAATATCCATAATTTAGATATTTAAAGCATATTCCAAATTAATGGTTTAAGGAGAATAAAAATGAAAACTATGAATTATTTGGACATCAATATCAGTGAAAACACTGCTTATCAAAACCTATAGGAATTAACCAAGTTGTACTCAGAAATAAAGTTATAGCCCTAAAGACATTTATTACAAAACAAGGAGGTTTAAAAATAGATGGGCTAATGTAGAAGATTGAAATTTGGCCCCTTTTTCTCACCCCGTACAAAAATCAATTAAAACCAGGCGCAGTAGCACACATTTTTAATCTCAGTACTTGAAAGGCTGAGGCGGGAGGATTGAGAATTTGAGGCCAGCCTGGGCTACATAGTGAGACCATATCTCATTAAAAAAAATTCAACTCCAAATGAATAAATGGCCTGAGTATAAAACCTGAAACTCTGAAACTCCTAGAAGAAAACATAAGGGAAACACCTCAAGACGTTGGTTAGGCAATGATTTTTCCGGCTAGGGCCCACAATGCGTAAGAAACAAAAGCAAAAATTGCCAAGTGGGGTTATAATGAGCTAAAAAGCTTCTGCACAGCAAAGCAAATAGTCATCAGAGTGAAGAGACAACCTACACAATGGAAGAAAATATTTGCCAGGTGTTCATCTGACAGAGGACTAATATCCAGAATATATAAGGAACTTGGAAAACTTAACCAAGCTGGACACAGACGGTGCACGCCTGTAATCCTAGCTAGTCAGGAGGCAGAGATCAGGAGGATCGCAGTTTGAAGCCAACCAGGGCAAATAGTTCACAGAACCCTATGGGATGGGTGGGTGGGGAACCAACACAAAGCAGGACTGGTGGAGTAGCTCAAGTGATAGAGCTCCTGCCTTGCAAGCGTGAGGCCCTGAGTTCAAACCCCAGTACCCCAAAACAAAATAACCAAAACACAAGTAATGCAATTAAAATGGGCAAATTTCTCTAAAGAAATACAATGGCCAACAAATATATGAAAGAATGCACAATATCATTAGCCATCAGGGATACCATCTCATCCCTACTAGAATGGCTATTATTAAAAAATAATAAATGTAGAGGAGGAGGAGAAAAGGGAACTCTTACCCACTGCAAATGGGAATAGATGTTAGTGCAGCCATTGAAGACCAGTATGGAGCTTTCCCAAGTGGTAAAAATAGGTCTACCATATGATGCAGCTATCACTTCTGAGTACATATCCAGAGTGAATGAAATCAGCATGCCAGAGAGACACTTGCACACCCATGTTGATTGTGGCAGAATTCACAATAGCCAAGATATGGAATCAGCCTAGGTGCCCATCAATGGATGAATGGATAAAGAAAATGTAACATCACACACACACACACACACACACACACACACACAATATTCACCCATAAAGAATAATGAAACCCTGTCATTTGCAACAAAATGGATGGGGCTGGAGGACATTAACTGAAATAAGCCAGACACTGAAACACAAGTGCTACACATTCTCTCAAGTGTGGAAGCTAAAACAAAGTCACTAGAGATTGGGAAGCGTATGGGGTAGGAGGGTGGAAAATGGGAGGTCAGATTTGATCAGTGCACACTGTATGCATGTATGGGAATATCACACTGACTATGTATTAATAAAGAATTTTAAAAGATGGGATAAGCATACAACTCAAGTAATTAGAAAAGCTTCAGTTTTTAGTCTGAAGTGAAATATTATGGGTAAACCCTTACCCTTTCAAGTTTGGGTAGGTATCAACTCTCTAATGTATGCCTTTTTCTTTTGGGGCAGTACTGGGGTTTGAACTCAGGGCTCATGCTTGCTAGGCAGGTGCTCTACCACTTGAGTTACCCCCCCCCATGTATGTCTTTAACAGTAATAAGGTGAATTCTACTGGGTGACCACCTTAACAGTATTCATTATTAATTTGGTAAGTAACAAAGTTGAAGGAGCTCTTTCCTAGGAAGCATACCTGATGGTCACTAACACTACATTTAGCCAAGGAACAGAAGCCATGTGTGTAGAAAGGCACTCATCACTGAATGGGAAGTATAAGACTCCCTGGCCTACACTACTTCTGCAGCATGTGCCCAAAAAGATGAAAATTGAGTTCTGGCAATTTAAGCTGGCGAGGAAGAGACACAATCTAAGCCCTGTGGAGAAGGGACACATTTCAATTGTATAAGTTATTGCTGCAAGCTATTAGGAATGTGTTATTGGTGGGAAATTTGAGGGCTATCTCCAAAAGGATAAATGTTAGGCTCCAGGAATGGCACAAGTGTTTGTGACAAATGGAACATTGCATAAGATGCTGCAGTGCCCTTGAATGGGCTGTATAAGGTAGTGGAAGGACCTCAGAATTATTAGAACCCTATAGTATTGTGGGGAATACATGACACTGGATACCTGGGGGAGAGAGCTGATGTAGAGTTAAGTTTCTCTGGCCCAAAATAACCAAGGAAGTTTGGGTAATATGTGACAGCTGCATCCCAAGCATTCGGTAATATCACTGCCCATGCAAATAGCCTATTTGGAAATAAATAAGCCCACAGAAACCCTAGAATTAATTTATTTTCCCCTCTAGAATAAGACAGTCAACACTTGGGCAGCATACTAGTGTTATACCACTTGTCATGCCTAGTGAGCCTTACTTGGAATCAGAGAGCAACCATGATGGCATTGGTGTACTGGGGCACATTTTTTGCTTGGGTGCATTGGGCCCAAGAGAGAGACTAACCATGAAATACAGAGAACTCAAATCATTAAAACCAGGAATGAAAGAAGAGGCATCACTACTGAACATATAGACGCACAAATGATTATAAGCAAATACTAAAGGCAACTGTATGTTAACAAAGAAGATAACTTAGATGGAATGTACAAATTCCTAGAAAGATACTACTATGGTATGATTGTGTCCCCAAAATTCATGTGTTGGAAACCTAATCCCCAAAGTAACCATATTAGGAAGTGGGACCTCTGGGGACATGCATAGATTATGGGGGAAGAGATGCTATCAAAAGGCTTGCTGAGCTGGTGCCAGTGGCTCACACCTGCAATCCTAGCTACTCAGGAGGCAGAGATCTAGACCTTTTGATAAAGAGATTACTATGGGTAGAAGGAAGTCAGGAGCTACTGGTTATGACAATAAGAGAATGATCCTAAAGGCATTTCAGAGCTCTTTGGGGTCTAGAGTATGAGGGCCTTGAGGGCAGAATAGTCTAAGGAAGGTATCAGGGCCTCTTGGGAGCCGTTAGGCTTACTGCCCAGATCTCTGCTTTCTGCATTCCAGCACAGCACTCCTCTCCCACCCCAGCTATGGTTCATTCTGGCCCAGGTGTGATTCAGGCCACTGCTCCCGTGGGTGCAAACAGCAAGCCTTAGCGGCATCAACATGTTGCTGACTCTCCAAGTGCAGAGCACAGGTCTGTGGATGCATAGCTGTCTAGGCCTAGGTTTCAAAGGGTGCCTCAGACAACTGTGCCGGCCAGCAAGAGAGATCAGTTGCAGGGGCGGAGCCACTGCAGACAGCCCTTCATAGGCAATGCTTAGTGGAGCTGTGAGGGCAGGGCCACCTCTGGGACCCCAGAATTGTAGAGCTCTCAGCATGCACAGTGCCAGCCTGGAAGAGGCAGGCACATGACTTCAATGCATGAGAATTGAAGCATGGGCTGGGCCAGCATAGCCATGGGAGTTCCCCTGCCTTCACTGTGTCCGGATGGACCATGGAACCAAAGAAGATTACTCTCCAGCTTTTTACCCTGTTGTGTTCTGGACTTACTTGGGACCTATTGCATTTTTCCTTTTTCCTATTTCCACCTTTGAAATAGAAATGTTTGTCCTGTACCTATCCCACCATTGTATTTTGGAAGTAGATAACTTGTTTGATTTCACAGGCTCATAGCTAGAGAGAATTTACTTTTGGGTAAATCATGCCTTGATTTAGATGAGACTGGGTTTTAGACCTTTTGAGTTGGTGCTGAAATGTCAAGACTCTGGGGGCTAATAGGGTATAATGAATATATTTTCGTGTGTGAGAAGAATACAATTGTAAGGGAGCCAGGGGAAGAATGCAATGATCTGAATCTGCTCCCCAACATTTGTGTTAACTTGGAAACTTAACTCCCAATGCAACAGTGCTGGAAGGTGGAGCCTTGTGGGGGTGTTTATGTCCTGAGTGCTCAGCCTTGTGAATGGAGTAATGCCTGTATAAAATGGGCTTAAGGAGTGGCTTTGTTCTCTTTTGTTCCCCTTCTCAGGAAACAGTGTTAGTCCCCTTTGTCCTTCCACCTTTTGCCATGTGAGGAAGTCCCTCACCAGATGCTGGTGCCTTGATTTGGACTTTTCTTTATAAAGTACCCAATCTCCAATTTTGTAGCAGCACAAAATGAACTAAGACAAATACACTCTACCGAAATGGAACTGAGAAGTTAATAATCTCAACAGACCTGTCATAAGAGAACCAAATAGTAATTTTTTAAAAACTACCCATAAAGAAAAACCTAGATCCATGTGGCTTAATTGGTGAATTCTACCAAATGTCTAAAGAAGAAATAACCAATCTTTTGCAAACTCTCCCCAAAAAATTGAAGAGTAGGAATATGTGTCTTCTCTGAGGGCAGTATTATTCTGGCAACAGAACCAGTTGAAAGAAAACTACAGACCAATATCTCTTATGAATATGGTTACAAAATCCCGAGTAAAATACTAGCAAGCCTAATCATTTGGTAAACATTTAAAAAGGTTATCCACAATGACCAAGTGGGATGTATGCCAGGAGTTCAAGGTTGGTTCAACATATGAAAACCAATCAATATAATAGATAATATTCATAGTATTAAGGAAAAGTCCATGTGATTATCTCAATAGAGGTTATAGTGACTGGCAAAAATCCAACATCCTTTCATGGCAAAACAAACAAGAATAGAAGGGAGCTTCCTCAACCTGATAAAGGGCATCTATGAAAAACCCACAACTCACGCCTGTAATCCTAGCTACTCAGAAGGCAGAGATCAGGAGGATCGTGGTTCAAGGCCAGCCCAGGAAAATAGTTTGAGAGACCCTATCTCGAAAAATCCTTTACAAATAAGGGCTGGTGCAGTGGCTCAAGGTGTGGGCCCTGAGTTCAAGCCCCAGTACCACACACACACAAAAATGCTTAGGTATAAATTTTTAAAAAGAAGTATAAGACTTGTATACTAAACCTCACAATACATTGCTGAAGTTCATTAAAGATGGCATTAATAAATGGAAAGCCATCCCATGTTCCAGGATTAGAAATCTTAATAGTAAGATGTCAACTCAATCTAAGATTCCACTCAATTTCTAGCAATGCTGAAATAAAACAAGCTGACCCATAAAATCATGTGGAAATAGAAAAGATCCAGAATATTCAAAAATAATCTTGAATGAAAGAAAAAACTTGGAGGACTCACACATCCTGATTTCAAAACTGACCACAAAGCCATAATAATTGTGACAGTAAGGTACCGGCATTAGGATAGGCATTGAGATCAATGGGACAGACTGAGTGCAGAGATAAACCCTTGCATTTGTTGCCAATTGATGTTTATATAGTACCAGAACTGTTCAAATGAAGAAAGAATAGTGTTCTCATCAAAGTACATTAGAACAACTGGATATCCACATGCAAAAAATGAAGTTTGACCCTTACCTTCCAAAATACTCACAAATTAACTATAAAATGGATCACAGACCTAAGTGTAAGGGTGAAAACTACAAAACTCCACAATCTTGAATTAGGCAAAGGCTTCTCTGATATGAAACCAAAAGCACAAGGATCAAAAGAAAACATATGCAAGTTGAACTTCATCAAAATTTTAAAATTGTGTCACTTCAAGGTGCACCATCGAGAAAGTGAAATGAACTGGTGGAGCTGCTCAAGTGGTAGAGTGCCTGCCTAGCAACTGTGAGGCCCTGAGTTCAAACCATAGTACCACAAAAAAAAAGGAAAGTGAAAAGAGGGTAGGCACAGTGGCTCATGCTTGTAATCCTAGCTACTTGGGAGGTAGAGATCAGGTAGACTGCAATTTGAGAACATTACAGGCAAAAAAAGTAGTGAGACCCCATCTCAACTAATACAAGTTGGGTGTTGTGATCAGTGTCTGTCATCTCAGTTATGTGGTAAGTGTTAATAGGATGTTCACAGTCCAGGCTGGCCTGGGCACAAGCAGAAAAACCCTATTCAAAAAATAACTAAAGCCAAAAAGGGCTGATGGTATGGCTCAAGTAGTAGAGTACCTGCCTACCAAGTGTAAGGCTCTGAGTTCAAATCCTAGTACTGACAAAATAAATAAATAAAAGTGAAAAGATAATCCATAGAATGGGAGAAAATATTTGCAAACTCGATAAAGGACTTGTAGCTTGAGCACATAAAGAACTCTTGCAACTCAATAATAAAAGAGAAGTAAGCCAAATGTGTGGCTCAAGCGGTAAAGCACCTGTTTTGCAAGTGCAAAGCCCTGAGTTCAAACCCCAGTCCCACCAAAAATAAAATAAAAACATAAGTAACTCAACATAAAAAGCAGCAAAGGAAGCTGGTCGCCAGTGGCTTATGCCTGTAATCCTAGCTACTCAGGAGGCAGAGATCAGGAGGATTGTGGTTCAAAGCCAGCACAGGCAAATAGCCTGAACTATCTTGAAAAAGCCCATCACAATAAATGGCTGGTGGAGTGGCTGAAGGTATAGGCCCTGAGTTCAAACCCCAGTACTGCAAAAGAAAAAAAAAAGGCAAAGGATTTTTTTGAGACAGTGTCTTGGTATGTAGCCCAGATTAGCTTTGAATTTACAATCCTCCTGCCTCAGCCTTCCTAGTGCTGGGATCACAGGTGTGTGTCACTATGACCCACTAGACAAAGGATTTGAATAGATATTTCTCCAAAGAAGACTTACAATGAACGAATGAATGAAAAGATGTTTATGGGAATGCAAATCAAAACCATAGTGAGATGACACTTCACACCCAGTAGGATGCCTATAATAAAAAAAATAATTACAAGTGTTCGCAAGGATGTAGGGAAATTCAAATCCTTGGCTTTACTGTTGTAGAAAACAGTCTGGTGGTTCTTCAAATCATTTGAACATATAGAGTTGCAGTATAACCCAGCAATTCTGTTCCTAGATATAGGGACAAAATAACTAACAATGTAATATCCACAAAAAACTTGTGCATGAAAATCAAAATGTCCAATAACTGATGAATGGATACATAAAATATGGAATATCCATACAGTGGAACACTACTTTGCAATAAAAAGAGATGAAGTTCTAATACATGCTACAACATGAATGAACTTTGAAATCACTATGCTAAGTAAAAAAGGCAGACTCAAGGAGACACATATTATGTGATTCCATTTATATGAAGTTTCTAGAATGGGCAAATCTATTCACACAGAGCCAATTGGTGATTGTCAGGGAATGGGGAAGTGCAAAGATACTCTCCTTGACCAAACTTTAGTCAGGTTCCTCTAAGCCCTTTTCTTAAGTGAGCCTTGTCCTTGGGCCTTATGCCTAGGTGTATATAATCCACTTTTAACAAGAATTCTGCTAAGTCAGTTCATCCTCATCAGGAGTCCCCCACTATTGATATCTGATCACATTCCTCCCCCTTCTCCCTGCCACCTCCCATTCAGGTGATATGGGATCACCCTGGCTTGCCTTCAGCAAATATCCTGTTGCGTCAGTTTTTATAAGCATTTCCCCTACCCTTGATATCTCCTCTTAGTAATTTTCTATCCACTGACCTCATGACCCTAAACCTGCTTCTTGGCTATAAACCTACAGTTATCCTTGCTGTAGTAGGAATTGAGCCAAGCTCTATACTGAGCTCTCTTTTCCCCCTGTTGCAATAGTTCCGGAATAAAATCTGTTTTTACCACTTCAAGTAATGTCTGGCTCTGGTTTTCTTTGGGAATTGGGAGTGACTGCTAATAGATATGTTTCTTTCTGGGGCGATGAAATTGTTCTAAAATTGATTGTGGTGATGGCTGCACAACTCTACACAGACATTAAAAATCATTGAATTGTATGCTTTAAACAGGTGAATTGCATGGTATGTGAATTATATCTCAATAAAGTTGTGAAAATAAATTGGCGGTGTCTGGATTGGAGCCCAGATCTGGCTGACTCCAAAGCTCACACTGTTCACAAGGCTGCTCTGCCACCTCAGGAGGTGTTTGAAAAACGCACTGCTGTCATTAGGGGTGCTGCCATGATTACTCCGCAGAGGGAAGAGTTCATGGACTTGAACAGCAGTCACCACATCTCAGAGTAGCTGCGCTTCCCAGAGGCAGGCCTATATTCCCAGGGATCCAGCTATCAGTGTCTAGCCAGAAGGGAGGCAGAGCTGCTGAGCTGACACCTGTCAGCCTGGGGACTCAGCTCTCCAGCAGCACCCCACCTCAGGTCCCTCAAGCCTCCCTCAGGACAGGTCAGCTCCCAGGCTCAGTGGGTGCAGGCAGAGTGCCAGGACCAGCCCACTACATGTCCCCCGGCAAGACTGAAGACCCCACCTGTGCCACCATGCCAGCCACATGGACTCCTAGGGTCTGGCTTGTAAGGACATCCAACAAGATGCTTGTGTCAGAGACTTAAGGCCAAGTGAAGGAGAAAAGTCTGCCTGGCCACTAGAGGAATGACTGTAGATGTTCAAGCCCCAAGTAACCATGGGGACAGACATCGTACCAAGAAGCCTGATCCCTTCCCCTCAAGCCATTATTTGGCACTTGCCATAGACGTTCTCTGCAAAAATGGCCCTTCCCTTCCCCAACACTGGGCCCCTGTACCAATAACAGCTACCATTTCTTAGGAGCTTGCTATGTACCAGCCACTATTCTAAGCTCTTAGACCTATGATCCCATTTAACCCTCAAAAGTGCACCAAAGGTAAGTGTCCCCATTTTGCAGACAAAGAAACTGAGATGCAGGGAGGCTAATTACCTTATCCCGTCTTGCCCAGGGCTGCCGAGGTAGTAGAGCTGGCCTTAGAATTCTGGCAGTCTATCTTCGAAGCCTGTGTTCTCAGCCCTGTTTCCAGCATCTGTAATTCTGAGCAGGTCCCTATGAAGTGGCCCCATTTTGGAAGGTGTGAAGGCAGCCAGAGGGTGCAACAGAACACTAGAGGAAAGTTCAGGAATTCTGCCACCCACAGGATGACCATTCTGATGATCTTCAACCCTTGCCACTGGTCAGTCCTGCCCAGCTCCATTGTGAGGTCAGCTGTAGTGGGCCAGACTCAGAGGGATGCTACACGCCAATCTCTAGCCCAGAGCATCACCTAGACATAGGCACACTGACCCACCGATTTTAAAGCCCACCAGCCTTGGAAACACTGCAGTCCACCAGAGGGCACTCTGATGATTTGATTGAGGAACTTACTATTAAGCAGATGTAGGAGAATGGGAGGTGGAGCGAGGTGGGGGTTTCCTACAGGATTTAGCTCGCCTCAAGCTAGCTTCACAGGGAAAACCTATAGAAACTCTGCCTTTTCATCCTGGCACCTCCCCCTACCCACAGGTGGCTATCCAGGAGCCCCAGGCTGAGTATAACTCCTTTTAGAAGCTCCTTTACCCTGTTACTATGGACAAGAAATAGCCAATTTCCTCCTTTTCATTAAATCAACCTGAGTCTGATTTTAATTCTCACTCTCCACTGGACTCTTGGGGCGTTTAAAGTCAGTTATTACCAGGTCCTGTCCCTCACCCCAGGGTGAGGAAATTCGAGGGTCACATGTGAGGGTCACCAGCCTCTGTTCTGGTTCGACATCGCCACCTCCTGTCTGGTGGCAGAATGTGCCCTTCTAGTTGTTAAATATTTAAGGCCACACTCAGGTTGTAGGAGCCAGGTGAGATTCGGGCTCCCTCACTTTGGTCCCAAGGTTCTCCTGAGCCTGATTGTCGCCTTCGTCTCTTGCCACACACTGCTGTGCACTTTGTGTTCCAGCAGCATCAAGCTGCAGAGGAGCTGGCCTGCTGCGTGTCGCACTCATCCACCCAGGCTTGCCTCTGAGCTCCTGTCAGCCTCAGATCAGGTTTCCCCTCCTCTGGGGAGTCCTCTCCAACTAGGCACAAAGTGAGCCCCTCTGTGTTCCCTCATTTATCCCTCCTGGATTCATTCTTTCATTTTTTGGGGGGGGGTGGGGCACTGGGGTTTGAGCTCAGGGCCTCACGTTTGCTAGGCAGGTGCTTTTACCATTTGAGCCACACCACCAGTCTGGCTTCCTTCTTTCATAGCACTAACTGCAGCATATTGCACTTTTCTCTTTTCATTGTGTGTCTCTCCCCCAGGTCTGGGAGTGGCCAGAGAGCAGGAACTATATCTTATTTGTCTCCATACTCGCAGCACCTTGTGAACTTCTGATGAACAAGTGAATGAATGAATGAGTGAAATAAATGATGGCAACAGGGTAGAGTTGAAGTCAAGAGAAGTTTGAGAAGAAATCTGAAGTAATATTCCATGTGTACAGAAGCCCAATATGGCTAAAAGGGTTTTCTCCCCTGGATGCTTCCTGGGGCCAGAACATATCAGGCTGGGATAACAGAAGGGGACCTTTTGTTGATGCAACCAAAAGAGAAGCAAATCAATAGGAGATTCTTTTAGCAGGCTTACACATGGGCATGCTAAGAGGCAGCCACTCTAGTCGGGTGTGAAAGGCCTAATTGTCTTGTAAAGTGCTTGACCCTGAAGCTGGAAGCTGGACCAGTCGGTATGCTTTCTATCATCTCCCTTTCCACCTGCGAGGGTCCAAAGCCCTTTCTAGCACCACCCAGAGGCAGACAAACAAGACTGAACAGTATAACTGACACTGACACTACAAACCTCAAGCCAAGAAGGAAAAGACATGGAATCTTGTGGGGACAGAGAGTTTAAAAGACCAAGAAGCCTGAGTAGGGAGGAGAGAGGAGAGAGGGAGTCTGAGAAGAGAGGCTCCTGGAGATACCAGGAGAGGGCAACTTTGTGGGTGGCCTTGAAAAGGGAAAACAAAGACCATTGATCTGGATAGAGGAGCTAATCCATGTGAGGGGAGGGAGAGGGAGGAGGGAAGGCTCTCCAGATCGCATAGACAACTGGAGCTGAGAGCAAAGACCTATTCTTCATATTGTTCCAGGCTCTGTGTGTGTGATTGATCAGGTAATAGGAAGACTTTTTCCCCCAGTAAAGGACTCTACTAGCCCACTCTTCTGATGTTAAAGGCATAATCAGGGGGTTACATGGGGGAGGGGCAGCGGATAGGGCCTGTCCACAACTGTTGAAATGTGACACACAGTTTAGCAGCACCCAAAACAAAGCCGAAGTGTACTGAAGAACTGCAGGTGCAGTGCAGGTGGGCCTCTGTGGCCCCTCAGTTATTGTTTAGAATAGGCCCCGAGCTGTAGAAAAAGTGGAAGCCACAGTAATGGTGCTGGGGATCATGGCCCATCAGGGGAGGGATGTGGTGGAGACAGCAGTGGTTGGGACACTGAAGTCCCCAGAAGATGGACGTGTTTGGAAATGGATGCTTCACAAGGAGCTGACAGACAGTGACAATTCTTAGAGGTGATCAGTTTCTGCAGAGATGAGGTCTTCTATATTCCCTGAGGGATATGGTAGATACTGACAGGAAGACCCAAGTAGAACTTGAAGCCTGTGGGACAGAGTCCTAGGCAGGTGGCAGAACAAGAGACACAGCTACCAGGTACCAAAATCTGGTGTTTTGTAGGTTGTTTGGACATGGGTTTGCTGTAAAGGACAGATGGCAGTAAACCACCTCCTGAGAAAGGAGTTTGAGGAGTAGCTCAACTATGCTAAAATATGTATATATTTTTTAAAGTGTGTATGTCTTAGAGACTATAATGAGAAGGCATGCTAGATAGCTTGCTGAGTACCATTCCTGATGTACATTGGTTGGTGGCACAAAATCCTTTAGCCATTACTGATAGCTGATTTTAGTGTACTATAGCCCCCCTTATCTGTGGCTTTGCTTTCCACAGTTTCAGTTGCCTGCTATCAGCCATGGTCTGAAAATATGAAATAGAAAGGTGTGGAAATAAGCAATTCGTATGTTTTACATTCATGACATTCTGATTATGTGATTAAATTTCAAGCCATCCTGCTTCATCCCACCTGAAATGTGAATCATCCCTTTGTCAGTATATCCACACACTATACACTATCTACTCGTTACTTAGTAGCCATCTTGGTTGTCAGGTTAAGTGTGGGATATTACAGTGCTTGTGTTCAAGTAGCCCTCATTTTATGTAATAATGGTCCCAAAGTGCAAGGGTAGCAATGCTGCATTTTGTTATTATGCAGCATCCTAATCTTATTATTAAATGTCATTAATTTCTTACTGTTCCTAATTTCTAAATGAAGCGTTATCATTGGTATGTACACATAAGAAAAACATAGTATATTTAGGATTTGGCTGAAGCTTCAGGCATCCACTGAGGATCTCAGAACATATCCCCTGTAGGTAACAGGGGACTATTAGCAGTTATTTGGAGTGGAGAAGGTACTGAGGAAGCATATGTCAAGTTCTTAGTCACGTGGGAAAAAGAAGAGCCAAAGTTCTGAGTTTTGGATGAGAATTAACTCCATTTGCACAAGGCAATGAAGAATCAGGCATGGGTCACCACAGTGCTGACTGGAGCCTCTCAGGGCCAGGGAGATAACATTGGGTGCCACATTTGGTTAGAGGTATTTGTCAGGATAGGCTAATTGCTGTAACACTAATTTGCAAATCTTGAAATCTTAACCCCAAAACAGTTAAATGCTAGCTCAGTTCAGTGTGGTCTGCAGGGGTAGGAGGACCTCTACTCCCTGTGGTCATTCAGAGACCCAACTTCATCCATCTTGTAATGCTGCCATCTTCAGCAAAGGTCCCAAGGCTGCAAGGAAAGGGGAAGAGAGTGTAAGGAAGGCACATCAAACACAGCTATCTCAGCCTGTAAGTGACAACAAAATCATATGGCCTATCAAAGATATAGGCTATCTTTGATGCAAAAACACTGGGAGATGTAGTCTTGGCCAAGCACTTGGTTCTCAGCAAAAGTTGGATACTATGGAAGGGAAGTACAAATCTTTGCTTCACAGCTGACTGCTTCTGCCACCACCCCCTGGGATTTATCCCTGTGGTCCAATTACCTGGTGTTGTGGGATTGAAATTGAGATGCTTGCAAGTGATTAGAGGTAGGCTGGAGCACCAGGGCCTAACTCAAGGCCCAAACTCAAGTTCTGGTTGTTGATATGGAAGTAGCTGTTGGGAGGCATATGGAATGGCTGGCAGCTGTGCAAAAGGCAGTGTGGGGGGGCGGTGCTGGGGATGTAGCTCAGTGGTAAAGCACTTGCCCAGCATGCATGAGGCCCAGCACCACAAAAAGAAAAGTAAAGCAGTTAGGACTAGGAACCCCTAAAACCTTACTTTGGAGGAGAAAACCCCAGTCAATCTAGAGAGGCCCAAGGCTGGGGTGAGCTAAAGGCTGGGCAATGCAGAACTCACTCTTTTGCAGCTTTGTCAAGAAGACACCTCTGGAATAGATTTCCAGCAAGTTCAGGCTGCACCCCCACAAGGCAAATGGGCCTGCAGTTAAAGGTGTAAATAGAGAGAGTTGTTTAACAAGCAACATCAGACCCAGCCCACTGTGGGGCCATCTACCTAATGGCCCCTGTCCCCCACCGCCCCACTAGTAGGTTACCAGAGTGCACTGGCAGCTGCCCTGCTCTCTCTTTGAGAGAGGCTATTCAAGAAGACGATGGAGCCATGCTGTTGGGTCCAGTGAGAGTGGAGTGACATGTTCCTTAAGGCAGCCTGCAACAATATTGCTGGCATGAAGTCAGAATTCATTGTTGAGATGTCACAGATTGGAAATCAGGAAAATGCATCAAAGCCAGAGAAACAGGACAGAAGAAAATAAAGAATGAAGTCTTTAGATGACATATGAGGCCTGGATGAAGGTGAGTGGTATAAACTGGGGCCAAGTAGAGATTCTTAGTTTCAATGTCCCACTTATGGGATTCATAGCGGGCTTCTCCAGTTAGGAAAAGCAAGTTATGCTTTGTTGCAAGCCTGAGAAGACTCTGAAAACTGCTGTCACCACCTAAACCAAATCCAGCCTACAAGTAGTGAATGATTGCTGTAGCTCTGGGCAGGAGGGGGCAGTGAGGACTGAGCAGTATCTGAATACCCTGCCTATTTGGGGCAACTCTCAAAATAGACAGAAAGCAGCACAAAAGCCAAAGAGAGGCAGGTAGTTCTTTTTCCTGACAGCCACAGTCAAATCCCTGTGATTTAAACACAGGCAATCAGTTGCTCCTACCCCATGGCAGGAGATTGCATGTGATGGCGCAGCACAGCCAAGAGTCTGCTGGCACAGCAGCAAGTATCCCGAGGTAGCAGTGTTAGTGACAGCATGTAGTGGTCTGCTGCTAGAGAAGGATATTGACTGAACCTCATCTCCCTTGTCCAAGGATCAGATGTCAAACCTCTGCTGGTCCTGTGAGCTGTACCTTTATGAGGGAGTCGGCTAGCACTGTTTCTGGTGTATGTGATCTACGTGCTGATTGATTGGATCCTACTCTATCCAAGACACAAAGGATCTAGTCCTGGCCTCCACAGAGCTCACAGTCTGCCTTCTGCTTTGAGTGCTTTTTGGAACCAAGTGTATGATAGAGAATTAAATGCAGTCTTCGTAAGGAAGGAGGCAAGCAACCATGAAAACATTTAGGAGCAGTTGAAAATGACATTAGAGAAACGGCGGGTAACTAAATTATCAATTCTACAAATGCCACCTTTTGGCACAGCTCAGAGGACAGAGGGATCAGAAGGCTGGTAAGATCACAGAAAGCCAAACACCCCAGATGGGGTGGATTCTCAGCTGGGCCTCAGCAGCTGGGAAAGTTGGGGGATGCAGGAGAGTTGCACTGGGAGCTGCCTGCTGCCCCAGGAGCACAGCACCAGCTACGCCATTGGGGTGGAGGAAGCAATGGCTCCCAGCAGAATCCTTTCCGGCTCTAGTTACCCTAACACCCGTGCACACAGCACCCCTTTGGGGCCTCTCTATGCCAAGAGAGGAGCGGAGGTGGGACAGGGGTTTTTTTTTAGATGAGGGCCTATTTCCAAATGTGTAATTTGCAGTCAATGCAAGTGATTTGCCTAGGCTCCAGAGCCGTAGAACCAGCTGGAAAGGAAGCTTCTTCGGCTCCCCTATTTTATGCCTGCTAAGTCCAATGTCTGGAAGCACACCTCTAGTGTAGGAATGCACTTCATCCCCACTAGACAGCTCAAACTTCCACAAAGTTCTTCCTCATGTTGACTCAAAATGTGTGTTCTATTAACCCACCAATACCATAGAATTGACCCACAGCAGGGCCGAGTCTAGAACACATGTCTTTTAACTCCCAGAAAGGCCCTTTCCATTGTCCCATGGCCTTGTCCCCTCCTTTGTTGCCTCTCTTCTGCCTAGTCTGTGGGCAAAAGCTGGCCATTGCCAGGGGAAGATAAATGATAAAGACCAGAAGTTAGTGGGGCAGGATGAGGTTGGGGTGCATGGTGGCCAACAGGGCAGCCTAGCCTCTGGTTGGCTCCATGGCCCTGAAAACAATTTGCTTGTCTGGCATGCTAATTTGCTTTATGTCTTCCCTTATTAATCACATCATGAACTGTGAGCTTCAAATGTGTTTGTTATGACTACAATTATGTGTGATTGACCATGGACGCAGCAGTCTGGAAGTGTGATTTCTTCTCTCCCTTGCACTCCCAGATTCCAAGGGGCCTCTCTCAGCAGAGGGCAGTGGACATCCCAGGGACTCACCCCAGCCTTCCCTGCCCTCTGCCAGGAGTGCAAGTGACAGACACAGGGGATGAAGTGACCTTTCCTGAAAATGAGCCTCCACATGCACAGTTCTTCCTCAGGGTGAGCTGAAACATGTGTCTTATTACCCCACCAGCACCTTAGAAGTGCCGTGAAAACACAGCCCCCAAACACACTCCTACTTGTCAGCAGAATGGCGAGGGTTTGCCGAAGAAATGGAGGGCCTTCCGATTGCAAAGAATTTAATAAGAACCAGCTCAAAATCCTGTGAGCCTGCCGAGGGCCTGTTCCTTCCGAAAAGGCCAGACGGGGTATATTATTTTTGAATGTCAACTGGATGTAGGCTATGACAGGTAGAAGGATGAGGCTCCTCTTCCTGCAAGCCTAGGAGGGCTCAGCATGCACAGGGAAGGGTGCCCATTTCTGCTTTTCTGTAAAGTGCCCACCAGGAATGTCCTGGTGCCAGGAGCCGGGTAAGATCCCTGCCTGGGTGCCCTCACCCAGGCAGACCAGCAGCACATCTGGTTTCCATTAGCCCCTCTGTGCCCCCAACCCTCATTGCTTCCCCCTCATTCTCATTGGTGACAGGCTGCTGGAGGTGTCTTGACAAAAGCCTTGCTGGGGGACTCTCAGTATGTGCTGGCCCTCTGCTGGTGTTCCGGACCCTCTGGGGTCTTTCTAGAGTTGGTTAGTCTGTCAGTTCATCTGTCAGTCGACCTGTCCATCAACTGTCAATCTCTATTAGCCAGCAGGACAGTGTCAGCCAATCAGATAGCCAGACAGTCCATCTGTCTGTCAACCAGCCATGGCCCGCTGGGCAATCAGACAGTGGATCTGTCAGTCAGTAAGTTATTTTAGCAAGGGAGATGGGGAACATCCCACACCACACAGAAGAGGGAGAGCGGGGTGCCAGTGTGCTATGAAGGCAGTGCTGAGGCAGGCAGAGTGGGCCGAGGTCCAGTCCCAGAGGAAAGACATCTGAAAACGGCCCAGATTGACTAGCTGGATGGGGGCTTTTCAACCTTCTCTCCAACTCCCACCAAAGCAGCTCAGGGGGTGACTATGAGGTAAGGGGTTAAGGGCTAGACTTGAGGATTGGGTGGAGAGAGTTCTGCTTCCAACTCTGCCTCTGATCAGCTGGGGACCTTTGACAAGTTCTCTGAGTCATGGCTCCCAGCTGCACTACTAGGGGACAAATCGGGGTGGGGGGGGTGGGGGGGGCAGGAACAGCAGTGTGTGCTCCAGATGAGCTCCACAGCCTCCTCCTCCTCCTTCCCAGCTCTGTTGTGCCCCAGTTCTTCCTCTAGCTTGTGTCTGGGAGAGGAAAGGACTCTGTCCTCCTGAGGCATGGCTTGGGCTTCACCTGGAGCTTCTAGCCAGGTCAATTCTCTGAACACAGGCCTTCCACATGGAGGACAGCAGTCCTAACAGAAATGTAGACAGACACACAGGTGTATGGGCGAATCCCCAGCTGGGATATCTCTGCAAAAGAACAAACTGTATCAGCTGATCTGCCCTGGGGTAGAGTTAGTGACAGCAGCTATCCCTGGCTTGGGAGTTGTGAAATGGGAGAACCATTTCTGGTATTACAGAGGGGAAGGAAAGACTGTTCAGGGAGCAGCTTCTCAAGAGGGTTCCAAAGAGCAAGGAAAGAGGCTTGGTCGCAAGAATGGAGAAGTGACAGCAGGACTGGAGTCTCCTTCCCAAGTCATCTCTTTTCTTCTCCTCTGTACAGCCTCCCCAAGCTTTGGGCTTGTCAAGAGCCCAAAACCTCTAGGTTATAGCAAGGCAAATCTAAAAGGGCCTTTAGAAGCTGTCTACTCACCCATCAAGTCACTGAGGCCCAGAAAGGGGAAGAGTCTTGTCCCTTGGAATATTGTGTGAAAAGCAAGATAATTGATACATGGAAAAAATGTTATGGGTGCACAGAAGAGGAGTCAGCTGTCTGGAAAGGCTTCAGGGGATGCAGACAGTTGACCTCAGTCTTGAAGAGTTAGTAGGAGAGCAGCTGGATTCCAGGCTGAGAGCACCAAGGTGTGTGGACTCAGATCATCAAATACATAGCTGGGCGCTGGTGGCTCATGCCTGTAATCTTAGCTTCTTGAGAGACTGAGATCGGGAGGATCACAGTTTGAGACCAGTCCAGGAAAATAGTTCATGAGACCTCCATCTCCAAACATCTCCAAAATAACCAGAACAAATGGACTGAAGGTGTGCCTCAAGCCATAGAACACCTGCCTTTGCAAAGATGAAGCCCTGAGTTTAAACTCCAGTCCACCAAGGAAAAGAAAAGATCATTGAATACAAATGAGAGGAAGTGATAAACTGGTCTCAAAGAGCTAGAGGAAAGGGGGCAGAGCGAAGGCTAAAATATTAGATTGGAACTAGATTGGGAACAAGGCCAGACTGGGGAATTTGAGCTTTATCCTGTAAGTACTGGAGAACTATTATTTTTTTTAACAGGGAGATGATTGGATTGTTATTTTTAATAATAATACAGGTTACATTAGGTTCCATTAATGGAATCATTGTCTGCAGGCTCAGGTATCAGCCAGCCTGGGTTCAAATCCTGGCTTCAGTACTTACTACCTGTGTGACCTTGGGTGTATTATACAGCTTTCCAACAGCTCCCTTTCATCACCTGTAAAACAGAAGTAGTAATAGCACTTTACTCTAGGGCTTTTCTAGGTACAACATGTAAAGCACTTAATACAGAGCCTGGCTCATAGTAAACGCTCAATAAATTTCAGCCAGAATTAACAGTGGTGGTATCTTCATTTTATGTGGAAGATTTTGAGGCTCAGAGAGGTGAGGTCACTTGCCTAGGACCACACAGCCAGGCTGTGGCAGAACTAGGTTTCAAAACCAAAGTCCAGGCTAAGATTTGTGTCTTCAAATTTTCCCTGGAGGCCCTGTGAGGGATCACCTAAAGCTAGAGAGACCAGAACCCATGCCACCACTTGGAGGAAGGGTGTATTGCAGCTCCTGGGGCATGAAGATGCTGGTTGGGACCCAGGAGAGCCACTTTTGCCCAATCAGGCTGTCATGCGGGAGCCACTGAGGATCTGGCCTGGCCCAGAGAAGACCTGTTCTTTCCATCAGTGGGGCTGGGGAGGTTAATGGCATTCCCAGGAAGGGCCAGGGATTACGGGAGCCTGCACTTCGGAGCCAAATTCTTTCACCTCTAGTGAGTTTTCCAGAGTTTCTCCCTCTGCCCCCCAGTGCCTGGCCCCAGGAAAAAGGAGGGTGGATGGGCTGAGACCTCCAGATCCCCAGCCCCACGGACCAGGCTGGAGGATCGTGCGGCCCCCCACTGGGCTGGCCCTGGTCCCGGCTGTGGCTGTTCCGCCACAAGCTGTGGGAAAGAAGGAAGGCCTCAGCACGCTCGCTGGGGTGCAGCAGGGGCAGGGGCGGATGAAGAGGGAGGCCAGGACCCTTCAGAGGCTGGACAATTAGAGAGAAGGCACATTCCAGGGGAATCCACATCTGGGATGAGCCTGAGCCAGGGCCAGCCTGTAATCCATTGCAGATGTGACGGCCAGCAGCAGATGTGGGCAGGACCTCCCTCATGGGCGGCTGGGGGTGGGGGCTGGCAGGGGCGAGGAGAAGAGGAGCAGCTCCCAGACACCACCAGGCAACTCTTTTTGGGCGGCTGCTACCTGGCTGCAGTTCCATGCATGGCACCTTGCCCATGGTGGGGCCAGGCTGAGAGATTGAGGCTGGCCCCAGACTCTGGTCTCAGCTAAATGTTTCCTTGGCCCAGGAAGCTACACAAGCTCCCAGGCTGGGCTCCTTTGCACCCCATGAAGACTTGGTCTTCAAATGCCAATTGCTGCACAGCAGGGGTCTCAGTGGCTTCAAAGCCTAAGAGGGAGGACTTTGGGACTCCTGACCTGACTCAGCCCAGCTCCAGCCGGTTCATCCTGGCCCCAGTTCAAGTCTCCTGGGACCCTAGGGCTGGCATTGCCAGCAGGAAGTCTAAAGAGACTTTTTGGTGCCAAGAACTGCTGATCTTCTTGCACTAGAGTGGGTGGGGCTACATACCATCTAGTCCTTGGTGCTTGTCATGGGACCTGATGACTGGCATCAGGACAGTGCTCTGGGCGCAAGAGGAGAGCATCTGCAAGGCCATCCAGAGGTCTAAGAGGTGGCTGGAGGAACTCTGGTGTGTGTGCTGAGGGGAAGCAAGGCAGGATATTCCTGGTCTCATAGGTGGGACATGCAATTGCTCATGGCGCGGGTGTCTGCCATTGTATCTGCAACCGTAGAATCATCATCTTAGAATGGCAGAATGAGAGAGAGGATTCCCCTGGTCTGTCCCAGCCCCTTCATGCAACAGAGGAGGCAAGGCTCAGAGAGAGATCCGGACTTGTCCCAGGTTAGGGAGTCTGTGCAGTGCTATTTCCCACAGCCCTGGGTGTCTGGGTGGAATGAATGAGTGAGGAAGTAAGTGAATGGGTGAGTAAATGGAAGGGCTGGGCTGCTAAGATGGAGGTGCAGCCAAAGGTTTGTAGACACAGTGGATATGTGTCTACACACTGCTTGCCTAATTGACAGGAATTGTCTTATCTCTTTTCTCTCATCCGTTCTTCCCCACGTCAGCCATTTCAAAGCTCCAAAGAAGAACAAGGATTCACCCCAGGTCACCCACCAGGCCAAGGGCAGGGGCAGGATGCAAAACCTGGTGTCCCTCAAGCCCCCACTCCTCACTGATCTCTGCCAGAGCTAAAGACAACGTCCATCCATTTCCCAGGCAAGGAAACCGGAGACAGGCCCAGAGGGGGCGCAAGACGGATTACAGGATGAGCCTTAAATCAGGCCTGGCAGGACACTGCGTGTAATGGATTCCTGTTGGCGGGAGCAGCATTCGTGGCCCCTGTGGGCCCAGGCAGCCCCCAGAGCAGTGTCACTGTGGACTAACGACAGGTGGCAGCAGAGGACCATGTTAGGCCTTGACTATTCTGCTTGCCCAGCCCCCCTTCTTTAGGCCTGAAGTTGGCCAGACTGGTACCCTGAGTTCAGGTGAAGCCACTGTGGCAGAGCAGCTCCCAGAACTGGGGTAATGGGGTGCTTACTGAAAAGCCGTGAAAGGCAGCACAGAGCATCTGAGAGGAAGGAAGATGGGGGTGGGGGTTGGGGGGTGGGCTGGGCAGAGCCTGAGAGGGAGAGGGAACTGCAGAGTGAGAGAGACAGAGAAAAGGAAGGAGAGGGTCAGAGAGACAGAGAAACTGGCTCATGGTTCAGAGAAAACCAAAGATGTACAGACACTGAGGGATATATCCACACTCACACACAATGAAATCAGGAACTTTCTAACTGCAAAGACCTTTAGAGGATGGATGTCTGATCCAAACCTTCCATCTTACAGATGTGGACACAGACTCAGAGAAGATATAATTTGATTTGGTTGAGGTCACATAGCAAATTTGTGATCCAGCCTGGACTTCCCTTAATCCTCAGAATCCAGCTCTTTTGTTGAAAGCACTTCCCCCACCACACACACACACACACCCCACCCTCCTGGACAGTATATATGGTAACTGCCAAGAAAATCTACCCAACATTTAACACAGAGTTCGAGATCCTTGATTGGCTACCTCTACTACCTGGTCTCTATAAGATCACTGCCTGGCTCCACCACATAGGGTAGACATGTTGTTTCCTTGCCAGGACGGAAGTTCTGCCATTTTAGGCCTGCTGGGCTACACTAGGGCGTCCATGCTATGTCATCATCAACTCTAGCAATCAGTTTTCAAACTAAAAAGTCAGGCCAGATTGCCTAATGTATGATCTGATCACGGAACAGAATATTTAAAATCAGGCTGTCCCCAGAAATCTAGGCCATCTGCTTACTGTCCTGTTACTCCACCCATTGGCTTCCCCCTCACACACAGGCCTGGAGATGCCCCCCAGCTGTTAGCCAGGCCCTGGGGCTGAGAATGGGAAAGGAGATGGAGCTGATGTATACTGAGCTCTTGCCATGTGTCAGGCATTTTCTATCCATTATCTCACTTACTTCCCATGACAACCATGGAGATGAGTACTCTTATTTATTTAGGCAGTACTAGAGTTTGAATTCAGGGCTCTCTGGCTTGCTAAGCAGATGCTGCACCCCTTGAGCCACACCCCCAGCCTTTTTAGTTTTACTTGTTTTTTGAATAGGGTCTTGCATTTTTACTCAGGCTGGCCTTGACCATGATCCTCCTATTTACACTTCCTGAGTAACTGAGATGACAGGTGTGTGCCACCATGTCCAGCTTATTGATTGAGATGGGGGGTTCTCACTAACTTTTTCCCCAGACTGGCCTCAAACTTCAATCCTCCCCATCTCTGCCTTCTGAGTAGCTGGCATGAGCCACCACGTCCAACTTTTAGATGGGTACTCTTACAATCCTCTTTGCACAGATAAGGAAACAGATTCAGACAGCTGTACTCTTACCCAAGATCACACAATTACCAAGATGGGCTCAGCGTAGGTCTCACGACCCCAATGCAGTGAGCTGGCCCCTTCTAGCAGAGAAAGGCCTTCTAAGGAGTGAGGGAAGCACAGAGCAGAAAGCTACCGTGAACTTGATAAATAGCAATAGAGGCAAAGGGACCAATGCAATAGACCACAGTCTTGCTCTTCTCTGCGTCCTGGAACACATGTCCAACTGGAGTCCCCACATATTCAGGGCACCTGGGATGTGGCCACAGGTAGTGAGCAGGTTAAGAGGGGCTTGGAGTCCAAGTTCCATGAGGAACAGCTGGAGGAACTGTAGCTATTTGGTCTGGATGTGTGACTTCAGAGACCTCCGATTTCAGGGGGGACGGGGACCAAGATAAGAGGTGCTAGCTATAGGGAGAAAGATTTGCAACTTGCTCAGGTCTAAGCTATTGTACTGTAAAACTGGCTGCCTGGGGAAAAGGTGAGCTCCCTATCCCTGGTGGTGTGTGGACTGGATTGGTGCAAGTTGAGTCCTTGGTAGAACTGCTGCAGGCAAGGCTCAGCTCTGGATCAGAGGTTAGCCCAGCCACCCCTAAATTCATTGTACTACTTTCCCTCCAGTGTCTCACATCATTTTAAAGCCAGAAAGCAATTCTTTAGGTTTCATCTAAAAATCCTCTTCCTGGAATCACTCCTAGATCCGTGAAGGACTGGCTGCTGAGAAGGGAGGGGTGGAGAAACCTGCAGAACAGGGCCACCCGGGACCTGGAGAAGAATCATTCTCAAACAGCAAACATTAAGCAGACAGATGGCCAATGACGAATGGAGGGAAAAGCATTCAGAAAACATTCATTCGGGGAATAAAGGCACTTGTTCTTTAACGACATTATCTTTACGGATTGATTTTGTGAGTCAAATCACTAACATTTGAAAAGTGGTGGAGGCCCTGAATTGCACACATTTTCATTATTTGGAATATGACATTAACTAACCACTCTAGGTAATGCTGAACATTTTCCTGCTAATGTCAGGAAATCCTTTCTTAGAGCTAATCTAGATGTCAATTACAACATCAACAGACCATTGTTGAATGTTAACTTTGCATAATGTTCTATTGAGTGAGAGGTGCAGATTGTCAGATGGCTGGAAGGTGTGAGAGACTGATGATGGCCCTGGTTTGTCCTGACAAGACCATAGGGATGTCATGGACTAAGAAAGTTTGGATGGAAATGGATGGATGGCTCATCTCTGCTGAATCAAATCTGGTTTCTGTCCATTCTGCCAGATCTTCACGATTTAGGTCAATATGGATTTCCCAGATATGTGTGCAGCACTCTGAAGCTGCTAGCCCAAGGAGCTCCATCCCTGCTCTGGAGCCTCTGCCTATTGCTAACATTTTTCTTCTCCAGAAATCTGCTTTCTCCAGCCCAGGATCAGCTGTCCCAAAGAGAGAGCCCTGGTTTGGATGTATTTGCCTGGAATGGTTTATGCAACTGTGAGAAGCCAGGGGCCTGTGGAGTAGTGTGAAGAAGGCTGAACTTCTGCCTGCCAGCTTGCATGTACCTCAAGGAGGCTGCGTGGTCAGGGCCAACTTCTACTTCAGATCTGGAACCTGTGTACTTCTCCAAGAGATACTTCTGTAGGGGAAGGAGGTTAGAGCACCTAGATAAGTTCTCGATATGGGTGAGAGTCTTAGGTTCCTGACACATAGAGCCTGAAGCAGTGATTTGAGGCGTGGCTTTTGTATGCCCTTCTGCAGAGATCTGGGAGGCAGGAAAGCAGGCTAGGGAAGAAGTAGGAGGCAAGAAAGGGTTTGGTCTCTGGTGAAGTCTTGCCTTAACCTGATGCAGACTGGATGTGGGGCTGATGGAGGATAAATCACACCAGAGTCATCCCAATGAAGGGGAAGTGTACCCTTCCATGTAACTGAATTTGGTGACTCAAATCAGCCAACGGCAAGCCTTGGAGCTCCTGCAGCAGCTGGTGGGTAGATGGAAAAGGGGATCCGACCCAGGCACCAAAATCATCTACTTCAGCAGGACTGCTATTGAAGGCTTCTACTGGCCTCCTCCTGCTAGAAAATGGAAATATTTCAATGGCCATGGCTCCACCAATCAGCGATGGCTGTGTCTCATTGACCATAGCTACTGGAGAAATGAAAGGGTGGGGAGTTGACCCTTGCGTTAGAATGAGACAAGGGCTCACCTGGGCTAGGGAGACTGCCTGGCTGAGACAGGCAGGAAGATTAGGGGAAGACACCAGACAAAGGCGTGACAGTGCCATCCCTTCAAGAGACAGGCACTGAGGGTCCTCCAAACTCACTAGGATGCAATGGAACTAATTCAAACAGATTGTTTTTATGTTGCCTGTAGTTTTGTAAATTACAGTACTCCCTTTTTCTTCTCCTTGTTCATTTCCTTGTGACAATGTCAGCCAGTACTAATAGGTTCAAGGGAACCGTAGGAATAGCTTGGCACCCATCCTGAGACTGGTGTGTCGTGTGATAATGATAGCAGCTACCACCTATTGAGTCCTTAATATGCACCAGGCACCTACTGAGCACTGACTTTCAGGCACTATTAGTCTATGGAGTTCTCCTGACAGGGCTGGGCTTGTGCTGTATATGGGGGAAGGCGATGAGAGAAGGGGGTGTCAAAGATGACTCCTGGCTTCTAAAGGGATGCTGCTATTATTCTCTGAGATGGGGACACTGGAGAAGGAACTCCTCTCTGATCTCAGCTGTTTCTTTCTCTAGGCAGAAATATTGGGGTTTCTGTAAACTCTTTTTTGTGAGGCTTTTTTTGAAAATTCTAGAACTTCTTATAGAAGCACTAGATCTGGACTGGGAAGTTTCTAGATTGTAGAAGACTTGCTAATTACTTCGTTTCTTTAGTCTCTCTTTTCTGACATAAGTGGTATGTCCAAACAGCCAAGCTGGGTGTGGTTGCCTATGCCTGTAATCCCAGCACTCAGGAGGCTGAGGCAGAAGGATGGCAAGTTTGAGGTCAACCTGGGCTACACAATGAGTCTGAGGCCAGCTACATAGTGACACCCTGTCTCAAAACAAATAAAACAGAAAACAAAGCAAAAAGCAAGCAAACAGAAGAAAAACCTAAGTTGCTATCAATCCATGCAATCCCTCAGAAGGATATCAACCCTTGATCGTTCTAGGGTAGGACCAAGGTTCTCTCTTTCCCTCTACCTCAACCCCAGCAAAAACACTAACCGTGAAGATGTGGAGAGAGACAGACATACTTGTTCCTTCTCTAAAAAAGAGTCACAAGAGAACCCCATATTAGTTGTACATAAACAAGCAACCACATTTTAATTTGTAACTACTTGAAAGTAATATGTATTGAGTACATATTACTTTACATAGATTACATAGATTATCTTATTTTATTCTAAAGTCTATGTGAAATAGGTTCTTGTGTTCATTAGAATGCCTTTAGTTGCAAGTAAGAGAAACCATGAGTCTAACTGGCCTAGACAATTAGGGAATGTATTATCTCAATTAACAGGATTCCAGAAGTAGAGCAGGCTCAGGCATGGCAAAATCAATGGCTCAACAATGTCTTTGGGAACTAGATCATTCCCTCTCTCTGTTCTGCCATCTTCGGCAAAACAGCATCTGAAGGCTGGTTCCACTGACGTTGGTCAGGGCTGCAGTGGCATCAAGTATGACTTCCAGGCATTAACATCTCCTGGAGGAAGACAGAAACTCTTTGCCACCTTAGGAGGAAAGAACTCTTTCCCAAAGGCTTCTGACTCAACTTCCCCTCATGTCTCATTGGCCAGAACTGGGCCACCTATTTATCCTGGAACCCATCAATAGCAAGGGAAATGGAAACAATTAGGTTGGAGGAACAGAATCTTTTGGAGTAAAAAGAAAGATACTACCATGTTCCCGTTCTACAGAGAAGGAGACCAAGTCTCAGGAGATGAAGTAACAAAGTGTTCATTCTTCTGAGTCCTCCACAGTCTTAAGATTGGGTAGAAAAGCAAGAGACCATTGAAAGACTCACTAGTGAACTGACCAATTAGAAAATCACTCTGGCATTACTCCCAAATTAACCCTAGATTCTAGACCAGTCTTTTCAGATTATTGAGTATTATAAACATCAGCAAGAGAGCAAATATAACACCAATCAGCTTGCAAAGTCAAACCACAAATATTAGAAAAGATTTCAGAGTTCCTGAAATCAACAGAAGTGATATTGCAAAACTGCTGGCATCTTAGCAAAACCATTGACACACAAGACCAGTTAACAGTTGAACAAGAGCAAGTCAACAAGGATGAGAACAAGATAAAGACTTCAAAAAATAATGAGTCGGCACTCCAATTATTAAGACATATCCTGGAGAAAACCAAAGGCCTTGAATATATTTTTACAAAATGACCTTTTTATGATCATGCTATGAAAAGCAAAGAAAAAGCTGTTATGCCATGGTGTCATGCAGTTTTGTCATAAAACTCACACCATAAAACAACTAATGTTTGACTCATTTTTGCTTGCCCTAATAAATAAACCAGAACTGTAATTTCAGCCTAAATTTGAGAAATACAAGACAAAATGCTTGTCATAATTTGGTTTCATTTTAATGGTAAAGTCAAACTTTTTTTTACTCTTTTCTATGATAGTGACAACAGATTCACTTTCCATGAGATTCTGCCCCAGCATCAATTATCCGAAGAGAAAGAAGGCCTTTTCCAGAGTGGCTAAGACCAACTTTGAATCAAATCAATCTAGCTCAGCCACTCACTAGTTTCTTGGCTTTGGGAAATTTTTCAGCTTTTTTAGCCCCAGTTTTGTCATTAGTAAGATGAGGAAGCCTCATAGGGTTATTGCAGAGATTAGATTATTCCTAGGAAGTGTTTAGCACAGTCATCCACACACAGTACACATTAGATAACTATTACGGTTGCTGTGCTGTTGTTATAGTGGCTTTATGAAACGAAGGGAAGAACATGGGCCCCATGGCCTGTCAGACTGTGAATTCTAGTCTTGGCTTGGCCATTTCCTTACCGGGTGACCTTGAACAAGCTGCTTTTCTTCTCTGAGCCTCAGTGATCTCATCTAGAAATTAGACCACATAGGGTTACTGTGATAGTCAAGTAAGATAAGTAGCACCCAGTGGTCATTGTCATTTAACAAGTAATAGTTTTTATCTATCTGTCTTGAATACTGTCAAGTCTTTTATACACACGCATGTGCACATTCACTCACATGGTGGAGATGTGTGCAAGAAATGTAGAAGGAAGCATGGTTGTTGTCCTTAAGGATCCAACGTCTCATGAAGAGAACAACTAATGGGTTATGTGCCACCCATGTACCCTCTTGGGGCCTCACTTTTACCTTTTGTAGTATTAAGTCCTTAATATTGAGAATTTTAAGTCTCAAATTCTGAGACTCTATACAGGCAAGTGGACTCCAGAAACAAGCCAAGGCCAAGTGCCAAGTGTGAGACACTGTAGGTCACAAAAGAAGTTCTGTAGGCACTGGGAGGAGGGAGTGCAGTCAAGTGGAATGAGGACTAGCTTTGGGGCCATCCCCAGCCAGGGGCTGGGAATGCATCTCAGTGGTAGGGCATGGCATAACATGTGTAGGGTCCTAGGTTTGATCCCAGTTCTGTAAAAAAAAAAAAACTCAACTCTTCCACTTGTTAGTTGGATCACCTTGAACCACTAACTTCTCCTTGCTGAGCCTCAGTCTCCTCCTCTGTCCAATGGGGGTGAAATATCCCTGCCTTACAAGGATACAGTGAGAACTAATCAAGCCCAAGTATTTGCAAGTACCTCCCAGGCAGTAGTGCTTTCCTCTTTGCTTAGGGAGGCTTTCTGGAGACTTAGGAACTTGAGTCAGGATTCTTTGGTGGGAAGAAAGCTGCTGGAGAACTGGGTACAGTTGGGCAGAGTAGCAGGGAATGGCCTTTTGGTAGATGCCTTTCTCTGGAGGGCAAAGTGCCAGGATCTGACAGGGCAAGCCCAGTACCCTGAGGTCCGTGAAGAAGCCAGCCTTTTGCCAACCCTCTGCCTGGAATTCTCATCAGAGTGTAGAGGAGAAAAAAAGAAACCAAAATGAAATATATATTTATAACAATAATAATAATTATTCTTTCACCAATTTTCTCTTCCTCCGATGGAGTCTGGCAAGGACTACAGAGCAGGAAAACTGCTAAAGTTGAGAGTAATGGTGCCCCCAGGACAAATAAAGAGAGAACTTCAAACCAGCAGATGCTGCTGAAAACCCCAACACAGGAAATATCTGCAGAATGAATTGAGAATTTACGGGGGTTTGGGTTTTTCAGGATTTATAAGCAAGTTCCACGAGCAGAGAAAGGAGATGGAGGAGAGAGCAGGACAGAGCAAGAGGAGAGGGCTGAGGGCAAAGCCTCCTGCACCTCCCCCACATCCACTTCTGCCAGTCACAGAGGCGGAGCTGGCATGAGCAGGGTGCTCCAGGGGCTTGGGCAGGCTGGGCTGAGTTGGGGTGGATCTCCATGTGCCCCTAGGCACTGGTGTCAGCCTCATGGAAGGTAGGTAGAGCTGTGGGCAGGAAATATGCACGGTCATGATAACAATTGCAAGCATCACTAGGCTTGTCAATAGCAGGGTCTCTCAGGAGTCTTGCCTTTTGCAAGACATGTCAGAGTCAGGTGAGACAAAGGATGCCCATAGTGTGCAAGGAGGTTGGGCTCAGGGTTTGGGAGAGAGTGGAAGGGAGTAAAGATAGCATTCCCTTAGGTGCTCCCATGTAGCTCGAAATGCCTGCCACCCTCTGTCATCTGCAGCAGCCCAGCCCCTCTTGGGACCTCACACATCCCACCTGTGAAGTGATGGAGAGGTTTAAGCTACAATAGACAATGGACCTTGTTATGGAGGCATCAGTAAGAAGGAAGAGAGAGCAGGGGAAGTGGGACATTAGGTGGCTCGAGATGGGGCAGGAGGGAAGTAGAGAGGTCCCTTCGTCAAGCAAAAGTGGACCTGGTGGGGCTGACAATTTCCAGAGTCCCAGGGGCTCTGGAACACCTCTTTCCACCAGCCCAAGTGCAGGGCTGTGAGTTCAGACTGAATTTAGGCCACCCTGGATGCAAGCCCTTCAAATACCCCAAAGGACTTTGAAAATTTTCCATTTCTGATCTCTGCCCAAAGGGGGATTTGGAAGAAAAGCCATTCGGCTGCATTTAAATGGTAGTGACGCTGGGAAAGTGTAGATTGAGCCAGCTCCTAGAAATGGAGACCCTCAGCATCTTTATTGGAACAAAACCCCAGCCACAGCAAAATGAAGAGGTGTTTAGCGGACAGAGAGAGAGAGGAGTGTGAGGGCTGGTAGGAGTCAAGACGTCCCCAGGTCTTCCTATAGGGATGCCATGAGATGTGTTTCACCATGGCCTTCAGAGGTTGCTGAACAAGAGAGGACTGGCCCTTGTCCTTAGAAGGCCAGGGACACAAGTCTGCCTTGGGAGAGAATGAACACTGGTTCTAAAGGTGTTTAACCCACAGCTGACAATTACCTGCTATTATTAAGAGCATGTCTTCATTGTATTGAGGGTTTGGTGAGGAGGCTAGGGTACATTTAAGATATATTCCAGCCCAGTAGTCCTATGATGCACTGAGTTCAACTATTATGTGACTTTGGGTCCCTCCCTTCCCAGCTCCAGGCATCAGTGTCTTCTTATCTGTTTCTGGAGTTGGGTGGACTTTGGTGTCCAAGGATCCTCCTGGCTATGGCATTCTTCAAGTCACCGACTATACTGGGGTGTGAAAGGGACAAAACAACAACTCTGGCCTATCTCCATCCCATCCCTTAACCAAGCCCTGACTCCAGCCTGCTTCTCTGTCTCTCTGTGACTATTTCGTTTTTTCCTCATAAAAGTGGGAGCCCAGCTGGAGGCCCAGCTGCTGCCAAAGTCAGCAGAGAGTGAAGACATGAAAAGTCATTGGCAGGTCATTCTAAGGAGAGAGTCATCCTGGGTTAGTGGAAAAGGGACTGGGAGGCTAGAGTTCGTACTGAGTCCAGAGATTACTATTCCTTTGTAGTAAGTTTTTTTTTTTATGTACTAGAGTTTGAACTCATGGTCTTGAGCTTGCTAGACTCTGCTGCTTGAGCCAGTATCCCAGCTGTAGTGAGTTTTGAAATTGAGAAGTGTGTCTTCCACTTTTGTTCTTTTTCAAGAAGATTTGGGCTCTTTGGGTTCCTTTGCAACTCCATTTAAATTTGAGAATTGGCTTTTCCATTTTTGCAAAAAAGCCATTGGAATTTGATAAGACTGCAATGAATCTGTAGATTTCTTTGGGTAGTTTGAACATCTGTGTCCTCTACCAACTTCATGTTGAAACTTAAACCTCAATGTAATAATATTGAGAGGTGGGGCTTTTAGGAAGTGATTAGGCCATGAGAACTCCAACCTCATAGATGAGATTAGTACCTTATAAAGCCAGGGGCCAAGTTTGCCCTTTCCTTCCCTTCTACCATGTAAGGACACAGTTTTCATCCCCACTGGAGGATACAGCAACAAGGCTCAATTTTGGAAGCAGAGAGCAGCCCTCAGCAGACACTGAATTTGCTAGCACCTTGATCTTGGACTTCCCAGGTTCCAGAACTACAAGAAATAAATGTCTATTGTGTATGAATTACCCACTCTGGTATTTTATTATAGTAATACAAACAGACTGAGATAGGTATATTGACAGCTCAAGAATATTCAGTCTTCCTGTTCATAATCACCAGATATTCTATCATTTATTTAAGCCTTCTTTAATGTCTTTCAGCAATGTTTTATAATTTTTTAGTGTATGAGTCTTTCACCTTCTTGGTTAAATTTACTTCTAGCTAGCTCGTCTTTTTCAGATTGTTTGCTGCTTGTATATAGAAATACAACTGACTTTTGTATGTTGAACTTTACCTTGCAATTCTGCTGAATTTGTTTACTAGTTCTATTAACTTTTTTGTGAATTCTTTGGGATTTTCTACATATAGAATCACATCATCTGTGAATAGAAGTAGTTTTAATTCTTTCTTTCCAATTTGGATGCTTTTAATTTCTTTTTCTTACCTAATAGCTGTGGCTAAAACTTCTAGTACAATGCAGAACAGCAGTGAAAGCAGATAACCTTGTCATGCTCCTGACCTTAGGGGAAAAGCTTTTAGTGTATCATTGAGTATGATGTTAGCTGTTGCATTCCTCAAATAAATCCCCCTTTGTTGTATGTATAATTTTTTTGTTGTTGGATTTGCTTTGCTAGCATTTTGTGAAACATTTTTTGCATATTTATACACAAACATGTATATTCATAAGTGATATTAATCTCTATTTTTCTTTTATCATTATGTATTTGTTTGGCGTTGATATCATAGTATGAGTTGGGTATTGTTCCCTTTTGTTCAATTGTCTGGAGTTTGATATAGTGATACTAAATCATCTTAAAATATTTGATGGAATCTTCCAGTAAGGAGTCATTCATTCATAACTTTTTATTGAGAGTTAAATTTTTTTTTAATTTTATATCTTTTTATTGAAATAGTTCTCTTCTTCAATCAGTTTTGGTAATTTGTATGTTTCTAGGAATATGTTTGTTTCATTGAGGTTATCCAATGTGTTAGTATACAGTTGCTCATAGTACTCTCTTTACTATATCATCCCACTACCTTCTGACTTGCATGGTTTCTAATGAGAAATCAACCAGAAATCTCACTGAGATCACTTGTATACTACGAGTTGCTTCTCTTACTGTTTTCAAGATTCTCTGTCTTATAGTTTAGAGTTCTTTGACCTTCCTGAATGTGTAGACTTGGGTCTTTCATCAGGTCTGAGACACTTCTGGAGATTATTTCTTGAAATATTCTTTCCTCCCCTTTCTCTCTTCTCATTTGGAGGTTCTCATAATGTGTATGCTGGACTACTTGATAGTGTCTTATGGGTCTCATAGACCTTGCTCCCTTTTCTTCTTCACTTTTCTCTTTCTGCCCTACAGACTGGATAACGTCACTGGTCCTGTCTTAAAGTTTACCGATTCTTTTCTCTGCTTGCTCAAATATGTTGCTGGAGTTCTCTTGTGAATTTTTAAAAAATTATTGTACTTTCCAGTTGAATTTCTATTTGATTCCTTTTTATAATTTCTGTTTATTGACTGATAGTCTAATGTTATTTACATATTTCCTCCCAATTTCCTTTAGTTCTTTGTCCACAGCTTTCTTTAGGTCTGTTGAGCATACTTACGAGAGTTTATTTGGTCTTTGCTAGTAAATCCAATGTCTGAGCTTTCTTATGCTTTTCACTTTGAATGGGGCGTATTTTCCAGTTTCTTTGTATGATTTAAATTTTTTGTTGAAAGCTGGACATTTCAATATTGTAATATTTTAACTATGGAAATCAGATTCTCCCCCTTTATCCATGGTTTGTTCTTCTTGGTTGTTAACGGTTGTAGCCATCCAATTGTTTAGTGACTTTTACACATTATTTTTGCATAGGCCATTTTTCTTGTCATGTGTGGTCACTGAAGTTTCATTTCCTTTATCTTGTAATCAATTAGTGTTTTGGCAGAGATTTCCTTGAATGGAAGTGGCATTTTAAACTAGTCTTTTTTCTTAATTTAATTATAACATAACCTGTTTTCCAAAGTTCTAAAAAAGTTGATAGTGACATTTTCTGCATTTTTTTCACTGTTTCTGTGAGAGGATGTATGTTTGGAGCTGCCTACTCTGCTATGTTGACAATGTCATTCTTCTTGCTCACAGGCACCAAATAGTGGAGGCTATGTCCCCAGTGCCTGGATCTCCTTGGCCATAGGGAAAACTGGTACCCTCTGGCTCTGTGTGTGGAAAGTCTCCATGAGCTTGAGCTAGTCTGGAGCTGGGGTGATTTCCCTGGCAGTAGGGTGGGACGGTTTAGAGAGTTTGAGCCAAAGCTCTGGAGAATGGTTGGAATGCAGAGCTGACTAGAGACCTGGATGGATGAGATCTTAATATTTATAATAATAGCTACCATTTAAAGATCCCTGACCTTAGGCCAGACACTGGCCTCAGTACTTTGCATGTGCAGACTACTAAGATCACCATTGCTGGGACCAGAAAGGGTAATCCCTTACCCAAAGTTACACAGCAGAACTGGGATTGCACCCCAGGCCTATCTGGTGCTCTTTTTCTTTCTTTTTTGTGGTACTAGGGATTGAACCCAGGGCCTTGCACGTATTTGACAAGCACTTTACCACCTGAGCCACACCCTAGTCTTTTGTTTTTGAGATAGGGTCTCACTAACTTTGCCCAAACTGACTTTGAACTTGTAATCTTCCTGCCTCTACCTCCTTAGCAGATGGGATTACAGGCATGTACCACCATGCCCAACTCAAATCTTGTGCTCTTAATAACAATGAAATGCTTCTTCTTGGAATCTTTATGAGATTTGTACTTCAAACTCAGAGACCCTGGCCATCTGGCTTCTGGTCCCCAAGCAGAGGAAAGAGGGTATTTGTGGCTCACACTCACTTCAGTTATAACTTTCGGTTCCAGATAGTTGATTTAAAGTCTCTGTGGATGACTCCTGCCCTTGGTGGATTCAAGAAAGCTGTCACTTTTGTGCTCCTGCAGCCTGCACCACCATGTCTCACATCACAAAAATATGAAGAGGACTGGGATTATCCAATCTGGAAAGGGTAAGCCACTGTCCTCTGCTTCCACTGAAGACAGAACCAGAAAAATTTGGTGGACAATACACTGACTTTTTAAATAGCCACTAATTTCTAATGCCAGACACTGTAACCATTATACTCACTATCTCATTTCTTCCTCACAACAGCTCACAAGGTATCTTTGAGATAAGGAACCTAAAAGTCGGAAGAGTTAAGTAACTTGCCCCAAAGTCGCAGAGGCTATAAGCTCCAGGATTTCACTTATGTATTTACCTACCACTGCATGCTACAAAGTGTTAGGCGCTGTTCTAGGCACTGGAGAAACAGTGACAGAGGCGGCCAATCATCAAATAAATCTAAAATCAAATGTCACACAGTTGTAAATGCTGGGAAGAAAAATAAAGGCAGGTTATGGACTAGAGAGAACTGTAGGTAAAAGTGAGGCAGGAGGTACATTAGCTAGGATAGTCACTACTTTAACTAGGCCTCTTGGGGAAGCTAACTTTTGAGCGGAGGTTGGCATTAAGAGAGGGAGTGTGCCATGTGAAGATTTGGGGGAAGAATATACTAAACAGAAGGGAGAATGGGGGCATAGGCCCTAAGGAGGGAATGAGCTTGGTGTGCTCAAGGAACAGCAAGGGGACAGTATAGTCAGAGAGGAAGGGGAGAGGGGTCAGGGAGATGCAATGAGATGGTGTAGGGGTTTATCAGCCACAGTGAAAACTTGGAAACACAAAAGAGGGTTTTGTGCAGAGGTGACATGATCTGGTTTACCATTACAGATCTGTCCATCTGCTTTGGAGAATGGAGTAGAGTGGACAGGACCAGGAGGTGGGGAGACCCACAGGGAGGTGTACAGTCTTACAGATAGGCACTATGGTGGCATGGACCAGGGTGGTAAGTTGGCTGGTGTAGGAGTCAGAGTGGTGACGCAGTTGAGAGTTGGAAATGTTAAGATGATTGATGGCTCAGACAGGGGTCTGAGAGAAAGACAGGAGGATGCTAAGCTTTGGCATGAGCATTTGACCAAATGACATACCAGGTGCTGAGACATGGACGACTTTGGGGTAGGGAACAAATTTGAGGTTAGAATGCCTTTTGGGTACCAGGATGAATGACTCCGGTAGTCTGAGCTCTCCCTCAAACTTTTTCACAGTGCATGGGTTCATTCCAAGAATAAGGTACTGGGGGAAGACACTGAAAAATCTCTGGCCTGTGTTCTTGAAAGATCGAAAGACAACCATTGTCTTGGCTGGTTGGGACCTGACCTGTTCTGAGATGTGGCTGAGCCAGATGGCCCCTCAAAGTCCTTCCTGGCTCAAGGATTCTCTTCCGTGATCTATGACCCAGAGGTGGGAGCAGGAATTTTCTCTTTTAACTAACATTTTTCTTTTTCCACAGCCCGATCTCTTTTAGATCCAGTCTAATTTCTTACAGGCCTTGGCTAATTTGCACAGCTGGGTTTTACATCTGGGCCATTGCCATCTGCGCCAATTGCTTTGTTGGCTGCAGGCAGGATGAGGCTGCAGGCAGGATGAGGCTGCAGCCCCAGGGCAGGCTGGAAGCCCCTGGAGCTGCCTTTGCAAGAATGCCCTGGGCTCAAGGATGGGCTCAGCCCCCAGAGCCTGTTGCTTGCTCCTGTTGGTCCTGTTTTTCAAGTTCCCTAGCCGGGGAACCCTGGACCTCAGCCTCAGGTGGGCATCACAGACACCAGCACCCTAGGAAGCCAAGAAACAGGTCTGGACACACACACACACACACACACACATGCACACACACACGTAGAGAAGAAGACAAATGAACATAAATACAAAGGAAAGGGAAAACACAGACAGAGAAGGTGAGAATGACAGCCAGGGAAGGAAAGAAATAATGAAACACATACAAGAAAGACAGAGACCAAGATATGGATAGAAAGAGGAGCAGAGAGACAAAGAGATAGACAAAAATAGACACTGGGAGAGAAATAAATAGAGACAGAATGCACAACAGAGAGAGAGAGACCAAGGTATAGAGGAAAACATGCTGAAGCAGACTGAGTAAGACAGACAATGAGGCTGGGTGTGGCTCAGTGGTAGGGTGCATGTGCAAGGACCTGAGTTTGATACACAGCATCTCCCCCCAAAAAGACAAAGGTCCAAAGATGTAGACAGATTACAGAGGTAAGAGACAGTGGGAAACGTAAGGGGTTGTGTGCTTGGAGGCGTGTGTCAGCCTTAACACGGTATAAGGGCTTCAGAATCTCTGGTTATTAGTACTACTGATATTGGAATCGCCGTAGGAAATGGTCATTTTCATACCTTACAAATGATTGACTATCAGTAACTCAATATAATTCGGTCTCAACATGATTATTTTATCTACGGGACTCTACAGGTGGTGAGGATATGGTGGGATCTTGAGGGGAGGCATGGCATGATCAGAGCTGAGTTTGAAAAAGATGTCTCTGGAAGCCAGTACGGGTTTGGATGGGTAACCAGGAGGCCAGGGAGAAAAACCAAGGGACCAGGCCAGCAAAAGGGAAGTTCTGCAGCTCCATAGGGCCAGGAGGAGTTAAAGCTCTTTCCATCTTTCAAGCGAGGGGATTAAAGACATGGCTAAGGGCTGGCAGAGTGGCTCAAGTGGTAGAGCATCCACCTAGCAAGTGTGAAGCCCTGAGTTCAAATTCCAATAACACCAAAAAAAAAAAAACATGTTCAATGAAGCATCCAAAGAACTCAGATGTGGGAAGAGAGGGGTTATCGAGGACAAGGCCTAGGCTTCCAGCCTAGACACCTAGCTAGGTCCTCTTTGGCTCTAAAGTCCACGCTCAGACCCCACAATCCCACCAGGACGCCTCTGTTGCCCTTGGCCCACTGCCCTCAGCTCTGTCCCACCAGCCTCTGGAATCTCACATCACTTGGCAGCCTTGAGACAGTTTGCTTATGGCTCTTGAGTGCCCTTAGTGCCTTCAAGGCCTCTCTCGGAAGTAAGCCCCCACCAGAAGTGCAGTTACAGCCCCACATGGGCTCAGGAGCCTCCCATTGTGCATGAACTTGGGTACATGGCCTATGCTGTGGCTGAGGGTCCCATTTCTCACCTGTCTCAGAAGCTAGAGTGAGGGTGAAATGAGGGGGACACAAACCACATACAACAAACTCAATAAGGACTCCGTGCTCTTATTATCACTGGTCACCAGTCAGCGTTGTTTATTTGGCAGTGTTCTATATCCACTTGGACAGCATCACATTGACTGCATCCAGTTCCATCTGCATATCCATCCCGCCCTCTCCAGGACATAACTCACAATGGGTCACCAGAAGGACTGGCCAACTGGTCAAACCTTCACTCAATTCCCTTCTGTTCAGTAAACACCACGGAAGGACCCCGCAGGTTCTCTGCTGGCCCCTTGGCACACACATGGAGGATGCAGGCTGCTCTCAGCCTAGGAAACCCCCAAGCATATAATACTAGCAGGTAACATTTCCTGCACATGTCTGTTAGCATGTGATCAGGGAAGTAGAACCACCAGAAGTGACACAAAATAAGGAATGTATTATGAGGATTAAAATTTCCACCATCACCGGAGTGGCTGAAAAAGCCTAAGTAAGGCAGTGGCCCCTCCATCTGGCAGCTGGGACTGAAGTTGTTGTAGGTGAGCAGGCCCGGCAGTCAAGAAGAAAAGCTGCCTGAAGAGAGAGAGAGAGAGTGAGGACGAACAGCATCCCACATCTGCCTCTCATAGCCCCCAGCCTGGCCCGCAGGAGAAGCTGGCACCATGCACCACTGTGCTGCAAACACTCCTATCTATCCATGACTCATGGGAGCTCAGGAACATTCAGGGAGCTAGACAAGCTTGTCACAGGCCGTGCTCTATGCCTATGAGAGCAGCCAGAGGGCAAGCTGCAGGGTACCTCCATGTCGGCCTACAGAGCTGACCCCGCCACTGTGTTTCTGCCTTCCAGATCTTGTGTGAACTACTCTTATAGCCAACCACAGCCTGGAACCATACCGAGAAGGGAACTCTGGGGTGTGTGAGTGCCTCTGAGCCAATGCAACTGCTCTCTGGGTCTCACTATCTCCTCCCCTTTACAGAAGTACGAGTTTTGTCCCTGATGGCACCTTGGAAGAGTGACCTTGTCAATATCTGGTGTTCTTGAGGGACTGAGGGGAAGATGGGTGGTGGAGGGTTAGTGGAGACAAGGCAAGGACCAGAAGCTGAGGAAATCTCTGCAGAGAGTAGCTTAGTGACTATGGTTCCCATCCTAGCTGGGGCCAGGGTGGCTTGGGAGTTCATAATCTAGAAAACTGCCTCAATTCTCCATGTCATTTATGTGCTCGATCCCATGATCCCTGGTACTCTTGAGACTATTTTTGCAAGCATCCCTCTTCCAGCTACCCCCTCCCAAACTCCCCAATCAAGGATGCTATGGTTTCCATGAATGATTCAGTGAAAATCAAATTCAAATTTATTTTGTTTAAAGAATTAAAGAAGAGTTTCATGGCACCCCTTAAGAGTCCCCCTGGGGTATTGCTGTGCTCTCCCCAATCCAAGGCCAGAATGGCAGAAAGGAAGGCAGAGAGCAGGAAACAGGAAGGTGTGGGTAGCAAGACAACCGGTTTTGAATTAGCCCTTGTTTGCTTTTCTTTAGACCTCATTGAGAACGCGCTATAACCGTGCCCTCCTCAGGGCCAAGAAAAAGAAAGAGAAAAAAATATATCCCTTGGGCAAACCCAGAGGAGGGTTAGCGAGAGAAACATCTTTTTCTACCTGGCCCTTCTGATTGCAAATGACTGGTGTTTCAAAACAAATCACCCGTAATTTGTAACAAATGCGGTTCTTCTTGATGGGGCTGGGCTGGGGGGTGATCGGAGCTGCCGCTGCCTGGGGTGGGGACTCTGGCCCTGAGGAGGTAGGTAGGACCTGCTCTTCTGGGGCCTGGAGGGAGGGCACAAGTTGGCGGTGGCGGAGGGGGGGGGGGCGCCAGGCGGCGGGGGGGCGCACAGAGGCTGGCTGCTGTGAAGTTAGGCAGGAATGGGCTGCTGGCTTTTCACTGCCAGCTTCCTCACTCGCCAGTCATGGGACCTTGAGCAGGTGACTAAACCTCTGGATCTGATTCTCCATGTGTAAAATGGGGGTAACAATGACAGCACATGCCTCATGGGGTTATTGTACATTTACAGTGGTCCCCCATGTGTGGATTCAGATTCCGTGGTTTTTGTTACCCACAGCCTGAAAAATGCTAAATGGAAAATTCCGCAAATAATTCATGTTTTAAATAACTTTTATTATACTATATTGTTGTAGTTGTTCTATTTTATTATTAGTTACTATTGTTAATCTCTTACTGTGCCTAATTTATAATTAATTAAGCTTCATCATAAATATGTATTTATAGGAAAAACATAGTATTAGGGTTCAGTACTATCCATGGTTTCAGTCATTTGTAGAAACTCCTGCAATTTATCCCCAATGGGTGAGAGGAGCTACTGCACACAGAAAGCTCTCTGACACATTTTGCTATTATTATTGTCATTGTTGTTGATAATAATATTGTCATTGTGTGTACTGGGCACCAAGCTGTTTCATTTAATTCATAACACGTCCCATTAAGACTGGTGTTATGGTAAGTGTAAAGTTTAAGTAACTGAGGCTCAGAAAGGCTAGTGACATATTGAAAATCACAACAGCTAGTAAGTACCAGAAATAAGATTTGATCCTAGGTCCACTTGATCCCAAGTCCTCCTGCTACATCACAAAAAACTGAGAGTTGCCATAAGAGAGAGCCTGAGGGAGAGGGCACAGCCAGCCTGGTGTTTAGGGGAGTCTTCATGGAGAAAATGGCATTTCGTGCTGGGTCCTGAAAATGGCTCAGATTTAAAGACATGAGTATTGCAAGTGGGGACATCTCAGTTGCAGGAACAATAGAGGATGTACATCAGGAACAAGGACTTCTTTGTTTGGCTGAAGTGTACAAGAATCAGGCCTGGAGAAAGTTGAAGCCAAACTGTGGAGAGCCTTGAATTCACTCACTCATTCACTCACTCATTCACTCAGCTGTTGCTTTTTTTTTCTTTTTGAGACAGGGACTCACTATGTAACCCATGTTGACCTGGAACTTGAGACCTACCTGCCTCTACCTCCCAAGTGCTGGGATTACATGCATGTGCCACCACCTCCCTTTCCAGCTGTCTCTTATTAAGTACCTAGTAGGTGCTAGGCTCTGCCCTGGATGCTGTGGACACAGATGTGAGCAGAAAAAAACCCCAAAATTCCTGCTCTTGGGGAGCTGATGTGCTTGTGGAAAGGCAGAAATCCTCATCTGTGCCTAGACACCTTGTCCTGGCTGTTAGGTATTGAAGGTTTCTTGCACACAAAGACTTAGAGGGAGGACATAGACCAGCCCAGGAAGCTTGTAGGTATGTTAGGGACAGAATCAGCTATGTAATTTGTCAGGCTGGTGCAAAATTAAAACACAGAGCTCTGGTTCAAAATTTTTTAAGAATTTCAAGATAGTAATACCAAAGTGTTAAGTTTGGGCCTTGCTGAGCTCAGAGCCCTGTGGGAGTTCGCTCATCCCAGAAGCTGGCCCTGCTTCCAATTTACCTGGTGCCCACCACCCTGGACAGCCCCAAAGACCATGGAGGAAATGGAGACTAGTTTCATCCTAGTTCCTGAGCACATCAAGCATCCTCCCTTCCTTGCAGTCTGGATAGCTCAAGCCTGCACTTGAGACCAGCCTGTCAGAGCAGATGATTTCCTCCAGGTTGCCTGAGAAGAGTTGGCTGTCTTTGTTCGTTTATTCTTTTTGTCTTTCAACCAAACATTTATTGGAGAGTATAGTACAAAAGTTATAGGAGTTGGTTTAAAAGTAACCCTCAAGCAAGCCAGGCGTGGTGACACATACCTGTAATCCCAGTACTTGTGAGGCTGAGGCAGAAGGATGGAAAATTTGAGGCCAGCCTGGGCTACAGAGAAAGACCCTATCTCAAAAACAAAGCAACCAACCAACCACAACTCAGCCTCTCCTTTCACCAGCCAGAGAAGACCCTTAACCAGTTCTGAGGCTATTTCCTAAGTTATAAAATAGGGCTGACATCACCTGCCGTGGACAGCTGTTGAAATGAGCTAATTAGACAACAGGTACAACATGTAGACAGTCATGATGCATATTTGGTAGAAAGAGCCATTTTCTGGCTCTGACGATTCCTTGTTGTAACACTGGGCATGTCAAGGTGAGTTTCACTTTTTCCGTCTGTGAAGGGGGTGTGGTCATGTGGATCCCACAGGATGCTGTGTCAAGCACAGTGGTCGTCTCTTTAGATGGAAGCTCTCTGCTTCTTATTGCACAGCTATCTGCTCGGCTCTCCCTCTCTGTCCACAGAGTGAGCCACACTAATCCTGGTCACTCAGTGCAGGCTGCTCCCTCTGGATGGCTCCTCGCTTTGTTTCCAGGTTACCTCCAGGTATGTCCAGCACAGTCACTGCTCTGGAAACAGAGCATCTGGACCCCAGAGTCTCAGCCACCCAGCCCTGTCCCATTCCTGGGCCTCTCACTGACAAGCCCACAGTGCCTGCGTCCCTCAGGCTTTCTCTACACCTCCACAGTCAGGCCTTTGCCCTGTTCCTTCTCCACAGCTCAGGTGGGAAGGAAGCCACTTCTTTCCAGAGTTCAGCCATCTAGGTGCCTCTAGGGAGGCTCAGGGAGCATAAATTCCAAATTTTTCCTCAATTCTCCTCTTGCAACATCTTGGGGTGCCTGGGAGCAAGCCCTCAGGTACCTTTGGTTGGTGTGGCATGGTTGGTGGCAGTGTGCAGAGTAAGTCTGCCCACGAAGTTCCGGGCCTGGAAGCCCCATGAGCCATAGATGGCTGGCCACAGTCGTGGTTCTCCCAAGTAACGATGGTAGGCCAGAGGAGCTGTGGCTGGTGGGAAGAATTGGGCAGGCAGGAAGCAGACATCAGCAGATAGAAGGGCAAGGCCAGGGCATCAACTAAAGTGGGAAGGAGCCTCCCTCGATGAAGTCAGGTTAAGCCAGCATCCCGCAGGTCAGAGTAAGTGGCGTCAGAGAACAGAAAGTGCAGAGTGTTGGGGCAGAGCAGTTGACTGTCTGCATGGTTTGTGACTTCATGTGGGTGTCTTCTAAATCACTCATTCGTTCGCTATTATTCCGTGGCAGGCACTGTTCTAGGTGCCAGGATACAACACAGAATGGTGATCCTGTCTTATTGTCTAGTGGCAGGTAAAAAGCATACATACATGTATTCAAATGATAGTAAAGAAGGAGAAGGAAAAGGTGGGTGGAGGAGCAGGGAGTGCGGGGACGGACTGGTAGGGTCACTCTTTTATATAATGTGGGAATGGAGAAGGCCTTTCCGACAAGGTGACTGTGGAGCAGGGATTGAAGGAAGTGAGAGTGCAGGAGTCGTGGGATTCTGTGGAAAGAGTGAGCCCAGGAGAGGAAGAGCAAGTGCAAAGGCACTGTGGGAGGTGAGGCAGAGAGGTGGGGAGCATTGACTGGGAGGAGGGCCATGTCAGTTATTTGGCTCTTCATCTGAGGGCAATGGGGCCTAGGAGGCTTTCTAGCGTATGTGCCGGACTGTGACTCCTGCAAGAACAGAAACCCTCTAGCTGCTGTGTGGTGAACAAAGAGCACACGGAAGGCAGAAGTGAACACGAGGGAGCAGTAAGGTGGTGGTGGCTTGGACCAAAGTGAAAATGGTAAGGTAGTAAAAAGTGATCCGATTCTGGGTGTCTTTAGAAGGCAGGGCTAACAGTATCTACAGTTAAGGTGCAGGGACCTGCAGTGGACCTGTGTAAGGAAGGGATAGAGGCCCAGTCTTCCTTGGACAGATCTGTGTGTCTGGGCCTCCCTACTGCACCTTTCCCGAGACACTGCGCTGTGCCTCATAGTGTTCCAAAGCAGCTGACGAAGCCGCACCCTACCCGGGTTTAGCATCTCAAGTCAGCCTGCAAGACACAATTGAGGTAGTCACAATTATTTCTGAGCAGCCCTTTGCTTGCCCGTGAAGTTGTAACCAGTCACTGCTTCATGAATCAAGCCCCCTACGAAGCTGGTGGAAAGCGTGTGGTATGAAAACAGTTACCATGAAGCACCTCCTTTACTCAGTGTGGTGAGATGCCGATGTGCAAGGGCGTGAGGCCTGTGGGGCTGGTGATCAGGGTCAGCAGGGCCAGCCGCATGTGTAAATTGCCCACACAAGGTTGCCTCCCCCAGCCAGGTGTCTGGAAGGTACCAACTTGAATCACAGTCCCTCAAGAGCTCTGAGGAGCGAGGGCTGGTACTTTAAACTGCATTTCATGAAGGCACCAAGAGGTGACCCTTTTAGGTCACGCAGCTGGACATGGCAGGGGGCCAGAGGATGTCAAGGGACCACCCCATCTTCTCTGATGCTCCAAAACTTGGCCATCCAGCCCTGGTTGACATGCCTCTGGGGATGGAGCACTCACGACCTCCCTTCTCCTCAATTTCATTCTTGGAGAGCTCCTGAGAAAATTCTGCTTTTGACGGAGCCCTGGGACCCACAGACACCATGCACTCCCTCTGCTCAGGACAGTCCCTTCAGAGATCTGAGAACAGAGATCATGACAGGCCCCTGCCTTCTCTGCTCTAGGCCATGGAGCCTCTGCCCCCTCTCCAGCTCATGGGGCCTAGGCTCCAATCCCCTCGCCAGCTCTGCACTATACTGTGGGCTCCACAGAACTTGTCCAGGGATGGGCCACAAGGACCCAGTCTTCCTGCATTGGGAAGGCCTGTCAGCAGCCTGCCTACCAACCTCTCCTTATAAGCAGGGGCTACAGCCCGCCTTGCCACGCTCTGCTGCCCTGCCTGTTCAAACAAGAGAGTCCATGGATTTGGCGGGGGGCAGGGGGGTAGCTTTTCCCCAGCACTTGGCCCCAGACTGGTTCTCCCAGAGCTTTAAGTCTAAGTCCACTGAGAATGCAGCTTCCTGAAGCTGCCCTTCTGGCTTCTTCCTTCTCCTGGGATGCGTCGTCCTCCTCCTGCTCACTCACTCCACTAACTGCTCTGGGTCTCATCCCCACCCAGCTCCCCTCCCTCCCTCACTGGGGAGAGTGAGGCCCAAAGCTCTTCCAGTTCTGGGGCTCCCACTTCTCCCCATGAGGTCATAGCAGGCTTGATTGCATCCAGACGGTCTACCACTGCTGCCTCCTGGCCCACAGCCCCTGGAGGAGCCCCGGCACCCTTTTGGCTTGGCTTCCACATGGTCCAGGCCCCAATTTCCTGCACTGCCAATCAGAAGGGGCTGGCACCCCCTCCCAACCTGATGAGTGTGTCTCATTTCTCCATTTCCTGCCACCCTAGGGCTGTGATGGATTCTTTCCCATCAGTCACGATTCCCCACACAGTAGGTCTCCTTTGGTTGAACCCCCTGACAGGGCAGGAGTCAGGGCAGGCACAGAGGGCAGACACGGGCTGCAGTGTTCTCCACACAGTGCCGATCCAAGGTCAGGGAGAGCTAGGGATGGCAAGTCTGAGGCCTGAAAGCAAGGGCTGCCTCGACATCAGGCCCCTGGGGGTGGGGGTCAGCTCTGGTGAGGCCCTCTGTCTCCTTGCCCTCTTGGGGCATCAAAGCTCCTCCACCCCCAAAAGCCAGGCAGCATGTGGTAAGCAGCTGGCCAGAGGTGTCTGTGCAAAGCTGAGCTCGTGCCTCACTACAGTCAGGCCTGGAAATGGATGGGCCTTGGTGTGCAGCTAAGGAAGGAGGGCCTTCCTGGGCTTCCTGAGGCTGGGCTGCCTTCCTTTCTGTAGAATGTCTCTGAGCAAAGCCAATGGATTGCAGGAACTGCTAAGCCTGGGGTCATTCTTTGATGCTAGTTCAGGACATCTTTGCTGCTTCCGATGACTCCCTAAGCACTCCCAGAAAAGCCAAGCAGCACCTGCAGGCTAATGAAGTAGTTGCTTCATTAGCCCAGGAAAATCCCTAGGAAGCTATCTGGCTTTCTCTTCACACCAGCTCTGTCCTGATAATAATGAGTGATGATAAGAAGAGGAAGGTATATTCTGCTTGGTAAAGAACTCTAGTGAGGCAGGTATTATTACTGAATCCATTTTACAGATGGGCAAACTGAGGCTCAGAGAGGAAAGTTACTTGCCACAGAGGTAGAAATTAGAGAAGGCAAGATTTCAGTACAAGTCTGTGACTCCAGGAAGTGGTTCTGGTTCCAGCATTTCCATCTTCTCTGCATTCACAGTTCTCCTCCATCCTCTTTCCCATTTCCCCTTCTTTACTCTGTCTCCTCCCCTTTCCTGCTCTTCATGTCCAGCTCAGTCTCTGCTCTGTGTCCTCCCCCATTTCCCACCCCTGCCCCCATCCAGGCTGCACCAAGCAGCCTTGGCTGGAATGGAGCTCAGCTGTTCCAGACACACGTTTTTTACCAGGGCAGATAAGGTTTCACTATCGGGGCAGTGAACAATTTATTTCTGAGTCTGAAGCTGGAGAGGGGAAGGGTGGGAGAGCCCTACAATTCAGCCTGCTAGAGCAAAAAGGAGTGAGGAAGCATGTGTCTGTTGTGTGTGTGTGTGCGTGCGTGTGTGTACATGTGCATGTGTGCCTGCATGCACACTGCACGCAGGGGAGTGGAGGGGAGAGGGAGGACCAGACCTCAGCGTATTGGAAAGCAATGCAAATGTGCTGACCCCTCTTCACTCCTGAGCAGAAGAACACGGTTAAAGGAACTAGGATGGGGCCCCGTCCACCTTTCCAACTGCTACAGTCCAGCATCCAAGCTCATCACTGCTGGAAAACGCTCCTTGGAAAGTCACCTTCCAATCACCAAATCTGTTGGACGCTTCCGCTGCCTTGCTGTAATTGACTTCACACCACCATTTCACCCAGTTGATTTCTTCCTTTTTGCCAGTACTCTCTTCCCTTGGCTTTTCCATCCCTGTCTTCTCTAGGTGTCCCTCCTGCAGAGCCACCCTGCTTAGCCTTCTTATAGACATTCTTCTGCTCTACTCATCCCTGCAAACCTCCCCAGACCCTACTCTGAGCGCTGTCCTCTTCCCTGGCTAAGCTCTGGCTCTGGGCCAGCTCACTCAATGCCACGGCATCAGGGCCCGCCTGCCACCCCTTCAGCCCTGCTCCAGGCCCACCCTCTGAGCCCCAGGATGTGCTACTGCCCTGACTGCTGTCCCTGTCTGGATAGCCCTTGAGCACTGAGAACTCCACTTGGCCAACACAGAACTCAAGCTATCATCCAAACAATCTCTCAGCTTCTGTTCTCTATGCAATAACAGCTTCCACCAGCTGCTCTGTGGTGCAAGTCAGAATCTGCTTGGATGCCTCCCTCTCCATCATGCTCACAACTCGCCAGCCACCAAGCCCTATTTCCCACATTCCAAAGCTGCCATAAAGAGCCCAGGTCTCTCAAAGCCACTCCTACCACACTGATCCAAGTCTCCATCATCTGTCACCTGGACCACATCAGCAACCTTCTCTCTGGGACCCTTGCTTCCACTCTTGCCCTTCTACAATGCAGTATCCACCCAGTGGCCAGAGGGAGTGCATAAGTTACAGATAAGGTCATCGCCCTTCCCCTGCCTAGCAAACTTCAGCATCTTCCTAGTAGCTCCAAGATCAAGTTCAAGCTCTTTCCCTAGCTTGGCCCCAGCCTACCTCTCTTGTCTCACCCCTTGACCTGTCCTCTTACCCTCATCCCATGCCCATCTCCTGACCCTTCTCTTTTTCTCATGCTCTGTCCTTTCTCAGGGCCAGCTCTGGGCCACATTGTCATCCCACATTCTAGACTCCAGTAGTACTAAGCTTCTTTCTGCCCCTCCAGCTCTTTGGGGACAAGGATGGGGCTAGAATAAAGTAGGTACCAGATGTGGGGGAATGAATGACCTCAAGATATGGACAAGGGGTAGCCATGTTAGAACTGAACTGGAAGGAAGTACTTTCAGAGTGTCACTGAGGCCCTGCTTGTCCTTGAGTCTTTCAGGTTCTGAGCAGACCAGGCACTTCAACTGGGGCCTGGTGGAAGTCAAGAGCATCACTTCCTCTAGTTTTTCAGGGACCTGGCCTCCCAGGATTAGCAGTTGCAGAGGTCGCTGCCTGAGATTGGAGAAAGACACATTCATAGAGAGCTAAGGAAGGTGGCCTTGCCAAGCAGAGCAGGCCCTTGGTCAGAGCAGGCTCTAAGGGAGCAGCTGGGGCAGGCAAAGCAAGGAGACAGAAATGGGGAGAGGCAGGAAACTATGAGAGAGGTGGGAGCATGCAGGGGGACCCGGAGTAAAAGTGAAGCAGATGAAGGACTGAGGTAGAGAGGCAAAGAAGAGAGAGAGGCACCAAGAAAGAGACAGAGAGGAGGCTGGCATTGAGGAAAGGAAGACAGAGACCAAACCAGAAGCAGTGGGGCAGAGAGAAAGGTCGAGTGAGAATACCAAGAAAAAGAGAAAGAGGAAAGAATCAGATGAAGATGAGGATGCAGAAGGGAAGAGAAAGACAAGGCCTGAAAGGGAAAGAAAGAGACTGAAAGATAAGACTGGGAAACAAGGTGATTGCAAAACCTGTGAACAACAATAGAAGGACTCACATGGGGAAATAAATACATGTCAATAGAAACTGCTGGAAAGATTCCAGCTCAGACAGCCTCCACCCAATGCCTGGGCCCCAGCAACCTGCCCTGCCCATCCCTCCTTGAATAGCTGTGACTTCCTCACTGTTTGAATTGGAGTGACGGGGACAGTGTGACAGGGGAGCACAGGGCACACTATCTGGGCTGGGTTCAGTTCCAAGATACCCTAAGCCAGCCCAGGAGTGCATAGAGACTGGGGGCAAGTGCACTGGGGAGAGTGTCACCCCCAGGTGAACAGGAGTGAGTGCTAGGGGCACATGTGGAGCTGAGGTGCAGGCCAGGACCCTAGAACCTACTGAGGGTACAGAAGAGATGGGGTGAAACTGCTTAGATCATACCTAAGCAGTGGCTGAGAACAGCCTGGGGGGTGGGGGAGATGCACAGCCCAATCTCTGCTGCACCTGGGTAGAGTGGGGTGCTCTCTCTCTCTCTCTCTCTATCTCTCTCTCATACACATGCACACACCTGTGCATGCACTTACAACACTGGGTCTTGCTCTGTAGTCCAGGCTGGCCTCAAACTCACAATCCTTCCTCTAAGTCCTGAGTGCTGGGAACACAGGCATGCCTCACCACGCCTGCCTTTGAGGATGTCACATATGCTGAGTCTGGTGCCTCCTACCTGTTACCTTCGTCCAGTGGTCAGAGCAGCAGGGTGTGAAGACTGCTAGATTTGATAACAGATGAACTGGCTTTGAAAGGCAGCTCCACCACTCCCTGGCTGTGTGGCCCTGGGCCTCTCGTCCCTCATCTGTTAAATGCAGACAATACTCTTGACCTCAAATGGTTGTCAGGATGCTTCTGTGTGATATTGGAGTGAAAATACCAACAGGGGCCTGGTTTTGCTCTATTCCTTGGACCACACAGAGCACATTGCTGGCTTCTTCCACCCTGTGACAGTCTTGCAAAGGCTGAACACAAGGCCTTGAGCCACTTAGTCTTCTCTTCTCCAGTTCCTTCAACCAGTCCTCAGATGTGATCTTTTTTTCTTGTTCTACTAGGGATAGAACCCAGAAACTCACACATGCTAAGCAAGCACTTTATCACTAAGCTACACCCCAGTCTCATGGTGTCTTCTGAACTAGTTACCTAATGGAAGAAGGTATCAGGGAAGGTTGCTGGAAGGTGGGCTGTAGGAAAACTTGGGTAGGCAAAAGCATCAAATTTCAGGGGGCTTTTAAAAGACTCTAGCCCCCAAAGAGACCATTTGATCCGAACCACTTTCCTTTTGCTAAATTAAAACCTCCCAGAAAGCCACAAGACAAACCTCCTAGGGCAGGCTCCCCTCAAGCAGGCAGTTTATGGGGTAGAGCATGGGGGGCCTCAACAATAGTTGCTCCTGCACCCCCAAAACAGACCCACAAGAAAGTCCCCATAGAGCTAGAGCAACACTGCTTCAAGGGTCAGACCCCAACCCTAACCCCAAGGGATGCTGGAGCAGGAAGGGTCTGTAGACAGGTGGCAAGGCCAAGGGCTGGTGAGGGGTGGGGACAAAACTCAACTGTGTACAAAGGAGCAGAAAGCACTACTTTGCCAACATGGGGAGCCAGGAACAGAGAAGAGTTGAGCCAGAAACGGCAAAACTGTAGGGCTCCTCAATGGGGGTGGTAGTGGGGAGAACAGGTAGTTGGCAACATTAACTTTGCAATCCCCCAATACCCTCCATGTGCCCCCTTAGTGCCCATCTACCTGCCAAGGCCCACTCTGTTTCCACAGATGGAGTGGAGCTCAAGTTTTCCTGGGAGCTGGGGGCCTATGGGGAGGGGAGGGAAAGAGCTGAATGGAAGAGCTCTCCTGAGGTGGAGGAGGGAGGCAGGGGTGGGGTGGGGAGAAAGGCAGGCTGGCAAGGCCCTCCCCCCAGCAGGCACTTCAATAATCTGATTTCCATAAAGAGAACTTTCCCGGCCATAAAGATTTTATTGAAACTCCCAGCAGCCTGATAAAAGCATAATTCCACTGACCACAATCTACCTAGGAATAGCTCCAGGATATTAGGCTGGAACTCAGCAAAGCTATCCCTTCTGGAAGATTGCTCTGCTCCCCTTCCCCCTCTCCCCTCTCCTCCAAGGGGCAGGAAGGGCCTCCATTTGGCTCAGCTGTGGACCATCTCTGTGGGGAAAATGTTAGTCTAATCCTGAAGATAAGCCCAGCTCTGAAGGCCTGAGCCAGGCAGCAGAGCATGTGTGACATTCCCATTGTGCCTGGGTCTGCCATGGCATGTTCCAGACCTATGATTCCTACAGGGTGCTCAGGTCCCCCTCCTCCCCCCCCGACCCACCTTGGAGTTGGAGTTCCCAGAGAGCTAGCTGGAGTCCATGATATCAGAGAAAAACTTGATTATGGGTGCAGACTTGGATCTGAATCCTTGCTCCACCTCTTACTGGTTATGTGACCTTAGGAAGTCACTTCTGTGGATTTCAGCTTCCTTATTAATAAATGGAGAGAGGAATATTGATTCAAAGTGTTAAAGTGAGAGAATATGAGACTCGTTCTGTAAGTCCTAGTGTGGTGCCAGGGATGAAGTGGGCATCAATGCATGCTTCTCATCACCCCTCCCCGCCCCTTGCCCCTCCCTTCATCTCATGCGTGAAAGGGGTTTTCCTGTAGTCCTAAGGAAACAGCCATGGTAGGCTTAAATTGTTGCTTTCTGATGAAAATAACTCCCTCTGTGATTTCAGAAAAGTGTTTTGCCCTTTCTGAGCTTCAGTCTCCCCACCTGTCCAATGAGATCTAAGTAACTTCCTGGCTGTGCTTTTGCATGACTCAAAACCTGTCCAAAATTCTGGTTATTCAGCATTATCCATTCATGTGTTCATTCAGCAGATACATATGAAGTACCTACCACACACTGGGAAAAACAGACAAAAACCACTGCCTCATAGAACTCAATGAAATTAATAAAATCAATCAATAAAATATGTAATGTGTTGGAAGGTCTGAAGAGAAAAATAAATAGGGAAGAGAGAAGGATGTTGGGGAAGGGCAGGGACTAGAAGTTTTCAGACAGTAGCTAGGGAAGACCACCCCACAGAGGTGCCATTTGATTCAAGACCTGAGGTAGGTACTGGGGCACACTCTGCAGATATCTGGGAGACCAATACTCCAGGCAGAGTGAACAACCTGTTGAGCTCTCAAAAGTCCTGAGGTGAGAGCATGACCAGCTGTCTAGGAGGTCAGGGTTCTGATCAGGGAGGGTGAGAACACTAGGAGATGAGCTGAGATTTATCAGGGATTCAGTTTGGGAAGGGTCCAATAGGCCAGTATAAGGATTTCAGATTTTTCTTTTTTTTTTTTGCAGTGCTGGGCATGCAACCCTGGGCCTCTTGGATGCTAGTCAAGCGCTCTGTCACTGGGCCCCAGAACAGGACTTCATATTTTTATTCTGAGTGAAATGGAGAACCTGTGGTAGGGACATGGTCTGACTTCTATTTTAACAAGATCATCCTGGCTTCTATTTAGAGAATAGGCTGATGGTGGGGGAGAGCCTGAGTAAGGAGCAGAGAGACCAACCAAGAGGTGACTGCAATGATTCAGGCAAAGGGTGATGGTGGTGACAGTGAGGCTGCTGTGAGCCCCAAAGACAGGAAGCAGTGCGCGGCCAATGGAGCAACTCCAGGAAGGAGAAGTTGCTGTGGGGCTGGGGGCCACCGGAGAGGGCCTGGAGAAGGCCAGAGCTGCCTGTGCACATGACCGAGGTTTGAAGGTGGACAGAATCAAGCTACACAGGTGACTCCAGGGTGTTTTTGTGACCTGCTCTGTGTCTCTTTCTCCTTTGTTGTTACAAGAGTGGGAAGAGTGACAGTTTCCCTGGGGCTGGGGAATCAGGTGCTTTCCATGCTTCCCAGAGTGGGGTGTTGTCAGCGTGCCTTGGTTCTGAATACTTGGTACTTGCATGTGAATGCGGCCTCTGTGGACAGACTGTCCTATGGAAAACTGGCCACTTGCAAGGCTTCTTTTTGTTAGCATGGGAAGTGGAATGGGACACCCAAAAGTATAGAGGACAGGAAGCAGGCATACTGGGGCTAGACTGAGGGGAGGTGACAGGGGAAGGAACCCGGTCATGAAGCACAATGAAAGGCTTCATTGGAGCCGACCCAGGAGAAGCTGACCATTCTGTTGAAGTCACCAGCAGAAGTAGGATTACTCTGGGAAGGTTCCCCAGAGGGGTACTGGAATGAAAAGGCGACCCTGGTTCACTTTTTTTTTGGAGGTGGTTGAGGCAGGGTTTCACTATGTAACCCAGGCTGGCCTTGAACTCACTCTATAGCCTAAGCTACCCTTGAACTCATGACCCTCCTACCTCAGCCTCCTGACCACTGAGATTACAGGTGTGTGTTACCGCTCCCAGCTCTCAACCTAGTTCTTGTCCCAGATCTGCCACTGCTTTTCTGTGACAATGGCAGGGTGATGCCCTCTCAGGTGACGAGAGGTGATGCCTAGTCTGGGCAGTCAAAGGTTTGGACTAAATGATCTCTTAGTAAAGTGTCAATCAAGAAGCTGTAGGTTGAGAATGTCTAAAGCTAGACTGGAGCTTCCCAGGAGGGTTGGTATCCCAGGAAATAGCACAGAACCCTGTGCAGAGGAAGGTCCTCAAACAATTGTTTTGAGTGGCTTGTCAGGGGCATAAGAGTGGTACTTGGGATGGTAGGGTCTGTCTAAGGTGGCAGGTCAAGTGGCAGCTTCTACAATTCCTTCTGGAGGTTGTGTTTATTGTTTTTGCCTGATTCACACTCACACTTGGTGTCTGCCTTTGGGCAAGATAATCTATATATTCCTTAAGGAGCTACCCCTCTTCCATGCTTAGCCTTTGTGGTTCAAGGAAAGAACATGTGACCCAGGCCTAACCAATCAGTTTGCTCCATTTCCCTTGGCCACAATGGTTAGTTCAGAAATGGGCCCTGCAAGACTTAGTTCTTTTGACAGAGTTATTGGGAAGACTTTTTCTCTTACCATTGAGTTTGGAGCTTAGAAAATGTAAGCACAACCGTAAAGAGAGAATCAATTTAAGAATGAAACTAATACAGAAAAGAGCAGAACTGAGAAAAGGAGAAAGCAAGGTTGAGCCCTAAGGATCATTTGAAGCACTTGATCTGGCTATGACTAAAGCTAGGCCTACCCCTGGCCTTTTCAATTTCATGAGCTGATTTTAAAGCACCTGAAGCTGGGTGCTGGTGACTCATGCCTGTAATTCTAACTACTTGGGAGGCCGAGATCAGGAGGATCGTGGTTTGAGGCCATTCCGGACTAATAGTTCTTGGGACCCCATTTCCAAAGTAACCAGAGTAAAATGCACTAGAGGTGTGTCTTAAGCTGTAGAATGCCTGCTTCACAAGCATGAAGCCCTGAGTTCAAACCCCAGTCACGCCATAAATAAATAAACAAATAAATAAATAACTGAAGCCTGCTTGAGTTGAGTTTTAATTACTTGCAATAATAAGAATCTTGAGTGGTAAACACCCTCCTCACCTTCCATATGATCCTGTAACTCAGAGTCACTTGCCAGTTCCGAATAAGCTATACTTGTTCATATATCTATCTTTTGCACATGACTGTTTCTTCTGACTGGAATTTCTCCCCTGCTTTATTCACAGATACAAGAGTCATTCAGAGTAGGATGTCTAGAATGGTAGAGTAAGGACCTTTAAAAAAAATCTCCTCCTCCCTAAATGCAATGAGAACTCTGGCACAGATGATCAAAATTAGCTTTTCCAGAATTCTGGAAATTAACCAAAAGTTTGTAACAATCAGGAATTTAATTTAGAAAATCTAATGACCCTTGGCAAAAACATGAGATTTGTGGGGTTTGGATTTGCCCTGTTCTCCATGTCTTTCTTCCAAGATCCATGGTGACCTTAAGTGACATCAGCCTAGCAGCAACCAGAGTGGGAAGACCCAGGTTGGAGCCCCTAAAAATGTCCTGAGGATCATCATTGCTTAGCCTGATGAGGTGCTCCCTGCAAACATCATTCCAGAGCTTGCTTCTTTCTGACCTGGCTCAGAGTTCACTTGGTGAGAAAAATCATATCCCTGGAGAATTTGTTGAAAGCAATCAGCAGCAATTGTTTAACATTACAGCGGCTGTGCCAGCTGGGGCAAGCAAGAGGCTACCTGCTCAGAAAACTTAAAGATCTGAGGAGTAAGACATTCATAGGTGGATTCGACAGGCTCTGACAAAATCCCGGACTCTAGAAGGCACCTTGCCTGATGCGAGGTTGCGTGTGCTCCAGGTACACCTGAGAAGGCCCCAAGCTTTCACTTCGCACTGGCATTGAGGTCTGGTAGAATTGCTACTGGAGCATTGAAGGGGTGGGTATCAGTGCACGCATGTACACGCACACACACAGCCCCTCATCAAAGGGTACATGATTGTTGGCTCAAGTCATTTAAAGAAATCTCTGTTCAATCATTAAGTGACCACTAAACTAACCAAGCAAATATCTCTGTAGTCACATATGACAGGGATTAAATATACTTTATAGAATTTGGAAAGGTCACTAAAGCAACAAAAACTAAAACAAGAAGTATCAGAAGCAAACCTCGGGAAGGGGTAGGAACTAATTTCCAGAGTTGCCACATTATATTATTTGTTTGTTTTCAACAAACAATTATGGGACATACAGAGAAACAAAGTATGGTGCACATACAGGAAAAAAGTAATCAAAACAAACTATCCCTGAAACCTGGGCATGGTGGCACATGCCTGTAATTCCAGCACTAGGGAACCTTAGGCAGGAAGGCCACATGTTCTAGACCATCCTGAGCAACATAGTGAATTTGAGGCCAATGTGGGCTACATATGGAGACCCTATTTCAAAAAAGAAAAGAAAACATGGGGAGTGGATTTTCATGTCATTGGATTTGGGAATGATTTCCTTAATATAATACCAAAACAAAAGAGACAATAGACAAATGGGATATCATTGAAATCAGAAAGTTTTGCACATCAAAGGACACTATCATTTATAATACAAAGGAATGGAAGAGAATATTTTACAAATCTGTAGCATGCGAAAAATATTTGCTACTCATGTATCTAATAATATCCAGAATATATAAATAACTTCTAAAACTTAGCAATAAAAATAACCCAATTCAAAATTAAGTTAAACACTTACACATTGCTCTACAGAAGATATACAAATGGGCATATGGGGCTATAGCTCAGTGGTAGAGCTGTTTGCTTAGTAGGTGCAAGGCCCTGGGTTTGATTCCTGGTAGTACAAAAACAAATGGTGGATAAGCACATTAAGAGATGGTGAACAGGGCTGGGAGTGGTGATTCACACCTGTAATTCCAGCTACTAGGGAGGTGGAGATTGGGACGACTGGTGTTCAAGGCCAACCCAGGCAAAAAGTTAGTGAGACCCCATCTCAATACATAATCTGGGCAGGGTGGCCTATACCTGTATCCCAAAAGGGTTTCAAATTCCATGAAGCAAAAACTGACAGAATTAAGAGAAGAAATAAACAAATGAATAATTGTTAAAGACTTCAATGTCCCATATTCAATAATGAATAAACAACTAAGAAGATAGTCAACAAATATATAGAAGATTTGAACAACACTTTTAACAGACCTAAAAGGCACAAGTATTTGTAGAACACTCCCCCAACAATTTATTCTCAACACACTCTTCTAAGTGCACCTGGAATGTTCTCTAGGATACATCATACGATAGGTGATCAACAAAATCCAGCTTTCACCCTTAAGAAACTACAAAAAAAAAGTCCTCAGCTGAGCCTGCCTATTATCCCAGCTAGGTGGGAGGCATAAATAGGAGGATCCCTGCTCTCCAAGTAGCTAGGATTACACACATGTACCATGTGTGTCTGATCCCACTACTGCCAAAAAAAGAAGAAAGAAAAGAAACTAGAAAAAGAAGAACAACTAAACCCCAAATGAGGAGGGAAATAATAAAGATTAGAGCAGAAATTAATCAAATGAAAACTAGGTAAACAATAGAAATAATCAGCAAAACCAAGAGTTAGTTCTTTGAAAATAACAATATGACTGATGAAGCATTAGCTAGGCTGATCAAGAAAAAAAAGTACCATCCTTACAGCAATGGGGAAGATTAAGGGGAATATGATGATGACTGCATGCTGAATTCTTAGATACCCATATGACACTGAGAAATTTATAGAAAGACAAGAAACTGCCGGATCTGACATGAGATGAGATAGAAAATTTGACTAGACTATAAAACGTAAAGATGTTAAAAAATAATCCCACCAAGACAAGCCCAGGCTGAAAAGACTTCACTGGTAAATCCTACCAAACATTTAAGAAAAAATTAACACCAAGTATTCACAATATTTTCCAAAAAACAGAAGAGTAAGGAACACTTCCCAACTCATTCTGAGACCAGTATTACCTTGATTCCAAAACCAAAAGTGTCACAAGAAAAGATAACTACAGACCAATAAATATAGCCAGAACACTAGTAAAACAAACTCACCGGAAGACTGATATGCCATGACCAATTAGCATTTATCCCAGAAACTCAAGGTTGCTTTAATATCCAAAAACCAAGGTGCACTATATTAATAAGAAAAAAGAAATAAAATGTGATCATCTTAATGAACACATAAATAGCATTTGACAAATCCAACAAGTTTTTATGATAAAGCATTACACAAACTAGGAACAGAAGGGGACTTCCTTAATCTAAACAAAGTCTCTACAAAAAACCCCACAGCAGTCCCTCCAGGATCACTAACAAGACAAGGATGTCTGCTTTTACCAAACATTTGTAGTGGAGATTCTAGCCAGGGTGAGGAATATATGTACACACACACATATATATCCATTGGAAGACAAGCGTTAAAACTATCACCATTTATCTGGGTGTATGTTTATATATCACATTACATTGCATATAGAAAATTCCAAGGAATGCACACACACAATACACAATACATTCCACTATTAGAACTAACATATAAATTCAGCAAGGATGCAAGAAGCAAGATAACTATACAAAAATTAATTGTATTTCTATACACTGGCAATGCACAACCTGAAAACGGAAACTAAGAAAACTGTTCCATTTAAATTAGCATCAAAAGAACTTAAAAGTAAATTTAATGAAAGAAATGACATTGAACATTGTAAAAGATTGCTGAAAGAGATTTTAAAGACCTAAATGGAGAAAAAGCCCCTGTTCACATATCAGAAGGTTTAACACTGATACATTGATAAGTCTCAAAGTAATCCACAGATTCAGTGCAATCCCTATTTTTAAAAGATTATTCTAAACTTCATATGGAATTGAAAGCAATCCAGAAGAGTCAAAACAATCTCAAAAGCTAAGAACGATTTCAAATTTATATGAAGCTACTGCAATTAAGACAGCATAGTATTATCATTGAGATCAATGGAATAGAATTGAGAATCCAAAAATAAACCCTTGCCTATATGGTCATTTAACTTTGAACAAGAGTGCTAAGACAATTCAGTGGGGGAAACAATCTTTTCAACAAGTAGTTGTGCGAAAACTGCATATCCACATTCTTAAAGGATGAAGTTGGACCCTTTCCTCACAGCAATTCAAAAATTAACTCAAAATCCATTGGAGCCCTAAGGGTAAGAGCCCAAAGTATAAAGCTCTTAGAAGAAAATAGTGACTTGATATTAGGTTCTGATGATTTCTTAGACATGACACCAAAAACTCTAGTGACCAAACAAAGGATAAATTGAACTTTATTAAGATTTTTTAATTGTGTTTCAAAGGACAATATCAATAATATGAAAACTCAATTAGACATTGATGGGAGAAAATATTTGCCCATCATATATCTGATAAAGGACTCGTATTCAGAATATGAGGAAGAATGCTTATAACTCAACAATAAAAAGACAGTCTAATTCAAAATTGGCAAAGGATCTGAATAAATAATTCTTTTTTTCAGGGAATTGTACTTTATCTATATTATAGCTTAATACAATTGTGCCATATATATATATAAATTGAGCTCCACACATTAATTTTTGAGAAGCACTTTGTGCAAACTAAGAAACGAGGCACTTTATTCAATGATATCTTCTTTAGGTATCTTGCATAAATAATTCTCAAAGAAGATATACAACTGACCCACAACACATGAAAAGATGCCCAACATCATTAAGCATCTGGAAAACATACATCAAAACCACAGGGTGTGTTAGCCAGGCACCAGTGACTCACACCTGTAATCCTAGCTGCTTGGGAGTCTGAGATCAGGAGGATCATGGTTAGAGGTCATCCTGGGCAAACTAGTTTGAGAGACCCCCATCTCTAAAATAACCAGAGCAAAATGGACTGGAGGAGTGGCACAAGTGGTAGAGCGACTGCTTTGCAAACTTGAAGCCTTGAGTTCAAACCCCAGTCCCACCAAAAACCAAACAAAACCAACAATGTGATATTAATTCATACACACTAGCATGGCTATAATTTAAAAAAAAACAGTAAGTGTTGGCAAGAATATGGAGAAATTAGCACCGTTACATGCTGACTGTGGAAATGTAAACTATAAGATGGTGCAGTTGCTTAGAAGACAGTCTGGCAGTTCCTCAAAATGTTAAACACAGAGTTGCCTTATGACCCAACATGGGTGGGGGGTGGTATTCGAGAAAAATGCAAACATGTCTACAGAAAATTGTGCATGAAGGCTCATAGCAGCCAAAATGTGAAAACAATCCAAATGTTGGTAACCGATGAAGAACAGACAACATGTGGCTTGCCCATGTGATGGACCATTACTCAGCCATGAAAAGGAATGAAGTACAACATGGAGGAAATTTGAAAACATTACGTTGAGTGAAAGAATTCAGATCCAAAATGCACTTCCATGACATCCTGGATTTGGGAGTGACTGCTAAAGAGCATGGAGTTTCTTTCTAATCTGATGAAAATGTTCCATAATTAGATAATTGTGATGGCTGCATGATCCTCAACTGTACTGAAACATCACTGAATTGTGTCCTTTAAAAGAGCAAAATTCATAGTTCATAGATTATATCTCAATAAGATTCTTGTTTTTAAAGTCACTCAGAGGCTTCTTCCCCTGTGAACTGGTCTCGAGCTTCATGACATGGTCAAGGGCAGGAAGAACGCGGAGTACTTGAACTGCCATTTAATGAGGGCCACTCATTGGCCAGGCACTGTGCTGGGCACTTTCCATACCTTAACTTGTTGGAATCTAAACCCAACTCTGTGAGGAAGGAGCTACCATCTCCATCCTACAGCTCGTAAAACTGAGGCACTCAGCAAGAAGTGGAGGAGGCAGGACTCAAACTCATGACTTTGCTCTAGCTCCTCCTTCCTGGGGCCTGGCCATAGGGGTCCCTGTATGATGATTCTGGAGATGAAGTGCAAATGGCGGCACTGTCTGACCTCTGGGTCTTTTCTTTTTTTTTTTTTTTTTTGAGACAGAGTATCACTTTGTAGCCCAGGCTGGCCTTGAACTCTCAATTCTCCTGCAGCCTCCTGGGTCCTGGAATTACAGGTATGCACCACCAAGCCTGGTGAGCTGGACTCCCCTTCTCACATCTTGTCTTCCTGAGCTTCCCACACCCATCCAGGATTGGGGCAGGTGGGGGAGGTGCAGATGAGCTCAGCCCTGGCTGGTGAAACCTGTGTGGAGCTGCAGGCTTGGAGGCTAAGGGTATTTTGACCTCAGTTCACAGGGAATTTCCCGACCAGGGGATCAATACCAGTTCATTATTCATGGTGGCCCAGAAGTGGGGGCTAGTGGCTGGTGGCAGCTGAGCTTAAGGGCTCTCGCAGGCATTTCTTCCATGTGACAATGCTCCCATCCTCCCTCTCCCTCATCAGTTTTCATGCTTCTTAATGCAAACTCACTTAGGCACACTATTTCATGAGTAATGTGGAAACGACCCAATGCCCCGTCTTCTGGGGCACAGAGGGATTCAGTGACTTGCCCAAGGTTATATAACTAGTAAACACAAGGCTGCCTTTCAAATTGAGGTAGGGGTGAGTCATCATCAGAGGAGACCTCTCCAGGGAAATGACATCACTTCTCCAGACTCAGCCTCTCTCTCTCTCTCTCTCCCCCTCCACTTTAGCCTTCTCTGTCTGGACTTTCTGAGGACACTCTTGCAAGTTGATTCAGTAATGTGTGCCACAATTCTGACTTCACAGATGAGGAAACTGAGGCCAGTGATGCAGAAAACCACAGAGCAGTGCTTCAGAGTACAGTTCTTCTCCCTTCCAGGAGAGCATCTTCTTTACAGCAAACAAACCAGTTTTCCAGATCAGCCTGCAAAGCTGGGGATGAAGAGCCAGGTGCTATGGCTCACACCTGTAATCCCAGTTACTCAGGACGCAGAGATCAGGAGGATCATGGTTCAGTGCTAGCCCCTGAAAAGTATTTCACAAGACCTTATCTTGAAAAAAACCCATCACAAAAAAGGACTGGTGGCATGGCTCAAGCAGTAGGAGCACCTGCCTAGCAAACATGAGGCCCTGAATTCAAGCCCCAGTGCCACCAAAAAGAACAGCTGGGGGTGAAGGCCTTTAACTACATCCTACCTGCCAGAGAACAGGGCCCAGTAAGTTGTTTAGGCTCCAGCAACTTCATCCACTAAGAAGTTGCTCTAGCCAGGCATGGAGAGACATACCTGGAATCCCAGCTGCTGGGGAGGCAGAGATAGGAGGCTCATAGTCCAAGGCCTGAGGCTGGCCCAGGTAAAAGCATGAGACCCTATCTGAAAAACAAACTAAAAAGCAAAAAACCTGGGGGTGTGGCATAAGTGGTAGAGCACCTGCCTAGCAAGCTGGAGGCCCTGAGTTTAATCTTCAGTACTACCAAAAAAAAAAAGTTGCTCTAAAGGCCCATTGCCTTCCCCTGCCCCCACCTATACTGTGCCTGCTACCGGCCAGGGCCAAGCAGAGCTGCACAGGAGTCCCCGGGGAGTATCTGCTCCCAGGTAGGTGGCAGGAGCAGCCTCCAGATGCGGGCCTTGGCCTCATGTGTGCTCTTGTCCCACTGTCTTGGGCTTCCCTGGCAGCAGCAGCAGGCACCTTCTCCTCCTCCCCGGCCTCCCTCAAGACCCAGGCTGCAGTCTGGAGCCAGGCAGTCCATGGAAGCCCCCATCCTCTGTCCCCAGAGACAGCTCAAATGACCATTAAGCTCTGAGCAGATGCAGGCAGTGGTACACGAAGGCACAGAGCAGGAAGCATTTTGTTCTCTGCTAATTGGCCTCCTATGGTCACCAGAGAGGGTCTGGGGCCTGGAAGGGAAACAGCCACATCGGTTCCCTACAGATGCTCCTCCGTGGTCTGAAACCTAATTGGTTCGGGCCTGGTGGGCAAGCAGACGTCTGGACAGCTCCCACTACATAGCAGGGAAGGCGAGAAGGGGGCTCCACATATGGTCTCAACCCCATGGAGTCCAGCCCAAAAGGCCTCCCTGGGAGGTAACAGAGAGCCAGGGGGTCTAGGGGGCAGCAGACACCTTCTGGCTTAGCAAGAGCTTCCAAACCCTGTTGGTCTGAGACCTTAGGCTCTGCCCAGCCTTCCTCTCATGGCTGTCAAGTCCCTCTCACCAACTCAGACTCATGAGCCCTTATAAAGCATCTACTTTGCTACTTTCTCCCATTGTACAGAAGGGGAAACTGAGGCTCAGAAAGGGAGCAGTTTGGATTTTGCAAATCAGGGACAGAGCTGAGATGCAGCCCTCCCCCCCCATACCCACGCCTCACTCTGCATGTGCCAAGATGTCAGTTTAGAGCTACTGACTTGTAAGCAGGCAAGGCCTATGGGATTTACCACTATTTTCCCAGCCCCAGTGTCTGCTACTTAGTAAATTTTAATAAGTATTTTTACACCAGTAATTTTTCTGATTTGAGCAATTTCTTAATGACAAGTTGAAGCTGGGCTCAGTGGTTCACAACTGTAATCCCAGCACTCGGGGGCTGACGCAGGAGGATTGCAAGTTCGAGGCCAGCCTCCTGTCTCAAAAGAAAAAACAAAACAAAAGAGACAAAGCAAACTTTGGAGAACCCCAAATGATCAAATGACTGGTTTCTGGTGGGCTAGCCCCTGGCTTCAGATCACTGGCCTTGGCCTTGAGGCTGCTTCTGTGTCCCTAGTGTCCTCCCAAAGCCAAAAAAGTCTCCACTTGCTTGTCTTTCCTTGTGCTGGCATCCAAGAGGCTGAGCCCAGGAAAAGATTATGCTAAGAGGCTGTGGTTTCCTGCTTCCCCACCACTAGCTGCAGATTGCCATGTCCTGAGTCTCATCCAGGAAGGATTCACCCAGGGCCACACAGAGAGGAACCAGGTACCAGCAAACTCAGGCAGGCCTGGGTCTCATACAAGGACTAGCTTTGGAAATCCCTTTAATTCTTGGCCCCCAGACTATAACCCCACTTCTCTCTGGGCAATCAAAGAGCGCTGTTAGGATCCTCAGTTTCTTTTCCCACAAGGCCATGCGAAGCAAGCCCTTCCAGACCAGTCTCTCTAGCATGGTCCTCCTTGCAGGCTTGTGTCCTTTAGGCAACATCCCTGGCTGTGCCCTTGGGATCCACTCACTTGTTTCCCTCACCTCATTGTACTTAGAAATTCCTTTCATCACTTTTCCTTCTGCACCCCCCAGGCCCTTCTGTCTGTTCCCAAACCACTCTCTGTCCTGACATCAACCCTATGGGGACACATTGAGTTATCCACATCTTCCAGATGAGGAACCTGAGGCTTAAAGACATCGGAGTGTTTGTCTAAAGTCAAACAACAAACAAGTGATTGAGGCCTGGTCAGTGCCCAGGCCTCTTGATCATACATCACAGGCTGTCAAGAGCTCAGGGGGCCTTGGAGATGAGACTAGCTTGGAGGAACAGGTGCTGATGGGAAGATGGAGTGGATGCCTGGGTCTAAGCCCTTCTCTATTGTCAGCTCAGCAGCCACACCCCCAGCCCAACTGGCTCTCCTGAGAACCCTCACTCCTGGCCCAGTGCCTTAGCAGACCTGGGAGGAACAGAGAGGACCATAACAACATCACTGAAATAATACTGATAACAGCAAGCAACTACGTGCCAAGTTCAGGTCTAAGTACTTTATATAAAGTAAGCTACTTCATCCTCAGAATGGCCCTCTGCAGTAGACAATGTGATGGCTATTTTACAGATGAGTAGACTGAGGCACAGAGAGGCTGAGTAACATGTCCAAGATTACACAGCCAGTAAGTGAGAAACCAAACCCCAGCCGTCTGGGCCCTCAAACTCAAGCTCCACCAGCTAGCAATTCAATGCAGCTGGAACGAACCAGAAGGTGAGGTACTGGGGTGAATGTTAGGGCCCTGGCTCTCCTCCCAGGCTGTGCTTCAACTTGATCCCCACTTTTCAGATTCTCTCTAGCCCTTCTCCTTGCATCTGTCTTGCCTGACCACCCTGCACACTGCCAGGCCTCTCCTTGTACGGTTTCTACTCCACCCCGGGGGTAAGGCTGCCACTGGCTGGGGCCTGCACTTGGCAAGATTTAGTCTTACTGCCTCTGCTGGGCCTAGGAGTCAGACTGGCACTCCTGTCTGCCCGCCACCCGCATCATGCCTAAGCTTGCTGTGCCCCTCAGGCACAGCCTAGGCGAATTTGACTACCCTATCCAGAGCTTCCTTAGCATTCATGGCAATTTTCCCAGCCATTCCCTTCCTTTTGTGTCCATTTCTCCCCTGGGCCAAACTGGCCTCATACCTGAGGTCTATGGATGTGGCAAGAGGAATTCTTACTTCTTGACAAGCATCGTGACAGGCACTTTGATGGCAGTCAATTCATTTGATTGAAGCCCCAGTTGACAGAGGAAGAAACTGAGGCTCAGAAGAAATACTGAGTTCAGGGACAGAAGTGAGCCTGGGTCTGCCTGATCCTTAAGACAGACTAAGATGGTGGGGGGTTGGGGCAAAACAGCCTGGAGGCTGGGCAGCATGAAGCTGTGTGAACCTCTGGGGGAGGCCCAAAACTAATGGATGCATATGGAGCATTTCCTGTGTACTAGGCATGGCCACACAAGAATGCTGAGGCATAGATAATATTATTATCATTATCTTACTTTTACAGAAATTGAGGCATAGAGAGCTTATGTGACTTACCAAAAGTCACCGGCACGCTAGCGGTGAGGCCAGAATCTGATCGTTTCCTGAGGCATTCAGAGGCAAGATGGCTGACAGAATGCTGGGTTAAGGGATCAAGCTGCAAACTGTGAGGTGTTACACAAATATGCTCCAGCTGGGTCAGAGGCCAGAGAGCCAGAAAGGTGAGCTTTGCTAAGAAAGAAGGGAAATGGGAGAGACTCGGGACAAAGAGTTCCCAGAGGTGGCCATGGGAAGAGGGTTTGACACAGAGCCCTGCAAATGGGGCCAGCTGTGAACACAGGAACTCAGAGCTGGCTGACTCAGGGTCCTGATATGAATGATTTGAGAAGCCAGGAGCCAGCAGCAGCCATGGCACTGTGAAGGAGATGAGGGCGTAAGGCTCTCGTTGGGCAAGGGTCCGAGGACCCGCTGGCCCATAGAGGTTGGAGAGAAGGCCTGGGTGAGTGTGCAGATGCTCCTCAGTGACCACGACCACCATTAGAGCCAACAGCAGGAGCTCACAGCCTTGTTCAGAGGAACAAGTCACAGATGCCAACGCTTCTGAATCAAGGTCCACAGGGCAAGACTTGCAGGGGCAGACAGAGGTTGGAGTCAAGCAGGACAGCAAGGAAGCCGGCCTTGAGGGTGACAGGACTTTCATGGGCATTCCTGGCCCAGGAGTGGCATCTTAACCTGTCTTCTGAACTACAGCCACACACCTGGCCTAGCACAGGAGCACAAAGTCCCCTTCCTCTGCTGTTATTATGGAACTCTTCCACCATCAGACTGGATTTTAATTGCTTACACATCTGCCTCCCCCACCCGGCAGAACAGGGGTAACATGAAGGCTTCTGCTTTTGTAGCCCCAATTTACTGAGGGCTGACTAGGTGCTGGCCATGTTGGAGACCTTGTTTCTTTTCATTGTCCCAAAGTGCCATATTGTACCTTACTGAAGTACAGATGCCTGGGCCCCAGTGTGATCAGGTTTAGATAAAGGAGGAATGAGTGGAGGTTCTGTGACTAACCTTGGCCACCAGGGTGGGGCCCTGGGTGGTATTCAGGGGCGGGGTGCAGAGGGCTGTGTGCATCCGGCTGTCAGTCACCATGGCAGCTGACTCACACTCCTGGGTGTGCAAAGGGACCGTTGGGGCCTGGTACAGAGTCTTCCTGAGTTTCCCAAGGACAAGGGGGAGACACCAGGAGCTCAGCTATACTCTGGTCCCTTGGGATCCCCTCGGTGAATCTTGTCATTCGACCCCCACCTCACATCCTCCCAGTTACTCTTCCTTCTCCCTCCCCCAAATGAAATCTCATCAGCATATTAATAGGACATTATGGTTTCTAATGAGGATCCAGAAAACATTTATGGAGCAGATTAAAGACAGCTCCACCCCATTAAACAGCCCACAGCCTGGGGGGGGGGGACTTTCAGGTGTGGGGGAGGGGTGGAGTAACTGGAGTGGGGATGGCTTTCTCTGCAGGCCTGGAGAGAGGAAAGGCCTGGAGACAGCCACAGGGACAAGAGCTGACCACTGACCCCTACCAGCACATCCAGCTCTCATTTATTTTCTATGTTCCCAGTTCAGAGCCTGGCCACAAAGGAATGAATGGTATTGCTGTTGCCTAGTTTCAGAGGCATCTCAGGGTGAGGTCTGGGACCTGCTGCTGGCAGCTCCACTCCGTTCGGTGGGATCCTAGCCAGACCCAGACCCAGCCCCAACCCCAATCTCACCCAAGTATGGGGGAAGCCAAAGCTGGCCAAGTTGCCAGCAGGCTCTGCTGATTCATTTCAGTCAGACAAACATCTATAAATAAGGACTTGAACTCATGAGGCATTGACTGTGTGCCTGGCACCACATGGGACACTTACTCACCTGGGATGGCATGGTCTCCATAAAACAGCTGCACAAAGTAGATTTTCGGCCTGCTTTATAGACAGAAGGAAACAAGGCTCAGAGAAGGGAAACAACTTGCCCAAAGTCAGACAGCACCTCTGGGATTGTGTGTGTGTGGTGCTGGAATGGAACCCAGGTCCTCATGACAGGCAAGCACCCCCATAGCCTGCACCTCTAGAATTCTAATCCCAGCCTGTCTGGTTCTAAAGTCCACATTCTTTCCATTAGCCTTGTAGCATACTTAGCACCTCCTCAGTGCAAATGACAGTGTTGTGTCTTGGGCTTCACCTCTCAACTTCCCACTCCTTCCCCAGAGGTAGGGAGGTATCATGGAAAACATGAAACAGTATGGATAGAAAGATCAGAATTATAGGTCCAAGTCTGTCATGACCTAGCTGTGTGACCTTGGATGATACCAACCTCTCTGAGTCTCCCTTTTCCCACATGTCAAAAGAGGCTGGAGGGTGAAGATTCAACTAAGAAGTGCTTTGTAATTGACCACTGGCCTACTGTGTAGACGCCATCTTTTTCCATCTGTCAAACGAAATTAATACTGCCCACTCTGCTATTCAGTAGGAGGAGGAGGGAGGCATGGCAGGATTAAGTAACACAGTGCAAGCAAACAAGCACTACCCAAATGTAAGGGGCGACCCTCTTCATCCTCAGCCAAGCTTCTGAAACTGTCCTGCATCCACAGGCAGGTAGGACAAACAAGATACCCAAGGTTGCTGGGCTTCCTGGATGCCCAGGAAAGGAGGAAGAGACAGGGGCTCCGAGACACCTTGGAAGGCATCGCTCAGTGCTCTGCAGTCCTTGATTCTTGGCTCAGCCAGCATAGGAAACTGACTGAGGATAGTATACCACCGTCAAACCCAGACTGCGGCCACCCAGACCTCCCCAGTCGTGGCAGGCACACTCCAACCTTGGGGCTTTTGTGCTTGTCTGTGTTTCCTTTTGCCGAAAGCACTCTTCACTTGATATCCTCAGGCTGGCTCCCTCAATGCCATATTGTAATTTCCACACATAACTGGCCTTCTGCTACAAGTAGTAAGGGGAGTGGGACCCCACGCCCAGCAATCTTATCCTCTTTCTACTTTTCCATCAGTGCTCTTATCACCTTCTATGTGCCCTACAACTTACTTGTCATTTTATTCATTGCTATCACTTCCCACTGGGATGTGAGCCTAGAAAAGCAAGTGTCCTGGTTTTGCTCTTTGTTTCCAGTGCCTAGAAGTACCTGGTAATAAATAAATATTTATTGAATAAAGGAAATAAGGCCAGGGACTCCTCCATTTCAGGCCTGGGCTTGAGTTCTCTGCCCAGGCTGGACCTTTTTTTCTAGAAGGAAAATTTGCTGTAGGTTTGGTTACTCATTTATTCATTCACTTAACATGCATGCCTGTGTGTGCGCGCGCATGTGTGTGTGTGTGTGTGTGCACATGCACAAGGATGGCAGGCACTGACCTAGGTGCTGGGGTTACTGTGGGAAAACCAGACAGACGTGGTCCCTGCGCTTATTGAGCTTCATTTGGGGCAGGGGAAGACAATAAACAAGCTGATTTTAAAAGAGTGCTATATGAAGAATACAAAACAGTGTGGCGAGTCAGGGAGTGACCTGTGGTCAGGGAAGGCTTTTGAGAAGAGTGACATTCGAACATTGGTGTTGACATGAAGCCAGCAAGTCCAAATTCCAGAGCAGAGCCAGAGCAAAGGCTTGCAGGCAAGAGCACAGGCCAGGTGTGAGAGATTTTGGACTTATCTGCATCTCCCAGCCATTCCCTTCTGCAAAATGTCCTGGAAAGTCAACACAACCCCACACCCGGAACACGTGTGTTTGTGCATCTGTGGTGTATGTGTGTGTGTGTGTGTGTGAGGGGCTACAGTGTGTTCCTGGACAGATGGCAGGGTGCGGCATAAACAGCAGCTCCCTCACTTCCTGGGCAGAGAAAAGTATGGTGGACAGAGAACAAAACTTGGAGTCCAGAGGCCCTAGGTTCCCATCCAAGCTGCACCATGGACACATAGGGAATTTTTGTTAAGTCCCCTCCCCCCCAGGACAGTGTCTCTGGATAAGATGAGCTTGTCCTGGTGTGTGTGGGGGGGCTCAGTCACGTGTAAAGTTCCCGTCCACCTTAGACAGCCAGGGCTCACAGAACTGCCCAGAAACAGCCACCCCACCCACCATGATGGCAGCAGCCTCTTCCCTTGCTTGTCCTCCAAAGATGCTGCCTTCTTGTCACAGCTGTGGTGGCAGAGGTGGCAACAGGTTGAAAGATGCAAAGGGGTTCTGCACTGACTTCCACCTGGGACCCAGGCCCGTGGTAGAGAGGAGCCTGACTCTGTCTGTCTGTCTTCCCAGCTAAATCATTTCTTCAGTGGCTGGGGGGCTGGGTCTCCAGACGCTGGCGCACAGATGAGGCGTTTCTCAGGTTCCCTGCTGGGTCCTGCTGGGCCAGCTTCACTGCCAGGGCTGGCCGGCTGCTCCCTTCCCGCCACCAGCGCCAGCGCGGCCCCCACCGCCCCACATGCTCTCCCGCTCCTCTCTGAACTGCCTCCAGCTTGGCTGCATCGCTGCGATAATGAGGTGTCTGCGACTGAACGCAGTGGGCTCGGCGGGGCAGAGCAGCAGGCCCGCTGCCCGGCGCCCAGAGACAGGCTGCAGCGGGGCACAGACTGCCCCAGCTGGCCCTGGAACCCACCAGGTGCCCCCAGCGGCTGCTGGCTCGTGTCATCCGGGGCAAAGGTTGAATTAGAGGTGGGGTCCAGCTGTGGAAAGTGTGGCTCCGTGTGGATCTGACAATCAGAGGAAGAATCTTCATTGGCAAAGAGACACCCGACTACTAATTCCTTGTGTCAGGACACTGCTCGAGTGTTTATGAGGCACTTTTGGTCATTTTGCAAACATTTAATGAGCACAGACTCGGTGCCAGGCCCCGTGCTGGGCAGAGAGGACAAGAGGAACAAGAGGCAACCAGAGTCTACAGAGCTGGCTGCCTAGTGGGGGGACAGACAAGGAAACAGGCTATGGAGGGTCCATGTCCAGACAGAGTGGAACAAGCCAGAGACAGGGGCCCAAGCCAATCAGGGAGGACCCCGGCATTGGGGTGGAGGGAGGCAGAAACATTTCTCTGAATTGGGAAACCAAACCAGGCATGCTGGTTCACGCCTATAATCTCAGCACCCGGGAGACTGAGACAGGACGATTGTGACTTTGAGGCCAGCCTGGGCTACATAGCAAGACCATGTCTCAACCACTCCCCTAAAAAGGGGGGGGGGGGAGAAAAGATGGAACTGTTTGAGCAATCCTGAAGAATGAAAGGGAACTAGCCAGGCCACAGGGAGTAAGGACAGGAAGGGGTACTCTGTGCAGAGGGAACAGATAAAGAAGCTTTCTCAGTCCTCCAAACACCCCAGAAGGCAGGTGTCCTGGTTCCTAGTTTACAGATGGCAAAACAAAGGCCCAGGTTTGATAATAATGCTTTCCCTTTGGGCCTGTGTGAGAGCGTGAAAAGCTAGTTCCTCATTCACCCTTCTCACTTTTCTGCTTATGCTCACCCTGTGATGTGGGTGAGCACTTTACAGACAGAGAAACAGGCTTAGAAAATGGAGGTGTCTAGAGAGAAAAGCCCCTGGCTTTTCCCAAGTTTCCCAAGCTGGAGAGCTGCAACTAGGGGGGAGCAGGGGTTGGAAGGAGGTGGAGCTCTATGGCTACCCCCACTGCCTTCCTTTGCCCTTGGCCCCGCTTACTTTCCCCGCCCCCCTTCACCAGTAAATCTGCTGTGTGGCTGGAGCAGTTTCCATGAGAAACTGCTTGTCCAGAGCCCAGATCAAAGGGAGTGACGGGGGATTGGTATTTTTGTGAATTATTCAGCAGGTTGGGAGGAGGCTGGGAGCAGGTGTTCCTACATGCCAAGATGGCAGGTGCGGACGAAGTGACCGCAGAGGCTTGCCCTGACCCTCAGCAGCTGCCTGGTCTCCCTTTCTCTACCCTGAAAGAAATCTAGAAATTTCCAGCCTGAGGTGGTGGTGGTACAGGGGAGGGATACTGCATAAGGATTGGTGGGAAGAGGGAGTGACTCCCTGGTGATTGGGAACAACAGGTCACAGTGCTTATAATATGATACACCTGATCTCTTTTACTCCACCATAACACTGTGAGTTAAAATGCTATTACCGTTGTTTTGTAGATGAGGCAAGTGAGGCTCAGAGAGATAGAGTAACTCACCTAGGATCACACAGCAAATAAATGGCAGTAGTATTACTCACTCCAGAGCAATCACACCCTTTCCACTGTTCCATACCTTGCACTTGGGACTCAGGCCTCTGGGGTTTGAACAACCACGATCTTCCTGCCTCAGCCTCCCCAGTACTGAGATCATAGGTGTGCACCACTATGGTGGGCTGGGTTCCATCTTCTAAGAAACTTTACCAGCCCCCTTTCCCCTAACTGCTCAGAAACCCTGTGAAGTCTGGGGTCTGATCCCCCTCCATTAACACCAGCTTCTGGGGGCGGGGCTGATTATGGACTTCTCGAAGTGCAGTTGGCTGGAGTGGAACTGTAGGGAGAAAGAGCTGGAGCCAGGCTGGGGGTGGGAGTGGGGATCCTTAACTTGCCCCTCAGAGGCCGTAGAGAGTAAGGAGGTGTTTTAGTTGGTTGTCCCTTGAGTCCCTTACATAAAATGGCACAGCAGTTGCCTATAAGCTACACACATCCTCCTATGTGCTTTAAATTATCTTTCAATGACTTATAACACCCAATACAATGTAAATGCTATTCGAATAATTGTCACACTGCAGTGTTTAATGAACAATGACAAGGAAAACACCTGTACATGTTCAGTACACACTCAAATTTTTTTCTAAATATTTTTGATCCACAGTTGGTTAGATCCATGGATGCTGAAACCATGGACACAGAGGGCTGACTATATACTTTGCTCTACAAAAGTATTCACTGTTTATCTGAAATTCAAATTGAACTCAGGCCATTTATTTTATCTGGCCAATCCAACCAAAGGCAAATTGCCTGGCTTTGAATACCAGGTCTGCTACACCCTAGCTGTGTGAACTTGGGAAGCTGTAATCTCTCAGTGCCTCAGTTCCCTTATCTATGAAGGCCTGGTGAGAGGTTAAAATGGAATCCTAAAGCCAGGCACCGGTGGCTCACACCTGTAATCCTAGCTACTCAGGAGGCAGGGATCAGGAGGATCTCGGCTCAAGGCCAGCCCTGGCAAATAGTTAGTGAGACCTCATCTCGAAAAACCCCTTCACAAAAATAAGGCTGGTGTACTGTCTCAAGGTGTACACCCTGAGTTCAAGCCCCAGCACCACAAAAAAAAAATAGAGTGCAAATTCCTCAGTGGAGTGGAGGGGGAAAAGAGTGCACCTCCTTTTTGCTCCTTCTTTGTGCTTAGCACTGCTGGAAAGTCGTCTTAATCCACTGAGCCCTCACCACCTGACTCTGCATTTACTATCACTCTTCCTCTCATAGCAACTGAGGAAATGTGCTGACTACACTTAGCATGGTCCAAGGTCACTCACCTGACCCTGGACCTCCCTGACCCAATCCACCTGGCTCCACTTGCTCCACTTTCTGCACCTTCCTTGTGCAACTCCACATTGTAGCTTGCTGCAGGGACACCCTGCTCAGGTTTGGGAAGCACATATGGGGACCAGAGCAGCCCAAGAAAGCAGGCTCCCTGGGTGTAGCAGGGCACATCATGGCTGTGCCTGCCTCCCTCCCTGCACTTCCCTCACCAGCCCAGCCCAGCCCAAGCTGATCACCCTATCCTGAAGGGGAGAAATGCAGTTCTCTCCGATATGCCCAGTTGCACGTCCACTATGCATGCTAATAAGCAGTCAGTGCTTGCCAGCAATTTGCTTCAGTTCTGGGGCTCACTATGGGTTTATTTATTTTTTGTATTTATACCTTGTGTGTGAAGATGGCTGACTTGGAGTGGGAGCAGGGTCTGGGGAAGAGGCCCAGCAGGAACAGGAGGAGTAAGTGAGGCACATGGGTAGGGAATTTGCTGTCCCCATGCCTCCCCACAGGGCTGCACTTGCAGCATGGAGTCCTTCCAGAGCATTCCTGCAGCCTTGGGAGGCAGGCCCAGTGGGAAGGAGCAAGCAGGTGTGACAAAGGGAAAAATCAGGGCTCTGGAGGGCAACGTGACACACGGATTCTTTCAACCCGGACTCTTTGTAGACAACAAAGGTCGAAGCTTCATCTTACCTCCCTGCCCCCATATTAAGGAAAAACTTGGGTTAGAGAAACTGTTTTTCTGAACCCAAGCAGAACCCACTTGCATCTTGTTGATAACATATTCTGACGTCATGATGTCATAGAAAAGACTGTACAAGCTAACAAACAACTGCCTTGGTAAACTGTTGAGAAACTGACCACCCCAGCTGCTTCCTGGGGTGAACCAAAAACCAAAATGTACATTCCTTCTGCATCTTTTTTCTTTTTTTTCAGTGAACTCAGGGCCTTGCACTTACAATGCAGGTGCTCTACTGCTTGAGCCACATATCTAGTACATTTTGCTCTGGCTATTTTGAAGATGGAGTATCATGAACTATTTGCTCAGGCTGGCCTCAAACTTCAATCTTCCTGATCTCAGCCTTCCAAGTAGCTGGAATTACAGGTGTGAGCCTCTGGTCCCTGGCCCTTTTATATCTTAAATGATTATAAACCCCAGCCTCAACCTCATTCTGGACTGATACTACTTCTAGTATCCAGCCCCTTTCCTGTCTTGGAAAGTGAATAAAACTTCTGCCTCAATTGCTGCTTTTTCTGTGAAATCTTTCACATACCATGCACTGGCCTCACGGACCGGGACCTAACATTTCAGGAGGCCCATAGGAGAAAAATCCTTCCTTCACCACTCAACTGACTCCATTGTAGGGCAAAGCTTCTAAAGATTCTGTAAGCCTCACTCTCATTTTGACTTTTAGAAGAAAAGACATTTCTTGGGATATGATGGCAGTTTTCTTGGCTTAGGACCTAAAACTTTGACATCAGGTCTGTCATCATCCTTTAGGGGAGATTTCTCCAGGTGTGGACGCCCTCTTGGCAAACTTCTTAATTCAGAACTCTCTCAATGGCTTTCAGGATGGGTCATTCTGAGGGGGGACATGGCCTCTGAACTCTGGGCCAAAAATGTCTTCTCCTCCCAAATTCGGTCCCCCTCTGCTTCCTTCTAGTTGTCATGGACAGCACTCAATGGGCCCCACCTAAGGACTCCCCTTTGGGCTGTCCCTCAAAAGCTGGAAGCAGATGGGCCTGACTGACCCTAATCTTCTTTTGTAATATTGCCTGGCCACAATAGAAGTTGCCTGACCAAGAGGTTTGGCTTAAAAGTGGCTCTCTTCATTTTAATACTATTCTGCAACTTGGTCTCTACTGTGACTTTAGACCATATGTGTGAGGGTTTGTTTCTGGACTCTCTGTTCTATTCTGTTGTCTTCTATGCTGTCTTTATGATGAATTAAGTATTATATAATAAATTTTAACTCTTAAATGTATCAAGTGTAATGTTTAATTAATTTAAATTTTAATTCTCTATGTTATTGCACAGACCCAAATCCCTGCCCTCATGGAGCTGACATCCTGCTGCAAGTTTGAGGGGGTTGGACTAGATGTTTAAGGATAAACCTAATAAACTTTGGGGGGGGTCCAGCATTCAGGAGGCTGAGGCAAGAGGATCACAAGTTAGAGGTCAGCCTGGGCCACATAGAGAATTCCAGGCCAGTCTGGGCTATATAGCAAGACTCTAGTTCAAAAAAATACAGAACAACCTCAATGTCCGTGATCAAGAGACCAGGAAAATGAATTAGGATGTATTTATACAATGGAATAGCATGCAGCAGTGAAAACAAATGAACTCCAGCTACATGTGTTACATGGACCATCTTGGGCTTAATGTGGGATGAAAAGTAAGTCACAAACTGTACCCTGAGCACCATTAATACAACCCTTTTAATACATCAAAGCCAGGAGAGTGGCCGCCTTAGGGAGGAGAAAGAGGGGAAGGATCAAAGAAGGAGCACAAGGGCTCCAATTGTCACTGTAAAGATTTATTTCTGCAGCTGAAAGATGGTTAAAGGGGTGGTTGTAACCTTCTGGGGATCTTTTTGGTGTCTGAAATATTTCATTCTAAAAACTACACATAAATGGCAAGAGGAAATGGATAAATGAGTGGATGAGTGAATGCTCGCACAGCCAGAGAGCTAACTCTTTTGCCCCATCTTTGTTTTGTGTGTGTGTCTCTCTGAGAGCCATGTGAGCTTTGGAGTCATCCTAACCTGGACTGGAACCCTGGCTGTGCCCTTTGCTGCCCTGAGACTTGGAAATCCTAGTGCTCCCTACCCTACCCATTTCACCAAACAAACTGTGGGTAATCGCTGAAATCATGGCACAACTCAGAGTTGATCTAGTCCAACCGTCCATCTCACAGATGGCAAAAGTGAGGCCCAAATGGAAAACTCAGCCTTATCCCATCCCCAACCAGACAAGGCTAGGCAAGGAGGTGGTTCAGGTGGTGATGGGGACTTCAACTCTGGGAGGAGAGGGAGACTACAACTCATGTGGGTGGAGGCTGTGCTACACAACCAGGGCTTTAGAGTGGCCCAAAGGGACCTGCCCCTATCAGGGGCCCCTGGCTCAGAGCTCTAGGAGTTGTGTCAAGAGTGGCTGGCCAGGCCCAGAGGCCAGGAGAAGTAGAACCAGACTGGGTATGGAGTTGGAAAAGGGGGTGTGGGGAACCAATTCAGATCCAATCAGCATTCCTGACAATCAAAGGCCATAGGAGAAAAGACAGGCAGCCCAGGGGAAGAAGGAAGCCAGCCGAGGACTTTCCTACTCTGGGACTCAGTGATACCATGTTAGAGTTCTTCAGAGAGCCCGAGGTGAGCAGAATGAAAGCTAACGAGTCAGAAGGCAATTCTTAGGATGTAAAAGAAGCAAGGAATCACAGTCCTCTCCTCCCCTCAGAGAAGGGCAGGGAAGAAGGTGCCAGTGGGATGCTGGATCAGCCTGCTGGACACAGGCATCCTGTTCCTCCCAGCCACCATGGTCGGGTAGGTGTATTACCATCCTGTTTTCCAGAGGAGGAAATTTAGGCCCAGGAGGCAAAGGTCTAAGGGCGGAGCCTGGGCTTTTCGTACCTTACAGTGACTTCATGGCACCTAGACCCTCTCTGCTCTTTGCCTGGTGTTGGGTGTCCTGTGGGCCCCCATGGAACAATGCTGGTCAGTCAGTACCAGGGGAGGGGCCAGAGAGGCTGCTGTGCAGGCCCTGCAGCCCAGCCAGCCACCGGCCTCTGTTGTTCTTGGGCCCTGGCCGGGTGCTCTTACAGGCGGGTGGTGGGGTCTTGGAGCAGGCGTCTGCTGCAAGCCCAGGTCTCCCGTGGAGAACCCCTTCAAGGGCAGCCCTTGTCCCGCTCTAATTATACAAACAATTTTTTCTTGGCTTCTCCAAATAAACAGTGTGTAGTCTGCGGGCCATGGCATGCTGGGAAATCTGAAATGAGAAGCTGCCGCTAATGGGCTCCTTAGCTGCAGGGCTAAACAGATTGCTTGAAAGGCCAGGCCTGACCAGGTCTCTGCTGCTTTCCTGGCTGCCCCTTCCACACCATGCTTCACACCCCATCCCCCACCAGTGCCCACCGCCTGCAGCCCCCATGCAACAGAACGATCAGCCCTGGGTTGTACAAGAATCCCATATCTGAACCTTGTACATGGGATTCCTGCGGACAGAATTTCAAGGTGTACATAGGGATAGACACATGTGTGCAAGGACAGAGTTGTGCATGTGCGTGAGTGTGTGTGTGTGTGCAAGGAGAGGTGCGTGTCTGCATGCATGTGTGCATGCATGTAGGGGTGTTTGTCTGCAAGGTGTTGCTAGGGACTGAGTGCTACTGGCTTGGGGAACAGAGGTTCAAAGTGGCTGTAAGTGCACCAGTGTATACATTGGAGTCGGGAGAATTGAATGTGGTGGGTTGTGAGCAGGTGAATATAAAACACTGCTAATAACACCTCCTCCCCAGCTCTTTGTGGGGTCCTAAGCACTTGCACACCCAGCAGATCATCCCAGCAGCCCTGTGTGCAAGGGCTATGGCTCCCCTCCCCTGAATTTGAGTATCTTGCCCAAGGTCACAGTCACACAGCCCAGAATTGGAATGCAGTTTTCAGCATCCCAGAGTTATTCATCAGACCTCATTTGCTACCCTGAAAGATTATTTCTATAGCTCTCAGAAAGACAGCTATAAGATTGCCAGCTCTTTGAGGGAAGGGCCTGCTTTGTTTATCTCTGCATGGGAAAGCAGTTAAGTTCCTGGGCTTTGAAGCCACACTGCCAAGTTGAAACCCATCTCTATCGGCCTACTTGCTGTATGATCTTAGATAAGTTACTTACCCTCTCTGGGCTTCATTTTCCTTATCTGTAAAGTGGGGCTTCAAGTTGTATCAAACCTCAGTGGGTTGTTGAGAAATTTAGTGAATTCATGCATGTGAAACACCAGAACAGTTGGAAGCACTCAGTTACAGTTGGCTACTATTATTATTATTATTTCCCCTATTCAGCCTGTCATGTGCTTAGGGACTGTAGATGTATAACAGACAATTTGGGAAGGGAGGTAAATGATCAACTCATTTATGTGATGCTACTAACCGGAGCTGGTGGATTAAGATGCTGCCTTTCCAGGTGACACTTTTGCTGCTTAACAGGGTCTTTTGAGACCATAGGGGCAATATAAATAATGTACAATATAAATCTAATCGGAATTGTCACTAGGAATCCCCCACATATAATGAATATATCCTAATAAAAATTTATAATAATAAAAAAAATAAATAAAGAGTGGTCTAAAATAAAAAAAAAAACAAACCAGGGTCTTCTATAGCTCAATACTTTCTGAATCCCTTGGGAAAGTCTGCTCCCCATCTGGGGTGTGTGGGGGCGAGGGGGAGGACTTGGAGTGGATTTGATGGAAGTTCTGGACCCCCCAAGCCTGGCTGTTCTGTGACTCCCAAGGTGTTGACTCCCCTGAGTCCCATCTATGGGTCCACCGGTCCAGCCACGGGCAGCAACAGCAGCCCCTCCCCTCAGCCAACACCCCATGCACCCCACCGTCGTCTGTTCAGCACAACTGATAGTCAGAGAACTCCTCCTTCCATGAACTTTCTACCCTCTTCCCCCTGGAGGAGACTGTTTGAGGAGAAGCTTATTGAAATTCATTCGGATGGTTTGGAGTCAGATGGAATTGAAGAGAGAAAGTACAGCGGGTGGGGGGGGAGACGACAGCAAGTGAGAGCTTGAGAGACAATGGAAATTCCGGTGTTCCCCACAAACACTGGAGACAGAAAATTGCCAAGGACCTGGCCATACTTGTTTTGAAGGGTTTTTGTGAGCAGAGGACTGACTATATGAGCTCTAGGAACAAGTGGTAGTGCAGGGCCTTTGGAAGGCTGCTAGGGTTTGGAGCCAAGCTCTGCTTGTAATTCTCTGTGCGACTGTGGGCAAGTCTCTTCCCCTCTCTAGAGTTCGGCTTCCTGACACACATACATTGGGTGTGAGAGGTGGCTCAGGCTGGGGAAGGGGAAAGCAGTATGATGAGTGCCCATGAGGTAAGTACTATTAATGTTCCCATTTTAAGGATGAGAAAACTGAGGATGAGAAAAGTAAGTTTCTCCAATTCACAGCTGGTAAGTGATGGGACCAGAATTTGAACCAAAGGCAGTCTGACTCCAGAGGCTGCACACTTTAGGAACTGTGCTACCTCCCACTCTGTTAGAACAATCTTTCAGGATACTTCTAGCTAGCTATATGGTCTTGAACGATCACTTCCCTCCCCAAGTGTGATGTCTGCTTCATTAACCTCCCTCCCTCACAGGGCTGTGGTGAGGAGTCCAGTGCCAGAACGCAGACTCTGTCAACCCCCAATGGAAAACCTGACCGCTCTGGTGGCACAGGCTGTACTGTTCAAAGAGCTGAGAGAGCTTTACACACATCATCTCATTCAGTTCTGTCACCTTCTAACTGCAGCTTGAAGGTACAAAGTGACCACGGTCCCTGCTGAGAAGAGCTGGCACCCAGCTGAGCTCCCAGGCTCTGCCCCCACACTTGCCTGCATCTGTGGCACTGGACCATGTTCCCAGCCTGGGCCAGGGTTAGAATCACCTGGGGAGCTTTTAAAAACTTGGCCTGGGCCCCACCTCCAAACAATTAAGCTGGAATCTCTGAGGCTTGACATTGGTATTTCTGAAAATCTCCCTAAGTGGGTCTAATGTGCAGCCGGGGTGGCCTGGGGGACAGGGACAAAAGTATTGTAATGATGGGGCAGGGAACAAGTCCAGGCTGGGGTCAGGGCAAGAGGAGGGAGCAGTCTGAATGGGCTTTGGAGTCTCCACATCCCATAATATCCCAGAGTTGGAGGAGAGCCCTCAAAACCCAACAACCCGTTTTACAAGGGGGAGCCTGAGGCCCATATAGGAGAAAGCTCTTGCCCAAGGGGACAGAGGGACACATCTGGAATTTGATTCTCTTTCCCGAACTCTTTAATACTGAAGTCTTTCCCGGGCAGGTGGGGCCCATCCTTTACAGATCCCCTTGCTCCCATGTCATAGAATGACATGCTCCCATGTCATTCAGAGGGGCGAGCCCAGCCGCCTAAGGGTACACAGCTAATAATCCTCAGAACCCGAATTCGAAGGCCACCTGGGCCAGCTCCGTAGCTCCGTGCTCCTGCTGATGGCTGTCCTAGACGGCTATCCCGGGATGGCCAGGGAAAGCTGCAGAAAGAAGCAGGGGCCCGGGGACAGTCCTCGCTGCCGGCCACCAACCCGAGCCGCCCCGCCCCTTCCGCGCTGGGGCCCGGTGGGTTCGAGGCCCCGCGGTGGGAACGCCGGCTTTCGGCTGGAGCCCCCCTGCCCCCCTCCTGCTCCTTGGGTCTGGAATTCTTTTAATAGGAGACAAAGCCTTTAATTCTGAGACATCAGATGAAAGGCTCCAAATGCAAATGTGCGGGCCGGGAAGCGGCTGGTGAGAATAGGCGGCCTTCAAAGTGTAAATGACTAAACGGCCCAGCCCGCAGGAGAGGCGGGGTTCGAGCCTCGCCGCCCTGAAAATGCTTTGATTCAGGAATTCACCGTTCCAACGCTGCTAGGCCGAGCCCCAGGCGTGAAAAAGAGTCACGCAGGCCTATGTCGGCAGCCAGGCTTGGCCGTGTGACCTGGGGCAAGTGGACCAATGCACTTCATTTTTCTCAGCGCCTCAGTTTCTTCGGCTGTGAAGTGGAATCTGCAGAAGGCACTCTGTGTGGTGAGGCTGGCAGGGGTGCTGAGACAAGTGGGTGGCTTTCTTTCCCTCCGATGCCCATCTCACTGTCCTTCCTGCTTGATCAAGGCCCAGAACTAACTCTCCCAACTTTTAGTCATTCAATTCTTGCCCACTAAGTAAGGGGCGCAGAAATGGAGGCAGGGAGACCAGGGAGGAGGCAGCTGCCTCAGTCAGGGGAGGTGGTGGCAGTGTGGAATGGGATGATAGCTGTGGGAGGGAGAGGGACACCTTGCTTTGTAGACTTGGACAGGAAGTTCTGGACAGGCTACATTCTCACTGTCTTCTCTGTGTTCCAGAAGGACCATAAACATAGACTCTCTGGGGGCCTCGGGAAAGAGAGGCAGCAGTCCCCTCTTACAGCATAGAGGTCTCCGGTGGAGGCCTGACACTTCCACCTTGACAGCTGGTTCTGCCTTCCTTGCTATGGACTGACTTCAAGGCCCATAGCAGGCTGCTCTCCCTTCCCCCAGGGTACTGCTGTGCTTTCTCCTTGCTTCCCTCTCCCTCAGAGGGTTTATCTGCCCAGGAAACTTTTTCACTGAGGCTTGAAGGTCAGGGTGGAGGATTAGAGGGGGCTGTAGAGCTGTGTGGCCTTCAGGAAATTACTGCCCCTCTCTGGGTCCTTTTCCTTTTCTACAAGGCTGGCCTAGTAACAAAAGGCCATGGCAGCCTATAGGTACTGTGGAGGCAAAGGTGCTGCAAAGGACATGGTAGTGTGGCGGGGAAGGAGAGAAGGCAGGAGGAAGGACCTGTGTTCTGTGGCTCTAGGGCTCCACAGGCAGATGCTATGGAGCCATAGGGAGAGACATTTCATTTCAGTACCAAGTATTAGTCACTCTGGGGGCCCAAGAGCTACCTGCATATCAGGGCCGGCTGATGCTGGCCTGACTTGGCTCCTGGGGTAAAGTTTGATCCGGGGAGATTTGAGATACAATTTCAGCCTCCTGTAATGGCTGCTATCTGGCGTGGAGGTCCTTCAGGCTGGGGCCACTGTCTTCCTTTCTCCAGATCTCTTTCTCCATTTGGAAAATGGGAAGAAGGTGCCCGACTGTGAAGGCTGACCAGGAAAATGATCATAGGGACAAGGTTGTAGACCTCAAACCCAGGCCTCTGTGTGGGTGTAGGGGTGGGGGGGAGCTTATAGATCCACAAACAAACAGCCAAGAGGGTGTGCAGCCTTGCCCTGGGACTAGAGCAGAGGCCACCATGACCAAAGGATGTGGTCTACTGTGACCTGCTCCAGCTGGTAGGAGCCCAACAGGAAAACCCAAAGCAAGCCAACACTTGAGTTTGAACCACAGGCAAGACCTAGACTGTCCTGGTAACTGGCCTTATCCAGGCATTTTCCCTATAGTGGGGGGCCAGGCAGAGGACAGGGATGGAGAGAAGAGCCTGGCCCCTGGGGCAGGGCGGGGACAGGAGTCCTTTAGGAGGAGGGGGATGAATGTTTCAGGAGGGACACCTCGGGGAAGTCCCTTGAGCTCTCTGGGCTTCCACCTCCTCATCTGAGTCCCAGGACTACTGTGAGCATTCAGCCTGGCACTGTCTGGCCCAGACCCAGGGCGTGAAGCAGGTTCCCCATTCTTCAGCTCTTTCCTCCTGTGTGTTCCCCTCATCCGTCCAGCGCCCTCCTGGCCCAGGCAGCTGCAGGCAGCTGCTCCACTTGCATTCAGTCACTGGGTGGCTGCGTTTTTTCTCTTTTATGTGTTTTACTTTCTTTCCTGTTGTCAATCAAAACCCACGCTGAAGCCCATGCGGGCGGACAGGCTGAGTATGCGTGTGTTTGGCAGGCCCGGCTTGGGAGGGCTCCTGCTGCCAGCCCGCCCCAGGCTGCCATGAGCCTCATCTGCCCTGCCCGGGGGAGGGGAGCCATCCCACATCTGCTCCCCATATTGCCCATCTCGGCCCCTGCTGCCGCCCGGAGGAAGAGGCAGCCCAGCTAGGAGAGACAAGAAAGGAAAGAAGGGGAAGGAAGGACTTTAAGCAGGGAGGAAGGAGCCCAAAGCGAGAACACAGGAACAAGAGTGGAGCTCACAGTTGGAGCAGACAAAGCTCTATTCCAAAAAACGGCTCTGTGAAGACAGGTGGAGAGAAGGGACAGAAAACCTGAGTCTAGGAACATGGAAAGGAAGGAGGGGAGAGAGCAGAGGGACACACTGAGATTCAGAGGTTGAGAAAGACAGAAAACGAGGGAGGAAAAGAAAGGCCGGAAATGGAAAAGCAAGGAAACCTGTGCAGGATTTGGAAATTCTATTTTTGCTCTTTGCGCTCTTGCACCTTGGTGATCAGGGCTGCCACATAAACCTTGGGATTAGCGGCTCTGCTGTCCTGGGCTGGCCAGCACCTAATGGAAGCCACCTGGCTGGCCACAGGCCCTGGCCCCGCCCCAGCTCTGGGCCCCAGGGGCTGGAGAAATGACTTTTTGTCAGTTACAGATCAGGGATGGGGAAGTCACAGAGGGATGTCCCCGTTTTATCTGTTGAGTGGATAGTTAAGCAGGGCTGCGGGAGCCACAGTCCTGGCAAAGTGTGGCAGGGAGCCCAGGGAGGGAACTCTGTGGCCCAAGGGTAGATTACTTGTGTTGACTTAAGTCCTTGCCGGGTCTCTGCAATCTCATGGTACTGTGCTAGCAGGGCCAGTCCAGGAGGCCTGCCTACCTCAGCATCCACCTGTGTAGCCCGTTTTTCCTCCTCACCGTGGCCTACGGTGGCGGCTGCAGCAATAATGGTAGGCAGGTGGGTCTCGGGGGAGCTGTTCAGGCTCACACAGCAAGTCAGGCACAGGAACCAGGACATTTGGGAGGAGGAACAAGTAATCAGGGATTTGTTTGGGGGAGAAATGGGAAGGCCGTAGGGGCTTCCATAGTGGTGGAGCACTGGAGACTCAGGAAGGGCCCCTGCCCAAAGGTAGGGTGAAAAGATGAGATCAGGATCCGAAGGGCTGGGAGGAGAGGACCAAGGGACAGCATTGCTAGAGGACCACAGGTGGGCCTGGTGGGAAGTGAACAAACCCCATAGTCCTTCATGGAGGTGGGCAGCAGCCAGACTGCAATAGGGAGGTTGGATCCCAGGAGCTATAGGCAACTTGCCCTGGGGAGCAGTGGCCTGAGAAAAGGGGGAGGTTTTCTCTCTCTCTCCCCCCCCACACACACACATACACACACACATTTGAGGATCTAGGCTCAGTTCTAGACTGACCTGGCTCAACAGCAGAAGATGGTTTCTACACACTCGGTATTGAACCCAGAAGGAGCGAGGGAAGTGAGGGAAAGTGGGTTACCCAAGGTCGCGCGGAGAGTGCAAGAGGACCTGGAGAACCTGAGACGAGGGTCGTCTGTGGCAGCTGGAGGGAGTTATGGGGTACTCCAGCACCACGCCATGCAAGAAGCTGCTGAGGTGAGGGGTGGGGTGCGCGAGATGCTAAGGGAAGGCACGGTAATTACTGGAATGTACTGACCATTCGGTATTGTGCCAGACACGTGTTGTGCAGCTCTCAGGGTGGGCGTCATCCCCTTTAGGTCTCGAGCAAATCATGCGAGGTAAGAATTGTAGTTAGCCCCATTTTTACTAACGAGGAACCAAGGTTTGCTGAGTGAGGTGAAGAGACTTGAGCCAGGAAGTAGAAAATGCAGGTCTTTGGGAGCCCAAGTTCAGGGCTTTAACCCTAGTGAGGACTGGGACCCCATGGTGGCCAGGAGAGGGAGGTAGGGAAGGGTGGGGAGATTGGGCCAGGGTCCCAGACCCAATGGGCACTGTCGTCATCCCTGGTTCCCCACTCCCAGCCCATCAGGGAGAAGCACCTGGGCACCTTTGTCCCTGTGGTTCTCCCTTGGAAGCTGGGACCCCAACAGCCCACCAGGCTGTGAAGACAGGGAGTCGCCATCTTTTCTCTTGCAGAACAAGCTCTCTGACCTGGCCTGTAACATGGCCATGCATGGGCATGGGCTCACTGAACCCTGGGATGGCCCAGACTCCAGCCGGCTTGCAGCTCAGCGGAGGGACACCATGCAAGCCTCTTTCCAGCTCTGAGCCTCAGTGGCCCCAGCTGACCATGAGGAGTGGGCCCAGGTTGTGTGAGCGCTTTTCAGATCTTGTGGGCTGGAATGGACGGCATAAGCACAGGGAAAGCGAGCTGACAGGCTGAGGCTGGCCATGCCAGGCACCAGATGAAGAGTGTGCAGCTGTGCGGTGCAGAACTGGAGAGCAGAGGAAGCGAGGTCGGGGTGGGGCAGCTGGTGAGGCCAGATGGGCTCCCATGTACCCCTTCAAATGAGCAAGCGTGTGTTGAGTGCCTAGTATTTGCAGTTCAGCAGAGTTGGCTTTGGGGAGCAACGGGTGGCACACTATGTTTGCCCTTCTCCTCCTTCTCTGATGCTGTCCTTGTGTCTCTGTCTCTTGCCTCCTCCTCTTTTCCCTTGGGCTTTCTCTCTCCCCTTTCTCTCTGTCTTTCCCCCTCCCTACCTGTACCTCTGCCCACTGCCCCCTTCTCTGAGTCTCACTGAGGACAGGAGTAGGGATTGGGGATCTGAGGGGTAGAAATTCCCACTCAATCGTCCGCCATCCTAGAGGAGGACATTTGGAAACTGAGAAAGTCCAGTGTTAGATGAGAGGACTGGCCAAGTCCTGGGCTGCCAGTGGTCATATGTGGAACCTAAATAGAACAATGAAACCTGTTGAAGTTACCTTAAGAAGGGGGAAAGGAGATGAGAGAGAATGATTGAGGGCGTGAATCTAACCAGGGTACATTGTAAACATGTGGAAATGTCACAATGAACCCCCCCTGTACAACTAATATATGATAATAAAAATGTTTTTAAAATATGTGAGTTCAAACCCCAGTACTGCAAAAAAGAAAAAAAAGACATGAAAGTAGAAGGGGGACTATTTGGGAAGAGGAGGGGAACCAGTGGAAGTAGAGAAGGGGGACAAAAGAGGGTAATGGGCGGGCAAAGTACATTATGTATGAAAATGTCATAATGGCCAGGTGTGGTGCATCACACCTATAATCTTAGCTACTCTGGAGGTGGATGCAGCCAGCCTGGACAAAGTTAGCAAGACCTATCCCAAAAACAAAATATAAACAAAGGGGTTGGGGACAAGGCTTAAGTGATATAGCATTTGCCTAGCAATGGGAGTCCTTGGGTTCAATCTCCAGTCTGTCACACAAAAAAAAGTCATAATGAAACTCATTATTTTGTACATTTACTATACACTAATAAAAATAGAGTTCAAATAAACAGCTGTTAGGTTGTATATTAAGTTGTATACAACTGTGTATGTTGTATATAAAGAACATGGGCTTTTGACTCACGAGCCCAGAGCTCAAATCTTGATTCAGCCCCTTCCCTGAGGGGTGGCCTTAGACAAGTCTGTTATCCTCAGTAGGCCTTTGGTTTCTCTACCTGTAAAATAGGGCTCATGGACTTGACATGACAGATTTCTCATCTTGAGCCTGTTTCCCCATTTGTCACAGACGGGGAGTTGGACTAAGTGCTCTGTTGGGTCCCACTCAACCCTAACATGCAGAAACAAGCCATGGTTATTGTTTGTGTTTTCCATTTGTGTCCAGTGAGTCAGTCACCAGCAAGAACTTGCTCTGTGGATGCACTGTGGGGGAAGGAAAAAGGAGGGGCCCTACTCCTCAGAGAGAAGGTGGCCATCCTTACAGCCCAGGGCCAGCCCCTGCACGTGCCAGCCGTAGGGGCCAGCGTGGTAGTGCTGGTGACCCTGTGGGCTTGCCCAGGCTGGAGGTGGATCTGAGGCTGGGGCCCAGCCTGGGAAGTCTGGCCATGGCAGCTGGCAGGGAACAGAGGAGCCCCCTCTGCTCTGGCCCATGTGTTTCCCTTCCTCAGGAAGCAAAAAGAAAGATTTAAAGGATTTAGACCTGGGGAGGGGGGGGAAGAAGAGAATTAGAACCCAAATCCACATCTGGCCTGACAATATGTCTAACCTAAGCTCTCTGCCCATCGAGGAGAGGAGGGGGGGGGGTGTGGGGAGCAGCTGGCTGCTCCTTCCAAGCTGTCTTTCTGGTGATATCACTGACAACAGAGGCGCTCACGTGGGGTGGGGCTGCCTGCCCCCATCTGGATCCACCCAGAGCCAGAGAAGAGGGCGGGCAGATGAGGTTCCCACTTGGGCTTAGCTAAGAACCTTCACCTTACCATCTTTGAAATGGGCCCACCTGCTGCCTTGCCTGCAGGGTAGGTGAAGCTATGACTAGGTCCCTCTGGGGGGAGATGGTGAGCCTCAGATACATGCTGCCCCCTGCAGAGCTTCCCAGCACTGCTGTGTGGCAGAGCCTTTGGGGCTGGGACAGCAGGGGTTACATCCCCTCCACATCTCCTGCAGCCACACAGAGGGGTCTCAGGCGGAGACTGGCAGGACTCTCGCAGTTTGGGCAGAGAAGTGGCTGTCCTGGGGTCACCCAGTGAGACTTCAGCAGTAGTGGAACTTGCCTTTGGGTCTCTGGCCTCCTTGGCTGGGCAGGGGCCTCTTGCCAGCACCCCACTGCCCCCACAAAGTCCTCCAGGGCACAAGGGGTCCCAGTAGTTAATTTTCTCTGCCTTCAAGCTCCTCTTCACACCTTACATCCCTCTATGCCAAGGCTGCCAGAAACAAAGCAGGGTGCCCCGGGTCAATTTGAATTTGGAATAAGCAGTGAAGGGGTTTTTGTTTGTTTTCTTTTGTTTGGGGCAGTGCTGGGGCTCTACCACTCTTGCCTCACCTCCAACCCTTTTTACTTTAGTTTGTTTTTGATAAGGTTTGATAACTTTTTAACAGTTTTTGCTTTTACCCAGGTTGGCTTCACACTGTGATCCTCATACCTCCAGAGTTGCTGGGATTACAGGCATGCACCACCATACCTCCTCTCAGTGAAGAGTTTCAAAAGCATAAGTATGCCCCAAATATTGTATAGGCTATACTCGTACTAAAAAATATTTGCTAAATTTGGCAACCCTATTTCCACCAGGCTGTTTTAGGGAACAGGAGGAAGTAGCTGCCTCGAGGTCTCTGGCCCATGGGACAGGGATTTCCCACTCTCAAATCCCCAGTCATCAGCTGATGGACTGGAACAGCTTGCTGGCTGAGGGAACATGTTTAATTTGGTCCCTCATTAATTTGCACAGCTCTCTCCTTTCGTCCTCTGGGCCTGTGCTGCTGTAATGAGCCAGGGTGGTAATGAACAGGGATTCCTTCATGTGGAAATGTGAAGGCCCATGGGTGCCACAGTGGGCCCAGTTGCTGGCACCTGGACTGAGCCATCTCAGTATCAGGCCTGTGGTCTGAGGGGATCAGAAGGGAGGCGTCTGTGGGGAGGTTTGAAGGGGGCCTGGGTAGGAGCTCACTCACCCCTCGCTGAGGAATCTTGTGAGCCTGGGAGGGAGGGAGGGGAGGAAGGCAGGCTGCAGACTCAGGCAAGAGGCTGGGCAGCAAGGCCTGTGGCCCCAACAGCCCCCTACATTGAGATGAGAAACTGCACGAGAAAATGCCAGTACATGGGGTGACTGAGGAAAGCTAAACGAGAGGGCTGAGCCCAGGGACTGGAGAAAACTCAAGGCCAAATCCTCTAAAGTGAACGCTTGTCTGAGCCACTCTGTGGCAAAATGCCTTTGTGGTCAAATGTGCGTGGCAGCCATGACAGAGTGTGACATGCAAACACACACATCCTTGGTGATTTGCTTGTACATTAGCTTGTTGAAGGCTCTGAGAAGTCCTGCAGGAAGGAAACGATGATTCACATGAGCTGCACTTGGCATTTCTATGTTTATTTGACAGAAAACAAGATGTTCTGTAGGCAGTAGGGCCTCAGCTGGGGCGGATGGCCCAGGCTGCACCTCAGCCCCGTGTCCCCTTTCTTTCATTTCATGTGGACTTTTCCCCTCAGGCTCTCTAGCCATCTGTGCCCTTGTACATGTGCATCTGTGTGTACAGGTTCCCTACATATATCTGGGCATAGGTACATGTAAGCACCCCAGTGTGGGCTGCTCCAGAGAAAGAGAGAGAGAGAGAGGGAGAGGGAGATGGAGAGGGAGATCCCAGTCCACTTCCTTGAATAACTTTTCCCACCATTGCACCAGGAAACATTCTAGAAGTCAGCTAATGACAAAGTCCACTGCTGTTCACACCATCTGTCTGAGCTTCCTGCCTCATTCCTTTCGGGATGGCATAAGAAGGTGTGTAGCTGACAGGCCTAGCCTGTGCACACCGAGGAAAGCACAGCACAGAGGGACAGAGGCTGCATCCTGGCCCAGCGGTGCCAGCTCTAACACTCATTCTCCTTCTGGCTGTTTAGGAAGATTCTAGAAAGAACAGCAAGGCCTCCAGGAAGGCAGGAACTGTGTCTGTTCTGTTATCCCTGTGTTTCTAGCACCTAACACAAGGCCTGGCAGTGTGTGTGTGTGTGTGTGTGTGTGTGTGAACACATGGGGCCAATAAGGTTTTTCTATTTTTATTTACTTTGTTTTTACAGTGCTGGGACTCAAACCCAGGACGTTCCACAGGCTAGGCAAGTTCCCTACCACTGGGCTACACCTTCAGTATTTACTGGCCATTTACTATGTGGTAGGCATTCTTGTAAGCACATTACATGGAACAACTCATTGAATTCTCACAGCTGTCCTCTGTGGTAAGAACTATTATTACGCCCATTTTACAGATGCAGACACTGAGGCGCCAGGTGAATAGCTCAACCCAGATCACACAGCCAATAAAAAGTATAGCCAGGATTCAACACAGGCAGTCTGGCCCCAGACCTTCTTCCTGAAACCACTATTCCATACTTGATGATTCAATGAATAGCTGTTGCATGAATGTATGAATGGATGCATGCATGCATAAATGAATGAATTAAAGAAACACCAAATGACAGTGGCCCACAGCCTCTCAGCAGCCTGACACTAAGCATCCAGCCCTGCCAGGCTTTGCTCCGGAGGCCCAGCAGTACAAGGTAGGGAGCAAGTCCTCCTAGCGGTCTGCACTGACACTACCTCTTCCCAGTCTCACTCCCCTCCCTTCCCTCTGGGCCCTTCCACATTTCCCTGCCCTATCTTTCCCCACTGCTCCTCCCAAGCCACTCTCTGGCCCACTGCCTCCTTGGCCCGCCTGTTTGCCAGAGTCTCTGTCTCTTATTCTGTGTGCTCGAATGTGCACCACGAAACCCACAAGCTGGAAAAACAAAGCTGGGAGCCACCTTACCCGCATGCTGCCTCTTTGATGTCATTTTCTGGCAGTTGCAGGGGACGCTGAGCCACTGTCCTCAGGCCAGGGCCCTGGGGCGGGGGGATGTGGGGGGTGGGCAGGACCCAGGCCTGAGGAACACGGGTGGTAGAAACCTCAGGCAACAGGAGGACTGGGAGGGCTGGCTCCTATGCAGCAGCCTTGTGCCCATGGTGTCATGGGGACGAGCTGTCCCCAAGGTTCATATAGAGGAGCACCTGCCCTCCCATTGCCAGAGCTCTTGCATCCATTTGCCTGATGAATCCTTCCCATGGCATAGTTGGCAAAAGCTTTGGCGTCATGATGCCTGAGTTCAAATCCTGCTTCTACTACTTCTATCTCAATGTCCCCATCCTCCAAATTAGAAGGATAATAGCAATCCTTACCTCTCAGGGTTGCTGTGAGGAGTCTGTGAGCCAATCCAGGACCCACGCTCCCAACAGAGCAGTGCCCTGTACCTAGCACATACCATTTCCGGAACGTGGACCACACTGCAGGGTCACTCGCATCTTCTCTTCAGCAACCCCATGAGGTAGAAGAAGAAAGTGAAGGTCATGAAGGAGTCACAGGAAGTGGTAAAGTGGGGATTTGAACCCAGGTCTGGCTGCCCCCAAAGCCCAGAATCTTTGGGGGAACTGAATCTTCATGATAAATCTAGTGCTTTTTCACAGGCCCTCAAATGTTACCTTTCCCTCTTGGTGAGAGAAAGGCATCTGTCTTGCACCCCTTCAACCTCCCCAAGCAGGAGCTGGCCTAGATCCTGCTGCCCCACCCAAATGGCACAAAGGGGACTGTGCTTGTCACAACGACTGAAAGTTTGAGCTGGGCTCTGAACAGAAGGCTCTGTTCCACATGTTCCTAGAACACCAGTGCCCAGGCCAGCAGATGCCAGCTATACCCCTGTGCCCGCAGGGACTGGTCCACGCCACCATGGCCAGCCTCACTTGCACTGCAGGTGCTTTTCCCGTGACATTTGTTGGCACCTGAGCCCGGGGGTGGGCCCCTCCTCACCATTCCCGGCTTGGGCACTAGGCACCCTTGCCTGGCATCATGAAGACTGGCTAAGTTGCTCCTGAAGGGGGAAGGCTGTGGAGCAGACACAGGGGTTTTTGGCCTCTGCCCCATCTTGACCCCTAGCCCCATGTTCCCATCCTCCCCACCTCTTGGCATAGCATACACCAGCCCTGCCTAGAACCCGTGCCACCTCTCAGCACAACAAAGAGCTAAGAGCAGAGGTCGCCTCCTGCTGTTCACCAAGGTCCTACCACAGGAGAGAGCTGGGACAAATGGGCCACGCCACACTCTCAAAGGAGAAGACAGGTGGAACGCCCAGTAAGCCCCTATGCACTAGGGCGGGCCACGCAGGCTGGCTCCGGGATTACAGACATTGTGTTCTTGTCAGCCTCTCACGAGGAAGCAGCTGCAATTCAGGGAGGTACAGTGCCTTGCCCAGGGTCCTGTGGGTAGCAGCAGCGGAGCTGGGCTGGGACTAAGGACCAGCCCAGATGGCACATCCCTTTTAGTGGGGTGGGGAGCCAGGTCGCTTTGGCCCTGCAGAGCATCCTGCAGATGCGCTCTGGACTTTAGAATTTGCTTGAGAGCTGAGATTTTATTTTCAGTAGGGTCTACTTTAAGTGTTAGCCGGGTGCTGGGCACAAGCCTGTAGTCCCGCTACTCGAGAGGCTGAGGCAGGAGGATCTGCAGAGGCAAGGATTTCAATCCAGCCTGGGCAACAGAGTGAGACCCCAGCTCAAAACGAAAAATGAATTATTCACTTTTCTTTTCTTTTCTTGAGCTGAGCTCTCACGCCGTTGCCCAGGCTGCCTTGGGATTCCCACGCTCTAGCGATCCTCCTGCCTCAGCAGGAGTAGCTGAGTAGCTGGGCCGCAGGTGGGCGCCATCGAGCCTGGCTCAAATGACTCAGTTTTGATGGAAATGTGTGGGGAGCATATTCCATCTTGCTTGCCTCCTGGTTCTAAGGCATGGGGCCAACCTCATTAGACCCTGCCATGGCGGGCACTGTGCTGTTGTGATATCCCTGGCCAGCTCCCCTCCACTAAATGGCCCAGGCTTGTTTGCGTCCTTTGAGCCCTTGTACCTGGCTGGGGTTGTTTTCTGTTTTACGGGTTTGCTGCCTACTCCCCTGCTGTCAGGCTGTCAGCTCGCACTTCTTGACACTTTTAGTGTGCCTGCTTCCAGCAGCCCCTCTGCCCTCCTTCTGATTTACTGCTTCTAATTTGCTGTGGGCTTGGGAAGCAGATAAGCAGGCTCGTTAGAGTAAACAGGAGGGGAACGAACACCATGGAGGGTCCTCCTACAGGTAACCCGCCCAAGCCGAGCACCAGCACTGGACAGCAGCCAAGAACCCAAGGGGTGCTCGTGGGGCGTGGCCTGAAAGCCAGTGGCCCCATAGACATGATGCCAGGTGGAACAGGGCTGACCTCAAAATTGGGGTGACTCTGAGTCTAACCCTTTGCCCTAAACTGGCCAAACCACGGGGAGTAGCACCCCCCCAACACAAGAGACCCGCACAACATGGAGTGGGCAGAAAGGCCTCTGAGCCCCCCCACCCCATCTTTTCCTGCCCTGTTCCCAGAGGCCCTGCAGAGGGCTCTGGGCTGAGGAAGCTCCCTCTTCCAGCCTTGTCCCTAGGCCTCCCAGGAGGCAGGATTGGGGGCTCCTTCAAGGCCTCAGAGCTCTGGCAGGCTTTGCCCATCTCTCCCTGCACCCAGGCGAGTCCCTCCCCCTCCCACAGCTGCCCCCACCTCCACCCAGCTGTGGCGGGAACCCTGCGAGCTGAGCCTGGCCTGTTTGCCACCTCAGAATCCATGGGCCTGCCTCTCCCCCAGCCTGGGGCTGGAGGCGCCACAGAGGGGAAGCACCGAGGCAGATTTAGGACTTGGGTGGAGTTTGAAGCCCCCAAAAGCCATTTTTCAACCTGAAAACTGAACCAAGCTGGTCTGGAATTGTGGCTGGAGGATAAATGTGGACCCCATGGTGTCATTTTATGGTCAATTTTCAGAGTGTAACTGCACTTTAAGCACTAACGCTGAGTAGCAGGAAAAAACTTCTTAACCGTAAGATCTATTAAGAGTGCAGAGCTGGCTCCCAGGGGCGAGGTGGGAATGCATAGACGTGAATCACTGGAAACAGGTCTAGCCCAGGCACTAGGGAATAACCCAGCCCAAGCTGGGCTACGGGGAGGGGGGCAGGATGGATGGATGAGGGGTTTTCTCTGGTACCACAGGCTCTGACAGTGGCAGCTGGTGGTCTCCTTCCCCAGAGGCCTGGAGTACTGCCTGAGTCACCAAGTTCTCCCAGGCAGGGCACTCAGGCTTGTTACCCTTGGCCACTCCAAGCAGAAAGTAGGAAAGGTCAAACCTGGCCCACTGAAGCAAGATGGCTGAGCAGAACAGGACTGGTGACTCTGTTTCCCTAGCTGTCTTTTCAGTGTCAATCTCCAGGCTAATCAAGCCTTTCAACCATACACAGCTACCTCCCCCCCACCACCACCACCACCAGACATGGGCCCTCTAGGTTATTTAGGGTTAAATACCTTCAGGGGAGGAGCAGAGTCAGGGGCAAGGAGCCTGGGGGAGAGGGTAAGAGGAAACAAAGATAGGTGTCCATCAGGAAGCTGGTGATGGCAGATAGTGGATAGGAGGGGAAGCTGGGGGACGAAGTGACTTCTGATGTTCCTTTCAGTTAGAAAAACTCTCTGGATTCAAGGACCACGGGAGCCAGGAGGCAAAGGAACTGCCAAACAGGACCTCCAGCAAACCAAAGGAGGCCTCATCAGCTCAGGGCTGCAGTCCAGTCACCGGGACACTTGCCAAAATCCCATCTAAGATTCAGGGCCAGGGCTGGCAGGCAGAGGCACTGAGGATATCAATCTAAGTAAGGACAAAAAGGGAGAGTCAGGCCTGGCAGCGAAGAAACCTCAGCTTGGCCACAATTTGCTGTGTGATCTTAGGCAAGTGTCTTCCTCTCTCTGAGCTTAAATATACTCATTTGTATTCATAATGGGTAGCAGGGGGTGAGGAGTGGAATTTGAACCTGTTCAATTATTCTAAGTCTTAGGATATAAGGTTTTGCTAGCTAGAACATTCCAGGATTCCTCAGACTGGTGTGCTCTGGGACAGGATTTCCTGGGGGTTAAAAATAGCAATGTAAATAAAATAAAACCACTCACTAGGTGCCAGGGAATGTTCTAATTGCTCTTTAATATATTAGTTCATGTAATCCTCACACTCACTATATGAGCACTCTTACTCCACCTTGCAGATGAGGACACTGAAGCAGCAGACAGACTTAAGCACCAAACTGCCTTGAAAACCAGATACTGGCTCTGCCTGCTTTCTGGCCATTTCTCCAGCTGGGCGGCCCTGCCTGCCCCCTATCCCCAGAACTCCGTTTTCCTTCATGGTTTCCCCAGCACTGGAGAGAGGTGACCCTTGCCTGAGCAAGGCAGCTTCTGTGAGGTGCCCTTCACCTCCCTGAGTGGGCCAGGCTCAGGTTTCTCCTTCCCAGGCCTAGGCTTCTGCCTTGGGCGGGGCTCACTGGTGAGAACTTGCTGACCTTGCACTTTCTAGCCACCCTGGAGCTCTGGCTTTGGATGGACCCACAGGAGGAGTCCTGAACCCCCTGCTGAGGTGGGTCAGTGACGTAGGGGGCTGGACTCTCACCCAGGAACCCTCCAGTGAGGGAAGGCACACAGTTGTGCCAAGCAGGCCTGGGTCTCACCATACAGACCTCTCTGGGCAGGTCTGGGGCAGGGGACAGGGCTGTTTGTCACAACCACCATTGAAAATCACAATGGAGTACTTACTAGCTCTCCCTTCTGTTGGACTCCTTTTTTGTTTTTTTCAAACTATGTCTTTTGGGGTGATAAAATGACAATGTTACAGCCAGATAGTCCCTTGGAAGTCACTGACGCCAAGTCCTTCTGCTTCCAGATAGGGAGCCTGAGACCCAGACAGGGCAAGGATATGCTCAAAATTGCACAGCAAAGCAGTCAAGGAAGACAGTTGGAACCCAGGGTTCCTGACTCTTCCAAGCAAGTGGCTTTTCCAGCTCTGCTGAACCAGGTCCCGCCTTGGCTGCACAAGATCAATCCCGACACACACCCATTCGTATGTAATATCTGGTTAATTCTGCTATGCTCTAGGGAATCAGGCCCTTGAGAGTTACACGAGAGGCATCCAGAGGCCCAAGTGCAAGGCGGAGGCAGAGAAGGCAATTCAGGCACTGTGCCCGCGGGGTGGGAAGGGGCTCTGTGAAGCGGGGGAGTGCTTCTTTCCCTGCCCTCCAGCCTACTGAGCTCCCTGGAAAGGATGGGGGAGCGCCAGGGCCTCAGGCTCACTGTTTCTGTCTGTACTGATGTTTAAAGGCGTTGGAGGTACCCAGCAAAAAGCCACTGGCCCAGCCCCTGGATTCTTTGTCACACCTGTCCTGGGATCCAAAGCCCCACCTGGGGCCCCTCCCACCTATCCAGACGGCCTCTGGCGCCGGCGAGCCGCGGACCACTGCCACAAGGGGGCAGTGACGCTCCACGGCGCCGCTGGGCTCCCGCGCGCTTTCTCCCTGCTTGGGGTGGGGGGACAGCAGGAGTTTGCGTTGGGCTCCCCCACTCCTGGCACCCTCCCCATTTCCTCTTGGAAACCTCCTTAATCCTCTTATGCCGAGGGTCACATCCCTGGGCCCAGGGACGAGGTGTTTCATTTTCAGTGCGCCCCCACTGTCCCTAGGGGAACTCCGAGGAACGTGGGGAGGGGAGACCCCTGGGCCGGGGCCCTCTTCTCTAGCCTTCTGCCCACCCCTGCTTCTTGCTATTCTCTTCAGCTTATCCCCTTTTGGGGTGTCTGTCTTCTACCTGCCTGGCCAGGCTTCTCCCTTACCTCAAGTTCAATGTGCAAAGGCCTGTCCCTGTCCTTCCCTCTCCTCTCTCCCTATCAACGTTCAGCTTTCACTCCCCCTTCTCTTGCCCCCTTCCTCTCCCTTCCCCCTCTCCTCTGCTTCCCTTTCCTTTCCCTTCCACCCTGGGGCTGGAGGAGTCCGGAGGTGGGCGAGGGCTGCAGCCCCCCAGCCTGCGTGGGTTGCTATATGGAGCACCACAGGGAACCCAGGGCTGCTAGAATCTGGGTGTGGGGGAGTTCCTGGGTCAGAGCCCTCTTCAGTTCACTTAGCGAGTGAGCAGAGGAAGAGCGAGAATCCCAGACCTGGGGCCTGGCCTCCACTCTGGCCTTGACTGGCCCTGCGACCTTTCCCATCTCCCTGGGCACCAGTGTCACTGAAGAGGTAGGTAGAGCTCCGAAGACTCTCTCAGCCCTTAGTCTGTCATCATCTTTCTGTGTTGACTGTCAATTGTAAGAGACCTGAACAGTGCTCACAAATTTGCCCTCTGTCCTGGTGCCCCCCCCCCCCGCCACACACTAAAATGCTAGGGACCATTCATGTGACATAAGAAGGCCCTCTGTGTCTGTGTTGCATGGGGAGAGGAGCTGGGATTGGATTTGAGCCATAATGCCAGTATGCTGAGGAATTTTCTGGCATAATCACTCACTGACAGGAGACACACACACACACACACACACAATTCTTGGGGCACATCATCGTACAATATCAGTGCTTTAAGAGGTTTGGGGTGGAGGTAAGTCAAACACAAATTTAGGGGATCCCTATAGTCCCCATTTTACCATCCAGCTCTACTCCTGAGATATATAAATGTAAGGCCCATTGTCTGCCTGCCTGTCACGCCTTAAGCTTCCAAAAGAATCTAACCCAGGCTTGCCCAGGTCCATGCAGCAGGGTGGTGGCAAACTGCCAGTATGCTGGGACTCAACGCCGGTGAAGAGGTGCGCCACCCTAGGGGGGCATTAGGGCTGGTGAAGCAGAGGGAGGAGTGCATGTGCATGGCACAGTTGGGGGTGGGGTGTGAGAGTCATTGGGGAAGGGTGCCCACTCCCCACATCCTGTTTATGGGCACACATCCATCCTAGGAGGATGGCAGATCTGGGGCCGCCAGTGGTCCCTGCCATAGCTGGAGGGTAGCACCCTCACCCAACAGTGTGATTTATCACACTCTTCCTTCTCCCCTCACCCCCAACCTTCCTACAGACCTCAGAGAGGGCTGAGCCTGACTGAGAGGCAATTCACCTGTTTTTGATTTGAGACTCAGGTGGACTTTTCTTCTCATCAAAGAAGTGGTGAGGGGAAGGCAGGGCCCCATCCATCACCCCAGCCTCTCAGCAGCCTTGTGGAGAAGGAGCAGATGGGGAAAGGAAAGGCCCAGAGGTCTTGCAGCGGCCTTCTTGACTCCTCCAGGGAGTTTCCCAGACAGCCAGGCAGGGAAGTACTGGCCCAGACACTCAGGCCTGGCCACAGACGCTCAGGAGAAGCCGCCTGAGGCTTCCTCCATGGTGCCCTGGGATTCCTTTCCTTCCCAATCTCTGACGCCTGGGCAGGGGGGGGGGTGGGGCCTGTGAGGGGCTTGCACTCACACCAAAGGTTTGGCACCCCGGGAAAGAAGGAGACGGATGGGGAAGAGAATTTTCATTTTGTTGCTATCACCTGCCCCAGGCCAGACACTGTTTACCATGGTGGTCTTTCTTTAACCCTCCCAACACTGCCCAGCTCTCCAGATAAGGAAACTGAAACCCAGAAACGGAAAGTGATTGGTCCAATGTCAAATCACAAGGGAGTAAGTAATGGGAGCCAGATTCAAGGTCACAACTGTTTGGCTGCAGCACAGAGATGAAGTATGGCACCCAGTCCCTACCCAACTCTGTGTGTTTCCACTCAAGGCCACCGGTAACTCATATGGAGTCCTTGTACAGTTGGAGAAAGGCACCACTTCCTCTGGGAGTGTCCCTAGGTTATATGACCTGGTGCAAGGTGCCAGGGCTGAGTCTCAGTCCCCACAGGCCACCTGCACCAGGCACCCACCCTAAAGCAGGGCTCAACCGACACATCCATCATCCGCTGGAGCCTGCTTAGGCTGCTTTCCTTTAGGGTGGCCGAGAAAATCCTGGTCTAGGAGGGGAAATGAGGAACCTTCTAGGCCATGATGCCAAGGCCCCTGTGCTCTGAGCATTATCATCATTGCCGCCATCGTCACCATCGTCCCAGGCGTCTTCATGATACTGCAATTACTAATAACAGGGGCTCCATTGCAGCGCAATCTGTTTGGAATTCTTCCCCCGAAGCAACCCATTTTCTCCCTGCTGGACTCTTTCCTTCTCATTACACCCCTCTTGGTTTGCAGCTCACAGAAGCCCATCCCCTGGGCGAATGTGTTCATGGCTGGGCCAGCTGGACCAAGGCCCCTAGGTAGCCTGGAGAGACCTGGAGAAGGTAGGGGATAAGGGCACGGCCTGGGCTTAGGGATGCAGGCTTTGTTGCTGTGTGTTCTTGGGCAAACTGCTCATGTCTCTGAGCCCAGCTCCCCATCTTCAGCCTGAAGGGATGCTATCCAAGGTCAGTTCCTGCCTGACCTCTTGGGGTGCTGGAATCTCTCAGTGCAGAAGTCCTGTGCCCCTCTATGCACCAAAAGATGAGAGCAAAGCACGTCTTGGATCCCTCCCTGGCCTTCCAGATAGGCACAACACCAGAGGTCCACTGAGGTAAATGGAAAGCAAGACCTGGGTTTGCTGCTTCCTAGCTGTGTGATCTGGAGCAGGTTACTTCACATCTCTGAGCCTCGGTCTCTTCATCTGCACAATGGAGATGATCACACCTACCCTGTGAAGAAGGGCTGCTGTGAGGAGTCAATAAAATAATGTACAGAACTGTGCCCTGTGCAGCCACTCACCGGGTAGACATTTGTATTCAACAAATATTCCTTGAGCACCTACGAAGTGAGGCAGGACAGTGCAATACCAGCACAGATTCTGGAGCCAGACTGCCTGGGTTCAAAAGCCAGTCCTCCCTTTTATTACCTGTGCAACCCTGGTTGAGCGACTTAAACTCTCTGTGCTCCAGTGACCCCATCTCTCGAACGGGTAAAGATTGAGTTAATCCATGTAAAGCACGTGCTGCCCAGCACAGAGTAAGAGATTATTAAGTGTCTTGACACCATTCTAAACACAGGAGGTGCCACAAGAACAGGACAGACAATGCCCCCCCACCGACCCTGTCTGCCGCTGTCTGCATGGAGACTTCCCTCCTCCCTTAGTTCATTTCTGTGAGGCAGCTCAAACTTCAACCTGCCCTTTGTTCCTTCCCCTCTTCCAACCCAATCTGGAGCTGTTAGACAGATATGCACACGTGCAATGAAAGATCCTTGGGCATCTCACCAAGTTCTAAGCTAGATGCTGGGGCCAGCCTTGGTGATGCATATGATTCAGCCTCCATTCATTAAGAATGCTCAATGAAGGGCTGGGGGTGTGGTTCCAGCAGTACACTGCCTGCCTAGTAAGTGTGAGGGCCTGAGTTCAAACTCCAGTACTGGCAAAACCAAAATTACCTTTAGGCTAGAGGCATAACTCTAGGTGGCAGAGTGCCTTCCTGGCAAGCACAACCCCTGAGTTCAAACCCCACCTGGCCAAAAACCAACAAAAAATGGATGCTTGAATACTCAATGCGGGGGGTGCAGGGGAGAGGTGAAGCTGGGGGTATAGCTCAGTGGTAGAGCAGTTGCTTAGTTTGCTCAAGGCACTGGGTTCCATTCCCACCACTGTTGAGAGAGAGAGAGAGACTCTTAGGGCCACAAATGAAGACTTCCTACAGGGGGTAGACCTGTATTTGTGACCAGTAGTCCCATGTTCTGAGTGACTGGAGCCCATAGGTGTAAGGGTGCCTCCTTTCTGAAGGGGAGGAAGCAGGGAGGAGAGCAATTTGTATAGGGCACTTCCCAGTGACTGTGAGCCTGGGATCTCTTACCTGCATTTCATAGATGAGGAAATAGACTCTTAAGATTGGTGAAGGGACATGCTCAAGGCCACCCACCTAACCAGTGGCTGAATTGAGGCAGACCTCTTCTTTCTGTCTGTCTGTTTGCCTCCAGTACCTGTCTGTGCTCTTTGATGCTGCTCTACTGTATCTGTGAGTAGCCTCTATGCCCGTTCTCTCCAGCTAGCTGAGTATATGTGTACATGTGAGTGTGTGCTGGGAAGGTGGGGTTGAGGAGGGACAAGCCTGAGGGTCTAGGTGCCTTCCTGTCCCCCAGAGGGAGAGATCTTGGCAGAAGGAAGTACAAAGGTCTACTTCATCCTGTCTCTCCCCAGCCAGGAATGCACCATGAGAAAGACTCCGACTCTCTCCCACCCCTGTCCTCACCCAGTGGCACAGCAGGCGCGCACACACACACACACACACACACACACACGCCCCTCCAGCCTCCCCTGCTCCTAAAAATATCAAACCAGTGGAGCTGCAAGGGAAATGAATGTTTGGCAGCAGAGCAAGTGGCCTAGGAGTGGTGTCAGGCTCCGTAAATATTTACTCGCTGGATTAGAGCAGAAGCTGGAAACATTAGGCAGCTGAAAATTACTGTTTTAATAGCATGGCTGATAAATCCAAACTTGGGGGGTTTGTTTGGAAGTCCGGGCTTCTGGGAATTTCAGCATGTAAACTCTGGGCCTGGGGTGGCCAAGAACGAAGGGCGCTGCGAAGGCTGGTGGGTGGGTGTGCCTGGAGGTGAGAGTGGCCAGGCCCAAGACGTCCCAAGCACCTCAGGCCATGGGTACAGGTGTGGTGCAGCATTGATTCTTCATGTCTGCACCCACACGTCCAATCATCAGACTATCGATGAGAAAAGTGACAACCTAATGTTTATTGTACACCAAAAATGTGCTGTATATTTCAAGATGTAGTTTCCCTTTTACTCCCACATTTAATATTGACCATGACCCTGGGTGGTAGCATTTATTATTGCTGTTACATAAAAGTGGAGGGAAATTAGGTCCGAGTAGGGCATAACTTGCTCAAGGGCACCAGCTGGAAAGAGCCAGAACAGGAATTTACCCTCAGGAGTCTCTGACTCCAAAGCTATATTCTTCCCACCACACCATGCTACCCTTCGGTGTGGGCTGCGAAGTAGACATGACATTTCTGAGAAATCTCAACCACGTTGCCCGAAATCATAGAGCTCAATCGCACCTAGGTCCTCAGTCACGCAGTGCCTGGTCTAGGAAGGGTGTATGACACGTTTACTAATGACTTGACCTCCAGAGGGGCCACTAGCTTCTGCCACAGGAGAAGATTAGACCAAGTGCGGTGGACTTGGAGCCAGAGAAGAGGGAGGTGTCCTGGTAAGGACTAGGAAGGCTTTCCTGCCAGAAGTGGCAGTTGAACCACTGGGACTCTGGCAAGGGATCAGTTTGAACGTGTGCGAGTAAAAGGGTGGCCTTCCAGCAGCAGGACTGGCATGCGTGGGGCTTGGAGGGGGCGGATATTGAGTTTGGTTGAAATCACAGTGTGTAATGAAAAGGAGAAGGAAATAAGTTCCAGAAGGTAGATGGGAGCCAGATTGTAAGGGACTTCATAACCCCCAAGGCTGAGACAGCCAAGGGTCCCAGGGCTCAGGCCATAGCTGGCCTCTTTTCTGGACTTCTGCCTCTGAGCACTCACCAGTGTGTGTGTTTGTGGGCGCCAGTTGCACTTCCTTCCACAAAGCCTACTTTCCAGCTGCTTCCAGCTGAGGCCAGCCTCCCTTTCCATCCTGAGGCCAAGCTCCTACTTTCCCACTGTTACAGCTGAGGCCTTCCGTGGTGACAGACCCACAGCTGGTTTGGGTGTGGGCACTCCTGAGTCTGAGGAGAAAAGGGGACCTGGGTAGGGGTCATGATGGGTGGCTGGGCCCAGTAACTGGGGCAATGGGGCAGAGAAGAAAGCACTACTTTGGCACCCAGTGGGCCTAGACAAGAATCTTGCCTCTGAGGTGGGACTGTGGGAAGGTCACGACCACACCTGCCTGGAGGTCAGGATCCGAAACCTGATCGTACTGACTGACACATAGCAAGCACTCGGCACTTTCATATCCCAGTAAGGGGTGGGAGGCGGGTTTATACAGCAGGGAAAGCGGCCAGACAGCAGTCACCCCTGGAATGTCTTCCCTTGGAATCTTAGCAGAGTGGAGCCCCGCCCTGTCGAGACAGGGGCATGAGCCAGAGAGCTCTATCCCATTCTAAACTGTACGACCGAGCGAGCGTGTCACAGCTCAGCCAAATGAACTTGAGTTTAGGTCTAGGGAGTTCGGGGTGTCTGCTTCAAGGCTCTAACATCATGCCCCCCCCCTCCATCCTCTCACTGGACCCTTCCTCCTTTCCCAAACCTTCCAGCTTTCCTTCAGCTCTTCTTCTGCCAAATGGGAATAAACAGGCCTGCACTACATTCTGGGGGGTGGGAGAGATGAAGGAGGGAACGTCAACAAAGAGGAGGTGACAGGCAGGGCTGTGTGCAGGGAGCAGCCGGGGAGGGACTCCCCCCTAACGGTCCGGTCCCGGGAAAGGTGTGAGAGAAATGGAAGAAGCTGTTTCTTGGGGCTCTGTCCTCCCCAGTCCCCAGCAACGGGGAGGGGGAAAGAGAAGGGAAGCAGGCTCAGAGAGACTTGAGGCCACCCCCAAATTTGGTAATTAGGCCTCTCCGTGTGGTTTTCCTGCTCCAGAAAATGTTAATTTATTGCAATTTGAAAAACGATCAAGCCTGGGCCAGGGACTCAGCAGCTGGTGCAAGGGAGAGAGAAATCTCTTTTTGTTCTGTGGGGGAATGGGGCTGTAGCCCCTGCTCTCTCTTAGGGCCATCCTTCTGTCAGTGTCTAATGTCACAGGCTTCTCCCAGGAGCGGTGGCCTTCCTCAGGCAGCACTTGGGCACTTGTCAAAGCCTCCGAAGCTTCTGAGGGGAAGAGGTGTATGAGGAGGGAGGTCTAAGAGCCAGCCCAGCGTAGGGCTGGGTCCCAGGCCTGGCTGGATTCTCTCAACAATCTCTGGGGGTCACTGTGGAGGGAGGCCATGGAGGAGGAGGGCCTGAGCCAGGAAGGAAGGCCTGGAGTGGAGCAGCTGGCTAGAAGCAGTGTGGCAGCATCCGGGTCCTCTTCCACTGGCCTGTCATGCTATGTCCTACCTGCCTGGCTGCCCTTTCATCTCCATCGTTCACCCAGACAAAAGATGGTTACAGAAAAACAGCCTGCACTCAGCAGGTAGGCCCAGCAAAGCAGCAAATCCTCCAACTTGCTGCCATGGCTGTCTGGTTGGGCACCACTGGGCTGGGCTCACTAGACAGGCAGGCTTCATTCTGTACCCACCACTGGCCCAGAGCTTCCTTGCTGTGCTTCACAGGGACAGTCCCAGCTGAGCTCAGGGACACAGATCCCTTCTGTGGAGCCTCTGATCCACCCAGGAGTGCAACAACATGGTCACTTTCCCCTGCCTTCGTGGCCATCCTTGCCATTGTCCTACTCCATACCCTGCACGCTCCCGTTCGTGTGTTGATGCTAAATTTGTACAGGCCACCACGCTAGGTGCTAGGACACAAAGGTGAACAAAGAATAAGCCCTGGCAGAAAGGAGATTCTAGAAGGGGAAGCAGAAAGAAGGACTAGTGCCTTCAGAAGGATATGAACAATTTGGATCATGGCTGCTGCCATCCTCACCTTATTTCCACCTTCTGCCGCCACGACCCCCTCTTCTTTTCCTATCTGCTGATACTGTGGCCACCCACATCTACCCCAACACTGTCATCATTACTGTCATTTCCATCATCATGATTTTCTTTTCTTTTTTTTTGGCAATACTGGGGTTTGAACTCGGGGCCTTGCACTTGGTAAGGAAGCCCTCTACCACTTGAGCCACACCCCCAGCCCTCATCGTCACTATTTTCAGTTCTCTGTCCCTGCAAATCTATTCCCTACCCTCTGGGAAGTTATATCCTAAAACTGACACACCAACAGGGCACAACTGGGTCTAGAAAGACAGAAAACATTTAAAACTAAAAAAGCTCGCATGAACTTGTAGGAAAGTATGTACGCTATAGTCTTCAGCTCAGGCAACCTCTTGGGGGCTGATGGAATCTCTCACATCTGGTTGAAGCTTTGGAGTGAGATGCAGATCTGTTGCTGGCCTACAAAAATGTTCTCCATCCTGTCTCTCCCTCCCAGTGTGCTAGCATTAGCCTTTCTGGAGGCTGGGAGCCAAGGAGCCAAAGAAATCCAGCCTGGGGACTAAGGGTGGTGTCTGTATGCTTTTTAGCTGGAACCTGGCGGCAGCATGCCAGTTTGGAATTCTCAGCATTCTTGCCCAGCTTGGGCTCAGCTGAGGTGCCACCCATTCTAAGCCAGGAGACAGCAGATAAGAGGGCTCAGAAGCTCAACAGTTCCAGACAAAGCATCCCTGTGCTAAGTCCCAGTGCCTCTACACCATCACACTCGCTACAAGGAGACCCCTGTCCCCGGCTAATGGGGTAACCCAGTGGTTTTCCAAGTACATTTAGAGACCAACAGTGCTGCCACCCTCCACTCTGTACCCCGCACCTTATTAGAAATGCAAGCCCTGGCTCCACCCCAGTCCCACTGACTGAATCCAAAAATCTGGAGTAGGACCAAGGAAACTGGGCTTTAATGATTCTGCCGCATGCTGGAGCTTTGAGAACCAGCAGTAGAAAGGGAACAATGGTCTCTGGCAAACCCAAATACTTTTTTTTTTTTTTTTTGCTGGTACTGGGGTTTGAACTCAAGGCCTCACGCTTGCTAGGCAGGCACTCGACCAGTTGAGCTACTCCCCTGGGCCTTTTACGAGATAGGGCCTCACAAACTATTTGCCTGGGCTGGCTTAGAACCATGATCCTCCTGATCTCTGCCTCCTGAGTAGCTAGGATTACAGGCGTGAGCCACCAGTGCCATTGGAAGCTGCAAACCTGGCTTCCAGTCCCACCCAGTGTGGCCATTTCCTGCTGTGTAACCAAGTGCAGGCCAGCAGACTTCCTTAATCTTCAGTTCCCTCATCTATAAAAAGAAGATCATAGCACCTGGCTATCAGAAAATAGCATTAATTTTGATTCACTAAAACAAAGAAAAGGTAGTGAATAATTAAAACTGAAGCTGCTGGTCCTCAGAGTTGTTGAAATAGACTACAGCTTGGAGTGAATGAATGGTGTTATTTGGCCAGGAGTCATACGTGGCCAAGACCCAGGGAGTTCACTGTATGTTCTGGCCCCTCGGTTACCTCTGCCAACTTTATCATGTGCCACACATTTCAAGCCTCCACGCCTTGGACTGGTTGTTTCCTCTGCCAAGAATTACTTATCCCAGGAGCCCACACAAATTATTTGTTCCCCACAATTTTTTCTAAGTCAGATAAGAATTGAATTCAGTGCAATGGACTGAATCCAAAGAAGTCTAGCTTAAACACACAAGGGCTTATAGTCGCATGTGCAAGAAGCCTGGAGGAAGGCAGCTCAAGGATGACAAAGTGGCACCATGAAGTCATCAAGGCCTCTGTTCCTCCCATCTCTCTACTCTACCATCGTAATAGCAGCTTCATTTTCAAGGTTCCATTAGGGTTCAGGACGGCTGCCGGAGTGCCAGTTGTCACATCATCCTTCTAGACAGGAGAAAAGAGAGAGGGTAGACATCCTAGCTGAGTCAGCTTCCTTTTAAGCAGCCTCCCCAGAAGTCATACATGACACTTTTATTTTTCATTGGTCAGAATTGAGTCACATGATTACATCTAGTCACATGGAGAATGGCAGTTGTAGCTAGGCATAGCCACCATGAGTAAAACCCAGGCTTTGTTACAAGGGGTTTTCAGAAGGGAGAGTGGCTATTGAGTGGTCTCTCTAATAGCTTCTCTACTCCTCCTAGCAATGCAGATCTTCAGCAGGACTGTAGCTCTGCACTCCCTCCTCGAGACAGCATTTATTTCTGGGCACTGGAATCTAGCACTTTGCTTCAGCAGATCTGCAGGGCAGGAGGGAGGGAGTCTCCCAGCTGCTGCTTTGCTTAGCCCACCTCTAAGAGAGACGCTTAGTGGCAGTGCCAGTGAGCAAGCAAGAGCAAGACCCCAGAGCCACTCAGAGTCAGCCTCTCGAACCAGCCTCAAGTTGAAATGTAGCCCTGCTATGCAGCGGCTTGGTGCCCATGAGCACCCATGACCTGGGAGCACTTGCTATGTGCCAGCCACATTGTTTTCATGTATGATCTCATTTCTTCCTTACCTCCATTTTAGAGTGAGAAAGCTGGGGGTTAAATGGCTTATTCAAGGTCCAGAGCTCCTAAGAGGTTATCTGAACCAGAGTCCCTGCTTTGAGCCACCTCACTGAAGTCCCTTTACACCTGCCATGCACCTGCTTCCTGAGCAGAGAAACTGAGGTCCTCTTCACAGGCTGGTGCCAGGGATCTCGAGAACGGGCCTCCTATTTTGCCTGGTGTAAAAGCCCAGTGCTGGCAGGCCTGGACTCCCTTTGCCGTCCTCCTGCCTCAGCCTCCCAAGGGCTGAGATTCAAGAGGTGCACCATCACACCTGGCCCTGATGTTTCATTTTAAGACAGATGGAGTCCAGCTAAAGACTGAGACATAATCCCAGATCACACAGTAGGTCAGTAGCTGGGCAGGGGTTCAAACCAGAATTGGACAGTGATCTGGGCCCATTTCTTCTCCTCGCTGGGTCATTTGCTTCCTGAGAGCTCAGACTGTCTGGTCCTGAAGGAACTCTCAGCTGGAACATGGTGATACTTCCAATCTCTTTATGATCCAGCCTGGAGATCACCTCCTCCAGGACGCTCCCTTACTTCCACTGCACCACGCACATGGTTGTTCCACCTTTCTGCCACCTGTGACCACACTGTCACAGGATCATTTCCCCACAGACTGTGTCCCATGAAGCTCTGTCTTCATGAGATCCAGTTCCAGCCCTGTCCCACAGTAGGTGACTGACAAATGTTTGATGACAGAACGGCCGAATGAATGAAGAAGCGCGCACTGCTTCTCTGTGCCAGGGCCTTAGTGCGCTGTGTGGGTGGTAACCACCTGGGGCTGGCAGACCAGAAAAGTGCTTTTCCCCAGAGCCACTAGAAAAGTGAAATGAAGAGAGAAGGTGACATTACCAAAAAGCCAATTCCCCATGGCATTAATAGCCCAAGTGTTGCTGCAGGAGAGAGGCGGGTGACAAAACTAGGTGTGTGAGCAAACAATGCGATCTTCCTCCCCAGCGCCCACGTCAGTGCAGTGCTCAGGGAGCAGCAGGCAGAAGATTAAAGAGCTGACTTCTCCCCACGCTGCCAATCAATATTTAGTCTAACAAGAGGTCAGCGAGAGAGAATATGTATGTCCGCACCTGCACACACGTATGTATGCATAAAAGCAAGTCAGGACCTATTCTTCCCACCCAGGTGCACGGGAGCAAATAACAGCAATGGTTAGAATGACAATCCTACCTGACAGTGTTGGCGAAAGAGCTCTGTTGATTCCGTGTGCTGAGAAGATAGCTCCTTCAGCAAGCGCCTCAGTCTCCATGTGTCCACCCCGCTGTGGTTTTGATGTTCCACTTTCATCAAGAATATTGAGCATGAAATCCCCACGTTATGTGGGCTGTCTGGCGACAGCTGATGAAAAGATGGAGTGTGGAGTTGAGGAGTGCCAGGGACGCCCGCCTGCACTGCCCAGGGACAAAGCACTGGCTTAATTGGGCCTCGGGGAACAGTCACAGCCCAAGGGAGCAAAGCAGGGACCATCTGGGCCCTCTGCCACCCATCGGCACAGCAGGTCAGGCTTGGCAGCGGGGTTGGGAGAGTTGAGGCAGACTGAAGGCACCTCACCCCAGGGTGGTGGAAGGCCTAAAAGCTCAGCGCTGTTGGCCTTGGAAGGAGGGTGGTCCAGCTCATTCCTAGGCTTTTGTGCTCAGTGGACAAAGGATGCCAGAAGCTCTGGAATTTGGCTTCTAGATGCGAATTCTGAGCTCTGGAGGACTGGTTCACAGAGCTTCCCACGCCGGCCATGGGGACCCCCTTATTGGGCCAGTACTGCAGCGTCAGGCCCAAACCTAAGGCTTTTCTAGATGAACTGGGCCTGGGCCTTTCCACACCACTCAGAGGTGTTGGAGTCCATCCCCGAGCTTGTGGCCCCACTCCATCTATCCAGCCCCAGACTTCGGACACAGCTTTCTTGAGGGACTTCTTGTCATAACGATGTCTGAGTGCTGTTCAGGTCAATGACATGGACAGCCCCTGGGAGCTTGTTAGGAATGCAGAATCTCAGGCCCTGCCACAGCCCAGATGTGTGCAATCAAAATCCTCCTTGGAACACAATTCTCCGGGGTGAGTTGTCTTCACCTTAGCCTCTGAGAAACTCTGTGTCAGATTAACAGCTTGCAGCCTCAGTCGCACATCACAAGCCACTCATGGGGAGCTGTCTAAAATTCAGGTGCCAAGCCATATCTGGAGCCAAAAAATTCAAGTCTCTGGGGATGGGGCCTGAGCACCGGCACTTTTAAATGGCTCCCCAGAGGATTTGAACATGCATTGAGGTTGCCACTCATGTAGATGTGTCCCAAGCTTCGGGCTCCCATCCTGACTCCAGCCCATGGAGTCTTCCTCTGCCAGGAGAGACAGGGAACAGAAAAACACCCTCTCTCCAAGAGTCATCTGAGGCCTATGGGGTCTTCCTGGCCACAGTATCCATTCCTCCAGTACACTCAGTTTTGTAACAGCCTCGGGAGACTTAGCAGAAAGGCAGGGGAAGCAGGACGCTTCCTATCTGCAGAGCTAACGTTCATTCTTACGTCACAGGTGTACTGACTCCTGGACAGGCACTGCCACATCCTTCTGTGCGCCTGACCTTGGCCATGGTGGGTAAATGCTCTCAATTGTTCTGTTCCTTTCTGTGCTTCCCCACTGGAGCTTCTGAATCCTTGGGCTAATGGGATACACTTAGAAAAGTAGCCCTGCTGGCCTACAATGTGGTGTTAAGAGAAAATGGATGGTGCTGGCTTAGTTCTAAGTGTTTCTCAAGAAAAAAAAAACTAGAGCCAGAGGGCAAATAAAGGAGGTAAATTCTCATGAGATTTTTTTTTCTTTTTCTCTTTTTTTCTTTTTGGTGGTACTGGGGATTAAATTCAGGAGCTTGAACTTGCTGGGCAGACACTACCACTTGAGACACGCCCCCAACCCTTTTTACTTTATTTTTCAGATAGGGTGTCACGTTTTTGCTGGGATGGCCTTGAACCATGATCCTCCTACTTACGCCTCCCGCATAGCTGGGGTTACAGGCACACTCCCCACACCCAGCTTGTGAGAGTTTCTTAAAGAATGTTCCTCAAAGTTACAGCTGTTACAGAATGGTCTGCCGTGTGAGGTAGTGAGCTTTCTGACACCAGAGGTGACCAACCAACCAACTGGCAATGGAAGCAGTGGTGGGGGCTGAAGTGCCTCAAAGATCACCAGCCCTGAGCACCTCTAAGAGCAGTTGCCAGATAAAGAGGACAGGAATGATCTAACCCAAGGGCTGGCTCTAGAAAAGGTTGGGGGATCTTTTTGTGTGTGTGTGTGAGGTGGGGGAGACTAGGATTTGAACTCAGGGCTTTGTGCTTACAAACAGGCACTCTATAGCTTGACCCATGCCTCCAGTTCATTTTGCTGTGTTTATTTTTGGAGATGGGGCTGTCATGAGCTATTTGCCCGAGCTGGCCTCAAACCATCTCAGCCTCTCAAGAAGTTAGGATTACAGGCATGAGCCACCAGTGCCCAGCTGCTGGGGGTATCTTAATATCAGGAGCAAGTTGACAGAGGGAAAAATGAAAGGCAGTTTGGGCTCTAATCTGGCTGGGCTGTGTGACATTGTGCAAGTGTCTCTGGGCTTCAGTCCAGGGGACTAGAGTCTGTGGACTTGAGAGGCCCTGCCAGCCAGGCTGCCACTTATTTGTATGATCTAATGGGAGCCATTCACGTAGACCCGTATAGGCTGTGACTACATGCTACATAATTTGCAGGGCCCAGTGCAAAATAAAAATGCAGGGCTTCTTACAAAAAAAAAAAAGATTATTAAGAATTTCAAAGTGGGGACAGCAGAGTGTTAAACCAAGCATGGAGCCCTGTGGCCTACACTGGTCGCATGGCCATGGGGCCAGCCCTGATTGTGTAAGTGTAGGCTAAAGGGACAGCAAGACAGATGAGGCTCACACCTCAGCACTTCCTCTCCCCCTGCTTGTGCCCAGTGGGCCTGGCAGCCCTTGCGTGGCTGTTTAGCTAGAGGGCGGGCAGAAGGCCCAGGAGATGGCCTGATGACACTGGAGGACTGAGTTAGGAGGAAATGATTTGAGAGGTAATCAATATGCTCAATTGCAGTTCATTAACATCTAATGAATCCTCATTCAGCCTCGAGGGGCCTAGCCAGCACTGTCCTTTCCCTGTCCCTGCTCCCCAGTGTCACTTGTTCTCCTAGGAGCGGGTCCCAGGTGCCAGGCAGTGGGCGGGGGGGGGGGGGGGCAAGGGAGAGCAGAGTTGCACCAAATGGCCACGGCTAGAGATCTGTAGCTGGAAGGGCCCTCAGGGACCTTGTAGCCCAAGCCCCTCATGGTACAGGTGAGGAAACTGAGGCCCAGAGAGGGAAAGCTTCCTGGCTATGAAAAGGAGGCCATCCTCCCCACTGGACAGGTCTGTGGGGCATGTTACGGGAGATAAAATGTGACAAGCACTTTGTAAGGTGCATACCTAGAGCTCCTCAAATATGAGGCAATATGCAGCACTTCCCAAGGCCCTGCTTATGTGCAGGTGTGCTGCTTTATGTGGGGAGCCTGAGTGAGGGCTCAGGCAGAGTCCTTCACCTCCCCCCCGCCCCCCCCCCCCCCCCCCGTGACATTTATGAGCAGAAGGGTGTGTGCTGCAGGAGGCAACGGAGGGGCAGGCAGGGAAGACTTCCTGGAGGAGGTGAGCACATGAGAGGCAAATGAGGTCACCTGGGGTCTTAAGCAGGGGAAATGACTTGGCCATATCATTGGCAGTACTTGCATAACACTACACGTGAGACCCTGTTCTAAGCACCTACTGAACATTAACTCATTCGGTCAGCCCAGAGTGAAATAAGTCACTCAGGCCAAAACTGGTAAGTGACAGACTAGCATCAGCACTCCATGGCCTCTGACATAGGCCTTGGTTTCTATAACAGCCATAGTGTATGCAGTAGTTTGAAGGGGGGCAGACCCAGAGGCAGGGAGGGCAGCAAGGAGGCAGGGGAAGAGGCCTTATGGAAGACATTGAGGGTCGACCTTGGACAGTGGCCTTGGAAGTGCTGAAGGGCTGGCAGTTTGGCCATCTGGAGGCAGGAGAGTGACCCTGGTGATGTTTTAACTTGAGCTTCTCATGGGATGACCTCCTTTCTCCAAGGACACACATTGATAAGTTGCGTGGGTCAAAAACTACACTGAGACTTGATCTTCACTTAGATTATCGAGAGCGCGGGGCATCCGTGGTGACGAATGGATCATTGCAGGGTTCCTTTGCCTTCTTGGGGTAATAGATCCAGCTTGCTTGGCCACAAGGGCAAGCATATGGTCTAAGTCAGCCAGTCACGGCCTCTGTTTTCCGTTTTTGTTTTGTTCGTGAGGCGAGGTCTTGCTCTGCTGCCCAGGCTGGTCTCTAACTCCTGGGTTCAAGCACTCCTCCCCCCTCAGCCTCCCAGGTAGCTGTGTCAACAGGCAAGGCACCTCCTCCTGCAAAGCCAGCCAATCCGAATCCTTTCCAGAGCGGTCTTCTGTGGTGGTGGGAAAATCCCAAATTCCTGGCTTCTACCGAAACTGCAAGAATGTGTGCTCTGCTTCTGCCCTGTCCTTGGCATGGCCCTGTGACAGCAGTGTCTAGGGCCTGGCCTCCTCATTCTCCAGACCACCTGCTCCACCCCAGGGAACAACTCCAGACCTTCCCAGATACCTGGGAGCCCCCCCCCCTTTTCAGGCTGCCTCCTCACTCACCCTACTCGATTTGTCACCAGACCTCTAAGATTCTCACCCTTCAGTATTTCTTGACTTCTCTGCTCTTTTCTTTCCCCACGCCTCAGTGGGAGTACAGACCCTTGTCACCTCGCTCTTGGATGACTGTAATCAACTTTTGATTGCTCTCTGTTTTTATAACTCCCTGTAATACATTCTCCACTCAGGGGCCAGAGGACTGTGATAAGTTGCAGGGATCTGAGCATGACCGACACCTGTGACCCAGCACATTAGCCTGTCACATCCTAGGCCTTTGCCACAGTCTTCCTGCTCCTGGAATGACAGCCAATAAAGTGGCCTGGCAAACTTCTACTTTTTCAAATCCAATTTTAGTTCACTCAGTTTGCTGTAACAAAGCACCATACAATGGGTAGCCTAAAAAACAGAGAAATTTATTTCTCATATTTCTGGAGGCTAGAAATCCAAGATTGGGGTGCCAATACAGTTGAGTTCTGGTGAGGGCCTCTTCAGGGTTGCAGACTGCCAACTTTGACTGTGACTGGAATCCTCACATGGCAGAAAGAAGGTTGGAGAGCTCCTGGGCTCTCTTTTATAAGGGCACTAATCCCGTTAATTTCATGACATGATCACTGCCAAAGGCCCCACCTCTTAGCACCGCAGAGTTGGGATTAGGGTTTCTATGTTTGAGTGTTGAGGGACACAAACATTCAGTCCGTAACAATCCCTGATTCAAAGATGGCCGTCTCACGGACTCCTTGGTTACCATATCCACTGATACCATTTTGGTATATCTCCTTCTAGTCTTTTATTTTTAAGATAACTAAGGTCACACTGTACTGTAGCCCTGTGTTCTCCTTTTTCACCTGATCATATCTCATAGGTACCCCTTCAGGTCATCAGAAATGTTTTGAAACCAGAATTCGGATTGACTGCCTAACCATCTGGCTGGATGTCCTTGTACTTTTAGGGCCTGAGCATTCCCAAGTTTTCCAGACTTCCACAGTCACTCTTAAAATCCAAATGGCCCAAGTCCAAGAGCCTCCTTGGGTGTCCAGGGCAAACCCAGAGCCTCCCTGAGTTTATAGTTCACCTGACCCGGGGACTCCATCCACCTGCCTGTCCTTCAGCACCTGCAGCCCAGATGATGCTGAGGGTCCCTCTCTGTTCATCTCTGGTGCCCTCATTCGTTCTTAGACCTCAGGGCTTCCGGGGCTGCTCTGTGCACCTCTGTCCACGTGTAGACAGAAGCCTAAGTCGGTACCCAACACAGCCTGGCCTAGTTTACCAACTTGCCTGATGGCTCCTTGATAGCACACAGTCTTGTTTCCCAAATGAGTAAATTGCAAACCACCCTCCCGCTGGCAGAGTCCACCTTCCTCCACCTGTCATGATATGAACTTTAGTATTCATCTGCCTATCAATACTCCCCCCTTCTTTTTGTTAACCTGAGTGTCATCCTTGGCAAATCTTTAGTTTCTTTTTTCCTCTGAGACGACCTAAAATCCTCTCATGTACAGAATTTCCTTTGGGGCAACATGGATTCGGGGAATTACAACCATAGCCACCTCCTTGGCTCTGAGTGTCTCTGCCCTTTCCCAGGGCTCACTGCTGGCGGTCATGGTCTTTAATCCAAACGGCCACCTCATGGCTGGGAGCCTACACTCCTCAAACCCAGGCTCTTTTCTTCCGTCCTTTCTATTCTTATGCTAGGGCTGTCACCGACCCCCACCCAACCTGCCCCCACGCTGCTGCAAAGTCTGACCAAAGCAAGCTGAGAATCATTTAACATCACAAGAGAGGCTGCAGAGATGCCTCCCAACCCACCATGAAGACAGCCTCTTACATTATTAAACGGAGTGCCTAAAATCCTGCTTCCAGCATCTCCCTGTAGGGCCGCGGCCTCTCCCTAAACAATGAAAAGGTACTCAGGTACATCTGCTTGACCAGGAGGCTTGCCTACTGGTCCAACCAAACAAAAGCTTGTCTACCCCCACGCCAAATTTAGTGGCTCCGCTTAGGATCAACATACCACGGCAGTGTTTAATAAAAATTGTGACTCCTGCTTCCAGCCTGAAATGTTAATGTCCAGCCTCTGAGGTCTCGTCACAGAGTTTGAACACTTCCCCCATTCGATGCACTTATTTGCTTTCATAAATAACACCAGGGACAGGAGGGAAATGGGGCGGGGGACACAGCGACAGTTGGGGCATACATTTTTACTCACATCCATAATGATTTCTTTAGGACAAATACCTAGAAGCAGGATTTCTGAGTCACACAATATGCTCTTTTTACAAAGCTTTTTGTATTTCTTGTCAAATTGCCCTTCCAAAGGCCATGGTGATTTGCCGCTGTCCCCAGCAGCCCACCACAGTGAGCAAGGGCCCCCTCACGACACCCTCTGTAGCATCAAGTGTTATCATTTTTAATCCTTGCTAATTTGATAGGCAAAATCTGGTATCTTATTGTTGCTGTAATTTGCATCTCTTTGCTTTCTAGTGGGCTTGAACGTCTTTTCATATGTTTATTGGCCATTATTTTGTGAATTGCTTGTTCGTTGGGGCCTTGTTTTCTTTATCTCCTGTCTTCTCCAAAGCCCAGGGCTAGCCATGAATTAAATATACCATACATTATTTTTAATTAATCTTCCTTAGACACAGCTCTGATCATGTTACTCCCCTCCTTACAAAGCCTCTGATGACTCATTATTCTGCCTACAGGATCAAGTTTAAATTTTTTTACCTGTCGTTCAAGGCTGGTCACAGTCTGGCCCCAAGCTATTCTATTTCCTACCACCCGCACCCACTCCCTCCTTTGCCCAGTGTACCACCGGTGCTTCCCACTGTTGCCAATGGTTGGGGTGTTCCAGATGTTCCGTGGTTCTGGTTTTTTGTTGTTTTTTTTTGTGTGTGTGGACCGGAGTTTGAACTCAGGGCCTCACACTTGCCAGGCAGGTACTCTACCACTCGAGCCACTCCACCAGCCCCTTTTGTGTTGGGTATTTTTTGAAATAGGGTCTCACAAACTATTTGCCTGGGCTGATGATCCTCCTGATCTCTGCCTCCTGAGTAGCTAGGATTACAGGTGAGAGCCACCAGAACCTGGTTGTTCCTTGGTTCTTGGGTAAAATCTAAGATTAGGACACTGACCCAGATGCAACAGAGAACACACACAAAAAATAGAAAGATGGTAATTAGGAGAGCAAAGGTACACCTCAAGGGGTGAGGAAGGCAACTCAGGTAAGGACTGTGGAAGCTGGGGACTTTCTCCGAGAGGGTGGGGTTGCTAGGTGGTGTGAAATCAGGGCCCTCCCTTAAGTCCCTCTTCAAATGCTTTGGCCACTTCGTAGAGGGGCTGCCCAGGTGTGGGAAGGCATAGCCTGCATTTCATCCTCTTCCCAGTTTAACCTTGATGTTGGGAGTGGGCTCCTGAAGGAGGACATAGGGCCTATCTGTATCCATTGCCCAGGGTGTGGGACATCTTTTCGGGGGGGTGGAGAATGAGGTTTGAACTCAGGGCTTTGGCACTCTACCACTTGAGCCACACCTCCAGTCCATTTTTCTCTGGTTATTTTGGAGATGGGGTCTCAAGAAGTATTTGCCTGAGCTAGCCTTGGACCACAATCCTGCCCATCTCAACCTCTCAAGTAACTAGGATTACAGATGTGAGCCACTGGTGCTGGCCCATCCAGGGGGGTTGAGAGTACAGTTCTTGTGGCCCAGAGCACTTGGTTCCTGCCCATGTCTTCCTATCTCCCTAGGTAACACTACCACTCTGCTTTTCTCCATGCTCTCCCACCCATACATCCTTAGAGATCCAGTTCAAATTGCACTTTTTATTTGATTCTCCTACTAGCCCTGGGATAGCCGATTCCCCCACCTCCTTAGGTGGCACTTTGTACCCATCTCCTTTATAGCTTAAATTCAGGTCTCTGGCTCTTCCTTTCCCTCTTTGGACTGTGAACTCTTGAGTAGGGTCTGGGGTAGAGATCACATCTCTTTCCTCTCTGTGGCCTCAAAACCAAAGAGGAGGGTGGAGGCAAGTGTTACTACCAAACATGACATCTGTCCTGTGGCTCTCATCCGCTCGTGCATGAGAACACACACGCACACTCATGCACACACGCGCACGCACGCACATATCAACATGTAATGGAAGAAACAAATAGTTTGAACCCAAGTGACTACAGTCACTTCTGGCATCCAAGGGGGTGAGGCAAAATTCACATGGGGGGGCATAAATCTCTACCATCACCTTCCCCTGTAGAGAAAGGGGAAAGTGTGAGGAGGAAAGGAGTGGCCCAGGCTGAGTAGAGAGCAGTTGTTGGCTGGGGTGTGACTCAAGTGGTAGAGTACCTGCTTGGCAAGCACAAGGCCCTGAGTTCAAACCTCAGTACCACCAAAAATCCCAAAACAACAACAAAAAATGAAGACAGTTGTTAATGAGTTTGGGGAGCTACAAAGGCAATCTTGGAGCTATGCTGGAGAGGGGCTGGAGGGGTCATTCTGCATGATGGAGTGGAAAGGAGGATTAGATAGCTGGCTAAAGATATAGGTATACAGCTGGAGGCAGTAGAGCATACGGTAGGGAGTGCAGAGGGCCCAAGCAGACCAGAGCTTACCTACATGGCAAACTTCACTCAGGACCTTTCTTTAGAAACAAGGTTTTCCTAGTGTAGAGCAGTTTGACTGCAAACTTGAGATCCTCTTGCCTCAGCCTATCTTGTGCTGGGGATTACAGACATGTATAACCACCCCTGGCATAAGCTTTTTCTTTTTGCAAAACCTGGAGCCAACTGGGTAAGGTGGTTCATACTTATAATCCCAGCTACTCAGAGGGCAGAGATCAGAAGGACTGAAGTTGAAGACCAGTCTGGGCAAAAAATTAGCAAGACCCCATCTCAACAATAGCAAAAAAAGCTGGTGTGGTGGTACACACCTGTCATCCCAGCTATGTGGGAAGCATAGGTAGGAAAACCACAGTCCAGGCCGGCTCTAACAAAAACTCAACGCCCTATCTTAAACATAAAAGCAAAAAGAGTTGGAGGCGTGGCTCAAGCAGTAGGGCACCTGCCCAGCAAGCACTAGGTTCCAAGTTCAAACCCCAGGAACACATGCACAAAAAACAAAAACAAAGACAAAAAAAATGCCCCAGTGCCATAGTATTGGCTTCTGAGGATTTTTTTTAAAGAATCGATCTGAAACTCTTTTTTAGGAGGAAAGATTGAACCCAGGGCCTTGCACATGCTAAGCAAGTGCTCTACCACTTGAATTACATCCGTAGTCCTTTTATGGCAGTACTGGGGCTTGGATTCAGGGCACGGAACTTGCTAGGCAGGCGCTCTACCACTTGAGCCACGTCTCCAGCCCTAGCTTTTCTTGTAGTTTGTTTTTTTTTTTTTTTTTTTTTTTCATTTTTCTTTTATTATTCATATGTGCATACAAGGCTTGGTTCATTTCTCCCCCCTGCCCCCACCCCCTCCCTTACCACCCACTCCACCCCCTCCCGCTCCCCCCCTCAATACCCAGCAGAAACTATTTTGCCCTTATCTCTAATTTTGTTGTAGAGAGAGTATAAGCAATAATAGGAAGGAACAAGGGGTTTTGCTGGTTGAGATAAGGATAGCTATACAGGGCATTGACTCACATTGATTTCCTGTGTGTGGGTGTTACCTTCTAGGTTAACTCTTTTTGATCTAACCTTTTCTCTAGTTCCTGGTCCCCTTTTCCTATTGGCCTCAGTTGCTTTAAGGTATCTGCTTTAGTTTCTCTGCGTTAAGGGCAACAAATGCTAGCTAGTTTTTTAGGTGTCTTACCTATCCTCACCCCTCCCTTGTGTGCTCTCGCTTTTATCATGTGCTCATAGCCCAATCCCCTTGTTGTCTTGTAGTTTGTTTTTGAGGCAGGATGTCACTAATTTTGCTGGCCTGGCCTCAAACTCAAGATCTTCCTGCCTCTGCCTTCCAAGTAGTTGGGATTACAGGCATGAACCACCACTCCCAGCTTAAAACTCACTTTTAACGTTGCTTGTGATTCTATGATGTAAGCTCCCTCCATCTTTGACACACACACACACACACACACAGAGGCCACGAGAGGGATCCTGGATAAAGCATGTGCAAGGTAGTGAGGTAATCTGTACATAAAACTCTTGGTCACACACTTGGAGCCAGAGAGTTCGGGAGAAGTGGCCTATCTGCCCACGAATAAATAGACACTTGAGTACTTTTCATTTGAATCTTAAAAAAGCTATGCAAGTGGAGCAGGAACACTGTACCTCTCCCCTTGTGCCCCAAACAACCCCAAATGGTAGGAGTTCTTGCTGTCTCCCGGTGCTGAAGCCAAGATTAGAAATGAGAAGCAGTCGGAGGGCATGTGTGCACATACGCATGCACGTAGAGAGGAAAAAACAGTTAAGCGTGCCCAATCCCAGTGCCAGTGTTGATTCCTCTGTGCTTTGCTGCTGCCACCTGTCACCGTGCTCAGCACAGAGTTGGTTTGTGAATCATGTTTGTTGATTGAATTCAGTCTGTTATGATCAACATTGTCCTGCACAGGAATTGTGTTCATGGGCATATGGCTTTGTTGAGAGGTTTGTCAATAGAGGGTGCAGATGAGGGAGGCTACAAAGGCTGCAAGGCATGGTTCCTGTCTCTCTGGGCCTACAGTGCCACAGGCAAAGTCCGAACACATAAACAACAAGGTGGCGAACTCCATGGCCAGGATAGTGATGAAACAAGCTAAGGCCTAGAAAATCCTCCATGCCTTTCGCTAGTGGTTTTTACTGTTTTCCAGAGTTGATGTGAACAGAAGAAGCCAAGTCGCTATGATGTCATAAGCTTGAAGTCCCCTCAGTAGAACATTACCTCCCCCCCACCCCCCCCCCCGGAAAGAACCGTGGGACCTATGAAGTGGCATGCCATTCAGTCCACAAGTAATTTCTCCCTCCCACTTCCTCCAAACTGCCCCACTACCAACCGATCAGGGAGGCAAATCTGACCTTATAGTTCCTGGCCTTCTTGCCTATTGGCCACTCAATAAAGCTTTTTTTTTTTATGTAGCCCAGGCTGGTCCTGCCTCAGCACCGAGAATGCTAGGATCACAGGCTTAAGGTTCCAGGTTTTGCAAAAACCTGGTGCTATAGTATTTGTTTTTATGTACATCAAGCAGCAAGCACTTGCTTGATGAAAAAAAGCATGTGCCATTTATTGAGAGTTTACTATAAACCGTGCACTATCCCAAGTGCTTTTCATAGGCTCCCATTCAATTCTTCTAACCACTGTGAAGAAGAAGCTAGGTCACAAAGAAGGTAGAAAAACTCACCTCAGGTCACACAGCTAATAAGTAGCTAAGTTAGTATTCAAATCCAGGCAGCCTAATTTCAATTCTACACTTCTGACCTCTAACTTCAGTGTTCTGTTGCTTCCCTAAGCATCCTAGCTGGGTGCCAGGTACATGATGTTAAAGGTTAAAGGTCACAGGAAGTTGGAGTCAACTGTGCGACCAGGTAAGGCCTGGCCAGCTTGATGGAACTTCAGCTGGGTTTTGAAGACTGGGGAGCCTTGGGACCAGAGGGAGGGGAGGGGATGAGTACAGGGAGAACCTGGATGGTATAAGACTGGCAATCGGTGAGCAGCAGCCAGTCACAGGTGTGTTTTGTGTAGCCCAGCACAACATTTTACAAATGTCAGAATGATTTACCAACATAGAAAAACCTTAGATATTTTACCTTTAAGTTTTGGGTTTCTGGCTTCTCTGGATAAATTGGAGGATCTGGCAACATTGGGGCTTGCTATAGTCTGAATGTTTGTGTTCTCAAAATTCCTATGTTGAACCCCCCACCCAGGTGATGGTAATTAGGAGGTGGGGCCTTTGGAAGATGATCAGCTCATGAGGATGGAACCCTCCCGAATGAGATCAGTGCCCTTATAAAAGAGGCCTTCATGCCTTCTGCCATAGGAGGACACGCAGAAAAGACAGGCATCTATGAACCAGACGCTAAATACACCAGGGCCTTGATCTTGGACTTCTCATCTCCCAAAGTGTGAGAAATAAATCCCTGTTGTTTTTAAGCCACCTAGTCTATGATTTTCCTTTACTGTAGCCAGAATGGACTAAGGCAGGCTTTTATTCCTGCGTAGGCATAATGGTGGGAGTCGAAGAGGATCACCTCTTCGAGGCATTGTCGGTGCACTTCTGTACCCCCAACTCAGCTCACTTCCCTCATTTCCCTTCTCCACCTAACCCCTGCAAGCAATTTTATGACCTCCACAGAGATTATGGCTGTTGGGGGACAGTGAGGAGCCCCAGGTGCTTAAGTTATGTCAATTGGTAGCAGCCTGCCAGGAGAGGGAGTGGTCAGCAGGAGACATGGAGACGTACAAAGGGCACTGAAGTGGATTGAGCAGAATCATGTGTCCTGCTGAGAATTCTCCACTCACCAACAGGCAAGGGGGAGGAATGGAGAGAGGGCAGTCCCACTAGTCTGGGATGAGTCAGCTTCACCTAAGGTGGGGGGCAGGGGGAGGGTGAGTGAAATCCTGGGGTGCAGGAGGTGCTTCCAGAGAAGACTCAACATCTGTGGAGAGTGACCCATCATGTGGGAAAGGAAAGTAAGGTCAAGAAGGATTTGGGGTGACTGAAGCTTGTTGGGCTGAAGGAAAATTAGCACCATGATCAAAAATTGGATAAGATGGCTGGTGGAGGGCACATGGAACATGCAAGGAATTTAGCTTAGACATGTTAAATTCAAGCTGTTAGAGAAAATTCTAGGACAGAGAGAGAGAGAGAGAGAGAGAGAGAGAGAGAGAATGCGTGCAGTGGTAGAGATCATCACCAGAGAGGCAGAGAGGCTGGGGACAACCATCTTTATGGAAGGAAGGAGTCTTAGGAAGGAGCTTGCTGGGACCACCAGGCCCAGAGGCTCATAAGATAAGAATAAAGGAGCCAATGGCCTGTTGGTTTCTAATGACTTCACCCCGCCTTGAGGTGGGGGCTGATTCCTTTTCATCTCCTCAACCCCCTTCAAAGTCAGCAGTCCTCGTGATTTGGGAAAAATCAGCCAGGGCCTCCCAGAAATGTACTCTGAATGCTTTGATGGCATGAGAAAGCCATCCATAGCAAGGGTCACAAGGCTTTGGTCCAGGGAGGACAACTGGTTGTGCCTAGGATCCAGGGCCCTTTCTCAAAGTAGATAAGAGGGAGAGACTGAGGGGTGCAGGAGCAGCCTCTGCTGGCCGTAGCCCAGGGGTCCCCAGCCCGGGCTATCAAGGAGAACACCTGGGGGCTTTGACAACAGAGGACTGTGCAGGCCCTACTCTAGTCCAATTAATTCAGAATCCCTAGGCTGGGGCCTAGATGTTTAGCATTTTCACAGTCCCTGGGATGATTCTAAAGTGCAGCCAGGTGGGTGTGGCTCAAGCGATAGTGCACCTGCCTAGCAAGCACAAAGCCTTAAGTTCAAACCCAGGTACCACCAAATAAAACAAAACACAAACAAGTAAAGTGCAGCCAGAACTATGAACCAGTCATCTAGACGCTCACCGCAGTGGGTTGGCCCAGTGCTCTAGCACTTGGCAGCAGAGCAGGCAAGTGACAGCCTGTGGGCCACAGTTCCCAAGCCCACTCCTTGACTTTACTCAGAACATTTAACCTATTCCTCATTACGCATACCTGCCTATTTGAAAGCACACGCCACAGAAAGAACCTGTGAATTTCAAGACTATTTTTTGCTACATGCCTCTGCCTCAGGGACTCTGTCTACACAGAGAGGGAGATCCTCAGGGGATATCAGCTGCACTCCAGTGGGAGGTACCCGAAGCTCTGCACATTTCGAATCCTGCATCTGACGCTACCACCGGACATCCATTTTGTTATGAAATATTTCAAATGTGCCAACAAGACACAAGAAAAAAGCATGTAGCAAACACCTATGTCTTCATCACCCAGTTTTGTCAAATGTTTCACAGCATTTCACATTTGCTTCCCATATTGGTTTTGGAGTAGAACAATCCAGAGACAGATAAGTGTCCTTAGGTACCCCTCTCCTGCCCTGTTCCCCTTCTTGCCCTCCCCAGAGGAAGCCTCTCTCCTAAATCTGGTGTGCCCCATCTCCACGGGTGTTTTTACTACATATTTATTATCAGTCCCATTTTAGAGAGGAGGAAACTGAGGCTCGAGGAAGAGACTTTCCCCAAAACACATGAAGTCCATAGAAGGCAATAGAGCCCAGCCCAGAAGCTCCAGGCCAAGGTACCAGGCAGTCACCTCCCAGCATGCTGGCTCTGCAGTGCCCGCATCTGGGGACCACCCACCTCATCATTCTGTCAACACCTCCTTTACAGGCAGGGCCCGGCCACACCAGGCCCAGCACAGCCCAGGACCAAGGAGAAATCATGGCCTTCTCCTCACATCTCTCAGTTCCTGCTCAGCCTAACAGGCCTGGCTCCCTGAGACCCCTGCCAACCCCTCCTCTATTTCCTCTCTGGGCCACTGCCCAGACCAGCTCTACCCACCACCACCACCACCACCCCCCAGCTCCAAGCAAAGAGCCTGTCTGTGCAGCCATTCCCCCACTAGGCCACTGGGGGTTGGGCTGAGGCTGGGGCCTGTGGTTCTGTTGTGGGTCCTCCGGGCTTAATGAGCGTGGTGCCTGGAGCGGCTGGCCAGAGGTGGTGGGCAGACACTCTCCCTGGGCCCCAAACCACTGCTTACCCACCCTCCACCTCGCCAGCAACAGAGAGGGCCTGTGTACAGTGGGAAGGAAGGCAGTGGCCCTGACACCTCTGCTCAGAGGACTTGGGTGGGGAGAGGCAGGCAGCACACGCATAAACACAGGGAGATAATTGTTCCCCTTACTTGCAAAGGAAGGGGAGGGGAGGCGAGGAAGCACCCACTTACCTGCTGCCATGTGTTATTCTAGCTAACCCCACAGCCACTCCACGCGGGAGACAGAACGGCTCCCTGGGCGCCCAAGGCACACAGCTAACAAGTGGGAAAAGGAACTGGAATCCAGGCCCATCTGGATCCAGGTGCTTTTCTAAGGAGCCCACCTGACGCCATGCAGTCCTCCCCTTTAGTGCAGGAATGCCATTTTGGATGGGAGGCCAACGTGGCGGACAGTGGATGGGCAATAGGCATAACCAGTTGCCATTCAGGGTCCCCAGCCTCAAATGTACCAGCTCACTCACGAGACATCAGCCCGCAAGCCTCCCCCTCCTAGCACCCAGCCCCATCCCCATCCTAGGCAGGCTCTGCTCTATCCTGGGACCCTTGCCTTAGGGCACCTCTTCCCAACTGATTCCACCTTGGCCCCCAGGGACCCATGTGGCCATGGATGTGGATCTCTGACAGCCCTGAGATGTGGATAATCATAAAAGCCACAATACAGGGTCACTTAGAGAGAAGTTAATAGGTGCCAGGCACTGGGAGAACACGGCACACTTTGATCCTTGCCACAACCTCATCGCAGAGGTTCTATCATTCGTTCATTTTAAGAGCAATGAACAGAAGTGCAGAGAAGTAAAGGAATGCACTCTAGGCCCATCAGGCACTAGGGCTCTAAAAGTCACTTTCTGAGGGCCCCTGGAGGACAGGCTGGCTGTTGAGGGAGGAGGAGGAGATGGTGGCCGTCCCACGAAAGAGTGTGAGGGACAGGGATCACCAAGGAAGGAAACTCCAGCTCCTGCTGGAAGCTCTTCGGGCCTTGTGATGGGGCTCTGGCTCTGACCCTGGGGAGTCTGCCAGTTGACTCCTTTCAGAGGCATTGCCAAGCCCTTCCCTAGGATCTAGTGGTACTCAGAGCCATCTGCAATGTGTCCTTGTCAGGAGCTGGGGCTGTGGGTAAGATGCTTCTCGGATGCCCAGTCCCCTGCCTGGCAGGGCCAGAGCCTGTGGAAGCACCAGCAGGTGGAAATTCTGAGCGGCTCCACCCCTGCACTCCCTTCTCCATATCTGGGCCTGAGGCCTCTAGGCTCTTAGAGAAAAATTGCTAAAATCAAATTGCAATTAACAGAGGCAATTATCCGCCTATTAGAAAACATCCCCTGAGCCAGGCCCGTGCAGTGAGCTGCCTGGGCCTGACTTAGCAGCTGGGCCCAGAGGGAGGCCCCAGAGCAGGGCAGCATCCGGGGGTCAGGAGGAGACAGGCAAAGCCTTAGGCTTGGTGTGGGGGGCAGCGGGAGGGGGAGCTGTGAAAGGCCCTAAGTTGGGGGAGAGGGTTTCAAGAGCTGCTTGGGACTGCACTGTGCCCTGGGGAGAGAATGGCAGGCCTGAGCCCTGGTCGTGGGGACACTGCAGAGCACTCCCTCCCCAGCCTCTCTCTAGCCCCTTCTCTCCATCAGACCTTCCTAGAGGGCAGACCTGGGGCTGTCTGTGTGTACCGAAGAACAAAGGAAAGAAAAATCTCACAGTGACCCTCCGGGAGTGATGATAACATTTTCACTTGAAAATTACCAGAGAACAGATTGTCTTATGCAAATCATATGCAAATCACACTCTGGTTGGTCCTCTCCTAGCACTACCCAGAGTTCTTCCAGCTCTTTCCCTGGCTGGTGTGATGGGGGAGGGGAGGGCTCTCATGGAATCAGGGTGTGGGGAGAATCCTGCTAGGAACTGGGACTGGGCTGGATGGAGTGACCCCTTAGCTTTCTGTACAGTGCAGTTCTGAGTCCTGGAGAAACCTCACTACCTCCCAACAGGACTGCACTGCCATCCCACATCCAGTGGGGATTGGACCCAGTGTCACTGGGACCATCCATTTGCAGAAGGTCATTGAGGAGGGTTGGACAGAATGGAAGGAGGACCATGAGACTAAGAATGGAAAAAGCCACTGAGGACTCCCAGATTGCTGAGGGCTCTTTCCAGCCCAGACCTCACTGTTAGGGCTCAGGGGATCGCCAAGCTCCACCTGCCCCATGATTGCTCCTACTCTGGGTTCCCCTTCAGAGCCTGGCAACCTCATTCACCCTGTTGCCCAAGCCAGGGCCTAAAAATGGGCCTTGACCCACCCCATATCCTGCAATTAATTCTTACTGTCAACCATTTACAAGTCTTGGGAGAAGTGTTCCCACTTCTCTATCCTTTGGCCAGCTTTCCCTGACCTATACCCAAGGTCTTGTCTGGGCTTCTGCCTCCAGGTCAGTTTCTCAGATCTGCCCTTGCTTAGCCCACTGTCATAGTGATTTCTGTAAAAATCAAACAGCCCATGCTCAAAACACTCAGTGTGTCCCCATGCTAGCCAAATCCAGCCCAGACCCCTTGGGCTGGCACACAAGGCCTGTAAGGCACAGGATACAGGTCCACCCTGTCCTGCACATCCTCTGTGGGCCTCACTGCATGCCATCCTGTCTCTCACTACTCACCTGAAACACATTCTGCCAGGTCTTCTGAGCCATTTCCACCCCTAAAATGTCCTTCCCTTCCCCCTTCTCCACTCCCAGTGAAATGGTATTTATTCTTCAAGAAATGCTTTGTCTGGGAGACAGTCACTGCCTGTCAGTGCCCCCCCCACTTGCCACGCATACACTTCACACACCCACCCCCTTCCCAGCTGTCACTGGGTTTCTCCCTCTTCACTTCTCCCCCGGCATGTTTTCCATAATAGCAATTAATTCATATTTGTATCCTCAGCACCTAATAGACGATGAATGAATGAATAAGAAATACAAATGAATGGAGTTGGCGAGTGAATGGGGCCTGGGTTTGCTTCCTGGCTCTAAGTGGGTGAGTCATCTCCCTGAGCCTGGGGTTCAGGAGAATTGGGGAGAATTCGCTGAGACAAGGAAGGCACCTGAGGGCAGTGAGGGCAGCCTCTGGGACGTTGAGATGCTCCAGAGAGCCCAGGTGAATCCCTGACTGTCTGACATGACAGCCACTTCAGGAACATGTGTCCTCCCTGACAATTGGTCCTTGTGCTGGGATTAACTCTGAGCCCTGGGCCCAGCCTCCTTAGGCCTCCATTCCTAAGGGTTGACTGGAAGCTCCCTGCCAGGCTGGCCACAGGCACAAAGGCGTGTCGCCTAGAGGAAGGCCTCCTCAGACCTTGACAGTACTTAGGGGAGGCCATGCCTGAGAGTTTTGCCCTGCAAGAGGCCAGAAGTCCTGCGGTGGAGGGATAGCTCAAAGGGGATAGAGGTGAGAACTCCCATCCCTATTGGGCCTCTCCAGACTAAGCTGCGTTCTTCACTGTGCATGCACACCATGACACGATCGATCATTGTAAGAACTGAATGAAATACTGAGTGTGGCGCATAAGAACAAGAGCAGCTAGTGCCTTCTGTGCCCTTACTGTGGGTGTAGCCTGAATGCTTCCCGCGCAGTGGCCCATTTCATTCTCACGGCAACTCTGTGAGGTGACAGCTACTATTGTTAGCATCACCTTCCTTCCACGGATGGGAAAGCTGAGGCACAGAGAAGGGAAGCTATTGGCTCCTGGTTGCACAGCTTGTAAATGGCAGAGATAGCTTTTGCTTTTTTGTAACACCTTTATTGAGATTGTAATTCACATATCACACAACTGACCATTGAAAATATAGGACTCAATGGTCTTTAATATAGGTTGAGTATCTCTTATCCCGAATGCTTGGCACCAGAAGTGCTACAGATTTGGGGTCTTTTAAAAATATTGTACAAATAATTAGCAAAGATTTTTCTCCCAACAATGAATATATGCTAATAAAAATTTAAATACTAGAATATTTGCATATTTAATGAGATATCTTGGAGATGGGGCTTAAGTCTAAACATGAAATTAATTTGATGAATTTATATGAAAATGCACCTTTTACACTGGTAGCCCAGGCTGGCTCCAATTCACGAGCTTCCCAAGTACTGCGATTATAGGCATGTATCACCATGCTTTACTCTGAAGACAATTTTATGCAATGTTTTTAGTATGCCCGAGTTTTAACTGAGAGTCATTGGGTCAAGTGTGGAATTTTCTACCTATGCATCAAGTCAGTGCACAAAACATTTTGGGTTTTGGAGCATTTTGCATTTGAATTTTCAGGTTAAGGAGGCTCAGCGCATACATCCCTAGAACAGAGCTGGATTTTGAACTCATCTCTCTGCAGGTCCTGTCTCTGTAACCTTGAGATTAAGGCTCAGGGTCTATGCAAATGAGTTCCCTTTCCCTGGGATTTTTGAGAGCCCACAAGTCATCCTCTTCCTGCTTGTCCAGGATACAGGGCTAAACCCTTGGCCCTGAGGCAGAAGAGTGGAGAATATGACTTTAGCCAGTCACCTCTGCTGTTTGCTGGACTTTTGGTCCTTGGTAGACCTCTGGACCTATTCTACTAGCTTCCTGGTACCCACCACAGTATGCACTTCCACTTCTCTAAGTTGAGCCAGCTGAGCTCAAGCAGGGATTCTAGGAAAACTCCGCAGACGAGGTGTTGCCCAAAGTCCACTGGGGGCACTGAGAGTTCAGCCCATGCCCCATCCAATACCAACATCATATATGCCACCTATGCAGTTTGGACTTTTTCTAGTGGCCACATTCAAAACAGGTAACTGGTAATGTGAGTCATATCCTTTCTTGAACAATAGATCTAAAATATTATCATCCCAACATGAAATCAATATAGGAAAATCATGGAGCTATTTGACATTCTTTTTCACACTTACTCTTCAAATTTTGGCATGTATTTTACACTGACAGCACATCTCAGTTTGGACGAGTCACATTTTGGTGCTCAATCTCTGTGCATAGCTGGTGAGCACCGTAAATAGGCAGCACAGTGCAGATGAGGCGAGTGAAGGGAGGGGAAGGGCAAGTGAGGTTGAGGAAGCAGCATGGGAGAGTTAGGTGTATAGTTGATGGGGAGGCCCTGCCTTATTTGCTTGCTTTATTAAAAATTGCATTTTACATTAGAATTATTTTTGTAGTGCTAGGGATCAAATCCAAGGCCTTGCACGTGCTAGTGGAGGGCTCTGCCACTGGGCCACACCTCCACCCACATTATTAGATTTTAGATACTAACGCTTATATCTTTCACTAGGTAATGTCTTCATACAGTTCAAAAATTACTCATCCAACAAGAGATTAATATCTAGAATACCTAAGAACTCAAAAAAATAAACAAAAGAGCAAATAATCCAATCGATAAATAGGCGATGGACCCGAGCAGACAGTTTTCAAAGGAAGAAGTACAGATGGCCAGGAAATACATGAAGAAAAGGTCAGCACCTTTAGCCATCAGGGAGATGCAAATCAAAACGACACTGAGATTCCATCTCACTCCAGTCAGAATGGCAGCCATCAAGAACACAAACAACAACTAATGTTGGCAAGGATGCAGGGGGTGGGGGAGAAGAACCTTTATATACGGTTGGCAGGAATGTAAATTAGTGCAGCCACTATGGAAATCCAGATTCATCAAGAAATTAAAAACAGAACTCTCACGCCATCCAACCATACCACTTCTGAGTAAATACCCCCAAAGAATCAAAGTCAGCTTCCTGTACAGATACCTGCACACCCATGTTTATTGCAGCACTACTCAAAATAGTCACACTGTGCAATCAGCCTAGATGCTCATGAGCTGATGACTGGGTAAAGAAAATGTGGTATGTGTACACAATGGAGTATTATTCAGCCATAAAGGAGAATGAAATTATGTCATCTGCTGGAAAATAGATAGAAGTGGAGATCATCATGTTAAGTGAAATGAACCAGTGCCACAATGGCAAGTATCTCATATTTTCTCATCTGTGGAATCTAGGGGGCAGGACTCGGTGGAAAAGTGGGGGGTACCAAGGATGTGAAAGGAAGAGGGAGAAATGGATAAGGTGGAGTAGTAGAGGAGTGAATTTGATCAAAGTGCATTATACACACGTATGGAATGTCACAATGAACCCCCTTCCCTTCTACAGCTAATATACACTAACAAAAATGGAATAAACAACAATTTAAAAGTAGAAGAGGCAGTGGGTTGGCACTTACATATTTTCTGTCCTTTCCTTTGCATACGTGTCTCCTATTTCAGCCGCCGTTGTGTGCTGCCCTTCTTGCCAGATCTTTCCTTTAGAGATTGTTCATAAAGTGCTCTCTCGTTCCTTTCTCATGGCACGGGGTACTCTCTTGTGTAAAGTCACCTGAGCTCCAGCCATGGGACATTTAGGTTATTTCCAATCGTTCACTATTACAATGGGGCAGTCACTAACCTGTTCTCATGTCATCTACACAGGCACATACACAGCTGTGGGATAAATTCCTAGAGGTAGAATGTGTGGGTCACACTTGTCAGTGGCAGGTTTTCAGCAGAAGAGTGACTTGCTCAGAGCTGTGCTTAGAAGGACCTCTCTTGTCATGGTTAGAGAAGGTATTGGAAGGGACACGAGGCAAGGCATCAGTTCTTCCATCTGTTGACTCAGTGGGTGTCTAGCTCATCTGCATAATGGGCACTTGGCTGGTGAACCAGACAGATGCAGCCCCTACCCTCCAGCAGCTGATAGTTGAATGAAAGGCAAGAGATACTATTAGCCTGGAATGGAGCAATGGCAGTGAGGTGATGGGTAAATACTTTAAAGCAAGCCAGAATGGAGCACAGGGCCAGGAGTAGAACGGCCACGGCAGAGCCAGGCCTTAGAGAAATCATCCTGCGGCTGGCAGGAGAGAGGTTGAAGAGCAAGGAGCCCAGAGCCCAGAGCCCAGAGAGGGACCTGAAGATTCCATGTGTGGCTCTAGGATCAGTTTGCTTAGTTGAATGTCCTTGGGCAAGGGACTTCACTACCCTGGGTCTCAGTTTTCCTCCTCTGTAAAATGGGGCCAAGAAAACAGTGCATCATCTCTCGGGGGTTGTTGGTAGGAGGATTAAGTGAGGCAAATCTATGGAAATACTTAGCCTACCTAAGCAGTTAGTAAAGAATAGGTAATGTCTTGTCACTTTGATGATAAGAGTGGTGGCAGTGAAAGGCACAAGACAGGGAAAGGTAGAAAAGAGAGGTTAGGAGTTGTATTAGGCAGGGCTTGGTGATTTAATGATTGCCTGGTTGTGAGAGTGAAGGGGGGACACAGAAGAACAGTATGACTCTCAAAGGGTGGCTGGGGTGATGGTGAGGGCCAGACATGGAGTTGGGAAAACCCAGATGGTTCTGGCAATTACCCAAGCACCCAGAACTTACCTGGAGCTCGGGACCTGGACCAGTGAATGTTTTCCCATGGGAAGCTCCCATGGGTATGGACTGTATAGAGAAGATGAGGCCCAAGCTCACCTGCCTGCTGCCCGCCACACTGTGCTTGCAGTGCCCTGCTCTGTGCTCATGCCCTTTCCCAGGTGTGTCTCAGTAGGCCTGAGAACCCTTGTGGCTAGGGCTGCTGGGATTTGGGGGTACAGCTGAACACTTCCATTCTGTCTCGTTGATTCCCTTCCTTCCATTCTTTTGTTTTCCTTCCAGTAGCACAAGTTAGCCTCCCTCTTCCAAAGCAGAGAAACCCCGTAGAATATATCTGCTCTGTCCACACAGGACTCCTGGCTGTTTACTTTGGGGGCAACAGAACAAGAGGCAAGGGATGGGTACATACGCCTCACTATAGCGAGTCTGAATGCTGAGGTTGGAAGACAGTACACAAGGAAGTAGCGGGAGAGAATGGCGCCTGGGGGAGAGTGAGAGTCTCTGATGGAACATGAAGAAAGAAAGCCAGTGGGGGCTTAGTGGTGCAGAATCAGAGGAGACAGACACCTGGAAGGTTCATCCTAAAGGTTTGGAGGCAACTACATGACATTTGAAGGTCACAGCAGCCATATTCTTTCAGCTTTGTCCTGGCTCACCAGGGCTGTGGGTTTCCAAGACATCTTTCTTCCCTGCTGGTCACCTGTTTTCCAAGGCCAAATGAGGTGCTGTCATGGCTGCACCATGGACTGAAGGGTTCTGCTCCTATAGATGTGGATAGGTCACTGGGGTTCAGAACCAGCAAAGAGGTTTGGGTTGCACAAACACCAGGCTTAGTTTTCCCTGTACCCCTCCCAGTCCTTAGTGGCCACTGATGATGTGTTCCATGGTTCCCCTGCTCAGCTCTGGCTGGGCTCAGGCAGGAACTGAACTTACCCCCCTCCTCAAATTGGGCCCCTGAGGTCAACAGCTTTGCCACCAGTGTGCAAAGCTAGTGCTCTCCTCTTCCCTCAAGGCAACCCAGGCACCAGTTCTGAGCCAACTGCCTGAGGAGCTTGGCTGGGCCTCCTACCCACGCAGCAGCTGCTCTCCTGCCCAATTCTCCTCGGATTTCTAGGTCAAGAAATGCTTCTCAGATAAAATTGCCCAGAGCCTGTGAACTTGCAAATGCAGATCCCGCACTTTCCTTTATGCTGAAGAGATGTATGGCTGGTGGACAAGGGCAGAGGGCAAAGAGGGGGCATCTTAGCTCTTATCACCACTAAAGTGTCTCTTCTCCCCATGAGCTGCTTTGGAAAAATCCCCAAAAATGGCTAAGAGAGTCACCAGAGGCACACAGCAGAGTGGTGGACCAGGGCCTCTTAACCCTCCAACTGCTTGGGTCCTATAAGGCTTGCAACCCCCTTCCAAGCTGTCACTATCAGCTAGGAGCCTTCTCTCCAGCTGTTTGCTCTCTTGGTCTTGAGCCTCAAGGAGGACCACTTAGTGAGCAGGGTCTCCACTTCAGGACAAGTGGCTCCTACTCTCTGCCTGACCCTCTGTCTTCCCCTCAAGCCCAGAGCCTGCTGGCCAGCTGCCTGTCACACCCCAGCCTTGGTTCTGGGCCCTCTCCATAGGCCTCCCCACCTCAGTCTACCCTGCCAACATTCTTCATGATTCCCAGCTGATCCCAGCCACATCCTCTCCCCAGGGCCCTGGCACGAGAGCAGGCCCTTCTCCAGTAGGCCTGGTGGAGGGTTAACCCCTGGATGGCTGAGTCCCTGGGTGCCAAGAAGCAGCCAAAAACCTAAGTAAAATCAAGACTAAACCTGACAGAATAGTCAGACTTCTATGAGGGTAGCTTGGGCCACCTCTGGGGCATCACTCTGAAGAAATGACTAAGGAAGTGTCTTCTTTTTTTTTTGTCTGGTTTGTTTATTGTTTTTCTGTTTTGTGTTTTTTTTTTTCATTTTTCTTTTATTATTCATATGTGCATACAAGGCTTGGTTCATTTCTCCCCCCTGCCCCCACCCCCTCCCTTACCACCCACTCCACCCCCTAGGAAGTGTCTTCTGCTAGCAAATTCTTCCCATGTTTGCCTGCCATAGTGCCCTTGGCGAGCTTGCTCTACACCTAACCCCGAGCCTTCTTACTACGGTGTCCAGCCTTCTTCCTTTTATTCTAGATAATACTGGATTACAAGTAAGCGTTCTGATGGCAATCATGTGCGTTCAAACCCCTCTGTTGTCCTGTGTGCTAACTGTGTGACTCTGAACAAAATGTTTTAGTCTCTCAATGTCTCCTTTCCTTCATCGATGAGTCCTGCTGAGGGGATGAGATAAATTAATCCACACGAGCCACTTGAAACAGTGCCTGGCACAGACCACTCTACGGTAGTCCCTGATGTGTTATTATTGCGGACGGTGACTCGGAGCTCTGCGCTGCCAGGGACCGTGTCTTTCCCACCCTCGAGTTCCCAACACCTAGCACAGTTGCAGGCGTATAGTAGACGTCAGGTGCATAACCGAGTGACACGGTCACTTCCACATGCCCCGTCTAAGCTGGGGACACGGGCACTCTCATGACTGAAGCACACTGGTGGGTCCCGGGAAGAGCCGCCGTTCTCTTGCTGAGGACCTGAGCCCACGCTGACCTACTCCAGGCCTGTCAGCCCCCAGGCCAGTGGCTGACCGGGCAGTTCAAAGGGGCTCATGGCATTGGCACCAATTGACAGGCCCAGCTGCTTACACAGGCCACGTCCTGGGTAGAGGCTGGGCTGGTGGAAGTATATGTGCAGGGGGCAAAACATGGGCCCAGGAGTCAGACTGGCCCAAATTTCCATCCTAATTACATCCTTCCTAGCTCCGGTTTCTTCACTATGACATGGAGGTGACAGCCCCTCCCCTCAGTCAGGTAAGAGCTCAATGAGAAAACCATGTCAAGCATGCAGCATAGTACCTGGCGCGGAACTGGCACCAAGGCAGTCACTAGTGTTTCTGCCTTGTCCCGGGGTCTCAAAAGGGGTGAGTGCCAGCTGGAGTGGGGGAAGGAATGTGTGGGGGCCCTGCTGCCCACGGGGGTTTCCAGAGAGTGATTTGGAGCAAGGTTCTAGGCCAGGGGCCACACTGGGACTCCTAGCCACCCACCCCTATGCCTTGGCATGGCGGGGCAATGGCCTCCTGCCGCAGCCGGCTATGTAAATAAACCAGCTTTTTGCTGGCTGGGAGCGAGACTGCCCTAGTGACATTTCAAATTAGTTCTGCTATATTGGGCCTGAGCTCTGAAGGGCCTGGGCATTTTTCCTCCCTGGCTCATCCCTTTCTCTGTGTGATGAGAGCTCTTGAAGCACACCCGGCATGGGCAGAGGGCCAGGCGGGTGGGGACAGGCCGTCTGAGGTGACCTGCTGAAGCACTCACCAGGCCTGGGGCCACAGCCTCCCTTAGCAGGGAGGTCAGGAGCTCTGCATCAGGGTGGCCCCCCCTCCACACCAGCCCTCCACGGCTGCCATGGCAACCTCGTCTCCTTGCACAGGGCTCACACACCAGCTGGCAGGAATGCTGAACGGAAGGAGGGCTGCGTGGTTGGCCGAGGAGAGTGAGCTGGGCACTGGAGGGGCACGTGAGGGTGGGCCAGCTGCGGCCAGGCAGCATGAAAAGGAGATGTGCTAGCCACATGGCCTCCCCAGCTCAGGCTGGAGCTGGGGCCATGCCAGGAGATGAGACCATGGCAGAAGAGATCCAGGATTGTGGACACATGCCACTGTCTTCCTGGCGAAGCACTATGGCTTCCCTGCAGGGCTGAGGGCAGAGGGCACTGATTCAGCTCCTTTCTTTCTGGGCAAGTCGCCTTACTCCACTTGGCCTCTGAGGCTTCAGGCTCGAGACCTGAGAGTGTGAAAGAACTCGGGCTGTGGAGCTGGGCAGGTCTGTGTCACACTCTGGCCAATTCGCATGGCTGAGCCTCTGTTGGCTCCTCTGTGGAACTAGTCATAGCATCTACTTGGGAGTTCACGTAGAGCAAATAATAACGGGGCAAGCAAAGCACATAGCACAGTGCCTGGAACATAGCAGGGGTTCAGTAGATGGGATCTACTCTTAATATGACTGCTGTTCTTTTTAATACTTGAAGTGACAGTTTCTGTGCCCATGTCCCCATTCGACTGAGAGGTCCTGGAAGACAGACACCAGGACTCATTCTCTCCATCCCCAGCATCTCTCCAGACTTGGATCAGGACCAGGGAAAATTCTGGAGTTGGGGTAGGGCAGGGTGGGGAGATGAGTATGTGCTTGGAATGCCTTGTGCTAAATGTCTTCAAAACCTCCCTGTAGTTTGGAAGCTCTGTACTTTTAATTGGATAGGTTCCAAAGCAGGATAGCCTCTGGAGAGTTCAGGCTCTGGGGCCCTTCTATAGAAGCAATTCTACGCACACACCCCCACCAGCATATTGCAGCACCATTCTGGCAACCCGATCTCTCCTGTGATCCTGCAGAAAAGGTACCATGTGAGCCAGCAAGAGTGAGCTGCCTACCGGATCATCCTCCTAGAACTGGGCCTAACCCTGGAGCCCAGGGAGACACCAGATGTGGGAGTCCTGGGACTCCTTAGGCACCTGTTTGACCCCACACATGCTGACCAGAATGCCTGAAAGAGGAGAAACTGAGGCTGAGGTCTAGATAGGTCCATGTTTGGGCTCCAAGCATGCCATCTGGGGGGCACTGCTGGCCCTGGAAGGCTCCAGAAGAGAAATTGGAACATTTGGAGGAAAGCCTTCACAGCACAGAGGGCCTGAGATTTGGGGCTGAAGCAGGCACCCTGCTTGCATGGGGCCATGAAGTTTACTTCTCCAAGGTGATAGCCCTGAGCCGTGCTCATGAAAACTCTGGCCAAAAGAGCCCTAGCTCTTCATGCTGTGGATTGCCCATGCCTGAGACTCGAATTCTCTCTGTATCCTTCACCATACCTCAGCCTGGCCCACTAGCCTGGGACCACTGGGCCGAGCAAGGCTGAGCAAGAGACCCCATTGGCTGATTAAGGGGAAGGATGGTGGGGCAGGGGGCAGTAAGTCTAGTACACCAGGCAGTGGAGGAGGGGCTGCTGCCACACCAGTAATGGGTTTTTGCCACCTACAGATAGGCACTGGGACAAACCATCCTGGGCCTTTGAGGACTGTCTATGGAAATCAAACCAGGGAGGATTTCCCAGGTTGCAGTCACAGCCAACCACTGAGCCCCAGAGCCCAGGAAAGATGAACACAGCCACTCCCTTTGGCAGCTGTCGTGTAAGCCTTGGGAAGCTGGCAGGAGCAAGGGAGTAAGGGTTATGAAAAGAGCCTGAAGTTGGATGGCTGATGGCAGAAGCCAGGTTGCTCGCTGTGGGAGTGTACAGAGAAGCAAGGGGAAAGCTCGAATGATCCATGTGGCAATGGATTAGAAAGGGAGGTATCCACGTGAGCTCATGTTTATCTTAATATAGGCACAAATGGTTACACAGAGAAAAACTTACAGATATGTAATATACACTAGGTAGTATGTTCACATATACCTCCTTCCTCTGTTAGCCAAGAGGCCACAGTAGCAACAAACACACCTAGTGCTCAGGTCTTGGTTTCTAATACCATCCTCCAGTAAAAGGGACCAAGGCTCCTTGCAGAAGTGCTTAATTGCAGGGCTGGAGCAGGAAATATACAAGATGAGCCCAGAGCATCTTATAGTGCCAGAAAGGAAGGACATGCTAAAAAATAAAATAAATAAAGCCCACAGTGATGGGGATATGTCAGAGGGAAATAGGAACCAGCTGAAAGAGCTCCCAATGGCCCAAACTGGAGCACTTTGAGCAACAAAATAAATAATATAACATTGAATAATAACCCAAAGTATATAACAAATGTCCTTGAGTCTATAGTGATATAAATAAATGATCAAATAAATAACTAAATGAAGGAGAAGGAGAAAAATGTTTCTTGCAGAAGAATTACAAATAATTTTTGTAGCTTCTCCTCCCACAGGAGGAGAGCATGTCTCCCCAGTCCCCATTTCTTAAGTGTGGGCAGTATATAATGACTACCCTCCGAAGAATGGAGCGGGGAAAAGTCAAGAGTAACTTTGCAGTGCAGAAACCTGACAAACACTCCCTCTGCCAGGTGATCAAGGGCAATGTCAACAGTGACAAGTCACACAGCTAGTAGGTACTTTTGATGTGATGTGGTAAGAATGGCACTTTGTCTCTGTGTTCTTCCTCCCTAAACCCATCACCCCAGCTAATCATGAGAAACATGTCAGACAAATTCTGGTTAAGGGATGGTGTATAAAATACCTGAGCAGTGCTCCCCAAAACTGTCAAGGTTATCAAAAACATGGAAAGTCTGAGAAATTGCTGCAGCAGAAAGGAGCCTGAGAAGACTTGACAACTAAAGATATAGTAGATGGATCTTGGAATGAATAAAGGATGTTAGGTAAGGTCTAAGGGAATCTGACCTTAATAATATCCTAATATACAAGGTTTTTGGGGTACAGTATGGGAACTCTTTGTACAGTAGTTCTCCCTTATCTGTGGCTTCACTTCTTGATGTTTCAGTTACCCAGTTAACCCCAGTCTGAAACTATTAAATGGAAGATTCTAGAAACAAATAATTCATAAGTTTTAAATTATGCACTGTGGTCAGTAGCATAATGAAATTGAGCATCCTGCTCTGTCCCACCCGGGATGTGAACCTTCTTTTTGTTCAGCGTATCCATGTCGTGTATGTTACCCATCCATTAGTTGCTTGTTAGCTCTCTCAGTTATTAGATTGACTGTGGTGTTGCAGAGATTGTTTTAAATTAACCCTTATTTTACTTAACAGTGGCCCCAAAGTGCAAGAGTAGTGATGCTGGAGCTTCAGATATACCAAAGAGAAGCCGTGAAGCACTGTCTTTAAGAGAAAAGACAAAACGTTCTCGGTACACATATAGTTGCAGGCATCCACTGGTGGTCTTAGAATGTATCCCCCTCAGATAAAGGTAAAGGAGGACTATTGTACTATCTTTTAAATCTTTCTCTAAATCTTAAGTTGTTCGAAGATTAAAAAAAAACTTTAAACAAAGAACATTAATTCTTAAGTTTGAATCCTGTTTTGTCACCACCCCGCCATGTGGCTTTAAGGAAATTCATAGCCCTTTCTGAGCATATTTCCACCTCTATCAGATCAGGGACACGACTTCTTCCAGGAATCAGAGGAGGTAATTACAGGCAATGTGTCCATTTATACATAGGCATTCAGTGCATGCTAATTTCCTTCCTCTCTCAAGCCTCACAGACCCCTGTGTGAAATACATGTGACAACGTAGGCTCAGAGAGGCAGAGGGACTGCCCAGGTTCACATAGCTAGGACATGGAGGAGCTTAGAAGTGACATTTCCTCTAAGGCCTTCTGCCTCTGATAAAACTTGGGCTGCAATGGGACCATCGTGGTATGAGTAGAAAGCTAGCTGGCTGTGTGCCTGATGGCCCCAGCCATTTCCTCTGGGTAACTGGAAAAGGTAGTGGAACAGAATGGTTAGTGTGTGGGCTTTAGAATCAATCAGGCTGCCTAGTTCAAGCTTCAGTTCTACCACTTCCTCATTCAATGACCTGGGCAAGGGCAAGTTGTCTCTGAACTGGGCTTTCCTTATCTGCAAAGTGGACAGTGACAATAGCATTACCTGTCAGCATTGTTGTGAAGGTTAAATTAGTCCATGTAAATAAAGGGATGCTACTTTCTTTGAAACTACCTAAGGGGTTTCCCATGAAATAATAAATACTCTTTAGTGTATTGCTCGCCAAACAAACCCTCTGAAACCTGACATTTGAAGGAAGCTTAGAAATCATCAACATCATTTTAAATGGGTAAACTGAGGCCCATAAAGGGAAAGGGACTAGCTGGCAATCACTCTGCAAATCAGTGGCTGAGTTGAGTCCAAATACAGAACTCCTGTTTCCCTGGCCTGGTCTCTTGCCACTCTGTCAGGTTGTTGCTATGAGTCTCTAGGGAGTATCCCTTCTGCACCCAAGACTGGGCTAGGTGCCATGGGGGAACAGAAGCAAAAGACAGAAACCATGCCTCTGCTTTCATGGTTTTAAAGCAAGCTTTAGGAGCAAGACCCTCATGTTCACCTGGAGAAAAAGAGGACAGACGTCAATCCATAGGAATGCCAACCTCGGCACTTAGCTTGGTTGAACGGGGGCTGTCCACAGGAGTGGAACCCTGACTTTCTAGGGAATCAGGCTTGATCTGGACCTTTGATGCTGGCAGAGCACATGGAGCAGGACACTTTGATAGGGTAGGGGGACAGAAGCGAGAAGCATGGTGGTGGTGTACTGGTAAAATGGCCTTTCGTGGGTGCTGGGGAGTTGTCTTGATTTGTACTGTTTGCCAATTTCCATGGTGTAAATACTCCCACCAGGGCCTCTCATTTAACAACCTGAGTATGAATTTTCTGAATATTTAACAACTGACTCTCAACTTCAGCATACCACTGCCTGTGGGTGAGAACAGGTGGTTTCCAGGGCAGCAGGAGCTGGGCCACGTTGGGGAGCAGGGTATCAGAATGGAGGGCTAGCTGGCTGGGGTGAGGCAGCTGAGGGAGCAGCTGGGGGCCAGCCAGTGGGTTACATGCAGATTCAACTATTAGCTATTGAGCTGTGCTCTGTGCTGGGCTCCCTGCCAGACATTTAACATGCATTAACTCATTTAATCCTCACAACAGCTTCAAGAAGTGTTCATTCATTCATTGCTCCAACCACCAACCATCCATCTGTCTACCTAACAAGTCCATGTTGAGGTCCTACTATGTGCCAAACACAGTCTGAGGCTCAGTTGTGATGAAAATAACCATGAATGTCACAGTGCTTCTATTTGTGTGGAAGGAAACAGTCAATAATTTTGAAATGGAATGAAAAGTAACTACCAATTGTAGTGTTTGGAAGGAATCCAAAAAAGGCACTGAATTGAGAACAAAAGGGACTCTGCTGTTTAAGACAGGGTGTCCAGGAAATATGTCTCTGAGGAGGTGATGCTTAAGAATGAGGAGCCAGCAATGCAAATGGCTGGGGTCAGAGCCCGGAAGTAGTGGGAGGAGCAAATACAAAGGCCCTGAGGCAGAGATGAGATCAGTTTGTTTCAGGCAGAGCTAAGGAGGTCAGTATGATGGAGCTTGCTAAATGAGAGCGTGTGGCCTAAACTGAGGCCAGTGAGGTAGACGGAGATCCAATTGTGCCAGACTCACAGGCTTTGAGGAACTTAGTGTATGATTATCACATGAGCTGTCTCATGTTTAACTGCCTCATTGTGACGACAGTGTGCGGAATGGATTAGAGGAATAAGGAAGCCAGTGAAAAGATTGCATGTCCAGGTTAAGAGTTGCGATGCTAGGTCCAGAATAGTGTCAGTAAAGACAGACAGAGACAAAGAGGGGCATCCCTGAGATTACACAACTAATAAATGGCAGAACTTGGATTCAAACTCCTACGTCTTTGCATGCCCCAGTCTTAGGGAAAGAAATCCAAGTTGTGCTAACTTAAAATCTCAAAACTTGGGAACAGTTCTGACCGTAGTAAAGACACGATGCAAGAAGGGTGCATGTCTTTATATGCATTCTTTTTTGAGGCACAGTCTCTCTAAGTACCCAGAGCTGGCCTTGAACTCGAACAACTCCTGCCTCCTGCATGCTGGAATCACTGCTGGCTTGCTTTATATACATTTTGCACTTAGATGACTGGTTACTGAAATGTCCACAGACTTCCACAGAAACGCGCGCTCTTTGAGGGAAGGGTGACTCATGGGGGAGGAGTTCCTAAATCAAAAGATGACCAACTGTCCCAGCTACTGTGCCAGCCTGGCTGTGCCCAGAGTGGCTTGCCCTGGAAACCCCACCTCTCCGCTGAGTGCCCCTAAACTGCCCCATGACAAAGGGAAGCCTCTGCCTAACCAAGTCCCTCTCTGAGTCCCTCAGACTCCCTATGCTTGCCCTGCTTGAGGTGCAGCCCTGGCCTTGGAATTGGATCTGGCCCAATTCCTCCGCTTCCCTCAGGAGCTCAGACAAGGTGCTGAACGTCTGCACATCTCAGTTTCTCCGTGTATGGAATGGGGGCAATGAATAGTTCTTACTTGGGCAGGGGATTGAGAAGATCGAATGAGACCATGCAGAGAACATGCATGACACAGTGTCTGACACCCAGTAGCTTCTCCAGAAGTTTCCTTCCTTCTTCCCAAGTCGGCAAGGAATTAAGAACCACATGTCTGAAGTGTCTCTGAGCTTGAGGCTTCCAGGGGAGCCCCCGTCCCAGGCATGGGAGAGGGGTAGCAAGGAAGCAGGTACCTTTCCCACCCCCTTCTCTGCCTGTCTTCCACTCCCCCATCCACTCCTCTCCCCCAATCCTCTCTGTCGTTGTAAGCACCTGGGAGTTGCCTAATTAGAGCTAATTAGCTTCTCCTACAATAAAACCCCAAGGATGGAAAGGCTCTGCAGCTCAGGCCTCTGACAGCAATCATGTTAAATAGATATTTCTTTTATTTATTTATCCCTTTATTAAGCAAGTCAATTAGCGTGTAATATCTGCAAGGCTGATTTTCAGGCCTGGGAGCTGAGCCCATGCTGCCAAGACTCGAAGGCTCCACTTGGGGAGCCTTCAGTGCTTTGTCCTCCCTGACTCCCAAAGAAGCCAAGTCATAGGGTGGAAAGGCTGGAAAAGCCCTGCACACATCTGTGCAGACTGGAGGCTGAGGCCCAGAAAAGAGGCAGGAGGTCACACAGTGGGGTGTGAATGGCCTCCCAAGAAGGTACAAGATACTAAGGAACCAGGCTGGCGGAGTGGCTCAAGTAGTAGAGCACCTGCCTAGCAAGTGCTAAGCCCTGAGTTCAAACCCCAGTACTGCACACGCATGTACACAAGATGTCGAGGAGCCCTGAAAAGGGATCCACTCAGTGTAATGGGGACTCAGGAGGAGATGAGGTCATCTTGGCCTTCAGAGAGGACACTGGGTTTTGGAAAGACATTCCTATAGAGGCACTGTGAGCAGAGATGTGCAAGTAGGGGTGTGTACAGCATGTTTGGTAAACTGAGGCATGCCATTTGGTTAGTCCTCTGGAAATGGGAAGGCCTTGAAGAGTGGGACCAGGGCCATATGCTGGAGCCTGGAGGCCAGCCTGCTGAGGTCAGGGTGTGACCACAGGACTGGAAGACAGTAGGCCAGCAGCAGGCAGCCAGAAAAATAGCTGCGCTGCAATCTGGGGAGGGAGGATGCACTCTGCCAGTGTCAGAAGGAGAAGGTCTGAGAAGGAAAACTGTATAGCATTCATTCATTCATTTATTCGTTCAAGTCATGCTTCGCAAATGCTACCCCATGGCAAGCACTGGGCCCTGAAGAGGCATCTAAGTTGAATTAGGGGAGCAAGCATGCTAGAGAAAGAACTCAGTCAGTGCAATAAGATCTGGGATGGAAGACAGTCCCAATGAAGGGAGGAAGAGGCCCATTCTGCCTGTGACCCTTCAAAATAGCCTCTCTCTCTCTCTCTCTCTCTCTCTTCCTCTCCCTCTCCTTTTCCCTCTCCCTATCTCTCTCTCTCAATCTCTCTCTGCCTCTCTGCAATGCTGGAGACCAAACAAACAGAAGCCCAGAGAACTGACCAGGGCTGCAGGTGTTATAACTCTTAGCGTCTGCCTAACACTTTTTGACTTACACATTACTCTCATACGGTATTATGGTCTTGCTTTTTTGTTTTTGTTTTTACCCTTTTTCGCAGTGTAGGAATCAAACCAAAGCCTTGCACATGCTAGGCAAGTACTCTACCATTGAGTTCCATCTCCAGCCCTTGGGTTTTTAAAATAGGGTCTAACTATGAAGCTCTGGCTAGCCTAGAACTCATTATGTAGCCCAGGCTGCCTCGAATTTGCAGTCCTCCTGCCTCAGCCTCCCGAATGCTGAGATTATAGGTGTGTACCACTAGGACCAGATAGAATGTATAGTTTTAATCCTTCCAATAACTTTTCTGTGGAGCAGAGAGTATTAGCCCATTTAACAGATGGCAGAAACTGAGACTGAACAGTGAAGCATTAGGTAACACCACAGGCTGGAGAAAGTATAGCCTTTGAAATGCGTCACTCTGAGTTCTGTGACTTACTAATTGGACCATGAGCAAGAAACTCAGCTTCTTAGAGCCTCACTCAGTTTCGTTACCCATAAAATGGGGATAATACCTATACGGGGTTCATTCAATAAATTGTCACCCAGCAAGTGCTCCACAAATGTCAGTTCAAGTAATCCCCACTCTCAAATAACCTGCCCAAAGTCAAACAACTTGTCAAAACTCAAACTCAGGTCCTTTGACTAAAAACAAATGTATCCGTGAGGTCCTCATCTCTGTGGAAGTGAGAGGAAGACTGAAGGTGGGGCAGAACAGGAGGGGCTGGCCTCTGTAAGGGTGATAAGCGATGCTTTGTCACCTGCAAGGGAAGCTGGAGAGAGAGCAGCTGCACTTACTCAAGCTGACGGCAAGGAGGATGAAGGCTAGACGTTGGGGTGATTTCGCTGACAGAGTTGTGAATCACCAACCGGAAGAGCTGTGGCTTTGGAAGCCTGGGATCTCTAAGGACAAGAATACTCCCAGTGCGTCTGAGCTGGGGCGAGGCTGTCCCATTCAGAGGAAGAGGAATGGTGAGATCACCAAGGTCGCAGACTGGAAAGAACCCAAATAGGTCATCTGGTCCAGGCCCCTGCCTCTGGGCAGAATTGTTCTGGAACCAGACAGATGAGAACCTTCTCTGCTTTTCAAAGTCTCCAGGGGAAGGGATTCCTCAGCCTTTCTCTGTCATTCTAGAACATGTTCTCACGGCCCACTACCAGAAAGTACTGTTTTTTGATTCATTAGAATTTCTCCTGCTGCTAGTACAGTCTTCTGTGGCAAAGTAGGAAGACTGCTGGGCCACTTTGGGCCTCTTGCCCACTAAGCAAGAAGGAATGATAGTGGCTTCTGTTTGCTGATGGGTCCCCACAACTCCCAAGGGTCAGGTCCAAGGTCAGCCACTAAGACCCTCCATAATGGATCCCAACCAGTTTTCTGGGCTCTCTGCAGGGCGTTCACCCCGATCCCTTATACCTTCCGCAGCAGAGGCCATCCTCATCTCCCAGGGACTCCACAGGATCCTGGCTCCAGGCCATTGTTTATTCCATTCTCTCCTTCCAGCCTACCAGGCCTTTCTTGCTTGCTTCAGCTTGCAACCCGGCCTTCAAGATTCAGTTAGAGGAAATCATCCCGCCCTGCACTTTGCTTTGTGTTTACTTCACTTTGCCTGATGTCGGCATAGTATTGTGTTGTGGGCCAAAAATGGCCGCATGTTGGCAGTTTCATACGCTTCACTCCAAATAGTTTGTCTGCTTCTGCTCCTGGACTGTAAAGACTGTATTGTACTCGTCTCTGCACACCCTTCCACACCCGTCATTCCCTTCCCCTGCACCCAAGTGCCTGGAACACTGCCTAGTACACCAAAGGAGCCAAGGCATGTTTATTGAATTTGTTCAATAGTCATGATAATAAAATGATAATATTTGGATGAGCCTTTACCAAAGTCCATTCACACATTTTGTCCCAGTTAATCCTCAAAATGACTGTGTGAGGAAGGCCCTCTTCTCCCTATTGGTAAAATTGGGAAACTTGAGGCACAATGAAGTTACTTGACCACTGCCATGCACCCATAGTGATCCAGGATCCTGACTTTACCAAATATGGGTAAACTTGGCCTGAGCCTTGAGAGAATCTTAAGGACCCCAGGCTTTCTGTAGCACAGACGTCTTTTTTTTTTTTTGTGGTACTGGGGTTTGAACTCAGGGCCTATACCTTCAGCTACCACACCAGCCCATTTTATGAGATAGGGTCTTGCAAACTATTTTCCCGGGCTGGTTTTGAACCACAATCCTGCTGATCTCTGCCACCTGAGTAGTTAGGATTACAGGCGTGAGCCACCAGTGCCCAGCAGCACAGACGTCTTGTTGCCCGCGTTCTACCTTCTGCAGCCCTCCCTGACATCCAAACACCTCACTGTTTGCCTTATGCCTCCCACAGTGGGGGAGAGGGACTCCAGGGAGAAGGGTCACATTTACCATTGCTCTTCCTCCCTCTTTTCTTCTGTTCCTTCTGGCAGCTCACACAAGCTTTCTTTCCAAGGGCATTTCTGGGCTCTGCAGGCTCAAGGGTCTACCCAAAGCCACCTCTCCCCATAGATCTGGAGAACGTTTTCAGAGGCACATAAATGAGGGTTTCCATGTCAGTAGTGACATATTCACTCTAAGTTTATTAGAACAAGGCAACCAGCACATCACAAATGAGTTCAGGGATTTCACTGCTTATTGTGACTCTAAGGTAAGTATTAAAGTGTTTCTTCTCCCAAAGTCAGTCTGTTTAAAGCCCCCAAATGGTGAAACAGGGACACTGACACAAAGGCAGAAGCCATGACGGGACACGAGCATCTGCCATGTGGAAGCAGGGTGCTCTTTCTCTAATCCTGGAACCACCGGCCACAAGGCAACCTGGGAGTTTTGCTTGGAGGGGATCCGCACATGTGGTGGAGGCGAAACAGCTGAGGGAGGAGGACTTGTGGGCTCAAGTGGACCTGGCTTGCTCTCCTAGCCAACCTCTTTCTAGAAAGCTCCTTCTCTGCTGGGGTCAGCATGTAATCTCCATGAGGACTGGGCCTCACCCGCTTCTATACCCTCAGCACCTAGCAGGGTGCCTGGTGCTGGTGCTGGATAAATATTAGTTAAGTGAATAAATGAGATTTGCACTCCTCACTCCTTTGGCCCAGTGAGAAGAGTCCTTCTGACTGTCAAAAGTCATTGTGAAGATTACATAAGGTCAAGAATCTCTGGCCAGGCTGAGGTAGTCGTCCCTCGATCAGCCACTGAGAGGGAAGAGGATGATCTAAACTCCAGACAGGCCAGGCAGGACAGGCAGCCTCCCAAGACCCCAGCAGCTGGGCTCACTGCTGAGCAGCAAGGCCTACGGCCTTCTATGCCAGTAAGCACACTGGTATCCTCACTCACATTGCAGGTAACCAGAGGCAATCATGGGGTTGCACCTTGTGCTGAAGGCCAGGCCTGGTTTCCCTCTCTAAAAGCTGTCTCCTCAGAGTCTGGACCAGGCCCCAGAGCCAGGCTGCCCCAGGCATGCACTTTCCCAGGCACCTGAGGGTCATCCCCGTGGCCTGCTTCCCTGCCAGATCTCCCAGTGGGGTTCCAGTTCCTCTACCACATGGCCTGCTGGGCAGGCCTGGCGTTGGCGCAGCCAGAGCAAAGGGTGACAGATCTCAGGCTCTGCTGAGGGAGGCCCTGGAGGAAGGAGAGGGAGGGGGAGGAGGCCCCCCACCTGAGGAGGCCAACACCAGCAGACCTCTTCAGAGGTCGGAAAACCCCCCATGGCCCCAGGAGCACAAGAGGGGTCTGTTTCTGTGGCTAATGCAACAGGTCCTCCTTGGAGTGTGAGGTCTGGCTGTCTCAGGGCACACAGAACCCGAGACGGGCCGGCTCCCACAGAGAAAGGGCTGTGCGCAACTGTTTACAGGTACCTCTCATTACACAGGCAGGGCCCAAGGATGGTAGAGCTGGTCGGGAGTTTACCAAACCTGGCTGCATCTGAACTCCCCCAGGGCCATGTTAAGACATAGGCCCAGAGTCATGGGGGTGAGGAGTGGGGCCCACAAGAGTTGTGATTCTGCCAAATTGGTAAGCTCCTGCTGTAGTTCACTTCTTTTTTTTTTTTTTTGAGAAAAATTAAGATATGATTCACATGCCATAAAATCCATCCCTTTAAAGTGTAAAATTTCATGGTTTTTACTATGGGCAGCTGTACCACTATCTGATTTCAGAACATTTTCATAACTCCAAAATGAAATTCCATTCCTTTTGCCCCCAATCCCTATTAACCACGAATCTGCCTTCTGTCTCTATGGATTTGCGTGTCCCTGACACTTCGTATAAATGGAATAGGTGCCCTTCCGTAGCATCATTTTGCAAAGTGGACCCATGCTGTAGCCCAGGTCACTGCTTCACCCCTTTCTGTTACCGAACAGTGTTCCACTGAGTAGCTACGCAGTACTATTTGTGAACCAGTTGATGGAGCTTTGGGAGGAGTCATTTCCACACTGGCTATCATGAATAATAATGAATTATATACATGAATTATGAGCCTCCATGTATAAATTCTTACATGGCTATGTGCTTTCTCTTCTCTTAGGTAAATACCTAGGAGCAGAATTGCTGGGTCAGATGCTAATTCTATACCTAACATTTTGAGGAACTGCCAAACTCTTTTCCACAGAGGCTGCATCACTTTAAATTTCATCCAGCAAAGCGCAAAGGTTCCAGTTTTTCTGTATCTTCAAATACTCGTTATCTTCTGAGGTGCTTTTTTTCTTTTTTTTTTTTCGGTGCTGGGGATGGAACCTAGGGCTTTGCACATACAAGGCAAGTACTTTATCACTGAGCCACACCCCAGCCCTCTGAGTTCTCTTGGATTCTAGCCATAGCTGTGGGTGGAAATGGTGTCACGTGGTTTCCTCAGAGACTATGACGCTGAGCATCTTTTCATGTGTTAATGGAAATTTGTAGCTCTTCTTTGGAGAAATGTTTATTTCTCCAAATGTCTCGTTCATTTAAAAAAGTTGGATGATTTGTCTCTTTATTTTTGCATTGTAAGAGTGTTAGTGTTGAAAGTATGGCTCAAGCAACAGAGCACCTGCCTAGAGAATGCAAGGCCCTGAGTTCAAACCCAGTACCAGCAAAAAAGAGCACTTGGTACATTCCAGACACTAGACTCTTATCACACGTATAATTGGCAAATATTTTCTCCCATTCTGTGTGTTGGTCTGTTCAGTGCTTTGATCCATAGTTCACTCTTCCCTGCCCTTTTACAGATGAAAAAACCAAGTGAAATTCAGCAGCAGAAAGTTTTCTACTTCCCTACTAAGGGCCTAGGGAGGTGGGCTGGGAGGGCAGGGCAAAACAGCACGTGAATAACTCAAGCCAGACCTAGCCCACCAGTTATTTCTGCTTGCCTTCAGAATGTATGATCTCATTTTTGGTAGATGGCTTCTCTTGATTTTTATGTTCTCCCCAAGCTGCTCTTACCATTACATTCTTTTTCTGATAGTCTGCCAGTGGCTGGTGAGAGAAAGTAGCCCTGGATCAAACTGTTCTAGGGCCAGTCTACACAAGGATGACCAAGAATGCTCTGTGGTGCATGATGGTCCACAGAGGGCAAAGGCTGGGCCTAGAGTCCTGGAGTGCTTGCCTGGAGTTTGGGGACAATGAAGAGTCCAGTATGCCACAAGGCCCTCTTGCACCTTTGTGTTCACCACTGCATCTTGCACAATTCAATTTAGACGACAAAAGGCTTTTCCTTTTGTTTTTTGTTTCTTCATGTCAAGCTAATGTTAAACCCACGGTGGGAATGAACCAAAACCTGCACAGGAATACATACACATCCTGCTTGGACAACAGGAAGAACAATGAGCCAATTTTGTGAGCCACTCCTTTGCTTACACCCTAATTATGAGAGTTCATTATGATTTTAGGTCGTTCCCAACATTTCAGCAACTCAACGAACTTAAGAAGTGGTAGGTCTTATAGCATGGTCATAATTAATTGAAGGTGAATTCAGTTTATAAAGTTGTAGTGTCATTTAAAACTTTGTGATGTTCGGGTGCTCTTTTTGAAAGTGTTTAGTAAGGACATCGTGTGTGCAGGACCCTGTGTTAGGTGCTGGGTTCACCTTAATTTACCTCTTGGGCCTCAGTTTCCCTGTTTGTACAATGTAGAAACTGGTTCCATCGGTGTGTTTTAAACTTTTTTTTCGGTAGTGGGATTTGAACTCAAGGCCTTGAGTTTGCTAGGCAAGTCTCTACCACATGAGTTACACCCTGCTCCTTAGCTCTTTCATTTTTCTTGTTTTTCTGAGACAGGGTCTTGCTAACTTTACTAGGGCTGGCCTTGAACCTAAGATCCTCCTGCTTTTGCCTCTGCTTCCTCCTCTACCACTGAGCCATGCTCTCAGCCCCAAACTTTTTCTTTTTTTGGTACTGGGGTTTGAACTCAGGGCCTTGCACTTACCAGGCAGGCACTCTACCTCTTGAGCCATGTCCCCAGTCCCCAAACTTCATTTTGGCAGCATTCTTTCTCTGGGCAAAATCTCATCTAGAACTCTAATAAAGATAACAGAGCTGTTCTGGGATAAGAACCTCCCCTTGAACACAGCACCTTACACCTATACCCAGTGGCTCCACTGTCCCTCTGAACTCCTCAGAATTCCAAAAGTTCAGAAAGGCTGAAGAGTATCAGGGCCCTACCTTAGTGCTGCACATCCATCCAGGGACTGTTCTCAGCCCTTTCAGGTTACACCCTGTGGAGCTAATGGAGCTAAGCCTCCCACTGCCTCTTCTCCCTCCCAGCCCCAACTCTCTATCATTCTTGGATTTCTGGAGGCCTTAAGCAGACTCAAGACAAAAGAGACTCTAGGCCCCATTGTCTGTCCTCTCTCACCAAGCCAGAGGGAGCTTGGAGTCCTTTTACCTCCTCCTACATAGAGAGAGGGCCCAGGGGAAGAGGGGGGGAGGAGGCACAGAGGCTTCGGAGTAGTTAAGCTGAATATTCCAGATATCTGTGGCTGACTGTTGCTTCCCTGTCCCCTCATTGCTTCAGCCAGAGCAGGATCAGAGGGGCCCCTAGGGGAATGCAGTAAGTTGGGGGGAGCTTTAATTGGAGACAGGGTTCACCCTTGCCTCACTTTGCTCCCTCCCTACCCCACTTGAAGAGAAATGCAGGCAGCTTGTAATGCAAATTTAAACAAGGGATGGGGGGATGAGGTAGGAGATAGGAAGGGCATAGAAGCAGGGGTATGAACCAAAGAAAGCAGGCACGGGGTGGGTCCACCCCATTTTCCTGGTATTCGGGGGACTGGTCAGCAGCTTATGAGTTCCCATTTCCCCAGCCCACCAGGAGGAACATAGGGTGACTAAAGAACATTCTGCCATTTCTCATATTCTGGCCATATTCTGGCTATATTCTGCCATCACTCAGAAAAATGAGGCCTAGAGAGAGGAAAGTCCTGACCTACGACAACAGAACCTGAGGCAGGATCAAGAAAGAGGTGAGAAGAAAGGCCCAAGCAAGAAGTGAGCCTTGGGTGGGGTGGGTGAGGAGATGGGAGGCAACATTGAGCTGGGCTCTTAGCTTTTGTTCTCAAGCAGCTAAACTAATACAAAGGAAATTGCACAAGTGTAAGGGTGCCATTGCTCTTTGAGGGCCCAGAAGCCAGGTATGCGAGGATCTACCCCAGGGAAGATTGGCGTACAGCCCAGGCAACCACTGGGTGGCGCTGTCTCTCCACCCAAGTTGTTCAGGCAGGTTTCAGATGCCAGGGCAAAGAAGTCACCCCTATTCATGCCCCATCCTGCCAGGGTCGTAACAAAGGCTGTTTGGGTTTGGGTAGGGAAAACCAGTTTTGACAAAACTCCCTGTCTCCCCTGGCACATGGGTGAGGAGTGGAGGGTCCAGACTGGCAGAGCTCAAGAAACAGGCAGTTGTGTGGGGCCCCAGGGACCACTCCAAAGAAGTTCTAGGTGTCCCATGCCTAAAGATGAAAGACGACCATTCTTCCCATTTCAACAGCAAACAGACTGAGGCCCCAGCACCGAGAGTCTATAGCTAAGCTATGATTGTGCTTAGGAGGTACCTTTCCCAAAACACAGGGCCAAAGCTGCCACTAGGAGAAATGGCTTTAGAAATGCTAATGCCATGCGTGAGTGACAGGCCAGGACAATGGAGGAGGGCGCTGTGAATGGGGCAGCCTAGGCCTGGGAGTCCAGTGGGGGAGGGGCGGGAGGGGAGAGGCCGGTCCCCAGCACTGGGATCCCAGACAAGGCGAGCTGGATGGGCTTGGAACTCTGTCGGGAAGGGGGAGGGTTACCTGCTTTGGCTGCTCACAGGACGGGGCTCCAAAGAGAGGGGCTCTGCCAGGAGGGGATGGGTGGGGGGGGGTAGAGGAACCCTGGACGTGGGGTCAGGGGGTGCAGACACACCGACCTAGAGACCCAGAGGCAAACGGTGGGGAAGCTAAGGGGTGGCTGGGGGTCAGAGGGAACCTAGAATTAAGGAAAGCATTAACAGATGCTTAGGACATGTGCTACCAAGCTCCCTCCCTCATTAGAGACATGCTAGGGAGCAGAAGTCCAATTGGAATGAGAGCATCTGCATTACAGTGTCCTTGGGACAATTCAGTGACAGTGCAGGCGTGGGGGCTGGTGAGTACAGTTCAGTGGTAGGGCACTTGCCTAGCATGCAAGAGGCCCTGAGTTCCATTGTGCACTGCCAAAACACAGAAGCAATGCAATTAAGTGCTTTAAGAAGGTGCGGAAGTGCTTTATAGTAAGCTGGGCTCAGTGGTGTTCACCTGTAATCCCAACACTTGGGAGGGAGGCAAGATGGAGAACAGCCTCAAAAATAAATACCTGATGGAGGTGAGGCCTCATCATTCCTGGGAGCGCTGGGGATGGGTTGCTGGCTCTGCGGTCCAGAGGTTGGCCCTGTGAGGCCGGCTGTGCTGAGGGAAAGAAGATGCAGGGGTCTATCTGGATCCCAGGCTCTGGTCTGAGGGGAAACTGGAGGCCTGCGGGCTGTGCGGGAAGGCCCCAGGAAATCTGCTGACCCTTGGGGGCTGAGCCTTCAGGCTCAATGTGCGGTGGGGGACACAGCCTCAAACTCAAGTCTCTGGTAGAGGCAGTGGTGATACATGCCTATAATCCCAGCACTCAGGAAGTTGATGCAGGAGGATCGAGAGTTCGAGGCCAGCCTGGGCTACATGAAGAGACTCTGTGTCAAAAGAAACCAACCAAACAAACAAAACCCCAAACAAATTTTCCAAACCATCCGGGAAGGGAAGGATTACAACATCCATTATTTCTTTTTACTTCATCCTTTAATAGTGTCGACATTTGACTGACCTTCTGTGATGTGTGAATCAGTCCATAAAGCAGCGCGTGTGGTAACAGAAGCACACACACTTTCTCTGGCCCAGACACGGCCCGCATTAACTCACAAAGGGTGCACAAGACCTTATGCCAGTACGTGATGTTACCGTCCCCTTTTCTATGGGGACATCTAAGGCGCACACAGGGAAGTCACCAGCTCAATAGATGAGCCAGCACACAAAGTCCCACAGGCAGCCATAGAGTGTCACGTATAAGTGACTCCCTGATAATCTATTGGTTGGTGTGCTCGAAAATGCTCCAGTGATGAGTCTGTAATGTGAAAAGCTTGGCGACTGTGGCCCTTTCAGGGAACAATGAAACTCTGAGAGGGCAGGACCTTGTCCTACATCACACAGCACATGAATGGCAGTGCTGCTACTAACCCAGATGTTCTGCCTCCTATAATTAAGGTTCAGGGTTGGTGGAGTGGCTCAAGTGGTAGAGCACCTGCCTGGTGTGAGGCCCTGAGTTCAAACCCCAGTACTGCCAAAAAAAACAAAATTAAGGTTCAGTAGCTCTCAAGTCTCTGCTTTGCCTCTCCCCCTCCCCCCATGATCGTCCTGCCCTCCTGCCTTCCTCATCTCCACAGACGTGGATAAGGGCACTGCCTCTGGCTTCCAAGGATGTCCTTGTGCATTTGGGCCAGGATCCTCCTGGTAACCCCTTGGCCCAAGCCCGGGATGGCCACTGTCTTGCTGGAAAGGGCAGCTGGGAAGGCCGGCCCTGCATCACTGGGCATGAAGGCAGGCAGGGGCCATTCTGCAGAGAAGCAGCTCAGGAATAGGGGGCTCCTGAACCTCTCGATGTCCATCAGCCATACCTGTACATGCAGAGAGACACAGGTAAATACCAAGCTATGTGGGCAACGTGCAAAGGAACAGGTGTGGAGTTACTGACATTACAGGTACAGAGATGGAGATATACAGACACGAGGCCCAGAAATCTGCAGATCTGCAGTTACCCAGCCATAGAGATTGCTACACAGATGGGTAAAATTCGTCAGCCAGAAGAGTCTGATGTGAACTGTGGCTAAAAGCCTTGTAAGAAAGCATGGCTATTTAAAGCACCACAGCAGGATTGTCCCCTTTGGGCTGGGAAGATGTCACCAAGGACCTGGGGAATCACAGAATCAGCTCTTCTCTCAGACTCCCAAGCTGCCTAGCCTCACTCCCACATGATGGGACACTGGGCCCCCTCAACCACCTCCAAGCACCTGCCAGCCTCTCATGCCACCAGTGGTCCTGATCCTCTGTAAAGAGTCTCTGCCTGCTGTCGGGTTCTTCCCTCAGCTGAGCTAATGCTGCCTCTGTGTGCTTTCTACCCACAGTGCCAGCTCTGCGCCTGGGGCTGTCAGATCTCAGGCTGCTTTCTCTGGAGCCCAGTGACAGGCCTTTAGAAGTGTGGGGGCCTAAAACAACTCCCCCAGAGAGTTCTCCCGACTCTTCCTGCCTTGGCATCTCTGTGGCCCATGCAATGCTTTGCCCAGAGGTGCAGCACAGTGGAGGTCAGGGCTTTCTGGCCTCAGGCACGCTCTAAGACCCTGACTCTGAAGCTGACATGGCTGCTCTGGACAACTACTCACTTACCTTTAAAGCAACTTGTAGAGTTAGGGATAGCTAGGAAATGAGGCTCTCTGAAACCTGCAGCTATTGGGACAGGGACTGAGAACAATGAAGTCAGGGGACCGTTCTCTATTTCCAACTTCCTCTCTGCCTCTGGCTGGGAGTCTCGCATTCTCTTTTCCTGTCTATCCTCCCTGCTCTCTGATGGTACTGCGGTTTGAACTCAGAGCTTTGTACTTATTAGGCAGGCACTCTATCACTTGAGCCATGCCTTCAGCCATCCTGCTTTAATTATTTTTCAGATACGGTCTCACACTTTTTGCCTGGGCCAGCCTGGACCACAATTCTATTCATGCCTCCCAAGTAGCTAGGATGACAGGCGTGCACCAGCATATTGACTTGTTTGTTGAGATGGGGTCTTGCTAACTTTTTGCCCAGGCTGGCCTTGAACAACTATCCTCCTGGTCTCTGCCTCCTGAGTAGCTGGGGTTACAGGCGTGAGCCACCCACCGCACCCAGTCTTCCCGCTTTCTCTTGCCTTTGTGTCTCCCTTTCTGTTTGTCTCTGTCTCTTCATCTGTTTCTCTTTTTCTGTTTGTCTCTGGCTCTCCCTTTCTCTGTCACTCATGGTTCCTCTCTCTCTTTCTCTCCCTTTCTCTCTTCCCCCTCCTCCCTCCCTCTCTTTCCCACTTTTCTTTTCTCCTTGTCTCTTTCTTCCTCTCTTGCCCACCTTGGGTTTTTTTTTGGCTTTGGTCTTTTGTTGTCTCTAGCTTTGAGAACTTGCGTAGATATTCTGGTGAACCCACACAGCCCACGGATCTGTAGTGATCACAACAAAGAAATAAACACAGGGAAGAACATCGGGACACAATAGGCCCATCCTTCTTTCACTGGCCCTATTACAGCACCTGTCATGGTTGTGTGTAAGTACACACTTCTGAGGACCTAGATCTCAGTCCTTCTTGGCACAGCTGCCCCCTGGCAGAACAGCTCAGTCTGATAGGAAGTCCTACCCTGTTGTGGCTTCCACCTGCAGTCCTAACTGTGATTCTCGGGATTGCCCCTGTCACCCCAGCTGTCTGCCCTTTGCCAGTCCTTCAAATGTCTCCACAAAGAAGTAAGGTCTTTCTCTGTCCATGCCCTCTCAATATGGGCTCTCAGGAGAGTAGAGGCCCTCCAGTCCAGTCCAGTTGCACTGCATGCTGGGAGAGGGCCCTCTGGTCCAAATCAAGCAGGGGTGATTTGCTCATTCGTGTCTGAGCAGTTCAGTCTGATACAGTTGGGGCGAAGGAAACTGCCCTAACCAGAGGGAACAGGGAGGACAGAAAGGAAGCTGGAAAGCAGGTTGGCCTGTCCCTGCCAAGACCCTGTCCTTGACATGAGGCCTCAGGTGCCCAGGGAACAGGGCAGACAGGAGGGAGCAGGACAGCAGAGAGGCCTAATACGGGGCACACTTAGGACTGGCTGCCTTCTGGAAAGAGGAACAGAACATTCAGTGAGACCCCAAACCCAGGGCCTGGGGCCAGCACAAGTTGGTGTCAGCCCCACGCCCCAGGCGAGCAGGCATGAGGTCTTGAGGTCCTGCCAGCCTCCGTCCCTCAGTCTGCACCAACCTAGGAAGAGGCCTGGCTGGCCAGGCCCGACCAATTCCATGTGTCCCCTCAGCTTCTGTCAGAGCCTGCACCCCTGTGGCACTGGCCTCAGGTGCTTCCCAAGTCCTTGGGGTGGCGGGGGTCTCATTGATGCTTCCAGGCTTCGGGGAGATTTCAGGCCTCTTTGGAATGATTCCCAGAAGCCAACCAGGGTCCTTCACGCCGCAGCTGTTGCTCTGGCCCCAACCTCACTGAGTTTCGCCGTGAGCTGCACATTTTTCGGGCATCGTATTCCTCCCTGCCAGGCCCTGAGCTTGGCTTTTGCATCCACATCACTGATGAAAGAGTTAACACCATGTGCCCCACCAGAAGCCCTGCCCCCTTCTGCCATTCCCCCGTACCCCTCGGGCAGCAGGAGTCATATTCCCTCAGGCAGCACTTGGCAGAAGGGGCCTGCTCTGCCCAGCTGGCCACATGTCCCTTTCCTCCCCCTCCCCTCGCACAAGTGTCAGGAAACAGGATCCAAGGGGAAAGCAGGCACCTGTTCCCCAAGTTCCTGACAGGCCCCCCTCTTCCCTGCCCCAGCCCCCGGGCCCCTCAGTGCCCCTAAGGCCTGATGGGAAAGAAAGGCCTCAAAGGCACTGGCCACTTTCTTGGAATTGTACCTTTATTTGGCCTGCCACATTTGGTCAATCCTGTTAAGAGAGGAGAAGCTGGTAGAATGTTACTGATACCAGCACAGACTCCAGAACCAGATCACCTCAGCTAGGCACCCATGAATCTCAGTTTTCCCCATCTATAAAATGGGCATCATAATAATATCCGCCTCACTGGCTGTTTGAGGGTTGAGTTAATGTTTGTAAAGAATCCAGAATAGTGGCAGTGACATAGTAAAGCCATCTTTAAATAACTTCAGTTCCTGTCCCCTACAGTGTCCCCCACCACCCTCCAGGATTCTTTGGGTTTTGTTCTCTTTCTTTGTCCTCCCTGCCCAAGTATGAGAATTTGGCCCTTGGCTCCTGCCCTGTCCCCTTCTTTCCCTTTCCCTCAGTCCCCTGAGGCTGGACCTTGTTCCTTAGAGCTCAGATGTCCTGTGGGGATGCTGGGGGCCTGCATGGGAATGGCCTTGCTCCACCTGCGGCTCCACGGGGGCCTGCCCTAGGAGGCTCTTCTGCCTCCTCCCCAGAGTGGGGCAGCTGCTCTGCCTCTTTAAGGCCCTAACTAGGTCATCGCCCAGCTGAGCATCCCCCTCGCATTCCCCTCGCACTAAACAATCTGATCTGATCGCTGGTGATGAGGTCAATTTCACATGGCTTTGTTCCTGCAGTGAGCTTGTCACGACCAATCATTTCCGAGCGAGGAGCCCATAATCCCGCGCTGGCTCCCTCGCCCCCAGAGGCCATGGCCCCTTTCTTGCTCACCAATGTGAGGTCCCTAAGGGCCGGCTCAGCATGAGTTTCTTCGTGGCCTCTGTGTGCCCTCCCGCTCTCCCTGGCTGGAGTGGGAGGGGGCCCAGGTTGGGGGTCAATGATGAGGTTGCCAGGAGGGTACAGAGTGGGTGCCCAGTAACCTTGGGCCAAGCCACTCTCCAGGGAGGGAGGTGGGTGGCTAAGGCAAGAGGGCACGGGTGGTGTGCATTACTGGGCCCTGGGCCTACCCAGAGTGAAGAACAAGCCCTCCGTTTAGGGTGACCAGGATGGAACCTTGTGACCCGGGTCAGGGAGCATGGGTCGAGGGCTTGTGAGACATTCTGAGCATTCTCGAATGGACCCTTGCCTAGGGCAGCAGGGACACATGTGTTCGTGGGCTGTGTGTGCCAGCTGCGGTGTGCTCACATCCAGCCCTGGAAATGAAGACTGGGCTTTCATCTCGGGCCTGCGTCTACCTGGCTGGGTACCCTTGGCCAAGTCCCTTCCCTCTGAGCCTCAGTTTCTCCAGGCATCCCGGAAGAGTGCTGTGCCAGAGCCATGCCAGGCTTCCTTGGAATTTCTGAGCCTTGGCGGGAGGGGCCCTGGAGGCTTGAGATGTGGAGGGGGCATCGCAGGCCCCCACAGAGCCAGTGTCACTTCTGTTTGCCATAGGGCCTGGGAAATGAGTGTTTCTTCTTCCTCCTGCAACCTTCTTGCACAGCACAACAGACCACATCTGCCCAAGCTCCTTGGAGTGGACAACTGGAGCAGAAGCGAGCCCTGGCATGATTAGGCCCTGCCCAGTGGGGGCATGTGTGCTCATGTGAGGGAGCACTGGGCAGGGCAGGGAGTGCCAGTGCAGCCAGGGGTGACCTGCTTGGCATGTGGGCCCCAGGTGGATCCCAAGGCTAGGAGAGAAGAGGGAAGGGAGCGTGCCAGGCTCTGGGCAGGGAACTGATGTCACAGTGTCTCTTTCAGTTCTCACGTTGCCTTGGAGGTAATGGGCCATTTCTACAATTTGATGGACACACTGAGGCAGGAAAATGGCCGGCCTGAGGAGTGAGGGGCACGTATGAAGCAGGCAGGTCAGGGCTCGAAGCTGCGTTTAGAACACAGCAGTGACAGGAGAGTCCTCTTCAGAGAACTGATCTCTGGGAAAGTAGGACTACAAGGTCTGGCCTAACTCTCAGGGCAGCTCACAGTGTAAGGAAACCACATAAGCTTTAGATGACACAGAGCTGGCTCCTAGTCCCAGTTGGCCACTTCCTTGCTGTGTGACTTTGGGCAAGTCACTTGCCCCGCTGAGCCTAAATTTCCTCTTCAGTCCAATGGAGGTAAATGAACTTGATCTCAGAGGGGAGTCAGGGAGATTCAATGAGATGATGGGAGTGCATGCAACTGATGCCACATAAGTGCTCTTCCTTGTTCCAATTCGTGAGCAAGACCTCCCATCTTCATCTCTCAGGACATCACTGTATGACCATCTCTCCACAGCTCCATGGTGCCAGTCCTGTGCCAGCCTTTCTCACCTCCTGCCTGGGTCAGCAGCCTCTGCCTGGTCTCCCTGCTTCTGGGCTGGGCCCTCTCAACTGCTCTTCAGGCAAAAGTTGAGCGATCTGTTATCATCCTGCCAGTCATGTCAATGCCCTGCCTGAAGCCCTTCCATGATCCTCAGAGAAGAATGCGGAGTCCTGACACAGGCCCCCAAGGCTCTCCACAGTCTGGGCCCTGCCTGCAGCCCTGGTTCATCGGGGATCGCTTTCTCCTCGCTCCCTTCTAGTTATACTCATCTGTGCTTTGAAGCCACAAACCAGCTCCTACCTCAGGGCCTTTGCACTTGCTGTCTCTGCTATCTGGGTCATGCTTCCCCCGGTTTTTCTCCTGGTCCCTTACTTCACATCACACAGTCTCAGCACAGACGCCATTTCCTTAGAGCATCCTTCCTATCTCAAGATTGCTTGCTTCAGAGTTTTCATCATCTGCGAATTCTTAATGTCTAACCTCCAGCTATGCTGCAGTGCTTCCTCCTTGCTCCTTGGAGCCCTGTCCTTTTCAACAGATGGCCCTTTAAGAACTCACTGCTCAACTTGGCTCAATGCTCAGGAATCCACAGACTTGACTGTATAAGGACCCCAGTTTGTGAGCTCCCTGGTGGCCTGGTAGGGAAAGAAAACTATAGTTTGTTTGGGTTCTTAAGCACTTGCACACACATGGTCTCACCTAGTCTTCACATTTCATCACATACTTCTTGCCCTGTGAGGTAGGGATTCTTATCCCCATTGTACAGACAGAGAAACTGAGGCTCAGAGAGAACAGGTGACCAGGCCAAGATCTCATAGCTCATTGCATAGTGGTGTCCTGATTCCAGAGCCTATTTTGTATCCACTTTGCCACATACACAGCAGAAACACTCCCAAGTGGCCCATGATAAGCCTCTTGGAGTGCTTGCTGAATACCCTTTCTTTGCCTTGATCTGGTCTCTGCTGCTAGAATAGAATGTCTGAGACCGAGTAATTTATAAGGAAAAGAGGTTAATGTGGGCTCATGTTTTTTCTGGTGGAGGCCTCCTGCCTGGCAGGCAGGCCATAGGTGCCTCTGACACCTGGAAGGAGTGACACACTAAGTCCCTGGGAGTGCCAGCCTGGAGAGGGGTTCCCTTACAGAGGCAGCTATATTGGATTGGTTCCTGAATCGAGTTGGGGCTGGGGTGAAGGAACAGCACAGGCAAAGGCCTGGGATGTGGCCTGTGTGTGGCAGCAGCCAGCCAAGAGCGTGTGAAGGTGGGAGGACACCGGGGGCCGGGCCTCCACTCAGCTCCCAGCCATCTTGGGCTGCTGTCAGCCCAAGTCCCTGTGTGCCCAGTCCCTCAAGGGTGAAGTAGGTGGGCGGGCCCGCTGAGCTGCTGGGGCTGGGTGGCATGGCCACTGCCACTAGAGCCAGGCTCCAGGAACTGCCAGCCTACAGCTTTGGGGGAGTCGCTCTTGGGCATTTTGAGACAAAAGATGGCACCATGATGGGAAAGGCCAGCAGTGGGGGTCAACTTGGACCTTGGCACCAAAAAGGGCCAGGAAGAGGGGCGAGGCATGACCCTTGAGGAGCTCAGGGAGCTTTCCCGTTGACCAGAGATGATGAGCCTGGGCAAAGACAGGGCGACCTGATAACTTGGAAAGCAGCACTCCGGGTAGTGTCCTCTGTACCCATTGTGAACCCACAAGGGAAAAGGGGGCTGGGATTGGAAATGTCTGGGGTTCCTACCATAGACCAGGTGAGAACTTTACATGTAGTCCTCACCCAGCTGTCCTCGCAGCACGGTGGGCTGGCTGTTCTCCCCCAGAGAGGGCAAGAGGCTGCCTGAGGTCACTCCAGTCCAGGCCTTGGCTCCCGGCATGCAAGTCTTGAATCTGTCACCATCCTTCAAGATACCGGCTTATCTAATCCTGTGTCTGAACAGAGAGGGGCAGGAGCTTGCCTGGGAACACACAGCTGGTTGAGAAGAAGAGGCCCCAAGACCCCCTGTCCAATACATAAGGACTGGAGAGAGCAGGTGAGTTGGAGAGCAGGGAGGGAGGCAGGGAGGGGGGAAACTTGCCCACCTGAAACATTTCAATTACATCCTCATAAAGTGTAAATGTCTGACTATAAAGCAAGACTTGCTCACACACGCTTTTGGCGGCCTCTGTGCAAGAAGATAGCGGAGAGCTCAGATCTAATTGCTTATGTAATCTGTCGAATTGGGTCTATCGGGAAATATCTCTTGAAAGTGTTTATCACAACCCATATTATAAATAGCCAAGCTCGACGCTCCTCCGTGCCTTTCCATGCTGTGCTGCCTGCAGGCTGGAGCTGGACTGGCAGGGGTCAGGAGGGAGGAGCCATGGAGGGGAAGCTGCTCTTCCCAAGGACAGAGTCAAGCTGGGCAGCCTGCTGTCTGGCCTGCCCCCGCGGCCTGGGTGGGCCCCCTCCTGCATCCCACTTCACTTGCAGTCTCTTCTGAGGTTTCGGAGCATCTTTCTTCCTGCCCCATGAACTTCTGATGGAACAAAGACATGAGGCAGGAGGCTGGAAAATGACAACACATCCCCGGGAAGTACCCCAGTTTTACCAGCTGGGAGACTGAGGCTCAGAGAGGCTCAGGCGCTGGTGGGAGTGGTGCTGGGCCTGGACCCAGGCCTGTCTGACCCTCAACCTCAGCTTTTTGCAACATGGCAAGGGGGCCTCCCCTAGTGGTGCAAGGTGCCACATGTCCCTCTAGGAGGAAAGTAAGGGCAACTTGGCAGGATGTGGCCTTTCACACGCACACACACCGTGCCTCTTCACTTCTGCAGCCCCAGTGTGCCAAGTTGCCACAGTCCCGACAGCCCTGCCTCTTCCCTTTGGCCATCCTCCTCCTCCCACCACTCCTGTGGCCCCGGCTCCAGGCCTACCTCTTCCTGAAGTTTGTGGCCATCAGTTTCCTGGCCTTCTTTGACCTTAGTTGGGGTCCCTCACCTGCCTGCAGCTTTTCCTCTGTGGTTCCAAACCATAGACTCGGTGCCTTAAAGAAGCAGAAATCAGGGGCTGCAGGTGTGGTTCAGTGGCTTGCCTCGCCATGTGCGAGACCCCGGATTCCAGCACCAGCTCTGCAAACAGAAAAGCAGAAGTCAAGCCTCTAACAAATCTGGAGGCCAGAAGTCCAAGTTCAGTGCCAGTGGTCTGAAGTCAAGGTGTCAGCCGGGCCACATATTCCCTCCTGAGGCTCTAGAGGAGGGTCCTGTCCTTCTGTCCTTCCCACTTCCAGCTTCTGGTGGCTGCCAGCATTCCTTGACTTGTGGTTGCTCCACTCCAATCTCTGCCTTGGTTGTCACATGGTTTTCCTCGCCCCTGCCTATGTCGATCTCCCTGTGTGCCTCTCTTATAAGGGTCCACTCAGATAAAAGCTCCGGGTAATCTCATCTCAAAATCCTTATTTAACCACATCTGCAAAGACACTTTTCCCAAATCAGGCACCATTGATGGCTTCCAGAGATTAGGACGTCAGTCTTTGGGGCCATTCTTCAGTCTACTGTAATACCTTAAGAGCCTCCCTGCTTTCCCTCCGGCTGTTCTCAGAGGACAGAGACATGGTCATTGTCTCCAAATGAGCTCTACAGCATTTCCTACCACTCGGAGCCTCTCATACACTTCAGGAAAGGCTGGTGAGGTGCATGATTGGCACCTTGCCCCTCCTCCCCAGGGGCCAGCCATCAACTCCTGGGTACTCCCGGTGCTTCCTTCAGGCTCTTGGAGCCACAGGACAGCATGGGGGAAGCTGACTTCTTGACAAGGTCTTTCAGGATGAATTTAAAGGGACAAGTGCCTCATGGCATATGTGCAGACGTGGCTGGACACTGATCAAATTTGGAGCATGTGCTCACCTGTAAGCATTGAGGCACTAACCTTATTGGGTTTTGCAGTTTTCTAAAATATTCCTGAAATACTAGAAGGAGGGTCTGAAGCTTACAAAATAAATGCAACAGAGCTATTAGGTCTTGTTCTTGGAGCCTAAAACCCAGTTCCCAAATATAAGCTGACAAGGAGAAAATAGGTGAGCAACGGAGGGTAGAGCCAAACAGGCACCTGTGAAATGTGGGGTCTGACCACGCAAGTCCACCAAGTTTCAGGCAGGATCTGAAGACAGTAGAGAAGTGAAGTTTCTAGAACAAGGAGGTGACAGCCTTGGAATACAATGTGAGTTCTGGGCCCCGCATATTAAGGGTACAAGCCATACTGCAGAATGGCCAGGGAGGCACAAACAGAGCAGCGAAGGAGAAGGAGCCCTGGTCTCATGAGGGAGGACCCGTGGAAGGAGCCAGGCTGTGTGACTTGGAGAAGGCTCGGGGCTTATGGGAATGGCAATGCTTCAGGCCTCCTAGGGGCTAGTGTTAAGCAGAGTGAGGCAAACACTGTGACCTGCTGGTGGAAACCACAGAGAACCAAAGTTTAATCCAATTCCAGAAAGAACTTCCTTGGAGTTGGTCTCTCTCTTAAGAGGGAATGAGGCTCTTATCTCCAGAAATAGGAAAGCATTTAAGCTGAAATATAGCAGAAGGGACCTGAGTAGCCAAATGAGATTTGAGCAGCCCAGTCCAGGTTGTGGAGGCCTGGCAAGGCCTTCTGCCTTTTCTCCTTTTTTTCTATGGCTCCCTGGGAGTCCTTGCTCTCCAGTTCCCCCACTAGCCCACACAGAAGACCCGAAACACTGAGCACACTGGGTCGGAACAACTTATTGAGGTTCTGTCTTCTCCCATGAGCCTGCAGACATTTAGGCAGAGAGAGGACTTGAACTGTGGACTTCATCTTTCTCAGCACATTGTCTGGCTTCTCGGCCCCAGCAGAAGAAAGAATGCTAAGGAGCGTGTGTGGTGGGGACTGGTTCAGTTGCCAGTCAGGGCCTTTAGAAACTGCAGAGATTTGTGCAGATTCTTCAAAGTGCATCCTGGATGGAGGCAGAGAAAGCGGAAGCGACCTCTTGAAGTTCTTTCAGGCCTCAAAAGGCGCTCGTGGACAACAACCCGGATGCCTTGCTTTTCCTTTTCTTCTTTGCACCACTCTGAGGGAGCTCCCCCAGCCCAGGCTTCGGTTCCCAAGGGGCTCTCCCTCCCTGCTGGCCCTCTGGCTCACTCCAAGCCCCCTCCAGATGGGCCCCATCCTCCTTTAAACCCCCAGCTGGGCCCGCCAGCTGGACCTTCTCAGGGAGAGAGGCCTCAGGAAGGTCCAGAGCCCACCCAGCAGGCTAGAAGGAGAACAGCTGCCCGTGGGGTGAGAGGGCTGTGGGGTGATGCTCCCCCATAGGCGATCTTCATTGGAAACGGGATGAACTAAGAGGGATGGCGGTGGGAGTGTCTTTGAGGGCCATTAAAAAGCCATGCCAGACCCTGAGATCCCAGGCCCAAAGTGATCATTCTCCTCTACAGCTCCATGGATTGGCTCCATGCCCACTTAAACACTTCGTGCATGCGGCGGTCAGTGCCCCACACCGAGAGCTCTGAAGCCTGGGGCTCTTTCCAATTCTCTGTATGAGCTCAGGCAGGCCCTGGCCTTCCTTTAGCCTGGACATCACTCAGGCATCCCTGCAGTAATGTTAGCCGTGTCTGTTAATGGAATGAATGACATGGAGTAGACAGAGCCTGGACTCAGCATCATTGTCCATCCTTGAGTGTACATAATATTGGTTGGCTTACTTGCTCACTGACTCCCCTTTGGACTGAATGCTTCTTGGAGACAGGGATATCCATGTCACTCAGCACTGTGCTCCTACCACTCAACTCAGTGCCTGGACAGAGTAACTCAATCATTTACTAAGTGAGTAACTGAACAGTAAAAGCGATGCATAGCCACCCTTCCCCTTCCAGGAAACGTCACATCCACACATACTGTGACCTACCATTCTAGGCATTTCTCAGACCCCAGGAACATATCCCTCAACATCCATGCTCCCAAGTGGAAGACCTAGGAAAGAGCCCAAAAGTTGGCCCGTGTTTATTGCCCTGGTACCTTGGGCCTTGTCAGGAAGGGGAATGGGAATGATTCAGGCCACAGAACACGTGAGGAGATTTCCTGGCATGCTGGGACCGAGTGGCCTGGAACCACGCAGCTGCCAGATGCACCAGGCTCTCTCTGCCTGGCTGTGAGCTTACCTGATAGTAAGAAGCCACGAGAACCCAGGCTGTCCTTGATGGCTTGCCATCTACCCCCAGTGCATCCACGGGACCTGTGGACAAGCCCTCAGCATTCTGGGCTTTGGGCCACTAGCACTCAGTGGCCCTGGATCTGACAACCTGGGAGGAATCCTGAGCAACTGCTCCTGGGCCTTCCTCTGCCCTCCAGGCAGCCCCCACACATGTTCCAGCCTCTTCCACAGTCCAAGTGCCCACTCAGCCCACTCACCAGGCCAGTGGTGAGCAGGTGAGTGTTTTGGACACACTCAAGGTGGCTCTTACTGTGACTTTCAGTGTGTGTTACATTCTTCTCCCAGTGGGGCAGACGTCCTGTGGAGAATGCCAGGCCACAGGAGGCTGTTTGTCAGAGAACAGGATAAGACAAGGGTTGGGAGTTCAAATCTTGGTTCTGCCACTTTCAAGTTATTTATTTTTTATTAGGATACATTTATTGTACAGGGGGATTCATTGTGACAATTCCAAATAGGCTTGTATTGTACATTAGTAAGATCACCCCCACAGTCTCTCCCCCTGGACCCCCTCCCCGCGCCACTTAAAGCAATTGCGAGAGGTTTCTTTGTTCTAGTTCATGTAAGTATATGAAATCCATCAACCATATACCCTCACCTTAATCTCCTTCATTCCCCTCCCCCTCCCACAAGTACCCCCCCACATGCACTGTACCTATTTTACAGTCCTGTCTTTTGTTATTAATATCTAAGTGGATGTTTAAAGGGGTTTCTCAATGTGTTCCTGCTGTGAGTGTACTTTACTTTGGTCAGTTCAACCTCTTCCATTGCTCTCCCTTACCTTTTTACCTCCCACCCCCCATTTTTCAACAACTTTCCATACACATCCTTATATCCTCTACTTCACAGAAGTTATGTTTTACGATACTGTTAGTGCTCCAGCATTCTCTTTTTCCTTTCCCTCCTTCCCCAGGTTCCATGGAGTAGGTCCACTGTTACAAACGTGTTCTACATCTGAGTTTGCATATGAATATGCTTGTTTTTGTGTATGTGTTTATCTTTTGGATCTATCTTCCACGTCTGAGAGAAAACGTGCAGCCTTTGTCTTTCTGAGCCAGGCTTACTTCACTTAACATGATGTCTTCCAGTTGCCTCCATCAAGTTATTGTAACCTTGGGAAGTCATTCGATTTCTCCGAGCCTCATTGGTAAAGCAGGGATGACAATATGTGCCCTTTGGGGCTGTTGCAAGAATTCAGGGAGTTACCATGGGCAGCTAGTCCTGGCCAGAGCTCCAAAAGGGTGGATCTCCAGAGCAGCTGCATCACCTGGGAGCTTGGCAGAAGTGGAATCTGCAGCCCCACAACAGAACTGCTGATCCTCGGGCAAGACCTACACAGATGAAATTTAAAAGGAGCTAGGCTAATGCGCAACCTGCAGACCAGCGCATCCAGTCCTCCTGTGGTTCAGGTACCTCTCATGGGATACCAAAACCTGCCAATTTTCAAGTCTTTTATAAAATAACATAGCTCTTATTATACCCATCACACATCTTCCCATATAAATCACCTTCAATGACTTATATTATGTAATACAGCTGGGGACAGAGCTCAGTGGCAGACGAGGCTCTGGGTTCCATCCCCAGAACATGAAAAAAAAAAAAAAAAGCTATGCAATAGTTGTTATTATGTATTGTTTAGTGAATGGAGACAAGAAAAAGGAGATGTTCAACAGAGATGCAAGTTTTTTCCAATGCTTTTAATGTGAAATCCACAGATGAACCTGCAGACAGGTAAGGCCCACTGTCCTAGGAAGACCCATCCCTGGAAGCCTTCCTACATCCTTCACTTAAGACTGCAGCTGCGTGGTCGCAGTAGGACAGGTGGCAGCTGCACATTGAGCCCTTTCCAAATACCACACCCATTCTGGGTGCCTCTGTGCATGATGCCAGTGCTTTCCTCACTGATATTTTACCAATAGGAGGACAAGGCTCAGAAAGGTGAAGTCAACCCCAGCTCAAAGCTGGGCTTGGTGAGAGATAATCCCATGGTGCAAACCCAAGCCACTGCCTCCACAGCTTCCACATTGAGGGCGCACTGGTGTGAGCAGCACCATCAACCCCATGCCGCCAGCACCCATTGACTTGGCCCAGGCTCGGGAGATTTTGAAAGGCAGAAGGTAGAGGCTCTGCCTTAAAGTAACCTGCAGTCCAGCACCAAAGATAGGCACATAACGAAGCAAAGAAAGAGGGTGACCTGAGAGCCCTGCTGGGCCTGGAAGGGTGCAAAGGAGGGTGCCTCAAGCCAGGTCATTCCCAGTTATGGCTTCCTTTGTAAAGCTCCAGACCCGTAAGCACGATTAAAGTATCTTCCAGATCAGACATTGAGCCTTGGCTTCTAGGGAGAAGAATTTGAGGGAGGAGGTAGTAGTCAGGGAAGAGGGTGGGTGCTATGGATGAAACTCTAGGGCCTGAGAGGAACAAGGGGCTTATTCCCCTCAGCCACTGAATCCATGGCCTGATCTCCAGGCGCTGCTGTATAATGATTCGTTGAATAAAAGGTGAGTGAACAGCCTCAGGAACAGGGGCCAGGCAAGATGCAGAGAACGGGTAAGTGGAGAAAGAGTCCATTGTGAACAAAAAGTAACCTTCAAGGCCTCTGGAACCAAATTGGAAGTGGGGGAGGGTCTGAAGCGGCAGCCCCAAGGACAAGGTCCCTGATGGGCAGGAGCTGGTGGGGCAGCTAGGCACAGGGGACGGGAGCAGGCAGCAGGAAGCTGCAGCTGGAATGTCAAGGACACATGGTTCCCATTAGACACTCCTCCTCCCCCACCCACTCTCTCCTCTAGGGAGTAGAGAGAGAAGAGATAGGATGTGATGTACAGGTGAACCCATTATGTGGGGACATGTTGGCAGGAGCTCCCCAGGTAGCTCCCTCTCCAGTGGGTGGCACCAGACCCGAGACCTTCCTCCAGGCTAGAGTGCCAGTGTGCTTTCCCAGCTAGGTGCCGAGTCATTGGGGCTGGGCGGCCCATTCAAGGCCTCTGCCCTCCGTCCCGCTGGCTTCCAGTCAAGCCCACCCAGGTTTGAGTCTCTCCTCTGTGCACAAGACTGTGTGAGCTTGTGTAACTTACCTCTCTGAGAGTGGATTTCCCCACGGTGCTGCTTTACCTCCCTCCCCAAGCAGAGTGCAGGGTCAGAGCAGAGACCTCTCCCCTTCCCGAGAATGCCCTGCCGACCCTGCCTTCTCATGGCCAGGGGCAGCTGTCCTGAGTCCCTTGCCTCTTTCTTTCCCTGTATACATTCTGGTGCAGCTGGGGAGGGGGACACTAAAGACCTTTTATGGCAGCTCACCTGCCAGGCCCTGTCTTGCAACGGAAAATGCCTCTGGTTTCTCGAAACTCTCTCTCACCCAGGCATCCCCAGAGCAATTTAGGCAACCTTTTTATGGCACAAAACACAGCCATACTGGCACCGTTTCCATCCACATACGCACCCACCCCACCCACTGCTGGGTCATCCTTGAGCAGCCCCTCTGGACCAGGGCTTCCATTAGGGGCTTGTTGGGCGTTGTCTCACCAACTCTTCAGCGCCTCTGTAGGAGGGCTCACCGTGAGCCTCTTCATTTCACAGATTAAAAGACAGAAGGGAAGCCAGGCGTGGTGGTGCTATAATCCCAGCACTCAACAGGATCTTGAGTTCCAAGGCCAATCTGGGCTACATGGCAAGACCTTGTCTCAAAACAAACAAGCAAACAAGAAGGAAGGAAATGCCTTGTTCTGAGAAAGGAATGCCTTCTTCTGGATCCCAGAGCTCAGCAGTAGCTGAGTCCACAGTACAGCCCATACCAGTCAGCCACCGAGGCCTAGGCTGTTCCTGCTATTTCATGCTGCCATCGCTCAGGCCTCAGAAGGAGACAGACAAGGAAACAGATCACTAACAAGTACCAAGTGAGGATAGTACTAAACGGAGTACTATGCAATAGTGAAAAAGAATGGATTACTGCAACATGCAGAGACATCTTCCAGATATTATGTCAAATGAAAAAGCATCAAACACAAAAAAGAACATACTGTGGCATGCGCCATTTCTAGTCCATGTATATACGAACCTCAAGAACAAGCAGAACCTACCCATAGGGATAGAAGTCAAAGTGGTAGTTACCCTTGGGACAGGAGAGGGATTACAGATTGAGAAGAGGCCCATGAGAACCTTCTAGGGTGCTGGAAATGTCCTGTATTTCAATTCAGATGGTGGTACCACAAATTGACTCCCATGAAGCTGCCCACGTAAGGCTGGTACACTTCACTGTATGTGAATTATACCCCAATAGACAAGGTGCTTTTAACACCCAACGTGAGCTGGGTGTAGTGGTACAAGCCTACAATCCCAGCACTTGGGAGGCTGAAGTAGGAGAATAAAAAGTTCAAGGCCAGCCTGGGCTACATAGTGAGACCCTATCTCAAAAAAACCAAACCAAACCAAACAGCCAGGTGTCAGTGGCTGACGCCTATAATCCTAGGTACTCAGAAGGTAGAGATCAGAAGGATCATGGTCCAAAGCCAGCCCAGGCAAATAGTTCATGAGACCCTATCTCGGAAAAAAACTCATCACAAAAAAGGGTGGGTGGAGTGACTCAAGGTGTAGGCCCTGAGTTCAAACCCCAGTAATGCAAAAAAAAAAAAGAAACGCACCAAAGTGCCAAAAGCCTGTCTCCAGATCTGTGCATGACTGACTTCTTTCATTAGGGTCAGCCCCTAAATGTCACCTCTTCGGAGAGATCTTCCCTTGCCCCACCTACCACCTCACCTCATTTAGTGAGGTCCCACCTCTGTGCCTCCCTCAGTTACTCTTCATTTTATTAACTTGTTTTATTTCCGGTGTGTACCAGAGTGTGGGGGCTGGCTGTCCCCAGTGCTGTGCTCAGTGAGCTCATGATGGGAACACAATCTTCCAGAAATCAGCAGCACCGCTTGGTAAACACTCCAGCGTGCCCTGTCCATGTCACTCTCTGAGACGATCTTGTGTGTCTGTTTGCTTATCCACTACCTTTCTCATCTCCATGATGCTCCCCAAGGGTAAAGTCCGTGGCTTATCAATTTTACCAGTGGATCCGTGGTGCCTAGAACAGTGCTTGGTATATAGTAGGTGCTCAATAAATGCTGGTTGAATGAGCAAAGGCCTGAAGGTAACACTGTGAAGCACAAAAGAGGGAACAGATGGCTTTGTGTCAGAATCAGGAGATTGTTTTTGTGGCACTGGGAATGAACCCAGGGCCCCATGTACATGAAGCAAGTGCTCTACACTGAGCTAATCTCCAGCCCTAGACAAGATTTTTTTGTTTTTTCTTGATACAGGGTCTTGCTACACAGCCCAGGCTGACCTCAAACTCAAGATCCTCCTGCCTCTGCATCCTGAGTGCTGGGATTACAGGCATGCACCACCACACCTGATATAGAATCAAGAATATTTGAGCTGGGCATCAGCAATAAAATAAGAAAGAGTTTGCCAAGCAGGCAAAAAAGGATTTTCCAGGCAGAGGAAATAAAATGGAGGCAAGAAACAGCATGGGAGGTCTGGGGGAAACCCACCAGCCACAGTGGCCATATTGTAGGGTGTTTGGGGTGGAGAGAGGCCTTGGAAGTGGCACAGAAAGGTAGGCTGGCCCACATTGTAAAGGGCCTTAGCTCCTTGAATGGAGGGCTGGATTCTCCCCCTGTACATCTATAGGGAGCCATTGAAATGTTTTAATTAAAGAAATAATCTGATCAGGTCTTTGCTGGCAAGGTGCCTCTGGTGGCAGCAAGGAAGGCAGATTGAAGAGGGGACAGCTAGAGGGCCGGTCACTTCTCCACGGTATGCCATACTGAGGATGGAAGGCTGGTCTTTTGAAACCCCAGCCCTTCTTGCTGTTTTTCCTGCTGTTTCCTTTCCTTCAGCCCTCAGAGGAGATGGAAAACAGCTGGCCCTCCCCTCAAAGCCCAGTGGCCCTCCAGGCCTTAGTTTCTGCTGCCACACGTCTTGCTCTGACTGTCAGGGCAGCCCATGTGGCCCTGCCAAGACCGTTGGAGGGCAGACCCCAAGCATGGACACAGGGACCGGCTGGCTATTCCTTTCCAGTGTTCCAACTTCATCACCCCACACCCTAATCTGGGCCCCACCCTGCGAAGCCCCACAACAGCGGAGCCACTGCCACGGGTGCTGCTAGAGGAGGAGGGCTGGGAGCCTTTGTTGTCTGTGGTGTTGCTATGCAGGGCTGGCCACGGGCAGCTCTGAGGCTGGGTTGTGGTCTGCTATGAGGCTCAATGCTTGGCAGCTGAGGCAGACCACCCCAGCCTGGGCTCCCGCTCCGGGCGGGAGTGCTGAATGAGAGCCTCCCGCTGTCCAATTTAAAGGACCAAAACAAACCCAGGAACACTCCTGCTGGGGTCCCAGCACTCCAGCCTCTAGGCAGAAGCTCAGCTCTGTTTTCAAGTCCTCAGCCACAGGTCCCGGCACTCGGCAGCCAAGGATGGCTAAAGACCGGCCCGGAGGCCATGTAGAAGGCATGGCGGCCCTGGTCAGGGCACTTGTCTCTATTTCTACATGTGTAATGCCAGGTCCTGGGCCAGCTCAACACTGACTGGGACAGCAGTAACAAGGGATATTCCCACCTGGGAGATAGATGCCCTAAAGACCGTCTGTACCAAACTGCTCATGTTCCGTGGCTATCAGAACCTGAAGCTGTTCAGGCCTCTATATAAAATGGCATAGAATTTTGGTATAACCAACCAAACTGTTTGCCCAGGCTGGCCTCAAACCGTGATCCTCCCAATCTCAGCCTCCCAAGTAGCTAGGATTACAGGAGAGAGCCACTGGCACTCAGCTCATGCTCGTATATTTTGAATCACTCTAGATGACTTTTAATACCTAAAGCCATGTGAATGCTATGTAACTACTCGTGATACCACATTGTTTAGGGAATAATGTGGGAAAAAAAGATGGAAAAGTGAAGACTGGAAAGGAAAGGGATTGGTCCAAGGTCACAAAGCAAGACAGGGGACAGAGCTAAGACTAGAATCTAGGGCTTTAGTGCAGAACTGACTACCTTGAAATTAGGATTTTTTTAAAAAATTATCTTTTTCAGCTCCAGCCTCTTACAGGAAATATACTGAGAGAGGAGACAGCCACCCATCCCCAGAAATCCTGATCACAGGGTGTTGGGAGGGTGCGCCAAGAGCCCCAAAAGCCCAAATCGTGACCTTTGTGACTTATTTCCCAGCTCCGTTCACTGGGACCCACAGCTGACTTCATACACACATGTCCTGGCTTCACTTCACCCCTTCTGTAAGTTGTAACACTGCCATGGGGAAGGTGGAGACTGACTGAGAAGGGCTTACTCCCCAGTTTTAGCCAAAAATGTAAAGAAATCCATTTTTCTATTTGTTACATTTGAAGTCGGTTTTTTCTTGATGTGGGTGAGTGGCCAGATCCAGACCCAGATCCTTTTTGGCCAGAGGCTCTGGTAATAACTGTACCCTAGGCAGACCTTGGGGAGCGTCTGATGGCCCATCCGGGTGGTCTGGAAGAACCCGGAGTTCAGCTGGTGTGCAGGAACTAGGGGAGCCCACCCGAAGTTGGAGCCTTGGAGCTTGGCGTGGGGCAGGGCAATGAGGCACAAAGGGCAGACCACTCACGGTTGCAGAGGCGGGGAATCGCACAACAGAACCAGGAACCTAATGAAGTTCCGAGAGTTGCAGGGGAACCTGGCTGTTTCTTCCTAGCACAAGTTCCAGCCGACATCTCCCCAAGAATTCCTGCTGCCCCATGTCCTCAGGAAGGAGGAAGCTGATGCAATGAAGAGCTTCGCCATTCTCACAGCTAACGTGTGGTGGGGGCTTATAAGCCAGGCTCTGGGCTAAGTGCTATCTCATTTGATCCTCGTGACAACCCTGTGAGGTGCGGCCTCTGATTAGCTGCCTTTTAAACATGAGAAAACTGAAGCACATAGAGGTTAAGTGACTTGATTGAGGTGACACAGGGGATTTGAGTATAGGGAGTCTGAAACGACGGCCTGTGCACGTAACCACTACACTATAGTCGTGTTAACGGTAACTGTCAAAATGAGCTAATGTCTACAGCCATGTCCTTCAGTTCCTTGGGGATTGGTTCCAGGACCCCTGTGGATATCAAAATCTACAGATGTCCAGGCCTTTATAGAAAATGGCTTGTATATAACTAACTTACGCATACCCGCCTGTATATTTTCGAGCATTTCTAGATGACTTCTCATACCTAACACAATGGAGATGCTATGTAACTGTGGATTGGTTAGGGAATAATAGCATGAAAAATGTCTGTACATGTTCAGTACAGGTCTGATTTTTTTCCCCCAAATATTTTTTGGTCTAAACGTTCCTATTTTTTTTTTTTTGAGGTATGGTATTTGAACTCAGAGCCTTGTGCTTGCTAGGCAGGTGCTCTACCACTTGAGCCTTGAGCCATGCTCCCAGCCCTGAATCTTTTTGTTGTTCTTGTTTTTTAGTATTTTAAGGCAGTGTCACTGTGTAGCTCAGGCTGACCTGGAACTCTGAGTCCTCCTGCCTCAGCCTCCCGAGTGCTGGAATTATAGGTGTGTGCCACCAGGCAGGTCCTCACCATCTTTTTGATCTGTGGTTGGCTGAGTTCTCAGCTGTAGACCCTGCAAACACAGAAGGCTGACTTGCTTGCTCTGGGCCAAGTACTGTTCAAAGTGTTTCACAGAGAGTAGCTTGTTTACTCTTAATGACAACTTTAGGAGGTAGGTATTAGTATCATCAGATGAGAAAACTGAGGCACAGAGAGGTGTTGTTTCTGCAAGAGCTTGCCAAGCAGACAAAGGAGAAGGACATTCCAGGCAGAGAACACAGTGGAGACCAGACAGCATGGGAAGGCTAGGAAAAGCCAGCCTCGAGAGTGCAACACAGGAAGGTTGAGGTGTGGAGAAACATGGGATGGCTCTGGAGCTTGTCCCCAGATCACTGAGGTGATCAGCAATGGCCTTGGTGAGAGGAGATGAAGGGCTTCCCCTAGCTGGTGATAATTTGGGGCTGGGCTGGTAAGACCCCTCCCTGCCTCAGTGGGCCTGCCAGCACCAGAGCAGGCCCAAGTGGAGGGAGCAAAAGGAACAGGACTTGAACCATGTCCCTGAGAGGAAGCAAGGCCAGGGAGTATTTGTAGGGGCTCTCTCTCCTCTTCACCAGGAGCAAGGCAGTCAGATAATTCTGAGACCTAGAGAATGTCAGGGTCGCAAGAGAGGCCCCAGTGTGACCATCCAGTTCCCCTCTCTCAGCAAAACTGGGGTTCAGACAGTACAGAGGCTCCTGCTATGCCACACAGCTAGGAAGCGGTGAAGCTAGGCTTCAGCTCATAGTGCCTGGAGCTCCTTTTACCACCCGGGCCTGATCCCTTTGAGTGGGCCCTTAGAGTCAGAGGACACCTGGGTATTGATGGTGTGGATTTCATACCATGGAGGCCAGAGGGAAGTGCTACAATATTTTTTTAAATCCAAGAAGAAAAGGACTGTCAACCCAGAATTCAATATCCAGTGAACACCATTCAACAAGTGAAAGACATTCTCAGATGAAAGCCAGCTAAGATAATTTGTTGCCAGCGGATCTACTTTAAAAGGAAAGCTAGGACACTTCTTCAAGCATAGGAACTTTGCAGAGACCATCTCATGTCCAGAAGAGACTGAAGTCACAGAACTGGAGGACAGTTTACGAAGATAGCAGTGACCTCTGGCAGAGCACCTTACCTTCTCTGATACGCAGTTTCTCATTTGTAAACTAGGAAAAATAACAGTTGCATCCTCATAGTTTTCCCCCAAGGATTTAATGAATTAAATTGCATAAAACACACAAAAAATAAAAGCAAAGCTTAAGAAAAGTCTTCAAATGAGAGGGCCATGAGGAAGAGGGGGAGGAGTAGATTTGGTCTTTTTTTTGTCATATGACCCATATAGCTCTCAGTACCCTCCTCCCCTCCAACCTTGCCCTATTACAGTCCCTCCCAGCCTGTATGTCCATTGCTCTTTGCCCCCTTGCCAAAGGGCAAAACTCGTGGAGCCCCCAGTCTGGGACTGTAAGCAAGACAGAAATAAAAGAAGAATGCACAGGAGATGGGAGAATCCCAGGTAGCAGATTGTTGCCTATCACCATGGTTGACTTGCTGTGCAACCACAAGCAGCTTCCTTGTGTGCTCTGAGCTGCCATCTGGCCAAAGGGGCTAATTCCCAAGCCATTTGTGTGGCTCAGACAAGAGGAGGGGTGGGAAGCCAGTGAGTGGTGTGTGAAAGGACCGTCCAGATGGGAGGGATGGTTATTATCATTCCTCTCTAGCCCACTCTTCTCCACCCAGGCAGCTGCAGGGGGGCTGGGGGCAGGCCACTTAGCAAGCTGGCTTCCTTTTACTTCCTCCCTGGGGCCTTTGTAGTTCTGGATTCCAGGGCTTTGATGGAAGGGTAGCTGGATCTTCCGTGGGCAGGCTGGTTTACGCTGCTGGGCTCAACTCTTCCAGTACGATCTTTCTGGTACCAAGAGCTTCTTCCTCACACATGGTCTTAATGGGGGAGGAAGTGGGCCAGAGGTGACTCCACCAGTAGTATGCAGCTGAAGGGCACGGGCTGATTTATGGGAGCTCTGCGCTCTGGCAGAAACTGGGGGCTTCTCTGGCAGGAGGCATGGCTCCGAATGCATAGCTTGAGGACCAGGAAGTGGAGAGCAGATAGTGACAGCTGCTATGGCCCAGTTACAAGGGAGTTAAAAGAGGAGGACAAGAATGCAGCCTGCAGCCAGGCCTGCACACAGCCCGGGGAGCCCAAAGACCTGACTTCTAGACCCATCTGCTTGCTAGCCAAACGCTGGCATTCTCCTTTCCCTCCTGGAGCCAATTTCCCATCTGTACCCCACGCTTACGCGTGCATGCGTGTGTGTGTGCGTGTGTGCGTGTGTGCGTGTGTGTGTGTGTGTGTGTCTGTGTGTGTAGGGAAGGCCTGGACCACTGGCTTCCATGGTTCTACTTAAATGAGTTAAAGCCCAGGGCTGGAGGAGGAGGGTTCCTGGGAACTGTCTGGGGGAGTTGGTACAGTGTGGACTTCACTAGGGCACTTAGTTGCCAACAAAGGACCTGGGAGTTCCAGCTCTTCTCATTATCATTGGCAGAACCTTGAACAAGTCACATAATGTCCCTGATGTCCGGAAGGCATTTCTGTTTTTCTCGGACTCCCCTACCTTGGGAGGACATTGCCTCTTCAGTGGAGGATGGGAGGTCCTCTTTGTATTGGTTGGCAGCGGATGGGAGTCACAGTAAGAGGGGTCAGCAGGAGTCCCCAGCGTGGTTCCCTTGTCCAGCCTGGCCAGCCCCCCGCACAGCCTGGCTCCTTGGCAGGCTGGCACCAGGTCTCTTGGCCCCCTTCTGACTGATTCTCCTGGGGCCGTCGTGGATGCTGGATGCTCCTCAGCAGATGGCAGAGAGTTTGGGTAGCCCACTTTCATGGTTGACCCTGAGATGACATCATGTGCTAGTTCACGAGACTTGGAATTAAGTTAGGGCCATACATGAGGCCATGAGGACCAGTGAGAGGGAGATGGCTGTGCAAACCCCTCCAGATGTACTCCTAAAGGGCGTGGATGGAAAGGAAAATGTTAAAAAGTTGTTTGGAGACATAGCAAGTTCAGAACACCCAGGGGCACTCGGTGTTGGGCCATTTAGAGAGATCAAAGGGCTTGTGTGATCAGAAAATAAGATGAGCTTGCGTCTAGGCTGCAGTAGCTACAGAAGGGGCAGGGGAGGGGAGGGGAGGGAATGCTCTTTGGAGGGAGGGGAGAAGCCTGGAAGCTCACAGAGTTCCCTCTCCTAGCCTCGAACCACCAATCAGTTGCACCCCCATGTAAAGAAACATTTAAGAAATGATTCCCAGGCTTGGGGGTGTAGCTGAATGGTAGAGAGCTTGCTGGCCTAGCATGCTTGAGGCCCTGGGTTCAAGCCCCAGGACTGCAAAAAGAAAAATGAAGAAATGATTCTCAATAGCAGTGTTCACTGGTGGGGAGGGCACAACTGGCTGTCCCTTGGTTCTGTGGGACTTCCTTGCCTTACTGCATGCCTCCCCTTTCTCCCGGGCTGGTTCTCCACCTTCTCACGACAAGACTGTGAGCTATCTGAAAGCTTTTTGTGAACTCCTTTTTTGGTTTAACTAAGCTGGAGTCAGACTCAGTCAAACCCTGCTGGTTACGGCCTCTGCTGGCTGAAAGCTGAACACTGAAATGCACCGTGGTCATCCTAGCTCAGAGCAGAGTCAATGTACAATAAAGGGTTAGGTCAGTTCAGTAATGAGGTCCCTTCGGTGGTGAAGTAGCACATGAGGGTGCCCTACTTCCAAGTCCTCAGGCTAAGGAATGCAGTGGGTGCTCTGTGAATGGATGGATGGATGGATGAATTAATGAGTGAATGAATGAGTGAGCATTTCCATCCATCCTGTCTTCTACCCCTGGCCACCAGCCTGCCCTGGGTCTCCCTGTCCACCTGACCTCCAAGAGAAGGAAGAGAAGTCACAAAGTCATGAAATACAGAGCTGATCCAGCCCTTACTTTGTCAAGTTCAATGTCTTCTGGCCCCGCTAGGGAGGCCAAGGCCCAGAGAGGTATAAGGACTTGGCCAGAGGTGGCAGGACTCTGCTCTCCTGTCTCCATCATACCACATGTCAGGAATTTTTCTTAAGTTTGTGTTTGAGAGGTCCTGCTCCAGAGCAAGTCCCTTCCCAGAATGCATTGGGACTTCAAAGCATGGCAGGATGGCATCTGGGCTCTCCCCACTCCCCTTCGGCCCCGACACTCCTGGGGCCAGAGGGTGGGAGTGCCTTTGATCAGCCAGGCGTGTTGACTGTCCTTCACTGGGCCTGACAGCAGAGATGAGCCAGAGGCTGGCCCATGCCCTCTGGATGCCGGGAGAGCACACAACATCACCAGAGAGAAAGTCCAGTCTCCAGCCTGGGGCCTCCCACATCTGGGGCGCGCCACCCAAAGCCTGCACAGCTGGCCAGCAGGGAGGGCCACAGCTGGGGGATGTTTGTGCTAATCCCCAGAGATGGAAGGCATGATAGCTGGGCTGATATCTCCAGGGTGGGCCGCCACTCAGCACAGGGGCTTTGCTCTCAGCCACTTTGCAGTCTCATGTCTCCCCTCCAGTCCCTGCCTCCTGAAGCCTTAGCTCCAGCTTCTCTCACCAATCACTATCACTCAGTCACTGGCCCATTCTACATAGGTCATCCCAGCACTCTAGGCCCCACGGCCATGCCCCTGAACCCAGGGTGACAGGAACAGGGGCAGTAAGGTCTGGGTGTGAGCTAGGAGCAGGCTGGGAGAGAACAGAGGGCAGTACAGATTGTGTGCTCAAAGTCAGAAATGCCCCATCTGTCCTTGGACCCGTGGCCCTGGAGTCAAAGCCAAGAAGACTGATGGCTGATCGATCTAGGCCTAAGGTGTCCAAGTCTCCTAGAAGAACTGGAGTTCCCACCCTAGTCCAAGAGCTCAGGGCTGTGGAGGCGAAGTACTTTTTCTCAGAGAAGAGCATGCCATGAGAACCTCCAGCCCCCGAGGATGGAGGCTGGTTCCTCTTAGAGCACCCCACCTTCACCTACACATTACAATAACACGGGCTTCACTTTCTCCAACTGGGAGAACCTTTGCCATGAGGCCCCAAACTAGGCTGCCTAGCAAGGGGGGTGGTTCCTTTCCCTGCCAGGGTGCTCCTCCCTAGGGGAGGACCACTGGGCTACGGGCTGGGAGGAAAGCAAAGAAGCAGAAAGCCTGGCGGGCTGGGGATGGTTGGACAGTCCTTGGCAGTGCGCTATGGACCAGAGGGCACTGGGCATGGAGTCCCACTGGGAAAAGACCATAGCTTTCCCCACACACACTGTGTAGGGAGGGTATTCATGGCTGTATCTTATAAGCAAGTACACCAAGGCTTAGAGCTGTCAAAGGCCTTACCAGGTGTCCTACCGTGCAGTCAAGAGTCAGGGCCAGCTTTGCCTCTCCTGGCCCCCCTATCATTCTGCTGAAGGCCCCAAACAGCAAGATTGCTTCCAATAGCAGAGGGCAGGAGGCTTGGGAGAGGAGGCAATCTTAGGGATGGACATTCAGGGTAGGGGATGGGAAGGAGAAGCAGATTCCGAGGGCATGGAATAGTAGGGGGTGGGATGGGGCACACCAAAGACACAGAAAGGGACACAGGAAGGACAGCAAAGAGGCCAGATTGGTCTGAGCGAGTGGACAAGAGAGCAAAAGATGGAGGTCAGTTGGAGTCGGCTGTGGGAGGCCTTCATCCTGCGGCTATCTAGAGCCATGCAGGCTTCTGAGCAGGGGATGTGCCGTGGATCCTTCTGGGAGCAGAATGGAAGAGGGGAGAAGATGAGACTAGAGGCATAAGATAAAGAAGACCCCCGAGAGGGAAGGAAGGAGAAAACCAGGAGGGAGATTGAAGAAATCCAAACCACACTTTAAGTGTGGCAGGGGCATAAGGCTGTGAGACAGCACGCAGAGGTGTTGGGGGTGGGAGTGCCTCCTTAGGGACAGGGAATCTGGAAGGAGCAGGTTTAAGTGTACTGTGGGGACTTCCCACCAAGGTGTGCCATAGCAGTAGAAGGAAAGGAGATGAGAGAAACCAGCTTTGCTGGGAGTGGCTTAGGAGTCATCAGCCACTTCCCAGCTGCATAACATAGGCAAGTTCCAGAACCTCCCAGACCTCAGTTTCTTTGTCTGTACAATGGAATAACAGTCGTGCTAACTTCCTTGGGATGCTGTGATGGTCTGATGAGTTAACACATATGAAGTGCTTCAGATAGGGCCTAGCACAGAGCCAGTACTCAACCCATCTTAGCTCTCCCTGTCATTGTGGACACAGAAGTGGTGGCTGAGATCTGGGGGTTGAGTGAGTTCACACAGGAAGTGTGTGAGGGTGAGAAGAGAAAGGGGCCTGGCTCAGATCTTGGGGAGTAGCCACCTGCCAGGGGTGGACAGAGAGACTCTCAGGGCTTGGGAGGGCCTGGGTCTGGCAGTTCTAATTTCACTAGGTCCTTGTCATGGAGTTTTTCTGCCTGTCTTCAGTTCCAAGTTTTAAGCTGTGATAGCTGCTGGCATTTGGGGCCACAAGGGTCCTAATCTTACCTCTGTTCAGCATACTCCAGTCCCTTATACTGGGCCACAATCAAACCTCTCCACAGTCCATAGCACTGAGCCAAGGAAGACTCTACAGGACTAGGGCTTCCATCCTAGGCCACCAAGAGCCTGCTACTAGTCTCCACAATTCCCTACCTCTGGAGTTACCGGTAGGACAGAGAGGGTGTTGGGGGCACTCTCAGGAATTCCCAAGGCAGTCCCCACCCCTAACTGGCCCCTAGAGGCAAGGCAGGCTGGCTGCCTGCAGAGGAAAAGCCACTTTTTGCTTTTCAGGATATCCCCACAGGCCCAGACAGCGCCCAGGGCAGGGACCTATTCACAGGCTACTGCCCTAGGCAAGGGCTAGACTGGAGGCCCCAGTAGAAGCCTCATACGCCTAGTGACCTTGACCCTTCCAGACCTCCCAGCGTGTGACATCTTATAGAGCCAAGAACCCAGGCTCACACCTGCAGTAGGGTTCAAGGACACATGTGAAGCTTCTCAGGCCCATGTTACTGTCAGGCAGTCAAGCCAGCATGGATCTTGGGAGACCCTCATAGGAAACACAGGCTGAAGGCAAGCAGAGGCCAGATCTTCCAGTCCCTCAGCAGATGGGAACATGGTGGGCTAGAAGGACAGTGACACAAGTGACTGAGGGAGACTGAGACCCTTGCATTAGGAAGAACTCTGAATACAGAGTCAGGAGAGTGTCACCCTAGCTGATGGGCTGAGCAGGATCAAATGAGTGACCTTTCACCCTTGTGGGTGGAAAGAGGTTTATATTTGCATCTTTTTTACATGCCAGGTACATCAGCCTTTCTTTCATCTTAATGCCTCTCCAATAGAGATCTTATCATGCCCACTTTACAGATGAAAAAACTGAGACCCAGAGAGGCCAGGTGGCTTAACTTATGTCAAGCAGCAGGAAAGTGGCAGAGCCGGTATTAAATCCAGGGAGCCTGTGTGCTCTCACTGGCCTTGGCTGCCTCCTGTCATGAATCAAGAGGAATGAAAGGAGCCCATTGCTGCTTAACTAGACAATGACTGAGCCTGAGTGGCAAAACCAGTACTTGTCACATTCAGTGGAGTGCCTGAACCCCAAGAGCTAGAAGCCACCCACAACCCCTGCATACCATGGCCCCATGGAGGGGGGAATCCTAAATGTATGGATCTGAGAAGCCTAGAGGCCTCCCTTCTGCAGCTCAGTGGACTGGGGAATGCTTCGTTTTCCTTCTAAGCTTTGTGTGCACTCCTTCTCCAGCTAGTGGAAGCTTAGGTGATCAACTTACTCTCTGAGTGTTGCTTTCCTCCTCTCATCATCCCCATAAGGATGTCTGGAAGATCTAGTGAAATAATTCACGGGAAGGACCCAGGGTTCCTGAACTGGGAGTGGGGAAGAAACTGCCTAAGAACAGCTCACCTGCAGACACCAAGTGTTTATTTCCAGGACCTCTCTGTTCTGCTCAACAAGCCAGATGCTGGTGATGATGTGGTGGTGGTACCTACTGGTATTAGCATGTATAAAATTTAACCTTCGCTGTACCCTTTCATCCAGCAAATTAATCATTAGGACAAGTGCATTAAGGATGTTTATTGCCTTCTTGTTTGTATTAGCCCCAAATGGAAAATAACCTAAGAGTTCAACAGTAAGGGATTGGTTAGCTGATGTCTGTTTATGATACACAGAGTACACACAATAGAATTAGAATACACTTCCAATTCAGAAGGTAACAGAGCTCCTCTATGCCAAACCCAGAGTGATGGACGATCGATACACCTTAAAAAGAGAAAACCCCAAAGACAGAGTCAGGCTCAAAAAATGAGATGATGACCTGCACCCAAATGCAAAGTGACAAGTAGAGCCGGGGTCTGCCAGGCCCTGGGTCAGAAGCCAGGTAGGGGTGGCCAGGATTTAGCTCCTGAGTGCACTAGAAGTGCTCTATTGTGGGTTGGGAAGCCAAAGTCAGGCTCTCCACTTGAAGCCAGAGGGAGGACAGAGAGGGATCTCCAAGCAAGAGCTGGAGAAGACATCTGCCAGCTGCTGCTGGGAGTTATGACTCCATGCAGCTTGGGCCATGGGGAGCTGGGAGATGCCAGATCCGATCTCATGACCAGGAAGTGACCCAAGCCCCAAGGCTCCCCACTGGAGCAGTAGAAGGCCCCTAACATCTCTCCTAGGGTAGGAACACTAAGTTGCCACTCACTCGAAGATCTGATCCTGGGTTGTGGGTTTTGGGGACCAGAGGAGGCCACCAGAAAGAAAAAAACAGACAAGAAGAGGTAAGCACCAAAGGAGAAACACAGAAACACAGACAGTAAAACACAAACCAGTGGGAGGGGGGAGGATATAAGGAAAGGGTGTAGGCGGGTGAATATGGTGTGAATATTATGTACTCGTTCCATGTATGAAAATGGAATAATGAGACCTGTTGAAACTGTTCTAAAACTGGGAGGGTAAAAGAAGGAAGTTAAGAAGGTGAATATGGCTGATGTACTTCCTATACAAGAATGAATATAGAATTTTTAAACCTGTTAAAATCACCAGAAGAAAGGGACTAAGGTAGAAAAAAGAAAAATAGAGAGGACAAACCAATTTGGGTTATAGTACATAGATACATGGAAATGTCACAGTGAAACTCCCTGTATAGCTATTTAAACAAAAATGTCTTTTTTCAAAAGCAAAGAATGAGACGGTAAAACAGGTCCTGGTACCAGTAGGAGGGGGAGGATATAAGGAAAGGGTGTAGGAGGGCGAGTATGGTGGAAACACTATGTATTCATGTATAAAAATGGAAAAATGAGACCTGGTGAATCTATTCTAAGAATGAGGGAGGGGGAATAAAGGAGAATTATGAAGGGGGTGAATTGAACTATGATATATTATAAGTACTTTTGTAAATGTCACAATGTGACCCCTGTACAACAATAATATGATAATAAAAAAATTAAGCAAAACGCCACTACCTCTCTTTCTCCAATCCCAATTTCCAAAACACATAAAGAAATCTAACGTTCAGAGAGAACCAATAAAATCTACAATCGGCCCTTGAATTTGCTCCAGACGATATTCTGGAGAAGCAGCTAACAGGTTTTGAAAATAAAGTATGTCTAGTAAGTACACAGAGATAAATGAAGGAATGAATGATATGACAAGATATGATTGCCCCAAAGCAGGAAGAGACATGAGAAAATCAGTTAGACATCTTGGGAAACCTTAGCTGGGGGTTTAGCTTAGTGGTAGAGCAACATGCATGCTGTCCTGGGTTCTATCCCCAGAACTACAAAAAAAAAAAAGAAAGAAAGAAAGAAAGAAAAGAAAACCTCACTAAATGGGGTAGCTCTAGCTACCCAGTCATAGAAAGGATAGCACTGAGGGAATTCACAGCAGCATAGAGACAAGCTTTGAAAGAACAGTAAACAGGCATCTTTAAAAGTTCCAAATAGATGAGGACAAGGGGGCATGTGAAAAAGGCAGTCATTATGAGATAATATGAATTCTGAGGGAGAAAGAGTACTCTGAGGACTGAGCAGAAAAAGTGAAAATAAGTCTATAATAAGATACTTTGTAAAACATTAGCAGGTAAAGAACAGACCTTACAAGTTACAGCAGAAGAGACTTATTCCGTACAAAGCCCCAAGTCAACAGCATGAGGGAGAGCCACGCCTGGGGGATGGCTACTGTGACGTGATGATAAAGAAGGGAGTTGTTGGGGCTTTTCCAGCAAGTCACCTCTAAAAATGTTCAAAGACATGGTTTTCATAGCTTAGCTCTGCACTGCAGAACACAGGCTCTTTCCACCCCTTGTTGTGACCTTACTCCACTTCCCTCTTCCAAGGTGGAACAGCCACTTCTCCTTTCTTCATTATTATCACAGTAGAGTGAGGGGGGCTGGGTGAAGTCCCCTCATGAGGCTGTGGCCTCAAGGACAGCCTCACTGTACCACCAAGTCTTACTCTGGAAGACATGATCAGCAGAAGCAGCCCTTTATAGGATGTCACCATTGCCACCAGATCTGATACACCGGGGCAGAGCAGTGTGATGGTAGGAGGTGAAGGGGGCACCCTGCTCACTTGGGCATCACATTCTTCCAGTTGGGAATCCCTGCCTTGTGACTTGCAGACTACAAGCCTTTGGTTAATGTGAATGACATCTGAGTCCCAGTTTTCTCATTTACGAAACGGATAACAACCCTCACCTGCAGGATGGCTGAGGGAGTGTTGAAGTGAATAGAAGCACGCTGTGTAGCTACAATGTGACAGAGTACTCTGAGCGCCTTTCACTGCTCTCAGCTGGCCTGGAGCATAGATCCTTTCCCGGAGAGATTTCAACTGGCCGTCACAGAAACCCCACGGGACAGCTGATACTCTCCCCACTTGACAGAGAAGGACATGGGCTCAGAGAGGTGGCTCTTGCTATCTGAGTAGTAGGTGGAGGAACCAGAACCTCCGATCTGTTATTTCTTGCTGGGCCTGCCCTGACCTCCAACTCTGGGGTGGGTGGAAGAAAGGAAAGAGGGATGGAGAGAGGAGCTGTACCACACCCTCAGCTTTCCGGGAGGCTGAAGAGGCAGAGACCAGTTCCCAGGCCGAGGTTTGGGGACAGTTGTGGAGCAAAGGAGACTGGAAGATTGCAGGGGCAGGGGTTGGCAGGTAGGCATCAAAGCAGAGGGAGCTCTGACATTACCCCAGCTGGGGACCACACCATGCAGCTGGCTTGCCCTGTTAATACCTGAAATCCCCAGTTTAAGCCCCATGATGCTTGTGTGATGGAGGGCAAGTCGTTTAGCATCTCCTTGCCTCAGTTTCCTCAACTATCTATGAGGGAGAATAGCAAACTCTACCTCCCTATGCTGCAGGAAGGATAAAATGAGGAGGTGGCTGCTCTGGGCCTCTGCCACCACCATCTGAGGACTGAACTTGGCCCTGGCTCCTGACCCTGGCAGTACCTGCCTTGCTCCTTGCTCTGCTATGCCTTTCCTTGCCTCGCCTTCTCGGGGAGGCAGAAGTCAAGACTCCCTGGCACCTTGGATGGATGGTAGTGTCTGTGTCTGGGCCAATCATTGAGCAGTGAGAGTAGAATATTCACTGATTCTTGTATCTGCTCATCTATTCTAAGGTTTATTGCTCACTTACTGTGTGCCAGGCACTGGTGATGGAGCAGCGGAACAGACAGGCAGGGCTCTGCCTCTGCGGAGCTCACATACTGGGGGAGATGAGGTCCACCTACCCTGTGGAGGCCCCAAGCAAAATCCTTACCCCTGCTTAACTGCCATGTAACTACATGCCACTTTCTTTGTTTTGTTTTGTTTTGAGGCGGGATCTTGATATGTAGCCCACACTGGCCTCAAACTCTGATCCTCCTGCCTCTGCCTCCTGAGTGCTGGGATTACCGGAGTGCCTGACTAGACATATATTTAACCCCCTTGAGCTGCCTGTCCCTTATGACCACAGCCAAGAACCCAAGAGACTATCTCATGTGCCCTCTGCCTCCAGACTATTATTCTGGCCCACATTGCTACAACTTCTTCCTGTCCCTCAAACGTGGGCTTTGAAGCCCAAAGACCTAGGAGCAAAGCCTGACTCTGCTGCTCATTAGCTTTGTGACCTTTGGCAAGTTCCATAATGGCGCTGAGCCTCTGTTTTCTCGTCTGTGAAATGGGCACAAAAGCAGCACTCATCTCCTAGGTTCATTGTGAGGATGGAATGAGCAATAATAGCACATGCACCTGCTTAGGGCAGTGCCTGACATATGATTAGTGCTAAAGGTGGGTTAAATGAATGCTGCTGTTGTCACGACCACTGTTCTTGCTATTGTCATTACCTGACCCAGTGTGTCACAGCCTTCAGCTCTGCTCCCCGCCTGAGTTTTAGATTCCTGCCCCTGTGGCCAGGCCGAAACCCTTAGTACATCCCCCCAAGAGGCTGTCTTGCCCTGGCCCTGGGGGAAGCCAGTCTGGAAGCTGAAGCCCATTCTGGGGGTATCCTCATAGTGCAGCACAGAGATGCTTCCACTCACTTACCTCCTTCAGGTTTTGCTCCAATGGCCTCTCATGACCACGCCATCAAAACTCCCAGGCTGAGCGTGCTGGTTCCTCCTTCACTGTTTGCTTCTTCTCCATAACACCACCATCTTTCATGCTACATAGTTTACTTATGTACCCTTCCCTTAAATTGTGGGCTGCCTCTGCCCTCTAGCATGCAAGCAGGAGAAACTGTCAACCATGGAGGGCTGAGCAGGGTAGAGCAGGCCTGAGGCAACCAGCCAGGAGTTAAGCCAGGGCCCTGGCTTGCTGTTTACCTCTCCAGGACGGTCTCTGCCTGGACAAAAGCCTCAGGCCTTCCATCAGAATCACGCAGAGGGTAGGGCCCGGGCCTCCTCTGCTGTAACCTAGAATGCTCTGTACTTTTGTGGCAGTTCTCATGACAGACAGGACAGGGCCCTGGCCTTCATTCAGATCAGCCTGTCATGGGGAGCTCCACCCCAGGCAGTGTAGAGGGCCACCAGCATACTTCCTCTACCTGTCAACCTGGCCTTCCTCTACTCTGATCTTTGCCAGGAAGGCCCTGATTTGGGGTAAGGTGGCTTAGTCCCCTTCTGGGTGTTGCAATATTCAGCCTAAGCTCCCTGACCTTACAGGTGGGTCCTCCACCTGGTGCCCTGCCCCTCTGAGAATACTGCCACAGGCCATGAGTAGGTGTTGCTGTCCCTTGCAGGCTGCTGGGCTGGACACATGCTTGCACATGTTCCCCATGGGTATACACCACTGCATCTCAAGGGCTGCCTTATGGTTTGCAAATGGGGGAAGCAACCCCAGAAGCCAGGGTGCTAACTTGGGCTCACTTGTTCCTGGGGGCAACCCACCTAGAATTTTTTTTTTGGTGGGTTTGAACTCAGGACCTCAGAGTTAGTAGGCAGGCACTCTACCATTTGAGCCACTCCGCCAGCACTATTTTGTGCTGGATGTTTTCAAGATATGGTCTCATGAACTACTTGCCTGAGCTGGCTCTGAACTGCGATCCTCCTGATCTCTGCCTCCTGAGTAGCTAGGATTACAGGTGTGAGGTACTGGCACCCAGCCCTGCCTGGAATTTTATGTTTCCCTCTTGTTCTGGCTATGAAGAAAAACCAGGAAATGGCATGGAGCTCCCAGGCTTTTCTCTCCCCCCGTCCCAAGAGGAAGCTTCCATCTGAAGGAGACAGCTGTCCCTACCCTATCATAGGCCCCCTTTCATGCACTTGACAATACATATCAGGCTGATACTGTGTGGTACGTGCAACTTGGGGGGCTGAGGGAACTGTAGGAAGCTGACACAGATGTGATGTCTGTTGTCTGGCTCAGCTAATGTTCTAGAAACGAAGACTGGTATTTAATATGGGAGCCCGAGGTGAATGACAGAAACCTGGGCAGGACACTCAAAGTTTGCACATATATGGGGACAGAAGCTACAAGCACAGGGTGAGATGGCCAAAGAGAGAGTGTGTGACGTGAAAAGTGAAAGGCCCTGGGAGGAACCTGAGGAACCCAACATCTCAGGGGTAGGCAGAGAACTAGAAGGCAGAGAGGAAGCAGGTGAGGGTAGGGGCTCCTGGGGCACCAAACTAAGACCTGAGAGAAGATTTCCAGAAGAAAGGCATAACCATTTAATGAGTCACAGCAAGGGATAGGAGGCCCAAGCCGAGGCTGTAGGTTTAGCAGTTAGAGAGTAGTACGGCTGAGTAGTGCGCAAGTGGTCATGTGCTCCAAAGCGAAGAGCACACAGAGAATGGAAGAAAGAGGAAAGCAACATTTCTTGAGTACCTGCGATGCTTCAGGTCCCTCTGCCCCCTGCCTAACCATTGTCAGCAAGTTTTCTAGGTGCAGGGCCTTCATGGGAAGCAAAGAAAAGTAGGGCCCACCCTCGTTGGTCTCATATTCTGCACAGGAAAGAGGAGGCGGACATGAATCTTGCTTCTGAGTGAAGCGAAGGCAAGTGAAGCTTTGGGCAGTGCGTTTAGGAAGCTATCTGGCTGAATTTGATAAAAGATGAGGGTTGCTTGTCTTGGAACACAAAGGAGATTAGATTGAAAAGGTAGATGGATTAAAAATAGTTTTAGGGTGGGCTGGGGTGTGGCTCAGTGGTACAGCCATTGCCTAGCATGCATGAGGCCCTGGGTTCCATTCCCCTTACCACAAAAAAGAGAGGAAACGTATGCTTACGTATTGTTTATATCGAAAATGGTTGCACATAACCTGTGCTTGTCAGTAAGGCAGTAAAGTGAAGTGCACCCAGGAGAATACCGTGTATGGAAACAGTGAGGAGCTGGGTGCCGTGGGCACACCTGTAATCTCAGCACTCGGGAGGGTGAGGCAGGAGGATCGTGAGTTCAAGGTCAGTTTGGACTATACAGTGAGTCCCAGACCAACAGCCTGGACTACATAGCGAGACCCTGCCTCATAAAACCAAAAACCAAACCAAAACAGAGGGAGGAACATTTCTGAACAGAGAGATTGGCGAGATACACTGTAGGAAGAAAATGCATGGTACAAAACGGTGGTTCACTATTGTATGTTTCTTGGAAGAAAGGGAGGAAAAAGAGTGTACTCTGTGTCTGTTTTCCCATAAAGAAGGCACTAGAAGGATAACCACCTCCCAAATCACAAAGTTAGTTCGCTGGTGCCATGGGGGGAAGGGGGGAGGGGAGCAGAGGGGGAGGGGGAGAGGATGTGGAAGTTGATGGGGTTGGATTGAGAGTCCTCACTAAATCCTGTTATATATTTTTGAGTTTTGGCAGTGTTGGGGATGGAACCAGGCCCTTGTGCATAGTAGGCAAATGTTCTACCATCGAGCTACACCTCTGCCTCCAGAAATAATAATTTTCTTTTTAATTTTGTTATTAGCATACATTAATAATGCAAGGTTTCACTGTGATAACTGCATAGAGGCATACAGTATACTTGGAACAAGTTCACCCATTCTATTATATTCCTCTAACCTTCTTCCCTCCTTCCTTTCTCAAACAGGACAGAAATAATTTTCAAAATCAAAGTTACTTAGGAAATAAAATGAGCAGGACTGGCTATGGGGTTGGTAACGTGGAAGATGCTGAGAATAAAGCCCAGGCTTGTGGTTTGTGTAACCAGACCTAAGAGGGGTCCTTCCTAGTGGTTAAGGTCAGAAGACAGTGGGGTTGAAGAACCATGTGATCGGTTTGTGATAGATCGAAGGTGCCGCCTGTGAAGGAGAGAGAGGCAGGCAGCCACTGGAGAAGGAAGTGGGGTCGGGAAGGTGGTCGGTTTGTCGACACATTTTAAAGCCATTGGGAAAGATGCAGTTGAAGAGAACCTGGTCGTCCTTGAGCCACATTCTTCTTTTAACTATTATTAGCATATTATTGTTGTGCTGGGGGTACATGGTGACATTTAAAAACGTTCTTACAATATGTCATAGCTGAATTCACCCCTCCATCATTCTCCTTTATCCCTCCCCCCATTCCTGGAATAGTTTCAACAGGTCTCATTTTCCCAGTTTCATACATGAGTACACAGTATTTCCCCCATATTCACCTCCTGCACCCTTTCCTTATATCCTCCCACCTCCCACTGCTACCAATCCCCGGGCAGGACCTGTTTTACCTTCCTGTTCTGCTTTTGAAAAAAGACACTTTTGTTTATGATAGCTATACAGGGAGTTTCGTTGTGCCGTTTCCATGTGTATATGTAATACACCCCGAATTGGTTCATCCCCTCTATTTTTCTCTTTTCTACCTTACTCTCCTTCTGATGGTGATTTCAACAGGTCTAAAAATTCTATGTTCGTTCTTGAATAGCAAGTTCATCTATCATATTCACCTTCTTTCCTTCCTTCTTTCGCCCTCCCTCTCGTTAGTGACCTCCCCTTCGCGTGACCTGCTTTTCACAATATTGTTGAGCTGCGTTCTTGTTCCGGATCCCATTTTAGGGTTGAGGGAGGTGAGGCTCAGGAAGGCCCACAGTCACAGAACTGGCACGTGACAGAACCTAAATCAGAAGCCACATTTCCTGGCTCTCAGAGCAGTGGAGCCATGGGACAATGCTGGCAGAGCCATGTAGGAGAAGAGGCTTAAATGAAGCCACTGGGCCCAGAGGCTCAGAAAGTTCTGAGAGTCCCTGTAGAGCAGTTCTCAACTGGGTGTGATTTCCCCTCCAGGGGACCTTTGACTGTCTGGAAACACTTGGGTTGTCACAACTTAGTGGAGGGCTGTGCTACTGGCACTTGGTAGGTAGAGGCTGCTAATACCTCTCCCCCCATGCAAGGCACAGGAAGGCCTAGAGACAAGGGCTTGTCTGGCTGAAGACACCAATAGTGCTGAGGTTGGGAAAGCCTGCAGTAGAAGCCTGGGAGGGTCCTCCATTGGCCCCCACCTTCCACCCTTAGCAAATGCAAGTGTATTCATTGTTTCCACTGACTTCTGACTTCTGTGATCTGCACACTTTGTAAAACATTCAGACAATGAAGAAGTGTTTAATGTGTTAAGCAAAAGCTACACCTCCTCCCTTCTGCACAACTCCCCCGGCTCATCCTTCCTTCCTATTGTAACTTTTAGTGAACAGGTTAACTCCACAAAGCAGAAAACAAGTTCTTTTCTCCCTGGGTTTCTTCCTAAATTCTCTCGGTGACCTCTTTTTTCCCTGCTTCTTGGATAAAATCTCCTGAAGAACCACAGTCTTTTCGGAGGAGCCTTTCAGGGCTTTAAAATCCACTCCTTGCCTCGCCTTCAGGAATTAACTTGCGCCCAGTCTAGTGTAACAGATAAAACCCCAACTCTGGCTAAGGTGGGGGTGTCAGGCAGGGAAGCAGGCAGCTGCCTGGCCAGGGATTGCTCGGGTTCTTTCTGATCCTGCCCTACTGGCTGCAGAGTGGCCAGGCATGCAGATGCTGGAATGGACATAGCCAGTTCCATATTGATACATAGGGAGGTCACTTCCAGGTTTTTACTCTTAAAAACAATGCTGAGGTCCTTGTACATATGTCTATCTATACACAGTTGCTAAATTAGTTTTTGTAGGATAGATGCCTGAAAATCAACTTGCCAAGGTATGCATATTTTAAACTGCGGAATCTATTTCCAGACAGTTCTCCAAAGTAACTATCAGTTCATGCTCCCACCAGCAAAGTACGACAGGGACCATTAAGGGCTCTCGTCTCTTTCTCTTGTCATGGCAGTGCTAGTAAGATTAGGCTGACAATGACTTTTTGACAGTCGTGTAGCCTCCTGAAGCCAGGAGGAAAATTCAAACTGTTTCCCAAACATGGTCCTCCTTCTTGAACCCCAGCACGGTCTTCTCTTATTTCTCACCTTCCTTCCCCCTCACTCTTCCATGGTTCTAGGTCTTGAATTGCTCTTGAATTGTCTCTAAGTTCATTACCAATGTTGGAATTCAGGCCTCGCCATCTCTTACCTAGACAAGTTCCCTGTTGGTTGTCTCATTTCCTGTTTTGCCATCTCTAATCCATGCTTTTTCTGAGACAGTCTCATACAGCCCAGGCTGGCCTCCAATTTGAGATCCTCCTGCCTCAGTCTCCCAAGTGTTAGGATTACAGGCATGCACTTCTAAGCATGGCCTGTGGTCCATTCTTGACAACTCCAGGGTGAAGGTCCTAATATGCCAATGTGGTCATCATACCTACTTCTGTCCCTCAGAAGTGGGCTCCCATGCCTCCCCTGACCAGGGCACACTGTGATTTGTCTCATCTGTACTCTTCAGCACACATTGTGGCCCACCTGCCCAGGCCACGGCAGGCTGCAGCTCTTGGCCAACTCAGTTCTGTCTGACTGTAATGCCCTGCTCCCCTTCTTTTCCTGCCTTAAGCTGGGAGCACACGTTGGCTAGTTTCTTGCTCTGCTGTGTTCATTCCTCCCCCTTCCTGTTCCCTTTGGTGAATCAATCATCTCTGCCCCAGTGGGGGTAAGGTTGGTGAAACAGTAAATCTGTGTGTGCCTCTGACCATAGAAGCTGAAGGAACATTGTCTTCCTGTCCCCAGTCCAGTCTAGCCAGAAGGCAGGCAGGGGCCTAAGCTCGGGCACTGGATACTCCCTCTGGACCTGGAATCTGGAGCAAGTCATAGAAGAATAGAGTGAACAGACTTCTCTGTTTCTGTGGTGTGGCATCATCCTCATCCTGACCCACCCATGCCTGCTGTGTAAACCTTCCTGAGCCCTCTCCCAGAGCTGCCTTGGCTGAGCTCTGTTCCCAGACCTGGTTCTCTGGCTTTTCTTTGACATTCTGGGAGTTCCCTATAGCCCAGGCCTTCAACTTCACCAGTTCCCTTCTCTCTAATGTCCTTTGGAGACTGTTTCTCTGGCTTGCAACCAATGATTTCTTTTTCCTTTCTTTTCTTTTTTGAGACAGGGTTTCACTGTGTAGCCCAGGCTGTCCTGGAACTCTTGAAATCACCATCCTTCCGCGTTGGCCTCCCAATTACTGGGATTATAGGTATGCACCACCATGCCTGGTGTACAAATGATTTCTGATAGGATGCTCAGCTCAAATCTTCCTTCCTCTGCGAAGCCTTCCCTAGTTCTACATGCAGCTGCTCTGTGCATTCCCACAGCACCCTCTGCAAAATGAAGATCATGCCAGGTTTGGGGCAGCAGTGTTTGTTTTGTCTTCCATTAGGATAGGAGGTCGCCATGGTCCCATTCCTGTGAGTGCTGGGCTCACTAGTTCAATACCTGATCCAGAGTCAAACCTGTAAGGCAATCAACATTTAAAGTATAAACTAATGGACAAGGAGCTCAGCCTCCTCCCCCTCTGTGGGCCTCAGTGACTTACACTGTCATGCCACAAAAATGATGTCAGCCCCTATTTCCCTTGTGTTTGTGGCTGAGAATAACATGGGATGATTTCTGGGTGGGACCCTCCTTCTGTCTGTGCCCCAGAAGATGAGGAGGGAGAAGGGAGGGAGATGGGTAGGAGGGGGCAGTGAGGTCTCTATTGGAACAGCTCAGGTGGAAGATGGTGGAGAGCTGGATTAACGCGGTTGTAATGGGAAGGGAGAGGCCAACTTCCAAGATTGGGAACGGAGCATTCAAATTGAGTGGGAAACTCAGTTGTTCCTAGTCACTGTCAAAGCCAAAGTCATTTGAGATGGCTTCCAACAGAAGGGGGTAGTGAGGGAGTGTGTGTGGGAAATCAGTTACGGGGCGGGGGGGCGGTCCCACCAGCTCTAGCATTCCCACACACACACTGACAACAGCCATGATGGTGCAGGCTGCCCTACCTGCTTTCCAAGGAGCATCCCCATCGCCAGGCAGCAGGGGAGAGAGGAGAAGGGGGGGCTGGCTACCCACACCACTCAGCAGAGGTGAGCTGAGGAGCACCGAGTCCTCAAGTCCTCCTCCTCTCCCCAGCCACTACAGGTTCCCAGGTGCCTTGTTTGTGATGAAAGCTTTTAAACACCCATGTGCGTGGATGGTCATGCATTCATTTAACTCATACTCACTGAGCCTGGAGCCACGCAATGGTGAGCAAAGCCCACCATGGACCCTGCTCTCAAGAAGCTCGGGAGCTGGCAGGGAGAAGATGCGTAATCAGGCAATTAGGAACCAGCGTGAGCGGGAGGTAAGCACTGGTTGCTATGGGAACACGAGGAGAGGCCACAGCTGCTGCTCCTCTCTGAAGAGTGGTAGCAGGCAAAAAAAGGAGGCGCAAAGCAGGCAGACCTGCTGCCAGGTCCGACTCCACACTAGTTCAGGACAAAGATCTCCCGGCAGGACAAAACCTGTCACCTCTCTGTCCCTCCATCTCTACACCTACAAAATCACAATGGGGTTGCCCTCGTGGAGCTGATAGTAATTTGGAAGGAGAGACAGACATAAAAATAATTACATGATACAAGTTAATTATTGTTGTGATGAGTATCGTGATGTGATGAGAATGGTTCAGAGTAGGAGATGGCCTAGGCTAGGAGGCCAGGAAGACTTCCTGGAAGGGGAGCCATTTCAGCTAAGATCAAAAGAAGAACTGGCCAGCAAAGAGTTGGGGAAACTGTCTTCTAAGTCTGGTGAACAGCATGTGTGAAGGTGCTACAGAAGGAGGAAGTCTGGTATGGTCCAGGCAGGGAAAGGAGGTCCAGGAAAGAACAGAGGTGAGAAGAGGGGGAGGCTAGGAAGATGATCAGGACATCAATCAACTCAGGCTACTAGGCCACAGTGAAGTGTTTGGCTTGGCTTACAGGGTGCCCCTGATGCCCCACTGCAATGTTACTCTGACTCCATCAGTATGCTAAAATAACTGTCCATGTCTGAAGCACAAACCAACTCAAAGGGCTTGTAGAAAATTCCGGAATATGAGAGCTACCAGAGCTGGTGGAGGGCATTTGGGAACTTACTGTGCAGATGGAAACACTGTGGCCCAGGGAAGACAAATACGTACTCAGAGCAACCCAGAAAACAGGGTTATCAGGCCTGGTAGAGCTTCTTTGGAAAAGCCCTCAGTGCCTCATACCTCTGTGGAAGTTTGAAAGTAAACCTTTTCTTGGAGGTATCATTTTCTCTCTCTCTCTCTCTCTCTCTCTCTCTCTCTCTCTCTCTCTCGGAAACTAGCAGAGTGTTTCCAGCTCTTTCTTGCCTCCTCGTACTTCCCCTAGTGTTCCTCTTTTCAAAAAGACCCATTTTGGGGGTTGGCTCAAGCGATATAGCTTCTGCCAAGCAAGCCCGAGGTCTTGAGTTCAAACCTCAGTACTGCCAAAAAAAAAAAACAAACAAGAGGCCCATTTTTTCTGTAACCTCAGCCTCCCACTTGATTCCTCCATCCTGCAACTGTGAATAGGGCAGCCAGAGGCAGGGCTCAGATCCCAGGCAGGGCCAAATGGAGCTGGGCAGGGCCAGTGATTGCTGCATCTTTCAAGCTTATCCTAGCTCCTGCCCCTGCCACTCCCCAAGGCTTCTGTGGGCCAAGTTCTCCTGCTGACATGGCCACAGTGCTTCCCTACCCAGGCAGGGCCCACCACACACTGGCAGAGCTGCCATGTGTCTCAGCCATCACCTAAGACAACTTCAACTGCCGAGATAAGAACAATGAGGCCCTGGGGCAGATCAGAGTTCTAGCCTGTGGACTGACTGTGTGCTGTCCTTTGGACTCTGCCTAGCCCTGTCCCACCAACTCCCCTGCACCACCAGCTGACTCCCTTCAAGCCCTGAGGGCAGAGCGGTGACCCTATGGAAAGAGGCAGCTACTGCTGGCTCAGCAGAGGCTACGGGGGAGCAGGGTGGCAGCAAGCTTCTCAGCCTGTCCAGCTTGGACCCTAGCCCTCTCTACCCAAGACCTCAGCCTGCTGAGGATGGGAGCTCAGCTAGACCCAGGAAGCTACTCAGCCTCCACCAGGGAACTCCCCACCTGATAGAGCCCCTTCTAGGCAGGAAGTGATGCTACCATCTTCTCGTCTCAGGCCCAGAAGTAGCTGGCTTAGGAATGGACAGTTCTGGGTCCAAATCCCAGCTCTGCCTCCTCTAACTCAGTAGTCTTAGATAAATCCTTTAACATCTATGGCCTCAGTTTCCCTATCTGAATATAAGCATCTTTCTGGCTTGCTGTGTAAAGTACCTACCTGACAATAGGTGTTCAACAAATGTTAGTCCCCCCACACACACTCTTGCCACTTCAGCCCCACACCCTGGAAGTTCCGCCTAATTCCTTCCACAGTCCGTTGGGGTGAGGCTGGGACCAGATCTTGGCAAGAGTCTCCTGGCTCTGGGGAAAAGAGAAAGGAGCTGTGTCCCACAGAAGAAGTCCTAATCCCTGAAACTCAACAAGAGGCACGCAATGAAAAGCCATGCCAGGGAAGAGGAAGGGAGAGACACTGGAGGGAAGGAGGAGGAGACAGGTAGCTTTGAGCCTATGGGAAGTCAGGGTAGCATGGAGAGAGCCCCTGGCAGTGTGGGGATCCATCCAGCTGGTCCAGGCAGTGCCAGAAGACTGAGAGACACAAAGGAGGAGGCCTTTGGGGTGCAGATTGCCTGGCCATCCCCATGGCAAGTCCTTGTGAGCATTGCTCTGAGGGCACAGGCCTTTTGTCTCATAAGGACCCACCTAGGCTCCAGCAGCAGACTCAGTCCAGATCTCTGGTGTCCTCCCATCTCTATTCTGTCCCCATTACCTTGAACCAGGCTCAGAGCTCACTGCCTTCATGCTCCATAATCCAAACCCCTGACCTTACCTCAACCAGGTTCTCTTTTGAACTATTAATCTCTGCAATCTACATGCCCCAAACATCTCAGACTTCGGCTTTACCAGCTTTACTTCACAATGAATTCCCTTCTGTCTCTGTAAGTCAACAGCATTAGTTGTCACAAAGAGGCCTTAACTTTGGGCCCCAGGCTCTGAGTGCATTTGGCTGAAATATATCCACATATTCACCTGAACCCCCTTGTAGCCAGCAACACCCTTCAGAGAGATGCCAAGTGGAGCTCGGTGAAGTCTAGGGCCCAGAATGGCCCTCAGTTTCCAAGCTGGGTGAAGACTAAGTCTGTGGCCTGCATTAGAGTTGAGTTTGTAACTGGGACCAGGATTTGGCTTGTGACCAGGTTCAGAGCTCAGTCTGTGACAGGGTTGCCAAGTGTCTTCTGGTTGCAAGCAACAGAATTCAACTCTGACTAACTTGGGCAAAATGTAAGAGTATATTTTCGGTATACTAGACTGGTTTTCAGAAGCGATTGATGCAGTTATGACTCAGCTCCAGTGTCCTCAATCTCTGTGTCTCCATTGAGTTTAAAGTCCCGAGGAGAGGAAGCCCTGCCAAGGATAAGTGAAGTGAGCCAATGGAAATGGGAAGGCTCCAGCCTTGGGGAAAGCAATCTGTCAGTATTTATGAGAATTGAAAAATACACATCATTCAACCTAGCAATCTTACTCTGGGACATCATCCCCTGGAAATGGAAACTCCAGTACCACCTAAAACCTGTATATACAAAGACATGTATTGCAGTATTGTTCATGGTGTTTTAAAAACACCGAAAACCCCAATTACCTATCAGCTGCTAATGGCTGGATCCGTTAGGACACATTCTGCAGCATAAAATGTGAGCCAGAGCAGCACTGAGGGCTAGTAATCACAGTCCTACCAGTTCACTTCTAGAGGTTGGTACTGAGTGACAATAGCAAGAAGGGCAGTTTCCCTCAGGAGCCATGGGGGCGGGGTCTAGGAACCTCCCATCCCACAGATAATCCACAGATGCTCAAGTTTCTTTTATAAAGTGGTGTAGTATTTATAAATAACATTTTCTATATACTCCAAATCATCTTTAGATTATATGTAATAGCTAGTTCAGTATAAATGCTATGTAATAATTATTATACTATGTTATTTAGGGAATAATGAAAGAAAAAATATGTATGTTTAGTATAGATACAATTTTTTTTCAGATATCTTTTGATAATGTGGTTGGTTGAATCCACAGATGTGAAAACCTCAGATATTAGGGGGTTCTCCAGACAGACAGACCAGTAAGATATGTAGAGACATAGATAAATGAAAGAGGATTTATCAAAGTCATTGGTTCATGTTATTACGGCAGCTGAGAAGTCCAGGACAGGCTGTCTGCAAGCTGGAGATGCTGGGATGTTGGTAGGCTGGCTCAGTCCAAGTCTGATGGCCTCAGAACCAGGGAAGCTGATGGGGTAATGCTCAGTCTGAGGCCAAAAGTCTGAGAACCTACTGGGGTGGGGGCTGTACTCGGGAGCTGAGACTCTAGGATTCTAGGATTCTCATGTCCAAAGAGTCTATTTAGCTCGAGGGTGAGGGATGGGGTGAGAGAGAAAGACCAGTTCGCCTTCTGTATTCACTTTAGCTGGTTCCTCAGCTGCTTGGATGGTGCCCGCCCACACTGAGGGCAGGTTTTTCCCCACCTAGTTCACTCAGACTCACATGCTCCTCTCTCCTGGAAACACACTCACTCTAGCTCTTCATCAATCCAGTCAAGTTGACACCTAAAATTAACCACCATAGTGATTGAATGAATACTTCTCTGGGGAGATAGAACAATCTGGAACCTATGCACCCTCAGGCATTTTAAAAACATATATAAGTGCTATTGTAATGCTTTCATGCTCTTACAACTCAATTTATCATTTAATATTGTTTTCCAGATTTATCCCATGTGATACATAGAGATTTAGATTCTGCATCTTAGCTGTGCTATGTATTCCACCATAACAGTTATTTATTTCCTTTTGGTAAACATTTGTTTCATTCTAGTCTTTTGCTATTAATGACGGTGCTGCAATGAGTAAAACAGCACATATTTCACTTCGATCATGTACAAATAAGCCTGTAAGTTAATTCCTAGACTTTCTGGCGAAAAAGTATGTGCATTAGTAATTTGATAGATCTTTTGTTGTTGTTTTCTATCGCTATACCAAAATACCAGAGACTGGGAAATTTATAAAGAATAGAAATTTATTTGGTTCATCATTCTAGAGGCTGGGAAGCCCATAGGATGGGGGAGCAATGTGCTCAGTATCTGATCAGGATCTTCTTGCTGCATCATAACGTTCATAACATGGAAGAAACTGCTGCATGGAGAGGCACAGCAAGTATACTAGCTCCAGCCTCTCTCCCTCTTCGCATAAAGCCAGTAATGCCATCACGGGGGCCTCACCCTCCTGAGCTCATCTAACCCTAATTATCTCCCAAGGGCATATCATCTCCAGTACCATTAATGTGAATTTGAGAATTAAGTTTGAGGGACACATTCAAATGATGACATAGATATTGGAAACTTGCCTACCAACAAAGTCTCTACCAATTTGTACCCCCCACCCTCCAGCAATGTTGGAGGGTGCCTGGGTCTCTACCCTCAACAACACAAACTGTTGTCAAACATTGGTCCTTCTGCCAGGTGAAATGGTGTCTCATTTCATTTTTACCAATGGAGTTGAACATCTTCTCATGTGCTTAAGTGCCATTTATATTTCCTTTCTGATAAAATGCATGTTGGTATCCATTGCTCATTTAAACTTGATGTGTTCCCATGTTTATTGCGGCACTATTCACAATAGCCAAGTTATGGAAACAGCCAAGATGCCCCACCACTGACGAATGGATTAAGAAAATGTGGTATGTATACACAATGGAATTTTACACAGCCATGAAGAAGAACGAAATGTTATCATTTGCTGGTAAATGGATGGAATTGGAGAACATCATTCTGAGTGAGGTTAGCCTGGCCCAAAAGACCAAATATCGTATGTTCTCCCTCATATGTGGACATTAGGTCAAGGGCAAACACAACAAGGGGATTGGACTTTAAGCACATGATAAAAGTGAGAGCACACAAGGGAGGGGTGAGGATAGGTAAGACACCTAAAAAATTAGTTAGCATTTGTTGCCCTTAACGCAGAGAAACTAAAGCAGATACCTTAAAAGCAACTGAGGCCAATAGGAAAAGGGGACCAGGAACTAGAGAAAAGGTGAGATCAAAAAGAATTAACCTAGAAGGTAACACACACACACAGGAAATTAATGTGAGTCAACTCCCTGTATAGCTATCCTTATCTCAACCAGCAAAAACCCTTGTTCCTTCCTATTATTGCTTATACTCTCTCTACAACAAAATTAGAAATAAGGGCAAAATAGTTTCTGCTGGGTATTGAGGGGGTAGGGGGGAGAGGGAGGGGGTGGAGTGGGTGGTAAGGGAGGGGGTGGGGGCAGGGGGGAGAAATGACCCAAGCCTTGTATGCACATATGAATAATAAAAATAAATAAATAAATAAACTTGATGTGTTGAATTTTTACTGATTTATAGGAGCTCTTCACGTAATTAGGAAATTAGTCCTTTTGTCTGTGCAATTAGCAGTAAATAATTTCCCCAGGTTTTGATTTGTCATTGGTTTTATTTAGAATTGTTTATTTTTTTTCTCTGCCAGCAGACTTTATTTTATGTAGTTGCACCTATCTAAAATTTTTTGCTTCCATATTATTTTGTCAAAGGTCTCATTCATTCCAAGACTATGAAAAACAATCTCCTAAGGTTTATGTAAGTACTGCCATAATTTCATATTTACATTTAAAGAAAACACCAACTAGGAGAAGATATTTGCAAACTGTAGAAATATAACCAACATCTGGTATTCCAAACATATAAAGACTTCCTAGAAATCAATAATAACCAGGAAAATAACTCCAATAGAAAAATGAACAAAAGATATGAACATATAATTCAGAGAAGAAATCTAAATGGTTAACACATGTGAAAAGACACTATCTTTTCTAGTAACTTAGGGGAAAACAAAGTCAAACAGGATTGGAAAAAATTGAAGTCTTAGTACCAAGAGTGGTGAAGATGAGAGAGAGCAAACTGCAGGTGGGGATACAAATTATTACAACCATTTTGGGAAGCAGATTGGCAATATCTGTTAAACTTGAAATGCTCCTATCCCTTTTGCCCACACCCCAAGATCACCACCTCCTGGATTCATGCCCCTATATAACCACCCCCTTGAGTATAGATTAAATGGAGTATCTCATTTTTAATTAGTAGAATATAGCAAAAGTGTTAAGCTATCACTTCTAAGAGTTGTCTTACAAGAAATATTAAAACAAGTTCTTCAGAGAGAAGAAAAATAATGTAAGTTAGAAACTTGGATTTACACAAAGGAAAGAAGAGAATTCAAAAGCTGGCACCCAGTGGCTCACACTTGCAATCCCAGCTACTCAGGAGGCAAAGATCTGGAGGATTATCTTGGTTTGAGGCCAGTCTGGGCAAAAAGTTAGGGAGATCCCATGTCAATCAAAAAGCCAGTCATGAAGGGAGGGGGTGGGGGCAGGGGGGAGAAATGAACCAAGCCTTGTATGCACATATGAATACTAAAAGAAAAATGAAAAAAAAAAAAAAGAAAACATGAAGTGGAAAAAAAAAAAAAAAGCCAGTCATGGTGGAGTGTGCCTGTGATCCTAGCTATGAAGGTGCTATAAGTAGGAGAACTGCAGTTCTAGGCCAGCCCTACAGAAAAACACAAAACCCTATCTGAAAAATAACTAAAGCAAAAAAGGGCTCAGGTGAGGCTCAAGGGGTAGAGCACCTGCAACGCAAGTGTGAGGCCCTGATTTAAACCACAGTATCACAAAAAAGAGTTATCTGAGAAGGGATAAATGAAGTTATAAATAAAATACTTTATTTTTCCCATTTGTAACTGATGTAACAAACAACAGTTTGTTCAAAAAATAATAGTAACGACATTGTGTGATATAGTTTATGGACAAGTAAAATGAATGATAGAAATGTTATAAGAAACAGGAAGGAGGGATTGGGACTACTCGGCATGAAGTGTTCATGAAGTGACTTGAATTGCTTGTAAATGTATACTGCAAACTCTAGAGCAACCACTAAAGGAAGTAAAACAAGAAGTATAATTGATAAGCTAGGAGAGGAGAGAAAAAGAAATCACAAAATGCTCAATTAAAATCAGGGAAGACAGAAAAAAAGTGGAAAACAAGCAAAAACCAAAATGAAGAAATGAAGCCCCACGTCGTGGTACTCACCTATAATCCCAGCACTCAGGAAGCTGAAGCAGTAAGACTGCAAGTTCCAGGCCATCCTGTGGTTCATAAGGAGAGCTTGTCTGAAAAATAAACCACCCCCACAAAAGAAAAACAACCAAGGAATAAGAGCAATGAATAAAAATCAGTTTGTAAAATATCATGGCAAACACCTATTTAACAATCAATATACATACACTAAAAAATGAATGACAGGAAGGTAAAATAGGTCCTGTCTGGGGATGAGTACCAGTGGGAGTGGGGAGGGTAAGCAAAGAGGGTGAAGGAGGGCAAATATGATTATGTACTTTGTATCTGTATATGAAAATAGAACCATGAAACCTGTTGAAATTGTTCTAAGATGGGGGGGCAAGAGGGATGAAAAAGAATGATAGAGGGAGTGAATCTAATTAAGATACATTGTAAACACATATGTAAATGGCACAATGAACCCCACTCCGTACAAATAATATATGCTAATAAATTGTAAAAAAAAAAGAAACCGTTACAAGTATGGTATATATTAATCCAACTACAGCAGCATATCAATAATTACCTTAAATATGAATGATCTAAATGCATCAATTAATAGACTGAGACTATTAGAATGGATTTAAAAACAAAACCCAACTATACTTGTCTATATGAAACCTACTGTAAATATAAACACAAAAGCTAAAAGTAAAAAGATGAAGAAAGATATACTATGCTAACACCAATCAAAAAAAAAAGCCAAGATAGCTTTGTTAATTTCAGACACATCAGGTTTCAGAATGAGGAAAGTTATTAGGATAAATAGGGCATTATAATGATAAAAGGAGTCAATTCTCCCAGAAGACATAAAATTCCTTAATGTGTAAATGCCTTACAACATTCATGAGTTAAAATACATGAGGTAAAAACTGATGGACTGGTCTGGCAGAGTGGCTCAAGTGGTTAAAGGGCCTGCTGAGGCCCTGAGTTCAAACCCCAGTACCAGCATCCAAAATAAAAAAAACTGATGGACTGTAAGGAGAAAGAGATAAACCACTATTAAAAGTTGTGGCGTTCAATACCCCTCTATCAATAGTGGATAGGTCCAGCAGGTCGAACATCAGTAAGAACACAGTTAAACTGACTGAATAGCACCATCAATCAATGGCATCTATCAATTGACATTTATAGACTACTTCATCCAACAAAGCAGAAACACTTTCTTTCCAAGCTCATGTGGAACATTCACCAAGATAGACTGCATCTTGGGCCATAAAACATGCCTGGATAAATTCAAAATATGTATCATTCCAAGTATGCTTTCAAGCCACAGTGAAATTAAATCAGCAATCAATAACAGAAAGATAGCTAAAAAATTTCAAAATATTTGGAGATTAAACAATATACTTTCTAGATGGGCACTGGTGGCTCTTACCTGTAATCCTACTTACTCAGGAGGCAGAAATCAGGAGAATCAAGGGAGGGAGGAAGGGGGAGAGAGAGAGAGAGAGAGAGAGAGAGAGAGAGAGAGAGAGAGAGAGAGAGAGAGAGAGGGAGAGAAAATACTTTGGGATAAATGAAAATACAACTTAGTAAATGTGTGGGTTGCAACAAAAGCAGTGCTGAGAAAGAAATTTGCAGCATTGAATGTATGTATTAGAAAATAAGAAAGATCTAAGTCAATCATTTAGGCTTCCACCTTAGGAAACTAGAAAAAGAGGAGCAAATTAAATCCAAAGTAAGCAGAAGAAAACCTATAATAAAAATTAGAGTAGAAATCAATGAAATTAAGTGCAGACCAACAGCAGAGAAAACCAACCCAAAAGCTAGTTCACTGACAAGATCAACAAGATTGATAAGCCTCTAGGCAGGAGAGTAAACAAAATTACTTATATCAGAAATGAAAGAGGAACTATCATTACTGATTTCATAAATATTAAAGAATAATAAAGAAAAATTGTGAACCACTCTTTGGCTACAAATTTGCTACATGAAAAGGACAAGTTCTGTGGCTTGGTTTCATTCAATGAATAGGATATGGCAAAAGTGATGAGTTGTCACTTCTGAGAGTAAATTATAAAAAGACCATGTTTTCTATCTTGGATCCTCAAAAAAAAAATCAAATACACCCATATGACAAGGAGTGAAAGCCTGCCAGTAGCCACATAAGTTAGCTTGGATGTGGATTTTCTGAGGCCTGCTATATTAAAGGGCTAGAATTTGGACCTCGCATCTCAGTTGAGCCTTCAAATGAGACTGCAACCCCAGATGAGAGCTAGAGTGCAACCTTGTCAGAGACCTTGAGCCATGGGCACCTAGCTGAGCCATGCCTGGATTTCTAACCCACAGAAACTGTGACATAATAAAAATTTGTTGTTTTAAGCTGCTGTGTGTCCAGGACAATTTGTTATGCAGCAGTAGATAAGTGCCACATATCTTTTGACCACAAAATCCCACTTCAATGTACCTACACTAAGCCAGAGCAGTTTTTTCAATCCCTTTTCACATTAGAGTCTATGTCAATAACCCTAATATTCAGACCAGCTCGCGGGTATAAACAGAAGCCTGTCTATCTAGAGGCAATAGTCCCTAGGCATAGCAGCTGGCGGAAGCCAGACCCATCTTCCTGGAGGGCTAAGTGGATCAATCTATCAAAACACCCACAAGTCAGTTGGGCAGCTCTGCCCTAGAGAAGCTCTCTCATGTGGGCACTAGGCTGTTCATTGAATTCTCATAATGGCACAAGGGAGAACCAACCCAAATCCATCAGTAGGGAAGGATATAGGTAAGTTGCATAATTCATGCAACAGAATTCCATACAATAAGATGTTAAGGTAATATTATGTTGGATATTTGATGAAATAGCATTCAGCAATTAAAATGCATGACCCAGCTGGACGTGGTGGTACATACCTGTAATCCTAGCTATTCGGGAAGTGGAGATCAGGAGAATCATAGTTGGTAGGCCAGCCCAGGCAAAAATGTTGATAAGATCCCATCTCTACAAACAAGTTGGGCAATGGTGGTGCTGCCTGAAATCTCAACTCTGGCGAGGGGGCATAGGTAGGAGAAATCCAGGACCAAAGCTGTGCTGGGGGCAAAAAGTGTGAGACCCTATCTGAAAAATAACTAAAACAAAAAAGGGCTGGGGCATGGCTCAAGAGGTAGAGTGCTGCCTTGCAAGTTTAAGGCCCTGAGTTCAAAACCCAGTACTGCAAAAAAAGGTAATAATAGTAATAAAATAAAATGCATGACCCAGATATACAGGTATATAATATTGTCAAATTTCCAAAGATAACACTGAGTGGAAATTTAAGTTGCAAAAGGATATCATGATGTAGCTGGCACAATTCAAAGCAAACAAAATGATAGTGTGCCTTGGTTACAGTTCTAGACAGAAGTAGAAACTGAAAAACAAACCTGCCTGAGAAGGTGCTTATTTGGGGGAAAGAAGCAAAGGTGAACAGAACAGAGGAAGGACTTCGGTTGTCAATTTTTGTTTCAAAAACAGAAGGATCTGAGGATCTGAAGAAAGTTAACTATGCTCAATCTGCGTGACAGATGCATTCAAATGTGTATTTTCTACTCTGTACGTTTCTGTGTGTTTGAAATATTTAAAATATTTTTATAAAAGAAAATGCATCCTCTCTAGAGTACAAAAATGCATATGCATTAGACGAGCTTTAATTGTATTGGTCCATCTCCCTACATACTTAGTCATTTGGCAGCCTATTTTATCTGTCTGTGCCATAGGAAGTGTAGGTTAAGTCTCCAACTACAAGTGAGTTCTGTATTTCCAACAGTATTTACTTCATATGTTTTGAAACTACATTGTTTGGCACAGAAAATTTTGTGATTATTGTATCTTTCTTGGTGAATGAAATGTCCTGTTTTGCTCTCTTTGATGCTTTCTACTTTGACCTCTTCACTTTTTATATAGTATGGCTACAAGTCTCTCTCCTCCTTCCCATCCTTTCCTTTCTTTTTGCTCTTCTTCCCTTCACCTTTCTCTTTCTTTTCCTTTTTTCTGCTATAATTTAACTGGCATACATTTCCTTTCCTATTTGTGCTTTAGGTGAAACTCATAAACAGCATAAAACTGGATTTTTAAAAATGAAATGCTCTCACTGGGCATGGCTGTGCACACTTGTAATCCCAGCACTGGAGAGGCAGAGGCAGGAGGATTGCTGGTTTGAGGCCAATTTGCATTCAAGAGCTGCCTGAGAGGGAAGGGGGATAAAGGAGAATGAGGGAGGGGGTGGATAGGCTAAACTGTAAGCACTTTTATAAATGTCACAATGTACCCCCAGTACAACAATAATACAATAACAATTAAAGGGCAGTCTGAGCTACATACATGTCTCAAAAAATTTTTTTAAACACAAAATAAAAAGACAAAGGAAAAAAATCTCGAGTTTGCTTTTCAATAGATGTTATATTTGCATTTATTCCTGAGCTTTTTCTTTTTACAGCCTTTTTTCTTGCCCACACCCTACCGCCATTTCTTGCCCATTGTTAGACTGTTCTCTTAGTTTCACAAACTATTTCTTTAATGGTTTGAAAGTTACACATCCCTATTTCTACCCTGCGCTGACCAGCTGAACTCTCGTATTTCCAGTAAGAACAAAACTTTGCGACTGCTGTGAACATGGGAACTCTATATTAGCTGCGAATCTCAGAGTGCAATTTAAAGAGTTCAGTTCAATAAAATAGTGTAAACGCAGAAGACATAAGTATGATATTTTTGAACTGCATTGTAATGAACAGAATGTGAGCCTGTGCTGCGTTTCATGATTTATTCTTTCTTGTGGATGGAGAAGCTTGATTTTGTGATCGACAGCAACAAATTGCACTGCCAACAGTTTCAGTTTGCTTCAACCACTAGGTTTAAAAATTTAAGCTTACTGCAATCTTCAATAGAGCTTCGCATTTTTACACCCTCAGACAAACTATAGCATGTAACATAGGACATGATATAGTAATACAATTATTCTCACATTGAAATTAATCAGAAAGAATTTGCAGATTTCCTTTTCTTCGAGACGAGAACTGAAGGGAATGTGGTTGAATGTGTAACAATTGTTAACACCGGCTGTTAAATTTTTCCGCTGTCCTCTTCTGTATCCTTGACGATTTCATCGTTTTAAATGAAATAATGTTTTCTGGGCCACACCGATTTGCGGAGAGTAGCAACCACCCCCTCCGCACCACCAAGGGGGCGGGCTCCGGCTGACGTCACAATCACTTCCGCCGCTGCTGTCACCAGCCCGCCCCACCGCTATCTGGCGGGGGAGGAGCCCGAGACTAGGAGCAGCGGCTCTGGTGGCGGTGGCAGTCGGAGGTCCGAGAGCTCTGCTCCTCCGAAGAGCGTGCGACTGTCCAGACTGGGTGAGTGAAAGGCTGATCGTGGCCGCGACTCAGCTCGGCGCTGGCGGTGGGGCGAGGGGGCCGGCCGTGGGGCGAGGATGGGGGTGGGAATCCGTCGAACCTCTTTTCGGGTTCGCCCCTTGGGAAGGGGTGGAGCGGAGGGGTACCCGACTGCCGAGTGAGGCCCGTGCCCTCCATCGGACCATTGAGGGGCTGCATCCTCTGTGGCCGGACCCCTTCCGTTCAGCGCGACCCCTGCTTAAATGGCTTTAATGGCTTTGGAGAGGGGAGTGGTGGTCGCTGCCCTCTGCCACTGCTCCCCGCCTCCTCCTCCCTGCTCTGCCCCTTTGCAGAGTACTCCGTGGCCTTTCTTCCCCCATCTTGCTGTTGTTATGTCGAATGGTAAATGGTTAATATTTTTAGTTATAAGTATTATTCCCAGAAAAAGAATATCAGAAAAAAAAATTATCATTGGGGGAAAAACTATGTGCACATATACCCTTTCTTTCTTTTGCCCCCTTCCGTGCCACATCGATTTGGGTTTGCCTTTGAGCTGATAACATTTTCCTGTTTCTTATTATGACACTGCATCCCCCTCCCCCGGGTCGCGAGCGAGCGTACGCGGGCACACACACGCACACGCACGCACATATCAAAACCTTCTGTTGCAGCCCCCTCCATCCTCAGGGTTCTAGCAGCTCCCCTCCCCCAAGCATGCGCACACAGGCACGCACACACCCTCTCACACACCGTCCAGTGCCTTTCCCCTCCCCTCACGGCCTACCTCATACCTCTAGAACCTTCCCCCTCCTCCCTTTGCCTGCTCTGGCACGTGCAAACACACACACACACACACACACACACGCGCGCACACGTACACACCCCCTCTGCACCACCCTCCTGCCTGCCTGCCACATACACACATAAGGACATCCTTCTATTGCTGGCCACTGACATACATACACACCTCACGTGCTGGTTCTCTCCTGCTCTTCCTGCCTCGTACCTGCACAGATAGTGCTCCTTTGCGTGTGCGCACACACATACACACAGAAATCCCTCTCTGGGGACACCATCCACTTCCTGCTTGCCATATTCCCATGCGCAGACATTCTTTGATTGCTGGCCTCTGTCCTGCACACCACACACCCCCATCTCGGGTGCTGTTCTCCCTCCATTAATGCCTGCTACATTTGCTCACGTTGACATTTCTCCATCGTTGCCTCCCATTTTGACAAACACACTTCCAAACTCTCATAGACTTCCTTCACTGCTACCATACCCATCCCTTTCCCAACCTGTGACACACATAAACTCAGGCTTCCCTCCATGGTGCCAGCTGCCACACATACAGCCCCAAACACACCCCTTCTCTTTCTCTCATACACACCCCTGTCCTCTGAAGCCACCCCACCCACACCTGTCATTTTCACACCCACATCCTCAATGGGTCTCATTCTAACACTCACACCCCTTCCCCTACAAACATAGACAACCCTCCATTGCAGTATTGTGGTCCTCCTTCCACCTGTCCCTCTCCTGACAGACACTAAGGCACTCATGTACTAATTTGCTTTTCTGCTGTATGCCTGCAGCGCTCAGGAAAAACACAGACTCTCCATAAAACACCCACAGCAGTCTTTCTTCTTCCCACATTGGTGCAATTCCCCAGTTCTTCAGCAACCTTCCAAGCGTCCACTCATCCCCCACGTTCTGTCACATTGTCCCCTGAGTCTGGCTTTCCTGCATACCCAGTCTTGTACTCATTTTGCCAACATTAAAAATGTGTTCCAGGTCTACACCTGACAGTCACTGGAATGCTACTCCAGGCCTTAGAAGACAGTGAAACTAATTTTAAAGGCCCCCTATCCCTTCCGTTACCTGCCTGCTGAAGTGAAAGTAGAGCTCCCTGCTCCTTTATTCTGAACTGATTTGAATTTCCCAGCTCAGAAACGTGTGCAGGCAGTGAGAGCCTTTCCACCTGCGCCCCAGCTGTATTGGAAGCCCTCCCAAGTCAGCTATGGGTCAGGAGTCTAGCAAGCCTGTATGGCCCAAGCCAGCAGGAGGGTATCAGTCCAATACAGGCAGGAGGTATGGAAGAAGGCATGCTTATGTCAGTTTCAGGCCATCGACGAGTGAGCAGGAAAGGATTGCCAGCCAGACAAAGACGACATCCGAAGTCCCAATGCACAGATCAGCCCCCAGTCAAACCACCAAGAGGAGCCGATCACCATTTTCTACCACTCGTCGTAGTTGGGACGACAGGGAGAGCTCGGGAAGCTGCCTGAGTGTTGATAATGAGGACTACTCCAGGTATCCGCCAAGAGAGTACAGGGCTGCAGGTAGCAGAAGAGGAATGGCTTATGGACATATTGACTCTTTTGGGGCAGATGATAGTGAGGAGGAGGGGGCTGGGCCTGGTGAGCGACTGCCAATGAGAGGGAAAACTGGCAAGTTTAAGGATGATAAGCTGTGTGAGTCAGAGAAGGGGGCAAGGTCTCTGGTAGGGGCATCTGGCCCCTTTAGTTATAACCAAGATGTGAGGGAGGAGCTTGACAAGTTAGAGCCAGCTCCTGCCACCAGGTACTCTGCTAACAGAGCCGAGTTCCTGAATCGAAATGGTGCGGCCTCTCAGATGTCTTCTGCTGAAGACACGGTGGCTACAAAAGGTGACAGCTTGGAGAGGGAGAGGCAGGAGCAGAATTTACCAGTGCATACCAGTAGGGCTCCTGTGAGTATTTGTAGTGGTGGGGAAAATACCCCAAAGAGTACAGAGGAACCGGTGGTGAGGCCGAAAATTCGAAATCTGACAACTCCCAACTGCATGAAACCAAAAATATTTTTTGATACTGATGATGATGATGATGTGCCACCCAGTACTTCCAGGTGGAGGGGTGCTGCCAATTCCGATGGCCTAGCCAGAAGAGGCAGAGGCGAGGGTTCAAGTCGCTATGCTGAGCCGCAGTACCCTGAAGACAAGAGGGAAGCCAGGAACAACCAAGTGAAACCAGAGAAGGTGCCGAGACGGCGGCGAACCATGGCCAACCCTGACTTCTGGACATACGGTGACGATTACTACAAATACTGTGATGAAGACTCTGACAGTGACAAAGAGTGGATCTCCGCTCTGCGCCGAAAGTATCGAAGTCGAGAGCAAACCCTGTCCTCCAGTGGGGACAGCTGGGAGACTCTGCCAGGAAAGGAAGAGCGGGAGGCTCAGCCAGCTAGAGTGAGCGTGAGCACCCCTGGCACCAGCCCTGGCTCCGTGGCAGGAGCCTGTGCCATTGCTGGTGCCACTGCTGGCGCCAGTGCCGGTGCCAGTGCTGGGGTCAACAGCAAGGGCAGTAGCTATCTTGAGGAAGGTCAAGGACCATCTCTTCTGGAAGAGGAGCGGGCATCCCCTGAAGAAGGCGAGATTCCTTGGCTCAGGTACAATGGGAACGAGAGCAGCAGTGAGGGGGATAACGACTCCAGTCATGGTGTGATACAGCCCGGGGTGTTCTTGCTGGATGGGAACAACAACCTCGAAGACGACTCCAGTGTGAGCGAAGATCTAGAAGTGGATTGGAGCCTCTTTGATGGCTTTGCGGATGGGTTAGGAGTGGCTGAAGCCATCTCCTATGTGGATCCTCAGTTCCTCACCTACATGGCTCTGGAAGAGCGCCTGGCCCAGGCCATGGAGACTGCCCTTGCACACTTGGAGTCTCTTGCAGTTGATGTGGAGGTGGCTAACCCACCAGCGAGCAAGGAGAGCGTCGATGCTCTTCCAGAGATCCTAGTCACAGAAGATCATGGCGCAGTGGGCCAGGAAATGTGCTGCCCAATCTGCTGCAGTGAATATGTGAAGGGAGAGGTGGCAACCGAGCTGCCATGCCACCACTATTTTCACAAGCCATGCGTGTCCATCTGGCTTCAGAAGTCCGGCACCTGCCCCGTGTGCCGCTGCATGTTCCCTCCCCCACTCTAAAGGCCAAGGCTGTTCTGGTCTGATTATTTTCCCCATCTGAAACCCACAATACTGCAGGAGCCCTCTTAAAATTAACAATGCAAATGAAAACGGTTAATTAGACAAAACCAGTCTATTCTTGGTGATTATTTTCAATGTGAAAACGGTTGTGTGCGATTGCATTAAAATTCCTGCTGTCTTTTAGAGGTTAGAAAGGGAAAACTAAACTTTAAATGCTACTTGAGATTGCAGTAAGAGCATACATTTTCTAACCTGAGCGTTGAAATAAATCACACTTGTTTTCTTCTGTAGACTATGTTGCTGTTACTTGTAATGTCAAGTTTATCTGTTAAATATGTCCAAAAGGCAAAAGCATTTTTGTCGCATGTTATGGGTTAATGTTCCTGTAATTGCAGTGCCCTAAAAGTTTATTAAACTTCTTCTTTTGGTTTTCCATGGTATAATGGAATTGTTTGGTTTTGTCTAAAACAGTGGTACCAAATGACTTTATAATAGATCCCTTGCATTTGCATCAAAAGGTTTTTTGGTGTTCCCCAAACACCAAAAATATTAGTTTTTACTGGAAATACTAACTCTAAAACAACAACAAAAGTTTTTTTTTTTTTAAGTAGGAATAAAGGGTGAGTTGTCTGCTATAGGGGAAGGTGGAATACAGAAAGGAGGAAGGCAAGAAAAAGCCCAATAAAGCGTGGTAAAAATACAGAATAGTAGAAATAAGTTCAAACTGAGTATAGGGATGAATGAGTTAATCTCACCTTTGAGAAAATTGAAGTTCTCAGGATGGGTTAAAAAACAAAGCTGTTTGTCAATTACATACCTTGAAGCAGTGACACAGAGAGGGTTAGAATAACACCTGCTGGACAAATGGTTGCAGGGAAGTAGAGGTGCCTGTCTATACCCAGAAGCAGGTTTAACATTTGCCCATGTTTGCTTCAGGTCCCCCCTGCCTTTCCCTCTCCAATAAGTAAAAGATTTAGGGCACAGGTGAGGTTCTTCACACTAATTTTTACCTTCACCCATCCACAGAGGTAAGCACTACCAGAAAATGGTGTGCTTACTTCTTGTCTATGTCTTTAGATGTATACATGAGTGTGTGTGTGCATATGTGTATATGTATATGTGTGTGTCTATATGTATTCTTAGCCAATGATAATTGGGTTTTTAATGGACATACTGACATAATGCATGCTACCATTTTGCAGCTTAGTTTCCCTCACCACTGTTTTTGAGACTTAGTCATTTTGATACATGTAGATCTAGTTCATGCATTTTAACTGCCACCTATGATATATTCAGTTGTATGAGTTACCACAATTTATCCTCTCCTCTGTGGGTGGACATTTAGGTTTTCACCAGCATTTTGTGGCAACGAGCATGCTAGAGAGAAGTCCCTTTGTGCACCTGTGTTGAGTTTCTCAGGGGAAAGTGCATAAATGGAAGGTCTGGGTTCCCAAGGTTTTAGTATCTTCACCCCAAGCAGATCTGCCAGATTGCTTTCTTGAGTGCGTGCACTGGTGTATACCTCTCTCAACAGTTTCTGAGAGCAGATTCCCCACAACTCCAAAAGCCTAGGTATTAGCATTCAACCTCACTGGGAATCAGTGGTGTCAGTTAGCATCCCAGCAAAACATACTGTTCCATGAGAAGGTGAGAGTTTTTCTTCCTGATCCTATTTAGCTTGGGTTAGGAAGAGAAGAAATAAGAAGACCTAAGCAGTTGGTGTGCACATACGCTATAGCAGTCTTTTTAGAAAGTTTGGTAGTAGCTATTAACAAGTAAAGTGGTGTATGTCCTTCCACCCAGCTTGGATGCTTTGATAGTTGGAATTAATGCTATATAGCAGTTACAAGTTGTATCAAGTACTGATACGGAAAGACCTCCAAGACACAATGTTAAGCATAGTGTAGACCAATATGTAGAATCTCAATGTAAAACAAAACCTTACAAAGCCAAACTGTACACGAAGACGCTTATGTCTGAAAGACCACGTACCTAACTCATAGCAGAGGCTGCCTCTGGGGAAGGAGTCGAGGATTGGGGCAAAGGAGTGAGGAAGGAGACTCTTGTCGCCTAAAATAATGCATTTGCTTGATTTTTTTTAACTGTGTCACTGTATTTTCTTGACTGTTAACTGAATTGCCAGTCTGAAAATTTTTTTAAATGTCCAATTAAAGAGAAAAAATGCTGTTCTCCCACTGCACACACAGAAACATGGATTAGGAACCACAGTCCTTTCTTCTGCAACTGGTCAGACTGAGGCCTCATCATTCTATGTTGCTCCTTGGTCTTTGGTTGGCACCTCAGCTGGTCATGGAGACTCAAAATTAAAGTCCTTGCAGGCCTTTTTGGTGGGTTCTAGTGGTTTATTGTGACCTTTTCTGTGCCCTGAGTGGCACCGCACAAGGAAGTATTTTGGAAGTCCTATCCCTTCTCCCTGCTCCGATGGCATAGCAGCAACCTTAATTTCCCTTTCTGTCAAAATTAGTTTATGCAGGGAAAGGGACATCTAGCTAGTGCTGGAAGGCCTCTGTTGGTGTTGAAGAAACCTGCCAGTGAAGTCTCTTTGGAGGTCAGGCTCTAAGACCCATGCCCTTGGGATCCTGAGGAGCTCAGACTGGGCCCTAGCTAAGCCCATTAGTCATTCATGGCCAGTCTTTGACATCTGGAGGGAGGCAGTCTGAGGAGCAGGTGTCCTGGGACATTTGCTCCTGGTTGCTACAGGGTGGCAGTGGTGGCAGCAGCAGCAGTGGCAATCCAGGGCCACAGCAGTGTGGGCCCCTGCTGACCATACTGGAGGAACTAGCTCTGATGGCATGCTATGACTGTGTCTGGCTGCTTCCTTGTTCCTTCCAGAATCTTGATTCTCTAACCTCTCTGGTGACTCCCTAAGTTCCTCCCTAGCTGTCCAATAAAACATTTCTGATTGAATTAACTAGAGTTGCTTGCTTTTGTTTGTAATGAAGAACTGCAAATGGGACACTTGCCAGTATCATAGCCTGTTCTTGTGCCTGTGCTCTTTGTTATGTGAAATATCCTAAACGGTCAGGCAATTTCTGTTTAAAATGCAGTGGAGCTATTATTGGCATGTGGAACCATGGTTGTGGAATAGCAGGCCTCGGGGGCCTCTAGACATCAAGCAGTCATTTTTTGAGAGTAGTTTATTTGATGTATTCACCAAAGGTACTACCCACCACACTTTACGTCGTGGTTTTTGGCCATGGAAGAAATAGCTCCAAGTTTTGGTCAAAACTAGGAGCATAAACCACTGTATCTTGCAGCCTAGCTTCTAAGGCGGTCCCCACACCTGGCACCACACTGCGCCATCATAAGGCCATTACTGTGCTCTAAGGCACTGCCCTGCTCTTAGCTCTCTGTTCCAGTGAAACCCTTCAACATACATGGGGGTGCCCAGGGAGCTTGGTCCTGAAATGTCCTTCCTAACCCTGTTTCATTTCTGTTCATCCTTTAAAGTCTCATGTGCCAGCTCCTGAAAGAAATATTCTGATATCCCCTAGCTCCTTTCCTCTGTAGTCTCCCATCTTTGTAAGTCCTTGGGGTCACGAGCTATGTCAGAGTCATTTCTATAGCCCTGGCATGCAGTGCTTGACAAAAGTGTTCAATACTTGCTGGCAGGGTGACTAAATTCTTCTCTCAAGGTAGGCTCAGGTGATTACTATGTGCAGCAAGAACCCAGTAAGAGTCACAGCTTGGCCCAACCAGGCCCACATGAACCTAGTGTCAGCCCTGCTCCTACCCCAGCCTCTGGAGGCCTCCACATCCCTACTCTTCCTGCCACTTTGTGCCTCCCCCACCCCCCAGCCTCTCTCCTGTTTTCTGCTTGTCCTGCCAAATCCCCAGTGTTTCATGGCTGTTCTGAGACCCAGGGCCTATGGGGGCAAAATGGGATTACCTGAAGGTGGAGAAATACATGACATCCAGCCTCAATACACCCCTCTTTGGCCTGGGTTAAGCCTCTGACTCACATGGAGCAGATAAGGTGCTCCAGCCTTGGAGCAAGCTGGATTCTGGGGCCCATGAGCCATCCTTTCTACTTGCCTTGGTGTTTGCATCTGCAGATGGCATTCCTGTATTCCTGTTTCCTGCTTCTGATCTTCACTATCCCAAGAGGGCTCTGACCTCCCTAGGCCCCTACCATTCAATGTCATTCCCCTTCTGAGATATTTTACTGGGCCCTCCCATCAATCCCAGAAGGGGAATGACAAGGAGACTAGCCTTCAAAAGGGGGTGGCATTCTGCAGACAGCAAAAGTATGCCTGTTTGGTGGGGGAGGCAGCAGGAGCGTCTTCTCACCACCAGCCCTAGTCCCCTTGTCTGGTGCCACATGTTGTCCACCTCCCAGCAGCATGCTGCAGGACCAGCCCAGGGGCACCAGATGAGAGGACGCCAAGTATTTTGGTGAGAGGAAGAGGAGAGACTATGCAGATACATAGGTAGGCTCATCCTGAGGAGCTGGGGACTAGGGGACAGTTTCTGCTCAGAGGCGTGCGGCTGACATTGGCCTGAAGGCAGCCTGAAGGCAGGTAGGGACTGGGCACAAGCACATGGAAAGAGCAAAGAACCTGGCTGGCCTTGCTGGAAAGGGGGCCTATCCTCGAAGATAACTGGGTTGAAGTCACCCACTCCTAAAGTGTGAGCAGGCATGGAGGGAGGGTAGGAGTGGCAATTTCCGTGTTGGAGATGGTGTCAATTAGTACTGTTTGAAGGGCCTCTTAGTGAACTGTATTTCAAGTCCACACACACTCTGACCCAGCACATCTAGTAATAGGAATTTATCCTGCGTGAGCAAAAGCACAAAGGTAGTTTGTATAAGGATATTTACTGTGGCCTTGCTTATAGTTGGAAGAGATGGGAAAGTAGTTAAATGTCCCTAACTAGGGGTCTGGTTAAATCAATTATGGCAGAGCCATCAGAGACTTTACTAGACAATCTGTACCCAGCATGCAACAGTATCTAAAATTCAAGCAGCTAGGTGTAGAAAGGCAAGTCCAGTTGTTACTATTCATGTTTCACAAAACATATATATATATATCCATGCTTAGCTATGCTGAGAATATCTCTAGAATGATGCATAAGAAGCAGAGGTTTACTTTTCACTGTGTGCTTTTTTTGTTTGTTTCTTTTGTGATGCTGGGGTTGGAACTCAGGGCCTCAAACATGCTAGGCAAGTGCTGTACCACTGAGCCACTTATCCAGCTATTTTTTCTATTTGTATTAAAAAAATTTTTTTTCGATGGTACTGGGGTTTGAATTCAGGGCCTTGTGCTTGCTAGGCAGGTGCTCTACCTTTGGAGCTTTTGATAATTTTATTTTGTTCTACTGCTTTTTTTTTAAACCACATCCATATATGATAGAGACTGAGACTGAGACAGTGAAAGGAAAGAAAGGAGGGAGAGAGGAGGGCTGAGATCTCAGGCAACAGGAACTGAAAGAACAAAGGCCTGGAGGCATAAAATAGTACTCTGTGTGTGTGTGTGTGTGTGTGTGTGTGTGTGTGTACATGTGGCCCTGCCTTGTGGAACAGGGATGCTCCCAGGTGACTTCGAGTAATACACTGGAGAGCTAACGGGAAAGTGGCAAGAATGTCAGCCACAAGGCCAAGTCACCTAGAAACCAGAAGTGTTAGCCCAAGTCGGCCTCATAGGGGCAGAGAGGAGCCCAGCTGAGCTGGCCTCATGAACACATGGTGTGAGGAGAAGGTGGCCCAGACCCAGAGGAAGGCCATTGGAACCTCAGGTATGTCAAGCAGATCTCCATGTTGTACACGCCCACAAGAAAAAGATTATCAGGAAATTGAGGTAGCAGACACTGATCCTCTCTCCATAGTGGGATTCCAGATCATTTTAAATTTTTTTCTGTTTCAAGGGTATTTCTTAAATCGTCCTTAGTCAACAGGTAATGGAGAAAAAGTTGAAAGAGAACTGGAATGTTGTTGGAACACTGACTCCACTTCCCAAGCCAGGACCTTCCTAAGGGAAGCTGAGGAGGTCCTTGTTGCCCATCCTGGTCCATATCCTGGTCCTTCTAAGGAGTCTGGAAGAAACTTTGCTCTCAAGCAGTGTGGTCTAGTGGAAAGACCTCCACATTTGGGCCTGAAACAACTTTAGTGCTAATTAGCTGTGAGTTTGAGCAAGGCACATACCCTTTCTCCGCCTTGATTTGTTCACTTATAAAATGGGACAGGAATCGCCATCCCATAGGGTGGGTGAAATGAGCAAATGAAAGGATGGCTGGGCAGAATACACTACAGCCTTAAGGGGCTTGCTGTTCTTGTCAGCTTTCCTCCTAGCTCTTTTCTCTGGACTGCAGCAGCAGGAGCCCGAGACTCCGAAGAAAATAAACGACTGCTCCCTAGGTGGAAAGAATCCTCCACCCCATCATTCTCCCTTCAGCAACCTAGCAAGGCTGACTCCAGATGCCTGGCTGGTGTGGAGCAGAACATTTAGCAGGAATCCAACATTCTCTTCGGAAGGGAGTGCGGCAAGATGGGGGAGGAGGAAGAGGAGGAAGCAAAATGTTTGCTATTTTTTTCTGTGCAATTGACTCTGCTGGCCCAGGCCCTTTGCTTACTGCTGTCTGTAGGCACAGATGGTGGCTGAGCCCCCTTGGTGAAGGGCTTGGTTTCCTGTTAAATGCACCCACCCCACCCAGGCCCGCTGAGGAATGTGGGCTGGTCCAGGCTAGATGAGCTCTGTGTCTCCTTGAGCCCCTTTCAGATCCCCAGACTGACCCCTCCTCAGGCCTAGATGAAAGGAACTTCTGAGTAATGGTGCCTTGCCTGATTAAACATGGCCACCATGTTGACTTCTTCCTCGAACGCTGGGCACTGAGGGAAGAATGGTCCAAGGTATACCCAGAGGCCTCCAGGCTGAGAGAGCAGCTGGCCTTGGGTCTCATCTTGGTCTCTGTGAGTTGGAAGTTCCCAAGTGGCTTTCAGGCCGGCAAGAGTGGAGCCTTCTATGGCCTAGTCCCTGGGGGTTGTCAGGGAGGACTCAGGATGTGTGCACTGATGGCCCTTGAGTTGTCATCTGATTGGGGTTCTGCAGCGGTGAAGCTTAAATCGTATGCGGATGAGTAGCAGGAGGCAGAGGTTGTGAGGCCCACCGTCACCAGAGAAGGGTCTAATTGGCCCTGAGAGAGGCCTCAGTTTCTTCATGAGGGAAACGGGACAAGAACACCTGGGAAGGCTGCAAAGGGGACACAAGGGCCCAGTGCAATGGCAATCTATAAGAGACACACTTCCTTCCTATATTTATTAAACACTTCCTTTTTGGAGTACTGGGGAATCCCGAAGTGACTAAGAGAGTCTCTGCCCTCAAGTAGTCCCATGTGTTCAAGTTCCTTGCTTATGACAGGGGAATTCTGACCTGTCCTGGAGTCTCTGGTGCTGCCTCAGGCCCTGCTTGACACCTGAGGCTTGGGCCCTCTTGCTGGTCCAGCCTCAGCCCAGTGTCTGGAGCCCACAGTCAGGAGATGGTCCTCCCTGGGCAGCCTGCCAGCCTGCTGAACACTTCTGAGAGTGACATGTCATGGATTCTTCACAATGGCTCTGCAAGGAAGGTACTCTGATCACTAGTTTGGAAGGTCCCAAACTCTGCATTTCACTTGCTCTGTGACCTTGAGTGAGCAGCTTAACCTCTCTGTGCTTTAGTTTTCTCATCTGTGACATGAATTAAATCAAAGCAGCTCCCTTTACAGGGAGCAGTTTAAGTGCACCTTAATAAGTGCTGGACACATATTAAGCTCTCAAAACTCTTAATTGCTATCCTTAGGAAGCTGAGGTCCAGAAGGGGAAATGACCTGTTCAAAGTCTACCTGGTAAGAAGCAACAGAGCTGGGCATTGAACCCAGGGCCTCACACAGGATTGATCAGGACTCATAGATTTCCCCATGCTGACTTGTTGACAGAACAGTTGTAAGCATCTGCAGCCATCGTCTTGAACCCTGACCCTCTGCCTTCCAGGAAGGCCTTCCTCTGGGCACCTGTAACTCAGTTTACCACCAGACCCTGCCATATTCTGTATTTTAAATGATAAAATTAACAATGCTAATAGAACACTGTGCTATGTAGAACCTTAAAGTAGCAACATACTCAATCCTGAGATTAGTTCAGGAACTATCACAAACCCCCATTATCCACACAAGAAAACTGAGGCACAGAGAAAGTGACTGGCCGCCGAGGCCACACAACTATAAGTGGCAGAACCAGAATCCAAACCCTGGCAGGCTGGTTGCAGAGTAACTGCTCATAACCAATGTCCTGGCTCCTGCAGTCAGCCCCAGCCAAACCTGACATAGATCTCCTTGGCAGTGTGAACCGGGTGGGACTCACTCATAGTGGAATCCTCAGCAGCTAGCATAGTTGTTGAGTAAGTGAGTGAGTGAGTGAATGAATGAGTGAGTGAGTGAGTGAGTGAAGCAAGCTAAAATAGGGTGCCGGCCATGGGGAGGGAAAGATGAGACAGATTTGAAAGAAAACTAACCAGATTGTGAGACTGATCCAAATGGGAGAGTGAAAGAGCCTTGGATGAGCCTCAGGATTTTGGCTTGGGTCACTGGATGATGAGGTCATTTACTGAGATCAGAATCCCACAGAATTCAGAGGTGTGCAGAGTGGCATTGATGAATTCAGCTTAAAGATGAGTTTGAGGTGCCTTTGAAACTGGCCAGGGAATGTCCAGGAGGCTGTAGGACACCAGAAGTCTGGAGGAGGGATTTGGACCCCTGGAGGAGGAAGGGACCTCCTCCCTTCCCATCGCCCCTCCCCCTTCCATCGCACCCTAAGTTGCTGGCCTTTACTCTTCCAAGAGGAAAGGAAGGGAAGGGATCTTTGATGGTGGAATGGGAGGGGGCGGACATTTCTAAACCAAACAAACGTACACACAGGGCTTGCTTGTTGCCGATCCGCTCGCCTGGCTCTGGGCACATGTAGGCTGGCTTCCAGGGCAGACCTCCCCCCACCACCCGCCGGCCCCTGCTGCCTGCTCCCTGCCAAGGTGAGCTCTGACAGGGCGACTTGTCATCTTTTCAACACCTCATTTTTCCCTCCTTACTCACTGCCCAGGGAGAGGTCCTTCCTGTTTGCACACCTCAGGGGCTAGGCTGGGAGGAGGAACAAAAACAGCCTTCATGGTGGAGGGGAAAGGGAGGGCAAGGGAGAGGGACGAGAGAAGAGATGGGGTGAAGAGTGGGAAAAGAGGACAAGGTTGAGGACCCGCTCCTTTTCCTCCCCTTCCTTCCCCATCACACCCCGACCCATCACACCCACTGCCCTCACTGCATCCTGCCAGTGGGGTGGCTGATTGCCAGATACAAGCCCCAGGCTCAGGCCCCAAGCTGAGTGTAGAAACTGGCCATGGTCGCGTTGATGTCCTGCCTTTCCTACCTCCAGCGGAGGCTTGGGCTTGGAGTTGCCCTTCCCAGAAGCCCTGCTCAGTTTCCACCTCCAGCCAGCCTAGTTCCCAGGGCCTTCTTTCCCAGCTTCCCCACTGTTTGCCTCTGGGTCAGCAGGTCTGCACCTCTCTGACCCCATGTCCAGGGTTCCTCTGCCCCCACCCATCCCCTCCTGGCAGAGCCCCTCTCTTTGGAGCCCCGTCCTGTGAGCAGCCAAAGCAGGTAACCCTCCCCCTTCCCGACAGAGTTCCAAGCCCATCCAGCTCGCCTTGTCTGGGATCCCAGTGCTGGGGACCGGCCTCTCCCCTCCCGCCCCTCCCCCACTGGACTCCCAGGCCTAGGCTGCCCCATTCACAGCGCCCTCCTCCATTGTCCTGGCCTGTCACTCACGCATGGCATTAGCATTTCTAAAGCCATTTCTCCTAGTGGCAGCTTTGGCCCAGCCTGGGGGAGGAACTTCGCTCTATAGAACAACTGACAATTACAACGAACCTTCAAGAGCACTTTGGAGTATATAATTCACTTTTCTATATAGCCATTTCATTTACTTCTCACAACAGCCCTTAGTGGTGGGACACTGCTATGCAGAGAAGTTGGGTGAGTTGCCCGAGGTCATGAAGTAATTTCGAAAGCCAAGGCTTCAACTCAGCTTTGCCTGGTGCCAGAGGCCGCATTCTTTCCACTCCCCCACCTTGCTTCTGCTTGGCTGGTCTTTCTTAAAAGGTGGGCACAGTGGCTCAGTACTCCTGGGGAAGGAAAGAGTGCTGGATTCAGACTGCTGAGAAGTGGTTTTCCTACTGCTACTAACCGAGAGGCTCAGAGGCATCCCAGCAATAAAAGGGTGCAGCCTCGGCAACCAGGCCTGGCCTAGAACGCTGCAGCTGGGGACATGGGTAAAGGTTCCCCAGCCAGGGCCAGCGTCACAATCCAGCTCTGCTAGTCAGCAGCTGGGTGGCTTTAGATAAGTGACTAAATCTGTCTGTGACACAGTGTCTTCCTTTATAAAATGCACATTAGGTGAGTGACTGTGCATAAAGGACCCAGAATAGTGCCTCTGAGTCTGTTATTACTGTCACTCGTTCTCCTAGGGTCAGAGGCAGCATGGTGTGAGCAGACAGTAGCTTTGTTATCACACAGCCTAGGATTCAAATCCTAGCTCTGCCACTTACTAGCTGTGTGGCTTTGGCTAAATGAGTTACCCTCTCTGGGCCTCAAGTTCTTCAGCAATAAAATAGAGATAGTAATAGTTCTCACTTCCCAGAGTTTATACGTACACAAGTGTTTTCTCAAAATGTAGAATGCTATTGAGACATTAAAATGATTCTTATTAATTCTGTTCAAGACCCCATTCAAGGGCTGCAGATGTACCTCAGTGGTAAAGTGCTTGCCTAGCATGCCCTGGGTTCCGTTCCCATTTGACATCGTTACATCTTCCTGCCTCATCTCTGACTCAGGGCTGCCTCTCACCCAGCCTGGGCTCCACTTGCTTCCCAGTGCCCAGTCTACCCCTGGAGCAGAGTAGCCAACACAGTCTCTGTGCCTCTCCATTGACAAAGGAGGTGCAGGGGAAAGCCAGGGGACCAGGGAACTCCACATTTATACCCCTGTTTTCTGCTGGGGAGCGGGGCAGGTAACCCCTCACATTCACTCAACTCTTGGAAGCCTTCCTACGTTTATCTCCTGGGACCCTCTCTCACTACCACTTGGCTGGGCAGCTTTTGTAAGTCTCTCCTTACAGAGCAGGCACCAAGGCTCACCAAAGGGAAGATGCTTGCCCACGGCCCATCCAAAGCCAGGAACTGAGACCAGTCTTCAACCAGTGCTCTTGGGACCAGTGGCCAAGCAAGGTGTCTGCTCTTCTGTGTCCTGGCACACATTGGCAAGGTTTTACCCTTACAGAAACATATGCTGACACATCCCAACTTCATTAACAGCGTCTGGAATCACTGAAGAAAAATTATTTCTTTTCATGAACTAGAAGTAGGATAGCTTTTTTAATTCTATAGCAACATGTGATCCTGGTGATAAGAAGGTCACTTTACTCTAAGCTGGTGTGTTAGTGGACTTCTTTAATCCCAGCACTGGAAGGCTGAGTCAGGAGGACTAAGCATTCCAGGCCAGCCTGAGCTACATAGTGAGAACCTGTCTTAGAAAAGACAAAAACAAATGGTCAAAATGTCACTTTATTCTAATGGCTGTGACTTTGACAGCACTGAGGATTGAATTTAGGGCATTTGAGACATATTCATTAATGAAGGCTTTCAGCCAGCTGTAGTTTCTTTGGAAGAATAATTCCGATAGGTCAACATTACTCTGACTGGACTATAATAGTCCACATCACTCAAAGAAGACTCCCTTGTCGCCTCAAGTCTTCAGATTAGAACCTGAGTAAAAACACATCTCTAAACCAGACACTGGTGGCTCACACCTGTAATCCCAGCTACTTAGGCTGAGATTGAGAGGATTGCAGTTTGAGGCCAGCCAGGCAGAACCCATCTCACCACCAATAGCTGGGTGTAGTGGAGTGTGCCTATCATCCCAGCTACTGCAGGAAGCCCAAAATAGGAAGATTGAAGTCCAGGTTGGCCTAGGCAAAAAGCAAGACCCTATCTCCAAAAATAACCAGAGCAAAAAGGGCTGGAGGTATACCTCAAGCTGTAGAGCACCTGCCTAGCAAGGAAGGATGAAGCCCTGAGTTCAAACCCCAGTGCTACCAAAGAAAGGGATGGGGGTGTTTGCACTTAGGCCAGTGACTCTGATTGGGACTTGGAGGTGGGGACTTGATAGTCCTAGTAGACAACAGACTTCCCAAGTGCATATGTAGTTTGGAGAAGCAAATTCAAGAGACCTATTATTTCTCCTCCGTGGTCTAGCCTCCAGGAAGCGAAGTTTGTACGCAAACTTTTTTGTTTGCTGTGACACACAGAATGTGGAGGCGGATGTGTGTGAGTGAAGACCGAGAAACAACCATCTGCCTGGTATCCCTCTGGGCTCACTTCTGCTCACTTCCACTTAAACTCTTGTATCACACAAGTAACCTGACTCTTTGCCCGGATTTCAGCGTCTGTTCCTGACAGTCCAAGTCCTAGCATCCATTGGTCATAAGGAAGGAAGGGCCAAGTTCTGTCCGACCAGGAATATTTTCTGAAAAGCCATCAGGACCCCCAGTTTTATGGAGAAATGGGCTTCTACAGTGCTCACCATGCCTCTCTTTCTGGACTTCTCTGCCTTTAGTGACAAGTGGTTATCATGGTTGTGAGGAAGTGGGTGGTAGTCCAGCTGGAAAGGTCTCTAGGTCAATCCTCTCATTGTAATGTCATTGTATTATCTAGAGAAGGCAGAGGATTTGCTGACACTCCCCAAGACTTAAGGGCAGCATGGAGAATAGAATCCAGGTTTCTTAACGCCCCATCAATGGTCTTTCCACCTCTTTTGCACACTCAGCACCCCACCGCATGTCACCTTAGTCCTCTGCACCCGGGACACCTCCAATTCCATACTCTGCCTTTGGATCTGTGCTGGTCAAAAGGGTAGCCACTGGCCATCTGTGGCCATTGAGCACTTGACATTGGAACTACGTGAGCTGTAGCTTGGTGGCAGAGTGCTTGCTTAGCACATGCAAGGCCCCATCCGCAGCACCACACACACACACACAAAAGAAAAACCCAGTAACAGCAAAAAGACATAGGAATTGAGATGGGCTGGAAGCACATGTATACACTGGATTTGAAGGTTTAGCGTGGAAAAAGAAAGCCAAATAGCTCATAACTGCTTTTATATTGGTCCTCAGAAGACCTCTGTGTCCTCGAGCCAGCCATTTCTTTGCCTCTTGCACACCAAATAAAAATTTTAAAAATAATTTTTATACGGCCTAGACATTGAAATAATAATAGTTTGGATCTATTGACTGAAATAAAATACAGTATTAAAATTAATTTCACTGGCCAGCCGCTGGGAGCTCACATCTGTAACCCTAGCTATTTGGAAGGCAGAGATTGAGGTCAGCCTGGGTAAAGAGTTCGTGAGACTCCCCTCTCCAAAATAACCAGAGCAAAATGGACTGGAGGTGTGGCTCAAGTGGTAGAGCAGCTGCTCTGTAAGTGCAAAGCCCTGGGTTCAAACCCCAGTCCCTCCAAAATAATAATTATAATTTCACTTTAAAAAAACTTTAAACTTAGCTACTAGAAAATTCTATGTGTGGCTTGCATTATATTTCTATTTTAGAGTACTGTGCTAAGTCTCCAGCAGAAGGAACAACGTTGTCAGCTCTGAAAAGATAGCAGGGTAAGGAATGGGAGAAAGCCTAGCCTGACAGGCAGAAAAGCTGGGCTGGCCATATCTGGTAAGAGACCTTGATAGGCAACCAATCAAAGCATAGTCCTAGGGCATGGGTTTGGAGGCCTGACTGTACTCATGACAGGGCAGCAACCCTGGAAGGCAGTGATTATACGCTTGAAGGTATGATCTGTATACTGGGCTGAATTCTATTTCTTGCACTTGCTAGCTGTGTGACCTTGGGCAAGTTACTTAACCTCTCTGTGCCCCGGGTTTCTCATCTGTGAAATGAGAGCAGGGACAAGACTTCCTGTGTCTTAAGATACATGTAAAGCTCTTGGAACAGTGCCTGACACATAGTGAGCACTCAGAGGTGCTACTCATCATTATTGTTGGGAAGCAAGCAGTGATTGTACCCCTCATATGGCATTCTTCTGCAGTCCTAGGATATTTTAGGAGGCTGGCTGTTGGATTGGGAGGACAAAGCTGGCATGAAACCAGTTGCAGGTGGTGTTGACACCCAAGACAGGGCTCAGGGACTTCAGGTGAAGCACCATGAAAAGTTGGGGGCCAACCCTAGGGACCAGGGTGATGGCTGTGTGGGAGCTCTGCCCAACTCAGTCCCCGATATTCTTTCTGGAAACAATATGAGAGGCTTTGTCCCAGCTCTGCCCATGCCTGGGGATTCTGGGCCTTGGCGCTGAGAGAGAAAATCACATGGAGATATATAAATCCCTCTGTCTATAGCTCAAATAACAATCGCGCTCTCGGTGCAGAGCGAGAAGCAGTACTTGACTGCTCACAGCGGAGCGCTGCCGGCTCTGGTGAGCTGGCTCCAGGCTCGAGTGCCGGTGGTGGAGGCAGACACCGCTCCATTGATATTCCCAGTCATGCCTGGGAGGATAGCTTTCTTCCCCCATGAGAATGGGATTGCAGCCTGGGTCTGGCTCTTCAACTAGGGGAGCCCGAGAAAGTGTGTCCTTGTCGTTCTTCCCCCTCCCGCTCCCTCACTGTGTTTGAGACCCTGCAGAGAGGAAAGCACAAGTGTCAATAGTAGCCACAAAACAAAAAGGACCAAGGAAACGCTTTTTAATATTTGCCCTAATCCAACGAGGCAGAAGACCCTGGAGAAGGAGGGCTGCAGAGGCTGGATGATCTGGTCCGAGGAAGGGGGTGATTTCTCTCTCCCCCATGGCTGATATTCCCTCGCAACTTCAGAAGAGGGAGAGAAGACTGGCCCATCTGTTTGGAATTTACTGCTAGAAAAAAAGAGATGGGGTGGAGAGGGAGGGGGAGAGAAAGAGAGGAATGAGGAGGGAGGGGGTGTGTGTGTGCAAGCGCGCGTGCGTGCGTGTGTGTGTGTGTGTGTGTGTGTGTGTGTGTGTGAGAGAGAGAGAGAGAGAGAGAGAGACAGAGAGAGACAGAGAGAGAGAGAGACAGAGAGAGACAGAGAGAGTATTTCATCTCCTTGGCCATTGTCTGTCTCTGAAACCTGTTCCTTAACACTGCTTCTTGGCAGTGCTTGCTTTTTCAAAGCTCTGAGCAAGGGCTTTGAGTGGACGATGGACTTTCAGTCAGTTACTGCTAAGCTGGTAGTCTTAATGGATCACCAGATGCTTCTGGAAACAGTATGTGTGCAAGCATGTGGGTGTTGTATGCTCATCTCCTGCCAAGTCTCTCCAGGAACCCAGACAGAATCCAGAGGGAGGCTTGGGGGTCGGCTATAGGCTAGACCAGGTTGGGAGGGTCTCTGCTCTTTTGGCCTGGCCTCGGGTGGGCATGGATGGAGACCAAGGCTAGAGTAGACCTGGCAAGGAGACCAGCAGATGTGAGAGGAGGGAGGGGCTGAGCCCTGGGGAAGCCCAAGCAGCTGCAAGCTGGAAGCTCCGCTGCTAGAAATGAGTCACTGACCCAGTCACCTTAGCCCAGGTGCTCACCACTCAACCACACTGTCTACAACCAATTTTACGTGTTTGAGACTGGCCTGGGTAGGGAGGTGCTGGCAGAAATGTCCTCCTAGGGGGCTGTGGTGGCAGAGTGAGTCTGGAGAAATCTTTGTGGGGATCCAATGAAGCTGCTGTCTCTAGGCTGGATGCGCGGTGAGACAGTAGAGAGGCAGGGAATCCGCTTTCAAAACCTGGAGCGCTGAGAAAGGAAGCAGCGTAAACTGAAGAGTGCTGGACCCGGATCTGAGCAGGAGGCCTGCATTTGGAGATGTCCCCCAGAGCCTGCCCCGCTGCGCTGCTCTGAGCAGACTGCCCCACTCTGGGCCTCAGAGTCTCGTCTCTCAGTGAGAGGCCTGGGCTCCGGGATCTCTACTGCCAGCCCTGATTAAGTCAGAACTCACTGAATCAAGATATATACATTCTATTCATGTCTGTGGACATCTTTGAATCCTTTACATCTGAGACTTAGTGGGACCTCCCAGAGCAATCATCCTTCCAGGCAGCACCCCCTCCCCCTAACCGCCCAGCCCCAGATAGGAATTTTGGGGAACTTGTCTTTAGGAGAAGGGATGAGCTCCCCCTCAACGTCTCCCATATCACCTGCACCTCCGGAAGTCCTTCCTGTATCTCCCTTTCATCCCTTCTGTATATTCAAGTTCTCCTGAAAGTAGTGTCTCCAGGGTCCCATTTTTAATTTCTTTTGTTTCCCCCAACCAAGGAGAGGAAGAATCTGACTGCACATCTGTTTGGAATTTGGGGTGGGGGTAGGGAAATGAGACAGCTAACTTCTCCTGCACTCCGTGAGTTCCAGGATGGAGGGAACCTGGGAGAGCCAGGGCCTCCTTGACAGCCCCTCTCATGCCCCCCATGGTCCTTGTCAGCTGCCTCTTTGACCTTTCTCATCTCTGAAACAAACAAACAATCAGGAGGCAAACCTGAAACCTTGTGCAGAGATGGTAAACAGCGCGGCCGGGCTCTGGACTTAATGGGCCCCAGCCCCTGCCTGTCTCCAATGTGTTTCTGATTTGTACTGAGCTAGCAGCTCTGCCACGCTGAATGTGGCAGCTGCCTCAGCCCCGCCTCTCGGGGATCTAGGGATGGGAAGGGTGGGAGAAATGGGAGGAGGGAATCCCACCTCCCCAGACAGCTTGGTGCAGAGGCAGTGGCAGGCACTTCTGAGATGTATACACAGACATGGCCGGGGAAGGGGTGGGAGTAGGGATGAATTTCATCTAGCTATAAACAAACATGCTTCTCATTTAAGGACCCAGGGGTGCCAGTCACCAGATCCCTCTTTACCCATTTTTCCACAGGGCAGGCAGAGCAAGAATTCAAGTGGAGAAGCTTAGGAACTAGATTGGGTTATTTTCGTGAAGTCCCACCTCCAAAAACAGTGGCTGGAATCTTCTGAGGATGAGTAGGGCTGAAATGGGCATGAAGTAAATGAAGTTCCAGGGAGTCTTACCTCCAGAAGAGGTGTGAGGGTATGGAGAAAGGAAGTTCTGTCAGCAAGACAACAGAGGCACAGGAGCCAGGGAGTGCAATGTTCCCAACCTCCCACCCCCAATCGAAAAGTGGGGAAATTCTGGAAGTGTGAGGACCATGTTGTCCTAGGGAATCTTCAGGAAGAAGTCCATCCAATGGCCATCAAGAAGGTGGTCTTCTGCTGGCTTGGTCCTGGGCCGAGGAGGACAGGATCGTGCCATCTTTGCTCATCTGCCCTGCACAACCCCATTACATTCTGATGGGTGTCTCCTTGCAAGCTGGGGTTGAAGCATTCTGGCTGATTTGCTTGGTCTTTTCATCCTGGCCCTCTGTGTAAAGATAGATACTGCCCATACGTTCTATAACGCCAAGGGACCAGTTGAGGAGACAAAGAAGTCGGCCACTTTGGGTCAAAGGAGTTTTCTAGAAAGCTGAGGCAGGAGGATCTCAAGTTTGAGACCAGCCTGGGCTACATGGTAAAACCCTTCCGAGAAGAGAAGAGAAGAGCAGAGAGAAGAGAAAAGAGTTTTCCCAAATCATATGATAAAATCAGTTTTTTGTATCATTCCCCATGTCTTTCCCAGGTCCTTAAGGCAAGCTTACCATCTCAGGGACAGCTCTGTGGTTGGAATAAGGGTTAAGTCTGAGGCCAGGGTCGGGATTGAATAGAAATTACTAGCTTCCCTATGTAGACCTAATCAGAGTGTGTGAGGAGACATCCTTTAGGCTCTGGCTGTGACAGCTATCCAATCATTGCTCTCCCAGCCTAAAGATTGGATCTGACCAGTAGCCAGGCCCAGAGGGCAACAAAGGGCCCTGGAGAACCTTGGGTTCTGTCCAAAGAGCAAGTCCTGCATGCCCAGTGGTCCATCCTTGGGCTGCCAAGAGAGGGGAGTTTGCTTCATCCCGGCAGCCTCCTTTCCAGATCCCCATTCATGGGAATGTGGGAGGTGGGGAGAGCAGGACGTCCTCAGGAAGGCAGCCCCTGGGACCTTGTGGCTTTGTGGCTGTTTATTCCTCCTCCTGCTTTTTCTCAAGCCCTAAACATTTCTCACAGTGTCTAGCCAGTTCCAGTTATGCAAGCAGCATTGTGTGTTAACAAGAAAAATATCCATCGGTGGTGTGTGGAATCCAAGAGCCTTTTGTCCCTCAAGCCACCCATACTTCCCCTCTAGCTGCAATGCCAGGCCCTACTATGAGGTAGGGGGATGAAGACTGCCTGGTCACACAATGGAAGAAATATCCTGGGGCTCTGTATGTGAGTCTGTGTGTTTGTGGAGGTGTGTGGTGTGGGGAACACGAACCTTGCCCAGTGGACTTTTTGAGAGTAAGGGGCAACTGGCTTGCCCTCTTCATGTCATAGCCCACAGAAGAGGACTGCAACTCGAGTCTCCCTCCTACATGTGCTGCCTTTCTCCATGACCAGGTGGCCTCTCCTCTGTCCCACAGAGTAGCTCATCACTCCTCTTTCTTGCCACTCTACACCCTTCCCGGTTCCCCAGGAAGCCATTGAGCCAAAGTGCCCAAGCCTCTGCACACTCCAGGGGCTGTGAGGGTTGCAGTAAAGGCAACAGAGAGGTGACAGCTTAGTCTGCTGGCTTGGTCTTGGGCAGCACCAGCAGACTGCCCAAGCCTGGGGAGAAAAGCGAGTCCCAGGAGGATCCCTGCAGGATTGTGGAAGAATCATTGCCAATGTGAATCTCAGTTTCCCACTAAGACCTAGTGGGAGGAGAGGTTAGACTAGACGGCCATGAAGGGACCCACCTGCTGGGCCCCGCTGCACCACACTGGCCAGCACCACTAGCAGCACCCTGGGTTCCGTTTGTTCTCTTTTCCAGAGGTCAAGCCAGTTGCCCCTCACTCTCAAAAAGTTCACAGGGTGAGTTTTGTGCTCCTCACCTCTCTGCATGCAGGCAGTCGCATCAAGCCAGACTGATTGTGATCTCGCAACTAATCTCATCTGGTTGTGAGATGGGCTTAGACCCGGGCTCTGCCATGGTGACACAGTGGCAGATCTCACTCATTTATTCATCTTTTCATTCATGTGGTAATCATGGATTGGCACCCATGGAGTATCAGGTACTGTCCAACCTCACCCGGCCCAGGAGACTTATCTTCCTCACACCTCTTGGTCCGGGACCTTGGCCCGGCCTCTTCCCAGCTCAGCGCTAAAGAGGTTGCTCCCAGCTGCCAATCCCTCTGCTCCCCTTAGCCTGGGCTAATGTCCAGTGGCCCCTGAGCTGGCACTTTCTGGACGTCCTCTTGGCTGCTCTTCAGGGACCCTGCTCACCTCTTTGGGAAGAGGCCTCCAGGCTTTCCACTCCTGAGCTAAGGTTGCTGTTTAGCCATTGTCTCATTTTTACTCCCCCAAACACTAGAAATTACTTCTCTGTTTGCTTTACCCAAGGCATGGCTGGGCCCCAGGCCTCCTAGCCAGAGTCTGGAGCCTTCGGGATCCAGCTCATATTCACCGCCCCCCAGCTCTGTGACACACAACGACCGATCTCCCCCCCCCACCCCCCCCCACCCCCAGCACCTCTGCGCGCTCCTCTGCGCAGCTGTGGGCAGTCATAGCAACAAAGGGAGATCCAGGGACAGCCAGCAGGGAGGGGCCTTCCAATCAGTGTGGGTCCACTTGTGCAAGGACAGTGGAGGGGGTGGGGAGGTGCTGGCAAGTGGGCATGGCAGAGTGCGTTGTTTCGGGGGATAGCCAGCTGGGGTATGTGTCAGAGTGAATGGGCCGGTGTGTGGCTCCATGTGTGACCCTCCCAGCAGCCGTCAACCTGCATTAGCACACACATGGGTAAGCCTGCACGTGTACACAGGAGGCGGCCGGGTACAGGGGAGGGTGGAGAAAAATATTGGCTTCGGAGGCAGGAAAGGTTTCTGTTCTGAGCTCTACTGCCAGGTTTCTAGGTCTCTGCCGCTGTTCTGGGTCTCAGTTTCTTCAACCCTAACCAGAGAGGGTTGAACTGGAGAACTCTAGGGGTGATGGCAGCTCTAACATGCTCCAGTTCCTTAATGCTCTGTGTGTTAAGAGCAGACTCAGAAAGGCTTCCTTCCTGAGAAAGGGGGACACCAGGGAAAGGCATACACAGCCACCTCTGAAATATGGATGAAACTTCTTTACTCTCTGGTAACTCCCAGCCCCTGTGCCTTGTACTTTTGTCTTCCTAGCACTGATGGAAGGGCAGAGGCAAGGAGGGGGCTATTTCTGAGGAATAGGGATGGGGGCGGGAGATCTAGGACATCAGCCCAACCAGTCCCCAGGGATGCCGCAGACTCACAAACACTAAGAGAAGGCTGCTGGGAGGAGTTGGGGGAGCCTATGCAGGCCCAGTGTATGGCCAGCATTCCTCTCTGGGCAGGACTTAAGGGCAGTAATACTGTAGCAGAAGGTTGGACGTCCCTGGGGGCTAGGAACACGGTACATGCTTTTTATTATTACAACTGTATTGGAGTGGCTTAGGCAGGTTAGTCACAGGAGAGTAAAATCCCCCACAGGGCCCTTGGTACCACCACTGCTGAGATGGATTTTTGTGTTTTGCTTTTTTGAGACAGGGTTTCACTGTATAGCCTAAGCTGGCCTAGAACTCTTGATCCTCCTGCCTCTGCTTCCTGAGTGTTGGGATTATAGCAGTGCACCATCACACCTGGCTTGAGCTGGATCTCAGTCTTGACCTCGCCACTAACTTCCCTGGATGACCTTGGGTAAGTTCTCCTTTTTCCTTTGCCTCAGTTTGCCCATGTGTACAATGCTGGAGAGACAGGGATGGGAGTGGGGAATGGTTTTCACCATACCCAAGGACTTATCTAGTCAGCTTTTGTATGTAACAGTTCCTGTGTTCTCCCAAGACCTTGAGTTGTGGAGTTGCTGCAGAAGCAGTCAGTTCTATTCCTGTTCCAGTGAAAACAAAAGGCCTGTCCTGCAAACTTGGGCAAGGAAACATACTTTCTAGGCCTTGATTCGAGGTCAGAGAGGCTTGCCCAAGGTCACAGAGGCAGTGGGTGGCAGAGGCCCAGACAGATCTTCAGGGTCCCATTCCAGTACTCCTCCACCCAAACACCACTAATTTACGTCCTGAGGTTCTAGGAAAAAGGGTGGGAACTAAGAGAGAGCTCAAGATCCACAGCTGGGTCTGAGAAGGTTAAATTCCCAGCTGGAAGCATTCAGCAAGGCTTCCAGAAACCGGGCAGTCCTTACAACTTGCAAATAAGTACCTCAGGCCACAGGAAATGATCCCAGACCACAAGGCCCAGGGATTGCACCAGAACAGTCCTGCCTGCCTGCGTGTCAGCCAGCGTGTGGGAGCAGCAGCCTGGAGTGGGGAGTCGGGGATCAGGCCCAGTTCCATTATTTTGCTAGCCGAGGAAGCCTGGGCAAGTCACGCCCCTCCTCCCGCCCCAACGTCAACTGATAATAATATACAGTAGCTCCTTATGGGGTTGCTGAGAGGAACTGCCGGCCCGGTGGACTTGCAGAGGCATTGCACATGGTAAACTGCAGCGGATTGCTGCTTGTACACATGACCTCTGGGAAACTTGGGAGGAGATAACTGGATGTGCCCGGTTCCAGGATCAGTGCCTTCTGTTTGGGGAAGTGGGGGAAAGGGAGTATGTCAGTGCTGGGGTACGCTTCCATGGGGAGGAAAGGGGAGTTGGGGCTGCACTGGAGCAGCCTTTCATGCGGGGCTGCACGGCAGGGTCCTGAGGCCGCGCTGAGGCCGGTGAGCAGGAATGCCATTCCACAAAGCCGCCCCACAACGCCTGGCCGCCGTGACCACAGCGGCGCACAGGGACCCAGGGAGGGGCGGGGCTTCTGGCCTTTTCTCTGGGAAGAATCTCCTTCCAAGAGGGTCCAGGCTAGAACACAGGATTTCCATTTCAATGCTCCCTGGCAAGCTGCCCTCCCCCGAAATCTGCTAAAGGCTCACGGAAAAGCCTTTAAAAACACACTAATTACAAACAACTCCTCGGCTTCTCCTGATTTCCCTCCACGCGGCGCGGGGGCGGGGCCGGCCGGAGCGGAGGGGTCATTTACATGCGCCTGCGCCCAGCCGGCCCTGAATTGACCTCAGCCGGCCAGGACGTGGGCCTCTGCTTCCTTCCGGGTGCCCGAAGGCCCCGCTGGGCCCGAGTGGTGGGAAACGCTGTGAGCTCCTTAGAGGCGCCTGGGAAAATGCACCGTGACCCCAGACGCCTGTTGGCAAACGGGGCCAGAACAGGACAGTATGGCAACGGGTCGCGGGCTCCAGGGGCTGGATCTGGACCCCGGCTGATGGCCTTCTGCCCTGCCCAGCTCTCCTGTGGCCACGGGGCCCAGAAAGCACAGCCTCTGCTGTCGGTACAGCCATGGGGGCCAGAGTTATGTGTGTGAAAGGTGGATTCATCCGCAACTTGCACTTCCAGCTCTCTAGGGAGAGTGGGACCGCATGTAAGGGCTTCTGAACTCTCCAAGCCCAACCAGAGCCTTAGTAAGGGCTCTGGCCTAATCTGTGGGAGACCCAGGGTATCTTGGTTGAAGTCAGGCTTTCACACAGCAACCCCTACAAGCAGGGGCCCGGCTCTGCAGGAGTCATATTATGCCTTTAGGAGGCTGAATGAACGGAACCCCATTAATCAGTTTCAACTAGCCTCAGCTCATGCCTTTGTTCATGAAGGGGATGTGATCCCTTGGGACAAGAGGGACCTTGGTTCATGCCTCTCAAGTCTTCCTCTGATAGTAACAATACTCACCAACACTCATTTAATCTTCTCAGCCAGCCACATGCAGAAGAAACAGATGGGCAGAGATATTGAGTGACTTATCAAGGGTCACACAGCTAATAGATAAGTAAAGAAACTGGGCTTGAGCCAACTGTGGTTCTATAGATCTGTAATCTCGGCACTCTAGGGGCTGAAGTAGGAAGATCATGAGTTTGAGGCCAGCCTGGGCTGTACTGTGAGACCCTCCCTTAATACAAACAACAAAAAATCTGGGCTTGGAACCCAGAGGCCCCAGTCTTTATCACTGTGCTCTAAGGTATAATCTAAGAGAACCATAATAATAATTGTCTTTTGTTAGTGCCTACTCCTGTGTCAACCATTTTATACATATACTCTTAATTAATGTTCATAAATCTATAAGGCACACTCGATTGTCTCCATCTTATAAATGAGGCCACAAAGACTTAGAGGGGTTAATGATTTTCTTAATGCCCTATAATTGGTAAGAGGCAGAGATGGGATTTCAAACTCCAGCTCTGCCTGGTTCTTGACAGGCTGACTTCTCAGGGGCACCTTTGTCACCATTACAAAATTCTTCAGGAGTTAGGATGCAATGGTGTATCCGTTGAGTGCTTATGAGGACCAGGCCTTGGTCTAGTTGTTCTACCTATATCATCTCTTTTGAAGCTTACACCTGCCATGTGAGGATGGGGTCGTGTTCCCATTTACAGACGAGAATGCTGAGTCCGAGAGGCCTTATCTCTTGTCCTCCCTCCCTCTAGGTAGGTCACACCCAAATCGTCTCAGCATTCCCATTCCTATTTTGGAGAATAACCAACCCAACCCCAGTTTCTTTCTCCTCAGCTGGAAGGAAATGAGGCTTGTTGAAGACAACATTTAATTGTTGATTAAATGTTGGAGTCCTGGCTCTGCCACTTCTGAACTGGGCAACTTGTGATAAGTCACTGTCTTATCTGAGCCATGACTACCTCATCTCAGGTGCGAGGGGCTGATCAAATGACAAAATAGGATGAAGAAGCATCTCATAAGCTCCGGGGGACTGTGCAGAGGTGAGCAGGGGCTCTGAGATGAAGGCTTCCATCTCTAGCATTCTGGCATGACCTCATTGCACACGTGTCCACCACATGCCTTGGCACCACTATTAAAACACACACACCAGCAACGGTGGGCTTCAAACAGATGGGTGGGAGGGGATTGTCCTTGCCCCTGAGTTGTCTCTCCTCCAGGCAGAGCATCCGCTAGCTCCTTTAATCCTTCCTTCTAGGATTTCAAGACCCTCCCTCCCCCCAGACAGTTAGGTAAAGTAGAGAGATCATTAGGTTTGGAACCCTGCAGACTTGGATTTAACTCAGAGTTTTGCCAATTTCTAACTAGTGTGATCTTGGGAAATTCACTTTACCTCTCTCTGGAGATGCTAATAGTACTACCAGGCTTCTCTCTCTCTCTCTCTCTCTCTCTCTCTCTCTCTCTCTCTCTCTCCCTCTCCCTCTCCCTCTCCCTCTCCCTCTCCCTCTCCCTCTCCCTCTCCCTCTCCCTCTCCCTCTCCCTCTCCCTCTCTCTCTCCCTCTCCCTCCCTCCCTCTCGCTGGGGATGAAACACAGGACCTTGAGCATGCTCAGTGCATGCTCTACCACCGACCTGCACCCCAACCCAGCAAGTCTGTTGATATCAAGTAGCAGGGGAAGAAGGTCAAGCAGGGCTCTGGAGAACCAGAAGAGGGGCACTTACCTTAATCTAAGAGGAAGAAGCGGCTGCACAGAGATGGTCCTTGAAGCAGGCATAATAACTAAGAACAGCTATACAAACTTGCTGTGCATCAGGCACCATTCTAAGTGCTTCACATGTATAACCTAATTACTCCCTTATGAGAAATTCAACATTATAACTATTTTTATTCCCATTTTACTCATAGGGAAACTGAGGCACAAAGCAGTTAAGTCAGTTTCCTGACTAGGCAGTCAGGCTCCTGAGGCTGGCCTCGAGTTCTCAGTCCTTTTGCCCTAGCCTTCCAAATGCTAGGATTACAAACATGTACCACTGTGCCTGCCTGACTAGAAACTCAGGGTAATTTTACTCTCTCTCTCTCTCTCTCTCTCTCTCTCTCTCTCTCTCTCTCTCTCTTTTGCAGTAGTGGGGTTTGAGCCTAGGGCCTCAAGCTTGCTAGGCAAGCACTCTAGCTCTTGAGCGACACCCAGTCCTCATTTTTACATGTAATTGCTTTTGTTTTGTTGTTGTTATTTTGCAATGCTAAGGATGAACCCAGGGCCTCACACATGCTAGGCAAGTGCTCTATCCCTGAGCTACATCCTGAGCCCAAGGACACAGTCTTAACCGTCCCCACCCAAGTTGCTTGGGCTAGTAGAAGTTTGCCAACTGAAGTGGAGGTTGAGTATGGAGGGAGTCATTCCAGGGTTGGAGTATAGTGGGCCCCATGTACCAGGCTTAGGAACTTGGACTGGATTCTGGGGCAATGGGGAGTCACTGGCAGCTCTTTGGGAATGACATGAAGAAAAGGTCTAACTTACTGTAGTGTGGAGTCTGGTCAGAGCAGGATGTACTCTGGTGGGAGAGAAATGATAAAGGCCAGAATTAGGGCAGTGTTTGTAAGGATGGAATGCTTGGGATGGATTCCAGAGCTATTAAGAAGGTAAAATTGGCAAGTCATGGTAATTAATTAGAAATGAGGGAGAGGGAGGAGCAAAGATTTCTAGCTGGGAGCCTGGGTGGATGGGAGGGGGGTGCCTCTTGAGAAATCAAGCCAGGGGAAATGCAGTCTGGGGGTACGATAAGTTCCATTTGGGGTGAGGTAGGTTGGATGTGTCTTTGGAGATGACCACTAGGTACAGGTCTATGCTGGCTGAAGCTCGAGGGAGTGGTCCAGGTTTAGGTGACTGGAAATTCACTTGCTGACAGGAGGAAGTAGAAGCCACTGGAGTAGCTAGGAGGCCACTAGGAGGGGAACGTCTATGGGGAGGGAGGTTTGAGAATGGCACTTTAGGAGACCCAAAAGTGCCATTCTTTTGGGTCTCCTAAAGTGCTGAAAAAGAGGTGCCCAGAAAAGAATGTCCAAAGAAATAGGGAAACCAGAAAAGCCATGTCTTAAGTGGAGAGTAGAGAATTAGGGAGTAAAGATTGTCATGAAGTTAAAGTTATCAAATGCAGCTGAGTGGTTCAAGGAGTTAAGGACAGCCAAGAATCCGCTAACTTTTGCAATTAGGTCCTGGGTGAAACTGAAGGAGGGAGGAGGACCCTGGGCAAAGGGGAGACACCAGGTCAAGGGGAAAGCCAAGAGTGGCTGATGAGAATTTGAGTCCCTTCCCTCCTGGTTATTTTGCTCCCTGCCTCTCCCCCCTACCCCCCAGACTTGGGTCTCTGCCCTGGGCATGCTGGGGTTTGTCAGTGCCTTTCAAAGTGTTGGGCTCTCCACCTCTCCTCAGGCTCCCTCAAGTCTCACAGCCGAAACCTCCCTTTGCTTGGCTCTGGAATAAGCCCCTGGGAGAGCTGATGAGACAGCAATTAGACCAGTTGCAACGGCCATGCGCTCACATCTCTGTGCCAGGGCAAGCCTATTGGCACCCTGCCAAACTCTTGCAGGCCAGCCTACTGCCTGGTCTCTCTCCTTGTGACCCCTACAGCCACTCTCTACAGAGAGGCCTCCAAGGGAATGGAGGCCTTGCTAGAAACTCTGGCCCCCTTTGAAGCTGGACAGCTATGCATTCAGGAACCAGGTACAACCCTATCAGCCCCGGGGCCCAGCCAGTGCCCACCAGTTGAGGGCAGTTGAAGGAAAGGGAAATGTTAGGGGTAGGCCTCCTTCCCACACTGCTGCCCATCTTGTGTGACTCAAGGAGCATGTCACCCCCTTCCCAGGCTATTGGGTCTCCCCCTCTGCAAAGTTTCTAGGGGATTCCAGGCCCTAGGAAGAAATCTGACTTTGTCGGGTTGGTTCTTTGGGGCCTGCAACATCTGCCTGCTGTGCTCTGTGGCTGCTGGGGCCTGATTTTCCAGAGGATTTGGGGTGTTGGTAGGAAGGGAGTGGTCCCATCTCATGTCTCTACTCCCAACTTTAGCACATTCTCCCTTCCTGTGTTATACTTGCAGTTCATGGAGATAGCCCCCTGGCTTTGACTTCACCCCCTCAAAGTTGCTACATCCTAGAACCATTACAAAATGTTCATCTGTCACAATGGTGTTTGATGATATAAAGGCCATGAAATACTCCAGTGGGCTCTGCCATGAAAAGACCACCCTCTCCTTCCCATCCTCTCACGACATTTCAGTGACTGGTTCTGTGTTGGGCCCTAGAGGGACAGAAATGCCTCAGAGATCACTTCTGCCCTCCTGGAATGCACAGTCTAGGAGGCACTGATCTGTTCACAAGCCATTCACATGTCTCATTTGGGTGTTAATACTGGTAAACTTCTGAGCACAGGAAGGGAGGGGAAAGGAGGAGTGACAGAGTTATACCGAGGTATGCAGGGACAGGTCAACAGAGCTTTGGGAGGTGGACAAGGAGGCAGAGGTAGCAGTGTGGGAAGAGACCCTGAGGCCTGCAGTGGCCTGATTTTTGTTTTGTTTTGTTTTTTGACACAAGGTCTCACTATGTAGCACAGGCTGGCCTCATCTTCTCAGTTCTCCTGCTTCAGCCTCCTGAGTGGTGGGCTTACAGGTGTGCATTGCTGTGCCCAGGTAGGCCTGGTATTTTTGAGGGATGTGGGTTGCGTTCTTTGGTACCTATCCTAGTACACGTGGAGAAACTGAGGTATGGAAAGGACGTCCTTGGGAGGTGGTGGTGGAGACGCAGGGAAATGCCACTCAAGCCACAGCTTGAAGGCTGGAGTTACTGTGCTGCTTCTAGCTTGGCCTGGCAGAGATGGATGTGTGGTGGGCTGGGGCCAGACTGTGGCTACTAACTGGTACTAGAGGCTTGAAACCCTTAGTCTTCTTGTCTCTAAAATGGGGATAATAATACATGCTTTATAGGCTTGATGTGTGTGGGAGAAATGACATCATGCCTATAAAAGGGCCTCGGAAATGTAAAGCTCATGGGAAAAGATTGTTGTTATTGGGACCCTCTGTCTGGCCCTGGATTAAGAGCTGCCACCTTCAGGATCCTCCCAGCAGCAGGTCTAGCTCCTCTTCCTACCGTTCCTTGCCCAGCATCTGTGAGTGCCTGCAGGGCCTGGCCCTAGGAAGGTTCCCTTATGATCAACACTCAAACACGCTCACATTCCTGCTGTACGCACAACTAACAGAATGAATGTGAGCTGGAGATAGCCCTGAGGGTCGACGTGTCCTCAGACATGCACCATGAAGGCCCCTCATCTGCCCCTCTCCTGTGCACAGCATGGGCACACGTAGCCCACTTCCAGTTTCCCCTCTGAGTTGTTGAACTCGGTGCCATCCACTCCAGTTTACAGATGAAGACAGTGAGGCTCAGAGACTCATCACACAGCCAGCAACATGGAAGACATGGTGGGCACATGCTTTCCCAGGGCATGCCCCCAGCCCCATTTGTGCACACGTGCCCCCTCCTCCCAGGGCTGGCTGATTTCTGTTCTCCATTGGACACCACAGGCATCTGTTTAACCTTGGGAACGGCTCACAGAACCGGTCACTTGCTGGGAGGCCAGTGCTGCTGGCAGGGTGTTGGAGGATGGGAAAGGGGGGGTGGGGAGCTGGGGGGGTGGAGTTGAGGAGGGAGGGGAAAACCTGATCAAAACCATGTCACAAAGGAGGGGAATGGGGTGGGGGGGAGGAGAGAGAGAGAAAGAGAGAGAGAAAGAGAGAGAGAGAGGTTTCCATTCACAAAGAAATCATTATGGTTAATTTAATTCATTGTAGCGTTTAATACAGAAAAGCTTTTCTACAGAGACTGGGCATCAGGCCAACATTTATATATAAATGGGTTTTATTTTAAAAGCGAATGCAGTGAGGGGGATAGGCTGGGGTTAGCCCTCTCGCTCCCTCTCTCCTTCCCTCCCCTCTTTATCTACCTTTCTGAGCCTGTGTGGACCAGGAACCAGGTACCCCACAAAGCAGTGACTCCTTGCTCCCCACTTCTGTGTCCCAACAGTTCTTTTCCTAGGACCCTGCTTCCTTTGCTTTTTCAGGACTACAGGGAGACCATGCACTGGACTCAGCTCAGAGCTGCACTGGGAAATGAAAATCTTTAACTGTTCACCAGTTAAGAAAGTACTTAGAGATCACTCCACCTTCCTTAGCCCCATCCAGGGCAAGTTCTACCTCCATCCTCTAGGGGAGGACATTGAGGCACAGAAAAGGAGCAGGACTTGACTATGGGCATACAACTTGGTAGGTGGCAATGGCAGAACTTGAACCTGGGTCTTCTGTTTCTCTGTACAATGCTCCAGAAGGTGCAGTGCCCCTGGCCTGTGAGCTCTTCGGTCCTGGGAGCCTAGCTCTGGCCCCCTGCACCAGAGTCAGGCCCAGATCTGCATTACCAGGCAGCTTGTGGGGTGTTCAGATCCCCCTCCCATCACTTTCAGTCCCCCAGCAAGCTAATCAGCTAATTCACACTGTGGTGTCAATGGCAAATAATAACTTACTGTAAAGTGCTAATGGTGCAATTTCAGGCTCTCTGGGCTTGCTGGAGGCTGGAAAAGAGCTGTGGGGATAGGGAGACCTTTTAAGAGTCCATCATATTATATTACAAACCATTTATCCTACACCCCATGTTGCCACATATGCACGCAATGTCCATTGGCCTAGGGTTGCAGTCTACTGAGGAACACAGTGCCATGCATTGAGTGGCACCTGCTCTTAAAGAGCCAAGGCTGGGGGAAGCACCCAGATTTGCCTGCCTTCCTTTTTTCCTAGGCTCTAGTTCCAGCAACGGGGACCCAGACACACATGGCCTGGCCCCATGGGAGAAGAATGTAGCTAGGGTGCCAACCTGAGGACTCTGCAAAGCTGGCTTCCTTTGCTTCTGTGCTACCAGGTACCAGGCCCTGCTTTCAGACCCTAGCTCCTTTTTTCCTCACATGACACATGGTCCCATCATAGGGATAAGATAACTAAGCCCTGGAAAATTGAAGTGACATGCTCAAGGCCATGCCACTAGACACAGTGGAGTTTGAGTTAACATTCAAATCTTGAGATCCCTGGCCTTATGGCTGACAAAAGTGGGGTCTAGACAAAGAGGCATAGTGGATCCTCCGGGTAGGAGGCAGAACCCTGCTCCTCAGTGTCAGTGGATGGGGCTTCTGACTTCAACAGGGACAACCTCTTTCATGGGCTTCAGGGCTACCTACCAGGCTCACCAGCTTCGGTGGGGAGGAAGCTGGTGGGCTCAGCAGCCTGGACATCAGGATGAAGTCTAGACTCAAAAGAGAGAGCAAAGGCCTAGACCCAGGCTTGCCCTGTCCCCAGGGCCCTAGAGAACAACTAGAGGGACTTGAGTCTGGAGTCCAGGCCCCCAACGAGGCTGGAGTCCCCAGTACCCCTACTGTGTGTCTCCAGGTCTCCCAGTGGCCTGGCTGGTATTTGGGGTTCAAGCCCAGCTGAGTCTCACATCTGGATCCCGTTAGTTCTTTCTTGGCCGGGAAGAATGTGTGCAACGCCGGAGGAGCTGCTGGACTGCGGACTTGCCGCCGGGCCCAGGCTATCAAAGCAGAGTGGCGGGCAGCCGGCCCCTGGGGAGGGGCTTCTCAGGCTCTCCATCATCACGCCGCCGCCGGTAGCTCCGGGGTGGAGCAGGGGCCTTTCAGCAGGCACTGGGCCTCGGAGGAGCCAGCCAAGTGGCCGGGGCGCAGCCCGGGCAGGCCCGCTGCTTCTGATTAGTGGCTCACCAGCTGCTCCTGCCCGCCGACCTGCCCCCGCAGCCAGAGCAGACGGAGCTGCCCATGCTCCTCCAAGTCCAAGGTTGGGGCCCCTAGCCAGGGCAGGCACGGAGCTGACCTCTGCAGACCCTTTAAAAAAGCAGACACTTGTATTTTCCTTTCCGAATCTTCATTTGCTCTCTCCTTCGAGTCCCCTCTCTGAAGAGTTCCAACCACAACCAGCCTTAGTGAGATTCAGTTATTAAAAAATAATACTAAGGCATGTGTAGCCTTTTATAGTATAGCATAGTGGTTTAAGGGGGAAGGTTCTGGAGCCAGGCCACCTGGGTTTAAATCCTAGTTCTGCCACTTATTAGCTCTGTGACTTGGGGCAAGTTACATAGTCTCTCTGTGCCTTAGGTCTCTCCCAGAGGCCCTGTAAAATTGCTGTAGCAATAGGTTCCTAGGTCACAGTGTGGCTGTGAGATGTAAATGAGTTTGTACTGGAAAGTGCTTAGAATAGTGCCTGGCACATAGTGAGCACCCAATAAATTATTATTGTCGCAAAGTTTGTTTACATGCATCGACTCATTTGAGACTCCAGCAACCCTGTGACTTACAGGTTATAATGGAAAGCTGGTCACACTGTGAATAGAGGGAGGGTTGGGACAGCCTCAGCTGCTCTCTCTGTCCTATTCCCCAACACACCATGTCCCTCATGGCATTGCCCATGGTGCCTCAGTCAAGCAACAGCAGGAAGGAACTTTTCTCCAGGTTTCAATTCTTATCTTTGCCACATGGCTGGTGGGCCCAGCAGACAGGTCAAAGATTTCAAGCAGGAGCCTGGAGAACTGCTAATCCCTGGGAGATATGGCTGCAGAGAGACAGTGTGGGCCTCAAAGCCTAGACCTGCCTGGGGTCCCCCAAGACTCATCTTGTTCAAAGAGCAACTCATCTAGTGGGAGCAAGAAGCCAGTAGCCCACCCTCCAGCCAAAAGCATACCCCATTCTGAGGCACCTCCTGCAGCCTTCTTCCACGCCCCCTGCTTCATGGGCTTCCCATGCGGCTGGCTGCTCAGTGGTGCAGCAGGGAGAGGGAGGCTGCAGAGAGGTGGGAGTCCTTGCTCTTTTCCCCCATGCCCACAGCCAAGGGATCCTGGCCAGGCCTGCAGGGAGCTGGCAGGAAAGCCTCCAGGGAATGTGACCACAGCTCACCCTGCCTCTGCCACAGGCCAGCTGGCACCAAAGGCTGCAAGCACCATTTCTAAATTGAGCTCAGAGATTTGCTGAGGGTTGAGTTCTCCAGCAGGGAGAGAGAAGAGGGCCCAAGAGAGTGCTATTGAGATCCCTAGGGGCCACTCTAGCATCTGTGACCAAGCAGGGCCACTTCTCCAATACTGTGAGTAGGGGCAGGGGAGGGCATAGCCTGAATCCCATGTTCAAATCCAGATTCAGCCTCTCAGTAGTGATGACACAGAGGTGCTTGAGCCTGGGTCTCAGGGTGAGGTGGGGATGAAGGACATGCTGCATGAAAAGAGCCTGGTACAGGGCTGGCATGAAAGAGGCACGCATCACCTGTGCGGCAGTTCCCCACACCCTCAGGCTTTGCTGGTCTGGACTTGCTGTGTCTGATGCTGTGTCCTAGCTTCCCTTGTCATGGTCACTGGCCATTTTAGGACTGCCCATTTTCTCTTCACCCTGCCCCCCTGTATCCTGATTTCTTTTCAAGAGATGACCTCGCTCCAGTTTTTGTGGTCTTAGCAGGGGATAATCTAAGGCAACTACTTTAGCTGGGAGGCCAAGGAGCTGGCTGGGACTGGGGCTCAGCTCAGAGGATGCTCTGTCCTCGAGCAAGTGGAGTGGTGGGTATTAGCCACATTGATGGTGTCCTGTCCAGGCTGTTCTGGTTATGAGACAGGCACTGTGCATGTGTCCTGTGTCTGGAAGCTTTGGATCCTCCTTGGCTTTCTGTCACTCTCAAATCTAGCTCTTTTGCACTCATAAGATCTGTGAGACTGCTCCATGAATCTTGAGACAAATTCCCTGGCAGCTCAAGGTGACTGGAGCTTGTTTTCTGTGTTTGCTGTCTCCCCACCAAATTATGGGGGCAGACACTCTGTCCTCTGGCTCCCCTTCTCCCTTCTGAAGGCCTAGCATGTGTGCATGGTGCACACCATGCAAGCCTGTGCACACACTTGCTAGCCCTTGACCCCTGTCCTGGAGAAAGGGAGAAGTGCTTTGCTAGAGGCCAGGTAAGCCTTCAGTGCAGGGGAGACCCTGCTTTGAAGAACTGGCATGGAAAGAAACCATCTGGTGTGGAGGCAGAAGTTGTGAGAAGGATGATTTCCGGAGGTCCCGCTGAGTCTCAGTTGAGACTTAGCCTCCTACCCCCAGCAAACAAATGATCAGTCCTATTAAGTGTCTGGGCCAGAGTGGCACTCCATTACTTCTTGTTCTGTGGTTCTGCCATTGTTGGACCAAGAAAGCAACGATCTGTGCAGAGGCATCAGACCCCCTGCAGGCCAGAGTTAGCAGAGCAGTCCAGGAGGCCAAGCAAAGGAGGACTTTGCTCTGTGTATGTGAACACAGATCTAAGCATAGAGACATGCAGAACTGCTTTCATTGTTCGTGTGAGTGATCCTACTCTACAGACACCCATGTTTTCTAACTTACTTTAAACTAAACAGTATGTATGGGGCATCTTTCCATGCTGTGTGTGTTGATCTACCCTACTCTCTTGAATGGCCATATTGGTTTCCACAGTATGGAATGGTTTTGGGAACCAGTCCTTTCACAACGATTGGTTAGCTCATCTACAATTCCTGCATGTGAGTACTTCTGTAGGATACTTAGCCAGGAGAGGAATGCTGGGTTAACGCTTAGATTTGATCTTCTTATGACCCTGTCCTTCTAACTAGACTGGAAGTTTCAGAAGGACAGGGTCTGGCTTGCAGGCAGGAGAAACTATTACCCACTGGTTTACCTGGGGAAAACCATCTCGCATCCCGGTTCTGGCTTTGTGAGGATACAAGCTACATCCAGAGCTTCCTGGCCCTCTAGATCAGGCCCACTGCATGGTTGAAACAACACCAGAGCCAGCCGTCTTGCTTCCTAAATTCAGCTGGACAGACTCATAGGCAGGATGTTTGGGGAAACTGCTCCACCTGCTCCTCCATGTGGCCCTGGGACCTTCATTACCTCCAGCCTGGGGTCCCTCCTTTCCCTTCTCATTTGCCCACTGGAGACCAGTATCTCAGCCCTTCCACTAGGGCTGTATGCCGCTGAAAGCACGCCCAGGCATGGTAGGGCACAGAGTCCAGAGATCTGCAAAGTGCAGAGCCTACTGGCAGCACCTGGCAGTGGTGGGTGGAGTGGAGGCCAGAAGCTGGGGATTTTTCCTTAATAACAACCTGGCGCCCCAACTCGTTGGCGGCTCTGCCCGCCTGCAAGCCAGCCTGCCCCCCCCTCAGGAGGAGCCTTCATCTTCAAAGCTTTTTGGGAAACAGTTAATTAACCCTCACAGCCCTACCGCCTGCCTGCCCAGGAGGCTGGAGGAGGCTGCTATCCCCTCAGCTCCATAGGGCGGGGGTGGGGGGGTGGGAAGGGGAAGGGAGGGCTGGTGAAACCCAAGTCTAGAGAAAGGGTGTGATGCTGGGACCTAAGTGACCGCAGGCTCCCAGACAATGAAGCAGCCTGCCTTTCAACCCCTTCCCACCTTCCCATAGCTGGCGGGAACAGCGGATACTAAGCCATACCACACCACGGAGGACTAGGGGTGCAAGAGCTTACTTTCAAACACAAGTTTAGGAGAAATAAGTCACATCATCTCTCTGTGCCCCAGCTTCCTCATCTTTAAAACAGTGATGTTAAGAACCTAGGTGTCAGGACTGTGCGACCAACCTAATGGAACAGGGCAGGAGCAAGTGCCCTGGGAAGTATGTCCAAATAATGATGTGAAGGAATCAGGAGTATCAGAGAGCCACCTTGGGATTGGGGCACTGAGTGGAAGAGTGGCCCAAGGGGGCAGTGGGCAGCCGGTTGTGCCCCTTGAGCTCTGAGCAGGGGCAGCTACCCAGCGGTGTGAAGAGGGAGAGAGCAGCTGGCAGAGGCATGCATCTTGCTCCTTGGCACCTTCTTTTCTTGCCTCACCTCCACTCACTTTTATCCTCCCCCAAGATTCTCGTGCACATGTGCACACACAGCACATTCATCTACATGTGTGTGCAGAAGAGCACACACATGCACACCCACAAAAGCACCCAGGAGCTGAAGCAAATCAGTGGCAAGGACGGGGTGGTTTGTAACTTCATATTTAGCTGTGCCGCACAAAGATGTTCTGGCCCAGGTGTCCAGGACTCAGGGAACCCAGGGAAGGACAGATGAGAGTTAGGTGGGGAGTTGGATGCCCAATGAAATGGCCTCCTTTAATGACCCTACATTGTCTGCTCTTGTTTTGCTGACCACCTCAGCACTTTATGTTTCTGAGGGCAAACACCACAATTCTGTTCCACTTATTTCTATGTCCTCTATAAACCAGAAGCTTCCCAAAGACAGTGACAGAGTGCTGTTTTTCTGCCATGACCCTAGCATGCTGGGAATTGTTAGCATATACTATGTGTCCCCTCTGTGCTTGGTATCATGTAACAGAGGGTGGCTTAATCTTCACACCTAAGTATGAAGTCAACATCATCTTGCACCTTTCACAGATAGGGAAGCTGAGGCTTAGAGTGGGGGCCCAAGGTCTCCCTGCTAAGGTGAAGCAAAGCCAAGGCTCTGACCAAAGCCAGTGCTCTCCACCCCCAGCACACTGCTTTTTCTCTGGGAGTTTGTAAAGGACTTCCTGGGCTGGGAGCAGAAGCCCGGTAGGGTCAACAGGAGCTGGCAGCAGCCTGACTCAGTGGGTTGCTCGGCCTTCATGCCTACATCCACTCCAGCCTATCTGTGCAAGAATTCAGAGGTGGCAGCCATTTTCCCTGCACCCCAGGAGAGACGGGCACTGGCTGAGGAGAAGGAAGGTCCAGAGAGGGGAGGATCTGGACATAGGCAACAGATCCAGAACAAGCCCAGAACTGAGCCAGGCCCATGGAGGTGAGCACTGCTGCTGTTCTAACCACCAGACTCTGCAGCTGCTCCCTTAGGCGTGGGCCCTAGCATTGGCACAGAGGCCTTAGAGTGCCAGTGAGAAACTAAGCCCTCCTAAAGCCAAGCCAGGAGCTGGGCTACTGTGTGTGGACCCTGTGGGCAGAGGAGGGGGCAGTCTGGCGCCTGGTAGGAGGGGCAGCCAGGTGAGCAGCCCTCCCCTGGCAGGAGGAGGGAACTAGAAGTCCAGAGGGGGAGGCTTGTTTCTCTAGAAGGGAAACCTTCAAACACTAATTGGTAGTTGCAAGTAATTAAAGTAATTTACTAAGATTATAAAGAAATTTCTTAAGAGTGATTAAGCAACTCCGGCTGTGTATGGTTGTTGGTAATCACTTCCCCAGGGGGATTAGTGCACTTGGCAGGGTGGAACAGGGATGCTCACACCAATGGGTCCTGATTCTTCAGCAGGGGGGCGGGTCACAGAGGCTGCAGGGCATGTTGGGAGATTGCTGAAACTCACCAGGGGAGACTCAGATTGGAGCTGAGTGTATATGGAGGTCCACATGTTCCAGGCACCCTCCAAGGCTCAGGTGCACCCCCCCACACACATATGCAGGCACTGATGCAAGTGCTTTATATACACATGCCATCACAGACATCTCTAGACCCAGACATGTGCACAGGCAAAGATCATGTTTCTGTCACACAGTGGCTTGCATAAATTACACATGATATTATATACCTCTGGGACCTACACAATTCCCACAGTCAACAGGCACAGATACTGATATAGGACCTCCCGTCCACACCCAGGCACACCCAGACACTGGAGAGATGAGCTCACGTGCTTATAGTCATGTACACACGCAGTTGTCAGTGTACCTAGACACAGACACATACTTAATAGAGAAATACACATCTGTAGTCACAGTGCCACATGTGGACAGATACATGTACACAATCAAACACATATCCAGGTATCTAGCTCCATCTAGACAGTCTCAAATGCTCAGACTCCCACACACGTATGACCCAGCATCTCATGTACAATTGCTCATTGACTGTCACCCAACCCAGCCATCATGCACGCACACTCACACTAGAACCACACCTACACAAGACTTGCTCACAGTCTGTGCCCCACACCTTGCCTGTTCAACAGTCTGCTGAGAGCTGCCTCCCGAGTGCTCAGAGGTGGCTGAGTCAGAGCCTGTGTTACCCAGAGCACTGTCCTGGGGACCCTTCACCAGCCACCCTTATCTAGGTCCAGCCAGGTGAACCAGAGGTGGGTTGGAGGGGCATGGAGAAGGGGGCCTGGGCCAGAGTTGGGCATGGCTAGGACAGCTCTGAGAAGCCCTCTGGCAGGAGGATGTGGGTCACAGGATACAGGCTCCAATCCCAGATCATCGCTTTCTAGCTATGTGACATTTTCCAAGTTCCTTCATGGTTCTGACAGTTTCCTCATCTGAAAAATGAGGATAACACTACCCTTGGCCTAGGCAGTATTGTCATGCAGATGAAATAAAACGATCAGTTCAAACCCCAGCAGCACTCCTCAAAGAGAAATAAAATGATCAACATGGGCTCCTGAATTGTCCCCTTAGCTGGGGCAAACCTCTTTGGAAAGCCCCTATGTGAGGCAGGCAAGAGGTAGCTCACACTCAGCGGCCCAGACCCTTGGTCCTCAAAGGTGTAAGTAGAAAGCAAAGTTGGCCAGAGCCCTTGGAGCTCTCAGAAACCCTGGCCTCTGGTCCTGGCTCAGCCTTGTACACACTGGAGAGCCTTGGGGAACGTCCTTCCCTTCTTTAGGCCTCAGTTTCCTTCTTTGTTCCCCTAAACAGTAGGGACAGGGGGAAGGGATGACCTAAATGATCCTTAAGCTCCCTCCCAGCGCTGACATTCCAGGGTTCATGTAAATGACCCACTTGAGTCTGGTCCAACTTGAATGATGTTAATCACGGTGTCTATTATTTTGCCCTAAGAGGGTCTCTGCTCCCCACAGGGCCTATTGATGGTGATGAGGGTTGGGGGGTGGGAGCTGATCATGAGGGTGCCTTGCTGAGGAATACAGGAGCGCCAAACTCAGGCATAAAAGACTGAGAGAATGAAGTTACAAGCAGTGTCCACGGAACCATGGGAAGAAAAAGAGTCTGGGAAAGTCCTATGAGAATGGCCGCCTCAGCCCCATTTCCATTTCAATAAATGCCAAGGGCAACTGGGACTTTACTCTCTTGACCCTTGAGGCTTCCCCTCCCCCACTGGCCACTTGTTTCTCTGTCCAGAGTAACCTTAAAGTGCTTTAAAACACAAAAGGGCCATGGGTGTGTTGCAGAGACAGCAGAGAGGAGAGATGCTGGGAACAATCTCCCTGCAGAGCAGGTGAGGCAGCTGCAGTAGGAAGAGAGCTGGACCCACTGCTAGCAGCTTGTGGCCTTAAGGAAGAAATGGGTTACCCACTGGACCAGGCCCAGGCACTATGGGTTTGCAGTTCTGCCACCCCCACGCCAAGGGCTCAGATGTCACCACATTGACATTCATTTGGCTATATAGAGTCTCACAGTTACAGAGTACCCAAGTGCAGAGTACCACCCCTGGGACCAACACATGCGTCCTCTTGTTCAGTCTGTCAGGAGCTCTGTGAGGGTGGGACCATACACCTTGGATCTCAGCAGGCACTACCTTGGCTCTGGCAGATTTCTAGATGCCCAAGTGGAGTTTCACCTTGAATGAGACCAAACACATTGTCATTGACTCCTGAGCCTGGGGCCCTCACACCTGCTCTCTTTAGAGCCAGAAAGGGCTCTAGCATAGAGTCTGTCCCCAGTCAGCTCTGATGCCCCAGCCTGGGACATCAAGAGTTAAGGGTACTTGGGTCTTGGATAACTTCATGTGTGGTGGCCTGGCCTTATTGGGAAGTCTTGTTCCTGACAAGTGGGTCAGTGCCACACTATTCCTTACTTCCTTCTCTACCAGCAGTGGTGTCCTAACTTGTCACAGCTCTCCTTGGACACAAAGGTCCATGGAGGAGTGGGAAGAACACTGACTTGAGAGCCAGCCCCACACTTAAATGCTGGTCTGACCATTTTCTGTGTGTGACCTTGGACAAATCACTTTACCCTTCTGAGTGAGCCTTAGGTTCCTTATCAAGCAAATGGGCGCAATAACCTTTGCCTTAAAGTTTGGCCTGAGGGCTAAGTGAGTTTAATAGATTCAGAAGCACCTGGCATGATCCTGATCTACAGGTAGACTTCAGTGAGGAATAGTCCCCCTGTGGCCCTTGTCCAAGGAGTCTCAAATCTCTATCCCAGGATTTTACACAGCCCTTTTACTTCTTGGTTCCTTTCAATGTTGCTTACCCCTGGCCTTCTTATTCCCTGAGCCTCCTAGGGGCCTGTGTCCACCCCCTTGATTCCAGAGAGAAGGTGACCTGCTTTTAGAGTTTCCTAGAGAGGGTGCCACAGCCCCCAATCAAGGCTTCGGTCCCTGCATCACTAGTCCCTCTAGATCAGAAACCTAGGGCTCTCTGACTGCAGTTCTTGTCCGCTCCTTCTCATCTTGCTGTCAGGAGAGGGGCAACAGCTGGTTCCCATCCTCTGCATAATAAGCCTGCCGTGCAAATCGTTTTCCAAAATCATTAGGCCACAAAGATTCTATTCAGCTGCAATGTTTGCATTGGCCCCACCCTCATTTCCCAGAGACTAGAAGACATCCACTCACAGAGACAACTACAAAGAGATGCACCTGAGAGACCTAGCGATCTCAGCTCAGAGGTCTGTACAGATGTTTTCCCAGAGGGAGAGAAAGCCAGGAAGACAGTCTTTGAAGGGTCGAGAAGGCCCCTCAGCCCAGACACCCAGAGTTTAGGAAGCTTTTGAAATCTTCATCTTTTTCAGAGGGCTCTGACCAACCACAGAAGCTAGAACCAGGTTGGCCTGAAGCCTTCCAGGTGTCCATCCCTGTGTCCAGAGGGAGCAGAACAGATGAAGGGTGCCACCTGCTCTTGGGGGCCTTCCCTTTTAGTTGAAGAGACAATGCACATCCAGATACAAACAGAGAGATGCATGTCAGGTTCAGCAACACAAGCATACTCAATGACAGTGGAAGAGATGTCTCCAGATAGCATGTCTTCTGTGCCAGATGTAGGTGCTTCTTAGAAGACTATGGAGCAATGGTGGCTCATGCCTGAAATCCCAACTACTTGGGAGGCAAAGGTAGGAGGAGCATGGTCAAGGTTGGCCCAGGCAAAAGTGTAAGACCCTATCTGAAAAACAAACTAAAAGCAAAGACTGTAGAGCAGAGAGACACCACACAGTGTCCTTTCCGTGGTCAATCCTGACACATCTGCCTAAAACCATCGGGATAGGACATTTTCTTCTCTCTTGTCCACTGAGATCATCAGCTTCTGGCATTCTGGGGACATCCCTATTGACCAGTGACCACCCTGAAGATTTCTCAGTGAATTGGGTTAAGTGGTGGTGAGGTGAGGCTCCTGACCACCTAGACTCCTAGTTGAGGATGTTTGGTGCACAGAGTAGGTATGGTGTTGAGGAAGGCCATAGTCTCTTGGTGAGGTTCAAAGCAAGGAAAAGAAATTACTAGTAGTTGTGGAGCACCTACCATGTGCTGTGAATGGTGACAGGCATGGTGCAGAAATGTCATAGAATCCCCTATGAACTGTGGATTGTGAACCTGTTTTTCGGATAAGGAAACTCAGGTGCAGCAAAGTGCAGGGTGGGCACAAATCAGGAAATCTTGTGTCCTCATTGTCACCACTGCCAGCTCCATTAGCATTATCACCAACTTAATTAAACCCATCATCACTGTTGTCACCCATCATCGCTGTTGTCACCTACAACAACTTTAACACTTGCTCTACCACTATTACCAATAACAGCCACCAATCTCACCAGTTATATAATTTCCATCCAATACCCTCTCTTCCACCTCCTTCTCTTTAAATAGATAAATATATTTACTTATTTGAAAGCCTAATTCCCATTGGTCTCCATCTGGAGAGAAGATCAGGAGGTCAATTCCTGCCTTCCAGTCAAAGGCTGATAAACTAACATAGACATGCACTTGGGACCCTCCAAAACCAGCCTGTGTACCTGTGGAGCCATTACCAGAACTCTGCCAAGGTCAAGGACCTCTCTGAGTCAGAATGGGCCAAGTGCTGTTACTTGGTTGATGTGGGCACACCACCTCTCCAGGACTGAAGGCCAAGAGACGGGCTGATGAAGAAGGGGCACACATAAAGTATGGTGAGGTGTGGTGGGCAGAGCCAAAGGAGCCACCTGCTAGAAGTGTAGCCTAGCCTTGGGGTTGGAGGTCCCTGAAGCCTTGAGTTTCCTTGCTCCCACGGCTCCCATGAAGACCTGTGCCCACATGTCCACAGCGAGGAGGTGACTCATGCCAGGCTCCAGGGCAAGGTGTGAGAGGCGGCCTAGGACATGCCTTCCTGTCTTCCGAAGACTCTAATAAGGTGTATGAGTATGTGAATGTGCGTGGGGTGATTGGGGGGGTGCAGTATGTGCCTCTTTTTTTCTGAGCAAACCTTGGGTACCAGGGCTAGGACAGTGTCAGTTTCAGGCTGAAGAGAATAGGGGCTCCCTAGCTTGCCCCCTTGAGAAAATCTTTAGAGTGCCAAGGCCCTTCAGTTGTCTGCTTTGCCCAGATGACAGCACTAGCTCCTGCAGCCCATCAATTCAGTTAATGTTCCACAGAAAAGGGAAGTGGCCTGGCCATTCTCGATTTCTAGGAATGGAGAACAGCCTCAGAGATCCTTCCAGCCCTCCAGTGGCAGTGAGCTCTCTTGCCACCTCTCCTGGATGCTCTTCTAGCTCAGACCAGGGCTGACTGTTATATCCCATCTTGTATCCATACTGATAAGATTCCTGGGATCTGGGGGAATAAGACTGGTTGTGAGTTGCTAATTGTTGAAGCTGGGTGATTGGCAGATATGGGAGGGCTCCTGAAACTCTTCTGTCTATTTTGACATATATCTGAAATTTTCCATAATAAAAAGTGAAAGCAAAACAGCAAACCAAAGCAAAACCCCACAAACACCAAGTATGTATCAGACTGAAATCATACTTTCCAGTGGTTTCTACCCACAGATCCCAGATATGCCTTCTTGGGCCATACAGACCACCCCTGTTCCCTCTGCTCCATGTTGGCCTTCAGCAATTTGGACAAAAGCATGGTCTTGGGAGCCAAGCACAGCTGGGCTGCATACTGGCTCTGCTACTTCCTACATGTGTGACTTTGTGCACATTACTCCTGTTCTCTGAGTCAAGTGCAGGGGAGAACCCTTTCCCTTGGGGCCATGGTAGAGGTTGTGTGCGGGAAAAGCCCCCACCCTGTGCCTAGTGCAGAATGAGTGCTCCCTATGACTGTACCTCTGCAGAATGTTGCTGCCTTAGGCCAGGGCTCACCAGTGCCCTTGGATGAAAGGAAATGGCTCCTGTTTCTCCTGCCATTTCTCACACACTGTGGTTCTCCAGCCTGGCTGACCCTCTCTGACTGTTTATCAATGTGCCTTGGCAAATGCGGGGCCTGCAATGGGGCTCCATATTCCAGATGTTCTGGATGGGTGGAGTGCAGTGGAGCTCTTACCTCCCTGCATCTGGGAACTGTATTTCTACTCATACAGCCCACTATTTCATTAGCTTTTTAGCTACCACGTCACACTTTGGCTTCTGTGAGGCCTGTGGTCAGCTCGAAGCCCATGGACTTTGTCAGACATGCAACCCTAAAGCTCTGTCTCCCCAGCCTATAATTGGGCAGTTGGGCTTTGACTCTCCAAGTAAAACTTTACATTCACTCCTATTTAATTTGATCTGTCTGGTTCAGGCCTCTGGTTCCAGTCTGTTGAGAATTTGTGTTTTCATTTTTTGATGCAACATATTAGCTGTTCCTTGCAGCTCTGGGTCTTTAGAGATTGAGTGGTGACCAGACCTCTGTGGCCTTCTCCAGATCACTAATAACCTCGGTGTGCAGGATGGAATCGAGGCCAGGGCCCTGTGGCAGCTGCTAACTAATTCCTTCCTGCTTGACATCAATCAAGGCTCTTTAAGTTCAATTATTCAGTGACTAACTCACCTCATCTGACCTTCTCCAACCCACAGTTCTTCATCTTCCTCACAAGGACAACGTGAGGGTCCTTTTCAGAAGCTTTGCTGAAGTCTACACGCCAACATAGTCCCAAAATAAAATGAGGCCTCACCATCCCCGACATGCACTTGGTGACACACCGCTTCTGCATGCTCCCAGCTTCCCTTGGAACTTTCCTGATACTCAGCAACTTAATACTTCTTTTGAGAATTTGGTTCAGGTTCCAGACTTAGTGAGATGACTTGATGTCACCAAAGTCTACCTTTCCCCATTCTGGGAAATCCAGGCCTTCCGGTGTTCATGAGTTCTTACAGTCGTGGCAATGGTTTTGACCTCCAGTGGTACCCCAGATTTGGAGAAGAACTCATTTAAAACAACAACCAATGCATTCACATTCAATATCAACATCTAGACATTGTGGTGACTGAGTGCTGGACCAGATAGGATTCCCCGACTTAGCACACTGCCCACCCATCTATTTGGAGAGGTAAGGCCAAATAGATGGTCCTAAGAAGAGGCAGAAGGTGGCAAGTGCCAGAAGAGAAAGACAGATCCAATGTTATGAGGGCTTTTTGGGGGAGGGGGAGAGGTAATCAGGGAAGGCCGCTGTGGGTCTTATAGCACAGGCAGGATTCACGTGTGTGCGTGATGGGATGAAAGGTGAAAGAACCCAGGTGAAAGCATGAAGGTGGGGAACCTTGCTTGAGATATGTGGCAGGAGCAGTGAGTAATAATCATTGTTTTACTGCTATTTGTTGAGTACTTCCTGTGTGGCAGGAATTGGGTTAAGCAATTTACACACATCATCATGGAATCACAATGCCCCCTGTCATAGAACTATGATCATCTTAATTTTATACAAGAGGTCAAAGGCCTTGTTACACAGCTAGAATGTGGCAGTCAGGCCTTTGAGCCAGGTCTAGGCTGTCTAACTCCAAAACTCCTATTCAGGTTTGTTTTTGGAGACAAGCCTTCACTATGTAGCACAGGCTGGCTTTCAACTCCAGATTCTCCTGCCTCAACCTCCTGAGTGTTGGGATTACAGGTGTGAACCACCATGCCTGGTCAAAGCCCATGTTCTTAACTCATAAGTCACTCAGTTCTCAATCTCCTAGCCTCTCTTGAGTTTCAGTGCCTTCTTGCGGGTGTTTGATTTTTCTGTTTTGCTATTTTTTTTAATGATACTGGAAATTGAACCCAGGGCCTTGCTCTTGCTAGGCACAAACTCTACCACTTGAGCCATGCCCTGGTGCTTATTTCTCTTTCCTTGTATACAACTCTTTCTGGAATCGAGAACCCAAAAAGTGGGGGAAGCTTCAGGCCATTGACTTATTCCTGCTTATCCTGACCAGCAGGTCGGGTCCTTCCTTTGGCTTCTCTTGGACACCAAGTTGAGCTATAGGAGCCTTCTTGTTGCCCGAGCCTGTTTACTGCCCTCACTACCATTTTTTTTTTTTTGGCATTACTGGGATCTGAATTCAGGGCCTCACACTTGCTAGGCAGGCTCTCTTACTGCTTTAGCCACTCTGCCACCCCTTTTTTTGTGGTGGTTTTTTCAAGATAGGGTCTTGAGAACTATTTTCCCAGGGCTGGCTTCGAACTGTGGTCCTCCTGATCTCTGTCTCCTGAGTAGCTAGGATTACAGGTGTGCCCAGCTTCTCACTGCCTCTTGACTTTATCTCTCTCTGACCCTACCATCCCATGGCTCCTTTCTCTGTCTCCCTTTGTAGCCCTGCTGCATGGCCTTGCTGTTCTGACTCCTTAGGCAAAATCCTTTAGTGGTTCTTAATTCCAATACCTGCTCCCTTTTGTCTGGACTACGAGTGGTTCTACAATTTAGGGCTAATGTGTGGGTGCTCCCATCCCTCCTGAGTCTTCGGGTCATTTTTCTTTTAAGGGTGTTGGACTATGACGTCATTTTCCCTAGTTCCCCATCCCTGATCTTTCCCCTGGCTTCTCTGAACTCTGCATTCCCAATGCCTGGGGGTCACTTTGCTGATCTTTTTTCATAAGGTATGGCTTCCAACCAAGGGGAATGGTGCAAACAGCTCCTGGGGTCTGGAAAGAGAAGAGCCTACTGTGCTCTTGCTCTGTACTTGGCCTCAGGAAGCCATCATCTGCCCCCTCAGGCTGCCTGAGGGGCCTTTAATGCACTCATAGCTGTTCGTCTCTTCTTTGCCACTTTGTGTGTGTGTGTGTGTGTGTGTGTGTGTGTGTGTGTGTACTGTGTGTGTACTGTGTATGTGAGGAGGCACACAGGTGTGTGTCTGCATATACAGAGGAGAGGGACACACTGTAACCCTGAGTATGTGTGTGCATGTGTGGAGGTGCCCGCAGGCAACTGCATGCAGCAGCGCACGTGCAGGTTGCCTGTGCCTCTCACAATGTAGTTCTCTTTCCTTCGGTCCCACACTCCCCTCTGTCTCAGGCTCCATCCCATCAGGCCTGAGCATTAGCATCCTGGGTGTAGGTTCCTTCAGGGACCAGCGTTTCGTTTCAAGGGGTCTCTGTTTCTTACCTGTGCTCCATGCATGCTTTGGAGGAGAAAGAACCCCTAACCAGGAGGCGTCTCTCCACGCCACCGCCCACTACCGAGCTACAGCGTCCAATCTTCTGTGGCCCAGGCTATGCTGTCTCTTCGCTTGACCAAGCTGGTCCCTCTCGCTGAATGTCCGAATGAGGCAGCAGAGCACAACATTAAGAGCCCTCTTCGGCTTTGGCGTCTGCTGCCCGTACCCCCAGAGCAGTTTTTTCCAACTGCAGCACGCAGCTCATTAGCAAGTGTGTAATCAATTCAGTGAATTTTGACCAGGATTCTAAAACCTGAAATAGAGTATGTCCCATGCAGTAAGTATCAGTAGCTTCATGACACTTTCTTTTTTGACAGTGATTCACTCCAGGCTGTCTGTTGCAATCTTCCTGCCTTAGCCTCCCATGAAGCTGAGATTACAAGCATGTATCACCACACCCACCTTCATGAAACTTTGCTTCCATTTTGTATATACGTATTTTTGCATACACATGTACTGAGTCTTGATGTAAAATGATTTTATACACACATAGGTTGTTGTTGTTAATTTATCATGGGTTGCAATGAAAAAGAAAATACCTGTTCTGTTCTGTAGCCTATCTGTCGGATCTTGAATAAGTCCCTTCCCCTCTCATTTGGAAGATGGGGACTGTAATTCCTCCCCTTCACTCATAGGGGCAAAGACTCTTTGGCATGTCTTAGGAGACACTTTGAACACAGAGACACCCTGTGCACACAGGAGCCATCTCTTGAATATACCTGTCCCTCCCCCACCTTTCTCTTTTTTCCCCAGGGCCTCCTGGTACTTGACATCCATTGTGGGCCTGCCAGGGCCTCTCTGGTGTGGTGGTCATGGACTACAAATGGGAAGGCCCAGCTCTGTAGCTCTGAGGGAGCTTCCAGAGCCTCCCCCACTCCCAGAAGGATCTCAAGAGGAGCAGTCCGGGTGGGGTGTTCATCCCGTGTGCTGGGACAGCAAACAGTGGGCCACCTCTGTTTTGCCAGTGGACCTGGCAACTTTCTTTACTCAGAACTGGATTTAGACAACAGAGGATAGCTCTACTTGGCTACTTTCTAGCTGCACAGGCATTGGTCTTCAGCCTTGGTGTTCTCATCTGTGAAATGGATACCATGAGCTCTACCTTGCAGAGCCATGGCCAGGCAGCAGTGAGCTACCACATGGGAAGGGACCAGTATCCAAAATCAATCGGGCCTTGCTGGTTTCCTCCAAGTCCCTGCCCAGATGTCCCCATGTTAGCCCAGAGGGCAGTGTAGAAGAGATGCCTGTGAGTGTAGTATGCAAAGTATGTGCAAGGTTTGCATAAACACGGGGTGGTGGTGGAGGGTGAGCAATATTTCTAACCCCTCAGGGAGAGTAGCTTTCTCCTTTTTGCAGGCAACATTTCATCTCAAACTCAGGAACATTGTATCTCTCTTTGAGCCTCAGTTTCCACATGTGCTTAAAGCAGGATTTGTATCTTGGGCCTTCACATCATGACACTGGGCAGAGCCCAGGAAAGTGTGTGAGCATAAGGCAGAGGCACTGGCCTTTGCCCCTCTGTGGGTGGCATTTCTGTGTGGCCTCTTCTCTGAGCTAAGGGGCTAAGCCCTGCTCAGGCAGGCCAGGCCTCCCAACACCTGAGGCTCCTGAGAGGCAGGAGGAGACCCGCTTAGGAAGGTGGGCTCCTGCTCCCGCCCTTGGGCTGCCAAGCAATCAACCCTGAGGCAGTGTGTGTGGATGGACAATCAACCCAGGCCTGGGAATACACAGCGTGTGCTCACAGACTCAGTCCTATTAGGGATGGAATAGACCCAAGTTGGCATGGGGCCCCACTCCGGGGTGGGGAGCAGAAAATGGCCAGTGGCCTGCCTGCTTCGTTGGGAAGGGCTAGGCTGGGAGGTCAGCACCCCCTCGGGATGTGACTGCCACTGGGGCCCAATGCAGTTCGCCAGGGCAGCCAGCGAGGGCCCTGCCCACTGGCTCAGCCTGCCTCTTCCAGCACAGTTCCCAAGGTAGGTGCCTCTGCTCTGACTGGCCAAGCCACTCCAGTTCCCGCCCCGCCCCAGCCCTCCTCTTCCTGCTCCTGCTCCACCTCCTCCTCCTCCTCCTTGAAGCCTACTTGGCTGTTTACACCTCAAAGATATTTGTAGATCTCTATCTCTAGAGGCCGTTGGCCTGACTCATCCCTGAGCCAAGCCCTGTCTGTTGGTTCCTTTAATCTTTCTCCCTCAGCCAATCCTTCTTCTCCCTTAATCGTTTTCTCTCTCCCTCTAAACGCCCTCCAGCGAGTCTGGCTCCCTGCTTCTTTACCTTGCCTGTTCTTCTCTTGAGAATTCTTGAGGGGAACCCACACACCACTGTCTCCCCAAGCAGGACCTAGGGCCAAGTGGTGAAGGCTTGCTCAAGGCCTTGGGTCAGCGGGTCACACACTGTGCCCAGTTTAAAGTGACATTGCTCTTCTGGTGAACATGCAACAGCCAACCCCAGCCCTGCCACTGTGTGGGCCTGTAGTGAGGAGCAAAATGAGTTCAGGGATGTGAACAGCCCTCTGGAGACTGTGAGGGGCGGAGAAGGGGCAGGGCGCTCAGTCACTCAGTCAGCCTGGGGCAGGTGTGATCTGAGAAGTTGCAGTTGCTGTCCTTTCCTGACTCCCTCTGGGCCCAGCTCACCTGTTCAGGCTTTCTGTCCTTCCTCCATCTCTGTCTTTTTCTTGGGCATTCCCTCCCACTCTGTCCCCTTCCTCTACCTCTGTTTCTCTCAACTGCACTGTCAGCTCGGGCCCCCATAAAGGAAGCCTCAGGGCTACAGTTCACTAGCCCAAAGGACTGTCTGACACCCCCACCCCCAACTACTCCTAGAGATGAGAAAGGTTTGGGCACAGGGATATGCCCCAGACTTTCCTCTGAGTACAAGGTCTAGAGATGGCATGCAGATGACTTGGTGGCAGTGATAGGGGGCTGGGGGTAGGGATGGATTTGCTTGCATAGAATTTTTCTTTTTTGCGGTACTGGGGATTGAACCCAGGGCCTCGCCTTGCTAGGAAAGCACTCTACCACTTGAACCACGCCCACAGCCCTTGCATAGAATTTTCATATTTATACAAACCAACCTAATCCCTGACAATGTCCCTCTTTAAATGTCCCTGTTCCCTGAGGGTCATGTCTTGAGTGGACTGACCTCCCTGCCCCCTCCCTGGGTCTTGATGCCTTCTCCATCTGTGCAATGAGAAGGGTTGGACTATGTGGCTCCAAGAGTCCTTCCAGCTGGAATTTTCTGTGTGACCCCATCAGATGCCATCTCAGCCATGTTTCCCAAGAAGCCTGGTGGCTAGCGCAAGGCAGCATCTCTGTGACATCTTGGACCTCACCAGCCCTGCTTCCCAGGAGGTTTTCACATGGATCCGTTACTAGGAAAGGCACAACTAGTATCCCAGAGAAAGAGAACCGGCAGGTAGAGGCAGGCATAGGCTTAGTGAGCATGACTGCAGGACAGCCAAAGAGCAGGACCTCTCCCAGGGGATCATGGAAGCAGAAAAGTCCTGGTTCAAATCCCAGCATCTCTGCTGCTAACTCTTTGTGACCTTGGACAAGTCACTTCTCTAAGTATCCTCTTCTGAAAAAATGGGCATAAAAAGGATTTTCTATCACAGGTTAAAGAAGATAGATCCCAGAAACCGAGGCATTGCTCCATTTGGTAGAGTGCTTGCCTAGCAAGCCTGAGGCCCTGGGTTCAATCTCCAGTACTGAAAAAAAAAGTGTAGCACTTCAGAAAGGCTGTAGAAAGTGGTCTCCTTCCTTCCTCTCTCACTCCCACCTCCCATCTCCCTCCTTCTTCCCTCCCTCCTCTCCTTCCTTCCTTCCTCTCTCACTCCCACCTCCCATCTCCCTCCTTCTTCCCTCCCTCCTCTCCTTCCTTCCTTCCTCTCTCACTCCCACCTCCCATCTCCCTCCTTCTTCCCTCCCTCCTCTCCTTCCTTCCTTCCTCTCTCACTCCCACCTCCCATCTCCCTCCTCTCCTTCCTTCCTTCCTCTCTCACTCCCACCTCCCATCTCCCTCCTTCTTCCCTCCCTCCTCTCTTTCCTTCCTTCCTCTCTCACTCCCACCTCCCATCTCCCTCCTTCTTCCCTCCCTCCTCTCCTTCCTTCCTTCCTTCCTTCCTTCCTTCTTTCTCCAGGCCAAGCTTCCTGGAGGCTCTCTGTACAGTGGCAGGTGTCCTCCTCCTCCAGCCCCTCTCCCTCCTTCTCCTTGGTATTGAGAAAGGCAGCCATGGGGGTGGGGCGATTCACAGTCCTCAGCAGCTGTGGAGCCACACAGGAGAAAGGGAAAAATGGCAGGGAAGAGAAAGAGCAAGAGACAAAGAGACAGGCTGACAGAGAGACAGAGAGAAAACAGAGACAAAGAAATAAGAGACACACTTAGGCACACTGAGAGATGGATGCATGTTGAGGAGATAGTTTGGAAGAAAGGCAAAAAGAAAGAGAGGCAGAGAAGTAGGGAGACAAGAAGCTCCCAAGACCCAAGGAGAATGAGACAAAGCAAGAAAGAAAGATGTGGAGGCAGAAGGAAAGACTGATGGAGGACCTAGGATAGGAAGGAAGGAAGGGGGAGAAAGGAAGGAAAGAAGGGAGCCAGAGAGGGCGGTGGGAGGGAGTTGTTAGTGCAGAGCGCATGGCTGACACAGCACATTCTCCTGTGCTCTGCCTCTCTCCCTCCAGCTGCCGGCCTCCAGCTGCCCCCTCCCCCTCTCCTTATCACTGGGCCTTGGGCTGGGAAAGGGGTCCTGTCGCCTGCCTGTTCTGCACATTCTTCTCGGCCAAGGTTAGCTGGTGCTCCCAGCCCCTGTGCAGCCCCAGTGCTCAGGTGGGAGGAAGCAGGTGACCACCCCAGGGAGAAAGAGCAGCATTCCAACTCCCCAGCAGCCGGAAGAGGAGGAGGAAGGGGGGCTGGGGAGGAGGCCAGCTTGCCTCATTCACTTGCAAGCTCCCAGCTGATGCTGTCATCTCCTGGAGGGCTTGCCAGGGTCCCAGGGGCCTGAGGTCCTGAGCTGAACCTCAGGCTGGGGCCCAGGATCACTGCCAGGGCCAACCCCACTTGAGGCTGCCATGGCTCCAGGAGGCTGAAGGTGGCCTGGCTCCTACTTCCCAGATCAAAGCAGATGCTGTGTTCTGTAAATCAGCCTCAGTCAGAGATTGCGGGACCTAGCCTCCAAAGAAACTGACAAGGTTACAGAAGGAGGGGCAAATGTAACTAACAAGACTAGGGGGCTTCCTTGCCACTTTGCAAAGTTTAGGCCTTGGCAGGAGGGAAGAGAGGGAGCTGGAAGGGCAAAGGATGTGCAGGTCCTGCTTCTTGGACTTTAGGAATGAAGGCAACTAAGTATTTGAAAGTCAAGACACAGATGGCGCAGGGGCAGAGAAGAGTCCAAACTAGCTTTCCCCCTCCATTCTCTCTGCAGACATTTCTGAGTGTGGGGCTTGCTAGACTTCTGCCCCCTTCCCTCATCTAGGGAATTAGCTGCCTTGCTGAAAGACTGTCATGGGTCAGAAAAGGTACTAAAAAATCTGAGCTGGGTCCAAGCTAGAGGGGAAAAGTGGAGGCCAGTTCTACTCACCACCCCAGGAACCTCCCTAGCTATGAGAGTTTTGAAAGCAGACTAGGCACAAAAGGGAAGTTACAGGGAGGTGCATTTAGACTATTAATGGGAATTCACTTTCTGACAATTAGAACAGTCTAAGAGGGCTGGTGCGTTGTGGTACGCGTCTGTAATCATAGTTACTTGGGAGGTGGAGGTAGGAGGATCATAGTCCCAGGCAAAAACTGGATTCCCAATCTGAGAAATCTGGAGGCGTGACTAAAGTGGTAAAGAACTTGCCTAGCAAGTGTGATGCCCTGAGTTCAAGCCCCAGTACCGCCAAAACCAAAAAACAAATAGCCAGTCCAATATAGGGAAAAATACAGAGCCCCCAAAGCTGAAGGAGCATTAGGTGGGAGTGAGATGAGATTTCCTTCAAGGTTCTCGCTTGATGTTAAAGTAAGACACATCAAGAAACAGACCAAGAATGACAGCAGTCTAGCAGCTCTTGTGCCAGGGGAAACAACTTCCCCTCTCTGACCTTCCATTTCTTCACTGCACTAATGCCCCTTCCATCCTTGAGATCTGGGTTCACATTCCACTGGGATCCGCTTGCATCAGAAATGCTAAGAACCTCAGCTGGACGCTGGTGGCTCACACCTGTAATCCTAGCTACTCAGGAGGCAGAGATCAGGAGGATTGCAGTTCAAGGCCAGGCCAGGCAAAATGAAAGCAAGACCTATCTCAAAAATAACCCAACACAAAAAAATGAGTGGTGGAATGGCTCAAGTGGTAGAGTGCCTGCCTAGCAAGTATGAGGCCCTGAGTTCAAACCCCAATACCTCAAAAAAAAAAAAAAAAGAAGAAGAAGAAATGGTTAGAGCGTCGATTCTCATGCAGACCTGCAGGCTGAGAGTTTCTCACTGGGGCTTTTAGTCTGCTACTTGATATTCTGGGGCTCACAACCTGATTTTTTTTTCCTGGTCAGTGGCTGGGATTTCACTTAAACAGGCAAATGGCAAGGTAGAAAGAGTCAGCCCAGGGTGGAGTGGCAGATGTGGCTGGGAGTGACAGCAAGTCCATAAGTGGATGGGAAGCCCTTCCCGGGGAGATAGTGAACCTTGAGAAAAACGCTGGCTGGTCCCTTGGGAAAGCACTGCTGAGGGAGTTGTACTGGCCTGAGAATCTGCAACTGCAAGGCATGAGGGTCTGTCTGGGCCACACCAAGCAGGTGTCTTTTGGGCTGCTGCCAACTGGAAAACTGCCCACTGAAATGGGGCTGAGCCTCTCATCTTGGGGCTGGCAGCTCCAGGAAGCCCCCACCCCAATTCACCTGCCGAGGCTGACTCAGGCCAGAGCCCAGTCCAACTCCTGTCTGGCCAGGTGCAGGCAGGGTGGAGCGTGTGTGCAGACCTGAAATGAAGAGCACATGGCCGGCCCAACCCCACCCATGCAAGAGGGGCGCGGTGGAATCCAGAGGGCTGTCCTTGCCTTGGCTGGAAGGAAGGGGGCTGGGCAGCCACTCATTTGGGGGTCACACAGGCCTTTCTCTAGACTAGACTGTTTTCTTTCTTCCTCTGAGCCCTGGCCTGGTGGCCCAGGCCCTTTCTGCCTGGTTGGACTGACCCTCTCTTATCTCCACCCTCATCAGCATTCCTCCTTGCAGCTTCCCCATCCCAAGCTGGGACACATACCTGAAGGGCAGATCAAAGGCCCACAGCTGCTCTTGTCAGCTTCCATTAGACCTCAGCTGAGAAGGGGAGCCCACCCTGGCAGACTGCCCTGGCCCCTTCACCCTGCCTTCCCCATCCGGGCTTTCTGTCCAGATGCAGAGGGGGCCATAGCCCTGCCTGCCCCTCCCCTCTTCTCTTCTCTAAGGAAGAATGCCTTAGATGCCTGGGTGGGAACCAGGCCTGGGGGCCAGACCTGGGCAGACAGAGATACACAGCTGCCTGCAGAGTGCAAACCCTGGAGCCTGGGGAGGGCCAGTTCCTGTTTCAGCCTCCTCATTGGAGGAGCCCACTGGAGGGCTGAGAACTCCGATCTCCAACTTGAGAGCCCTGCTTGTGGAGCCTGGAGTAGTCCTGTGTTTTCCTCCCAGTCCGGTCATGTAAAGGGAGTCTCTAAGGACTTCCATCCAGCTACACCGGCCCTCTCTGAACATCCCCAAACATGCATCTTCCCCACCTCCATGCTCTTCCACTTGTTTTCCCCATGTGCTTAGAATGCGAACCTCCACCTAAGAAAAGCCTAGTCCACAGAAAGAAGTCAGGTAGCAAGCGACGTGTATTGTACACTTCCATTTGTTTTCTTATAGAAAAAGTACATGGTAATGGCATACTTGCTGAGCACTGACCCAGGCACTATTTTAAGTGCTTTACAACTGATTTAATCTTCATAACAACTGGATGAATTAGAGCTCCTAATCATCACCCCCATTTTACAGATGAAGAAACTGAGGCCCATTGAGGTAGAGGATCTTGCTCAGTAACACTCAGCTAGTAAGTGGAAGAACTGGTCCATGTGCCAAGGCAGCCTGGCTCCAGACTCTGCTCTGAACTCTCACACTCTGCAGCCTCTCACTTGTGGTGTGAAAGTAAGAGACAAGATCTGGAAGCATATATAGGTGACCCTCTGCATCTGAAGTTTCCATGTCAGTGGATTCAACCAACTGGGGTTCAAAATATTCTGGAATAAAATTGAGTTTATATTAAACATGTACAGACAGTACACTATAACTATAGGGAGCATTTGCATTGTTCTGGGTCATTAATAACTTAGAGATGATTTAGAGTACACAGGACAGTCAGTGCACAGAGATTCTGTGCCAACACTGCCATTTCATATAAAGGACCTGAATGAACATCTGTGGATTTTGGTATCCACAGGGGGTGGAATGGGGGGTTGGGGATGAGGTGTCCTGGAAACGAATCCCCTGAAGGGCAGGTTAGGAGTAATTTTTAGGTGACAGCCCTTTCTTTCTTTCTTTTTTTTTTTGGTGATAATGTGGTTTGAACTCAGGGCTTCAGGCTTGCTGCAGTCTCTCTACCACTTTAGTCAGTCCACCAGTCCTGTTTTGTATTGGGTATTTTTGAGATAGGGTCTTTTGAACTCTTTGCCTCAGGGTGGCTTTGAACTGCGATCCTCCTGATCTCTGCCTCCTGAGTAGCTAGGATTATGGTGTGAGCCACCGGTACTTTCTTTTCTTTTTGCAGTATTGGGGTTTGAACTCAGGGCCTACACACTGAGACACTACACCAGCCCTTTTTTGTGATTTTTTTTGGGACTTAGAGTCTCTCGAACTATTTGCCTGGGCTGGCTTTGAACTGCAGTCTTCCTTTTCTCTGCCTCCTGAGTAGCTAGGATTGCAGGCGTGAGCCCCCAGCGTGCAGGGACAACTCATTTGAAATGTTGCATAGCATGTAGGGAGGCAGAAAAATGCAGAAGTAAGTGTGTGAACTCTGGGAAATTTGAGACTAAGTTGCAACTTTATGGCTCATCACAGCAATGGCCCAGTGAACCTTCCCTTGGTCATTGGTAAACCAGGGATGATGACAATACCTGTTTTTTTTTTTTTTGAGACACATTCTTGCCATGTAGCCTAGCCATGTAGCTAGCCTAGGCTGGCTGCAAACGCACCATCCTCCTGCCTCAGTCTCCCGAGTGCTGGGATTACAGATATGTGTCACCATGCCCGGCTGGCACTCTGTTTTTTAAATCATTGTGTTTTCTCTGGGATATAGTTCAGTGCCAGGCACAGAGGGCTCTCAGTAAGTCCTTTTACCAAACATTTGGTGAGCACTGGGGACACAAAGCCAGAGAAGGTGCTGCCCCTGCTTTTGGTGAGCTCACTATTTGGGGATATGTGGGGGGGTGGAAGACAGAGTCAGAATAGGTTGAGGGAAGCTAGAGGAACACTTTCACTCAATCATTAGCAAATATTTCTCAAGCACCTATTATGTGCCAGGCTTCTTAGAGGCTTATCTATGATCATTAGCACGTTGACAATCCAGGGGAAATAGGATTTGGCCTGGTGAAGCCTGGGGAGAAGAGTGAGCCAACAATGGTGTAGCTGGGAGAATTTGATGTCTCGTTTGTCCCCACATGCTTGCTGTGGACACTGAAACTGGAATTTCAGCAGCACCCCCACACATCGGCACTCCAAGACAGATGTCCCCTTTGGCCCCCCTCTCACTATGTCCTTGAGCTCCAGGAAGCGAAGTGGGAGTAACACATGCAGGGCCAAGGGTGAGGGGCGCCTGGCGCATTTCTAGAAGTGTGAGTCAGTCCGCCGATCTGCAGCACAGCAGTCCAGGGAGCAGCTGGGGGGAGGGTCCAAGAGAGAAGAGTGGGGAGAGAGCAGCGGAGGCAAATAGCAGGCAGGACTTGCGTTTTGGCTACAGAGTGTGGACTTGATCTTGTAGTCCAAGGAGAGTCCCCAGAAGGTTTCTAAGCAAGGTCATCCGATGTATGCTTCAGCAAGTTCACTAACCGTGTGAAGATTAGCCCAGGATGGGTCCTCTTGAGCTGGGGCCTGGAGGACATTCAAGTTGGGATGGGGCCTAGGCTCAGGGGAGAGGGCTGGGAGGGAGGCCTGGGTGGAGATTGTCAGCATGCAGATAGGAGCTGGAGCTGCGAGATGATGAGCTCATGTGGGGAGATTGGGGTGCACAAAGTGGGGGAAGGACTGAACCCCAGGGCCTTCCAGCATCCAAGGACTAGGAGCAGAACAGGAGCCAGCAAAAGGAAACAGAGAGAGTAGCCAGAGAGGGAGGAGAATGTTTCTTAAATGAACTTGGGCTAGGAGTGACCAAGTTCAGCTATCAAAAATGAACTCCTTGCCAGTGGAGTGTCAAAGGCGAAGAATCGGCAGACTCTCGATGAATGAAACACTAGCCCTAAAGGAGGTTCCTGGGCCCCGCCCCCAGGCCTTCTGACTCAGTAGTCCAGGTGGGTCCTGGGAGTCTTCATTTCTCACCAGCAGTCAGTGATTCAGGAGTGAGGGTCTGTGACATTGACTTTGAAAACTGTCTCAGAGATAGGTAGTGAAAAGCAGAAAATAGCAAGAATGTTCTGGTGGCCTGCTGTCGGGGCAAAGGGAAAGGCTGGTGACCAGCAGCACCCTCTACTCAACACACACGCATGCGCACGTACACGCACACGCATACTCATACACTCACACACCCCCAGACCTTCTCTTAGAACCCAGGTGCAGGCCCGGAGCCCAGCCAGGAGTAAACTGAGCCTCAGCGTGGAAAATATGGAACCAAGATATCCGGGGAGGGGGGTGGGCGGGAAGGGGAATAATGCAAACCATGCAGATCTGCCCGGGAAAGAGCAAGGGAAGGGGGCCAGGGACTGGTGAACAGCAAATGAGATATGAGACTGCAATGTGATATGGTATCCCACTAAAGTCTCTCTCTCTCTCTCTCTCTCTTGTTTCCCTCTCTCCCTCCCCACTCCCATTTCCCTCTCTCTCCCTGCATGGGGCCAGGCTGCAGCAGCATGGAGCAAAAGCAGGGGACCCCGGACTCTAGGCCCAGTGTCACTGGGGTAATATGAAGTAATATGAAGTGTCCTTGTCACAAGCTGTTCAAAAGAAGTCACCCACTATTGCTGCAGAGTCGTGGGACAAGCAGCACTCCAGTGTGCTGTGATGCTGGCAACCTGGATTGTGGTCCCACATCTACCACTGATGGGCTTTTGGTCTTGGATAAGTCACTTACTCTCTCTTGGCCTCTGCTGCTCCATCAGTAGGATTTAGGAAGCAGGCTCTAGAAGATACGAGCTTTCAGACTTCTACTATCTTAGAGCTCCATGGACTGGTGAATTTTCACCTGTTTCGTCCTGACCCCCCTCTGTAGGGATGGAAAACACATGGGCTAGCTTAGCACTTATTGAGTACTTTGTGCCTGGGACTATACTGGGAGTTTTGTATAGTCTCTTGTTTCAGATTCAACACAGCCCCGTGAGAAAAGAATTATGCCAATTTTACAGATAAGGACATTGGGATTTGGGGCACTGGCCCTAGCGCCTGTATATGCTTCCCCAGACCTGCGTATCCTGGGTATACTTGGATCCCATATTCCTGGTTCCAGCCTTTAGCACTATCCTAGTAGCTTTCGTCTGACGAACTGGCCCACTGCTCTGAGAAAAAGCTCTGGCCAGGCCCATAGCACCCTATTTCCCCATGAGAGTTGGGCACATGGCCTGCCACGTGGGGGGTGGGGGAGCACACAGTTTGATAAAGGGCTGACCAGGTCTTTGAAATGTCTTCTTGACATGCTCCCAAGGGAGCCGGCAGCCGTGGGGGGCCCTCAGTGTGCGGTCTGGGCACAAGGGTCCTCTCTGCCAGCCTCTCCTTCACCTTGATCCATCCCAGAGTCTAACTGTCTTGACAGGGACCCTCTGAGCAGACCTAATGATTGCCAGCTGAGGATGAAGGACCCAGGGTAGAAGCGGCCAGGACCCCACCTGGCCCCCAGCTCTAATTGGCTCCTCTGCTGGCTGGGGATGGCTGTCGGCTCTGAGTTAGGCCTGGCTTCTCTCAAACCAGGACACTTGCCTGCCCAGCCAGGCCTAGCCAGCTGTTTAATTCCCCTGACAAACTTCTCCCTGCAGACTCTTCCCAGGGGAAAAGGAAACCGTTGCTTGGCTCTCAGGTCTCCCCTGGGACACAGGCCCTGACCCAGGATTTGGATTAGCCAACAAACTTAACTGTCCTTTTAGGGATCCCCCTACTGAAAGCCATACCTGATGGCCTGGGTGGGTGGAGGGATGGCTTGTGGGGCTGCCCCAAATCAGGTCCTTTCTTTCCCTTCTCCCTGGGCTCCCAGCTTTTGTGGTCCTTCCTTTCTACATGTATGAATCCCTAAGCTCTGCCAAGCCCCAATCTCACTGGTTGAGCTTGCTCAAATCACTGGTCCCTTTGAGGACTCAGTGTCCCTTTCCAGCTGGGACATGAGTCTCCAAATCTAGTCCCCTTGAATTAGTCCCTGGTTATAGCTTCTCTCTGCCACCAGAAGGTACTCGGATTCCCTGTCACCTGCAGAAATCAAGTCTCAATTCCTTAGCCTGGCATTCAAGTCCCTATGTGTCTTGTAGTCGCTGGGACTTCTCACTCCTCCCAGAACACACCAGCCTTTTCCCAGGGCAGCATGTTTGGCCCAGCAGTGCTGAAAGAGCAAGACTACCTAGGGTCAAACCATTACCTTTGCTGTGTACTAGCTCTGTGAACTTGGGCAAGCTACTTAACCTCTTTGAACTTTGGTTTTCCCAGCTCTAAAAATGGGGGAAATATCGGTACCTGTTAGTGTTGTGAGGATTAAATGAGCAAAATGCAAAACACTCAGCACTTTGGTAAGTGCTAGTAGCCTTTGTCTACATTTTATTATTTTGGTTTGGTTTGGTCTTTTGTTTTTTTGAGACGGGGTATCACTTAATAGCTCAGGCTGGCCTGGAACTCATGATCCTCCTGCTTTGGCCTCCCAAGTGCTGGGATTACAGGCATGCACTATCATGCCCTATTAATTGTAAAATGAGACTCCAGTTCCCTGGCAGGTGGGATGGAAGCAGGGCATACAGGAATGAAAGGCCATAGAGAGAGCTCTGGATGTTGGAAGGTGGACTGTGCAGTAGCAAAATGAGCTCTTATGTGACAAGTATCCAAGCTGGGTTCCCTCTGCAGTGGAGGGTGCTAGTGGGCACGGTTGGTCTATCTGCATGTTTCTGTCTGCAGTCTCCTCACGACAGTGAACTCAAAGGAGTTCCCAGGACTGGTAAATGGAAGAGCACAGGCTGCTCAGCAGTCTGCTGTGTCAAACATACTTTCTCAACCATTCTTTCACATCACTGCCCAACAAGTTTTGCAGAAGGCAGGGAAGGCATTGGGACCCTCATTTTGGGGGTGACAAAAATGGGGCTCACAGGAATGGGAAGTGACTTGCTTAAGAATACACAACTAAAAATGGTCAAGGACTTGAGCCCAGATCTTCTTTAAGTCCTAGAACCCACAGTTGGGAAGACTAACCCTGGAGGACAGAAGCTCCCTTACTTTTCTCCCTGCCTCCTCCACCTACACTGTCCCATTCAACACACATAGCCTGTGGTGAGCCCTGTGCTGGGTACCAAAAACCCCGAGATGAAAACACACGGAGTCCATCTTCTGGGCAACCTGAGGGATTCAGATACACCAACTCAGAAATGCTGGTCCTAGCAGCTGAGAGCTGCTCCTAAGTGCAGTGGAGGCACATACAAAATGCGAAAATGTGGCGAGGGCACAAAGGAGGGGGGGCTAGTGACATGTTGGGGCAGAAGGAGGTGGGGGTGCTGAGGGAAAGCGATGGGGCAAAGAAGAGACAACATTCTAAAGAGTGGGTAAAACTCCTCCCGAGCTAGTGGCAAGGTGTCTGGCCTGGAAAGTGGGTGCCCTTCTGCAGATGGCAGATTAGCCCCAACACTGCTGTCACTGATGAGCTGGCATCATGCCACCAGCCTTTTTCTTGGGCACGCTCATCCCTGCATTGGCCACAGCAGTAAGTAGGACAGACAGCACTTGGCACAACTGTATCTTCGCTGGGTTTCTGCATTGAATCGGTGAGGAGGGGAGAACAGAAACCTGGAAAAGGTAGCTAGCCAGAGCAAGGACTTTTAGCTTAGGTGAGCCATCTTGGCTCTTGGAGAGCTGGGGGCCATGGCAGAGTTTCTGCTAGCGTCCCCTGAGTTCATCGTGCTCCCTGGCATTGGACAAGAGAGAGGCTTAACCTAGTCAGGTTGCTAGCGTATCTTGGGATCCTGCAGAACAGGCAGGCATCTCAGGGTAGGAGGTCTGAGTCATTAGATCTGCACCAGGGACTGTTCTTTCCACTTGACATCCATTGTCTCAATGCATCCTCACACTAACCCTGTGACTTCCCCCCATGTTCCACATGCAGCTCAGCGGGAAGGGACCTGCCCCAGGTCACGCAGAAGTAAGTGGTGGCCTGTGTGCTTGCCACTGCCTGCCTGCAGCGAGGTGGCCTCCCATTGCGAGCTTGCCCCAAGCAGAGCCTTCTGTTGCTGCTTTTGGTATCAGAGAGGAAGAAACTGACAGGTCCTCCAGGGACCTCAAGTTTATGCTGGTGCTAAATTGGGAGAGAAATATCTCATGCAGGCCTTGGCCCCAGGGCACCGAAAAGCCCAGTGGACAATGTCCCGGGCAATGGCTTGACAACCCAACAGACACCGTTTACACATGGCTGTTTGCTTCTCGTCAGATAATGTTTATTTCTCTTCCTGATTATGAAAGGCACACAGGCATGCCTGTTTCTTGAAAGGGCCTTTGATAAGAGCCGAGGGCAGTACATGAAAGGGGTGTTCCGCGAGAACCATTCTGCCAGCGCCTACACGCATGTGGCCAGGGCAGGGGGCTTTGTTTTGTGTTTTGTTTGTTTGTTTTAGATGAGGGGAACAACCGGAGTAGTGGGCGCCCGCCATGGCCCGTGGTCGCTCTCCCTCAAGCAGCGCGTGTCATAGAGGTGTTCTTGTTTTCACTCAAGGACCCTGGCTCCTCCTGTCACTCTCTGCAGATCTCCTCATGCCCTAGACGCTCCCCTTTTAAGACGCTTTACCCCACAGCATGTCAGATATGTGAAAATGCACCCACATCCCATATTAAATGTAATTTTTGCTATAAAATATTTCAAAGGATTTTTATAATTCCGCTTTTGAAATGATTTGCTTATGAGTAACTCATTTCATTCCCAATTGGCTATGATTTCTTTGTAATCATCGTGCATACTGGGGAATTCTTGCAGAGTGAGGAAATCTAACCAACAAATTGTTTTCAAATGTAATGAAATTTTTAGGAATACTAAGTTTAACAATTAATGAGGCTGATATTATATTACAATTGTAGACATATAATAGAACATTTATTAATTCCAATTCTGCTGTTTGCTTTTCATATTTTAGAGCCAATAAATTTTCATTTTCTTGGGATGTGAATGTTTTTCTTAGGCCCCTGAAAAGCTTGGAGGCCCTGGGTCCTGTGCTGTTAGTGACACAGACACGTGGAGAGGACAGCCTAGACTTCAGGTGGTTTCCAGCCAGCCACTGGGGAGGAGACAAGGAAGCCCCAGGTGTCCTTCAGAAGGGAGGGCAGTGCCAGCTAAGTGCTAAGTAATCTCTCACAGATTGGCTCCTAGAATCCTCACACCACCCTGCGAGCCAGCTGTCCTTGTTATTTCATTTTACAGATGAGGAAACTCAAGCAGCTCAGAAAGGGGAAGGCCTTTGCTCAGAGGCACAGCACTAGTGAAGACCAAACCAAGGATTTAACCCTTGATCTGCTCAGCTTTGAGGTTCTTTCAGCTGCGCCCCCCCCTTCCCCAGGACTGGCTCTATAAAGTTACTTGGGAGGAACCAAGGGACGCCCACCTCAATGAAGATGAATAAATATTAACGATTATTATCATTGTTCTCAGAACTTTTCTCTCCCTGAAGGAATCTGCGGCTAAAAGAATAAAAACCGTTCCCATTCTACCACTCACTCGCTGTGTAATTAAGCTGTTTGGGTAATTTAACTAAGCCGTCTGGGCCTTAGTTTGTTCCCCTGTAAAGTGGAACTACTAAAACTTACTCAAAGGGTTATTGCAAGGAGTAATGAGTTAACACATGCAAAGCCCTTAGCAGAGTGCATGACACACAGTAAATGCTCAATAAGTATCAGCTATAATAATAACAGTAATCATCGTCGTCGTAGTCATCATGGTTCTCTGAGCACCAGGTCCATCCACGCTACCCACTGTGTGAACCGAGTCGCTGGCATGCTGGGAACCTAAGCTGGGGGCTGGATCTGGGGCTTGCACTTGGAAAGGAGAATCCGATTTCTCAAGCCTGGAGAGGCCATAGACACCAGTTGCCACCTGCCAGGCCTCTGGGACCCTGCATGTAAGAGGGGCTCCTTCACACCCAGAGCTGGCTGGGCTATTTTTAGTGATGAGAGCAGCTGGCCCTAAGGCCCTCCCAGGAGAAAGGTGAGAAGAAGGGAAGGGGCAGGCCAGAAGGAATATGAGGGATTATGTTTGTGGCCGGCTGGGCCCCGCCTGGCTGCCTGGCCCTCCCCCTCTAGGGCCTGCTTCAGTCTCTGGTGCCCACAGCACACTGGCCAGGCCAGTTTATGAAGGTTCTCCCAGGCCAGGGAAGCCAGGGACAGGCACATCCCTACAGGCCCAGCTCTCCTCTCACAGGCACCCTACAAATCTTTCTTTTGCCTCCTTCCAGCCGCTCATAACCAACAGTTCTGGATGAATATTCAGGGCCAGATTGGAAGGACCCCAAGATCTCCCTTCAGGCTACAGAGGCCCAGAGAAGGGGAGGGTCTTAAATTCAGGGATACTGTATTCTTCTAATCCAGTACTTATGCCACCTGGTCACTCCTTAAACCCAGCTGGCCCAGCTTTGTGACCTTGGGCAAGTCCTCCCCGTGGGCCTCACTTGTGTTTGTGGTGGCAGGCCTGAGTCAGGTGAGAGGTCCAGCCTGCAGGCAGGCAGCTGCAGGGACAAGTGTGTATGAGGGCACTTCACATTGGCTTCACAATGCTGTGTGGTCAAGTGCATTTCCACAGCCTTTACACGCTCTCATGCGTGCATGCATGCACACGCACATGCGTACACACATGCACATGTGTTGCCGACATTATCTAGGCTGGTGATCACCATGCCGCATGTGCAACCAGTTTGCCTATCCTCTTCGGATCTAGAGACGGTTGAAGCGATTCTAATTACAGCCTGCATTCCTGCTCTGTCTGAAGACTTTCCCTTTTTCAAACGGTCTAGTTTTTTTTTTTTTTTCTCCTCAGCACTTGGCTCCTTTGCTCCTTGCTGCCTGACTCCCCCAACACACACCTCATTCTCACGCCCCTGCATCTCCTCCCCCTTCACCGAGTCGGATTGTTCAACTTCAGTTTGATTTTCTGCTGTCTGGGCTTTGGCAAGATTTAAGAAAATCCAGTTTTGGTTGCCCGTGCGTGTGTGTGCGTAAGTGTATGCATGCCCATGTGCGCGTGCATGTGTGTACACGATGGGAAGAGGTAATACGGGCAGGTGCAGAGTGTTGAGCCTGTGTGCATGGTGTGCTATGTGAATACATGTAAAAGTGCATGTCTGCATATGTACATGTTTGCACATACTTACGATTTTGCTTACATCTTCATGTTGTATGGGGGGGCACGGCCTCTGTGTGCACTCAAGTGTGTATCTGAGGGTATACATGGGTGCCTGGTTGGATGTATGTTACATGCTTGGGGGTTCTGTCTCCTCTCTCTCAACAGACATACTGCCCCCTGCAGGCCACATGGGAGCCTACAGTCTCACAACAGCCTCACCACCACCAGCAGCCAGTAGCAGGAATTGGCCTTGCACAGTGTCCTGGCTTGCCTAACAAGCAAGCTTTCTGGACCACCCCTGCTCTATCCCATCAGGACTCACATCCATATTTACCTCATTTACCACAGAAGCTCAGGCCTCCTAGCCTCCCATAACCCGCTAACCTAGTCCCTACCTTGCACTATACAGTCCCTACTTAGGGCCTCAACTTCCATGCTTTCTGAGCTTCTGAAAGCCTTCCGCCCTGCCTTCTGCTACCCATGGTTCACTATTGACAACTGTTCCTTCCCTACATCCTTAATCTCTTATGACCATTCCCTTCATTCTTATGCCCTGAGGACACGACTCTCTTGCTACATTTTGAGGGCTATATTTTTCTCCCACACTTAGCACACTTCTGGGCAGGGATGTGGGGACAGCGTCCTCCTTGTTTCCCATCGCTGCTTCTAGACCATTTATCTTCCTTCCTCCTTCTGAAACAGTGGCTCCTCCCAGGACTGCCTCATCTCCAACCTCTCCCGGAGGCTGCCATCTTTCGAGCATGGTTGTCAGCCCTCCATTCACTGAAGACGTCAGTAGGCGGCTCACTATTTCCTCTCCATTCCCTATTCCTGGCAGTGCTCTGGGCAACTTCTTCATCAACATACAGCCCACACTGGCATCTCTGCTCCCAAGTGTCTGGGGCTCTACCCCATCTCGGTCTCCCAGTCCCATGGCCATGTGCCCTTGACCTGGCCATCACTGTTAACTACGTTAGTGTCAAAATCTTGATTTCAATAACTCTCTTTTGACCTTATCCCCCATTCTTTCATCTCCTTTCCTCTAGGACCCTTACTCTGACAATGATCTCCCCCACTTGATCTCCAATCCATGGGCCCTACCACTCTTTCCTTATGTTTCTGCTTTCCTTCACAGGGAAACTTCCCAAAGTATTTCTACACTCAAAGTGTCTGCTTCCTCAACCCATTCTCACTTCTAGCTACCCCAATGGACTTCTAGTCATATTGAAACTTCTCTTGTCAAAGGTCACCAGTGACCCTACATAACCAAGCCCAGTCACCTGTCTTGCTTTCCTGGAGCCCTCAGAACAGTTGCTCCAGCTGACCACACCCTCTGAGTCTCTGGCCATGCTCTCATTTCACTGATTGCTCCTTCTCTGGTGCTTTGATGTTGGGGCTCGCTCTCAGTTGCTTTCATCTTCCTCTACCTATACCTTCTCAGCAGATGACCTCGTCAAGACCTACGGATTTAATAGCATCTGTATGCCACCCCACCCCATTTGTCTCTCCAATCTCGCTCTGTCCCTTCAACCTCATGCTTATGCATCTAACAGCCTGGTTTGATGGGAGGAACTCAAGGATTCTTTTGTAGCCAGAGAATATTTGAGATGCCTAACTAGATATTCAAAGGGAGATATGGAGGAGTCACCTATTGGGGGTTATCAGCAAGAACCTGACATCTCCACTGAAGTTCAGACTGATATATCTAATTACGTACATGATATCCACTTCTCTGTGGCCACTAGTCTAGCCCAGGCGACCATCTCAGCTCTCATATGGACTAAGGCAATACATCTCCCTATTTCTACCCTTGTCTGTCAATAATCCATTCTCCTTGAGGCCACCAGAATGATCTTTCTAAAACACAAATTTACTCCTGTTGAACATGCTTAAATGGCTTTTCAACACACTCAGAATAAAACTCAAACTCTTTCCCATGATGGCCTTATGTGATATCTCTCCAGCTTCAGGTTTTACCCCTTTTCTCCACTATGTTCTCTTCCACCACTGCACTTTTACAATCTCTGATCTTTCTCCCTTGAATCCCTCCCCTAGATCCTCACATGGCTGGCTCTTTCTTGTCAGTCAGGTCAAAGCTCAAGCATCACCACCTCATCGGTGCCTTCCCTAACCACTGGATCTAAAACAGCCACTCCAACATTATAATTCCATAAGCCTCATTTATTTTCTTCATCTCTCCTATCATAAGCTGGGGTTACCTTTTCATTTATGGTTTACTTGTCACCTGTCCATCCTTCCCCTCACTATAAGGGGGAATAAAACAAGGTCCACATAAGGTCCACCAAAACAAGGCCTGTGGGTTGTTTGCCCCTCTGTCTGTGTGCCTCGAGAGGGCTAGGTGCATAGTTGGTGTCCCATAAGTGTTCTCTGGAAGAACAACTATGCACATACATGTATGTCTTCATTCAATTGAGTTTCCAGGAGGAAGGGCCTCTGTGGGTAGAGGACCTGCTCTGTTTTGCCAGGCACATGTGTGAATGGTATGAGGGGCCTGTCCACATGCAATGGGAAGGAGGGGCTGGGGTACAGGGCTTTAGCAGTACTGGGAAGCCAATGCTGGGCCAGCCAGACAGGAGGCCGAAGGGAGCCTGCTTCCCCTCCATTGACTGCATTAATGCCAGGGATTTGGACTGAGGCAGGTTGGGTAATGGGTGGTAATTCAGTCCAGGTTTCCAACAAATTCATTGCTGAGAACTGCAGTGAGGAAGGATGAGAAAGACAGATGGGAAGAGAGACAGGTATCCTAGAGAGCCCATGCAAGAGTGAGCTCCAGGTAGCAGGGCTGAGAGCGAGCTTTGACCGAGGACTGTAGACCTGCCCCCCAGACAACTCTCTGTGCTCACCCCACTTTTGTCTGGACTGGGGTCTCTGGGACAGAAGGGAACTCTTTTGCAGGTACCACTTTTCCTCCCTTGGGGATAGGTGGCTTGGCTGAGGTGTGAGTAAGGGCAGGAGAAGTACTGTGCACTTTCTTATGGCGCAAAAGTGCTGCCAGTGGCCAACACATAGCAGCTGCTCAGTTGGGTTGGGGGACTTGAGGCAGTGCTGAGATAGTCTCCAGTTAGAATGGGTTCCAAGCTGCATGTGTGTCAGCATAGAGCTTCATCGTTTGACTCCTGACCACAATCTGAGCTCTGTGACTAACTACTGCAAAGCAAGGACACATTCTATCGCAGGGTACATTGGTGTGCAGGCATAGGCAAGGGGAGGGGAGCAAGGAAAGAGCACAGATGGGGTTCAAGTTGTAGCTCTACCATTTCCTGGCCTTGGGACTGGGGGGAGGTCCCTTCTTTTTGCACCTCACTTTCCTCAGCCTGTACCGTGAAGATAACATCCAAATGAGGCAGAAGGCATGAAAGGGCCTGGTCACAGTAGATGCTCAGTGGATAGTAGCCCTCTTCACTTCTATAGCTTCAGAAGGCCTTATAGACTGGAGAATGAAGTTTGTGGCAGAACGTGGAAGCATTTGGGATTCCAGGAAGGAAGGCACAAAGACCCAGGATTAACCATGCCAGGAGAGCAGAGGGCAGAGTTTAATTCAGGAAACAAGAGGATGGATAGGGAAGCGCCTACATGAGAATCAGAGCCCAAGGAGGGGGACCAGACTGGTCCAAGATTGTGGATTCTGGCCAAGGCAGGACTAGAAGCCAGAACACCTGCCTTCCCAGCTATGCCTGAAGGGTAATCAGGTCACTGGTGCGCATCTGCCAGCAGCATGGCTATGGACAACGATTGCCACAAGGGCAGTGAGGAAGGAAGATGTGATCTAGGGTGGAATGCCTTGGTGGCTATAAAGTCTTCAAGGAGGTGCCCCCTGTCCCTAGAGAGCTTGGAGAAGGGAAGCAATCTTTCATATGCGGAGGGAGGGTTTGAAGACACTCTTAGGGAACAAGCTCTCAGCTCTTCCCCTTAGTCCAGGCTTCTGCTGCTTCCTGGGCCCAAGTACCTCCTCCAGGTGCCCCCTGTTTGGCCCCAGAAGCCCTGGGAGGGGAGACCAGGGTGACAGCTGCTGGGTCATAGGCTGGCGGACGCCAGTGTGGGGTGGGAGTGGGGGGGTCAGGCTCAAAGAGGGCCAGCGGGCAGGAGCATGGAGAGGAAGTTCACAGTCTGCAGCAAATGGATTTCAAGGCCCTGTTAAGTGGAAAGCCTCCAGGAACGTGGCAGAGAAAGGCCCCTGTCTTTGGAGAGGGGCTGTGGGGCCGGGGTGGGGGTGTCTTGGCAGGGGGAAGCTGAGCTGCATGCCTTGTGTGTGATGGGGTGTGGGGGAGGGTGGATGGGGGCAGCTGAGCCAGGCTGGGGCCTTGGGATGGATGTCTGGTTGGGAGTGGACTCTGGTCACAGCTCCAGCTTTAGAATTCAGGGACCCCAGGACTCAGTCTTGGTTCTTAGAGTCTGTGTGAACTCAGGGCTGATAAGAGGTAAGATTGACTTGTGTCTCTTAGTCCCTCTGTCCATCTGTCCCCGACAATGGCAGTCAGAGCTGGGATCACGGGGGACATAGAGGTAGCTCAGCCATTCCTGTTCACCCAGAGCCTAAGGTTTTGCAGGGTGGTTATTCCATGGACATAGTACTTTACGGTTTACAAGACACTGGCCTATCTCTTCCTTTATCACAAGCATGTGAGGCAAACGGCAGGACAGAGAACCTGAGGGTCAGAGAAGAGAAATATTTGCTGGAGTCGTATAGTGGCGGAGAGTGAAAGTCTGGCTTCCCTCTGCCCTTGCTTTCCCGGACAGCCCATAAGCCCTCTGCCTTCTCTAGGCCCCTTGATTTTCCTTTTTTTTTTTGTTTTGTTTTGAGATAGGGTCTTACTATTAGCCCAGGCTGGCCTTGAACTTATGATCCTCTTGCCTCTGCTTCCCAAGTGCTGGGAGTACAGGTGTGCACAACCACATCCAACTAGATTTTCTTATAGGTGGCTCCTCTCAGAGGGAGATGCTATATTGGATGGCTCAGGCGAAAACCCTCCTGAAGAAAGGCAGGCTGAACAGTCTCTTGGTCCCAAAGCATGTCTAACTGCTTTGTTCTTGGGCTGGCCACTGTGTAGCCAGCCATGAAGCCCTTCCCCTCTATCAGCCTCAGTTTCTCTGACATGCTTCTCAGTCCCAAAAAAGAGGCTATGGAGCCAGAGAAGCAGCAACCAGGGCTCTGCAGGCGGCTGAGCAGCAGAGGAGGAGCCTTGGGCCCCTTTCCCAGCCAGGCCCCCTGCCCTTTGCTTGGCCTGGCCCCAGGCACAGGGCCCAGCCAGCTGTCCCAGGGCGGGCAAGCTAGCTGCATTAGCAAATGTGTTTGTGGTTATGGGCCGCTCCCGAAAGCAGAGAAGCCTTGCTCTAGCGGGGCAGGGATTGAAGACAGACCAGGCTCTGGTTCCCAGCCCTAGCCAGGGAAATCAGAACCAGGCTGAATTTGGGCTCCGCCCCCAGGACCCTCCCTTGCTGACCCCTCCCACCTCCCTGGCCCAGGAAATGGCGAGGGAGGCCCGGCTCCAGCAATCCAGTGAGTTCAGGCAGGGTTGCCTTTGGGGTCTCAGTGGTAGAGGTCTGAAGTAAGCTGGGTTGGAGGGAGGTGAGGAGTATTCCTACATCTACCCTCACTCTAAATCCCTCTCCCTTCCCCTCCTTCTAGCTACAGAGGTGGCCAAAGCAGAGGAAGGAGATAGACCTTAGCCCAAGTCATGCAGTGTGCACAGCAAAATCCATACAAACTGCAACAAGAGAGCAGGCCTTCCATAGTCACCTTTCTTTCCCTGAAAGTGACAGAGGAAATGCCAGTGGCCCTGATGTCTGCCAGGAGCCTGCTAGGGCCTGACCTTTAAGAATTTACCCAGAGCCAGGTCAGTCTGTCTGGGTAGGGGTAGGGGTAGGGGTGGGGGCAGGGCTCAGGGGAACAGAAGGGCAGGTGGGGAACTTGGGGAAAAGGGCAGGCAGAGCAAGCCAGGGCAATGTGGTGCAGTCCACTCTGAGATGATAGTTGGCGTGAGGATAACGATGAAGAGAACAATAGCAATAATGCTAGCTGCTCAGCACCTAGGTTGGAGAATCAAGGCTCCCAGAGATGAAGTCATTACCAAAGGCCACCTACCCCCTAAGGAGCAAAGCAGACAAAAGAGCCCAGGCTCTTTGAAACTGCTCCTTCTCCCAGGGCAGGGACCTGCATGGGCTGACAGCGGAGACGGAAGAGGTCTCACAGTCATGGAGCTGCGCTCACTCAAGGATTGTGTCCTACTGGGGTGCCATTTCCTCCCTTGTCAGCTTGGCCGTGTCCCATGTATCCTTCAAGAGCCAGCTTAAACATCCTGGCTTATCATACCTGTTCCCTCCCCCAAGAGTAACCGGCTCTGTTGTCCCCACTACCCCATTCTGTCCTTGTCATTTTCCTGGAGGAGCTCTATGCCCCTTCCTTCTCCCCAGTTCTCAGCTCCTAGAGGGCTGGGAAGCCTTTTGGTTGCTGTTAGTCACCCACCTCCTTTGTCCTACAACTAGAATTTTTCTTTTGTGTGAAACACAGAGCACAGGCGTTAGCATGAGACAGACCAGGGTTCAAAAACTGCCAGTAATCCCAGCACTCAAGGGGCTGAGGCAGAAGGATCTTAAGTTCAAGGCCAGCGTAATCTTCGTAGAGGTCCAGGTTAGCCTAGATTACATAGTGAGACCCTGACTCAAAAAAAAAAAATGCAAAAAATGGCTTAGGCCACTCTAGACAATAAGCTCTGTGTGGTGGGAGCCATGTCTACTGTGTTCATTGCTGCTGGAAGCCATCAATCCTTGGCATGGCAGAGACACCCTACTGGGCAAGTGGGCTCATACAGATGGGGCGATCCAAAGTAGTGCTCCACAAAGCCAATCCCTCCGTCTATTCTCTCCACCTGAGGCACAGTAGCTAGACAGAGTGTTTCTTTTCCAGGAGAGAATTGAGGTTAAGTGGAGAGAAACCTGCAGGGTCAAGGCCATGGCTTTAAGTTTGGGACCAGAAAGCCTAACCATGTATCACCTAGAGTCTCTTTCTACCACCTCCATGGCTGGCTGCTGTTTCAGGTCTTGCCTTCTTCCTGTGGCAGTCTGGGGAATGAGGCACTTGTCTGCGGACAAGGTGGGCTATGGCCAGGCGGTGGAAGCAGGGGCCAGGTGAGAAGAGAAGCAGAAAGGGCGAGGGGATGGCTGACTTGGGAGCCCTGTCCTCTCCTGAAATGAACAGCATGACTCAAATGTGCCCAGACATTTGCAGGCACCTGCTTTCTCACTTGGGTCCCTGCTAGGCACTCTGCTTCTATGGATGGAGAGGACAAGGCCGAGAGGGGTAGAGGGACTTCCCTGGGGCCACTTCGCAAGGAAGCAGCAGTGTTAAGATTTCAGCCCAGTTGTGTTGGATTCCAGTACCCACTTGCTTCTGCTTCACTCAGCTGGGTCAAAGGAGCCAAAGGTTTGAAAAGGGCTACTGGGCTCTGGGAGCCCTTACCTGGGGACAGAAAGGCAGCGCAGCAGCAGGCAGGCTTGTGTGTGTGAGGGTCTACCCAGTCAGCAGGAGGGATGGGAAGGGGATGATAAGTGGGAGAAGGTGCAGGAGCAGTAGATGGATTGGAGTGGGTTCAGAGGCAGGCAATGAAAATGATTAAGGGAAGAGAGGGATTAATTTATAAAACGAGATTAGAAGAGCAGGGCTGCCCTGCTTGGCTAAGGGACAGCTCGCAGGCAGGCGGGTGGGCTGGCGGTGTCAGGGAGGGAGGGGTGGCTGTGAGGGGCGGGGAGCCCAGTGACTCAGAGGGGCCCACCAGTCCTGGAGCCTGGGCTGGACCATTGCCTGGCAGGATGACCTCGAAGGTCTCTGAGGGCCCAGCAGGCTCGACAACCAGGGCAGCCCCAGAAACCCCCTCTGGCCTTCCTTCCTGGCGCTGTGGAATGACAAGTTAGAGTCATTGGAGCAGCCCGCAGAAGCTCATAAAGATACTTCCCAGCAGCTCTTAGAGGAGGGCGTCTTCCCTCCGCTGTGTAGGCGAGGAACTGAGTGCTGCTGAGAGAGGGGAGACCCACCCGGATCACACAAGGAAGGGTAGAAACGAAACAGAAACTCAGGGCTCTGTTCCACCACAGTCTGTGGTCACGCCACTGCTCTTGCCACTGCAGGGCAGGATGACAGGCCATCTTCCTGCTCCCAGAGTGGGCAGCTCTACTCTGTCATATGCTGGGTGGCTGATTCCAGTGGGCATTTCTCTCAGGTTCTAATCGTTGCATTTGGAAGAAGTCCCTTCTTATGTCAATCCTTCCTGCTGCCCTTCCACATCTATTTTCCATCAGGCGGGAGAGGGAGGAGGAGGAGGAGGAGGAGGAAGGGATACCTTTAGTTATTGTACATCTACAATGTATCAGGGACTCTGTTAGTTGTTTGTGCCTGTTTCAAGAAATCAAAATAGATTTCAACGTCATTTAAACCTCATGACAATTTTATAATATAGGTCTTCTCCCCATTTTGCAGATGAGAAAATAAGGTTCCATGGAGAATAGACCGAGACCATGCAGGTGAGCTTATAAAGCTGAAACTTCAGTTCAGATGAGCCCACATGCCTGACCATCCATGAAGAGAGAAATCAGGGGCTTCAGTGATTTGGTCAGTACTTTAGGGGAGGGGACGCCCAGCCCGTTCTCAGCGGTGATGAGCTGAAGAAACAATTAGGTAGCCTGGTGACAGGGAAAGTGACAACTGCTTCAGGAATATCTGTGGGAATAAGAAAGAACATGAGAGAAGCTGAGGCCCAGGTGGTCTTAGGGCCCAGGGCCTGGGTGCTGGGTGCAGATGGTGGGGGCCTGGCCAACCCTGGTAGGGTCTACCTTGCCTACTGACCCTCAGGACCCCAGACATGTCCCTTCGGATCACCTCTCCCCACCACCCCCAGTCAAGATCCTGGGCGGGAAGCCTGTGACTGCAAGTCTGTGGGACTGTCCACCCCCCGGATTGCAAGCTGGCTTACTGGGGGGACCATGACACTCAAGCTCTGACTTAGAGATGCCTTGTGGGTGAGCTCTGCAGGCCCACCCTGGGCAACCTGGTGAGCAGAGGTGGATGAGGCTAGGGAGGAGAACAGAGGTGGGGGAGGGGAAGGGGAGGGGTTTTCTTTTTTCCCCCCCTCAGGCAGAAATGAGCTCATGTTTTGTCTAATCTAAATTCTGTCAAGCAAGCGAAAAGGAGAGAGACAGAGACAGAGGGGAGAGAGAGAGAGAGAGAGAGAGAGAGAGAGAGAGAGAGAGACTGCTACAGAGTTAATAAAAAATCTGCCAAGCACATGTTCTTTCCAGCTCAGAGACAAACCAAAAGAAAAAAAAATACCAGGAGAGCTGAAAGAACAGACCAGACGGAGAATGTGTTCTGAGCTCACACAACTTCCTCTTCCCTTCAACCAGAGAAAATTCTACCTCAAGTCAAACTTCCCTGCTCACCCGGCCAGGCCAGCCAGCCAGTTCCCTACTCAGGACCTATGGGAGTGTGGGAGGCCTGGCCCCAGCAGAGAGTCCTGTGCTCCTCCCAAGCCCTCCTGGCTTCTTAGGGATTCAGGTTAGGGGTGGGGAAATCAGAGCACAGAACAGAGAGGCCTGACCTTGCTGGCCTCTGGCCTTGGGAAACAGGCCATGCTGCTTTGCAACCAGCAGATGGGGAGCCACCTTTCCAAGCCCCAAGGAAGACCCAGGTAGGCCTGCCTAAAAGTACACCCCCTGGAAAATATGCTGTGATCCCAGAGGAACATGGAGGACAGACCTGATGATGACGTACCTTTGGTGGGACCATTTTGCCCTGTAAGCAAGTAAAGGCTTGGGAAAGGTAAGCCCAGTCTGCAGCCCTTCTCCTCAGCCCTCCTGCCAGCCCACCTCGGGCCCGCCTCCCATGGCTGAAAAGGGCTGGCTGTGCAGTCCTGGAATGTGGAGCTATTCCTAGGGGGAGACAGGGAAGTGAGGGGAGCTGAATTGGCCATGCTGAGCAAGATGTTTAGCTACTCGAGCAATAATAGGGCTTTCATGGAGATGGCCAACCTTGGGTTCCGAAGCTATTTTCCACCCGCAACCCTCCTTCCTCCCACTCCAGTTGCCCAGCTGAGAATCCTCCTTTGTTGGGCTGAGCCCCCCCCCCCCCCCCCCCCCCGCCCCGCCGCCCCCCAGGGTGGGGGGAGTGGGCTGGGCTTTGTGGAGGGAGCCCCCAGGCCAGGCTGACTGGGCTCCCTGTTGTCTGGGTGGAGCACATCTGGGCAGTGGAAGGGAACCAGGGCCAAGGCCAGGCCAAGAGAGCCGCACTTCCTTCCCAGCAACCCCCAGGGCATAGGCCCTGCCTCTGCTTCTGGGTGTGAGTTGTGTTTGTGGGCTGCTATTTCCCATGTTCCTCAATGGGAGGGTACTTGAGGGACACAGAAACAATTGGTCACTCTTTGTCAAGTACCCTTTGGCCAGAGTCACCTTTCACTATAAAGCCATGGGCACAGACATGGAAGAAGGCTTAGGGAGGATCCCAGACCCTGACTTTGAAGGTTCCAGTCTAGGGGCCCACAAAGACTGTGTGTGGGGGGGAGTGGGAGCCAGTCGGGTGGGGGCGAGGCTGGGGCTGGGGCTTGGCCTGGCCTGGCAGGGTAATGAGATCCAGCTGGAAGGGAGGAGGAGGAGGGAAAGAGAGGGAGAGGAGAGAGGGGAGGGAGGCAGAGGAGGAGGAGGAGGAGGTTCCTTTATCTCTCGCTCCATGTTCTCAGGGCCCACGTTTTTGAATTTGTGTTGGATAAACAATATGGGATTGTGTACGCAAAGAAGCTCTAATTATCCCCCGAGGTTGTGTTTCCTTAGAGGAAATGAACTGGGCATGGCATTCGCGGTGGATCGCAGAAACGCACCAGCCCAATAGCTTCCAGATTGCTGCTCAGGCGTGCCATGCTGGGAGCCCCCTCCAGCCAGGCTGCTCTCTCCACACCCCCATCTGGGTCTGGAGCCCAGCCTGTGCCCTGCCTGACCTGGCCTTGGCAGGCTAGACGACCAACTGCTTGTCTTCCCTATGCACTGGAGCCACCCCCAGCTCGCATTAGCCTCTGCCCCTGCCATTAGTCTTCAGTGGAAGGTGTTGAGCAGTTTCATGGGGACCCTAAGATTCCCACCCCATCTCCGGAACAGTGTCCTCCAACCCTATCACCGTACAGTTATTTCCTGTGGAGGCCGTCTCTGGGAGTACAGGGAAAACTCCACACATCTGAGGACCCTGTCTCTGCAGCACGCTGAGACTTGGGCATCGCCAGTCTTCTGATTGGCCACCTCGTCACATGTCTCTAGACTCATCACCTGTCACTGAGATCCACTGGGAGTCTGAGGCCCAGAGAGGCACAAGGAGTGGCCTGTCCCAAGGTCACAGGCAGGTGGCAGGACATGGGGAGACCAACCAGTTGAGTGAGACTTGTGAAGGAAACGCATGTCAGGGAGTGAGAGATGGCCCGGTAAAAGGAGTAGACAGAAGTGTCAACTCACAGATGAATCAAATCAAATCATAACACCCCTTCCCAAATATATTCTCCTCCATTCTCTTTGAGGAATACCTTATTCCCACAGACCAGGTGGTGACAGAGTCAAGAACAGATGCATTGAGTTTTGCCACCTCTTGCTGTGTATCCAGTCACTGGCCAATCCCTGCCTTTGAGGAGCTGAGTGAGTTGGAACATGGGGAGTACCACAAAGGTGGACTCTGGGGTGCTGCTAGGACTTCGGGAGGAAAATCTTTGTCCTCTATTCAAGGCAAGATGGAGGGCAGAACAAGCAGCCCCCAGGAAGCTTCCCTTTGGGGAGCAGCAGGGACAACTGGCTGGGCCAGAGCCCTGATGGCAGCCCCTGCTCATACTCTGGGGATGGACAAAGCAGTGGGGAGGGTGGAGGTGGAAGGTGGCTGGCGGCCCTAGACTTGGACTGCTCCCACTCCAGTGGAAGTTTCACCCCCATGTCTCCCTTTTATCTTTTCATTACATACAAATTAGGAGTGCGATTAACTTTATTAAAAGCAAACAAAGCTGGTCAGAGAATGGGGCCTCCAGACAGAGCTGGCGAGGGGGGGTGGCTTGGGGAGAAGAAACCCAGGAGAGCAGGGAAGGGCTGTGGTTGCCGCAGTTAAAAGGGCAGGAGGTGGAGGGTGGGGGGAGGGGGCTTCTCTGCAGGATTCTCCATCCTCAGGGATCTCACCCCTTTTATGGCCGTCTCCAGCCTTCTGAAGTTATGCCAGCTCAGCTCAGCCTCCAGACAGAATTCCAGACTTTAAGAGCTGGGAGGAACCATAGACTGTGAAGTCTATCACTGTTCTCTACCTCCAGCTACAGATGGGGAAACTGAGGCCAGAGAGAAGAGATGAGGTCAAGGCTCCCCTGCCAGGGAGTGTCTGGGGATGGGTATGATGAGAGTCAAACTTTTTGTTTTAAAAGATATCCAAGGAAGGCCAGCTCCACCCTTCCTCAACTTCCTACAGTGTCTGGAAGATCTGACCTAAACCCGTCTTGCTGTCCAAAAGCCTATTTTTTTTTGTCACCCCTCAGTGGAGCTACCGACCCATACTAACTTTTTCTGGACTCCCGAGTGACTGTGTCCTCCCCCTTAGGACTTGTCTTTGCCTGTGGCTTTCTGAGAGCCCAGGCCTCAACTTCTTTGTGGAGCCTTGACCACAAGCATGGCCACAATGCCCATGACACCCACAGGCCTTTGTGCAGCACACGAAGTTCTTAGAAGAGCTTTTCACGGACTTCATTGTTTCCTCCAGGAAATCATGGCTGCTAGGCAAGTCAGAATCTACTTGCTTCATTTTTCATTAATTACTTCATTCAGAAAAGATTTATTTCTGTGCTCAGTAATGTGTTAAGTGCTGGAGATTCAGTGATAACAAGACAGACGTGGCCCTTGACCTCATGGAGCTTATAGAGGAGAAACTGAGCATGCTATCAATGGCATTAGAAAGGAGATGGTAGCTGGGCATGGTGGCATGTGTCTATAATCCCAGTACTGGGGAGGCTGAGGCACGAGGATCTCAAGTTTCAGGCCAGCCTGTCTATATAGTGAGTTCAAAGCCAATCTGGGCTACATAGGAAGAGCCTGTTTCAGAAACCAAGGGCTGGGGGTGTAGCTTACTGGTAAGGTGCTTTTCTGGCATGTGCAAATCCCATGTTTTTTGCACCACAAAAAGCAGAGATAGAAATATTATCTCCTCCAATTTGGTCATTACACACTGTATACATATATGGAATTATCACACTGTACTGCATAAATTTGTACAATGAAAATAGTAATAAGTCAAGTAAAACAAGAAATTGCAGCAAGGTGAAGATCAAAGAGGATGCATCAAGCCCTCTTCCACGCACACATACTTTTGTCCTGAGCTGTTTTCAACAAGTCTGGGGGCATCAGGGGGCAGAGATGGTAGTGATCCTTTTCCACAGTCCTGATCAGTGTCCCAGTGTCCCAAATACCATCTCCAGTGGCTCCTGACACCTTCCAGGACCTCCATCAATATTGTTAGCTAACCCCCACTCATCTGCAGACACCTAAAATGATAATGATTTTTTGGCTGCTGTTGTTAAAGCCTCCCTTGGCTTTATAGATCAAGGGTTCCACTAGTGTTAAATTGGGTCCAGGAGGAATTTTCCAACTTCTGAAAGAAATACAGTTCCTAAGCCCTTAGAAGCACCTAGACTTGAAGGCATGGCTCACTAGTACAGTGCCTGCCAAGCAAGTGCAAACCCCAGTACCACAAAAACAAACACGTAAATAAAATAAAAAGAAGCCAATTTTTTACTCTTCATGGAAATGCATCTATAATTGATATGCTTAGCAACCTCCCTCATCTGAAAAGGTAAGAAATGAGTGGAAGCTGACCCACCCCCCAAAATGAGCTCTGTTATTAGGTCAAACCAAAAATCGCCATTGTTATAGGCCAGCAATGGTTAAGTATTGGCGATTTCATATGGTTCAGTCTGCTAGTTACCAACCATTGTGGGCTAATTGGTAAAGTGGATCTTGCAAGGACTACCTGGGCAGTAACCCTTTATGCTCATCACTAGGGTGGTCACCCCCACTGGAAAATCCCCATTCTTGTTGACAATAGGTCCCTTGAGGCTTCCTAGGGGCATTTTTTTTTTTAATCATTGGCCTCACAGTTCCTTGTGAAATTGAACAATGATGAGAGCCAACATTTATTCATATGGCACTTCCCATATGCCAGACCCTACACTAAGTACTTCATAAGAATTAACCCATGGCACACTCATAACTATCCTATAGGGCAGGTGCTATGATCACTTTAATTTTAGAAGGCGGGAAACTGAGGCAAGGGAATTAAGCACCTCACCAAGATCGCACCACCAATACATTAAGCTGGAATTTGAACCCTAGCAGGCTGACCGGCTATGCTCTGTCTATGTTCCAAAGTTGCTCCTGTGCTTGTGTCGGGAGCCTTGTCCCCTTCCGGGCCAAGGGTTTAGGACAGATTGACATCACCCTCACCTGTCCCTACATCCAACAAGAGGAAGGGGGAGTGTTTCCCAGGGACTGAGGTGGGAGGAAGCAGGGTAGCAAAGGATGAATAGATGGGGTGGGAACAGAAGGCTGTGTTATTCAGACTGAGCCAGGCCTGGGGTTCTCCTCAGAAGCTCACCCCCAAAGGCACTAGTCGTACTCCATGGATGTGGTGGAAGCCTGGGGAATACGGTCTTTGGCCTGTTAGTCAGCTTCTCTGAGCCACAGTTCTCTTATCTGTGAAATGGGGCTAATGATGATGCCTGCTGGGGGGGTCATTGTGGGGTTTAAGGAGAGAAGTCAGGCATCGCACTTGGCAAGTTTCCTGGCCCATGGTCAGAGCCTGGTGAGGGCCACTCCCCTTCCCCCATCCTTACAGCAGAACCCAGCTGCGGCTTCCAGTCCTTCCCATTCCTTGTCCTGCTGCCCTTGGCACATAGCCTCTCAGAGACCCCAGGGCCTAATGACTGGTGGCTGGGAAAGGATTCTGGCAATAAAGTGAGATCCAGGCAGTTTTATTAAAGTTCCTATTTGATTTTATTCTCCATTGATGTACTGAATGATGATTTCCTCCTTCCCCCAGATCTTCTAGTCCCCCCAGCCCCAGGGCCCTAGGAAAGGCTCCCTGTCCTTATCACCATCTTCTTAAACTTGCAGAAGGGTCATGTGTGTCCAGCAGAGAATTTAACAGTCTGCTGTGTGCTCTTAGCCCTCCATGGAAACACAGGGACATCAAAACTTTGAGGAAGCAATCGGAGGGGAAAGAGCCACTCCTTGATGCCTGCCCCTGCCTCTGCCCTATGCCTGGTCATGACAAGGTGGGCCTGGAGCTGACACTAATCAGTGTAGTTTCTCTCCCAGCCCCAAGTTTATCCTTGTATAATTTAGCCTAGGAAGCTAATACCAATGTGTCAGGCTGGGTTAATGGAGATTGTTTTAGAACTGAGCAAAGGCTCCTTTCCCTTCTGCCACCTCTGTCCCAGCTTCCTTCCCAAAGGTGGCACCTACCCACAAACCCACATAATGCTGCTATCAAGGGATAAGGATCTTGAAGGGCTCCTTAGCAGTTTCCATGTCTGACCTGCCTCTGTGCACTGTGCCCACCGCGGAGCTCTGGCCAGGCTCTCCTCTTTTCGAGAGACCTCTGGGGAATGAGACCCACTTTTATTCACCCAGTTCCATTTGTCCACAAAGGCTGCTTGGGAGGAAGTGCTGGGTCAAACCTGACTCCTTCCTGTTCCTCCTGTTGCTCATCCACATTAGAGGGCTTCCTGGCCTCCCTAGGGCTGCGTGGCTTACAGTGAAAGGCCTTCATGGCACTCTCCTCCATTTCCCTCTCTGGACTTGAGGTACTTGACTAGATGACCTCAATTGGTCCCCGTGGCCTCCTTCAGCACTTGTGGTCTCATGCCACTGCCATTTCTGAAGTCTTGTTTTGGGCATCTGGAATCCTACTTCTGGCTTTGGTACAGCTGTTTGACTACAGCTCTGTCCCCTCTCTGGGCCTCAGTTTCTCCACCTATATAAAAGGGAGAGGAGAGTAGGACCAGCTGGTTTCTAAGGCTGCCTCTAGTTCCATGGGAGGGAGGGAAGTTTGATGCCTCTTCCTTGTGTGGTGTTTGAGCAGCTCTTGCCTTTGGAAGGGAGGACAAGACACCATTGAGAGCCAGCTGGCTGAGCTGGGGCAGGTCTGTGGCTGGGAAAAGAGCAGATGAGGGTAGAGGGCAGGTAGCAGTAGGCAGATTTGAGAGAAGACAGAAGGTGGAAAGGCAACCAGGGAGGAGGCAGGAAGAAAGAAGAGAAGGAGGTGGGAGGGAGGAAAGAATAAACACATAATCAGGGTTACTGAATTTCCCTTGCAGCTGGAGTCATCTTTGGCTCTTCATAAACTCAGCTGCGGTTTCCCCGCCCCCTCTGGATTGGTGGCTGCTGCTCCCAGTGCAGACTGCATGAGACCTGAATGAGGCGAGGTGGGAAATAGGCGGGAGGTGGGCACTCAGGCCTAGGTGTCTGAGGCCTTTTGCCCATGGATGTCCACCAACTGGACAAGACTGACCTCAGCCAGCCTGGGGGCTCTCCCTTCCCCTGAGGCAAACTGGTAGGGAGGAGGGGATAAGGGCATTGGAGTAAGTCCGTCTTGGCTGCCACTCTTGGGCTGCCGGGCCCTGTACTTGATGACCTTCTCTGAGTCCTCTTTCTCCTCTGCAGGTGGGCTTAAGAGCTCCTGGGGTGCATGCAGTCTTAGGTATGCTGTGAAGGAGAAGGTGGCTATGGAGGCCCCAGCCTATGCCTGAACGAGTGACTGGTCAATAGCTGGCCTCATGTATGGGTCTCCTGACTCCTGCTCCTCCCAACCACCCAAATGTGGCCTATATCTGGTAGCCTCTCCGGCCTCATCCACCAGGTCTCTGGCCTCTGGAGGGAGGGAAAAAGAGGGCAGAGAAGCCAGATAGGCTCAAGATGGCAATGGCTGTTGAGGATATGTGGGGAGGGACCCCCTCCTTTGTCCCCAAACCTCCTTTCCAAAGTGCTCATTCCCAATAAGCAGGTCTTAGAGAAAGGAGTAGGGAGAGGGGAGGGGCACACATTCTCCTGCTCTCCAGCATTCTTCCTGTAAGGGCACCTGGAGCTAAACTCAAATGTGGGGTCCAGTCTTTAAGGTTCCCTAAACTCCTGATCTTATGTTGAAAAGCAGGCAGCATAATGTATTATTCTGGAAAGACAGTTCAGAGTGTTTATTAAATTCTCAGAGAAGATTCTAGAAAGCCAACATGAGCTACCAGCTATTAAGCAACTCACTCACTGCATGTCAGGGACCATCCTAAGCACTTTATGGCTCTTATCTGAACACTTCAAACAGTCCTGAGGGGGAAAGGGGAGACCCTAGGTACAGAGATGGTCATCTAGCTGGTAGTCATTCTGGCCAAGATTTGAACATGGGCTTTCCTGATACAAAAGCCCAAGTTTAGCCACTATCCTCTACTGCCTCCCAAGAACTACTGAGAGGGCTTGCTCAATGCACCATTTCTCCATTTATTCATTCAACCTCAGTTGAATTGATTTCTATTGAATATCTTGCTTTGTGCTAAGAACAGTGCTAGGTATAGAAATATACATCCTATAATCCCAGTACTTGGAAAGCTAAGGCAGGAGGATTGTGAGTTCAAGGCCAGCCTGGGCTACATAGCAATACCCTGGATGGGGGGGGGGGAGAGGAGGAGGAGGAGGAGGAGAAGAAGAAGAAGAAGGAGAAATAATGATACACATCATTCATGCATTCCTCCAAACTACCCCACATGATTTTAAAGAGAAGTCATCAAGGTTAAGGGTGGCAGGCAAAACTGTCAGTGGCCAGAGGTTGAAGCCTCTCATTTGTTCCGGGTCTGATATTACCAGCAGTGCACCAGGGGGATTTTCCACTCAAAAGAACAAGTCCCAAGCTCAAAATGAGGGTAGATATCCCCTTGCCTTCCTGGAAGCACAGGAATTGAGGTGATGCCCCCACAACACCCCTTCCAGACTGTGAGTTCCTAAAGTTAACAGGTATTTCACAAAGCATCATAGCATAGTGCTTAATAGTGTGTACTACCTGAGATCAAACCCTAGTTTTACCAGTTATGTGACCTTGGGAAAATGGTCTACTTCTCTGAGCCTCAGTTTCAGCAACTGTAAAGTGGAGATAATTGTGCCTAACTAAGAAGCTATCGTGAAGGTCAAATAAATGCTTAAAGAGTGCACCCATCAAGGAGTGCGTTTTGAGAGGAGGATTTGATTGTACATGTTTAATCTCTGCCTGTAAAGATGACCAGGGCTCAGTGTTTCAACCAAGACCTAAAGGATTTAAAAACACATTTTTCTTCCAGTGATGTTCTGAGGAAATAAACAAAAATGAGTGAAAGTAGAGGGTCATGTTCTACAGCAATTCAAGCAGACGGCATGTCACTTGAGTTGCAATGATCTCAAAAACAAGTGGTCTTAAAGTATATTGAAAAAATATCTCCCCTTTTAATGGGTTAGCATCTTCCTTGATTTCCATGGTAGATTATCTAGGAAAACACTTATTCTCAAAGGAGAATGAATTATCTGAGAACAAGAAGTCCCCATAAGAAAGCTTAGGCAATAACTGCAATGGCCTTAATTTGTACTTCAGCAAAGTAAACCAATGCTTTTTGCCTATTCTGAAAATACACAGTAAGAAATAACTAAATATTCTGCATATGTAAGATTCTGGGGAGGATGGTATAGATAGTTAACTTCCCATCATTATGCAGCGCTTCTAATGCAACTAATAAAAAATAGTATGTGAAACAAAAACAACAAACAAACAAACAAAAAGCAAGGAAGAGATTTTCTACATGCTTCTTGCTCCTTGCCTTCAGTCCTAGCTCCATGTGGGCCTTTCCCTAAGAAGAAATCAACACTTGGCAACCTTGATGAGGAAGTCAGGAGAAAGTCACCTATGATAGGCCAGTGACCTAGCTTCTTCACCATGGCCCCAGAGTCATCATTCAACCAGAAGTCATTCCTGTGCTATCAGCCTTACTGTGACTTCCAGTGTCCTCAGCATAAATTCCATCTCCTGAACGGGCCATGGCCTAGACCACACCAGGTCTCTTTTCCCATCTTTACCACTTTCACTTTTGACGCCAAGGCTTCAGACACATTAAATATTGGTGTTAAAATGGCCTCTTTCCTACCCATTTACTCACAAGCTCCGTGAATCTGTAACACCTGATACTAGCTTCCCTGCCTGCCAAATTCCCCCCAATCCATCACAGAACATCCTCTAAACAGAAGCTCCAGGAAGACAGGGACTTCCTCTTGGTCACTGCTACACCCACAGTACCTGGAACAATCCCCAGGAGGTTATAGGTACACAATAAATAGTCTCCAAATATTGACTGCATGGGTAAGTCAAGTTCAAGGGGAGAAGTCCAGGTAAAGTGCATTGGTGCTAGCATCATGCTTTTCCATCCCTGTTAGTGCACGCATCCCCATGCCTGGGCATGGGTCCTTACTTGTCTTATTTTCTCACAAGACTGGGTGCCTCCTGAGGCCAAGAGCCGGAGTCGCAGCATCTCTGAATCACCTTCTGCCCCTCACATGATGTCTACACACATTTCCCCTTCCCTAGCTGTACCCCTGCGACACATGGGGGAGTGTTTACAAAATGTCTGTGCCCTAGACCCAGGTCAGATCAATTAAAGCAGAGATCGGGGATGGAGCCTGGGTGTGGGCATTTTCACAGCTCTCCTTTCGGTGATCTGAATGTGCAGCCAGGGCAGAGAACAGTAAGGGTTCTCTGTGACTATCTTCCAAAAGGTGGTTCTGACTCTTCTTGGCCTGTGAGCAGACCTCTCAGGGAAACGACGTGGCCTCAGAGAGACCCTGGAAAGGGCCTCCGAGTCAGCTGGTTCCCAGCCAGCCACGGTGCCCAATCACCTAGGTGACACTTGATAGGGGCAGCTTGTGCCTTGGTGACTGCCCACCAGACTCATTCAGAGTTTCTGCCACTAGGTGTAGGTCATGACAAATGAGGAGGACCAGTCCTCCCCTCGGCTGTAACTGTAGGAGGGATAAGAGAGAAAAGCCAGCCAGTTTGACTGTGCCCAGGTCGAGGGCCATCAGCCAGCAGATTCTGGCTCTTTAAAGTGACTTGAAGTGGATAGCAGCTATGTCTGCCCTTCCCACCCCATCCTCCCATGTCTGTAGGACAGGAGGCAGGTCAAGTTCTAAAGCTCCTCTCCCCAGACCTGACCCCCAGGTTTGATCACAAACATGTCATAAGCTTTCTTAGCAGCCTGCCTTTCCCTTCTGGGTACTCACCTTAGCCTGTCACGAAGTCGTCATTTGGATGCTAATCATTCAATGACTGGCCCCCACCCCACTAGATTAAATCCTCATGAGAACCAGCAACGGTGTGTCTCTTTGGCCATTATGTCGCATGGCTGTGTTTGGCATGTAGTAGATATGTAAGAAAATGTGTCAGAGGAGTGGATGAATGAATGCCTCCTGGCCCATTGGAATGGGGGTGATCAGTACCCAGCTCTAAGAGTTGAGTGGTACGGCCGCCCCCACATTGGGCCCTGCCACTGAGTTGAAGAGGGCTTGCTCCATTGCCTTACATGGAGCCCAGTGGCCTTGGGCCCAGTGAGGTCACACTTCCTCTCCTTCTCACTCTTTCTCCCTGTCCTCCCCCATCTGCCAGGAGCACCAGCCAATGGCATGAACAAGAGAAAAGGAGCGCCTGCCTGGTTGAGATGGTACCCGATGCCAGGAGAGGCAGGCAGTGGGCAGGGCTGTCAGGCAGCATGCCAATCCCAGCCAGCCAGCCTTTGTGTATCCTAGGACCCACTCTGGCAGGGGCAGGGAGGAGAACCCCAGCACCTCACCAGAAGCCCCTGGCAAAGTCTCAGGAGATCTTGGAGGCCCAGGAGGAAGAAGTCTCCTTATGAGACAGTAATGGGCCACAGCATCTAAGATTTGGAGTGATACAGGAACATGCACCTGATGTCTTGTGAAGCAGAAAGGGAAAAGAGCACATGAATGGTGATGCACTGTTTCCTAAGCTATGTGCTAAAATCACAGATGCTCATTGTGTTACTGTCCTTTAAACTGGGCATGAATGTTAAATAGACTCTTTTGTATATAAGCATATTTTATAATTTAAAAATTGTTAAAGCTGTCTAGTATTACCGTTAAACACATGGATTCCAGAAGTCAAGACTGTGTGGGTTAATTTTCCAGCCCTGTCACTTGCAAAGATACCTGACCTTGGGTTGGCTATTCAGCCTCTTGTTCCCCAAGTTTCCTTAGAAGTAAATGGGGTTAATAATTGGCTCTGCCTCCAAGGTTTGTTGAGAAGAATAATTTTGTTAATGGATGTGCCATGCAGAGAACAGGGTCTTGCATACAATAAGCATACAGTAAGTGTTAGCTATTGTTAGTGTAAGTGTTCTCAATGATATTAAAATGTGTCTGTTGGGCTGGAGGTGAGGCTCAGTGGTAGAGTCTTGCCTGGCATACTTGAGGTCCTGGGTTCAACCCCTAGGACTGTAGAAAAATGTGTCTGTGTGCACAGGTATTGATGTAGCTACACAGGGCTCTCTCTCTCTCTCTCTCTCTCTCTCTCTCTCTCTCTCTCTCTCCCTCGGGATGGAATTCAGGGTCTTGCTCATGTCAGGCAAGCACTTTACAACTGAGTTGCAGCCCCAGCCCTGTACCTTCCTAAATTACTGTCATGAGCATCATTAACTTTTGTAAACACAAAAAATCCTCCCAAAATTTCCTGCGGTGCCTAAGGGTGTAGTTCAGTGGTACAGTGCTTACCTATTGCATACTGGAGGTTGGGTTTAACCCTCAGCACTGCAAACAACAACAAACCTGAAGAATTTCATCCATACATAGTTGGCTCTTCAATGTGAAATCACCGAAACATACACAGAAACACACCTGAAAGGGACAACAAAGCTGCCCCAAGTTCCAGGACATATCTGCTGAAGGGAGGCCCCACGAAGAAGCCCCCTTGCTGTGTGCCTCAGTCTCCCTGTCTGAGGACACCCCTCCCCAGTCTGTTCCCTTGGGGGTGCTCCTCCCCCTGACTCATCCCCCACCCCCCCACAGGCCACAGTGTCCTATGGAGCCTTGGTAAGGAGGCTGACAGAGGAGGGGCTGAGCTCCTCTCAGGAGCCAGGACTGGTTCATTCCCCCCTGTTCTCCTGTCAGGTCGTAGAGATGGCATTAGTACCAGCTCAGTGAAGCCCCAGCTGCTTCTGAGCTGCTGCCTTATAGCCTGCCCAGGAGCAGAGGACAGAGGCTGCCCCAGTTGCACCCAGAGTAAGAGATGGACTTGAGGGTGGTTGGCACCCAGAGCAGGGGTGAGGGGGTGGGAAACCAGGCCCGAAGGCGTGCCTAGGCTGGCTGTAGAGAGGTTGCTGGGGAGACTGGCCGGAGGAAAAAGCAAACGGGTTTCAGCCCAGCTTGTGCATTGGAGCTGAGGAAACAGGGGAGGCTGGGATCTGGGCTGGATCAGCTCCAGGGCCTTGGGACAGAAATAGACCAGGCCACTAGGTTTCCAGATCAATCCTGCTCTGCCTGTCTGGTTGGGCCACTCACAAGCAAGGAGCCACGTGGACTCTGGAGAAGGCTACTCTCAGCGTGGCCGAGCAGGAAGATGGAGCCGACAGAGCAGGGTGCTATTGCCAGCACCCTCTGCCCTCTCATTCTGTCTTGCCTTTATAGGACAATACCTGTTATATTAGGTATTTGTTAACTATCTCCCTCCTCCACTCATCAAGGGCAAGGACTTTGTCCCTTCTGTTCATTGCAGCAGGCACCTTAAGGCCACAGAGCAGTGTCTGGCACATAGCAGGTGCTTGGTAGACCTTTTTTGAATGGATTAGTGAATGACACCCCACCTGGGGCTGGTGGGGTGTGTAGGACAGGCAGGTACTGGAATTACCCTCATTTTGGTTGATGAGAAAATGGAAGCTAAGAGAGGTTAAAGAACTTACTTAATGTCACAGAGCTTGAAAATCGTGGATATTAGATTTTTTAACCCAGGGATGACAACTCAAATGTTCTTTTTTCAATTTTATAGTGTTTCTTTGAAAGAAAGAAAGAAAGTGGGTTGGCTGTCTGGTAGGTGCCACCTGGGCACCCTTATGGGCACATGTGCTACAAAGACAAAGAACTAGCCTTGAGAAAGCAATGCTGAGTGAGCACTGGGGTGGGATTAGGGGGCTTCTCCCCACTGCTGGCAACACTTATTTAGGAACAGATTCTGGTCACTTTGGGACCTCAGAAAGCACAGGCTCACTGAGGCAGATCTGACCCAGCCATTCCTACTGACTGGAGCTCAGTCTTCCAAGGTGTTTAACTGGTAGAGAGTTGGAATAGAGTTTCATCTTAGTCTGGGTGGCCACACTGTTTGGAACCTCCTTTGGTGACCGGATTACAGCTGGAATGAGAAAAAAGGTGCCAGCAAGGGCCTGACAATGAGGTGGCAGGGGGCAGGAGGCAGGGAGAAGTTCTCAGCTTCTGGAAGAAGACCAGCATGGGTCACTGTCAGGCCCTTTACACCCATTCATCCTGTCTCCTTTCCATGCTACCCCTGAGTGACCTAACAATCTGGGAGGGCTACCATTTCAGCCTCAACAGGGCAGAGGGACTAGGGTGGAGTGGAAGAGAGTCACCTGTCCCTTTCCCATGCCATGAAGAATGTTCTGGTCTGTCTGGCCTCCCAAGCAGTGAGTAAACTGGCTTTGGACCGTTCCTCCTATCCCACAACCCCCAGACAGAGACATTTTGGCTGAGATGGCGAATTCTTTCCTCTGGGTCTAAGGCAGCTGTTCCAGCTAACCAGGTCAAGTGTGGTCCTCAGGCCCTCTGAGAGCAGAGCCTGTCGCCTTGCTGGATTGCCTTTCCTAAGGAAAGCCCATGGCTCTCTGGGAGTATGCTACTGCTAGGATGAGGGACAGACACAGACCCCCTTTATCCTGGAGCTGGAAAGCTCAACTCCCTGAGTCCCATGGGGCTTTGGAGTCCTATCTGAGCAGCAGGTATCAGGCAGGGCTGCTGACTGGTGGCTGAATGCACATTGTCCCTGCCTGCTTGCAGGATCCTGGGGAAAAGATGCAGACCAGCCTGGGCTATATAGTGAGATTCTCAACAAACAAACAAACAAACAAACAAACCAGAAAAACCAACACAGATGAAGCCACCAGAAAGCTTGCATGGGAAGATGCTTCCTGAGGTCCTGAGACCTCTCCCTGGGCTTAGGCAGATGGTGGCCATATATGGGCTTTTATTTTGTTTTGGTTTTGTTTTTTGAGACAGGGTCTCATTGTGTACCTGAGACTGGGTTTGAACTCACTATGTAGGTCAGGCTGACCTCGAACTCATGATTCTCTTGCCTCTGCCTTCCAAGTGCTGGGATTACAGCTGTGTACCACCACCCTGGTTAGCCATGGAGATGTTGAACTCTTGCATCCTAGCGTGTAGGGGCTCAAGAATGCTGGGAAGGGGATTAGAACTTGGGGCCAATGGTAGGTGGTGGCCGGAAGGAGGTAGCATGTCAGGATGAGGTAGGCCTTAAGAGTGAAGACAGAACAGAGGCTGTGAGAGTCCAGTATACAAAAGGGTCCAGGAGGACAGGAAGAAAGGGTGGCCAACTGCACGTGAAACAGATTATAAGGTCACTGGTGGGCCCCATGATGCCCTTGGACTTGTGGCCCCTGAGTCCTAGGAAAGGCGCCAGGGGTCCTGACAACCCAAGGAGAAGGGAAAGGGGTTAAAGAGGGCTCTGGTTTCCTCTCTTCCACCTGTGGACTAGCTCTGGTGTCATGCTGTCAACCCCTGAGCAGCAGTGTTTGGGAACAAAAGCTTCCCAACTCTCCTGCCAGATGGGTTACCAGGTCTTCTGGAGTACTCACCCTGTCACCCCCAGAGAGGCCAAGTGAGGCCTTCGGTGGCCTCCTCCAGTCCCTGCAAGCCCAGATTGCCACACAAATGGTATTGTTTTTCCTCTGTGTCTGGAATGAGAAAGGCTGGGCAGAGGGAGATGGAGGCAGACACAGCTGGGCCACCTCAGGCCTGGCTCTCTCCCACTTGGCTCCTAGCACTTCTCCCTCCCCCTGTATTTGCCCTGTTGGCCCTCTGCCTCCTGCTGTTCTTCCCTGGGCTTGTCTCTTCTGTCTTCCTCATTCTTTGCCTCCCTGACACCTCCATTTCTCTGTCTCTGCCTCCAGGCAAAAAAGACTCACTCCCTGTCTCCCTTTCCATGTCTGCCTCTCCTTTCCATTCTGTCTCTCTCTTTCTGGTTCTCATAGTGTGCCTTGCTCTGGTCTGTCTCTTCCTTTCTCTGCTTCCCGGTTTTTCTCTGTTGCTCTCTGTGTCTGTCTCCCTGCTTCTTACAGCCTCCCTGCCTCACACTCTGTGTGTGGGATACCTGCTTAGCTCTGTCCCCTGGGCATGGCTGGCAGCTCCTGGGAGTTGGAGGCTGGGTGGCCCCTTCTACTGTCCCCTCACAGTGAGGATAAATAGAAGCCCAGGGCTCCATTGCCCAGCAGGATCCCTCCTGCCTTCCCAGAATCCAGTGCCTGCCACCCTGACTAGGGACAGGGGAGGGGACACAGACTTAGAGATGCACAACCCTTATGACATTCCATGGGTCTCCTTCACTCCGGCTGCTCCCACAGACTGTTCAGGTTGCAGCTGGAGCCTGAACTCAAAGCCAGGCCCGTGTGGGACAGGAAACTGCCAGTCAGAGTGATGAGGCCCAACTGTCACTTTGGGCAGTGGCAGGAATCTGGCATCTGAATTTTAAGTCCTAACTCTACACCAATTATGTTCCTCTCTCCCAGTGCCTAAGGCCCCACTCAAAGGGTGCTTTTGAAGATTAAAGAGAACCATGTCTGGGAAGGTGTGAACACCACTTCTGCACAAGGCAGGGCTGGGCACTTGGGACCCTCCTCTTCCCTCCCCCTCCCTTCCTTCATCTTCCTATGCACTTGGGGTAATGACATTAAGATTGACTCGAAAACTGCTGAGTGTTTGAGCCCAAGTTAGCCAGCCTCTCTGGGCCTTGGCTTCTTCCAGAGAGAATCTAACAAGAGGGAGGTTGTTGCAGTGGAGGAGATGGTGGTGGCAAGGGCCCCACCAAAGTCAAGCTGGGTGGTGCTGGGCAGCCTTGCCTCCAAGAACGTGTGTTCTTACCCCCCACAAGGCTTTGAGTCATAGACAAACAGCTCTGCAGCAATGCCTCCCTCAGTTCCCAGCCACAGACACACTTGGAATTTCCAAAGTTTGGTTTTTGCTCTTTTTCATTGCTATGAGTTTCAGAAATGCCCACTGCCAAAGCCCACCTAGGAAGGACAATTTCTCTCTCTCGTGGAATTTGAGGTTGGTCCTGGTAAGGCCTTGAAGGATGCCCAGGCCAGTCCCAGGGAGGGGGTGGGGGCAGGGGGGAGAAATGAACCAAGCCTTGTATGCACATATGAATAAAAAAAAAAGGCTATTTTAACAAAAAAAAAAAAAAGAAAAAAGCATAATGATTTAGGCTTTTTTGGCATTGCCTTATGTGGTGTTTCTTCCTTACTGCAATAATCCAAGAAGTTAGAGATTCAACTCTCCACAATGAGAAGACTGGAGCCACATGACCTCAGGTGGTCCAAACTGATGAATAAAGTCATGAAAAGTAAAAAAAAAAAAAAAAGGATGCCCAGGCCAGTCCTCTCCTGGCCCCGCACAGGCTAATAAATGGGTCTTGGATTGAGACCTGAAGACAGCAAGTGATGCTGGAGGACCCACTGAAAGTCAGTGATAGAGCTGGGCTGAAACTCAGGTCCATCCCGTCATGTTCTCCTGCTGTTGGCTCACTCACTCTCTTTCTATTCTCTCACCCCTCTGTCTGTCCATGCTTCCTTTCTTTCTCTCTCCCTTCTTCACTACACTCAAGCATCTGCGTGCTAGAGACTCCCAACTAACCAGAGACTCCTTCAGTGCCTCTGCCCCATGCTGCCAAAGATAAGCAGCGTGCCTCCTGGACGCACATGGGGAGCTCCACCTTTTGTGGAGGGCTCCCACTGGCTGGTCAGCCAGGCAGTCCCGTGTCAGCTCAGGCCACCAGGCAAGCAAGCCCAGCCCCACCTGGCTCTGGTGTGCTCCTGAGACAGGTCATTAATGATCTCTCTATCCACCTGCCTCTCCAAGCAAAGCCTAGGGAAGAACCTGAACTGAACTGAAAGGAGAACTTGTGTGAAGGGGTGGGATTTGCAGATGCCCCTCCCCCGGGAAATCCCACCCAGGCTGGAGACAGGAATTCATGCCATTAGGGCCGGGTTCCAGGGCATACTCCCCAACTTCTGCCTCCAAACTGAGCAGCACTCAGTGGCAGGGTCAGTGGGAGGGACAAAAGTCCATCTGTCCCCTACTAAGGAGCCAGGTGGGAGCTCCTGCCGAGAGTCACACAGGTGGCATACTGAGCACATGACCAGACATTCTGATATGGCCTTGACACAGATGCCTTGGTATTAGAGCATGGAGAAGGGTCTGCCACGAGGCATTTCTCCAGGGGGACTGCCCCTCCCTGGCATGTGGAGAGAGAGAGCCCTGGGGCAAATCATAAGCCTTGGAGTAGACAGACTGCAGTTTAAATCCAAGCTGAGATGTCCTTGCTGAGCGACCTTGGCCAAGTTACTAAACCTCTCTAAGCCTCAGTTTCCCCATCTATTAGATACCCCATGCCCTTGCTGTTCAAGGTTTCGGAGGGCAGTGCCTACTAAGCTCCCATGCTCAGTGGACCTGCTAGGGGAAAGAACTCCCACCAACACTAGTGTGCAATGAGGCAGTAAGTGAGGGAGTGCACAGCACGCATCAAAGGATTTGGGTTAGCTGACTGTGTGAGTCAGCAGCAGGAGGTAGTGGCCCAGAGAGCTACAAATTAACTAGGGGCCAGGAGGAGGACACATTTCTCCTGCTTGCTGAGTGTCCCTGCAGAGTTGGGATAAGTGGGTCATGGCCAAATGGGTATCTGTTTAGAGAAGAGAGACTGACTTCTTGGCCTTCTGAGGTCCCCACATTGTCACCAGCCTATACAGTGACGTAGTGCAAATTGGCAAAAAGCATCTTCTTTGTGTGTGTGGGGGGGTATGCAGTCTTGCACTGGGTACATGACTTGGAGAGGGCAGCATGGGCTCGATTTCAGCTCCCACTGGCCCTCTCAGCTTTGTCTGCTCAAACTTGTACTTACTCAATGAATGCTTATTGAGGCCCTAGTAAGGGCTGTCCTGGGCCTTGTCCTAGGTATCAAGGAGAGCCCCAGGAGCTGGGGATGCTTGCTCTGGAGAAGACAGGGTTCTAGCCCTTCTACAATGTGCTCTGGCAGAAGGTTGTCTGGATTCCTACTCAGAACCCAGCTTCAAATCAATCCAATTTATTGATGGCTGACACAAAGCTGTCCTGGTGTTGTGGCTGACTGGCTATGTTCCTTTGCATGAGTCACTTTCCCTCCCCAGGCCTTAGTTTCTCCGTATGCAAATGAAAGCACCACATCCATTGTGCTGTAAGGGCTCTTCCAGCTCCTGAAATCCTGGCAGGGGGTGGGGGAGAAGATGCTGACCATGTGGCTCAGGGTGAGGGGCTGGCCTAGAAAACCTTGGCTGGTCTGGGTTCCACCTGCTCCCAGCTTTGCCACTTTCTACCTGGGAAACCTTGAGCATATGGCTTGGCTTCTCTGGCCCTCGCTTTACCCATCTGCAAAACAGGGGTTATGTTCACAGTCCCCCTGTAGGAATCTGGGAAGATTCAAACGGAATTGGCATATGGTTACATGTCACATAGTGAGTGCTTGAGTAATGGCAATTGCCTCTTTAAGAAAGCATTTCATGAAATCCCATGCATGTTGTGGATACTCAGTAAATATTCATTGAATTGATGTTTGGTTTTGAGCAAAAGTCAAGGCACAGCCTCCTTTGTCCAGAGAACTTTGTAGAGACTCATAGGATCCCAAAGTTCACCTTCTTTGCCTGTCTCTCAGCAGTCTGACCACCCTCTGCATCTTCACCAGAGCTCAACAAGAATTTCAGGAAGGATCCTATGGGTGGGTGAAAAGAGCAGGCTCTGCCCAGGGCTAGGACCTTCTGTAAAAGAATCTGGGCTAAAACCCTGGCTCTGTAGTTTCTGGCCTGTGGCCTTGCACGAGTCCCTAAACTTCTTTGAGCCTCTCTGTATCTCCTTGTCTGAATGAGGACAATACCGTGCCTACCCCACTGTTGTGAAGGTGTCATGGAATGGTGCAGAAAGCAAAGCTAGCCTGTGGGGGATGGCAGGGCCTGTAGGAAGGTGTCAGGAAGTCCCAGATGCAAAGCTGGGAGCTGCCAAGGCAGGCACAAGATGGTGCCCAATGAACTGGCTCTAAGCAGCAAACACTGCCTGAGCCCCTTTCCCTTGCCAGGTCCTGAGCTTGGTGCTGGGGACTCCTGGAGAAGTCGTAGAACCCACCCCCAGGCAGGGGTAAATCGGCCTCTGATGGGTCTTGTGTCCTGGTAGCCATGTCAGGCCTGGGCCCTCTTCTCCAGTTCTTAGTCTATCTTTTCACACCCTGGTACCCACCCTGTGCCTACTCTGTTCCGAGACAAACTCTCTTTTGTTTGGCCCCTGCCACCCCCAGAACATCATTCTTCTTTCCCTGGCTCCTACCCAAAAATCTCACTTGGGACAAATGGAAAGAGAGCACCAAGAGTTGTGAGGTCCATGGAGCTCCCTCGTCCCTGCTCTGCGTGCTCAGGGCACATGCCTTCCCTCATGGCTAATGTGCTCTAGACAGGGAGCCAGACTCTCAGTTTGTGATCCTCACTATGAAGGAGAACCACACAAGCGGGAGAAGGAAAGGGTAGGGGCAGGGGCTTTTTTCAATCAGGTGGCAAGGAACTCTTCCCATATGATGGGTGAGGAGACAGAAAGACAGACTGACCCCAGGTCACCCATCAAGGTTTGGGCCCATCTCAGAGATCCTGTGCTCTTCCTTGCACCAGGCTATCCGTGGGGTGCGGGGGTCGGGGGAGCTCCTCAAACTCTGTCCTTCACTTTGCCCTGCTCACGCCCATGCCTCAGTGGGGCCCCTGGCCCCCCAACCTTGGGCAGCAGAGGTTATTGCGATGACCTAAACTCCAGGCAGACAGGGCTCTCCCAAGTCCTCTGGGAGGAGGCCTCGGACCCTCTTCACAGTGGGGGCGGGTTGGGGGCAGGAACTTGCACAGGCAAATGGCGTCTGCAAAAACATTGACTGCTGACAGCTCCAGCTGTGGGGCCAGCAATGCCCCCATGGTCCAGATGTTGGCCTCACCCACCTCCCTCTTAGGCAGCAGATTTACAAAGAACCTCTCAGCCCATCAGAGAGCAGCACAAGGTCGCAGGGTGGGAAGGGGCGCGAACGGCTACCCAGTGCAAGCGACTGGGAGCTAGCAGGCTCAGCCCTCAGCCTCCAAGGATGTCTGGACAGCAGAGGTCACTCCTGGGCCGACACTCTCCCAGAGAAGGTGGGGCCACAGCCTTTCTGGTCAAACGGCCCAGATTTCCTGCCCAAGAATGAGACCTTATCCAGAGATGAAGCCAGTGCCGTGACTCAGGCCTCTCCCAAGAGGGAGTGAGCTCCTTGTCCCTGATGGTGTACAAATGGACTCTGCAGACTCAGAGTCAGTGAGAAGCATGCAATAGAGGACATCAGGGTAGGACCACAGGCCCTCTTTTCATTCCTGCCAAGACTCCAACCCAGACCCCCAAGCCTGCTGGCTATCATTGCTTCAAGATGCAGGGTGCCTGGTCCACTCCCACCTCCAGTACCAGAGGGCCTAGAACCTGCTTCTTCCACCCTTCCCCTTAACTGAGTGGGCCCAGCCCAAGGTCTTGATGGGACCCCCCCCCCACATCTACCACCGACACTTCTCCTAATGCATCCTTGCTGGCCGGCTGGGAACCGCAGACGGCACTGTGACATGAGGGGAGATAAGGGGGCTCTCACATTTCCCCCGGCTGGGCTCCTGGGCCGCCAGCATTCACGCTGGCTGATTTCAACATGAAAGGGCCCCTTGAGAAGGAGAGCCCCCCCTTTCCCCCTTCCCTCTGCTAAGCCCCACTCCGCAGCTAACCACTGTCTGAGCCGCCCTCCCTCTGGAGCACTCACTCGCTCACTCGATCGCCTGCCTGCCAAGCCTTCCCCCATCTGCTTCAGCCTCACTTCATCCCTAGCCATCCAGGATGGGAATCCCGGTATAGGGGAGCAGGGATGCCCCTTCCAGCGCCATACTGAAGAGGAGAAAGAGGGACATTGCAGTCTCAGCTGGTGACACAGAGTGCTTGGGTCCGGTCTAGAGATACAGGCCATTTGACCAATCATAGGCCAATAGTTAAACAAGTCCTTGAGGGAGATGCCCTGAGGAGAGGAGGTCTCCCAGTGAGAATCTAAGTCTCCCAGGCCCAAACTCCCAGGTCTCTTCCCTGACTCTTCCTTGACTGCCTGAGACAGGCACCCTTCAAAACTCCCCTGAAGCATCTCTGCCACCAGAGGCCTTCCAGCTATCTACCTGCCCTAAATCTTTTCTGTGGCAACTTTTTAAACCTTTTATTTTGAGCTAATTTTAGACTTACAGAAAAGTTGCAAAAAATAGAACAGATTGCTCCCGTACACCCCTCACCTAGCCTCCCCTAATATTAACATCTTACATAACCATAGTACAATGATCAAAACCAAGAACTTAACATTGCTTCAGTACTACCAGCCCAGCTACCGAGCTCACTGAGATGCCCCAGAGTGTCCAATAATGTTCATGTTTTGTTTCAAGATCCTATCCTGGACCTATACCACATTTATGTCTCATGTCTTCTCGTGTCCTCCACCCTGAGACAGTTCTTCAGTCACTCCTCTTCTTTCATGCCCTTGATACCTTTGAAAGCAGGTGATCTGTAGGCTGTCCCTCAGGGTGCATTTGCTTGGTGTTTTCTCATGAGCAGAGGGAAGCTGTGCATTGGACCAGGAATCCCACAGAAATGGTGCTGGCTTCTCAGCTCACATATCAAGAGGCTCATGGTGTCAGCATGTGTTGTGTCCACCTTGGCCACTTGGTTAAGCTGGTATCTGAAGGGCTTATCCACCATAAACTTGTTCTGTTTCCTCTTATAGTTTATCAGTGTCTTGGGGAAGGTATTAGACTGTGCAAGCCCTGTTTCTCCTCAAATGTTTATGCCCTCAATGTTACCTCCATCAGTAGCTCACCACTCAGTACTGTGGTGATTTCTTAGCAGTGAAGCTCTCTCTCTCCCTCTCCGTCTTCTTCCCTTCCTCCCTTCCTCTGTCCCTCCCTCCTCTCTCTCTCTCTCTCTCTCTCTCTCTCTCTCTCTCTTTCTCTCTTTCCCCCTCCTTTCTCTTTTTCTCTCCCTGTCTCTCTCAGCAGCGCAGCACTGGGGTTTGAACTCAGGACTTCACACTTGCTAGGCAGGTGCTCTACCACTTGAGCCACACATCTAGCCCCTTTTGCTTTGGTTTTTTTTGGAGATAGGATCTTGCTTTTTTTGCTCAGGTTGGCCAATATTCCTATTTTAGGCTTCTTGCCATAGGTGGGATGACAGGCATGCACAAATCACACCCAGATTTTTCTGTTTGAGATGGCAGGGGGTCTCACAAACTTTTTTATATAGGCTGGTCTGGAGCTACGACCCTCCAGATCTCAACCTCTCATGAAGCTGGAATGAATTGGGGCCCAGCTTCCCTTTTCTTTATGTATGAACTGTAAGGGAAGCTATTCCTTCTTCACTTGTTTATGTCAGTATGGACCAGTAGATATTTGTTACATTCTGTGGGTTAAAATCCAATATTGCCTCTCCCCATGGAGGTAAAGCATAACTCTCTGCTCTTTACGTGTTGGCTACACACAGCGACCTCCTTCCAAAGAGTTCAGCATAGAAAGGGGCAAAGTAACGTGGAGAAACTTGACAAACACTACCTGAGCCAGGTGACCAAGGTCAACATCATCAGTTAACCATATATACCACTGATCTGATGTGTTAAGGGGTATTTTGCGTCCATGGAATTCTCCCTACTCTAACCATGAGCAAATCACCATGGGTTTTCAAATCCAAACCAAGGGACATTCCATAAAATACCCAACCATACTCCTCAAAGCCATCCAAGTCATGAAAAGCAAGGGAAGTGTGAAAAACTGTCACAGCCCAGAGGAGCCTCGGGAGATGTGACCACTAAATGTGATGTGGTGACCTGGAGGGGATGTTGAACCAGTAAAAGCCATGAAGTACAAGCTAGGCAAATCTGAAGAAAGTATGCCTTTGGTTGATAATAGTGTATCAGTGTTGGCTTGTTGACTTTCACATATGTACCATGCTAGTGTGACATGTGAGCTATAGAAAAGACTAGGTGCAGGCATGTGGGAACTCTGTTATCTTTGCACCTTTCCTGAAAATCTACTTTCTGCTTAAATTGCTCCTGCTTTGGCCATGAGAACCCCCTTCATGTTGGCTCTGTTCTGACAAGCCCTGTCCTTCTATGAGCACTTGCTTGTTTTCTGGCTCCATAAGATGCTCCAACCTTATCTTAGGCTTTCCCTGCCCTAGTCCTAATTTGGCCATTTCTTCAAGGAGCTCTGGCTCCTCTTGTTGGGGAATGGTATTAAAAACTAATGCCTGGGGAGCCAGGCCTGGTAGCACACATCTGTAATCCTAGCTACTCTGGCAGCAGAGGCAGGAGGATCTAGAGTTCAAGGGCAGCCTCTGCCAAGTTACTGAGACCATGTCTTAAAAACAACATACAAACAAAAGGACTGAGGGCATGGCTCAAGTGGTAGAGCCTAGGAATTGTGAAGCCCTGAGTTCAAAGCCTCCAGTTCTGCCAGAAAAAGAAGAAGAAGAAAAAGAAAAAGAAGAAAGAAGAAAGAGGAGGAGGAGGAGAAGGAGGAGACTAAGATAAGGATGCTGGAAGAGGTCACCGTTACTGGGATATCTTTGCTTCTCGGACCTCTCATTTGACACAGCTAGGAAAAATGCATGTGTACACTAGCTCATGTTTCTGCAATTAAAAATGTTATTGACTCTTGTTCTTCCCTCGAGAGATCTACTTCATTTACTGTAACTGCCTCATGATAGTCCTTAGTGGGGATCAAACAAAATCTTATTTAACTAGTTGGTCCCTTCTTGGTAGCTATTCATAGTATGAGACATTTTCTTTTACATTATCAAAATGCCAGAGTCTCCCTGCATACCCACGTGCCAGGTGTTTTCCAGGGTAGACATCAAGATGTGAAACTGCTGTGCCAAGGTCTGGGCATCTGAAGTATTGATGTTAGCTGCCAATGTGCCCTTCAAGGTCGTTGTATTAATTGACTGTCTATCATCCAAGTTTGCACATGTCCCTCCAGGGCCCAGCCTTCCTCCTTCCATCTCCCACCCCTCTCTCCACTTCCAGACCACCTTCCACTCAGTCCCAGTGAACTGCTTGCCATTTTCTCTTGTTCTTCCAGGACTCTGCCTATACTGTTCTTTTACCCGAGATATCCTTACTCTGTTAGTGGCACAATGAACTTCTACTCATGCTTCAAAGCCCATCTCAAAGGGCATGTCCTGTGTGAAGTCTTTCTGAACTTGCCATCTAGGCAGGCAATTGATGACTCCTTCCGCAGTGCTCCCTCTGTGCCCTCTTGGACAACAGCTTGCAGTTGGGGAGGTGACTTTCTCTCCCACTAGCCTCTCTGTGATCTTTACAGACTGGCTTAGCCCAGGCTGGGCATGGAGAAGTCCCTGGAAGTGTGTGCTGAATGAAAGAATGAGCTTCCCACTGGTCCAGGCACCATTTTTCCATGGGCTCCTTTTTGGCTATTAAGTAAGAGTCTGGGCTGTAGCTCCAAAGAAAGAAAACTGTTCATTGATGATTAAGGCAGATATCAAGCAAGCTGTTCTGGGAGGGTCAAAGCCACAGGGTTTGTACTCACTTCCCTGTCCCTTATCTCAGGGCTCCATGGTATGGCATTTAGAATATTCCAACCAGTATCCAAATCAGGAACCTGGAAGCCATCTTTTACATCTGTCTTTTTACCCCCATACCCATTCAACCACCACAACAAAATGAGACTGCAAATCAAATACCAGGCTGGCTTTGAACCACAGCCCTCCTGATCTCTGCCTCCTGAGTAGCTAGGATCACAGACGTGAGCCACCAGTGCCTGGCCCCCTACCTGTCTTGTGTTCCAGTGCTGTCACCTGAGGTTAGTTCCTGCTGCTAGTGCAACAGTCTCCCCACTGGCCTTCCTGTTTCCAATTCTGTCCCTCCTAATTCTGAAGACACCAGGGACCAGAAAAGTCATGTCTCAGAGCCAATCTGATCTTCTCACACTGCTGCTTGTGTGCTATGTGGCCTACAGGCTCAAGTTCAAATATAGTCAAGGTGGTATTCATAGCTCAGAAGCACTCAGCACAGACAGAGTCCCTGTGTGCTAGGTGCTGCCGGATTGAAAGAGAATCAACACAGCTTCAGCTCTCAGCAGGTGTGGAGCAGGCTTCAGTCTCAGGCCAGCCACCTTGCTTTTGTTGGACATGGTTTGTCCCCGCCAAACACATGCTGAAATTTGGTTGCCATTGTAGCAGTGTTGGGAGGTGGTGCCTTTAAGAGGGAGTGCCTTTCTTGGGAGACTGGATGAATTCTTTCAAGAGCAGGATGTTATATAGCGTCTGGCCTCCTTTGTCCCCTCTCTCTTCTCCAAATGCCTGTTTGCCGTTCCACTTGCACGGTACATGGCCCTTGCCAGATGTGACTGTTCAATCTTTAACTTCCCTGTCTCCAGAGCAATGAGCCAAATAAACCTTTTTTCATTAAAAATCACCTAGTCTCAGGTATTCTGTTATAGCAACAGAAAACAGACTCTCTCCTGGAGCTTATTGTCTGTCATAGGGTCTGATGCATAGCAGGAAGCTTTATCCATATCATTGGATTGCATGAGATGGATAGGTGGATGGATATACGTATGTATGGGAGTATGTGGGTGGCAGATGGCTAGATGGATGGGTGGTCAGATGGGTTGAATAAGTGTAACAAGCTACAGTAGGACAGATTGAGATTAACTATGGAATGTCATGAATTTAAATAATACTTCAGGAAGAAAGATTCAGAGGCTTGTCCAAAGTCATACTTCTCACAGCAACTTTAACACTCAGAGGTGGTTATCCTCCCCAAGTTCCCATAGATGAGAAGTGACTCACTTGAGGTCCCATAGGTTAGTAGGCCTGCTCAGCTCCAAAGCTTATATTCTTATGTTCTCATGTTCTTTCCATAATCTCATGTCAAAAACAGGATGGAGCACCCCATTACGGCACCTAGGAGGTGGAGGTTGAATATGGATTTTAGGTCTGAGGGACTTGAATTTAAGCCTAACTTTTTAACATTTCCAATCCTTCCTTCATTCGATGTAATCCCAGAGTGGCCATGTGCTTCTCTCTCTCTCTCTCTCTCTCTCTCTCTCTCTCTCTCTGTTTTCCTATCTCTCTCTTTCTCGTGGTATGGGACGTGTATGTGTGTGATTATAGAGTACAGGTAGTGGGGTCAGACTGATGAGTTTGAATCTTGAGTCTACTATTTGCAAATCTCATGACCTCTTGGTGCCTCAGTTTCCCCATCTGGACAATGGGGATAGCAATACCTATTTCACTAGCTTGCTGTAGATATTAAATGAGCATAGGCCTATAAATCACTTAGCACTTGTGTCACACACACACACACACACACCCAACACTGAGTGCCTGTCTTGGATTTGGGCGCTGTGACGCAGGGGTGGCCAACTCTGTGTGGTCCCTGCCTTCCCCTCAGGGAGCTAAATGAAGGAGACGAAAGTCACAGAAATCAACAGAGTCCATGGAATGAATGTGTTATGAGGGTGAATAAAACAAAAACACGACAGAAAACCCAGAATGGCAAACCTAATTTAGACGGGGTGGTAGTGCAGGGTGTGATCTTTCTAAGGAGGTGACATCTCAGCTGTGACCTGAAGAATGAGAAGCAGCCAACCACACAGAGTAGAGAAAGGTCATCCCAGGCAGGGAAAGCAGCAAATGCAAAGGTTCTAACGTGGGAATAAGCATAGCGAGTTCCTTGGACAGAGGATTGAATGGAGCTGGAGCAGAACAGGGAGGAGGTGGGTGAAGCCAGCAAAAATCACTGGAGTGGCAGGAGCCAGCTCATGTGGGCCCTGTTTTCTAAGTGCCATGGGAAAGTGACATGACCCAATTTACATTTTTAACAGGATCCTTGGGCCACTGGGTGGAGAGCAGATTGTTGGGGTGGGGTCGGAGCCAGGAGCTCCTGAGGAAGCCAGGCGAGGGCACAGACCAGGGTGGTGACAATGGAAGTGGAAACTGTGTGGCATTCTTTGATTCGTTCCTTTCCTCAGTACCCCACATCCCATCTGTCAGCAAACCTCTTGTCTCTACCTTCAGAACCCATTCTGAAGCAGCCACTTCTCACGGCCTAGCTGTCATGGAGCCACCCCCCATGCTCCAGGGTCCATTCTTTACACCCCAGGGGGCTGACCAGTCAGTCAATCCCTCCCACAGCTCCTACCTCTCTTAGATCACAGCCAAGGCAAAAGGCCCTCCAAGATGGGGTCCCTCTTTCCCTACTGCCCTCGCGGCTCCTTCCTCTTTGCACCCTCCATCCAGCCACACTGACCTCCCTGCAGTTCCTCAAATGTGACGTCTTTGCAGACTACCCCTTCCCCAGATATGCAGGGCTCACTTCCTTCTCAACTCCATAGCTGTCTCAAGTGCCACCTTCTCGGTGCGACCTTAAACTTGCAACCTCCCACCAGACAGCTTGACCCTCTTTCTTCCTGTTTTTTCCCCCATAGCACTTATCGCCATCAATCATACGATGTATATAATATATTTTATTTATCTTATTTCTTTTTTTTTTTGCCTCCTCTCACTGCATTATGGTCTCCATAAGGAGACGAGTTCTTTGTCTGTTTTCTTCACTGATGTGTGTGCATGTGTGCACTGTGTGAATACGTGTGTGTATGTGACTTGGGTGTTGAATGGGTTTGTTCCTATGTGTGTATGTGTGTATATATGTGTGGGGGGGCTCTTTCTCATCAAATCCCAACTTGTTACCCTCCTTTTGTGGTGGCTGATGTGGTGGGCCTGCTTTAAACTTGCCAGCTCACCAAGCTCTACACTGCTATTTGTCATAGCCTGCTCCGCCCCTGCTGTGTGCACCCATTTGCATGTGCACACACGTCCAGCCAGCGTCTAGTCCTCTTGGTCCCACAAGCACTTTGGATGGGCATTCGCACCCCTGTGGAGGCAAGTGGATGGAGTTTGGATAATTGCATGTCACCCGTACCCTGTCTTGCCAGCTTGCTGGGAAGGTGGCACAAGCAAATGGTAATGAACAGACCAGGAAGCACCAAAAGGCAGAGCGCAGACTTTCCTGTGCCCTCCTAGAACAGGCCTGGTTCAGTATAGTGAGGATTCCAAATGACAGCAAGTCAGGTTCTTCGAGGTCCCCTCCCACAAGGAGGCAGGTGGCGGGAAGGGAGGAGAGTTTTGCTGAATGCTCCCTTCTGCCAGTACTGTGCCAGGCCTGCTGCCTGGGTTATCTTACCCCATCATCACAACAGTGCTGTGAGCTAAGTAGCAGTACTGACTACTTAATGTGACAAAAAGAAGTGGCTTGGTGAGCTAGTTGTGGTGAAGTAGGAACTCCACCCTCCAAAGCACTCCCCCAGCCTGTCCTCATCCTGGAGCCTGCATTGCTTCTCTGTCATATAGAGTCGGCCAGTGGGTGGTGGGGATGACAAGGGGGTTGGGGGTGTCCGGAAGAGAGGAGGTAGAGGGGTGTGACAGGCAGACTCCTACCACAGGAGCAGTCCCAGAAGGAATTCAGACAATGCCAGAAACCCCAAAGCAATTTTCTAACCTTGGGAAAATGGCTTAGAGTTTGGGCTGGCATGCATGGTGTGGAGCTGTGGGAGGGGAGCTGTCGGGGCCTTCTCTCCCCCTAACCTGAGACACCCTGAATGAGTCACAGAATTTTAGCTAAAGTCAAGTAGAGCAGCCCTTAGAGATCTGACCTCAGCTTCTCAGTGGAATCCCCAATCTCCAGCCCTTTTTGCTTTAGTTATTTTTCAGATAGGGTCTCCAACTTTTGCCCAGGGCTGGGCCTCCAACCACAAACCTCCTACTGATGCCTCCTACATAGCTGGGATTATAAGTATGAACCACCACCACAGCCAGTTAGTTGTTGAGATGAGGTCTGGCTAGCTTTTTTTTTTCTGCCTGGGTTGGTCTTGAACTGTGATCCTCCTATCTCGCCTCCCAATAGCTGGGATAAGGTATTAGTATTTTCCCCATCTTCCTAGTTAACTCTAGTGTTCAGACTCCACTGGTCTTATTTTGCTTTACTATACCCCACACACATCTGTTTACAGTTGGAAAACAGAGGTCCACCAAGAGGAAGAAGTTCATTCAAAGACACACAGCCTAGAACTCAGGTCCTTCATGGTTTAGGGCTCAGCCACATGGAAGGCCTTCTGCAGGGTGCCAGAGAAATAGGTAAGAGAGGGGCCTCAGAGGTACAAAGCAAGGGGGAGGCAAGTGTTCTGGATGGGCGGGAGCAAAAAAGCATCTCAGTACTGTGCTGGGCGGGGCCCTTCAGCCACAGCCGTTCCTACATCTGGAGTTGTGGAAGAGCCTGGAGCAAGGAATCGGGAGCCTTCAGTGTGGGCCCCACAACCTGCTACAAACCTGCTTTGGGCTCTTGGGCAAGTCCCTTTCCTCTCTGGACCTCATCTACAAAATGCAATGAGACTCAAATGTCCCTCACACTAAGATCTCTTCCAGCTCTGACACACTCAGGTTCTAGAAAAGACGGCCTCTGAGAGACCTGGGTTGTTATCCTGACTCTGCACCTTCCTACTCTAGAATGGAAACCATTGCTATGTGACCTTGGCCACAGTCTCTGCTCTTTCTAGGTCTATGTTTCCCCTCCCCTAAACTAAACTCCGTGGGGACAGAGAGTGGGGGAGCTGCAGTTACCGGAGGACTCCAAGGCCTGAATGGGTGAGGTTCTCATTCTCACTGGAGCCCCAGACTGGGACAATTGGGTCCTACCAGCATAGAGGGAGTTCTGCAGACAGGCTTGATCTTTCCATGTCAGACAGTCACAGTGGCAGTGTCAGGGCCTCCAGTCAGCTCCCTCCCTGCCCAGCTTCCTGGCCTCTTATTCCAGCTGCTCAGTAGCCTAGTTCCTAACTCTGTCTTCAGCTTTGGTTCTTTGGAGCACCTGGAGCTTGAAGACAGCAGCTGTCCTGACTGTCTCGACCCTTCCCTTTCCCTGAGCTGCTAACAGTGATGGCACTCACTAACACACAAGAATGCACCACTGCCATGCGGGCAACATTTTGTCCTCAGCACAAAGAACACGCTTTCTAGTGAAGAATGGCAAATACCACTCTGGAGACCAGCTTGGCCATGTCTTAGATATTTCGTTGTGTGCAAGTTCCTCAACCTCTCTGAGGTTCAGCTTCCTCATCTCTAGGATGGGCAAAACTGTGGATGCTGTCTTACCGAGCTACCGGAAGGCCCAGTCTTACAGAAGATGATCATCATGGGGCACAGTGCTTGGTACACAGCAGCTCACTGTTTTTCAGGTGGGACCTTGTGCGTGCTAGGGAAATACCCTCCACTGAGCCACATCCCATACAAGACATAGCTTCGAGTCTCACATCTGTGTGATCTTAGGCCAGTCGATGAATCTCAATTTTCTGAGCTCAGAGACAGATATAAAAATAGTCCTCCAGTGAGATTTTTATAAGGAAACAATGAGATAATGAATGCAAAATTCCTAGCATGGCGTCTGGCAGATGGTAGAAAATAAAAAATGTGTTTTCCTGTCCCACCTAGCTCCATACATGGAGACGAAGACTCTTTGCCCCAAATATACCTAAGTGCATAAAACTATGTGTTTATAGCATCAGTATTACACACATCCTTCCGAGAGAGCAAAAGAAAGGACATTTCTCAAATCTTTCTGAGGCGAACCAAATGAGATACATCTTGAAACTAAAACTAGACAAGGACATTATAAGAAAGGAACATTTCAGACTAATCTGTCTTGTAAAAATGGATGCAGAAATCCAAAAACAAAATATTAGAAGAAGAAATTGGAGAACACATTACAAGAAAAATTCATCATGACCAAGTGAGGTATATTTCAGGACCTCAAGGGTAGAAAATCAATGAAACAAAAGAGATGGTTCTTTGAAAAGATCAATAAAATTGACAAATCTGTAGCAAGACTGACAAAGGGAAAAAGAGAAAAGACACAAACTACCAGTATCAGGAATGTAGCAGGGGATATTGATACAGACCCCATGGATACCAAAAGAAAAATAAGGGAAAACTGTGAATAACTACACACACAAAACTGACAACTCAGATGAAATAGATCAATTCCTTGAAAACCACAAACTACTACTATTCACCCAAGTACAAAACAGATCATTTAGATAGACCTATAACTAACAAATAAATTAAATTGGAAAGTAAAAACCTCCTCCCAAATAAATTTCTAGGCCCAATTGTTTTCACTAGATAATTTTACTAAGAATGTAAAGAACAATTAACATAAATTCCATATACTCTCTTCCAGAAGATGGAAGAGGATGGGAGACTTCTCGTTACCCCAACACCAAAACTGAACAAAGACAGTACACAAGAAGAAAAGGACAGACTAATGAAAATAGAAAAATTGTCAACAAGATATTAACAAATAAAATTCAGTAACATATACAAGAATTATACATCACAACCAGGGAGTTTTGTTCCAAGAATGCAAGGCTGGTTTCAAACTCAGAAATCAATCAATGCAATCCTCTATATTAACAAGCTAAGAAAGAAAAGTCATACGAATTGATGCAGAAAAAGCATTCAGCACTCTTCTTCAAAATGATCTGGAAATTTCTAGTCAATGTAATAAGAAAAGCAAAACGAATTGCAGAAAAGAAAAGAAAAACAAGAAAAGGCACGTTGATTGGAAAGCAAGAGGTGAAATCAGTTCTTATTTGCTGAAGACATGATAGACATAGAAAAGTTTCAAGGAATCTACAAAAGAACCTCCTAGAATAATAAGTAAGTTCTGTGAGGTCACAGGGTACAAGATAAACATAAAATTCATTATATTTCTATATACTAGCAATGAATAAGTGCACATCAAAATCAAGATATGTGCACATCAAAATTAAAAAACGCAATGTCATTTCTAATGTTTCCATGAATGAAAAAAAATTAGGTGTCAATATAGCAAAACATATTCAGGACTTGTATGCTGAAAATCACAAAATGCTGATGAAGAAATCAACTGGGCACTCACAGATGTTCATGGGTTGGAAGATTCAGCATGATGAATATGTCATTTCTCTCGAATTGATATACAGGTTTCATGCCATTATTATTAAAATTCCAACAAGCTTTTTTGTAGATATAGACAAGATTATTCTAAAATTTGAATAAAAAGGCAAAGGAATTAGAATAGCTAAGACAATTTTGAAAAAGAAGAACATAGTGGGAGCAATCATTCTACCTGATTTTAAGACTTATTTTATAGCTACTGTAATTAAGACTGTGTGGTACTGGCAGAGACAGAAAGAGAGAGAGAGATTGGTGGAACAGAGCAGAGAACCTAGAAACAGACCCACGTGAATATGCCCAACTGGTTTTTGAGAAAGGTGGAGAAACACCTACTGGAGGAAACAGACTTTTCAACAAATGAGACTGAAGCAATTGGACATGCATCAAAAAAGAAACGAACCTGAACGTAGACCTTGAAAGTAACAACTGAAAATGAATCATAGATTTAAATGTAAAACATAAGACTACAGATCATTTAGAAGTAAACATAGGAAAAAAATTTCAGGACCTAGGCATTGGTAGACAATTCTTAGACATGACATCAAAAGTATTATCCATGAAAGAGAAAGGTGGATAAATTGGACTTCATCAAATTAAATACTCACACTCTGCAATGTAAATGGATGAAAGGACAAAGTACAGACTGGGAAAAATATTGACAAGCCTTGTATTTGACACAGAACTCAGATCTAGAATATAGAAAGTACTCTTAAGACTCAATAGTAAAACAAGACAAGACAAAATAAAACAAACAATCCAATTAGAAAATGGCCAAGAGACATGACGGGACATTTCACCAAAGAAGATATACAGATGGCAAATAAGCACATGAGAAGTTAGTCAACATCATTAATGCAAATTAATGCAAATTAAAACCTCGAGATATCACTCCATAGCTATCCAATGGCTAAAAAAAAAAAGTGACAATACCGAATGCAGAAAGTGGAACACTCATACATTGCTGCTGGAGACAGAAAATGGTCCAGCCACTTGGCAAAAACAGTTTGGCGGTTTCTTAGAAATTTAAACACACAGCTGCCATATGACCCAGCAATTGCACTCTTAGGGATTGATGCCAAAGAATTTGAAAGTAACTTTCACATAAAAATTTGTACATGAATGCTTCCAGCAGCTTTCTTTATTATAGCTCCAAACTGGAAACAGCCCAGATGTCCTTCAAAAAGTGGCTGATAACACTAACTGTGGTATGTCCATGCCATAGACTACTACTCAGCAAAAAAAAGGAATGACTAATGTATTCAATAGCTTCCATCAATCTCCAGAGAATTGTGCTGAATGAAGAAGCCAATCCCACAGGGTTATATACAATGTACCATTATGTGACACTTTAGAAATGGCAAAATTATGGAACTGGAGTACAGATTAGAGATTAAGAAGGAGGTAGGAGGGGAAAGGGGCGTGGTCACAGCTGTGAAAGGCAACAGGAGGGGTCCTTGTAACTTGATTATACCAATGTCAATATCCTTGCTGGCTGTGACCTAGTAGTATATTTTTGCAGGACGTTATCATAGGGAGAAATTGGGCAAAGGGTACACAGAATATCTCTGTAGAACTAATAACATGTGAATCTTCAATTACCACAAAATAAAAAGCACAATTTAAAATACTAGCAAACAGAACCCAGAAATATATCAAAAGAATAAGTAATTCATCGTGACCAAGTGAGTTTTAATGCAGGAATTCAAGGGCAGTGAAACAATCAAAACCAATCATTGTAACTCACCTAATAGGAAAAAAGGAGAAAAATCATGATGGATGAATAAAAAGCATTTTACAAAATCCCACGCCCACTCATGATAAAAGTCTCAGTGCACTAGGAATGGAAGAATGGCTCTTCAACCTGCTAAGGAGCATCCATGAAAAACCTCCAGCCAACAGAGCCAGTGGGACATTTTGAAAGCCTCTGTAGAGGTGGAGCACTTCCACCCCACGTTCTCCTGGAGGTGCGAGTTAGGGCACGAAAGGAATGAAGGGTTTGAAAGGAAGAAGTAAAATGGTCATTACGTGCGCTTAACACGACTGTGTACATAGAAAATCCAAAGCATGCCATGGGCAAATGATTAGTTAGAATTGATAAGTGAATTTAGCAAGACCACTGGATAGAAGGTTAATATGAAAATTTTAACTACATTTCTATATACCAGAAAAAAACTCCAGAAAAAGACAGTTCTTCAAAAGCCTTATCAATGTAATGGTATAGTTATCTAATACTTAGGAATAAATCCAATGAAGGATGGAGAAAACATCTACACTGAAAACTACAACACATTATGGAGAAGAACCAAGAGAGGCTTAAATATTCATGAATTAGAAAATCGATACAGTAAAGATGTTAATTTCCCTGAAACTAATCCAAAGTCAGTGTGTCTCGCTCAAAAATCCCAACGAGTGCTTTTGTGTGTGCATACGTGTGTGCATGTGTGTGTTTGAAATTGACAAATTGGTTCTACAATTCAGATGGGAATGCAAAGGACCAAGAATTGCCAGGTAGTCTTAAAGGAAAAGCACCCAGCTGGGAGAGTCACACAGCCATCAAGACCTAGAAAGCCATTGTAACTAAGATGTTGTGTTATTGACACAAGGACGTAGAAGCTGACAAATACAATGGAAAATTAAAAAAAAACAGAGCCATACCCATATGGCCACCTAATTTATGACAAAAAAATGATACTGCAGTACATTGGAGACTTAAAAAAAAATGGTGCTGGATCAGTCAGAAAGCCATATTGAACAAAAAAAAAATCCTTTTTCTTGACCCTAACCTTCCAACACACAAAGTAATCAGTTTCAGATAAATTACAGATTTTAACGTGAAAGGCAACACAGAAAACTTTCAGAACCCCTAGGGGAATGGGGAGAGGTTGGCCAATGGGTACAAAGTCACGGTTAGATAGGAGGGAAAGTTCTGGTGTTCTATGTCACCAGAACTAGAGTCAGTAATAATACATTATGTGTTTCAAAATAGCTACGCTAGAGGATTTTGTGTCTCACCACAAGGCCATGGTGAATGTGCTAACCATCCTGCCTTGAGTGTTACAGAATGTTCATTACATGTATTGAAACTTTATATCATATTCCATAAGTTCGTATAATAATTATGTGTCAATTACAAATAAAATAAGACCAACAAAAAGAAGAAAGTGTAGGAGAACGATCTCTTTTTTTGGCAGTACTGGGGTTTGAACTCAGGGCCTCATGCTTGCAGGGCAGGCACTCTATCACTTGAGTCACTCTGCCAGCCTGAAGAACAACCTTTTAAACATTTTTTGCTAATTTGGTTTTTATTTTTGGCAGTACTGGGATTTGAACTCTGGGCCTCATGCTCAGGCAGTCTATCACTTGAGCTATGCCCACAAAGCTTTTTTGCTTTAGTTATTTTTCAGACAGAGTCTTGCATTTTTGCCCAGACTGGCCTCAGACCTTGATCTTGCTACCTATGCCTCCTGAATAGCTGGGATTATAGGCGTGTACCACCACATCAAAGAGAACAACTTTGTACCCTAAGAGTAGACAAATATTTCTTAAACAGAATGGGAAAATGCTATCTATGATGGAAAACTTTGATAATTTGAACTACATTAGCATAAAGAATTTCCATTCACTAAAAGGCTATGTTAAGAGTATGAAAAGAGAACACACAAACTGGGAGAATATATTTGAAATAGATACATTTGACAAAATATAGTAGCCAACCCAACAGACAAATGTGCAAAGGATTTTGACAGACACTTCACAAAAAGCAAACAAACAAATGTCAGGTGACCAATAAACAATTGAAAAGGTACTGCGCGTAATTAATCAAAAGAAAATGCAAATGAAAGCCACAATGCAATTGCAGTGCAATGAGTAAAATGAAAGAAAATGGAAATGACCAAGAGTTGGTGAAGATTGGGACAACCAAAATGCTAGGACATACCTTGCAGGAGTGTACCTTGGGACAGCTCTTTGAAAACTGTGACACACTCTCTGCTAGGGCTGAATATAGTCGGCCTCCACATCCAGGACTTCTGTATCTGTGGATTCAAGCAACCATGGATCTAAAATATTTGGGGAGGGGGGAACTGCGTCTTTTCTGAACATGGACAAGCTTTTTTCCTATCATTATTCCCTAAACAATTCAGCATAACTATTGCCCAGCACTTACATTTTAGCAGGGTTTGTCAGTAATCGAGAAATGACTTAAATGCAAGCATGTGTGCAGGTTACGTGCAAATACTGTGCCGTTTTCTATAGGGGATTCCAGCATCAATCCATTTTGGTATAGGCAAGGCCCTGTAGCCCATCCCCCAGAGACACCGAGAGACACCTGTATATGCTTATCTGTGAGCCAGTGATTCCATTCCAAAAGACAACTGCAAGAATGTTTCTAGCAGTCTTATATGTAATAGCCAAAACCCTGAAATTGCCCCTAGATCCCCAAATTGAGGTTGCCCTGGCAACTGTGTGGAGGCAGAATTGGAGATGGTGAGACAGAAGAGCAAGAGCTCAAGGGGAGAAATGGTGGTGTCACAGGCTAGGGCAGTGGCCATGGGGATGGACAGGAGCCTCTGAAGAAGAGGAAGGAGACAGAGCCAGAAGGGCTCCAAGCTGGATTTGCATGTAGGAGGTACTAGGGAGCCAGAGCCTGGGCCTGAGCTCTTGGGAGGATGGTTGCACAGTTCTGTCAGGAAAGCAACCTTAGAGGAGGAGGAGATGGGGGAGGGAGTGGAGCATGACTTTGGTTTGGTTTGGTCTGTAGTAAGTTTCCAGTGCCAGGGTCACCAGGCAGAAAGCAGTGCAGAGGTATATGGCACTCTACCCCTGACTCACTTACCTCAAGACATTACAGAGAATGGGCAAATGCTATGATGGGAGGTGAAGTAAGCTGGAAGATGGAGGGTACCTGGCTTTGGCCTAATCCAGGGTGGTGTGCAATGCTGATGAGCCACCAAGGTCAAGACTGAGTGCTCTATTCTGTAATCCTGTTGTCTGCCATTGTCGGATCAGAGTCTATACCTTTCCTGACCTCAACCCCCACCCCCCGGAGTTCTGTTCTTGGATTTTCTGGACTGTTTTCTATTTATTTGTTGGTTTGTTTTCTTGAGACAGGGTTTATTATATAGCTCAGGCTGGCCTGAAATTTGTGAGCCTCCTGCCTCAGCCTCTTCAGTGCTAGGATTATAGGTGTGCGTCGCCACATCTCACACTGGACTGGGTTTTAGTACCAGCTAGGGTGGCCCCATCCACTCTGCTCTTTCCCACAAGCCCTCACTACCCAAGCAGGCACTCCACTGACCTCCCTCTCTCCTCCTGTCCAGGTTGTAGTGTGGGGTCTCGCTCCCAGCAGATGACGGCATCCATCCCATCTTTTTGCTCCCTGCATGGAGAGAATATGTACTTATGAGGTTCCCTAGCTTAGATTTCAGTGGTCAGTTAAGGCAGAGCCTTCAGTATGGACACGGGAAAACTGAAGCCCACAGCTGGTAAAGGATGAATGTCCAGGCTTTGATTTCCTTTTGTCCTTTGGATTAAGAGAGATAGAAAATGGAGAAAGATGGCAAAACAGACAAAAAGAACTACTGAATGAAAGAGGCACAGGGAGGAAGAATAGGAACACACAGAAAGAGAGAGAGACAGAGAGAAAGGGAAAGGAGGACAAGTGAGACTGGGGGAGGAGAGTAGGAGAACGGAAAGAAAGAGAAAAACAGAAAAGAATGAGCAAAGGAAAGAAAGAGGCAGCAGGCACACAGAGCAGGCTGGCAGGAGTCAAGCCCACAGCCCTGCAGAAGGCAGAGATGGGTGGCCCCAGAAATCCCTACCTGCCAAACCCCATCAGCCCTCAGAGGCCCAAACCAGAACTGAGCAGTTGATCTAAACAGAAAACAAACAGAGCAAAATGAAAACACGCTGGCTGCCCCCCGGCTGTGGCTCTGTGCATTCATTGGCCCCCGGGAGGCCGCTGCAGAAAGCAAGGCACAGCTTTGTAACCCTCCTCTCTCTGTGGCCCCCAGCCCTCAGCCACCCCCCACTAGGAGCCATACACTCAGCTCTGTTCAAGATGCCATGGCGGGGGAGGGGCAGGGCTCTTGGGGCCTGGGGTGGTGTGTTCCCCTGCCCTTGGCCTGGCAGAGAAACAGCAAGGTTGATGCGGGGCTGACGGGAGAGGAAGCCAGGGGACAGAGTTCCACCCCTTCCCCCATGCGCCTGCCCAGGGATTCCTAAGCAGCCCAAAGCCTGTCTTGGGCGTGGCAGGGGTGAGAAGGCAGGCAACAGGCCAGGGTCGGGAAAGGACACGTGAAGCTCCTACTATTAACAGGATGTGTGACTTTCTGTCCCCTTTGGGCCGGGAGCTGGAAGCATTGCGAGGTTGGTTCCCTTCACATTGTAACTCCTTGTTATTAATAATGATAGCAGTGGTAACTAGTACTGGTCTTGGGCTTTGCAGTTACCAAACATCCATAGGAAAACTCCTTTTGATCCTACTGTGGGCACTGAGATTAATTCCGTTTTACAGAAGGGGAAACTGAGGTTTGGGAAGGCGAAGTACCTTGGCACCATGCTGGGACTGAGCCTGAGTAGTGGAGAGCAGGTTAGTGGGCCCTAAAAATACCTAAAGCCCTAAAAACTTCTCCTCTCACCTATGGAGGCAAGTAGTGAATGCAAGGGAGGCCACGAGAGGGACTTGGAAGGAGTTACTGTGGGCAGGTGGCAGGGCAATCTGGGACAAGAATCCAGAGAGGTGCTCGAGACTGTCATATCCCCAAGGGCAGAAGCTAGGGAGGCTCAGACAAGAGCATGAATTCAACCAATTTTTGTTATTAAGCACTTATAGCAATACAGGTTAAAAACACAAGTTCTGGAGTCCGACTGCCTGGGTTCAAATCCCAGTGTCACTACTTCATGTGTGACCTTGGTATAATTGTTTGAGTTTGCTGTGGCCCCAGTTGTCTCATCTGTATAAAGAGGATAATGATAGCAACCACCTCAGAGCATTTGTAAAGATTAGATCTGTTATTCTACGTAAAGCAGTTGGCAGAATGCCTGGCACATGGCGAGGCTCAAATATTAGCTCCTGATATCCTTGTCATATTGTGGCTACTTGCCAGGCCTGTGCTGAGCACTAGGACAGTATCAGTGAGCTAAAGCAGCTGTGGTCCCTGTCCTCGTGGAGCTTGGAGAAGGGAGGGAAAGTGGCCATTAATCACAAAGGAACATGCAAAAGTAAAGTTGCGACAGTGAGAAGTGCTGTGGAGGGGGGGTCCACTGTGCCGCAGGACTTTCAAATTGAGAATCATGTCATAGCCAGGAAGATATGGGGGGGGGTGGGAGAGAGTTCCCTGAGAAAGAGTCACTTGAGCCTTGTTCTGAAGTAGACCTATGAGTCAAATAACAAAGAGAAAAGAAGATCATCCCAGGCAGTTAGGTACAGCCTATGCAAAGGCCCAGTGGTTGGAGGGACCTAGGGAGCCTGGTACAAGATGTGGATGCCTACTTCTCAGTAGGCAGGGCCAGATCAAGACAGACCTTCTAACCCTGCCCAGGAATCTTATCTTTATCTTAACAACACAGGGAAACCAGGGGAGGATTTTAAGTACAGAAGGAGTGCCATGGTTAGAAAAAGACAGGACCTAGGTTGGGACATGTAATAGACTAGGAGGAAAGGAAGAAAGACCACATCAGGGAAGGTGAGCACAGACTGGATTCCAGTCTTGGCTCTACCATTGGCTCCCTTAATGTAAGACCATGAGCAAGTCCCTTACCCTCCATAGGTTTCTGTTTCCATCTACATCCCAAATTGTCTTCAGAGCCTCCTTTAGGGGTCATCTCGACCTTTTCTGGGCTGCCCTGTTTTTACCCACCTCCTGTTAAGGGTAGGAGAGGGCAGGGAAGAGATTTGGAACAGAGTGCAGCCCCCTGTCCTGTCTTCTTCTCCCTACACCCCTTAAGTGCCCCAAACCCCACTATGACACCAGGCTCTGGGAAGAAATGCTGTTATTTGGGGGCCAAGTTCTCTCTTCGTCCTTCTCATCCACCCTGCATGGAACATCCCTGCCAGCGTCAGGATATCGTAGAATGGGGGTCCATTTGAGCCTGGGTCTGAGCTGCTCAGGGGATCCTCATGGTGGTTGCTGGTTGTGCTGGAAAGGCCAGAGCCGCAGGCAGCTGGGAGAGGCTGCCCCCGCCAGGATGATGGAGTGGGTGTGACATAAATTTCTCAGGACAGGCAGCAAAAAAACATTTACAGCCCCTCCTTGCTGAATCTGGTTCCAATCAGGCCCCTGGCCGGCCAGCTCCCTACACCGCCACACCGGGCTGGCTCCTCCAAATGCCAGAGTCACTTAGGGCTTTTGTCTTTCTTCCTCTTCTCCCTACTGTTTAAGAAACACACATACACATACACACACACACACACACACACACACACACACACACACTGCTGCCACCCTTGCTGGGCCTCTGTGTACACACGAGTGTATACATACACACTTATCCATACACACATGTCCCCGACACCCCCCTCCCCAGGCTCTGTGTACCCACACACACATACGGACTAACAAACATGTTTACACCTCCCACTATCTTATCAGAGCCTGGCCCTTGGTGGGCTGAGGAAGACCTTAGCCTCTATTGCTAGCCATGAGCTGGCAATTGCTGTCCCCTCAGGAAGTTTCTTCCATTAGGAACAGCCCCCAAGTAGCTTCTTCCCTGCTCCTCTTCTCAGCCCCCAGCTGCATGGCAACAGCACACCAGGTCAGCCATGGGAAGTCACAGGAATGCCTCCCGAGGCCAGGCCAAGTTAGGCTCAGGCCAGACTCTGAGCAGGTGCTCAGGGAAGCTGCAGCTGACGGAGGGCACCTTGGTGGGCAGCGCAATAGGCACAGCAGCCATGTCTCCCTCTCAGCCCGGGAGCCCAGAGGTCTCAGAAGCCCTACTCCTCAGTCTGGCCTTCATCCCCAGGCTTCGCTGATACTCCACCCTGTTCTACCCTCAGCCCAGGCCACCAAAGGCCTCACTGGGCCACCCAAGAAGTATCTGTTTCTCTTGATTTGAGCTCAACAAACTTCCTTTCATGGGTCTCCCTTGCCTACCTGAATGCTCAAGCCATTTGGTTTCTCCCAGAGAAGCCAAGAAGGGGCCTCTTGTTTATTCAAAATGCATGGATCCAGTCATTCCATGCCAGGCCCCAGAAGTCAGGCCGGCTCCTTTCCACAGCCACAAGTGTCCCACACGTGGGAAGGCCAGTGTCAGTAGGGAGGGAAGCTACCCCCCAGAACAACTTGGGAGGATTTGTCCGCTAGGGGAATTCGGTGACTTTTTGCTCCTTTTCCCCTCTAGAACAATCAAAATGATGTCTCTTAGAAAACCTTAAAGGAGAAGTTGCTTTATGTGGCAAGGTAGCATCCTTCTTCCTATGACTGGACTATGCACCTGGAAGAACATGGGTTTGAGGAAGTCAAACCCGGGTTCAAATCCCTCCTCACCCTTTAGCAGCTGCGTGAACTTGGGTAACCAAGTTGAATCTATTGATGATCTATTCTTCTCAAAATCTAACATGTCCAGACCATGGTTTATAATAAATTATCAATAAGTATCTGTCTAGCTGTTTCACGCCCACTCTGCCCCACTGGACAGGGGCAGGAGGAGGAAGAGAGCTGGTACTTGTTACCTTCCAGGCTTTTTACATCCATTACTTCGTTTAACACTGTATGATGTGGTTCCTGACATGAAACACCCCTCCCTTTCACTCCTGAGCTCACATAACAACATCATCCCATGCTGGGGAGACATGAGGATGGGGGGCAGGGGAGGAAAGAGCCAGAAATTTGAGAGTGTGGTGCCTGGACATGAGGGGTTGTCAAGCTCCCACAGTTGTCCCTTCCTCAGGGGGAAGCCAAGGGGACCAGTTGGCTGCCAGGGCCCAGCCACACTCTGGCTCCACAGTGACTTGGAGGGCAGCTTTACGAAGCAGAAAATCCAGTGTCCACCTCTGGGAGCAGCACTATGAAAGTAATTGTCTTGGCTCTGAGGTGAGGAAACTCCATTCCTCTTGCCCAGGTAGTCCAGAGCCCTGAGCACACCTGGTGGCAGGTGGTTCTTAGGTTCCTCTGCAGGGAGACCTCCAGGAATCAGTCCAGGGCGGCAGGTTTGAGCCAAGCTCTGGGAAGTCAGAGCTGTGCAGAAGTGGAGGTGTGTGAGCAGAGGCTTCCTGGCACTCAGAAGACAAGGAACAGGCTCCTCACGTTCACCACACTCACATTCATGGTAGTGTTCAAGGGAAGGCAGACCCCAGCATTACAGCCCAGAGAGGGGCGGTATTGGCTCCAGGTCCCAGCTTCTAACTGGCCAAAAGGTTTTCTACTGTGCAGCTGGCTAATGATTCTCAGGACTGCCCATATGATGGGTCAGTGCCCTTGACTTTCCGGAGAAGCATTACTGTGCTGAGAGAAAAGAAGAGCCTTGCTGAGGTCACACAGCCAGTTAGAGGATGAGCCAGGACTAGACCCCAGGCCTACTTTTGATTGCTTTCCCAAACTCCATGTTGCTCTTGTTCCCTGGAGGGCTATCAAGCAGGGTTGCCTCAAGTGGGGTCTGCTGGTCCTGCTCCAGCCTACAGGCAATTTCACGAGACCCCCATATGTTCTTCCTGTTCTCTACATTCTGGCCACCAGTTCCCCTACTCACCCACAGCTCTTGCCGTCCACTACTTGGATGGGGGTTTGGAATGGTGGTCAGGCCATTGCACAAGAGGTAGGAGGGAAGCAACAGCCATTCCTTCATTCCAGAGAGCTTCCATTTCTACTTCAACCATGCTTGCAGCTATCTGTGACCCCAGAGAAGCTGGTGGCTGGTGCTTAGATCCTCACAGGAATGCAGGTGAGCTACAAAAGCAACAGTCCAGAAGCAGGAGGCTGAGATAGCCAGGAAAAGCTTAGTCAGTGGCCTTTCCGGACCACAGAGGACCCTGGGCCAATGGAAGGAGTTCAGCCCTCTCTCCCTAAACACTATCACCTCTCTGATAGAATTGAAAAAGCTAATACAAGCGTCCTTCAAGATGCATGGGGAATTGGTTCCAGGATACCCATGGGTACCAAAATCCGTGCACGCTCCATTCCCTTACATAAGATGTTGTAGCATTTGCATATAACCCATGCACATCTTTTCAGAATGCCTCTCAAGATTACTTACAATATCTAATACAGTGCAAATGCTAGGAGATAGTTGTTAGACTGCATTGTTCAGGGAATAATGTCAAGAAAGAAGTCTGTGCATGTTCAGTACAGATGCCATGGCTTTCCTGAACATTTCAACCTGTAATTCACTGAATCTGTGGGTATGGAACCTGTAGATAGAGAGACCAATGGAATCTTTGTAGAACCCCTCTCCCCAGAGACAGATATGTGAGGATATGTGTTCAGCTCTACCCACCTCCTGCTGCTGCATCCCTGACATGGGCTGATGATCGAAGCCAATCCATGGTCAGCCTCTGCCCTTGCAGGTATGGACAATGGAGGTGTGTTCCCAGAAAGGAGCTAGCAGGGTGGCCTTCATGCAGAGTCACCAACCACGAGACTCACTAGGCAGCGGAAGAGCAGGCCCTGAGCAGTGGATCATGGCCAAAGAGGATGGATCTGTGTCTTTCTGGGAACCCAGAGAAGATCACAAAGCCCAGGGCCTTGTCCCCATGACCTGGAATGCCACAGTCAAAACAGGCCGGCTGCCCAGTGAAGCTGTGTCAGGCTAGGCCAGGAAGGCACTGTGAACCCACAGTGCTCTTTGATTTTTAACTTCCTTCCCTCCCACTCTCTTTTCCTTTTTTCCTTCTTTCCTTTTTTTCTTAACTCAGGACCTTGTGCTTGCCAGGCAGGCACTCTACTACTTGAGCCATGCCCCTAACCCTTTATTGTCTTAGTTATTTTTCAGGTACTGTCTTGTGTTTTTGCCTGGGCAGGTCTTGGACCTCGATCCTCCTACCTGTGGCATCCTGCCATAGCTGGGATTACAGGTGCACACCCACCACCATTCCCAACTTTTTTGTTGAGATAGAATCTTGAGAATATTTTTGCCCAGGCTGGCTTTGAATACGATCTCCCAGTCTCTGTCTTCTGAGTAGTTGGGATTACAGGTGTGAGCCGCTGAGCCTGGCTCTTTTTTTCCTGGAACTCATGATCTTTCTGCCTCTACCACCCAAGTACTGGGATTACAGTACCATGCCTGATTTTGAATTTTCTTAATAAAGTTCATCCCTGTGCATTTTTGTTCTGCTTATAAAAGCTAAACATACTCATAGTGAAGAAATATGTCAAATAATGACAAGTACAAAGAAGAAAATTACTATGTGACCTTAAGCAAGTTGCTTCACAACTCTGCACCCCAGTCTCCTCATCTGATTAATAGGAATAATTTGTTGCCGTGCAGGGTATGATGTGTGTGTGTGAGTGTGTTGTGGAGAAAAAAGACTGACCCATTCTAAGTGCTTTTATTATTTTATAATCCACTACATCCCCACCTAGAGTCAGATGGTGTTAGCAACTGGTTGATTTCCTTCTAGTCTTTCTATTTGAATATAATTTGTTAAATAATAATCAGGATCGTGCTGTATACATGATTTTATATTCTGCATATTTAACTTAATGTAACATGAATATTTCCACATTATTCTATATCCTTCAAAACATCCTGACAAGTTGTAGATAATTTTATTCATTCAGTTTTCTAATGTCAAACATTTAGCTTATTATTTTTTACAAATATCTTTTATATACATTTTAATTCAAATTGTCACGTTTCATTAGTATAGATTCTTGCAAGAGTAATTATTGTGTCAAAGTGTATACCTGCTTTTAAAGGACTTAATATTTCCAAATTGCTCACCAAAAAGGTTATAGCAATTTACACTTCCTCCCTCCCTCCCTCCCTCTTTCTCTCCCTCTTTCTCTCCCTCTCTCCCTCCCTCTCTTCCTCCCTCCCTCTCTCCCTCTCTCCCTCTGTCCCTCCTTTCCTCCCTTCCTTCTTTCATTTTTCTCTTGATCAAGACCTGTGCTTGCTAGGCAGGTGTTCTACCACTTGAGCCACACCCTGGCCTTTTACTGTTTTAGCTGTTTTTCAAGTATGTAAGATTGCTTATCTCACTGCAACCTTGAGCATTATATTTTATAATAATTATGAATGTTGCCTATTTTATTTCTTTGATACTGTCATTTAAATAACAATTTACATGTTATTATATAGACAAATTACAAATGAATTATTCCTATAGAAGATTCTTGTGTTTTCCCCACCTGTGCTTTTTATTAGCATAAATTAACTATCAAAAGGGGTTTTATTATGATATTCACATACATGCATATAATGTACATTGATCAAATTCACCCCTCTTTATTCTTTCTTATTCTTCCCCCTTTTTAAACCAATTTTAACTGATTTCATAATGCATATAAAGCACCTTGACGTTATTCACTAACTCTTATTCTCTTTAGCCCTCCCCCACATAGTCCCCACTCCTCTTCCCTCCCCCTTTTAAACAGTTTTTGGTGGGTTTTATTATGCTATTTTCATACATATATTTAATATATTTAAATCATATTTCCCTCTTATCACCCTCTCCCTTCCCCCTACCCCTCCTACTGGTTCCATCCACCAAACAGTCCCCTTTTGCAATCACGTCATATTATTACTGTTATTATTGCTGTTATTATTATTATTATTATAGGTCTAGACTTTGCATATGAGCAAAAACATGCAATAGCTGTCTTTCTGAGCTTGGCTTCTCACCAACATGATGATCTCCAGTTCCATCCATTTTCCTGCAAATGACATAATTGCATTCTTTTTTATTACTGAATAATACTCGATTGTATAGATATACCACATTTTCTTTATCCATTTATCAGTTGATGGGCTCCTAGGTTGATTCCATAGCTTGAATATTGTGAATAGTGCTGTGATAAACGTGGGTGTACAGAGATCTCTTTTGTATGCTGAGTTATTTTTAGGGTTTTTTTTTTGTGCTACTGAGGTGTGAACTCAGGCCTTGTGCTGGCTAGACAAGTGCTCTACCACTTGAGCCACACACTCAGCCCCATTTTTAATTTTTTGAAGAACCTCCATACAGATTTCCATGGAGGCCGCACTAATTCTTTGCCTCCAATAGGGTATAAAGGTTTGTTTTCTCCAACTCCTTGCCAACATTTGTTGTTGTTTGTTTTCTTGCTGACAGCCGAAATGACTGGGGTGAGATGGAATCTCAGTGTCGTTTTGCTTTGCATTTCCCTTATGGCTAAGGTTGTGAACATTTCTTCACATATGTATTTGCCATTTGTATTTCTCTTGAGAACTGTCTGTTCAGTTTGTTTGCCCATGTATTAATTGGGTTATCTGTTCTTTTGTGCTTAAATTTTTGTGCTCTCTCCATATATTCTGGATATTAATCCTTTGTCTAATGAATGAATAGCTTGCAAAAATTTTCTCCTATTCTGTGGGTTGTCTCTTCATTTTGGTAATTATTTCCTTTGCTGTGCAGAAACTTTTTAATTTGATACAATCTCATTTGTTGGTTCTTTTTTTGGAGGGGGACTGGGGTTTGAACTCAGGGCTTTGCATTTACAAAGCAGGCAATACACCTTGCGATACACCTACAGTCCATTTTGTTCTGGTTATTTTGAAGATGGGGTTCTCACGAACTCTTTGCCTAGGCTGACCTCAAATTGTGGCCCTCTGGATCTCAGCCTCTCAAGTAGCTAGGATTATAAGCGTGAGCCACCAGTGCCGGCTGCAGTTAGAGTCTTTTCAAAAACTTGTTGCCTTGTTTATATCCTCAAGTGCTTTCCCTATGTTTTCCTCTAGTATTTTCAAAGTTCCAGGGCTTACATTAAGATTTTTGGTCCATTTTGTATTCATTTTTGTACAAGGTCTACTATATTTTTGTATAGCGGACTAGTTTCAGTGTTCTACCTGAGGATAGTCAGTTTTTCCAACACCATCTTTTGAAAAGGCTATCTTTTCTCCAATATATGTTTTTGGTGACTTTATAAAAAATCAGATAGTTGTAGCTGCATGGGTTTACTCTGGGTCTTCTATTTTATTCCATTGGTCTATGTGTCTGTTTTTGTGCCAGTACCATGTTGGTTTTGTTGCTGTGGTTCTGTAGTATACTCTGAAACCACGTATTGTAATACCTCTAGCATTGGGCTTTTTGCTCAGGATACTTTTGCTGTTCAGGATCTTTTATGATTTCATATGAAGTTTAGAACTGACTTTTCTGCTTCTGTGAGTAATGCCATTGGGATTTTAATGGGGATTACATTGAATCTGTAGATTGCTTTCAGTAATATAGACATTTTCACAATATTCCTTCTGCCTATCCATGAACATGGGAGGTCTTTCCATCTTTCAATGTCTTCTTCAATTTCTTTCTTCAATGTTTTGTAGTTTTCATTGTAGAGGTCTTTCACTTCCTTTGTTAGATTTATTCCTAGGTATTTTAAGACTATCATGAATGAGATTGCTTTCCTGATTTCTTTCTCAGCCTGTTCATTATTGGTATTTACAAAAGCTACTATCTTTTTATATGTTGATTTTTGTACTTTGCCAAAGTGTTTATCACATAAGAGTTTTCTAGTAGACACTTTAGAGTCTTTTAAGTCATATCATCTGCAAATAGGGATGATTTGACTTCTTCCTTTCCCATTTATATTCCTTTTATTTCTTTCTCTTGCCTTATTTCTCTGGCTAGGAATTAAAGCTTAATATTGAATAGGAGTGGAGCGAGTAGAGACTCTTGTCTCATTCCTGACTTTAGAGGAATTAGTTTCAGTTTTTACACATTTAGTATGAGATTGCCTGTAAGTTTATCACACATAGCCTTTATTATGTTGAAGTATGTTCCTTCCATTCCTAGTTTCTTGAGCACTGTTTTGAGATTTCATCAAGGGCTTTTCTGCGTCTGTTGAGAGGATCCCAACTTTTTTGCCCGTTATTATGTTCACGTGCTATATTACATGTATTGGTTGCATGTTGCATATGTTGAGTCTTCCTTGCATGCCTGGAATGAAACCAACTTTATCATGGTATATGATCTTTTTAATGTGGTATTGAATTTGGTCTGTAAGTATTTTATTGAGAATTTTTACATCTTTGTTCATCAAGGAAACTGGTCTATAATTTCTTTTTTTTGTCATGTCCTTATCTAGTTTTGGTATTTGTAGAATGAGTTTAGTAGCATTTTCTTTCTATTTCATGAAGTACTTTGAGGAATATTGGTGTTAGTTCTTCCTTAAAGCTCTGGTAGAATTTGGCAGTGAATCCATCTGGTCATGGGCTCTTCATTACTGCTTGAATCTCATTGCTCATTATACATCTGTTTAAGTGGTTAATATCCTCTTGTATCAATTTAGGTAGGTCATATGTGTCTAGGTATTTATACATTTCTTCTAGATTTTCTACTTTATTAGAATATAAGTTTTCGAAGCATTACCTAATGATCCTCTGAATTCTGTTGGTATTTGTGCGATATCCCTCTTTTATTACTAATTTTATTAATTTGGATCTTCTCCCTCTTTCTTTTGGTTAGTTTGGCTAAGAATTAGTCTATCTTGTTTATCTTTTCAAAGAACCAACTTCTTGTTTCGTTGATTTTTTTATTGCTTTTTTAGTTTCCATTTCATTAATTTCTGCCCTGACATTTATTATTTCTTTCTGTTTTCTGCTTTTAGGTTTGGCTTGTTCTTGTTTTTCTAAGACCGTAAGGTACATCATTAAGTTATTTATTTGAGAACTCTCTGATTTTTTTTTTAACGTAGGCAGTCATAGCTATAAACTTTCCTCTAGCACTGCCTTTGCTGTGTCCAAAAGACAAATTGTATTTTCATTTTCACTTATTCTAGGAGTTTTTTATTCCCCCCCTCCTTTTTTCTTCAATGACCCTTTGATTATTCAACAGTGTATTGTTCAGTCTTTATGTGTTTGAATATTTTATTTAGTATCTTTTGATGTTGATTTCTAGCTTTATTCCATTGTGGTCTGATACAATACAGGAGGTTCTTTCAATTTTTTTCTATTTGTTAAGCCTTGCTTAATAAAATATTACTGATTTCCTAGACTGTTGAGAAGAATGTGTTTTCTATGGCTATTGGGTGGAATTTTCTGTAGATATCTGTTAGGTCCATTTGATCTATAGTGTTGTTTAATTCTGAACTTTCTTTTTGATTTTTCTGTCTGAATGACCTATTGGTAAGAGTGAGGTATTAAAGTCAACCACTATTATTGTGTTGGGGTTTATCTGTGCTTTTTTATGTTCTGTAGTGTTTGTTTTGTGAAATTGGATGTGCCAATGTTGGTGTGTATATGTTTATAATTGTTATCTTCCTTTGATGGATTGTTCCCTTTATCAATATGAAGTGACTTTCTTCATCTCCTGTGACTAATTTTGGTTTGAAGTCTGTTTTGTCAGAAATGAGTATAGCTACCCCTGCTTGCTTTTGGGTTCCATTTGCTTGGAATATGTTTTTCCATCCTTTCACTTTAAGCCTGTGTTTGTCTTAGCCAGTGAGGTACTTTCCTTATAAGCAACAAATGGTTGAGTGTTGTTTTTTAATCCAAACAACAACCTGTGTCTTTTGATTAGAAAATTGAGACCATTAACATTCAGAGTTATTTGAAAGGTGTGTAGCAATTCCTGTCATTTTGTACTTTTTGTAATGTTTGAAACTTTTCTAATTCTCGTTTGCTTATATCTACTTGTCTAGTAAGATTTATTCTTTCCCATATTTTGTGATTGCTTTTCTCTTCCTCTTCTGTATGTATTTTCTGCAGTGCTGGTTTAGTGGTCATGAATTTCTTTAGTTTTTGTTTATCATAGACGGTTTTTATTTCTCCTGTTATGAAGGATAATTTTTCTGGGTATATTGGCAATTATTTTCTTTCAGGGCTTGAAATACATCATTTCATGCCCTCTTTGCTTTTAGAATTTCTGTTAAGAAACCTCCTCCTATTCTGATAGGTTTTCCTTTATTGGTGACTTGGTGCTTCTCTCTTGCAGCTTTCAATATTCTTTCCTTGTTCTGTATATTTAATAGGTTAACTATAATATATTCTGGGGATTCTTTTCTGTTCTTGTCTTTTTGGAGTTCTAAAACCCTACTTTACCTGGGTGACCATCTCTGTCTCACGATTTGAGAATTTTTCTGCTAGTATTTTATTGAATATGTGTTCAATGCCTTTAGCTTGCACTCTTCTTCTTCTGTGCCTATGATTCATGAGTTTGATGTTTTAATGGTGTCCCAGAGGTCTTGCATGTTCTGTTCTTCTTCATTTTTTTCTTTGTCTTTAACTGAATGTTCTAATACATTCACCTTGTCATCAAGCACTGATATTCTGTCTTCAACTTGATCCAGTTGAAGGCCTTCAACTTAGTTTTTTTTTTTTATGGAATGCTTCAAGAATTTGCATGTCATCGTTGTGCAGGGGCCATGCTAATCTTCTCTGTGCCATTCCAATTTTCTTTTTAGTATATGTGTTGCCAAAGTGAACACTCGACTTAGTTTTTTTAATTGAGTTATTGAGCTTTACATTTCCAGAATTTTGATTTATTTTCAGGACGTCTATATCTTTATTGAATTCCACTTTCAGATCCTGTATTGTCTTTCTCATTTCATTCAGTTGTTTATTTGTATTCTCTTTTAATTCATTCACGTATTTATAATGTCCTTGTTAATTTCATTTGTCATTCTTATGATCATTATTTTGAGTTCTTTGGGGTTTCATCCACTTCACTATCGTTGGTGTCCATTACTGTCATGGAGTCATATTGCCTTTTTCTTTATATTTCTGGTGTTTCTGCATAGGTATTTGCACTTCTCAGACCAAGTTATTGGTTGGAAGTTTTAGTCACCTGTATTTTTTCAGTTAAAGTGTTCCTGTGTAGTGGAAAGGTTGCAGTGTAGTTTCCACCACTGGACCTGGAGTAGTTCAGTAGCAAAAGTTTTGCCTGCATGTTCCAAGCCCCAGGCCTGATCCCCAGCATTTCTTAGAGAAAAACTAACTGGAGTCTCTTCTAATTCCTAGTGTATGGTTGGTGCTGTATGTGGGTTGAGGGTGAGGCTGGTCAAGGGTCAGTTGTGCTGCTTTCACCTTCCAAGCTTCTCTTCTTTGTGTGTAGAAGCTGCTGCTGGGTGCAAAGGCTTTGCAGCCTGTGGATCAGGTTTCCACTAGCTACACAGGCCCCCAGTTTGTGCCCCCAGGGGCAGCAAACATGCGAGCCTAGAAGCATACCCCAAATGCTTTAGATAGTGGATGGAAGCAAACCAATGATGTATTATTTTTAATTTTTACTAAATTGACATACACAATTTACATTCTTCTTATTCCATTTGGCTTGAGTCAGGAATGCCACTTCACAATACCAAGCAAGGGCTGCTAAGTGAGTTGAGCCCTGAAGATTAGAGTGACCCAGATAATCTTCCTACCTCAGGAGTGAACAAGAACAAAAAGAAAGGACGAGGCCATGTGGTCACTCTAAGAAACCCAGAAAAAGCTGCAGTGCTATGGAAATGAAGCCCATAGTGATAGGATTGCCAATCCTCGTAGTTGGCCAAAAGGCCTTCCCCAAATATGTGTCTCCTAGCCTGACAAGGCAGGAAAAATTCTAATGTAAATTGGACTTTGGAAATGCAAATGTAAATACCAGGCTGGCTGGATTGACATGACTTCTGAACCCTGGAGGCCTCGGTGTGTGGCTGGGTGTGTGGCTGTCCCGGGAACCTGGCTAGAAAGGTATCCCAGGAGCTTGCTTAGAAAGAGAAGATGTGGTGTCTGTATTGCTGGGAGAGGGGCTGAGCTAGCTGAGCCCTGGAAGCTGGACAGCCACTAGGAAAGACTGTGACAAGGGAAAGTTGGAAGGAGATGCTGCTTAGGCATCCTGGCTAAAGTAGTGTGTGAACTTCACAGGGGCAAACAGTGCCCAAAACCCCACCCTGGGCAACCTGAAGGCAAAGGAACTAGTTTGTGTGGGGTGTGCATCGGTGCACATGATGTCAAATGTTATCCTACAGTTCTGTTTACTGAGCACCAACTGTTTGCCAAGCACCGAAGTAGATGATTAATAGCACCTACTTTACTTGAGGAAACTGGAGCACAGAATTGATGAGATCGTCTGAAGTTACACAGTGAATGATGGATCCAAAAGCTGACTCCAGGACATTTGTATTTGAGTCACTGTTATTGATTTCCTTGGGAAGGTATGGTGGCAAGTTCTCATCACTCTTTCTTTTTCCTTTTTTGACAGTACTGTGGTTTGTACTTGCACTTGTTAGGCAGGTGCTCTGCCACTTGAGCCACACCCCCAAGCCTCTTTTTTTTTTTTTTTTTTTGCTTCATTTAGTTTTTGAATGTGATCCTGTATTTTTGCCTGGGGCTGGACTCAGACTGACCCTCCTACCTATAGCCTTCCACGTAGCTGGAATTACAGCTGCACCTTACCACACCTGGCTTTATTGATTGAAGTGAGGTATTGCTAACTTTTTGCCTGTGCTGACTTCAAACTATGGTCCTTCTAATCTCTTCCTTCTGAATAGCTGGGATTACAGACATGTATCACCGTGCCTGGCCGTACTTCTCAGCTGAGGCTGATAGTGAGAAGTTGTTTGTATGAAAACTCAGAGGAAACAAAATTTAAAAAGTGGATTTAGATAGCAGCAAGAAGGATTTAAGATAGACACTGAGAAGAACTTCATCAGAGTAATAATCTTTGGATACAATGAGTAACCAAGTATGGTCAAGGTGACTCTCTCTGACATTCTCAGCAGTTGCCCTTCCCCATATTGTTCCCTTTTCCAACATCCTGTCACCCCTAAAATCCCTCATTGTACATGTTCATCAGAGGTAGTGCCATCCACTACCAGCAGGCTTGGAAATCCAGGGTCACCCGTGAACAAGCAAACACTTGGGATCCAGCTCAAGTCATGGATTAAATCCAGCTAAAGCCAGGAGAGGCCTGAACTTTTGGTCCCCACCCTGTCTCCAATTTCCATCTTCTGGACCATTCATTTGACCAGATAGCCTTCCCAGCCAGCTGGAGAGTAGACCAGAGAAGCATCACAGAGAGTAACAGGGGCAAGAAAGGCAGAGGGTGCAATGGAATGAGAATGGATTTGGTCACATGGCGTCCTCACTCTGCTACTTTCTTGTGTGATCTTGAGCAGATTTGTTCACCTCTCTGGGCCTCACTTTCTGCCTTTATAATTGAAGGCTGAGAATTATAATTGCTCCATTAAGCGACTGTGTGGATGCATATGAGATCGTGTATTTGGTTAATAGCATGGTCAAGCCTGGTGCCAGACAAATAGGGGGGACACACAGATGAACAGGAGATCCAGACCCTAGTCTCAAGGTATCTCCAATCCAGTGGTCAAGGGGGGCTCATGTGTAGAACTGCTGCCCAGCACATGAGGGGGTCCTGGGCTCAGCAGTACTAAGCTCCCCACTTTGCCTCATTTCTTTTTTTGGTGGTACTGGGATTTGAACTCTGAGACTCATGCTTGCTAGGCAGGTGCTCCATTACTTGAGCCACTCCGCCAGTGCTTTGCCTCAGTTTTGTGTACTGTTTGTGGTCTGTGGCACAGTCTCTGCACATCATGTCATGTCATGCTCTTGACAACTCAGCAGTCTGACACACAGTCCAGATCCTTCGTGTTGCAGATGGGGAAATGGAGGCCCAAAAGTTTAAATTTCTGGCCCACAATCGAACAGATGTTGAATGGCAGAGGTGGCCCCAGGCCAGGACCTGTTCAGGGCTCTTTCCATCGAGCTTTGAACCTCCTGCCCTCCTGCATTCCCACCACTCTGTCTCAAGTAGCACTGGCTACTTCAGCTGTTGCTGTAGGGACCCCTAGGACTCCTGGCCGGCCACCTGACCCATGCCTAGCTCTATTTAAAAAAAATCACATTCACATGAGAGCTGCATGACGAAGTGTCAGAAGAGGGGTTCTGTGCCCATAGTTATCCAGGAGTGTGGACAAAAGATGTTGGGTCAACCTGAGTAGAGGATGTGAAGGAGGAGGGCTGTTGCTCAGGCATGGGGTTTGGGACCTGTCAATCGTCTGTTGGTACGTAGCTCCAGGAGAGTTCAGCAAAGGCCCAAGTGGGGACTAAAGCAGTCTTCTCCATCCTCCTTGCCCTGGGAGAGGAAGAGTGGCTGGATCTCCAGACTCTTGGCCTGGAAGGAGCTTGCTTTCAGTGTCTGACTGCAAAGAAAGGGGAAAGAGGAAGGAAGGAGGACAAAGGCCATGCTGAGACTTTTCACATTTCCCATTTAGTGCTTACAGCTGTCTGTGTGTAGAGGTCATTCTTATTGGTGAGAAGACAACGTGAGGGACCTAGCCCAAGGCTCTAACACAGGTATGGATTAAAATCCATATCACACTGAGCTATTTCCTCCCCTAAACTATACAGTTGGGAGAAAGCCGGGACATTAGGGTTGCTCCTGAGGCCACAGACAACAAGGACAGCCAAAGGCAAGCCGAGACAGGTGCCACTCCAGGTGCTTCCTTAGTTGTCGATCTCATCCTTTTGTAGAGTAAGGCTCAGAGGAAATACCTCCCCACTCTGCAGACGTGGGCCGGAAGCTGGGCACGTACATCTTGTAGAGGCTAAAAGAGGGATAGTGACCTTGGCTCAAAGGAAAGCCCCTCTGAGAGCCAATGCGGTGCTTTGGCACCCTCGGAGGGCTTCCCTGGAGCCCTTGCCAAGCCTCTGCCGGGGGTTTCCAGAGGTGCGGGGAAATTCCAGGAGGCCGCATCCCACACATGCATGCGTTGATCACGCGTGGCTGCAGCCTCTCGTTTGATTCTGAGTGTGTAAGCAGCTCTGTGCACATGCGTGCACACTCACTCTGAGTGGCCGGCCAATCCCATCAGCTGCCACAGGCACTCATATCCTCTCACCACGCTCACACTTCAGTGGGTCACCACTGCCCTGAGTGTGTGTGGAAGTCACAGTGACACTGAGAGGAGCACAGGGCAAGGAGAGGGCTGCAGCTGTCACCCCACCACCTCTGATGTCGCTCTACTCCTTTTCTTCCCCTTCCTCTTCCTCCTCCCAGACAGAGTTGCCTCCCTCTCCAAAAAGACCACCCTTTACTTCAAAACACACACGCGTGCACACGCACACACACCATCGCAGGTCTCATAACCACAGAAAAGTCTGAGTCTGCTGTGGTGTGGGTGGTCACAGACCCAGAGAGGCCATGACTAACCTACCCAGTTGTCACGTAAGTTCTAGAGAAATAGTGGGGGAAGCATTTTAGGAGCTATAAGCCTGGCCAGAGAGCTGAGTATTATGGGTACTATGAGCCTAGGCGAGAGGTCTACTTTGAGAAGATTCCACTAGGGAAGGACTGCTAAAGGTTGTACAACACAGTGGTTGAGAGCAGACTGGAGCCAGACTGCCACGTGACATGGGACAGCTACTTATTCTGTTTGTACATCATTTTCTTCATCCGTAAAGCGGGGATAATAGTAACTTACTTCATAGAGTGGTTTTCAAGTCAAATGAAAATGGTTTACAGGGCCCGCACATGAAGAGTACCACATAAAGGTATGTTGTCACTTTCAAGATCGAACCCAGCAACATCTCTCCACCACCTCTGGCCATACATGGACACACACCACTCATGTCCCCCAACCACACACAGACACACACACCACTCATGTCCTCCTCCCTCCACAGATGCCAAATCAGCCAGATCTCCATGAAAGCTCTGACAGAGGCCCTATGACATAAGCAACGTCGGTCACCACTCATCCTTCATCCACTGGCCAGCCTCATACCTAAGAATGGAACCCCTTGATCCTGACCTCCAGCCTAAGGCAAGGCCGCTGTGCACGACTCTTTCCAAACCTGCATTTAGTGATATCTTGTTCATAGCTCGAATTTTTGGGTACTTCTACCATGGTAAATGGTAAATTACCATGTTCCCAGTAAGCAGTTATTAAACATTTGCCAGCATGCTTCTGCTAGTACCAACCAATCCGTACCTCCACGTTACACTTTGGGGCCTTCCTTACATGGCCATTGCTGCTTCCAGACCTTAGGTCCACCTGCAGCTGAGTCCTGCAACAGTAGGACTTCCTCTTAGACCCTCAGGAGGCACTGTTAATTGAGTCCCTGCCCTTTGACACCAAACTTTGCCCCTAGGAAGTCTCCTCAGTACCTTCCAGGCCAAGATCCCAGCTGCAATCCTAAATGAGAAGTCTCATACCAAACCCTTGCCCCTTCTCTGCCTGCAGTGTTGTCCCAAGGAGCCAGCAGTCTTGTACCCAAGTCCAGAGCAAGTCATACTGAGGCAGACACTGGAGCTCTGAAAAACAGTCTGAAGTTCAGCAAGTTCTACCATTTGCTGTACTAGGGAGATGGAGGCTGGAGGGCGGAGTGGTTGCCCTCTCTCGCTGGCTATGAGTGGGCCGGTTTGTTAACTCACTAAAATAACAGCTGCATGAGGGCAAGGTTTGATGTTTGTTTGGTCTTCACTGTGTTCCCAGTGCTTAGATCAGTGCTAACTATTCAATAAATATTGGTTGGATGAATGAAGGAACAGATTTGCTCATTCAACCAATGCTTCTCATGCTTTTACTCTGTACTAGGCTGCTCTGGATCCCACTGATACAAAGAGCAAGATACAGCTCCTGCCCTCGACGAGCATCTGGTCCCGTGGCTCCACGGAAGTGGGTATTGAGCAAACCTGAGAGTAACCACAGAAAGGATCCAGGAGCAGGGCAGAGACGCACAGCTTCCAGGTTAAGATGGGTTGCTATGTAGGCCAGGGGAGCTACAGCATTTGTCTGTACTTGCTCAGTGGACTGCGCTGGCTGCAGGCTGAGGTAGCCACCCGAAGTCTCTTGGCCTCAACACAGCTGCCACTCCTTCACCCCAGCCCCGCCCACCCAAGGAAGCTGAGCTGTTGGCCAAGAGAGCAGTGGAGTCAGGCAGGGAATCCCAGCCCCTCCCTGCCCCAGACTGGGCCAGAAGGGCCTGGCATGCTTCTAATATGAAGCAGCAAATTCAATCAGGCAGATGAGAATTCCTATTATTTTAATATATTTAGAAGAGAGTTTAAGGTGGATTTTGTTCCATGCTGTATATTTTTACAACATGAGATCAGGCTGCTTTGATAAATGCTGTAATGGAAGCAAGAGGGGGCCTTAGGAAAGGGTGAGAGAAAAAGTAGAAAGAGAGAGAGGGAGGTGACAAGAAAGACAGGGACGGAGGCAGAGAGAAAGTCATAGAAATGGAGAGAGACAGACAGGAGGGGAAATAGAGAAAGACAGAGGAGGGAGAGAGAGAGAAAGAGAAAGAGAGAGAGAGAGAAAGAGAAAGTATGTCTATGGCTCTGTCTTTTGCACATACGTCCACAACGCCATGCGTCTGTTTGTTGTTTGAGTAGACAAATCCATTTGGGGATAAATAGGATGATTTTTCCACCTGCAGGAAGCGAGGCAGCCAAAAGCTGATTGGGGCTGCTTTACTGTGCTGCTCTCAGAAGGCCTCAGGCTGGGACTCAGGTTGCTCCTGAGGCGGCAGGCAGGGTTCTGCTTAGAAATGGAGATGCAGGCCCTCTGCCAGAAAGGCAGCGCCAGTCCAAGGAGCCTTAAAGGCCCTTGGCTGAGGTAATCCTCTGCAGGAGAGGGGCCTCGGCCTCTAGAGGCCGTGCTGCCCACTGGCTATGCCATGTGGCTTCTTACCTGCCCTGGAGGGCCCCAACCTTGCCAGCATCCTTGGCACCCAGTGCCTGAATCATGTGACTGGATCACAGGCCTCCTCCTCGCCATGCCTTTCTTGAGTGAGAACAGTGTGCCCGAGTGTGTGGGGAGGGCTTCCTTAGCTGGTTAGCCTCCTTCCAGTCTGGAGACTGGGGGATGGATAAAATGACCTTCTGAGGACCTTTCAAGCCCAGAACTACTTGGCCAAAAGCTTAGGTAAGAGAATGGGATGGAGTTCTGTTTCTCTGAAGCTTCCCTGACTCAGAGTCCTGCGGAGGAACCCAAGTTGTTGTCGAAGTTGGTGCTGAAAGCCCTCTGTCCAAGTCTGGGTCTGACAGGTGACCTGCAGTGCTGCTGAATCCATCCTCCTGCTTCTGGGTGATGTGCATCCTTGAAAGCAAGCATGATGTTCATCTGTCCATCAGGGTCTGCCCTGGCCCAGGATCCAGGAGATGGATGAGGATCTACTTCTACTCGTCTTGTGGCAGGTTCACCCCAGGGCACTTAGAAAAGCCCAGGTTTTTTCCCTTCCTCTACGAAGGAGGAACCCTCTGCCCATTGTCTCTGCCTCGCTCCTGGGCCCCAGTAGGGCAGCCAGCTCACAAGAGGCATAAGTCTGTCCCAGTGATCTTTGACCTAGCTTGGTGGCCATTTTCACCCCTTTTTGGAGGAAGACCAAAAAAAAAAAAAAAAGACCACAGAAAGAACTAGTAGAAAGGGAAAGTGAGAATGAGAAGAGGAGAAAGACAAAGGCTGCATTGTTATCCCTTCCAAAAATGCAGACGCTTCTTCAAAGCAAGATGACTGGCTGGGTTTGGGGTAGCCTCTAACTATGAATATGACCTTGGGCTAGGGATGACAGCCTGGAGACAAAGTATCAGAGTTGGAGGAGGTTCTGTCTTTCTCCCACCATTCAGCAAAAGATGGCAAGTGGTTCTGTGGCTTGTCCCCTCCCTGTGCTCCCCCACGCACCCCGTGCAGCAATCATCCTCTGGATTTGGCCTGAGCACAGATGCCCTGCATGTGGGCCAAGACCAAGCAAAAGCCCAACCCCTGCCCCTCAGGAAAACTTTCTCTGGAGCCTTCCAAGGCTGGATATCTGCTGTGAACAAGCTGACATTGAGTGCCTATTGTATGCACTGGGGTATCAAAAGGGGATTTTGGCAGAGATGGGAGAAAATGCTTAAGAACTAGATGCCCCTCTGGCTCACACCTGTAATCCTAGCTACTTAGGAGGCAGAGATCGGGAGGATTGAGGTTCAAAACCAGCCTCAGGCAAATAATTCGGAAACCCTATTTTAAAAAAAATCACAAAAGGACTGGTAGAGTGGCTCAAGCAGTAAGAACCCTTATCTAGCAAGCATGAGGCCCTGAGTTCAAACCCCGGTGCTGCAAAAGAAAAAAAAAAACTGGAAAATTTAAGGGAAACCTCTCCAGAGAGTGAAAAGGCCCAGGTGGGCTTGCTGCTGAGGCCCAGAGCCAAATGCAGGGTGAAACAGGAAAGCACCACATAAGGAGATGGGTGGCCATGGCAGAGTGGCTGCAGGCTAAGTCACAGAGCTTGGTCTAGGAGCTAACAAAATGTTCCAGAGTGTCTCCTGGGCAGTGATCATGGTGGTGGTGGCTGGGGATGGGGGAAGGGGCAGGGTGGTGGGGGCGGTGGTGGGAGGATAACAGAGGAGGTTGGTTGTGGACTGCTGGTGAAACAAATAAGAAGTTCCCCTCGCTCCCCTCCAGTATGGCCTGAAAGGTAGAAATGGCGTCCCAGATGCCAGGTCAGGGGCTTGTGTAGTTTGGCTCAAGTCAAGCCTTCAACTCCTACCTAAGAGTGCCCTAGAGGCATTCCAGTTTTAGATACCAGAGGCCTGGGTGGAGTCTTCCTTCCACAGTGTATGCTGCAATACCTATAAGCACATGTACCCAAGAGGGAGAACACGTGGCATGTGTGTGCCAATTTCCTGTCCACACACCAAAGGGGGCTAAGGCAGCTAACCTTTGGCTGGGTCTCCACGGTCTGCCACCTGCCCATCCAGCCCAAGTCCAAACTTCTCTCTTCTCAGAAACCTTTGCTCTAAAGATGGTCACCAAAGTGTGCTCATCTAGGAGCTCTCCCCCACCGTACTGGCTTCTGAGGCAGCCACCCTTTCTGTCTGGATTTCTAGGAGATTTCTGGACTTCAGAGCAGACCATGCTCCCTGGAGACCTGGCCTCCTGTGGCTCCCTACAGCTACCCCCTCATCAGCCTCTGCCCTGGAATAAGTGTCTCTCTTCCTAAGGCTCCTAGTCATCTTGCCCCCCCCCCCTCCTTCCCCTATTCCCTGCCCTTTCTCCCTCTCTTTTCTTCTCCAGCTAACAGCCGTTCCCAGCAACCATTCAGCCTACAGCCAAGTACCCTGCTATCTTCCAGTTTGGCACCCCAGTTTCTCTAAGTGGGTCCCACCACTTTTTTTTTACTTCCTCAGAATTAGCTCTTGGCTTTCTGTCTCACTCCAAGTTTGCCAAGTTCAATTTCTCCAAAGATCACCAAAGTAATTGCTCTGGCAATGACTGTGACTGTAGTCAGCCCTCAGTCCTCTCTGTCTTCAGCAAATTAGAGAGAGAAAGACTTCTCTCCAGGTGGTGACAGGCGAATCTCAAGATATCTTCATCTCTCTTGGCATGTCCTCTCTTCAGGAGGCAGAGACTTGTGCCAGAAAGCCTTGACCCAGGTGTTCAAGGCCTGGGTTGTTGTCCCAGCTCTGCCACCGCCTCACCGAGCAGCTCTGAGCAGTCACCCCCCCACCCTCACCCCGAAGTCCCCTGCTTCCCCAGAGGTCACATGTTGGGACTGGACACAGATATTTGCCAGGGGTGGTCCAGTTCTGAGACCAACTCAGTCTGTGTCACTGACACCAGTGCATCCCTGTGACTGGCTGGCTTGGCCTTGAGGAAGGTCCCCGCCAAAGGCCTCAGGTCTGAAGGAGGCAGCTCCCAGAGGCTTTCATCTCAGATTCCCAGCCCCCATTCTTGTATATTCCTTCCTTGCCTGGCTCCCCAGGCAGCCGCACTCCCTTCCGTGACCCCTCCTTCCATCTGGCCCCATTTCTCTTCCCAGAGCCCTCGCCCTCCCACTCCCTGAAACGCTGGGCCCATTCAGGGATGGATGGGCTTCTTCTCCCCTCCTTTCTGGTGTTTCACTAGCCGGGAATTCCTTTGGAAACTGAGCCTGGAAATCCTCCCAACTTTGGGAAGTTCTGGCCCCTACCCCAGTGGCCCAGCTGCAGAGCCCAGCCTGTGGCAGGTGTGTGTGTCGGTGTCTGGCTCTGGAGATTTATAACCTGTGGCAGGAGGGAGGTGCTGCCTTTGGAAGCATTTCTTCTGTCCTCCAACAAAGGCCTGTGGCCAGGGCCCCCAGGGGAGCAAACAAGCAGGGAGGAAGCCACAGGCCGCAGTCCAACCCCTCCCCCTCACTGCCAGCAGCCCCACTTCTCCCTGCCTCCCGGCAGGCTTTCTCCTGCTTTGTAGGCAGCTGTATCACTAACTCTCTCTCTCTCTCTCTCTCCCTCTCGCTCTCTTTGCCTCTCACTCACTTTTCTTTACCTCTCTTCACCTCTTTGGAGTCCTCCCTTTCTTCCACCAAGTGTCTTTCAACTCTGTGTCTCTGTGTCTCTGGTCAGGTCTCCAGTGCCCTTCCTAAAATGTGAATTGGATTACCTCTCTCCGCTGCTCAAGAGCCCTTTAAGGACTCTCCACGGCCAGCAGGATCAAGTCCTAAGTAACTGACCAGGCTCTTGCTACCCAGCACCTCTCCCACTGCTCAGTTGTTCAAAGTAAGGACCTCTGCTGGATGCCTCACAGGCCCCTCAGTCTCTCTCTGTGTCGCTTACCAAGTACCCCCCTCCACAGTGTCCCTGCTCTCTCACTTAGCTCATCACTCTCCTCATTCCTGGTGTCCATTTGGGAGCCGAGTGGTGTCAGTCCATGATCTCTGCCGTGACCTGACACTGTCACACTCTCCTCACGACCACCACCCCAGCACAGAACAGCCTCATTCATCTCTTGCCTGGCAATACCAATAACCTCTCCCCACAGCTTCAGCGAGCATGCGACCAGGCTGTGATCAGGTTCTCCACTGACTGTCCAGCGGACACCACCTCTCCAGCCTTGCCTTCAAAGTGGCTATTTCGGTCCTGGCCATGCTGAGCACCCTTTGTTTTCAGAAACGGACTTAAGATGTCGTAGTCCCTGCTCATTGCTTACACTCTCGCCCACACCTCGTCCTTCACGTCTCTGACCCTTCAAGTTTCCTGCAAGGCCCATCCCAAGGGCTGCTTCCTCTATGAAGCCTTTCCAGAGCCTTCTATTGGGATCACTTGTCTCCCCTCTAAACATCCGATAAGTTGTCTGGCCAGGTTTATTGTAGCAGTTAGAACCATAGGCTCTGGAGTCAGCCTTCCTGGGTGCAGAATTCCAACTCTAATGCTTCCCAGTTTTTAAGGAGATTCCAGTAACCTTTTAGAGACTCAGTTTCTTCACCTATAAAATGAAGATAGTTATAGTTACTGCCTCTATCATAGGGCTCTTGAAATGATTAATTTGTGTACAGTGCTTAAGAGAGTGCCTGCAGTGGGGAAAGAGCTGTGTTGGTCTTATCAGTGCTGTTATTGGTAATAACTTTACTGGTGTCTTAGTTTGTTTTCTGGTGCTGTAACAGAACACCTGAGACTGAATAGTTTATAAAGAAAAGAGGTTTATTTTGACTCATGGTTCTAGAGGCTGGGAAATTCAAAAGCATTGGCAAGGGTTTTGTGCTATTTCAATTCATGGTAGAAAGTAGAAGGGCAAGTGGGCACATGCCAAAGAGAAAGAACACAAGGAGAAGCCTTGCTTTGTAGCAACTCACTCTCATGGTAACTAATACAGTCCCGCAAGAGTGGGAACTCACACACTCACTCCTATAAGATGCTATCAACCCACTCATGACTGTTCTGTCCCCATGACATCTCCCACTAGGCCCCACCTTCTAATACTGCCACACTGGGGCCAACACATGAGTTCTGTGGGACACACTGAAACCATACAACTGACGTGATATAGCCTCATAATCAGGAACCAAGTCAGACCCCTTTTGTCCCCCACACTGCAGGAGCTCTGAGACATTTGCTGACTTAAGTCAAAACAACCCACCTCTGACTCCTCTGCAGAGCCTCAGAGGATGGAGGAGGCCGAGAAACGGAGGGAGCAATGTCCTCTCCTTGATGTGCATCTGACATAGGGAGAGGGCCAATCTGCTGCTGCCCCAAAGCCTCCTGCCTGTCCTCTGAGGCCACAGCACAGCTGAACGTGAGCATGGGAGTGATGGGGACAAATTGGACGGAATTCAGAGTAAAGTCCCTGAGCCTTTGGGAAGGGCAGGCCCAACTGAGGAGGGGGATGAAAGCAGTTCCATGTGTGTGGCTTGGCTGAAGGACAGCCCTGGGTGTGGTAGGCGACATGATAACTGGAGACAGGGATTCCAGCAGTGCAAACAAGCTGAAGAAGGAAAGGCCTGGGAATGCTGTGGGGAGGCAACACCAAATGGACTCTTGAGATGCAAGCTTGGAGCTCCCTGGGGACACCAGTGGGGTCTCTTCTTACTGGCCTGAGCAGAGGACCTTTCACGTAGCTTCTTCTCAAGGCTGGCAGCTTAGTGTGGTGCTGGCCCTGGGCGGGGCGGGGAGACCAGGACAGCCTCTGTCTCCATCTAAGGATAGCTGTCTGAGGCTGGTCCGGGGTGGACTCAGCCAAGGGTCTGAAGTACAGCAGTTTGCCCGGCCTGCATTACCTGCAAGTCTATGGCAGCGTTTGTAGCTTCTGAGCCCTCCCTCTCCCTCCATTCTCTCCTTCCCTCCTCTCACTGAGCTCCAAGCCATTGTTTTCAGACCATGGACCTCTGCCCTCTCCTCCCGGGTCCTAAGGGCAACTCAGGGGCATGGAGAGGCCTGGAGGAAATATTGGAAATGGCCTCTCCATCCTCCCCTCAGATCCGGGCTTCATCGTCCTTGGGCCAAGATAAATAAAGCAAACAAGGGAGAGGCCTCCGCATGCTCGGCTCTGATGGCCAAGTGGCTCCTGTCATGGGAGGCGGGCCGAGTGTCAGTCTACAAGGTTGCTTGGGGGTCCTTGCAATCCCCCTCCCTGAGGAACATGAGACGGGGTAGCTAGGCCAGGTACTCAGGACTCAGCAGCATGAGGGACAAAGCAGAGTCCTCCTTGGTGCATGGAGTCTCTGAGGCTCTAGAGAGGGCAGCAGCTTGGAGATGAGGGAGGGCAGGAGGCGATCCCCAACTCGATCTTTGTCCTATCCAGGGCCCTGGGTCCACCTCGTGAGCTTGGAGAGTCAGAGGGTCCTCACAGTGGGGAGCTGAGGGTCCCCGGGAGGCCTCAGCTGGGCACCTCTTGCCCTCATCCCCAGGGGAATTCAAACTGTGCCCTCGAGGTCATGGCTTAGCAGAAAGAGCACAGTCTTAAGTGAGACAGACTCAGGTTCACGCCAGCTGCTGCGTTACACTGTTTTCGCATCCTGGACTGCCTGTTCACCACTCTTAGCTTTTCCCATGCTGACACGGAGAGCAAACTCTCCACCCCCCAGGACTGTTGCTGTGAGTTGATGTGAAAATGATGTGCCAGGGCCTGGCACATAGTAAGTGGAGCTTCTGCCCTGGCCCTGCTCTGGATGAGGGCCCCAGGCAGGTGTGGGAGGCAGGAGGCTGCAGCTCCAGAGGGAGGAGCTCTTGGTGGCTGTCACTCCTAGCTGCACTCCCAGGAGACCATTGGTTCCTCTCACAGTGACTGAGGTGTCAAGAGTCTACCACTTGGCCCAGGTGGAGGCAGCTGTCTAGTTCTTTCAAAGTAGACCCCCAGCCTCTGGGCCATCCCCTTATCTCCAGCCATCTCTGTCCAGGCAGGCTGTTCTGCCAGCTCTCGGAGCAGTCTCAGCCTTGCCCTGGAGCTCTTTTGTTTTGCATTTTCTTTTTCCATTAGCGTATATTAATTATGAAAAGGGGTTTCATGGTGTTGTTTCCATACATGCAAGTACACAATGTACGTTGATCAAATTCACCTTCTCTACTACTATTTATCTCCCTTTTTAAAACAATTTTAACAGGTTTCATTATTCTATTTTCATACATGCACGTGAAGTACTTCCATTGTATTCACACATCTCCTCCTTCAGAGCTCTTCTTTGAGTTCTATATTGTCAGGGTGATTCTTTGCCTTTTGTACCATCTGCCTGCTTCAGCCCCACTCAAGGCCAAGAGCCCTGCTTTGTCACTTGCTTCATTTAGGAAGTTATGGGAGGGAGGGAGAGCTGCTCCACAAAGGTCCAGCCAGTGGCAAGGGCCAAAGAAAGGAGCCTGGAAGTGAAGGCCAGCCAGGAGATTTCAGGTCTTGTTCCAATTCAGTCTTTCAGGAGCTGCTTCCTCTTTGAACCTCTATTTTTCCGTCTATAAAATGGAGGTCCTCATTCTTGCACCCAGGGTTGTTGGGAGGTAGACAAATGTTAACAGCAACAGGATTCTAGAAAGAATTTTAGGCTTGAGGACCTGGAATTTAACCTTTTGCTTTGGCTCCATTCTGTGGCAGAGGAGGACACACAGAACATTCAGGGACCCTAATTCCAATTGCTGTCACTCAGCTGTTTCCATTTGGTTAGGTGCCAAAATCACCAATGCTTTACAGTTCACTGCTTCCCCTCAATTCTTTGTGAGAGAAAATTGTTCATGGGTTCTGAATCTTCAGTTTGGAAATCCTTTGTGTCTAGCACAAATTCTTTCTCTTACAACTCCAACTCAGGTCTAGCCAACTCCTCCTTACCTGCCTTCTCTTTCCTCTCTCCCTCCACTCCTGCCCTGTCCTCAGGGGACTGAGTAAGGGGAGGGAACAGGGTGGGCCTGTGCTTGGCCAGATGCAATGCATCATGGGGTAGCATCTCTTCCAGAAGCCCTCAGCTGTCCCACACCCTCGGCCTCCCTCTCATCTCACCAGGGCCTGTGCTGCCCAAGCTGGAATACTTGTGGTCTCTCACCGTGCATTGAAACTAGGGCGCCAGTCCTGACTTTAATCTCCCCTGGCAGCTCCATGGCATCGATAAGCCCCAAGTTTATGGCAGAGGAAAAATGAAACCCATATTACCCCATCAGGGACCAGCCCCCGCCTCGCCTCCCTGGCAGACCTAGGGATGCCCTCCAGTGGGCAGCGAGAACCCCAGCTGCCCATGGGGACGCAACGCAGTGGAGGCGGGTACCATAGTGCTGGCGCCCCACATCCAGGCACAGCAGTCCCGCCCTGCCTCTGCTCTCTGTCCCTTCATCGCAGCCCACAGGGCTTCCCCAGCATTTGCCATGGGGCAGCTCCCTCCTGAGTTTGAGGTTACAGGGGACGCCTTCTCCAGGAATCCGCAGCCAAATTGCTGAGCTGTTCACAGTGACCTGGAGATGATGTTTGGAAATCTGATTTGTGATAACATAATGTTCCTTTTAAGTAATGCTGGCTGGAGAGGGAAAGAGGAAAAAACGACCAAGAAAAACAACCTTATTGAAGTTTAAAAGGGGACGCTGTCGTGGCCGCCCCCTTAATCTCCCAAATCATTTTCCTCTCTTCCCCCTCCCCCTCCTGCCCCAGACCTGCTTTTGTTTATAACAATCTCTTGAAAAGATGATTGAAAGTGAAATCTGTTTCCTTGCTTAAATATATATATTTAACGGGGGAAGAAAGTGCTCTCTCCCCACCCCTGCCGCTCCTCCCTTGAGTGTTGCAAGTAATTGGAGGACTGCCTGCTCGGGGCTAGTGGGTCAGTATGGGCTCTCCAGTGCCCACTCATCGCCCCATCATAGAAGGATCATTAAGGCAGAAAGGCAGGCTTGAGGTGGGATGGGACACAAGTGGAGGGTGACAAGGCCACCATTTATTCACTGACTCCAGGCACTATTTATATAGTGGCTGGTGCCCAGGAGTTTGCTATCTCCAGCACAGAGTAAATACAACATGAGGGGACAAAGTTAGACACCAGGCAGGACTTCCATATTCATTGTCTAACACATAGTCTACTTGGATTAGTAGGGAAAAGAGAGATTTTAGATGTGTTCTTCCTCCCCTTGAATGAGTGACCCTCTCTCCCACACCTATCTGGACTAGGGCTTACTTTGTAACAAGGGAGGGTTAAGATGAAACATCTGTGTCACAGCAGGAGAGGCTCTGGTGGCAGCTGATGGGACCTCCCACTGAGGAGGAGAGACTTGTGTGGAGAGATGGACTCAGTGGGGGGAGGGTAGTGAGGGTGATGGATATGTAGGGAGGGAGAACACACCCAACGGTGGTCACCAGGGCATTTGTCCCACCCCACTCCCCTTCCATATGCTTCCACCAAACTCCTCTGCTCTGCCAGGACTCATGCCTGACATCTCAGGTGGCACCTCGTGCACTGCCCACTGTCCAGCCCTCTCCCTGGAGTTCCACAGCTCCCAGCCCAGACCGAAGCTAGACAACAGGCCTAGTAGGGCAGGATGGGGCAGACTGAAGGAGGTGCAGAAAGCCAGCATGGCTGCCTGCCAGTCCGAGGTGGATTCCTCTGACCCTGGCTTCTCAGGAACCTGCTTCCCTGGGCCTTGGTGCTAGGACCCCCGCCTGTTGGGGGGCTGTGCTTCAAGAGAAGGAACAGAGAGGGCTTTCTGGTGTTCTTTTCAGGGGGCCTTGCTCCCCCCTGCCCCATCCAGGGCATGTTATTACTATCAGAAATATCAGACGTTTCAACTCAAATTAAAGTCAGGTTAAATGTCTCCACTGCAGAAATTCCACATGGTTCCAGATGGAGAGGAGGGACTCCCTCTCAGCCTTCTGAGACTTCTCTCCCTCCCTCCCTTCGTCCCTCCCTCCCTCTCTCCCTTCCTCTCTCCCTTTCTCCCTCCCTCCCCAAAAATGGAACAAAAGCATCAACTTATAATACATTTACAGATCATTCAACCCAATCCCCTCAGCGTATAGGTGGGGAAACTGAGTCCTAGGGCGAAAGAAATGCCTTGTCCAAGTTCACTCAGCAAGTTAGTAGCAGAGCTAAAACTAGGGCCCAGGTGCCCTGATGTCCCTTCCCACAGTGCTTTTTTTTCACAACACCCATCTGCAACCCTGTCAGACTTGGAACTTCTCTTGGCCTTGAAAACTTCAAAACTGTCACTAGAGATGGCCTGGTCTCTCTGATGTTGGGACAAAAGCCGATGGCAGCTTCTTGTAATGCCTGGCCTACAAATGTCACTTCATATTGCTTGATCAAAGCCATATAATCATAAGCTGTTCCTACTCTTCCCCTCAGTTTCCTTACCTGTTAAATGAGAAATGAAGGAGACCATTTTTTTTCATTTGCTTAGCATCCATTCCTTCTTTTCTGTGGTAGCCACAGAGAGGAAACCACCTCTCCCTCACTGTCAGTGTATGTGAATCAGCTCCGAGGGCTGAAAGACCACTCATTCATTGCCAAACAAAGCTTGCAGAGTCATGTGATCCTGGCAGGACCAATCCAAATCTTCCCTGGAACTTTGGATGAAAGTGTGTGGAAAGAGTCATTGGAGATTGATCAGCTGGAAGACATAAGCCTGGAATTTCAGAAGCTCTGTGGGAAGAGCCTACCTGAGAGAGAAACATGCGCCAAGAGACGGAGAGACCTCATCTGAGCCCAGGATACAGCGTTGCCTGACTGACCACCCTTGAACAGCCAGGTTTCGCCACAAGGAGACATCCTGAGAAATGCACCACTAGGCAATTCCACTGTTGTGCAAAGACCATGGAGAGCACTCACACAAACTAACATGGCTACAACGTCACTACGAGATGTAATCTTATGAGAGCAACTATTGTACATGTGGCCTATGGTTGACCAAAATATCATACGGTACATGCCTGTACTTCTCACTTATATGAACTAATAAGACCACCTTTTAGCTTACACCAGTTTAAATTGGATTCCTTCCATTTGCAATTGAAAGAAGCCTCACAGATACAAGAGAGATTGGAGATATGCTGTGTTCCTTAGTGATAAAGTTAGGAAAAATGTGATGAATTAATGAACAGGAACCTGAGATAACCATGCCTTTCACGGGCTGGCACAAAATCTCTGACATTTGTCTGCTCAGCTGTTTCAGCTACTTTGTCTGCAGAAGACAGTGCTTTGGCTTTGGAGTCAGAGAGACCTAGCTTTGTACACTGGGTTTTCTATTAACCATCTACATTATCTGGGGAAATCTCCCTCTCTAAGCCCCAAGTTTAACCCAAGTAGGTATCAAAAAAGCTAACGAGTCTAACCCAAGCAGGGCATCATGACAAGGCTTTGACTATTGGAACAGCAGACATTTAGGGAATCATGCTAAGGTCAAAGGGATGGTTGCTAAGGATTGGCAACCATCCTTAGGGGCAGCGAGCAGGCCTGGGCAGAGACCCCTCACAGGGTTGTATAGTGTATGCTGAGAAGGGGGATCCCTGAAACTCTATAGTCCATAACCACTGCAAACTCACAGGCAGCCCTAGGGCTGTGGCACATTGAAATTGACACCCATGTCTCTTAACTCTTTATACATTTAAAGAATTGGAATTGGGAGAAGAATATTACCATGAAGCTAGCCAAGCATGGCGGTACACACCTATAATCTCAGCATTCAGAAGGCTGAGGCAGAGGGATAGCAAGTTCAAGGCCAGCCTGAGCTATGTAGTGAAACCATATATATTAAAAAAGAATATCACCATGAAGCTATTGTTGGAAATATAGGGCAATCAGTGTTCTATTGTGGCCAAGGGACCTGGGAAAATTAAAATATTGCCCCAGACCAAAAAACCACCTCTCCCCACAAGGGTCCTCAGCAGAGATTCATGCAGAGAACAATGGCAAAGGAAAGCAAAGTAATACTTCATTGTTAGCTGGGCTTTGGATCTCACACCTCAGTGTGAGCTTTTCACACTGGGTAGGATTGTACAGCCTAGCTATAAGTTTGGGGGTTTTCCTCCTTCCACAAGGCCAAACCTGAATCTAGCTCACTCCTATCACCCTCATGGAAGAAAGAGACATGTGGAAGAGTAATGGCTGGTTAAATATCTATCCTTACATCAGTAGACAGCTCTAGACAGGTGGGTGAAAGAGAGAAAGAGAAGCAATCCACACTCTTACCCTGATAATCAGTGCACAGTGACTTGATCCACTAATCAAAGGTGGTTTAATCAATATCCTGATAGTTGACCTACCTTCCTGATGGGAACAGGGGAGCAAAGAAAGAGATCAGAAAAGGGAGGTTTGCCCAGCCCTAGCCTGCAGATGTCAGAAAGCCAGGGATGGGGAGAGTAAAATGGTGGACTGACTACACATAATAGACTCCCTTTCCATACCTCAAATCTCTAGTAATGACAGAGACTATGTATTTCTAAAAATTTAAATTCCATTTTTGGAATATAGTTGATGCCTAATACAAAGACAATGGAGAGTTTGAATGATAGGCATTTTGAGACATTCACACACTCAGAAATTTTATCAGTTACAAACTCTCTGACATAACCAATAGTAGATATATTGCACTAAGAAGCAAGATGAATTCAAGTTCAAGAAGCAGACTACAAGAAGCAATGAGCAAAGAAACGAATAAACCTCTAAGAGAATGTGTCAACATAGGAAGTGATGGGGTGACGGCATTGGGCAGGGGGTAGATTGTAGGATTTCAAAGAGGGAGCAGAGATAATAAAATGTATATTGTTTTCTGCTTTGTTTGGAGATAGAAAAGACATACAGATTAATGCTAAATGTTGGTACAGAATGCATGTGAATAAAGAATGTATGGGTATTCAAACCCCACTACTGCCCCCCCACCCCCAAAAAGAAAGAAATGTGTGGGCAAACCTTTGAAGCTTTTCAAAATAAAATGTATATTTTCAAACCATTACTGAAAATGAACTGGAACAAAGAAAATTCTGTCCATGTAACAAAAGACAGCAGAGGCAATGGAAAGAAAGAACTAAGAAAGCAGGCTAAATAAAAGAAATACAAAATGAGATGGCAGGAATTAGTCCAAGCACATAAGCAATTACAATAAATGTGAATGTTTAATTGCCCTATTAAAAGACAAAGACTCTGAGATTAGGTCAAAAGCCAACATGGCTTTATGCCATTTACAAGACACATATGTAAAACAAAATAACACACAAAGATTGAAAATAAAAGAACTGAAAAAATATACTCAAGTGCCAACAAAAAAGAAAGCAGATGTACCAATATTAATGCCAGACAAAACAAAACTGAAAGCAAGAAATATTCAGAAGGAAAAGGAATATTTAATTGATAATAGGTACAAGCCACAACAAAGATGCAACTGCAACGAACCTTTACAACATAAGTTTAACACAGAGATCAGCTGATTCACAGTTTATTGTTAAAAAATCCTTTCCTTAGAAACAGACATATCAGGTGTTAATCTATTAACTAAATAAAGACACACAGGATTGAAATGATACAATTAGCAAGTGTGAACATATGTGTGTTTGCATGAACAAAAAGGCACAAGCTTTTCAAATACACATTGAATACTTATGAAAATTGATGATGCAGTTGAGGCCGTAGCTCAGTGGTAGAGCACTTGCCTAGCATGCACAAGGCCCTGCATTCAATCCCACAGCAGCCCTCCCCCCCAAAAAAGTTCTAAGCCACAGTGGAAATCACAACAAATTCCAAATAAATATCATATAGGGTCACATAATAACCATAGAGTCAATAAAATAACAGTTTAACAACAAAAAGATGGTTTGAAATCTTTGCCCTCAGAGATAAGATGAGGGGGGTCACACTTTTAATATAAAAGACAAAAAATCAAAATGGAAATTATGAACAAATGAAAAATGACAAGCAATTAAATGTCCCTATGTCAAAACCAGTGGATATAGACAAAGTAGTATTCAGAGGAAAATGCATGGCACTAAATGCATTTATTAAAAAAATTAAAAAGAGTGCAAGTAAATTGAATTTTTAAGAGTTAGAAAAAACACAAATGAAAATAAAAGGAAGGAATTAAATGCATAAATTAAACTACAAAAAATAGAATTGCACAATACATGAAAAATTAGTTCTTTATAATGAACAATAAAATAGACAAATTTTTTTTCCAATAGAAAATTGGGGTGTAGTGGTGCACGCCTGCAATCCCAGCACTTAGGAAGCTGAGGCTGAAGGAATGCAAGTCCCAGGTCAGCCTAGGCAACATAGCAAGATCCTGTCTCAAAAAAAAAAAAAAGAAAGAAAGAAGATATAAACATAATAGGGATAATATCTCCAGAGATTTTTTAATTTGATAAATAAATTGGTAAACCTAGATGAAATTATTTTCTAGGAAACAATGAATTACCAAAATTGTCAAAGATGTAGTATAAAACTGGTTAGACCAATAATCATAGATAGAATTGGGAGCCTTGTCAAAATCTACCCTTAAAAATTGTGGAAGACAGCCTCTAAAATGGCCTAGGAATCACCTCCACCTCTTTGAAGGTCTTTGCATACTCTCCTCCCCTGAGTGTGACTGGACCTTGTGACTTGCCCCCAGCGAATAGAATGCAGCACGATGCTGGAGTGTCCCTCCCAGGAGTAGGTTACAAAAGACAGAGACTTCCATCTTTGTGGCACTCTGGTTCTTCCTTGCTGGTTTGATGAAGCAAGGTAGTCTCTTCCTAGCTGACCTGCAGAATGGCCCAAGGAACCGAGAGAGGCCTCTAACCAGTATCCAGTGAGAAACTGAGGTCCTCAATGACAAAACTCACAAGAAACCAAACCATGCCCACATCCATGTGAGGGAGCGTGGGAGTGCATCTGCCTCAGTTGAACTTCATGATGGCTGCCACCCAGCCAGCCCCTTGTTTGCAGATGTGCCAGAAGCATCCACTGAGCCATGCCTGATTTCTTGACTACAGAAACTACTAACTATGATATCATAAATCTCTGCTGTTTTAACCCACTAAGCTACAAGGTAATTTGTTACACGGCAATATATAACTAATACGCAAATAGGCAACAGCTCAGATTTTATTATGCAAACTGTTCTGGAGCATAGAAACAGATGGGCAGCTAGCCAACTCTCTTTAGGAGTTAGATAACCCTGATGGTGGACAACAATAAATTACAAAAGGAATAGTACAAGCTAATCGCACCAATGCCAAAGCTATAAATAAATATTTAGCAAATGAAATGTAGTAGCATGAAAAGGAATCTTAACCGTGTAGAATTTCCCTCCAAGGCTGCAATAATTCTTAAAATATTTCATACTTTATATACCAGGTAATCTTCCTGGTTATAGAGTCATCATACAGTATACATGTCATATATAATATTTTTTGTTTGTCTTTTTGCTGTACCAGAGTTTGAACTCAGGGCTTCGCACTTGCTGGGCAGGTGCTCAACCACTTGAGCCACTCTGCAAGTATATGCATGAACTTGTTTAACCTGGAATAATGACCTCATGACATAGCTCCCATTATTCAGAAAACAAAGGAGAGTAGAAGCAACACAATTCATAGCTAATGAGTGGAGTGCAATTTGAATTGGCCTCACTGTGCTGATTCAACATTAGAAACATCTATCAAGTAATTCACTATATTGTCATTAAAGGAAAGTTGCACCATCATTTTAATAGATGATTGTTTAAAAACACGATAAAATTAAATACCCTTTCCTCATTCAGTAAAATAAAAACTCTTTAAGAAACCAGAAATTTATAGCAAACATCACACTTATCAGCTAATTATTAGAAGCCTTATTTATCAAACTCAAGAATAAGACAAAAGTGCCCACTGTTACCATTCCTTGTCGACATTGCAGTGATCATGGCTAATGAAATATAGTGAGAAATATAAGTTAATAGGTGTAATTATTAAAAAAGAAGCTATAAATCATCATTATTTGGAGAAGATATTGTTGCCTACTTAGGAAATCCAAGAGAAGCAAATTAGAAATTGTTAGGACTAGTGAAATTTCAGCTGTACTGTACAGGTAAAACACCAGAATTAAAATCAATAGATAATCCCCCAATATTCAGACCTTAAACAACACATTTATAAATAACATATTTGAATCAGAGAAGGAGTCTCAAGGGAAATTTGAAGGTGTTTTGAACTAAATGAAAATGAAAACACAATTCAAACTTTGGGAGATCCAGTAAAACCAGCAGTTACAGGGCGATTTATAGAATTAAATACATATGTTAGAAAAGAAGAAAAGTCTACAAGCTATAATCTAAGCTTCTACCTTAGGACACTAAAAAACAAGAGTACTTTAAATCTAAAGGCGCAGAAGAAAAGAAATAATGAAAATTAGAGCAGAAATCAGTGAAATTGAAAAAACGAAAACAACAGAGAAAATCAACAAAGGCAAAGCTGATTTGGAAAGATCAGTGAAATTAAGAAATCTCTAACCAGGCTAACAAGAAAAAAAAAAGATATAAATTACACATATCAGAAATGAAAGGGGAGCCATCACTACTGATCTCTTGGACATTATAAATATAATAAAGAAATAGTATGAACAACTCTGCCTATAAATTTGATAATCTAGATGACAAGGACCAAATCCTTGAAAAACACAAACTATCCAAACTCATACAGGGAGAAATAAATCATCAATAGACCTATATCTATTAAAGAAATTGAACCTTTAATTAATAACCTTTCAAAAAAGAAAGCACCAGCGGGGCGCTGGTGGCTCAAACCTGTAGTCCTAGCTACTCAGGAGGTGGAGATCAGGAGGATTGTAGTTCGAAGCCAGCCCAGCAAATAGTTCACGAGACCCTATCTTGAAAAACCTTATAGAAAAAATTAGGCTGGTAGAGTGGCTCAAGGTGAAGGCCCTGAGTTCAAGCCTCAGCACCACAAAAAAAAAAAAAAAGACTGTGAACAAATCAAGGATGTTCTCTGTCATCACTCTTACTCAGCATCAAACTGCAAGTCTCAGGTAGTGCAATGGCACATAGAAGGAAAATGGGAAGTAGAGCAATTGGGAAGGAAGAAATAAAAATTTGTTCACAGGTATGCTTGTTTATGTAAAAATTACCAAATAATTGACAAAAAACCCTCCTGAAACTAGTAAGGTTGTAGGATACATGGTTAATATACAAATTGTCAAATGCATTCCCACATATCAACAATAACAATTGGAATTTGAAATAAATTTGCAATAATAGCAAAATGAAATACTTAGATATAAATCTAACAAAATACGAACAAAGTTTACACGTGAAAACCCCAAAAGAACTGATTAAAGAATTCAAAGACCTAAGTGACATAAAGATCTTGTTTTTATTGATTAGAAGACTTAATATTGCTAAGATGTCAGTTCTTCCCAACTTGATCTACAGATTTACACAAGGTTTTTTTTGCAGTGCTGAGGATCAAACTCAGTCTTCACACATGCTAGGCAAGTACTCTTCCACTGAGCCCCACCCCCAGCCCTTAACACAATCTTAATCAAAATACCAGCTTGCTATTTTGTATAGACAAGTTCATCCTAAAGTTTATATGCAAAGGCAAGAGATCTACAGTGGCCAATACGATACGGAAGAAGAAAGTTGAAGGACTCACATGACCCAATTTCATGACTTCTTGTAAAGCTAGAGTAACCAAGATAACGTCGTGTTGATGAACAACCACATACCTATGTGAATAGACACATAGATCAATAGAACACAATGCGAACCCAAAAGTAGACTCATAGAAATACAGTCAATTGATCTTTGATAAAAGAGCAAAGGTAATTCTATGGGAAAGGAATAGGGCTTTCAAAAATGTTGCTGGAACAATTGGATGCCCATAAGCAAAATAAACAAGCAAAAAACCCTGAAGCAAAACAAAGCAACAAAACCTCTAAGACCTAAACGTGGACCTTAAACTTTTCAAAAAAAAAATTCAGAATGGATCATGGACCTAAATGTAAAATACAAAACTGTAAAACTTGTAGAATACAACAAGAGAAAAATCAAGAAAAAATTGATGTTATACTTTATTAAAATTGAAAAATTTACTCTATGAAGGACACTGTTTGGAGAATCAAAAGATAAACCATACCTGGAAGAATACATTTGCAAAACACATATCATATAATAAAGGACTTATATCCAAAATATAGAAAGAATACTTTAAATGCAAAAATAAGAAAACAAATAATCCAATGGATACAGTGGTATTCACTTGTAATCCCAGAACTCAGAGACTGAAACAGGAGCATCATGAATTCCAGGCCAGCCTAGGCTACACAGCAAAATTGACCTCAAAACACCAGAAGGAGGAGGAGAAAGGGAAGGGAAATAAGAGGAATAAGAGGAAGGAAGGAAGGAAGGAAGGAAGGAAGGAAGGAAGGAAAGAAGAAAAATACTTCAAAATAACCTAATTAAAAGTGGGTGAAAGAATTGAACAGACACCACATTAAAAGATATATACAGATGGCAAACAAGCATATGAAAAGATTTTCAACATCATTTGTCATTAGGAGGTTAAAACAACACCATATGCCTATTAAAATGACTAAAATCCAAGAAGTGATGATACCAACTGTTGATGAAGATGTAGAGTAATAGGAACCATGTAAAATGGTGCAATCACTTTTGAAGACAATTTAGCAATTGTACAGAGCTAGACATTGTCTGAACACACAATCAGCAACTATACTCCTTTTATTTGATTTGAAAACTTGTACCCATACAAAAATTTGCTCACAGATGTTTATAGAAGCTTTATTCATAATTTCCCAAAATTGGAAGAAACAAAGATTCCCCTATTTCTAGTTGCTTTTCTGATAAAAAGCAACAATAGATCTATCTACTGTCCAATAGGGGAATGGATAAAACGAACTATGATATATCCCTACAATGGAATATTATTTTGTGCTAAAAAATGAGCTATCAAGTCACAGAAAGACATGGATGAACTTTAAATGCATATTGCTAAGTGAGAGAAGTCAGGTCTGAATTATGTGACGTTCTGGGAAGGCAAAGCTATAGGGATGATCATATACTAAAAAAGATAGGTAGTTGCTAGGGCCCAAGAGGAGGCAGGTAAGACATGAGCAGGTGAAGAACAGGGGACTTTTAGAGTGAAAACTACTCTTTTTGATACTATAATCATGGATATGTGCCACTGAATTTTTCTGTTTTTAATTAGTGTATATTGATTGTACAAAGTAAGGGGCTTTGTTAAAACATTTCTATATGTGCATATGATGTACTTTGATCAGATTTACCCTCTCTGTTACTCTTTACCTCCCTTCCCCTCCCCCTTTTCTCTTTCTCCTTTCACCTAGTAGTCCTCCTTTTACATTCATGACCTTGTTCGTTTGTTTCCATAAATTCCACAAATTAGACAAAGCAGATGTTATTTGTCTTTGTGGAACTGGCTTGTTAATTTAACATGATCACCAGTTCCATCCATTTTCCAAAAACCATAGAACTTTACAGCATAAAGAGTACACATTTTAAAACATCATTTAGGATACTGGGGGTCCCAGGGTAAAATGCAGCATGTACAAAAGAACCTAACTGTATTGCAAAGGTATGACACAGTCTGAGTAAAGGATGGTGAAGGGAAAAGGTATTGACCTAAGTAACTTTGGAAATCGCAGTCTGTAAGAGTAAACGTAAAAGACACATAAATACTGTACTCAAGTTGATTAAGTTGTTCCCACAGGGGTATGAGTTAACAAGTCTGATACCACTACACACATACACTGGGATTTAATAATTAAGGGACAGATGTTGCATAGTGCTCTCCCTTTTGGAGTGAAACTTTATAGATAAGCAAAGGGAGGAAGCTATAATCATTCTTGTGCTAACAGATTAGAGTGGATACATCAATGTGAATTCGTGTTTAGCTTAATATATAGATAGAAATTACATATAGAAACATATATATATGTACATGGGTCAGTATACACATATATGTTGCTTTACTCTGTCATCTGAGAGGGCCTAGAAGCAATGATACCTCAGTAGCAATCAGCACAGCCAGTACCCAGATTTGGGTTTCTAATACTACCCTCCAATAAAAAGAACCAGGGCTCCTAGAAGCAATGGCTGAGTTTAGAACTAGAGAATGAAATACACAAGATAGGCCTGGGCCTTTTGTAGTATCCAAAAGTAAGTAAGTACTAAAAAATAACAACAAAAGCAAAACAGACAAAGAAAAATAAACAAAACATTGTTGGGATATGTGAAAGGAGCACAGGAGCTAATTAAAGAGCCCCCAATGGCTGAAGCTGGAAATCTAAGCAACAACAAAATAGCTAGAACCCAAAATATAAAAATAAAGATGCATGTATTCAAACTGATACAAATAGCTGAATAAAATAATAGAGAAGAGATGACTCTCCCGTGCACAAGAATTTCAAATACTGTATGCAGATGCTTTGCCCACAAGTCAGTGGAGCATCACTAGTAATCCTTCCCAAGGAGTACACTACGGAAGGGGAGAACACAGCTTTACACTTGACACATATGACGAATGTACCTCAGCTAGGTGGTCACAGTAACATCAACCATGACAAGTCATGTTGATCATATGTTCCCTTCCTACACTATGGCAAAGATGATACTTTATCTGTGTAGGTTTCCTCCCCCAAACCCATAACCGAAGTCTAATCATGAGAAAAACATCAGATAAATCCCAGTTGAGGCTCATTCTACAAAATACTTGAGCCCTCAAAAGTATCAATGTCATCAAAATAAGGAAAGCCTGAGAAACTGCCACAGTCAAGAGGAGTCTCAGGAGACACGAGGCTAGATGGGACCCTGGAACAGAAAAAGGATATTAGGTAGAAACTAAGTGAATCTAAATAAAAGATGGACTTTAGTTAGTAATAATATATTACTTCATTCATTGTAACAAATATCTCATGGTAATGTAAATTGTTCAAAATATGATATATTTCTTATTATAGAGTTCTTCTCTCTAAACTATCTTTGGAATTTTTCTATAAACCTAAAACTATTCCAAAATGAAGTTCTTTTCAAAAGAAATCAATAGACACGAGCAATGAACAATTAGAAAATAAAATAGATAAATGGCTTCCTTTCATAAAAGCAACAAAAGTATAAAATACCTAAGGAAAAACCAAATAAGTGTGACGCACATATAAAAAGAAACCTATAAATTTTTACTGAGGAATGCTTAACGAGATCTAAATAAGTTGAGATAACATACATGTTTCTGGATGGGAAAACACAACATAGTAAAGATATCAGTTCTTTCTAAGCTAATCCATAAATTTAATTCAATCACAGTCAAATTCCCAGCAGGAGTTTTCACAGAACTTGACAAATTGATTAGAAAATTCACATGTGAGAGAAAATGTGCAAGAATAGCGAAGACAATTTTGAAAGGCAAGAACAATGGAGAGGGATTCTTGCTTTACCATACATCAAAATATTTTATACATTTCTAGGAGTGTACCGGAGCTCTATTCAAGGTAGATAACAATGAGCATGGCAGAAACACAAGCCAATCAGAATGGACAAGGGCCCTAAATAGCCAATTTGGCCGGAGGCAGGATTACTGCCTAATAATTAGACCTAGCACAGGGATAGAGATATAGAACAATGGAACTGAATAGAGACCAGAAACACATCCATGTGTATGTGGTAATCTGGTATTTAATGAAGACGGCTTTTCAAATCAGTAGGGAAAGAATGTCTATTCAATAAATGGTATTGAGGCAGTTGGCTACCCATTTGGGAAAAAATCTAGGTCCTTTCTTCACATCATTTAAAAATGAAATTATGACAAATTAAAAGCAGAAGATGTAAAATAGTTATAATATTGACAGAGAGTAAAACCTTCTTTTAAAGAAACCACGGAAAGCATAAGCTCTCAGTGAAAGGACTGATACATTTGATGGCATCAAATTTCTGAAATGTCTGTATGACAATAGGCACCATAAACAAAGTTAAAACACAAGTGACAGATAGGGAAAAATGACTGGCAACTTTTATCCACGGTGGTCTTTTTTTTCTAACACCCCTCTAAGTTTGTTTTGTTTTGTTTTGCTTTAGCACATGTACAGTTGCTTTTCTAGTATCTGAAATACTGCATCTGTCCTGAAATCCTCATGAGATCTGAACGACTTGAATTTCACCTCCTCAGGCCTTGCCAAACTGACCACTCCACCTTCCGTAACCCATCTTGTCACTCTCTTTCTCGATTTATTCACTGCTGGTCTCTGTCAGGCCCCACTCACTGGAATATACACTCTGTGAGAACAAGAACTGGTCTCTGTCTCCTACTGTATCCCCAGCCCTTAGCACAGTGTCTGGCATACCATAGGTACTCAATAAATATTCGTTCACTGAATGTATGAATCTATAATTTATAATTGATGCTCTTCTGATGTTTGTTTGTTTGTTTGTTTGAGATAGGGCCCCTCTATGTAGCCCAAGCTGGCCTTGAACTGACTATGTAGCCCAGGCTGGCTTGAAACTCACAATCTTGCCACAGCCTTCCCAGTGCTGGGATTACACAATGTGCACCACCATACCTTGCACTGTTCTGATGCTTGAGCCTTTTGTATGCACCTGTTTTCTCTTCCTGGAACTTGTTAGGACATCTTTGCAAAGTGTACTAAAATTTCACCCTAAATGTGCCTTGTTACTTGTCTTTTTGCATCTCATGCAAATGACTGATGTGTCCTCTCAATTTAGAAATGGGTGCCCTTCCACACAGAAGAATGCTGTCAGATTATTTGATAATTTCCTACTCTTGGCAGGGGACAGTGACTCAGGCCTGTGAGTCAAGCTGCTTGAGAGGTGAAGATAAGGAGGATCGTGGTTCAAGACCAGCCTAGGGGTGAGGGAAGGAGTTCTCAAGATCCCATCTCAACCAATGGCTGGGCACTGTGGCATATGTTGTTATTCTAGCTATGTGGGAAAACACAAATAGGATCACAGTCCAGGCTGGCCAGGCATAAAGCAGAATCCTATCTTAAAAATAAGCAAAGCAAAAATGAGTGATGGAATGGCTCAAGTGGTAGAGAACCCGCCCAGCAAGCTTGAGACCCTGAGTTCAAACCCCCAATACTGCCCCAAACAGTTTCCTACTCTCTTCTATCTCTTTTTTTCATTCTCGTACTCCCTTAATCCACATATTGATGCTCTTGGAGTATTTTTTGAATTTTCTCCACTTTCCATTCTTTTGTCTTTTTGTCTTACTTTCTGTCAACTTTATCTTCTTAATAGTTAATTAATTTTGCACTTATCCTACCATATCGGCAATGTACAAGCCCTCCTTTTTTTCCTCTGACTGCCTCCTGTTTTTGTTTTATGGATTCTGGTATTGCCAAAATATTTACTATCCTATCAGGTCAGTCCATACAGCAGAATATGATTTCCTTCAAATCGGTCATTAGATCTGGATGTGTCACTTTTTGGGTCAATGAAATGTGAGGGGAAGTGACATGTCCCACTTTTGAGCAGAAGGTTGCAAGTCATTGTATGGTTTTCATCTCGCTCTCTCCTCTGCTACGAGTCTGAGAATACTCCAGATCCTCTCCTTCAGCTTGGCTCCTGGAGTAAAGACAACATAGAGCAGAACCTTAGTTGACACGCAGATAGTAGGTGGCATGAGCACAAGGTCACCCTTTGTTGCGAGTCACTGAGATGTTGTGGCTGTTTGTGTTTAGTTTTCTTCTGTTTCCTGCTTTGTGTTTCTTTCCTCTGAATTAACTTTTCTGCTTGTTTTGGGCTTTGTCTTCCACATTAAGGGATTTCCTCAAATGCCTAGTGATCCTCAGCTATTCCCTCATTCCTAAGAGTGAGGAATTGAAGTTTATTGGAATTCCATGTGCATATATAGAATCATGTTGTTTTTTTAATTGACCACACTGGAGTGAGTTTCCTGGACTTTTCAGGGGACACCCAAACATCATTCCCCAGAGGAATCCTCCAGTCTCTGGCAGGGCAGACACTCACGGATGCCTATGGTTTTGGAACTGAGCAGAGGAAGAGGACACGGGGCCACATTGTTTCGTATGTAGGCGATTGCTTTCTTCTGCTCCAGATGTCTGGAACGTGCCTGGTGTCTCCTTGTCTAGCCTCCCTGGGAAGTAAACTTCTAGTGTTCTGTCAATATGGAGGAAAAGATTTGCAAGTCAAATTTTTCTCATACAAACGTTCAACCACACCACTTGTTTTCAGCCCAAACATACCACCACTTTCAGAGGTATCTGGTGTGCTTCATTCCTGAATATTTTTGAGGTCTGTGGAATAAATTGGTCTACTTCTAGGCTCCCCCACCACCAGCTTGGCTTCCCTTTCATTAGTTCTCAGCTATCTTCTTTCCAGCTCCTAACATTTTATCACAGTTGTCTCTTATACTACTCTCTTTGGTCCTTTTTGCTTAGCAACTTTTAAAATCCTTTCACTGTCATTTTAGTGGGATTTGGGGGGGCAACACTAAATACATTTCCTCAATCTGCTACGATCAAACTAGAAGTTGTGAAATGCAAAATAAATCAACAGTAAGCTGGCATTTCTAACCTATCTTATTGGCAATGTGCTTGATAAGCCTCTGTAAGACCTTCCCTGGGCCTCAGGAATAATAGCTCACGGTGTACTACCCATGAGGACAGAGAAGGAAAACGGTGTATCTATGGTTCCAATCAACCAACCTACCTTTCTTTCCAGTTAGATCTCTCTATGTGCAGATGAGGGGGTGGGGTCTGCAGAGAATTAGGGCATTGCTCAGGAAGGATTTAAGAGACATTTCAAGACTAAGGGGAGTTTTCACTGAATGGAGTAAGAGTTTCAAAGGAACCAGTGGGCTGGGATTGGCCTGGGAAAAATCAGCAGGAAGGAGAGCAAAGAGATTGGAAAAGAAAATTGTTCAATGGGAATGAAGCTTGTAGAGGAGATAGCAGGATTATGCCAGGAGGGCAGAATGAAACATTATTGCTTCTGCTCTTCCAGAAAGAACTGAGATGGGCTCAAGCTTTGGACTCTGTCCCCAGATCAGGAACACTGTCTCAATCCATTCTCCTGGACTTGCTTCCTTTCTCCTAAGATGGGAATGATCCCACCCAAACAGGCTTTTTCCTGTGACCAAACAATGAGAAAAAACAGTTACACCTGTATTCAGTCACCTGCACCTGCGTGTATGTTCTGAGGCCAAGGCTTTCTCCTAGAGGTCTGGTTGAGTGAGCAGACCATATGTGTCCACCCATCCCCACTCTCTTCTCCTACCATAAGGCTGAATTCCTTGCTCCCCCACCCAATACTTCCACAGCATTCTTTGTTCATTCACTCATCCATTCATCCATCCATCCATTCATCCATCTATTTGCTGAGTACCAAGTAAGCACAAGCCTCTGTTGCAAGGCACAGGGGAGGTATAATAGTGAATATATACACAAAGGTCTTAAGGGCTAACAAGGATATCTCCATAGTGGGACACACTGTATGCCTTATTCTCACTAACATGGAATGGTTGCCACAGCTCACTCTGGACCTAGAATGTCAAACAAGAAAGGGACTGTGGAAACAACTACTTCTTTAATCTCCATTGCTACTCTGGTCTTAGTGACCATCATCTCTTCCCTGGATTACTGTCATAGCTTCCTAACTGGTCCCCTGCTTCCCTCTTTAACCCTTTCTGCCTGAAACTGTGAGTCAAAATAAATCCCTCCTCTCTTAAATCGTTTATGTCAGGCATTTTGTCACAGCAATGAGAAAGTCTGACAGATATGCACACATCCCCCTCCCCCGCCCACTACAGCCCCACAGTCACTCTTCTCCAGTTGATTTTTGTCTGCCACTCTTTTCTGCTGTTCAGTAGACGTTCCATATTATCTGTCTTGTATGCAACCTGTGTGTCTGCACGAAACCAAGCTCCCTGAGCACAAGGATTTTCACTTTTGTCCACTACTGTGTCTTCATCACTTGGTCTAGGTACACAGTAAGTTCTCAATAAATCTCTGTTGAGAGAATGAAAAAACGAACAAACATGGTGGTAACACTGGCCAGTGGCTTTGAAGCTTCATTTTAGGAGCAGATGCAAAGTCAGACTCCACCAGACCCTTTCACTCTCCCCTCCCCCCAGCCCTGCTCCTTGGCAGGAAGATGGGGCAAGGAATGATATGTTGGGCTAGCTCCTGGGCGAGCAGGGGCATCACTCCTGCCCGGAGGTCTCACACTGTTTTCCAGGTGGCGGTTCTGAACCTCTGAGGTTATTTTTTTTTCAAAATGGAAATTGTTTTACTGCTTGTTTTATTCTCATTAGAAAAGTAATAAATGCTTACAGTAAACAACTTTTAGGTGCACCATAAATAAGAATGAGTTCTTTTCCCAACCCTGAGCACCTCTCCCCAACTCTGCCTACCTGCATTTATTCTCTTAACAGCTGCATCAGGAATCTGGTTCCATGTCAATACTTAAAAAGAGTAACACTGTTGGTTTTAATAGCTGCTCTGTATGGATGCACCATAATTCATTTAAGCGAGCCCCTGTTTTCACTAGAATAAACAGCCTGCCTATGAACATCCTGGTACATACATCTTTGCTCTCTTGACCCATTATTTCCTTACGATGAATTCCCAGAAGTGCAATTGCTGGGTCACATGGGCGGGCTCCACATTGGAAGACTCCTGATACTATTGTCCAAATGTGGGAAGGCTCCATTCTAAGGAGTTTGGAGTGACCCTCTGCCCTGTATCCCCCCACCCCCCAGTTCTCTTGCCTCTCTAACACTCTACCCTCGAAGGGAGCCTTTGAAGGTAAAATACTCACACTTCTTAGCAATGGGCACTGTTCTAGCCGCTTTAGACAAATTAACTCATTTACTCCTCTTAACAGTCTTCAGAGGTATGTACTGTTATTAGCTTCACTTTACAGATGAGGAAAACTGAGGCTAAGAGATGAAATAACTTGCTAAGCTCATACATCTGGCATGGAAAAGGATCAAAACCAGGCAGTCCTAAACCAGAGCCTATATCCTTCCCTCGTCACTTTGGAATATTGCTTCCAAAACAGAGCTTTGGAACATGACAGACCTGGGTTGAATGACTGCCCTGCCTCTCTCTAGCTGTGTGATGTTAGGCATATTGCTGGCCTTTCTGAGCCTAGGTTTCCTTGGAGCAAATCAAGCCTGGTTACTCTTATCTCACCTGTCCTCAGGAGGGTTCAATGTGCTAGCATATAGCAAGAAGCATCAGCCATAGTCAGGACTTAGTAAGCGTGCACTGCCTGCCTCTCCCCATGGCCTGACCTTGTCACACTCTCTCTTCCAGACCCCATGACCGCAAATCCCGTGGGAAAGAAAACGAAGGCTTGCCTTGTGTTTCTGGCTCTTTCTCACACCATCTCCCTCCCAGGCCAGAGCCCAGGAAGTGTGGATTTCAGAAACTCTGCCCCACACACAGCCTGATAACCTCATGGTGGTAGACAAACAGCCGGGGCAGGCCAGCTGTCACCCCCTTCCCAGCCTCCTGTGCTGAAGGTGGGGCAGAAAGATGGTCAGCTCCCCTTGCTCAGCCTGCTCCACCTTCCTTGCTCCCTAGTCCTGGGCCTGGCTCGCCTCAGATTCCGGGCCTCTGAAATCATTGCTCCAGCCCACCGGCCTGGGCCCTGGGCCAGCTCCTCCAGCCCCAGGCTCGCCGGCAGAGTCTTCGCCTTTGCTCCCTGAAGACTAATCACTGTCCTGTCAGCTTGGCCCTCTTCCCCTGTATTATTGTACAGAAATAGCCCTGGGCCTGGCTTCCCCTCCCCTCCATGGCGCGCCCTGCCTGAGCGTCTCCATGGCTGGACTCTGATCTCTCAGCACACATCGAGCTTCCTCCTCCTCCCTCTTCTCTCCTCTCTCTCGCTCCTTTGTGGCTGGGACTTGACCTCTGCCTCCTGGAGCCAGGCACAAACTAGAGCAGGCCCACAGGGCAGGGGAGCAGCCTCCTGGTCACCTCCCCAAGGGCCCAGAGAAGGGAGATTTGAGGGAACAGCAGTGGATGGCAAAAACCATTCCTCTGGAGGGCCAAGTGCACGCAGAGCTTCTGCCGAGCCCTGGCCATTGCACTTGACCGTCGGGACCCTTTGGCTTCCCTCTGCTTGTGGTATACTGCCTCGCCCGCTGTCAACAGGCAGAGCAGGGTGGGAATCAAGTGCCCCCCCTACCCCCTGCAAAACAGGATGTCTTGAGAGCTGTGTCGACAGTCATCAGTAGGGGGCAGCTGAGGAGCCATGGTTTTCTGCCCCAAGGGAGGTCATAGCAACCAGCAAGGAGTCCGGGGAAAAATGATGCCAGGCATTCAGGGGCAGGCGGGGAGGTGACAGCAAGAGGGGACCTGTCTGTGGGTGGCAGGACTCTAGTAGGGTCTGGGAGACTGTACTCTAGTCCTGGAGGGGACCAGCAAAGGCAAGGGCTTCAGGGAGCTGGATATGTCACCGAGGCATTACTAAAGGTCACCCAGTGACAAGGGCACGGGTGGACAAAGTTGGTACTGGGGAACTGTTACCAATCAGAGCCCAGAACCAGGACAGGGGATCAGGGTCAGACCACAGCAAGCAGAGGTGGAGATGTGGGGAGGAGAGCAGAGGGGACTCGGATCTTGGGACTAGCAGGGTGGGCCTGGAGGTGTGCAGGGTCCGAATGGGGGCAGAGATGGGGCTAGGCCTGAAGGTGGGGCCAGGGAAATAGTATCCAATGCAGTGAGCATTTCTTATGTGCCAGGCACTGTCATAACTACTTTCCATGGATGACTTCATTGTCTTCCCCTAAAAGCCCTACTGTCACCGTCTTGGTTTTAAAAACCAGGAAACTAGAGCACCCAGTGTTACATGGGTTGTTCAGAGCCATGCGGTAGGTGCGAATATCCAAGGGCCTAGCTGAGCCGGTTCCCCCAAGTCCCTCCTCTTGTGGACAGAGCTCCAGGAGGGCCCTGCTACTCATTTTCTGTGCAATCATAGGTGAGCTGTCATCCCTCTCTGAGCCTCTGTCTCCTCGTGTAAATGCACCAATAGAACGCCCCCACCCAGACTGCATAAGAAAGTACTTTTTTCCTGCTCTCCAAGAAAAGGCCCCCAGCTCAACCCCACCTTGTTGGGCCATCTGGCCTGACTCTCGAAGCTTCCTTGAGCTCCTGGAAAGTGTTGTGCTACTGTAGCCATCATCAAAGGTTCATCACAGGTGGCAAGGCTGGGGAAGGTGAGGCCAGCAGTGTGGAGCTAGGGTAGAGGAATGGGGCTCAGAGCCTTTGGGGAGACCTCCTTAGTCCACAGAGCTGCCCTGAGTGTATATGACGAAATTCATTGTTTCCCCCAATCCTTCCAGTAATTTCTCAAATTCATCATGTCTTGCTAATAAGAAGGAGCCAGACCACAGTGGTTTGGAGCCAGGTCAGACCCTCACTGCAGCTTTGGGGGGCTTCGTCCAAGTGTGTAGCACGATCCTCCTTCCCCAGGACACCTTGTACGTGGTCCCCTTCTGCCCTGAATCATCAAGCCAGATCATTGCACCTCCTGGATCCTCAGCCACAGACCTTGAAGCTCTAGACCTGGCAGATGGAGGGCCCCTCACCCCAGCCCCATACCCTCAGAAGCAGCATAGAGGGAGGAGAAATGCAAGGTGGAGTGGGAGAGGAAGGGTGGAGAGAGGTGGGAGAAAGGAAGGAAGGAATGTCCCAGGAATGGGGGCTTCTCTCTTCTTCTCCCCTTTCCAACCAGAAGCAGCCAGGGGGCCTTGGTGTTGTGGCTCTGAGCTCAGAGTTAAATCACCCTTAACCAAAATAGGCATGTGCTCCTTGATGGGTTCAAATTCCAGCTCTGCCTCTCCCTAGCTGTATTCCCTGGGCAAGGAACTCAACTCTTCTGAGCCTGAGTTTCCTGGTCTCGAAAATGGGCATACAAATAGCACATACCTCGTTGACTTGCTGTGGACTTTAAATGACATAATAGGTATAAAATGTCGGGCACAGTGCCTGCATACAGAAAGGTCCAATAGATAATGATCACGGAGGGTAGTCGGCTGCGCCCCATGGGACCTCTGCACTGTACAGATAGGTTAAATTGTGATCCATGATCCCTTCATATCTCCCGGTCTGAATACTGGGTCCTGATTCAGGCATTGGCCAAGGGACTTAGGCTTCTTCCTCCCCCGGGGCTAAGGGAACCATGTCCCTCAACTAGGGTCAACCTCGGCTCCTGCTCCAGCTGCCCTCTCCCAAACTCAGGACCCTGGGCTTGGCTTGGTATGGCCCTGCATGCCAATGAGGGAGGCTTCAACCCCTGGATTTGACCAGGGCAAAGGGGAGGAGAGGCCTGGTATGGGAAAGGGATTTGATAGGAAAATTAGCCACGCCTTTAGTGCTAGTCTAGGTCCCAGCCCCTGCACCTCTGTCTCCAGGGTCTAAGTGAACCCTTTTGTAAGTCACCTGTCATCCTCTCTTTCTATCCAGGAAGTCCCATCAGTCCTACAAGATTCACAAGAGAAGCTGGCTGGCCTGGCTTATGAGGCTGTGGCGTTGTTTCACCCATGTTCATTGACTGACTTACAAGTAAGGTAGCGACTGAGGGACAGCTCCATGAAGAGTTCTCCCAAGAGACCAGCTTTGATGGTGTCCAGTTTCTGTGCAGCCCCAAGAGAAGAGCAACCTAAGACCTGGAGGCAGAAGTCAGGCTGTTCTCCCCAGCCTAGACCCACTACTTCTGCCTTTATCCAGGATTCTTTAGGACATTTTGATCAAGTTCACCTTGTCAGTGAAACCCCTAACCACTATATTTAAAACTGTTACCTCCTTCAATCCCACCCTACCGTCCCCATACCCATCCCTTCCTTACTGTAGTTTTCACTGTCTGCCAGCCTATTCTAGTTAACCATTTTGTTTCTTATCTGTGTCCCCTGACTTCACTGTCAGCTCCATGAGGGCCCAAAGGAAACAGTCCAGGTGGCTCTGTCTCTCGACAGGGATGCCAAGGCAGTCTTCAGGCTCAGACCTTGGCGCTCAGCTCCTCACTTCCCTTGCTTCCCTTGTCTGTGGCTGCGGAGGGCCCTGTTGTGGGTCCGTTCTAGAGGTTTCCATGGTAGTATGGTATGTTCCAGATTCTGGCCTGTAAGCCAGGTCCCAACCCACAGCTCCGTCAACCATCTGCTCCCACACCCTATAGCAAGAGGGGAGGAGTTTGCAACCCCAGGATATGTCTGCACCTGACATCGTTACTGACCTTCCCTAGTCCCTCCAGACAACAACAAAAAGTCTCCAACTCCCCTTTGGAGTTGGAGCCACCACCCCCGCCTTGATTACAGTTTAAAGGGCTGGGCAGGAATGCCTGGCTCCAGGGCCTTTGCTCACGTGACTAGCAAGCACTGTCTGGCCAAGCCAGGGACCCAAAATTACAGCCCAGAGCTGGCATGAGGCCCCTGCCCACTCACCCCAGGCAGAAAAAGCAGAGCCAGGCTGGATCAAGGGTTCTGACAGGATGGAGGAAAGGAGAGAAGGCCACAGAGAGGAGGGAAGAGGAGGAAGGAAGAGGAAGTAGAAGCAGAGGCCCCTCTGCATAGACCGCCAGAGCTGACATCCCCAGTGGGTTTCAAACTCCACTCCTCAGAGTGCTCCGAGATGCCTCCAGGGTCTGGGGCACCAATGTGAGCCAAAGAGATGGGACTATGGGGCCCCACTGCCTCTCAACCGCAAGGAGACCTCGCTATCTGGTGCCACATTAGACTTTCACACAGGCTGCTAAAATGCTAAGAGAGAGAAAGAGAGAGAGAAGGAGGAGGAGGAGGGACAAGAAGAAGGGAGGAACGGGGTGTGAAGCTATACCACTGCTCACCTGCCCCCACGCAGAGTAATCAGCGAGCAGGTTGGAGAGGGAGGCCTCGGCCCCTCCCTTCTGTGCCCCGGCCTTTCCTAAGGGCCTGTAGGCATCCAGGGGACAAGTTAAAGAGCAAGGAGCATTACTTTTCCAGGGGAGGGATGTTAGGAAGGGCTTCTGAGTTTCTGGGTTAGGCAGGGGTGGGGGGGGGGTCTATGTAGATGCTTCTAGGTTTCCACAAATAATGAAGTATTTTCTACCAAATTACAAAGATGAAAATAGTCTGATGAACTTATTGCTTATTTTTGACTCACTGGGCTCCTAGTGAAGAACTGTTTTCCCAAAGAGAGAGAAAAAAAAAAGAAGCTTGAAAGCTGCAACCCCAGCCTACACTTGAGGGACAGCTAACACAGGGAGCGCTAAGGCTGCAGTGCAGGCCTCCACGTCCTCCATTGCCTCATCTCAGACCTGACGCCTAAATATTTGTTCCTGGGGAAGTGGTTTTGGAGGAAGACAAGGCCTTTCGGAGGTTTGGGGGCAGAGGAGCTGGGCATTGGACAGTGCATCGAGCCCTGCAGAGGTTTGTTGGGATTACATAGGGCTGGGGGAAAGGGCAGACTGGATAGAGTGGGCTGCTTGGAGTTGTGGGATTGAGAAATTCAGGCTGGCCCTAGAAGGGAGGTTCCCTAGCCTAGTGGTTTTTGCTCAGCTGGCTGGCAGGCCTGGCCCCTCTAGCGTTGCCATAGTGCTCTTCGGGTCTTCCCAGCAGCCTGCCAGGCGGAATGTGGCCTGGACGGTTTCCCAAGGAATGTAATCAAGATGTAAATGGGGAGCCGGGAGGAGCTGGTCGATAGGGTTGTCACCTCCTCAGGCCTATATGGAGCTGGCTTGCACTGGCCTAACCGGGACAATCTCCTGGTTGGGCTCTGCTCTGGGACAGAGTGGCTGTCCAGTGCCAACTTCCCAGCCTGGTGGGCACAGAGATGGAAGATGCCTACTGGGGTAACAAGTCTCAAGGACCCCTCACTGGCCCTCTTGCCCACTTCTTCCTGTGCACCCAGTGGGCAGATGTCTCTCTGGGTGTGGGAACTGGGTTGGGAACATTTGGCAGAGATTTATTTGTAAGGGCTTTGGGACAGCTTTGCATGATTAGTGGAGTTCAAAGGAAAGCTCTTAGGAGACCCAAGCTCTCACAAGTCCAGAGCACAGGCAAAGGTTGGCCCAACTAGGACTGCCACCTTGGGTCCATCTGCCTAGGCCCTCTGGGACCAAGGCACTAGGCCATAGCTCTGGCTGAGGGAGGGACACTGAGGCTGGAAAGGTATACCATTCCCCATCTGTGAGTGGCATGGCAGAGACTTCTGACCTGTAGCTCTCCTATAAGTTGCTGCTCATTGATGAAATTTTAGGAGCCACCTTGAGCCTAAGATGTCAGGGTCAAGGTGCCTACCTCTCCTTCACTCCCAAGGCCCTAAGGCTGGCATGGTTCCAGCAGCAACTACATAGCACAGATTTCCTAGGACTCTTCCAAATCCCAGTATGTGGTCCCTTAGCCCCATGAAAACATTACATCAAGATGAGGCTCGGGTACCAACATTACAGCACTGAATAGCTAGGCTTTGTGGCCCTGGGCAAACTGAGCCTTTTCCCTTCTTGGGTTCCATTTTCCTCATCTTTCAAATGAAGAAATAAGTTAGAACCTGATTATCCTTGAGGCCACTTCTGGCAGTGACACCCCTGTCAGACATTACATGGGGCCCTCCAGGCCTGGGACTTCTACTGTAACCATTGTTAAGTCTTCTGACCCCTTGGCCCTTCCTCTGGAGAAGACAGTATATTGGAGCCATCGACTCTGCAAGTGGACAGACCTTGGCTAAAGTCCCCGATCTGCTGCTTCCTGGATGGGTGGCTGTGAGAAAGTCATTTTCCTCTCACAGCATCACTCCTCTAGCCAAAAGTATGGCTCGGTGGTGGCGCACTTGTGCAGCGTGTGCAAGGCCATGGGCATCACCCCCAGAACTGCAATTAATTAATTAATTAATTGTGACATACTTTTAAAAACCAAAATAAAATAAAATGAAGCTATCGAGGTCTCCCTTATTTGTGGTTCTGAGAACTCGAGGCCTGTGTTCATGTTCAGGATGTCTAAATCAGTGCATGGCCCAGGAAATGTGTGAGAGAACTAGAAAGGAGCCAGGCATGGTGCCCCATCGCAGTGAACTCTGCATGGCCTAGAGACATTGGCCTAGTACCCTTCACTGTCCCCAGGAGAGAGGGCAGTACTGGGCCAGGGCAGGGAAAGAGCTCCTCCTAGCAGGCACTATAAAGGCAGGGAGGCCTTCCCCAAGCAGCAGGCTGTCCTCCTTTCTGCTGCCCAGAGCACCAATGCTTGTCCCCAGGTGGCCTCAAGCCAGTGCCCACAGACTGGCCTCACCAGGTCTGAGACCAGAAGGGTAACAGCTGGCTTCAGGCCCTAGATTCCCATCCCTCTCATTTTACCCTGCCTGCAGGTTGGTGCAACATTGAATATTTATTTACCCTCTTCGTTTCATTTCTGGTGAGGGCACAACAAGAGAAGGGGCCAGAAAGAACCACCCATATGCTGGCTTTTGACTCTTCCTGCTTCTTCTCTCGTCCCCTTGCCTACTCTTTCCTCCCCTTACACCTGTCTTTCTTTCCTTTCTGATGTCTGCATGATCCACTCCCAGAGTCTCTATCTTAACTACTGTCTGTTTGGGTTTTCTTCAGCCTCTGGACTTCCAGGTCTGTGTCTGGCCTTCCCTTAGAGTAAGTGGGAAGTGGTAGCCAGTACTGCTTCCAGGTCCCAGACTCCTGGCAGCCACTCTGGGGTAGCATGAATGTTAGTGGCAGCACACGCCAAAAAACAACATGAGAAAAACACACCAGCATTCTTCCTGGCACATAATAGGTGCTCAAGAAATGTTCCAGTCCTATTTCCCTCGGAAGTCTTCTTTTTGTGGGGTTTTGGACTTGGCAAAGCAAATAGGCACCTTAAGTTAAAAATCTAAGCTCTAGATGCTGAAGCAGAAGGATCATGAGTTCAAGGCCAGCCTGGCTTACATGGCAAGACCCTGTTTCTAAAAAAGAAAAATCTAAGCTCTTAGCCAAGGTGAGGAACACAGTAGCCCTCACTATCTCTCTATCCAAATCTGGGCTCTTTTGCATGTGGCCTTCAGCTGGGCAGAGGGCCCCAGTGTCTATCACACCCATCCTTGTCTCCTTCCTCAGAAGCCTTTTCCCCTCCTCTAGGGTTCAGGACACAAATTAGAAAGTTCATTCATCCAACAAGGAGTTAGGGGCATCTACCAGGGGTCAAGACCCAGGTACAGACACAAATATGGCCCCTCCTCCCAGAGCTTCCAGGAGAGTGGGAAACGCATTGAACAAGAAACTGTGGCTGGATGAACATTGCAGAGCAAGTGCAGAGCGTCCTCTCCCGAGAGGCCTGATCTAGGCAGGGGTTCAGGAGTGGCTTAGAGGAAGCTGTTCAAGCTGAAGCTGGCAGAGCCTATAGAGACCGCACAGAGTGTTGTTCTGGAGTCAGTTCTGTGTTCCAGTCTTAACAGTGAAGGCCAAGCCCATGTCAGTGTCTTACAGGTAGCAGCTCACCTAATGTTCTCAATCACCCTAAGAGCAGGAGTTATTTCTAGCTTCATTTCTCAGATAAGGACACTGAGGTTCAGAGAAGTAGAAGGACTTGCCCATGGCCACAGTGCAAGGACATATTAGACAGCAAAAGTGGGATGGCACCTAAGCAGGCTGACTACAGAGCTTGACCTCTGTACTAAATGCCTCCTGAACCCGAGGGAACGCAAAGCAATGGAAACAGTGGGGACTTAACCAGGGAAGGGCTCTCACAGGTGACATGCTTATAAAAGCACATCCTGGCAGGGTGGACAGTGATCTATAGGGTGGCAGAGGTGGAAACAGGGCACACAGTAAGGAGGCCACTGCAGGAATCCAGATAAGCCGTGGTGGTGGCTTGGGCTAGAGTAGTGGAGTGGAATGGGGTGTAGGACTAATGGGAATGTTTGCACAGAACTTGGTTGCTGCTCACTTGCACAGGTGACATTGAATTTGATGCGCTCAAGACCCAGGTCAAGCATCTGAAGCAAGGATCGATCTTTTCCTTGTGCTACAACTAAGAAAACAGAAGCCCAGGAAGGGCAGTGGACTGCTCAAGACCACAATTACAAACGTGCCTGTGTTCCTAAGAGCACCTGTGGGCACCTGCGCCATGCGATAGTGCATGCATGGCTACACATGTGTGTGCTGTGCAGGTGCGCAGGTGTGTGTGTGAGCATGTGCGTGCACATATGTGCAGACATGCATGCATAGAGTGTGTGAATGCTCTGTGTACGTGTGCGTTTGCATTCTGTGTCGGCTACCTTAGGTGGGTGGGCTGTCAAGCTGCAAACTGGCCCTCGGTGGGTGGCTGAATGTGCAGGCAGGACAAACTACTAGCTGGGCACACAGATGAAGACGGGACCATGGAAGAGGTCCATGGTCCCAGGGCCTGAGTTTGAGGGGCTCTTGGGTTGGTGGGTTGAGTATAATAATAATAATAACAGCTCCAGTTATTAAGCACCTGTGTGAATCAGGCTCCGGGTTCAGCCTACAACATCCATCATACCAATCTCGACTTACAACCCTGTAAGGAGCGAGGAGACAAGCAAACAGAGGGCCAGGTGGGTGCATAATGTACCCAAGGTCACACAGCTGGTAAGCTGTAGAGTCAGACTTGGACACTCCTCCTTAAACCACTCTGCTATCCCACTCCTCGCACAGACACAGCCAGCCACGAAGGAGTATAGGGAGCCGGCACTGGAGAGCGACCTCCAGGGCAGGGTTGGGGCACAGCACCAGAGCCCAGAAGGTTGGACAGTCCAAAGTCTCCTCCTCCCACCAGGGACTGGGCCCTGACCCTGCTCCTCCCGAAGTTGCTGTCTCGGGACTCGCTCAGGTTTCCGGCCTCTGGCCTCCATGCTCCTGGCTTCAGGCAGCCAGTCAAGATTTACAGCTTGAGAGAGTACTTGCAAGTCCAGTCCCCACAGCCCCTCTCCGACCTTGCATGGTTTATCAAGATAGGGGCTCCTCCTCTCTCTCCTCCCTCAGCTGCTGCAGCCACTCTCCCTCTCTTCCCCAGCCCTTTGTCTCTGGTCACAGTACCCCTTTGCTCCCCTCCTCCCTGCTGACCTTGCCCACCACACAGCACAGCCTCAAATTGCAGCTAACATTTCTTCTCTTTTCTTCTCCCTCATCCTGGCTATGAGAGCCAAGGAAGGGGTGCGTGTGTGAGACTGTGCACGCACATGCTGTGCCATGCAGGGCAGCTGCGAGTCTGGTGGGAAGAGGTGTTGGACACATGTGGAGAGTGCACCATTTTTTGCTTTGGTGGCCGGCACAGGGCCTGGGCCACTAAACATGAGCTGTAGTATTTACAGCATGAATGAGTGCGTACGTTACGTGTGCATCTGAGCACACACCTTTCTCTTGTAGCAGTGGGACTGTGAGTTTAGCCCTAATTGCAGAAAAGGCTGTAAGTTCTAGTTGGGGAGATAGTATATTAGAGTGGTCACAGACATTGACAGTGTCATTTTCTAGCCATGTGACCCTGGACCAGTTACTTCACCATTCTGTGCTTAGGTTTTGTTGCCTGTAACATAAGAATGACAATCATAACGTGTTGAGAGAAACAGAACAAAAAGGCACCACCAGTGCTGGTGCGCCATGCACCTGGTATGGTAGGTGATCGACAGATGCCGTATTCCTACAGAGATAAAGGAGGGAAAATTCCCACTGACTGGGTTCTTGCCACATGCCCGGCATGGGACTTAGCACTTTACATGCGTTATCTCATTTAACTCTAGCACTTAGAATGGTCCCTGACCCCAGTAAATGTCCCATTTGTATTTGCTGGGTGGATAAATGAAGTCTCATAAAACCCTGTGGAGTGATGATAGATAGATAGGGAAACTAGGAAAGGCCAAGTCCCATGTGGAACCTACCTGATGACTGAGGATTTCGGTCCCAGGAATGTGCTTTCAACCATTTCAGGTAACACACATGGGTGGAGAGAGGTCAAGAAGTGTCAGCTGCCCGGCACTGGTGGCTCACGCCTGTAATCCTAGCTACTCAGAAGGCAGAGAACAGGAGGACCTCGGTTCAAAGCCAGCTTGGGCATATAGTATGTGAGACCCTATCTCAAAAAAACCCAATACAAAAAAGGGCTGGCAGAGTGGCTCAAGTGGTAGAGCACCTGCCTAGCAAGTGTGAGGTCCTGAGTTCAAGCCCCAGAACCACTCCAAAAAAAATTTCATTCTGTGCATACAGGTGTGGGTACATGTAAAGGTAGAAACACCCAATGTGAACTTGAGCATGTGTACCCACCTCCCCCGTAGGAAGACAAGTCTTCTCCAGAAGGGGAGGAGGTGTGGGCAGGTGATTGCAGGTTTGGATTGGGAAGGGGACATCAGCACAGCTGCAGAGAGCCTCTCCTAGAGGAGGTAAGCCAGCAAAAGTGGCTGGCGTGTTCAGTCTGTCTGTCAGGGTCAGCATTCTCCCTGACCCCAAGCAAAGAAAACCAGACCCAGAATACAACTGCCAACTCTGGTTGTTGTACAATGGGAAGGGCCTTTGAAGTTCACCAAGGCCCTACTCCCCCAAGTTAGCTTATTGATGAGGAAACTGAGGCTCAGACAAGGCAAGAGAGGCAGATAGCATACCAGAGACAGGTTTGAACCATTAGTGTTTGGTTAGTCAGCCAGGCCCAGAAATGTCAAAAAGCCTTTGATGTCCTGGCTGGAGGGGCCATGCAAAGGAGACAATGCAAGTACTGGCCCCATCCAGGGCCCAGAATGGACCCAACTGTGGCTTTCCCTGACAGTTTTAGGAAGACAGAAGGATAAAGGCAGAGGCAAGGGCCTTAGCTGCTGCCCACAATGTACCTAGGCTCTCCAGGGTCCCCAGGGGGTACTGCCAGGCCCTGGCAGCCTGCGTAGGACTGGGGCTGCTCTGGCTGGCCCTTGTTTGTTGACTCTCACTCCTGCCAAAGGGAAGCTGTTCTGGATGAAGGCACAAGACAGCTATTTGTCACTGGTTGCCCCTGGCTCCTATTCCAATATGTCAGCCAACAGGGTGGCTTCCTGCTCAATGCTGGCTTCACCTGCAAGGTCCCTGCAGTAACTCCTTCCCCAGAGGGCCTGGAGTCAGGCCCTAGCTGCATTGCTCCTTGCTGGAGTGTCAAACCCGGGGACTCCTGTTCCCCTGGCTCTCTCTCCTCCATCATTCCACACCCACGGAGCGGCCAAGCTGAGAGGTACCTTGGAAACAACTGGTACAGCCACCCCCAGCCATATCTTCACATTAAAGAAAGGGCCAGGGATTCAGCCAAGGGCACATGGAGTCCTTGAAAAATCTGGGGCTGGCAGCCAGGCCACCTGGCCCCAGGCCACACCTTTCCTGCTCCTAGACTGACTATTCCCTGCGCTGAAGCCCTGGTCCCTGACATCAGTGCCAAGGCCAGCTTAAGTCTCTGTGACTCTGGGCCTCAGGCCCATCAGAGAGCACAAGATGAGTCCTAGGGCTGACGTGGACCTCTGCAGTCCTGGCCCAGCTCTCTCTGATCAGGGCCTTCCTCCAGGCCCTCTGTCCTGTCAGGACATCCCTCCCTGGGCTGTTGCGAGGGGATTTGAGTCTGATCTGGGCCCGATGGGGTGAGGAAATGGGGGAGGGAGCAGCAGTAATAATGTATTGAGCATGTACTGTGTGCCAGGCACAGTGCTAAGTGCTTTCCCAGAGGCCAAATATTATGAGCAAGTAAATTGAGGGTGGAGTCTAACCAGGTGCGCCTGATTCCCTGTCCAGTGCTCTTTCTACCATGACATACATTCTGATGACTCTGACTGACGGGAGATTTGAAATGCCAAGTAATGCACGCCCTTGACTTCCATCTGGCATTCATCAAAGTCACACAAGGCCACAAAGCCTGGTCCATGCCATTATCTGCCACTGGGACCAGGTTGCCACTCTTTGCAGACAAATGGCAGAGCTGTCCCCGCGGAAATCTCCCAGGAGCCGGTGGATCCCTAGTCTTCAGGGAACTTACAATCTGAGAAAACCACCCTTGAAATAGAGGGTAAGAGTCAAATGTCAACTAAACCCTTGTGGGTTGATTTTTTTGACTGAGGGGACAGCTTCCTACCAACAAATAGTGGCACTTTATGAAATCATCCTAACCTTCTCACAGGCTCCCTGCAAGAGGCTTCTTCCAGAAGGATTTAGAAGAGGCAAGGGTGGAACTTAGTTACAAGGAAGTAAGATGTTTCAGACATAGAGAATACAAGAAGGAAAGGGAGGTTGCCATTCCAATGGCCCAGTCCCCAAAGCACTGCCAGCAAATGGCTCCAGCCAGTGGCACTAGGGAGACACCTGAAACTGCGTGTACCCAAGGAGAGTAAGGAGCAGAGCAGATTCCAGTGGAAGGTGGGCTTGGTTAAGGCAGAAGCTGGGCCAGATCAATGGAGGTCTTCAAGGCAAGGTGATGTTTCACATCAGACTACTAGCTCCCATCCTGAGTGACTTCTGTCAAGAAGGCAAAATCCTGATGGGGCACCAGAAGAAGAAAACAAAGGGGAAGAGCTGGAGAGAGTGAGGCAGACCTGATGGGGCTCAGATTAGGGCACCAACTCTAGCAACGGCAAGGAAACTGACATCCCATTTGTGGCTCTGGTCGGAGATAAAATGATAGCAAATCTCCCACAGCCAAAGTACAGAGCAACAGCAACTGAGATTTCTGGTGCCCACCCATCCTCCTTTCAGATGTAGTGTTTGCTTATCTATGAGTCCTTACCAAACTGCTTTAGTTGGGCTAAGCCTCTCAACAATTCTGGGAGGTCATTACTAAAGTTATGTGCCCCATAACTATGTTTCGGTCAATGACAGACCACAAATACAATGGAGTTCCCATAAGATGAAAATGGAGCTGAAACATTCCTCTCACCTAGTGACATCATGGTCATCATAGTGTCGTATATAGCACAACGTGTTATTCACATGTTTGTGGTGATGGTGGTGTAAATAAGCCACTGGGCTGCTAGTCATATAAAAGTGTAGCAATACAATTGTGTACAGTGCTGAATACTTGACAGTGATAATAAGCAACTGTGTTACTGCTTTATGTTCTTACTGTCCTATGCTGTTTATTGTGATTTTAGAATGTGTTCCTTCTTCTTATAAAAAGAAGCTCACTGTACAACAGTGTTATGACAGCAGCAGACTCATACATCTTGTGTTAATCACCTCCTGATTGCATCAAGAGGCCATGTCGAGTGATTGTGTAAGTACGCTCTGTGGTGTTCACATAAGGACAAAATCGCCTAACGACACATTTTTCAATCATTAAGAAATGCATGACTGTTCTAATATTCTGTTATGCTGATGGGAGCGCTGAGGCCCCGAGAAGTGAAGCTACTTTACTGGAGGCCACTTGGCTTGAAAATGGTTGAGCCTGAGATTTGATGTGTGGCTCCAGAATTCAGTGTCCTTAAGCACCTCTCTCTAGAGCCTCTTGTCATAATAATCCTGTGAGGAGCAAACCAGGTGATGAATGTGCCGAGCGTGGCCCAATGCTTGGTCCATCACAAAGGCTAGGTAAGTGGGTGGCTGCCATTCCACTGAAGCACTCAGTAACTGCTTATTGATTGGACCCTAGTGGCTTCTAAGATGGCAGGGAAACCAGGGAAGACTCAGTGGGGAAATGGCTCTATTTGCAGAGCAGAAACTGAAAGGCAAGGAGAAGGGCCAGTGCAAAAGGCCAAGGGAAAAATTTTGGCAAAACCAAGATTCTCTGAGGTTCAAGGTCCTGGCACGGGTACCCAGAGATAATGGAGGCTGAGGAGGACAACTGAAAGTTAGTGACAGTGGTTCTATTACCTACAGGAAGCCCTGGACCAGCATCAGGCCTAGCTCACCCAGAGGTGTTAGGCAGGCTCCCCAGCCGCCGAGTGGAAAGAAGGACAATCTAGAAGGAGATTGGTAGGGCCCGTGAGGAAAACGAAGGGCAGGCACGGGCCTGGAGATATTGGCTAATGAGGCCTGGAGGGAAGCTATGAGCATCTCTCTCTGAGAAAGAGATCAGAAGACAGAGACGGTGCCTGTGAGAAGCCTGGATCTGGGGCTTTCATACCACCAAGTCCAGCCACCGCCCCCACCCCGCCCTGGGTTCTGCCCAGCCTCCCTCCCTCCTCCACTCTTCCCTCACTTGTTTCGTGTCCATTGGCTTATTTGGACTTCCCAGCCCTTAAGATGCGAGCTCCATTTTTTCAGAATAGGAAACTGAGGCCCAAGATCACATAGCAAGGGGGTGGCCAAGTCAGGAACTGAAGCTATCTGCTTTCCAGGCTGCTACTTAACCCGGCTCCACTACCAGCTCTCATCTGTAGTGCACAGTTGGTCACATGACCAGAGAGACTCCAGCGTGCAGACTGCTAGTCCCACTCTGCCATTGCCGCTGCACCTGACTGGGGTTGAGTTCTTTTCGCTCTCTGGGCCGCCCTCTCCCGGGTGTACTGTGAGGGGGTTGGATGGGCTTCCCACAGCCTCTGAAGACAGCCAGAATGTTCTTCTTCATCTCCTCATGATCACAGCACGTCCAGTTGCTGCTTCTTGGGTCCACAAACCATGGCTTCCAGTGAAAAGCGGGAGAAGGCCTGGGGTGAGGCCTGGTCCACCTCCTTCCCAGTGAGGAACATTAATCAGCTCATTGTCCCTCCGGGATGGTACCCTTTATGCCCAGCTGTGGCAAGTCTTGCTTTCAGTCTGCCCCCCAGGACCAGTGTGAGCCTCACAGACAATGGTGGTGGGTGCAGTCCCTGCACACTGTAAAGTGCCATGCCAAGCACAGGCACTGGGCCAAGGCAGGCACTGTCAGTTCCTTTGCCTGCATCCTCCCACCACCAAGAGGCATTGTGGCGGGTTCTCGGATGCTTTGGCTCTGAGATGCTGTCCTATCCTAGATGCCCTGAAAAGCTCCTGGGCCTAGCTCTGCTTCACTGGGGTTTGATTTCAATCACGGGTGAATGGGGTCCCTGACACCCTTGGCACAAGGTCACCCAAAGACCTGGGGGTGAGGTGTAACAAACCCTGCCAGGCCTAAGCCTAGGGACTGAGCCAATAACACCATTCTTACTGTAGCCTGCAGATTCTGCACAAACTGATCTCCTCATAGAAACCACCATTCCTTTCTTCCACTGACTTCTCCTGGGTAACGCCATCTTACCTTTCGGTTCCCAGTTTAGACACCACCTCCTCCAGGAAGTCTTCTCTGATTCTACATCTGTCTTAGGTCCTTCTCTGGGTTCCCACAGCTCTTTGACCACACTGTTCTGCAGTTATTTACATGTCTCCCCTACTAGATTGGAATCCCTTGATGGACCTGCCTAGCTCACAGAAATATCCCTGGCATCTACCACAAAGGGACAGGCTGAATTTTTGGTAAATGAATGAATTATGTCCCTCTGGCTGGCCTGAGCTTTCCTTGAAGCGTCTATAATGCCTGAACTCAGGCCTTTTTTGCACCCCATCCCCCAAATATCTGCTTGCTAAGTATCTTTTTGTCCTATAGGCCACCAACAGTGGGGCAAGGGCTCTCTACTGGAAGTTCCCTCCCTGTGAGGTCCATCCCTTGAGTGGGTTAGCCTGGTATCCTTATTGCTGCTGCTACCTTCCTCCACCCAGGGTCTGACCTCCGTGCAGGGCTACCAACCCATTTCCCAGGAGACTTATCCCAGCACTTGTGCATCCCTCCTTGGAATTCTGCTTCTTGCCACCCTGAAAAACTTCCTTGCCTCCAAAAAATGCTCTCCCTAAGTGGACTCCCTAGGCCTTAGTCTCTAAGCCCCATTCACAGGACTCTTTTGGGACAGTGGTTCTCCAGGGGTGATTCAGGAAATAGTGATAGTCTGTGGAACCTTCAAGTGGTCCGTGGGCAGATCCAAAATTCAAGGCATGCAAAAATGTCTGGTGGGGGCTGGTTTTTTTAAAGTATATTTTCTACAGCAGATTCAAATCTGTATTTAAAAAAAACCCAAGAATGGCTAGTTTTTCAACACAGTCACAATAATGGTTATTTATCCAGTCAAAGGGCCATCAGACCATTTGGGATTTGGGAATGTGCCAGGATAGACTAGACAGAGCCTCCAAAGAGGAAGTTTCTGAAGCTAGGACATGGAAACTCATAGAACACTGCCCCCACTTTGCAAGTAGAAAAACTGAGGCTACAGTGTAGGTGAAGAACTGGCAAAGGAGCCTAATTAACCAGGCCCAATGGCAGGGTTGGCCCCCAAAAACATTTGTCAAGCATCCCCCAAAGAGTGACCACTGTGGCCTCAGTGATCCCAGGACTGCGGTATTCCCATCAACCATCACAGCCTCTAGGGGTAAGGGTACACATGCTGCTACCTCTCTCTGGCCTCAGCCCCAGCTCTCCTGACAGCCCTTAAAACTGTGGCCCTTTGGGGATCCTCCCCACCCGCAGCTCCAGGCCAACCAGGCAGGCAGCACCCCCCTTCCACATACACACAAACACAACCTGCATTCTTGAATAGCTGCCACCACTTCATTGGCCTCAGCCCCAAGACGAGTGTGGAATGTGCTTCCCTGAACCATTAGGGAGCTGCATAGTGTGTGTGTGTGTGTAGGGGGAGGCATCTGCAGGGAAGAGGCTGAAAAGAAAAAGATAAGCTGTAGAGGGAAAAGCGGGACATTCCAAGGGCTAAAGGTGCCAGGGGTGAGAGCCCTCAGACAGTAGTCCTGGAAGCAAGGACAGAATGAAGCATTGGGCCTGAATTCCTAGCCTGTTCCCTGCATCCACACTCACAGGACATAGGAAACCAGCTATCAAAGCTCTGTAGACACACCCTGATACTCTCTCCAACCAGAAATAGGAAAGCCAGGAGTGAAAGGAAAGGCGGGAATCAACGTTAGAAGGTGAGAGGGGAGTTGATCTCTGCAGATATTGAAATAAAATCACCATCCTAGCCTCCGTCTTTGTGACTATCAGCATCCAGCCTTTCTCAACCTCATTGTCAGGACATACTGAGAAGTTTTGGAGCTATTTGTCACTCACTAATCCCAACGAAAGAGGTGAGGATTGGGGGTTATGTCCTGTGTTTTCCCCTTTTATAAAAATCAATTAGGGGAGATCCTTAAATGGGGAGCAAAGGTAACAAGGAAACTTCTGGTTCCAGAGTAGGAGGAAATACACTTGCCTTGGTTCCTCCTGCTAGGTACAGCTGAGAACTTTGGATGACCTACATCTATGTCTACATCTACATGACTGAGAGGTGGAGGGAAAGCTAAGGAACCCAGCATTCAAGGAACAATACGGTGGTGAGTTTCTTTGGGGTTGGAGCAGACAGCAAACAGAAATGCCAATCAAACAAAAATACCAAACCTAACAAAAATGCTTTCTGTAGCTAAAAGACCAGAAAAGAGGTGCATGGCCAGACAGAAAATGATTAAACACTGTCACTCTACTCCAGTCTAATACTACAGAAACAACCATGGCTCTACTCCCTACCCACGACAACAAGGACAGAGTGGGAAGCCTGGATTTCCACCCTCAGCAGCTGAAATACACTTCCCCAGTCCTTCCCCTTACTTTGTCTCCCTTTGACCATTGGAATCAGAAAAGGCCACTTTTTTCCCTGCTTAGTATGAGGTCTTCCCTACTCCCACTGTCAATGGAAGTCTTGTGGGGAGCCTGAAGTCCTGTATCTATCTAGTAGAAATGAGGCCCCTCTTACCTGGACTTTTACCCAGACCTGGCAGTGAGAAAGTGAGATTTTGTGTGTCCCTCCAGCATAGTGATAGAGGGCTCCTGCTAAAATAGAAGTCTTAACCTTCAATAAGATTCAACACCATTTCATGATAAAAGCTCTAAGAAAACTAGGAATAGAAGGAATTTACCTCAACATTATAAAGGCTATATATGACAAACCTATAGCCAACATCATACTAAATGGGAAAAAACTGAAAACCATTTCCCCTAAAGTCAGGAATGAGACTCTCCCCACTCCTGTTCAACATAGTCTTGGAATTCCTAGTCAGAGCAATAAGACAAGAAGAAGAAATAAAAGGAATACAAATAGGTAAAGAAGAAATCAAACTATCCCTATTCACAGACAACATGATCTTATACCTAAGACACTCAAAAATTTCCACCCCAAAACTCCTAGCCACCATAAACAGCTTCAGCAAAGTAGCAGGATACAAAATCAACTTACAAAAATCAGTAGCCTTTCTATACACCAACAATGAGCAGATTGTTAAAGAATATAGGAAAACAATTCCATTTACAATAGCCTCAAAAAAATCAAATACCTAGGAATAAACTTAACAAAGGATGCAAATGACCTCTATAAGGAGAACTACAAATCATTGAAGAAAGAAGACTACAGACGGTGGAAAGATCTCCCATGCTCACAGGTTGGCAGAATCAACATAGTAAAAATGGCTATACTACTAAAAATAATCTATAGCTTCAACACAATGCCCATCAAAATCCCAATGACATTCATCACAGAGACTAGAAAATCTACCCTAAAGTTCATTTGGAAACAAAAAAGACTGCAAATAGCCAAGGCAATACTGAGCAAAAACAGCAATACTGGAGGTATCACAATACCTGACTTCAAACTATACTACAGAGCCATAGCAATAAAAACAGCATGGTACTGGCAAAAAAACAGATATGGAGACCAGTGGAACAGAATAGAGGACCCCAAAATGAATCTAGGCAGCTATGCCACCTAATTTTTGACAAAGCTGTCAAAAACATAGATAGAGAAAGGACAGCCTCTTCAACAAATGTTGCTGGGAAAACTGGATATCTGCCTGCAGAAAACTGAAACTAGATCCATGCCTGTCACCCTGTGCAAGAATCAACTCAAAGTGGATTAAGGACCTTAATATCAGACCTGGAACCTTGAAGCTAGTGCAGGAAAGAGCAGGGAATACACTGGAAGCAATAGGCATAGGCAAGGACTTCCTCAGTAGAACTCCAGTAGCCCAGCAACTAAGAGAAAGGATGGACAAATGGGACTACATGAAATTAAAAAGCTTCTGCACAACAAGAGAAATGGTCTCTAAATTGAAGAGACCACCCATAGAGTGGGAGAAAATATTCGCTGGCTGCACATCCGACAAAGGACTGATAACCAGAATATACAGGGCACTCAAAAAACTAAATTCCCCCAAAATCAATGAACCAATAAAGAAGTGGGCAACTGAACTAAACAGAACTTTTTCAAAGGAAGAAATCCAAATGGTCAAAAACACCAGCCATGTCCATAAAGGAAATGCAAATCAAAACCACACTAAGATTCCACCTCACTCCTGTTAGAATAACTGTCATCAAAAACACCACCAACAACAAATGTTGGCAAGGATGCAGGGAAAAGGAACCCTCATACACTGCTGGTGGGAATGTAAGCTAGCTCAAACAGTATGGAGGCTCCTCAAAAAACTAGAAAGAGATCTGCCATAAGGTCCAGCAATACCACTCCTAGGTATATACCCGAAGGAATGTGACTCAATTTACAACAAAGTACCAGCACAACCATGTTTAGTGCAACACTATTCACAATAGCCAAGCTATGGAAACAGCCAAAATGCCCCACTACTGATGAATGGATTAAGAAAATGTGGTATTGATACCCAATGGAATTTTATGCAGCCACAAAGAAGAATGAAATTTTGTCATTCACAAGTAAATGGATGGAACTGGAGAACATCATCTTAAGCGAAGTTAGCCAGGCTCAGAAGGCCAAAAATCGTGTGTTCTCCCTCATATGTGGATTGTAGACCTAAAACAAATGCAGTAATATTATTGGACATGGATCACACTAAGGGGAGGCTGTGCAAGGGAGGGATAGGGCAAGGGAAGAAAACCAAAAACTTGAATGTGGTTGATGTGCTTTCTGTACAGCAATGAATATAGAAATCCTAAACTAGCCGGGGCCACCATGGGAAGTGGCCTAGGGAGGAGGGAAGAGGACTGGTAGAGATGAGCCAATTGGGGTTGTAATACATATATGTATGGAAACAACACAAGGAATCTCCCTGTGCAGCTATCTTTAGCTCACACAAGCAAAAGTCATGTTTCTCGTTTTATCTTTTATGTTTTTTCTTCTACAAAATCTGAGAACAGGAGGACGGAACAGGTTTCTGCCCGGCAGCGGGGGGGATGGGGGGGTGGCATTGGCACTGGTGGGAGAGAGAAGAGGTGGGGAAAGGGGTAGGATATGATGCAAATAATGTATACACATGTATGTAAATGCAAAAATGATACCTGTTGAAACTGTTCCAGGAATCAGGTAAGAGGTGATGGAGGAGAGCAGTGGAGGGGTGAATTCAAGTATGATATATTTGATACATTGTAAGAACCTTTGTAAATGTCACAATGTACTCCCACCCAGCACAACAATAAAAATAAATAGAAGGCTTAAATAGGTAAGACTCTCAAAGTAGTACACTAAATGTCCAGGTTTCAATTAGAAAAAAATCACCTGTCATACCAAGAACCAGAAAATTTTCAACTTAAATGATCAGAGTAAGTCAATGTATGCCAAAATCGAGTTGACGCAGACATTGGTATTCTCTCACTGACTTTAAAACAGTCATCATGAAAATCATTCAACAGGAATCATAAACATGCTTGAAGCAAATTTTAAGACTCATGAAGTCTTAGTTAAAGAAATAGAAGATATGTATAGAAGAACAAAATGGAAATTTTTGAAGTGTATTTTTACAGTAACAAAAATGAAAAACTCAACAGCCAAGTTTAAAAGAAATGATGAGAACAATGGAAAGAATCAGTGAACTTGAAAACAGAGGAATAAATATCATCCAACCCAAACAGCAGAGATAAAATACACTTAAAAAAATAAAGAGAGGCTTAGGACCTCTTAGGCTGCAAAAACAGATCTGACATTCATGCCACTGAAGAACATAGGGGGAACTGAAAATCTATTCAAAGGAATAATTAAAAATTCTCCAAATTCCACAAAGACACAAACCTACAGATCCAACAAACTGAGCAAACCCCCCACACTCAAATAGGACAAAATAAAAAAGAAAATCCACACCAAGACATATGTGTCTAAATCTAAAAGCGAAAGACAAAAAATATTGACAGCAATAAGAAAGAAATGACACAGGGGAAACAAGTGAAGTTGCAGCATAGTTCTCATCAGGAACCAAGGAAGTCAGAAAGAACTGGTACATTTTCAAGAGCTTGAGGGAAAGAACTGTCAACCTGGAGACTTAGGTCCTACAAAATATCCTGAAGGAATTGAAGGAACAAGATAATTTGATACCACCAGACCTACCCTAAAAGAATAGCTAACAGAGATTTTTTAAATGCAAAGGAAGTGGTAAAAGAAGGAATGTTGGAATATCAGGAAATAAGAAAGAATGTGGAAAGGTAAAAGTATGGGTAAAAATAAAGGCCTTTTTTTCTCTTGAATTTTCTGAATTACACTTGACAGCTGAAGCAAAAATTATAACAATTTCTAGTGCAGTTCTCAATGTAGGTAAAGGAAATAGAAACTTATTAGGAAATAAGGTTTCTATATTGCCCTTAAGTGGTGAAAGGTGGACACCAGCACATGGTGACAGAACTGAATGAAAATGAAAATACAATATACCAAAATCTGTAAAAGGCAGGCTGGGCATGATAACACATGCTTATAATCCCAGCGCTTGGGATGCAGAAGCAGGAGGATCATGAGTTCAACCTTGGTGTACATAGCAAGTTCCAGGTCAGCCTGCCTCAAAAAAAAATCTATATAATGTTGTTAAAGCAATGTTAGGAGGGAAATTTGTAGCATTAAATGTTTACATTAGAAAAGAAGCCGGGCACTGGTGGGTCATGCCTGTAATCCTAGCTCCTCAAGAGGCAGAGAATCAGGAGGATAGCAGTTCAAAGCCAGTCTGAGCAAACAGTTTCATGAGACCCTATCTTGAAAAACTCTTCACAAAAATAGGTAGAGTGGCTCAAGGTGAAGGCCCTGAGTTCAAGCCCCAGTACTGCAAAAAAAGTAAAAAATGTCAATATAATCTAAGCTCTCACCATAATAGAGTAGGAAAAAAAGAAGCACAAAACGAAGCAAAAGTAAGCAGAAGGAGGCAAATAATAATAATAAGAGGAGACTTCAAGTATAAGACTGGAGTCTGAGATGTAAGAAGCTTGCAAGCCAACCTTCCATCCTAACAAGTTAAAAGCTGAAAATGAACAACTCTTCTTAGAAATGCAAGAGAAGGGAAAGCCACTGTCCCCAAATTAGATAAATCAACAGGAAAATACCAATGATCACAACTTAAACTGGGAACAGAGATTCGCAAGCAGACACCTGGGTGAACCCAGTGCCCAGGTAGAGAAACCTGAATTTCAGTTGACAAATTGCTGATGGCCTGTATGAAGTCTGAGAGTTAAAACCTAACCACATCTACAAAATACCATCAGAAACAAAGATGAGAACTTGATTAGCTAGTGTGTGCTATGCCTTAGGCAAGTTGACACATAAGACTAACCATCACACATTTTGGTATCTGTATATTTTGTATAACTGAGCCTTATCAGATTTATGACTTGCAAGTCTTTTCTCCAATTCTGTGGTTTGTTTTTTCACTCTGTTGATTGTGTCCTTGCTGCACACAGGTTTTTCATATTTTGAAAGCCTAATGTGTCTATTGTTTCTTTTGCTGCTTGTGTTTTTTTGTGTCATACCTAAGAATTCATTGTCTAATCTACTATCTTGAAGATTTGTCTCCATGGTTTTGTCTAACCATTTTATAGCTTTAGCTCTTAAATTTAAGTCTTTCTGCATTTTGAGTGAATTTTTATATATGGTGAAAGCTAAGGGTCTGACTCCATCGTTTCACGTGTGGATATACAGTTGTCCCAGCACATTTGTCCAGCACACAGTTTTTACCCCATTGTAAAATGGCATTTGGGTCTTGGCACTCTTGTAAAAAAATCAACCACAGATGTATATGACTATTTCTGAATTCTTATTCTGTTCCACTGATCTCCACAACTCTGCCAATGCCACACCATTTTGAGATGTGAAGCCTTGTAGTAAAATTTGAAATCAGGAAGAGTTGGTCTTCTAACTTTTTTCCTCTTAGAAATTGTTTTGGCCATTTTGAGTCAATCTCACTTTCACATGGATTTTTTAGGGTCATCGTTTCCATTTCTGTAGCAAATACTATTGGGATTTCGATAAGATATAGCATTGAATCTGTAGATTGCTGAAGAAAGTATTGCCATATTGTCAACATATTGCCATCCATGAACATGGGGTGTCTTTCTATTTTCTAGTTCTTTTTAATTTAGTTCAGCCATGTTTTGTACGTTTCTAAGTACAAGTGTAACAACTACTTGGTTAAATACATTACTGAGTGTTTTGTTCTTTTTATGCTCTTGCATATAGAATAGTTTTCTTTTACCCCTCAGTTTTTTAAGGTATGATTGACCAATAAAAATTATATATATTTAAGTTGTACAGCATGATGACTTCATATGCAAATTCTCTGTGAGATGATTATTATAATCAAACTAATTAACATATTTATTACCTCTCATGGTTACCTGTGGTGAGAACACTTAAGATCTACTCTATTAGCACATTTCAAGTAAACAATGCAGTGTTATTAACTATATTCCCCATGTTGCACATCAGCTTTCCCAAACTCATTCGTCCTATAACTTATGATCAGCATCTTCTCATTGGCCCCACTCTCCAGCCCCTGGTAACCACCATTCTACCCTTTGTTTTTATGAGTTTGATTTTTTAGACTTTACACATATGCAGTATTTTTCTTTCTCTGCTTGACTTATTACACTTAAAATAATTCCCTCCGAAGTTATCCATGTTGTCACAAAGGCAGGAGTTCTAATTTTTAAAGGGTAAATACTATTCCATTGCATACTTATATACACACTATATGTTTGTTCATTCATCCGCCAATGGGCATTTAGGCTATTTCCATATCTTTGCTGTTGTAAACTATGCTACAGTGAACGTGAGAGTGCAGATATAGCTTCAGGATAATGGTTTAATTTCCTTTGGATGTGAGATTGCTAAATCATATGGTAATCCTATTTGTAATTTTTTGAGGCGCCTACAAACTCTTTTCCATAATGGTTATATCAATGTACATTCTTATTAACAATGTACAAGGGTTCCTGTTTCCTTGGCAATACTTGTTATCTTTTGATTTTTTTAATTTTTGGTGATACTGGGATTTAATAGGGTCTTACTTTTTGCCTGGGCTGGCCTAGACCTCCACCCTCCTATTTATGCTTCTCGCCATAGCTGGGATGACAGGCTCATACCACCACACCCAACTTTTTCTGTTGAGATGAGGTCTGGCAAATTTTTTCTCCAGCTGACTTCAAGCTGTGATCCTCTTTCCTGATCTCTACCTCCCAACTAGCTAGGATTACACCAACACCTGGTTATCTTTTAGAATTTTGACAGAAGCCATTCTAACAGGTATGAGGTGATATCTCATTATGTTTTTAATTTGTATTTCTTTCATGATTAAGTGATATTAAGCACCTATTAATATATCTGTTGACCATTTGTGTCTCTGCAAAAATGTCTGTTCAGGTCTTTTGCCAATTGCCATGGCCTGAATATTTGTCCCCTCCCCCCCAATTCATATGTTGTTACTTAATCCCTAATGCAGTAATATTGAGGTGTGAGGAGATGGGATTAGTGCCCCTAGAAAAGGGGCCAGAGGGAGCTCATTTGCCCCTTCCACCATGTGAGGACACATAGAAAGCACCACCCATGAGGAAGGGACCTTCACCAGACACTAAATCTGCTGGTGCCTTGATCTTGGACTTCCCAGCCCCCAGAGTTGTGAGCAGTGAATTTTGTTTGGTTACAAATTACCCAGTCTAAAGTATTGTTAAAGCAGCTTGGTGTAAAATACCCAGTTTCAAAATCCAGTTATGTGTGTTTTCTTTGCTACCGAGTTGTATGAATTCCTTATACATTTTAGAAATTAATCCCTGATAAGATATGTTTTTCAAGTATTTTCCCATTTGCCTTTTCATTTTCTTGATGGCTTACATTTCAGTCTTTAATCCACTTAGAGTTGATTTTTTTGTGTATTATTTAAAATGAAGGTCCAATTTCATTCTTTTGCATGTGTCTAGCCAGTTTTCCAGTTTTCCCAACATCATGTATGGAAGAGACAATTCACTTCCCATTGTGTATTCTTGGTACCTTTGTTAATGATTACTTGACTATGTAGGTCAAGTATGGGTTATTTCTGGGCTCTCTATTCTGTTCTATTGTTCTATGTGTCTGTTTTCATGTAAGTACCATGCTGTTTTTATTACCATAGGTTTGTAATATCATTTGAAATCAGGAATGCAATGTCCTCAGTTTTATACTTCTTTGATTGCTTTAGCTACTCAGGGCGTGGTATGGAACCACACAAATTCGTGTGGAAGAATTTTAGGATAGTTTTTCTAGGAATTTTGATAGGGACTGCATTGACTCTATAGGTCATTTTGGACAACATGGCCATTTTAACAGCATTCATTCTTCCAGTTTGTGAACATGGGATATCTTTCCAAATAATTGTGTCTTCTCTCATTTCATTCATCAATGTTTGGCAGATTGCAGTGTATGTTCTTTCACTTCCTTGCTTAAATTTATTCCTTAGTATTTTATTGGTTTTGATGCTATTGTAAATGAGATTGTCTTTTCAATTTATTTTTTGGATAGATTTTTGTATGTTGAGTTTGTACCTTGCAACTTAACTGAATTTTAAAAACTAGTTCTAACAGTTATTTTGTGTGAAATCTTTAATATTTTCTCTATATAAACTCATAACACCTGCAAATAGAGACAATTTAACTTCCTGTCCGATTTGAATGTCCTTTATTTCTTGTTCTCACCTAATTCCTCTGGCTAGGACTTCTAGTACTATATTGAATAGAAGTGACAAGAGTGGTTACCCCTACTTACATCTTGTTCCTAATATTAGAGGAAAAGCTTTTAGGCTTTTACCATTGAGTTTGATGATAGGCCTTCATTAGAGCTACATTCCTTCTATACCTAATTTGTTGAGAGTTTCATCATGACAGGATGTTGAATTTTTTTGAAATGCTTTTTCTGCATCTATCAAGATGATCAGATTATATTGTCCTTCATTCTGTTAGTGTAGTGTATCACATTTATTGATTTGTATATGCTCAACCCCCCTTGCACTTCAGGATTAAGTCCAACTGGTGTGTGGATGCTACTTTTAATGTGTGGGAAATTCAGTTTGCTAATATTTTGATGAGAATTTTTGCTTCTATGTTCATCGGAGATATTGGCCAATAATTTTGTTTTTGTGTAGTGTCCTTGTCTGGCTTTTAATATCAGGTAATGCTGGTCTCATAAAATGTGTTCAGAAATGTTCTGTGCTTTCAATTTTTGGAAGGGTTTTAAAGGATTGGTATTAACTCTTAATTGTCTGTTGGGTTCATCACAGAAGACATCTTATCTGGGGTTTTTCTTTGTTGGGATATTTTTGATTATTAATTCAGCCTCCTGTTATGGGTCTGTTCAAATTTTCTATTTCCTTATGATTTAGTCTTGGCAGGTTGTATATTTCTAGGAATTCATTCATGCCTTCCACATTACCCAACTTGTTTGTGTAGAATTGTTCATATTTGTCTGTTATGATCCTTTGAATTTCTGTGATGTCATTTGTAATGTTTCCTGTTTTACTTTTGATTTTATTTATTTGAATTTTCTCACTTTTTTCTAACTAAAGATTTATCAACTTTTTGTTTTCAAAAAACCAAATCTTAGTTTTAGTTTATTGTTTTCCTCAACTTTAATTCATTTATTTCTGCTCTGGTCTTTATTTTCTTCCTTCTGCTAAATTTGGGCATAGTGTGTTCTTTTTTCCATTTCCTTGAGGTATAAAGTTAGAGTGCTTATTTGAGATTATTTTTTCTATGTGTTTATCACTATAAACTTTCCTCTAAAAACTCTTTTACTGCATCCCATAACTTTTGGTATGTTGCGTTTTCATTTTTGTTTGTCTCAAGATATTTTTTATTTCCCCTTTGATTTCTTCTTTGACCCATTGGTTGTTCAGAAATGTGTTTAATTTCCACATATTTGTGAATTTTCCAGTTTTCCTCCTGTTATTGATTTCTAGTTTCATACCATTGTGGTTGGAAAAGATACTTGATATTATTTCAATCTTCTTAAATTTGTTAAGGCTTGTCTTATGGCCTAACATATGATCTACCCTGGAGAATGTTCTGTGTGAGCTTCAGAGGATTATGTATTCTGCTGCTGTTGGAAGGAATGTTCTGTATATGTCTGTTACATTCATTTGGTCAAGTCCAATGTTTCCATGTTTATTTTCTATATACATGATCTATCCATTGTTGAAAATAGAGTATTTAAATATCCTACTTTTATTGTATTGCTGTGTATTTCTCCTTTAAGATCTATTAATATTTGCTTTATATATTTAGGTGTTCTGATGTTGGCTGCATATAAATTTATAATTATTATATACTCTTGGTAGATTGACTACTTAATCACTATATAATACTGTCATTGTCAATTATTATTTTTTTAATTTAGTCTGTTTTGTCTGCTATAGGTATAGTTATGCCTACTCTTCTTGGTTTCCATTTGTATGGAATATCTTTTTCTATCCTTTCAATTTCAGCCTGTCTGTTTCCTTAAAATTAAAGTGGGTTTCTTTTAGGTAGCATACAGTTGGTTTTTGACTTTTATCCACTAAGTCACTCCATGTCTTTTGATTGGAGAAATTATTCTATTTAAATTCAAACGTAATTACTGACAGATAAGGACTTCCTATTACCAATTTGTTCATTGTTTTCTTTTATGTAGCTCCTTTTTTCACTGTTTCTATCTTGCTTTGAATTTTTATGATTTTATACAGTGAATTGTTTTTGTTCCTTTCTCTTTTATCTTTTGTGTACATACTATAGATTTTTACTTTTTTTTTTCCCAGCTGTTGGTTAATTTTAATCACTGTGCATGGGTTACAATACCATAAGAACTTCAAAAAGTGTTTTAAATTATGAAAATAATAAAATGGGGTTGGCTCTCCCATCCCCCTCCTCTCCTGTCCCTCACAGAAAGAACATCTTGAATCAAGACAAGATCATGTTGTCTGCAAATGGGGATACACAGAGTGCACCAATTTTGACAACCACCATAGATGAGAGAGCACCTTTGTGGAAGTCCAAGCATCCAATAAAGAATTTCCAGCACATCACTGGAGCCAAAAATCTTAGACTAGGTGCATTAAAAATGGTTAGAAGAACCCTTGCCTCCCTCTCTTCCCAGGATGTATCAGCTTGAGATATCACATCAGCCCATGATTCCTCCCATGGAGGAATATAATAAGTGTAGTGAGTAAGCACCTAGCTTTTCCAACTATGCCCAATTCACCCAGAACACAGAGGAGACCAGCACAGCTGAGGGACTGGAAAAAAACTGGAAGCAGAGGAGAGGCCCACAGCAATTAGGGCTCAAATCTCAACAAAAGGCCATATATTCTACTTGCCATGTGTGATGCCTCCCTTCAAGTAGCCCACAGGTACTGTCAACACTCTGCACCATCCCAAATGGCTAACTTTTCCATGTATTCCCTTGATATTAGCCTTTGCTGATGGATCAGAAACATGTGCAGCCAGACAGTTCTACTGTGCTGGATTGGAAGAAGACACATACACTTGCCCATTTAAGGGCATTGCCCTAGGGAGAACAAATGGGAGGCTCAAGAACATGATCCCATACCACAAGGACCCAAAAAACTCTACCCCAAAACTCCTAGACATCATAAACAGCTTCAGCAATATGGCAGGATACAAAATCAACTTACAAAAATCATTAACTTTTCTATACACCAACAATGAATAAATTGAGAAAGAATATAGGAAAACAATTCCATTTACAATAGCCTCAAAAAAAAATCAAATACCTGGGAGTAAACTTACCAAAGGATGCAAATGACCTCTACAAGGAGAATACAAACCTCTCAAGAAAGAGATCAAGGAAGACTACAGAAGGTGGAAAGATCTCCTGTGCTCATGGATTGGTAGAATCAATAGTATAGTATAGTATAATAGTATAGTTGGCTATACTACCAAAAGCAACGTACACGTTTAACGCAATTCCTATCAAAATCCCAATGACATTCATCACAGAGATTGAAAAATCTACCCTAAAGTTCATTTGGAAACACAAGAGACCATGAATAAACAAGGCAATAGTGAGCAAAAAGAGCAATGGTGGAGGTATCACAATACCTGACTTCAAACTATACTACAGAGCCATAGCAATATAAACAGCATGGTACTGGCAAAAAGCAGATATGAAGACCAGTGGAACAGAATAGAGGACCTCAATATGAATCCACACAGCTATGCCTACCTTATTTTTGACAAAGTTACCAAAAACATATGGTGGAGATAGACAGCCTCTTCAGCAAATGTTGCTGGGAAAAGTGGTTATCTGCTGCAAAAAACTAAAACTAGATCCATTCCTATCACCCTGTAGTAGTATCAACTCAAAGTAGATTAAGGACCTCAATATCAGACCCGAAACTCTGAAGCTAGTGCAGGAAAGAGCAGGGAATACTCTGGAAGCAATAGGCATAGGCAAGAACTTCCTCAATAGAACTCCAGCCCAGCAACTAAGAGAAAGGATGGACAAATGGGACTACATGAAATTAAAAAGCTTCTGCACAACAAGAGAAATGTTCTCTAAATTGAAGAGACCACCCACAGAGTGGGAGAAAATATTCTCTGGCTACACATCCGACAAAGGACTGATAACCAGAATATACAGGGAGCTCAAAAAACTAAACTCCCCCAAAATCAATGAACCAATAAAGAAGTGAGCAACTGAACTAAACAGAACTTTTTCAAAGGAAGAAATCCAAATGGTCAAAAACACCAGCTTTGGCCATAAAGGAAATGTAAATCAAAACCACATTAAGATTTCACCTCACTCCTGTTAGAATAGCTATCATCAAAAACACCACCAACAACAAATGTTGGCAAGGATTCGGGGGAAAAAGGAACCCTCATACACTGCTGGTGAGAATGTAAGCTAGTACAACTACTTTGAACACAATATGGAGGCTTCTTAAAAAACTAAACTTAAATCTACCATATGATCCAGCATTCCCACTCCTAGGGATATACCCAAAGGAATGTGATTCAGGTTATTTCAAAGACACCTGCACACCCATGTTTATTGCAGCACTATTCACAATAGCCGGGTTATGGAAACAGTCAAGATGCCCCACTATCAATGAATGGATTAAGAAAATGTGGTATTTATACACAATGGAATTTTACTCAGCCACAAAGAAGAATGAAATTTTGTCATTCGCAAGTAAATGGATGGAACTGGAGAACATCACCTTAAGCGAAGTTAGCCAGGCTCAGAAAGCCAAAAATCGTGTGTTCTCCCTCATATGTGGACTTTAGACCTAAAACAAATGCAGTAATACTATTCTATTGGACATGGGTCACACACTAAGGGGAGAATGCACACAAGAGGAACAGAGAAAGGGAAGGAAACCTAAAACTTGAAAGTGTTTGATGTGCTCACTGTAGAGGAGAGAATAAGTAATCTTAAACCGACAGAGGTCATTATGGGAAGGAGACTGGGAACTAGTGAAAAGGTCTGGTAGAGATGAACCAGTGTGGGTTGTGCATGGAAGCAGTGCTAGGAATCTCTCTGCATAGCTATCTTTATCTCAAGCTAACAAAAACCCTATCTTTCTTATTATCACTTATGTCTTCTCTTCAACAAAATTGGAGAAGAGGGTAGAACAGGTTCTGCCTGGAAGTGAGGGGGTGGGGGGGAGGGGGGACAAAGGGAGAGATGATCCGAACAATGTATGCATATATGAATAAATGAATTAAAAAAATTCGTGCACTCTAGTGAGACGATGGTAGAAAATTCCTATTCTGCCACCTTGCTGATGTCACTCTTCACACCAGGGCATTTTCATAAGGTCTGTCCTCAGGAGAAACTATTTAATCACAGAGTAATCTGCTAAGGTTTTATCAGAATATAACTGTCCTGAACAAAGGGAAATGCCCACTTCCTACTTATTCAAGCCATCCTGTCCCACCTGAGGAGGGTAACTGAGAAACACACACATGAGTTTCACCATCCAGAAGTACAAAACTACTAAAAGACTGAGACCTAATCATAGGACAACAGAACATTTCTTTTCCTTCCATACCTTAGACCAATGTTACTAAGGCCTATTACAGCACTTATTTTCACTCAGTACATCATGTGTGGCTATTATAAGAGGAGCTTGAGGAGTGGCTCAAAGGGTAGAGCACTTGCCTAGCAAGTGCAAGGCCCTGAGTTTAAACCTCGATACCACCAAAACAGAAAAAAATTATAAGGTATACTAAAAGGCAAAAGGCAACAACACACATAAACACACACAAAGAGAGAGCGTGAGTTTGAAGAGGCAGAGCAAGCATCAAAACCAGACTGAGATATGGCAGGGATGTTGGAATCATCAGATCAAGAATTTGGAATAGCTATAATTAATATGCCAAATGTACTAATGGATAAAGCAGACTGCATGCAAGAGCAGATGGGTAATGTAAGCAGAGATGGCCATTCTAATAAATAACCAAAGACAAAAATGCTAGAAATAAAAGAAAAAACACTGAAACAGAAATGAAGAATTCCTTTAATAGACTCATTAATAGACTGGACTTGACTGAGGAAAAAGTCTCTAAATTTGAGGATATGGAATAGAAATTTGCAAAACTAAAAAACAGAAAAAAGGACTAATAACCCACAGGATATCCAAGAAATGTGGGGCAGCTACAAAAGGTGTAATGGGAACACATGAAGGAGAATAAAGAGAGGAAGAGCCAGAAGAAATAGTTAAAGCAATAATAACTGATAATTTCTTTCCCCAAGTTAATGTCAGATTCAAAAGTACAGATCTAAGAAGCTCAGAGGCCATGCAGGGTAAACACCAGAAAAGTGTCTATGCCTGGGTTATCATTTTTAGCCTACAGAAATCAAAGATTGTTTTAATCCTGAAAGAGACTAGAGAAAGAAAATACCTATACCTACAAAGGAGAAAAAGTAAGAATTATACCTGTCTTCTCAGACACCATGCAAGGAAGAAGAGAGTGCAGTTAAATATTTGAAGTATTGAGAGGAAAAAAAACCCTACCAACCTAGAATTCTGTACCCTGTGAAATTATCCTTCAAAAGTGAGGGAGAAATAAAGACTTTTCAGACAAAAACATGGAATTTGGTTCCAGCAGACTTTCTTCGCAAGAAATGTTAACAGAATTTTCTTGGAGAGAAGAAAAATGATAGATGTCAGATACTTGGATCTACATAAAGGAAGAAAGATAGCTGGGCATGGTGATTACATGCCTGTAATCTCAGCACTTGGGAGACTGAGGCAGGAGAATCATGAGTTGGAGGCCAGCCTGGGCTCCATAGTGAGAACTTGTCTCAAAATACAAAATAAATGAATTGAAAGGAAGAGCACTGGGAAAGGAACAAGTGATAGTAAAATAAAAAACTTTTATCTCAACTAGCAAAAACCCTTGGTCCTTCCTATTATTGCTTATACTCTCTCTTCAACTAAATTAGAGATAAGGGCAGAATAGTTTCTGCTGGGTAGCGAGGGGTAAGGGGGGGGGTAAGGGAGGGAGCGGGGGCGGGGGTGTAAGGGAGGGGGTGGGGAAAAGGGAGGAGAAATGGCCCAAACATTGTATGCATAAATGAATAAAATAAAAATTAAAAAATAATAATTCAGCTAACAGGTAAAAAGTTTGTTCACAACAATAATAGCAACAATATAGCTGATTGTACATGAGCATGTGTATATATATATATATATACATATACACATATGTATATATGCTTATGTATACTTAAATACAAGCAAAATGAATGACAGAAATGATATAAGGAATGGGAGGGATGGAAGAAATGGAATTATTTTGTCACTATAAGGTACTTGTACTACTTCTATTATTTGAACATGAACTTGAATTCATTGTAAATGTATATAGCACACACTAAACAACTGCTTAAAAGTAAAAAGAGAAGCACATTGAGAGACAAGATGAAATGGGATCATAAAATGATTAATTAAAATCACACAAGAAAGAAAAAGAGGGGAAGACAAAAATAGAAGTGAAGAACAAAGGCAACTAGTAAAATGCAGTAATGAGCATGGTAGATATTAATCCAACTATGTCAACAATCACTTTAAATGTCAATAGTCTAAATGTACCCATTAAAAGATTGATTTTCAGAGTGAATGAAAAGCCAGACCCAACTATATGTTGCATGCATGAAATTCATTTGAAATATACAGAAACATTTAGACTAAAAGTTAATGGATGGAGAAAAATATACCATGCTAAGACTGATGAAAATGCTAGGTAGGTGCTCAGTGGTAGAGCACCTGCCTAGCATGCTCAAGGCCCTAGGTTATATCCCAGTACAAGGAAGGAAGGAAGGAAGGAAGGAAGGAGGGAAGGAAGGAAGGAAGGAAGGAAGGAAAGAAGGGAGGAAGGGAAGGAGTAGCCAAATTCATTTAAAATAGAACAGATTTAAGAGGAAGAAAATTATTGGGGATAATGATAGGCAATACAGAATGATAAGAATATAACTTAGCCCATTTTCTGTTGTTATAACAGAATACCTGAGAGTAGGTAATTTATAAAGAAAAGATGTTTCTGTAGCTCATGGAAGTGCATGGGCATGGCATTAGCATCTGCTCAGCTTCTCATGAAGGCCTCATGGCAGAAGAACAAACATGCACAAGCAAAACAGGTGGGAGAGAATGAGGGGAGGTGCCACGTGCATTTTATAACAACCCACTCTCAAAATAACCAGCCCACTTCTGTCGGAGCTACATTAATCTCTATGTGAGAGTGGCGCCCTCATGATCTATTACCTATTAAAAGTACCACCACGGCTTCTTACCATAATATTGGCAATTAAATTTTAACATGAGTTTTGACAGGGATGAACCACAACCAAACCATAGCAGAGGAACAATCCTCCAAGAAGACAAAGCAATGTGTATGTACCCAAAACGGAGTGTCCATTTATGTAAGGTACAAACTGCTAGAACTGTGAGGATAAGTAGATGGACACACTTATATTTGCAGACTTCAATACTGTCTTGTCATAAGTGGACAGATTCATCAGGCAGCAAGTCATTAAGGACAGTGGAACCCAACGATACTATCAATCAATCGATACAATGGACATCTGTAGGCTACTTCATCCGACAATAGAATACACATTATGCTCAAGCTCCCATTAACCGTGGGAGATCATATTCTCACCCACAAATACACTATAATACACTTAAAAGAACAGAAATTAGATCAGGTGCGGGGGAGGATACTGAGGGGCGAAGAGGATGGACGTACTCATCACATCTTAGGAAGACAGCATAATGAAACCCATCAAACACTGTTTGAAAGAGGGGAGGAGTGGGGCATTGGAATATGATGGAGGGGTGAATGCGTTCAAAGCACACCGTATGCATCTATGGAGTTATCACAACAAACCCCCTCATATTGTTATTGCATGCTAATTTGAACGTTAAATTAAATTAAGTAAAAAAGAACAGAAATTATACAATGTCTGTTCTCAGAGCACATTGGCATTAAATTAGAAATCAATAACAAAATGATAACTGGAAAATCCCCAAACACTTGGAGATTAAACAATACACATTTAAATAACACGAGTCAAAGAAAAAAATCTCAAGAACATTACAAAATATTTTGAAATAAGTGAGGATGAAAGCAAAACTGATCACAATTTGTGAAATGTAGCAAAACCAGTGCTTACAGGGAAATTCATAGCATTGAAGGCACCTATTAAATAAAAGAAAAATCTAAAATCAGTGATCTAAAACCTCCACCAGAGGAAACTAGGAAATGAAGAGCAAATTAACTCAAAAGTAGGAAAAGTAGAAAATCAGAGCAGAAATCAATGAAATTGATTCATCAAAATGATTCAGAAATCTATGATAGCAGTAGAGAAAATCAACAAAACCAAAAACTGGGGTTTTTTTTGAGATGATCAAGAAAATCGATAAGCCCCTAGACTAAGGGAGGACACAAAGTGCTAATATCAGATATGAAAGAGGGAACATCACTAGAGATTTCAGGGACATTTAAATGGAATAAAGGAATGCTATTAACAAGTAAATGCCCTTGAATTTGATAATCTAGATGTAAGAGACATATTTTCAAACTATTGCTGGCAATGTTATTTGTTCAAACCCTCCAAAATATGACAGCAAATATCTGTCATGAGCTGTAAAAAAACCCATTCTCTTTGAACCAGTAATTTTACTTCCATGAATGGATCCTAAAGTAATCAAAAATAAAGACAAAGATTTGTATGTACATAAAAAAATAGATGGGCACTGCTGGTACAGAGCCACTCTGGGAAACAGTATGGTGGTTTCTTAAAGAAAAAAAAAAAACTAAACATACACTTACCATTCAACCCACCAATTACACTTCTGGGCATTTATCCCAGAGAAATGGAAAGTTGTCCACACAAAAACCTGTGCATGATTCTTCACCCGCGGCAACATTATTTGTAATAGCTAAAAACGATAAACAATCAAAATGACCCGAAAACAGGTGAGTGGCTGACCAAACTGGTAATTCATACCACGGAATACTGCCCAGCAATAAAAGAAAAAAAACTAAAAAAACAAAGTCTTGGTACATGCGTGGATGAATCTCCAGGGAACTGTGCTCCGTGATAAAAGGCAATCTCAAAGGTCACATGCTGTATTATTCCACTTATAGAACATTCTCAAAATGACAAAATTGTAGAGTCGGGTAGTAGATTAAGGGTTGCCAGGGGTTAGAGAGAGTGAGATGAGGGGGGATGGATGTGACTACAAGGAGGTAGCATGGGGGAGATCTTTGTGGCGATGGAAGGGTTTTGTGTCCTGATTGTGGCAGTGGTTACATAAATCTACAAAATACATAGAAATATATTCGTATATTATTACAATGTCTATTTCCTGGATTTGATATTTTACTATATAATTTATAAGATGTAGTCTTTGGGGAACATGAGAAAGGATACACGGATCCTCCCTGTGCGCTCTCTTTTTCTTGCATAACTTTTATTGAGAAATGATGCCTGTACCATGAAACTCAGCCTTTAAATGCATAATTTAACATTTTTAATATATTCACAGTTGCCCAAATATCATCACTATCTAATTCTAAGAATATTTTCATCATCAAAAAAGGAGAACTCAGTACCTATTAGCAGTTACACTATTTCTCCCCATCACCCAAGCCCCTAGCAATCACTTATCTACTTTTCATCTCTATAGATTTTCCTATTTTGAATATTTCACATAAGTGGAATCACTTAATTTGTGGTCCTCTTGACTGGCTTCTTTCATATAGCATAGTATTTTCAAGGTCCATGCATGTTCTAGCAGGAATTCCTTCTGATTATAGGTATATGCTGCGTTTGTCTCTCCGTTCAGCAGCGGAGGTACACAGACGCTCTTTCCACTTTCTGAGCATTATGGATAATGCTGCTGTGAACATTTGTGTTCAAGTTTTTACAGGAACATGCTTCCTGTTCCCTTGAGTATATACACTGGGTGTAGAATTGGTGTGTTATATGGTAACTTACGTAACTTATATTTACCTTTTTTGTGTGTGTGCGGTACTGGGGTTTGAACTCAGGGCCATCACCTTGAGCCACTCCACCAGCCCTTTTGTGTGATGGGTATTTTCGAGGTAGAGTCTCTGGAACTATTTGCTCTGGCTGGCTTCAAACCACGATCCTCCTGATCTCTGCCTCCTGAGTAGCTAGGATTATAGGTGTGAGCCACCGGTGCCTGGCATATTTACCATCTTGCAAAGGAGCTGCACTGTTTCACAGTCTCCTCAGCCAAGTATGATGGCTCAGATTTCTCAGTAGTCTCATCAGCATTTGTTATTATCTGACTTTCTGATTATAACCATCCTACCGGGTGTGAAGTGGTACCTCATTGCCCTTTGACTTGTATTTCAATAATGACTAATGGCGTTGAGCATTCTTTCATGTGCTTATTGGTCACTGATGTATCTTTGGAGAAGTGTCTTAAATCCTTTGCTTATTTAAAAATTAAGTAAATAGCATTTAGCAACATTATAAATGCAGTCTTTTCATCACTGGTGTTCAAATGTTCTTTATATAGTCTGGGTGCTGGTCTCTCCTTGAGTACGTTATTTACAAACATTTTCTCATGTTCTGTTGGTTGGCTTTGCATTTTCTTGATAAAAGCACAGTCTTCATTTAGAAGTCTAATTTATCTTTTTCCTTTTGTTGCTTGTCTTTTGGTGTCATATCGAAGAAACCCTGGTCTATACATCTATGTTGTCTTCTAAAAGTTTTATAGCTTTAGCTCTTAAATTTAGATCTTTGGTCAATTTTGAGTTAATTCTTTAATACAGTGTGAGATAGAGGTCCAAATTCATTCTTTGGCATGTGGGTATGCATTTGTATCAGGACCATTTGTTGAAAAGACTGCATTTTCTATTAAATGGTCTTGTCACTTCCATCTGAAACCATGGAAATGTATAGGTTACTTATAGACTCCCACTTCTATTTAGTTAATCTGTATGCCTACATTTATGCCACTACCAGCCTTGATTTGCTTTAACTTTGAGCAAGTTTTAAAATCAGGAAGTTTCAAAGGCCTAACTTGGTTTTTAAATATTATTTTGGCTCTTCTCACTTTTTGTCTTTCTATATGAATGTCAAACTCACCACTTGAATTTCTGAGGTGAAAAAGGTAACTAGGATTTTGATTAGGATTATGTTTAATATGTAGATCAATTTGGTGAGTATTGCCGTCTTAATAATTCATATCCATGATCGTGAGATATCTTTCCATCTATTCAGGTTTTGTTTAATTTCATGCATTGTTTTGTAGTATTCACCCTTGATCTGATCCCTTCCCTTCCCTTCCCTTCTCTTCTTTCCCCTCCCCTCCCCTCCCCTCCCCTCCTTTTATTTTGTTTTTGTTTTTTGAGATGGAGCGGGCTGACCTCAAAATCCTAGGCTCAAGTGATCCTCTCACCACAGAATCCCAAGTAGCCAAGTACCTGGGACTACAGGAGCCTGCCATAGCACAGAGCTATTGAAATGGTTCCATTTTTAGATTGTTACTGCAAGTGTAGAGAGATAAGATATTTATATTTATCTTGTATCCTACAACCTTGTTGAGGGAGTTACTTTCGTAGCTTTCTTAGGATTTTCTTGAGTCAATTTCAGCAGTTTGGTTTTTGCAGAAATTTGTTCCACTTGTTATCTAGGTTTTTTTTTTTCATTTGTTAGCATGCAACTTCACAGTATTATGATACAGTTTTTTTCATTTTTGTAAGGTTGGTAGTAATGTGTTTTCTTTCATTCTTGATTTTAGCAAGTTGAGGCTTTTCTTTCTTGCTTACTCTGTCTAGCTAAAGATTAGGCAATTTTCTTGATCCTTTCAAAGTAACAATTTTTGTTTTCTTTGACTTTCTTTACATTTCAAATCCCCTATTTCATTTATTTCCACTCAGTTTTTATTATTTCTTTCCTTCTGATTATTTTAGTTTTTATTTAGTTTGTTCTCCTTTTTCTAGTTTCTTAAGTTGGAAAGTTAGGTTATTGATTTGATATCTTTCTTCATTTTTAAAATATATCTATTTTAAAATTTAAAAAAAAAATCTGTCTTCATTTTTCAGTTATAAATGTTTCTTTAAGCATTGCATCAACTGCCCTCCATAAATTGTAGGATGTTATTATGTTTTTGTTTTTATTCACTACAAGGTATTTTCTAATTTTCCTTGTGATTTCTCCGACTTGTTGGTTTTTAGGATTGTGTGTTTAATTTCTATATATTTGTGATATCATATTTCTTTCTGTTATTCATTTCTAATTTCATTCTATTGTAGTTGGACAATGTATATTACATTATTTTAATCATTTAAAATTTATTAAGACTTGTTTTGTGGTCTAGAATATAATCTAACTATATAACGTTTCATCTGCACTTGAGAAGAATACACACTCTGCTCTTATTGAGCAGTGTTATACAAAAGTTTATTAGGTCTAGTAATTTTTTTTGAGAAAGGATCTTGCTACATAGCCCAAGTTGGCCTCAAACTGACAATCCTCCTGCTTCTGCTCCTGAGTGCTGGGATTGCAAGTGAATACCACGACACCCAGCTAGGTCTAATAAGTTTATAACGTTGTTGAAGTCTTGTGTTCCCACGTTAACTTTCTGTTTTGTCTTATCTGTTATAGAAAGCAAGGTATTTAAAGTATTCAAATTATTATTACTCATTTTCCCCCTTTAATTCTGTCAGTTTTGATTCGTGCATTTTGGGACTCTATTGTCAGAGGTATATATGTTTATAATTGTTATATCTTCTTGATAGAGGGACCCTTTTATCATTATAAGATGTACTTCATCTTTAGAACTAGTTTTGTCTTATTTTGAGTTAAACTTTTATAGCCACTTGAGTTCTCTTTTAGTTGCTATTTGCATATCTTTCTCTTTCCTTTTACTTTCAACCATATCTGTTGAAATTTAAAGTGCTTCTCTGCTGGACATGGTGGTGCATGCCTATAATCCCAACTACTTAGGAGGCTGAGGCAGGAGGATTGCAAGTTTGAGGCCAGCCTGGACAATTTAGTGAGACCATGCCTCAAAATAAACAATTTTAAAAGGCTGGGGATGGATTGGAGGTGTGGCCCAAGTGACAGAGTTCTGCCTAACAAGCTTGAGCCGCTGAGTTCAAACCCCACTGCTGCCCCAAAGGGTGTGTGGGGGGAGGCTGGTGATGTAGCTAGGTGGTACAGTGGTGGCCTAGTATGCACAGGACCCTAGATTCAATTCCCAGTACTCCAAAAATAAAATAAGGTGTGTGTCTTCTAAGATTCCACCTCACCCCTGTTAGAATAGCCATCATTAGCAACACCACTAACAACAGGTATTAGTGAGGATGCAGGGAAAAAGGAACCCTCTTACACTGCTGGTGGGAATGTAAACTAGTATAACCACTCTGGAAAAAAATTTGGAGGCTTCTTAAAAATCTAAACATAGATCTACCATATGATCCAGCAATACCACTCTTGGGATATACCCAAAAGACTGTGACACAGGTTACTCCAGAGGCACCTGCACACCCATGTTTATTGCAGCACTATTCACAATAGTCAAGTTCTGGTAACAGCCAACATGCCCCACTACTGACGAATGGATTAAGAAAATGTGGTATCTATACACAATGGAATTTTATGCAGCTATGAAGAAGAACGAAATGTTATCATTTGCTGGTAAATGGATGGAGTTGGAGAACATTATTCTGAGTGAGGTTAGCCTGGCCCAAAAGACCAAAAATCGTATGTTCTCCCTCATATGCAGACATTAGATCAAGGGCAAACACAACAAGGGGATTGGACTTTGATCACACGATAAAGCGAGAGCACACAAGGGAGGTATAAGGATAGGTAAGAAAGCTAAGAAACTAGATAGCATTTGTTGCCCTCAATGCAGAGAAACTAAAGCAGATACTTTAAGGCAACTGAGGCCAATAGGAGAAGGGGACCAGGAACTACAGAGAAGGTTAGATCAAGAAGAATTAACCTAGAAGGTAACACACACGCACAGGAAATCAATGTGAGTCAATGCCCTGTATAGCTATCCTTATCTCAACTAGCAAAAACCCTTGTTCCTTCCTATTATTGCTTATACTCTCTCTTCAACAAAATTAGAGATAAGGGCAAAATAGTTTCTTCCGGGTATCGAGGAGGTCCGGGGGAGAAGGAGAGGGCAGAGTGGGTGGTAAGGGAGGGGGTGGGGGGAGGGGGGAGAAATGACCCAAACATTGTATGCACATATGAATAAAAAAAATTGGTTAAAAAAATAAAATGTGTCTTATATACAACATATAAGTGGATCATGCTTTAAAACGTATTTTGCAATCTCTCCCTTTATATTGGAGTATGTAAACCCACATACCTTTAATTTAATTACCAATACAGTAGGATTTATATCTACCATTTTGCCATTGATTTTTCTATATATCTTATGTCTTTATTTCTCCATTCCTCCATCACTGCCTCTTTTGTGATAGGTATTTTCTGTTATGTCATTTTTAATCTCCTTGTCATTTTTTGTTCTATTTCTTAATTAGTTTATCATCAGTTGTCCTGGATTTTGTAATTAACATTATAGTAGAAAGCAGTCTAGTTCTGATTAATGCAATTTCAACATAACATACAAAACTTTTGTTCCTCTCTACTTCCATTTCTTCCCTCTTCCTTTATACTTTGTTTTGGTGGTACTGGGGATTGGACCCAAGCTAGGTAAGCATTCTACCACTGAGTTACACCTCCAGCCACCTTTATACTTTCATTATCATACTAATATATATGTATAAGTTGGTGCCTATCAACACAGATTTTTATTTTTTTATGCAGTTGTCTTTTAAATCTGATGAGAGGAAAAACAATGTAAACAAATATATTGGTGTTTTTTATCCATGTGGATTCAAGTAACTGCCTAGCCTCTTTTCATTTATACCAGAATTATTGTCTTTAATATTTATTACAGGTCAAGTATGGTAATAATAGCTTCTCTCAATTTTTTGCTTATCTTGGAATATTTTAGTTTGTTCTTCATTTCCTAGGGGATAGTTTGGCTGGATATAGAATTGTTGGTTGAAAGCCTGGGTTCTTATAGCATTTTGAATATGTCATCTTGCTCCATTCTGGCCTCCACTATTTCTAATGAGACATCAGCCATTAATCTTATTGAGGATTCTTTTCGTATAAGGAGTCACCTCCCTCTTGCCACTGTCATGATTCCATTTTTGGGTTTGGACTTTGTGTGATTATAATGTGTCCAGATGTGGAACTCTTTGAGTTTATTGAGCTTCTTAGATGCATAGAATTATTAATCCTAATTGAATTTGGGACATTTTCAGCCATTTTTTTTTTTAGATATCCTTCATGTTCCGTTCTCTCTCATTGATCCCTTTAAGACTCCCACCATAAGTGTGTTGGTATGTTGTTGGTTTCCCATGGTTCTGAGGCTCTGTTCATTTTTCTTCATTCTTTTATCTTTTGTTCTTTAGACATATTAATTGACCTATCTTCAAGTCTACTGATTCTTTTTGTTCTACCTTCTCAAATTTGCTGTTTACCCCATGAAGTGAATTTTTTATTTCACTTATTGTACTTACTTCCTACCTCCAGAATTTCTATTTGGTTGTTTTATGTAATCTATCTTTGCTATAGTCCTTATTTTTAAGACATTGTTGTTAAATTTTCCTCTAAGTATTTAAAATTGGTTTTCCTTAATCCTTTGGACATATTATAAGACTTTGTCTAGTAAGTCCAATGTCTGGGCTTCCTCAGGGACAGTTTCTATGAACTGCTTTTTTCCCTGTGTATAAACGGTATTTTGCATGTTCACATTTTTGCCAAAAACTAAGCACCTTAAATAACATGATATTGCAATTATGAAAATTAGATACTCTTCTGTCACCATAGTTTGTTGCAGCTACTGCTGTTCACATGTTTAGTGGTCTTTCTGAATTAATTATGTAAAGTCTATATTCTTTGCCTTGTGTGGCCACTGATGTTTCTGCTTAGTTAGCTTGGTACTCAGCTAAAGATTGAAAAGACATTTTCTCAAATGACTAGAACTCATAAATCTTCTAGCTCTCACCAAAGGGCTCTGTGTGCATGTTGAGGGCACACCTTCAATACTTAGCCAGACAGATTACAACTCCATTTTAGCCTTCTTGCTATGCAAAGTCTCAATGTCAGCCAGAAGTGAGAGATTAGAGTCTTCTCAAGGTTCTTCAGGAGCATATGTGTAGCCCTGTGTCCTTCTAGATTTCTAGGAGTATGTCAGAGCTTTTCCAAGCCCTTTTCTGTTCATGTTCTCCAGCTTATTATTTTAAGCTTTCACATTAGCCCATATAGCTCCAGCTATATTGACTACATTATGCAGCCAAGATGTTAAACAGTTGCCACAGATTATATGCAACAAAAGCTGTTTGATGGGGTGAATTCTAAGTCTGATTAAATAAAGGTAAACCTTGTGAGGAGTGTCTTCATAGGACCCAACAGACAGGCCAAGTTATAAAAATTCTCTGGGAATGAGAAGGCCCTCCAATCCTAGTCTTCCTTCTCCAGTGGTTACTACTGTGATTTCAGACTGTTCATTTTCAAGGCTACTATGAAACTGGGGAGGGTGGGTACCAGGTACGTTAAAGTGTCACATAGTTCTCTATTTCTTTCCTGAACACACATCTTGGATAGAACTTTTGGTTAATTTCTAGTGTTCTGACAAGGGACCCTGACAGTCTTTATCAGTGTTCTGGTTGTGTTTATGGAGAGGGTTATTTTTTTAAATCTTGACTCTGCCATTTTCATTGACATCTCCCTGTGCTACCTTTTCAATTTCTTATGAATCTGGAATTATTACAAAATAAAATGATTAAGAAAATGTTAAGGGAAGCTAGTGAATAGGGGAACTAACAAGGGATCTGTCACCTGGCTTGGTCCTACAGTCTTTAAAAGCATTGATCACCTGCTCCTGGACAATCAATCTGTTTATGTAATAGCCCTGTGAAGTAGGTATCTCTGGGGAAATCACAGAGCTAGAAAAGAACCAAGCTGGGAGTTCCAATCTGTATGGGTCCAATGGCTCCTTTTCCTTTGCTTGATTCATGTATTTATCCAACAAGTGTTTATTAAACATCTACTATATGGCAGGCACTATTACAGATGTTGGGGATACAGCAATGAACAAAACAAAGCCCCTTCCCTCAGGAAGCTCACTTCCTAGTGGAGGAACATATAAATGAATAAATGAATAAATAATATACCTGGTCATTATAAGTGCCATGAGGAAAAGGAAGGAGGGTAATGATCTAACAGTAGTGGAGGTGATGGGAGGTGCTACTTAAGTTGGAGTGATAGGAGGGCCTCTCTGAGAAGATGGCACTGAGCAGGAATTGGAATGAAGTGACAGAGGTAGACACACAGGTAGCAGGAGAAAAATCATCCCAAGCAGTGGGACATAAGCCCAAAGGCACTCAGGCAGGGATACACCTGGAGTGCAAGAGGAGCAAGGGAGGTGGCTGGAACAGAGGGATGGGGAGGGGTAGGGAAAGAAAAGGTGATGAAGTCAGAGAGGCAAGGGTGGTGGACAAGAGTGATCACATAGATGACTATGGTTCTCAACCTTGGCTACACCTAGACTCACCTGAGCAGATTTTCAAACTCCTCTCACCCAGATTGTATCCAAGACCAATTAAACTAGAGCCTTTGGGCCTGAGACCTGTGTATCAATATTTTTTTGTTTTTAAACTCCCTGGATGAGTCCAGTGTGCAGCCATGTTTACAAGCCGATGATATTTAGTGTCTTTTAGATCATTACAAGGTCTTTGGAATTTACCATGTTTGCTGAGAAGACAAGAGATGGTTTTGAGCAGAGGCATGATATGATTATATATATACATGATATATATGTGTATGTTTTAACAGGCTTCTTGTGGCTTCTGCGTTGGGAGCAGGCTATAGGGTGAAAGGGTGGAAACAGGGAGATCAGGTAGGAGCCAGCACAAATATCTAGCTAAGAGATAATTGAGGCTTAGGGTGTGTCATTGTAGAAATCGAAAGCCTCAAGGTCAAGGTGCAGAAAAGAGACTGGCCCTGGGACTCACAGCCAGTCATTGGTAGTGTAAGAACCAACCAGGACTCTTGCCTTCCTATGCAATCCATACTGCTCCCAGTCTGTCCTCTTGGCAATCCTTGGAAAGTGAGGCTAGCCGTGGAGTCATTCTCAAACTCCTTCTGGGCGAGGCAGGGAGTGAACTGTCCCACGGTCCAACTGAAGAAGCAGCCTGGGTAAGGTGATGGGGAGCTGGCAAGTTAGTGAGAATCCATGAGGAATTCCCAGAGTTTCTACCCTCTGATTCCTATGGAAGTGACTGGAAGGAAACTGCAAGAAAGCACTGACTCGAGGGCAAATTTCATTTTAAGAAACGCAAGAGTAGTTGGCTGTTGTTTTGATCAGCTCTGGTCACTTCTGCAAGTGCTGAAGGCAGAACCAGGAAAGGACTGAGGCAGGACACAGCCACCTGAGTGTCAGGATACAGTCAAGTCACCTGTAAAATATCTCCCAGACCAGAATCAGACAAGTTCTTAGCCTCAGACTATCTGGGCTTCTTTAGCACAAAAGAGTAGGAGGTAAGAGCACCCATGATGTGCCAGAGAATCTATGTCCCTCCTCTTCATCCAACTTCTTCTGAAGCCCCTGCCAGTGAGGATTACTGCTGAGGAGACTGAGGCTTAGGGGAAGTTTGGTCACGTGTCCAAGGTCACACAGCTGAAAAGTGGCAGGGCCGGGACTTAGGCTCAAGTTAATCTCATGCCTACATCTGTACTCTTTTCTCTGTTCCACATGCCTGCCCTCAAGGAGCTTCAAGGACACTCAAGAACATCTGCAAGCCGGGGCTTGCTTGGTGGTAGAGCACTTGCCTAGCATGGATCAGGCCCTGAGGAGCACTTGCCTAGCATGGATCAGGCCCTGAGTTCATCCCCAGCGCCGTGCACGCTCACTGGGAGTGAAAGACTGGCTAGGCAGCTGTGAGAAAGGACAAATACAAATGCTGGTGGGATTCCAAAGCAAAGGACATCAGCAGAACCTTCCTGGACAGAGCAATATGGAGAAAGCCTTGAAGCCTAGGTGGGATTTGGACTTGTGAGAAGGGCACCCCAGGTCAAGGGGTGCCTGTGAGCAGGAAGCAGCCTGGAGGTGGGCACAGATAAGGCAGGTCCACATATTTGGTTTTGTATTTGTTTAACAAACATTAAAATGGCCCTTGCTCTGGGCCAGGCACTGTTCCAAGGGCCTTGCATACAACTACTTTAATCCTCACAATGACTATGGAGTTGGAAATCGATACCTGATGAGTCTGGTTTGGCTGAGACAGAAGATTTATAAGCAGCAAAATGGAACTCAAGTGGAAAAGTCAATTGGAGCTTTCTGTAGAAGGCTGTGGATGGCACACTAAGGAGTTTGTGCTTAATTCTGCAGGGATAAGGCATCATGGAGGGTTTGTAAGCAAGTGTGCAAGAAGATCAAAAGTGCACCTGGAAGATTCGTCTGGATGTTACTGGGGCTGAGGCAGCACCACAGGGGCGGTTGGAGAGGACTTAACCTTGCACAGGCAGGGAGCAGGTGGAAGATGTGCCTGGGCACTGGTGACATCTTTAGGAGGTGGAATCAACCAGGAGAGAGAGGTGTTCAAGGGCATGGGATTTTACACCAACCCAGGGGCCTAGAGTAGGAAACCTGGGTAGCAAGGCCAGAACTCCGAGAGATACACTATGTGGTCTCCGGAATGGCCCCAGACCATTCAGGCCCCTTTTTCCCCATCCACACCATGGGAAGGCTGAATCTGTTTATTACTGGTACCTCAGCCAGGACTGCTGTCTTTTGCCTGTGATTCTAAATGTCAGCGGAGGGTGTCAAAGTGCTATCCAAGGTGGAGTCCCCAGATCAAGAGAAGCTTACCCTTGGGTGCTGGTTAAGAGAATGGGCTCAAGTCTCACTCAGCAAACCGCTCAACTGCTCCAGTTCCTCTTCTGTAAGACAGAGTGGGAGTGATGAAAACAATGCCTAGCCCAAGGGACTCTAGTGAAGTCTCCACAAGATAAGATAATGTGTACAAACTAGCTTAAAGCTGCTCAGTACATATACCAGCCTCCATCATCTTTAGTTCTCCCTCTGGCTGATGGGAACAGAAAGTACGGTGCGAGCAGAGGCTCAGAAATGCCCAGGTTCTGGAACCCCCAGGAACTTGTGGTATGTGTTCCTAGGCCCGGGCCCCAGCTGCCAAGCACAGCACTCCACAGTTTACACAACTCTTTTCCTCCCCAGTTTAGGAGGTAGAGAATGATTGTTGCCATTTTATAAATGAGGCCCAGGTGGGATGTTAGGGCGTGTCTTCCCACAAGGCCCCATTTCCCACTAAGCCTTGTGTCACGGGGACAAGCCCTTTCAGAGCACCAGATCTTTCATGGTGCACCTGGAGAAACTGAGGCCCCAAAAGGATAGGCTCTTTGGCCATCCCCAGATCCAGTGGGGACACCAGAGCTGGGGCAAGAGCAGGTGCCACCAGGAGCCTGGGCCTGGCTTTCATTTGTCACTGGGCTGGGTGCCATGCAGCTTGCCCAGGGCCATGGTTCAGGCCCAAATTGGGGTGTTTGGTTCCTTTCTTTATGTCTCCTCTTGTAACTTCAGCTTAACACTCCCCAGATGGCCATTCCTGCCGGCTCCCTGCCCACGCCGCCATTCAGACGGGAAAGCAATCATTTCGCAGCCCCATTAATTAAAGACTAATTGCTGATTGGAAACACATTGACTGAGCCCTGAGCCAGTATCATGTTGAGGGCCCTCTGGCCCTGGTGAAGGCCTGGCCCTAACGAGACTCTGGCCCCCAGCGGCTCGTTCACTCACTGCGCAGCAGCACAATTGGACCTGGACTTAGGCTAACGAGGTGTCAGCTGACTATTAGAACCACATTGATGGGGGAAGGCTGGTGGCTGGACCAGATAGGAACTGCCACATGCAGCAGCCGTTAGCTCTGAAGTTGCTGTGCTTCCAATAATAGCTTCCTGGGGGCCCTGTCTGGCCCCAGCCCTTTCCCAGTCAGTTAGAGAGGGGTTCATCTTCCACCGAGGACCCCCTCCAAGAAGCCTAGTCTCCCCTGACCCAGGATGCTCCAAGCTCCCCATTCAGCCACCAAGCTCCTTCTGTGTGCCAGGTCCTGGGGATCCAGAAGTTAGTAATCAGAGCTGCATTTACTGAGCACTTACTATAAGCTGGGTACTACTCTGAGTCCTTTCCTTTCTTTCTCACAAAAGCCCTTGGGAAGGTTGATGCTCTCATCTACATTTCACAGAAGGAAACTGAGGCCTAGAGGGGCAAAGGGTCCCAGCCAAATACACATATCTACTCCATGGCAGGACCAGGACTCAAGCCAGATAGTGTGAGGCCAGAGTGAATGCTCACAACCACTGCCACTGCGTCCTACTGTGGGGAGGTCCCAGGCTTGAGGGAGAGACCACCAAGGGAGGTGCTTCAGTACAGGGGGCCTGGTGGAGCAGAGGCCAGGGGAGGGCGTCCAACCCAGACGCAGGATGAGGAAAGAAATGACAACCTAAGGAGCGAGCCTGGTACCTAAGGACCATTCAAGCAGAGGGACAAGCTGGTGGGTAGGTTGAGCCTCCAGGTGACAGGGAACTGTTCAAACTTCCAGCTACCCAGTGTGTATAAGCTTGGCTTGGGAGTAATGTAGTCAGCTCTGACTTCTTGGAGGTTTGCTCTGGCTTCAACCAGAGGGAGAGTGAATCAGAAAAGAAGAGTGTAGGCTGGGAGCTCTGTTCAGAGAGTCCTACATGGACAAGGCCATGGGGATGGAGAGCTGTTTAGGAGGTAGTTCAATGGACTTGGAAACAGAAGAGGCTAGGGTTCCCCTCCCATATCTCTTGGCCCAGAAGGCATGGCAGATGCAGCCACTCTCCTGCTTAAAGCCTTCGAAGGCTCCCCAGCACTCTTTCTTCCAATATGGAAGCAGGCTGGGGGCAGGAGGAGTCCAGCTTTTCTACTCCCTAGCTGTGTGCCTTTAGGCAAATGCAACAACCACTGAACCCCGCTGACTCTATTAATAACAAGTGACTCAGTAGTCCCTGGGTCACAGGACTGCTGTGAGAATGAAATGAGCAGGATGTGACTCCCTTGCAGGGTGCCAGGCAGGGCTTAGGAGTCTCCAGAAATTTGGGGTTGGCAGTGTTAGCTCCCATTCCCCTCTCCCCAGGTATCCTCCATCACCCCTAGATCCAGTCATGTGAATCCAGTCAAGGGTCCCATACAGGGCCAGGCATGGTGGCTAATACCTGTAATCATAGCTACTCAGGAGGCTGAAGTAGGAGAATCTTGTCCAACCAGAGCAAAAGCATGAGAGCCTGCGTGACAAACAAACTAAAGCAAAAAAGAGTTGGGGTGTTGCTCAAGTGGTAGAGTGCTTGCCTAGAAAGTGCAAAGCTCAACCAAAAAGAGTTCGGTACTCAGCCCACACATGGCTGCCTCCTTGCCTCTGTTGCCCTTGCTGCTAATTCTCCCCTGTCTTCTTCCATCTCCGTCTGTCCCAATCCTGTCCATCCTTCCAGGCTCAAATCCAGCCTTTTCCTGGAAGCTTCCTGTGATTTCTCTCTGGTCCAAAGAAACGCCCCTCCTCTATCATCCCACAACTCTTACTTATGAGCAACAAAACTGAGTTCGTGGCTTACGTCCTTTGCATCTAGGTGGAAGGAAAGAAGGCCATAGTGATAGCCAGAGGGATAAATGAATGGGGGGGTGTGCTAATATTGGAGAACCTGTGTGGGTAGACAGCTGCCTTGACTCCCCAGGGCTTCCCTTGTGCTCACATTGATCCCCAGAGGACACTAGCCCAGATGCTCACACAGGCCAAGCAAGGGATGTAAGAGAATGAATACAGCAAGTGACAGGAAATGGTACAAGTGGGTTGAGGAATGGCAGCTGGGGTGACAATAAGGAGTAGTGGGGCCTGTGGTGAAAGTGGACAGCACCTGTCTACTTTCCTGGTCCTGATATCCAGGACCACCAACTACACAAAAATAGTTGACTGCTGCCATATTGGAATGCAAGCCCAAGGTTTCCAGGACTCCTAAAGTTTTTGAGAGGAGCAGGAAATCTGGATTTTTATATAAAATTTCCCTATCTTGTGATGCTGGTGACTAATCTTAAGCTTCCTGGAAACATCCTCTACTAAACAAAGCATATCTTTGGTGAGTGTGGCCTGTGAGCTGCTCAGTTTCCATCACTCACATTCTGTACATGCTCACGAATATCCCACTGGGCACTCAGCTCAGTGCCAGGAGCTGCTACGCACTGCTGGGGTCTCTGAGGGCTTGGATTACGCCGGGAGAGTCAGACATGGCCACAGAGCACACGAGCCATGGTTAGCGTGATCATGAATGTGGACCTGGAGTCAGATAGTATCTCTGGGAGTGTCATTTAACCTCTCTGAGATTCGGCTTCTGTCTGCACAAGGAAAAGGTCAAAACCTCTCAGTCTCCCAAGATTGTCGTGCCTGGCAGATGAGCTCATGGCTGGTAAACCCTTTGTGAATCATCAGCTGTGCAGGTGTGCGGGGATGTTCCAAGAAGCCGAGATTATAGAGTTGGGGCCACGCCTGCAATGGGCTGAGGCTCTGGTGTACATCCAGATGTGCAGGCACTTCTGGAACCCGAAGAATCAAAGTGCTCTGAGCAAAAGGTGCTGAGAGACCTTGGCACAGAGCTGAGTGACGAGATGCTGTCCACTGTGTATTTCTGCTGCTATCCTGTCTGTGTGGTCAGGGTCTCTCCCTGGAAGGATTTCCCAACCAGATGCTGAAGGCACATGAGATCCAAAGAGCAGAAAGTGCCTACTTAAGGCGGGGCAGATCTTGGAAACCCAGGAATTCCATCTGTACTTCACAGCCACTGTCCTACTTATAACTCCCTCCTCTTCAGCACTTCCTACATGCTGGACACTGCTCTCAACACTCATTTAACCCTCCCTAGAAGGTTGTGATCTACATACTGCTATTATCTCCAGTTTCCAGATGAGGACATTGAGGCAGAAAGAGATTAAGTAACCTACCCAAGCCATACAACAATAGCAGAGCCAGGCCATGAAGCCAGGCCATCTGGCTATGGAGTCTACATTACCTGGATCAAGCCCCTGCCTTCTATTCCCTCTGTTGAAAGACTTACAGAGGCTTCTCTTTGCCCGACTGCACCCTGACAGCATAGTCCCCATCTGTGCCATCGGGGAGAATGCAGAATTTACCAGACTACTTCAACATTCCCATTATTCTGGGCTCAAGATCCTGGCTAATGGGTGCTTTCCTTCCTCCCTGTGCTTTCTGCTCTCCCTGGACAAGATCTGGAGGCCTGGAGGGAGAGGCTGTGAGCCAAGCAGGGAGTGATGAGAAGGCTGAGGTCAAAGCAGAGGGCCAGATGAGCTCTGATGTGGGCTGTAAAACTGGGCCAACAGGTGTTCCCGTGGTGGGCTGGGCAGGCCAAGGCCAGTGAGATCAGCAGAAGGGCCCAGTGGTTAACCGTATGCTCCAGAGCCCCCCACGCCCATCTGCACATGCACACACATGCACACTCTCCATCATACACACGCCCAGGCAGACATACACTCATGCATACTCCCCCAGCCACAGTTACTCACAGACACACCATTAAATCTGCACGCACCCATCTAGACACACACTCTGTCCCCTAAAACCCTCATTCATGCAGACACACAGGCACACACGCAAACATTCACAGGCATGAGTGCCCCTGCCCAGGAGGCTGGGGCGGGATTGTTTCAGGGCAGCCCACAGCACTCCTCCCTCAAATCATTTGTGCAGTCACCGGGGAAAGAATGCTATCCCCACCTCTTTTCCTGGCCTCTTGCCATTCAGGGTGCGGCCTGCTTGAGCTCCAAGTTTCTGCTTGGAGACAGGCAGGTAGGGAAGAGGAGGAGGTGTAAGACCATGCTCTAACATAGAGATCAAGTGCAAAGAGAACAAGCAGCTGACCTTCAGAGTCTGTGTCATCTTGGAGTGTTAGGGTGGAAAATGGGGGTGAGAGGATGTGGGATACATTGGAGGACTCACTGGGGTGTGAAGCAGGTATGTTAGTGCAAAGATGAACTTCACCACAGATTTTCTGTGTGACCTTGGGCAAGTCACTCCCGTCTCTGAGCTGCAGTTTTCCTGTTAGCATTGGTGTGATGCTAGCTAGACACATCTCAAGCCAGAATGCCTCCATTTCATTTCTGGCTCTGCCTTTTACTAAATTCATGACCTTGGGCAAGTTATTTAAACTCTCTGTGCCTTAATTTCATCACAGAATGATAGGGGTGGATAACATCTAGCTCATAGCATGGACATGAAGATGAAATGACTCAATACCCATATAGCACTGCGGATAGATGAATAAATAAATTCTTGGACTATAGTAAGCACCATGTAAGTTATTATTATTGCTTTATGAAGTGGGACATGGATACCTACTGTCAGAATTGCAGGAGGAGTATATGAGGCAGGCCTTAGCGGGGGCTCCATAGACTAGTGACTAGTGTGCAAAAAGAACAGTGCACTGCTAGGTGTGGTGATGCACTCTAAAATCTCAGCCCTCAAGAGGCTGAGGAAGGAGGATCAAAAGTTTCAGGCAAGCCTGGACTATGTAGCGAGACCCTATCTCAAACACATGGAAAGAAGAAAGGAAGGAAAGGAGGGAGGAAGGGAGGGAGGGAGGGAGGGAGGGACTACTGGATGGATTCTGAGGCTGGGATGGGCCTAGAGGCATGGCCTGAGCATAAAGGGCTCTGAGCCACATCTTAGGGATCCCCTCATCCTTGCAATTGATCAGCGGCTTGTTCTTGAGCCCTGCCAGGCTTTCTCTTACCTCAGCCTTCACATTGGCTAGTCCCTCTGCCCTGAATGATCTTCCCCCGGATACCTGCATGACCAGTTCTCTCAATTCCTTAGTCTTTGCTTAATATCACTTCCTCAATGAGGCCTGCCCTGAGTCTTCTCAGTAATTCTGCATCCTGTCTCTCCAGCATCCCTCTTACACCTCTCTTTTAGTTTCTAAAGCATGTCCCACCTTCTCGCATGCTGTATACTTTACTTACTATATTACTGTTCACTGTTCATATCCTCCTGCCCCACTGTTAGCTCCTCAGTGCCTATGCTGTCCAGTGGGGCCGCAGTGGCTTCTGCTGAATGAACACAGCATCAAGAGCTCCATGGGCTGCAGTTAGGATGCTAGGCTGGAGGGAAGAGCCTGGAGGTGAGAGCGGGGCTGAGGCTGTTGGAGGCCTCTACAAGAAGGCCTGAAGGCCAGGCGAGAGCAGTGGCAGTCATAGGGCAGCACCATAGGTTTGGCCCAGGGGAGCAGGAACCTGGTCCTACTTCCTATAGTTGGATTGGGTTCCAGGTCCTGACAGGACCAGACAGAGTCCAGGTACAAGGACACACAGAGATGGGGCCCAGCGGGGCCCAAGGTTGCCCTCTTTCTTAACAGAGCTTTCCATCTCTCTCTCTCTCTCTCTCTCTCTCTCTCTCTCTCTCATTTCTCCTCCTCTTTCTCTCCCATCTTTCCTTCTGTCCTCCTTGCCCCCGTCCTGATGCCTCTTCTTTGCCTCCTACCCCAAGTCAGCAGAGTATTTGGGGACCTTCAGCTGATGTTTTGGCTTAGGCCACAGGAACTGAGAGTGACCTGACCTGCTGGCCTGGAATGTCAGACAACTTATACAAGAATTTGGTCCCAATTCACCTGAAAGTGGAGAGTCCAGGGTTTGAGCTGCAGGCACCAAGAACTGAGTTGGGGTTCATGAACCTCAAGCCACACAGGCCACAGCCTCCCAATAGGCATATACACCTTGATATCTAGCATGCCTCCACCACACACCAGCACCAGGACATCTACATCTTTGAGCACACTCACACCACACTTGCAGCCATGCAAAATGGTCCCATCACAGCACTTCCACCTCAGTGGGGATAGCACAGACCCCAGACTACACATACACATGCACAAACACACACACGTACACCTGCACACCACCATATGCACACTACTCCCAAAGCATAGCCACACTCCAGGACTCCAGGCCTCTACCACACAGCATGCAGCCTCCTAAGAGCTCTGCACTCTCCAAACACAGTGACAGCTCAACAAACAGGCACCCAGTATTTCCAACACACACATCAAATCCTTTCCCACTCACCCCTCCCTAGCCACATGCACACGCACACGCACTCACCCATGCCAAGAAGCTCTCCCTCCTTTCCTGCCTGTCCTCCTCATATCTTGGCCACTGGGTTGTGCCAGGCTGGCCTAGGGACCCTGGCTGGCTCCACAGCACAGCTGAGCTGGTAGGCGCTATTTCCTAGAAGACTGTGGATTTGGCCTCAGCTGATCAAACACATTCTAGGAGGCCCACGTTTGAACTCCTGCTCCAGGGATGGCTGGTATGTGGTCCCCACCAATGAACTGCAGGCACCAGCTGGCTGCTGTGGGATGCCCCACTGGGAGGGGCTGACATGACTGAGCTTGGTGGGAGGGGGCCAGGCAAGGCCCAAGCTGACTTGGGGTGAGGGGGCGTCCAGAGTTCAAGCTGCTGGTGGCAGGGGAGCACAAGAATGCCTCACCAGCAGGCGCCTGAGATGAAGCTGAGCCATGAGGAAAGAAGAGATCCTGTGGTAGGAAGCCGGGAAGATGGTGGAGGGAAAGCAGGGCTGGAAGGAGAGTCCCCAGACTCCTCTGGCTCTCCCCTCAGAAAAACTATAAGGGCAAGGGACTTTGAGGTGAGGCCGACAGAGTGGTGAGCCTGGGGAACATGGCAAGTACGGGGCATCATGGCTGCCCAGATACGGAAGTAGAGAATTAGATGTTGATAGGAAGAAGACTACCAGACCCACTGGTAAGAGCCTAGGTTGTGAAGAAGTTGGCCATTGTCATGAGATCAAAAGGTGGAGCATTGGTGAGGAAAGCGAGGGAGAGAGGAATTGTGAGAAGGAAGACTGTCAGCGGGAACTGTCAGGCCTCAGGCACAGGGTACCATAAGAACTCCCATCAGAACTCCCAGCACGGCAGAAACTGTCTCTGACTTAAGGTCACCCAGAAGGGCATGGCCTAGTTTCCTTTAGCAGGTGGAGAAGGATTGCCAAGTTCAAACACTTAAGTTCTGACCTCAGAAGGACTGAAAGGTGGAAGGATGAAAAGGAAGAAGGCCTTTAGCCTTTTGGGGTTTGCCATGTGGTTCAAGAAGTCCCCAAGGAGTTGACTCAACCTCCATAATTGACATACTTATATGTGACTTATGCCAAGGGACATAAATGGACTCCCCCTGTGCCACCCCACCCAAGCCAAACATGGGTGAGCCTTATAGCTTAAGCTCCAATTCTATGCCTCCAACCACTCCTGAACCTCTGAATACTTTGACCCTGATATCTCTAAGGGGAAACTCCTGTGAGTTGGTTTGCCAGCCGAAGCTTCCCCTCTCTCCCTCCTCCTCCTCTTTCCCTCCAGGACTGAGCTAATCACACCCACACATATCCAGTACTTTGCACTTCCCGAAGCATGAGCTCACTCAAGTCTCCTAACAACCCTGAGAGGCTGGAAGAGCAGGAATTATTATCCCTATTTTCAGGTAAGGAAACTGAGGCTCAGAGAAATAAGACAATTACCAAGGTCACACCACTAGCACATCCACCCACCAACTCCAAATCCAGCACCGAGGTTTGAAGGGATGGACATTCCAGGTCTCAGACGATACAGTGAGATGGGAAGGGGTTGTGCCCAGGTAGGGGCAAGCCACATCTCCTTTCTTCTGAAAGAGACAGGAACAAGGGGAGGAAAGTGGATATTTCTTGAATATCTACTAGGTGCCAAGTAGAATACTAGGTACCTAACATATGTGATCTCATTTAATCCTTATCCTTTATATTTATTCCTTATACAACTCAGATATGCCCTCATTTTACAGAGGGAGAAACTGAGGTTCAGAAAGTGGCATCATTAGGCCTGAAGTCATGCAGTGAGTAAGCAATGGAGTTAGTTAGGACTTGGCCCTGCTTCTGACTTGAAAGCCCATGTTATGTGTCCCCTTCCCTAGCCATGGGACTGCGACCTTGGTACCCATCCAGCTGCTACAGGAAGCTTGTCTCTGACAGGGCTTCAGTGAGTGGCCTTCAGCAATCGGGAAACTGTGACGAGGGAGGGGAAAGGGGAACTGCGGGGGAGGTAAGAGCTCCAGGAGTTTGTGGGAGAAACCAAATTCCTCCCGGGAACTGTGAGCAGTGTCCCCTCCCACTTGCCTTCTCCCCTCCTCTTACCACAGCCTGCCTGGGGGATGGAAGCAATGTCCCTGAAGGGCGGCCTCTTGGCAGAAGCAGGGCTAGAGGCAGGGCCACAGAGGCCCACATCCTGGGTCACCTCCCACTCAGAACCACAAGGAATCTGGACAAGAACGCCAGCATTTCTCTAAACCACCAGATTGCATTGCGTCTTCCCTGCCCTGTCCTCCTCTTCCCATCTCCTCACCATTAGTCTGAGAATGGAGTCCGGGTTTCAGCAGACGCATCCACATCCTTTCCCTCACTGGCAAACAAGAATCAAACTCCCAAAGCTGCTTAACTAACTCCCACTTGCAGACCAACAGGGTGAGGGAAGGTGTCTCATTCTGACTCACATGGAGGGTAAAACATTCATAGCCTTCCTCAGGCAGGTCTCCGGTGCTGCATTCTTTATCATCAGGAGGGACTTCCTACTCCCTAACTTCAGTCCCTCATGTCAGTTCTTTTCTAGGTAGTTTTTTTTTTTTTTTCAATGCAGGGGTTTCAACTCAGGGCTTCGTGCTTGCTAGATAGGTGCTCTGCCGCTTGAGTCACACCTCCAGTCCTTTTGCCCTGCTTATTTTGGAAATAGGGTCTCACTTTTTGCCCAGGCAGACCTGGACCTCAATTCTCCTATTTCATACTTTCTACCATAGCTAGGAAGACGGGTGTGCACCATCACGTCCAGCTTTTATTGGTTGAGATGGGAGTCTCTCAAACTTTTTGCATGGGCTGGTCTCAAACCAAGATCCTATGGAGTCCCATCTCTCAACTAGCCAGAATTACAGGCATGAGCCAGCATATCTGGTCAATTCTTTTCTGTTTTGATTTTAGTGAGAAAAGGGGAATGATGCTACTTAAATTAAGACTCTTGCAAAAACAAACAAGACCAGAGGACCCAGCTTCTCACCTGGAAACCAACAATTGCACAGTATCTTTACTGATTAGCTCAATTTTCTAAGTTCTCAGAAAGCTCGAAAGGTAGAGAGTAAGGTAAGACTAAAATGAGGGGCATTAAAAGAAAAATATTGGAATAAAATTAGGGTAGAACATAATAGACTCAGTGAGTAGGCTTATTACATTATTTGCTACCCTAATTGGCATCTCCATTGCCATCTTTAATTGCTCCAGTCTTCATCATCAACATTATGTCTAGATCCCCATTTCGATTTTCATTGCTATCACAACCATCAACATCACCATCCTCACCATCACTTTTATTCTCATTATCACCACCACTGCCTCCACCATCACTCTCAACATCACTAACAACATCATCAGTCACCATCATCACTTCTACTGTCACAAGTACCAGAGCTACCACCATCACCACCTTCAGTGCTTCTCTCAATACTTCTGCATTATTACTCACACCTCCATCATGATCACTACTGTTACTACTTCAGTGATCATTCCTCGACACCATTTCTACCTCTACTGTAACCATCATCACCTCCACCATGATCACTTCATCACCATCAGTACCTCTACATCACTACAAAGTCTGTTAACACCATTGCCATTGGCACATGTGCCATAGCTATTGTGTTAGTCAGACTTTTCATCCCTGTGATGAAATACCTGAGAAAACGACTTAAGGGAGAAGGAATTTATTTTGTCCCATAGCTCACTCCATCATGGTGGGGAGGGCATGCTAGAGCAGAGAAGTTTGCGTCATGGCAGTCAGGAAGCAGAAAAGAGAATGCGTGCTCTAATGGACTCTTCTTTTCCTTTTTTTTTTCAATTGGGTTCCCCAGCCTATGGGATGGTGCCACCCATATTCAGGGCGGGCCTTCCCCCTTTAGTTATTCCTCTCTGGAAAGCCCTCACAGATGCACCCAGAGGTGTGCTTTACTAATCTGTTAGGCACTTCTCAATCCAGTCAAGTTGACATTCAAGATTAACCATCATAGGCTGGCGGACTGGCTCAAGTGGAAGAGCACCTGCCTAGCAAACATGAGGCCCTGAGTTCAAATCCCAGTACCACCAAAAAAAAAAAAACCAAACAAACAACCATCACTACCTCTATTGTCATCCTCACCACCACCTTCACTGCCACCATCATCATCAGTGCTATTGTTATTGACACCTTCATCACCACCACTCTATCATTGTGTCATTGCAGTCCTTGCATCCAAGGGCCCACAGACAATGATAGATCCTCAGACAAAATAAAGGTGAGGACAGAGACCCAAAGTGTGGAAATATGGAGGTTCCCAGATGCCCATTTCAACTGTGGCCAAAGCAATCATCCCAATGTGGGATGCAGGAAGTGGGGCATAACCCCAGACCTACAGCAGCAAATGATAAAGGCAGCCAGCCACCAACTCACAGGGCTCATGTGGCTCACAGATCATCCTCAGTGGCACTCATAGTTAGGCTGCATGGCAAGAGACAGAAGCCAAAGGAAAGGGCATGAAAAGAGGCCCAGTGTATTGGTATTCTAGATTTGGTCCCTGGTTAAGGAGCAACTCTCCAATATACCCAGGTGCCCCTGAATCACCCTGGAGTGTTGGTCATCTTCCATGTTCATAGCTCTAGGAACATGATGGCCCTGTGACTCACTGAGAGTCACAGGCAAGGCCTGGCTTAAAGGAGAGACCACCAGGTGCAGAGGGGCAAGGAGGGGATGGTTTTCCCAGTGCTGCCATCTTCCTCTTCCCATCTGTCTCCTTCTGGGCCCCCTGTTCTCTTCTCCCTCCTTCTCAGACTTCCCTCCTCTTCCAACTCATTCTTCCTGCATCCCTGCAAACTTTCTGCCCTTGCCAATCTCCCTGCCAGCCTGCCTCCTGGTGAGAGCTGTAGGGACCCTGGGAGACAGGTTTTCTGAAGCTGAAGCTGGGTTGTTTCCTGAACCTCCAGCTAAATTGTCCTTTGCCCATGTCACCCCACTAATCCTGCTGTTGAGAAGGGGAAGGGCTCATTAAGTCATCAGATCCTTCCAGCCAAGTCTGTGCTTCTCAGCTCCCTCTGTGCACACATGTGGCCCGTGCCCCCTTTTTCTGGGCTTCCCTTCCACGTGGGGATCCCAGGGGCTGCCCCACACTTCCAGCTCTCCATCAGGTGGTTCTTCCATCACATGGTACTCCGCAACAGCAGGCACACTTACCCTCCCCACATGGCACATCCACCCTGACAGCCAAGCTCTCCACAATCGTTGGCACCAGCAACAATCGGCGTCCACTGGGTGCTCATCATGCAGCAGTTCTCCTGCTAGGAGTCTCGTCTACATCCCTGTAAGCCTGGCATAACTTCTTCCCTTCTTTTGCAGGCCATGAAACTGGGACTTAGATTAAAGGACCAGGTAATAACATGAAAAAGTGCCGAGCTGGGACTCAAACATGGATCAGTCTGACTTCTGAGTTAGTGCCTTGGAGTCAAAACTACTCTATTCCCCTGCCTGCACGGGGACAGACACAGCAGCACAGCACACACTCCATGCCCTAGTGAGCCTGTTCCATGCACACACACACACACACACACACACACACACACACAGAATACATTCCCAGGAAGAACACACCTACTCACTCTAATCATTTGATAAACAATGATTGAATATCTACTATGTGCCAGTATGGCTAGCCCTGTCCAGAATTAGGCACTACGTTCCCCCTAAACAAGAATGAAATGCCACATCCCAAGTGTCTACCATATGCTAGACCCTATGCACAAGGGAGTCTGTGGTCATGGGAACACGCATGAGGCTGCACACATATGCACACACATATGCTAGGAAGAATTTGTCTTGGGCTTGGCACGCCTGGTCCCATGAGATCTATGGACAGTGGGATATTTGATAGCATATTATCTGATATAGGGAGCTAAGGGAGGTGGAAAGGCTGGAGCTGACACTAGAGCTCAATAATCCTAGACTGCCCAAGCTGGGAGAAAGGGACCCCAGAGACCCCACTCCCTGCTCCCTCCCAGTGATTAATGTTTGGTAACAGACGGGTCCAGCCTGGGGAGTGGTGCATCCTGCCAGCCTCCACAGGCTCTGGGGCCCAAGCTACCTCTCTGGACTCCAGGAACCCAGGGTGAGCAGCAGGGTGAGCTTTCCCACGCTACCCCATCACTCCAGGCCTGACTTAGCTCCACTTAACTCCCCGGTATGGGAAATGGACAGGAAATGAAAGATAACTAGGCAGTTTGAGAGGATTAAGGATAAGGGAGAGCAATGTAATTATGTCATAGTTGCTATCGGACAGGGAAATACACCAAAGGAAATGTAAATGGCCTCAGACCAGTCCATTACAAGAATAAGGGCAAGGCCAGCAAGCAGATAACAGAGTCCTGAGTGCAGGACAGAATATTAATCACCCAGCAAGGCAGCCACCTTAGCCCAGCCTGGCAGGGCAGTGGGCCCAAAGAAAGGTGCTGAAAGGCCTACGTGGGGTGAAGCAGCTGTTCCGTGCCTGCTGGCTTAGTAGAGCCTCTGGCATCCGGAGGGAAGAGGTGTCCCTGGCTTCACAGCTGACATCTCTTAGAGGGAGTTAAGCTAGATCCTCCTGAGTCCTAAAGGAAGAATGTGGAGCCCAAGGGCTCCATGCCTAGGGGAATCCCTAGTCAATATCGGGCACTAGGAAGTTCCCTGAGCTGGGAGTCCTATTACCACTCCTGTACCATTCTAGCGGTATGGCCTTGAACAAGTCATTTCTTCTCTCTGGACTTGGATCCCCACGTCTACAATGAAAGGGCTTTTGGAAGAATAAAACGGAGTGAAATAATAGGTAATCCTTACAGAGCATCTCCTCTGTGAACTAGCATGAAGGTTGGCAGATATTTTCTGCAAGGGACCACAGGGCTTTGGAGGTCATACAGCCTCTGTTGCTGTTCCTCAACTGTGCTGTTATAGCACAAACAGCTGGGAGCAATAAGTAAACAAATGAACTGGCTGTATTCAATGACCCAGTCTTGACCTGCAGCTGGGAAATGACATGGCCAGTATTTAAACGCAAGTCGTTGGGCTCCTGAGCCTATGGTCTTAACCTTTACACTGCATGCCTCCCAGAATAAGAACAATGATAACTATTAGAACAATACCAGTCATTACTTGCATTTCCGTGGGACTCTACACGCTCCCAAAAGAGCTAACAGATCTATCAGTGGTTCTCCTTCAGGAGTGGTGACCCACTAGTGTGGCACAATCAGTTGCACAGTGTGTCGAAAGTCATTTGTTGCTAATAATAGGCTTTTTTCTTTTTGCAGTGCTGGGGGTCCAACTCAAGGCCTTGCATATGCTAGGCAAACACTCTACCACTGAACTAAGTCCCCACCCCACTAATAATAGTTTTAAAAAATGATTTACTGCTGTTTTAATAAACGTGAGTTGACCCAGTGCTATCCCCTAATAATGTCCCTCTCACTCACTTGCGTGCAGATATGGTTCCTGAAAAGAGCAGGAAAGGGCTGGGGTTTCAGCCACTTTGCCAGGAATGCTGGGGAGGATGGTACTCCAAAGCCCAACATCTGTGGTAACTCCGACAGAAGCAGGAACAGCAAAGAAAGCTGATGTGACCAACCCCCTCAGATGTCATCTAGGCTGGGGGAGGCGGGCTAATTATTCCCATTGAACAGCTGAAGAAAGTGAGGCTCACAGAAATGTAGAGAGGAGAGGATAGAACTGGGGACAAGGCTTAAGTGGTAGAGCATGTGCCTAGCAAGCCCAAGATCCTGAGTTCAAATCCCAGTACTGCCAAAAATTGTAGAGAGGTGCCCCAGGTCCCAGGGCTAGCGTCAGATATAAGTTGTTATCAAGGAGCAAGTATTGCAACAGAGAAAAAGGTGAGGAACCAGACAGAATGCTGGTCAAATTAACTTCATGACCAGAATCACTTTCATTGGGCCTCAGTTTACTTATATGTAAGATGGGGTCTTTCTGGCCCCATGCCTGATAGTTCCTGACTATCAGTTTCTTTGTGAGGATCAAAGAAAATAATAAGGAATACCTAAAGCCTCTTGGACAGGCAGTTTTGCCTAGAAAAGAGAAGGTTCAGTGAGAAGAAAGGGGGAGAGAACTACCATTTAGACTATGTAGAAGGCCAGTCTGGGATACACAGCAAGTTCCAGGCCAGTGTGGGCAACAACGTGAGACCCTGTCTCAGAAAAAATCAAAAACTAATAATGATAAATACATAAATAAGGCTGGGTGTGGTGACACATGCCTGTAATCCCTGTACTCAGTTAGCTGGGCAGGATGATCATTGAGTTGGAGGACAGTGTGGGTTATGTAGTAAAACCCTGTCTCAAAAAAACCCCCACAAAACTATGCACCAGGAAAGCTGTCAAAGGTGTCTCAGAAAAAGTCCTCCTCAAAACCCAGAGGCAAGAATAACTATCTCCATTTTACCAATAAGAAAACCGAGTACTAGGGCCACCTTACTAGAAAGTGTCATGACAGCCAGGATTGTCTGTGAGTCCAGAGCACTCTGAGCACTGACAGCCTTCCATGATGTAAGCGGAGCATCAGATGGGAAAGCAGAGGGGTCAGCCACCCGCCAAACATTTATGGAGTGCTTGCCATACACCAGGTATGATTGTAAGCACAAAGGATACAAGCTTGATCACGACAAAGTCCCCATCTCCATGGAGCTGAAATTCTAAAGGGCAGCTGAATATACTCTGGGGTCCCTTTTATTCCAACTTTGTGTAGTGCCATTCCAACTTTGCTATGATCCTGGGCCAAGTGTCTGCTCCTTGGACCTCAGTTTACCCCATCAAAAACTCTCCCTAAGAGAAATCAAAAGGAAGCCATCTACCCCAACGCTTGCCCCCCGCCCAAACCCTGGTGTTCTGAGTGGCTTCCTGCCCAGCCAAGAACAAAGGCTGGAGGAAGTGTTTCTCTGGGACATCATGTGCCTCCTCCCAGGGTGTGGGGGCTGAGGACCCCAGCCTGGCCTAGACCTGACCCCGGTGAGCTGTCTCTGGGAACAATGGTCAGAGGCGTCTCCCCAAGACGCCCACCAAGGATGGGAAGTAGAGCTCGGGGCAGGCAGGCCTGGGCATTGTTTTAAAGGCACGTTTCCTGCTCACACTGGCAGCCAGAGCTCCTAGGGTCCTGAAGTGGGTCTAGGGGAGCCAGTATCTTTCTTGCTGTCCTCCATAACAAAGCAACTTTTTCTGCTCCCATCTTCCCTCGGAGGACACCCCCAGGCTGCAGAGCTGAGCTCCACCTCGTCCAGCCCAGGATGGCACATACTCACACAGAAGTGCCGCCTTGGGCCAGGAGGCTCAGAGCTGCTCACCAGCACTAGCCCTTGCAGGAGGCTAGTGAGAGCCAGATGGTCGGGCACTAACAGGTAGCCAGCTGTCCAGTCCTGAGGGCAGCTGCACAGGTGCTCGGACAGCAGCATGGTGAGGGGGTAACCAGCTAGGCATGCTTTAGCTAACCAAGAGGGCGACCTGCCAAGCCACTCAATGCCGGCCAGGTAAGTAGCCTGCTCTTCATTCCCTCCTGGCCTGAGCAGGGGCTGCAGCCACAGCCTTGTGGTGAGCGCAGAGGAGAGGAGAATACCAAGGCATCCAGGCAACCAGGAGAAAGGACGAAACCCTCAGCAATGTGAAGAACTCGCCCCCAGCCCCTGCCTGCCCCGCCCTGTGCCTTTGATCACACACACAGGCTGGCCCTGGTCCTGCCCTCCACATGGCCGCATTTCTTCGGTCCTCCCCACCGCCCCAGCTCCCCACTCCACATCTGGGAAGGACACTACTGGGCCTTTGGGCCTCACCTCTGTGTGAACCTCTCTCCTTTGATCACACCATCCACAGGGAGGGAGAAAAGTTGGGAGGGAAGAGCGGGAAGGAGAAAATCCCCCTTTCTTGGCCCCCCTGTACCCACCTCTCTGAGGCTCAGAAGAGTCAAGCTGCTTACTTCAGGTCTTCCAGCAAAACATGAAACCGATGTTCTGAGCCTGACCTTCCATGGGCTGAGGCCTCAAGGAATCCCACAGTATCAAGTGGAAAGAACCACCGGGGAATGTGGCCCCGGATGACAGAGCAGCAGAGAGCCACCTGTTTCTTCTCCATCCTAGCTATGCAGATAAATATAACATCCCTCCGATGACATTTGGCTGTTTACACAGCACTCCCCATGTGTTGCTCCATTTAATCCACCCAACGACCCTGGTAGGAAGGTGTCATTCTATCCCCATGGTACAGATGAGCAAACTGAGGTTTTCATAGGCAAAGTGACTTCCTTGTCCCAGGTCACTCAGCAAGAAAAAGGTGCCATTAGAATTTGATGTCGGGCCTTATTTTCAGTGGAGAAATCTGAGGCTGGATAGGAAAACTCCTGGCCTGTCACAAACAGGGCTTGAACTTGCAACCAAATAAGTACCTATTGAGCCAGGCGTGGAGCTACACACCTGTAACCCCAGCACTCGGGATGCTGAGGCAGGAGGACATTGAGTTCAAGGCCAGACTCAATTTGGCTACACAGTGAGACCTTGACTCAAAACACCAAGGACTGGGGCTATAGCTCACTGGTAGAGCAGTTGCCTAGCATAGGCAAGGCCCTGGGTTCCATCCCAAGCAATGCAGAAAGAAAGAGGAAAAAAAAATGTACCTATTGACCAGATGGTTCCTAGGGTAAGGTCATGTATTACTGTTTATGCTAGCTGCCAGGCCTCTCAGCAATCCCCAGCCCCCTGTCGCAGGACCCATAACCCTTTCCTTGTTCATTGTGCCCCCACTGGAATGCCACCTGGCTGGCCCCAGGAACAGGGGCCTGGCTCCTGGACTCACACTGCCCCTCTGCTCCTCTCGCTCTTCAGCCTGTGACAGAGCTCAGGGGCTGGAGGTGGGGGTGCTGGTGAGAGAAGCCTGAGTCATCTCCAGGTCAGGAAGCACAATGTTTGGCAGGGTTCCTGGCCCCCCTCCCCCTCAAGGAAGGCGCAGTAGCATTGAGTTACAGAGACTGGCCTAGGGATGGGAAAGGGGTGTCAGTGAGTGAGTCCGTGGAGATAGGAGACACACAGCAAAATTGGGTCCACAGTCTCTGGCAAGTTGGAAGGACTCAAGGAGCACTGGGGGCACCTAGGAGGGAAGGGGGACACAGAAAGTCCAGCAGGACCTCTACTCTGTCCAGTCCTCCTTCCCAAGCCAGGGCCCTCTCTCCCAGCAGAGGTGTGCGACATTTGCAGGGCATTTGCAGAGGAGGGGTGACCCTCTGCCCCACAGGGGGAGGGCACCACCTCCCACCACCTCTGTCCACTTCTTCCTGTCATGTCCTTGGCCACCAGTGTTTCAAAATATACTATTTTTTGCCTGGCTGTTTACTTAGGAATCGGAAACATCAAGTTTCAAGTTCATTCCCACAGCATTAGTTCTCACCTCTCAGCAGACCATTCCCGTCCAAACTGTCCTATGTCTAGCTCAAGTGGGCCTAAACCCAAACTCTTCTCTCCCCACCCCATGCTTCTACCCCTGGTACGAAGTCCACCCTCTGTCTCTAGGATTGATGTCACCACCCATCAGCTGGGCATCATTCGTGATACATCCCTCTCCTTCCTTCCACTCTTCAACACTTATGAGCATGTGACAGGCACTGCACAAGTTGGTGAGGGACAGCACTGAGAGGTCAGTCTACAGCTTTGTCAGATAAGTAACCAGAAAACTTCTGTGTAGGTTACTAAGGACAGATATGGGAGTGATACCAGAGGCTGAGGGAGACCGGAAGAGAAGGATCTGATCCTGGCTTGGTGGTGATTCATGGAAGACCTCTCATAAAGCTGAGCCTTGGGCCTGGACACGTTGAGTTAGTTAGGGTTGGGAGATGGAGGCCTGGCGTGTCACGGGCAGAGAGAAGTGTGTATGCAAAGGCCACTCTTGTCTTGAGACAAGAGAGCAACTTGATGGAGCGAAATTACAAAGTTAAAAAAAGTTATGAATTAGGAGGTGAGGGTGGTGCCTGGTAAGAGATGAGACTGGAGAAGTGGCTGAGTGTCCAGATTTTGTAAGCCATTGGGAAAGGGCTTGGCCTTTATTCTAGGATGATCAAGCAAGTGAAACTCTGATGTGAATTTCTGCAAGATCCAAGTCTAATTCCACCTCTATCATCAACCTCATGAGCTCAGACCACTGTACCAGCCTTCAGATGGTCCCTCAGTTTTAGGTCTCAGACCCTCCCATGCTCTGAGTCAACCTCCTTGAGGGGGAAAAATGTTACGCATGTAAGTAGACAGATCCAATCTGATTGCCTCTTACACTGCTTCAAGTACAGATTGTCCCCAACTGAGGATGGTTCCACTTACGGTTTTTGGCTCAACAGTGGTGCAACATCTATATGCATTCAGTAGAAACTCTACTTTGAACTTTGAATTTTAATCTTCTCCTGGAGGATTGGCATGCAGTATAATACTCTCTCATGAAGCTGGGTAGCAGCAGTGAGCTGAAGCTCCCAGCCAGCCACACGATCATGAAGGCAAACCACTGGTACTCTGCAGTGTGCTGTGTTACTAAGCTATGATGTTCCTAGGTTAGCTGTAGGAAACACAGTTTCCACTGATGCTATTTTCAACTTACGATAGGTTTATTGGGGCATTGTCCCTTCATAAGTCGAGGAGGACCTGCACTTCATAACTGTCCGTAACCTTGAGGATAAAGTCATGTTTCCCATTAGGGTAGACACACATACCTTGCCTTGCCTGGTCCCAGCTCCAGCGCTGGCCTGCTCACCCTGGGTGCTTTCTCCACAAGGCCTCTGCAGCATGTCCCAGACTCAGCATGCCTCTGCACATTTGCCTCTGCCTCCGTGTCTTTCTGCTGAATGACTGTCAGTCTTCTGCAGTTTTTCCCTCATGCTTCTTCGTATGACTCTAATGTCACCTGCATGCTGTTTGCCAACCTCTTTCCTTGTCCCCCACCAAGGCAGGACAGCATGCATTCTACTCCTGGAGCTTCTAGAGCTTGTCTATCATTTTAAGGTCACTCCCACTGGGGATAAAGACACGGTGTGAGTCGTCTGCCTCGCAACTTCATCCTGCTTCTGCCTCTACTCTGACGCTCTGATGACACCTTGTCAGCTTAAGCCCCAGGAATCTGTCCTAAAACCCAGATCTGGCCCAGGGAAGACCCTGGCTGAACTGTGGACTCTCCAAATCTCCAATCCTAACAGCCCTGGACTGGCAAAGTGTTCCTGGTCAAAGAGTCCTATCAAAGTCCCTCCCTGCTTTCTCAGGCTTCTCTTCCTCCCACCCTCAGTAGCAGTGCTGGGGATAGAATCCAGGGCCTTCCACATGCCAGGCAAGTGATCTAACTTTGAGCTGCATTCCCAGCTCTTGCTTTTGTGAGATAGGTCTCACTATGTAGCCAGGCTAGCCTTGAACTTGTGATTCTCCTGCTTCTTCCCAAATGCAGGGATTACAGGGGGGTACCCCCATGCCCAAACAGCTTTGAGTGGATTTTCCCAGCCTGTGATCAGGGCTTGCCTACTCAGGTAAGGAGGAGAGGCTGGTGGAAGGCTCTCCTTAGAGGGGAAGACACATACTCTGGGATGGATACCTAACTCCTCCTCTCAGCAAGAAGTGTGTGTGAGGGGGTGGGGAGCAGCTGGATCCGTTCCTGGGCAGCCACTGTTTTAGAGGGAGGGCTAAAGTTTGTCCCTCACCCACCCAGTACCTTCTTCTCCTGGACAGGGAGACTATTTGGGCTCCAGGGCTGATGGGATTTAAGAGGTGCAAAGGAGCTTCACATACATCCCTCAAACCAGGCTGGGGAAGCCTGGGACTACCTACCCTCTCCACACACACACACATACACTGTTGAGCCCCTTCCTGCATCAGTTTGGGGCCTCTGGGCTGCTTTCAGGAAGCAGGGTGCTTCTGTACAACTCGGCCTGGAGTGGGAAGGAGGCGGGAGATGGCTTGATATGGATTTTTGTGGTTGGAGGTGATTGGAATCCCAGCTGTGTTCCCCAGCCCCCTCCCCTCTCCTCCATCAGCATCCCTCCTCCTTCAGATATGGGCAGGAGGAGAGAAGAGGGGAAAGAGGGGCTCTGCTGGCCTTTCAGAGCTCAGAGATACCCCATACATGCAGATTTACCAACGTGATCAACAGGACCCGGTAGGGAGTCACATATTTGAGGCAGACTACTTTGGGTGATTTGGTGATGGCTTTCTCTAGCCAGGAGGTTCCCAGCTAATCACCTGGAGAGATTATACAAATGCTGATGCCTGGGCCCTAGGCATCACTATTTGGTTTTGGCTAGAGCCCAAGTTGGCACACTCGTTGGTGTTCTACTGTGCACCAGGACTGAGGCCCTCACTTTAGAACACGACATCCCAGTGTTCACTAAGCCGTGCTGTGTGGGGCCGCCCTGAGCATCCAAGGAGGCTTCGCAGCACCCCCTGGCTCTGCCCACTAGATGCTGCTCCCTGCTACTTCCCCTTGCGCCCCATAATGTAACAACCAAACATGTTTCCAGGCATTGTCAATTGTCCCCAGGGTCAGGGGCAAAGCTGTCCCTTGGGGAGAACTACATCTTTAGTGTGGGATAGCCTTGAGGTGGGAGGAGTACACCTGTACCTGAGAGAGGGGCAGAGTCCTTTCAGAGCAGTAAGCTCCCTGGTCTGCCCCTCTCCTCTGAGTCCTAGGGCAGTCAGTCAGTCAGTCAGCCAGCCAGTCACACAGCTTCTCTGTCCTCTGGGCCTCGTCCTACTGTTGGGGGCATGCAAGGAATGTGGCTGCATTCTCGTCCCTAGGGAATACAGAGCTGTGAAACCAAGGTCAGAGCCTATTTGAGGATCCAGGGACCCTGGCTCTACTTCAGACTTACCCTATGACCTGCATACCACAGATATACCACAACTTAACAATTTCTTCTCAGCCACTTGTCAACGATCAGCCATTGTGCTGGGGGTTGGGGGCCCAGTAATAAATCAGAGAGCCAGTGTCCCTGCCCTCTAAGAGCAGGTGGAATGTAGGGGTCAGCAAACTTTTCCAGAGAGGGCCAAAATAGTAATTATTTGAGGCTTTGCACACTCTATCATGACTACTCAGCTCTGCCCTTGTAGCATGAAAGTAGCCATGGATAATATGTAAATGATTAGGCACAACTGTGTTCCAATAAAACTTTATTTATAAAAACAGGCAGTGGTCAGATTTGGCCTTCAGACAATAATTTGCTGGCCTCTGGTCTAGTGGGCATTAGAGCTGATAATAAAGCAATTGTTAATATCACGTTTAGATCAATCAGTGATGATACTTGTATTAAAACACAAGTAGTCAAGTATCTATTATCCACGAGGAGTTACTCTATGATAGGGCATCAGAGCCCACAGGAGGGGCCTCTAACCCAGACTTGAGAAGTCCGGCAAGGCCTTCAGGAAGAGGTGGCACCAGAGCTGAGTCCTAAGGGGCACATGTAGATTGATGTATAGCCTGGGACCCAAAGGCTGAGATGTTGGCCAGGTAAAGAAAAGGTAAAGGGAGACGTGTTTCAGGCAGAAGCAGTGGCCTGGACAAAGCTCAGTAGCAGAAGATAGCAGAGAAGAGGAAATGGAGGCGGTGAAGATAGCAAGATAGGAACCCACAGAGCCATGAACTTTGTTCTCAATTCCTGAGAAACCTCTGGATAGGAGTCTGAACATGGCAGTTATATGGTCTTCTTTGTCTTTGCAAACATTCCTTCTGCTGATCTCATGGGAAGTGGACTGGGGGGGTACATAGTAGAAGCAGGAGGGGTAAAGGATGGCTCCAGAATTCTGGTAGGATGTGGGATGTGATGATACATCCATTGGTACAGGGGACACAGGAGGAAGGCAGGTTTTTCTGGGGGGGTGGCAGCTGATGGATTCACTGAAACATGTTGAATCAGAGATAAGTAGGGGACATTCAGAATGCTGCTGAAGAGCCTGCAGAAAAGCGTTGACTTTTTTTTTTTACTTTCAAATGTGAAATCAAATTATCATTCCAATAATTAAACATTAGTGTACCTTTCTTTTTAAGAAGATGTATAAATTTAGTGTTTCCTTAATTCAGATATTCATTGTTTTAAAGGTAGATGGCTATAGCTGGCTAGTTATAAAACTAGCAATTACAAATAAACATTTTTTACTCAAAAAAATACTGTTAAGACCACAATCATAGATGAACTTTCCTAGAGAAAGAAAAAGAAGAAGGAGGGGAAAGGGAAAGGAGAGGAAGGGAGAGGAGAGAGTTGGGGAGAGAGAAGGTCTTAAAGCCCCAAGGACCTCTGACAGTAAGGACTATGAAACTACAGCCAGGGCTTTGGGAGAAAACAGGCAAGTGTTTGAACCCTATCCTCTCTCTGACTTTTGGGTTGTTTCTCAGAGCCCGGAGAGGGTTTGGCTCACTGATCTCCAAGTTCCATCTTGTTCTTTGTGCACAACATCTAGTGACACAGGACAAGAAAGCAGCAAAGCTCTCTGAGAGTGCAGGAATCAGAAGAGACATCACAGGTCCAAAGCACAAGAAGGATTTCCACAGGCCCAGGAGGTGAGAAGGACTGGAAGTGGGAGGACTGGGGCGGGGCTGGGAGGGGAGGGGCAGTCATTCCAGGCCAAAGGAGCGAGCTGGGTGAGGAAAAAACACAGAGGCAGGAAAACACAGGGAGTGTTTTGGAAATCATGAGTAGTCAGCTTGTCACAACTGGGGCCTAGTGTGCTGGGGGTGGGATGGCGGAAGTGGGGTGATGATATGTAAGATTAAAGGGAGAGTATGTTTTGGTGAATTTGAATCTGACATCAGTTCCACAACTGTGTAACCTGGGAAAAGTCACAGATAACAGACTCAGTTTCTTCATCTGTACCAACATTCATGGCCCCCTCTGGGGAGCAGAAGGAGACAAGCCTTTTAAGCAGTGGAGCTGGTATGTTTTTAGCCTCTCGCTAGGTTTGTAGAAGGATCCCACAAGTGAGGAATGCTGGAAATCCCCAGGTGAGAGCCAGGGTTGGCCAAGGAGTCACTCACTGGGACTCTGGCCCCTTCCTGTCTTCCATGCCAAGTAGTCTTCCCTGTCAAGGGGGCAGAGCCAAAAGAGACTCTGGATAGGGCTCCAGATAAGCCTGATAAAGGCCTCTGAAGGGCGATTCTCTTCCTGCCCTCACCAGCCACCATCTGTCTCGCTTGGGTAGCCTCAGAGGGAGGGTGAGGCAAGAAGGGGTCTTGCATTTCCTGAGTGTATGCCATGGGCTGACCTTGGGCTTTTCCCAACATCAGATTTTTACAGGTGAGAAAAAGGCCAGGCTTCCAGGAAGCATAGAGCTGGGGCTGGAACCCAGGTCTGTCTAACTCCCAGACCCGTGCTTGTCCCAACACTCCAACCCCTGCGTCAATTGGCTCTGAAGATGCCCATCTGTGGCTGTGTGTCCTGGGCCTCTGCTCAACATGTCCAATGGGTTACCTTTACAGCCCTCCTTCTGCTTCCCTTCATCTGCCCTGTCCTTCCCTGGCACACACCTCCTTCAGCCAGCCCTGAAACCAGTAACTGTCCTCTCCACCGGGACCCAGACAGATGACATTGGAGTAATTGAAGTGTCCTTCCCATGACCTTGAGTTCTGGCAAGGCTGATTTGCCTTGTGGTGATTGGGGCTGATGACAGCTGAGTGGCAAGAAGACACATATACACACTCACATACCTCATACACACACATACACACACACAAGCCACGTCAGAGTGGGCATGGCCAGGATCCAGGCAGCTGCCTCCCCTCCTTGTACAGACAGCTGGGAATACCCCTGTCAGGTGACAGGGCTCAGCCACTGCCCTGCCTCCTCTTCAGTCAGCCAGAAACACCCCTGCAGACTGACAGGGCATAGTCATTTCCTACAGCTTCAGACAGATCCCCAGGTCACCTCTGCCAACAGATGGGACACAGCCACCTCCTCCTGCTCTGTCGACACAGGGGGTGCATAAACAATGCTGGCAAGTTGCACACAGAACTGCAGGTGACACCCAGGGTCTCCAGGAGCCCTGGGAGGCTACATATATAAATACCAGCTTGTCCCAGCCTTGGACACTGATGAAAACCAATGCCACCAGGCCCACTGGATGCCAAATGCAGCAGGCATGTAGGGAGGGCTCTTTATAAGGATAATCCCGGGCCTTCCATGGCCCAGCTCACTCTTTCAGTTCAGACTGCCTTCAGGAAGCATGTGTGTGTTTACATGCACACATGTGCTCACATGCACACACACCTATAGTCTGCTGTCTCAACACATACATTCGGAGACCAACTCTGAGCAAGGCCTCTGAGCAAATCTGGGAAGTGGGGAAAGAGACAGGAATTAGAAAAGCACCCCCCATGGAGCGCTCAGGCTAGAGGAAACCCCATAGGTGATAAGCTACATGAGACCCTAGGTTTGAATGCAGGTGTGTCAAGACCCCCTGGAGGGCTTTGTGCAGTGATGGGCCCTCACTTTCAGGGGTCCCAGACCAGCCTCCATGAGAACAGTCAGTGCCCAGAGGGCTCCTTGGCCCAAGAAGAGTAAGCTAGGATTCAGACTTGAGGGAATTCTGGATTCAGACCCTTGAAGGGCTGTCACAAGACAGATGCCACACAAGGCCACAGGAGACAGGGTTAGGTAGGACCAGTTGATGGGAGCCATAGAGAGACCACTTGAGGTGAAACTTCTGACAGACAGCTATGCTGAGCTAAGTCAGGATGCCACTGGAAGTAGGGAGCACCCATCACTAGAGGTGTACAAATGGGGTTCAGGCAGTCACCGGGCAGGAAGCTGCCGAGGGCTCAAGCACCAGGTCTTCTATGACTCTGGCGTTCCAATCCAGCCCCTTCGTGCTATAGACAAGGAGACTGAGACCCACAGAGAGACAGGGACAAGCTCAAAGTTGCACAAAGCATTATCATACTCCAAGGACCAGACTCAAGATTCCTCACTCCTGGTCTTGGATCCTCCACTCCTCTGACTGGCTCGGCCAGAACAAACGGCAGGTCGGTACATCTCCAAGCTTCCTTCTGCAGCTGCGTCCTGGGTGGTCTGACACCATGGTCTTTCCCAGCCCCAGCCTGGGCTCAGCTGATGGATGAGCTCCTTGTTGGACTGCCTCTGGCTCAGGCTCCAACTCCACAGATGGACGCTCTCAGGCCTGCTGGCTGAAAGGAGATCCACATTTGACCCAGAGCCAGATGTGGACTGAGGGAGGTGGGGAATGGAGACCCAGGGCCCCCCTGGAGGGGGCTGCAGAGCCAAGGGGCAGGGCTGCAATCCATAGACCTCACAGCCCCCTCAGGCCTGGCACACAGTAGGTGTGCAATAGATAATTGTGCAGACAGGAGAGGGTGCAAGCCTCCTTTGGAGCAGGGCACTGGGGACTCCAGCAAGTAAAACTAAGCACCCCATGGACCCAACAGAAAATCCTGAGGCCCCAGATGGCCTTTGGAAACTTCCTCCTTCATCTCAGGCATCTTTGGATTCACCCTGGGTATCCACCCATCCCCACACCCACCTTTCTTCCCTGAGAAGAATCCCTCAGTTCAGCCTTTTTCCCTCTGCCCCTGCTCCTGCCACACACAGAGGAATTATTTTTGTAGTGCTGGGGCTTGAACTCAGGGCCTAACGCTTGCTAGGCAGGCGCTCTACCACTAAGCCATGCCTCCAGCCCTTTTTGCCTTGGTTATTTTTAAATTAGAGCCTTTCTTTATGCCCAGGCTATATGCAATCCTCCTATTTGTGCTTCCCCAAGTAGCTGGGATGCCAGGTTCACATGCGCCACCGTGCCCAGCCATTGGTTGAGATGGAGTCTCGAGAATGTTTTGCCCAGACTGGCCTTGAGCCTCAGTTCCCCCATCTCTACCTCCTGAGTAGCTACAATTATAGGCATGAGCCACTGCGCCTGGCACAGAGGACTTCTGTCTTATGCATCAGGCGTGGTAAAGTGACTTGCCAAAGCAGTGAATAATTTCTGGCAAGGTTCTTCTCGCTATCATTAAGAAGCTGCAAAACTGAGGGGGGAAGGGGGAAGAGGGTGGGGGAGGGGGGCAGGGGGGAGAAATGACCCAAACAATGTATGCACATGTGAATAAAAGAATAAAAAAAGAAAAAGAAAAAAAAAGAACCAAAAGAGATCACACGTCAAATTTTATACAGTTTAAAAACAAAAAAAGAAGCTGCAAAAGGTAAAGACTCGACCTGCATAAGCAACCCTTCGCATGCGGTAAACTACAGAAGGTAAAGCAGAAAGGGCTGGCCTGAGGCAACCCAGTGACAGGCCTAAATCACTGACTTCCAGTCTCCCAGCACAAACGTTTTCACACCATCCCCTTTGCATTTTCTGGGGACAAATTCTTCCTGTTGTCTCCTGGGCCCTTTGCAATCACAGATGAGGGGAGCATTGTTACCATCCTTTTAGGAACCCAAACCAAGAAACGCTCAATGAATTTGCAGCTAACTCTCCTTTAGGTATTCTCAAGAATGCGGCATGTGTTAATTCAGAGGGGTAAAAGTAATGGCCAAACTAAGGAAACTGGACTTCCAGGCCTATATCGGCTCATTAAGGACATAGATGAAGCAATCGGTCCAAAATGTCACTATGGATAAACTCCCTAAGAGCCACCTGAGGAATTAATGTGTGTGTGTTTGTGCGTGTGCACATGCGGTGTGTGTTTGGACTCTATTCCATAGATTCTGGTTCCGTAGCCATTAGGTAGGTCCAGGGATCGTTGTTTTTGACAAGCATCTCGGGAGAATATGATGTGTAGCCAGGTCTGGTAGGAATAGCCAGAGCCTTGCAATCTAAAGGCAAGGCCATTGCTGGTGAGAAGTCTCTCTGGAGGACCCGTTTCCGTGGGTTTCAGCCCCACTCCTGGTGCTTACCTGGGACCAAGGGTGTGTAAGGACATTAGATAGCTAGCAATCATTCCTCTTTTCTATCCGACCCCCAGCTTTGTTCACTGACTTCTGAGCAGCGAGCACATGGGAAGGGTGGCTGTAGGGGCTGAATCTTGGTTTCATCTAAGCCAGTGGTTCATACCCCTGGATGCATATTTCACTCACTTGGAGAGCTTTTCTAATATTCTGTTAATTGGGCCCCACCTTCAGAGACTCAATTGGTCTGGGAACACAATTTAGGCACTGGTACTTTTCTAAGCACTTCAGGAAATTCTAATGTGTAGCCAGGGTTGAGAGTACTGAAGTCAGTCATGATAATTGCAACCTCTTTGCCATGTGGTTGAGTTCAGTTAACAATGAGAGGCATAGACAGCTGCTGGAGTATTCTGGGGAAGGCTGCTTTGTTCTTAAAAAGCAATGCAAGGCAAAGTTGTTACTTCTTCCAGTCTTTAGATTTTGTTGAATTAGAATGTGATACTCAGAGCTGCTGCAGCTACCTTATCACTGTGAGGGCCTGAGGGCAGAAGCCAAGAGTTCAGAATTGTGGAACAGAAAGACGGAGGTAACTAGAGTCCTTGATGCTGAACAAGCCAACTATTGAAACAGCCTTTTTAGAACTTCTATGGGATAACTAATATACTTACTATTTAAGCCACTTTGAGTTGATTTTGCTATTACTTGTAGTCAAATGGTTACTTGTAGCCCATTTGACAGAGGAGGAAACCAAAGCTCAGTTAGGTTAAGTTACCGAACAAGACCATGGAGCTAGTTAGTATCAGAGATGAAATGAAGGTCTACACTTCACCACCGTCACACACACACACACACACACACACACACACACACACACCAGCCCTAAAACCCTAGGTGGTGTAAAATAGTGGAAAAAACCTTGAGCTATAAGAGGCCTGGGGTAGAGAGATGGGGATGGAGGGATGGAGGCCACTTAGCGGTGATTATCAGGTCAAGCATCGTGTGGGTGTCCCCTGCCTCCCAGCAGGGGAGTGGCAGCTGGTGCCTGCTCTGGCTCCATCAGCCATTAATTAAAACTTGACAAGAAGATTAATACACAGGGGACAGTTTTAATTAGAGACTCCTGGAACGTTAGTCTGGCACAGCCCTAAGAAACCATTTCTGCCTAACTCCTTATTATATAGATGGAGAAACTGAGGCCCAGAGAGAGGACAGGGTTGGTCTAAGTTTCCTCAGGGAGTCTGTGGCTCAGGAGTCAAGGTGCCTGCTCCATGTGCCTTCCTATCCAGGCCTCTTTTCCTCCACCCTGGGATCCCTCACATATGGGACAGCTTTAATTAACGTATTATCCCATTCAGCTTGTCACTGATTCCCAGGGCCCCAGCAAAGGCCTACAACTAAAGCTCCCTTTTGTACAGACTCGGCCTGGCCCCAGGAGACTGATGGGATAAGGGCAGCCATTGAGGAGCCCAGGGCAGCTGAGTTTGACCACCTACTACCCAGGGTCTGGCCCAACCAGGGCCCCAAGCCTGGGAACTGTCAGTGCAACCTAGAGTACTGGTCTGCTTCTGCCTTTGTCACTAGGAGGAGGTGGTACCATCACTTGTCAGTGAATCCAAGCCCTCAATCTGCAAAGTGCTACCCAGGATCTCAACTGAGGCTCGCATCCACCCAGAATGGGAGGGAGTTATTCCTTTTCAAAATACTGCTCTTATTTTTCTTTAAACTAAACACATTCCTTGGAAGAAAATTCACACAATGCTTAAGTGTGTATGGCCAAAATTCAGTTCTCGTCCTGTCTGGCTCCCCAGCATAGCCGCTGGTAAGTTTACTGTCAAAATTCCCCATATCTAGGCCTGTTGCCCAGGGGTCTCTCCCTGTTGCCCTCTCCGCATCACCTGGGAGGAGCTCCGGGGCAGGGGCAACAGGAGGGAAAAAGCCAGTGGGACCCTCACTCCACCCAAGCTCCTGGGGATGATAGTCCTCCAACCAGGGCTGGCAGGCCTAGAACCCCTGGGACTCCAGCTGTGTGCCTTCTCACCAGAGTCCTGGCTTCTCATCTGTCCCTCAAAGGCCCCTCCTCCCTCTTGCCAGAATGATTGGTGTCACAGGCAAAACAGATTACATCCCTCCCAGGTTAAGCACCTCAATGACTTCCTCTTGCTCCGTTGCCAGGGCCATGTTCCTTAAGGGTGGCACTTTGGGACCTTTATCTGTTGACAGAAATGGAGTGTAGCTAGGCACACAGGCTCTGCACTGGTGGGCTTGGGTATGAATCCTACCTCTGCCACACACCAGCTACATCGCCTAGAGCAACCCGGTTAACCTTCCTGCCTCTCAGTTTCCTTATCTGGAAACTGAGAATGTCTATAATGACAGTGTTCACTTCCCTGCATTATAGTGAGGAGTAAACAAGGTAATCCAGGTCAAAAAGCTTGGAACACTACCTAGTTGCTGAGGCCCCAGTGGCAAGAGCAGAGCACATGAGGCCTGGGCCCCGGGGTAGGGGAGTGGGGAGGTCTCAGCTCTAGAAGGCCTGAGTCCCTGCTCTGGGCATGTCAGGAACTGGAGCTGGAGGTGGGAGGGATTGGGGAGGGAGAGATGAGAGGTTTGACCCTTGCCTGGAGGGGAAAGGAAGGTCCACCTGTGACCAGGCGGTTCCTTGAGGTAATCCCAAAAAGGGGACAGAGCTGGAAGCACCAGCTCCTGAGGCCCCTTGCATCATCAAGGCCTGGGAGTGAAGTAGACCAGAGTAGCTGGGGACTCTCTAGGAGCTGCTGAGCCAGTTCCCTCACCTACAGAGTGAGGGACTAACGACTTCCCAGTGTGGCTGTGAAGAGTAAGGCCACCCAGCAACTTGGGTACAATGCCTGGAGCATGGTGGTGCTCAATGAACCCTCGGGGCAGAGACAAAGGAAAGGCTTCGGGCACTCAGGATTTTGCCTGCCTGCCTCCTGGGGTGGGGGGTGACAAGATAGGACACTTCCAGGAACCACAGAAGTGCTGCTGGTTTTCTGTTGGAGCCAGGATGGGACAGAGTGGGGAGGAAGGGGCACATGGCTGCACCCCAATGCACATGGGGCCTTGGAAGGAGGGCAGTGGGCTCTTCATTCGCAGCTTGTCAGTCTCTGTGGAGTGGGGATGGTATTTGCAGGCCTTTGGCCACTTGCGAGGCTGAAATGCATTGCCCATTGCCCTAGTGGGAAAGGCCGTGCATGCAGAAGTCCCGGTTCCTCATCTGTAGTACAAGCAGCTTAGAGTCCTGGCTCAGAGTACAGTTGATCTAGGCAACACTCAGGTCTGCCCCTGTAGGCTAGTTGCTTGCCATCCCTCTGTCTTTGTTCCTCATCTATAAAATGGGCATAACAATAGCACCTACTTCTCAGAATTTGGAAGGAAATTCCAGACCACGTCAATGAACTTTCCAGCCCATGCAAATAGTCAGCACATAATATTTAAAAATAGTATTCCTTAAGGAGAAAACCCAGGACTTAAGCTTCCTAATTCCATTTCCCAAGCCCACTATTTCGCCCCGAGGGTGCATACATCTGGCACTCAATGAATCTTTCTTAACAAAGAAATCCTTAGCTCTCAGCAACTTTCCAGCAGTGTGGAATAACATTTATTCAAACCACTTCATTATACAGATGGAAAAACTGAGGCTCAGGGAGCAGAAGGGACAGGCCCCAAACAAAGCTCATGAGTTTGAGTGAGACAGCTAGATCTAGGACCAAGGCGTCCTGACCAAAAGCCAGCACCCCATGTCCACCAAGGTAGCTCCTTCTCTGGAGTTGCTTCAAAGAAGGAGGCATTTTCCCCAAGGCAGGAGACACCTGCTGGGGCCTCCCCAGATTCCCAACAGCTTATAGCCTATTTCTCCTGCTTTCCTGGCCTTCCCTGGCCTTGCCCCAGGCCACGCCTAGCTGGTTGCCTAGCCTGGCCTCAGCCCGCCCCCCCACCCCACCTCTGAGCTCCTCAGCAGCCTAGGCCGGGTGGTCCTTAATTGCTTCCTGTACTCACAGGCTCTGTTTGTTTGCTCTGTGGCCGCTTCCTCACACCCCCAGCACACCGGAGGCGGAGGCGCACTGACCAGCAGTGTGGACTCCTGGGGCCCAGCCCCCAGCTTGCTCTCAGATGTTGGGCCAGCCCTCCCCAGACCTACCACCTGGAGCCCAGGAACCCAGCAAAACCCTGGAGAGACCTCCCCCCCTTTGGCCCTTCCCCCAGCTTCCGCCTCCTTCCCCCCTGCCAGCAGCTGGTCCTGCCCCTAGCTGGGGGAGAAGCCAAAAAATCAACAGGTGGCAGTCCATAGTGAAGCCCTCATAGGCCTTGGGCTGACAGGGACAAGCCCCCTTCCCCTAGCCCACCCCACTCCCACCCGCAGCCCACAGGAACATAGGCAGGAGGGCCAAATGACTCGGCCTGGAGTCAGGACTTTGAAACTGTTGAGGTTGGAATGTGTGTGGGGGTGGAGGGGGGTTACTAAATTTGTCCCTGAAGGTCTCTGAGACTAAGATTAAAAAAAAAAAAAACAGTGCAGTGAAACAACAGACCTTGGGTTCAAGCCGGCTGCTCACTGTGGCATTATTAAAGCAACTTCTTTACATTCTGTTGGGTTCAATCTCTAAAGTGAAAATCTGTAAAATGGGGCAAAATGCTAGACCGAGCACCTGCCCCCAGGGCTATTGGGAGATTGAAATGAGCCATCAGCATACACGACCTGGTGGCCAGAGAAGGCAGGTAGACTAGGTGACCTGGATTATGTGGGCCTGAGGAGTTTCTCAAGATGTGGGATTTTCAGTGCCCAAACCTGGACAGTCCCCAGCAAATGGGTGAGTGGGTCACACTGAGAGCGGGTGGTCCCTGAATGTTTCTTCCTAGAAGCAGACTCCTAGGAAGACCCTTCTCTGAATACCCTCTTCCCACAAACCTGTCCTGGACTCTTCTGCAGGAAGCCTCTATCATTTGACAAAGCCTTCAGTCATTTGACACCTTCCTCTAGGTCCCCTTCCTCTGCATTTTCATCCATACTTTCTCCTGCCATCCCAGGCCGTCTACCCTCCAGCTCCTTGGCCACTGGACACTGACTTCCTCTGAACTTGCACCCTGTCTCACCCATGGCCCCCTCCACACATCCACAGATTAGACCATGACTTCTCCACCGTCTAGGCACAGGGCCTTACCACCACAGTGCCACACTGCACACCTCAGAGGCTCGCCCACACCTTGCCTATCCCAGGCTCAGTGCAGAGGACAGCAGTTAGACAGCAACCGTCCGCTCCGCAATAGGATAAGGCCTCAGGATAGGTGAGAGGGGAGGGGATTACCTATTTTCCCGGGAGTAAGGCTTTGAAATGCGGAACTCAGTGAGCAGGTGTCGGGGCAGAGGTATGGCTGCAGTGAGGGCTAGTGGATCGTTGTATTGCAATGCTTTGCTTCCAGGGCCCCTGTGTTGTTTCCCTCCCTCAGGGCGCCTGCCCTTGAGGTCTAGGCAGGCCAGGCCAGGAGAAACACAGGTCTGAATTCCATGGAGCTGGCTCTATGCTGCAGACCCTAGAGGGAAGTGTGTTCTTGGAGTGGGTTGTGTTGGAGGGCTGTTGTGGAGGGAGCTGCGCAGTGAGCAGCTTCAAGGGCCGCTCCTTTTCTCCAGCTGGGGAAGTACCCTGAGCTGCCTAGGAGGCTCAGAAGGCAGGGACACAGACATGGGAAGGACACTGCCTCTACTTGGGGCCCCTGGCCGCTGATTCACACTACCCCTCCTCAGCCCCAGAGGAAAGCGCTGTCAGCAGAATTCCTCACGTCCTGCTGCTGGGGCCATGTTTACCCAGCACGCGCCTTGCAGGGCCTCAGCAACACACTCGGGGAGGGCAGGCCAGAGAGCCCAGTGAGGGCCAGAGACAGCAACGGCGACCGCCAGGAGACCTGAGTAAGAGTGCAGAGCCAGAGCCTGGGGAGGGGACACAGAGGGACACTTAGAGATGGAGGGAACAGGGCAGAAGCAAAGAGGGTGTCCCTCTGGGGCAGGAAGATGGCCAGGCAGCAAGATGGACACAGAGGGAAGCAGGCAGGACTCAGGCTGAGAAGTACCAGGCCCAGAGAGATGGTGGCAAAATCATGACAGAAAGAGGCAGAAATGGGACTGAGAGAGAGAGGGGCAGATAGGGGGAGCAGTGGGGAGACCAGAGGAGGCTGGGGTGGTCAGAGGACAGAGGGGAGGAAGCAAGGCAGCAGGGAGGCCAGGCCAAGGGCAGCAGTACCAGGGCGGCTGCAATGTCCCCTCTGTGCGCTCACAGGACCATGGCAGCCCAGCCGGCCGGGCTGTTTGCAGAAGGAAGCCAGCTCTGTGGTCAGGGCGCCCCAGGCCCGGCGGCGGCGCCCCCTGCACTTAATGAGATTCTTGTTCTGAGCTGCGGGAGATGGGGCCGGCCTGCGGAGGCCCTGCAGTGCCTCTGCTCTCACCCGAAGGGGGTCTGGGCTAGGGCTGGGGCCCAGCAGCTCAAGGGGCTGTGCAGGAAGGCGGCCAGACAAAGCCTGGCCCCGGAGGCTGCCAGGCCTCTAGAACAGAGGGTCTGGTGGTGGCAGAGGGGCCGTGGCCTCTGACAAAGCTCTGGGGAGGAGGGTGAAAGGGAGAGGGTTGGGGATTGGCAGGAGGCTGAGGTTCTAATCTTGGCTCTGCCCCCACCCTGGTGGGTGACCTTGGGGAAGTGCCCTCCCTGTTTGGGGGGCCTCTGTTTCTCCATTTGCCCCAGGAAGAGCAAACTCAGGCAGGTGGGGACCATGAAGAAGCCAAAGAGTATGTGCTCTGGCTCAGGGGACAGCTGCTACTCAGCTCCAGCTGTCCGTTGCCTTGTGAATGGGAGCCCAGGATTACTAGATCTTCAGAGTTTTTTAGAAGTTATAAATCTGGATTTTTATGTAAAAATCTCCTGAATTTTAGTGATGGTAGTTAATTCCTTCTTAATGTATGCACTGCTGAGCCAAAGCAAGCACTTTGAAGGTTTTAAGTGGCCCATAAGGTGCCTATTTATGACAGTCTCTATGGCCCACATGGCTCTGACAGTTGCCACATGTGTAGCTGCTCCACCATCCTGAGTGAAGTTCAAACCTCACCCAAACATCATGGCCTTGGAGAATAGACAGAATGTACCACCAGGAGGAGGCTGCTTTGACTGGTGCTGGGCGGGTGGGGACACAGTGGTCCAAGATGCCAGGCTTCTTGATGGCCTGTCTACTGGCTGGTAATCCTGCTGTCATCCACCATCTTGCTTCCAAAGACCCCCTCCCACTACCTCAGCCTTTCAAGGCCTTCCATGGGGAACCTATTTTGCCTGGGCCTGAACCAAGGGCCAGGCAGATACTATGCAAGGCCATAGCTGATCTGATTCACCTAGGCCATGGCTGGGGAGAGGCAGCATGCCAAAGGCAGATCTACCATAGTCCTTTCTTTATTCAAATTCCAGGACTACCACCCTGGCATGGCAGGGAGGAGGAGGGGTGGAGAGGAGAGGAAGGGGCGGAGTATCCTGGTGTGCGGTGAGAATGGGCCTTCCCCAGACCTCTTCGTCTGCACCCCTTTCCACCCCACAGCCCACAAAGCCCAGCCAAGCATGACAAGGGTTAATTGGATACCCCCAGCTGAAATCATAGAATCATAGGGCTGGAACGGACCTTGGAGGTCATCCACCAGGGGTAGAGGAGAGATTTTAATTGCCCAATTCAGCTGGATTGGAAGCACCCTGGCTTCCACCCCCAGTCCAGGTGGAGGAAGGAGATGAGGCTAAGAAGAGCTGTTAGGCTGGGAGCCCCCTGAAGGTTAGGGCTGGGCCACATGGGCCATGTTCTTTCCTGCACTGCTCCCACCCCTGCAGTGCCTAGCTTGGAGTTGGGCACACATCCCTGGGCTGAATAATTGACTAACAGGCAGGACTGATGGTAGCAGAAGAGGCTGTGAGTGACAGAACCTTGAACCAGAAAGCAAATGACCAGCTCTGTTCAAGGTCACATAGCTGGAAAGAGGCTGCACTGAACCCTTTCCCATTACCCTATACTGCCTCTTTTCGTGGGGATAGGGAAGGAATGTCAAGAGCCACCTGGGCTCCCACTCCAGCAGCCTCAAAGCATCTATGCTTCCCAGTCTTCTGACCTCTACTCACAGTGTAATATTAAATCAGAAAGCTTCCCCCCCCCCGCACCTCATTATTCTTTTGTCAGAATGAGCTGGTTACAGCAAGAAAAATTAAGGTCAGACACCAGGAAGGACTTCCTAAAGGTGTGACTCAGAGGCAGGTGGACTCTGGAGTCTCCTGCCCAGAAAATTAAAAGCCCCATGGAGGATGGGGAGTAACATAGAGCTGGGCAATGACAGGCTGGGTGACATTACTACCTATATCCCAAAGCCCATGGCTCAGCATTGGAGGGATGGTGACACCCAGGATTGGAGAAGTAGCAGTCCACCTTATTTGCTGTCTATAGTCTGGAGCTAAGGGGACCCGGGAATTTTCCCAGCCTAGGGGTGAGGATGCTGATTGGGGTGGAACCTCAAGGCCAGTGAAGCTTCTTTCTGCTCAAAAGCAGCCCAGGGGGTAGAACCCAGAGGAGGCAGACAGACCCAGGCCCACCCTCTGTCCTTGCTCTAGAGGAGCCACATGTCTCCATTCCTAGGCAGAGGGAAGTGGAAAAGACACAAAACTCTCTTGGGAACTCTCAATATCACTTTAAACAGTGTTCAGAATTACCTTGTTCTAAGCTTTAAAAGTCCTGAGGGTTTAATAACACTTTTAAGTGGCATCTTCTGTAGGGAAGTTCTCATTGGCTGCTGGCCCAGCCTGTGTCATTTCCCTCCCAGCCCCTTTCCCACAGCTGAGCAGTGACTTGATCCCAACTCAAGAATCAAAGCTCCACCACTTTGGAAGTTCTCCTTCATATCTATCCTCCATCCTTCCAGCTGCAGTACCCCATTCTCTTTCCACCCGCCCTGCCCCCAAATGAAAATGAATTTTTCTTTGGTTCCTGAAATGAACAAAGCTCAGATTTAAAAACTATCGTGCTGTTCAGGAGTAATCCTGGCACCCTGCTACCCATCATTTCACACCACTGCCACCCCCAGCATGTACCCTCCTAGGTGGGGAACTGGCCTAGGCTCTGACAATTAGAGGAAAGGCCTAGGACTAGCAGGACTGACGAGTGAAGGAGGAAGGGAAGAAGGAGGGAGAGGTGGAACTGGGTGGCCTTTGGGTTAAGTCAGATAATAAACCTAAACCACCTGCCATTTGAGCCCAGAGTATAAATCATTAATCAGTTTGGGACTTGCACATCCGCTAATGAATTTTTCTCTATTCCCAGAAGGTCTCTCCAGAGCCGCACCCCTCTGGCAGGGGGCCAACCAGGGAGCTCCTGGGGCTGGGGACAGCAATCTGGATCCTCCAGGCCTGCCCCTTCTAGCCCCCTTTTTTCCAGGCAGCTTGCTGAGTCTGAGAGCTTGGAGGGGGAAGAGAGAGATGGGACAAGGACAGCTGGGTACTCCAGGGCCCCAGACAAGGATGTCCAACCCCTCTGGGTTTTGGTTAATTCATCTGTAAAAGGGGCCAATTGTGCCTGTCTCATGAGGTTAAGGGTTAAATGGAAGCATGGAAAAGAAGCACCTAGATAAATGGCCTACATACAGTATGTGCTCAATTCATGAACCTTCTTCTCTGCCTGTAATATTATTCAAAAAAAGGAGCCCAGCCGCTCTTGGGCTCCAAGTAGAAATGATTAAAAATGGCAGCTGAGGGCTGGAGGTGTAGCTCAGTGGTGGAGAGCTCGCCTCACAGGTACAAGGCTCTGGGTTCTAGCCCCAGCATCGAAAAAACAAAAGAAAACAAAAAACAGCAGCAGCAATAACAAAACATGGTGGCTGAATGAATTTGGGTGATAAATGACAAGCTTCCTGCTTGGGTCTGTGGAGCCAGGAGGCTGCAGGATCCTCACCCCAGGTTTTGCTTTAATGTCAGGCACCCACTGCTACCTGCCTGGACTTCCCAAAGGGCAGAGGCAGGGGCTAGCTGGATGGACCTCTCCTCTCCCAGAGCGTCAAGTGGCCTAAGGACAAAGGACCATCCTCTGGGCAAATCTTGAGCACATAGCAGCTGCCTAGAGAGGGAGACTCCATGTCACCCTTGCTAGAGATAGAGCTGTCACAGTGTCTACATACAGATGGCCACAGCTGTCAGGGCCCTGGGCTGTGGCATTGTCCAGCTGCTCTGTCCTTTACCCTTTTGGCCTCCTTCCCCTGAGTTCATACAGACTCAGGCAAGCAGCACAGAGCTGCAGCTCTGGTGTGACATGTGCAGGAAGTGGGGACAAATATGAAAGAAACTACAAACTAGAGTTCCCAAAGGACTTGCAAGTCACCAGGGTGAGGCCAAAAGGGACTAACTGAAGAGCACTGGATGTCCTAGGAAGGGCACCCAGGTAGGCCAACCAATGCCTCCTCATGGGACCTTGAGCCACCGTCAAGTTCCAGGCTATTCACAGGTCCATCTGACAATGCTGCTGGAGTTGGCTTCCCCAGCTAGGCTTCAAGCTCTGCTAAAAATCGTTCTCCAACCTTTGCCTTGGACTCACTTCTTGTGATTTTCATTCCTTTCTGCCAAACTGGGTAGTGGTTCTGAGCAGGAACAAGGTGAGCCCAGTTCTGCTTAATCCCAGCCTCTAGGGGCCTGGCCTCCCCTCACTGTGACTCCCCCAACAGATGCCAAAATGAAATGCTCACATTCCCCAGGGTGTTGATGGATGTGGCCCAGGCACCACCAAGCCAGGGCCAAATGAGGGCCTATATGGGGCTCTACTCTGGGGAGAAGTCTGCTAGAGGGAAGGGCTGACCACCACAAAGACAAGAAGGTCAGAGGAGGAGTTGGCTCCTTCATGGCTAATACCTGCTGTCTTCATCTGTTAGGGCTGCTAGAACAGAATACCATAAACCGGGTGGTTTCAATAACAGACATTTATTTCTCACAATTCTGGAGGCTGTGAAGTTCATGTTCATGGCACTGACATATCCAATGTCTGGTGAGAGCCTGCTTCCTGCTTTGCAGATGGCCTTCTTTGTGTCCTTACATGGTGAAGAGCAGAGAGAAGAAAGCAAGATCTCTGGGGTTCATTTTATAAGGGTACTAATCCCATCATGACAACTTCACCCTCAGAACCTAATCACCTCCTGTATTAGTCGGTTTTTTTTTTTTATCATGGTGACAAATAGCTGAGATAAACAAGGGCAGAAGGATTTAGCTCACAGTTTTAGAGGTTTCAGTCCATCATGGTGAGGAAGTGGCCAGGAAGCAGAAAGCAAGAATGCCTATATTGGCAAGCTTTCTCCCCCACCTTTGCCAGCCTATGGGATGGTACCACCCACATTCAGAGTGGGTCTTTCCCCCTTAATTAATCCTCTCTGGAACTATCCTCACAGACACACCCACAGGTGTGCTTTACTAACCTCCTAGGGACTTCTCAATGCAGTCAAGTTGACAATGAAAATCAACCATCACAAATCCACCCCTTGTCAACTTGACAATCAAACACATCTCCTTAATCCATAACATTCCGCCCAGCCCCCAAAAGGCTTATGCCCATTTCATAATGCTAAATGAATTCGGTATATCTCTAAGTGTTCCCATAGTCTTAATAGTTGCAACACTGTTCAAAAGTTCAAGTCCAAAGTCTCTTCTGAGACTCAAGGCAGCTTTTCTCAGCCTGCAGCTTTTCTAAGCAGATGTTCCACCTTCCTAGCACCTCCAACTTCCTGGAGTCTCTATTGCATCTCTGGCTTCACTCTCACAGCTTCACACATCACCGTCTCAGAGCTACCTGCAGAGATGCTGACCCTACCACACATTGCCTGGCCTCCTAGGCCTCCCTTTGAAATCTGGGTGGAAACCTCCATGGCCCCTCATTACTCTTGCATTCTGCATGCCTGCAAACCCGGCATGTGGGATGATGTCAAGCTCTGCAGCCAGCTTGAGAGGTATAGCCTCTGAGAGTCTGAATGGCTGAGTTTGGAAAAACACTTCTTTAGGAGGCCCTGTGCCAGCAGGACAACTTGAAATTCTCTTCACCAAGCAAAGTCAAGTGTGTTTACTCCTTTATGCCTTGAGCCTGTGATGGATGGGGTCAGGCCAATAAATAAGATACCCTCGAAGCATCTTTTCTATTGTCCTTATGCAAAGTACTTAGCTTCTTTTTAGTGGTCCTCATCTCTTCAGTGGCCACACTTTTCTTGGTCTTTAGGCTGCTTTTCTGGGCAAACTGTAAGTTTTTCATTCAAACCTTTCTGCTCTGCTTTTTGATCACAATTCTTACTCTAAATTTGGCTAAAAGCGGCCAGCAATAGTCATGTGTCTGGGCTGCTTTGAAATTTCCTCCACCAAATTAGAACCCAGCCTCCCACAAAATCTTAAGGTATGGACAAAATGTAACTAAATTCTTTGCCACAGTGTAACATGTATGGCCTCTAGTCCAATACCAATGGAGTCCTCATTTCCACTTGAAACCTCAGGTGCTCGGTACTTGCTCTCTCCTTGCTGTCAGTATTCCTGCCAAGATTCTGGTCTTCTGAGTTCCCACCAGAGTCATCCAGTAAACTCTGCTTGTAGCATTCTACGACTTTTCTAGCCTGCATCTCCAAACTCTTCCAAATTCCTCCCACAAACCAGTTCTACAGGCTTCTGAACCACCTGGTCAGGTAGTCATAGCAATGACCTCCATATCTCTGGTACCCATTTTCTATTTTTCAGATTTTTTGTCACTGTGAGATAAACAATTTAAGGGATGAAGGATTTATTTTGACTCATGATTACAGTCCATTGTGGCAAGGTGACATATCAGAGTAAAGTAGCTCACATCATGGTAGCGAGGAAGTGTGTGTGTGTGTGTGTGTGTGTGTGTGTAGACAGAGAGAGAGAGAGAGAGAGAGAGAGAGAGAGAGAAAATGCCTGTACTGTGGTCTCTCTCCTTCCCCTTTTATTCCATCTGGACCCCAACCTATGGGATGCTGCCACTTTTAGGGCGGGTCTTCCCCCTTAGTTAATCCTCTCTGGAAAGCCCTCACAGACACACCCATTGGTGTGCTTTCCTAATCTGCCAGGTGGTTCTCAATGCAATCGAGTGGCCAATCAAATTTAACCATCACACCCCCCAAAGGCCCTATCTCCAAATATCATCACAATGGACATTAGGGTTTCAACATATGATTGGCAGGGGAAGGTACAAAACCATTCGGTTCATAATACTCACCTTCACAAGAAAATCAGAGTTGACAGGTGACATCTATCACAATCGTCCATAGTACAGAGGAAGAAACTGAGGGCAGCAAGGGAGGGAGGAACTTGCCAGAACTCCTGCCATTCCCTCAGGAAGGATAGCTGCTGTTTATAAGGTACTGCCTGCCAGCCAAGTCCTGGCATGTGTTTGGTGAGTGGGGCCACACAAAAGGGCATGGAAAAGGATTTCCCCATTATCATCACTTTACACATGGGGAAGCCAGGGTTCAAGTGAAACTGACTGGCCTTTGGACCAGGTAACCTGGAAGTACCAAAATCTGGATTTGAACCCAGGACTGTCTGCCACAGACAGGCTTATCTTCCCAGACTTTCCTGCTCCTGGGCCTTTCCTGGATTTCTTCCCATTTCTACCCTGACAGTCCGGCAGGCCTACCATTTTGCCAGGCACTGACTAAGGCCTGGCAGGGCTTTGAGGATTTCCAACTTCAGGACTCTGCCTTCAGGGTGAAGGAAGGGCAGTGCAAAGAGTATTGAGTAACATGGATAAATGTTTATGGTGCACTGAAACATGGGACTGTCAGGGTGCAAAACAGGATGGCCAGAAGACATACAAATACATATGACAAGGTGCTCAACATCACTCACCATCAAAGAAGTGCAAGTCGAAACCACTAAAAGATGTCACCTCACACCTGTCAGGTGTGTTATCAAAAAAATATAACAGAGGGCTGGCAGAGTGGCTCAAGTGGTAGAGTGCCTGCCCCCCCAAAATATATAACAAATATATATATATATATATATATATATATATATATATAACAAGTATTGGTGAGGACGTGGAGAAAAGAGAACCCTATACACTATTGGTGGGAATATAAACTGGTATAGCTACTACAGAAAACAGTATAGATATTTCTCAAAGCATTAAAAATAGAAGTACTATATGATTCGGCAGTCCCACTTCTGGGTAATTACCCAAGGAATTCAAATCAGTATGTCAAAGAGATATCTGCACACCCATGTTCCATGCAGCATTGTTCCCAGTAGCCAAGAGGTAAGGACTAGCTAACTCTCAATGGACAAGTAAATGAAGAAAATGTGGTGTAGAGAGAGACAATAGAATGTTATTCAGCTTTCAAAGAGGGAAATCCTGTCATGTGCTACAACATGGGTGAGCCTTGAGGACACTGTGCTAAGTGAAATGAGCCAAGCACAGGACAAAAACTGCACAGTTCCCCTTATGGGAGTAATCTGAAATAGTCAAGCTCATAGAAGCAGAGTAGAATGGTGGTTACCAGGGGGTGGAGGAGGGGAGGTAGGGAGCTGCTGTGCAATGTGCATAGAGTTTCAGTCATGCAAGATGGAAAAATCTAGAGACCTGCTGTACCACATTGTACACTTAAAATGTTTTCACAAGAATAGAGCTCATGTTATGTGATTTTTACCACAAACACACGCACGCGCACACACACACACAAAATCAGTGGAATGGCCACGATGATCAATGTGTAAAAGAGAAGTGTGTGTGTGTGTGTGTGTGTGTGTGTGTGTGTGTGCTGAAAAAAAATAACTAGAAAGAAAGATACCAAAAGCTACCAGTGGTTTTCTCCGGTTAGTGGGATTATAGTTTCTATTTTCTTGGTAATGCTTTTCTGTGGTTTTCCAATTTATAGGGAATCATTTCCCTTCTACCCCCCAAAAAAATGAGAAAGAAAAAGAAGGAAGGAAGGAAAGAAAGAAGGGAAGGAAGGGAAGGAAGGGAAGGAGGGAGGGAGGGAGGGAGGGAGGGAGGGAGGGAGGAAGGAAAGAAAAGAAAGGAAGGAAGGAAGGAAGGAAGGAAGGAAGGAAGGAAGGAAGGAAGGAAGGAAGGAAGGAAGGAAGGAAGGAAGGAAGGAAGGAAGGAAGGAAGGAAGGAAGGAAGGAAGGAAGGAAGGAAGGAAGGAAGGAAGGAAGGAAAGAAAGAAAGAAAGAAAGAAAGAAAGAAAGAAAGAAAGAAAGAAAGAAAGAAAGGAAGGAAGACAGATAGATTTGGACACGGACCCAAAAGTTCAGTCCCAGCTGTGCCTCCTACTGGTTCTGTGTCTGTGGACAAGTCGCCCAGGACCTGAGTCACAAATCCCTCACCTCTGAGAAGGGTGTTGCACTATTATATTTCTTTGTCTTTGCTGTTATGCCAACTCATCTTATCTTTCTGTCCCTGGAGGGAGTTGGAGAACAAAGGTGGAGAAAGTGGTATCCTTTGCCCCAGGCAAAGCCTCAGGGATACAAGCATGCATTGTGTGAGGCCCTTGGTCTCTATGAAAACTATTTTTTCCTGCCCAATTAAGAGAAAGAGTAGAGTGAAGCTGTGAGGTCTTTATGGCCTCAGTTTATCCATCTGGAAAATTCAAGTGTTGTGACTAACTCAGACTCTGCAACCACAGAGCTGGGGAAGGGTGAGGCTCCTGGGCTGGGCAAAGCCTTCAAGGTCGGCTCACTGGGCCACAGCAATCTTCCACTCTGGGAACAGAAGTATTGGGCAGGCCTGCCTGGTGAGGTGTGTGTATCGGGGGCACAGAACAGGTTGGAGAGGCCTGGATGAGACTACACTCGCTCTGCACTCCCCAACCCTAATCCCACCCTCAGCCAAGCAGATGCTCTATCCACGGTATTTGGGGCCCCCACCCCAGCAGCATGACAGGACAGGGCTTGGGTACAGCTGTCAGTCCCTTCCCAGTTGGCCCACCCCTGGTCATCAACGCCAGCCCTGACCATCTTCCTGTACCCTGTTGACTGAGACCCCATTACTGGAACAAGCGGTCCAATCAGGATAGTGTGCTATGCCCCACAGCAGCCAGGCCCCAGCTTGGGAGAAGTCCGGGTCCTCCAGTACAACCCCTGGGGTCTTAGACTCCTACCTTGCAATCCTTCGAGAGCCTGGCAGAAGAGTGGTAGTCCTGCAATGGTTCCCACTGCTTCCCTGACTTGTGGGCAAGCTCTGTCTCCCTCCAGCCCTAGCAACCAGGGAGCCTCCTTCTTCAGAGCTCCTTCCCAGACACCCCGACACTGCCCTCAGGAGACTGAGCTCTAACTCCTTAGCCATCTCCACAGGAAACATCTATACAGAGACTGGGCATCCTCAGCCTATGAGGTTCTGAAGATTTGGGGGTGCCATTTTCTCCTCCCTTTCTCTACATGAATCCTAGAACATTTAAACTGTAAGAGATTAGTAAAGATGGAAGAGATTATCCACCCATCCTCCTCAGATATACCCATTGTCCAGAAAGGTCTACTGAGGCCCCCAACCCCAGGTTCAAAGTCAGGCAGCTAGCCCCAGCGTCTTCCTTCTAGCACACACTCAGCCTCCCATCTTGGAAGCAGTAGGGTGTTAGGACAAGTCCCAGGGGCCTTTCTTGGCTGGGGAAGTCAAGAAATTTGGGGTGCTCAATCCACCCCCACCTAATTCCAAGACACCAAGGGGCTCAGCCTGCACAGCCAGGTCTGCTTCCTCCACCCTGCACTGTTCTCCTGCAAGGATATAGCAGAGGGAAAGCTGTCCTTATCACTTTCTGCCTTGGGGTTATAGCAGCATTCACACTCCATCATACTCCATCGCTGTCTCTGTCACTTGCACACACAACGCCAGTGTGTGACATTCTTCCAAATACTTCTCTAGCCCTCATCCCTTGTTCATTCTGTCTCTCACACACACCGCCAGTCCTGCCCAACTCCTTCAGTCCTGGTAATTTGGTCTCCTCCGCCTCCCTATATGCCTTACTCCATTGCTTTCTCCTGACTTTTCCCTTTGTGGCTCCCACTTTGTCTCAGTTGCTGGGCAGCCTCTCTCTAGGTCTCTGGATCATGTACCCTCTTGGAGTTTCCCTCTCGCTCTCCATCCCTCCCGAGAGGGCTGAAGATGATTCTCCCCTCACCCCTCCTGGAGTGAGCAGGGGTATGTGGAACAGGCTCAGGGGACACTTTTAGAGCCCCAGATTCTTGTTCAGGGGCCAAGTTGAGCAAGGGTGGGATGGGTCAGGGGGCTGGCGGCACCAGGTCTGGCTCTTCTTGGGAAGTCCCTCTCCCTGCATGCCAGGTCCTTGCTGATCAGGCCCTGGGGCCTCCTGGGAGGAAGGAATGGTCCTGGCATTGCCTGGGCCCTGTGTGCCTGGTAGCTGGAGACATCTGCTTTCTGAAACTTTATGACTGGCCAAGTGCTCTGACAGTGCCCTCACTGGAAGCTCTGAGTGAGTCAGAGCGGGAGGTTCTTCCTGCTTTGTAGACAAGGAGCCTGAGCTTCTTGGCCCAGGACATGAACTGAGGCAAGTGCAGATCCAGAGAAAGGGTCAAAACTGTGGAGGAAGCAGCGATTGCTCTGGACTGGTCCCCACCTCAACTTAGCTCCCTGAACCAGGGGGCACTCAGGGTGAAGGAATGGATAGGGTACTCCCTAATGTAAGGATTCAGCACACAGCACTTGCTGAGGTTCCACTTTCAGCAAGAACCTGGAGACATGCAGACAGATGCAAGTAAATGCTACTGTGTGGTGAGCGCTTTGCTGGCTCCCAAGTACTTCTCACACATCATCCCAGCTGCCCTCACTCTTCCAGATAAATAAATAGTGACCAATCTCATGCCCACCATTGGCTATAGAGCCCATGGCAGACAGGGGCTTAGAGTTAGGTCACCCAACTCCTAACTCACAGCTCTTCTTACCATGTCTCCCAGGCATCAGAGGCCCATGCAGCCCATGCCCTCTGTGACCAACAAGGTTGTGCTGGCCACGGAACCCGTGCCAGGGTCAGCTCAGGCCATGGTCACAGGGAAGAATCTCTGTTACAAGCAGGTAGGGCCCAGTCCAGGGTGTTCTGAGTCAAGGAAGTGACCAGTCCTCCTTCTAAGACCCAGAGGCAGGGATTGGCCAGCAGCAACTGGTCTAGTATTGACACAGGGGCTTTGTGGGAGAAAAACATATAGCAATGCCAGGCAGAGGAGGTCTTGGCATGGCCCAGAGTCCTGTGGCCTTGTCCCCTGTCTCCATCCTCTAAACTCTGGGGTATTGAAAAGAGTTCCTTTTTCTCCTCACAACAGTACCAGTTCCATGAAGGCAAGGATTCATGCATTTTGCTCAATAGGGCCTGGCACGTACAAGGAACTCAGTGAATAACTGGTGAACTGAATAAATGAATTAATATGGTGTCAGAAGCCCAATGGAGGAGAGGAAGAGGGCTTTATGGCCTAAGATTGCCCACCTCCTCTTCCTGAGCAGAAAGGGACAGGAGCTTAGACACAGTACCCAGCCCAGGGCACCTGGCCCACACCCCTGTCAGACCCTGTCTTCTCCCAAGGGATGAGGCTCAAGGGATGAACAACAGGGGGTTTCCCACATGTGTCCACAGAGCACAGCCAACAGCACGTCCCGGTCCTAAGTCATCCTGTGCAGGGTGTCTGGCAGGCTTGGAAGCCTGCTCCACAGCAGAGGAGACTTAGGCCTGGAGAGGAGGGTAAGGAGCTAGAGCAAGGCCACTTAGCAGGGTGGTGGCTGAGCTAGGCTTGAAGGCCAGGGCTTTTGCTTTCCTGTTGGGCTTGGGGAGGGGAGGGGAGGGGAAGGGAAGAGAAAGGAAGGGAAGGGAAGGGAAGGGAGTGAGGAGAAGAGAAGGGAAGGGAAGGGGAAGGGGAAGCCAGAAAGGATGCCTCCAGGGCTGCCCAACCTGGGGTGCCCACACCAAGCCCACTATCATGACCCATCTGGTATTCTTTAACCTCTGCATTCACTGTCCTCTGTTTCCTACCCATAGTACCCTGTCCCTTGTCCCTTCCTGAGGAGCTGGCACAGAGGTCCAAGTGGTTGTGACTAGGGACCTTCCATCTCTGCCTGGGCCCCAGCCTCAGCCCACAGCCCCACATCTCCACTCCCCTCCTCACATGGAAACTCTATCTCCACTCGCACTTGCTCCTTTATATCTCTCCCCTCGGTTTTATGGGGCGGCTGTGGCAAGAAAGAAGGGGGGCTGTGGCTCAGAGACTGTCCTTTATTAGTTCTGTCTTCTCCGGGAAATGAGGGGTTGCAGCTGGCCGGTGATATGGGTGGGGTGAGCTGGCCTCACATCTGGGGGTGGGGGCTGGAAGGGAAGCTGAGATGAATTACCTGTGTGTGCTGGGAGAATCAATTGGGCATGCAGGCACGCTGCCTGCCCCTCTGGAATTAGGGTGCAGGGCTGGGGGCTCCAGCTGGAAACCTGGGGGCAGGCAGAGTCCCCATAGCAGGGGCAAGAAGAGTCCCCATAGCAGGGGCAAGCAGTGGCAGCACCTCAGAGAGAAAGCCCAGCCTACCTGAAGAAGAAAAAAGAGCTATTTTCTAAGTCAGGGAAAAAATATCGCTAAATGGAGCCTGCCTGTCTCCACGGGACCACCTTCTAGCCACGCCACTGGATCCACATATTAGCCAACCCCTCCCCATCAATCCCAAGGCCACTTCCAGCTGGGCCCTCACATCTCCATTCCTCTACCTAGCTAACCTGGGTGCTGAACGATGCATCCCAGTCCCCTGTGCATACAGACACACATGCACATCTGTGCGCATACACGTGTACACACACGTTCTCTTTCAGTTGCTCAACATTCCCCCTCTTCTACAAACTCCCAAAGCCATCACTGACAACTCTACTACTTATTAGCTGTATATAGCCTCACTTTTCCTCATCTGGAAAATGGAGTGAATCATTCCAAAACAGAAGGTTTGGAGTTGTTGGAGTCATTAGCAGGTAACACTGGCCCTCAGCTCGTGTTCATGGCTGCTGCGGGGTGGAATAGGAAAAGCTGAGCAGAATGGGGTTGCAATACGGACTCTGCTACTGACTAGTGCCTGCAAAGAGGTCACTGCCTATCTTCCCCAGCCTCAGTTTCCTCATCTGTAAAATGAAGATGACAGTACCCACCTTGTAACTGACTGAGGGACTCTAGGGCAACCACGGGGTGGGGGTGGGGAGGAAGGGAGTCCTTTTGTAAGCTGCGAAGTGTGCTGCCTGCCACATCAGCAGAGCCCATCGGTGCTTCCTCCTCCCGGTCCTCCCATCCCAGGCCCTCCACTGGAATGTGCCTCCCTAGTTCCCCAGGCGCCAGGAAAGCTAGGAGGCGGCTAGGGGTCAAAGAGCCAGGTGGGCTGACAGGGGCCTGAAGGTAGCTGCCTCGCTCGCTGCAGGGGACAGTGCTGATAGCACCGCTCCCCGCCCCGCCCCCTGCCGCCCAGCATTCGGGTCCCTTGCTCTCCAGGAGGCAGCCTCTTCTCTGACATCATCTGTAGTCAATTCCCCCGAGGGCCATCCCCAATTTTCATTTCCTCTCACTAATCCTCACACACAGTCCCTTTGCACAGCCCGGAACAGCCTCTGTCCTGGAGTTGGCTTCGCTCACCAGAGATGTGTTGCAGTTCACAAACCCAGGTTTCTCAGCTGGGAGGGGCTTACAGATTTCTTCCTCTCCTTCCTCCAGGGTCCTGTGGGGCATGGGAGTGGGAGGGGAGCCAGTGCCCCACCCACCCATTCAGCTCCTTTGTGCCAGTTAGAAAAGGGCACCCTCTGTAGGCAGAGGCAGTCTGCATCAGCGTACAGAAGATTGGTAAGCAGAAGGCAGCCCCCATTGCACCCTTGGCCAGACACCCTTATGCAGTTGGCCACCTGGACCACTATCCATGGCGGCCCTGGGATCCACAGATCGAGCATTGGAAGGCATAATCAGAAAGGGTGAACAGGTCTCTAATGAGAGACCCTGCTGCAAGAAAAGCCCGGAAGGCTGTATGAAGCGCTGCAACCGTTTGGGAAGTAGAAAAGCACCAAAGGACGGTGGTCTGCTCAAGGCAGGCTGCATCTGAAGCAAGCACACAGATGGCAAGGGCCATCCTGCCCAGGAGTTCTAGTGGTTAGAGAGTAGAGCCTGGGCTGAGAGTAGGCTGAAGTAAGAAGGACAGAGGTAAAGTTCACAGTGAAAACCAAAAGAGTAAGACTGAGGGTTCTCTTTGGGGAACAGGAGTCCAGGGCTGAGGTTCAGGTTACATCAGTGTGGTTATAGCCAAGGGTTAAAGGAATAGGGAGGTGAGCACTGCAGGCCCAAGAGGGCTGGCAGTCCTGTCTTAGGTGCAGCCAGTCACTTGTAGGGGCAGTGTGCAAACCCGGCCCATTTTCCCAGCCTGGCAGTTCCTGTTCCTCTGCCTCTGCTGGCCCCAGGATTCCAAGGTTGTAAATAATCATTAGAACATCCGAATACATTTGTTTAGCATTTTCACATTCCAGCTCTCCAATGCCTTGAAAGGAGCAAATCACTACCCTCCACCTTTTCCATGACAGAGCCCTAACCATCTTTCAAGTCCAATTCAAATGTCACCTCCTAGCTGGGCATGGTGGCTCATGCATGTACTCCCAACCCTGGGGAGGCTGAGGCAGGAGGATCTCAAGTTTGAGGCCAGTCTGGGCTACACAGAGAAATCCTGTCTCAAAAAAAAATGAAACAAAAAGAAGTCACCTCCTCAGTGAAGCCTTCCCTGCCACCCTGCCTACCATCCTCTCAACCCCCATGGCCTCTTGAACTCCAACTCCGACCACACGACCACACTATACTGTATCTCAGTAGCAACTGAGAGATACCAGCACCAGACTAAGGGCCTCTGAGCCTGGCAGTGAGCCTGGCTCTCGAAGGAGCTTAAGAAATGGCTATTGGGTGGGTGCACAAAGCAAGATGGACACATGTGCACACATGGATCATCAGCCCCTGGGTCTGGGAAGGGTTGTGAACTTGATAGCTGAGTCAGAGAGGTGGGATGGGGGCAGCAATGTGCTCAAGCTAGGCCCATGCTCCTAACTGTTCTACTCAAAGTCTGGCATCGAACTCTGGACAAACACCAGGAAGCCAAGACAGAGGATCTGCACGTGACATCTGACCTGTCCCTCTGATGGGCACCATGCCAGTGTTTAGCATGGCAGAATGCTCCCAGCTGCCCCTTCTTCTCTGGCCATCCTGGAAAGCTGTTTTCCTAGAGGGGCTTTACTGGGTGCTCTGTGTCACCTATGGAGCTGAGCTGGGGACACTGTGACCAGGCAAGTGAAGCCAGTGAGCCTGACTTCTTGGACTCAGCTTGGCTAGTAACCTGTCCGGTGTCTGTGGTTAGGTATCTGATCCTCACTGACCCTCAGATTGTCCCCGCCTGGGCCTGGAGGCCTCCCAGAAGGTTAGCCGCTCCTGGGAAGGCCAGAAGAGGACGGCCTTGGGTGTCAGAGCATGGCCTACCACCCTGGGCAAGCGACATCCGGCGCCCGCCCGTGCGCCTGCCACCCGTCTGCCCGCCTGAGCTTGCACCCGCCTGGCCACAGGCTGAGGAAGCATAATCGTGCTGGGCTATTTCAGACCCATTATCTCAGCTCAGCTCCTGCTTCCTGAGCAGGCCCCGAATTAGCCTGGCGCTTTGTTCTCAAGTGCATTTGTCAGATCGCTTGGCCTGTACCTCGGGGAGGAGGGAGAGGAGGGAGGGGAGGGCAGGGGCGGGGAGGGGGCGGAGAGGGAGCGGGAGGAGGAACTCGACGCTAATTAAGTCTCATTAAAAAAAAGAAGACGACAATGAGGAATAAGGCGCAGAAGAAAGAAAAACGCAGTGGAGGGGGGAGGGAAAGGCTTGCTGAGGAAGCAGAACAGCCGCCGGGAGAGACACACACAGAACCGCGCAGGCACACACACGCCCACAAAATGACACGGAAACACACACAGCTCTCTGTCCTGGCAGCCTGTGCCCGCTCTGCCCGCGCTCAGCCTTGCCGCGCGCCCGCTTAGGCTCAGAACTTCCTTCTGATGCCCAGGGACCAAGCACAGTGGGATTCAAATCCCGGCTCCGCTCCTCAGTAGCTCTGACCCTTGGGCTAGTCCCCTCTCGGGACCTCAGTTTTCAGGTTTGTCACAGGAGAATCCCCAGGCCCACTAAACAAAGCTGATGAAAAGAATTGGGGACTCCTGGTGCAAAGAGCCCAGAGGGTCATCGGGACACAGAGAGTGCTCAGGGTGCCTCAGGCCAGCAGCAAGCCTGGGAGGGCTGTGCCCTTCTGGGTCAGGCCTGACTACACTTCCATGGCTGAGCTGTTCTCTAAGCTGGGGGTGGTAGAACAGCCAGGGCTGGGGCCTGCTGGGCTCCCTCCCCTCCTGCCACTGTTGGCCTGTGCCCCGCCACCACAATCTCAGGCTGCTTTCATGGACCATTGCTTGGGCAACAGACAAAGCTGCCCAGGGGCGGGAGGCCTCTGCATCTCCACAAAGGTCCCAAGTAGCCCTAATGAACTAACTCTAGCTCTCTTTCTCTCTCTCGGAGTTCTTGGTCTCTTAGTAACTCACATCTCCCAAGGCAGGAGCTCAGCTCCGTGCCAAGTTCGCCTTTCACACCACCCCAGGCAGGCCCTGGGTAGACGAGAAGACCTTAGGTTTGGAATGTCCACTCCAGCCCTCCTTGCTGAACCTCAGCCTTCTTGTATGCGAGAGGAACCAAACTCTGCTCCCCCTGCCTACCCCAGGGCAGGGTCACTACCACCAGGCAGGGACGGTGCTTCCTGCCTCCCAAAGAGACATGGCCTCTATCAACTCCGAAGGGGCTTTCAAAGATGTAAGTTCAGTCTTTGCCTCCTGAGGGTATTCACACCTCTGCTTGAGTTTGGAAGGTGGATTCAGCGCCTTTCAGAGCCCTTTCACAAGCTCTCCCAGTCTGAAGTATTCCTAAAAACAGCTTAGTGGCAAGAACATTCATCTAGGGTCCAGACAGTCCTGGATTCAAATCTCTGCTTTGCAAATCACTTGTCATTATTACTGCTGCTCCCTCCTCCATTTCCTCACGTCATCAGGCCCAGCCCAGACGCAGATCCCCTCAGAGCAGCCCAGGTGCCCTGTGCCTGGCAGGATAAAGGGGCTGGAGGAAGGCCCTGCTCAGAGAGAGTTGGGCCAGCACTGCAAGGGTTCATGTCAGCCTAGGGGCTCCTCCTGTGCTCTCGGATGGGCCTGGGGCCCAGAGTCACAGAGACTCAGGCTGGCCCTGGCACTGATGTCAGGGACCAGGGCTTCAGCACAGGGAGTAGTGGGTCTAGGAACAGGAAGGGCATGCCCTGGGGTCACGTGACCTGCCTGCCAGCCCCAGATTTTTCAGGGACTCTATGTGCCTTTGGCTGAGCTGCCTCCATATGGATGTCAACCAGCTCCCTTCCTCTTGGGGCTGCAAGGGCTCCAGGCTGCAAAGCTGGAGGTCACTGCTGAACTGCTCCCCCACACCAGCTCAGTGAGGTCAGCTGACAGCTCCCCCACCCCCCCACTTCTTCACTTCCCTTTCTGGCAAGGCTGTTTCTTGCAGCAGCATCTTCTACAGTACACCCTCTGAGCCTTCCCACCCTGCATTCCCGGGTAAGCCTTCAAGCAGTCCCAGACTGAGTTGGAGCTGGGATGGGATGCACTGCAAGCCCAGAGTTCCCATTGTCCGCAAATCGGGACCAGCTGTAAGCAGCTCGGCAGCCCCCAGCTTGTGGCTGCTCCCACTCCTGCTACAGTTACAGAAGAAGGGTGAAGAGAGAGCCCACTGCCTGCCATGGGACTCCCCACCAACCACCCATACACACACACACACACACACACACACACACACACACACACACTCCCCATCAGCTCCCTAGCCAGGAACAATCAAGCATTATGAATAAAGATGTGCAGCTGGACAAAGAATTCCTCCATACCCACCTGGCCCACCCAGCAGCTCACAGCCTGCCTCTCCCAACCTGGGCCTCTCCACCTCAGGGGTACCCCACCCTGGCACGCAGGCAGTGTAAAGGCCAGTGTCCATAGGGCACAATAGGGCACAGGACTGCCCCAGCCTGATCCTGCCCTCACCAGAGCACCTCAGCCCTCTGGCAAGAGGCTGCTTGGCTCCATCATGTTGTAATTTAGGGGACTTGTGTACAAGGCATGCTGTGACCTTAGCCACCAGGTTTAGTGGGGAAAGAGGAAACCAGATCCTCGGGAGACTGGGTCCAGGACCTGATTCCAGGGCAGGAAGCTTGGTCCAACGAAGTGTAGACCCAGGCTCAGGGTTGGGGCGGGTTCGTTAATGAGGGACCATGGGGTGGATGACTGTTTGTTGGCAGCAGAGCAGTAAGAGTCTGGATACTCTGAGCTTAACAACAGTGCTCTAGCCAGGGTCTGAGCATTCAGACTCGGGAAGGGAGCCAGCTGGGGTATTTGGACAAAGTAGCAAGACTATAGGGGAGACAAGTCAGACAGTTTGGACCCATGTGTGGCTGGGAGGAGTAAGGAAGTCACAATGGACACAAGTTGGTCCCAGAAATCCCTGCCAGCTCCAGGTACCACAGCCTATAGAACAAGAACACTTGCAAATACCCTTCCTACCACACCTGTCCCCCATCCTGCCTCTATCGCCAGCTTCATGGATGCTCCTATCCCCTGAACCTAGTAAGACTGAAGTGACCTGCTCAGTTCGGCATTCACTTCATGCCTGAGGACTGGACCACTAGGCCAGCAGGTCTCAATCTCACCTGCTCAGTGAAAACTACCAGGGGGCTTTGAAAAAATCTCCAAGGCTTGGGGGTGTAGTTCAGTGGTAAACTGCTTGCCCAGCGCTGAAAAAAAAAATTTCCCCAAGGACCAAGCCATACTCCAGACCAATTGAGCCAGATTCTCTGGGGGTAAGATCCAGCCATCAATAATTTGCGAGCTCCTCAAGTGGCTCTAATGTGCAGCCAAAGTCGATAGCACTGTGAGTGGTCAGCGTCTAGCAGAGTGTTTCAGAACACAAGCTCTGGAGGTAGAAGCCTGCGTTAGAATCCAAGCTCTGCCACTCACTCCCAAGTGTTGTTGCACTGGCTTGATTGTCTATCCTCTCCAAACCTGCTTCCTGATCTGTAAAACTCAGCCTCTATATTTGTTAGGAGGATCCAGTGAGAACATACCCACAAATCTTAGCATGACACACAGTAGGTGTTCAACAAATGTGGCCAGTATTATTACTAGTTGGATAAGCTGATGCATGTAGAGGCTGCCACTCGGGTCAAAAATCCATCCCACTTCATCCAGACGCGTGGAAACAGGTTTCAGACTGTCAGTGTCAATGGCTTCCCAGAGAGTCAGATAATTTCATCAGTGACAAAGATGTATCCAGGCCAAGAGAGGTGTTAGAAACCATCAGGTCCCATCTATGCACAGTTCAAAAGTGGAAATTGAGGGGCAGAAAGGAAAAGAAAATAGAAACTTGGCATCTTGGTGTCTACTATGTGCCAGGCATTGTGTTGGCCTGGAAGAGACACAGAGGCAAACATGGCAGGGTCCCTGCTATCAGAGAGCTCAGAGTCAGGTGCCTTTCATTCACAAAGAAAGGCAAGTGATGTATCCTCCAGGACAGAAAGTTGGTGTGCACTTGGACACCTCCAGAGAAGGCTTGGAAGAGCAGAGGGTCTGGGAGATGGTGCTCCAGGCAAAGGAGAGGACCTAGATGTGAAAGCTGGGGAGTAGGGTTAGCCTTTTCACTCCTTATGCAGAGTGACCTGGCTTCTACATGGAGAATGGAGGGAGAGGGAGAAGCAGGGCACCTGCTGGAGGCTGCTGCATCAAGGCCCGATTGATGGGGACTTGACTTGCTCCACTCTCTGATCCTTCCTCTGTCACCACCTCACAGCTGGCAACCTTACCTCAGTAAGACAAACTGGGCCTTCAGACAGGAACTCCCATTTATCCCACAAATTTGACAGTCCTACCGCCATCTACCACATTGTCTTTTCTTCCCTCCAATATATTATGATGGAAGATTTGGCCTTTTCCCTATCGCAGACTGGTCTTCCAAACTCTGGAGCCCACACTTCTCACCTCCCTGAGGCTTTTTCATATGACCTCTCCTCTCTGTTGACTCAGTCTGTACAGTGAAAACCATGTTTACTATCATCCTTCTTTAAAGGACAGGAAAGGAAAGGACAAGAAAATTAAGGGCACAAAAAGGAAAGGGAAGGAATAGAGGAGAGGAGAAGAAAAGAAGGGGAAAAGAAAATAAAAAAGGAATAGAAGAAAGGAGAAGAAAAGAGAAAAAAGATAAGATTTTCTTTTGACCAATGTCTCTCTCCAGCTCTGGCCCCAGTTCTTTGTTTTCCTTCACATGGAAACTTCCCAAAAGAGCGACCCATCTCCACTTCCTCACCTCCCGTTCAATCAGTGCATCAACCACTGCATTCTCACTTCGACCCTCACCCCTCCACTAAAACCACTCCTGTCAAGACTGCCAACCACTGCATTCTCGCTTCGATGCAGCGGGCACTTCTAAGAGCTGATAGGACAGGCAGGCCAGGGTGGTGGCTAAGAGCAGGGCTTCTACAGCCAGCCTACCTGAGTCTGAACCCTGACTCTACCCCATATGAACTGTGTGGCCTTGAGAAAGACACTTAATCTCTCTGAGACTCAATTTCCTACTCTTTAGAATGGAGATGATAATAATAGAACCCAACTTACAGAGTCGATGTGAGGGTTAAATGAGTTAGCACATGTTAAGCCCTTTGGCATGGCATTCAGTTCGTGGCAGGTGCTCCGAATGGGCTAGCATCATAGGTGGCTCCTACTGACCTGACTTCCCAGCAGACTTCTCCGGTGTTGACTAACTCCCTCCTTCTGTAAAAAGACTCTTCTCTCAAGAGAAGACAACACACTTTTCTAGCTTTTCTCCTACCTCGCTGGCCCCTAAGCTCAGTTCTCCTCCCTCCAACCTCTATGCACCAAAATTCCTCAGGGATTCATGCTAGGTCCTCTTTTTCCTGCCCCTCCCTCCCCTCCTCTCCCCTACTTTCCTCACCATGCTCTCTCCTTCAGTGAGCTCAGCCATTCCCAGGACTTCAAATGCCATGGACACGCTTGCAACTCCAAATTTCCATGTCCAACCCAACCCCTTCTGATCTCCAGGCTCATTTAACCAACCACTTACTTTGATATCTTGACTTCAATGCTTTGAGAATAGTCCAAACTCGACATGTCCAAAGAGTGAGTATCGATTCACCCCAAAGCCCACTCTTCCCCAAGGCTTCCTATCTTAGGAAATGGCTCCATTTCCTAGCTGCTAAGCCAAAGCCCCAGGAGCCATCCTTGATTCTTTCCTTTCTTCCCATCGCTCCCCACATTAATTGATTGGCAGGATCTGTCGTTTTACCTCGAGTAGATCTCATCCATCCACATCTCCCCACCTGCACTGCTGCCGTTATCTTCTCCTTACCCCTCTCCCTGCTTCTTGCCATACCTTGCGTAGTCTAGTCTCCTCACAATCACTGGAGGGACTGTGTTTCCAAATGCGTTATCAGACGGGTCCTCTCCCTAACTTCAAACCTTGTCATGGTTTCTGATTGTGCTTAGGATCAAATGCAAGCTTCACCCCCAGATGTGTGTTGCCTGCCTTCCTCAGGGACTCACGTTAGACCCTCTCTCCCCTCCCCTCCCCTCTCCTCCCTCCCACTGGCCCCCTCCTCTCCACTTTAGCCACACTGGCATTTTTTCTGGTCCTTAGCACAGGATCTTAGAAGTTTCTGTTCCCTCTGCTTGAAAAGTGCTTTCCTCATTAGTGGTTCTTCGTCAAGGTCTTCCCTGAACACCATAGCACCATTTGTAAAATGCATCTTACATATTATCTATCACTGTGATCTACTTATTCCCTTCATTTCTCCTTATGTATTTATTTGCTTTTTGTCTGTTTCCCTCACTAGAATGGAAGTGTAATTAGGGCAGACACCTTGACTGTCTTGTTTGCTGTGGTTGCCACAGAGGCTGGTATAGTGACTATTACAAAGAATTCAATTTCTATTTGTTAAATGGGAGACATATTGAGTCAAAGAAAACAGGGCTGGAGAGAAGGGGACAGATTGGGGAGAGAATAAGGAAGTAGACAGGATGAGACTTGGTGGTGGATGGGATATGGGGGATGAAAGGAAGGAAAGAGGCAGTGATGGCCCCCAGCTTTCTGGTTTTGAGTCAAAGGGCTCATTTATTAAACCATTTATTAAACTGGACAATATGGAAAGGGACCAGTTTTGGGGAAAAGATTAGTTCCACTTAATGCATTGAGTTTGAAGTCCCTGTTGGACATAAAATGGACACACCCAGCAGGTATGTTGGGACCCGTGTCTGCAACTGAAGACTGACTAGGGCTGGCAACAGAGAATAGGACATACTGTAGTGGCTGAAAGCCACAGCATGTACATTGCTGCTCTGGAAACCGCATGGAGATCAAAGATGGCCAAAGTCATACAAGATGCAGTAAAAGAGGCAAGAGAGCCTCTCATGACTCCAAAGCCAAGAGAAGAGACAACGTCAAAGCAGCAAGGGACAATTGGCAGGGTCAGATGTAAGTATGGGAAAAGGCCACTCCATCTGGTGACAAAGGAGTCATTGGTGACCTTTAAAGGAGCAATTTCCAGCGAGAGGGGGAGAGGACATATTGCAGTAGACCAAGGCGAGAGTGGGAGGCCAGGAAGCAGAGACAGCGAGAGTAGACAACCCTTCCAAGAAGTTTGGCTGAGAAGGGAAGGGGAGAGAGAAGACAACAGCTTCACAGGGAGGCAGGGTTAAGGGAGGGTTTCTTTGAAGGATGGGGGAGCACTGAAAAGCCTTGTAAGCTGAGGAGGAAATAGCACTCAAAGGAGGGGATGAGGTGGAGATACAAAGAGAGGGGATAATTGATGGAGTTAGAGGTTAGGTATGGAGAGGAGGACAGACATGTCTTCCTAGGAGGCAAAAGGGAGAGGGGGAGAAGGAGTGAGGGAAGAAGGGAGGGAGGACATGCAGAGACAATCCAAGGTGGACAGCCTTAATTTTAGCAAAACTGGAAGCCAAGTACGAGGAGGGTGTAGTTGTGGGGCTGAAACCTAAGAGATGTGGAAAACCAGAATGACAGTCTCCTTGAGATGAGTCCAAGGATTTTTGGAACATCAGTGAGCTCCCCATTGAAGCTATCATACTTGTAAGTGCTAGAAGCTTAACTCAGTGCTGGGGACAACAGACGGCAGGCCTAGCAGAAGGTGCAAAAGGCTTGAATCCCAAGTCATGGTTGGTGCCAGGGTCTGGTTGGTGAGGGAGACCTGAAGAGGACTAAGGGTTGGGAGAACAAGGGACTGGAATGCTCAAAGGTAGAAGGACTGGTTCATTTCTTTTTCGTTTATCCAACAAGTGAGACAGAGATCAGGCTCAGGAAGAATGAGGGAATCAGTCCTCTGAAGAATGGGCTAGGCCAGCTGAGGATAGGAAATCATGATGCTGAAACCATCCCAAGTCCATGACAAGGCTTAAGATCTGGCCAACGTGGTGTGGAGCATCTTCAGAGATGATATGTACATCATGGGGATCATCAAATGAGTGGGGGGCAGGCTGAGGAGCTACCGGTGAGGATATAAATCCAGTGAGGAAGGTAGCAGAGACCAGGGTAGAGAGAAAGGTCTGGGGACATGGGGCTGAGGGACAAGAGGAAGCCAGCCAATGTTCTGGTGGGCAGTGGGGTTGAGAAAAAGAAGGGGGCTTAAAGTCAATACCATGGCTTTCCCTGACAGAGGGGGCATTGGTTATGGGCCCCAGAGAACCTCTTCACTTTCCTGACTTGAAAAACCCAGTATAGAACACCTCCCTCACTGGATGAAGGTAAGGGTTCACTGAGAGCATGCGCTGAGAAGTCTTTAGAAGCTGTCAGTCACTACAGGCTGCCAGCTGGGAGCATATCATTACTTCTGGAGGAGGGCCATGGCCCCAGGCCAGCTGACCCATCGGCTTGTCCGGCTGTCCAGAGGCCCATCTTTCCACCTGTCAGTACAGGAAGTGGGCAGCCAAGGACCCATGCCAGGCTAGGACCCTGCTGGCTCCTGGGCAAGAGGGAACTTAGTGGATGAAAGGGTGGGAAACCTGATCGCTGAGGAGAGGAAGCCCAGGGAGGAGCCAAGAGGAAGCGTCCAGCTGGATCCCACCAAATCCCATACCCCAGAACCTCTGAGGCCTGCATGATTCACAGCTCTTGCCCTCCTGGCTGGTTGGGGGAACCAGAAGCCCGAGGACCAGCCTGAGCTGGGACTGGTTGCCACACAGGACCCAAAAGTTCTGTGAGAGAGTGGGGTGGGAGAAGCACTGTACTGAGCAGAAGAGGGGTGCACAGTCCAAGCTGATGCTTCCTGGCCGAGGAAAGAACGTGAGTGCGGCCACTGAGCTGGGAGCTGCAGGAATCAAATACAATCCACCGACCTGGCCTGCCAAGGCCAGCAAGCTCCCCATTCAGTGCCCACTGCTTCACCTGTACTTGGCTTCCAAAGGGACAGCAAATGAACTTCAGTTTGTAGGTGAGGATGCTGGTGCCACTCTGCCTGGGTGGGGTTCCCAGCTCTGCACTTAATAGGGGAGTGACTTCATGTGGCCTCAGTGTCCTCCTCTGTAAAATGGAGATGCTGTAAAACTGCTTTGCTAATATTGGTAAAGAAGTTAGAACGTGCCTGACATGTAGCAAGTGCTCTTATTGCTTCTAGAGCCCTCCGGCCCGGACAGCAGAGGTTATGAAAGGCATTAGGCATGGAGTCTGATGGCTCTGAGCATAAGCCCTCCATTGCTCACTTGGCCTCTAGAGCCTTGGATTCTTCACCTTTAAGTGGTTGGTGAAACTAACTTTTAGTCCCCAGGATGCTCTATAGATTAGATTAAGACATGCCTTGTGGATATGACTGGCCTTCCCTAGCACGCAGTAGATACTCAATACCTACTAAAATCCCCCAAACACCTGACATCATTTTCCAGACAAGTGGGACCCCAGATGCCCAAACAGTATCAATACCAGGGCAGACTTAGGTTCCTTGTCCCTTCTGTTGGCCTAGTGTCCAGCTTCATGGGGTGGGGGTGAAGCTGAAGACTTTTCTGGGAGAACTTTCTACATGGTGCATCTTAGCAGCATTTTTTGTGGGGGGGGGACTGGAGTTTGAACTCAGGGCATGGCACTTGCTAGGCAGTTGCTCTACTGCTTGAGCCATGCCTTCAGCCCTCTGTGATGCATCTTATAGCAATCACACTTCTCAAACTCTCCAGTCCACGGTGATCCCGTGGAGAGCTTATTAAAACAGACTTCTTAGCCACACCCTTGGAGTTTCTAATTTGGTAGGCCTGGGGGGAGCCAGTTAAATTTGCATTTCTAATAAGTTTCAAGAGGCTGCTGCTGCTGATGGTCCAAGGACCACACTTTGAGAACCGCCACCTCAGAGCAGCAACTTCAATGTGGACACAGGTGCTACCTGGGGGACTTGTTAAGCTGTGGGTTCTGATTGAGCAAGACTGGAGCAGAGCCTGTGATTCTTCGCTTCTAATAAGTTCCCAGGCAATGCCAATGCTGCTACCCTAAACACCCTTTGGGTAGCCAGGTTTAGAGGAGTGTGGTTGACACATAATTAACTAGCAACCTTTCCTGACAGGTTGGCAGGTCAGGTAAGCAGACCAGGGAGGGGAGCGCAAGGCTCAGGGGAGCCCAAGTTCAGCGAAAAGGCAGGATCAGCAAGGAGGCAAGAATAGAGTGCTTTGCCTACAGAGCGAAGACAACGATAAAAGAGGAACTCCGACCTTCGTGCTGGCTCCTGGGGTAGACAGACAGCCTGCATTTAAGGTGCCAGTGTGCACGCATGCAAGAGAGGGTGCAACATTTTGAAAGAATTTGATATATTTTTTCAAACATCAAAGTAGTATCTTGGGAAAAATCAAAACTTTGTTGGACTTCCTTACATGTACTTTATGAGTTAGTATTGTTTTTTAAATTTTAATTATATATGGCTAGTGGAGTGGGGTGGGGTGGGCTATGCAGTCTATTCTGAGTTTAAGGCCTTTAAAGGTCTTAAAACCCAATTCTAGTGACTACTGGATTCTTTGTCCTTGAGTTTTGGAGCCTGAGGCATGGCCAAGTGTGTGTTCTCTGGTCATCCTCCCCACCCTCCTGCCCTGGCCCCAGAATGTTCAAAGGAGATTCCATGTCCTCATATGGGATATAGGTCATCATTCCAAGGGGGGTTCATAGTTCTTAGATGGAATATGCGATGTCATGTAAGACCAAAGAGAGTTCAAAGGACTGGAGGGGCACCAATGTCAATGTTACAGAATCCAGAAACAAAGGCTCCTCATGGCACCCCCATCAACATACCTCTGCACCTTGCTCACCTGCCCCATGAAAAGGACACCCCTCTCGCTGCCCCCAAAGGCAAGAGGCAGAGGGCTTCAAATCACAGAGACTTGCATGCATCCAACACCCATCCCTCCATCTTCTTAGCTGTGTGGTCCAGGACAAGTGACTTTCCATTCTGAGCCTTGGGTTCTTTATCTATAGAAGGAAAATGATAACTGTTCCCACCTTAGAGGGTTGTTGTGAGAGCTAACTTGCTCACAGACCCTCAAAACAGCAGCTGTTGCAACTATCTACTCATGACCATTGCAGTAGAAAGAGGAGATTGATGGAACCAGAAACATCTGCTGAAGAAGGCAAAGGGGCACAGATGACAGGTGAATTGTAGCTAAGATGTGTCTGGGAGGAGCAGACCCCAACTTCTCAGTGCCACTGCCCCTGCCCAGTCCTGCCAAATCATGCAGGGACCAATGAGACCATCAGACACAAACCAGAGTGAGTCTGAAGTAATCAAGAAACTCTGATGATAGAACTACACACCTTGGGACCCAGGAGCAGTTTGCACCCTTCTCCCTGGCTGGAAGCCATTCCTATGAGAAAAGATCAGCAATGGGAAGCCATGGGTGTGCCCCCCTTCTACACTGCAGTGTGCATCAGGCCCCTGCTGCTAGAAGGGAAGCAGCTGCTCCTTCGTTAGTGACCACAAGCCTCTCAAAGGAAAGAGGGTAGGAGAGGCCAATGTCTTCTTTCAACCCAATTCTGGCCCATTAAGAAGGATCTGGCTGGGGAGGCAGAGGTGCTGTACACCCCAGGAGGAAATGAGCAGGTCTGTCCAGGGCTGCACTCACCAAGAGGGAGGGCTGAGCCTGCCTACCCGCCTGGCATGGCCCCCGAGCACTGGGAATGTAAAGGTCAGAGAAGCCAGGGGAAAGACTGGAAACAGTACCACTTGAGGAGAAGTGAGTCTAGGACTATTAGAGTGGGGGTTCACATGTGGCCTGAAAGAGGGAAGAACAAAGGTGGAAGACCAAGGAAGAAGAGACAAAAGCAAATGACACAGGCCGATTAAGAACAGTGTCTGACTCTCATCAGTACCAAAATGCTAGTATGGAGCTGAAATGCCCAAGGCCTTCCTCTCACAGAAGAGCACATCTGTATCTAGATGTACCTGGAATCCTCAAAGCCATTGAATGTTCCCATTGCCCAGTTACAATGGCTGCAAGGGTGGTGATAATGGTTTCAGAGGGGTACAAGAGGTGACCTTTGGTCCCTGCCTCCCCCCCCCCACCTCTGCTGGCGCATCTAGGCTACTGGGCCCCTCTTAGCATCATGGTTTTTTTTTTTTACCAGATTCTTCAAACTTTGAAAGATTTACTCTCTTGGGAGGCTGACATAGGAGTATCATGAGTTCTAGACCAGCCTGGACTGCATAGAGAGACGCTGTCTTGAAAAAAGTTCTCCCAAACACTCAGAATCCATGGAGTAACAAATCAGCTGTCCCCTAGTTTGAGTGTACAGACATCTCAAGCTGCCAATCAAAGTTTCTGGGCAGTGTGAAATTGGGCAAGACCACACTGAGCCACCATTGGCACAGCAGCCCAAAGCCAGCATGGACTTTTCTGAAGCTCTGGGGCTGACCTGCAAATACCTCACAAGCTGTTCTCTTCCTGGACACTGTCTTGGGATGGGAATCCATGGATCTTCTCCACTTCTTCATGTCCCAGAAAGTGAGTGACAGGGACTGACCCAAGGGAGAGGTGGGAAGGAAGCGAAGGCAGGTCTTCGGCCTCCCGGCTGTGGCCTTGAGCCACTTTACCGGATCGCCTCAAACTTTTACAAACCTTATTTCAAGTGTGCACACAGTGCCTATTAAATCAGTCTTTTTGGCCTGGCCAAAGCCCTCCTTCCCCCTCCCCCACCATCCTACATCCTGCATCACAGACCTCCTCCCTCCAGCTTTGGGGCCTAATCCCAAGTGTCCTTTTCACATCTGCACCCCTCCCCTCCCCCAGTCTGTTCTCCATAGGAATGGGCCTCCCCAGGCCTTCCCAGATCCTGCTTCCCACCCCCGCACCCCCAACCCTATAGAGTGTCATAAATTCTAACGAAACCCCATCAGGGGAAGAAAAGGAGCAAAAAGTGCCTAATTGGCAGGGGCCTCGAAGCTCTTGGTCCCTGTGGTGGGATTGATAAGGTTCCTGGGAAGCGGTAGGGGTTTGGAGAGAGGAGGGGGAAGCTGGGGGCCTGCCTGCCAAATGTAGCCAATTAATGTCAGTGCTGCCTTTCATGCCAGCCAATTAAGTCCCACATACTTGTCACCAGCCCTGGGAAGGGGGGAGCAGGGAGGGCGGGGCAAAGGGTTTCAAGGGAACAACTAATTTCCCTGCAGCCCGGATAATGCAGCCTTCAAAATGGGGAAAAGATTCAGGGGGAGCTGGAAGGTGGCTGGGGGGTCGCCGGGGCAGGCAGCAGGGAGGGGCAAGGTGCCGAACAGTGGAGCTCTGTGGAGACTTTGTTTGGAGCCCTGGGGGAAATGGAAGATGGGATTGGCTTCCAGGCCAATAGTTGCTGGGAACGGGAAGTTTCTCACTTCTGCCCTGCCTTAGCAGAACCAGGCACTTGCTGGAGTTATGTCACTTGAACAAGAGCTCCTAGGTGTCTCAAAGAGGTTAGGGTTCTTGCTCAAGATCACCCAGCTTGAAATGGCCAGGCAGGAGCTATTAGCCAGGTCAAGGTCCCATGGCACCTTGAGACCTAGATTTAGCATCCACCAGCCCTTGTCTCCTCTGTCCCCTCCGTCCCCACCCTTGCCAACCATACAGAGGATCCTAACGGAGGGGCGCACAGTATAGGCTCCCAGACATTGGAAGGGAGGCACACATGACCCTCAGGGCAAGAGTGATGCAAGGGAGAGAGGAGACAGAATCTCAGTGAAGAATTAACACCATGCAGGTAGGAATGTTCCCTATCAGCCCTCCAAGGGTGCAGAAGGGGCAATTCCGGGCAGGCAGAGGTACCAAGGGAGGTATGTCAGCTCTTCCCTTGGAAGTCCAAAGCTTAGGGGAGTCACCCATCCTGCTGGCTTGGAGAAGAATCCTGAAGGAGGGGCTTAGAAGGTGCTGGGTGGTGGCCTAGGGGCAGGCTGGCAGAGGGTTTTGGGACCAGGAAAGAGGCTCCTGGGTGCAAGCAAGGCTCTATAGGGCAGCCTCAGGCTCACCACTGGAAGAAAGTGACCAAGTGAGGCAGATCTGGCACTCCAATCCTAGCTCCACCACCTCGAAGCTGAGTGACTTTCAATGAGTCCTGGCCCTTCTAAGCCTCAGTTTACTCCTCTGTGAAATGGGGGATGAGAAGAGTTCCTACCTCCTGACTTGTGAGGCTCATCGGAGGGAGAGGATGGGAAACGGTTTGTAACCTTTTGGTTGGCCAGAGTGGAGGGCCAACCAAAGTAGGGGGTCGGGCAGGGGGCAGATGTGCCCAGGAACTGGTCACACAATGGCACCAGCTGCCCCTGTGCCCTTGGTGCGGGCAGAGGCGCCACAATGGTACATTGTCATGCAGATGCTTTGCCCGCCCACCCCCAGTGGGCCCACTAATGACCCTGAGAGCTGGTTGGAGGCTGGGGCAGGCTAATTACATGGCCCTGAGCCCGCCAAGACCCAATAATTACACAGCAACTTGTACAGAGAGGGTGGCTAATTGTGTGACAAGCTGTGAGGGGAGGGCCAGGGCGCCCCTCGAGCTAATGAGCTTCCCCCAGAGTCCATGGGGCAGGGGCAGGGCCAGGAGGGGATGTGGCAGGCAGGCCCTTCCCATTCCCAGCCCCCCATGGCGCCCAGCTCCTGGGAGGGTGGCAGGCGTGCAGGAGGGAGGGAGCCGTGATTAAGAGCCAAAGCTCTCCTCAGACCTGTCTCCTCTTGCCAAGTCTTGCTCAAAGCCGCACCTGGTTGGGTACCATGAGCCTGGCTCTTCACAGAAACAATCCCCCCCCAATGCCTGCCTCACCCTGGGGTGGCTTCAGCTCTCCTATGCTTGCCTCCTGCCCCTGGCCCTAGCTGCCTGGCAGATGTTGGTGGCAAGGAGGAAAATGCAGATCTGAGAAACTCCGGACTATCAGAGCTGGTAGGGTCCTCCTGGATCCTCCAGCCCCACTCCTGCTTCTTGTGGCAGCAGGAAACCAACGCCAGGCAAGGGCCAGAGGCCTGGAGAGCTGGCCAGCTGCCCCATGCCCCATCTGCCTGCTCCAGGGAGCTTCTGGCTTCTTCATTTTAAGCAGCCTGAGGTTCCCTGAAGGGCTTTGGTGTTGGCCAGATGTGTGTTCCAATTCAGCACTTCCACTTTCTAGCTGTGTGACTTCAAGCACAGGGCTTCCTGTTCTGAGCCTCAGTTTTCCCACCTGTGAAATGAAATGGTTAAGAGGCTGCTATGAGCTAATGCCAGTGTAAGCCAGAGCTGAACAGCTACACAGACTGAGCCCCAGTGTGTTCATCTGCATGTGTGCTCCAAAGAACAGGAGGCGGCCCATGCATCCCACCACCCTATCCCCCACCCACACAGCCATCTCTACCTCCTTGCCACGCCCAACCCCCACCCCATCCACACCACCTTCCTGGGCCACCCCACTCAACAATCCCTCTCTGGGTCCCTCTCTTTCTCCTGAGCCTGGAGCAAAACCAGACAGGGAAGGTGGGGAGAGCAGGGCATGCTCCACCCCATCTGTCTTCCCTTCAGTCCTAGCACCCCATGGGAGGAAGGCTTGGAGGTGCACAGAACTCCAGCACCCCTTTCCCTCCAGAGGCCTGTTCCTCAGACAACCTCCCCTCTCTAGCTCACTTCTCAGCTTCTGACATTTTTGGACCCCCCCAAAAAGCAAGCAGGAGGCAGAGGCATTGAAGTGGCTGCTGACAAGTTGGAGCAGCTTAACAAATTACCACTAATAAACTACTGGGGGCGAGAGAAGGGGAGGCCGAAAGCCAGCCTGCTCTGGGAGCAGCACCTCTGTGTGCGCCCTGGTGCACCGGGCAGCTCCCTTGGCCAGTCTGCCTACCTGGCTGGCTCCCAGGGAACGAGGTCTTGGGAGAGCCCTGCCCAGCACAGCCCCGGGGCTGAGATTCTCACCTTCCCTAAAACCCATAGCCCAGCACTGGAAGGAGAGGCGGCAAGGCCAAATGCTCCCTGTCCAGCTGCCTGGCATTCTGCAAGCTCAGTGTGGGGGCCCCCACTTACTTGGCCATCCTGTAGCATCTGTGCAGGTGGTGGGGAGAGTGCCCCTGTGGGCATGGCTTAGGCCGCTGGTAGAGGCCAATCGTTTCTCCCAAGAGCCTTGCCGTGGTCTGCAGTGGAGGCTGTTTTCCCCCATCTGCCTGTCTGCTAGGGCTGCCCTCTGTAAAGTTGGCTCATGGGAAAGAAAGTGCTTCCCTGACTTTAAGGTACCACTCAGGGTGGTGGTTGGAATGCCATTGGGTATTGTGATTTTTCTTTTCTCCTTCTAAATTCTTCACCTGTGGCCTCAGCATGAAGAAAGTGTTGGCTGACTTCCCAGCCCCCAGGAACATTTGTGAAGCCCTTTCACTTGTTTGGGTCTCCTCACATCACTGCCTCAAGGGTATTACTGCTGTCCCCTTTTACGAGTGAGAAAACTGAGGCACAGCCACAGTTGGCCTGAAGCCACACAGCTTAGGAAATGGTAGAATTTAGCTTTGAACTCAGTGGGTCTCCACTGCAAACCCTGTGCCCTCCACTTCGGCTCATTCTGTGGGCCTGAGCCTCACTAGACTAGAGAGACTCAAGAGGCCGGGCTGCAGACTGGGTCCTGACCACAGGGTATGGGCTCCATCCTGGGCAGGCCTGGAACTGAGTTGCTGTAGAGGGTGACCTGGGCACTATAGGGCACACCATGTGCTGAGGCCTGTAATCTGATTAAGCCATTATAGCCACTGCCCTAAGTATGAGCTGTCAAGTCCTTCAATGAATCTCCACATTAATTTGCTCCTTCTCCCTGTCCCCTTCCCTCCAGCCTCTGCAACCTCTCCAGCCCCAGAAATCCGCCAGGTCTGAGAAGGGAAGGAGGTAGCCCCCAAGTTTCATAGAACTGCAGCAGGGGTTCCAGACAGCTCCCAGGATTGTGGTCACTGCTGCCCCTTAGAGCAGGGGCCCAGGCTGCCATGGCCACCTTGCCTTGGGTCTCAATCCTAGGTTCCTCTACTCTTTAAAGGTTTGTATTTCCTCAACAGTTTATTGAAGCCAGGTATGGTGGTTCACACCTATAATCCCAGCTACCTGGGAAACGGAGGTAGGAGGGTCTTGAGTTCAAAGCCAGACTAGGCAAAGTTAGTGAGACCCTATCTCAAAAGCAAAGTAAAACCAACAGGTCTGGAGGTGTGACTCAAGTGATAGAGTACTTGCCTAGCAAGTACAAAGCCCTGTGTTCAATCCCCAGTATCATGCAAGAAAATCCATTGAGCAGGCTCTGTTCTAGCGATAACCAAGACAGACAAGGCCTCACAGAGCTCCCAGCACAGGACCAGGAGGGATAGATGCAGAAGTGATGTGTGCTCAGCCCCACAACTGTCATCAAAGGAGGTCAGAGAAAAAGAAGATGACTGCCGCAGAGGGACATGTGCAGAAGCACAGGCCACACTGTGAGGAGGATGTGGTTGGCGTGGGGTGTTGAGAGGGAGGAGGGAACAAAGGGCAAGAGGAAGTCAAAGTTCTGCCTTTCTGAGTCTGTGGTAGTACAAAGTTACAGGTGAGCATCAGTGTTTGTAGGTGTGAGCACGTGTCAGCTTGTGTGCATGTCCATGTGGTCCATGTGGTCACCTCTGATGCACTGAGGTCTGCATGTGTGCTCCTGGGTGTGCACATGTGGCCTGGTAGGTGGGTCCAAGCCAGCTCCTCCAGAAATGTTCCCATGTTCTTCAAAGCCCACTCTGGACACGTGCAGCTTCCAGCAGAGCGCATGGGACTGGACAGAGCTCTCAATCAGATAGGCATGGTTCCTGGTGGGCATGAACTCCTGGAACTGGATTTCTTCCTGCTTGGACAGAGTCCTTCACTCTACCTCAGTGAACCCAGGCAAGCATGGGAGGCTGGAGATGATGGGTCCTGCTCACCACCTCTCCACTCCCACTGCTAGGCCTCTTCCTATCTCACCCAGATTGCTGTTCTTTGGCTTTCTTCTTGATCCACCAAATTCTAGTCATGAACACTCAGGGGTCCATTAAAACAAAGTCAGACCCTGTTGTTCTGACTGTAGTGGTTCCCATCCCATTTACAGTAAAAGCTACCATCCTTTCCATGGCCCCTTACCATGGCACTATAAAATGTGCCCTCCACCAGTACTTCTCTGACCTCCTTTCCCATGATTCTTCCCCTTGCCCACTGCCCTCCAGTCGCATGGGCCTCCCTGAGGTTCTTCCAGCACAGCAGGTACTCTCCTGCCCCAAGGCCTTTGCACTTGCTACACCTTCTGCCTTCAGGTGTTTTCCCTGAGATAGACACCTGACTCACTTCCTCTGGTCTTTCACGTCTATATGTCTCCCATCACCTTCTCAATGAGTGCCCACCCTACCATGGCACTCCCTGTTCTCCTACAGGGATACATGTCTATATCCCTGCACGAGAATGCTGCTCATGGGGGTCTCTGTTGGATCTAATCACCAATGTATCCCAGCTCCTAAAACATGTTCTGGCATTGGATAGGCATACAATGAACATTTGTGGAAAGAATATAGCCCGCTTCTTTGGGATATAGGAGTTCCAGTCCCCACTCCCAATGCTACCCAACCACCAGTCCTCCCAGCAAGACACTGTTGGCTCCTCACAGTTCCAAATGAGTTAGACTGACCATGCGCGCATGTGTATGCACTGTGTGTGTCTACTTTCATGTGCGTGTGCGGGTGCATGTGCACATACACCACCCACATGTGGGCTCTGGGGCCATGTTTTTTGGCTCCATCACTGTCCACAATCATCAGTTTCTGCTCTTCTCCTCCCAAGTTTCCCTCTGCTGCTGTTCCGTTCCCCCAGTGACTCCCCTTTCCTCTCCAGGCTCCCTAATCTCTGTCTCTCTGCCCTCAAGGTCTTCCCTGACCCTGCCCCCCTCACCATGTCCCCAAGCCTTGTTCCTTCCCCTGACCAGTCCTTCGCAGTCCCTACTCTTCTCACCTCAGTGTCCCTAGATCTTCACCCTTCCCCTCACAGGCCCTCAGCTGCTATCCCTGTGCTCTTAAGGTCTCTTTGGCCCCCTCCCTTTCCCTTCTGTAACCCCTACCACCCCTGCCCCTCTCTGCTTAGAGCCCCCATGTCCTGCCCCTCCTGCCAGGCTCTCCCTATCCTCTTCGCTGGCAAATGCCCAGGCTTTGGCTCTCATAGCCTCTATGTGTTTCTGCCTGGCCTTTGTGCCACCTGCGGGCCTAGTGTCCCCAAGGGCTCTCCACACAGCTACTCACTAATTAGGTCAATTATGAGGTCAATTATCTAATCCTCTCCAATAGCGCTCTGCATTGCTCCACACACTCCAGTCCCCAGACACTTCCAGGGGCTGCAGGCAGCACACACCCCAGCCCTTGCTTCCTCCTGCCCAAGGCCCTTGCCTGACCCCCCACCGGAGCAACTCTGCTCATCCCAGAGAAGTTTGGAAGGGGTCAAAAATCTGAGAGCTGGCTAGAAGGACAGTGATTCCAACAACGTGTGGACAATATGACCAACCCTAAGTGATGCTAGTGTTCCTGTCCTAAGGCTGTGTCATCCCTGGAATCAATCCCCAGTGTCTGGATGTGGTGGAGGGGGGGAAGGGGAGCAAGACTGGATGTCCTCAGAACAAGTCTTTCTCATCTTTTTCTTGGTCATCTTGAGGAAAGTCACTATGGAAACACACTCACCCCAGTTTGCAATTCCTTTTGAAGACTTGGCCCTTGGACGTTTGCAAACTGTCCAGAGATCCCCAGATCCACCTTGGATCTGGAACCTCTAACCCAGTGGCTCTTCCCAAAAGATGCCACCCCCTCTTGGGAAAAAAAGCACCCATTCAGTATGAACCCAAGAATCTTCAACCCCCTTTCTCACAGCATCAGTTGCCACTTTGTGAGTTTTTTGCTTCCCTGTCCAATTACCTGAAAGCTGGTGCCAGGAAAGTCCAGTGTGCTGTAATCACTGGGGAGCCAAAAGAGCCCCTGGGCCCTGCCACCTGAATCCATCCAAAGGAGGTCTCTGTTGGAGCTCCCATGCCTGCCAGGAATGGAAGTTTTGTCTCCACGGGCCAACTGAGAAATGCCCACAGCCATGGGCTGGCTGACCACTAAGAGAGCCAAGGAGGTGTGGGAGGCAGGAGCAGGAGTGAGGAAATGACAAAAGGAAAGAAACAAGGAAGGAGGAAGATGAGGGCCAGAGAGACACTGAAGAGAATGAAAGGGAAGCCAGCTCAGCCAGGAGAGAACCAGGGCACCAGGGGCCCTGTTATTTTAACAATAACAATAGGAAATTGAGTAAATAAATTCCGTTTACTCATAGTATTGAAAATTTTGTAACAAAAAGAACTTGTGGATTATATCTCATGTCAGAAAATGATTACAGGGATTGGTGGAGTGGCACAAGTGGTAGAGTGCCTGTCTAGCAAACGTAAAGCCCTGAGTTCAAACCTCAGTACCACCAAAAAAAAAAAATGATTACAATCTATTTTAAAGACCAGTTCATAAAACCAAAACAATACAGGGAAAAAAAGACCAAAAGGAGGAAACAGGCAGAAATGGTAAAACTACTTATCCCTAGCAGGAATATGCAAATTATTACTGTCATCTTTTTGTGTGTCTACATCTTCCATACTTTCTTTAATAAGCATGTATTGCTTTTGTAATAAGAAAAAGCGGTAAAAAATTATGTGTAATTTTTTTTAATCGTGTCTCCAGTTCAGACCTTTCTCCTGACCTCCGGGCCCTGAATCCAACAGTTATTTATTTCCACTTGCCAGGCCATGGGCTCCTCCTGCTCCCATGGCCCCTGCAATTTTAACTCCACGGTGTCTCTGGATTCCAGCCCTTTCTCTCCTTCTCCACAGCCACACCCTAGCCCAGACTACCACCTGATCTGGGGCCTGGGCCTTACAGCCTGCTCACTGTCCTCTCCCCCAGTTGGCCTGGTCCCTCCTCCACCCTCTCCACATCTCTAGCCAAGCCATTTTGTGATAAGTTCCATCCAATCCTGTCTCTTCCACATGCAAAACACATTGGTGGTTCCCACATGCCTAGAGGAAAAGAGCTCGAGGCCTTCAAGCCTCTTTGCAAACCTCATCTCCCAAGAAGGAGATGCATGTACACACACACACACACACACACACACACCACCTTTGCTCCTACTTGCCAGAAGCCCTATCAATGAAGGCCACCTGGCCCCACACATACCTTTTCTTCTCCTGCCCATCCACTGCTCTCTACCCCAAGAGGCCTCTGTCTGGCTCTGTGATGGAGGCCTGCAAGCAAACACACTCCCCTCACACCTAGGACAGGCCCACACCACTGTGCATGGAGTAGCAGACACTGGTGCCACATCAGCTGTCTACACAGCCTTGCTCCCACATGTTCCAGCTGTGTGGCCTGGTTGCAAGTTACCTCACCTCTCTGAGCCTTAGATTCCTCAATTGTAAAATCAGAATAATAATAGTACCTACCTCATGAAGCTGTCGGGAACACAAACAAGGGCATAAATAACACGTGAAGTACTTAGACCAGTACCTGTCAGTGGGCAAGTGCTACCTGAGTGTTTGTTGTTATTATTACATGAAAATGAATAGTTATATATACACAATTCAGAACCTTTTTGCAAAAGGGATACCTCTGTGTATGTGTGCATGTGGGTGGGTGTGACCTTATGAATAAGTGATTACCTAAGTGGTATGATTTAAAGGGGGCTACTCACACCTCCACCCATAATCAACGCTACTGCCTGAAATTCCACCAATATAGCATATATCACTTGAGTCTTGAAGGCCATTCCTTTTCAACAATCCCCTATTAAAATGCACATACCCCTTGGGGGGTGTTAAGCCTTATCAACTAACACCTTAGTTGTCAGCTAACACCTTAGTTATCAGCTAACACCTTAGATATCAGTTAACACCTTAGTTGACAGCTAACACCTTAGTTGACAGCTAACACCTTAGTTGACAGCCAGCTGAGAGCAAGACCCTGCAGGACCAGCTTTTGGAAGAAGGAGGAAAGAAATAGTAGAAATAGAGGGGCTACGATAGGGTTAAAAGAAGAGTACCAGGACTGAACCCCACCAACCTCCCAAGACTACCAATCTACTATTGCCCTGCCTTATGCGGAAGGGATGGAGTCATTCCTCCCTGCTGGTGTCACCAGGTGTGGGCGGGGATGAGGCAAAAAGAAAAGAAGATTGTGTGCCAGGTGTTCCCCAGCAGCTAGCAAGGGTTGTTGGCACAGCTAGTCTGAGCCTTCCTGAGAAGGTGGGTGGTACTTGGGGGCTGGCACCACTGCCCCCTGCCTTGTCTTCTGCAGTTTCCATTCATGCTCTGTCTGAGCATCTGCCCAACTCAGTCAGGGACGAATGGAGTTGGGGGAGGGAGCACAGGTAGATGGTTATGGTGGCCTCTCCACCCCCAATTCCAACCACCCAGAACTGCGGCTCTGGAAGGCCAGAGCTGCTCTCTGACTGGGCCCTAAGGGGCTACTTCCCTGCCATTGACCTTAGAGGTCAGCACTGCCAGCTCTTGCTCTGAGCCATCCGTGTCTCTGGCATTTATCATTCCATCCAAAGCCATTCCTGTTTCCTGCCTGGACCACTCCTGTGTGTAATGAAAGCCATAAGCTCATTAAGTTGGGGTGAAGAAGGACTTCCTTTGATTTGTCCTCAATTTACCTCCCTCAAGCTTCAAAGAGGCCTCCCACATCCACAGAGCCAGAGCTTTGATGACCAAAGTAGAGGCCCCTGTGTTCACAATGCTCACAATTTGGAACATTTAAACTCAATTTATTCTTACCAACATTGGAGATCAAGGATTCTTGGAATGACAGAGCTGGAAAGACATTTCAGAAAGATGTTCAGAAATCATTGTGTCCCACTATACCTCCCAACCCCTGACCATTATTCAGATAAGGAGATCTAGGCTCAAAGAGGTTATTAATCCCTTGTAAAAGTCCACACTGATAGGGCGAATAAAGGCCGTAAGTATGTGTTCCCACGCAGAATCCTCAGAACTATACTGTTAAAGGATGACTATTATTCCCCAGTTTTGAGTGAGGAAGTTGCTGAAGAACTGTTCCAAGGTGTCAGCAAGGACGTGGCAGGGGCGCTCTCCAGCCAGGCCTTCTCTAGAAGGCCAGGAAGCTAGCAGGACACAGTGCTTAAATGCATGGTCTTTGGAGTCAAATAGACCTGGGACTGAGTCCCTGTTACATCTCCCCTTAGCCACATGGCCTTAGATTTTCAGCAAGCTCCCTAAGACTCACTTTTATATTCTGTTCCTTTTTTTTTTTTTTTTTTTGAGGGAGGCAATACTGGAGTTTGAACTCAGGGCCTGGAGCTTGGTAGGCAGGCGCTTTACCACTTGAGCCATGTCCCCACCCCTTTCAGTTTCTTATTCTGAGAACCAGGGGTAACAACTACCACTGTCACAGGATTGTTGCCAGGATGAAGGGAGCTGATACATTGTAAGCCAATTATCTATTTAGCCCCCAAAGATTCAGTAAGCATCTACTATGTGCCAGTCACAATTCTAGATTCTAGGGACACTGTCACGTACAAAACCCAAGCCAATCCCTGCCTTCATGGAACTTGCAGTCTAGCATAGTGGAGAAATGCATAACTGAATAGGTGAACAAGATAACTTCAGCTCGTGATGAGTGGGGGCAGAGAAGAAAACAAAGATGTGGGGTAGAGCATGACCAATGGAGGAGGCAGGAGATGACTTTAGATTGAGATGATGTGTGAGCTGTGACTTAAATAAGGACAAGGAACAGGCACATGAAGTTTGGAAGGCAGATTGTTGAGCACAGGGAAGATCAAGTTCAAAGGCCCAACAGAAGACTCTGGCATCTTCCATGTTCCCATCTGTTGCCCTGGCAATTGTATTAAGCATCAGACAACTTGATACCTCTGCTTGGATATCTAATGAGATCTTTGTGTGTGTGTGTGTGTGTGTGTGTGTGTGTGTTGGTGGTACCGGGGCTTGAACTCAGGGCCTCGTGCTTGCTAGGTAGGCAATCTACCACTTGAGCCACACCCCTAGCTCTAATGGGATCTTGAACTTACGGTGGCCAAAGCAGAGTCCTTGATTTCCCCCTAAGTCTTCCTTCCCCCAGTGTTCCCCGGCTAAGTAAATGGCATCAATGTCCACCCAATTGCTCCAGCCCCAAACCTAGGAATTACTCTGAATCTGTCTTTTTCTCACCATCTACAGCTAATCCACTAGCAAGACCAGCTGCTGTAAACCCCAAGCATACATCCAAATTTACACTACTCCCTACGGCCTCCTGAACTACCCTGCTCCAAGCCGCCATCCACACTCACCCAGATCATCAAAGGCGTCTCCCAACAGGCCTCCCCTCACTGCCTTGCCCTGCAAGTCTATTCTCAATGCTGAGACCACAGTGATTTTTCTTCAGAAAATGCAAATCAGATCCAGTTGCTTGCTTGCTTGCTTCGAACCCCCCACTGGCCTCTTGTCTAACTCAGAATAAAGCCCAAGTTTTGCCCAAGCCTTCCAGGGCCCAGCGTGGTCTGGCCCTGCCTGCCTCTCCCACTTAGCCCTTGCCATGCCATCTTGCTTCCCCAGCTCCGATCCCACCCACCTCCTCCTCCTTGCAGGCCGCTCTAACACAAAGCTCTTAGCTGTTAGGTGGTGGTAAAACCAAAGAGAATAGAGGTGGAGGTGGGGGGTGGAGAGGGAGAAGGGAAGACTTTAGGAACTCTGACAAGGAGGTTTACCGAAATCATCACTTTTGGTCTCTTTTAAAATTTTTTTTTTAACTTTTTGACACAAGGTCTTGCCCAGGTTGTCCTTGATCCTCCTGCCTCAGTCTTGAGAGCTGAGATAACAGGTATGTGCCACCCTGCCCAGCTCTGGGCATTCTGTTTAGTCCTCACTCTCCCCACGGAAGAAGTGAGACATCCCCTTCCTGGTCCAGCCACACCTACCCATTCTTCCTGCACACCAAGAGAAAGCTGAAGTCACGAAAATAGAAAAGTTTACCAATGGGAGATAGTGGAAGAAGAAGACAAGGGATCCAAGGGGGAGTGTGAAGAAGCCTGAGAAAAACTGGCAGAAAGCCAGAAGGGCCAGGAAGACAGAGTACTGATGAGGCCCAGGAAGGAGCCCTGCTTGGAGAGGCTGGGCACGAGTGTCAAAACGCCAGGTGGGGGCTGTCAAGGCCCAAGGCTGCAGGGTAGGAGATGACCTTCAGTCCCCCAGACATGGCTGGGTTTTGCAGTGACAGCAGGGAGTGGGAAGCTGGCCAGGCCAGCAGGCAGGGAACATAGACACTAGTTCAGGACGCTTGGAGCATGGCGGTGAGCAGGAAGGCAAGGAGAGCGGGAGGTGGGAGCGAGGGGGTAGCAGGGTGGAGGAAAGGATTGTTTCAGATGGGAAAAACCAGAATGTATTTGCAGGCTGAGGGCCGGGAGCCAGCAAAGGGGAGATAATTACTGGAGTGTGGTCCCCTGGGGGATGGGCTGGTTGGACTTGGGAAGAGGGGGCTCATTCCTTCTGAGGAGGGTGGGGGTAGGAAGAAAGGAGGGCAGCTGAGAAGGGAGAAGAGGGAAAAGGGAACTGTTGGCCTCCAGCTCTACCCCTTCCTTCCCAGCTGTCTTGCCATGCTTTCCCCACAAAGGACTAAATGCCAGTAGCTTTCCTTCAGCTCTGGCATTCACACTAAAGGGACAATCAGAAGTAGTAAGAAACTGGGGGTGCTACACACCTCCTTTTTCCTGCCCTTGGGCCTCAGGAAATCTTCCCACCTTGAGCTCAGGTGGCCACATGGAGAAAATTGGAGTCCGTAACTAGTGTGGCCTCTGTCAGTGATGCTGCCACTAACCCAAGCCTGATGGCCTTGCTATGGTTGGATGTATCCCCAAAGTCAACGTGTTGGGAACAATCTCCAACGCAGTGTTGACAAGTGGGACTTTAAGAGGTGATCAGCCATGAGGGCTGGATTAATGCTGTTATCATGAGAGTGGGTGAGTCATCACAGAGTGGATTCCTACTCAAAGGGTGAGTTCAGCCCCTTCTTCAGTCTCTCATTGCACTCTTGCCCTTCTGCCTTCTGCCATGGGATGATGCAGCAAAAAGGCCCTCACCAGATGTGGGACTGGACTTCCCAGCCTGCAGAGCCTTGAGAAATAAATCTCTGGTTCCTTTCTGAACTACCCAGTCTCCAGATTCTGTTAGAGCAGCACAAAACGGACTCATACAGGCCCCATGCTGTTCAATGCCCACAGACACTGTGCCAGGACCTGTGCACACCAAAGATCTAATGAACAAGGCAGTTTTCTTATGCTATTTGTACAGTTGAGGAAACTGAGCTTAGAGAGATGCCATCAATTGCCCAATGCTACCCAAGAACCTTGGCCAAGGGAAAAACTCCTCAGGAATGACGAGTCCTAGGTCTCCCAGAGTGTGTCCAGAGGCAACAGTCATTAAAGAAGGGCAGGCCCCCGACCCCATCTTAGTGCTACCTCTCCCCTCTTCCATAACTGGAAAAATGGAAGGCCTAGCAGGGATAGTAAGTTGCCCGAGGTCACAGGTGAAGGAAAGTGAGGATCTGTGTCTTCTGACTTCCTGATCTGTAGAGTTGCTACCTGCCTTATAGGGCTGCAGAAGAGACTGGGCATGTGAAGCCGAGAAAAAGAGCCAAGAATGCACTAGGCTTAGTGGTCTTGGGGAGCAGGGCCACATGTGCCTGTTCAGTGCCCTGATAAAATCCCAGGCACACAAGCTGGGGCTCAGCCAAGCATTGGCAGCTCACACCTGTAATCCTAGTTACTCAGAAAGCAGAGCTCAGGGGGATCTCGGTTCAAAGTCAGTTCAGGCAAATAGTTCATGAAACCCTATCTCAAAAATACCCAACACAAAGAAAGGGCTGGCAGAGTGGCTCAAGTGGTAAAGAGCCTGCCTAACAAGCATGAGGCCAGGAGTTCAAACCCCAGTACCTCCAAAAAAAAAAAAGAGTTGGGGCTTAGGAAGTACATGTTGGATGGACAGATAGAAGCATGGCTAGGTGGACACAAGCTTGGAGCAAACCTTAGGGGGATCCCCCACCCTGTTCCTAAATCCTCTTTCAGAGCCAGAAACTCTAGCCATACCTCCAACTAACTGGAAGGGAGCCTGGGGACCTGACTTCTTCTGGACTACAGAGGTGTGGAGATGTGGGAGGAAGCTCCACTGACATTGGTGGGGGCTTTGATTAAAAGGTGGTCTTTCAAACCAGAAGAGCCTCCATCCTTCTCCACTCGGAGCAATGTCCCCTGAAGCTCCTAATGACCATGCTGATAAAGAGAGAGTCCTTCCCCTGAAGCAACACGCCTATGCGCCCTGATGCCCTCCTTAGTGGCAAAGGCTCATGAACAGAATTCCTTCTGGTTCCTAGGGCCCAAAGGGAGTAGATTTGTGTCTGAGGCTGGCCTAGTGGGGATCGTCTGTCTTCCCTGGGCACCAGGGCTTGCTCAATTCTCTGGGGTCTGCTCTCCTTTCTGCTTTTCCTATTTCCTTCTCACCCACCTTACACATCCCACCTGCCCTCAGGAGCAGAGAACAGTAGGGACATGTATCCTCACCTAGGGTCACCCTCTCACACTCTGGTGAGCTCCCTTCACATGCGCACGCGCACACACACACACACACACACCCCTGGCTATTCACATTCACGCATATGCCACTGACACACATAGACACTCATGCACACAAACAGCTCTGTGCAGAAGCAGAAAGCTATTTTGTTAGACCTAGGTGCATCTGTCCTGCCAAGGCCAGGCTGTGGGATCTCTTTCCTGGGTGGATGTGTTTTTGCTGAGGTGGGAGAGCTAAGAAAGTGTGGGGTAAATGGAATTGTGTCTTTTGTGGTTGGAACAGGCTCCAGAGTTCAAAGGACAGAAGTCAGGATTTAGACTAACTCCCTTTGGCCCCCTCGTGCCCCAACTTCTCCATTGGGCTTCCTCCTGAAGCCCAACCCCCTGCCTAGTGACCAGATCCTGCCCTGCCTGGTGTTGTGGGTGCCAAGCAGGTGGCCAGGGATCAAGTAAGAGACCTCATGTAGCTCTGATGTGGAGGCAGGTCTCCAGGCCAGAGGTCATCTAGTGCCCCCTTCCTCTGAGGGAGTGCACTTAGATCCTCTGAGGCCTTTCCTGAAAAGAAGGCATGAGTTGCTCCCAAGAGAAAGCCATCCTTCCCCACCTGACCTGGGCAGGCCCAGCCCAGATACTGCTAGCAGGAAGTAAGAAGGAAGGAGGCCACTGGGGCCAGCGGCATTTCCTGACCCTGCTCTGCTGAGCCCCCACCAGGAAATCTCCAAGACCCTCACTGCCCACCCCACTGTTTGTCTCCCTGTCCTGCCTCTCCTCTCTGTACCATCCCTCTCCTGATCCTCTCATGAAAAATGGATGGAGCTTTTATTAAACTGTTTTCTCTTCAAAGGAGCTTTCAATTTTTAATGTCTCGCCAGAGTGGGGGATACATATTGGCCCAGACAGACCGTAGAGAGGGGGGCAGAAAGGTCTGCTCTGAACTGAGGTAGGGTACGGAGAACAGGGAGCATTCATGGACTACCTGAGGGCCAGGGGAGCAGGGAACAGGAGAAGATATGCCCACCAGAGAGGTCTTGGGTCCTTGGGGTGAAAATACTTTCTTGGGCTGGACACAGCCTCTCCCTTCTCCCTCTGCTCTTCCCACTTGAACTGTAAGACCTTCTGAAGTGGACCAGCTGGTGTTAAACAGCTACTGTGTGCTAGGCCTGGTACTGGCTAGGAATGTGATGTGCAGGTGCCCAACTGAGTCAGTACACCAGCTCATTGGACAGGAGGCTCTACAACATAGTGATAAGAGCAAAGACTCTCCAGTCTGCCTGTTCTCAAATCCTGACCTTGTGGTTTGCTAGCTGTGGGGTGCTGGGCAAATTACTTAATCCCTCTGATCCTCAGTTTCCCCATCTGCCACATAGGGTTGCTATAAAGACGCAATGAGATGCCAAACATGGTGGCGCAGGCCTGTAAATCGCAACACTACCGAGGCTGAGGCAGGAGGATCTCAAGTCAGAGGACTACCTGAGTTACATAGTGGCCCTGGGACTTTGAATCTCAGTCTTTAACTCCCAGGAGGCTCAGACCCATCACCTACAAGATGTGGACACTGACTATCCTTACTAGGCACCTCCCTTGGCTAGCACTCGCTTGGCACTCCGAAACGGGTGCTAATTGTTCCTGCTACCTTCAATTGCAGTGTCTTATCCCTGACGTGGTCTTAATTTACTATTTGTGACCAAGACCGGAGTCTCCTGCCTCCCTCCCTGGCTCTCTTGGCAAATGAAGCCAGTGTGGGAAGAGGAGGCCCAGGAGGAGCCCAGTCTTGCCCAGGGTATAATTCCGCAGTAGCGACAACCAGCCAGGATGAGGACCCACGGTCCCAATCCAAAGTGCCTTTGCAGCACTAGGTACATGGTTTGGTTCTGCATTTTGAATTTTCATACTACTTATTGTAGGCTTGTGTTTGCTAATCACAAAAATAGCACAGTCATCCCTTGCTACCTGGTGGGGTTGGGTCCTGGAACACTCTCTACAGGTACCAAAATCCACAGGTGCTCATGGCGTTTCTATGAAATCGCACAGTGCTTGCATCTACCTCAAGTACATCTTCCCGCATACTTTAAATCGCCTGTAGGCTACTTATAATACCCAGAACAGTGTTAACGCTATGTAAATGGTTGTCATGTTGTATTTTTAGAGAATAATGACAAGAAAAAAGACTGCGTGTGTTTAGTACAGATGTAATTTTTTTCAATTTTTTATGGTATTAGGGATTGAATCCAGGGCCTTGCACTTACCCGAGCACTCTGCCACTGAACTACCCCTCCAGCCCTCGAATATATTCAATCAGTGGTGAGTCGAATCCAACAGTACATGGTGATTGTGGAAAACACAGAAAACCTCATAAGAGAAGAGGAACTCTACTTTGAATCCACAATGGCTACAAGGTTGGTTTGACCATTGGTCCATACGTGTCTCTTTTATGGATTCTGAAGCCAGAAGCTCTCATTGGAGATGGATACAGTGATGCCCATAAGTGAAGAAAGCAGGCACAGGCTCAGCTGAATAAAACTCCACTGTGGAACCAGCCAGTGGCCTAGGTGCCTGCAGGGAGAACTAGATGAGAACCTTTGTTCCAAGTGCTCTGATCTGGCTCCAAGTGAAATGATGAAAGAAGAATTGGTTCTGGATGATACACTAGAAAAAAAGAAACACTTCCAGTCATTGGTTCTTCAGGTCCCAGTAATTTTGAGGCACCAAGAGATGTTTTAGTGGTTTTTTGGTCCACATTAAGCATTTTTAGTACACTGTGCGTGTTGACAGGAGGAGCTTGGCTTTTATTTGTAGGGGAATGCCTCACATTTATTTCAGTGCCTGTTCTTCCTGCTCTACTGCCTTTGGGACAGTAGTTTGGTTTTTGGTGAAAGGATCAATGTATGCAATTGCTCTTAGTCCCATCACTGCCACCAAAGCCAGCTTCAGTGACTTTTGTTCATTTGTTGTTTGTGACAGGATATCACTGTGTAACCCAGACTGGCCTCAAACTCGCAATCCTTCTGCCTCTGCTTCCTGAGCGCCGGGATTACAGGCGTGAGCCTCTGTGCCTGGCTCCCAAACCAGGTTTTGAAGGATATCCCAGGTTGGAAACTCCAAGCTTCAGACAACAGAGATAGGCCCTGAGGTGGCAGCACATGGGGTGTACAGAACAACGTAGCCCAGTTCTTTCCAATGACTTCAGAGACTTCTTCATCTCACACCCCATCCATGACCTCTGTGTGGACACCATGACCACTGGTTTCCTCAGCAATGTTTGCAAGACAGCCCAGCCTAAGTTTGTATACCACAGCACACATCACCTCAATTCCTCCTTTGCTCAATGGTAGCAAAGGAGGTTTGTGGCACAGTGGAGAAGGTGCTAAGCAAACGCTGTTTCCATTGCACAAGAATGTGTATTGAAATGGATGAGAATGCCAGCTAAAGATAAAGTTGGCATCACAGGCAAAAATTAATTAAAAAAAAACCTGAAAGGCCAATCTGTTGGAAAGCAGATTGCATTGCATTAAAAGATTGCACAAACTTACAGAAGTTGGAGCGAGAAGATAGAAACATTTCTGTTTCAACTTAGTTGCTTTTGGGGGTAATTACAGCACAGGTAAAATTTCAAATTCACAACATTGCTGAACAAACAGGACAGGGAAGATGAGCTGAAAATAGATTCCCAAATTAATGCTCCTCCAAAAGAGACATTTTTAAATCCGGAAATAGACAAACATGCTCAAAGGCTGCAAAAAACTTCCTCATAGTTTATGGAAGTACTATTACATGGAAAACCATTGACTGCAAATATTTCTTTTCAACAAATTTATAATCTCAATGGACTTGCTGTCACTAATTTTTGACAAACTTGTTCCTTGACATGTTCACAAATCCTCAAAGATCCCACAGTCACAGGTCTTTTATGGGGCAGTACCAGGTGAGTGCACAGACACTGGAAAAGAAATCAGAACGTTACCTAGCTTCGGAAACTTGTGAGCTCAGGACTCCTGTCTCTAGGCCATAGATTCCTCTCCTGTGAAATGAGGCAAATGACCCATCCTGAGTCCTTCCCGTACCAACTGTGACAATCATAGGAAACCAAGGAAGATGAAGAAAATGTGCTCAGGAATCGATCCTCTGGGGGTCTGTCACCCAGGATCAGTTTCCTTAACCTTCTTGGGCCTCACTTTCCCCATCTACAAAATGGGTCCATACTTTCCTCACTGACGTCTTGCCATCTCAGGTGTAAAATGCCTGGTATATAGTAGATGCTCAATAAATGCTAGTTGTCATTGTGGGGGGACAACCCACTTCAGGGAATTGTAAGGCATTCTCATTATTTTTATGTGTGCTCCACACACAGTCTAGGAGCTGGGGGGAGTCAGAGACTGGATCTTACCTATCTCTGCCTCTGCCATAGAACATAGTAGTCATGACATGAAGCTCTTGATTCCTTCTCCTCATTTTCCCTCTGACTGGCTGAATCTCCTTTCAAGGCCTGGATGAGTCCATGCAGTCTGCTGTGCTTTGTTTATAAAGTAGCCCTCCAAAAGGGTCATGTGCTGGTAGTGCTATGTAGGCCATCCCTGGCATGACCTTAGCCAGGCCCCCGGCAATGTGCATGCATTGGAAAGGTAACCCTCAACGCAGCAGTGTTGGGAGGTGGGGCCTACTAAGAGGAAACTAGGCCACATACTGTCTGCCCTCACGAGTGGATAATGTTAGTTTCACAGGAATAGGTTAGTTATGGCGAGAACGGGTTGTCATAAAAGTGAGTGTGCCCCTCTTGAGCTCTCCCACCCTCTCTTGTCCTTCTGCCTTCTACCATGAGATGATACAATGCAAAGGCCCTCCCCAGATGCTGATACCAGGCTTTTAGACTTTCCAGCCTCTAGACTCATGAGCCATACAAATTTCTGCTCATTTTAAATTACCTAGTTTCAGGTATTTTGTTATAGCAGCAGAAAGCAAACAAAGACACTCGTGCAGAGTGTGACAGGATGAGGCCTGGGTCAGGATGCAGGAGGCCAACCTCCCAGTGCTCTGCTGTGAACATGCCAAGGGCCAGGGGCTAGTACCAGGCCCTCTCTGGGCCTCAGTATCCTCCAGCAAAAGCTGAAGTAGCTGGATGAGATCAGCCTTTCTCAAGCTTGGGGTGGGTACACAGACCTTCCCTGCATTGGCCAGAAATTCTAGCAGGACCATGCTCTGAGAAGCTATCTATGGACAACTACAGCCACTTCCAGATCTGCCTGTCCCCCACTTAAAAAACACTACCAGAACTGAATACAAGTTATGAAAATAGCTTTAACTGTGAATTATAGTTGTCTTTATAAGTACAAGAAAAATCATATTTGCCATTGAAATAAAAATATGTGGTGGCTCGTGCCTGTAATCCCAGCTACTTGGGAGGTAGAGATAGAAGGATTGTGGTTAGAAGTCAGCTTGGGCAAAATGTTAGCAAGACCCTTTCCTGAAGAACAAGCCTAGTGTGGTGATTCTCATGTGCAATCCCAGCTAGAAGGGAGCCACAGGTAGGAGGATCTTAGTCTGAAGCCAGGCCCAGGAAAAAGTATGAGATCCTATCTGAAAAATAAAGCGGAAAAGGCTGGGGCATGGCTCAGTGGTGGAGTGCTTGCTTAGCAAGCACAAGACACTGAGTTCAATACTCCAGTACTGCCAAAAATAAATAAATAAAGTTTCATTCTCAAAGTACTTGTGGCCCCTAATAATACATCAGCAGGACCCCCCAAATTCCACAAACCCCAGAGGATCACTGGACCAGATGTTTGCTGATATTCTCTGGGCAGAAGCCTGTTTTGATGATGCTAGGTGTGTGTGCATTTTCTGCCTGGGGGGCCTACATACACTCCCTCTCCCTATCCCACCATGTTACCCCCAGCCCCTCGGGCAGGCTAGACCAGACAGTCCCTTCATTTCCATACTAAGGACCCAGAGCAGACCTGTGGCTGGGATAGAAGACAGGCCTGGGCAGGAGTCAGCCAGAAGCTCCACCTCTCACTCTCCAGTAGAGCCAGGGTCCTGACAGCCCAGTGGAGACCCAACATCCAACTGAGAAAATAGAGAGGGGACTCTAAACTGGAACCTTCTGCTGCCCCGGATCTGCCTCCAGATATGTCTTAGAAAGTGGCCCTTGGCTTCCCAGCGCCCTCCTCCTTCCTTGGTCACCTCTCTCCTTCTGTGCCAGGTGAACTCATCTGGAGAAGAGGGAACTTGTTCTACAGGTGCTGCTGACAGAAGGGAGAGGATGTAGGGGGTGGAGGCAGGAAGCCAAGAACTGCCGTCCCTCTCTCTTTCTCCTGAGAGACTGCTATGGGCAGGGGGCGGGGGTGGGCAAGGGGAGGACCTAAGCGAGGCACTGCATGCTGGAGAAGACTGGTACGCTAGGCGCCTGTCAGGGACCGGCTGCTGTGTGACTTCACCTCCCTGTGTATTAGTTCACTCATTGAGAAGTGGGCAGGATCCCTATGTTGAGAGGCTTGGCGAAGGTTACAAGTGAGATGGCCCTTTTGGAAACTGTAAAGCGATGGGCCCTAAGCACGTGTGTGTACGCATGTGCACACGGAAGCACGCACGTCAGCGCGCTGTTGGGCCTCTCCTCTCCTTCGGGTATCTCCTGCTCCCACCTGGGCATGCAATGGAAGCCCTGAAGGGCTTGCTAAAACACAGATTGCTGGGCCCCACCCTTCCTCTCTGACTCAGTAGCACTGGGGTGGAAGCCAAAGAATGCGCATTTCGAATCAGTTCCCAGGTGCTGCGATGCACCTGCCCAGAGAGCGCAGCTGGAGAGCCACTGCCTTACTGCACACATCGGAGCATGGTCTTGCTATCCCTCTCTATAACAGAGGGCTAGGGGATCTGGACACGTGCTCACAGCTGTTCTGAACCCCCCTAATCCCCACACGGCCCTGCCCCCAGGCAGCCCCTGGATAGAGTGTGAAAAAGTAAGCCAAGAACGCCCCCTAACACGTGCACACATTCAGTCACACTCACATACACAATGGCACACACCTATCACACACCTGTGTAACCTAGTGGCCAAATATGAAGACTCATGACCCAGACCGCCAAGGATGTCACCTACCCTTTCTGTGCTTCAGTTTCCTTGTCAAGGAACTAGGAGTAATAACAATACTTCACAAGGTTGTTGAGAGACTCCATGAGACAACAAATGGAAATCCCCCAGAAAAACAAGAAACACGAGCTGCGGGGAGTTGTAGTTTTGAGCAGTGTGCTCCAGACTCCCAGAGGAAGCCTCCATAGGGAAAAAACCAGGCCAGGCCTCTGAGCTTTCTGGCTCAATTGTGACTCCCTGGGGTATGGTTTCTGATTCCCTCACTGTGCACCCATGGGACAGTCCCTCCTGCTGCCAGGGCCTCAGCATCCTCATCTGTCCTATAGGGACTAGAGGTATCAGGATTTCCTTCTTGCTCTGCCACACTGTGCACTGCCCAGTGGTGCATGGCACAGGCAACAGCCGCAATGCCACAGGCCTAGCCCGTGGCCCAATTCATCCTTCCTAGAGCTGTGAGATGCTGCTCATCCTCCTCTGAACAAGGTACTATCAGTGACTCCTGTGCTGCCTTTTCTACTGGTTCCTCAGCTGCAAAGAGCCTTGGGGCTGCCAGAAGCCTGGGAAGGCATGGTCAAAGAGAAGAACCACGGTAAGCACTTTAGCCCTGAGCTCTGCCTGCCCAACTGCAAAGCAAATTGTGCCCATCTTCTCACCACAGCTGCAAGCCATGGGGAGTACAAGAGAAAATGGAGGCTCCCAGAGGAGGTTTCTCACCTGAGGTACCAGAACTTGAACCCTGGACAGTCAGATCCCAAGTCTATTGCCCTGGGCTGTGAAAGTCTGTGGGAATCAGACAAGAATCCCCACATGGCCTCTGCTTCCAAGCTTTTGCCTCAATGTCACCTTGTCTATAACGCCTCAAACCAGCCTCACCCTTGCAACTATCTTTATGTTTGATTTTCTCTTATTCTGTAGCTTTTATCATCGTCTGATCTACTATATAATTACTTAGTATGGTTCTTGCTTATTGTGTATCTCCCTCCAGTAGAATATAAGCTCTTCCTGAGCAGAGAGCTTTGCGTAGTTGATTGAGGTATCTCCCGTGCCTAGCACGATGCATGGTGCTTACAGGAGTTTGCTGTGCTTGCTTTGAATGTCCACGTCCTCCCAAAAGTCACATGTTGAAATCCTAACCCACAATGCCATGATATTAAGAGGTGAGGCTGTTGGGAGATAATTAGGGTTAGTGCCCTTATAAACAGGCCTAAAAGAAACCTCTCTTCCCTTCAACCATGTGAAGACACAGCAAGAGGGTGCCATCTATGAACCAGGAAGCCCCACACTGAACCTACCAGAGCCTTGATCTTGAATATGTAGTCTCCAGAACTGCAAGAAATAAATTTCTGTTTTTCATAAGCTTCCTAGTCCACAGTGTTTTGTTATAGCAAAAACAGACTAAGATAGCACTCAACGGATATCCATTGAAGGGGCAACCTATATGCTAGCAGCCCAGACAGGGCAGGGCTGCTCTCCTTGCCTCCACCCTCCACGCTGCTCTTCCAAATGCAAAGCTCACTGGGTTCCTTCCCTGCTCAAACCGCTCCAGGGTAGCTATGCAAGACACTGCAAATGCTGTGACCCTTCATGATTTGTCCTCCTCAACCTCCAGCTACATCTCTTAAGCCACCAATAGTCCTCTGTCCTCCAGACAGAAAGGGTTACCTGCAGCTTCTCTGACACGTGCCTGCCTTTAGGACCTTGGCTCTGTCTGCTCTCCAGTGAACTCTAAAACAGCCTCTACTCTCTGCTCACCTACCCTCTTGGAAAGTCTTTTCCAAGGAGATGACTATTTCAAGCACTTCCTGCCTCTCTCTGAGCTGCCCCCACCCTTGGCTGCCTTGGTGCTTCTGAACCCCACCCCCCAAAGAAGCCTCAGTTCCAGTGCATCTGTACTATGACCAGCAGTCTTCATGGAAATCTCACTCAGTGAGCTGAGTCACTTGAAGGCAGGGACCTTCTATGTCTTGTGATCTCCGTGTCGCCAGTACTCAGCCGCATAATAGCTGTGAGGTGGATGTACATACAGGAGTAAGGGTCCAGAAAGGCATTGATGAACAGGCACAGGCATCTCCATTGGCAAAAGCCCTATGGGAGAAACACAGCTGCCTTACGGTGGGTGTGCCTATTAAGACAGCAAGTTCTTTCTGCCTTGAGCTAGAATTATATCACCTCCACCAAGCAACCCTGGTTGTCACATGGAAAAGTCAATCCTACTTTCATCCCACTGTTGGCCATCTAGGCCTATCATGCCTGCCCTATTTATCTGATTTGCTGTCCATACCTGCATCTCCTAGATGTCTGCCCAGTACCTACTTTTCTTCTAGGTACCCAAGGCACCACAGCCAAGGAGGGGGCTCATGGACTCAGCTGGCACAGGCACAAACCCACACCCACAGAGCCATGTGGCCTGATGTCAGTAACTTAATTGTACAGAACATCAACTCTTGTACCTGTTAAATGGAATGGTAATAATGGTCTCTTCCACTTAGGGTTGTTTCAAGATTAAATCAACTGATTCTCAGTAAGCGCTGGTATCAGTGAACATTCACTACATGATGGTGGCTCTTAAGAAGTCATTCAGATCACATGCTAGTCATCGAAGGATATGGAACAACTGAGAAAATGCCAGAAAATCTAAAAGTGATAAAATACGTACTTGAAAGAAATCAAGATAAAGAAAAATAAGTTAGGAAAATAATAAATTCAGAGGCATGATATATACGCGCACGTGCATACACACATGCCTTCTGCAAAGTTCTATACGGTCACTAGAGCCTGTGTTTGGCTCTCAGCTCCCCTGGTAGCCACGTAAATGAGGGAAATATAATCAATTATTAGCTTCAAGACATCTGTAACATAAAAATAAACCAACGATTCCAGAGAAGCATAGTTTTCACTAGTCTGCAAAGGAATCACATTTTTCTTTCTCTTGGTCCTTCACAAAGACGACCCTGGGAGAAGCAACCATTGGCCTCAATGACATCCCTACAATGAGTATCAGATTGACTTCCTCACTATGTTCCCTCCAATTCACCTCAAGGACCCATGGCACCTCTCCAAGAATAACGATAAGTAGTACTAGGCACCACTTCCTAGGTGCTAGGCATTGAATTCTCCCAAATAAGTCCAGGAAGTGAACACTGTTATTATTGTCATTTTACAGGAAACTGAGTTTGGGTGAAATTACTGGCCCAAGGACACACGGGCAGGAAGTGCTAGGGCTCAAGGCAAACTCAAGTTTCCCTGTGATCAGAGCTCAGATTCCTAACCACTCTGCTATCCTGCCTTGGGAAAGGCACAGTGCAGCAATCCCAGTGTCCAGTCCTCTAACGAGTTGTCTTAAGCTGAAGGTGACAGGAGACTCAAGGAGACAGGCTACACAGTCTTCCCATCAGGCAGCCTATCCCACCCTTAACATTATTTCTGCCAGCTGAGCTATTGGTCAGGCTGAGGCCTCACGCATTTCAGGGCTGAGTTCTCTGGAGTGGGTCTGGGCTGTCCCACTTGGGAGTAGCTGATGCAGGACAGAGCACCATACTTTGCAAGAGCCAGATAAATGGGAGGGCTTAGAGGGATCAAGAAGGCCTAGGGGTGATTGTCGCAGAGGGGCCCAGACAATACCTACAATACCTATGGGCCAGGGCATTCTTCCCCTGAAAACAGGTCTGAATCCCCTTCTGTGTGCAAAGTTCCCTGCCATGGAGCTAGGCCTGCAGCCATTTCTGTCTGGAATGCTTTCAAAGCAGGCGTTACCAATTGCCACTGTGGCCATTTAAAAACTCTCAATAAAACACCCCTAGAACATCTAATTTAGGCAATATAGCTTCCTGGTGAACCCTCCAAGATGAATTAGTTGCAAATTGCACCCGCAGGTAACTGAATGATTTGACCTGCTGTATTAAATTGTTGGAGAGAAACCAATTGAAGGCTGGGGGCCGTCTGCCAACACTGATGATCTGGGTTTTCCGGTAGTTGATCTTAAGTCCTGTTTTCTGACAATAATTGGGCAGTAGGATCAATTGTCTGTTACAGTCAATCCCAGAGCATGACAATAAAACCATATCAACAGCAGAGAGAAAAATACCAATCTTTCTATTCTCCTTCGCAGGGGGCCCAACGCAAGCATCCAGTTTGCCCAGGAGTCGCGTGGAGTCATTCAAACTCAAGTTCAGAAACAGGATGGGGGATGTGGGGAGAAGGCAAAATCCATACACTTCTCAAAAGTGGTGTCTGATTTCCCTGGAGACCGGCCTTTCCTGCTAACGCTGCCTTATATTTTTAAATGCAGAGTATTGGGTAGACATGATCATTGCAAGCTTTGGTGTCAGGGCAGTGGAGGAAAGGAGGAAGGACAGGAATAACTCAGAAGGGCAGTCCTAGGTGGCCAAATGGGTAAGGATCTCTGGCCCAGGCTCTTCTAAATCCCCATCTAGCTTTGCTAGGATGATGAATCTTGCCCCAAACCTGTCCCACTATACCCACAAGCCCCGTCTCTCCAAGTGCTTATTTTGAATCCATCAGCTTTGGAAATGGGTTCAAACATAAATCAGGAGAGGTAGGGTTCGTGTGTGTGTGTGTGTGTGTGTGTGTGTGTGTTTGTGTGTGTGTGTGTGTGTGTGTGTGTGTGTGTGTGTGTCAGGGTTTTCTTGGTCAGGGAGGACCTTCCAAATGGAGGGAACTGCTCAAGCAATGGCCCTCAAGTAGGTAAGTGTCCTAGGTGTTCTGGAAGCATCTGGTTTCTGAGGCTTACTGTAGCATGAGGAGGAAAAGGAGGAGGGGTAGGGGGTTCCTTGAATGGCAATTTATGGGATTTAGACTTTATCCTGTGGCTACTGGGGATTCCAGGGAGGCAAAATGACAGAGTGGTGGAGAGGCCAAATCTGGAGTCAGATGGTATGAGTTCGATGCTTGCTCTGCAGGCTATAAGCAAGGTGAGGTGTGGTAAGTTGCATAATATCACTGTGCCTCATGTAGTCATCTGTGGAATGACAGCGATAGCTGTAAAACTGTTGACGAGCTGAAGCAAACCAGAACACTCATGCAGTGCCCAGAACAGTACACGGCACAGAGTTGCCACTCCCTTAGGGTTAGTGTGTCTCCTCATTAGCCAGATGATGCCACTAACCACTTGTGTTACTCTAGGACTGTGTCTAACTGCTTCCCATGCCTGCTCTTTCTTCATCCTTGCAACCTTAGGAACTGGGACTAGCTTTTCTCCCAGCATCGCAGATGAGGAAGCTGAGGCTCAGAGAAATGAAGTAACTCAGAACGATGTGGAACTGAAGAAGGTCAGCTGAGCTTTAGTGTGTAGAAGATGAGTTAGAGGGGCAACTGGGAGGTAGGGTGGAACTGGGGGCACTGGCAGAAGCAGCGGGTGGGGTGAGAAGCAAGACAGAAGGAATGGGAGCACCCTGGGCCTCTGCTCCCCCAGGCATTGCTGGAGGTCTTGCAGGGAAAGCCTACCTGGGCCTCTATTAATGAGGTAGTTGTGCCTCATGGCTCCTTACAAAACACCATGGGGCTCAGAGCCCCCAAGGGGCAAGACATGAGGACTGAGCAGCTCCATATTTTAGGACCTGGGATGGTCCCAAGCAGTAGATGGAGCAGATGGGAGGCACATTTGGAGCCTAGGGCCATTGACTGAGTCAAGGCTTAGTCCCCTCAGCCTTGGCCCTCATTTGACCCAGTTATGTGTTAGGGAGATGGCTCCAGGGTGTTTCTGAAAGGCCCAGGGAAGTGGGGGGGTGGGCTAAGGGTGGGGGAGATGCCACTCACCTCCAGAGAACCTAACAGATGTCCAACTGCCAGACACTTATGGAGGCTTGCCCCTCCCCTCCACTGTGAGCGGGGAGGGAGACAAACAGCGGAGGATCATGGCCCTGGATCTCAAGGACCTGCCCTCCTCCTGTCTACTGAGATACACAGTGTGGTGTGACAGGAGCAAATTCTGTCCAGAGGGCTGAACACCAGAGGGTAGGCTAGCTGAAGGCAAATCCTTTCTGTGTACCCCTTCCTTGTGACTCCGCCCCAAACAGGCTCCCCAGGGAAGACTGAACAAACACAGGCAGCTGGGCCCACTCTGGGATATCCTTGGGTGGAGCCAGAGGAGGGGATGCTGGCAATCCCTTAAACACAGGTGTGAGGGAACTCTCCCCCACTCATAGCCATCCACATGATGGCAGATGGAAGGGGATTTCACCTGAGTGTCAGAAGATCTGGGCTGAGTCCCTGTGTCCCACCACCTTCCCATAAGAATGCCAGAAAGTCTCTTCTCCCCTCTGCGCCATGAATTGCACTAATAAGGTCTTGGTTCATTCTTGCCTAAAACCCCATGTAGTTCTAATGGAAGCCTGGGAGTTTGGGTGTCCGCTGCTCTGGCTCTGTTCCATACCAAAGGGTCCCATCTTAATCCAACCTTCCAGGGACTAAAGCCATCCTCATCAGATCTGGGGTGGACGGTGGGGAGAAGAGAGGCCTGGAAAGCAGAAAGCCCTGGGTTTGAAATCCCAGCTCCGTCACCAAAAGACCATGTGACCCCAAGCAAGTCCTATGGTTTCTCAGCCTTACCTGGCCCCTGTCAATACGCAGGAAGAATGAGCTCTCTCTGTAAGAGGCTGAGGGGAGTTCGTGAGATGATGCATTTAAAGCATCCTCAATTAGAAAGTGTGCTGCTTGTTCAGCATTCTCACTTCCCAGCATAAGATGGTCCCGTACCAAAAATCCAGCCTGGCAAAGGAGGCTGGCTTTGCCACCAGCCTCCACCTCAACAGAGGGCAAAGTGCATTAGCAAGGACTTTAGATGGAGTGGAGGGAGCAGATGCAGGGCTGGGGAGGTAGAGGAAAGGAGACCTCTGAATGGAAGGGAAGGGAAGGGGAGGCAGGAGAGAGGAAGTTTATTATTCTTTTTGCAGACCAATCATGGGGCTTCTGGAGTGTCGAATTCCAGCTCCTGCAGCCAGATGTGACCTGTTCCTGTTATCATGGAATATTAATCAGAGGGGCCCTTGGGTAATTGGGGAGTTTTGATTAGAGAAATAGCCCTTACAATAATAAGCAGGCAGGAGCCTGGGGAAACCCACCCCCACCCTTGGCCGCCCACCTCTCAGGCTCCAAACTTCTGGAGCCCAGGGACCAGGACTGAGGAGTCAGAGAGTGCAGAGAGGGGCATGGTACCACTGCTGGTGTGGGGACTGGAATTGGACATTGGCGCCGGGTAGGGGGGGTGTTGCAGGGATAGTTGACTAAGAATGGGACTGGAGGGGGGATCCAAGGGCCTGGGGCTGGCCTGACTTCACTCACCTCCCCATCAATCATCACATTAGCTGTTCCCTGGGCCTCCTCTCCAGGCCCCCTCCCAGCCAGCCCTCCGCCGGCACCGCTGCCTTAGGCTCTGGCCCTGCTGGGACCCCAGCTCTGATACAGGCTGTACATGGCCCCTGGGCTCTGTATATTTGGATGGTTAATGAATCTTCCTGTTTGGCTGGACCAGACTAGAGCCTGAGATGGAGGGAATGAGGGTGAGAATGGGAAGGGGGATCAGTAGAACTGCCCCAGCCCCGGACACCCTCTGCTCATAGGGAGCCCAGACCTAAAGCCCAGAAAGAGTACAGGTGATCTAGCTCTAGGAATCTGCAAGATCGCTCCCAATCCCACCTTCACCCCTGGGGAACCACAGTTTGAGGACAGTCTAGTTATTAAAACAAAAAAAAAAGAGGAAAGAAAGTAAAGAAAAGAAATGAGTGGTTATGCTGTGTCTGGCACTCTGCTAAAGGTTTGACACATTATCTCATGGCATCCTCTCAACGGTCCAACATGGTGTCAATATCTTCATTTTACAGATGAGAAAACTGAATTACTGAGAACTGAAGACCCTGTGGTTGCAATCCAATGTGCTAGAATCAAGAGACACACATGTAGAACACAGAGAGGGGGAACTATGGGGGGCAGTTAAAAGAGGAAACAGTTATTATATGCAGTAACTGAAAGATGTTCATGGTTACTGGAGGTACGTGTGTGTGTGTGTGTGTGTGTGTGTGTGTGTGTGTGTGTGTGTGTGAGATGAAAACTACCCAGGGAAGTTAAGGTGGCTTTTAAGGACACTCCAGTTTTTTTTCTTTTTGGTGGTACTGGGGTTTGAACTCAGGGCTCATGCTCGAGTGCTTGCAAGGCAGCTGTTCTACCACTTGAGCCATACTCTCAGCCCTTCAATTTTTTGATATTAGAAAGCCACTGCAAATCCATAGAATTGTGATGAAAAAATCCCTAACACAGGGCCTCCATCACCATTGGAATTGCTAGGCCCGAGGGCGTACACTTTTAGACTAGGATGCATCTTACTTTCTAAGTGGCCTCAAAAAGGCTGTATCAGGTTAAGCCTCACCAGTATGGCACAACATAGAAAGGAGCCACTTGGTGCAGTGTCCTTTCAAATAGTACCTGGAGTTCCAGTGACTGTGCTAAGAATGGGGACAAGACGATCTTCGGGTCCCAGATTTTGGTTAGTGGGCTTCTACTGAACATGGCAACACATTTTTCTTGCCCTCCCTGAGGCGTTCCAGGCCTCTATCAGAGTCAGTGTGCCTGCTGCAGAATTGGATCTATGGCTGCCGAAGTCTGGCTCGGAGGGGTGTACATTGTGGGTGGGAGAAACATTCACTTATTCATTATTCATCAGCTCTTTACTGAGGCCCAGGTTCACTGCCCTAAAGGAACAGACATTCTGGTGGGAAATTGTGGCTCCTTACATGGAAGCACATTTGCTGCTTTTTACAAAGCAGTTTTGCTAACATCATTCCATTTACATTCAACAGTAGAAGAAGAAATGCAGGCTTAAGAGAAGAGATGGTATATTTGAGTATCAGTGGCAGAGTAAGCCTCAAATGCAAGTCTCTGGACCTTGACTACAGGCTTCTTGCAGGGGGCACAGCAGCCTGGGTGTTCTTCCTTTTGGGCCTGCAGGAATCATGGCTGGGCTAGCTAGGTCTGGGGCCTGGAGTAGTTTGCAGCCCACCACCATTGTAATCCTCACTATAATCTCGTGGAAAGGCTGCTACTCTCAGTCCCATCTATTGGATGAAAACAACAGAGGGGTTTAAATAACTTGCTTGAGAATTCCTAACTAGAAAGTGTCAAAACTGGGGTGTAAATCCTGGCAGTCAAATCCAGACTCTGGACTCTTAGCTACCATACTACACTGCCTCTTGGCCACATGGCCAACATCAAGGGTACAGGCCAAAGGGCCCATCCCTCCCCAAGCTGCACTATCGTTTTGCCTCACTAGCATAACATTTGGACTCTGGATTCAGGCTTCTTGGGTTTAAATCCTTGCTCTACAACTTCCTAGTCATGTGCCCCTGAACAAGGTACTTTCCCTTTCTGGGCCTTCATTTCCTCATCCATAAAACAGTACCAATCATAGTTCTGCCTCCGATAGGGACCTCACTGAAACATCACCCCAACAGGAGGTGTCAATGAAGTAATGCCCATGAAGGTCTGTAATAAGTATTCAATAAATGTTGGTGTTTATGGCAGGGTAATATAACAAGACATTGACTCTCTGGATTGGCTAGAGAGTAATGTGAGCAGTGGAGGGCAGGGACGGAGCACTGGAATAACTATCCCAGCCCAGCCAAGCCCTTCAATTGGACCAACATTTCAAAGGTTTATTGACATTGCCTCTGTGCTAAGCTCTGTGCTGGGTATCCCTCTAAGTGAGATGCAGAGAGGAAACACAGTCCCTGCCCTCCAGAAACCTACAGTCTAGAAGGGGAAACAGTCAAGAGCACATGGAATGTGAGCAGAAGCACAGTGGGATCTAAGAAGAGGGCACCAACCTAGCCTACATCGGGGTCAGATGTGCCCACAAAGGACAAAAGGAGTTTGCCAAGCTAGGGGCAAGGGAATGTGCATTTCTGGCTTATGGAAGTCTAACTTGGAAAGCACAGAGGCTTAAGGGTGCCTGCTGTGGTCAGGCACCATGAATAAGTTGGTGTTGGGATATAGGCTGTGTGTGGTGGGGAGGGGTGAGGGCAGAACACAGGCAAAGGTCAGATCACCCATGCCCTGCAAGCCATTGCTTGAGGAATGACTGACAAATTTGAAAGGTAAGTAGAAACTGACAAGATGAGGATTGCATTTCACAAAGATCACTCTGGCTGCCATTTTGCAAGATAGCAGGGTGGGAAGGAAGCCATCATCCAGGCAAAAAATGAAGGTGGCTTGAACCAGGGTGGTTAGTGGTGATGGTAGTAGTCAGAAATAACAGGAATCAAAACCTGCTTCAGAACCCAAAGCAGATTTCAAGGCTAACTTGAAGTTTTTAGCTTGGGCCCATCTGTGGCAAGACCTCTGTTGAGCTGGAAGCAAACACCTGTGCTCTGTAAACTAGTCTCTTTTTCCCCTTTGGTGTTTATTTTTGTTTCCTTTCGTTTCCTTGTAAAGTTCATTTCAGAAAATTCCCCCATCTTGTTTAGCTAAACTGAGGAAAGTATTTTTTTTTTTTCTCCATACCCCAGGTGGGACCAGCCAGGCTTTGCTGGTGGCAACTCCAGCAGAGTATGGATGCACAAACCTGGGAGCTCTGGTAGGGTTTGGACTGGGGAAGGCTTGGCAGGGCTAGGCAGGCTTGCTGGGTTATGGGGAGGAGCAGTTTGGCCCAGATGGGGCTGGGGTGGCGGGCGGGAGTGGGGAGGAGAGGCAGAGAGAGAAGTGAGCAAATTCTGCCTGTTGTGTGTTTCAAAGGAGAATGGCTCCCTTCCCTAGGCAATGCCCCTAAGTCATGGACACCTCTGGCCTTTTCTTCTCTGGATTTCATACTCTCAGGCCCCATGGAGGGGTGCTTGGGGGAGCTTTGGTGCCAGAGGGAGGGATCCTAGGGCCTAGGGTCCACAGTAAACAAGCCATGATGGGAGGAGGCGGAGTGGGGGGGTATTGAAGAGACAGTGGGCTGGAAGTCAGAAGACCTGGGTGAGGGCCAGTCCTGGTGAACTCTCTGCGTGACTTGGGCAGTTCCTGACTCCCTTCTCTGGGCCTCAGTTTTCCCATCCATCCAACAAGGGGGCTGGACTCCACAGTCTCAAAATGCCCTAACAGCTTGAAAGATTCCATTCTCTTCTCTGAATCTGCCCAGGGGGAGGCCTTGGGGGCTGGGGCACCGGCAGGGGCTGAGAATTCCATAGCAATTTGCATGTGAAAGCATGTTACTGCCATGGCTATTAGTGTGTGCAGGGGGGCTGAAGACAGGGCAGGGACTCTAAGTGTCAGGCTGGCAGAAGGGCCCAGGCAGCCCGGCGGGGAAGGGAGGGAGAGAGGATAGTTCTGAGGGGAGCCTGGGTGAAGCCACCTAATCTTTAAGCTTCCGCTCGGCCTTAGAGACACCCAATTATGAGTCTGAGCTACAAACCAGTGGATCTGATGCTGTTGTGCTTCAGAACTGTGTGAGATGCAGCAGGAGAGGGGCCCCTGGGGAAGGGAAGGAGGCAGACTCTTGGTCAGCTTTGAACCAGATCTAAATCTCCCAGGGCGCTATTTCCCTCAGGAATATATTGTGACGTTTTAGTAATTGCCTTGTGTAGGCTTACAGTTTGTCAATATAAATATTGAGTATATCTAGGTTTGTTTGGTTCATACTCTCTCTCTCTCTCCTAGGGATTCTGGAAGAACAAAGCCACCGTGAAGAAGAAGGGCAGCCAGCTCTGGCCTGTGAGGCAAGGTAGCTGGTTCCTAGGCCTGGCTCTGCTAGCATTCAGTGTGCCCTTGGATAAATCCCTTCCAGTCTCTGGGTCTCAGTTTCTTTAGGAGGGGTTTGGTCTGGGAAGGTGCTCTCGGGAAATCCCCAGCTCTACCATTTCTGGCCCCCGACTTCTCCAGTTCTACCTAAGCAGGCATGAAGGCAGCTAGCGAGGCTGCCAGCCAGTCCCTGAAAGAAAGATGTGCAAAATCCAGACAGTGTAGGGTCTGGGTACAAGAGTGGATTCTAGGGAGCAAACCTGGTTTCTCCTGGAATCTGGAACTGGCAGAGCCACAGGACTCTCTCCCTAGGTATCTGACCAGAGAAAGGGGAGAAGGTCTACCCTCAGAAGCCAGTTCCTCACCCCTCACCTCTGGGGTGGCTGGGAGAGACCAGCCATAGAGGATACCTTTCTAGACTGGGCAGCTTCCTCCTATAGGCTTTGAAAAACGTTTGTCCTGTGGACATTTTACTCAGGAACTAGGCTGGGGGTTGCAGGGAACAGGCTGGTGTTAGAGCTGCAGTGTAGCTTCTTTTGCAGATAGTTAGGGACCCTGCAAAAGGCCAGTTTTGGTCGGTGATGATGGAAACAGCCAGATCTTGAGGTCCATTCTTAAAGCAAGAAGAACTCCAGTTAAGTCCAGCCCCAAAGTCATCCCTCCTCACTGGAGCAGCCAACCATTCATTGGTACTTATTAAGTGCCATGCTTTCAACATTTGTTGAAAAAATAGATGAATGCATATTTTAGAACCCTAGTTTTTAATCTGTGTATCCTCCAATCTGCCTCTCACATACTCACAACCCAGTCACCACACAAGTAGAATCGAGTTAGCCAAGCACTCAAAGACCTAAGAACTGAGCAAGGTGGCACATACCTGTAATCCCAGCACTTTGGAGGTGGAGGCAGGATGACTGTGAGTTTAAGGCCAAGCTAGACTACACAGTGAGACCCTGTCTCAAAGACAAAACAAGAGGCCTTTCTAGAATAGGAGGTACCTAGGAGCAGGGACCTCATCTAGCCTGCTTCTCACTGTACTCCAATGCCCAGGCTACTGACTGACATATAGCAGGTGTTCAGTAAATGTTTTTTTTAATAAACAAAAAAATCTCATACTACTACCTCATTATCAGATAGGGAAACAAGGGCCAAAAGACACATGGACCTGCTTGCACCTTATCAAAAAGGGAGTCATTGCAGGGACAGGTTAAGCCCTCAGGTCTCCTGTCTCTCAGCTGGACTGGGGCTCTTTCCTCTAGATGCAAGGCCCATGGCAAAGTTCTCACCTTCCCATATCCTTTCCCAAGTTTCTTACTTACCGCCCCCCCCCCCACCCCGCCACACACACTCCTGCTTTCCCTCTCCTTTCTCTGCCAGCTCGGTAATTAACCATTGGAAACAGAACCTGCAATTATTATCTCCCCCATGTCCTTGTTGCTTTCATTTTGGGCTCTGTGACCCCTATCCTGGGTGGGGCTATTCTCCCCCTTAGCATCCCCTAAAGGGGGAGCCAACCTAACAAGCACCAGCTGGGGCCTCAGCCCCCCAGATCCAATGCCAGCTGTGCAGGAAGCCGCCAGCAGCAGATGGGCAAGCAGGGTCCCCAAGCAGGCTGGGGCTGACTCAGCTGGGGTATCAGTGGGACTGTGACGTGCCCAGGCAGGACAGGAGGCCAGGCAGGCAGGCAGGCAGGCCGGATTTCCGAGAATGATTGATGCCAGGTGGCCAGAGGGCTGCTTGCTCAGCAGGGCCCAACCTAGGATGGCCCATTGGGCCTGGGTCTCTTCTTGGGTTCTGTCATGCCTAGAGGGTGCCAGGGCATCCACATCCCTTGTGCCACGACGATTTCTCCTGGGAGTTGACCCAGTGCTAATGAGGTCACAAGAACTTCCAGCTGTACAAAACCTGTCCCTTCAGGGAAACTGAGGCCTGGTTAGCACCTGCTCAGTTTGGCTTCATAGGCAAACTTGGTTCAGCCTACAGGGGAAGCCAGGAAGCCCCACCCTCACCTGGGAAGCATCCTCTACCCCTGACTCACCAGGAGCTTTGGGCCCAGATGGGACAGGAAGGAGAGCGAAGGGTGGGGCAGGTCTGGGGCCTACCACTGGATGCTAACCCAGGTAAGTAAACTTGGTTCCTCCCTGACCCAGACAGACAGAAAGGGAATGGGGGTGGGGAGGGCTCCTGTTCTTCAAGATCCCCAAGAAATACAGAGGCAAGAAGTGGGGGAGTAGGAAGGGGGAGTCACACCCCTCACTCTCGGGGGAACTTCTATTCATTCATGGTGTAATAAAAGGTCTGGACTTGAATCTTAGTGCCCCTATCCACTTGATGTGTGTTCTTGGGCAAGTTACAGCCCCTTGTAGTGTCTCAGTTGCCTCCTCTCAAATATGAGGCAACTAATTCCCCACCTATCACCCTCAGAGGTCATTTTATGAGGCTCAATGAGATAAAATGTGTGTTTGGCAAAAGTGCCAGGCACCGTGCAGGTGAAGGATACTATGCCACAAGGAAGGAAGTACTAAACAGTGCCAACAACAGCAACCATGCCAGGAAATAGGCAGTCACAAATTTTCTGGGCTGTCCAATGCACTGCCCCATACTTCCCTTGGCCTTCTCCTTCTAGTTTTCCTTTATATTCCCAGCTTACTCCCAGGGCCCCCAGGAACTCCATCCCCCACCTGTCAGCAAGGGCAGTTAGCACTGAGCGGGGGATAACTACAGGATACTCCATTGGAGTGAAAGAAGGGTTTGCCCAACCTGGGTCCAGCTCTACCCAAGTTGGAGTACTAATCTGGCCTGAACCAGCCCTGGTTAGACTCCGGGTGCAGGCTAGGCCCCACTCTGGGCAGGCAGTCAAACGGCAGAGGCCTCATCTGATCCAGGCACTTCCTTTGGTTAATGAGAAACCAAATAAACAGCCTCTGCCCCAGCTGGCTGCAGGAGCACCCCAGCCCAGCCCAGCCCTGCTCTAACCCAGCCTCCTTCCCCCATGCCTGCAAGTCCCAGGGTTTTCCTCCCCCTTCCTTCTCCATGAGCTCCCCACTTCCCACAGGGACTTGCCTGCTCCTTGGCTGGCTCACTGGGGCTTCCTGCTCTAGATGCTTTATCACCCTTCCCTTCCATCCTCCTCTTCCTTTCCTCTACTGCCTTCTTACCCATCTTAACTGTGGAATCTCACTTGTCCTCCTCCCCTGACATCTCTTAGCTATCCCCACAGGGAGCCCCCACCAAGCCCCACAGGCTGCTCCAGGCTGCAGCAAGAAGGCACCAGTCCCCCCAGCCTGCAACTCTCTTGTGGGATGGAGGCCAAATCCTCTTTGGAGCCCTCACCATACTCTCTGACCCAAGCAAGTTACTCATCAGCCTGTGGGAGGGAGGTCGGGTGTTCAGGGCTGCTCAAGCCTGAGAGCTTCCACTGCCAGCCAGAGGCCCCCAAGTATACCATGGTGAAGACTCTGCTGGCCCAGCTCTGAAGACAAGAAAGGGGAGACTGTTCTGGCAGGGAGGTAACTAGGTGGTCTGAAGCCACCCTAGTACCCAATGGGCCACAGCTGAGGCTCTGTTCTTGGGAAGTTATTTCTATCCACCTCCAGGCATCCTGAGGCAGGGCAGGGCTGGACCTGCCAGCAAGTCCCTGATCTAGCCCCAGCCAGGTGGTGGCAGTACCTTGCAGACACACCCAGGTGCCCATGGGAGTACCTCCTCCCCCATCAACCCTTCCTGGCTGAGTCTGCTGCCAGACTGGGCAGATGCCTGTGGTCTGTGCCACCGAGGTGACAGGATGGACAGGGGAAAATGGACCAAGGTTCCATGACAGCAGAAAAAGAGGGCAGAGAAACCTGGGGGTGGGGAACAGCAGGAGGGGCATAAGCACTTGAAACATCTTGCTTGGCTAGAGTAGTCATCCCTCCCCATACCTGCCCAGTGATCTGTGGTTTGAACACAGGATATCTCACACATATGCACAGATACACACCTGCACATGGACACACACACATGCACACGCCAACACTTTCACACTCCATTCCTCAACATCATGACACCATTTTACACCCATTTCTCCATGTGGTTAATTTTTTTTTAGTTCTCATTTTTTTCTAAGAAAAAAGCAACAAGAAAATAATTCAGAGTTTATACAAAACATCTTTACATTATTTCTTCCAAAAAGACTAGTATTTACACAAATGGCAACAGAAACAAAAACAAAAACCCTTCCGACTGCCACCTGGAAGGGGCTGGCTGCTTGCTCTGCTCCCTCTCCCACCTGGCACTGGGGTGGGCAGCCGGCCAGGAGGCAGTGTGGAGGTGGATGGTGGAAGCTCACCTCCTTCCTTCCATGGCCACTTAGGGAGTGCCTGCAAGGCGCAATGGAGTGGCAGTCTGTTAGCAGCCTTGCTGGCAAGGAGCCGGGGTCAAAGTGCACTGCTGGCCCAGCCCCGGGCAGCCTCTTCCTCTTTCCAGGCCCCAGCCCAAGACTAGGGGGGAGCCAGTGGGAGCCAGGTTGGGTGGGGGATTCCCACTTGTACTAGAGCCCAGAAAAAGAGGAGGCCACCTGGCCTTACCCGCTTAGGTCTCCACCCTGGGCCTCTGTTTCCCCACCAGACCAAAGGATGCCAAAGGTGAGGAGAACAGGGTGGCAGGGGGAACTCCCAGCTCTGCAGGGCAAATAGCCACCTGGGCACCTCACCTCCCTCCACCCCCCCATGAGGTCATCTGCCTGCAGCAGCTCTCCTGTTCCCCAGGCAACAGCCAATTAAGACATTAATTACCGTGAGAGTGAGGGAGGCAGGAGATGCCCAAGAATCCCACAAGGAAGGGACTTTTTTTTTTTTTTGGTGGAAGTGTGGCAGCCACTATCCCACTGCCAGGATCAGCTTTATACAAGGAGGGTCAGGAGGGGAGGGTGGGACTCCTTGCCCAATGGCACTCTCCTCTTCCCCCATGGGCAGGAACAGCCCTGGCCGGCCCTCCCCTACCCGCTGACATACCAACCAAGGAGTCTATAAAAGAAATGTCATCCTATGCTTCCTGGCTGGCCACATCCTGTCCTACGCCCCTCTTATACTGGGTCAGGCCAGGCTCAGAAAGCCTGGGGAGGGGCTGCCTTGTACATTTTTCTATTTTTCTTCAAAAAAACAGATGAAAATGAGTTGACAGCTAAAAAAATGAACACAAAAGCATTAAAAACAGTGATGATAGTGGACAAGCAGTCCTGGGAAGGGGGAAAGGGGTAAGGGAGGGGGCAGGGCCAGGGGGCTGTCTCCCTGCCTGCTGTCCATTAGTGTCCAACCCTGCCCTCCAAGAAAGGGCGCCCCCACAGAGCCCAGAGGCCTGGCCAGAGGGGGAAGGCACAAGAGCATGGGGATCGGGGGCACAAGCACCCCCCTCCGAAGCCCAAGGGGCAGGAAAAAAGGGGGATTATAAAAGCCAAGAAACTACAAAACTAAATACAAAGGTGGGCACAGCTGGCAAGGGGAGGGGTGTGGGGGGAAAAGGAGAGGTCCATCCAGGTCATCTGTCCCTTGGGCCCGAGGCTGCACTGGGCACTCAGACTTTGTAGTAGATGTTCGCCGGGCTCTGGGGTGGCATCTCCTGGACGATGTAGACGGGGTGCCCGTAGTCCCCACTCACCTTCTCATAGTGGGGGCAGTAGTTGTTCTCTGTAGTCCGTAAAGGGATGATGATGTCGCTGGGCTCGGTGCCCGCTGTGCCACTACCCCCTTTGGGACTGGCTAGGGTACTAAGCGAAAGGGCAGCAGCCCGCTGCTGTGTGTGTTTGCGGTGTCGTTTGCGCAGCTTGAGTAGAAGGACTGTCAGGAAGATGATGATGAGCAGGAAGATAACACAACCAGCCCCAACGGCTGCAAACAATGCCACCTTGGAGTTGAAGAAGTTGTCGGCGTCCCCGCTGCTGCCCCCACCTGCACCTGAGCCACTCTTCTCTTCCTGGTTCACAGTCTCTGAGGAAGGGGAAGGGAAGGGAGAAGATGAATGGTCAGCCCAGGGAAGATGACAAGGCCAACATTGATGGCCACAAACAATGCTACCTTGAAGTTGAAGAAGCTGTCTTGGCCCAGCCTGCATTTCTTCAGACACAAGGCCCAAAAGGGCAAATGACCAATGACTTCTGTCCTCCGAGGAAATACCTATGTTTACTCACCATGCTTGCCATCAGAGTCACCCTGGGGTCCTCGACCAGGGGCCTGTGTGGCTGTCTTGACAGTGTTGTCTGCCTCCTTGCTGGGCCGGCTGGTAGTCAGCTGCTCTGGTGTCACAGCATTGGGATCTGAGGGTAAGGAGAGGACAGATGAAAGGGAGGGACCCTGCCAGCCTGAGTGCCCTCAATAATCTAGGGTGGACCAAGACTGGCCTGAATATTGGATCTCAGTTACTCTAGCCCTATGGTCTCTCCCCAACCCAACACACTCCCAACCATCCAGGAACATGCATCCCAAAGGCCTAAGTGGGCACTCACCTTGTCCAACCTTCATGACTATCTTCATGGTGCGTGTACGGCACACACCTCCCTCCCGGTTCTCCAGTCCCTCTAAGCTCCCATTGGATGTTGCTGCAGAAGAGGCCAGAGGAGTCAGAAGTTGGGAAGAGGGAAAGGTCTGCCATCATTACCCAGAGACCCCAGTGCTGCCTCGGCCACCAGTGACTGAATCATCTAGGGTAAGCGAAGAACAGCCACTAGTATGGCTCAAGGGGTAGAGCACTAGCCTAGCAAGCACAAGGCCCTGAGTTTTGAACCCCAATACTGCAAAAAAATAAATAAAAATAAGGTCACTATAGTGGAGAGTGGCAAGTAGCTCTCAACTACCCGTGAACCTCTCTACTTCCCTCCCTCGCACTAAGAATAGAGTAGCCCAGCTAGGCCAAGCATAAGCCTCTCCCCAGGGGCACTGCTCCTCATAACCAGGCCTTGGCCCTTTCTCAGGAGCAACACGAAGGTGTGTCCTCTCACTGGGAGGTACTGCTCAGGGCCAAAGCAATGAAACTGGCATCATGAGAGGGGCTTTAACATAGACTGGAAGGAATTCTAGATTAGGGTCAGGAGAACCACACTGAAGTCCCAATTCTATCCCTAACTCCTCATGTGACCTAAGGTCAGAAGCCCATTCACCTTTTTTTTTCTTTCTTTAATGCTGGAGATAGAACCCAGGGCCTCACACACGTTAGGCAAGCACAGTACCACCGAGCTGCACCCTCAGCCCTATTCACTTCTTGAGGCCTCAGTTTCCCAAGAAAAAGGCAGAACAGCTGACTGATCCCAAAGGGCTCTGCCAATTCTGCCATTCCCAAGAAAGAACAGAGACAGCAACACGAACTGGAGGCTTCTCCCACCAAAGCCCTGGAGCCTAGGCAAGCTGGCAGCAGGCCACGTGGTGAATGCTGGGGCCAGAATTTCAAGACCACGCTGGGAGTGGATCATGCCAGTCTTCAAAGGGGATCAGATCAGGCGGGGCCTTAACTTGTACAGTCTCACTGCATGCTCTGAAGCTCCCACTGCTACATGGAGACAGAGAGCTAAGAGCAGGGAGACAGCCATGTGATGGGAAGGTAGAGACTCACAGGTAATGTAGTAATCGTGGTACTTTTTGAACTCCAGGCCCATATAGTTGGGGCTGAACTCCTGGAACTTGATGGTAAAGCGGATTTCCTGCTGTGGCCTGTTGCAGGTGACCAGCACATTGGGATCCAGCACGGTGCTGCAGGCAGCTGCCTGTTCTGGTCGTACCAGGTACAGCTTGTAGTACTCATAGGGCCGCCCTGCTTCTGCACGGGGGCAGATGATGTCCAGTTTGTCTCCAATCTTCGGGTAGATCACCAAGCCCTTCCCACTAAGGAACCTGCCCAGAAGAGAGGAGATGGTCACCTCCAGGATTGGGGGGTCCAGGCCATTCCTGAATCAGGGGAGTAGACAATGAGAGCTGGGCTGGGCCTACTGGGTGGAGATGGTGAGAGTAGGCCTTCTGCTGGGGGTGGGGAGAAGAGAGAACCACACTGCCAGCAGGGTGTGGAAGGGGTGGCCCATAAGCAAGGCTGCCAGGCTTTGAATGCCTGGCAGGGCGTGGCACTCCTTGGCTGGGGGAGCCCTTTGTCCTAATTTGGCATTTCCACAGGGGGCTGACGTGGCCAAATGGGCTTGGTACCAAGGTGTCAAGCCCAGGCTGCCTGAAGGTGGCACCTCCCCCCACCCCAAACATTCACATTCCTTCATACCCAATGCTACCTCTTCTCCTACACACACACACACACACACACACACACACACACACACAAACACACACATGCCCACACATGCCTTAGCCACCACCCTCGCAGCTCCCAGTCAAAGACTGGGGGAGCTCAACCTCTCTGGGACCTGTGCCCTTCCCCCCAATCCTTGTTAATCTTGAGCACAATGGGAAGAATAGGAACAAGCATTGCTTAGAGCTAGAGATGATGGTCACAGTCTCTGGCCAGGTGCAGCTTCAGTGTCCTACTGATGATCCATGTCACCCTCATAATGCAAAAGCCTGATTTCCCAAACTTGACCAGTCTCACTCCTAAGAAGAACAAAGGGAGGGGAACATGCATCCAACCAGGGCAACAACAGATCATGTAAGACAGGGCCCCAGGAACCCCATTCATCACCTCCATACCACTCCTCCTCCAGATCCAGAGAGGAGGTGGACAAAAAGCTGGAGTTCATTCTCTAACCTAGAAGGTCAGGCACTGGGGGAAAGCACAGTAGGTCAGTGGCCCAGGGCTATCTATTTATTTGGCTCTGTCCTTGCCTAAGCACTCAGTAAGAAAGTGGAGCTCTGTTGGTCATTTCTGAATTTAGGCACACGTTACAGCTGAGAGCAAGGTGGTACCATGTTGAAGAAAGGACACAGACTTTGGAATCAGCGCTGAATGAACTGCCTGATACTCACTTATACTATTGGGGGTGGTAAGGGCACTTCCTCCTGGGGTTGTGGAGTGGAGATGAGACCACACATGAACAACACCTAACATATAGTAGGTGCTCAATATGCTTGAATCATTCTTAGAAACAGTCTGTCAAGAGGCAGAAGATCAGATACTAATATTTACTACCTGTGAGCCCAGTTTCATTTCTTGGGCAGGAAAATGGAAGAGAAGATACAGCCCTAATATTAAGGACTTCATTGTCCGGTTTGGCCCAGAAAAGTAAATGGTCCATACTCTGGCATAGACTTCACCAGGTATCTCCAAGTGAAGATGGTGCTTGAAATGGCCCACCTGGAGGTAGTGAGAGGAAGGAGATGGCTCCTCTGGCCAGAGTGGTCAGAGATGGTTCCATGGAAAGGGCAGGAAGAAGATGGGTCCTGGGTGAAGGATAAGAAGTCAATACCCAGCAACAGTGGACAACAGTGCTGGGACACAAAACCCAAGCCAGTGACTGGTTCATCTTGGCTAGGAGGAGGTAGAGAGGAAAGAAGGAGTGGAAAAGATCAGCTAGGGCCAGACTGAAAGGTCTCAAAGGCCACTCACCACATACAGTATGGGTTTTATCCCGCTGGTGCCAGACCCTCTAACAGGAAGGACAATGGAGCGCTGAAGCAGTGCTTAAAAAGAATAAGGCTGAGTGTCATCCAGCTGTGTTGGTGCAGGACACCAGGTTCACAGGCTACTACAATCATCTGAGAAATTACATTTCCCGAGGGCTGCAACACAATGGGGGCAAGCAATGAGCTTCCTGGGAGCTCTGGGAAATGCCTTCATTGTTGAACTTGTGTTCTTATCCACAGGAGGAAACTAACACACCTCTAAGTGATGAGGGGAACTGACCAAGTGGGCAAGGTAGGTGAAGAAAATCAGCCCTCATTCCATGTCATGCGATGCTCCACCAAGTTGGGAGCTGCTATCATGATGTGTAAGAAGGTCAAAGCCCGGAATGGAATGGCTACCCCCTTGGTCCCTAACTCTGCAGTTCTACAGGGGCTAGAAAGGAAGCAAGCATGTGATGAAGGCCCAAATAAACATTCGAGAGGGAATGCCCCCACCCCACATATCATGCAAACCCCACAAGTTTCAGCAAAATGTCTCAAATTTCTAAGGCATTTTTCACTTCCCAGTGCTCATACTGGTTCCGTCCAGATGGCAGGAATAGGCAATTTCTAACATCTAGAGCTCAAAGGAACCTTAGAGACCTACCAAGTCTAGATCCTTCTTATGTGAGATAAATGATCAGATGAATGCTGCCACTGAAGACAGGTGTGCAAATCCAAGGAGAGGCCTAAACCCACCATGATGGGAATCCATATGGTTCTAAGAGGACCTCAACCTTGGCCAATCCTTATATAGTTGCACCTCAACAAGACATGCAAATGCAACTACAAAGAGGACATGGGAAGGGGGACAGGCCAGCTCACCTTTCTAACCTCTTGCCCCCAGTTTACTCAGCAGAGAGATTTGTCTGCCCTGCCATGGTCTCCCATTGCCACACATACTTCAGCCCCAGGATTGGAACAGGGCTTTCTACCTACTAGGAGTTCTACCTTGAACCCAGAGACACTGAGGAATCAGATGTCTACACAGTGGGGGAGGGGGAGAAGAAAAGACTATTGCCCCCAACACCCCTCAGAGTCTCTCAAACCTCAGTGAACAGACATCATAAATATTTATCAGCTCATTTGCATAGCAGCTGGCAGAAGGAAGCTCACCTTCCCCTAAAATGCGGAAGGGAAAAGAGCCTGATGAGACCTGAATCCCTGACCCTGATCTCCCACACTAGTATCTTCCCCCAACTAGGAAACTTTCTCTTGGCTTGTGAGAGGCCAAGAAAGTGTGAAGGATCATAAGAGGTGAGCATCTAGCCAGTGAAAGTGAAGCCTGAAGTCCAGGTACAATGCTAGTGATACTTTATAGGGGGATCCTATACATCTCCCCTTTTACTCACCAGGTAGGGGTAGGAGATGAGAGGGAAGAAGTAGTGTCTAGTCTAACTTAAACTCTATATCCCACCTTTCAAAAACGACTATTCTCCCCTATTATCAAGCCAAGCTTTCCTGCCTGGGGCCACCCCCAGACAAAGACCTTTGCTGGAAAATAAGGGGATTGACATGGCCCAGCAGGAAGCCTGAAGCAGGTCACCATGGTAACAAGAGGCTTTCCCTCCCTAGCCTCTGATAGCCCTGGGACCCCAGGGTGCCACCCCAGGGAGTAAAAGGACTTGGGGGATGCAGCCAACTATTCCAGCTCCTGTCTTATGGCCTGCCTCTTCCCCTCCTCCCCAGCCCAAATCCCTCCCTCAACCTTTCTGCTTCCAAGTATGGCCATGACTGCCCCAAAGAATCCTGGGATATGAAAAACCTAGATGGTCTGCAGACAGTAGCTCCTAAAGCCCTGGAACAGTCAGAAACCAAGAGCCCCACCCCCCCTACCCACCTCATGCATCTTTTGTCCAGATGAGCCCTTCTCCACTGATCCCCATGCTATCTATGGAAGGAGAGGTTGCAGCTGGGACAGCCATGCCTAGAAAGCTGCCCACATCCCACCAACTCTACACTTCCTTCCCTCCCACCCTTTCCTCAGGCTCTAGCAGCTGTGGTCAGAGAGTGGCCAAGGGGGAAGCCTGATCCCAGGCCATGCAAGTCTAAATTTGACAGAAGTCTCTAGCCTTAATTTTATGACCTCCACCACTACTAAGTCTGCACCCCAGGGTAGCAAGTCCAGTGGAGGACAGACCCCAAGCCAGAGTTCAAGTCTGCTCTCATCCCAGCTAGGGTTGGGATCCCCCAGATTAAAGGCTCCTCTTTCACTCCCCCAGCTCCACCCAACCCCTGAGGCAGCAGGAGCAGGCCTGGCGTGTCCCAGCAGTGCCCGCCCAGGCGTGGGTGGGCAGGAACAGCAGCTGGGTCCTGGCACACACACAGCTCTGTCGAAGGCAGGGAAGTCAGGAGAGTCCTAGAGGAAGTCACCCTCCCCACCTATGTGAACTATGCCCTCCCTTCAGCCCCACCTGGCCAAAGCTAGATACTAGGGGTTTAAACACCACCCACACCCATTGTCTGCTTTCCATGGGGTCCCTGAGAGGAGGAGATTCCTGGCCTAGAGTGGAACCAAAGGAGCTACTCAGAGTTTGCAGCGGATGGGGGTGAGGGAGGAGTGCCAGGTGGAGAGCTAGTCAGGTCACCTGAGCAGGCTGCCCTCAGAGTTAAGCCTAGGAAAGTTAAATGAAGAAGCTGAAGCACTGCTCACCTCACACAGGCAGGACCAGCAAGGAGCCAGTGCCTCTTCCCAAACCCCACCTTGCATTCCTGTCTCTGCTAGATTCTGCAGCAGCAGGATGGGGTGGAAAGAAGCACATAGCTCTGTGCCCTCAGACAAGTCACTTCCCTCTTCTGGGCATATGCCTCCTTATCTGGAACACGGGGCCAATACGTACTTCCCAGAGCTGTTGGGAGTACCCGATGAGATCATAGATGAGGGTGCATTGTAAGTAGCACAGTGCTGCCTGCCTATTACTTAGCATGCCAGCCACAGTATCATTTAGAAGTAGAAAGCCGAAAGTGCTTACACTCCTGGCTGCTAGCACCTTGCTCCAAAACCACTGCCAAAGAAACACACAGGAAGAGGGGCTTCTACGGTTCTTGAGGTGAGGATCTCAGAATGTGGCTGCTGAGCATCCTCCCACCTCAGCTCCCTTTACAATCACAGGTGGACCCTCCCCTAAACCTGGTGTTCCCATGGCAACCAGCAGCCTCCTGGCTGGCCCACTCTCCCCCTAGTCCTAACCTGGGAAAACAGTAATGCACAGTAGTATCCAAGGCCCACCCATCCCTATTCACCTGGGCTGGTGAGGCAACAGAAAGCCAGAGGGAAAATGGGAGAATCCTTGATTCAGTCTCCACCACCACCCCACCCCCCGTGGGGGCAGGGAAGCAAGGGAACAGGGAACTTTAGGAACTGCTGTGTTCCCATCACTCTCAGGCCCCCACCTGTGGCCAATCAGCAGAAGTAGAAGAGGTCAGCTCCCTTGCCACCCCAGAAAAGGGGCCCCTTTGAACTGGCCTCCCCAGGACTGTGAGTTAGAACAGCTGTGAGGGGGCTGGGACTAAGACCTCAGCTTGTAGCAGGCAAGCATGGGTTGGGGTCTGCAGCTGCCCCCTCCCATGCTGGAGTCAAGGGTCCCAGATGCCAAGCTGAACCCCCATCCTGGCCCCTGGTAGGGAAGGTTTGTAATGTGATCTCAAGCATGGTGGGGGAACCTGAGTGGGGGGCAGGAAGGGGTCAGAATAGGACTGAGAGACTTAACTGCAGCAGCTGGACTTGGCTGAGGACTCAAGTGTGAGGCCTGCCGGCTGCCCCAAGGAGTGCATGGGCTGGGGGGGGGAGGAAGAGAGACTGAGAAAGGGGGCCACCCTGGGACCATTTAGACCACAGTCCCCCACCCAGGCCAACAGGCGCATGCTCTGGTTTCCACCAAACTCCAGCGGAACAAAACGCATTTCTCCATTCTGACAGGAGGGGCCCAAGAAGCAGAAGTTGCCACCAAGAGACTACCACCCCAGAAGGCTCTAGCACGAATCTGAGAGAAAGGTTGGGAGCCTTTAGCTGGCCATTCCAGCTCCCCTTCCCCCATCAGAGATGGGGCTTCGTGTGCCCTAGAACCTGGAAGCAGACCCCCAGCCCTACCACTTCTTTATTTTGATTTTTTTTTCCAAGGAGAAAATAATTAAGCAAGGTTTATAGGCACTGGGAGATTTTTTTTTTGGGGGGGGGAGGTTGGTAGCTCCTGACAGAGCTGAGGAGAGAGACCAAAAGCCAGGGGAGGAAGAGGGGAGGGAAGAGAGAAAATGAGCCTGCAAGGGAGAGCACGGGCATGTGCGAGAAACAAAAGGACTTGAGAAAAAGAGGCAGAGAGTGACTAAGAGTGAGAGGGAGTGTGAGAAAGAGGGAGAGCTGGCGAGCTGAGCTGGAGAGGGGAGGTGAGCGGGAGCTTCGAGGGTGTGAGAGGGCGATCAACACACACACACACACAGGCTTGGGAGGGAGAACTCGCTCCTCACTTGGGCAGGAGGTTCAGAAGGAGAGAGACTGACAGATACTGTTGATTGGAAAAGCCGTGGCAGCCCAAGGCTCGGGCGCGGTGGCACAAGCAGCCCCCAGAGCTGAGGGGAGCTGAGGGCAGTGCCTCCCTCATGACCTGCCCTGCACCCCGCACAAACACATGCAGACTTCAGCTGCATTCCAGGCCCCTGAGCATAGATGAACTCTGGTGGTGGGGGGGGAAGCGCACCAGGATCAGTCTTGAGCATTCACAGGATCTGCTCTATTACAGGATGGGATTTGGACAGGTTCTACTAGGTCCGAAGTCACCTTCATCCCCACCCCAGGATGCCTGCCCTCAGCTTGAGGTGGAGGGAGAGGGCAGGCAGAGGAGATACAACCCTCCAAACCTGTAAACTGGTCCAGAGCACCAAGGGCTCTGAACACAAAAAGGGGAAGCTCACACAGATTTTGTTTAGCCCAGCACCCTCAACTCAGCAGGAGGGTTCTTTTCCAGCTATGGAGCTGCATGCTATCTGTGGTTAGAGACCCAAAAGAGCAATTAGGTCACTCCCATGAGCCCCTAGGATGGGTTACCCTAGGCAGAATGCGACTGTCCTGGCTAGAGAGTATTTCCAGCTTCCACCCTTACAGTGGAGAACCCGGCACTTCATAACCTTTCCCCGGGGCTTAGCAGCCTAGGGTCCTCAGGCCATTTTGAGCCTCCACAGTGAAAGCGCTGCACCCAATTTGGTAGGGATGAAATTCTTGTCAGTTCCTTTCCTCGTACTGTGGCAGGGCCCTTTACCCTGACCCTGCTTTAGCCATCCCATCCACCAGTAATAGGCTCCTACCTTAACCCAAGGAGAAGACCAAAGAAGCTGCCTTTTCACTCGGTCTGAGAGATGCACAGCCCTGGGACCCAAGAGGCCAAGGCAGGCAGGAACTGGGAAGTTAGCAGAGAGCCCAGCAAAAGTGGACGAAGAAATTCCAGATATAGGAATTCGAGCATGGACGGGGCAGGTGAAGACCCCCCAGTTTCCCTCTAACTGGAGTTGTCCATACACTGCCGGGACTTCCAGAAAACAGGGAAGAAGAGCAATCGTGACCCTGAGTTCCAACCCAGAGTCCCAAGTCCCAGATGCCAAAAGAGAAAAAGGCCCAGAGGTCACCACAACAACCCAGGCGACTCCCCACCAACAGCCCAGAAACCACTGAGGCACCGCCCTGAAAGGTGTGTGTTGTTCGGAGGTGGGGAGAATTACGAAGGGGAAGAAGAAAGAAAAGAAAGGATCTCTTTTATTTCGCTGCCCCTCCAACCCCTTGCAGAAAGCTAAGCACGGCTCCCCAATCTGGGGTACTTAAGACTGGGGGACCAACGGGACCTGCCCGGGCAGGCAGGAACCATTCGTTCCCCACCCACCTCCCTCGCCGGCTCCATTGCCACTCTCCACCCGGCTGGTACTCGAAGAAGCTCTGCTGCCGGCTCCATTGGACCCCCGACGGGCGCTGGATCGACCCCCCCCCCAAACAACCCCTCTCCCACTCCGCCCCTCTCCACCCGCCGTCTTTGTGAGCCTGGGAGCGGCGCCCGCCTTTCTACCAGCCCCGGCAGGGAGAAAGAAGGTGGGGGGGGGGGGGAAGACGGCAAAGCGAAAAGCCAGGGAGGCAATAGACAGGGAAGAAAGAGAAATGAAAAGGCGAGAAGCCGGAGAGGGGTTACAGGCGCTGCCACCCGCCCCAGGCCAGGCGCTAGGTCCCGCGCCGCGTTACCCCCACACCTAAGCAAATGAGGAACTTGTGTTCTGGCCTCGTCCCCCGCCCGGGTCAAGCTCGCCCCCGGAGCGGCTCTCGGCGAAACCCACCACGTTCCTAGGGGCCCCGGAGAGGGCAACGTTCTCGCCCCCACCCAGTTCTTAGGTGCGCTCCCGAGCGCCCAGACTCCCCATCTCTGTCTGGACCGACCATCTCGACTATCAAGTCAGGACGTGCGGAGGCAAGGGCTGGGAAGCCGAGGGGTCACAACCTAGCCAAGTACCCCCCACCACACCCCGCCGCACCCTGCCCCGCCTGCCCTCAAGAAAACACTAGGAAAAAAGCCAGAGACAAAATGGGGCGCCGCTCCTCCTCCGAACACCTCCCCACACGCACTCGGGGTCGGCGGCCTCACCCCGAAGGAGTGCCTCCCACCCCCAGGGACTGGAGAAGATAAGTTACTCACTTGGGGTTGAGGGAGCTCCAGGACACGGGCTCCAGGTTCTTGGCCAGCGGCGTGGCGAGCCGGCACAGCGTCAACACGACCATCGCCACAAGCCACTTGCTGAGCCAACGTTGCCCAGGCCGGGCCATCTTCCCGGGGACAGGATGCACTTCGGAATCCCCTGGCGCCTCCTCACCAAAGCTCGCCTCGCCTTCCCGTGCCGCGCTGCGCTCTGAGCCACTCAGGCGCCCATCCTCCGCAGCCGCCGGCCTTGAAGTACTCGCCTCCCGCCGGCTTTGGTGTCGCTCTTCTCCGCCCGGCCGGCCAGGAGGACTCACTGGGCAGGCGCCCCCAACCCTGGCATGGGCTGCGGCCTCCGAGGGCTCGCTCCCCTGGTCTCTCCGCTGCACGAGGAGCGACGGGGGCTCTGCGCCCCCGGGCGATCCCGCCTGATTCCGCTCGGCTCCTCGAGACTGTTTGGGACTGCGCGCCCTCTTCCCGACGGAGTCTCCCCGCGGAGGACTCGGTTGCTGTCCCAACGCCTCGACCGTCCTGGGATTGGTGCTCCTGGAAAGACGTAGGGGTCTCCCCACAACACGAGCTCGGTCCCCAGGCTCCCAACTGGGTCGCCCTGGCACGGGCTTCGTTCCTCCGGGCCACACTGGGACTCCGGGCTGTGCGCCCCCGACAGCTTCTACTTCAGCGCGGGGCCCGCTCAGTGTACTTAAAAGACCGGGGAGACGCTGCCGAACAAGCCAGTCCCATCAGTTTGCGCCTCTGAAGCCTCAGCCGGGTAGCCCGGCAGCCCCGTCACCGAGTCCTTGCTCCCCGGCGATTGAGCCCGAGGGTCTATGGCCAGTACGAATCTCGTACACCTCCCACTGCTGTCCAGCGCGCGTAGACTTCCCCCGCTGCCGCCGAGCTTTCTACTCTTCTGCTCAGGCGAACGCAGAGCCAACCCTGCTCCTCCTAGCCAATAGCAAGCTCCGTGACGGGGTCCTTGTCCCATACCACGCCTCCAGAGCAGGAAGGGGGCGGGGTTTCAGGGAGCTCTTAAGGACGCCGCGTTGCGGTTCATGCGGTTAGGGCTGTGTCCCGCTTAGTCCTGTTTCTAGAGCGCTGTGCTCGTGGGAAGTTGGTGCTTCTCAAGAGCTGCCGGCCTTCTCTCCTTCCCGCACGTCCGCTCAACACCCCGGCCCACTGACCTGGGCCAAACAAGCCCTGTTCCTAGTACCCCGGGAAATTACAGACTACTTCCATTCTTTTACACACACACTCGTGCGCGCGCGCCCTGGAATCCTGCTGTATGCCCATCTCCGTGGCAAGGACAGCATGTCTGCTCCCCGTCCTGTAGCACTTAGGGCTCTGGTGAGCTTTCCTTTCCTCCTGTCCTCAAAATGCACCGTCTGCTTGCACTGAACACAATGAAAGTGATAGCGACTCAGGAAAAGTACTAGGTCCTTAGAGAAAAGTGAGTTTTTTGCACTGGGAGACAAGGCCTTCAGAATGTCAGCTTTGTGAGGGAGTTTTGTTGGATCCCCGCGGAGCACAGATTTCGATGCTTGTCCAGTCCGAAGCCACTGGCAAGGCCCTGGGATAGGCAAGTGGAGATAAGAGGGTGCCTCAATAAAAAAAGGCTGCTGGAGGGCAAAGAGGAAAAGGCGCAGAGTTGGGAGCCTTTTGAAGAAGCAAAAGCGGGCATGCGGACCCTGAGATGCCGGACTCCAGCTTCTCCCGGCCTCACCATCTGGGTCTTTGTCTCCCAGCTCTGGCCCATTCTCTCCACCCCTCCTTGCCTCTTTGCTTATAACTTGGCAGAATCCCATAGCTCAGACCCTCCGGGCCTGACCTACTCTCCATCAGACCCCAGTAGACTCACCCACGTGCTAATGTCTCCCCCTGCTGGTCTTCTTTAGACCTGCGGGCTTCTGGGACAAACGGAGCTCCCACTCAGGAGCGTTGCACAGGTAAACCTGGCCCATGAGTTTGAATACAAGACCTGAGACAGGCGTGGCATTGGCAAGAGCCGCCTCCAGGTGTGAATAGTATGGGAAAGAACTAGGAGAAAGAACTGGGAGAAAAATCTGGGCTTGGGGGCCAGCGGAGTGGCTTAAATGGTAGAGCTCCTGCCTAGCAAGTGTGCAGCCCTAAGTTCAAACTACAGTACTGCCAAACAATAAATAAATAAAAGGAAAACGAAAATCTGAGTTTGGAGTTGGAACAGCCAAGGATAGAAGTCTCCTTGTTGCTGCTGGTATGCGTGTGTGTGTGTGTGTGTGTGTGTGCACCTCAGGATTTTTAGGCAAGGGCTGTACCACTGAGCTAAATCCCCAACCCTCCTTGCTGCTTCCTTTTGGAGATTATTAGGTGAGCAACATTTCCTAAGTGCTCTACCATTTACATACAGTTTCGTGTGTGTCCATTATCTCACTTAATGGGAGATTGAGCTACTGAGTTTCTCACTGCATCATCTAATGAAATCTGTGGCTGCAGAGAGGACCTCTATTTGGGGGAGAAGGAAAAGGAAGAAGCTGAGTGTCTCCTACCATTGGAGATGGCTTTGATGGTGAGATGGCTCTGGGTAGAGCAGCAAGAGCAACAGCTGTGTTCCTTGGCTCCCAGCTTACCCTGTACTGGGGCATGAACAAGGAGAGCTAACAAGGTACAAGAACACACCAATAGTCCAGCTGGGAAATTAGGATCCCTATGCGCACATCAGAGCATCACAACCTGAATTTAGAAAGCGGCCTGCTGTTTACTGAGACCTACTGTGTCAAGAGCCACATTAGGTGTTTTGCCATTACAGTCCTTTGAGATGAGTTCCCTCATTTTTCTTAAGGGGAAACTGAGAGGTCCAGAGGGAAGAAAGTGACTCACCTAAGGTCACTGAGTTGACCAGTAGGAAAAGCAGGATTTGACCCCTAGTATCTCTGTGTACCATACTGATTGTGTTCATTCCTGTGTACCATACTGATGGGCTACATTTCCTGCCACTCCTTGCTTTTCTGCTGGTTTGGCTCATTCCCAATTAAAAGCTGGTTCATACCTGGCAAACAGTAGCCTTCAGGATGGCTAGGACTCTACTTACAATCCTTCAGAAGGTTATGAGGCCTGGGAAAGGTCATTTATGTTCCTGGCCACAAGCAAAAGTTCTTCTCAAATACGACCACCACCGCCAACTCCAGAACTGGCCTTTGATTCTTCCTCTCCACAGCCCATATACCTATGTCCCTTGGGGAGGACCCCAAACCAGATGAAGGAAGAGAGCTATGTGATTTTGCTGCCAGACTCAGGAAACCTGGGAAGACAGAAGCAATTCCTAAGTATGCCAACTGCTAATCCTGGGTGGGGAGAGTGGCAGGGGAAATGAGGAGAGGACTCTTTATGTCCAGGCCCGCTCCACACACTGGTCACCCCCATTATGGCACAGCCTTTGTGCTTCAGCCTGCCCAAGCTAGGTACAGGGGCCTCAAGAGCAGGGCTAGACCTCCTTCCTGCCATAGCCCAGGCCAGTGACTTCAAGTTGCCACCTCCTGCCCCACTCTGGCGAGGCAGGTCGCAGATGTAGTGATTCAGACCCCTGAGGTAAGGAAAAATGACTCCTGAGGGGAGCCTGAGAGGAGGTGAGGATTAAGAGGGGATGGTGCCCTCTGTTACCCAAGTCTTTGCTAGTGCACTGGCTATCACCCCCACCCAAGGCTCCCAGGTCACTGTGTAAACACACACACACACACCTCTTAAGATTTAAATCCTCCAGCATCTCCTGAGCACTGGCTCTGGCCCTTCTGATCTCAGCTGCCCACACCCATAGGAAGCAACAAAGGCCAAACTTCAGAGCCAGGCATTTCACTGCTCACCAGCTGCATCTCTGGGTGAGTCACCTCATATCAGTGTTCCTCAGTTACTCTTCTGTAACCTGGAGACCACTGCTCCTTCACAGGGCTATGGTGAGGGCTGAATGAGATAACAAAGGGCCCACCACGGTGCTTAGTAAATGGAAACTCTTATTCTTCCACAGAGCCTCCCACAGAGCCACTCTCATCCCCAGTCACACACGTTTGCACCTGTTCACACATGCTCTATGTGGCACACACATATTTTCCAGCCCCCCTCCCCTCGAATTCTCACACATCAGTACCTATTCACACACAAGCTCTCATTCTTTTTGCCTATCCGCTTTCAGCATGATGGCAAGCCTGGGTTCTGTCCTCGTGGAACTTAGAACCTAACCTCCTCAGTTTCTCATGTTCACTGTCACCCACACAGATGCTTGAATGATACATACCTCTTTTCTACTTCTGTGCCCCCTGGCCTTGACTTCTCCCTGCCTGCCTTGTACTCTGACACACAGAACATTGAAGTAACTCACCCAAGGCCACACAGCCGGGAGGTGAAAAAGTTGGAATTCAAGCCTGGTCATCTGGATAAACAACTTGAGCTTCTACACTGACAACCCGGGGCTCTGGAAAGGAGCGTGTGCCAAGGTGTGGGCCTGCGTGAGCCACCAGGTGCAGCTAGGTGGAAAAGCAGACCAAAGAGTCAAGGGGCAAGAATCCTAACCTGAAGCCCAGGGTAGTGCCAACTGGGACAGTGAAGCTAACAACTCTCTCTCTTCTCTCTAGTCACCCCTGTCTGCTCCATGCCTCCTCTGTGTCCCCTAGAAGACCTCCTGCCTCTGCCTGCACCCTCCCACGGGTACAAGCATCCATTCCCTACAGGGAGGGAAGTGTTACCACTAGTTGGACAATCACCAGGTACTGTGTCTGGTGCTTTCACCCGGTGCTATGTTACCTTTGCTTAATTTTCACAACATGCCTGATGCTATTATTGGTAGACCTGTTTTAGAGATGAAAAAGCCAAGGCTCCAGGTTCAATCTGGCTGTGTCTCCTGCTGCCACCAATCTCAGTTTGCAAAGGCCTTTATTGTTCAGCCAGCTTTTCACCTGCTTTTCTCCTGTTCTTCCTTCTGCTCCCACTTGCCTCCTAGCTGAGACCAGAAGGGCTTCATGCTGGGCCCAGGCTGTCCTTCCTCCACCATGAATCTCTCACTTTTCCCAAGTCACTCAATGTCTAGGTCAGTCTCAGGGCCAAGTGCAAGGTAGGCCTTAGCCCTTCTGCTCTTCCTCTTTCCCCTCCTGGCTGCATTATGCCCCAGGGCTAGGATACCTAGGGTCAAATGGAGCCCCAGTGGATAGGCTCTGGAAGCCTGGTTTCTCTGCAGTGGCTGGGGAAGGAGGAGCTGATCCCAAAGGCCAAAGTTTCAGCTACACTCAATCCCCACCCCATTCCACTTCCTGGCCCAGCTGCAGGCCTGATTTATGGGTGTTTGCGGTAAGGTCACCTTGATCTGCCAGATGCCAGCCTGGCCATGGGTTAGACTGATGGCAGATGACACCAGGAATGAGAGGAACCCCTGATTCTCTCAGTTGGATCTGGTCCCTCTCCTTCCTTCTCTCTTTATCCCTTTTGCCCCTTCCTTGGGCAAGCTCTCAGATGGCCTGCCCCCACCCATCAAAAGGGCCTGGACAGTGCACAGGAGAGGCAGAACATGGCTGGGTATGTACAGCAGGTAGATGAGCCTCTGAACTGTGCATGAGACCCTGAGCTCCTCAGAGACCTCATCTTTGGGCATCCCTGGCCTCTGTGTTTCATGGATCTGGGCTCAGCTTCCTCTACAAGTCTTCCTGTCCTATCCGCCGTCTGACCCAGCAGGCAGTAGCCTAGGTTGAGGGAAGCCTGCAGCACTTGTGGCCCAGCTCACCTGTTTCCCCCTCACTCTGGTTACCTGTGGAATGTGCAAAGAGGGGCAGGCTATTCATCACTGGCAGGAGCTCAGGGACTTGGGAGAGGGGAGCAGCAACTGTCCCCACATGTCCCTAACCCCAGTCTAGATCCCCACCTCGAAGGGCCAGTAGGCCAGGAGGAGGATAATGCCAGCTGGAGAAACAGCATCTTTGCCCAGACTTACTCGTGTTTGTTTAGTGAACACACTGGACACGTCAGGCCACGGGGAAATAGGGCTCCCATGGAGGAAGAGTCTAGCTGAGAAGGTACTGGAATAATGGGGGAGCAGAGGAAAAGGGAAGCTACTTCCTTATCTCTCAGCCCCCCTCTCCTCCCCCCACAGCTCAGAGCCCTCACAAGCTTGCCTCCCACCTCCTGCCCCACCACCAAGGCTAAAGAAATGGTCAGTTCCTGGGCTTTCTCCACTGATAACCCGGGGCAGCTGGGAGATAGGCCATGAGCCCCTGGAGGCATCCTAAGAACAGATAAGGGGCTGGACCCAACTGGCCAGATAACTACTGGCAGATATATGGCACCCAGTCCTGCCACCCTCCAGCTGCCCTTGAGCCAAGTCAGCCAGGGTCACTGACATTGAAAACTCCCCTCCACGCTCTCAATTTTATCCAGCTTGGCTTGTAGCTCCCTTCCCAGCTCCAGGAAGGCCCCAATGCCTGGGCTCAGCGTACCTCCCAAAGAAAGCCAGTTTCTTCCTAGGCCTTTAGTCTCCCCAACGAGTTCCCATTAGGCCTCTACCTCACCAGTACCCAAGATGAGGCTGAGGTCTGCCGAAGGTGAGAATGAGGCCCTGATGGACCTCAATGGGCAAACCACCCAGCATCTTCCCTGCCAGGAAGCCAGTCCCTCAGAGGCACATAAGTCTCCTGGCCTGGCTTGTTTGTCTTTCACAGGTCCTCTCCAGGACATAAGCACAGCCTGCGGCTGCCTGTGCCTCATTGGAAAGGTGAATGGAGAGAGAGAGCAAACTTTCTTCCTGGGATTGGTGTCCTGGGCACAGGTGTAGAAGGCAGGAAGCTTGGGATTCTCTGAACAAAGAGCGTGCCTAAGGGGATGAGAGCTCCAAAAAGAGGGAGGGTAGAGGCGGGTCTCAGAAGTGAGGAAGGCAGGCTTTGGGCAGGTCCTTGAATCAACTAGGAGTCCCCAAGGATATCTTTTCTGTTTCCCGGTAGTCTCCTTATTCCTCACACTCTGTCGCCCTCCAGTGGTTAGCTCAGTTCTTGCAGCCCCAAAGCCGACCCAGCACTGAGCCTGACCCCAACAGTGCAAGGGTGCTGCCAAACTTCCGGTGCTGGCTTGGGCTGAAAGAAACCAGAAATGCCCTCCTTTCTCTTCATCCTCCTTCCCAAACTGGAAAGCCAGTCTATGCAGGCCATCCTTAAGCACCACTTCTAGGTGGCCTTCTTTGAAGGCCCTCGCCCACAGAGTTTGTTCCCTCATTTGAGCTCCAGATCCTCACAGGGCTGCGTGGGATGAACATTTGAACCTTATTATTTGTGTGCACCTTAGCTCTCCCACTAGATGTTAACCGGGGACAGAAACCACATACTCTTTCTCCTTTATCTTCTGTGTCAAGGCCAAGCATAGGGACGGGCATACAAGAGGCACTGATGGTGATGGTGATGGTGATGGTGATGGTGATGGTGATGGTGATGGTGATGGTGATGGTGATGATGGCGGCAGTGATGGTGATGGTACCATGTATTGAGCACATACTTGATATTCCAGGTACACTGAATCCCTTTTCTCAGAAAAAGTTCATTTTATATTCAGACAAGGAAGCTGGAGCTCTTAGACAGCAAGTGACTTAAATAACATCTCAGGCAGAGGCTGAGGTTTGATATAGGTCTCTCTGGCTCCAAGCCTCAGGCATCTCCATCTCCTATGTGCCACACAGTGCCTTTCTCTCTGGAAGGGACCCAAGGATGACTGTGACTCAGTTCCTGGGACTATGGCACAATGTGCCGGGTCCAGTGTAGATCTGTGTGCTACATGGAACATGGAGGGACTAGCTCCGAATCCTGCCGCCTTCTCTCTCCTAACCCCAGGTAGGCAAGGTCTTCTCTAGTTTGGTCATTTGACTTAAGGACAGATTGCCCAACTCAGATGGGCAGTCTCCCAGATTCTGTCACACAAGGGAGCTGTGGCCAAGGAGAAGACTCCCACAGAAGTATACACCTGAAAATGTCAAGAATCCAGGGCCAAGTAGGGGATTCCATCAGCAATCCCCTCATCCCCACCCTGTCTTTCCTAGGAATCAACATGGGTCAATTTAGATAAAATTACTGCTGACCTTCCCAGGGAGCCTGGCACGTTCTGAGGCCTGAAGCTGCCTTCCCCTTCATTCCATGTGTGCTCAGTTAGCCAAGAGTTCAGGCCAGCAAGTGCCTTTGAGTAGAGGGCCCACCAACCTGAGTCTTGCTCTCCTCTAGGCTTGCCCAAGAGATTTTGCCTCTCTCTAGCCTGCCAACCATGGAGGAAACTGAGGTATGTCACTCTTGCCCAAGGCCTCACCTGAGACTCAGTCACTCAGTTCCTTGGTAGGAAGAGTATCTGCTCAGGCTCAAGAGGAAAAGAGCCCACTCTGGGGCTGAGGTGGTTGTGTCCTCTCCCCTTCCTTGTCTGTTCCTCCTCTGGGGTTCTTATAAGTCTCTGGCTGAGAGCTGACACCCTGGAAGGTAGGCAGCCGATTCCATTTCCCTAGCATGTTCTTGCAGGTTTTACCTTGACTTTCCATGGACACTTTATTAAGGGTTTTAGAGCCAAAGCGGACGATTGGTAACACCTGCTTTTAAAACGCACCAGGCTAAAATGACCACTGCCAGGACTCTGTGACTACGATCCTCCATTCTCCCTTCATTTAGTTGCAGAGCAGAACTGCTTCCTGTGGCAGAATGTCAGCCCTGTCCCCAGGACCTCCCAGGGCCTACTGCTGGCCAGGAGCACAGTGGTCTTCCCCTCAAGAAGGGACAAGGGATGGAGGGGCAACTCACTTCCCACCAGTGACTGGACAGGTTCCCTTCCAGCCTGGCTAATTGCTAAGGCCCATAGGTGTGCACATACCTGCTGCTCAGAATATCCGCAATACAGGGGCTCTTTGGAGCAGATGGGCTCACACAGCCACACGGCACATAGCAGAATCTGCACTTCCAGAAAGAACCAGCAGCCTGGCCAGAAGGCATGCAGGCCATCAAGCTCTCCTGACACCCTTAACTACCCCCTTGATGACGTCAGGCCACTGGAGCCAGTGGTCCCCAGGTGGGCATAATGGGGGCACGTGTCACCCCACACAGATTAGCAGAGGCCCTTGGATGGGGCAGGGCTGTCAACCCATCCTGAAGAGCCTGTGGTGTTCACTATGCAAGGCTAGAAGCCTACCTCACAGGGTCATGGTAAATGAGTTATGTGAAACATTTACAAAGTGCGTGCTGAGGAGTGTTAGTCCTCATTAGCCGTCCTTCTGACCACTTCAAACATTTAGTCACCATTTGTATCTTTTTCTACTTTGCATACTCATCTTCTTTGCCTTTGTAGTTTTTCCTTATTAACTTGTAAGAGCGATTTACATATTAAAATGTTAATTTTTATTGAAACTCTCTGGGGTTTGGAACCCAAATTATTTTTATTATGTTATCATTTTTCAGGTTATTCCTTATTCTATGACAAATTTATTAAAATATAATTTCCATATCATAAAATTTGCCCCTTTAAAATCAGATCAGAGGGCTGGGGATGTAGTTCAGTGGTAGAGCATTCACCTGACATGCACAGGGCCCTGAATTTGATCCCCAACACTGCAAAGATATCATAAAAATGTAGTGTACAGATCAGTAGGGTTTAGTGCATTTGCAAAGCTGTGTAAACATTGCTATTGTCTAATTTCACAACATTTCACAACCACCCTGAGAAACCCATGCCCATCAGCGGCCGCCACTCATTCCTAGTCTTCTCCCCAGCCCCTGGGGGCTACTAATCTACTTTCTTTCTCAGTGGATTCATCTATTCTGACCACTTCATGTATATGTAAACATATACCATGTGGCCTTTTGTGACAGCATTTATTTTTGAGGTTCATCCATGTTGTAGCATGTATCAGTAGTTTCTTCCTTTTTCTTGCTACATAATAGTCCATTGTATGGATATACTACATAATTTAATGCATTCCTCACTTGATGGACATTTGGGTTATATCCATTTGGGAGCTGTTATGAATGATGCTACTGTGAACACTCATGTACAAATTTTTGTGTGGACTTATTGCTTATGCTTTTCTTGGTTATATATGTAGGAGGGAGATTGCTGGGCAATGTTTAACTTTTGGAGGAACTACCAACCACTGTTCAAAACACCTGTATTATTTTCTATTCCCATTAACAATGTAGGAGAGTTCTAATTTTTCTAGTCTCCCAATACTGTTATCTTCTGTTTTTATGATTGTAGCTATTCTAGTGAGTGTGAACTAGTATCTTGTCATGATTTTGATTTGCAGATTTGCATTCCCTGATAGTTAATGATGTTGAGAATATTTTCACATGCCTATTGGCTATTTATATAACTTCTTTAGATAAATGTCTGTTCAGGTATTTCCCCCAGTTTTAAATTATTTTTGTTGTTTTTGAGTAGTATATGATTTGCAAATAATTTTCTCCCTTTCTGTAGATTGTTTTTTTATTTTCTTGACAGTGCCCTTTAAATCACATTAGTTTTTAATTTTGATATGCCCAAATTATTTATTTTCTCTTTCCTTCCTTCTTTTTTTAAATTTTTTTCTATTTTTTAAAAATTTTTGGCAGTATTGGAGTTTGAACTCAGGGCCTCACACTTGCTAGGCAGGCACTCTTACCACTTCAGCCACTACACCAGCCTTTTCTTTTTCTTCCTTCCTTCCTTTCTTCCCTCCTTCCTTCCTTCCTTTCCTTTCCTTTCTGAGACAAGATCTCACTATGCAGACCAGGCTGATATTGAACTCAAGATCCTCTTGTCTTAGCCTTCCAAGTTCTACAATTACAGGCCGGTACCACCACACCCAGCTTCTCTTTGTTTTTTTTGTTTGGTTTCACATATGTAAGCCCATTACCAAATCTGAAGTCACACCAATTTATTTCCCCCTGTTCTTTCTCCTAGGAGCTTTAGAGTTGCTTGGTCCATTTAGAATTGATTCTCAGGTATGGTGTGAGGGAGGTGTTGAACTTCATTTTTCCATGGGGATATCCAGGTGGCCAACACCTTTGTTGAAAAGAGTTTTCTTTCCACACTAACTTGTCTTGGCACCATTGTTGGAAATCAAAGGACTATAAATTTTAAAAGTTTTTATTTCTACTTTTGGTTGTACTCCATTGAACTCTCTTTGATTACTGGTCTTTTTGTAAGTTTTGAAAATGAGATGTGTGAATTCTCCAACTTCGCTTTCCTCTCTCAAGTTTGTTTTGCCTATTCAGGGTCCTTTGAAAAAAAGTCCAGATGGGATTTTCACTGGGATTGCATTCAATTAGAGATAAAATTTAAAATATAAAGTTTCCTATTTCACAAACACAGAGGATGACCTTTCATTTATTTAAGTCTCCTTTAATTTCTGTTAACATTGTTTTGTAGTTTTCAGAATATACATCTTGATTTTCCTTTACTTATTTTATTCATATTTTATTCTTTTTGATGTTTTGGTAAATTAAATTGTCTAGATTTCTCATTGCTACTGTATCGATGCACGTGCATCTGTGCCTTGGTGTTCGTATCGTATAGTTGGGTAAGCACCTTTGGTCAACTTGTTTGTGACTTGTATTAGGTTTTGGTAGATTCCTTGGGATTTTCTATGTACATGCTTATGTCATCTGCAAATAGAAATAAATATTTCCTTTTTCCATTGTTATCTGGATTTTTAAAAATTTCTTGCTCTGGCTAGAAACTCCAGTACAATATTGAATAGAAGTGATGCATGCAGATATCCTTGTCTTGTTCCTGAACTGAAGGAGGAAAAACCAGTTTTCCACCATTAAGATGTTAGCTGGGCATTTTTGGTAGATGCCATTTATCTGTTGAGGAAGTTTCCTTCAAATCCTACTTTGGGTTGTTAGATTTTATCAAATGTTTCTTCTGTATTTATTGATATGATCATGTGGTTTTTGTCCTTTAGTCTATTAATATGGTATATTACATTGATTATCAGATGCTCAACAAACTTCATATTCCATCGATAAATCCAACTTAATCAACCCTTTTCTATGTTACTGCATACAGTGTAGTCTGTAGTTTTCTTTTCTTGCAATGTCGTCTGCTTTTGGCATCAGGATAATACTTCATAGAATTAGTTGGGAAGTAGTCCTTCCTATTAGGGTTTTCCAGAGAAACAATAGGAGAGAGAGAGAGCTGTGTGTGTGTGTGTGTGTGTGTGTGTGTGTGTGTGTGTGTGTGTGTGTGTGTGTATGTGTGAGAGAGAGAGAGAGAGAGAGAGAGAGAGAGAGAGAATAGATGATAGTTACATAAATAAGGAATCAGCTCATGTGATTATACAGGATGGTGAATTCAAAATCTGCAAAACCAATACTCTGGTTTGAGTCCTAAGACCAGCTGGCTGCTGTAGAACCAAGAAGAGCCAATGTTCCAGTTTGAAGGTCTTTAGGCAGGAGAATTCTCCGTTACTCAGGGGAGGACTTGCCTTTTGTTCTCTTCAGACCTTTAACTGATTAGATAAATCTTATCCACATTAGGAAGTGAAATTTGCTACCCACTCTACCCATTTAAATATTAATCTCATCCAAAAACACTCTCATAGTAACACTCAGAATAATGGTTTGGGGTTTTTTTGTTTTATTTTGTTTTGCTTTGTTTTGTTTTCTGAGATAGGGTCTAGCTATGTAGCCCAAGCTGGCCTTAACCTCCTGAGTGTTGGAATTACAGTCATGTACCACCATACACTGCCCCCAAAGTAATGTTTGACCAAACATTTGGATACCCCATGGCCCAATCAGGTTGACAAATAAAGTTAAACATCAAAAGTCCATCCCTTGTCAAGTTGGCACCATGTACATCTCCTTAAACCATACTTTCTGTCCAAAGATAGTAACAAGGTCATAGTTCCACCCAACATGAAGCACTATCTTATGTACAACCTAAAATGCAAAACCCCTTCCCCAGAAGAAGAGGTAAAGTCCTCAACTGGTATTTACTCTTCTCTCGCTATCTTGTGACTTAAGTATTATGAAGTAGAGTTAACAATACTTAGTCACTATGATACTCAAATCAGATTTCACTCTGCTTCTCTCTTATAAGGACATTTGTTATTGGATTTAGGACATACCCAGATAATTCAAGATGATCTCTTCATCCCAAGAACACTAACTTAATCACATCTATAAACACATTTTTCCAAATATGATAGCATTTACAGATTCCAGGGCTTAGGACATAGACATATCTTTTTGGTGGGCATCAATCACTCAATAGTGTGGATAAAGGGTTGTAGGGAATGAGGTGAGGAGCAGGGGACAGAGACATTAACAGTACTGTTGTGATGTATTTGTTACTGTTCTTATTGCTATTTGTCAACGAGGAAGTTGTGGCACAGAGAAGTTACTTACCCACGGTCATATAGCTAGGAAGTGCTGGTGCCTGATTACTAGCTGTCTGACTTCAAATCCAGTATCCCTAGTTGCAACCCTCAGCTTCTCCCTCAGACAAACCTGGGGACTGAAGTTCAAGGAGCCACACTGGTTTTATGAGCATCTTAATATGGTGGTTGTGTAAATTCTGCCTCTGTCCCTTACAACCTATGTGACCTCTTTGAGTTTTTGTTTACCCTCAGAAGAACTGGGAAGAACCCATCCATTTGCTCAGGTGACTACTATGTGCTGGGGTGGGGAGGGGGGAGAGAGAGAGAGAGGGAGAGAGAGAGAGAGAGTGAGAGAGAGAGAAGAAGAAGAAGAAGAAGAAGAAGAAGAAGAAGAAGAAGAAGAAGAAGAAGAAGAAGAAGAAGAGAGGAAAGGAGAGAAGAAGAGGGGAAGGGAGGGGAGGGGAGAGGAGAGGAGAGGAAGGAGGAGAGAAGAGGAGGGGAGAGGAGAGGATGATTATGAGGCATTATGTGTGTTTGGAGTGAGACCAAGATGAATTTCCCAAGACCTAGGTAGGCAGATGGATTGAAATGTCGGAGAGTAGATGGCACAGGCAAGCAAAAGCTAGGATCAGGGCACGGCAAGGCCATAGGCTCTTATATCAGCCTGAATTTACAAGAGGCGAACACATGAGGGCGTGCACCCCTCACAGCAGGCTGGCTCAGAGAAAATCTTCGGTGCCTGCTCTCTTGTTTCTGCTTTGGGCGGCAGCAGGCTCAGACCCTACAACTGAGAATGAGTCTGAGAGAGGAAAAAGGTGTAGGACCTGAACAGGATCCTTTCCAGGACATGGAAGGATAGCTACTTTGTGCTGACCTATGGAAGAGAGTAAAAGGGAAGATAGAAAAAGCCCAGCAGATTTGGAGGTAGATGGGAGAGAAAAGAAGTCACAATACAGTGAATTGAAATGACCTCTTAGCCTGGGACCCAGGAAAGTACAGAGCAAGAGTCTATCATACTCGCGCACACACACCCATATGGAAGTAGGAGAGGGGAGGAAGAGGAGACAGAGAGAGAGAGAGAGAGAAGAAATGGGAGGGAACCCCAGATTTAGAGACCCTGAGTAAAGCATGGGCATGTCTGGCCAGGAGCACTGTGGATCATCCACGACCTTAGTGTTCACGTTAGGTTCATGAAAAATACAGATAGTGAAACTCCATGTCTCCCAGTGTGGGCATGGTTGAGGGCTCCACGTGTCAAGGTCAGGAGTTCACTTTCAGACAAGTGGCGTGACCTCTAGGATTTGCTGGGTCTTCAGAAGCCTTTGAAGGATGAATGGCATTTGAGAAAGAGGAGATAGTTAGAGGAGGTAGGCAGATGGCTGACCACAGCAACATCACCAGGTTGCCAGACTTGTTGCTCAGCCCTGCAGTAGTGAACACACCAGAGAAAAACTGTGGAATGGTGCTCACATTCCAGGAAGAGAAGACAACAGAGATGAGTCAGCAATGAAGACACTTACACATGGTCCTAAGTACTCTGAAGAGGATAACTCAGGATAGAATGGAAAGAAAGAGCTGAGGCAGGTGGGCAGGAATGATTAGAGGCAGGCAGAAGGGGTGCCCTTGAGGAGGCCATGTCCAAGCTGAGGTCAGGATTATAAAAGAAGCCAGGCACCATCATTGCATTCACTCTTCTGCACTGCAAGGCTAATTCCAGCTGCCTTTGCTACCACTTCTCTTTCTCTGTCCTCCTCTGATCTATCCTCAGATCCCTTCTTTTCTTCCTCTGGTCACTCCCTACTCCTTTTATGATAAATCTAGTCCGAATTTTCAGGCTGTCATTCAATTTTCCTTCAGCCATTACCACATCAGCAAATCTGAAGCCCATGAATCAAACAGGATGACCCAAGAAGCTTCTTAGAAGGAGCAGGAGAAAGGGAGAAAGACATAGAGTGTTCATATCTGATTTTTCCCTGTCACATTGATGATAACAACCTCACAGGGATGCTGTGAGAATTATCCTGGTGCTGTGGTTTAAATGTCCCCTCCAAATCTCATGTTGAAATTAATCACCATTGCAAGCATATTGGGAGGTAGGACCTTTAAGAGGTGATGAGTCATGAGAGTTCTATCCTGTTAAATGGATTAATGACATTATTATTATTATTATTATTATTATTACTTGCTCTACTGGGGCTTGAACTCAGCGTCTTCACCTGGAGCCACTTTGCCAGCCCTTTTGTGTGAAGTGTTTTTTCAAGATAGGGTCTCGAGAACTATTTGTCCATGCTGTCTTCGAACTGCAATCCTCTTGATCTCTGCCTCCTGAGTAGCTAGAATTACAGGCGTGAGCCACCAGCACCCAGAAGTTAATGACATTATTATGAGGCTGAGTTTGTTATACATTTGGCTACCTCTTTCTGTCTCATGTGTAGTCACTTGCCCTTCTGCCATGTTGAGTCATAGAAAGGAGGCCCTCACTATACTCAGCCCTTCCATCTTGAACTTCAAAGCCTCCAGTACCATGAGCCAAATAAATGTCTTTTGTTAATAATTTACCCCAGTTGGTGGTATTCTGTTACAGCAGCAGAAAACAAAGACAACTAGCTACTATGTTGGAAGTACTCAGAACATGTTATCTCTCCTCTTTCCCTTCCTTCTTGATACTTCAAAACATGAAGTGTCTGTTTTTAATAATACACATTCATCAATGAATCTATGGAATGCACTCTGAAGTAGAACAAAAAGAATAACAGTCACCCTCACAAAATCCAACAGCCTAAAGTTAACCCCTTGTCATCCTTTTGGTGTATTTCCTTCCAGGCTTTTTTCTAAGTATTTTTCTTTTTGAAAACAGTTTTATTGGGCTATAATTCAAATAATGTCGAAGTTCACACTTTGAAAGTGTGCTATGTAGTGAGTTTTAGTACATTCACCAAGTTCTGTGAGCACTTGATGAATGTACTATCAACACTATCTACTTTTAGAACATTTTATTGTCCCCAAAGGAAACTTTGTACCCATTAGCACTCAGTCTTATTGTCCCTACTCTACCCCCAGCCCTAAGTCACTATTACTTTCTGCCTCTATCAGTTTGCCTATTCTGAGCATTTCATAAAAACGGAGTCAAACAATGTGTGACCGTTTGTGTCGGGCTTCAGTTAGCATGAGTTCAAGGCTCATCCATGTTGTAGTATATCTCGGCACTTCATTCCTTTTCACAGTCAAATATACCATTGCATTGTATGGACATAGCATATTTTATCTGTTCTTCCATGATGGACATTTGGGTTCTTTTCTGTTGCCTTTAGGAATAATCCTATTGTGAACATTTGCATGTAAAGTTTTTGTGTAGCCTTGGATTTTCATTATCTCTTAGGTATATTTCTAAAAGTAGAATTGCAAGGTCAAATGACAATTGTGTTTAACATTTTGAGGACTAGCCAGACTGGCTACGTTTTTTCTTCATATGTTGGAACACAATCTACTCTATTAGCTTCCTGAGACTTTCTTAATTGTTTTCCCCAATTTCTTAGTAAGCATTGTTTTTCAATCATCCTTTCAAAATGTATCCAGTTCAATAAAGCATAAGATACACTGGGCTTACATACCTGAATGAAAGGTCACTGCCGTCAAGGTACCCACAATGGAAAGGAGAAAGCAGACACATCGAGTTAAGTTCCATGTGATCTGAGCTATAGCAGAGAAGTGGACAGAACGCTGAGATAGCACAGAGGAAAGAGAGTAAAACTCTTCCTCTGGGGTGGTACAGAAACCTTCTTGGAGGAGGTGGCATTGGCAGAGTCTGGAAAGATGATTGTGGGCTCATAGGGGAGAGGCGGGGGAATATGAGGGGCATGTGAGGCAGATGCAAAAACATGGGGGATGGAAGAGAATGCACCCAAGATACTACAAATAGATTGGTGGTTCCAGAATCCCAGGTACTTTAAGGAAAAGACAAACTATGATACTGGCACTGTATGTCAGGGTTTTGAAGGGCTTGGGATGACACATAAGGAATTCATAATTTAGCTGGCTGCAGTGGTGCACACCTGTAATCCCAGCACTTGGGGGACTGAGGCAAGAGGATCTCAAGTTCGAGGCCAGCTTGGGCTACATAGTGAGGCACTGTTTTGAAAAACAAAACAAAAGAATTAATAACTTAACCTATATAATTGAAGAGCCTTAGATTTAAGGCTGGGAGTTAATGCAGTTAGAATTACAGAGTTTAAGAAGTACTTTTGAAATAAAAATAATATGGGCACATGGTTTAAAAATCAAAGAGCAGAAGTGTTTATTATGACAAACAACAGTCCCTTGCCCCATCTTCTCCCATGCCAGACCCTTACCTCATTCAGCTGTGTCTCTTGGTAATGAGTTCTTTCATTTATCCCTAGTAATAGGCATAAGCTGGTTTTTTTTTCTTTTTTGGCAGTACTGAGGTTTGAACTCGGGGCCTCACACTTGCTAAGCAAGTATGAATTGAAGACATAACCTCCTCTACTGCTATCTTTGCAATACACGCTTTAATTCCTTCTTTGCTTCTCTGTGTTGTCTTAGATAACACACTTGTATCTCTATTTCTTGTTCTATCAGCTCTAGACAGTATCTCTTGACTCCCTGTCCTATGAGATAAGAATTCCAGAGGCCCTGCTTTCCCCTCCACTCCTCTCTTCCTTTTTATATTCTGTCTTCTGTCACTTATGCTTTTGATTTTACATTGTCAAGACTGACTGTATTTCTAAAAGCATAGATAAATTTTCCATGGTTTCTTTGTAGGTTAATTTAAAATCTTGAAAATAATGGTTGCATAATTGTGGCTATGTATATTGTATTCTCTTCACAGTAAAGTAGTCTATTATACAACCTTTTCCTTTTCTTATACAGCTTTTTAGGTTTCCTGGAGTTTTTCTTTCCTTTCTTTTTCCACAATTAGGACAATGTACACAGAAGAAATGTTCTATGTTAGCCATCTTAATGTGTACAATTCACAGGCAGTTAGTGCATTCCTAACTTCATGCACCCATCACCACTATCCAGTTCCAAAACATTTTTATCTCCCCAGTTCAAAGCCTGGGACCATTCCCTCTGTCTCTTGCCACTAGTAACTACTAATCTACTTCCCATCTGTGGATTTGCCTATTCTGGATATTTCTTATAAATGAAATTATACAATATGTGTCTTTTTGTCTTTTTTTCATTTAGCATGTTTTCAAGTTTCATCCATGTTGTGTAGTGTGTATTGGTATTTCATTTCTTTATGTGGCCAAATAATCTGCTTTTTTTTTTGAGACAAGGTCTTGCTATATAGCCCAGGGTGGTCTTGAACTCTCAGTCCTCCTGCTTCAGCTTTCCAAGTGCTGAGATTATAAGTGTAAGCCACCAGGCCCAGCCATGGCTGAATAATATGCTATCGTATGACACACTTTGTTTATCCATTCATTCACTCATGGACATATTACTTGTTTCTACCTCTTGGCTATTGTGAATAGTGCTGCTATATAAACATTCATGTATAAATTTTTCTTTGAACACCACTTTCCAATTCTTTGGGGGCACACAAGAAGTAAACTATCTGGATCATATAGTAATTCAATATTTACTGAGAAGCCACCAAATCGTTTTCCCAGTAACTGCACCATTTTCCCACCAGCAATATACATAGATTCCACTTTTCCACATCCTCACCAGTTCTTGTGATTTTCTGCTTTTTAAATGATGGCCAATCTAGTGGAGGAGAAGTGATACCTTATTAACTTTGATTTGCATTTCCCTAATGACTAATGCTATTCCAACAGTTTCTCAGGTGCTTATTGACTGTTTGTATTTCTTCTTTGAAGAAATGTATTCAGGTTCTTTGTCCATTTTAAATTGGATTATCCTTTTATTGGGTTGTAAAGATTCTTCATGTATTCCAGATAGGATCTTATAAAATATGTGATTTACAAATGTTTTTCCTACTCCATGGGCTGTCTTTTTCACTCTCTGGATAGTTTTTTTTTAATGTGAAAAAATTTAAAATTTTGATAAAGCCCAACTTACCTGGGTTTTTGTTGTCGTTGCTTGTACTTTTAATGTCACATCTAAGAAACCATTGTTCAAGGTGATAAAGATTTACCCTTCCAGGTGTGGTGGTGCACATCGTAATCCCAGTACTTGGGAAGCTGAGGCAGGAAGATTGTGAGTTCTAGACGTAGCAAGATACTGTCTCAAAAAAAATTATCTCTATGTGTTATGATTTCAGAGACAGGATCTAGCTATGCCTTGGATACCCCTATCCATTCTTCTAAAAGTTTTATAATTATAGCTCTTACATTTAAGTATCTGATCCATTTTCAGTTAATTTCCTATAAGTTAAAAGTAACCCATTTTCTTGTGTGGGTTATCTAGCTGTGTTAACATTATTCATTGAAATTACTCTTCTTTCCCCAAATATAGGAAAGAAAAGTTGTAAGAGTTTAAGGGTGGAATACACAGTTCTGCCATAATAGGAGACTCCAATATCCCACATTAAATAATAGATAGAACAACCAAACAGAAGATTATTAAGGAAATAGAGAATTTAAGCAACACTAAAAACCAAGTTGATCTAACAGACATGTACAGAGTCCTTCACCCTACAGAAGCAGAATAGACATCTTTCCAAAAATAGATCACATGTTAGGTTGTAAAATGAATGTCAACCTTAAAACACAGCAATCATTAAACACATGAAATGAAAGTAGATATCAATAACAGAATGAGAACTGGAAAACCTCAAATGTGTGGAAATCAAATAACACACTTAGAACAACTAACAGGTGAAAGAAAAACGAGAAATTATAAAATAGTTTGAGATATGCGAAAATGAAAACACAATGCATGAAAGCAGTGCTCAGAGGGCAATGTATAGCCACAACTACCTACATTATAAAAGAAGAAAATCTCAAATCAACAACTCTACATTTTAAGGAAATATGTAAAGAAGTTTAAAAGGTACACAAAGAGTAAAATAAAAGTATATAAAAGAAATACAACAAGACAAAGCAAAAAAGTATACAAAGAAGCCCAACCTATTAGAAATAAAGAAACAAAGATTAGAGCTGAAATAAACAAAACGGAAAATAAAATAACAGCAGAGACAATCAATGAAACAAAAATTCGAATTTGAAAAGATTAAAAGTTCTGAAAAATTATTAACTAGCCTTATTGAGAAAAAAGAAAAGACTCAAAATTTTAAAATCAGAAATGAAAATGAGGACATTACTGCTTACCTTACAAAATAAAGATTCTAAGGAAATACTATGAAAAGTTTATGCCAAATTAGGTAATCTAGATGAAATGGAAAACTTGCTAGAAACACAGACTACCAAAAACTGATTCAGCAAGAAATAGAAAATTAACATCTTAAATTTGTTTACATTTAACCAGATTTGTTTAAATCTGGTTTGAATTAATACCAACTTAGCTTTAATGCTGTACAAACTCTGCTGTTACACAGCTCCATCTCATTATGCTATTTTCGTAAATTACATCTTTATATAGTATGTGTCTATATACGTAAACCTTTCTGTGGCTATAAACACAGATTTGTGATTACTGTTGTCATTTAAATTGCATAGGAAAAAAGAGGAATTGGAAGCCAGAAGTACAATAGTGGCGTTTATGTTTACCTATGTAGCTGCTTTTAACATTGCTCTTTATTTTTTCACAGGACTCTGATTTACTGTCTAGTGTCCTTTTGTTAACCTGAAAGATTCCTTCTCACATTTCTGTCTACAAGTGACAGAATGCCTCTGCTTCTGTTTATCTAGGAATGTTTTTCCTTCTCCATTTTTGAAATGTAATAGCATGTTTTATTTAACACAAAATGCCCCAAAAATCATGTAATTTTAACAAGGAAGCAATGCACATTTCTATTAAAATTTCACATTTTAATAGATCTTTAAAATGCTGTGCATTGTCATCTTGAAATACAAGAAATATAAAAATCTAAATAAATTATCAATTTTTTCTTTTTCCTTCCTGTTTCTGAAATATTATTTTATTAGAGAAATATTACAATAACTATATATTAGTTATTTTAACACGTTTTCTTTCTAAATTGAAAATTCAGTTTGTTCTCACTAAAAATGGAAACAACAAAAACAAATTATTAATTATTTTATTAGTTATTAATTTTTATTCTTTTCTCTAAGTCCTTAAATATAGTTTAGTATCATTTCACTGTGTAAGCAATGAGAACAAAATTTAGTTAATTTTAATTATTTATTTACTGAATCTGAAATGTCATATGTTATCATTTCAACATGAAAACATAAACTTATTAATTACTTTTACTTTTTTCTTTCTTACTAAAACTTTAAAATGCAATCTGTTTTCGTTTCAACAAAAAGACAATCACTTATTTTCAAGTCTTTTCTGTTACTAAATCACTGAAATCAACACATAAGTGATAGGAACAAACTATTACACTTCTTTGCTATATCTTTGAAATGTATTGTATTGTCATTTCAACATTAAACAACATAAGTAAATTATTAATTTGCCATCCTATATCCTTTGTTTCTAAGTCTTGAATATACACTATACCTTTTACAGTTATGGTACATGACATTTTGGAGTGACCAAATTTCTAGGGCTCAATAGACATGTGTGACTATTGTGTTCCTTGGCAGACAGGGCGACATTCTAATGGAAGAGAAGAAGGAGTACATACACGTGGAATGGTTAGACCACGAGGGAGTTGTGCGTGATACATTAAGAGACAGAAGTAGAGAGGTAAGGAAATAAGGGAAGTATTATGGGTTGGATCTTAACTTCTTTATTTTTGGAGGATATTATTTATTTTTTTGAAGGACATGGAATTCTTGGCTGACAGTCTTTCTTTCAGTGCTTTAAATATGTCATACTATTGTTTTCTATCTTTCATGGTTTTTCATGAGACTATACAGTCTTCTCAAGTACACATGAAACAATCTCCAGAATAGACTATATGCTATGCTATAAAACATACATCAATAAGTTTAAAATGATATAAATAATAGAAACTACTTTCTCAGACTACAACAGAATGAATTTAGAAAGCAAAAATTTTCTAAAAATTTTTTAGAAAAAAAAATTGTGAGTTTAGGAAACTCACAATTTATGTGCAATTGAACGACAAACTCCTAAATAACCAGAGTCAAAGACGAAATCAAAAGGAAAATTTGAATATACTTTGAGATCAATGAAAGTGATGACACGACATGCCAAGACTTATAGGATGTGGTTAAGCAATGCTAAGAAGGAAATTGTAACTGTAATGCTTATGTTAAAAAAGAAGGAAGACTTCAAATCAATAACCCAATCTTTCACCTTAAGACTCCGGAAAAAAAGCACAACTAGATGTAAAGCAAGAAGGAAAGAAACAATGAAGAATAGGGTAGAAATTAATGAAATAGAGTAAAATACAGTACAGAAAATCAGTGAAGACAAAACCTAGTTCTTTGAAAAGATGAACAAACCTGACAAATTTGTAGACAAATTAACCAAGAAAAAAGAGACAACTCAAAATCAGAAATGAAAGAGAGGACATTACAGATCTTACAGAAATAAGACATTATAAAAATACCAGGACCTATTGTGTGTCAATAAACGAGACAACTTAGATGAAAAATTGTTAGAAAGATACAAACATCTGAGAAATAGGCAAAGTGAATGAGAAATAGACAATATGAATGAACCTATGGCAAATAAAGAGATGAATTAGGAATTAAAAACTACTTATGAAGTCCCAGCACAGAAGGATTCACTAGTGAAGCCTACCAAACATCAGTTTGTTTAAAAAAATAAGAGGCAATACTTCCCAAGTCATTCTATGACACCAATATTACACTGATACCAAAACCATACAAAGATATCTCAAGAAAATTACAACCAACATCTCACAGGGGTCACAGTACATAAGTGTACTTACCTTACCCCACCTCCCCATGCCAGCCACTGTCTCAGGCTCACATAAAGATTTTTGTATTGAGTTTTGAGAGCCGGGAGAGAGATTAGAGAAGCCAAAAAAGCCCAAGGGAAATTGGAAGCATGTGGTCCTGGTGAGAAGTAAAGATTGTCAGAGGTTGGGCTTGATGTTTGACGCTCCTCCAACAGCCCTTAACCACGGTGATGTCAGGAATCTGAGGGAGGCCTGGTGGAAAGAAGCCTGGGGAGGGATCAGCCTGGATCACAGCAGGAGAAATCAAAGGGACATGCTGCTACGGTTTGAATGTGGTTTGTCTCCACCAAAACTCATGTTGAGACTTGGTCCTTGTATTAATTTTCTTATTGCCATGACAAAATGCCTGATATAAACAACTTAAGGGAGGAAAAGCTTATTTTAGTTAATGGTTTTAGAATTTCAATCCATTGTGGCAGGGAGGGCATGGTGGAGCAGAGCAGCTCATACTAAGCAGGAAAGAGAGAGAGAGGTATGCTTTACTAATCTGCTAGGCACTTCTGAGTCCAATCAAGTTCACAATCAAGATTAACCACTACAGCCCTCAATGCATCAGTGTTGGGAGGTGGGGCCTCATGGGAGGGGTTCAGGTCACAGTGGTGCATGGATTGATGCCCTTTCCCATAGCAATGGCTTAACCATACTTGGAGCTGGCCCCCTTCACTCTCTTCCACAGACAACCACTTCCCTTCCACCTCTTCCACAAGTTGAAGCAGCATAAGACAGGTCCTCACCAGAAGCCAGGCAGATACCAGTACCATGCTCTTGGGATTCCCAACCTCCTGGACCATGAGCTAAAATGAAACTCTTTCCTTTGTAAATTATCCAGTGTCAGGTATTCTATTATAGCAACAGAAAAGGGACTAAGACAGATGCTCAGGACTTTCTGCTAATTGTCTGTTTATGCCTGGACTGTGAACTCATTGAGGGAAAAACCGGCAAATCCGTCTCTAGATCTTCAGCACTTCACACAGTGCAGAGCTTCTGAAATTTGGAGGTAGTAAGGAAACTAGAAGCAGTTTTAAGAACAAATCAGAGATAGCCAGGCTGGTTTAGACCCCTTCCAGGTTTAATAATCTCCATGTGTTCCCATATCATGGTGGGCTGTCAGATGAAGGGTAGAACTAGGCTCAGGCCCAGGCCTCAGAAAGCCTGGGGTCTGTGATTTCCTCAGTAGGGCCTCAATGCCCACCTTTCAAATGGAGCACAAAGTCCCCAGCCCTTGGTTACTAGAGGAGGATTAAGAAGAAACAAATCCTGCAGGGTGGCTCAATCTTAGGCCCGGACACACTTGTTTCCTTCCAATTCTTTAGGCTTCCTAATATCTTCCTAACCTTGAGACTCTAGCTTGGAATGCATCTGGAATATTCTTTCTTAAATAGGCCCTATGCATGTGGGAAGTCTCCTTTCAGGGCCTTTGTTTCATAGAGGATTTCCCTGCCCCTCCCATTTCCCACATCAGAACTCCCCTTGTTATCACACTTTAAAGTTAGTGAGCATTCTGAGGAATTGTTTGTCGAGTCTATCCCATAGGGCCAGGCACTGTTATATACCCGGTATCTAAAAATAGTGCCTGACACATAGCAGGCTCAATAAATGTTTATTAAATAAATGGATAAAGTCATAAGTGAGTGAATGAAGGTATAACTTCAAAGCCTTTTTCTTTCCATTAACTCATTCTTCCTTCAGTGCTTAATAAGGCACCTGGCACCTAAGTTGAGCTCAATAAAAGTTTCTTCCCTTTCTCCCACACACCTGTCCTCCAATCTTCTCTCTTCTTTTCCTGGTTTCCTTCCTTCCTTTTTTCCCCTTCCCCCATTCCTTCCTTCCTTCCTCCCCTTACTAGCTGGGGGAAACTCCTGCCTATATATGTATTTGCTAATGATAACTTCAAATACTAAGTCCAGCTAAGTCAGTGAGACAGAAGAGTGTGACTGGGGCCACCACACGTGGGGACTACACCTACCTTAGGAGGCAGACAGCCTTTTACTTGATCCCCAGCATCTCCCACCACTGCCACCTCAACTGTAAGTGCTGGGAGATGCCAAACCAGAGTGGGCCTGCCTTACCTGTCCAAGGCCCTTCCCCCATCTTGCAATCAGATGAGAGTGGGAAGCTCAAGTGCATGAGGCAAGTGGGGAGAATAACAGGGATAGTAAGGATTCTCTTTGAGGCTACTCAGTAGCCCAAAGGGAGCTAGTTGACTTTGTGGGAGAACTGCCAACGCCCCTCCGGTATATAGGGAAACCACATAGGGTGATCTCTGGAAAATAAGCAGGGGGAATCTGCAGATTCCAGCTCTAAACAGGAAACGACATAGAAGTTTAAATAATTCTATTCCGTGTGTACCACCACCTGCATCTGCTGCCCCAAGCCCCTCTGCAATATCTCTAGCAACTCTTCTCAGGGCCTCTGCTTGCACACCCCCAGACACAGGGAGGTCACTACTCCCAAAGAAGGAAAAGTGTGAACCCTCTCAGGCATCTCTTCTCTCTGGACTGTGCTCTCAAAGTTCAGGTTCATTTCTCCAGGGGAATGGTGTGTCCCCTCATGGCTCCATCTGAGACGGGGACATAAAGATTCGAGGGGCTCAATTATATATATATTTATAATTCGTGTAGATGAATGACTGGAAAAGAATGTACTAAAATGTTAGCAGTGATCACCCTGGGTAGGTGGGATTATATACAAAGTTCGTTGTCTTCTCTGTACTTGTCAATATGTAGGAATGAAGTGTTGATCAGCCTATACCATGAGGGAGCCTTGACACCATCATGCTAAGTGAAAAAGCCAGTCACGACAGGCCACATGTTCCATGATTCCATTTTTATGAAATGTCCATCGTGGACAGAACTACTGAGATAGAAAGTCTATCAGCAGTTATCTAAAGCTAGGGGTTGGAGGTGCGGGCTAAAGGGTGTGGGATTTCTTCGGGGGAGGCAATGAAAACCTTTTTTAAAATTCTATTTTATTTTTGAATTGGCATGCATTAATAATACAAGGGGATATCATTGTGATTATTGAAAATAGTCTTGATTGTGGTAATGGTTACCAAATTCTGTGAATATCCTAAAAGCTATTAAGTTGTACACTTTAAAAGGGTAAATTGTATGGCATGTGAATTATATCTTAATCAAGCCATTGTTTTTAAAACACAATGAAATATAACTTAAAAATATGTCTGTTTTTGTAGTTTGAGAAAAAGAAGGAAAGAGAGACAAGGAGGAGAAGTAAGGAGGAGAAGAGAAAAGACAGCAGCTCAGAGGAAGGACTTCCTTTCCCAGGTGATCCCACCTCCCAGCACCAGCAGGCTCCTCCTCTTCCTGTAGCCAGCTCTGCACAGCAGGACTCTGACACCCTCACATGGATTTGCAGCTGGACTGCCCCACCTGCCCACAGGCCCTGAGGCAGGCCCAGAAGCCAGCTTTTACCCAAGCTTAGAGCCAGCATTCCGGTCTCTGCCCACTCACTCACTCTGCCTGGAGGCCAGGTCTGCCCCTGGGTTGCTACCTTACCTTAGGTAATAGCAAGCATCTTTTGGACACTAACAATGAACCAGACACTGCTCTAAGTGTTTTGTGCATTTAGATGAAGTCCTCATAACCATAAAAGGTAGGTGCTATTAGCAGTTGTGTTTTACAGATGGGGACACTGAGGCACAGCCTGGCCACTTACCTTAGTCTAGACAGTGGCTGAGTCAGGAATTCATGGCAGCAGCTCAGCTCCAAGAGCCACTCTGTTAACCACAATTAGCCACACGTTTCATGGAGTCCATTTCCACATCTGAAAAACAGGAAGAGTTGCTGTGAACACTTTATGTCGCTGAAATTTCACAAGCCTGGGACAAACATAAGTGACTTTCCCCAAACTACAAAGCAAGAGTTCAGCAAATCTGGATTAAATGCCTAGGACCCAAGTCAACTCAGTCCCGCACCTAACCCTGGAGCTTAGCAGAACAGAGAGAGCCTGGTGGGCAGAGGAGTGAGGCCAGTCCCAGCTGTCACACTGAGCTTGGGGGCAAATCACTCGAAACCCTCAAATTCTCGGGCCTGGAATGGGTTCTTAAATATCAAAGGTGGGACTGGAGGTGTGGCTCAAGCAGTAGAGCACCTGATTTTTAAGCCCCAAGCCCTGAGTTCAAATCCCAGTACCGCCAAAAAAGGTTTAAATAGCAAAGATGGCAAATAGAGTGCCCCTGTGCCACTGCTCCCCACTGCTTCACCCATGGCAGACATCCTTAACCTGCCACAGAGCTCTCCTCTCCACCCAGATGGGCCTTAGAATTGCCCTCCAGTGAGATCTTCCGGGCACTGAATGAAAATAACTTCAACCCCAGGATACTCTACCCAGCAAAGCTATCATTCAAAATAGATGGAGCAATAAAAGTCTTCCATGATAAGCAGAAACTAAAACAATATGTGACCACAAAGCCACCATTACAAAAGATTCTGCAAGGGATCCTGCACACAGAAAGTGACACCCAACTTAACCACGAAAAGGCAGGCAGCACCAAACCACAGGATAAGAAAAAGCAAGACAGTAGAGAGTAACATCAAGTTAGGTACACACAATCAAACCTTCAAACAACTAAGATAACTAAATGGCAGGAATCACCACATACCTATCAGTACTAACACTTAATGTTAATGGACTTAATTCACCCATCAAAAGACACCGTTTGACAAAATGGATTAAAAAAGAAGATCCAACAATTTGTTGCTTACAGGAGACTCATCTCACCGACAGAAATAAGCATATGCTTAGGATGAAAGGCTGGAAGAAGATTTACCAAGCCAATGGCCCCCGAAAACAAGCAGGAGTAGCAATATTTATCTCTGACAAAGTAGACTTCAAACCTACATTGATCAAACGAGATAAAGAAGGACATTCCATACTAATAAAAGGGGAAATAGACCAAAAGGAAATAATAATCATCAATCTGTACGCACCCAATGTCAACGCACCCAATTTCATCAAACAAACCCTGAAAGACCTAAAAGCATATATAAACGCCAACACAGTGGTTGTGGGAGACTTTAACACTCCATTATCATCAATAGATAGGTTATCCAAACAAAAACTCAATAAAGAAATCCAAGATCTAAAATATGCAATAGATCAAATGGACCTAGTAGATGTCTACAGAACATTTCATCCAACCTCTACACAATATACATTCTTCTCAGCAGCCCATGGAACCTTCTCCAAAATAGATCATATCCTAGGGCACAAAGCAAGCCTCAGCAAATATAAGAAAATAGAAATAATACCGTGCATACTATCTGACCACAATGCAGTAAAAGTAGAACTCAACAACAAAAGTAAAGACAAAAAACATGCAAACAGCTGGAAACTAAATAACTCATTACTTAATGAAGAATGGATCATCGATGCAATAAAAGAGGAAATTAAAAAGTTCCTGGAAGTCAATGAAAATGAAAACACAACCTACCGGAACCTATGGGACACAGCTAAGGCAGTCTTGAGAGGAAAGTTTATAGCCATGAGTGCATATATTAAAAAGATTGAAAGATCCCAAATCAATGACCTAATGATACATCTCAAACTCCTAGAAAAACAAGAACAAGCAAATCCCAAAACAAATAGGAGAGAAATAATAAAAATAAGAGCTGAAATCAACGAAATAGAAACCAAAAAAACCATACAAAGAATTAATGAAACAAAAAGTTGGTTCTTTGAAAAAATAAACAAGATCGATAGACCCCTGGCAAACCTGACTAAAATGAGGAGAGAAAAAACCCAAATTAGTAGAATTAGGAATGCAAAAGGGGAGATAACAACAAACACCATGGAAGTCCAGGAAATCATCAGAGACTACTTTGAGAACCTATATTCAAATAAATTTGAAAATCTAAAAGAAATGGACAGATTTCTAGATACATATGATCATCCAAAACTGAACCAAGAGGAAATTAATCACCTGAATAGACCTATAACACAAAATGAAATTGAAGCAGCAATCAAGAGTCTCCCCAAAAAGAAAAGTCCAGGACCTGATGGATTCTCTGCTGAATTCTATCAGACCTTTAAAGAAGAACTGATACCAACCCTCCTTAAACTGTTCCATGAAATAGAAAGGGAAGGAAAACTGCCAAACACATTTTATGAAGCCAGTATTACACTTATCCCAAAACCAGGCAAAGACACCTCCAAAAAGGAGAACTATAGGCCAATCTCCTTAATGAACATTGATGCAAAAATCCTTAACAAAATAATGGCAAATCGAATTCAGCAACACATCAAAAAGATTATTCACCACAACCAGGTAGGCTTCATCCCAGGGATGCAGGGGTGGTTCAACATACGAAAATCAATAAACGTAATAAACCACATTAACAGAAGCAAAGACAAAAACCACTTGATCATCTCAATAGATGCAGAAAAAGCCTTTGATAAGATCCAACATCATTTCATGATAAAAGCTCTAAGAAAACTAGGAATAGAAGGAAAGTTCCTCAACATTATAAAAGCTATATATGACAAACCTACAGCCAGCATTATACTTAACGGAGAAAAATTAAAACCATTCCCTCTAAAATCAGGAACCAGACAAGGATGCCCACTATCTCCACTCCTATTCAACATAGTACTGGAATTCCTAGCCAGAGCAATTAGGCAAGAAGAAGGAATAAAAGGAATACAAATAGGTAAAGAAACTGTCAAAATATCCCTATTTGCAGACGACATGATCCTATACCTTAAAGACCCAAAAAACTCTACTCAGAAGCTTCTAGACATCATCAATAGCTATAGCAAGGTAGCAGGATATAAAATCAACATAGAAAAATCATTAGCATTTCTATACACTAACAATGAGCAAACGGAAAAAGAATGTATGAAAACAATTCCATTGACAATAGCCTCAAAAAAAATCAAATACCTAGGTGTAAACCTAACAAAAGATGTGAAAGACCTCGACAAGGAAAACTATACACTTCTGAAGAAAGAGATTGAGGAAGACTATAGAAAGTGGAGAGATCTCCCATGCTCATGGATTGGTAGAATCAACATAGTAAAAATGTCTATACTCCCAAAAGTAATCTACATGTTTAATGCAATTCCCATCAAATTTCCAATGACATTCATTAAAGAGATTGAAAAATCTACTGTTAAATTTATATGGAAACACAAGAGGCCACGAATAGCCAAGGCAATACTCAGTCAAAAGAACAATGCAGGAGGTATCACAATACCTGACTTCAAACTATATTACAAAGCAATAACAATAAAAACAGCATGGTACTGGCACAAAAACAGACATGAAGACCAGTGGAACAGAATAGAGGATCCAGATATGAAGCCACACAACTATGAGCAACTTATCTTTGACAAAGGAGCTAAAAATATACGATGGAGAAAAAGCAGCCTCTTCAACAAAAACTGCTGGGAAAACTGGTTAGCAGTCTGCAAAAAAGTGAAACTAGATCCATGTATATCACCCTATACCAAGATTAACTCAAAATGGATCAAGGATCTTAATATCAGACCCCAAACTCTTAAGTTGATACAAAAAGAGTAGGAAATACTCTGGAGTTAGTAGGTATAGGTAAGAACTTTCTCAACGAAACCCCAGCAGCACAGCAACTAAGAGATAGCATAGATAAATGGGACCTCATAAAACTAAAAAGCTTCTGTTCATCAAAAGAAATGGTCTCTAAACTGAAGAGAACACCCACAGAGTGGGAGAAAATATTTGCCAATTATACATCAGACAAAGGACTGATAACCAGAATATACAGGGAACTTAAAAAACTAAATTCTCCCAAAACTAATGAACCAATAAAGAAATGGGCATGTGAACTAAACAGAACTTTCTCAAAAGAAGAAATTCAAATGGCCAGAAAACACATGAAAAAATGCTCACCATCTCTAGCAATAAAGGAAATGCTAATTAAAACCACGCTAAGATTCCACCTCACCCCTGTTAGAATAGCTATCATCAGCAACACCACCAACAACAGGTGTTGGCGAGGATGCGGGGAAAAAGGAACCCTCTTACACTGTTGGTGGGAATGTAGACTAGTACAACCACTCTGGAAAAAAATTTGGAGGCTACTTAAAAAGCTGGACATCGATCTACCATTTGATCCAGCAATACCACTCTTGGGGATATACCCAAAAGACTGTTACTCCAGAGGCACCTGCACACCCATGTTTATTGCAGTGCTATTCACAATAGCCAAGTTATGGAAACAGCCAAGATGCCCCAGCACTGACGAATGGATTAAGAAAATGTGGTATCTATACACAATGGAATTTTATGCAGCCATGAAGAAGAATGAAATGTTATCATTCGCTGGTAAATGGATGGAATTGGAGAACATCATTCTGAGTGAGGTTAGCCTGGCCCAAAAGACCAAAAATCGTATGTTCTCCCTCATATGTGGACATTAGATCAAGGGCAAACACAACAAGGGGATTGGACTATGAGCACATGATAAAAGCGAGAGCACACAAGGGAGGGGTGAGGATAGGTAAGACACCTAAAAAACTAGCTAGCATTTGTTGCCCTTAATGCAGAGAAACTAAAGCAGATACCTTAAAGCAACTGAGGCCAATAGGAAAAGGGGACCAGGAACTAGAGAAAAGGTTAGATCAAAAAGAATTAACCTAGAAGGTAACACCCACGCACAGGAAATCAATGTGAGTCAATGCCCTGTATAGCTATCCTTATCTCAACCAGCAAAACCCCTTGTTCCTTGCTATTATTGCTTATACTCTCTCTACAACAAAATTAGAGATAAGGGCAAAATAGTTTCTGCTGGGTATTGAGGGGGGGGAGCGGGAGGGGGTGGAGTGGGTGGTAAGGGAGGGGGTGGGGGCGGGGGGGAGAAATGAACCAATCCTTGTATGCACATATGAATAATAAAAGAAAAATGAAAAAAAAAAAAAGAATTGCCCTCCAGTCCATGCGCCAGTGAGCTAGTACTTGTGGTGGAAAGTTTCACCCTGATCTGATCTAATCCCTCACTTGTCAGTTAAGAAAACTGAGGCACACAGCAGGGAAATGAGTTTCTTAAGGTTGTGGGATCTCTGTAAACATCAGTCTTCTCATCTGTCAAATGGGAAGATTAAGATCTGTGTGGTAGGACTCTACATAGGGGGATCGGACATAATTTATGTGAAAGCACTTTCCAATGGTTAGATGCTATGTAATTATGGTGGTAGTTATCATTAGGAAAATGGGATGATTTGTAAGCACGTATAGATTTCAAATGCCCAGATTTTTAGAAGATGAGAGAAGTCCACAGAAGAATACATGGTTCTAGAAGAGAAGCTAGTGAGCACAGTGAGAAAGTATTCCAGACATGCAAATAAGTACCAGCCCAAGTACCTGGGATCTGAAAGAAATCAGTAGTGGGTGGGAATTTGCTTTTCTCTTCTTGGTTTCTTCTTCACTTTCTGTCTCAGCCTTCCATAGTCGTGGATGCCACAGACTGGGGCCTGGCTGCAGTTTGGGATTCTCTGCTACAGAAAACATAAAAAATAAATTATATACAAGTTATAATTAGAGTATGTAGTTAGGGTCAGAGAGATGAATACATAGTCCAAGAAAGTGCCACCAGACTTCGATCGCTTCCATGCTGGGCTCTATAGTCAAGGCCAACCCCACCTCTCCAGGGCAGGATGTACTATGCTGTTATAAATTGTTTTGAAACATCTTTACAGTTCGTGACTATTTGGCTGCACGAAGAACTTCAATGACATCGTGGGTGGTCATGTCCTGGGAGTGCTTGGTAAATGGCTCAACTCTAAGGGATGCTTCAAAGGCTTGTGCAGGCTTTAGGACAAGTCTCACCAAACACAGTGGGCACTGCCACCCATGGCTGGGAGAAAGTGCCTCTTCTAGACCAACGCTCTGGAAAGTGGGAGGAACTGGGCCCCTCTGTGGCAATAGAGGTCCTTCTCCCACAATGCGGAGGAGGGGCTGGGCCTCAGGTTCACTTCCTGTTATGAGGCTTTGGAGTTTTCATTTGTGACAGGCATAGGGATGACAGTGCCCCACAGGGTGGCTGTCAAGCTCAATAGGAGAAGATCTCTAAGATGCACAGCATAGGGTTATATGTGCTGGAAAGCCTCAGTACCTGAGCTCTTCCCTTCCTTCCTCGGGAACAGAGCCATTCAAGGGCCTTTGCCTCTTCAACCTACCTAACTCTGAGGAGAGCAGACCAATGGATAAAATGGGCACACCAGCAAATCAGAATCCGCTCTTAGTCAAGGGATTTTATTCCCACTGCCGGAGGCCTCCTTCTGATCCATTGCCTAGCTGAATCTTTCCAGTTGCCTTGAAGAAAAATGTTATCATTAGCCCTATAATGTGGATGAGAAGTCTGAGACAGCTCAACAAGGTGAAGTGACTGGCTTGAGGTCACACGAATAGAGAGCTTTCACAGCAAGTTTGTGTCTTGGAAGGCCACATGGGGCCACATGACAGATGCAAGAGAGTTCTGGCTCAGGAGGGACCCACTCTGTTCAAAGCAGTATGGGTGGGGGTGATGGAGTCTGAAGTGGCTTTGAAGAGAAGTGGATAGAACTTCAGACAGGCAGCATAAGGGAAAAGGGAAGCAGGAAAGACAGCTCAGTGGGCCTACATGGTGGGCAGAGCAATGAGGACAGCATTGGTCAGCATTATGTAACCACAGACAGCTTACCTTCCCTCCCTGGGCCTCAGTTTTCCCATCTGTAAAATGAGGACTGCCCTTGCAGGGAAGTCTTTAGAGTCTGATGAGAAAATACACGCAAAGTTCTTAAAATAGTATCCAGCTCATAGAAGGCACTCAATTAGTAGTAATTAGTACTTCTTAATAGAGGGGAGAAAATCAAGTTGAGGATGCAGACTGGGGCCACCGTGGATGCCTGATGACTAAATTTGGACTTTCTCCTGAAGATAATGGGGAGCCTTGGGTGATTTGTAAACCAAGGAGTGTCATGAGCCATAACTGTGTTCTAGGAAGATCAGATTAGCAAGGTCAGAGTACAGGCTCTCCCAGAGAAGTCTGAGAATTCTGACATTTCTTTGATGTCCAGAAAAGATGAGAACATTTAGTGTTTGGTGAATGATGGGGAGAAAGCAGTGGCAGCCTGAGTATCCAAAATGTCTGCTCTGGAATTTGGTGTCATGAGAGCAAGCACCTGTGAGTGGGGGGCTCCTCTGTTCTCTGTGCCCTAGCCCTACTGCTTCCTTCCTAACCACCAGCTGCTCAGGGACATTCATCCTTAAGTGATGAGGTTTTAGTCCATTTTCTCTTTCTTTCTTTCTCACTCTCTCTCTCTCTCTCTTTCTCTCTCTCTCTCTCTCTCCCTCCCTCCCTCCCTCCCTTTCTTTCTTTTTGGTGGTACTGGGTTAGAACTCAAGGCCTCTGTACATCCAGGGGAGGGGAAGAGAGCTAGAGAGTTTAGGCGTCCCAACGCTGCATTCTGCTCTCCCAAGAGAAAAGAATCACGTTAATAGCAAGAAGACCGCTGCTGCCTACCCCTGCCAGGAGGCCCTCACTCAGCCTGGAGCCCCAGCAGCCCCCACCTGCAGGGGGAAGGGGGGTGGAGAGCAGTGTGTGGGCCCAGCTCTCTGCCACAGCAAGAGGCCAAGCCATCCTGTTTGGTGCTAGGGGCCTTCTGAAGTTGGAAGTGAGGTTCTGGTCCTGCCTTTGGGGCCAACATTGGTCCTGAACTGGCTTTTCCAGAAATGGAACTGGAGCACATGAGCACAGGGGCAGAGCACAGGACATCCCCAGCCACCAGGAGCTGTTTTCTTCATGTAAATACGATGCCTGTCTATGAGGCCGATTTAGAGGTGTTCTAATGGCCCTAGCAGGTGTCATGACGATTTGGGATAGCTTGGGACATTAGATTTTCTCAAGAAACCAATGAAGCAGCCTCTCCTTGTTACCAGTGAGCTGGCCGAGGTCCTTTTGCTCAACTAGGATGGGAATCAGGAGTCGGTGAGGAGTAGTTCTTTCAATGTTGGTTGGTTGACTTGGGCCCTTGAGTGCCAAAAGCTTCTATGGGCTGGGCTCACAGACTCAGGGCCTTGTCGCGCCAGTCCCTGAGAACTAGGGACTTAGGCCTCTAGGCCTTAGAAGCCAGGGACTTACAGCTCTAGGCGCTCAGGTTACAGGCTTTCTTCTCTGCTTTCCACGGCCAGTGGCCTGGCACTCAGTGGCTGTGAGATCCTTGACTCTCCACAACAAGCCAGTGACAGCAGCCACTGGCAGTAGCAGAGTCAGCTCCTAAACCCTCGGTGTTGGGACCCTCTGCCCACGCAGCAGCTCATTTACAGTTCTCAAGCCTCTGGTACTGGGATCCCGGACATTTACGACTTGGCTCCCAGAAATTCTTCCAGCACCAGGGGCCCACACTCGCTCATCCTTGGCTCTTCACAGCCTTTTGCCTTTTGCTGTTTTGGCTCACAACCTTCTTTTGCTTTCTCTGCTTTTCTACCAGCCTTCACCATCCCCACTGCCTTGCACTGCTACTGTTACCACTGCAGCCACCTTCATTGCTGCTTTTCCTCATGTTCCAGCCTGCTCTACTCAGGATAAAAATCACAAGCAGTCAAAGAAAAGGCCATTTAGGAGAAGCCTTTTATTAGGCTTAATGCTGCAACAGCGGGAGGCAACACAGGAGGATTTCTCCTGGCTGAGCAGCCTGGTTATATAGCCAGGAGTTGGGGGAAAGTGTAGCAGGGGTATGACATGCAAAAGAAAGATTATATTCACACCAATCACAGTACAAGCTTCCTGTACTACCAACCACAAGCCCCATATAGGAACCAATCACAAGTCCCACATTGCCTCAACCACTGGCTTCTTGCTGAGTTACTGACATATTTCTCATATTGAGTGAGAATAGCTGGAAGGTCATCTAAACATCGCCTTGACTTGGATTATCTGGAGTGCTGGCTTCCAAGGCCAATGGTGATGACTGTAGCAAGGTCTCCTGGAGCAGTGTCCATGGTTGTAGGGGCCCTCTGCAGCTGCCTGAGTGTTCTTGGAGTGATCATAAAGTATCCAAAACAGCCAGAAAAGGGGCTGCTCAGTTGACATTTTCCCTCTCCCTGCTGCCAGGTCTAAGAGAAAGATCTATCTGCTACCATTCGGAGGCTTGAATGGCCAACTTCCACTGGTTTTGCTCATTTGCAGAAAAAAGAAACATTATAGGGTGTTTAAAATAATGACTTGAAGAAAGCTCAACACAAAGCTAACATTCTCAACAGAATGTAATAGTGCTTAACAGCATTTAACAATGCTTAGTAGTTATCCAAAGGCCTGTGAGTCTGCATACAAAAGGAATACCTGCACTCCCATGTGTGGCAGCACTGTTCACAGTAGCCAAGCTGTGGAGTGAGCCTAGGTGCCCATCCACTCATCAACTGATGAATAGATGAAGAAAATGTGGTAATATACACAATGAAGTACTATTCAGCCATAAAGACAATAGAAATTATGTCATTTGCAGGAAAATGGATAGAAGTGGAAATCATCCTGCTAAGTGAAATAAGCCTGACTTTCTGAGAGAAACGTAGACCTAAAATAATGACAAGAGTGTAAAAGGAGGACTGTCTGGGGAGAAACCAGTGACAGGGGAGCAGGCAGAAAGTGAGGGTGATGGAGGAGTGAACATGATGGGAGTGCTTTATATGCATGTATGAAAATAGAATAATGAAACCCATTGAAATTATTTTTTTAAAAAGAGGAGGAGATAAGAAAGTGTAATAGAGAGGGCAAATTTGACCAAAGCACACTGTATGCGTATATGCACATATCACAATGAAACCCCTTTGTGCAATTAATACACACCAATTAAGAAAACAATGCTTAAAAGTGCTTAACCCCCTGCCCCAGTGCACTTGGGAGAGCTGAGTCCCTCTATCTGCCTCATTCCCTCCAGGGACGCAGAAACTTCGTCCTTCTTAACCTTAAGGAGTCCAGGCAAAGATTTCATTCTTCTATAACCTCTTCCAGCTGAATAAGGGCATTGTCCCTAGGGTCCCCTAGGGGATGAAAGTCTCTTGCTGACTGTTCTCAAATTCTGTCAGGACTCAACCCTTCCTCTGAGGGCACCTGCTGGGGACCCTGCCATCATCAGATTAGCATGACATTGTTTAAGCCTGGAAGATATACTTTTTTCCTTTTAAAAAATATTTTTGTTATATTTTTGAATTAATGTACATTAATAATACGAAGGTACTTCATGATGATGATTTCACACAAGATGTTAAAGATTCAGGGCCCCAAAATTAAAAGGAATGCAAATCATTATCAGGGTGCCTAGAAAGATTAAGAACCCATTTAAACAGGGAAGTGTAGGTTTCCTGATGGTCCATATTTTGCTGGGATGTAGAACCTGATTGCTTCTATGTAGCCAAGTGACTTCTTCATATACCCGACTCCCACTTAGTCTGCTAGGAGGTAGTCTACAGCTATTCTATAATCTAAAACTGCATTTGCCAAGGAATCTAGGGAAACTTGGAGCTCTTCTGAGGTGCTTCCATTTGTTGTTAGCTTCTCGAAGGAGCTTGTTAAGGTATGAAGTGTAGCCTTGTTGTGGCCAAAACTCCCAACTGTGAGTATTCCAACTGTGAGGCCCAACCCTGTTAGGATGAGTCCTAATGACATTTCAGATGAAAAGTGCAGAAGGAGAGAAGATTGTAGAATTGAGTACAGATAGATGGAGACATGGAAGGCAGTAAGTATCCCAGCATGCCAGACCCTTCGGTCCACACACTATTAATTCCCTTGTAGACAAACAACTTGCAGTCCACAGAGCCAAAAATACCCGAGGAGGACAATGAGTAATAAAAGGTGCTTGTTTTTCTCTGAGGGAGGAATGAATTTGTTGGAACCAGGTGGAATTATCTTCCCTTGACAACAGGGGTCAATGAATACCAGATGCCTTGATTCTGAAGAAGACTCAACAATTTTTCCTGTGAGGGTCAGTTCTGCCAGGGTTGCGAATGTCACATAGGCTGGGGGAGTTAGTAGGGTGACATAGTGCCAAAGTCTTAACAGTTAGAGGGATTAATGACTCTAGCATGAGGTACATCAAGCAAGATCAGCTACCAGAGAGGCAAATGATCCTGCATTTCTCAGGGACATATTGACTTAATCGATCCAAGTAACCTCAAGTGCTCAGATGGGGAGGATGGTACTCTTGACCATTTGAACAAAGTTAAGTTCAAAGTGTAATTCCCAGGAATGGCTATCGGCTGTGATTTTGCCAGTCCTGGATTTGACTGGCCATAAACCTCAGCTGCCTGTCCCATACCAGTGGAGAACACCCCTACCCAACCTGGAAAGGTATCAACAACTACTAAAAGGTATTTGTAGCCTAATTTTGAGGGTGTGTGGGTGAAAATCTTGTGCCTGTCCTGGATCTATTCCCCAATGTTGAACTGGGTGAGCTAGAGCCGGGGGAATAGGGTGTGCCTGGGGGTTGTTTCTAAGGTGCACTTTGCAAGCTGCACTCACCTCCTTAATGGTCTTTCTAAGTCCCTTTCTTATAAATGAGTTACAAAGTAAATGTCATAGGGAGTCCTGCCCACTGGCATGCTGCCATGTCAGCCCCTTCATGATGTTCCACTGGCTAGGCTCAGGGACGATGAGTATCCCCTTCATCTGTCCACCATCCAGAGGGGCTCTTTCGGTATCCCCTAGTAAGAGCTTCCTTACCTTCCTGCTCTGAGTATTGGGGTATCACTTGTCCCAGGGGCTGATTAATTAACATGTTTAATGACTTTTCTGGCTCCATTGTTCAGGCTGCCTGTTTGGTGGCTGCATCTGCCAGGTTATTTCTCATGTTTTTAAGGGAGCTATATTTTTTTCCATACTGGAGTTTGAACTCGGGGTCTCATGCTTGCTAAGTGTAGCACTCTAGCAAGAGGGCTATTCTTTTGGTGACCTTTACAATGGATGACCACCACATCCTTAGGGAACATCACTGCTTTTAAAAATGAGTGACACTGCTAGAGTACCTGCCTAGCAAGCACTAGGCAATGAGCTCAAACCCTAGTACTGCAAAAAAAATTTTTTAAAAAGAGCAATAGTTTATGGGAAGTTTGCTGTTAGTTACCCCCTTTCCTCACAAGTGGCTGCATGGATATGCAGCCCCACAAACTCATACCCAGAATTCCGTAACCATTTGATCTTTTACCCTGTCCCAGCTGTAAGGCTTTTCCTAAAGCAATAAGCTCAAGTTTCCGGGCTGAGGTTTGTGCCAGAAGAGCCCTAACCATCCTGCAGGCTCATGGGGATGGGTAGAAGAGCCTTCGTGTAACAGTCATTTTCCTTATCTCCTTCCAATATGGTATTTCATTAACTCTTTGCTCTCTCTTTCTCTCTCTCTCTCTCTCTCTCTCTCTCTCTCTCTCTCTCTCCCCTGTTCTTGCTGCCTTGCTTCGGAAGGCTTAAATACATTTCATTACCTATTCTCTTGCATGTTTTCACTATCCATCTCTTCTCTAATCCCATGTCACCTGATTTTTAGTTCAGTATCACCAGCCAAATTTAATTTGGAATCTCTGTAGTCTTTGTCACTTCATTGCTGGTTTCCGTATTGAAAGTTTCTTACAATTTCCTGGTGTCTATGTCTTTTTGACCACCTCTCTTATCTATTGGTCACATATTCTCCTTCTCAATTTTATTGCCTTCAAACTAACCTGAGACTTCTTGTGAAATCTCTACACTTCCCAGTCTATTCATCACATGAATAAACACACCAAGTAATTTCTAAAAAAGTTTTAACATCCTTTCTTTTGGTTATACTTCCCTACTGGATTTTTGAGATGGAGTGGGTGGCCCCAATATTGGCTGAAATCAACCTTTTCCTTCCTACTGATAAGGTGAGTCTAGGCTCTACTGGGGGACTACTTTTGGGGCCTTGTAAGGAGCCTTTCAGCTCTTTGCCTCTAGAGTGTTCTACATTCTTCAGTTTGGGAAGTTGAATGACTCACCAGAGTTGCAAGGCCCCTTGCTAGAAGGGTACTGTATCTTCAAGGTTTTCGCTGACCTTGGAGTATGAGGACCAAATGTTGGCTGTCCTTTTATCCTCTCCAGTTTTGGCCTGCAAGTCTTGGTTGTTGAACACCAGGAAGATCAGTTCCACCAGTCTGGAGTTCATTGTTAAGCCTGATCCCATCTGGTCTACCAAGTTTTAGGGGAGACCCAATTTAACTATAGAACAGTTTAGCTTTATCCCAAAGCTACATCTAAGAGCGTTTATTGGTATCCTTTCTATGAACGTGATTGTAAATGCTTCAGAGAAGAGCTAAAACTGTATATGGCAAACACATAGCAGTCATGGTTAACAATTTGACAGTTTAGCTGTTTCCATTGTGTATCGCATTATGGGACAATTATGTCTGCACCATCATACCTTCAGTGGATTAAAACCCATAAATAATTTCCTGTTAATCATTGCCAACTTAATCACGCGTGCCGTTTTCCTTCTACATAATTTACCCTTCATAGACCTTCTGCAACTTTACTTAGGCCTTCTGATTCTTGTTCCTTTCCTCCTTCTTAACCATCCAGGCACAAGAAAAATGCTTTTCTCATTCTTAGACATTCTCTTTCTCGTGACCGTCCTAATCAAAACGTGCCTCAGTTACTCAAACTTCTCCATCCTTCTTTCTCCCACTTGCTGGCCACTTTCTACCTTGTTTCCCTCCTAAAGATTTGAAGCAATCCTTCAAGAATTACTCTTTTTTTCCAGTAAATATGTTTTCCCTTCCCTTTATCAAACCACGGCTTAAGTGTCCTTTTTATACATTTTCTGCATTTATGATTACACACGGCAATTAAAATTTGAACAGCTTTAACAGACCCAATAGATTATATATTGAGAAACTCGGAGTATTTATACTTAGCTTAAACCTTTGTCAGAAACAGACATAATCCTGATTGGCCAGAAACCCAGGAAAAATGTATACTATTTTGAAGACCTATTTTTTATTTCGTCAACAAATTTAGATTAGTACATTTTTCAAAGGTTTACCTAGGTCACATAAACCATGAAGTATCTGGGATAATTCGACAATCTTAATTTATGTGAGCACTTACCAATCTGTAGCCAATTTGAATAGGATTCCCTGGGGGATTTTACCATGCAGACATACCATATAACACTGTGTGTGTGGGCAGGGTAGGGGGTACCCTGGGACTTACTAACCGTGGAGAAAACTGAATGGTTCAGGCAGCTGCTTTTTTCAGCCACGGAGGGAACTTTGTCTGGCAGTCCCATGGGCCCAAGCAGCTCCCAGGAAAATTCCCTTTTGAAGTCCTGGTATACTTTGAGGAAAGCCTAGATGTAGGGGGCTTCTTTTCCAAATTTCTCATCTATCCTCAGTAAGTCTCTACATTGTTCTCACAACTTTACTTAAGTAAGAAATCTACAAAGTTAAATACATAGGCACTTGGTCAAAAGACACATTAGAATTTGTCAATATTAAACAAGTCTTAGCCACTCACAATTCTCAAGTTTCTTTGATAATGAGCATTCAGTTTTTCTTATGTCAGTTGGGTGCCCTATAAACAATACACAAGCATGTGCATGAAGACACACAATCTGCACTTACACATGTAAAACAGAAGACAAAGGCTTGTTTCCTGAGAAACCGTCAAAACTCACAAACCAGGAATTACTCGAGGCTCCAATGATGTGCTGCATCATGGCCCCTCAACATGAGGGCCAATCTTTCCTCTTAGGGGACCTGCCTGAACTCAGTCTTGAGATGGATTGCTGCTTTTCTGGTCACCACTGAGACAGTTGTGACAATCCCCTTCCAGGGTGCCCTTTCTTCTAACAATATGCACACTGGTTATTACCCTGGCACGTTTGTTCTCTCTGATAAAATTTCCAGGGGACTTTTGGATAACCCTGAGGGAGTGGTTGCATTAGGATGCCCACAAACTGCATCTTTCTCTCAATCCTTTCATCTTTTCTGGCCTTCTCAGTTCATGCTGACAATGGGATTTGGGGTCTTGCCTTAAATTTCTGTGGCTTCCATTGGGCATCTGGGTCAGGTTTGTAGGCCCAGGTGGCTTGAAGATTATATTTGACACAAATCCAATAGGAGCTCCTTAGTCTAGGGTCCTGGTATAATTTCGTAAAGGCCTGGGTGTAGGGATTTCTTCCCATCTTCCCTCTGTTTTGCAAAGGAGTTCTAGCTTGAGAATGGTGTTATAACACAGAGACCCATTCTCTAGTCAGCGCTCTCTGTCTCCCAGTTCCTACTGAAACCAGACATGGTTACAAATGAAAGCTAGTCTTTTTCTTGAGCCCTGCTCATTTAAATTCACCCTGGTTAGCCATTAATCACCTAAGAGGTGAGTCCTTTGGAATTCCAAAGCTGTTTCCCATGTCTACTCCTTCTATTGAAGGAAGGAAGGGGGAGAGAGGGAGGGAAAAAAGAAGAGAGAAGAGAGAGAGACAGAGACAGAGAGATTCTAGTGAGATGAAAGAAACAGAAACCTCAAGGCCTCCAAGAACTATTTGCATAGAACAGGTGTCAAATTCTCACAGGTGCTCACTTCAGATACCAGATCCCAGGTACAGATGCACGCTCACCAGGTCCAGGGTTCCAGAAATAAGGTTTGCCAAAATTTCAGAAACTATTGCAGAGACCACCGTTAGGGCTTAACCAGCAACCCAAGATAAAAGTCAAGGATCTCACAGCCGCTGAGTGCCAGGCCACTGGTCGTGGAAGGCAGAGAAGAAAGCCTGTAACCTGAGCGCCTAGAGCTGTTAAGTCCCTGGCTTCTGAGGCCTAGAGGCCTAAGTCCCTAGTTCTCAGGGACTGGCGCGACAAGGCCCTGAGTCTGTGAGCCCAGCCCATAGAAGCTTTTGGCACTCAAGGGCCCAGGATACCCAACACTAGAAGAGCTAATCCCTGCCTACTCCTGATTTCCACAGGCATAGAGCAAAAGAACCCCCTCCAGCTCACTGGTAACACTCCTGTGCTCTTTAAATCATTTCTAGATTATACGTAAAGAGCTGTTATACCATATCGCGTAGAGAATAATGACAAGAAAAGAGGGCTGTGCAGAATCAGTACAGACACGTTTTTTCCGAATGTTTTTCTTCTGTGACTGGCGGAATCCATGGACACAGAAGGCTAGCTGTACTTCAGAAGTGGTCGTTGATAACACCCCTCTCCACAATATGCCCTTCTCTTTCAGAGGCAGAGGGACTTGAGAGGGTTCCTCTGAGGCAAGTGTAGAGAGGGGCAGAGGTAGCTGCCTGCAGACATGAGTCCCAGTCCCAGTCCCTGGCCCCATCAGAAGGCAACAGCTGTGTTCAGTTCCTTGCTCTGGGCTGCAGCAAGGTAGGAACTGAGGGTCTGTCCATTTTAGAGATGAGGAGACTAAGACAGAGAGGCAAAGAAATTTGTCTGAGATCCTTTAGCTACTAGGCAACAGAACCGGGACAGGATTTCAGATAGTGTGGCTCCAGATCTCATGTGCTTGCTTCAATGCCTTTCCACATCACACTCCTGACAATACAGCACCAGTATCACATGGTAAGGACATTCCAATAAAGAAGGAGAAAGCTCCTACTATGTGCTGGACAGGCAAAGTCCCTGCCCTAATGGACTTACAGTGTAAATAAGTCTAGTTCAGGGAGCTAGACAATAAACCAAGAAATAAGTATATAATATGTTAAGTTGCAAGAAGTGCTTTGAAGAAAAACAGAGGAGCAGTATGCTAGGATCAATTTATTTTTCATTGCATATATTTATACACTTTATTGTATATATTTATGGGTAGAATGTAGTGTTTAGATGAAGGTGATATTTTCATCTAAACAATGAGATGGTCAGAGACAGCCTCATGAAGTGCTGATTTTTTTTGTGAAGTTGAGTATTTTATCATTTCTTCTTATTTTTCTGCAGAGCTATTGCTTTACCGTATAAAAATAGCACCAATAAATGCAGTACATTGTAAAATCAAGCTAGTACTGTTCTGGGGCTGAGGGTGATGTAGCTTAGTGATAGAGTGCTTGCCTAGCATCCATAAGGCCTTGGGTTCCATCCCCAGCGCCACGTACACACACACACAAAGAGATAGTATTGTTCCTTATCTGATTCTTTAAGCTAAAAAAAAAAAAAACCTTTTCACTTTCAGTTATTTACAATGGAAAGATCAATAAATATTTTGACCCAAATCCAGGGATGGTTCTAAGCAAGTTAGAACATAAGGCTTTCAATAACAGTTTATCCTGGAGTTACATAACTTTTATGACTAGTTTTTACCATGAACAGTTACATGGTTTCTGAATACTAGGGCATTGTGGAAAGGACACACCTTGTATATCTACAGCCACGAGGAAGTTAAGGGAAACTTTCTTTCAGGACAGGGTCCCGAATAGCTCTTTTTCCATCTGTGTTGCTGAAAGTTACCTTTTCTTTTTTCCTTTCCTTTCTTTTCCCATCCCCGATGTCCCCTTTCCTGCCAAGTCTCACTCTGTTACCCAGGGTGGTCTCAAACTCCTGGACTCAAGCAATACTCTCGCCTCAGCTGCCCAAGTAGCTGGGATGTGGGCAGCTTAAAAGTTGCTATTTAGAATCTCCTATCCACGACTACTGTGAGAAAGCCGTGCTGGGTTGTTTCATGATGGTTGACTTAGGGGCTCCAGTTTACTCCACAATGGACCTTCCGTGTCTCTCATACGCCTCTTTACTCATGAGTTCATCTAGCTCTGAAGGCTTCCTCCTTGGATCTTGACCAGCCAAACATCCTCTTAAGAAAAGATTTGTTGTCAAGCCCTGGATTTTCTGCAAGGCTTCATTGATTTTTAAGTACTTCTCCAAATAGAGAACAGAGCCTCTGGCAGCTTACATTTTCCAAGGCACCAAACTCTTCTTGCCTTTACAGTTGTGTCCCCACCTCAGGCAGATTACAGCAAGCCATATCTCCCAAATTCCCTGTGCAAAACTTCTGATTCCCACTTACAATGCCATGTTTGGTTGTATCCACTTGTGTTGCTCTGTGAAATCTACACTGAGAGCAGAGTGGGTCCCTTGTGCAGTGACCAGACAGTGCCACCTTCAGCCCCGTGGGCACCGGCTGACAGGATATGGTAGGCCTCAGGCCACAAGCTCCTTTTTAAATAGATGATTTTTTATGCTTTTTCTTGAGATGTAATTCACATACATTCAGCGATATGTTACATTTATGCACCCTGTATGAGCACCACCCAGACTAAGACTCAGGCCCCTTTCAGCACCCCAGAAGTTCCCTGTTCCCCAGGTTCCACCCTAGAGGTCACCACTATTCTGAATGCTGTCACTGTCAATTCATTTTGCTATTGTCTGACTTTTTCTACTTAGCATATTGTCTTTGAGAATCAAACATGCTGTCATGTATGTCACTTCATTCTTTTTTGTTGCTGTGTGTTTCTCCATGGGTACCCCACACTTGACTATTTGTTCTGTTGTTGGATGTCAGAGTTGTTACCATTTGGAGCTATCATGAATAAAGCTACTCTGGATATTGATTTGTTTCTTTATGTGTTCTAGCTATGAGTCCTTTACAGATGTATGGATAGGTGGGTAAATACACACACACACACTGAATATCTTGTCCCTGCCTGTGGTTACACTTTTATTCTCTTTTAAATCCTGTTTAGGATGTCATTGCCCACCTCAAGATTTCAAATGCATTCTCATTTTTTTCCAGAAGCTATTTTACCTATCACATTTAGGTCTATGATGCAACTCAAATTCACTTTTGTACACAATGGGAGGTAAGGAACAAGGATCATTTCCCCGTGTAGATGGTCAATTGCCCCAGCACCTTGTATGGAAAAGACTGCCCCTTCCTCCACTGAATCACAGTGGGGGGCTTTGTTAGAAATCAGTGACCATGGACATGGGAGTCTGTTTCGGAGGGGAGGTAATATTTGAGCTGAAGTGTGACTGAAATAAGTGAAGAGTCCAGCCATGGTGCTAAAGTCTGGAAAGGGTGAGGCACTGGCCTCAGGAGAAAATGTAAGGGAACGCCAAAGCCCTCAGTAATGATGAATAATATTTTGGCACAGTATCTTACAAATAGAATGCACACAGGAAATTGATTATAAATAATATATCAAAGTTGCCCGTAAGGGTAGGATGGGCGTTATCAATTTTCAATTATCAATTGTCTTACAGTCAATACGGCTTGGCACAGCACTGATGCATCCCTTTCTGAAGGTGAGATAGATGTAGCAAGAAAGTTGAATCGAATGGCCAAACACAAGGGAGGAGAGTATGGGAGAAAGCTGCCTGGAGGAGGTGGCTTTTGGCCTAGTCTTGGAGGAAAAGTAGGAACTTGCCAGACAGAGTGTGGGGCAGGAGTGCATCCCAGGCACCTTACATTGTGAGTAAAGGGACACAGGCCCAGAGAGCTTGGAACTGGGGAAGAAGCAGCAGGTCTGGTGTGGCTGTGCCCTGCCCACAACGGGAGGGAGAAAAGGCAGGAGAAGAGGCTGTAAAGATAGACTGAAACCAGATGGCAAAAGGTGTGCAGTTCCAGCCTGAGAAGTATGGGCTTGTCTTGAAGGTGAAGGGCGGCCCTACCTATACCTTCTGCAGGGGTGCATACAGCATTTAGGAAGCTGCCAGTCGAGCAGGGCTCCACCTCTGTCGGTAGCCTTGTCTGCTTAGGAACTGCGAAGGGAATTACTAAGAGAGTGTGGTTTGCACTGGAGGATAAGAGCTCCAGGGAAAGAAGCCCAGAGCAGAGGACCAGAAGATTTCTATACTCGCCCTACTCCCTCTTGGACCTTATCTGGGTTGCCAACCTCTGCAGCCCCCAGGCTTTCCAGCTGGATATTGGGTCACTGCCTTTGTAAGTGCAGATGTCACCCACTGTCCTCCCACATCCTCTCAGCAGGTGGCCAGCCACCAGTGTCCAATCCACTTCAGCACTGCCTTCCTGGACAAGTCTGCAGCCCTCCTTCCCCCCGCTCAGTGTGCTCTCCCACCCAGCAACCACAGTCTCTGAGCCAGGGAATTTAGATCTGGAAGGGGGCGTGTTCATGGACTATCTAGGATAATGACTCTCAGCCCTGCCTGCGAGACCCTATCTCGAAAAAACCTATCACAAAAAAAAAGAACTGGTGGAGTGGCCCGAGCAGTGAGAGCACCTGCCTAGCAAGTGTTAGGCCTTGTGGTCAAACTCCAGTGCCACAAAAAAAAATGTAGGTTCCCATCCAGTGCTCAGAGGTGGAAGCAAGAGGATCTTGCTTGGGCTGCATAGTAATTCTCTGCCTCAAAATACAATAAGTAAATGAAGAAATGGAAGTTTTCTAGGTGATTTCAATGTGCAGGTAGGGATGAAAGCCACCATCCTAAACTCCCTCGCTTACAGACGGCTGCTGACTGATGAGCAGGAGAGGACAAGGGAGGTAAAAGGGACAGGCCGCTCTGGGAAGGCAGTGTTGAAGTGGAGGGGGCACGAGGCTTAGAAGCAGTTGGCCCTCAATCTTATCCCCAACTTGCTATACCGTGGGCTTGGCTAAATCGCCTTCCTTTTCCAGAACCATAATCTGGGTTGGAGAGATGGTAATTGATAGCAATCTTTTCTCTGCAGAGCTCCAAAGTTTATCCTGAGAACCACTTGAAATATAGTTTGTCAAAATACATTATAATAGTCCAAGAAAAACACTACATGAACCTTAAAAGCTTATCTCTATCAGGATACAAAATTCATCTCCATTGTCAGTAATTCCTCCAACACTTAGGAGGGGGACATCCCATGGCCTTTCAGATCAGTACATCTGAATTGTTGTCTTAATTCCAAAAGGCAAGGGATCATAAACAGAATACAAAGAATAATGATCAAGATAATGCTCCCTTAAGTTTTTTTCTGGGTTTTGCATAAGCTAAGAGGTCACTTCGGGAACTAGTTAATCTGGCCAACTCCTCACAACAACCCTCCCAGATACATTGTTATTATCTCCATTGTGTAGATGAGTCAGAGAGGTGAAGAGCTTTATCTGAGGTCACACAAGTAAAACTCGAGTGGCACATTAACCAGACCAGCTCAATGAATTTACAAACCATCAGCATAAATCATAGGCATTTCTTCAACAAATGATACAGGAAAACTGCATACTCAAATGCAAAGAATGAAATTGGAATTTTACCTTCCTCTAGAAACAAAAAATTAACTTGGAAACCTAAATGTATAAACCTAAACTGTGGAACCATTAGTAGAAAACATAGGGGTAAATCTTCATGGCCTCAGATTTGGTAAAGAATTCTTACATTTGATACCAAAGAGCATGAGAAACCAAAGAAAAAATAAATAAATTGGATTTCATCATAATTAAGAACTTTTGTGCCTCAAAGGATGCTATCGTGTTAGTGAACAAGCTATAGAATGGAAAATATTTGTCAATTATATATATCTGATAAAGCTTTAGTGTTCAGAATAAAGGAGAACATTTTACAACTCAAGAAACAAGCCAATTCAAAACTGGGCAAAGGACTCAAATAGACATTTCTCTCTCCAAGGAAAATACACAAATAGCCGACAAATACATGAAAAGATGTTCAACATAATTAATCATTAACGAAATGCAAATGAGATACAACTTCACAGCTACTAAGATGGCTATAAAAATTTTTTTACAAAAAGAAAACCCACAAGCCTTGCTGAAGATGTGGAGAAATGGGAACGCTTATACTTTGCTAGTGAGAATGTAAAATGGTGCAGCCACTATGGAAAACATTTTGACAGTTCCTTGGAAAGTTAACCATAGCAGTACATATGATCCAGGTTTTCCACTCCTAGGTCAAACAAATTAAAACAGGTACTCAAACAGATACTTGATTACGAATGTTTGTAGTGGTACTACTCACAATGACCAAAAGATAGAAAAAGCTTAAATCTACCCATGAATGAATAAACAAATTGTATCCACACAATGAAATACTATTCAGCCTTAAAGGGGAATGAAGTACTGATACATACCTGGGTGAACCTCAAAAAACATTCAAATAAGTGAGAGAAGCCACACACAAACAGTCACATGTGGTGTGGTTCTTTTTATATGAAATAACTAGAATAGGCAAATCCTAGAGACAGCAGATGAGTGGTTACCAGGCGAAGGGATAATGGGGAGTGACTGCTTAATGGACATGGGTGTTCTTTGGAGATGATGAAGCTCTGGAACTAGAGAGAGGTGATGGGTTGTGCAACACTGTGAATGCACTAAACACCACTGATAAGTATACTTTAAATGGTCAAGCATATGTTAGATGAATCTCACCTTAATAAAAGCCTAAGGGGGATCACAGGTGCCATCTGAAAAATGAGACATGCCACCTAAGCAATCAGCTCTGATCCTGTATCTTATGGCAACATGAGCAACACGTTTCTATATAGTCAGAGCTTAGCTTGATAACCAATGGCAGCTGTAAGATGCAAATAGTGTCCCTGGCTAATTGATCTTGTTATACCCAGTTAATTCACAGTAGGAAAACTAGGGCCTCCCTGACTCCATGCCTCTCACTTTCCTACTGGAACCCGATTATGTTCCTGTATCCACCACTGTGCATGGTCACGTGTGTAAAGAGTGGATTTTCATTTTTAAAGCCTATTTTAGAGGTTCCAGCTCCTGGTCTATTATTATCTTAGCTATGGGTATATGACAATGTTCATGCTAATGAACTACTTGGGAAAGCCTACAATGGGTGCTTCTGGGAAAGGTGCTCTTGCTTCAAAACAGAGTTACCAAGGAAGAGATGATCTTTCCCTTTTTCTGGGCCATATTGTACCAGTGGCGGTCTTCAACCAGACTCAGGATGAAGCGAGGAATCAGATGGATCAGGGAAGAGCCAAGAGAGACACAGGGAGGTGGACCCTGAAATCCTCTCAGTACATATCCTGATCCATTTGTAATACAGGAGAACAATTGCCACCCACGGCTATTAATCCCTGATCCTTGGGGAAAGGGTCTTTGCAGATATCTTTGGATAGAAGATGCTGAGATGAGGCGATTATCATGGACTGTCTGGGTGGACCCTAAATGCAGTTGTATGTATCCTCCTAAGAGAAATGCAGGGGGAGTTTTGAGAGATACAGGGAGAAGAATGTGATATGATGACAGAAGTTAGACTGGTGAGGCTACAGCCAAGGAATGCCAATGATTGGCAACAGCCAGCAGAATCTGGAGAGAGAGAGACATGGGACAGGTTCTTCTCAGAGCCTCAGGTGGGGCTGTAGTCCTGCCAATATGTTGATTTCAGACTTCTGACCTCCAGAGAATAAATTTGTGTTGGGTTAAGCCACCCAGAGGATGGCAGTTCATTACAGCAGTTGGGAGAAGCTAAGATAATACTCTCTACCCCCACACAATCTTTGTGTCCCTTGAGCAGATTCTAGCCTCAGTGTAGGGTGGGGTTCCCATCAGCTCTGCTCTCTGGGTCAGTTTCCCACTCCCAGCCTCTGCACTGCAGCAATGAACTGAACTGTGCCATGTGGGGCTGATGAGAATTATGGGTGAATCTTACCTGCCTTTTCCCTACTGCTAACCAACCCAGCCATGCTAGGAGTTTCTGGAGGCCCTTCTGCTCCATGAATGCCAATACACCTGACTCCTAGCTTTATATGATCTGCCTCTAGATTCCTGGCACTGGGCCTATGGACCAAAACGTCTATCTCCTTGTTCTCTCCAAAGGTTGACCTCTCCATTCTCTTCTTCCCTACATCTCAGAAGCTACCTCCCCAGGGATATGGCTCATCAAATTCCAACACTCGAAGAGTAGTCAACCAGTCTACCAATCAGGAAGGGTTAGACACAGGAGAAGCAGGAGTGGTGCTCCCTTGCCACTCAAATCCACTACCTCTCTTCCCTGTATCCCAGACTCCTCCTTCGACCATAAAAACTTCAGAATCAGCAGGTATGAGTTTTAAATCCCACTGCCACACCCCACTTAGTTGTGTAGCTCAGGCCACTTCCCTAGCCCTTCAGTGCAAAAGACTTTTTATCTAGAGTGAATGTTGTCCTTCCCAGATTAACCAACGTGGTATCTGAACCAGATTATCAATATTTCCAAAGGTGGACACGTTCACTCCAAAAGGAGAACAATGACTTTTTAAAGGGACCGCTTATATATTTATATATGCACAATTTTTGTTAACCATGAGTACACATAAAGAATTCATTGCTGACACTACTAAACGTGCGTTACCAGTGAGACTGCCATTGTGTATCACTAAGCTGAGTACTACCCACAGCATTCTGTTCATATGGCATGGATTGGGCCATTGTGACCGCAACCAGTCTTGTGATGATCTGCCCTGTTAAAATATCCACATGGGATGATGATGATACTATGATGTTAATGGTTGATTTTTGAAAAAAATGTATTCATTTCTTTTTTCCTTTTTTTTTTTTTTTGTGGTACTGGGGATTGAACGCCAGGGCCTAGTGCTTGCTAGGTGTGTGCTCTACCACTTGAGCCACAGCCCCAGTCCCAAAATGTTCATTTTTTTAGAATATTTAAGATAAGAAGCCACCAGTGTCTAGAGTCTATGTGGGTGATCTTTTACTGGTCTCCCTTTCTCCTAGGGTGGTTGGTATCAAGGGAGAACTTTTGTGTCCCTATCCACAGTTCTCCATGGAACCTCTTGGCACATGGGAATCCTCATACTGAGGAAGAAAGGAGGACCTGCCTGGGGACTGTCTAGCAACCCCTCCCCCAACTCTATTCTCTTGTCTCCCCTCCAGTGAATGAAAGTGTATGGTCCCACCTCTTGAACTTAATTCAGAAAGTGAAACAAGAGAACATATTCTGGATAACTTGAATCCATGTTCTTGGGCCAGGATCACTCAGAATAAACTTTTCTATTTCCTTAGAAAAAGAAAGTTAAATGAATGGAAAAGTGGGCTAGAGAGGACCAACCATGAAGTCAGTAGTTGCCAACAGGACGGGAGCTTCTCCCCAGATGTTGTGGTTAGTTTTACATGTTAACTTGACTGGGCTATAAGGTACCCAGATATTTGGTCACACATTATTACGGGTGTGTTGTGAGGGTGAATCAGTAAACTGAGTAAAGCAGATTGTCCTCCCTGTGTGGGTAGTCCTCACCCAATGATAAAGAGGCTTCAAGAGAACAAAACTCAGAGGGAACTCCTGCTTTATTGTTAAGCTGGAACGTAAGTCTACTGCCTTTGAACTTGAATTGAAACATCAGCTCTTATTGGGTCTGGAGCCTGCTGACTTTCAGACTGTAACTTACACCATTGGCTCTCTTGGTTCTCCAGTCCTTGTGATGGGATGGGAGCTACGCATCATCTTGCCTGTGTTTCCAAATGGCCGATTACAAATCTAGAGACTTCCCCAGACTCTATGATCACAGGAGCAAATTCCTTATAAGAAATATCTTTCTTTCTATTTATATATCCTGTTGACTCTTTTTCTAAAGACCCTGATGATACACCAGGACATGAATTTCCTTCAAGACACAGGGCTCCTTCTGCCTTGGCAGTCCCAGGATTGAGAATCAGGAAATTCTGCCACTACCTTGCTATGGTCACTTAGGTAAATCATCCACCATGTATCTCTGGCTTTGGTAGAGGGTCCTGTCAGGTGAAATTATCAATACCTGCCCTGCCATCTTGCACAATCTTAGTGCAGCCAGCCATATGACAATGATGATGAAATTTTCTGCTTCTTCACGTCCACCTTTTCATCAAGAGAGAAAATATTTTTCTTTTTATTTCCTGGCAGAGAGAAAAAAGCCTTTAAGTAGGAGGGAGTCTGAAATACTGGCATCTGGCTTCTCCTGTATTCATTTCTCACTGGGAAGCTCTGGGCTGGGCCTTTCTGTCTTCAGGGTGTCAGTTGTCCCATGGCAATAGTAAGGAAGTTGGCTAAAACGGAGGACAGGAAGGTTTTTTTTTTTTATTCATATGTGCATACAAAGCTTGGTTCATTTCTCCCCCCTGCCCCCACCCCCTCCCTTACCACCCACTCTGCCCCCTCCATCTCCCCCCCACCCCCTCAATACCCAGCAGAAGCTATTTTGCCCTTATCTCTAATTTTGTTGAAGAGAGAGTATAAGCAATAATAGGAAGGAACAAGGGTTTTTGCTGGTTGAGATAAGGATAGCTATACAGGGAGTTGACTCACATTGATTTCCTGTGCGTGTGTGTTACCTTCTAGGTTAATTCCTTTTGATCTAACCTTTTCTCTAGTTCCTGGTCCCCTTTTCCTATTGGCCTCAGTTGCTTTTAAGGTATCTGCTTTAGTTTCTCTGCGTTAAGGGCAACAAATGCTAGCTAGTTTTTTAGGTGTCTTACCTATCCTCACCCCTCCCTTGTGTGCTAAAGCTTTTATCTTGTGTTCAAAGTTCAATCCCCTTGTTGTGTTTGCCCTTGATCTAATGTCCGCATACGAGGGAGAACATAAGATTTTTGGTCTTTTGGGCCAGGCTAACCTCACTCAGAATGATGTTCTCCAATTCTATCCATTTACCAGCGAATGATAACATTTCGTTCTTCTTCATGGCTGCATAAAATTGACAGGAAGGTTTTAAAACAAGTCCTGTCTGGATGGTTGGTACCAGTGGGAGGTGGGAGGACATAAGGAAAGGGTGTAGGAGGTGAATATGGTGGAAATGCTATGTACTCATGTATGAAAATGGAAAAATGAGACCTGTTGAAACTATTCCAGGAATGGGGAGGGGGGTTAAAGAAGAATGATGGAGGGGTGAATTCAACTATGATACATTGTAAGAAATTTTGTAAATGTCACAATGTACCCCCAGTACAACAACAACAACAACAATAATAAAATAATCCAAACAAGGAAGGTGGCCAAGAATTGAACCATCTTAGGAATCTAAGAAACACTGAAACACAACCACATACTTTTAGAGATGCCCTTCCTGAAGTCATCCCCCAGGCACTTGGGCCCAGAACTCTTCAAGCCCCAGCTACCAAGAGACAATTTGGCTTTGGGTCTGGAAAGCAGGCAGCTCTGATCCTGTTCTCCAAATCCAACCAATCTATGAGCCTCTCCCCATCCCCTTCAGAAAGCAGATTTGCTCAGCTCTGATGCTCAGAATGCACCAGGCAGTATGGTCTCTCGACTCACAAACCTGTGCATGAAAACTATGTCCAGGCCACTTATTTGCTTATGGCCCTTTCTTCAAGATTAACATTAGCTTCTAATTGCAAGAATTCTTTACAGGCTAATTTCCCATTAAAGAGACATGATTCGTTTAACACTCAGCAAGATGTGGGTCCCGGGTGCTTTGCAGTTGTTGCTAGCACCTAGCTCTTCTCTTCCCCTCCACCCCTTTGCCTGGGTCCTCTCTTCTGCCCTTCGTAAAGCACATCATTGATATCCTTAAAAAAGAAAGCCCAGTGGCCCCAAGATTACCAATGAATAGAGGTGGTCTATTTGAGGAAACTCACCCTCTCCCTGGGGACCTGTCACTAATTTCTGCTGCACCCATTCTCCCCAGACTCCATACACACACTAGTTGCTTCTGTTTAATGCTCTGGCACCTGGGAGGACCTAGGACCTTTCCCTTAATTCCCTGTCCCCGGTCTGGAATATATACCTAAGACTTTCCTAAAGGCACATGAACGATAGCAGGAGAGCAAACACACAGAATAACGTGGAGCTACATCATCTAGCTTACGTAAGAAGTCATTCCTGAGGCCCATGTCGGTCCCATTCCACTCTGACCTGTCTCCACAATGTGGGCATCACTCAGAAATCATGTCTGTGTATCTGCCCTTGCCAAGGGTAACCCCAAGAGCTCAGGGCTCAGACAGAGCTCAAGAGGTCATTTCCTCTCTCTCACAGTACAGGTGCCCGTGTGAGGACCTGCCGCTCCCTTAGGAAAAGGCACCTGCACATAGAGTGCCCGAATACAACCCAATCATCCCACCGTTCAGACCCATGAGACAGGAATTCTTTCTGTCCCTGGTCCACTCCTCACAACCATCTGCCTCTCAGTCTTCTTCCTTCTTTTTGGCCATCCACAAGCACAAGGTCTTTTCTGCTTCTGCCTTCTGATGTCCTTCCCAATGCCAGAGTAACAAAGCCTTCCTTAATGTCTGCTCTGTCTTTGATGAGCAGCTCAGGTAGATGGTTGTGTGTGCCTCTTCTTCGAGAGTCACATTTGTGCCCATTCAGCTGATATTCACAGTCATTCAATGAGCATAGACTAAGCTCTCTCAGGCCAGGTGCTGGTTAGGTGCCAGGGATTCTGGGAGAAAGCAGTCACGGTTCCTGCCTTCTGGTAATCCATAGATAGTTGAAAAATAGGCACAAAAGTGGGCAAGAAATGTGCAGTGGCATCAATGCAATGTGAGGAAACCTCGGGGCACACAGTGAAATCCTCAGATGGGGGTGGCGGAGGAAGACTGAGAAAGGTTTCCAAGAAGTCAAGTTCAACTTGTGATCTGAAGGAGAACTGAAAGCTAACTAGACAAAAGGCAAGGCAGAGGGACCGTACACATCCAGAGCCTAGGAAGAAAACAAAAGTATGACATATCCTAGGAACAGCAAGAAGGACTAGGGCCAGAGCAAGGAATGTGAGGGAGAGGAGCACGGACAGTGAGACACAGGGTCAGGGACAGGTGTGAAGACCTGGCATGGTACACCAGGAAGATGAGACTTTATCCTGAAGGCCTGATGGAGCCACTGAAGGAGGAACCTTGACTTTGGTTCCAAGGCAGAGAGTGGGTGTGGCCCTCAAAGGTTGCATGCCCAGTTCACACGACGATGTGACCAAGAGACTGAGCACCATCAGGGCTCTGAAGTCAGAGCTGCGCTGGTTCTTGTTCTTCCATGAGTGGCTTTGGACAAGTTCCTGAACCTCACTAGGCCTCCAAAATCGCATCACCTTTAAAGTAAGGCTAAGTACAGTACCAGCCTCAGAGGGCAGGGATGAGGGTTAAATGACATAATACATGCACAGCACCAGATGTCTAGCAAGCACTTGGTGCCGAGTAGTTATTATTTTGTATCTATTAAACCCACAAAGCTCTTGCCATGTGCCAGGCACTGTTCTAAGTATAACCTCATTTAACCCCTACCATGACCCTATGATATAAATAGTATTATTGTCACCCCCATTTTACAGATTAAAAAACTGGGGCATGGAGAGGTTAAGTCATTTGTCCTAAATCATGCACTCAGTGACAGAGCCAGGATTCAAAGTCAAAGAGTTGGCCTCTAGCAGCTGTGCCCGTATCCACTAGACTACACGGCCCGGTATCATCACTGTAATCATTATTACTATTCTCCCTTGCAGCATCTTAGCATAAGACACACCAGACCCTCCAGCTCTTACCTTAAAGCCTCCCCAGTCCCAACTAGGTGCCTCCCCAGAGATGCCATTTCCCATTCTGTTTTTACCTAGCAGCCTTCGGTACCTATATCTCCTCAGGACCTCCCGAGAAGAGCTAGGCTTAGTTAAGGAATACTTCACAAATGTGCAACTGATCACGTGAACACTTTGGACAATACATCAGCATGAACTTCCTCAAAGCAAGAGTTTGGAGGGAGCCCATCTGCCTCGGGACAGGGGGAGGTTTGATGGAGCTTTTAGAGATCAGTAATCAGAGGATATAGCAAATGCTCCATCCCCCGCAAGTCACCCACTGCTCATCAGTGGAGGCATGGAGCACAACTGGGAGCCATTGCCTCTGACCTTTGGAGTTTGTGCTCTCTTGTGACCTCTCAGGGCTGTGTCTCCCTCACCTGGAGTACAGCTCTGGGAACATAACCTTGGCTGCTCCAGAGCCTCGGAACTGTCACTTGGGTCTCAGGCAGCATAACAGTTCTGTTATGGTGAGCAGTGGCGGATGTCTGGGCAGAAGGAACTACCAAAACCTCTGGGAAAATAAGCCTAAGGAGGCCAGTGGTCAGCAGAAGCTGAACATAGTTAGTTCCACAAGCATGGGTCAGGGTAGTGAGACACTCCCCTGAGAACGACAGAAGGTTCTGGTTGGACTGGTGTGATGCCTCTCTGTGTATGGTATTGGGGATGTGGAAGTAAAGGCGAGAGACAGTGCCATATACCAGACCCATCTCCTTCCCCTCCAGCCTCCAGCAGATGGCATCCTACAGAGCTGAGCTGGGGGCCAGACCTCTCCATAGGCTGCTTTTGTGTGTGCACCTGTGAATCTTTCTTCTGTGCTGCTGTACGGCCACATGCCTGCATGCCCTGCATGTCCTTGCAGGGCCTTACTACAACACATCCTGACACTGAGAACACCATGAGGACCATTCTGCTGGTGACACTATGCCCAGATGGCTGTGTTCCCAGGAAACGTCACCATGTTTGACCGTCAGGTGATGGGCTCCTCTGAATAGTGCCTCATTCCTCGTTCCTCATTCAGGGTAGGGTCACCAATAGAGTGAAGTTAAGTGGTGAACTGAAGATGTCCTTTTCAAATAGTACTGGATAAAAATGCTCATTTTTTAAGCTGAAAGTTTAATGGTTTGATTTTAGGCCTTATAAGAATCTCTTTGTGCCAAAGCCATCTTATCAAGCAGTCAGAACACAATGTTCCTTGCATCCAAATGGATGTGCATCAAAGCAGTCAGGTCAAAATGTCATGTGCCCGTGTGAGGGTATGTGTGTGAGCGCCCATGCCTCTGCGATCTGAGCCTCACCAGCCACACGCGCTTCCATTTATGAGCATTTGAACCAGCCCCAGGTCTCTGAAGGTCTGGGAGCCTTGTTCAGCCTACACTGTATGTGGGGAGAGATGCCCACAGCATTCCCCAGAGAAATGGCCTGGCTGGGGGTGTCTACCTATGACTTTGGCCCTACACTTTTCTGCAGTGAAGAAATGAGGCTGACCGCTTGGGACAAGAGCTACTATTTTCATCTCCTTAGAGCTCAGAACCTCTCTCCACCCCCATTTCATCTTTTCATCACTGCCATCAGTCCAGCCCACCTTAACAACAAAGATCCTCTAGTGGGAAGTCATAAAATGCTTTGTAAAAGAGAAAGGAGATGGAGCCAGCCCACCTGACTGCGATCCCATTAGGGAGAAATGAGTTGAAGACGGTGGGCTTTGTAGGACCCCAGCCTTTCAAGGTTTTCAGGTAGAGAGAGGCCAGAAACCTAGCTTCTTCCAGTGCCAGCACACAGGTATCCTGTACAGTCTGGAAGGGCCGGGGCAGAGAAACTGGAATAGGGCCAGGCTGGGGAGAGTGCAGAGGCTAAAGCCAGGGCAAGCCTGGGTAGAACAAGGGGACTCAGTTCTGGGCTGTGGGCAGGCCTCGAGGTGCATTGACTAGATCCACTTCAAAGATGATAACAGGTCCAACCTCACTGTCATCCCCGCTCCACCATTGCTATGGGCAGGACTCTGGTTTCTCCTGCCTGGACAATGGCAGGAGTCACGCTCCAGAGCTCCCTGCTGCTCTTCTCTCCCATTCCGGCCCCCAGCCCACATGGCATCCAGAGGGAGCATCCTGAAACACAGGCCTAACTCCATCACCCCTACCTAAAACCTTGCTGCATCAACATTTCTCAAACTATGTGGCCTGGGATGGCCACTGGGATTTGGTAACAAAAGGGGTTCCAAGGACAAATAAGTTGGGAAGATGCTGGACCCAACAAAGTAATACAGGTGTCTTCGTTCACATTACACACCAGAATCTCAACCATGCTAAGATTTACTGCTCTACATGCCATATGCAATAATCTGGGACCTGGCACCTGTGGACCCCTCCAGCCCCTCGTCTTTACTCATGCTGTCCCTCTAACTGGAATGCCTTCCCTGCCCCTCTGCACCACCAAGGACTCAGTCTGTCCTTCCTCCAGGAAACCCACCCATTCCCCATCCCTCATTCTTCAGGCTGGACCAAGGTGTGTGTTCACCTTACACCCTGTGACCACCTCTGACTTGCCAACTTCCATTGTGTATTGGAACACTTTCCATATTTGTCCCCTTCATTGGGATTTTGAGCACCTTGCAGACAGGAGCTGGCCGTTATTCAACTCTGGGCCCAGAGCCCAGCACAAGTCCTGCCAGTTCTCAGTGAGTACTGGATGGACAGATGAGAAAGAAAGTAGGAAAGAAAGAAGGAGAAAGGTAGCTTAAGAGAGGGCTAGAAAGAGAGAAGAAAGCAAGAATTTGGAGACTTTTTTCAAGAACCCCTCAGGGGGCGGAGTGGGTGGTAAGGGAGGGGGTGGGGGCAGGGGGGAGAAATGAACCAAGCCTTGTATGCACATATGAATAATAAAAGAAAAATGAAAAAAAAAAGAACCCCTCAGGATGCCCAAGGTTCCATGTGTCAAACCAACGCAGCTGAAATTGAGTGGTATCTATTAGACGAGGTACTCTGTGTAGCTCCAGCAGAAATGACTACTCATTCTTGGCTTACATTGGCATCCAGTAAGACTATATCCCACACACAACAGCAAGGGGGCACAGTAGGCCAGGCCAGCCTGCTAATCCCAAAATGCTCACTAAAAAAGCTCAGATGGGCCAATCCCCAGGCAGGTGGCCCCCATTTGGCCCTCAAGCAGCATGTCCAGTGTCAGGTTCTACTGCATTGAGTCCTGGCCCTGAGTTGCCATGGGTACCTCCTTGGGACTGAACTGGGATGTAACGGCTTGGGGGATCACCCACCTCCATAGGGGGCGGTGAGATAGCTTGGTCCGTATCTACCTCCACCTATGTGATACACCTCTCATCTTTCTGTGTCTGTTTCCTTCTCCTTTCGTCTGACACTCGGAGTTAGGAAATAGGGAAAATATGGAAGCTAGAAATAAAGGCCAAAGTTAGGGTTTGGATGGGTTTCCTTGAGGGAAGAACCCTGGCACTCAGCACAGAACCTGATATACAATTAGGGTTCAGTAAATACTTGTTGGATAAATGAACTAAAGCTGAGGAGCATGAGCTTGGGAGCTAGAGTGGGACTCAAGGGACTCCAAAAGTCCTGCTTGTTCCAAAAGAATGGTTCCTTGCACCTGCCACATTCACCTTGGGATCGAAGCATTGTGTCTCCAGGGGACCAAATGGCACAGTGAGTGCTGGCCAGGAATGAGGATGTCTGCTGCCATTTCAAGTAAGTGGTTGGGGAAGGCCTCACTGACATTTGAGTAGGAGCCTCAAAGAGAGGAGGGAGCAGTCCTTGCAGATATGGGGAGTTGGGTAGGGTAAAGATGCTGAAGCAGGAGTGTCCAATAAGGTATACCTACACGGCCAGCCTGGTCAAAGCAGAGGGAAGGAGAGAATGGGAGGGAAAGTGGATGCAGTCAGAGACGGGGCAAAAGGTAAACTTGGAACTGGGTACGTTGGCTCATGCCTATAAATCCCTGCACCCAGGAGCCAGATTGGGATGATCAAGCAAAAACATTAGCAAAACCCCATCTCAACCAATAAACCAGGCATGGTGGCATGCACCTGTCATCCCAGCTACATGGAAGGCATAGGTAGGAGGATTGTGGTCTGAGGCCCTATCTGAAAAATAATTACAGGGCTGGTGGAGTGGCTCAAGTGGTAGAGTGCCTGCCTAGCAAGTGTGAGCCCCTGAGTTCAAAATCCCAGTACCAGCAGAAACAAAATGTGTGGTGATGTTTTCCTACATTGATTGCCTCTGCTGGCTGGGTGCCTGGCTTATGGGAATAAATGAAAAATAACTACAAAAGAAATGAGCATGGCTTGAGTGGTAGAATGCTTGCCCAAGGACCTGAGTTCAAACCCCAGTACCATGGGGGAAAAAAAGGGTGAAGTTAGGTCCTTGTGGACAGTCCTAAGGACTTGAATGAAATCAAAAGCCAATGGAGTTTTGAGCAGAGATCAAAACTAGATCTTTGAGCTTTTCTGTTCAGAGTGGGTTGTAAGAGGCAAGGGTTAGAAGCCGCGAGAGCAGCCAAGAAGCTGCAAGAGCAGCCAAGAAGCTGCTGCAGTGATCCAAGCGAGAGATATTAGCAAGGACCAGCATGGGAGCGGTGGAAGTGGTAGGGAGTGCTAAGACTGGAGAAAATCATGATTTGGATTGGATGTAGGGCATGAGAGAAAGACAGCAGTCAAGTATGGCTCCTTGACTTTTGTCTTGAGCAACTGGAAGAGTGGAGTTGTCATCTATGACTAGTCACCCCAGATAATCAGACCCATGCTGCAGGACAGAGGGAAGGCCAACCAAATTCCTGAAGAGTTCATCAACCTCTCCCTACCATCTGCTCAATGCAGGCCCACTACCAGTGCAGATCCTGGTTGAGTTGGAGAAGCCCCCAGGTGATCCAGATCTCTGGCAGACACAGGAGGAGACTCTACAAAGAGTCAGTGGGGGCCAGGTACAACTTTGAGGGGTCTGGTTCTTCTCTTGGGTCCTGGGTTTCTTGGGACAGGAGAGTATGAGACACTGTATTCCAGCATGTTCCTCTGCCCTCGGCTTCCTTTAGACAGCCCACTCCCCATCATCGTTCCCAAGGCTTCCAGAGGCCTGTCAGAACTGAGGAGTTATGAGGGCCAAGTTTCCCGGATGCAGTCCATGGCTGGTGGTTGGGATGAGAGATGGGGCTGAGGCTTTTGCAGTTAGAGAACACCGGGAGTGGCTAACTTTTTCCCTGTATAACAGGTCATATGAGGATCATAACCAAACAACCAAGAGCTATTGGGCAGAATGGGCACCTAGCTCAGAAATAAATTCAAGATTGAAGGAGTCTTGGTATTGTCTGTAGATCCTAAGCCTGCTGGCCACTGGCTGTCAGCCCTGGATGTGTGAGGGGTCAGCCCCCAGTTGTGAATGACCCTGTATGCAAGAGTTTCACAGTGTGCATCTCAGGACTCACTGATCAGGACTGGAGGGACATCTGTCACATCTCCCTACCCCAAGTCTTGCCAAGTTCCTCCTGAACAAAGATGACCAAGGCTTTAGTCCCCACTCTTGTTGTAAGGACCAGGACTGTGAGTTCACTCTCGCAAGTGAGCAGACTGCACAGAACTATCCCCACTGTCACACCTGCTGTGCTGGCAACCCTGGGCACTAGTGAGCTGGCTGCCCCTTTGGACGCAATAGGATACTTTAGGACAAATGGAACCTTCAGGAAAGCTGATGTTCCTCAGAAGGGCTCTCCAGGGAAAGAGGTCAATGTCCTTCATGGCTAACTAGAAATTTTCCCTGTCCTTCGCTCTTAAGTCAAATTCATTCTTTGGAGGTTGCTTCTCCTCTCAGCAAGCGCTTCTGGGCCTTCCAGAGCTCCCATGGCCCAGGTAAACCCTAGGCCCAGCCCTGCCCATGCCCCAGACTCTGCTCTATCTTCTTGGACCTTCTTACCCCACTGCTCTTTCAAAACCCTTCCTATATGGGGTGGCTATGAGAAGCCTCCTTCCTCCTCTCAGGAGTGCAGTGGAAATGAAGGAAAGTTAAGAAAGAGACTCAGTATCTTTGGTTTTGGTGCTATCACAAAATACCACAGATGGAGTGGTTTATAAACAATACAAATTTATTTCCCACAGTTCCGAAGGTTAGAAAGTCCAAGATCAAAGTGCCAGCAGGATTAATGTCTGATGAGGGCTGATCACTGATTCCAAAATAGCACCTTGTTGCTTCATCTTCTAGCGCTATGTCCCCCAAATAGCAGAATGAGTGGGTGGGCAAAAGAGCACTCCTTCCAAACTTGAGCCCTTTTATCAGGGCACTAATCTCATTCGTGAATGCTCTGCCCTCCCGACTCAATCACCTCCCAAAAGACCCCCTTCTTAATGCTGTTGCATTGAGGATTACGAGTTTTGGAGGGCTCCGCATCCTTCAATCCATAGCAGTGAGCACTGGGAAAGGCAGGTCCATGAGCACACACTCAGGCACGGAAGACTGGGCCTCTGGCTTGGAATAAGTCCTTACCGGCAGACCCAGAGCCCTTGCAAGCCTGCGCTAGTTTGTTGCCTGAGGGGAACTGTCTTTCCCTGTTCAGGACTGGCGCACTAGGCTCTGCTGAAGTGTGCTGCGTGCACGTTCTCAGGCATGCCCAGCTTTCTGCATTTCTGCCTCTAGGGGGTGATGGGGACTAGTCCTTCCTCTGTGCACCTGCTTCCCACCTCGCTGGCACACTCACTTTTCCATCCTATGACCCACGTGGCAGGGGTAGGCAAAAGTTTCTCTCTCCGTTTGGCTTGGTGTTTTGTTTTTTGTTTTTGTTTTTGTTTTGCAGTACTGGGGTTTGAACTGAGGGCCTTCACCTTGAGCCACTCCACCAGCACTATTTTTGTGAAGGGTTTTTTTGAGATGGCTTCGAACTGATCTCTGCCTCCTGAGTAGCTAGGATTACAGGAGCAAGCCACCGGCGCCCGGCTTGGTTTGGTTTTCTAAAACAGTTTTATCGAACCATAATTGTTACGAAAAACCGAACATGCTTAATGTATACAATTTGATGCGTTTAGACATGCAGATAACCATGATGCTATCGCCACAAGCAAAGAAAGGAACACTGCCACATCTCCAAAAGTCCTTTCCCTCCGCCCCCTGCCTTTTGTTGTGGTGAGAGTGCACCATACCTGCTGTCAACTACAGGCGTGGCGATGTGCCACAGATCTCTAGAACTTAGTCATGTTGCACAAGAGAAAACTTAGGGCTGGCAGACTCACTTGAGGGGTAGAGTGCCCGCCTAGCAAGCATGAGGCCCTGAGTTCATGCCCCGGTACAGATCTGAGAGAGAGAGAGAGAGAGAGAGAGAGAGAGAGAGAGAGAGAGAGAGAGAGAGAGAGAGAAAATTTATAGCAGTTGAACAGCAAGAAATTCCCCATTCCTTCCTCCACCGGCCCCTGACAACTACCACTCTATCTTCTGCTTCTTTAACTTCGACTATTTCATATAACTCATATAAGTGAAATCATGTAGTGTTGGTCTTTTCTTTTTTCTTTTCTCTTCTTGTTTGTTTGAAATAGGGTTTTACTATGCAGCCCAGGCTGGCCTGCAACTTGCCTCAAACTCATGATCCTCTAGCCTCAGCCTCTTAATTGCTGGGATTATAAGTGTGTGTCACCACGCCTGGCTAAATATTTGTCCTTTCAAGACTGGCTTACTTCATTTAACATAATGTCCTCCAGATTTATCCAGATTATCCATTAAATGATAGGATTTCCTGCTCCTTTAAAGCTAAATAATAAATAGCCTCGTGGTATGTACGTATCACTTTTTTCCCTTTTTAGCACCAAATTTTCTAGCATTTTTTTTGGTGCTGTGAAGCCCTGAGTTCAAACCCCAGTACCACCACCACAAATAAGAATAAATAAATAAATAAAAACCCACTCCTCTAGCCCTAGCACCAAATTTTCTTTATCTATTTATCTGTCAACAGAATGGGCTGTTCCCATATCTTGGCTATTGTGACTAATGCTGCAGTGAACATGGGATGCAGATTTCTCTTCAATTATTTTGAATATACAAGCAGAAATGGGGTTGCTGTAGGGAGGGCCTCACACTTGCTAGGCAGGTGCACTTATTGTTTGAGCCACTCCGCCAGCTGTTTGTTTTTAATTTTTTGAGGAACCTCCTTACTGCTTCCCACGGTGACTGCAGCATGTGTCACTCCCACTAGCCATGTACAAGGATTCCAACTACTTTACACCCTCACCACCATTCATTATTTTTATAGCTGTCAGAAGAGGTGTGGGGAGCAATCTCATTGTGTTTTGATTTGCATTTCACAGCTTGCTAGTGATGGAGAGTATCTTTGCATACGTGCAGTTGAGGGTTTGGTGAAACATCTATTCAAGTCTTTTGTCCATTTTTTAAGATGAGGATATTTGGGTTTTACCTATTGAGTTGTAGAAATTTCTTATAGATTTTGAATATTAACTTATTATCAGATAAATGGCTCGCAAATATTTTCCTTCCATTCCCTTTCCCTTTTTTGAGTGCTTCCTTTCCCGTGTGGGGGGGTTGCATTTGCAATAACCCTGCTTGTCTATGTTTGCTTTGTTACCTGTGCTTTTGTTGTCAAATCCAGGAAATAATTTCCAAAACTAATGTCAACCAGCTCTTCACCTATTTATCTTTCTGGTTTTACAGCTTCAGGTCTTATTTTATAAGTCTATTTTTATTAGATTTTTGTATATAGTGTGAAATCAGAGCTGATAATTTCTCCAGCAAGCTTCATTGAAGACACTATCTTTTTTTTTTAACTTGTCCATAAAATTTATTTTTATTTTTTTTTTTATTCATATGTGCATACAATGTATGGGTCATTTCTCCCCCCTTCTCCCACCCCCTCCCTCTCCCCCCCACCTCCTCGATACCCGGCAGAAACTATTTTGCCCTTATCACTAATTTTGTTGAAGAGAGAGTATAAGCAATAATAGGAAGGAACAAGGGTTTTTGCTGGTTGAGATAAGGATAGCTATACAGGGAGTTGACTCACATTGCTTTCCTGTACATGTGTGTTACCTTCTAGGTTAATTCTTCTTGATCTAACCTTTTCTCTAGTTCCTGGTCCCCTTCTCCTGTTGGCCTCAGTTGCTTTAAAGTATCTGCTTTAGTTTCTCTGCATTGAGGGCAACAAATGCTATCTAGTTTTTTAGGTGTCTTACCTATCCTCACCCGTCCCTTGTGTGCTCTTGCTTTATCATGTGATCAAAGTCCAATCCCCTTGTTGTGTTTGCCCTTGATCTAATGTCCGCATATGAGGGAGAACATAAGATTTTTGGCCTTTTGGGCCAGGCTAACCTCACTCAGAATGATGTTCTCCAGTTCCATCCATTTACCAGCGAATGATAACATTGTGTTCTTCTTCATGGCTGCATAAAATTCCATTGTGTATAAATACCACATTTTCTATTTTTTCCTTTTTTTTTTTTCCGGTGCTGGGGACCGAACTCAGGGCCTTACACTTGCCAGGCAAGCGCTCTTCCACTGAGCTAAATCCCCAACCCCAATACCACATTTTCTTAATCCATTCATCAGTAGTGGGGCATCTTGGCTGTTTCCATAACTTGGCTATTGTGAATAGTGCTGCAATAAACATGGGTGTGCCGGTGCCTCTGGAGTAACCTGTGAAGACACTGTCTTTTCCCTATTCTGTGTTCTGAGTCCTCTTGCTAAAGATCAGTTGACTGAATGCATGAGCTGAGTTCCAGATTCTCCACTCTGTCCCACTGGTGCATGTACCCTCCTTTATGCACATACGATACTACTTTAATTACTGTACCTTTTTAACACATTTTAAAATCAGGATTTCGATGCCTCTAGCTTTATTTTTTCTCAAGATCACTTTGATTTTTTGGTCACTTGTGGTTTCATATGAATTCTAGATTGTTTTTCTCTATCTGTAAAAATGTCATTTAGATTTAATTGAGAATGGCATTGAATCTGCTGAGTGGTTTGAGTAGTATGGATACATGGACAATTTTAAGTCTTCCAATCTCTGAACATGTGTTATCATTCTATACATTTGTGTTTCTTTAATTTCTGTCACCAGTATAGTGTATCTTTCAGTGGAAAAGTCGTCTTGTGCCTCTTTGTTTATTTCTAAATATTTTCGTTCTTTTCAATGCTATTGTAAATGAAGTTTTCTTTTCTTCTTTTTTTTTTTTTCAGTTTTGGGGCTTGAATGCAGGGCTTACACGTTGAGCCACTCTGCCAGTCCTCTTTTGTGATTTTTTTTCAAGACAGAGTCTCACAAACTATTTGCCCAGACTGGCTTGGAATCACACATCCTCCTAATTTCTGCCTCCTGAGTAGGATTACAAGAGTGAGCCACTGGCACCTGGCAGATGAGGTTTTCTGTTTTTCTTCTTTTATAATTCATTGTTAGCATATAGACACACAACTGATTCTTGTATGTTACTCTTGCCTCCTACAAACTTACTGAACTTGTTTTAGTTCTAGCAGTTTTTGGTAGCATCTTTAAGGGTTCTTCTCTGTCTGTGTAAGCAGAGATAATTTTACTTCTTCTATTGTAATTCGAATGCCATTTATTTCTTTTTTTATGCCTAAATGCTCTAGCTTGAAGTGCCAGTACTGTATTAAATAGAAGTCAGAGGATGAGCATCCCTGCCTTCTTCCAGATCTTAGAGGACAGTTTTCAGTTTTCACTCTCCAGTATGATCCTAACTGTAGGCTTGTCATACATGACCATGGAGCTGCTGAGGTGTGCTCTTTCATACTTAACCTGTTGAGCATTTGTATCATGAAAGGGTATTGAATTTTGTCACATCCTTTTCTTATCATCTATTGCTACGTTCATGAGTTTTTCTTCATTTTGTTAATATGATGTATCACATTTGTTGATTTGCCTATGTTGAGCCATCTTTACGGCCTTGGAACAAATCCCGCTTGATCATGGTATGAATTCTTTTAAGGTGCTGTTGAATTGCTTTGTTGAGGATTTTTACATCTACATTCATTGGAGAGACTGGTCTATAATTTTCTTTTTCTCTGTTATTTTTCTATGACTTTGGCATAAGTGTAACGCTGGCCTGTTCATAAGAGTTTGTAAAATTTCCCCCCCACTTCACTTTTTTGAAAAGTTTCAGAAGGATTGATGTTAATTATTCTATAAATGTTTGGTAGAGTTCTCCATTGAAGCCAACTGGTCTTGGGATTTTCTGGAGGGGGTGTTGGGAGGGAGTGCTTACTGATTCAATCTCCTTATCACTGGCTGTTCAGTTTTCCTTTTTGTTCATAGTTCAGTCTTGGTGGATTGTATATTTCTGGGAATTTATCCATTTCTCTTAGATTGTACAAGTTTTGAGAAATTATTGTTCATAGTAATCCCTTATGATCCTTTTGTTACCCTGCAACATCAGTTATAATGTCTTTTCTTTCACTTCTAATTTTATTTGAGTCCTATCTTTTTTCTTAGTCTAGCTAAAGGCTTGTCAACTGTGTTTATCTTTTTAAAAGAAAACCCCTGTTTCACTGATTTTTCTATTGTTTTTCTATACTCCATTATTTATTTTTACCATAATCTTTTTTAACTTCTGATAACTTAAGGCTTAGTTGTATGGTATTGTAATGTATTATATATTAATACACTTTATAGTTATAGTTTTTCTTAGTATTTTTGTTCTTTTTCTAGTTCCTTTTCCAATTTTTTTTTGGTGGCACTGGGGTTTGAACTCAGGGCTTCACTCTTGCAAAGCAAGTGCTCTACTGCTTGAACCACACCTCCAGTCTTTTTCTAGTTCCTTGAGGTATAAATTTATTTATTTGATATCTTTCATGTATGTAATGTGGGCATTTACTGCAAGAAACTACTGTCTTGCTACTGTCTTCACTGCATCTCATAAGTTTGACATGTTGTATTTTCTTTCTCCTTTTTTTGGTGGCGTGGAGTTGGACTCAGGACCTCACACTTACGAGGCAGGTACTGTTACCACTTGAGCCACTCCTCTAGTTTGTATTTTCTTTTCTATTTGTTTCATGATATTTTCTAATTTTTCTTTTGACTTTTCTTTCACCCATTGGGTGTTCAAGAGTGTGTTGTTTACTTTCCACATAGTTGTTGGACATGGCTGCTCATATCTATAATCCCAGCATGAGAAGGCTGTGGCAGGAGAATCATAAGTTTGAGGCTGGCCTGGACTACATAGCAAACCCTTGCCTCGAAACAAAAGCCCCATAATTATGAATTTTCTAGTTTTCCTTCTGCTATTAATCTCTGGTTTTATTCCATTGTGATAAGAAAAGATATTTGGTATGACTTCAATCTTCTTAAATTTGTTAAGACTTGCTTTGTGACCCAACGTGTAATCTATCCTGGTGAATGTCCCATGTGCACTGGAAAGGAATGTGTATTCTGCTGCCATTGAGTGAAATGCTCTGAATATGTCTGTTAGGTACATTTGTTCTATAGCCTTGTTTAAGCCTGAAGTTTTCTTATTGATCTCTTGTCAGGATGTCCTACCCATTACAGAAGGTGAATTATTGAAATGAGTTGCTTCATTACTGTCATCTTTGCTTTGATGCTGGGTGCATATATAACTATTATATTGACCCATTTATTGTTATAAAATGTCTTTTGTCTCTTGACCATTTTTTACTTAAACACTATTTTGTCCAGTATAAGTTTAGTCACCTCTGCTTTCTTGTTTACCATTTGCATGCAATAACTTTTTTCATCATTCACTTTCAGCTTGTGTGTATCCTTAAATCTAAAGTGAGTCTCTTGTAGGCAGGGTAGTTAGGTCTTGATTTTTTTGTACATTAATCCATTCTATGCCCTTTGATTGGGAAGTTTAATCCATTTACATTTAAAAACAATGATTGATAGTGGTGCCATTTGCTCATTGTTTTCTACCTGTCCTGTAGGGGTTTTTCTTTTTTTCCTCTCTTACTGTCTTCCTTTATGTTTTTGTTTATTATTTTTTGTACTGATGCTATTTGATTCCTTTCTCTTTTCAAGAGTGTCTTTTATAGGTTTTTTGGTGCATGTTATTTACCAATAAGCTTATATTAAGTTCTTATCATTATAGCAGTCTATTTTATACTTCAATCATATGTATGCTTTTACTTTTCACATACACACACTTTATTTATATCAGAATTTATATCTTTTATATTGTATATTAATACATTTTATAGTTATAATTTTTCTTTTATTTATTTATTTATTTTTATTATTTATACATTTAGTCATATGTGCATACATTGTTTGGGTCATTTCTCCCCCCGTCCCCCACCCCCTCATCCCCCATCCCCCTCACTTCCAGGCAGAACCTGTTCTGCCCTCTTCTCCAGTTCTGTTGAAGAGAAAACATAAGAGATAATAAGAAAGGCAAAGCATTTTTGCTAGCTGAGATAAGATAGCTATACAGAGAAATTCCTAGCATTGCTTCCATGCACAAGTGTATTACAACCCGCATTGGTTCAGCTCTACCTGACCTCTTCACTATTTCTCCATCACCTTCCCATGGTGGCCTCTGCCAGTTTAAGATTACTTAACTTTCATAATGTAATTAAGGATGATTTATACACTGTCATTACAGTATTCTATACTTGTCTCTATGTTTACCTTTATGTCATGAATTTAACATTTTTATATGCTTTTGTTTTGCTGTTTATTGACCTTTGCTTTAACTTTAAGAACTCCCTTTAGCATTGTCTCTACTAGGCCAGCCTCCCTCAGCTTTTGTTTTTTCAGGGAAAGTCCTTATTATTCCCTCATTTTGAAAGGATGGTTTTGCTCATTATAGTATTTGGGTTGGATTTTTTTTTCCTTCAATACTTTGAATCACTTCACTCCTTTCTGGCCTGCAAGGTTTCTGCTGAGAAATCTACAGATAGTCTGGATGATCTCCCTTGTAGGTAATAAGTCAGTTTCTCTTACTGTTTTCAAATTCTCTTTGTCTTTGAACTTTGACGATTTGATTATAATATATCTCAGTGTAAACTTCATTTAGTTCATCCTATTTGGGATCATTTAGACTTCAGGAATCTAGTTGTCTTCTTTCCTCCCCAAATTTGGGATGTTTTTGACCATTGTTTCTTTCTATAAGCTTTCTGTCCCTTTCTCTCTCTTTTCTCCTTATTGAACTCCCATGATCTGTACATTGGTTCACTTGATGGTATACCATAATCCTATAGACTTTCTTTCACTATTTTTTATCCTTTTTTATTTTTGTTCTTCTGGATTATTTCTTTTTTTCCCAACCCATGTCTCCCCATTCACAATACAGACCAGGCACAGTGCCTGGGCTGAAGGGTATACAGTGTAGGTGCACTTTGCCTCCTCTTTCTATACAGTCAATGTAAGAACACAGCCTGTGGTAAGCACGAGGAGGCCTCCTCTGGATAATTTTAAATGACCTGTCCCCAAGGGTTTTTTTCTTTTACTTGATCAAGTCTGATGTTGAAACTCTATATAATTTTTTCAAATCAGTTACTTTATTCTTAAGCTCAAGAATTTGGTTCACTTTTTTATGGTTTCTATCTCTTTATTGATATTCTCATTCTATTCATGTATTGTTTACTGATTTGGTTCGGTTGTCTATTTGTGTACCCTTGTGGCTCACTACACTTCTTTCATATGATTATTTTTAATTTTTTGTCAAGCAATTAATTTCCATTTCTTTTTCTTTTACCTCAGTGCTGGGGATCAAATCCTCACCCATACTAGAAAAGCATTCTACCACTGAACTACATCCCTAGCCATAGAAGTCGTTTCCTTGGGGTTAATTTATTTTGTTCCTTGGTAGAGTCACATTAGAGGCCCCTCCCTCCTCAAAAGCCTTCAGTGTTTCTCTACGGCTTAGACCATAGAAAACTAAATTCAAAGTCTCCCTGTGGGCAAACTCATTCCGTTTCTCTTCCTGTCCCCAGGATATTGCCCTCCAAACCAGTTCCCAGGTAACCTTCAACTCCCAACTGTATCTCATACTTTTCTCATTGCATCTGTCTCTATCCTCTCCCACCAATACTGTCCCTGTCTTTTGCAGCTGTACTCACTCTTCTAGCCTTCTCTGAAATACTATCTTGAAGTGATACTTCCTCTGCACCAGCCCATTAGGATGAACTCTTGTCCTCCTGTGAACCTCTCTGCCACCTGGCACATCTCCCATGTTTCCTCTCACATTTTAATCCTCTGGACTCTCATTTTCACTGGCCTACAAGGCTTAAGCACATGATCTAAGTCTTCATTGACACAGAGTTAGATGCCTAACTCTGTGTCATCCTGTGAGGGACTAGTAAGTACAAAGCCTTCCTAGAGGTGGGGCCTCTAAGCCACAGAGTAAGAAGTGAATTTGCCAATCAGGTGTGAACTTTATCAAGTATACATGTAACTGGGACCAGACAAGGCCTGGGAGTGATCAGTTAGTTGGAGACTCATTTCTTCTCCTCCTTACCTCCACCTATGGACTGTTCCTTAGAGAAGGAGCTCAGACCTGCTGTTTACCAGGCAATTTGATTCTTTGCATGTCCTCCACAAATTCTGGTTTTTCTTTGGGCCTTAAGAAGTCATGTAAGACAGCCCCCTGCCTCCAAGCAAGATGCTGCCAAATAATGGATGCTTTGGTGATCCATAGAATGAGGAACTTCTTTCTAATGTCAACCTCGATTTTTCCATCCTTGCCCTCCATCTATTTCCTCTCTTCTTCCACAGACATAGAAAACTACTTCCCATCATCCTCTGGGTGAAGACTAGGCTCAGTCACTTGTTTATCCTTTTAAGACTCTCTTTCATTTTCCATTTCCTGCTGAGTTTATCCCACTGATTCTAATGGCTACCACACTGCTCAGTCCCAGCCTTTCTTTGGACTTTGGAGTCTACTAGACCAAACCAATCCAGGCTCCCTCATTTGCTAGCTCTGTGACCTCAGGTAAAGTTACCTCTCTGGGCTTCATATTTTTTCATCCATAAAATGGGACTATTAATAATAAAAGTGTGACAAAAATAATAATAAGAAGAAATAATGATAATAAAACTGTCATGAAAAGTGAGTTAATGCATATATGGTGCTCGACACAGTACCTGGCATAATAAGTGTATAATAACTGTTAGAGGGGGAAAGGCATGTGAAATGTGTGAGCAGTATACTGTAGGCACAAAATAAATGTTAACAGCTCTGCCAATAGCCAACTTTCAGAAACAAATCGAGTGTACTTTTTTGGAGGTAATGCAGAGACTAACCTGGCTCCTAAGATGTAGTGAAACCAAGTGAAATGGTATCTCTGTCTCACTGTCCCCCAAGCTCCCTGTTGCCACCTCACTGGCCAATCTTGTTCTACCCACCCAACACTTTCAAGTCTCACAGATGTGATTTGTTCCATCTGGCTTCACCACTAAACTAACCGAGTATAATGTTGGGCAAGTTCTTTCCTTCATCTTTCTGAGCCTCATTCTAAAATGAGGGTTAAAAAGTATAGCCTGCAAGTATCTAATGAGAAAACAGATGGGCGAGCCATGTCAACCACACTAGAGAGGTTTGGTTTTTGTTTCTAATTTCCGTGGTACCTCCTCCTTTCCCTGGGCCCTGAAACCTGTCTCTCTTCTTAGCATTCTAATCTCTTAACCTCTATCTGCCCCACCTCCTATCTCCTCTGCTTCCCCTCCTCATAAAGCTGTCATTGTGCAGGACATGTTGGTGTTTTTCTATGACCTGGACAATGTGTCCCACTCAATAGAAGAGCTGGAGTCACTGATTCATCTGTCCCCCACTCTCTGGGGATGCTGGTTGGAGGGAGGCCAGCCTTAAGCTGAGGCCAGTTCTTGCCCCTCCCCTCAGAAGAGAGAAGGCTGAGAGCTCTGGGCCCTCCCTAGCACTTCCTTGGGACTTGCTCCATGCTTTTCCAGGCAGGAGCCCTGTGTCATGACATGCTTTCTTTTGACAGCAAGGAGCCTTGCCCAAGGTCGTAAGAGGCCCTGACAGGAACCTGCCTGCTGCAACTCTGGACTGGGCAGTATGGCTGCAGTGGAGTCGAGGAACAAAGGAGTGTCTACACTCCAGCAAGGGAGACAGGGTGTGCTGCTGCTGCGGGCTTATGTTCTAGGGCCTCCAAAGCGTGGAGACCAGCTTGCAGCTGTCCAGGCCTCAGGACGTCTTGCTGCTGAGCAATGTTTTACTCTTTCCCAGGCTCTGCCAGGCCTGGGTTACCATTAGATTGCAGGCCCAATACCTAAGGACCAGGGAGATCTTTTAATTTTAATTTATTTTAACATTAGAAAAGATGAATATAATAATAATCAATATAGACTAATTAGAATTATTTGTCTTTATATCAATGCAGTTATAAAATAATGTGTTAATGTTATTTATGGAGGAAGGGGCCCATGAAAGCCAAAGCACCTAGGGCCTGGGAAGGTTTATATGCAGCTGTAGACTGTGCTCAATCTCAGGCCATCACCCTTTGCTTGTTTTTGAGGTGCTGCAGCAGCCCAGGACCACCCTAGGGTCCTCCTTAACAGAAGATAGAACCCCAAAGCAGGGCAGAGAAGAACATCTTCAGCAGGCTGTGGAGTGGGCTGGGAAGGAGGTAGGCAGCCTGTTTGGAGCTCTGTGCATGGAGCTAGTACCTGCCCCACTCCCTCACAGCCTCTCTTCTCTTCAGCCAGCTTTCCTCCAACATCCTCATTCAAATGCACTTCTTCCTCTGCTCTACAGCTCTCCCCTGCCACTCTTGGTTCCCTCCCCATGCAACCACTCTGGAATGCCCTGTTCCTCCCTCTTCGCACTGGGCTGCAGTGGCAGGCAAGCTTGAGGGTTGGGTTGAAGTCCTAGTTCCCGTGCCTCTCAGACTCTCCAGTCTCCATCTGGAAAAGGTGATGTAACACATCATAGGGACTTTTGAGGTTGATATGGCATTCTGAATAGGAAGGTATTGGCATGATGCTTGGCATACAGCAGGCACTTAGTATCCACGCATTTCCCCCTGGGCAGTGGAAGGGGTGGATGCCATTCTCACCAGGCTCCTTCAAGTTCTGGTGTCCTCTTGTGCTCCTCCAGCCCCTGAGCTGCCTGACCCCTGGCTCTTCTACACCAGACCCTGTCTGGCCCCTGGGACCAAAGAGATGATTCTCACCTGTCTCTATCCTTGATGCACACAGCCTAGGCCAGGAAGCCTGGCCTATACATTTGAGGTTAGTTTTACGTGACAAAAGTCCACTTGAAAAGTGCTTCAAGAGCCCAGGGGTGGTTGAAAGACTCAGCTACAACTTAAAGGGGGTGAACCCTCAGGAGGGTAAAAGAGGGTGTGCTAAGTCTAGGGTGAGAGACCTTGCAGAGCAAGGTCAGCAGTGGTTACATGCTCACTTTGCGCCTGTGGCTATGCTAGGCAATCCACTGTATGCATTCCACACATTTTATGGAGTCTTGTCAACATCCTACAAAAGCAGGCCCTTCTCTACCCATTCATAGATGAGAAAACTGTGGTTTTGAGAGCAAGGTGGCTTGCACAAGATTCCACTGCTAAGAAGTGGCAGAGGCAGTGTTTAAACCCACCTCTATATGGCTCTGGACAATTTTAGCTGGGCCTCCCTACCTCCCTGAACTGGGCACTGTGAAGGACTGGAAACCGTTATCATGTGCCTGACCCTTGGGGCTCCCAGGCTAATTAGAATCATATGATTGCTACCTCAAGAACACTAAGTGGGGACAAAGACCTGGAAAGAGATGAAAATGACAATGGCAACTCAGAGAAGGGAGAGATCTGACATTCCTGGAAGCTTCAGGGGTGACTTCATGGTGGTGACAGGTTTGAGTTGAGAGTCACTATAGATGGGCAAGGTTTAAGGAGACCTTAAAATCTAGCGACCACTGGGCAGACTGGTGAAACTGTACAATAAACAACCTACATTATTTGAGTGTGGCTCAAGTGTTAAAGACACTTTGCAAGTGCAAAGTCCTGAGTTCCAACTCCAATCCCAACAAACAAAACAAAAAACCCACAACAACCTTCAGTGCTAAGGAATAAACCCATCTCTGAGCCTTCCTTTGCGTATATGGAAACTAAGTCCCTAGAAGGTTAAATAACTTGCCCACGGCTAAAATATGGCAGAGCCGAGCCATGAACCGGTGTCCTCTGAGTCTGTGGCAGAGGGAACTGAAGGGGCATGCCTGGGACCTGACTGGAGAAGGAGCATGATGGGAAGGAGAAACTGGGAGGGCGGGTAAGGCCACATAGTGGGGATCCCAAATGCTGCAATTTGGTAGTCATTTGGAGAGAAGCGAAGGAAATGATGGGTTTTGAACCAGAAAGACATGATGACACCCAATTTTAGAGAGAGTCACTTGGATCCGGTGTAGGTGGAAATGGGAGAGAAGAGGGACACTCCAATACTGCCCAGAGGCTGGAGGCAGAGTCCATAGGATTTGGCAACTTCTCATTGGGCCCCACCACAGGGGGGGGGGTCACCTACCTTGCCAACCTGCCCTTCTCCCTCTCTTCCTTTGATCCCTCTACCCTCTACTCCAGCCCTGCTGACTGTTCCGTCCTTGAAAACACCAACCTGTTCCCTGCCTGGGGCCATTGCACTTGCTCGCTTTTCCTCTGCCCAAAACTCTACTCCCGCGTCTTTCCACAGCTGATTTCTTCCCTTCCTTCAGGTCTTAGCCCAGTAGTTACCTCCTTGGAGTCTTCCTTCCTGCTCACCCTGAACAATTAACCACTCACTCACTGCCACCCCACCCCATTTAATAGCTCTCACAGTCCTTAGCATAGTTGAAGTTAACTTGTACATTTGTTGAATTACCTACCTCTCTCCACTCACCTGTCTATTTGAAAGTGTGTAAGTGGAAGATAGGAGTCTTGTCTGGATGCATGCATGTGCGTTCGTGCATGTATTGGTAGGGTAAAAGGTGAGTGGGAAGAAAGAGTTATGGTTGATGTGGGTGGGGATCAGAGATGGGCATTCTGGAAGACAACAAGAGCCGAAAGCATGGGGAGATCCTGTAGGGAAGTGATGAGGTTGGATTGGCCTATTGAGGGTAAATATGCAGGTGAAGCCTCCAAGTGAAACTATCCACTTGTGCAGTGGGAAGCATTGGCGTGAGCACAAGGAACAGATAGGGACTCTAAATAATGTTGTGAGGACATCTGCACAGAGGCATAAACTGAAATAACAGATGTCAGCAAGATTCCGAATGAGCAAGGTAAGGCAGGGAGGACAATGATAAGGAGGGACATTGAGGAATGCCTGGGGTTGGGCTGATGCTGAAGGAGAAGAGAAGTGTGGGGTAGGGCAAGGGAAGGTCAAGGAGTTGTGAAAGAACTGGGAAGAGATCTCAGAGCATGGAGGAAGAAGAGCTTCAAAAAGGAAAATGGCCATGGAGTCAACTTCTCAAGGAGGAAGTGGAGTGAAAGCCAATCAGTATTTAGGGTGCAATGAGTCCACTGGATGTTTCAAAGCTAGTGACGAGGTAGGCATGTCCAGAATGGTGGAAGGTGAGGCCATGGTGGTATGGAAACCAAGAGAATAGGTAGGACTTTGGATATTGTCTCAGCCTGTTTTGTGTTGCTATAACAAAATACCTGAGACTGGGTAATTTATAAAGAATAGAACTTTATTTGGCTTACAGCTCTGTAGGCTAGGAAGTCCAAGAGCATGGCACCAGTGCTATTTTGGGATCTGGATTATCCTCCAAAGGCCTGCATGCTAGACTTGGTTGCCAGCCTGTGAAGCCATTGAGAACCTAGTAGAGGGAAATTAAGTTGTTGGGGGTGGGTCCTTGAAGGAGATATTTACTGGCCCTGGCCTCTTCCTCTTTCTTCTTTTGCTTCCTGGCTGCCATGAGGTGATCAGACCAACTCCACTACACACTCCCGCCATGATGTACTGTGCCTCCACAGGCCCAAAGTGACAGAATCAAGGGACCATGAACTGAAACTTCTGAAACCATGAAACAAAATAAAACTTTCCCTTTTTTGAGGGGCTAGGGACCAAATTCAGGGCCTCATACATGCTAGGTAGGCACTCTACCACTGAGCTACATCTCCAGCCCCTTTCTCCTTTTTAAGTTGATTTTCTGAGGTATTTTGTCATAGTGACAAAGAGCTGACTAACATAGTTGGCATTTGCCCACCATCTGGGGGAATGCTTGCTGCATGATAACATAGTAGAGAGCACCTGAGCTTGCTAGCCTTGGCCTCTTTTTATCAAGCCACTGATGTCATCATGGGGCCACTTGACCTCATCTAATCCTAATAACCTCCCCAAGGCCCCACCTTCAAATACCATTACCATATGAATTTGGGGATTGTTTCCAGCACATGAACTCCTGGTGGGGGGACATATTCAAACCATGGCAGATGTTAAGTAGAAAATAATGTGCATGTCCACCCACCCAAAGCAGGGAAGTCATACCCCAAACCCTGCTTTTCTTCTGACACCCACTCTTCTGTCCCCAAACCTGCCTTCCTTACTTCCACCCCATCCACAGGGCCTGATCACATTTCCTGGAAGCTGGATGCAGAAGGCTGAGTCAGATGGCAAATTTAGAGCAAGAGAAGCCAATTCGTTTGAAGCTCTATTCTCATGTCTACACTGGGTAGGTTTGAAGGGCCATGCTGTGGGCCTGTGTACACTGAGCCAACTTTATGGAAACAGCTGCTGTTTATTGAAATAGGTGCCTCCCAGTTGCTGTCCACTGTAAAGGTCTTCTTTACATCTGGCTCTCCAAGGTCTGACATGCTTATCTTTGTGTGGCTTGTGTCTTTCTTTACCAATTTCACCTTGGGCAAATGTTGCCTTCTCCACAATCATATAATATTACAACAAATATATACTATTTGTTGAACCAATTGCTGGCCCACAAGAAAGGACACCCTTGAATCTCAACAGACATGGGAGAGCTGAGGGACCCTGCGAAGGGAAAGGAACCCTGAGAAGACTTGGATGTTAGGGTTGTGTTCTGGCAGCTTCCTGTCTCCTGTGACCCACATTCCCACACAAAGCACCAGCGGCCCCTTGTGGACTCTACCAAGGCCTGGCTGGCTCAAGGCTGCTGCTTCCCTTCCACCCACCAGCCCCAGCTCTCCTGGACTTGCTTTCTCCCAACAGTTACTTGGACACTTCCCGCGCTGTGCACAGCTGCAGGCCCAACCCACACATCTCCACTGAGGACCTGCTGTTTCACATCTGTGAATTATGCCTGGGCCACCTACCCAGGCAACCTTTCCATAGAGCATGTGCATGTCTGCTCTGGATCCATCCAGGCCACATGCCATAGCCATCAAGTGCCTGCTGTGAATGTGGGGCAGTACTGGGCAGCACCTGGCCTTGTGCCCAAGAGGGACGGGATGCCTGGCCATGACTCTACAGGACACACCATTTTGGAAATGTGGTTCTAGAGTAGCAGGTGTCAACTAGTATGCTTGTATGCTTGTATGCAGACATGCATGTTTGGACTATTGTGTTCTATTTAATTTTTTTTCTAATTCTCAGTATCTAAAAATATGTAAATTTCACGTAAGTATCTGACTTTCCAGATTCCCAGGAAAAATGTAAGCTGTGGCTGTATGAGTCTGTACCCACATTCCCACCTGCCCATAATGGATGGGAAGGGACTTTCTCCCCCTTTAGATAGGATATGTACTCTCTAAAAGCCATGGTCCTTACCCAGCATGCTTTGCTTACGTGTGCTACCTGCCTGGCTCCTATAGGAATTTCAGCTTGAGACTCCTGAAGTTTTCCAGGAAAGGAATGGGTTGGGCAGCTTATTAATGTGAAACAGCCATCAGGGTCTGAGCAGAGAAGATCTTGGAAGGAGAGTCTTCAGAGGCAGAGACAAAGGAATGATAGCTTGAGGCTAAAGGAGGGCACCCAGAACAGGCACCCTTTTTTCCTCCTTTCCTACCGCCCTTCCCTCCTGAGTTCATCTGTGTCCAAACCAAGCAGTGGATGCTGTTCTGTGTAACAATGGAAGATGCATAGTATTAGTAACATGACAAATAGCATTACAGGGACCTTGTTGAATGAGGTTGACTGCTCATAACCTCCCTATAAGGTAGTATTGTTTCCATTTTACATATGGGGAAACTGAGGCTCTTAAACACATCGCTAGAACCTTGGGCAGAGCCCAGCAATCCATTGCAACAGGCCCTCTGGGTGATGCTGATGAAATTTGAGACCTACTCTAGGAGTTCTGAGCACATACTTGGGAACAACACAGCCTGGATAACGAGCTGGATGGCCTCCCATGTTACTAACTTTGGAATCAAGTGTGCATTCATACCCATTTAGGGCTGTCCATAGCCTGGGCAGCAAGTCCTGCTCTCTCCAAACCCCAACCTCCTCATCCATGGGCCTCCAATCAATCGGCCTCAATTGAGGCTGGTCATACTTTGTCACAAGCTTGGCTCAGAGCATGTTCAGTTGCCCTGTCCCAGTCTGCACTCCCACCTAGTCTAAGCAGATTGGGGTGCATGTCCTCTATTGCCTCCTTCCACAGGCTTCTGGGCTCAATTGTCCCTACACACCTTTGGGCTTTCCTTCCTTATGCTGCAAGGGGCCTTGGCTGGCCCTGTAAGGGAGTGAGGTGGGACAGGTAAACACTCACTCCCTGGCCTTGGAAAACTAAGTGGAGGCATCCCAGGTGAGGGTGTGACCTAGAAGGTCTCATTAGCAGTTATGGGCTTGTGGGACACATGAGGAAGGCATGCAAGGCTTTGTGGTACACGTATTGCTCCACCCTGCTCTTGAGGGGAGGCTGTGGTAATGGCACAATGGATGGGGGTCAGCAGGCTGTTGATGGGTGGGAAATGACCACCAGGAGGTGATGGTCATTAGGAGACAGAGTATGAAGGATGCCCCTGGAAGGACCAGAGAAACCCCCAAACTGTCAGTGCTTTGGACCAGCGGCCAGGGATCACAGGCCCTGTTACACCAGAAGAGTATGGGGTGGTGAGTGAGACCATGGGCTACAGAGCCAGACTGGCTGTATTCAAACTTAGCACAATCGTTTACTGTCTCTGTGGCTTTAGGTCATCATCTCAAGCAGCTGTTAACTTCTCAAAACAGATGCATTCTGGTTAAGTGACATGAGACTATACTTTCTACCTGTTCCTTGGGACCAAGGAATTTTATGGCCGCAGAAACATAGCAAATCAAGGTCCCTTCCTTTGGGGGAAGTGAAGATGAGGGCACCAGTCTAGAGCCCTGGGCTTTGCTGGTCACTGAAGCCAGACCGGAGCTGCCTCAAGGCACTCAGACCTGTCTTAGGAAGGCGTGTGGGGCTGGGTCTCCACTCCTCATCCTTTGCGTGGACATGTGTAGGAGGAGAGGACAGCTTAGCCAGGCTCATCTTTCTTTAGGGCTACTGTAAAGGATGCTCGAGGTCATGCTTACAGGCTACTGCACAGATCCAGGTCATAGGATGGGGTTTGCAGCTTCTGCCTAGGACATGTCTTCTTCAAATTCTGCCTCCCTCACCCCAATCAGCTCCTCAAAACAAGAGCAGAGACCCTCCCCATTCCTCCTATGGTATCACCCCAAATCCTGACAAGGTAAGCTGGGACTCAGGAGAAGGTAAGGTGAATACTCACAATGTCTGTCCCCAGGCCCTAGTCCTTTTCTCAGCAGAAAGCCAGCCACAGATCCAGAGTGTATCTCCAGTAAGGCTTTATTGTTCTGATTAGGGAGCCTGTTGTATCCTGCTCTGCATTGCTCCCCTTATCAGAAGTGACCAGACTCTACTCCCACCGAGAGATTATAATACATTCAGGAGAGAATACATGTGCACGTAAATATTTGCGTGTGCATGTCCACATATGTACACAAATACACATGTATATTCTGACTATACAGCATGTATACATACAAAGAAACTAGGCTTAAAATCACAATGCTGTCTGAGACTCATCCCACCCATTTATTTGGCAGAAAGAAAAATAAAGCACCAGTGGGCTTTGAGTGGCAATTGCATTTCCATCTGAACAAAGATGGTCAGATGGATCACGTTAGAATAAGGCCCAGGTGGTTAAGATGGGCTCTTCCCTGTGGCTGGCTCAGGGGCCAGGTCTTTGCTCCAAGAAGGGGCTATTACTGTAGCCTGTTACCATAGGCAAAAGGGACAAGGACTCAGACACTAGTTTATCTGCCACTATGTGCTCTGCCTAGGCCCATGCAGTGGGAGTGAGCTCGATTACATGTAGACATGGTAGTGTGTGGCCAAAGGCTACCAGTGACCCCACGGAGTGACAAAGTGTGCAGCCAAGCTAAGGAAGGCTGGTTCATTGGTCTCTTGAGACTTGAGAAAGGAAGGTTCCCCACCCTCACGTCCCAAGCTATCCCAAATCGTCATGACACCTGCTAGGGGCCATTAGAACACCTCTAAATCGGCCTCATAGACAGGCATCGTATTTACATGAAGAAAACAGCTCCTGGTGGCTGGGGATGCCCCTGTGCTCTGCCCCTGTGCTCATGTGCTCCAGTTCCATTTCCGGAAAAGCCAGTTCAGGACCAATGTTGGCCCCAAAGGCAGGACCAGAACCTCACTTCCAACTTCAGAAGGCCCCTAGCACCAAACAGGATGGCTTGGCCTCTTGCTGTGGCAGAGAGCTGGGCCCACACACTGCTCTCCACCCCCCTTCCCCCTGCAGGTGGGGGCTGCTGGGGCTCCAGGCTGAGTGAGGGCCTCCTGGCAGGGGTAGGCAGCAGCGGTCTTCTTGCTATTAACGTGATTCTTTTCTCTTGGGAGAGCAGAATGCAGCATTGGGGATGAAAGTGGTATGGACATGGGACACCTAACTTCTCTACCTCTCTTCCCCTCCCCTGGATGTACAGAGCATTAGGAAGTAAGGGGATAGGCAGCTGGAGCCACCAAGCCTGGCTCTGCCCCTGGTAGCAGCCTTGGGGGCTGCTCTTGTTCTTTCCTACTTGCTCCCATGGTGCCAGGGAGCCTGGGCAATGGCAGCCTGAGGCTCACAGCTTTGTCTCAGGGCCAGCTGCCTGCAGTGTAGGGAAGGAGTCCCGGATCTTTGCCACTTCCATGGCACACAGGTGCCCAAAGACTTTGTTGTACCAGTCCGGAGAACGGCCCCTGTGGAGATAAAAGAAACCAAGCCTGAGCAGTGGTGTTTTCACTGGAGCTTTCACCAGGGGGAAGGAAAAAGGAGTTTCCCTCATGTTGGGCATAATGGTATGGGGTAAAAAAGTAGGAGCAGAGGCCCTTGAGGGGCAGGAGGCTAGGGCCAAAGGGACGAGGCAGGCTGTTCTGGGCCTGGTACCTGAGGTCAGCACGGCAGATGTGTGTGAGGCGGGACCGGCCCAGGCCACAAGGCTCCATTAGGTACTGGGAAGTGAGCATGAGGGCCCGCACCCCCGACTCTGGCACTGGTTGCTCGGGATCCAGGGACTGGGAAACAAGCAGGCACCCTCCACGAGGCAGGTCAGAACGCCACATCCTGTGGGAAGAACACATGCTCAGGTTCCTACTGCTGGCTCCCATCCCATCTCTCTGGTCCCCAGCCACAGTAGGGGGCAGCTGGAGTGTCTCACCGCAACACCACGAAGTCACGACAAGGATGGGGTGCCATGCTGTCAGTAACGTAGTGATACAGCTCCACCCCTGGCATCAATGCTTCAAGCACCTGGGCCCGTAGCAGGTCTTCATCCCAAAGGGCCCGCTCCCGTAGGACACGATGGAGGACCACAGCTGGAGGGGCTGCCACCTCTGTGGATGCCTTCCATATGCGCAGTGGGTGCCCATCTGGTGCCTGCAAGTCACAGGTTGGGATGGGGACCAATGTCAGGCTGGAGAACTGCAACTCCAGCCCCTGCCCAGGGCCTCAAACTGCAGGGCCTGGAGCCCCCTCACTCCAACCCTTGATGGGAAGGCTTGTCAGGCTCCTCTGCTCACACTAGACAGATCATGCAGGGCCAGCAGGGCCCCATCCTTGCCTTCCTTCCCAGACGCCTGCTCCTCAGCCTACTCGAGAGCACAGAGAGAAGCTGACGCACTTTCCCACAGACCTTTGGGGCCCTGCCGTGACATTGGTACAGCACATGGAATTTCCAGCAGTAAGCAGGAAGAGAAGGCAGAGGTCATCCTGGAGAGACATGTCATCTAGCATAGGAAATGATTCAAGCACCACAGCAAAAGTGGCCACTTATGGAGCCTCTTGAACCTGCCAGGCTCTGTGCAAGGTCTTCCACCTCAATTCTGTGGGGGAGGTTTTGTCATGAGCATTTTATGCATGGAAAACCTCAGGCTTGCAATCTTACTCCGAATCAGCATCACCAGTGATGGAAGAGAGGGGCATGGAAAGAAACCACCTCCAGCCAAGGCCCTGACATGAGGCTTTGAATGGAGGAGGAGTCTGAGAAGGTAGTCTTGGAAATGTCATGCCTGGGGCAGGCCAGGCCTGGCCATAGGATGGCATAAGCAGAAACAAAAGGCAGAAATGCAAGGTGTTTGACTGGGTGCAAGTGGGTGCTGAGGCTATTACAGTAGTATCATGTCCTGAATGAAGCTTTTGGGGGATGATTCTGGAAGGTGGCCCTGGGAGAGGTCCCTTGGGCTCATTTGGCTCTTGATTCCTTGAGGCACTTGCTTGGCTGGCTGATACCCTCCAAGTATGAGGCCCAGGCTTGGTGAGGCTGGCAGAGCAGCTTTTGTGGCCTACACCCTGCCCTTTCCCAACCCCAGAGAAAACACAGGGAATGTGGCGCCCACCTTCCTGCAGGCCAGCTCCGTGCACTGAGGCCCTGGCACGCTTGTCCAGCCTTTGAAGCGCTCAGCAGCATCCCGCAGCAGCTCCTGCACGCACTCCTCCATGTAGAGACTCAGGCTCAGCCCAGCTGCCTGTGCCTGCCGCAACTCAGCCAGGGCTGGGCCAGGAGGGCTGAGCTCAGCAGCACTATACAAGCCACACAGTTGCACCACCATGTCCTGGGGTACCTGAGAGGGCACACACACATTGGGCAGGGGGCCACAAGGAGCAGAAATCTCCTAGGGTCTATCAAGTCTGTACTAAGGGCAGCGAAAAGACTACTGCAGTGAGGTGGATGGGGGAAAGAACTGGAAACAGGAGCTTGAGGGGTAGTGTCAAGTTGGGCCTCTTCCCTGACTTGACATTCTAAGATCAGGCCTGATGTTTCTGGTGGATCTGGTAAGTAGTCACCTTGGCCAGGGCTGACTCACCTGGAAAAGTTTCTTGCAGTCGCTAATCATGTGTGATAGGCCCTGGGTGGCAGCCATGTTGTCACTCAAGTCCCTAGGACCTGGCCGGCCAACCAGGCTTCTTTTGCTCTTGATCCTGGAGGGAGAGGAGAACATGGCACCGGGGTACAAGATCAGACAGCTGACAGCTGCCTTCTAGCTCCGAGGAAGCCAGTTTGCCAGTCCTGCCCAAAAAGCTACCTGCTATCTTTTAGAAAGGTTCTGCTTCACAGTAGCCAACCAGCCCCAGACCCCTGAGGAATCAGGCTGACTCCCTTGGGATAAGACTGGCAGCCCCTAAAGGCAAAAAATCCACTGAAGCCAAACCCTCCCAGCATGGTCCTGACATGCCCTGCCCTGTTTCACCTGGGTGAGGGGCTGTCCTTCTTGGAGACGTTGAGGTGGAAGATGGAGGGTGCCAGGCACACTGCCAGGTTGCCAGCTGTCATCTGGTTTTCCTCAGCAGAGGCAATGTCACTTAAGAAGTAGAGCAGGGTCTGTAGCACTTCCCGGTTTTCATCAGGGAGCAGCAAAGTGGCAGCTTGCGCTGCTGCCAACCACTGATCCTTGGGGAGGACTGGAGGGAAGGAAGGGCAAAAGGGCCTTCCTTACTTCCCCAAAGGTGTCAGCATCCTGCTTCCAAAAATGCACAAGATCTGGCAGTCCCCAGGGGACTGAGAAGGAACAGGTTGGCTCTGGGAGACCTCCAGATATTAGCTCTAGCTCCTCTCATTGTGTTGTGCAGCCTTAGATAAGCCCCTTCCTTTCCTCAGGACCTCAGTCTACACTGCCATATAAATGGGTTTGGGGGAACAGTAGAATATGGCTATTCTCCAAAGTGCCTTTCTAACCCTAGAGAGTAAATGTTCCCATGAGTTCAAGGGTCGAGCCACAGGCTTATCTCCCTCAAGCCCTCAAAACTAGGCAGACTAAGAATAGGGCAGGTGGATGGGGAGAAGTACAGGGGACTCACGCTGATAGATCTGCAGGAAAGTGGTGGTGAGCTTGCTAGTGAAGATGGGCTCAGGCAGATCCCGGAAGTACTGCTTTAGCAGGTCAGCCACATCGTAAGCCGACTGGCCCTCGTAGCAGACATTGTCAGGGGAGGTCTCATTCATCTGACGCAGGCTCTGGATCCTGGACTTAACCCCAGACTTGCGGAAGATGCCCACCTGGCCCATTCAGAGGAGGGAGACTGTGAGGCCAGCTCTGGACTGGGTGTCAGGAGCATAGGCCACACTAAACTGTGAACCCTGGCAGGCTTCCTGCTGAGCTGGGTAGGCAAGACCAAAGAGAAGGCTTTTTATAGACTGGGAGCCAACAAGTAAGATGGCTGTCATGGAGATGAGAAGGAAGAGGTGACATTAGGCTGAGGCAGGCTCCTAGACCATGGGACTACAGAGCCCGGGCCAAGAGGAAGCTGCCACAGAGGTTCTGGCTGTAAGGAGGGGAGCTTTGGCTCCATTCTTGCTGGGCCGGTGGACAGCCCAACCCAAGGGAAAACCAGAGCAGTTCCTGCTTGGCCCTGGGCCTCCCCCCATCCCCTGACACCATCTCTCTGTAGGCTTCCTGGGGAGGGCTCACCTGGTCCAGGCACTGGCTACGCAAGTAGCGCATGGCTTGCTGAATGCTCTGTGGCAATGGTTGGCCTGTGCGCTGCACATGGATGAGAGGTGGCACCCCAAATACATGCTGTCCCCGGTAGTCCGGGGTCTTGTTCCTTTTCATAAACTTGGGCACTGACCTGTTTGGGTAATGGACAAATGATCAGGAGAGGGACACAATCTGGAGACTATCTATAGCCTCAAGAGTTGGGGTGTGGGGAATAAGGTGCACACCACATCCCCAGAGCCAAAACTTAAAGAGAACCTGCTTTGGGCCCAGTCTGTGGGAGACACAGAGAGCTCTGGTCAGCTCAAGGAGATAGTTGTATCAATAGGCAGTATTAGGCCAAGAACTTCAGGGAAGAACCATGAGGGTGGACAAGGGTACCTAGTAGCTTGGGGATGGCTGCAGAGAGGAGGTGGGAACTCAGCAGGCTCTTGAGGGACAGGAGGGTGTTGGCCCAGAGGATAAATGGGGAAAAGGCATTCCAGGCAGAGAGCACAGCATAAACAAAAGCAAAGAGGCAGGAGAAATCACATGGCACATCCAGGAAAGGTTGCCTAGTCACACTGGCCTTAAGATGGCATTGCTTGAGAGTGGTGGGATGAAGGGCAAGAAGGATGGAGCTGGCCTAGAACATGAGAGGATCATGACAGAAAGGAATCTGAACAACAGGAAGCCACAGGGCTGCTTATTTACCCAGATGACAACCAAAGCTGCATTTCAGAACCATCTCACTGATGGAAGCATAGAGGCTGGGATGAAGAAGGGACAACTGGAGGACCTAAGGTTCCCCACCCCACATCCAGCCTCCTGGCACAGCACACCACTCTACTGCTCTGTAGGCTCAGCCTGCCTGTTTCTGCCTCTGGGCTATGCTCATGGGGCCCTGGATGGGAGTCAGCAGCTCCTGTTCCCACTGCCCAGAGGCCACTCACCAGCCCCAGCTCTGTTTGTGGGGCACAGTGTACTTCTCCATGAAGGCGGTGAGCCTCAGCAGTGAGCCCTTGTGCAGAAGATTGATCTGGCCTGCAAACTGTCGGTTGATTTCCAGTGACTCTGAGTTAAGGCTGGGCCGGTGGGAGTTCTGAAAGCTGTGCCAACGGAGCTTCCTGGTGGGGGTGAGAGGGGTGGAGAAGGTAGAAGACACAGGTTTGGCTGTGTCCTTCCAGTCCACCTTTTTTCCCCCAAAAGAAAGAAAATATAGAGAGGTAGGAGCACCAGGGTCAAAAAAGCTATCTCGAGCACTGGAGGAATGGTAGCACGCCTGCCTAGCAAGTGCAAGGCCCTGAGTTCAAATCCCAGTACCACCAAAAAAAGCTTGGTCTCAGCTCCCTGGACACCAAAGGGCCAAGAGAGTCCCAGGGAGAATGGCCCTGAGCTCAAGCCCATTCATGCCAAAAGGCAGTGTCAGCCCTCTACTCATTTTAAGTCTACCGTGGAGGGGCTGCTCCAAGAAACCTTCATTGGCAGAGCTGAGGGGCAGAGACCATCTCTAACTCCCTCACTGCACAGATGAGGAAAGCGAGGCCCAAGCCACCATGTCCTCAAGGCCACACCAGGTGCCCCCGTTGTTCCTGGACCTAATGATATGAACTCCTGAGTCATGTGCTCTTTCTACTTTTCTCCTGAGACTGGCTGACTTGAAGTTATCATGCAGTCCCCAAGAACCTGCCCCTTGAGCTTTGCAACTAAGAAATGTGAGAATGAACAGGGACTCCTGACCTTGTCCCCATCCCGAACTCCCACCTGCAGGGTCTGGTAAGTGAGGCCCCAACGCCTGAATCACGCCGTTCACGGGGCACTGATGCCTGGAGTCCCACCAGGGACCCTGCAGCCTCAGCCTCATTCATGGAGTTTCCGCTACTGTCAAGTTCGCTGGAGGAGGCGACAGTGTCAGAAATGGAGTGTCCTTCCACAGACAGACTAGAGGCAGAGGTGGGTTCCCCAGCTGAGTTTGCTTCTTGATCATTGTCCTGGGCCATGGCTGGGGCTTCAGCCTTTGCCTGTGCCAACATTTCAGCCTCGGCTGGGGTCTGTGCTGAGATCACTGGCTGGACTTCAACCTGGACCTGGGCTGAGAACTTGCCATAGGCTGGAGTCTCTGCCTGGACCAGAGCCTCAGCCTGGCCTTCCACCTCAGCTGTGGCTATTTCCACCGATGAAGTAGCTTCCTCCTCTTCCTCTTCCTCCTCCTCTTCTTCTTCCTTACCCCCAGGCCCCAGGTCTGGGTACATGGCTTGTGACCAGAGTTCTACCCGTTGCTGTAGCCCCCACACATGCTGGAGGATGTCATCTAAGTGGGCATAGCTAATCCCATCCTTCTCCTCATCTTCAGCCTCTGCCCCAGCCAGGCCAGGTTCAGCTGGGTACAGTTCAGGCAAGTTGTCATAAGTGCTCGCATGGCTGCCAGTTGAACCACAGGAGCCCCGGCGCCCTTCGTAGCCCCAGCGCCTAGCAGGCTGCCAATCTGCCAGGCGATGTCCATCCTCCGGACACAGGCTCTCAATGGACAGAGAGCGAGGGAATGTGCCTGGCTTATGATCCCCAGGCACATGCACCAGGCAGTTACCTCGGTGTACCTGCTGAGGACTTCGGAACGTGGCCACAGGCCAAGCTTCCCAGACCCTCCGAGTCTCACCATCTCTGCCCCCAGCTGAGGTGGCTGTTCGGTTCTTGGCCCTGTAAAATCCAGCCGAGAGGAAGCCACGGCAACTGCGGAAAGATGAGCCTTTGGTGGCCTTCTCTGAGGTGGCTGCGCTTCGCTCAGGCTCTGTTTGCCGGCTATCACACTTTTCCTTCCGTCTCAGAGACTCAAGGTGCTTGAGGAAGCTACGGGAACGGTGCTTCTTAGCTTTATCCTGGGGACCCTCCTGGCCCTGAGTGGGGCTGAGGCGAGGCTGATCATTTGGGCTGGGGACATGGCCTAGCAAGGACAGGTTTGCTGGCTCAGGTGGAAGGCTCACGGTGATGGTTGGCAGGGAGGTGATGCTAAGCTCAGTGAGGACACTCTCACAGCTTGAGGTCCCCAGCAAGCTAGGGCTTGGTGGGGCCAGCAGGGCACAGGAGCCCATGGGAGATGCATGCTTGCTTTCCTGCTGGAAGGCCCAGTGGCTGCTGATGGTACACTGCTCTTCCTCTTCTGAGTCTTCATTCTGGGGAAGCACCACAGGGAGGAGTTAGAGAAGCCCAACCTGCAGTCCTACCTGGTACTCCACTCTGCCTCCAAACTCTTGGGGGGCTTTGAGGTAAAGGAGATTGCTTTCTGGTGGAAGACCTGGCCTAGGAGTGGGGAGCTGGCTCTGAGAGGACTGGAGGAAGCCAGAAGTCACAGACAGAGCCCAACTGTATGGTAACAATCATCTGATTCATTTACTCTCTCATTCCACAGATAAGGAAAGTGACACCTTCAAATGAGAAGCCACTTGCCCGAGGTCATACAATGACATGCAGGCCATCAGTGTCAGAGCCTCCTAAGTGTTTAGGCTTATAGTCTTAGATTAGAATTACAGGACTCAAGAGCTGGAGGGTAATCTAGATTTTCTAATTCATCACCTCTGTGGCAAAGCAAGGAAACTGAGGCCCAAACAGGGAAAGAGGCTTGTCAAGGTCACTCAGCAGTCAGTGGCCAAGCTAGGACCAGATTCCATGACTCTCCTGATTCGCAGGCCAGCACTCTGGCAACATGGCTGCCCCATCTGACTGCAGACCTCTGGTGGAAAAATCCCCAGAAGAAACTAACAAACCTTGTCTCCAGGGAACAATGGGATCATGAAGTCTGCTTTCCAAGGTTATGTACAAACCAAGAGTTCCCATGATTTCTATAACCCCAGAATGGCAGAGTTGGAAAGGCCTTTGGAGGCTACTAATCCAGCCTCCCAATTCATTATAGAATGGGAAAAATGAGGCCCAGAGGGGTAAGACCTTATGGGGGTATGATTGTGGGGTTCCTGACTTCAAAGACTATAGAGGCCACAATCTTTCTACCACAATATTCTGTCTCTGTCCTCATTTAAGTAATTTTAGCCATCCCAAACCAAGTAGTGAGGGCAGATGGCTTGCCCTAGGGAGGGCCATTACTAGGTCAAGTTGTTGGCAAATCCAAAAAGGAGAGGTAGGCTAAGTAGGGGCAGTGAGAGACAAGGGCCAGGCTACTTGCTCTCATACTCTCTCTTGTTGATGAGGCTCACCAAACTCCCAGAGATCTCACAGAGCCTGCTGTAGAGGGGGCTTCTTACATTTCCACCCCCAGGCTAGAGCAAGGCACTGTTCTGGACACTCCAGACTGCCAGGATACTGGAGCTAATTCAGAAGTAGTTTAGGCACATCATGGGAGCATGTTCTTGCAAGGCCAAGTCCTCAGTCCCATGTGTCATAAGCCTACAAGACCCCACCCTTGCCAGGATTCACCTGCTTGCATTGAAAATGAACCTCCAGCTTCATTGAGGCACAATTATTCAAGGTCATCAGCCTCCTGCAACAAAAAGAAAGTGTTTACTTAAGGCTCCCAACCCTCAAAGCCTGGCATAGCCTACAAAGACGTTCTCAAGTGGCCACCCACCAATTCACATAGCTGAGCCATCAAAGCTTCTCCCAAGCCCTACTGTCCATGAAAGCTTAAGTAGTGGACATGATGCTAGGAAGTATGGTCTCTGTCCTCCAGGAGCTTATAGACATGGAAATAAACCATAACAAAAATGGGACAGGTTTAAGAACAGAACAGGCAGAAGGTACAGCAGACACATGGAGAGTGGGACAAGGAACTCCCATGAAGAGATGGACCATAGCCAGAGGATGACAGAAATGGGATTTGGAGGGTGAGAGAAATACAGACTTCTATCCCTGGCTTCTATGGGAGCCTGTGACAAGGAAGAGAGAGACACGGTCAGTAAGTAGACCAGTGAGAGTGAGTGGGATCAAGGCTGTTAAGGTAGGTCAAACGCCATCTGGCAAAGGGCCTCAGGTATCATGGTAAAAGCTTTGCACTTTTGTATGTAGGCAGTGACAGATTTTAAACAAAGGAGCACCCACTTGGGGCTTTAAAAAGCTGACTCTGCCCCATTATTATGGTTATGATTATGAGTATTATAATTTTAGGTACAGAGTCCACATATGAGTGAAAACAGGTAGTGTTTGGCTTTTTAAGCTTGGCTTATATAGCTCAACATGATGATTTCTGGTTCCATCCATTTTCCTACAAACAATATATTTTCACTCTTCTTTATGGCTGAATAATACTCCATTGTATATATATACCACTAAATACTGTTTGAAAAGGGGGAGGAGACAGGGGATTAAGGGTAATAGAAGGGGTGAACTTATTCAAGGTATATCATATGCACCTATGGAAATACCACAACAAAGCCCCTGTACAATTAATGTATGCTAATAAAAATAATCTCTGCCTCATGTGAAACTGATGTTCTAGCAGGAAAGGACAAAATTTTTTAAGAGTTGACCCTGGTAGCTATAGATAGAATAGATGGGGGTTGGAATACAGAGACCAAAGCTACTTAGGAGGTTACTTTAGATCCAAAAAGAAATTATAGTTTGGTCTCAGACAAAAATGGAGAGACTGAATCTGAGACATGTTTGAGGGAATTCTGTTAAAATCGAGGCCAGTCTGGGCTTTCTAGCTAGAGTAGTAGGGTAGGTGAGGAAGTCACAGACACAGAAAACAGAATGAGGAAAGTAACTGCAGAAGCTGACTCTCGCTAATAATCTGTGTTCCTCCTCTGTTAGTAAGAGGGATGATTTTTTTCCATGATGAAACCCTTAAGTGGGCCCTTAGTTTCCTAGGCCTGGCCCTCATCCCCCTACCTGCTCAGGGCCCCCAGAGAGTCCTCGTCCAGAAATCTGTGGTTCTTCTTCACAGAGCTGATATCCAGGGGAAATGCACCTTCTGTGTGGCAGAGAGACGTAAAGATGAGTCTGGCAGGGGATCAGAAATTCAGCCTGAGAAGCCCTTGAGCTATAAGGGGGAGGAGAAGTGGGAAGGCAAGAGCCACAGAATAAGGAAAAGCCAGGAGTAAAAGCATTGGTGTTAGGGTTTGGAACATAAGATCTCTAGTTAATGGCACTGTCAGGAGGTAGTGGAACATTTAGGAGGTGGGACCCAGTAAAAGAAAGTTGGGTCATTGGAGGAATGCCCTCTTAAGGGGTATTGGAATCCCAGCCCCTTCCTCTCTCCCTGATTCCCAGCCCACCATGAGATGAGCAGCTTTCCTACACATCTGCCATGATGTTCTGCCTCTTCATAGGCCCAGAGCAATGGTGTCAAGCAAACATAGACTGAAATGTCTGAAACCATAAGCCAAAATAAATCTTTCCTCCTTTTCAGATATGTATTTCAGGTAATTTTGTCATAGTAACAGAAAATTGACAAACACAAGAGGGACTCAGGGAACTCTGGGCTGGCAGTTGGGGGAAAAGCAGAGAGACTAGGAGCCAGGAGCTGGACTGAAGGATTATGTCAGTCAGTGAGACAGGTCCACAGGGGAAAGCAGGCCTGAGACCCTGGCTGGCTGTCAAGAGCCAACCTGGGTTCTTTTCTCTCATTTGAGTTCTGGGCAATCAGATAGGGAACCTCCTCCCTGGCCCAAGATGCACTGGGGGAAGTAGGGAGGAAATAAGAATAGAAGGCACAGCATATAGCTAAACAATACCCCTCTATTGTCCAGAGCAGTGGGGCCCTCTCCCTGGGACTTGGGAAAGAGAAAGGAGAAAGGAGTGAGGAGAGAGGGAGAGAGAACTCGAGAAGTCCCACAATTCTGTCTTACTGGTAAAGCAAGCCCATTCACTCATTTACTCATTCAATGAATACTGATACCACTTCATGCCAGGAATACTGTAGTGAACACAGTGAAAATGGTCCCTGCCTTCAGAGAGTTTATAGTCTAATAGGAAACAGACAATAAGCAAGCATGAAACCATGAAAGACATGAGCCAAAGTGACAGGGTAGAGAGAGGCTGGAGGGGGTGTGGACTTTTGGAGAGAGGTGGTCAGCACAAGCCTTTCTGAAAAGGTGGCTTCTGACTGAGTCCTGAAGGCTGAGAATAAACAGCTGTGCAGAGAAACTAGCGAGAGTTTCAGGTAGAAGTAACACCAACATCAAGGCTCTGAGGAGCAAAGAGTAGAAAGGATCCTGGAATGCAATGAGTGTAGTCAAAAATGGAAGGCAGATAATGCAGTCTTGTCAGCCCACAGGACAACATTTGTGCTTATTTCACTTATCGAAGCAGAGTGACACAGATCCTTCTTGCTGTGGTGAAGAGTCAAAAGTACAGGAGGGCAAAAGCAAAAGCACAGAGGTTAAGAAGGAGCTGGCAGAGAAGGTGCTCATGCCTTTCATCCCAGCTATTTGGGAGATTGAGATTGGGAGGATCATGGTTCAAGGCCAGCCCAGGCAGGAAGTTTGCAAGATGCACCTCTCATCCCAAGCTACAAGGGAGGCTAAGATCAGGTGGATCTCAGTTCCAGGCCAACCCAGGCAAAAACATTTGTAGAGACACCATTTCAATGGAAAAAAGCTGGGCATCGTGGCACACACCTGTCATCCCAGCAATCTCGGGAAGCTTAGCGTAGGAGGATCATGGTCCAGATTTGCCTGGGCAAAATAACCAGAGCAAAAAAGGGCTGTATATGTAGCTCAAGTGGTAGAGAGCCTGCCTAGCAAGCACAAATCTCTGAGTTCAACCCCTAGCACAACACTAACAAAAAAAAGGAGGCTGGCACACTAGTCTAAGCAAGTGGTGATGGTGGTTCACACCTGATGTAGCAGTGGAGGTGCTGAGAAGTGGATCCATTGAAAACATATTCTGGAAGGAGAAAGGACTTGCAGAAAGGTTAAACAGATGGTACAAAGGAAGAAAGGAATTAAGGATGACTCCTGGATATGGGGCGTTAACAAGTGGGTGGATGGCGGTGCCCTGATCAAATGTTGGTGGTACCAGCAGGTCAGTTTTAAACCTGTTAAATCTCATTTATTGGATATGCTGGACAGCTGAGCAGAGATACTGAATTGGTGTCTGAATAGATGAAGTAGGATCTTGGGAATGAGGTCTGGACAACACATTTGGGAGTCATCAGAGTGCAGATGTACTTAAACAAGGATCTCATGGAAAAAATGAGAGAGTAGAAGACCTAAGCTGAGGCCTGAGACACCCTAGTACTTAGATGTTGGTTAGAGAAAACAGAGTAATTTAAGGAGACTGACATCAGCAGCCAGAGAGGAAGCCAGAAGGGGAGTGCTTCAGAAGCCAAAGGAAAGAGAGGGCACCTGCAATGAATGCTGCTGAGAGATAAAGAGAACTGGGAAATGAACACTGAATCTGACTCCATGGAGGTCACTGGTGTGCTTGACAAGGTGAGGTAGGGGTAAAGCCAGAGCACAATGGGAGCATGGGAAAAAGAGGGGAAGGGGAAAAAGCAATTATGATCCCTAAGAAAAACAGAGAAATGAAGGAAAATGAGACCATCACTGTGGGCAAAGTGAGGTCCATGTTAGGCCAAGGTAAACATTTTCAGGGGACAGCCTTCCCATTGTATCTATGTGAATGGCATCCTTAGAAGTGGCACAGAGCAGTGGCCCCAGGCAAGACAGGTTCTTTAAAACACCAGAGCCTGTGGAAGCTGATGAGAATGATCCAGCAGAGATGATGATGTAGAAGAGAGGAGTTGTAACTTCAGGAGTAAAGGCCCTGAGTAAATTTGAGCAGGGCCAGGATACACAGTAGCTTCTGGTGTGGTTAGAGAAAGGATGTGATTTGCCCATTTTACAGAAGAAAAGTTGCAGGAAAAACAAAGTTTTGGAATGGGGAAAGGCAAACAATTAGTGTCCTTACCTTCAAAAAGTTGAGCATATTGAGGAAATCCTGTTGCTCGGAGCCATTCACAAGCTTTCTTAGCCTCAGCTTCTAAAACAGAACAGGGTGAAAGAAAACAGGTAGAGAAATAAGGTTAGCAGAGCATTGTGGCAGGTGATTCAGAAATGGCAAAGGAGGCACAGAGGGGCTGGCACATATTTGCTCCAGGTCACAGCCAGCTAGGACACCCTCTGCTCCCTGAGCCCTACTCTGTCCTGGCCACGGCTTTCTTGAGCCTCATTTTCTGCCTGTTCCAAACCCCTCCCACTCTCTGTCCCTTGCCCAAGAACAGAACCCAACACCAGCAGCAACTTCCAGGATCATCTGGAGTCAAGGACCACTGCTAGTATAAGAAGCTACAGCTGTGTCCCCTACCCCCAGCCTTCTCAGGGAGCCACCCTTCCACAGCCCTGGTAAGAGCATCCTAATCCAGCTAGGAGACATGAAATGTTCAAAATATTTATTATTCCCTTTCTCATCATCATACCTAACATCCTCCAGCCAAATCTCATTTAATGCATACAATCACCAGCAAAGGTTTCACTACCACCACTGTATGTATAGCTATACAACAGGCTTGGAAAGAAAGTGACTCAAGCCAGGTATGGTGGCCTATGTGTGTAATCTCAGCACTCAGAAGGCTAATGCTGGAGGATCGTTGAGTTCAAGGCCAGCCTGAGCTACATAGTAAAACCCTGTCTCAAAAACCAAAAAAAGAAAAGAAAAGAAAAAAAGGAAATGACTGTCTACAATCTCACAGCAGACAAAGTGGTAGTGCTGGGGCTAGAATCCAAATTCAGTTTAACCCCAGTTTTGGTTTCCTGCCCAAGTGCTCTTCTTCCCTGATCACTCATCAAGTTCCAGTCCTCCCTCCCCAGGGGGCTTCCCAGGACAGCCACAAGCCTCCTTGGTGCCTCTATTTGTGGCACAATCCAGTGCTGAATATTGTGCCGACATAGTGCTGGCCTACAGGAATCTTGGAGGGCAATAGCTGGGTCAGCCTCCCTCCTCTGCTCTGGGAGTGCTAGGCACAGAGTTGGTGACTGCTGCCAGCTTCAGTGGAAATACTCAACCAGACTGAAGCCACAGAGAAGGCCCTCCTGGACACCAGAGTAGGTTCAATACCAGCAGCAAAGTTCTGGGACCGCCCAGGCAGTCCCTTGCTACCGAAGGACCTGTGGGATTGCGACCACAGACCCTGGCATTGTGCGGTTGGTGGGGAAAGGCTGCTGGCTTCAGCAGAGCTGCTTTGACCGTGAGGTTCTGCCCTCAATACTTCCTTCATTTCCTTAGTGCCTGTGGCAGCCCTGCTGACCAGAAATCTAAGGAGACTGGTGGGGGTTTTCCAAGACAGGAAGAGCTCTCTCTTCTCACAAGGAAATCTAGGAGGAGATCCTGGCAGCCAGGGCTAATAAGACAAAGGACTCTTAAAATACTCTTTCAGAGATGACAGGCAAGTAGACAAGAGCAGGAGAAGGTGGAAGGCAGCCACAAACAATCACAGGCTCCTCAAGTATCACACAGTGATAATGACTGGGGGTGAGGTGAGTGGAGAGAAGGTCTGGCAACCCCTGGAGCCCCAGCAGACTTTGGGGACAAACAGGAGTAGGACAGGGATGAACATCTGTGCCTTTCCATTAGTGTCTGCATCAGGTCAGTACCCATTCAGCATCTGTCTCTGCATATAGCTGGAGCCACGTTTGCTCAAGGCCATGATCTATGAGGATCAGTGTGGGATCATGCACCTATATATTCCTGCAGGTGCACTGCTCTGCGCATGAACCCACATCTCTGTGTGTGTGTGTGTGTGTGTGTGTGTGTGTGTGTGTGTGTGCACGCACATGTGCAAGCGAGTGCATATGCACGTGTTTCTTCTTACTGCAATTTCCTAACCTATGAGAGCGATATAGTCTCTAGCAGGACCTCTGAGAGGGACCTGAAAGTGTCTAACAGAATTCTGCTAGCAGTACCTCAGCCTTTCTGGCAGGGGGCGATGCAGGCCTGAGAAAGATCCACCTCTCCAGGTCTGGGAGATGTTAGACCAGCAGGAAGGGGAAGGAACTGAACACCAGCAGGGGGAGGATCTGAACTATATGGTTTTGCTGAGCTGGCTGCCATAACCACTTCCCTGTCCCCTGTCTGTGCCATAAGCCCCAGAAGATACTTCCAGGATTTCAGTGCCCTTCCTGGCAGCTGGCTCTGCCTCCCTGTCATCAAGACAAAAAGGGAGGTGCCAAAGATAGACTAGGTCAGAATTTCCAGAATTTCTCCTCCTGTGACCAGGTCTGGTATGGCCACTCCAGGCAGGGGAGTCAATTCCCTACATGCCAGGAACATACCCTTGAAACTCCACTGCAAACCTCAGCCAGTCACAATGCCAGGCTGAACAGAGGAGAGGTAGGGAGAGAAGTGCCCCCTCCCCTACTCCTCCCTTCCTCAGCCTGAAAAAAGGAAAAGAATGTAGTAATTAAATCCTAGAGCTCACACATCTGTACCATCTGCTCAAGCCACAGGGCCTGTGGAAGAGTGACAGGCTCTGCCAGCCTGCTCCACTAATGTTAGGTAGTGGTCCTAGCTGGGGCTGACAAGAAGGAGACCAGCTCACTTAGGTGAGCACCAGTTAGTTCATTCCTATCTAGAACCCTCTAGCACCTTGCTACTCAAAGTATGGTCCCAGACCAGTCACATCAATATCACCTGGGCACTTGTTAGAAATGCAGAATCCCAGACCCTTTCCTGTCCCAAACCTACTGAATCACAAATTACACTTTCCTAGATCCTTCTGCAATTTGCACACACATTTCAATTGGGAAGAATTCATCTAAATCACATAGCTCAGCAGTTCTCATTCCTGGATGCACATTAGAATCAGGTAGGAAGCGTTTTCAAAATACCAGTACCCGGGGCCCCCTTCCCAGAAGGCTAATTTAATTGGTCTGTGGTAGGACCCCCCACATCAGTATTTTTTTAAGTTATAGTATGGGACACACTGAGGCCTAAGGGACCTCAGGTCCCTTGTGATCAAGGTCACTCAGAGTTAAGTGTTACAGCTAAGACTACAACCCTGACCTTTTAATTCCATGTGCCTTTCCACTGCATTATGCCGTCTGCCCTCAGATGCCAGACAAACAAGAGTCTTAGACTCAAAGGAACCAACTCTAGCCTCCCAGCCTTTTCTGTTCCTTGTGGTCTAGTGGAATCACAAGACCACTCAAATCCTGATTCTGTCAGTCATTAGCTATTTGACTATGGGCAAGTTACAGAGCCTCCTTCCATTTCTTCCTCTGTAAAATGGGGGTCATGGCATCTGATTCTTACAGCTACTGAGAGCGTTTAAGTGAAACACTGGAGAAAAGAAAATCCCTTGACATAGGTATCAAGCACTCAGTAACTATGTTCCCTTCAGAATCCAACTCTGATTCTGAAGCATCCAAAAGAAAAAGGGGAAACTGGAGAAAGAGGCCCAGTTAGTACTTCCTCTGGGTCTGAGCAATGCCTGCACACACACCACTCCCAGAATTAGCCAAAAGGCTCAGGGAAATGAGGTTAGAAGCAGAATTTTCAAGGGGGCTGCAATTGCTCCAAGACAAAAGAGCAAAGGAGTTTGGAGCAGGGCTACAGCCTAAATTCCCCAGCAGCCCTCCTTAGCAGGAATCTAGAGAATGTAATGGGTTATTGCTGAACAGGATGTCAGGGACACTGGCTCCTGACAATACACCATCTCATGAAGGGCTAAGGAGGCCCTGAGGCTCCCTCCAGGATGGAACAGTCAGGAGCATATGTCTTGGTGATTAAGGGTTGAACTATGGTACTTTGCCTTCGTCCCTCTAACCCGTCCCAGCCTGCTCAGGCTGGACCAGGAGCGACCCCACCTCCTGTCTACTCTATTGACCCTCCTGTCTACTCTACTGACAGTAGAGTCAATTCACCTGAGGCTGGAACCCAGGCAGCGTAGACTAAGGATTAGCTTATATGCCCAGCAGTAAGAGTGACACCGGGCAGGCTGAGGCGAGTGAGGTAGGAATGTCTGTGGCCCCTGGCCCTAACCTCTGTGTCCAGATGTGCAGATTCCATGGCATGACTGACTGCTAGCAGTTTCAACAGCTATCTTTTGCAGGCGATGCTCTGGCCAAAGCTGGAGTGATGTGCCAGGACAGGTCAGTAACAGCACTCAGCTGACACACACTGGATTCCACCAAGTTTGAAGCTCAGACTCTCCCTGGAGAACCAGGGGAGCGGGTATTAGAAAACTTCACAGGCAAATCAGGCCTCAGAGCCATGGGCACAGGCTCAAGGAGTGTCGAAAAAGGATTGCAGAGCAGCAGCACATAGTTTCAGAGGTCAATGACAATGTCTGCATCTACATTCCTCTTAGCACAGAAGGAATGAGACAAAAAGCGGGGCTTCTGCTCCTTGCAAACACTCTGTGAATGAGGGTAGAGTTTATGCACCCAGGAAAAAGGCAGCACATATCCCATTGAGGAATTGTAATGGTGCCCAATGATGATAACGAAGTGGAACAAAGCCGGCTTCCCTGCTTGCTGCCTAAGTGATCTTAGGCAACTTGCTTCCTTCTCTGAACTGTGGTTTTCATGTCTATACAGTGAGGATTAACAACACCTCTTGCTGACTTTCATGGTTACCATGTGAAAGTGGCATATGAAAGTCATCAGAAAAGGCTAGTTTGGTGAAGGCTAGTTGAGCTTTGTCTAAGGTGTATTCAGATTGTGTGTTAGTTATAAAGAGATGAGAAAAGAGAGCTAAGAGAAAGATGGAAGGCAATAGGCAACTAGATTGCAGGAGGGAAGGCCTCACCCAGCCAATTTCACCAACCCCATTCCCGGACTGAGCACCCCCTCTTCACACCACTATTGGCAACTGAGTCCTTGTGCCTTGGAGTTACTCAATGTTCTGTGAGAGAGCTTCCCAGGCCCCAGGTTCATACTCTTCCTTCCCAACCATAAAGTCCAGCTCAGGCCCAGGTACCAGGTAAGACCCTGGGCCCAAGGCAAGAAATGGATGGGTGTCACAGGGCCTCAGATGAAAGTATCTCTTGTTAGGTACTGCTCTTGGATATACCATTCCATTTCTCCCTCACCCTCAGCTCTGGCTGTACACTAGCTCCTGGAGAGCTTTGAAAAATGCCAGTGCCCTGGCCCGACCCATGGCTAATTAAATTAGAATCTCTGAGGATAGGGTTAGTTTTCATTTGTTTCTTTGTTTCCGAGAGCTCTCTAGGTGATTCTAAAGTGCAGGCAAGATAGAGTCACTGCCCTAACAGTAACAACCAGCTAAACAGCCTCAGCCTTGGTTGGCTGTGTTCTAATCACTGGCCCAAGTTCTCTCCAGGCCTGAGGGCAGGGGCAAGAGAATGCAATAAAGGTCTGTGGTATTGTAAAGGTGATTTATTCAAATGAAGCAACTGTCAACAAATGTGTTTGGTCTCCTTAACCTTGCTTATTTAGCTTCCTATTGGAAAGGCATCTCTTTTGTGGCCCTCACCATAGGATGGGTTCCTTCTAATCATGGTCTGTCTGGTATCAGCACTGGCCTCCCCACCTTCAGGAGCACAGCAGGAAAAGCCAGTGTACTCAGGGGTAAAGACCCAGAATGCCACTGTCTATGTGACAACCCAGGTTCCCAATTAGGACCCTGAGGTAGGAGTTTGAGGCAGGCAGAGGGGCAGACTACCACTGCAGACCCTGCCACTGCAGCTGGGAAATGCCAGGCCCTGGCTAAAAGCTTCTCTTTAACCAAGATCATTTTTCTTGGTTGATCCAAGGCCCATTTCCTTTGCCCACTCCCCACCCCTAGAGAGGGAGCCTTCTCAAGAAGCTCTCTTCTCAAGAGCCTTTCGGGAGAAAGCTTGTATCTCAGAAGCTTATATCCCAACTGCTCATGACCAGTTCTTTCTACCCTCCCATAAGGTGGGCTAAACCAAAGGAAGTCTGCCCACCCAGCCTCCAGTCCTGGCACAGCACTATATCCCTGAGGTGGTGTTTCATCCCAATTTGCACAAGGGTGCCCTCTCAGTTGGCGGCAGCCCTGGAAGCAATGCTGTGGCAAGTGATTGACTGGCTTTGCCACCTCTCTGCAGCCCTTCACTGAGAGCCATCAGGGATTCCAGGGCCACTGAGACTTCTCTTCCTGACCATGGTGTGGACATTCAGAAGCATCTGCAATAACCTGCCCACTGGGAGATCCACCTCTCTCTACTTGCTGCCTCTCTCTACTCCTGCTGCTCTTAGCTGGAATTGCCACTCTAACTCAATTCTGGCAGGAGAGGGAGGCACAGGGAGAAAGGGAGGCAAGACTAAAATAGCTCCCATCCCACATTCCAACCTCGCCAGAGGGGCACCACAGTAAGGGCTGCTATATTTCAGCCGGCCTAGCTTGGCAGTGCTAGACGCTGGCTGGCCTCTGGCTCTTTAGATCTCAGGAGAGAACTGGGGGCCCCTGCTGCACCTGTTCGGATGCCAGGCTGTCTTAACCAGAACTACAGGGGATGCCAAGCTCCTGGGCCCCTATGAGCAATACTTTTGGAATCTTCCTGTCACAAATGAGGCACCACCAAAGCAAAAAAGCCCAAGAAGGTCCTATGGGATTGGGTGGCAACAAAATCTCAAGCCACCAAATGCTGGCCAGTGGCAGATCTGTGTATGAGGCTCTACCCTCGAATGTATCTCTCTCATTAACACTTAACATCCACACCTGTTCACAGGGCAAAACTTGTAGTCTCTACCACAGCAATTCCCATTGGGGACACTTACCCCTCCAGGAGACATTTTGGCAATGTCTGGAGACATTTTTAGTCATCCCAGTAAGGGGAGAAGAGTATCTGAAGTGTAAAATCATGAAAATCAGCCTCCACCTGAGGCTTCAAGACACCTCAGGCAGCCCTACCCATCTTGGGGAGGGTGTCCTAGGGGTGAGGTGAAGAGTGGATGCAGTAGTCAATGGAAGACCCTTTATGAGTCTGACACAGAGAGGTGGCAGTTCTGCTTGGAGTTTTTATAAATATGACAATTATAAAAAACTCCCTCAACAGTGGTCCCTCCCTGAAGCCATAGCTGAGTCCCACAGGCAACTGTAAGTGAGGAAGTCATGATGGTCCTGAGGTTAAACCAGACCCCTGGCCCACGGGGGCTACTTGAGAATTTGGGTTCAGGGCAGCCCTGCCTGTAACCTCCTAGGCTAGCAATTGACACAGCAGGGCCAAAGCAGACAGCTGACATTCCTGCCTCGTCCAGGGCTTTCCTGTGACAGTGAAGGTCAAAGCTGCCACCTGCTCCACAGCAGTTGCTACACTAGCTTCTTGTCCCCAGGGGGTCCTGCCCCCAACCCAGTCCCAGGCGCTCTGATAAGGTCATGGTGACAAAGAAAGACAGATGTTTTAGTAAGCCTTATGCTATTCCACCACCTTCAGTCTCTAGACTAGAGGCAACAGATGCCAGCTAAACTAGTCAGGGGCAAATGTTAGACTGGCAATAACTGCTCTCCACTGCCATATGGGTTCAAACTTTTGAAATGAAGGTCAGGCGAACTACGTTCAGGCCTTAGCTCCCTGCAACTTGTGTGTAGCCTTAGGTAAGCCACTACCTCTGTCTAAGCCTCAGTCTCCCATCTTCTAACTGTCATTCCCCCAATCCTGGAGCCAGAGCTGAGGTATGTTGTGACAGGCAGTGGCTGATTCAGTAAAGGGAGCCATCCTCCCCCAAAATTCCCTTCTGGGGGATCTCAATGAGGGTCCTCAATGGGGTGCCAATATCAAACCCATCTTCCCCCACAAACTAGCTCTCTTGTAGTTCTTGCCTCACAAAGCACCAAACACCTGGCCTCCAGTTAGCCTGGTCCTCCTCTGTCCTCACAGGAGTTTGGTCACCAGCTTCTAATAACTTTTCCATCAAATGGTTGTTTCCCATACCTAACTGTACTCCTGATTCCCACGCCTGGAGTACTTCACCCTCCAGGTTCCCAACCTCCAGCCTCTCCTGTCAACAGGCCATCCTACCAGCTTCTTCTCCCAAGAGTCCAGCCCTAACCCAGCCACTCATCCTACTCTGCAGCCTAATGGGCTTCTCTCTGCCCACAGCCTGGGCAAAGATCTCAGCTGCTTTCTCCAAGGCTCACTCCAAGGCTCTGCACATTCCAGAACTAGTCTGACTTGAAGCTGCAAAATCCTATTGATTCTTCACAATGGAGGTAAAGTATCCCAATACATGCAGCCTCCCTTGTGCTCTCACCAGCTCCCTATCTGATGGCTTGGGCTGATTCAGGGCCCTCAGCATAGCATTACTTTCTCAGCATGAGAGTCTGTGGAGAACAGATGCTCTACTACACTGGATCTATTAGTCTTGGTGTCCCAACGCAGTGTGGTAAGGGCTGCTGTATGTTCTGGCATCACAGACAAGAAACCCTGTTTCCCAACAAAACTGTGCAGGCCTCTGGTTCCAGCCCCTCCTCTCTGATCGCCACAGCATGGTGAACTGAGCATACGCCCTCAACCCAGAGCCACTGTACAGTGCTCTGTAGTGACTTGTGGAAACCCTTGTTCCAGGGAAGAAACCAAAGAGCCAGGAACCAAGGCCCAGGTAGGTACGAGAACAGAAAATTTTCTGATCTGTGCCTAAGGGTGGAAGCATTCTGACCAGATGGAGCTCTTACCATTGTCACCTATGCTCAAGTAAGGGCACTGAAGTTCATCTGAGAGATGGGACCTCCTGCTACCTCTCTCTAGGCCAGCAAAGTCTTGGTGCTTGCTTGTTTTGACCCTGTGCCACCACCTCTGTGTCCCACCTCCCTTGCCTACTTCCCTTTCCTTTTGCTGAGGCCAAATATAAACTCCCAGGCAGGAAATGCCTTGAAGGAGCCTGGCCCCACCCTGAGATCCAGAGAAAATTGTCTCTGACAGAAAGGAAATGGGCCTGAGAGAAGTGGCCTCCTCAAGAAACAGCAGACACAACCCCTCCCTGAGCCCTGCAGCTAGTCAGAGGAAGGGCTGTGATGCAGAGCACATAGCAGGGGGGCAGGGGTGACAATGTGACTGCTCAGGTCATGGGAGGACCAGGAGAAGGAAAACCCCAAAATGGTGACCTACCAGCTAGCTGTGTCAGGCCTATAGGCATAGAGATTGTGGGATATGGGGGAAGTGATAGGCTAGCAATATGGCTTTGAGTCCTGGCTCTGCTCCTTCTTAACTGTGACTGTGCTCATTAATGATAACAATATGTGCAATGCTGAACGTAATTATTAATACTAATAATAGATACTAATAGTTATTAAATACTTACTATGTGCCAGGCCCAGGGCTAAGGAATTTACACAGATCATATTGCCCAAGTTACTTAACTATCCTGTGCCTGTGTCCTCAGCTGTAAAATATGGATATAATTACAGTACCAACAGAACGTTTTTGTAAGGATAACATGAGATAAGTAGCCCAAGTATACTAAGCCATTGCTAAGCTCCAGGCATTTCTTTAGGTACTTTTAAAATGGATTCTGTCACTGAAGGTGCACAACAACCTTGTGAGGTAAGTGCTCCAATGTCTTTATTTTACAGATGAAGAAACTGAGCCCAGAAATATGGAGTAACTTCCCCAAGGTCAGCAGCTAAGAAGTGGTGGGCCAAGATGCAAATCCATGCAATATGGTTCCAAAGAGCAAGTACTACCAAGTGAGAATTGTCTTCATTAATTAAGGAGAAATTGCCTAGGCTCACACACAGCAGAAACACAAAAACACCACAATCAGGGTTTTTGCAGTATGAGCCCTTAGCCTAAAGCAAATTCCCATCTGCAGAGAAAGTACTGGATCATCTCACATCCAATTTGATCCCCGCAACAACCCCATACAAAGCAGGCAATGCCTATTGCATAAATGGGGAAACTGAGGCTATGAAAGGTCAGTTGGAGTACAGATGAGGCCAGGAGCCTGTCTAAACATCAAATCGCCTCCTGCTCATCGTTTCTGAGTTCAGCTTCCCTCAGATCTCCCATCTGAAGCTGCTCCCCATCCTCTGTATATATGTTCACCTAACATAGTACCTGAGCACGTACCCTAGGACCTACTCATCACCAGGCCCTATTCTGGACACTAATGTCTAACAACACAACAAAAGCTGAACTCTCCTGGTGTACTTGGCCCGAGACTCTTGCCAGCCCATCCTTCTCAGGGAGGCAGAAGCTAAGATGGACTGTCCTTCGAAACACCCTCTGGAACTCGTTTTGGAGACAAGATAACACAGCATGAGCTCCAAAGCAAGGGTGCTGGCAGGTGGCACAGCCTGAGGAAGGAAGCTTGCAGCCCCCATGGAGCCTGAGATGGGAACATTGGGGGGAGGGCTAGATCTTCTGGACAACTCCCCCACCCACATGCTCCCAATTCAAGCTTGAGCTACATGAGCTAGAGGGCTCACAAGTGTTAATCCAGCCAGCCTTCTGCCTGTCCCTACCCACCTACGCCTTCTAAATAATGCAACCCGGTTGTCAAGACAGCACATTAAAATGTCTCTTCTTCCCTGATGCCACCCAGCACCCTGATCCCCACCCTCAGTGCTGGAAGGTGCTAATCAAGCAGGCCTGGTGCTGATGCCAAAACCACCCCCAAAAATCCCTCCTGCACATCTTCCCCCACCCCAATGAGGCTCTACTTTAGAACATCAATACCCATTCCTTCCTGCTTTCCCTCCCATCTGCCAACCTTGGAGGTAGGAGGGGGCAGAGCAGGTAAGTAAGGACCTGAGAACTCCTAAGTGTGAGGAGCACTTTGAGGGAAAAGGGAGACCCAAACTCTGCTCTTGCTCCTGGCTAGGCATTTGGAGAGAAAGGGGCATGAATGTAGGAGGTACAGTCAGACTGGCTGGGTCCTGATCGCTGGCACCATTAGTCTTCAGCTGTGTGACCTTGGGCATATTCTTCTTTAACCTCTCCTTACTTGGTTTCTGTATATGTAAGACAGGAAGATGATAGCAATAAACTGCCTTACAGAATTGTCTCAGGGGCTAAGTATGTTCAAATGTGTCAAGGATTTACAAGAGTTCACTATTATTACTGATGCTATCTTCATTACCATAGCCTGTTAAAATGTCTTAAATGCTACAAAAGATGGCCATAGGAAGGATCCCTGTAGGTGGGCATTGCCAGGAAGAGCTTTTCTGGATGAGGTAGAATCTGAAATGACAAAAAAGGTCAGACCTAGTGCCCAGAGGTAGCATGTTGGAACCCTGCATATCCCCAGGTGAGTGAAAACAGCAAAGTGACAAGTCTGCACAAATCACTACTAAGCTCCAACGGTGAGAATTTTATTTATATTGTTGAACTGAATACTCAACAACTCCATGAGGTAGGTGAATATCTCCATTTCATACCAGCAAAGTAAAGGCTCAGAGACGTAAAGTCACTCAGGGCTGTATACAGCAAAATTCACTCTTCACTCTTGCCCCCAGTACCTCCTGACACCTCCAGCTGTGTTTTACTTCTGCTCTACTCTGGCCCTTTTCCACATTCCCCTCTTTTGTTTTTCCCATTGAGAAAGCCCTGACGGGGTGGGGTCTTGGTTGCTAGCAACAGATGTTTGGCCAAGGTCTTCCTACAAGCTCCCTGGCCCTGCCCTAGCCTAATTTGACCTCACTCTGAAGCAGAATGGTGGGCTGCAGGTGTCTGCCTATCTCACACCTCAGACAGGCCGGCCTTTGGCGGGCCCACATAAAGGACAGGAAATCCTAGGCCACCTCCCCTGGAGGTCACTCCCTCTACCACGGGAGCAGAGTTTCAGACCAGCCAGGCAGAGGTTCCTCTGTGGTGGGGAAGCTGCAGAGTCAGCCCCAGCTGCCTTGGCTACTGGGTGTGGTTTGAGGAAAACAGGGAGGGCTAAGCATCAGGAGACCTGAGTTCCAAAGAGTTCCAAATCCTCCCTTGCTGGACAGTATTTCCTCCCTCCCTGAACCTCAGTTGGGGATCACCAAGGGATCAGATGGTGGTGGCCGGGGGTGGGTGGGGGCTGATCACGCCATCTATTTTACTGAATTGCTCTGAGAACAGAATGGGACCATGGAAGTGAAAGTGCCCTGGAAACTAAACAGGAGGACTAGTCGTTGTCATCATCAACTGCTAGGGGAAGGAAAGACTGAGCTGGTGTTTCTCCCTGACTGATTCACTCTTCTAGGCCCTACTAAGGGCATGGTTCACACTCACTTCCGGCTTCAGTACGCCCTAAAATATCCCCTTCCCTACACCCCCACCAGCTCCAGAGACAAGGCAAGTGGCAGAAAAGCAGAGTAGGCTGAAAGCCTCCACGGCTCAGCAAGGTGAGCACCTACACTCACCAGGCTTGTCCTCTGAAGTGGACACCAATAAGAAAGCCTTACTTTCCAAGAGCTCCCCAATTGTGAAAGCTGGCTGGATCTGAGCAACAAACAAATCAAAGAGTTATATAAAGTGGCTGGACCCAAGATCTTGGTGGGGGGGGTTAGTGTGAACTTGTTGGACTCACCAGAAGTACACACTTTTGGTGAGTGTCATCTGCCAGAGAGGGTTATAGAGACATCATCCTGAAAAGTTCAGACCAGAAATAAACAGAGGAGAGTGAGGGGCTTCCAGTGTCCCATTTCCTACCCCTGTGTATTAAGGGGCCCACAAACAGTAGCACACAGAAGGGACAGTGATGAGGCTGGAGAGGGGGCTGTCCAAGGTCACAGAGAATTCTTGGAGGAGATAAAGCTCTTTGGCCTGGAGGAGATATGGAAGGATGTGGGTTCTGTCCTCAGACTTCCGAAGATCAGAGAAAGCGGACAGGGTCTAGGTGATCCCAGGGGCCAGAACTGTGACCCAGGGTTAGAAACCTCAGGGAAACACAGTTAATTTTTTATTAACATATTATATATATCAGGGATACATTATGACATTTACAAAAGTGGCACAGCCATCCCACAAAAAAGTGACTTTCAGCCATCCCACAAAATGAAAGCAATGGCTTGAAATATATGGCACTCCTGGGTGCTGAAGATGGGTGAGCAGGAACTATACATGGTGGGGAGACTCATGTCTGCTGAACTCTGCTGTATACCTATCTCTAGGGGGATCATGGGAGAAAACAGAAATTTGTCTAGAGCTGGCCTGTCCCTTCTTGATTCCCACAGAGTCCTGGGAGTCCCAGGAGTACCCTGGGCTGGTACTTACCCAGAGGGAGCAGGTCACTCATTAACTTGTGACTGAATGGGTCAGAGGGTGGCCACCTGAGACAGAAACAAGCCTGGGGAGGGGCTACAGAGCAAACTGCACAAAAGCCCATGCTCAAGGGGATCCCCAGCTGTGGCAACTCAGGACTCAGGCAGCCCCAACCAACCCAGACCACTGAGAATATTTAATGAGTGGGCCTAGATGAATTTGAAGCCAGGCTTTCATTTCCCTGTGGAGAAGAAAGAGGTACTGAGTGGAACCCATATTTGTACAGCTGGAAGAGAGCCCAAGAGACCCTGAGTCCATGCCACCCGCCCTGACCATTTTACAGACATGGAAGTCGAGGCCCAGAGAAAGCAAGTGACTTTAGTCACTCAGAGGCAGCACCAGAAATCAAGTTTCCTGACTCTGTAGTTGGCCCAGAGGGCTCACAAAATGTTTCCTTCTCTTCCCACTGAAACTACAGAAAACTGCTTGTGGTCTGGAGCTTTCTAAATTGGGTCTGGGTTCTGGCCTGACCCTTCCCAACTCCCACTGCTTGTCTAGATACAGGCTGTATGAAGAAGGCTTCCTCCTCCACTACAGAGGCCCTCAGCGTCTCAGCTCCCATACCCCTGCCTGGTGTGGACAGCCCCAGATCTGAACGGAAAATACACACACACACTCACTCACTCACACTACCTCACCCCATTCCCAGCAACAGCAGACTCTTTGGGTGGGCATTTCTTGCTCTTTTAGACTTTCAAATTGAGACCCGATCAACTCCTCCTGGAAACACTCTATCCCCTTCTGATTCTAATGCCTAAAAATCCCCTCACCTCACTGTCCATCCAAATCCCTGTCTTAACTCCCCTGCTCTTCTCAATGCCATCCAAGCTGAACCCGTGTCCTTCAAACAATGTGAATAACCACTTCTGTTTGCCCAAGCAAAGGACAGAGAGGCAGTATTTTAATTGGTCCCAGAAGTTCTCGTGACTAGGTGTTTGTCAATGGCCCTTGGGGGAAGGTGAGGGTTTAGAATAGAGTCCCTTTAAGGCCTGAGGTGGACAGGGAGTTAGTTAATAGCCATCCCCTAGAGGTGACTTTCCAAGGTGGTTATTATGTGGCTCAATCATTAACCACGCAGTGGCAGGACCCCAGGCTTGTTGGAAAGAGGCCACTCCTTTCCCAAGGACAGCCCAAGAGCAGGAGGCTGCAGCCAGGGAGAGCATTCTTAGGGTCTTTCTGTCCCTCTCCAACAGGTCAGGCTGTGGTGGGGCGGGTGAGGACAGAGGCCTGCACTGAGGGCAGCCCACATGGGGGTGGAGGAGGGCTGGCCCGGAAATGGAGGAAGTCAGCACACCCTTACTGAGGCAGGAGGGAAAAGAGAGACAGTGAGGGGTTTTATCATGAATGAGAGAGGAAGCTCCAAGCTGGGCCTTGGTGATTAGATGACAAGCTGGGAAAGACGCTCATCCTGAATGCATCCTGTTTTGCTCTAAACTGGCCTCAGGGGCCAGTGGCAGGGGAGGGGCCTGGGTAGAGAACAGCCTCCAGGAATTCTCCCAGGACTACTGACCTCAAGCTCCTGGGTGGCCCTGGAACTCGGGAGGCAAGTGGGGGAGTTAGAACGCTCATTTACTACTAGCTAAACGAAGGCCTGGACTTTCCTTGAGAAGCTTCCACAGGTCAGCCTGGGGATCAGGAGCCTCAGAGGCCGCTAACATAGGCCACCAAGGCGCCGCCACTAACAGTGTGGCATCTGTAAAATGAGGGACTAGGACTCCATAATCCCTCTAGCTCGGACCTTTCCTGGGCCTCTCTTCCAAGGTTCAGCTCAAATGTCACTGCCTCTTGTCAGTCACCTACTCCCCAGTCCAAAGCAATCGCTCCCTGGTCTGGACTCCCAGGGCAAAACCTCAACAACTGGAAATATGAATATTGACCAGACATTTGATGATGTTAAGGGACTGTTTTGGTATAATGTGATAGTGTGGTTATTTTAGAAATTACATTTAAGTAATTTTATATTTAATAATATTCAGAAATAAGATTTCTTTTAGAAATACATATTGAAATATGTTTAGATGAACTGATAATGTGTCTGGGATTTGTTTCAAAGTAACAAGAAAGGGGTGAAGTAGGTATGGGCCTGATACCTCAGGCCTTATTACACTAATTGTCTCTTTGGAAATATATCTGGAATTCACAGTATTTTTCAAAAACCCTCACTGAGGTAAAGAGTCTCAATGGGCCATGTATTATTCAGGCTACTAAGCCCCAGACTAGATGGCAGATTCCCTGAAAGTGGGGGTTATAACTCTGTGACCTCCATAAGTCCTCGCACCAAGCCTGAACTTAAATGACTAATAATTTGTACAGCACTTGGTGTTTACAAAGCACTTAAGTTATGAATCCTCTCCTGAAATTCAATGAAGTAGAAAAAGCAGGGAGAAGTTAAGGTTCTGAGAGGTTGAGAAGAGAGGGAGCCTGGACTTAAACCTCCATGTAGCCAAACCCTCAAGCCCCCATTCCTTGATCCATGCCACCCTGAACTCCTAAGGAACTTAACATTCGGTTCTCAAATTCCTGTCTGTGCTTGAGGTAAACAGGAACAGCAACTGTCTGGCATGAGAGTTCCTACCACGGAGGGCAGCTCAACACACAAACTCGGCACTTCAAATTTGTGACAAGGTCCCAGACTGTGGCCTCTAATCCACTGATTCCTATCTACCAGGACCCATGTACGAGTGCAAGTGTGCGCACGCGCACGTGTGCACACAAACACAGACACACACACTCACACACACACAAAACCAAGACCCCAAGTCACAGCTGAATAGAGCCTTAATAAACACTTGACACCAATAACTGTGTGCCCAGCCTAGTTCTAAACCAACCCCATCTGGGAAAATATAAAACACATCAAGGCCTGAGGGTACAGCTTGGTGGTAGAACATTTGCCTAGCTTGCCTAGTGTGTGCAAGACCCTGGGTTCTAACCCCAGCACCAAAAAAAAAAAAATCCTCACTGAGACCTCAAGAGCTGGAAGAGCCCACACTTCCCATCCCATCTTTGACATCCCCATCCCTATTTTATCTGCAGAGCAGCCTCCTGAATGCCCAAGGCCATGGACACTTATTCCTTACCAAACTAGGAGCTCAAGAAAAAAAATTTCTTTTATTTATTCCTAAAGCAACTCTTTTGCAGCCAAGGTGAGGGCACAGCTTGCCTTTGTTAAACTTGCCATCCACTGAACCCACATTTTCCATGGCTGGAACAAGGAGTTCTAGGAGTCTGCTAGCCAAAAAGCAGTGACAGCATCCCAGTTAGACACCACCCCTCCTCCCTTTGTGATCTTCTGGCTTTTGTGGTCCTGCTACTTTTCCTATACCTGGCCCCAGTGGTCCTCTGTTCCCTCTCCAACTTGTAGCTCCAAGAAAGATTTTTAAAATTTCAAGAAGACAGAGAGGGTCTAAGTTTGGGCTTCCTCGTGCCACTTTCTTTTGCTCCTCTGCTCAAACTCAGGGGTACTGGGGTTTAATGAGGAAGGCCTTGCATTCTCCTTGTAAGACTCACTGCCCTCCCCAGCACTCACACAAAGTACACAGCCCCAATGCCCACCTCTGCCCTCTTCTTACTCTTAACACCTTCCAATGTCACCTGCTGGCAGCTCTCCAGAGGTGAGGGGAGCTGCAGAAAAGAGAGGGTCAGCATACTCCTGCACAAGTGGCTTTAAGGCATGGAAGGAAGGCAAGAGAACAGAGAAGACTGGACTCTGTCCAGTGTGGTGTTTCCCAGCTCTAACTACAGAGGTCCAGAGAGCAGAAATTCCAAATCCAAAGTCCAGTACCTGGACACAACAAACACCACATGATATTGGAAATGAAGACCAGCCCAAAATGTCCAAACAGATGGCAGCTACAGCTTTAAGGTGAAAGAGTGTCACCCCCACACCCCTCCCAATCACCCTCCCCATCACACTCTTCCCACTCCATCAGCCACCCAGAAACCACCTGCTGACTTTCTTTTCCATGCCCTTGGCCTGCCCGCCCTCTCATCCCCAGACAAGACCTGTCCCTCCTTTATTCCAAATGCAAGTGAGGGGAAACTGAGACTCCGAGGATACAGATGGTGGTGACAGGGGTCACAACACTAAGAGTGGGGGTGGGAGCTGCCGATGCAGCAGGAGTCAGGATTTGAAAATAGCCTCAGACATGATTCATTCCCCTCCTGGCATCACTGGGTGCTCTGAGTGAGACCCAAACAAGCCAGGGCCCCAAAACTTGTAGGTTGCAAGTCAGCCTGACCTGGGTAGGGGAAACAGAGTCTGGAAGGAAATACCTTCCCAACAACTTCAGTCTAGCAGCTGTCTTGCTTCCCCTGTCCCCACACACAAGCATTTTCCAGCTGGCTCAGCTTCATAATCACCACAAAACTGTCCAACTACATAGCTCCTGTGGCCCCAAGCAACTCTGAGACAACCCTTTCACCTGCTGATTGGGAGACTGGCCCCCAGCACCTACTATGTGAATGTCAGGGCAGAAGAGACTGACACTGAGGCTCCCAGAAGTGGTGTGACTAGCCTAAGGTCACATGAACTGATCGAGCCCCAGTTTCCTGAGTGGTAATTCAGTGCTCAACTTTAACATGTGTTAGGAGAAGAGACAGAGAGAGAAGCCCAGACTAGTTTGGAACTCCCCAACTTCCACTACCAGGCCTTTCCTGAGGTTCTCTAGTCCAAAGTCATCTGAGACTTCATGGGCCTACAGAGGCCTAGAAAGATGCGACTTATCCAGAGGTTGTCACTTGCTCTCCGCAGCTACCTTGTTCCCAAGAAACTCCTAGGCATTCCTAGGAGAAGGCAGTGAGTGAGGCCATGGCCGTAGGGAAAGTCCATTCGGCCTGACAAGGGCTTCCTGGAAATGCCCTCGAAAGCAGAGGAGAGGGTAGGAGACGCGGCGTGATGGGCCCAATGCCCTGCCACTCCCGCTCCACCAGAACCCCCCTCTGGAGCCCCAGGGCCACGCTCCGGGCTCCAGCCAAGCGCAGAGTAGCGAGAGGACACCCGCCTTCCACCGCCCGTTCGCTGGGCTTCGCGGGGAGAGAGCACGGCGCTCTCAGAGGTCCCCAAATTTCCGCAACTCCAAGCCCCAATCCTAGGGACAGACGGAGGTGGCTCGGCTCACTTCCTCCCCTTCTCCAGCTTATGCCGCCCAGTCGAACCGCTAGGATAGGGGCTGGGCCGAAGCGCGCCAGAGAGGCTAGGCGGGGCGAGGGTCCGTCTGGGTGTCCCCTTGACGTCGCCCCAACTCTTACCTGGAGGCTGTGTCCACCCTTTTGGGTTCCGGCCCGACACAGCGGCGAACGGGCGGGAGGCGAGCACAGGCAAGACTGCTCCGCCCCGGGCACGCGCGGAGCCTGCGGTCGGGCGGGGGTATAACGGTGCCAGCCAGAGGAGCAGCTGCCGCAGCTGCTTTAGCCGTTGTCAAGCCGTGTCCACTCGCCCGCAGGTGGTGTGGGAGCTTCGGCTAGACCGGCTGCAGAGACGCCCCGCCCACCTACGGGAATCTCGACCAATGAGGGTGCAGCCCGGCCCACCAGCCTGCCAAAAAGCCGCCCAAGTCCGAGTGGGCGGGGCGCCGCCTCCCAGCTCCTCCAATCCCCGTGCCGCTGCCTTTCCCGCAGTTCACACCGCTGGGAGCAAGGAGGCGCCAGCCTAGAGCCGCCTACTGAGCTTGAAGGAGCAAGTTGGCTAGGTACACAGACTAATACTGAGTTGTAAATGTACCTGGCACCGTGCGGGGGCTTCAAATACATATGCCATGTGCACGAGAGAGTTCAAGTGACTTGTTCAGGGTAATTTACGGGGAGTCCACAAGCCAGCTTCAGTGAGATTTCTGATTAGCAGGCGCAACCAAGTGAGAACTGAATTAATTCTGTATTTGAGAAAGTTGTCATCCCCGCCTTGCTTAGGCAATAGCATTCTGCAACCTTCTCACTATGCCCACCTTTCTGCTTCCTCCAAGTCCAAATTTACCTCTGTGCAGCAATGCATGGAAAACATGGGGCACCAGCATCAATCATGGCAGGAGAGGGCTTCCAGGAATACTGATAGCAAGTACCACCAGAAAGCCCGTTCAAAGTCAACAAGAAACGGAGTGTTCGCATTTGATTTCTCTCATGCTTCCCTCTCCTCTCCACCCCTGGAAAGGTTCCAACACAAGCTCACAACCTTGATTTCACTGTTGAATTGAGAACTCCTATTAGCCAGGACTAACCAAGACCTCATACAGTCCAACTGCGACCCCCCACATTTACAATTACAGAAACTTAGGAAAGGTGAGTCACTCCAGGCTACTCAGAAGATCCATGGCAAGGACAATCCCTGCACAGTAGTTATTTTCTCCATACCTAACAGATGGGAGAAATGAAGGTGAGGTTCCTAGAATGCAGAACTGCATCTGTCTCACATGACTGCTAGAGGATTCAACAAAGATGAGTACAAAGATTTTTTTAAGGTCAGCAACTTTTTCAAGGTCACCTGAGGCAATGACAGAACAAGACCTAGCCTTGCCCCAGGTGCCCCTTCCTGCCCAGCCTCTAGTGTAGTAGTCCAAATTGAAATTCTCCCACCTTCCTTTCCTGCTGGCCCTTATGAAAATTAAGAGAAATGAGCTGGACATGGTGGTACACACTTGTAATCACACTACTCGGGTGGCTGAGGCATAAGGATTGGGAGCTCAAGGCCAAACCCGGGGGTGGGGGGCAGGGAGAGGGAGAAGGGAAATATGAATGAGATATGAATGAGAGGAACAACATGTACCCTCCTTTACTCTCAATATCAGGGCTGCAGCCGGTAGTGGATTTTGAATGTGGATGTAGCCTGCACACCAGAACTCATTCCCAGAAACAAAATCCTACCCAGAGTCAGGAATTCTTGTGATGAGTGGGAAGGGATACAACCTCCTTCCTGAGGCTGTAATATTGTCAGCATCACTCAGTCTCTGAGTGGAAGCCAAATGTATCTTACTTGTGCATAGTACTATAAGGACATAAACTTGTGGGTCCTGCCATGACCCTTTCTCTTTCCCTAAGAAAACCACAGAAGAGCTGATTCCATCCACTAGTAGTTCTCAGTAATGTTTACTAGTGGGTGAATAAATGTTGAAAGATAGTCAAGGAATAACCAGGAAGAAATTACAGTCATATGAATAATGAGGAAACCCGACTTACCTTTTAGTAGATACTTTTTTGAGGGACAGTGTCTGGCTATGTATCTCAGGCTGACCTTGAACTCTCTATCCTCTTGCCTCCACCTTCAGAGAGCTCGCATTAGAGGTGTGTGCCACCATGCCCAGTTTAGTAGATACTTCTGATTCAGATATGGTGCATTCTTAGACACCAATTTTTTTAAAAAGGCAATCAAACCAGAAAACTACAAAAGGTAAAAATATAAAAAGCACTCAAAAGTGCAAAAAACTATATAAAAAAAACTTCTATAAGTAAATACATTGGGAGCTTCACAGTGTGTGGTATAGAGTGGGTACTTAATAAAACCATTTGTTGAATGACTGAGAGAACACAATCAAGAAAAGCTACAATATTACTGTTTGCCCAAATACATTATGATATTTGGAAAGAGCCAAAGTGATATCTGGACTATTCCTTTGGATCTTTAAAAAACAAAAATCCCCTGCCAGGCCTGGTGGTGCACAAGGGTAATCCCAACACCTTGCAGGTAGATAGTGAGTTCAAGGACAGCCTGGGCTACACATTGAGTTGGAGTCCAGCCTCAACTACATAGCAAGACTCTGTCTCAAAAAAACAAAAACAAACCTTTCTTCCTTATCTCATGCACTTAAGAAAGAGAGTTCGGCCTCTTCAGAAGGGCAAAGATAGCTCGGCCCCTTTCATCCCACCCGCTCCTGCTCTCTGCTCCTGCAGCCTAAGGCAGTCCTGCACAGAACAGACATTCCATGATAGTGCCTGGAACCCATGAAGAAATGGTGCCTTTTACAGGCTTCTTTCTGGGCTGTAGCCTTCGTGACGCTGGAGCTAACTGGAGCCTTCAGGTCCTTGGCGTCCCATTTTCCACAAGCTCCCACTCTTGCCTATGGGTCCTATAATGCTACGCCAGATAGCAGCTCAGTCGTGAGGCAGTGCATGAAGAAGCGCTGAGGGCTGGCACAACAGCCTGCCTGTGTGCGTGGCGGGGGCGGAGGGAGATCATATGTGTGAGACATAGGGCTTTCCTCACTCCACCACCACAGCCCAGCTTCCTCCCACAAAGGAAGTATAAGAGACTCCAGAGCCAAGCGGCCTGTGTACAAATCCCAGCTCTAGCTATGTGACTCTGTACCTCAGTTTCCTCATCTGTGAAGTGCAGATGGTAATTACAGTTCTGAACTTGCATGGCTGCTGAGCAAGTCCCCTGAACAAATAAGCGATGAGAAGGGTGGCTGGCACATAGAAAGTGGAGACAGAACAGAGGGAGCTAGCAATGGTGTACAGAGGCCTGGATTAAGAAGTAGGAGAGCTGGGTGCTCCTCCTGCTTCTACCGCTTTAGGGCTGTGTCACCCAAGACAAGCCAAGGGCCACACAACCACCAGTTTCTTCACCTATAAATCAGGAGTAGTGTGTGATACCAAGAGAGCAAAGTGGAGACAGTGAGTGTGAGAGTGTCCTGTGAAGGCTGGTGGCAGGGGTCAGGATGGCACTGAAGGTACTAGGGATAAACTTCTTTTCAGGGCCTGTCTGCCTTTTTTTTTCTAGACTGAGGCAGAAAGCCATTCAACATCCCATCACCCAGAGGCTTCCTGAGACCCATGGGTGCCAATAAGCACTGATGTGAGGACTCACACAGTCAGTACAGCCCTCTGCACCAGGGAATGGGACTTCATCGAGATGTTGCAGGCAGACCTGTGGTCCCACTCTGCAATGGCTGAGGACAACATTAGGAAGGCAATGAACAGACCCTTGCACTACTCTTTCCATGGAAGACAAGGGAGCCATAGCAAATCATTCTGGAGAACTCCACTGAGGAGTGAAAAAAAAGGGGAATGGGAGCCTTGAGGGAGAAAAGAAGTATTCTTTGGTATTCCCCACCCAGCACACAACCACAGATACCCTCACACACAGGCTTCCACACTTGAACACACATTCCTCAGGCCTCCGTGAGCTCAAGGGGTAAAAGCTTGCTCCTGGTGGCTTGAGGGCCCCACCCAGCCTCGTGAAAGAGGGCTATTGATCAAACTCCCACAACATGGAATAGTCATGGTTCATTTAAAAAATCTCGCAAAGGCGGCATGGCTGTGGCAGGAGGACTCATTCGGAGACCAGCAGTTTAAGCAGGAGAGAGGCGAGGAGGCCCAGGTGGGGGTAAGGGACTGGAAAGGTGGAGGATGGGGGACAGAGAGCTGCACCCTGAGAGGAGCACCAGGACCCCTCTCAGCCACCCCGGGCACCAACATGGCTGTGCCCACCCACCACCCAGAGCAGCCGGGAAGGGGGAGCTTCGTACTGGTCAAGAGCCCTGGGCTGGCACGGAGGGAAGCTGGAGTGTTGGACAAGCCAGGCCCAGGTCACAGGGGCCCAGAGACCACTGAACCCCTCTGCTGTTCCTCCTTCAGCAAGGACCCAGAGGTGTTCACTCCCTCCACCTGCCACTGTTGGTAGCTCCTGGCTGCCTTTGGCCACTTGAACTGAGCACTGGAGGCAAAAAACCCAGGCCTGGCTCTTTCCCAGATAGCCAAGAGCTGTCATCCCCCCAACAAACACAGGCAAGGTGTCAGCCTGACAGGCCAGCCCCTTCAACCCCCACCATCCTCATAGCAGATCCCCAGGCCACAGCAGTGTGGCAGGCCCTGTTTCACACTCAGGATGAGCCCTGGTCCGGCCTCAAGGCTCTGTCTCAAAGGGGCCAGAGCTGTGCTGCTCTGGGCAAGGAGTACACATGCACTGCCCATCCTTCAGAGAGGTCTGTCGGCCCCGGCCCAAGCCATGAAGTGTGTCACCCTGGACAGAGCACTCTGTGACCGTGGGACTGACACAGACTTACAGAGCACGATGTCCGCCTCACCATCGCGGTCCCTTTCTGCCCTCAGAGTCAGATCACAGTGTGCCGAAGGCAGACAAGCAATGCAAGCCCACACCTAACATGGTTCCCTCGCCGTGCCCTGCACACACCCCTCACCACGCACCTGAGGCCAGACAGACCCTGCCTGAGCCCACCAACCCTCCAGCTTGCTCCTCTCTGGCTAGGCCCCTTCTCCTCACCTAGAAAAACGGGGGGCTGGGCCCCACTTTCTAGGGGCCCTTCTTTCCAGAACATTCTCTACCATGTGAGCTTCTCTATGTTCAGGTGGGTGTGGGCCTTCTACAGAGGAAGAGACTGGGGCTGATGTGGGGGTCTTCTGAGGGGGCGGAGCTGAAGAATGGGCCAGAAAAGACAGAGGAAAGAGGTGAGAGGGTGAAGAAAGGAAAGGCCAGGGTGGCTCACCAGGCTGAGACTGTGCGCCTGGGATGAGGTCTCTGCCCCAGCGGTGCCCTTATTTCTCCCTGGGGCCATGGCCCCCAGACGCCCTGAAAAGAGCTCACACCCTACCCCTTGCCTGGACGCTTCCATGAGTCCCTCCTGGGTTGCAGCTCCCAAGACAAAACCTGGTAGGGGAGGAGGAGACAGAGGAGCTCTTCCTCCCACCACAGGCTCCCCATCAGCCCAGCATGGCCTGACCTCATGCTGCAGCCAGACCAGGTGCCCAACAAGCTGGGTGCTGCTGGGGAGGGCTATGACTTTCACAGGTATTGCCCCACCCTGTGACTGTGGGGCTTGGGGCTCGGCCAACTCACCCCAGGTGCCCTAAGCCCACCTCTGAGCCAGCCACCCCTCTCCTGTCCCTGTAGGGCAGCCCTCAGAGCACCCAGGAGGACATCAGAAAGGACACGGTATGTGTGGTGAGCCTTGAGGCCAGTAGGCAAAGGTCTCGGGGCTCTGCTTGGCCTCGGAGCCCCTGCCTCCTCCTGATGTGCCCTTCCCCAGGCACAGTCCCCTCCACGCACACCCTCTCACTCAGAACTGCCCCTCTGATCTGACCCTTAGCCAACATCAATCAGCCAGGTAACATGGGCACCCACACCTTGCCTGTGCCAGACACTGGCACCGGATAGGCGTGGGAGGGACCTCATCAACCAGGGTCCCTGTCTTCCTGAAGCTGCCACGCCAGTGGTGGAGCCACTGGTGTGGGGGAGCCCCAACCAGACGATGCCCAACCCAGGCAGGTCAGGTCCCAGACAACAGGGAGAAGGTTAACTAGGGTCCCTGCGTGGGTGGGACCTCCTGTCCCTGCATCAACAGACACCTGGGAAAGTGGCTCCTAGACTTGTCCCCACCCCTACCAAGGCTCCTGGAGCAGAGGTCAGGACGCTGCGAGTCTGGCTTCTCCCAAGGAGGAGCTGCTTGAGCTGGCTGAGTGCGTTGTCCTCTCTGGACCTCTGGGTCCCCACATGTACGGACAGTCTGATCTGGGTATCTCAGACGGCCCTGTCTTTTGGTGTGTCCATTTCCATGGCAAGTGCATGGGGAGATGTTCTACCCAGTTGTTTATGTCCTCCCTGCCATTTAGGTGGGGGCAAGAGAGAAAATTTGAGGAAAAGTAGCAAGCAGTGCCTGGAAATTTTAAGTTCCAAAGAGACAGAAAGAGAGAGAGAGATTTCACCTTTAAAAAGACGAAGTGCCAGACACTTTGGGAGATCCCTGGAAGTCCAAGGAAGCCTTAGGATGGCACTTTCAAGCAATGAGAGCTGACCGGGTAGCTGGCTGCCAGGGTAGCCAGGCTGTGTTGTGATGCACAGACTGTATAGTAAGGGGCTTTGAGGTGACAGGGATGTAGAGAGGAAAAAGCCCACGGATGTGGAATCAAAAAAAGGGGATAGGACAGACCATGTTATAAGATGGGAAAAATATAGGCTGAGGGTCAGACGTACAGAGGACAGGAAGACTGGCAAGAGTGTGGACAGCCAGATGCCAGAGACAGAGACAAAGAAGGTCTTGGAGGAAAAGGCAGGAAAGGACATCATGTTTACAAACGCCTACTATGTGTTAGTGGCCAAACTGTTCTTTTTGTGTGGAGGATGACCGCAGAGGGGAGACCGCAGGGAAAAAGCCAGATGGACAGTGAGGACAAGAGAATGGGGTACCAGTGGGGCAGAGCAGGAGCCAACTAAGAAACAGAAGCTGCAGGCGGGCAAGCCGGGGTGGACTTTTAGACAAACGGACTGATAGATGGAAAAGGGACTAGAACCAAAGATCATCAAGGAGATGAGAGGACGGGAGCTTCGTGGAGTCGGAGCTGGAAGGCAGCCCAGCGCCAACCATCCCGCCAGGACCTGCCAGACTGTTCACCTGGTTTCCAGCGCGGCGGGTCCCACCGGGTGCCCTTCGCACCCCACAGCGTCCAGGTCCCGGGTTTCGGGAGCCGCCAGGCCGGGCCCCAGCCCCGCGCCTCGGCCATGTGTCCTGGGCGCCGCGCCGCCGCGCCGGGCGGCTCCGGAGCCCGCAGGCGAGCCAGCAAGGGAGGGCGAGCTGAGCGCTGGCGCCTGGGCTGGTTGCACCGGGACTGAGCCGGGCCAGCGAAGCCAGCAGGGAGCAGAGACCGGAGGGAGGGGCTGCGAGAACGAGGCTGCGGTTACCCCGCCCCCTCTGCCACTAGAAGGTTCCACGCCCCGGCTTTGTGCAAGAACACCACCTTCTTCTCAAGCTAGATTAGCCTCAAGATGTCTACTGTCCACTCTGCCTCCCCATCGCCATCGGGCCTGCCCTGAACCCAGCCACTTTTTGGCCTTTTGTACTCCACCCCCTATTAAGAGGTGTCTCACTGCTACACCCCCTCCTTCCTGCTGTCATACCCCAGTGCAAGACAGTGGGAGGGGGGTCTTCTTAGTCACAGGTCAGCCCCTCCAGCTCCTATCTGCACTAAATCTCACTAGCCAAGTGACATGGAAGAAGACCTTGGGCAACCACCAAATGAAGAGAAAAATGATGGCTCCCGCCATCTTGGCAGACTGATTCACACCTTGGACTCCACCAACCTCCTGCTTTTCACACACATACACACACCATTTTCCAACTGGCTGGCCAGTGCAATCAGACCAGCTGAGTTCCAACAAGGATACCTTGAAATCCCAGTCTCAAGAATCTCCTGCAGAGGAAGCAGTCCTTCTAAACTCACTTGAGTTACACATGGACAAGGGAGGCCTGGGAATGCATCCTCTAAGCACGGACAATTTTCTCTGTGTTGGAGGACTGTTGTGATGAACTGAAGGGCTGAGCCTGGTGTCTGGCATAGAGAATAGGCTTCATAAAGACTAGCTTTGGGGCTGGTGGAGTGGCTGAAGTGGTAGAGCGCCTGTCTAGCAAGCATGAGGTCCTGAATTCAAACCCCAGTACCAAAAGTAAAAAAAAGAAAAACAAGCTTTTGTTCTCCAAGGGCTCAGCTCTGGGGATCTACACCAAAAAAGTCTGGAAGCAGGACTAACTGTAAGATACTTAACCCGTCCCTATCCCCCCCATACACACACACACAGCAATCCAACTTGCTTTACCTAATGTGCAGATGGTGGGAGGGAGGGCCTAGCTAAGCTGAAAGTTGCCAGTTCTCAGACCAGGTTATTTCTACTCCACTTCTCATGGTGACCAATAGAGGGGCCAAGATTCTCATACTAGCTGTGTAGGAACTGCATATAACCTGTGCCATGACTCTTCCCTGAGCCTTAGTTTCCTCGTCGGCAAAATGAGGGCAGTCATCTCATGTCACAGTGGGAATAGTGAGCACTGCTTGTAAAGACTTTTTTGCGTGGGCCTCTTACCATTTACAAAGCATGTTCAATACTCCCATTGGGTCACAGGTCACAGTTCCTCCCTCTACTGGCTCCACACCTTGTGCCTCATCTAAGGGAAGCAGCCCTATTTGTGAGGGATAAGCTAGTGAAAGGAAGAGGAGTTAGCAGTTGGTATGTGCTGGTTGGCATGACATCTATACCCACTTTTTGTAGACTCAGTGTTGGAACTGCAAGGGAATTAGAGGTCCCATGTTGATCTCTGAGTCGTTGATTCCTTTCCCCAGGGCACTGCAGACACATAATAGGTGTTGACAGCTGGGTATCGTGGCTCACATCTGTAATCCTAGCTACTCAGGAAGCCGAGATCAGGAGGATCAGGGTTCAAAGCCAGCCTGGGCAAATAGCCTGTGAGGCCCTATCTCGAAAAAAACCCATTACAGAAAAGGGCTGATGAAGTGCTCAAGGTGTAGGCCCTGAGTTCAAACCCCAGTACCACAAAAAAAAAGGCATTAACAAAATTACTTATTGGCCAAATGCATTTATTCTTTTTGAGGGGAAGGGTGGGACTGAGGTTTGAACTCGGGGCCTCACACTTGGTAGTCAGGCGCTCTACCACTTGAGCCACTCCATCAGCCCTGTTTTTTGTATTGAGTATTTTCAAGATAGGGTCTTGCAAATATATGCCCAGAGCTGGCTTTGAACCTCAATCCTCCTGACCTCTGCTTCCTGAATAGCTAGGATTACAGGCGTGTGCCACCAATGCCTGATGAATGTATGTATTCTTCATGTGGAGATGAGGAGTTGCCCAAAGTCACACAGTATGTCCCTTTCAGAACCAAGGCAGAAACCTGGCTTGGTTCCTGCTTCTAGTAGATCCATTTACATCATGGAATTCTTTTTGGCTTTCCCCTAAGTGACCATAAATCAGTGGGGAGCATATTCCCCCTCTCTCTCATTCTTTCTGGCCTATCAGCAATCACCATTCTGGACCAGGGCATCCAGGATGGCCAACCATTGGGATACATCCTCGGTGCCCAGCTTAGTGCAGCTGACTGGACCCTGTGACGCCTGAGTTTCCAACAGCTCCTGCACTGTCCCTGTCACAGAAGCAAGATCCCCTCTGAGGAAGAGGAGGCCCCAGTCAGCTTCCTCCAAGCACAGGAGTTTCCCTTTTGCTCTCTGGTTGGGCGAGAGTGTAGGACACAGCCCCTCAGCGGCAGCAGCTTAGAAGGAAGGGCGGCCATTTCCGACCCTGCTCAGACATCTCCCTCCCTGCCCAGTTCCTCCCAAATTTCCTGAGTTCTGCTGCTGCAGCCCCAGCCAGAACAGTGAGAGGAAAGGGCTCTCAAGATGCATTTGAATCACAGAAACTTGGAGCTAGAGAGGACCTTAGAGGTCATTTATTCCCAAAGCTTTTCCATTTGCAGGAATGCCTGCTTTTGCTGAGGAGCCAGCCCATCTAATCCACCCCTAACTGATAATACTGCTGTGGGAGGGGGTGAAGAAAAGATTTGTTGTTGTTGATTTTGAGAAAGGGTCTCACTATGGAGCCCAGGCTGGCCTGGAACTCACCATCCTCCTGCCTCAGCCTCCTGAATACTGGAATTACAGGTGTGCACCACCAAGCCCACAAGAAAAGATCTAATAGAACCTTAAGTGTGTTGAGCACTAGCTCATCATTGTCAAGTGCTTCTTGAGTATTACTTCATGTTTATCACAACCCTCTAAAGTAGGTGTATTATTATTGTCATCCTCTTTATCAGCCACATTTTGCCCAGGGAGGAACTGAGGGATGACAAAGGTAATGCAACTTGCTAAGTTCACAAGGCTCTCAGTGACAATGGCAGAAGTTGAACCCTGAGTCCCCATTTTCACCATAGTGGTGAGGATCTTTCCTCTCTGAGCCAGCGCTTTTATGTTGCTATAACTTTTGCATTTATGCACCCCTCCAGGCTCAGGATGAAGAATGTGAAGAAACCCTGGGGCACTGAAGATGTAACCTGAAGCTGTAGCTGCAAGCAGGGAATGTCTTTGAAGTCCCTGCTTTTATCTTAAACATCCACTGGAGTTTGCCAGTTGAGTCCAGTGTATATCCCCAGTATTTTCCTATACAAATTGGTGTTTTCTTCTTAAGCCTTTGACCAGAAGATGGGCCACCTTGGTCCATATCACTACCTTGTCCACCAGGGGTTCCAGGTACCTGGCGTAAGATAGGCCCTCAGCCACTGAGCAGAGCTGTTGTTGGGAGCCAACATTTTAAGCAATTTCTATATATGATTAAATCATCAACTCTGTGAGCAAGTCAAATTATTATTATCATATCCATTTTCAAATGAGAGAACTGTAGACAGAGAGGTTAAGTGATTTATCCAAGATCACAACAGTTTGGCCTGTCAGATCTGGCTAGTAACTACTATACATTCTGCCTCTTTGGTCACATGAGAGCTTCAATTACCTTCCTACCTCCACCACTTCCTGCTAGGACAATTGATTTGTTCCTTGGCAGAAGTGAGCCTTATTCCAACTAGGTGGGCAACTCGTTTGGGACAGAGACGTGATGTCTCTGTCCCCAACCCTACCTTTCCTCAGCTCAGTGCTAAGCCAGGGCTAAGCATACCACAGGGCTGTTCCTCCATTCATATTTGGCAACTATTTCCTGGCTGCTGACAGTCTCAGGCCTAGCACCTGTTGGCTGATGGATAAGACTCTAGCCTTTCACACAAGAGTCCTCTGCCACCCTCCAAGACAAAAATCCAGTTTCAGAAATGGCTGCCTATCACCTACAGAGACAAGTAGATGCTTCTAAGGCTGACATTCAACAAAGTATTGCCCAAGCTCCTTCAGCCAACTCAACTGGACTTCCCAGAATACATCATGCTTCATTAACACTTCAGTGTATTACAGGTGCTCATCTCTCTTACAGGAATGCTCGTTCTTATTTCCTTTGCTTATATCACAAACACTTATATAGTGCTTTTAACCTACCTGGCATTATTCTAAGTAGGCCCTTTGCACATTCTAACTCACAAGCTCCTTTTAGAAACCCTACAGTTACTATTGTCATCCTGTTTTGCAGATGAACAAACTGAGGAACAAAGAAGTTGAAGTATTTACTCTACTTCTTGCACCTGAAAAATTCCTACCTCCTTTGAAGCCACTTCCTTTCTGGATGATTCCATAGCTTAGCTATATCAGCCAGTCATTCCATACTGAGCTTAGTTACCTGTGTTTTTCTGCCCAGTAAGAGTTTGGGTCTTACTGAAGGCTGGGTCTGTGTTTTATTATTGATGGCATATCCATTGGTCAGGAAGGGGTGTGGCACAGTGTTGGCACTTACAGAATATTTGGTAAAAGTTTGAATGAGTAGTGAGTGAGTGTGTGGGCAGGTGAGTGAGAAGGCCAAAAGAAGCCTTGACCAAATCAAAACACTGACTGAGAGCTTTGGGATTTTCTCCACACACAGCCTCCCCACCCCCACCCCATGCACTTCCTGCCCTCTGCCCCCTGTCATTCATGTGGGCCAGATCAATTTGGTGCCCTAACCCCAAAGCCAATCAAGTTGAGGAGGCATCTCACTAGCTACCAAAGTCAGCAGCTCTGGAGGCTTCTTTGGAATTCTCTGGAAAACAGTGTTCACTGGCTTCTCAGTTTCCCCTTCAATACCGCCCCTCAATGTCTCTGTAATTCAGCGCTTATGGAAAAGATGGCAGGGCTTTGATAGGAGCCAGGATTTGCTGTCTTTGGTCTGAAACACCATGCTTCTGTGAACTTGCTCGGTCCTTCCATTGCTGGCCAAATGCACTTGATAAAAAAGTAAAGGAGAATTTAGGCACATCGCTGGCCTCCAGCCCTGGCTCTGCCATTCAGTAGTTATGTCTAGTTATGGAACCTCACTTTCTTCACTTAGAAAGTAGAAATATTATTTTCTGCTCTGCAGACCTCAAGACAACGGATGCACAAGCACTTTGTAGGTGCAAGATGACTGGCCACAGATAGAATCATGGGGGACAGCGGGGGTGGGGGGCTTCTGCCAGAGCAGCCCGCGGTTTTCCAATGACTACTAGCCTGATCCAGACTTTGTGAAATAGAGGAATTCCCAAGTCTTTGGAGCCAACCCCTAGAAAGTTGGAGAACGCCAGTTTCAACACTCACTACACCATATCACATCACTTCTCTGTGCCTCACTTGTTAAATGGGGGCAGGAGGGCTGGGGGTGTAGCTCAGTGGTAGAGTGCTGGTCTAGCCTGTGTTAAGCCCTGGATTCCTTCCCCAGCACTGCAAAGCAAACAAACAAATTTAACACCTGCTCCCTCCCCAAATGGTTATGTACATCAAATAAAAAAGTGTCCCTCAGCAGGAAATGCCCCCTGGCCCCTCCAAACCCTCCCCTCCCCCCTGTATTCTTCCTGCCCCTGAATCTTGTAGGCTGCTCAGTTTTAATGGCCACTAATTACTTCTGGCTTTATCCTGGAAGTAGTGACATAGCTGCTTCTCATATCTGTCCCCACTCCCTGGCCTTAGTACACATCCCTTCACTTTAGTCAGAACTTGCAGCCACCCCACCCCCTCTGCCCATCACCTGGCAGTTGTAGCACTGACATTCAAGAACACAGACCCTGCAGTCTGGCTCAGGGATCCAGGCCTGGTCCATTTCAGCAACTGGTCTGACCATGAACAAAAGCTGCTTTTGTGTTGAAGGAGTGGTTTGCAGCTTAGGGGTCAGAAATCCTCCTCCTGCATGCCCATCCTCTTGTGACTAGTCAGGAGGGCCTTGTTTGCATCCATACTTGGTATGTTCCTCTGACATGCTAAGCCAGGAATGAGAGGGCACTGAGTGGTCAGGGCTGGCACTCAAGGCCAACCTGGAGCTGGTGCCGTCAGAGAGCAGCTGGTCCACCCCTCATGGTACACATGGTGTTCCTGAGGTCCATCTACAAAAAAGAAACCAACTCAGAGCCCTGCACCCAGGCTTGGCCTTTCAGTGTGCTCCTTGCCTTGTCCGGCTCCCAGATTCAGTCTTCCTGGGCTCTCACGGAGCCTAAGTGGCTCAAGCGATCTGGTCAGGGGAAAGCAGTCCAGAGAAGTTCTCTGGGGGGAATTTCTACCCAGTGTGCTGTCCCCAGGTAACCCACTGAAGTCCTGGAAACTAAAGTTGCCAACTCACAGATTCTTAGATAAACAGCACTAGCAGCAGCATGACCTGGACAGATAGGGACGCAAATACACCATATAAGCTGTGAAAAGGGCAGGGCACCAGGCCTTCTCCCCCACCCCGAACTTCCCCTACAACAATGGCTTGGAAGTCAGACCACTGTCCGGAACCCTGAAGGAAAAGGAGCCCTGTGAAAATGCCAACTCAGGTCAAGAGCCCAATCGGAAGGCCTGAATGGCGGGATTTAGGCCCAAGTCAGCTAGATCCCACAGACTACAGACTTAAGGGAGAGGGAACTCACATCCCTTGTCACAACAGGATAGGGCCTTGGCATGTTGTCTTGAGGTCTGGGTGACTTAGAGGATATGACTTTCCAGTGGGGCTGTTCCACTCAGACACTGCCCTTCCTTCCCGCTCACCTTCTTCCCCTAGCTCTTCTCTGTTCCAAGCTGGGATGTTTGTTCTGAATTCTAGCTTAACCAAGGAGGCTGTTCTCTGACCAACTTTTTGTCCTCCATGCATGGTGGTGCCATCCATATCCCACTCTGCCTTAGGCTGGCTGTGCAACCTTGGGCATGTTACTTTCCCTCTCGGGGTTATATCTTCATCTGAGCATGATAGAGGTCAGATGGACTAGATCAGTGGTTGGGAAAGAGCCTCAAGACCTAACTCAGGAGTGCTGGGGGAGGGGAGAACAGGGAAGGAAGAGCCAGAAGGCTGCAGGTCTCCATGTCTCCCCCACCTTGCTCCATCAAAGTTATGCTGTTTGCATACAGTTTATAGTGAGGTTTCTCACAGGATATAATTTGGTAGGGGTGGAGAGAGTTTGCATCTAAAAAGCATTTCAAAAGACAGTTTTTGCTTTTTGGGTTTTTTTGGTGTTTCATTCTATGTAGCCTAGGCTGTCCTCAAACTCTCAACCCTACTGCCTCCACCATACTGAGTGCTGGGATTGTGGTGAGCCACCATGCCAGGCTTTAGATATGTTCTTGCACCTTGGCCTCAATTGCATGCTGATCGGTCATTAAATAACAAGTACAATACTCAGAACAACACCCAGCCCCTAGCAATGATACCAATAGATACCATTTTGAGCACTAACTAAATGCCAGATTTTGTTCAAAGACTCTACCTGGGTCAATTTATTTGATCCTTCCAAACCTTCTCACGATTAGTATCCTCATTTTAACGATAAACAAATTGGAGCATTGAGAAGTTTGGCAACTTGTCTAAGATCACACAGCTAACTTGTGCTGCAACTAGAATTTGAATTCAGGCATTTGGACAACCTGGAGCCTGTGCTGGCAGCCAAGGCAGGCTACACAGTGCCCTCACATTGGCGTGCCAGATCTGCTGAGGTAAAGCCTACAGTCTGGGGCCACTTCTCCAAACAGTGGGCAGTGGAAAAGCGCTGAGTTTGCTAAGAAAATAAGGAGTTGGTAGTGTGCTCAGAGCCAAGAAGAAATCGAATTGCAGATCTGGTGGGAATTTCAAAGGTGACTGGATGCCCCAGTGGGCTAGGACTCTGCTGAATTGCTCTGGTTCAGCCCTTCCTGTCATTCCAAATCTCCATTCTCCTGGCTTAGCCTTCCTTCTTCCTTTTGTACTCCTTTTCTGCACACTCCTCCCCATCTTTCTCTTCCTCTGTCCTCCCTCTCCTTACTCAGCAAGACTCATAACAAGTTGCTAAACTGCAACCCTCATATTTCTTCTATTTCTACTTTCCAGGGCAATTTTGCAGCTGGTCCCGACTGCTTTTCCTGATTGATCCTCCCTTGTCTTTGGCCATATTCATCTCTCCTCGGCTCCCCCTACCTCCCCCAGGCTTCTTCCTTCAACTTTAAGCCCCTTAACCCGTAGATACTTGATAGAGGCTTGCCTCTACTTGGTTGTCAGAGCCACTCACCCGAGGGACAAGTCCCTTCCCATTTCTGGGGCTCAGTTTCCCCATCTGTTAACGGTTGAAAGAGAGTAAAGGGTTGGATTAAATAATATCTGAAGAGCTTTCCAGTTCTAATTTCCAACAGTTTATATCTGGTTGATTTAGAAAATTATATCTTCTTGGCCATGTCTTTCTACTCCCTTTAAATACATGCACTTTTTTTTTGGCAAGGAACTTTGAAAGTGTTCATTGGAACCAGAATCTGAGGAACTGGGAGCTAAGGGAGGTGGAAAGTGGAAACAAGAGTTGCAGAATTTTCTTTCTTTCTTTTTTTTCTTTCTTTCCAGGCTGGGTCACAGATTTTCCAAAGTAACAAAAGTGCATGGGGACAGGAGGATAGGGGTGGATGAATAGCATTTTGCAAGCCAAGAAACTGAAGAAAAATGGTCCTTCTAGCTAGGTTCAGCTTCAAAAACAAGTCAAGGAGCTGTGTGCCCAGAACCACCTCTTGGTGCATAGCATGATCCCAGGGATTCAGTTCTGTATCCCCCAGTACCACTCAGGGCAGCAGAGACAGAGACCCCCTCTCCTCCCATGGGCCAAGTTTTCTGTTTTAAAGAAAGACGCTTATGTTCATGTTACAGAGACCATGTGGAGATAAATAGGGCCTTCCTTGCAGTTCCCAAGGTACTTTCATCTCATTTTGACTTTTACAGCAACCCTGTAAGATAGGGGAGCTAGGAACCGTTATCCCATTTACAGATCAAAGAGAGACACAATTCATCCAGGCTCATCTGATGGCAAGTGGAGCGGAAAACAGGGATAGAACAGATACAGCCCCAGTGCTCTGTCCAAAACTTCACGCTCTTGAATTTTCAACAGCTTTGACAAAGATGATTTCTGAAAAGCTATAAGGGGAAAAAAAACCCCACAATTTGTAACAGTGACTAACTCTGGAAGTGGGAATGTGAGGAGTTATGGGACTTTGTCTCTCCATTCAATATCCAGATACACAGGTTGAAATGGTTACTCGGTGCATGTCTTTTATTTTTAATCCATATGTGAAAGAGAACAGCTCAAACACAAGGCAGAACTTGATCCATGCCACAAGACAGATATGCAGTATGCTGGGGATTTGAGAGAGGGAGGGGACAGTATTTGAGCTGGGCTTTGAAGAATGGCAAAGGTCTAAACAGACTGAGATAGGGTGGAGAGAGGTCTGGAGAATCCCAGAGACTGCAAGTCAGCCATTCCCACTGAGCAGCTGTTGCTGACTTCTGAGACAATGCCCCTGCCTGGAAGAAATCTATCCTGAACATTTAGGAGCATAGTGGGTAGGATTTCCTGTTTTCTTTTCTTTCCTCATTTTATATTGTGAGGTACCTGGGCCAGAGCCCAGAGCTTGGGAAACACCTGTTTTTATCCACAGCCCCTCACCTGGACCATGATCTCTGATTGCCCTGGGCACTAGCAGCTGGGCCAGTTCAGCCAGATGTGGGTAGAAGAAACCACTAGGACCAATAGACTTACAAAAAGAAAGGGGCTGTAGCCAGGCATCTCGTCTCCCAACTGCTTTTCATCGTTCTTCACCAGGGTCCAGGATTCACTGTCAAACTATCCAATGATCAGAGTGATTACATTTTTGGAAAACCAAAGCCAAAGCCCTCTCCAATTAGGTTCATAGAAACAGAAGGTAGGAGCTAGAAGGGCCTTAAAAGCCACCCAATCCAATCCCTTTATTTTGATGGTGGGGAAATCAAGGCCCAGAGAAGAAAAAGGACTTTTCCAAGGTTGCAGAGCTGCTAGCAGCCAAGTCAGCATTCTGACATCCTGGCTGGTAGTACCTTAGCCCCATTGCTGAATGACCCTTGCTGTGAACTGGCCCTTTTCAAAGTGGCTCACTTGGAGACATGAGCAGGAAAGCACATCTGGTCTTTGGAGACCCGAGGTGTGCGCAAGGCACATCTGATCCTTCTAGCACTCCACCTGAAGTTTGCCTCTGGCCTCTACACTGCTTCCCTGCAGTGGGGGTGGGGCTCTGGAGTCAGGATTCAACATCTGTCCTCTCCAAGCTGAAGCCGAAGCCCGGGGGCTCATTCCTGAGGCCTCCGCTCCTGTTTCTTAATCTCAAGTCAGATTTCTGGACGAAAGAAACCCTTTTTCCCTCCCCCCACCTTACTGCCTGGGCTAGTCATGGGTAGTAATTTTACCATCATTTCATAACTATCATTTGTGTGTTTTCTGGGAGCTTATAGAGTACTGTAAGTGTGGACCTGTGTCCACACTTAGGTCCCCAAAGCCAGGACTTGGGGAACTCCAATTTAAAACTGAGCGATACCCTAAGTTTGGTTGTAGACAACTGTAATCCCAGCATTCAGAAGATTGAGGCAGTACACGTGTGAATTCAAGAGTTACATAGAGAGATCCTGTCTCAAAAAAAAAAAAAAGGAAAGAAAAACCCCGAGAGAACCGAGGCTCAGAGAGGTGATCACACAGCTAATAGGTGACAGAATTCAAACTTCAGACTCAGAGTTGTCTGGTTCCCCCAGAAAATGAGTTCTTTTAACCACCCTAAGACTACCTTGTATGCTTGTTTCTTGGCCAGGAAGGATATATGATGGGTGGATGAACAAATGGATGGATGAGATAGATGCCAAGCACACCCTCTGGGGCTGGCCCTGCATTGGATGTGAGGTTACAGACACAGATGGGACGAAAGTTGCTACCCTCAAGGGAGCCCACTACCTTCACTAGTGCTTCTCAGACTTTTGCATCAAAACACCCTCAAATGGCTGGACACAATGAACTTCTCCATACCCAGACTCCAGGAGCTGGAGGAGAATCCTCCAAACCCTACAAAAAAATCCTACAAATCCTACAAGTGAGAAACTTCCTTCAAGTCTCCACTTTTATTTTACAAATTTATGAAAGCTTTATATGCAATCAAAAGTTCTATGCTTATTTTAACATAAAATGACATTTGGATCCCAGATCTTCTGGGAAAAGCATGCTATCATAAGCAGATACTCTTGGAAGCATCATCTAGAAAGAGGTTTTGCCTATTTTGGTCCCAGGGAAGTCAGTGGTATGTTTTGGTCCCAGGGAAAAGTCAGTGGTATGTTTTGGTGTGTTTTTGTGAAGGTCTTATCAAACTATGAAACTAAGATTTTTGGCAAAGAGTTATGTGTGTACCTGTAGACGCTCCAGAGGTACGTTCTTGCAGGGACACGTTTCTCTGGAAAAAAGAAATAGTCCACACTTCTACCCTGGAAGCCAGTTACAAACTAGCCATGTTTCTCAGCCCAGAAACCAGAACTGAAAAAGACCCTAGAGGTCCTGGAAGGTTATTTTTTTTCCTAAAACACCCTTTTTGCATTGACCCTTTTAGCAACAAGTGGCAGGGGAGCAAGATGGCACCCACCTCCCAGACAAACCCAGAGCAGCCCATTTGGGGTGAGAAAGTAGCCCCCAAAAATCTACCCCCAAAAGAGATATTTGGGGGCTGGCAAAGCCCTTCCTTGCTTCTACTGGATTTCTGAGAACAAGAAGCCTGTACTTTGTAAAGCCTGAATGTTGGTCCCCTATTTTCATGTTCTGTAATGAATTTCTGTCTGTTTTTTTCTTGGTTTTAAAGGAAAGTTCTGAGTGCCAGCCTACTGTGGTGATTCTCAGAAAAACAAGAGAGTTTGGACTGTCTCTTGGGCCATAGGTCAATGGGAGCAGTACATCTCTGGGGGGCAGATGTGCTGATAAGAGCAGTGAGATCAAAGTTTGACAATTCCAAGTGGCGGATGGGGTGGGGAAAGGGCTGAAGAGTCTGAAATGACTGGCCCTCCTCTCCTTAAAAGTCTCCTTTTGGTCTTCTCCTCTTTCCAAACCTTGAAGGGCTTTGTGTTTTGTTTTTAATAAGGAAGGTCGTTCCCTTCCCCTGTGGAATGTATTCCCTGAAATATCCTGCTCCAGGGACAAACGGACACAGGGTTGGAAGCCTCTGTTCTCAGGAGCCCTACTTCCTATGTTTTCATTTTTCTTCTCAAAACGCAAACCAAACCAACTCTTCCTGTTTCAGGGTTTGGGACATGGAAGGTCACACAGCAGGGACCTCTAGCAAACAGGTCAGAAGGGGCCTCGGAAGCTGCCCCTTGGCTGCCCTGCCATGGGGGGTACTGTTGGAATGGAATTCAGTCCTAGAGAAAGGAGAGGAGGTTGTGGTGGGGGAGCAACTCTGCCTCTCACTCCACCGTGCTCTCTCTTACCTTGGTCCTTTCCTTACCTCATTCAGACCAAAAACAGGGGGCCATGGGCCTTTCACACGCTCTGGGGCTGATCTTTAGCCTTTGTTTCCTGTCCATTGGGGGACAGTTTGGGGAGGTAGTCAGGACTGTGAGAAATGATTTGAAGATCCAGGACTAGTCACTGTGCGGAGGGACAGATTCTGGGGAGGACACTGTGGATGAGTGGGGGACTTGGGTTCTGGTCTCAGTTTTGTCACAATTGGCTGTATGTTGTGCAATCACTCACTCTCTTTGAGTTTCAGGTTCAGCAACTTCAGTGAGAGCATTCGTCTATGTAAGTTATAAGGTCCCTTCCACCTCAGACTTTGGAAAATCCTGAATGTCAGCAGTCACAGGAAAGAAGGAATATTACTCTCAAGAAATTTCAAGGGGTGAAAATAGGAGCACTAGGTATGTTGTTGTAAGGCCAATTCTGGATTAATATAAAGAAGAACTTTCATTAGGCACGGTGGCATACACCTGTAATCCCAGCAGTTGGGAGGCTGAGGCAGGAGGATCAAGAGTTTGAGGCCAGTCTGGGATATACAGATACACTGTCCCCCAAAAAAGAGAAGAAGAAAGAAGAATTTGGTGACATAAACTTGTTTTCAACCTATATTCATGCACTTAATAACAACATAAGGAAGATAAAGAAACCCATGAGATTATAAGGCTTCTAAATTGCACTTAAAGTGGTAAAATATTGTTGAAAAATACACTGTGAAACTTAAATATGAGCCTGGTGTGGTGGCACATGCCTATAATCCTGGCACTTGGGAACCTGAGAGAGGAGGATCGAAAATTTGAGTTCAGCCTGGCCTACATAGCAAGACCCTGTCTTCTTAAAGGTGGAAGAGGAAGAGAGGAGGATGAGGTGGAGGAGAAGAAGAACCTTCAACTGAGCGTAGAATGAAAAAGGATGCTTCGCTATACCTGAAGAGTTTGGTTAGAGCCCACACGACCAGGGAGCAGGACTGGCATAAAAGGAGCCAGTTAGCAATTAAGTACTAAACTTAAGTGTGATCTCCAACATTTATTTTTATGTGACAGAATCCAGTCTCCAAATGAAATCTTCATTTCATTTGGTGGTCTTCCGGACCATCAGAATGTAAACTAGATTTGGAGGAGTGAAGCAGGCATGAGATATCCTTCAGCTTGTCCTCTCATGTCCCCCAAGGAATTTCTGGGGATTCTGGGGCTCCTCCACACTTGGTTTGCAAAGCACTGTTAACATGGTCCTTCAGTATCCTTCCTGCCTTGAAATGTAGGGCAACCTTGAGGTTTTGAGGGTTTTGTGGAAATGTATTTTACGTGGGTCTGCACCATTGTCTGGAACCACTGGGCCTTCAAGGCCCTGTCTTGTGACATTTTATCATCTGGAGGCAGCAGAGGGGCTCTGTGTCTATGTGTAATAGCTAGCTCAGAGCTGAAATGATAGGGAAGAAAGTCTGCTGAGAGGAAGAATTTGTCAACCTGATTACCAGTAGTTCTATTGCTAGGCCATCAAAAATAAAAGACAGTTCTTGGCAGGTTCATTGTCAATGTGAGGCCCTGTGCTTGTTCTGGGAATACAGAGGTCAGGCAGATGTACCACTGGACAAGAGCTCATGGTCTATAGAAGAGACAAGAAAGAAAAGAAGCCAATGCAAGACAGCATGATGTGTTATAATAGAGATGCAGATGCAATGGGAAGAGAGCTGAGAAAGAGGGCTGGCAAGGCCAGTGACAGTCCAATACGAGGAGGGTTCATCATGTCCAGGAAATGGTAAGTTGTCCCATGGGGCTCAGAAATGTGGGAATGTGGTGGGAGATGAAGCAAGAAAGCAAGGTCATTTAAGTTGTAAATGATTTTGTGAAAGACCTTGAATGCCAATGCAAAGAAGTTGGACTTTGGCCAAAGGTAAGGAACAATCAAAGATTTTTGTGCCTGCCCAGTTAAAGTCTTTTTTTTTTTTGCAGTACTGGGGCTTGAACTCAGGGCCCACACCTCGAGCAACTCCACCAGCCCTTTCTGTGAAGGTTTTTTCTGAGATAGGGTCTCTGGAACTATTTGCCTGGGCTGGCTTCAAACCATGATCCTCCTGATCTCTGCCTCCTGAGTAGCTAGGATTACAGGCATGAGCCACGGATGCCCAGCTTAAACTCTTTTTAAAGAGAGAACTCTGGTGGCAATATGGAGGGTGAACTGAGACAGAAAGCATAGTGGCAGGGTGACCAGTTAGGAAAGCAGTAGCCACCATCCATGCCAAGGCTGCTATGGGCCTGGATAGAGGGCCGTGCCAAAGGTAACAGAGGAAGAGCAGATTTAGGAAGCAGTACAAAGAGGTCTCATGGCCATGATTTGGTTACTGAATAACAGCAAGTGAGAAAGATGGAGGAGTCCAGGTGGCTCCCATGATTTTTGTTTAAGTGACTGTGAGGATGATGGTGACTAACCAAGAAAGAGCGTCCTGGGGTTGGAGAAAGTTTCCAGAGGAATAATGAAAATGATGACCTTCAGTGTTACGTGTGAAGGATTCAAAGGACCTTCTGGGGTGAAAGCGTCCAATAGCATTTCCCAGGTCCTTCTCAGTGCCAGTGGTCCACCTGCAGTTCCCATTCCCTCTCTATCCCCTGATCTGGATTGGCTCAGGCTGGAAAATGGCCAATGACACTGTGCCTCAGTACGTTTGTCCAACCCGCAGCTGTAAGCCTGGGTGGACTCTGCTTTACATTCCTGAAAACAGGAACTGGGGACCTGCCTTCCCAGCCCCTTTGGCCCCTTTGGACCCCTTAAGCTCTTCCACAGTCCTGGGAACCCTTCCTCCATCCCAAAGAACATCTTGAAATTGCCCTTTCCACTGACCCTACCCTCGCCTCTCAGTCTGACTTCTGGGGAGGGGCAGGGGATGATAGGGACTCAAAATGCAGATGCTCTTGGGGCCTTCTAGTTCAATCTTCTCATTTTTTTGGACAATGAAACTAAGGCCCAGGGAGGGGAGGCATCTAAGTTAAGGTCACAGAAGGAGTTAATGGCAGAGATGAGAGTAGCTGCTAGGTCTCTCAAAGCCCTGTGTTATTGCCTGGGTTGAATTCACAGTAGATTATGGTTGAAAGATTTTTTGTCTCAAATAATAATCAATTCCAGATACCCCTTAACTAAGTAGATCTTTATACTATTCAAAGTTGCTGGGTAAACTAGCTGTCAACTGTTAGATAAGCCATGCCATGCAAATGTTCTTTATAAAACAGCAAATGTTAAACAACCAGATTTATCAAGAATTAGTTCCAACAATGCTTTAATCGTTTTCAAATACAGGAAGTGGATTGAATGATGGCGATGATGGTAAGCTTCACATGCTTAGAGTTGAGTCTGCTGCCCTCCTGAGCCTTGGAAGTGACACCCAATAGCATCTTAAATGAAAGTATTTAAACAAACAAATTTGTTTCTGTTTTCTATTTTCTACCTTTTCAATAGGCTTTCCCACTCCTCAGAGTTGGGGAGGGCGTGGTCTGGGGTGACTGATGGATGGAGTCTGGTGCAAGGCTGAGCCTGCAGCCAGACTGGAGCCAGTTGGGTTGGAAGCAGGGGCTCTTGTTACAGGCAAGCTATTACCCCCCAGGTCGCCTCAGCCACTTCAGTGGGAGCCTGGAGAGAAGCCCTGCATGGCTCTGGGCAACAAAAGGAGCTTTGTGCCCTGGGAGCCAGGGGCCCCAGAGAGAGTTTGGTGGAGGGTGATGAGAGGAAAGGCAACCAGTCCCCTCACCTCTGCGAACTGCTGGGCAGGGGTGCTAATGGCATCCACAAAACTGTGCGGTCGGTAAGCCAAGAAGTCATTGAATTTCAGAGCAGCATACCCTTAGAGGCCCTTTAGAGCAAATTATTCATTTTATAGTTGGGGACACTGAGGCCCAGAGAGGGGAAGGGGAAGGCCCAAGATCACACAGCCTGCAAATGGCAGAGCCAAAACTAGAAGAGAGAGCTTCTGTTTTCCCCATTCAAAAGTACTCACTTCAGTACCTGAAACGCCATGTTGAACTGGGGGTTTATTTGCAGGAAGTAGGTTTCCTCTTAGGCTCCAGAATCTATATCCATCTTAGGGACAATTCATGCTCCAGAAATAGTGTGGCTGGGGGTGTGGTTCAAGTGGTAGAGCCTAGCAAACACAAGGCCCAGAGTTCAAACCCCAGTATCATCCCCCTCTCTCCCCAAAAAAGAAAGAAATGAGAAAAGAAACACAGTGTGAGACCTTGGAAGAAGTGTGAGGTGACACATGGCCTGAAAGCCTGAGTGTGGAGTGAGTCCCCAAGGCTTGAACCTCCTCCTGATCTGCTGGCTCCTATTACAACTGGTTCTGTATTTTCCAGTGTTAGGTTTATATTGGCATGAGAGGTTTGGGATGGTACATTGAATTATAGTGGACATATATTTAATTTATTACATAAGGGAAAATGTAATTAGAACCTCAAAACCTAATCTCATAAGTATTATTGCTTAGGGTGAGGTTGTTGCTTAAAATAGGGTTCATTCAACAAAAAATTGAGTACATAATGGCACAGGATAAAGTGAGGGCAAAAATTCTGAAGTTGCTTCAGCAATAAGTGAATTTTGGGAAACACTATGCTATTGGATCCTCAGATGGACTAGAACAGGGTGCTCAAGATCATCCAGGTCATCCTCCCGGGCTGGAGCAACGCCACATGAGTTGAGACCAATTGGATGCTCTCCTAAAGACAGCACCAAGGGGTCCCATGAACTCCTGCCAAGGTTTCCTTGGCCCATGGGACCACTAGGACAAAAGTAGGACCATGTCAGGGAAATCTTTGGTTGGTTCATCCTAACAGGAAGGAGATTATATGTGCAAATGATATGCAACTGTCAGCTTTGAGTCAGTGTCTCTAAAAAGTCCCTAGTTGGTCCTCTCCTCCATCACTTCTGTTCTGCTCTGGTGACACTCAGGAGCACAGCATGCAAGGACACACAGTGTGCAGATAGCAAGGCTGAGGTTCAGAGAGGGGAAGGCGCTTACTGAGGATCATTTCACCAGGAGTAGCACAGTCAAGACTGGGCCCCAAACAAGTGCTGATTCCACCGTCCTCACTTCCTTCCCCAAATTCCTGCCCCACCACAACCCCACCAGGCAATCTTGTCAAGCAAGGCTCACTTTCTTCAGACCTAAACTCGTGGAGAGCCTAAGAGGCTGGTAACGTTCATTCCATGCAGTAAGCCCTATTTTATTATTGTAGACACAGGTCCAGAGAGAAGTGACCTGCCTGGGCTCCCACAATGAATCTGTAATGAAATTTGGGCTACAATCCAGGTGCCCTGATTCCATAATTTCTCATAATTTCTGCCAGATTGTCCTTGACTCGTCCTCAGACAATGTGCTCATGTTTGCCTTTAAACAGACGTTTTTGAACTTGAACCTAAAGAATTACCAGGAAATTACCAGTCCCATCTCACCTTCATGGATGGCAACCACTTCTGCCTGGCCCCACCACCCTAAAAGGTGCTCCTCTGTCCTGAGTAAGCCATGGGCCACTCAGCCACGTGGTGCCCACCTTCCCTGGGTTCAGCACTGGCTTCTCAGCCTGGCACAGACATTCTGACGAGACAACTCGGCAGCTGTGAGTGCATTCGTCTGGGAGCAGGGGGTCCACTATTTCAGGGCCTGAGGGGTTTCTTTTTAGCCTCAGCAGCTGGTGTCTCTGAAATGGAGAAGTTTGTCCTTCCCCAGCAGCCCACAGACCTCGTGCCTCCAGAGGTCTCTGGTGCAGAGCAGGAACTGCACTCAGCAAGAAGCCCTGGAGTGGTGGAGGGGGGACAGGGGCGTGTTGGAGAAGCAGATGTATGCTGCCATATGCTGATCGAAGCAGTGTTCCTACTTCAAAATAGGTGCCCTCTCATCTGCCGTCATGGCAATGCAAATAAATACCCCACCCTGCCAGTTCTTCTTTTTCACTAGCCACTACCCAAGAGTACAGGGTCCTAATGTGGAAAAGTCCTTGGGGAGTCCCTAGATCCCTTCTCTGCCTCCTGGCAAGACTGCACACAAACCAGCTCCAACTACTCTGCAAGGTCCTTAGGAATGAGGCTGCCTCTTCCAATACCTTCCCAAGATGCCTCACCCAGGCCCTCAGCATATCACTCTAGCCTCTCTGTTTCAGTGACCCCCAGCCCTAGCTGCTACCTAGGAGCTCTGCTCATTCAAGTTGTGAGCTCATCCTGATGAAAGAGTGGAGCCAGTGGGATGGCTGGGGCCAGGTAGCAGCAGAAGAATGGCTTGAATGAACTCAGCAAAGCCTGGCCTGTGTATGCCATGAGCTCCAGCTCTGAAAGCAAACCCTTTTCTGGCCCAGATCCTTCTTTCTCTTCCTTCCCAAAGCACTCATCCCTATCTGGACCGCTGCAGACTCCTCAGCAGAGGAAAGCTGCCTGCAGAGTGCCGCTCAGGTGTGCGCATCAAGGAGGACACCAGGGGGCAGAAGGCAAACAGCAGTCAGGCTCAAAGAAACTTGCTAGAGAACAAAAGGAAGCAATTGGTTCTTTTGTTTTGTTTTGTTTTGTTTTTTTCTTGGCAGTACTGGAGTTCACACTCAGGGCTTTGCTCTTGCTAGACAGGTGCTCTACCACTTGAGCCATGCCTCCAGTCCCTCTTTTGTTCTGGTTAGTTTGGACATGGGGGTCTCATGTTTTGCCCAGGTCAACCTAGAATGTCATCCTCCTATTTTACACTTCCCGACATAGCTGAGATGACAGGCACACTCAAACCATAGTTTGAGATGGGGTTTTGAGAACTTTTTTTTTCGGTACTGGGACTGAACTCAGGGACTACCCCTTGAGCCACTCCACCAACCCCTTTTTTGTGATGGGTTTTTTTGAGATAGCGTCTTGTGAACTATTTGCCTGGGCTGGCTTCAAACCTCAATCCCGACCTCTGCCTCCTGAGTAGCTAGGATTACAGGCATGAACCACCAGCGCCCGACTTGTCTTGGGAACTTTTTTCCAGGCTAGCCTGAAAGTGATCCTCCCGATCTCAACCTCTCAAGTAGCTAGGATTACAGGCATGAGCCACCGCCTGGCAAGGAAGGAATTGTTTCACCTTGAGAATACTGTGTCCCCTTAGTCTCATTAGCCATGAAGCTACTTCTTCTTGGAAGCCTCCCAGATAAAGCAAGTGCTGGGAATGTCAAGGACACTGGACCCCAAATGCCAAGTCTCCTTCCTTCCCTCTCCACTTACCTGTTCCTCTTTCCTGATGTACACACCACCCCACATGCTTCCCAGTGTGAAGAAGGCATTTGAGAACAGCACATGGGTGGCTGCCACGAGCTGAGAGCTCTGGGGAGATATCCTCCCCTGGCTCAAAGGCAAGAGCCAAACTTCCAGCAGAGAAATGAAGAGCCCACAAACCAAAAGGCAGGGCTGGAGGAGCCAGGCCAGGCCCAGGAAGGTGACAGCCACTGGCCCCATTGTGGACCCATCAGCTGGTCCATGAGGACCGCTGAGCAGTTCGTTTCATGAGCATTTGTGAGCCGCGCGTGCCACTCCTCGTGCACTTACCAGCATTCTTCCTCACTTGCAGCAGTGGAAAGCACTGTAAAGGAAACAGAAAATAAGTCATGGCATTATAGAAGTGCAATGTGGAGACTGAAAGGGCTCTTTAAAATCAGCAAGCTGCTGCGCATGGTGGCTCACACTTGTAATCCCAACTACTCAGGAGGTAGATTGAGAGGATTGCGGTCGAGGCCAGTCCTGGGCAAAAAACCACAAAACCCTACCCCTAAAATAACTAAAGCAAATAAAGGGCTGGGGGCATGGCTCAAGTGGTGGACTGACTGCCTAGCAAGCATAAGGTCCTAAGTTCAAGCTCCAATACCACCAAAAAAAAATCAGCAAGTTCTATCTACCCATTTTTCAGAAGGACACATCGAGGCCCACGGAAAAGAAAAATGAAGGAGAAAATGAAGCCTAGAATCCCAAAGTCCTGACTGTCCACTCCACACTACTTCCTCCTACCTCACTGGCTAATTCCTCTACTTCATTTCCCTCTTACAAAATGGAGAGTACTCCCAGGTTAGAAGACTGGGGACAGTTTGCACAGTTCACAGAATTTTTCCAATGTCCGACAATAAAGATGATCAAAGAACCAGTCAATATGTATGTGACATTACTATCCTTGTATAGCTTTGGCCAGGCTAGAAGCAAGGTGTGTTGGTAGAAATGGAAATCTTTATAATTGGAAACCCCAAGTTCAGGGCCACCTTCCTCTATATGTAACATTGGACATCATCCATAACCTCTTGAAGCTCAGTTTCTGCACCCATAAGACTAGGAGAATAAAATTTTTTTTTGTGGTACAGGGGTTTGAACTCAGGGCCTACACCTTGAGCCACTCCATCAGTTCTTTTGTGTGATGGGTTTTTTTTTTTTTTTTGAGATAGGGTGTCTCAAACTATTTGCCTGGGCTGGCTTTGAACCTCGATCCTCCTGATCTCTGTCTCCTGAGAAGCTAGGATTACAGGCATGAGCCACCGGTGCCAGGCTAAGAGAATAAAAATCTAGACCTCACAGGCTTTATGAGAAATTAATGTATCTGAAAGTACTTTCTAAAAGCACAAAGCACATTGCAAATGCACTCAACAATTATTTAGGGAGCATCAATGCCTTACTCTGCTAAATGCTAAGGTTATAACAGTGATCTGAATGAATAAGGTCCTCATAGAACCAAAATCCTAGTGGGAAGTGACAATCAATAACAAAGAACTAGGGAAATCCCAGACATCACAAGAACTAAGATAGAGAGATTAAAAAAAAAAAAAAACAGGAGGAGATAGAGGGTGACTAGGAAGGTGGCCACAGGAGGTCTCTCAGAGGAGCTGAACTTTGAGTAGAGGTCTGAATGTCAGGAAGGATCCAGCAACGTGAAGATCTAGATGCAGAACATTCCAGGCAGAAGTTGAGAAAAGAGAGAAGCAAGAGCTGAAATGCACAGGGTTTCAAAAACCAGGGTGAGGATTTGGGCTTCGATTGAAATCCCAGTAGGGAGCCATTGGTGATGCACAGCAGCAGAATTCGAAGATCTGCTTTCCACCCTAACAGAATCCTGCGGGCTGCTGGCTGGGGTGTGGACTACAGAGCTAGACTGAAAGCAGGGAGATGTGTCAGGAAGCAATGGCAGGAGCTTGGGCTAAAATGGTGATAAAGATGCTAAGTCCATAGTTAAGAAGGAAAGAAACAAGGAAGGGTACTTCTCAGAGATAGAAGGATCTTCTTGCCTATTCTCCTGCCCTAACAGAGCCAATCCCTAAATTAACCCAAAGGTTATCAGAAAGGACTTTTCAGAGCCTGTGCCCTATCTCTTACCCTTAGACAATGACTGCCACAACCGGTGCAGACACTTGAACACAATGATTCCTAATCCTAAGAAGATTTGCCTTAGATCATCCTAGAATGACAAAGGTCAGGTCTATCCTTGAAGACCACACTTTGTCCACAGGAAAAAGGATGCCTTCCCCGACACTCGTGTTCTTTAGCGGGGTCTTTGAGGGATGTTAATGTGAGAGAGAAAACTCTACAATAAGATAAGCATGACCAGAGAGGGACAGATAAGAAAGTCCCCTACAAAGCTACAAAGTGGAACTATAACTAAGCAGGTCAACAGAATTCTCAGTGGTCGACAAAAGAAGAGAAAAAAAGAGAAATGGTGATGGGGTAGAAGAGGAGGAGAAAATAGGCATCTGTGATGTCTTCAAAGTGACCGCTCATCAGGAAATGAACTGATAATTGGGACAGACTACTACTCTGAAGTCCTGCTCTAGTTATATGAATTCCCCTCTTCTCCCATCCTACCAGCCCACTCCATCATGATTATGACAGAATTAGGCCTACTTCAAAAGATAACTGGGGCCTGACGCCAGTGGTTCACACCTATAATCCTAGCTACCCAGAATGCTGAGGTTGGGAGGACCAAGGTTTGAGGCCAGCCCAGGCAAATAGTTCTTGAGACTTCATCTCCAAAAAAAACAGAGCAAAATGGACTGGAGGCGTGGCTCAAGTGGAACAGCACCTGCTTAGCGAGTGTAAAGTCCTGAGTTCAAACCCTAGCCCCCCCACACACACCCACACCCACACAAAAAAAGGGAACTAGGCCTTAAATTAATACGGGGATTTATAGGTTACAAATGAGTGATCTTGGGCTGGTGGAGTAGCTCAAGCAGTAAAGTGCCTGCTTTGCAAGCATGATTCCCTGAGTTCAAACCCCAGTCCCACCAAAACCAAACAAACAAAAAAATGACTGAGCTTCTTTGGCTGTCACAATCATACTACAAGACTAGGTTTTATTATCCTCACATGAGGAAAGCAAGGCCCAGAGAAGTGAAATGACTTACCCAGGGCAACACAGCTAGCAAATGTCAGCATTAAGTCTGTACTTGAGGCCTGTGAGGCTCCTGATTTTATTGCGTTTGACTCTTTTTTCTTTGGGTTGCAGGACAGCTTAAGTTGGGCCAGGACCATGACTCCCATTCTACTTTTGACCTTGATCTTGATGCTTTTTGTTAGCTGAAAGCCTTTCAGGGGAAGATGAGGAATGAATGCTTACACCCTAGAGTTATGCTGCAGAGTCTCCTGGCTCTCCTCAACCCAGGAGGCAGAAGTGCAGCAACTACAAGACAGTCACCCTGGACCCCTGGACGAAGGCCAGCACTAGCAGTGACATCTTCCCGTCCAGTGAGTCATTCCCTCACAGCATCTCCATCCCTTTGCTCACTCACTCACTCACTGGGTGCCTCCTTGGCCCCGTGCTGTGCCAGGCACTCGGGGGTCGACACAAATCACTTTTTCGTTTTGTTTTCTTGAGACGGGGTCTCACTATGTAGCCCAGGATGACCTGGAACTCGTGATCCAATTACAAGTGTGCTGCACCCACCAGGCCCTGCTAGAATTGAGACAAATCAGACCGGCTCCCTGCCGTTGAGGAACTCACAGCTAGGTGGGGAAGTTGTCACATGCACAAATTATCACAACTCATTAGGTGCTCTTGGAAAACACAGAGTCTTGGGGACTGAGTAGAGGGAGTAGGGGTCCATTGTCATGAGGACCTGCATGAAGGAAGCAGCGTGTGGAACAAATCTCATAGGGTGAGTGGTTGACCATCAGGCAGACAAGGGGACCAAGAGTAGGACAGGCAGAGGAGTGTCAAAGAGGGTGCTTTAAGGAACCGAGTATAGTCTGGCTGGAGAGCAGAAAGCTTGGACTTTACCTAGAGCCCAGTGAAGAGCCGCTGAAAGGGTCTGAAGAAGGAAGTAACAGAGTCACGTTTCAGAATGTTACTCTGGCTGGTGGAGTGGCTCAAGTGGTAGAGCGCCTGCTTAGCAAGTGTGAGGCCCTGAGTTCAAACTCCAATACTGCCAAAAATAAAAAATCTCCAGAATGTTACTGTGGCTGTGAAGCAAAGCATGGATTAGGACTGGGCAGGAGGCTTAGGTAAATCAGAGGCAGGGGCCAGAGCAGTGGTCAGGTTCTGGGATAGGCAGTGGTCTTTGGGGATAGGAAGGAGAGTGTTAATATATGGACTATTCATACGGTTAGAGGCAAAGTAAATGATAGGGTGCAGGGTAAGACTGAAGTCCTGGCCAGGTGCCAGTGCTCACGCCTAAATTCAGGAAGCTCACAGTTCCAAGCTGGCCCAGGCAAATAGTTTGCAATTCCCTAGCTCTAAAATAGCCAACACAAGAAAAGGCTGGCAGAGTGGCTCAAGCAGTAGAGAGCCTGCCTTGCAAGTGTGAAGCCCTGAGTTCAAACCCCAGTACCACCAAGACTGAGAGAGAGAGAGAAAGTCCTAGACGACTCCAAGGTTTTTGGCCTGGCACCTGGGTGGACACTAGGGCTGTTAACTGGAACCAGGAATGGAGGAAAAAGTGGTTCTGGGTTATGGGAGGAAAATCTTCCTGTCGCAGTGAATCTTGCCTTGGACCAGGTGAGAACATCTCAACGGGGTCTGGGAGCATCTGCCCAGAGAAGGCCACTAGGCACTGGGATAGACCTGCGGATACAAAGATGCACAGAGGCTGTCTGTGGGAGAGACCTGTGGTCTAGTGGAAGACGGAGTGGCCAGACAGGAAAAGCTGATGAGTTTTTGAGAGAAGACGAGAAACATGTTGAAAGCAAAAAAATAAAATAAAAGTCAAAAGTGGGATAAAGTCAGGCACCAGTGACTCACACCTGTAATCCTAATCACTCAGGAAGTAGAAATCAGGAGAATCCCAGTTCGAAGCCAGCCCAGGCAAATAGTTTGAGAGACCCTATCGCGGAAAAACCCATTACAAAAAAGGGCCGGGGGAGTGGTTCAAGTGATGGAGTGCCTGCCTAGCAAGTGTAAAAGCCTTGAGTTCAAATCCCAGTACCACCACCACCACCACAATAAAAAAAAAGCAGATAAAAGAAGAAAGATGGTTGCTGGGTGGGATGTAGGGAAGTTTGAGAGGGGTCATTCAGATATAGGCTGCAAAGGCTACTGACAGGCTCAATTCAGACCCAGGGAGTCCTCAGCCTTGTGTGGCTGAGACCAAGCTCATTCTCCCTAGCATCCTTTCTGGATGCCCACAGACTCTTTGACCAGTCCTTGCCCTGCTGAGGGAAGACCTGGAAAGTCATCTTTTCTTTTCCTTGCCTGATTTCTCTGCTGTACCCCCCAACTTTGCTGTCCCCTACCTTCAGTCACCCCTGGTCAACCCTGTGCCATAGACCCAGGCCTAGGGCCACAGTCATGAGAGCACGTTCCTCACATTCCAGCCTCCCCCAGGCTTCTCAGCTGGGCCACACAGAGCCCTATTCACAGCCTGGCCCTCTTCCCTCTACAGTGGGCTCTCACCGCCCCCAGGTCCTGCCGAGCTTTTGCCAGCACAGACTATGGGCACTGTGGAAAGCAGGCTTCCCTGGCCTCTCTGAAACCGACTCCTCCGTCTCTTGGGGTCTCTTAGCTAGAAGGTGGGTACCACCAGTTTGGCCCCTCATACGTGCATGAGTGCGTACATATTCAGGCACACAGTAAGCCCTCTTTTGGCTAGGCCTAGAACAGGAGCTGTATTGAGACAGGATGTTACTGGACATAGGGCTTGCTGAAACACAGTCTGGATCCTTGAGCTCACAGTCCAGCATGGAGCCAGATAGGTACATGGGAAGGTATGTAAGCTGAGGCTGGATTGAGCTTGCTACCAGGTCCAACATTGAAGCATTTTTGTCATGGTGCCACTTTTAAACCCGTGCCAATAGCTTAGGAGCTTGTGCTCATGTTCAAGGTGCAGTGTCCACTGGTGGTGGGGTGCTTGTAGCCCTGGACGATTCCAGTCTCTTCCCTGGAAAGGGCAGAGGAGAGCTGGTTTAGAGAAGGCCTGACTGACAGGCATCCTGAACTTAACCCTGCCCCTTTGACCAATTCTTTGCTAGGCCCCAGACTTGGTGCCTGTAATGATAGGTGCGTCACTGGCAATTCTTATCCTTCCATCAGAAGGACGAGGATGAGAGACAATTCCAGCTGGGAAAGAACAATGCAGAAATGTCTTCTAGAAGGTTTTTGTAGAACTCAGAGTCTGGGATAGCCTTTTGAGAAATCCCCCAGAGGAACTATCTCCTGTCCCCTCACTGAGGGTGCCAGCAGTCCCACACCAGCTTGGAGAGTGTCGGCCTCTCAGAAGGACCAAGTCTCCATTTCTACCCACTGGGATTACTGTGGTCTAGTACCTACTCGTCTACCCAGCAAAAGGGACCTGACTGGTAGCCTCAGGAACACTGATCATTTATGTTACTCACCACCACCACCATGCACACACAGAAATTCCTACTGCCTTGGGCTCTTTCCCCTCAATTCCCTCTCCCACCAGTCCAGACAGGGCCTCCTTCTCCATTTCCCACCCTCACTCCTCACTTGGCCCCAGGGCTGCTTCAGGCCTTGCTCCTTGCCTTCTGTCCCTGCACCACTCTTAAATCCTCCTCAACTGTCCTCCCCGCCTCCACAGCAGGCCAAGGGCTGGCCTGGGAGGAGCATGTATAAGCAGCTGCAACCCCCAGGGTTCCCTGGATAATCTCAGGAATGTCACATCCCAAAGACTTGACTTTCCCACCAGCCAACAGGGACCCTCCTTCCTGCCCAGAGCTTGGGACTCTTTCCAGGAGGGGGCCTTAAAGGGGTGCCTGTAAGGACTGGAGGGGAGAGACACAGTGCTTCCAGTGTGATATGGAGCCTCTTTTTCAGACCCTGAACTAGTCTGACCAGGGTTGGGAGTAGAGGTGGGAACAAGAGAAATAGGGGAATTACCCAAACAACTCACTTCCTTAGCACTCAGGGCCGTAACGTCAGTGTTTGCTTATGTCTTTTTACTTCCAAGACATGCCTCAGTTTTAAGCTTTCCTCTGCCAGGTGAGGAAGGGAATGGCAGGTAAAAACTTTCCTTATTTATGAAACAAGGAGACTGGGGGTCCAAGTCACGGGCCTAGAGTCACCTGGACTAATCAATCCACCACCTTCCCATTCTACTCATGTTTGCTGAGCACCTACCATGTGGCAGGCTTTTTTACATATTGGAATCAATTAGGAAGTAGGGAATATTCTGTCCATGTTGTAGATAAGGAAACTGAGAGACGCAGACTCAGAAAATGTGAAGAGGCTGAGGAGCATGGGCCAGCTACTCCTTTCATCATGCCACACTCTTTCCTTCAGCTCCCAGAGGCAGACCAACCCAGGGCAGAAGAAAGGCCAGGGAAGGTGAGCCCATTCCTAAGTGCACGACTTCCTTGCTTCTGCATGCTAGCAGGCCCAGCCTTGGAACTGCCCGCTGGCCTGGACTCTAAGGTCCCTGGCAATGGCAGCAGGGCTCAGGGGTTGGCCAGAGGGATAGGGTGGAGGAGCTACCTTCCCCCACCCTTCTGTGAAACCTCTGACCCTAAATCCCAGCACAGTCCATCTGAGCTGCTGCTCCTTGTTATTGTTACTGGTGACTTGGAAATGCGGACCAGGCTCTGGCTCCCAGAGCTTCCCAGGCCTCCAGCTGTTCTCAGGCCCTAGGGGCTGCTGGGAGGACCAGCCTGGGCTCCCCTCCTTCCTCCCCAGGGACCTGGAGTGGAAATCGCTGACATTTTGGGAACAGTAACTTTTTTTTCATTTGGCCTTAAAGTTCAGGGATGTATATGTGAAATACAATGAGATTGGATTCCTTCAGAGCTGGAAGGACACAAAGATAACTAGTCCAATCCTGCTACTAGGCTGAGCCCAAGATTTGGCCCAAGACTTCAATGTCACAGGAATTTCCTGGACTCCAGTGTGGTCTTCCCTCTGCCTTGAGGACGAGGCCAGTAGTAGATAGACTAACACTGTCAACTGGTTGGATGAACACTCTCCTGTACTGAAAGTTTCTGGCCTGAATCAAATGTGCCCATGGACAGGGTCCTTGGGAGTGGTGCCAATGAAAGCCTCCTTTACGTGCACCAGACAGCAAGCTCCCAGCAGTCGGAGGCCTATGGCTATTTTCTTCTTCATTGTCTCTCTCCTTGGGGCCTAACAGTGCCTGATGAAGAGGAGGCCCTGAATAAATATTCCTTGGTTGAACTGAGTGAAGGAATGAATTGCTTAAGGCTAAGGAAACTCTTCCATTTCATTCAAGATAGCAACACAAAAGCATGTTGATGGTCTTTGCCATCACTTCCTTAGATCCTCCTCACTATAGCCTCGTGAAAGCAGAAATTATAATTATGCCAGGGGACAAACAAGAAACATGGCTAATGCCACTTCTTAAAGAGCTTAGAAGTAGTAACTCATTTAAGCCTCACACGCTATCAGGTGGTTGCTATTGTTGTCTGCATTTTATGGAGCAAGAAAGTGAGGTTCAGAGGGGTGAAGTAACTTTCTGAAGGTCACACAGCTAGCAAGTTGTGGCTCAGAAAGGATTGATTCTGTGCCTTCTTGTTCTAGATACCTGTTCTTTCCACTGTGTCAAGAACACCAAGGTTGAACTCACACAGAAATTTTGAAGCCTCAAGCTCAGGGTGTAGCTCAGCGGTAGAGTACTAGCCTAGCATGTGCGAGGCCCTAGGTTCCATTCCCAGTGCTGCCTAAAAACTTTCAGAGCCTCTCATTCTGCCCCCTCTTCCTATCACCTTTCACACTCAACCCTTACACGCAGGCAAATCTCTTTCCTGACTCCAACCTTACTGTCCCGGTTGAAGTTTCCTGTTCTTTTCCTTCATAGACTGACTCTTCAGATTCGGATTCACGTGCCAGGCATTTCCCTGGCAGTTCCATTAAGGAGAGGTGACTGGCACGGGCACGCTCAGCTTCCATGTGGCAGAGATGATATCTCGCTGGCTCTGTTCCCTAGTGCTCTTTATGCTACGCCCAGCTACCTTCCATTGTGAACCGAGGAAGTCCTAGACAGCTTCGCGGATCACCCAGAAAGTGACTCATACCTCGCTTGAACTCCATCTGTGCCAATAACTTCCCACAACCTGTCCTCTTGCCTCACAGATACATGATGTATGCACGCACCTAGGCAACTTACAATTACCCATGCAGGGACAACTCACAGTGTGGTTATTCACACGTCTTGAGAGCCAGTTCCCATCACTCAGCTGACACAATAGCTGGCTGGGCTCAGAGCTCTGCACAGAAAGCCTCGAGGGTGAAGCCTCCTTCGTTGGGACGCAGGGCCTTGCCCTGCCACTGCTAAGTGGTTTTCCCATGACCACTTGAGAGCCTGTGTCATCACTTTTTTCATTGGTCTGGTAATTGAGAGGTGGCTGTTTATGTGCACCTGGGGTATACACCACCACTTCCACATGCAGACACACACACGTTTACTTCAGACTGTTGCTGAGCCAGCAGCAGTGTCCTGAAATGAAGCGGACTACCTGAGGAGATGGTGAACTCCACATCATTGGAGGTGGGCCCGTGTGTGGCAATTTGCTGTGATGTGGTGGAGAATGCTCCCAGCTGGGCACTGTCATCCTAGCTACTCAAGAGGCAGAGATCAGGAGGATCGCGGTTTGAAGCCAGCCTAAGCAAATAGTTAAGACCCTATCTCAAAAAAACAAAATCACAAAATAGGACTGGTGGAGTGGCTCAAGTGTAGAGTGTCTGCTTAGCAAGTGTGAGGCTCTGAGCTCAAACCCTAGTACCATTAGAAAAAAAATAGAGGACACTCCTATGTGGAATGCGGAGATGACATCCAGAAGTCTCTAAGGTCCCTTCCCAGCTCTGAGAGTTTGCATACACTCATGTGCACTCCTCAATTCCCCACACTCCCCTGCCCCTCTACAACCAATACCTACTGCATGCAGAGGACTGGGGCTGTAGCTCAGTGGTAAAGCAAATGCTTAGCATGCATGAGGCCTTGGGTTCAAATCCCCAGCATCCAAAAAAGCTGATATTTATGAGACGCACTTTATGTGGTAGCTTGGTCTGGCTTGGGTGACAAGGGCAAAGGAATGGAAAAGTAGGGTCATCCTGGAAGCTGGGAGTGGAACTGCTGAATCACCCAGTCATTGTTGCACTTATACCCCATATCTTGCTAGGCGGGGTCCCAGCAGACTGGGAAGCTACAAGCTGGCCTGGGGGCAGAGAGGGTTTAGGGTGTGAGCAAGTAGTGTAAGGAGGGTGTACATCCACCTCACGCGCATGTGCGTGCATAGAATTCAGGTCTGCAGGGGAGAGGGAGATAGCCTGACTTCATGTGAATAGGTGCCTGGGCATCCACATGGAAGTACTTCTGTGACAGTGTTCGCAGGAGAGGGTGCTTGGGGACATGTAGCTGGGTACACTCAGGAGAGCCCTTATGCACATATGCTCTCCCATGCATGACCTAAGTACATGAGTAGTGACTGGAGAAAGGCATGGTGGCTGTGTTGGATCACAACTGGGTACCGAGTCTTCCTAGTTTACAAGGTACTTTTCTGTTCATGAGTTGCTTCAACTCCCATAGAAGCCTTGTGGGCAGGTAAGACAGGGCTGGTATCACATATATGTATGTGTGCATGTGTGTGTGGCATGTGTACAGATGGCCCACCTAGTATTTTGCCAGAGACAAGTTGTGTTTGGATTCTGTCACAGCACAAGTAGGGAGATTACAGAGTATTACACATTGCCATATTGAATCTGGCTGTGTCCCAACTGCCTTCCTGTGACCTTGGGCACATCTCTTCCTTCTCTGGGGAAGAGCTCCTCAGTTGCCTCATGAGTCATTGGAGGGTGGGATAGATGACCTCTCAAGGCCTTTCCATCTCTGATACTGTGTGAATTATCTACCTACGTTGTAAGTCAGAGGAACTGAGGGACAATGGGGAGATTTGAGCCTCTCGAAGTCATCGAGAGGTCATAGCTAGAGATGGAGCTCTAGTGGGAGCTCCATCTGGATAGGAACAGATATGTCCTGGGCTTTCATTCTGTGCACAACATGCGGCTAGACACTGGAAGGGAACAAAAGGTCACATCAAAGAATCAAAGAAATAATGGTGTGTGTGTGTGTGTGTGTGTGTGTGTGTGTGTGTGTGTGTACGAGAGAGAGAGAGAGAGAGAGAGAGAGAGAGAGAGAGAGAGAGAGAGAGAGAGTCATGTGTCCCAATGTGTCTCTTCGCTTCCTAGACCCTGGAGGGGTCAAAGCAGACTGAGGGGCAGTTGTGGCAAAGGAGTGGACAAGACCTAAGACCCTAACTCTGCAGTTTCCAAATATGGAATAAACCTTGTTCTTCTCTTTGGTGCCCCATACACCGTTGAGAAATCTGCTTTCTGCAAGTCATGTGTACTAACCACCCACTCTATGGCAAGCATGTGAAACACACAACCTGGTTGAGTTCTCATGGCCTTTCTGTGAGGATGCACTGCCTAGCATCCTTCTGGGAGCGAGGAAACTGAGGCTCAGAGAGGTTGTGTTCAAAGGCACACGGCTAGTATGTGCGCATGTGCATGGGAGGCAGGACTTAAACCCAAGTTTTTCTGCTTCCCTCCACCTCATATCTCTTTAGCTGACAGACAGCCCTTTGGAGTTGGAGAGGGGGCTCAATTTCCCCATCAGGACCACAGGTGTGGAATGAGATGATCTGAGAAGGTGCTTTTAGTGAGGGCAGCCTCTCCACAGCCACACCATTCCCCTCAGGCAGTTTTCCCCAGCCACTGTGACTGCTCAGAGAGAGTAGGTGGCTCAGAGCAACCCTTGGCCTTGACTGGGCTGACCAGCCCAGTGCACCTGCCTTGATAACTGGGACCTTAAAACAGCAACATTGGAAAAGGGGGGTTGAGACCTAAGCAGGGCATGGTGGCTTACACCTGTAATCCCAACTCTTCATGAGGCAGAGATTGGAAGGATTGTGGTTTGAGGTCATCCAGGCAAAAAGTTAACATGACTCTATCTCAATCAATAAGCCAGGCTTGGTGGTATGTGCCTGTGGTCCCAGCTACATGGGAGGCATAGGTAGAAGGATCATGGTCTGGTCCAGGCCAGCCTGGCCAAAAGTGTGAGACCCTACATGAAAAATAACTAAAGCAAAAAAGGGCTTGGAGGTATGGCTCAAGTGGTAGAGTGCTTGCCTAGCAAGTGCAAGTCCCCAAGTTCAAACCCTAGTACCACCAAAAAATAAATTAATTAAATGAGGCCCAAGCATAAATAGGGTCTGGCAAGCTACCTCTTAGTCTGATATCCAACCGTGTATCAATTTGTGTCTGCTGAGATCACACACGACTACAGTGTGCACATGTGCCTTAGAGCTCTGTGCATTGCCACTGTATATCTGCATAATTTTGGTGGATGTGCCTGGATTTCTGCCTCTGTATCCCTGCATTTTTGTGGGGGGGAGGGTATGTAGCTGTGTGTGTGTGTGAGTCTACTTGCTTGTGTACATGTGCTGTGTGTGCATGTACATTCACATGTGTTTGTCTTTATGGGTGTGGGCACACTTGAATGGCATGCCCGTGCATATGTGTGTATCTGAGCTGCACAAAGGCATGTATATATCCTGTGTGTGGACATGCACATCTGTGACTGTGATGTGTGTGTCTTGTACCTGTGATGAAGCTCACCAACCTTCTCTTGGGACTCTCCTAGCCCAGTGGTTTTTAAGTGGCTGACACAGGTCAAGGGCGTTTGTTGGGCATCTGAGAACTTGGTCTATTGTGTGCAAATGGGATGGAAATTCATGCCAAGTCCCCAGAATAGTTAACTAGAGTAGTAGACAGGGTGCCTGTCAGGCCTCAAAGCTCAAAGGCATTTTCTATCCAGCTGTTCAGCACAATGTCCCTACCCTATCTCACTGCCAACGAAGTCACCTCCTTCCTCACCTCCACTGGGACCCTTCCACACTGTCCTCACCTGCTGCTGCCCCGTGCTCTCCCTAAAACCATCCATTTAATTATAGCCCCACTTTCCTGAAATCACACCCTCATATGCCAAAACTATAGCTTCCAGACTTTGGGACTTCACAGATAAAGAAAAACAATTTTTAAGCAGATAGCATGCCACAAACTTTTTTTAGTCTGCTGAGGGCAGACATTTTTAAAAATTCTCGCTCCTGTTTTGTAAAAGAAAGATCATTTGGGGCTGGTGGAGTGGCTCAAGTGGTAGAGCACCTGTCTAGCAAGTATGAGGTCCTCAGTTCAAACCCCAGTACCACAAAAAAAAAAAAAGATCATTTGAACCCCCACCCATGAAGGAAGGGCACAATTATCTCCAAATGAAGACTAGTTCTTTGAGTTGAATTAATTTAGCTTTATGAAAGCTGCACTAACATTATTAGCCTTTCTTTTCTCCCATTCTACTGCAGATGAGTTCTCATTCAGGATCCCTGCTAAGACAGGGTCAGGAGCCCATGGTCAATTCCAAAGCCTTTAGGAAGTGCCCTTGCACCTAAAGGTTTGGGCCTCTCTCCTCAAACCCCACACTTAAGCCACATCACAAATGAACCATTCTCCCAGCCCCCCACCACCCTACAACTGCCTGAAAAGTCTTGCTCATGCAGTTCCCTCTGCCAGGCATGCCTGGAATGCCCTACCCCCCCCACTTTGGGACTGATAGACTCTTCTCTTCCTTCCACCCTCAGGCTCAGCCCAAATGTGACCTCCTAGGAAACCTTTCCAAGTCGCTCCCTCCCAAGGCTTCCAGCCATTCCTTCATCCTATCTTAAAATCAGCCTAGTTGTCTCAAAGTCTTCCCACTGGGTTGCATTGCAAGCAGTCACATCATGCCAAAGAAGGTATGGACTTAGGAGTCCAGACCTCAACCTGCCTGCCACATCTGAGTGGCCTTGTAAATATTGTTTAACCACTCTGTGTCCTTTCCCCAGCTGTCAAAGCAGTAAAACCTTGAGTTGTGGTAAAGATTGCCCCCACAGTGAATGAATAGCCGGTGCCCAGGTCTAGTACCTAGCAGGTACTACATACATATTCGTGTCCTGGTGTTTGAGAGCAGAATCAGAACTTAATGGCATTTACTGACTGACTGAGTGACTGGCACAGTGCCTGGCATGGAGCAGGCACTTGGTAAATCTGTCACTTTTCTTCTCTCCTTTTTTGTTTGTTTGTTTTTGTTTGTTTTTTGAGACAGAGTCTCAATATGTATGCCTTGAACTCTCCACCCTCCACCTTCCTCCTCCTGCCTCAGCTGTTTTGTTTTTTGTTGTTTTGGGGGGGGTTGCAGTCTGGGGGTTGCAGTCTGGGGTTTGAACTCAGAGCCTTGTACTTGCTAGGCAGGTGCTCTACCACTTGAGCCACTCCACCAGCCCCCTACTGAGTACTGGAATTGCAGGTTTGAACCACCTTGCCAGCTCCCTGGCCCTTATCCCTCTTTTTGACAACAGAGGCCACATCTTTGTTTTTTGGGGGGTTGTGTGCGCGTGCTATTCCCATACTGCCTACCACACAATAGGTGCTTGGTATGTTGATGGAAATTAACAACGCTAATAACAAATACCACTATTGTGTGGACACTACACGCCAGGCATTATGCTAGAAATGTGACATACCTTAGCTCCTGTATTCACATACATTTAATATGTAAACAGTAACACTTGCCCCTGACTAAATAAAGCTAGTTTAACTGTCGTCTTAATTTTAAAACTAGAACACTGAGCCTCAGAGAGGTTGTGGCAAGACTTGGGAAGTGGCAGAGGCAAGTTTCATGAAAAGAGCCCACTAGCTTACTTATTTCCGTAGAAAGTGGTAGAAGATCACAGAGCTGATTAAGTGACAAACTTGAAACTTGAACCCATGCCTTTCTAGCTCCAAAATCATCAGGCGGCTCGGAAGCTGGTCAGGTCTGCCCTTTCCAGCCACCACTCCATGGTCCCAGCTGCCTGCTCCCCCGTGGACAGTGGGCTGGGCTGAGTTGGGTGGCTGCTTACCTTCACTTTCCTGAAGCAAGACCAGAAAACGTCCAGCAGAGGCATGGTGGGCGTGGGGAGTTGGTAGGACCCGGCAAGGCTCTGCTGGGCATGAGCCTCTCCCTCTCTGGAGACGAGGCTAGAGGGGACCGGGGGCTCGGCAAGAGCCAGCCCTGGCCCTGTGCTCCATCAGCCAGCACTGTGAGGGGAGAGGCGGAGAGCAGCAGCTGCTAGAGCTCAGTAGCCTTGACTGCAGGCCCCTCCCGAGGCCAGGCCGAGGCTGAGGGAGAGAAGAAGGGAGGGACGGAGGGAGAGAGGCTGGCTAAGGAGGAGGGACCAGGAGGCGGGTCACTGATTCAAACTCGGCACCGTTAACCAGTGGGCTGGGACTGAACAGTAATGCCAACTGAAATTCACTGAACATTACAGTTTTTCAGCCTGGGTATCCATGCTACCTCCTGGCTCCCACACCAATCCTGCCACCTGCAAGCTGGCACGCCTGCCAGTTTTGCCTCCTGGCTGATTAACACATCAGCTCTCTCTGGGGGCCTCCAGGTACAACCAAGGCCACACAAGGGCTATGGAAAGAGGGGCTATGGAAAGAGTGCCCAGGGAAAGGACTGAAGCGGGAGATCCTTCCGCCTGGGCAGGACTCAGAAGGTATGAAGGCAGTTGGTGGAAGGGGAAACTCCTCTCAGACAGAAGCCCGGGCCCTGCTGCACAGGGTCATTCTGCAGCCCTGATCTAAAGTCAAGAATCTTGACCGTCTGGCACTGCGAGGGAGCCCATCCTTCTGGGTCTCAGTTTCCCGGCTGTACAATGAAGGGCAGGGTTCAAGGTCTCTAAGGCGTCTCAGGTCTGCCCTATGAGTCTTGTTCAGGGTTAGGTGCAGAGCAAGTCTGGAAGAAACCCCATTCCAGACAATTACACCTCTCAGAACTTCTGGAGCTATCCCTGGGAGTTCACAGGAGGTCAGGAAATGCACCCAAAAGAATCATCCATCCCCGTGCCTCCAGACAGAGTGGCATTCCCCAGGTGGTGTAGACTGAGTGTACCTCCTTTTCTGAACATCTTCTGAAAAGATGATGGCTTCCTCCTCAATCTCTTCTAAGTTTGGAACACTTCAAGTCCTAAAATCTAAACTTGAATCCTCTGGATGCCCTGAAGTCAGTTCTTTCAGTGGAAATAGTTAGCACTAGGCTAACTCTGGAGGCTTCTGAACAGAAAGGCATTAAGAAACAGTGACAGAGAGAGCCCTCAGAAAGCAGAGTGCATGGCTGGTGGCCAGAAGACTCCCAGGGACCCCATGGCAAAGGGCCAGGTTTGAGTCTCTGGGGGCGCATGTCATCATGAGGCCCAGAATAACTTATTCACCAGGCCTCATTTTTCTTTCAGAGACTGAGTTGGTCAGGCAAAGGGCCAGGCCCTGGGACCGTGGAAAGTCTTAAGCCTGCTTTGAGCAAACTTCTGCCTGCCTTCGAGGACTTTTCTTATCAGTGGTTTTTTCCTGAACTTCTCCCAGAAAATCTGCAAGAGTCTCCACAGCTCTGCTGACAACTTACTCTGTGGCCCTCAGTTTCCCCATTTATAACCTGAGGAGGTTGCCAGAACTGACCTTCTCCCTAGCTCTGTCCTTAGAAGTATCGCAGATGTGAGTTCTGTTGGGCCAGGTCAGGAAGACAGTCAGCAGGAGCTAAGATGAGTGGCTCTGTCCCAGCCACCTCCCACTGAGGCCAGGCTTCTAGGGGAAGGGAAACATGAAAGCCAGTCCACAGAGTGCCCTCTTCCCCTAAGGAATCCGCTCCCCCCCACCCCGGTTTCCCTAAGAAGAACCATGGAGGTGTGACAGTGTGGCTGCCTATGATGGCCATGTAGTCTCTTGCTCTCTGGAGCTCATCTCCTTTTGGTTCAGGCCCCTGGAAGGAAGTGCATCCACTGAGACTACACTCAGTGGGACTGCATTCAGGAGGCAATAGTGCACATAGGGACCCAAGAAACAGAAGGCTTCTAGTTCAGCCCTGGCCTTTTCATGCCTGTTTAGCCTTGAGGTGGTGGAGGCCATAAACGTCAGAAGCAGACCCGTCCAGATTCATCTCAAGACAAGCCCAGCTCTGTTACTCTCTCCCTGGGTGGCCCTGAGCCTGTTGCTGCCTTAGTTTGCCCATCTGTAAGATAGGAAAGAATACTGACCTTGTTGGGAGGTTTAAACTGAATGAGTTAAACCACAATGAAAATTCTCAATAAATGTTATTGGTATTTTTTATTCTTCAAATGTTATTTGGAGAAACAGAGGCTCTGGAGCCTGACAGATTTAGATTCAAATCCTGGTGCTACCCTAGCCATGTGCCCTTACAAAAGCCACATTCCTTCTGTAAGCCCCTGTAGCTTCATGCTTACACAAGGGCACTGCCGTTGGGTGCTGACAAGATAATATTCACATGCCCTTTCTGTGTGTGGCTCATAGGAAGTGCAGAGTAAATGTTAGCTCCCCTCTTTCCTCTTCCTGTCCTGAATGCCCCTGACTCCCTGCTTCTGGGAGAGCAGAGGCAGCATTGATTCAGCATCATCCACATGTGAGTTCAAATCCAAGCCCAGCTACTTTTTGGCTGCATAATCACTTAAGGAAAGTCACTCTACTTGGGGACCCTCCATTTTCCTGACTGTGTGAGGATAAAGATCCCTGCTCACCTCCCAGGGTTGTCATGCAAGAAGGGACATGAAGGCCTGGTATGATGTGAGTTCTGTCCTTTCTCCACACCCTGAGTCCAGCAGGGCCTCCCTTGCCTCACACCTGGGCCTGCCATGATCAATCATCACAGCAGGCAGGAAGCCTTAGGGAAGGTGGAACCAGGAGGGGTTGGGCAGTGGGGTATAGGCAAACAGGGAGGCTGTCCCATCAACCCTCACCTTACCGGTTGCCTTATTTCCCCACCTAAGAACTGGCACTGCCCACGATGGGCGTCTTGTCTAGGGCCTGAAGTGCTGGTCTATGCCAAGGGATGCAGGGAAGAGTGGTCTGGGATGGCCAAAGCCTGTGGAAGGAAAAATGATCTCTGTCCCAAGGTCATTGTGTTCATTCCTGTGCAGGATATTGAGCAGATCACATCTATGGCAATTGGGAGGGTGGGGAGGTTATATATGTGACAGTAGCCTGATTAATAAGCATGAAGCCCTGAGTTCAAACCCCAGTACTGCCCCCTCCAAATTAGCATGTGACAGGAAGTCAGTGACATACTAGAACAGGACTGCTTTATACCATTAAAAGTTAAGGACTCTAGGGCTGGTGGAGTGGCTCAGGTGGTAGAGTGCCTTCCTAGCAATCATGAGGCCCTGAGTTCAAACCCCAGTACTGGAAAAAAGATAAGGACTCCAAACAGATTTTATTTATGTGGTTTATATTTATCAGTATTTATAATTTTAGAAATTAAGATTTAAAGAACATTGATTGATTTGAAAAACACACTTAAATAATTTAAATGTGAACATAAATAATATTTAAAAGTTTTTATTTTATGAATAATCAACATTTTTTTCCAAAACAAAAATAAATCTACTGAGAAAAGCATCATTTTACATTTTAACGTCTGGCTTAATGGAAGACAGCTGGAGTCTCACAGCTGCTTCTGCATTCAGGCTGTTGGGAGATACGGATTGGGTTGAAGTATATGAAGAAAATCTTGCCTCCTGCAGATAAGTACTTTCAGAAGAGAGACCTCACTGACCCTTAAAAAAGTTCTCAGGGACCTCCAGGGAATTCTTGGCCCACACTTGAAGAATCACTGCATTAGATGCTAATTGGACCACATCAGAAAACCCTGGAACATCTGAGCTAGAAGTCCTTCAGAGTATCCAGTTTGAAACCACTCATTGTGCAAAAAGGGAAACTGAGGTCCAAATAAGTCCCCAATGTCACACAGCAAGTCAGCAGCGAAACTCAGATTTGGATCCAGACCTCCTGCTTCCCAGAAAAGTTTTCCCACTGCTTGTGTGTGTGTGTGTGTATGGTGCTAGGGTTTGAACTCAGGGCCTGCACCTTGAGCCACTCCACCAGTTCTGTTTTTGTGAAGGATATTTTCGAGGGTCTCACAGACTAATTTGTCTGGCCTGGCTTGGAACGGTGATGCTCCTGATCTCTGCCTCCTGAGAAGTCAGGATTATAGGCATGAGCCACTGGTGCCCAGCTTCCCACTGCTTTTGAATAAAACGCAACTTTTAGTTCTAAGGGAGGCAGCTGTGGTACAGTGGAGTGCACCTGAGCTTGGGTGCTGGAGAGGCTTGGGTGCTAGCTCCAGGTCGTCACAGAGGTAGCAGTTGGAACTTTCCAAAACCTCCAAAGATCAAAGTACAGGCTGGGATGTGAGGGCGATCTGGCTGCGACATCTGTCACCCCATTGATCGCCAGGGTTGATTCGGCTGATCTGGCTGGCTAGGCGGGTGTCCCCTTCCTCCCTCACCGCTCTATGTGCGTCCCTCCCGAAGCTGCGTGCTCGGTCGAAGAGGACGACCATCCCCGATAGAGGAGGACTGTTCTTCGGTCAAGGGTATACGAGTAGCTGCGCTCCCCTGCTAGAACCTCCAAACAAGCTCTCAAAGTACAGGCTGCTCCATAAGGTAGTGAGCTCCCTGTCACTAAATGTATACAAGGAAAATGTTGGTCTGACTAACCTCTCAGGTTCCTATCAGCCTCAAGAGCCTAAAAGACGAGTCTGTAAGTGCCTCCCAGTTTAGGCAGGGTTCCCATAGCAGAGCCAAGTCATTTGCTTTTCCAGATCAATGCAGGAACATGGTAGGTGAAATAAGCCCATGTTTATTTTATTTAAAAAAACTATTTATTAGGGTGAGGCATGGTGATACGCATAGGTAGGAGGATCATGATCCGAGACTGGCTCCAGGCAAAAGCAAGAGCCTATCTGCAAAAATAACTAAAAGCAAAAAGGGCTGGGGGTGTGACTCAAGTGGTGGCGTGCCTGCCTAGCAAGTTCAAGGCCCTGCACTCAAAGCATAAAGCATAGTACCGCCCCCCAACAAAACTATTTATGTTCTCATGTATTTACTCTCTACCTTTTATTCAACAACATCCAGTCATTCATTCAACAAATCTTTATTCGACATCGATATACCAGGCAAAAAAAGTGCCTTTATCCAACAAAAATCATAAGTGATTTGGGATGAGAGAGATACATCTCATTGTACTGGAAAACTGCGTGTCTCACCTCCTTTTATTTCAGTCCTATTTTTCCACATTTTGTTAACATGTATTGTACAACGTGGGGGAGATTCAGTGTGATAGTTGCATATATGCACATAATATATGTTGAGCATATTCACTCCACTCTTTTGCAGCCTTGCTCCCTTAATACCGTTTATTTTAGCGAGGCCATGGACCCAACTACTGCATGTGTTGTGTGGGGGGTAATACTGAGGAGTTTGAAAAATAAACCTGGGCAGAACTGGGCACTTGCGTTTCATCTTCTCGCCTTAGTCTCTGATACTTCCCAGTCTTTCACTTAATGCATTCCACTGCAGCGGAAGGGGAGAGAGCCAAGCCCAATGGAAATCAACTTTCCTAACATTCCACAGGAAGACAGGGATTTCTGAAAGGCACAAATCTGGATTTCTGGTTCCAATCATTACTGTGGAGCAGAAGCACAGAGGTGCTCCTAGGAGACAAACATCTGTGTGGCAGTCTTGGAACAGAAACTCAGTCCCCTGGAGAGGGCTATGGTATCATGTGCAGCTCCTCGAGGGGCAGAAGGCTTCTCCTGAGGGAACACTGTTTCCGATGCACACACATGTTCAACGCAGTCTCTCAGGCTGGCACCTGGCACCTTCTGCCAACAGGTGGCAGGAGCTTATATCCGGGCCTTTTACTTTTACTATAATTCATTCATTCATTCATTCATTCATTCAGTACACTTTACTCTGCGCTTGGCCTTGAGGAAACAGAGATGACGATGATGATCTATAACCAAAGCAAACATTTTTTGAGCACTTTATGTATACCCTTTTCTGTTGTAAGTACTCTCATTGTAAGTTTTCTGTTGTAAGTTTTATCTCATTTAGGAGTTTCTTTGGTTGGTTGGTTGGTTGGGTTTTCGCAGTGCTTGGTGCTTGCAGGGAAGTGCTCTACCACTTAAGCCGCATCCCTAGTCCCTTTTGCTTTTAGGTTTTTTTTTTTTCAGATAGTGTCTCGTACTTTTTGCCCTAGCTGGCCTCAGACCTCCCAGTAGCTAAGATTATAAGTGGGCACCACCATGCCCACCCCCTCTCAACTTTATGTGGAAATTATTCATATAATTCCCACTTTACAGATGAAGAAACTGAGTCTCAGAGAGGTGGAAAATCTTATCCAAGATCACACAGCTGGTAAATGACAGAGCTGGGGTTCAAGCAAAGCCATATGACTCCAGAGCCCACGCTTTGATAATTTTACCATCTGCTCAGATGTGATCCCTCCAGCACAGGGCTGTCTCATGCTTCACGGGAGTTAAGACAAGTAGACAAAGAGATCTGATGCAAAATAGAGGATGAGGTGGTAGAAATACAGTGATGAGGAAAGTGTTTTTGGAGGCTCGATGAAGGTCCACTCAAGGCAAGAAATGGTGTTCAGGTTGAAAGATGGGCAGGATTTGGGGAAATGATGATGAATGTTCCACACAGAAGGAACAGCATTTGCAGAGGTCTAGAAGTAGGAATTTAGAAATTACATATGAGAAAGTTCATTCAAGTGATCTGCAGTGTAAGGAGCATAGTCACCACAGTGACCAAATCAAAGTACACGATTCCCAGTCAAGTTTCAATTTCAGAAAAAGAATGAATAACTTTTAGTATGTCTGAAATTCACATTTAACTAAGGTCCTGTATTTTGTATGGCAAGTCCATAAATGGGATACCACAATGAGAAAGGGTGGATTCGAACCAGGCCGTAGTAGAGGGCCTGCAATGTCAAGTTAGGTAGTTGCCAACTGACCTTGAAAACATGCCTCTTTGAGCCTCAGTCTCCCCAATCCGTAATGTGAGAGCACTGGACTAGGCCAGTGGTTCCTAAATGTGGTGCACACTATGATTTTTAAAATATAGACTCCTAGGCCCCTCCCCATATTTACTGAATGAGAATCTTAATGGGTGGGTCTGATTCTCTGCCGATTCCAACAAATGGCTGGGTTTGGAAAACAATGGGCCCAGGTAGCTTTAAGGACCCTCCCAGTTCTGAGTTCCTTCTGTGCTGAGTTTACTCATCAGCAAGGCCCAACCACTTCCACGAGTCTTTAGAACTCCACTTCCATCCCTCTTCCAGCTTACAGAAGGCCATCAAGTTAAATGACCCCACTACAAGGAGTTCTGGCAGGTTGGTGGGAGTCAGGGACCAAGCATGGCTGGGAGTTGGAGGTAGACTTGGGTATGTATGTCACATGAGCAGCAAGGCAAGCAGCCAGGGAATGAGGCAGTCTCTAGAAAAGGGCTGAGATGCTTCTTAAAGAAGTGAAATTCCTGCTGTTGTAAAAGTCTGGTCTTACAGCTGTCAGGGCCTGTTAGTGGGAAATACAGACTTCCCAGCTCTGGAATGCAGGGTGCCTGCCTACGGCCACAGTGGCTACTGCCTGTAAGTAGGTCACCTCAGCACCTCCTAGCTCCTGTAGCTCCTACCCCAGCCAGCCTGGTGTGCTGAGTTCAAGGCAAGGCAGGGGATATGAGATCTACAAGGACCAAGCTCTGCTGTGTTTCCTAGCAACTGTTACCTTGGACCAACCCACTCCACCTCTCCAGGAGGCCTTGGGCTCCATTCCTCAGTGAGGGCTCCTCATGGCCACAGCTGTCTCAATGGGGCTTGCTTAGCAGAGCCCACCTGCCAACAGGCCCCAGCTAGGTGTCACAAAAAGTAGTGGCAAGGGGGAGCTCAATCTTATGAGCACCTGGTTATCAGAAGGACTGTAGGCATGACCACTCCAAATCATCTGCACGCAGTGCAGCCATCTTGACTCTGACAAGTCAGCCAGAGCCTGACATGGCTAAGAGGGTTGGAGGGCAGGAATTCTGTCCAGTGAGGAAGGAAGAGGAAAGGGAAAAGAAGTCAAAGGTGGGAAGGGGGACTGAGAAAGGGAAGGAGAAAGAAACATACTGGTTTAGAGCATGGGCTGGGCCAGTGACACAGTAGAGACCCTAGGCCCTTCCTAGGGCCCTTGAATGGCCCACAGATAAATCTTGGAGACCCTGAGTTAGTGGCAGTGAACACTGGGAACCTTTTTGCCAGGTTTGGTAGATAGTCGAATTCTTTGTAATGGGTGATCATGGCCACAGTTTGCTGAAGCAAACTGCCTGAGGTGGCAGGACCTGGGCAGGCCTTAAGGAACAAGCCTTGCAGTCAGACAGGTAGAACAGGCTCTCTAGAGAGCTGAGGTGACAGGAAGCTGTGGGGACATCTAGGGGAGCAGTAGAGGTCTTCAGTCTTGCATGACGTTTTGGGGAGAATGCAGTTAACTGACAAGGAGTTTAGGTGCAGGCGATGCTCAACCCTTGCTATAGGTTCAACCTAGAATGTCCCCCAGAGGCCTAGGTGTTGAAGGTTTGCTTCCAGCCTCTGGCCCTATTGGGAGGTGGTGTAACCTTCAGGCATTGGGGCCTAATGGGAGAAAGTTAGGTTTTGGGGACGTGCCCTTGAATAGAATATTGAGATCCTAGCCCTTTCATGTCTTTCACTTGCTTCTTGGCCACCATGGTGTACTCATGAAACCATGAATCCAGACAAACCTTTCCTCCTTTAAGTTGATTGTCTCGGGTATTTTGTCACAGCAGTGGAAAGTTGACTAACACAACACTCTAGGAGGCTGTTGGGGAGGTGGCAGGAAAAGGGGTTATGACTGCAGGCACCAGGACCCTGGTGGGGAAAAGGAGCCGGAAGCAAGTCTGTGAAGGGACCAGCAAAAGCATGGCAGGGCTCAGCGCTCAGTTCACCAAGAGTGGAACCTAGGGATGAGGACAGGGGTGGGCAAGGTGGGGACTTGGTCACTGCTACCAGTCAAGGCCCAGTGACTCAAACCAGGGCACAGGGATAGGGACAGCTCACAGCAAGGGTCTGGTGATGAGGCCAGCAAGTGGTCTTAGTGTCAGGATGGACGGCAGAGATGGAAGTGGGCCTAAGGTGAGCTGGGTACCTTGCGAGGTCAGATAGTGGACGTCACATGAGACCAAATCCAGGGCAGAAGAGCCTGGCTCCCAGCCTGACACAGCTCTGCTTGCTCAGCTTGGCACAGACACAGCCACAGTGGCCAGAAGGTTTCTGCAGAGGCTCAAGGTTAGTGAAAACAAGCCTGGAGATGGGAAGTGTGGTCTTCTCTTTTTTCTATTTTTATTTTTCTATTAGCGTATATTAATTGTACAAAGTAATGGGTTTCATCTTACATGTATACAATGTCCTTTGATCATAGTCACCCAACCATCATTGCCTCTTGTCCCTGTCTCCCTCCTGCTAGTCCTTCCCCCTCCAAATAATCCCCCTTCTACTTTCAAAAAATTTGAATTCTGCATGTGCCAGAAAACATGTACTTGTCTTTGTGAGACTAGCTTATTTTGCTTAACATGAATGATCTCCAACTCCATCCATTTTCCTGCACATGAAATAATTTTGTTATTCTTTATGCCTGAATAATATTCCATAGTGTATACATACCACCTTTTCTTTATCTACATATTCTTCATCTGTTGATAGGTACCTAGGCTGTTCCCATAACTTTGATATTGTGAATAGTGCCACTATAAACATAAGTGTGCAGGTGTCTACTGTATGCTGACTTACAGTCCTTCTTGTAATGGTGGTACAGCTGGATCCTTTTAGCTTTTTGAGGCACCTCCATACTGGTTTCCATAGCGGGCACACTAATTTACATTCTCAGAAACAGTGTAGAAGGACTCCTTTCCCCGATATCCTTGCCAGCAAAGTGTGGCTTTCTTTGGTGACTTGGTGAACCATGAGACCTGGGACTAACTACTACTGGGCTTCTGTGCCTCTGTTTCCCCGTCTACCATCAATCATAGAGTTGAGGGAAGAAAATGCCTAGAATGTAGGAGAAAAAGGCAAAATAAGAATAATAACAATGATGAGGATGGTGAAAATAAAACTAATAGTGACAAAACAGTGAGAAGAAAATACAATGATAACATCTACCAAAATGAGCATGATCAGGGCTAGCACACATTGAGCACTTCCTGCTGGCAAACTGGCAGTTAATGAGAGCATCGTCAGGAGCGGGGACAGATCCACAATTATCCACACTTTCCCCAGCTACCCAGATGACTGAGTGGTCAGGGGTCAACTTGTGGCTAAGGCTAGACCTTTGCTCTATAGAAGACACACCACCCTTCTCAAGACTGCAGCACTAGCCACTAAGCCCAGTGCCTCTCTTCTAGTGTCCTTTCCCCGCTCCCTAATCAAGACAGAGTGGTTTTAGAGCTAAGCCCTGACTTCACTGTCCTGGGTGTAAGGAGAAAGAGGGACATAGGTCCAGTCTTGTTTGAAGCAGTGACTGCACGTGGGATTTGGGACCAGGTACTTCTCTTTGTGAATTATCACTTCTCCACTCAACACATTTCATTTAAACACTGAGCAAATGCTTATCATCAAATACTGTACCCCAAGGACAGGGGCACAGGCCCTGACCCCCTGAAACTTACATTCTAGTAGGGAAGAAACAACAAATAAATAAGAAAATACGTAGTACAAATAAAACAAAACTCCAGGTAATGATATGGACCATACAAAATGTAGAAGGGGATCAGGATGACAAAGCAAGGGTGCTCAGGAAAGTCGAGCCCAGAGGCCTGGGGAAAATGGCCTCTACCTCAAAGGGCTGTTGTTGCGGCCCATAACCTCAAGTGGTGAATGCCTACCAACATTGTCACACTGTGGGGCGGGGAAGGGTGATTCCTAGCCTTCTCCTTAGCACCAGGAGGGTTGTAGCTTGGCCTTTTGCTCTTTACCTCAATAGAGACACCTTTCTCCCAGCCCCTGCCTCAGGGATCCTCCCCTCCCACCAGTTCAGTGTTGCTTGTTTCCCAGATGCCGCAGCAGTCCTCTTTATAAAAGGCCACTACCGAGGAAGAAGGCAAAGCAGATGCCAGAGGCCTGGGGTGTGCTGCCCATGGGCACAGGAAGTGGCACTTCTGGAGCCCTATAGCTTCCACCCAGGAAGGCCAGAGGTCGAGGGCATGAAAAGGGAGGAGAGCGGAGAGGGGGTGTCCCTGGATAGACAGTGCCACTCCTGGAGAGGAGGGAGGCTTGGAGGCAGCCTGGGATGCTCATGAGCCCCCTGGCTTAGCACTGCCTGTGAAGGGGCAGGGACCATGTAGCTGGGAGGGTCCCTAGCAGCCACACAGCCCAGCAGCTCCTAGAGCAAGAGTGTGCACCAGAATGCCCTGGAGCTGTCCCCAGGGATGCAGCACAACCCACATCCCAACTCCTGGGGTTCTGCCTCAGGAGCTGGTGAGCAGAGCCTGGGGCACTTCTGTGTTTTGCAAGTGCCTCACATATGCTGATTTTGAGCCATTGCTTTGGCTTAACCTCCTGTGTGACAGATAAGGAAACCGAGAACCAGAGGGCAGCAAAGTGTGTCGCAAGTCCCACGGAAGATGAAAGCACCAGGACCCAATCTAGAGTCAGCTCTATTCCAGTCCAGTCTTCCAAGTTCATCCTGTGTCCTTACTTTCCAGCCCACGTTTCTGCAGCCCCACCAAAAGCCTCAGGTTCTGACCTAACCTACCAAGTCCAGGACCCAGGGAATGTGGTGGGGGACTCTTACCATAGGCGTGGGAGTCCCCACACTAGAGCTTAGGGACTCCAGCTCAAGTTTATCTTTGACTTTCTTGTCCTTGCATCCCACCCTTGTGCTGACCCCTGGTGGCAAGGCCACGCAATGGGCAGAGAGGCTAGTTTTCTTGGAAGTTTCTGGAACTCGCTAGGAGTGTGCCTCTCATCTTTCAGATGGGAGTGAATTGGACCCCATTCAGAAAGTCAGGCAGTCAGCAACTTCCACTGCACATCATTTGCTGTGGGTTTGCCCGAGCTAAGCAAGACACAGTCCTGCCCTCAGAGAGCTTGCAATCCAGTCTCAGAACTAGAACAGAACCAGTCTCAGAACCAGGAAGGAGCCCTAGGCTGAGAGGTGGGAGGTATGCTTTGCATTCCTAGTTCGGCCCCTTAAAGCTGGGTGCTCTAGAAAGGAGCCGGGCTCTGCGCAGTGACAGGAATGAGAAGGAACACTGATCATAGTCTGGGCTGTGTCATTACTGTCAAATGTAGACTCTATTACATTTCCTTCTAGAATCCTCTAATTTGGAATTATGTACTACAGTAAGGCCTGATTGTCACCTTGGTGTCCAAGGTGAGCACATTTTGCCACAGGGTTCCTTGGGTCCATTTGAGGTCCACAGAGAAGGCCAATCTTCTCTAGGTTGGACCACTAGTGGAGACCATACTCGCTGCTTCCCCAAATACTGGAAAGGCCCTCCGGAGGACAAGGACTTGATTTGACAACATAAAGAAAATAAACCATTCTGTAATCCCCCCCTCCCCAAAACTCAGAGTATAGAAAAGAAAAGTCCAATGTGCTCCAGCTCAGAGAACACAAAGACCCCAGATAAGAACCACCATTGTGAGTCTTCACTCCTATTTCCTGTGTGGGAAGCAGGAAATGTTTCTCTCTCCCTTCTTCTGTTTCTCCCTACTTTATCCTGTTAAAGTAAAATTAATCCATGCTAAAAACATCCACCTTGAAATGCTTTTCATCACAGATCTTAAGTTACTGTGATTTTTGTAGACACTGGGGAGCTGAGGGACACACCCACATCTCTGCCCCTCCTCCGGCAGTGGGTGGGCAGGCCTTAGGGGTGCCATATGGCTTTCTATGCCCAGATCTGCATGCAACCTTGACTTCAGAGGGAAAAGGATGAGGGAGAACTGGGAGAGACATTTGACATCTTCGATGCTCAGAGGTGTCAAGGACTTCTTACTATTCTATCACCCTCAAAAGTGTTGTCAACAACTGTCCCCCCTTAGATAACAGCATGCCTGCTTTTCTGAGAAATCTCCACCCTCCATTTGTTTAATGACGCTGTCATATTCTCAGGCCTGTACTACCACTGCCTCCTAAAACATACGTCCTGACGACAGCTTCTGACCCAGAGTTAGATCTAGAGCTGGTTGGCTGACCCAAGGCTGAATCTCTGAGTCCTTACCCTTGGGCTTTTTGGGGGGAGGGGCAGTACTAGGGCTTGACCTCAAGGCCTTGTGCTCCCTAGGCAAGTGCTCTACCACTTAGCCACCCTCCCCCAACACTTTTCCTTTTTAGTTTGTTTTTCAGATAGGGTCTCAGGCTTGTGCCTGGGATGGCCTCAAACTGCAATCCTGTTACCTCTATCTTCCAAGTAGCCAGGATTACAGACATGGTCCACTACGCCTGGGCCACCCTTGGGCTTTTCTAATTAGAGGCTGGGGAAAGGATTCAGTCTCTGATTATAGCAGGCAGACAGACCATGTTGTCATGTGAAAAGAACCAGTCCATGGGAGGAGATACTGAAGCTGACGTGCAGAGAGAAGGTGGTAAGGGAGACAACTGGCAAGGTGTAAGGCTTTGGCTCTAGTTGCTCCAGAGGCCCACTTATATATCCTTGCCTCTCTTGAGGTTTGTTTGTTCAACCCTACATTATGCTTTTTTTTGGTAATGTTTGGTTGGTTTCTGCTACAGTTTATATGTTGGATGTGTCCCAAAGGCCCATGTGTTAAATAAAGGCTTAGTCTCTGTGGTGGTGCTACTGGGAGGTGGTGGAACGTCCTTTGAGAGACGGAGCCTTGAGGGAGGTCCTTAGATCAATAGAGGTGTGCCCTCAAAGAGGGCTGTGGGACTCTGGTTCTCCCTCTTTGCTCCCTGGCTCACTATAAAAATGATTTTGTTCCAGAATATGCACCCACTATGATGTGATGCCTCTCTATAGGCCCAAAGCAATGGGGCCAACCAGTCACAGACTGGAACCTCCAAACTTCTGAGCCAAAATAAACCTTTTCTCTTTATAAGTTAATTATCTCAGGTATTTTGCTATAGTGATAGAAAGCTAACATAGTTTCTAACACAAAGGACCCTGAAACATTTCCCATCCTTGAACTTTCACCCTCAAATCTTTTACAACCAGCACTGTCAAAGTGCCACAGGAGAGAATCCAGTGTGACTCATTTTCTTATTTGACATCTCTGCTGACTTTGACTGCTGATGACTTTCTTGTCCTTGAAACACTTCTCTTACTTGGGTGGCTCCTCGCTGTCCTTATCCTCATCTTGTGCCTCCGGTTTGTCCCTCCTCTGTGTACTCCTTAACTGTTGCTTTACCCTGAATATCATCTCCCTGGATGATATCATTCTTTTTTTTTTTAGGTAGGGTCTCACTGTGTAGCTCATGCTGGCCTCAAACTAGTAATCCTCCTACCACCTCCTCCCAAGTGCTGGAATTACAGGCATGAAGCATCATGCCTGGCTCCAATCTTGCATATCTTATTCATTTTCAAGCTTCAACCCCCATTTAGGTACTGATGATTCCCAACTTTTGTTTTCAACCCAGACCTCTCCCAGAGCCTGGACCCATTTATCCAGTAACCTACTCAACATCTCTGCCTGTGTGTCTCACAGGCTGCTCACATTCAACACATCCAACCTTGAACTCATCATTTTGCCCTTTCCTGTGTTCCTTACTCTAGTGAGTAGATACTCCCAAAAGCTCATCAACCTAAGCCTCCAATATCCCATCCCTGGGTTCCATCAGTTCCACCTGCTCAATATCACTCTCCATTTGGTCTTTTTTTTTTGGTGGGTCTGGGATTTGAACTCAAGGCCTCACAGTTGCAAAGCAAGTGCTCTAGCACTTGAGCCAGACCTCCAGTTCATTTTTCTTTGGTTATTTTGAAGATGGCATCTCAAGAACTATTTACCTGGCCTGCCTTGAACCACGATCCTTCTGATCTCAGCCTCCCAAGTAACTAGGATTACAGGTGTGAGCCACCAGCACCCGGCTTCCTTCTTCTATTTACTCAGTGTTAATGGTGAAGGAGATATATGTAGCAAATTAGAAATTAGAAATGGTCCAAAAAAGTGCCCTATCTTATGGAGAGGTGGCAAATGCCAACTTTTGAGACTGAGGAATCTCTGAAATAAAATTTACTGAGCCATTGCAGACACCAGCCAGGAAAAGGACCAGGTCCGGGGATGACTTCTCACAACTCCCAGAAGCAGGCTGGGAAAATATCCACTGGACCTAGAGCTAAAAACATTCTTATTATGAAAAATTGAGAAGGGAAAACAAGTTCTTTACATTGATCCTGCTCTGGCTATAGATAAGAGGGGTGGGATAGACAAAACTGGGAAGGCTTTGGGGTAGGAGTAACTATTGCCGCTGGATTGGTCGGGGGTGGGGGTAAGCAGGATGTGGGGGTGCCTGGGTGTTCGCCATGGGAGGTGAGTGAAGGTTTAACATATATTTAGGAATGTGAAGGTTGTTTTTGGCCAATAGCTGCTAAGTGATTAACCTTTTTAATCTCTCCTCCCTTCTATCCTCCTGCCCTTGTGATTAAATTTAAGACCTCTCAAGATTTTTCTCTTATCACAGAATTGTACCAAGCGGTTTGTAATTAGCTTCATTATTACCATACACATACCTAACTCTGAGTCTTCTCAGCCTCCCCATTCCTAGTATCTTTGCCCCGGGTCAGGCCTCCACTTGGACTTGGGGATATTCAAAGTGTAAGAGCCTTAGTGCTCTGGAAGTACATCAGGCCACCACAAGGGGACAGGGAGAGAGTGAGAAGCAAGGGCTCTGCTTAAGCCACAGCAGTGCTAATTGGTTGATAAGTTGGTTTATATACTGTGATCTATCTGAAAATTTGTTGTAGCTGGGCACAGTGGCTCAAGTCTGTAATCCTAGTTACTGGGGAGGTAGAGATCACAATTCAAGGCCAACCCAAGCAAAAAGTTCACAAGACCCCATCTCAACCAATGGCTGCTTACTGTGGTGCATGTATATCATCCCAGTTACGTGGAGAAGCACAACTAAGAGGACTGAGGTTCAGGCCAACCCAGGCATAGAGTGTATCTCTATCTCAAAAATAACCAATGCAAAAAGAGCTGGGGGCATGCCTCAAGTTGTAGAATGTCTGCCCAGCCAGTCCCAGTATGAGGCTCTGAGTTTAATCCCCCAGTGTCACCAAAAAAAATTTATTGGAATAAAAGGTTTATACGAGAGAGGCAGAGACACAGGGACAGAGAGAAAGAGGGAGGAAGGAAGGTGAAAAACCCTGAACTAAATTGCAACAGCCTCCTAACTGTTCTCCCTGACTCCAGTCTCCACCCCTCTGCTTTGCTTTCCAACACTCCATACAAATTTTGGGTTACGCAATTATGTTTTCAAACATTTTTAAAACAAATATTGCATGAGAAGGTGTTTTGCAATAAACAATCCAAACAAGAAGTCTATAGACCGGGGCCTTCCAGCTTCAGCAGAACGGGCATCTTGGACTGATAATTCTTTGTCATGGGGGCTGCCTCAAGCTGGCTGTTTAGCAACATCCCTGCCCTCCACTAGATTCTAGTAGCACTCTCCCAGCTGTGACAACTAGAAAAACATCTGGAGATATTAGCAAAATCTTTCCCTATTGAGAACTCCTGCTAAAAAGTACAAAGTGTGTGTCCTCTGCACCTCTGCCCATCCCACGACCCTCTTCAAAGATGATCGTTGGTAGCAGCTGGCATCCAGCATTCCACACCTTGTCTACGCATGTTCGTCCCCATGTGTCTGCATAGCTAGCTTGGTGGCCTTTCCAAAATACAGATTTGATTCTATTATTCTTCTGACCAAATTTCTCTCAAATCACCTGCAAGAGAAAATGCAAAATTCTTACCCAGGCCTAAAATGATCTCACTACCTTCCTCCTTCAGGCTAGTTTCCTACCAGCCCTTCCTTGTGGTAGAGCCTCCCATGATAAATGCTAAAAATGCCATAAACTCACCTTCCCATCCTCCCCTGCCTTTCAAACACCAGGAAGGGACTCCAAGAGACATCTGATGGAGTGCTTCAGGAGAAGGTTTTCCTGCCTACTGTAAGGACACACACGGAATGAAGTGGTCCTCTTCTTCCCTGTAGGTGGTTATGCCTGCATGTGACACAATAACCAGCTTACAATCAAAAAGAGAGACATTGTTGACAAACCAAGAATTATAGGTCAGAAGGAAATATTATGGTTTGGGTCTGAAATGTCTCCCAAAAGTTCATGTGTTGAAGGCTGGGTTCCCCATGCAGCAGTGTTCAGAGGTGGGGCCTTGGGGAGGTGATTGGATCATGTCGATGGATCAGTTCCCTGATGGATTCATGCCTCAATGGGCTTTTGGGTTTTTTTGTTGTTGTTGTTGTTGTCTTTTCTTTTTTTTTGGTGCTGGGATCTAACCTCATGCATGCTGGGCAAGTGTTCTACCACTGACCTACATCCCAGCCCCTTAATGGGCTTTTGGGTGCTAGTGGAAACTTTAGGAGGTGGAACCTAGTTGGAGGAAATAGGTAATGCAGGATGTGTTCTTGAAGGGTGTATTTTGTATACCCAGCCTCTCTCTCTCTCTCTCTCTCTCTCTCCCTCTCTCTCTCTCCCCCATGGATGCCATGAGCTGAGAAACTTTGCTCCTACATGTGCTCTCCACCATGATGCACTGCCTCACCACAGGGCTAAAAGCAATGGATCCAGACAACCATCAAGTGAAACTGTGAGCCAAAAGAAACCCCTCCTTTAAGTTGATTGTCTCAGTTATTTCATCACAGCAGCGGAAAACTCTGGGTCCTTCATGACAACATTGAGTCACTGAACCTGCCTGGAAGCCATCTTCCTTTTGACTTCTTGTCATGTGTGATAAAAGCTTATGATATTTTATTTACTTATCCACTTACTGCAGTTGAAAGCCTCGTAACTACTACGTACCTTATGCTACCAGTGATAGTTGCCTAACTCACCAGTACACGCCTATGTGCATGCTGGTGCCTCTGCCTGGAATGTACTCACCATAGCTGCCTGACCAACACCCTTACATCACATCCCACGTTAAGTACCACCTTTCTCCCTATGAGGACTTCTAACCTGGAAACCCTATACCTGGAGATGGTGAACATCGTCCTTTGTGAATCTATTTCATCTTGTTCGTATTTTATTATAAAATGTGTCACATTGAGTTTTGATCTACATATATGTCTGTCTCTTCCAGGTGACTGTGAGTTCTTTGAGGCTATAACTGATTCATTTCTGAATGGATGTGCTCAGCCTAAGGCAAGGCACAGAGTAGGGGCTTAGTAAATGATCACTGAGTCAGTGGGGTTAAGTGGATTAGTGCATGAATGAGGATTGAAGGGACTAAGCCAGCCAGCTGAAGAGACATGGCAAAGAGAGATATCTCCCTGCTTCAGCCTGTACTAGCTAGGACCTCACAGATCATGAAAAGGGAGGGTTCAATGGATGAGAGAGGCCTTTATAGAACCTCAGTCCATTCATCTGTAGCACTGCCACCACTTCTGTGGTCAGCAGGCTCTGCCTTTGAATCAAAGTAGAAAAACAAATGTTAACAGTCAGCCCCTTTTTCCAGAGAAAAATAATCATCTCAGAGCACAAGATCCTAATGAGATAAACTAGTAAATTGTCCTTCAAAGTGTCTGGTTGTTAGAAGTGTAGAATCTCAGCCAGGTGTGGTGGCACATGTAATCCCAGCACTCAGAAGGCTGAGGCAGGAGGATCAGAGTTCAAGTTCAGCCTGGACTATATAGCAAGACCCTGTCTCAAAAAAAAAAAGAATAGCACCTCAGGCCCCAAACCCAGACATTTGAATCCAAGCCCTCATTTTAACAAGATCCTAGTGTAAATCCTATGCACATTAAAGTTTGGAGGGCCTTGTAGCCCATCTCTCTACAGAAAGAGTAGGGCATTTTCTCAAGTACAAGCAATGCAGCTTCCTCTACTCCCCAACACCTCATGGAAAATATCCACAGTGTGTCTTCATCATGACCTTGGATGTCTTTTCAACTTGGGTGTTCAGGATGGCTTACCATACTTCAACCTAGCTCTGTTAGGGTCTGCCCGGTCACCATAGAGCCCGAAGAAGTGCACATAGCCAGCCTTCTTCCCTACCTGTTTCTGAGCAAGCAATCCTGAAAGGAGGGAGGGATGGCTCAAGCTTAACTTACAAGGGCTTAGGAAGGAGAGTCTTCCACACTTTTCTAAGACTGGCATGCTAGAAGCCCTGGAGATCTGGGCATCCTAGCACACACCTGTAAGCCCAGCACTTGAGAGGATGAGGCAAGAGGATCTTGAGTTTTAGGCCAGCTGAGGCTACATAGTGAGTTCTAGACCAGTCTACATAGAGGTACCCTATTTCCAATAAAGGAAGAAAGATGGGTTTGGAGTGTTCCTCAGTGCCTCAAAAAAACAAAACCCTGGATAATAATAAGTGCTAGGAAGTGATACTCAACTATGTCACCACTGCTGTGGCACAGGCTCTAACCAATCAGAATGGAGCCCATAGCCATGATACCTCTGAATATCGCGCTTAACCGTGAGGGCTAGTCATAAAGCAATGAACATGTTCCAAAGCCCTTTCACTCTCCCTTGATCTTTACAACCCCCCACAGGGCATGTTTTGACCACAACTAAAGTAGGTCTCAGAACGGTTATGATGTGCTTAAAAATCCTAAGAGCACAGGAGTGGTGGAGCCAGAATTTGAACCCATCTGTCTGCATTTCCATGCTGCAGCTCCCTCACTATGTCCAATTCCTTCTCTCCTTGCTTAACACACCTACACCCCACTCTTGTGGGGCACTCCCCAGCTTTAAGGACTGAGTATCCAGCATGGTGCCTAATGTGGAAAACTGGAGAAAGAGACAGATGATCCAGCAATGTCTCCTCATCTCAGACCCCAAATGGGAGAAAAGAAAGAGAGAAACCTTTAAAATCCAGTGCTTTCATTTTGTCATAAGGAAATGACTCGTGATATAAGAGACAGGCTGAGCATCACGTACAGAACCAGAAAGGACTAACAGATTGATTAGTCTTGGCCAAGCACAGTGCTTCACACCTATAATCCCAGCTTCTCAGGAGACAGAGATTGGAGGCTTGTGGTCTGAGGCCAGCACCAGACAGAAAAGCATGAGATCCTATCTGAAAAATTACTAAAGCAAAAAGGGCTTGGGGTGTGGCTAAAGTGGTAGAGTGGTACAGAGCCTGCCTAGCAAGTGCAAGACGATGAATTCAAACCCCAGTACCGCCAAAAAATATTGCCTAGTCTAACATCTCCCACCATCACACCCATTTGGCAGATAAGAGAATGGTAGCCTAGAGGGATTCACCCGGCTGACAGAGCAGGTTAATAGCAGAGGGAGCACACAAATCCAGGTTCCACATAAATTCAAGATATGGCTCGTTCTATCATTCTCTTCTGGTCTCCCAAGACATTCCTTTTGCAAAAACAGAGAAGGGCAGTCCTTTGATATATGTGACGCACTTTTAAAAGTATAATTTCTCAGTGCTCAGAATCAATTAGCCAGATGATTGCTGGAAAGCTCTAGGTAGGAAAAAAGAAAGAAACACTTTACAGAGCCTTCCACATTCTAACCGTTTGAAATTTTGAATCCATTTGAGCCTGTTGCATTTCATTCCTCATCTGGAATTTTTCAAAAGGACATTTCATGGCAGTAATGATTTTTCACTTTAGGCCACCTTCTGTAGCAATCAGGCCATCCCATCTCACGTACCATGGAAGAATGCTGACCGTTGGAGCCTTTACAGCTTTCTCCCATGATTGCTTTCCCATCCCACCTTTCATAGCCTGCCTTCAGCCCCGAGGAAGAGTCAGACCAAGGAGAAAGAGGAAGGGCAGCGGAGCATGGTCTACACCAGAGGACAAGGAATTCTCCTAGCAGGGAGCAGCCCAGCAAACCAGCACCACCCACCTCCCTCTGCCTGCCATCAACTTCCTGTGGCCTTGGGAGTACCATCCCAGCTCTGCCACTCTCGGTCATATATCCGAGCTTCACTTTCTTCATGTAAAACTTGAGCAAGCTGCCATGTGGAGATGTGGTCATCATGTATGTGCACAGGGCTGTATGGGGGAAGAGCAGAAAAGAGTCACATTTTTGTGAGATGGACTGGCAGGGAAGGAGGATAACACTGGGTGAAACTTGTAACCCTGTTCCTACCTGATATACATGAGGTGGCACCTTAGCAAGCATCACCTGCTGATCCCAGGGATGTATTCCTTGTCCGAGCCAACCCTCCAGGGGTGCGTTTCTATCTGCAATGATGAAGGAGAGAGCGCACGTGTGGTCTGTGAGGTCGGGAACCCCAGGGCACACTATGAAACAAGTCCAAGGGAAATGGTGGTATGTGGGGGGAGGGCATTGCCTTGGCTAGGCTGAGAGGACAGGTGACTTGTCTGAGCTTTGAAGACCTCTCCACAAGTTTCCAGTTTCAAAAATGCCCCACCAGCTCCCTCCCTTCCCACAGAGGCAAGCAGAAAGAGAAATCCCTCTTGGACTTCTCCCCATGCACTTGCCATGGAAATGGACACACCAAAAGACAGGGCCGTCTGAGATACCCAGATCAGACTGTCCGTACATGTGGGGACCCAGAGGTCCAGAGAGGACAACGCACTCAGCCAGCTCAAGCAGCTCCTCCTTGGGAGAAGCCAGACTCGCAGCGTCCTGACCTCTGCTCCAGGAGCCTTGGTAGGGGTGGGGACAAGTCTAGGAGCCACTTTCCCAGGTGTCTGTTGATGCAGAGACAGGAGGTCCCACCCACGCAGGGACCCTAGTTAACCTTCTCCCTGTTGTCTGGGACCTGACCTGCCTGGGTTGGGCATCGTCTGGTTGGGGCTCCCCCACACCAGTGGCTCCACCACTGGCGTGGCAGCTTCAGGAAGACAGGGACCCTGGTTGATGAGGTCCCTCCCACGCCTATCCGGTGCCAGTGTCTGGCACAGGCAAGGTGTGGGTGCCCATGTTACCTGGCTGATTGATGTTGGCTAAGGGTCAGATCAGAGCGGCAGTTCTGAGTGAGAGGGTGTGCGTGGAGGGGACTGTGCCTGGGGAAGGGCACATCAGGAGGAGGCAGGGGCTCCGAGGCCAAGCAGAGCCCCGAGACCTTTGCCTACTGGCCTCAAGGCTCACCACACATACCGTGTCCTTTCTGATGTCCTCCTGGGTGCTCTGAGGGCTGCCCTACAGGGACAGGAGAGGGGTGGCTGGCTCAGAGGTGGGCTTAGGGCACCTGGGGTGAGTTGGCCGAGCCCCAAGCCCCACAGTCACAGGGTGGGGCAATACCTGTGAAAGTCATAGCCCTCCCCAGCAGCACCCAGCTTGTTGGGCACCTGGTCTGGCTGCAGCATGAGGTCAGGCCATGCTGGGCTGATGGGGAGCCTGTGGTGGGAGGAAGAGCTCCTCTGTCTCCTCCTCCCCTACCAGGTTTTGTCTTGGGAGCTGCAACCCAGGAGGGACTCATGGAAGCGTCCAGGCAAGGGGTAGGGTGTGAGCTCTTTTCAGGGCGTCTGGGGGCCATGGCCCCAGGGAGAAATAAGGGCACCGCTGGGGCAGAGACCTCATCCCAGGCGCACAGTCTCAGCCTGGTGAGCCACCCTGGCCTTTCCTTTCTTCACCCTCTCACCTCTTTCCTCTGTCTTTTCTGGCCCATTCTTCAGCTCCGCCCCCTCAGAAGACCCCCACATCAGCCCCAGTCTCTTCCTCTGTAGAAGGCCCACACCCACCTGAACATAGAGAAGCTCACATGGTAGAGAATGTTCTGGAAAGAAGGGCCCCTAGAAAGTGGGGCCCAGACCCCCGTTTTTCTAGGTGAGGAGAAGGGGCCTAGCCAGAGAGGAGCAAGCTGGAGGGTTGGTGGGCTCAGGCAGGGTCTGTCTGGCCTCAGGTGCGTGGTGAGGGGTGTGTGCAGGGCACGGCGAGGGAACCATGTTAGGTGTGGGCTTGCATTGCTTGTCTGCCTTCGGCACACTGTGATCTGACTCTGAGGGCAGAAAGGGACCGCGATGGTGAGGCGGACATCGTGCTCTGTAAGTCTGTGTCAGTCCCACGGTCACAGAGTGCTCTGTCCAGGGTGACACACTTCATGGCTTGGGCCGGGGCCGACAGACCTCTCTGAGGATGGGCAGTGCATGTGTACTCCTTGCCCAGAGCAGCACAGCTCTGGCCCCTTTGAGACAGAGCCTTGAGGCCGGACCAGGGCTCATCCTGAGTGTGAAACAGGGCCTGCCACACTGCTGTGGCCTGGGGATCTGCTATGAGGATGGTGGGGGTTGAAGGGGCTGGCCTGTCAGGCTGACACCTTGCCTGTGTTTGTTGGGGGGATGACAGCTCTTGGCTATCTGGGAAAGAGCCAGGCCTGGGTGTTTTGCCTCCAGTGCTCAGTTCAAGTGGCCAAAGGCAGCCAGGAGCTACCAACAGTGGCAGGTGGAGGGAGTGAACACCTCTGGGTCCTTGCTGAAGGAGGAACAGCAGAGGGGTTCAGTGGTCTCTGGGCCCCTGTGACCTGGGCCTGGCTTGTCCAACACTCCAGCTTCCCTCCGTGCCAGCCCAGGGCTCTTGACCAGTACGAAGCTCCCCCTTCCCGGCTGCTCTGGGTGGTGGGTGGGCACAGCCATGTTGGTGCCCGGGGTGGCTGAGAGGAGTCTCCTCACCTCTTCCCTGCTTGTACTGCTGGTTTCCACGTGAGTCATCTTGCCACAGCCATCCCTTCTTGGGGAGATTTTTTTCCCTTATTTTTGTATTAGTTGTACAAAGCAGTTTCATTGTGATATATCTATACATTCATATCATGTGTTTTTCTAAAGTTCAATTCTTCAGTCGCTCTTTCTTTTTAACAATTTTAATTGGCTTCATTATTCTATTTTCAGACATACGTATAAAGTACTTTAATCATATTCATCCCCCCTAAAAAAGTCTCTTCTTTCATCCTCCCAACTGCCCCTTGTTCCCACCCAACATTCCCACTTTCACTTTCATGTCAATTATTTAGGTTAGATTCCACCTATAGGAGAAAATATGCAGCATTTGTCTTTCTGATTCTGGTTTATTTCACTTAGCATGATGCCCTCTGGTTCCATCCATTTTCCCACCAATGACATAACTTCATTCTTCTTTATGGCTGAGTAATACTCCACTGTGTAGATAGATAGATAGATAGATGATACAAAGATAGAGATAGGGATAGAGATATCCTGCATTTTCTTTATGTGATCATCCATTGATGGCACCTAGGCTGATTCCATAGCTTGGCTGTTGTGAACAGTGCTGCTATGAACATCAGTACACAGGTGTCTCTATTGTACCCTGACTCACGTTCCTTTGTATACATGCCCAGGAGTGCTAGAGCAGGATCGTATGGTAGGTCTACTTTCAGTTTCTTGAGGAACCTCCACACTGATTTCCACAGTGGCTGCACTAATTTACATTCCCAGCAACGTGTATCAGGGTTCCTTCCCCCATCCTCCGACACTCCACATCTTCACCAGCATTTGCTGTTTGTTTTCTTGATGACCGCCGTTGTTACTGGGGTCTCAATGTGTTTTCAATTTGCATTTCCTCTATGACCAGGGATGTCAAATATTTCTTTATGGATTTATTGGTCGTTTTTACTTCTTCTTTTGAGAACTGTCTATTCAATTTGTCCATTCATTAATTGGTTTATTTGATCTTTTGTTATTTTTGAACTCTTTGTATATTCTGGATAGTAGTCATTTTCTTGATGACTAACTGGCAAAGATTTTCTGTCCTTTTGTAGGCTGTCTCTGACTCTGATAATTATTTCCTTTGATGTGCGTGCAAAAGTTTTTTTTAATTTGATGAAAACCCATTTATCAATTCTTATTCTTATTTCCCGAGCAATTGAGGTCCTATTCAGAAAATAGCTACCTAAGCCTCTACATTTAAGGGCTTCCTATGTTTTCCTGTAGAAGTTTCCAAATTTCAGGTCTTCCTTTAAGGTCTTTTATCCATCTTGAGTTGACTTTTGCACAGGGTGACAGATAGGGGTCTAGCTTCAGTCTTGTACATGTGACTATCCCACTTTCCCAGCACATTTGTTGAAGAAGCTGTCTTCTCTCAAGCATGTTTTGGTTCTTCTGTCAAAACTCAAATGGCCGTAGCTGTGTGGGCTTATTTCTGGATGTCCTATTCCATTGGTCTAGGTGTCTGTTTTTGTGCCAGTACTGGGATTTTTTAATGGATCATAACTTCTCCACGTTGTGGGGGTCTGATCTATAGCCCATTTTCATAAGGCTGGGTGGAAGTCCCAGGCCACCTGGAAAGAAGCCTTTACCTTCCCTTTCTGTGTATGTGTAGTTATCTTCTGGATGGCATTACATGCCTTTCCTTCATTTCAGAAAGCTTTGTCCTTTGAGAAGGCAAAGGACACTGGGATGTACCCTGAATCTGGTTCCCTGAAAGGCCCCGAGGATCGGGGAGCCTTTGCCTCATGATATGATGGTCTTTGGCCAGCCAGTGGCTTCTGGGCCTATTTCTCTCTCTGCAAAGGGAGGCACAGAAAACCTAGCACCTGCTTCTCAGTGACCATTAGCATTCCGAAGTCACATGTGAAGCTCCTTGACCCCCAGTTTCCTTATCCATGAAATGGGTGTACTTAGAAGACTAAGTGCAGCACTAAAAGGACAGCTTTTGGCAGGGGCAGTTGCACACTCTGTATGAGCAAGAGCTGTTTTTACAATAGTTTTTAATTCAAGAAATATTTTCAATACACAGAAATAGAGACTAACATCCAGGCATTGAGTGCCCCCATTTAACAACTATTTCCCGTGTTTCCTTCCACTGTCTGCATCCTTCCCCTTTTCTTTCTCTCTTTCCCAAGGTGAAGATTGTTTGGAAGTTGATTCCCTGAATATCACTTTCCGGAAAGATTGACTGGATACACTTCGTACAGCTGTATCTGTAACCGTGTTTAGTGTCTTTGATTATGCTTTCCATGCTAGATAATCTTATCGGAAGGCTCACACTTCAGCAACTTGATTTCTTCACTCTGCTTCTCAAAACACCATTAAATCAGGTTAAAAATCATAAATGTTGATAGTTTGTTCAAAAGGACAGTCCCTGGACAAGGAGTAAAGCAGTAAGAAGCCCCACTCCCAGGCATTCGAGCACAGTTTAGAAAGCAGAGAGGAGGAAGGGTTTTGATGCTTTTTCCCTAATTGCCTGTTATAAAGTAACGTTCTTTCGGGAGCAGGTGGAATAAGCAATGTATCCATGGCTGGTCGATTTGATCTCATGAATGATGCTGACGAGGACGTAAGCTTACTTTTTGTGCTCTATGACCAGAACTAACATTTTGGTGTGAATACATGGCAACTTATGCTTTTCCTATTGATGGGCATTAAAGGGTGAATATTTTTACAATTACAAACAATGCCGAAATGAATATGTTCACATGCACATCCTGCCTCACATACGGGTTTCTTGGGATATACCTAGGAATGGGCCTGTTTGGTCTTAGAGCATGTACGTCTTTAACTTTGCTAAATATTTCCAAATTACTCTCCAAGATGGTGGTACAAATCCCTATTAACAGTGAAGTAATGAGAATTTGTATTTTATGGCATTGACGAGTATTTTTAAAGAATTTCTGTGTAAAACATACACCTAATCTGAAAATCAAGTAGTTCAGAAGGGTTTACAATGAACATTGAAAGAAAGTCTCTCTTCCATAAAAATCAACATGAATATTAGCAAAGTTATCAGAATTTAAAATTTTAAGGGTTGGGTGCAGTAGCTCATGCCGATAATCTCAGCTACTCAAGAGGCAGAGATCAGAAGGATTGAGGCCAACCTAGACAAAAGTCAAGATACAATAGACACACCTGCACACCGATGTTTATCACAGTACTGTTCACTATAGCCAAGCTATGCATACAACCCAGATGTCGTACAACTGATTAATGGATCAAGAAAATGTGGAGTTTTATTCAGTCATAAGGAAGACCAAAACCATGGGGTTTGAAGGTAAATGGATGCAATGGAGGACATCATGTTAAGTGAAGGAAGCCAGGCTCTGAAACAGAAAGGCCACATGTTTTCTGTCATACGGAAGATAGATACAAAAGATAAACATATACACAAAACCAGCATGAGCATATGCAAACTCATATAGAACATGGTTGCAATAGCAGAGCTACTCCATAACACTCAGAGGAGGAGGGAAAGGAAAAGAGAATGCTAGTCAATAATATCAAAATACATCACATCTGTGCAGGTAGAAGACCTAACGATATGTACTGAAAGCTGTTGAATAATGGGGGGTGGGAGAGAAGGGGTAAGGGAGAGAAACAGAGGACATTGAACTAAACAAAGTAAAGTACACTCACAGAGGGGATACATGGAGAAACCCCTTTGACCATTGGCTTTGGAATTAATAATGCAGGACAGGACTGTAAAATAGGTACAGTGCGTAGGGGTACTTGTGGGAGGGGAATACAGGAGATGAAGGTGAGGGAATATGGTTGATGGGCTTCGTATACATATATGAACTAGAACAATGAAACCTCTTGCAACTGCTTTAAGTGGGGCGGGGAGGCAGTTGGGGGAGACATGGGGCGATCTAACCAATGTACAATGTAAGGCCACTGGGAATTGGCACAAGGGTTCCCCCAGTACAATGAAAATATGCTAATAAAAATGAAAAAGAAGATACCTGTGGAAACCCTACAGATAGCATCAATCTTAAAGGGGAGAGACTGAAAGATTTTTCCCAAAGAACAGGATGAAGACAACATGTCTGTTCTTGTCACTTCTATTTAGCACTGTATTAGCCAGGGAAATTAGCTAAGAAAATGTAGTTAAAATGCATCCAGGTTGGAAAGAAAAGGTAAAAACTATGTCTATTTGCAGAGGATATTATCTCGAGTATAGAAACCAACCCACAGAAATCTATTTGAGCAAATAAATGAGCTCAGCAAGTCTGCAAAACTGATATGCAAAATCTTTTTGTGGTATTGGAATTTGAACTCAGGTCCTTGTGCTTGCTAAGCAGGCGCTCTACCACTTGCACCACATCCCCAGCCTTTGAACTGTAGTTCTTATAGCTCCCCTACTGCCTGCCACGTATCGAGAGACGGCAATGTGAAAAGGCAGCCACGGCTACACAAAATTATATGATTCCATTTGTTTTTTAATTCAACTTGAGAGATTCTGGTTCAGACAACATGTATTAGGTGTGTTCATCTCCATTTTCCCACTAAGTATAGCCCAAATCCTGGGTGCTGTATATAAAACAAATATCAGGCCAGGCAGAAATTGGGAGGATTGTGGCTCAAGGCCAACCTGGACAAAAAGTTCCCACAACCCATCTCAACCAACAGATGGTCACGGTGGTGCACGCCTGTCATCCCAGCCACGCGAGGAAGCACAAATCAAAGAAGCACAGTCCTGGCTGGCCCTGCCATAAAGCAAGACGCTATCTAAAAATAGCCTAAGTAAAAAAAGCACTGAAGGTGGGCTCAAGTGGTAGAGCTTCAGCTTAGCAAGTGTAAGGCCCGGTACTCCAAAAGAAAAGAAAAAGAAAACCGCAGGGTTTAGCACTGGGTCAGTGCCAGCAAGTGCACCGTAAAGGCAGTTTTAAGCACGAGCTAAGAATACCCATCTTTGGCTAATTGTGGATAGATCCAGGAAAGAGACAGGAAAGAAAGCATGGTCCTGCCCAGCAACCAGGAAGTGTGTTGTTTGGGGTTTCTCTGCTTTACAGGCACGCTTATTTGTGGGGCTGCCCAGAATCCAGGAATCCCACAGACCCCGTTAGTTAAAACACAGGAAAACTGTTCTTTCAAAGAGAACAGCCCTGCTCTCCCAGTAACAATGTATACACCACTATTTAGCTTTTTGATTTGGTTTGGTCTGGTTTGGTTTAGTTTTACAGTGCTGGGGCTAGAACTCAGGACCTGGTAGGCAAACGCTCTACCACTGAACTACACCCCCAGCCCAACACAGCTTAGTTTTAATTCTGTTGACATTATCCAGAGACGATCTGCAGTAAAATCCTGACTGCACAACGTCCTTGCTTAAGATTAGCTCAGTGGCTTTCAACCAGGAACAGCATTGCCCTCAGGGGACATTTAGCAGTGTCTGAAGTTATCACAACCAGTGAGCTGCCACTGGCACCTCGCGCGTAGAGGCCAGGGGTGCTGCTACCCTGTGCACCCCATGGTGCACAGACAAGCCCCACACAACAAGGAGTGTCTGCTGCAAATGTCAACTGTGCTGAGCTTGACAAGCCTATCACAGACAAGGCAATTTTCTCTCCTCCCTTCCCCACATCCATAGTTCATGAGTGACCAGGCAACTACATTAAATGTTGACTACCATGCTTTTCTTCCCCCTCTACAAATAAGAAATAAAGTGACACAGGCATGGTGGCACACACCTGCAATCGAGGCCAGCCCAGAAAATTTAAAGAGACCCTGCCTCAAAAACAAAGAAAGCAATAAAATCTATTGGAGAAATCTTTAGCACCTAAAGATTGGTGAAGAGTTCTTTGATGTGACACAAGAAGCATAATCCATTTAGTACATATATTAGACTTCAACAAAATTAACAACTTTTGCTCTATGAGAAACACTTCTAAGAAGATCAAAAATCATGTCACAGACCTGAAGAAAATACTTGCAAGCCACAAATCTCACAAAGAACTCATATATTTGAATATAAAAAGAACTTCCAAAATTGAACAGGAAAATATTCAATTAGAAAAATACTTCAACAGATACTACATAAAAAGATTAAACAGGTGTCCAAAGAGGACACAAAAAATATTTAATCTTACAAGCCATTAGGGGAATGAAAATTAAGACCATAACAAGATATTACTATAAACCTATTGAAATGGATGAAATTTAAAAAAACAGTGACAAAGGATTAATATCCAGAGGCTGGTGAAGCGGCTCAAGCAGTAAGAGCACCTGCCTAGCAAGCATGAAGCCCTCAGTACAAATCCAAGTGCCACCCAAAAAATTTTTTTTAAAGATCTTTAAAAAGCCAATAATAAAACCCACAAATAATCCAATTAAAATGGGTGAAGAATCCAATTAAAATAGGCAAAGGATGCAAGTAGACACTTCTCAAAAGAAGAAACTCAAATGGCCAACAAATTTGCAGAAAAAAAAAATCGTCTTCACTAGCCATCAGGGAAATACAACTCAAAATCACAGTGGGCTACCATGTCACCCCAATGAGAATGACTATCACCAAAAAGACAAAAATAACAAACGCAGCAAGGGAACCCTCATCCACAGTTGGTGGAAATGTAAGTCAGTGCAACCACTATGGAGAACAGTAAAACCAGGCCTACCATGTGATCCACCTAGCCCACTTCTGGGTATATATCCAAGGGTGATGAAATTGGCAAATCAAGGAGACATCTGCCTGCTCACATATGGTGTGGCACTGTTTGCTGAGATATGGAATCAGCCTAGATGCTCATCAGTGCATGAATGGGTAAAAAAATGTTGTATATACACAACGGAGTATTAGTCAGACATAAAGAAGCATGAAATTATGTGATTTGAAGGAAAATGGATGGAACCAAAGGATGTTATGTTAAGTAAAATAAGCCAGACACAGAAAGACAAATATTGCATGCTCTATCTTATAGCGGAAGCTAAGAGTCCAACCTGAGGTAAGACAGTGATTAGCAGAGGTGGGCCAGGGGTGAGAGGAAAACGGAAGAAAGGTGGTTGGATTCGATCGGTGCATTCTGTGTGCACATTAGGGCAACATCCCGCTGAACCCCATTGATGGGTACAATTAATACATGCTAATAAAAATAGTACACTAAACTCAAAAGAGATCTTTTTTATTACTAACTCAGTCTCTATACTTGCTACAGATGTATTTAGGTTTCCTACCTCTTTTTGAGTCAATTTTGACAGTTTGTGTGTTTCTAGAAAATAGCCCTTTTCATCTAATTTAATTTCTTGGCATGTGTATTAGTCAGGATTTCACAGAGAAGCAGAGGCAATAAGATAATCAATGAGACTCATTATAAAGAATCACTGAGGCGGAGGATGTAGCTCAGTGGTTAAGTGTTTGCCTAGCATGCACAAGGCCCTGGGTTCAATCCCCAGAACCAAAAAAAAAGGAATCGGCTCACACAATTATAGAAGCTGAGATGTTCCACAACTGACTCTCTGTGAGCTGGAGACACAGGAAAGCAGTGCAGTGTTCTTCAATCGGACAGACAAAACGTCTACCGTCTCATTTTGTGATTTTATTTTCTGGAGATGCTCAAAGTAGGAATCCATTCATTTATTAGGATTTCCATTAGAGATGGTTACACTTTAATACTGTCATTACTTTTTCATTTCTTAGCCAGTATAAGAAGAAACTTTCCCACATTTACCATTCGGTCACCCTTTCCATATCAGAAAAAGCAGGACATATGCTTGATTCTTTCCCTTTAGTTCTCAGTTTTCAAAATGATCCAGTAGTCTCATAGGCAATCTCTAATGGTAACTACTGTCACTATATGGTCTCATGTATTTAAACAGCTTTTAAGTCCTTCCTTTACATAAGCTGCTGCGTCCCACTTGCATTTGCTGCCCCTCTGTCTCCCACCTGAGATGCCAGCTGATGGCCATTGTCCTTGGTCTGGCCTGTTTCCCATGACAGTGGCTGGCCCACATAGTAGGCAATCTCTTCCTGTTTTATCTCTCTCTTTCTTTCCCCTTTTCTTTCACCCTTGCCATCTCTCTCTCCTTTGAACATGACTCACAAGCCACCAGCCTCTAGAAAGTGTGACAGGTCAAGATTGAGGACAGAAGCTTCTGCTTTTCTTCAGTCAGAAAGGACCAACACTTCCATGAATCACTGTCATCAACCTCAGCCCTGTTGCTCATTGTTAAGAAACAGTAAACTTGGAGTTCCCTTGGGGCTTTAAAAGTGTGTGCAAGCCCCAAGCGTCCAAGAAATAGATTGAAACGCAGGGGCTGGAATCCTGGCTGAAGGCCACTAGAAGAGCTGGGAGGTTCTTTACAAATGAAGAAACTATTTCAGTCACCCAGAGCTATGAGGGCAGATACCAAAACTGGAGAAGAACCATCCTGGAAACAAAGGCAGAGGGCAAAATGACTGAATTGGTGGGTTTGATTGCATTCTCCCAGCAAGTAGAGTTGTGGAGCAGTGGAGTGCAGCATGTCTTGGGAGTAGGTGTCCTCTGTCTAGGATCCTCAGCCACAGGTCTCAATTGCTGTCCCTTGCTGTCCACCCCTGTTCTGGCAGTTACAGGTGAGCGCCCAGGTGTCTGGGAATGTTCTTACTCTCATGCAGCCAGGAAGAGGAGGTGTCAGGACCCTTTGTCACAGACCCACTCATTTGAAAAGGGTGTTTTCTCCCATGTCTGACAGTAGACGCCCTCAGGGGTATTGGTTGACTATAGACACAGTCCAGAAAAGCCTGTCATTGCTAGGAAAAGCAAATGTGAAGTGTGAAGTGAGGACAACTATGAAAGCACTAGAAAGCCAGAAGGATCAGCAATGGGGTGATATCAAGTACAGTCCCATGCCATGCAAAGATGTTCCAGTGAGCACAGACCACATAGCCACAAGACTGGGGGTGTGGCTCTAGTGTAAGAGCACCTACCTTGCAAGTGCAAGACACTGAGTCCAAAACCCCAGTACCGCCAAAAATAAAATCTCAGAAAAAAAAATTAGAACAGAGCTGAAAAATTCCTATCACCTGGTATCCGCAGTACCATCCCAATGTTGTAGTGCAATGCATCAGTTGTGCTTGTGGTGCGAACAACCCTCCTGTGCTGCCAGATATGAATGATAACAAATGACTAAGTTACTGCTCGTGTGCTTACTACATTATACTTTGTATTGCTCTTTTAGAGTGTCCTCCTTAGTATAAAAGAGGAAAGGTTCCCTGTGAGACTATATGCTGTGCTACACCAGCAGCAGCTTCATATACCATGTGTTTACAGTATTCCTTGTCTCCATTATGAGGCCATGTCAAGAGCCCAGCATGGTGGTGCATGCCTATAATCCTAGCACTTGGGAGGCTGAAGCAGAAGGATCATGAATTTCAGGCCACATCAGTATTGTACCTGGGGGAGAAGACAACTCGGTGGTGCCCACTCTGGGAAGTTATAGCATTGCAACCCTAAGATCCACAGCTAAGTGTCCTCTGCTGCTTACTGGGCTCTTTCAAAATTAAATTACTGAGTTTCTACTTTCATTATCTACAACATAGAGATGAAGATCCCTGTTCCTCAGGATGGTTGTAAGGGTTAAATGTCCCTTACATTTGTGAAAGTGTCCAGCATAGTGCCTGCCAAAAGTAAGAGGTTCAAACCTTTTGGGGAAAGAAGCAGAATATAAATACCTGAACTCATGGAAAACGTTTGTTAAGCAAACACAGCAGACACCACGCTAGCTGCTGAAGAAGCAAAAATATGTGTGACAGCTCCTTTTCTCCAGACAGTTTAGTACAAGCACAGATAGCTAATCTTCTTCATAAAAATACAATTTGACTACTACTACAATAGAAGGAAAAACAATGTGGAACCCAGAAAAGGCAGAGATACATTTTGCCTCTAAGAACTAGAATAGCAACACGAAATCACTCTGTATTATTTCTTACTACATATGAACCAACAATTATTTCATTAAAATTTCAACTAAGAAGCAACAAGGGTTCTGTATTTCTTAAAAAATGAAATCCAGGCTAATGTGGGCTACATAGAGTTTGAGGTCAGCCTGGGGTACATAGTGAGACACTATCTCAAAAAAACAAAAAGAGAAAACAAGCCAGTGGAGTGGTTGACCTAGACCATCTAGGCTGTGTAAGCGCTCTATGATGTTACCCAATGACAAGTCGCCTAACAACGCATTTCTCAGAAGGCGTCCCCATAATTAAGGGATGCAACACTGAATGAGCAGGCTGAGAAGAGTGGTCCAGAGTTACTTCTGTCATGTGAACACAATATGTGCTGATATTCCTTTTTTATATGCTGTATAGGACATGCTGCAAGATAAGTATGGGACGTCAGGTGTGATGATGCACACCTGTAATCCCAGGACTCTGGAGGTGGAGACAAAATGATCCTTAGTTCAAGGCCAGCCTCAGCTACAAAGTGAAACTCTATCTCAAAAAAGGGGTGGTTGGGGGTGCTGGGAGCATGGTTCAAGTGGCAAAGCACCTGCCTAGCAAGTATGAGGCCTTGAATTCAAACCCCAGACCCAAGGGGAGGAAGGAAGGAAGGAAGGAAGGAAGGAAGGGAGGGAGGGAGGGAGGGAGGGAGGTCAAAGAGAGAAAGAGAGGGACAGACAGAAAGAGATAGAGAGACGGTATGGGAGTCTAAATGAACCACCAGCTCAAATCCCTTCTGGAATGAATTGAATCTAGAAAATAAGCAGAGGCCACTTAAATCAATTCATTCTTCACCCCCAGGCTCTTGATGGACAGACAGAGGCCAATGCTGGTTTGGCTCCATGGAAGTCTGCAAGGTTTCGTGACAGGTACTTAAGGGGAGAGTTGGGCCCATGTGCCTCCCACTAGAGATTATTTAATGGGCCTGGGAATTCAGAGTCCCCTGCACCCTCAGTTCCTGAGGGCATGGGACGTGCAGGGGTAAGGAAGGAGTGCTGAGAGAGTAGGTAGATGTGCACAGGCTGAGGGCTGGAGGCAGAACACAATGGCGTGGGTGCAACCGTCCACCAAGTACTGTCTGTGTCCCAAGCAGCTCCCACGTGTCAGGGATGCAATAGTTAAGAAGACAGATGGTGCCTCTGCCCTTGGGGACTTAGTTAATTAGAAAGAGGAACAATATACAACTAGACAAATGAGTACAGAAAGTTATATCTGGTGAGTTCTGTGAACAAAAATAAACTAAGGCAGCCAGGTGCCAGTGGCTCACACCTAGCTCTCAGGAGGCAGAAATCAGGAGGATCAGGTTCAAAGCCAGCCTGGGCAAATAGTTCTCAAGACCCTGACTCAAAACCACCCAACACAAAACAGAACTGATGGAGTGATTCAAGTGGTAGAGTGCCTGCTTAGCATGAGGCCCTGAGTTCAAACCCAAATACTGCCAAAAAAAAGGAAGCTTTTGATCCTTTTGAGGAAAGCCAGGCAAAGCAGATTGACCAAGAAAAAGAGAGAGGAGACAGGCTTAGAGAAGAGGCAAGGGCCAGATCACACATGGCCTTGTGGGAGAACTTGGTTTTGATTCTAAATGCAATTTTAAGAAGCCATCACACGCACAGTTGTACCTGGGAAGAGTGACCTAGTAAGCGTCACATTTTTAAAAGACCATTCTCTCTGCTGTGTGAAAAAGTTCGATGGCCAAGAGTGGAATCAGGGATCCTGGGTAAGAAACCACTGCAGTCACCCTGGGGAGAGATGGGGGCAGCCTTGGCTAGGGTGACAGCAGTGGAGATCGTGAGCAGTAGTCACATTCTGGAGCTGACAAGTGTTGCTTGTGGATGGGGCGTGGAGTTTGAGGGAGAGAATTCAAAGGCGTCTCTCTCTGGTCTGAGAAAGTGGATAAAGAGTAGTGTCATTGATCCTTGAGCTAAGCTAGGCAGGGAGCAGTTGGAAGGTAGGCTAGATAAGTAGGGGCTACTTTTTAAACACAGTTTGAAATTCTTACTAGACTGGTGGAGTGGCTCAAGTGGTAGAGCATCTGCCTAGCAAGCGTGAAGCCCTGAGTTCAAACCCCAGTGCTGTCAGACAAAAAAAAAAAAAAGAAGGAGTTTTCACGTATATGTTAGATATACACGTATGGATCTTGTGGAGCTAGAGATATAAATTTGGAGTCATTGCTGAATCAACGTTATTTAAGGTTGTGAGAGTAGATGACATCATCTGGAGAGTAAATGTAGAGAGAAATCTGAGGACTGAACCTTGGGTCCTAAGAGGAGTTAGAGCTATCAAAGCAGACTGAGGAAGGGTGGGCAGTGAGAAGGGAGGGGAAACGGGAAAGTGCCAGCAAAAAAATAATGCTTCAAGGAAGAGGGAAGAGTCAAATGAAGTGTGCCAAATGTCTCCAAACCCATTGGATTTAGCAAGGCAATGTCTTGGGGCCCACAACAAAAGGAAAAGGTTGAAGAAATAATGAGAGATGAGGAAGGAGAGCCAGAAGATACAGGCAATTTTGTCGGGTTTCACTATAGAAGGTCACAGAACTGGGGCGTCCTTGGCAGTGCGCATGGGGTGTGGACAAACATACTACTCAGCTGATGGGACTGGACCAGCAGATAGGAAAACCCAGTTGTGAGAGAAAGAAATGGTTTGTCTGTAAATTCAAAGTCCTTGAACTGGCAGGAAGGTGTGAGTCCAGCATAAGTGGAGGGGTGACCTGTGATGGGGCCCCTATCTTTTGGTATCAAGAGGAAAAAGCAGAGAGGACAAGGACAGAAGTTGACAGATTCACAGATCTGCTGTGGGAAGAACAGAGCCAGTTCTCTTCCGATTGCTTCTCTTTGGCCAAAACCCCAAGATATGAGAGAGAGGAGGAAGGGAAAGATGGGTCAGGCGATATTCCCAGCCAAGCAACGATAACATCCAGGTGGCAATGAGCAGCTCAGCTTCCTTCTCTTGGTAACTCAGATGAGCGGGAGCATAAGGCAGGGGGATAACTAGTTCCCAGCCTTCTTCCTGGTCTCAAACACACCAGTCTTATTCATAGCTCAGGTTGTTTGCCACTTGCTGTCCCCTCTCTCAGCACACTCTTCCTCCACGGCTTGCCACTCATTGCTTTCAGGCCCTCCTGCAAATGGCAGCATCTCAAAGAAGCCTTCCCTGGCCACTCTGTCTACACGGCAACCCTCTTCTTGTCATTCTCCATCTCCTTACTCTGCTTTTTTATTAGTGTATATTAAGTGTACAAAGTGGTTTCACTGCGAGATTTCCACACATGCATTTCATGTGCTTTGATCAAATTCTCCCTTCTATTACTCTTCATTATCTCCATTTGTGAAACTATTTAATGTGTTTTATTATTCTATTTTCATATATATATATATATAAAGTACTTCAATCATATTCACGCCCCATCACCCTCTTCTTTCTCCCTTTCTCTCCCCTTTGCTCCCCTCCCCCAAAGTCCCCCCTTTCCTTACTCTGCTTTTTGCATGTATCGGTTGTACCAGGAGGTTTCACTCTGATATTTCCACACGTGTATGGTGTACTTTGGTCACATTCACCCCTCTATTACTCTTTCTTTTCCTCCCTTTCCCTTTTTAAAAGCTACTTTAATGGTTTCATTATCTTATTTGCATACTCCCCCCATCACCTTCTCTTTTTGCTCTCCCTCTTCCACTGGTTTCCCCGAAATGATCTCCCTTTTTGTTACTCTGCTTTCTAAAAACAGCTTTATTGAGGTATAATCGATATACAAAGACTTGCATATATGTAATGTGTACAATTTGATGAATGTGCATATATTTAAACATTCATTTACTATCACCACAATCCAGATAATAGACATACCCAATATCTCTCAAAATTCCCTATCACTCTTTTGTTGGTGCTCACTCTTTTGTTGGGTGAGGTAAGAACACTTGACATTAAATCTATTCTCTTAACAAATTTTAAATTGCACAGTAGGTACTTACTGTTCGCTGTGGCTCTATGTTGCACAGTGGATCTCGAGAACTCATTCTCAAGAGTGGCTCAAGCGATAATGGTGCCTGCCTTGCAAGTGCAAGACCCTGAGTTCAAACCCCAGTGCCACCAAAAAAAGAAAGAGAGAGAGAAAATTTATTTGTCTCATTGAGCAACAACTCCCCTGTTAGCCCCCTCCCCAGGCCCTGGCAGCCACCATTCTATTCCCTCATGTATTGATGATTAATTTAACAGACTGTGGCTGTGTGAGTCAAGCAATTGGAGCATGTGTCACAGGCCACAACGATGGGGCAGCAGATAAAGACACTGAAGACCTGAGGCAGGAAGTGGACTATCCTAGTCATGCATCTGCCTTGCAGAGGGTGGGGAAATATAAAAATGAGAGACACAGTCCCAGCTATACCTCTGGAAAACAGCAAAGGCTGAGCCCCTCAATTTGAAACCATACCTTCTTTTGCAAGGGCTTCAGCTGAGATTCATGGTGTGGTTTTGGTTACCATATGGAACATCTACTCACCATCCCTCTCTGATAAGTCTTCTTCTAGGATGTCATCTGCCTGATAAGACAGAATAGACAAACACTGATGTGGCCCACAGGTTGTGCAAGGTGAAGGTCATGGCAGGGTTTCTGAGCCATGGATGCATGAATGACTGGCAGCATCCATAGCCCTATGTGGTCCCTCTCCTGACCTGCAAGGGTACGCAGGATTTCACAGGCTTTTTCCAGCAGCAGGTGTCTACTAATCTCACCCAGTCAGACGTGCTATATTTCCAAGAAGCTTACCTAGCTTGAAACAAGGTTCAGACCAACACAGCATGAAATGATGCTGGGTGTAGTGATGCACGCTTGTAATCTCAACACGGAGTTGAGGAAGGAGGATAGTGGGTTCCAGGCCACCTTGGGCTATATAGCAAGAGTCTGTGTTAAAAAAAAAAAAAAAGAAAACCAAAAAAAACCACAAAAAACAAGGGAGTATGGGGACTGGAATGTAGTTCCGTGGTAGAATGCTTGGCTAGTATGTACAAGACCCTGGGTTTAATTCCCAGCACAGCAAAAAAAGAAAATAAAAGAAAAAAGAAAAACCAAGGACTGGGGATGTAGCTCAATGGTAGAGCCCTTGTCTACCATGCACAAGGACCTGGATTCCATCCCCAGAACTGCAAAAAAAAAGCCATGAAACACCACAGAGTCCACCCTTGTCTGGGTCTACAAGTTGGTTCCTTGCCAGTATGCTGGTAAATACGTGACAGCTGAATCTGAAAACAAATAACCTTGACCTGCACCATTTGCTGACTCCATGGTGCAAGTTTTCCCACTACGGCCGATGTTAAGCTATGAGTCACTGCACGCCGAGTGGAGAAGAGACGTGAAGTGATCAGCATCGTGTGTCCTCCTCAGTCTTCCCACCACACAGATAGAATGGACACAAGAGGATAGAGTCCAAGGAAACCAGCAAATGATGCTCTTGGAGTATTTACTGCACATGTTTTAATATATGCATATCTATTAATAGTACATTTAAATTATAAAAATGTTAATAATGGCTGAGATTAATAACCAGGCAGCAAAATTTTCTATAATTTAGTGTCATCTCCTGTGAGCCAGCCCCATCTGGCTCTAGCACACCACCAGTCTCAGCCCTGTCACCCCAGCACCCCGCTTAGCCAGCCACAGCGGAGGAAGGTGTGCTCCCGGAAATACACAATTTCTGTTTCTCGGTGGCCTGGGACATTTCCCAGCAGTGCTAACAAGGTGCCCAAAGACGAAGTATACCACCCAGTTCTAGGAAAGGCACAATTGTACATGCTGGTGGCATGTGTGCCTACAAACAGACTTTAGGGAAGCAACCCTTGTAGCCTTGTGAGCTCATTATCAGCCTTGGTGTGACTCATGGAGTGTGTGAGTTGAGATGTCCCCGGGGCCCTCCACACTCACTAGTCACCACCTTACTTAGGCTTCCACACTAATGGTGGAGGCGCTTGATAACTCCTCCTGGAATTTTCCTTGCTTGGTGTCATCACTCTAAGATAGGAAGTCTGCTGGTTAATCCACCCTGCCCCTGGAAAAGGTAGAAAATAGATATGTTAAGCTGGGCATCGTGGTACACACTTATAATCTCAGGACTTGGGAGACTGAGGCAGGAGGATCAGGAATTCAGGGCCAGTCTGGGCTGCATAGTGAGACCCTGTGTCAAAAAAAAAAATCTAGGAAGGAAGGAGGGAAAGAAGGAAGAACAAATGAAGGAGGGAGAGCAGGAGGAAGGGAGGGAGGGAGGAAATTATTGATGTCCTATGTCTAGAGCAGCAGAAGTTTAGCCATTTCCTCCAGGGTCCCAGGTCCCCTCCACTGTCACACACAGAGTGGCCAGAAAGCACAGAGAATCATTTCAGAAAAGGGTGGCCAGCCTGCCTCAAGAGAAGTCTCACCCATCAGATCTCCCCACTCATCCCTCCTCTCTGAGAACAGGAAGGCCTGGTGTCCATGAAGCTTTTCAACTTATAAGGAAGCCTGCTTCACCCAGAACCACTTGGGCAGAAGCAGCAGGGTCAAAGGGTACAGGGGGGGTGGGGATCTGCCTGTGGAGGCACAGCAGGGTAGGGGGATCTCCCTGTAACATCTTTTTTTTTTTTTGCCGTACTGGGGTTTGAACTCAGGGCCTACACCTTGAGCCACTCCACCAGTCCCTTTTTGTGATGGGTTTTTTCGAGATAGGGTCTCCTGAACTATTTGCCTCAGCTGGCTTCAAACCTCAATCCTCCTGATCTCTACTCCTGAGTAGCACATGCCTGAGCCACCGGCGCCTGACCCTGTAACGCCATCTTAACCAGGTATAGGAGCTCCAGCACTGCAAGCCACCTGAGGCCAGTTAGAAGGTATGCCTGGGGTGCACTCACTTCCTGCTTTTATGCTCTCCATAACCTCCCACTATCCCCCACCACCCCAATTCAGACCCTGTATGACTATCTATTACTGAGTAACAAATAACCCTGAGAACTGTGAGGGGAAAGGTTGGCTGTACTGGGATTTGAACTCACTCCCGTCCCTATTGTTGCTTTAACTTTAGTTATGTTTTTGGATAGGGTCTTGTCTTTTTGCCCAGAACTGGCCTCGGATCATGATCCTCCTTCCTAAGCCTCTCACATACCTGGGATGACAGGTGTGTGCCACCACACCCAGCTTATTTGTTAAGGTAGAGTCTCTTGAATTTTTTGCCCCAGCAGGTCCTGAACAGTGATCCTCCTGATCTCCACCTTTGGATTACCTAGGGTGATAGGCATGAGCCACCATGGATGGTCCAAGTGCAAACTCTTGTCATCTACATCCAGGTGCAGGTGCACACGAGGCTCCTCAGATGTCCTTCTTTAAGAAAAGCTCCTCCGAGAGTAGTGTTCTCCATTCGACCTGTAAATCCAAAAGACAAGTGTTCCGCCCCACCCACACCCAAATATGGTGGTGGGAAAGTGCAGGATGATCTCTACCAATGCTTCTGTGTGAGAAACAGGGAACAGGAGTCACAAAGGAGTCACCGCTTCTAAAAGCTACCTGGGAATGGTGAAGTCTTCTTGATTAGGACAGTCTTACTCCTGCCTTGGAAGAAGTTTCCACGGCTCTGGGCTCCACCCCCTGGGGTCTTGGTCGCACCCCTGGCTGTCTTTCCTGTCCCAAGGCAGCTAGTCTGCGCTTGCAGCTGCATGGGGTTTTGTCATTATTCTTCCCGCCTGTAGAGTTTTGCCCATCCAAAGGTCACTCCTGTTTTGTACTGTCTCTGTCCCTTTCACTCCAAGCTGGAAGTGCTTCTATAAATATAACTTTCTTTAAAAAGTTGCACGTGTTCTGTGAACCTTTACTGAGGTTTATTCCATTATGCTGGAGCTTCATCCAAAACTATGTCTGAGATCAGTCCTTCCTCACCTGGGCTTCTGCAGAGTCCCGGTGAATAACGCCCTTAAGCGCCTCAACAGCCCCATGGTCAGCCGAGTAAGCCTGGGAGCGCAATCTTGGATCTTTCCTCAATCTTCACATTAAGGACTTGACAGTCGGCCTTGAGTTTTAGTTTTAGACCATGTTTTCCTGACAGTACCCTGCATTTGATCCTTTTCCCAAAGCCATTCCTTAATTTTAGCACCGTTAACAATTTGGAGCTCTTCAAAAACAGCACAGCCACACTCTGGGTTTACTGTCCTGCCTCGCCAGCTTATCTCTGCCTAGAAGCAGCAAGAAGGAACCAGGCAGCACCTTCCACTCAGTGCATATGCTTTCTACTTCCTGGATCATCTCAAGTGACAGTATTGCTAAACTTTCTGCCACTAAGCAACACAACAGTCCTTCATTTTCCAATCAAATAGTCCACATTTATATTTAAGACCTCAGTGGCAGCCTTATCAAAACACAGACCTCCAGGCCAGGTGTGGTAGTTCCTACCTATAATCCCAGCTCTAAGGAGGCTGAGGCAAGAGGATTGCAAGTTCCAGGTCAGCTTGAGCTACATAGCAAGACCCTGTCCCACCCAAAAAAGAGGAAAAACAAACAAAACAAAACAAAAAAGCTTAAACTTCTATTAACAGTGTTCAAGAAATTGCAGCCTTTTGCGGACACTCTCCCAAAAGGTCTACAGACTGTGCAAAACTGCCTCCATCCCAAGCTACTCCCATGTGTCTTGATACTTACTGTTGTAGCACCCACTTCCAAATTCCAAGACTGGTATCAGTTATCTATTACTGCATAACACATCACTCCAAAACTCAGTGACTTAAAACAAACATTTATTTGTTTGGTTTGGTTTGGTTTATTGTAGTGCTGGGAATCAAACCCAGGCCTGCCGCATGCTAGATAAGTGTTCCACTATTGAGCTACATCCCCAGTCAAAACAACCAACATGTGCTCTCTTGTAGTTTTTATTGTTTTTTAATTTGGGGGGGGTGCTTATCTGGAAATTTTGAGCAAGTCTGCTGCCATCCAAAGGCTTGAATGGTGATGGAGGATCTGCTTCCAGAATGGCTCATTCACGTGGCTGTTGGTAAGAGGATTCAGTTCTTCACCCAATAGGCCCCTCCTCAGGCAGCTGGAATGTCCTCATGACATGGCAACTGACTTGTGCCAGAGTGACTGATGTAGAAGGGAAAGCTCAGCCAGGCATGGATGTGCAAACCTGTAATCCCAGCTACCCATGAGGCAGACACAGGAGGTCCACCCAGATAAAGCTGGCAAGACTGCACATCAAAAACAAAATAAAAAAACAAAAGAGCTGGAGGCATAGCTCAAGTGGCAGGGTGCTCACCTCATATGTACAAGACTCTAGGTTTAATCCCCAGCACCTCAAAGAAAACAAACAAACAAACAAAAAGATACTGAGAAGAGAAAGCTCAGAAGATGCCACACTTCTGTTTTGCGACCTACTCTCTGAAATTGCACACTGTCACTTCTTCTTTATGCTATTTCTTAGGAGCAAGCCTTTAGGGGGAGGGGATTTAGGTTCCACCTTTTGAAGAGAGTTTTTGTTTCATTTTGTTTTGTTTTTGTGGTGCTGAGGTTTGAACTCAGGGCCTTGTGCTTGCTGGGCAGGTGCTCTACCACTTGAGCCACACCCCTAGCCCTTTTTTCCTTAGTTATTTTTCATGGAGGGTTGTCTCAGTGTTGCCCAAGGCTGGCCTTAGACTTCTATCCTCCTACCTATGGCATTTTGCACAGCTGGGGTGACAGGTGTGTGCCACCACACCCAGCTTGTTGGCTGAGATGGAGTCTTGCTAACATTTTGCCTGGGCTGACCTCCAACCTCAATCCTCTGAATCTCTACCTCTCAAATAGCTGGATTACAGGTGTGAGCCACCATGCCCAGGTTTGTGGAGGTATTTTTAAATCATTGTATTTCTCCCTGTCCCCCAGCACATCTTGGCTGGGGCCAGCAGGCAGAGTTGCATAACCTAAGCAAGAAAAATGGCAGGTGTGAAGGAATGAAGTGGCATGGCTGATTCTCCACAGTAGTTCTAGGTATCACTAGAAATAATCAGACTAGAGTCAAGCACACGATTCTATGTCTTCTACAAATGACGCTGTACAGTGTCACCAGTCTTCTCACCCAGAAAGCAACTTATCTTTCCTATATGCCAATTTGTACAACATATCAGCTACCATGTTAAGTAATTTACGTGAATTAGTCTAGTTAGGGGCCACAAAACCCTTTTAAGTGAACGTTTGTTTTTGTGGTGCTGGGGTTTGAACTCAGTGCCTACACCTTGAGCCACTCCACCAGCCATATTTGTAAAGGGTTTTTTCCAGATAAAAAGTGTGAACTATTTACCCAGCCTGGCTTCAAATGTTGATCCTCCTGATCTCTACCTCCTGAATGGCTAGGATTACAGGAGTGAGCCATTGGTGCCTGTCTGAAGTAAACACTTTTATCATATCCAGCTCACAGATGTGGGATCTGTGGCTCAAAAGCTAGGATTCAAACCCAGGTTTATGTAACACTGCACTCTTTTAAACAACATGGGATGAAAGCTTCCATCTTGAAGATCTAAGAAAAGTTTGAGTAAAGACACAGATGTTTGCTCAGCCTCACTTCCAGTAGCATTATCAGTGTACTTTAAGAGACCAAAACTAAGGGCTGGTGATGTAGCTCAGTAGTTGGGCTCTTGTCTAGCATGGGTGAGGACTTGGTTTCCATCCCCAAAGTTGCAAAATAAAATGAATAAAAGAACAATCACCAGTTTCTGGATAGTCAGCTCATGAAAACACATTGGTTCTTCATAGCAGATATGTGCAGGACAAGTGTAACTAGCCCATTTTCTGGGGGAGGAAATACATTTTACACACGAGGAGCACAGTGACTTGCTCAAAGTGGCACAGTCACGTGTGATTCTACAGCAAGGCCTAGGCCACCTATTTTTTTCCCCATGAGCTGGAGCTCCGGCCTGCCCAAGGTGCTGAGGAGGCACCTAAGGCAGAGCTGCCCCCCTCTATCTACCCATCACAGTGCACTTCTGCTCAGTCCTTCATTTGAATCAATGATATCTTGGCTGTGAAAAGAGAGGAAACCACACAGGGCTATTGTCAAGTCCGCCCCAGGGCTTTCCTTTAGCCCCTGCACTGCTGAAAGCTTTTCGTGTGTATCACATCCCCTGTCTGTTCTCACTTCTGTCATCATTTTTATGTGGAAGTGTCCCAAGGGAAAGTAACAGGAGGGGAAGGAAGTCTAGGTCTTCAGGGAGTAAGCCACATAATATTTTGCCCCTAATTGGAAATATTTTAGGCTGTGCTTGCATCAGTGGGATAATTGTCATTGTGTCTATTTCAGATGTCATTATCAATCATTTTAAGACGTAATCATTTCTGAAAGTAACAATAATAATAATTAGGAATTCTGATTCTGGGCTGTAGCGCTAAAACCTGGTCAAACTGGAGATTCTGGAAAAGCAAACAGTAGAAGCTGGAGCCATGGCTCAGATGGTACAGAGCATCTCCTAGCAAGCATGAGGCCCTGATTTCAAACTCCAACACCACCAAAGGGAGAGAGGGAGAGAGAGAGAGAGAGAGAGAGAGAGAGAGAGAGAGAGAGAGAGGGAGGGAGAGAGAGAAACCAAACAGTAGTAGGAAAATAGAGAAAGAAGGCTAGAGTTCAGAGTATGAATGGCACCAGGAGTGACTTTATCCATTTCTTCCACAGCCCGGATTCAATACAGCCCCCCACCAAGGAATGTGTGTCATTGAAGACAGTTCTAGGTGAAACCCTCTAGCTCTGCTGCAAGGAGCTGAAAAGAGGTCTCCTACCAGCAGACAATGCCAAATTTCTCCATTTCTCTCCTTTCATTTGTTTCTCTTTCCCATTCCCAGGTCTCCAGCTGCAGAGGTGCCTACCTGTGCCCATAGAACGAAAACCAAGAAGGGAGAGAATATACTTCTGAGGAGCAGAGCGTGATGGTCCCCTCTTTGTCCTCTGCCACTTGGACCAGATGTGCGCATCATTGCAGGAAGTACGAGGCAGAGCAAAGTTCTCAAAATTCCAGTTTTCTGGCTGGAGGACTTTGACAGGGAGCTGCAGAAAAGCGGAGTGAAGAAGAGCACAGACAGGGAGAAAGCCACAGGAGTGACCCTTAAGGCTGCTTGTGAAGCCCTAGATTACGCCTTAAGCTGCATCTGCGGGGATCTGGCCCAAATGACACATACAGATTGTTTTTGATTTTTCATTTTTCATTAACACATATTAAGTGTATGTATTAATGGGGTTCCATACAGTATTTCCATGCACACATACAGTCTGTACTCATCAAGTCCAACCACTGTTTCCACTTTCCCTGACTCCAAACCCTTCCCAATCCTTATCAATCAGCATTTTACTTCCAGGTGGATTGTTTTAGTTTCCACATATAAGAGAGAACACTCAGTGCTTGTCTTTCTGTGTATGGTTGAGAATGGTAAGGAAGGAACCCACCAACTCCCAGATTGGCCACTGGGTGGCGCACACTTGGGAAGAGCTGAATTGCACTGTGAAGACCGAAAAGTGAATGGACAGCAAAACTGCAGGCTGCAGATGCCGGATCAGAATCCACCTGGCCGGTTGCCCTCCCAGCCAACACAGGAACCAGCATCGCACGAAACCGGACTGCAAATGTCTGCGATGCGTCCCAAAATTACTGGGCATGTGAAGAACCAGGAAAATCTCAACTTACTAGGGGAAAAATATCCAACAGACATCAACACTGACATGACGCAGATATTAAACATACCTGACAAAAATACTCCTTTTAAAATTTTTGCATTTAAATTTATTTTAACTGATATATGATATATATGCATACATACAAATATATAGTGAAATGTTTAATTCGGATTAAACATTTATCACCTCAAACACTTTTCATTTATTCATGGTGAAAACTTTCAAAATACTTTTTTTGTAGCTTTTTGAAATATCCAGCTCATTATTGTTATCTATAGTCACCCTACTGATAGCACATCAGAACTTATTTCTCCTAACTATAGAGGATCCCATTGATCAACCTCTCCCCCTCCCCTGTCCCCACTCTCTCACCATTGTTCTCTCAACCTCTATGACACAGACTTATGAGTGAGTTCATGCAGTACTCTTCTTTCTGTAAGTCCCTGGCTTATTTTGCGTAACATAATGCTCTCCAGTTCCATCCATGCTGTTATAAATTACAGGATTCCATCCTTTTTATGGCTGAATAGTATTCCATCACATATATGTACTGCCTTTTCTCTATCCTTTCATCTGTTCATGGCCGCTTGGGCTGCATCCATTTCTTGGCTATTGTGAACAGTGCTGCAGTGAGCATGGGAGTGCAGGTGCCTCTTCAGCACACTGACTTCATTTCCTTTGCACACATACCCAGGAGTGATACTACTGAATCGCATGGTAGTTCTCTTTATAATTTTATTTTTAAATTTGTATTAAATTTAATTCTAAATTTTATTAAAACTTAATTTTATTTTCCATTTTTAATGTTCAGTGTTCATTTTCCATAGTGGCCGTATACTAATGTAATTCCCACCAACAGTGTGAAGGGTTCCTTTTCCTCTACATTCTTGCCAGCCCTTGTGATCCTATATAATAACTAAATGCTGATACCTTGGAACTAACTGAAAGATAAAAATTTCAACAAAGAAATAAATGAGATAAAGAAAAACTAGGCTGGCAGAGTGGCTCAAGTGGTAAAGCACCTGCCTAGCAAGCATGAGGCTCCAAGTTCAAACCCCAGTATTGCCAAAAAAAATTTAAAGAAAAAACAAATGTAAATTACTAGAACTGAAAACTAAAATACCTGGGCTCAATAGCAGAATGGAAATGGACAGATGAAAGAGTCCATGAATTTGAAGATGGTACAGATCAATAAATTACCCAATAGGATAGGACTAGGGAGACACAGATGAGATGACCGCTTCACACACACATTAAAGATTATACTCAGTAACCAAGAAAAATAATATCTTAAGGCCATAATTTATTTTTTGGTTTTTGACACATGGTTTTGGTATGCAGCCCAAATTGGCCTCTAACTTGGGATTCTCCTATCCCAGCTTCCCAAGTAGATTCCCTGGGATTGTGGGTGTGTGCCACTTTCTCAGACTTAATGTCATAATTTTTAAAAACTAAAGGAAAAACCCTAGAATGAGCATATAACATTTTAAATAAAAGACAGGATTAGCAACAGTACTACACTGAGGCATACTGGAAAACAGGACAAAGGCAAAACAAGCTATATTGGTCTCATCTAAACCATGCAGAAAAACTATTGGAAAGAAATGAACAGAGCAGCTGGGCACAGTGGCTCAAACCTGTAATCCCAGCTACTTGGAAGACAGAGATCAGGAGGATAGCAGTTCCAGGACAGCCTAAGCAAATGGTTACTGGGACCCCATCTCAACCAATAAAAAGCAGTTGAGCATGGTGGTGTGCACCTGTCATCCAAGCTATGTGGGAAGTGTAAATAAGAGGATTGTGGTGCAGGCTGGCCTGAGCATAAAAGTGAGACCATATTCAAAAAATACCTAAAAAGCTAAAAGAGCTGGTAGCATGACTAAGTGGTAGAATGCCTGCCTAGCTAGCACAAGGCCCTGAGTTCAACTGCCAAAAAAAAAAAAATGATAGTCAAACTGCTGAACACAATCAACCAAGGAAAATAACTGAAAGCAACCAGAGAAAATGGATACATGCCTGATAGGAGTATGACTACTAGAATGACTCCATTTTTTTGGCAGTACTGGAGTTTGAACTCAGGGCCTCATGCTTGCTAGGCAGGCACTCTACCACTTGAACCATTCTACCAGCTCTTTTTTGTGAATGTTTTTTTTCGAGATAGAGTCTTGCTAACTATTTTTTCTGGACTGGCTTCAAACCATGATCCTCCTGATTGCTGCCTCCTGAGTACCTAGGATTACAGGCGTGAGTCACCACTGCCCAGCTAATGACTCTCTTACCAGAAACCAGGGAAGACAGAAGGAAGTAGAACAACATTTTCAAAATGCTGAAAGAAAATACGTGTCATCTCAGAGTTTTTATATTCAATGGAAATATTCTTCAGGAATCAAATAAAAATATGAAATAAAAACACTCTCAGATTTTAAAAAACTAAGATAATTCAATGCCAGCAGGTGTACTCTACAATAATTGCTGAAGGATGTTCTTTTCACAGAAGTGAAATTATACTAGAAAGAAACTTGGACCATCAAAAATGAAGGAAGAGCTCTGGGGTCACAAGAACATGAGTTTGATCCCAAGCACACCACACACATACACCACACACACACACACACACACACACACACACACACACAGAATCTATTCTTATAAAGCCAAGTGTTGTGGTGCACACCTGTGACCCTAGCATTCAGGAGGCTGAGGCAAGAGGATCATGAATTTGAGGCCAGCCTCGTCTATAGAGTTAGTTCCAGGCCAGCCTGGCTACATAATGAGACTCTGTCTCAAAAAAAGCCAAAACCCATTTTTTTTAAATTAGGTATGAGCCAGGCATGGTGGTGCACTCTATGAGTTAAAACTCACAGAATTCATTCCCAGCCCCCAAAATGAATTTTACCATAGGTGAATTTAGAAATAAAGCTAGTAACTACAAAATGAAACCTGTTCCCATTGCTGAGTGCACTATGAAATACGTTCTAAATTAATGTCCCACTTTCTTCCAAAGGCCTTCACATACAATGAGGTGAGAAATGGGGACACGATTTCCGTTTCACATACAGGGATTAGGAGATGGTGGACTGACTCCCCACATGCAGTCAATGGCCAAGGTCACGCTGAACCAGTCTGTCTCATCCCCAGCCCAAAGCTTTGTCCACTTTTCCTACTACTTCCCAATTCACAGGTCTGTAACCTTCTAGGTATGTAATCTAGGGCAAGTCACTACACCTTTCTGCGTCTCAGTTTCTTTCTCTGTAGAATGGGGGTAATAATGCCCACTGGACAAAGATGGGGTGACACCTGCCCTTCTTGCACTGACAACTACCACCAGTTATCAATCAACTGGAGTCCTCCATCCCCACCCCCACGGAGGCCACACTGAAGCCAAGACATTCAATCTAGGGCTGGGGTTGTGCCTCAGCGGTATGGCACTTACCCAGCATGTGAGAAGCCCTGGGTTCCATTCCCAGGGCTGGGAAAAAAGAACTCTCAATCTTATTCCCCTGGGTGGACCTAGTGATCCCAGAACACCATTTCCTGCACAGGGTTCATCAGAGACAGTTGCTGTGAGGAAGAAGGTCCCTGTTCTTCAGTTTAAATTGTGCTCTAAAGACCCTGTGCACACACTGTGAGCAGCTGGGGGATGCATCTCATCATATGAGAAGAGTCCATCTGAGAGTGAAGCTAACCCCAAAGCCTGTGACAGAGGGGGCGAAGACACACGTCTTCTTTCTTTTCTTTTCTCTCTATCTCTCTCTCACTCTCTCTCTCCTTTCTTTCTCTCTTTTTTTTTTTTTTTGGCAATGCTGGGGCTGGAGCCCAGGGCCTTGTGCATGCTAGGCAAGTGCTCCTCCACTGAGCTGCACCCCCAGCCCCTGACAAAGTGTTAATGACATTGTTGACCATGTGACTCCATTGTACCCAAAGCTACTCAGCCCTTTGGACTTCAAATGAGCACTTTTTTTTCTTAAGCTAATTATCTGTTACTGTGACCAAAGGTTTATAAATGTGGTGAAATTAAAGAGATTCCATATGTAAAATATTTAGTCCAGTGCCTGCACATAGTTAATGCTAATATTAACTCCTATTGACCTTTCACAAATATACTAAATTAACAAATACCAATCAGATGCTGATTTTCTCTTGCTAATCCCCTTACCTGCAGTCCGTTTGTTGCTTATTTTTTCAGCATTTCTGCATGCTTCAAAAGAAATGGTCGAGGCAGGCAGGGCAGGTCTCCATATTCTGGTTTGAACAAGGATCTACTTCCTACAAATGATACTAGCTGTTTACTCCCTAGAGCACTCATTTCATCCTTTTCTTCTACCTAATGCCTTGCTATCTTTCATCTTTCCCATGAGCTAGGTGGTCTCACACAGTGGAAGGAGAACAGGCCTTGCACTTGGGCAGGCCTAGGGCCAATTCCCAGCTTTGTTAGGGCTCAAAATTATACTGATCAGTAAGATCCCACTACATATGTACTAGAATGGCAAAAACTATAAACATTTAGTTTATAGAATTCTAAATATGGAGTACTAATTGGGGAGCAAGTAGAATAATGGATCTGTTGAACCCTGATGGGGGAACATACATTGGGCACAATCCTTGGGAAAACTATTTGACAATTTTTTACAAAGTTAAATATACCATTACCATATCACATTTCAAATCTGAAAACAGAGTCCACAAATATCTGTCACTGCTTCACTCATGAGAGCCAAATGCTGCGAACGATCTGTTAATCTGCATCCTCAGACGAGCAATTGTCAGAACAGGATTAAATAGGAAAGCAACATATTAAGGAAAATCCTGAGAGAGAAAATGAGGGGAGCTCAGGGAGACTGGTAGTCTCTTCAGACCAAGGTGCAGGCCTGGCCCTGAGTGGAGAAGAGCGAGAGAAAGAAAGGTGAGTGGCCGCATCTCGGACTGTTTAAGATCCCAACAACTGGTTTAGGAGCTCAACCATAACAAGAAAAGTTCCATGGGTGCCTGTGGTTCATGCCTGTAATCCCTAGCTACTCATGAGGTAGAGATCAGGAGTATCATGGTTCAAAGCCAGCCCAGGAAAAGAGTTCATGAGACCCTATCTGGAAAAAAAAAACTTCACAAAAAGGGCTGGTGGAGTGGCTTAAAGTGGAGGCCCTGAGTTCAAACCCCAGTACCACAAAAAAAAAAAAAGACAAAAGAAAAGTTCCACAGGCTGACGAGGAGCCCTTAAACCCAAATCAGTCATCAGAGAAGCACCCTTCTTCCAGCAAAGGCACTTGGTCATGGCAGGGAACAACTGGTGGGAAGTATGGCTTTGCTGAGAGTGGAACACAGAAGAAGCATCCACAAATAGCTTAGAGGATCCATTATTGTGACATTACCCAGCAACAAAAAGGAACAGATACATACAACAACAGGAATCAACGTCAAAAACATGCAGAGTGACAGAATCCAGACACAAAAGACCATGTGAAATTCTACAATAGGAGGAACTAACCTATGACAGAAACCAGACCACTGATTACCTGGGACCAGGATTGGAGGAGGCTGATTAAAATTGGAGACAAAGGACATTTTAGAAATGATGAAAAAATATTCAATATCTTACATGAGTGTTTACAGTTGTCAAAACTCATCAGCCTGTACAAAATGAGTATACTGAGTGAGCTGGGCATGGTAACACATACCTGTAATCCCAGCCCCTAGAAGGATCCTGAGTTTGATGCCAGCCTGGACTACATAGTGAGATTGTGAGTTGTAAGCTAGCCTGGGCTATATAGCAAGTCCCTGTCTCAAAAAATCAAGGGCTAGGGATTTGGCTCAGTGGTTGGGGTGCTTGCCTAGTATGTGCAAGGACCTGGGTTCCATTCCCAGCACCAAAACAAAAAAAAAAGGGTAACAACCTTATAGGGTTAGTGTTAGATAAAGATAACATGCGAAAATCCATGGCAGGTAAGTTTCAACTTCAGTATCTCCTACTGGTTCCTTTCTATAGCAACTATGGTTAGCAAGACTGTGCCTGGGATACACGTTCTCTCAACATGAATGGCATGTCTGCTCAGGCCTAACTGTGAACTCTACGACCCTCATAGTTCCACTACCCTCATATTTCCAGCTGTCTGAAGGTATCACTTTGATAGCCAAAGCCAGCACCTACCCAGCTGTTCTCAGAAGCACACCATCCTTCCAGACTTCGGTGGCATTCATTTCTTCCCTCTGCCCTCCTCCCAGTGCAATTTCTCACTGTGTCCTCATTTATTCTGGTGAAGACACTTTCAGCAAGACATTCCACGAAAGGCAGCCTATTCCCACCACAGCAAGCCCTAACTTCACAGCTCCCTGGTTTTCAAAACCTATCTGCAATAATTTGGCCTCATTTTAGCTAACTTTAGTATTCCAATTCAGTTGAACTCACTTCAACATTTGGGTTCTCATTAGAAGGATTGCTGACTGGAGGTGCCTGCCTAGCAACTGTGAAGCCCTGAGTTCAAACTCCAGTCCACTATTAAAAAAGAGAAGCTGCATTAACATTAAGAACTTTCCAATTGCACTCAAGACTGGTTTCCTAACACAGGACACTTCACTTTTCTGTACCTATTTCCTTAGCTATAAAATACACTCAGTAGTTTTAGCTACTTGAGGGAAATGAAGTTTATAAAGGCAACTAGAAAAGTGAAGTGTCACAAAGCATCGTGATTATATGCAGAACGATGTGCCTGCTGCACTGCCACATGGGCACACACGGGCACCCAGACCTGCTTGGCTCCTCTTGCCTTTGCTCGCCAGGTTCTCTGTTGTTTGGAATGCCCTTCCTCTTCTCCTCTTGGATGGCACAAGTAATCTCAATACTTCAAAGACCTCTCTAGTTTTTACATACAGATCACACTGGCAAATTAGAAGCATGGTTTTTTTCAATTATGTATGTAGGGCAGCAGGGAATTCAGTTTCTCTAAGTACATTATAAACTAAAAACAGAAACAGGTCTAGATCCCAGTAGAAGGCTGAAAACTCAATTTCTCACCAAGCTTCTAAATTGCCTGACTTGAATTAGCTCCATTTAAGTGAATAAGTAAGGTTTTAATTTGGCAAGGAACTGATGTAAAAAAAGATGCTTCAGAATCATAAAACCCGAGTATGAATGCTGGTTGCAATCTTTGTGACTCTGGGCTATTTAAGCGACCCAAGACCCAGATTCCTCAACATTAAGATAGAGACAATGCCACCTACCCCACCTAATTCAAAATGTTAGCCACTAGGCGCTTACTCCTAAGACCCCACCTATACTTGCGGGGTGGAAGTATGCACTGCTTTTTGTCGTTGTTAAGTGTCTCACTAGCTCAGATGGGCCTCAAACTGGAGATCCATCTACGTCAGCATCCTGAGTGCTGGGATTACAGCTCCCTACTGCACTGCCCCTTTAAGTGACTATAAGTATGCCTCCAACATTGCTTTTTGTTTCAGATAAGGCTCCACCCTTTTTAGGTGACCTAGAGTAAACTTTGCTCATTATCACACTAAATTCCTCCCCCCAGCATTCCCACCTGATGTACAACACTTGATGTATGAACATAGCAGAACCAAGCATGCTCAAGAGTATGTTTACCTCTATATGTGATGTGGAGTCTTTCCTGCATGACTAGATAGGCATTTGCCTAATAAACGCCCCCTGCTCTGTTTGCTAAGGGGGGAGGCATTGCTTTGGGAATTATCCCTCCCACCCTTCTTCCTTGCTACAAGTAATAAACTTTCTTTCACTCTCAGCTCCTGGTTGTGCTTACCAGCTTTTTGCATTGCATTTTGGTTATAAAAAGACTGCTGTAACTAGAAGGGACTGCTGATAGAGCATTAGTAAAGGGCCTGCCATATGGCATTTGTGAGTCAATGACTTCCCATTCTAACTTGCTCTGTGCAATGCTACATGGCATTCCATGCTGTTATATGAGGATATATGCATCTGTATGCAGCCAGTATCTGTGTACTTTCAGCATAAGGACAAGCACACACAAATTCTTTTCCAGTGTTTTTATTTGCGCATTTAACATTCACAAACCATTTTACAGACTTCTTTGCATGGGTTCATTACTTGTAGGAAAGATTGGAATTAAAATGGAGTGTCAAGGAGGATTGTGTTAACAGCAGTGTTGGCACAGGGTACAATGGCTCTGAAAAGTGCAGTGTGTGGCCACTTCCTACTAGGGACATACTGACTTCATAAGGCAAAGCCTTTACTGTCACTTCTTCCTCTCACCTAGTTTGATCCAAATAGAAAGGCATTCTATTCTCACACGACTGCTCTCTGAGGTCTTAGGAACATAACTGGTCCTGTAATTTTGCACCCCTTAACTATAAACACCTGAAGAGACAAATTACATTTTGAGGCATAAACCACCCATCTGGGAGAATTAAAATAAGAGGCAGAGTTTGATTCTTAAGACTTTGAAAAAAAGGAACATACATGTGTGGTGGCAGTGGGGGTAGGGAGAGAAAAGGGGCTCAAGAACGGTGAGTGCAGCAAACCTCTTCCCAATGCACACCTGCTTTTGTTCTTCTCAGATGCCACTGGGCTCCAATATGCATAAAAAAGAAGGCTTATCTCCCTCCAGTCAGTTCTAGGGTGGAAAGGCTAGCTATGGAACATAACCTGGGGAAGGAGTCTATTTAGGTCATGTACAGAACAATCAATTCAAAATTGTGTCCTACAATGTTCTCATCTAACGTGTCATTCCTAGGGTAAATTAATTTACTGTGTGACCTTAGGCAACTGCCTCAATTTTCTACTTGCAAATGAGAACTGTAGCACTTTATGTCAAGGGTGGAGGACACAAACAGTAAGTAAAGAACAGCGCCTGGTCACATCAGTAGAGACAGAGAGCAGACTGGTGGTTGATGGGAGCTGAGGTGAACAGGGGACAGCAGTGACCACTAATGGATGCCAAGATTCTTTTCAGAGTGATGAATATGTTCTCAAATTAGATAGTGGTGATGGTTGTGCAACTTTGTGTATGTACTAAAAACCACTGAATTAAACACCTTAAAAGGGTGAATTTTATGGTAAGGTGTATCTGAATAAAGCTGTTATAAAAATTCTTAAAAAAATAGAATAGTGCCTCATACACAGTAAGTGCCCAATAAATGTTACGTATTAGTCATATTATTGTTATTATTATTAATTTAGCCATTCTAGGGCCTAAGTAAATCCCTACAAATTCTGTATTTTTAATAAAAGCCCACAGAATTTACAAAAATGTTTCTAATTTATATACATAGATTAACACTCATACATTTATTTCCATCCAAATGTCTCAGAAACTAACAGTCTAGTTAAGAATCACAATTTCAGTGCTTTAAACTGAAACTAAAATAGTTGCATGCAATGGATGTCTATATTAAATCACAATAAACTTTAGATAAACTCCAATGATGTTACCCAAAAATTTGAACTAACAGATTTTCATTTTTGTCTCCAGGAATAAACAGACAGTGCAAATACAGGAAGTCAACAGACTAAGAACATTAAAAGAACACAATTGTATCACCAAGTACAGGTTTGTTAGCTTTCCAGTAACATTTTGGGGGACAATGTTTACAAAAGACAAATAGAGTTAACAGTGAAATGCTTCAGTCTCATGCCCTGTGACCTTGCCCAACAAAAGAAAAACCCCACCACAATGAAAAGATCAAATTGAACTCAAGTAATAAGCCTTTTAAGAGGCAAAAGAGACTTAATGATAAATAACTGACTTTTAAGACCATACTGCACATTCAAATATGTTGTCATCAATTAAGTTTTTATAATGCGAACAGCAACTAAATCAAGTTTTTATACTTCCTACTGCTAAAGAACATAATGAGAGTCTTGGTAGGTCTCAGAACTGGGAGCACAAGTGTTCATCTGTAACAGAGATGACACTCACATTCTGCAGTGATGCATGAAGCAGTTTCCTCTGTTGGAAAGCTCCTGCCCTTCTAGTCCTCATTTCTATAATCAACCATGTGCCTTTGCAGCAAATCAGGGAAAAGCTGTGCTGAGAGTTACAAATTCCAGATACCCAGGCCTTAACTTCTGTCATAGGAAGCAATGCATTTGTTTGCATATGTTAAAAAACATTTATTTACACCTTCTAACGATCATTCACATTCAGGAAAAATAATTAAACCTCCAATTCACCCACCATTTTTTTTGGTGGTGCTGGGGATGGAACCCACAGCCTTGTACGTTCAAGGCAAGTGCTCTACCACTGCACTACACCCCAAGTCCTGCACCTTCATTTTACTCATATAAAACCACTCTCCCAAGAGCAAGAGATTAATAACACAGATCAAGCTGCCTTAACATTCAATATGTATAACCCCCCCACCCACATACCCCCTGCCAAAGTGTGGCCTTAGGAATTTCTAACCAAATGTTTCACCTGAGCAAAATGTGGTAAAGACTTCATTTCCTTTGAGAAGCAAGGTAACCTCTTTAATTATACATTATAATCACTAGAGCAGATTAAAAACACAACTTTGGGAGAAAAATACTTAGTGGGAAGTTAGAAACTTTCAGACAATGGAAATGGATGGTAATTTAGGATCAATCTCAAATTTAGAATCAGTTGCAGAATATTTTCTTTACCAACTCAAGACTGAAACATCAGGTTTGTCCTCACAAGTGTTTGACATTTTAAATGGTAAACTGCAGTGAATATGAATAAATAAGTGAAAACTTTGGCCAAGGTTGGGACAGAGGGGACCAACTCTGTAATTGAGTATGGTTCCAAGAATCCATTTGGACTATGATTGCTTGGTTAATCTAGGGACAGAGAAATTATGCTTTTAGAATCATAAATGTATATGTAGGTACCTTTTAAATACAAAATGAATAAATATTTAAACTGTATGTTAAAGAAAAAATGAGTAAGAAATTCCTATCTTTGTAAGTAACTGCATATTTACAGGAATGTTTCCGGCCTGACTTCTAATCTTTGTCTATTAGAGTTCCTCAATGTGCAATTTATAGAAGGCAACAGCTCATATTACCTTAAAGGAGCCCTGTTTAGCTGAGAACCAGCCTGTCCCAGATGCTCTGCTCCCTGAAAAGCTTTCACACTGTGTGCATAAATATCTGAGTATAAGTAGGTGTACCTGTGCAAAATGTACTTGTCTAAATGGGAGCTAATTAGCTTTACAAATAAAGTTTAAAACACAGAAAATAAATTGCTATTTCCCAGCCCAAAAATCTCATCTAACAAAGAAACTGCTAACCCACTAAAGAGAGACAGCAGCTGTAAACTCAACTAACCCTCCATTCATGCTGTAGGAATCTATTCTGTCAACCAGCCATCGGAACACTAAACCTTCCATGTTAACTTGATTAAATGCACACTTCTGATTTAGCTTTCCTTTCTCTAGTCAGAGGCTGGACTACACAAAATAATGAAGATTTCCTTGTAGCTATGCGGTATCTAAACTACCTTAAAAGAAGGTAGCCATATGGTAATATGTGTTAGAGACCTACCAATCTAAAATTCTGAGTTCTACTTGGATAAGTTCCAATGTTGGACCACTGAGAATTTCAGACAAAGGAATATTACATGTGAGCTACTAACATTGCATATTCAAAACTAGGGAGCAAGATTAAAAACTAGAGTGTCAACTGAGGTGCTCGCCATGAGGCTAATTCTTTAGATGTCCTTTGCTTTATTTAAAAAAAGCAAGTAACAAGTATAGAATTGTCTTTGATCAAATTGGAATGCTGGTTAATGCACGTTTCCGCTCCCACTTTTACAAATCTCTTTCCTAACCCGTCATTGCCTTTTTAAGCTTAAGAAAGAAAAAGAAAAGAAAATGGATACAGACTATCCATTGTTATTTGTGAAAAGAGAGGCATATTCTAATAGTCATAAGGCAATATGTTTAAGAGCTGCACCTGAACTGGTACTCTCAAAGCTGAAAATAGTTACCAACTCTATTCAATTTAGGGTGCATCCATGTGCTTTCTGAGTCACTGGTTGTCACCCAAATGGACCATAGTGACTCCATCATGCCTTCGGGAGGCATTATACTGTGTGTAGTATGCACATGTATTTGAAAGACAGAACAGTAAGAGGAAAGGGACAGCCTTGCAAACATCAGTCCATATATAAGTGACGACAGTGCTTCATGCTGTACGGCTCCCTTTTAATACCTCCAAATCCAGACAAAAAGGGTAGTGTCAAAACTCCTTAGTGAACTGTATCTTTCACATGAGTCTTCAGTTCACTGATGTTAAACTTGCCTCCTGTTTACTAAGGAGTGAAAGTGAGAATCATCCAACTGATGACGAAGTAGAACAGAAAAACAGGATACACAGCAAGAGCTTTGCGATTTGGAGGCTGGCTATCAGCAAGAAAAGCTGTGGAGGCTAAATAAAACAAAAAGGAGTATTTAATAATATATTATTATGACTGTTAACATTTACTAAAATTCCATTGCTTGGCATAATCTGGAACACAGAATTGCAGTAAAAGTTCAGTTCTACTTGTGACCCCTTAGAGAATCACACTAAAAGCTCAGGTAGAAGGCTGGGAATGTGGCTCACTGGTAGGATGCTTGCCTAGCATGCATGCGACCCTGGTTCCATCTCTAGTATGGCCACAAAAGAGAAAAGCTCTTACTTAGATTTGTGATCTTCAGATAGCTGAGGGCTTCTTGTGTGAAGTAATGAGTCTTCACAAGTTTTATGCTGTTTTAGATAGAAACCTTTCTAAAAGAAGTTTATTCTCCTTTTCTGGCAAGTTATTGAACTGTATTGAACAGGCTTATAAAGATGTGTAAGGTTATTTGTTCCTATAGCATACAGCGTTGTATTGCCACTTTTTTTTGGTAGTGCTAGGATTTGAACTCAGGGCTTCATGCTTGCAGGCAGGTACTCTACCACTTGAACCATTCTGTCAGCCCACTGCTGCATTTTTTAAATGAACTGTTCTTAAGTTATTGGCTCTTTCAAATGCCATCAACTGTCCATCTGAAAAAACCCTATTTCCCTTTCTACACATCAAGGATAACCCCTCTAGGAAATCTTGCTTGAACAGTCTGAACCATTGCTTGCCTTCCTGCTGCAACTGCCCCCTTCCCTCTTCTGAATCCCCACTGGACCCTGAACACTATTGCCCTTAAGTGTTTTCATGGCTGGCTGCTCCATCACTTTGAACTGCAAGACGATTCCTTGCACAATGCCTGACACATAGCTTGTAATTAAAGAAATATTTGCTCAACTAAAGCCTCTTTCTCCTAAGCGTCTACAGGGAGAGTCTACAGAGTGAGACAGGGTGTCACTCTGTAGCCCATGCTGGCCTCAACGTCATGATTTTCCTGGCTCAGTCTTCCAAATGATGGGATTACAGGTGTGCACCACCATGCCTAGCTTAAGATTCTATTTTCTATTCTCCTGTGGGCTAGTGAAAACTATATATATGGTAAGTAACAAAGTCAAAGTGAAGGAATGAGGGGTTCTCGCACGGGGAAAGCACTCAAGCCTAATATACAGTCTTTGGAACATCAACTCTGTCTCTCTCACTTTCCCAGATTACTTCTTAGTTTTCAACCATGTTCCAGAGTAATGAGATAGAACCACACTTAAAAATATTAGGCAGTCTGACTCGGTAAATAAGAAGCTAGTGAACACCTCTACTTTAAGCTGGAATTTAAAAAAAATTTTTAAATCCCCAAGATATCTCATTATGTGCAAGCAAATATACCAAAATCCAAAAAGACACAAAATTCAAAGGACTTCTGATCCCAAGCCCTTTGGATAAGGAACACTCATTCTGTATGCAATGATACTTACAACCTATACAAGAAAGTGGAATAGGGCAGATTTTAAAATTGTGTGATCTGCTTCGATTTCAAACCTCACTCCGTTACTCACTAGGGGACTGAGCCTCACCTACAAGATGGGGCTAATAACAGCATTTGTCTAATCCGGTTGCTGTGAGGGTTAAGAGAGATAATAGATACAAAGCATTTACAACTTGTGTCTGGACTATAATAAGCCATCTGTACATGCTATTATTTTTATTATGACTAGTTTGTCAGGAAAACTTCCAAGTCATTTCCTAAGTCACTTATGCCTCATATATACCAGGACTGAGCAGGATCTAGTGTAATCTGTTTTCCCAACCCTGCCCATTACTTAAGGAAAGAAAAATATGACTCTTAGCCGAGTGTAGTGGAACAAATTTGTAATCCCAGAACTCAGGAGGCTGAGGCAAGAGAACAGTAACTTCAAGGCCAGCCTGGGATACATAGCAAGATCCTGTGACTCTCCATACTTTTCTTATTTTTGGTAGTACCAGAGTACTAGCATGTGGTAGTACACATGCTAGGCAAGAGCTTTACCATTAGACTATATCACCAGCCTTTTAAAAAATTTATTTTGAGACAGGATACTGCTAAATTGCCCTTGAACTCACAATCATCCTGCCTCAGTCTCCCAAGTAGCTAGGATTACAGGTATGCCCACTATGACTCTCCAAATCTTGTAAGTCCAGATACCCAACTGAGATATGATGGACAGCACTGCTATCAATGTCTACTTAAAACAGAGGATTCTGTGAATAATACTGGCTGGAGTCATACCACTCAAATTGACATTGGAATTTCACTGCCACATCTGTTCACCTTTAACTCATGTTTTTGTCTGTTCTGCTACTACAGAGATATGTACATACTTACCGATAACAGACCAAGCAAACATCACAGTCACCACAAAAAGCCGAACCATAAAGTTTACTGGTCCTGACTCTGCCAAAAGTACCAGGCGGCAAATCAGCATTGCCACTGTCAAGGGAAGTATGCAGTAACCCAACACACACAGGCTCTGAAAAAAAGATCTGCAAACAGGCATCCACAAAGCTCATCAGTATGACAACATAGCTTGTCATATTGCTGTCTATATACCATGGACTGTCGCCTCCCTCCTGACAAATTACACATACACTCAGATGTTCACTTTATGGAGCTAGTCCTCTGTACTAAGCACATGCTTTCATTTTCTCTCCCCATGATCTCCCTTCTCCTTTAAGCCCCTTAAGAGTCAGCTTTCTAATACCAGATGATCCGCTCTAATTTCCAGCTCTCCTTCCACTGAACCTCTAAGATGGTGGTCCTTATTCCTTTCTAGTTACAGACATATTTGAGAATTTGTTTGAAGCTATGGACCATCTGTCCTCCAAAATGTACATAATCTTCTAACCTAAAAATTCTGTCCATGACTTCGGAGGCTGGAAAGATCTGAAGCTTATCAAAGGACCCTAAATAATTTAAGCTAACTTAATTCCACTAGGTTTCTCTATATTCAGTGGTCTTAAGAGAACTTTTTCTTTGGTCCTCAGTTAATTCTACTTTTTCTAAAAATCTAAGATCTGCTATCTGGTAAGGGGAAAAAAGGTACATTTTAGTGATACTCACATGTTTCCACCAAGAAGTTTTGAGTTGAGGGTGATAGTAACTGCTCCAAACCAGACAATGACAAATACTTCCGCAAACTGGGGCCCTCCATCTTTTTCGCTATCCACAGAGCCTCTTTGCAGCATTCTGAGACAAGGAAACAGAATGACAATTGCCTCATCTTTTACTCAGAGCAACAAAATTCAGGCATGGGTCCTCACACTTTGAACCAGACTGCTGGGTCATACCTCATCTGAACATCTGTAACATGTAGGTCGCGCTGAAAGGAAACTGCCCCAAGTATCTGGCATTTTCTTCAACGACAAATGCCTCAGTACTGTTAGGGGTGCTGCATTTGACTTTACTGGAATGTTTAAATGGATTACTCAAGACCTTTGTGTTCAAGCAAAGGTTATAAACTGAAGGGCCAAACGTGGCTCATATACTACTTAAAATTGTTTTAAATTTAATTTGATATTATTTTAAAATTGGATGGTTTCTCTTAAGAATATGCATTTCTGAAGATAAGCATGCTTGCACATACCTATAACCCCAGTTCTTGGGAAGCTGAGGCAGAAGAATTACAAATTTAAGGCCAGCCTGAGCTATGGGACAAGAATAGGTTTCTAAAAAAATATTATGTATTTCTGGAGCAGGGGATGTAGCTCAGCAATAGATTGCTGACCTAGCATACCATGAGGCCCTGGGTTTGATCCCCAGTACCACAAACGAAAAGAATCTGCAATACTGGATTTTCCCCCCTCTTTTTGGACAGTACTGGGATTTGAACTCAGGGCTGCACATTGCTAGGCAGGCACTCTACCACCTGAGCCCTTTTTTGATTTTAATTATTTTTCAGATAGAGTCTCATGTGTTTGCTTGGAGTGGCCTTGGACTGTGATCCTCCTACCTATGCCTCCCATGTGGCTGAGATTACATAGGTGATCCACCATGTCTGGCTTGTTGGCTGAGATGGGGTCTTGCTAATTTTTTGCCCAGGCTGTCCTCAAAGTGTGGTCCTCCCAATCTCTGCCTCCTAAGTAGCTGGGATTACAGGCACATACCACCATACCTGGCCCTTTTTCTTTTTGAGACAAGGTTCTCCCTATGTAGCCCAGAATGGAGTGGAACTTGCTATGTAGTCCAGGGTACCCTCAAACTCACAATTCTCCTACCTCATCCTCTTGTGTGTGGGGATTATACACATGCACCACCACACATGGCTTAATTTTCTTGAAAAGACAAAAGATTCTCACACTAGGACTGCATTCCAACATGGCAACAATCAGGTGCAGCTGAAATAGCAGGAGCCTTACAGTCACAGGATCACTACTGCTGCATTGAGGTTACTTTTCTAGCTGTTAGACACATCTGAATTTGTAATTCTTGAGTTAAGGGTTTAGTTCAGATACTTAAAAGTTGAAATAGTCTATAAACATAATGAGTTGTTGGGGTTTGATCGAAACATACAGATCATTACTAAAAGACTACTGTGGAATATTTAAATAGTCTTTCTTAGTCTAAGGATTTTACAGATGTAAAAATCTTGAAATCTGGACTTAGAATACTTGGACTTTATATTATTTTCTCCAGAAAAAATAATAAATAACAGCCAGCTCATAACCTCTTCTTATAGAGTATAGAGAAGCCACGTAGTAAGCCAGCCAGTCTTGCCTGGCAATGCCACCTGCCAGTATGTGCAACGTTTTATATTGGATAGCTGTGCATATTCCATCCCAAGTGTTGACAAGCAGATGCAAAGAACGTGCCAGCACTCATCATTTGTTGTCTGGAATCCCTATTGCTTCAGCATGGTAAGGTAGAAAGAGTATTAACTAGTTTGGAGGCAGAAGACCAGACACTGACCCAAGTTCTATCACTAAATATGTCACTTGATGTCTTGGAACTCAAATTTTCTCCGCAACTAAGTGGGGTTAAACTACATAATCTCTAAGGTTATTCTTTCAAAATGAAAAATAACTATATGCTCACCAGCTTCTAATATAACTTTTCTATCGAGGCAGTGAACTGATTCCCTTGATATGGTTATTAAAGGTATAAGGAATAGCACTACATTATGACCTAAATGAGCATATGCTCAATTTAAATGAAAAAGTTAGGGCAGTGTCATTTTGTTTAGAAAATTGGAGAACAGGAGGGCGAAACAGCTTCTGCCTGGGAAGTTGGTACCAGTGTGTGTGGGGGGGGGAGGATACACAGAAAGGGTGTAGGAGCGTGAATATGGTGCCAATATTGTGTACACATGTATGTACACAATAAGATCTACTGAAACTATTCCAGGAATAGGGGGAGGAGGGATAAAAGACGATAGAGGGAGTGAATTCAACTATGATATATTGTAAGAAGTTTTGTAAATGTCATAATGCACCCCCAGTACAACAATAATAAAAATACTTAAATTAAAAAAAAGTAGGGTCGGGAGTAGTCTAGTTGGTAGAGCACCTGCCTAGCAGGTGCAAGGACCTGGATCTGATCTCCAACACCACACAAAACAAATTAGAAGGGGCAGGGGATGTAGCTCAGTGGTAGAGTGCTTGCCTAGCAGGCACACATCCTTAGTTTCATTCCCAGCACTTTAAAAACAACAAAAAGTTAGTAAAGAACCTAAGAATAAATGTGTTGCAATTAGAACCAAAAAGGGTTAGACCCATCAACAACCTCTTTTTAAGATATGGAAAAGGAGACCCAGAATGGTTAGATGGGAAGCAGTACAATAATTATAGGGGTAGAGAATAGGCAGTCAGGAAACCTGAGGTTCAATTCCTCAGGTTGTGATGTTAGTCTAGACTTCAACATTTCTGAGCTTGGGTTTGTTTTTTAAGAAAGGAAGCTATTTAGTTCTTGTGACAAGGATAAAATCTGAAGGTATTTAAAAGTTTTGTTTAAGTCGGACATGGGGGTACATGCCTGTAATCCCAGCACTCAGGAGGCTGAGACAGGGGAACTGCAAGTTCCAGGACAGCCTGGGCTACGTAGTGAGACACTGACTCAAAAAAAAAAAAAAAAAGAATTCTAAAAAAAATACTCAAAATTCCCCTCAGTTCTGAAACTTAAAAAAGTCTAGTGTAGCTCAAATGGCAAACAAAGGAAATGTAAGTACTTACAATGCAAGTGTCACACAAAGGATCAAAGGGCCCCACAAGTCCCCTATAAGGCAAGGAAAGACAGACGACTGTTAAGAAACAAATATGTAGTATTTTCATTTTTTGCAGTAAATAGGATAATGTTTCTATAATTTTATTCTATGGAAAGCTTATATAAATGAATATGAATAATCACTTGAAAATAGGTAAAGGATAACAGAAATATCTCAAAGGAAATAAGATTTACTCTTGTTTTTTATTAGCATATATTAATTGTACTAAGTGAGGGGTTTCACTGTGATATTTCCATACACGCATATAATGTGCTTTGATCATATTCACCCTTCTATTGCTTTCTTATTCCCATCCCCCTTTTAACAATTTTTAATGCTCACTACTCTTTTCACATGTGCATACAATGTACTTCCATCATAGTCACTCCCCCCATCACCCTATCTTTTCTTCTTCCTTCCTCTTCATGCTGGTTCCCTTTTACATTCGTGTCATTTTTTTGTTTTTTTAGTTCTAGATTCTGCACATGAGAGAAAGTATATATTTGTCTTTCTCCACCTGGCTTATTTTGCTTAACATGATAATCTCCAATTGTATCCATTTTGTTGCAAATTACACAATTTCACTTTTCTGTATGACTGAACAATACTCCATTGTGTATATTAGCACATTTTCTTTATCCATTCACAAGTTGTTGGGCACCTAGGCTGGTTCCATATTGTGGCTGTTGTGAATAGTGCCCCTATAAACATGGGTATGCAGCTCTCCCTATTGTATGCTCCTCATACCAGTAGTGGTATAGCAGGATCATATATTTCCATTTTTCTGAGAAAATTCATACTATTTTCTATCTACCTCTCCCACTCTTGGAATTCAGACAGCAAGACTCTCTGTGTCTGCCCAACCCTTCACACCTCTCCTGTCTCCCACTTGCTCTCCCTGCTCCCCAGTTCTAAATGCAATTCCTTACATATACTTTAAGCTTTGTTCACTTCACATCCCACAAATCACCCCTCTCTCCTCATCTAATAAGCCACATTCTAGCATGTTGAAAGCTATGAGCCATCTGTCCCCCAAATGTACATAATCTTCTAACATAAAAAATTCTGCCTGTGACTTCAGAGGCTGGAAAGGAAATCTGAAGCTTATCAAAGGACCTAGCTCACACCTTCCCCCCACATTCTCAGGAAGAAGACTACTGCCAAGTCACTTCACAAAGCTGAAGTTATATGAGATAGACAAATAGTCCCGCTCAATTCAGGGATATGAAAAATGAAAGTGAGGAAGAAGTGACTTGCCCAAGTTCACATGTAGAGGTGGAAGAGAACCTAGGTCTGCTGTTTCTTAGCCCAAAATTCTCACCACTTTCTCACATTACTTCCCTTTAATAATTATTATGTTGAACTAATGGAACTGCTGTTCTTCTGCATGAAAAAAACAGCCCAATGTCCGTAACTTGACAAGGCTAACCTTACACATAGCAAGCAAAAGCTTTCTAACAGTAAGGTATCATGATATGAAGCAAATCCTTGAAAACGTCATATACTTACAATCTCTCAGAAGAGTGTTACTCTTCCTTGGATATAAAACATGCATGAACTTTTTCCCAACAGCTTTTAAGTCACGCATCTGAAAGACATAAACAACATGCATTGCAATGACCAAGGTTACTAGGCAGCCCACCCACTTAATTTGCTAAAATTTCTTTTACTTCAGTCTTCTGGGAACTCTTTATTCAATTTTGGAACTAATTCCAGCTTAACTCCTTTACTGTCCAAAGAGAGAGAGGGAAGGGATGCTTTTTCTATTAACACCTTAGGCCAACATCTCACTTTCCTTTTTGGCAATACCAGTTTGAATTCAAAGCACTTGCCTAGTGAGCACAAAGCCCTATCACTTGAGCCACTACCACAGCCCCATCCAACAATTTTATACATCTACAAAACATAGTATGTGATATTCATCTGATACACGATGAGGACACCAAGGCCAATTGTCATGCTCCCTAGCATTCTTTGTAAGATATAAAATAAACTGTCTCCAACATTCACAACTTTACTGATAAATGAATTAATCAAGACATTTGAGGAAGGGTTTAGTGATACAAATATAACCTCTCAAAATACAGTAGAAATAATTCTGTCCTTGTTTTTAATCTTTTTGAGACAGGGTCTCACTATGTAGTCCAGGCTGGCCTAGAATATGCTAGCCCAGGCTGGCTAATTCACTTAAGTTATATTCAATTTTACTACAAAGAATGTAATAATGAACAACTTTGTATATTGATTTTTTTGTGTTAAAATCTTTTAAAATTGTTTTTGTACTATATTTAGAGAAACAATTTGGACATTTTAAGATTCTTAATACCAACTGTAACTAAACTGCTCTCCAAAAACAGTTATGAATTATTCTTTAGGGGAGAAGCTTAAATTTCAATAAATAAAATAAACTGAAAATCAGCAAACCAACCTAAAATATTGCAAAGTATAATTAGCTATTTAGTCCCATGATGCTGAAGAGACATTCTCTTTGCTAGTGTAACTTACGATAGTATTCTGAACAGATTCATTTAATGTGGAGCTGTCAAATTCTCGAATGCGAGACCTCATAGGAATGGTGATCTCTCCTTCTATCGGGATGTCTTGCGAGATGGATATATCAGAAAGTCCTGCAAACTAAGAAGAGTTAGAAAAAAATTTAAGCCTATAATAAACTGCAGCATTCCTCAAAGATATCATCATTTCCTAGAGGAGGGACCATGTCTTTTTGTAGGGTTTTACATAGCAGTTAAAGTATGTGTTAGCCAACAGACATTAAGTAAGGCATATCCCATTATAATTCTCAAATACTTCTTTTAATTTAAAGGAGATGGAATATAATGAAAAAATACTGAAAGTAAATGCCACACTTTCTTACCCTCAAATATTTACTTTCTTCCAAGCATGAAATTTCTACATGACACCAGCTAGCAAGATTGAGATAATAACTGCTATTAAAAAGTGACCGAGCAATCACATTTTCTACTGCACTTCTTTCTGTTCCTTACTGGGCTTTACTGGCCTCTACTGGCTAAAAAAGAGCATTACATAAAATGTAAAGAACTTGGAAGAAGGAGGCAGCAAAATATACCATGGTCCACATTGTTTTTACTACTTGATCTGACAACCACGGACAAAATTCTCAAAGTGAATTAATGAATGTGAAGTTTTAAACTCTGTGCTTATCTGCTCAATTAGGTTATCATGATCAAAACTTGGGAATCTACAAATTCCTAAGAAAACAGAAGCAATCCATTCTCATTCAGTTTTTGCCCAGTGGGCACAATTTTTAGTGGGCAACAGCTGCAGGTGAAACACAAGACAGTATAGTAAAACTCTACGAAGGGTGAGGGTGTTCAAAGAACTTATGAAAAGCTTCTCAACACCTCTCACATTTTGTGAAAACAAGAAATAATCTGTATGATTTTCAGGTCTCCTATAAAGGAAGATGGGAATTAGGTGGTAGAGCAGATAGGCAGAGGAGTTAGGCTTCTTCATATACATGTTTTTCTCTGTCCATGAGTAAAAATCACTTAAGTAGTTAGTTAACATCTGAGAAAAACTAAATACAAAACAGAAACTAATGAACCTATCATATATTGAATTAAATACACAACCACAAAGACAGCAACTATTTCACTGACCACGTAACACTATAATTTGGCTGAGACACAGAAAGCTGAAAAGAGCATCCCCCAACCAGAACAATGGAGAGAAAGCTAAATAAACTACAAAATCATAACTGTCCTTGAGCCTATCAAAGACCTGAGGTTGTAGAACAACCAAGTAGCCTGGATGTGCAATCTAAGGAAAGACACAGGACATCAGCACTGGCTTGACTGCAGCAAAGCGTGAGAAGACAAGATCAGTAGGTACCATACAGACGGGCAAGAATTCAGCTACAATTTTAAATGAATTACTAAATATCAAGTACAGAAGTACAGAACTCCTGGAAGCAATTGACAACTCACTTGCAGGCTCCTCCAGACTTCACTGGATGCTCACAGAAAGGTTAGCAGGAGGAAAGAAGTGCAGATATAGGAGAAGGGAGCAGATGCCACTCAGAAAAGCAGAAAACTGCACCTAGACCCTCCCCAACAGAAAAAGACCCTTAAAGCTGCTTGGGGAAGGAAACAAATGTTGCTTCCAGATTACAGGTGAAGACCCATTATGCTTGAGGAAAGAGGAAAGAAAAATCTCTCTTCTCCTGAAGGAGGGACAGGAAACCACCCTGGGCCCAGACCATAAAGAGTTTCCTTCAGCTGGAGGAGAAACAGGACTGAGAAAGTCACACTCAAGATTCCCTGAGGCCTATCAAAGGCTGGACCACGACAACAAGGGTTTCCCCCTCCCCGCTAAGAGGTGTGGAGTAACAAGCAACAGCAATCCACTGCTGTGGTAGGGGATAGAGCTTGAGACACAAGGGCAAAAGACAAAACAAACAGGAACATTAAGAAAAACACTGAGCTGAGTGCAGTTAGCTCACATCTGTAATCCTAGCTACTCAGGAGGCAGAGATCATGAGGATCAAGTTTCAAAGCCAGTCCAGGCAAATAGTTTGTGAGACCCTATCTCAAAAAAATCCAGACAAAAAACCCCTGGAGTGGCTCATGTGGTTCAGCACCTGCCTAGCAAGCATGAAGCCTTGACTTCAAACCCCAGTACTGTGCTCCCTACCAAAAAAGAAAAAAGAAAAACACTGGAGCTGGGGGCATACCTTGCCCCCAAACATGAATGCCTCTTGAGCAAGCATGAGGCCCTGAGTTCAAACCCTAGTACCACCAAAAAAAGAAAGAAAGAAAAACACTGGAACAAACTAACACCCTCTCTAAGCCCAACATAACAGCATAGGAATTTGAAGCTAGAGGTGCCTTAAAGGTATTTTCAGCAACAACAAAACCAAAACACAACTAAACTTCTTAACAGATTAACCCAATTTCCACAGTGACACTTTGCAGAAGAGATGTGCCACTTCTGGGAGTCTCCTGTTCTACATATAATGCTTAGCATTATGTAATAAAATTATTCCCAAACTACATACCAGGAAAAAAACCCAACTCAATGTGACAAGACAAAGCAGTCAGTAAAACAAGATTCTGAGATGACTCAGATGTTGGAATTATCAGAAAAAGTTTAAGGGATTATAATTAATATGCCTGAGAGACTAAAGAAAAAATACATGCACTAATGCTGGTGAATTTCTTCAAAGAGATGGAAACTATAAGAGTCAGACTGTAACACTAGAAATAAATGAACATATTAACAGATGAAGAATGTCCATGGCATGCACCTGTAGTCCCAGCTAACAGGGAGGCTGAGGCAAGAGGATCACAAATTTGAGGCCAGCCTGAACAAGACAGTGAGACCCTGTCTCAAAAAAAAAAAAAGAATGACTTTGGGGACAAAACCAGAATAGACCTTTGGGTCTGATCTAGTATTTTTTTTTTTTTTGGTGGCACTGAGGGCCTCATACTTGCCAGACATGCGATCTACCACTTGAAGCACTCCACCAGCACTAAATGGTCTAATTGTGCGATTAATTGGAATTCCAGAAGAAAAAGAGAGAACAGACCTGAGGCAGTATCTGAAAAGATAATGGCTGAAATTTTTTAAAAATTAATGAAAGACATCAAATGACTCATACAAGCCCAGAGAACTACATTCAAGATAAATACCCAAAAACAAAATGAAAAAAATCCACAAACCTATATAATCAAACTACTGAAAACCAAGGATAAAGAGAAATCTTGAAAGCAGTCAGAGAAAAAGGCACTGAATTCACTGGAACAGGAATAAGAACGCAAAGACATCTCACCAAAATTATGCAAGCCAGAAGAAAACACTTTTAAGAGTGCTGAAAGAATAAAAGTGTCAACAGAGTATTCCAATCTCAGCAAAAAGCAAAATAAGGATTTTTTTCAGAGAAGCAAAAACTTGATAATAAAAATAATATAATAAATAAGAATAAAAGGATGGGGCATGAGGTAAAAGGGGAACTGTCTGGGGAGGGGATTAGTGGGAAGAGGAGGGAGAAAGATGAGTATACTGGGGGATGAAAAGGATTGAAGTATACCGTGTGTACACCGTGTGTGTTTGTGTGTGTGTGTGTGTGTGTGTGTGTGTGTGTGTGTGAAGATGGCATAATGAAACCCAGTACTATTTGAAGAGAGAGAAGAGGGGGGTTAAGGGAATATATTAGAAGGAAACATGGATTTACACAAAGAAATGAAGATATCCAAAAGTGGTTAAAATGAAGGTAAATGTTTTTACTTTTAATTATTCTAAAAGATAACTTTTTGTAAAGGGCCAGACAATAAATATTAATACATGTATAACACACAGTATCAGCACACAGCAAGGGCTAGATAGATGTTAGCTCAAGTTCAAGATGCCCAAGGGAGTCAATTCCATTTTTGTCACTGTTATACAATAAAGAATTTGGCCAGTCTTTGCCAACTGTTTCTGGAAGGTAACTTCTAAACTCAGAATTTCCTGAATGATAAGAGTATTGTGTTATTCATGGTGGGCTCTGATAGTTTCTGCTAACAATTTCCCTAGATAGTTTATTCTAAGGAGATGACCCAGGATGGTGGCTAACCACACCAGAAAGAGCAAATAGAGCCAGGCACCAGGGACTCACGCCTGGAATCCTAGCTATTTGGGAGTCTGAGATAGAGAGGACAACAATTCAAGGCCAGCCAGGCAAATAGTTTGTGAGAGCCCATCTCCAAAATAACCAGAGCAGGGGAGAGAAGAGATGAAGAATGATGGAGGGGGGTGAATTTAACTAAGATATACTGTAAGCACTTTGTAAATGTCGCAATGTACCCCCAGTAGAACAATAGGATAATAAAAAAAATGAACAGAAGAAAATGGACTGGAGGCATGGTTCAAGCAATAAAGCATGCCTGCTTTGCAAGTGAGAAGTCCCGAGTTCAAACCTGCCCCAGTTAAAAAAAATTAATGGGTTAGGTCTTTAGGTCATGAGATATAAACCCAAAATTTGGCAAAGGGAGGGAACTAGAGTTGAGTTTATGTGGACAATGACCCAATCAATTATGCCTACATAATGAAGCCCCAATAAATACTCTAGACACATGGCTAAGCTTCCCTTATCCCAATACTCTGCATATTGTCACAAATTAATATGCCAGGAAGATAACACATCCTGACTCCACAGGGAGGAGACAAAAGCATTTTTGTGTTTGGGACCTTTCAAAACTTTACCTTGTATAAATCTTTTACTGGTTCAGATCTTTTTGCTACGATAAAATTGTAACTTTAAGAATAGCTTTGTCCTGAGTCCTGTGGGTCATTCTAGTGAATGATGGGCCCTGAGGAGTCATGCAAACCCCTAAAATTGTAGCAACTAGTCGGAAGTGAAAGTGGTCCTAGGAATGCCCAAACTTGTGGCTGGTGTCTAAAGAGAAGTTTTAACCTTGGAAAAAGTTTGGCCTAACTCCAAATAGTTTGTGTCAGAAGTTTCACCGTCACTAAAGTGCCATATGGTCTCACCCCAACCCCCACCCCAACACTTCCTTAATATCTTCTCTGGGAAGAATTAGTGATATTGTGCCACAAGCTGAGCCATGATCTATAGTAGCCCCATAAATAAGAGTTGTGGACTTCCAGGCCCTCAGCTAACGGACTCTGCTCTCTGAACTGGCCCCTGGTGGGAAAGAAAGGTGACTTGGACTCTATGATCCTCTCCTTTCCCATGGTACAGAATATGCGTATGTTCTTGCACATGTACACATGTGTGCCCACATGTGCCCAGAAATACACATGCATACTTTGCTGTCTGGTTTGAACTAGTGAAGGAAGGAGATGGAGGCAGAACTAGAAATATGTGATAAAAGCAGGGACTGCAGCCCTAAAAACAGCTGGGAATTAACAAGGGGGAAGCATAAAGAAAGAATTAGCTCAGTCCAAGAGGCATGGCTACAAGGAGTGGGTAGAGGGGTAGCTAGTGGCATGGACTCCAGCCAGCCCCTCCACCTGGAGCCAGCTTCCTCACAGACTCCAGGCTGCAACCATTATTACAGCTTCTTCGGCCCCCAAAATATGGATGGGCGTTACCTAACATTCTGTCTTTTCAACGGTGTGCACACAACTCCTACATCAACAGTTTTATTTTGTTTCCTTTTCTAATTGTTGTGGTGCTAGGAATGGATCCCAGGGCCTCGTGCATGCTAGGCAAGTACTCTGCTACTGAGCTATAGCCCTGGTCCATGACCTTTCCTAAGCCCTGAAATGTAGGTTTCAAAGTCCAACTGCCTATTGGATATCTACCGAATGGCCTGCCAGTATCTCAAAAACTAAAACATATCCAAAACTGAATTATCAACCTTTAAAGCCTTCTGCCAGCTAACCCTCCTGTTATCTGGTTTTGTTCAGGCATCACAGCATCTCAGATGTCATTAGTCTTGCTTTTAAAAGTGCATCACTGCAGGGGGGAGAAATAAACCAAGCCTTGTATGCACATATGAATAATAAAAGAAAAATGAAAAAAAAAAAAAGTGCATCACTGAGAGCAACAGCAACAGTAACATGGCCAAAAACTTTGTTGTAAATGCAGAATCTCTACCTACCAAATCACAACCTGCAATTTAACAAGAATCCCCCAGTGATTGCTAAACGTTAAAATTTAGAAAACACGAATCTAAGACACATTCTATCTAGCACAATAAACCCTCATGGACTTTGCTTTGTCTCTCAAATTCTCTGGCCTCCTACAATTGCCATAGTATGGATCCCCATCATTTCTTCCCTGGCCTTCTAGATTCCAGACATTCCCCACTCTAACACTGTAACTTATCCTCAAATATGCTGTCAGTTCATGATTTCAAACCCTTCCTTCCTCAAACATTTCCCCAGGCTCCTCATAACCTCTTAGACCTCCTAGGTTAGTAATCAAGAAGAGGGAGGTCTGGGGGCATGGCTCAAGTGGTAGAGTGCCTGCCTCTATCAAGCACAAGGTCCTGAGTTCAAAGCCAGGGTACCACCAAAAAAATGAAGAGGGGTTGGGGGTGGAGCACACTGGTAGACCAAGCATGAAGATTCCATCCTCAGCACCACAGGAAAATATAAAAAGAAATAACACTTATTGCCAGGCACTCGAATATTAACTCATTTACTCTACCTAATAGCCCAATGAACTAAGTATTGCTGTATCCCCATTTTACAGATGGGGAAATAGGCATAGAGGAGTTTAGTAATTTCCCCAATATTCCACTAGGTAAGTGACAGTGCTTGGAATCAAACCTAGGCAACTTGACTTCAGAGCACTCATTCCTAACCACTGTTCTACACAACCTCCCTGATTCGATAGGCTTAGCTTTTAAGGCTTGTCTCCTAATCTCTGAGCTTTAGCCAAAGTGATCTAGCTGTTATTATATAAATAAATTAGCACCTTCCGATCTCTGTCCCCTTACCTGTGAGAGGCTGTGTACCATTAACAGAAATAGTCTGGGCTGCAGAGTTAAATTTCAAATTTCAACCCTGGTCACTAACTGGGTATAGACCTCAGGGAAATCAAACTTCTGCATCTCATTTCCTCATTTTTCAGTAGTTAAAAGCCACCTACCTGAAATGGTTGTGGTGAAAATAGAGAGGATGTTTAGCACATAGCAAATGCTCAATCACTGATAACTCTGATACTCACTTGGAATTTCAAATCCTACCCATCCTTTGAGGCCCTCTCAAATGTAATTTCTACCACATAACTTGCTTGGTCACCCAATTGGACATAATAGCATTCCCTAATATTTAATATGTAGCTACCTCTTATGTACTACCTTATTTTAACATTGTATATCTTTATCAACCCTACAAATTAGACTGTACACACTGTAGAATGCCCTTCGTATTCCCTGAAGCAACTAGCACAATGCATTACACACTGTAGTAGTTCAATAAACATTTGTTGAATAGAAGTGGATTGGATACTGAGTAATGAGTGAGTAGAATCACTGAAGTCACTTAGCAACAGCTTCCCCGACACTGGGCATGGTAGTACATATCTATACTGGCAGCACTCAGGAGGTAGAGGCAGGATCAAGGCCAGCCTGCTGGGCTACAAAGCAAGAACCAGGACACCGTGAGCTGCACATAAAGACCCTGTCTCCAAAAAAAAAAAAAAGAAAAGCAACCTCATAGAAGAGGGGCGAGGTAGTCTGGATGAAAAATATGAAGTAATATCTTTGACAAAGGCTCTAAAAATATATGATGGAGAAAAGACAGCCTCTTCAACAAAAACTGCTGGGAAACTGGTTAGCAGTCTGCAAAAAACTGAAACTAGATGCATGTATATCACCCTATACCAATATTAACTCAAAATGGATCAAGGATCTTAATATCAGACCACAAACTCTAAAGTTGGTACAGGAAAGAGTAGGAAATACTTTGGAACTAATAGGTATAGGCAAGGACTTTCTCAATGGAACCCCAGCAGCTCAGCAACTAAGAGATAGCATAGAAAAATAGGACTTCATAAAACTAAAAAGCTTCTGCTCAACAAAAGAAATGGTCTCTAAACTGAAGAGACCACCCACAGAGTGGGAGAAAATATTTGCCAGCTATACATCAGACAAAGGACTGATAACCAGAATATACAGGGAACTTAAAAAACTAAATTCTCCCAAAATTAATGAACCAATAAAGAAATGGGCAACTGAACAAAACTTTCTCAAAAGAAGAAATTCAAATGGCCAAAAAACACATGAAAAAATGCTCACCATCTCTAGCAATAAAGGAAATGCAAAATAAAACCACACTAAGATTCCACCTCACTCCTGTTAGAATAGCCATCATTAGCAACACCACTAACAACGGGTGTTGGCGAGGATGTGGGGAAAAAGGAACCCTCTTACACCGTTGGTGGGAATGTAAACTAGTACAACCACTCTGGAACAAAATTTGGAGGCTACTTAAAATGCTAAACATTGATCTACCATATGATCCAGCAATACCACTCTTGGGGATATACCCAAAAGACTGTGACACAGGTTACTCCAGAGGCACCTGCACACCCATGTTTATTGCAGCATTATTCACAATAGCCAAGTTATGGAAACAGCCAAGATGCCCCACTACTGACAAATGGATTAAGAAAATGTGGTATCTATACACAATGGAATTTTATGCAGCCATGAAGAAGAACGAAATGTTATCATTCGCTGGTAAATGGATGGAATTGGAGAACATCATTCTGAGTGAGGTTAGCCTGGCCCAAAAGACCAAAAATCGTATGTTCTCCCTCATATGTGGACATTAAATCAAGGGCAAACACAAGGGGATTGGACTTTGATCACATGATAAAGCAAGAGCACACAAGGAAGGTATGAGGACAGGTAAGACACCCAAAAAACTACATAGCATTTGTTGCCCTCAACGCAGAGAAACTAATGCAGATACTTTAAATCGACTGAGGCCAATAGGAGAACGGAACCAGGAACTAGAGAAAAGGTTAGTTCGAGAAGAATTAACCTAGAAGGTAACACAAGCACAGGAAATCAATGCGAGTCAACTCCCTGTATAGCTATCCTTATCTCAACTAGTAAAAACCCTTGGTGCTTATACTCTCCCTTCATCAAAACTAGAGATAAGGGCAAAATAGCTTCTGCCATGTTAGTGAGGGGTAAGGGGCGGGTAAGGGAGGGGGCGGGGGGAAGGGGGGCAGAAATGACCCAAACATTGTATGCACATATGAATAAAATAAAAATTAAAAAAAATATAAAAAGCCATCCAAGGAAGTAAAAAAAAAAAAAACAAAATGGAGAGATAAGGGCAAAATAGTTTCTGCCTGGAAGTGAGGGGGGAGGGGGGGAGGGGGGGTTAAGGAAGGGGGCGGAAGGGGGGAGAAATGGCCCAAACATTGTATGCACATATGACTAAAATAAAATAAATAAAATAGGAAGTAAGAACCGCTAAGCACCTGTAACTGTGGCACAGTAGACACTATATGCATCTTGGCTTATTTAGTCCTGTCACTATTCATGGATGAGTTTCTATCGCCATTTTCCAAAGGGACACTGGGGTTTAGAGTGATTTTGCTCAGAACTGCTCCATAAGAAGTTGCCCCCCACTTTTTTTTTTTTTTTTTTTGCTGTGCTGCGAATGGAACCCAGGGCCCTTTACATGCTAAGCAGATATTCTTACTGAGCTACAGCCCCAGCCCAACTCCTCTTTCATTGCTATGTCCCCAGTGTCTAAAAGAGTGTCTGGAACATAATGGAAACTCAATAAATATTTGCTGAATGAAGCGGGAGGTGAACAAATAAAACCACTAACCAGCAGAGCCAGGACTAGAATCAGGTTCGCTTGACTCGGAGTTCAGTGTTTCTATGTTGTCAACTTAAAATGGAGGGCTAGAGGTGTGGCTCAAGCGGTAGAGCATCTGTCTAAGCAAGCACAAAGCCCCGAGTTCAAACCCCAAGACCACCAAAATAAATAAAGGAAATGGAAGTAGCATTTATTGAGCAACTATTATGTAATAAACTGAACACTGGGAGGAGGGGCATCGGGGAAGAACAATGACAAACTCCTAAGCTCGTGGCACTGATCGGATCACTTTATATAAATTGTCAATTGATCTCCCTAAAAACTTCTTTGAGACAGATATTTTCATGTCTATTTAACAGATGAAAAAAATTCCTCCATTAAATGACTTGCTGAATTTCATACAAGCAGCAGAGTGGGTGGATTGCAGCCCAGGTAAGTTTTAACAGCAAAGTCTGCGTTTTATAAATAGTATGGGCTTTGGGCTTGTACTTGTAATTGAAATTCTTTTCCCTGTGGAGAGTGAAGCCAGAGGGTATTCTGAGGATGTCAGGGAGCAGGAATTAAATCTAGCCTACTGCGGTCGCTCAACAATTAAAGACTCTACAAGCAATAAAATGTTAACGTCCCATGGGAAATGATCTCTCTTTACTTGTATGTAGGGCTGGTAACAGGTCGTGATAAAATCTGGGGACAGTGGAAGAACTTAAGAAATCACATCAAACTTGCCGTTTAACACAACATCGCGGACGAGGAGGCGCCCTGAAAACTGGGAAAGGGAGAGGGAGAGGAGTTTCACCAGGTGTGCAGGGAGCGAGGCGCGCGGGGGAAAAGATAAGTTAGCCCAAGGAACAGGTGCAGTGTTGGTTGGGACTGGTTCCAGCACTGGGTACAGAGCCGGAGGGGGCTCCGGCTTTCAGGCCACAAGCCCGTCCCCCCGACTTCCTTAGGAGAACTCTGCGTCACCCTCGGTCCCTCTTGTCGTAGTTCCCAAGCTCACCAGGGGCCTGGGCGATGCTGTCTCCTGATCTCCTGGAGACTCCACCGCTTCCGCCATCTTGGCTGTCTTGCGCTGCAATCGCTCCCACAAGCCTTTGCGGAACCTGAAACGTGGAGGCAGCAGCCGTGAGCGCGTCAGCACGCGGACGCCGCGTCACTGAAAGGCGCCTAGCAACAGCTGGCGGCCGCAGCCCGCGACGCCAATCCCTTGCTAGCCCGCGTCCTGCGGGTGTGGAGCCGTGCCCTGTGTCGCCTCGCGGCTTCGGGGCCGCAGTTCCCAAACAGTGCCGCCTTGAACGCTCAAACCGAGGCTCGGGGCGCTCGCTCGGTCTTTACCCCACAGTCCCCCGCGCTCCCGTTTCCTGTCCTCCGCAGTCCTCCGAGAGCCCGGCTTTCCCCGCTCCGACTGCTCCCTCCCAGCGGAGCAGTTCCCTGCTGGTTCCCTGAGCTTCTCCTCGCGCCGCCACGCACTTCCCACCTTCCGGACTGACCTAACCTCAGCGATGTACCACACCCAGCCTCCAAATTCACTTTTCCCGGGCTGGGGGCGTGGCTCAAATGGTAGCGCGCCTGCGCAAGCAGGAGGCCCTGCGTTCAAACCCCAGTGTGGGAGCCAGTATTTGGACACACCTGTAATCCTAGCTACTGGGGAGACAGGCATCAGGAGGATCAAGGTTGGAAGCCAAATAGTTCGCAAGACACTATCTCGAAAAATTCTCAACCCAAAAAAGGCTGGTGGAGTGACTCAAGGTGTAGACCCTGAGTTCAAGCCCCAGTACCCCCCCCAAAAAAAAAACACTTGGGGCTGGAGTAATGCCTCAAGTGGTAGAGCGCCTGCCTAGCAAGTGTGAGGCCCTGAGTTCAAATTCCAGTACCGCCAAAAAAAAAGGAGTGGTTAAAGCAGCACCACCACCCCTTCACAGGGTTGAGAGAAGGACTATTTTGTTTTTTTTATTTTGGTGGTACAGGAATTTGAACTCAGGGCCTACACCTTGAGCTGCTCTGCCTGCCCTTTTTTGTGTTGGGTATTTTCCAGTTAGAGTCTCACGAACTATTTGCCCAGGCTGGTTTCGAACCACGATCCACCTGATCTCTCCCTTCTGAGTAGCTAGGATTACAGGCGTGAGCCACCAGCGCCTGCCTTGACCAAACTTTTGAATTCCACTACTTCTAAAATTGCTAAGCAACTTGGGCCAAGCACCGAAAATGTTCGCTGTCTAGAAGGCGGGGGTTTACTGTAAGAAACACTTTAAGAAGCAAAAAAAGGTGAAAAAAACCCAGTCATGTCCCAACCTCTTTCCCCCTACCTTATCCAGGGGCTTTCCAGGTGGTTCTGACTCCAGTGCACCTTGGCCCACCCAGGCTGCAGGCTACAGTGAGGTCACACAATACAGCTACTGTTGACATTGTCAGTGCTCAGGATACCTGTAAGGTGCCCTTTGGGGATGTGAATGCTGTGCCAGCGTAAGTGGCCAAAAGGGTAGGAAGATAGTGTGAAATAAAGTACTTTATTTTGGGGGGAAGGCAATCCAGAAAAATACCCAAGAAGTGAAAAAAAAAAAGAGAAGGAACAATGTGAAATATGTATGAACAAAATTCTCAAACTAATGGAGCTTTTTTCGGTGGTTGTGGCCATTTTGCTTAAATATTATTACAAAATACATCTCTTTCAGATCAAGCACATTTCCAATACTTGCACAAATACTAGTGGAAGGGATATTAAAAATTATGCCAGGCCAGGCATCTGCGACTCATGCCTATAATCCTTGCTACTTGGGAGGCTGAGAACAGGAAAATCATGTTTCAAGGCCTGCCCAGGCAAATAGCTTTAGGAACCTCATCTCCAAAATAACCAGAACAAAAGTGAACTGGAGGTATGGCTTAAGCAGTAGAGCACCTGCTTTGCAAGTGTGAATCCCTGAGTTCAAACCCCAATCCCACCAAAAAAGATTTACAGCACTAGATATGAAAACTGTTTTTAAACTAGAAGAGACTATGGTGTACAACCTAGCCTGAACCTCCCGCCCCACTCCCTCCTCCTTGGCTTCCCACACTTACTATCCCATCCTATCCCAACACCAAGTCCCTTTCTACTTCCTGAAGCCACTGATAACTTCTATTTTCTTACCTGCCTCCAAAAATTAGTTATCTCTCTGCAACCACAAGAGTCCGGTTTCTACCCTTACCCTCATCTCTCGGCCTCTTATCCAGTCTTTCAAGATGGCCTTGACACTGAGTTGAGAGGAAGGCAGGCCATAAAACAATTATTAAGCCAGTCAGCCTTCAGGGTACCTCAGCATTATTTCACACTATTTTTAAACTATTTTTAACTTATTTTGCAGTACTGGGGTTTGAACTCAGGGCATCATGCTTGCTGAGCAGATGCTCTACCACCTGAGCCACTCTGCCAAACCTATTTCAGACTATTCATGCTCATTTTCCTCTTTTAACTATAGGGTACTACTGGTTGGGTATGATGCACTGAAGAAACAAGGAAGTTTGAAGGTAGTTTGTAAAGAAAGGGAGTGGCCTAAGGACAAATTCCTAAAATAGGAATTATTCTGTTTTCCGCTGCAGTTCTATTTACAGAATTGGCAAACTAACTCTGACTCTTTAACACACTTAGTCATTACTTTAAGAACATGGATATCTAGGGTACAGCAGGACTACTATGACTAGCCCAAAATGCCTAGAAACTTTGTGAGAGGGCGAATTAATACCTAAGCCAATAGATATGAAGAACTTTCTTGGTTGTTCTATATTTCAACACAATATAATGTACAGATCTATGAAAATAACTGCAAAATATCATGGAAATAGTCTCCTGGAAAATAGTCAAAATCGACTCCCAGCCTTTGCCTTCCCCAAAGGCAATTATAGGTGGGAGCTACCACACCAGGCAATGTGTTACTTTTTTTAAACTTGTGAAAAATATATTCTCCCCTCCCACCCTGGAAGTGCTGGACCCAGATGGTTTCAATAGATAGATGATAGATAGATAGATAGATATCCCTTATTAATAAAGGCATAAATATCTTGAACTATTAGGAAATAAAATCTTTAAAAAGTAAAGAAAAAAGAAAATACCTTCTGACCAAATAGTTTTTCTCAGAAATACAAAGTTGGTTCAGGAGCAGGAAATGCAGTGTTGATAAGTGATCACTTTAATAGGTCAAAGAAAAAGAAAGCATGGTCTTGATGCTGAAAATTCCACTTTCTTTCCTGAACACAAATAGAGTAATAGAATAGGATTAGAAGGCTAGTTACTTAACACGACAAAGATCTGTCTCCACACCTTACCCAGTGATCATGGTATACCTGGCTTTCCCAATAAAGACAAGAACAGCACAAGAATGTCTGTGATTGGTTGGTGCAGTGGCTCACATGGTAGAGCTCCAGCCTAGCAAGGGTGAAGCCCTGAGTTCAAATCCTAGTACTATGAAAAATAAATAAAATAAATAAATAAATAGAATGTCTATTATCACATGTCATTGTTCTTCCCTGATGCCCCTCCTCCCAGTGTTCAGTTTATTACATAGTAGTTGCTCAATAAATGCTACTTCCATTTCCTTTATTTTGGTGGTCCTGGGGTTTGAACTCGGGGCTTTGTGCTTGCTAGACAGATGCTCTACCGCTTGAGCCACACCTCTAGCCCTCCATTTTAAGTTGACAACATAGAAACACTGAACTCGGAGTCAAGCGAACCTGATTCTAGTCCTGGCTCTGCTGGTTAGTGGCTTTATTTGTTCACCTCCCGCTTCATTCAGCAAATATTTATTGAGTTTCCATTATGCTCCAGACACTCTTTTAGACACTGGGGACATAGCAATGAAAGAGGAGTTGGGCTGGGGCTGTAGCTCAGTAAGAATGTCTGCTTAGACACCACCAACAACAGGTGTTGGCAAGGATGCGGGGAAAAAGGAACCCTCTTACGCTGCTGGTGGGAATGTAAACTAGTACAACCACTCTGGAAAAAAGTTTGGAGGCTACTTAAAAAGCTAAACATTGATCTTCCATTTGATCCAGCAGTACCACTCCTGGGGATATACCCAAAAGACTGTGACACAGGTTACTCCAGAGGCACCTGCACACCCATGTTTATTGCAGCACTAGTCACAATAGCCAAGTTATGGAAACAGACAAGATGCCCCACTACTGACAAATGGATCAAGAAAATGTGGTATTTATACACAATGGAATTTTATGCAGCCATGAAGAAGAACGAAATGTTATCATTCGCTGGTAAATGGATGGAATTGGAGAACATCATTCTGAGTGAGGTTAGCCTGGCCCAAAAGACCAAAAATCATATGTTCTCCATCATATGCAGACATTAGATCAAGGGCAAACACAACAAGGGGATTGGACTTTGAGCACATGATAAAAGTGAGAGCACACAAGAGAGGTATGAGGATAGGTAAGAGACCTAAAAAACTAGATAGCATTTGTTGCCCTCAATGCAGAGAAACTAAAGCAGATACTTTAAAGCAACTGAGGCCAATAGGAGAAGGGGACCAGGAACTAGAGAAAAGGTTAGATCAAAAAGAATTAACCTAGAAGGTAACACACATGCACAGGAAATCAATGTGAGTCAACTCCCTATATAGCTATCCTTATCTCAACTAGCAAAAACCCTTGGTCCTTCCTATTATTGCTTATGCTCTCTCTTCAACAAAATTAGAGATAAGGGCAAAATAGTTTCTGCTGGGTATCAAGGGGGTGGGGGTGGAAAGGGAGGGGGTGGGGTGGGTGGTAAGGGAGGGAGTGGGGGCAGGGGGGAGAAATGACCCAAGCCTTGTATGCACATACGAATAATAAAAAAATGAAAATTTAAAAAATTTAAAAAAAAGAATGTCTGCTTAGCATGTAAAGGGCCCTGGGTTCCAACCCCAGCACAGCACCAGCCTGTCCCAAAATTATTTTATGATTGTAGGAATACCTAAGTATGTGTTTGTTTACAAGTAAGAGAAAATCAGTCCGTGCTGGCAGTAATAGGTTAGAGAGAGAAAAGCCCATGGGTGGAGTGTGGAGGTGGGAAACCTCAGCCTCAGCTCACTGGAAGGGACATAAAGCTATCCTGTCACCCAAGTCATGTCCGGGGCTGAAGAACACTGAGGAGTGGAATGGAGCATGAATAAACTGAGTGGTGAGTGCTAGCATGTGCTATCCAAGAGTTGTTCCTTTCCCCACCTCTTTCCCTTGCTCCTTCTGCCTCCATGACCTCCCCTGTTGTAACTTGTAGAAAAGGGGACACGGGCCACTGCGGAAGAATTGCTTGGCTCAGTGGGCAAGAACAACTGAAGAAATAGAATGTCTGCTCAATATTTGTACTGAAGAATGTCATCTGAAAAGTGGTGATATGAAAAAAAGCAAATAAAACTGTGCAATTTGATTGTTACTAAAATCGCACAGAAAAGTGGAGCCAGTGTACTGCTTGCCCCACTTCTCATCCTCCCCACCTCACTTTCTCAGGGAGAAAGAGCATGAATGAGGAAAAGAGGAAGAACAGAAAGGAAAGGACGTCCTGACGAGCATAGGGCACTCTTCCTGTACTTTGAGGAAACTGTTCTTTTTTTTCTTTTGTGGTACTAGGGCTTGAATCCAGCACCTCTCACTTGCTAGGCAAGTGCTCTACCACTTGAGCCATGCCCCAAGCCTTGTTTATATATTTTTAATTTTTTTGAATTTCTTTTTTAGGTGGCACTGGGGTTTGAACTCAGGGCTTCATGCTTGCTAGACAGGCGTGCTATCACTTGAGCTGCTTGGCCAGCCTGTAAATATTTTTTGTTTTTGAGATGAGGTCTTGCTAACTTTGCCCTGGCTGGCCTCAAACTTGAGATTCTCCTGTGTTAGCCTTCTGAGTTCATGGAATTACAGGCATGTGTCACCGTGTCCATGATAAGTAAGCTTTAATATGCAAACACTATATAGGCATCATGTTAAAGTAGGTTTCTTCTATAATAAGGCTGGGAAAGGAGAACAGTGTGAGTGGGCATGACAAAGCGGGCAGAGAGCAGTCCCCAGAATGATTCACCAATATCTGAGCAACTTTTAAGTTTAAAATATAGTTGGGGGGTGGCTCAGTAGTAGAGTCATGCTAGCATGTGCAAAACCCTGGTTCAATCCTCAGCACCACAAAACAAAAATAACTAAAATAAAATAAAACATAACATAGTTATGGTTTTGGAGGGCTAGTCTTTAGTCTAGTCCTCCAAATTATTTCCTGCCTCTGTTTATGGGTGAACTCTCAGAAAACCACACTGCTTTAATGTATGTGAAGTGAGGCTTAAGAAAAAAGCAAGCAATATAGCTCAGGGAAAGAGCAGGGAGAGGTGGCACATGCCTGTAATCCCAGTAACATGACAGCTGAGGAAGGAGAGTGGCAAGTTCAAGGACAACCTTGGCTAACTTTCAAAAAGCAAAACAAAACAAAAACTTTTAAAAATCATGCTGAAGGAAAGAATCAAGGCCACCTCACTCCACTTATATTTTGATCCCATAAGGACCTACAATCCATTCCTCTCCCAACTGTCCCCCACTCCCCTTCTTACTCGGCTTACACCATTGGCAATCTCTACAATCACTGCTTTGCAGCCCCTCAAGTCCCTTACGCCTCCTTTGCTTTCTCATACTTATTCGCCAACACTACCTAAACCCAGCACTGCACACACTTGGCTCCTGCATAGTTAGCTAAATCCAATAAGAGTAAAACCCAGAGCTATACTGACTCGTGTCACTTAAGGTGACCATAAGGCTTCATAGAGCCTTCATGCTTCCTGATGGTGACATATATTTCTTGAGAATATTCACTTGCCCATTCACCTAAAAATGCTATCACATTTTCTCCTCAAAACTCCAATACCTGCTTATCAACCCTGAATTTCAGGTGACAACTCTACCTCCTATCTCACTGAGATTATAAAAACAATCCGAAGAGACCTTCTGTACACTCCTGCACCACATCTACCTGCCTGTTAGCATTTCTAATCACCTCTGTGAGGAACTCCTCACAACCGTGGGTACCTAAGGCTAACCCCTCACTTGAGTCCTAGGTCCCATCTGGTGTCTTCCCACTCAAGGATAATATTTCAAGGTTAAAAGAAAAATTCTTTACAAATGAAATGACTTGATTAAAGTTGTCTAGGGAATTAAATATAATAATGTCTACATGGGCTCTAGTTTTTTTGTAGTTCTGGGGATAGAACTGAGAGCCTTGCACATGCTACTCAAGTATTCTACCACTGAGCTACACCCCTAGCCCTCTACTATTTCACAAATTAATTTCACACACATTGTTTCATATGATTCTTCCAAAAATTTGGAGGCAGGTTTCATTATTATTCCCATTATATAAGAAAACGAGACTCAAAAGAGATAAGTGATTTGCTCCAAACTGGTCAAACAATTTTTTAGTGGAAAAGGTGTGGGATTGAATTTTAGGTCAATAATAATAATAGTGAACAGGTTTTTTTTTTATTTTTAATTTACATGAGAGTCCTGTGTGCTCATGGGGGCAATGAAAAACGTTTTCAACAAATCATGTTGGGATAACTGGTCATCCAGCTGCAAAAGTTGATGTTGGACTTGTATGTCACACTATACACAAAAAATTATCTCAAAACTGGGCGCTGGTGGCTCACACCTATAATCCTAACTACTTGAGAGGCAGAGATCAGGAGGATCACAGTTCAAGGCTGACCCAAACAAATAGTTCATGAGACCCTATCTCAAAAAAACCAACACAAGAAAAGGCTAGCAGAGTGTCCCAAGTAGTAGAGTGACTGCCTAGCAAGTGTGAGGCCCTGAGTTCAAACCCTACTGCTGTCAAAAAAAATTACCTCAAAGTGGACTAGAGAATGAAAAGTAAGTGCTACAAGTAAAATTCTCAGAGAAAAATTTAGGAGCAAATCTTCATGACCTTGGGTTAATAGTGATGTTCAGTGTGCAAGCATCAAAATACTAAAAAAATTGAATTTCATCAAAATTTAAAACTTTTGGTACTACAGGGGTTTGAACCACTTGAGCCACTCCACCTGCCATTAAAATTTAAAATTGAGACAACAAGTCAGCTGGAGAAGGCAGGAGCGGCAGCACATGCCCAAAAACCAGGAACAGGAAAGATAGTAAATGCAGCGGTAGAAGGAAAACTCCACAGGAGAGGGGGGATGACCCACTTCCCATGTGAACTGTAAATAAACACGCAGGCCTGAGAAGGCGGGTGCAGTGTCACCTCCCCCAGTGTGCTTGGAAAGGGGAAAGCTTGTAGAAATGGCAGTCGCACTCAGGAGAACTCTGAGTAAACAAAGCCTGCAGGGCCAGGTGAGTGTTAAGCTCACTCCTGAGATCTGCATAAATAAAGCCTCCAGCAAAACCAGGCTGACAGCAGTGGGCATGTGAGCCACAGCCTCAGATAGCCATTCACAGAACTGTCTCCAGACTCTTGTTTTTCTTTCCTTCTTTGCTGAGACAACAACCAAACTACACCTGCATGCTGAAAACTTACTGAAACTGTATTGCATTGGAACTTGGGACACTTTGTGGGGTTTTTTTTTGTTTTGTTTTGTGTTGTTTTTCTTGGTTTGGTTTGGTTTGGATTTTTTCCCCTTTGATGAGACAACCACAGAACTACTTCTGAGATACCATCTCCAGGATTGGAGGCTGAGGGACGAACACCAAAATTATTAAGACTGAAAATTTATTCCATTTGAACTTGGAGATTTTTTTCATTTACTTATTTTTTTAAATCTTCTTTCTGTCTCTCTAATGTCTGTTCAGCTTACTGTCGATTAGTACACCATCTCTCCCTGTTTATATCTTTGAAACTTTTTTCCTTTGTTTCTTTGTTTTGTTTTTCCTACTTGTTTGTTTATTTGTTTTTCTCTTTTTCTTTAACTTCTTTGCTTTCCATCTCCTCTCACTCTTCCATTCTAAATATCACCATTGTTATTATTACAAGTTAGAAAATACTTAATTGCACACAGTACAGGGACAATAACAAAACCAATGGCAATGACGGGAAGACAGAAAAAACAGGGAAACCAGTTTTCCCACAGCAAAAAAATTAGTACCGGAACCAGAAGGAAATGAAGAAAACAGTACTCAGATCCAGACTCCAACAAAATGAAGATAAACTATGCCAAAGAAACCAATGAAGAACACAAGAATAATCTAAAAGAAGAAATACTACAGGTAATCAATGAGAATTTTATAGAGATGATACTGGATATTGTCAACCAAAATGTACAGGAGACACTCAAGAAATTCCAAGACAATAAAAACAGAGAATTTGAAAAAGCACAACAAGAAATAAAAGAAACCATAGAATCACTGTATAAACACCAAAGTGAAACAAAGAACATGGGTAATAAAGATATAAATGAACTCAGGACAAAAATAGACAACATTAAAGAGGAAACGACTCAGGATATGGAAAACCTCAGGAAAAAGAACGAAACAGAATTGCAAAACAAAATGGAAGGCCAATCCAGCAGAATAGAACAAATAGAAGACAGAATCTCAGAACTCAAAGATGAAATAGTAATTAAAGAGAAAAACTGAAGAACTATTCGTTAAACAACTCAAGACATGTGAAAAGAAAATGCAAGAACTCAATGACTCTATCAAAAGACCAAACCTGAGAATCAGGCATTGAAGAAGGAGAAGAGGTGCAAGCAAAGGGAATGTACAATATATTCAACAAAATAATAACAGAAAATTTCCCAAATTTAGAGAAATCTATTCCCATACAGATGCAAGAGGCCTCCAGAACACCAAACAGACCAGACCAAAATAGATTTACCCCATGGCATCTTATCATTAAAACAACAAATACAGAGACCCGAGAAAGAATACTGAAGGCTGTAAGAGAGGAAAAACAAATAACATACAAGGGTAAACCCATCAAAATCACAGCAGACTTCTCAACAGAAACATTAAAAGCAAGAAGAGCATGGGGTGAGATCTTCTGGGCACTGAATGAAAATAACTTCAACCCTAGGATACTCTACCCAGCAAAACTATCATTCAAAATAGATGGAGCAATAAAAGACTTCCATGATAAACAGAAACTAAAACAATATGTGACCACAAAGCCACCACTACAAAAGATTCTTCAAGGGATTCTGCACACAGAAAGTGAAACCCAACGTAACCATGAAAGGGCAGGCAGCACCAAACTACAGGAAAAGGAAAAGCAAGAAAGTAGACAGTAACCTCAACTTAGGTACACAAAATCAAACCTTCAAACTACTAAGACAACTAAATGACAGGAATCACCACATACCTATCAGTACTATCACTTAATGTTAATGGACTTAATTCCCCCATCAAAAGGCACCATTTGATGAACTGGATTAAAAAGGAAGAACCAACAATTTGTTGCTTACAGGAGCCCATCTCACTGACAGAAATAAGCATAGGGTTAGGATGAAAGGCTGGAAGAAGATTTACCAAGCCAATGGCCCCCAAAAACAGGCAGGAGTAGCAATACTTATCTCTGACAAAGTAGACTTCAAACTTACATTGATCAAATGAAATAAAGAAGGACATTCTATACTAATAAAAGGGGAAATAGACCAAAAGGAAATAACAATTATCAACCATATGTACCCAATGTCAACGCACCCAATTTCATCAAACATACCCTGAAAGACCTAAAAGCATATATTAACACCAACACAGTGGTTGTGGGAGACTTTAACACCCCATTATCATCAATAGATAGGTCATCCAAACAAAAAATCAATAAAGAAATCCTAGATCTAAAATATACAATAGATCAAATGGAACTAGTTGATGTCTACAGAACATTTCATCCAACTTCTACACAATATACATTCTTCTCAGCAGCCCATGGAACCTTCTCCAAAATAGATCATATCCTAGGGCACAAAGCAAGTCTCAGCAAATGTAAAAAAATAGAAACTATACCCTGCATACTATCTGATCACAATGCAGTAAAAGTAGAACTCAACAACAAAAGTAAAGACAAAAAACATGCAAACAGCTGGAAACTAAATAACTCATTACTTAATGAACAATGGATCATCGATGAAATAAAAGAGGAAATTAAAAAGTTCCTGGAAGTCAATGAAAATGAAAACACAACCTACCGGAACCTATGGGACACAGCTAAGGCAGTCCTGAGAGGAAAGTTTATAGCCATGAGTGCATATATTAAAAAGACTGAAAGATCCCAAATCAATGACCTAATGATACATCTCAAACTCCTAGAAAAACAAGAACAAGCAAATCCCAAAACAAATGGGAGAGAAATAATAATAAGAGCAGAAATCAATGAAATAGAAACCAAAAAAACCATACAAAGAATTAATGAAACAAAAAGTTGGTATTTGAAAAAATAAACAAGATCGGTAGACCCCTGACAAACCTGACTAAAATGAGGAGAGAAAAAACACAAATTAGTAGAATCAGGATTGCAAAAGGGGAGATAATAACAAGCACCGTGGAAATCCAGGAAACCATCAGAGACTAAATAAACAAGCCCGCCCACCCGGCTTGTTTATTTACAGTCCCGGGAAGGGTTCCCTTCCCCCAATCTTCGGCGCTCAGTGCGCCCCACCCTCTTTCCTGCGTGTCTTTATTGTTCTTATTGCTTAGTACTCAGTTTCTCTTTTTTCCCGGGTGGAGGTCAGTCTGTCCAGGGGGCTATGCTGCTCTGGCCCAGGCTTGTCTGTGGGGGAACCGCGGTACCGCGAAGCTCACCTGGTCCGTGTCTTCCCAAGCTGTCTGGGCTCTGGTGACTGGCGGCCAGGGGGCCCTCCTTGTTTCTCCGTTTAACATGAAGTGGCGATTCTCTGCGCCGGCTGGAGGTGTGGAGGGGTCAAAGTTTTGCCTCTTCTTGGTGATTTTGCCTGCAAAATGTGTCTCCAGCGTCTCTCCAAGGTTTCACTATAGGAAGGTCGCTTTCTGCGTCCTCCCTCTAGCCGCCATCTTGGAATCTCCTAATTTTATTCATGATTACATGTGCAGTATTCATCTTTTGTCTGGTAGACTACCCTATGCTAATAGGGTTTTCCACTATAAAATTACTCTTTTTCCTTTATACATAAGAAAATAAGTATTATTTAATTAACTATTAAGTACTTATCTTAGGAGGTACTTTGAACCTATGCAAATGTCTGATTGCTTATCAGACTTTCAGTTTAGTTTTTCAATGTGTCTACATAAAATAAAAACTCAGCTTCAAGGAAATAAGAAAATAATTTATTCTAAAGTAATATTAGTGACCATGTCCCAGGAACATGGATTCAAGTCACCTTTTTTCATTTTTGGTGGTGCTGGTGTTTGAACTCAACACCTCACACTTACTAGGCAGTCACTCTACCACTTGAGCCACCCTGCTAGCCCTTTTATGTGTTGAGCATTTTCAAGATAGGGTCTCTCCAACTATTTGCCAGTGCTGGCCTTAAACTGTGATCCTCCTGATCTCTGCTTCCTGAGTAGCTAGGATTACAGTTGTGAGCCACCAGCACCCAACTCAAGTCACCCTGAATGACATATTCCACCATGAAAAAGGTTACATGAACTTTTATAGTCACAGAAAAGGAAGTCATGTATTAATGTAGTTTATAAAATAAATAGCTGGGGATGTAGTTCAAGTGGTAGAGTGCCTGCCTAGCAAATATGAGGCCCTGAGTTCAAAACCCAGTTCCACAAAAAAAAACATAGGTGGGGTGGGGTCATCAGTTAGGTGAACTACAGGAAGGCCGAGAAACCTACAGAATTTAGATGTTGGCTACTGAAAGGGGCTAAAGCCCAGCATGGTGGTACACACCTGTAATATCAGCACTCAGGAGGTTGAGGCAGAGGATTGAAATTAGAAGTCTGAGTCATGAAGCAAAATCCTGTCTCAAAAAAGGGGCAAGGGGATGGATAAAGATAGCCCAAGATAATAAAGCCTCACACTGCATTCTTCCCCATCTCAGTCTCCCAATTAGCCAGGACTACTGTTAAAGTTAGTGTATTTTTTAGTTTTCCCTGTTTGGACCTACTTTTCAGATTTGCTGTCTCATTTTTAATGTTTACTGTGGAAGATTCTAGCATACAGGAAGAAAGAAAACAGTATAATCAAACCTTCATGTACCTGTCACCCAGCTTTGACAGAATTCGTGAGCAATTTTGTTCAGCTTATCTTCCTCCCTGTCTCTGCCTATCATCCTAGCTACAGAGGGAAATGGAAATAACAGGATTAGGGGCCAGGCCAGTTTTGGCAAAAGGTGAGTCTTATTTATCTCCAGAATTACCAATGCAAAAGCGACTAGGGGTGTGAATCAAGTGGTAAAGCCTTCCATTTCCTCACTGCCTTAACACCTGTATTCCATCCAGAGATCTGTGTTCAAATCCCACTGGGATCTGCTTGCATCAGAAATGCTGGATGGCCAGTGAGTCATGCCAGTAAACCTGGCTACTCAGGAGGCAAAGATCAGGAGGATCACAGTTTGAAGCCAGCCCAGGCAAATAGTTCATGAGACCCTATCTTTAAAAATAACAAATACACAGAGAGAGAGAGAGAGAGAGAGAGAGGGAGAGAGAGAGAGAGAGAGGGAGAGAGAGAGAGAGAGAGGGAGAGAGAGAGAGAGAGAGGGCTGGTACAGTGGCTCAAGTTGTAGAGTGCCTGCTTTACAAATGTGAGGCCCTAAGTTCAAACTCCAGTTCTGCCAAAATAAATAATAGACTTTTCTTTTAGTACGTTAAATTTACAAATAAATTAAGAAGACAGTACAGAAATTTTCCATATACCCCATGCCCAGTTCCCCCTATTTTAAAGTAATACATTAGTGTGGTGTCTTACTTTATAGTTAACAAACCAATATTGAGCCTTTTGATATTTGCACTCAAGGGAGCAAGGTTGTGAGGCAAGGAGGACTTGGCATAGTGTAGCCCTTTCTTTTGCAGAGCTGCCAACGGTACCATGTTGGGGCAGAGCATCCAGAGGTTCACAGCCTCTGTGGTCTGTTGGAGCCACTATGAGGAGGGCCCTGGAAAGAATATTCCACTTTCAGTGGACAACAAGTGGCAAGTATTGGTTATGATGACCTTGTATTTTGGATTTGCTGCACCCTTTTTTATAGTGAGACATCAATTGCTTAAGAAATAAAAATGTTTTGGGGGTCAGCTCCCCTATAAAGTCAAAGGTGGTTTTGCCTATATGTTGGGGGATATTTTTATAGCAAGAGCCAAAGAAAAACATAGAATTCACTAATGGGTACAAAACCCAGCACCATGAGACTGACACAGGAGTCTTTCCATCCTAGGGGGAAACCTCTGTCCCAACAAAATCATTAAAACACTTCATTTTAGAAAAAGGAAGAAGAAAAAGAAGTATTTTCATTCATCCATTTAACAGATATGAAGAATGTTTTGAGTGGGGCAGTTTCTTTGGAAAATGAATCATCTTTTGAACTCACAGTATACAGAATACGTTTGTAAAAAACTCACGACATAAAAAATTAATGCATCATTATTAATTAAAGTCCATATTTTACCCAGGTGCTGGTGGCTCCTGCCTATAATCCTAGCTACTTAGGAGGCTGAGATTGGGAGGATCACGGTTTGAGGCCAGCCCAGGCAAATAATTCATGAAATCCTATCTCCAAAATAACCAGAGCAAAATGAACTGGAGGTGTGACTGAAGTCGTAGAGCACCCACTTTGCATGTGCTGAGTTCCAATCCATTTTATTCCGATTACCTCTATTTTTACCTAATTTTTTTCTTCTTTGATTTTTTTTTTTTTTTGGCAGTACTGCAGATTGAAGTCAGGGCCTCACTCTTGCTAGGGAGGCCTTTTTTCTTCTTTGACCTGTGTCTACATATTTGGCCCAGGCTGATCTGGAACTCTATAGGTAACCCAGGCTCACCTCAAATTCCTGATTCTCTTAAAGTGCTCCCAGTGTCCTTTTTCTGTTCCAGGATCCATTTCAGGAGATCATATTTAGTCATCATGCCTCCTTAGAGTCACCTTGACTGTGACAGTAATATTACACTTTTTTATCTGTACACATTTCTGAATTCATTTCTAAAACACAAGGATTCGGTAGGGGACAAAACAAGATTTTCTCTCTAGCCCTCCTGATTCTTAGTTGGGATGGACCCTTGTAACAAAGACTGATTAACAAGAGAAAACAAAGTCACCCTGGCTGACAACAACAAAAAGCCCACAGAGGTTTATTAACATGTACATTTCACATACACATGGAAGGTGACCAGAAAAAATGGGTAAATCTCCAAGCAGTGCTTTGAATTGTGCCTTAAATACTATGATCTACTGAATCAAAGAAAAAGAATCATAGTTCTTTTTGGCCATTATGGAAAAATGACAGAAAAGTCACAATAAATAAGGGTAAGGTTGGTTGGGCAGATTTAAGCCAGTACTTTCTGTATGGATTACTATCTATTGATTTTTATCTTTCTCTCCCTTGGTGCATGGAGGTCAATACTCTTACACAGAAATTTTCTTTTTTTTGTCTTTCTTCTTAGTTTTGGCAGATTAGGATTTGAACTCAGGGCCTTATGCTTGCTTGGCAGGTGCTATACCACTTGAGCCACTCCACCAGCCCTTTTTTGTGTGGGGTATTTTCAAGATAGGGTCTTGTGAACTATTTACCCAGCTGGCTTTGAACTGAGATCTCCCTGAGCTCTGCCTCCTGGGTAGCTAGGATTACAGGCATGAGCCAAGACCTGCTGGCTGAGATTTTCCTTATGAATGTAAATTTCCAAGTGTCTGCAATTTCTCAAAATAGTTATCTCAGGACTAGGGATCTAGCTGATCCCTAGATCAGCACTTGTAGCATGCTTGCAGTCCTGCGTTTAGTCCCCAACACCACAAAAAAAGAGCTCAAAATAATCCTTATGCAAAAGAACTATGTTTCTATATTTTGGGGTGCATTTTCTGGTCTCTTACAACTCCCTGTTAAAAAATAATAGTCATAATATCTTCATTATGCTAACATGTTAAAAATAAATCATTAATATCATTGAATACCCAGTTAGTGTTTAAATTTCTCTAATTGTTTCAGTTTTGCTTTTATAGTTTATTCAAATTAAGATCCCAAAATGGTCCATATGGTGTGACCGATTGGTGCCTTTATAAATTCTTTTTTTTTTTAATTCCACAGTTCTGAGGATTGATTCCAGGGCCTGGCACATGCCAGGCAAATGCTCTACCACTCAGCTACCCCACCTGCCCCCAAGTTCCTTTCAGCCTATAAATTCCTCATTTGTTTTTTTCCCTACTCTTCATTTTTTATCATTGAAGAAATTGTCCCCAGGCTTCCTGCTGCCTGGATTCTGGTAATTGTGAGGTTCTTTAACATGTTCCTTTGTTCTATCCCTTTAAAAAAAACTAACAGTTGATTCTAGAGTGTTAAAGAGATTCTGATTTGCATACTTCCTAGGTGTTCTTAGTACTTCTCTCAGCAGACACATAATCCCTGTTGTTTCTCTTTCTGTGATGTTAGTGGTCAGGGATGATCATTGCCTAGAGCCATTATTTTATTAGGGAATTGAAAAATTGTGATGCTTTAATTCTAGCCTTCTTTTTAGTGTGTTAGCTGGAATTCTTCTATAAAGAGAAATCCCTACTGATCAATATTTGGTCACCTGGAGTTCATATTGGAAATGCAGAATGAGTGTTTGATTCTTTCCCTTAAATTAACTGATTTCAAAATAGCAAGGAGGTTATGCTTGAAAGGTGACCAGTGAAATTTTGGTCTGTTTGCTTGTTTTTTTTAAGACAGGGTCTCACTACATAGCCCAGACTGGCCAAGAACTTGAAATCCTCCTTCCTCTATCTCCTGAAGTGCTGGGATTACAGGTTGTACCACCATGCCCAGCCTTTTGTGTCTGGTTCTTTTGTTGCTTTAATATAATTTTTAACTTATTGTATTTAAACATGTTTAATGTTCTTCAGTTTGTTTCAGTTAGGATTTTTATTGATCTTTCAATTATTTCATTTTTAGCCAATGGGAGTATCTTTAAATGTTAGTTCTGAATCATAAGGCCCTGAGTTCAATACTCAGTACTACAAAAAAGTGATCTCTGAGACCTTCTTTTTTTTTCTTTATTCATATATTCATATGTGCATACATTGTTTGTGTCATTTCTCCCTCCTGTCCCCCACTCCCACCCCCCCTTGCTTTCAGGCAGAACCTGTTCTGCCCTCTTCTCCAATTTTGTTGAAGAGTAGACATAAGCAATAATAAGAAAGACATAGAGCTTTTGCTAGTTGAGATAATGATAGCTATACAGAGAGATTCCTAGCATTGCTTCCATGCACAAGTATATTACAACCCAAATTGATTCATCTCTACCTGAACTCTTCATTACTTCCCAGTCACCTTCCCATATTGACCTCTGTCACTTTAAGGTTTCTGTATTAGTTCCTCTGCAGTGGGGACATCAAACACTTTCATGTTTTGGGTTTCCTACCTATCCCCATACCTCCCGTAAGTGCTCTCCCTTTAGCTTGTGACCCAAGTCCAACAACATTGCTGTGTTCGCCCTTGATCTAATGTCTGCATATGAGGGAGAAGATATGATTTTTGGTCTTCTGAGCCTGGCTAACCTCGCTCAAGGTGATGTTCTCCAGTTCCATCCATTTACCTGCAAATGATAAGATTTCATTCTTCTTCATGGCTGAGTAGAATTCTATTGTGTATAAATACCACATTCTCTTGATCCATTCATCAGTAGTGGGGCATCTTGGCTGTTTCCATAACTTGGCTATTGTGAATAGTGCTGCAATAAACATGGGTGTGCAAGTGCCTCTGGAGTAACTTGTATCACATTCCTTTGGGTAGATCCCCTGAGTGGGATTGCTGGATCATATGGCTGATGTATGTTTAGATTTTTAAGAAGCCTCCAAATTTTTTTCCAGAGTCATCGCACCAGCTTGCATTCCCACCAGCAGTGTACAAGGGTTCCTTTTTCCCCCACATCTTCACCAACACCTGTTGGTGGTGGTGTTTTGGATGATGGCTATTCTAACAGGGGTGAAGTGGAATCTTAGTGTGGTTTTGATTTGCATTTCCTTTATGGTCAGAAATGGTGAGTATTTTTTCATGTGCTTTCTGGCCATTTGAATTTCTCTGAGACCTTCTTTGTGCTTTAGTATAAGATGTTCCTGGTTTATCTTGTATATTTTCTAAACCAGACACTGAATCACCATTTGTCCATGACCCTGAGTTCCTTTATACTGCTACTGAGTGTATTGTAGCTTACAGTCCATTTCGGTGGTCAGAGTTCAGAAATTATAGGTATATATGTTTGTAGATAGTAGCTAGATAGACATACTTAGCCTTCTGTATCCATGGGTTCCACGTCCATAGATTCAACCATTTATGGATAGAAAATATTTGGAAAACAGTGCATCTGCATTTAACATACACAGAATCTTTTTCTTGTCATTATTCTCTAAAAATACAGTATAACAGTATTTACATAGTTTTTATATAGTATAAGGTACTGCAAGTAATCTAGACATGATTTAAAGTATATAGGAGAGCTGAACCTGGTGGTACATACCTGTAATTCCAGCACTTGGCAGGCCGAGGGAGGAGGATTCTAAGTTCTAGGCTAGCCTGGCCTACATAGAAAGACCCTGACTCAAAAGACCAAAATAAAATAAAATATATGGGAAGATGTGCAATGGTTATGTGCAAATACAATGCCATTTCATATATGACACCAGAGCATTCATGGATTTTGGCATTCAAAGGGAGTTCTGGAACAAATCCTCTTTGAGTACCAGGGGGTGACTGACTATAGCTACAGTTACATATACACACAGCTATACATAACAATAGATATAGATATGTCTATAGGTATAGATCTAAGAATAGACATATTTCTAAAAGAAAATACAAGTCAAATTAATACTGACATTTCCAAGTCAAATAAGTTTGGACCTGAGTTTTTGTTTTCATAGTTGTATCTATTTTATACTGAAAACCTGGGAGTTCCCAATGTTGTTAACATAATTATATTTTCCTTTTTTTTGTTTTTGGTGACACCATGCCTGGCTCTGCTGCTTTTTGTATAGTGAGCCCATTTTCCCCAAACATTCTCCTCAAAAATCTACTGGTTTTTGCCAGTGACAAAATGGGGATGTGTTGAAAGTTTTTCCCTTAAAATTAGGAAAAAGTCAATGAGGCCCAAAATCACACTTCCTTTCAACATTTACTGAGATATAAGCCAGCAAAATAAGAAAAGAAAAAATAATTAATGGCATAAGGATCGGAAAAGAAGAAATAAAATTGTCATTATTCAGAGATGCTTTGATTGTCTGTAGGAAAACCTCAGAGGAGAGGAGAATGGTTAGTGCACACCTCTAATCCCAACACTCCAGAAGTGGAAACAGGAAGACTGAGTTTTCCAGGCCAGTCTGGGCTACTTACAGTAAGACCCTGTCTCAAAAAATATAAATAAACAGATAATGAAAACCAAATAGATTAATGAAACAAAATAATTTAGAAATAAAAAATGTACACAAGAACTTTTTTTTGATGGGACTGGGGTTTGATCTCAGGTCTTCACACTTGAAAAGCACATGCTCTACCACTTTAGCCACACCTCCTAAGAACTTAATATGTAATAATCAGTGGGAGAAAAACATGCTTTTTTGTTCTCGTTTTTGAAACAGGGTTCTTGCGATCCTCCTGCCCCAGCCTCCTGAGTGCTGGGATTACTGATGTGATCCAAACCACCCAAACTTATCTGTTTTAAACCCTTTCTAATCATTATTATTTCTTCATGTGTTTTATTTTTTAAGAAGTCTGTATGCTTTTTTAGTTTGCTTGAAAAACAAATTTTGGTTTTGCATTTTTCAATTCCTTGTATTCTAGAAGTTAAATCACAAATTACTATAGACTTTGCCAAGTGTATTATTAGCATCATACAACTGTTCTCAACTACATGGATCATGTGTTAAATCATGTACATGGGCTTTCTGATATTGGACTATCCTTTTATTTCTGAGAAAATCCATACTTGATCATATATACCCTGTGTGTTGCTGGGGATTGAACCCAGGGCCCGTCACATGCTTTACAACTGAGTGACCTCAGCATGCATAATTTAGGAAAATATGTATTCTTGGGTTGGTTAGCTAAGAATTTTTTAAAGGATTCTTCTTTCTGTACTTATTAATGAGTTGAGCCTATAATTTTTTTTTCTTGAGACACAGTTTCTCTATGTAACCCAGGTTGGCTTTGAACTCGTGATTCTTCTGCCTCAAGTTCTCAAGTGCTGGGGATTACAGATATGCACTGTCATGCCTGGCTTTCCTGTTATCTTTATTATTATTATTGCTGTGCTAGTGTTCAAACCCAGGACTCCAAACATGCTAGAAACTCTCCTCTAGTTCTCCAATTACTTTTAAAATTAATTACTTTTGTCAAACTTCTATCTTATTAATATTTTTGAAGAATATGAGTTTAATTCTGTAAGTCTTCTTTTGTTTTCTTCTCCATCTTATTGTTTTCTCTTATTCTTATTATTCCCTCTCTTTTATATTACTCTATGCACTTTTTTTAAACTTAAGAATTGAGTGTTAGCTGGATGCAAATGGCTCATGTGTATAATCCTAGCTATTTGTGAGGCTAAGATGAGGAGGATCAAGGTTCGAGGCCAGCCCAAATAGTTGGCGAGACCCCCATCTCCAAAATAACCAGAACAAAAGGGACTGGAGGTGTGGCTCAAGTAGTAGAGTGCCTGATTTGAAAACCCAGTTCCACTAATAAAAAAAGAAGAAAAAATAGAATGTTTGTGCTGTATGTGTTCCTCAGGGGTGGACTGCTTGCCTAGCATGTGCAAGCCCCTTTTTCTTTTTGGGGGGACTGGATGGAGTTTGAACTCAGGACCTTGAGCTTGCTAGGCAGACGCTCTACTACTTGAGCCATGCCCTCAGCCCTTTTGCTTTGCTTTAGGTTATTTTTCAGGTAGTGTCTGGTGTTTTTGCCCAAAGACCATGATCCTGTTACCTACAGTATCCCTTATAGTCAGAATGACAGTGCACACACCATGCCTAGCTTCTTGATTGAGATGGGGTCTTGATAACTTTTTGCCCAGTCTAGTCTCAAACCGTGATCCTCCCAAGCTCTACTTCCCAAGTAGATGGGCTTACAGGCATGAGACACCAATCTTGGCCCACAAAGACCCTTTTAAACCTTTGTGGTTTCCTAATCAATTTATTTAATGACATAAGATTTGCCCTATATACTTGTATAACTTTTTGTTGTTTGTTTGTTTGCAGTGCTGGGACTGAAACCCAGGACCTAGTGCTTGCTGGGCAGATGCTCTATCTCTTGAACCACTCCCCCAGCCCTTTTTGCTTTAGCTATTTCTTTTTAATAGGGTCTCATGTTTTTGCCTGGGCTGGCCTAGACTGCAATCCTCCTATTTATGCTTCCTGCATAGTTGTTATGACAGGCACATACCACCACACTCATCTTTCATTGGTTGAGTTGAGTGTCTCAAGAACTTTTTGCCCAGGCTGTCCTTGAACCACATCCCTTTTAGCTCTGCCTCCTGAGTAGCTGGGATTACAAGCTTGAGCCACCATGCCTGGCCTTATTTTGTTTTGAGACAGGGTATCACTAAGGGGCTGGCTTTGATCTTTCAACTCTCTTGCCTCCACCTCTGGAGTAGTAGGGATTATAGATGTACACCATGATGCCTGGTTAAGTTTTGACATGTGTGGTTTTTTTATGAGACAGTCTCACTAAGTAGCCCAGGCTGGCTTTGAACAAAAGATCCTATTGCCTCTGTCTCCTGAGTGTTGGATTTACGGGCATGTACCACCATGCTACCCTGACATATATAGCTTTATTATAATTTTCTTTTTATAATTTCTTTCATGCTTCCTTTTTAAATTAAGCAGTTATTTTATGTATCCCACTGCTTATGTGTTATGTAATTTCATCCTCAAATATATGTAATCCCATTAGTTATCCTTTTGTGATAAATTTCTAATTTTATTGCATGAATGTTCAGTGCCATTATTCATAAAATAATAATGAACAACGAAAAATCCAAAATGTTGAAACAACCTAAATTTCCATTAACTAATGGAAGACAAACAAATATGGCATGGATATATATGTAGCATGGCTTATTAGCTAGCAATAAAAAAGGATGAAGCACTAAGACGTACTGGCACACTTTTCAAGGTTCATTGATGCGATGCTAAGCAGGAGAAGGCAGACAGAGCAAGGCTGTGTATTGTAGGATTCCATTTAGATGAAACTCCAACAGAGGCAGATCTCTAGAGACAGAAAGTGGATTCGTGCTTCTGAGAGCCTGGTGGGAAGGAGGAGCTTGGGAGGACATAGAGGGTGATAGCTAATGGGTTCAGGAGTTTCTTTAAGGTGATAAAATTATTCTGAAATTTAGTGTGCTGGTGATGGCTGCTCAGTTTTGTGAATATCCTAAAAATCATTGACTTGTACACTTTAAATGGATGAATTGTGGCTATGTAAAATATATCTCAATAAAGTTGTTACATAAAAAGTCATAGGTTTGGGCTCGTGGAGTGGCTCAAGAGGTAGAGCTCCTGCCAAGCAAGCACAGGACCCTGAGATCAACCCCCAGTACTACACACATGCACAAAAGAATCTAGGGTTTTTGCAGTGAAGTGTTGATTAGACATGAGAGTGACAGAAGTTTTCAATTCTCCCTCAAAAGGGTTATTGGTATTTAAAGAGCTGAAGAATGTACTCATTCATATTTGTTTAAAGTTTAGTAATTTCAATTCCCTGGTTATTGATAAAAGCAGGATAGAAATAAAATATTTTACCTTTCTCCTCAATATTCTACTGATTTATTTTTTGTTTTTCTAATATGGTTTAAGAAGGCAGTTTTATAGGTCTGGAGGTGTGGGCTAGCAAGTTTAAGGCCCTGAATTCAAACCCCAGTACTACCAAAACAGAAAAAGAAAAGGCAATTTTACAAAAGCTCACATCAAGCTGAGCATTGTGGTGCACACCTGTAAGAACAGCCCTTGGGAGTCTGAGGCAGGAGGATCAAAAGTCCAAGTCTTGTCTTAGCAAGACCATGTCTCAGAAAATAAGCCAAAATCTACAAAAATAAGTGCATGATATAATATTTTAAATTTTGTTTTTCATTAAATAGTCTAATGCCTCTTCCTAAATTTCCTGGTCAACCAAATTCTCCCCAATCTTTGGGCTCAGTGGGATTTTTTAATGTGGTATGACTGGATATCTGGAAATAAGAATTTGGTTACATAAACTGGCAGTACATTGGGAAGAAAGTAGAAAAGTTGTGTTAAAATGAATGAGCAGAACCAACTTCTTTTAGTTCCCTAGTGAATTACATCAATGTTTATCAAACAATGTGTCATAAGTAGGTTACTAAATTATAAAATAAAGACTAACAATAGGGTACTGATTGACAAGATTTACTACAAAGTGGAGAACCCAGTACAGTAAAAAGTCTGGGTAACTTCTGGGGTATGAGACTGGGAAAGTCAAAAGATATCATGCGAGTGTCATGGCTCAAGTGGCAGAGTGCCTGCCCGGCGAGAATGAAGCCCTGAGTTCAAACCCCAGTAATGCAAAAAAAAAAAAGCACCACTACCATACCACCAACAAAAAAAAGTCAAAAGCTATCAAGCTGTGTCCGTCCTATTTTAAGAAATTGTAATCCCTAAGGGCTGGGGCTGTTGCTCAGTGGTAGACCACTTGGACCTAGGCCCAAGGCTCTGAGTTAATCCCCAGCACTGTCAAAAGAAAGAAATGAAAATCTCTGAATGGGTCCATTGGTTGGAAATACCTGGGTCTGAGGCTTAAGTAAGAACTGGGCTGGCCAGAGATGGTCGGCTATAAGCAGTAGACACCCCTCTGAATTGCACCCATGTTAGCAGGTCAACTTGAAGCTTACTAGGGATATAAAATCACTTCAGTGGGTAGTGACCTGCATTTTAAAAAATGAAATAGAATAGAATAGTATGGAATAGAAGGGCCGGGATGTAGATCAGTGGTAGAGCACTTGTCTAAAATGGAATAGAAAATATTAGACGGCGTTGCATGTAGTAAACATTGTTCTTGTGAAACTTTAACTATATGTATGTGTGTATATATGTATTTTCTGGCCTATTGTGCAAAATACATTTCTTCGTATGTTATACATGGTCAAAAAAGTTTTAAAACGTACTGAATTATAAGATGTTCTTTGAGGTTTTTTTTTGCGGTACTGGGATTTGAACTCAGGGCTTCATGCTGAGGGGCTTGCTGTGTAGCCCAGGTTGGCCTGGACCTCAAGATCTTTCTGCCTCCATCTCCCAAGTGCTGGGATAACAGGTGTGTGCCACCTCACCTGTAGTATTAATTTCATTCTTAATATAAAGGTTAAAATTAAAGTACGTTAACGGTGAAAATTGAAATGTTTTGGAAGAATATAATTCGAAAGTCTCTGTCTATTTCCATCCACCCAAATCAGAACCATTACAGTTATTTGTGAGGAAGCACATGCATACACATGTACATATCCCATTTTTACTGAAGTATTATGTAGCTTCCGAACACACAAAAGATGACGATAGTCTAGACGCTAAGGTACAGCTATTTGTTGGCAAGTTTTGATCACTTACACTTTGGGTATATTTTCATATTTAATCATTCTTTCCCATGTGTGCATAATTTCCCATTGTATGGATGAACACCACTTACACAAACAGTCCCAGCATCATGGTTGTTTCAGGAGTTCCTAGTTTTTGCTATTACAAAAAAAAATGCTGTAGTCAATATTCTTGTCCTCCACTCTGCATGCCTTTGTAGTGAAATCTATGGTGCAAATTCTTGAAATTGTAAGTGATGGATCAAGGCGGGACATGTGTTTTTGGTAGATATTGACAAATTGCCTTCCAAAATGTTCATGCCAGTTTATATTCTGACACTCTGTCTATGAGAGCTCCTGTTTTTCCAGTCAAAACTGTCTTTTAGGTTTTGTAAGTTCGAAGCCTGAGTTCAAACCTCAGTCTTACTGAAAAAAAAACAGCTTTTAGCAAACTTTGAAAGCTTAAAGTTTATCTAATGGATGAAAATGATATTTCAGAGACAGACTAGGACAGTAGTTAAGAATGAGGCTCTCTGCCCCATTTTTAACTCCCATTGCAGTCACTTCCAAGCTACGTGACTTTGAACAACTTGCTTCCCCTTTCTAAGCCTCGGCTTCCTCATGTGGAGAATGAGAATGACATAACAATATGTTAGACCAAAAACCAAGGAGAGATAGACAAGGAGAAGGCTCAACATCAGCACAAGTTTATTCAGGAGAAGAAACCTGCAGAGGGGGTCTCCAGCCAACGCTAGAGCCCACTGCTGCTTACAGACTGGGGATTTTATTGAAGAGGAAGGACCTGGTAAATAGTAGGGGAAATTTTTCTCATTGTGACTTGTCTATTGTCCACTGCTAGGGATAGGCAAGGAACTGGGACTTGTGTTCTGGCACAGGTGTTGGGAAACAAGATGTTTCCCTTGGGGGTGGGCATCTCTACTGGAGCTAAACCACTCTATGATAAAGCAGAATTTAAGATGGCATAAGTGATGTCAAGTTGAGGCCTAAGAAATACTGCCTTAAGGGTGGCGGTGGGTGTAAAGGTTATGCAAGTTAGTAAATGTTGGTATTGTTTACTTTTTACTTTTTATTTATTATTTTTATTTCAAATGTTTGTATTATGTTTTGCTTCCCTTTTAGTATTTAACATTATTCACTTAAATTCACAACTGTTCTTAAGAAAAATAAGTAGAGTAATTTGTGGCCTAATGAAGTTCTTTGATGGTTGAAATGTGAATTCGCCCACAATTCATTCTTAGCAAGGCTGCGAAACCAGTTTCCTTCCTGTGGTGCTGCTGGTTTGGTGATGTGATAGAGAACACATGGTCGTTGCCTGTTCTGTGGTTCTGGGGATGGAACTCAGGATCTTATGAGGGTAGGCAGGTGCTCTACTACTGAGCTACATCCTTGGCCCTTGCTGTTGCCGTGTATGCTGTGCCCATTTGTAAATTTGTAAAAATTACTGTAAATTTGTTGAAAAGACCAATTAATATTGCCCTAGAATCCTTTAAAATAATTTCATTTTATTATTTTATTTTATCTATTTATTTATTTTTTGTGGTACTTGGTCTTGAACTCAGGGCCTTCACCTTGAGCCACTCCACCAGCCGTTTTCTGTGATGGTTTTTTTTTTTTTTTCGGGATAGGGTCTCATGAACTATTCGCCTGGGCTGGTTTTGAACTGTGATCCTCCTGATCTCTGTCTCTTATGTAGTTAGGATTACAGGGGTGAGCCACGGGTGCCCAGCTTTAAAAGTTTAGAAAGGATGATGTGAAGTTTTCTTTTTTTTGGTGATGCTGGGGTTTGAACTTAGGACCTAGTACTTCATAGGCAGGTGCTCTACCACTTGAAACACTCCATCAGCTTATTTTATCTTATTTTATTTTATTTTGACAGAGTTTCACTCTGTAGCCCAGGTTGCCATGTAACTCAGGATTCTCCTGCCTCTACCTCCCAAGTGCTGGGACTACAGGTGTGTACCATTACTCCCAGCGGAATGTTTTATTTTGTATCTTAGTGTTTTACCCCACTCTAAGTATAAATGCACATTCATTTGCAGTTAGTGACATATTATTCTGAGCATTTGTCTATTACTTGTTTTATTGCTGTAAAGGAAAGAGAATCAGAAACTAGAAAGAATTGCATGTTTTACCTCCTGTGGTTTTACTTTAAGAAAAACTAAAAGAATTTTTCTAGGCTCAAATGTCTGAAGACTTCATGTCTTCCCACACCAGGATTAGAAACCTGTTGGAAAATATTTCAGTTGTTTTATTTTTCTGAAGTTATCATTCTAGTAATTCTGTTACCCATATGTAATATGCTATGTGGTAAGAGCGAAAGTCACGTCATATAAAATGCTTTGAAAATGCCAGTTATTTAATCACGTTTATTTAATTTTTAGCTTTGAGTCAGATATAAGATGAACTAGTATGGAAATCAGAAAACCTAACTGTTGCCAAAATGAGGAATTGAAACTTTCACCCATGTTATTAATCAAAAACATTATTGGTGGGCGTGGTGGTACACGACTCAAGAGGTGGAGGCAGGAGTATCTTTTTTTTTTCATTTTTCTTTTATTATTCATATGAGCATGCAAGGCTTGGTTCATTTCTCCCCCTGCCCCCACCCCCTCCCTTACCACCCACTCCGCCCCCTCCCGCTACCCCCCCCCAATACCCAGCAGAAACTATTTTGCCCTTATCTCTAATTTTGTTGTAGAGAGAGTATAAGCAATAATAGGAAGGAACAAGGGGTTTTGCTGGTTGAGATAAGGATAGCTATACAGGGAGTTGACTCACATTGATTTCCTGTGCGTGGGTGTTACCTTCTAGGTTAATTCTTTTTGATCTAACCTTTTCTCTAGTTCCTGGTCCCCTTTTCCTATTGGCCTCAGTTGCTTTAAGGTATCTGCTTTAGTTTCTCTGCATTGAGGGCAACAAATGCTAGCTAGTTTTTTAGGTGTCTTACCTATCCTCATCCCTCCCTTGTGTGCTCTCGCTTTTATCATGTGCTCATAGTCCAATCCCCTTGTTGTGTTTGCCCTTGATCTAATGTCCACATATGAGGGAGAACATACGATTTTTGGTCTTTTGGGCCAGGCTAACCTCACTCAGAATGATGTTCTCCAATTCCATCCATTTACCAGCGAATGATAACATTTCGTTCTTCTTCATGGCTGCATAAAATTCCATTGTGTATAGATACCACATTTTCTTAATCCATTCGTCAGTGCTGGGGCATCTTGGCTGTTTCCATAACTTGGCTATTGTGAATAGTGCCGCAATAAACATGGATGTGCAGGTGCCTCTGGTGTAACAGTCTTTTGGGTATATCCCCAAGAGTGGTATTGCTGGATCAAATGGTAGATCAATGTCCAGCTTTTTAAGTAGCCTCCAAATTTTTTTCCAGAGTGGTTGTACTAGTCTACATTCCCACCAACAGTGTAAGAGGGTTCCTTTTTCCCCGCATCCTCGCCAACACCTGTTGTTGGTGGTGTTGCTGATGATGGCTATTCTAACAGGGGTGAGGTGGAATCTTAGTGTGGTTTTAATTTGCATTTCCTTTATTGCTAGAGATGGTGAGCATTTTTTCATGTGTTTTCTGGCCATTTGAATTTCTTCTTTTGAGAAAGTTCTGTTTAGTTCACGTGCCCATTGAGGTAGGAGTATCTTGAGATTGAGGCCAGCTCTGGGAAAGTTGGCAAGACTGTATCTCAAAAACAAAATTCAAACCAAAAGGACTGGGGTGTGGCTCAAGTGGAAGAGCATTTGTCTAGCACCTGGCCCTGGGTTCAAATTCCCAGTACCACAAAAAAATATTTCATGAGGATTATCATGTCTCAACCAGTTTTTAGTAGATAAAGCCCTGTATCAATGACAAAAAGTGTATTTTTGGACCCTCCTGTCATAATCAAGTCTGTGGTACTTGTTAAAAATCCACAGAGAATTAGATGGTATTTTGTTATTGAAAAGAAAAAGGAAAAAAAATCAAAGGGGAGGGGGCTGGAGGTGTGATTCAAGCAGTAGATCACCTGCCTTGCAAGCACAAAGCTTTGAGTTCAAACCCCAGTACTGCCAAAAATAATAAACCCTGGGGGTGTAGATCAGTGGTAGAGTGCTTGCCTTGCATGTGTAAGGCCCTGTGTACCATTCCCAGCAGTAAAGGGGAAAAAACCCCAAATAAAATAAAATAAAACTTCAGATTTTCCTAAGGCTTCACCCAGGATGCATTTCCCATATTTCCCATTTTTTTCTTCTCTTTCTCCTTTTCCTCCTCCTCCTCCTCCTTCTCCTCCTTCTCTTCTCTTCTCTGAGATATGGTCTCACTAAGCTTTCCAGGCTGGTCTCAAACTTGTGATCCTCCTGCCTCAGCCTCCATAGTAGCTAAAATTACAGGCTCAGGGCACCAGCAATCAGCCTCTAGTTTTCAGATTCTTTTTTATTTTCAGGCCTCTACTGAGGTCTCAATCAATATTACATCATCAGCATCTCTGGGAGAGGAGCCCAAGGAAAGCTATATTCCACCAAGCACCCTAAGAGAGTGTAGCACAAAGTGAAGTTCAAGAATCATTAGTAGACCCTTGTAATTTAGCCTCTACTTTTCCACAGGAGCCAGTAGGAAGTTTCTTGTCTTTCCATAGCTCACACTACCTTCAGGATGCTGTCAAATGGGGTAGAGCAGTAGGCGAGGATAGTGGCTACTGATACTTTCCTGAGAGTTGGGAAGTAATATAGCTGCACCTTTGTTACCTGTACACAGCTTCTGCTTAGGTACTTTTTTTGAAATGTGGCTAACTGGTAATCTAAATTGACATAGGGCTGGCAGAGTGGCTCAAGTAGTAGAGTGCCTGCCTAGCTAGGCACTAAGTTTAAATCCCAGTACCACCAAAAAAAAAATGGCCATGGAAAATGGTCACAAGGAAAAAATCCCAGGTCTTTACCAACAGGTAACTTTGCTATAGCCCTGCTGATGTGTGAAAGTGTTACTTAAAGTAGTGAATCCTATGAATAAAGAATTTGGAGCTGGGCGTTGGTGGCTCATGCCTGTAATCCTAGCTACTCAGGAGGCAGAGATCAGAAGGATTGCAGTTCAAAGCCAGCCTGGGCAAATAGTTCCGAGACCCTATCTCGAAAAAACCCTTCACACAAAAGGGCTTGCAGAGTGGCTCAAGGTGTAGGCTCCGAGTTCAAGCCCCAGTACCACACACACAAAAAAAATTGGAGCTGGGCGCTGGTGGCTCATGCCTGTAATCCTAGCTACTTAGAAGGCAGAGATCAGGAGGATCGTGATTCAAAGCCAATCCTGACAAATACTTTGCAAGCCTCTATCTTAAAAATACCCATCACAAAAAAGGGCTGGTGGAGTGGCTCAGGCAGTAAGAGCACCTGCATAGGAAGCGTGAGGCCCTGAGTTCAAACCCCAGTGCCCCCCCCATCAAAAAAAAAGAACTTGGTAGAGGGTGGGGGGTGATTAGACATATGCAAGGCCCTGGCTTCTATCCTAGCACCACATCATAAAAACTTAAGCCAAACCCGAACAAAACAGAGTTTTGGTGGATATGAAATCATGTAGATTAAAGTAGATACATTTATCTCTTTTTGCTGTTTGACCCAGACTTATCTGAAACTCCTGTGCTCAAGCCATCCCCCTGCCTCAATCTCCTGGCAAAAGAGATGAATTTTCAAAGCTATAAATGTGAGGCTTTTTCACCAAGAAATACTAAGGGGAAACTTGAAGGGGGAGGGTAAGTTGGGTAGACAGAGAATTATGGAAAAGGATTTTTCCTTCCTTCAAACATTTGCCACTTCTAGCTCCTAAAAGTTTTAAAATCTTGGCTTTGACTAAGGAAAGAAACTAGGCCAACTTCAGTCAAAGCAGAGAACGGGCAGAGCCAAGACTGGAACTGGGAATGGTGGCAGCAGTAGTAAGGGACTTAGGTCAGGAGCAGCTAGCAGTGGGGTGGCCCCGAGGGCATTCATGACCTGTGGTTAGTTTGCTAAGCATATGTGGCACGGGTGCCAGTTCTGCCTGCCAGCTCTGCAGCGAAGCCCAGCGTTAAACCTCTATTAATACTCAGCCTTGGATCATTGCAAATCGTTTTCTGTAGTTAGCCACAAGCGACCCTGATCTTATTCTTTCCATATTGAAGTTCCAAGTACATCAGTCACAAGAGCAGGAGGGAACGGAGACGATGTGCTGACGTGTTACACTGGGCCACGTTGCGAGGCAATGGCAGAAAATGTCTTCAGATTCACACCTGGATTAAAATCTCTGCTACATCAGACTGCTTCTCACATGGACTCATGGTGACTAGAGAACTTTCCTCATAGAATGACTGTGCCACATAAATTAGATCATTTATGTAAAGTGCCTGGCAGAAGACATAGCAGTCTGTGTCTCCCCTCTCCCTCCATTCTCACCTGTATCTCCCCTCCAGTTTCTTGGGTTAGACAGAAACACACTTTTCATTTATTTATTTATATTTTTAAATTTTTTGTTTTCAATTACAGAGAAACTTGATGATGTAGTGGATCCAGTGAACAATCATATTTTCTTTACCTTTTTTTCTCCTTTTTTGGCGGCACTGGTGTTTGAACAAAGGGCCTCATGCTTGCTAGGCAGGTGCTCTACCACTTGAGTCACTCCACCAGCCCTTTTTTTTTGTGATATGTTTTTTTTTCCGATAGAGTCTCATGAACTATTTGCCTGGGGCTGGCTTCAAATTGTGATCCTCCTGATTTCCGTCTGCTGAGTAGCTAGGATTACGGTGTGAGCCACTGTGACCGCTCATCGCCTTCTTATGAAGGAAGGGTTGCAGCATTTCAGGACCCTGGCCTTTAAGGATCCTTTAAAAGAAGCCCAAATGGGAAAATTTTATTTCATAGGTCTAGGACACATATCTTTTGAGACACATTTAATAGATGGTTGAAGCCATCTATTATTTTCCAAATATTATTTTCCAAATGACCGTTTCTTTCCAGTCTCCCAGACCAGTTTTTGAAAAAGCTCTACCACTTTGTTCCAAAGTGGAGAAGAGGCTATGATTAACAAGCATTTCTTTAGAAATATTTTAATGATGCTATCTGAGGCCTGCACGGAGTGACGAAGCAGAAACAGGCATAGTTCACATTGAGCACTTCTTTTATTTTTTTGCAGCACTGGGGCTCAAACCAGGTCCTTGAACACCAGGCAAATGCTCTACCACTGAGTTACTTCTCCAGTTGCCTTTGGTTTTCTTACAGAGGTGCAGGACCTTTCCTAAAACCTTGTAACACCTGATTTCTTTAAAGTTGTGAAAGTGATTTGCAAGTTACAAGAGGCTGATGGTGCCCCTGCTGACTCTGTTTCACAAGGCAAAGGGTTAGGCTATGATTCCAGCATAAAGGCCAGCCAGCCCCAGTGAGCTGATCAGCTTCAAACCCTCCCTGGATAGTGCAAGCCAGGGGGACTTGCAGCACCCTGAAACTTCACCTTGGAGCAGTATGCTAAAATGACTGATTTGCTCTAAGATCTTGTGCTGTGGTACCTAAGCCCCCAGGGAGATAGTAACTACGTGAGACATTGTAGGCCCTGAGCTGTCCTGCAAGTTAAGAAAGCATATTAACCAGATCACAAAGCAGACTAAAGTTGTTGGTTTATTTTTTGTTTATTTCCGGTGGTGAGGATGGAACTCAGGGCCTGGAGCATGTCAGGCAAGCCTCTACCACTGACCTGCACCCCTAGGCTAGGGTTTGTATTTGAGTCAACATGTAAGATCTCTCAGCAAAAGTGTGGCTTTTAGTTTTCCTGTGATGAGAACAAACAGGGGCCACCTTGCGTTGTTCTATCAATGGGAATGTTTTCCTAAGAATATGATTGTGATCAATCAGACTCCTTTATGCCTCTGGTACCATCCAGTCATCAGAACAAGAAGCCATAAAAAGCACTGGGTTCAACCAACATTTATTAAGCGCTAGACACTTCTACATACACTGTATGTAACTTGACCCTTAGGAAAAGTTTGAAGAATGCCAGGCACAGTGGCTCATGCTATAATCCTAGCTACTTAGGAGGTGGAGATCAGGAGGATTGTGTTTTGAGGCCAGCCCAGGCAAAAAGTTATTGAGACCCCCAGGCATGGTGGCTTATAACTTAATCACAGCTGCATGGAAAGCATAGGTAGGAAGATTATGGTCTGAGGAAGGCCCTATGCAAAAAGCAAGACCCCATGTGAAAAATAACCAATGCAAAAAGCGCTGGGGGTGGGGCACAAGTGGTAGAGCACTTGCTTAGTAAGCACAAGGTCCTGAGTTCAAACCCCAGTACTGAATAAATAAATAAATAATCTTAAAAAAAGAAAACAATTGAAAAACAATTTTTTTCAATAAGTTTAAGTGATTGAGCTTCTAAGGAATGGAGCTAGACTTGACTTCAGGCCTAAACTTCTAGAAGCACAGTGCACTGTCCATAACAGTGTCAGATCTAGGCACCAGGGATCATGCCTATAATCCTAGCTACTTGGGAGGCTGAGATAGGGAGGATCAAGGTCTGAGGCCAGCCCAGGGCAAATAGTTAGTGAGACCCTATTTCGAAAATATCCAACACAGAAAAGGGCTGATGGAGTGGCTCAAGTGGAGAATGCCTGCCTAGCAAGCGTGAAGCCCTGAGTTCAAACCCCAGTACGGCCGCCCAAAACTGATAATAGTAAAAAAATAATAATAATAGCATCAGAGTTGAAGGAGAGAGATGGCTTAGGAAACACACGATCTTGTATTAAGACTGTGGGTGTGGTGTTTTCTTGGCATATTGTCAACACAGTGGGAATGAGATTTTTTTGAAACAGGGTCTCCCTACATAGCCCAGGTTGGCCTTGAACTCTCCATTCTCCTGCCTCAACCTTCCAAGTGCTGGGATTATAGGTGTGTGCCACCACCATGTGCACCAACATTTTATTGTGAAAAAGATTTAAACATACAGCAAAACTGAGTTTATTTTTTACACAGCTCTTCATTTTCCCATCTTTCTACTGATCTGCCACTCTGTCTGTTTTGCATTTCAAATTGCAGCCAAGCATTGTACTCTTTCTTTTAAATATTTCAGTATGCAAACCATTGACACAGCTCCATATGTGTCTACATCTTTTTTTTTTGAGGTAAAATTTATAGAGAATGAAATGCAAACATCTAAATTATCCTTAGTTTTGACAAATGCTTGCATAAGTGTGGCCCAAGCACCTTTCAAGACGTGGAATGTTATCACCCCCTTCCACAGAATGTTCAAAATGGGATGCCTTTTGCTTCCTTGTCAAATGGTGGTGAGCTCTGCTTCCATGTGCAGGCACGTCTGTGTTATTTTTATTTATTTATTTTTTCAGTGCTGGGGTTTGAACTCAGGGCCTGCACCTTGAGCCATTCCACCAGCCTTTTGTGATGGGTATTTTCAAGCTTAGGGTCTCAGAACTATTTGCCCAGGCTGGCTTTGAACCACAATCCCCCTGATCTCTGCCTCCTGAGTAGCTAGGGTTACAGGCATGAGCCACCGGTGCCCAGCCGTCTGTATTCTTTTTATCAGCAGACTCATATCAAATTTAACTAGTGACACTTGTCAAGCCCTTAATGGCTAGAGGCTGGACAGTTATGAAGCCCTTCGAGCCTACCCTTCCTCAAGTATAAAGTGAGGGTAGTGCTACTACAGTAGCTGTCTTTACACTGGGCTAGGCAAGCCCTGGAGCTATGTCAGTCTGTTCAGGTGGCTATAATTCAGATACCATCGACGGGATGGCTTAGAAGCAACAGAAATTTATTTCTCACAGTTCTGGGTGCTGTGAGGTCCAAGATCAATGCACAGACAGACTCAGTGGCTGATGAGGACTTTCTCTCTTCCTGGTTCATAGTCCACTGTCTTTTCCGTGTCCTCATGTGGTGGCCAGGAAAAGAAGCTTTTTCTGTCCCCTTGCATAGGGTTCTCACTAATCTCATTCATGAAGACTCTGCTATCATGACTTAATCATGTCCCAGGGTTCCAGCTTGGGGGTGGGATTCAACAATGTATGAAGGTGGAGATGAGGTGGGCCCTCCTCTAAGTTCCTCCATATTGTATAGAACAGCAGCCGTCAGATTGGGTGTTGCCCTAGTGACTCCATCTTAGAAAAAGCAGTGTGCTGCATTTGGAGTGAAAATCCTGGAGAAAATGAGGCAGGCACCCTGCCCCACACCCATTAGGTGACTTAGAGTAAACTTTGCTCATTATAACATTCAATTCTCTGTCCAGAGCGCAGCTCTGGTCTCCCATTTGTTGTTGTTTTGTTTTTTTGAGACAGTCTCTTACTATGTAGCCCAGGCTGGCCTTGAACTGCTGAATCTCCTGCCTCAGCACCCCACCCCCACACCATGCTGGGATCACAGGCATGAGCCATCATACCTGGCTGGCCAATAAATCCTACCTTTCGGAAAGACACAAGCATGTCTGTCTGTTTCTGACCTTGCTCACTCATGACAGTGACTGAACACTAGGGTTCATCTCTTGGTGAGTGCAAGCCAATCACGACACAACAGAAGATGAAAGAGTGAAGAAAGTGAGGAGAGCACCTGAGATAATTCTCAAAGTAAACAAAGCCAGGGGCTGGTTCAGCGTGTGGTGCACATCTGTAATCCCAGCACTGGGGAGACTGTGGCAAGAGGATCAGGAGATGGAGGCCAGCCTTGGCTACCTAGCAAGACCCTGTCTCAAAAAACAAAGAAATGAATAAACAGACAACAAACAAACAAAAGCAAGTGTCTCTTGTTGGGGGAAACACATACATCTTTAAATAGACAAGACTCTTTGTGACTTGTGGCCCAGGCACATTCTTGAGCACGCTCAATTCAAAGTCACACTTCATATGTTCAAAACATGGGGGATCAGAGCTGGGCTCTGGACGGAGAATTGAATATTATCATGAGCAGAGTTTACTCTAGGTCACCTAATAGGGGTGGGGCAGGAGCTGCAGACAATTTTGGCTGGCTCCTTGGAAGTTTCTCTGGTGGGCCTTATTTGCAACAAAAAGCAACTCTGGATGGACACAGTCATTTCCCCCTGGTGCCTGAAAGTGCCTGCCTAGTGGCTAACAATATGACTGGGCAGGGGGGAGGGTACAAATAATCAGTCCATAGAAAGGCCTGCGAGGTCACCATAGCTGAAAGGGAACCAGTTCAGGAATCCTCACATTCCTTTACAACTATGTCCTGAAAGTGATTCTCCTTTCCGAAGTCCCTTTCCCGGTCTCTCAAGCCTGTCACAGGTTGGTCATCTCACCACAGCATGTTGGCTCAGGGTGTAAACCCCTGGGACTACACAAAGTGACAAAGATTTCAAACACTGACTTTGAAGAATCTTTAACTCAAGGCCCTGTAACCTGTGGCTTCCCCATTTATCTCTCTGAGAGTTGCCTTTCCAATAAAATTTCATGCTGAACAATAATAATCACAATATATAATGTTTGTACGTTACTTTAAAATGTATTTTATACTCATAATTGCAATTATAACTCAACTCAGAAGACCTTTTTTATACTTGGTGTCTTATGGCCACAAGGAAATAAGCAGAATTTAATTTCTATTTATGGACCTATTTTTGTGGCAGAGGAATTCAATATGTAACCAATCAATAGACGACTTTCAAGTATAAAAATACATGATGTCAGGATAAAGTTCTGTGGGGAGAATGTAACGGGTATCTGATTTCAAGGAGAAAAAAGGTAAGAATATAATGTTTTTGAGTGTTAAATAAGCATTTACATTTTGAAGTGTTTGAAGGTGGGAGTCAACTTAAACATCTTTAAAAGAGCTGGGCATGGTGGCACATGCCTGTAATCCCAGCACTCATGAGGCTGAGGCAGGAGGATTGAGAGTTTGAGGTCAGCTTGAGCTGCATAGGAAGACTCTGTATACAAAAAGCAAGGGCTGGGGATGCAGGTCAGTGGTAGAGCACTTGCCTAGCATGGGCAAGGCCCCAGGTTCTATCCCCCAAATTGAAAAAAAAAAGTAATACATGACATAGACATGTAGAGCTATTGTAAGGATTATGGATGAGGCACGCAAAATATCTAGGGTAGTGCTCAGTGCGGCAGCTATTATCTGAGAGACTGACATCTAATTTTAAACCTCTTTCCTCTCTGGCATTTAGTCCAAGGCACTTGTTTTTCTCTGTGCTTCCATTGTTCAGGCAAAGGACAGCACAGATGGCTGTAAAATGATTTGAATATAGGAAGTTAGCATGATTGTACCTGGCATCATTAATGTCAGTGGCGATTTTCACAGTGATGAACATGTATGTGTGGGGTCTATAGCTCAGAACATACAGCAGGCATTTAAAAATATGTATGACGCTGCATATGGTGACACAGACTGTAATGCCAGCACTTGGGAGGCCGAGGCAGGAGGATCATGAGTTCAAGAGCAGCCTGGGCTACATAGCAAGACTGTCTCAAAAATGGTTATGGACTGAGTCGATGCTAAAAGGAAACTTGGTGGAGTGAAAGACCATATGCCAGTTTACTGGACACCTTCCTTTAGTACCCGTGTTTCTATTCCCATGGTGCACTTAAGCCCATTTTGGGTATCTCCCCATAAGACAACCTTTTAAAAATTTATTTATTTATTGATGCAGTGTTGGGGATCACACCCAGGATTTTCACATGCTGGGTGAATGCTCTACAAACTGTGTTACAGCCCCAGCATATGTTAACCTTTTTTTTTTTAAATGCTTCTCAGCCTTTTGGCTAAGATCAAATGTAAAAAACCAAAAAAACAAAGGAAATAGGGCCAAGGATGTAGCTCAGGTAGCTCAGTGGTAGAGCACTTGCCTAGCATGTCCAAGACTCTGGGTTCCATCCCCCACACTGTAACTAAAAGAAAAAAATAAAGGCAGGGGATACAGTCCTTCCCTGGAATGTGCCTACTTCCTAATTTTAAAAGAACATCTCCTCATTGGACTCTCAGTTCTACAGTAGTGGTAGAATGGTGCCTCTAGAACCAGTCAGGCTAGGTGTAAGTTCAAGCACTGCCACTTAACTAGCCTTGAGTCCTTGAGCAAGTCCACCTCGTTTTTAAATGGGTATAATAATAATGGTACCGGCCTCACTGGGTTGTTTTGAGGATTAATAGGCTTGTAGGTTGTGTGGCAGGAAGAACACCTCCCCAAGATCTTCGTGGAACCTGGGAATATGTTGTCTTACTTGGCAGAAAGGACTTTGTAGATGTGATTAAATTAAGGATCATGAGATGATGTGGTGATCCTGGATTATTGTGTGGACCCAGAGTAGTTACAAGGATCCTTAAAAGGAAAGGGGGAGGCAGGGGAGTCGGAGTCATAGTGACAAAGTATGAGAAAGACTTGACTGGCCATTGGTAGTTTTGAAGACAGGGATGGGGACTGAGTCAGAGAATGGGGTCACTTTCTAGAAGCTGGAAAAAGCACAAACCATTCTGACATTTTGTAAAATCAAGATGCTAAAATGCCCAGTGAGGCTCATTTTTGATGGCTGTAGTCATAGCTGTAGGATTAATAAGGTTATGTTAATTTAAGTCACTAAGTTGGTGGTCATTTGTCACAGCAGCAACAGGATACTAACGCAGGTAGGTCAGCCATTATTACTCTATTTACAATTCTCTTCAGTTCTGGCTTTTTCTTGGCTGTCTTCACAGGGCAACTTAATGTAGACACTTTCAAAAAGTCAAATGCTATTTTTCTGCCCCAGTGCACACTATTTTTCAGTTTTCTTTCTTTCTTTTTCGTGGTACTGGGGCTTGAATTCAGGGCCTCGCGTTTTCAAGGCAGGTGTCCTTACTACTTGAGCCACTCCACAACCCCTGTTTGTGTGTTGGATATTTTTGAGATAGGGTTTCAAGAACTGTTTGGGCTGCCTTTGAACCTCGATCCTCTTAATGTCTGCCTCCTGAGTAGCTAGGATTACAGGCGTGAGCCACCAGCACCTGGTTTATTTTTCAGTTTTTCGAGCCGATAGCTACTCCGTCTGCGGGCAGCCGCCTTCAAGAATAGCCCCCCCCCCCCCCCCCCCCCGTTGTCCCACAGTGGACGAGGAACAAGAGTCTTCTTAGGGCAATTGTAAGACAAATATCATTCTCCTTCTAGGGGTTCCATTAACACTCGGAAAATCATATGCTTTAGTCATCAGCCCATGCAATGACTTGGCGCGCCAACACCACGCTGAGGCCCTACTCAGGAAAAAGTGAAGTCCTACTTCGGGCCTCCCTCTCTTTGGCAGCTTCTGAGCCTGCAGCGGGAGTCAAGGCCATGGGAATTAGCGCCTTGAGCCAGGAGAAATGGGAAAGGAAAGAGGAAAAGAAGTTGGGAGATCAGAGGAAGGGTGGGAGGAGAGGAGGGAAGAGGAGGCTGTGCGGTCAAGTGGTGGGAAGTGAGAGACGGCTGCCATCGCCCCTTCCTCCCGGGTCTGGCTGCAGCGGCGGAGACACAGCGCGCACCCTCGGGGCTGGGCGCTGCCCGGGAGCCTGGGGCAGGCTGGGAATGCCGAGGTGGGAGAGCGGGGTGCTGGGGAGACCGCAGGGAGGAGTCACGGCCTTGCGAACTCAAAGACTACATCTCCCAGGCCGCCACGCTTTCCAGCGGGAGTCCTAGGGCGCCGACTGCTCCCCAGTTTCCGCAGGGAAGCGCCGGGCTACCGTGCCTATTGTGCGCCCTCCTCTTCCCGCTTGGGCGTCAGTGGAGGAAGGCAACGTTTCCGTGCCGCCCGGACTTAACCCTTGCGGAGCCTAACAAGACGGCAGGGGCCCGGGAAGTCTCCGCAGCCTGCGGGGCCAGATCACGAAAGCCGAGGATCGCAGGGCGACCAGGAGGCACGAGCCCGAGCGGTGGCGCGGGGCGCGGGGGCTTCGCGGCGCCGCGCGGGGCGGGGCGCGGGCCAGCACGGGGGAGGGGAGCCGACCCTCCCGGCTGCCCGTGGAGCTCCGCGGCGGGAGCGATCGGCAGCTCGCTGAGCCGGGAGCGAGGAGCGAGGAGCGCAGGGGAGAGGCGGCTCCAGCCCTGGCGCTCACCCCCGCCTACACCCTGGGCGGGCCCAAGTGTCACGTTTGCAAGTGCTCTGGAAGGATCCGGTCGCGCTCCGGAGGCCACTTGGGCTGCGGTTTCTGCCGCCTGGCTGGGGAGGCGATGTCTAGGGGACATGCTGCCTGCTAGGCTGCATTTGTAAGCCCTCCCCGGCCCTCGAAGCCACTCGCGTCCGCACGTTCCTCGTACGCACCCGCCAGCGCGCCCCAGGACTTTCTTTGGAACAGGTACCTGTCCTCCGAAGGGAGGGGGGCTAGGAGGATCCTAAGCGGGTCCCGCACTCAAGTCCACCCGGTCCACTCCTCTCGCTGTGCCACTGATGCTCTCGGTCTTTGTGTCTTTTCTCTCTCCCCCAATCCCCGCCATCAGAACCATGGGGCATCCCCCGCTGGAGTTCAGCGACTGCTACCTGGATAGCCCGGATTTCCGCGAGAGGCTCAAGTGTTATGAGCAGGAGCTGGAGAGGACCAACAAATTCATCAAAGACGTGATCAAAGACGGCAACGCGCTTATCAGTGCTATGAGAAGTAAGTGGAAGGCTTCCAGAAGCTTGTTCCCTGAGCCCGTGGCTGTGCCCTTCAAGTCTTTCTACACCACAGAGGGAAGGGAGGACGTGGGGCGATTCTCCACCCAGGTCTTTGAGGCTAACGGGTTTCCCACCCCTTGGGAGTGCGGTCAGTAGTAGTGGAACGTGGCAGATACAACCAAAACTTTGGGCCTTTCCCTTTAGTGACTTTGACCTTAAAGACATCTGTAGCGGGGCCAGGGACCCTCTTGCTTTGCAATCACCCTTACTAAAGCAGATGATTTTTTCAAATGGACTGTCCTCCTGTAGTGTCAGACATGTACAGTACCTCTGTCTGGGACAAGACGACATCCAAGCTAAGCACAGAACTGCCCCAGCCCTTCCGAAAGAATTGGGAATTAACACCAGCAGCTTGAGTAAGGATTTTGTCCTGGCCTCTGGTTACTACAGATAAGTGGTGGTGGTGGTGGGGGCAATAAAACATTACCCATGTCAAATTATTTTCTAAGGAAAACACCTTTGCCCTCGTCATTTTTTTATACTTTAACATACTGACCTGTGGCTTAGGTCAAGGTCAGGTTAAGTGGAGGATTATTGGTTGGCTTCACATGCCAATGAATTCTGCTTCCTTGTGGAACAAAGAGCTGTCTGCTTCCTGGCACAAGGAGCCCAGGCCCAGGGGAGTCAAATACATGGATAGGGTTGGGGGCCTCCGTGTTGGAGGAACCTCACCTAGCTTGGGTTGTCCAGTGGTCACAGCTGACTCAGCTATGGGACTCTCTTCCCCTCCCTTTCTGTGTGTGGAGGTTTTCATTTCTGCTGGTTGGCAGGAGGCTTGGAGGAAAAGAAAGAATAATAAACAGTCCCAAGGAGAGTGCAAGCAAGCCAACCCTTTGTGCCAAAGGGTATATCCAGAAGAATGGAGGGTAATGATTGAGTGCAGTGATCATTAATTTTTTCTCTTCTTGGTGGAAAAGATGGTTGTGAAAAAAAAGGCAAATGTGTCCCTCAATGCCTACACCTTTTTCTGAGTGAGTTTATCCCCAAAGCACTGTATCCAGATCCAGTGTGGGGACCTGATTAGGTAGATGCAACTGAGCAAGAGCAGAGAGAGCCTTAGAAGTGAGGCATGATGGTAACTGTGACCAGCTGCTCTTTCTTGTGCAGCTCTTCTGATTTGTCCCTAGGAATTTGTGCTTTTCCTGCACGTGTCCAATTCTGGTCAGAGTGTAAAAACTCTTTCAAATTCCTGCAGATTGTTTGAGTTTGATCATTTGATAGTTTTTTCCTATTGTGGCCTGGTCAGGAGGAAACTCCTGGTAGTACCTTCAAGATGGGGTATTTGAAATGCTGACCCTTAGGCCAGGCTTTGGGGTGTGTCTGCACTTCGTAGAGTTCACTGAGAACTTAAGGATATGCAGGTTGTGCCATAGAAATAGCTGGAAAGGTGAAGGTTCACTGGAAGAAGGGGGAATGGTTGGGTTGGTTTTTTCTTATACCAGACCGCTTGGTGCAATATCTATGGTCAATTGAAGATCATCATAAACTCTAGGAAAGTGTTTGTGTTTAAAAATGACCAGATAAGGTATATCAGAGAGATTAAGATTTGCAAGAAAAAAACATGGTTCATTAAAACATTTGTGAGAAAGGCAATTTGTGTGTGTGTGTGTGTGTGTGTGTGTGTGTGTGTGGTGCGGTGGTTCAAACCCAGGACCTCAAGCATGCTAGGCAAGTGCTTTACTATGGAGCTACATCTCAGCTCTGGGTTTTTTTGAGACAGTGTCTTACTATGTATCCCAGACTGGCTGCAAACTTTCAATCCCCCTGCCTCAGTTTCCCAAGTACTGGAATTGCAGGTGTGTGCCACTGTGCCCGGCAGGGCAAGTGTTTTGTAAGTTAGAAGCAAGTAGTAGTTTTTATTCTTTCCTTCTTTTTTAAGGCTAAAAGTGGTAAGAATCAGCAATCATGCAAGCCCAAATCTTGACACATGGGCAACAGATCCAAAGGATATTCTGGGCTAGGGGGCTCTTTGATATTTGTGGTGGTTTTGTCTTTCAAAGTATATATATATATATAAAGCCAAGAATAGAATGGGTGGGAGTTAAACCCAGAAGCCAACCAGTGCTCCGTTGCTTTTTTTAAGCTCATGCATGGTAAACACTTCAGTAGCAAGAGGCAAAGGTGGGATGTTTCCCGCTGTCTTGACCACAGTAATGTTTATCCTCCCACTCTACTTCCTCGCACTGTGCCAGCTGGGCTATTTCCTGAGAGTAGGTAGGGTAGATAGGAAACAAAGGTGTGCTCTTGCTTTGTGTGGAGGGAAATGAAAAAATACCACCGGAATTGCAGTTAGAAGACCTGGGGTACAGTCCTGGCTTTCCCATCTTGGTGAAGCACTTACTTCATCTGTAAAGTGGGTATAATTAAAAAATTTAAAGGAATGTTGAAGGACAGGGAAATGTTATCTATTCCCATTTTGCTCATCAGACACTGTATACATTATTGAATTATGACACTCCACCCAGTAAATTTGTACAGTTGAAAGTGGTGGTAGACAGTTACCGGTGGCTCATGCCTGTCATCCTAGGGGAGGCAGAGATCAGGATGATCTTGGTTTGAAGCCAGCAAATAGTTCTCAAGATCCTGTCTTGAAAATACCCAACACAAAACAGGGCTGGGGGAGTGGCTCAAGTGGTAGTGCCCCTGCCCACCCAGTGTGAGGCCCTGAGTTCAAACCCCAGCACCACCAAAACCAAAAATGATGGTAATTATATCCATGTCACAGGGTGGTTGTAAGGCTCAAGGGACTTAGTGGATTCTGAAAGTGCTTCGTAAATGGAAATGGCTAAGCTGTGTGCATTGTTGATAATGTCTTCAGGTTACTGAAATGTAGTAAAAGGCGTAAGCAGAAGTAGTTGGAAGCAGAGCCCTTTTTTCCTGTTATCTTGTTGGAAAATGTCACTCCTTACACTGGCATGCCTCAGCAGTGAGTTTTGTATTCACGTGTGTAGATTGGATCCATCTTGGCATCTGGAGGCTGGCATTAAAAGGAAAATGAGGTGGGTGCCAGTGGCTCACGCCTAGCTACTCAGGAGGCAACGATCAGGAGGATCTCAGTTCAAAGCCAGCGGGGCAAATAGTTTGTGAGACCCTATCTAGAAAAAAATGCTTCACAAAAAAGGGCTGATAGAGCGGCTCAAAGTGTAAGCCCTGAGTTCAAACCCCAGTACCGCAAAAAAAAAAAAAAAAGAAAAAGGAAAATGATTGATACATTTTTATTTAATTAAGCTAATCATCAACTTAACTAGCTAGTGTTTCTAGGAACCAATGAGACTTGGCACACTGCTGAAAAAATCAGCTGCGGTTTTTCTTAAAGTTGTTCACCCCAGTAGAACTTGATTTTCACACTTTCTCTCACTTGTGTTTGGTTTTGTACAGAGCTATAGATAAGGCCTCCGTCACAATCATCCCTGTGTGATGATTGATTCATTAAACGTAAGTCCTGTTTGAATATTTGGATTTACTTAGCTCAATGCTTAGAGGAAATTGGTGTCTTGAGTGATATTCAACCTGTCTTCCTCGGAGAAATGGTTGACTCCCTCTCTCGCTTTAAATTGATCAGTTTTAATTTTTGAAGCCCAAGATGATTGTGACTTAAACTAATGGAAGAGAAAAACTCCATTATTCTGAAAGATGACTGCCCTGCTCACTTTCCTGTGTCCTTTGTTTTTATGTTGTCAGTTTCAGTCCTTGCACTTACTGAGATTTGGTGGGCATTTTTCAGAACATGCGATGTGGCCCCTCGCTTATAGCCCCAGGCAACATGAGCTACTGATCCAGTTATATATGGTTCAGCAAACGCATGCCATTCATTCTGTAAATACTCGCGCACATACTGTGTTCCAGTCATTGTGCAGAGGACTGTGAGGTACACAGAGTGAGTCACACATGGATACTGCCCTCAGGAAAGTCCTAGGCTCACTGGGATAGAAGACATGGGTAGAAATCACTGTTACATAAGGTAGTAGGTATAGACAGAGCCATTGTAGAGAAGGACAGCTGGACATGAATGTGGCATTAGAGGGAGGGCTCATTTCCTGTTGGGAAGACAAGGGACAGGCAAAGGAAGAAGTAGCATTGGAGCCGGGCAGAATTAGCAACACTTATCACTGGTTAGGCTGTTCCATGTGCGGGGCATTCCATATTGCAACAGTTTTAGGAGGTAAGGATTGTTAGTATTTTTTTTGCAGGGCTGGGGATTGAATCCAGGGCCTCACAAATTCTTGGCTCTACCACTGATCCACACCTCTAGCTCACGGTTATTATTACCATTTTATAGATGAGAAAAAGTTCAGTTTCTTCCTGAATTAATGAGACAAATCTGAATTAGAACCTAGACTCAACTGTAAAGGCCCTATTTATTTTATAACATGACACTGGCATTTCATGGACAGAGAGTGCAAAGAGACAACAAAAAATTCAGGTCATCTGGGATATGAGCTACACAAAATGAGGTTGGAATGGAAGGTTGAGGTGTGACTATCTAGGGCCTGTTAAGGATTTCAGACTTCAATGGCAGGGTGTCTGGAAAAGAAGGTTTTGGTAGGACGGGATTAGTTTGAGCTGTGTTTTAGGCAGATCGATCGGAGAGTGATACATAAGGTGTTAGCAATCCAACACAAATATTTTGTGACTTTTTAACTTAATTTGGAGCATTTTTTTTTGAGAGCGGGTCTCACTGTGTAACATAAGCTGGCCTCCAACTTGTGATCTTTCTGCCTCAGCCTCCCAAGTGCTGGGATTACAGGCATGCGCCACCATTCCTGGCTATAATTTTTTTTTATATAGCTTGGGGTCGGCACACCTTTTCTGTAAAGGGCCATATCTTTTAGGTGTTGAGGACCATACAGTCTGTGACAATTACTCATCTTTTTCATTGTTGTGAGAAAGGTATCATAGAGAACAAGTAATAGGAATAAGAATATTTGCTGACACTGAAATGTGAATTTTATATACTTTTCACATATCATGAAATATTCCTTTGATTTTTTCCAATCATTTAAAAATATAAAAAAAACACTCTTTGCTCTGCTGGGGGAGAGCAACACACAAAATAGGTAGTAGGCTGGCTTTGCCTCACCTGCTGTAGTTTGCTGTAGTATATAGTTAACCTAAAAGACCTGCATGGATTCTTACTGGTAGCTGGTCAAGGTGCCTATGGGTAGAACACATATCTCACATTTCCCATTGGCTTGTTTTGCTTTGGTAACTGTTGATTATGCCTGCTCTGGATTCAAGAATTCCAGGCTTAAAGACTGTTAGAGGCTAAGGCGAGAACAGAGAAACATGCTGCTGGAAGCAGGTTAATAGGGCTGGAGTTATTAGGGCTAACCCTAATAGCAGCCTCATGCCATTGATAAGGCCTTTACATTCCTAGTTTTTTTTTTATATAATTGTGTTAGTTGAATAAAACATTTTCATGAGCTAGATTCACCCGGAGTGCAACCTCTAGCTAGGTGATCTAGCTTTGCTACTCTATGAGTGTTGGGTTGTAGTGGACTAGGAAAATGGAAGGCAACAGTCTTCAGTAAAGACTTTTTTGAGGTCAGGCGCTAGTGGCTCACACCTATAATCCCAACTTCTCAGGAGGCAGAGATCAGGAGGATTTTGGTTCGAAGCCAGTCTGGGCAAATAGTTTGTGAGACTATCTTGAAAATATCCAATACAAAACAGGGCTGGTGGAGTGGCTCAAGTGGTAGAGTGCCTGCCTAGCAAGCATAAGGCTCTGAGTTCAAACCGCAATAACACCCCCTTCCCCCATAAAAGACTTCTTTGAGGACTGGACACCACTTGCTGATTAGCAGAGGTGGAATGATGGGGTAACAGCAAAACCTCCCCGGATGTGGCAGGTAGATAGCTGGGTTTGGTGCTGATACTTTTGCTGTTAAAGTGATCTGTGGTTTTGGTGGTCATGTCACGGGGGCCCCAAGGTCTGTGGCTTTACACAGATGGGGAAGGGGCAAAGGTCTTCCTTGACTTACTATTTTTTGCATTGCATGTTGTGGTTTAACAATTTCAGAGAGGAATGATTAAAGCAATTAGGGGATCTTATTTTTATGCTTACATAAATTTTCACATTATTTTAGTGTGCATGACATTGTTTAGTTAAACAAAGATTCAAACAATTTAAAAATAGCCTTTCAAAACCAGGGATAACATACTTTGTTTGTGTGTATATATAAAACAGATGTCTGAAAAATTATGTTACTAAACCCATGCACATATGTATAAATAACCACACATATATAGGCCATCTTGGACTAATGAAAACTTTGCTTTAAAAGAATCCATAACATACATTCTATACTAAAATGTATCTAAAGCTGATGAAGTGGAAATAATATAAATGATAAAATTCATATAGATTTAATAATATAGCCTTAAATTTTTAAAAAGACAGTCACTTTCTTACATTCTATGCTTTTAAAGATGAATGTTTTAGATGTTTGCATTAAGGTCACCTTTTGGGGTGCCTTTTCAACTCTTGCCTTGGTAACTGCGCCCCTACCTGGTGAGTAATTGCATTCCTGGGAGGATGGGTTGTTTCCAATTCTGCCACTAGCCGGCTGCATGACCTTGGGTAAGTCTTTGACTTGTGAGCCTCAGTTTTGCCATTTATGAAGTTAGAGATTTGGTCAGTGATTTTTTTGTGTGGCGCTGGCCTTTGTGCCATGCCCAGAGCCTCCCTTTTTTGTTGCTGTTTTGAATTGATTTCTGAGACAGGGTCTCACCACTACCTTTGCCTAGGCTGGACTTGGAACTCATGATCTCTGGCCTAATGAGTAGCTGGAGTAGTTGGGGTTACAAGCACGCACCATCATACTCGGCTTTGTTTTCTTTTTATATTTTGAGATGGGGGGTTTGGTACGTAGCCCAGACTGGATTTTAACTCACCATCCTTCTGCCTGGCCTTCTGAGTGCTGGGATTACAGGTGTGAACCACCACACCTTGCTTTGGTCAGTGATCTGGAGGGTTCCTTCTGGTTGTATCGTTTTTTGTTTTCTGGTTACCACCACCTTATTCAAATAGTTAAACGACCTGAATTGATTCTGTCCTAAATTTCAGAGCCAACTTTTCTTTACCCCAGAAAAGTAGGCAAAGGAAATATGCAACTGATATATCCAGCATGAGCAGATGAATTGAATCACACTGGCCTATTTGTGCACTTGTTGAGTGATTTTTGGGAGGTGTCAACCTGATGCCTTTCAGTTGTGTCCTGAGTACCTGTATGGTGAGGGAATGCAAAGCTTTCCATCCCTTTGAGGGGTGTAGTGTCATGGTGTATGGGGTGGAGTTGGTGATACAATATCCATTGTTGCTTAGTGGGTATTCTGTCATTATCCCAGTCAGCACACGGAGGTATTTTAGATGTGCAGAGCAACTCCATCCATGCAGTGGGTGTGCTGTTTGCTACGGATTTGAAGCTAATATTGCCCTGCTTGTTAGAAGTCTCAAGTAGCTGGATGAGGGTGCTGCGGGGAGTCGGGTGGAATAGCGAACCAAGCCAGTGTTTTAGTGTGACCGTTTGTGAAATGATTTATTAGGGGAGGTGGTGGTGGGTGAGGTAGGGAATGTTTCAGCTTGTTTTGCCCAAGAAGATAAGTTTTCCAATAAGATTTAAGAATGATGAAGGAAAATTACTTTTCAGCTTTGTTTTTATAGCCTTATTTTTTTAAAAGCATAGCCAAAACTTTTTGTTTAACCTGGCATCTGTTTCTCTAATCAGTTTCTACAGAAGTTTCCCCAAAGCTCACGAGGATCTGAAAAGATACACATTTTTCCGGGAGAGAACCCTGGAAATCTCAAGTTGATTTTTACCTAGTGGGATAGAGGGTCTTCATGAAGGTTTACCAGGCCTGCATTAGGGCTAAACTTTGGACAGGGTAAATGCAATTGAATTTAATTCAACAAGGATTTACTGAGTACCTACTACGTTTGCCAGGTGCTGTCCTGGGAGCTGGGATACAGTGATGAATAAGGCTGCCATAGGCTCTGCCCTCTTGGAGCACACATTAAATACCTAATTATCCACTTAAGTAATTTCATTGCAATTATGAGACGAGCTATGAAGAGGAAGGTTCAGAGTGCAATATATATTCTATCACATCTTCTGAAGTAGAGATTTCTTGGGTGAGAAAAAGGAGCTAGAGTATGGTGATTCAATTGTCTATTGCAAGAAAGGTTAAACAAGGGGGAGACTTTCTAAGTCAGAGACCTGTTTTACTACTGTTCGAGTGGATAGGTAGTTTCCCAGAAGCAGACAGGATGTAGGATAGCTCATGGAGTCTTTAGGATAATCTGAAGCACCCACTGCTTCATTCTTCTTTTATAAACATATTAAAATATTTTTGGATAGTAACATGTGAACATGGTTCAAAATTCAAAAATGTACAAAATGGTAACCCTTTTCCCTCTTTTCTTGAGATAAGGTCTCACTATGTAGGCCAGGCTGGCCTCAAACTTGTGATCCTTGTGCCTAACCCTCTTGAGTGCTGCTGAGATCACAGGCATGTACCACCACATCTGGCTTCTTTTCTGCCCTTCCGTGTCCCAGCTCCCCATTTCTCCACCCTCAAGGTACCAGCTATCAACAGTTTTTCTATCTTTTAAAAAAGGTCTTTACGCACTGCTTCCTTCGGAGTGGGTGTCACTGTAGGCAAATTGTCAGCCACTCTGGAAAAAGATTTCTTTAAGATTGTACCTGGATAGAATGTAGAGTGAAGAACCCTGAAAGTCCTCTCCCCCATAAAAACAAGAGACACTGGTAAAGAAAATGGTCCAAATCAACATTTTTAGAACTGGAAATTTACCAGAGGCTTGCAACAATCTGAGGAGTGTTTATTGAAGAAAAACTGCTGAATCTCCCTAGCAGCAGGGTTGTGGCAATTTAACTTATGCTGCTTCCCATCCTGTCTATCTAGCTTTGGGGTAACTATGAAAATCAGCAGCTTCATAACTATGCTAGTAGCTATGAGAGCCAGCAGCCTTCCAGTACTGGAGGAGAAAGAGTGGGTTTATAGCTCCTCAAAAAGCCCCTACTCAGAGCCTTGTCACAACTTAATCTGTTGTAGAGATGGCTAGAAAAGCCCCATTCACTAGGGCCTTTCTCTCTCTCTCTCTTGTTTTTCCTTTCTTTTTTTTTTTTTGGATGGTACTGGGGTTTGAACTCAGGGCCTACACCTTGAGCCACTCCACCAGCTCTTTTTTTGTGAAGGGTTTTTTTGAGCTAGGGTCTTGAAAACTATTTGCCTGGGCTGGCTTTGAACTGCCATCCTTTGATTTCTGCTTCCTGAGTAACTAGGATAATAGGTGTGAGCCATCACCACCTGGGACAGGGGTTCTTATTACATCACCTAACATCGAGTTAGCTTGGTGGGAAAAACTATCCCCAGGGTGTTTAACATCACAGATGTCTGAGACTTCCATACCACTCAGGGCAAACAAGACCCTGGCCAAAAAGATTACAAAAAACAAACCTAAAAAACAGATGAGCCATGTGCCTCATCTCAGAACTAAGGAGGCTCATGTAGGAGGATCATGAGTTTGATGCCAGCCTGGGCTGTATGGCAAGACCCTGACTCAAAGAAAGGAAATAATGGGGTAATGAGTTGTTCACAGAGGGTTTGAAAGACTCATATTCCTAGGGATCTAGAAGGCCCATATGCCCAGAGATGTTCCCAGAAAAGGCCTGAGTGAGTCCCAATTTCTCACTTGTGGCTAAATACAAGGCAGAGTTGTAAACCACCTGTCTGAGTGTTGAGGGCACACCCTAGCATGCACACAGAGCCCTTCACCAAAAGGGGGAAGATTTAGTGGTTCCAGCCACTTTAAGGAGATCCTGAATAATTACTAGCTGACTCCGAAGCTAAGCAGAGGAGTGACTCAAGCAGTAGAACACCTGCTTTGCTAGCATGAAGCCCTAAGTTCAAACCCCAGTCTCACCAAAACCCCCCCAAAAACAACAACAAAAACAGCATAAAAAAGCTAACTAAGCAGAGATTTCAGTGGCTTCCTACTGCAAGAAACATAGGCCTTACAGAATCAGTCTAAGAAAAATACTAAACTAAGAGCAATCACAAGAATGAAAGCTATAATAGCAACAAAACCTGGGGATAGGATCTGATTCCCAGCAGTACTACATTATATTGTTCGAAATGTCCAATTTTAACAACAGCAACAGTCAGACATGCAAAGGAAACAGGACACCGTGGTCTACATGCTGGGAGAAATCAGTCATCAGAAACTGTACATGATGGGGCCCAAATATTAGATTTTTAGATAAGATAAATTCAGCTCTTATTAATATTTTCAAAGAACTATAGGAAAACATGGGAGCAGTGTGTCACCAAATAGACAATATAAATAAAGACAAACCATTTTAAAAGAGAACCAACCACAGGGCTGGCGGAGTGGCTCAAGTGCTAGAGCACCTGACTAGTAAGTGTGAGGCCCTGAGTTCAAACCCCAGTGATATCAAAAAAAAAAAAAAAGAAAAGAAAAAAGAATCAACCACATAGAAGTTTTGCAGTTGAGGAATAAAATTATTGAAATGAAAAATTCACAAAGGAGGATCAACAGCAGATTTAAGCTAGCAAAAGAGAGGCTGGTAGAACTTGAAGATCAGTCAGTTGAGATTATCCCATCTGAGGAAAAGAAAGAAAAACTGAAATGAACAGAGCCCCAGAGACCGTAGGACACCATCAATGTGGCTCAGTTGTAGAGCATGTGTGAGACCCTGGGTTTGATTCCTTAAGCCAAAAAAGCAAAGAAACAAGAGAATTAAAGTGACTAGAGAATGTAATGGTTAAGCAGAGGAAAGAAGATATAACACACATAGGAAACATAAAGTTAACGACAGTAATAAATCCTACCTTATCAGCAAGCATGTTATCTCGGAATAGGATTTAACTGGGTTTGGTGATACACATCTGTAATCCCAGCACTTGGAAAGTAGAGGCAGGAGGATCTTGAGCAAGGTTGAGGCCAGCCTGGGCTACATAGTGTGTTCATATCAGCCTCAGCTGTATTGTGAGACCCTATCTCAAAAATTAAAAAAAAAAAAAACGTGACTAGATTACATACTGCACAGAAAGGCAGGGACTGACAAAATGGTAAGTCAATCAAAAATTGGTAAAGTGATTGAAATATACTCTGTCTTTAAGAGATACACTTTGGATTCAAGGACATAAATAGCTTGAAAGTAAAGGGATGAAACAAAACATGCCCGTGCAAACAGTAACCAAAGAGAGTTAGAACAGTTATATAAATATCAGGCAAAATAGATTTTCACACACGATTTTATGAAATACTAAATAATACATTTTATAGTGGAAAAAGTAAGTCTATTAGGAAGATATAATAAATATGTCTGCACCTAAAAATAGAGCCCTTGGATATATAAAATAAAGCACAATTAAAGGGAGGAATAGATAAACTAAAAATAATAGTAGGGCTGGTGCTGCGGCTCCAGTGGTAGAACTTCTGCCTAGCAAGTGTGAAGCCCTGAGTTCAAACCCAAGTACTGCCAAAAAATAGTTGGGGATTTCAATACCTTTTATGGGGGGTGGGTGGGACCAGGGATTGAACTCAAGGCTTCACACTTGTGAAGCTCTACTGCTTGAGCCACACCTCCAGTCTTATTTCGCTCTGGTTATTTTGGAGATGGAGTCTCACAAACTATTTGCCTGTGCTGGCCTTAAACTATTTGCTGTGCAGTACCTCACTTTCAGTAATGGGTAGACGAAGTAGGCAGCGATTGAAAAGGAAATAGAAAATCTGAACAACATTATAAAATAATCGAACCTAATGGTTATCTGTAGGAACTCCATCCAACAATACATATTCTTGTCAGCAGACATACCCAAGTACACATATGTTTTTCTTCATATTTTTCTTTCTTTTTAAAAAACTGGATAATCTCAATTGACCTACCTTATTTAGGAATGTTTACTAGGCCACAAAACATTCCTAAATAAATTTATCTCAAGCATGTTACCTAACCACATTGGAATGAAATTACAAATCAATAACAGAAGGATATCTAGGAAATGCATAAATACATAAAAATTAAATATCGCACTTCCAAGTAAACAATGGGTCAAAGAAGAAGAAATCACAAGTGAAATTAGAAACTAATTTGAAGTGAACAAACGTGGAACAGCATGCCAAAATGTGTGGGATGCAACAAAAGCAGGGCTTACAGAGAGGCACGGGGATGGGGGCAGGGGGTGCCCTCGCATTTAAGGACAGTTTGTTTTCAGTAAACCTAGCAGAGTAGTTTAACGGGGGCAGAATGGGCTTTTCAACAAATGGTGTTGGGTCCATTGTTGGGGTTAAAGGAATTCCTTTAAACTTTATGAAAAATTAACTGAAAATAAATCAGATAGCTGTAAGAGCTAAAGCTGTAAAACTCTTGAAAGAAAGCAGTGGTGTAACATTTCTCTTGGACTGGAGGTGTGGTTCAAGGGCTACATAGAGCACCTGCTTTGCAAGTGCAAAGTCCTGAGTTCAAACCCCAGTCTCATAAAAAAAAAAGAATTCTCAACATTGGATTAGGCAGCCGTTTCTAATATGTGATACTAAGTGACAAAAAAGTAAATTAATAAATTATGGTTCTACAAATTAAAACCTTTCATGATAGGAATGATACCATCCAGAAAGTGAAAAGAAGATGGGGCCCATCTTCTTGTACTAGCCCCTCCAGTGCATTCTCACAGGATGGGAAAAACACTGGAAGAACACCTGTTTGGTAGAAGACATATCCAGAATATATAGAGAATGCTTACTCTCTATAAAACAAATGAGGAAAGTTTTTCAATTGCCATTTTTCTAAAAAAGATATACAAACGATCAATAATGATATGAAAAGATTTTCAAAGTCATTAGTGTTGAGGGAAATGCAAATCAAAACTACAAGAAGATACCACATTCCACTCACTAGGATGGCTGTAATAATGAAGACAATGGGTGGCTAGGGTGTGACATTTGCAATCCCCATTTCTTGCTGGTGTGAACATTATAGGGTATAGCCACTTTGGAAAGAAACTTAGCATTTCTTCCAAATGATTAAACACAGTTCCCTTGCAACCCAGCAATTGTACTCCTAGCTATATGTTTTCAAGTGAAATGAAAACATATCCACACAAAAATTTGTTCATGAATTTTCATAGTAGAATTACTTATAATAGTAACTCCAAAGTGGAAATAACCTAAAGGCCCATCAACTGAAAAATGGAGAAAATTTCATATCCATACACTGGAATAATATTTGGCAATAAAAAGTAATATATTAATACTTAGTACAAAATGGAGGAGCTGTGAAATCCTTGTGTGAAGTGAAAAAAGCCAGTCTTAAGACCATATTCCTTTCACGTCATGGGATATGTCCAGAGAAGCAGTTCTTTTGGAGGGAGTATCAAGTTAGTGATTACTTAGGGCTGGTAGGTCAGAATGTATTGTAACTAATGGGTAAGGAGTTTGTTTTTTGGGGTTATGAACATTTTCTAAGATTACATTGTGATGATGGTTGTGCAACTCTGTGAATGTACCGTAAAATCCACTTGATTGCACACTTTGAGTGAATTTTATAGCATGTAAGCAATATCTCAGCTGTGTTTAAAGAAAACCACAACATCAAGTTTGGAGAAAGAGATGCTCATCTTACAAACTTAGATCTGTTTTGGCTCTTCCATCTAGAACATCAGACCTGGAAGGCTGTTTAGAAAGCTTCACATGTGTCCCACTGGGTTTGTATCCAGGGAAAAGGAAGCCAAGAGAATTAGTTCTCTAGGGACATAGGGCTCCAGTCTGAATTGGGACCAGAATGTGGTTTCATAACCTAGGCTCTTCCAGCAGTGTACTCTAAAGAAGGTACCTTGTCTGGATGCTCTTTCTTGGGGGCCGAGGTGCTTTTGTTTAAAATGACCCAGTTGGCAGTGACACACTATGTTAGTGGAAAGGTCCCTTTCATTCTTGGCTCCCATCATGGCTGAAATCAGATGGTTTCCCTGTGGGACAATCTAGCCCCAATTTAGTCAGGGTCTGGTTGTGTTTTCTTGCCTTTGTCATAGAAGAATGGCACTATGCCTTGGGGTGGTGTGACACCTGCCTTCAGAATCTCCACCAGCTGGTCAGACAGTTCCAGGGGCCTCCCCTCTTCTCTGCTCATCTGTTGACCTCTTATGGCAAACAGCTGCTTTTCATGTAGTGGGTAGTATATATCGGGAAATGTGTGACATTGTTAAAGGGTGACAGATTCCTCCCCCCATATTTTTATCTGAAGACAGCATGGAATTTCCCACAAGAGGTAAACAGTGGACTCGCACTCCAGTACCACATTAGGAACTTCAAGGCGGTTCTTTGCAAAAGGTTTTCATTAAGGACTTCCCATAGGCAGGAGGACCACACTTCAGCTTCCAACTCTTTCCAGAGCCAGGCTGTTGTGGAAAAGCCTTTCTTCCCTGTGATTGGAAAAATATGTATTATGCATGTGGCAGTTGACAGCTGGAGACTAATCCTGAATTCATCCATTCCAAATTCATGAGGTGGGGGAGGGGAGTGGGTAACAAGCCATGAAGGTGTTTTATGACTTTTCTTTAGAGCAGAAAAAAGTAAAAGGAGAGGAGTGGTAAAGCAAAGAGAATGTCCCCTCCACCATCGTCACCGTGTTTAATTCTCTTGCTCTTAAGTATGGGAAGTACTGCTACCTCTCCCTGTTTGGTGGATCTGGAGAGATTTGTCCCCTAGAATCCATGTCTGGCATTTCAGTCTTTGTGGGGTGATTGTTGTGTGATGGTACTAGGCAGGAAAGCCAGGGGAGGGGGACAGTGTGCTGGTTGGGGGACCATCGAGCCAGGGATCATATGGCCATATGGGCAGAATGGAAGGGGAGGGAGCCCTGGGGTTTCTTGGCATTTTACTTGCTTTTCCTTTGTGAAGAGCAGATGTTGTTTAACAATTTCCATTTCCTTTCTTGTTTTCCTTTTGAGATAGGATCTTACTATGTTGCCCAGGTTGGTCTCGAACTTGTGGGCTCAGGCTACCCTCTACCTTCCTACCTTGGTTGGCCTCCATGTGCCATTGCGCCTGACTTCCTTTTTTTTTTTTTTTTTGACTAATGGGCAGTGTCTTGCCAGACATGAACTCGTACAGTTCAAAGGGCCCTTTTACTGCCTTTATATTTCAGATGAGGAAATTGAGGTCCAGGAGATGTTCCTTGCCCACGTTCACAGAGCTAGGTAATCGCAGAATCAGTATTGAAATCAACAATCTGTCATACTCCCTGGCTCTGTATGGTGTCATTCTGCCTCTCCAAAACAGTCTTTGCTAAACCTGTGATACCGATCTGTATTTTATTTTACTTTCTTTCTTTATTTTTTGGTGGCACTGGGGTTTGAACTCAGGGCCTTACACTTGCTAGGAGGCGTTCTACCACTTGAGTCACTCTACCAGCCCTTTCTTGTCATGGGTTTTTCAAGATAGGATCTCATGAGTTGTTTGCCCGGGCTGACTTTGAACTGCGATCCTCCTAATGTCTACCTCTTGAGTAGTTAGGATTACAGGCGTGAGCTATTGGTGCCTGGCTAGATCTGTATTTTAAATATTGATATTTGTTACTATGAATTAATTGTATAAAGGGGTTTCATTGTGATATTTGCAATTTGCTATATATACTTTTTTTTTTGACACTGGGTCTCACTGTGTAGCTCAGGCTGGTCTTGAATTTACCATCCTCCCGTCTTAGCCTTATGTGTGCTAAGATTACAGGTGTGTACTACCATGCCCACTCTGTGATTGATTTTTCCAGAATCACTTGACTTTGCTAGAAAAGAGAGTTGTTTTCTCTTTTTTTCAGAGTATTTTTAAAAATTTGTTTTAGTTGTTAATTTTAATTGGTATATATTCATTGACCAACATAATGGGTTTCATTCTGACATTTTGATGTGAGAATAGTTTTCTCTACAATGCTCGTGCTAAGAATGCACCTCCAAGTGTTGTTCTGAATGCAGCCAAGTGTTTTACAGACCAGCAGGAATGAAGTAGGGGAAGGTTCAGGGAGTTGGAAGTTACAGTTCTAGTTTTTCCGCTTGCCTTTTACCTAGTAGGAGCCTGATGAGATAGGAGATCAACGCACCCACCTTGTATAATTGAGCACCCCTGATCTGAAATTTAGGGAATCAGTCTGTGAATGAGGAGGAATCAACTCTAGTAGGAACTGAATTGGACTTTAGGTACCGTGATGTTCGTGGGTAACAACAAGGTGAGGATGTGTGTGTGATCTCACCTAGGCTGACTGATTTTCTGCATGTGGATCTTGGTGTAGATAACAGAATAAATTGCTCTTTGAAAAGCACTTTATTTATTTATTTTTGGTGGTACTGGGGTTTGAACTCAGGGCTTCACACTTGCTAGGCAGGCACTTTTACTGCGTGAGCCACTCTACCAGCTCTGTTCAGTGATTTTTTTTTTTTTGAGATAGGATTTTGGGAACTATTTTCCTGGGCTGGCTTCAAACCGTGAACTTCCTGATGTCTGCCTTCTGAGTAGCTAGGATTATAGGTGTAGCCACTGGCTCCCGGTTGCAAGGCACTTTATAGTATACAAGGCATTTGACATAAACTCTGTAAGTTACTCTGACAACTCATAGATGAGGAACTTCAGTACAGCCCTAAGCTTGCACCATTAGTCAGTGGCCGAGCTGAGACTTAGGTGTTTGGAGTATTCTTTCCACTGTGTAAGTTTCAGGGCCAATGTACGTATTGCTTGAGACCAGTTTCATCCTCAGTTGGAGTTGTGTCTGTGCTGATAATATGTAATGATGGTGATAATGTTGAGTGTTTAGCCCAGTGATAGAGTGCTTGCCTTGCATTCATGATGTCCTGGGTTCATCCCCAGCACCACACCCCTGCAAAAATAATGACAGTATAACATCTCTCTTAGTATTTTCAGTTCACCAAATAGTGTCACCTATGAACTGCACTGGATCTTACAACTCAGTGAGGTAACCTGTGTGAAGGAGCTAAGGGTAGGTAATGGTTCCCCTGTTTCACAGTGAGGACACTGAAGGTCAGAGAAGTTAAGTCACTTGCTCAGAGTTACTCAGGTAGTATGGCACATTGAGTGTTCTGAACCCCAATCTAGTTCCTAAGGGCTGCAGATTTTCTACTGTATGTCATGACATGTTGTAGAAGGGGTGAGGGGTTATGCCTTACAGCGGGGATTTGGACAATCTGTGTCTGCGCTGTCCTGTAGGAGCCTAACTACCCATTGTCCTTACCTGATGCTCCCTCCTTTGCCCAGCTCTGGCCTGGCTTTGCACTCAACCTTCTCCTGCTCCCGAACCAGTCCTCCTGACGCCCTCTCCAGAAGCATCTCCCTCCTCTTGGGACACCCTCTCAGCATTGCCTGTGCCCATTACCTGCTTGTTTTTCCTCCAGGACCCAAAGGAACTATCTCAAGTTTACTGCTTGTAAACTTGCCCTCTCATCCAAATGTCCTGCTTTGATGATTCTCCTACAACACGTAAGGTAATCAGAAAGACTTCAAGTCTTTCACATTCTCTTATGCCACGCCACATGGTAGGCAGCCCCCCCATTCAAAGGGGTTTGTAAATAGAAGGAAGTGATAGTGATATGTGGGGCCATTCCTTTTTGCCTCCCTTTACCCATGTGCCTTTAATCAGCCTCAGCAACCCTGGCGGCAGGAGGGTAGTGGGCATGTTTTTGGAGCAGAGCCCATTACAGGAATTTCCATGGCAGCAGACAGCTTTGCCCAGCCCATGTCTGGTGTCTTACCAAAGCTGTTGCTGCTGTTGGGTCAGGTCTAACAAGTCCGACAAGATCTGGCTGGTTGAAGCACTCACTTGCCCACTAGGCAAGGCCGACTTGCTTGGCAGGTCTGTCGAGGAGAATTGTTTTTGGTAGCAGTCTCTTGCCTTTAAGGAGTTATCAGCTCCCTTTATGACTGACTTGTCCAAAGTGCTGGCCTCCATTAGCTTCAGGTCATTGGCAAAACTATTGGTCATTTGTGGCTTTGGTGCTTCACATGGGATATTGTCTGAGTTTCTGAACCAGGCAGGAATATCATGATGCTTTAAAAGATTTTCTTTTTAATTAACACGGTGGTACAATGTGGTATTTCAGTATATGTATACACGTGTATTGATGAATCGGGGTAATCAGCATCTCCATCTCCCCTTTCTCTCATCATTTCTGCAGGGTTGGAGCCTTTGAGCTCATCTGTTCTAGTTCTTCTTAAAATATTTAGTATGTTTTTGTGAACTGTTGTCACCCCACTTTGCTGTAGAACACTAGAACTTATTCCTTCTATCTGTGTTTTATCCAACCTCCTTCTACTCTCCCTCTCCTCTTTACTATTCTGCGCTCTTGTGTTTGACATCAACTTTTTTAGCTTGCACATACGAGAGAGAGCATGTCGTATTTTCCTTCCTTGTGTTTGGCTTATTTCACTCCACATACTATTCTTCAGTTCTATGTATTTTGCCACAAAGGACAGGATTGCACTTTTTTATGGTTGAATAATACTCCATTATGTATATATACCACATTTTCTTTAAAACGTGATATTTGATAAAAAGACATGGCCAAGCATGGTGACTCAGTCTGTAATCCCAGCTACTTGGGAGGGAGAGGTAGGGGATCTTGAGTTTGTTGCCAGCCCATGAAAAGGTAGCAGGACTTTGTCCCCAAAACACAATAAAAACAAAAGCGCCGATGTCATGGATCGAGTGGTAGAGCACTTGCCTAGCATGCTGAGACTGTGGGTTCAATTCCCAGTACTGCAAAAAGAAAAACAAAAGACATAAAACAAAAAACAACAAAGAACCCCACCACGTGTCATATTCTTGGCATACTAGAGAAACGTAGCCTTGTTCTTTCCATTGAACTAGTAAGGATTTTTATTTTCTAATGGCGACAAGGAGAAGTTGAGTGGTTTCCAGTCATTAACTTTGAAGTATTTTGTAGCTCTGCCTTTGAGCGTAACTAAGGAAACCTCCAAGCCTTGCAACTTTGCTTTTTTTGCTCTGTCCTGAAGTCCTAGGCAGAAAGGAGAGGCAATAAGGAATAGTCACTTCATTTCTCAAAGTGGCCCCTTTGCTCTGTTGGCACTAAAGCACAGGCCAGTGTGTTTCGGCCTGTGGCTAACCCTGTCCAACACCTGTCTTTTTGTAAGCAACATTTTATTAGCAGATAACCACACCCATCGTTTATATATCGTCTCTGGCTGCTTTTGCAATAAAATGTCAGAGTTGAGTCATTGTACCAGAGACAGAATAACTACTAGGCTGTGCAACATTAATCGGCTGTCTGTGGGTTGTTGGTTAGGGCAGGGTATCACGATCCTTGAGTGTTCCTTGGACTTCTGTGACTGTGTCCAGTGTCAGCTGGTTTGTGTAGAGAGGTTTGCAAGGAAGTGGTTTTAGAAATTGCCTATTTCCTTATCCAGTATGGGGGCTTAGTGTCCAGATGACTAAGGGGTTTTCCTCTTTGAATGTGCAAAATGTCCCTCAGCAGCCCAGGGCCTAACACAGTCTCAGTTCTGATCCCTATAAGCTATGATCAGGAGTTTTGCTTTCCTTAGTGCCCGGTTAGAAACACATTGGTTCTCCAGTACACAAACACTTTATTCTTATTTTTTTTGTAGCCTAGGCGGGCCTTGAACTCAAAGTCCTCCTCACTTAGCCTCCAGCGTGCTTGGATTACAGGTGTGCGCCCTCCATGCCCAGCTAGTTCATTTTTTATGATTGTCTGTCTTTGAGTATTTGGTCATGAACCTCTCTTTCCTTGGGATTTTCTACAAAGCCCCTGAAATAGCTTGTGTGTGTTTGTTGCTTTTGAACTTTGAACTGTGTGTTAAGCCTGAGGTGTAGTGTACAATTAGGTAATATAAGCCAGTTATAACTCTGCTGACAGAGAAACCCAACATTCCTATCTCTTCTCTCTTTGCAAGTTTGGGAACTTCTCTGGTTCATTGAAGGGGCCAAACAGCAGTTCCCTTTATAGTTAACAATGATGTAATATACCAAAAGTGAAGGCGACAGGACAGGACCACAGAAGTCACCACTGGGCATAGTGCCTACTCAGACTTTTCTGCAACTGGTGAGATAATATTTCACTGAGGCCTAAGGAAAAGAAAGGTTACCAGCAGGAGCAACTTCCAACTTCATTGGTTATTTACTCCTTGTGATTGATTGGTTTGATTTTTTTTTGTCATTTTGGTGTGATTTAAAAGGGATTTTTAAAAGCATAGCAGTTGCAAGATGCAATCCTTAGTTATTTCTGTCCAGTACCTTTTCTAAAATGGGACAATCTGGCCTCTAAAACTTAGCTGGAGACAGTAATTACAGGTGCTTCTATGTGAGCAGGGCAAAGAGCAGCAGAATTACAGTGTTGAAGGGGTTCTAGGAGGTCATGGAGTCAGCAGCCCCTCTGTTTTCCAGCCATCTAAAGCAGTCAAGACAGATGGTGGGTAGAGAACAAATGGAGTTATGTTGTTGCCTGTCGTTGTTTCCCTTGTGTGCTTTGGGGAGCCCTGGAAAGTAGTTTGTTAGGGAAATGATAACTTGGACCATAGGGCCTTAATTAAATCCCCTATTTAAAGAAATGTTATGTACCTACAGGACATTTGGGACTAGAGTGGTTGAGGACAGAGGACTGGTCTAAGTTAGGTTTCTGAGCTTAAGTTTCAGCATCTTCTCTGTCTAGGAAATTGAGCTCGTCAGCAAAGAATGGCATGGTCAGGCTTAGAACCATGGTCTTGCATTGTGGAAGTGAGCATTGGCTTTGGAGGCACACAGACCTGGGTTCAAGTTCCTCATGTGCTGCTGACTAGCCTGGTGACATTTGGCAAGCTATGAGCTTCTTAAAGTCTCAATTTCCTCTAGTATAAATGGAGACAGTAATGCCAACCTTGAGCACTGAGTGTATATGTGAAATAACATACTTGAAAGTAATAGGCTCTCGAGAAATGTTACTTTCTACTGTTTAAGTATATTTAAAAAGATATTTATGGCAATGAGTGTGCCATAAATAATCTTAAATTGCAGTAAGTGATAACTTACTTGGAATTGGATATGGGTCATTCCTGGAGAATCCAATAATATATTTTCTGGAGAGAGAAGCAGAGGAATATAAGTGTGTGTTTTGTCCTGTCCTCCAGCCCTGTGGATACTCCAGTGCCATTGAAGTAGGGACTGACTGAGAGCCTTCTGGGATAGCATACGAAAGCAGCCTTACAAAGGTGGGCCTGGCCCGTACTCCTTTTTAATGCCCTAGTGTTATTTGTAGTGCCACCTGATGTGTTGTATCTCCACTCTGGTTGTATTGCCACGAAGAAAGGGAGTGATCTTTTTTTTTTATTTTTTTTATTTTTTTCTTTTATTATTCATATGTGCATACAAGGCTTGGTTCATTTCTCCCCCCTGCCCCACCCCCTCCCTTACCACCCACTCCACCCCCTCCCGCTCCCCCCCCCTCAATACCCAGCAGAAACTATTTTGCCCTTATCTCTAATTTTGTTGTAGAGAGAGTATAAGCAATAATAGGAAGGAACAAGGGTTTTTGCTGGTTGAGATAAGGATAGCTATACAGGGCATTGACTCACATTGATTTCCTGTGCGTGGGTGTTACCTTCTAGGTTAATTCTTTTTGATCTCACCTTTTCTCTAGTTCCTGGTCCCCTTTTCCTATTGGCCTCAGTTGCTTTAAGGTATCTGCTTTAGTTTCTCTGCATTAAGGGCAAGTGATCTTTAGGTGTTGGTCAAAGTACCAAACACAGTACCTGGTCCTTAGTATTTTATTTGAATGAATAATAAGAGCCTGTTTTATAGGAGATAAATTGAGACAGAACAGCTAAGTGCTCATGTAAAGATTAACAGAGACAGTAACGTTGCTAATAATGGGACTGGGTTGCCTGCCTTAGTTCTTACCTCAAATCCTTCCCTTTCTGGGCTGACCTTCCTCTCACCCATGAATATTGTGCTGTCCACTGTAGAGAGACTTCCTTCCCCCTCACCAGCTGGTGATCTGCTTCTGCTCAAATTAGGAGAGTGGGTTAAGACTGCAATGAGAGTACCATATGGCCATTTAAAGCACCGTGTTTTAGCTGCCAGCTCTTAGATACTGAAATTGCAATAAATAGGAAGCTCCTCTTTTGTGTCTATTGCATCAGAGCTGAGGTTGAACAAAGGGGCCTGGGTTGGGGAGTGGTGATGGATAGGTGGTGGTGGCATGGACTTTATAGGCAGATGGTGTTGGCTTGGAAAAAAAGCACAGTAACAGCCTTGTGCGGATGTAGGTGTGGGTGGAGAGGGACTATCTCCTTCTATAGCCCCGAATCCTTGAATCTGCCTACATCCCCCAGGACTTTGACACTGATTAAATCACAGTTGGTTTTTCTGACAGACAGCCACAGGACAGGGCTAATGTACATTAATAGGGATGTGTGGAGAACTCTCACAGAATAGACAGACATCCTCTGTCTCCAGAAAGCTGGCCACTTTTTGAACTTCTCACTATGCCCCAGTTGTTACAGAAGTAATTAGAAAGCCCAGAAGAAATACATAAACAGGGCCTATTATGCAGTAGGCCTAAAGGAGTTGCAGGGGAATAATTTCACATTTGATGGCTTGCTAGTTGGCTTGTTTGTCTTTCTTCTCTCTTTGCTTCCTGCCTGCCATTGAGTTGCTGCAGTAGCTCTTTGTGGGGCAGGAGGCCTTGGCCAAGGTGGGGTCAGGGCCCAGGAACGCTGATTCCTAATCCCACATCACCATCTTCTGAATGATTCTGATGTCCATACCAATGAAGAAATGCCCACAAAAGGAGTATCAGACAATCAAAGAAACATGTACCGTGAAAAGCCACACTTGGTTTCAATCTTCCCTCTTCAGGTCCCAAGTGTATAAACTCAGATGGGCCTAGTGTCTTTCTTTTTATATACAATTTTAAACAAAATTATTCTCGATTTATATAACAGTGTTTTCATTCTCTATCCTCCGTATGGGAGCAGGAAAGAGGATGTTTCATAGTGTCTGATAAATAGATTCTTTTTTTAGTCTTTTTGAGACAGGATCATGCTGTATAACCCCAGTTAGCTGTGAACTCTCCATCCTCCTCCTTCTGCCTCCCAGCTGCTGGAGTTATAGGCATGTACCACCATGCCTCCTTGATAAGTAGTTCTTAATTCTTAAAATGTAGCACAAAAGTTACCATCTTGACCAATTTTTCTTGCCTTCCTGGGGATGGAGCCCAGGGCCTGTACATGCTGGCAAGTGCTCCTCCACTGAGCTGCACCCCAGCCCCGTCTTAACCACTTAAGTGTATAGGGCAGTGGTACTAAGTACAGTCACCTTGCTGTGCAGTCATTGTGTTGATGATTGCAGAACTCTTCATCTTGCAAAGTAAAAGTGTATGCATTAAATAAGAACCCCATTCCCTCTGCCTTCCACCCCCAAACCAGCATTGTACTTTATCCTTATGAATTTCACTACTCCAGGTACCTCATATAAATGGAAATCACATAGTAGTTGCCCTTTTGTGTTTATTTCACTTAGCATAATGTTAAGGTTCATCTATGATGTAACAGTGTCAGACTTTCATTCCTTTTTTTTTTTTTTTTGCAGTACTGGGGTTTGAACTCAGGGCCTGATGCTTGGCAGTCAGGTGCTCTACCACTTGAGCCACTCTGCCAGCCCTTTTCATTCCTTTTTAAGGCTGAATCATATTCCATTGTGTACTCCATCTTATTTATCCATGTGTCCATTGATGGACACTTGGGTTGCTTCCACCTTTTGACTCTTGAGAACGTTACTGCTATGAGCGTGGCTCTGCAGATGAGGCTTTCATTTATTTTGGGGCTCAGCTCTGCTGTGATCTGAATGTGTCCTCATAAATTCATGTGTTTGAGACTTACTGTTTCTTGGGAGGTTTTAGGTTATCAGGAATGGATAAATGCTGTTTTAACAAGGCTTGATGGAGGGAGTTTGTCCCTTCCCTTTGCCCCCTGCCATATGAGGGCACAGTGTTCTGCCCTTCTGGAGGATGCAGAGCCCAGACCCTCACCAGACATTAACATACTGCTACCTTCATCTTTGACTTACCACAGTCCAGAATTACAACAAATAAATTTCTCTCCAAATGTATACTTTTTGTTGTATTTTTTTTGAGACAAAGTCTTGCTCTGTAGCCCAGACTGACCTTCAACTTACGACCCTTCTGCTTCAGCCTCCCAAATGCTGGAATTACAGGTATGTGCCACCATGTCCAGTCTAGTTATAAATTTTGAAATATAAATTATCCAATCTGTGGCATTTTATTATAGCAGCACAAATGGATGAAGACATACCAAGAAATGTAATTGCTATATTATATAGTAATTCTATTTTAATTTTTTGAGAAACCTGATAAGTAATTTTAATGTTTTGTTTTCAGGGTCCATAGTATGGGCATGAATTGACCCATAAAAACATTGGATGTGATACTTCAGTTCAGACTCATCATCTGTCCAGCCTGTTTTGGACAGTGGCATTACAAGATGGCTTATGGGCCAGGTACTGGTGGCTCACTCCTGTAATTCTAGCTACTTGGGAGGCAGAGATCAGGAGGATCCACAGTTGGAGGCCAGCCCAAGCAAATAGTCTGAGAGAACCTATTTTGAAAATACCCAGCACAAAAAAAGGCTGGTGGAGTGGCTCAAGTGGTAGAGTGTCTGTCTCGCAAGCATGAGGCCCTGAGTTCAAATTGTAGTACCACCAAAGGAAAAGAAAGCATTGCTTATGGGAGGAATGATACCACGTCACAGAGTGAGGAGATAGTAAACGAGGCCTAATTTCTCTATGTCCTGTGCTCATGTTAATTTTTCTAAGTCTTTAAGCCTATTTATAATTCTAACTCAAATAACATGGAGTTAAAGGAGTTTTCTAAGTCTGCCTCATGAAAAATCTAGCATTCTTTTATTTGTCTTCAAGGTGACTAATTGAGCTGGGTGTGGTAAGGCACCCAGTACTGAGGTGTAGGCAGGAGGATCCAGAGTTCAAGGCCAGATTGAGCTACATAACAATACCCTGTATCAAACAACGACGGGCTGGGGTAACTTAGTAGTAGAGCTCCTGCCTGGCACGTGCAATGCCCAGATTCCATCCCCAGCACTGTAAAAAAAAAAAAAGATGAAATTTCAAGAGCAAACCCATTTGAGTTCTGTTTTGTTTTAGACTTGCTAAAAGAAGTATATTCATATCTTCTTACCTTGTGTAATTTTCAGCACCACCCCCCCCCACCCCGGGCTTGGTCAGTTTTGTGTCCTGTGTCTGGATCATCTCAAGTCCTAGGACATTCCAGGGTATCGCTGCAGCCTACAAAAGAGGTTCTGATCCACGAAGTTTATAATACTCGGCCTAGTGATGATCACGATTTTGTTGGGCCTGTAGTTTTTGGAAACAGTCCACATCTCCTTTCCAGGATTGTAGCCAATGAAGTGTTCTCCAGAGAATACTGTGCTATACTTACAGACATCCCCCAATGTGTTCGTGCTGTTGAGTGTGGCCCCCCAGAATCAGCACTGCTTTAGGATTTGTAGACTAGGAGTCTACTCCCAAATCTTTGCTGACCATGTGATCTTAGGTACAGTTCATCTTTTAGAGTCTTAGTTTCCCTGTGTGTGAAATACAATCAGGAGCCTTTGCCTTGCTTTTCCCACAAGAATATTCTGAGGCCTGGCATGGCGGTACATGTCTGTAATGCCAGCACTTGGGAGGTTTAGGCAGGAAGATTGTGAGTTTGAGGCCAGCCTGAGCATGGTGAGACCCTGTCTTAAAAAATATAGAAGCAGAACTAGGTGTGGAGATGAAGTGGGAAGGAGTCTGAGGGGCAGAAGTGAAAATTGAGTTGAATGAAGTGGAGTCGTTGTCTGAAATACCTGACAAAAGCCCACATATAAGGTCTCTAAAGCACTGTACTTTGGACCCATTGTCTACAGGCGTCAAGACATTATGCACCTAAACATTTCACAAGTACATGACAACCTGAGGTGGATTGATGGTGTCACAGTGATGAAACTGAGTCATCCAAAATCATTTAAGAAGGCAGGGAAGTGTCAAATGGTAGTTGTCCTTTACAATGGCTAACTTAGAAAAGTTCTCAGTGTTCAAAGGGATAGAGTTTATTTAAATTGAAAATTCACTTTCTGAAGTGGCTTATTATGTGGTCATTCTGAATAAGTAATGACATTACTACATTAATATTTTATTGATTTTTTATTTATTTATTTTTATTTGATATTACAAAATATTTCATTATTTTCTAGTTTTTCTGTTTTTAGACATAATTTATACTTGTGACATCGTTTGGAGAACAACACTTGGTTCTTATCTCTTCTGGTATGTTAAAAAGTACTATAATTTTTTCTTTTCAGTGCAGGGATGAAATCCAGAGCTTCATACATGCTAGGCAAGTGCTCTACCACTGAGTCACACCCCAGCCTCAAGTGCTGTAAGTTGTATTGGGCTTTCCTAGAGGTTTTCTCATTTTTACCTCCACTGTGATCCATTGAGGTAACATATTTTTTACCCTGTTTTGGAGCTGGGAATGCTGAGGCTTAAGATAGGATTAGGGAACAATGTATTTACATAAGCGATAGAGCCGTGGATTTAAATCTAGGTCTTTTGACTCTGAAGTTTTTGGTTTTTTTCCAGGTCTTCCATGTGGGTATCACCATTCTTCTTTGTATTTTGGTGTTTTGATCTTGACCATTAACTATTTAAAATAATTTATTTTGAAGTAATTTCAAATGTATTGGGAAGTTACAAAAATAGTGCAAGGAACTTTGGTATATCCTTCACTGGGATTTACCAGCTGTTGATATTTTGGTACGTTTGCTTTATTCCGTTTCTGAATATTTAGGTATTTTTTCTGGACCACTTGAGAGAAAGTTGCATGTTATGACCCTTTCCCCAAAATTCTTTAGCATATATTTTCCAAAAACAAAGGGTATTGATTGCATACTCTTAATATACCTATTAAAATCAGGGAATTTAGCTGGGTGCTGGTGGCTCATACCTGTAATCCTAGCTACTTGGGAGGCTGAGATCAGGAGGATCATGGTTCGAGGCCAGCCCAGGCAAATAGTTCTCAAGACTCTGTCTCCAAAATAACTACAGCAAAATAGACTGGAGGTGTGGCTCAAGCTGTAGAGTGCCAGCTTTGCAAGTGTGAAGCCCTGAGTTTGAACTCCAGTCCCACGAACAAATAAAAATAAGGATATAAAATGAGGAAATTTAACACTGATACAGAAGTATTATCTAATCTGAAGTCCATATTCAAATTTTACTAATTGCCCTCTAATGGCCTTTCTAACTATTTTATTTTCTGGTGCAGCAAACAGTCAGGATGATGAATTGCATTTAGTTATCATACGACCATTGCTCTTTATATCATATCATATTGCTTTCCCTGGTCACTACATCCCAAAGGGTTAGGTGAAATCTCTTGGATGATTTCACCAAGCATGAGAGTGTGGTGCCTCTCCTCTTTTCCTTTTTCACTCACCTACCACTCCGACCTGATGAAGATAGGGACCACTTATTCTGCAGCAGCCTTTTCCAACAAGGTGGGAATTTAGGCCCTCCCCTGACAGCTAGGGAATGCCTGGTGTACACAGATCTGACCTTAGTGGTCTCACAGGAGTGTGGCTGTGCTAGCATGAGAGCTGCAATGAGTAGAACAGGGTGACAATGATGGATGAGCAGATGCTGTCCACTTAGGTCAGACTTTAGTGTTTCAAAGTCAACAGCATGCATCAGCCTTGTGCTGGGGTTTGCACCTCATACTTAATCACTTTTCTTCACAGTTGTGGTAAACAGCGATAGCAGTGCTGCAGATTTGCAGATCGTTTTCATCTCATAACACTGAAGTTCTAGACCCACTAAACACTAATTCCATGTTTTTTTTTTTCAGTACTAAGGCTTGAACTCAGGGCCTACACATTGAGCCACTCCACCAGTCCTTTTTTGTGATGGTTTTTTGAGGTAGGGTCTTACAAACTATTTGCTGGGGCTGGCTTTGAACCACGATCCTCCTGATCCCTTGCCTCCTGAGTTGCTAGGATTACAGGTGTGAGCCACTGGCATCTGGCCTAATTCCATGTCTTTCCTCTCTTCAGGCCTTGGCAACTACCTTTATACGTTCTGTACATGTGATTTCTTTTTTTTTTTTACTACTTTAGTTACTTTATGTAGATAAAATTATACAGCATTTTTCCTTTTGTGATTGGCTTATTTCACTTTGCACACATTCTTAATGTTCACCGGGTTTGTAGCAGTGTCATAATTTTATTCCTTTCTCAGGCTGCATAATATTCTATTGTGTACTTACAGCATGTTTTGTCTGAATAGACATTTGGGTTGTTTCTGCCTCTTGGCTAGTGTGAATAGTGCTGCAATGAATGTGGAGTGTGCAAATACCTCTCTGATGTCCTGCTTTGAAGTTTTTTGGCTCTGTGTGCACAGGTTGGGTTGCTGGATCATCTGGTAGTTCTGATTTTAGTTTTGGAGGAAGTCTGATGCCATTTTCCACAATGGCTGCACTTTCTTGGCATCTTGTACCAATTATTTGAAATAGATAGGATTGCTACCATTCAGCCTGTGGTACAGATAAAGAAGCTAAATGACATGGTTAGGAAGATGCCCAGGGGCAAAACAGTAGACTCTGTACTCAGTGCTCATTTCCTCCTGCTTTACTGCCCTGCTGGGGGCACCCCCACCCCAGTGCTTCTCTTTTAGCATTTTCCTTGAGCCTAGGTGGCACAACTATCCCCTTTGCTCAGGAAATTTCTAACCCATCAGGTAGTGTGTCTAATGTAGTCCCTGGGTCCTGCACGTGTCCCTGCTGAAGCTCAGCACTGTGCCTTTGCCTTGTTCTCTTGAGCCTGGGACTCTGCACATGGCACATATGAGGAAGCAGTCACTTGGCACAGCTCTGTGAGTTTCTACAGCAGAAGGTCTGTAGTAGGGACATTTAGTTTTATTATTTATTTAGTCAGTTATTGGAATTTTTTTTGAGACCAGGCTGGCCTGAAACTCGTGATCCTCCTACCTCAGCCTCCCAAGTGCTGGGATTGCAGGCGTGAATCACCACACCCAGCCTGGGAAATGTATTTTTTTAAAGTTGAAAAGCACCGTGGTTCTTTGATTTAGTTGCTGAGCACCCCACTGCCTAGATGTGTGCAGATGGGAAGCAGATTATCATTTCAACATCAGTACCTTTGAAAAGAAAACACGCCTGCACATGGGCAAGAAAGCTGCTGATCTGTAGGGAAGACTAGCAATTTACAAATGGGCGCATGACCTACATCTCCACTGTAGGAAACACTACCCTTCTCTCTAGGAATGCTTTCTACCAGGAGTTGCGTCTCCCTGATTTGAGGTTTGGGAGATTGGTGCCTCTGTTCCTTCCCTAACCATCATAACAGTAGTCTGTTCTGCTTAGTTAAAGGCATTTGCCACTGGTTTTGTATCTGGCCTCTGAGGCTCATGCTGTGAAAGCTTCCAACACAAACTCCTAAAATGAACCAGAGATTTCTGAATGATGCCCTGCTGGGGCCTGGAGACTTGAACTATACGGCAGCTGTGCTCCTTTTCCTACTCAGCACACAGGGACGCTGGGAAGCTGGGACTGTGTCTTAATTCTGTGTCTTTGGCTTTGTTTACTTCACCATCTTCCCACCTCCCCGCTATGACTTAGTGTTGACTTGTTCAAATTCCACTCTTCTGGGATACTGTCACTCTAGGCTATCACAGTGCAGAAGCTTTGTTTCATAGGCTCCTGGGCAATGAGTATTTTCTGTTAGGAGTTCTGTGAACCCCCTCCCTTCTGTAGGGAAGGGAGGTTTACATTTTAATTTGTGATTATATGTTTCTGTTTGTTTTTCTGAGAGAAGCACTTCTCTGAATATATCATCAGGGCCCACTTCTTTGGTTTCTAGTTCTTTTTTCCCTTTTTGATTAACACCTATTAATTATACATATTGCTGGGGTTCAGTATGACATGTAACATTGCCTGTAGCCCTCACTGGACTGTTGAAAGAGTAGGGATCACACGACCTTCCAAGGAAAGCTAGGCAGCAGGAGTGATTGTACCTGGGGGCAGTGTTTACATTCATATGGACATTTAGTCATTTCCTTTGTCTTTGCTTTGACTCAAAACCCAGCTAAGCATTTTCCCCACATCCCACTGACTTCCTTAGTTTGTTTCGTGGTATTGCTAGCCTATAGATCCTTGTGATATGAAACGTTAATGACAGCCTGTCCATTTGTCCTCCTTCCCTTCCCTCCTTCCCTCCTTCCCTCCTTCCCTCCTTCCCTCCTTCCCTCCTTCCCTCCTTCCCTCCTTCCCTCCTTCCCTCCTTCCTTCCTTCCTTCCTTCCTTCCTTCCTTCCTTCCTTCCTTCCTTCCTTCCTTCCTTCCTTCCTTCCTTCCTTCCTTCCTTCCTTCCTTCCTTCCTTCCTTCCTTCCTTCCTTCCTTCCTTCCTTCCTTCCTTCCTTCTGTCATGGTCTTTCACACCCAGTAACTGGCCTAGTATCTCGACCTTTCTCTTGCCTCTCCCTCTGCTGTACTGCAAACCTGTTTTTTTCTCTGAGCAAACACTACTTCACAGCTGTTTTTCTTTTTGAAATTGGCATGTATTAAGTAGTGCATAGCAAGGGGTTTCATCATGACATTCCCATGCATGCTTACAGTGTACTCTGACCATCTTCACCCCATTCTATTTCTCTTTCTTAGCCCTTCTCCCCCCTCTTCCCCTCCCCCTCTCCCCTTCTAGTAGTCCCCCTTTTTACTTTTATGACCTTAGTTTTTTGTTGTTTTTTTCCCCCTAGATTCCACAAATGAGAGAAAACGTGGTACTTTGTGGGACTGGCTTATTTCACTTAACATGATGATCTACAGTTCCTCCATTTTCCTTCAAATGACATAATTTCATTCCTTTTTTGTTCAGGCTTTTTTTTTTCTTTTTTTTTTGGTGGCACTAGGGTTTGAACTCAGGGTCTTACACTTACTAGGCAGGCACTCTCATTCCTCTTTTTAAAAATCGAAACAGAAGGAAGGATGAGAATCACATCATCATCTCAATAGATGCAGAAAAAGCCTTTGACAAAATCTAATATCCCTTGATGATAAAAGCCCTGAAGAAACTAGGACTATCTCTCAACATCTGCATATGATATAACTATAACCACCATTATACCGAATGGGGAAAAGCTGAAATCATTTCCTCTGAAGTCAGAAACAAGGCAAGGATGTTCACTCTCCCACTCTTACTCAATATAGTGCTTGAGTTCTTAGCCAAAGCAAGAGAAAGAAAGAAAAGGGATATAATTGGAAAGAAGCCAAATTATCCCTGCTGTGTAAACTACCCTAAAGACTCTACCAGAAAACGTTTAGTTCTGATATATACTTTCAGAAAGGTAGTAGGGTACAAAACCAATACACAAAAACCAGCTTTTTGATACACCAACAATAAACTTATTAAAAAAGAAGTCAAGAAAACAATTCCATTCACAATAGCCTCCAAACAAAATACCTTGACATAAACCAACTCTCTTTTTCCCCTTTAGTTCATCCTATACTTTTCACATGAAAAATTGTTTTATATATGTATCACCCCATGAATGGTCTAAAACAAAGCACCCATCGTGCCACTTCCTGTTCAGAAATGTTCAGTGACTTCCCATACTGCTACCTTCTTCAGGAAAACTATCCAGGCTGACCTTCTATATTATGGACCCAGGAGTCTTTTGTAGCCTCATCTCCTGATATCTGCTATTATAATTTTTGCTGTTAAGCTAAATTCGGACTTTGCAAACCTATGCTTATGTCTGCTTCTCCTCAGACCATTCATTCTTCTTTTCTTTTTTTAAAAATGGTCACACAGTGTTGTGCAGGCTGGCTTCTTCTAGTGATCCTCCTCCTTCAACCCTCAAGTTTTGGGATTATAGATTTGTACCACCATACCCAGCTCTACAGTTATCCCTTAATTGTCTTTGTACAGTTTGAAGCCTAGAGTCTTGTATGTATCAGGTGTTCAGAAAGAATTTGTGGAATTCAGTAGAGTTTGATTTCGCTTTCTTTATTATTCCATAGGCTGTCTGAAATCATTCTATGCCAGGCTGCAGTGCCACAACCTTTGGGATGTCTTCTCAATTACAATTAGTCCTTCATCCCTTGATGGTCCCCTTATATGGTTTTTTTGTTTTTGATGGGATTGGGGTCTGAACTCAGGGCTTCACCCTTGCAAAGCAGACACTCTACCATTTGAGTCACTCCTCCTGTCCATTTTACCCTGGTTATTTTGATATAGGGTCTCTCAAAGTATTTGCCCAGGCTGGCCTTGCATCTCGATCCTTCAGATCTCTGCCTCCCAAGTAAGCTAGGATTACAGGTGTGAGCCATTGGTGCCTGGCTCTTTATGTGTTGTTTATACCACACTTAGAGCCATCTATCAGGTGACTAAGTTAGCTGTATTGGGACTGTCTCCTTCCTTTCCTTGGTGGGGATTGGTTCTGATTATCCTTGTAGATCTCAGGCCATTTAGTATATAGTACCTGACTGATAACAAACATTTGGTAACTTTTAGCTGAAAGTGTAACTCTTTCAATATAATTGTTGCATATTTTAATTTTTTCTCACTATCTTTTCAAGAGAAGATATTTTTGTGATCATATACATTCATAGGGTGGTAAGTTCATAAAACGACTATTCTCCAGAATGTTTGGGAACCAGTCTATGAATCCTGTGTTAGTCATAGTCATAAATGTGATGGTCCAGTATCTGCTGGGAGATAGGGGCTCTGTAAACTAGGGTGGAGGTTGATGCAGGGGTAAAAGATTATGACACTTAGAAATCTGTTTGAGAACCTCACAGTGATGATCAGCGCTAATGTGTGTCAGTGAGGATCACCTACATTAAGCTGCGGTATCAAATAACCATTAAAATATCCATGGCTTACAACAAGTCTTGGTCATGGTGCGTACCCATGGTGGTTTGGCTGTGAGCTCTCTGTTCATCAGAGAGTCTGTTCTATCAGGTCTTAGAGTCCAAGAATGATGGAAACTCCATTTTCTACCCATGCTTTTATGATCAAGGGGCAGGGAGACTTTGCTCCATGGCTATGAAAACTTCTATTGCAAATAACATCCATATTACATGTGTATTATTACACATACTACATTGTATGTAATATTACATTGGCTTAAGCAAGTCACATGGCCATAGTTGCCTTTGGAAGAGATGAGGAAGTACAGAACTACCAGCTGCCTTGAAGGGGCACCCAGCAATAGTTGTTGAACAGCATTATTACCTGCCACACATGGTAAAAATTTTCTGAAAAAATATAGCAAAAAACCCAAACCAGGAGCTGGGGATGTAGCTCAGTGGGAGAATGCTTGCCTAGCGTATGCAAGGCCCCAGCACCACAAAAACAAACAAACAAACAGAAAACCAAAAATAAAAGCCAGTCCAGGATGCTGGGGAAGGGCAAGGGAGAGGGAAGGGAAGGGCTCAGTGAATTAAAAGGGATTTTATTTAATTTTTAAGCACTGTATTTGAATCTCTTGATTATTAATATCACTAGGCATGCAAATATACATTCAATGGGCTAATAAAGAATGATTTTCAAGCGTAAAAAAAGGGAAGTGCTTAGCTCAGTCTGAACTCAGGCTCTTAAGAGGTGCTTATTGGATACCTTGCTCTTCTGGTCACTGCAGCAGTATGGGAGACAGGACTAATGCCATCTCTCCTTTCATGGGGCTTACATTTCAGATGCACCCAGAAGACCAGGAGGCACTCAAAGGAAAAGTAGGTTGTGGCAAAACTGGGAGGGGACTAAACAAGGGCTTAGAAAATAACACAGGGGCCCTTCCTTTTAGAGTGCTCAGAGAAGGTCTCTTAGAAGAGGTGGTACCCGGCACCAGTGACTCATGCCTGTAATCCTAGAAGGCAGAGATCAGGAGGATCGTGGTTTAAAGCCAGCCCAGGCAAATAGTTCATGAGACCCTATCTCGGAAATACCTAACACAAAAAGGGCTGTGGAGTTGCTCAAGGTGTAGGCCCTGAGTTCAGTCCCCAGTACTGCCAAAAAGTAAAAAAAGAGGTGACATTTAATTTGAGAACTGACTAAGAAGGCAGTGACTACTCACAGATATGGGTGGAGAAGAACATTCCAGGCAGAGGGAACAGTACGTTAACACTCAGAGATTGCAAAGCACTTGCTTACTTGCTTTTTTTTTTTTTTTTTGGTGGCACTGAGGTTTGAACTCAGGGTCTCATGCTTATTAGGCAGGTGCTTTACTACTTGAGCCACACCCCTAGAGCTTTTTTTTTTGTTTTTGATTTAGTTATTTTTTCAGATAGAGTCTTGTATTTTTGTCTGGGACTGGCCTCAGACCATGATCCTCTTACCTATGGCATCCCATGTAGCTGGGACCATAGGTGTACAATGCTATACCCAGCTTATTTGTTGAGATAGGGTTTGGCTAACTTTTTTGCCCTGGCTGGTCTTGAACTGCAGTCCTTCTAATCTCTACCTCCTGAGTTCCTGGGCTTACAGGCATGAGCCACTGGGCCTGGCTAAGAGCTTGCTTTTCCCCTCCAAAGTATTATAAAAAGACCACTGTGGTGGAAAGGTATTGAGTTGTTTCCTGATCACTCAGAGCCTGTTGGCAATGCTAGGGATATATGGTATGAATCCATCAGTGGGCTTAAAACAACAAGATTCAAGTGATAGAATTTATATTTTGAGCTTCCTTTGGCTGCACAGTGGGGAATGAGTTGAAAAGGGGTGAGAATGAATGAAGGGAGGCAGCTCGGTGGTAGTTGCACTAGTACCGGTAGGAGAGGAAGATGACCTTGATGAGGGTAAAGATAGCTAGAATGTCAACGGGACTTGATGATGGATTGGAAGGTGAGGGAGATGGAGTTAGCAAGGACAACTCTGGTTTCTACATGGAGGGTGGGGCCATTCTTTGAGCTGGGGAATCCTGGGGAGGACCAGATTTGTGGCGAATATTGCACATTCATTTTATATAGACTTAGGAGACTTCCTGATTTGCAGTCTGAGGCAACACACTGCCCCTATGTTATGGCCTTAGTTCTCTGATGCTGTGTAAATATGATCCTCCTTGCTCTGGCAGGAGGACCAGAGCAAGAGACTTCTTTATACGCTTGGTCGTTGTATGTGGTTTCTTTCCACCATTAAATGTATCATAACCACGGCAGTGGAACACATAAGAGGGGTTGGAGAACATTTTGTGGGTTTGAAAATTTGAAATAAAAATAGCTGGCTTGAAATCTTTGGAAACCATTCCACACGGCCATTAAAGTTGCAGCTGAAATCAATTAATGAAGCAGCAGCTGGAAAACCAAACAATCCAAACATGGAGGCACTGTGGAAGAGGATGATCTTGAGGTAGGCCTTTTTTTTTTTTGGCTTGGATCGAGCATAATTTGAGTAACAAGCACAGATATGCAATCATAAAAGTGTCTCCTAGCAATGCTATCAAGCAGCACTAGTAAATAAAGGTGGAGATACCCGGATGATCAAAGGCAGCTTCCCATTTCTTTGCAGCATTTTATGCCCTACTCTTATACTTTTTCTACAGGCACACTGGTTTGGAAGCCAATGCCCCAGGGTTGGCCTTTAGTCTCTCTTGGCAACTCCCAACCCCAAGCAAGACCACTAAACCAGCTTTTTGTTAATGTTGGAGAATGGAAGGAGTCTGAATTGAGAAGAAGAAACAGAAGCAAGGCAGAGCAACGTTAGAGGTGCCAGTGATAAAGGAAAGACGGTGGCAATAAAGAGAAAAATCCTGGGGCATTAAGGAAGGGTTCACTAGCTAATGTAGAGACAAAACAGATTCAAAAGACAGACTGTCAGGATGTGGTAAGTCCACTGTTAAAATGGATTCAGCTACCTGCAGGCTTGCCCATGAGAAATGTGATGGCCTACTGATAAAGTCTGGGGTGGGGGCTGGGGGCTGTTTTGTAAGCTCTGGGAATCCTTTAGCAAGTCCCTGTTGTTCCTAGTTTATAGCCAGTTAGAAGTTGGAAGCAAAAAACAGCAAAAGGAAAAGGTCCTTAACAGTTGCTGATTTTTTATCTAAGTTGCACTTGCCTTATTGGCTGAGAGAAGACAAAGGAAATCTGGGTACATGGCTCTTGCTAAGCTTCTGATGGTGCTCCCAAGGCGACAGCTGCTTGCAATGAGGAGGTAATCTTTACTTGCCACCCAGAGATGATTAACCACAGGACCCGGGAATCTGCAGTTTCCAGAGGCCCTCAGTCCAGAGAGAGTCGCACATTTCTGGGGGCAAACTGTCCTGGGATGGGGAAGGAGTAATGGTTACCTTTTAGCCAGCTAGATCTTACCAGGGGCTGTGGGAGGGCCTGGTGGAGTGGCTTACGGGGTAGTGCGCCTGCCTAGCAAGTGCAGGGTTGTGAGTTCAAACAGTACCTCAAAAAAACAGGGTACTTATTACTGTTCAGAGCCAGGGACTCCCTGGATGTCCCTTCCAAAGTCTGTTTGCCCTAGACACAGGGAGAAGGCATGTTAATTAACTTAGCTTCCATAGTCTTGACTTCTCATCAAACAGGGATGTCTTAGGGAGAAATGATCAGGGGTCCCACCAGCTAGCCCCCACCCTTAGTAATCAATTGGTCTGAGTTCTCTGTAAATCTTCTAAGAAGGATCCTTAGGCATTTTGAAATCAGTTGCCTTTATACATACTACTAACAATCAGAATATTTGATTGAAGGACACCATTTTAGTAGGAAAAGAGAGACTCTCTAAGAATAAACTTAGTAAATAATATGTAAACTCTACATGAAGGAAAAAGTATTAATGAGGAACATAAAAGAAGTTTTCGACTAATAGAAAGGCATAAAATAACAGTAGTATCAGTTCACATGAGTAAATTGATTAGAGAAAATAAGAAGAAACAAAAAGTATTTTTGTTAGATAAGCTTGTTATTAAATTTCTATGTAAAAGCAAGCATGAAAACCCAGAGAGACCTGGCCATAGTGACACATGGAAGCACTGGGGAGGCTGAGGCAAGAGGATCAAGAGTTCAAGGCTAGCTTGAGCTATGTAGTGAGTTCCAGGCCAGCCTGGGCTACAGGACAACATGTTGTCTTAAAAAACAAAACAAACAAAAAAGGTGATATATTTGACAACATGAAACTCAAATTTCTATATGGAAAAGAACATCCTGAATAGGATGAGTGACACTCATGCATTGCTGTGGTAGGAAATCACCAGGGTCTATTGAGGGAGTTTGGCAGTTTAAGTCAAAATTAAAAATGGACATACTTAGCTGGGCATTCTGGCCTGTGCCTGTAATCATAACACTCAGCAGGTGAAGGAAAGAGGATCTCGAGTTCGAGGCCAGCCTGAGCTATACAGCGAGACACCATCTCAAAAAAACCAAGAGATGGAGATGTAGCTCAGTGGTAGAGTGCTTGCCTAGCACGTGCAAGGCCTGGGTTCATTCCCAGCAGTGCCCAAAGGGGGGCATACTTTTGACCGAGTTTATTCTATTTGTGTGGGCACACACACAGTATATCCATACATGTGGGAAAAGAGAATGTACAAGGATGACCTATGTAGTATTGTTTGCAAGAACAGATGATTGGAAGCAGTCTAAATTTCCATCATTGTAAAATTGGTTAAATAATTCATTTTCATCCATAAAATGAATTACTAAGAAGCTGTTAAAAAGAATGAGGCAGATTGAATATGTACAAGAGAAGTGTGGAAAAGGAATGTGAAGAACAGTCTTGTATAATATCACGTGTGTATGCTTATTTCCCTCCCTCCCTTCCTTCCTTCTCTCCTTCCTTCCTTCCTTCCTTCCCTCATTCTCCTCTTTCCCCCTTCTTTGTGCCCCAGGCTGACCTCAAAGTTCAGATCCTCCTGCCTCAGCATGGATTATAGGGTGCATGCCTGGCTCTGTGTGTGTGTGTGTGTGTGTGTGTTTTAGCAGTATTGGGGTTTGAACTCAGGGCCTCATGCTTGCAAAGCATGCACTCTATTACTTGAGCCACTCCCTCAGTCTTTTTCATGTTGGGTATTTTGGAGATAGGGTCTTGCTTTTATGCCCAGGCTGTCCTTGAACCACAGTCCTCTTGATCTGTGCCTCCTGAATAGCTGGGATTATAGATGTGAACCACTCATGTATGGCTGTGTGTATTTTTTTGAAAATATGTATGACTTGCATTGTTTTTACTATTGCTACTGTAATAAATTACTACAAACTTTTTGGATGAATACAACATGAATCTATTCACTTCCAGCTGTGGAGGTGAGAAGTCTGAAAATCATTTCGCTGTGTTAAAGTCAAGGTGTCAGTGGGGATGCTTGGTTTTGGAGGCTTTAGGGGAGAATCTGTTTCCTTCTCTTTTTCAGCATCCTGTAACTATCTCTAAAGTGCATCCCTCTAGCTTCTCCTTCCAACACCACAGTGCTGCCTTCTCCTGTTAACCCTCCTGCTCCTCTTGAAAGGATCCTTGTAATTACATTAGTGTCACCAGAATGGTGCAAGACCATCAGTCTCCCCATCAGAATTCTTGACTGAATCATATCTGCAAAGTCCCTTTTGTTTTCTTTAAATTTTTTTGGTGTTGTCTTTTTTTGGTGCCGGGGACCAAACCTAGGGCCTTGTGCCTGGTAGACAAGTGCTCTACCACTGAGCTACATCCCAGCCCTGCACAGTCCCTGTTGGCATGTAATGTAACAGTCACAGGGTATGGGGATTAGGGTGTGGACATCTTTGGTGGGGGCAGAGGCATTATTCAGCCTACCTCTGGAAGAAAAAGAAACTACTGATGGTTGTTGCCTCTGAATTTAGGAGACTAGGTTCAAGGGTAAGACAAAGGCTTAAAAGTTACCCTGTACCCCTTTGTAGCTTTCCAGTGCATGTACGTGTTCCCTCCTTCTCTTCCTCCCTCCCTCCCTCTCTTTCTTTCTTTTCTTTTCTTTCTGCCTTATAGCTTGAACTCAGGGCCTCCTGCTTGCTAAGGCAGACACTCTATCACTTGAGCCACTCACCCTGATCCTTTTTTGCTTTACTTATTTTTTGGATATCGTTTTGAGTTTTTTTCCCTGGTGGGCCCTGGACTGATATCTTCCTATTTATGCCTCCCAGTAGCTCCCAGATTGGAGTTTTTCTAACTTTTTTCCCAGGCTGGCCTCAAACAGTTATTCTCCTGATGTTTACCTCCAGAATAGATGGGATTACAGGTGTGTACCACCATGTGTGGCCCCATGTTCTTTATTTTTTATGGGTTTTTTTCCTTTATATTCTTTATTTTTTCAAAAAGTGATATATGCTCATTGTGGCATTTTAGAAATTGAAAAAAAGAAAAGGGCATAAAATATTAATCATAATTTAACTAGTCAGCCTCAACCATTGTTAATGTTTTTGCTATATTGTTTATGTTGTTTGTTTTGTTCACAATTACAGTTATTACAGATAATAATGGTGAGTCTTAATCTTCAGAACCTGTGACTACGTCACCTTACAGACCAAAAGGCCCTTTGCGACGTGGTTAAGGACAATGAGCTTATCCTGGATTACCTGGTGGGCTCATGCAAGGGGGAGGCCAGAGGTTCCAATACAGAAGACAGTGACAGTGGAGGGTGGAGGGTGCAAGGTGGATGTAGGGGTCTAGTAGAGTGGTTAGGAGCCAGGGTGAGGAGCTGGAAAAATTAGGGATCGGGTTCTTCTCTAGAGCCTTTACACGGAGCAGCCCGACAAGCCTGACCTCCATAACTGTATGGGAATCGATTTGCGTGACTTTCAGATACTATGTCTATGGTAGTTTTCGGCAGCATTAGGAAGTAAATGCCGTGTCTTTAAATCCTGAGCTTTGCTGCACTTGCTTAAACATTTCCTGTGAACACTGTAATGGCTTTACTGTTCTCGATTGTTGACTTCTTTGCCTTGTGACTGCAGTGTGCACAAGGGCAGGGACCATTTATGTCTTGACTACATTGTGTTAACAATGTCTTGTTGAGAACAGTGCCTTAATAATTATTCATTCAGTAAATCAGTGAACATACCAGAATTTATGGACCATTTTATTTTGGACAGGTTGTTTCCAATTTTTTTTTGTAAGTGGTAGAAACCCAAATCTGCTAGATTCCAGATCCGACACTGTTACTCATTACACTACAGTCTGCTAAAACATTGGAGCATACTGCATATACTGGTAGTTTTTATGTGTGCAGTGCTGGGGTTTGAACCCAGGGCATCCCGCTTGCTAGGCAGGTGCTCTACCACTTGAGCCACTCTGCCAACCCCATAAACTGTTTTTGGTAGCTTGGTTTTATTTTATTTTTTAAAGACAGTGTCTCATTATATAGCCTAGGCTCAGGTTAGCCTTGAACTCATGATCTGCCTTCCTCAGCCTCTTGAGTGCTGGGATTACAGGCACGTATCACTTTATTCAGCCCAGATAACTGGCTTTTTTACTAGATCACATTTTAACATCTTCTCATGTTATTACAAATTTTATTTATTTATTCATTTGTTCATTGTATTTATCTGCTATAATTTATAAGATCAGTGTCTTTATTACTAAGTATTTTAGATGACATTATCTTCATATGGAAAATTTCAAATACACCCCAAAATAGAGAGGAAAGTATAAAAACTGTCTCTGTACCCATATCCAGCTTCAGCAATTACTAACATGATCAATCTGTTTTATCAATATTCCTCACCCAATACCTTCCCCTTGGGCCTGGATTACTTTGAAGCAAATCCTAAGACATCTGAACATTCTATCTATAAGTACTTTGTCTTTAAATGCATTTTTTGCAGTGCTAGGAATTAAGCCCAGGGCCTTGCACATACTAGGCAAGTGCTTTACCACTGAACCACACCCCTGGCCCTAAACACAATTTTTTTTTTGTTTCTTTGAAATGGGGTCTTGCTACATAGCCCAGGCTGGCCTTGAACTCACAGTCCTTCTGTCCCAGCCTCCCAGGTGTTGGGATTACAGGTATGTGCTTTCACACCTTGCCCTCAATAGTTTTTTTTTTTGGCAATGTTGGGTTTGAACTCAGGGCCTCACACTTGCTAAGGCAGGCCCTCTACCATTTGAACCATACCCCCAGACCTTTTTTGCTTTAGTCATTTTTCAGATGCATTTTTGGCTGGGATCAGCCTCAGAGCTGGATCCTCCTACTTATGCTTCCCACTTAGCTGGGATCATAGGTGAATTCCACCACACCTGGCTTGTTCATTGAGATAGGGTCTCACTAAATTTTTTTCCTGATTTTTCTGATCTATTTCTCCCAAGTAGCTGAGATTATAGGAATACACCACCACTCCCAGCCCCTCCATACATTTTTATACTGTCATATTGTAGCGATAGTATTGTAGTGACTTACTAATTCAGGCCACTGTAGAAATAAGTATTCAGAAACAACTTGGGAAATAAGCAGAACTGATGACCTCACTTGGCCTGGAAAAGCACAGCTGGGCATCCATCACCACGAAGAGGCAAAAAGTGCTGGGTCTCAGTCTTGGTTGATCAGTGGATTACCTGGGGTGCCTTAAAAATATACTGCCTGGCGTGCTCCCAGAGGCTTTGATGTGCTTGGTCTGGGATGGGAGCCTGGGCACTGGGACGTTTTTTCTTCATTGTGGTAAAATGCACATAAGACAAAATTTCTCATTTTAGCCTACTTAAGGGTATAATTCAGTGAGTGCCATGAAGTACATTCCCAACGTGATACAGCCATCACTGCTATATGTTTTCAGTACGCTTTGTTATCGCAAACAGAAACTCTATACTCAAATAACTCCTCCCATTTCCTCGTCCACTCAGCCCCTGGCAGCCAGCCACCCTTCTGCTTTCTGCTCCTAAGAATTCGCTAATCCAGGTGCCTGGTGTATAGAATCAAATAATATTTGCCCTTTTGTGTTGGGTTTCATTTAGCTTAACCTTGTCAAAGTTCATCTTGTATCAGAACTTCATTCTTTTTCTGTTGGCTTGTAATTTTTCTGTCCCATCGTAATTATCACCACACTTTGTGTGTCTGTTTATCTGTCAGTGGATATGTGGGTTGGTTCTACCTCCTGCTTTTTGTAATGCTGCTGTGAGTGTTGATGTACACTTACCTGTTTGAGTTCCTGCTTTCAATTATTTTGGATACAAACCCAGAGGTAGGATTGGTGGATCATATGCTTATTCTATGTTTAGCGTTTTTTTTTTGGAGACAGGATCTCCCTATGTTGCCCAGGCTGGCCTTGAACTTGTTATCCTTGTGCCCCAGCCTTCCAAATGCTGGCTATATATACTTTTTTGAGGAATTTCCATATTGTTTTCACAATGACAGTATCATTTTATATTCTACCAGCAACGAAGAAGGATTCTAATTTCTCCGTATCTTCACCAACACTTGTTATTTTTTTTTAAAATAATAACCAGTCTATGTATTTTCTCTCATTATATGGGTTGCCTTTTCAACCTCTTGATAAGAGGTTGAAACGACTCTTGATAGTGTCGTTTTCTATATAGCCAGAATGTGTTTATTGGGGTGGTTTCCCACTTATCTCGATTCGGAATGCTTTCGTGCACTTCCTTCTGAAGGAGCACCCTTCTGTGAGCCTTGCTCTTCTTCCTGTGGGCTGGCAGTACAGTGAAGCAGCCAATACACAAAACTACCGTTTGTGCCCGGCTAAAGATCCTGGTGATTTCATAGCATCCTGGACACTTCGCATCCATGAAGCAGGGGTTGGGGCTCGGCACCAGGCACTGCTTCTTGTGCTTCCTCTTCTCCTCCCCTGGATAAGCATGAAGACATCTTTTGCCAGAGGCACATTCTCATGGAAAGGTCATCATTGCTGGAAAGCTTGATAGTGTCCTTTTATGGATAAAAGTGTTTAACTTTGATGAAGTTAATTTATCTCCTTTTTTCTTTTTTGCCTGTACTTTTGGTATAATATCCAAGAAATCATTGCCAAACCCAATGCTGTGAAATTTTCCCTCCCCCCCTATGTCTTATCTTAGGAATTGTTGGGGCTGGGGGTGTAGCTCAGTGGTAGAGTGCCTGGTTAGCGTGTTTGAACCTGAGTCTGCTCAGATAAAGGACCTACCTCAACCCCTCTCCCCTCCAAACCCCTCCCCTAACCCAAACCCCTAGTTTTATCATTGTAGATCTATGTTTAGGTCTTTGGTCCCTTTCCTTTTTGCAGTGCTGGGGATCAAACCCAGGGCCTCATGTATGCTAGAGAAGCCCTCTGTTACTATGCTATGCTGTCAGCTTGCTTTGAACCATTTTGAATTAAGTTTTGGCATATGGTAAGTGTAGAAAAAGTGATTATTAAACTAATAACCTGTACTCAGGCGCACTCTAGAGATAAGTACACCATTACTTAGCAACCACTCAAGGACAACTAGTTGTGAAACTAATGGCTGGATTCACCTGTGCAACTTGGCTAGGTGCCACTTTTGTCAATAGCGGTATAAAACCCCCTGCGCTGAACAAGCTGGTGGAGCAGCTGCTGCTTATGGGGGCTGACTGACTGGCTGATGGCTGCAGTGGGTAATAAAGCATGTGAACTCCTTCCTCGCTGCTGTTCAAACCTGAGTCTGCTCAAATCCTTTAAAGGACGTATCTGCTTGAAACAAGGTATTTGACTCACAGTAAGGTTCCCACTGCACTCTTTTGCATGTGGATATCCAGTTTTCCCAGTACCACTTGTTGAAAATATGATCCTTTTATCATTGAATGATCTGTTATCTTTGTTTAAATTGGTTTAGCCCTACATTCAAGGCTTTTTTGTGGGCTTTATATGTTGTTCTGCTGGTTTACATGTCTGTCATCATGCCAGTGCCAGATCGTTTGGCTGCCGTCCAGAGTCTGCCCGGGTGTGGGAAGGCACGTTTGATCCTCTGCCCTTCCCAGTTTACCCTTGCTATGGGGAGTTAGCTCCAGGAGGAGACATAGGACCATTATCTGTTCTTGAGTACCACTCCTAAGATTGTATGCTGCCCCAGGAGCAGAAAAAGAACCACAAAGAGCAAGAGCATAGTAAAGAGGGAGTTTTTATTAGGAAAGCAGAATTCCACCGTGAGGGGCGAGGTGGGCAGTTCGGGTACAGATTGCATGCTAGCTGCCAGACCAAACTTCTTAGGAGTGCTTATAAGACTATTTGTAATCTGACTGCAGCCTCCTCTTCAGGCTTCCTTTCCTCCCTACGTACCCTCCACTGTCGGGACCAAACTTATTGTTTACTGAGCTAGTCCCCACTCCTGTGCCCCACGTCTTGCCTGTGTGGTTCCCACAGCTGTCATGCCCTGCACACATTTTGTGTTTTTTGTTTCCTGATCCCACTGTTCTCCTGCCACCCTGTTCCTGCTGGCTCCTCCCTGTAGCTTTGTTTCACACATTTTCTAAGTCTGGAGAATTCGCTCCTCCTTCAAGTTCCAGCTCAAATAAATTTCTCCTCTGTAAGCTTTCTGCATCGCACCCAAACACACTTAGGTGACCCCTTTTCTGCACTTCCAGTGCCTCAGAACCTTCTTACCGCACCCACCACATTGTGTTGCAGTTGATTTAATGATTCTGCCCTTCATATGAGCACCTCCTTAGCTGGATGAACACTTATGAAAAATGGGTTGATAGTCATCCATCCATTCTTTCAGAGAGACCTGTTGAACACTTGCTAGACATTGTGGATTCAGGGTGAGTGGTGGAGATGGGAACTTGTGAGGACATTGTTGCACTAATCTGAGCAAACGATCACAGTGACTTGGACCAAAGTGGTGGTAGCTGAGGGAAATGGGTAGAAAGTACAAGCATTCTTGCTTGCCAGTGATAAGAGGGACAGAAGAGAGTGAGGAACATTTTGTTTGTGGACATGTGTATGTATATTTGGGCATTTGAGAGCAGGAAGCCTTCTGACAGAAGTCAGTTGACTGTGGCCTGACAGTTGCTCGAGTTTACCTTGTTTTTTTTCTTATTTTCCACCCTTGCACATGTTTGATGAAGTCAAGATGTTTGCCTTTTCCCTTCCTTATTGAATTTATGAAGTAAACTGACCTACAGGACTGCTTTTTCACAGGAGTGTGTGGGCTGGGTAGGTTTGTGATGATTACTAGCAGCTACAGACACACTGGCTAGGAGAAGTCAACTGGGGGGCCACAGGGCAAATAACGATTTACTGGTGCCGAAGGTGGATGGTAAGTGCTCCCCCAGTATACACCAGGATTCACTGGTAGCAAAAGATTCTTAGAAGTAAGGCACTGCTAAACTGTACGGATGATTGTTCAGGATTGGGTTTGGCCTAATGTTGAAACACTAGACCCTAGAATTTGGATTCCAGCCCACTAAGGCCACTGGCAAAAGCTACTAGTGCAGATTCAGGAGTTTTAAATTTCTGGAACTCCAGGCTGTATTCTGGGAGACGGCTGCCAAGGTGGGGCTGCCCTCGCTGCCATAGCAAATAACTGAAAAAAAATAAATCCTTAAAAGGAAATGGTTTAGTCATTGTGGTCTCTTGTCTGGTTCCAGGAAGGGGTTAAATTTGGCTTTGATTAGTAATGGGTTTGGATAGCATTATCACAATTTGTGTCCAGAAAATGAGAAAAGTTTTTTTTTTCCCCAAAGCCATCTTCTGCAAAGAGGCTGTGTAGATGCTGGCCCTGCTCTGAAGCTTTGATGTCCGTCTCTCTGGCTGCTGCTGTTGTATCACTAATTTAATTGCTGGTTCACAGCACTTTGTGTTCAGTCCTTGAAAATAGAGGTTTCATTATATTTCTATTCCAGCGATTTACCTTCAAGTTGACAAGTAGCAGAAAAAAAGAATTCATTGTTTTTACTCTCTAAGACCAAGTACATGATGCAGATTCGTGGGGAAGAATTTCAGAGCAGCCATTAGGAGTAGTAAATTAGATTAATAGGCAAAGCTTCCCCTACTCCACCCTCTTGACTCTTGGGATGAAACTGATAAACAACCACTTATGTTCTTTTCTCCAGCAACCAGCAGAGAGAACATTTTGCCTTTCTCGAACATTTTCCCAGCCTTTTTTTCACTTGCCCCTAATTCAGATAGATTTCAAATGGGAACAAGAGTCTAATGAAATTTACTTTTCTTTTTTAAATAAATGGCTGCTTAACGAGCATCTGGTTGCAGTTAATAAAGTTCCTCGTGTGTCTGTGTGTGTGTGTGTGTGTGTCTGTGTGTGTGTGATGGGGGAGAGAGATTGAGAGAGATCTTGAGTTCTACAAGAGGTTTGTTGACACATTTTAGGAGGTGAAGTGTAGCATAATTCGTTTCTTTTTTCTTTGCCTTTACCAAGTAGAAGATGATCATTTCACCCACACTTGCTAGAACAATCACAGTGTAGCAGGATTTGTTACATTGGTCTATGGCAAAGAACTTGAGGGCTTGGTGAGATCTTAATGGTACTGTGCAGTAATTTTTAGGTGGTGGGGGAGTAATATGCTCTTCTCATTGGACAGGATCACTTCACTGTGTCTGCCCTGGGCACTGCTGGTGATCTAGTATCCGGGCTGTTCTACGCCCCTGCAGTGACCGCCAATAGTGCTCATGCCCCAGCACAATAATAAACATTTTAAAATGAATAGATGAATAAAAGTAAAAAAAGAAAATGCTGCTGAGTGGGATCAGGAATAAGGGAGAGAGAAACAGATCTCATCTCTTTCCAGCCCTTGTGCACTGCCTAAGTCTACTCCAAAAGCATTTTGGCATGGTCAGAAAGAAGTTGAGCAGGCAGAGCTGGAGGAAAACCCTCCAAAGGGAAGCTCGACATGAAAAACAAGGCATGCTGAATGGAGAACAGGCTGTCCTGAAGAGGCTATGCTCCAGGGATCCCCACAGAACTCTAACTTGTTCTTTCATCTGTGGGAGAGCTAGTTAAATTCAGTAATTTCAGTCAGAAACCTCATCAGCCTGACTGATGACAAAGCTGTGCTATAGCTGGCACTCAGCCTAAGAGAAAGTTCTGAGTGACTCCCCCAAGGAGAAATCTACCAGGTACCTCCCACTATGACCTGAACTAAATAATTGAAAAGTGAGGAGAAATTTATGTCTCCTGCAACTATGGGAGAGGGAGGGGGTGATATTAAAAATAGAAGGCTCACACCTGTAATTACAGCTACTTGAGAGGTAGAGATCAGGAGGATTGTGGTTGGAGGCCAGCCCGGAGGCTAGCCTGTCAAAAAGTTGGCAGGACTCCATCCCAACAAACAATATAGGTGTCATGGTCACACACCTGTAATCCCGGCTATGAGGGAGGGGTGAGGAAGAGGATCCTGGTTCAAGGTCTGCCCCAGGCAAAAAGCATGAGAACCTATCCAAAACATAACTAAAGCAAAAAAAGCTGGGGAGGCTGGAGATGTGGGTTTAGTGGTAGAGCACTTCCATAGCAAGCACGGGCCCCCTGAATTCAAACCCCAGTAATGCCAAAAATAAATAAATAAGAGATAAGAATGGATTCATTGCATCTCAACTTAATAAAATGGCTACCTTCAAGATCCTTGAGTGATTTCCCTCCTGCTTCTCTGTCTTCACATTTAAATTATTTTAAAAGGAAGGGCTTGGAGCGTTTGCCACTCTCAGCACATGAAGTAAGTTTCCTGAATGAATAAAAATAAGAGTGCATTATTCTTTAATTAACTTTCATATTTGACCACCCATTTGACCACACTTATGCCTAGCAAGACCCTCCCACCATTCAAAACACTCCTAACAGCACCAAAAACATCACTATTTTATTGGATTTCAGTAGTTCAGTGGAGCCCTCCAAACACATAGCAAAAAAGGACACTGGGCTAGGAGAGTGGGCTTTGAGTCCAGTTCTGTCGAGTTGTGGGATCTTAAGCAGGTCGGTGAGTGAATATTTGTTGATCATTTGTTATATACCACATCAAAGCAGAAGCATTGTGGAATGGAGAAGTGGGGGTAAAGGAGAGGGAGGAAGGACAGAAGAGAGGGATCTATTCTCTCTCTTTTTTGTGCAGGCTTGGATTTTGAACCCAGGGCCTTGTGCTTGTGTGGCAGGTGCTATACCGCTTGTGCTATGCCCCCAGCCCAGCTTTACTTATTTTTTAGGTCTCACATTTTTGCCTGGCCAAGTAGGTGGGATTATAGGTATAAGCCACCATACCCGCCCTTCTACTCTTTCTAAATCTAAATTTTTTAGATTTGTCTTTCTGTGCCTATCCAGGTCATGTTTTTTAGCATCAGGACTGGCATTAAGGAAATGGTAACAGACTTGAAGGTATCATAAAAGATACCTCAGTCTTATATGTATTACTTCTTTAGCGAACTTGGCCGTAAGCCAAAGACCCAGTGACTGGAGAGTGTGTGAGGGAGTGGCTGTAGAAGAATAATAGGGCTGTATAGCAAGGTGGCGAGAACACGATCCTAGAGCTCGACTACATGTAGTGACTTCACTTTCTGGCTGTGGGACCTGGAAACAAGTCGTTTCATCTCCATGCCTCAGTTTCTCATCTGCAAAATCAGGATCCTAACAGTCCATACATATTTCATAGAGTTGTTTTCAGAATGACCCGAATTAATGAAATGAAATGAAGATATTTCCTGGCACACAGTGAGTGTTCTATGAACATTTGTCTTTCTTAGCTACCTAAAATAGAGTCACCAGTGCTATTCATGAAGGAGGTGGTTTGGGCAAAGGTTAGTGATCTTTTTAATGTTCCATGGCTGAGAGCTACATATTGAGACAGTTGCCTACAGTTTGCTGTATGCTGCCTTCAAGGACTTTTCCTTGTTTTGAAAGATTTTCCTGACGACTGTGCTTGACATTTTAAGGTTTTTGTCACATATCATATTAGCATCTCTACTAAGAGTTTCTTTCTTGTTAACAGTTCATGATGCAATTACTCAATAAAGAATGTTAGGCCAGGCATGGTGTGGCATGCCTGGAATCCCAGCTATTCGGAAGGAGTGGGCAGGTGGGTCACGAGTTTGAGGCCAAGCCCATGCAAAGATAAGCAGCCAGACTCAGTCTAAGAAACAAAAAATGGAAACAGAAGGGCTTGGGGACATAGCTCAAGTTCTAGAGTGCTTGCCTGGCATGTGCAAGGCCCTGGGTTCAATCCCCAAGACCGGAAAAACAAATTCCTGCTATCTCTGCATGTACAGCTGTGGCTGCTTTTCTCCAAGACTTCTGCAGGCTTTCACCACTGGCAACCACTGAGCTGTTGTCGATCTCTATAATTTTGTTATTTTGAAAATGTTATATAAATGAAATCAAGGCGATGTGCCTTTAAAAAATTTTTTTGGTGGACTGGGGTTTGAACTTAGGGCTGTGCGCTTGCAAAGCAGGTGCTCTATCGCTTGAGCCACACATCTACTCCATTTTGCTCGGTTATTTTGATGATGGGGGTGCCAAACCTTTGTCCAAAGTGTACCAATGTGTGTTCTCGCCAGCAGTGTGGAAGAATCCCAGGTTCTCTGTGTCGTCTATATTGCCACTGTTGGTTGTCTCAGCTGTGCTGATAGGCATGTAGCAGCGTCTAGCTGGGCCTCGGCTTGCTTTTCCATAATGAGTAATGACGTTGAACATCTTCTTCATGTACTTATTTGCCATCTGCATATCTTTGATCAAGTGTCTGTTCTTTCATTGGCCTATTAAGTAATTGCGAGTTGTTTCCTTTTGAGTTTAGTGAATCCTTTTTTGTATCCTGGATATGGATCCTTTGTCAGACATGGATTTTCTTCTAATCTGTAGCTTGTCTTATAAAAAATACCCTTACTGGCATATCTGGTTGATGTACTTTGCATACATGTATAAAAATAGAACGATGAAAGCTCTTGTTCTAAGAAGGGAGGAGGAGGATGAGGGAGAATGATGGAGGGGGTGAATCTAACCAAAGTACATTGCAAGCAAATATGGAAATGTCACAATGAACCCGCCTGAACAACTAACATGTGCTAATACAAAATTCCTCCTATTAGGGATTGTGTTTACAGATCATTCCTGAGGACAGTTCATCTAACTCTAGGTCATAGAGATGTTATGTTAGGCTTTCTTTACATTCCCAGTGCTGGGGATCAAACCCAGGACCTCAACATGCTAGGCAAGGTCTACCTTATGTTTTTTTCTAAAGTTTTACAGTTTTAGGTTTTAACTTTAGATTTATGATCTGTGTTGAGTTTATTTTTTTCTGAGGGGTGCAGCTTGGTAGAAGTTTCTTTTTCTTCTTCCAATTGCTGCAGCACCATTTGTTAAAGAATCTCTGGCACTTCTTAATGGTGACACCTTAGAAATCATGTAACCTCTCATGACCTTAATTTATTTTCTCTAAAATGGGGATATTCCAGATGGAATGGTGTACATCTGTGGTCCCAGCTCCTTGGGAGGCTGAGGCAAGGAGGATCATTGGAGTCCAGGAGTTTGAGGCTATCTCGTATAATGTAGTGAGACTCTGTCTCAAAACAAAAACAAGACCTGAAAAGGCAATAATAGGATCTACTTCATAATGTTGAAGAGAATTCCAGACTATGTATGCAGACACCTAGCATGCAGCAAATAATAGTAGCTATTGTTTTACAGAGTTTCAAATTTTCAGGTTTGACTTCATGATTTACAACATACAATCCATTCCCCTCATCCCTTCCAAGGTGGCTGGGGCACAGGGCCAGTGCTGAGGTAGAGTTCTGGCAGGTGGGTTGTAAGGATGGTGACTGAGAACACTTGCAGTCAGGAAGGGAAGTGAGGCCAGGCCCAATTCAATACAAGGCAAGAGTGTGTCCCCAAAACCACTAAGTGAACAGTGAAGCCAGATGTCATCGATCAAAGCAGTAATAAAATTCTGAAACATAACTGAAGAAAGTGGGGTGTCCAGGCTCCCTTTTACTGAAGGTTGGCCCTTAGACTTGCTTAAAGCCATTGGCCTTGTCTGGAGCTCTCGCCCTCAGTTCTGTAAATGAAGCCAGGCTAAGACCTTGTTTTGCTGTGAGCACTGCTGCTGTGGTGCCAGCAGCTTGGAGGTGGGCCAGGTCCCATTGGGGAGGCTTTGTAAAACACACAGCTCAGCAGAGCTGCGAAGGCTGAAGAAGTCTCTCCGGAAGCTGGCTGTGTCTGTGGTAGGTCCTGGCCTGGGAGCTGTTTCAAAAGCTGGACAGAACAGCCGCAGCCGATCATCAGTGCACTTCCTGACTCTGTGTGCCACCAAGGCCTCCCAGGAACTGTCCTTAGTCCCCCTGAGCAAGAGCTGGCAGCACAGGGTTGTTTTCCTTTCTCTTTGATCAGTGTTCTGAGCTCTTAGGGGAATAAATCTTTGTGACAAGCATGTGTAAGATAGGCTGCAAGGAAGTATGCTATTAAATGGAAAATCGTAGCCATGAGCAGACTGCCCAGAGAGCTTTATCAGTTCCATCAATTGCGATGTTTTTATCTGTGTGCAGTAGTGTCACTGAAAACTGGTACTGCAATTGAAATTGTCTTTGTGCTACCAGATAGGACAAAGCAAGTTTATCATGCTGCAGAGCACTGAAGACAAACTGAATGTGCTGTTTATGTGTAAATCTCCAAGATAATAATGGCACCTGACTTCCGCCCTTTGCAGATTTGGAAGTCCTGCCAAGTTTCCAAGTTAACTTGCTTCTCACAAGGACGAGAGAGGTAGGGTGGGGTTATTACCCATATTTTACAGATATGGACGCTGTTAGGAGCTGAGCTGGAGTGGCTAGGATGTCATACATAGTGGGTGACCCCATGGACTTTATTATTTTTAGTTCTCATTTTTTTCTGGTGGTACTGGGGTTTGAACTCAGGAGCTCAGGCTTGCTAGGCAGGTGCTTTATCACTTGAACCATGGCCCTGGCCTGTGAGTTTTTTATTTTGGTAAAATATATGCAACATAAAATATGCAATTCTGACCATTTCTAAGTGTACAAGTCAATGGCATTAATTACATCCATAATGCTGGCCATCCATCATTACTGTTTCTAAAACACTTTTACAGCCTGGCGCCAGTGGCTCGTAACCTGTAATCCTAGCTTCTAGGGAGGCTGAGAATAGCAGGACCATAGCTCAAGGCCAACCTGGGCAAACAGTTCATGAGAACCCCATCCCCAAAACACCAGAGCAAAATGGACTGGAGGTGTGGCTCAAGTGGTAAAGTGCCTGCTTTACAAGTGTGAAGCCCTGAGTTCAAACCCCAGCCCCATACACAGACACACACACACACACACACACAAAACCCAAAACATTTCTACTTCACAGAAACTCTGTAAACAAACAATTCTTCATTCCCCTTTCTCCTCAGAGCCTAGTAACTTCTAATCTACTTACCTGTCTGTATGACTTTGCCTGTTCTAGATAGTTCACATAAGTCCTATCATATTTCTGACGTTTACCCATGTTGTAGTATATATCAGTATATCATTTTTATTGCCAAATAAGTATTCATTGTATGCATATGTCACATGCTGTTTATTCATCTAATAATAATCATTTGAGTGATTTTGCCATATTGGTAAATGTGAGAAGTGCTGCTATGAGAATGTATATACAAATTTTTTTCCATTACTGGGAATGGAACCCAGGGCCTTGCACATGCTAGGCCTTCCCACTGAGTCTGCACATGTACAAGTTTTTGTCTGAGTCCCTGTTTTCACTTCTTTTTGGGTGTATTCTCAGAAATGTCATTACTAGATCATATGGTAAGCTCTGTGTCAACTCTTTTAGGAACTGTGATAGTGTTTTCTATAACAGCTCCACCATTTGCATTCCCACTGCCAATGCAGGAAGGTTCCACCTTTTCCGTTTCCTTGTCAACTCTTCTGCATGTGTGTATTTTGATTTTAACTGTAGCTTTTCTTGTAGGTAGTCAATTTTCATTTATCTAATTATTAATCATGGACATCTTTTCGTATGCATACTGTACATTTGCTTATCTTCTTTGGAGACATGTCTATTCAACTACTTGCCCATTTTTAAATTGAGTTGTTTATGTTTTCATTGTAGGAATTCTTACATATTTGTATATTAAACCCTTACCAGATACATGATTTCCAAATATTTTCTCCCATTCTGTAAGGTTGTGTTTTCACTTCTTTTTGAGACAGAGTCTTCCTATGTGGCCCAGACTGGCCTTGAACTCACTATGTAGTCTAGGCTGTCTTTGAGTTCTCGATCCTCCTGCCTCAGCTTCTTAAGTGTTGGGATTATAGATGTGTGCTACCATGCCCAGCTTCAAATTCATTGTTTGGTGTGGAAATCCAGTTGCTCTCGCTCCATTTGTTGAATAGACCATTCTTTCTCCATTGAATGGATTTGTAACCCTTGCTGATTTCTCATCTAAAGTCTGTTTTGTGTAATATCAGCATAGCCATCTCAATTCCCTTTTGATTACTTTTTATATAGAATATATTTTTTGATCTTTTCATTTTGAATCTCTATCTTTGGATCTAAAGTTAGTCTGTTGTAGATAACATAGTTGGGTACTTTAACAATTCAGATTTTGAGCTCTGCCTTTAAAAATATTTTTGAGATAGGGTCTTGAGATAGGAAACCCAGCCTAGACTGGCTTCGAACTTGCAATCCTTCTGCCTCAGCCTGCTGAATGCTGGAATTACAGGTGTGTACCACCACACCCAGGTAGAATTTGTGGTTGAGAAGTTTGTTTTTCTTGTCAGTAATTTGGGTTGTTCCACTCTCTTTTGACCTTTGTGGTTGCTGATGGGAAATTGGCTGTTAATCTTAATGAGGATCTCTTTTGTGCAACAAGCTGTTTCTCTCTTGCTGCTTTGAAGATTGCCTCAGTCTTAGGCTTTTGACAATTTTTTTATAGTATGATTCGGCATGGATCTCTTTGAATTTATCTTCTTTGGAATTTGTTGAATTTCTTGGATGCATAGATTCATGTTGCTAATCAACTTTGGGACATTTTTGGCATTATTGCTTCAAATATCCTTTCTATCCCCTTTCTCTTGGCTTTCTGGCAGTCCCATAATATGTGTACTGGTCTGGTTGATGGTCCCTTAGACTGTTAACTGTATGTTCTATATCTGTAATGACATGTTTTCCATACATCACTGCCCCAGTTCCCTTTAGTGTTTTCCGCTAGCTCTTTCAACATATTGAAGGCAGTAATTTTGATATCTTTGCCTGGACTTCCCTCAGGAGCGGTTTCTGTCAATTTATTTTGTTCCTTTGAATGGGTCATACTTTCTTGTTTCCTTATATAACTTGTGATTTTTTTTTTGTTAACTGAACATTTGAATATTTTAATGTGATAACTTTGGGAATCAGATTCTCTTTCTTCTTAGCATTAGCTGTCTTTTATTGTTGAAGTTCATAGTAGTAGTTTGGTTTAGTGATTTCCCCAAAGGATGCTTTCAAAGACTATATTCTTTGTCCTGCATGGTCTCTGAAGTCTCTTTTCCTTAGCTGGTGGCCAAGAGTTTTGACACAGATTGTTTCTTTAATGTTGGGAGCTAAAAGCAAAGAAACAAATGAAAAACCCCTTTACCAGTCTTTGTAGATTGGCTCTGTGTAGGGATACTCTTTAACATTTAGCCAGGCTTATACTGAATTCAGAAATTGGCCCAAGGTGAAAGATCAGGGTACTTTCTGGTCTTTTCTGAGAATGCATCTTGTCCTGGGCATGCATGTGATCATTTCCTCCCCTCCCCTCCCCTCCCCTCCCCTCCCCTGCCTTCCCCTCCCCTCCTCTCATGAATACTAGGCAAATACTCTAGCACTGAGCTATGTCCCCAGCCCCTTTTTTGCTCTAATAGAGACAGGGTCTCACTAAGTTTTCCAGGTTGGCTTTGAACTTGCAATCCTCCTGCCTCTGCCTCCCAAGTAGCCAGGATTACAGATGTGCACAACCACTGGAAAACCTCAAATGCTACTCTGTCAGAGAGGGGGTAGGTAACAAACATGTAAAAATGCCACAAAACTTTCCTGTTTTGAGGTTGTCCTTTTCTTGATTCAGTCTTTGCTTGGTTGCTATAAACCTTGGACTATTTTCCAGAGTTCTGGTAAAATTGGTTCTAATAGTTTCTGATTGTTTTTTCATGCTTCTTTGGGGGATGAGAACAGGGAGCTGCCTACTCTGCCATTCTGCTGATGCCACTCTAGATCTACCAGTTACTAGCTCTGTTACCTTGGGCTAGTTACTTGATCACTCTGTTTCCTTTAGAGTAAAATGGAGTGTAATAACAGTATCTACCTTTGAGGGTGGTTGTAGGAATTAAATAACATAACCCATGCAAAGCCCTTAGAATAGCGTGTGGTCCATGTTAAGAGCCCAATAAATGTTACCTGTCTTTATAAATTACACCATTCATATGTACTGGAAGAATGAACAAAATGTTAATTAAAATAAGATGAGCCATTAATAGTATTGTGATTTCAGACATGTTAAAATGTAAAATTATATTCCTAAAACTGAAGTATGGGGTTGTCACAACTACTAGTTACCATCTGATTCAGGCTTTCCATTTTGCTGTTTAGGGCACCTGAGGTCCACTGGGTGACTTACTCTTGGATATGTAGGAAGTTATGTCATGACCAAGTCTGGAATCTAGGTCCCTGATTCATATTCTGGGTGCCATGCTGTCAGGGTCCCAGTTGTGTCTCCCAGCTAGTAGTTTGTCTTATAAATGCTATCCTGCTAAACTCTGCTGCGGGCGTGTAGGTGTGTGGCAGCAGTATGCTCAAAGTGGAAAGAGGAGGAGGGAGTGGGATGCCTTTGAGTCCTTTTTTCTCTTTTGGTTTTTTTCTGGTGGTGCTGGGAATGGAACCCAGGACCTTGCACATGCTGAGTAAATGCTTGAACACTGAGCCACACCCTAGCCCTTGAGGATTTTTTTTAGAATAATTGTTAACTGTGTAGAGTTGACTCAGCATGTAAGGTTAGTGAAGAGCACATGGCAGGCTTGCCACCAAATGCTACTGGCATCTTCCTTTCCCCGTGCCAGTCTTGCTCATGGTCCTGGGCGTGTAGGATTAGATCAGCATTGTTCTCTATGGTCAGTTCATTTGTGGCTGAGGGAAAGGTAGCAGCTGGAAGCTTAATTCTCTAGAGGGACATTCCTAATGCTGACTGAGGGAGGAGAAGAGCACAGCTGTGGATGGAATAGAGCAAGATGGTAATTGTCTGACATCAGCTTGCACATTCTAAGAGGTTCACTTCCTGTGGATGTTCTCTTCATAGACTGCCTCGTAGCCAGCCTGCATCTACCCACCTGCTACACGGAGCTGGTCCTGGCTTTTCCAACACATCGGTTCTTCAGTCCTTCTACACCTTTGCTTGCATTATTTCTCTCTGCCTGAAGTGCGTTGATTTCTGTGCCTGGAAAACTCCTTCCTCTTTCAGAAGGCCTTGTGGATGACTCTTGAGGAGAGAAAGGCATTATTTCTATATCTGGACTAGCATATTATCATTTGTGATTTAAATGCATTTTCCTCCTTAAGAGTCTATGTTCATTTGAGGGCAGTGACCACATTTCTTTCTTTTGTATTGAGGAAGCCTCACACGTGGAGCATTAATAACAGCTGAAGTTTATTGTATGAATCATCTTGCTGATCCTCACAGTTACCCATTTCACAGATGAGGAGAGTGAGGATTAGAGACAAATTAGGTAACTCACCCAAGATCTCAGGACTGGGTGATTGAGGAACATGTAGTGGAAATTTATTCTGACTCCAAAGCTGTTAACGACAATGTCCTAGCACAGTGCAGTCCAGTAGAGCTTTCTGTGATTGTACAAGTGTGGGCTGTGTGTTTTTTCCTAGTACAGTGGCCATTAGTCACACATGGCCATTGAGCAATTGAAATATGGCTAGTGTGACTGAGGAGATGAATTTTTAGCTTAGTTTAATTTTAATGAATTTAAATTTAATCATACAGAAAACAAAACTCCCATCCCTTAACAGCTGCCTAGGATTCTCTCTTGTCTTTAAGTTAGTTGTTCTCACAACTGTTATACCACTTCCTCCTGTTAAAGGAAAAACTTCAGGCAAGGTAAATGTAGCAGTTTATTTGAGTAAGGTGCGCTTCATAAATCAGGCATCACTCAAAACCAGGAGAGGTTCAGAGAACTCAGTCCAGCAATGTGGGCTGATGCTGTTTACAGACAGAAGGAGTGACATACAGATGCAGCTGGTTGGTTACAGACTTGAGGAGACTTTTGCCTTATTTGGACATAGTCTGATCCGTTGGCAGCCCGTGATTGGCTGAAACTCAACTACCTGTTACAAGAATAGAACTTAATTTAGGTGACAGGTTGCAGATGTAGCAAGTTAGGTTGCAGTTTGCTATGTATGGAGGCAAGTTCAGGCCAAATTAAACACTATTAGACAATGTGAATTCCATCTTGATGGAAACAGAAAGACCACGTCTTTTAAGGACAGCTATATGTATATATTTTAAGCAGCCTGTTATTTAGACTTTTTAAGTCTGTAGAAATAGAAAAGTTGGGAGTGTTCTTTGTCATTACTTCAAACCCCAATTTTCTGTTAGTAACTAGAAAGCACAAAGATGAAACATTGTAATAGTGTGGGTGGAAAATGTTTTTGCCATGGCTGAGACACAAATATGTAAAAATTTTCCAAAGGAAGCTTAAAATCATAGGGATGTTACATTCCGGAAGCATCCTATCAAAGACACTTGTTCAACTGAAGGAAGGGGAGATGATGAAAAGTACCCAGTGGCAGTGCAGCCATGTCAAGAAGTCCCAGACAAGAGGCCAGGACAGTCTGTTCTTGTGGGTGATGTTAGAGGTTGATTGGTACATTTTTATCATTTGTTTTGTGTTATTTTAGTGCTGGGGATTGAACCCAGAGCCTCACATATGCTAGGCAAGTGGTCTGCCACTGAGCTACACTCCTTAGCCATTTTTGGCAGTATTGGGATTTGAACTCAGGGCCTGCTGCTTGCTAGGCAGGCACTCTATCACTTGAACCACTTTGCCAGCCTTTTTTTGTGTTGGGTATTTTTGAGATAAGCTCTCGCTTTATGCCTGGGCTGGCTTCCAACCATGATTCTCCTGATCTCTGCCTCCTGAATAGCTAGGATTACAGGTGCGAGCCACTGGCGTCTGGCTTCCTCAGCCATTTTTTACTAATTATTAGGAAAACCTAGCCTCCTGCGTGGTACATGTTCATTGAGTAAAAGCTGGGCGTGTTTCAGGCTTTAGAATCAAAGCTTTGGTCTAGAAGGAACTTTTGTATTCTTATATTTCAATTCACACCTATTTCAATAGCTTTTCATTATGGAAATTTTCAACCATACACAAAACCAGAGTATCTATATGGGAGTGTTCATCCCCAACACTTTTTTCCAATTTCATTTCAGATTACACTACTCAACCATCCCCCCCCACACCCCCCCCACAGTGTTATTTTCTGCAGTATTTTAAAGTGAATCCCAGATATGTCATTAAACATAAATATTTCACTACACATCTCTGGTAACGACTCTCTTAGTGTATGTTACCAACGACAACACCATCATACACAATACAACTTTCCAGTAATTTCTTAATATCTTCTACTATCTAGTATATTTTTATGGTCACCTGATTGTCTCAAAACCCCTAACCACTGAGAGAACTGGATGTGGTGGAACAGGCCTGTAATCCCAGCACTCTGGAGGTGAAGGCAGGAGGACTGTGAGTTCTAGGACACTCTAGGCTACATATGTGTAAGGTCACCAGGGATACACAGTGCAATCTTGTCTCAAAAACAAACAAGGATAGATCTAGGGCAAAGGCAGTAATGTGGTTGGACTTGGGTCACACGCTAAGGGGAGAAGCACATAAGGGAGGAATGGGGATAGGTAGGAAACCCAAAACTTGAAAGTGTTTGATGTCCTCACTGCAGAGGAGCTAGTACAGTAACCTTAAAATGACAAAGGTCAATATGGGAAGGTGACCGGGAAGTAGTGAAGAGGTCAGGTGGAGATGAATCAATTCGGGTTATAATACACTTGTGCATGGAAGCAATGCTAGGAATCTCTCTGTACAGCTATCCTTATCTGTACAAAAATGCTTTATCTGTCTTATTATTGCTTATGTCTTCTCTTCAACAAAATTGGAGAAAAGGGCAGAACAGTTTCTGCCTGGTAGTGAAGGGGCTGGGGAAAAGAGGGAGGGGGCGGGGGGGCAGTGGGGAGAAATGGCCCAAACAATGTATACACATATGAATATATGAATTAAAAAAAAAAGGAAATGAGGAAAGCAGCTGGGTGTGGTGGTGCATACCTCTAATCCCAGCACCTGGGAGATGGAGACAGGAGGATCTTGAGTTCTAGTGTAGCCTGGGCTCTGTAGCGACACCTTCTCAAAAAGAAAAAAGAGCAGATTCCATTTTTAGAGCAGTTTTAGTTTTACAGAAGTCCCCACACATTGTTCTAACACCCTGCCTCAGTTTCTCCACTAACATCTTATATTACTGAGATACATTCATTGTTATTATCACTGTCACTATTATTATTATTGGTTTTTGAGACATAGACTTGCTAAGTTACCCAGGCTGGCTTCAAATTTACCATCATCCTACCTCAGCTTCCCACATGCTGGGATTATAAGCATGTACCGTCATGCTTGGCTTGTTTTTGTTTTAATCTCATTTAATTTTCTGGAGACAGGATCTTGCTTTATAGTCCAGACTGGTCTTGAACTTACTGTGTAGACCAGGGTGGCCTCATTCATGGTCCTCTTACTGCAGCCTCCAAGAGTGCTAGAATTACAAGGTATGCATCACCACACGTGGCTACATTTGTTATTGTTGAACCAATACTGATATGCTAGCCAACTAAAGTCCATAGTTGACATGTGTATGGTGCATGCTCACACTTCTGACAAGTGCAAAATGACATGTGTCCACCAGTACAGTATCACTCAGAATGGTTCCAATGCTCTGAAAATCCCCTGCATATCTCCTGTTCATCCCTTCCTTCCTCCTCAGAGTCTCAACAATCAACAAACTTACTCTCCTTGGTTTTGCATTTTCTAGAATGTTGTAGTTGGCATTGTACTATGTGTAGCCTTGGCAATATGTACTTAAGCTTCCTCCACAGCTCTCTGTGGCTTGCTAGCTCATTGTCACTGAATGCTGGCCATTGTAAATGGGCCACAGTTTATTTGTTCACTTATCTATTACTTGCTTCCAAGTCAGTATAAAGATGCTGTAAACATTCATATGCAGGTTTATTTATTTTGCTTTTTGTGGTGCTGGAGATTGAACCCAGGGCATTGCACATGCTAGCAACGCACTCTGCCACTGAGCTGCGTCACCAGCCCTCGTGTGTGGCTTTCCATGTGAGTGTACATTTTTAACCTAGTTGGGTAAATACCAAACAACATGATTGCTAGATGACATTTAGTAAGAAACCATCAAACTATCTTCCAAATAGCTGTACCAGTTTGCATTCCCACCAGCAATGGTTGAAAATTCCTGTTGCTCAACACTCATCAGCATTTAATATTGTCAGTGTTTTGGATTTTTAGCCTTTTAATAGTATGTTGTGGTATGTCATTGTTTTAATTTGCAGTTTCCTAATGTCATACAGTGTTTTTAATTTTACTAAAATCCCATGTTTCTAGTTTTTTCTTTTTTTTCATGAATCGTTCTTTTGATGTTGTATCTCAAAAGATACCACCAGTCCTAGGATCACCCATATTTCTTCTGTGTAGTCTTCTACTGGATTTATGGTTTTGTGTTTCACACTTAGGTCTGTAATCCATCTTTAGTTAATTTTTTTGCTGAAGTTCTGGGTATTTCGAGTTAATTTCTTCCATTGAATTTCCCTTGTTCCTTTCTTTTTTTGATGTTATGGGGTTTGAACTCAGGACTTTGAGCTTACAAAGCAGGAGCTATACCACTTGAGCCACTCCACTAGTCCTACCCTCGTTCCTTTGTCAAGGATCACATGACTATTTGTGAGTCTGCAACTGAGCTCTCTGTTTTACTGATCTATTTTTCCACCAGTACCACATTGTGTTGGTTAATGTGGCTTTCTAGTCAGTCCTGAAGTCAGGTAGTGTCAGGCTTTTTTTTTCCTTTCACTTCTTGTGTGTGTGTGTGTGTGTGACCCAGGGTCTTGCATATGGTAGACATCCTGAAGTCTGACTTTATTTTTCTCCTTTAATATATTTGGACTTTTGCCTTTTCATTAAACTATAACGTTAAGTGCTGATGTCCACAAAATAACTCACCAAGATATTCTTGGACTTTTTTTGGTAGTATTGGGATTCAAACTCAGGGCCTCATGCTTGCTAGGCAGACACTTCAGCATTTGAGCCACTCTGCCAGCCCAAGATTTTCCTGGATTGTACTGAATCTATAGATCAAGTTGGGAAGAACTGCCATAGTGACAATATTGGGTCTTCCTATGCATGCACACGCTCAATTTCTTATTACATGTCAGTCTTCTTTGATTTTTCATCAGGGTTTTGTAGTTTTCCTCATGTGGATCTTGTGTCTATTTTGTTAGTTCTCTATATAAATATTATGTTGTGCCAGTGATACTGTGTTTTTTTCTATTGCCTTTTTTGGAGATAGGGTCTTACCTTGTAGCCCAGGTTGGCCTTGAACTTACTTTGTAGCCCACACTGGCTTCAAACTTGCAGGCCGCCTGCCTCATTCTCCTGAGTGCTGGGATTACAGATATGTGTCCACCAGCTTCTCGTATTATGTTTTAATTGCTTTCTACTGGTACATAAGGAAACACTTGGGTTTCATATATTAACTGTGTATCCTGCAATCTTGCTAAAATCACTTTTTTAGTTCCAGGAGATTTTTATTGATTTGGGAGGATTTTCTACAGTAGTCAGTGATACCATCTGTGCACAAAGACAGTTTTATTTCTTCCTGTCCAATGTGTGCAACTTTTATTTCCTTTACTTGTCTTAGCGTGTCCTCTAGGAGTTTCAGGTGAAAGGAAATAGAGAGGATATACTTGCCGAGTTCCCAGGGTTAGTGGGCAAGCCTCTAGCTCATGACCATTAAGTATGATGTTAGCTAGAACTTTTCTGTACATGTTCTTTATGAAGTTGAGGGCATTCCACTAACTTGGTGTGAGTTTTTACACGAATCCATATTACATGTCGTTGAATTCTTTTTCTGCATCTGCTGATGTGATCATGTACTTTCTTTAGCCTATTGATGTGATAGACAACATCAATACTTGAATGTTAAACCAGCTCTACATACCTGGAATAAATTCCACTTGGTTATGTATGATATATAATTCTTTTCATACTTTGTTGGATTCAGTTGCACATCTGTTTCAAGCCAGGGTCTTACATAACTGAGTGTGGGCAAACTGTTCATTGACATTTGAGAAGTTACATGGTTTCTGTGTAGGTTTGGAAAAAGTGGTTTGTTGCCATCAGACTTAATGTGAAACCACTGACGTTGTTTGTAAGTATGCCTCCTGAGGATATAGACAGAGAAAAACACAACGCCATGGCGTGCTCACAACTCCTTACCACAGAGCACAGGCATTCTATCAAACAGCTCATGTTCATTTAGTGAAAATGTCAGCGAGTATCCACAAATGTTCAGAGTTACCAAGGACCACTTCCAAATGGCTCACATCCAAATTGCTTATTTACATTATATTTATCTACAAAGAAGTGACAACACTAAAAGACCCCTGGAAAACCAGTGTTTTTAAACTTTGTGTGAAAAATATTCCATTAATGCGATTACAATATTTTTTCTTAACAAAATGTCACTTGACGGGCAATTCTGATATAATTTGCCGCTGTAATGTTCTTAAAAGGAATACATCCATACCATGGCCTATCAAATGCGATATGTATTTTGAAAATCAATATAAAAATTTATCCATCATTTCTAAATTTTATATACCTTAGGTTTTAAAGCTAAGTGAATCTGGAATTCAAATTAAAATTGGAAACCTAGTATAATATTCTTCAAAAACTTCCTGTTCATTTTTTTTAAAGCATTGGAAGTAAATGCTTATCAAAATGTGATAACAACTTCAGGTATTTTACAAGAAAAGTTTATTAGGTACCATTTGGCATTTTACTTCAAAAGTATCTTTTGTTCCCCCTTCTTATTAGCAAGAGATGAAAACATTTTTTTCATAAGTATTAGTACAGTAATCAGAAAATAAACAGTTGATGGGTATTCCTTAGATACTTAAAGGTAATGCTTTCCCACTCACCTAAAAGAACAATGATTTTGAAGGGCTGGGCAAGGTGGCTCACACCTATAATCCCAACTACGCAGGAGTCTGGGATAGGTTTGAGTCCAGCTCAGGCAAAATGGTGAGACCCCCATCTCAACCAATAAGCTGGGTTCGGTGTCACATACCTGTGATCCAAGTAAAGCAGGAGGCAAAAGCAGACTGATTGTGGTCCAGGCTGGCCCTTAACAAAAATGTGAGACCCTATTAAAAAATTAGAGCAAAAAGGGCTGGGGGTGTGGCTCAAGTGGTAGAGCGCTTTCCTAGAATGCTTGAGGCTCTGAGTTTAAGCCCCAGTAGTCCCCAAAAATGCTTTCAATTACCAGATTATGTATATCAGATACACTAGCCAATGTTAAAAGGTCCAGCACTAGAATATTTTTTATTGGCGTAAGTTAATTGTACAAAGGAGTTTCACCAAATGTATACATACTTTGTCGAGATTCACCTCCTCTATTACTCTTAACTTCTTTAAGAGTGTTAGTGGGTTCCATTGTGCTATTTTCACACACACACACACACACACACACACACACACACACACACACACACTGTACTTTGATGGTGTTTACCCCCATCACCCTCTGCTTTCCCCCTCCTGTTTTCCTTCCCACCTCCCGCTGGCTCCGTCTGAAAATTCCCCCTTTTGCAGATTCGACTTTATTAGTAGTTGTAGTAGGTTCCGTATATGAGTAAAAGCATTATACTTGTCTTTCTGAGCTTAGCTCCTCTCACTCAGCATAGTGCTCACCAGTTCTGTCCATTTTCCTGTAAATGACATGATTCTTTATGACTGAATAAAGTCCATTGTGTGTGTATACCACATTTTCTTCATCTGTTCATGGGTTGATGGGCACGCAGGCTGGTCCCATTGCTTGCCTACCATGACTAATTCTGTAATAAGCGTGGCTGTGCAGGTATTCTCTTGTATGTTGAGTTGTATACTTAACATACGGAAATTGCTAACACTTTTTCTATTTCCCGATACTGAGGTGCTTGTTGTGAATGTGAACGTTTTGATGTGTTTGGTCCCAGCCGTTTCACACGTGCTGTGTGTACATAATGTGTGTATGCTACAAGACAGCAGTATTCTGGTTGCATTTTATTACATTCTGCCACATTTGCATGCATTTCTTGACCACCGTGTTTTTTGCAGCACTGGGAATTGATACTGGCTACAGTTATATGGGACTGTAATTGTGATTAAACAGCATCTCTTGATACTTGTAGAGTTTCCATCTATTTCTCTGTAGGTTTTTGGATGGACCTGTAGGCTAGCCAGTGATGGAGTAGTCAGTCTGCAGAGATTATTTTCATGTGGCAAAAGAAACAAATTTGCTGCCAAGGGACGTTTGCTGTCTCTGGTTCCTGTATTCCAGGGGCAGACTCTGCTTCCTCTCCTGAAGAACGGTGTACAGGCAGAGGAGCAGCCTATGTTCCTAGGATCTGAACACTTTAAGCTTGCTTTCTCTTTTTAAAATTAATTTCCACAAATGACCACTTGGGGAGGAAATAAAGTCTTTCCTTGTGTTCTTTTCGGCTCACCAGCCCCCCTCTTTGTTCTCTCAAAGGTTAAGGCTTTTGCAGAGGCTCTGCCAAGGAGAACTGGGGTTTTTCCCTTGGGAATCAGAGAAGGGCCTGGTACTCAGTACATCTGAGAAAGACAAGCTTTTCAGATGTTAATAAGTCCAAGCAGGACCCAGGAAACTGTGTAGTCTGGGGGCACATTAAATACCCAAAGCAATATAACCATTCCTTGGGCTGTAGCCAGATTTTGACTGTTGGTGATAACTTTAAGAAAGGATCACAAAGGTGGAATTCTCCCACAGGTCATCACCTTGAACTTGGAATTCAGCGCAGGCTCCCCAAGTCACAGCACGCAAGAAGCACTGGCAATACCAGGCATCTGTTTGAGAGCCAGGTTTTCACATTTTCTTTGGGTTTCTCTCCTTGTCCCAAACCCTGGCTGCTAGTGAATGCTTAAGTGCCAGTTGCTGCCACAAACAGCATGCAGGAAGCTTGACAAAAATGTTCCCGGTCTTGGGAAGAGCCCAGGGGCCACAGGGAAAAACTGGTTACTTATTTTCACCATTACCTCTTTCATTATCAATGCATTTAAAAGTACAAGGGATTGTATAGTAAACATCATCACAGCCATGTCCCCAAGGTAAACATGTTATTTGCTTCCTTGCAGAGGTAGTGAAGTCTGCTTTTACCGTGTCCTCAGGCCTAGTCTTTTCTATCACCAGAGGCAGGCACAATCTTCCTGGCCACGTTTGCTGTTTTATATATATATAATGTGTAATAAATAATATTATAGTAATAATACAATACACACAATAATACTATATGTACAATACATAATGTATATTAGAAATGTAATAGATAGTGTATATTTTTATATATACATACATATGAAAAAATGGCCAAGAAGGATGCATGGCAAATATGTATGTCTATATCTAGTTTTTTCCACAAATAGAAACGTAGCGCAAGACCATCGGATGTGCCTTTTTCAGTCAACCTTATCTTTCCTGGATGTTCAAATGTTTCCATTTTGATATACATAGATTGAATTCATTCACTGTTACTTATTTTTTTTTTTTTTGTGGAGCAGAGGATGGAGGCCAGGGCTAAGCAGGCACTCTACCACTGAAATGTACTCCAGACCTCACTCTCTTGTAATACTCAGTAGTTTGCTTCTATTGTGAATATGGTTGAGCTAACGTTGTAGCTCAGTCGTAGAATGCCTGCCTATAAGCAAAGCCCTGGGTTCCACCCTGCCAATACAAATTTTAAAGTGTTGCTAACCCAGAAAATCTGTTTTACAAATATAGAAAAGAAACACAACCACATTATCAGTGAGTAAGCATTAGATTACACTGAGATGTGGATGGCAGGCAGCCTGCTAATGAGATTGAAAGGAAAGAGAGAAATGTCACTCTTTTTAGTAGCTGAGCAGATACAATTCATTACACACATGTTCTCTAGATAACACATAACTCATCCTCAAGTTAGACTTAATGGCACATTTGCTCTACATCTGTAATAAGTCCAAAATCCACCTGGTAATTGGGGTGGCCATCTGTTAGGTAATTGTCTTTATTCAAAAGAAAAATGGCAATTTCTCTTATCTCTCTGACAAGCAGGCAATTAAGACTTATAACAAACAAGGCACCTAGGGAAAAGTCCCCAGGTGACAAGCAGCTAGGGACCTGTCCTGATGATGTTAGTGTTTCAAAGAGCTGGCTCTTGGGACATTAAGAAAAGTATTCTTAGGTTGGCTTTCTGGCAAGAGGCTTCTTTAGCTTTTAAAAATTTGCGTATTTGTCAAAGAGACACAAGGCAGCTTTATTTTATTATATATTTAGTTTAGTTTTTTCAAGTAAATGTTCTAAGAAAAAGCTGTTTCTATTTTTTAATGATTGCCATTAAGATGGTAACAAACATCTTCAAATGTGTCTTCCTGGGCAAGAGGTTTTCAGCTTATGAGTATTTTAACATTACCATATATTTCCAAATTATATTCTTTGGTGGTTCTATGCATTTATACTTCACCAACAAATGTGAGATTATCCATATCATAAGCATGCTACCACTTAAGCCACACCCCGACCCTTTTTACTTCAGTTTATAGGTAACATCTGGCTTTTTTTGCCTGAGGCCTATTGCACACCATGATCCTCCCATCTCTGCCTCCTGTGTAGTTGGGGATTACAGTCATGAACCATCACACTCAGCCATAAGAATGACATTTTTGAGATGGGCATGTAACTTAGGTTGGCCTGGAACTTCCTATGTTGCTCAGACTGTATATATGTTGCTCAAACTGCTGAGATTACAGGTATGTACCACCATGACCAGCAAGAATGACTTTTTTAACTCAGCACAAATTTTGGGAGATTCTTACAATATATTGCATGTATCAGTCAGCCGATTGATGTAGAGGATTTTGTACAGTCATGTTTTCATCTCTCTTGGATAAATGTCCAGGAATGCAATTGCTGGATTATATTGTGCTATGGTTTAAATATGACTTGTTTTCCCTAAACTCCTATTAGAATTTATTCCCCATGGAGAGTCTTTAAGAGGGCCCAAACTTGATCCAGTTATGGTGTTTAGTGATAGAGCCTTGGGGAGGTGATAAGGGTTAGAAAAGTCACTGTGGTGGAGCCCTCATGATTGAATCCTGGTGGCTTTATAAGAAGGAGATAGAATGTTTTAACTTCCAATTTGCTTTGGCGGCACTGGGGTTTGAACTCAGGGCCTCCTGCTTGCTAGGAAGGCGCTCTTACCATTTGAGCCACTCCACCAGTCCTTAACTTTGAATTTTGAATATTCTGTGTATATTGATGATATGCATCCTCTTGAGTTTTGTGGCTTGCAAAACACCAGTTTGTGCTTGTCCTTTCTTCCCCATTTTTTTTTTTGAGGCAGATTCTTGCTGTGTATCCCAGGCTGGCCTCAAATCACCATCTTCCTTCCTCTGCCTTCTGAGTGCTAGAATTACAGGCCTGCACCACCATGCTCATCTTCTCATCCTCTTAGTAGGGTCTTTTGCAGAGCAAAATTTAACATTTTTGATGGAGTTGAATTTGTAGATTGTTTTCTTTGATGAATCATGATTTTGATATTATATGTAAGACCTATAAAGCAAAGTCTAGGATCCAAAGATTTTTCTTCCAAAAATCTTTTATTTTAGGTTTAAGTCCTTGATCCACTTTGAGTTAATTTTTATAAGATATGAAGTTTAGGTTGCAGTTTATTTTCATGCCTTGTGTTCAAAGCTTCAGCACAATCCATCAAAAAAGCTGTATTCCTTCCATTCAGTTGCTTCTGCATCTTTCACAAAAATATCCATGTAGGCTGGAATGTAGCTCAGTGGTAGATCCCTTACATAGCATGTGCAAGGCCCTGGGTTCCATTCCCAGCACTACCAAAAAACAAATATCAGTTTGGGTAATAATCATGTGGCGATTCCATCCGTCCTTCAGGGAGGTGGAGCATAACTCACCTGTCCTTACATGTAGGCCACACAGAGTGATTGTTTTCCATAGGTGCAGTATAGAAAGCAGGAAGGAAGGAGTGATCTTACAGTGGGGAAACCTGACAAACCCAGCCTCATCTGGGTGATCGAGTTCTGATGGTCTTTCTCCCCAAAACATATAACCCCAGTCTAATTGTGAGAAAAAATTCTGACGAGTTTCAGTTCTACAAAGTACCTGACTAGTATTCAGAACAGAAAAGGTCATCAAAACAAGGAAAGTCTGAGAAACTGCCAGTCAAGAGGAGCCTAAGGAGACACGAGGAGTAACTGTCATGTGGTGTTATGAATGTGATCCTGGGACAGAAAAAGGTGATTAAGAAAAACCTAAGGAACTCTAAGTTGGTGTGATGTACCTGACTGTAACCCCAGCACTCAGAGGCTGAAGCAGGCAAGTTTGAGGCCAGCCTGGGCTACTTAGTGAATTCAAAGCTTGTGCAAGTTACATATGAGACCCTGTCTCAATAAAACAAGGGGTGGGGAATGTAGATCAACGGTAGAGCCCTTGCCTAGCATGCACAGGTCCCTGGGTTCGATTTCAAGTGCTACAAAAAACATTGGTCCAGGGTTTCATATATTTGTATATATAATAAATGTTCATATATATTTCACATATGTTCATATATAATAAAATATGCATGTATACATTAGATCATGCTCATTATTTGTGTCAGTCAAGTATTTTGTATTCATACTAATAACTTTCTGATATATCAGTGCAGTTAAATTTTTCCACAACGACTGGGAATTTTATCAATTCTTTTAATCTCTCAGCTTTGTTTATGTGTATATGTATAGGCATGTTTCACATTTTATTGGGGACCTATAGATTTTTTTTGGTGGCACTGGGGTTTGAACTCAGGGTCTCACACTCACTAGGCAGGTGCTCTTAACTGCTTGAACCATTCCTCCAGCCCTTTTACTTGTGATGGGTTTTTGCCATACTATTTTTACTGAGTAAAATCTTTTGAACTTTTAAAATGTGTTTATTCACTTTATTGTGTCTGCCATTTCTTTTGTTGCTACTCCGACTTTTCTTTTGATTAGGGGTTTCCTGTTCTGTTGTTTTTCCATTGTGTAATTTCCAGCAGTTTGGAGTGCTTGTGTTTTAGCTGTGCTTCCTGGAAGTAGGATAGAGCCTGATTTCAAACACAAAGATTGTTTCCATCTCCTTCATTATGGAAGTTTCCATTTATCGCACTTAACCTATGTTGGGCTCTAGCATGTCCTCTTTGCTGTTTCCTCCATTGATTGTGCTTATTTCCTTTTTTCTCATTTCCTGTCTTTGATGGAAGAGTCTTTATTTTTACAGGTTTAGAATTTACCAATTCCATTGGTTCCTTTTTATTGGATATACATAGGTTACAAGGAAAGAAGTTCCCCAGCACACTGAAGGACTGCCTCCTTAAGGAGGAGCTTCCACTTCCCATCTTCTGTTTCATCATTTACCCTTCCAGTAGCTACTCTTAATAATTACTGGTTACGTTTATGATGTTTTTCCTTTTTGCTGTGCTAGGGTTTGAACTTGGGTGCTCTACCGCTTGAGCCACTCGGCTACCCCCTAGGTCAGTTGATTTAGCAATACCACATTGAATATTTTCTTGCTTTATTCCCTTTTCATTGTGTTAAAATATATGTGCCATTATAGTTTCCCTGTAACCACCGTTACGTGTACAGTTCAGTGCATTGAGTACAGCGATAGTGCTGTGCAGTTGTTGCCACTATTCCTAGAACATCCTCGTCGTCCCAACAGAAACTACCTGTTGCAGTGTCCTTCCTCCATCTTCCCCTGGTGGCTGGCAGCCTCTGTGAGGCGAATTCCTCTGTGAATTGCCTGTTCCAGCCCCCTTACACAAGTGGACTTGCACAGTACTTCTCCTCCCGTGTCTGATTTATTCCTCTTCGCATTGTTTTCCAGGTTCATCCATGTCGTAGACTGTGTTTTCACTTCTTTTCAAGGCAGAATAATACCGTAGTATTGCATGTGTATGCTACATTTTGTTTATCCATTCATCTGTTGAACGTTGGTTGCTTCCACTCTTGGCTGATGTGATAGCTCTGCTGTAAATATCAGGGTTGAAGTATCTTTATGTGGCTTTTAAAATTCCTTCGGTCTATACCTCGAGGGGAAGTGGCTGTTTAACACTTTGAGAAACAACTAACCGTTTCTACAGCCTGCACCACTTCCATTCCCACCAGCCATGCACAGCGGTTCAGTTTCTCAGTCTTCACCAATACTTATTTTCCATTACAAAATAGTCATCCCGGGCTGGGGGGCATGGTTCTAGTGGTAGAGTGCACTGCTGAGCAAGCGCAAAGCCCCAAGTTCAAACCCCAGTACTGCCAAAAAAAAGTCCTGGTAATGTGTGTGAGGTGGTACCTCATTGTGATTTTGATTTGCATTTCCTTAATGGCTAGTGAGATTGAACAACTTTTAATGTGTGATTAGCTATTTGTATATCTTTGAAGAAGTGTCTATTCAAATCCTTTGCCCTTTTGTACTTGGGTTATCTATTGTTTTGTTGTTGAATTATGTGTTTTTTTAATATATTCTGGGTATTAATTCCTTATAAAATGTATGATTAACAATTGTTTTCTCCCATCGTTTGGATTGTTTTGTGAAATAGGGTCTTGCTGTGTAGCCCAGGCTGGTCTAGAACTCACTGTTGTAGCACAGGCTGGCCTCGAACACAACATCCTCCTGCTTCTAACTTTCATATTCTGGGATTATAGGCATGGGTCACCAGGCTCATCTTCACAAAAGGTTTTAATTTGATTAAGTCCAGTTTATCTCTTTTTTTGTTTCTTTGCTTTTGGTGGTATATCTAAGAAATTATTGTCAAATCCATTGTGAAGATTTCCTGTGTGTATATATATGTACATATTCTTACATATATATGTTTGATTTTTGATTTTTATCAAGTATATATTTATATATTTGATATATATATAATTTTTATATTTGATATATATTTTTATATTTGAGATTTGTATTTGATTTTTGTGTCTTGTACTTTTGCTAAACCCACTATCTCTACTAGTATGTATATATGTAAGAATTTCATAGTTTTAGCTCTCACAAATAGAGATTTGATCTATTTTGGGTTGATTTTTCTGGATGGTGTGGGGAAAGAGACCAACTTTGTCTTTTGGCATACAGACATCCAGCTTACTCAGCACCTCTGATAGAAAATCAATTGGCCATAAATCCTGGGGTGTTTTCTGGGACCTTTGTCCTATTCTAGTGGCTTGATAAGAATACCTTTGTTTTAAGTTTTCAAATCAGGAAGTTTGAGACCTCCAATTTTGTTCCTTTTCAAGATTGTTTTGTCTGAGGGGTGAACACACACGGGAGGTAAGGGATACAGGTTAGATAGAAAACCCAAAACATGAACGCGTTTGATGTCCCCACTGCAGAGGAACTAATACAGAAACCTTAAAGTGACAGAGGTCAAAACGAGAAGGGGATCAGGAACCAGTATAAAGATCAGTTAGAGATGAACCAACTTGGGTTGTAACACATTTATACATGGAAACAATACTAGGAATCTCTGTGTATAGCTATCCTTAACTCAACTAGCAAAAACGCTTTGTCTTCCTTATTATGGTTATGTCTTCTCTTCAACAAAATTAGTGATAAGGGCAGAACAGGTTCTGTCTGGAAGTGAGGAGGTGGGGGGGGAGAGTGGGGGCAGGGGGTAGAGGATAGAAATGGCCCAATGTATGCACATGTGAATAAATGAATAATAAAAAAAAAGATTTGTTTTGTCTGCTCGGGATCCCGCAAGATTACATATGGATCTTAGGAACGAGTTTTTTATTTGTGTAAAGAACAAATTTGGAATTTTCATAGGGTTTCCCATGAATCTGTGGATTGCTTTTTCTTTTTTGAGACAGTCTTGCTACATAGCCTAGGTTGGCCTTGAACTTGCTATGTAGTCCAGCCTGGCCCTGAATTTGTGATTCTCCTGCCTCATCTTCCTGAGTGCTGGGATTACAGGTGTGCACCACCATGCCTGGCTAAAGATTGCTTCAGATAGTATTTTTCTTTTGATAATATTAAGTCTTCCAATCCATGAACACAGATGCCTTTACACCTATTTAGGACTTTAAATTTTTCATTGAGGTTTTGTGGGTTTTCAGTGTAGAAGTCTTTTGTCTCATGGTAAACTTTATTTCAATTATTATAAATTGAATTATTTTCTTTTCAAATTGTTCATTGTTAGTGTATAAAATACAGCTTGTTTTTTGTTTTGATTTTTGTATCCTGTACTTTCGCTAAACCTACTATCTCTAACAGTAGCTTTGTGTATCTTTAGGAATTTTTGCATGTAAGTACATATGTTCTGTGAACAGAGATAACTTTATGCTTTCCTTTTCAGCTCAAGTGGTAGAGTGCGTGCCTAGCAAGCATGAGGCTCTGAGTTCAAACCCTAGTACAGTCCCAAAAAAAGGAGTATGTTATTTAATTATCTACTTGTGAATTTTACTTTTCTGTTATTAATTACTAGTTTCATTTGGTCAAAAAATATATCTTGTATGACCTTAATCTTTTAAAATTTATTAACATGGATTTTGTGGCCTAATGTTGTCTTTCCTGGAAAATGTCCCGTACGCACTGCAAAGCATATGTGCTCTTGTATTAGTTGGAGTATTCTTTCTATAGCATTAGTCGAGCTGGTCCATACTGTTGTTCATGCATCTTGTTTCCTTATTGTTTGTCTGGGGTTTCTATCCAGGGCTGTAAGTATTGTCACACATGTAGACCTTTCTCTGCCTTTAGTCATGTCAACGTGCATGTCAGCGTGCTTGCTCCATGTATGTTTATAATTATATCTTCTTGCAGAATCGACTCTTTTATTAATATATAGTGACTTTTGTTTTTGTTTTATCATTTCTTTTTTTGTTTATTTTTCTGAGATAGGGTTGACTATGTAGCCCAGGCTAGCCTTGAACTCGGAGAGATCCTCTTGCTTCACTCTTCTGAGCGTTGGGATTACTGGTGTACATTACCACTATTGGCTTCTGTTTTATAATTTTTATCTGTGTTGACATTCTGATTTTCTTACACTTTTTCCTAATTTCCTTTAGTTCCCTTTTTCTACTTGCCCTTAAGTCTTGGAGCATACTGAAAACAGTTTTTGTGAAGTCTTGTCTACTAAGTCTGATATGTATTAGATGGTTTTTGCAAAATTTATTGTTTGAATGTGCCTTGTTTCTTTGATGTCTTAGGATTTTTTTAATTAAAAATTGGGTATTTGCCTATTATAATGTAGCAACTCAGGAAACCATACTCTTTGTTTCCCATGATTGGCTGATGTGTGTGTGTGCATGTGCATGAGTGTGTGTGTTTTGCAGGCTGTAATAGTTGTTTCAAGACATGTAAAAACTAGTTTTACAAGCACTGTTCATTGTTGTGTGTTCTCACTATAGACTCTTCCTTTAGCTCCTGTTGAGCTCATGTTTTGAAAGATTTCCTTGAATGCCAGGAACTGAAGCCAACCAACCAACAAACAAAAACCCTGAAGTAAAGAAAAATGAGAGAACAGCTACCTCTCCCACCAGCTGCAGACTGGCCTGATGCTCGGGCTCTCAGTCGCCACTTACTCGGGCTTGCTCTGAGCCTAGGGATCTGCCTGGAACAGAAGCAGAAGGCTATTTTATGTGTCTTTTGAGCATGCATCTTACCTGGGCATGCACATGGCTTTCTAACGCTCCACCCCCTGCATCTGCTCCTTGATGTCACTTCCTAAAGACTTGCACCTCAGCTTTTCTGCTGGGGCAGACTACTATGTGTCTCCTCTAATCTCTTGCTCTAGGTGTCTGTTGGTGTTATGGGCTGAATTGTGTCACTACAAAATTCATCTATTGAAATCTCAATCTCCAGTACCTCAGAGTGTGTCTGTATTTGGAGATGGGGTCTTTAGAGAAGCAGTTATGGTAAAGTGAGTTCATATGGCAAGGTCTTAATCTGATATGACTAGAGGCTGGGCATGGTGATGCATATCTGTAATCTCCGTTATGTAGGAGGCACAAATGGGAGAATTGTGGTTTGAGGCCAGCCTAGGCAAAAAGATTAGCAAAACCTTGTATCCAAAAATGAGTCAGGCATGTTGTTTCATGCCTCTAATCCTAGCTACTTGGGAGGCAGAGGTAGAAGGATCATGTCTTGAGACTGGTCTGGGCAAAAGCACAATACCCTACCTGAAAAAAAACTTAAGCAAAAAGGTTAGGGATGCGGCCCAAGTGAAGTGGTAGAGGCCCTGAGTTCAAACCCCGGTATTGCCCCCAAAAGAGTGATTAGGACCCAGGCACAGACAGAGGAAGACCACATGAAGATACTGAAGGAAGCTAGCCACCTACAAATTGAGGAAAGAGGACTTAGAAGTAGACTGGCACCTTGATCTCAGCCTTCTAGTCTCCAGAATTGTGAGAAGATCAATTTCTGTTGCTTACGTTATCTCGTCTGTGGTATTTGCTATGGCAGCACTCAGCAACCTAGTACAGTGGGTTCATGGTCGCCCCATGCCTTCTATTACCTTCTTTTGATAACCTTATCGGGACCTCTTGTCTTAGCCTTGTCTCTTTATTTTATCTGCTGTTTTTCTCTCTGTGCTGTGCTCTGGATAATTTCCTAAGGTCTGTTTTCTAATTCACCCTCGGTATTTTTAATTTTCCTCTTGGCACGGTACAACTAATATAGTAGTCCCCTTGTATTCATGGCTTTGCTCTCCATGGTCTTAGTTACCCAGGGTCATGTACAGTGTGAAAATAGAAAATGGGAAATTTCAGAAATAAACAGCCCATAAGTTTTCCTTGGCATGCCACTCTGAATACTGTGGTGAGATCTCACCCCATCCCATCCCACTCTGTCTGGGAAATAAATCATGTGTGCATCTAGTATAGGAATGCTGTGTGTTGCCGTCTACTCAGCAGCCGCTTAGCAGCTGCTGTGACTCTCAGATTGACTTTGATCTCATTATATTGGCATGGTGTCATCTCTCATAAGTGAATATAGTACAATAAAATATTTTCAGACAGAAAGCATATTCATGCAACTTTTTTGTTGTATTATTACTCTATTTTATTTTTTTGGAGGGACTGGGGTTTGAACTTGGGGCTTTGTGATTGCCAGGCAGGTGCTCTACCACTTGAGCCATGCCTCCAGCCCTAGCCCTATTGTATTTTATTATTAACCATCATTACTAATCTCTTACTGTGCCGTTTAGAAATTGAGCTTTATCAGAAGCGTATGAAGGACAGTGCACAGTGTGCATAGTGTTCTGTACTCTCTGCAGGGTTAGGCATCCACTGGAGGTCTCGGGACACACCACCTGAGATAAGTGCCTAGTTAGAAATACCCTTTTGCAGCACCATCCTACTTCTTCCTGAAAAGAACCTACTCATTTGCCCTCAGTGCTGCCTGGCTCTCATGTTGGCTTCCTAGCATGGTTTGTAATTTTTGACTGTAAAGCTTTCTTGGATGGCTGTTCTTTCTCTGAGATTCCCTGATGTGCCCTGGATTACAGAGGTATCCTTATGGGTCAGTTTTCTTTGGTTTGGTTAGGATGCCCCCTTTTTAAAGAGGTACTCAAGTTTAAACTCAAGTCCTCATGCTTGCTAGGTAGGTGCTCTACTGCTTGAGCCATGCCCCCCGACCCTGGTTAGTATTAGCTTTAAAGTTAATTCCTTTAAACCTATCTGAGCAGTATAAATTTGAAGTCCAGTGAGCAAAAGTTCAGGGTAACTTTTTTTTTTTTTTTTATGTAGCATCCCGGGGAAGTGGGCTTAACGCAGTGAACTTACTCCAACCTCTCAGCTCCCTGACTGCCAAGTAAATCCTGAATCCCACTCCAGTCCATCCTGGTTCTTCCTGATAGTTATGTTCGAGAACATAAACAAATGAATTAGCAAACAATGAGGCATTGTTCCTAGGGGAAATGCAAGCTTGGGTTCTCCAGAGCCTCCATCAGTATATAACTTTCCAGGTAGGTTGTGTATGTGCATATACACATTTGTTGTATTTTGTTCAGAATTTCTATGTGTTTGGATTAGGAGGAGGATGTCATGGTTAACTCAGTCTGATATATTTAGTGAACACTTCTTTTAAAGACACAAACAAGTGATAGAAGGGGCAATATCCCCATTAGGCAGGGTCTGCAGCCCTTGCCAGCTCTGAAGCAGATACAGAAGACGGACCTTCCTCCCTCAACAACCCCCCAAAAGAATTTTTTTTCCGGGATATTGTCTCTCAGGTGGAAGTTGAGGCATGCTAGAACATAGGAAAATTTTAGGCCATGGAATTCCTCAGACCTCATGTAACTTATTCTTGGCTTATTTCATGCTTAACTTCTTTTTTCGGCCCAGTGCTATCCTTTGCTGTTATAAATTGTAAGTAAGACAAAAGGCCTTGTCGTGATTCTGCCCTTCATTATCCCTCAGATAAAAACATGAATATGGGTAACACGCTAGCCCAACAACCACCCAAACCTGTCTCCTCTCTCTGATTATTGGTGCTGGGGAATCGCCCAAATCTTTGCCCACCTAAAGATTATTTGTGGTTTAAAAGGCCTTTAAACAGAGAGAGCTCTCCCCCATCTGGTTAAATCTATGCTTTTGGCCTAAAATGTTTACAGTAGGTTCTTATCAGGCCGAAATGGATTCCTATAGTAGAATTCACATGGGATTTTCCATATCTACTTTTTTTTTTTTTTGGTGGGACTTGGTTTTAACTCAGAGCTTCGCACTTGTAAAGCAAGCTTGAGCTACATCTCCAGTCTGTTTTGCTCTGGTTATTTTGGAGATGGGATTTTGCAAACTATTTGCCCAGGCTAGTCTTCAAACTTGATCCACCCAGTCTCAGTCTCCCAAGTAGCTAAGATTACAGGTGTGAGCCACTGGTGCTTGGCCATCTCTACTTTTTATACATTTCTGATGGTATGTAGCTGTGGCACTGAAAGTTTAAGCTCTGCTGAATTTTTACAACATTTATTTAGTATTATTGGGACCACTGAAATGGGAGTAAGTGGTTTATATTTTAAAATACATTTAGAGGGAAAAATAGATTCAATTTTTCTGATAGCTTGAATCTATTAATGATTGACACAGTTAAAACTTAAAAAATAGATTTAGTGTTTTAAAGCCATGCATTCATTTAACTATGTATTGAGGACCTGTTTTAGACCATATAGTATGCTAAGCTTTGAAATAATGGATAAGAAAGTATTCGTTCACTTGAGAGGCTGAGACTGGAGGATCAAGAATTCAAGGCCACCCTCAGCTACACAGCAAGGCTGATTTCAAAAACCATGGGAGGGAAGGGAAAAAGGAAGCTTTGACATAATGGATAAGAAAAGATTCTTTCACTTGGGAGGCTGAAGCAGAAGGGTAGAGAATTCAAGGCCACCCTCAGCTATACAGCGAGAACCTGACTTCAAAAACCAAGGGAGGGAAGGGGAAGAGGGAAGGAAAGAGGGAAGGGAAGGGACTGGAAGGGAAGGGAAGGAAAAGAAAGGGAAGGGAAGGGAAGGGAAAACAAAAGGGAAGGGACAACAGAAGGGAAGGGCAAATGAAAGGGAAGGGAAGGGCAAACTGAAGGGAAGGAAGAGGGAAGGGAAGGGGAGGGAAAGGGGAAGCTTTGAGATAATAGATAAAAAAGATTCTTTCACTTGAGTGGCTGAGGCTGGAGGATTGAGAATTCAAGGCCACCCTTGGCTACACAGCAAGAACCTGACTTCAGATACCAAGTGAGGGAAGGGAGAAGGGAAGGAAAGTGAAGGGGAGGGAAAATGGAAGGAAAGGGAAAGGAAGGAAAATGGAAGGAAGGGGAAGGGGAGGGAAATGGGAGGAAAGGGAAGGGGAGGGAAATGGGAGGAAAGGGAAGGGTGAGGGAGAGGGAGAGACAGGAGGATTGTGAGAGCTTGTCCCAAACATAAAGAGGGAGGGAGGAAAAGGGTCTCCTGGAGGTGGGGCAACTTCGCCTTTGACTCCCTCGTCCTTGCTCCTTTTCTTTGTATCTCCTAACTGACCTTTCCAGTCAGTTACTGACTCTTCAAATTTTTGTAAAGTCTCATAACCTAATTCCCGATTCAGTTTTCTACCATTTCCATTCCTTAGCCTAGGCTCCCCCTAAAATGCCTGCTGAGCTTGAGTCAGAGGCAGCAGCAGGACTGAGGGCACAGATGAGTGGACTGGGAAGGGAGGACGAGCCAGTAGTAGCAGGCAGTACTGACTGTTTAATGCTACCAGAACCTCTGAGGAAGCGCGGGAAATCTGACTGGAAGCTGGAAGCATTTGTCCAGCAGCTCTTGTTACCAGGTGCTAAGTCCTACATCCTCTGCACTTACAGGTTGTACACGTTTGAGTGTCAAGTGGGTCCCCACAACCGCAGCATGTGCGAAGCCATGAGGCAGGAAGTGAGAAGTAGGTAGGCGACATTTTCTCTGTTAGGTTGGTCACTCTTTTCAGAACTTGATACTACAACAAATGCAAGAGGGTCAAAATTTGGCGCAACTTTTAATATTATGCTTCATCAAGGTGTTCTGCCTTTCAGAACTGAGAGTCAGGATTATTGATGTTTAATATGAGTTTACATTTCATTTATATTTAGGCTTTTAGGACTGAACTTCTTGCTCACCTTGGTTTCAGTGACACCACTCTTTCCTGGTTTTCCACTTACTTCTCCTTCATAATCTCCCTCCCTCCTTTCCTTCCTCCTGCCCTCCCTCAGCCACCATGGGCACTCTAGACCAGTTTTCCACTACTGAGCCACACACCCAGCCCTAAGTTTCTCTTCTGTATAAACCTGTGGTGTTGGTCCTGAGTTCTGGCCTCAGGCTTCTCAATATAAGTCCTCAGGTGACTGGAACCACTGCAGCTAGTGTTCACACCCCTAAATCTAACATTGTCCTGGACATCATCTGGATGTCCCTCAATTTTAACTGTTCCCAAAACCCTCCTCCTGTATTGTGTGTTCTTAACGTTTCTTCCTCATCTCACACTGGAAGTTAGTCACTGGCCTCCTTCTTTTGCCTAAGCATCTCTCCTTATAATTGCAGTAGCAATTATATTATATTATATCCCATAATTCTTTTTTGAGGTAGGTGTGGCTATGTAGCACAGGCTGGCCTGGGACATAGACTCCTTTCTAAACTCAGCATCCTTCTGTCTCAGCTTCCCGAGTGTTAGGATCACAGGTGTGCATCACCGTGCCTAACTCCATAATGTTGCAGTAATCTTTTGAGAGCTGTCAGAATGATGTCCTTCTGCATATATTTTCTCAGTCTCCTGCTTAGAAGCTTTTGATGGCTCACTGTCTGTAAGTTGATGTCCACATTTTGTGCAAGGCCCCTTAAAGCCTAGCCCCAACTTAGCTTTCTTGCTTCCTTGTCTACCATAGTCACCTAATCTCAACTACATGGATTCTGCAGTTTCATAAACACACACTGCTTGTGTGTGTGTGTGTGTGTGTGTGTGTGTGTGTGTGTGTGTGTGTCTTTGTCATTTGCTTCCAGTCTAAACTGGAGCGCCCCAAGCCCAGTTTAAATGGCCCCACTCAGTGGGGCTTTCCCTGAAGTCCCTCTTCTACTCCCAGATGCAAGCATACATTCTCCTGTGATCTGTGGCACTTGCTCCTTTCCCTCTGTATGTGTCACACTGGATTATATGGAGTTGTTCATATGTGTACAACTCCTTCTGTACTCTGAGATCTTGCTGGCATGAACTGTGTCTTATCTCTTGTCTGTGCAGGATCCACAGTAGGACCCAACACAGGGTGTGCCTGAATTTGTTCATTCATTCATTCAACATATATTTGTTTAATGCCTGCTCTGTGCAAGATGTCTTTTTAGGTACTGGAGAAAGAGGCTCCTGGCTGTCATTGAGAATATAGTTTTTCATTGAAGTGAAACATGGTGGTCACTCCTATGGTCATTAGGTTGGTGTTGATTGCTGGGGGCAGACCCAGTCATTCCTTTTACTTTTTATTTTTGGTGGTACTGGGGCTTGAACTCAGGGCTTACACCTTGAGCCACTCCACCAGCCCTTCTTTTGAGATGTTTTTTTTTTTTTTGAGATAGGGTCTCAAACTATTTGCCTGGGCTGGCATTGAACTGCGATCCTTCTGATCTCTGCCTCCTGAGTAGCTAGGATTACAGGTGTGAGCCACTGGTGCCCAGCATCCATTTATTCCTCTTGACATGAAATGAGCCTCTCACTTTAAGGAAACAATAATATTTGTTGTCAATAATAAAATTCAAGTTTTCCACAAGACTCTGGGTTCAATCCTCAACATCAAATTTTCAAGCAAAAATTGGAAGTATGGAGCTGGGTGCTGGTGGCTCACGCCTGTAACCCTAGCTACTCAGGAGGCAGAGAACAGGAGGATCGAGGTTCAAAGCCAGCCCCGGCAAACAGTTTGTGAGACCCTATCTTGAAAAAAACCCATCACAAAAAGGGCTGGCGAATGGCTTAAGTGGTAGAGCACCTGCTTAGCAAGAGTCAGGCCCTAGGTTCAAATCCCGGTGCTGCCAAAATAGCTGGAAGTATGGAAAGCATGTATCCACCACTGTGTGCTTCACAGTGTTGTAGTATTTAGATGTTTTTCAGGAGATGAGTGGTGATATTAGTAATATGTTTTCTTGTGTTGAATAGTGACATGTCAAAATTCAAAGATTTGCACAGCCCAGTGAGCCAGAATTTCCAAGTGGCCCATGCATGCCATTACAAAGTCACACATAGGTAGAATATTCATGTATGGGTAGTGATCCATTCAAAGTACAAGGTAAACAGGTCTGTTGTAGTGAATAGAGGTATGAGAAGGTCACTGATAGGGTTTCTGATTTTACAAGAGACTACCATTTGTCCAAGTTTGGTTTATGTCGTGCTTTATATATGGTTTGAATGTGCCTTCAGAGGTTCCTGTGCTGTATGCTTGGCCATTACACTGGTTCTGTTGAGAGGTAGTAGAACCTTAAGAGTTGGAGGACCTAGTATAAGATAATCAGGTCACTGGGGATAGTGCCCTCAGAACGTATTAATGTGGTGCTTGTGAGGCCCTAGTTATTTCCTTGAGAGTGGATTGTTAACGAAAGAGCAAGGTTGGCTCCTGAAGCTTGCTGGCTTCCTGTCTTTCTCTGTGACTGCTCTGTGCCCTCTTGCATGCCCTCTCACTATGGTGCCATCCTCCATGTTGTGATGTTGCCAGAGGCAGATCTTGGACTTCTCAACCTCCAAAACCGAGCTACAAAACCTCTTTTCTTCTGGGCTGTGGTGGCCCCCACCTGTAATTCTAGCTATTCAGGAGGCAGATATCAGGAATATCATGGTTCAAAGCCAGTCCAGGGAAATACTTCATGAGACTAGAAAGCACAAGACACTGAGCTCAAACCCAGTACTGCCAACCCCCCCCAAACTCTTTTCTTATACATTTCCAGCTTCAGGTATTTTGTTATAGTTAAAGAAAATGGACTAAGGCCTAGTGGTAATAAGGAGAAGTACTGCTATTACCTAAAAGACTTTGTTCCTTCATTTTCCAACTATGTGTCTGTGTGAGGACCAAATTTCTTTTTTGTGTGGGGGGGAGCAGTACTGGGGTTGAATCTAGGGCCTCACACTTGTTATGCAGGTGTTCCAGCACTTAAGACACACCCCCAGTTATCTTTTGCTTTTAGTTACTTTTCAAATAGGGTCTCACACTTTTTGCCTGGGGCTGGGCTCAGCCCTTGATCTTCCTACTTCCACTTCCCAAGTAGATGGGATTGCAATCCATGGTGCCCAGCCAGGACAGAATTTCTTTATATCCTCTATCAAAACAACAAGCACACAGGACAGTCCAGCTGCTGTCTATTAAGTCAGACATTAAAGAGATTTGCAAAAATGTAAAATAATGGCAATTTTCAAAGCATTTCTTTTTTTATGAAATGTAGCTGTTTTCATAAAATGTTTATTAACATGTTTATTTCTGTAACTTAAATATTTAAAATGTAAGTCTTAATATCTATATAATATACAGAAATAATGCTATTTGGGGTCAATAATTAAGATTGCAAGAGGGGTCCCAAGACAAAGATGTTTGAGAAGTGCCACCTTACATAATCACAGCTTCTCCCAGAGGCTCTCGCTCATCTTCCTCCGCCTTTAGATTGAAATCCTCTCAGCCACTGAGAGTACACATCAGAGGGCTTGAGTCTTCTAGAAATGGCTTTGGGTCATCTTATCTCAGGCCACCTACATCTAGGATGGTTCAGGGATGTGTAGGCATACCCAGGGGAAACAGCTGCATTTCTAACAGGCTAGCGAGCAGTTGAATTCCCCTTCTAAGCTCTAGCTTTGGCAGTGGCAAAAGCTTCACGTGTTAAATTTGGAGGGAATTTTGCCCCGGCATTGGTGGGGATGGAACTCAGGGCCTTGTAGACACTCTGACAAGTGTCTACCACAGGGCTACACCCCCAGCCTAAATTTGTAGTTTTGAGTAAGACAGTGAAGAAAGAGAGCTGCCTGTGCTGTCTCATACCTGTAATCCCATTGGAAGGCTAGGCAGGAGGAACTTGAGTCTGAGGCTATCTGGGATACATAGTGAGACTCTGTCTCAAAAAATAAGCAGATTAAAAACAAAGAAAGGGAAGAAAGAGAACCAGGCATTTTTGCATATGCTGTAAAATGGAATCCTTTCTGCAACACTCTGGATACTGTCAGTGATGTGCTCTGCATGGGATTGCACTGAAGGCCGTACAAAGACGGAATGATGCCAGTTTTATTTTTAGGGAGCTCAGGATTCGCTTTGACAGAGAAACTCTCCAAAAGACATTCTGTACATTTCTAATATATACTAATTGTAGATTTGTAGGAAGTTGCAAAAAGTAGAAACTCCTGTGTGTCCGTCCCAAGTGCATAGCATAGCATAACATCAAAACCAGTAAATTAACAGTGGTTCGGTGGATGCCATCTTTCTGTGCCATTTTATCATATGTAGATTGCCTAATTGCTATTGCAATAGGGATCCACAACTGCTTTGTTGCCACAAAGATCTGCTTTGTGCCATCCCACAGCCCTTTTGCATTCACAGAATTTTCAAATGGTAGCTTTATTGAGATACAATTTCACGGTTTAAACTTTCTTTTAAAAGAGTCCAGTTGAATGGTCTTAGTATATTGAGAACTATGTATCTATTACCACTATCTTACTCAAGAAGCATGTAATCACCTTAAAACCATGCATACCCACCAGCACTTACACTTTTTCCTCCGCCAGTCCCCAGAAGCCACTAATTTGGCAATACATATATATTGTCTACTTTGGATATTTCACTTAAATGAATTACATAATATGTGATCATTTCTGTCTGACCTTTCTCTTAGTATAATATTTTCTTTTTGAAAATAACTTTTTCATTGATAAAGAAATTGCATATATCCATCAGATTCAAGTTTTGAAATTTTTTTCAGTGTTTTCAAGTTGTCCATGCCATACTGCATATCAGTGCTTTACTGCTCTTTTGGGCTGAGTAATAGTTCAGTGCATGAATAAGTACATCTTCTTTTATTATTATTGTGCTAGGGGTACATTGTGACATTTACAAAGTGCTTATAATATATCATAGTTGAATTCACCCCTCCATCTTTCTTCTTTATACCCCCCTTCCCCCATTCCTGGAATAGTCTCAACAGGGCTCATTTTTCCAGTTTCATACATGAGTACGTAGTATTTCCACCATATTCACCTCCTGCACCCTTTCCTTATGTCCTCCCACCTCCCACTGGTACCAATCCCCAGACAGGACCTGTTTTACCTTCCTGTTCTGTTTTTGAAAAAAAAAAGACATTTTTGTTTAAGATAGCTATACAGGGAGTTTCATTGTGACATTTCCATGTATATATGTATTGTAACCTGAATAGGTTCATCCCTTCTATTTTTCTCCTTTCGATCTTAGTCTCCTCCTTACGGTGATTTCAACAGGTTTAAAAATTCTATATTCATTCTTATATAGGAAGTACATCAACCATATTCACCTTCTTAACTTTGTTCTTTTACCCTCCCTCTCTCGTATGTGACCTTCCGTTAGTGTGGCCTATTTTTCATGATATTGCTTATATTTGTATTGGGTCTCTATTCCACACATGAGAGAAAATATGCGGTCTTTGGCTTTCTGATCCTGGCTAACTTCACTTAAGATGGTGTTGTCCAGTATCCATTTACCTTTAAACCACATGGTTTCATTCTTCCTTGTGGCTGAATGAAACTCCATTGTATATAAATACAGTTTTTTAATCCATTCATCAGTAGTGGGGCATCTTGGCTGTTTCCATAGCTTAGCTGTTGTGCATAGTGCTGCAATAAACATGGGTGTGCAGGTGCCTCTGGAGTAACCTGAGTTACATTCCTTCAGGTATATATCCCTAGGAGAGGAATTGATGGATCATATGGCAGTTCTATTTTTAGTTTTTTGAGGAGTCTCCATAATAGAGCTTGTACTAATTTACATTCCCACGAACAGTGTATGAGGGTTCCTTTTCCCCCATATCCTCGCCAGCATTTGTTTGTGTTTTTGATGGTAGCTATTCTAATAGAAGTGAGGTGGAATCTTAATGTAGTTTTAATTTAATTTGCATTTCCTTTATGGACAGGGATGGTAAGCATTTTTAATGTGTTTTTTAGCCATTTGGACTTCTTCCATTGAAAAAGCTCTGTTCAGTTCATTTGCCCATTTCTTCATTGGGTCATTGAATTTTGGGGAGTTTAATTTTTTGCGCTTTCTGTATATTCTAGTTATCAAACCCTTGTCAGATACATCATTGGCAAAGATTTTCTCCCATTCTGTGGGCAGCCTCTTTGGTCTGGTGACCATTTCTTTTGTTGTGCAGAAGCTTTTTAGTTTCATGTAGTCCCACTTTTCAATCTTTTCTCTTAGTTGCTGAGTCATTTGAGTTCTATTTAGGAAGTCATTGCCTATGCCTATTAACTCCTGTGTATTCCCTGCTCTTTCCTGCACAAAGTTTCAGGTCTTATATTAATTATATAATTAATTAATTATATTAATTAAGGTCCTTGATCAACTTTGAGTTGATACTTGTACTGGGTGATAAACATGGATCTAGTTTCAGATTTCTGTGTCCAGATAGCCAGTTTCCCAGCAACATTTATTGAAGATGCTGTCATTTCGCCATTGTATGGTTTGGTGCCTTTGTCAAAAATCAGGTGGGTGTAACCTCGTGGATTCATATCCAGGTCTTCTATTCTGATTCACTGCTCTTCATGTCTGTTTTTGTGCCAGTATTATGCTGTTTTTATTGCTATGGCTCTGTAGTATAGTTTGAAGTCGGGTATTTGTGATACCTCCAGCATTGCTCTTTTTGCTTCTCTATCCTTTGTTCATTGATGGACGTTTGAGTTGTATCTTCTTGGCTCCTATAAATCCTGCTGTTGTGACCATTTCTGCACAGGTTTTTGTAGGACACATTTTGACTGCATACCTAAGAGAGGACTGGCTGGGTCACACAGGAGAGGACTGTCTAGGTCACAGGGCAACCCTGCCTTTAGGTTTTGAGGAACTCACCAGCAACTTTTAGAGCTGCAGCACTGTATTCCAAGCTGCCACCCAGGGTGCGCGTGGCTCCGTTTTCTCCGTGTTCTTGCCAGTACCTGTGATGGCTCATGATTTTGATGGGCACAATCCTAGTGCGTGTGGGGTGGTATCTCCTTCATGGATATGGTTTGTATTTTCTTAGTGACTAATGATGTTGAATATCTTTTTATTTGCTTATTGGCCATTTTCTTTTGAGAAAGTCCATTCAGATCCTTTGTTCCTTGTCCCTCAGCCTTATTAATAAGCTATTTTTAGGACAGTTTTAGGTTCAAAACAAAATTGATCGGAGAGTACAGACAAGTCCTCTTTGTCTTCACATACCCACAGCTTCTCCCACTATGAGTGTCAGTACCAGAGTGGTGCATCTTTGTAATACCACGTCATTAGCTTACCTTAGGACTTGCTTTTGGTGTTGCACCCTCTATGCATAGGGACACCGTATAATGTCATACCTCACCACTGCAGTATCACACAGAAAATTCTCACTGTCCCAAGCCCTCTGAGCTCTGCTTGTTCTTCCCTCTCTCTCTCCAACCTTTAGCAAAGCAGCTAAACTTTTTTGCTGTGTGCATGGTTTCACCTTTTCACGATATCATACAGCTGGAATTATATGGTACAGGACCTTTTTGGATTGGCTTTTCAGTTAGTAATGCACATTTAAATTTCCTCCTTGTCGTTTCCTGGCTTTATTGTTTGCTTTTTTTTTTTTGGTGGTCCTGGGGCTTGAACTCAGGACCTTAGGACCCCATGCTTGTTAGGCAGCAGCTCTATCACTTGTGCCAGCCCAAGCTCACTTCTTTTTAACCCTAATATTTCATTGTCTGTGCCACATTCATTTTTCCATTCAAGTGTTGAAGAACATTTTGGTGGCTTCCAGTTTTTGTCAGTTATGCACAAAGCTGCCATAAACATCTCTGCACAGGCTTTAGTATGGATGTGAGTTTTTTGACTCATTTAGGTAAATGCCAGGAAGTGTGGTCTCTGCTGTATGGTAAGATTGTGTTTAGTTTTGTAGGACATATGGCTTCCAACTGCTATCTTGAATTCCATGACAGTGAGTGTTCCCGCTGCCCCACATCCTCACCGTCTACGTGGGAGGCATAAGTAAGAGGATCGTAGTTGAGGTCAGTCCTGGGCAAAAAAAGCAAGACTACACTTGAAAATTAACTAGAATAGAAAAAGTCTGGGAGCATGGCTCAAGTGGTAGAGTGCCTGCCCAGCAGTGCCAGGCCTTGAGTTCAAACCCCAGTACTGCCATAAGAAAGTTCTCTGTGTATTTTGGATTGTGGGCCTGTATCAGATGTATCTTTTGCAAGTATTTTCTTCTAAACTGTTTCTTTTAAGTTTCTTGTCTTTCAAAAGAGCAGATGCTTTTAAAGATATTGTTAACAAAGATCACCTTGTAAGTTGTTCTTTTCCTTTGTGTGTGCAAAGTTAACCAGGGTATGAGACGGGGGCACACACTCAGCCTAGAATGTGTACCCCTTCGCAGGCTATGTCTTTCTAGACTTCTGAGGATGTGTTGACGTCTTTCAAAGTTCCCGGTGGGTATGTCTTTCTCCAATGTGTCTTTGTCCTGTTTTTTTTTTTCCCCAATTGTTTTGGTCACCCTCTTGCTAAAGTCAACTTGCCAAGCTGCCTCTGAGCCACTACAATTTTAACTCATTTCAGATGATTGTTTTTGCCAAATACCCCAGTAGCAGTGCCATTTTCATGGTAAGGACAAGACAAACCCTAAGCATAAGCAAAGTAGACAAGTAGTGAGGATTCGCTGGGGGTGGGGCCTTGACAGACTCCAGCCACATTTTACCCCCTTGGTGTCTGCTGACCTGTTGCTTTGCACAGCTCTTGTGATTGTGAGGTTGTTGATTTTCAGTGCTGCTGTGAAGCTGGGCAGATGGTGATTGATCAGGATGACTTCATACACAAAGGCCACTGCTCTTACTGAGGTTCATTGTGTTTTTTTTTTTTTTTGTGAATACACAGCTCTCACATTGTTAGGTCTTTAGTTGATTAACAGAATAGTTGCAATACATATACCTGAGGAAAGAGTCATATCCAGAATATATAATGAAATTTTATAGCTCAATGGTAAGAGAAATAACCCAACTAATTATTACCAAAGTCCAGTCAGTACCAAGAGTCATCAAGAAAATGCACGTTCAAGTTGTACTTCAATACCACCACACACCCATTCGAATGGCTAAAATGAAAGAAATAAAATTATCACATGTTGACATGAATATCTATGAATAGATGAATGACTACACACCGTGGTGTATTTATGTATTGGAATATTAGCAATAAAATTAATTGCTGATACATGTGACAATGTGGATGAATTTTTCAAAACGTTTGTACAGACTGAGTCAGACACCATAGTATGTTCTGTGTGATTCCATTTTAAGGAAACTTTAGGAAAGTGTGGTGTTTGCATTTGTACATTTTCTGTAAGGAGCACACTACTACGGAGTGTATTTTAAAGCGAAGGGTGTATTGGCTGATAGTCACAGAAGTGCAAGGTCAAGGGTATCTGGTGGTAGCCTTGTTGGCAGGTGGTGCAGGGCATCACATGGCAAGACACAGGGTACTTGTGACTGTCTACAAATCTCTGCTCTCTGTCCTTCTTCCTATAAAGTCACCAGGATTCAATCATTGGGGCTCTACCCTAATGGCCTTATTTAATCTTAGTCCCTCCCAATGACTGTACTTCTTAAATGCCCCACTTTTAAACACCCCCACCTCTTAAGCACCCCTACTTCTAAACACTGCAGTTGGATTAAGTCTCCACCCTCACAGTACCTCACAGTGGGGCTTAAATTTTAACACAGGAACTCTGAAAGGACTCACACTCAAAGATATTCAAAGCACAGAAGTGATAAAAAGTAGATGGTATCTTCACGGCATTCATTACTCCGTCCTGTTCGTCATTTGCCTCATTACCAGAAAGCTTCACAGTGCCTAAAAAGTGCTATCCAACTACATTCTAGAATGAGTGAAAAAAGTGAAGAAAGAACGTAGACCAATAACAAGGTGATAGACAGCCCTCAAAGACAGCATGGAAACTTACAACATAGTGGCATCCTAGACAAGATGGGGAAGGCCTGGGCACCTGAAAGAATGAGTTCAGTGGTTTGAAGCACTGTAGTAGAATTTAGGATGATAAAGAAACAAATGTCCCAACCTATGACAAGCATTCTGAGTTATCTGTCCATTCTTTGGGGTCTAAATGTCAGCCATTTCACTTATTTATCTGAAATGTGAGTCTTTCTTGGCACTTCCCTAAGTACAGAGGCCAAATACGTAGCACATTCTTTCCATGAAGAGATGTTTATTTAGGCTTACTAGTAATTTGAGTGTGATTTGTCAGCATTGTCTGTCTTATTGTTCTGTGACATGAGGTACTAATACCTACCTTTGGGCAGTTGGGTGGAGTAAAGGAGAATGCTTGTGGAAAGCCCTACCTAAACTTGCAAGGCCTGTGCAGCTGTGAGACCACATTTGGAGCCGAGACATCTGGGGAATGAAAAGGGAATGAGTGCACCTCCTTCCTTAAACTATCCCTTTATGTCTAAAACACTAGAAATGTTGGCATTTGTAGTATTTGTGGTTTCTAAAATATTCAGCTTATTGTAGACGACAGTTAATAACCGTGCCTTGCTTGGCTCAAGTCAAAATAAAGAAATCCTGGTATGTGTGGAAAGCGATGCAATGAATATTTTCACTTAATTTCCCTGGATGTCACAGAGAGCAGGTCGGAATTCTGAGTCTGTCTTTTTTTTTTTTTTGCTGCTGCCTGAAGAGGCCAGAGAAAAAGAATTGTTTTCCATATTTGATCCAGTTTTGTATTCTTTTTTGTTGAGGAACTATGGAAGGATTTGAAGGTGGCATATCCCCTCTCACATTTATGTGGCCCAGATTCCAAGTGGAAAATGTGATTGTAGAGCTTAGAAATTATGAGATGCCCTTGTCACCTGACCTGCAGTCCCCAGACTCTGTAAAACTTCATTATTGTTGTTTAATTATTATTATCATTACTTTCAGTGATGTGTTCAAAGAGTAAAGACTGTAAATTCTGAAAATAAGACTCTTGGAAATGGGACATAGAGGAGGGGGGCGGGAGAAAGGGAGGGGGCGGGGGCGGGGGAAAGGGGGGAGAAATGACCCAAACACTGTATGCACATATGAATAAAAGAAATAAAAAAATTTTTTTCATCCTTCCAAAAATCAACCCCCTCCACACTCTTCATTGCCCATTCCCACTCTTCACCCTCAACAGCCACCAGTCTACTTTCTGTCTTTAGGAATTTGCCTGTTGTGGATATCTCACTTATATAGTCATATAACACATGCTCTCTTGTGCCTGTCTTCTTCCACTTAGCATAACGTTTTCATCCATGTGTAGCATACATCAGTACTTCATTCCTTTTCATGGTTAAATAATATTCTTCTGTCATAGTTAACTATTGAAGAGCACCTGTGTGGGAGGCTACTATGAATATCCAAGTATAAGTAAAGTCTTGCCATGTCATCTGTTCCAGCCACATGCATGACTGTGTCTTACGTGCTTGTGCATAACTGCAGTGGCCTTTCATTGAGAGGAATGGCTGCTGTTGCCAGCCCTCTCTCCATTTGCCTTAGCCTGAGAACAGATGCTGAGCTCTCTAAGCCACTTACCTTCTAGAGGGGGAGGGGGAGAGAGAGGAAGAAGAGGAATAGGAGACCAGGGAGCAAAAGAAGAAATGAGGAAAAGGGAACCGAAAATGACTAGCAAGCTTGAGCTTTCCCAGAAGATGATCGAATGGCTGAGCTTAGTTGATGGAGCATGCAACTCGAAATTTAACCACATAAAAGTCCCTGGGGAATTGTATTGAAAAAAGGTACTATCTGCATTAGTAGGTCTAGGGTTGGCTGTGACCATGTGCTCTTAGTTGATGATGCCATTTCTGGCCTAAGACCCACTCTCAAGGGTCAAGAGTTTAGCTGGGCCTCTCACTGAAGGTAATATTTTAAAATTTCAAGGAAGGAAATTTCTGTAAAGTATAGTAAAATGTGGTTTCTTTCTTTCTTCTTTTTTTCTTTCAATACTGGGGATTGAACTCGGGGTCTTGGGCTTGCTAGTCAAGCACTCTATAATGTGAGCCACGCTCCCACCCCATCCCTTTTTGCTTTTAGTTTTTCAGGTAGGGTCTCATGCTTTTGTCTGAGCCCCCCCACCTCAGAGGTGGGCTGAGATCCCCCCACCTCTGCCTCCTGACTAGCTGAGATTACAGGTGTGTACCAACATGCCTGGCTTTAAATATGATTTAATTTTAGACTGTCATTGAACCTTTGTAATGAAAATTCGAAATCATTGACTAAAAATAGAAGCATTTATCTGGCCAGGTCACCCTGATTTTGTTCACTGATCACTGCCTTGGTGAACACTCTGGCAACAAGCTAAATCTGTTCCTCTGCCCCTCACCAGGCTTCCATTTGTTTAATGTGTAAGATGTCTAAGTGGTACCCATGTTGTCGTGGAAAGGGCCCTGGAGAGGCAGACAGACCACCTGGCTCCTAGTCCCAGCTGTGCCAGCTGGTCCTAAGACCTTGAGTTCCACATCTATTAAAGGATCTAATTCTTTCTTTGTAGAATGATTGTGTATGTTTGTTTCATGAAAGGTGAGAAAGCATTGTAGACCATCATGCATAATGGTGGCTTGGTGAAGCTTAGGGATACTGTTTAGAGAGCACCATGAAATCATTTCAAGGTTAGGGTAAGACAGGCCAGAGAGGAGAGGGGTCAAGTATGAAGACAGGTCCCATCCCTTTAAGGACTTCACTAAGCTGCTCCCTCCCCTTGTCCTTGAACTTGTAGTTTGACTTGCTCAAGCTTTCTTTTGGAGAGTTGATCTTCCTGCCCTGAGTGTCCCCTTGTTCTTGTCCTGTCTGCTCTCCCACAGAGCAGGAGATGGGTCAAAGGTCACCTGCACTGACTCTGTCTCCTGCTCCCTCCCCTGCAGGTTACTCCTCTGCTGTTCAGAAGTTTTCCCAGACGCTGCAGTCCTTCCAGTTTGACTTCATTGGAGACACTCTGACTGATGACGAGATCAACATTGGTACGTGTTCCCCACCCAGAAAGGCCTGAGACCAGGCAGCCTCTCAGTGTGTGGAGACAGAGCACCTGGACATCTTCTTCATCCATGGTCCAGGGCCAAGACCCTGGGAGACTGCTTAGGACTGGTAGGAAATGTTCTCTGCTAGTGCCATCCCCCCACAAGCAATCCGGACACTTCAACTGACTCAGCCTGCAGGGGGACTTTTTTTTTAAAGCATCTAGTGCTTGAAAATAGATAGTTCATAAATGATAAAGAGTGATTTGTTTATTTTCCAAAACCATCTGGAGTAAGGTTCTTTTAAGGAACAAATTCCCCTACAAAGTTGAAAGTTAGCATTTCTGTAAGTACAACTTTTCAGGCAACAGGCAATTGCCTTCTCTTTCTCCTTCAGCTAGAGCGAACTAGCGAAAGACGAAGGGATATTTTTGTGAGAGTAAGACTGATGAGTATTTTGATTAAATATGCCTCTTTAGCTGGTCAGGTAGATATTTGTGTCTCCTTACTGATTCCGCTTCATTCTACTTCTGCAAATCTATCCCGTTCCAAGGACGTGACTTATTTAAAAGTCAACATCCTGGGTGGAGTCAGACAGCCCTATAACCCTATAGCTTACTAGCTGTGTAACTTTGGCAAGTGACTTGACTTCTTTGAGTGTTAATTTTTCTCATCTGTAAAATGGGAATGAGAACACTCAGTGCCAGTGTGCACAGTGCCTAATGTTAGCAATTTCAGGATTATTGTTAGTATAAAATCTGATTTTTTTTCTTTTTTGTGGTACTGGGGATTGAACCCAGACCCTTGCATGTGCTAGACAAGAGCTCTACCATTTGAACTATGCCCCAGCCCATGTATCTTTCTTAAAATAACTGTTGTTTCACCTGTGAATTGTTGACCTTGAAGACTGGGAACTGTGTGATGCATGCAGTTCCATAAATGCCTGTTTTCTATTGTAAGGATCTGTTAAAACAGGTTCTCATTTCCTCAAAGCCAGTCAGTCACCAGAGCTTCGAGACCTTTCCTATGTCATCCTTCCTGTTGAACTTTGCTTCAACTCTCCCATCCCTCAGAGCCTCACCACAAATGTCAATGAAAGCCATGCAGGAAAAAGAGGGCATGTGAGCTTGAGCATAATGACTTGTAAAGAAAAATAAAAATGACTCCCTAGCACTGCCAGATTCCCATGGGTGTCTGTGGGCTCCCTGAGAGCTGTTGGCTGTGACATCTTTGCTTCTTACTGTATGATTTACAATAACTCTTTAACTCAGTTACCATTTGCCTGCCAACTTCAGAAATGCCTAATTATCATCTGACCATTGCTCTGAGGGATACTGACTCAATGAAGTGACTTTTGTTAATGGGAACTAAATAGATTTTTGCAAATTCATTGGCCTATTGTAGTCACTGTCCTTGTTGGATTTGCCAGTTTGAAAGCTGGGATTTGTACTGGTAGTGAGAGGGACAGCCAGTGCTGTAACAGCTGAGGCCGAGGCTTCTTGGAGGCTTTGGGAAGAAGTCTTGGGGACCTTCCTGAGATGCTGTGGCTGTGAAAGAACAGTTGCTCCTGAAGCTGAGATGGTATGGGGTACCAAGCCCTTGTACTGACAACATTGACCTCCAGTCACTGCATCTCTGTTTCACTGGGAAAATTGGTAAAAGTAAAGTTAAGATAGAATTTGGGGTGCAGTTTTAGATTTCACACTATGTGAAGAGGGCCTTTCCACGACACTTTTCTCATGATGGCTCCAAGAGGTGACTTGGAGCATTAACCCCACTGTAGGCAACAGTTTTCTAGAAGGGATGGCAGTGATTCTAGAGCACATAGGGACACCTGAGGCTCCTCTGAAGAGTTCCTTCTCTTGGGGATCAGCACCAGGACCTACCTGAGCAGTCTTGTGTCCAGCAGGGACAAGTGGGAGGCTGAGTCTCATTGCCCAGACCGTGGCATTTGTCCCTGCTTTAGAGCAAAACATCTGTGCCTTCAGTGAACATTTCCTGGTCTTTTTCTCTGCTCCAAGGGCTCAGTAGCCAAAGGAAATACCAAGTGTTAATGGAGTCTTGTGTCTGCTTCAGACTTAAGTTTTATATATTAGCTATGGTATCTTGGAGATGTTACTTGAACGTGTTGAGCCTCTGTTTCCTCTTCTATAAAGTGGAGGGTATAGTCTACTGCACAAGGCTTGTGAGAAGTACATGAAGTAATGCCTGTATCACCTGGGAATCTTAATGATCCGGAGTTCACAATCTTAGTCTAAAAGAATCCGAATCTCTATAGTGGAGCTGTGGAGCCCGGGGCCCTGATTTCGACAGTCATCTTGATGTTAGTGTGTGTATTGGACCCCAGGACAGGGCTCAGGCTCTTTTCAACTGTGCTTCTTGTATTGTCAGTGTCTCCCATCTGCCCAAGCTCAAGTAAAGCAGCTGTTTAGATTGGACTTCCATGTAGGAATTTGCTTGAAGAATGAGAAGTGCGAATTGAAAGAGTGAAGAAGCTGAGACTCTTAGAGTGTTTGCCAAATACATTTTACATAAACTTAGGAGTGGGGGAGGGATACCAAAGTAGTTCATTTCCATTCAACAGATGGAGAAACTTGGCACAGAGGTAGGAAATTGGTTTTGAGAGCTTGTTTGGAGGTTCTAGCAGGGGAGCGCAGCTACTCGTATACCCTTGACCGAAGAACGGTCCTCCTCTATCGGGGATGGTCGTCCTCTTCGACCGAGCGCGCAGCTTCGGGAGGGACGCACATGGAGCGGTGAGGGAGGAAGGGGACACCCGCCTAGCCAGCCAGATCAGCCGAATCAACCCTGGCGATCAATGGGGTGACAGATGTCGCAGCCAGATCGCCCTCACATCCGGAAATTGGTTTTGGAAGGTCCCACACAGCTTGATAACTGCCAGTTTTTTTGTGGTACTGGGATTTGAACTCAGAGCCTCATGCTTGCTAGGCAGGCGCTCTACCACTTGAGCCACTCTGCCAGCCTTTTTTTTGTTGTTGGGTATTTTTGAGATAGGGTCTTGCAAACTATTTGCCTGGGCTGGCTTTGAACCATGATCCTCTTGATGTCTGCCTTCTGAGTAGCTAGGATTACAGGCGTGAGCCATCGGAGTGTAGTGTTAACTGCCAGGTTTACTACTGGAACCTGTGTCTCCAAAAGCCCACTTGATTAATTTAACAAATTTTTATTGAGCACCTTCTATGGACCCTGTCCTCACAGAGCTTCCATTTAGGTAAGTTTTAAGAGGAGCTTTAGGCAAATGACTTTCTGTATGAACACAGTTCCAGGAACTTAAAAGAAGAGTGTTCCCACATGGGCTTCAGAGAATCTCTGTCCACTTTTGTGAAGATCCCTGATAGGTATTTGGTCAGTGTTAAATAGGTAGAGTATCCACTAGGTAGGGGCTGTAGACCAGGGATTCAGAGACATAGAACACACCTGCCCCCAAGGAGCTGGTGGCCTGTTGAAGGAGGAGTACTTATTACAGACTATGCAATGTGGTAAGTACTACAGTAGGGATTGGCTTGTGGAAGTCCCTCAGGTGGATTGGTGTGTGTGTGTGTGTGCGCGTGCGCGTGTGCGCACGCATGTTGGGAGGAGGTTGATGGGGAGAATAAACAAGGAAGGCTTCTAAGAGAAGTGATATCAGTATCAGTTCTAGGACTAGGATGAGGCAAGTCAGGTGGGCAGGACTCAGATTTTAAGGAGGCACTCACTCTCAGGTTCATGCAAATGCAGGTCAGCACCCAAGAGTGAATATGCTTCCTTACATTTTGTAGCCAAGGTCCCTCACTTGCTTCATGGTCTTGGATTTAGGAAAAGGCTGGCAAAGAAAACAAATACAGAGTGAGATTATCTTTTTTGAAACTCTAAGTAATTGAATGTGACTGGAAAGAGTGGAGAGGATTCAGAGCTAAGATAGGCAGGTGTGTAGAGTCTCGACATGTGATAAAAATAAGCAAAGTAGGCTGGATATAGGATGCTAATTTATACTCTGTCCTGCTGACTTAAAGTGGGGCTGGGGTTTGTGGCAAACAGCCACAAAAATCTAAAAGTGGCATCTCCAGATAGAGTTCAACCAGTGATTGTTGCCATCTGAAAATATGGGCCCCATGTAGCCAGACCATCTGCTTTTTCACTAGAGCAAAATATCCAGAAAGTTTATGCATAATACTTCTTTTTAAATGTTAGCAATTAAGTCAGATTTAAAGCACTGTGCAGACCAGACAAAACATACATGTTAGCTAAATATAGTGAGAGGGTTTGTGACACCTGGGCTAGATGGAGAAGGGTCTGTAATACCTTATAAAAGAGTTGGGCTTGTATGTTGAAACCTGTGGGGAGCAGTGCATGGATGAGATAATGAAGCAGAAGCCAGACAGATTTCCTTAATCTCAAAAACCCTGGGATTATTTGGTGGGTTTCATTGGAGGGCCTCATATTTTAAACCCTGAGTTTCAGTTTGTCGTTATCAGAGCAGAGTGCATGTCACATTTCCACTTTAGTCATCCTAACATACATGAAGAAATTCCTTTGTGGACCAAGTAGATTTAAGGTCAAACTTGCAGATAGAAAGTTTCCTCAGCCCCCATTACTGCTTTCTAGGAGCTGAGGGTTCAGATAGTTTAACATTGTGGTAATGTTAAACTCCCCCCACACCCCCCCTACCAGCATGACTGTTTCGAATTGCTGAGCAGTCCATAGCACATCACACGTCTTTTGAGATACAGCTGAGTCCAAGAAGTGGCCGCTCAAGGACTTTTATGAATGTTCTCCTGTGAAACCAGTTGAACTATGTTCAGAGGTAGCAAAGGTTGGTTGTTTTAGTCCTGGAGATCAGGCATCTTAAAAGGGGATGGGACAGTGAAAAAGAGAAATATTAATATAAAAGGTTGTGTTAAAGTAAGGAGCCATCAGTGTGGGGAAGTCTTTGGGTTGTACAACACCACTCGTGGAGTGTCTTGAAACTCCTGAGCACGTATGACAGTGCTTGTTTGTTATCCACAATTAACAAGAGGTGAAAACTAGCTGAAAGACAAAGAACAGGGGAAAACTCTGAAACCCAAAAGGGTGTTCATTGTTTTCTAGTAAAACACAATTTCTCTCTTTTCACTAAAGTTAATCTCAAAAAATATTCTTGATAAAAACAAAATGGAGCTCATTTCATGACATTTGGTCTGATTATTTACATAGTTGCAGCAATAATGGTAATTTATCTGATCATTTTTTAAAAATTTTATTAGCATATAATAGTTGTACAGGGAGACAACTGTGATACTCTCATATGTGCTTAAAATATATTTTAGTTAGATTTACCCCTCCGTGGTTCTCCCTTTCCCCCTCCCTTCTTAGAACAATTTCAACAAGTGTCATTCTTCTATTTTGTATGGATGCAAAAGAAATCTACCATATTCCCCCCCATTCCCCTTTCCTTGGGCCCAACCACCTCCCACTGTACCCACCCCTGGAAAAGTCTTCTTAAGTTGGCTTTGCTAGAAGTTTTCATAAGGAGTTTCAGGTTGGACTTTTAAGAGCCTTTGAGTCTAGGAAGCCAAGCCAAGAATTCCCTACTTCATCTCACCTGCAGTACTTGTAAATTTAAGTGGATTCCACTCTATTCCAGGTTCCCTATATCTCCTAAGGTTTCTGGACCTGCCTGGATGATATAATTTCCTTCCTCGTCTGTAGGGCTGGGAGCTCTCTAAGCCGGGAACAGGTACTGCAGCAGTTTTCCCAAGAGGGATTTATGTGCTTTGGCTCCATAAAGCCAGCATTAAGTCCTTGCAAGGGTCTTCTGGTCACACTTGATTCAATGAACATAACTTCAGATGTCATTCTAGGCAGGACCTGGTTCTTATAATCAATATTTCTAATTCCGTCCTTGTAAAAACAGGACAGATTCTTATTAAGCCTATGTAAATAATTATATTGCCACAAAAATAAGAATATTTAAGAAGTTATTAAATCTAGAAGGGGATTTGGAAGTTAGAATAAGATTCATGTAAGTTTACAAAAGCATGGTCTATTAAGTTATTATAAGTGAAACGGTTCCTTATAAATAAAAAAGTAGGACAATAAAACCTCAGTAATGTTCCAGACAAAACCCACATCATCGTCAGTTCCTCAAGTCCTATGTTTTCTGCTTGTTCATGAGCTAGCAAGTCTCATATCCGTACTGATGCTTGATCAGAGTTCTTGAAATCCTTATTCATGTCATTGGTATGGTCTTGTGAGACCATACCATAGCAGTTCCTCCTTAAAGGATACTCCCAGCAGCCTCTACACAATGTACCTGTCATTGTCCTTTCCCATGGGCTCTGGGAAGTCCTTCTTTGTTAATAATGAAGCATGCTGGCTTATAGCTGATTGCAAAGGCTTTCATGGGATCATCATATTAGGACATAAAAAAGTGCACTGAGCATGGTAGAGCACTTGCCTAGCAAGTGTGAAGCCCTGAGTTCAAACCCCAGTATTGGAAAGAAAGAAGGAAAGAAGGAAGAAAGGAACTATTGCTAGATGAGGCAAGAGTGATATTTTCAGAAGTAGAAGATCAGATCAGACAAAATTTCATTACAAGAATAATCAACTGGAAAGGACACATGGTTGTGACTGTGGCACACAAGATAAAAGTCAGTATCTTTTTTGTACAGTAAAGTTTGTACAAAAATATCTTTAAGCATAATCATATTTTCAAAGAAATGTGGATGTTATGTCTAATTTAGAATGATGGATATAATCTTTTTCATTTGGAGACAGTGTTTTGGTATGTAGCCCAGGGCTCTGTAACCTAGGCTAGCTTGGAACTCTCTGTGTAGCCCAGGTTGGTCTCAAACTCATGATCCTCCTGCCTCAGCCTCCTGAGTACTGTACCACCACACCTGGTGGATACAATCTTTATAAAGAAAAAAAATTTTCAGCTAAAACACAGTAATTTCGACATGATATTCCATGAGCACATGAAGCATATAGTTAGAATATATCACAAATATATCCAGAATATCAAGTAAAGAGATTCACTAATCTGCACTAGGTCCTAAACATCAGTGTATTAGTGAATTTACCTTGGTAAGTGATAAGACTCCCCAGTTGAAACCACTGGTTTGAAGATACTAATTTCAAAGTAAGGAAGTAAGTTTGAAAATTAATTAACATTTTAAAATAACTGGAATTATAAGCACTGTACTATTGTCTAATAATAGGCAGGGCTACACCAGGAGTTTTATAAATAAAAACAGGCCGTTGACAGGGCATTGATGATTCTCTAAGAACTTCCTGTATAGCACAGAATTTACGAAATATGTGTTAGAAATATTTTACCCAGTTAACCTAAGAAGGGCTAGATTTGTCTTCTGAGTTGACAATGCTTCTGGTGCAACTCAGATAATAAAACTGAAAGTGTCAGAACTATACACTGGTGATCAAGGAAGCCATTGTATTCTCAGCCATTTAAAAGAGAAGGAAGGAAACTTGGGGTGTTGCAGAGGCAAGTAAACAAAGGAGTCACCTGCAAGTCATCTGGGAGCCTTGAGGAAGGGTGGAGATAGGTCATGTGAGGAAAGGGTAGGCCTTTGTAGTTCAGTCATCTTTCAGAACACAGAATGAATGGTGAGGGATTTTGTGCCAGTCACTGCTTTCCTGGAACCTAGGGCTCTGATCAGCATTGTCAACAGGAAGTAATCCAGAGTGCTTCAGAGGGCTCTTGGAGGTTCAACAGAGACATCAAGGGCATCATTGTAGAGTGAGGAGACTGCTAGAGATGAGTCTCATCCTATTTTATTCTCATGGACATTTGCCCTGCTTCCCACCTGACTGATTTAAACACTGCAGGTTAGGGTCATATAAGTGATATGAATGATCTCCAGGCACTCCTGTGTTTAGTTGTAATCATATTATATGTATAATTTTCATGTAAAAATTTTTGTATGTTTGTTTCATATAGTGTGACACCACATGCATTTTGCTATGTTCATAAAATTTTGTGTAATGTTTCTTTTTAGTAGTTATGGTAATACTCCATCAAGTGGTTGCACTTAATTATTCCTCAATCTTTGGACATTTTCTTTTCAGTTACTCATTATCACTAATGTCAAATCCTCCATTGTACAAAATGGTGTATCGTCTTTGTTGGCAATAATGGCACCGATAAGTTTCAGTTCTTACTGCACCCTTAAGCTTCTGTTTTCCAGGGTCATGGTCCTGCCTCCCAGGGTCACAGTCCTGCCTCAAGTCTAGCCTGAATCCTCCTTCTGCCCCAACCTCCAATCAGCGTGAACCATAAGATCCTAACCAATCAGATCATGCTGAGTCTCACTGAGGGGTATTTAAGCCCCTGCCCCTCTCTCCCTCTCTCTCTTGGCTCTCTCTGCTCTCTCCCTCTCCCACCCGGCAATAAAGAATCTCTTGGGTAGATCACTCCTCTCCACATGGTCATTTTGGGGCCTATATTTCCTTACAGTCTTATAGTCAGGGTTAGTTTTTAGGCATGGTTTTCAAGAAATGAATTTACTAGGTAAAAGACTTTAAGCAATTTTAGCCCTTTAGATCTGTATTGTCAGTGTTCATCAGAAATTTATGACACTTTGGAAGATAGTGTAATAGTGTAAAAAAATTTACTAGGTCTTGCTGAATGTTGATATTCTCACCACGAACATTGTCATGATGAATGATATAAAACCCAAGAAGCATCTGACATAGCATCTTTCCCTTCTCGCTTTTATCAACTTTTTGTTTTATTTCTTTCTTTAAAATTTATAGGAATAGCCAAGTCTTGCTTTGGTGTTATGGAACTGCTGATATTTCTAAAGCCGTGCTTGTGGTGGGTGGGGTTAGTGGATGTTACTGTTGATGATGGTGTTGGCAAGGGTTATGCAGACCTGTGCTCTTCCTTTTCTTAGCCAGTTTTTTTAGTCATCATTCCTTTTATCTGAAGAGGGAGATAAGAGCTGAACTCTAATCCTGCTCTGTAGAGACTATTCTCTTCCCAGAGCTCTAATTGATAGTCTGTTCTCCTTCCTAAAGCTTTTATTTTCTTTCCATTAACACTAGAGAACCATTATCAAGGTTAGCTCTCATAAGGTGCGTGAATTATCCATGCATCTGGTTAAAATACATCAGTAAGATGCATTTTAGTAGCTCATGACTCTTAAGTCAGAAATAACCATCATGAAAACCTTCTGCTGTTTTGGCCTTGAAACGTTTTCCAACTCAATGTAGACATGAGCAAGAAAGAGTGAATATGAGAAGGTTTGGGGAACAACACCATTGGGGGGCATTGAATGGACAGACAAAGGGATATGTTATGGTTGTTTTGTCAGTGACTGGCGAATACCTTGTTATCTCAAAGCTGTAGGAACATTGAAATGGGACCCCTTTGTGATGATACAGCTAGCTCTGTGACCTTGGACAAGTGAGTTCCAATCTCTGGGCTTTAGTTTCCTTATGAATAAGATCAGGTAGCTGGGCTAAGATAGATGATCTCTAGAACTCAAGAGATTCTTACCTTTAGAGAGTAAGCTACCACAAGGCAGAGGCTCTGTTGACTCTGCTGAGTGACTCTTGCCTGACACCACATGCCTCACTTGACTTTTGAAATCTGATCAATAAATAAACTTATGGAGTCCTTTAGAGGCCAGATACAGAGCAATGAAGTTCTTCTTGACTCAGTAATTTAATTTTTTTGGTGAGGCTGGGGTTTGAACTCAGGGCTTCACACTTGTAAAGCAGGCACTTTACCACTTGAGCCACACCTCCAGTCCATTTTGCTCTGGTGTTTTGGGGATGGGGTTCTCATGAACTGTTTGCCCAGGTTGGCCTTGAGCTATGGTCCTGCTATTCTCAGCCTCCCTAGAAGCTAGGATTACAGGTTACGAGCCACTGGCGCCAGGCTGTAAAAGTGTTTTAGAAACAGTAATGATGGATGGCCAGCATTATGGATGTAATTAATGCCTTTGACTTGTACACTTAGAAATGGTCAGAATTGCATATTTTATGTTGCATATATTTTACCAAAATAAAAAACTCACAGGCCAGGGCCATGGTTCAAGTGATAAAGCACCTGCCTAGCAAGCCTGAGCTCCTGAGTTCAAACCCCAGTACCACCAGAAAAAAAATGAGAACTAAAAATAATAAAGTCCATGGGGTCACCCACTATGTATGACATCCTAGCCACTCCAGCTCAGCTCCTGACAGCGTCCATATCTGTAAAATATGGGTAATAACCCCACCCTACCTCTCTCGTCCTTGTGAGAAGCAAGTTAACTTGGAAACTTGGCAGGACTTCCAAATCTGCAAAGGGCGGAAGTCAGGTGCCATTATTATCTTGGAGATTTACACATAAACAGCACTTTCAGTTTGTCTTCAGTGCTCTGCAGCATGATAAACTTGCTTTGTCCTATCTGGTAGCACAAAGACAATTTCAGTTACAGTGCAAGAATCTCAGACCTGTGTGGTACCATCAGCATAAAAGCACATGTATAATGGGAATCTCAGAAAAAGAGGAGAGCAAGAAAGGAAAGAAATATTATTTGGAAAGATAATGGCCCCAAACTTGCAAATTTCATTAAAAAAAAAAGCCCACAAGGTTCAAGTAGTAGAGCCCCTGCCGAGCAAGTGTGAGGCCCTGAGTTCAAACCTCAGTATTGCCAGAAAAAAAAAAGGTTGTTGGATGCTGGTGGCTCATGCCTGTAATCCTAGCTACTAAGGAGGCAGAGATTAGGAGGAATGCTGTTCAAGACCAACCGGGCAAATGGTTTTCCAGACCCTGTCTCAAAAATACCCAACACAAAACAGGGCTATTGGAGTGGCTCAAGTGGTAGAATGCCTGCCTAGCAAGCATGAGGCCCCCGAGTTCAAACCATAGTGATGCCAGAAAAAAAACCAAAAAAACAAAAGACTGAACATTGGGCTTTGGGAAGCTTCCAGATTGGTGGTCACATGGAGGTGCTGGGAAGGTGGCATGTCAAGAGAGGGCATGGAAGCTCTGTACCCTTTCCACACATAGCTTCTTAGCATCCACTTGGTGGTTCCAGAGTTGTAGCCATTGTAATATAAATCAGTAAAAGTATGTAAAGTGTTTTCCAGTGTTCTATGAATCATTTCAGGAAATGGTCAAAATTGAGGAGGGGCTCATAGAATCCTTCAGTCTCTAGCAGGTTGGTCAGAAGTATAGGTCACAAGCTAGTACTTGTGACCGGCATCACAAGTATTGGGGGGTACTCTTATGGAACTGAGCCCTTTATCTGTGGGCTAACTGTGGGTAGTGTCATAAATGAATTATAGGACATCCAGTTGGTTTCTGGGGAGTTGGAGAACTGCCTGATGTTACAGAAACCCCCACATATTTGGTGTCAGAGTGTTTAAGTACAGAAAAACTATTGAGTATTTTCCTTTAGAGATGAATCTGGGTTTCCTTGGTCTGGGGAAGGGGGTGGCATTTGTGTTTTTTAAGCTTCCCAAGTGATTCTAATGTGTCAGGGCTCAGGGTCACTGCTTTAGATCTAATGATTTTAAAAAAGTTTAAAAACTGTCCATAAATGCAATTTATGCATTGTGGTCAAATACCACAGAGTAAGAAAATAAAAGTATATTGGGACTTATACTTCCCAGGCTATAATAAATAATAAATTGTGGAAATACATGTGACAGAATGAAAAGGAAACCTAACTGCTTCTGGATTTTAAATCTTACTTTTAAATTTTGATACAATGTTATGTAATATTTATATTATTTTTTGCAATATTCTGTATATCTGTAATATTGTGAGGATTAAAAAAAACTTAGAATTCTTTGAAGGATAATTTATCGTAAGCAAGTACATGGTCAAAGAAGCAAAGATTTGATAATTCATGGCTCCAGGATTCAGTGAAAACCTGCATTTTCTCCTGGAGTATTTTATCAAAGACTTCAGCTTCTTCCTGTCTACAGATACAGTTCTAGTGGCCGAAAGTCTGAGTGCAAGGTGTCAGTGGTTTGATTCCTTGTTGGGGTTGCCCAGGGAGGATATGTTCTAGACTTCTCCATGGCTTATAGGTGGCTATTATCTTCCAGTATCTTCACAGAATTCAGCACTTATTGAATGATTGTTGCCTGTGTTGGGAGCTATACATGCATGTGTCTTATTTGACCACTACAACAACCCTCTGAGATAGCAATTCTAGGTAAGGAAAATGGATCTTAGACAGTCTGAGTAACTTGTGTAAGGTCACACAGCTAGTAAGTCAAATGTGGTTTTCATTTCACCACAATGATATTTTATTTCACCTTTTTTTTTGAGACAGAGTCTCAATTGTGTAGCCCAGGCTGGTCTTGAACTTGCTGTCTTCCTGCCTCTACCTCCTGAGTGCTGGGATTAAAGGCATGTACCACCATGCCTGGCCACAGTGCTTCTAAAATGAAGAAAAGTGGTACATAACACTTTTTCAAACCTTTTGGCAACTTGTGTTTTATTCTATTTTCATAGCCATTATGAAATGACAATAATTAATATTCTCATTTTACAGGTAAGAAAATTAAGTCCTAGAAAGAATAAATTGAGAAAAACTTTGTTTTGGCTGGTACATTGGTCAGTGTGAAAAAATATCCAATATATTCATCTTAATATGAGAAAAGCTTTATTTTAGAGGTTTAGTACATGGCTGCCTGGTCCATTGCTTTGGGACTGTGTCTACGCAGAACATCATGGTAGAAACACAGTGGAGAAAAGTTGGCAGCTGGGAAGCAAAGAGAGAGACAGGAAGAGGCAAGTGTCACAATATCCCCTTCAAAGGCACACCCTCAGTGACCTAACTTCCTTCCACAAGCTCCACCTCCTAAAGGTTCTACCACCTACCAATAGTGCCAACAGGCTGAGGAACAAGCCTTCAATACATGGGGCTTTGAGGGACACTTCAGACCCAAATGATAGTAGTTGGTGACTAGCGGAGCAGGGGCCCACATTCAAGTTTTGAGATTCCTAAGCTATCTTTCTTTGCACAGCAACCCCACTGCCCTTCCCCTAGTATTTTGCTTATGCATGAAATGAGAGAAGTCACAGCCACACCTAAGGGTGACTGGGAGAATTAAATAAAATATTAGCTTTGAAACAACTCTTCTTTTTTTTTGGTGAGACTGGGGTTTGAACTTATGGCTTCATGCTTGCAAAGCAGGTGCTCTGTCACTTGAGCCACACCTCCATTCCATTTTGCTGTGGTTACTTTGGAGATGGGGTCTCAAGAACTATTCGCTTTGGCTGGCCTCAAACCACAGCCCTTTGAATCTTAGCATCCTCACCTGACCTTTTTTTTTTTTACTGGGGTTTGAACTCAGGGCCCTATGGTTGCTGGGTAGGCGTTCTACCACTTGAGCCACTCCCTCATCCCTCTGAAATAACTCTTGAGTCTGGGATTGGTTTGCAAAAAAAAGAATTAAAAAAGAAATCTTCAACAGGCACTGAACACATCCTTCTGCTGGCTTAGATTTGATTTGTTCCTTACTGGCTGTGTGAGCCTGAGGCACTGGTCCCAACTTTGTGTTGCACAGCTCTCTCTGTCCACTTAGCTAGCATTCACCATGATTAATTTGCTTCATCTTTTATTCTCTTACAGCTGAATCTTTCAAGGAATTTGCTGAATTGCTCAATGAAGTAGAAAACGAGAGGATGATGATGGTAGGTCACTCATGCTGGGCCTGGACCTGAGGTCACAGCTGATATTGGAGATTTTTTTTCTGTCTGTTTTGGTTTCATTGGTCTGATTTTTTAGGTTCTGAATGGTGCTGTAAAAATAGTTAGTAAATCTGGTTATTCTGTTTCAAGCTTCTACCCTGACAGTTTGGCATTAGGTAGAGGGAGATTAATGGGGAAATTCTATCCTTACTCATTTCAGAGGACCCTAAATTGGACATTTGAACATGTTCACAAAAATTATAATCTTAGTGTTCTTAATTGATTTATCTATTTATTAATTTATTTCTCTGTTATTCTTCTGTCAGAAATACCAATAGGGGTTTTATTTATATTTGACAATGATTGTTTTATCAAAATCTATGCAATAGTTTTTTTCTTACATTTAAAATCTAATTTAAAAAAAAAGCTACCAGGCTCAAGCCCATTTTTAGAGCAGTTTTAATTTTGCAGAAAAAGTGCGTGAAAAGTAGAGATCTCATATATATCCCCCAGTTCCCATATTAACAACATCTTGGGAACGTAGTAACTTTTGTTGTAATTAATGAGCCAGTATTGATACAGTATGGTTAACTAAAGCCCATTGTTTTACATTAGGGTTCACTCTTTGTGTTGTACATTCTATGAGGTGACAAATACATGACATGTAGCTACTATCATATCATCACCTCACAAAATAGTTTCATGACCCCAAATATCCCCTGTGTTCAACCAATCCCTCTTCCCCCCACCCCCGCACCCGCCACCACTAAAACCTTATCAACCATTGATCTTTCCTTTTACTGTATTTTGGCTTTCTCAGAATGCTGTGTACAAGGAATCACACATCTTTTCTGGTTGACTCTTTGACTTAGCAATATGCATTTTTGTTTCCTCTACATCTTTTCATGGCTTCATAGCTCATTTCTTTTAATTAGTAAGTAATATTTCATTGTATGATATCCACGCCTTCCGAGGGACATCCTGAATGATTATAAATTCTGGCCATTATAAATAAAACTGTTATAAACATTAATGTTTAATTTTTTGTGTGCACGTAAGTTTTTAGCTCATTTGGTTAAATGCTAAAGACTGTAAATTTCTGGCTCATGGTAAGAGTAGATTTACTTTTGTAAGACTCTGTCAAATCATTCCAAAGTGGGTGTACCGTTTTTGTATTCCTACCAATAATGAATAGGAATTCCAGTTGCTCTATGTCCTTGTCAGCATTTGGTGTTGTCAGTGTTCTGAATTTGGCCATTCTAAAAGCTGTGCAGTGATACCTCGTTCTTATTTTAATTTTTAATTCCCTACTGACGTGTAATGTTGAGCATTTCTTCATATGCTTAATTGCCATCCGAATATCTTCTCTGGTGGGTTGTCTGTTCAGGCTTCTTTCAATTTTTTAGACTGATTGTTTACTTTCCTTTTGAGTTTTAAGATTTATTTGTATATTTTAGATGACAGTCCTTTATTGGATATGTATTTCACAAAGATTTTCTTAGCAGTGTCTTTTGCAGAAGTTTGTATTTTTAATGAAGTCCAATTTATCAAATTTTTCTTTCATAGATCGTGCTTTTTTGTTTTATCTAAAAAGCCATCAGCAAGCCCAGGGTCATCTAAGTTTTCTCCTCTGTTATACTGTGGTGCTGGAGATGGAACACAGGTCCTTGGATATTCTAGGCAAACACCCTACCACTGAGCTACACCCCCAGCTCTTCTAGGTTATCTTCTAGGACTTTTGTACATTGAGGTCTATGACCCATTTTGAATCAGTTTTTTGGACGGTTTAAGATCTTGTGTCTAGATTCATTTTTACCTTGTGGATATCCAGTTGTTATAGCACCATTTGTTAAAAAAGTCTATCCTTTATCCATTGAATTACCTTTTCTCCTTTATCAAGATCAACTGCCAGGTATGGTGGCTGAAACCTGTAATCCTAGCTACTTAGGAGGCAGAGATTGGGAGGATTTCAGGTTGAGGCCAGCTCAGGCAAAATGTTCACAAGACCCCATTTCAACCAATGGAGTGTGATGGTACATGCCTGTCATTTCAGTTATGGGGAAGCACAAATAGGAAGGTCACAGTGCATGCCGGCTCCAGCATAAAGTGAGACCTTTCTTCCAAAATAACCAACATGAAAAGGGCTGGGAGTGTGGCTCACGTGGTAGAACACCTGCCTACCAAGTGTGAGGCCCTGAGTTCAGTCCCCAATACCATCAAAAAGAAAAAGATCAATTAACTGTATTTGTGTAGATCTATATTGTAGACAAATGTAATGGGTACATTTGTCTATTCTTTCTCTAATACCATATGGTATTGAATATTATGACTTTTTTTAGTAAGTTTTGACATAAAGTATAAAGTTTAGAATCAGTTTGTTAATATCCACAAAAGTTTGCCAGCATTTTGACTGCGATTGCATGGGATGTATTGATCAAATTGGAAAGAGCTGACATCTTAAAAACACTGTCTCTTTGTATCCAGGAACACAGATTATCTCTCCATTTATTTGTGTCTTACTTGGTTTATTTCATCAGAGTTTTGTAACTTCTTCATGCAGATCTTCTACATGTATTTTGAGATTTGTACTTAACAATTTCATTTTTTGTAGAGCCTAATTATTTTAACACTTTAAAAGATAATTGTTTTCTGTGGTCACTATACCAGCAGTACCAGCGTCACCTGGGAAATTGCCCTTGGTCCCAACCTAGACCTTCCAGAGACTTAAATATGCAAATACTGATGTTGATCAATTTTCATTTTTATTAGGGGCATGAACATAAGGTGGAAAGTGTGTAAGGGATAGTAAAGTGATCTGCCTTCCCTGACTCTCACGAGATGAATTTTTATTGGCATCTTAGTTTCATTAAACTCATTTATTCCAAGAACAAGAGATCTTTTATATATAATCCCTCTTCTTCCTTTTTAGCAGTGTAGTACTGGCTTCTCGGAATACTGCTTCTTTTTCTTCTAGGTCCCTAGAGAAGCAGGATTGAAGGCAGGCCTCGGAGGTAGGGGAATTAGAGACTTTGGCTGTAATTCTGGCCCTGCCACTAGCTTAATTTTTGATCTCAGACTAATCACTTTATTTTTCTGGGCCTCCCTGTACTTTTTTGTAAAGTGAGTAAAATAATCCCCACCTCTTACGGTTTTTATGAAGCACTCCAAATGATATAATACATATGGAAGTGTTTTATAAAGAGGCAAAACATTGTTTATATAAGTGTTGTTTTTCGTTATTTTTAGTCACTCATAAGACTTTGCTTGTGAAAATATGATTGGGAATTGTTTCAGTTTAATAAATTTGCTTCCAAAGATACCAAGGAGACACCATTACGAGAGGTTTATATGAAACCTCTTAGATAGCCCACTAGTGAATCCACACTCTCTTGAATGTTCTCTTCTGCCCAAAGACCTTGTGGACTGGTGTCCATGTTGTTTTCAGAGGCATTTACCCCATTTCATTCAAATGCTGCTAGTAAGTTCAGCTGTATTTTTCTTTAGCACTGGTTGTTTCTTGATCTCCTTTCTATACACACTAACAAAGCTTTTAAATATTGAAGTAGGATTTATCTTTTGAGATGTTGTTTTTCTCACCCTTCTTGCTGGCTCTGTGCCACATGACTGACTCATTTGCTTCTGTCTTTAATATGTTGGGTCTTTTCTTTCCCACAACTTTGCAATCATGTATTGAGTGTTTGCTCCCCATTTCCGACTTAATTCCAGGAATGCTGTGAAGGTTAGTGAGGATATTTTCATAGCATGCCAGGAATTCATTGCTTGATTGCACCTCTCCCATTTCCTGGGGCAGGGGCAAAAGGACTCCTCTTCCCTAATCCGGATAACGTGGGAGGTGTCTAACCGATTTATATCCTTTCTAAAGGATATAAGATTTGGAGTAACAGCAAGGTGAGAATGTGGCATTGGCCTGTGTCTCATCATCTCCATAAACGATCATAAATTCTAGTAGGAACTGCAAAAGAGGAAATGTGGAGCATCCAGCTGCGATGTTCTTAGAAGTTCTCTGGGGGACACTGTAGTATCTTAGAGGTGGCCTTTAAGCCCCTGGATTGTGGACTTCCTATATAATGAGGAAGCTTGTCTAGATGCTTTTCTTAATCTAAAGGGGTTCTGTTGGCAATGTGCAAGGTCTGTCTTTGAGGACTGCCAAAAATAACCTAAAGAGGCCCATCCTGTTTCAAGGAGTGTATCTGCAGTTCATGCTTTTGGTAATTTGTTAACCATCCTGAGCAATCTTGCAGTATTAGACTAGACACTGTATTCTGCTAAAGGCCTTATCCAGTGTTCATTTGCATTATTCAATAGTAACCTGATTAGGTAAACTCACTAATGTGTTTAGGACAGTAAATCTCATAGTGGGGCATCTACCCTAATGTGGAAGGTAGAAATTTTTCTCCAAGGAAGCTCAAAAAAACAGATACAGTGGTCAGAAAGGTGATTAAAGATCAGTTTACTTAAAAAGGATTTTTGAATGCTTGCTAGACTTCTAAGAGGTTTAAGGGTAAAACAGAATGAGAAAGAAAAAGAGCCAAACTTCAATATGACCTTTTCCTACACCCCTAGCTCTTTGTTCTGGCAGAATAATAACGAATGAACATCAAAGAGGAGAAAAGGTTCAGAGTATCTATTTGTGATGTAAGTGACTGGGAGCAGTATTGCCAATTAGGTTAAGGGAAAACCATGGACTCTTAGTTCAGTGATGTATGTGCTCCTTTCCTTGACTGAGCAGGGGCCAATCATGTTAAAAGCAGTAGCTTTATGGACCCAGTGTGAAAAATTGCCTGCATCCCTCCTTATGCAGGACAATACCCTTTGGAACATGAAAAAACAGCAACTGTGCCATCCTTGGGGTACCTGAATATGCAGAGGCTCAGCTGGGCATCCATGCAGAGGCTCGGCACATGCTACTCTGTTCAAGTGGACTGTTCACAGCCTAGTCAATATTTCCCAGATGGCCACTTTTTATGTGTTAATTCTATAAAATTGGAGATGGTTCTTCCAATTATCTGTTGCTATACAACAACTGATTCTAAAACCTAGTGTTTTAAAATAAAACTATTATATCTGATTAGTTTGTAAGTTAGGAATTTAGGCATTTCTTGGGTTCCATGTGGTGTTATTCACCTGGCAAATATGGTGGGTCCAAATTGGCATTTCTCACATTTCTGGGAACTTAGAGGGGATGTCTGGAACTGAAGGTTTGGCTGGTGTGAGATAGTGACTAGAATGTCCACATGGGGCCTCTCTAGCTTTTAGTCTCAGAGTAGTCCAGCTTTTTATAATGCTGTCTCAGGTCTTCCAGAAGGAGTGTACTAAGAAAACAAAATGGTCACTGATCACTTTTCATGACCTCAGAAGTCACATAGTGCCACTTCTGCTGTACTCTACTAGTTCAAAACAGTAACAAGCCCATTCACATTCAAGGTGGGGGGACTTAGACCACATCTCTCAATGGGAGGAACGCCAAAGAATTTGTGGCTATGTTTTTTTGTTATTTGTTTTTGGCGGTACTAGGGTTTGAACCTAGGGCTTTGCACTTGCCAGGCAGGTGCTCTATTGCTTGAGCCATGCCACCAGCCCTTTTTGCTCTGGTTATTTTGGAGATAGGGTCTTGCTTTTTGCCCTGCCATCCTAGAATGTGATTCTTCTATTTTACCATGCCCAGCTTTTTTGTTGTTGTTGTTGAGATGGTATCTCCCAAACTTTTTTCACCTGGAGTATGGCCTAGAACTGTGATCCTTCAGATCTCAAACTCCTGTATCGCCTGGGATGACAGGTGCATGCCACTGCATCCAGCTAGTAGTTGAGATGGGGTCTTGTGAATTTTTTGCTCAGGCTGGCCTCAAGCTACTATTCCCTGATCTCAGTCTCCCACATAGCTAGGGTTATAGGTGTGAGCTACTCAACTCTGTGGCCATGTTTTAAGACTTCCACAATAGTACATAGGAAAAGTTACTTCCTGTATGGGGTCTGTGACACCAGTAACCTAATTTGTTTCTAGGTGGGTACGCAAAGTTAATAGCATAGAATTCATAATCCAAGAATGTGTAGAATGTGTTGGGCAAGAGATCTTGGCTGGTGTTTTTTAATTTTTTTTTTGTGGTACTGGGGTTTTAATTCAGGACCTCATGCTTGCTAGGCAGGCACTCTACCATTTGAGCCTAGAATAATTCTTGTTTTCAATCAAGGAGAATCTTTAATGTTTTTACTTTTTTTCATATGGCATTCCTTTTTCACATGACATTCTTTTATTAAAAGAAAAAAGAGTAGTACTGCAAGATCAGGGATGTATTTTGTTAAAATAAATTCTAGAAATAGTAAAAAGTTATTTGTCCATATTATTTCACAACTCATAAATTGTTTATCTCAAGGAAACAGACAGGGTCTGTAAGACTTTCCAGGCAAGAGATCTATTTTTAATGAGTCAACAAGCATAGGGAAAGGTTACGTGACTTTGTAGGTTTAGGCCTATATTACACAGGGTTTAGAAAGTCAGCTGTGGAAATAATGGTGATCAGGCGACATATAGCCTAAGAAAAAACTATTTCTTACCTAGTTTTACATTTCCTGCTCAATGTTGGCAGTCTTAGGAGTTGCAATAGATCAGAATGTCAGGGTCACCAGGTTGCTTTTCATATACAGGTTAGTATTGCCTTGTTAGTTTGTCCATTTAGTGGAACATTGAATCTATTTAGACACAAAACAGGGGACCCAAAATACCTACAGCATGTGGATCAATTATATACTGAACCCTCAACTTTCCATACTTTTTGGTGGTAGGTTGAAAACTCAGTCTGGAGAATTCAGAACTGGTCAAAATGATTTTCTATGTTCTATTTTTTTTGTGGTGCTGGAATCAAACCCAGGGTCTTATACATGCAAAGCACACACAACCACTTAGCTACGTCCTCAATCCCATCTTTTGTTTTCGTTATGAAGATATACTTGTCTTACTGGTAGTTTATTTTTCATCCAACAAGAAAACCAGTTATTATTTCTCTTTTCTTATAATTGATGAAAATCAGTGTGGTGAGTCCTAAAAGCCAGTCCTTTGCATGCCTTCCCTGAGGTTTTCCATTATAGTGAAGCTAACTCTCACCATGAGGAAACAGATCTCACTTGTTGTCTTGGACAGGTGCAGTCTCCTAAGACATTTCTATAAAGTAAATGCTTTGTATACATTTACCTGCCCACAGAACAAGGGCTCTGTTTTGGATCATATGTTTTTATATCTCCAAAACCTATCAATGCCAGTATTTATAATTGCTGGAAAAACTATTTCTATCAACTTCTGAACATATATAGTTAGATAAGGTGAAGCCTGTTCTAGCATTCTGTAATACTATAACATAATGCCTCAAGTTCTGAAGGAAATGTTCTGGTTTTATGACGTACTGGATCACGAATGAAAATAATTTATCCTGGGGTTTATCCTGCTGCTAACTCTTTTGCCTCCCATGAAATGGTTTACACTTGCTGCACTTGGCCTTTCCATGTATTTGCCATCCTCTTTTCCATGTATACTTTGCAGGCTCTTTGTGTCTGTTGCTGGATATGACTCTAGATGTTTACTGATTAAAAACTCAGATCAGACTACTATTAAAATTACAAAGAAATACCTCTTACGTTCCTTCTTTCATAGCATTTGATTTTCAGAGACATTATAGAAAGAAGCAGTAACAAAACCCAACAATCCAGAAAACCAGTTAATATTATTTTTTGATACTGGGAATTGAACCCACGACCTTGCTAATGCTAAGCATGTCCTCTACCACTGAGCTGCACCCCCTAGACCCAGTTAAATTTTTATAGGATGATATATTATAAGAGAATACTCTAGTAATAAGGAAATTTGTACTGGAAACTTGTTGACCTAAATGTTATTTTATGTGTTTTTGTCTCCTTTTCTATAGGTACAAAATGCTAGTGATTTGCTGATCAAACCCCTGGAAAATTTCCGGAAGGAGCAGATAGGTTTCACAAAGGTACATTTTTTTTTGTAATGTGTATAAATTTTTTATAGCAATTGTGTAGTTGTTTGAGTTATTGCTCTTCACTCTACAAGGATGTGATGATTAATTTTATGTTTCATTCTTGCCATAAGATGCCCAGATATCCCAGACAGTTGGTTGAACTTATTTTTAGATATATCTGTGAGGATGTTTCTAGAATAGATTAGCATTTTAACTGCTGGACTTAGTAGAAAAGATCTGCTCTCATCAACATGGGGTTGCATCTTCTAATCCATCAAAGGTCTGATTAGAGCAAAAAGGTCGAAGAAGGTTGAATTAACTATCAATGTGGGATAACTTGGGATATGAATCTTCTCCTGCCCTCAGTGTTCCTGGTTCTTAGGCCTTCAGACTCAGATTGGAATATACACCAATAGCTGTCAGGGTCTCAGACCTTCAGATGACAGAATGTTTCATTTCTCAGCTTTCATAACCAATAGCTTATGATAAATATCTTCCTCCAGCCTTCCAGACTTAACACAGAAATTGGTACCAAGAAGTGAGATGCTGCTGTAACAAATATAGTCATGTGTCACTTAACAATGGGGATGCATTCTGATAAATGCATCTTCAGGTGATTTCATCATTGTGAGAACGTCATAAAGAGTAGAGTACTTAAACAAACCTAGATATGGTGTCAGTCATTCATTCAACATGGCCTCTTTATCAATCAAGGAATGAAGTAAACACAAGATGTATAAGGCTGCTGCTAGCATAACACAGCACTACTGTTTACAGCAAATGTTTTTTTTTATAAAAAGAGTGTGCTCTAAAATGATAAAGCATATAGTATAGTAAATGTATAAAGCAGTAGCGTAGTAATTTATTATCCTTATTGAGTATTAGGTACTGTATTATATGTGCTATACTTTATTTGGTGGCACTGGGGTTTGAACTGAGGGTGTCATGCTTGCTAGGTAGAAGCTATACCACTTGCGCCACACCTCTAGCCCCATGTGTGCTGCACTTTTATGTGACTGATAGCACAGTACTTCCTTCTATGGTAGCATCACTACAAAGATATGAGTGATGCTTTGAGCTATGATGTAACTATGGCTATAATGTCACTAGATGATAGGGGTTTTTCAGCTCCATTTTAATCTTATGAGACCACTTTCATATATGTGGTCTGTTTTTGACCAAATGTCATTATGTGACATGTGACTGTATCTAAAAAATGTGGAAGTACTATTGGAACTGGGCAATTGGTAGAGGCTGGAAGAGATTTTGAGGCACATATTAGCAAAAGTTGACATTGCTGTGAAGAGACTTTTCTACCTGGCAGAGCTGCCTTTTCAGTATTGGAAGGCTAGGTTGTCCCTAGACTGTGCCGTAAGGGATAGGCCACTGCAGAACACAGAGTGCACAGCTCCCTTCCTACTCTCCACAGAGAGCAGCCACATAAACAGTGCATGGGACCAACCTGCAGAGTTGTGATAGTGATAATGCCATCCTAGTGGGCTTCAAAACCACAGCATTGAGCCAAAGAGGATTATTCTGAAGCCTTACGATTTCATGGAGTTCATCTTGCTTGATTTTGGACTTGATTGGAACCCATCTTTCTTTTATATTTCTCCTTTTAAGAATGGGAATGTCTGTCTCATGCCTATCCTTCCATTTTTTTTTTCTTGCAAGCACATTACTTGTTTGGTGTCACAGGTTCATAGCTTGGAGAGGAATTTTTACTTCAGAATGAATGTTCCTCAAGAATCAACCATTTCTGTTTTATGTGCTGTTTAGATGATACTTTGTATTTTAGACTTTTGAAGTGATACTGGAATTAATTAAGATTTTTGTGTTTGTTGGAATGGGATGATTACATTTTGCATGTGAGAAAAGTGTAAACTTTGGGGAGCCAGGGTGGGATGTTATGGAATGAATGCTTATGTCTTCCCAAATTCAGATGTTGAAATCCTGACCCCCCAAGATGATAGTTGTTAGGAGGTGGTGTCTTTGGTAGGTAATTGGGTCTTGATGGTGGAATCCTCATAAATTAGTGCCCTTACAAGGAGAGCATGAGAGAGATGATTTATTTCTATGCCATGTGAGGACACAATGAGAAGATGACCCTCACCAGACACTAACCTTCTGATACCTTATTCTTGGACTACTCAGTCTCCAAAACTGAGAAATAAGTGCTTATTGCTTATGCCATCCATTATGTGGTGTCATATTTTAGTAGCCCAACCTAAGACAAGAGGTAAGAGGATTCAGCTCAAAACAGTCACAAATCATGAGAAATTGGTTGGAATTGGCTCCTGACCATGTTACAGTGACCTATAGCTAATGGGTCCCACATTTTTTCATTAAGCTATGCTGTCTAGATTCATGCTGTAAGGAATAATTTTCTTTCCTTTGAAAATTGCCCAGTCTGTGATATTCTGTTTAACACATGAAGCAGTCTAAGACAAAGCTATGGATTGGTCCCAGAACCCACCTCACACATGGCTAGGCAAGCGCTTGACACTGAGCTACACCCCCAGCTCACTCCCATCAATTTTTGACTGTAGATTTGTAAGACAAATATATTAGCACCTGCCTCCTTTTAGTCCTCAACCTTTTATCATCCACACCTTCATTTTTCATTGTTAGGATTAGTATTTTTATTATTCTAATCTGGGACTTTAATGAAATCTTCTTGACCTTTATCATTTAGGCTTATTTTACAGTGGCAAAAAAATTTCAAGATTGATCCCATGTTTCTTAGTGATGAGGTTATTCATGAATTTTGATGACATGTGTCATTGGGTTCATGTATGTGCTAATTTGTGGTAGATAGGAGATATCAAAGATAATCTCCTTTACCCTTTTCTCCTATTTGCTTGTCTAATAGACTTAGAGTTCTGTGTCCACCTACTCTAGACTCTTGCTTGGTTAATTCCTATTACTACCACCTCAAAAGTCCCAACACATGCAAAGTTTGTGAGTCCTTGCCTTTGTGTACATTTTAACCGTCACTTAATTAGCAGAACCCTTCTTACCACTGTCTTCATTCCCACCACCATGTAACTTCCCTACCCCCCCGACCCAAGATCAAGGAGGACAAACAAGGCTTAGTCCAGCTCTGTTCATAATGGGTCTTTCATCCTGCAGTGTAGAATGCTGGACTGTCCACTAGAGATGGCAGAATAAAGACTTAGTCATCCCCTGTAGTCACATGACAGGGAGAGTATTTGTACCCTTTGATTCATATTTTTTGAGTCTTGTCAGAGTTGCCACTTTATGATGTTTTCAGTTCTTTTTTGAGGATGCCTTGCCAGAGAGGAATAGCCATTGAATCAGGCCTTTGTGTGGTTTCTGTTGGGCCAGGGCCAAATTGTCTGACGAAGACATCTGAGTCTGCATTTAACCCACTTCTTGGATAGCTGGAGCTAGGGTGGAAGCTATGATATAGTGTGTTCTAACCCAAAGACGGCAGGCAAGAGGCCGTTGACAGCAGGACCTGGACTTGTCAGTCAACTTGCTGTTTCATCTCCATCAACAGAGATCATGAAAGGACCTGTTCTGGAGCTAGATGAGGCTGAAAAAGTCCAGAAAGGGGGATAAGGCACAAACCTGACAGGGTAGATGCAGCCAAAGGTGTTAGGGTTGGCCTGCATTCCAAAGGCCAGTGCATGCCCTGGGAGAGCCTGGGAGGAAGCAGCAGGGAATCAGTCACCAATGATAGTCTTCCAAGAATTTGAATTTCAGATTTTCCTGTATGTTTGGGTGTCAGTGGCCATGAGAATGCATTAGGAGAAAGAATCAAGTAGTCAAGCCTGAGAACTAAAGTATGTGACAGTGATTTATAAATGAACACTAGAACAATTTATAGTGGCACTGAGGAGCTGAAATTTAAAATTTATTTCATTGTAATTAATTTAAGTTAAAATAACCATCTGTGGCTAGTGGCCAGTGTGTAGATCTAACAAGTATTTAAAAATGTTTTGTAAGTAGAGAAATGTGGGGGAGCCAATAGTTATTTAGTGCTTACTATGTATCAGGACCTTTACTAGTATTTCGTTCTTAGAAAACCCTATGAGAAAGATAGTATCCTTTATTTTGCAGTAAGGAAATTAGGGCTCTGAGAGGGTAGGAACTTGCCCAGGGTCACACAGGCTACAAAATAGTAGACCCAGGATTTAAACCCACATTTGTTTGAGTCTCTCCAATCCCAGACTCCATTTTCTTTACTCTGAATGGTATGGCATCATTTTGTTCCTGTTTCTTAGTTCCAGCTATACACCAGAAAAACTTAAAATTAAATGACCTAATACAGGAAATTCAAAATTCTTAATTACTAGTTTTCATTAACAAATAAAAGTCCAGTATGTTAAGATTGCAAGGAATTTGGTAATGACTTTCTGTAGTAGGAGGGTCAGGAGGAATAATGAGCAGCCAGAAAATGACTGAATGAGTCAGCTGGGCATTTTGTTAACTTGCAGCCCAAATCATTCCTAACACTGGATTAGATTGTGTGTTAGAGTCTTTAAAGAAGCAGAAGAGGTTCTGTAATGATGGCTCCATTTAGTGATCTTTCAACTTTGCAGTTGTGAAAGCAATAGGCATTAGTGATCTTTTCTCAGACTAGCAATATTTGGTATAATGCTCTCTTACCATGCTGGGTAGTGGTACAGATCTGGAGTGCTCAGTCAATTGATCATGAGTGTGCTATGATCATGAGTCACATGATCATAATACACTCAACAGTGTGCTGTGTTGGTAACCATTTTTTTGCAATACTTAAGCAAACTCAGTGTCTCACATTCTAGGGAAGTGTTCTGCCACTAAACTACACCCTGACCCCTTTAAAAAAATTTGTTTTGAGACAGGGTCTAGGTCATTTCCCCTGATTGGCCTTGAATTCTGAATCCTTCTGCCTCAGCCTTCTGAGTAGCTGGGATTTCAGTAGTGCCACACCATGCCCAGCTCTGTGTGGCTAAGCTTTGATGCTCAGTAGGTTAAGTATAGTAAAGGCATTTTTTATTTACAATGTTTTTAAGTTATGATGAGTTTATGAGGACGTAACGCCATCATAAGTTGAGGGGTTTGTGTGTGTGTGTGTGTGTGTGTGTGTGTGTAGCCTGAGATTTAAGGAATTGGTTCACATAATTGTGGGAGATGACAAGTCCAAAAGTCCCAAATTTATAGGACAGGTTGGCAACCTAAGGAAGAGCTGATGATGTGACTCGGATCTGAAGGCATTCCTTCTTCTTCAGGTGACTTCAGCCTTTTTTGCTCCCGGGAGAAATCTGCTTTACTCCATGTCTACTGATTTTAATGTTAATCCAATCTAAAAGATTATGAAATATTTGGGTAATGTGGAGTAGCCAAATTGTCACATCAAATCACCCATCCAATACCATGAGAACATTTGTTGTTGATTAAGCGCTCTGGAGGGTAGGCAGTTCTAAGGTTCAGTAAGTGCCCTCCACATCTCTCTGCAGTTCTTAGTCTTTTCTTCGGGGTGCTAAGATGGCTGTCACATGTCATCATATTGCATTGTCACATATTAGCATCTCATGCAGGAAGGAAGGGAAAGGGCTCTTTTCATATAACATTTTTTGTCTTTTATTCAGAGAAAAATATCTTCTCAAAGCCACCAGCAGACTTTCCCATATACCTCATTGGCAACAGCTGAGTTGTGGGCCAAGTCTTAGGTCAATAATTGGCAAAGTGAAATGGGAATATTAAAACTCCCCCTTGGCTCAAGGGCGAGGCTCATTTTCCCTGAGAACATTGCCTGCCCACTTGCCTGACATCTGAAGAACTAGGAAGAAGAGGATGGCTGTTAAGTTGGTGACAAACAGTGACTGTCATCATGGCCCTTTGAAAATAGAGATGTTGAACACTAACCAGGAACCTCTGGAATATAGTCAAGAGGGATAAAAAGAGAAAAATTCTGGTTGTCTGTCTGTAGCATTTAGTATAGAAATCACAGATAAGCTTTCACTGTATCCTATCTTCTGATGAGAGATTACACCAAAGACCCAGCAAGGGAAAGTGACCCTTTCATGGTTTCACAGCAGCTAATAACAGAGTGAGGGATAGATCCCATATTCTGATTCCTACCATCATGCAATTTGGATCACATTTGGCAATCTTGCAGGTCTTAGACATTTTAAGAACTTACACAGAAATTATTCCTGCCTATGGTGGCTTAAATATTTTAAAATTTAATTAAATTTGACTACTAATCTTCATTCATATTGTAGTTTATATTTAGTAGCAGAAGGGACCTTCAAAGCTATTATTCCAATGTAATTTTTAGATGAGGGAACTGAGCCTTAAAAATAAAGTGACTAACCCAGGGGCACAGTTTGTGAGTAGGTGAAAATGGGACCAGCATCCAAGTCATCTGATTCCTAGTCTGATGAACTCATACTTTCCCTCAAAGATTTTATTCTTATGATATTTTGGACAGAGCTCTGTCATTTTTATTTGCACTCGAATCATTTATAATCTTAGGAGCAGACTTGAAACTTCAGGTGGGGGATGACTTGCAGGCCCAATGTCATGATCTTCATTTAACTCTTCCCTGCATCATCCATTTCCCTTCAGACAGACTCAGCTATACTTCTCTGCATCAGTTTCCTTATCTGAAAAAGACAAAAGGTGCTACCTATGTAGTTTATGTACTTCTAAAGTTCTGTGACTAGCATAAACCCAAAGTAGAACCTAGTGAGGTCTCTAGACTGCCATTTTGAAAGCCAAGTGGTATATTTCTAAGTTAAAAATTTTCTAAGCCAGTATCCATCCAGATACCTTAAGTTAATGGAATGTTTTATTTACTTGCCTTTGTATTAGCCAAAGTGGATATTTGTGAATTCTATGTTTTAATTGGCACTATATTGTCAGTCCCACCAGGCACAATAGTCCTGGACAAGGTCCATCTTCCAAAGCCAGACTTCCTTTGAAGCAGCTCCCCAGGAATCTGGATTCTGCTCACAGAGGGACAAAAACTCCCCAGGACAAGATGGCCAGAGACTTTTTTTTTGAGACAGGGTCTCATTATGTAGCCCAGACTGACCTTGACCTTGAGATCCTCCTGCCTCATCCTGAATGCTGGGATTGCATGCGTGCACCACCAGCCTGGCTAACCAGAGATACTTTTGCTTGCTTATTTGCATAGCCTTTGTGTATTGGAGATACAATATACTTAGCTGCTTTTTTTTTTTACATCCTTTGACACTTAGGCAAGAGTTGGCATTATTAGGCAGTAAAGGAAAAATTGCTTTAAATCTTATCCAGAACATATTTTTGTTGCTAAGGGTTGAACCCAGGGTTTCACATATGCTAAGCATGTGTTCTATCACAGAGGCAAACCCCAGTGCTTACCAACTAGGATTTTATATTCAAAGAAATGTTTTAGAGTAACGTTTTCAAAGCATTCCCTTTCCTTTCCTTGGCTATGTCAGGGAATGTACCAAGTCATCATCATGACCTTCGTATCATCATCTCTGTCCTTATCAAACTCTCAGCACGTGTTTGGAATTTACCATACATTATCTCTTTTGAGCCTTGCAACAAGCCTATGATGCAGGTATTACAATTATCTTCATTTTGCAGATGAGGATACTGAGCCAGGGAAATAAGTTTAAGTAAGATGGCATTTAAGCTCAAGTGAAAACTCCCACCTGGGGGGATCATGGGAAATTGTTGGCAGATGAGATTGCCTGCTAATACATTTAGCAATTTAATTGGAACTCCAATTTTTAGTCCTTTATGACATTTATCATGGTCACAAAATATTTTTGTGGGAGCCCCAGAAAATCTCCCATATTTGTAGGAATAACAACATAATAAAGCACCTTAGAGCTCAGGGGCATACAGGTATAAGCATTTATTTCTAGTTCACACATCTGTGTGTTGGCTGGGATGGCTCTCTTGACCTCAGTTAGGCTTGATAGGATAGAGCTTGGGTCAGGCCTCACACTCCATTTAGGTCTGCTCCATGGGTCTGTATTTTTAGGAACCAAGGAGTTACCTGGAGCATCGTCTTCTCCTGGCAGCAATGCACAGTGTGTAAGCAGAGATGTGTGAGCATTTTTAGAGCTGTGCGTAAAGCTGACACACCGTCACTGCCTTGCAAATTCTATTGGCCTAAACAAGTCATATGGTCAAGCCCAATAGCAGGAAGGAAATGAAATAAATTCTGCTTCTAGGTGGAGAAACAGCATCATCACATGGCAAGGTACATAGATACATGCAGAGGGGGAGATTTCTGAACAGCAATTCAATCTACCATGTCCAGGCTGAAAGTTAGTGGTGATTTTTTAGGAAAGAGCTAGAAAAAATACTCTGGTGGAGACTTAGCGATGTAATGAGAAGAGGACTGGGACCAGGAGATCTGGGTTTGAATCCTAATCCCTCACTCTTTTTTTTCCCTGCTTGGATTTGAGCCCAGGGTCTCACAGTGCTAAGCGAGTACTTGTTGAGGTACACCTTTTAACGCCTAATCCTGACTCCTACTTGATATGAACTTGACCAAGTCATTATTCTTCACAATACCTTAACATTGAGTGTTCATGTGATCTCTTCATCTAATGTTTTCATTTTTTAGACTATGGTCTTGGTGTGGGAGGGGTAAAGTGACTAGCTTGGGTTCACATAGCTAGGAGGTAATAGGGTCAAGACTAGAACATTGCATTCTTTTTGTTGTTGTTGCTACTGGGGTTTAAATTCCATATCTCGTTCTTGCTAGGCAGGTGCTCTATGACTTGTGCCACTCCGCTAGCCTTTTTATGTTGGGTATATTTGAGATAGGGTTTCATGAACTGTCTGCCCAGGCTGGCCTTGAACCACAATTCTCTTGATCTCTGCCTCCCAAGTAGCTAGGATTAAAGGTGTGAGCCACTGGCACCCAGCAGAACATTGGATTCTTTTTCTCTCCCCAGGTCTTTGTTCCTACAGAAGAAGAGGAAGTATTTGGGGATGGGATGGGGAGAGGTTTCAACCCTCCTTCTGTCCTCATGAAATTAAAGCTGCTTTCCTGTGATTCCATTTCCCACGTTGTTATGCTCATCCATTTCCGTTTCCTCCAAGGTCTGAACAAGGAGAGACAGGCCAAAGTCACGCTAGAAGGGGCTGAAATTCAAGTACTTCCTGCATGCAATAGTATTTAATTGTTCTGTGTTGTCAGGGAAAGTTGGTAGCATTGCTGTCCTTGGAGATCTTTCAGAGAGGCATCTGTCACTATGTGATGCATTAAGTGACATTATTCCTGGAAGCTGCACACTGGGCCGGATATGACTCATGACCTCTTCTAACTGTGTGGCATTATTGCCATATATGTATGTTGGCTTATGTATCAAATGTTGATATACTACTCATTTTGTGCCAGGTATTCCATGTACTCTGAAGATACTTATTCCTCTAATTCTCTAAACTACCCTACGAGGCAGGACTCTTACTTATTACTGCTCTATAGATTAAGATAAACCCAAAGAATCAACAAAAACTTAGGCATGGGGAGGCTAGCTAACTTTCTGCCAGCCATGTGTTAGGAGTAGATCTGGGCCTTGAACCCAGGTGGTCTGTTTCCAGAGTCCACACCCTTAACCACTGTACTTTACGGTTATACAGGCAATATCACAGCACATAGACATTAGAATGACTCTGCTGCTTACTAGTTCTCTGCCATGGAGTAAGTTATTTCACTTCTTTGAGCCTCACTTTCAAATGTAGAAGATAGATAGTAATTATTTCTACTTCAGAGTCATAAGGATTAAATATATAAAACATGATTGGCACTGAAACATGAATTCCATTTCTGTGAATGGTTTCCATAAAAATTGAAAATATCTTAAGTATTTCATTAACTTGTAGGCCATAAGTTAAACTTTATAAGGTTTACAAACCTTAATTTGATTGATTTATCTTTATGACTTATTCTTCAGCGGACTTCAGTGGTCTTCCCTGTCTGACACAAGGAAAATAGCAATGAGACTGTTTTGCTCAGGGTGGGGACTGAGAGCCAGTGACTGTATGTGTCGTGGCCATCTGGGAATTTGCTATATGGTGCCATCTCCTTTTTCTTACATTTACCACTATCTTAAAATAGGACTGTGGGGCTATAGGTGCAGCTCAGTGATAGAGCACTTAGCACATGTGAGGCCCTGGGTTCAATCATGAGCCCCACCACGACCACCATAGCCAAAGTACTGAATCTGAATTTTGTGTATATGGTTGAAGATCACTCTTACAACTTTGGTTTCTCTAATTTGTTGTGTTCATCATTTCTTCTCTTAACCCCTTAGTAAGCAGTTAGCAAAGCCTTGCTTGAGTGTCCTTGTGAAGAAAGGCCCTAGTGTGTTGCTACATGGTGAGGTCCCATTTCCTGCTGATGTAAGTGTCCCCTCCTGTACAAATTGCAATACACTGCCCACACAGAGCTCACACAGCTCTGCCTGGGCTGCATATCGAGCATCCCCAGGGACTGTGCAAGTGGGTGGAGAAGGTTATATAAGCTCACATCCTCTTCCAAGTGGGAGGGGGAGAGAGAAAACAGCTGTCAGCTCCACAGCTGATCTTGCCAGCCCAAGTGATCCCAGCTTCATCTAGCCAGAGAAAGAGCCCCTCAGTACATAGAAGGGAGAGTTGTTGATGCAGAACCAATGTCTTGAACCTTTGGCAACTTATGTTAACTTCTTCTGGCTAGGACAGAATTGTGTTGGCCCTGGCCACCTGGACATGGTGTTCTCTAGGCATTTTGTGTGGTCCTCAAGTGCCTCCATCCAGCTGGTCATCTGTAGGAGGTTCTCACGGTGTACTTGTGAAAAGCTCGTTACACTGGAGACTTTGTTTGGATGGTTGCTCTTACCTCAATACCCGTTAAACTAAAAGACATAAAGAAGAAAATCCTTAAAAAGCAGATACAAGAAACAGCAGTCTCAGCTGGGCCTCTTGGCACAAGTCTGCACTTGGGAGGCTAAAGCAAGAGGATTGCAAGTTCAAGGCCAGCCTGGGTTACATAATGAGACCCTGTCTCAAAAAAATAAAAAATAAAACCCTCCACAATCTACATCCTACGTGCCTTTCCTAGTGCCTCTTACACTATTCTCCCTCTAGTGTTCAGTTCAGACACAATGGCGTTCTTTCAGCTCCTGAGACATACCGCCAAGCTTATTTGTACCTCAGGACCTTTACACTTGCTGTTCTCCATGACTAGAACACTCTTTCTCCAGTTTTTCTCCTGGCTGGCTCATTTTCAATAACTCACACCAGTGTGACTCTCTAAAGTTACCCAGTACCAGCTCCAACAATGCCAGTCACTTCTTATCAATTTACCTATTTTATTGGTTTCACAGCATTTACCACTATAGAAAATTACCGTCTCAATCATTCAGCATCTCCCTCCCAACTCCTGGCACACTTCTAGAATATAAGCTCCACACAGGCCGAAACATCATCTTTCTTGCTCACTGTTTATGGAATACTCTCATTTGTGACTATTTGTGACTCAGTAAGTGAACACATGATGTGTACTGAGAACCTCAGCTGCAAAACAAACATGCCATTTCTCTCCAAATATGACCACAACATCAAATTGCTAAATTAGAAATACTAATATGAGGGCCAGGTGTGGTGTCTGTAATCCAGCTACTTGGGAGGCAGAGATAGAAGATCACAGTTTGAGGTCAGCCTAGGCCAAAAAAAAAAAAGTGTGTGTGTGGTGGTGTCAGGAACTCAGGAGGCAGAGATAGGAGGATCACAGTCTGAGGTCAGCCCATGTCAAAGCACAAGATACTGTCTGACAAACAAACTAAAAGCAAAAGGGCTGGAGGCATGGCTCAAGTGGTAGAGTGCCTATCTAGCAAGCACAAGGCTCTGAGTTCAAACCCCAGTACCTTGAAAAGGGAAGGGGGGAGGGAGGAAAGGGGAGAGAGAAAGGAACAGAGGGAGGTGAGAGAAAAAGAGAGAGAGAGAGAGAGAGACAGAGACAGAGACAGACAGACAGTAACATAAACTACCTGCCAATTAGTGTAAGCATTCGAGAGCATGAATGTCTCACACTTACTTAGGTCTTACTTAGATTTTCTCCCATGTCTTTTACTAAACGTTAGGTTTTTTTCTTCTTTAATCAGGACCTCTAAAACAGAATTCTGTTTGGTAATAGGTGATCTTGACCTTTCCTGTCATCCCCTCCCTATCACTACAGAACTGGGCACCTGGCTACCTGCTAACAGACTATCCTGAGGCCACCTACCTCCACTTCTAAATAATGTCAAAAACCCATTTGCTACAGTTTTTTTGACTACCACAGTTGGCCCACCATTGTTATGTTGTGGTCTTTCCAGGCCTTTGGGTTAAGGAAGAGGCTCTGTCTTTAATATGGAGTGCGAGAACATGAATAAGACCTGTGAAGGGGATGGATTGGAGGCCCAAGTGCACAGGCCACCTGCAGGTTGAAGGGCTAGAATTCTGAGATGAATAGGGAGAAGGCAAACACAGGTAGGGGTAGAGAGGATTTCTGCACAGGCCTAGAAGATGAGTGGAGCAATGGTTGCCTAATGGATTACAGGAGATGAAAACAATGGCCTGTGATTATTACAGTTATATATCTTTAAGCTCCTTGGAGTCAAGGGCCCATCGTATTCAACTCTTTATCCCTGGGACTAGCACTGGAATAGGCACATGATACATACTCAAAATACACTTATTAAACTTCCATGTAATGCAGAAAATCAAATATGAGTACAAAGCAAAGAGAAGCTGGTATCGTATGAGCAGTTCTAATATGGCATGCAGAGGCTGGGCATTTTGTTCCCTTGCCTTGTAGTAGATGTGAGGCTTGTTGTTTTACAAAGAAGAGACTGTACCTCAGAGAGGCTATATGGCTTACCCAAGGTCACACAGCCAGTAAGGGTTGGAGCAAACTATCTAAAATCTACTCCCTTAACCTCCCTAAAAGCATTCGGTATTGACTGCATGACTAAACTAAGCTGGCATGTCCAAAGAGAGATGGTGATGGGTACTCTGACCACCATCTTTGTACAGACTGTACCCCCACTTCACAGACTCTTCCCTAACTCCAGTTCTTTCTTCAACACTCCACTCCTCTATGTCAATGTGATCTTTCTACACCTTCCTTGGTGCCCTCATATCCTAGTCTGGGTTTGGGGTCCCTTCTCTGCTCCCTCAGCTTGTGCACCAATTCCACTGGACTGTAATAGTCAATTTGTGTTTTGTACTCTGAGTCCATTGAGAACAGGAACCATGTCTCACTTGTCTCTGTTCCCCCAGATATAAATATGTGATAGAGACATACTATAGATCAGGTAAAGGAGGAGTGATGGTGCCAGAATGTGAGAGTGAATGAAAATGTTAGAGAGGAAAGGAATGGATAGTGAAAGGAAAGGAAGGGGGAGGGCAGAAGTAATTGTTATAAAATAGATGATTACATGCATTATAGTAATACTATTAGTCATTCTAGCACATTCTAGAGACACTAAAACATAACATAATTATGCAAACACTGTTACTGCATAATTTTTGCAGGAGGATAGTATAAGACCATTTATATGCACTCAAGTTGTTATGGAAAACATGAGAACAAATCATCAAAGTATTAAAGCTACTGGCAAACTATAATTTTCCTCTTACTCTATAGCTTTGCTTCTAAAGCATCAATTTGGCATTCTGGTCACACAGATTCTTTTATCTATGCTAGCTATAAATGCAGTAACTAAGTCTTGTGCCAGGCCTGGGCTTAGCTCTAAGGGGGAAATCCAGAGAACCAAAGGCCATTGGAACTTTTGAGTCCCTCCATAGGTAGGAAGGACGAGAGATGAACCCCAAAAGCCCAGTATTCCTCTCAGTTAGAGAAAGAATTGCTTAACTAATATGGTAACAATGTCCTTCATAAACAGAGACCGTATTTTTATCTTGTCCTTGTTGAATTTAAGAGTTCTTGTATTCTGGATACTAGTCCCTTAGTGGCTACATGTGCATAACTGTATGTAATTTTATATAAATGGCATCATGCACCACGCTTTTTGTAACTTTTTTTTTTTGCCAATACTGGGGTTTGAACTCAGGGTCTTGCACTTGCTAGGCAGGTACTCTACCACTTGAGTTATTCCCCCAGCCTTTTTTGTTTTAGTTTGTTTTTCAGATAGGGTCTTGTGTTTTTACCTGGGGTTGGCCTCAGACTGTGATTCTCCTACATTTGCCTCTTGTCTAGCTGTGATTACAGGTATGAATTACCACACCCAGCTAGGGTCTTGCTAACTTTTCTTACTAGTGTATATTAATTGTACAAAGGCATTTCACTTTGATATTTCATACACACATGAGCTGGCCTGGACCCACGATCCTGATCCTCCCACCTCTACCTCCTGTGCAGCTCGAATTATGTGGCTACCATGCCTGGTCTTATAACTTCTGTTTTCTACTCACTGATGTCACAAATATCCCTCTAGGTCTGTAGATAGAAATTTCTGTTATAATTTGTAATGATTTTGATCCACTCTATAAATGAATCATAATTTAGGCTGTTTTCAGTTTTGGGAGATTTGATTCTGTTATTAATTATGCTGTAACTCATCCTTGTGACACATGAAATGGATGAAATAGATAAAACAGCAATTTTATTTGAACTTTTTAACATGTGACTTACAGAAACTGAGACTAGCAGAGGAAAAATTAGTGGTGAAGTCTTAACAGTAAACAATAATAAGCGCGAACTGTTGTACATGCATAGAATATACAGAGCTCTGTTTCTAAGACACAGAGAATACATATTCCTTCTGCATATTCAAGGAACAGTCACAAAAATAAAGAATGTGTTGGGGAACCTCAAAAGTTCCAAAGAATGATCATTCAGACTATGCTCTTCAGCTATAAGATATAAAATGAAAAATTAATATTAAATATTGCAACACTCCATTTTGGGGAACTAACATAGTGTTGAATATTCTTTGGGTTAAAAAAGAATACACTTTAGGATAGAACTGAAGGACATCATGTTAAGTGAAGTAAGCCAGGCTCAGAAAGACAAAGGCTGAACATTTTCTCTCATACGTGAGGATGGACCCAATACAAATTCAAGCAATATTATGAAAAACAGGATATGGGACACGCTAAGGGAAGCTCAATAACGCGAGGGAGGATAAAAGAAGGAAGTTAAGGCGAATATGGTTGATGTATTTACTATACGAGAATGAATACAGAAGTTTTAAACCTGTTGAAATTACCATAAGAAGGGGACTAAGGTAGAAAAGAGAAAAATAGAGATGAACCAGTTCGAGTTATGATACATATATACATGGAAATGTCACAACAAAACTCCCTGTATAGCTATTGTAAGCAAACAAAAATGTCTTTTTTAAAAAAAATGGAGAACAGGAAGGTAAACAGTTCCTGTCTGGTGGTTGGTACCAGTGGGAGGGGGGAGGATATAAGGAAAAGATGTAGGAGGGTAAATGTGGTAGAAATATTATGTGTTCACGTATGAAAATGACAAAATGAGCCCTGTTGAAACTATTCCAGGAATGGGGGCAGGGATAAAGGAGAATGATGGAGGGGTGAATTCAACTATGATATATTGTAAGCACTTTTGTAAATGTCACCATGTACCCCCAGTACAGCAATAATAAAAAAATACATTTTAGAATAGAATGATAATGAAATCATTGTATATCACCATTTTGTGGGGCACATACCAGCAGTATATAGAAGAAAAGTTCATTGGTTTAAATATATTAAGAAATATCATATGTTAAGAATATTAATAGGAAAGATTAAAAACAGGTGTGACTGGAAACAAAAACAGAGCCAACCCAAAGTATTAAGACAAATGGACATAAAAGATTTAAGGGCAGAATTGAAAGAAGTAAAGTATTGACTATAACAGTAATCACAAATGCTAGAATTATTAGCAGGAACAAAAATTAACTAAATGACTAAGGATTAACAACATAGACCGCTGGCAAGACTACTTAAGGAAAGAGAAAATGCAAATAAACACAATACAGGATAAATAATAAAATAAGTGAAATAATATAGATATGGCAGAGATTTTTCTTAAAAAATGCAAAAACATTTATCAATAGCTATATGCTAATACATTTGGGAAAAGAGAAGTAGTAAATTTCTAGAAAATATAATGGGCCAAATATGGCATAAGAAAAGATGAGGCTGGGTGTGGTAGTTCATGTCTGTAATCCCAGCATTCTGAAGGCTGAGGCAGAAGGATTGCAAGTTCACGTCCAGCTTAGGCTATAGTGAGACTGTCTCAAAAACAAATACATCCCCCCAAATTTGGAGAATTTGATAGGCTAATATGTATTAAAGTAATTGAAATGAGAGTCAAATACTTCTTGTTCTTTGTATGTTCCAGCAAAAAGTGGTCCCAGTTGGCTTTACTGGTGAGTTCTGCCAAACCTTTAAGGGAACAAATAAATATTTTCCTAGTTTTCCAGGACATAAGAAAATAGTAAAAGCTATCTAGAATATTTTATAATGGTACTATAATATTGATTACAAAATAGGGAAGAAAAGTGTAAGAATAAAAACAAAAGGACCGTTTATGAACATAGATGCAAATATCCCCCCTAAAATATTAGCTAATTGAATCCAATAGTAATAAAATACAACATAATCAATTAGATTGTATCCCAGGAAACCCCCCCCCAATGCACAAAGATATCATCAGCCTTGGGAATCAGTCAGTACAATTCTCTTAGTTTAAAGAAAATTTATATGTTTATTTTAGTAAATCTGGATTTGAAGGGAAATTCCATAACTCAATAATGGTTATATGATATAAACCTACAGTAAGCATTGTACGTAATGGAGAACTGACATGATTCTTAAGATGGGGCAGGAGAGGATGCCAATTCACCTAGTGCTGTTTAACCCAGTTCTGGATGGCCTTTTGAGTGCTAGAAGAATGAAAATGAAGTAAACATGTAAAGATGGGAAGGAGAGATATAAAATTGGCATTATTTGAAGATGATAGCACCATTAAACTAGAAAAATCAGTATCATTCAGTGAAATTACCAGGCCCAATATGAATTAAAAGAAACATCTACAATAATCAATGTTATTTTCAATAATTAACCAGTAAATAGAAAACAATACCATTCCTATAGCAATAAAACTATAAAATATGCAGAAGTCATTTCTAACAGGAATACTTAAGACCTCATTAAAAAAAAATTAAAGTTTAGTAAAGGACATGGAAGAAAGTCTAAATAAGATCTGAATAAATGGGAGACATTAATGCCCCCAAATATTGCCTTAATATTAGATGATATTAATTTTCTTTAATCTATGAATTAAAATTTCATTGGATTTTATCGTAATATTCATTCAAAAGTGTGAAAGTTCACCAAATAACTAAGTCAAACTTAAAAAGAAGACTGAAGAAGTGAGATTTTTTTTTGTACTGGCACCATAACATCTTGTGGTCAGTAGGCTGAAAATAGTTTTGTGTATTCCTCAAACAAAAGATTAGAGGAGTGGAATAGAGTTCTTAAAGGCAAACCCATACAGTAATTTAATGTAAAAATAGTACTCCAAACGACTGGGGATCAGAAAAAGTGGTAGATTGTTTGGGAAAACTGAACACTAAGTAGGGAAATGTAAAACTGGATTTCTACGTAACACTAAAAACAGGTGGACTCCAGATGGGTTAAAGGCCTAGAAGTGGAAGGTAGGACTCAAGGTTGCTTTTTTGCCCCCCTACCCCAACATCTAAGTGCAAGTTCAAGGTCTCCAGGGCTCTTAACAAACCCAAATGCCTTCCCAGGGCTTCTTGGTTTACTTTGTTTTGGGGGGGCTCTGCGTAGGTCTTGCTTTTTTGCCACATACTGTTGAGTTTTACAAGACCAAAAACTATTTAATATAGTACTTTAGAGTTTTAGTACAAAGTCAGTGTATCTTATCAATCGTACTTCTAGAAATGGAAGTCATATTCAGTCTAGGGGGAAAATGCTTCCTGGTTCCTGAGGAGAGTGCTGTAGTATGTGTCATATCTGTTTTTCTTGAACATTCCTGTCTTATGAGATTTAAGAACTGCTGCTGGGATCATTCATTTTGTCATGGGAGATAGGGAGTGTGAACCCTTCTGAAGACATATCGAATGATTTTGCATAATATTCAAATTATACATATTTTAGGAAACTTTTAACAGAAATAGATGCAATTGCCAGAGAAAAGTTGAATAACAGGTTGCATTTGGCAGACAGAAGTGAATCCACTCATCTTGTTCGGAGGTGCTCTGTCAAAAATAGCCTCTGGCTGTTCTTTCATATAGGACTTGTGATCTGTCATAAAGCTAGTGACTTTATTTCTAGGACAACTTTTGGCAGTGTATAGTAAATGTTACCTGAAACCCCCTCTCTGACTTTTGAATAGGGACGGATCTTTTCCATAATACCCTAATTATATTTGTTTGAATCACACAGAACATTTATTGCCAAGTAATACAATGCCCCAAGGCTGCAAACAATGAGACTATTCAGTAATAGAGAATAGGCAAAGGGCAAAGAAACCAAGTTGGAAACATGAGCACTGCATCCCTCAACCCAGGTAAAAGAAGCACATTTTGTACATAATCCCCATTAATTGTCACTTGTGAAAAGGGGTAGTGGGAAAACTACAAACTAGATTTCTTTTTGCTAAACATTTATTGTATCATAATTGGTACATTATGTTTGACAACAAAAAATTAAAAAAAATCTGTAACTGCAGGAAAAAGAAGGCTGCTCTGTTCTTGGGAAAAAAATCTTTGGCCATTTAAAAATTACACAGTCTTGGGCTTGCCTGAAATAACTGAGCAAGAAGTGCATTCTTAGAAATGTGGGGCTTTAAGTATTATAAACCCTTGACCCAGTGGTAATTGATACCTCATTTCCCTGTGACCCTCAAGGGTCAAGGGTGACCTCAAGGTCTCACATTTGAATCTGTAGTAAGGAAAGGTCTCTTAAGATTTAAAGATTGTTTTTATCCCATTTTAGTGCATTTCCATAACACTTAATGATTTCATCATGTTCCTTGTGTAACCTCTGAAGGCCATAAACAATGCCAATGGTTTCAAGAGGTTTTAGTCTATTGTGGAGAGGATGTGGCTGGCAGAGCAATTAACAGCTTGATGGCTAGCAAGCAGAGAGAGGGCCAAATCAGCTTTTTGTTTTTACTAGTATACTGTTGTACTGGGGGTGCATTGTGTCATTTACAAAAGTGCTTACAATGTATCTTAATTAAAATCACCCCCTCCATTTTTCTCTTTTATCCCCTCACTCCCCATTCTTAGAACAGTTTCAGCAGGTCTCACTGTTACATTTTCATGCATGCATACATAGTACTTCCGCCATAGTCACCCTCCTTCACCCTTTCCTTATGTCCTCCCCCTCCCAGTGGTATCAACCCCCCAGACAGCACCTGGTTTACCTTCCTGTCCTTGATCGTTTTTTTGTGGCACTGGGGTTTGAACTCAGGGCCTCATGCTTGCTAGGCAGGAGCTCTTACCATTTGAGCCACTCTGCCAGCCCTTTTTTGTGATGCGTTTTTGTGACATAGGTTCTCCAGAACTATTTGCCCTGGGGCTGGTTTCTAATCTTGATCCTCCTAATCTCTGCCTCCTGAGTAGCTAGGACTACAGGCATGAGCCACTGGTGCCTGTTGTTCTTCATTTTTAAATAAAAGACATTTTTGTTTAGGATAGCTATATAGGGGGTTTAATTATGACATTTCCATGTATATATGTATTATAACCCAAATTTGTTCATCCTTTCTATTTTTCTCCTTTTTTTAAATAGTTAAATATTAAACAACTTTTTATTCATAGTATAATAAGGAACTATAAGTATATAGTTATCTACATTATATCAGGATGAATTTTAAAACATTTTAACTGTGAATTATTTATTTATTTATTTATTTATAATTTTTATTTATTTATTTTTCTTTTATTTATATGTGCATACAATGTTTGGGTCATTTCTCCCCCATTCCCCCCGCCCCCTCCCTCTCCCTCCCTATCCCCTCACTACCAGGCAGAAGCTATTTTGCCCTTATCTCTAATTTTGTTGAAGAGAGAGTATAAGCAATAATAGGAAGGACCAAGGGTTTTTGCTAGTTGAGATAAGGATAGCTATACAGGGAGTTGACTTGCATTGATTTCCTGTGCATGTGTGTTACCTTCTAAATTAATTCTTCTCAAACTAACCTTTTCTCTAGTTCCCGGTCCCCTTCTCCTATTGGCCTCTGTCGCTTTAAAGTATCTCCTTTCTACTTTAGTCCCCTTCTTATGGTGATTTCAACAGGTTTAAAAATTCTATATTCATTCTTGTATAGACAATACAACCATATTCACCTTCTTAACTTCCTTCTTATACCCTCCCTTCCCCTGTTAGTATTATCTCCTTAGCATGACCTGTTTTCATTCATGTCCTTCGTTGTTTAGGTATCTGTTCATTGTTCAGTAGATTTTTGCTTTGGTATTATACCTGAATATGCATTGTGCTTAAGTCATTGTAACTCCCCTCCACTGTACCTCTTCCCCCTTTCCCTCTATCCTGTGCTGGTTAACAGTTTTCAGTGTGTTTCATTGCATCATGTTGATGTATTACATTATTATACGCTATCTTTCTTTCCTTCTTTTCCTCCTCCCTTGACCTCCTCTACTCGTCCAATTTTGGATACATGTTCTGTATATATAATATTGCTTGAATTTTTTGAAAAATCTGGCTTGCGGTATCATGACCATGATAGCCAAAAAGTAGATAGACATCTGATAGATATTCTGAAAGCTGATATTTTTTTCTTCATGGATTTAGATTTGAGTCTTGGGTCCAGGTTCTCTGTCTGGTCCCATATTATGTTGGCTCAAGACCCTACTCTAAAATCACTTGAGTGTTCAGTTTCACTTGCTATGTGTTACTTATAGGACACTTGGTAACCTATGGTAACCTATCTTGCGCCTCAGTTGTCTCACTTGCAAAGTGGAGATAATAATAAAAAAACTATATTGTGCTCAGAAAAGAAGCCCTCCAAAATGTTTAACAGTGTCTTTGATCTTAGCCTTTTGATGATACTGGTGTTTGAACTCAGAGCTTTGCGCTTGCTAGATAGGTGCTCTACCACTTGAGCTACTCCACCAGCTCTTTTTTGCAGTGGTTAAACAGTGGGCTTCAGAGAAGGGACACACTTTCACTTCTTATACCTTGACACTTCTGAACTGTTTGAACTTACTTCAAATATGTTTTACTTTCATGAATTTTTATATTAAAAAATTAGAAAATATGACTGAAATTTTGCAGTAAAAGATCATAAAATGATACAATGATGTCATACATGAGAATTGAATTATACTCTTATCAAAAAACCTCTCTGAAATTATCATTAATACACTTTTAAGATACCATGTAAAGACTCACAATAAGTGGACGAATGTAAGAAGAAACATTAACTTGGCCAATTGGAATACAAATGAATGATTGGCATCTAATTTACCAGATCTAAGAAAGCCTAATCCTAAAATGGTAGTGGGGAAAGCCAAGCATAATCCTGAATATAGTAGATAATCCTCAAGATTCAAGAAGCAACAGAAACCTCTGGAAATGGGAGTAAAGGTATGACTATGAAAAAAAGAAAGATCTAAATATATCAATTTTCTCAACAAATGGATCAGCCGAATGAAGCCCAAAGTTGAAAAGTCCCATGTGGTACTCAAGTGTTCAGACAGCTGAAAAGCTGACTTTTCAGTAGTCAAGGGAAGTTCCCCCACAGTCAAGGAAATCCTTGGGTGTGAAAGAGAATGAAATAAGCAGATCAAAGGTAAATGGAAGGAAATAGAGGGAGAGGAATACTTAAAATACATGACCTTTGTGTTTTCAAACAGATGAGAAGAGACTGCATCTGTGAAATCAAAGAATGCTATTTAAAGAGAAGAAAGATGAACTCTTGGTTAGTAGAAGGTTTGAAAGACAAAGTTAAAGTCTTTTTCAAGCAGAGAGATAGAAGATCAGAGAGAAAATAGAAAAGTATAAGTCCAGTGAAGTAGATACAAATAAAGGAATTCCATAAAGTTAAAATAGTGGGGAGAAATTTACTCATGACATGATTGGAGTTTCCCAGAACTATAAACACTGAGTTAAAAGACTGAAAGGGTCTTCTGAGTACCCACCATGATGGATGGAGATAGACTTTTACCTAAGGACATCACTAGGAAGTTTCAGAATCTCTAGAACAAAGACAGGACAGATATAGAATGATCGCTTTATAAGATTCTAACTATAAATTAAGAATAAGAGTGAATAGAGAAATTTTAAATATGCAGATTCTCATTGTACCCTTTATTCAGGAAGCTATGGGAGAATGGGTTTCCCATAATAAGGGAACAAAGCAAAAGAAATGAAACCAAGATACTGGGTGATAAAGTATCAACATAGAAGAGAGGCAAGGGGAATCTCTAGACTGATGGTGAAAGGAGGTATTCAGAGGACACCTGGGGATCTAGACATAGAAGACAATGAGTCCAGATTTCGAACTGCCAGAAATTTCCCATTGTTTGTATTTTAAAGTTAAGTGATAAGATTGAACATATTGAGGACATTAGAGAACCAAAGGAGAGGTAAAGATTAACTTAGTGTTGTGTACATTGTAAACTAAGCAATTAACCAATCAAAGTAAAACAAAAGGCAATTATTAAATTTAGGGAAAAAATGTGATACAGGAAGTAAGGTTAACCATGTTCTACTGTATGGGTCAGCTATAAATAGTGTGCAATAGTCACAATACTGTAAATACTGAATAGAGATCAAACCAAAATTACCATAAAAGTATACTGGGAGTAGGAGAATAAGGGAAGTGTGTGTGTAGGGGAAGTGGTGATGGTGGTGGTAGAGGAGGAGATCCTACTGGTACAGAAAGAGGAAAGAGGGCTAAATCCTTATCTTCTGTATTGATTAATTGATAATGCATAAAATTAAGAATTAGCAATTTAAAATTTTATTGAGATATTAGAAATGTGGAAGTTAATAGTAGAAAAATTGGCTGAAAGAGAAGGAAGTGGTTGCTTTTGGGGAAAGGGAAAAGAGATTGTGACTTGTTTTAACCAAATGCATGGAATAATATGCCTATTTGATTAAAGAAAAAAGTTCATAAAATGTCTTAAAGTTGAAATGCTAGCCAGGGGAGTCACTGTTGCACCATTTTCTGCACTGGGTTTAAGGATTGGGGAAAGTGTGAGCTTTTTATGCAGCTCTTCTTCCAGTGTGTCACCAAGGCTGCCTGTATTACGTTGAGGTGGAGGCTTTGGCTTCTCCTCCTCTTGGGGGAGCTGGGCTGGAGTTGCAGACATTTCCTAATTTACTCTGTTGCCTTCCTGTTCCTCCATGCTTCTCAGCTGTGCTGTCCCTTTTTTGTGGTTCCCATTACTCTTCCTCTTTTCTGAATCTAGTCTCTCCTGTGTACTCTGACTCTTCTCATTCATGGAGTCTGATGGAGAAAGCTTCTGTCTCACCACCTTGCCCCCAAACTTCAACATAAGAACAAATTTAACAGTTAAAACTAGCATTCAGAGGAAGTGTAAAGATTGTAGTTAAGTAACATATGCTAAAGAACCTCATGCTCTGCTTGGCAAATGTGTGTTCTTAAGAAAGAGTAATTCCTTCCCCTTCTCAACCAGTCAAAAAACTGTCTTGTGTGGCATTTTGATCTGAGGATGGAAAGTGGCTCTCATTTGAGGCCTCTGCTGTATTTGGTACTTACAGTCCAGTTGACCCTGTGGTGAAAGTTATTTTTAAGCAGACTTGGGATGGCCCAGAAGTAGTATGCTGATGCCACTTCAGGTTGACTTGAGTAGAATAAAATATAAGTGGACTCCTGAAGAAATAGAAAATGTGAATGGATCAGCAAAGGAATGGGGTTGGAGCCTCACCTCTCTTCATATTCAAAAATTAACTCAATCTGCCTGTGTAAGCTAAAATTGTAAAATAGAAACTCTGAGAAGAAAATATAGGTGTAAATCCTCATGACAAATCAGGCAATGGTTTCTTAGATATGATATTAAAAGTACAAGCAACCACAGAAAAAATAAGCCAGTTAGACTTCCCAAAATTAAAAATTTTTATGCTCCAAAAGACACTATCAAAAAAAAAAATCCCAAGACAATTTAAAGAGTGGGAGAGAATATTTGCAAATGTAGTGTTCATGTCATATAAAATGAATTATTACAACTCAGTAATAAAAAGACCTAATTTTAAAATAAGCAAATGAAGAGAATAAAGGAGGGTGAATATGGTTGATGAATTTTCTATACATGTGTGAATACAGGCCATTGAAACCTGTGGAAGCCACTTTACGAAGGGGTAGGGGGAAGAGGATGAACCTAACCGTGTACGTTGTATCCATAAATGGAAAGGTCCCAACGAAACTCCCTGGGCAACCATTGGATACTAATAAAAACATTAAACAATGGGCAAAATAGTTCAATAAACCTCTGAAGAAGGTTTTATATATATAAATATAAATATATATATATATATATATAAAGCACACGAAAAGACATATAGCATTATTAGTCATTAGGAAAATGCAAACTTCAGTGAGATACCACTTCACTTGCATTAGGTTAGTTATGATAGGTAATAAATTTTGATGATGATTTAGAAAAATTGGAACTCTAATTTCTGTAGGGAATGCAGGCCCATTTTGGAAATTGTTTGGCAATCCCTCAAAAGGTTAAACAGAGAGTTGCATGTGACCCAGCAATTATGTTCCTAGATACATGACCAAGAGAAATGAAAACATAACCACAGAAAATGATATACATGGATATTCATAGCAACATTATTCCTGATAGTTCAAAAAGAACCCAAGTGTGCATTCACTCAGGAATTCATAAAGCAACATAGTATAGCTATACAGTGAAATGTTACTGAGTCATAGGAAGAAATGATACACTGACTCATGCATTAAAAAAGTCCAGAATAGGAGACTTCATGGAGACGGAACATAGGCATAGTTTCTTGAAGTTGAGTGGATGAGGGAATGGGGAGTGACCATTAACATGCATGGGATTTGTTTTCTGGGTAGTGGAAATATTTTTGAATTAGGTAGCGGTGAAAGTTGCACAACTTCGTGAATATACTAAAAACCACTGAACTGTACACTTCAAAGAGGTGAATTCTGTGGTGTGAATTATATCTCAAGTTTTATTTATAAAACGGAAGTGTAGGGGAAGGTGGACAAGAAAGCTTGATCTATTCCTGGAGAAGGCACTAAGGTTTTCTGGTTCCTCAAATAATTGCCTCTTTAAATTGATTTAGCAGCTGGAGGAACAGTTTGTTTTACCTGTGTTTTGTGGGAAAATCTCTGCCTCCTGTGTTTGGTATCTTAGCCAGGGCTAGGGCAGCAGGCCTACCTAAACTTCATTCCCCAAATTCCCCAATCATTTCCTTTTTATTTATTTATTTATTTCCCAATCATTTCTTTATATGCCCCCCTGATTGTTAATCTTCCCAAGATCATCTGGGATCTCTTTGCCTATGTGAAATGAGTCAGATAAACCTGTACATCCTGTGACCTTGGATTAGTTAGTTTACCTTATTTGAACTTTCTTTTCCATTTCCATTACAATAATATCTGCTTCTCAGGGTTTTGAAGATTGAATGAGATAATGGGTTTTTAAGTATTTTTCACAGTGCCTGGCCTGATGCAGCCCTCAGTTAGTGTTAGTTCCCTCTCTTCTCTACTTATTTCCTTTCTTTTAAAAAACAAAACAAAACAAAACTGGCCATGTGTGGTCCAGCATATCTGCCATTCTAGTACTTGAGAGGATGAGGCAGAAGGATCAGGAGTTTGAGGCCAGCCTGGGCTACATAAAGAGACCTTATCTAAAAAAATGCAAACAAAATACTGTGGTAAAAAGCATATTCCTTACAGGTCAGAGGTTGTTCTACTCTGACCTGGCTCCCGGGCAGCAACAGATTGCCTGTGACAATATAGGGTTTTTTCTTTCTTTTTATCAGTATGCTCACTGCTGTGCCTTTTCTAGTACCTGGCACATTGTTGTAGGTACTCAGTGAGTTTGGATTTCCTAAGAGACCACACAAACCATCTACATGGATTTCCCAGCCTGGTGCTGAGAGGTTGCAGTGTCAGCATAGTCCGTGACAAAGGAGCATTGTTAAGGTTTCTTTGGAGGCTGTGGGACATCCACTTGTGCTGAATAGCAGAGAACTTAATTAAATTTAAAACCCAAGGAGAGCAGAGGCTGGATCCCGCCCCCCCACCACAAAACAAAGGCTAGCTTTTCAATTCTTGCTGTCCGGCTTCACCAGGAGTTTTTCCTCCACCAGCTTGTACTATGCAGCAGTGAACACTTAAATAATACAAAGAGGCAGTCCCAGGTTCCTATTATCTTAGAAAGGTTTGACTTATGACCAGGCTGTCTGAATGTATTTGCAGATTAACCTTTCCAAGACATATTTAGTTCACTCTTGTGTTCCTTCTTCCTTTAAAAAAAACCCCCAAAACCTGAATGAGCGATTAATGCATGTGAAAAATATTGGAGGGGAAAAAAAGAAAGAGGTCCTTAAAAGTGTCATTTTCTGAGCAGTAGTTCCCAGAAGCTTTCCCAGTAGGAACTTCCTTTTCTGTAGGCAGAATAGTTTGGGGTTATATTTGAGGAAGTCAAAACTGCTGAGTCTGATGCAAAAGCACATTCTCTATTTGCTTGTTTTATTTTTTTCCTTCCTAGGAGCTAGAGGAATTGACCACGTGAAACCTGGAACTGTTTCCTCCATTCTTGTTTCTAAGCCCCAGAATTAAAATGATAGACATTTCATCTGAACCTTCTCTCCCCTGTCTAGGAGCGGAAAAAGAAATTTGAAAAGGACGGTGAGAGGTTTTATTCTCTATTGGACCGCCATTTACACCTGTCATCCAAAAAGAAAGAATCTCAGTTACAAGAGGTATGTTCACAGTGCCCGACTCTGCCTTCCATTGCCAGTCACACTGCAGAAAGTGGCAGTTTCCTGTTGCCAGGCTTTCCCCTGCCACGGCTCAGCAGGGGACCATGTGCCATAGCAGCAGTTGAAACATGGCCCTCAGAGTTCCTAGGCAGCACCTCCACTAACTCTCTGTGTGGCCTTAGATAAGGTATCTCACTCTTGGTTGTGTGAGAGGAGAGAGGTCTCTGATTGCAGATTCTACACGAGGATAGAATTAGAGTCATATTTGGTAGATTAGGAACAGATCCTCTTTTTTCCCGTGAGTTATTTCATTGCCTCTTTTTGGAGTGGGGGGTTGGTGACCAGGACTATTGCTTATCTGGGACTTGCAGTGCCTGCAGTTCACAGTAAGCCACTATTTACTGGGAGCCTGCCACATGCCAGTCACTATGCTGGCTGCACCAGGATTACAGAGACAGTAACACAAGGTCTTCTGTGTTAGAGGCTGACAGTTGGGATGCTAGGATAGGTGTGTACATTGCTCTTACATAAGCACAACGTTTCCTTACTGTAACGTTCTGTAGATGTGGTAGTCTTGGAGGGGGGTAGGGAAGTGGAGAATTGAAGACTTATATTTGGATGTAGGAATTGCCTTTGTGAAGAAGATTGCCCTTCTAATTTGAAATAGGTAGATAGAAATGGAAGAATTAACCTTTCAAATGGAGGCCTGTGGGCTCAAGGATGGAAAGCACAGAGGATGTTTGGGAAATGATTTGGCCAGAATTTGCATTACTGCTAGAGACTAGTTAAAGACAAGATAGGATCAGGCAAGTCGAGGCCATTTCGTGCTGAACTGGGCTCAGGAGGTTGCATTTAATTTTCTTGACCCTGGGGGACCATTGAAGGCTTTTGGTCAGGCAGGTCACATGAAGAGAATTCTGTTTTAGGAATCTTAAACTGGCTTGGACTGTAAGATAGATTATGTCAGGGAGAGACTAGAAGCAAGGAAACCAGATCAGCAAGCTATTACAGTGGTCCAAGGGAGAGGGGCTGAGTCAAAAGAGTGCTATGGGGATGAGATGGAAGGAATTAACTGATGATGAACTTTTTAATGGAAGAAGGGATCTATGTGTGGGATAAAAGATGCAATAAAAATGGGAATATTAAGATTCTAGAGTGAAGAGAGATACCTGATGGAGTAAGGTCATAGACCTGTGCTGTAAAGCTTTTTTACGGTTTGATGTGGTCTGAGTATGTCCTCCAAAGGTTCATGTGCTAGAAGTATGGTCCCCAGTATGGCATTGTTGAGGAAAACCTCTAAGAGGGGCTTAGTTGAAGGCAATTAAATCATTGGGGCACTGATCAATGTCGTTCTCTTTTCTACAACAGCAGGTTAGAATACACACACATACACAGTGAACCTGGCCATCGAATCCCTCTTGCTTCCCGTCTTTCCAAGTGATCTCTACCTTCCAAATGTACTTGGTTCCTTTTGTTTCTCTTTCACTGTGGCCAGCCAAACAAATGGGGTCTCCTGATCTTAGACTTTCAGCCTCCAAAACTCTTGAGTTGATTAACCTCTTCCCTTTATAAATTAACCAGCAACAGGTATTTTGTTATATCTAGAGAAAATGGGCTAATTCAAGGTTCTCAGAAATCATCTTGTCCAGGGTCACACAAACTGTGGAAGAAATAGAACTCATCTCCCGAGACCTGCTTTAGTGGGTATTCATCACTCCTGGGTGCATCCCAAGAGCCTCAGTGATGGATAGTTAGTATTGATCTACTTCTTTTCCATAAGCTAGAATTAATATTGGAGTCTTCTGCTATTTTTCATTTGGTTTTCTTCATTTTCCATGTGTTCTGGGCCACGGTTCCTGTGCAGACAAGAGTTAAAAACAGGCTGGAAACTGGGGAACTTGACTGGTAAACAGTCCCCCACACTGATAGGAAAGCTTCCCTAAATGGTAAGAGTAGCTCACTGTGCACAAATGGCCTGAATGAGCAATGTCGCTTTTATTGTACACCTTTTCTTTAGATAGTCTAGAATTTTGGCACATGCTGGGCAGAGGGTAGCCTAGGGGCCTTAGTTTCTAATGAGCTTCTCTGGCAGACATTTTACCTGTGTTATTATAGCTTCTTGAAAGAGGAATGAAGTGTGTCCTTTGTCTCTTGGAAGCTCTGTTGTTTTCTCTTGACTGAGCCCCATGACTTTTTCTCATTGCTGATTTTTTGGTATCCTTTTGCTGAAGACCGGCTGAGCTGTGGGTGTGGCTATGTGCTGAGTCTTGATAGTCCTCTGAGTGAATTGTCAAACCTGGGGATGGCAGTAGGGACCATGGGCATAGTCATACTTTTGGATGCTTTTCACTGTGAAGGTTTCTAGAGTGTTATGGTGTTGTAAGTAGATATCCTTGTTGACATTCCTGATGAGCAAGGCTGTAGTCTTTATACTGCTTTGGGAGGACTTTGGATCAGTCACTTTATTCAATTAAGAGATTTTATTTGTAGAACACGTTAAGGTTTCTAGAAAAATTTAATGGAAAGTACAGAGAGAAGGTACTGGATCCCTGAGGCCCGTGTGTCACTTTGGTGTGGTACATTGTGACAGTTGATAGGCCAGTGGATTGTGCATTCTGTGGGTTTTGATAAATGTATAATGACATGTGTCTAGTATCACAGTGTCACATAGAATAGATTCACTGTTCTGAAAATCCCTGGCCACCACCTATTCATTCCTCTCGGCCCATCTGAAATCTTGGCAACCACTGATCTTTTTCTAGACTTCATAGTATTGTCTTTTCTAGAGTGTCATATAATTGTAATCGCACAGTATGTAGACTTTTCAGATTGGCTTCCTTCAGTTTATTGTTCCTCTGGGTCTTTTCATGACTTGATAGTGCACTTCTTAAGTAATATACTGTTGTCCGGATGTACCAGTTTGTTTATTCATTCACCTGTTAAAAGACATTTGGGCTGCTTCTGAATTTTGACAGCTATTAATAAAGCTGTGATAAACATTTTGGGGCAGGTTTTGGTGTACAGAAGTTTTGAAGATGTTTGTGTAAATATCAAAGAGTACAATTGCTAGATTGTGTGGGAAAGGAGAGTACTGTTTTCCAATGTGACTGCCCCATTTTTCACTCCCACCAGCAAAGAATGAGCCTTTCTGTCACTCCACATCCTTGCCAACATTTGGTGCTGGCTGTGCTTTGGATTTTAGCCATTCTACTAAGTGTGCAGTGGCATTGCATTGCTGTTGTAATGATACGTGACATCGAGAATCTTCTCATAAGCTTCATTACCATCTGTATGTCTTCTCTGGTGAGGTGCATGTTCAGACATTTGCCTTTGAAAAATTGGGTTCTTTTCTTACTGCTGTGTTTTAAGAGCTCCTTGTATATATTAGGTGCCAATCATTTATCAGACACATGTTTTGCAAAGATTTTCTCCTGTATGTGGCTGTCTTTTCATTTTCTTAATAGGGTCTTTTGCTGAGCATGAGGTTTTTTTTTTTAATTTTAATTAAGCTTAAGTTACCAATTTTTATTTAATGGATCATGCTTGTGATGTTATATCTAAAAATCATTGCCAATCTTAGGCTGCTAGAGTTTTGCCTCTCTCACTCTCACTTTTTCTTTTATTTTATATTTTTAGTATTGGGGTTTGAACTCAGGGCTTCATGCTTGCTAGGCAGGTGCTTTCCCACTTGAGCCACTCTGTCAGCCATCCTTTTTTTTTTTGCACTGTTAAGATTTGAATTTGGAGCCTTGCACTTGCTAGGCAGGTGCTGTACCACTTGAGACATGTCCTTAGCTCCTTTCACTTTGGTTATTTTTCAAACAGGATCTTACATTTATTCCTGGACGGGCATGGGCCATGATTCTAACTATGCCTCCTGGTTTCTGGGATTACACTTGTGTTCCATCATGCCTGGCTTTTTTGTTGAGATGGGGTCTCACTAACTATTTGACCTAGCTGGCCTTGAACTGTGCTACTCCTAATCTCTTCCTCCCTAGGAGCTGGGTTTGCAGGCATGCCTCACCACACCTGGCCAGATTTTCTGTAATATTGTGCTCACCACAGGCATTTTATTTATTTTTTTATGTAGCTCTATCATATATACACATATACACACATATACATTAATTTTCTATTGTTGTGCAGGGTGGGGGTACATTGTGGCATTTACAAACATTCTTACAATATATCAGATATATCATACTTGAATTGAACTCTTTCACCATTCTCCTGTATTCGCCTCCCCCCATTCCTGGAATAGTTTCAACAGGTGTCATTTTTCCATTTATATACATGTATACACAGAATTAGCACCATATTCACCCTCTTTCATCCTTCCCTCCCCTACTGGTATCACTGCCGCGCCGCCCCCCCACCCCCCAGACAGGACCTGTTCTGTCCTCCTGTTCTCCGATTTTGTAAAAGAGAAAAAAAATGACATTTTTATTTGTTTAAGATAGCTACACAAGGAGTTTCCTTGTGAAATTTACACACACACACACACAGATACATATAATCTGAATTGGTTCGTCTTCTCTATTTTTCTTCTTTCTGGGTTTTACATTTAAGTCTATGATCCATTTTGAATTAATTTAGGGAAAGATGTAAGGTTAGTTTTTAGATTATTTTTTAACATAGATTATATAGTTAGTTGTTCTAATACCATTTGTTGATAAGACTGTTTTTGCTTTATTGAATTGCCTTTGCTCCTTTGTAAAATAAATATCAGTTGACTATATTTGTGTTGGGTTTATACATGGACTCCATTGATCTATTTGTCCTTTCATCAGATCACATTGTTCTGGATGCTGGATCTTTCTAGTAAAATTGGAATTGGATACTACTTATTTCTTTTGCTTTAATGTTGGGTTGGCTACTATAAGTCTTTTGCTTCCGAATCAGAATCAGTTTGTTAATATTCACAAAATAACTTGCTGGCATTTTGATTGAGTTACACTAAATCTGTGGATCAAGTTGGGAAGAACTTGATCTTGGTGTATAAAAAGCTGTATTATTTCTCCATGTATTTAGGTCTTTGATTTCTTTCATCAGGGTTTTAAAGTTTTCCTTATAAAGATCTTGTACATGTTTTGCTTGATTTATGCCCAAGTTTTTCATTTCGATATAAATGGTATTGTGTTTTTAATTTCAAATTACGATTGGTCACTACTAGCACATAAGTAAACAATTGACTTTCATATATTAACTGTACATGCTATAGCCAGGAAATACTGGTTTCAGGAAATATTTGTTGATTTTGTGGGGCTTTCTATAGATGATCATGTCATCTGTGGACAAAGTTTAATTTCTTCATTCCCAATCTATGTACCTCTTATTTTCTTATCTTATTGCATTAGCTTGGAATTCAGTATGGTTTGAATATGATCTGATTTTGAATATCTTGTGGGAAAAGATCTGGCTTTTCATCATTAAGTATGGCACTAGATGTAGGTTTTGTGCAGATATTTTGGTGCCTGGAATTGAACCCAGGGCCTTGTGTGTGCTAAACCACTGTGCTACACCGCCAGCCCCACATATTCTTTGTCAAGTTGAGGAAGTTCCTCTCTTAATTCAATTGCATTTTCTATACCTACTGGTAAGATTGTATATTTTTTCTTTAACTTGTTGATGTGATGAATTACATTCATGGACTTCTGAATGTTGAACTATACTTGTTTACCTGGAATAAATCTCATTTGGTCATGGTGTATAATTGGTTTTAAACTTTGTTGGATTATATTTGCTAATATTTTGTGGAGAAATTTTGCAGCTATGTTCATGAGAGACATTTCCTTTATTGTAATGACTTTGGTTTTATTTTTAAAATTTATTTATTCATATGTGCATACATTGTTTGGTCATTTCTCCCCCCGCCCCCTGCCCCCTCCCTCTCCCCCCCACCCCCTCGATTCCAGGCAGAACCTGTTTTGCTTGGTTTCAGTATCAGGGTAATCCTAGCTTCAGAGAATGAGTAGGAAATATTCCATGTACTTTAATTTTTTTAGAAGAGAGTATAGAAATTTGGTATTACTTCATTAAATATTTTGCAGAATTCACCATTAAACCTGTCTGGGCCTAGTGCTTCTTACATCAAAAAGCTATTAATTATTGAATCAAATTATTTAATAAATGTAAGCTTATTCAGATTGTCTGATTCACCCGTATGACTTTTGGCAGATTGTGTTTCAAAGTATAGGTCCATTTCATCCCGGATGTCAAATTTGTGGGCAGAGGGTTTCCTTTATTATTTCTTTGTTTTGCTTGTGGTGCTAAGGATGGAATCCCATGTCTTGTACATGCGAGGCAAGTGGTGTACCACTGTGCAACATCCCCAGCCCCTCTTCCATTCCTGATGTCAGTTTTTGTGCCTCTACTCTTTCCTTCTTGGTTAACCTGGCTACAGTGTTTTCTTCTACTTATTTTGGGGATAGCTTGTTCTTTTTGTTTGTTTGTTTTTTCTGTTTTCCTAAAGTGGAAGTTTGGATTATTAAAAATCTTTCTTCTGTCCTAATTTATGCATTTATGGCCATGAATATTCTTCTAAGCACTATTTTAGCTACATCCTACAAATATTAAGTTGTATTTCCATTTTCATTTAATTCAGAATATTTAAAATGTCCATTAAAACTTCCTATGTAGCACATGTTACTTAGAAATGTACTGTTTAAAAATTGATTTCCTGTATTATTTCTGTTCTTTTAAATTTGTTCAGGTATATTTTATGTCTTAGAATATGGTCTGTCTTGATTATTCCTTGTGACCTTGAGCACAATGTATACTCTGCTGTTGGATGAAGTAGTCTGTAGATGTCTATTGTATTCAGGTAATTGATGAAAACTTGGAGAAAGGATTCAAAGGAAATGCTAGAAATCTGAAACAGTATAGCCGAAATGAAGAATGTCTTCCATAGGCTCACCAGCAGAGCCAAGAAAGGAGGGCTGAGGAGTCAGTGACCCTTGGACTGGAGGTGCAGCTTATCACCTAGACTGATCCCATAGCCTGGCCATTGTGAACGGTGTGGCAGTAAACCTGGTGTGCAGATGTCTCTGTAGTAAGCTGATTTTGATTCCTGTGGTTATATACCCAGGAGTGGCACAACTGAATTATTTTGCTCATAACTTCCAAACATGTCTACTGGAAACAAAATCCTCCAATTTTTATTTGTTTTAGAAAGTCTTTTTCTATCACTTCTGAACTATAATTTCACTGTGTACAGGATTTTGATTTGCTATTTAAAAACATTATGTTTTAAACAGTGTTTAAAAACATTAAAGTTTTTTCTGTAGTTTCCTCTTTCCTCTTGGTTTCCTATAAGAAGTCTGCTATAATTCTTATCATTGTTTCTTTATTGGTAAGTTGTTTTCCCTTGTAGCTTCTTTTAAGATTTTGTGTCTTTGATTCTGTATAGTTTGAATATGGTATGCCTACATGTATATTTTAAAATACTTATCCTGATTGATTGGTGGTCTCAGATCTTGTGTTTAGTATGTCTTTATTTTGCAAAATTCTCACTCATTATTACTTCAGATATTTCTCTATTCCTGTCTCTCTTCTTCCTCAAGTATTCTGAGTGTATATGTTCCACCTTTTACAATTGTCCAGTAGTTCTTAGATATTTTACTTCATGTTTTTTATTCTTTATATTTTGATTTTTGAACTTTATATTGACTCATCTTCAAGCTCATTGATTATTTTTTTCTGTCATGCTGGGGGGGATCTTACCCAGTGCCTCATGCCTGCTGGGCAAGTGCTCTACCACTGAGCTACATCCCAGACTCAGGCTCACTCATTCTTTCCTCAGCCTCCTGGTGAGCCCATTAAACATATTCTTCATTTCTGTTACAGTGGTTTAGATTTCTAGCTTTTCCCTTGGATGCTTTCTAAAGGTTTTCATCTGCCTTCCAATATTATAGGCTTTTATTGATCCCTTATCATATTAATCATCATTACTTGAAATTCATAGTCTTATGCCACAACCTCTGTTTTATCAGCATTTATTTCTGATGCTTGCATTTTCTTTAGATGGGATTTATTGACTTTTAGCATTTCTTGTTGAGAGCCAGAGTCCTAGTCTGGCTAGGACTTAGGCTGTGCTTAGTTTGCTATAGCTGTAGTTTTCAGAGGCTAATTTTTTCCCTGGTGTCCTTGTTTTGTCTTTGAGATTTCTTCTTAAATAGGTTGCAGGTCTTAATGAAGACTTGAAGTTCTTTCCATTGTAATCCCCTCAGTATCGGTGATAGCAACACGCTTTGCTCCTGGGCTTCTGCTCTGGTGAGCTGTTATGTTCTGTGTTGACCTCTGTCCAGTTTTTGAAGCAGCAGTTTTCTCTCTGACTTCATTTCTCCATTGGATCTAAGAAGAGTTGATTTTCCACTTTTTCAGCATTTTTCATGTTCCGAAGATGGGTGTGATGGCTTCCAAGCTCCTTGCGTGCTGTGGTTAAAACTGGAAGCCTTGGGTCAATCACATTTTATATCTCGGCCTCATATTCTCTCTGTATAAAATAAAGAATAGGGTACTTGTTGGTGGCTGAATGCTTCCTTACCTCTAGAATCTTATTGAGGTCATAGCACTGACTTTTAAAATGACTGCCCATTTGTGACTTTTGCTGCCCTTCTTCCACAGGCAGACCTCCAGGTGGATAAGGAGAGACATAATTTCTTCGAGTCCTCCCTTGATTATGTTTATCAAATCCAGGAAGTTCAGGAGTCCAGGAAATTCAATATTGTGGAGCCGGTAAGTTCTGTCTGCTGATGAGTATTCTAAAAGTATTTTCCAAATGCCAGGCAAATGGAGGAATTGGATCAGAAATTGCCATCTCAAAAGAATGTAAAGGGCAATCACACTGGCTTCTGTTTTTCTTCCTCTCTCGCTAATAAATTTGTGTTCTTTCCCTTGCTCACCTCTCCCCCTTCCTTTCTCACTCTTCCTCTCTCCCTCTCTTTTGCCCTATTTTCTTTCATCTCTTTCCTCCTTTCCTCCCTCCATCTCTGCGGTTTTCTTACCTTGTTCCTCTGCCTTGCTTCCTCTCATGCTCTCAGAAAGTTTTCAAAAGCACCCAGTGTACATCTGATCCTGTGCTAAGAACTCAGGTCCTATGCAGTCAGTGACTTCCCATTCTATGATTTTTATTTCTATCTTGTGTATTTTTTCCATTTCAGTCTTCTTAATTTATTAAAAAGGTGATGTACTTTGATTCCACAAGGATATTAAATTTTGCTAACTATTTATAATAAAATAATGCACTCATTGCAGAAAAGTTAGAAAAATGCATAGAGTGAATGAAACAAAAACAACAAATCCCTCATGCAGACATAATCACTGTGGTAGTACTTTCCCTTCCAAATCTCTGTTTGTATAACCTACATCTTCCTCTATCTATGTGTGCATGTGTACTTATAGGTACAGAGCTGTGTACACATGTGTTTCATGTAAGTGTGTATATCTGTGTACAAATGTATTGATGCCTATATTTGTATAATCTGTGTGTGTCTGTGTGAAAACAACTACTTAATCTTTTATTGAACATGCATTAAGTTTCTGTTACATTCCAGGCAGTGGGCTAGGCAGAGCAGTGAACAAGAAAGACTGTTTTTCTTTATGAAGACTACACATTCATGGGGTACATTTAAAGGAAAGTAGGATGCATGTCATTAAAATAATTATAAGTTGTGGTAAGAGCTATGAAAGAAACCAAAAAGGTAAAAAATAAAGAACAAAAATATAAAAATATGGGTCAAGAGGCCAAGGAGGACCTCTGGAAGTGCCATTGAAGAAGAGAGCTAAAAGAAGAGAAGATGCAGCCATGGGAATTGTGGGAAAAGAGCACTCACACACACACAAACATGTATACAGCTTTAACTTAAGTTAGAAAAAATGGTGTGCTCACAGAATGAAAAGCTTTGAGGCTTCAGATAATAGTAGAAAGGAAAGGAGACTGGCATGAGAGAATGTCTGCTAGGAAGGCACAGAATATGTAGGCATGGTAAATGGTTTGGATTTCTGTCTATTTGCAGTGGAAAACCACTGAAGAAGGGTGTTCTCAGGACCTGATGACAGTCATTTTTGTTATGTGGAGAATGGCTTAGAAGGGGCCAAGAGTGGGTATGAGGAAGCCAGTTAGGAGGGTACTACAATGGCCTATGAAAGAGGAGGTATTGTCTTAGTTTGGGGAGCGGTAGCAGAAACACTGAAGAATGGCTGGGTTAGAGAAACATTTTGGAGGCAAAAGTAGTAGAAGTTACTGATGAATTAGACCAGAATCTCAATGATAGAAATCAGGGATGATTCTTTAGTTTCTAGCTTAACTGATGGGTGGTAATGTCATTTTCTGAAATGAAGAAGCTTGGAAAATAGGAATGATTGTGTATACGAGTGTGAGTGTAGTCCACACACCTATACTACCTGTGTCATAATGTACACGCATGTGTTTTATATGTATATATGTATATAGTTTGTGTACACACACATATGTAGTAAGTATATGCATGTGTGATTATATGTGCTCACCTATTTGCTTTCTAAAAAGAATGGAACAGTTTTTACTACTATTACACTTGGATGGCATTGTATATTTATTTAAAAATATTTATAATTTGATAAAAATTATTTCTTTTGATTTTGTTTATGTTCATTTGGTTTTTAAGGGGGTTGAACATTTAAAAATATATTACTGGCCATTTTTGTGTCATCTTCTACACTTCCCTGAAACATTACTAATTTAAAATTGGTTCAGATTCCTTTGATCTTTTGGCATATTGACAGTCTTCATTAAGGTACAGAATCTTATTTTATTCATCTATTTGCTTATGTGTTCATTCGTTCTATAAATATTTGTTGTACACATACGATATGCCAATCTTGAGGATGTATAGGTTGAATATCCCCTATCCAAATTGCTTAGGACCAGAGGTGCTTTGAATTTTGGATTGTTTTGGATTTTGGAATATTTGTGTATATATAATGAAATATCTTAAAGAAGGGACCCCAGTCTAAATGCAAAATTCATTATATTTCATATACACCTTATACATATAGCCTGATGGTAATTTTATGCAGTATATTTAGTGCACCTGCCTTTTGAGATCTGTCACATGAGGTTCCTCAGCTGTAGAATTTTCCATTTGTGGCATTATGTCAGTGCTTAAGAAGTTTTGGATTTTGGAGCATTTTGGATTTCAGATTTTTGGATTAGGTGGGTTTAACCAATATAGAGAAAAGACACACACACACACACACACACACAAAGGCACAGTATGTTCCCATGTTATCTAAGTAATAAATGGTTTTGCATGTGACAGGAAGAGGATCTGCTTGAATAAATTTGTTATTTACTTTCTGAAATGGAGTTTAGAGTAAATGTTTAACACAATATGAATATAGTTATGTGGAAATCTGTTTGTGTTTTCATGACTGCTTTTAACACTGGACTGGGTAGAGTTTCTTCTTTGAGTTCATGGTTCCTTTATTTGACTAATTAGGAGGCGCTGGTTATAAAGTTATTTTTGCATGTTTTCCTCAGGTCTTGGCCTTTCTTCATAGCCTCTTCATTTCCAATAGCTTGACTGTGGAGCTCACACAGGATTTCCTCCCATACAAGCAGCAGCTCCAGCTGAGTTTACAGAATGTAAGTTGCATGTGGGTTTCTTCACCTGTCTCACCAACTGAATTTAACACCCTGTGTTCTTAACCTTGGAATTCTAGATTATTGCATCCCAGACATTTTTTCAGGACATACCAGTGTAGGGAGCAAATATTTGAGTGTACTGGACTGTTCTTGATTTCCCAGTTTTAGTTCTTCCTGCCTTTCATTCTGACTGCCATTAAAACCATCCTTCCACCCACCAACATCTTCTATTCAGTGTTAAGTGTTGCTGCTTTGTTGCATCTCTCTCAGATCAGAATCCAGCGTTAGGCTTATTTAAGTACAATCTTAAGCTATCCCCTCCCCACCACTTTGGGTTTTGTTACCTTGAACATACTTTGTATCTTCTGTTCCTTTTCTTACTACTTAATGAGTTAAATGATTTTCAAAGGTCATTTCTGCCTTCATTCTCATGCTGGTTCTTACAGAGGGGAGTAGGCACAGTCTTTGCATATATTGGGACATAATATATTGTAACATATTCTTTTACTCATTCACTGATTTAACCTTATTTAACCCACATGTGATGAATTTTTATAGACACAATGGACATAAACTGTGCAAGCCATTGTGAAACTCAAGGGACATACTATAACAAGGCATCTAAGTTTCTTTTTTTATTTTTGTGGTACTGGGGTTTAAACTCAGGGCTTTGTGCTTGCCAAGCAGGTACAATACCACTTGAGCCATACTTCTAACCCAGAAGCCTCTACGTTTATGTTGTGAAGTAACATAGTTTCTTGGAGGAGACACATAAATACAGATAAATTATAATCCCTATGGTGATTGCTATAGTAATCAAGACCAAAGTTTTGTTGTTGTTGTTTTTTGCAGTGCTGGAGTTTCAACTCAGGGATTCACACTTGCCAGGCAGGTACTCTAGCACTTGAGCCATACGTCCAAGCCCTTTTTGCTTCATTTTTTTTTTGAGGTAGGATCTTGCATTTATGTCCAGCTGGCCTGGATAATGTTCTTTTTATTTATGCTTCCTGCCTAGTTGGGATGACAGGCACACACCACCATGTCCAGCCATTGGTTCAGATGTGGTCTTGTGAACTTTTTGTCCAGGCTGACCTTGAACTGTGATCCTCCCAAGCTCTGCCTCCCAAGTAGCTAGGATTATAGGTTTGAGCCACTGTGCCCAGCTCTCAAGACCAATTTTTTTTTTGGCGTTTGAACTGAGGTTCTCACACTTGCTAGGCAGGTGTTCTACCACTTAAGATGCTCCTCCAGTCCCTTTTCATGTTGAGCATTTTTGAGACAGGGTCTTGTAAACTATTTCCCTGGATTGGCTCCAAATAGCCGACCCTCCTGATCTCTGCCTCCCGAATAGCTAGGATTGCAGACCTGAGCCACTGGGGCCCAGCAAGACCAGTTTTTAAAGAAGCTCAGAGACTGGAACAATTGGATGCCTGGTAGAGTCAGAGAAGGTCTCACTGAGGTCAGGTGACATTTTGACTGTGTGTTACATTGCATGACATTCATAAATGTACTTTTAGGTGAAAAATGCTGATACGTTACAGTGGAAATAAGCCTTACCTGGTTGTTTAGAAGGTTTATGACTTAAGATTTTTGTTGTTATTTTTTCTTTCTACATGTTCTTCCTTCTGGGTACTTACTCTCCTTTACCAGAATGTGAGAGGTCCTGTCTTCTGCTGATTTATCAAATCTTCCTACAACCAACTTAATCTCTTAAAACTCTTCTGCAATATATAACTTGATAAAGTATGAGTTTAACAATAAGCTTTTGCGTGTGTACACATGATTGGCTCATTTACAGCAACATTGATAGAGGCAGCCAACCCCTGCCCTTGTGTTTTAATTGTGTAGTTTTAAATAGCTTTCTTCTTTCCATTAGCCTTAATGTTTATGAGTGTGATACCGTAACTTATGTTGGCCTGTTTGCAAACTGAGCACTCTCATGTGTTTTATCCTCATGGCTAGAATTTGATTCAAGCTCAAGTGGGCAGTAATTGTATTTGAAGAAGTACTGAGAAGTTACCATGAGAATATTATTTTTGGGAATCTTCTTTGCAGTCTCCCTTATTTATAAAGCAATGATCCGTCTGGTGCTCACATTTCTAAAGTTCTCTACTTACCACAGCTGTATGTTATTCCCATTGGAGAAACCCTCTTGGATGTGTTTTTATGAGTATATTGCTATATATACTTTTGTTACCCTTCTAGTAAAACTCTGTAAAATCACTTTTAGTCACTGTGCTATTTGCCATTTATTTTTGCTATGTTTTAGACATGCTATAGGCAGAGAAATCTGCACTGGATCTATGATCAGTAAATAGTTATTCATGGCAAGGGTGAGGCTGATAGTGATTGTGATGATGTCTTCACAGACAAGAAATCATTTCTCCAGTACCCGGGAAGAGATGGAAGAACTTAAGAAAAGGATGAAAGAAGCTCCGCAGACATGCAAACTTCCAGGACAGCCAACCATTGAAGGCTATCTCTATACGCAAGAGAAATGTGTGTGGGCATACGGGGTATCCACTGGGTTACTGGAGGCTGGCGTTTACTGCCACTTGACCTTTCTGAACTTTGGGAGCCCATATTGTTCATAGAACCCAGTAGCTACAATCCCTGAGAGGGCAAATAGAAAAAACAAACAAACAAACAAACAAGGAAAGAAGGAAGGAAATAAAGAGAGGAAGTTAGGGGTTCATCTTACAAAGGCTTTAGAGTGATAAGTGAGAATTGTTGACTCTTTGGGGCAAGAAGGGAGGTAGGGGAAAGGAGGCAGAAAAATATTTATCATACCTACTGTGTGCCAGGCATGCTTCAAAGACACTGTCTCATTTAATCTTTGATTCTACCTTATACCCAGTTTGCACACGAGGCCACCAGGGCTCAGAGAAGTCACTATTTGAAAGTTGCCCAACTAACAAATAGCAGACCTAAAATTAAGTTCTGGTATGTGAGATGCCAAAACCCATCTCTATACCATCTCCCACCTTAGGACCACATGGTTGCTTTTAAAACATTTAATGACCGTTATGATTTCCGTAGGTGAGACAGTATTTGTTTCTCGTTGCTAACAAGGAAAGTGTGTTCACTCACTCAGTCCCTGAGTATTGCAGAACAGTCAAGCTATCTTACCTCCTAAGTAACATTTTGCAAACTTATATGTGTGATTTGATTTTTTTGAACGACGACCCAGTGCCCCCAAAGCCTGTGATTTCAGAGATGTCGACCTGCTCTTCTTCCCTTAGAGCAATTAACTTTTGCTGGCTTTCAAAGAAATGTTCTCTCACTGGTCAGATTTAGCTATTCAACCCTGCATCCCAGGGCTTCTCAATGTCAGCTCTGTTGACATTTTAGGCTGGACAATTTTTTGTTTGAGGGGCAGTCCTGTGCATCTTAGTATGTTTAGCAGCATCTTAGGCCTGTCCTCACTTTATGCTCATAGGACTCCCCAGGTGTGACAACCTAAAACGTCTCCAGACATTGCAGAATGTCCTCTCTGAGGTGAAATTGCCTCTAGCTGAGAATGTCTGGTTATATGCTGTGTGATCCTTCTGTAACCCAACTTCATGATTTTTCAAGTGGGTATGGCATTGCTGCTCAGTTGAATGTTTGCTTACGGAGCCTCATTTCTGCCAGACACTATGCAATGCACTGAGGATACAAAAGATGAATTTGCCATGTGTTTTGTCCACAAGAAGTTCCCAGTGTGGTAGCAGGGAGATAGATAAGTATATTAATGAAATGTGTTGAACACTCTGTTTGGACATAGCATATATCTAAGGGCTTCTCTGAAGAAGTGATGTTTGGACTAGGACTTGAATGTTGAGTGGGAATGTAGCAGGTGAAGAAAGGAGCAGAGAGAATTCCAGGTGTATACCATTGTATGAATAACAGCACAGGAGTGTGGGAGGACATAATTTATTTGTGGACCCTGGTTTGCTAAGGACAGCCCTGGTTGACATTTGTTATCCTGATGTAATTATCAATACTTCCTTATTCACTAGTAAATATGTCTTGGGTTTGGACTTTAAATTATATGGCCATGTTGTGATTTGGAAACTAAACGTAATTCAATGAAATGGGAACATAGAGGCGAAGGTGCCAAAATGCAAAGCTAGAAAGGTGAGTTTTGATCACGTTATGAACGGCTTTGTAGGCAGACTGAGGAGTTTGTGATAGTGGGACAGCCATGGGTGGTTTATAATAGGGGAAATGATATAAATAGAAAGATATTTTATAAGTATTCCTCTAGCAAAAAGAATGGACTGGAAATAAGTGATCAGAGATGGGGAAATAGGAATGAAGTAATAATAAATAATTGGAGAAAAAAAATTTTGTTTTGTTTGAAATTTATCATAATCATTAAACAGAAATAATTAATTGGAGAAAAAAATTTTTGTTTTGTTTGAAATTCATCATAATCATTAAAAAGAAAAGACAGCAATAAGGCCCTTAACCGATTTAGTGCTAAAAGGGATGGAGTGGAGGAGGCAGCTGAAGGGGAGATATATAGGGGATAAAAGGGGCACAGCCCAAAGCAATCAGATGAGAAGTTACAGGAAAAGAAGATGACAAAAGTTTCTAGCTTCTGGGATGTATGGTGGTTCCATTCATGGGGAACATGATAGGAAGAGTAGGTTTGGAGCAAGCCAAAACCAGATGTGGAAAGCAGCTGGTGAAAATTAACATTTCCTAATGTGCCGTGGCAGGTGGCAAGGTGAGGCTGGAGCTTCGGGGAGGGAAGGGCTGGGTCTGGAGCTTGGCTGTCAAGAGCAAGTAGTAAACAGCTTTTGTACATTTATTCTCGCAGTTCAATTTTGCATGTCTTTGTAGGGGCTTTGGGAATATCCTGGGTAAAATACTACTGCCAGTATGAGAAAGAGACGAAAACGCTCACCATGACACCTATGGAACAGAAGCCAGGTTCTAAGCAGGTCAGTTCTTGTTTGGGCCACGTCTTTGGAGATGCATCTGTGACGCAGTATCAAATAATCAAGTCCATTACTGTCATATGAAGCCATGACGTTACATGTTCTCTGTGGCCTAAGTTTACATCAGGCCAAGTATCACCTAGTTGAGTAAAAATATCTCTCAGTTAACCCCATCAGGCCTTCTGAAGGAGCCTGAACTCTTCCAGACCATTTATTATTACAGGTACCTGTCAATTGTACAAAGAAATAATACAAAACTGTGGATGCATTGCCATTAAGAAGACTTTACTATAAGATTCTTTTAAGTAGCAAGTTTAAAAAATAGGAAATCTGTTTCCAGAGTTCCTTTTAAAAAAGTGTATGTCTTTGCCTAAATTTGGAATAACCTAAACCCACATTTTATGTACTATTCCATTATCTTTAAGCAGTTACTATATCTTTCTCTGCCCTTCAAACCTTCCCCTACTCCTCAATATGGCAAGGTGAGTTTAACGCACTGAGAGGAATGTTTACTAACTGGAAGAACCTGATGTTTTACACACATGCATTGTTGTTTCTGAAGGTAAAAACTGATTGGCAGGCAGAGATTGTTCATATTCTAAAAGAAGGTCAGTGTGTCTCCTTCCCCTTTAACTTGCTCTCATATGTGCTCTTAGTGTATGATTTTTTAAAGTATTTACAAATTGTTGGAAGCATGTCAAGATTCACTTGTTACCATTGAAAGTAAGGCATGAAGACCTCATTTAGGTAGGCAAAAGTTTGAAGAAAAATTGGCCAATTTCTGTCCATTATTGATGTTTCCCATGGACAGTCCTCTTGTGTGGCTTGTTCCTATATGAGAGGGAAGTGAGCTTTGGTTGTAGGCTGTTGAAAACTTCTTTTTATTTAGTCTTTAGTACGAGATTTGCCACTTTGCCTTGAATGTTGGTTGGAGATTGGATGGACTTCTTGCAAAATGTACTAAAGAGGGTTTCCAGAATACTCACCCATGCTTTTATTGTGGGCCATGTACTCATTCATGACTTCGAAACAGTCTCCAGTTTCCAGTCATCTGATTGCCAAAGTGCCTTTCAGCGTGGCTTCTATACATTCATGGTGCTGCACTGTACACTTTGTCCAAAGTCAGCTCGAACTCAGCTGATGTATCTGACTGGCAAATGCTTGTAAGCAATGCTGGCCTGCCATCTTTGGCTTTTAATTTTCTACCCACCTTGCTTTCCAAATCATGGATGTTAAAGTTCCTGTCATAGATAATGCTGTCATTTAGGCCCCTTCTTTCTTTCTGAGAAGTGCATATTGCAATGTCCAGCAGCTCCACAGCAGCACTGTGGAGTAGGTGTCATCACAGTTTGAAAGTGGATGAATTGGCCCTTTGTGTGACACTTACCAGTGACCTCTACTAGCTCATCCTGTCAACTCTCATTTGTGTTGTACTGCTCACTTTACTGGTCACCTCATAAACGGTGTTTTTTTAGATCCTCATGTCGCCCATGTTAGGAATTGTAGTATGAGAAAGAATGCTACGTTTTGAGTCTCAAGAACTGGGTTGCAATCCTAGCTCTGTGGTCTCCTTGCTTTTTGACCTTGAGTAAATTACTTAATGTTTCTGAGTCTCAGTTTCCTCATCAGAAAAGTGGCAACGATGACGATTTAGTTCATAAACATTTATTTAGCTCTTTGCTAGGGACTGAAGATATAAAGATGAATAAGATACTGCCCATGTCCTTGAGGTGTTCTCAGTTCAGCTGGAGAATCAGTCATGAAGATGAGATTTTTTAATATAAAGTACCAAGTGCAGAATGGGTAGTGCATGTGGCTAGGGGGAAGATTTTGGAGGAAATGAAAGCTAAAGTGTGGTTTTTAGAACAAGTAAGAGTTTAGCCAAGGCCAAGAACATAGAGAAAGTCACTTTGGGTAGAGGGAACAGCAAATGCAATGTCAGGGTATTATGAGTGGTATTTTTGTACCAATGGGACATAAAACAGGTGGAGGTAGCTGGAAATGAGGCTGGAGTTGTGGGTATGAATTAGCCCCTGAAATGTTCCTGAAGCAGAGAGAGGTGAGAGTTTAAAAAGGGAGGGTGAGGGCATGTATCTCACTCTCATCTGAAAAGACTAACACATAAGAGCTGGGGATGTAGCTTAGTGTAGAACCCTTGCCCGATCCCTAGCACCATACGTACATACACACTAAGGCTAACACACGGCATCCTGACTGTTGGGATACAGGAAGACATATTGAAAAATTAACTTAGGATTGAATTTTTATAGTGTAGAAACAGCAACAAGGCTTGATATGCAAGGGGTTGAGTGTGCACGGAGAGAGAAATGTCAGGTGATAAGCCGTGTGGGTTGGTTAAGATGGCATAGTGCCTAGATACACAGCTGGCATTGGACAACATTTCTGAATTTGAGATAGCAGGTAGGAAGTGTTAGTTTCATTTAATAGATTGTGAAGTGAAGGCTGAAAGGGGGAAACTGATTTGCCCAGGGTCACAGAGCTCATAAATGGCACAACTAATGCAAGACCCCAGGTCTTAAGCTTTCTAGTTGATTGCTGTTTCTACCATACCAACTTGGGTGACTTGAGTAAGCTATTTTGCCTCTCTAAGCTCCACCTCTCTCTAAGGGTTGTAGTGAGAAGAGTTGGTTTAAAAATGCCTAACATATTTTGTATGTGGCCCATTATAGGTGTTAAATGAACGTTACTACTCTTTCCTGTACCATACTGTCCCAGGTGAGATAATAGAGGGAAAGTGAACAATGGAGGACTGGGCAATTTTAGTCTTGGATACCATGGGCTTCAGTGACTTTAGGTGTTCACTCTACCCAACACATCTGAAATAATCAATTGTCACATTGACAAATATACAACTTTGCTTATCTCCCTTCCTTGCCCTGCCTTTGGAGAGATGATGGCTTTTGTGATTCCTGTCATCCTCAGGAGTCTAAAGATGGGGAACAGAAATGTTTGTCCTCCCTCTTACTTTCCCCATTAATGCAAACTTCTTTACTCACCTTCCCTCTGACCATCTAAGATGGTTTCAGAAAGCCACTTACCCTGTTGCAGTCTCCCTACCCAGAGTCCTTATGAAAGTTTTATTGTGTATACTTAGCACCATTTAGGCAATCCATTTTACCTCTACTGCCCTTAGGCGGTGTATATCCAGCTTCCTGTTTAATCTGCCATGCTTGGGAAAGAGCGCTGGCTTGCCCTGAGCATTCTCTCCTGATCGTCACCACTGATTCTTGGAAAAGGGAGAAACCATCTGCCATCTTGCTGCCAGTACCATTCAAAGGGACACAGTTCTCAGTGAGTCTACACATTGCACCTATTGCTTTGGTAGACACCTTCCAAGTGACCCTGAAGACACTGCAGGACGCAGAAGAAGCTGCTGTGCATTTTTTCAAATTGCCTGTTAATTCTTCTCTCATATCAGGGACCCTTGGACTTAACCCTGAAGTACTGCGTGAGAAGAAAGACAGAGTCTATCGACAAGAGGTTCTGTTTTGATATAGAAACGAATGAGAGGTAAGCTGTGCTGCTATGAATTGACAATATCCCCATGGGCCAGTTGCTGAGCCTGGGCGGGTCTTTTATTTTCCTCTGTGTCTTCTCTTGTTGATGAAAATGAGCAAGTCTGTGTAAGAGGACGTTGACTCAACTCTTTAGTCTGCCTTTCCAAGGGACCCCTATTCACAGGGACCCCCATTCACAGAGACCCCCATCCACAGGAATCCCTGTTAGATCCAGCCCAAGGCTGGTTTTCTCTGTGCACGCTTTAGTTGGATTTGCCTCACGTGCTCTGAGCATAAAGTCTCTCTTAGGATTTAATTTGCTGTCACGTATGTAAAAGGTCAGTATTTGGTGATGCTGCACAAAGGACAGGATAACCAAGCTTGTTCTTTTTTCAGTCTCTTAATATAACATAAAAAAAACAAGTGGATTGACACACATTTTTTGAGGAAGACGGGATGGAGGGTGGCGGTGTCACTGGAGAGGTTTTCTCCACTTGGTACAAAACTGATGCAGGCTTTCCCTACTGTGTGGGTATTTGTATGAACTGGACTAGTTTATCAACTCAACCATTGGAGCAATAGTTTGCAAATTTTGGATTTGCTTGCATTGTTTTTCTCCAATGCCTTCTTTATTTTCCCTTGAACCTGAATAGTATTATTGCAGGAGAATTTAGCCTTTAAATTTTAAAATTAAAACATTTAGCATTATTTTGGAGAAAGACATGCTTTGCAGTTGGGAGGTTGACTCAAAATTCAGTGAATAAATATGTTTTTAGATTTCATTTTAGTCTGTCATTTCTATATATTACAACACAGAGTAATAGAGTAGAGTTTAAGAAAATGATCTGATGGCTAGATAGGTTCTTGATGGGTGAATTATAATACCATGAGCAAAACCATCAGTGACTAAGATCAAAAGATTAGACTGGGAGATGAGGGCATTTTTCTTAATTATGAGTAACTATTAGTGTAATAATTCCCTGTTTAATAAATGGGGCATTTTTATTGGGCCCTCAGAATTTTGATTTGTGTACCTGTATAACCTCTGTTAGAAGTGGATGATACCAATTATGGTGGCTGCACCAGTAACCGTGAGACTATCCCTCATTTTCCTGACAGTGGCAGGCCCAGGGAGAAGGGAAACAAGTGTGGGCTGTGCTTTCCCTTTATATTCCTATAGCATCTCTGGTTCTGCAGCATCAGCATACTTAAAAGAGGTTAAAATTTTCTGTGTCCAGTTCCATTGTGATTCCCCTTTCAGTTTAAATTTGCCAGCTACTTGCAAATAATGTCCCAACTCAAAAAGCAGTTGCAAATGGTTTGGCCCTGACCTTAGGAGCTTTGAACCAATGTATTTTTATATTCTCTTCCCCTCGTGGTGTTGGGGACCAAATCCAGAGCCTTGTACCTGCTAGGCAAATGCTGTACCACTGATCTATATCCTCCGTCCTTTATATTTCTTGTACTGTTTACTTTTTTGGTGGTACTGAGGCTTGAACTCAGGGCCTTATGCTTGCTAGGTGGGCGTTCTACTATTTGAGCCACTCCACCAGCCCTTTCTTGCGTTGGGTAATTTTGAGATAAGGTCCCAATTTTTGCATGGGCTGGCCTTGAACTGCGATCCTTCTGATCTCTGCCTCCTGAGTGCTAGGATTATAGGCGTGAGCCACCGGCACCTGACTGTTGTTTATTTTTAAATATTTTTTCCTTTCCCACAATGCTGAGGAATTTCGAGACTAGAACCCAGTGATTAAAGTTTTGTTGTGTCCATGATTTTAGTTACCATATATTGTGTGCTTTAAAAAACATTCCATTATTTAATCCCTCAAGCCCATTTTACAGGTGAGACTGAGACCCAAATAAATTTAACTGTAACCAAAGTCACAGAGTAAGTGGCAAGGCTGAGCTGTAGGTCTCTAAAGTCGATGCCCTTGGTTATTTTGTTCCACTGTCTACCGTAAGCGGAATAAACATGCCGTGAAAGACACATTAAATGTACTAGTGAGCAGGTGCTGGCTCACCTCTCGGCATGAAAGCTTTCTGATGTCTGTGGAGTTCTACTTTCCTAGCTACTCAATCTGATACAATGAAGAGACTCAGGCTTCCCAGCAGGCATCACACTCCTGTACTTCTGTTCCCTAGAGCACAGAGCAAAGGGCTCTGAGTCCTTTTCTTTTTTTATTTCCGGAAGTGAGAGTAACATTTAAAAAAATTAGTTTTCCTACCAGTACTTAAATCATAGGCTTCTAGCACATCAGAGTTTGAAAGGGTCTTAATAATAACAACAGCAAGCCAGGTCCTTTTCTCAGCCCTGTAAGTGTCTGATTTCCTTTGGTCCTCACTACAGTCTAATGAGGTAGGGACTGCTGTTATCCTCAGTTCATAAAAAGAAGACAGCAGCCCAACAGTAGCTGGGTTGCCCAGCTACTAAATGGTAGAGCCAGGCATTTGAATTTCCAAGGCCATGCTCTTAACCATTGCACTCTACTGCTGATGTGCCTTTTGGCTCCAGATGTGTGAGGAGGGAGGCTTTAGGGAGGGCAAATGACTTGTCTAAGGCCATAAAGGTAATTGGTGTAGAAGCCTGGACTAGAGGTTAGTGCTTTTTTTACTCTGTCATCCTGTCGTTAATAAAATTGTTTTTTGAATTTTGACTTTCTGTAGCACCCAAGAATCTCCAAATGCTTCCAGAGTAATCATTTATCTTTTTCAGCCTCTTTGTAATGTCAAGAAAGGACACACAGCAGCTCTTCCTAGCTAAGGAAGCTGAGTTCCAGGGTGGGTTTCATAGCGTATCTGGTCTGCAGTGTTTGCTTTTATGTCTGGTGTTCATTTACTTGTTCTCTTTTCTTTTGGCTTGGAGATTTAGCTGGGTAGCCATCTTTATAAAGATCACTAGATTTTCTAGCCCCATATGGTATATCCCAAAGGATAAGTGTTTCTTAGAGAAAGGTAAACTCAAAAGAATCTGGTGTCTAGAGCCAAGTCCTGGTTTTCTGTTGATTATGTCTTAAAGGTCATTTGGCTTTCTGTATAAATGGTGTTTTCATGAGGCAGGAGATGGAACAGGAATCCCATGAGAGCAGCACTGGAAAGGACTTCTCACCTTGTGTGTTCCACCACCCTTACAGATAAGGAAATAGACATCCACAGAGGCCCAGTAACTTATCCAGGGTCTCTGAACTCTTGTCATTGCTCTGACAATTCTGTGACTATTGAGAGAGGTCTCATCTTATCATAGAAGGAGTGTGAGGAACAAGATTTAATACTGATGCAGAGAATGCAAAGAGACAGAATTTTTGGCTTGGTTGTGAAGGTGTAATAAGATCATACATTGTATACCAACTTGAGATATCTCTGTGTATAGATAGTGTCTTAGTCCCTTTGTGCTGCTATAATAAAATACCCAAGTCTGGGTAATATATTAAAAAAAACCACATTTATTTTGTACAGTTGTAGAAGTCCAAGATCAAAGTGTGTAGCAGTTTTGGTATCTGGTCAGGGCCTAGTCTTTGCTTCTAAGATAATGCCTTGTTTCTGTATCCTCCAGAGAGAACAACTACCTTGTTCTCACACACAAGAAGGGGTGGAAGTGAATGAACCTACTCCTTCAAATCTTTTTTAAGGTCTCTAATCCCATCCATGAGGGCTTCATCCCCATGACTTGTTTACCTCCTAAAGACCATCTTCTTTCACTGTGCGAGTTTGGGGGGATGTTCAGACCATAGCGGGCAGCCATCTGCCGTGCAGAAGAAGCATCATAGAATAGTGGTTAAGAGTATGGCTGCTGGGCCACACTTTCAGAAATCAAATCATTTCTCTACCACTTAGTAGCTGTGTGACCTTGGGTAGCCTGTCTGTGTTTCAGTTTTCCCTTCTATTAAGTAGAAATGATTACTGTAGTAACTGTTTCATAGGCTTGTTGGATGATTAAATGAGTTAATACATGTAATAGTGCTTAGAACCTGGCACCTAGTGAGAGGTCAACAAATATCAGTTGTTGTTATTACTCATTCAATTGCTTGTCAGCCAAAAGGCCTCCTCCCTGTGGCTTCAGTCTGCATCTTGCTGAATTCTTTCCAGCTGGAAATACTTCTTGGCCATCCTAGGTGGTAAAAGGAGCAAAGCCATTTTTCATGACAGATGAATGTCCCTGTGATGCACATGTTCACCCCTAGAGTCCAGACTCAGTGGCTGCCTTCTAAAGGCAGAGTGGCAGAGAAGGCCTCAGTTTGGCTCAGGTACAATGTAAAACCATGTGCATTATGGTGAGGTATCTTGACATCTGCCTTCCTATTTCTTTGCCTGACTGTGGCATGGGACCACAGATACCATCTCCTCCAAGTTACTGCTCTCTAAATTACCCAGTATTGGGGCGATGTAATTAATGTACAATATAAGTCTAATTGGAATTGTCACTAAGAACCCCCCTCGTATAATGAATATATCCTAATAAAAAATTATAAAAGTAATAAATTGCTCATTATTGTCCTAGATAAAAGAGATTTTGAAAACTTAGAATGTTGTAGGTCTTCTTCCTAATCCACTCAGTGGAATAGCTCCTAGGGAAGAGAGGGATCCTAATCATAAGACTGCATTCTTGCCAGGTGCCAGTGGCTCACGCCTGCAATCCTAGCTACTCAGGAGGCAGAGATCAGGGGGATTGTGGTTCAAAGCCAGCCCGGGCAAACAGTTCACAAGACCTTATCTTGAAAATACCCTTCACAAAGAAGGGCTGGTGGAGTGGCTCAAGGTGAAGGCCCTTAATTCAAGCCCCAGTACCGCAAAACAAAGCAAAACAAAACAACAAAAAAACAAGATTCCATTCTTTCAGATGAAATTTCTGCTTTCAGCTTGCCATTTTTTCCTCAGGCCAGGAACCATCACTCTGCAGGCACTTTCAGAAGCTAATAGAAGGCTATGGATGGAAGCCATGGATGGGAAAGAACCTGTAAGTTACCTCAGACACTGGGGAGAAGCTGGCAGCACAGGCCAGTGTATGAGTGCCCTCTAGTGGTTATCTGTGGGTCAGACAATGAAATGGTCACAGATTGTTCAGATTCAAAATATTAAGAGCTGTAAAGAATTGTCACTTTTACATCTCTTACTTAGTGAGGCAACTTGAGTTCCAGAGAGGGTGAAGGACTTGTGACGTCTTTAGAGAAGGCATCAAAGCTCCTTGCTCCAATGTTAGGCTATACCCACAAGATCTTAAGAAACAAAAGCAAGTCTTTTTTTCAGATTATAAAATTAATATTTCTTCATATAGAAGAATGGAAAATAATTGTTATGAAACTTATTAAGCTTTTATTCAAAATTATTTTTCTTCCCCCTCTTACACTCTGAGTTTAGCTTATTCTCTGTCAGGGTTCAGCTGGGGGAAGAGATGGAGTTGCTGTCCTGTATCCCAAGATACTCCTTTGAAAATGCTGTTATGCAGATGCACCTGCGATTCCTTAAAAGAGTTAGCAATTGTTCTAGAGAGACAATATGATCAGTCAGAAATCATTAAAGATCATTCTCTCTTCGGTATCTTTTTAACAGGTTTCTTTTAATGGCATATGACATAACACAGCTTCCCCTACTGAAAACACAGAAGACTGGAATTGGGTCCTACTTCTGCCATTAAATGAGTGTGGCTATAGGAAGTCATCTCACTTCTCTGCCACTTCGTTTTCTTCTCCCCAGTAAAATGGCTTTAGTATTTTCAGATACACCTACCTCACAGATTGCTTTAAAAAGTCAAGTGAAAGCTACTCTGTAAATATTAATGTGCTATTTTTGTTCTGAATGCTCCTCCCTGATTGAAGGACAGGAGCTGAGCTACTGAGATTGATCAGTATTTGAATACTGTTACCTCCTTGCTTTTTTCAAGTCAAAAACTAGCCAAGAGAGAAAATGCATTGTAGGTTTTTCTTTCCTTGTGTCTGTCCTCAGTGCCCTGGGGGGAATAAAGAGGAGTAACCAGCTCCCAGATTGTATTTGTGGCAACCAGGCAGGTAGCAGTTGAGAATTGTTGTGAAAGACTGCCATCCAGACAGTAGGCCAGGACCCGTCTTTCCTCTGGTCACCTCCTCTTATATGCCTGTGACAGTTCTAGGAGGATGCCAGGAGGTTCAGCAAGGCATTTTTCTCTCCATTCCCTTTCCTGCACGTGCTCTCCCTTTAGGTTTTTCAAGATTGAAGGATGCAGATATGGCGAATGATGCTGGAATAAGGGCCTACTGAATATGGAGCCTCACCACCAATCATGGCAGACTTTGCACAAAACTCTTGTTTATAAAAGTGCCAGTGAAGGTTGGCCAGTGCAGAAATATACTTTCCTGAAATTTCCATGGCATATATACATATGCACAAAGCTTTCTTTTAAAGCAGAGGATGTGTGAAAGCAGACTAACAGATGGCATATAGAGGGCATATTCTTGCAGCCTCACGCTGCTAGTGTTGTTGCTGCTTTATTAAACACTCCAATCCACTGATATTACACATTATGTGTGAGCTGTTGCATGTCAAGGAAGATCAGGGTTTGAAGGAATAGTTCAAATCTTGATCACTTTAGTGATAGAAAATTTGACACCTAGAGAATGGAAAGGGCATGCCCAAGATTTCCTAATGAGATAGAGGTGGAGCCCACTCTAGACTTTAAGAGACAAGAATCTCCCTTCTGGTCTCTTAAATAGCTATCACAATGCATACTTCAAGACACTGAAATCTTGGGAAATGTATAGATTTCTTTCAGATGGATTCTTGCCTTTCCAAAGAGAAATATCCATTAGCTAGTCTTTGGGGTGGGGGGATTGGTGTTGCCAACATTTACATTTTACCATTAATACCCACTACCCAGGTGTCCATGAGAAAACCACTTCTTTTTTTCTTGCATTCATGCTCCATGAGAAAAATGCTCCAAACTTTACATAAGTAAACATCTAAGATGGATTTGCCACAGCTTTACCTATAACGAACTATGTGAAATTTAGCAGGATTTTCAGGGATTGTGAAATTGTTTTGTAAGGACCTGGGCTGGTTCTGTCTCATCCACTTTTTCTCATTCTTACAGCCCTAGAGCCTAGAGTCTCTAATGATTTTGATGGCCTATCTGGGGAAGCAGACTTAATACTATTTGTCCTACTTATCTCTAGTGATTCACAACAGCCATGGCTCTTTCTGTTTCTCTTCTTTTGTAGATCTATCACAGCCCCATAACGAAACAGGAAGAAAGTGAGTCATTCAAATTTCTGCACTACTGACATTAAAAACTGCAGGCTGTCCCAGGGCTAGTAAATGCTGTCATGGGTGATATGTACTATGGATGTGAGTCTGTATATGGATGCCTCTGTTTGAATGAAATTCAGCTCTCTTTTTTAAAAATCATCTGCTGATCGAACTAAGGAAGTCACTTCATCATAGCTTAGGATGGTAGTAGTGATATGGAGGAATACATTGCCTTCTTGTTCTAGGCATGATAGCAATGATTTGCTTTTCCAAGTTACATTTCATATTTGATGCTGCTCATGCAGACATAATGTGAAGGGCAAAATGAAAGCATTTTGTGTTAGAAGAGTTAAAATCCTAATTCTTCCCTGAATGAAAGGATCTTTCAATGTAAGGGTGATTGGAAATGAGCAACTAGACCATTAGTTCTCTCACTGCAGTCCCCTAGTGTAGCCATTGAATGTTTGGTAGGGAATGCTTGTTGCCAAAGGATCTAACTTTGCTTTCCTTCGCTTAAAACAGTGGAGCTGAATGAAGTGGGGTTCAAGTTTGTTAGGAAGTGCATCAATATCGTTGAGACCAAAGGTAAGATCCAAACCATAGCTTTGATGTTGTATTCTGATTTTATCCTCGGGTACTTTCTCTAAAGTAGCATTGGTATCATCTATTGGTTAGGGTCCAATTTTGGAATTGTCACTGTTTATAAACCTTGTGCATTGGACACGATTTGTAAAGTTTCAGCAAATTATAAACCAGTAGTATCCAAGCATATTTGGATCCTTTGTGGTTTCAAGCTTTTAAAGAGAAAGAACTTCAAATGGTCTATAATATTCTGAAGTAATACCCAGTGATCCTCAGTGTTTTGATAGTTCAGCCCCAGATAACCAAGAGTTCAATTTCTGTTACATATTTGTTTAAAAATTGATGGGGCAGGTGAGGGTGTGGCTTAAGTGGTAGAGCACCTTCCTGTCAAGTACAGAGCCCTGAGTTCAAACCCTACTATCACACACATACACACACACACACCCACACCCAAGGATGGGGGCAAAATTCAACTCAGCTACACTTATAGTCAGCATGTGTCCTAGTTGGCAGTAGTATATCCCCTCTGAGAACACATGTGGCTGTGGTATACGTGCCAAGCTTCTTTTTACTTTGAAATGTTACATTAGTCTTTCTCCATGCAGGAAATAGCCTTTTGTTCCATATCTGCCATACTCCAGATCTCTCCCCTTTTATATCACAACTCAAAGGGTAATATATCCTCCTTTTTCAATTAAGCACAAACTCTTTGCAGCATGGCAGCACCATTTTCAGCTGTCTGTGGCCACCCACCTAAGCACATGCTTCTGTTTATGATGGAGCGTGTTCTCTTCTGTTCAGATTAATGGGAGCCTGGTACAATCTAAATGAGAGTGTGGATGGTTATAGAGACATGCTCCTGGACTGTTCCTCTGTTACATGAAGAATGGAGAAGTGGAGAACTGGAAGAGCGGAGGGTAGTCCCTTTCTGTCTGAACGGACTCTAGTGTACAAGTACTTCCTTTTCTACCCTGGGGAAAATGAAAGCTCTAACTATCTGAACAAACTAACCTGATATTCTTTCCTTAGGGATCAAGACAGAAGGATTGTACCGCACCGTGGGTAGCAATATTCAGGTCCAGAAGCTGCTGAATGCCTTTTTTGGTAACAATTTTACATTCATAATTCTTATTTGGAGTGGTTTTTGTGTTAGAAACAAGTGTGATTGGAAAAGAGACATTGTTAAGGAAGATTGTAGAATGTTTTTGAGTGGAGGTCTTGCTGTTTGCCCAAGCTGTTCTCAAACTCAGGAGCTCAAGTGGTCTTCCTGATTTAGCCTTCCAAGTAGCTGGGACTTAAGGGCACCATCACTCCCAACCTGTAGAATATTGTAAAAATATTTTTGAAGGTAAAATGCATAATACTTTGCCCACACTGAGTCGGAGGAAATCTTGCCTTAAAGAAATTGCTTTCACCTCTCCTTCTTCTCCCCTGTCGTTCCATTCACTCCTCCATCCCACTGCAGCCTGGCTTATACCTCTGCTTCTCTACTGGACTTGCTGTGGCCACACTTAGCAGGTATCTGCTTATTAAATCCAGTGAGCACTCTTCAGTCTCTGTCTTCCTTCATCATCTCATTGACCACTCTGTCTCCTTTTTGAAAACTTTCTCCTTACTTGACTTTGATGTATAACAATCTCCTTTTTCTTGTAACATCTTGTACTTTTTCTTTGTCAGTGACTCTTACTGGGTCTTTTTCTTTTTTCTTTTTTTAAAAAAAAGCAATCTTGTCTGGGTACTTCCCAGAGTTCTATCTTAGCTCCCTCCCTTTTACTTCTTTCTCTTTATGTTCTTCTAGTCATTGGTTTTTGTACTGGCTTTGTGACACATTTTCCTTTTTGAAAGTATATGTCTAATTATCTTTATTATTGGATGCTGGGTGTCATAACTTAATAAACGTCTTGTTTTCATTGACTTCTTTGAAAGAACATTGAAGTTTTGCTTTGTAGGCAGTTTTTTGTGGATTAGTTTGATTCATTCAGGCTTTTTTTTAAAGCTTTGTTAGGTTAGACATAAAGTTTCTTTTACTGACTAGTTTTTAGTAAGGCCTGACTTAGCTCTTCATGTTTACTGATTAGAACACAAACATCTCCCAGTTCTGTGTAAGTTCTGGGAATTGTTCAGCTTAAAGTTCCTGGCATTTTGCTGCCCAGTCCATTTTGCTTTACCCTAGGCTTATTATTCACTCATGCCTTTGTATTCAGCAATGGAGTCAAGCAGACCCTTGGGGAGGTTTTGTGAGTTTGTCCTTTATATAGCTCCTTCTTCTCTGGTACTCTGCTCTGGAAAGTTTAGCTGTATCAGCCTGCTGGAACTTTGATCTTTGATCTTCAGTTGAGTAAGACTTCGATGCTCAGTCTGAGTTCTTACTCCCTCTGCTACCATGAAGAAAGTGCTTTCAGATAGCAAGCTGTGGAGATAATAAGGGTTATCTTACTTGTTCCCCTTTTGTCAGAGTCTCATGTTTAATGACTGCAAATATTGCTTTGTATATATTGTCCAGTTTGCTAATTGTTACAGTAGGAGGACAAGTCTGGCACCAGTTGCTGTACCGTGGAAGTCCCTCTGTGGTTTTTACTAATACCTGTATTCTGACAGTTCCCCCAAATCTATCCAGACATCATCTCATGAGTTCTATACAAATTTTTCATGTTCCCCACTGTATTTGTGCTTTTCAACTTGATTTTGTTCATCAGATTGATATCTATATGGCATACCATCGTAATCATATCTATATTGCATACTGAGGGGGATGAGCATGACTGAGGCAGCAGGTCCTAAAGGCTGAGTGGGTCAATACTGGAATCTCTGCCATATGCTCTCCACCTACATCTGCCATATCCAAAATTAAGCTGATTGTTTTTCTCTCCTTGCAAGCCTGCTTTTCGTCCTTTTGTGACTGGTGAAGTATCTGGTAAGCGTTGTTTTCACAAAGTGTCAGAGGCATTGCGTGTGGAAAGCTGCAGTTTGGATAAAGTGCCTATTTTTTCTTTCATTTTTATTAACATATATTCATTGTACACATTGTGCCAATTCCCCATAGCTATACATTATACATTGGTTAGATTTAAGTGCCTATTTTAAAAAACATTTTTATTAGTATGTATTAGTTGTACAGGGGATTTTCATTATGACATTTCCATAAATGCTTACAATGTACCTGGTTAGGTTCACTTCCTCCATCATGTGAAGTGCATATATTTGGTCTTTTCTGTGATGCATGGCTTATCCCCCACAACCCTGCAGGCATGACAGCCAACCCTGTTAGCATTTGCAGATGCTACAGTCCCCAGTAATGCAGGTATGGTGACTTTGCATTACAGATTGCATCTTCAGTAGCCTGTTTTCCTTGATAATGTTTTCCTTGATAATGTTACACTCTTGACTTTTCAGACTTCACATTGCCTTATTTCTGGGCCATTTATAATGCAGCACACTAGCAAAATGACACCTTTTCATGTGCTAAATAGATGACAGTGTGACCCAGGGTATTGAGTTTGTGAAAAATTGCTGAACTCAGTTCAGCTGTTTAGAATTCTGTTTCTGTTACTGCTACACTGCCTACCTGATGTATCATAAACTAGAAGAAAATGTCATGCCAGGAATTCTGATTGTTTTTTGTTCCTTTATTGTTGTGCTGGGTGGGGGTACATTATGGAATTTACAAAAGTTCTCACAGCGTATCAAACATATCGTACTTGAATTCAACCCCTCCACCATTCTCCTTTATCCTCCCCTCAATTCCTGGAATGGTTTCAACAGGTATCATTTTTGCATTTACATACATGTGTACACATTTTTTGTACTGTGTTCACCCTCCTACCCTCTTTCCCTACCACCTTCCCCTTCCCTGGTACCAGCCCACTCCCTACTGATTGTTTTATAGAGGGTCTTTAATAGGATTGAAATTATACACCTAAATTGCACATAATAGTGCAGTTTGATTTGGATGTCAAGGAAAGTGACAGGATTGGCATCTCATCCATTCAACACCATTCTCCAAATATTGACACACATAGACACACATAGAAATATTTGAAATGTAGTCTAGAAAGTTCTGGATATAAATAGAATAAAAGACAGAGCCAGGTATGTAGTAAATGAATGTAATCCAAGCACTTGGGAGATGGAGGCAGGAAGATGGCAAGTTCTAGGCTAGCCTAGACCAATACAAAAAACAATTAATGCCAGTGTTAATTTCCTTACTTTTATATTAAACTGCTAACTTTGGATCCCTGCCCCAAATCTAAAAAATTCTATACCTAGTGATATAAAATTCATTTCTTTCAGCAAATATTTGAATACCTACCAAGGGTAAGGCATTATGCTTGGGGCTGTGGATCACACATTTCCCACCTTCGCAGTGTTTATAGTCTACTCAGCTGTCCCAGTGTCTAAGTAAGGTCTCCTTCCTTCTAAGTTTCTTTTCTGTTATGTCTTCCAGGGTCCTCAGGGATCCTCAGAGTTGTCTTGCTTCTTTCCTTCCTTTCCTGATCTATTCTCACCATGAGGGGCTTGCTGCCTCGGCTGCATGTGGCCCACCATGATTTACCCAGGACAAAGAGCATTTCATTTTCTTTTACATGTGTACCATCCTGTCCTCTCTTCTTTCTTTCTCATGTTGTATGCCATTCAAAAGGACACTTCCAGCTATTTTTTTAAAAAACTCTTAACAACCCACAGACTTCTTTCCCTATGACATCTCCTGTAACATACAACTGTGGGCCTTTTTTCTGCTGTTTACTACAGGCTTTCCTTCTTCTCTTACCTGGAAATTGCTCTTTTGGCAAATAAAGTATAGCACAGACCACAAAGAGGACACATTCCCAATCAATAACTACTTTTAGTCAGTCTGTCGTGCAGTTAGTGACATTCCTTGCTTATCTGAGATTTTTACATGTTGCCCTATGTTCATAGATTCTACAAACTGTGTTAATCTAATCATCTCGGGGACAGTTTGGTACCTCATCCAAGAGTTATGCTTTTCTATCCTTTATCAAGCCACAGCCTTCTTACTAATGAGAATGCCTACTGTTTCCAATATAATCTTGATAATTGTACTGTTCTAATATTTCACACTGGCTGGAGCAGAGGGGTGGGATGGAACATGGAGAGCAGTGAGACTGGATGTATAAGGAGGGGCCTTCCATGAAGTTGAGCTGGGCTGGGAAACCATAGGCAGAAAAGAGTTGTTCTCACCACTTACCATGCCAGAGCTCTACTGATCAAAACAGAAGAGGACTTGTCATACAGAGTAAGGAAACAAATCACTGCTGTGATGTTGCATTGTTATTTTCATTTCCTGTTTGGGTATTTAAATTTCTCATTTCACCATTATGCTATTAGAAGAAAATAAATTTCCTTTTCATAAACCAAATGGAATACCTAATATAATCATATATAGACAAATAAAGTAGAAATGTGCACATAGGAATGATAATATGTTTTTCTGTCTCTGTACTGAATGTAAATTACTCAGCCTTGGAAGATACCTTTAGCATTAAACTCTGGATAATAGATAAGAAGCATATTGAATAGAAACACCTTCAAATTATATGAGATTTTTGTGTGAAGGAGAAATACAAAGTACCCTTGTAAATAAAGGCAAAAGATATCATATGTCAGGAACTGTAGAACTTCATAATTAATTTTTAAAGGACTTAAGATCTTAAGATCTTTAACTTTCAATATATATTGAAAAACTTTTTCTTCTAAAGCCAGATCCCTGTATATGGGTGTATATGTATGCATATATTTCCTAAAGAAATTTTATACAGATTCAATCAATAGGTTAATCACAACTATACTTACTGCCCTAGATACATTGATTATTCTTGGGTCATACTTGCTTTGAATTAACACTACTAGAGGTTGAAGTAATTATCAAAAGATATTTAATGTTCCCCTTTTAAAATTATTTCTATTTTTATATGGAGTTAAAAAATTTAGAAATGAAGTTTGTGATATGAACATTCTTCCTTTTCTATTGTTTTTTCACAGTCTGAACAACTGATATGGAATTCATGTTTGGTGCCCAGCTGATTATGTCACTCTTTCCTGGAACTTGTCAATGTGTAAAAAGTAGGCAGGAATTTTCATCTTGGTGGTAATTTAAACTTAGAAAAAGTAAAATCCAGTTGTTGACATAAAAGAGCGACAATCCCAGTACCCCATCCACTCTGCTGCAGGATTTCTGATCTGGGAACAGTCTGTCAGCTATCTCACCATGAATAAGGGTCCAGGGAATTGCCTGTATTAGTTTCCTATTGCTGCGGTGACAAATTACCACAGACTTTGTGGTTTAAAACAATACAAATTTATTCTCTTACAGTCATGGTGGTCAGAATTTTAAAATCAGACTTAAGGAGCTAAAATTGAAATGTCAGCAGGGCTACATTCCTCTGGAGAAAGGAATTTATTCCCTTGCCTTTTGCAGTTTCTAGAAAATGACCACTATCTTGGCTCCTTGTCCTCTTCTGGAAACATCAGACTGAATCCTTATGCTGCCATTTCTCTGGTTCTTCCTCTTGTGCATACTTTTCCCACTTTAACAAACCCATGTGATGGTACTGACCCCTCTAAGACAATAATCTTCTGATCTCAAAGTCAGCTGATTAGCAACCTCAATTTCCATCTGCAATCTTAGATACTCTTTGCCATATGAGCCTCTCTCACAACTGTTGCCATCCTCCCTTTTTAAAAGCTATAATGTTATCCAAAAATGTTCTAGGTTCAAACCAGTTTCTTTGTATAATCAGGTTATTGCCCTGAAATGGATTTTAGACCTAGAGTAATCAGTGTACCCTCTTGATTTCTGTTGGTAGTCTTAAGGTCTCCAGAACTCCTGTTCTAAGCTACCTCAGGCAGATGAATTATGCCTGAGCATCTCCTGTTTATTATCAAGTACCTCCTGTGTACCAGGTCCTGTGTCAGGTGGTAGGGATGCAGCACTGAACAAAGCTGATAAAATCTCTGTTCTCATGGGGCTTAGAGTCTATGAGCAGTTACAGTTCATGGATACAGTCATAGTTTTTCCTCAGAATAGACTAGGACTATCCCTGGTCTAGGATCTTGTTGATCTCTACTGGTAGTATCAGGACATAAAACAATATGGCAATTGGAAAAGAAAAATGAGTCTTCCTTATGGAAAAAAATCAGCCTGTTTTTTGAATCAGCATCTTTCATAGTATTAATTTAAAGCATATAAGGAGAAAATATTAACAGTAGGATAATACAAAACTCTTCCTAATGCGTAGTATATACCTTATCTCAATGCCACTGGGTTCTCATTTTCTTCAGTGGCCTGTTATTTATCCTTTGCCTTCACGTAGGAATCTCATTCTTCTGTTCCTTAGACTAGTCTTACAGCTCTCTCCATCTCATTCCCTGATTCATACAATGTTTACTAGATGCCTACTACGTGGTAGACACAGTGTTTGTGGCTACAGTTTACCTCCCGTCCCTTTACTTGTTCTTTTTTTTTTTCATTCTTCACATATCTCCTTGCCCATTTTGACAAAGCTAGCATAACTACCATATATAGTGTGGCTGTCAATTCACTTTGATAAAAATATTTCCCATTGGCATACTTTGGAACTCTTCTGAATACAAGTAAGTAATCAAGGTGATAAGAAATACATGACCAGTCTTCCTTAATCAAACAGCTGTCATCTGGAGAAAGTGCATTTATAGGATTCCCGGGTAGGTAAGATATGCACTAGCATTTCTCTGTCCATGTTTTTTTTTACTAGTTGCCTAATCTCTAGTAATCTAATATTCAGTGCAGTGACTGACACAGAGGAAATATTTGTGGATTGAATAAATGCTTTAAATAATTAACTAATGATATTGCCAAAGTCACAAAACTTATGACACAGTGTTTACCATAGCAAATCTTGCATATTCATCCACCTATCTATCTATATCTATATACCTGTCTGTCTGTCTGTCTGTCTGTCTATCTAGCTCTATATCTATTTCTCAGGTATTCCCAGTAATAGTAACAGTAATTTATCTCCAGTTTCCTTTAGCAAAGTCCCACATATTTTTTCAAGTAAAAGCAAAGCAAAAATTAGAAACCAACAATATTTATTGAATAAAAATTCTCAACAAGTCCCACTGTGGTATGAATACACACTCTAAATTGGTTTGAAGGGTTGATCAGTCTATACTGGCGCTCACCAGTATTTCTACATTTCATAGTAGAAATAGCTACAAAATGCTATGGAGTGCCATAAAGAGAGCAAGTAAATCATGACTGGAAGCCTTGACAGCACAAATAGGGGACGAATTTGATAATAAGGAGTTCTATACATCAGAATTAAGGTAAAGCAATAAATGTTTCACTCATCTGTATTAACTCCAAATCTTGAATTTGTTCTTTTTTGTGTGATATTGAGGATTGAGTCCTGGGCCTTCTGCCTCCTAGACAAGCACTTAACCACTGAGTTACATTCCCAGTCCCTTGGAACATGTTTTTTTGGGGGGGATATTTTTGTACCTACCACCTATCATATTGTATTGAAATTATTTTTTCATATGTGTCTCTCCCAAGGGAGTTATTTCCTCAGAAACAGGAAGCATCTCATACATGGCTATATTATTTCCTACCATATATCCTTTCACAAAATATAGCTGTTGTGAATCGCTACAAATAAATTCATAGCACCAAGTTATCTGACATATCATTAATACTTGGGAATATTCCATGGTATTTATATACTATATTTTCTTTATCCATTCTTTAGTTGTTGGGCATACACTTTGGCTTACTCAGCCATAAAGAAGAATGAAATTATGTCATTTGCAGGAAAATGGATGGAACTGGAGATCATCTTGTTGCGTGAGATAAGCCAAGCTCAAGAAGCCAAACATTGCATTTTTTACTCATTTTTGAAATCTAGACCTCAAATGATGATGATGATAATAATAATAATAATGGGACAAGAATGTAAAAGGGGGACTGTCTGGGAAGGGAAATCAGCAGGAGGGGGCAGAAGGAATTGAAAGGATACTGAGGCGTGATGAAGATCAAAGAACATTGCATACAGACATGAAGACAGCATAATGAAACGCATCACACACTGTTTGAAAAGCGGGGAGAGAAGGAAAGTGGAATGGGGATACAATGGAGGGGGTTAACTTGTTCAAAGTACACTGTACATATCTATGGAACTGCCACTGTGAAACCCACTGTTATTATTGTGTGCTAATTCAAAAATAAAAATACTTGGGAATAACAGATAACAAGCAGAAAAACAGAAATTTTATGCAGGAAACCAGGATTCTCAAAGATGCTTAAATCTCAATCAGAGGCCATTCCTCATTTTACCTATGTACAAAAGAATAGACAAAGGGAAACACTGCTTTTCTTTCTCAGAAGGCATCTTTTATTTGTTCTTCCCATTACCTTGTCTTTCAGTGCTTTCACTTGCTTGTAGGATGATAACATCCAATCTTCCTGCAAACTTTTCTTAGCCGGTTCATTCAGGGTTCATCCTTCTTCCTACTCCATTTATCTTTCTGATTCTCATGAGCTTTTAGATCATGCTGTGATTTCCCTCTAATGGAGAAACTGTCACTTCAGAACAAGTTAAAAAACCCACTATGCTGTCTAAAGTCAGACTGTGTTTTGTCCTGCCTCCATATTTGTGTACCTTGTAAATCCCTCTTTATTATCAAATTTCAGTATAGATTTTGTAGGGGAAGAAAAATAATTTTTCTGAAACCCTCATAAGTTCTCAGTTGGAGTAGACCTCTGTAATAAAAGATGAATAAGAGAAAAACAATTTATTAACATGTGTATTTCTTATACACAGGAGAGACACCCAGGGAATGAGTAGTTCTCAAAGAGGTGGCTTTGAATTCCAGCTTATATAGCATCTTCAACAGTTTTTACACAAGTGAAAAGATGAAAAAAAAGACTTTGAGTCTCTAGGGACTACAAACAATGCCTAGCTAGTGAAGCTTGTTAATGTAGATCCTCTGGTACCATCCAGGCTGATTAAGTGTCCAAAGTCTTCAGTGGTTAACTTTTGTTCTATGTTATAGAGAGGGGTGGGATACCTTTTGTTTGTAAATCTGTGACTTGTTTTTAGACAAATAAAGGAATGGCAGAGAGCTTTGATGTATCTGCTTCATTTCTCTCTCTCTCTCCCTCTCCCTCTCCCTCTCCCTCTCCCTCTCTCTCCCTTTTGGTGCTGGGTATTAACCCAGGGCCTTGTTCTTGCTAGGAAAGCACTATATTTCCATATCCCCTGTGCCTGTTTTCTCTTAATTGCCTTCAGTTCTGCAGTCCTTCACATTTTACAGTGGCATATTTTGGCCTCCCATAGTGCTGTATCCTCTGAAGCCAATACTCATTTTAATCAAAACAGTTAATCACTTCTGCTCTACCAGTTCTGTTCTTTGTACTGTTTCTATTATTGTGAGTTTCCTACTGTGATGTAATAATTTCTAGGTTTATCTGTCCTGTTGCACTGTGAACATCTTGAGAAGAGGGACCGTTTCTTAATGTTTGTTGAGGGTCATGTACATACTCATATCTGGAATTTCTACAATCTTCATTTAATGGAATATGACTGTGGGCCATTATACCCTCCATTTTCCTCTAAAATTCTTAGAAATGCCTGAAATTTGAGACAAAAACTATTGTCATCAAGTTACTTGAATACCATTTAGAAATTATACATAAGTAGGTCAGCAAAGCTTTTTGGACAGGGCCTTTATTGTTATCATCAACTTCATTCCCTTGGTAGTACTCCTTTAATGGACTTAGACCAGTCCATTAAATATTCTATTCTACAGTCCCATCTGGATGATAGTATCACTCACCTATGAACATCAACTACTTACACTTTCTAGATTTCTGAAAAGGCCAAAGGAAGATCCTACAGTTTCTGTTCTCTCTTCTTTATGTGATTTCTGCACTTGCCTGCTCTCCTCTCTCCTTTGGCCTTATCCTATTCAGATTCCTTCTGTCCTAAGAGGCCTCTGTTCTCCAAGCAGTCCACCACCCCAGGATACTCCATGTCCCTGGGAGTCCTCAGAATAGGGCCCACTCAGTGTACTTTGGTTGTAGCTCTTGTGGAGGTTCTTCCTAGAGGACACACTGCCATCCTAAGGAAGGAAACTACTACAGAACTTCCAAGTCAGTCCTGAGGTTTTATCAAATGGTAGTTTGCAACTCTCCGTCTTTATTCTGGTGCCCAAGGCCCAGCAACTACCCTTTGTGTGTACCTACTATTGATCTGGGAGATCCTCCCACTCTTGAACCCACTTGTTCAGTTTGATAGTTGAATTACCTCTTAGAGAGATGAATTACTTGCTTCAATAGCTCTACCCATTCCTGTTCTTGCCAGGTTCTGGACATGGTGTCTATGAATCCCATGGATTTATTCTCCGAATTGAGATATAAGTGGAAAGTAACCGACCGTAAGATAAGATGAAGTAGGTTTGCAAATTTAGCAAGTAAAAATATAGGGTACCTAATTAAAACTTAATTTCAGATAAGCTGATTTAGGACATACTTAAGCAGAAAAAATTAACCATTGTTTATATGAAATTCAATTTAACTGACATCCTGTATTTTATTTGGCAATCTTAATCTAGTGCCAGTTCCTGTCAGACCTTATCTAATCCTCATGCAAGGATTTATTATTTAGTATAATAGCAATGAGAAACCACAGAGGGGTTTTAAACAAAGAGTTTTATGAATCAGGTTTGCATTTTGTGAACTGATGAATGCAAGACACCACTAAAATAGTCTGTTGATCAAGCAAATCCAGGTTTGTTCCTTAGAGACTAAGGGAGGCCACAGCCTCAACAACATTGTCTTAGTAGCCTCTTAGAAGGAGAAAAATCTATGAAAGTACATGTTTATAAAGTCACCTTCTTTGAGAACTCCTCATTGCCTGGATGTACAATCTTTTCATCAGTATATACAGAAGACATTTCAGAAGAGTTAGGTTATCATTGTTAAAGAAAAATGAATCATGATAATGATTAAAGACAGCAAGGAAGAGGTCAAGAGGGAATACTGCAATGATTATTGTAGACAGGGAGAAAGACCAGGCTTAACATTGAAAACAAGAGAAATTGGGAATTTGTAGCCAGGGAGCAGGATGGGAGTCAGTAAATGGAAAATTACTAAGAGGAAGTATCAGAAATGACCAGATTTTGGAATCTGGTTTAGGCAGATCCTTGCTGAGGCCTTTGTAATTGTGATTGGACAAATTTTATGCTGTAATTTTTATAACACAATTCTATCAAAATTTGTGATATAATTTTTTCAAGGATTTTGAAGGGGAAACTTTGAAGAGAAAAAAGGCATTTGCTAAGCCCATTTGAGAGATGTTCTGAGAAGTGACTGTTTAGATGCTCCTTGATTAGTTGTTGTTCTGATAAATGAATTTCCAGGAAATTTCTGAAACAAAGCTATTTGCAACTTCCTCGTACCGGCAGGGAGTTCCTGGAATAGCAATTCAAGTTAAATAGTAAAATCATATTAATGTAGACAGTAAATTGTGTGGCCTGCCCTTGGTTTCAGTTCTTAACCTCTGGTGGTTATTTTTCAACCTGATGTGCTTCCCAAACTTTCTATGTTCGTGGTACCCCTAGTTTCAGTGTCACTGATTTTTCTCTGGTGTTTCTAATCCAAAAGATGCTCATAACATCTCCATTTATTAAGTAATGAAGTCTAACCAACTTAACAAGTATGCATGTCTATAGAACTTAATAGCCATATTATATTTATCTTATCTTTAAATGATCCCATAACTTTTTCTGCTGAATATGCTTTAGACATTAATATCCTAAAAGAATAATGACAAATAAAAAAGGATATCTGCTCAAACTAAAAAAGTTAAGATATTAAAAAGTGTTCAGAAAAGAGTAAAAATTCACCCTACCTCCTACTCTCCAGAAATAACTATTTTCAGTACTTGGTTGTCTTTACTCTAAGAGTCTTTCTATCAGTATATACAGAAAACATTTTAGAAAAGTTAAGTTACCCTATGCATGGTGACTCATGCTCTCATAATCCCAGCTGCTTTGGAGGCACAGTGGGGAGGATCTCACTGCCTGGCTAAAAAGTTTGTGAGACTTCATTTCAACCAGTAAAAAGCTGGGCAGGGAGATGCATGCCTGTCATCCCAGTTAAGTAGGAAACATAAACAGGAAGATTGTGGTCCAGGCCAGCCTAGACAGAAATGAGACCCTATCTTAAAGGTAACTAAAACAAAAAGAGCTGGAGCAGGCGTGGCTTGAGTAGCAAAGCACTTGCCTAGTAAGCACAATGCACTGAGTTCAAACCCTAGTGCTGCCAAAAAAAAAAAAAAAAAGAAAGAAAAGTTAGGTCATAATTGTTAAAGAAAAGTGATTCATGATACTGATTAAAGGCAGTAAGGAAGACTTTATTCAAGAGAGAGAGTGGTTCAACTTTGAAAACAACAAGGGAAAGTGAGAATTGATAGCTAAGGAGCATGATGGGAGTCAGTAGATGGAAAATTACTAAGACAAAAGAAACATGAAGCACAAGGGGCAATTCTGGCTGAACTGATTTGGCTGGGTTTGTGCTGGTGGCAGGTCATTGTGATTAGATATAGAGGGTAGGTAATGAGGAATTTGATCAGATATCCAGGGTGACCAGATTCCAGGAATGAGTGAGTGTTCATGAAACATTCTCAGCAGGATTCTTGCAGAAACTGGAGTAAATGAGCTAAGGACAGAGCACAAGGCCTGGGCCCAGTCAGAAGAACGATCCAGAAGAGCCCAAGTCAAGGTTGGTCATGGCATAAATATTATGTAGTACTAACAATGTCAGAAAACTGGACCAATGCATACGTTACTATTGCTACTTAGAGAATAATACTCGGTCAGCAATAGTGAACGGTAAGATAAAAGCATAAAAATTGGAAAGGAGGAGGTGGTATAGCTAGAAAGATCAAGTGTCACCAAAAAGATTCCCCGAGAAAGGGAATTTAGTGAGGTTCCCGGTTACAAATTTAATGTTCCTGTAAACAAACAATAAATTATAATAAAGCAGAAAATTCCTTTTATGAAAGTAGCCAAACACATAAAATACCTAGGCGTAAACTTGGCAAGAAATGAGTAGCCAGCCTTGGATTGCTGAAGAGGGACTGGAGAGAAGGCTGAATGCATAGAAATCCAGAGCACTTCTTGAATTGTGATACTCAGACAAGTGAAGATGTCAGATGCTTCATGCATAAATATGATGCGGTCACAATAAGGGAAAGTATTTTGACTATTCATTCTTCTGTCGGTGGACACATGGGTTGTTCCAGACTTTGAGCTATTGTGAATGGTGCTGATGTAAAAATGGGTTTACAAATATCCCACGAAGACTCTACTTTTGGTTCTTTTGGGTATTTATCCAGAAGTGGAATTGTTGAATCATATGGCATTTTTAATTTTAGTTTTTTGAGGAGCCACTACCACATCATATTGCCTTCCATATTAGCTGTGCCATTTTACATTGCCAGGACCAGTGCACAGGGGTTCTGATTTCTCTGCATCTTCACCAACACTTCTCATTTGCTGTGTTTTGCTTTTTGTTTTGGTAAGTAGCCATTGGCATGGGTTTGATTTGCACTTCCCTAGTGATTAGTGATGTTGAACATCTTTTCACATGCTTGTTGGCTACTTTAATGTACTTCCATTTTTTTGAGACCGGGTCTCACTATAGCCCAGACTGGACTCAAACGCATGATCCTGCCTCAGTTTCCCAAGTTCTGGGATTACAGGCATGGATGACCATACCTGGCTCTATATCTTTCTTTGAGAAATATCTGTTCAAGTCCTTTGCCCATTTTAAATCATGTTTTTTACTGTAGAGTTTTAGGAGTCCATTATGCTTATTATTATTTATTGGGTGTTAACCTGCACTATATGTATGTATACATGATTGTACATGTTTTCTCCGATTTTGTAGGATTCCTTTTCACTCTATTGATTGTATCCTTTGATACAGACAAGATTTACCTTTTGATATTATCTAATTTGTCTATTTTTTTCTTTTGCTTCATGTGCTTTTGTTATCTAAGACATTGTCACCAAATTCTCCTGTGTTTTCTTCTAAGAGTTTTTTTTGGGGGTGGTGTTACTGGGGTTTGAACTCAGGGCTTCATGCTTGCTAGGTAGGTGCTCTACTACTTGAACCACTGTGCTACCCTTTTTGTGTGTTGAGTATTTTTGAGATGGGAGTCTTACAGTCTGTTTGCCCATTCAGGCTTTGAACTGCAATTCTGATCTCTGCCTCCTGTGTAGCTAGGATTATAGGTATGAGCCACTGACATTTGGTTCTAAGAGTTATGGGTTTAAGTTTGTCATTTAGATCTTTAGTCCATCTTGAGTTCATTTTTGTAGATGGTATATGGGAAGGGTCCAACTTCATTCCTTTTTTCTTTTTTTTTTGTGGTACTGGGGTTTGAACTCTGGGCCTCACGCTTGCTAGGCAGGCACTTCACCACTTGAGCCGCTCTGCCAGCCCTGTTTTGAGATAGGATCTCATAGACTGTTTCCCTGGGGCTGGCTTCAAACCATGATCCTCCTGAGTTGCTAGGATTACAAGTATGAGCTACTGGCACCCAGCTCCATCTTTATTCTTTTGTTTGTGGATATCCTGTTTATGCAGTATCATTTGTTAGAAACACTGTCCTTTTCCCATTGAGTGATCTTGATACCCATGTTGAAAATCATTTTACCATATATGTAAGGGCTCGTTTTCAAGCTCTCTATTCCATTGTTCTGCATGTCTGTAATTGTGCTGATACCATACTGCTTTTAGTCCTGATAGCTTTGTCAGAGACAAGTTGCACAGGGCAATTAAAGAGATGATTTATTCAGGCTATTACAGTAGGAAAAACTTTCATTTTTGAAGGATATCTCAAAGAAGAAGAAAATCTGGGCTTTTATAAGGCAGATAAGAAAGAGTCATCATGAGGTTTATATCAGTTGTGAGGAAGAATAGAGGTATGTCCTGTGAGAGAGCAGAGTGGTCCTTTGAAATTGTTTCTCAGGATACAAAAGGTTTTAGCCATTGTTTCCTTGGAGCACAGGGTTGGGGCAAATTTCATCATGTCACTATACATGAGTACAAAGAGTGTACTTCAGTATACTCTTTCTTGGCCAGGATTTTGAATAGAAAATGATTTGTTATTTTTCTATTTAGATGCTTAAATAGGAACATAATCCTGATTTGGTTTAAGTAGTTACATCTTTTTCAGTAACTGGACAGCTTATTTTTCCAACTAAATACATTGTAAATATAACCAACAGTATACTCAGATTACTTTTCAACTTCTAAAATAACACTTTATGATGCAGAGGACATTTTTAAGTACTTAGGGAACATAACTTAGTTTGAAGTATAAAATTTGTTACTAAAACTCTTCATCCATTTTTGCAGTGGAAAAAAATCTTAACATATAATGATGCTTATGTCTATTCTCTGCAGGGAAAAATTTGTAATTCTTTCACATAATTCTGAGTGTTTTACAGTTTCTTGGGGTTTTAAGTGAACAATTTCTAGGAAGACTGGCTTTAAATTCTTGTCCTAAATATTAAAATTCTATTTTTCCTGCTCTTGAGTCATTGGCACAATAGGGGCTGACTGTATTTTCTTATTAAAGACATATTTACTATGCCATTATACTCTTTTGTTATATTCCTCATTTAAATTGTTGTTGAATTTTGCCTTGTTATAAAAATTACTTTTGGGGATGATGTCAGTTTTGTGGTTTTCTTTCAGAGGAAAATAGAACAGTTTTTGTTCTTTGGGTTTTTCCATCCATTTTAAAATTGAAGTGTTTTAAATACAATGAGAAGTTGACAGATATGAAATGTATATCTTCAATGAAAACTTTTTTTTTGTGGTGTTGAGGATTGAACCCACAGTTGTGTGCATGGTAGGAAATTATTCTACCACTGAGCTATATCCCCAGATCTTGATTCAAGGATTAACAACTGTAACTCAGCTTCTGTGTTCTAGTACCTGAAAGTGTTTTCTCCTTACATTTCATTGTATATACTTTTGATGTACAACATGCTTTTTGATATACATACACATAGTGAAGTGATTAATAAATCATGTAAATTAGCATATCCATCATTCCACATAATTACCTTTATTTTAATTTTTATATTTGTTGCAAGTGTGCCTAAAGTCTATTCTCACCATGTTTCTGGTATACAATCCAATCCAATATTAACAACCATGGTCCTCATGCTGTATATTAGACATCTGTCTTCTTTATCCACTATTACTGTATCTCTGCATACTTTTACCTGTATTTCCCCATTATCCTCCTCCTCCTCTATCACCATTACCTCTAGTGGCCACCTTTCTGTTTTCTGTTTCTAAGTATTCATTTTTAAACATCGTTAGCAAAGGAGATTGTCAATAGAATGAAAATGCATTCAATGACTTGGGAGAAAAAATTTGTGTGTCATACATCAGGTAAGAGGTTAATATCCAAATATATAAGGAACTCATCTAACTCAATAGCAAAGAAAATAACTTGGTTAAAAAATGGGCGAATAACCTGAATAGGCATTTCACAAAAAACGACATTAAAATGGTTGACAGCTATATGAAAAGGTACTCAACAAGACTGATCATCAGGGAAATAGAGTACCTGTTATCAAAAAGACAGGAGATAGTGAATCTTGGCCAAGGGTGTAGAGAAAATGGGATCGTTGTACATTGCTACTGGGGAATGTAAGTTAGTATAACCATTATGGAAGATAGTGTGGAGTTTTTTAAAAATTACAAGTAGAATGTACAAATGACCCAGCAATCAATTACTCTTTTGGGCATATACCAAGAGGAAATGAAATTGTCATTTCATAAAGACATCTGCACTCCCATGTTCCCTAAAGGAGTATTCACAATAGCCAGAAAATGCAAGCAAGCTAAGTGTCCACTGAGAGATGGAGAAAGAATCTGATGTGTGTGTATATAATGTAGTATTATTCAGCTTTTAAAAAGATAGAGGTCCTACTATTTCTGACAACATGGATGAGCCTGGAGGACCTTTTGATAAGTGAAAAAAAGAAAGAAACATGTTGCATGTCACTTTTATGTGCAACATGACAAAAGAGTTCAATGCTTTTTGGTTAATTCAGTATATTAGAAGATCCCAGGTGGTATAGAACTTTAAATTAGCAACATACCCCTAACTTTAAAAACAATTTGTAGTTTTCTTCATTTTGGAATCCAAACCTTTAGATATCAAAATATAATTTACAACATAAATTTGTATTGTTTGAGAGAGTCGTGTGTCTCTCGTGTTCAGTTACCTGTTATCAGAACTATCTATAGTTCACTAAAGTCTCTTATCTAGGCAAACTCCTCTTTTGCAAAGATTTAAAGTAGTAGATTATTTTCAACATTATAAAGTATTTATTACTACTTTTAAAAGTACTTTTTTAAAAGCCATGCTGGGGATTGAACCCAGGGCCTCATACATGTTATGTAAGCACTCTACCACTGAGCTACAGCCCCAGCCCTTAAAAATACTTCTTAAATTTTTAATTGGCATAAATTAATTGTCCAAAGGGGTTTCATTGTGATAGTTGCAACACGCATGTGATGTGCTTTAATCAGATTCACCCCATCTGTATTACTCTTTCTTAACCACCCTCCTTCCTTTCCCTTTACTTTTGACAGTTTTTGGTGGGTTTCATTATGCTATTTTCATACATATATTTAATGTACTTCTATAATATTCATTACCTGTCACCATTGTCTTTCCCCTCCTCCCACCTACTGGTTTCCCCACATAGTCTTCATATTACAATCATGCTATATTATTTTTTTAAGGTCTAGCTTCTGCATATGAGCAAAAAGGTAGTATTTGTCTTTCTCAGCTTGGCTTATCTTGCTCAACATGGTGGTCTCCAGTTCCATCCATTTTCCTGCAAATGGCATCGTTTCATTCTTTTTTGATGGCCCAAAAATACTTCATTGTGTATATTATACATTTTCTTTACCCATTCATGGGTTGTTGGGCACCTTGGTTGGCTCCATGTTTTGGCTTTTGTGAACAGTGCTGCTATAAACATAAGTGTACAGATATCTCTATTGTATCCTGACTTACATTCCTTCAGATATACGCCCAGGAGTGGTATCACCGGATCATACGATAGTTCTACTTTTAGGGATTTTTTTTTTGTGGTACTGGGGTTTGAACTCAGGCCCTACACCTCGAGCCACTCCACCAGCCCTTTTTTGTGATTGTTTATTTTTCAAGATAGAGTCTCGCAAACTATTTGGCTGGGCTGGCTTTGAACCGAGATCCTCCTGATCTCTGCTCCCTGAGTAGCTAGGATTACAGGTGTGTGCCACTGCACCCAGCTAGGGTTTATTTCCCCCCGAGGAAATACCACACTGATTTCCATAGTGACTGGACAAATTTATATTCCCATCGACAGTGTGTGAGGGTTTCTTTTTCTCTGCATTCTCTCCAGCAATTGTTGTTGTTTGTTTTCTTGATGGTAGACATTCTGCTTGGGTTGACATGGAATCTATATCATTTTTGTTTGCCTTTCCTTTATGGCTAAGGGTGTAGAACATTTCTTCCTACCTATTAGCCTTGAAAGTACTAGGAGATTTTAAAGAACGCATGATTTATTGTCTTCGGAGGTTGGTATTTTAAGTAAAAATATACCTTTTAACTTAAAAGTATACTTATTATTTAATAGCCACACAAATTTTTTCTTCAAACAAAATGCTTGGTAAATACACTCAATTATGTGATCAACCTCTCTGTGATCTAAATAATGTCTGTGACTCATATGGGCCCAGCTCTTCCCTTGATTATGTAACTTAATTATCTCATTCACAACATAAAGCATTTATAGCTGGGTGTGGTGGTACACAACTGTAATTCCAGCAGTTGGGAGTCCAAGGCAGGGGGTTTTGAGTTCCAGACCAGCCTAGGCTATATAGTAAAACCCTGTCTCAAAAAACCAAACCAAACCACAACCAAAGAAAAAAACCCCAAGTGGTATAAAACATATAAAAACGTAAAAGATGAAAAGAATAATATAATGACCATATAAGAACTCTGTTTAAAAATAGAACATTACTTTACATGTCACAGATCACATATCTTTCTTTCTTCCCAGTAGATACTCAGTAGCTGGAATTTAGAATTTAATATTCCCTTCCTTTTTTTTTTCTTTTTGCAGGTTTACTATATGCTTTAAGTGAAGTTGTCAGTACTCAATTGCTTTTGACTTATAATTACAGCAATTTCTCTTTTTTTTTTTTGGCGGTACTGGAGTTTGAACTCAGGGCTTTGAACCACAATCCTTCTGATCTCTGCCTCCTGAATAGCTAGGATTTATAGGTGTGAGCCACTGGTACCTAGCAGTTATGGCAATCTCATATGGTTCAATTGAATATACACAAATGCATGTACACATACTGACCCATGTTTGAACAGTATAGAAAGGTCACTATCATGTAGTATTAGTCACCATTTTCTCCTTTTACTCAACATGATCATGTCATGATTTATCTGCATAGTTGTGCAAAACCCTGTTTCATTCATTCTTGCTGCTAAGTACTATTCCATTATGTAACTATTCCACAATTCCTTCATCCATTCTCTTAAGGGATATCTATTGTTTCAGTTTTTTGTGTCCCTAGGTAGGTTAATATAGGAGTGAAATTGCAGAGCTCTGGGTTATGTACACCTTTATTTTTCTGGTGGTACTAGAGTTTGAACTTGGGACTTTGTGCTTGCTAGGCAGATGTGGTCCTGCTTGAGCCAGCCTCCAGCCCTGTTTGTTCTGCATTTTTGGAGATAGAGTCTTGCTTTTTTTCCCAGGCTGACCTCAACCACAATCCTCTGATTTTCCACTTCCTACCACCTCTGGGATGACAGGTACATGCTACCACTCACAGCTATTGTTTGAGATGGAGGGGGGGTCTCATGAACTTCCTTTACCCCCCACTCTCCCAGGCTTGCCTGGAACTGCGATCTTCCCCATCTCAACCTCCCAAGTCTCATGCTGGGACTATAGGCATGAGCTACCACACCCTGCTACACCTTATTTTTTTAAGACAGTACTAGGTTTTCAAAAGTAATTGAGCAGAAGTATAATGTCATCAGCAGTGTAAAAAAAAGTTCTTATATCTTTACCAGCAATTTTTTTCAGATTTTTAATTTTTTGCCTATGTGGTGATTACCTAATCACCTAATTGAGGTTTTAATTTGCATGGTATCTAATTGGATACTAATTGGTGTCTAATTGGGGTTCTAATAAGTAATGAAGCCGAACTTTTGATTTTTTTATTCATTAATATTTTTATGTTTTTCACTTTTTGAGGGATGGGCTCACTTTGTAGGCCAGGCTGGCCTCAGTCACTGGAGTGCTGGGGTCATAGGTGTACACTAGTACCCCTGACTCATGAACATTTTAAAATCCCATTTGTTGTCCATTCATTTTTCCTGCACGGTGAAGGAACTGCTCATGTTGTTGCCTGGTTTTGCTACTAGGGTAATAGTGGCTTCACAAAGTAAATTGGGAAGCATTCTTTCCTTTTCCTTTTTGTTTTTTTTTTGGAAGAGTTTGTGAAAGATTCATCTAATTTTCCTTGACATGTTTTTAGAATTCACCAGATTAGTAGTTTTAAATTAATAATTTAATCTCTTTACTTACCAGATTTATAATTTCTTTTTGACCAAGTTTCAATCCTTTTAGGAATTTGTCCATTTCATGCATGTTATATAATTTTGTGTCCAATAGTTGTTACACCTTCTTACAATCCTTTTCATTTCTGTAAGGCCAGTAGTAGTATCCCCTCTGGCATTCCTGATTTTTCTAATTTTGGAGTCTTTGGTCTTTTTTCTTGGTCACTGAAGCTGATGATTTGTTCACTTTGTTGAACTTGTCATATATTTTATATATTTCATTGGTTATCACTATTGTTTTTCTATTCTCTATTTCATTAGTATCCTCTCTCATTTTTATTTCCTTCTTTTTGCATTGAGGTTTAGTTTGCTTTTCTTTTTCCAGTCATGGAAGATGGGAGGTTAGATTATTTCTTTTTTTGTAGTATAGATATTTATAGCAAAACTTTCCATCTGAGCACTGGCTTTAGTACTGCTTTTGTGTTCAGAATATTTTCTAATTTTCAATATGATTTGTGCTTGGATGCTTTTGTTTTTTAAGATTGTACTGTTCAGTTTCCACAGATTTGTGAATTTCCAAAATTCCTTTTTTATTGATTTCTAATTACACACAGTCAGAGAACACACTGAGTATGATCCCAGTGTTTTTAGATTACTGAGGCTTTTTTATGGTCTGACATGTGGCATAGTCTGGAGAATGTTCCTTGTGTGTTTGAAAAGAATGTGTATTTTGGCTACATGGCATATGTGCCGCTCGAGTCTTCTGTTGCTTTGTTGATCTTCTGCCTAGTTTATCCATCCATTATTTAAAGTGAATTATTACAGTCTGCATTTATTGTGTTGAATTGTCTATTTCTTCATTTAAACCTGTCAGATTTGCATCATGTATTTTGGTACTCTGATGTTAGGAGTGTATATGTTTATTATTGCCATGGCTTTCTGGTAACTGGCCTTTTTATTATAAACTATACCTCCTTATGTCTAGTGATATTTTTTGGTTTAAAGTCTACTTCAAGAACTTTTATAAATGTCACAATGTACCCCCAGCACAACAATAATTTAAAAAAGAAAGTCTACTTTATTCTTTATTTTTTTATACCAACTCTAGCTTACTCATATTGTTCCTTGAATAGTATATTTCTATGGTTTTACGTTCAACATAATTGTAATTTTTAAAATTCAACATAATTGCATTTTTAATTGAATGTTTATCTCCTGTAGAAAGCATATAATCTTTAAAAAAAATCCAGCCTGAAAATCTGCCTTTTGATTAGTTTATTTAATCAGTTCTCATTTACTGTTATTATATTAATATGTTTGCTTATGTGTATTATTTTCCTTTTCATTTTTTATGACTTTTATATAAAGTTATATATGTATTTATATATATTTTTATATACTTTTTTCTTAGTGGCAGGGTCTGGCTATATAGCCCAGGCTGGACTTGAACTTGCTATTCTTCTCTCTCAGTCTCTTGAGTGCAGGGATTACATGTGTGTATCACCATCCCTGGTCCTCAGTGACACATTGTTTGATTCTCTGTTCCTGTTAGGGTTTCTTTTACATTAGGCGAATGTTTTCTAGTGTAACATTTTAATCCATAAATGAGTTTTTTCATTATATTTTGTGTTATTTCCTTGGTTGTTACTCTAGGACTTAAAATGTACTTCTAAATAAACTAGAATCAATTTAAGATATTAGAATCCAGTTAGATAAAGAAATGCCATTCCTATTCCCGCCTTTCCTTTCTATATTTTCCTTTCTTTTTGGTGCTCTGTTATATGTATCGTATAACTACGTTATAAATCTAACAATACATTTTTATAATTTTATTTTATATAATTTTATGTCTCTTATTGAACCCGAGAGAATGGATAGCCAGTTTATCATTGGTTATATTAAACTTCCAATTTACTATTTCTAATTCTCTTCATTTGTTTCTATAGATTCTAGCTTTTGATTTGATGTCCTACCCACATTCTTTGTGCTGTTATGATGAAATATATTAGTTTCTATATGTTATAGGTCTAACAACACAATCATAAATATTTTGTGTGATTGATTTTTAACTAATGTAAGAAAATCAAAAAGAAACCTGTAATTGCACTGTCTCTTATCATGAGTTAGTAACCTTTTCTGCCGTTCTTTGCTTTTTATATGAGCGGATTAAGACGTGTTGCCTGGTATCACTTGCTTTCGGTTTCAACAATTGAAGTATTTCTTATAAATTGAGTCTGCCAATAACAAGTTCTGCCAGGTTTTGTTAATCTTGGAATGTCTCTTTCACCATTTTTGAAAGACAGTTTTGCTTAACATGAGGTTTGTGGTTAAGGGTTTTTTTTTTTCTTTTAACCTCTGGCCCTATTCTTCCTGATAGAACATTAGCTATTGAACTTTTTAAGTTCTCCTGGATGTGTGAATGGTTTTCTTTTGCTGCTTTCAGGGTTCTCTTTGCTTTTATCTTTCAGAACTCTGGGTTTGGATAATTTTGAATTTATTCTTTGTGGAGCTTTGAGTTTCTTGCATGTGTATGTTAATAGTTCTCATGAAATTTGGGATTTTCACCATTATTTATTAATTTTTTTTTTCTGTATGCCTGTCTCTTTCTTTCTCTCTCATTTCTTCTATGTGGTATGCTAAATGATGTCACATTTCTGTTACATTTTTTCAATTATTTTTCTCGGTTTTCAGACTGTATGGTCTTTATCACTCTGTTTTCAAGTTTGCTTTTTGTTCTTTCTGCTAACTGAAATCTACTATTGAGCCCCTCCAGTGAATTTTTATTTCATCTGTTGTACTGTTCATCTCTAGTTCATGGTAGCCTCTGTAGCCAGTGTCTCAGGCTTGCTTCAGTCCTCAGTGGCTCTTCTTTGCTATCTCTTTCTTTGATTCTTTTTGGGTAAAGTGGCATGTGATTAAGAGAGCTCATAAGGTTATCAATCTCCTCTTAATTGCTTACCACAAAATCCCATTTTTAATAGCTCAGTGTGGTAGTATAGTTGTGTACTACCTGCAACCCCGGCACTTGGGTGGTCGAGGCAAGAGGCTTGTGATATCCATGTTAACCTGGGCTACATAGCAAGACACTGTCTCAAAAACCAAAAGACTAAAATACCCACCCCCCCAAACAACAATAACAAATTTTTTTTATTAACACATATTAATTGTTCATGTTAATGATAGTCTGTTTTGTTTTGTTTTTGAGCGCTCCCTTAGGTTCAAACTCCTTTGTGCTCAGTTTCAAATACAGTCATTTCCCTTATGGAGAGTGTTAGAACTCTACTTGTTGCGGTCTCTTTCTCCCCTCAAGCAGAAGCTCTGCCTGTAGGCGCTGGGGGTGAGGACAGTAGTATACTTCTCTCAGAATGATGGGCTGGGATGTAGCCCGGCACTAAAAAAGAAGAGAGAATAACACCCGTACTCTACGAACAGGGTATTGGGCAGTGGCAGCACCACTTGGTGCTCTTGGCTTTCTCTCCCTGCATGCAGTCTTTGCCATGTGAATGAACTGGGACAAGGGTGATAGGGCCCAGTATTCTCATTGCTTTTTCGAGGTTGGAACTTTTGCCCTGTGAGCGGGGACTGGGTTGAGGAAGAGGGCTCTAGACCTCTCAGATGTACTTGCCTGAATAGTGTTTGCAACCTGGAACTGGGGAAGGATGAAAAATGCTCAAGGCCTGCTAGAAAGAGAAAGAGAGAAAATCCTGTGCTCTTGGCTGCATTTGGCAGGAGCAGAACTTCTGTCTTGCTGAACAGGCCAGGGAGAAGGTGGGAGGGAGTTAGTTGCGGCTTATTTAATCTTTGGCATTTGCCAAAGATTCTTGCTGTTCTTACTGAGATTTCACTAAAACGTTTTTCCACACACTGTGTGCTATCATGATAGTTTCTAGAGACTCTAAATAACTGTGTTCTTGAAATATAATTTTTCCAGTTATCATTGTTTTGCGGGGGGAGGATTCATGGGGCTCCTTATGCTGTCATTTGAGATGTATGTCTTCTGATTTGGAGAATCATTTGGCTTACGAAAGATGAAGGGTAGTAGTAACAACCTACTGAGACTTCATAATGATGGTAAGCCTGTGTAGCCCCAATCTGTGTTTCCTGCACAGTTGCTTAGGTTTGTTTTGGTTCATTCATGCGCCACTGCCCTTTAGCCACACTGGCAGTTGTGCTGTGTTTTCAACCACACGCAGCCTTGTACCTACCTCAGGCCTTTGCATTAGCTGTTGTCTCTTTCTACAATGGTTTTGTCCCATATTTCTGCAAAATTCACTCCTCTTTTTCTTCAGATCTCTATATAAAGTTCACTTTATCACAGAGATCTTTCAGGCCATTGTGTCAAAGACAACTCCTTCTCCTTTTTTTTTTTTAGTACTGGGGCTTGAACTCAGGGCCTTCACCTTGAGCCACTCCACCAGCCCTGTTTTTGTGAAGGGCTTTTTGAGATAGGGTCTCGTGAATTCTTTGCCCAGGCTGGCATTGAACCAGGGTCCTCTTTGGCATTGAACCAGGGTCCTCTTGATCTCTGCCTCCTGAGTAGCTAGAATTACAGGTGTGAGCCACTGCTGCCAGGTACTCAGCCTTCTTGACCCCTTACATTTCTCTATTTTATCCTCACTTAGTATATGTCATATATTTTGCTTATTTGTTTATCTTTTCTTTCTTATCATTAGCAATAGGCTCCAGAGGGGTAGGCGTTTTGTCTGCTTTGTTTATTATTGTGTTCCTAGAGCCTAACATTTCCTTGCAGAGCAGACTTTTTTTGTGCTGCTGGAAATGGAACCCAGGGCCTCACACATGCTAAGCATGCTTCCTACCACTGAGCTAGACCCTGAGGCCCCATAGTGGACTTACAATAAATATTTTTGGAATTGGTTGTGCTGTCACAATTTTTGGAGCTCTAGAGAAGCACTATCTAATAGAATTTTTGTGATGATGGAAATGTTTTTTACCTGTATTGTCCAATATGGTAGCTGCTAGATTCATGTAGTAGCCATAAATGTACAGATGTATACACAAGATAGTGTGTATATATATATATATATATATATGTGTGTGTGTGTATATGTGTATATACATATATACACACATATATAAAGAGAGATGGACAGGTGGAGAAACAGAGGGAGAGAACATGATAGTGGGCTTGTATAAGGGGACTACGAAGAGGCAGGAGAGGAAAAGAGAGTGTACACATGTCTGAAACACCAAGGCAAAACTCCCTTGAACTATTAATATGCATTTAAAAAACGAAGGACAGACTTCCTCTCATCCCAAAACCAGACAAAGACACCTCCAAAAAGGAGAACTACAGGCCAATTTCTTTAATGAATATTGATGCAAAAATCCTCAATAAAATAATGGCAAACCAAATCCAACAACACATCAGAAATATCATTCACCACGACCAAGTCAGCTCCATCACAGGGATGCAGGGGCGATTCAACATATGCAAATATATAAATATACAGCACATCAATAGAAGCAAAGACAAAAACCACTTGATCATCTCAATAGATGCAGAAAAAGCCTTCAACAAGATCCAACACCACTTCATGATAAAAGCTCTAAGAAAACTAGGAATAGAAGGAATGTACCTCAACATTGTAAAGGCTATATATGACAAACCTACAACCAACATCATACTTAATGGTGAAAAACTGAAATCATTCTCCCTAAAATCAGGAACGAGACAAGGGTGCCCACTATCCCCACTCCTATTCAACATAGACCTGGAATTCCTAGCCAGAGCAATTAGGCAAGAAGAAGAAATAAAAGGAATACAAATAGGTAAAGAAACTGTCAAAATATCCTTATTTGCAGACGATATGATCCTATACCTTAAAGACCCAAAAAACTCTACTCAAAAACTCTTAGACAACATAAACAGCTACAGTAACGTGGCAGGATACAAAATCAACCTACAAAAATCATTAGCTTTTCTATACACCAACAATGAACAAACTGAGAAGGAATATATGGAAATAATTCCATTCACAATAGCCTCAAAAAAAAAAATCAAATACCTAGGAGTAAACTTAACAAAGGATGTGAATGACCTCTACAAGGAGAATTACAAACTCCTGAAGAAAGAGATCGAGGAAGACTACAGAAGATGGAAAGATCTCCCGTGCTCATGGATTGGTAGAATCAACATAGTAAAAATGGCTATACTACTGAAAGCAATCTACATGTTTAATGCAATTCCCATCAAAATCCCAACGACTTTCATCACAGAGATTGAAAAATCTACCCTAAAGTTCATTTGGAAACACAAGAGACCGTGAATAGCCAAGTCAATACTCAGCAAAAAGAGCAATGCTGGAGGTATCATAATAACTGACCTCAAACTATATTACAAAGTAATAGCAATAAAAACAGTATGGTACTGCCACAAAAACAGACCTGAAGACCAGTGGAACAGAATAGAGGACACGGATATGAATCCACACAGCTATTCCCATCTTATTTTTGACAAAGGTGCCAAAAATATACGATGGAGAAAAGACAGCCTCTTCAACAAATGTTGCTGGGAAAAGTGGTTACCCATCTGCAAGAAACTGAAACTAGATCCATGTCTATCACCCTGTACTAGTATCAACTCAAAATGGATCAAGGACCTAAATATCAGACCTGAAACTCTGAAGCTACTACAGGAAGGAGCAGGAAACACTTTGGAACAAATAGGTATAGGCAAAGACTTCCTCAATAGAAACCCAGCAGCCCAGCAACTAAGAGAAAGGATGAATAAATGGGACTTCATAAAATTAAAAAGCTTCTGCACAACAAAAGAAATGGTCTCTAAACTGAAAAGACCACCCACAGAGTGGGATAAAATATTTGCCAGCTATACATCAGACAAGGGACTGATAACCAGAATATACAGGGAACTTAAGAAACTAAACTCTCCTAAAATCAATGAACCAACAAAGAAATGGGCAACTGAATTAAACAGAACTTTTCCAAAAGAAGAAATTCAGTGGCCAAAAAACACAGGAAAAAATGCTCACCATCTCTGGCTATAAAGGCCATAAAGGAAATGCAAATCAAAATCACACTAAGATTCCACCTCACCCCTGTTAGAATAGTCATCATCAGAAACACCAACAACAACAGGTGTTGGTGAGGATGTGAGGAAAAAGAAACCCTAATCCATTGCTGGTGGGAATGCAAACTAGTACAACCACTCTGGAAAAAAATTTGGAGACTTCTTAAAAATCTAAACATAGACCTGCCATATGATCCAGCAATCCCATTCCTGGGGATATACCCAAAGGAATGTGACACAGGTTATTCCAGAGGCACCTGCACACCCATGTTTATTGCAGCACTATTCACAATAGCCAAGTTATGGAAACAATCAAGATGCCCCACTACTGACAAATGGATTAAGAAAATGTGGTATTTATACCCAATGGAATTTTACTCAACCATGAAGAAAAATGAAATCTTATCATTTACAGGTAAATGGATGGAACTGGAGAACATCATTCTGAGCGAGGTCAGCCAGGCTTAGAAGACCAAAATCCTATGTTCTGCCTCATATGCAGACTTTAGATCTAGGGCAAATGTAACAATGTGGTTGGACTTCAAGGGGAGAGCACATATGGGATATATAGAGTAGGTAGAAAACCATACCAAGAGATCAATGAAATAAAAAGCGGGTTCTTTGAAAAAATAAATAAGATTTACAGACCCTTTAGCAAACCTGACTAAAATGAGGAGAAAAAAACCCAAATCAGTAAAATCAGAAATGCAAAAGGGAAGATAACAACAAACACCACGGAAATCCAGGAAATCATCAGAGACTACTTTGAGAGCCCATACTCTAATAAACAGAAATACAAAATAAAATGGAAGGCCATTGCTGCAGAATAGAACAAACAGAAGACAGAATCTCAGAACTTGAAGATGAAATGGCAATTAAAGTAAAAACTGAAGAACTATTAGTTAAACAACTCAAGACCTGTGAAAAGAAAATGCAAGAACTCACTGACTCCATCAAAAGACCAAACCTGAGAATCATGGGCATTGAAGAAGGAGAAGAGGTGCAAGCAAAAGGAATTTGTAATGTAGTCATTTTGTGAAGTGACTTTGGGAAATGGGACCCTGAAATACTAAGGAGGATCTGCATTGTTGGCCTCCTCCACTCCTTCTCAGCACTGCAAAAAAAGAGAAGAAAATCCAATGATGTGGACGTACATTTATACAAAATTTCTGTAATTGGCCAGTCTACAGAGAAATTAGATTGGTGGTTGCCCAGGATAATGGGGATGTGGGAAGTGGAGAGTGACTACTAAAGGCTGTGGAGTATCTTTTCTTTTGGAGTGATGAAAATGTTTTATAACTAATTATGGTTTGGGTGTACAACTTTCTGAACATACTGAAAAACTTTGAACTGTAGTGTTTACAATGTTTGTGCATGTAGGCAGGTGTGTGCATGCATTTTCTTGACCTCTTCCCTCAGAAATTCTGATTCATTAGAAATAAGATGAGAATCTGTATTTTAAATAAGCAACCCAAATGATTCTGATGTGGGTGGCCAAAATTCTTTGAAAAACAATGCCTTTGATAAAGATATCATATTCCTATTTCAGTTTCTTTAAGGGACTTGTGATAAAGTGCATAACTTTACCCTAATTATATGCCACCATCCTGCTTACTTTATACCAGGCTTATATTTTGAACTCAAGTTTTCAGATTTTTTTTTTAGAGGTACTGGATCTTGAACTCAGGGCATCATGCTTGCAAGGCAGGCGCTCTATCATTTGAGCCACTCCGCCAACCAAGTTTTCAGATCTTGATGATACTAAGACACTTTTCTCTATGTATGGTACTCCACTGCTTATTAGGCAGACAACGACAATCAATTTCTCTATTGTACTTAGATGTCTTTTATCTTATCAGCCGAAATCTCTCCCTCCTCTCCTCTCCCTCCTCTCCTCTCCTCTCCTCTTCTGTCCTCTCCTCCCCTCTCCTCTTTCCTCTCCTCTCCTCCCCTCCCCTCCCCTCCCCTCCCCTCTCTTCTTTCCTGTTCTCCCCTCCCTTCACCTCTTCTCTCCTCTCCTCTCCTCTTCTCTCCTCTCCTCTCCTCTTCTCTCCTCTCCTCTCCTCTCCTCTTCTCTCCTCTCCTCTCCTCTCCTCTCTTCTCTTCTCTTCTGTCCTCTCCTCTCCTCCCCTCTCCTCTTTCCTCTCCTCTTTCCTCTCCTCTCCTCCCTTCTCCTCTTTCCTCTCCTCCCCTCCCCTCTCCTCCCCTCTCCTCTTTCTTCTCCTCTCCTCTCTCCTCCCTTCTCCTCCCCTCCCCTCCCCTCTTCTTTCCTCTTCTCCCCTCCCCTCACCTCTTCTCTCCTCTTCTTTCTTCTTCTGTCCTCTCCTCTCCTCCCCTCTGCTCTTTCCTCTCCTCCCTTCTCCTCCCCTCCTCTCCTTTCCTATCCTCCCCTACCCTCCCCTCTCCTTTCCTATCCTCTTCTCCCCTCCCCTCTTCTCTCCTTTTCTCTCCTCCTTCCTCTCCTCTCCTCTCCTCTCCTCTCCTCTCCTCCCCTCCTCCACTTTACCAATCAAGTTTTCAGGTCTTGATGATACTAAGACATTTTTCTCTATGTATGGTACTCCACTGCTACTTTAGGCAGACAATGAAAATCAATTGCTCTGTTGTACTTAGATGTCTTTTATCTCATCAGCTAAAATGTCTCCTCACTTGTCAGCCAGCTTCAGGCTGCTTTCGCTTTAGAAGCTTCCCTTCTTTGTGTATTTGGAACCACTGCTGGCCCCAGTGAGCTTCGCAGCCTGTGGCCCACTCACTCAAAGCCTCCCTCCCCCAGTTTGTGTGCCCTGGGGAAACAAACGTCCAAGTCCAGGGGTGTCTTTTTTGCAAGCGTGTCAGAGAGTAGAGCACTGTGATCTGCACTGGAGGAGGAGAAGCCAGGGAACCCAGCACTCTGCCTGAAGGTCTCAGTGCTTTCAGGCTGCGGGAGGGGGAGGCTGGGCAAATCAACACTTCTGCATCTGTGTACCTGGACGAAGCTCCAAAGGCCAAGCAATCCACAATCCAGGGTCTTGGAGTGCTCAGTCTGCAGTGATCCTCAGAGATGGGGCCCACTACTAGCCACTGAAGGTGGGCCAACGTCCACCAAGCCCTTGACAGCCCAAACTCTTCTGTTTAAAGTTTTGTGTGTCTGCTGCTGACCCTTCCTCTTCTTTACAACTGCTTCTTGTGGTCATCTCCCATGCAGACACTGTGGCAGGGTGTGCCCTGGCTTCTTGATTTATGATTGTTCTTTGTTTTGAGGTCCCCAGAGTAGCTCAGTCTCAAACAATAGGCCCCCTCTCATGATGGAACCTGGCTATAGCTCTCTGAGATGTGGGAGCTACACACTGAATTTCTTCTCTAATGCTGGTTTGCCATGCAGGAAGAGTCACTGTCACACCAAATCCCTGTCCTGGATTTAAGACTTGTGAGAACTGTGGGATTATCCTGCTGTTAGGACTGCTAGTCTTTGTCACCAGGGCTGTCTAGCTTACCTTGTAGTTGTGGCTTTGATCTCCCCTCCCCCTTAGAGCAGCCAAGGTTGTAGCCACAGACTGTTTCCTGCTTTTCTCTGCATTATAGTTTTGTTTCTCTGTGCTTTGTCACTTCATTCGTGATTCCCATTGCTTTCCATTTCTTTCTCTCTTTGGAATATAGAATGTCCTTTGTTAGTTTGACTCTTTTCTTTTTGACCAATTTCCTCAAAAGTTTAAAAAAAAGTCAATTCGTGTTCTCAGCTACCAAGGATTCCTGGGCATGGCTCAAGTGGTAGAGTGTGAGACCCTGATTTCAGACACCAGTAACTGCCACAGGAGAGGGCGTGGCTCAAAAGGGGAACAGGTACTAGAGAAAAGGTTAGATCAAAAAGAATTAACCTAGAAGGTAACACCCATGCACAGGAAATTAATGAGAGTCAATGCCCTGTATAGATATCCTTATCTCAACCAGCAAAAACCCTTGTTCCTTCCTGTTATTGCTTATACTCTCTCTACAACAAAATTAGAAATAAGGGCAAAATAGTTTCTGCTGGGTATTGGGGGGGGAGAGGGAGGGGGCGGAGTGGGTGGTAAGGGAGGGGGTGGGGGCAGGGGGGAGAAATGAACCAAGCCTTGTATGCAGATACGAATAATAAAAGAAAAATGAAAAAAAAAAAAAAGAGAGGGCGTGGCTCAAGAGGTAGAGCTCTTGCCTAGCATGTGAGAGGCTCTGGGTTCAATCTCCAATACTGCCCAAACACATTCTCAGATACTCTTATAAGTTGTTTATCCCTTCCTTTAAATTTCTGTCATGTAGGTTCAATTTTTAATGTCCTCTTCATCATTATTGAACAAAGCTTGCTTTTGAACTTTACTATTAACATAGTAATAGGTTAAATTTGTGGTAATAATTTATTGTCATCTTCCATTTTAGCTCACTCAGCCCTACCTTATGCAAGATAATTGTAAAGAATGATTCTCATACTTCAAAGTGACTTATCACATTCTTTTTATTGAGGTAAAATTCATGTATTAACCATATTAAAGTAAAAAGTTGAGTGGCTTATTAGTGCCTTTACAGTATTATGTAGCCATCACCACCTCACTATCTAATTTAGAAACTTTTTCATCACTTTAAAAGGAAACTCTATGGGTTGGCAGAATGGCTCAAGCAGAAAGAGCACCTGCCTAGCAAGCTTGAGGCTTTGAGTTCAAACCCCAGTGCCACCAAAAAAGAAAGAAACTCCATGTACATTAAGCAGTCATTCTCCATCTTCTGCTGTCACCTGCCCTGATAACCATCAATCTTACATATAGTTCTGTGAATTTGCCTATTCTGAGTATTTTAGATCCAGATAATTCCGTGTTGATGGCATTACACAATAAGCAATCATTTATGCCAGACATCTTTCAATTAGAATAATGTTTATGAATTTCATCTGTGTGGTAGCATGTTTAGTGTTTCGTGCTTTTTTATGACTAATCTTACTCTGTTGTATGGATACTGCCCTCTGTTTATGCACTCCTCCATTGATGAATATTTGGGCTATTTCCACCTATTACCTCTTGTGACTAGTGCTGCTGTGAACATGCATGTGGTGTATACTTGTTTGCATCCTAGTTAGTGGTTCTTTGGGTGTACAACTAGGAATTGAATTGCAGGATCATACAGTAGCTCTATGTTTAATTTCTTGAGGAACTGTAAAACTTTTTCATAGCAACCAAACTATTTTATATATTTAGCAGTAATATACAGGGTCACAGTTTTCTCCACATCCTCACTAATACTTGTAATTTTCTTGCTTTTTGATTATAGCCATCCTTGTGAGTGTAAAATGGCATCTCATTGTTTTGATTTGCATTCCCCTAAGGATTAATGATGTTAAGCATCTTTTTAATGTCCTTGTTGGCCTTTTGTGTATCTCCTTTGCTGATGTACTTGTGTACATATTTCTACTTTTCCATGACAAATTTAAGAGACAGGGTATGTATCAGTGAGAATGGTTATAAGAAAAGCCATAGTAGTGGAAATTTTCAAGTCTTCCAGTTGGTAGCCTTATATCTACCGTAGATGTTAATTTGACATTTGTTGGCTAAAACTTTGGCAAACATTTCAAATTGGTTTGCACTGTATTCATTAGAGCCTGCCACTCAAAGATATAATAATGGTTATTTTGAATATTTGCAGGGGATTTATGAAGGTAAATATATGTGGTGATTTTTAATTTGGCTGAATCAGTTATTTAAACTGTATGGGTCTCAAGGCTGAATGAAGCTTCAAGGACAAGAAGTCATTTCTGGCAGAGTCTTAAGTATACAAATCTCAACTGTGGCTTTGTAATTCTTCATAATGGTATTCCTGATTTGGGGAATTATGACAAAGTCGCTGCAGGGCCTCATTATGACTTTCATGGATCTGAGGCACTTTTGCTTGAATGTGCCATTAAAAATAATCCTCCATAAAAATACTAAAATGTCATCCAAAATATTAAAATTTGATTTTATGACTATATTGATCTAGAGGTGAATATTATATAAGCTGCCTTATGTTCATATTTTTATTCTGATTTTAAAAGAAATTAAAACATTGCATGAACTTCTCATGTGTCAGGTACTGATGCCTACTGTGTACAGTGAGTGTCAGCCTTGCATATCTGGACATGTCTCTTGTGATATTGTGTAGTTCTTTGAGATTATTGTTAACGTGAATTCTTATTTTATGTTTTATTATTGTTGTACTGGGGGTATATTAAGACATTTACAAAAGTTCTTGCAATATATTATGGTTGAATTTACCCCCTCCATAATTCTCCTTTATCCCCCTGCCCCCATTCCTGGAATAGCTTCAGGTCTTATTTTTCCATTTTCATACATGAATACATAATATTTCTACTATTCTCACCCTCCTACACCCTTTCCTTATATCCAGCCCCTCCCACTGGTACCAACCCCCAAGACAGCTCTTTTACTGTCATCTTACTCAATTTCATTTTTGTTATCCTCTTCCCACCCTGATTTTTACTCTTTATTGAAGCTCCCAGCCACTGAAAAGCCCTCCTCAGGCCAGACCTTTGACTTGGCCTAGCAGATTTTGGCTAAATGGGCTGAGAAGTTTAAGTGTGTTGTTTGTTTGATTCTCATTGGCAGCACTAAGGAAACTTGACAGTACAGCAGGCTAGAAAAGAAAAAGTTCAATAGCCTTCCTGTTTAGAACCATGAAGGGCTTAATTGCTTAAAGTCGCCACTTTCATAAAGAGGCATAATTAGTCTTGATATTTATGAGACAAGCTTTGGGATGGTATACAAGTAGGTTATACCTTTTTTTTTAAGGATCTCTTTAACCTCCTCTGTGTGTTTCTACTTCTTTCATGTTTACTTCCCTAATATCACTGCCAATGCTTATTTTCACTGGCATTTTAATCTTTATTTTAAAATTAAAATTTTTTATTATATTATTGTACTAGGGATACATTGTGGCATTTACAAAAGTGCTTACAATGTATCTTAGGTTCACTCCCTCCCTCCGAACAACCCGAATTGGTTCATCCCCTCTATTTTTCTCCTTTCTATCTTAGTCCCCTTCTTATAGTGATTTTAACAGGCTTGAAAAATCTGCATTCATTCTTGTATTTGAAGTACATTAACCATGTTTACCTTCTTAACTTCCTCCTGTTACCTGTCTTCATTGGTGACCTCTCCTTAGCGTGACCTGCTTTTCATAGTATTGCTTGTATTTATATTGGGCCTATATTCCACACATGGGATAAAAATGTGCAGACTTTGGCTTTCTGAACCTGGCTAACTTTACTTTAAGATGATGTTCTCCAGATCCATCCATTTACCTGCAAATGACAAAATTTCATTCTTGTTTATGACTGAATAAAATTCCATTGTGTATAAATCCCACATAAATCCATTCATCAGTAGTGGGGCATCTTGGCTGTTTCCATAGCTTGGCTATTGTGAATAATGCTGCAGAAACGTGGGTGTGCAGGTGCCTTTATTATAACTTGACTCACATTCCTTCAAGTATACCCCTAGGACCTGGATCACACAGTAGTTCTAGTTTTAGGGGTTTTTTTTTGTTTGAGGCGCCTTCATATGGTTTTCCATAGTGGTTGTACTAATTTACATTCCTACCAGCAATGTGTAAGGGTTCCTTTTCCCCCACATTCTCGCCAGTATTTGTTGTCATTTGTGTTCTTGATAATCTCACTGGTATTTTAAATTAATGATCCCCTTTCTCTGTTTCCATAGACTAGTGTTATAATGTCTCCTAGCAATCTCATATAAAATCTCCTTCCCTATTCAAGCTACAGTCATAGGCCCCTTTCTTCCTTCTTCCTCTGCCAAGGTTTGAGAATAACAAATCTCTGAGGGAATCTTAATTTTTTTGCAGTGCTAGGGTTAGAATTTAGGGCTTCTGGCTTGCTAGGCATGTGCTCAATCACTTAAGCCATGTCTCCAGCCCATTATATGTTTTCTTTAGGATAGCCATTTTTATGGCAGTGAGGCAGGTTCTCAATGTTTTTTGATTTGCATTTCCTTTGTGGCTACGGATGTTGAACATTTCTTCATGTACTGATTGGACATTTGCACTTATTTCTTCTTCAGAGAACTATCTATCCATTTATTAATTGAATTATTTGTTGTTCTTTTGGTGTTTAATTTTTTGAAGTCTTTGCATATTCTGGATATTAATCCTTTGTCTGAGGAATAGCTAGTGAAGATTTTCTCCAATTCTGTGAGTTGTCCCTTCATTCTGTTCATTGTTTCCTTTTATGTGCAGAAGTTTGTTAATTTGATGTGATCCTATTTGTCAAGTCTTGCCCTTAATTACTGGGCAATTGGTGTCTTATTTTGGCAATAATTGCCTCTATCTCTGTCTTCAAGCATTTCACTTATTTTTTCCAGTAGCCATTTTCAAAATTTCAGTTCTTACATGAAGATTGTTGATCCATTTTGTATTCTTTTTTTTTTACAGGGTAAGAGGTAGGGATCTAGTTTCAGTCTTACACATGTGGATATCCAGTCTTCCTAGCACCTTTTGTTGAAGAAGCAGTCTTTTTCTCCAACATACGTTTTGGGCTCCTTTGTCAAAAATCAGATCACTGTAGCATTGTGTATTTATTTCTGAGCCTTCTGTTCCATTGATCTTTGTACCTTTTTTGTGCCAGTACCATGTTTTTTTTAAAATTATGACTCTGTAGTATAATATGAGATCAGGTATTGTAATATCTCTATTTGGAGTCTTTTATGTTTCCATATGAATTTTAAGATTGATTTTTTATTTTTCAGAAGAATTGCATTGGGATTTTGATGGGAATTGCATTGAGCCTGTAGAATGCTTTCAGTAGCATCACCATTTTCACAATATTAATTCTGTCAAAGCAAGGACATGGATGGTCTTTCCATCTCCTAGTATCTTCTTCAGTTTCTTCAGTTACGGTTTTATAGTTTTCATTCTAGTGGTCTTTCTCCTCTTTGGTTAAGCTTATACCTATACCTAGGTATTTTTTTGAGACTATTATAAATGGAATTGTTTTCTGATTTCTCTCTCAGCCTGCTTATTGTTGGTTTATAGAAAAGCTTATGATTTTTGTGTATTGATTCTGTATCCTGCTATTTTGCCAAAAGTATTTGTCAGATCTGGGAGTTTTTGGTGGAGCTTTTAGAGACTTTATGTACAGAATCATAACATCTACAAGTAAGGATTATTTGACTTTTTCCTTTACTATTTGTATTTCTCTTATTTCCTTCTTTCTCTTGCCTCATTGCTCTGGCTAGGAATTCAAACACTATATTGAATAAAGAGTGGAGAGAATGGGTACCCTTGACTTGTTCCTGATTAGAGGAAATGGTTTCAGTTTTTCCCTGTTTAATATTATGTTGGCTATTATAGGATTGTCATATGTAGCCTTTATTATGTTGAGATACATTCCTTCTTTTCCTAGTTTCTTCAGAGCTTTTTATCATGAAAAGCTGTTGAATTTTGCCTTTTTTTTTCATCTGTTATAGAGATGATTATGTGATTTTTGTCTTTGATTCTGTTTATGTGACTATTGCCTTTGAAGAGCTAAGGTCATTAACATTCAGTATTATTATTGAAAGATATATAGTAATTCCTGCCATTTTATTTTTTTATGATGCTTGCTTCTTTCCTAATCTTCATTTGCAGATCTACTTGTTTAGTGGGATTTATTCTTTCTTATATTTTCCTGATTGTGTTTATCTTTCTCTTCTCTGTGTAGACTTCCTTTAAGAATCTTTTCTAGTGCTGGTTCAGTGATGATGAATTCCTTTAGTTTTTGTTAATTGTGGAAGATTTTTATTTCTCCTTCAGTTATGAAAAAATCACTTTGCTGGATACAGTTTTCTAGACTGATGGTTATTTTCTCTCTGGGCTTGGAATATACCATGCCAGGCCCTCCTTGCTTTTAGAGTTTCTGTTGAGAAATCTGTTATTCTGATGGGTTTGCCTTTGTGTGTGACTTGTTGTTTCTCTTTTGCAGCTTTTAATATTCTTTCCTTATTCTGTATATTTAGTGTTTTAGCTATAGTATGCCTGGAGGCGGTTCTTTTTAAAAATCTTGTCTGTTTAGTGTCCTAAAAGCTTCCTGTACCTGGATAACCCTCTCTTTCTTAAGACTGAGGAAATGTTCTGCTATTCTTTTATTGAGTATGTTATCTATACCTTTAGCTTGCACCTCTTCTCCTCCTTATATACCCATGAGTTTTAGTTTGGCCTTTTAATGGTGTCTCAGAGGTGTTACATGTTCTTTTATTATATTCTTAGGATTTTTTTTCTTTGTCTTTAACTAAATTCTAATTCCTCTTTATCTTCAAGCCCTGATATTCTATCATCATCTTGTTCCACTCTACTAGTGAGGCTTTTGATTGAGTTTTTAAAATTTTATATGAGTTATCAAACTTTTCATTCATAGAATTTCAATATGATTTGTTCAGGATTTCTGTATCTTTTTTGAATTATTCTTTCATATCCTTCATTGTCTTCCCTATTTCATTCAGCTCTTTATTTGAATTTGCTTTGAATTTGTTCACCTCTGTATTTGTATTCTTTTAAAATTCATTTATGTGTTTATACATGCCCTCTTCAGTATTGTTCATCCTAATCATCTTTCTCTTGAGTTCATGTTTTGACATTTCTTCCACTTCAGTATTGTTAAAGTTCTTTATTGTGGAATTATTGACTTTTGAAGGAGACATGTTACCTTGTTTTTTTTCAGATTACTTGTGCTTCTTTGGAATTTTTGTATCTGAGGTGAAGTCTTTGGTTGGAGGTTTTAATCTGTGTCCTTCAGTTGAAGTATTCATAATGCTTAGGCAAGACTGGACAGTGGCCGGGTTGTGGTGTAGTTTTTTTGCCACTGGACTGGAGTATGGCTCAGTAGTTAAACATTTACCCACTATACTCAAGTCACTTGGTGGGCATCCTTCTTCCACTCAGGAAGAAGACTAGTTGCAGAAGCAATCACAGTTGATAGACATACCTACTATGAGAATACAGTAATCCCTAATTAAAAACAATCACCACCCCTGTTCCTGTATCTTTAGAGCAATAAAGGAGCAAAAAGAATACTTCGTGTGCTAGAAAGACATTAATTAATAAGGGTAGTAAGAAGGCAGACAGGAGGGATAATAGTAATGAATAGTACAAGATATGTGGAGTAAGAAGGATGGGAAATGGAGGGTGCTGAAGAAGTAGGTGCAGGGATAATGAGAAAGGAAGAACTGGAATGGAGAAAGAGAGGGAAGAGTGATCTGACAACCCAACAATCTGCCCCAAATAATGACAACAAAGAAGAATTGTGGATGGGGCAATAGAGGAAGAAGAAGAGTACAGTTGTGGACAGAATGAAACCAGAAATTGGGGAGGGCAATAGGAAAGGGAGGGAGAGTGGTAATTAAAATTGAATATTAAAAGGTGGGTATTGCTCACATCCGACTGCAAAGAGAGGAAGGAAAAAAGAATGTGGAAAACAAGAGAGAACAAAAATACTGAAATCAAACAAATAAAAAAGATAAAGACAAAAAACAGTCAATATTTTATTCATTGTTATGGAGGAGGGCGGCTACCTTTTCTCCCCAAAGTAATGCTTTTTTTTTTTTTAAAGCCTGAATCTATTAGGCCAATAGGGGCTGTCTGGTTTGGAGATTTACTTCCATGACAAGAGTGGTCACTCCAGGCCTGTAAGGCTCTGAGCTGGAGCCTCAATACAGAAAAATAGACTTAAAATTCTGTTTGCAAGTTCCTGTACTGGCTCCCATGGGGCTATACTCCTAATCTTCCACATTTCAGTTTCACTTTCCACTTGATCTGTGTTATCCTCCAAGTTTTTCAGGCCCCCACTAACTCATAGGCTGTTCTTCTCTTGGCCAGTGCAATTCCTAAGTCAGTGACTGAAGTGCTGGGCTCAGGGTTTGCTGACAGTCTCCATGATCATGTCACTTAGATCTGCACTTAGATTTCCAAGATCCGCCCAGGGATAGTGGCAGGGCTGTGCTGGTCATCAAAGGTCTGTCTTTTGATTTGTGGGGTTTTCTGTGATGCAGTTGGTTTGGTTCCAGGGGTTAGAAGGTCCCCAATAGAACCAGGCAGTCTAGCCTGGGATCCCAACTGCTGTGGCTGCATTCTCCAGGCTTCCTCCTGGCTGCCTCTGCATGTGCTTGTTTTGTGTGTGTGCTAGCAACCACAAGGGTGTTTGTGAAATGCTGGTGTAAACACATCTACTATGCCCCCAGTCCTGACTATTCTGGAGGTAGTGTTCAATTTGGTGTGTCTGTAGGGAGAGTTGCTGGGGATGTTACTCAGTCACCACTGTACTGTAATCCTCCTCACAAATTCTTATATAGTTCTTAGTGTGTGTTACTAGCTTCTGAGGTTTTTTTTTTTTGCATGTATGAACTCATTTTTTCCATAACTCTTACAAACTGTATTTAACCTCATTTCATTGAAGTCAGTGACTTGCCCAAGGTTACGCAACAAGTCGTGGGGATTTAAACCCAAATTATTGAGGCCGTGTGGTGATACATGCTTGTAATCCCGGGTTCTTGGGAGATGGAGGTAGGAGTATCACAAGCTAAAAAGTAAAAGAACTGGGAAAGTGGCAGAGTACTTGCCTAGCAAGTACAAGGCCCTGCGTTCAATCCCCAGTACTGTCAAAAATAAGTAAATAAACAAGCAAACCCAGATTGCCATCTTTTGTTTTCCTTGTGAACCAGTTTCTATTTCCTCAAACTTCAGGCATCTCAGTTTTTTCTTCTGAAAGCTGTACCTAGGAAAAACCATTACAAGTAAATATTCAACAGGAACATAAAAGTCAAGAAATTTCTTCTTCAAATCAAGTGTGATTAGGGCAAACATACTGGGCATTGCTTTCATGTAACCCTTCACCCACCAAGCCCAGGGCTATACTCCTCTCAGGTTAACTAGGCTACATCTGTTTCAAAGGTGTTATAGGAGAAGTATTTCTCCGTAAATGGCCTCTCTGCAAGGATTCACTCTAGTAACAGAGAGAAATAGAAAGGATATTGCTCAAGGAGATGCTCAACTTGGCAGAAAGGGTTCTCACAGATCTAATATATTATTCATGTCTTCCTGAAATCTTTGGATTGCTAAGGATCAAACTAGTGCTTTACACATACTAAGCAAAATCCATGCCACTGAGCTATGTCCCTAACCCCTCAATCATCTTAAATAATCTTACAGAGATCTTAGGACAAATACTAATGAACATGGAATTTCCAGTTTTCAACATTCACTCATTCATATGTTTCAGTTACACGTTGAGACATACTCTGTGAATGAGTGCCTGTGCACATACATCTGCACAGATGGTCATCATAACCCTTCAATTGTAAGCAGCTGAAGTATTTTTGAATAGGAGTGCGATTTCCATTTAGGGCATGGCGACTAGATTCTCCCAAGAAGTCTCATTGTCAAGGTTCTTTCATATAGTTTCAGTAACTCTTTCTAGGCCTCCTTGCTGCCCTAATTGTCTTGTCCTGGATAATCTGTTTTATCAGGTGGAATGGGGACATTTTAAAGCTGGGGGTTAGGGCCAGATTTATCACTCCATATCCCAGACTGTGGCCCAGAGTATGTTGGGAGTGGTGCAATAAGTCTTAACTTCAAGAATTCTGACATTTGCGTGAAGGCTAATTTTTTTTGTTCTTTTATTCACATGTGCATACATTGTTTGGGTCATTTCTCCACCCTGACTCCCTCCCCCCATCCCCCCCTCAGTTTCAGGCAGGTCCCCTTCTGCCCTTGTGACTGATTTTGTTGGAGAAAAGACATAAGCATAGTAAGAAAGACAAAGCGTTTTTGCTAGTTGAGTTAAGGATAGCTATACAGAGAGATTTCTACTATTGCTCTCATGTACCCATGTGTTACGACCCATGTTGATTCAACTCTAACTGATCTGTACATTGGTTCCTGATCCCCTGCTAGTGATAACCTGTTGTTTTAAGGTTTCTGTATTAGTTCCTCTGGAGTGGGGACATCAAACACTTTCATGTTTTGGGTTTTCTACCTATCCCCATACCTCCCATACGTGCTCTCCCCTTTTCTTGTGATCCAAGTCCAACAACATTGCTGCATTTGCCCTAGATCTAAAGTCTGCATATGAGGGAGAACATATGATTTTTGGTCTTCTGAGCCTGGCTGACCTCGCTCAGAATGATGTTCTCCAGTTCCATCCATTTACCTGCAAATGATAAGATTTCATTTTTCTTCATGGTTGAGTAAAATTCCATTGGGTACAACTACCACATTTTCTTGATCCATTCATCAGTAGTGGGGCATCTTGGTTGTTTCCATAACTTGGCTATTGTGAATAGTGCTGCAATAAACATGGGTGTGCAGGTGCCTCTGGAGTAACCTGTGTTGCATTCCTTTGGGTATATCCCCAGGAGTGGGTTTGCTGGTTCATATGGCAGGTCTATGTTTAGATTTTTAAGAAGTCTCCAAATTTTTTTCCAGAGTAGATGCACCAGCTTGCATTCCCACCAGCAGTGGATTAGGGTTCCTTTTTCCCCACATCCTCGCCAACACATGTTGTTGTTGATGTTTTTGATGATGGCTATTCTAACAGGGGTGAGGTGGAATCTTAGTGTGTTTTTGATTTGCATTTCCTTAATGGCCAGAGATGGTGAGCATTTTTTCATGTGTTTTTTTGCTATTTGAATTTCTTCTTTTGAGAAAATTCTGTTTAGTTCAGTTGCCCATTTCTTAATTGGTTCATTGATTTTAGGAGAGTTGTTTCTTAAGTTCCCTGTATATTCTGGTTATCAGTCCCTTGTCTGATATATAGCTGGCAAATATTTTCTTCCACTCTGTGGATGGTCTTTTCAGTTTAGAGACCATTTCTTTTGTTGTGCAGAAGCTTTTTAATTTTACGAAGTCCCATTTATTCATCCTTTCTCTTAGTTGCTGGGCTGCTGGGTTTCTATTGAGGAAGTCTTTGCCTATACCTATTTGTTCCAGAGTGTTTCCTGCTCCTTCCTGTAGTAACTTCAGAGTTTCAGGTCTGATATTTAGGTCCTTAGATCCATTTTGAGTTGATACTAGTACAGGGTGATAGACATGGATCTAGTTTCAGTTTCTTGCAGACGGGTAACCACTTTTCCCAGCAACATTTGTTGAAGAGGCTGTCTTTTCTCCATCGTATATTTTTGGTACCTTTGTCAAAAATGAGGTGGGTGTGGATTCATATCCGGGTCCTTTATTCTGTTCCACTGGTTTTCATGTTTGTTTTTGTGCCAGTACCATGCTGTTTTTATTGCTATGACTTTGTAATATATCTTGAAGTCAGGTATTGTGATACCTCCAGCATTGCTCTTTTTGCTGAGTATTGCCTTGGCTATTCGCAGTCTCTTGTACTTCCAAATGAACTTTAGGGTAGATTTTTCAATCTCTGTGATGAAAGTCATTGGGATTTTGATGGGAATTGCATTAAACATGTAGATTGCTTTCGGTAGTATAGCCATTTTTACTATGTTGATTCTACCAATCCATGAGCACGGGAGATCTTTCCATCTTCTGTAGTCTTCCTCGATCTCTTTCTTCAGGAGTTTGTAATTCTCCTTGTAGAGGTCATTCACATCTTTTGTTAAATTTACTCCTAGGTATTTGATTTTTTTTGAGGCTATTGTGAATGGAATTGTTTCCTTATATTCCTTCTCAGTTTGTTCATTGTTGGTGTATAGAAAAGGTAATGATTTTTGTAGGTTGATTTTGTATCCTGCCACCTTACTATAGCTGTTTATGGTGTATAAGAGTTTTTGGGTGGAGTTTTTTGGGTCTTTAAGGTATAGGATCATATTGTCTGCAAGTAAGGATATTTTGACAGTTTCTTTACCTATTTGTATTCCTTTTATTTCCTCTTCTTGCCTAATTGCTCTGGCTAGGAATTCCAGGTCTATGTTGAATAGGAGTGGGGAGAGTGGGCATCCTTGTCTCGTTCCTGATTTTAGGGGGAATGGTTTCAGTTTTTCACTGTTAAGTACGATGTTGGCTGTAGGTTTGTCCTATATAGCCTTTACAATGTTGAGGTACATTCCTTCCATTCCTAGTTTTCTTAGAGCTTTTATCATGAAGTGGTGCTGGATCTTGTCGAGGGCTTTTTCTGCATCTATTGAGATGATCAAGTGGTTTTGTCTTTGCTTTTATTACTGTGCTGTATTACATTTATAGATTTGCATATGTTGAACCACCCCTGCATCCCTGGGATGAAGCCAACTTGGTCATGGTGAAGGCATTTTTAAATGCCTCCATTTTAAAATATCTTACGATATAGACACTTGATTTTTAAAAATACTGTGTAATAGACTTAAGAATGTTCATAGAAGTGGCATTTTAGTGAAAAATTGAAGAAATGTGGATATCCATTAGCATGTAGTAAATCCATTCAATGAAATATTACACAATAATAAAAACAAATGAACTATTACAAGAGTTGGTAAGTTTTTCTGTAAGGAGCCAGAAAGTAAATAGCTTAGGCTTTGATACCACATACTCTCTGTTTTACCTGCTCATTTCTTCCACTGTAGTGCAAAAATAGCCATTGATAATATGCAAATCAATGAAAGTGTCTGTGTTCTAATAAAACTTTTATTTATAAAAATAGAAACAGACCTGTTTTGTCCCAAGGGTGGTAATATGCCAGCCCTGAACTAAAGTAGGCTATATTAAAACATACATGTACTGGTAAGAGTTCTCATTGCTGTGATAAAATATCTGTCAGAAACAATAAGGGAGGAAGGATTTATATTAACTCATGGTTTCAGAGGTTTCAGTCGTAGTCCTTAGCTCCATTGATTTTTGTGCCTCTGGTGAGACAGAACATCATGGTGAGAGAAGTGTGTAGCAGAGGTTATTCACTTCATGGCAGACAGGAGGCAGAGAGAGAGAGAGCAGAAGGGACTTCGGACTATGTATAACCTTCAAAAGCACACCCCTACTTCCTCCAGGTAGGTTCTACCTCCTGAAGTTTCCACCCCCTCCCCCAATAGCTCCACCAACTGGGGACCAAGTCCTGAACATATGAGCTTGTGACATTTCATATTCAAGTCATAACAATATATAAGTTTCATAAACATAATTTGACTAAATGAAGTAAGTTATATAAGGATTCATACATTTTATTACCATTTGGATAAAATTTACAGTCCTGAAAAACAATATAATGTTTACAGATATGTGTGTGTATGTGTGCATGTGTGGGAATGATAAACATTGAATTCCCATAATGATTGGTAATGGTTATCTTTGGGGTTCCCAGACAGGGCCAATTTAATTACAATATGTAAAAAATGATGTAAAGGAAAGATAATACTAAGATATGATTAGTACATGTGTGTTTGCTATCCATTTTTTTCCTTTTTGCCTGTATGTTTGAAATATTTTACAAATTACAAAACCACCACTATATAAGCCTTCAGGCTGAATCTAACTCAGATGCCGTCACTTTACCACCTCTGCTCTTTATGCAGACGAAAATTCTACAAATAGCATAGTAGATACTGATGAGCTTTTATGTCAAGAGGTTTGAATACTCCACACATATTTTAGGCTTTTAATGCAATAGCAGTTCCTGATGGGCGATCTGAATTTTAACCAAGATGTAAACTGGTTTCCATCACCTGTATTTCTTTATTTCTCCTTTTAAAATCATTGCATAACTTCTTGACAATATATATACTTTACAATTACTTTTTTTGACCTTGTTATCTAGCATATTTCATAGTAACTTTTTATTACCCCCATGGTTTCATGGACTCATATACAGACTGAGCTTGTTCTAATTAGATCTAATTATTTCATAATCCAGTTGCCCACTTGTACTCATTATGGAAGTCTTTTTTCAGGCTTGCCTCTGGCCATTCCAACACTATGTTTGAAAACCTGGAAATCATTGTGCCTTTCTAGTAATATGGTGTTCCATAATCATTGTTTTTCTTTTGCCAAGATCAAGGCTGGCATGCTTTTCTGTTGACCTTGAACTCAGTTATGGGTCATGAAATCCATATATTGAGTTCCATGAAGGTAAAAATTTTATCTATAATATATTCTTATCAACTTGAAACAATGCTTAGCACAAAATAGCTACTTAATCTGTGTGGAAGGGAGGAAGAGAAGGAAGGGGAAGAAGGAAGGAAGGAAGGAATAAATGATTCCTTTCTGAGGACTTAGTTTTACTATGGTTTCTCGTGGATGTAAGGTTATCCTAAAGGCAGCTTTCGATAACATAGTGGTATTGAGAAACTTCCAGAATTCTGAGTTTGCGATTAATTAATTTGAAGTTTCACCCCAGGTTATTTCTTTAATTATAATTTGGTTTTTGTGTTTCCAATGCTTCCTTTTTTACTTTTTACATAAACCTTAACATTTAAATGCCAACTTGTGGTTACTGTTCTTAACTGAAATGTTTGTGTGACTGTGCAAACTTTCTTCACATTTAATTCTTTTTTTATTACTGTTGTGCTGGGTGGGGGTACATTGGAGTATTTGCAAAAGTTCTTACAATGTATCAAATATATTATACTTGAATTCACCCCTTCCACCTGATTCCTGGAACAGTTTCAACAGGTATTGTTTTTGCATTTTCATATATGTGTACACATTATTTGTACCACCTCCCCCCCTTCCTGTGTCCCCTTCCCCCTCCCACACCTCTGGGCAGAAGGAAATACAAATCAAAACCACACTAAATTCCACCTCACTCCTGTTAGAATAGCTATCATCAAGAATGCCACCAACAACAAATGTTGACAAGGATTTGGGGGAAAAAGGAACCCTCATACCCTGCTGGCAGGAATGTTAGCTAGTACAACCACTTTGGAAAACAATATGGAGGGTCCTTTAAAAACTAAACATAGATCTGCCATGCAATCCAGCAATACCACTCCTAGGGATATACCCGAAGGAATGTGACTCAGGTTACTACAAAGGCACCTCCACACCCATGTTTATTACAGCACTGTTCACAATGGCCAACCTATGGAAACAGCCAAAATGCCCCACTACCAAGGAATGGATTAAGAAAATTAAGAAATTTTGTCATTCACAGGTAAAGGATGGAACCAGAGAACATCATCTTAAGCGAAGTTAGTCAGGCTCAGAAGGCCAAAAGCTACATGTTCTCCCTCATATGCAGATTATAAACCTAAAATATATGCAGTAATATTATTGGACATGTGTTACACACTAAGGGGAGACCGTGCATGGGAGGGATAGGGCAAGGGAAGGAAACCAAAAACTTGAATGTGGTTGATGTGCTCACTATATAGGAATGAATATAGTAACCTTAAACTGGCAGAGACCACTATGGGAAGGGGATTAGGGAGGAGGGAAGAGGTCTGGTAGAGAATAACCAATTTGGGTTGTAATACATATATGCAGGGAAACAACACAAGGAATCTCCCCGTATAGCTATCTTTATCTCAGACTAGCAAAAACACCATGTTTTTCTTGTTATCTTTTATGTTTTTTCTTCTACAAAATCATATTTATTTCTTTTATCTGTGCTGTTGTCATTGCAGTGTCAATTTTGGTACGTCACTCTGTGTTCATTGTCCATTATGCTACAACGTGCCTAGTCAGTTGAGTTCCCCAAAGATATAAAAAGAAAGTTGTATCTCTTCCTAAACAAGTCCTGAAAATGAATCACACATATGTATTGAGGGTCTCTAAATCCACCTGCAGGTTTTGTGATTAGAAGGAGCCACAGGACTTAGTATATAGTCATACTTGTGGCTTTGATTTATTGTAGTCAAAAGATACAAGCAAAATTAGCAAAGAGAAAAAGGTGCATGGATAAAATCCAGAGGAAATTAGACACAGGGTTCCAGGAGTCCTCTCCCAATGGAGTCACACAGGACACGCTTAATTCCTCAGTATTGATTGCGGTAACGTGTAAAATCTACCAGGGGAGATCATAAGAGATTGATTGTCTAAGGTGCCCAGGACATACCAAAATTTCAGACCCTCCTCAAATGAAAGCAGGTATTCAGCATAACCCTCGTTGTTGGTCTACACAGTTAGGTACAGTGAGCTGCTTTGTCAGTTCAAGGAATATTGGGGACCCTCCCCAAATCCAAAGTTCCCAGACTTCAACCAAGTACCCACATTGAAAGCAGACCTTTCTAGGAAGAATCATCTCAGTCCTGCTTTGTTAACTTCATTCTGCACACTACATGAATACATTTTTTCATGGCTTCCCCTAGGTAGCCACACTAAAATTTTCATAAAGTGAATAAATAACAAGTAATGTTGTCATTTTATTACTCTATCCAAGGCCATTTTGCTATGTTGTCAAATTTTAGCTCTGGGAATTATCAATTAGCTTTCAGCAGCTGAAAATATAGGTGATCCTTTGCAATTGGGCTACCTTGCTTTTCCCTTTTAGATACTCATAGTATGACTCTGGCAATGGTTCATGCCCTGCCCTTTCTAGTAATCACTATCTCCTCACTCAGCCTCAGTTATCTCGACTATGCATAGGCCTTTGTCATCAGAAGGCATCAATTTTCCAAAGACCAAGAAATCCATTTTTGTTTTGTTGTCACTTTGTGTCTTTTTCTGATTTTTTCCCTCCCAAATATTTTTGGTTCTATGCCTTTACCAGTAAGTATGGCTTCAAACCTTGCTCTAAAGTATGTCTCTCTTTAATGAAGATACCTTTTCCTACCTCCTGCCCCACCATGGAGGTTATTATTATTATCATATACAACATGCTTCTTTAAAAGTTTCTATTGAGTGCCAGTGTTGGGCATTTCTCCCCCCAGTCAGGTTATATACCAGAGATAGGGCATCATTCCAAAGAATATTAACATATCTTCTTGTTCTCTGCAGTATCCTTGGGGCTTCCAAAATTCTCATAAAGAGCCCAGATTTCCTTAGCAAAAGAGGTCTTTCAACTGAATCCAGGAGAGAGTATATTACATTTTTTAATTACCTATGTAAATTTACCTAGAAAGCTTATTCCATTGAGTCTTAAGATAGAAGAGGCCACAAAGCATATCCATCTCCAAATTGAGCAACTAAGCAATTTAACTTAGCCATAACAATAAGATTTTTACAGGAGAATGGATACCAAGGGAAGAGTCAAATGCTTGTCCAGGATTTTTAAAGCCATGTGTTTTTTATTTAACCATTTTTTGTTTATTGAGTCAATTTGATCATAGATTTTAATTACTGAAGATAAAGCATAGCCACAACTCAAGTGCTGTCCATAACCTGTTCTAGCAAAGCAATCACACACATATGTCTTATATCCCCAGTATTGTTACAAAGAATCCCTAGTCACTTTTTTCCACATTCCAGATGATAAGTCAAACAAAAGTGAAGACTAGGGAAATACATAAAATAAAGGTTTTTATTTGATTAGTCTTACTGAGAGTAGATGCCAGATACAGATTTTTCACATAATTTCACCATTTATAACTGTTCTTCTAGTTTTATCTTCTTTACTACAAATTATCAAGTAGGAGATGATTAATTTATCTCAGAATTTTATTTCATAAACTTTCATAGTTATTATGCTGTTTACCAGTAAAATATCTGTCCTCAAAGCCATCTGGGGGAAAAGTTTCTTTGCTTTTAACAATTAATTGCATATGTGCCCCTATTCCACTGTGTTGTATATTTTATTTTTATGGTCGTCTCCTACTTTACACTGTATATTCTTTTAAAAAGTTGACTAGTCCTTTTTCATTTATATCTATATCACACCCAGGCAAGTATGCTCTTGCAAGAATTCTCCAGGGGCCTGGAGTACTGCCACACATGTTCTATATCCTGTATCAGTACCATCTAAAACATGGACTAGGTGGTCCTAGACTTGAGTCCACTGAATAGATGCTTAACATTTGAGAAACCATGTAGGAGAATTGGGTCAGGGCTTGATGGTGGGACTTGAGGGCCCTTTACCAGGGGCCCCAGTCATCGTTCTCTGGCCCATGGCAACTCCTTGTCATCTGTGACTCTTCTGGCCTTGGCCCTTACTGTCTAATCCCTTTTGTCTCAGAAGTGCCATCTTTTCTGCCATTAAATTTTTTTGCAGTTTTCCTCTTGTCGCCCTCCCTCTTTTGGCTTTTCTTTTCTTGGCTAGAGTGTACTTCTAGTTTCTTTCAGGAGTATCCACCATTATCTGTAAGTCTCTGTCCATCTGTGTCTCTCTCTGTGTCAATTCATAGTCTATTAAAATCAAGCAATTCTTTTTTTACTATTTTATTAGCACACATTAATAGCACAATGGGGTTTCAAATTGGATATTTCCATAGATGCATTCAGTGTACTTTGAATAAGTTCATCCCTTCTATAATATTTCCTTAACCCCTCCCTCAAATCAAACGAGTCTTGCAACCCTGAAAATTGTATTTAATTATATTGTATAACTTCATTGTTCTTTATCAGATTTCAGGAAATAGCTAATTCAAAAACACTTGGACACTTTCCTTAATATCTAGTGATTTGTGAAAGTTCTTAGAATCTTACATGTATTATCTCTTATAGCCAAGCTATAATAGACCTACTGGGAAAAGCCTGGCCAAGTAAACATAAGCATCATATTTCACTGATTTTAGGATTCAACATTTTCCCACATTTATCTTCTCTTAAATTAGGATTCATTTCATAATTGATATGAGATGTGATAGTATCATTGGATTTTTTTGGTGGTTCTGGGGTTTGAACTCAGGGTCTCAGGCTGATGCCTGCAATCTGGAAGATTTATTTTCTTAATAGTACAAAGATGATGATAGAACTTACAGTTAAAGCCACCCACTTTGGAATCCATTTTCTGGCTGTTTTAGTTCCAAGATATTGAGAAACTGGAAAATGCTGCTTGCTTCCAAACCACAATCTTGGCTAAGACCTTTAATCGAGATTTTATTTTTAACATAGTCATTCCTAAAAAGCAAAAGTAATACCTTAATCATCTTATTTAAAAACATTCCCAATTGTTCCAGTGACTTTCAAATAATTCGTTTTGTTTTGTTTTACCATGTATTTGAGTTAAGATCCAAGAAAGGTCCACATGTTGCATTTGGCTAAAGTCTCAAGTTTCTTTCAATCTGTAGCTTTCCCCCTTCTTTCCATTTATTAGTGAAAATAACTGAGTTGTTTATTCTGTAGAATTTACCACATACTCCTGATTCTATCACCAAATATAGTCTATTGACTGTCTTTCATATAAATTGGTATTTTGATCTAGAGGATTGATCAGTTATAGGTTCAGTTTTTTGGCAAAAAAAATACTTTATAGGTGGTATTGTGTAAATACATTCAGTTTTAATTTTATAGATAAAGTAGGAAAATTTCCTACTTGTTTTCATTTGTCTGTTTGCTTTATTTTGTTTTTACAACATTGTTGTTAACTACATGCACTCTGTGTTCTGTCTGGGTATGTATCCTAGTTCTACAACTTAGTAGCTATATGATCTTAGGCAAGTCATTTCCCTCTGAATGCCTTTCTTCTGATTTGTAGATTGTGAATGATAGTAGTGTGTAATTCATAGTATTAGTGGAAGTAAGTAATTAAGTGTGTATAAAGCATTTGGAACTATGTCTGGCATGTAGGTGTTTAATACACTTTAACTGTTATGTCATTACATTTTTATTTCTGTATTATCTGGTTTGATACAGCCAAGGCTGCCAGTCTGCACTCCAGGGGTCACTGTTTATGTCGTAGGCTTTTTCAGTGGTGCTTGTCCTGGTGATGTGCAATGCATCATCTGTGTAGCCACGTGTGGTACTCTGGGTGTAGCCTCACACTTTTCAACTCTTCTGTGTTTTTTCAATAGCACCAAGATGTTATAAATAGTATTTAGTTTCCATGTAGATTTCCTGTTAGCAAAGTCATGTGTCACACTACCTCTTTGTTTCTGTCTCCCTCTTCCCTAAGTTTTCATGTGTATATGCTAATAGATATGTACTTTGTTGCATATACTCCCCACTGAATGATATGAAGATCTTATGTCTGTTGCTTTTTTGCACTTAACATGCCAAAAGTACACATTGATGGGGAGTTTAGGTTCTCAGCTAGATACCAACAAACAGTGAATCAAGTAGCAGCTTTTTCGGGGCACATGTAGATGTGTTCAGCAGTCTCATGCTTTTAATCTATATCTGTCCTTGAAATCTTGGCTAAGGGTACTTGGTGTTTTAAGCGATATTAGATAGCTGTGTTCAAAATGAGACCCTCCATGGGTGGTGCATAAAAACCTGGACTTCACTGATGTCAAGCATAATAGTTTCTCTGTGAACAATTTCCTTTTTCCCTCCTCCTTAGATTGTACATGGAAGAGTTGAGAAGAATAGGCCTGGATCGAAGGAAGAAGGGGACTAGTCATTTGTAAAATGTTGCTTATGTCCCTTCTAATGTATTAAAAAGCCAAGATCATTTTCACAGATGTGACACCAAAAAATTAAAGAATACAGAATTCACCTGGGCTAGATAGTGTGCCCCTGTAATTCTAACTCTTGAGGCTGAGACAGGAGAACCACAAGTTCAGGCCAGCCTGGGCTATGTAGTAAGACCTGTTTTTTTTTTTTTAAATACAAAATCCTGATCTTTAGACTCACATGCACACACATATATACACACATACCGAACTACCTAAATCATACATGACTACAATAATCCTTTTACAAGAAGTTAGCACTTGTCTTAAACCAGTAGCAGGAGTAGTTTAAGGGGTTGGTGGTTTAGATGGAATGTATCCAGAAAGGTCCAATTTCCCAGAGCCTTTGGTAAGAGCCCAAGACTTTCACAGTGATCTATTTATTCTTGCTTGCTTAATCTATTTTATTCATCAGGGTCTGGCTGGGCCACAATATGCTTGATTCTAAGGTAAGGGATGTATTTTTGTTTAGGTTTCCAGAAGGACAATTAGGTATCATTTTATATTATACACAGGATTATATTAATTCATCTATAATTTCTAAGGTCACTAAAATTTAAGTAACAGTCAAAGTTGGGGCCAGGATTATAAAGTAGACATTATAATTGTAGTATGATTCCAAAAATACATTATATTATGCTACCACTTTTACTACTAAAGTTCCCACTTGTTAGGCTTTCCCTGTTTCTTCCTATTACATCTTACCCATCATATCAAGCATAGCACAGTCTAATAGAACTTTCTGTGCTGATGGAAATGATGTCTGCTGTTCAGTGTGGAGGAATTAGGCACATGACTTTGAGTATTTGATATGTGGCTAGTTAGTATTTAATATTACTCAGTGTTAATTAGAATTTGAATCGTCATATGCAGTAATGGTGGCCATATTGGATAGCACAGGTTCCAGCATAATGACTGATCTAGAGATGATACTCAATAAGCATTTCTTGAAGGAAGGAATGACTCATGGGTTTATTTCACTAACCTTGTTCTCCTCCTTGACCTGTATACTCATGTATTAAGTTTACTCTTCACTGAGTTTCTGTTAGATATTTCTAAACTTCTCATGTCCAAAATGATCTTTCCCTCCAAGCCCAGTCTAGCCACAGACTTTTCTATTTGTTTCTTCTACTTGCTCAAGTCAAAAACTTTAGTCATCTTTGGCTTCTTTTTCTTCTTCTTGCATCTAATGCATCAGGAGGTTTTATAGGCTCTCATTTCAAATTATATCCATTTTTAGCCACCGCTACTGTTATCACCCAAATTCAAGGCCACAGTCATTCTTTTAACATGCTTATTGCAATAGTATGCTGATGAGTGTCACTTCTGTACTGCCCCTGTCACCTTCTTACTGCCTATTGTCTGCACCACAGCCAGTCTGGTACTGATAATCAAGTCAGGTCAGGCAGGCCATTTTTTTATTCAAAACTTACCAATGGTTTCCCATTTCATTCTGAGTAAAACCAAAATTTCTACCAGTGGTCCTAACCTCACATATAACAGCCCTCAACACCTTGCTATCTCTTGATAGCTTTTATTACTCACCTTCGATTATCACACTTTACTTTCACTGGTTTTCTTTTTCATTGGGGTATATAGGGAGTCCTTTTTATTTATAGATTCTGTACTGGAAAATTCTTCTCAAATTTATTTGTAACCCCCAAATCAATATAGATATATGTATTCATATGCAAAGTAGCAAACATGCATGTTTGAGCTGTCTAACATGCACACAGTTGTACAGGCGACTGCCTTCTTGTTTCGGCTCTCTTCCTTTAAGTGCACATCCTTTCATTATCTTATTTGCCACATTTCCACAATTTTGTGCTTCTTTTGTAGGTGATTTCACTATTTAAAACTGCTAGCAAGCACAGTGGTGAAGTGCACTTTCCCTTAGGGAAGTCCTAGGAGATAATGCCTTCGGGGGAAAATAAACTTCATTTGAGGCATTGAGTTACCATACTTCTGGCCAGCAGTTCAGTATTGATGAATCAGCAGTGTATATTAAATAAGGAGTCTTTAAACAGAAACACAAATGAAACAAGATTATGTCTTGATCAGAGGAGGAAAATGCTGTGACAAAAGGCTTGTGGGAATCTAACCCTGTATTTCCACTTGGCACAATGGTTCAGTGTTCACAGATTTAATGTTTATAAAATGACTTTGTCAAAGATCGCTGCCATGCATAAAGAGAATTGACTATAAATCTCACTATAAATCCATGTTTTAATAACATACAGTTCAGTGGTTTTTAGTATATTCAGAGTTAGGAAACCATCACTACTATCCCATTTCTATTTTCAGAGCTCTCCAAAGACACCTTGCACTTGATAGCAGTCATTCTGCATTCTCCCCTCCCTCTAGTCTCTGACAACCACTACTCTCTCTATCTGTATGAATTTTCCTGACCTGGAATTTCATTTCGTGTATGTAATAATACAATGTGTGGCCTTTTCTGTGTGTGTGTCTTCTATTTAGCATAGTTGTTCAAGGTTCATGCGTATTGCAGCATGTACTTGTATTTTACTCTTTTATGTGAGTATACAGCACTTTTCTTATCCATTTATCCCTTGATGAACATTTGGTTTGTCTCTACTTTTTAGCCATTGTGAGTAATGCGGCTATGAACATTTATGTATTAATTTGTTGTTATTACAGTTTGCATTGTCTATTCCTCGAACGTGGGATGCTTATGATTTTTGTATCATTATTCTCTAACCAGAGATTTTAACAAGCTTTCTTGGTGTTTTAAACGATTCTTCAGCTATTCTCTTGCACTTTCAAAGTAGACAGTTATGTCATAGGTAAATGATGATTATCTCCTTTTCCAACAGCTTTAATTTTTCTGTTTCTGATTCTTGAATAATTACATTAAGGTCACCCAGTGTCTCAGCACCCTTGCTGTTCATTAAAATCACCTAGAGAGTTTTATCAGGCCTCATCTCCAGAGATTCTGGTTTAATTGATATAGGCAGAACGTGGGTATTAGCATTTTTTAAAAGTATCTCAGATATTCCTAGAATCTAGGATTGAGAATCATTGTTTTAGACACTTTGACCCATTGATAAGTAACAGTGGTGATAACAGGTATTGTTCCTGATCTTAGAGAAAAAGCTTTCAACTTTTCCCCATTGAGTATGATGTTAGTCGTGGGCTTGTCATACATGAAATTTATTGTCTTGAGTTACATTCCATTTATGGCTTTTATAAAATCGTGAACATATGTTGAGTTTTGTCAAATGCCTTTTCTGCATCTAGTGAGATGAGCATGTGGTTTTTGTCCCTTGTTTTGTTAATATGGCATAATATTGCTTTTATTGATTTGCATATGTTGAACCATTCTTGCATCCTGAATCCCAGTTGATCGTGGTGAATAATCATTTTTATGTGAGGTTGGATTTAGTTTGCTAGTATAACTAGAATCCTAGGCTAGAGACCCAACTCCATGTCTTTCAACATATCGAGCCTAGCCACTCACCCCAATACATCAACAAGATGAGGAGTGGTGAAGGTCAGAGAAAGCAGATTTATTGATATGCCCTGCTGTAGGAAGAGGGAAAGCAAGCACTTCAGCCCATCTATGGGGTACTGACATGAACTTTAGGTTTAAATAGAGGAAGAATTGGGGAAACAGGTGAGAGGTATGCATCATAAAACAGCTCCGGGCAAAGTGTGGTCCAGTTGATTATTATTTCAGGATTGGTTAGGTAGGGCCTTGTCAAGATAAGAAAGTCATTGCTGTCTGAGGGTTTGTTTCAACTTTTTTTTTTGTAGTACTGGGGTTTGAACTCAGGGCGTACACCTTGAGCCACTCTGCTAGCTCTTTTTTGTGATGGGATTTTCAAGATAGGGTCTCCCTGCCATCCTCCTGATCCCTGCCTCCTGAATTTCTATGATTACAGGTGTGAGCCACTGGAACCTGGCTTAGTTTCAACTCTTGTCACAAGATGTTTATCCATCAGTCTTGTCATTCCTAGGTGACTGTGGGAGAGAAGGGTTCAGAGCAAAGAAGACAAATGCAAATACAGTCAGGGATACCAAGCTTTTATCCAGCATTTAGTTACCCCCTTGGACATGTGCAGGTCAGACATTTAGCAAAAGCAGTTTCTAACCTATTATAGAAGGTTGTTTGTCCTTTGGTATGCACCAGGAGAGGTTGGGGTGTTAGATGTGTGTTCCAGTTCCTTCTTTTCTTGAAGAGAAACTGAGAGCCAGAGTTTATTTCCTACTTTTTCCCTATACCAAGAACAGAATCTGAGGCAGATGCCTGTACTGCTGATTAAACTGCTTGATTTGAACCTAGGGAGCTATCTGCTGAATGTTTGCAAGTTTAAAAGTCACCTTTTTTGTGGTCTTTTTTTTTTAACTGTGCTGGGGGTGGAACCCAGGGCCCTGCACATGCTAGGCAAGCACTGTAGCACTGGGCTATATCCCCAGCACTTGGGTTTTTGAGACAGAGTTTTGCCGTATGGTGCAGGCTGACCTTAAACATGCCATTCCACTGCCTCTATCTACTGAGTGCTTGGATTATAGGGGTGTACCACCACACTTGGCTGGTCTTTTCTTTTAACACTTAAATATTTCACTCCACTCTCTTCTTGCTTGCATGGTTTCTGTAGAGAAGTTAAATGTAATCCTTATCCTTGATTTTGGGTTTCTTCCTCTGGTTTCTTTTAAGAATTTTCCTTTTGCTTTGATTTTCTTTTAAGTTTTAATATGTTGTACTTCAGAGTAAATTTCTTGTAGTATGTCCTGCTGGGTATTATCCGGGCTTCCTGCATCTGTGGTTTGGCATTTGTCATTAGATTAGGGAACTCTTAGTTGTTGCTTCAAATATCTCTTTCCTTTTTATCTATCATCTCTTGGTACTCTCATCAAATGTATATTACACCTTTCATGATTGTTCCACAGGTTTTAGATATTCTATTGTCCTTTGTCATTCTTTTTTCTCTTTAGACTTCTGTTTTAGAAGTGCCTGTCCACATTTCTTCAGGGTCTTGATTGTTTCCTCAGTTGTAGAAATGCCCTTAAAGGCATTCTTCTTCCTGTTCCAGTTGATTCCCAGCATTTTATTTTGACTCTTTCTTAGACTTTCCATCTCTCTCTTATATGAACCATTTTCTCTTTTATAGTGTCTACCTTTGTCTATTATCACCTTTATATAAACCATAGTTGTTTTAAATTACTGGGCTGATAATTCTAATGTATTCCCCATATCTGGTTCTTATGCTTGCTGTGCTTCCTTTAACAGCTTTCTATCTTTTAGTATGGCTTTTAAGTTTTTTGTGGCACGCCAGATATGGTTTAATGGGTAAAAAGAACTGAGGCACATGAGCCTTTAGTGTGAGGTTCTATGTTTATCTGGTTAGGGGTTAGTCTGTGCGTATTGTTTGCTATAGGTTATAGACATTAAATTTTCTTCTGGTTTTCTTCTTTTGTCTCCCCTTTGGTCTTCGGTAGAGACTTTGTAAGTATTGTTCTGTTCTATCTTTTAATCAAAATGGATCTTTTAATGAGAATGGACCTGTTATTGTACAAGAGTCCTGTTGTTGCGGTGCTAAGGTGTCAGCAGAGGGAAAGTGTTCTGTCAAAGTCCCATGAATGTCTTTGTCTTTTAAGAAGCTGTACCCTTGGCCTGTGACCTTCCTAAGAGCTTCTCAGTTTTATTTTACTTTCCCCCCATAGGAGAGACAAGAAAGCAGTCTGGGTCTGGAGTTGAATGTTTCTCTCCACCCAGGTCAGTTAAGTTCTGATAAAACTCTAGTAAGCTAGGAAACTGTTCAGGACAGAAGACTCTGGGCAATTTCAAAGTGACCACTTTTCTTCCACCCCTGCTAGAAGAATGGAAGCATAAAGAAATTTTCCTCAGATCTTCACCTGGTAGGATTCCTCAGGGTAAAATTAAAAACTGTGTGGGCTCCCTCCATGGGCTTGGGTCCCTCAGGAATTTTAAACTCTTAAATTCATACATGTTGGACCTCATGGATTCCAAGGAGTTTTCTGTGTGGCACTTCTGCTCCAGTGTCTTGACTCTGAGGCAGCCCACTCATGTCTTCCCTTGTGGAAGCAGCAGTTGTCTGGGCTCTATGTACAGTTGTTTTCAGTGTGCTTACTGTTTTTTTTCTTGTCCTGTGCTAGAAGAGATGAATTCCAAGCTTATTACATGCTAGACCAGAATGCAATGGAATTTTTAAAACATTAAAGACTTTTTAAAATGAATTTTTGATCTCTTGAAAACTTGAGTAACTATCTTTTAAGTGATAAAGAGGGTAAAAAGTAAGATCTTTTGGAAGATTAACTTATTTCTTATGTACTTTCTCTAATAGATCCCAAATGCCCAGGAGATGTTGATTTTCATAATAGTGACTGGGACATTAAGACAATCACCAGCTCCTTGAAATTCTACCTCAGGTATGAATTATTTGAACTGGGATGTTGCTTGTCATAGCTGATGAAATTTGGGTGGAGTTTAGAGTTAAGGTGGTTCCAGTTTCAAGAGTTTGTATAGATTGCTGAGAAAAAAAGTGTGCTAGGCACTGGTGGCTCATGCCTGTAATCCTAGCTGCTGAGATCAGGAATATCCCAATTTGAAGCCAGCTCAGACAAAAAGTTCACAAGACCCCCATCTCAACCAATAGCTTGGTGTGGTGGCTGATACCTGTCATCCCAGCTATGTAGGAGGCTGACATCCGAAGGATTTTGGTCCAGGTCAGTTGGGTAAAAAGCAAGACCCTATTTCAAAAATAACCAGAGCAAAGGGCTGGAGGCATTACTTAAATGGTAGTGTACCTGTCTTGCATGTGCAAAACCCTGAGTTGAAAAACAATACCACATATAAAAAAAGAGCAAAAAGTATTTATTTCAGAGAAGAGAGTGCATTAGAAGATTTTTTTTGCTTTTATTTATTTTTAAGACAAGGCCCCACTATAGTGGGGTTGTCCTGGAACTCACTATGTAGCCAGGCTGGACTTCTACTCATTATACTCCCACCTCATCCTCCTAAGTGCAGGGTTTACAGGAAAGCACCCCCATGCCCAGCACTAAAAGACTTTTTAAAATGTGAGGATTTAAGGCAGGGAAGCATAAAGTTTAGAACTGCTATTGAAAAAATTTTAAAATCATGCTTTTCAAATAATTGCAGTTATGCCATTGTTCGTAGATAGAATTCATGTCATGATGTCCCTGTAAAATCACAAGTTGTGATAATTCTTCATTGTTAACATATATTAGTTGATGATAACCATTTTGAGACGTAAAATTGGATTTAGGCAAAAATAATGTGTGTATGTGTGTAAAGGAGGGAAGGGAAGAGAAGGTGCTATTTATTATGTTTTAATTCATGTGATAGAAATAAAAAACAGACCAAGAAAATAGAACTATAAAATTGCTAGAGCTTAAAATAATTAAACGAAGAGGCAGAAGTAAGAATAAAAGTTAATTGACCAGAAAAATTTGGGGATTCATAGTGATGATGAATTTATTGTTCTGTTTATTGGCATAAATGTATATTATGTGAAAGATGTTTGATATGTATTTAAACCCATTCATTTACCAACTTTCCTGTCCCACAGTATGTATGCACCATTCTTTACATGCTAAAGTGTCTTCTTTTCAACTGTTGTGCTCTTTTGGCATTAAGATGGCTACTTGAAAATAACATTAATCCAAAAATAGATTAGGTCCCTGGGACTGGTGTTAAATGACCTTCTACTGTAACATCAGCTTAGAGCTTTACATAAACATGAATGCTCTTTTCAGGAAAATTTCCCCTTCATTTTCCAAAGACAGGAACTGCTATTGGAAGGTTTATTCTGTCCTAAGCATTGTGCTAGTTACTTATATTGACAATGCCATTGGTGTTTTTCTCCCAATAATTGTGTATAATATTTTACAGATGAGGAAACTGAAGTGCCCACTTCTCATTAAGTATTTTTTTCAATGTAACTGTCTCTGATTTGTAAGGCCACTGGTGCTGGGGCATCTTCTTCCCCTGTCCATATTCCTAGGGGCTATGGTCTTGGGGTCGCTTGGGCCATTTAATAAAGACAGAGCAGTCTTCATGAATCCTTTCAGAAATCTTGTGATGATGAGAATAGTGGGAGTAAGTGATTCTGTGTCTCTATCCTCCTTGAAAGGAGTCAATATTTTCAAAGGTGTGTATCTGTTAAGACCCTCCCTGCTTTACAGCATTCCCAGCACATCCTATAATTAGCAGTGTGGCCCTTTGGAAAGATGGGAAAGACCAAGCCTGAACATGTGAGTTAGTGACAACCCCAATAAGAGACTGTAATCCATGGGCCTTTAATCTTCACCAGCCAGTCAACACCCTTTATATTTCTCAAAGATGACAGTGTTCCCAGAGTGGGTCTCTCATTTGTTTCAAGTTCCTAAATCTTCCATCTCCAGCACTTCCAGAAAAGCACTCTTCCCTTTTGTCTCTCCCGAGTCTTTAACTTCTCTCATCTAACTGGTGCTTTCCTCTCAGTGTATAAATATTGTTCAGCAGCGCACATCTCTAAATCACTAACTCATCTCACATTTTCTCAGTGCCTCCTCTATGCCAAGTGTGATATTAGACCCTAGACATAGAGTTGTGGGTAGGTATGGTCTCTGACCTTAAAGAGCTTACAGCCTAGTGAGGGGGACAGACAGAAAAAACTAATCATGCACATTTAGCAAACTGTGAGAAGTGCTCTGAAGGAAGGGATAGCATGCTATGAAGGCATTTAATAAGAAGCCTGGCTCCATTCTGATTATTTAAATTTGGTTTTGAACTGTAAGTTGGAACCAATTAAAAGGGGGGTGGTTCCAGACAGAGGGAGCTATGTATGCAAAAGCCTTAATGCAGAAGGGAGGAAAACCATTCCAAGAAACTACATTAGGCCTGGCATGGTGGTTTATACCCATATTCCTCGCTGCTTTGGAGGCTGAGGCAGAAGGATTGCTGTTTGAGTCCAGTCCAGGCAGTTAGTGTGAGACCCTATCTGAAAAATAAACTAAAACCCAAAGGACTATAGGGGTATGGCTCAACTGGCAGAGCACTTGCCTAGCAAGCACAGGCCCTGAATTCAATTCCCAGTAAGCCTCCCTCTCCAGCCCCCCACATAAATAAAGAAAAGAAAAGAAAGTATGTGAGCCAGCATAGGTAGAATATTGAATGTGGAGAAAGAGGAGGATATGTAGGGGCCAGATCTTGCAGGATCTTATAGAACATTTTAAGAATTAGACTTTAGAAAGTAATGGAAATCTATTGAAAAATCATGTGGGGTTGAATGATGAGATTTGAATTTTGGGAAAAATAGTGTGGAGATGAGATTAGAGGGAGATGGTGGGAGAGGCGGAAATCAATTAGCATCATTTCTGTGGCTCCGCAAATGGTGATGCTCCTGCTTGGAGTGAGGGTGGCAATTGAGATGGGTAGAAATAAGCAGATTCAAGAGGATTAGGAAATAAAGTTGATCAGATGGACATGAGGATTGAGGAGAGGGAGATTAAAGGATGACTTCCACATTTCTGAACCATGCAGTCATATGATGGTCATATGTTTACAGATGGGGGAAACGCAATTAAGACAACCAGATTTGAGGGAGACTACAAGCTGGGTTTTGGATTTGTCAAATGTGAGTGTCTTTGAAAAACGTTGACACTCTGTTAAGCAGGCAATTGAATACTGCTGACTGAGTGGTGAGCTCTGGGCTCAAGCTAAAATCCTGGGAATCATTGACCATGTAGTTGACAATTAGGCCAGGAGCTTAGACAAGGTTGTTTAAGGCACCCTTCGCAGCCAGGCTTCTGTAGCAAGTGATAGGAATGCCCTGTCTCTACTTCATCCAACTGTAATCTGACTCACCCTCACTGCTGCACTGGAACTGCTCTTGCCAAGGTCACAATAACACCCTCAGTGCTTCACACAAAGAACAATTGTCAGCCTTTACCTTACTTGATTTCTTTGTACCATGTGAAGCTGTTAACAAGCCCTCTGTGAAACTTTCTCATCTTTTGGATAATGCTGTATCACTTTTTAAATTTTTTTCCTTACCTCTTTGGTCATTCTTGTCAATCCACTTTATGGGATTTCTACCTGGTATTTCCCAGGGCCCGTCTCTCTTTCTACTACATTGGAGGGATAGAAACTCAAATATTTACAGGGGCCATGAAATGAAAGTGAGTGAAATAGACTATTTTCATATTTCATATTAACTATGCTGTATATTGAACTTTTATTTGTATGGCAGTCACTTTCTTTATTTATAAGCAGTAGGATCCTTTACTTCCATGAATAACCATGTCCCAATGGAGTCAGATCTTTCCACTTCCAACAGAGGTGGGAAGTACAGATTTTTATTTTTATATGAAGTATCTTATTTTTTTATATTTTGATCACTGATCCAATTCCATTTCATGTTTTTTGGTGGTACTGGTGTTTCAGTTCAGGGCCTCTCACTTGGTAGGCACATGCTCTAGAACTTGAACCATGCCCTCAGCCCTTTTTTGCTTTAGTTATTTTTAGGTAAGGTCCCACATTTTTTGCCTGGACTAAGATCCTTCTACTTATACCTCCTCAGTAGCTGAGTTGACAGGCATGTGCCATCATGGCCAGTTTTTTTGTTGTTGCTGTTGAGGTAGAGGTCTCACTAACTTTTTGTCTATACTGGTCTCAGTCTTCCCAATCTACATCTCCCAGTTAGCTGGGATTACGGACATGAGCCACCTCTCCTGGTTCACTGGTTGACAGTGTCTCATTAACTTTTTGCCTGGGCTGACCTTGAACTGTCACCCCATCTCTGATTCCTAAGTACCTGGAATTACAGGCTTGACTTATTGAGTCTGGCTCCATTTCACTTTTATAAACTATCCTGAATAAATAAGGAGCATCAGAAGGCCTGTATAGCTGTTCGACTGCCAGTTTGCCATCTCTCCTGCAGCAGGGGTATCTGTTCTCAGGGTTTTAACAACCTCCCAAGTTCATGGCCTGCATACAGCTTCCTAATGGACATTTCTCCGTGACCAATCCTGATGCCCCTCTGCTTTAGCATCTCTACTTCCCTCTCCACCAATTCCTATCCCGCCCATTCACTCAAACCAGATTATCCCATCACACCCAGTCAGTGAAGGAATGCTGTCTTTAATGTCTTTCAAAGCATTAGCCTTTCAATCTCTATTTCCTCCATTTCCATTTAGGTTTTTAGTATCTGTCACCTGGATTGCTACAATGACAGTGGCAGGCAGGATTGCATAGTGATTAAGAGCATGGAGTGTGGAGACAGAGTGTGTGGCTCTGACACTAAAGACCTATGTAATCTCCAGTGAGTTGTGCAACGTTAGCTTCCTCATCTGTAAATGGAAGCGACTGTAATGCCTCCTCACTGGGTTAGCATGGAGATCAGATGAGTTAAAACATTAGAACAGTCAATTACAACAGTGTAAAGTTTGCTATTTTTATTTTTAATTACTTCCTCTGAAAAACTCACCACATACGTTTATTTTATGCCCTTTTCCCACTGCACCAAAAGGTTTGTATGTATATGGCACACTCATCAGCTAGACTGTTAGCTTCTTGGAGATTTGGACTAAGTCTTATTCTTCTCTGGATCTCTAATACCTGGCACAGTGCCAGGTACCTAGGTATCCAGCCAAGGTTTTCTGACTGAATGGAAAAACCTGTTTGAACCTCAGTTTCTTCTTCCATCAAATTGGGGTTTGAATAACTGCTCTAGCTGTTGGGATCATTGGAAGGATGAAATAGGAAGACAGGTACTAAAGCACTTTGGAGATTGTATGGTTCTGTCAGATTGTAAGAGATTCATGGTAGCATGTAGACGGGGTCTAGTGTGAGTCTTTGCACAACTGGCTTACACTTCCTTTTGGAGCTAATTGGAGAACTTGCTGGAACAGGTCTTCTGTTGAATTATTAGCAACTTGAACTCTCCTGATAAAGCTTCAGGTAAGAGAGAAATGCATGTAATCACACTAAACTGTGGGACTCTGAAATTTCAGCCTCGCTGCTCACAGAACTGAGCATCCAGGCTGGCTCCTCTCTCCCCAAAGGAACTTACAGTCTTCATTAATTTCAGGAATCTTTCTGAACCTGTCATGACCTATAGGCTTCACAAAGAGCTGGTCTCTGCTGCCAGTAAGTATTTATGTCACTAGTTAATTATGTTGTCCTGGTTTTTTTCTTTTAGTAAGTTTTACAGTCATAAGCCTAGAAAACTGTTTGAAGGTGAACCCCCCAAAACATATATATATAGATTTTGCCTCCTGTCAGGTGGAGTTATTTCTGCTTGCTATGTTGAGTTGGATGATTTTTTTCCTAAATTGATATTAGTTGGGTGGTTTGGAGAAAACTGGCTGGCTTGAGGGATGTGACAAGTATAAAGATGTTGATTTATGTATTTACTGCCTCTTCCTTCCACACAAGAGCACCAGCTTACATTTACCAAGGCACAGCAAAATTACAACCCCTCTTTCAGCTTCCTTCAACACTTTGCCTTTTCACATGCTTTTCAGCTGTTTTGTGAACCATTGCTCCTAATCTGTTATTACTACCAGGGCAGGGACAGAGGGTGTGTGGGAAATGGAACATATAGAATCACCCCATGGCAGTTGAAGAAGCATTAGGAGGATTGGCTGAGAGTAGTCCTGTGGAGCTGTCTCTCCTATCTGGACACAACTCTTAGCCTGCGTTGCACCCTGTGTGGTGTGCAGGATATGAATGTAGTGAACTTAACTTCTTACCAGCTCTTTTTGGAGGCAAGGGAGCTTTGATGTGTGCTTCTGGGCTTGCTCAGTCATTGTCATAGGAACCCACAGGCAGCTTCTTTCACCTCAGGACTGCAAGGTGGGTGGGAAAGGGTTTCCAGTTAGAAGTTTATGTGTGGCTACAATTCTGCCTGCCTCTCAGATAGTCTTGTCTTCTCTGCTGTTCTCCTCTCCTCTTTGTTGGCTCTTCTATCTTCTACTTTCTTCAGCCCTCTAGACCTATTTCTTTGTTTCTTTTTGTCTCTTTGACATTGTTCAGTGTCTCTCTCTTTGTTTCTTGGGTTCTTGTTGCACTGTCTCTCTGTGCCTATTTATCTCCATCTTTTTGACTGTCATTGTGTCTCCAGTTGTCTTTCTCTGCATCTGGGTCTTTGTGAAGGGAGCATATGAGAGTTTGCTCAGTCTAGTTACCCAGAAAGGCAAACCATTTTACTCACTGTTCTCTTTGACAGAATCTGACAACCTGGATTACCGTCTGGGAGCTATTCACTCCCTAGTATATAAGCTACCCGAAAAGAACCGTGAGATGCTGGAACTTCTGATAAGACACTTGGTCAAGTAAGTAACTGCTGGGCTTTCAGAAACATTTCCTATTGGAGGACTGGCCCAAACAGTAGGACTACAGAGAAACTACTGGGCAGTTCATTGAGTTCCAGCCCCCAACAGCTTCCTGGGTCAGTTGAATGCTCTCTGAGGAGGGTCACACCCTTGTCTGTATCCTCTTGGTGTCATCATGTACCTGGTCTGTCTCAGTTGAAGGGTAGCACAAAGGTAGAGTAGACTGGACACATGATTTGCTGTCAGGTAAGCCTGGTTTTGAATCCCAGCTCGACAATTTACTTAGTTGTCTAATTTTTAGTTAATCTCTCTGAGCTTGTTTGGCCATCTGTACAATGAGAATAGTAATGCCTACCATGCAGGAGTGCTGTCTGGAGTAGAAAGAATGAGGGCGAAGTGCATAGCACATAGGAGGCTCTCAAGAAATGGGAGTTGTCAAGATCCTGATCAACTTCCTGCCCTGGTGTGGGGGGCAGTATCAGACAGCAGCATTCCAGAGAGTGGGCCTAGTGACAGACTCTGAGCTAGGTCAGTGAAAGGGGCACATGTGCTCCACAGAGGCAAAAATAGATGAATATCCTGGCTCAAAATAACAACAACAAAAAACAGCAGAAAGCACTCTGTCCAGGAGTTAGCAAACCCACATTCTAGTTTCAGTCATGCCGCTAGCCTATTTGGTGGGCAGGTCCTTCTCAAGGCCTCTCTAGGTATATTAAACATGAATGTGAAAATAAGCTTAGAAAAAATTGTTGTATGTTTTAATATATTTAGCAAGTATATTTAGCAAATAAAGCTATTTACACCATCTTCCCAAATGCAGTAATGATACATCGTATCCTCATTTGGAGAGGATCTCAAATGCCTAAAATCCAGGCCTTTGGCAAAGGTGAAATATCAAGCTAATTTTCTCTTTGGCCTCCCCCTGTAATAGAGTCTGTGTGCTCTGCCTATCTGGACCTTGGGTTTTCCTGTGATGTGAGATATCACCAAGGACCTGATTCAGCTCTGACTTTCTAAGACTATTTTAACACTTCTATAGGAAATGAGCATTAAAGACACTGATGTAGATAATAGAATTAGCAAGAGGATAGCTTTTGTATCTATTGCCAATGTCTGAAATTTAGGTTAATAGAGAACATTAAGGGAGAATTTTCTCTCCAAAAAGTAGTTTGTGATAATTCAGTAAAAGTATAAAAATCAGCAAAGAAATATTTGCAAGTTCATTTGAAGTTGCCCTGGGGATAGAGACTTTGGGTTCAAGTTCCAGGTCTATTGGTTATGTGATCTGAAGAAAGTCCCTCCCACTCTTTGAGGGAGAGGACTAGATCAGCTAAACAACTGTGACTTTCTTGAAGTCTCAATATGTGACAAGAGCCAAGGATGCATGAGGCTATCCCTGTTGGCAGTGAGCGACAGGGTGCCCGTCTCCATCCACCCAAAGCCTGGCCACCTGGCTTGCTTCAAGAATCTTGGCCCTCAAAATCCCAGAAACAAAAGAAGATAAGAACACACAGATTACAGAAAGATAATGCCTTCAACTATGTGAAAAAATAGTTAGGCTCACTCATACTAAAATATAAATGAAATGAACACTGAGCTAACATTTGACAAATTCCAATGCATGTTCTCTGTTGATGAGACTGTGGGGAAACAGGCATCCTAATATATTGTGAGATTAATTCAACACAGTTCCAGAAGAAGGAGATTTGACAATAGCAAATCTGCATATTGGTAACTACCCTTTGACCTGACAATCCCATTTTTAGGCACTGACTCTAAAAACACACCTCCACAAATACAAAACAACATGCATACAAGGTTTGTCACTGCAGCATAGTTTTAATGACAAAAGATTGGAAGCAATACAAATGTGCAACAGTAGGGACTTGCTGAGAAAATAAGGGTATATTTACCCAGGTACTATTCACACCACCATAAAAAAAAGAATGAAAAAGATTTCTATGAGTTTTGTTTTTGTAATGATTTTTAGCATGCATTAAAAATTTCACTGTGTAAAATAAGCAACAAAAACCCCATGTGTAAGCAAGTTTTTTTGTAAGAAAAAGAGGAAACGTGTGTAAGAATATACACATATATTGTCTTATTTTTGTCAAATGAAGCACAGTATATTTTTGAAAAAAAACTCACAACACCAAAAATTGGATGTAGAGTTGCCACATGACTCAAGAATTCTCTTCATAGGTGTGTACCACACCCCCAAAAAATGAAAACCTATGTCCACATAAAAGCAATATATGCAGATATTTATGGCAGCATTATTCATAGTTCAAAGATGGAAATAATCCAAATGTCCATCAGTTGATGAATGGAAAAACAATGGGATATTATTTACCCATAAATAGGAATGAAGTACTAATACACACTACAACATGGATGAACCTTTAAAACATTATGTAAGTGAAAGAAGTCAGACATAAACATCCGTATATGACTCCATTTATATGGAATGTTAAATCTATAGAGACAGTAGATTAACCATTGCCAAGGACTGGAAAGTAGAAGGAATGGGGAGTGACTAATAATGGGTATGGAGTTTCTTTTTGGAATAATGAAACTTTCTGAAATTAGACAGTGGTGACAGTTGCACTACCCTGTGAATATACTAAAACCACTAGGTAAAACAGCATTGAGGAACAGGCTAGTCACATGATTTTTGTGTAGTGCCCACAGGTTATTAATTACAAGTGGAAAACATGGGTCTTTATGATGAAGTTGTGTGACATATACCGTCTTACATAACTAATAAAAGTTAGCATCACTAATAATGGTACAAACTGACCTTATAAGCTTCCTAATTTGATGTAGTAAGAATTACATAAACTATGGAATGTTCCTTATCAAAAATGTTTAATGCAGTGTAGAAAAGGTATAGAAAAATAGACAATGCTTGCCATTCTGTAAGACTACTGGCTTGTACTGATCAGAAAGGTCAGCACATGGGAAAAAAAGGCAGGGGAGCTATTTTACACTAAGTGAGTGAAGAAGCAAATGTAGTGTCTGAACTTTGACTAGATCTACGTTTGAAAAACTCAGCTAAAACAAACTTCTGTGACATTTGAGAAAATTCGAATATGGACTAGATATTGGGTGATACAGAACTATTATAAATTTTCTTAGATGTGAAAATGTTATTGTGGTACCCCCATCCAGTGCAACAATAAAATAAATAAAATGAAAAGTTGCTTGCTCTTTGAATACAAATACTGGCTGTTTAAGGTTGAAGAAAAAATATACAGAGAAAAAGAGCAAATGTTAATTCTTCATTCGAGGTGTAATAATGTTCATAGTACTTGTGTTAGTTTTGCATTGCTGTGACAAAATACCTGAGCAAAACAACTTAAGGGAGGCAAGATGCATTTTAGCTCATGGTTTTAGAGTTTCATTCCATCATGGCAGGGAAGGCATGGTGGGGCTGCTGGCACACTGTGGTGACCAGGAAGCTGAGAGTGAGAATGCTTGCTCTAGTGGGTTCTCTCCTTCCCCTTTTATTCCACCTGGGTCTCAGCCTATGGGATGGTGCTGCCACATTCAGGATGGGTCCTCCCCCTTAGTTAATCCTCTCTGGAGAGCCCTCACAGACACACCCAGTGGTGTGCTTTCCTAATCTGCTTCTCAAAGCAATCAAGTTGCCAGTCAAGTTTAACCATCACACTAGCACTCTTTCAGCTTTTTAATACGTTTGAAAACCTTTATAACCAAAAGTTGTATGGGAAGTATAAGTTTAAAAATGAGCTAGTTCTTTCAGAAAATGTACATTAGAGAAGAAGAAAATTCATGTGCTTTCAAAATGCTCACAATTATACTCCCTGCCAACTTCTGCCTTCGTAATCTATATGTGATTATATTCATGCCTTTGTAATGTATTCATGCTGCCAGCCTGTTTTCTAGTCTAGTAAGAGGCAGAAGCAAACTGACCTCAGCCAATTTAGGGTTCCCAATTATCCAGTTCTTTTTGGTACCTGTGCTTCCATTAGTCAGAGATAAAGAACTGTAAGAATCTCTCCGCTGGCACCCTCACTACCAGAGGAATATTACAATGGAAGCAAACCCCAGGTCTAATTCTGCTATTCATACATATATTTATCAGCATCAGATACAAAAGGAATTGTACAGCCTGCTCTATAAATTCAGTGGAGTCTCATTTCTCTATCTTTTCAGATGTTCTGACAACATCTTTCATGAAAATTTCACTTGAGACAAATGAGATAACATTCTAGTGACATAATTAGAGTCAGGCAATAAAATCCTATGACCTAGTATGCAAATGCAAGTCTCTTTCATAATCTTGGGCCTGGACTGCCATTATAAAGACCAAGGGCTATTAGGCCTACTGGATTCTTATTTTTCTAACAATGCTACTATTATTTCAGAAGCAATTCTGTATACTTTATAGAAATTAGAAAATACAGAAAAACAAAAAAGTAAAAGCTTTCTATTACCAACATTGAGTTATCCTTCTGATAATATAATATTCTTCCAAAGCTGTGTGTGTTTATACAACACATGTATGTGTTTTTACCAAGATGACATTATCATGTTTGTTGACATTTTGCAATTCAACAGTTTCTACCTTTCTAAACCATATCAACATTTTCCTAATTGACTCAAAAAGTGCTCTTTATAGGTATTTGTCTGAACTGTTACCCAAAGCAAGGGCACACGTCCTATCTGCTTCTTGTGTCCTTTTCATCTCTTTAGGACATATCACCTACGTGCCTTTATGACACTGGTTCATTGATGAGTTAAGACCACTTATCTTGTAGACTGTTGTTTACTAGGTTTTTTTTCTTTTTTTCTTTTTTATTATTTTTTTGAAACAGGGTCTCATTATGTAGCCAATGTTGGCCTCGAACTCGTGATCCTCCTGCCTTAGCCTCCTCAATGGAAGGATTATAGGCACACAGCACCATGCCCAGGTCCTACTTACTAGTTTTATCTTCTTTCTTCATTGTCTTATTTTTCAGCCTCTTTCTCTATTGCCTGTATTTGTTGTGAAGTAGAGATTACATCTAAAGACTAAATGGACTCAAGTTAACTAGTTTTGGGCTAGTACAAATCATAGGTGATGTATCCCTTTATGATCCATCACATCTAAATATGCATAATACTGGTTTGTCCACCATACCAATGTTCAGATTGATCATTGCTATATTCTTCTTTGCTGTTCATGCAAGACTGTTATTTACAGTCAATCTGTATATCTTGAACAAATCTAGGCAATGAGAAATCATTTTTACCATCTATCATGCTAATTAACAAAGCTTTCAGTGTTGATTAGAAATGAAGTTAGCTAAAACTTATTGTAACCCCCCCTCCTAATTAGTCATTTAAATACTAATTAGAGTACATACTCTTATAGTATGTAAGTATATAAACTTTCATATGTAAGTATGTAAGTATGCAAACTAACAAAACATACCAAATCTCATCAGTTCTGGAGGCAATTTTCTTTTTCAAATTGTCATCTGCATTCTGGATGCATCTTAGAATCAGTAGTTCCTTAAAATTACTGTCATCACCTATTTTGAGGTAATCACTATAGTCTCTGCACACATGAACTTGGTAATAACTGCTCATATTGTAGTCATTTCAGTTAAATTATGTTCATTGTTCAGTTTATTTTCTATTTTAGATGTCTTCAAAAATACTACATGATGAGTTGACAATGAAATGATTTTTCCTGTTTAGTGGTACATAAAATAATGGTATAGTTGCAATTGTTGGCATTGTTGAAGTTTAGGACATTGTACTGTGTTGAAATGTTTAAAGTGCATTACAGATAATATAATATGAGTGGAGGAAGCCAAAGCTGTCTGCCCTTAAGAAAGGGTGTGATCCTTGAGAGAATGCTCACTTGTGGCACTCACTCACTCTTTCATTATTGCCTTTCCTTTTGAAGAAATTTGTATTATGCAAGATTACAAGTATGTATATTCAAAAATAAAGGAAAAGCCCATTACACAGCATCAATTATGATTAACAGGTGACCAGTCTTGGTTTACTTATAGCCTACATTTCTTCTTCCCATGCTTTTTGAAACAAATTTAAGACATCATATTTATTTCCTTTTATCTTGAAAAGATGAGAAATCTTTATAAGTACAAAAAAATTATCATATCTAAAAGGAAATTAGTAAGCATTAATATCAAATATTCTTTGTTCCCATTTCTAGTGGCCTCAAATTTATCTTTTTTTCTTTGAATGAAGATTCAAATTGTATGTATACATAGCAGTTTGATGGAATAATTTTCAAGTCTTCTTTAATTTCTAGCTGAGCTTGGCAAATGTATCCATAAAGGGTCAAAGAGTATGTATTTTAGCCTTGGTGAACTGTAGCCTCTTGTTGCAATTACACAATTTTATCATTTAAGTGTGAGTTATAGTTAAATGAGTGCCAAATTATGTTCCAATAAAACTCTATAAAAGATGTAGACTGGATTTGGTCTGAGTTCTGTAATTTGGTGATGCCTAATCTATAGTATTGGTTCTCAAACTTTGTTATGTGTCAGAATCACCTGGAGGGCTGTAAGGAGCACAGAGGCCCAGGTTTGATGTAGTATAGAATAGAACCTCTATATTTTTACCATATTTCCAGTGGAAAGGTTTCCCCTTCCCTTCTTTCCTTTTTTGTAATTTGTTTGTTAGAGAAAAATCACTTATCCTTCAAAGTTTCCAACCACTGGGTCTAGAGGCTTGTTCTAGCTCCAGTTGTTTTGTTTTATTTTGTGTGTGTGTATAGAGTAGGGCATGTAAGCCTACTTAATAGATGAACCTGTCATCCAACCTAAGTGGGAGGCTAAGATCAGGAGGATCAGGATTGCAGGCTGGCCAGGCAATAAAGTTTGCAAGACCCCATCTCAGTGAAAAAAATCTCAGGGTATGGTGGTGTCCACCTGTCATCTCACCTTTGATGGGAAGCCTAAAATAGGAGGATCATGGTCCAGGCTGGCCCGGACAGAAAGCAAGACCCTATTTCCAGAGTAATCAGAGCAAAGGAGCTAGAGGTGTGGCTCAAGCAGTAGATCTCCTGCCTAACAAGCATGAATCCCTGCATTCAAACCCCAGTACTGCAAAAAAACAAAAAATAAATAAGTATAGATTGCAGGAAATGAGATGATCTGGTCATATTGGGCCTGCATGCCCACATGGACGTAATCAGATGGAGTTGAGTACTGCTTTCTTCTTTGGAATGGCGCAAGCTTCTAACTTGCCTTATCCCCCAACACTCCCAAGTGTTTTAATAAGTATTACATTAGGGTTAGATTTGGGATGACCTAGGAATTCTGTAGGTCATTTCTTAAAACTAAAAGTAACTCCAAGTGATGCATGTCTAAGGGTGCGAAGGTGCAATGGAGATGTAGGGAATGTCTGCTTGTCTAAATGAGGTAGCCTCTTTTCAGCAGCCCATATCCTCAATTAATTTGCCTCTTTGCCCTTGTAGGCATTTTAATTTATTACCTCTAATGTAAACCATACAATGAGAATTACTTTCTCCTGCCCTGGACACTATTTTCAACCTCCCTTGGATACTCAGTCCTTTGTTTGAAACTTTGATCTTGAAGGACCTGCAGACTGGGAATATTAAGATTCCTTTGCTGTCAGATCACATCACAAACTCCTACGTGATTTATTGTTCACTATGTTTCTGGTTTTATTCATCCAGTTAGCTCACAATTTGAAGTGTGACTTTTGCCTCTTAATGGTTTTCAAATGTGTAGGGCTATGGTGAGATATTCTCTTGCCCAAGTTAGAATGGCTATTATCAAAAATCATACAAACAAAAACAACACAAAATAAAAAATGCTGGAGAGGATGTGGAGAAAAGGAAAACCTTGTACACTGTTGGTAGAAAAATAAATTAGTGCAGCCACTGTGGAAATCAGTATGGAGGCTTCTCAAAAAACTAAAAATACAACTACCATATGATCCAGCTTTACCACTCCTGGATAATACCCAAAGGAAGTGAAGTCAGCATACAAAAGATAGACCTTCATGCTCATTTTTTATTGCAGCACTACTCACAATAGCCAACCTACAGAATCAGCCTAGATAATCATCAGCAGATGAATGAGGAAAGAAATATGGTATATATACACAATGGAGTATTATTCAGCCATAAAGAAGAATAGAATCCGTCAGTTGCAACAAAATGGATGAAACCGGGGAGCATCATGTTAAGTGAGATAAGCCAGAAGTAGAAAGAAAAGTTAAAAAAACCAAAAAGACTGTGTAAAAGTACAGGTGGTGAGAAAAGCACTCCTTTTTTTTTATGAGACCAATTTTATTATGTTTTTTTTTTTACTTTCCACTTATAAGTAGGATCATGTAGTGTTTGTCTTTTTTTTTTTTTGCTTATAAATTTATTTTTTTTAAATTTTTTCCTTTTTTTTGTTTATTCCTATGTGCATACAATGTTTGGGCCATTTCTCCCCACTACCTCCTGCCCCCTCCCTCTTCCCCCCTACACCTTCGCTTCCAGGCAGAAACTGTTCTGTCCTTATCTCTAATTTTGTTGAAGAGAGAGTATAAACAATAAGAAGGACAAAGCGTTTTTGCTAGTTGAGGTAAGGATAGCTATACAGGGAGATTCCTCGCATTACTTCCATGTACGTATGTGTTACATTCTAAGTTGATTCTTCTTGAACTGGCCTTTTCTCTAGTTCCTGATCCCCTTCTCCTATTGGCCTCAGTTGCTTTAAAGTATCTGCTTTAGAGTCTCTGTGTTGAGGGCAACAGATGCTATCTAGTTTTTTGGGTGTCTTACCTATCCTCATACCTCCCTTGTGTGCTCTCGCTTTTATCATGTGACCAAAGTCCAATCCCCTTGCTGTGTTGGCCCTTGATCTAAAGTCTGCATATGAGGGAGAACATACGATTATTGGTCTTCCAAGCCTGGCTAACCTCGCTCAGGATGATGTTCTCCAGTTCCACCCATTTACTTGCAAATGATAAGATTTCATTCTTCATGGCTAAGTAGAATTCCATTGTGTATAAATACCACATTTTCTTAATCCATTCATCAATAGTGGGGCATCTTGGCTGTTTCCATAACTTGGCTATTGTGAATAGCACTGCAATAAACATGGGTGTGTAAGTGCCTCTGGAGTAACCTGTGTTGCATTCCTTTGGGTATATCCCCAGGAGTGGAATTGCTGGATCATATGACAGGTCTGTGTTTAGATTTTTAAGAAGTCTCCAAATTTTTTTCCAGAGTGATTGTACTAGTTTGCAATCCCATGAGCAGTGTACAAGGGTTCTTTTTCCCCACATCCTCGCCAACACCTGTTGTTGGTGGTGTTTTTGATGATGGCTATTCTAACAGGGGTGATGTGGAATCTTAGTGTGGCTTTAATTTGCATTTCCTTTATGGCTAGAGATGGTGAGCATTTTTTCCTGTGTTCTTTGGCCACTTGACTTTCTTCTTTTGAGAAAGTTCTGTTTAGTTCAGTTGCCCAATTTTGGGAGAGGTTAGTTTTTTGAGTTCCCAATACATTCTGGACATCAGAATATATGTGTAGCTGGCAAATATTTTCTTCTACTCTGTGGGTGGTCTCTTTAGTTTATAGACCATTTCTTTTGTTGTGCAGAAGCTTTTTAATTTTATGAAGTCCCATTTGTCCATTCTTTCTCTTAGTTGCTGAGCTGCTGGGGTTTTATTGAGGAAGTCCTTGCCTATACCTATTACTTCCAAAGTGTTTCCTGCTCTCTCCTGTACCAACTTTAGAGTTTGGGGTCTGATATTAAGGTCCTTGATCCATTTGAGTTGATACTAGTACAGGATGATAAACATGGATCTAGTTTCAGTTTTTTTGCAGATGGGAGAAAAGCACTCGTTAACCAAACTTCTTAATTGCAAGCCCCTCCCCAGAGGTAACTGCTGTTACCACCACATTGGTGCAGTATCCCAGGATTTTCCTTTTGTTTCCCTTTTATATTACATCATGTGCATGTGTGTGTAGGTAAGAAATGGATTTCATTTAATGAGAAGTGTGATTTCTGTGTTTTTGTACACAAATTGTATCACACAGTATATCATTGCTTTTCAAACTACTTTTTCACTTAAAATACGTTTTGGACCTCATTCACTGCTTCTGAAAGTAGGTTCACCTCAGTTTTTTGAGACAGGGTCTTGCTATGTTGCCCAGGCTGACTTGGAATTCTTGTGCTCAAATGAACCTCTGATCTCAGCCTCCAAGTAGCTGGGACTGCAGGCGTGGGCCACTGCGTACAGCTTACCTCATTCTTTTTAGCTGCAACATGACATTTTGTTATTAGCAATAGACCTTGTATATGCATCTGTAGATTTACTTCAAGATGACCATTTCTCATGTGTGTGTGTACACATATATACACACACATACATACATGTTGTCTTCACGTGTCAATTCTTCATTGTATTGTGTTCAGCAAGTGTGTCCTATATCATGATTTCTCATTTGTTGACAATTTCTTTATGACTTAACATATGGCCAATTTTTTTGAGGTTGAGCTACGTACAACTGAAAAAACCATGTATTCTCTTGGTGAGTAAAAAGATCTATTATCTATTATATGAAATTTATTGTCTTGTGTTATTGAAGAGCAGTGCTTATTTTTTATCATTTTGATCTCTGTCCGTTTTAAGAGATGTGCATTTAAAAAGCTCATACATGAAAAAATATATTGGATTGTGGATGCAGCTCAGTGGCAGACTGCTTGCCAGGCACTACAAAACATATGTATAATCAGGGCAGAGATACATGTAATGTAAAGAAATCCTCCCCCACAAAGAACCTTCCAAGTCTCATTAGGAGGCCCAGAAAGAAGAGTATCCTAAGTGAGAGGAACCTCCCTCCAAGAAATAAGAAGTGCCTTTAGCTTTCAAAGACTTTCCAAAAAAGCTTTGGTTTCTCAAAAAGAACTAGAAAAGCAGGCAGTAGGATGCAACAGGGCAACAGTAAGACTTGGAAACCAACAAATATGATTGTGAATCCCTACCTTGCCGCTTATTCACAATGTGACCTTACTAAATGCTTTACCCTGGGTGAACCTAGGCTTCAAGGCTGAAATACTGGGGTTTATTTATTTATTTATTTATTTATTTATTTTGTAATTGTGATGATTCAGTGAACTGCTGGGTCATTGAACACCAATTCCCGTTGATGTTCACAAAAGGAGATAAGCAAGTGTTCTTGCTTCGTCACTACTGGTTTATCCTTTCCAGATCACTTGGTGGCAGCACGGAGATACTTTCCCATTTTAATATCTGAAAAAAATTCTGTCACTAAAGAATAAAGGTTAATTGAAGAGGTATTTAAACTGTTGAAAGGAACCCATCAGCAGCCCAGCAGTATCAAAGGTCCTGAATGGTTGCAGCTTATTTCCATCTGAATGGCACCCAGCTTTTGTCAAGGGCTTAACCAACTTTATTAAGATTTGTCTAAGGATTCCGTCCCCCTCAATTACCCACTTAGTGTCAAGAACTTGCCTGTTGATGGGTCAGTTTCTTAGAGGCCTTGACTTGGGCGGATTTAGAAAATTAGTGTTTTGAATGGGCAGCTGGCCTGCCCCGTATTCTAACCCTTTCACCCCCACAGCCAAACTGGCCAAAAGCTGCATGCTTTTCACTTGGCTGCTTTTGTACTGTTTAAAAGAGCATTAGAGGAGTTCAGTTCCTTTAAAAATAATTAATTAGTACCTGCTGTGTGCCAGGAACACACTTGGAAGTTATTTACCACCTAGTAGAAGAGGCAGATAAGTAAACAGAAAATCTCGATGTACTTTGCTTGCCAGTGGTGTCAATTAAGATGAGGACAATGGGCTGTGGTCGCCCTTCAGGAGATGTCAATGTGAATCTTGAAAGATAAATAGACATTCTTTAGATACTGGGCAGGAAGACATCCCAGGGAGAGGGTTTGGCATAAGCAAAGATGTGGAGGTCTGTCAGAAATGGCAGGGTATAGCCAGAAAACCCTATTCTAAGCAATTTAGTGTAACAAGCATCAGAAGTCAGCAGTGCCTAGAATGCGGGCCCTTGGAGAGAGAATAGCAACACATATTTCCAGGGTACTTAGTACCATGCTAAAGCAATTTAGCTCTATTAACATCTCTCTGAAGTACATACTATTTATACAAGTGGGAAAACTGAAGCTCAGAGAGGTTAAAGTAAATTAACACTTGCTGTTGCATAGCTGGTAAATGACAGTGTTGGGATTCAAACCCAGGTCAGCTTTAGAGGTGAAGCTGTTCATAGGGATTAAAAAAAGGGGGCAAGTTACAGAAAGCCTTAACTGCCCCCTTTGAAGAATGTTGATCCTCCCCTGTAAAGTGAGCAGCCACTAAAGAGAATTTAAGCAAGGAGATCTGTGACTAGGGATCAGAAAATCTGAGATTATGGGATCTGTTCTACAATTACCTGATTGTGACTTCAGGCAGATCCCTTCCCCTCTCCTTTGTTGATTCCCTTTGTAAAATGAAGAAGATGGCAAAGGATCTTAAGGATCCCTTCAGTTCCTTCAGGTTTTCCCTTCTCTAACTGGGGGTGGGGAAGGGGCCAGACTTCTGACTGGTGGGCACTCTGTCCATGTGCTTTGTTATTCCTCATACATGCTGTTCCTTCTCACCCTGAATGCCCTCTTGCTTTCCTCCTGCCTCTCCATATCCTTCACTGGAGTTCTCCATACCACCATCTCTTAAGAACTTTAGTGCTGCTAGCTGAGTTCGCTGTGTCTCACTCTGGTTCATAATCATGTATTATCTTATATTGTTTACTAGTTATTTCCACTGTAATCTTTTCTTCCTGTATATACTTTGTGCTTCTCCTTTCCTTCAACTTTTTAGCTTCTTTTATCTGCTGTAGCCCCTAATACAGTCTTGCTTGCAAGGAGGTAGCAAATCTTGTTAATCATTTTCTCTCTCTTCTGGCAGTGTGTGTGAGCACAGCAAAGAGAATCTTATGACCCCTTCCAACATGGGGGTGATCTTTGGGCCCACCCTGATGAGAGCTCAAGAGGACACTGTGGCTGCCATGATGAACATCAAATTCCAGAACATTGTGGTAGAAATCCTAATTGAGCACTTTGGCAAGGTATGCATTTCCTATCTTTACCACTGCTCCTCTAAACATGTGACACTTGCTTCAGCAGTCTTTTAGGTTGCATCTTCCTTTCTGGCTCAAGTTGACAATGCATGGAAATCCTATTGTGACATAATGAATTTAGTGGTAATTCTGATCCTCAGAATTCTATACATTCAGCAACTATTGCTTGAACATCCATTTTATTATCAGGCACCTACCATGCTTGATGCTGGAGGTACTGAAGAAGAAAAAGTCACTGTCTGCTTTTAAGGGGTTAACAATGTAATATGGAGACAAGACAAGGAGGTAGAGGAAGATGACAGGTACAAAAGTGACATATGTACAATGAAACTGTAGGGAAGAAGAGGTATATCTTTTCACTTACCGCTAGGTTCATGACTCAGATCCCATAATAAAAGACAGATTAACAAGAGAAAAGCATACACATTTATGCAATAAGTTTTATGTGACTTTGGAGCATTCCAAAACGAAGAGCCAAAGAGGTTAACTGGCTAGTTTTTAAATAATAATTTTGATGAAGAAGTGGAAAATGTTGGGGAAATAATGGATTAGAAGACCAAACTCTCTGACCTGGGCAGTAATAAACTGGGGGAAAACTTAGCAGGACCTGTTTGTTTAGATTCTTCTTGGTGTTTTTATATCTTTGAGGGTAAGGATATTTATTTCTTCTAGGAATATGGAGGGTACCTCTGGAATTAAAGTTTTGTGACCTACTTTAGAAGGTTAGGGAATTCTTCTATGGCCTGCATCAGGGAAGAAGGGTAGGAGAAGGTTTTTGAGAGACCTGCTTATTTCTTCTGTTCCCTCAAATGCCAGGGTCCCATGTTTTAAGATAGCAGGTCCTAGTCTCCTTCAGAACCATAAATAAATCATGTTTCATTCCAAAAACAATTATGATGACATATTTGATACAGGATATTAACTATGAGGTAACATACATTAAGTCGGGTCAAGTGAAAAAGTTAAAACCAGGGGAGAGATGGAAAATGAGCCCAGGAATAAAGTTAGGACAAGAAACATCTATGGACATGTCTTGTATACTTGCCACAGGTGGTCCTATATTTGGCTCTAAGTTTTTTGGCAGCCAGTCCCATCCTTGAAAAGCATAATTCAATAAAAACTTTCCTGCCAGGTGAGGAGGCTAATGATGAAGTCTAGGTCTAGCAGCAGTTCAAATCGAAGCTCAGCTGCTTGCTGGCTGCATTAGGTAGGATACATGCTGGGTTGCTAATACTCCATACACAAACATTTCATGGCTCTAACATAAGAGATGTTAATTCTTCGTTGCAGAATAGTCCAGGAAAGCGGTCCATGTCTGGTTAGGTGATCTGATAGCATCAGGACCCCATGTTTTTTCTTATTGCTTCGCCATCCCAAAAGTCCTGCTTTCATCTCCATGAAAGAGAAGGATGAAAGATAGGAAGTGGAGATTATAACCCTTTCCTTTATGGACATGACTCACAAGTCACACATCAATTTCATTTACATGCTGTTTTTCAGAATTTAATCTCACAGTCACCCTTAGCGATAAGAGAGGCAGGGAAGTAGTCTTTATTTACTATAGCATGTGCCCAGCTAAGACTTAAAGAAGGAAAGAATGGATATTGGGGAACAATTAGAATTCTCTGCCATATTATCTGCATTACCTTGAGCAAATTAGTTAACTTTTCTGGTGGTCACTGTTTTCAATTGAAATGTGAAGGTGATAATAAACACCTACTATGGGATGGTCATATGCCCAAGGTTTCTAATTAGCAGAGCAGGGAAAATGGGAACCAAAGTGTAGTTAGACAGGAGGAATAATTCTAGTGTTCTATAGCACAGGTGGACACATCTTATAGGTGTCACAACAACCTATTATGTATTGTATAAAGAAAAAAGAGAGGGATTCTTGGTTAAGTGTCAAAGTACTTAGTCACTGTACACTGCTGCATCACCAATCATTTTGGAATAGTAACATTGTTGGGTATTTATAGGATACTTTGAAATTATTAAGAAGGGATACTTGTAAAGAAGTATGACCTATATTAGATACTCTAGTAGTCAGGGTTGTCTAGAGAGACAGAAACAATAGGACATGTATATAGATATATGAAAGGGACTTTATTATGGGAACTGGCTCACATGATTATGGCAGCTGTGTAGTTCCAGGACAGGCCATCTGTAAGCTGGAGACCCTGGGATTCTGGTAGTGTGGCTCACTCCAAGTCCAGAGGCCTCTGAACCAGGGAAGTCAATGGTGTGACTCATCTGAAGCAAAAATCCTGATGATGGGGACAGTTGGAATAGGATGGTACACTGCTGTATGTATGACCTGAAGTCCAAAGACAGAGTCTAGAGTCACAATGTCCAAGGCAGTAGAAGAAAATTCCGCCCCAGCTCTCAAAAAAAGAGACATATTAGCCTTCTGTATTTCTTTGGCTCCAGCTGATTGGAAGTACCACTCTGACTAAGGGCAGGGTTTCCCTACCTTGTCTGCTCAGACTCACATGCTGCTGGCAGACACACCCAAAAATAATGCATTTAGGTAGTGCTTAATCCAGTAAAGCTGACATCTAAAATAAACCATTACAGATGCTGAAGATGAAAAACACAGAAATAGGTGTTAATGGCAAACTGTGTTTCCAGAAGATCTTGGTTCTTGCACTCTGGCATGGAAGATTCCAAGCAGAACACATGTGTGTAAACGGGGTTTATCAAATGTTATGGAAAGGGAAATACAAAGGGGAGCATGCTAGGGTGGAGGTGGAGTCTACCTGCAAAGAGAGGTATTTTTCTTTTTCAGGTGCTTTTAAAACTTACCCTAATCTTTGGGAAGGGAGGAACCAGGAGATTCCCATCCAATAATCAATGAGTGGGGTGGGGCATGGGTGATTCCCGGCCAGGTGAGTGTGGTCTGGGCTGTCCCTGGGCATTCTACATATAAGTCCCAAACTTTTCTTACTTCTAGCCTGCCTTATAGGGAGAACAAATTTCAAAGAGATGGCCCAGTTTGAGATGGGAGCAGCAGGACATGAGATCAGAAGGAGACAGGGACCAGCCCGAAAAGCACTTGATTTTGGATTGCTTGTTCTTGCTAGAGCCAGGAGAACATAGTTCAAAAGTGGAGTAGTACTATCAATAGTCAGACTTACATTCAGAAGACATTATCTTAGTAGTACGAAGGATAGATCACAGAGAAGGAGAAAGTTGTGCTCTACTCTGCGCAAGAAATAATTGTAATCTGAGTTAGGACAGTGGGAAGAGAGATAGGAGGCAAAAAGCAGCAGGATTTGGTGATTGGGAATGGGAGTGGGAGATTTCTGAATCCTTCATATCTGATTTGGCTGACTGAGAAAATGGGGCTGTAAGAAACAAAGAATGGAAACATTTTGGGGAGTGAAAATAAGGTCAGTTTGAGGCAAGTTGGATTTGAGATTTCTAAAAGATAAGCAGAGTAGTTGGCTGTGTGTATCTCAAGCAGGGGCCTGTGAACTTTTACTTAAGCGACTATACAGTAAACATTTTAAACTTTGCAGGTCAAGTATCTCTATCACAACTAGCCAACTTTGTCTTTGTAGTGGGAAAATAGCCACAGGCAATATGTGAGCAAATAGGCGTGGCCATGTTCTAATAAAACTAATATAAAACAGACAATGGGACTGTGCACTGTAATTGACCGAACCACAGTCTAAAGCCTAGATGTCATTTATTGATAAATTGATTCATTCAACAAATATATACCGAGTACCCACCATGTGCCAAGTTTTAGGCACTGAGATAACAGTCTTTGAGGAGTTTACCTTCTGAGAAAAAGTAGAAAAACGGTGTTCAACGTAAGTAAAAATCTATCATATGTTCTTTTTCATAGGACTACTCTGGCTGTTACTTGAAGAAGAGCTGTAGGGGACAAAAGTAGAAGGGGGGAGACTAATTACAAGGATGTTTTAATAGTGTGGTCAAGAAATGATTGTACCTTCAATGAGGTTGGTAATAATGGAGATGGTGAGAAGTAATCAGATTCTAAAGATTTTAAAGGCAGATTCAATAGAATTTGCTAACAAACCATATGTGATATGTGGGAAGACAAGAGAAATCATGGCTAGCACTAAGGTTTTTTTAATCTGAGCAATTGGAAGGATTAAGTTTCCATTTACTGAGATGGGTGGGGCTAGGGGAGGAGAAGGTTTAAAAGAGAAGAGCAGGATTCAGTTTGGGACTTGTTAATTTAGCTCTGCCTATGACACATCAGAGGTAAGAGAAGAGCACAGGAGTAGAGAATGCCTTCAGTAGTATAGATGTGGTGGCTAAAATCATGTGAGTAAATACTCTTGCCTAGGGAATGCTTACAGCATTAGAATGCTACACCAAGGATTGAAATCTAGGGAGTGTCAGTGTTTGAACAGCCTTTAAAAGGAACTGCAAAATAGATGGGGAAAGAATTGTCATTGATCAGAGAACTAGTAGAACAGGGACTCATAGATACCTGGGGAGGACATCTGTTGTAGGACAAGCACTATTTTAAATATTTTGATTTTTAGAATTAAAAGCAGTACATGCACATAGTAAAAATTTCAAACCATATAGGATAAAAAACAAGTCTTCTCTTTACCTATACCGAACTTTTATTTCTAATCTTCACTTAAATAGTTTCTTCTTTATTATTCAAAGGAAGTTAAAAAAAGTTCATAATCCACATATGCATGTATTATTACATTTAATGCATCTTAATTTTAGTATTCATATATAATTATTACATTTTATATGTGGAAAACAATAGAGAAGAAAAACTGAACTTTGACATTTAGTTTAATAAAAGGAACATCTTAGATCACCGGGGTGGGGGTGTGTGTGGCAAAAATGGACTTTATATTAAAGGATGCTGAGACAACTGATAAGCCATTTAGACAAGAATAAAATTAGATCCATACTGTATACCATACATAACAAGAAACCTCAAATGGAACAGAAACCTAAATGTTAAACTGGAAACCATACAGTTACTAGAAGAAAATATGGATGAATTCTTCTTCAATCTTACTGTAAAATATGGGTTTCTAATTATGACTCAATATCAAGACAATACAATAAATAAAAATTGATAAATTGGATTGTGTGAAATAAAAATATCTGCATGTCAAAAACACCATTAAAATCCCAAGACAATCCTCCAGCTAGGAGAAAACATTTGCCTCACATACCAAAGGTTTATACCCTCAATATATAAAAGTCTTTTATAGATAGAAGGAAAAAAGAACAACATTTACTAGAAAAAGGGGAGAGTACATGAACAGACAATTCCCAAGGGAGATATCAAATAGCCCTTAATAATGAAAAACTGTTCAAACCCACTTAATATTAGACAAATATGTCTTTAATCTTAAAAAACTATGGCAATACAGTTTGCTGGTGAGAGTATAGTAAAACAAGAGTGTTCATACAGTGCTGGTGGGAATGCAAATTGGTGCAATTGTAATGGAGGTAATTTGGCAATACTTAATAAAAATACAAATGCATTTAACTTTGACATTGCATTCTACTTCTAGGAATCTCCCCTAAACATACATTTCTATCAATTCAAAAAATACATTGTAGGTGCAATCACTATCAAAATCTAGCCAAAGGGTTTTTGTATAGAGATGACATTCTACTAAAATATATATGGAAATACACAGGAACTGTAGAAGCTAACACAATTTTGAGAAAGAACGACCTGGAAAGTATTAATATTCTTTCTTCCTATATTACTTCAGTAATCAACACAGTATGCAGTTGGCAGAGTGATAGACATATAGACCCAGTGGAATGGAATAGAGAATCAATCCTCAAGTAGCACCACAAAGTATGGGCAATTTACTCATATCAGCACATTTAAACTGAATTTCACATAGGAAGAAGCCAAGGCACAGAGAAGTTAAGTGACTTGTTCAGTGTCACAGAATGAGCAAGTGTTGGAGCTCAGATTTGAAACCATGCAGTTCAAATCTACACTAGACTACCTCAAGGGCTTTGTTGTGTTCTTGAAAATGGGTACCTGAAGTAAGTGGAGGTGAAGATCATTGGAGTTGCAAAGGTCAAGGAACTTTGGGGCAAGAGTTGATGAAGGGCCATTGGCATTGTGCAGATTTGTAATAGAAGATACCCTTCTAATCCTGACGTTAGAGAATAGGATCCCTAGCATCATGATCTGAACTGGTGGCTAGATCATTAGTCTTGTGTGCTTGGCTAAGGAGCTTGGTCTTGATTCTAAGGCAGTAGAGAGCCCTGAAAGCTCTTCAATATGTCATGATTTGTGGGGAGCATGTTATGAGAAGTCTATGAGAACTTGACATAATTGACATAAACACAGTTGTGCTCACAGGCTGAGTTTGGCACAGCTGCAGAAGAGAGTGAGAGGCAAAATGCAGCACAGCTGCTTTTCCTAAGTTGTTTACAGTTCAGAGAAGTAGGAATGCAGGTTTCTCTTCTTTCAATGTCATGCTCCTCCCTGAGAACTATTGCTCCACCTCCTTGTTTACCACTGGATATAAAAGACTCGCTGAAGGGGCGGGGTTTGATGGGGAGGTTTTGATTGGCTGGCTGCCGTCTGCTTGTGAGGCTGCTGCAAGAATGCTGCTGCTGCTGCTGGGGCTGAGTTATATGAGAGAGTAGAGGAAACAACAGTGCAAGTCTGAGCACCCAGACTTTAAGAAAGCTAAAGAGAACGTGGGACAGTGCAAGTCTAAGGACTGAGACATTAAAAGTTATGGTAATGCAGTTTTTAGACCAGCTGCTGGTGTTTGTCTGCAAGTCTGAGGACCGGGACTGTAAGAGAGGACATGGGACAGTGCCAATCTGAGGGCAAAGACTTTAAGAGAGATTAAAGGGAACATGGACAGAACGAGTCTAAGGAAAGAAACTTTAAGAATAGGAAAGAAGACATTAGAAGTAAGGTTTTAAAGAATAAGAGAAAAGAAGCAAAGTAAAAGATGAGTTATTAGAGAAAAGAAGCAACAAGTCTGCTGTGCATCTCCATCCGAGTGCCCAGCACACTTGGCCCCAGCTTTCTGCACGTCTGTCTTCTATCATTTGTCCTTTCTATATCCCAGTTGCTCCCAGTTAGGTTGGAGGAACAGAGCTCAAGAAAGTTCTTGAGAATGATTCATTCCATATTAAATGTTCTTACTCATTTATAGGTGAATGGAGGAGTGATGCTGGTTTATTTAGTCTGTTATTATTAGTCTAACAAAATTGATTGGTTTTTGCTTTTATTCTATAAAATTGTCAGTTTCAGTTTTATAAGAAAAAAAAAGCTATTCATTGAATGACCTTAATTCCAACCTGGTTCATAAAAGTGATTTTGCTATGCTTTTGGTCAGGAACCCAAAGCATATTCTGTAGCGTGATTTGAAGTACTAGTTATCTGTCACACCCAAGGATTCAGTAGGACATCATTTCTATTAACCTGCTCAACTGTGGAGTGAAGTTGTCACACCCTAGTAACCTGTAAATATGTATTAAGTGATTGCAGGGCTGACCTTTGTGTAATACCACAGATATACTCTGGCCATGTTTTCCAAACAATGACATGGTAACCAAGGATATTTTCTGACTTATGAATTTCATGTGAAACATCTTACGTGGAAATATGAAATGGACTCCCAATTTATTATACGTTTATCAAATTGCCTCTTTTGAAAAAGAGCAAAATGCTGTGTGGGTGAGATTGTTCCAGAAATGCTGCATCTTCTGTAAGTGTAACCTCAGAGAACAATTGTGGGGATTAAAAGAGATAATATATGTGAGAGCCGAGGCTGCTCTTTGAATATGAGGGATTATATGTTCCTGCCAAGTTGTTCAGTTAATGGGATATGAGTTTTCCGTTGACATATATTATAATTTCAGTATAATTTTCCATTTATACTTGCTCTTTAATAGAAAAGGGCTTAAACACATTGGTTCAAGTTTCTATGTCATTCTCTTCCCTCGGCCTCTCTTTTAAGAGTATCCAGAGTCTGTAAATAAAATTTAAATGTACCAGGAGAATTGATACTTAAAGGAACCTATCCCTAAGTCTGTCTTAAAGACCTTTCTTAAACAATTTGGATCATCTTCCCTAAATTACTTTTCTCATTTGTAGAGTAGGTTAAGTGATGGGGGAGGGAGAACCCCCTCCACACAGACTCCCTTAGAACAACATCACCAGTTATTCTAAAGCTCTTTCTCTTCCCAGCTCACAGAACAGTGTGTATCAGGGCGCCCGAGCCTCATGCTGCCAGCTCGCAATGTAGAGATAATTTGGAACAACAGAGAAAGGTTGATTTCTGTTTTCTGAACATTTTGTTTTGGGGAGCTGCTGGGAATTACAGGGAAAGAGGGAGATTAGCTGTGAAGGCAGTTCTTAGTGACTTAATTTTAGTGAGGACAGAATGTTATCTTCCTTAAGGTGATGAAATAGGGATAGATCCATTCGAATATCAGAAGTGGAAAGGGGCCTTTAAAGACTTTCTGCATCAGGCTCTTCACTTTACATAAAGCCTCATTTGGAAAGCTGCAGTAGCTGTAACAAATTTGCATTTCTTCAACCACCTTTCCACTCTATTCCTTAGAACCTCACCCCAGCCCTACAGTTCTTCCCAGCTAGTCATAAAATAACTCAGGTTCCAGCCCCACACTCTTACCAGTTGTCTCACCTGTGCTTTGCAAATGCATCTTGTCAGCTACACAACCTGGCTTTGGTCACCATCCTCTTAAATTACTCCTGAGACAAAATTATATTGGAGCTAGAAACCAGTCAACCATTGTCGTTAGAGACTTAGATTTGTGTTCAATGAACAGGGAATCAGGCTATGGGCCTAACATGGGACCCTGTACTCTCAGCTCATTTATTCCTTATTCTGACTCTGGGAAAGATGAATATTATCCATTTCTCTCTTTTTTTTTTGTGGGATTGGGGTTTGAACTCGGGGCTTCACGTCTCCAAAGCAGGCACTCTACCACTTCAGCCATACCTCCAATCCATTTTTCTCTGGTTATTTTGGAAATAGGGTCTTGTGAACTATTTGGCTGGGCTGGCTTTGAACCTGGATCACCCTGATCTCAGCCTCTCAAATAGCTAGGATTATGGGCAGAAGCCACAACTCCCAGCTATTATCCATTTCTTAGATTCAGAAAGGGAAGTACTGAGTAAGTGGCAAAGCTGAGACTTAAATCTAGGTCTGTAAATTAAGGTTGCACCTGGAGTCAGGGAAGTAGGGGTCTGTTTCATGTGAGAAAATGACACTAGTGAGTTCTGCTTATCTTTTTGTCCCTGATGTTGACTGAGCTGTTCTTGCTTCCCTTAAGTTCCCCTTCATTGCCATTCTCTCTCCCTTTTTCAATGCACTCTTGTTCTCTCTCCCTTGCTTACTCTCGCTTCCTCCCTAATTTCTTGTGCTGGGGATGGAACCCAGGGCCTTCTCACACATGCTAGGAAAGTTCTGTACCTGTGAGCTACAACCCCAGCCCTATCTTTCCATTTTACTGGGTGAGTAGTTGCCTTTTAATCACACAGTATATTACTTCACTGTCTTTTAAGTGTAGTTTTCTGGAAGAATCATTAATTTCAGGATAATTAGAAAAGTCTATTATCAGTGCATATCAAAATGGATTTTCTTCTTATCTCTAAAGATGTATGGTTAGAAGCCATGGTTGAGGAAACTATAAAACTGAATGATATAGCCCTTACTACACACATAGTTGGTTGAAGGCCATTCTTTCTGTAAACTGGCCAGCTAGGTTGTTTTCAATGATGAGTTTGTGGAAACTCCAGTGTTGCCTATGTCCCTAAATAGCCAAGTAGGATCTCCTCCAGGAAAAAAAAAAAAAACAATGCCGTAGCAATGTAGCAATTTAATGGATTTGAGAAGGCAAACAAGGGCCCCCTGTAAGAAACAGCTCTGAGTTTTGTGTTTTTCATGCACCCAATCTAGCAGCCCAGAGGAAACAGCCCTAGTCTGTTCCTCCTTGCTCTCTGAAATGTGGCTTCTATGAATTTGAGTGTGCCACCAGAGGGCAGCAAGAGAACAGAAAAATGAATCCCTGTATCTTGTTTTTTGGTATGGTTGGTTGGTAGGTAGGTAGGTAGGTAGGTAGACAGACAGACAGACAGATGTACGGATGGATAGATAGATGAAACACATACATACATACCTAGATCTATAAATACATTGATATATTTTTAAATATAAGTAAATATACATATTAGTTATACTTTATAGATTTATTATAAAAATTTATATTTTAAAATGTATGGATCTCCATGTACATATTGATATATTACATATACATATGTCTATATGATGTAGGTATATATAAAGAGACAGTGAGAAGGAGAGACAGAATCTAATTAAGCTGGGCCTCTGCTTCATTGTCTTTAATTTCTGAAATGATAAGGTTAAGGTAAAAGTTATTAAAAATAACATTTTATTAGTCTGTACATGTTAGGACATTTTCAGAATCTAATATGTAGTTATCTTGGAATTTGGCAAACATTTTCAAATGAATCTTCAGAAAAAAAATCTTTAAGATCAAAATGTAACCTGAAGAAAATATCTCTGAGCAAAGAATTATTAAGATCGAGAAATTTCAGATGTGTTCATAAGTCAGATTGAATCTTTGAAAATGTAGTTTTGAGTTTTCAACCATGGCTAGGTTGAAAAAGAAGAAGCAGAAGCCCAGTCACCTTAGGCTTTGGATTCAGGTCAGGACCTATTGGAGGTGAATAAGTGTGTCCTCGCCTGCTGAGATAGGGTGGCAAGTGTAGGATATAGCCATAAGTGGGATTTACCCCCCACATTCAGAAACCTGAAATGTTCTGCATGAATCACTCTCTTGATTCTGGTCACCCTAAGAATTGTCTTCAAGATGCAGCAAAAGATGAGAATACCATCTCCTTCTCTTATTATTTCTCCAGCTGGTACTGTAATAATAATTACAGCAGTAAAAACAGCAGTTCACAATTATTTAGGGCTTGCTCAGTGCCAGGCATTGTACAAAACATTTGATACTCAACATCTGATTGAATCCTCACAACTTTATGAGGTATTCTCCCATTTCACGTATAGGTAAACTGAGACCTACAAGGATTAAGTTTGTTGTGGATGATCAAAATCAAATACCTAGTTTTGTTTTCTTTTTCTTGTTTTTTTTTAAGTGTGTGTATGTGAGAGAGAAACAAAGACAGAATACAGACTGAGTTTTGAGGACTGAGAATTATTTCTGTGATCATATAGTGCATTTGCCTCAGTAGACAATGGTGGTCTCAATGCATATACTTCTGCCTTTGCTGGTCTCTGTTGAGTGGTCTGGGGTCTCAGATTGGAACATCAGAGTCTAGGTAACACAGTGAGACTGGGGTAAGTAGGCTAGAGGGCCAGACGGAGTGCTCTGGCAGTCGGACTTGAAGTGGCCTTAGTCAAGCAGTAGTGCCAAAAGGAGTCTCAGAGACCTGGAATTAATGGAGCACTATTGAGAGATTGGGTGGATTTTTTTCTTTGCTTTGAGATTTGGGGACTGAGTTGCTGCTACTGTTTTTTAGATTAAGACTTCTTACAAAGACCCCCTCCAAAATGTCCAGACTGCCTCTTTTGGCTTTCCAGATATCCGCAGTGGTAGGAATGTCATGCAAAGAATGGGAAAATAACTTTAAACAGCATTGGGGTTGGATCCCAGTTCCACTCTTTACTAGCTGTGTGGTCTTGAGCAAGCCAGTTTACCTTCCTGAGCCTTGTTCCCTTCACTCAAAAAATGAGACTACCTCGTGGGTTGTCGGGAAGATTCAGTGAGGTAAATGTGTCAAGTACTCTCTACACAATGTTTTGCCCAACAAATTTTAGTACTTCTCCATGTCCCATGCCACTGTCCTTTACAGTACTTACAGGAGATGAACTTTATCTTAGTGATGGCATTCTCTAATAATTTCCCTTTTCTGGTTTTTGAGATAGGGTCTCACTAAGTAGGCTGGCACTAAACTTTCAGTTCTCCTGCCTCAGTCTCCCACATGCTGGGATTACAGGTATGAACCACCATACCCAGCTTTGTACTTCTTTTTACCTTGGTAACTACTAAATCTTTGCGTTCAAAAGAAGCTTGTCTTTGGTACTTAGACCATTATTTACTTATGCTACTAAATGATAAGAGAAATTCTTTACTTCCCCAGCCTAATCAGCCTAGGCTAGTTTAAAAGGAACACTCTACTTAAAATCTACCATCCCATTCTTTGTAGAAAGCACACATCATCCATGCCAAGTAGATAGAGGCATTCTTAACAAGATCTGATTTCATTCTTGTTTTCCCCTCAGTATTCTCCTCCCAGGGCAATTGGCCGGGGGGATGGATAGACAATCAGGGCGTGGATTACAGATCTATTCAATATAATCAGTGGGAGTCCTCAACCGTTTCCTACACTAAGTGTTTTGAGGGACTGGGGTACCAGACTGGGCATTAGAACTCTTAGGTTCTAGTTGTAGTTCCACCATAGCTTTGGGGCCCTAGTAAAGTCACTAGCCCTCTCTGGACCTCAGTTTCCCCAAAAGCATAATGTAAGGGTAGGACTTTACAATATTACATGTAAAAAGGGCTTAAAGACTATGTGTTGCAGAGTCAAAAGACAGCCTTAGTGACAGCCCTCTTAAAAAAAAGTTGGCTCTGGGTAACAACAGACGTGATATTTTCAAAGTTATGTACATACTCTAAGCAAACTTGGTGACACACTTGATGTTTAAAGTGGTTTGTGCCAAATGCTAAGAGCTCATTACTTTTGACCCCATTGCCACCTTTGTTTCTAATGTAGTTCAGAATACAGTTTTTGCTAATATAACCAGACCCCAAAAAGCTCAACATAGCATCAGCCAGAGTGTAAATGGAGACTTCGTGGAAAGCTGGGGCTCATCAGGGCCAAGTATTGTAGCTTTGATTTATAGACAGGCGAGATGGTTTTTGTACAATCTGATATGTGCAGCCCTGAAGCGGCATCTGGGGCGAATGTGGATGTTGCTAAGTTCTGCCATGATTTCCAAGGATTCAGTGTGATCTCTTGGCCTTTAACAGTAGAAAATGACCATGTTATGTTCAACCCCTCCTCTTTCACACCTAAAGACTAGAGAAGAATCTGGAAGGGGATTAATGTGTGACCAAACTTAGGCAAGCAGTTCACGAACCCCCTTCTAGTGGAGGTGATCCCTTTCTAGGCTGTACCTCAAAGCCCAACAAGTGTTATCACCCAAATTCATCCTCAGAACCCTTCAGAAGAGAAATTCCCAGGAATTAGGCTCCTGGGCAGGGCCCTTCAGAATGGATATCAAGTTCTCTTAGAACAGGCATTTAGAATTAAACCCAACTAACATTCATTCAGTACTAACCGTGTTCCCAGAAAACACTTAAGCACTTGTTTGCCTCCAGAGTCTACCTAACCACCCTATGGGATTTTTTTCTCAAGTCACTATCAAAGGCCAAGTAACCTTAAGTGCTCTTAACTAGTCAGCAGAAGGCAAACCAGTCTGTCTCGCTGTTCCTGGAGTTTTGGAGGGTGGGAAAATAAGTTCTGCCTGATAACTGTTCTCACTCAAGGAATTATTTTGAAACTTTAAATGTTTCCTTCTATGTTACATAGTGGAAAGAGAGTTAGCCTTGAAATCAGACACATCTTAGTTCATATCATAGACTTGCCACTTATTATCAATGACCTTGGATAATGCACTCTCTTTATTCCCAGCCAAGCCTTACCCTCTCCATTCTTCTCCCTGGCAAGTCACTCTAGGCTTTCAGTTAAGAACGCCTACTTAAATTTTCAGCAATATAAAAACTACCCCAGTGTCCCGAGGAGGGCAAATGAGGACCGATACTTTGCCAGATTCTAGTGGTCGTGTCTTCAACCTCCATTTCTGTTTCCAACTATTCTTTCCTCTTTTAATGCTGTGGAAAGAGGTCGCTTTACTCTGTGCTGATCCTAATACACTGATCAGCCATACCCTTCAAGCTCAAGTTCTCTTTGGAGAGAAAAGAATTTATGTAGCGTCAGTAAGTGAGTTAATACACATAAATTACTGTGCATGATACATAATAAACACTGTATAGAAGTTGAAATTAGAACCAATTCTGACCCATGGCTTGAACTTGGGAAAAGTTTGTGCCTCCAAAGCCACATTTTAGTCAGCCTTCTGGGTCAGCAGCCAGAAGCAGCGTTTCCACCACCTCCTGCTCATGCCCCTTACAATGATGGCATGAGAGACAGTGGAGGTCACTTCTGTATCCTGTGCCACCTGCTATTTGGCCCTGTGGAAAAGCTCTATGTGCAGCTAGTTTCCATAGGATAGATTTTTATTTCTTTATCAGAGCCTGCTTAGAATAAGTCCTTTCATGGGGACTCGAGAAGTCGTTGGGGAGTTAGAGCAAGCTGAGTTTCTTTTATCTTGCCTCTCTGAATTCCCTTTTCAGCTCTAAAAGTTTTCTTATTAAAATAAGTCTGCCAACAATAAGTCACGAGATCTTGGGCTCACCTTTTCTTCCCTTCCTGTTCCCTTAAAAGAAACTGGAGTTTTATCACCCTTAAGCCCACAAGTCATGTCTATAGTTTATAGTCCTGTTTTTAAGGCACTAATAAATATTTACTAAATTCCTATTCCATACCAGGCAAAGTTCTAGGCACCGGGGATACACCTGTAAACAAAGGTCTTTTAAAATGAATTTTATATTCTACTGGGGAAAGAGATGATAAACAATTACATCTATTTCTCAGTTAGTGGCCAGTGCTCTGAATAAAAATAAAGCAAGGGAAGGTGGTGTTTTATGGAAGGTGATCAGAGAAGACTTGTGTTGACATGATGTTTTAGGCAGGAGATGAGTAAAGTGTACAGGCCGTCTTAGAGAAGAGCAATTCCATGAACAGTGAAAAGCAAGTGCAAAGACCCTGAGGCAGAAGTATGCTTGGCATGTGGAGCAGCAAAAGGACCAGAGTGGCTGGGGTGGGATGAGCGAGAAGTTCCGTTTGCTCCATTTCTCTCTCCATGTAGGTTGAAGCGCATCATTAAAAAAAGAGATGTGAAATGGGGCGTTTGGAGGGCCCACAGAACAGAAAGAGAGGTAAATGGGGTCTTCTTACCATAGTAATTGCCAGCATTTCCACATTAAATCTTGGTTCCAAGGTTTGCATCTACATGCCAGCTTTGAGAAGGGTGTTGCAATCCATGACGATTGCAGGGATATTCAGGCCACATTTTAATTTCTGAGAGGACACAAAACAGGAATTGTCCCTTGTGCTTTTCTATACTTTTCTCTCTCGTTTGAACAGGGTATGGTTGTAAGCCTACTAATCATCTTCTCTGAGCCCTACCTACTGGCACATTGGCAGGACTGGTCTCTGACCAATGTCTCAGTTAACTTAAAGGAGACAGGGCCAGTGGACAGCACACTGTCTAGGTAGCACCGGTAGCTCTCATTACAACCCTTAGAATCCTGGGAGCCCATATCCGTCTTAAGGGTTGGGCAGCATCTTAACAGCATGGTGCAAGGAAGGGTTTTGTCAATGAGAAGTGGACAATTTTTGTAACTGGAGGAGATATATAAGATCATTTAGTCTGGCAGAGATCATGAAGGGCCATTAAGTACACATCTCCTGATTTGTATAACCTTTCAATCCCTCTTGATCCAATCTCAATCTTTCTCTGTCTCTGTTCTTCCCTCTCTCCTTCCTATCTCTCCCTCTGAGTGCAAGTGTTTGTCTCCAAGGAAACGTGGGTTTAAATTACCTCTAATCTTTATAATAATCATAGTAGTTGCCATTAATTGAGTGCTTCATATGCTCCAGGTTAGGCTTTGTGCATATATAATCCCATCCAATAATCACAACTGTGTGAGATAGACATTTTCTTCATGTTGCAACCAAAGTTTTAAAATGGAAACTGAGTTTTGTGTTTGAGACTCATTATAGTTGGCATACCTTGTTCAAGTTTGCATAGCTAGGAAGTGGTAAAGCCTCAACACAGCTGAATCTGACTCTAGCCAAAACTCTTAATCTCTGTTATATCTCTCTTCCCAATATCCAGTTGGAAAAGGAATATGTGAGAAAAATCTCTATTGTCTAACTTGTGTTCGTGGGCCTGGCAAGCCAGCATTCATCCATTCACCCTGAACACTGTCATTGAGCTGCTACCTCTTGACTGGTTGCCCTACTAAGCCCTAGTTTCTAGACATGAATAAGACAGAAATCTCTGTTGTCAGGAAAGTCACTGGGACTGGTGGGGAATTTGGACCACCTAATACTCAGGATGTAGTGCAATAACTACCATGAAGAGGATTGCATTGGATGCTATGGAAGCATGTGGAAATAGAATCAGAGTAGACTTCTTATAGTGGGTAATGTATGAGGGGAATCCTAGAAGTCAGAGGAGTGGATTGAGTGAGATACAGGCTTACCATCTACAGGACACTTCCTATTAAAGGAGGACTTTAGTGCAGTGAGTCAAGTAGGGTAGAAGTTCATTTCTGTTTCGTGTAAAAGTCTAGAGGTAAACAGCCCAAGATTGGTGGGACTGCTCTGTCATCCTTACCACTTGGTTTCAATCTCTAGGTTCTAGATGGTATTCCATTTGTCTTTGTTTGACACTTTGGGAGAAAGGGAAAAGAGAACAGCATACAGCCAGCTTCGTTACAAAAATAGGTCCCCAAAATTCCAAAAGTTTGCATACATCACTTCTGCTTCTAGTCTGTTGTTTAAAACTTAAGTTACATGGGGGCTGGGCATGGTGGTTTGCACCTTTAATCCCAGCTACTCAGGAGGTAGAGATAGGAGGATTGTGGATTGAGGCCAGCCTGAACAAAAAGTTAGTGAGGCCCCGTCTCAGAAACAAGCTGGACACATATTCCCAGTTACTCTGCAGGTGAAGGTAGGAGAATCATGGTTCAAGGCCAGCCCAGAAAAGTTAGTACAAAACTCTATTTAAAAAACAAACTAAAAGCAAATGGACTGGGGGCATGGCTCAGGTGGTAGAGGTCTTGCCTGGTAAGCATGAGGTCCTGAGTTCAATCATTTGTACCATAAAAATGGGAATATAAGAAATGAAGGTATGAGTACATGTTTCTAGGCATAGAGAATGCTGGATACATGCAAGGATGGGAGATCAAAGAGCAGAAGAGCTGTAAGAAACCAAAGAACTAAACAACTAAGAGCATAACAAATGATAATTCTAGCATGGCTGTAATATAATGATGGCATATGGTGAGATAGAGACTGAAGATGGCAGGCAGTGGACAGATTATGGAGCACCTTCACTAACTAAGGGATTTGAACATTGTCCCAAAGATTATGAGGTCACAAAATATTTTGGGCACGGGAGTCACACAATGAGATTTGAGTTTAGAAAGATTGCTCTGTGTACTTGGTGGACAGGTTAAATAAAGGAGTGACTGAAGGCAGAAGGAAGTGTTAGGAGACTACAATTAGTAATCAGGAAGAGACACAAGACTCTTCACTAAGGCAGTGACACTGAGCAGAAGGGATAGATCAGAGAGATGTTAAGGAAGTATAATTGGTAGAATGTGGTGACTAAGTGGATGTGGGATGTGAGAGAGAGGGAAGATATTAGGACAATAATGTCCAGATTTCTGGCTTGGGCATTAATATCGTTTTATAAGCAGTTATAAAGGAATAATTAAATGTTTTCAAGTCCAGAAATAATTGAGTTTGAGATACTTCTGAGTTATCCGATGTTGCTATTGGGCAGGCAATTAGATATATTGCTATAGAAACAAATAGGGAAGTCTGGGAGTGTAAGTTGTGAGTGTGTGAAACTGCTGAGGAAGCAAGCAAGACTGGTTCCGTGAGATCATGAGAGGGCTAAGAGCAGAATTCAGGAGAAGATCAAGATTGAGAGGGAGCCTGGGAAGGAGACAGGGCAGTGGTTAGAGAAGCAAGAAAGCAATCATTAGAAAGTGGATGGGAAAGGCATGGTTAGAGATGGACTGGGCAACTGTGCAATGCTTAAGCAAAGTCAAAATGAGGATTGCAGGTGCCCTTTGGATGTACAGCTTTATGTTTTGACATGTACACATCTGTGAAACCATCTCCACAATGAAGACAATGAACATGGTCATATTTCCCGAAAGTTTCTTCTTGTCCTTTTGCAGTCTCCCCCCTCTCTGATCCACCCATATTACCCCACTTCAGGCACCCACAGATTAGCTTCCTGTCAATATAGGTTCATTTGCATAAATGGAATCATGTAGCATGTACTGTTTTTTGCTCTGAATTCTTTATTCAGCATAATTATTCTGAGGTTAATTCAAGTTGTTCCATGAATCAATAGTTTATTCCTTCCTATATACCATAGTTTAGTTATCTGTTCACAAGTTGATGGCCATTTGAATTGCATCCAGTTCCAGAATATTACAAATAAAGCCACTATGAGCATTTGTGTACAAGTCTATATGGCTAATATGTTTTCTTTGGTCACATGGTAATTATGTGCTTAACTTACCTGGAAATTGCCAAACTGTTTTCCTAAGTAATTTACCGTTTTGCTTTCTGGAACAGGCTATAGAATTCATGTTAGTTCTTTATATGTTCTGTATAATTCTTCTGTTAAATCATCTGGGCCTGAAATTTTCTTCCTTGGGAGTTTTTAAATTGTGAATTCAAAATTGTGAATAGTTGTAGGACTATTCCAATTATCTGTCTCATTGGGTCATATTTTTAAAATTCACTCTGCCACTTAACCATTTTCATTTTTTTTTTGTGGTACTGGGACTAGAACCAGGCTCTTGCACATAGTAGGCCAGCACTCTACCACTGAGCTACATCCCCAGCCCCCACTATACAAGTTTTACATTCCTACCAACAGTGAAAGTTCCAGTTCCTCCATATTCTTCCCAATGTGGTATGGACAGTCATTTCAAAATTTTGACCACTCACTCTAATGAGCATGTCATCATATCTTATTGTAGTTTTAATTTGCATTTCCATGATGATCTAATGATATTGAACTTCTTTTTATGTTAACCATGTGTATATGTTTTTGGCAAAGTGTCGGCTCAAATGTTAGCCTATTTTTTCAGAGTGATTTACTTGTTTTCTTATTACTGAGTTTTGGGAATTCTTTATACATTCTTGAAAGTATTTTAACCCAACCTGCAGTTCCATTTTTCATTCTCTTTACCAATGTGTTTTAGAAAAGTACATATTTTAAAATTTGATGAGGCCCAATTTATCAATTTCTTTCTCTTATAAATCTTTGTATCTAAGAAATCTTTGCCTAACCTAAAGCTCAAAGATTTTTCTCCTAGAAAGTTTTATGACTTTTGGCTTTTACACTTGGGTTTCGAACAACTCTGAGAGTGTTTTTACATATGGGGTAGGATACTGATTGAAGTTCTTTTTGCATATCCTACTGTTTATGAATGTCACATTAGTTCACCACCATTGCATCCTTTCTCCACTGAATTGTCTTTGTCATCTGAATATGTGTGAGTCTATTTTGGAATTTGTTCCATTGATCTGTTCACCTGTCTTGACACCAATTCCACCACGGTCTTGATTATTGTAGTTCCTATGTGTGTGGTACTGGGGATAAACCCAGGGCCTTGTGCAGGTGTTCCATCACTGAGCTACATCCCCAGCCCTTGATTATTGTAACTTTAAAATGAGACTTGAAATCAGGTAGTGTCAGCCCTCCAACTTTGGAGGTTTTTCGCCAAGATTGTTTTGGCTAAGTTCTTTGCATTTCTCTGTAAAGTTTTGAATGAGCTTATTAAATTCTACAAAAAAGCCTGCTGTAATTTCTACAAAACTTGCTGTTTAGGGGTTATGTTCATTTTGAAGATCAATTTTCGTAGCATTTGCTTGTTAACAATACTGAGTCATCTTACCTATGAACAAAATATATCTGTTTTGATCGTCTTGATCGTTTCAGCAATATTTTGAACTAGTGAACAAAGACAGCTGCTCTGTGGTACTCTGCCTTGAAAGCTCTCACTTTCTTACCTACTCCACACTCCCAACTCATCTCCTCAACTGAAGGAGGCTGCTGGGCTCCACCTGAGTTCCCCTTCTTGTACTGTGACCTGCAGAATTCTCTGCAGGTTGCAAGTGGGGTTCATTTTTCCTGTCTCTCAGGGACCATGGGCTCATTGCCAGATTCCCAATGTTTTAGAAGCCATTGTTCCCGGTGATTTTTCTATGTTTTTTTTTTTTTCCTTGTTTCAAACTGAAAGAGCTATCCTGTTGCCTTTGGCTTTGTGTATTATAATTATAAATGTGCTTGCTTTTTGACCCAGCAATTCCAGGCACTCTTATAGGTGCTAGAAGTAGAGCAGTGAACATGGCAGACATGCTGTCATAAAGTTTAAAATCTAGTCAGGAAACAGGTGAATAACTAAATAACATATTTTAGAAACCAATGGAATGCTAATGGAACAAAAACAGGGAAGGAAGATAGGAAGTGTTGAGTATGGGGAGGTGTGTCAAAACTTAGACACAAGCCAGGCATGGTGACTCTTGCCTGTAATCCCAGCTCCTTCAGAGTTGGAGATCAGGAGGATCATGGTTCAAGGCCAACCTGGGCAAAAAGTTAGCAAGACCCTATCTCAACCAATAGCCACGTGTGGTGGTTTGTGCCTGTCATCCCAGCTATGGAGAAGTGTAACTAGGAGGAGCCTGGTCCAGGCTTGCCTGGGCATAAATGTGAGGGCCTATTAGGAAAAAATACCTAAAGCACAAAGGAATGGGGGCATGGCTCAAATGGTAGAGTGACTGCCTAGCAAGTGCAAGGCCCTGAATTCAAATACACACACACACACAACCTTAGCTATATTAACCTGGAAAGCCTTACTTTGAAAGGTATGTTTGACTAGCAACCTGACAAATAGAGAAAGCAAGATAGAAGGATATCTGGAGAACACTCCAGGTACAAGAAGCAGCCAGTGCAAAGGTCCTGGTATGTTTGTGGTATAGTAAGGCATATTTGTAACAACTATTACAGTCTCTGAGCAAATGCTAGCTATTTAGGTATTATTACTGATGGCAGAACCAGTGATATGACCTAGAATTGTGTGGCCTGACTGCCCATCTGCTTGCTGCTATGTCATATTGTCCCTTCCTTACAGCCATGAGATGTGTACTGACTTGTGATTGTTCACACATTGTTCCTGTCTATTGTCCAACTTTTACACAGGCTGCCAGGCATTTCCAGCCATGTAATTTCTATAGTGACCCTTGCCTGAGAGGTTATTAAGCTCTGACATTTCTCTTCACGCTAATCACTGAGATTGATACTGTTACTCTCGCCACATATATATGTTATCTCAAAGTGTACACACTCAGGCCAGGAGGTCAGTCACCCCAGAAAGAGGAAAATCCTTAAGTACACATGAATAGTATAGAGAAATTCTAATCATAGCTCTTCATAAATTCCCCCAGTACTCTGTATAACGTCTAAGGAATTTTAGTTTCACTTTTAAATTTTAGCTTCTTCTAGGTATTTAGGTAATATGCCATGGTATAAAATTTTAAAAGAGCAAAATGATAAAGGAGGGAAGATAAGTTTTCTTCCCTCTTTTTTTTCCCAGCCAATCATTATTTCTCCGTTGAAACAAATAACATACCTAGGCCCTTTGGTGTCCTGTCAGAAATCCTGAGTGCATAAATGTGTATGTACGTGTGTACGTAGGTGTGTCTAGTCTCCTTCTGCGACCCACTCCCTACCCATACAGAACACCTTGATAATTACTCTTCACTTGATTCTTACCACATCCCATGAGGTAGGTGGTGCTGTCCCCATCTTACAGATGAGGAAGGGCACTGAGGCTCAGATAAAGAAGGTAAATTCCCTACAGTCTTCCAAGCAGTAAGTGGAAAGTCCAGAATTAATGTTGGGTCTTTTGTCTGTGCTCTTTGCACTGAGGAAGGCCAGGTTGTGTCTTCAACAGGTAGGAGAAGTCTGAACACTTGCTAGCAGTTACAATGATTAAGAAAAATGCCCCAATTCCTTTAACCATGTTAATATTCACATGAAAAACTAGATGCAATGCTGGCAGCCATGAGAGGGTGGGTAGCATTAGGGAGAAAAAAATTTATCCTGACCATCTCCTGGATATCTTGCTTATTACCCCTTTACAGATCTATTTAGGTCCACCTGAGGAAAGTGCTGCACCTCCAGTGCCTCCACCTCGAGTGACAGCAAGAAGGCACAAACCAATCACAATTTCGAAACGCTTGCTGCGAGAAAGGACGGTTTTCTATACTTCTTCCCTGGATGAAGGAGAAGGTCAGTACTAAGGTTTCTCCATTAGCTTCTGAATGGTGATTAGACACAGAGAGAATATTGAAGGGCAGAAGTAGAGATGTGGCCATTTTTCTCCATACAAAGGTAGACCTTTCCTGGTCCCTTGGCTTAAAATCATCCAGGAGAAGTGAGGCTTATACTTTGTGCCCAGAGAGGGAATTTGATTTTTGACAGGACAGGGATGAGTTTGTAAAGGAAGCTATCATGGTCCCTTGGAAGGCCAGGGGAGGATCCAAGATGTTCTTAGATTGGTGTCCGCAATACACTGAAATGTGTGGGCAAGGTGCTTTCTCCATGATCTGAGATTTTAAATTCAAGTAAAGCTAAAGTGGATTGTAATTACTATGTTCCAGCTACTGTGCTAGGTGCTAGATGAAATTATGACATTCCCTGGCATCAAGGAGCTTGTAGGATAAAGAGAGACATAGGTATGTGAACAAATACATGTCACCCAATGGAGTAATTGCTAGCATGTAGAGTGCACCGTTTCTGCATGGGTTTCAGCCCCCTGCTACTGCACCAAGACCACTTATGTCAAGGCTATCAATAGTTTCCAAGTGGCCAAACCAAACAGCCACTCTGCTGTTGCTATCATACCCAATGTGTTAGTTTTATCATCACTGTCACCAAATACTTGACAGAAACAACTTAAGGGAGAAAAGATTTTTTTTGCTTCTGGTTTCAGAGCTTTCATTCCATCATAACAGGGAGGACATGACAGAGTAGAACCCAGCTCACATTATGGTAGACAGGAAGCAGAACAGAGCTATAACAGGAAGGGGCCAGGGCAAGATATAGCCCCCAAGGCCACACTCCCAGTGACCTACTTCTTCCAGATAGGCTCCATCTTTCACAGTTCTCCTACTTCCCAACAGTCACTTCAAGTTTTGAGTCCATCAGTGGGTTAAAACCATTAGGCCAGAGTCCTCATGATCTAATCTGCTCTGGAAATACCCTCATGGACACACCCAGAGGTGTGTCCAATCAAGATTAAGCCATCACACCCAGCTTGTGAGCAGCATCTGACACAGTTGACTAACTCCTCCTCTTTGAATCACTGAACTTGGCTTTCCAGACACTAAACCCTCTTTTTTTCCTCACTAGAAATTATGTCTCAGTCTCCTCTGCTGGTTTTTCTTCTCTTTCCAACTTCAACATGTTGGAAGGTCCTAGAACATTTTTCTCACCTTTCTTCTCTATGTTATCTTCCTACATGATTTCATTAAGTCTCTTGGTTTTAAACATCATTTAAACACTGAAGATGATTTCCAAATTTTTATCTGTGGGACTGTGTTGTCACCTCGAACTTCCTGCTTGACTATTTTCTTTGGATGACTCATGGGCATCTCAAATTCAGAATGTACAAAGCAAAATTATTTTTGATGCTAAGGATGAAACCCTGGGTCTTCCACATGGTAGGCACACATTCTACCACTGAGCTACATTCTGCAGCCCAAAACACAATTCTAAGATTCCCTACAGTTCCTTAACCTACTCCTACTCTGATCGCTCCCATCTAAGTACCTGGCAGCCCCAATGATCTGTTTGCTAAGGTCCAGAGCTTTGGGATCATCCTTTATGACTCTCTTCCTTCATTTCCTCACATCTGATCTGTCAGCAATTCTTGCCTGCTATTCGTACATATCACAAGCTAAATCCAGGTGCTTTCCTGCTTTTTCTTCCATCCTGGCTGAGCCTCCATTTTCTCTTACTTATTGTGCTTACTTGCCTTCTTGCTGCCTCTAATCCGTTCTCTTACAGCCAGTAAACTCCAGGTCCTTTAAAAACTGTAAAGCAGACCATATCATTCCCTCTGCTCCAAACCTTTAGTGACCTTGCTTCATGTTTAGAATAAAATTTACATTTCATGTTGTATTGGATGACCTTTGCTTATTTCTCTGACCTTCAATTCTGCAATTCATGGTCTCACTGTCCCCTTTGCTCCCTCTTCCGTAATCTCATTGATGTGGTTATTCCTATGGCCATCAGGCTTACCTAAGGACCTTTGCTTTTGCTGTTGTCTTGGCCCTAAATAGTCTTCCTCCAGAAACTCAAAAGCCACACCCCTTCCTTCAGATTTCAACCAGATGTCAGTTCACAGAGACCTTGTCTGAACATTCTAGTTAAATAGTTCTTTTTTTTCTTCCAATCACCCTTGTCCCTTTGCCTTGCTAGGTTTTATTTATATTGCCTGCTACTACTTGTTGACATGTTTATTATGCCTTTCCCATTAGAATGTAAGATCTATTTTATTGCCAGCCAGTAGAATAATTCCTGTGATAGGTTGCATGTGTTCAGTACATAGTTTTGGAGTGAATGAATGGATATATAAAGAACAATGAGGAAAAAGGGATTATGTAGCTTAAGGGCACACTTCCATGGAGGAGATGAGCTGCCATTCAAGCAGCTTGAATTCAGGAACATTGAATGCCTACTCTATTTCTATAAACTCATCATTATGTAGTAAATTTGCTTATTTACCATCTCCCCAAATATAAATTCTGTACCAGCAGAAACTTTTGACACACTGTATCCTGAGCACCAGCAGAATACCTGGTACATGATAAGTACTCAATTAATGAGTGCAGTAATTGAGTGAACTGGGTGTCAGTAGGTCTGAAGTCTAATTTCATCTTGGCCACTAGCTGTATCTCTCTCTAAGGCTCAATTTGCTCCTCTATGTGGTGAGGGCTTTGTGTCAGATCTCAGTGAGGCTACCCAGTCTAGACATTTATATTTTACTTTTTTAGATTGATATATGGATCACAAAACATAAAATTCACCCTTTTAAATTACATAGTTCTGTAGTTTGAGTATATTCTGTGCAACTATCTAATTTTAGAAGATTTGCATTTACCCCTCAAAGAAACCCTGTACTTTCCAACTCCCTCCTCTCCCAACCCATGACAATGACTAATCTACTTTATCTATCTATAGACTAGCCTGTTCTGGACATTTCATATAAATGGAATTGTACACTTTGTAATCATTTGTGGCTACCAAGTTATTTCACTTACAATGTATTAGGTTCATCCATGTTGTCACACGTGTCAGTATTTCATTCCTTTTTTACTTACCAGTCTAACAGTTGGGAAACATTTGAGTTCTATTCACTTTTTGGCTATTATGCATAATGCTGCTGTGAGCATGCATGCACAGGTTTTTGCATGAATGTCTGTTTTCGATTGTCTTGATTATATACCAAGAACTAGATTTGCTGGGTTGTCTCATGGTGGCTCTATATGTGAATTTTTAGAGAAGAGTTAAGCAATTCTCCAAAGCAGGTATGCTGTTTAACCACCACCAATGGATGAGGGTTCTAATTTGTCCATAGCCTTGCCAATACTTGTTATAGTCTGACTTTTTGTTTCTAGCCATCCTAACTGGTTGTAAATCTATGATCTCATTTAATCTTCTGCATTCTTACGTGAGCTCCTCTTTATAGGGAAGTCATTAGACGCTCAGAGAGGGCAAGTTGTTTGCCTAATTGCTACCATTACCAAATGGCAAAACAGTAATTTGCATCTACCTGTCTTATCCTAAAGCTCATTTACCTCCATTATACTTCCCATAAACTGTCTAAATACTGTTCTAAGAAGGAACTGATCCTTCCACTCACCACTGTTCTTTACAAATAACAATTCAGTATCTTACCTCCAAACTTATTATTCACTTTGTAAATATCATTTCAGTGAATCTTTCTAGCAGCGTCTTGGACTGCTTTACATACTGTATCTAAGCCCTGTTCATTCTTCCCCCAACTCCCTCTGTTTTTAGATAATTCCATTTAATGTAAACTTAACCATTCAGATTCTATCATAAAGTGATAGTATCTAGAAGAATCAAGAAGCACAAGTTTCCTAAGGAAAATTTTACTGATGCCTCTAGTTTTTTCTCTCCCAAAGGCCCAAGAAATGAAGTCAAATTGACTCTATGATTTTATTTTCTTCATAAAAAACAAAACATGGAGCTTAGAACTGGATCACTTGCCCCTTTCTGTTCTTATCTCCTACCAATTCAAAATGCTTGCATCTCTTCAGCGTTCTCTTAGATCTGTAGTTGGGCTCAACACAATTTTCTTTGTGGTTTTAGTTTTTGTCTGGAAAATCGGCTCAGTCTGCCCACCATAGCCACTCTGCTTCCTGTCATAATGCCATTTTCCCTGGGTTTATGGAGAATCCTTGACCAGCTTATACTGTCTCACTTTGTGAGGTTCCCCATTGGTCCTACCACTTCAATTCCTTGCCCTGGAGCCGGGTTCCTTTAGGGTCACTCCTGCCAATATTGGGTTTCTTTGATATATTGGGGCCACACAAGGGCCTGGCCCCATCCTGGGAAAGTAACATTGAAGCAGGGACAAGGATTAAGCTGGATGTTACTGCAACCACAGTCCTACCATGATTAAGGGAGGGATATAAGCACCGAAAGCCCATTCTACCTCTGTAACAGAGACTCTGTCTCTCTTTGCTGATGCTGTTCCAGGTTAGCTCCTCATCAGCAGTCCCATAACAGGACTCCCTACCTCTCATCTCTCTGGTCTAATCTGGGCTTTTCACAATGACCCTAAAAGGATATTCTAAAAACAGAGATATTTTTCAATTTTTATTTTACTTTTGAATTAGTGCACATGAAAAATTCAAGGGGGCCTTCATTGTGATTATCCCATACATGTCTGCAGTATACTTGGAACAAGTTCACCTCATCCATTATTTTCCTATTTCCTCCTCCCTCCTCTCCCTTTTTTCAAGAAGTGCAAAAACACAGATTTAACAGTGCTGCTTTTATGGCCCCACCCTCTGACAAAAGTTCTTGTCCTTTGTGACTCAGAGATAAAGTTCCTATTCCTGTGTGTGACATTCGTGGTCTTCATAATTTAGCTGGAACAAGCTTAACCTAATCTCCAGCTACTCACACCTTTCATCTAAGCCAAACTAAATTAGTTGTTGTTTATATTTGCTTAGAAAAACCCTGATTTTTCTCTCCTCCAAGTTGTTCTTTGTCTGAACAATCTTGTTTCATCTCTACTTTCCACCCATTCCCCAACCAGTTGTCATCTCATTTTACCTGTAAATGTTGTAGTGCTTATCTCTAAACGATAAGGACTCTTTTTAAGTAAGTAAAATTAAATAATTCCTTAAGATCACTACCTGCCAAAATTACTGGGGGAAAAAAATCAATGATCTGGTCAGCATCTAAATTCTTCTATTATCTCATTTAAAAAAATCAGGCTCCAAATAAGAACATGTATTACAATTAGTCACTAACTCTCTCAGATCTCATTGTGCTGAGCAGAACCTATGTTCTAAAGTAACAAACTCCCATCTAGTTTTATATTACAAAGGAAAGTGACAGATTTCTTACTATAGGTGTTACCAATCTAGGAGTTCATTGATGGTTTCATAGGGCCCTGTGAATCACTTAAAATTAGTTTTCAAATTTTTTACTGTATTTGTGTAGCATAATTTTTCTATGGAGAGAGTCTCTAGTTTTAATTACGGTCTCTTTAAGACTCAAAATCACTAAAAAGCATGTGTCAATGTCAGAGAAATTGTAGATTGCAAAGGCTGGGGGAAGAACATAGTGTCTATTTCAGGGCTTCTTTATGGGGGTGGAGAAAGAATTTAAATTCTGTTATGTTTATTAACTCAAAATTTGAGAGACCTTAACACAGTACTTTTGAGACAAATGGACAAAAATTAACTGATGTCTTTATTTAGAAAAATAGAATATGCAATTAATTGGAGACTCCAAGTCCCTTTTGAATTACATTTCCCTTTGAATAAAACAACTTGGTATATTGTGGTCTACTGAATTATGGTGGTAAAAATCATACTTGGATCTTGAGTTAAATTCCCTATTTGAATGGGACCTGTAACTCCACATGAATTGGAGAGGGCAGAGACTGTGGGACTACATCCCACAGTGATAGCAATTTTGAAAATGTGTACATATTTTTAAAACTGTGTATGCATGTATCAAAATGAAATGGTTTTAAAGGTCATCATTAATCTTTCCTCTTTGCACCAACTTTTCCCAGATGAAGTCCAACATCAAACACCCAATGGTACTATCACTAGCACCCTGGAAGCTCCCAAGCTGCCACAACATCTCAAACTACCTATTCAGAGGAGTGGGGAAACTGATCCTGGGAGGAAGTCCCCAAGCAGGCCTGTTTCAGATGGCAAATTGGAGCCCTGCCCCGAGGTGGATGTGGGGAAGTTGGTGTCTAGGCTACAGGATGGAGCGACCAAGGCTACACCAAAGGCCACCAATGGACCTGTGCCGGGCTCTGGGCCCACCAAGAACTCCTCTTTCCACATAAAGAGACCGGCTCCCCGGCCCCAAGTTCACCATAAGGAGGGTAAGTGCTTGGTAATCTTGTGGGAAGCAGAATTGAACCCAACTACTTTGCATCTGGGATTGAAGAGGTCTTTTGTTCTCATTCTGTTAGCACTCTCACTGGAATAGTGGGTGAGACCATAAAAGCCATTTGCAACAATCACTAGAATGTACACTGTATGAGGGCAGGGGTTTTGGCCTGTTATATTTTCCTCCATATCCCAAGTGCCAAGAACAATGGTGGACTGGCACATAGTAGGCGCTTGTTATTTGTGGAATAAATGATAAGCAATAATAAATTTTTTACTTTAATTACTGTTTCTATCTTCTATGTGCCTGGCACTGTTCTAGGTGCTGATATACTGTTTCTTATTCACATGACCCTTCTGTGAAGAATATATTATTTTTACTTTTTAATTAAAAAACTGAGGCTCCTAGATATATGTGACTTGTTAAAGACTCGCAGCTGGTAACTACAGAGCCAGGAATTAAATATAATCACATCTGGCAGGTGCCAAAGTCTGTATTGTTTCCATAAAGGCAGAACTATCACTTTACCTTCTAATAAGAAGCTTTGAATCTGTGAACCATTGTTTTTTACATTTTCAGTTTCTAGTTTGAGAGAAATAGAAATGAAGGGGCACAACTTCTGCAAAACTCTGAACTTTAAAAATTATTACAAATTCAAGATGTGGCTGACCTCTACAAATTTAGTTGGCTATACACATGGAAGCTCATGTTGAGAGGTTGGGGTTGAGCCAGAGGGGAGTTTTAGAGGATATAATTCTATCAAGATAGTACAGTATAATGGAAAGAATATGGACTTCAGTATCAGAAAGTCTTGACGCCAAATTCTGGCTCTCTTTGTAGCTAGTTGACCTTCTAAATGTGTGCCTTATGTGTTTATATCTTGTCTTATTCTGAAAAGGTTTTAAGACATTTTACAATATAGCCAAATGTAAAAGCCTAAAAATAGTTCGGCTGGACTGGGGCTGAAGCTCAGTGGTAGGGTGCTTGTCTAGCATGTGTTTGGCCTCTGGGTTCTCTCCTTAGCACTGCAAAAAAATTGAGTAAGAAAATTTATTTGACAGCTGTTTATTGAGTATTAACCATGTACCTTGCCCCATTCTAGATGCTGAGAACATATGAATAAAAGACATACAGGGTCCCTAGCCTCTTGAGGTTTAGGGCAGAGCTTGGCAGACTATGAATAAAACCCACTGCCTCTTTATATGGCCCACAAGCTAAGAATTTTTTTTATATATTTTTAAGTGTTTCAAAAAACATAAAAAAACTAATATTTCATGACATATGAAATTCAGCGTTGTGCCATAAATACTCCTACATTTACATATCATCCAGGGCTGCTCACACAGTGCAAACTGCAACAGAATTGAGTTAGGAGAAACACAAAGCTTATGGCCTGCAAAGCCTAAAATGTTAACTCTCTGACCCTTTACACAAATAGTTTGCCAACTTCTGCGTGAGATTCTAGAGTGCAAGCAAGAAAAATGAGGCCTTGGATGGCGGGTGGGGGGGTGGGGGGGAGAGGATAGTAGGGAAATGACAGGAACGGAACTGGTATGCAAAACGTTTGCCATGAAGCCTTACATTTTTGCTGAAATAGCATCACAGTATTGGCTCCAAACTTTCTAAAGAAAACAAAAAGAAACCTCAATGGTTACATAATTCTAAGTTCTTAAGGGAAAACAAGTCCTTTTTCCAGGTAAAGCACTTTTCTGTTTTTGAGGTCAGGGTAAACGTTCTGCCATGAATTGTGGCACAGAAAAGAACAACTTCGGTACTGGCTGATAGCATTATCTTAGAGCACAGTTTAGTAAAAACTCTACTGTTTGGAGCCAGTACAATTTCCATGGTGTAATTGACCCTGAATTCTTTGGTTTGATCTCCTGATGCATCTGTGTGATCACAGTTATTTAACCGTTTTGTGACTTGCTTTCCATATCTGTCAAATGGGAGAATTAGCTCACCCTACAGAATTATTGCTAGGATTAAAGGGAATAACAAATAAAACATCTGGCATGTAATCAACATTCAAAATATGAGATTAATTCCCTCCTTCTGCCTTACCCTCCCTCCCTGAAATGTGCCTCTCCTTGGAGGCAGCCAAGAAAGGTCAGAATTCTATGTAGTCATTTGCTTCAGTTTATAAGTTATATATTGACCTTCATATCAATCTGGTAGAAAGTTAGGTAACTCCACTTATACTCATGGTAAAATTTGTCTTGCCTGTTGGCAAGCCTTGAGAACAGCCAGATCCTATCAGCTTAGCACACACAGTAACTCAGCCCTCCTAATCAGTTCCGCCTCCACCATCTACTGCGGAGTTCAATCCCAGTGCCATCCCTTCTGCCCCTTCTTCCCCCTCCTGTCCCCTGGGCTGCTGGTGGCAGATGCTATGATCTAATGGTGTCAGTTAATGCTAATACTGATCTGACTTGTCCACTATCAGCCAGACTATCTAAATCTAGGCTGCAGGATCCCCAGACATTGCTTTCGGTCCTAAATCAGTTAGCAACAGGCTGGGGTGATACAGATTTTTTTTCAAAGCCTGAACTGGGATAGTTTAGACCTTAACAGAGGACTAGCCAAGCCTGTGATGTAGTTGCCTCTTTGAACCTTACCCACTCTACCTCTTCACTCTGCTGCCCTCGCTCCTTCCCCATTTTGGCTGCTGCTCTGTGGTAGATTCCTAGGCATCACAACACTTATTTATTAAGCAGATGTTGCAAATAGCTCCACCCCTGAGCTAAGCTGATAGTTGTTAGCTCCTGGTACTGGCCAGCAGCCTGAATGGCAGTATCAGGAGAGTGCTATCACCTCAGCTGACTTCTGCACCTCCCAGTTGTCACTCCATTTCAGCTCTGTTGTTCAGGATGCTTCATTGCTTTAGTGATCTAAATGTACCACTGCCCTTTCCTCTCATCTTCACCCTTTACAATAATCCACATTTGAGTGGACTTGCTAATGCTCCACATTTTTCTCAACAATTAAAAATTACAAAAGCACGGTCCATGTTAAATTGCTTTGTTCCATGATAATCAACTTGGCAATAAAATCAATGTTGTTTGCTGATAATTTTGTTCAGGGCCCTTTTCTATTCCAGGTATGGAGTTGAATAGTCCTCTAAGGTAGGTTTTACTCTCCTCATTTCATGGAGGGAAGACTGAGGCTCAGAGACATGAAACATCTTCCCAGAGTCACTCAGGTTAGAAATGAGGCCCAAACCTAGGCTTCTTAGGTCCAAGATTAGGACTCTTTATACCATATTCTTATTTCTTTAGCTGCTTTACCTCTTTTTCCTTTCTGTTTTTCTAACAGGGACTCACATTTGGGAGGTGCAAAATTATATATGACCCCTTTTCTTTCATTTGATGTTGTTGCCTTTTACCATTCCTACTTTTACAAAAGGCAAGTGTGTAGCTCCATAGAGGGATTCATGACTAGGAAGGAGAATTATATACCATCTGTGTACATGTATTTGCACACTTATCCAGACATAGACCTATGCAATGGAGAGAGACCAAGGTGAAAAGCTATGATCCTGCCTTCCAAAAGTTCATGATGAGGTTGGCATGCAAGCAGTCAGTCCCAGCCCAGTGTGATCCATGTTCTAGTAGGGGTGAGAATAAATTCTAGTAAGAACATGGGTCAAGGAGCCCTTCATTCTGCCTGAGGTATTGAGGTAAAAGTGGAGAGCATACCACACACTGGGTCCCTATGACAAATGGGTTTAGAGCCCTTCTTAGCTTATTTCCTCTGTCTTGAGAGAAAAGACTCCATGTAGTGGGATGAAGGATCCTTGCAAGACCTTGCTCGGTCATAGAGCCATCAGTTCTCCACTGGAGTGACTAATGCTGTGAGTGGCATTTGCATCTGCTCTAAAAGTATTAGGAGTAGACTTTCTCCTGCACTAATGGGCGTTGCTGGCTGCTATCCACATTTTCTTGTTTGGACTCATTATGCTTTAATGATCTACTATTTGGTTTTCATTCCCTCCCTTTCCTGGAGTCTAACTTCTAATTTTTCCACAAAGATAATTAATGGCTAAGAGAGAAGGACAACTTTAAGATGAGTATGGAGGCGTGTCCTAGAAAGAAAGAGATCATTCTGAAACACTGGGAGAATGTACAAGAGTAAACAACCTCCTGCTACTTTGCCCTCTGGTTGGATGTAAATAAGTATAAGGGAAGGTAGAAGAAAGTTGCTTAGGGTTGAAGACAAGGCCATTAGGTCCCAAGAAATCTACAAATGCTAAGATTCTTTGGTTACCATCATATGACAGCCTGGGGAGGGAGTGAACAGATTGGGCTGGAGAGGGAGATCAAATCTGTAGTGAAGCCTAGGTTGTGGCTAAGGTTAAAAAGAAATTAAAAGTAAGTACAGTTTGGTAGAAAGACCATAAGTTTGAGAGATTTTGTAGTTGAAAGCCCAGCCTTTAGAGTCTTACAGATGTGAGTTTGAATCCTGGCTCTGCCTTTTTCTAGCTATGAGACTTTGGGCAAATCATAACCTTGCCGAGCCTTTCTTTTCTCATTTCTGTAATGAGGATAATAATTCTGACAATTGGATTGCTGTAACAGTGAAGTGAGACATCTGTGTGCTTGGCCCATCCTGAGTGCTCAGTAAATGGTAGCAGTTGTTTTGCTTTGACAAGAGACCATTACTAGCTACACGGTTGTAGTTAGGTCAGCTCTACTTCTTTGAGCTTAATTTCCTCACTGGAAGTGGGGACAGTACCTCCACTGCAGGCAAGCTTTTTGTGGGGATTAAGTCAGATGAGCTATTCAAAGCAAAAATAGTGGCTTAAGAAGTGATAGAACTAGTAGTAATACTAGTTCTATATATACTAGTGATAGAACTAGTAGTAATACTAAGCTCTTAGGAAATGGAAGGAATGGGAGATGGGGGTGTCTGCTCTTCTGTATTCTAGAGCCTAGGAGAAGCCTCAAGGAGAAGCCTCAAACCTAACATGAAGATGGTATAAAAGAGCCTTAAAGCTATATTTCCACCCTCACCCTGTGTCTGCCTATGCACATGAAACGTCCAGAAAGAGGCAAGCCATCACTGAGGGAAGGGACAAGGAAGGATTCTTAGCCATTCTTCTAGGTCCAGCTCAAGTCTCATTTGGTCTAGGAAGCTTTCTGACAATCGTGCTCCAGAGACCTCTCCCTTACCTCGCTAATTTGAGCACACAAGTTTGGCTCAAGTTTGTGGACACTGAGTTGTAGTGTTCACACTTCTATCCCATGAGTATGCCTTCTCTCCCCAGTTTGGTTTTAAGACCCCGGAGGGACTCTGTCAGATCATTTGCATGCACTCATTGTGAGAGCATAAGGCGGGGCACAAAAGCCCTCATGAAACTCTCAGTGTATGGAATGCCTTTCACTTTACATTTCAGAATAGCCCTAAAGCTTGGGGCATCATGTTTGTGTGTGTCACCTTCAGCCCAGCTAGAGACCTAAAAAGGGAAAGATTTCTCCATCGTCCTTCTAATAGGCTGGACTACATTTTTCTTTACTCAGTAAATATTTGTTGATTATTTGCCAGTAACACGCAAAGCAAATTACTTGGGTCCTGGGTAATACAGAGACGAATCCCATCTGGCTCTTACTCTCAAGTTGCTCCCATTCTAATAGAAAAGATAGAGCCATGAATAAAGAGCCAAAGTACAGAATTCAAAGTACAAGACGATCAGTACTTTAACAGCCAGAGAAAGGAACTTGGAGCATCTTAGGCTTCCTAAGAGACATGGCACTTAAGCGGATACAAATTTGGGCATGCGGGAATAGGATAAAGAGCATCTTGGAAAGTGATGAGTAATTGTAAGATTTGTGCATGGAACAATAAATAACACTATTTGGACTGTAGGATATGTGATTCTTATGGTGGAAAGCTAGATCAAAAAGGATAGCTGAAGCCAAATGGAAGAGGATAGTGAATGCCAGGTTAAACATTTCTGGGTATGTTCTGCAGGCAACAGGGAGCCATGAAATGTAAATATATGAGAGGGAGGGAAGAGAAAGAAGGGAGGGAGAGAGGGGGGAAGGAAGGAAAGGAAGAAAAAAGAGAGACAGAAAAGAAACAAAAAATTGGGCCTTCCAATACTCCAAAAGCTACATGTAAAAGTCTGCAGGAAGAGGTAGAGGTCTACAAACATGTATCATAAACTGAGTTCATCTGTAAAACAGTCTAATCTCCCTATTGTACTGGTAGAGAAATGATTTACTGATAGCTACACAAGTTAGTTTTAGTACTAACACTAGAATCCAGGTTTCTTGACTCCTAGTTATATGACTTCCCTGCCTGTCTCACCAGTTTGATATTGTAGCTTAACTGTGACTGAGACAAATTAGAGGCAAGAAAGAACAACACTGGGGTCTTTTAGCCAATAAAACTCTTTGCTGATACTTGAAAGCTTGACTTATAGTGAATCATCAAGTTGGAGCTGCAAATAAAGGGCCTAGACAGATACAAGGTTAATGATGTTTGCTTTCTAAGGCTCTACGTTGATGTCCATTTGGATATGGCTTTAGCTTGAGAATGAATGGGTTTCATATTTGGGGAATGTCATCTGGTTCACTCATCAAGTGAAATGGCAGCCCTAGGATGGACACTGCTTCGTGTGGAAATGTTTTTCTGGCTGTGATAGTGTGGCTTATCGTTCTTTTCTTCCTCTGATGATCAGTAGAAATGGAACAACACTGTCAGCTCCAGTAATCCGGAGCATGCAGTGAGGAAGCAGTGCCATGTAGCCTAGGGGTCTCAACCCAGGCTATACCTGGGGACCATTGAAAATACTTATGCACAGGTCCTACCCCAATCAATTAAATTAGGATCTCTGAGGATGAGGTCTGGGTATTACAGAATTTTTAAAGCTCTTCACGCATTCCTAATGTGTGGCCAGGGTTGAAAACCACTGGGTCACTAATAGTTGAGACTACATGGGCCTCAGAAATCAGATAGACCTGGATCTATTGCTGATAAACTATGAGCTTACTTCTCATCTTCAAGTCTCTTTCCCTCAACTGTAGAAAACGGATAATACTTTCTGCACAAGTATGCCAATGTTAAATAAGAAAAATGTGCATAAAGCACTGAGCAGTTACTTGTACTGAGTTCCACTACTTGGAAAAGAACAGGTGCTCAATAAAATGTAGCTAGATTTTATGCTGGTATTATCATTATCACTAATATTATCCTTTATAATTTTATATTACTACCAATAACAAGACAGCAGACACAGGAGAAAACAGTGGATGTAGAAAGAGGATATGAGTTGAAGTCCTCACTAACTAATGGTTGTGGATGAGTTGGTTCACCTTTCTGAGCCTCAGTTTCCTTTTCTATAAAACAGGAATGATATGTGACCTATCCATTCCTCCCAAGATTATTACGAATATCAAATAGCTATCATGTGGGAGAGTGCTTTGAACAGTACAAAATTTGTTAGAAAAATAGATTGTTATTATTTTGGTTTCTTTTTTATGATGTAATTCTGTATACCCAGCCTAGCATTAAGGCATATTGTGTGTCCATAAATGTAAGATGTAGACCAAGTGGGGAGACAGAATTTATATGTGTGTGCATGAGTAATGTTTGGTCACTCCTTCATTAATACTTATATTCTCATCCTCTCTTTTCATATCTATTTCACCAGAATCGTAGGTGGGTAAGTTTAAAGAAGTGCACACAGAGCAATGTAAAGCACTTTGGGAATATTTACCTGGATAGAACTTCTGTATGCCTACTCTGCTAGAGTGCTCAGAGGGGAAAGATTTGGGCTGGGTCTTAAGGGATGGTTACAATGCAGGTGACATGAGATCAGGAACACATAGAGATAGGAAAAGAAGCAGGACAGAATCTGACATTTACTTCCCCTGATGTGTGCTAGGCACTATTTATAGGTCAATCACCTTATTATACCCATTTCCAAGATGAGAAAATGATAGTAAAGAGGTAAAGCAACTATCTAGGTCCCACAGCTTGGAAGTAGCAGAACAAAGCCTCTAAGCCAGGCCTGCCCAATTATAGACTCCCAGCAATTTGTACTACAGCATAATATCTTGCTGAAAAAGAAGATTCAAGGGCTTGCTTTGATGGGGGCAGTGAGACATGTTTGATAGAGCAGAGCTGTTAGTTAAGAGTCCAGGGTTAGTCTCTCAGACAGTGATTTGAGACCAGCTCATAGAAGGCCTTGAATTTATGTTAGGGAGTTTGAACTTTACCCTGTACATTTTAGAGCTGCTGGGAAGGTCTTGAAGGAGAGGGAACACAGTGCAAATTTAAAGTAAAACCTAAAGCGATATTATGTGGCTTCAATTTAGTGTTTTTATGTTTACCTTAAAAATTGAATATCAGAATCTACTGACATCCTTGCATGTTTGCACATGTCTATTTCAATATTGTGTTCATCAGTTCTTGAGCACTTTTTGTGACCCTTTTATTTTTGGTAGTCCTGGGCTTTGAACTCAGGGCCCTGTGCTTGTTGAGCAGCTGCTCTACCACTTGAAGCACTCCACCAGCCATTTTTGATTTAGTTCTTTTCCCAGATAGGATCTCATGGGGTTTTTTTTGACCTGGGGCTGGCCTCAGACTACAGTCCTCCTACCTATGCTTCCTACATAGCGGGGTCCATAAGTACACGCCACCATACACAGCTTATTCATTGATTGGGGGGTCTTGCTAACATTTTTGCCTTGTCTGGCCTGAAAACATGATCCTCCCATTCTCTACCTCCAGCATAGCTGAGATTACAGGCGTGCACCACCACACCTGGCTGATGTTTTTCACTTGATATTTCATATGCATATTTTTGTTTTGACCATGTTCAAATTCTTGTCAGTTTGTGCATAATATGTGTTGGCTAAATGCTTATAAGAATTGAATTATTTGGTTAGCCTTTGTGGTTGGGTTTGACTTTTTGCTGTTAAGATGCATGTTTTTCTGCCAGTTGGTTTTTGTTATGTTTTTTCCTCCTCTTGGACTAATTGTTTTGGGTCTGTTCCTTAAAGTGGAATTATCGGATCAACAAGTATAAACTATCTCACATGTATGATTTTGTGTTTCATCCAGATTGTTCCAGAATGCTTGAGATGGATATTAGATAGAATAAGCCCAGTTTATAGTGCTACTACACTCCTGCCAGAACCATTTTATAAAACAATTACGTTTATTTTTTCTGACTAACCTAGAAACTAGAAATGTGGAGCTAAGAATCTGATTTAGGAGAGTATTATGACAGCCAAGGCCTGGTGAAAAGGACCTGGATTTTAGTGATGATGAATTTATTAAATTCAAATTCATCATCAAACATTTACTAAGCATCTACTATGTGCCTGGCACTATTCTAAACATATTAGTAGCTAATTTCATGCTAAGATAGTGTATTACTGCTCTTGATTATATAGCCGAGGAAATGGAAACTTAGGAAATCATATACCTTAGGAAACCCAAGGTGTATTAGGTTCAAACAAGTGCTTTCTAAAGGGACAGCTGCCAGAAGATCTACAAAAGAAAAAGAGTTGCTGGTGACCAAGAAGAAATGAGGGCCAAGGAAAGTGGTCCAGGTTACCCCAATAGTGGGTTCCTGTTCATGTGTAGTGTTCCATCTGGCTAACTGTTCAAGTGGTGTTCTCTCTTCTAGGGGATACTGAGAGTTTCAGTAAAGTGCGACCTCCAGGAGAAAAGCCAACCATCATCCGTCCTCCAGTGAGACCCCCTGACCCTCCCTGCCGGGTAGCTACTTCCCAAAAGCCAGATATTGTGGCTGGCAATGCAGGGGAAATCCTTTCGTCTGTGTAAGTGATGATGTTCTTCAGCCTGAGCTATAAGCATTAGGAATGCTTTTGGGATCACTATCTCTATGGCTCTTATGTGTATGCAGTGCACAACTCTGGAGCGTGATTCACTCTGTGTTCCAGAGGAGGATTACAGGCCTGCCATGTTTGAGTATTTCCCTTTAGAGATTTCCCTAAAGATGAAGACTTTGAACCGGTTCAAAGTCTGCTAAGAAGACCTATTTTTCTTCACTGCCATGATCTCTGCAGGGTGATAAAAATTACTTCCTGTTTTTAGTGCACTTGGCTCTGGAAATTTCTTTTCTTATTATGCTACTGGTTTTTAAAGTAATTTAATGAACAGATTTTTCATTATACTTGGGCTTTTATTTTCTTCCTTTCTTATAAGCAAAGGGCACACTTTTTTAAAATCTTCCAAAATGACTCAGGTTCACCAGAGAGCCTCTCAGAATAGGGCCTGAGCTGCCAGCCAGCAGCCAAGGAACCAGGGAAGGAGCAGTGAGAACGGGACCAAAGTGGCACTCAGGGACAGTCTGTACGCAATGTGCGTACATTGTTTGGGTTATTTCTCCCCCCTGCCCCCCAAAGCTCCTTTGCTTCCAGGCAGAACCTGTTCTGCTCAGGGACAGTCTTGCTTGGCCATAGCTAGTCTGCCTTGCTTCTCCTCAGCCAGTGACCTCTGTCAGCATACTGCCTTCTGGTCTTTTGCCTGTATCTCTTATTTTCCTTAAGTGTAAAACTGGAGAAATAAGAACAACAGTCTCCACAGCTTCAATTAATTAGCTGAGTATATTTATAAAATGCCAAAAATTACACTTGGAAACCAAAGACTGGTTTCACTTATTTCTCTTCAGAAAAATCAGAATGGGCAACAAACTTAGATCATTCTAGACCAACAGGGAACAAATGCTATCATCTATGCCCTGGGGGTGGGGGGTTGCCTGTGGAGTCTGGGCCGTTTCACATTCTGATATTTTGAATTCTTCCAAAATCTAGGCCTTTTGGCAGCAAAGGCAAGATGGTTCAGTCTTTTGCTCTTTCCATTGCCCTTGGTTGTAACATGTATTCTGGAACAGTTCATGTGACTTGGTTGACTTCTGTTTGCAGGGTGGCTTCCAGGACCAGGTTCTTTGAAACAGCTTCCCGGAAAACAGGAAGGTAAGAGACACAGGCAATAGAAATCACTTTTCAATAAATCATGAGCATCCTGTTGGCTTTCATTCTTACCTTCTGTTTTTCTCTGTAGTGCTCCCTCCCTCTCTTTCTCGTACTCTTTTCCCCAATTTTCTCTCTCAATCTCTTTCTGTCTTTAACCTGTGTCTGTCTTTGTCTCTCTTTTTTCTCTCACTTGTCTGTCATCCTCAGTCTCTTTCAGTCTTTGTGTTTCTCTATGTTTCTGTTTCTCTTTGTGTCATTTTCCTCTGTGTTTTCTTGCCCTCTATCTCTCCGTGTCTATCTGTCTCTGTGTCTTTTCCTTTGCATTTCTCCATCTCTTTCTTTCAGCTCCTCTTTCTCTTTTTCACAAACCTGCATGCACATGCACTCATATATGTACACACACGCGCGCACACACACACACACACATAAGTTGTATTTCAAAAGCTTTGCACCCAATTTATTTTTTATCTTTTATTATTTTTTTATTGTTTTACTTATTTAGACCCTGTTATATTCTAACAAGGCAGTTGACAGGGGCATGTAGAATATAAGTCTACCATAAACAGCTTCAGAATAAGCATGGTTCCCATTTCAAAGGTAAACAGATGACTTTAGCAATGGTAGTCAGACTGGCTGTACAACTAAATCTCCTGGAAAACTTGGAGGAAAACAGAAATCACAGATTGCTGGCTTCTACTCTATAGACTCATTATGAAACAAAATCTCTAGCAGTAGGGTCTGGGAATCGATTTTTTCTTTTATTTCTTCCCTCCCTCCCTCTCATCATTCCTTCCATTTGTTTTTAAAACCTCTCAAATGCAGGTACCAACTATCTAAGGCCTAGGCATTTGGGATCCTTTGAACTAGAACTCGGAGAAATGATTGCTTAGCCTTCAGGGCTTTTTCAGTGAGTTTGTTACACGTTGTTAATCAGAGAGTTTGAAACTGTGCTTCCTAACAAGTTAATAGGAATGAACTCCTCTCAGTGGCCATTTAAAAGCAGAGCAGTATGTCTTTACTAGCAGTGGAACTGGGTAGGTTTGATATCCTTTCATCCATACTGGGAACTGACTCACCAAAAACATGATTCTGCATGGCAGGTAACCCTAGTGCAGCTCTAGGCTGGGTCACATTCCCCTTAGATAATAATTTACCATTTATTTACCATAACAGATGAAGTAAGGTCATGTCCCAAATTTCTCTTTCCAATGGCATGAAGATAAAATTTGGGGGGCTTGGGACATGACTCAATGGTAGAACATTTTCCTAGCATGTGTAAGGCCTGGGTTCCATCCTTAGCACTACAAAAAAGAAGAAGAAAAGTTTGTACTTAGGAGGCTTTAAAAATGGACTTACCTAGCAAGCACAAGGCCCTGGGTTCATCCCCAGTACCAAAAAACATGTAGACTTAACCAAATGTTTACCTTGAGAACAAAAAAGGAAATGAAAATAATGGCGTATGGACACACCTAACTTAAGTTAGGTCTTACTAAAGTGTCAACCTATGAGCAGTACTACTTCCTAGTGGTCCTTTCTCCCTGCCTAAGATAAGCCATTTGAGAAATAAGTGCCAAGGAAATTAAGTTAAGTAAACTAGAATGAATAGAATGAACTGGGCAAATTTAAGAAAAGCATTATAGAGGAGATAACTGAGTTGGGGCTTGAAAAGTAAGTAGAAATACCCAGAAAATATGGAGGAATTGGTCTGTACATTTGGACAGGAAACCAAGGTATCAAGAAGGAAATATGTAAGGAGCATGAACCAAATTCAAAAGAATCTTTAGGGCAGGCAGACTTCCTGTAAGGTTTTGAGACCATGAAAAGATTGGTAACACTGCCACCGGGCTTGAGTTTGTCATCCATTGCTCAGAGAAGACAGACCAACCACAACCAAAGGGGGCTTTGGCCAAAGCAGGCACTTCAGGCTATAGTACCACTCTGCCTGCCCTATATCCAGGCTTCTGGATATAGCTTCTAGGCTTAATTCTGTTCTTTATCCCCAGATTCCATCTAGGAAGGAGTGTAGATAAAACCAAAGTGGATTCATATACCCTCCAATATGTCATGAGCTACCCTCCTGGGTACCCACAGGTTCCTCCCACTCAGCATCCACATAGGGGACACATTCCTTTCTTCTAGGTTCCACCTTGTTACCCACCACTGCATGAGTGCATTCATGTGCTAGCCACTGAGAAAGGTCCTCAGACTAGTCACACATCCAGTGCCTGGCTCCTTTTTGCTTCCTATTTGCATACTGTAGCAAATGACTTTAGCCTGACATTTAAATGACATCTCATCCCCTTTGCCTTCTTCAAAATTAAAAAACTCGAAAGAAAATGAGTAGAGGCTCATCAAGAAGAGAAGCAGGGGAGGGCATTGCACAGGGCCGCTCAGTCTATGAAATCTAGGCTCAAATGTGGGAATGAGAAGAGGGAAGCTTAGCTGAAGGTGAGACCAGGAAAGTGGCTTGGGGCCAGATAGCAAAGGTCCTGTATGACATACTGAGGTGTTTGTTCTTTGTACTGTAGTCCTTTGTGGTCATGGAAGATGTTCAAGCATGACTACATGTTCTGAGCTGCCTGAGCTCTAAGAAGATCACACTGGTGGTAATGTGGAAAACAGATAGGAGAATAAAGATTGGAGGCAGGCAGACCAATTAGGGGACAAATGATCCTGGCAGGAGTTGATGAAAGTCCTGGCCTATGACATTTCCCATAGGAGTGGAATAGAAGGGATGGATTTGAGATCAGTTCAATAAGACTCTGCTGTCTTTTCAAACAAGGGGCATTATAGAAGGAGTGGGAGACAGAAAAGTCAAATTTGAGCTGTTAGGTAGATGGTATAATAATTAATCATAAAGAACAGGTTCTGTGAGAAAGTTGCTGTGCTTGATTTTATTGAGTGATTTTGAAGAAACTGTGGGACTTCCAGGTAGAGATGTCCAGTGGGTAACTGGAACTTAGGCTAGCAGTTGGGGTGGGTCCCACCTGGATTTGGGGGTAGAACTGTTGAGTACAGCCACTGTATAAGTCCATTCAGGGCACAACCACATATACTACAGTATGAATAATAACACTTTGAAGGAAGGTTCCAAATATTGGGTGGTAATTGAAACCGTGGATGGAAATAAGATCATTCAAATAATAGGTATAGACAGTTTCAAGAGAAGAGAGAAAAACAGAAGACCAAGGGCATAACTGTCGGAACTAGCATTGTGTGGGGTACTCTGGCCACACTGTCAGGGAATTTATTCTCCTGGATTATCTCTATCCCTCAATTGTCCCCACACAAGGTTAATTTAAGGTTGACTTAAGCACATCAACAGGGCAGGCAGGGCTGGTTCGGTCTTCAAGATAAGGGAAGATTCATCTTTTACATGGTACTTCCCCTGCCTTCTTTCCCTATTAGAAATGATTACATAATATAGTGTGTGACTTGGGCCAAGTTCAGTGAGGCATCCACCATAGGGAGGATTCTTCTGGTACCTGAAAGATGACTTCATGTCTAAGAGACTGGTTTTGCTAAGCCTACCAAGAGTAAAGTAGCCCAACCTGTAAGCATGGAACTAGATGCTCTGAAGCATCTGGGCAGAATCACTTCCCTGTTTTCATGTGATCTGTTTAGCATTGTGCTAGAAGAGTCTCCATCTCCTTGCTTTGCCTTTCCAGTCCTGATTTCAGAGTCTTATTAAAGTGTCTTAGCCAGGCATGGTGGTACATACCTGTCATCTCAGCACTTGGGAGGCTGAGGCAGGAAGATCTCAAGTTCAAGGCCAGCCTGGGCTACATAGTGAGAGCCTGTCTCAAAAAAATGAAAAACAAAACAAAACAAATGAATTGTCTTTCTTCTTTTGCCTACAGTTCTCAAGGCAGACTCCCAGGAGATGAGAGTTGAAGCCACAGGTATGTGTAGCATCCTCCCCTGATTACAGAACCTTGTTCCAATAAGTCTTCTTCATGTGATCTAAGTTTTTGAGGACTGGAATACTGTGTAGGTCCAGGGAGGTGGGAACTTATTTCCATGCCTCAGTTCATTATCCTAAAATTACATGGTCCTTAATTAAACTTAGTGTCTTTCAATTCTTTGAGGCTTTGTGTGATTTGCGGTCACTTTCCTCTTTCCTTTCATTCTGCCCAGCCAAACTATAGTGTAGTTTTACAGATTGCCTTTTAATCAAATTCACTTGGAATCCTAAACTGTAAAATTTGGGTAAGTACATTTCTTTTTCTTTTTTTTGCGGTGCTGGGGTTTGAACTCTGGGCCTTGTACTTCCTAGGCAAACACTTTGCTATTTGAGCCATGCTCCCAGCCCTTTTTGTTTTGGGGTTGATTTTTAGATAGGGTCTTGAGTTTTTGCCCAGGACTGGCCTGCTCTGCCCTTTGGTCCACCTACCTGTATGGCCTCCCACATAGCTACAACCACAGGCATGCCCAGCTAATTTGTTGAGATGAAGGTCTTGCTAACTTTTTGCCCAGACTGGTCTTGAGCCACAGTCTTCCCAAACTCCACTTCCAAGTAGCTGGGATTATAGACCTGAGCTTTTGCACCCAGCCACATTTCCTTTTTTGAGTGTCAGTTCCCCACTTTGTGAAATGAGAAATTGGAGCCATCTAACTCTGACATTCTTTGAGTCTATAAGGAAACCAGTAACCTCCTTCTTGGTATTGTAATAGGTGCCAAGAGGCTACCTTTGTATCTTTAGAGGGACTTCATTCCTTCAGACTAAATCACTATTTCTGTCATTGCCACCTGAACCTTCATGCTTAGTCCTTTTTAGTTGTCTAGTGTAGAGGACTTTCATATCTCTGATGTCATTCAATCCATATCACATGCCAAAAGTAAGAAGGATAATGTGTATTCTAACTCAACACATAAAGGAACGAAGTTCAAAGGGGATAAATGACTTTGAGGAGACCTGGAAGTTTTGATTGCTGGACTATCCGATTTCTGGCATGACATAAACTAGTATGTGCATAACCAAGACCCAGGTATCTGGAATTTGGCCTGCTATGTGCTCCTTAACCTTCCTTTTCTCTCTGTCACTACCAGTCCTCAGAGGTCCACGGGTAGATAACCTTCTCCTCATCAGCCTCCATAAAGGTGAAGCCCCAGTAAAAGGAAATTGGGAGATATCGTAGAGCCACAAAGGCAGTGACTCTGATTGGGGGTAATCTCAAAAGTTCAGTATCAGACTTCAGCTCTCTCAGGTAGACTTTCTGAGAATTAGACTTAAGGGTGAAGGTACAAAATCTCCAGTCCTGATTATAACCCAACCTGGACCTGTTTCATGGGACCTGAAATATAAGGGCCTTTTTGCAGAGGATCAGCTACCAATTGTAGGCTTAGTTCCCTACCAAGAAAGGCCCATTGCTGAGTGACTGTCAAGTGTTTAACCAGTCCTACCTAATTCCCTGCTTTCTTCTTTCCCTTTCAGGTTTTAAGAGCCTTGGCCTTTGGAGACCCTTTCCAGGTTCTGAAAGGCTCTACTTCAAACCCTTGTGTGCTGCGTCATTTTGTGTTGAAGAGCAGCTCTTTTCTGGCCCTGCACCTTCAGACTCTAGAAGTTATAAAATAAGGGGCACATGTCCTAGACACATGTTTATTTCTCCTATGTATTCGTTTTCATCCCCTCAAAAGGTCTGTTGAGCTCTTGTGACACTGTGAATGGCTGGACTCCCTCAAGACCCAGAATCTGTGGAAACCAAGCTATCCACTGAGTTGACTTGAAGAGGGAAGCCTAGATTTCACTTCTCAGAGCTTCCTGCTTTTTGAAAGGGCCATCAAACCCTGAAAGATCTAAGGATAAAAATCCATCTTAGGGGTCTTATTTTAATTGAAAGGTCACTTGAGTTGGAGGGCATTGCCCCATTTGTTGGAGGGGAGTAGGAATGTTAGGAGAACATTGGAGAATCTTAATACTGAGGATATGGACATTGGTGCCAGGTTGGCGCCCTGGTGCTGCAGTGTGTTGCCAAGAGCCTGCCTGCTCCCATGGGGCCAGTGTGCGTGATGACCCCATAGTGCCCTACCCGCATGTGGGCTTGCCTACAGCTGCTTAGGACAAATTTGCCAAGCATGTTTTGCATGTCAAACAGAGCCTATGCCTCTTTGGATTGTTGTCCTCCTGTTTTCACCTGACAGCTTCCTTTCCAAGCAATCAAGAGAAAGAAAAAAAAAATCTGAAAACATTTTCTTTTAAAAAGCAGACTGTGTTTGTCCTGTTGGAATTCCATTCTTGGTGAAATGCAAGGAAAAGTTGTTCAGATGGGTTGAGGCCCAGCAGTTATCGCTGTTGTTTCATGTTTGCCTCCAGCCACCATGCTCCTTTATCTCCTGAAAGAAAGCCTATGTTAACCCTGTGTTTGTGAATTCAGGAACTGCATGATGCCCCTGAGATGTTATGCACAAGTCCACAACAGTATGCCTTTTCTGGGCAGGTGGTCCATAACATTCTACTGAATTTCAAATGGGCCTGTGACCCAATAAAGGCTAAGAACCAAGGCTTTAAGATAAAAGATTCTTTACAACCCATAAAGTATTTGATTAGAAGGGCCTTTCAAATGCATTTATTCTAACAGCCTAGTTTACAGGCAGAGTAAGTTAGTGACCACAACAGGACAAGATCCCAGGTCCCTGGGCTCCTATATAAGATTCTTTCCATAACATCACATTTATCTAGCAAGGGGCATTATGGTTGGTGGCTTTAATGGCCATCATTTTGAGGGTTTGGCTTTTTTATTTTTCTTGAGCCCTACATATTTGCTACTAAGTGGAAAATTTCAAGATCTAAGCACCTGGTCCCCTTTACCTGGTCCTTGTCTGAATCATTGAAAGGGAACTAAAGCTCAGTGTAGTAGGTCAGACATCTGAGGAATAGACATTTCTCAATCCTGTCCATTTAAGGGAAGCTGCTGGAAAAAGTATCACTGTGCAGATGCCTGGACCTCAGCCGGTCTTCAGGGTCTGTAAAATTATTGATGCGGCCCAGTGTGAAAGTGTTTTCTTACTTACACTCTTCTCGTAGTATAGAGAGAGAGAGGAGAGAGAATGCATTCATATATGTCCAAACCAACTCTGAGATGCCACTAGGCAGCATTACTGAAAAGCAGTAGTCCATTTCAGGACTGAACTCCAAACATGGTTTATTTGTGAGTTAGGAACAGGTAGGCCAAATACATCAAGAGCCTTTGTTCAGGTAATTGAGGGGAACTTGGTGCTGTTCTAAACCAACATGTGTGCAGGTGACCCCATTGTACTCTCCACTCTACTCAGTCTCAAAGGCCACATTGCTAAAAATACCAGGAGCAAGAGAGTCAAGTGATCATTATTCCATCTGCTAGTCATTATTGAAAGGGAATCTCTCTGAGGCTTGCTGGCCTCTTGTTGAGCCCTGGTCTCTGTCCTGTTATATGACTGACTGAAACAGGCAGATGAGCAGAATTTGGTCACAGAAGCAGTGTCCAGTGGGACTTCATTACCTTTGGAGATAGTAAAGACATAGTTTAACTGGCTTTCTTTGGGGAAAATATTATTGAGAGGCAGAGAAAGGCATTAAAATCCTAGTGGAAGAAGTATCCAGAAACTTGGCAATGACATTAATGTGATTCCTGGGACACAGAACAAGAGCCAAGGCTGGCAAGTTGGGACCACCAGTCTTGTTGGAGGCCAGGGAGCAGTGTCTATTTATCTCTGTCCTTGTTCTGAGCTGTCCCCAGAGAATTAAGCACAGGGCCTCCTTTTGTCACTGATTCAAAGAGCAAAAGCTTCTGTGGTGAGGTATGCCATCATGGACTGAGATTGGCTTGGCCTTGGCTTGATGGATACAAAATCATTCAGAAGAGGCTGTGGAAAGAGGGTGACAATCAGAGTGGCAGCTATGGGAAATTATCAGCATACCTTGGCCAGTAAGTCAGAGAACTGGCAACAGATGAACTGTAAGTCTTGAACTGACAGCGATAACAAAGGAGCTAACACGTATTAAGCACCCACTAAGAGCTAGGTGTTCATAATACATTATCTCATTTCATCCTTACAACAATCATGCAAGTACTTATCTCATTTTACAGATAAAGGAATTTGTGGCCCAGGTGTTTAAGTAACCAGCTCAAGGGTACAAAGTAAATAACAGCAAAGTCCTTGGCTTCACCATTTTTCAAAGGAAAAAGGTCTGTGTTTATGTCTCTGTACTCTGTCAGTATGTTACCAAGGTTGTAGCATGCCCAATTTCAGTCCAAAAAACTGGTGACAACCACACACATATAGTTGGAGAATCAGGAAGGGTCTCTGTGCCTCTGTGATACTTAATGACTTGGGTCAAATCCCTACAAAGTTTTTCTGTGGTGACAGCAAAAGTCAAGAGATCATGCAGAAAAAGAAATACTATTGAATTATTATTTTCAAAGTTTTAAAATAAAAAGAGGTATGAGGGGTGTCTAGCCAGCAAAGGGCAAAACTAAGCATCCAATTTTAATAGTAAAATAGTGTCATATAGAGTATTTCTAAAATGATTGGCTACCATTGGGAAGAATCCTTCTCTGTTCAAGAAGTCCCTTGGTTCTGTAATAACTGCCCAAAATAAAAGAGTAGAGGAAGTAGTTCTGCAAGTAGAAAAGAATTGCTTTTGAGAGAATGTAGATCAGTGATGCTACCATTAAAGTAGCAGCAGAAAAGTGGCCTTGACACCATTAGAAGCCCAGTAAAAGCTTAGAAACAATAAAAAAGGCAGAGAGACACAAGATAATTAGATGAGATATTTTCCATGAAGAAAAGCCTTCATTTTCATGGGGAAAGGAAGCACTTGATGCCAAGGACATTACTAGAGGGCTTAACAGATTGCCTATGTGAACTATGTGTGTGAAATCAATAAGAAAAAAAATGAGATCCTGGGGCCCATTCATGTGACCTTCAATAAAGTATGCAGACTATCTAGCATAAATGGTCTCCATTTGCAGTTTTGTCATGAAAACAATGTCAGGAACGACACTGCCTACTGCTCATGTTGTCTTCTACAAATCTAAGGATATCTAAGTACAGAATTCTTTTGACCTAGGAGTCTTCCTGTACTGTCCACTTCACAGCACAGCTTTATCATTCCCTCAGGCCTCCTGACATTACTATGTGATAGCTGACAGTCCCATCTTACAGGTCAGGAAACTCGAGGAGCAGGGATATGAGAAATGATTTGCTCAAGATCATACACTAGGAATTCATAAAAATCAGCAATGGAAGCTATAGAAGGCTTCCTATTTCTAACATGCCACACTGTTCCTCACTATTAGAAAAAATCCCAAAGGTGAATGGAGAAGATGGTTAGAAATAAAGCTGATGAAAACATCTGCAAGTGTTGCTACTCAAAATGTGATCCATCTTGAGCCTCAGCATCAACATACCTGGGAGCTTGTTAGAAACACAGGCTCTTGGGATCTTCCCCAGACACCTGGAATCAAAATCTGAATTTTAACAGGATTCCCAAGAGATTCCTATGCACATTAAAGTTTGAGAAGCACTGGTTAAGGCTGATTTGATAGGTTGAGAGTGGTTGGTAAGATCGAGTCCACAACTGCCTTCTTCTTGCATTGCTTTGCATGTGGCATTGTGCTTCAGTGACATTTTGTAATGGTGAAAGCAGTGTGGGGAATTAAAACGACTGAAACTTACTTGGCTATCAAGCTGAGCAAAAGAGGTAGTGGAAAAGCAACATGGGGCAGATGGAAAGAACTCTGTGTAGGAGCTATAGGGGTCCAACAACACCTTTGTCACTGCCTCTGTAGAGCAAGTCCCTCTACCTTTAGGCTTCAAATCGTCTACCATTAGAGCCAGGTAGTTTCAAAGGGCCTTTCAGTCTTGACATTCTCTTATTCTCACAGCCTTTGTTGTAAAGAAAATGGACAGTTTCACTGGTCTTTGGCTGTAGTGTACCTCTTTCTTTTTCTTCCTTTCCTTTAGCTCCCTTTCCTTTCCTTTTTTTTTTTCTTTCTCCCTTCCCCTTCCCCTTGAAATTTTGCAGAGTACTCTTAGGACCTCTGCATCATTTTGTCCTTACAACAGCTCCTTAGAAGGATAAGCTATTGTGCCCCCATTTGACAGATGTACAAGGTGAAGCCCAGCAGCATTGCATTAGTCTTTTGTTGCTGTAGCAAATGACCACAAATGTGGCAGCTTAAAACAACATCTCTGAGTTATCTCACGGTTTCTGTAGGTCAGAAATTTGTAGTAGATTCTCACAGCTAAAACCAAGGTATCAACTAGGCCTCTAAGGCTCAGGGTTCTCTTCCTAACCCAACTGTTGTAATCAGAACTTAGTCCCTTTTTGTGGGACTGAGGCCTTTGTTTTAGATACGTGGCTACCTCCATCTTAAGCCAACAACAATACATCAAATCTTTTTACTTCCTTTTCTGCATTTTTCTGACTTCTGTTTTATCTCTACACCCCATAATATTTCATTAGGTCCACTTAATCCAGAATTGTCTCCCCATCTTAAAGTCAGCAATAACTTTCATCACACTTTCAACATACATATCCTGCCATGTAATCACAGTTCTGGGGACTAGGGAGTAGAATTTTCTTGGGGGCTATAAGGGATGCTTACAAGTATGAAGTAGCTGCCTACAGAATCCCTGCCTTTTCAGTAGGAAAACCCATGGTTGTCCACATCTTCATGCTGGAGAAGAATGAAATCACTCACATGCCACCCACCTGGGCAGTTAGAGACCTTTCCCCTCTCAATACGCACAAAGCAGTTGGGCAGCACAGCAAAGGAAGTGGTAGCATGAGCATAAGGGGGCTCTGGCAGATGATTATATTCCTAGATGGTGCCTTGACACTGGCGAAAGGACCAAACCTTTAACACATGGGCCATATTCAAATGATAGCAGTGTGCATTCAAGTTCTGTCACTTTCTCTAAGCCTGTAATAAAGTCTGAATGTCCAGACCCACAAAATTCCCAAAAACATCACCTTGAATTAAAACTGATAAAGGGCTTTCCTATTCCTGGAGAGCAGAGCTGCGCAGTGGCCTCTATGCCTGCCCTTTCCCAGTCTTTGGCAGGCTTGTAGGAGCTGACTTCCCACTAGCACTGTCAGTCCTTTATTTCCTCTGGTTTCTGCTTCCTCAGCTACTCCCATGTGGGTCCCCTGGTGCTGTAAGGTGCCACCCTACTGTAGTTCCCAGAGCCATCAGGAACGAAAGGTATGTAGGATATGGACCACCTCAGTCTTGACTGTCCCCACCTCTTCTTACCCCTACTATAGTCCCATGAAACTCATACTACTTTCTTCTTCCTGGGCCTGAGGTTGAGAGGGACTTTAGATAGAGACTGAGTTCCTCAATTTCTCCTTCTGCTGGTCATTTGCCAGTCAGACCCTGACCTCTAACCTCCAACCCCAAAAGGAATGTAAGGACCATTCTTATATAGACTTATGTCTATATAAGAATAGACATAGAAGTGAAGAACTTTTGCCTTCACTTCTCACATTCCTCTGGATTTCCATGATTAATTGGAAGGATTTCCATGGTTAAGAGCAAAAGACCTAGAGACAGATTGTGTATCTGATAGCTGCTGGGAACTATACTACTGGGCCTGCTACTTCACTCAAATATCCATGATTAGTCCTTAATAAGTACTGTTAATATTAACCAGCAGTGGTGGTTAGCAGTAGTAGCTAACCGCCTCCTGCCTCACTTACTATCCAGGAATGGAATCTATACATACACCCAGAGCTGATGTATTGACCTCTGCCACACAACATTTCTGGATCTTGTCCACTACCTGATTGTTGGGTTCCTCAGTGTGCTGTAACCTGCCTCACTGGAAAATTTCATGTCCCTCCCCACCACCTTACCTAAGCTGTCTCCATCCTGGGTCAGTTTCCTCCATTGTTCCATCATGTAGGAGTTTTATGAAGATAACCCAGACCCAACTGTTCTGCTCTGTGCATTTGCCAACAGCATGACATGGAGAATTCCTATGTCCTGAAATCTGACAAGGTTTCCTTCTTATGGAATTTCAGCTTCTGGTGATGGGGCTCAGATGGCTTCAGCCTCCTGAGCACTGCTCCTGTTATTCTGGAAAATAGCTATCTCCCCCACACTCCATGACTCTCTTCTCCTCCTACAGTTTTCACTCCTCTTGTCTTTACAATTGTGTTCATTTATAGGCAATCAGCAAGGAGGTGGGTAGGTCCTGGAGGGGAGAGAGGAGAGAAACACTATTCTGCTACTGGCTGATTTCATACTTAATTGGAAATTAACCTTGGACTCTTGGCTGTCTAAGGTGTATTTATATCCAGCAAAATTAAAATCACATTTTTTCTAAATTGAAGAAGACATCACAAAATGCCATAGGGAATTTGTCTAAATATTCTTTAAATGGGTTTAAAGAACTCTGGGAAAGAAGCATAAGCAGCCAAGTAGTTGGGCCAATCCCACTGTGACAAAGGGAGGGAGGGAACTCAGCTCTGACCACAAGTGAATCAGATGCAAGATCTGTGCTTCTAGAATTCAGGGCCTTGGGGATTGAAATGGGACCTGAAATGGAGTTGGAGTCATAAGGGATCAAACAGAATAAACTAATATTGTCAGGCCTCTATTGTGTACCAAGCATGAAGTGAGAGAGGCCTGAATCCTTGAGACTTCCCAATGGATCTGGCATTAGAGTTAGGATGCTAATTGGGTTAAAAAAATTACTATCACTTGCCATAAACATTACATATACTTTATATACATTGGCTCATTTGAACTTCCTGACCACTTCAGTTTAGTCCCATTTTACAGATAATTAGATTGAGATCCAGCAAGATTGTTAGTAACTTAAAGTCACAGTGAATGGTGAAAGCCAAGACAGGAATGGAAGCCCATGGGATTCCTAAGCCTATACACAGATGGCATGTTTTCATTACTGAAAACTTCCCTAATGCCTAAAGACCCCATACTCAGTGTTGGATTGGTGTTTGGAAAAGACACATTTCATAGGGTTGCTGTGCTGCTGAGGGTAGAGCAGTGGGGATAAATAAGGGTGTGGCCGTGCCTGAAGCATAGGGAAGGTACTGGACCACCTTTGGTCTATATGAAGGCTTGTATGATTTGGAAAAGACAGACCTTGCTCAAAATACTTATGACCATCTGCCAGAAAACTGTAAAAAAATTAAAATACACAAATCTCAAAAACCCTAAGACACCCCTAAATGTGACTATCACATTGTATTCATAAGTCCTAGGAAGGTGCCAAGAATCACATCTAAGACCTAGAAAGTCATTCTATAGGTCAAAGCCTGTGTGACTCACAGAGATGGAGGTATGAAGGCCTAGCAGGAAGGAGGGGTTTTGAATCTCTAATTCAAATTAGAAATGTATTAACTTCCATTTGCAAACCCATGAAAGTTTTAGGATGCTGATTGTTGAGGGAAAAAATTAGACAATGAAAGAAAGACCCTCTGTTAGGTGCTTTTACACTGAATGTCTCATTTAATCCTCACGAATACCTTGGAAAGGCATGTTTTCCAAATTTGAGATATGAGGAAGCTGAGGCTTTGCAAGGTTAAATAACTTCCTTCTGATCACACATATATTACTTGGTGGTAGTAATATTTGACTTCAGTTGTGTTTAACACCAAAAATGATGCTTTTGCTCTTCTATGTGAGTCTTCTTCAGAAAAGAGAACCAACAAGAAATGACAGGGGATAAAGGAGAGATTATAAGGAATTGACTGGTTCACAAAATGATAGAGGCTGAGAAATCTCACAATCTGAGATTTCCTTGCAAAATGAAGCCCAGGAAAGGTGGTGGTATAACTCAGTTTGAGCCTGAAGGTCTGAGAACCAGAAGCACCAAAGGCAGTAGGAGATCAGGCAGGAAGGGAAAAAGGTGAATTCCTCTTTCCTCTTTTCCTCTGTATTTTATTCTATTCAGGTCCTCACATTGGGGAAGGTAATCTATTTTACTGAGCTCACTGATTCAAATGACAATCTCACTGAGAAATACCTTCACCGACACACATAGATATTAATAATACTTAGTCTGGGCACTCCTTGACACAATCAAGTTAACACATAAAATTAATCATCACCCTTTTACAACATAACATAACTAGTGGGTGTTTGGGTTTATTTTCAATCAGTCAGAAGCATTAGTTGATGGAAAAGTCTTAAAGAAAGAAGCTACAAAAATCATGTTCAAGGGTCCCTGTTCCCTGGCTGGGCAATGAGTAATAGTCAATCCCTAGACCACTGTGATGGAGAGCACTCCTGTGCAACCAGGGTCTCCCAGGTGATCATTAGCTTTGCCCCACTCACCCAAATGTCTAGCTAGAAGTGGATCCCATATTTTGCTCCCTCACTTATCAGACTTCTTGTAAACCCTCAGGCACCTATAAACATATACACATGTATACGTGATATATTCCTAGTTTCTGAGTCAAGGAGGTGGGATCATGGATCTCCTCTTTGCCCTTGCTAACTTCTGACACCCACATGTAGCGTTGGGTTTTGAGCTAGACACTGCTATGATCTCAGACCCAGTTTTCATAACCTATGGTAAAGGTTCCTGTGTTCCAGATGACTATTTATACTCACCACTGCCTCAGCAGCAATCTCCAGTTCTGCCAGTGGAAGGGAAACCATACAGAGCTGGCCAAGCAACACATAGTTGCAGGGAGCAAGAGAGGCTGGGCACAGGAATCCAGCACAGGACACACAATTCATGTGTTTTCTTCTGTCAGCCCTCCTGTTTCTCCAAGTCAATTAACAACATGACTCTTTCTCCAACATTGGGAGAAAAGTTCATTTCCTTTCAGGAGGGAATTTCTCCCAAGCTAGTTTCTTTCCCTCTGCAGAGCTAAGAAAGGAAGAATTGCATTTTGAAGGGATAGAAAGGGCTCTATATCAGTTTAACAAATGTGTGGCACTTATACTCTAGGCCAGCCTCTGTTCTCAGTTCTATGCAAACATTAACACATTTAATCCTAACAACCCTATGAGATAGGTATTATTACTATTTCTACTATAAAGATAATGAACTGTGACTTGCCCATGGTCATATGCTAAAATGTGATAGAGCCAAGGTTCAAACCCAAGCTCCCAATTCTGAGCTTTTAGCTACCATGTATGGTGCCCAAATAGTACAGGACAAAAAATATGGGCTTTGGTACCATACAGAGCCTGGATTCCAGTGCCTGTTCTGACACTTACTGGTGATATTACACCCACTTCACCTCTCTAACCCTTAGCTTTCTCACTTGTAACATAAGGGTAATGACACATGCCTCCCAAGGTTGTAGTGAGGGATCTCAATGGAAAGTGCCTAGCCTGGAGTAGGTGTTCAAAATTGGTTTCTCTTTTCAGTTTCTTGAAGGTTGGTTGGTGTCTAGGTTCACTGGAAAAATAAATTTAGTATGTGCCAGTGTTCAGTAAGTATGGGTTGGCACTATGGGTGGCATCCATTCCTACTGGAGTGCCAGATTTCTACCACAGGAACTGGTAAGACTAACATTCCTGAAAATGGAATTCTCCCAGAATTAATTAGCTATATGATCCTCTAGCCAGTCATCAAGAAGGCATCATCAGCAGGAGGTACGTTTTCAAGAAAGGATGACATTGTTCCAAGCTAAGAAGTCTCATTCATATCCCTGCACATACTGCTGAAGGAGCCCTCTGGCCACAAGTCTTCCACCATCACCTGTCATTTTTTTTTCCTTTTATTATTCATATGTGCATACAAGGTTTGGGTCATTTCTCCTCCCTGCCCCCACCCCCTCCCTTACCACCCACTCCGCCCCCTCCCTCTCCCCCCCACCCCCTCAATACCCAGCAGAAACTATTTTGCCCTTATTTCTAATTTTGTTGTAGAGAGAGTATAAGCAATAATAGGAAGGAACAAGGGTTTTTGCTGGTTGAGATAAGGATAGCTATACAGGGAGTTGACTCACATGAATTTCCTGTGCGTCTGTATTACCTTCTAGGTTAATTCTTTTTGATCTCACCTTTTCTCTAGTTCCTAGTCCCCTTCTCCTATTGGCCTCAGTTGCTTTTAAGGTATCTGCTTTAGTTTCTCTGTGTTAAGGGCAACAACTGCTAGCTAATTTTTTAGGCCATCACCTGTCATTAATGGATGGGCCAGCGGGCTTAGCTAGAAATGCCTACTTACCCACAGGTTTATGAAATTCGAGGGCTAAAAGATCCCCTAATGCTCATTTAGACTGATTCATCATCTAACTGAATGTAGTGAAACATCCAAGCTATAGACTCAGATGGATATGAACTCAAAATCCTTCCTCTTCCATTCATTAATGATCAAGAGGGTAAGTTGCTTCTCTGACCCTGAGATTTTTACTTGTGAAATTGGGATTAATAAATGCTCATATTTAAGAATTGTGAGAATTCAACAAAAAAATAATGAAGGAAAAGTATCTAACACATAAAAAATGTTCAATAAATAAATGGTAGCTACTAATTCTGGCATTGTCTAGGCATCAGATCAACAAACCTTCAGTAGCTCCCTATTGCCAATGAAATTGGTTTGTAATGGCTCCTCATGATCTACTCATACAAGTTTTTTCTTATATAGGGCCATACAAGACTCTGGTATGTATGCACTGTCTCATCTCCTTCCTATCCCCATTCACTGAACTCATGGATATTCTCATTCATATTTGTAAGAGTCCCAGTAGGAAATAAAATCAAGAAACTTCCAGAAGTTTGGGCAGGGTACCAACAAGAGATGGTAAAGCACTTAGGGTCTATGAATAATAGCAATCCATTATACTCTTGGCCTGGAGGTGTAAAAGCATGGGACAGTGTTACCATGGCCAAGTAAGAGCTGGCATTGTGGAAGTGAAGTCCCTAGTAAGAGTTATAATCAGGGAAGATTCCAGTCAGCATTAGAAATGTGGCCCAAAGCAGGGAAGGAGTGGGAAAGAAATACCACAACTTCTTCCCCTCTTACCCTTGATTTTCCCATGACTCCCTTTTTTTGTGCCAAATACAGCCAGAAAGCAGCAAACAATAGCAGTCAGATGATATAGTCTACAAGGTCAGCCTCCTGAAACACAGGGCAGGGAAAAGAAGGGCAGGGATGATAGGCAGAAAATAACCAACATTGCTAATTGTTTCTAACACCATGTTCTAACATATAGTTCCCCAGATCTGTAACCTTCTGTGAATAGATGATCATCTGTTCATCTCAAAGTCTTGTGCAAATATCAACCTACTAAAAAAGCCTTCAGCATTTCATTATAGTCACTTCTTCCCCAGTCTGTCTCACTCCGCATTAATAATACTGTGTTGTAACTATGTGTGTTTCTGCCTATCTTTCTCAAGAGGCCATAAATCTGTCAGAGGCAGGGCCCCATCTTTATTTAACTCTGTATTCCAATCACTTACCTCACATGTGCCCAATACGGTGGATTAAACTGACCTGATCATCTCCACACTAGAGGCTAAAGATAGCCTTCTAGACACCAAGTTGATTTTCAACAATATTCCCCAGGCCCTTGTCCCTTTCCTAGCCAGCCAGATGCTGTGGAAGAAGCAGTATCTCTTAGGGTTAGCTGCAGATTGGAGGCCTCACAGAAATGATCTTTTGGCCTTTACCGAAAGCTGTTAAAATCAATTTTCTCCCAAAAGAAAAATCCCAATTTGAAAAATTATAGAAAAGGGAAAATTATCTGAAATAGCTATATTTCTCATCAGTTCCTGAATGTTGCCTTAGGCCTTGCCTGAAGTCCTTATCCCAGCCTAGAGAGGCAAATAAAAGTAGTAGAGGTGGTGAACTATTGTGACAGAAAACACCAGCTCAAGTAAGTTTCTTTAGATGGGAATAGTATTCCTTAGGTGGTCACCAGAATGCCTGCAGGCCCTTAAGCCACTCCATTTAAGGACAGTGAGTGGCAGGAGTAGAATAGAATTTATCATTTGTGAAGGAAAAAAGGACAAGGTTATCTTCTATCAGTTGCTTTCAACTGCTAGCAACATGTGCATGGACTGACAGGCCACTCTTATACCAAGACAAAATCAAGGATTACTTCCTCAAGACTGTTCCAACCCAGAACTTCTTTTTAAGCTCCGCATATCTCCCCTTGCTTCCAGTGCCTCCAGCACACTCCGAGTCTCTGCAACAACTTCCATAAAGAGGAAGTGTGAGAATAATGCTGGGATATTTAGCCACTAACTTTGCTGCTTCCTTGTGGGATTTAGCTGAATCCTTTTCTTTCTTTGGACCCCACTTTGTTCATTTGCAAAAAGGAGAATATTTACAATTTTGAACTCAACCTCATAAATTGCAATGGAGAAAGAGAGGAGATCAGTTAAGCCTGCCGAGAAGAAAGGAAGGCTCTGGAGACAATGTGGTGTTTGAATGGGGCTAGGTGTGCTAGGCATGGAGGTGTGGATGGACTCGTAGCTTGGAGATGTAGCATGTTACCTGATGCAACTGTAGTTGACATGCGAGGAATGTGGAGGGAGGGAGAACAGTTGAGACTTGCAAGGCAGTTTTAAGTCTGGCTGTGAAGGGTCTTGAATGCTCTGTAGGCCATTAAGGCTTATGAGCCAGGGGGATGACACACTACAGAGGAACTGTCATCAAATGTTTTGGGCTTGGAGCCTCTTTATGCCCTTAAAATTACTGAGACCTCAGTGGGTTTTGTGATTTATATCTATTGATGTTTATCACATTGCAAATTAAAATCAAGAATTAAAAATTTGACTACATAATAAAAAAATAAATTACATGTCATCAAACATATTTTGTGGAAAATAATTATATTTTCCAAACCTGAACAGTGAGAGGCATGTTATTATTTTAGATTTTTAAAAACTCCTTGTTCTCTGGCTTATTAGAAGCTGGCTTTATATAGTTGCTTTAGCATTCAACCTGTTATAATAGCTGGTTTTGTTTGAAAAGTGGAAGAAAATCTGGCCTCACACAGGTATGTGGATGTTCTTCTTTGAGACTACACCAAAACCTGACAAGTGTAATTTGTTAAGGTTTAGTTGTAATGTGGAACCAGAAACCATGTTAATGAACTTTGCATATTCTGTTACATTAAAACCATTGGTCTGTCTTATACTTTGAATGAGTTTTGCATAACTCTTTTGTGATTCATCTGTGTATGCTTTACCTGTGCATGATTTTGTAGCATCATGAACTAGTCATTTGGAAATATTAATCCACTGAATCATGAAGATCCTGCAGGGACACTTCATTATACAATATTTAAAAAAATTATCATTAGGAGATTCCACGATGGCAGCTAGAGGGAGGAAGCAGAAAGCGTGCCTCCTAAAGTAAAATCTTGGAGAAACACTGGAGACACACCTTACAGGAAAAACCACCAAGAAGAGACAAAACTTTGACTCCTCCACAACTCCAGCCTGCGCAGAGCATCTCCACCTCACATTAATGGGAGAAACCAGGAGGTCTCCCGCACCACCGCCAGATGCCAGCATCCAGACGGCTTGGGAAGATGTGGACCACAAGGTGAGCTAAGTGGTATGTGGTACTCCCACACAACCCTGGGCCAGATCATCATAGCCCCCTGGAAAGACCAATCCCCACCCAGGGAAAAAAAGAGAAACTGAGTAATAAGCAATAACAACAAAAAAGACATGTAGCAAAGAAGATGGGGCATCCTGAGCACCGAAGGTGGGCGAGAGGAATCCCTCACAGAACTGTAAATAAACAAGCCAGGACAGAGAAGGCAGGAACAGTGGCACACGCCCAGCAATCAGGAGCGGGAAAGCTTGTAAAAGTGGTGGAGGGAAGAAAACTCCACAGGAGAGGGGGGAAGACCCACATCCCATGTGAACTGTAAATAAACAAGCCGGCTGGAGAAGGCAGGAACAGTGGCACACGCCCAGCAATCAGGAGCGGGAAAACTTGTAAAAGCAACAGTGGGAGGAAAACTCCACAGGAGAGGGGGAAGACCCACATCCCATGTGAACTGTAAATAAACACACCAGCCTGAGAAAGCAGGTGCAGTGTCACCTCCTCCTGTGCGCTTGGAAAGGGGAAAGGTTGTAGCAGCGGCTCCGGCACAGGAGAACTCTGAGTAAACAAAGCATGTGGGGCCAGGTTAGTGTTAAGCTCACCCCTGAGATCTGGATAAATAAAGCCTCCAGCAACAGCAGGCTGACAGCAGTGGGCAGGCAAGCCACCGCCACAGGTAGCCATTCACAGAACTGTCTCCAGACGCTTTTTTTTCTCTCTCTCCCTACCTTTGATGAAACAACAACTACACCTGCATGCTGAAAAACTTACTGAAACTGTATTGCATTTGAACTTGGGACACTTTGTGGGTTTTTATTTGTTTTGTTTTGTGTGGATTTGTTTTATTTTGTTTTTTCCAGTCTTTTTCCCCTTTGATGAGACAACCACAGAACTACTTCTGAGGCACCATCTCCAGGATTGGAGGCTGAGGGATGAACACCAAAATTATTAAGACTGAAATTTATTGCATTTGATCTTGGCGATTTCTTTTTTTTTTAATATATATACATTTTATCATTTATTTATTTTTTATTTTTATTTTATTTATTTATTTATTTATTTTTAGTTTTTATTTTCAATCCTCTCTCTGTCTCTCTAATGCCTTTTCAGCTTATGGTTGATTAGTACACTGTCTCTCCCTATTTATCTTTGAAACTTTTTTTGATTGTTTGTTTTATTTTTTTCTATTTGTTTATTTGTTTTTCCCTTTTCCTTTAACTTCTTTGCATTCCATCTCCTCTCACTCTTCCATTCTAAATATTACCAGTGCTATTATTACAACCTAGAAAATACTTAATTGCACACAGTACGGGGACAATAACAACACCAAGGAAAATAACAGGAAGACAGAAAAAACAGGGAAACCAGTTTCTCCACAGCAAAAAATTAGTACAGGAACCAGAGGGAAATGAAGAAAACAGATACTCAGATCCAGACTCCAAAAAAATGAAGATAAACTATGCCAAAGAACCCAATGAAGCCCACAAGAATAATCTAAAGGAAGAAATACTACAGGTAATTAATGAGAATTTTATAGAGATGATACTGGATATGGTCAACCAAAATGTATAGGAGACACTCAAGAAATTCCAAGACAACAAAAATAGAGAATTTGAAAAAGCATAAGAAGAAATAAAGGAAACCATACAAGCACTATATAAACACCAAAGTGAAACAAAGAACATGATTAATAAAGAGATAAATGAACTCAGGACAAAAATAGACAACATTTCCCAGGATATGGAAAACCTCAGAAAAAAGAATGAAACAGAATTGCAAAACAAAACAGAAGGCCAATCCAGCAGAATAGAACAAACAGAAGACAGAATCTCAGAACTCAAAGATGAAATGGTAATTAAAGGAAAAACCAAAGAACTATTAGTTAAAAAACTCAAGACCTGTGAAAAGAAAATGCAAGAACTCAATGACTCCATCAAAAGACCAAACCTGAGAATCATGGGCATTGAAGAAGGAGAAGAGGTGCAAGCAAAGGGAATGCATAATATATTCAACAAAATAATAACAGAAAATTTCCCAAATCTAGAGAAAGCTACTCCCATACAGATGGATGAGGCCTCCAGAACCCCAAGCAGAACAGATCAAAATAGAACTACCCCATGGCAAATCATCATTAAAACAAGTTCAGAAACTAGGGAAAGAATACTGAGGGCTGTAAGGGAGAAAAAACAAATAACATACAAAGGTAAACCCATCAAAATCACAGCAGACTTCTCAACAGAAACATTAAAAGCAAGAAGAGCTTGGGCAGAGATCTTCCAGGCACTGAATGAAAATAACTTCAACCCCAGGATACTCTACCCAACAAAAGTATCATTCAAAATAGATGGAGCAATAAAAGTCTTCCATGATAAGCAGAAACTAAAACAATATATGACCACAAAGTCAACACTACAAAAGATTCTTCAAGGGATTCTGCATACAGAAAGTGAAACTCAACATAACCATGAAAGGACAGGCAGCACCAAACTACAGGAAAAGAAAAAGCAACACAGTAGAGAGTAACCTCAATTTAGGTACACACAATCAAACCTTCAAACAACTAAGACAACTAAATGACAGGAATCACCAGATACCTATCAGTACTAACACTTAATGTTAATGGACTTAATTCACCCATCAAAAGGCACCGTTTGACGAAATGGAAGATACAACAATTTGTTGCTTACAGGAGACCCATCTCACAGACAGAAATAAGCATAGGCTTAGGATGAAAGGCTGGAAGAAGATTTAACAAGCCAATGGCCCCTGAAAACAGGCAGGAGTAGCAATACTTATCTCTGACAAAGTAGACTTCAAACCTACAATGATCTAATGAGATAAAGAAGGACATTCCATACTAATAAAAGGGGAAATAGACCAAAAAGAAATAAAAATTATCAACCTATATGCACCCAATGTCAATGTACACAATTTCATCAAACATACCCTGAAAGACCTAAAAGCATATATAAACGCCAACACAGTGGTTGTGTGAGACTTTCACACCCCATTATCATCAATAGATAGGTCATCCAAACAAAAAATCAATAAAGAAATCAAAGATCTAAAATATACAATAGGTCAAATGGACCTACTTGATGTCTACAGAACATTTCATCCAACTTCTACACAATATACATTCTTCTCAGCAGCCCATGGAACCTTCTCCAAAATAGGTCATATCCTAGGGCAGAAAGCAAAGCCTCAGCAAATATAAGAAAATAGAAATTATACCATGCATACTATCTGATCATAATGCAATAAAACTAGAACTCAAAAACAAAAGTAAATATGAAAAAACATGCAAACAGCTGGAAATTGAATAACTCATTACTTAATGAACAATGGATCACTGATGAAATAAAAGAGGAAATTAAAAAGTTCCTGGAGTCAATGAAAATGAAAACACAACCTACCAGAACTTATGGGACACAGCAAAGGCAGTCCTGAAAGGAAAGTTTATAGCCATGAGTGCATATATTAAAAAGACTGAAAGATTCTAAATCAATGACCTAATGATACAGCTCAAACTCCTAGAAAAACAAGAACAAACAAATCCCAAAACAAATAGGAGAGAAATAATAAAAATAAGAGCTGAAATCAACAAAACAGAAATGCAAAAAACCATGCAAAGAATTAATGAAACAAAAAGTTGGTTCTTTGAAAAAATAAACAAGATTGACAGACCCCTGGCAAACCTGACTAAAATGAGGAGAGAAAAAACCCAAATTAGTAGAATCAGGATTGCAAAGGAGTTGATAACAACAAACACTGCGGAAGTCCAGGAAATCATCAGAGACTACTTCGAGAATGTATATTCAAATAAATTTGAAAATCTTAAAGAAATGAACAGATTTCTAGATACATATGATTATTCAAAACTGAACCAAGAGGATATTAATCACCTGAATAGATCTATAACACAAAATGAAATTGAAGCAGCAATCAAGAGACTCCCCAAAAAGAAAAGTCCAGAACGTTATGGATTCTCTGCTGAATTCTATCAGACCTTTAAAGAGGAACTGACACCAACCCTCCTTAAACTGTTCCACAAAATAGAAAGGGAAGGAGAACTGCCTAACACATTTTATGAAGCCAGTATTACACTTATCCCAAAACCAGGCAAAGACACCTCCAAAAAAGAGAACTATAGGCCAATTTCCTTAATGAACATGAATGCAAAAATTCTCAACAAAATAATGGCAAACCGAATTCAACAATACCTCAAAAAGATCATTCACCATGACCAAGTAGGCTTCATCCCAGGGATGCAGGGGTGGTTCAACATATGAAAATCAATAAACATAATAAACCACATTAACAGAAGAAAAGACAAAAACCACTTGATCATCTCAATAGATGCAGAAAAAGCCTTTGATAAGATCAACACCATTTGATGATAAAAGCTCTAAGAAAACTAGGAATAGAAGGAAAGTACCTCAACATTATAAAAGCTATATATGACAAACCTACAGCCAGCATTATACTTAATGGAGAAAAACTGAAACCATTCCCTCTAAAATCAGGAACCAGGCAAGGATGCCCACTATCTCCACTCCTCTTCAACATAGTACTGGAATTCCTAGCCAGAGCAATTAGGCAAGAAGAAGGAATAAAAGGAATACAAATAGGTAAAGAAACTGTCAAAATATCCCTATTTGCAGACAACATGATCCTATACCTTAAAGACCCAAAAAACTCTACTCAGAAGGTCCTAGACACCATCAATAGCATAGCAAGGTAGCAGGGTATAAAATCAACATAGAAAAATCATTAGCATTTCTATACACTATTAATGAACAAACTGAGAAAGAATATATGAAAACAATTCCATTTACAATAGCCTCAAAAAAATCAAATACCTAGGTGTAAACCTAACAAAGTATGTGAATGACCGCTACAAGGAAAACTATACACTTCTGAAGAAAGAGATTGAGGAAGGCTATAGAAAGTGGAGAGATCTCCCATGCTCATGGATTGGTAGAATAAACATAGTAAAAATGGCTATACTCCCAAAAGTAATCTACATGTTTAATGCAATTCCCATCAAAATTCCAATGACATTCATAAAAGAGATTGAAAAAATCTATCGTTAAATTTATATGGGAACATAAGAGGCCACGAATAGGCAAGACAATACTCAGTCAAAAGAACAATGCTGGAGGTATCACGATACCCGACTTCAAACTATATTACAAAGCAATAACAATAAAAGCAGAATGGTACTGGCACAAAAACAGACATGAAGACCAGTGGAACAGAATAGAGGACCCAGATATGAAGCCACACAATTATAACCAACTTGTCTTTGACAAAGGTGCTAAAAATATACAATGGAGAAAAGACAGCCTCTTCAACAAAAACTGCTGGGAAACTGGTTATCAGTCTGCAAAAAAATGAAATTAGATCCATGTATATCACCCTATACCAATATTAACTCAAAATGGATCAAGAATCTTAATATCAGACCCCAAACTCTAAAGTTGATACAAGAAAGAGTAGAAAATACTTTGGAATTAGTAGGTATAGGTAAGAACTTTCTCAACGAAACCCCAGCAGCACAGCAACTAAGAGATAGCATAGATAAATGAGACTTCATAAAACTAAAAAGCTTCTGCTCAACAAAAGAAATGGTTCTAAACTGAAGAGAACACCCACGGAGTGGGAGAAAATATTTGCCAGCTACACATCAGACAAAGGACTGATAACCAGAATATATAGGGAACTTAATAAACTAAATTCTCCCAAAACTAATGAACTAATAAAGAAATGGCAAAGTGAACTAAACAGAACTTTCTCAAAAGAAATTCAAATGGCCAAAAAACACCTGAAAAAATGCTCACCATTTCTAGCAATAATGGAAATGCAAATTAAAACCACACTAAGATTCCACCTCACCCCCGTTAGAATAGCCATCATTAGCAACACCACCACCAACAGGTGTTATCGAGGATTTGGGGAAAAAGGAACCCTCTTACACTGTTGCTGGGAATGTAAAGTAGTACAACCACTCTGGAAAAAAATTTGGAGGCTCCTTAAAAAGCTAAACATTGATCTATCATTTGATCCAGCAATACCACTCTTGGGGATATACCCAAAAGACTGTGACACAGGTTACTCCAGAGGCACTTGCACACCCATTTTTATTGCAGCACTATTTACAATAGCCAAGTTATGGAAACAGCCAAGATGCCCCACTACTGACGAATGGATCAAGAAAATGTGGTATCTATACACAATGGAATTTTATGCAGCCTTGAAGAAGAATGAAATGTTATCATTCGCTGGTAAATGGATGGAATTGGAGAACATCATTCTGAGTGAGGTTAGCCTGGCCCAAAAGACCAAAAATCGTATGTTCTCCCTCATATGTGGACATTAGATCAAGGGCAAACACAACAAGGGGATTGGACTATGAGCACATGATAAAAGCGAGAGCACACAAGGGAGGGGTGAGGATAGGTAAGACACTTTAAAAATTAGATAGCATTTATTGCCCTCAACGCAGAGAAACTAAAGCAGATACCTTAAAAGCAACTGAGGCCAATAGGAGAAGGGGACCAGGAACTAGAGAAAAGGTTAGATCAAGAATAATTAACCTAGAAGGTAACACACACGCACAGGAAATCAATGTGAGTCAATGCCCTGTATAGCTATCCTTATCTCAACCAGCAAAAACCCTTGTTCCTTCCTATTATTGCTTATACTCTCTCTTCAACAAAATTAGAGATAAGGGCAAAATAATTTCTGCCGGTATCAAAGGGGTGGAGGGGAATGGGAGGGGGCGGAGTGGGTGGTAAGGGAGGGGGTGGAGGCAGGGGGGAGAAATGTCCCAAGCATTGCATGCATATATGAATAATAAAAAGAAAAAAAAATCCCACATAGATGTGATGAACCAGTTCCCCACCACAGGGACTCTAAGTTGCTTTCCCTTGTTTGGCTTTTATATACAGTTCAAAGGAATACGTTCTTGTATATATCTAAAACAAATTATCATTAATAATAGAAGACAGTTGCATTGTGAAAATTCCATAGATGCGTACAGTGTACTTTGAACAAGTTCATCCTTCCATTATATTCCCTTAGCCTTCCTCCCCACTTTTCAAACAGTGTTTGTTGTGTTTTATTATGCTTTCTTCATACATATACATGTGATTTACCTCAGACGTCTTCACCTCCCAGTACCCTCTCTTATTCTTCCTTCTCTCTCCCGCTGATTCCACTCCCCCACGGTCCCCCTTTTGCATTAATGTCCTACTTTTATTATTATTATTATTATTATTATCATCATCATTTTAGACCTAGATTCCACTTTTGAATAAAAACATGTGATGTTTGGCTTTTTAAGCTTGGCTTATTTCCCTCAAAATGATCTCTAGTTCCATCCATTTTTCTACAAATAACATAATTTTGTTCTTCTTTATGGATGTATAATACTCCATCATATATATATATATATATATATATATATATATATATATATATATATATATATATATACCACATTTTCTTTACCCATGAATTGATTATTGGGCACCTAGTCTATTTCCACAGTTTGAACATTGTTTGTAGTGCTGCAAGGAACATGGATATCAGGTGTCTCTCTTGTATATTGATTTATACTCCTTCAAATATATTCCCCAGAATGTTATAACTGGGTCAAAATGCAGTTCTAGTTTTCACTTTTCAATGAACCTCCATACTGATTTCCACAGTGGTTACACTAGTTCATATTCTTACCAACTGTGTATGAGTGTCCATTTCTCCTGCGTCCTCACCAGCATTTGTTGTTGTTTTCTTGAAGACTGCCAATCTGACTGAAGTGAGATGGAATCTTAGTGTAGTTTTGATTTGCATTTCTTCTATGGTTAAAGATGTTGAACAGTTCCTCATGTGGTTATTAGCAATTTGTATTTCTTCTTCTAAGAACTGTTCTGTTCTCTTGCCTATTTATTAATCGGATTATTGTTCTTTTGCAGTTTGATTTGTTTGAGTTCTTTGTATATTCTGGATATTAATCCTTTATCTTTTGAACACCTGGTAAAGATTTTCTCCCATTCTATGAGTTGTCTCTTGATTATGATAATTGTTTCTTTTGATGTGCAGAAACTTCTTAATTTGATGTAGTCCATTTGTCAATTCCTGCTCTTATTTCCAGGACAATTGGAGTTCTATTCAGAAAATAATTACTATGGCTATATTTTGCAGAGTTTTCCCTACGTTTTCCTGTAGAAGTTTCAGTTTGGGGTCTTACATTAAGATCTTTGATCCATTTTCAACTGATTTTTGTACAAGCTGAGAGAGATCTAGTTTCAGTTTTTTACATGTAGATAACCAGTTTTCCCAGTCTGTTGAAGAGACTGTCTTTTTTCTCCAGTGTATGTTTTGGGCTCCTTTGTCAAAGGTCAGATGACTGTAGCTGTGTGGTTTTATTTCTGGGTCTTCTATTCTGTTCCATTGGTCTTTGTGTGCCTGTTTTTCTGCCAGTACCATGCTGTTTTGGTTACTATGGTTCTGTAGTACAATTTGAAGTTCAGTGTTGCTCTTTTTGCTCAGGATTACTTTTCTTATATGTGGTCTTTTATTCTTCCATAAGAATTTTCATTATACAACACGTTTAAGTTGTACATTAATATCACCATCAATCTCATAAAAAATAAACTAGGAGAAACTGTCAAAGTCAGGGTGGCAGATCAACATTTTCTGAAATTTGTATTTTCACTAGAAAAGTCAAATTTTATCACTGGCAACAATGATGACAAGCTCACAGTCATTTTTAAGAAAGTAACTGATAAATTCCATGTTTGGATAAACATAGTTATCTGTCATTTGCTAAATCAATAAAAATGATGTTCAACGGAAAAAAAGCAGCTAGTTCAATGCATTACTCAAAAGTGTTCTTCCCTGTGATGAGCATCAGCTTTGCTGTGTTACAGTTTATGAATACTTCCCACTTATCAAACAGAATATTAGTTGTGTACTCATGGATCGACATGTAAAAAATTGATCAACTTACTACTTAATCAAGGGCATTCTTAAGTAAAATTGGCACATTTTCCCTGAAAGTGGTTGTGAAGGACCACGAGCTTGTATTTACTAGTACAACTTGCCTTCATTGCCTTGATTCATGCTGAGGTGCCAGCAGTTATACTTGTCATTGCTTTTGTACTGTCAATGAAGATTGTCAACACAGTGACAAAGGTAAGTGACATCTTAATATTATTTTAAATATATTTTAGCCTCATTATAACCTGAAAGTCTTTCAGGGACTCCTAGGCGACCATGGATCCCTCTGAGAACTGCTGATGTTGAGATGAATGGAGGCAGGAAGACCAGTTAGGAGATTGTTAAAGATGATAATACGGGGGAGAAATGACCCTTTTAATGGAAGCAGTCCCAATGTGGATAGTGTGACAGGTACTGAGGCAAAAAATGATTAAAATATTCAATCACTGGGAACTTGGCTCTTCAGTTGTATTTTTAGTCACTCCCTCTAAACAGACTGCTTCTCTGCAGAGTGGTAAACCCACTCAAGTCTTTTCTGTCTTAAATAAAAATTCTCCCTCAATAAATATTTCCTTCTACTTCTCTATCTTTGCATCCCCACTAGTTCCTTCCTTATTGTTCTCCTTCTGAGCATAACTGAGTCTTTCGAGAGAGTTGATCACACTCAATGTCTTAATTTCCTCACCTCCCTCTCACATGTCAACCCACCACAATCTGGCTTCGACACTCACCATTTGACAAAAATTGCCCTTACCAAGGCCATCAAGCATCTCAGTGACATTAAATCCAACAACACTATCATTAGTACTCTTTCTGTTTACTCTCTCTGCCACATTTGACCCCAGTGACTATTCCTTCCTCCTTGAAATTCTTCCTATGGTAATATCTTAGTTCTCTTTCCTCTTCACTATTTTTATTATTTGATTCTTTCTTCTCTTTCTAACTTCTAAAATATTGGATTTCCTTCAGTGCTCAGTGCTGGATCCATTCCAACTTCTCTGTGGACAACCTCCCCAAGAACTTCGTACACACTCATGGCTTCACAAAGCATCTTTTTGCCAATGACTCTCAAATCTCTCTCTTCAGCCCATCCATACTTTTTGAGCTCCAGGTTGACTAATCCAAGTATCCACTTGACATCTCCACTCATTGTCTCTCTGACATCTTATGTTTAACATATTCAAAACTGAGCCCTTGATTCATCCCTTTCCTTACAACAACAAATCTGCTCTTTATCTTCCTCACCTCCGTTGGTAGATCCATCCACTCACGTGGCTTATGCCAAGATCCCTGGCATCATTTGGATCTCTCCTTGTCTCTTATTCACCACTCTTGTCTATCAACAAATCTTGCCAATTTTTTATGCGAAATGTATCACAAATCTCTCTACCCTTCCCCTCTCTATGACCATCAATAAAGGCTAAGCCACCATCGTGTATATTTCTCTTCCTTCTCTCTTTCTCTCTCTATTGAGACAGGGTATTGCAATGTATCCTAGGCTGGCCTTGAACTAGTCATCTGCCTACTTCAGCCTCCTGAGTGCTGGGATTACTGGCATGTACCCCTATGCCCACCCCTAAGCCACCACCTTCTCTTGCTTAGACTAGCCTCATAACTGGTTTCTTCATTTCTTCTCATGTCACCCTGTAATGAATCCATCACAAGATAGCCAGAGTAATCTTTTAAAAATGTAAACAAAACTGGGTGCCAGTGGCTTACACCTGCAATCCTAGCCACCTGGGAGGCTAAGCTCAGGAGGGGATCATGGTTAGAAGCCAGTCCAGGCAAAAACTTCACAAGATCTTATTTCAACCAATAGCTGGAGCAGTGATACATGCCTGTCACCCCAAACTATACAGGAGGCTAAGATTTGGAGGATCATGGTTACAGGCCAGCCCAGGCCAAAAAAATAGTTTGTGAGACTCCATCTCAATGGAAAAAAAGGTGGGCATGGTGGTGCATGCCTGTCATCCCAGCTATGGGTGGAAGCCTAAAATAGGAGCATCGTAGTATAGGTTGGCCTGGACAAAAAAGTGAGATCCTTTCTCCAAAGTAACCAGAGCAAAAAGGGCTGGAAGCATGGCACAAGCAATAGAGCACCTGCTCAGCAAGTGCAAAGCCCTGAATTCAAACCCCAGTGCTACCAAAAAAAAGTAAACAAAATCATGCCCCATTCTTCATCTTCTAATGGTTTTCCATTGCACTTAAGTCCAAAATCCTTAATATGCCTTATAAGGCTCTGCATTGCCTCTAGAGATTACTTGTCCAGACTCATTTGGCACCATTCTTTCCCCTGCTCTCATGCCCATCCATGTACATTGGCCTTCTTCCTTTGGCTCTATCATGCTGTTGTCCTCTTTGGCTCCATCCTTTTGGCTTGGACTCTTTTGCTCTATTTCTTGTATGCATCTCTTCTTATCCTTTGGGTCTCTGGTTAAATGCTAATTGCTCAGAGAATCTTGCCTTGAGGCTCCAAGCTAAATTAGATGTCTTCCTTGTGGAGACTCATCACCCCATGCTTTATTTCATAGCACTTTTTATAATCTATATTGTGCCTTCATTTTTTTGATTATTTATTTAACATCTGCTTCCCTAAAGTACTGGGAGGAGAGCGCCACAGCCAGGGGAGAGGTCCTTCAGGGATGTTTCTTTAGACCCTGCTTTAAGCCAAATTGCCTCCTATAGAATCTTCTCAATCATCACTTTCTATTACCATAGATAACTCTGTCTAGAACAGAGACATAGAGAACTCTCCTCTCCCACCTCTGCCAAGCAATTCTCCATCAGAACAGCGCACTCGTAATTACTTTGGGTTTCAGAAATGCTTGCACCTCTGCCTCAGTTACCAGACGGCTGGGGCAAAACTCTTGGATTTTGAAAATTCAACAGCCAGAACATAGCTACTTACATGTGGCCCCTCAAAACCATTTGTTGTTGAGCTCATTTACCATTGTTAAGGGAATTAAATGAAATGTAGTGTGCTGGCAAGTTATTTAGTAATGTGTAAGCCCAGCATCTGCATCTCAGTTTGAATGCAGTCCGCTACCCATTGGCTGGGAATCCTGATTAAGTATGTTACTTGCAGGCAGATTGCCTGGGGTTTCTTTTTTGGTTGATGGTGTTTGTTTGTTTTGTTTTAAATATAGCATACATATAGACAAATGTATAAATCGTATGCATACAGCTCCGGAATCTCATAGAGTGATCCCCCTATGCAGACAGCATGCAAATGTAGACAGAACATTAACAGCACCCCAGGATCATCCATCTAGGCTCTCTTCTGGTCAGTAGATGACCCTCCAGTGGAAACTGTTATCCTTACATCGAACATAGCAGATCACTTTTGCTTCTTCGCGAAATGTATATAAATGGAATCACACTGAATCTGCTCTTTTTTTACTTCTGCTTCTTTTGTTCAATGTGGTTTGTGCCACATTGTTCTAATAATTGTACTTGGTTCACTCTCACTGCTGAGTAGCAGTCCATTGTATAAATATAGCACAATTTATTTATCCAATCCATAATACAGTTGATTGTCATTAAGTAGTTCCCAAGTATTTCTCTATTGTGCTGCTGGGAACATTTCTTTATGTTCCTGTAGTAAACGTGTGCATTTCTGTGAGGACCATTTATACCTAGGAATGGAATCACTGGGTTATTGCTTGTACATATAAAGGTTTAGTAGGTATTGCTAAATATTTTTCCAAAGTGGCTGAACAAGTTTGCACTTTCACTAGCAGAATTTGAGTGTTCCAGTTGCTCTAAATTCTCACCAGCACTTGATATTTTTGTATTTTTATTTTAGTCATTCTGGTGACTATCTAGTGGCATCTAATTATCACTTCCATTTGCATTTCCCTGATGGCTAATGAGATTTAGAACCTTTTCATTGTGTTTATTGGCCATTTGGATATCTTCTTTTGTATATGTATCTTTTGTCATTAACTTGCAAGGCCCTTTATATGCTCTGTATATAATGCATCTTTAAAAAAATTTTCTGGTTGATCTCTTTTAATGAACAGACACCCTTAATATTAATATGACTTAATTTAACTATTTTTAAGTGGTTAACACATTTTTGTATCCTGCTCAATAAAATTATTGCCTCTTCAAAGACTTCCTGGGTTTGGATACTGGCTCCATCACTTTCTACCTATATAACCCTTGGGCGAGATACTTAGCTTTCACTTTTTCATTAAACAATTAGACAATTGCTTCATAGGGTTGTTATCAAGATTAAAGAAGGTAGTGCATATAGAAAAGTTTAACACCACATTAGGCACATAGTAACTAATCAATGGATATTGCTGTCTTGCATCCCTCCTCTATTAGTATTTATAATTTGGGAGTTAATAAAGGTTTTTGGGCATTCCTTTTGAAAATATTCTTACATACATAGCAGTTTATAAATCACACTGCCAGTAATATAGGTTAATGTTTGCTTTCCAAATATTCAGAATTAACATGATAAGAGTGATTACACTGAGCCAAAAAAATTTCAGACTGCAGCATGCCATGTGTTAAATGGCAGCCCTTATTGACTGATGATATTTCACAGATGTGGGCTATAAGAGATAGAGATGTACCAGCACGAAGGAATATGATTCCTAAGCAATGATTTCTAATCAAGAATTCTAAAGCAAAGTGGAGAAGGTAATGACTGGCTGGCGTTGATTTGGTGCATCCAGATGGAGTTAATTGGCAGGGAGAAGAAAGAAATATAAATTTTGTAATCATTCACATATTTATAGTAGTGGAAACCCTAGGAATACATGAAATCCCCCATTGGACCTCCAATGTTTCACAATTGACTGAGAAGAGAAGGCAGTGAAGGAAACAGAAAAGTAAGAGGTTTTATATTTATATAATATATAAAACCTTGACAGGTTATATCAGACAGTTGTAACAAAGGCAATTATCAGAAACAAGATGTCTATTAGTCCTTGTAACACATTCCAAGCCAAGGTCCTAAATTATGAAACTGAGACAATGAAACCATGTCTCAGAATTCAGCAGGGCCTGTTTGAAGAGAGCCAGATTCTTTTTCTTTTAGTTTAGTTATAGACTGTTCTACTTGACTTTACTATTTATATAGATACCTGACTAAGAGGAAATCAAAGGCTACCCAAATGTCCATGATGAGTCTGGTTAATGAATTTAGGCTAAGTTTTTGGATTCCAGAAAAGAATACAATCATTTCATGACTTCTGCTAGAGTCATAGACAAGTTTTAAGCCACCTTTTCTAGAAAATTCCCACTGTGAAAATTGTATCTTGCATGAGAAAATAAGTTATTCCTCTTGGAACTTTTCTAGAATAATCTGTGTTTGTTTTATATTGGAGGCTTCTAGTTAATGTTTTAAAGGGAACATCATTTACTAGATGGATGATAGTTTTAGATATCTGAAAATCTCTAGTAACTATTCCCAATCTACAGAATAAACTGTGTTCAGTAGACAAGTGTAAACCTGCTATCCATATAAGAAATAGTATCCTGGTGGAGCACAATTTTTATTGCAATTATAAATATCATTTGAAAGGGAGTGAATGAATTTTATGTCTTTCAATGTGCACAGAGTCCTTCAGTGGAATTGAACAGGTTCTGTAAAGCAAGCTGCCCTGTCTGAAGAGAACAAACTGACTGTCATAGCTATGGTAGCCTCAATATGTGTGCCTATTTCTGATTGAGTAACCTTTGCTGATAGGATTGTAACAATGTCAGCATTTTGTAGACGGCAAATCAAGGTTTAATTTTTATAAGACTGTAGGTTGGAATTGGTGATCTGAGAGAAACTTAAGTACCAGAAGGGGCTTGCTAATGAGAACTTATCTTTTGAAATATTTAAAAGAACAGCTATTAAATTTTTGGCAGCAGAGCCAGATGAGGGGTGACAAGTCTAGCAACCTGTTAGATTCAGAGCAGTAGCTATGTTGTGGGAAATTCCATAAGATTGCTTTGCTTTGAGAAACTAAAGCAGATACCTTAAAGCAACTGAGGCCAATAGGAAAAGGGGAACAGGTACTAGAGAAAAGGTTAGATCAAAAAGAATTAACCAAGAAGGTAACACCCACGCACAGGAAATCAATGTGAGTCAATGCCCTGTATAGCTATCCTTATCTCAACCAGCAAAAACCCTTGTTCCTTCCTGTTATTGCTTATACTCTCTCTACAACAAAATTAGAAATAAGGGCAAAATAGTTTCTGCTGGGTATTGAGGGGGTGGGGGGGAGAGGGAGGGGGCGGAGTGGGTGGTAAGGGAGGGGGTGGGGGCAGGGGGGAGAAATGACCCAAGCCTTGTATGCACATATGAATAATAAAAGAAAAATGAAGAAAAAAGATTGCTTTGCTTTAGCAGTAAAGAGAAAGGAAAGAATATTGAAGAATCAGAAAAATGAATCTTCCTCCACAGTCTGGGGCAGAATCTACTATTTTTGAAATTAGTACATTCTGAGGAATTCCTAAGAATTCTCAGTTTATAATTTCTGGATGGAATGGTTATTCAGTAGTTAAGAGTTAAGGATTGATATTTGAGGATTGAGGACATAGCTCAGTGGTAGAGTGCTTTGCTTAGCATGTGCAAGGCCCTGGGTGGATTTGATCCCCAGCAACACACACACACACACATACTTCAAAAGACTCTGATATTTTGAGCTATGAAACATGGCATGAATCTAAGGCACTACATCTTGGGATTTTATTGCTATGTCAATTATTAACAGTACCTGATAAGATCCTTTTAATTGAGGGCTAAGGGGCAGTTTTTTCTGGTGTTTTTGGCAAAAGATTACATCTTAAGGTTGTGGGTCATGTAGAGGCTATTTAGTTGGATATTTTTGAAATGCAGCTTGTGTTTCTTAATAATAAAGCTGGAGGAATCAAATGAATCCCTTGCAGCAACCAATCATATCTGCTAGTAATATCAAATGCATAGAGTGGCCTATTATTATTTTATAAGGAGATACCTTGTGGATCCAAGAGAGGTTAACTTTCTATATATTAAAGCCAATAGTACTACATTAGAACATGAGAGTTCAAGGGTTTCTGAGACTGGTTTTAGTTTTAGTCTTAGAATTCTATTAGTCTTCTCTATTTTTGTCTGAGGACTATGGATGAAAATTTTCTGGAGAAAAGGCAAAAACTTTGTAGTGTTACTTAACAACAGTACTACTGAAATAAGCATCTATTGTCATTAGGTAAATGGGAATTCCTCAGGTTGGAAAAAGGAAATCAAACAGTTTTGACGGGTAAGGGGATGACAGGACAAAGTGGGGACGGGGGACAAGAAGAGACAGGACAGGAAGGGGAGAGGATCACAGAGTAAGAGCTCTCAAATAAGGAAAAGATTTAATTCTCTCTGAGAATAAACAAACAATAACCAGAACATATTTATAGCCTATAGTAAGAGCTCTTTGTATAAAGTCCATTTGGAGGTGTTCCAAGGGTCTTCAAGACAGTGATTACTGCCTATAGCTTACTTCTCCAGTTTTAGCAAGGTTGTGTTGTTGACAGGTAGCACATATTTTTCAAAAGCACCTCTAAAATTGCCCTACCAATAATCATGTGATATTATTTTTGTCAACTTATCATTGTTATTATGGATAATGCCATAAAGCATTTTTTTTTGCTAAATTCCATTTAAAATTAGTTGGTGCTATAAATTGGCCACCCCGAGAGTGCCAAATGTTGTCTTTATGCAAGGAGTATCCTGACTTTCCTCATGTCGTTTTATTCTGAGTCAGGAGTTTGTCTCTGATAATTAATAATAGCTGCTTTGAATTTCTCCAAGGTCTCTGTTCTATACAATTACTGGAGCAGTCGTCTTGGTTAGGGCTGCTTGTTAGCATAGTGGTCAGCTAAAGTGTTACTATGAGATTCTAGATCTTTGTACTTTGAGTGACCTTAATTTTTATTATAGCATTTCTCTTAGGTAACAGCAATGTGTCTAAAAGTTCTTCAATTTGTCACCGAGTTTTTGCTTATTATCCAGGTTAAAAACTTGATTTTCCTTTGTTTCCAAAGCATTCTAAAGTTCTAAATTGGTGAGTTACCCCCCAAACACATCAAATATCAATATAAATATTTTCTTTTACTTTTCTCCAGCTGGCAGGCCAGGTAAGGGCAATTATTTTAGCCATCTGAGATGATTTAATTTCTGAGAATGGTTTATATTTTAAGAGGGAATGTAGGCCTATGATAACATTTTTTAAAATGAACAAATAAAACTAGGTCAGGGCTATCCAAGGGAATCTCTAATAAAATGATTTAAGATTGTGCTAAAAGCACTGAGAGTTAACAGAACAATTTGGTGACAGAAAGAAACCCTCACTAATTTGAGCAGAGGATAACTTAGACATTTTATAGGAAAAACCCAAATTCTAATTTTCTTCCTTTGGTATATAATTTATTTAACAAATTATGGTAAAGCCTTTAGTAATAAATGAATAATTAAATGTACTTAAGCATATACATTCACCAAAATATAATTAATAGCCAAAGGCTTTAAATATATTTAAAGGCATTAAATATATTTATCTGTTGACATATTAAAAATAATATATTAAACATAACATTTGAATGAAGAATTAAGCTTTAAAACTAAAAATAAACAGAAAATCATATGTACTATACTGTTCATATGCCTATAACTCTCCAGAATATTATAACCAGTATAATCAATCTTCTATATTAATTGCTATCTTTATTAAAGTAACCAATTTGGTTTTTTTCTCTAAACAGAGAAGAAACCCAGAGAACAGAAAGTTTAAGCTTTCTAGCTACCTTTTCCAGCTACATTTATTTCATATTACTTCAAAAATTTAGAAGGTCAAAACAGACATTATCCAAATGTATTTGCACATTTACTCAATCCACTAGCATTTTAAGAAATAAAGACAAAAATCATATACTCTACAGGCACTTAAGGATTACGATTAACTTAAGTTCATATTTTTAAAGTTATCTGAGAATCTAGAAGTTATAATTTAGTTCACACATTAAATTGTTATGAATTATAGCATTATAAAATTCTTATAAATTAAATCTATAAAAATCCATTATATTTATTTTATTTAGTTAAAAACAGCTTTATAAATATAATTTTCAACTTTGAAAAGTTATGGAAATAGTGAAAACACATTTAACTCAGGAAACTAAATGTGGGCTATTTATAACATTTGACTCATGAGAATTTAACCTTGGTCCTGAACAAACCAAAATATTATGGCAACATTTGTTTTGGTAAACTAATTATTGACAGAAGCATGTGAAAACTTTTCTTTTATCTTGAAATTGGAGCTTTTTATTAGTATTTCATAGCTATAGTTATAAAAGCTATTATATAAATACACTTTTATTGTCCACCGAAAGGACAGTTTAATAACTTTCTTTCTTTTAAGAATTTTAACTGTTTATCTGAAGTAAATATTCCTGAAGTTGTACATAACAACTGAATAATTTTTAATTCAGTTCATCTTTAAAAGCTTTTGAAGGGGGAAGAGAGAAAAAATAGTACAGAAAGATGAGAGGGAGCAGCTTTAGATAATTAGCTAATAATGTTCGTTCTGTAAGAAGACAGAAGAAAGTTTTGACACAGAAAAAGATATTTTGACATACATGCATAAAAGAGACAGAAATTTTGACATAATTTAGGTTCTTGACAATTTTATAAAGCTGTCCAATTAAAGATCCTGCACTTATTAAATCCCAAAGTACAGAAATGAAGGAGAGGATGTTTTCTGGGTTAACAAAATAATCTTTTAGACAACACTTTTTTCATGAGTTTTTTTTTTCCTTTCTCGCATCTAAATTCTCTTTAAAATGTTCATCAAATGTTGAGACTCATGTAAGAGTTGCTCGTCATTTTGTTGACACACCATATCTGCAATTTCAGGCTTTAATCAATGAAAAAGTTGGGAGGACATTTGGTGTGTTAGTATAAAAACTAATGCTATGTTCAGTCTCAAAGTGTGATTAAGGAGGCTGCTTTTCACGGCTTTCATTAGTTTTAGTAAAGAGTATTTTAGGAAAGCAATTTTAGTATTAATTGCAATTAGAGGCCTCCTTATACCCACTACTGAAAACAGACTATTGGACAGTGAGAGGTTTGTTTTCTTTTTGTTTTAAGTCACATTTCGAAGAACAATTTGTGCATATCAAAATTCTCCCAGTGTGGCTATTATAATTCCAATTTTTTCTTGGTCAAATTTTGTCAGTTTGAAAGGTGTACATAGGAATTAGCATTGTAGTGAGAAAACTTAAAGGAAATGGATGTTTGGCCAGAGGAAAGTACAATTTTAGATCAAAAAGGCCCTGTGAGAGCTGCACCATATCTGTAAGAATGATGCTAATATGACCTGTGTCTCCAGAGCTTGGTCAAATACCAATAGTCACTGACCAGGGGCTGGACAAAATCTTCTGATTCTGGGTGATTTGAAACAAAATACCAGAAGTTCTCAAGGACACAAAAACAAGACTGAAGAAGCCCTTATAAGGTTTTGAAATGGTGATGTAGGGCAAAATTTGTCCAAAGACTGCTAGTCTGAGAAGAAACTTTCTGAACGTCCTAGTTCCAAGGTTTGCTTCAGGACAGACTTTCTGAGCCAACGTTCGTCCAATCCCTGCAGATTTCTCATTCTATAGACAAATAGCACTCAAATTATTAGACAAGCATACAGACAAAAAGGGCATTAAACAAGCAGATGTTAGAAGGCAGAAAAAAATCACCAAAGAACATTTCAAATTTTATCAAATAACCAAAATCTCAAAGAGAGACTTATTCCTGAGATAACAAACTAAGCACCATGCTGAAAGGCTCCAGTGAAATACAAAGAGTCCAGTTCAGCATGGCATTACTCAGCTTTTTGTTATCATAATGAAATACCCTAGACAGGCTAACTTTATAAGAAAGAGATTTATTTAGCTCACAGTTTTGGAGGCTAAAAGTTCAAGATCCGGTGGCTCCATGAATTCAGCACCTGGTGAGGTCAATGGATGCTATTGCGTCATTGTGGTGGCTTGTGACTGATCAAGTGGTCCTATTGCCAGACAGGAAGTCTGAGAGAGATCAGGAAGTACAGGCTTGCTCCTTTTATAACAGCCCTCTTGAGAGCTACCTCACACTCCCAAAGATCTAAAGACATCCCACTGGGCCCCAGCTCTTAAAGTTTCTAGCCGCCCTGGGGACTAAGCCTTTGACACATGGATCGTTGAGGGCCACTTACACCAGCCAAACCACGGCAAGCATGAATTTATTGTTCAGCCAAGGACATGCAGTAGATAGACACCACGGATCACGAGATGTGCATTCTCCCAGCCTCAACTGAATCTTACTGGAGTTTCCAATTCTGTCAATGCCCTTTAACCAAAGACAGCCAAACACACTTTGCAGTTAAACAGGTCAGGTTAACTATTCATTGTAGCAAGACAGAACACACACCAGGAGAAACTATGGGGTGTGTCAGTAAGATGCTAGAAGGAACCTAGTGTACGTTTTGAGCTTTTGGGTGCTTTCGAGGTGGGTCAAAGGACTGGAGGTGTGGCTCAAGCAGTAGATTACCTGCTTTGCAAGCATAAGTCCTTAGTTCAAACCCCAGTCACACCAAAAAAAGAAAAAGATTTAAGAAGAGGGTCAAAGAAAGTGGGGGTTTATTTTACACTGTTGTCTGGAAGCAGGGACAATTTTATAATAGGTTATATTATGGGTAGTGCAGTCACCTTTATTTTAGACTAAATTATGAAATAGCCTTATTTTGTGTCATTTTGTCATGGTCTCAAAGAAACCTTGCCTGAGGTTGTGTTTTGTGAGATTGTTTATGCCCAATAAGAGAACAAAATGGACTTGGTATGAGTGAAGTCTGACTGTGAATATCAGGCCAGTTCTGGACATCATGGTCAAAGTTTCTCCTTGTCTTCTTCCTTCTCCTCCTCCTCCTCCTTCTTCTTTAGTAGTGCTGGGGATCGAACTCAGCTTTTTCTTGATCATTGCCAAGTATTATTCAATGTTTGGCACACAGCATTAAAAAAAGAAGTCCTCATCCTCTTCATCATCATCCTTGTGGAGCCCAAATTCTAGTGATAAAGATGGGGAGAAAATAAAGTTGGATAAAGGGAAGAGAGAATGATGAGGATGGGAGTACTATGTCAAATAGACCACTCAGGGAAGGACTTTATCATAAAGTGACATTTGACTGGAGATGTGACGAAAGTGAATGAGTGATAGATGCATATTGAAGATAATTCCAGGCAGAAGGAACCTAGAATGATCCAAGCACAGGCCCTGAGGAGGGAATATGCTTTGGTGAGGAACAACAAGCAGGACATTGTGATTGGAACAGAGTGAAGTGGGGAATAGAAGGAGTGGAGGTCAGAGTTTCTGTGAACACTATAATGACTTTGATTTTTCTCCTCTGTGAGTTGGGAAGCCATTAGTGTTTCTGAATAGTGGAATGACAAGACTTACGTATTAAAAGTATGGAAGATAGTTGACTTTGTTTATAGGCTGAGGTAAGGAATAAGCAGAAAGAAAGGCTGAAGATACAGGCAGAGATAAACAGGAATAGGGAGAGTGAGAAGGAGGGGAAATAGATGTGGAGGAGGAGGAGAAGGAGGAAGAAAATTTTCATAGATGTGGAATTTTCATAGGTGACCATTAACTAGTTGAGGAAGTTCCTTTGAGTTTATTGAGTGGATTTTTAAAAAACTTTTTTACTAGCATGTATTCATTGCACATTGTGATATTTCTGTACACACATCTGATGTACCTTGATCATATTCAGCCTTTCTTTCCTCTTTCTTATCCATGCTTCTTCCCTATTTATTTTACAAGTTTAATGAGTTTATGATGTTTTCATTTTTGCATACAATGTACTTCAATCATATTCATCTCACTTTTACCCTTTCCCCTCTCTTTGGTTACATTTTATTCTTTTTAAAAAACTCTGTATTCTGCATGTGAGAGAAGACATGCAATGTCTTTCTGAGTCTGGCTTATTTCACTTAACATGATGATCTTCAGTTCCATCCTTTTCTGGCAAGTAACGTAATTTGATTCTTCTTTATGTCAGTATACTGCTCCACTGTGTATATAGACCATATTTTCTTTTCTTTTTAAAAATTTTTAAATCATTTATTCACATGTGCATACATTGTTTGGGCCATTTCCCCCTTCTGCCACCCACCTACTCCCTCTCCCCCAGCACCCTTGCTTCCAGGCAGAGCCTGTTCTGCCCTCTTCTCTAATTTTGTTGAAGAGAAAACATAAGCAATAATAAGAAAGACAAAGCGTTTTTGCTAGTTGAGATAAGGATAGCATACAGAGAGATTCCTAGCATTGCTTCCATGTACAAATGTGTTACAACCCGTGATTCATCTCTATTTGACCTTTTTACTAGTCCCTAATCCCCTTCCCATATTGACTTGTGTCGCTTTAACGTTTCTGTATTAGTTCCTCTGCAGGGGGGACATCAGACATTTTCATCTTTTGGGTTTCCTACCTATCCCCATACCTCCCATGTGCTCTCCACTTAGCATGTGACCCAAGTCCAACAACATTGCTGTATTTGCCCTAGATCTAAAGTCCGCATATGAGGGAGAACATATGATTTTTGGTCTTCTGAGCCTGGCTAACCTCACTCAGGATGATGTTCTCTAATTCCATCCATTTACTTGTGAATGATAACATTTTGTTCTTCTTCATGGCTGCATAAAATTCCATTGTGTATAGATACCACATTTTCTTGATCCATTCGTCAGTAGTGGGGCATCTTGGCTGTTTCCATAACTTGGCTATTGTGAATAGCACTGCAATAAACATGGGTGTGCAGGTGCCTCTGGAGTAACCTGTGTCACATTCCTTTGGGAATAGGATCATATTTACTGCAAATAGGGATATTTGTATTCCTCTTATTTCTTCTTCTTGCCTAATTGCTCTGGCTAGAAATTCCAGGTCTATGTTGAATAAGAGTGGGGATAGTGGGTACCCTTGTCTCATTCCTTATTTTAGGGGAAATGGTTTCAGTTTTCACCATTAAGTATGATGTTGGCTGTAGGTTTGTCACATATAGCTTTTACAATGTTGAGGTACATTCCTTATATTCCTAGTTTTCTTAGAGCTTTTATCATGAAGTGGTGTTGGATCTTGTTGAAGGCTTTTTCTGCATCTATTGAGATGATCAAGTGATTTTTGTCTTTGCTTCTATTAATGTGCTGTATTACATTTATAGATTTGCATATGTTGAATCACCCCTGCATCCCTGGGATGAGGCTGACTTGGTTGTGGTGAAGATCTTTCTGATGTGTTGTTGGATTCTGTTTGCCATTATTTTATTGAAGATTTTTGCATTGATGTTCATTAAGGAGATTGGCCTATAGTTCTCCTTTTTGGAGGTGTCTTTGTCTGGTTTTAGGATGAGTGTAATACTGGCTTCATAAAATGAGTTGGGCAGTGTTCCTTCCCTTTCTATTTCATGGAACAGTTTAAGGAGGGTTGGTATTAGTTATTCTTTAAAGATCTGATAGAATTCATCAGAGAATCCATCAGGTCCTGAACTTTTCTTTTCTGGGAGACTCTTTATTGCTGCTTCAATTTCTTTTTGTGTTATAGATCTATTCAGGTGATTAATATCCTCTTGGTTCAATTTTGGATGGTCATAAGTATCTAGAAATCTGTCCATTTTTTCAAGATTTTCAAATTTATTAGAATATAGGTTCTCAAAGTAGTCTCTGATGATTTCCTGGATTTCCATGGTGTTTGTTGTTATCTCCCCTTTTGCATTTCTGATTTTACTGATTTGGGTCTTTCCTCATTTTAGTCAGGTTTGCCAGGGGTCTGTCAATCATATTTATTTTTTTCAAAGAACCAGCTTTTTGTTTCATTGATTTTTTATGTTTCCATTTCATGGATTTCAGCTCTTATTTTTATTATTTCTCTCCTTCGGCTTGTTTTGGGATTTGCTTGTTCTTGTTATTCTAGGAGTTTGATATGTAGCATTAGGTCATTGACTTGAGATCTTTCTGTCCTTTTGATATATGCACTCATGGCTATACACTTTCCTCTGAGGCCTGCCTTTGCTGTGACCCACAGGTTCTGGTAGGTCATGTTTTCATTTTCATTAACTTCCTGGAACCTTTTAATTTCTTCTTTTATTTCATCAATGACCCATTGATCATTGAGCAATGTGCTGTTCAGCTTCCAGTTGTTTGTATGTTTTCTACTATTCTTTTTGTTGTTGAGTTCTAGTTTTAATGCATTGTGATCAGATATAATGCATGGGATTATTTCTATTTTCTTATATTTGCTGAGGCTTGCTTTGTGCCCTAATATATGATCAATTTTGGAGAAGGTTCTATGGGCTGCTGAGAATAATGTATATTGTGTAGAAGTTGGATGAAATATTCTGTAGACATCAGCTAGGTCCATTTGATCTGTGGTGTGATTTAGTTCTAGAATTTCTTTATTGATTTTTTGTTTGGATGACCTATCTATTGGTGACAGGGGGGTATTAAAGTCTCCCACTACCACTGTGTTGGAGTCTGTATATGTATTTAGGTCCTTCAGAGTATGTTTGATGAAATTGAGTGCACTGACATTGGGTGCATGTAAGTTAATGATTGTTATTTCCTTTTGGTGTATTTCCCCTTTTATTAGAATGGAGTGTCCTTCTTTATCTCATTTGATCAATGTACGTTTGAAGTCTACTTTGTCTGAGATAAGTATTGCTACTCCTGCCTGTTTTTGAGGGCTATTGGCTTTATAAATCTTCTCCCAGGCTTTCACCATAAGCCAGTGCTTGTTTCTGTCAATGAGATGGGTCTTCTGTAAGCAACAGATTGTTGGATCTTCTTTTTAATCCAGTTTGCCAAACTGTGTGTTTTGATGGGTGAGTTAAGTCCATTACCATTCAGTGTTGGTACTGATAGGTATGTAGTGATTCCTGTCATTTAATTGTTTTTGTTGTTTATGGGTTTGACTGTGTGCAGCTGAATCAGTGTTACTCTCTGATTCCTTGTCTTTTCTCCTCCTGTGGTTTGGTGCTGCCTGTCCTCTTATGGTTTTGTTTGCTTTCATTTTCTGTGTGCAGAATTCCTTGAAGAATCTTTTGTAGTGGTGGCTTGGTGGTCATATGTTGTTTTAATTTCTGGTTATCATAGAAGACTTTTATTGCTCCATCTATTTTGAATGATAGTTTTGCTGGGTAGAGTATCCTAGGATTGAAGTTATTTTCATTCAGTACCTGGAATACTTCACTCCATGCTCTTATTACTTTTAATGTGTCCATTGAGAAATCTGCTGTGATTTTGATGGGTTTACCTTTGTATGTTGTTTGTTTTTTCTCTCTTACTGCATTCAATATTCTTTCTCTATTCTCTGTGCTTGTTGTTTTAATGATAACATGTTGTGGGGTAGTTCTATTTTGGTCAAGTCTGTTTGGTGTCCTGGAGGCTTCCTGTACCTGAATGGGCATAGCTTTCTCTAGATTTGGGAAATTTTCTGTTATTATTTTGTTGAATATATTACAAATTCCTTTTGCTTGCACTTCTTCTTCTTCTTCAATGCCCATGATTCTTAGATTTGGTCTTTTGATGAAGTTGGTGAGCTCTTGCATATTCCTTTCACAGGTCTTGAGTTGTTTGACTAATAGTTCTTCAGCTTTTCCTTTAATTTCCATCTCATCTTCAAGTTCTGAGATTCTGTCTTCTGCTTGTTCTACTCTGCTGGATTGGCCTTCCATTGTGTATTGTATTTCTGTTTCATTTTTTTCTGAGGTTTTCCATATCATGGGTCACTTCCTCTTTAATATTGTCAATTTTCATCCTTAATTCATTTATCGCTCTGTTTATGGTGTTCTCTGTTTCACTTTGGTATTTATTTAGGTCTCCTATGAGTTCATTTATTTGTTTTTGTGTCTTCTCATATTCCTTATTTTGTTGTCTTAGAATTTCTTGAGTGTCTCCTGTATGTTTTGTTGACCATGTCTAGTAACATCTCCATGAAATTCTCAGTGATTACTTGCAGGATTTCTTCTTTCAGGTTGTTCTTGTAGGCTTCATTGGGTTCCTTGGCATAGTTTATCTTTGTTTTGTTAGAGTCTAGAACTGGGTATCCATTTTCTTCATTTCCCTCTGAATCCTGTATTAATTTATTTTTTGGGGGAGGATGGTTTCCCTCCCTTTTTCGTCTTTTCATCACTCCACTTGTTACTGTTTCTATCCCTGGTCTGTGTGTAATTTAGTATTAGCTTTACTTACAATAGTAAAACTGACAAAACAAAGGAAGAAAGAAAGAAAAAAGAAGAAAAAGAGAGCAAACCAAAGAAATCTACAGGGACAGGTGGTAGACAAATAGGGAACAAAACCAACAAATACATGAAAAAAAAATTCCATGTTCAGGAACAATAGAATTTCAGTCTTAGTAGCTCTGGTGTTACTTTTTCAGCATCCAGTCTTTGTGTTGGTATTGAAGCAGAAGCCTTATCTTAGTCTTGCCAGGTGGTTGGGGAGACTGGCCAGTTTGTTTCCCTGTCTTTCAGGAGCAGCTGCTTAGTCAGCTTCTCCCTTAGTGAGGTATGGCTTGTCCTTAGGTTCCAGAGATCAGCTCTGTGGCCCACTAGCCATCCTGCTTTGGAGTTGGGTTTTCACTGTGTTAGTTTATTGGGGGGGTTGTTTCTTTTCCTTGCACCCTTTCTCTGGGGCAAGGTCAGAGATATGTCAGCTGGCTCTCTGCTGTCAGCGTGTTATGCTGGCTTGCTGATTCTTCTTCAATTTTGCAATGTCATTTGACTTTGGATGTTGCTCACTGGTTCAAGAGATGAGCTTTGTGGACCGCTATCAACCCTATTTCAGGCAGTGGCTTATTACCCACCCACTGTCAGCCCTTTTGACTTTCCAGTCTTTGTTTACTGAAAGTTCATGAGGAGATCAGCTCCTTGTCCCTTCCCCCCTTCTCTGGTGTGGTCAGAGCACCTTGCCCCCTCTGCTGCATGTTCCTTTTCAGTTCCTTGTTTATGATTCAATTTTTATTTTTTGCGGGGTGGGGGTCAGTCTGTTCAATGGGCTATTATACTTTATCCCAGGGGTAGCTGTGGGAATACCGTGTGCTGCTTATTTGGTCACCTGTTGGTCTGCGTCTCCCAAGCAGGTTTAGAGCTGGTGTCTGGCAGTGCAGGAGCCCTCCTGTTTTCTCAGTGTAATGTGGCGCGGAGAAGCTTTGTATGGGCTGGGGGTTCAGGGTGTTGGAGTTTTGATTCTTCTTGGTGGTTTTTTTCTGCCAAGTGTGGCTTCAGTGTCTCAGCAAAATTTTTGATTTATGGAGCTCATGCTATCTGCTTCTGCCCTCTAGTCCCCATCTTGGATCCAGGTCCAAGAGAGAATCACAGCATATGGTCAGTCGCCTCACAGGGCATCACAGCAGGCAAGGTTTGTGCTCCACAGATGGAGCCCCACCAAGCAATCAGTTTGTTACAGCTGAGACTGTTGTCAGGCAAAGCCAGCACCCCACAGAGGAGCCCCACCCAGCTATCAGCAGTCCTTTGGGCTAAGAATACAGGGAGCTCAATCTGCTAGGGAGGGAGAGCTATAGCATAGTAGGATGTCCCTTACTCTAGAGAGGGAGTCCCTCTGGCAAGGAGAGGCGCATGCAGGAGAGAGTCCCTTGATGCTAGTATAAGTTGCTCATGAGGGTTGGAGAATGCTGGAGAGTGCACTCTCACATTTTCTTATCTATTCATCTGTGGATGTGCACCTAGGCTGGTTACATAACTTGGCTATTGTGAACAGTGCTGCTGTAACATGGGTGTGCAGGTATCTATATTGTATGGTCACTCACATTGCTTCAGATATATGCCCACAAGAGGTGTATCAGGTAGTTCTATTTTTAGTTTTCTAAGGGACTTTCATACTGATTTCCATAGTGGTTGCACTAATTTACATTCCTCCTAACAGTGAGCAAGGGTCATTTCCCCCCCAACATTTTTGCCAACATTTTTTGTTGCCATTCTGACTGGGGTGAAATGGAATCACAGTGTAGTTTTGTTTTACATTTCCTTTATGGCTAAGGATATTGAAAATTTCTTCCAGTATTTATTGGCCTCCTGTGCTTCTTTTGAGAACTCTCTGTTCAATTCACTTGCCCATTTATTGATTGTATTATTTATTCTTTTCATGTTTCATTTTTGAGTACTTTATATATTCTGGATATCAGTCTTTTGGCAAAGATTTTTACCCATTTTGTAAGCTGTCTCTTCACTATGGTAAATTGTTTATTTTGCTGAGCAGAAGCTATTTAATTTGCTGTAATTCCATTTGCCAATTCTTGCCCTAATTTTCTGAGCTATTGGAGTTCTGTTCAGAAAGTCATTGCTTATGCCTGCCTATGTCTTGAAGTGCTTCCCTGTGTTTTCCTCTAGTAGTTTCAAGTTTTACATTAAGGTATTTAATCCATTTTGAGTTGATTGTTAAATATACAGGGTGAGAGATAGGGATCTAGTTTCAGTTTTCTACTTGTGGATGCAGTTTTCCCAGCACCATTTCTTGAAGAGGCTGTCTATTCTCCAACATGTTTTTGGCACCTTACTCAAGAAACAGATGGCTGTAGCTATGTGGACTTATTTCTGGGTCCTCTAATCTATTTCATTAATCTACATGTATGTATTTGTGCCAATGTCAGACTGTTTTTGTTACAATGGCTCTGTAGTATTATTTTAGCTCAGGTATTGTGATATCTCTAGCATTGTTCTTCTTGATCAGGATTATTTTGGCTATTTGGGGTCTTTTGTGCTGCTATGTGATTCTTAGTGATGATGTTTTCTCTATCTCTGTGAAGAATGACATTGGGATTTTGGTGGTGATTTCAGTGAATCTGTAGATCACTTGCAGTAGTATAGCCAATCTGCTGATACATGAACATGGAAGGTCTTTCCGTCTTCTAGTGTCTTCTTAAAATTCATTCTTCAGAGTTTTATATACTTTTTGTTGTAGAGATCTTTAACCTCTTGGTTAGGTTTATTCTCAAGTGTTTTATTTGGGGGAGGTATTGTGAATAGGAATATTGTCCTGATTTCTTTCTTAGAGTGTTCATTATTGGTATATAGAAAATCTACTGATTTTTTAATGTTGATTTTGTATCTTGCTACTTTGTGGAAAGTGTTTATAAAAAGGTCCAAGAGTTTTCTAGTGAAGTTTTTTGGTCTTTTAAATATAAGATCATATGGTCTGCAATTAGGGATAATTTGACTTTGTCCTTTCCTGTATGTATTTCTTTTATTTGTTTCTCTTTTCTTGTTGCTCTGGCTAAGAATTAAAACACTACATTGAATAAGGGTAGAAAGAGTGTACACCCTATGTCATTCCTGATTTTATTTAAAAAATGCTTCCAATTTTCCCTATTTAGTACAATATTGGTTATAGTTTGTCATATATAACCTTTATTATGTTGAGATATATACTTTCTATTTTGACTAAGATAGAAGGAAAACAGAGGAGACAAACCAATTTGGGTTGCAATACATACATACATGGAAAGGAAGCTCCCTGTATTATCTTAAACAAACAAAAATGTCAGAACAGGAGGGCAGAACAGGTCTTCTCTGGAGAGTTTGTACCAGTGGGAGGGGAGAGGTATGGGGAGAGAGTATAAGAGGGTGAATATGGTACCAATACTGTGTACACATGTATGAAAATGGAAAAATGAAACCTGTTGAAACTATTCCAGGAATAGGAAGAGGGGATAAAGGAGAATAATGGAGACAGTGAATTCAACTATGATATATTATAAGAACTTCTGTAAATGTCACAATGCACCCTCAGAACAATAATAGAAGAAAAAAGCTATGAACCTTCTATTTCTAGTTTCTTCTGGGTTTTTATCATCAAGGGATGTTGAATTTTGTCAAAGCCTTTTTCTGCATCTATTGAAATGATCATGTGGTTTTTGTCCTTGGTTCTGTTTATGTTCTGTATTACATTTATTGATTTGTGTACATTGAACCATCCTTTCATCCTTGGATTGAAACCAACTTGATCATGGTGTAGCATCTTTTAATGTGTTGACAAACTCAGTTTGGAAGTATTTTATTAAGAATTTTTGCATCTGTGTTCATCTAGGAAATTGGAATATGGTTCTCTTTTTGTTGGGTTTTGCTTTTAGGGTAATACTGGCTTCATAGAATAAGTTTAGAAGCATTCTTTCCATTTCTGTTTTATGGAATAGTTAGAGAAGCATTGATGTTCATTCTTCTCCAAAGGTCTGGTGGAACTCAGCTTTTTTTGCTGGAGACTATTGCTTCTGTGGTCTCTGTTTGTTATAGACCTATTTCAGTTGTTTATATTCTCTTGGTTGAATTTTGTTAAGTCATATGTGTCTAAAAATTTATCCATTTCTTCTAGATTTTCTGATTTATAGATACATAAATTTTCAAAATATTCCTAAATGATCCTCTCAATTTCAGTGGTATCTATTGCAATGTTACATTTTTTCACCTCTGATTTTATTAATTTGTGTGTGTGGGTTAATTCTTTCTATTGGTTAGTTTGTGAATCTTTTTGTTTATCTTTTTGAAGAACCAAGTCTTTCTTTCATTGATTACTTTGTATTGTTCTTTTAGTTCCATTTCATTAATCTCCACTTTGATCTTTATTATTTCTGTCCTTCTACTAATTTTGGGTCTGACTTGTTACTGTTTTTCTAAGCTCTTAAGGTGCATCATTAGGTTATTAGTTTGAAATCTCACTGCTTTTTAAAATACAGGCTTCTATAGGTATAAACATGCCTCTTAGTACTGCCTTTGCTGCATCCCAAAGGTTCTAGTAAGTTGTGTTTTTATTTTCATGTGATTCTAGGAATTTTCAATTTCTTCACTAATTTATTTTTATTTTATTTTATTGTTTTTACATTTACTTAAATGTGTACACATTGTTTGGGCCACCTCCCTCTCTCCCGCTTCTAGGCAGAACCTTTTCTGCTCTCTTGTTCTCCAATTTTGTTGAAGAGTAGACATACACAATAAGAAAGACATAGTGTTTTTGCTAGTTTGAGATAAGGATAGCTATACAGAGAGATTCCTAGCATTGTTTCCATGCACGTGTGCATTACAACCTGCATGGTTCATCTTTACCAGACCTTTTCACTACTTCCTAGTCCCTTTCCCATAGTGGCGTTTGCCAGTTTAAGATTACTATATTCACTCCTTTACAATGAGCATATCAACCACATTCAAGTTTTAGGTTTCCTTCCCTTTCCCTATTCCTCCTAGCAGTGTTTGTTTTATGAAATTGGGTGCACCAAGCTTCGGTACATTTATATTTACAATTATTATATGTTCTTGAAGGATTGTTCCCTTTACTAGTTGTAGTGACCGTCTTTATCTCTTCTGATTAACTTTGGCTTGAAATCTAGTTTGTCAGATGTGAGTATAGGTACTCCTGCTTACTTTCAACTTCCTCTGCTTATTATATGTGTTTTTATCCTTTTGCTTTCAGCCTGTTTGTGTCTTTGCCTGTGCAGTGTGTTTCTTGTACACAAAAATAGTTGGACCTTGTTTTCTAATTCTATTAGTTGGTCTATGTCTTTTGATTGGAGCATTAAGACCATTTACCAATAAGGTTATTATTGAGAATTATTTGCTGATTACTGTGATTTTGTTGGTTTTATTCTAGGTTGATTCAAATACTGTTTGTTCTTTTCTTTTGTCTTTATTTTTCTTAGGATTTTTCTGGTTTACTCCATTTAACATGTTTGATTCTTTCCTCATTCTGCTGTTTTCATCTGTTCCTCTCATGAAATTATTCTTTTCTCTTTTTGCCTTTCTTCTTCCTGTCTGTGTAGCAATCCTTTAAGCATCTTCTATAATGCTGGCTTAATGCTCATGAATTATTTAGGTTTGTGCTTATTTATCCCACAATTTTGCTGGATATAATATTCTTGGTTGGTAGTTATTTATTCTCAGGGTTTTAAATATTTCATTCCATCTTCCCTGAATTTTAGAATATCTGCTGAGAGGTCTGATGTAATTCTTCAGTGTTGGACTTTATAAGTAAGTTGGTGTTTTCCTTTTGCAGTTTTCAATATCCTTTCTTTGTTCTCTAGTCTTGGCATGTGGTGTAGTGAGGTTCTTTTCTGGTCATTTCTATTTGGAATTCTTAGTACCTTACACATTTGGATGTTCAATCTTTCCCAAAATTTGCAAATTTTCTACTAAAATTTCATTGAATAAGTTTTCTTTGCCTTTAGTCTGAATTTCAGCTCCTTCTTTCTACCTCATGGATTTTTAGGTTTGTGCTCTTGATTGTGTCCCAGAATTCTTGAAAGTTATGGTCATACTTGTTAACTTTTTTCTTTATGGCTCTCTGAATGTAATATTTCCATGATATTGTCTTCAATCCCTGATATTCTTTCTTCTGCTTAATCTAGCCTATTGGTGATGCTTCCTGCAGTATTTTTTATTTTATTTATCGAGCTTTTTCATTTCTAGCATTTCCACTTTTGTTTGGTGGTACTGGGGCTTGAACTCAGGGCCTACACTTTGAGCCACTCCACCAGCCTCTTTTGTGATGGGTTTTTTAGAGATAAGATCTTGTGAACTATTTGCCTGGGCTGGCTTCAAACTGTGATCCTCTGCTCTCTGCCTTCTGAGTAGCTAGGTGAGCCACCAGCACCTGGCTGGTTTTGATTTTTAGACTCTCAGTTTCCTTTCTGAATTTCTTATCTATTTGATGACTTTCCTGCCCAAGTCTTCAATTGATTTCCTTACTTAATTTATCTGTTCATTTGCATCTTCTTTGAGAAGTTTTTAAAAAGTTTACGTTTTCAAAAGTAAGCTTTTGAAATCTTTGTCTGGCATTTCAGCCATTTCAGTATCTTGGGATTCAGTTATTGAAGTGTCATGAGTTTGGAGGAGTCACATTGTTTTGCTTTTTCATATTTCTTGTGTTTTCATGTTGTGATTTGCACATTTGAGGTTTCATTTTAGAATCATGGAGGTCTCTTTAAATGAATATTTTTAATGAAGCATTTTGATTTTACTAAGGAGTGCTTCACTACATATTTTTGAATTATTTTCTTAATGTTTGCTTTAGAACTTACAATATGTTATTACACTCATCAGAATCAACTTTAGATTTATAATAACTTAATTCCAGTGACCTATGGAAGTATTATCCCAGTGGGGCACTGATGACTCACACCTGTAATCCTAGCTATTTGAGAGACTGTGATCTGGGGGATTGTAGTTTGAGACCAGTCCAGACATTGAGCTCAGAAGACCCCATCTCAACCAATAGCTGGGTGTGGTAGTGCACATCTGTCATCCCAGCTATAGCAGGAGGCTTAAAATAGGAGGATTTGGTTCAGGCTGGCTTGGGCAAAAAGTGAGACCCTGTCTCCAAAATAGAGCAAAAAGGGCTGGGGGTGTGCCTCAAGTGTTAGGGTTCCTACCTAGCAAATGTGAAGTTCTGAGTTCAAACCTCAGAACCAGAAAAAAAAAAGAAAAGAAATATTATCCCTATGTAGCTCTATTTCATTTTCTTCCTTTTTTGTAGTGTTTTTGCTACAAATATTGGACCAATTGATATAAAACCAACAATACATAATTATAATTATTACTTTGCCTGATTTTGTCTCTAAAACAAATTGATCAAGTACTTATTTTTAGTTTTTCTTAAAGTTAACCTTGTTATGTATCATATGTAGTTCTCTTCATTTTTTTTTGTATTTGAGTTACATCTAGGTTCATTTAATTTGCCTACTATACCTCCCCCCCACACACTGGTCTCCTTTGTGCTATAATTGGCAAATATAATACATTTCTACATTATATAGTTTTATACAACTGTTTCTTATATCAGGTAAGAGAAGCAAAGAGGAAATATATGCATTTATATATTATCTTTTATAATTACAGTTATCTTCACCAGTGTTCTCTCTCTCTCTCTCTCACTCTGTGTGTGTGTGTGTGTGTGTGTGTGTGTGTGTGTGTGTGTGTTCTGTGTACATATCAATCACAGTCTGGGGTCACTTGCTCTCAGCCTGAACATCTTCTTCTTTTTTAATACAGGGTCTCACTATGTAGCCTAGGCTGGCCTCGGATTTACAATTCTCCTGCCTCTGACTCCCAAGTGCTGAGATTACAGGGATGTACCACCATACCCAGCTTGCCTTCATTTTTGAAAATTAGCTTTACTGGATTTAGGCTTCTTGGCTGACAGTTTTTTCCACTTTTGCATGTTGAATGTGTTATCCTAACCTGCTGACTTCCATTGTTCTAGCTAGGTCAGCTATTAATTTTAATGAGGTTCTTTACATACCCAGGAAGCTCAACAAACTCTAGAATAAACATAAAAATACCTACAAACAAGGCAAACCATAGTAAAAACACTAAAAGCCAAGGTCAAGGGGAGAAGCTTGAGGGTGGCTGTAGATATATGTATGTTTTTATAACACAGTCTTATTTTGGATGTTGATAACCAGTTGTCACTTATCCTCAGATAAACTCATCAAATTTGTTAAGTTTAAGTACTATATTTTTCAGTTTCAAAATTTCCTTGTAATTCTTTACAGTATATTTCAACTATTTGGAGAAATTCTCCATTTTTAACTTACTTCGTTCACTATCCTCTCTCTTCTTTTGAACATATTAATTGTAATAACTTAAAAGTCCCCATCAGCTAACTGTAATTTTTGTACTTCCTTTGGATTTTTTTAGAGACAGAATTTCTCTAGGTAGCCCAGGCTGGTCTTGAACTTGGGATCCTACTGCCTCAGTCTTTGGAGTGCTTAGGTTATAGGCATGCACCTCCTTCCTCAGCAGGATTTTTTTTCTTTGTGTGGTACTGGGGCTTGAACTTGGGGCCTGCACCTTGAGCCACTCCATCAGCCCTTTTTGTGTTAGGTATATTCAAGATAGAGTCTCACAAACTATTTGCCCAGGCTAGCTTCGAACTGTGATCCTCCTGATCTCTGCCTCCTGGGAAGCTAGGATTACAGGCGTCAGCCACCGGTGCCTGTCCAGGATAATTTTTAATGTCTGATTTTTTTTTCTCTTGACTTTGGTCATGTGTTATTATCTTCTGGTTGAACAAGATTATCTTTTGGTGAATGTCATATATGGTATATGAAAAATTGTAGAAGATAATTATATTCCTCTAGAAAAGCAGATGGCATGTGACTGATGACCTTAATCCAAGTAAGGACTGTGCTATGTTGCTTTTGGGTTTCACTCCTGGATTGAATCTGATTTGCTGCAGAACCTTAATGGCTCTCAATTTAGTGCCTGGGGCATTTTATATGGCTGCCAAATTGACTTGCAACACTGCCATAACATCTTTCTCTATATTTTAGTGCCTTTCCACACAGGATTTTTGCCTTCTACCCCATGTATCACTAGTATCAAACAATGTACTTGTGGCCTCTTACATCGCCACCAAAGCTGGTTTCTCTGTCCACTAGTGAAAGGAAATGTTGAATTCCCATTTTCTGCATGCCCAGAATAGGCAAATACTTCTAAGGTTAAAATACATAAAGAATTCTCCTCATTTTTCCAATGTACTTTTTTCTCTGGGCTGCTAGCCCCTTTAGTATCTGTTGCCTTGGCAGTTCTCTGTTGTCTTCATGTAGATGATTTTGCTTTATCCAGATTTTCTAGTCACTGTAGATAGAAGCACCGGATGCTATGATGCTGCTACGTGATACTGTGAATGTGACCCTGTGAATCTGCTCCATTTCTCTTTTGTTTATATATTTTATTTACCACTAGCTTTTGTTTCCTTCTATTCTCTAACCTCTCCTGGCTGACTTACACTTGGCCTGTCACGACATTTTATGGTTTTTCCAATCTCTATGCCTCATGACTTTTTATACTTAGTTTCTGCTGTTAACTGCTTTCTTCTTTTGGGACTTCCCAGTTCAAGTTCCTGTGAGAGAATGTTTGTCTTAGATCATCTTTTGATGCCAGATTACAAGGCTTAATGTCTTGTCACTGGTTAGCTTAGGTGTGGATTATCTTCTCTTGGCTCATGCTCACCTTGATTCAATGTTTAGAGGAGTTGGAAAGGGAGCACATTATGTGGTCCAAAACATGAATGCTTAAGGATTCCCCTAATTAGGGCTCTGGGAAAGGTGATTCCCTTAAAATAGGCATGAGACATGTCATAATTGACATCTTCAGAACAAACCCCTTAGCTTATTAGTTCACTCTAGCTCCCAGTTAATATTCAAAGAAAAGGAAACACAGGAGCTATGAAAACTGAAATCATTCACCTTTTCAACAAGAGAACCTAGTATAGAGATGTTGATGAATGTGTGTACATTGAATTGGAGAGAGGAGAAAGACTAGGGACTGAGGTGCCTTCTGTTGCTTTGAACTGTTATAGCACTAGTCGGTGTCAAATACTGAAGTCCACTCAACAGACATGGTGGGTGGAGGAGAGCAGATGAGTATGATTCACTCATTAATCCTACTAATATATGCTAAGCACCTACTGTGTTCCAGGCCCTGCTCAGGTGCTGGAAAACAGTGGTGAATAAAGTAGATCACAATTCTTACATAAATGGAGCTTATATCATAGAAGAAGAATGAGAACAGTAACAGTTATTGAGTACTTACTATGTGCTTGATCTCATTTAAAGCATTTATGCATGTTAAGTCATTTAAATTTCACATGGGGTAGCTACAAGTATTGTCACAATCGTCTTCCCCCTTTTAGAATTCAAAAAACTACTAAATATCATGCTAGCTACAGATGCTTTTCCTTAACCAGAAGGCTTGATTGACTGAATCGCAACATACAATAATTTATTCCTGAAGTTCATCAACTCTTTACTGTGATCAAGAGTTAAACTGACATGTATGCATTCATTCAGTCATCATTTATCAAGTTCCTTGTTAGTCCCATTTTATTTGGCCCTCTCAACAACTTCATGAGTAATGTATAGTAATAATTACAATGTTATAAACCCAGAAATGAAGGTTTAGAGAGATGGTCTGTCAAAGTCACACACCTAGTAAGTGACAGAGTTTACATTTGAGTTGAAGTCCTACTATTCAAAAACCAATCATTCTCTTTTCACTAAGTAGTGCTGTGTTCTTCTAGCTAAGTAGCTGCGAAGAGTGATACTGCCTGAGAAAGACTGGGAACTAAATGTTTCTTTCTGGTTTGAATTATAGCAGGGGAAAGTCAGGAACCGGCTGAGCTATCAGCAGGAGAGGTGCAAAAGGGATTTGTGCTTACAACCTGTTAAGGATAAGAATAGGATGTACTGCTGGGCTCCAGTGGCTCATGCCTGTAATCCTATCTGCATGGGAGGCTGACATAAGGAGGATTGCAGTTTGAGGCCAGCTCAGGCAAATAGTTCATGAAACCCCATCTCCAAAATATCCTGAGAAGGTTGGTAGAGTGGCTCAAGCGGTTAGGAGCACCTGCCTAGCAAGCATGAGGCTCTTAGTTCAAACTCCCTTGCTGCCAAAAAATAAATAAATAAGATAACCAGAGAAAAATGGGCTGGAGGTATGGCTCAAGTGGTAGAAAGCCTTCTTTGCAAGTGCAAAGCCCTGAATTCAAACCTCAGGCCCACCAAAAAAACAAAACCAAAAAAACCTTGAAGAATAGAATGTGCTGTGGAGTGGTTTTGCCAAACAGAAGAATACTTTTGGTCTGTTGTTCTGTGGCCCACATATAGGCAAGGAGGACACAAGCTATTATGAATCCCATCAACTTCCCCCAACCACTATTCCCTTCCTTAAGTTCTGTTTCTCTTCATTCAGACAGGCTCTAAAGTCTTGCCTTATGCTCTCTCCAAACTGTACTCTGTGCCTAAGAAACAGATCTCCACAGAGCTGAGAGTAACATGTCCCTGCCCTTCTTTGCTACTTTCCCCCAGGAGAAACCCTTGTTTGCTTGTAGGTCTTTACAAGCTTTGTAAGCATGTGTGGGTTTGAAAACATAACAGGAGAGCACTTTGGGGATAGGCAAAGAAGGACCACTGAAAGGAAATTGGAAAGAAACTACAGACAATCTTCACTCAAGGAATCAAATGATCCTAGGTTTAAACCTAGGGCCCTGCTGTATACTCCCTGACTCTTTTTTAATGCTTCTGGCAACGTTTTTGCTTTCCAGACTTTCTCTTTATATTCCTGAGGGCAAGTTCATCATTCCATAATTTAGGTTCTTGCCAATCTTTTCTTCCAGGAAACAGGAGGTGCTGAGATGAGAGGGAAAACTAGGATTTATTGAGATCACTTTATTATATTAGGGGAAACAAAATTTCAAATTGGTTAAGTAGTTACTCTTGCTTTGTGTTCTTACAGGTAGTAAGTGATATAGTCAAGATTTTAATCCAGGATTCTTTTCCTCTAAAGTCTCTACTATCTTCCCTGTGTGTCATGGGGGCCTCCCATATGTTGTTGTCCCAGAACCTAGACAAATGCATATAAGCCAGAAGAATGATTGTCAACGAGAGGTAGAAATTGTCACCTTGGAGCATTTCTTCATTTTATATTTGAGAGCTGGTCTTACGGAAAGAGTGAGGTGACAACCCTTTAGTTTCTAGATGTAACATAGGGTAGGATTATTGTCTTCAGAACCCATCATTCATAAACCTGATTGGAGGGGGATGTGGAGGGGTGCAATGAACCAATAATGTAATGTACACTTCAAAAATCTAGAAGAAAGGATTTTCAATGTTTTCACTATAAAGAAATGGTAAATGTTTGAGTACATAGGTATGTTTAACCTAATTTAAACACAGAAAGGCATATCTTATGGAGACATATCCATATCAATTTAAATCCAACTTTTCTATTGAATTTACATTTTATAGATGAGGCTCAGAAAGGTTAAGTTACTTGCCCACAGGCATACAGCCATTTAGTGGCAGAGCCAGGGTTTGAAATGAGCTGGGACTGACCAGCTCAGACCCAGGTTACAATCAACTATATAAGGTCATATGGCCCCTACTATACTGTGCCAGGGAGAGGTTAGCATGATTGAGGAAGCCAGTCAATTATATAGATTGTTAAATTGATTTTTAAGTGACCAAGCCCTAGGCATAATTTATTTAAAGTTAAACTTTTATAACCTCCATCTAAAAGATGAAAGGAAGCTTGCCTGTCAGAAAGTGTGGTTTTTTTAGATTGTAGAAATTATTTACCAATGGTGAAGAGGACCAGAGCAAGTGCTGGAGTTATCAGAAGGTGGAACAAATTCAGAAGCAGTGGAAAGGAGGCATTCTCAGCACTGAGTGATTCCTTAGAGCCACATTGGCTTGTTCACCTGATGAATTCATAGAAGTATTTGATGTGTGAGTAGAATAGCCCAGCTTAAAAGGCTCAGGGCACTATTCTCTACTATCACAACACAATTACCTCATCCCTCTGGAGGATCAGAACTGGAATGCCCCTGAATTTGCTTAATTGGGAAGTCTTCATACTTTTCTGGATATTTTTGAGTTGAGGTTCCCATGACCACTCTCCTGCCCATGTCCATTGAACTGGAGATTGGTTCTCACAACAGATGCTCATGGACGTACACAAGTCCTTTTGCAATATGGTCCAGTGTCCCATAGTCCTGTATTATGATCATGGGGTTGGACATGGTGGGCCAAGCAATGGAGGAAATGATGGAAAATGGGCTGGGCCTGTGTAGTAAGCTAGATATTTGGATCCAGGATGCTACATATATTGACTTTGTACAACCATAAATATTAACTATGATGTTTGGAAGAAGGAATTCTATTTACAGGAGAATATTCAATTACCTGAGACAAATTCTATAGTGGGAAAGTAGATGTGCATAAAATAAAATAAGGTGACATGGTAGACTGGATGGGTAGATCTTTACTTGAATAGTTCAGGAAGACCTCTTCAAGGAGGTGACATTTAAACTGAGATTTCAAGGATGAGAAGAAGTCAGGCATGAAATATTAGGGTGCAAGATCATTTTGAACAGAGGGAACAGCTTAGGGAAAGCCCTGAAATGAGAATGAACGTGGTGTATTTAGGAACATCAAAGAGAGAAAGAAAGAGGAGGGGAGAGATTATTTAAGGTCTTCTAGGTAATTTTCTCCTAAAGAACTAGGAGTCATTAGACATAGCAAGCATCAGATGAATGGCATGATCTGGTTTGTATTTTACAATGACTACTCTGATTGTTATGTGTACAATAGACTGTAAGGAGATCAGTTAGGAGGCTATTGCAAAAGTCAAGGTGATAGATATCATAGTGGCTTAGCCAAAGGTGCTACCTGTGAGTGTGGCATGAATTGCATAGATTGAGGATATATTTCAGAGGTCCTATTGACAGAATTTAGTGATGGATATGGGGGATAAGGAAAGAACAGAATCAAAGATAACTCTGGCTTATACCCAAGGTATAAGCGACTGAGTGAAGTACATGAAGTACCTCATGTTTCTTATGAAGTTTGGACTTTGTTCTAAAGGAAGTGGAGGATTTTTGAAGGTATTTAAGAAGGGAAATAACACAGTAGGATTTGTGTTATATAAAGATTACTGCAACTAGGTGTTATATAAAGATTACTGCAACTAGGTGAAGAATGGATTGGAGAGGCAAGACCCAAGGAGCACTTGCAATAGACAACTGGCATAGTCCAGAAGAGAATTATGGAAGTCTGAATTAAAACCTGACTGTGGGAAAGGAGAGGAAGGACTAGATTAGAGATCTCAGCATGGAAAGCAGAGGACTTATCAATTAATAAAATGATTTTTTGGGTAAGGCAGAGAAAAGTTTATGTCTCAGATCTACCACTTACCAGTTGTGTGAATTGGTGTGTTGAATAAATGGTAAATGAAAAAAATGCAATTTTGAAAAATCTCTTAACCTCTCTGAGTTTTTGTTTTTTTATCCTAAATTATTTTGGCAAATCTCTTAAACTATGTGAGTTTTTACTTTTTTACCATAAAGGAAGTATGCAATGCCTAAAAATAATGTAATAATTTGGTCACTCTATGAAGTTTTTGTAATGTTACCTTTGTCCCCACTCATAAACCTCAGGATGTTACAGACAACGTGTGATGAGCTCAGTATCAATGTAATACATGCCAGAATGGCAGGGCTGGTTATATATAGGCTTGTGATGATTTGTTAATGCCCATAGATTGGCCCTCAAGTATCTCCTCTACCAGTATTTCATGGCATTGCATGACTCGACTACCCACACTGAAATCCTCACCTATTAGATTCAGCCTTTGCATAAGATGAGTACAAATGTGCCCATTTTTCTGAGGTGCTTAGAGAGAGCTTCTATTTCCTGATGAAAACAGGTAAAGGATTGGATTTGTGTTCAAAAACTCTTTAGGTAAGTAATTTAAAATCTTTTAGTGGTTAGACCCTTTGCTCCAATATAGTTTTACTTGGAGAATCCTGATACAACAGATAAAAGCAGAGCTGCTCTGGTGGAAGTGAAGTGTGGTGCAATGCCCCAGAGTTCTGAAGATCAGGTAGAAAACTTGGAGCCTTTTGCCAAATCTTCCTTTCCTATGTATCATAGAAGGAAGGTAAGACCAAGAAAGGCCAAGTGATTTAGTTAGTGTTATAGATCTAGAAAGTATTATAGTCAATTCTGTTCATTTGTTCTACCAGTTGACTATTCCTTATTAATATAAAGCTTAGCTTCACTCTCATTTTAGCCAGCTGCCCCTTGAGCTTCAGACAGCAGGGTCTGCTACTGAGAATTTTAATTTTTAGGGATTTTGAAGGATGTGGCAGCTATGGTGCTGAGTGGGAAGGGAAGTAATCTGTGGGGATGGTTCCAGGAAGGCAAGAACTGCTATTCAAGATAGGATTGTGTTAACATGCCCCTGCTGTGATTAGAACAAGTGAAAGAGGAGAGAGAGAGAGAGAGAGAGAGAGAGAGAGAGAGAGAGAGAGAGAAAGAGAGAACAAATGAGGAGAGAAGAGGTAGAGAAAGGAAAGGGAGAGAAGAGAGGAAGGACACAAGACCCTAAAATCCTGTTCCCTTGGTCTGTGATGTTCCCAGAGAGAAATATATGCAAAGGGAAAAGTGTAAGGAAAAGGAAGACTTGAGGATCAAATCTTACTGTTTAACTCTATTCCTAGAGAGCTAGGCTAGACCTCACAGAGGCTAGGAGACTCTAGTTTTCCCCAGATTAGGTATGCCAGTTCATGTGGCCTTGTTTCTTATGGTCTCTCTATTTCCTACTTGGGTTTCTAATAGGGTAGGCAGAAGCATTAGTTCCCAGAATAGATAAGTAGATATTTCCTTAAAGAGGAAGATGTAAAGCTGCAAGAGCCAGGCTTACAGGTCACTTCAAGCAATGTTTCATATCTACCAATATGAAAATTCTTCTTAAAAATGATGGCAGTTGCCCTAACTTTCCTGAATTTTTAGGTTCATAGGAGGCAATGAAAGTGCCCTGGTTATATACAGGATCCAAGATCTTGGATTGCAGAATACTATTTGGCTACAATATCTACCACATTAGGAGAGAAAATCACTTCTACATTGGAGCAAAAAGGGATACAACATGAGTTATTTGGAATTCACGTAAAAGAAGGGTTGAAAGAAATTACAAGGGTTGGGATTTCCTAGAAATGATATTGCTGGAAGTAAAGTGTGTGGGAATAGCAACTGAAGACCTCTGGGTGTATCATTCAACCTAATATGATCCCTAACCCAGAGCGGTCCATATCAAGGAATGCAAACTCCTAAAATGATATGATTTAAATATGATATGGTTTAAAGTATGCCCCAAAAAGCATGTGTTGGAAACTTAAACCCCAATGCAACCATGTTGGGAGGTGGGGCCTAATGAGAGGTGATTAGGCTAATAGGGGTTACACTGTCCTGAATGTATTAATGCCATTATCACAGGAGTGGGCTAGTTATAAAACAGTAAGTTCAGTTCTCATTCTCTCTCTCTCTCTCTCTCTCTCTCTCTCTCTCTCTCTCTCTCTCTCTCTCTCCCTCTCTCCTCCTCCCCCTCTCCATTTTTGCTCTTTTGCCATGGGATGATGCAGCAAGAAAGATCTTACTAGATGCAGACCCTTGATATTACTTTTCAGCCTCTATATTCCAGAGTCAATAAATTTCTGTTATAAATTATCCAGTTGGTGGTATTCTGTTATTGCATCCTAAAACAGACCAAGATAACACATTTCTAGGATATTTTTACCATAGTACAGGGGAAAGAGGCACTAACTGGTTAACCCTGACAGGTAGACAGGGTGGTTTGCCATTTTGCTTATCCAAAAGAAATACCTGGGAGGGTCTTTAAAGATGGTTTAAAAATTTTCTCCCTGGGAATTCTGATAAAAGATGCCTTGGGGCTTAGAAATCTCCACTATAATAGGCATCATGGGTGAAACACTATGGTAGGGGACAGTTTGAGGATGGAAAGAAGCATGGATTCCTGTTCTATTTCTATTGCTAACTAGCTGCTTAAGTCTGAATAAATAAATCTGAGCTCCACATTCTTCACCTATACAGTGAAGATATCACTATTTCCTACCTCACAGAGCCATGAGGAGGATAACATGAGACCGTGCAAGGAAAAGCCAGTTTACTAGAATTGCTAGAATGAAATGATGATGACAGTGACTGGAGAAAAGTGACACAATAGACCTGTGGCATAATTTGCTCAACTGATGAAAGAATGGTTGTCGGAAGTGAAAACCCAGGTTGCAGACAGGTCATATCAAGACTTTATTTGTCAAGAGTTAGGCAGAGAACAGTAGAAAGCCATGGGATATGGACATGAGTAGACAGAACAGGCTTAAGTTAGAGTAGTCTTATATTCAATAGTCAATGGACTTAAATCTGTCAAAACCAAGGCAAGAAAGAATACTAGTCCCACACTCCAATCTATTGCTGAATTGAAAATTTCCTTCCCAGTTGACTCCTGAAGGATTGGGTAAGGCAAGCAGAAGGCATTCATAACTTCAGTTAGAGTTGGCTAGGAAGAGCAAAAGATAACAGTTATTAGGATTCGATCAACATCTTCCTTCAGAGCACTCTCTCTTTGACCTGACTGTGTTTATTCAGGGTCTTTTGATCTTGGTTTGTTTTCCCAAGTGTGTTTCCTACTGAGAGGACAATCAGCTGACATGATTTCTCAGCATGCTTAGGGGTGATGTTGCTCATTGAAAATTAATAGACTCCAATTTGTAAATTTGTCTCTGGTGGCTCAGTGAGTATAAATCAATTCCTCAGAGCAGTTTGCTCCAGGGAAGCTGGTGCAATGGTGTGGATGAATCTATAAAGCATAAGGCAAGCTGTTGGATGGATGGCTAATCCAAGGTAGAGTAATTTAGGGCCAGTTCTGTTGACTACCTTACTGTAGTCATTGTAGGCATTGCCCCAGGAAAGACACCTGATAAATTATTTCAAGATAGAAATATCAAGAAAATTCTCTGTGAAACTCATTTTAGTAGCAATGGTTTATATACTTCATTGTGAGTGCTGTTTGAAAATCATTGTGAAGTAGAAAAAAAGATTTTTTGGAGACAGGGTCTCACTATATAGCCCAGGCTGGCCTTAAACTCACTATCCTGCGAGGATTATAGGCCTGCATTACCAGGTGTGGCTAAAGAACTGGTTTTGAGGGCAGACTTTATTATGCAATAGTTATATGACATTAAATATATCCTGCATTTATAAAGACAATCTTTCTAAATTTATACAATACTGCTTCCTGCGTGGAAGAATAAATTTCTGACAAGTCAAATCCTGAAGGAACAACAATAACTACTGGGAAAATATAATAAAACAACTACTAAAGGTTGATTGGGTGCAAACAAAAGAAGTCATATTTGGTAGTTAGGCAGTCTAACAATAGAGATTTTGGGACTCTGGCCTGGCAGATGCCATGTGGCATGGCTTTTCTCAGCATATATCATGCTCAACCCCTTATCTCACTCAGCCCAATGCAATTGAAAGTTGTAAAGATTGTAAGACAAAAAGCCTTTAGGCAATTCTGCCCTACCCTGGTTTACCTCTCAGGGAAAAGCACTTTACTTAAAACATAAATATTGATGGCACCTCATGCATATAATTAAAATACCTGAGAGCTAGCTTAAGGCATGCGCAGAGTGAATCAAAACTGTCAATCACCTTAGCCCATCCACAGAGACCACCCAGTTTCTCCCCAACCCTTGGCCATCACTGCTTTCTCTATGGTCAGTTTCCCACATTTTTCATAAATGTTTTTATATTTCTGCATCCTGCTTGGATTCTTTCCATACAAGACATAGAGCCTAGGTATCTTCTGACCAGAGTTTTCCAGAGACAACCCACCTGTTGACAGTAGGGGAAGCTAAAAATGAAGAAGGTGACCAACATGGGGTAGGCTTCTGATTTCTATCGCTTTTTTCCGGGGAAAGCCATAGTGTTGGCACAGCATGGGATAGAGAAAATTCTGATTGAAAATCTTGCTGTCATTTTGGCTAGAAGAATTGCTGTGGGAATCTCTGCTAGAAACTAGGAGGGACCCAAAAATGAGAAATCCAGATAAGGAGAACCCTACATTTGGTATAAAAACTCTACCAAGATTCATATGTGGACCAGTTTTTTTTCTCTATCTCTACCCCTGTTCTTGAGACAATGTCTTGTTATGTAGCCTTGACTAGTGTCAAACTAGTGATCCTCTTGCTTCTATTTCCTGAGTGCTACAATTACAGGTATGTGTCACCACACCTAGCTGTGGAACATTTTGAAAGCAGTCTGACTTGAGATCTAAGCTGCATCTGACCACAGACATGACAAAGCTTAAGACTAGAGTCTAACCAAGTTAATTAGCTGCCAAAAGGAAAAACATCAACATTTTTAGGAGGAATATAAAAGAGTACAGAGTCTCTACAACATAACATTTGCCATTTCCAAGAAGCAATCTGATATTATTTTACATATAAAGAGCCGGGAAAATGTGAGCCACTTTCAAGACTAAAGATGACAGTTCCAAGATGATTCAGAAGTTTAAATGACCAGACAAGGATTTTACAACAGCTATTAAACCCATGCTTGCTGTTAAAGGGAAATGTGCTCACAATGAATGAAAAGTTAGGCAACATTCCAGAGAAATAGAAAAATGTAAACAAGAATTAAATGATAAATTCAATAGAAAAACACAGTTTCTGAAATAAAAGCCACTAAGTTGATGTTCAAATGTCCTCCTCCAAGTTAATATGTTAGAAAATTAATCCTTAATGCAACAGTTTTTTGGGAGGTGAGGCCTAGTGGAGTTGCTTTAATTATGAGGGGTCTCCACTGCAGAATGGATTGATGCCACTGTAAAAAGGGCTTGCTGGTGTTATTTTGCCCCTTTGTGCTTTTTTTTCCCCTGTGTGAGGGCATAGAAGGAAGGTCCTCACCAGATGACAATGCCTTGATCATGAACTCCCTAGACTCTAGAATCATGGAAAATAAGTTTTTATCCTTTATAAATTACCTCAGTTATTCTGTTATACCAGCACAAAATGGTCTAAGACAGAATACTTTTGTTTGTTTTTATTATTGTTGTACTGGGGGTACATTGTGACATTTATAAAAGTTCTTACAATATATCATAGTTGAATTCATCCCCTCTACCATTCTCCTTTATCCCTCCCCTTTCCCCATTCCTGGAATAGTTTAAAAAAATCTCTTTTATTCCATTTTCATAGATGAGTAAATAATATTTCTACCATATTCACCCTCCTACACCCTTCCTTATATCCTCCCTCCTCTCCCTGGTACCAACCCCCTAGACAAGACCTCTTTTGCCTTCCTGTTCTCCATTTTTGGAAACAAAGACATTTTTGTTTGTTTAAGATAGCAATACAGGGAGTTCTGTTGTGACATTTCCATGTATATATGTATTATAACCCTAATTGGTTTATCCCCTCCATTTTTCTCCTTTGAACCTTAGTCCCCTTCTTATGGTGATTTCAACAGGTTTAAAAATTCTATATTCATTCTTGTATAGGAAGTACATCAGCCATATTTGCCTTCTTTACTTCCTTCTTTTACCCTCCCTCTCTTGTATGTGACTTCCCCTTAGCATGACCTGCTTTTCATAATATTGTTTTTATTTGTTTTGGGTCTACATTCTACATATGAGAGAAAACATGTGACTGTTGACTTTCTGAAACTGGTTAACTTCACTTAAGATAATGTTCTCCATTTCCACCCATTGACCTGCAAACAACAAAATTTCATTCCTTATGGCCAAGTAAAATTCCATTGTATATAAATACCACATTTTCTTAATCCATTCATCAGTAGTGGGGCATCTTGGCTGTTTCCATAGCTTAGCTGTTGTGCATAGTGCTGCAATAAACATGGGTGTGCAGGTGCCTTTATTGTAACCTGACTTAAATTCTTTTGGATATATCCTTAGGAGTGATATTACTGGTTTTATTACTAGTTTTTTTGTGGAGCCTCCATACTGTTTTCCACAGTGGTTGTACTAACTTACATTCCCACCAACATTCCCACCAAGTATATAAGGGTTCCTTTTGCCCACATTCTCACCAACATTTGTTATTGTTTGTGTTCTTGATAATAGTCATTCTAACAAGAGTGAGGTGGAATCTTAATGTGGTTATGATTTGCATATCCTTTATGATCATAGATATTCAGCATTTCTTCATGTGTTTTTTGGCCATTTGGACTTCTTCCTTTGAATAAGCTTTGTTCGGTTCATTTGCCCATTTCTTCATTGGGCCATTGATTTTTTTCTTTTGATTTTAGTTTTTTGAGCTCACTGCATACTCTGGTTAACAATCCCTTGTCAGATGTATAGCTGGCAAAGATTTTCTCCCACTCTGTGGGCTGCCTTTTCAATCTGGTGACCATTTCTTTTGTTGTGAAGAAGCTTTTTAATTTTATGTAGTTCCATTTTTAAGACAGGACATATAATAGCAAAAGAGACATGGTATGAGAAAGAACAAATGAACTTGGAGAAAGAGTGATAGTAATGATTCAATAAGAAAAATGTAGGAAAAATAACTGATAAAAATGATGTCTTTGGGGCTTGTGGCATAATACAACTTTTTAAACAGGTAATGAGAATCCTTGAAGGAGAGAGAAAAAAGGAAACAGAGAAGGGAAAGAAAAAGGAACAGAAAAAACATTGGATTAAAAATGGTTGAAAACTTACAAAATTTTGTAAAACACATCAAGTTACAGACTCATTCTCCACATCAGACTCCAAAGAAGACAATATAAATTAAAACCATGCTTGAGTACTTCAGAATCAAACTACAAGAGAACTAAGAGGAAATCTTCGAGAAATCTTAAAGGCAGCCAGTGCAAAATGACATGTTATATACAAGGGAACAATTCAAATAATCAGAACACTTCCATCAGAATCCAAGGAGGCCAGAAGAGAACATCTTTAACATGCTAAAAAAGGAACTATTGTCAGTTTAGAGTTCTATAGCCAGTAAAAATCACCTTCATGAATGAAGGAGAAATAATGATATTTTCAGAGAAATGAATACTAAACTAATTAACAAAATATGAATTGTTTAGGCTATGGGAGAATGATAGCAGAAGAAAACTCATATCTTCAGTATTAAATGAAAAACATCATAAATGTAAACATTTGGAATTATGAAAATCAAAATGATTTATTTTCTGTAAAATAAACCTTACTGGTGTATGTAGCAATGTGTATGTATGTAATCCTACCTCTCTCTCTCTCAACATTTCTTAGATACAAAACCGACAGGATAAAAAATTGGTAAATTAAATTTAGTCAAAATTAAAAGTCTCTGTTCTATGAAAGACACTGTTAAGAAAATAAAAATACAAGACACGAACTTGGAAATAATATTATATATAACAAATGACTTTTAAAATAACTTTTATCCAGGATATATAAATAGCTGTTACAACTCTATGATAATAAATGAAGAAAAAAAATACAATGAACAAAATATTTCAGCAGATGCCTGAGAGAGAGAGAGGGGAAAAGAGAGAGAGAGAGAGAGAGAGAGAGAGAGAGAGAGAGAGAGAGAGAGAGATATTCATGCCTGTAATCCCAGCACTTGGGAGGCTGTAGCAGGAAGATCATAGTTTTGAGGATAGTTTGGGCTGCATAGCGAGAACCTGTAACAATAACAACAACAACAAAAACTAAAATGTGGTCAACATCACTACCCATCAAGAAAATGCAAATTAAAACTACAGTTATATGTTACTTACTTATTAAAATGACTAAAATTGAAAGGACCGGGTATACTGAATGTTGGTGAAGTGGAAGAGCAGAAACTCTTCTACACTATGGATGGGAGTGTAAGTTAGTAGAACCACTTTGGAAAACTAGATGTTTTTAGCCAATCTGTACACATTTTTAGGATGGTGTGATAGTTTAATACATACATGCAATGTGTAATGATTGAATCAAGATACTTAACATTTCCATCTTGTTATCAGTTCCTTGTGTTTGGAGACTTCAGAGTCCTCTTCTAGTTCTTTACAAAATCTAGAATAGGTTGCTATAAACTTTAAACCAGATTGTGCTGTAGGACTCTAGAATTTATTCCTCCTATCTAACTCTGTTCTCGTCATCCAATGGCCTTCCTACCCTCCACTGCCCTTCTCAGCCTCTAATAATCTCTATTAATAATATATAACTATAGTGTAATTATCAATGCCAAGAATTGACATTGGCACAATACTATTAACTTTACAGATCTTATCTGGACTTCATTGAAGTTTTCATCTATTTGTTTGTGTGTATGTGTAAAATACAATCAATTAATTCTTGCTGCATGAACAGTTTTGCATAGTCACCACCATGAGAAAAGAATTTTTCCATTATCTCCCAGATCTGCCCTCATGCCTTCCCTTTATAGTCATCCCATTGCCTTACTTCAAACCTTGGCAACCACTGATCTGTTCCTCACCTCTATCATTTTACAATTTTGGGAATTTTAAATTAATGTAATTGTGCAGAATTAAATCTTTTCATACTAGCTTCTTCCCCTCAGTATAATTTCCTTGAGATTTGTCCAAGTCGCATGTATCAATTGTACATTCCTTTTTATTGTTCAGTATTATTTCTTTTATATGGATGTACCATGGTTTAGCAGTAAATTTGAGATCTTACTATACTTTCAGATTTTTTCCAGGCATTGAGACATATATGTGTATAGGTATGTGTCATACGGAAGATGTGTCATTCAGATGTCTCTTTAAGAGAACTTGCTGCAGGAATCATAGTTGACTGACAGCCTCAGCTGCAGCACTATGAATCCAATGCCTCATAAAGACTGGAGCCATGCTTCCTTCAGGTTGTTCAAAGCCAAAGACTGAGCACAGGGAAGTACTAGACGCCAGCCTGCCTTGATTAATGTGTGATCTCTCCAATGGACAACTTTTGCTCAGGGACTCCTTATTAGCCTGGCCAAAGTGTTCTCAGGTTTTCATTACCTCTCTCCTTTCACATATGTCAAATCTACATAAAGTCTGAAGGCTGTCACTGACTACTTTGCTTCCTCCTCCTTTATCTTATATCCAAGTTTTTCCCTCAATCACTCTCTTGCTCCTCTAATCCTATCTTGGCATCTGCTTCTATGCAGATCTGAAATCACAATGCACATATATATTCTTTTATGCTTAAAATATAAATCATATCATAATGTGCATACTGTTGTAAAACTTGTTTTTAATAAAAATAGGATTTTGATATTTTTCTCCAAATTCATTTCTCCTCATTTTAAACTGATACTCCATAGAATAGATATGCCCTACTTTATTTTGTCATTTCCTCATTTTACTTCCAGATTTCTCTATTATAAACAATATGCAACCAATATCCTTTGCATGCTTCTTTATGCATATGTAGAATATTTCTTTTAGTCACTTAGAAGTAGAATTGCTTCATTAAATGATACATATATTTTAAGCTTTCATGGGCATTCCTAAATTGCCTTCCAAAATGCTTGCACCAACTAATATTTTCATCAACAGTATATGAATTTCCTCCAACAGCTTTATCAATATTGATATTATAAGCATTTGATTTTTTATGATTTTGATGGGCAAAATGTCCAATTTTATTAAAGTAGAATTTCTAAGATTATAAGTGACATTTGAACATCATTTTCATATGTTTATTGGCCACTTGGATTCCCTAGTCTGTGAATTCCTTATCTCCATTGTCCATTTTCCAATTGGAAGGTTTCTCCTTTTATTTTTGGTTTATGTTTCTAGTCCAGACACTAATTTTTGGAAAATGCTTTTTCCAAGTCTGTCAGTTGTTTTATTTTGCTTATTTTTTTGCTATAAAAAGTTTTCCATTTTAATATTGTCAAAATCATAAATCTCTTCTTTTATACTTTTATATTTTATGTCTTGTATAAGAAGAACTTTCATATTCCAAACTTATAAATATTTTCTTATAATCCTTTTTAATTAGGTTTTATATTAGGCTGTTTAATTAATGTAGAATTTACTTTTATAAATATTATCAGATAGGGATCTAACTCTATTTTATCCAAAAGGATAACTAATTGTTCCCAATCTATTTACTAAATTCAACCATCGCTTTTACACTAACATGAAATATCACCTTTGTCATATATTGATTCACATTTATGTTTGTATTAATGTCTTCATATATTTCTATCTTCATACCTAGAGTCAATTCCTGGTCTCCCTTCCATTTAGTCCACTGATTTTTAAAAAAATACTCTTGTGCCAATTATACAATTTCAATAATTATAGCTTCATAACATGTTTTTATATCTGGTAGGGCAAATCTTTGCTATTTTTATTTCAAAAAAATTCTTGGCTATATTTGTGCATTTTCTCTTCCAAATAAATTAAAAAACAGGCTTGTTAATTTCTGTTTAAGTAAAACATTAGATTTATTGAGGTCCCTTAGAATTTATAGAGCAATTTGGAGAGAATGGTCATTATATTAATACTGAGTCATTCTATCCATGTCAGTGGCATATCTCTCCACCTATTCAGATTAAAAAAATACCCTTAAGTAGTCTTTTATAGGTTTTTTGTTCCATATTACTTTTACACATATTTTGTCAGGTTTATTCCTAGATATTTTCAGATTTGGTTGACATTGTCTTTTTTTCTGTAATATTTTCTAATTGAAACTGCTGATGTATGTTGATTTTTTATCTGAATTCTCATATTACACACTGACTGACCAGGGCTATGTTGTCAGTTTATTAAATCCTCACATACTAGGTCAAACCCCTGGAGCAAGTGAAGTTCTGTCTGTCAGCTGGTGAGCCAAAATCTTGGCTCAGCTCCTTTTAGCCTTCTTCTATGGTAGACTGCATCCCATTCTTTTTCCCATGGAAAGAAAACTGGACTTCAGTTGGTTCTGAGAACGATTAGTGTCTGATAGCATCCTCCTCCTTTCCCCATTCACGCACAGCTTTACCACCACTGAGCACCATTTGATCCTGATGCCTGTTGGGTTTACACTGAAGTTCAATGCCTTGGGCTTGCTCTGTTGACCTTTCTCTGGGAGGTAGGACATGCCTACTGCTGCTACTGTTCTGTGTATTTCTGCCTCATGCCATCTGGAACACATTCAGCTCATTTCCAGAATGTTAGCTTTCTGAAGTTTTTGGCACAGAGTAGGCACTCTGGAAATACTGGTTCACTTGTTTCTACTTCTTATGTGGCTGGATTAAAAATAAAGTGAAATATAAGAGTCATTGTGAAATAAGCTCCAAATTCTCTGTCCTACAGAAGCTGCCCATTACATAAAGAGTACTAGTGTTACCCTCTAACCCCTAGGGGAGTCTAAAACTTCTCCTATTCCCTTTTTCACCAGAGACAAGAACAAAATGGAGTCTTCTAGGACACAAAACAGGTGTCACTGGATTCAGGAACCTAGGGACATATGATTTGAACACAGGCACTTTTCGTAGGCTCAGTTTTCAGAGGACTGATTAGCAACTGGAGTACTAAGATCCAGAGGGACACAATCTCTATGAGACTCTGCCCCTGTGGCAGCAGGCCACAAGGCAGGCTGCTTAGCCATGTCTCTGATCCCTGACTTTCCCAACCTGATCCAGCCTGATTCTGGGGGTAAGAAAGAACACTGGGGTTCGATTCTAAACCTTTGGCATGGAATAAAAAGTGTATGTTGCCTGGAGTGTCTGTCTGTCCACTGAGCAGCAGGGTTTTTTTGAGGACTTAGCATGATGGCCTGCAGCTGGTCAAGGAATCAGAGTTTTGGGGTCCCAGCCAACATCTTTTCTCATCAGAGGCAAAACTATAGTCAGGGCCAATATCTCTTCTAATTGTTGGCAGATGTGAGCAGACATTCATTTTATTTTTAGTGACTAGCTTGAGGTTCTGAAATGTGAAATGTGTTTCCTGTAGCTTGGAAAGGGTCACAGATATCGAGAGCCCAGCTCTTCAGATCCCAGCCCACTTCCTAACAGGCTGTCTGATCTCCACAACACACATCTGTGATTCCCTGCTGTGTGCGGACAGACTTCCAAGATACTGCCTGAATGTGTGAGTGAATCCTTTTAGAGGTGTCTCCATCACTGTATTCAATAGGCCCACTAGCTCCTCATTACTATTAGGCTTTTTGGAAAAATTACTTAATGTACTTAAAGTACATTTTTACAGATAAGTTAAAGTTCCCTTTCTCTATATTCTCATTCCCATTTTACTCCTTTCCCCTCCAGAAGCAGCTACGATAACTAAGTATATATGATTTCCTGTCTTTATGATTACTTTTATATATATTCACAGGTGTGCATCCTGTGAATTTTTAAATAAAATTTAAAATCCTTTTAAATTGGATTTTTATTTTCTTGTTAAATTTTTAGTTTCTTATATATTCTGGATATATAAGGAATATAATAATTGTTAATATTTTCTCTCATCATATAGCTTGCCTCTTCACTATGTTTATTGTTTCCTTTGCTGGGGGGAAATTTTTGCTTATTTTCTGTGCTTTTGGGATCATATCCAGAAGATCATTGTCTGTACCAATATCTTGAAGTGTTTTATTTTGGTAGTTTCATGGCTTTAGATTTTAAATTTAAGACTGATACATTTTGAGTTGAGTTTTGTAGAGTGTGAGAGGGTATGGGTCAAGTTTCAATCTTCTGCATACTGATAGCCAGTTTTTTCAGAAAATTAATCCAAATACATATAAATATATGTATATGTATGTATATATGTATATATACATATTTGTCTCTACATATATATGGCACAAAATAGTTTCAAACAATTAAAAGATTTGGTTTACTATAAATAGGGAATAATTTTATAATACTTAATTTTCCTTTATTAACATGGCATATCTTTCTATTTGTTTAGGTCATGGTATTTGTCCATCAGTAAAATTTTATAGATTTTTCCTTAAGAGCCATGCATATTTCTTGTTATGCTTATTTCTAAGTACTTTATTTTTATGTCATTCATGTATGTTATTGTCTCTTTTGTAGTTTTCTTTTAATTGTACAAATTTATGGGGTATGATGTTATAATTTGACACTTTTATATACTGTGTAATGAGCAAATCAAGATAGTGAACATTTTCCTCTCCTTAAACATTAAAAGTTTTTTTAGTTAACATGCAATTGTACATGTTATTTGGTACACTGTGATACTGATACTTCAATAGATGCATGCAATATATACTGATCAAGTCAGGGTAATTAACATTTCCATCTCCTTGTTATTACTTTGCATTTGGAGCTTTCAAGCTCCTCTCTTCTAGTTACCCAGAAAATATATAATAGATTATTGTGAAGTATACTCATCTACTCCTACATTTTTAATTGGTGATGAATGGTTTGTAGGAAAGCAATTAAAGTTTGTATTTCATGGCTGTCTTTAATTTTTTAGTACTTAACACTTCTGAAGTAAGAATGCATTTTTCTTCCCTCCCTCCCTCCCTCCCTCCCTCCTTCCTTCCTTCCCTTCTTTCTTATCTTTCTCATGCATGCTAGGCAAACCCTCTAACACTGAGCTACATTCTCAGCTTTAAAAAAATTAAGTTAGTTGTTTCTCTTAGATCATAGCTTTCTTCTTTGCCAATATTTTTATTTCTTCTTTTGTTTTCTTGTGCTATTTCATTGCATAACTCTGCGGAATAATATCAAGTAATAGCAGGATAGTGGGCATCTTGGTAGTCTTCCTGACATTAACGGATATGCTTCCAATCTTTCTCCACTAAGATTTTCTGTTCTGTAGGTTTATTTAGATATTCTTTAATGGAAGTCATTTTAAAAATTATTTCCATATTAGGATTCATAAGTCCTGAAAGTTTCTCAAAGAATATTTTCAACCGAAATAGTTCCTATGCAATGCTAATTTTTCAAGATTTTTTTCCCATAAAGTAGATGTAAGCTTCTAACCAACCAATTGTCTACATCTCATGATCACATGGTATTTTGTCTTTTAGTCTGTTAAAAGATAGGCATTCTCTTGTGCCATCCTTGTGTTGCTGAGATAAACTCCCCTTAGGTTTTTTTGCATATGAATTTTTATTAGAATATATTCATTATACAGGGGGGATTCATAGTGAAAATTCTGATTAGACTTATATTGTACATTAGTTACATTGCCCCCATCATCTCCCCCTCAATCCCTTCCCCACCCTACTTAAAGCAATTGCGAGGTTTCTTAGTTCTGTTTCATATAGGTATATGAAGTCCATCTACCATGTACTGTCACCTTAATCTCCTTCATTCACCCTCCCCTGTCCTACTAGTACCCTCCCCCCACACACTGTACCTCTTTTACAGTCCTGGTTTTCGTTTTTAATATTTAAGTTGATGTTCAAAGGGGTTTCTCAATGTATGCCCACTGTGGGTGTGCTTTACTTTGGTCCATTCAACCCCTTCCATTGCTCTCCCTTACCCTTTTACCTCCCATCCCTCAGTTTGCAATAGCTTTCAGTACATATCCTTATATCTTCTACCTTTACATCTTATGTTATGTGGTATCACTGATTATCATTGACTTTTCCTTTCCTTCTTTCCCTGAGTTCCATAGAATAGTTCCACTCTTACAAGCATGTTCTACATCTGAGTTTGTTTTTGTGTATATGTTTATTTTTGGATTTGTCTTCCATGGATGAGAGAAATCATGTGGCCTTTGTGTTTCCAAGCCTGGCTTACTTCACTTAATATGATGTCCTCCAATTGCATCCATTTACCTTCAAACCACATGTTTGTGGCTGAGTAGTACTCCATTGTGCATATATGCTACATTTTCTTGATCCATTCATCAATTGTAGGGCACCTGGGTTATTTCCAGAGCTTGGCTATAGAGAATAGTGCTGCGATGAACATAAGTGTTCAGGTGCCTCTATTGTATTCTGTATTACATTCCTTTGGGTAGATGCCCAGGAACGGCATCACTGAATCATATGGCAGTTCTATTTTTAGCTTTTTGAGGAATCTCCATACTGCCTTTCATAGTGGTTGTATTAATTTGCATTCCCACCAGCAGTGTATAAGGGTTCCTGTTTCACCACATCCTCGCCAGCATTTGTTGTTGTTATTACCCTTGATTATGGCCATTCTAACTGGGGTGAGATGAAATCAAAGTGTTGTTTTTGATTTGCATCTATTTTATCACCAGGGAAGCTGAACACTTCTTCATGTATTTATTGGCCATTTGGACCTTTCCTTTGAGAATTCCCTGTTTAATTCATGTGCCCATTTCTTCATTGGGATCCTGGTTCTTTGTGGGCTGAGTTTTTTGAGTTCCCTGTAGATTCTGGATATTAGTCCCTTATTGGATTGGAAAAGATTTTCTCCCATTCTGTGGGCTGTCTATTGAGTCTGGTAACTGTTTCCTTTGCTGTGCAGAAGCTCTTTAGTTTGATGTAGTCTCATTTGTTCATTCTTTCTCTTAAATGCTGAACCTTTTGAGCTCTGTTTAGGAAATCGTTCCCTATACCTATCTGATCCCGTGTATTTCCTACTGCTTCTTGGAATTGTTTCAAAGTTTCAGGGCTTATATTAAGGTCTTTGATCCATGTTGAGTTGATTTTGGTACACAGTAAAAGACAGGGATCTAATTTCAGTCTTCTACATGTGGATATCCAGTTTTTCCAGCAGCATTTGTTAAACAGGCTGTCTTTTCTCCATCATGTGTTTTGGGTCCGTTTGTTGAAGATCAATTGGCAGTAGATGCATGGGTTTATGTCTGGATCTTCTATTGTGATTCATTGGTCTTCCTGTCTGTTTTTGTGCCAATACCATGCTGTTTTTATTGCTATAGTTCTATAGTATAGTTTGAAGTTGGGTATTGTTATGCCTCCAGCATTGGACTTTTTTGCTCAGAATTGCTTTGGCTATTCGAGGTCTTTTGTGTTTCCATATGTATTTCAGGATCAATTTTTCTATTTTTGTGCAGAATGCCATTGGAATTTTGAAAGGGATTGTGTTGAACATATAGATTGCTTTTGGTAGTATGGCTATTTTCACAATGTTGATTCTACCAATCCATGAGCATGGATGGTCTTTCCATCTTCTGATGTCTTTGATTTCTCTCTTCAGTGGTTTATAGTTCTCATTAAAAAGGTCTTTGGTTTCTTTCATCAAATTTATTCCAAGGTACTTTATTGTTTCCAAGGTTAGTGTAAATGGGATTGCTTCTTTGATTTCTTTCTCAGTCTGTTCATTGTTGGTGTATAGGAAGGCCACTGATTTCTGTATGTTAATTTTCTATCCTGCTACTTTGCTGAAAGAATTTATGATTTCTAATAGTATTTTGGTAGTTTTTAGGGTTTCTTAGGTATAGGATCTTGTCATCTGCAAATAGGGATAGTTTGACTTCTTCCTTCCCTATTTGAATCCCTTTTATTTCTTGCTCTTGTCTTATTGCTGTGGTTAGGAATTCCAAAACTATATTGAATAGGAGTGGAGAAAGTGGACAGCCCTGTGTTGTTCCTGACTTTAATGGGAATGGTTTCAGTTGTTCTCCATTTAGTATGATGTTGGCTATAGGTTTGTCATATACAGCCTTTATTATGTTGAGGAACATTCCTTCTATTCCTAGTTTCTTCAGAGCTTTTTCATGAAAGGGTGTTGGATTTTATGAAACGGTGTTGGATTTTGTCAGAGGCTTTTTATGTGTCTATTGAGAGGATCATGTGGTTTTTGTCCTTGATTCTGTTTATATGCTGTATTACATTTATGGATTTATGTATGTTGTACCATTCTTGCATCCCTGGAATGAAGCTGACTTGGTCATGGTGTATGATCATTTTGACATGTTGTTGAATTCTTTTTGCCAGCATTTTGATGAGAATCTTTGTATCTATATTCATTAAAAATATTGGTCTATACTTCTCTTTTCTGGTTGTGTCTTTATTGGGTTTTGGAATGAGTGTAATGCTGGCTGTCCTTAGTTTTATTCTGCATTATTATTTTAATATGCTGCTGGATTTGTCAGTCTTACTAGATTTTTTTGCATTCATAAGCAGAAGTATAGTAATATTGATTAGGAATGAGCCCCTGAGTTTAAATTATGACTCAGTCATGTATTAGTAGTGTGTATCTGTTTTTGCATAATAAATCACAAAATTTAGTGACTTAGAACAAGAATCATTTTTATCATATCTTAGCATTCTGTGGGCTGAGTAGAGTAGTTCTTTTCCTACATATTCTATTTGCTGAGGTATTAGTCATTTAAGAGTGTAGTGGACCTGGAATATCCAAGATGGCTCACTGGTATGACTGCCAGTTGATGCTAGAATAGCTGGAACTGCCATGAGGAGTGCCTACATGAGGGGTATCTATTCAAAGCTTAGGTTTCTCACAGACTAGAGGTTATATTTTGATGAAGAGTCACAAAAGATTATTAAAAGAGAAACAAGTAGAAGCTATGAGGCTTCTCATAACAGTTTTGAAGTCCCAGAACATCACTTCCATTGGAATTCAGAGTCTTCTTCCAAACTCATGAGGATTATTGATGGAATTCATTTCATTGTGGGGCTGAGGACATGGATCAAGTGGAAGAGCCCCTGCCAATCAAGCACAAGGACCTGAGTTTAAAACCCCAGTATTGCCAAAAAAAAAAAAAAAAAAAAAAAAAGAATTCATGGTCCTAGCTGTGTGTCTCTCTCACAACATGGCATCTTACTTCAAAAAGCCAGCAGGAGAATACCTTTCCACTGCTATGTCAAAGTCTTACAGAACATACATAATCATGGGATTAACTATCACTTTTGCCTTAGAACAGAACCTCATCAAGGGAGTAACTATTCCATCACATTCATAAGTCCTGCTCACATGCTAGGGGTGAGCATGTATAGTGGGGGTTAGGAATCTTGGCTGTCATTTTAGAATGTTGCAAGTTACAATGGGCAAAGGGCATGAATAAGGAAACCATAAGAAATATAAATGGACACTAAATATATGAAAAATGATATCAATAAAATAAGTGCAATCTAAAATGAGTTACCAATTTTCTCTTTTTCAGACAGGTGAAGAATTAAAATTGATAGCACAGTATTGGGCAGAATATGGAGAACTGGTCACTTTTATATGCTTTCTATGATAGCAAATGAGTACATTCTGAAGGACAATTTGGAGCTTAAAACATTGTTATCATCAATATTCTTATAGTTTGCTTTTTTACCTCCAGAAGATAATTACATGTTGCCTAAAATTGAACTACAGAGGTATTCATTGAAGTACTACTTGTAATTGCTAAACAATTTTAAACCACCTAAATGTACAATAAGGGCACTATTAATTAAATCAAGAATGCCAATTGGTAGACTCTCCAGCCATATTTAGGTACTTTGGGAAATACTCTTTTAAAACTAGATAAAATGTTCTGAACTATCTCATCATAAATAAGCTTCCCATATGTTGCTGTTAAGAGTTCTTTGGGACTGGGGGTGGTATGACAACAAGTATTTCACCTTACTTAAGAAGCAACCCCTAGGGGCTGAGTGTGTATCTCAGTGGTAGAGTGTTTGCTTAGCATGTGTGATGTGTGTGAAGAAGGTTGAATGGAAGGGTAGTGGTAAACTTTATGCTACATAGAAGCATGTGTGGCACTTAGAGGGAACTCAGAACCATACTAGTATTTTACATTGAGCAGCAGTGTAGAGCACTAGAAAGAGTGTGGTATATGGAATTGGGATATCTATATTCTTTTTTCTTTTATTCACCTGCTATGACACTTTGGACAATGCTTTCCCCCTAGGTAAACCTTGTTTTCCCCATATGTTCACTGAAAATGTGGGACTAATGATTCTCTACCCTGACTACACAGTAGAATTACCTGGGGAGCTTCTAAGTACTGACATCTGGACCCTACCTATGACCAATTAAATATGAATATTTGTGGATAGGTCAAGTAAGCTGGTGCTTTTGTACAGATTCATTACCCTTACCTCAGAAGATAATGGTGTTAAGTCAGGGTTGAGAACCACTGAACAAGTTGATATCCATGGACTTTCCCAATTTTTATATTTGACACCCCATGATTCTTTGAGAGACCTAGACCTGTTACTGAGGTCAGTTTTTTCTTAGTGGTTCTGATATTCCCTTCTCCAATGGGTCATTCAAGACATACGTTGTTGATCATGGGGCTCAGGGAGAGAGCCACACAGTCAGCTACAAAGGACTGGTGGAACAGCAAACCCTGTATAGGATGATACTGATGCTCACAACTTTACTTCTGAATTTTCACCACTTTGTGCCCAAGTTTACTAACTTTTTCCAATATGCTGAACTTAGAAAGCTTTGGCCATATTGAATCTCACCCCTTTCTTAGGTCAGTTGAAATGTGTCCAAATCTTTTCCCTCTTAGCTCAGCTATGGCAGGGTTGAAAATTTTCAAAAGGGACATTTATGGGGAAATTAAAGGCAGAGAAAACAATAACAAAAGCAGAGAGGTCATGGTGTTTATAGAGAACATGGCTTTTAATTCAAATCTAGCTGCTGCATGGCCTGGCTGACTCAGAGCTTATAAGGCACCTGGTTCCAATTCTCATTCTTTTTTTCAAAATTGAAATTAGATTTTGTTGGAGCCCAAGCTATCTAGAATTTGGCCCAGGATGGAATTGGTGTCAATTCCCAGGCACTCTCCTTTGTCTGAGTTTTGTGCTGCTCTTTGAGGAGGGTTGCTTTTGTCACCCGGTGTCTCAGTGGATGAACTCCTCTTACTAGACATTCATTCCTTCTTTTGAGTGACCTTTCTTTTTGGAGACCTCAAGGTCTCAGAAATCTGACTTTTTGTATCGGGGGCCAGATCTTTCAGGGAGTATTCATTTGCCTGGTGCAAGTCACTTTCTTGTATTAAGACTTCCCCTGCTCCTGTGGGAAATGGTATTACTCTATCTATTAATTGAAGCTGATGAGTCTGCTCTTTTTAACTTTGGAACCAAAACAGTTTTATATTGGAAGCTCCAAATATCTGTCTGGAATTCCCACAGAAGAGCTGGCTTGCCCGGGGTGGTTCTATAAGCTTCCAGAAGGAGAAGATCCACAGAAAAGCCAGAACAAGATGCATTCTGGGAAATGCCAGAAGTCAAATCTGGAAATGAAATCCATGGTAGGGATCTACCCGACTGTGGGACACTGAGGCAGAAGTTAAGCATTATTTGAGCACTGTTAAATATTGTTAAAGTATTACTACTGATAAGCCTTTATTGTTATACCCTTTTGAAGGTTTATTTTTTATTATTAAATATTGTTAAAGTACTGTTACTGATAAACCTTTGTTATAAGCACCCTGGTAACATGAAAAAAGACAAGAGAAGTAGCAACAGAGGCAGGTAGGAAGCTGCCCTGGCAGCAGGGCAGCAGTAAGGCTAGCAAGCTGAGTGACCTGGGAAAAACTGACAAGGATGGTGGGGCCAGACAGTAGAGAATAGGGGTGAGTAGTGGAGAGCTGTGACACTTAGGGCCTTAGGTCACCTGGGGTAAGGGATTGGCTGGCAAAGAGACCCCTCCTATGATGGGAGATGTAACACTTAGGGCCCAGAACCCTGCATTGCAGGGCCCTGGGCCCAAAGCCCATGTTACTGTCTTAGCTGTCAAACGCCAAGGGTTAACTGCCAATGCCCATTGTTATCTACTCTGCTGCCTGAAAATACCCACAAGAGTCCAGAATAACTAGAGGAGCTAAGAGGGAAAAGATTTGGATACATTTCAACTGACCTAAGAAAGGGGTGAGATTCAATATGGCCAAAGCTTTCTAAGTTCAGCATATTGGGAAAAGTTAGTGAACTTGGGCACAAAGTGGTGAAAATTCAGAAGTAAAGTTATTCATGGATAGGTGAGGACACCTATCCATGATTTCTTTCTTGGTAGAGCAAAAGAACCCTAGCCAGTTGGTTTGCAATAGAAAGACAAATTCTGTCATCAAATTCAATGGATGAACATAGGTCACCTTATTAGTCTGAGTTTCATTACTATAACAAAATACTTGAGGCTGGGTACTTATGAAGAAAAGAGATTTATTTAGCTCAGATTTTGGAGGCTGGAAGTCCAAACAGCTTTTTGCCAATTCTACCAAGGGCCCTTAGGGTTATATTTCCTCATGGTGGATGGCATCACAATGGCAATAGCAGGTCTGAGAGGCAGTGATCATACCACCAGATAGGCAGTCAGTGAGGTGATTTAGGAGCCAGGCTCAAGTTATTATAAAAAGTTTCTCTTATGTGAACCAACTTGGGACCCTGAAAGAAATACCTTAATCTCTTCATAGGGCAAGCATACAATGACCCATAAACCTTCCACTAGGCCCCACCCCTTAGAGGTTCCATACTCCCAACACCACCATCCTGGGCACCAAGACTCCAACACATGGATCTTTAGGGCATAAACCACATCAAAATCATATTAGGTAGGGATGAGTGGGAAAGCAGTAGCCTGAAGCCAGGGAGATTGTGTAAGAGAGCCATAAACAATGAGAGCAGGAGAGCATGAATGAAGTAGGAGTAAAAAATAATTGCCTAGAAAGGGATTTCAGTAGTGTCCAAGGCTCATTTTATTGACTGCCTTGTGAGTGGGTGGACTTTACTTTTCCTTTTCTTGAAAGGGCAACATTATTTTAAAGCATGGTGTCTAAGCTGACCCTAAAGCCTCTTCTTCCTGTTCTCTGTGTCTGTTCCAGAGCTGGGAAGCTCCTCCCTCTCCTTTCTGAGGGCTACTGCCTGCCCATTCATTCCAATGGATGGTCCTGAATGGTCTTACTTTCCCTGTGTGGTTACCAATTCTCTCAAACCTCTCCCTGGTATTGACAATTCAGAAGTTTATCACCAAGGTCTCCTCATTTTAATTTTTACACTCCCAGAAAGAAAATTAACAATTAGCAACAATGTAAAGAGGAGCTGACTTCAGGAGAGCAGTGATGGCAGAACCCAGCCATGGGTTCAGAGTGGCCATCTAGTATGAAAGTAAAGGCTGAGCACTAGATCGGGCAAGGATGGAAGTCTGAATTGTAATCTTATCCTCTCTTACAGCAGAGTGATTTTAAGAGCATGAGATTTAAAATTAGGCATACCATTATGTCTTGGTTTAGCTGTGCTATCTTGGGCATGTAACTTCATTTCTCAAAGTCTCTGTTTATTATACATAAAAATATTTAAATAATATCCACCTTCTAGGGTTGTTGTGAGGCTCAACATAAGGAGTCTAGCAGAGTGCATGACTTAAAATAGGTGGTAATTATTATTACTGTTTCTTGTTCTTGTCATAGCAGATTACAATGGGAAGGGCCCTTTGACAATGTTAGATACTCTGTCTTTCACATGGAAAGATGGGCATGGTGACATTTGAACTGATCTATTGATTTATACTCAAGAAGCACTTGTTTTGTATCTCCCATGTGGCAGAAGTGTGCCAGCAGTTGGGTATATATTTGTGAATGGAAAAGTATCTGTTTCCTCATTGAGTTTAGAGCATAATAAAGAAAGAGTGAGAGAATAGACAAGCAAATAAATGAATAAAATAAAAAACATACTTATAACATTTCAAGTGCTAGAAAAATAAACAAACATTGAGATACAGAATAATGTTATAGTGGGGGAGAGGGAATTTGTTAAGATTATTTGTAGATGATATGTTCAGGAGAAGCCACAGAAAGAATTTAACTTTTAAGCTGAGAGCTGAATAACAAAAAGGAGCAATTTTGGGGGGAAATAGCATTATCAGAAAGAGTAACAGTATATTCAGAATCTCTAAAGCTGGTAAGAGTTCAAAGAACTGAAGACCACTGTAGTTATAGCAGAAGCAAAGAGAGATTGGTTCCCTTTTAGGGAAGGGTATAAAATTTGGGTCTCATCCAAAATGTAATGGAAATTGCAATAGGGTTTAAATCAGAGGAGTAACAATTTATGTTTATAAAACTTACTCTGACAATAGTGTGGCATTTGCATACAGTAGAGAGAGCATCAGAGGAATCAGGGTATATTAGTTCAAGCACATGGTGATGGTAGCTTATAATAAGTGTTTTCAATGACAATGGAGACAAAGCAGAGGTATGGAGTACATTTTGTAAGCAGACTAAAAAGGAATTATTAATGAAAATGAGGATGAGAGGAAGGGAGGGAGGGAGGAAAAGAGAGAAGAGCGAGATCAAGGAAGGTTTTAAACTTCTGTCTTGAGCAACTGGAGGATAGTGGTATCATTTACTGAGATTCAGAAGATAATTAGAATTTTGAGGAGTTATTGGTAGTTGGAATCAAGAGTTCAGTTTGTAATGTGTTAAGACTAAGGAATTTGTAAGATATTAAAATGGAGGTGTCAAATAAGCAAATAGACATATAATCTCTGAAATGAATTTTTGTGCAGTACTATGTGATTTTAATATGACTTGTCTTCTCCAAAACTCATTTTAAAATTTGGTCCCCAGTGTAACAGTGTTGAGTGGTAGGGGTTTTAAGAGGTGATTAGGTCAGTAATAAGGAGTCAATATCTTTCTTGTGGGACTGGGTTATTTCTTGCAGAACTGGATTAGTTACCATGATAGTGAATTGTTATAGAGATAAGAGGCTATCCCTTGCTTTGCTTGTTTTGTGCATGCTCACTAAACTGTCAGCTATCTCTTATCATTCAAGTAAATTCCCTTTTTGCTTTGATTCAATAAGATCTACTTCAATAATGAATTCAACAAACATTTGTCAATTACTGGTATGTGCTAGTCCCTATTCCAAGAGCTCAAGATACATCAATGAACAAACCAGTAAAAGAGCCCCGCCTTTAAAGAGCTTACATCTAGTATGTGGTAAAGACAAAAGCAATAAACTTAATCAATCAATCAATCCATATATTCTAGAGGGTGATGTGTACAATGAAAAACGTAAAGCAGGATAAGGAGGATCAGGAGTTCTGAGAGAAGGGCACGTTGCAATTTATATGAAGTGTTTAGGTTAGTCCTTACTAAATAAATGACATTTGAACAAAGATTTAAAAGGAGCAGAGGGAGGTAGACATGTAGTTTTCTGGAGGAAGAGGCTTTCAGGCAAAGGGAACAGTCTGTGCAAAAGGCTTAAGACAATAGCATGCCTGATGTGTTTGAGAAATGTCAAAGAGACCAGTGTGGCTAGACCAAAATGAGCAAGGAGAAGCGAACAGGAAAGGAACAAGCTTGTGTAGGCCTTTAAAAGCCATTGTAAGTCATTTGGCTTTTCCTCTGAGGAAAAAGGAGATCTGCTGGAGGGTTTCCATTGGAGAAGGTCCAGATTTGATTTATATGTTAAAAGGATAACGCTGGATGCTGTGTTGAGAATATGTTGGAGCTTACTTTTTCTGATTATAGCCAAAGAACCCTAACTAATATACAGGGAACACAAAAATAATAAACAAAGGCATAGAAGCTGGAAATACCAAAGTGTTTGGGGAACACTTTGTCTGGGTAAGTGGCAGAGGTTAGATGATGAATTTTGTGTCTATGTTAAGAAACTTGGTCTTTACTTTATAGGCAATTGGGAGCCACTGCAAGTTTTAAGTCAGAACATAAAATGGTCTAACTTGTGTCTTTAAAATGATCCTACTATAGTTGATGGACTGGAGAGGGGAGATCAGAGCCCGGAGGCAGCAGTTTCCTTAGGCTCCCTCATTTACTCTTTGGGGAACTACCAAAAAAGCACATCTTTCCATGTGTTTGACCTCCATGTCAACTGTTGCTCCACTCCATTCTTTGTGGGTCTTGCTCTGGGGAATGGAGAGCAGCTGATTTTCTTCAGCTGTATAACCAGCCTTCAACATCTCCAAGTATTGCGGGATGCAGGATGAGCCTGCTGGATTAGGCAATAAAAGGGGATTCCAACCCCTCTTGCCCTTTTAATGACCTAGTTTGGACCTCATAACTGGATCAGTAAACAGTTCTGCTTTGTTTTGAATTTCCTAAGAGTAATAATCCCTTGCCTTGGAAATTTCAGCTGATCACGTGCACTTCAGAGGCTCTTCTCATTCTGCAGTATGTATGAATCTTACCTCACGCATTTGGCTGTGCAAGAATTATCACATTCTCTTTAAATCAAATACCTCTCATTTTTGGAAGGTTCCCTACTCTTTCCTAAGGTCTCACACGAATCCAGGAGGATTTCATGGTATTTACAACATGTAAAAGCACTTCAGTCGTCAATCTATCACCGCTGACCTACCTACATGCTCCAAGCTCACAATCTTTGTGCCATGCTGAGTAGAGAAAACCTTATTGAAGCTGATTATCTTTATATGTAAGGTCCAGCTTCCTAAAGTGTCCCATGCCACCATTTACCCATGAGGTTTTGCAACAACTCACAGACCCAACCAGTGAACAAGGTGTAGATCCTCTCTACCCAAGGGAACAGACTTACATCCCTTTCCTAATCTAGGAGAACTTGCTTTTTTGCCTATCTCCACACAAGTCACTCATCTCACTGTCTATCTCCACCAACAAAGTCCTTCCTCACTTCAAAGAACTCAGTATTTAGGATGATAGAATTCAGAAAGATAAGTTCTCTGCAGGCAATTACTCTTCTGTCTCAGGAATAAATTTATTTTGACACAAGAGAGAACATAGGACCTTGAAACTTCTGAGAGAGTATATAAGACTGCCAATTATCCTCTAAAACCAATCTTTCCCTTCCTCCTTTAAATAGAACTCTCAAATTTATGCTGGGCACATGACTTCCCAAAATGAAGACTATTTTTCAGTCTTCATTTCAGCTGTGTGTATATCTATGCTTATAATCCAAATAATAGTCTATGTGGCAAAGAAATTTTTACTATTAAAAGTAAAAGATGTGCCTCTACTCCTTTCTCTTACCCCTCCTGATGGCTGAAATGTAGGAGTGATGATGGGCACTAGAGCAACCACTGGAACCATAATATGAACATATAGGCATTTGTAAGGATGACAAAATAACCATAAAAAGCCTGGTTAAAAACAGACATGTAGACCAATGCAATTGAATAGAGATTCCAGAAACAAACCAATACACCTATAGCCAACTGATTCTTGATAAAGGCCTTAAAACACACATTGGAGAAAGGACAACCTCTTCAAGAAATGGTGCTGGGAAAGCTGGATATCCATATGGAGATTGACCAATACATCTCACGCTACACAAATACCAACTCAAAATGGATCAAAGATCTAAATCTAAGACCTAAAACAAGTAAGAAAACAATCCAATTTTAAAATGAGCAAATAATCTGAATAGACATTTCTGAGAAGAAATGCTAATGGCCAACAAATATATAAAATTTGCTTAACTATCATTAGCCATCACGGAAATGCAAATTAAAACTCTAATGAGATATCATCTCATCCCAGTTAGAACAGCTATTATAAAAAACAAAACCATCAAAACAAAATCACAAATGCTGGTGAGGATGTGGAAAAAAGGAACTCTTTGTGGGAATGTTAATTAGTACAGACATTATGGCGAATAGTATGGAGGCTCCACCTAAGAATAGATCTACCATATGATCCAGTTATCTTAAAGAAGGCGAAATTAGCATATTAAAGAGATTCTTGCATGCCTGTGTTTGTTGTGGCATTATTCACAATAACTAAGACATAGTATTAGTCTAGGTGTCTGTCAACAGATGAATGGATTAATAAAATGTGGTACATACACACACTAGAGTATTATTAAGCCATAAAGAAGAATGAAATCCTGTCATTTGCAGCAAAATTGATAGAATTGGAGGACACTGTTAAATGAAATAAGCCAAACACAAGGAGCATGTTGTATCTTATATGTGGAAGCTAAAACAAGTCAATCTAAATCTGGAATAGTGATTACTAGAGGTTGAGAAGGGTGTATAGTGGGAGGGTAGACAGAGAAAGGTTGGATCTGATCAGTGCATACTGTATGCATAAGTGGAAATACCCCACTAAACTCATTAGTTTGTACAATTAATACATTTTAATCAAAAATAAAAGATAAAAAGGAATAGTCATAAGTGTCCATAGTCCAGTGTCAATCCTATCCTAGACCACTTGCCTTAATTTTATGTGAGAAATAAGTGCCTATCTTTTAAATCTAATGCATTTTGGAAGACTCTGTTATGTCTGTCAAATTACGTATCCTAGCTGACACAGAATTTGGACCGAACTTGAGGTACTATGAAATACTGTAGCAGTTTAAAATGGTGTACAGAAAGAACACAAATAGGATAGGCTAGAAATGTAGTAAACCTAGTTATTCACAGCAAAGCATTTGTTAACAAGATTGCTAGTGATACCTTGTAAGCCAGACCAGGTGATAACATAGCCTCAAAGTCTAGTGGCAATGGTTGAAAAATCTATGTTGGTATGTGTTAGCTGCCTCCTATCACTTGCAAGGTCTTATGAAATAAACAAGCTTTGGCTAGTTATAAAATGTTTTTTGGGCTTGAACTCAGGCCCATGCACTTGTTAGGCAGTCTCTCTACCACTAGCAATGCCTCTAGCCCTTTGGCTGGTCATAAATGATGGTTTTGAAGAGGCAGCCTCAGTAGGAGCTAAAGTTCCCAAGCCTTTCTCTAGCATGTCCTCTTAAGCATTTTATTCTTTTTGATGCTATTTAAATGGGCTTGTTTTAAATTTTTCTTTTCAGGTCATTCATTGTTAGTATATATAAACAAAACTGGTTGTTGTATATTGATTTTGTGTCCTGCAAGTTTACCATATTAATTTATTTCCAACAGTTTTTGATGTAGTCTTTAGGGTTTTCTATATTTAAGATCATGCCATCTGCAAACAGACAATTTTATTTCTTCTTTTTCAATTTTGATACCGTTTATGTTTTTATTCACACTTCTCTGGATAATACTTCCAGTACTGTGTTGAATACAAGTGGTGAGAATGGTCACACTTGTGTCATTTCTGAACTTAGAGAAAACATTTTCCACTTTTCATGCTTGTGTTACTAGTTTGAGTATGTCATACATGGCCTTATTATGTTGCAGGGCATTCCTTCTATGTCCAGTTTTCTGAGTTTCTCTGTGAAAGGATGCTGGATTTTGTCATATGCTTTTTCTGCATGTATTCAGATGATCATATCATTTTATTCTTCATTCTGTTAATGTGATGTATTGTATCTGTTGAATTACATATGTTGAACAATCATTGCTGCCTAGGGATAAATTTGACTTGATTATGGTGTATGGTTATTTTATATGTTATTGAATCAGATTGATAGTATTTTGTTGAGGATTTTTGTATGTATGCTTATTGGGGATACTAGCCTGTAATTTTCTTTTCTTAATGTGTCTTTGTCTGGCTTTGCTATCAGAGTAATCCTGACCAAATAACACAAGGATGGAAATGTTTTCTCCTCTTCAAGGTTTTTGGATGAGTTTGAGTAGGATTGGTATTAATTTTTCATTAAATGTTTGGTAGAACTCACACATGAAGCCATCTGGTCTTGTTGTAGGTGTTGTTGGAAGGTTTTGGATTGCTATTTTAATTTCTTTAATCTTTATTGGTCTGTTCAGGTTTTCTATTTCTTCATGATTCAGTCTTCATAAATTGTGTGTTTTTAGAAATCTCTCCATTTCTTCTAGTTTACCAATTTTTAGCATGTAATTGTTCATAATAGTCTCCTATGAGCATTTGTATATCTGTGGTCTCTGTTATGAGTACTCTTTCATTGTAATTTTATTGGTGCAGTCTCTTTTTTTCTTTGTTAATATAGCTACTTTTTCATTTTTATCTTTTTAAAAACAATTCTTAGTTTTACTTATTTTTCTTGTCTTCTATTTTATTGATGCTCTAATCTATTATTTCCTGTGGCCTTAGTTTCATTCTAGTTCATTGAATTTAAAGTTAAATTGGTTTTCAATTAATTAACAGGTCTGAATCACTGGTTTCAGATATTTTGTTTTCCTGAATGTTGACACTTATACCTATAAACCTTCCTCAGAGAACTGTTTCTGCTGAGTCCCATAATTTTTGGAATATTGTGTTTTTATTATTATTTGCTTTAAGGTGTTTCTGATTTCCCTTTCCATTTCATCCTTGAGTCATTGGCTGTCCAACATCATGCTGTTTAATTTTCACGTATCTGAATTATCTGATTTTCCTTCTGTTACTTCTGATTTCTAGTTTCATATAATGGTGTTTAAAAAAGATAATTGATATAATTGTAATATTAATGAATTAATGCTTGTTTTGTAGCCTAAATTTCATCTATCCTAAATAACGCTTCATGTGCACTTTAGAAGAATGTGATTCTGCACTGTGCATGAATGTGTATATGTTAGGTCCACTTGGCCTATAGTATACACCAATTCCAATGCTTCCTTGTTTTTTTCCATCTGGGTGATCTATTCATTATAAAAGAGGGGTTTTGAAATTCCCCACTATTATTGTAATGCTGTTTATCTCTCCCTTCAAATCTATTAATATTTGCTTTATAATGTTTGCTTATATTTACTATTGTTATGTCTTCTTTGTATGTTAATTACTTTATCATTATATAATGCCCTTCTTTGTTCCTTGTGACAGTTTTCAATCTAAAATTTACTTTGTCTGATATAAGTACAGCCATCCTCATCTCTTTTAGCTACCACTTGCATTTTTTCATTCCTTTACTTTCAGTCTATGTCTATCCTTAGAACTAAAGTGAATCTCTTATAATCAGGTCTTGTTTTTTAAAATCTATCCAGCCAGTCTTCATTTTATGATTGTAGCCTTTTACTACATTTACATTCAAGGTAATTATTTATAGGTCCTTATCTGTGCTCTCCTTACTTTTCTCAATTTGTTCATTGTTTTCTGAATTTTCAAAAAAGATTATTTTTCTCTTATTCTCTTTTCCTGTCTTCTTTTGTAGACTTGATTATTTTCTTTATGTGCTTTCTTTTATCTATCTTTTGTATATCTTCTATATATTTTTCATTGTAGTTATCACATCATGCAGTTTATATAAACACCTTAAGTTTTAGCTATTTATATTAAGCTGATCTCAACTCCAATCAATTCAGAAACTATACTTTTACTCCCCTCCATTTTATGTTTTTGGTTACACAGTTTATCTTTTTAATATTATGTATTCATTAACAAATTATTATGACTATAGTAATTTAATTTTTTCTTTTAAGATTTGTGCTAAAGATACAACTGATTCATACATCATGCTTACAGTATTAGAGTATTCCGAATTTGAGTATATACTTTCTTTCACTAATGAATCTTATACTTTTCTGTTTTAATGCTACAAGTTAGCATCCTTCAATTCAGCTTGAAGAACTACCTTTAGTATTTCTTGTAGGAAAGCTTGAGTGCTAGTTATTTACCTCAGCATTTTTTTTTCTGGGAAAGACTTTATTTCTCCTTCATTTCTGAGGAACATCTTCATCATACAAAGTATCCTTCATTGACAGTATTTTTTTCCCAGCACTTTGAAAATATCATCCCTTTCTCTCTCCTGGCATGCAAAATTTTTGCTGTGAAGCCTACTGGTAGCTTTATGGAAGCTCCTTTGTATGTTAGGAACTTTTTTCTCTTGCTATTTACAAAACTAATATTCTTTTTATCTTTTATTTTTGACAGTTTGATTGTGTGTTGATGAATTATTCTTTGGGTTGAATCCACTTGGAGACTTTTGAACTTCATGTGTTGGATGTTCATATATTTTCCCAGATATCAGAAATTTCAATCATTATTTAAATAAGCTCTTTATGCTTTTCTTTGTCTCTTCTTCTGTAACTCCTATAATGCAAAAGTTAGTTTTTTTTTTCTTTTGGTGGCACTGGGATTTGAACTCAGCCTCACACTTGATAAGCAGGTGGTCTTACTGCTTGAGCCATCTTCCAGCCCAAAGTTTAATTTTTTTTTTGGTGGTACTGGGGTTTGAACTCTGGACCTCATGCTTGCTAGGCAAGCACTCTACAATTTGAGCTACTCCACCAGCAAAAGTTGGTGTTTTGTTGAGGAAGACCCATCAATGCTGGAGAGTTTCTTCATTCCTTTTTATTCTTAATTTTATTCCTGAGTGGAGATTTTCAGATGCCTCATCTTTAAGTTTACATAGTCTTTCTTCTATCTGATCAATTCTGCCATTCTTTCTCTTCATTGCATTTTGAATGTCATTAATTGTATTCTCCAGCTTCAGACTGTTTGGCTCCTTTTTCCTCTGTTGACCTTCTCATTTTAACTGTGCTGTCTGTCAGCATTCTCTTGTAAGTTGTTGAGTTTCCTTAGAACAGTTATTCTGAACTATTTGTTTGGCAATCATAGCTCTCCTTTTGGGGGAGGGAGTTAGTTATGGGATAATTATGTTTCTTTGGAGACATATTGTGGTTTTTCATATTTATTGTTGACTTGCATTGATGTCTGCACATCTGAGAGTTGTCACCTCTTACAGGCTTTGTAGACTGGGTACAGTTGGGGAAAGAACTTTACCTATGAATGAGTGCAAGGGCACTAGCTGGGTAAAGTGTGGCAGGTGTTAGCTCCAATAAGGGGGCAGTAGCACTGTCAGCTGAGGTTGGTCTTGGTGCTCTCAGTGCTGAAAGCTGTTTGTATCCACAGTAGTGAGGAGGGCTGTTAGGATCTTTGGTGGCAAAGGTGCTGCACTTCTAATCTCTTTTTCACTTACACTGGAAGTCATGGCTCATGTCTGTCTCACAGGTACACTCAGGTTGGTAGCAGCATTCAGTGGATGTAGAATGGCCATGAAACTGGGGTCTGAAGAGCAGGTACATATGGAAATACATGCTTCATGCTGCAGGGTCGCAGTGGCACTGCAGTGCAGATGCCCCTTCTGCCATGTTGGTAATGGTATGTAAAGTTTAGTGCTTCAGTGGCCACAGGCCTGGGCTCTACTGCTACTATGAGGACCAAGGCTTAGACACATCTACTGTAACAATAGATCCAGTGTCCATAGTGCAGGCACTAGTGGACCAAAGAGATTGGGTCCAGATCATGGGTATGCAAAGAGCAGCTGAAGCTCTGGGACCCCAGAGTAGAATTATCCTATTATCACCAGTATGGACATTATCTGGTGTCTGTATGAAGCACAGATGTGTGTGGTGCAGCCATGGAAATGGTCTGGAACTTGGACATGCATGGGCTGGCTACAGCTCCAGGGTACAGGTACATTAAGTGTTTTGGGGAGAGTAGTCATGAATCAAGGGCAACATAATCCCAATTCCTTCTTGGGAGTTGGACATAGCAGCATCTGCCACTCAGTAGGGTTCACAGTGGAGATGGCTGTTGGATACCTCAACAGTGAAAGGTACCAGTGCATAACACTGGAAACCATAACACTGGGGAACATGGTGGCACCAACCATGTGACTGATAATGGAGCTATCAGCTATTTGTTTTTAGCTGTCTCCAGATATTTCAGGCATATCTTTCTCCCCAGTGATACTTTTTGTATGGTTAGTCTTTATTTTTTTTTTTTTGTGCCACCGTGTTTCTGTAGGCTCTTAATTGGATCCTTGGGACCTTCCAGAGTTGGTTTTTACTGATGGATAGTAGTCTTTTTATTATTAGTGTATATTAATTGTAGAAAGGAGTGTCATTGTGATAAATCCATCATGACATAATATATTTTGATCATATTCACTTCTTCTATTACTATTTCTTATGTCCCCTTTTTTCCTTTTAAAATTTTAATTGGGATTTGATATGCTATTTTCAGACACACATATGCTGTACTTTGATCATATTCAACTCTCATTACCCTCAATTTTCCCACTATCCCTTCCTGATGGTCCCCTCCCAGTTCGACTTTTATATTCATATCATTTTTTTAGGTCTAGATTCTGCATATCAGAGAAAACATGCGATATGTGACATTTGTCTTTCTGAGTCTGACTTATTTTCCTGCAAGAGATACAATATCTCTTATTGTATGTTAGCTTATATTCCTTTGGACACATGGCAAAGAGTGGTGATGTACATACACATATTATGTATGTTTTATGTATATATGATATATATTTACATATGATGTATATCATATGGCAGTTTTGTTTTTTGAAGAACCTCCATACTGATTTCCATAGTGGCTGCACTAATTTACATTTGCACTAAGACTGGTTAAGGGTTCCTTTTCCCTGCATCTTTGCTAACATTTATTATTTTTTCATAGAGATTGCCATTCTGAGTGGAGTGAGATGGAATCTCAATATTTTGATTTGCATTTCCTTTATGGATAAGGATGTTGAACATTTCTTCATGTATTTATTAGCCATTTGTACTTCTTTTAAGAACTGTCTGTTCCATTCTTTTGTCCATCTATTATTTGGATTATTCTTTTGGTGTTTAATTTTTTGAGCTTTTTATATATTCTGGATATTAATCTCTTGTCAGATGACTAGGTGGCAAATATATTCTCCCTCTCTGTAGACTCTCATTTCATTTTTGTAATTGTTTCCTTTTCTGGGAAGAAGTTTTTTTTGTTTCCTTTTTTGGTGGAATCTCATATGTCAACTCTTGCTCTTATTTTTTGAGGTATTGGAGTCCTATTCAGAAAGTCATTGATAAAGCCTGTATCATGAAATATTTTCCCTATGATTTCCTCTAGTAGGTTAAAAATTTCAGATCATACATTAAGGTCTTTGATTCATTTTGAATTGACTTTTATATAGATAGGGTGAGGGCTATGGATCTAGTTTCATTGTTCTATATGTGGATATCCAGGTTTCCCAATGCCATTTTTTGAAGAGGCTATCTTTTCCTGAACATGTATTTTGGCACCTTTGTCAAAGATCAAATGGCTGTAGCTGTGTGGACTTATGTCTGGGTGTTCTCATTCATTGAGCTACATGTCTCTTTTTATGCCAGTACTGTACCGTTTTTGTTACTATGGGCTCTGTAGTATAATTTGAAGTCAGGTGTCATGATACCTCCAGCATTGACCTTTAACTCAGAATTGATTCTTGGCTATCCAGGGCCTTTTGTGTTTCCATATGAATTTTAGGATTGATTTTTCTATTTCTGTGAAGAATGTCACTTGAATTTTGATGAGAATTGCATCAAAACTGTGTATTTCTTTTGATAATATAGCCATTTTCACAGTATTAATTTTGCTGATTCATAAACATTAGAGGATTTTATCTTCTAGCGTCTTCTTCAAATTATTTCTTTAGTGTTTTATTGTTTTCATTGTAGAGATCCTTCACCTCTTTAGTTAAGTGTATTTCTAGGCATTTTATTCTTTGAGGGTATTGCAAATGGGATTGTTTTCCTGATTTTTTCTCAGCGTGATTTTTTATCAGTATATAGAAAAGCTACTGATTTTTCATGTTGACTTTGTATCCTGCTACTTTACTGAAAGTGTTTATTAAATTTAGCAGCATTTGGTAGAGTCTTTAGGGTTTCAAATGTAGAATCATATCATCTACAGAGGGAGACAATTTCTCTTTCCTTATTGCTCTGTGTAAGAATTGAAGCACTATAAAAGTGGCCAAAGTTTGCACCCTTATCTCAGTCCTGATTTTAGAAGTGCTTTCAATTTTTCCTTAGTTAGTGTGATGTTGGCCATAGTTTTGCCATATATAGCTTTTATTATGTTGAGGTAATTCTTTGTTTCTTGAGTTTCTTCACAGCTTTTGTCATGAAGGGATGTTGGATTTTATCATCTATTGAGATGATCATGTGATTTTTGTCCTTAAGTCTATGTATTTGCTGTATTATGTTTTTGATTCTCATTTGTTGAACCATCCTTGCATGCCTGCAATGAAACCTACTTGGTTGTGGTGTATGAGCTTTTTAATGTGCTACTGAATTTGGTTTGCAAGTATTTTATTTAGAATTTTCATGTCAATTTTGATCAATGAAATTGTTCTATAATTTTCCTATTGTATTCTTACCTGGTTTTGTTTTTTGTTTTTTAATTAATTAATCATTTCTTTTTTATTGTTGTGCTTGGTTGGGGTGCATGGTGGCATTTACTAATGTTCTTACAATATATCAAATAAATCATACTTGGATTCACCCCTTCCATCATTCGCCTGTATCCCTTCAGAGTCTTTTTACAGGTGGAAGACTACATTGATTCCATTACTTTTCACTTTGTACAAAGGAAACTCAATTTCAGAAGAGCACAAAAGCAGCTTACATTTACTAAATGCTTGCTATGTGCTGGTCCCTGGTGGAAGTTGCTTATATAGATGAATGCATTTATTACACCCACTCAATATAAGAAGTAAATGTAATTTTATCCTTTTTTGAAAATAAAAAATTTTAATGTATCTTCTACATTTTCAGTTTATTTATTTTATTTTTATTGTTATGCTGAGTGGGAGTACATTGTGGCATCTACAAAAGTTCTTACAATATATCAAATAAATCATATTTGAATTCACCCCCCCATCATTCTAAATCCCCTCCTTCCACCATTCCTGAAGTAATTTCAAGTATCATTTTCCCTTATACATACATGTGTACACAGTATTTATACTTTATTCAACATCCCATGCCCTTTCCCCATCTCTTCCCCTCTCACTGGTACCAACTTCCCATAGAATGAGTTTGATAGTGTTCCTTCCCTTTCTATTTCATGGTGTTAGTTCTTTTCAGGTTTGGTAGAAATCAGCAGTGAATCTGGTTCTGACTTTTCTTTGTTGAGGGTATTTATTACTGCTTCAATCTCATTGCTGTAGTTTTAAGTAGTTTTATATACACTTAGTTCAATTTTTATAGATAATATGTGTTTGGAAATTTACACATTTCAAAATATTCCCTAATGGTCCTCTGAATATTATTGGTATTTGTTGTTTTATCCTCTTTTCCTACCAAATTTTGTTAATTTGGGTCTTCTCTTTCTTTTGGTTAGCTCAGCAAAGGGTTTGTCTGTCTCATTTATCCTTTCAAAGAACCAACTCTTTGTTTCATTGGCTCTTTGTATTGTTCTTTTGTTCTCCATTTCATTAATTTATGCCCTGATCTTTATTGTTTATTTTCATCTACTTCTTTAGGGTTTGGTTTGTTCTTAGTTTTCTAAGAGCTTGAGATGCATCATAAGTTGATTTATTTGAAACACAAGACACAACACACAAAAAACAACAACAAAAGCCACATGTCTCTCTTTCTTCCTTGTTGAAATGGAAGGTGGATTTTCTTCCCTGCCAGGTTAGACCAGAGATTGTTGTCTAAGTTAGTGATGTAGCTCAATAGGAGAGCACCCACTCAGAACACTGCAGGGCCCTGATACCAATCCTCAACCAAAAACTGAGCACAACTGTACTTCAAAGCTCAAGGAGAACCTGGGCATTGTGGTGCACAACTGTAATCCCAGCACTCAGAAGGCTCAGGATGATGAGTTTGAGGCCAGCTTGTACTGCATAGTTCGTTTCAGGCCAGCTTGAACTACATAGTGAGACCCTGTATTAAGAAAAATAATAATAAAAAATCAAGTAGAAATTGGGACATTCCTAAATAGGCTAAAACTAAGAAAATTAATTAATGGGAAATCTTCCCTATAAGAAATAGTAAGTCCTTTAAGCTGAAATTAAAAGACACTATGTAGTAACTCAAATTCACATGAAGAAGTAAAGAGGGCTAATAAAAAGGAATAAAGAAGAATACTAGAAGATCCAAGATAGCGACTGGGACAGAGCCGCAGACCTCGTGAGCTCTGTGAACCAGGGACTCTGCTGAAATGCTGGAGACACATTTGGCTGAGGTAAAGCACCAGGAAGAGCAGAAAATATGGTACTCTAAACCCAAAAGAACAGCCAGCCTGCCAAGTCCCCACCCTGTAGGCCTGCAGAGCAGGTGCACTGCTCCACTGGGCTCTCTGCCCTTCAGGCAGCATCGGGCCCCAGCCCCGCCCCAGATCCACAAACTACTGGGATCCCTGGCCATGCTGGGCCCCAGCCCCGTGCTGGATCTATGCTCTGCTGGAATCCCCACCCCTCAGGCCACACTGGATCCCAGCTCCGCATCACAACCATGCTCTGCCAGGATCTCCACCCATTGGGCCCCCCCTCAGGCCCTGCTGGGCCCCAGCTCCATGTGGGACAACTAGATCCATGCCACCCCGGGATTCCCTCCCCTCAGGCCACAGGCCTAGGCTCTGTGATGGATCCACACTCTGCCGGGATCCCCACCCTTCAGTCCCCCCACCCCTCAGGCCCTGCCGGGCCCCAATTCCACATGGAATGACTGGAGCCATGACCCACCAGGATCCTCACCCCTCGGGCCCTGCCGGATTACTGTTCCATGAGGATCCCCACACCTCAGGCCGGGCACCAGCTTGGTGTGAGACAACCACATTCCCCAGCCTGCTGGGGTCCCAGCTCTATAGGCTTGCCAGATAAATGCTCCACAAGGCTCCAGTTCAGGCTGCCACTAGAGGTCTCCAAACCTGCCTGAGAGACACACAGACAGGACTGGATGCTAAAGGAGTAACATCAGAACAACTAAGAGTGAAATTCTACTATTCCAGGACTGGTGATTTTTTTCCCCTTCTTTAAAGGTTTGGCTGTGTGGTTTGCTATTTGATCACCCACCATCTCTCCTATTCTTTTTTTCCCTCTCTTTTCTCTTCCTTTTATCTTTCCTTCTCTTTCTCTTTTTTTATCCTTCTCTCTTTGTTTTGTTAGTATTAAAATTGTAACCCAGCTAATACTAAATTACATATAGTAGGGAAAGAAATGGTACCAAGTGGAAATATGGGAAGAAGAAAAAAGAGATGAAACCATTCTCCTCCCAAAAATAAAGTAGTACAGGATTTAGAGTGAAATGAAGAAAACGGATACCCAGATCCAGACTCCAACAAAACAAAGATAAACCATATCAAGTAACCCAATGAAGCCCACAAGAACAACCTGAAAGAAGAAATCCTATAAGTAATTAATGAGAATTTCATAGAGATGTTACTAGACATGGTCAGCCAAAATGTATAGGAGGCACTCAAGAAATTCCAAGACAACAAAAATAAAGAATATGAGAAAACACAGAAACAAATAAATGAAATCATAGGAGCCCTAAATAAACACCAAACTGAAACAGAGATCACCATAAACACAGAGATAAATGAACTAAGGGCAAAAATTGACAATATTAAAGATGAAGTAACACACGATATGGACAACATCAGAAAAAAGAATGAAACAGAAATACAAAATAAAATGGAAGGCCATTGCTGCAGAATAGAACAAACAGAAGACAGAATCTCAGAACTTGAAGATGAAATGGCAATTAAAGTAAAAACTGAAGAACTATTAGTTAAACAACTCAAGACCTGTGAAAAGAAGATGTAAGAACTCACTGACTCCATCAAAACACCAAACCTGATAATCATGGGCATTGAAGAAGGAGAAGAGGTGCAAGCAAAAGGAATTTGTAATATATTCAACAAAATAATAACAGAAAATTTCCCAAATCTAGAGAAAACTATGCCCATTCAGGTACAGGAAGCCTCTAGGACACCGAAAAGACCTGAGCAAAACAGAACTACCACATGACATATTATCAATTAAACAACAAGTACAGAGACTAGAGAAAGAATATTGAAGGCTATACAAGAGAAAAAACCAATAACACACAAAGGTAAACCCATCAAAATCACAGCAGACTTCTCAATGGAAACCTTAAAAGCAAGAAGAGTATGGAGTGAGGTCTTCCAGGCACTGAATGAAAATAACTTCAAACCTACCATACTCTACCCAGCAAAACTATCATTCAAAATAGATGGAACAATAAAAGTCTTCCATGATAAGCAGAAACGAAAACAATATATGGACACCAAGCCACCACTACAAAAGATTCTCCAAGGAATTTTGCACACAGAAAATGAAAGCAAACAAAACCATGAAAGGGCAGGCAATACCAAACCACAGGAGAGGAAAAGGCAAGAAAGTAGAGAGTAACATTGATTCAGTTACACACAATCAAAACCTTAATCAACAAAGACAACTACATGACAGGGATCACCACGTATTAATCAATAGTAACACTGAATGTTAATGGACTAAATTTCCCCATTAAAAGACACTGCTTGGCAAACTGGATTGAAAAGGAAGATCCAACAATCTGCTGCCTACAGGAGACACACCTCATCGACAGAAATAAGCACTGGGTGAGAGTGAAAGGCTGGAGGAAGATTTACCAAGATAATGGTCCCTGAAAACAGGCAGGGGTAGCAATCCTTATCTCAGACAAAGTAGACTTCAAACCTACATTGGTCAAATGAGATAAAGAAAGACACACCATACTAATAAAAGGGGAAATACACCAAAAGGAAATAACAATTATCAACCTATATGTACCCAACGTCAATGTACCCAATTTCATCATACTCTGAAGGGCCTAAAACATATATAAACTTCAACACAGTGGTAGTGGGAGACCTTAATACCACCCATCACCAATAGATAGGTCATCTAAACAAAAAATCAGTAAAGAAATCCTAGAACTAAATCACCCATAGATCAAATGGACCTAGCTGATGTCTACAGAATATTGCATCCAACTTCTACACAATATACATTCTTCTCAGCAGCCCATGGAACCTTCTCCAAAATTGATCATATCTTAGGGCACAAAGCAAGCCTCAGCAAATATAAGAAAACAGAAATAATTCCATGTGTTCTATCTGACCACAATGCATCAAACCTAGAAATCAACAACAAAAACAGCAGTTAAAAAATGCAAACAATTGGAAGCTGAACAACACATTGCTCAATGATGAATGGGTCATTGATGAAAAAAAAGAGGAAATTAAAAGGTTCCTGGAAGTTAATGAAAATGAAAACACGACCTACCAGAACCTATGGGACACAGCAAAGGCAATCCTAAGAGGAAAGTTTGCAGTCATGAGTGCATATATTAAAAGGACAGAAAGAGCTCAAATCAATGACATAAAACTACAGCTCAAACTCCTACAAAAACAAAAACAAGTAAATCCCAAAACAAGCAGAAGGAAAGAAATAATTAAAATAAGGGATGAAATCAATGAAATAGAAACAAAAAAACCATACCAAGAATCAATGAAATAAAAACTGGGTTCTTTGAAAAAATAAATAAGATTGACAGACTCTTGGCAAACCTGACTAAAATGAGGAGAGAAAAAACCCAAATCAGTAAAATCAGAAATGCAAAAGGAGAGATAACAATAAACACCATGGAAATCCAGGAAAGCATCAGAGACTACTTTGAGAGACAATACTCTAATAAATTTGAAAATCTTGAAGAAATGAACAGATTTCTAGAAATTTACAATGACCTAAACCTGAACCAAGAGGATATTAATCACCTGAATAGATCTATAACACAAAAAGAAATTGAAGCATCAATCAAGAGTCTCCCAAAAATAAAAGTCCAGGATCTGATGGATTCACTGCTGAATTCTATCAGATATTTAAAGAAGAACTGATACCAACTCTCCTTAAACTGTTCCATGAAATAAAAAGGGAAGGAACACTGCCTAACTCACTTTATGAAGCCAATATTACTCTCATCCCACAACCAGACAAAGACCTCCAAAAAGGAGAACTATAGGCCAATTTCCTCAATGAATATCGATGCAAAAATCCTTAATAACATAATGGCAAACCGAAACCAACAACACATCAGAAAGATCATTCACCACAACCAAGTCAGCTTCATCCCAGGGATGCAGGTGTGATTCAACATACACAAATCTATGAATGTAATACAGCACATCCACAGAAGCAAAGACAAAAACCACTTGATCATCTCAATAGATGCAGAAAAAGCCTTCGACAAGATCCAACACCACTTCATGATAAAAGCTCTAAGAAAACTAGGAATAGAAGGAATGTACCTCAACATTGTAAAGGCTATATGTGACAAACCTATAGCCAACATCATACTTAATGGTGAAAATTGAAACCATTTCCCCTAAAATCAGGAATGAGACAAGGGTGCCCACTATTCCCATTCCTATTCAACATAGACCTGGAATTCCTAGCCAGAGCAATTAGGCAAGAAGAAGAAATAAAATTAATACAAATAGGTAAAGAAATTGTCAGAATACCCCTATTTGCAGACGATATGATCCTATACCTTAAAGACCCAAAAAAACTCTACCCAAAAACTTTAAACACCATAAACAGCTACAGTAAGGTGGCAGGATACAAAATAAACTTACAAAAATCATTAGCTTTTCTATACACCAACAATGAACAAACTGAGAAGGAATATATGGAAACAATTCCATTCACAATAGCCTAAAAATAAATCAAATACCTAGGAGTAAATTTTACAAATAATGTGAATGACCTCTACAAGGAGAATTACAAGCTCCTGAAGAAAGAGATTGAGGAAGATTACAGAAGATAGAAATAGCTCCTGTGCTCATGGATTGGTAGAATCAACATAGTAAAAATGGCTATACTACCGAAAGCAATCTGTACGTTTAATGCAATTCCCATCAAAATCCCAATGACTTTCATCACAGAGATTGAAAAATCTACCCTAAAGTTCATTTGGAAACACAAGAGACTGCTAATAGCCACGGCAATACTCAGCAAAAAGAACAATGCAGGAGGTATCACAATACCTGACTTCAAACTATATTACAAAGCAATAGCAATAAAAATAGCATGGTACTGGCACAAAAACAGACATGAAGACCAGTGGAACAGAATAGAGGACACGGATATGAATCCACACAACTATACCCAGCTCATTTTTGACAAAGGTGCCAAAAATATATGATGAAGAAGTTGACAGCCTCTTCAACAAATGTTGCTGGGAAAAGTAGTTACCTGTCTGCAAGAAAGTGAAACTAGATCCATGTCTATAACCTTGTACTGGTATCAACTCAAAATGGATCAAGGACCTAAATATTAGATCCAAAACTCTGAAGTTACTACAGGAAGGAGCAGGAAACACTCTGGAACTAATAGGTATAGGCAAGGACTTCCTCAATAGAACCCTCAGCAACTAAGAGAAAGGATGGACAAATGGGACTTGATAAAATTAAAAAGCTTCTGCACAAGAAAAGAAATGGTCTCTAAACTGAAGAGACCACCCACAGAGTGGGAGAAAATGTTTGCCAGCTATACATCAGACAAAGGACTGATAACCAGAATATACAGGGAACTTAAGAAACTAAACTCTCCCCAAATCAATGAACCAATAAAGAAATGGGCAACTGAACTAAATCGAATTTTCTCAAAAGAAGAAATTCAAATGGCAAAAAAACACATGAAAAAATGCTCACCTTCTCCGGCCATTAAGGAAATGGAAATCAAAACCACACTAAGATTCCACCTCACCCCTGTTAGAATAGCCTTCACTAGCAACACCACCAACACGTGTTGGCGAGGATGCAGGGAAAAAGGAACCCTAATCTACTGCTGGTGGGAATGCAAGCTGGTACAACCAGTCTGGAAAAAAATTTGGAGGTTTATTAAAAATCTAAACATAGAACTGCCATATGATCCAGCAATCCCACTCCTGGGGATATAGCCAAAGGAATGTGACACAGGTTACTCCAGAGGCACCTGCATACCCATGTTTATTTCAGCACTACTCACTATAGCCAGTTATGGAAACAGCCAAGATGCCCCAGTACTGATGAATGGATCAAGAAAATGTGGTACTTGTACACAATGGAATTTTACTCAACCATGAAGAAAAATGAAATCTTATCATTTACAGGCAAATGGATGGAACTGGAGAACATCATTCTGAGCGAGGTTAGCCAGGCTCAGAAGACAAAAAATCATATGTTCTCCCTCATATGTGTTTTGATGATTGCAATTCTGACTGGGGTGAGATGACATCACAATGTGGTTTTGATTTGCATTTCCATTATGGCTAAGGATGTTGGACATTTCTTTATTTATATTTTAGTCATTTGTACTTTTTCTCCTGAGAACTGTCTGTTCAGTTCATTTGCCCATTTATTAATTGGAATTTTTACAGTTGTGGCCCACTGAGATTTGATAATAGCTATGGAGCAGTGACTGTTGTGTGTTTCTTACTCCCTTTTCCAAATGGAAGTATTATTGCACTTTCTTGGTCCCATTCCACCAATATATGTTGGGCATTATGGGGAAAGGCAGAGAGAGCTTATTGATTATGGATCACAGTCTATATGAAGTTACATTCAGATCTAATGGAAAGAATTATATTACTCAGAGAACTTGGACTTTGGGCAAAATTTAGTGAATGAGAGGAACTTTGGCTTGTCTTTCTTGGAATTGGGTGAATGTGCTATCTGTGCTGAGAGAAGGACTGGAGTATTCATGTCAAGGGGTGGTATCTATAAAGAGGTTTCTTCATTATTTATCCTCCTTGTTATCATCTCCATTTTCCACTGACCAGAACGTGGACATTGATGGCAGGAAATAGTGAACTCACCCAGGACCATAAGATAGAAGTCACTTATTGAAAGATGTCAGAGGAATTCCAAGATGGCGGCTAGAGGGAGGAAGCAGAAAGCGAGCCTCCTATAGTGAAATCTTGGAGAGACGCTGGAGACACACTTTGCAGGCATAATCACTGAGAAAAGGCATAACTTTGACCCCTCCACACCTCCTGCCGGTGCAGAGAATCTCCACTTCACGTTAAACGGAGAAACAAGGAGGGCCTCTGGGCCGCCAGTTGCCGGCGCCCAGACGGCTTGGGAAGATGCAGACCAGGTCAGCTTTGCGGTACTGTGGTACTTCCACAGACAAGCCTGGGCCAGAGCAGCATAGCCCCCTGGACAAGACTGACCTCCCCCCGGGGAAAAAAGAGAAACTGAGTAATAAGCAATAAGAACAAATAAGACACGCAGGAAAGAGGGTGGGGCACACTGAGTGCCGAAGATTGGGGGAAGGGAATCCTTCCCGGGACTGTAAATAAACAAGCCGGGCAGGCCAGAGAGCCTCTGGCGGGAGCGGGGGCGCACGCCCAGCAACCAGGAGCAGGAAAGCTTGTGAGAGTGGTGGAAGGAGGAAAACTCCACAGGAGAGGAGGGAAGACCCACTTCCCACATGAACTGTAAACAAACATGGCGGCTGTCAGGAGCAGCAGCACCGCCAGTAATCAGGAGCAGGAAAGCTTGTGAAAGTGGCAGTGGGAGGAAAACTCCACAGGAGAGGGGGGAAGACCCACCTCCAACATGAACTGTAAATAAACACACAGGACTGACAACGCGGATGCAGTGTCACCTTTCCCATTGCTTGGAAAGGGGAAAGCTTGTAGCAGAGGCTCACGCACAGGAGAAATCTGAGTAAACAAACGGGGCCAGGTGAGTGCTAAGCTCACCCCTGAGAGCTGCATAAATAATGCCTCCAGCAACAGCAGGCTGACAGCAGCGGGCAGGCAAGCCACAGTTGCAGAAACCATTCTCAGAACTGTCTCCAGACTCTTTTTTTTTCCTTTGTCTCCCTACCTTTGATGAGAGAACAACTGAATTACACCTGTAAGCTGAAAAACTTACTGAAACTGTATTGCATTTGAACTTGGGACACTTGGTGGGGTTATTTTTGTGCGTGTGTGTGTAGTTTTGTTCTTCTTTAAGCATCCCCTTTGATGAGACAACTACAGAACAACATCTGAGGCACCATCTCCAGGATTGGAGACTGTGACTTCACTGCATTTGAACTTGGAGGCTTTTTGGTTTTTTAAAATTTTCTATTTTTTCATTTTATTTTAATACATTTTTATAAGTAGATTTTTCTTCCATTTACTTATTTTTTATTTTTATTTTTACCTTTATATTTTTATTTTTGATTTTCAATCCTCTCTCTGTCTCTCTAATGTCTGTTCAGCTTACTGTCAATTAGTACACTAAAGCTCCCTGTTTATACCTTTGAAATCTTCTTGTCTGACACCTTGTTCTGTTTTCTCCCTCCAGTCTGTGTATTTGTTTTTCCCATTTCTTTAACTTCTTGCTTTCCATCTCAGCTCACCCTTCCATTCTAAATATTACCATTGTTATTATTACAAGCTAGAAAACACTTAATTGCACACAGTACAGGGACAGTAACAACACCAAAGACAATGATGGGAAGACAGAAAAACAGGGAAACCAGTTTCCCCACAGCAAAAAATTAGTACAGGAACCAGAGGGGAATGAATAAAACAGAAACTCAGATCCAGACTCCAACAAAATGAAGATAAATTATGCCAAAGGACTCAATGAAGCCCACAAGAATAATTTAAAAGAAGACATACTACAGGTACTCAGTGAGAATTTTATAGAGATGATACTGGATAGGGTCAACCAAAATGTACAGGAGACACTCAAGAAATTCCAAGACAACAAAAATAGAGAATTTGAAAAAACAAAGGAAGAAATAAAGGAAACCATAGAAGTACTGTATAAACACCAAAGTGAAAGAGAGAACACGATGAATAAACAGATAAATGAACTCAGAACAAAAATAGACAACATTAAAGAGGAAACCACCCAGGATATGGAAAACTGCAGAAAAAAGAACAAAACAGAACTGCAAAACAAAACGGAAGGCCAATCCAGCAGAATAGAACAAACAGAAGACAGAATCTCAGAACTTGAAGATGAAATGGTAATTAAAGGAAAAACCAAAGAACTATTAATTAAACAACTCAAGACCTGTGAAAAGAAAATGCAAGAACTCACCGACTCCATCAAAAGACCAAACTTGAGAATCATGGGCATTGAAGAAGGAGAAGAGGTGCAAGCGAAGGGAATGCATAATATATTTAACAAAATAATAACGGAAAATTTCCCAAATCTAGAGAAAGATATACCCATACAGATGCAAGAGGCCTCCAGGACACCAAACAGACCAGATCAAAATAGAACTACCCCATGACATATCATCATTAAAACAACGAGTTCAGAAACTAAGGAAAGAATATTGAAGGCTGTAAGAGAGAAAAAACAAGTAACATACAAAGGTAAACCCATCAAAATCACAGCAGACTTCTCAACAGAAACATTAAAAGCAAGAAGAGCATGGGGTGAGATCTTCTGGGAACTGAATGAAAATAACTTCAACCCCAGGATACTCTACCCAGCAAAATTATCATTCAAAATAGATGGAGCAATAAAAGTCTTCCATGATAAGCAGAAATTAAAACAATATGTGACCACAAAGCCACAACTACAAAGGATTATTCAAGGGATTCTGCACACAGAAAGTGAAACCCAACTTAACCATGAAAAGACAGGCAGCACCAAACCACAGGAAAAGACAAAGCAAGACAGCAGAGAGTAACCTCAACTTAGGTACACACAATCAAACCTTCAAACAACTAAGACAACTAAATGACAGGAATCACCACATACCTATCAGTACTAACACTTAATGTTAACGGAATTAACTCACACATCAAAAGTCACCAATTGATGAAAGGGATTAAAAAGGAAGATCCAACAATTTGTTGCTTACAAGAGACCCATCTCACAGACAGAAATAAGCATAGGCTTAGGATGAAAGGCTGGAAGAAGATTTACCAAGCCAATGGCCCCTGAAAACAGGCAGGAGTAGTAACACTTATCTCTGACAAAGTAGACCTCAAACCTACATTGATCAAATGAGATAAAGAAGGACGTTCCATACTAATAAAAGGGGAAATAGACCAAAAGGAAGTAATAATTATCAACCTGTATGCACCCAATGTCAATGCACCCAATTTCATCAAACATACCCTGAAAGACCTAAAAGCATATGTAAACGCCAACACAGTGGTTGTGGGAGACTTTAACACCCCATTATCATCAATAGATAGGTCATCCAAACAAAAAATCAATAAAGAAATCTAAGATCTAATATATGCAATAGATCAAATGGACCTAGTAGATGTCTACAGAACATTTCATCCAACTTCTACACAATATACATTCTTCTCAGCAGCCCATGGAACCTTCTCCAAAATAGATCATATCCTAGGGCACAAAGCAAGTCTCAGCAAATACAAGAAAATAGAAATTATACCGTGCATACTATCTGATCACAATGCAGTAAAAGTAGAACTCAAGAACAAAAGTAAAGACAAAAAACATGCAAACAGCTGGAAACTAAATAACTCATTACTTAATGAAGAATGGATCATCGATGAAATAAAAGAGGAAATTAAAAAGTTCCTGGAAGTCAATGAAAATGAAAACACAACCTACCGGAACCTATGGGACACAGCTAAGGCAGTCCTGAGAGGAAAGTTTATAGCCATGAGTGCATATATTAAAAAAACTGAAAGATCCCAAATCAATGACCTAATGATACATCTCAAACTCCTAGAAAAACAAGAACAAGCAAATCCCAAAACAAATAGAAGGAGAGAAATAATAAAAATAAGAGCTGAAATCAACGAAATAGAAACCAAAAAAAACCATACAAAGAATTAATGAAAGAAAAAGTTGGTTCTTTGAAAAAATAAACAAGATCAATAGACCCCTGGCAAACCTGACTAAAATGAGTAGAGAAAAAACCCAAATTAGTAGAATCAGGAATGCAAAAGGGGAGATAACAACAAACACCAGGGAAGTTCAGGAAATCATCAGAGACTACTTTGAGAACCTTTATTCAAATAAATTTGAAAATTTTAATGAAATGGACAGATTTCTAGATACATATGATCATCCAAAACTGAACCAAGAGGAAGTTAATCACCTGAATAGATCTATAACACAAAATGAAATTGAAGCAGCAATCAAGTGTCTCCCCAAAAAGAAAAGTCCAGGACCTGATGGATTCTCTGCTGAATTCTATCAGACCTTTAAACAAGAACTGATACCAAACCTCCTTAAACAGTTCCACGAAATAGAAAGGGAAGGAAAACTGCCAAACACATTTTATGAAGCCAGTATTACACTTATCCCAAAGCAGGCAAAGACACCTTCAAAAAGGAGAACTATAGGCCAATCTCCTTAATGAACATTGACGCAAAAATCCTCAACAAAATAATGGCAAACCGAATTCAACAACACATCAAAAAGATTATTCACCATGACCAAGTAGGCTTCATCCCAGGGATGCAGGGGTGGTTCAACATATGAAAATCAATAAACATAATAAGCCACATTAACAGAAGCAAAGACAAAAACCACTTGATCATCTCAATAGATGCAGAAAAAGCCTTTGATAAGATCCAACACCATTTCATGATAAAAGCTCTAAGAAAACTAGGAATAGAAGGAAAGTTCCTCAACATTATAAAAGCTATATATGACAAACCTACAGCCAGCATTATACTTAACGGAGAAAAACTGAAACCATTCCCTCTAAAATCAGGAACCAGACAAGGATGCCCACTATCTCCACTCCTATTCAACATAGTACTGGAATTCCTAGCCAGAACAATTAGGCAAGAAGAAGGAATAAAAGGATTACAAATAGGTAAAGAAACTGTCAAAATATCCCTATTTGCAGACGACATGATCCTATACCTTAAAGACCCAAAAAACTCTACTCAGAAGCTTCTAGACACCATCAATAGCTATAGCAAGGTAGCAGGATATAAAATCAACATAGAAAAATCATTAGCATTTCTATACACTAACAATGAGCAAATGGAAAAAGAATGTATGAAAACAATTCCATTTACAATAGCCTCAAAAAAAATCAAATACCTAGGTGTAAACCTAACAGAAGATGTGAAAGACCTCTACAAGGAAAACTATACACTTCTGAAGAAAGAGATTGAGGAAGACTATAGAAAGTGGAGAGGTCTCCCATGCTCATGGATTGGTAGAATCAACATAGTAAAAATGTCGATACTCCCAAAAGTAATCTACATGTTTAATGCAATTCCCATCAAAATTCCAAGGACATTCATTAAAGAGATCGAAAAATCTACTGTGAAATTTATATGGAAACACAGGAAACCACGAATAGCCAAGGCAATACTCAGTCAAAAGAACAATGCTGGAGGTATCACAATACCTGACTTCAAACTATATTACAAAGCAGTAGCAATAAAAACAGCATGGTACTGGCACAAAAACAGACATGAAGACTAGTGGAACAGAATAGAGGACCCAGATATGAAGCCACACAACTATAACCAACTTGTCTTTGACAAAGGAGCTAAAAATATACGATGGAGAAATAGCAGCCTCTTCAACAAAAACTGCCGGGAAAACTGGTTAGCAGTCTGCAAAAAACTGAAACTAGATCCATGTATATCACCCTATACCAAGGTTAACTCAAAATGGATCAAGGATCTTAATATCAGACCACAAACTCTAAAGTTGATACAGGAAAGAGTAGGAAATACTCTGGAATTAGTAGGTATAGGTAAGAACTTTCTCAATGAAACCCCAGCAGCACAGCAACTAAGAGATAGCATAGATAAACGGGACCTCATAAAACTAAAAAGCTTCTGTTCACCAAAAGAAATGGTCTCTAAACTGAAGAGAACACCCACAGAATGGGAGAATATCTTTGCCAGCTACACATCAGACAAAGGAGTGATAACCAGAATATATAGGGAACTTAAAAAACTAAATTCTCCCAAAACTAATGAACCAATAAAGAAATGGGCATGTGAACTAAACAGAACTTTCTCAAAAGAAGAAATTCAAATGGCCAGAAAACACATGAAAAAATGCTCACCATCTCTAGCAATAAAGGAAATGCAAATTAAAACCACACACTAAGATTCCACCTCACCCCTGTTAGAACAGCCATCATCAGCAACACCACCAACAACAGGTGTTGGCGAAGATGCCTGGAAAAAGGAACCCTCTTACACTGTTGGTGGGAATGTAGACTAGTACAACCACTCTGGAAAAAAATTTGGAGGCTACTTAAAAAGCTGGACATCGATCTACCATTTGATCCAGCAATACCACTCTTGGGGATATACCCAAAAGACTGTTACTCCAGAGGCACCTGCACATCCATGTTTATTGCGGCACTATTCACAATAGCCAAGTTATGGAAACAGCCAAGATGCCCCAGCACTGACGAATGGATTAAGAAAATGTGGTATCTATACACAATGGAATTTTATGCAGCCATGAAGAAGAATGAAATGTTATCATTCGCTGGTAAATGGATGGAATTGGAGAACATCATTCTGAGTGAGGTTAGCCTGGCCCAATAGACCAAAAATCGTATGTTCTCCCTCATATGTGGACATTAGATCTAGGACAAACACAACAAGGGGATTGGACTATGAGCACATGATAAAAGCGAGAGCACACAAGGGAGGGATGAGGATAGGTAAGACACCTAAAAAACTAGCTAGCATTTGTTGCCCTCAATGCAGAGAAACTAAAGCAGATACCTTAAAGCAACTGAGGCCAATAGGAGAAGGGGACCAGGAACTAGAGAAAAGGTTAGATCAAAAAGAATTAACCTAGAAGGTAACACCCACGCACAGGAAATCAATGTGAGTCAATGCCCTGTATAGCTATCTTTATCTCAACCAGCAAAACCCCTTGTTCCTTCCTATTATTGCTTATACTCTCTCTACAACAAAATTAGAGATAAGGGCAAAATAGTTTCTGCTGGGTATTGAGGGGGGGAGCGGGAGGGGGTGGAGTGGGTGGTAAGGGAGGGGGTGGGGGCAGGGGGGAGAAATGAACCAAGCCTTGTATGCACATATGAATAATAAAAGAAAAATGAAAAAAAAAAATAAAATAAATTCTCCCAAAACTAATGAATCAATAAAGAAATGGGCACGTGAACTAAACAGAACTTTCTCAAAAGAAGAAATTCAAATGGCCAAAAAACACATGAAAAAATGCTCACCATCTCTAGCAATAAAGGAAATGCAAATTAAAACCACACTAAGATTCCACCTCACCCCTGTTAGAATAGCCATCATCAGCAACACCACCAACAACAGGTGTTGGCAAGGATTTGGGGAAAAAGGAACCCTCTTACACTGTTGGTGGGAATGTAAACTAGTACAACCACTCTGGAAAAAAATTTGGAGGCTACTTAAAATCTAGACATTGATCTACCATTTGATCCAGCAATACCACTCTTGGGGATATACCCAAAAGACTGTGACACAGGTTACTCCAGAGGCACCTGCACACCCATGTTTATTGCGGCACTATTCACAATAGCCAAGTTATGGAAACAGACAAGATGCCCCACCACTGACGAATGGATTAAGAAAATGTGGTATCTATACACAATGGAATTTTATGCAGCCATGAAGAAGAACGAAATGTTATCATTCGCTGGTAAATGGATAGAATTGGAGAACATCATTCTGAGTGAGGTTAGCCTGGCCCAATAGACCAAAAATCGTATGTTCTCCCTCATATGTGGACATTAGATCAAGGGCAAACACAACAATGGGATTGGACTTTGAGCAGATGATAAATGCGAGAGCACACAAGGGTTGGGTGAGGATAGGTAAGACACCTAAAAAACTAGCTAGCATTTGTTGCCCTTAACGCAGAGAAACTAAAGCAGATACCTTAAAAGCAACTGAGGCCAATAGGAAAAGGGGAACAGGTACTAGAGAAAAGGTTAGATCAAAAAGAATTAACCTAGAAGGTAACACCCATGCACAGGAAATCAATGTGAGTCAATGCCCTGTATAGCTATCCTTATCTCAACCAGCAAAACCCCTTGTTCCTTCCTATTATTGCTTATACTCTCTCTACAACAAAATTAGAGATAAGGGCAAAATAGTTTCTGCTGGGTATTGAGAGGGTGGGGGGGAGAGGGAGGGGGTGGAGTGGGTGGTAAGGGAGGGGGTGGGGGCAGGGGGGAGAAATGACCCAAGCCTTGCATGTACATATGAATAATAAAAGAAAAAAATAAAATAAAGGAGACATAACAAAGAGTTAAAAAAAAAAAAGAAAGATGTCAGATGACAAGGTGGAAGAAGCCTCATTCCTGTCATTGTCAAGTCTCTATATTTGTGATGATCCATGATATACATGGCCAGACTAACACTAATAGAGAAATAAATGTCTGGCTCATTTATCAAACCAATGTATTTTGGGAAGAGGGTTAGAAATTTTTATTAGCATATATTAATTGTATGAAAATGGTTTTCACTATGACATTTTCATATATATAAAATACTTGATTATATTCACTCCCCATCACCTTCCCTTGGCCCCCATCTTTTCTTTTTAAAGGTCTTTCTCTCATAGTCATCAGTCATACATCCTGTCTTATACAGGATTTTTGTGTATGGAAGTGCATCTTGGAATAAAATGGTGAGGGAAATTATACATGGAGAGCAAAACACAAAGTAACATCTCAATCATCCTGTTATGATTCTTTTACAGTTCTGATAGGTCTCTAAGGAGGCTTCCTCAAGTACCTCTTTAAGTTTTGCTAGTATCCAAATGGCTACCATTGCTTGACAGCCTTTTTCTCTAAGGTAAGTATAGAATTGTGATTTTATTTTTATTTTTATTTTTTTGGGACCCTGAAATACTAAGGAGGATCCGCATTGTTGGCCATATCTTCCCTCTACTCCTTCTCTTGTTTGGATCCTACAAAGCCTCAGAGAAGTTAAGTAATTTACTGAGGGTAAAAATCTACAGGCACAGAGGCTTGATTGGAACTCACATATGCCTGACTTCAAAGTCTCTTCTTTGATAGCCACTATGTTCTCCTATCTGATGCTTGCATCTTGCCACTCACTGACTGGCTTCTTGGATGGTAAATGACCCTCACATGGTAGTGGGCATCATGCCTTGCAATCTGATGTTAAGCAACTCCCACATTTTCTTTTGCTCCAAGCTGTCTGGGCATAGAGGACAGGCAATGCTAATATTTTGGACACCTGTGTGGGTTGATAGGAGGGAAGTAAGGAAGACCTTTTCTTCTGAGACATCTTGTCCCCCCACTCTCAGATTGGAGCATGGAATCCTCAATGGAAGTGCCATTCCCTTGGTTTAGCAATATCATTTTCTTGCATTGTTTTTTCTAGTAAAATGTTATTAAGTAAATACCGAGGAATTACCTTGAGACTTTACCTCTATTACCAAGATGTTAGCTGCCTTCTTAGAGCCAAACCTGATGCATGATCTTTCAACCAGTATTACCCTCTTCCTTCCTTTCAGAGACCTAATAGGCTCAGTGGCAGTTCCCAATGTGTCTAAGTCATAACTGGTGCTTCATTTCCCTTGCCAATGAGTAGCTAAAGATACTCCTATAACCCAGTTCTCACCATTTTCATGTTCTGCCATGAGAATTCTACTCAGAAGCATAAGGGAAGCTATGTCTTCTTTTCTTGTGATAGATCAGGTTTCCCAAGAACTGGTATACACACTGATATTTATGGCTGGAAAATTCTTTATTAGAGGAGAGCTGTCATACATTGCAAGATGTTTAACAGCATCCATTGTCTCTACCTCTAGATGCCTGTAGCAAACCTTCCACATTGTAACACCAAAGAAAAAGTCTCCAAACATTACCAAATGTTCTCTAGGGGAAAAACCACACCTAATAGGATCACTTTACCAGATTTTGTGGGTCTAAATGTGACACCAGAAATGATGGCACTATCCTTATTACTAAAGAGAGCTAACCCAGAGAGAATCTGACATACTGGAAAGGTAGAAAGACCTGTGATCTTATAGAGCCACTGTGTTACCAACTTCTGAGTTTCCTTTCCTAGGATTTCTTGTTATGAAAAACAGTGCCATGCTTTTTATTTATTGATATAAGTTGGATTGAGATTTTATGGTTACTTGCACACCTCTGTAAGCCTCCAATAGAATCTTTTTGGAAAAAAATTATTAAGGAACGTGTGATTTTAACTCAAGATTTTGTAGGGGAGATGAAAAATGAGTTTATAGCACACGCTCCTCAAATAAAGGTTTCTTATCACCATCAGACATGTTTTATACTTATATTCATCTTTTCTTCTGCTTAGTCTAAAGTTCTCTCCCTCATCTCTATCCTTTTTTCCTTTTCCAACACAGTGTTCAGTGTCCATAAGTTTTCTTTTTAATATTTTACTATATTTTTGAATTAGCATACATTAATAATATGAGGGAATTTCATTGTGATAATTCCATACATGTGTACAGTATACTTTGAACAAGTTACCCCCTCCCTCATATTCCCATTCCCCCCTCTTTCTTCCCCACTTTTAGCTCTCTTCTTATGTAATATGCAAACTAATTCTTTTCTATCCCTAAACCTGAATACTCTATTCAGTTTGAAGCTCAGAAAAAAAGTCTCTGAGGTTAACAGGTCTTATCACCTTCGGATGGATGGATTATTTGTTTTCACCCTTAGGGGTCTCATACTCTACTCCATCAAGGTCATAAAAGTATTCTCTTAAACCCAGGGTAGTTGTTAGGATCAAGTATCAGCATGTCACTAAACTGTATCATTGGTTTGTCAAGATACGGAGTTGTTTTCTCCCACATATGAGAAGTGTAAAAGAAGTCAGGCAAGGCTGATATGTTAGCTTGACAATATTATTAGAACGCCAACACCTTCTAACTTTTCAGCTGGTCTCTTTATGGTGCACCCCTTGTATATCTTCAAGATGATTGTCATAGCATTACCTGTTATATTCGTGTTCTAAGAAGGAAAAGAACAGAAGTGTGCATGTTATCTTCTTTTAAGGAGATTTCACTTAAAAGTTTCTGCTTATATCTAATTGGACAAAACTATTATATGGACATCCTATCCAAAAGGGAGGCTGAGAAATGTGGACAGATTACTGCACTTCACAAATAAGCACTCTGATGGGAGTGAAGCGGAGAAGCGTCTGTTGAATAGAAAACTAGGAATCTGTGGTACTTGTCACAATGTCCTCTGAAAGGAGTTTTGGAAAATTCAATTTTCTTCACTTTATTACACATAAACTATCTCATTTGGTCCTTACAAAGGACATGTAAGGAAAGGGAAGCTCAAAGTTTTCAGTATCATCTCAGTTTATCTGACTTCATAGATTGTGCTTTACACATATTATGCATTTTAACCGGTTGGAAATGGAGAACTGAAGAGGTAATCTATCCATTACTTCTCATTTTGGAAATGGATCCCATGGAGAGAAAGGAGGTGGCCTAAGGTCACACAGAGTTAGTTATAGAGTCAGAACCCCAGAATTCTTTCCATAGCCATATGAGATTATCAGATAATGGGTAGGTTCCAGGACAGTTTTGGAGGGAAGTGTTGAAAGAAAAAAAAATTCTGATGCATAGGGGAGTTGATCACAAGTAGGCCCCCATGGGGTATCTCTAGACTCCTTATTCTAGTCCTCCATTTCCTTCCCCACATGATTTAGTGAAGAATAGAAAGGGTAGTAGGTTAAAAGCCAGGAGACTAGTTCCAGGTTCATCTCCATTTCACTGTCTGCCATAAAGAAAGCTGCTCAATTGCTCTGGAGTCTCTGTTTTACCTCTTGCAAAATGATCTGGATAACTGGGAAGGACTCTCTAGCTCTGATACTCTGTGATCTTGAAATGCAAGAAGCCTAGTTCCTATTTGGAATATAGGACTAATATACTTCTGTAATTTGGAAGGTGTGGGAGAGGGCAAGAACTAGAAGGAGAGAGGAAGGATATGTAACTTAGCAACAGGCTGAGGAATTGAAGAGGCACATAAAGCAGCAAATAAAACTCCTTTAGAGGAAATAGTGACAGCTTGTTTTTGGGATTCCAAAAGGTACCTATGACCAAAAGTCCAGTCCAAGGCTCTTGTCGGGATTTATGATACAGTTAAAATAGTCATGGATTATTTAGTCTCTTCTGTCTATCAACAGGATTTTAAAAAAATTATTGAACTATTCTTTGCGATCCCGGCAACAGAACGTATAAGCGTCATTATAAGGCTAATGCTTGAATGGAGGCCACTCTGGCTAGTGTGCTAAGGAGAGTAGAAAGTGTCCAGGTTACTTATGTAATTTCCTAGAGCCCTTGTGAGGAACCGAGGAGGCCCCATTGCTCTTCTTTTTTCTCTGAGCATGTTGATTTGATTGTACTTTAGTATCAATTGTCCTTCAATAAGCTGCATTTTGCTTCTTTTGCCATTATGAAATCCAATGGCTCCTGTGGAAATGAGGGCATTTACATTCTAGCTCTGAGAATTCTTAAAAAGTGGTTGAGATGGAGTTAGAGCTTAGAGAAAGAGGCAGGCAGAGAAAGAAGAATAAAGAGCTTAGAAAAGATTAGGACTGATTCTGCCATTGAATCTCTGAGGAAACCTGGCTGATCAAGTCCCTCCTGATTCTCAGTTACCTTAGCAATAAAATGGAAATACTGCCTGAGTCACTTGTCCTATAGTTCTGTCGAGTACTTCACGTGTGTGTCTGTCTGTCTGTCTGAATTCTTTCTAAGTCTTCATCTTTTAAAAAATGTTTTTATTAATACATTTATACAGGGTTTTGTTGTGACATTTCCATATATACAATATATTATACCCCTGTTTGGTCATCCCCTCCATTATTCTCTTCCTACCCTACTCCCTTCTTGAAAGACTTCAATAGGTTTGAATGTTCCATATTAATATTGGCATAGAAAGTATCTCAACCATATTCACTGTTTTTACCCTCTACATTTACCCTCCCCCTCTCACTAAGGACCTGTTTTACCTTCCTGTCCTTCATTGTTTAAGTGTCTGTTCATTGTTCACTGGGGTTTTGCTTTGGTGTTTTACCTATAAATATATTGTGATTTAATTTATCAACCCCCTCTATTGCTCTTCCTTATCCTTGTCCTCCTATCCTATTTTTGTTTAACAGTTTTCAGTGTGTTTCACTGTGTCTTGTTCCTGCACAGATGTGATGAATTTCAGTATTATTCACTGTCATTCTTTTATTCTTTTCCTCCTCTTGTAGTCTCCTTTAATAGTCCTGGTTTTGGGAGCATGTTTAATATCTACATCTATCTAGCTATCTTCTATCTATATACATACATATATCATAATGCTTGCGTTTATGTCTGTTAGGCTTCATTCTTGTACAAAGTAATTTTAGATCCCTTGGTCTGAGAGGGCAGAGCAAGATGGCTGAGTATACAAGCTGAATGCCTTTCCCCCAATAAAAAGTGACCAAAATATTGAATAAACAACTATATTTTGATAAGAGTGTCTCAAAGAGACATGAATGAGAGAGCTAAGGCATCTGAAGATCCTATGAAATATGCAGACTCAGAAGGCCTCATTGAGAAGGGAACAAAATCCACCATCTCTGCTAGCTTGCCTGTCAGGAATGTCTCAGAACCAAGAGAGACTTGTCTTGGAGAGTGAAAGATTGGCAATAGGAACCTTGAAGTCTCCATTAACACCACTGATTCCTAAAGTTTTTGCTACTAAAGAATCCTACAATTACCACAGTCCCTGAAGCCAATTTAGGGAGCTCATACAGTTGAATTGGGCCAAAGGAGAAACCATATTATGGCCCCTCCTTCTCTGTAACTCAGGCCCCTGCTATGTCTTACTCAGCCATTGTATCAACCCCAGGACAGACTCTACTGCCATTGCACTGCACTCACAAGAGTGGCTGCAGTGCAACCCTGAATGTGTGGAATCTAGATACTGTGTAACAGCCATTATTTTTGCATCAGAGTCCACACAGTATTCTTCCCTCTGAGGAATAGGCAGTCCAGAAGGGAGAAAGTCAAAGGTGGCATAGAAGAGGGTAGCCAGCCATTACTTGGGATGCTATTCTCAGTATGTAAGAGACTGTGTACCACTTGGCAGATGCCAGTCATCCCCTACATGGTCAGAAGTCCATGGTGACCCTGCCTACAGCAAGAAGTTGGCTTCAGGCCACTCCACAAGGATAAATCAGCCCAGATGTGCCTAGGAAACTAATAGCAAACCTACCCTAAGTGCAGAGGAGGCCATGTACCACCCAGTGAACACCAGACAGCTCTGAACCCTGAAAAATTGGGTGGACTCAAACTTCCCAATTTCAAACCTTACTACAAATCTCAAGGAATCAAAACAGTGTAGTACTGTCATAAAGATATACATATAAATCATTAGAATAGAATAAGAGTCCACAGAAAAACCCATAGATTGACCATTAGTTTATTTTGTTAAAGATGTCAAGGTCTTTCAGTAAGGAAAGAATAGACATTTCAACAAATGATGTTGGGACAATTGAATTTCCACATGCCAAAAGAATGAAGTTGGGCACCTATCTGACATCCTCTAAAATTAACTAAAATTAGATCAAAGACTTAAATTAAGTACCAAAATGATAAAACTCTTAGAATAAAATGTAGATATAAAGGTGCTTATCTTTGGATTTGACAATAGTCTCTTAGCTATAGCACCTAAAATATAAGCAACAAAAGAACAAAAAGTAAATTAATCTTCATGCAAACTAAAAATTGTTACATGCCTCTTTTTGGTAGTACTGGGGTTTGAACTGAGGGCTCCATGCTTGCTAGGCAGGCACTTTGCCACTTTAGCCACTCTATCAGTCCCCTAAAACCTTTTGTGCATCAAAGGACACTTATCAACAGAGTGCAGGCTGGGGTCCAGAGTTCAATCCCCAGTCTCACAAAAAAGCAAAGCAAAATCATAAAGCAAAAACAGTAAAAAGACAACACACAGAATGAAGAAAATATTTGCAAATAACATATCTGATTAATGTCTTATATGCAAAATATTATAAAATGACAATTTAGCAACAAGAAGAAGTAACACAACTTAAAAAGTGGTTGTGACTTTGAATAGATGTCTCTTCAAAGAAACCATACAAATGGTCAAAAAGTGCATGGAAAGATGCTCGTAATCATTAGGCATTAGGAAAATGAAACTACAATAAATACCACTTTATACCCACTATGATGGCTATAATCAAAAAAGAGAAAACAACTAATGTTGGAAACCATGTGGGTAAATTGCAGTCCTCATACTTGATTTCTTGTAGTATAAAATTGTGCAGCCCCTTTGGGAAACAGTTTAATGTTTCCTCAAATAATGAAATATAGCATTTTCATATGAAGTAGCAATTCCATCTCTAGGCATATACCTAAAACAAGTGTTCAAACAGAAAGTTTTACACAAATATCCACAGAGAAACTACTCATAATATCCAAAAGGTAAGAAAACTGTCCACTGATAAATGTATTAAAATTGTTAAACAGTCTTACAATAGAATATTATTTATCCATTAAAAGGAATGAACTAATGGAAAGGAATGAAATCAGATATTTAAAAATGACATATGCTTCAAGACAGATGAACCTTGAGAATATTATGCTAAAAGAAAGAAGCAAAACACAAAATCTATACATTTTATGATTGTATTTATATGAAATTCCCGAAATAGGCAAAACTATGGAGTCAGAAAGCAGATTTGTGGTTTCAAGGGCTGGGGTGGGGGGGAGTGAATGGCTTATTAGTGAGTATCAGTTTCTTTTTGTGGTATAAATGAAACTAGAGTGGGTGATGGTTGTACATTATGAATGAATTAAGTGCCACTTAATTACACACTTTAAATGGTTAGCATAGCAAATGTATGCTATGTATAATTCATTACAATTAAAAAGAAAAGTGATTTATGGAATTTTATTTCTAGATAATATAAATTAAAATACATCAGATTAAGCCTTTTGATAGGCAAACCAGGTAAAATACAAAATAAATATAAGTAAAGCTGTGATGTCAGCAAGATGGTGGAATGGGAAGCCAACACCATCCTCCTACCTATGCAGACACTGATTGAACAATACATGAACAAATACATTTGAGATGATTTTAAAGACCAATTAAGAGGCTCCTGTATCTCAGGTAAGTAGGAAACCATTCACATAAAAACTGGTAGGAAAATCTGTGGCACTCACTCATCTTAGTCCCTTTACCCAGCTCAGTGTTGCACGATCAGGAGAAAATCCTTAGCTCTTGGCTTCTACTTGGGGAGGGAAAAAAGAGCCAATGTTCAGATGTTTCAAAGGCAATGAATTTCCCCCAAAAGGCTAAGCACTGACAGGAAAGACATATGATTGGGTACAGGTTATGCTTATACTACCAGGTATTCATTTGTGGTTGTGCCTTTCCCTGGATCAACACAGAATGAGTAAGGAGAAAATTCTCAACACCCAACTTCTCCCTGGGGAAGAAAATAGTCAAAACATTCTAGCTTTTTGTGGTCTGACCAAAGGAATGGCTTCTGTATTGCATGACTTAGAATATTAATGGAATCTGGCATACTTTAATCCCATGTGAGCTGCTTGTGGTATTTTGAGAACCTGTAATACTCAAAATACACACTAGAGGGAGCAAGAGATTATTATCTCCTAAAAAAGGGTACTAGCATACTTCTGTATTGGAAATTTACACCTACAAACACAGAGAAATGTTTGAGGGTCCCCAAGATTGATGCCTTTTCCTGTACAAAGCTAGTTTATAAAGGATTGAGAGATGGCTGTTTTTTTTTAATGAGTGTATTCCAACACAAAGTTACAATGCACATAAAGAGACAGGGAAACATAGCTATATTACAGAAACAAAATAAATCTCAAGAAATTGACCTAGCAAGGAATTCAAAATAAGTGTTATAAAGATGCTCAAAGACCTCAGGAAAATGATGCCTGAACAAAATGCAAATATGAACCAAGAGAAACTATGAAACCAAATTATGAACCAAAGAGAAAACTGGGAACTGAAGAACACAATAAATTATTGGAAAATTTCACTGAAGAATTCCATCATGAACAGAAGAAAAAATCAGTGATTTAAAAAAAGAATCAGTGAATTTGAAGACAAGTTATTTGAAATCATCCAATCAGATAGCCAAAAAATTAAAAATAATGAAAAAAGAGTGAAGAAAGCCTAAAAAAATTTATGGGATACCAACATGAAGACCAATGTATGCATTATGGGAGTTCCAGAGGGAAAAGAGAGAAAAATGAAGAAATATTATTTAAAGAAAGAATGCTCTGACTCCCCAAATCTAGGGATGAAATGGACATTCACATTCAATAAGTCCAAAGAACTCCATCTAAGGAGGACCCTAAGGTATCTGAGATACACCAAGATAAACCATGATCAAATTGTAAAAACCAAAGACAAAGAGAAATATTCGAAAGGAAAAGTTAAAAGCAACTCATCATGTATAAAAGAGACCACATAAATGTACTCATAGGTTTCTCAGCATAAACCTTGCAGACCAGAAAGAAGCAGGATGATATATTCATAGTGCTGAAAGAAAAAAGGAACCTGCCAATGTCAAGAGTATTATTTTTCTCCTTCACAAAAGAAGGGAAAAATAAGACATTTTATGGCTATCAAGAACTGGGGAAGTTCATCACTAGTAGTTCTTCCACAGAATAAATGCTAAAGGGAGTCATTCCTGCTGAAAGAAAAGGACAGTAGACAGCAACATAACAGTATATAAATACATAAAGTTTGATGGTAAAGGTAGATATACAGACAAAATACAATATTGTTGTAATGCCATGATGCTGTGTATATCACTTCTAATCCTGATATAAAAGTTTAAAAACATATGTACAAAGAACTATAAAATATCTCAATGGGAGCTGACAGAGTGGTTCATGTGATAGAGCACCTGCCTAGCAAGCCTAGCAAGCATGAGGTCCTGAATTCAAATCCCAGTACTGCCAAAAAATAATAAAATATTTCAATGGATAAGCGTATAAAAGGATATAATTTGTAACATCAATAACATAATGTGTAGGGCAAAGAAATAAAATAGTAAAGATTTTTATATGATTGAAGTTGAGTATTATCGGCTTAAAAAAGATCCTTTTAACTATAAGATGTAAGTCCCATGGTAACCATAAAGAAAATACCTACAGAAGACACATAAAAGGAAATGATAAATAAATTTGTCATATTATTACCAAATTCAATGAAAACAGCAAGAGAGGAAAGGTGTGCAAAAAACGATAAGACCAAAGGCAATTAACAAAATGGCAATGGTAAGAATTCCTTATCAGTGCTTACTTTAAATGAAAATGGATTAAATTCTCCAAAAGACAAAGTGGTTGAATGGCTCAAACATCTAACTATATTATATGTACAAAAGCCCAGTTTAGATTAAAGTACACACATAAGTGAAAATGAGAGAATGGAAGAAGATAGTCCATGTAAATATTAATAAAAGAGAGCAAAGGTGATCATATTAATGAGACAAAATAGATTTGAAGTAAAATACTATTGCAAGAAAAAAGGGACCTTATACAAAGGCCCCAGAAGGTCCAATTCACCAGGAATATAAAACAATTATAAACATGTTAACATTCAATGTCTTAGCATCCAAGAACATGAAACAAACTTTAGCAGAACTGAAGGGAGAAATACACAGCAATACAATGATAGTAGATTTCAATATCCTACTTCAATAATGAATAGGATATCCACGGATATACAGAAAAACCAATATGGAAACAAACTACTTGAACATATTTTAGACCGAATGGACTAACAGACACAAATAGAACACTTCACCCACAGCACCAAAACACACATTCCTCTCAAGTGCACATGAACTGACAATAAATCATGTCACAAACTAAGCCTTCACAAATTTGTGATGATTGAAATTATACTCAGTAGCTTTGCAAACACAGACTTCCAAACCAGAATTCAGAAAGGAAAAGTTAACCATTTGCAAATATGTGGAATTTAAACAACAGTCTTGAGTAAGCAATAGGCCAAAGAAAAATCAAAGAGGAAAAGTAAAAAATACCTTGATCTCATCTAAATATCATCTATATCAGATGTGAAGAGACATGAAGTTACATCCTCAGGCAAAATTTATCTCTCCAAACAAAACAAAAATGCTCTTGAGATAAAAGAAAGCATCTTATACTAAAACTTATTGGATGCAACAAAGGCAGTATTAAGATACACATACATTAAAAAACCTAAATGCACAACAAACTTGAAAAAAGAATAAACTAAGCCTCACATTAGTAAAAGAAAGAAAATAAAGTTTAGAGCAGAGATAAACAAAAAAAAGAAAATAGAAAAACAATATAAAATTGATGAAATTAAGAGTTGATTTTTTGAAATGATAAATGAAAGTCAAAAAACTTTTCCTAGACTAATATAAAAAGAAAGATGTCTCAAACATATAATCACAACTAAAAGGGGAGACATTACAACTAATGCTATAGAGTTTTAAAGGATTCTAAGAGAACACAATGAACAATTATATGCCAACAAATTGGATAACCTAGAAAATGGAGAATATTCCATTGTGTAATATACCTCTTTTTATAGTTCCTGACTTCAAAACATATTACAAAACTATAGAAGTCAAAATAGTATGGTACTAGCATACAAATAGACATAATAATCCGTGGAACAGAATAGAGACCTGAAAGAAATCCATTCACAAATAATTTATTTTCTACAAGGATGCCAAGATTACAAAAAGGAGAAAGGATGGTGTCCTCAACATATTATTGGGAAAACTGGACATCCACATGAAAAATAATTAAATTACATTTATCTTATAGCACAAACAAAAATAAATTAAAAAATGGATTAAAGACAAACTTAAGACCTGAAAGTATAAAACTCCTAGAGGAAAGCACTGGGGAAAAGGATCGGAATAATGGCCTTGGCAATGACTTTTTTTGGATATGACACCAAAGGCTCAGGCAATAAAAACAAAATTAGCATTTTAGTATGTTAAACTAAAAAGCTTCTGTGCAATAAAGGAAACAAACAATAGAATAAAAAGCAAAAACAAAACCTACTCAAAAATCTGATTTAATAAATGGGCAAAGAACTTGGTTAGACATTTCTCCAAAGAAGACATTTAAACAGCCATTGGGGATAGGGGAAAATGCCTAATATCATGAGTCATCAGAGAAGTACAAATCAAGGACACAGTGAAACATCACCTCATACTCCTTAGTGTGTCAATATCAAAAAACAGAAAATAAGCTGAGTATGGAGAAACTGGAACCTTTGAGCACTGCAGGTTGCAAAATGATTGGTCACTATTGACAACAGTGTGGAGATTCCTAAAAATTTAAAATAGAAGTAGCATATGATTCAGCAACCATATTCTTTTGAATACTCACTTTTTGCATATACAAAAGAACTAAAATCAGGATTCAAACAGGTGCTTGTACTCATGTTTCTTTTAGTACTATTTACAATAGCCACGAGGTGAAAAAACCAACAGAAGAGTAAGTAAAAGAAAAGTAGGTATATCATACAATGAAATATATATTCATCCTTTAAAAATAAAGACTATGTTACAACACGGGTAAACAATTTAGGTAATTAATATACATTATACATATATATTTTACATATGTTATATACATTTAATGCTATGTCAAATATGCTACAATATGAAAGAAACTTGAGTATACTTTGCAAAGTAAAATAAGCCAGATAAACAAAATAAAAAATACTGCATGATTCTACATATATGAGCTATGCAGCATAGTCAAACTTACAGCAACAGAATGCAGACTAATAGTTTCCAGGTACTGGAAAGAAGGTGAAATAGGGAGTTACTGGTCAAGGGGTAGAGTTTCAGTTTGGCAAGATGAAAAAAATTCTAGAGATTTGCTGTATGTGGATGTAGTTAACAATACTCTATTATACACTTACTTTTTAAAAAAAAGGTTACATTTATGTGTTATATGTTTTTTGCCACCATAAAAAGTGAAAACATTACACCAAGGAATTGGAAGAAAAAGTGATGATTCCATTAAATAAGTATTTGAATCCTAAAGTTTTGACAAATGCAGGTGTGGGCATGGCTCACGTGTTACAGAGTGTTTGCCTGGCAAGCATGAGGTCCTGGATTTCAATTCTCAGTACTGCCAAAACATTTGATAAATATAGAAATAAGACAAATGGTATTTTTAAATGAGTGAGTAATGCTTTATATAAAATAATTTAAAATTTTATCTATGCATAAGTTTTATCATATGAATTTAAACTTACAGAAATTCAGTTTTCCAAGGAAGAAAGCAAATAAAAGTGTTAAAACATGATCATAGGAAAAAAGTCTAAATTAATTGGAAAGCTGCCAAGGCAGCCAGAATTTGGGCAGACAAGATCCTGGAGAGAGAAAAACAAAGAGAAATAAGTCTGATTTTTTTATGAAGGTCTTTATTAATTTGTAATTGGCACAAAGCTGAGAGACAGGTTAAGAAGCACATCTGAAAGCACAATTTAGCTGGGAGTATGAACACAGCTTCGACAATTTTACAGAGCAGAAGAGACAATGTTTTGCCTTCAAAACCTGTTTACTTTGAGAGGTCTTGATAAACACCTTGGATTTTCAAATGGGACACTTGAAAGATTGGTTCCAAGGAAAAAAGGTGACCTGGAAATATACTATCCCTCATAGATACTGAAACACAAATTAAAAAAACTTCAATAACAGACTGGATTAAGGTGATCTGTCTCTAACCTATCTGCCTGGCAGATATGAAAGTATTTTCATCCAAAGTCTCTTAAAAATTTCAATGTCAAGCATTCAATACAAGTATTACCAGCATATCAGAAGATAGGATTAAGAGAGGGAAAGGCAATTGAAAACATCCAGAGGACTATTAGGGAAGGGGATAGGGATCAGGAGGAGAAGAAGAGGGGATAAAAGAAAAAAAAGGGCAGGTGACTGTGATCAAGGCATATAATATGCATGTATGAAATGTTACAATGAAATTTATTACTTTGGATATTCAAATACATATATATTCAAATATATATATATATATTCTGTGTGACATATTCAACTAGAAGCGTAGAGAAGAAACAAATGCAAAGAATTAATATATACTACTTAAAAAGGAGAGAAAAAAGAAATAAAAGAAAGCAGAACCATAGTTGATCCATATTTTGCAACGATAAGAGTAGGACTTTAAGTGGGATCAAGTTGGTCATGGTGGCAATCCCAGCACTTGGGAGGCAGAGGCAGAAGGATAATGAGTTAGAGACTACTTAGGGAGACTTGTCACAAAAAGAAAGAAAAACAACTGGGATCATACATTCAAGAATTAGATTTTGATAGATTAATTAAATCTATAAAAACAACAAAATTGATATTTTAGAACTAAAAATGCAATAATTAAAATTAAGAGTTCAGTAGATGTATTTAAAAGCAGGTCAGATGTGGCTAATTAGAGAATTAGTGATCTAGAAAATAGACAAATAGAAAATATTCAAACAGAAGCATAGAGAAGGAACAAATGTAAATAAAGAGAATAATAACATCAGAAACAAGGAAAAGTTCTAACATGGTCTACGTAGATTCTCAAAGAAGAGGAGGATGAAAAGGGAGCAGAAGCATTATGTGAAAGAGTAATGGTTGAAACTTTTAGAACATACTGAGTAGAGCAGTACCTGGACATGAGAACAGGGCACCTGGTTCATGGACTCCCACTCACCTGAGAATTCTGCCATCTTGGCACTGCTCTCTCTCAGGTTGAAAGTGGCTGTGAGCCCAGACCCTCATGTACACAGAGCAGATGGTGGACTTCATCAGTAGGAAGCACACCCAGTTCAGGGGCTTCTCCTGCAGGAAAATGACAGTCATGGAGGCTGTGGACATACTGGATGAGCTGGTTGATGAGTCTGACCTGGATGTGGACGTGCCCAATTCCTTCCATGTCTTCCAGACAGCAGAGGACATCCAGAAAATCCACCCAGACAAGGACTGGTTCCACCTCATCTGGCTTTTGCATGACCTGGGGGAAGTTCTGGCTCTGTGGGGGCAGCTGTTGGAGACACATTCCCTGTTGGCTGCCATCCCCAGGCCTTTGTAGTGTCCTGTGACTCCACTTTCCCAGAAAATTTAGACCTCTCCAGGCCCCTCAATACAACACAGAACTTGGCATGTACCAGCCCCACTGTGGGCTTGGGAAGGTCTTCATGTCCTGAGGCTATGATAAGTAGTTGTGATGGATAATGAAGTTAAATAAGTTCTACCTGTGGCATATTACTGGCAGTGAGACCTGGACATGCTGCCCTGGTAACAGGATTTTAAATTTGACCTCTATACCAAGTGCCCCAACCAGCTGGATGTGGACAGACTGTGGCCCTACTACCAGGGGCTGATGGACAAATACTGTCCTGGTGTCTTCAGCTGGTAACCAGCCTGCCAGTGCCCACCCCTGCCCCTAGTGGTTACTTGCAACAGGTTGCAATAAGGTGAGAGAGAGAGAGAGAGAGAGAGAGAGAGAGAGAGAGAGAGAGAGAGAGAGAGAGAGAGAAAATACTATTGAAAGACATAAAGCCACACTTTTAAGGAGTGCTATTTACCTGAGCACACTAAACACACCAAAGGAAAACTAGTAAAAACAAAGACAGAGAAATTTCACAACACAAAATGTCAAAACAAAAGACATGAGAATTTCAAAGTAGTAACAATACTAATTGATTTCTAAAAGAAATGAAAGGGAGCAGAATATAATGGAGTGGTACCTTTAAAGTGTTAAAATAACTACTGGGCTGGGGTTAGTACTTGCCTAATGAGTGCAAGACCCTGGGTTCAATCTCCAGTAACATGAAAAAAAGAGAAAGAAATAACTGTTCCCAGCAGAACTCTTTTTTCTATATGTGAAAGATGAATAATATACTTTTGGTTATAAAAATGTTCCAGAAAATTGTCAGTTTATAATTAACTAGAGAAATACTGAAGTGAGTCTTTTATGCAACAGGAAAGTTATTCCAGAGGAAAACATGGCACTGTATCAAAAGCAATATAAAGACAAATATCAGGACTATACTAGATTAATATTTTCTGTATAAAAATAAAAATAGTGTCCTTCAAAGTTTAACATATATGTTCAATTAAAATATCTGCAAGCAAAGTTCAAAAGGCAAGAAGGGTAAATGGGTTTTAAGTATTATGAGGTCCTTATATGGTACACAAAATTTCAAAAGATTAATTTTCATTACACTTTAATATGTGAAGGAAACATCACATTATTACTTAGGATAATGACCAAGAATACTAAAAAAAGTCTAACAAGGTAAGAGAAAAGGAAGTGGAATAATGAATATTACTTGATTCATTCAAAGTAAGTAAAAAAAAAGGAAAGAAAAAGAGACAAAAAAAGGGTGATACAAACAGAAAACAAATATTAATATGGTATATTTAAGCATGAATATTCAGTAACTGCATTAAGTGTAAATGAATTGAATATTACACTTAAAAGACAAAATTTTATATACTACATTAAAGATTAATTAAATATTATTTATAATATAGAGGCATACCTTAAACATGATAGTGTTAAAAAAGAAAAGGACAAGTTCACAGTCATTTGGGGAAGTGTAAAAATACCTCTTTTAGTAATTTATATAATAGGCTACAGAGTCAGTAAGGCGATCAAAGATTTGAACAGATGATTAGCAAACATGAGCACTCTACCCCAAAACTAAAGAATGAATATCATCTACAAGTTTTATATGAAATGGTTATCAAAACTGACATTATGTTAAACTATAAAGTAAATCTTACCAAATTCAAAGAGTTGAAATTATATAGAATATATTTTCTGCCCATATTGTATTTAGCTTGAAATTAATGACAAAAAGATTATTAGAAAATACCAAACTGTCTGAAAATTATGGAACACACTTCTACATAACCTATAGATTAATGAAGAATGGCTTTAAATTTAGAAAAGAAGTTTGAGCTGAGTGATAATTAAAATATGATATACTGAAAGTAGTGTGAAGCACTTCAACCTATACTTGAAGAATTTTATACAGTTAGAAGCATTGCATTACAGGTATTAAATATAAGAAAACACAGCCTTAAATGTTTATATAAAAAAGAAGATTGCTAAATCAATTATCTGCATATTCATCTCAAAAAGTTAGAAAACTAAGACAAATCAAATCCAAACAAATGAAGAGGAATGGAATATTTAAAGATGAGAGTAAAATTTGTTTCAGCTGAAAACAAACTTAAAATGGGAAAATTCATTAAGGCCAAAAGTTAAAGTATTTAAAGATCTAGTAAAAAATTGATAAACCTCTGGAAAGAAATAATCAGTGTAATTCATCATATTAATAGGCAAATGAGAAAAAGTCATATGAACATATCAATTGATGGAGAAAAAGCACTTAACAAAATTCAGAATTCAATATTCATGACAAAACTCTCAGAAAACTAGGAAAAAGATAGAACTTCCTAAATTTAATAAGGAATATTAGCATAAACCCTAGAGCTAACATCATACTCGATAGAAGATGGAGCAAGTGGATTTGGTTTTATTACTCTTATTCAACACAGTCCTGGGAGTCCTAACAGATCTATAAAGTAAGAAAAGAAGAAGAGCATACATATTATAAAGGAAGAAATAAAACTTTATTTGCACATGATATCATAATTTCCATAGAAAAATCTCAAAAATCTAAAACAGAAAACTCCACAATTAAAAAGTGAACTCAGAAAAGTTGCACGATGCAAGATCAACCTACCAAAATCAATTTTATTTCTATAACATCAATAAAAATGTATGAACCTAGATTAAAAACACAATACTTTTAATACCATTTACAACCACTCAAGAAACATACTTATATAATGGATAGCCTTTTCAATGGAGGAATTGGATACCTACAGGCAAAGAAAAGAATAAGACATAAACCCCACACCTAATAAAAATTTTTCTCAAATCAAAGACTTAAATATAAAATGTAGAGTCATAAAAATTTTTTTGGTGGTACTGGGGTTGGATCTCAGGGCCTTAGGCCTGCTAGCAGGTGATCCACCACTTGAACCACTTTCCCAACCCTTTTACTTTTAGTTATTTTTTGAAGACGCTGTCATGTTTTTTCTAGGTGCTGACTTGGACTGTGATCTTCCTGTTTATGCCTCTTGCAGAGCCGGAATGACAGACACACATCAGACCTAGCTTATTGGTTGAGATGTGGGTCTCATGAACTTTTTACTCAGGTTGGCCTTCCAATCTCCATTTCCTGAGTAGCTGGGATTGCAGACATGAGCCACCATGTTCAGCTAGAACCATAAAACTTTTGTGAAGAAAAGATAGAAAAAATTTCAGTCCATGTCTTGCTGAAGAGTTCTTAACCAAGATACAAAAAACATGGTCCATAAAAGAAAAATTTGATAATATACCAAAAATCCTGCTAAGATGATGAAAAGACAAGCCACAGACATTGTGGGAAATACTTGTGAACTATATCTCTGACAAGTACTTATACAGAGAATATATAAAGAGCTCTCAACATTCAATAATGAGACATGAATAATCCACTTAGAAAAGGACAAGTACACATTTCACAGTTGGATATACAGGTGGCAAATAATCACATGAAAAGATATGCACAAAAATAGTCTTAGGAAAATGTAAATTCAAATCACAATAAAATATTTATTAGGAGAGTTAAAATAAAAAATGGTGACTATCTCAATTGTTGGTAATTATTCGCTTGCTTGCTCATACATTGTTGATTGGAAATGTAAAGTGGTATAGCCACTCTGGAAAGCAGTTTGGAAATTTCTTTAAAAAATAAAAGTGTGTTTAGACAACACAGCTATTGCATTCCTGGGCATTTATCCCAAGGAAATGAAAATCTATACCCAAACAAAAACTTGTATATGAACTTTCATGGCAGCTTTTTTTCAATAGTCAAAAACTACAGACAAAAAGATTATTTCATAAGTAAAGGAAATGATGATGAACTATTGATACACAACTTTTCCCTCCATTTTTACTTTCTGGAAGAGATAATGTAGAATTGATGTTAATTCTTTAAACCTTTGTTAGAATAATCCAGTGAAACTAGTTGGGACTGGAGATTCTTTTCCAGAATTTTTAAAATTATAAATCTAATTGCTTTAAATGTTATAGGGTAGGGTTTACAGGTTAATATGGTGGACTAAAGGCATCCATGGCAAGAATCTCAGGGGAAGTGATCAGGACAGATGTAGACCACCTACCCTTTGAAGTGACTGGAGAAAGGAAGGCCCTGAGGTTTCAGTAGAGAATAGATAGAAGATTTTTTAAAAAGGTGGATAGCTTTGATAAGCAGAACTAAGGGAGAGAAGGACCACTCCAGCTTGGGCAGAGAACTCAGTATGAAAGTTATAGTGCTGGCAGTTGCAGAGGGTGGGGACTGAGGGAAAAGAAAGAATAAAAATTTCAAAACAACCCACACCATGGTTTCAGTTGTGAACAGACAGAATCTTATTTTTTGGAGGGTGGAATGGGAAAGGAGAGAAAGTTTCTGTACACGGTCTGAACAGTAGTGGCATGACAGAGGGAGGGGTCAGAGATAAAACAAAGAAAGAACAAGAGACTCAGAAACCACAATTAACACTGATGCAATAGTGAGCAGATTTCTAGTCTAGCCAAACGGAAGTCCTGGAGTCCAAAAAGCATATAGGCAGGGGGAAAGTTCTCTCTTCTTCCTAGCATTTGGTTGTTGAGCACTGGTGAGAAGTCATTGTGTAAGTACCCTGAACCAGTTTGTAGCATTAGAGGTCAGAAGTCTCTGCATGATCTTGTCTGTAGGAACACAAATTAAGGATTGGATGCATTTTCACTGATTGCTGTGGAGGGAAAATAGAGTATCAGAGGGGAATAGAAGTCATTTCTCATCAGGACAGATCATTACGTCACAGTGGTGCATCTCTATTGGGGTTCTCCGTTGGAAGACCAGATACTTGAAGGCGCCTGGGATTAGCACCTGCTGGCAGAAAACTCAGTCAGCCCTAGTACATTCCTGAGAAGTAATCACCACCAGCACTCTCCACTGTTTGTTAGGGACAAACACAAAAGAAAACTGAGGAAGCCAAAACAATACACTCCTAATAGTGCTCTGCCAATTCAGCTACAGAAAGAAAATCCAGTCAGCTTCAATCAAGAATTTGTGCTGAAGTTCACACGAATGGCACCTTTAGAACACTGGAAACTTATTCTCATTTTAACTAAACTAAAAAATAAATACAGATTATTATATTCAATAATAACTAAAATAGTTAAATGATGTAAATATTATTATATTTCCCCTCTTTTTTTTCTTTTTCCTTTTCCTTTTAAAAAAAACTATTTGCTTTTCTGTGGAGACTTTGTAAACCAAACTGACAGGTTTAAGTACATATAAATTTTTACTCTATTTTTGTAAAATTTCTTTTTTGCTTGCCTTTACACTTTCCTTAAATTACATATTTATTTAATATGTACCTTCTCTGACTTGATTTGTCTTCAAGACAGGCTCTTTCATAGGGCCCAGGCTGGCATGGGGTTTATGGTCTCCCTGCCTTAGCCTCTTGAGTGCAGGGAAACTAGACATAAGCCCAGCTTTTTTTTTTTTTTTCAGTACTAGGGTTTGAACTCAGGGCGTCACACTTGCTAGGCAGGCGCTCTACCACTTGAGCCACACTGCCAGCCCTGAGGCTAGTTTTTAATATTCAATTTTAAATATTTTCTTCCTCCCTCTCCTTTCTTCCTCCCCCAATTTAATTCTCTTTCTGTTTTCGATTAGATCAGTTTTTGCTTTCCCTTTTCTTCTTTAGCTATCGTTCCTTCTAAAATTCTTCTTTATTGCTATGTTTTTACCTGATTATTTTTTGCTGGGTCTTAATATTTTTTTCTTTCTTGCTATACCTTTAGCTAGATCTTCTCAATCTATTCCTTATGACTTCTCATTCCTCCCTTCTTTTTACTTTAGCTTCTTGCCCTTCCATTTAAATTTCTCTTCGTATCCTGTACTATTCATTAATATTATTCCTTCTATTTTCTTTTTATTCTTACCCTTATTAACTAGTATCTTATTAGTGCCCATAGTATTAACATAGTGTTATCTTTGTTCCTTTTTTCCTGTACAGTTATTGGCATTATGGTAGTAATTGCTCTTTAATTAGCCATTACTATATATCTATAGTGGGTGTGTTAATCAATAATGTTTGTTTCTGTAGCTAGTTTTCTTCTTTCTAAGTGGTGGTTGGGGTCAGTCTTGGTTTCCTTAACACACTGGGGAAATGTTTAGCTACTAAACTACATCACTGTCCCAGGGGTGAGAACCTTCACCTCAACTCTGCTGCTATCTGAACATTGTGAATACAGCAACTGAAAGAACACAGGAAGTTAAAATTTCTAACCAATAACTTGTCTCCAAATGAATAAATTCTAATGGGAAAACACAAGAAAGATGAAAAACAAGGCAACAGGACTCTTCCAAATTATTTTCACAATAACAGACTCTAGTGATAGTGAAATGGCTGAAATCCTACACAAAGAATTCAAAAGAATGATTACAAGAATGATCAACAAAATCCAAGAGGACATGAATAAACACCTGAATGAATTCAAAGAGAATAATAATTAAAAAAAAACAGCCAAATGAAATATAGAAGACAATGAAGGGTACAAATTAGAATTCAAAAGACAGAAATTCTAAAAAATGAAATTGAAATTTTGGAACTGAAAAGCTCAACAAGTCAAAAAAAACCCAACAAGTCAAAAAAAACCCAATTGACAGCCTCATCAATAGACCGTATCAAGTAGAAGATAGAATATCAGATGTCAAGACAGGCTAGACAAATTAGAACATTCAGAAATTAAAAAAGAAAAATGTAAGAGTCTCAACAGAACATAAAAGACTTCTGAGACACTAATAAAAACAAAATCTATAAATCATAGACATAAAAGGAGAAGAGGTACAAGCTAAAGGCTTGTACTGAAACAAGCCTTGCATTGAAACATATTCATTAAAATAATAGCAGAAACTATTAGAGAAATCTAGGGAAAGAGATAGGCATCCAGGGACAGGACTCTTTTGAAACACCTAACAGGCAAGAACAAAAAAGAACCTTTCCATGTCATAGTAAACTTCAAACATTAAGTATACAGAGCAAGGAAAGAATATTAAAATCTGCAAGAGAAAAGTGCCAAGAAATATGCAAAGGCAAACCCATCATAATAACAGCAGATTTTTCAACAAAAACTCTAAAAGCCAGGAAGGCATGGAATGATATACTTTAAACCTTTGAAGAATAAAAGATAACTTCCAACCTTGATTACTGTATCTAGCAATACTATTTTTCATAATTGAAGGAATAATAAAAACCTGCCATGATTAAAAAACTAAAGGAATGCATAACTACTAAACAAGCACTGCAGAAGAGACTTAAAGGAATTTTACATACAGATGAGGAAGATAAACACTGACATCAGAACACAGGAAAGAATAAGTCTCACTAGAAGAGTAGATAAGAAAATGAGAATAAGGAAAGAATCAAACATTACAAAAATAAAAACATGACAGGAATTAGTATATACCTTTTTATAACTCTGAGTGTTAATGATTTTATTTCTCCAATTAAATGACATAGACTGGTGAACTAGGTTAAAAAGCACGACCCAATGTTTTGTTGTCTGCAAGAATTGCACACGACAAAGATGAACATAGACTTAAAGTGAAACAATAGAAAAGATATTCCAAGCAAATACAGTCTGACAGCAAGCAGGAATAGCTGTACTCATATTTGACAAAGAGACTTCATAACAAAATTAGTCAGAAGAGGCAAAGAATGTCACTTCATATTGATAAAGAGAACAATCCATCAAGAGAAGATACTAACTATAAACATATACATATGGAATGTTGGCACACCCAAGTTCATAAAACAAATACTCCTGGATATAAAGGAACACATAGGCCCCCAAACAATAATAGTGAATGATTTTTATAGCTATATGCTGCAGACAAAAAAATCAACAACAAAACTTAAGAATTTAATGACACTATAGATTAAATGGATTTAACAGACATCTACAGAATAGTCTACCAAACAGCCACAGAATGCACATTCTTTTCAGTAGCTCACAGAACTTTCCCCAAAATAGACAATATTCAAGGACATAAAGCAAGTCTTAACAAATACAAGAAAACTGAAATAACTCCTTGTATTTTACCAGACCACAATGGAATAAAATTAGAAATCAGCAGCAAGATATATAAAAAATATACAAACACAGGGAGATTGTGTTTGTATGATCTAGTGGGTCATCAGAGAAATAAGGGGAGAAATTAAAAAAATCCTAGATTGAAATGAAAATGAAAATACAACATGCCATAATGTATAGGATATAAGGAAAGCAATTCTAAGAGAAGTTTATAGCTATAAATGCCTATATTGAAAACCAAGGAGATCTCAGATAAATAACCTAATGATATACCTCAAGGTCTTTGAATAATAAGAACCAGCCAATCCCAAGATTAACAAAAGAAAATACACAATAAATATCTGAGCTGAAATTAATACAATGGAAACTAGAAGAACAATACAAACAATCAATGAAATGAAGAGATGGCTCTTTGAAAGGATAAACAAGATTGTCAAATCCTGAGCCAAACTAGCCAAAAGGAACAGATATAAGACACATGTTAACATAATTAGAGATGAAAAAAGTGACATTACAACAATACCATAGAAATCGAGAGGACCATTAGAGAATTTTTTGAAAACATATACTCCAATAAATTGGAAAATCTAGAAGAAATGGACAAATTTCTAGACATATGTGACCTACCAAAATTGAACCCAAAACACACAAGCAACTTAAACATATCAATAACAGGCAATGAGACTGAACCAGTAATAATAATAATAATAATAATAATAATAATAATAAAATACTTCCAATAAAGAAAAGCCCATGATGAGATGGAATCACTGCTGAATTCAATCAGAACTTTAAGGAACTAAAACAAAAAATGCTCCTCAAACAACTCCATGAATAGAAAGAGCAGGAATACTATGGAACTAATTCTTATGAATCCAGTATTATCTTAATATCAAAACTAGATAATAACAAAAACAAAAAAAGAAAACTATAGGTTAAACACTGATGCAAAAATTCTCAATAAAATACTTGCAAACTGAATTGCAAACACATAGGAATGATCACATGTCAATGATCAAGTTGATTTCATTCCAGTATTGTAAAGTTAGTTCAACATATGCAAATGAATACATTTTATACAACATCTAAACAGAAGCAAGGGCAAGAATCATGATTACCTCAGTAGATGCAGAAAGACTGATAAAACCCAACATTTCTTCATAATAAAAACTCTAAATAAATTATAAATATAAGGTTCACATCTCAACATAATGAAAGCTATATATGATGGACCTAGATCCAACATTATACTCAATGGGGAAAAACTGGAAGCATTTCCTCTTACATCAGGAATGAGGCAAGGGAATCTACTATCACCATTCTTATTCAATGTAGTGCTTGAATTCTAAGCCAGAGCATTAAGGCAAGAGAAAGGCAACAAGACAGATGCAAACAGGAAAGAAAAAGCCAAACTATCCCTGTTTTCATCTGATATGAGACTATACTTAAAAGATCCAAAAGACCCTACTAGAAATCTCATCTCTGAAATACTTTTTAAACAAAGTAAAAGAATACAAAATCAACATAGAAAAATTAGCAGTTTTTCTATGCACCTGACAATGAACTCACTGAAAGAAAAAAGTTCAAAAAGCAATCTCGTTCACAATAGCCTCAAAAAAATACCTAGGCATAAATTTAGTCAAAGATATTAAAGTCCTTTTTAATGAAAACTTCAGAATAATAAAGAAAGAAATTGAAGACACTAGAAGATGGAGAGAACTCCCATGTTCAAGGGTTGACTGAATATTGTTAAAATGATCATTCTATATGGTAATTCAATGTAATCCCCAGCAAAATCTCAGTGACTGCAGTTATAAAACTAGAAAAACAATTCTAAAATTTAAATTGAAGTAACAAAAGACCCAAATAGCCAAAGCAATCTTGAGCAAAAAAAAGAACATCATTGTACTGGCATAAAAATGGACACAATCCAGAAATAAGCCCAAGAAAGTACTGTTATCTCATTCTTGAGAAAGTCACCAAAAACATAGAGTGGAAGAAAGATATATTCTTCCACAAATAGTGCTTAGAAAACTGGATATCTACACGTAGAAGACAGAAACTAGCTATCTTTCACCATGTGCAAAAATCAACTCAAAATGATCAAAGTTCTTTTAAAAAATTTTTATTCATTTATTCACATATGCATACATTATTTGGGCCATTTCTCCCCCCACCACCTGCCCCCTCCATCTCTCCCCAACCCCCCTTGCTTCCAGGCAGAACCTGTTTTGCCCTCTTCTCCAATTTTGTTGAAGAGAAGACATAAGCAATAATAAGAAAGACATCACATTTTTGCTAGTTGAGATAAGGATAGCTATACAGAGAGATTCCTGGCATTGCTTGCATGTACAAATGTGTTACAACCCAAATTGATTCATCTCTACCTGACCTTTTCACTAGCTCTTGATCCCTTTCCCATATTGACCTCTGTCACTTTAAGGTTTCTGTATTAGTTCCTCTGCAGTGGGGACATCAAACACTTTCATGTTTTGGGTTTCCTACCTATCCCCATACCTCCAGTAAGTGCTCTCCCCTTAGCATGTGACCCAAGTCCAACAACATTGCTGCATTTGCCCTAGATCTAAAGTCCACATATGAGGGAGAACATAAGGGTTTTGGTCTTCTGAGCCTGGCTAACCTCTCTCAGAATGATGTTCTCCAGTTCCATGCATTTACTTGAGAATAATAAGATTTCATTCTTCTTCACGGCTGAGTAAAATTCCATTATGTATAAATACCACATTTTCTTAATCTATTCATCAGTAGTGGGGCATCTTGGCTGTTTCCATAACTTGGCTATTGTGAATAGCGCTGCAATAAACATGGGTGTGCAGGTGCCTCTGGAGTAACCTGTGTCACATTCCTATGGGTATATCCCCAGTAGTGGGATTGCTGGATCATATGGCAGATCTATGTTTAGATTTTTAAGAAGTCTTCTGATCAAAGTTCCTAATAGAAGACTTAAAACTTTGAAACTACTAGAAGAACATGTTGGGGAAACACTTCAAGATATAGACCTAGGCAATGACTTTCTGAGTAGAACTCTTAGCTTATGAAATAAAAACAAGAATTGACAAATGGGGTTGTATCAAATTAAAAGAAAAACCTTCACAGCAAAAGAAACAATCAGCAGAGTGAAGAGATAGCTTATAGAATAGGGAAAAACCTTTGTCAGATTCATCCAGTAGTGGATTGATACTCAGAATATATAAAGAACTCAAAAGTTAAACACCAAAAAACCAAATAATCCAATCAAGAAATGGACAAATGAACTGAATAGATGCTTTCCCCTGAAGTATAAATGGTCTATGAATGCATGAAAAAATGTTCAACATCCTCAGTCATCAGGGAAATACAGATCAAAATTACAATGAAATTCCAACTCACCCTAGTCAGAATAGCAATCAAGAATAGCAATAAATGCTGGTGAGGATGGGGGAAGGAGCTCTTATTTATTACTTGGTGGGAATGTAAATTAGTGAAGCCACTACAAAAGACAGTATGGAGGGTCCTCAAAAAATTAAAAATATAACTTGCATATGATACAGGCATACAATTTCTGGATATATATACTCCAAAGAATCAAAGCCAGGTTATTATAGAGATACCTGTGCACCAATGTTTATTTTGGCATTATTCACAATAACCATATTATGGAATTAGCCTAGGTGCCCATCAACAGATGACTGGATAAAGAAAATGTGATAGATATACACTATACAGTTCTATGCAGCCATTAAAAAGAATGAAATCTTGTCATTTGCTGAAAAATAGATGAACTGGAGATCATCATGTTAAGAGTAATAAGACAGTTCCACAAAGACAAGTGTCACATGTTTTCTCTCATTTGTGGAAACTAGGGGGAAAAAACCGAGGTCACAAAAGGAAAAGGGTGGCGACTAGGGAAGTGAAAGGGAAAGGGAAAAATGGGAGATTAGGAGGGGGATAAGAAAGAGTAGTAGAAGGGCTGAGTATGATCAAAGATCATTGTATGCATGTATGGAGGTGCTGTAATGAAACTACATACATCATACAATTTAATATATGCTAATAAAATATTTTAAATAAGAAAAATTTATAAAGCTATTGAAATTATGGTTTTCATATTGATTGCATTGTAGCAGTTTCTCATTTATACAGAATTAATCTTTATTATCTGTTTCAAATTTTTATGCATGGAGTTCTATGTCCTTTTCATGCTTTTCACGTTTGCAGGGCCTGTGGATATCTCCTGTTTCATACCTGATGTAGGCAATCTATGTCTTCTCTCTTTTTTCTTTGTAATTTTGCTAGATATCCATAAATTTTATTGATCTTTTCAATAATTGACTCTTTGTTTTCTTGATTTTTCTCTATAGTTTTTCTGTTTTCAAGATTATTGATTTTGGTTATCTTTATTACTTTCTTTTGCTTGTTATGGGTTCAGTTTGTTATTTTTGTCTAGTTTTCAGATTATTGATTTGACACTTTTCTTCTTTCCTAGTGTCTATAAACATTTAGCCTCATGAACTCCCCTCTGAGCTCTGTTTTAGTTATATTCCATGAATTTTTTATGTTGTATTTTTATTTTCACTAAGTCAATATACTAGAAATTTTTCCCTTGAGACTTCCTGCTTGATCCATCAATTATTTATGTGTGAGTTGTTTCGTTTCTATGTGTTTGGAGATGTTCCTATTTTCTTTTTATTATTAATTTCTAGCTGATTTCATTTTGGCCAAAGAACAAAATGTGTATGATTTTCATTATTTTAAACATTTAGGTTTGTTTTATGGCTCAAGTTATATTCTGTCTTGGTAACTGTTCCATAAACATTTGTAAGGATGCTTATTCTGCTCTTGTTTTATGGAGTGTTCTATACATGATGATGGCATCCTCCTAGTTGCTGGTGGTATTAAGTTTTCCTATTTCTCTCCTGATTTTCTTGCTAATGCTTCTTCATAAATTTGAGAGAAAGATGTTAGTACTCAATTGTAATTGTGGATTTATTTATTTTTCCAGTTTTAATAAGTTTTTTTGGCATATGGGTCTTCCACATGCATTGTCTTTAAAAATTTTTTTATTAGCATATATGAGTTGTACATGGAGCTTCATTGTGACATTTCCATGTATGCTTACAACAGTTAGATTCACCCCCCCATCATTTTCTTTTAATTCATTTATTCATATGTGCATACATTGTTTGGGCCACTTCTCCTCCCTGCCACCCGCCCCATCCCTCTCTCCCCCAACCTTCTCACTTTCAGGCAGAACCTGTTCTGCCCATTTCTCCAATTTTGTTGAAGAGTAGACATAAGCAATAATAAGAAAGACACAGAATTTTTGCTAGTTGAGATAAGGACAGCTATACAGAGAGATTCCTAGCATTGCTTCCATGCACAAGTATATTATAACCCGAATTGACATCTCCACCTGACCTCTTCACTACTTCCTGGTCACCTTCCCATATTGACCTCTGTCATTTTAAGGTTACTGTATTAGCTCCTCTGCAGTGGGGACATCAAACACTTTCAAGTTTTGGGTTTCCTACCTTTCCCTATTCCTCCTGTACGAGTTCTCCCCTTAGTGTGTGACCCAAGTCCAATAATAGTACTGCATTTGTTTTAGGTCTAAAGTCCGCATATGAATCCTTGATCCATTTTGAGTTGATACCAGTACAGGGTGATAAACATGGATCTAGTTTCAGTTTTCTGCAGGCAGATAACCACTTTTCCCAGTAACATTTGTTGAACAGGCTGTCTTTTCTCCATCGTATGTGCTTGGTGCCTTTGTCAAAAATAAGGTAGGCATAGCCATGTGGATTCATGTCTATTTTTGTGCCAGTACCATGCTGTTTTTATTGCTATTGCTTTGTAATATAGTTTGAAGTCAGGTATCGTGATACCTCCAGCATTGTTCTTTTGACTGAGTATTGCCTTGGCTATTCATGGGTTCTTATGTTTCCAAATGAACTTTAGGGCAGATTTATCAATCTCTGTGATGAATGCCATTGGGATTTTGATGGGAATTGCATTGAACATGTAGATTGCTTTTGATAGTATAGCCATTTTTACTATGTTGATTCTACCAATCCATGAGCACAAGAGGTCATTCTACCTTCTGTAGTGTTCCTCAATCTCTTTCTTCAGGGGTTTGTAGCTCTCCTTGTAGAGGCCATTCACATCCTTTGTTAAGTTTACGCCTAGGTATTTGATTCTTTTTGAGGCTATTGCAAATTGAATTGTTTCCATATATTCTTTCTCAATTTGTTCAATATTGGTGTATAGAAAAGCTAATTATTTTTGTAAGTTGATTTTGAATCCTGCCACATTGCTATACCTGTTTATGGTGTCTAGGAGTTTTTGGGTGGAGTTTTTTGGGTCTTTAAGATAGAGGATCATGTCATCTGCAAATAGGGATATTTTGGCAATTTCTTTATCTATTTGTATTCCTTTTATTTCTTCTTCTTGCTTAATTGCTCTGGTTAGGCATTCCAGTACTATGTTGAATAGGAGGGGGGATAGTGGGCACCCTTGTCTTGTTCCTGATTTTAGGGGAAATGTTTTCAGTTTTTCTCCATTAAGTATGATGCTGGCTATCAGTTTGTTATATATAGCCTTTACAATGTTGAGGTACATTCCTTCTATTCCTAGTTTTCTTAGAGCTTTTATCATGAAATGGTGTTGGATCTTATCAAAGGCTTTTTCTGCATCTATTGAGATGATCAAGTGGTTTTTGTCTTTGCTTCTATTAATGTGCTGTATTACATTTATAGATTTGCATATGTTGAACCACTCCTGCATCCTTGGGATGAGGCCGACTTGGTTGTGGTGAAGAACTTTCTGATGTGTTGTTGGATTCTGTTTGCCATTATTTTATTGAAGATTTTTGCATTGATGTTCATTAAGGAGATTGGCCTATAGTTCTCCTTTTTGGAGGTGTCTTTATCTGGTTTTGGGATGAATATAATACTGGCTTCATAAGATGAATTAGGCAGTGTTCCTTCCCTTTCTATTTCGTGGAAAAGTTTAAGGAGAGTTGGTATTATTTCTTCTTTAAAGGTCAGATACAATTCAGTAGAGACTCCACCAGCTCCTGGACTTTTCTTTTTTGGGAGACTCTTTATTGCTGCTTCAATTTCATTTTGTGTTATAGATCTTTTAGGTGAATAATGTCCTGTAGGTTCAATTTTAGATGGTCATAAGTATTTAGAAATTTGTCCATTTCTTCAAGATTTTCAAATTTATTAGAATATATGTTCTCAAAGTAGTCTATGATGATTTCCCATATTTCTGTGTCGTTTGTTGTTATCTCTCCTTTTACATTTCTGGTTTCATTGTTTTGTTTTTTTTCTCTCCTCATTTTAGTGAGGTTTGCCAGGGGGTTGTCAATGTTGTTTAATTTTTCAAAAAACCAGCTTTTTGTTTTGTTAATTCTTTGTATGTTTTTTTTGTTTCTGTTTCATTAATTTCAACCTTTATTTGTATTATTTCTCTCCTCCTGCTTGTTTTGGGATTTGCTTGTTCTTGTTATTCTAGGAGTTTGAGATGTAGCATTAGGTCATTGATATGAGATCTTTCTGTCCTTTTAATATATGCACTCATGGCTATAAACTTTCCTCTGAGGACTGCTTTTGCTGTGTCCCATAGGATCTGGTAGGTCATATTTTCATTTTCATTAACTTCCAGGACCCTTTTAATTTCGTCTTTTATTTCATCAATGACCCATTGATCATTGAGCAAGGTGTTGCTCAGCTTCCAATTGTTTGTATATTTTCTACTGTTGTTTTTGTTGTTGATTTCTAGTTTTAATGCATTGTGGTCAGATAGAATGCATGGGATTATTTCTATTTTCTTAGGCTTGCTTTGTGCCCTAAGATATGGTCAATTTTAGAGAAGGTTCCATGGGCTGCTGAGAAAAATGTATAATGTGCAAAATTTGGTGAAATATTCTGTAGACATCAGTTAGGTCCATTTGATCTATGGTGTGATTTAGTTCTAGAATTTCTTTATTGATTTTTTTTTGTCTGGTGACCTATCTATTGGTGATAGTGGGGTATTAAAGTCTCCCACTACTACTGTATTGGAGTCTATGTATGCTTTTAGGTCCTTCAGAGTATGTTTGATGAAATTGGGTGCACAGACATTGGGTGCATATAGGTTGATAATTGTTATTTCCTTTTGGTGTATTTTCCCTTTTATTAGTATGGAGTGTCCTTCTTTATCTCATTTGATCAATGTAAGTTTGCCTATTCTCGGGAGCCATTGGCTTGGTATATCTTCTCCCAGCCTTTCACCCTAAGCCAGTGCTTGCTTCTGTCAGTGAGACAGGTCTCCTGTAAACAACAGATTGTTGAATCTTCCTTTTTAATCCAGTTTGCTAAATGGTGTCTTTTGATGGGGGCGTTAAGTCCATTAACATTCAGTGTTAGTATTGATAGGTATGTGGTGATTCCTGTCCTTCAGTTGTTTTTGTTTTTTTAAGGGTTTGATTTTGTGCAGCTGAATCAATGTTAATCTCTGATTCCTTATATTTTCTTCTCCTGTGGTTTGGTATTGCCTGTCCTCTTATGGTTTTGTTTCCTTTCATTTTCTGTGTGCAGAATTCCTTGAAGAATCTTTTGTAGTGGTGGCTTGGTGGTCATATATTGTTTTACATTGTTTACATGGGGAGCAGGAAATTTTCTCCTTTTTTCCATTTCTCCCTACTTTAATCCCATTGTACTAAATTACTTTCCTAATAAACTTTACTATTATTTTAAAAACTACACTGGATAGTATTATCAGCAAACAAGATCAAACAGAAGAAAAATATCATAGATGGAGGACAAGATCGAGGAGACAATCACAAAGGAAAAAAATACATATGATTTCAATGTACAAGAACTCTGGGACATGATCAAAGAACCAAACCTAAGAATTAATGAGGTAGAAGGAGGAGCTGAAACACAAGCTAAAGGCATGGGGAATCTATTTCAATGAAATCATAGCAGAAAATTTCCCAATTCTATGTACTGATATAGACACACATGTACAGAAGGCATTTTGAACTCCAAATAGACATGAGCAGAAAAGAACAACTCCATATCATATCATAATCAAAATGTCAAAACTGGAGAACAAAGAAAGGATACTGAAAACTGCAAGAGAAAAATGCCAGTATACATACAAAGGTAACACCCAAGAATCACCTCAGACTTCTCAGCACAAACCCTAAAAGCCAGGAATGCATAGAGCAATATAATTCAAGCTCTGAGTGGGGAGGGGAGGGAGGTGACCAAAATAATGTATACACATGTAAGTAAATGTAAAAATGATAAAATAAATTTAAAAAAAATTCAAGCTCTGAGAGGGACTATCTGCCAACCAAGATCACTTTATCCAGCAAAGCTGTCCTTCAATCTTGATGAAGAAAAAGGACATTATAAGATAAAGATAAGCTAAAGTGGTTCATGTCCATCAAGACTGCAATAGAAAAGATACTCAATGAGAATAATTCACAGAGAAGAGGAAGAAAAGCAGTCACAAACATGAGAGGTCAGGAAAGAGTAAAACTCAAAGGGGAATTGAACCCAAGAGTGCTAGGAAAGTATCAAGCATGATAAACTTAGAAAACCAGCAAAACCTGAAGATGAACAACACCAAAAGTAAAGGACCATCAACATGAGGCTCAATTGGAAAAAAAAGCAATAGAAACACAGGAATCACTAGATACTTCTCAATCAAAATCCTAAATGTAAACAGACTTAACTCTCTAGTCAAAAGACAAAGATTGTTGGATTGGATCAAAAAGCAAGATTTAACAACCTGTTGTCTATGAGAAATATACCTCAAAACCAATGACACACATAAACTAAAAGTGAAATGTTAGAAAAAAATATACCAGGCATGTCAAAATTGAAACCTAGCTCTTCTTATATCAGACAATGCAGATTTTAAGAAAAAAATCAGTCAGAAGAGATAAAGGAAACAATCCAACAAGAAAATATAACAATTCTAAATATATATGCACTGAACATAAGTAGCCCTCAAGTTCCTAAAACAAACACTTCCGAGCATAAAGGAACAGATAGGTCAAAGCAATTCAAACTATACTACTGAGTCATAGGATAACAATAGCATGTACTGGCACAAAAACAGACATGAAGACCAATGGAACAGAAGACCAAGACACAAACCCATGTAGCTATAGTCATTTGATTTTTGATAAAGGAGCCCAAAACATGCATTGGAAAAAAGATACCCTCTTTAACAAATGGTGCTGGGTAAACTGGATATCCACCTATAGAAGATTCAAACTAGGTCCTAGTCTCTCACCTTGTACTAGTATTAATTCAGAGTAGATAAAAGATCTTAATGGAAGATCTGAAACTCAAATTATTACAGGGAAGAATAGGGAATACACTGGGTCATATAGGTATAGGTAGTAACTTTATGAATAGTACTCCAATAATTCAACAATTAAGAGAAATGATTGACAAGTGGGACTGCATCAAACTAAAAATCTTCTGCACAGTAAAGGAAACAGTCACTAAAGTGAAGAGCCAGCCCACAGAATGGGAGGCAATCTTTGCCAGATACATATTTGACAAAGGGATGAATAACCAGAATATATAGGCAGCTCAAAAAACTAACTCCACAAAAAGTCAGCAACCCATTAAATAAATGAACAAACTGAATAGATAATTCTCAAAAGAAGATGTACAAATGGCCAATAAATACATGAAGAAATGCGCAATATCCCTGGGCATTCAAATCAAATGACAAAAATCAAGAAAAGTCACAAAAAATGAGCAAATCAAAATGACATTGAGATTTCACCTCACTTCGGTCACAGTGACTATCATCAACAACACAAACAACAACAAATGCTAGTGAGGATGTGGAGAAAAAGGAATTCTTATCCACTATTGGTGGAAATGTAAATTTGTGCAACTGATATGGAAAGCAGTATGGAGGTTCCTCAAAAACTAAAAACTTTTTAGTTTTTAAAAATAAATAAAAAATAAAATGAAACTAAAAATAGACCTACCATATGATCCAGCAATACCACTCCTGGGCATGTACCCAAAGAAATATAAGCCAGGATACAATAGAGCCACTTGCATGCTCATGTTTTATTACTTACAATATCCAAGCTTTGGAAACAGTCCAGATGGCCTATAACTGATAAACAGATTAATAATATAAATAAATAAGTAAATAAATAGATATATATACACACAATGGAGTATTATTTGGCAATAAACAAGAATGAAATTATGTTGTTTGCAGGTAAATCAATGGAACATCATGTTTTCCCTCATATGAAGAAGTTAGACCTAAAAGATAAGTGTATACATAAATACACATATGATCTTATATACATATATTCATACATATGAATATGTAATATGTTGAGAGAGAGAGAGGGAGAGGAAGAGAGAGATCTACATATAGATCATGTATAGAGACATATAGACCATGCTGGCCTCAAACTCAGAATCCTCCTGCCTTAGTCTCTCAAGTGCTAAGATTGCAAGTATGCCCCACCATGCCTGGTCTTTCTTTCTTCTCCTTAGGGTCCTTAAGTTCTGCTAATTTTTTCAGCTCGTTTCCCTCTGTTGTTTAAATTAGATAATATCTGTTGCTTTATCTTCAAGTTCATGGTTACTTTGTCCTTTCCATTCTACCTTTAAGACTACCTAATGATTTTTTAAATTTCAATGATTGTATTTTTCAGTTCTAATATTTCATTTTGTGAAATATCTATATCTTCTATTTATTTTTCAAAATGTTTGTTTCCCCATTTATTTCAAGTATTTTTGCAGTTACTTCTTGAAAAAATTTTATGACTGTTATGAAATTTTGTTAGAAAACTTTAACATTTGTGTCATCTCAGTGTTGATGTCTGTTGATATTCTTTTCACATTTAAGTTGAGATTTTTCATGTTTCTTGGCATAATACATGATTTTCCATTATTTTCTGTACATTTGAGCATTATGTAATGAATCTCTGGATCTTATTTAAATCTTTCATAATCATAATATGAACTCCAGTGGGAAAAGTGGGTGCCCTTTATTATTGCCAGCTGGACATGAAAATCTAGAATCTCTGTTCTGCCTCTATTGACATCCACTTTCTGGTGGAGGAGCTCCTCTTCACTTATTGATGGATGTGGAATTTAGGCTCCCCACTAGGACTCTAGTAACATTACTGTCTGGAAATGGGAGGAGTGTTTCATAATTGCTCCCCACATGATATCTGCTGAGTTTGTGCTGTATTGGGCCATGTTTTTACCACTGAGTGAGATTGGAAGTTACCATTGAGGATGTAGTTAAATTTCAGGCTCTCTACTGGGCAGCCCAATGGTGATTGGGATGGGTACTTTGTTGCTACATGAAGGTAGAAATACAGACTCTCCAAGTGCTCTCCACTGACACCAGGTTTGGTTATGTTACCACCAGTTAGGTATCAAAGTTTCACCTTCTCATTTAGTGTTCTCTGACATCATCCTTGTGGGATGAGGAAAAATGCTTCTTTACAGCTAGATGAGAAAGTCTAAGCTCATACTTGACCTTTATGGTTGGACTGAGGTTGGGCTACATGTTTTCCCATATTGTTTGGCTGGAGTAGGAGGTTATTATGTAAGCTTTTTCCTTGAGTCACTTCCTCCTTTCCTGATCCATCGGATAGAGAGAACTGAATTTATTTGTAGCTCATGCTTTTTCTTGTCTGTACCCATTTGTCATTTCTGGTTTTCTAGTATTATTGAGTATAAAGGAAAACCAATTTGCTCATTGCCAGATTGGCAATAGGTTCTCAAGGTTCTCAAGGTTCCTAGCTTCTCTGCCTTCTTTCATTTGCCTTTTAGGCTTCTTTCTTTTATATATAAGATTCAATCATGCTATACTTACATAAAGAATAGAGATAAGTGCAGCTATTTAATTTTGTTCAAAGTGAAGTCAAGACAGTGTAGGTTTTGCATATGAATAGAAAATAGACCAATGAAATATATTAATGAGTTTAGAAGTGAACTTGCACATAAAGGTACCCTTGTTTTATGAGAAAGGTAATATTTCAAATATAGGGAAAGACTATTCAACTGATGGTGCTGGGTCAACTGCATATGCATATAGAAAAAAATGAATTTTACCATATTTTTACCCTACTAAAAAAATCAATTGTAGGTACAGTGTACATTTAATATTAAAGGTAAAATTATTAAGTTTTTAAAAGTAAATACAGAAGAATCTTCAGGATGTATTTTTTTTCCTGGTACTGGTGGTTGAACTTAGGGCCTCATACTTGCTAGGCATGCTCTCTACCACCTGAGCCACTCTTCCAGCCATTTCTGTGTTGGTTGTTTTTGAGATAGCATCTCGCATTTATACCTGAGCCAACCTAAACCATGATCCTCCTATTTGAGCTTCCCTGTGTAGCTGGGATAACAGGTGCTTGCTACTGCACCCAACTATTGGTTGAGATGGGGTGTCAGAAACTTTTTGTGTCTGGCCCAGCCTTGAACTGCAATCCTCCCAATCTCTACCTACTGAGGAGCTAGTAGTATAGGCTTGAGCCACTATGTCCAGCCATGATTTCTTTATAACACATAAAAAGTGTGAGACACTAAAAATTGATAAATTAGACTACATTGCAATTAAGACACCAACAGTTGGGTGAAAAAGTAGTATATAGGATGGGGAAAGATACTTGCCATAAATACAACTGATAATGATATATTCAGGATAGGTAAAAACATTTCCTACAAACCAGTAAGGAAAATATATGACAACCCAAATAAAAATGGGCAAAAATCTTAAGGATCTTTAGAAAAGAGGATATACATATGCCCAATAGATATATGAAAAGAGGATATACATACACCCAATAGATATATGAAAAGTATTCAAATTAGTGAAATACAAATAGAAACTTTCAAGTTCTCTGGTCACAATTAAGTCAAACTAGAAATCGATAATAGAAAAAGAACAGAAAAGTCTCTAAGTACTTGGATACTAACAACACACATAATGGTCTATAGATCTGACAGGAAATTTCAAAGGAAAAATTAAAAATACTTAGAACTGAGTGAAAACAAAAATACAACATTTTTGTGGTATACAAAGTGTGAGATATAGCTAAAGTAGAGCTGAAAGGGAGCTTTATCACCTCAAATGTTAACATTGAGAAAGAGAAGACATCTCAAATCAGTATCTTAAGTTCTTACTTTAGGAAATATGTAAAAATTACTAATACTATGAATGAAATAGGTTATAATTTCAGATACTTTAACCATTGAAAGGATAATAAAGGAAACTCTTGGAGAGATGATGGAGATACACCTGGCAGGAAAAACCACCAAGAAGAGGCAAAACCCTGAGACCTCCACACCCCCAGCCCACACATAGCATCCCCACGTCATGTTAAACAGAGAAAGCAGGAGGGCTCCTGTGCTGCCAGATGTCAGCTCCTAACCTGCTTGGGAGAAGCAGACCACCAGTACAGGAACCAGAGGGAAATGAAGAAAACAGATGCCCACATGCAGACTCCAACAAAACAAAGATAAACTATGCCAAAGAACCCAATGAAGCACACAAGAACATTCTGAAAGAAGAAATCCTGCAAGTAATCAATGAGAATTTCATAGAGAAGATACTGGATATGGTCAACCAAAATGTGCAGAGACACTCAAGAAATTCCAAGACAACAAAAACAGAGAATTTGAGAAAGCACAGAACAAATAAAAGAAACTATAGAAGCACTGTACAAACACCAAAGTGAAACAAAGAATACCATAAATAAAGAGATAAATGAACACAGGACGAAAATAGACAATATCAAAGAGGAAGGGACTCAGGATATGGACAAAAAACAATGAAACAGAAATGCAAAACAAAATGGAAGGCCAATCCAGAAGACTAGACCAAACAGAAGACAGAATCTCAGAACTTGAAGACGAAATGGTAATTAAAGGAAAAACCAGAGAACTATTAGTTAAACAACTCAAGACCTGTGAAAAGAAAATGCAAGAACTCACCGACTCCATCCAAAGACCAAACCTGAGAATCATGGGCAATGAAGAAGGAGAAGAGGTGCAAGCAAAAGGAATGGATAATATATTCAACAAAATAATAACGGAAAATTTCCTAAATCTAGAGAAAACTATGCCTATATAGGTACAGGGAGCCTCCAGGACAACAAACAGATCTGACCAAAACAGAACTACCCCATGACATATTATCATTAAAACAACAAGTACAGAGACCGGAGAAAGAATATTGAAGGCTGTAAGAGAGAAAAAAAAATAACATACAAAGGTAAACCCATCAAAATCACAGCAGACTTCTCAACAGAAACATTAAAAGCAAGAAGAGCTTGAGGAGAGGTCTTCTGGGCACTGAATGAAAATAACTTCAATCCTAGGATACTCTACCCAGAAAAACTATCATTCAAAATAGATGGAGCAGTAAAAGTCTTCCATGATAAGCAGAAACTAAAACAAAATGTGACCACAAAGCTACCACCACAAAAGACTCTTCAAGGGATTCTGCACACAGAAAGTGAAACCCAACATAACCATAAAAGGGCAGGCAAAACCAAACTACAGGAAAAGAAAAAGTAAGAAAGCAGAGAGTAACATCGATTTAGCTACACACAATCAAACCCTCAAACAACTAAGACAACTAAATGACAGGAATCACCACATACATATCAATACTAACACTTAATGTTAATGGACTTAACTCCCCCATCAAAAGGCACCATTGACAAACTGCATTAAAAAAGAAGATCCAACAATTTGTTGCTTACAGGAGACCCACCTCATTGACAGAAATAAGCATAAGCTTAGGATGAAAGGCTAGAAGAAGATTTACCAAGACAATGGCCCCCCAAAACAGGCATGAGTGGCAATACTTATCTCAGACAAAGTAGACTTCAAACCTACATTGATCAAATAAGATAAAGGACGTTCCATAGTAATAAAAGGGGAAATAGACCAAAAGGAAATAACAATTATCAACCTATATGCTCCCAATGTCAATGCACCCAATTTCATCAAACATACTCTGAAGGACCTAAAAGCATATATTAACTCCAACTCAGTGGTTGTGAGAGACTTTAACACCCCACTATCATCAATCAATAGGTCATACAAACAAAAAATCAATAAAGAAATCCTAGATCTAAAACATACCATAGATCAAATGGATCTAGTTGATGTCTACAGAACATTTCATTCAACTTCTACACAATATACATTTTTCTAAGCAGTGCATGGAACCTTCTCCAAAATAGATCATATTCTAGGGTACAAAGCAAGCTTCAGCAAATATAAGAAAATAGAAATTATACCATGCATTCTATCTGATCACAGTGCAATAAAACTAGAACTCAAAAACAAAAATAATGACAAAAAACATGCAAACAGCTGGAAAAAACAACTCATTGGTTAATGAACAATGAGTCATTGATGAAATAAAAGAGGAAATTAAAGGTTCCTAGAAGTCAATGAAAATGAAAACACAACCTACTGGAACCTATGGGACACACCAAAGGCAGTCTTGTGAGGAAAGTTTATAGCCATGAGTGCATATATCAAAAAGACTGAAAGATCTCAAATCAATGACCTAATGATACATCTCAAACTCCTAGAGAAACAAGAAAAACCAAATCCCAAAACAAATAGAAGGAAAGAAATAATAAAATTAAGGGCTGAAATCAGTGAAATAGAAACCAAAAAAATCATACAAAGAATTAATGAAACAAAAAATTGGTTCTTTGAAAAAATAAACAAGATTGATAGACCCCTGGTAAACCTGACTAAAATGAGTAGAGAAAAAACCCAAATCAGTAAAATCAGGAATTCAAAAGGGGAGATAACAACAAACACCATGGAAGTCCAGGAAATCATCAGAGACTACTTTGACAATCTATATTCAAATAATTTTGAAAATCTTGAAGAAATGGACAGATTTCTAGATACTTACGATCATCCAAAACTGAACCAAGAGGACATTAATCACCTGAATAAATCTATAACACAAAATGAAATTGAAGCAGCAATCAAGAGTCTCCCAAAAAAGAAAAGTCCAGGACCTGATGGATTCTCTGCTGAATTCTATCAGACATTTAAACAAGAACTAATGCCAACCATCCTTAAACTGTTCCACGAAATAGAAAGGGAAGGAAAACTGCCTAACACATTTTATGAAGCAAGTATTACACTTATCCCAAAACCAGGAAAAGACACCTCCAAAAACGAGAACTATAGGCCAATCTCCTTAATGAAGATTGGTGCAAAAATCCTCAATAAAATAATGGCAAAACAAATTCAACCACACATCAAAAAGATCATTCACCATGACCAAGTAGTCTTCATCCCAGGAATGCAGGGGTGGTTCAACATACGAAAATCAATAAAGGTAATACACCACATTAACAGAAGCAAACACAAAAACCACTTGATCATCTCAATAGATGCAGAAAAAGCCTTCGATAAGAGCCAACACCATTTCATGATAAAAGCTCTAAGAAAACTAGGAATAGAAGGAAAGTACCTCAACATTATAAAAGCTATATATGACAAACCTACAGCCAGCATTATACTTAATGGAGAAAAACTGAAACCATTCCCTCTAAAATCAGGAACCAGACAAGGATGCCCACTATCTCCACTCCTATTCAACATAGTACTGGAATTCCTAGCCAGAGCAATTAGGCAAGAAGAAGGAATAAAAGGAATACAAATAGGTAAAGAAACTGTCAAAATATCCCTATTTGCAGACAATATGATCCTATACCTTAAAGACCAAAAAACTCTACTTAAAAGCTCCTAGACACCATTAATAGCTATAGCAAGGTAGCAGGATATAAAATCAACATAGAAAAATCATTAGCATTTCTATACACTAATAATGAACAAACTGAGAAAGAATATATGAAAACAATTCCATTTATGATAACCTCTAAAAAAAATAAAATACCTAGGAGTAAACTTAACAAAGGATGTGAATGACCTCTACAAGGAAAACTATAAAGTCCTGAAGAAAGAGATTGCGGAAGACTATAGAAACTGGAGAGATCTCCCATGCTCATGGATTGGTAGAATCAACATAGGAAAAATGGCCATACTCCCAAAAGCAGTCTACATGTTTAGCGAATTCCCATCAAAATCCCAATGAATTCATCAAAGAGATTGAAAAATCTATTGTTAAATTTATTTAGAAACACAGGAGACCACGAATAGCCAAGGCAAAACTCAGTAAAAAGAACAACACTGGAGGTATCACAATACCTGACTTCAAACTATATTACAAAGCAATAGCAATAAAAACAGCATGGTACTGGCACAAAAACAGACATGAAGACCAGTGGAACAGAATAGAGGACCCGGATATGAAGCCACACAACTGAAACCAACTTATCTTTGACAAAGGCACTAAAAATATACGATGGATAAAAGACAGCCTCTTCAACAAAAACTGCTGGGAAAACTGGTTAGCAGTCTGCAAAAAACTGAAATTAGATCCATGTTTATCACCCTATACCAATATTAACTCAAAATGTATCAAGGACCTTAATATCAGACCCCAAACTCTAAAGTTGGTACAGGAAAGAGTAGGAACTACTCTGGAACTAATAGGTATAGGCAAGGACTTTCTCAATGGAACCCTAGCAGCTCAGCAACTAAGAGATAGCATAGATAAATGGGACCTCATAAAACTAAAAAGCTTCTGCTCAACAAAAGAAATGGTCTCTAAACTTAAGAGAACACCCACAGAGTGGGAGAAAATATTTGCCAGCTACACATCAGACAAAGGACTGATAACCAGAATATATAGGGAACTTAAAAAACTAAATTCTCCCAAAACTAATGAACCAATAAAGAAATGGGCAAGTGAACTAAACAGAACTTTCTCAAAAGAAGAAATTCAGATGGCCAAAAAACATATGAAAAAATGCTCACCATCTCTAGCAATAAAGGAAATGCAAATTAAAACCACACTAAGATTCCACCTCACCCCTGTTAGAATAACCATCATTAGCAACACCACTAACAACAGGTGTTGGCGAGGATGTGGGGAAAAAGAAACCCTCTTACACTGTTGGTGGGAATGTAAACTAGTACAAGCACTCTGGAAAAAAATTTGGAGGCTTCTTAAAAATCTAAACATCGATCTGCCATATGATCCAGCAATACCACTCTTGGGGATATACCCAAAGGAATGTGACACAGGTTACTCCAGAGGCACCTGCACACCCATGTTTATTGCAGCACTATTCACAATAGCCAAGTTATGGAAGCAGCCAAGATGCCCCACTATTGATGAATGGATTAAGAAAATGTGGTATTTATACACAATGGAATACTACTCAGCCATGAAGAAGAATGAAATCTTATCATTTGCAGGTGAATGGATGGAACTGGAGAACAACATCCTGCGCAAGGTTAGCCAGGCCCAGAAGACCAAAAATCGTACGTTCTCCCTCATATGCAGACTTTAGATCAAGGGCAAACACAACAAGGTTATTGGACTTTGATCACATGATGAGGCAAGAGCACACAAGGGAGGTGTGAGGATAGGCAAGAATCCCAAAAAAAACAAGATAGCATTTGATGTCCTCCATGCAAAGGAACTAATGCAGAAATTTTAGAGCGACAGAGGCCAAATGGAGAAGGGGACCAGGAACTAGAGAAAAGGTTAGTTTGAGAAGAATTAATTTAGAATGTAACACATATGTACAGGAAAGCAATGTGAGTAAACTCCCTGTATAGCTATCCTTATCTCAACTAGTAAAAACCCTTGGTTCTTCCTATTATTGCTTATACTCTCTCTTCAACAACATTAGAGATGAGGGCAAAATAGTTTCTGCCTGGTAGCGAGGGGAGTAGGGGAGGAGAGGGAGGGGGCAGGAGGAAAGGGAGGGGGTGGGGGGAAGGGAGGAGAAATGACCCAAATATTATATGCATATATGAATAAAAGAAATAAAGAAAAGAATGAGAAAAAAAGAAAGGATAATAAAGGAATATGGCCAAAATAGTCCATACACATAAATTTAAAAACTTAGATAAAATGGGCCAAATTTTTATAAGCCACAAACTGCCAAAATCCATCCAATGTGAAATGTATACTCTGAATAGTCCTAAAAATTGAGTTTAAAATTTAAAAGGATATGAAACAAGAAATCTGAAAGTTCAAATGATCCCAGTAGAATACTATACCAAATATGTAAAGAAAAATTTGGACCAGTTATACATGGGAAGGCATTGTTTTTGTCCTCTTAGAATTTACAGTAGAGAAAATAAATCATAAGGAAATATTTTAAAAATGTCATGAATATTAGGAATTATCTGTACATTCCCATGAAATCTTGCACTTCTACTGTTCCCATGATACTTTGTACTTCGACTCATCTGTAGAAGGATCAAACTATTTTGGATAAAAACAGGGGCAGCATGGGAATAGAGAGAAAGTACACAGAACATGCTTCTATAGAATAATGTTTGAGTGATAGCTGAAGAAGTAGAAGTCGGGAAAGTGGAGAATAAGGGGAGAATATTCAGATGAGGGAAAATATCATGTTCACATCTGTGCAATAGAAGAGGGAATGGCAAGTTCAAGGAGCTGAGAGTGGTCTATTGTGCCTGGAGTAGGAAGTGGTTAGATACAAGTGGAGATAAACAAAGCTGGGAAGCTAAACGTGGCCTGTATGTGAAATTAAGGATATTATCTAATGGGCATTGGAAAGAGATACAATCAAATGCTCATTTAAAATGATCACTTTGGCTATCATATGGAGAAGGGTTATAGGGGTAATCTTTCTTACAGGGGTAAGAATAAATATAAGGAGATAGGGTAGGAGACCATTTCATTAGTCCAGACTCAAGGTAATAGTGTCCTGGCCCAGATTCATACCTAACTGTATAGAGGGAAGAAGATGGAATGCATTTATTTTGGAGGTAGAATAATAGGACTTACTGATGGTTGTTTGTGTAGGGTGATGGAAGACTTTTACATATTTTCCCTGAGAGTGTTGTGTTGCTATCAATGACATCATCTTTAGTTTATATAAAACGTGTGGCACAGCACCTGGAATGCAGAAGGTGCTCTGGAAATGTGAGCTTCCTTACCCTGTGGTAATATTACAAATAAAACAATAGTCAAAGCCCAGCACTCCTACTCCCCAGACAGCAATTGCCTCACTGAAGGAAATCTTGGAAGAAAACCTCTGATGCTTATTCCCCATTCTGTGTAACTTAATTTCCACTATCCTTTCTCCTTTCCATGGGAAAATCAGTTGTTTCCTGAGGGCTACCCTTGAGTGTAGTGAGTCCTTTATCTGAGGAGGTAGAGCCCTTCCTGAGAGGGAGGGCTGTTCTGAAGTAGGTTGCAAGGTGATGCCCACCCTCCAATGAGGCCTTTAAAGGCTTTTAGAGTCACTGACATTTGCGTAATTTTACCCTTAGACTAAGAAAGGTGACCCCAGAACTCAGTTCTGACTTCCCTATGTTCTCCTTAGTTCCAGAGTTCCTGTGACTGGTGAAAGATATTTGACCAGAGGCTTACCCTATGCCAGGGAAAATCACTGCTGCTTTCCTCTTGGACAGCTGCCTTTACCCATAGAAAGAAATGGCTTGGAAGGAGTCCAGAGTAGAGAAAGCTGAGTGAGGACTGTATAGTAAAGGGCTGCCTGGAGTCAGGCGCCGGTTGCTCAAGCCTGTAATTCTAGCTACTTGAGAGACTAAGATCAGGAGAATCATGGTTTGAGGCCAGCCCAGGCAAAAAGTTTATGAGTCAGCATCTCAAACAATAGCTGGGCACGGTGGTGTGCACCTGTCATCCTTGCCACAGCAGGAGGTGTAAAGTAGGAGGATTGTGGTCCAGGCTGTGTGACCTGGGAAAGGTTCCTTCCTCTCTCAGACTTCAGCTTGTCCAGATGAAAAACAAGATGTTGGAACTGGAATCTGTCTAAACTCTAACAGTATGTGTTTTTAGATAGGACAATGAATCAAATGGACCATATATAATAAATGAAGTGACTCAATTATTAGACAATTATATTTGACAGTAGACAGAGTGGAAGGTACAGAGGTTCAGAGGATTGAGACCCTTTTTCAAATGATAGCACATATAGGCACATGGTTCAAACCCTGGCAAGTAATGTAAGATTACTCGAGTATCCACCAGTGGACTCCTAGGGTTTTTTTCCTCTGATTACACCCAAAACATGAGCTTCAGCTCTGCCTACAGTGCCTGTCATAATGCCTTATAATTCATTTCTCTGGCAGTTCTGGAAGTTTTTCTTACTTAACTGATGGCAAAGATTGTTATTAGAAGGGTGCATGCAAAGAATAATTTTGAAAATCTCAATAATTTGTTCTAAAAACCAAAAGTAAAACGCAAGACTAATACACAACTTCTGGATCATGATTTAATTAGAAGAGGGACAGGAACTGTGACTGAGAGCTTGTTAAAATAGATTTGAGTTTAATATAAAAAGGATAGTGTAGCTGCCTGTCATAATGTTTGTGCAGCTATAACAAAAAAAAACCTGAGACTAGGTAATTTAATAAAGAACAGAAATGTATTTTCTCACAGTTCTGCAGGTCGGTAAAGATCAAGGCACCAGCAGGCTTAGTTTTCTAGTGAGGGCTTGTCTCTGCTTCCCAGATGATGTCTTACTGCTGCATCCTCTGGAGAGGAGGAACAAAGTGTCCCCAGATAATAGAAGATAGAAGGGCGAGGGCAAGGCACTGCATGAAGCCTGTCTTAAAGGGCCTTAATCATATTCAAGTGGGAAAGCCCTCATGGCCTAATTGCTTCTTAAAGGCCCTGCCTATTCATTTCACACTAGCAACACCTGGATTTTGGAGGCGACCCATACAAACTATAGCACTGTCTCAGGGTGGGGGTGGGGCCCATCACCACAAGTGGCTTCTGAATAAGTTTGAGAAGGTAATTTTTTGCCTTTTATGATACTTGCTCTCCTTTCAGGTAGTCTTAAATTGTAAGAAAAACAAGTACCTGAATTAGCTTAGGTCAGACATGTTAATGTTAACATACTGTGGGGTATGTGGAGGGCACGGTAGTGAGGCAGAATTGTGTGACCTCAAGAAGAATGAGAATGGTGACTTAGCATTGTTCAAGCTCTAATCACAGGGCTGGTAAGAGTGGCTCAAGAGCATGCCTAGCAAGCGTGAGGCCCTGAGTAAACTCCAGTGCCACCAGAAATAACTGATAAGTTAAAATATACCTTTTTGGTAGACAGTTCTATGGGTCTTGTAACACAAGATATAGAATCAAGATAGGGAATTTCTTCAACTAAAAAAGTTATTTTGTTATCACTTTGAGGTCACTCACCTGCAATCACCAAAAACGATTCTTAAAGCTTTGTCTTTTCCAGAATTTTTTTTATAAATGGAATTACACTGTATATAGTTTTTTGTGCATGACCTCTTTTGCTCAGTGTAGATTCATCAACATTTTTGCATGTTTTATTCATGAGTATTACATTGTAGAAATGAATCAGTTGTTTATCTACCACCAAAATCCAAAGCATATTTGGATTGTGTCAAGTTTTTTTTTATCATGAATAAGGATTTCATAAATATTCACTGTAGAGGTATTTGTGTGAATGCAAGCTTTAATTTCTTTTGGGCACATGCATAGGACTGGAATTACTGAGTTGTATATGGGGAGTATGTTTAATTTTATAAGAAACAATTGTTTTCCAAAGTGGATTTGCAAATGTACACTGTAAATAGCAATGTATGAGAGTTCCAGTTACTCCTAATAATCCTCATAGTGTTGTTGCTGCCTTTCTTTGTGAAAATGAAAATCACAATGATATATCACCTCATAGTTGTTAGGATGGCTAGTATCAATGGATAAGAGAAGTATTAGCAAGAGTGTGGAGAAAAGGCAACACTTGTACACTGTTGATGAAAACAGAAATTGGTACAGCCATATGGAAAACATTATAGCTATTCCTCAAAAAATTAAAAATAGAACTATCATAGGATTCAAAAGTTCCACTTCTGGGCATATATCCAAAGGACATAAAATCACTTTCTCAAAGATATATTTCCATGTTTTCTGAATAGGCTATTAGTAGATGTCTTTGAAAGGTACATTTTGCCCTGGCCCCTTCCTCTCTGTCTCTTTTTGCTTCCTGGCTGCCATGAGGTGAGCAACTTGGCTTCACCATGCCCTTCTGCGATAGATAGGTCCTTTACTCTCTCATCTCTTCTCTACTATTGATCCCATCCAAAAATTATTTTTAAAAATAAGACAGTGTATTTGTCTTCTAAAATTTTCATTTGGTTCATTTTCATAGTTTTAAATTATCTGCTGAAAATATCTTTCTATTAATTTCAAAGCAGTTACTTCTATACCTGTCATAGTTACTTTAATATCTTTGAGCATTCCTACATATGGATCCTCTTGTAGTTGACACTTGTTTTTGCCTTTAAAAATTGGTCACATTTTCTTCTTTGTATGTTGATTAACTTTGGATTTTATTCTGGATATTTTGAATAATAATTAGTCATGAGACTATGAATCTTGTTAAAGTCTTCTGCATAATTTTGATTTTTGTTTTGCGTCTTTGATTTAGCAAGAGTTCCACCAGGGTAGGTTTAGATCTCAATGTCAATTAAGTTTTCAAAGCTATATTCAGTCTGTCCCATCTATGTGCCACTCAGCATTTTGTCTGGGATGGTGGTAGTTTATATTAAGTTCAGCAGTGAAATCTTTTGCTGTATTGCTCTGGGTCTCTCCCTCACATGTACAGCATAGAAGTTTACTTAAGGCTCTTGTGGTTCCTGTGCACTATTAGGGGATAGTTTTACTAAATCTATCTGTTTTCTGGTTTCTGTCATACTATCTTTATCTTAAGAGTCCATTTTCCCTGTACTGTAAGAAGCTGGGGTGCTGTGTAGTTATGTACAGGTGAGGTGATTATCAGAACAAATTGTTGAGAAAAAGAAGTACAATTAAACTGAATATTGTATAGACCATCTAAAACCACAGGGTCCCATTTTCTTAGTGTCCATGACCAGAAAGCTAGGCATTTTCTGCTGTTATTGTACAGCTCCATGACTAGGGCTACTTATAAGGAAGAACATGGAGAGAAAAAAAAAAGAAAAAAAATGGGTAAAAATGAGGATTACTTCCTTATTCTCTGGCTCAGAATGGTCCTCTTTTCTACTACTCTTGTTTGGGTTTCTTTCAGTTTTCCTATCTATGCCTGCTAAGCACTGGGACTGCTGTAATGTCAAAGTCAAGAATGAAAAGAGATGGAAAAAAGCTCAGGAAATTCACTGTAATGTGAGTCATTCTTCAGGTTTGCCTCTCTTCAGATCTGCCTTCCATGGTAAATTTTTCAGAATCCTCAGATATTTGCTTTTTTAATTTTTGCTTAAGGATTTTGGTTGTGATTGAGTGAGATAGGTTATAATGGATTTAATCAATCGTAGTCCCAGAGTTTTCTTAAGATTATTTTTTTCTGATTCATTCTTCTTTATACATTTTAATGGGTTTTATAATGACATTTTCATACATGCATATAATGTATTTTAATCTTATTCATTCCCCACTACCCTCCCTTTTCCCCTTTTGCCACTCCCACTGGTCCCCTTGCCCTTTCAAAATAGTATCCCTTTCATGTCCTTTGCTAAAGCATCTAGATTCTACATCTGAGAGAAAATGTGATATTTGTCTTTTTGAGCCTGGCTTATTTCATTTAACATGATGATGTCCAGTTCCACCCATTTTCCTGCAAATTACAAAATTTCATTCCTCTTTATGGCTAATACTCCATTGTATATATTACCACATTTTTCTTTTTCCATTCATCTGTTGATGGGCTTCTAGGCTGATTCTGTAACTTCACTATTGTGAATAGTGCTGCAATAAACATGGGTGTGCAGGTAGCTCTATTGTATGTTGACTGATTTCCTTTAGGTATACACCCAGGAATGGTATAGCAGTATCCTATGGTAGTTGTATTTTTAAGTTTTCTGAGAAACTGCCATACTGATTTCCATAGTGGCTGTAGTAATTGCATTCCCACCAACAGTGTATAAGGAATCCTTTCATCCTGCATCTTCCCCAGCATTGGTTGTGGTTTGCTTTCTTGATGAATGCCATTCTGACTGGGGTGAGATGGAATCTCAGTGTTGTTTTTATTTGGATTTCCCTGATGGCTAAGGATGCTAAATATCTTTTCATGTATGTGTTGGTCTTTTGTACTTCTTCTTTTGTGAACTATCTGTTCAATTCACTTACCAATTTGTTGAAATGGATTATTGCTCTTTTGATATTTAATTTTTTGGGCTCTTCATGTATTCTGGATATTAATCCCCTGTCAGAAGAATAACTGGCAAAGATTTTCTCCCGTTCTGTACTGTCTTTTCATTCTAGCAATTGTTTCAAACTTTGCTGTGCTAAGGCTTTTTATTTTGATGCAATCTTGTGTCAGTTCTTGCTCTTATTTCCTGTCTTAATGGAGTGTTATTCAGAAAGGCATTGCCCATTCCTATATCTTCAAATGTTTTTCCTCTTAATTTAAAAGTTTCAGATTTTACATTAAAATCTTTGATCAATCTTGAATTGATGTTTTACAAGGTGAGAGATAGGTGTCTAGTTTCAGTCTTCTACAGGTGCATATCCAGTTTTCTGAGACCATTTATTAAGGAGACTGTCTGTCTTTTCTCCAAAATATGTTTTTGCCACCTTTGCCTGAAACCAGACAGCTGTAGCTGTGTGGGTTTACATCTGGGTCTTCTATGCCAATGGTCCAAGTGTCTGTTTTTGTGCCACTCCACGCTGGTTTTGTTTCTATGGCTCTGTAGTGTAATTTGAAGCCAGGCATTGTGATACCTCTAGCATTGCTCTTTTCACTCATATTGTTTTTTGGCTGTTCAGGGTCTTTTATGCTTCCATATGAATTTTAGGATCGTTTTTGTATTTTTGTGAAGAATGACATTGGAATTTTGATGGGGATCGCATTGACTCTGTATCTCACTTTTGGTAATATAGCCATGTTCACAATATTAGTTCTTCTGATCCATCAACAGGGGCGTTCTTTCCATATTATATTTATCTTCTTAATTTCTTTCTTCAGTGTCTTACGGTTTTCATTGTAGAGGTCTTTCTCGTCCTTGGTTAGGTTTCCTCCTATGTATTTTATTTGAGGCTATTGTGAATAGAATTGTTTTCCTGATTTATTTCTAAGCATGTTTGTTATTCACATGTAGAGAAACTACTGATTTATGAATGCTGATTTTAGGATTTTATTTTGGCATTGGGAGTTCTTTGAACTCAGAGCTTTGTGCTTTCTTGGCAGGCACTACATAGCTTGACCCACACCTCCAGCCCCTTTTGCTCTGGTCGTTCTGGAGATAGGATCTCGCTTTTGGCCCAGGCCACGCTGGACCACAATCCTTCTATTTTATGCTTCCCACCATCGCTGGGATGACAGGCAAGTGTCATCACACCCAGTTTCTTTTGAGATGGAGCCTCAGTGGCCTGAAAGCACAATTCTCCTGATCTCAACTTTCCAAGTAGCTAGGATGATAGACTTGTGCCACCAGTACCCAGCTTGTAACTAGGATTTTAATTGAAATTTTAATTGAGATAATTCTAAGTTCACATGAAATAATATATTGAATAGACATTTCTCCAAAGAAGACATATAAATGGCCACATGAAAAGAAGTTCAACATCACTAATCATCCAGGAAGTGCAAATCAAGACCACAGTGAGATTATCACTTCACACCTGTTAGGGTGGTTATTATCAAAATAACAGAAGATAAGTGTTGTCAAGGAAGTGAAGAAATTGGATCCCTTGAACATTGTTGTAAATGTAAAATGGTCCAAGCCACTTTGGAAAACAGTATTGTGGTTCCTCAAAAATTAATAATGGAATTACCATATGATCCTGCAACCCCACTTCTGTATATTTGTACAAAAGTATTGAAATAAGGATTTCAAAGAGATGTATCCACTTCCATATTCATTTCAGTATTACTCACAATAGGCAAAGCATGGAAATGTTCTAAATGTCCATTGATGGGTGAATTAGAAAACCAAATGTGGTACATTTAGTCTTTTAAAAAGGAAATCCTGCCATTTGCAACAACCTTCAAGGACCTTGAAGGTATTATGCTAAGTGAAATAAGCTAGATACTGCATAATTCCACTTATATGAATTACCTAAAATAGTCAAATATGCTGAGGGAAGAGTAAATGGGAACTTGCTGTCCAAAGGGTAAAGAGTTTCAGTCATATATTATGAAAAAGTTTTGGAAATCTGTTCTACAACAATTTGTTCATAGTTAAAAATACTATATTGCAGACTTTAAAATCTGTTAAGAGTTTAGATATTATGTTAAGTATTTTTAGCACAATAAAAAAGAGCAATAATATGGAACAATCCCTCATACACTTTTCCTGATTTCCTCTAGTGGTAGCATTGTACAAACCATAGTATAATATTACAACAATGATACTGACATTGACACGACCCACTGGTCTTATTCAGATTTCCTCATTTCTATGTGTCTGTGAGTGTGCACATTTGGTACTCATTTCTGTATGTCTGTGACTATGCAAATTAAGTCCTATATACTTTTATTACTTGCATAGATTGGATCCGTTATGTTGCCATTTTATAACTACACCTATCGTCTTCCTTCCCTCCTCCATCTCTGACTACTGAGAATCATTAATCTGTCCTCCACTGCTAAATTTTATTTCAAAAATGTTATATCCATGAATCATATATTATGTACCCATTTGCTTTTATCACCCAGCATAATTTCTTAGAGATTCATTCAAGTTGTCATATGTTTCAATGATTTATTTCATTTTATTGCTGAGTAATATTACATAATATATATTTGGTATGGTTTGTTTAACTATTCACCAGTTGAAGCACATCTAGGCTGAGTCCACTTTTTGGCTATTACAAACAAGTCTACTATGACATTTAGTGTACACACTTTTGTGGGGATATATAAGGGCTTTTTATGTAATTGATGGATTAAGTGATAGTTGCATGTTTAGTTTTTAAGGAAACCACCAAATCATTTCTTTGTAGAAGCTGCAGTGTTTCACAGTCTTATTGCCAATGTATGAGTAATTGATACATATTTGTCAGCAACTGTTGTACTACTTTTTATTCTTGCCATTCTTGTAGGTGCATAGAGATATATCATTATGGTTTTAGTTTGCATTTCTCTGGTGGAAATGATATCTAACAGATTTTACATGTATTTATTTTCCATGTGTATATCCTCTTTGGTGAAATGTCTTTCATGTATTTTGCCCATTTTTAATTGGCTTTTTACCATTAAATTAAAAAATAGCTTTGTTGGGATAATTCCCATACAATAAAATTTACCCATGTAATTGTACAACTCAATAATTTTTCATGCATTCATAGTTATATTCAATTATCACCCTAGTCAATTTTAGAATATTTTTATCAATTTAAGAAGAATCCATAACCCTTTAACTGCTCTCCTCTGTTCATCTTCCTACTTATCCCAATCTCTAGCCCTAAGCATCCACTTCCTAGCTCCCTAGATTTCTCTATTATAGAAATTCATATGAATGGAATCATGCAGTGTATAGTCTTTTGTAACTGGCTTCTTTCATTTAGCTTACCCAAAGGAAATATAATATCTCAAAGAGATGTTACTGTCATGTTCATTGCAGTAATATTCACAATGGCCAAAATATAAAAACAACCTGTCAAATTTTTGAGCTTCAGCCATGCTATAGCATATATCAGTAATATTTTATTATAAAGATATACTGTCTTTGTTTATCTATGTATCTGTTGATGGACATATGGGTTGTTTCCACCATTTGTCTTTATGAATCATGCTTCAATAAACCTTTGTGCATAAGCTTTTCTATGGATATATGTTTTTATTTCTCTTATGTATATACCTAAGAGTGAAATTACTGGGTGTTATCTAAATAGGCCAAAGAGGGCCCTGTGTAGTTTTCCCTGTGTTATTTACTTCTTAACACACTAGGGCCATTACCTCAACACCTACTGGCACCAAATTCAAATTATTACATATTCAACTGCTTTAAATATAGCCCATATCAGCTTATTTTTAGCCATTTTAGAGACTTCCAGCATTGTATACCCCACCAACATGTACCCATAGTGAGACAAACCCTTCAGCTATAACAGGCCAAACTACTGCTGCCCGTTGGGGCCAAAGATGCTTTGCCTTAATGCTGAGTGACATTGCCTACATATATGAGCCCTCTATCGGATTAACTTCTCTATGATATTTCCTTTCTCCTTTGTCCCTTCTGGGTTGTGATCCTGCCCTGCTGAAAGATCTCCTGCTATGAGGGACTTTCTCTATCATGTAATCTATCCAAGTGTCACTCAATAAAGCTTGTTGCACAATACTGCCATCTTATGGTCTTGTCTTTTCCATGATACACCGAGATATGTCTCAACTGATGAATGTATGGTCAATACGTACTATGCAGTATTATTCAGCAACAAATTGGAACAGATGATTGATACAGGCAACTACTTGGATGAATTTCCATGGAACAATGCCAGATGAAAAAAGCTAATTACTGGATGATTCCATTTCAAAAATGAAAAATAAAAGTTAATTGAAGACAGATTAGTGGTTGCCAGGGGTTAGTGATGGAGGAGGAAGTCTTTGAACTTGGCACAGTGGATCATATAGTAATTCTATATTTAATGATTTAAAGAACTGCCAGACTTTTCCAAAGGGACTGGACAATTTTTACATTTGCACATGTATGAGGTCTCATTTCTCCATATCCTCACCAACAATTGTTGTTACCTAATTTTTTGGTTCTAGTCATTCTAGTAAGTGTGAAGTGATATGTCATTGTGGTTTTGATTTGCATTTACATGATGACTAATTATGTTTGGCATATTTTCATGTGCTTATGGGCCATCTGTGTATCTTCTTTGGAGAAATGTCTATCATATCCTTTGCCTAATTTTCTGTTGGGTTATTTGTTTTTATTATAGAACTGTAAGTTTTCTTTATATGTTCTAGGTATGAATTCCTTATCAGAGATATGATTTACACATGTCTTTTCCTATTCTATAGGTTAGTTTTTTCACATTGTTGGTGGTATCTTTTGAACATATAAATGTTTACTTTTAATAAAGACCAGCACAATCTATCTATTTTTTGTTTGTTTTAGTGTCATCTATATGAATTGTTTACCAAATAGACGGTCTGGAAAATTTGCTCCTATATTTTTACCTCAGAGTTTCATAGATTTGCTCTTAAATTTAGGTCTTTTAGCTACGTATAGTGACTCTTGCTTGTAATCCCAGCTATCCAGGAAATCAGGAGGATCATAGTTTGAGGCCAGCCCAAGCAAAAAGTTAGTGAGACACCTATCTCAACCAATAAACCAGGCATGGTGGTACTGTCATCCCAGCTATGCAGGGGACATAAGTGGGAGAATTGCAGTCTGAGGATAGCTTCCAACAAAAAGTACAAAACCCTGTCTGAAAAATAACTAAAAGCATAAAGGTCTGGGTGCATGGCTCAAGTGGTAGAGTGTTTGCCTAGCAAGTATGAGGCCCTATGTTCAAACTCCAATACTGCCATACACACTATACACACAATTAGGCCTTTGATCCTTTTTGATTAAATTTTTATATATGATATTAAGTAGGGATCCAAATTCATTCTTTCAAGTGTAACTTTGCACTTGTTCCAGCATTATTTGTTGAAACACTATGTTTTTCTCCATTGTTGAAAATTAGTTAACCAGAGATATATGGCTTTCTTTCTGTACTCTCAATTGTATCCCATTGATTTATTTGCCTATCCTTATGTCAATACCACTCTATCTTGGGTGTCACTGCTTTGTAGTAAGTTGAAATGGCAAAGTGTGCATCCTCTTGCTTTATTTTTACCTTCATGATTTTTGCAGATATTCTGGATTCAAGACTCTGCAGCTTAGGACAATGGCAAGCCCTTCTTTGAATAGTACCTCTATTCTAGGGGCTAAGTGTTCAGTACTGGGGGTAGATGGAGGGCAGTTACTTTAGGTCTCTTGGCTTCTTCCTACTGGTATGGAGCCACCATTTCACAAGCTGGGGAATAGCTATTGGTCTTGATATTTTCAACATCTCAAAGCCAAGCTAGAGTCTTTTCCACAAGTGGAGATTGTGAACTGAGCCCCCCACCTCTAAACTGAACTCCCCCAGACTTAGCCTCAACAAAAAGCTTCTGGGGGGGCAAGGTGGGAAATGCTGAGATCCTGCCTCTTGGGAAGAAAGCCCTCCTACTGGGAGTTGTGGGAAGGGAAAGTCTTATGTTCTTGGCTGCAGCAGTTTGGATGGGAGAGAGCAGTCTTGATTCCAATTCCACAGACTCTTACCTCTCATTACTAATTTTTCATAGGCTTTCATGAATGTTTTTTCATTTGTTGTTTGTCCTTTGGACCATTTCCAGAATCTTTAAACAGTTTAAAAAAATTTCCCACAAGTTTCACTGAGGGGTATGTCAGTGGAGTTTCTCCAAATGTCATGCTAGAAGTAAATCTTTTACTGTTTTACTTTTGGAAGTACTGGGATTTGAACTCAAGGCTTCTCACTTGCTAGACAGGTACTCTACCACTTGAGCCACACCTCCAGCCCTTTTTGCTCTGGTTATTTTTGAAGTAGGATCTTACTTTTCCCCCAGGCCAGCCTGGACCACAGTCTTCCCATTTTACACTACCTGGTGTAGCTGGCTGGGATGACAGATGTGCACCACCAATGCCCAGTTTTTTCCATTGAGTTAGGATCCCATGAACTTTTTTGCCTGCTCTGGCCTGGAAGTACAATCATTGTGATCTCAGCCTCTTACATAGCTGGGATGACAGGCATGCACCACTTTGCCCAGCTATTAGTTGAGATGGGGTCTTGCTAACTATTTTTTTTGGCCAAAGCTGACTTTGAATTGTGATTCTCCCAATTTCAACTACCCAAGTAGCTAGGATTATAGGCTTGAGCCACAGGCTCAATATAGTGGATGTACATGTAAATGTTGAGGATTTTTTTGAGATGTAGAGGAAAGCTAGAAGCGCCTAGGTACAAGAAGTGAAATGAAAGTGGAAAATATACTGCTTTTAAAGTAGGGTAAATGTGCATCTACATATACATCTACATAAGTATATATGCACATATGTATATATGTATGTATGTAATATATGTGTACTTATTTCCCCAAATTTTTCTGAATCAACAACTTTTCTCATAGGAAGAAACTAACATGCACGTAATGAGATTGTGAAGAAAGAGGGAAAAGAGATCTCTGTGTATGTCAAACCCACAATGCGAAAAAAGTTGTATAAATTTTCTACATCTGCACAATATTCATGATGCATTGTGAAGTGAAAAAATCAAGTTATAAAATAATATTTATGGTATAATTCTATTTTGCAAAATAAAAACTCAAATCTACTATATAATTATAAATAAACGTGCAAAAAATGTTCAGAAGTATAGGTAGCCCAACTTTAACTGTACTTATCTATAGTAGCAAATTTTTATTTGACTTTTCTTTTGTTGTTTCTATTTTCTCATTGTTATGCAGTGAACTTGTAATACTTGTTACAGTTTTTAAAATAAAATACATCTCAAAAATAAAATCTGCATGGGGAGATAATGGAGGCCCATAGGAGTCTGTCAGAAATAGAAAGGCCCATAAGTATAAACCAGTTTACATCTTCATGCTGTAATGTGGAAACCAAGGCCAAGAGAGAAGAGACTTGGCTAAGATTTGAATTTGGATGTTTAGACTTTTAGCCCACTAATCTTTCTTACAACTACATTTAATCAAACAACTAAGTATATGCCTAGTTAGAAATGGAGAACAGCCACACTGTATGTCTTTATTTACTAATTCCAAGGGGCAGGCTAGAGATTTGTTACATTGCAAAATCCAACCTAAACTTATTTTGATCCTTACTGTAACCCTGCACTGGAGGAATGCACAGTGTGTCCTCCTCCTGAGGCACAACAGAGACTTCAGTGACTATTCAAAGTTCACACAGCAAGTGGGAGGCCCACTCAGGCCTGAACCCAGCCAGAACACCATCGTCAAGACTTTTAGGTACAAGTAGTAATGAGGATTTCTAGTTTATGCTTCACGTAATGAACTTGCCAAGACTAGATTATTCTTTATTTCACTTACAAAGCCAAGTTATTGGAAATCTCTTCCTTTGGGTGTCTGAGTAAGACACATTATCACTCACCTGTTATAAATTATTAACTCATTTTTAAAGTGTTATAAAATAAGCCAGGCTGAATGCTGGCAGGAGCTTCTTCCCTTCTGAGCATGCTGGAAGGAGCTCTCATCTTCTTCTAGCATACCTACATGCAGACCAAAGTCATTTTACCACTGCTGCTTGCATCCCTCTCACCAGGTCTCTTTTGGGAATGTGAAAGCTGAACACCACAGACTTTGATTGAAAGGTGGAAGGCAGTTAACCAGAATAAAACTTTTCATTTGAGGATACCTAGCATGGTGGTGTGGTAGAGTGGAGAGTATACCAGTGTTGGAAGCTCTCATACTGAGTTGGAATCTATTTACTGTTAAGTATTGCTAGTAGAACCTCAACTAGGTCCTCTCCTCTTTCTTCTTTTCAATGCTCCTTCATGTGGAAGATGGTATAAAGTGAGTTTCAGTGAACCACTTTCTCACTTGCTTCTACTGTTTTACTTTCTGTTTTAAATACATATTCCCTGTCTTCTTCCAAGAATCTTACACTGGAAATGCTACCATTTTCTTTGACTGTAGGCTTGCTCAAACATCCTCAGGTCTCATGAGCCCCAAATCAGTGCTTTGTGGTTTAAGGCTACAAACTGCAAATGAAAAGCAGATTTCCACTGCATACTTACACATCCTAGTGCTTTGCGTGCCTCCAGCAGTTCAGGCAAAATGCTCTTAATGGAGTGGACTGGAGGGTGGGGCTTACTGCCAGTCACTGAAAGCTTCCTCTACTGGAGACCAGATGGGCCCTCAGGCTGCCAGAGCGTTGGCCCTGGAAAAAAGGGGCTTGCTAGAAGGTTGGTCTCACTGTGGGTGTGAGCTACACTGAACCAGAGGCCCATGGGAGAGCAGAAAGAGCATTAGGAAGAACATAGTTGTGCAATGTAGCCTTACACAAGTTGTAACTCCTCTCTGGAGCACAGTTTTTTTTCCCTTTTGAAAATGGGATTAATAACCTCTTATCCACCTATTTCAGAGGGCAGGATGAAAATAAATCATGGGTATGTATGCCTTCTAAGCTTCACTGCTCTGTTTACATATGTGTTATTATTATTGCAGGGAGATTAATCCACATACCCACCTTTACAATTTTTAGCTGGTAGAGTCTAAGACCAAGAAAGTTTGTTAAAACAGGACCCAAAGCCTCCTGGGTAATACGGTGAAGGCAAATTTGTAACTGATGATAAACTTCAGACTCTGGAATGTAAAGAAAGAAAACCAATGAGCCAGTTTAAGCAAGAAGACAATTGCTCCAGGAAATTAAAAAGAAAAAAAAGCCACGTACCTAATTTTAGAACCACCAGCTACTCATCTGTGAAAGACATTTGGAGGTATAACAAAGGACCATAATCCATCTCTAAAGAGTTTCTATGACATGCATAAGGTTGAAATTTTTGGGGGGGTCTCCAAATAACTGCGATCTCGTTAAGGGGGTTTGCCTTGAGAACTAAGTTCACTATGAGAAGGTGTCCTTTTCTAGTTTGAGGAGCAGTTGAGCAGAGCCTTTTATCAGAGTCAGCCTCAGACCTTACAAATAGAGTGGGAAATCAACACCAATAGCCCCCAAAGAAGCTGAAAGAATAAAAATCTATATAAAACTGCCTTCTAGTAAGGATCCAACAATACAGAACTCAGTTCATAGAGGGTTGAGGAAATAAGAGATGATTTTGGAATAGGTCAGAGTCCAGTGAAGTCAGGCTAGAGATAAAACAAGGATGGGATACTTAAGCAACTAGAAACCAGACCATAGATAAGTTGGAAACCTATAATTTTCTCCTCTTCATAGTCCCAATCAGAGATCCTTGACTTGACCTGTGCCCTGTATTTCCAGGGCCTTTGTCTCCAGAATGTTCCTGCGAAATAGCACTGTTGAGTATTCCTAACTAGGCTGAGCCAGCAACCTAATACCTTTGTCCTTGTCCCTGCCTAAGTCTCAATTCCCTTCCACAAAGCTTCTGTATCTATTTTCTCTGGTTCAATCAATATTTTGTAGGTTTCTCCTCCATACTTCTTTTTCTTCTTCTTCTTCTTTCTTTTTTTTCTTTTTGGTGGAACTGGGGTTTGAACTCAGGGCTTCCTGCTGCTAGGTAGGTGCTCTACTGCTTGAGTCATGCTTCTAGACCTTTTTGTTCCTATTATTTTGGAGATAAGGTCTTGCTTTTTTCCCAGGCCACCCTGGACCATGATCCTCCTCTTTATGTTTCCCACGGTCCCTGGGATAATAGGCACAAACCACCATGCCCAGCTTTTTTCCCGTTGAGATGGAGTCTTGTAAACTATTTGCCCAAGCAGTCTTTAAATTGCAGTTCTTCTGATGACAGCCTCCAAAGTAGTTAAGATTACAGGTGTGAACCACAGGCTCCTGGCCACACTTCATTTTTAATTCTTTTGTTTTTGTCTTTTCTCCCCAGAGGACATTTTTATTTACAAGAGGGGTAAGAAAGCCCTTGAAGGAAATGGGATCCATCCTTAGGGTAACTACACAGTCTGTGGTACAGCTAGGAAGGGATTCTGGTTCCCTGAGTCCCCATCCTGGGTCTCTTCACCCCATCTTGTTGCCCCTAGCAGGTTGTATATGTCTGTTAACAAATTGCCACATATTTAGCTGAATAAATCAGCCATACATGGGGAGTTAATTTTCAATAAATGGCCAATGATTTTTACATTAAACATGTTTTTCCTCAGTTGTTCAAGCCAGAAACCTGGATAGCATTTCAGACTTCTTCCTTGCCCCTTACCACCTACTTCCCTAATATCCAATATGTTCTTAAATCTTTTGTTAAATCTTACCTATTTTCTGCCCTAAGTAGTTTTGATATAATCTCCACTCCTCTATCCAGGTGACTACAACTTCTTTTTCCTTTTGCTTTAGTTCTTGATCCCCTCTTCCATCTCACTGCTTCTTGTCCAGATTCTAGCTTTTTGCTCAGTTTCAGAGTAAGCTACAGGTAACACTTCATGTACTCACAAATTACTTACCTGTGACTGTTGCATTATGTTAGAAAGGATTATGTGGTCAATCTGGGCTTCTTGGAAGACAGTTACATGATTGCATACCATTATAAGTGACTGTATACTATTGGAATGTAGGTTGTGAGTAGCAGTATATGGTCTGCATAGTTGTTGAATTGGATAAATGGCTTGAGCGTATTCTTGGCTTTGATTTTAGCTTATTTGAAATATTAACTTTTGGATCAATCCCAACCCACACCTTCACCCTGACTTTCCCCACCCCTTTTGGGACAGCCTATTGAAAAATGTTCTTGAATACTGAATGAGCTCCCAGTACTCCATGATTCAATGAGTACCTTGGGCTTTTGTCTAGAAGGCAGATATTGGCATAGTGGGGGAAAGTGCAGGGTAAAAAGGCTAAGCAAGAAAGCTAGTTTTCTTTCTGTGGTTTATGTATGCCCAGCCAAGTGAGGAAAGGACTGATGGAATAAAGGGAATACAAAGTTTCTGCTCTATGCAAACACACAGTCTACATGCCCAGGTTCAAACACCTGCTGGGTCATTATCAGAACTCATCATTCCAACAATACTGTTTTCCTTTCTAGGCATCCTTAAAGCAATGTAAACTCCTAAGAAATGAAGGTCTTATTTTAGTTTTTCTGCAACTAGCTCTGACAAATCCTCCATTCAGTTATTAACCATGTACCTCACATTCTTCAGAAAAATCCATTCTTGTGAAGTGTGAAGAAAAAGATATGAATTCTTGCCCTGGCAATAATATCCCTCCTCATAGTTGTATCAGTTAAGCATTGAATTTATTTGCGATTAACAGAAAACCTAAACGAGTAGTTTTCTTAGGAATTTTATTTTCTCTCACATAAGAAAATGTCCCAGGGTAGATAGTTCTTTGATTCTCTGATACATATGGTTGTAGCAATTTTCATTGTTTATTTGGGGTAAGTGAAAGCTAAAATTGATCTTGTGCTTGGAAATAACATCTTATTTTTCTAACAAAGGTCCTATATGGTTTAGATGTAGTTAATCATACTTTCTCAAGATGACAAGATGGCTACTCTACTTTTACTATTATGTCCATTTACTACGACTTAAATATTAATAATGAAAGACAAGACTATAAAATAAGTACAGTGTCTTTGGTGGGGGTACTTGTGGAGAGAGTGAACAAAAGAGATTAAAGTGAGGGTGTATGGTTGATGGACCTCATATACTTATATAAAATAGAACAAAGAAACCTCTTGCAACTGCTTTAAGTGGGATGGGGAGGGGGTTGAGGGAAAAGAGATGGTGGATGTGATATAACCAATGTACAATGTAAGCTTATTTGGAATTGTTCCTATGAATCCCCCCTATACAATGAATATATCCTAATTTTAAAAAGAAAGAAAAAAAAGAAGGGAAAGGAAAGAGTACAAAAGATGTATACAAGACAAGTCACTCTGACTTAAAGAGCTCTTCTAGAAGTTCCATCTACAGATGTCCACTTACACTTCATTGATTCTAACATGTCTCCTCTTAATTTTATAAAAGGCTGGAAAATTGATCTAATTACTTAATTATTTATTTACTTGTATTAATTGTACAAAGGGGTTTCATTGAGATGTTTCCATACATGCATATAATGTACTTTGATCAAATTCATGCCTTCTATTTCTCTTTCTTTTCCATCCTATGTGCTTTAAAAATAATTTTAAAATGTAATTTTTATTATTTGACTTTCATACATGCATATGGAAATACTCCAACTATATTTATCCTCTATCATCCTCTCTTTTGCCCTCAACCTTCCCACTGGATCCTCCTCTAAACAGTCCCCCTTTTACATTCATGTAACTTCTTTTTTAAGCCTAGTTTCCACGTACAAGAGATTTGAATCTGACTTATTTTGCTTAACAAGATGATCTCCAGTTCTACCCATTTTCTTGCAAATAACAATTTCATTCTTCTTTGTGTTTTAATAATATCCTGTTGGTTATACATGCCACATTTCCTTCATCCATTCATCAGTTATGGGCATGTATGTAGGTTGATTCCATAAGTTGGCTATTGTAAATAGCACTTCTATAAACATGGGTGTGGAGGTATCTCTATTGTATGCTGACTTACATTCCTTTAGATATATGCTTAAGAGTGGTATAGCAGGATCATATGGTAGCTATATTTTTTAGTTTTTTTAAAGAAACACAATACCTATTTCCATAGTGGATGCACTAATTTCTATTCCCACCAACAGTGTATAAGAGTTTCTACACCCTACCCCCACATCTTCACAAGCATTCATTGTTTGTGTTTTTGAATGTTGCCATTCTGACTGGGTTGAGATTGAATCTCAATGTCATTTTGATTTGCATTTCCTGCATAGCTAAGGATGTTGAACATTTCTTCGTGTATTTATTGGTCACTTGTACTTCTTCTGAGAACTGCCTGTTCAAATAACTTCCCCACATATTGATTGGATTGTTGGTTCTTTTGTTATTTCATTTTTTGAGCTCTTTATATACTCTGGATGTTAATCCTTTATCTGATGAATAGCTGCAAAGACTTTCTGACATTCTGTGTGTTGTCTCTTGATTTTGGTAATTATCCCCTTTGTTATGCAGAAGTTTTTGAAATTGATGTAATCCCATTTGTCAATTCTTGTTCTTAATTCCTGAGAAATTAGAGTCCTATTCTGAAATAGGACTCTATGCTTATATCTTCAAGGGTTTTCCTGTGATAGTTTCAAAATTTTAGCTCTTCCACTAAGATCTTTGATCTGTTTTGAATTATTTTTTGTACAGGCTGAGAGACAGGAATCTAGTTTCAGTCTTCTACATGTGGATATCCAGTTTTCCCAATATCATTTGTTGAGGAGGGTGTCTTTTCTCCAACATATGTTTCTGGCACATTTGTCAAAGATCAGATGGCTATAGCTATGTGGGTTTATTTCTAGATCATCTATTCTATCCCATTAGTCTATGTGTCTGTTTTTTTGTCAGAACCATGTCATTTTTTTTACTACGGTCCTGTAGTATAATTTGAAGTCAAAGTATTGTGATACAACCAGCATTTTTTTGCTCATGATTGCTTTGGGTATTTGGTGTCTTTTGTGCTTCTTTATGAATTTTAGGATTGATTTTTTTCATTTCTGTAAAGAAAAGCATTGGAATTTTGATGGGGATTGCACGGGATATGTAGATTGCTTTTTGTAGGATAACGATTTTCACAATGTTACTTCCATCAATCCATGAACATGGGAAGTCTTTTCATCTATTATCTTTTTTTAGTTTCTTTCTTCAAAGTTTTATGGTTTTCATTATAGAGGTCTCTTACCTCCTTAGTTTGGTTTATTCCTAGGTATTAATATTTTTGAGGCTACTGTGAATGGGATTGTTTTCTTGATTTATTTCCTCATTCTGTTTGTTATTGTGTATTTCATTTTTATACTGGGAAAATTGTCCCACAAAACCAGGCTTTTAAGCTGTATGTGGTGATGCATACTTGTAATCTTAGTACTTGGGAGGCCAAGGCAGGAAGATTGTGAGTTTGTGGTCAGCATGGGCTACATAGCAGGACCTGTCTCAAAAAACAAAAAAAGAAAAGAAAAATGAAAGAGGAAATGATGAAATGTACTTCCCATAATATTCATAAGAATGAATCATTAACAATAATTATAAGATTCAATCATATAAGAATATTTTGGAGGTATCTCTTATGTGCTGAGGATATAGGACAGGCATGTTCTCGACTTACATAAGTCACCTGACTCTATAAACCTCACTTTCTTTACCTATAAAACAGTGATGCTGGTACTTACCATGCATGATTATTGTGAATCTTAGAGATATTGTACATATAAAATGCCTAAGACATAGCAGATATTCAACAAATAATGGTCACTGTGTACTTAATCAAATAATGAATAAATGGTTCAAGAACTATTTGCCTAGTAATTTATCCTTTCCTTATTGATTTGAAAATCCACTTAATTTACTTATTTCTTTTTTGGCACTTTTGGGGTTTGAACTCAGGGCCTTGTGCTTGCTAGACACCTGTGCAACCATTTCAGCCACTCCACCAGCCTTGAAAATCCACTTTAGATGCGCATCAAGTTGCAATGTGTTTTTGAACCTTCCCTTTGAGGTTGCATTGGTACCACATGATCTCAAAACTGTCAGACTGTAATATAAATATCTGATAAAAATACCCTCTCTCATTTCTTCTTTCATCCAGAAATATGGTATGCATCTTTATTTATTCAATTTTTTTCTTTATGCCTTTCATGAAGTTTTGTAATATTTTCAGATAGTTCTTGTTACAAGTGTTATTAAGCTTATCTCTTTATATTTTCTATTATTCATTGATATTATGAATATATAATTTTATTTTTTCCTAAATGACTATTGTGAGTGTATAAAAAGAAAATTGATTTATTGAAATATTCATTTTGTTAATGAGTATGAGATTCATATTGCTTGTAATAAGGTATCTGTTGTTTTTTCTGAGTACAGAATTATGTTAGCTTTTCTGTCTCTGTTTTTGAAATTACTTTGAAATGAAAACATTTTATTGTTATTAAGCCTATATTTTAATAAATCAAACAACATAGAAGTACATAGAAGGTAGTCAGTCTTATAGACCATGAACTCTGGTTGCAAACTGAGGATGACTTCATTTTCTATAAGTGAATTTAATGTCTTATTTAAAATCTAGTAAAACCATGTTTTTTATCAGTCAAGTCCCAGGTAATTCAGTTATTTTCCACTCATCTTTCCTTGGTTGGTTTTAAATTTTAAGAATTAACAAGGTGCTACATTTTGGAGTGGGGGAAAGTTTCCTGGTTTCTAGTGATGGACATTTGTGATGGTTAATCTTAATTGCCAACTTTATTGGATTGAGTAATGCCTAAGAGATTAGAAAAGCACATCTCTGGGTATGTATGTGAGGATACTTCCCAAGAGCAATAACCAAGGGGGAAGACTTATCCTGAATGTGAGTGGCTCCACCCATAGGTTGGGGGCCCGATGGAATAAAAGGAGAAAGGGAGAGAGGCAGTTGAGTATGGGCATTCTCTCTCTCTCTGCTTTCTGGCCAACATGAGATAAGCTGCCATGACGGACTGAAACCTTTGGATCCATGAGCCAAAATCAGTCTTTTCTCCATTAGGTTGTTTTGTTTAGACATTTGGTCACAGCAATGAAATGTCTACTACAACATTCATCCACACCGACTTCTAATGAGAAGAGTAAGCCCCAGCCAACCTGTTTTTCATGGTCTATTCATAGACACTGCTGAGTTCTTAACTTGACCATTAGTTTTTAAGCCTCAGCTTTTACTGTATCTCATAATAAAATATTTTATTTTAGGTATGAAATCAGCGAGTAAGAACTACTTGGGGCCAGTTTTGGTCCATTGTCTAAGTATGAAGTGCTTAGGCAACTCCCAAACTAGCTGTGGGAAGCAGGATGAAAATGCAATTTCTTCACAGCCTCCAGGACTTGGAGAGATAAAGTTTTGCTCTTTATAAATTACCCTGTGTTACATACAGATGCTACTCTACTTATCATGCAGTTACATCCGAAAATACTGTAAGTCAAAAACAAATTTAAGCTATGTGTGGTGATGCACACCTATAATCACAGCACTCAGGAGGTGGAGGCAGAAAGATCTTGAATTCAAGCCCAACCTGTGCTATACACAAGACCTTTTTTTAAAAAGTCAACAAAAATGCATTTAATATAACAATGCTACCAAACATCATAGCTTAACAACAAAGTACACTGCAGAGCATCAGGGTTTACAGTAGTTATCACCTGACTGACCAAAAATGGCACACTGCTGCTTACCACATAATGCTATGCTGGGAAAAGATCAAAAATCAAAATACACTTTCTATGTGTATCACTTTTACACATGTAAAGTTAAAAGATTGTAAGTCAACTATCATAATTGGGGACTATTCTATATTCTGTTAGAGCAACACAAAGTGGGCACAATTAGTAGAAAACTGGGGTCCTGACATAACAAATATTTGAAAATGAGGAAGCAGCTTTGGAACTGGTTAATGAAGTGAATGCTGGGAAATGCCCAGATTGCCCTGAATGAAAGGAGATTCTGGTGAGGACTAATAAAAAGAACAGTATAGAGAAGCCTGAATCTTTTTAGAGATTACACAAGTGGTTATGAATGGAATGTTTGTGGAAATGAATGAGGACACTGCCTATCTCCATTTTGTCTCTCTCTGCCATTTTAACCTTCTTTTTTTGAGTATCTCTCTCACCAAGTCACCTTGGAACTCTAGGAAGGACAGGATCAATGAGTGAACATCTTGGGACAAAAGTCAAAACTGCCCTCAGACAACAATACCATCTTGTCATGACCACCACTGGACATCCTGTTATAGTGATCAATAGAGCACATCTATGATCTGAACCATCTAACTACACATACCTCTCATCCCTGCTCATCCACTCTTCCTTACTTAAATGTTAAGTTTATGCCAGCAATCTTGAGGTCACTGAATCCCTTTGTCTTCCTAATGCAGCCTCCTTTGATTAAACCTCATTTTTTTTCACCAGCACTTGTCTCTTTAATTAGCATATCGAGATGGGTGGCCTACCCTAGTCTGATCAAGACTCCCAGATCCAGAGCTTTTCACCCTAAGACTCCAGTTTCAGGAATATAGACAGTAAAGGCTGTTACTAACCAGCCCAGGGTTTTTTTTGCTCAATTCAGATAGAAATCATGAAAAAGCAAAGCACAGCTCCCTTAATTCTATTGAAACCAGAGCCTTAGACCCCAGTGTTAGACCGAAAGAAGGCGTGTGGTACTGAAAATGCATGGAGTTAGATGAGGAGATGGAGGTGTAAGACTGAAAGAGGCACAGAGAAATATGCACGGAAGACAGCTCAACACCAGCATAGGGTTTATTATTCAGGAAGAAGTCCTGCGGAGGGAGTACTCAGCAAGAGACCTGGAGCCCACAGTCACTTACAGACTGGGGGATCGATATAGGAGTTTGCTAGAGAAGCCCCAGGAAGATCACTGGGTGGGAAAATTCTCAATGGCCCTCTGACCCTCCTGAGATAATGACTTAAGGGCAGGTCATTCCTTGTAGGCCAGGTGGGGAGTTTCTAGTAAATGGCTAAAGGTCATTTTTCTTTAGGGCCAGGTGGAGGGTTTCCTGTAAGTCACCTTCAAGGGGAAGGGGATCAAGTTCTAACATGGCTTCCTTTTGTTCACCCTAACACCCAGGTCCAAACTCCTGGGTTTCTACATGTTAGTTCTGGCCACTTGTCCCTACATGCCAAATAAAGAGACATGGTGAAGGGCAGAGAAAGGAGGTTTATCATTTGGGAAGACAGCATTTCAGCCCATCTTCAGCCATCTTCAGGGCACAGACATGAGCTATAGGTTTAAATAGAAGAACCACTGGGGGCAGGTGAGAAAGGTGTACATAATAATTAAGCAGTCTGGGCCACAGGTGTGTTTCAATGGATTGTTATCTCAGGCCTTGTTTTGGGAGGTGTACTGGAGAAGTTATTATCACTGTCATCACTGATCAGGATCAACAAGTTATTGTTGCCTAGCAGGTAATCTGTCCCGCTGGTCTCTTCTGTTTCATGGGGATAGTCTAGTCCCTTGCAATGAAGATGTTATTATTCAGTTCTGTTCATTCTGGACCTCAAGGTTATTGCAAAGAGAGAAAGGCTTAGAGCAAAGATAAATACAAAATGGAGGCATGGAATGCCAAGTTTTTTCCCTGCTTTTAGTTAATTCCTAGAGTCAGTGCTCCTCAGCTAAAGCAGCTTTTTAAGTACCTGTTATGTTATCAGCTCCAGACACTGGCAGACTTTAGCATTATTGGCTCTTAGTGTTACCAGCTCAACCTGCTATATAGTCATCTGAAAGAGACTTTATTAGGACATAACACTACATCATATGGGGGGGGGTCAGTACACAGACTGACCCAATGAGGGTGAGGATACTGCTGCTAATGTAGGGAAAAAGATGGGCTCATACATATACACTGTCCCTGGGTGGGGGAGAAGTTCCTCAAGGACCTGATTGGGATATGTCAAGTCCTTCATGTCATCCAAAGAGGCTGTGGGTTGGAGTCATCTGGGATGGACTGTGACAGATCTGTCATAGCTAAAGCAGAAGTCTTCTGGAGCAGTTGTATAGCATCTGTTGTAGCTGTGGCTGAAGTAGAGATTTTTTGGTATGGCCATGTTTGGGGCAGCCATGGTGGAAAGACAAAAAGTGCCTCTTTGGTAAGGTCAGGCCCTTTATCCTTTCTCAAAGACCAGCTGATGATGTCTTAGATGGAAATTCCAAGGGAAAGGGATTCTCGTTACAAAGTAGCATAGAAGTGGGCTGAATTGTGTCTATGTCCTAGGACTTTATGGAAGGCAGAATTTAAGAGCAATGAACTAGGATATTTGACAGAAGAAATCTCTAAGCAGCAAAGCATTTGGGATGCTATGTGATTTTCCTTAACTGCTTAGAGTATAATGTGAGTAGAGAAGAATGACATAAAGAATTTATAACTAAAAGAGAACTATAATGTAAAAATTTGGAAAATCTGGCCACAAAGAATTGAAAAAGCATGTTTAGAAAACCAAGGGTGTGATCAAGGGCCATTTGATAAACAGATTATTATGGATAAAATGAAGCTAGAAGGCTTTTCATCAAGACAATGGGAGAATTACCCTAAAGGCATTTCAGAGATCTTCAGGGCTGTCACACGCATGGTAAGCCCAGCATGACCAGGCCTTGATGGCAAAATTGTTTAAAGGGAGGTGCTACATTACCTACGGGACCTTGGGGCTTGCTTCTCAGGGCACTTTGGGCCTCTGCTCTCTCAATCTGGTGCACCACACCTTGACCACCCCAGCTTTGGCTCAAGTGGACCCAAGTACATCTCAGGCCACTGATCTGAAGGCTGCAAGTGGTGAGCATTGGTGTTAAGTCTGTATGCACCCAGAGTGCAAAAGCTAAGGAGGACTGGCTGCCCCTATCTAGATTTCAAAGGATGCCTCAGAGAGCCTCAGGAACCAGACAGAGAACTTCTGTGGATGTGGAACAGCTGCAGAGAGCCCCTACCATAGCAATACCCAGTGGAGCTGTGGGGGTGGGACTGATGCAGACAGTCCTGACTAGATCAGTGCCTAGTGGGACCATGTGCAAGTGAGAGCACCCCCAATAAGCCCCTCCTTAACTGCAGAACTGTTAGTGTGCAGCACCAGCCAGGGAGAGTCACAGACAGGGAAATCAACACATGAGAGCTGAGCTGCCAAAGGGAGAACAGGGCCTGAAGTTTTGAGGGCCCAATCCCCATTCTATTTATCTAAAAGACAGGACATGGAGCTAAAGCTTATTCTCAAGCCTTAAGATTTAGTGTTATTTGTCCTATTTGGATTTATTTGAGACCTGTTGTCCCTTTCTTCTTTCCTATTGCTACATTTTGCGAAGGGAATCTCTAGCTTATTCCTGTCCTACCATTGTATTTCAGAAGCATATAACTTATTTAATGGTAGAAGCTCACTGCTTAAGATAAATTGACCTTAGGATGAATCATACTTTGAATTTTTCCCATATCTGATTTAGATGAGGCTCTGGATTTTGAACTTTTGAGTTGGTGCTTGAAAGAGTTAAGTCTTTTGAGCTATTGGTATGGAATGAATGTATTATATATGTGAGGAGGACATGAATTTTGGGTGAACAGTGGCAGAATGCTATGGTTTGAAGGGCTTCTCTCCAAAATTCAGGTGTTGTTAATCTGATAGCATTATAAGGTAGAGCGATTAAAAATTGATTAGGCCCTGAGAGCAACAACCTTGTGAATGGGATTAGGTGCCTTTATAAAAGGGTTTTGTGGAGGGAGTTGACTATTGGCTCTTCTGCTTTCTGCCACCATGAGGAATCATCAAGAAGGCTCTCACCACATGTCAGCAGTGCCTTCATCTTGGACACCCCAGCCTTTGGACTGTGAGAAGTAATTTCTCTTCTTTATAAAATGTTCAGTCATGGGTATTCTGTTACAGCAGCACAAAATGGACAAAGACACAAACCTTCTACTTTTCTGAAATTTGAAAGAGGAAGCTGGTCATTCCAACTTGTACTGAATAGGAACACTGTCTCAAGCAGGCTATAGGACATGAGAAATTACTAGTTAAGCTATAAAATGAGTCCAGGGCCAAGACAAAAAGGCCCCATGTAGAGATAACTGACCATTCCCGCCTTCCCTTTTTCTCCTTCTATAAACGAACTTTCCAAAGCAGACTTCCCCTGCTGCTCCTATCTAAACAAACTTGGGTCGCTAACCCAGCACTGGCTCACCTATTAACAAATGACACATTCTTTGTAACCTGATGCCCTGCACTGCCCTTTAAGAATCCCATGAATTCATTGTTGGGGGCCCAGAATTTTGAGTGTGAGCTCATCTGGGACTACCATCATAAAATAAAATCTGAGTTCTCCACTTCTCTGAGTGTAACTTGGTTTCTCATCTGACAATATTTCCACAACATTTCTGGAGGCCCCAGCAAGATACCAACCATTCTGGCCCCTTGAGCCACTGGCCAGTGGCTGGACTGCACCAGAATAGGGAAGGACTCAGGACTGAATGAGGTGGTGAGCCATCCAACAGTATTCTGGGTCCTCCTTCACCCCAGAGTTCCAACCTTCTGAGTAGTCTTGACCTGACTGGACTCCAAGGAGGAATGGACCAACTTGCCTGGCAATTTCATCTGGACTTGGTAAGTCTCCCCCCACCATGGGAACATCAGCCCTTAGTCAGGTCCAGTCCCACTGGGTGTAAGGGGAGTTTGATCAGCTCCCAGGAACCTCTGAGAGGAGTTCCTCAGGTCAGGGACTTCCCCAAAAGGGGGGAAGGAAAACTGTAATAACTTTGGTGTGAATGAATGGCCTAATTTGTCCTCATTTTAGGCCCTAGTTTGTGGCTGCATGGCTGAAAAGCTATGGAGTCTGAGTGGGTCTGTCCTGCGTTCTGTGGTGATCCTCATATGACTTAGGGCAGCACTGGGGCAACCTGATCTAGAGTCACAAGGCTGACTTCACCATTGATTCTAAGAGTCACCCAAGTTCTTTCAGGACGTGGCCAGGCAGACATCTGATTGGCTTCTTCTCTTAAAGGAGCACCCACTCTTATTTGTCTTTGTGCCACTGACACAGGGGGAATACATAGGGTGGATATAGGGGACACCTCTAATTGCCATGGGTAGAAGTTCCTTAAAACCCACAGTCCTAGAGTGTATGCTTAAACATTTTTAGAAGGGATTCTTGGGAGATTATGGGATCAAAATGTCTCTTGGAAGGCTGTGTGAAAATGTCTCCCGGAAGGCTGTGTGAGTTGGAATGGCCCACTTTTGGAGTCAATTGACCCCCTGAAGGTACTCTAGATTTCCCCAGTGTCAGGGCCATTTATAATAGGAACCCCCAGACACCCTGATCAGTTCCTCTATATTGACTCCTGGCTTCAGGTAGCTCAGACCATGCCTGCTTGGGTCCAATTCTGTGCCAACAAAAAGGGACAGAGCAGAGTTTTCCTGGTTTAGGCAAAGAAGGCTAAAGACCAGAAGCTGGCCAAGCCTCTTCTGCAAGGGATCCAGAAGATGAACCTCCTGTGCCCCTGCTGTACATTCCCAGCATGCCTCCACCATCAGAGCAGACAGTGCCACCTTTCCTAGACAATCTGCTACATTCAGTCAATCCCCCTCAGCCTTGTCAGCAGCCTTCCAATCCCAGTGGTGTCCCACACCCATTCCAGGCTTGGAGTCTGAGTCCACAGCCCCTGAGCTCCACCTTCTCTTGTCTCAGGCACCAACCCCTCAGGCCAGGTCCCTGCGAATGCTGTTCTGTGAGATGCAAAGGCCCCAGCAGATTGGTGCTGATGGCACGGCCCAGCCTGGATGCTCTATCCTCTATTACCAGCCTTTCAGTACAACTGACCTCTTAAATTGGAGGAACCACACACCACCATATTCAGAAAAACCCTAGGCCATGGTCGACCTCCTAGAATCCAAATTTCAGACCTGTCAACCCACTTGGGATGACTGCCGACAGATTCTCTTGACATTTTTCAACACAGAAGAGCGATGGTAAATTCTGACAGAAGCTCATTGCTGGCTCCAAGGGCAGGCCCCAGAAGGAACCCTAGATGCAGAAGCTTGGGCAACGGAGGTGGCCCTTGATGCTTGGCCTACCTGGGACTTCAATACAGCAGAAGGATGAGGAGTCTTCACTCAATATTGCACCACCCTCCTACATTGGTTCAGGGATGGAACTAAGAGACCTACCAACATGTCCAAAACTGTGGCAGTTATCCAGAAGCCAGAGGAAACACCAACTGATTTTTATGAGAGACTCTTTGAAGCCTTTTGGGTGTACACCCCTTTTGATCTGACTCCCCAGAAAACCAGCGAATGGTCAATAAAGCATTTGTGGCCTAGTCATATGCCAACATTTGCCAGAAGCTTCAGATACTTGAAGGCTTCACTGGAATGAATGCCACCCAGCTGTTAGAAGTGGCAAATAAAGTCTTTGTAAACCTGGAACAGGAGGAAAAATGGGAAGCCAATAAAAGAATGAAAGCCAAGTTGTCCTTATTGGCTGCAGCACTGGTGAAGCCAGACCTGACCAAGCAGTCAGCTCTGCCACAGAAGGGGAGCACCAGTGGAAGAACCCCACTCCAATGAGACCAGTGTGCCTATTGCAAGGAGACTGGCCACTGGAAGAATGAATGCCCCCGCTGCAAGGGACCAGCATTGGAACTTAACAAAATTACTTCAGGAAAGAAGACAGGATGGCAACTTGAACCAGAGGCCCAGGACCTCATTGGCCTAGCAGGAATTGAGTCAGATTAGGCAAGACCAGGCTTCTTAATACTAGGCCCCCAAGAGCCCATGGTCAAAATGAAAGTGGGGGGGTGCCAACCAATGATCTTCATGGTGGACTCAGGCGCTGAGCATCCCATGGTCACTAAACCTGTGGCCCCGCTCACTGAACACAGGGTCACAATAGTCAGAGCCACCAGCACCCAAACTGACTGGCAGTTCTGCCAACTCCGGACTTGCCAACTAGGAGGGCACAAGGTGAGTCATGAATTCCTGTATTTACCAGAATGCCCAATTCCTCTGCTGGGAAGGTATTTACTAACAAAGCTTGGCGCCCAAATCACCTTCAACCAGGGAGGGTCTACAAGCTTTATATTTGAGAGGACCAAATGCCCCCATCATGGCAGTGACCATGCCTACAGAAGATGAATGGCAACTGTACCACCAGGAAAAATGGGACCTGGCATAGCCCATCTGCCTGCTGGAGGAGTTTCCTGATGTCTGGGCTGAGAATGGGCCTTCCAGCCTGGCTTACAACCATGTGCCCATAATGGTAGATCTCAAACCTGGGGCTCTCCCTGTTAGACAGAGGCAATATCCAGTGCCACCGGAAGCACACCTAGGAATTCAGACCCACCTACAGTGGCTGAAGGATGCAGGGAAATTGATTGAATGCCAATCGCCATGGAACTCCTCACTGTTACTCATCAAGAAGGCAGAAGGAAATGATTACTGGCCTGCCCAGGACCTGCAGGCAGTCAACAACACTGTTATCACACTGCACCCAGTAGTTCCTAACCCCTACACTCTCCTGAGCCTTCTACCACTGCAAGCAAGCTGGTTCACCTGCATAGACCTAAAGGACACTTTCTTCTGCCTCTGCCTGGCCCCGGTTAGCCAGCCTTGGTTTGTCTTTGAATGGGAAGACCCCCATACTGGGAGAAAAACAAAAATGGCCTGGACCAGACTGTCTTAGGGATTCAAAAACTCACCCATCTTGTTTAGGGAAGCCCTAGTGGTGGATTTGTCAACTTTCCCAGAAGAAAATCAAAGGTGGACTTTGCTCCAATATGTGGATGATCTGCTCCTGGCAAGCCACAACCAGGAGAAATGATGGGAGGGGACAAAGGCATTGCTAGCCCAACTCTCTGAGGCAGGCTACAAAGTTTCCTGGTAAAAGGCCCAAGTTTGCCAGCAAGAGCTTCTATACCTTGGATTTGTCATCTCAGAAGGACTATGTGTATTGGGTCTAGAGAGGAAACAGGCTATCTGCTCCATCCCACAGCAGAAGACCAAAAGGGAGGTCTGAGAATTCTTGGGAGCAGCAGGATTCTGTTGTATCTGGATACCTCAATCTTCAAGTCTGGCCAAGCCACTCTGAGGCCACAGCAGGCTCTGGAAAGGACCTTTTAAACTGGGGACCAGACCAAGAAAAGGCTTTGCAGGAGATAAAGAGACTGTTAACCAGCACCCCTGCACTAGGTCTGCCAGATTTGACATGACCATTCACTCTCTTCATCTGTGAGAAAAATCACACAGCTCTGGGAATCCTCACCCAAACAGTGGGTCCATGGCAGCAGCCAGTGGCTTACCTGTCAAAACGCTTATACATGGTAGCCTCAGGGTGGCTTCCATGTCTCTATGCCCTGGCTGCTATGGTAACCCTAATCAGGGAGGCTGACGAGCTCACCCTGGGACAGGACATTAATGTTAAGGTCCCTCATGCAGTTATGGCCCTAATAAATTGGCAGGGTCATAAATAGCTGACCAGTTCCAGAATGGCCCATTATCAAGGACTACTATGTGAGAATCTTCAAGTCAGACTTGAAACAGTATGAACTTTAAATCCTGCCACCTTCCTGCTGACAGAGGAAGGGCCCCCAGAACATGATTGCAAAGAGGTAATGGACCAAGTGTACTCCAGCAGGCCAGACCTAATGGATGTCCCCTCTCAGATCCAGAGCTCAAACTCTTCATGGATGGAAGCAGCTTTGTCCAGGGCAGACAGTGAAAGGCCAGGTTCACAGTCACCACTGATAACAACATCATACAGCCTGAAGCCCTACCACAAGGATGGTTTGCACAATGAGCTGAACTTTGGGCATTGGTCCAGGTATTATGATATGCAAAGGGAAAGTGGGTGAACATCTACACAGATTTTAATATGCCTTTGCCACCCTGCACATACATGGAGTGTTATACAAGGAAAGGGGACTGCTGACAGCAGGGGAAAAGAGATTAAAAACAAAGAAGAAATCCTCCAACTGCTGGAAGCAGTCTGGGAACCATCTCAAGTGGCTGTTATGCACTGCAGAGGCCACCAAAGGGGCACAGACAATGTCAGTAGAGGAAACTGCCTGGCTGACTAGGCAGCAAAAAGAGCAGCAGAAAAGCTAAGCACTCCTTGAGGCGCTGAAGCAAACTGCCAAACTTCTGTTGGCTCTGGAGCTGCCTCACACCCTGAATTACACTATGGAGGAAGAACAATGGGTAAAAGAAGAAAAAGGAATAAAAGGAAAGGGGAGCTGGTGGAAGTTGTCTGACCAGAGACTCTTTGTCCCCAGTGCTTTAGCATCTCCTCTGGTAAAACAACAACACAAGCTAACACACTTGGGGAAAATGGTCCTGGAAAAACTATTGGACAAATACTATTTCGTTCCCAAGCTCCTCATCCTGTGTGCCCAAGTGAGTGCTAGGTGCATCACATGTGCATGAAACAATTCCAGTCAAGGACCTAAGCCAAGCCCTGGGATACAAACTACAGGCACCATGCCTTTTGAGGACCTGGGAGTGGACTTCACAGAGATCAAGCCTTGTTGAAGATATCGGTACCTCTTGGTTCTTGTCTGGACTTACTCAAGGTGGGTAAAGGCCTTTTTAAGAAAAATTATCCCCAGATGTGGGCTCCCCCTTTCTATTGGATCAGATAATGGACCAGCTTTCATGGCAGAAATAGTCCAGGTCCTGGCTAAAATTTTAAAAATAAAATGGAAGCTCTATACAGCATACAGACCTCAGAGTTCACGAATAGTACAGCACATTAATTGAACCCTTAAAATTACCTTAGCTAAAATCTGCCAAGAAACACAATCCTCCTGGATAGACATGCTACAATTGGCCCTGCTCAGGGCATGCTGTACCCCAGACCCTCCAGCTACTCACCCTTTGATATTCTTTATGGCAGACCCCCTCACATAGTAAACAAGCTCAGAGGGGACCTCAGGCAACTTGGAAATCTAGACATGTCCTGACATCTCCAGGCCCTAGGAAAAACCTTATGCCACATTTCCCAGGAAGTCTTTGAAAGGACCCCAATCCCCATGGGTAACAGCCCATCCCCACCAACCTGGGGATATGGTATGGGTAAAAGATTGGAAAAAGGACCCACTCCAACCCAGTTGGGCAGGTCCCCATCTAGTAATATTAGCAACTCCTACAGCTGTTAAAGTTGCAGGTATCACTCCCTGGATTCATCACTCCCAGGTAAATAAGGCTGCAGCCCCTTCAGACCCCAACTAATGGCAGGCCATCTGTGACCCAATGAACCTTCTCAAATTAGGGTTCCAGAGGATGTCACAACCCCATGCCATTGCCTAAGAGAGCTCCAGCTCTGCTCCAGCCAACTTCCGGAAGCTGGTTGGTCAATGCACAGTGGAAGCCTGAGGATTCACCCACCAGGACATAAATGTATCCCCTTTTCTGCCACCCTAACCCTATCCTGCTGATTAGCATTGTTGCAATACTGTTTGCACTAGGACTGGCTGTCACTGCTTCCCAGGATTGGAACATAGGCCAGAAATTACTGCTGGCCTCCTGTTATCTCCTCATAGTAGGAAGGCCTTACTGCTGTTCAGTGCTATCTGTAGCCCAGACCCTAGTCTCAAGCATGAGGTCTCTGATGTGTTTTTGCCTCCTGACTCTATTACATTTTAAGGTTGTCCCATCTAGAGGCCAGGATGACTGTTCAGCTTGTGTAAAATCTCTCTCCTTCCGGGGAAAGTTACAATATGACTTTACCTATTACTAATACCTGTCACCCACAAGCAGCACATCAATTTCTGAATGTACCAGAGGAGGGACAATTTATTATAAGGGAAAACTGACAGACCTGACAGAGTCCTGCAAGAACAAAGGCACTATAGGGCAGGCGGTTTGCTGTCAGAAAGATGGGGACCCCTTAAAGGCATGGAACAATGAAAGAAATAAACCTCATTGTGTCTGGGCACCCTACCCACCTACCCCATCCCCATATCAGTTTACTAAGAGAAAAGCCACAGATATAGAGAGGCCATCCAGAGGTGATTACCTACGTGGCTATGAGCCTATAAAAGACATTGATCTGCCACCATGACCCCCATTAAGGCTTCCTTCTGGGATAGGGAACTTTAACTTGAAACACCAACTGTACACTGTACAGCCTGCTAAATGCAACTCACCACCTCCTTAATCTTATGAACCCACCATTGGCAGGTAATTGTTGGCTCTGCTTGTTCTCAGGTCCCCTCCATTATGTAATGACCCCAGTGAGCCCCCTCAACCAAAGTGTGCATGATGCTACTCCCAACTCCACCAGCACAAAACCCAAAGTAAGCAATATACAGCTATTTCAGAGGGCCCCTAATTGTATGTACAACTCTAGAGGATACTATCCAGTGGGGAAGCTGGCTGCTAGCCAATGTGCCCAAATCCAAAACGGTATAGCCATCATCATTAGATGTACAGTTGACAGACCATGGTGCAGCAGCCCAGGAACTTTCTTTGTATATGGGACCCTTGCTTATCAGTACTTGGCTAGCTAATGGAAGGGCATTTGCACATTAGCATTCCTCACACCCCAGATAAACATATTGCCTAACAATCAGACCCTCCCTGTACCTTTGATGGCCCACACATTGTCAAAAAGAGCTATCCAGTTCATACCTTTACTAATTGGATTAGGGATAACGGCTGGAATAGGAACAGGCATAGGAGGAATTGTCTCATCAGCCTCCTACTATAATCAATTATCTGTGGACCTAACAAATGACATAGAATGAGTGGTTAGGTCCATGGTGACCATGCAGGACCAGCTGGACTCCTTAGCATCAGTGGTCCTCCAAAATTGGAAAGTGGGGTTGGGGGGCTCTGCCTTTACCTAAATGAAAAATGTTGTTTTTAATGTGAATCAGTTGGGAATAGTCAGAGATATGGATCAGCAATTACAGGACTGGGTCACACACAGAAGACAGGAATTAGCAAATTCCTGGAACAGATGGAGCAGCATCTGGAATTGGGCCTCATGGCTACTCCCCTTGTCTGGTCCTCTTTTCATGCTCCTATTGGCTCTAGTATTTGGTTCTTGCATTCTCAATGCCATAACTCACTTAATTAGCTCACTAATAGAGACAATAAAGTTACAGCTCTTGATAACCCAATATAGGTCTTTGGGACAGGAGGAACCTAATGGAATCCCTGAAATTTAGGGTCAGTGCTTGTCCACAAATAAGAAAAGCATTGAAAGGGGGGAATGAATGGGAAGATTGTCTCAAGCAGTCTGCAGGACATGAGAAATTGCTAGTTAAGTCATAAAATGAGTCCAGGGCCAAGACAAAAAGGCCCCATGTAGAGATAACTGCCCATTCCCACCTTCCTTTGTCTCCTTCTATAAACAAACTTTCCAAAGCAGACTTCCCCTGCTGCTCCTATCTAAACAACCCCAGATCTCTAACCCAGAACTGGCTCACCTGTTAACAAATAACACATTCCTTGTAACCTGATGCCCTGCACTGCCCTTTAAGAATCCCTTGTATTCATTGTTGGGGACCCATAAATTTGAGTGTGAGCTCATCTGGGACTGCTGTCATAAAATACAATCTGAGTTCTCCACTTCTTTGATTGTCACTTGGTTTCTCACCTGACAATATTTCTACAACAGTACCATATGATGTAAGCCATCATCATATGTTGAAAGTGACACAACAATGAAATACATGGCATGTGGGGCCTTACACTGTTGAATCACCAATTATGTATGAGAGAAAAATAAACTTGGCATTTTGTCTAGATCACATGTTTTGGTCTCTTTATTACAGAAACTTAACCATTTCCTTAACAAATACAGAAATCCAGAAGACTACGAAGCAATATATTTAAATTATCAAGAGAAAAGGAGCAAAGAATCCTAAAGTAATGAGGGAGAAGATGAGCAGAAGTGGCCTGCCTAACTCTCTAAATAGATAGTACTGGCCTTCCCAGGTACCCTGGCATATCCTTATACATTAAAAATGGAAAGTAGTCATTGTGTTTTATCTCCCCCTGAGGAAGATATCCACGAAGTAACACCTGAAAAAGAAGTGATATACAATCATCAAATTGCTGGCTTGTTTTTGAGAGTTCTTGCCTCCACAGGCAAAAGAATTGGCTCGTGAAGCAGTGGATTGACTCATGGGACAGTAAGGTTGGCACACAAAGTAGGATTTATTAGAGAGAAAGGAAGAGCTGCCCCTAGAGATGGACAGGGAGCCCAGAAAATTGGTAGCTCCCTGTTGCTTGCATAGAGAGGTTTCGTATTTGGTCCTTTTTGTTGGGGAGGGGAGTCAGGAATCAGAGGTGGAGTGGTCTTTTGACATGTCTCTGTAAGAACACACTGTGTTGGGGAGGGGAGTCAGGAGTCAGGGATGGAGTGGTTTCTGCAGGAACATATGCAGAGTCCTATAAAAGCCTCCTGTTTATCGGCCTTGTGACATTTTTGAGGCACCCCAGGGGGCCATGAGTTTTGAAACTGCATGTCCCTTTACAGGATGTTGTGCTCACAGTGCTCTCATGGGAGATGGGGACACTAGCTCATTTTGTCTTCTGATCCCCCAGACCCAACAATCATCCAACTGTGTGCAGGACTTAATGAATCACATAGCTTTTTCATGTCCATTAGTTCCAAGAATACAAAAGTATGAGCACATAATACAGACAAGAAGCTCAATGGGTAAGCAGCTTCACTTCAAAACAGCTTCTAAAGTTATAATTTTATGGAAGAGAAAATTAAATATAAGAGTTGCTCAAAGTCATACAGCAATTAAGTGGAGAACAGTATTTACTCCCAAGTCTCCTGAAAATAATTCTATACTCTTTCTTAGAATAAAGCAACACAAAACAAACATGAAAACAAAAATAAAGACCTCAGTAAGTACCTTTAAAAATAAAAATACAGGATAAATTACCTATCTGTGTAATTACCATTCAGTTGAGAGTTTCACGAACACTTTCGAAGTCTCTTGAACCCCCCCAAACACATACCTGTCTCTTTTTCTACAGTGGTAGCATGCAAACTGACTTTTATGTGTTTAATTCCTTTGCTTTTCTTTAGAGTTTTACTCCATATCTTTATATCCCCATACAATACCATGTTTTATGGCTGAATGTTTTGAAATTTGCATAAATATAATTGTATTTTATTTTTTCTTATTTTTGAGAAGTGTAATTTCAATTATGCTTATAGATTGCTGTCTTTTTCTTATTAATTCTTAGTTATTCTGGATATGAGTCCTGTGCTTATTTTATGTGTTGCTTATCTTCTTTCTGTGGCCTCCCACGATATGTTCTTAATATGGCTTTTTCATCAACAACTTCACAATGTTAATGTAGCTAAATTAATCACCCATTCTTTTTTAGAGCTTTTTGGGTCCTATTTAAGAAATCACTTTACCCCTAGGTTATGAAAATAATCTTCACAGTTTTCTTCTATAAGTATTATTTTTTAGTGTTCATGCTTAAATCTGCAATATACTGGAACTTATTTTTCTATATGGTGTGAGGTAGGGGCCAAAATTCACTTTTCTCTAGGGATACCAGTTGACTATCCTTTCTCCACTAATCTGAAGTGTCCCCTTTGTTGTTAAATAAGTGTTCACATAATAAGCCTATTTCTAGGCTATTTTTCCATTGATATATTTGTCTTATACCAATACTATATATCATATTGCTATAGTTCTATAATGAATATTGGTATCTGGTATGGTTAGGCTATCCATCTTGTTTTTCTTCTGCAAGAGTTTAAATTTCATAATGAAGTGTCAGTTTTCAAAAAACCCTGCCATTTTGAATTTATGTATCAATTTGGGAAAAATTGGTATTTTTACAATTAAAATTTAAATTACAAATTAAAAATTAGAGATTTTTAAACCATAAACATGACAAATCTGTATTTAAGTCTTCAATTTACCTCAACAACATTTTATACTTTTCTGTTTGAAGTTATTACACATCTTTTGTAAGATTTATTTCTAGGTATTTATTTTTGAAGCCATTTGACAAGCAGGGATTTTTATAATTTTGTTTTCTATTTCATGGCTCAACCAATCAAAGTTTATTACTTCTTGATCCCATAAAGTTCAACATGAATGTCCTATATTGGGCAGTTCTCCATGACAGCTGCACTTTACTTATTTACTTTTATTATGGTAAGACCACGTACCATGAGATCTACTCTCAGCAAAATTTTTAAGTGCACAATGTGGTATTGTTAACTCCAGGTACCATGTTGTAAAGCAGATCTCTAAAATTTAATTATCTTATGTAACTGTAACTTTACACTTGTTGAATAGCAGCCTCCCACTTCTCTTCATTGTAGCCGCTGGAAAGAAGCATAATATTCTATAATTTTGACTAATTTTAGAAATCTCATACAAGTGAAACCACATATTATTTGTCTTTCTGTGACCAGGTTATTTCACTTTCCATGTTCATCCATGATATTTTGTATGGCAGTATTTCTTCCTTTTTAAAAGCTGATTGATATTCCATTGTACATATATACCACATTTTCTTTATCCATCCATCTATTCAGGATTTTTCTGTTGTATCTATGTCTTGGCTATTATGAATAATGCTACAGTGAACATGGGCATTCATGTATCTCTTGAGGATCTTGATTTCAAGCCTTGTGGATAAATATTCAGAAGTAGGGTTTCTGGATCATATGGCAAATTCATTTTTTTATGTTTTGTGGAAACACCATATTGTTTTCTATAGTGACTGAACCGTTTTACATTTCTACCAATAGTCCACAAGGACTTCAGTTTCTTCACATCCTTGCCATCAATTATAATCTTTGAAAAATAATAGCCATTCTAGCAATTGTGAAGTGGTGTCTCACTGTGGTTTTCATTTACATTTGTCTAATGAATAGTGATATGGAGCATCCTTTTATATACTTCTTGGCAATTTATTTGTTTTCTTTGGAGAAATGTGCACTTGGGTCCCTTGCTCATTATTGGTCAGATTATGGTGTTTTTATTATTATTGAGCTGTAGCAGCTTCTTGTGCATTTTTTATATTAGTACCTTATCAGATATATGGTTTGCAAATATTTACTCTGATTCTGTTGTGGTCGACTTTTAATTTTGCTGATTGTTTCTTTTACTGTGTAGAAGCTGTACTATAGTCTCACTTGTCTATTGTTGCTTTTGTTGCTTGTGTTTTGGTGTCATATAAGAAATCATTGCCAAACTCAATGTCATGAAACTTTCTTCTGGTGTTTTCTCCTTGGAGTTTTACAGTGTTTGGTCTTCCATTAAAATATTTAATGTATCTTGACTTACTGTGTGTGTTGTAAGATTAGGATCCAATTTAATTCTTTTGCACATGGACATTCAGTTTTTTCAAGCACCATTTTTTAAAGTGACTGCCATTTCCTCATTTTCTACTCTTGGAACCATTGCCGAAGATCAGTTGACTAAATATATATAGGTTTTTGCATGGACTGTTTGTTTTGTTGTTTTGGTCTGTATGTCTGTTTTCATGCCAGTACCATAATGTTTTACTTTTTATTGCTTTGTAATGTATTTTGAAATAGTCACGTGATGCCTCTTGCTTTGTTCTTTTGTGGTTTCATATAAAACATAGGCTCGATTGTGAGGGATTGCATTGAATCTGAAGATCACTTTGGGTAGTATGGACATTTTAGCAATATTGATTCTTCCAATCCATGGTCATATGTTCTCATTTATTTGCAAGGATATCTTTGTCTTCTTTAATTTCCTTTATTGATGATTTTCAATTTTTATTATGTTAGCTTTTCAGCTTCTTTGTTAAGTTTGTTTCAAGTATTTTATTCTTTGTGATACTATTTTAAATTGAACTGTTTTCTTAATTTTCCTCTTGGACAGTTTGTTCTCATTATGATGACTTTTGATTAATTAAGTTTTTGATTAAGTTCTTAATATTAATCTATTCTTTTATGGCATGCTATGTGTTATATTTCTTGTTGAAGAAATTCCTTACCCACAAGTTATAAATTAATTTTGCTTTATAGCCTTCAGAAGATATTTAGGTTTGCTTTATGATTTTAATTCACTTAGAATGTTTTTGTGAGTTCTAATTTCATCATTTTTTTATGTGGGCATTTATTGAAAAGTCTACCCTTTTCTTTATGACTTGCAATGCCTACTCTGTCATAAATCCATTATAAGTATATATTCCATATATATACATATATGAAAGTTGTACAAGAAATCTCTTCTCTGTTATTGAATAATTTGCTATTCCTTGGCTAATACAACATTGCATTGTAGTTTATTTGAGACCTTTCTTCTTTCTTAATTTAGATGTTCATTACTATAAATTTCTATTTTAACTATTTTTGCTGTATCCATAAGTTTTGATATGCCACATTTTCATTTATTTTATGATACTTTTTGTTTACCATGTTTTACAACCCTGTTTCAAGGCTATCTTCCTCTTCACTGAGGTTTTGAACTGAGATCCTCATGCAGAAGCTCTACCACTTGAGCTATAACTATAGTTTAAGATACTTCTGATATCCTTTTTAATTTCTTCAGTAACTCATTGGCTGTTCAGATTGTATTTTGAAATTCCTTATATTGATTAATTTCCAAATTTTCTTTCTGTGGTATAAGTTGTGATGTCTCCTCTTTCATTTGTAGTTTTATTTATTGGAGTCCTCTCTCTTTTCTCCTATTCATCTAGGTAATGATTTTTTCAGTTCTCTCTATATATATTAAAAATGACTTTCAGTTTTATTGACCTTTCTGTCAGTTTTCTAGTCTTTATCTTTTATTAGCATATAATAGTTTTACATGGGGGATGCATTGTGACATTTACATATGTGCTTACAATGTATCTTAATTAGATCCACTCCCTCTATTGTTCTCCCTCATTGGCCCCCTTCTTAGAACAATTTCAACAGGTTTCATTGTTCTATTTTCCTACACAAATACAAAGTACATCCACCTTATTCACCCTCCTTCATCCTCTCTTTTACCACCCCCCCACTGGTGCCCACCCTTGCACAGGACCTGTTTTATTTTACTAAGTGCATATTGATCATTCAAGGGGATTTTGCACACATGTATATATTGTGCTTTAATCAGATTAACCCCCTCTATTACTTAATCTTTATCACTCTGCTCCCCTATTGTTCAAAGCTTATGTACATTGTGTTGTTTTCTACATAGCTGCAGTATGTTTCAATATTTTTCACTCTCTAATATTCTATTTCCTTCTCCCACCTCCCCATGGCCCCCTGAGGCAAACCCACTAATACAATCATGTTTTTTTCTTTTTCTATATATGTATATGTATGTATGTATATAAAATCACAAATTAATGTAATTGTTTTGGAAAGCAGTATGGAGGTTCTTCAACAAACTAAAAATAGACCTACCATATGATCCAGCAATACTACACTTGGGCATATATGTGAAGGAATGAATGCCAGGATACAATACAGCCAGTTGCACACCATGTTTATTGCAGCACTATTCTTAAAAGCCAAGGGTTGGAAATAGCCCAGATGCCCCACCACTGAAGAATGGATTAAGAAAATGTGTAGATACATACAATGGAGTATTATTCAGCCATAAAAAGAATGAAATTGTGTTGCTTGCAAGTAAATGGATGGAACTGGAGAACATAATATTAAGCAAAGTAAGCCAGGATTAAAAGGTCAAAGGTCACATGTTTATTCTCATATATGGAAACTAGATCTAATCTTTAATTTTATTTCTGCACTAAATTTTTTATTACTTTCTTTCCTTTTGCTACCTTTGGTTTTATTTGTTCTTTCTCTCCTAGATTCTTTAAGTGCATATTTAGTTTATTTAACATCTTTTTTTCTTAATGTAGACACTTATAGCCATAAACTTTCCTCTTAAAACTGCTTTTGCTAAGTCCCATAAATTTTGGAACATTGTGTTTTTATTTTTGTTCCCTTTAAAGTACTTCTTTCTCTTTTTTTGACAGTACTGGGGTTTGAACTCAGGGTCTTGCATGTGCTAAGGAAAGTATTTCTTAATTTTCCTTTTTGGTTTATTATTATTATTCATTTTCTGTTCAAAATTGTTCAATTTTTACATATTTGTGAATTTTCCAATTTTCCCTGTTATTGATTTGTAGTTTCATAGCATTGTATTTGGAAAAGATACTTGATATAATTTCAATCTTGCTGAATTTGTTGAGACTAGTTTTGTGACCTAACATAAGATCTATCCTAGAGAACGTTCAGTGTGTGCCTTAGAAGAATATGTATTCTACTGCTGTTTCATGGAATGTTCTGTGTATGTCTGTTAGTTCCATTTGGTCTAAAGTGTGTGCAAATCCCATTATTTCCTTATTGATTTTCTGTCATTATGAACTATCTATCATTAAAAGAAGGGTTTTGATGTTCTGTACTCATTGTAATGCTATCTCTCTCTTCCTTCAGTTCTCTTAATATTTGCTTTATATGTTTAGGTGCTCAGATGTTGAGTGTGTATATATTTACAATTATTATATCTTCTTTATATATTAATCCCTTAATTATTATGCAATGTTCTTTGTTTCCTGTAACAGTTTTGACTTAAAGTCTGTTTTTTGTTTTCATGATACAACTTTTCTCATCCCCTCGATTTCATCTTACATGGCTCTGTAAAGCCAAAGTGAATCACTTGTTTTTTTTATCCATTCAGCAATTCTATATCTTTTGATTGGAAATTTTAATCTATTTGCATTTAGAGTAATTAATGAGGGCTTCACTCATTGAGCTTTTTAAAGACAATTATTTTGAATTATTTATTAGGCAATTCATAAATCTCTACTTCTTTATGATCAGTTACTGATGATTTATATTGTTTCTTTGGTAGAGTCATGTTTCCCTGATATTCATTATTCTTATGACTATGCATTGGTGGTGTCTGTGCATTAGAAAAATTAAGAATCTGTTCCAGTATTTATATACTGACTTTGGCAAGAAAAGCCCTTCATCATTCAGCAGCCTGAGTCTGCAAAGACAGGCTTATGTCCTGGGTCAACAGTGTCTATCCTGGAGCCTGAATGGGAAATCTTGGAGTCTAAGAACACAAGATCCCATCTAGCACCAGGCTATACTGGAGTAAGCATGAATTCTGGGCCCACTAAAAGAGCTAAGTTCAGGAGGATCATCTTAGAGCCTGGGCTGAGTCTGACAGTGGAGAAAACCTGAATTCTAAGTCTTCAGGAGCAGGTCTGAGGCCTGGATCTATGTATGTCAGCTTAGTATCTGGGTCTACAGGGGCTGGTCTGGTGCTTGGGCCTGTGGAGTCCATTCTAGAGGCTAGGTCTGTGAGTGCTAGAATCAAATGTAGATATTTGGTGACTGGCCTGGAGTCTTGGTCTATAAGGGCCAGCCTGGCATCTGTATAGGTCTGGAGGTTGGATCAGTGGAGCAAGCTTGGTGCTGAGGTCTAATAGAATGATTCTTCACTCTGGATCTACTGGAGTGTGAAGCCATGAGAGCAACCCTGGAGCCTTTAGCCACAGGGGCTAACCTGGTGCTGGGCAAACCTGGAATCTATGTTTGTAGATGCTGGCCTGAAGTCTGGCACTGCAGGGGTTAGATTGGAGGTGAGGTCCACAGGTTGTGATGGGGCAGGCCTAGAAGCTGGGTCAGCTGTGCTAGCCTAGACTTTGGAGCTTCAGTGCCTGTTGTGATAATGAGTTAAACTTGATGCTTGAGACTATAGGGACTAACATTGCACAGGGTTTGTCTTGAAACTATGGCACTGTGGGGGCCAACCTGGAACCTGGTGCAGTGGGAACTGGCATGGTGCCTGATGCCATGGGGCTCTAAAGTCTGAGGCCATGGAATGTCCTGGAGTTCAAGGCTGCAGGATATGGCATGGCTGCAAGGTAGGCTTGAAGCCTGGGTTTGTAGGGCCAGTCTGGTTGTAGAGTGGGTCTAAAGCTTGGGGTTAAGGGAGTTGGCCTGCCATTGGGGCAGGCTGAAGGCTTGGTCCACGCATGTCATTCTGGACCCAGGGATCATATAAGCCAGTCTAATACTAGGTGTCATTGAGGCTAGGCTGCTGATGTGGTCTGTGGCAAAATTAGGTGCTCACTGCACCCACATGGAGATTATCTTCACCATTGTGCTTCCCAGGCTAGGGTGAGTGTTGACATGGGAAAAGTGATGCTATCCTTCCTATTCTCCTCAATTCGTCTTTTCTTATTTTATGCTGTAGACAGTTGCTATAATTTTTCATCTGATTTCCTTAGCTTTTGTAAAGGTATTTACATTTGCAGATAAGTTCAAATCAATGCTTCTATATGGGGACAAGCACTAGAAATTCAGTTCTTGCTGATGTCACTTCTCATTACGGTTTTGATTTGAATTTCTCTACTGGTTTTGGTACTAATTAGTGATTTGTGTATCTTCTTTTAGGAATGTCAATATAAGTCATTTGTTCATTTTAAAATGAGAGTTGTTTGGTTTTTTCTTTTCTTTTTATAAATTTTTATTAGGACATATTCATTATACAGGGGGGAGTCATAGTGACAATTCTGATTAGACTTATATTGTATGTTAGTTACATTGCCCCCATCATCTCCCCCTCAATCCCCTCCCCACCCCACTTAAAGCAATTGCGAGAGGTTTCTTCGTTCTGTTTCATATAAGTATATGAAGTCCATCCACCATACACTGTCACCTTAATGTCCTCCAATCACCCTCCCCCATCCCACTAGTACCTCTCCCACACACTGTACCTATTTTACAGTCCTGGTATTTGTTATTAATATTTAAGTTGATGTTCAAAGGGGTTTCTCAATGTATGCCCACTTTGGGTGTGCTTTACTTTGGTCTGTTCAACCCCTTGAATTACTCTCCCTTACCCCTTTACCTCCCAACCCCCATTTTTCAACAGCTTTCAATACACATTCTTATATCCTCTCCTTCACATCTTATGTTTTTTTATATTATTTATACTCTATCATTCTCTTTTCTTTTCCCTCTTTCCCTGAGTTCCATAGAGTAGTTCCACTGTTACAAAACATGTTCTACATCATTCTGAGTGAGGTTAGCCTGGCCCAAAAGACCAAAAATCGTATGTTCTCCCTCATATGTGGACATTAGATCAAGGGCAAACACAACAAGGGGATTGGACTTTGAGCTCATGATAAAAGCGAGAGCACACAAGGGAGGGGTGAGGATAGGTAAGACACCTAAAAAACTAGCTAGCATTTGTTGCCCTTAACGCAGAGAAACTAAAGCAGATACCTTAAAGCAACTGAGGCCAATAGGAAAAGGGGAACAGGTACTAGAGAAAAGGTTAGATCAAAAAGAATTAACCTAGAAGGTAACACCCACGCACAGGAAATCAATGTGAGTCAATGCCCTGTATAGCTATCCTTATCTCAACCAGCAAAAACCCTTGTTCCTTCCTATTATTGCTTATACTCTCTCTACAACAAAATTAGAGATAAGGGCAAAATAGTTTCTGCTGGGTATTGAGGGGGGGGAGTGGGAGGGGGCGGAGTGGGTGGTAAGGGAGGGGGTGGGGGCAGGGGGGAGAAATGAACCAAGCCTTGTATGCACATATGAATAATAAAAGAAAAATGAAAAAAAAAGAATTACAAATCAATAAAGACAGAAAAGATAAGAATGAAAAAAACAAACAAACATGTTCTACATCTGAGTTTGCATACGATCATGCTTGTTTTTCTGTATATGTTATCTTTTGGATCTATTTTCCGCATATGAGAGAAAACATGCAGTCTTTGTGTTTTAGATTCTGGCTTACTTCACTTAACATGATGTCTTCCAATTGCATTCCTTTACCTTCAAACCACATGTCATTATTCCTTATGGCTGAGTAATACTTCATTGTGTATTTATACCACATTTTTTGATCCATTCATCAGTTGTAGAACACCTGGGTTGTTTCCAGAGCTTGGCTATTGTGAATAGTGTTGTGATGAACATTGGTGTGCAGGTGTCTCTACTGTATCCTGTCTTACATTCCTTTGGGTCTATGCCCAGGAGCAGTATCACTGGATCATATGGCAGTTCTACTTTAGTTTTTTGAGGAATCTTCATACTGTTTTCCATAGTGGTTGTACTAATTTGCATTCCCACCAGCAGTGTATAAATAAGGGTTCTTGTTTTGCCACATCCTTGCCAGCATTTGTTGTTGTTGTTGCCCTTGATTATGACCATTCTAACAGGGGTGAGATGAAATCTAAATGCTGTTTTGATTTGCATCTCTTTTATCACCAGGGAAGTTGAACACTTCTTCATGTATTTACTGGCCATTTGGACCTTTCCTTTGAGAATTCCTATTTCTTCACTGGACTGTTGATTCTTTAAGGGCTGTGTTTTTTGAGTTCCTTGTAGATTCTGGATATTAGTCCCTTACTGGATGAGTAGCTGACATGAATTTTCTCCCATTCTGTGGGCTGTCTTTTGAGTCTGGTGATTGATTCCTTTGCTGTGCAGAAGCTCTTCAGTTTGATGCAGTCCCATTTGTTTATTCTTTCTTTTACATGCTGAGCCTTTTGAGTTCTGTTTAGGAAGTGGCTCCCTATACTTACCTGATTTAGTGTATTTCCCACTGCTTCCTGAAGTTGTTTCAAAGTTTCAGGCCTTACATTAAGGTTTTGATCCACATTGAGTTGATTTTGGTACAGGGTGAGAGAGAGAGACAGGGATGTAGTTTGAGTCTTCTACATGTGGATATCCAGTTTTCCCAGCAGCATTTGTTGAAGAGGCTGTCTTTTCTCCAATCATGTGTTTTGGGATACTTCATCAAAGACCAGTTGGCTATAGATGTGTGGGGTTATTTCTGGGTTTTCTATTCTGATCCATTGGTCATTCTTATAATTATTGTTGTTGAATTGTAGGGGCTTTTTATATATTATGAATACTAATCCCTGGTCTGGTGAGAATTTCATTTAATGTCTCCCATTCTATAATTTATATTTCCATTATTATACTATACTTTGATGCACAAAGCTTTCAGTTTTGTGGAAGTCAAATTTATCTATCTTTTGTTGCCTGTGCTTTTGGAGTCATACAAAAAAATCATTCCCAAATCCATTGTTGTGAAGTTTTATCCCTTTGTGTTCTTCTAAGCATTGATATATTTAGCAGTTACAGTTAGTCCTTTGATTCTATTCAGTTAATTGTGGCATTTGGTATAATTTAAGGGCTCATCTTTATTATTTTGTATGTGGATATCTGCTTTTCAACCTAATACCATTTGTTGTAAATACTGCTCTTTCCACACTGAATCATCTTGATAGCCTTGTGAAAATCATTTGACTGCAAAGGTGTATTTCTAGGCTCTCTACTTTATTTTGTTGGTTGATATGAATGTCATTATGTCAGTACCACATTTGTATGATCATTATAGCTTTATAAAAAGTTTGGAAATTAGATAATGTGAGAGTTCATATTTTATTTTATTTTAATTTTTTTGATGGGTCTGGGATTTGAACTCAGGACTTCATGCTTGCAAAGTCCATTTTGTTCTGGTTATTTTGGAGATGGAAGCTCATGAACTATTTGCCTGGGCTGGCCATGAACCTCGATCCTCTTCCCAGGGAGCCAGGATTACAGGCATGAGCCACCAATGACAGGTTAGTTTTATTATCTTTTGATACTGTTTTGATGATCTGAAATCCCTTGACATTCCATAGGAAGTTAGGTATGGATTTTTTCATTTCTGAAAAAGAAGTTATTGGAATTTTGATGGGAATTTCATTGAATTTTTAAGTCACTTTGTGTAGTATTGACATCATAAGTGTCTTGACTAAGTTTATTCCTAAATATTTTATTATTTTTAATGCTATTGCAATAAAATCATGTTTTTATTTATTTATTTATTTAATTCATTTATTCATATGTACATACATTGTTTGGGCCATTTCTCTCCCCTGCCACCCACCCCCTCCTCCTCTCCCCAAATCCCTTGCTTCCAGGCAGAACCTGTTCTGCCCTTTTATCCAATTTTGTTGAAGAGAAGACATAAGCAATAATAAGAAAGACAAAGCATTTTTGCTAGTTTGAGATCAGGATAGCTATACAGAGAGATCCCTAGCATTTCTTCCATGCACAAGTGTATTATAACCCGAATTGATTCATCGCCACCTGACCTTTTCACTAGTTCCTGGTCGCCTTCCCATATTGACCTCTGTTGCTTTAAGGTTACTGTAATAGCTCCTCAGCAGTGGGGACATCAAACACTTTTAAGTTTTGGGTTTCCTACCTATCCTCATACCTCCCATGTGTGCTCTCCCCTTAGCATGTGACCCAAGTCCAACAACATTGCTGCCTTTGCCCTAGATCTAAAGTCCACATATGAGGGAGAACACACGAAGGAAGTCCTTCCCTATAGCTTATTGCTTCCAAAGTATTCCCTGCTCTTTCCCATACTAACTTCAGAATTTCAGGTCTGATATTAAGGTCCTTGATCCATTTTGAGTTGATACTTGAACAGGGTGATAAACATGGATCTAGTTTCAGTATTTTGTAGGAGGATAACCACTTTTCCCAGCAACATTTGTGAAGAGGCTGTCTTTTCTCCATCCTATGTTTTTGGCGCCTTTGTCAAAAATAAAGTGGGAATAGCTGTGAAGATTCATATCCGGGACCTCTATTCTGTTCCACTGGTCTTTATGTCTGTTTTTGTGCCAGTACCATGCTGTTTTTATTGCTATTGCTTTGTAATATAGTTTGAAGTCGGGTATTGGGATACCTCCAGCATTGCTGTTTTTGCTGAGTATTGCCTTGGCTACTTGTGGTCTCTTTTGTTTCCAAATGAACATTAGGGTAGATTTATCAATCTCTGTGATGAATGTCTTTGGGATTTTGATGGGAATTGCACTAAACATGTAGATTGCTTTCAGTAGTATAGCCATTTTTACTATGTTGATTCTACCAATCCATGAGCACAGGAGATCTTTCCACCTTCTATAGTCTTCCTCAGTCTCTTTCTTTAAGGGTTTGTAGTTCTCCTCGTACAGGTCATTCACATCTTTCATTAAATTTACTCCTAGGTATTTGATTTTTTTTGAGGCTATTGTAAATGGAATTGTTTCCATATATTCTTTCTCAATTTGTTTATTATTGGTGTATAGAAAAGCTAATGATTTTTGTAAGTTGATTTTGAATCCCTTGTTGTAGCTGTTTATGGTGTCTAGGAGTTTTGGGGTAGAGTTTTTGGGTCTTTAAGATAGAGGATCATGTCATCTGCAAATAGGGATATTTTGACAGTGTTTTACCTATCTGTATTCCTTTTATTTCTTCATTTTCATTCACTTCCAGGACCCTTTTAATTTCCTCTTTTATTTCATCAATGACCCATTGATCATTGAGCAAGGTGTTGCTCAGCTTCCAATTGTTTGTATGTTTTCTACTGTTGTGTTTGTTGTTGATTTCTAGTTTTGATGCATTGTGGTCAGATTGAATGCATGGAATTATTTCTATTTTCTTATGTTTGCTGAGGCTTGCTTTGTGCCCTAAGATATGATCAGTTTTGGAGAAGGTTCCATGCACTGCTGAGAAGAATGTATATTGTGCAAAATTTGAATGAAATATTCTGTAGACATCAGCTAGGTCCATTTGATCAGTGGTGTGATTTAGTTCTAGAATTTCTTTATTGATTTTTTTGTCTGGGTGATCTATCTATTGGTGACAGGAGGGTATTAAAATCTCCCACTACCACTGTGTGGGAGTCTATATGTGCTTTTAGGCCCTTCAGAATATGTTTGATGAAAACAGATGCACTGACATTGGGTGCATATAGGTTGATAATTGCTATTTCCTTTTGGTGTATCTCACCTTTTATTAGTATGGAGTGTCCTTCTTTATCTCATTTGATCAATGTAAGTTTAAAGTCTATTTTGTCTGAGATAAGTATTGGTACTCCTGCCTGTTTTCAGGGGCCATTGGCTTGGTATATCTTTTTCCAGCCTTTCACCATAAGCCAGTGCTTGTTTCTGTCAATGAGATGGATCTCCTGTAAACAACAGATTGTTGGATATTCCTTTTTAATCCAGTTTGCTAGATGGTGTCTTTTGATGGGGGAGTTAAGTCCATTAACATTCAGTGTTAGTATTGATAGGTATGTGGTGATTCCTGTCATTTAGTTGTTTTTGTTGTTTAAGGGTTTGATTGTGTGCATCTGAATCAATGTTACTCTCTGATTCCTTATATTTTCTTCTCCTGTGGTTTGGTATTGCCTGTCCTCTTATGGTTTTGTTTCCTTTCATTTTCTGTGTGCAGAATTCCTTGAAGAATCTTTTGTAGTGGTGGCTTGGTGGTCATATATTGTTTTACTTTCTGCTTATTGTGGAAGACTTTTATGGCTCCATCTATTTTGAATGATAGTTTTGCTGGGTAGAGTATCCTAGGGTTGAAGTTATTTTCATTCAGTGCCTGGTTACCTCACTCCATGCTCTTCTTACTTTTAAGGTTTCTGTTGAGAAATCTGCTATAATTTTGATGGGTTTACCTTTGTATGTTATTTGTTTTTTTTTTCTCTTACAGCCTTCAATATTCTTTCTCTATTCTCTGTGTTTGTTGTTTTAATGATAATATGTTGTGGGTAGTTCTATTTTGGTCAAGTCTGTTTGGTGTCCTGTAGGCTTCCTGTACCTGAATGGGCATAGCTTTCTCTAGATTTGGGAAATTTTCTGTTTTTTTTTTTTTGTTGTTGTTGTTGTTGAATATCCCTTTTGCTTACTCCTCTTCTTCTTCTTCAATGCCCATGATTCTCAGGTTTGGTCTTTTCATGGAGTCGGTGAGTTCTTGCATATTTTTTCTCAGGTCTTGAGTTATTTGACTAATTGCTCTTCAGTTTTTCCTTTAATTTCCATTTTATCTTCAAGTTCTGAGTTTCTCTCTTCCCTTTGTTCTGGTCTTATGTAGTGGCCTTCCATTGTGTTTTGTATTTCTGTTTCATTCTTTTCTCTGAGGTTTTCCATATAATGGGTCACTTCCTTTTTAATATTGTCAATTTTCACCCTTAATTTATTTATCTCTCTATTTATTGTGTTCTATGTTTCACTTTGGTATTTATTTAGGGCTCCTGTGAGTTCATTTATTTGATTCTGTGTCTTCTCATATTCTTTATTTTTGGTGTCTTGGAATTTCTTGCGTGCCTCTTGTACATGTTGGTTGACCATGTCTAGTAGCATCTCCATGAGATTCTCAGTGATTACTTGCGGGATTTCTTCTTTGAGGCTGTTCTTTTGGGTATCATTGGGGTCCTTGGCATCATTTATCTTTGTTTTGTTGTAGTCTGGAAGTGTGTATCTGTTTTCTTCATTTCCCTCTGAATCCTGTATTCAATTACTTTTGGGGGGAGAATGGTTTCCATCCCTTTTTTTCTTCTCATTGCTCCAATTGGTGCTGTGTAACTATGGTCTTGGTAGGGCATTGGTGGTTTCAGTCACCTGTTTTATTTCCCTGGTTTAATTTTGTTTTGTGGGTGTACTGGATTTTTAGTTTAGTTTGCTATTTCTGTCCCTGGTCTTGGTGTAATTTAGTATTGACTAACTGACAATAGTAAAACTAACAAACCGAAAACCCCAAAGAAATCAATGGGGGAGCTGAACAAACAAACAAACACAAAGAAACAAGAAACAAAGCAAGCAAACAAACACACACAAAAAAACTCCAGGTTCAGGAACAATAGAACTTCAGTCTTAGTAGTTCTGGTGTTACTCCTTCAGCATCCAGCCCTGGTGTTGGTATTTAAGCAGAAGCTCTGTCTTAGTCTCACCAGGTGGTTTGGAAGTCTCACTAGTTTTTCTTCTTTCAGTGGCAGCCGCTTAGTCAGCTTCTCCCTCAGTGAGGTGTGGAAGTTTGAGTTTGTATGTTGTCCTCAGGTTCCAGAGATCAGCTGTAGCCCACCAGCTGTCCTGCTTTGGAGTTGGGTTTTCACTGTGCTTGTTTACTGGGGGCTTGTTTCTTTGCCTTGCCCCCCTTCTCTGGGGCAAGGTCAATGATCTGTCAGCTGATCCCCTGCTGTCAGTGTATTGTGATGGTTTGCTGATTATTTTTCACTTTTGCAAGTGTCATTTGACTTTGGATTTTGCTCATTATCTCAGGAGATTAGTTTATTGACCACTACCTGCCCTGTTTCAGGCAGCGACTTATCACGGGACCACTGTCAGCCCTTTTGCCTTTCCAGCCTTTGTTTGCTGAAAGTTTGCATGGGGATCAGCTCCTTGCTCTTCCCCCCTTCTCTGGTTCACTTACAGCACCCCACCCTCTCTGCTATGTGTTAGTTTTTAGTTCTTTGTTTATTGTTCAGGTTGGTTTTTTTGTTTTTATCCTAGGGGTGGCTGGGGGAATACTGTGTGAAGCATGGTGCTCATCCATTGGTCTACTGAATGTCTCCCAAGCAGGTTTGGAGCCCTCCTGTTTTCTCAGTGTAATGTGGTGTAGAGAAGCTTTGTATGGGTTAGGGGTTCAGGGTGTTGAAGTGTTGATTCTTCTTGTTACTTTACTTCTGCCAATTGTGACTCCAGCATCTCAGCAATATTTTTGATATATGGAGCTCACACTGTCTGCTTCTGCGCTCTAGTCACTATCTTTGATCCCTCTATCCTTTGGCACCAAAGATTTTCACTTCTTAGCTGTGTTTTAGTAGTATGCTTATCTCAAAATCATGTTTTTTAAGTGCCTTTCACAATGGATTATGGTGTGCTGATTTTGTATTCTGTATGTTTGCTTGGATTCATTTGTATTAATCAACTCAGACTTTCTACACAACAAGGAAGGCACAGATTGAATGTATTACATATGAAATTTATTTTATTATAGTTTTGTATTCTCAAAGTCCAAGATCAAGATCCTATCTTTTTTTGTTTCCAGTGAAGTCTCTCTTCCTGGCTTGAAGATGGCTGCTTTCCTTAGTGAGGTGTGCAGAGAGAGAGTGAACTTTGTGATGTGTACTTATAAGGACATTAGTCCTAGCAGATTAGGGACCCACACACCATTAAGAACTCATTTAAATCTTTTATTCTGTTTTGTATTAGCATATATTACTTATATAACTTATACAAAGGATTTCCTTGTAATATTTCCATACATACATACAATGCATACAATGTACTTATCACCATATCTGACTCCTCTAACCCTAATCCCCTCCCCCCCCTTTTTTTTTACAATTTTAATGGGTTTCCTTATGCTGTTTACATGCATACATATAATGTACTTAAATTCTTACTTTAAATATAGCCACACTGGTAATTAAAGCTTCAACATATGAATGGGATGGAGTAGACAAAATACTTAGTCTGTAACATTACTCATTAGTTCTAACAGTTTTCAAAGGAAATGTTAGAGTTGTGTATACAAAATCACATCATGTTCAAATGGAGATAATTTTACTACTTCCTTTACAATTCTGTTGCCTTTTTACCTCTTGCCTAATTGCTCTGGCTAGGATTTCCATTGCTATTGAAAAGAAGTGGTGAAAGCATGCATCCTTGACTTTTTCATTATGTTAGAAAAAGAACCCCACCATTTGGTATGATGTTAGCTGTTTCTTTATATATGGATTTTATCACATGGAGGTAGTGCCTTCTATTCTTTATTTCTTTAGCTTTTATTTTAACATGAAAGGCTCTTAAATTTTATCAAATGCTTTTACTGAGGCTATTGAAATGATAATGTGATTTTCTTCATTCTTTTACTGTAATGTTTTACTTTGGCTTATTTTTAGTTATAATTATCAATGCATATTAATTGCACAAATTGATGGGTTTCACTGTGACATTTCTATAGATAAATATGTCATGTTTTAATCATTTTCACCTACCCTTGCCCTCCCCTCTCTTCTGTCTTTCCCCAGTCATCTTCCCCTTCCCCTAAGAGTGTTTCTTCTAATTTCAGGTCATCTTTTTTTCTTTTTTGGAGAATTCACATATCAGAGAAAGAATGCAAGAGTTGTCGTTTAGGGTCTGTCTTATTTTGATTAACATGTTGTCCTTCAGTTCCACTCATTTTCCTATAAATCACATATTTTGTGATTTTTATTTGTAAGTTTTTTAAATTGAATTATCTGTTTTTTTGGTGTTTACTTTAATGCATTCTTTATATATTCTGCATACTAATTTCCTGTAAGATGAATAGCTATTCTTGTTTTCAGATGACATGATTTCAGATGACAATACTCTACCAGAAAACTTAAAATTGATAAACAAATTCTATAAATTTGTAAGATACAAGATTAACATACAAAATTAGTAACATATATACATCAATAATGAACTAGATGGAAAGTAAATCAAGAAAGTAATCCCATTTACATTAGCTACAAAAATAAAATACCTAAGAATAAATTTAAACAGAGGCAAAAGAACTCTACAATGAAAACTATAAAATACCAAAAGAATAGATAATTCAATTTAAAAAAAAAACCTTACAAATGTTGCCAAGGAGGTGGAAAAGGAGGAACATTCATACAGTGTTGGATTAATGTAAATTAGTCCAGCCACTAAGGAAATCAGTATGGAGGTTCATCAAAAAACCAAAACTAAAAATAATGTGTGATCCAGTTATATCAGTGAGTATATATCCAAAGGAAATGAAGTCAACATTCAATAGAGATACCTGCACATCCATGTCTACTGCAGCACTATTCACAATAGTCAAGACGTGGATCAGCATAGGTGCTCAACAACAGATGAATGGATCAAGAAATGTGGTATAGAAAAACAATGGAATATTATTTAACCATAAAGAAGAATGAAAATATGTGATTTATAGGAAAATGAGTGGAACTGAAGGACAACATGTTAATTAAAATAAAGTAGACCTTAAAAGACAACTCTTGCATGCTTTTTCTGATATGTAAATACTACAGAAAAGAAAAAAGATGACCTGAAATTAGAAGAGTGACTCTTAGAGGAAGAGGATGATGACTGGGGAGAGATAGAAGAGAGGGTGAACATGATTAAAACATGACATATTTACATATCAAAATGTTACAGTGAAATTGACCAGGACATTAAAAATGGAAAAATATCTCATATTCTTGTGTTGGAAAAATTAATATTGTTAAAATGTCCATACTACCCAAAAACATCTACAGATTCAATGCAATACCTATCAGAATATTAATGACATTTTTCACAAAACAGAAAAAAATGCTAAAGTTCATATAGAACTATAAAATCCCCAAATAAAAAAAATCCTCAGCAATAACAAAGCTGGAGGCATTGCACTATTTGACTTCAAAACAAAGGATGAAACTACAGTAAACAAACAACATGAAACAACCAACAGAGTTAAGAGACAACATATACAATGAAAAGAAATACTTCCATACTATTAATCTGACAAGGAATTAGTACATTGAGTACATAGGAAGTCAAACAATTCAACAGCAAAATAAAAGAAATAAAATAAAACAAAAAATCCCAAACTTCAAATAATTTATTTAATATTGGACAAAAGACCTTAACAGACATTTTTTTTGTGGCATTATTTCCAATTTTATTTTATTTTATTTTTCATTTTTCTTTTATTATTCATATGTGCATACAAGGCTTGGTTCATTTCTCCCCCCTGCCCCCACCCCCTCCCTTACCACCCACTCCACCCCCTCCCTCTCCCCCCCCTCAATACCCAGCAGAAACTATTTTGCCCTTATCTCTAATTTTGTGGGTTTTTGCTGGTTGAGATAAGGATAGCTATACAGGGCATTGACTCACATTGATTTCCTGTGCGTGGGTGTTACCTTCTAGGTTAATTCTTTTTGATCTAACCTTTTCTCTAGTACCTGTTCCCCTTTTCCTATTGGCCTCAGTTGCTTTAAGGTATCTGCTTTAGTTTCTCTGCATTAAGGGCAACAAATGCTAGCTAGTTTTTTAGGTGTCTTACCTATCCTCACCCCTTCCTTGTGTGCTCTCGCTTTTATCATGTGCTCATAGTCCAATCCCCTTGTTGTGTTTGCCCTTGATCTAATGTCCACATATGAGGGAGAACATACGATTTTTGGTCTTTTGGGCCAGGCTAACCTCACTCAGAATGATGTTCTCCAATTCCATCCATTTACCAGCGAATGATAACATTTCGTTCTTCTTCATGGCTGCATAAAATTCCATTGTGTATAGATACCACATTTTCTTAATCCATTTGTCAGTGGTGGGGCATCTTGGCTGTTTCCATAACTTGGCTATTGTGAATAGTGCTGCAATAAACATGGATGTGCAGGTGCCTCTGGAGTAACAGTCTTTTGGGTATATCCCCAAGAGTGGTATTGCTGGATCAAATGGTAGATCGATGTCCAGCTTTTTAAGTAGCCTCCAAATTTTTTTCCAGAGTGGTTGTACTAGTCTACATTCCCACCAACAGTGTAAGAGGGTTCCTTTTTCCCCGCATCCTCGCCAACACCTTTTGTTGGTGGTGTTGCTGATGATGGCTATTCTAACAGGGGTGAGGTGGAATCTTAGCATGGTTTTAATTTGCATTTCCTTTATTGCTAGAGATGGTGAGCATTTTTTCATGTGTTTTCTGGCCATTTGAATTTCTTCTTTTGAGAAAGTTCTGTTTAGTTCACGTGCCCATTTCTTTATTGGTTCATTAGTTTTGGGAGAATTTATTAACAGACATTTTTAAATGAAATCATAAAAATTATCAACAGGTATGTAAAACTAAAACTCAATATCACTAATCATCAGGGAAATGCTAATGAAAACCATAATGAGATATCTTCCCCCAGTAAGAATAACTATTATCAAAAAAGACAAAGCAAAAACCAGTAATGCAAGATATGAAAGAGGAATTTGATAAAGATATTGAAATTCTGAAAAAAAATCAAATTGATATCTTGAAAATGAAAAGCTCAATATCCCATATAAAAACCTCAATAAAAGTCTGGCTAACAGAGTGGATCAGATTGAAAATAGAAGATCAAGGATAAAAGATGGAGTAGAAGAATTAGATCAATCAATCAAAGACCATTAAAATTGCAAAGAAAATACTAATAGAATATGCAAGACACTCTGGGATACCATCAAAAGACCAAACCTATGAAACATGGATATCGAAGAAGGAGAAGGGATACAAACTAAAGGCATAGATAACTTACTCAATAATGTAATAGCATAAAACTTCCCCATTCTTATGAAAGAGAGGGACATCCAGGTGCAGGAGGCTTTCAGAATGTCATACAAGCAGGTTGAGGAAAAAAACACCCCTTAACATATTGGAATTAAAATAGTAAATATACAGAACAAAGAAAGAATTGTGAAAGCTGCAAATGAAAAGAGACAGGTCATGGATAAGGTCAAATCCATCAGTAGATTTCTCAATACTAACTTTAAATGCAAGGAGGGCATGGAATGATATACTCAAGTCCTGAAAAAAAAAAGGTCAACCTACACTAGTCTCTCTGGCAAAACTATCCTTCATAATTGAAGGAAAAATAAAAATTTTCCACAATAAGCAAAAACTAAAGGAATTCATGACCACAAAACCAGCACTACAGAAAATACTTAATGGAATCTTATATAAAGAAGAAGATAGATGCAACCAGGAAAATACAAGAAAGAATAACCCACTAACCAAGTATATTGGCAAACAAGGCACAGGGGAAAAGTAAATATGAGAAAAAAACAAGAAAATGACTGGAAATATTTCACATACACTGAATTTGTTTGGCCTTAATTCCCCATTTGACAATAAAGAATTGTGAATTGTATTAAAAAGTAAGACACAATCATTTGTTGTTTACAAGAGGTGTATCTCACTGACAAAGACAAACATTGGCTTAGAGTGAAAGGATGGAAAAAGATCTACCAGACAAATGAACCTCACAAGCAGGCAGGAGTATTTATATTCATATGCGATAAAGCGGATTTTAAACCAAGGTTAGTCAGAAGAGACAATGAAGGTCACTACATATTAATAAAGGGAACAATCCATCAGGAGAAAATTACAATTCTTAACATATATGCCCCAAACATCAGTGTACCCAACTACATTAAAAAAAAACCACTGAATTTAAAAGCAAAGATTGATTCCAATACAGCAATAGTGGAAGACTTCAATAATAATGGAAGACTTCAAAGACTTGACTCTCACTAATTGACAGGTCATTCAGACAAAAAAACCAACAAAGAAACCTCAGAATTAATTGAGATGATAGACCAAATGGACTTAAAAGACCAGAGTGTTTCATCCGGCTATTGCATAATACACATTCTTCTCAGTAGCCTATGAAATTTTCTTGAAAATAAATCATATTTTAGGACACAAAGCAAGTCTTAGAAAAATGTAACAAAGTAGAAATATCTCTTGTATTCTATCAGACCAGAATGGAATAAAACTAGAACTCAACAGCAAAAGAAATACAGAAATTTTTTAAACACATGGAGATTGAACAACTCATTGTTGAATGACCAGTGGGTTACTGAAGAAATAACAATGGAAGTCAAAAAGTTCCTGGAATCTAATGAGAATGAAAACACAACCTACTAGAACCTTTGGAATATAGCAACGGCAGTGCTGAGAGGAAAGTTTACAGTTTTTAGTACCTGTATATATATATATATATTTAAAACCCAGAGATCACAAATAAATAATATAGTGCACCTCTGTAGTATAATTGGAAGATAGATATTGTGATACCCACCAGCATTGTTCTTTTTGCCTGGGATTGCTTTGACTGTTTGAGGCCTTTTGTCTTTCCATATGAATTTTAGAATTTTTTTCTAGTTTTGCAAAGAATGACATTGGTACTTTAATAGAGACTGCATTTAATCTTAACACTTTTGTTAGTATTGCCATTTTAACAATATTAAGTCTCCTAATCTACAAACACAGTATGTCTTCCTATCTTCTGGTGTCTTCTTCAGTTTGTTTCTCCAGTATTTAATAATTTTTTGTGGAGGTCTTGCACCTTCTTGGTTAGGTTTATTGCCAGCTATTATTCTTGGCAAGTTCATTATTGGCACATAGAAAAGCTATGATTTGTGTATGTTGATTTTTTTATCCTGCTACTTTGCTGAATTTGCTAATTAGTTTGAAGTGGAGTCTTCTAAATGTAGAATCACATCATCTGCAAACCAGGATAACTTGACTTTTCTTTTCCTATTTTTATCCCTTTTATTTCTTTCTTGCCTAAAATTCTCTGGGAATTTGCTGGTGACAAATTCTTTGCTTTCTTTCATCTGATAATGTTTTCATTTCCTTTGTTGAAAGATAATTTCATTGGGTATAGGTTTCTGGGTTGTTGCATTTTCGTACTTACAAAAGGACATATCATTTTTGACTTGGTCTCCATAGTTTCTGATGAGAATTATACTGTAATTTCTCTTCTTTTTCTTTAAGTAGTAAGGTGTCATTTCTTGCTGTTTTCAAATTTTCTTTTTTGCCCTTGTTTTTACTTTACAAAAGTTGAACTATGATATATATTGGCATGTGTTTCTTGATTTGTTTTGTTTGAAGTTTTTCAGCTTCTTTAATCCATAGGTTTATGTCTTTGCTAAATTTTTAAAAATCCGCTACTATTTATTTGAATACTTGTCTTTGTCTCACCTTATTTCTTCTCTCCTTTTGAGCTTCTAATGATACAAATTTTTGATCTGCTCATAGTCTTATATGTCTCATGGGCTCTGTTCATTACTTTTTTTCTCTGTGTTGTATAATTTCTCTTGTTCTGTTTTACAGTTCACTATTTCCTCTGTCTACTCTATTGTTCTGTTGAGTCTGTCTTTGGAATTTTAACTTCAATTATTATGTATACCAATTCTATTTTTCTATTTGCTTTTTCTTTCTTCCATCCCTCCTTCCCTCCCTCGCTCATTCCCTCCTTTCCTTTTTGCTGGGCCTTTCCATTTTTTGGGAAGTTTTCTGTTTTTTTTTTCATTAGTTTCATATATGTAACTGTGTGTCAAAACATTTTTATCATAGCTTTTAAAATATTTGTCAGATGATTTTTAACATATCTATCATCTTATCTTGACATCTATTGATTTTTCCTCTTCATTCTGAGACACTCCTGTTCTTGATATAAGCGATTTTTTTTATTAAAATGTGGAGATTTTTGGTTATGATAGGAGATTCTGGATACTATTTAAAACTTTACTTAAATTGTATAACTGACTTTTAAAAACATTGTTCTGGCAGGGGAAGGGAAGGTGTCACTTCATTACTACCAGGTGCAATAAGAAGTCTAGATTGTCCATGCAGCCTGGGTTGGCACAAGGGTAGGGTCTGAGGGTGTGAGAGTTTTGATGCTCTCAAGGTCTTCACTGAAACTGAGCTTAAGGAAACCTTCTTTGTGTTTGGTGATGGTAAAAGTCCTAACTCTCCACTAGTTCAACTCTGACACCATTCCAGTTGGAAAAGGGTGGAGGTATCTTATTACTGGCAAGTGGTAGCAGAAGTCTAGGTTACTGAGTGGTCTTCACTAACAGTTTTGTGGCAGGAGACACGTGTCTAGTCAGCTGGGTGAAGGGTTTGGCACTGTACTTAACATTTTCTGACAGCACTCTGGTTGGAGATTTGGGGTACTCATTATAGCTCCACAACGGTGGAAGCTTAGGCTCCCCACTCATACTCTCATATTTGGCTAGTTCAGAAGATAGATGAATCATGGAGAAATACATTGGATTACATAAACTTAACCAGTTGATGACCCTAACTACAGTTGCTCTACCAGTTGTAGTTTCAGTGCTTGAGTAAATCAACACATTCTCTGATACCTGGTAGGTAGCTACTGATCTGACAAATGCTTTTGATCCATACCTGCTAGTAAAGACCACCAGAAGCAGTATGCTTTCCATTGTCCAGGCTGGCAATCTGCATTCAATTGTCCTACTTCAGAGGATATGTCAATTCTCCAGATCTCTGTCATAGGTTAGGTTGCAGGGGTCTTCATCCATTTCCCTTTCATTATAAATCACACTGATCCATTACACTGATATCATTATTCTTAGTGGATCTAATAGGCAAGAAATGGCAGCTCTAACAGACTTATTGATAAGACATTCACATGTCAGAGGGTGAGAAATAAATAAAAATATTCAGGTGCCTTCTAATTTTATAAAATGTCTAAGGATTCAGTGATGTGGGGCATGTTGAGATATCCCTTCTAAGGATAAGTTATATCTTACCCATCCTGCTATTAAAAAATGGCACCAATGGCTAGTGGGCTTCTTTAGATTTTGGAGACAATATATTCCTCATTTGGGTGTTACAGACCAAAGCTTCTAATATTGAGTGGGGCTAAGAACAAGAGAAGGCTTTACAATAGGTTCAGCCTGCCATACAAATTGCTCTGCTGCTTGGGCCATACGTAAGACTGCAGAAACAATGATGCTTAAAGTTTCAGTAGAAAACAGTGATGTTTTTCTTTGCAGATAACTGATCTCCTTTTGAGAAACAGCTTTTGTCTTACTACTGGACCTTAATAAGGACTGAATGCTCAACAATGGCCCACCAAATTACCATGAGATCTAAGCTGCCTATCATAAACTCAGTTTTGTCTGACACACAAAATCATAAAGCTAGTTATGCAAAGAAGCACTCCATCATCAAATGCTAGTGGTATAAATTAGATCAATCACAAGTTGCAGCTGAAGGTACAAGAGAGTTACATGAAGAAATGGCTGAATGCCTATAGCTCCTATTCTTTCTACATTACCTTCCTTATCCCAGCCTGAACATTATTCTTTCTAATTTTTTGTTTTATTTGTGATTTAAGTCTTTTTAAAAATAACTATGTATTATGAGAATGTGAATTAGTCCAGCAATTATAGAAATCAGTATGAATTTTTCTCTAAAAGTTAAAGTTAGAACTTTCATATGATCCAACCATACCACTTCTGGGTATATATACAAAATACTCAAAGTCATCATACTATAGAAATACTTGCATATCCATTTTATTGTGACAGTATTCACAATAACCAAAATATGGAATCAGTTTACATGCCCATCAATAGATGAATATAAAGAAAATGTTGTATATGTGAACTTAAGCCTTGTGGAGAGCTCCCTGTGATCTGTTGACACAACAAATGAAAACTAGACCTTGTTTACAGATGATTCTCTGCAATTGGAAGCACCACCCCAAAGTGGATAGCTGGAGCACTACGTCCCTTTTCTGGGACATACTTTTTTTTTTTCATTTTTCTTTTATTATTCATATGTGCATACAAGGCTTGGTTCATTTCTCCCCCCTGCCCCCACCCCCTCCCTTACCACTCACTCCGCCCCCTCCCTCTCCCCCCCTTATCTCTAATTTTGTTGTAGAGAGAGTATAAGCAATAATAGGAAGGAACAAGGGTTTTTGCTGGTTGAGATAACGATAGCTATACAGGGCATTGACTCACATTGATTTCCTGTGCGTGGGTGTTACCTTCTAGGTTAATTCTTTTTGATCTAACCTTTTCTCTAGTACTTGTTCCCCTTTTCCTATTGGCCTCAGTTGCTTTAAGGTATCTGCTTTAGTTTCTCTGCATTAAGGGCAACAAATGCTAGCTAGTTTTTTAGGTGTCTTACCTATCCTCACCCCTTCCTTGTGTGCTCTGGCTTTTATCATGTGCTCATAGTCCAATCCCCTTGTTGTGTTTGCCCTTGATCTAATGTCCACATATGAGGGAGAACATACGATTTTTGGTCTTTTGGGCCAGGCTAACCTCACTCAGAATGATGTTCTCCAATTCCATCCATTTACCAGCGAATGATAACATTTCGTTCTTCTTCATGGCTGCATAAAATTCTATTGTGTATAGATACCACATTTTCTTAATCCATTCGTCAGTGGTGGGGCATCTTGGCTGTTTCCATAACTTGGCTATTGTGAATAGTGCCGCAATAAACATGGATGTGCAGGTGCCTCTGGAGTAACAGTCTTTTGGGTATATCTCTGGGACATACTTGAAGGACAGTGGTGAAGAGAAAATTTCACACTGGGCAGAATTTCTAAGAGTAAATATACCCATTCATTTTTCTTGAAAGGAGAATGGCCATGCATGTGATTGTTCATGGGATGTAGACAATGGTTTTGTCAGATGATCAGGGACTTAAAAGGACCATGACTGGAAATTGGTAACAAGGAGGTCTGGTAAAGAAGGATGTGTATAGACCTCCTTGGAAGGGCAAAAATATGAAGATATTTGTGTTTCATATGAACACTTTCAAAGAGTAACCACAGATGATGAGGAGAATTTTGATAAGTAGGTGGCTAAGATAACTCATATCAGTGTGCATAACAGTCAGCTTCTTTCTTCAGCCACTCTTGTCATTACGCAATGGGCTCATGAACAAAGTGGCCATAGTAGAGGGATAGAATGAATGTGTAAACTTAGCAATATGATCTTCCATTTACTATGATTGACTAGTTACAGCCCCTGTTGAGTATAGAATCTACAACTGCTGACACCAACATTGAGTCCCTAATATAGCACCATTCCCAAGGATGATCAACCTGGTGACAGATTGATTACATTAGACTGCTTCCATCATGGAAGAGGCAGCATTTTGTTCTTATTTGAATAGACATTTACTCTAAATATGGATTTTCTTTCCTTGCTCACAATGCTTTCGCTAAAATTATCATCCAATGCCTTGTCCACTTGCATGGTGCTTCTATTATCATCTCTGGTGATCATAACAAAATATCATATGTTGGTTATCTTAAATAACAGAAATTTATTTTCTCACAGTTCCAGAGGCTAGCAGCCCTGGATCTATGTCTGCCAGGGTAATTTTCTAGTGAAGAATCTTTTCTGGGCTTGTAAGTGGCCATCACCTTACCATTGTGTTCTTCTTTGTGTGCATGAAGGGAGAGACAGAAAGAGCTTTCTGGTGGTTTCTTATAAAGACATGAGTTCTATCAGATCAGAGCCATACTTTTATGACCTCACTTAACTTAATCATTTTATTGCTCCAAATTCACATTAGAGGTTAGGGCTTCAATATATGAATGGGGAGGGGACACAATTCAGTCCATAATGATATTACACACAGCTTTGTTTCTAATCAGGGAATTCACTTCACAACAAGTGATACATGGCAATGGACCCATGCTTGTGGAATTTATTGGGCTTATGGTTTTCTCTATTCCACTGAACAATTGGCTTTATGAAAGGGTAGAATAGCTTTTTTTCCTTTTTATTTATTTTTTAATTATTGTTTTGTGTGGGTACATTGTAACATTTAGAAAAGTTCTTACAATATATCAAATATATCATAGTTGAACTCATCCCCTCCATCATTCGTTATCTTCCTTCACCTCGTTCCTGGAATAGTTTCAACAGGTCTCATTTTTACATTTACATACATGTATTCACAGTATTTTGCACTGTATTCACCCTCCTACACACTTTCCCCACCTCCTCCCCTCTCCCACTGGTACCAACAGTGGGAGAACAGGACCTGTTCTGCCCTCCTGTTCTCTGACTTAGAATAGTCTTTTAAAGACTCATTTACAGCATCATATAGATGGCAATACTTTGCAGGACTAGGGCAAGGTTATCTAGGAGACTGTGAACTCTAACTCGGAATCCTTCATATGCAACTATTTCTCTCATAGCTAGGATTTAGAAGTCCAGGAAAAGAGGAGTGGTAACAGAGGGACACCATTATTACCTTTAGGGATTCTCTAACAAATTTTTGCTTCTTGTCTCTGCATCTTTATGCTGTATTTGTCTATAGATCTTAGTTTCAAGAAAAGTAATACTTCTACCAGAAGACACAACTGTATTCCTTTGGATTAGAATTATTGGCAGCTAATACTACCACCCAGCCACTTTGAGCTCTTCATGCCTCTGAATCAACAGACAAGGAAGTGAGTTGCTGCAATGGCTGGGTATTTGATCCTGATCGCAAAGGGAAAATTGAACTACTTCACAAAGGAGGTAAGGAAGAGTGTGTCTGGAATATAGATCCCTTGATGCATGTCTTAGTGCTGCCATGTCTTTTGATTTAGGCTAATGTAAAGCAACAACAATCACATTAGGTAATACTACTAATGGCCCAGACCCTTCAGAAATGAAGGTTTGGATCTCCCTACCAGGCAAAGAACTATTACCACCTGAGGTGTTTACTGAGTGCAAAGAGAATACAGAGCAGATAGTGGAAGAAAGGAGAAAAATACCAACTATCATCACATGGCCAGTTGCAGAAATGAGTAAGGTAATTATTATGAGTATTCTTGTTTATTTTGTTATGAATATGCCATGTATATGTGTATATATATGTATGAATATGTTCATATATATAATATGTGCTTACATGTGTAAAGTGTTGTGTGTATATAATCTTTATTCCATCTCTTCTTCCTTTTTCATAGTAGATGTATTGACTTTATATCATAGTATTTAAGTTCCAGAATATCAAGAAGAGTGAACATCACCATAAGACTTTGATTCTTTTTCTATGGAAAGGGTTAGTGCATTTTTGGTTGTGTATAAGATAATTGTACCACGTTAAGTAGAAGTATGATCTTTTGGTTGTCATTATTTGAAGATGATGTAATTTAAGGAGAAGTGTATGAATTCTGAATTAACAAGAGGTAAACTCTAATGATTCTTTTATGGGCCAACTTGGCTTGGTTATATGATGCCCAGTCATTTGATCAAATGTCTGTCTAGACTTTGTTGTGAAGGTATTTTTTAAAAATGTGATTAACCTTTAAATCAGTAGACTCTGAAAAACGAGAAGTATTCTCCTGAATGTGGATGGGCCTAATTTAATCAGTTGAAGGCCTTAAAAGAGAAGACTAAGGTCCTCTGAGGAGGAAAGAATTATGCCCCCAGACTTCCTTCAGACTTGAGATTGCAACATCAATTCTTGCTAAGCAGATGCTCTACTACTGAGCTATACTCAGAGTCCCAACATCAATTCTTTATTTTTTATTAGCATATTATTGTTGTGCTGGGAGTACAATGTGACATTTACAAAAGTTCTTACAATATATATCATAGTTGAACTCACCCCCTTCATCATTCTCCTTCATCCCCTCTTCCCTCATTTCTGTAATAGTTTCAATAGGTCTCATTTTTCCATTTTCATACATGAGTACATAACATTTCCATTGCATTTACCCTACTACACCCTTCTCTTATAACCTCCCCCCACTGGCACCAAGCTCCAGGTTTTTTATTTTTGAATAAAAAACCATTTTTATTTGTTTAAGATAGGGAATTTCATTGTGATATTTCCATGTATATATGTATTCTAACTTGAATTGGTTGCAACATCAATTCTTTTGGACTTGCCAGTTCCTATGAGCACATGACCAATTCCTTAATACCAAAATCTGAAACTGTAAATCTCTCTATGTGCATATATATATATATACACATATATATATGATTTTTTTCCCATGGAAAAAACAGATCTTAGCTTTTTCCAGATGCCCCTTACTAATACACAAAAGGTCAGGGTAACCTCCCATTTTTCTGTGTTGTCTGACTGGACCACAGTGATTATTATCTAAAAATTTCTGTCTGATTAGTATGCTACTTTCCTGGATTTTGACTAATAACAACAAGCTTTTGTTGCAACATTTCTGGGTTAACGGCTCTTTGGCTCCATGTCTTGGATATATGAACAATGAGAAAAAGGAAAACCTAGGGAAATATCACCATGTTTTTCCTCAGGTCCCAATGTCCCTTGCCAGTTGTCCTTCTCTTTGCATTTCAATCTTTTTTTTAAATGTTTGTTTTACAGAGAACTTCCAGGATTGGGCAGGGAATGTCACTTAGTGGTAGAGTATTTGCCTATCATGCACAAGACCCCAGCATGGCAAAACAAAACAGAACATCTAGAACTGATATCTTTCATATGAGGAATAGAGAAAATTATGTCTGCTTCATCTTCCAAGAAGCAGAGATCAATGTAGAATATTAAATTTTTTCTTCACTTGTCACAATATATAATCTTGGGCATCCCTTTTTGAAGACACTGGCCTAAAGAGTGACTCTTTAAGCATTATAGAAAGTAGAGAGGAAAATCAGAACTGAAAGTCAGGGGTGAGTGCTGGTCTTAGTTTGACTACTGTGTGAATTTTGAGCCATCATTCCTTTTACTAGGTCTCTGTTACTTCATTTCAAAGATGAACAAGCTACCTTGCTCACTTCTCAGTGTTATAGGGTGAAAATTTGAAAAAGAATGTGAAAATGCTGAACACATATTAATCATTACTGGAAATCCAAGCCTTATGCCCTTGGAAAATAGAATTAAACATCTTAGAACAAGGAATCATATCTGACATTTTGCTTAGAAGTTCCTGGGGACATAGAAAGGGTGGATAAGGGGCCAGGTATGGTGGTACATGCCTGTAGTTCCAATACTTGGAAGGCTGAGGCAGAAGGTTTGTGAGTTTGAGGTCAGCTTGGGCTGTGAAATGAGACCTTGTCTCAAAACAAAACAAAATAAAAATGGAAGGGGTGGAGAAGAGAGAACATTTTGATGTTAAAAGATTAGGTTCTAAGGAAATCTACATGAGAAGAAGAGGAAGAGATTAGGAGTTTCTATATGCACACTTCATATAGTTCATTTTGTTATAAGAAACTCACTTTTCTTCTTCAAGTATGGATTTATTTTAAAGACTTGTGCCCAGGAGCCCTAGGAAAGCAAAGCATCTCAAAATCAGTAAAAAATGGGACCACAGAATGGGTTAAAGACATCCAAGGGATTTCAGCAACTGGAGGTCATGGCTTCTTTAACAGTTTTCCATGAATGAAGTTCAGCTTCTCCATGCTTTCTCCATTTACCTTTCAATTATGGCCACTTTTCATGATTCGTGATAGGCCAATTAATCATCCTATTCTCTGCTTCCTGTCTTTTGTTCATTTGTGGTTCTCTTTCTATACATCATAGGCTTCAAAATAGGTCTATCATGGGTATCTTTGTCTCTGTTTACTTGATAACTTTTCAGATTCTGGTCCTACTGATAATTGCCTTTTCTTTCTGTTTTTAGTTCAGTTTCTCAAGAGTTGTTATTTCCCCAACACATTTTTTTTTGTAGAAGACAGTGTTATAACTTACTGTCACTATGGCTAGGTGAACATTTCAATAAGTTTGCCTAGTTTAATAGCCATAGCCAGGCATGAGAGCAAAGTTACATGTTCCTGTAGTATGGTCTGAAGGTGTGGCTAGCTGTCCATAAGAAATCATCAGTGGGCAGGCATCAGGATTGGCAAGTAGTATGCCATGAATAATGTGTAGCGCACAGAACGTAAATTACCAGTTGGTGTCTCTTAGTATAAAGCCAAAGAATATTTGGGGAAAAGAAAATTTCAAGCACTCAGCAGTTTAGGTTAATCAGAGAACAAAGAAAAAAAGAGAAAAAAATAATCTGACTTGTTCTTTCTCCTAGAAAATAAGTACAGACCTGAGTCTCTGTTCTTCCTGGGCTTCTTTATGACTAAGTGCTTGGGGCTTAATCCATGGGCTCTGGGATTTGTGCCCTCTCAGTCCTTATCCTGCTGGCTCAATAAATGACTCATTTATGGCCATTCCTGATATTTTACTATTTCTTTATTATCCAAGTGTCATCTGCTATTTTCCTTATTAACGATCGAGCTGAGTAATGAGCTTTGTGTCTCAAGCAGTTTAGAGCTAACATTAATTTCATGCCTCATTATTAATAGGTTGATTTTGTCTAGAGCCATTTTTTTCCTTGAGCTCTTCTAAGAAAGCTGTTAACCCCTTTGTCAAGTGCCCTCTCTTGCTTGTCATCAGCTTGCTTTCCTCTTTCATCTGCATGGGTAGTATCTTGAATTGTTTGTATAATCAGTCTTCTTTCTTCACCCTTGTCCGTACATGACCACATGGAAAAAACATCTTTCAGACAAAATAATACCCAACCAGTCAGCCATATCCACACCCAGTCAACTAGCCTGTCAGTCAACCTGTCAGCCTGAAGACTGATCAGCTGGAAAAGAGAGCTAGATAGTCTGTCAGCCATTATGACTACCAGCCAATATGTCAGTCAGTTAGACTATCAAGACAATCAGAGTTACCAAGCCTTTATGTCAGTGAATCAGTTCATCAGGTGGCCTTGCAATCATTTGAATAAGATAGAAAACAGTAACTAAGCAATCAGTCTGCTGGAACATTAATCAAATAAACAGTCAGAAAACTTGTCTAATATGCCAGTATTAAATTAATTAAATATCAGCCAATCATTCTATTAGAAAGACATCAAGTCATCTTATCACGTAAATCAATTTGTCACTCACCCTGTCAGTTTGTATGCCAGTCAATCAGAAATGGTATACCAGCTGGACAACCACTCAGCAACCCTCAAAAGGCAAACTTATTAATCGGGTAGCCAGCCAACTCACCAACACAGGGAAAAGGTAATATATGGACCTCTTTTTTGACCTTAATGTACTTACAGTAGGCAAGATGATACAGACACATCACATCATAGCTCAGGTCGCATCTCACATCTTGATTATCATCTTCTAAAGTAGTAGAGAATTGCCTGACCACATAGTGCCTTTGTGTAAATTATAAAAAAGGTGTTTTCTTCACTCAAGATGAACTGCAAAAAGGAGCAACTTTTGGGATTGATTAGTAAAAGGCATTCATTTTCCTGACACAACTCCATGACAGGGCTCAAGTCTTGGATATCAGTGCAAATTAAATTTCAACCCCTCTGTTCTACTGTTGAGTGCCCTTGTACAGTATGCATTGTACAACCATTTTTGAAGGTCCTATCAGAAAGAATTTTCATGGCACAGCCTGAAGTAATCCTTAGTATTCTGGATTATATCTGTTAAATTCAGTAGTACCAAATACAAAACTTTGCCAGAATCTCCTTTCTTAGATGTGTTTAGGTTAAAGTATATCAACAAGGAACACTTGCATGAAATTTGGAAGAAGAGATTAATCTATGATGGCAGCTGCATCCAGACATGTAGGCAAATGTGAGATTTACTGCACCTTCCCCACAAGTTCTAGGTTTACTTGCTTCACTGAGATGAAGATTGTAGATGGGAGCTTTCCTGAGATTCAGGAAAATTTTAGAACTGTTTTTTTTTTTGGTGATACTGGGGTTTGAACCAGGGTCTCATGCTTGCTAGGCAGGGGCTCTTACCACTTGAGCCACTCTGCTAGCCAATCCCCATGAACTCTTGAATAAAACTCACATCTATACTTCAGAATAAGATCATTGCTAGAAGCCTACATTACTTATGCTCTGCCCGTTTATTCAACAGTTGTATAATCCCCTAATGTTTATATTAAAACCCTTCACACTTGATGTGTAGGTTACTTTTGTATAGTTGTGATAAAAGTACCTGACAGAACAACTTGAGAGGGGAAAGATTTCTCTTGGCTCATGGTTTTAGAGGGTTCAGTCCATGATTATTTGGCTCCTTCCCCGTGGGCCAAACACCATGATGGGCAGAGTGGATGGCACTGTAGAAGTTTTCACCTCATGGAACATGGGAACCAGAGCAAGACAGGAAGGGGCCAGAAACAAGATACCCCCAAAGTCCTACCCCCAGTGACTTATTTCCTCCAGCTAGGTCCTACTACCTGAAGTTTCCAGAATATTCCAAAATAGCATCAAGAACAGGGGTCCAAGAGTTCTAGACATGAGTCTATGGTGAACATTTCATATTCAAGTCATAACACTTAGAATCCATGGAGTGGCTTCATTTTCCTGACCAAACTCTAGTTGGTACTCATGCACCACCATCACATACTCTCTTTCATATTAATACTAATCATATATTTATTTACTATTAACTGATAATTTCTTGTTTATTTTTAGCTCATCTACCAGAATTGAAATTTTAAGAAAATAGGGACTTTTTTGTTTTCTACAGTACTGTATCCCCTAAATTAGAAGACAGCCCAAAACATAGTATGCTTTTACTAAATGTTTTTGAATGATTGAATAAATAATAGATAAACCTAGAAAATAATTTCTTCCATTTTTAAAACACATTAGGTTTCATTATTTTTTAAAGCACTTTCCTTCAGTTACCTCATTTCATCCACACAATAGTCCTGTGAGTTAGAAAGTGATCCTTATCCTCATTTTATAGGTGGGACAGTAAATCTTTGCAATGTATTCTCTAAACAATTTCTTCATGTTACAACAAGTGAGTGTCAGAGTTAGAAATTGAACACAGTCTCTTGACTCCTCTTCTAGTCTTCCTTTTCCAACTAAAAAGAAATACTAATCATGACAATGGGAAGAGTGAGGACAAGTTTTATCAGTGGATCAGAGAGCAGGGCATGATACCAGAATCTGATAAACTTATTGGGGCCTATATGTTCCCAAATTGGCTTAAAAGTAAGATCATGAGGACTCTCCAGGTCCATTCCAAACTAAAAGAGTAAAGAGGGTGCTAGTCTTTATCTTCACTCTGGGCTTCTTGCACTCAACATGTGGGTGCCCGCCATTATAAAGCTGTATTAGGCTTTGGACTTTCTCAATCTACATCCCCACCTTGTCATAAGTGCTTCCACCCCATTCTTTCATGGCATACCTGCTGGCTCACATTTTCAGTTGTGTTGATAATGCAAATAGCTTAACAGACCAACCTGCTGTCCACTCCAAAGTGGTATACTGGTATTTTAACCCAGAGACAATGCTCAAGAAAATAAGCAGAAACTATTTACATTGCAGAAACTATTCCACCACTAGTTGACAAAATCTTAACAGGTTAGTTTTTGTTTTATTTTATTATTTATATTTAGGAATGTTTAAGCACCTTGAAAATTCCTTAAGAAATGACATGTAGGCAGAAACCTCATTGGGGAGCTCCAACCTGGGACTCTTGCTCTTGAATACCCTCCTAACGGGCCAGAATGACTTTGACTTCATCTACCAACTGAACTTTTCTCACTCAGGTTAATCACTCACACTTACTGAGCAGCTCTTCTATGCCAAATTGGTGGTATGTTTAAAATCTTCCATATACACTTTTGTGATAGATACTGCCAGTTGTCTCATCTCTATATATTCTCCTTCTTTACATAATCATGATTTTGTTTGGGAAAATAATGTATCCATTTAAAATTCTCTCCTTTACAAGGAATGGCCATGTGAGCCATTGAGGCCAATGAAATATAAATGAAAAGTCCCTAAATGGGACTTCCAGGATAATTTTTTCCTTGATGAAAAAAACATTAAATGGGGACTGTGGAGGGTAGAGCAGCAACATGGTGGCAGCAGGAGCTGGTGACCATCTAGATGTGAAGAAAGGAAAGGCCCAGGAGCATTTCCTTGATGGGCTGGAAGATGAAGCCAAAGCCACCAAGCCTGAGCTCTAGCAATGGTGTCAGGACCCTGAACTGGATGGGCATTGAATATCTTCAGCTTACTTGAGCTCCCTCCCATGGTGGATGATGCCCCATGACCTTGCAGAAATTGATGCCTGCTCAGCATCACTGGCCTACTAACATCAGACCATGATCAAACCCCGGGAGCCACAGACTGTGCATTTGGCTACTGTCAATGGAATATTGACCACTTCACATGCACTGTGTCCACTTACTGAGCCCTTTGTGATTGTTTCCTTGTTTAAGAGGTATGCAACCTTGACTTTTCCCAAACTTTCTGATTTTGTAGTTTACCCCTTCACTTCTTAGGAGCCTAACTATAATGGGGGTGGGCGTGGTAGCTCTGTGAAGTGCTGGAGCATAAAGTGCGAAAGATGGGGTCAAATTAAGAATAATAAACTGAGTCATCTCTTCTGACAAAAACATTAAATGCACCTGGCACTCATCCTATGCTTTTTGTTTTTCTCCATTTCATGCTTAATGCTTAGAATGTGATGCCAACTTGATAGCATAGGAAGAAATGAAGGATGGTGGAAACAAAAACCACAAGAACTTGATGCATTACAACTTTGTGGAACCTCTGTTATAATCCCTTATGGCCTGCTTCCAGGCCTTTGTTAGTGATGTAAATAAAGTCCTTATATATTTAAGTCACTTTAGCTGAATTTCTGTTACACACAGACAACCCAATCTCCCTTTTTTTTAGTATAAATACAATTTTTATTGTAGTTGCTTGTATCCATGGGTTTGGAATCCATGAATAAGAATGACAAACTGTATAGAATATATATAAATATATATACATGTACTTATATTTATGCAAACTAAATTAACAAATAATTTCAAATAAATTATCAAATGAAGAGACTTAACATCTAAAAAAGTATGGAAAAAGTATGATCAAAGTTTTTTAAATTTTATTTTATTGTTTTTTACACTTACTTACATGTGTATACATTATTTGGGCCACCCTATCCCCCCACCTCTGGGCAGAACCTGTTCCACCCTCTTGTTCTCCAATTTTGTTGAAGAAAAAACATATAAGATAAAAAGAAAAACATGACGTTCTTGCTAGTTTGAGATGAAGATAGCTATACAGGGAGATTCCTTGTGCTGCTTCCATGCATATATGTATTACAACCCAAACTGTTTCATCTCTACCAGTCCTCTTCATTCTTCCCTAGTCCCCTTCCCGTAGAGACCTCTGCCTGTTTAAGATTACTATATTTGCTTTTCTACAGTGAGCATATCAACTACGTTCAAGTTTTTGATTTCCTTCCCTTTCCCTCTCCTTCCCATGTGCAGTCTCCAGACAATACAATCTTAACTAATAAAAAATCATTTAATTTAATCTTCCCAACAATAACGTGTGGTAAATTTTATTATTCCAATTGGACAGATGAGAAAGCAGAGGCTGAAAGAGGTTAAGAGATTTCTCTAAATTGCACAGCTTGTGTCAGAGCCTGGATCTAAACCTAGATCTGTCTGACTCCAGTTCCTGTGCTCTTTTTCTATACCATTGTATTCCAGTTTTCTTATGGGGTGTCCTACTTCTTAGAGGAAGAAAGTCTGTGTGGTAATGTGGGTATAGGAGGGAGAAAAGAGAGAGGAAAAGACACAGAGAGACTGAGAGGAGAGAGAGAGAGAAAGAGAGAGAGAGAGAGAGAGAGAGAGAGAGAGAGAGAGAGAGAGAGAGAGCATTGATTGGGTCATATACAAATCTGATATGTATACCAGGAAACCTCATTCTTGCCTTCCAACAGCTTCTTTTCTGAGATTAATACCCCTGTCCTACACATTTCTCTCCATTCCTACAGCACTGTCAGAAGCACTTGTGGCCATCATGTAGGTGTAACATTCATCTGTTTATCTATTCATTTAAAGAACATTTGTCAGGCACATTTTACCAGCCTGCCTCACTAGAAGCAGTTTGCTTTCAAGCTGAGTCTAAGACCTGAATCCTAGTCCTGGTGCCACCACTAACTTACTGTATGAATTCTGGGTATTAGTCTCCCTATTCGTATAAGAAAGACATTAGACTGGGAGGTCTCTGAGGAAACTGCACAGTGATAGGCTTGTTTCCTTTTAATTGACTCAGGTTTAGCAAGAAAGGTTTTAAGCCAGATCACAATAGATCTTATAGATTTTGATTATCTTTTGAAATGTCTGGGCTTTTCTGATAGGCAATAAGAAGCTGTAGACATTGCATGCACATACTAAAAGTTCATAATAAAATTCCTTTAAAATCATAAGAAAGTTTTAAAGAGGGGATTGAGGATGGGGGATAAAAAGGAGCAGTAGAGGGGGTGAATATCATCAAAAAGTATGTCATATGCGTGTATAGAAATACCACAACGAAACTCCTCACTTTGTACAACTAATACATACTAACAAAGAAGTTGTGGAAGTTCTTTGAGAATACACTAGGGTAAAGTTTCTCAGTTAAGATCGCAACTTTCAGTTTCCTGGTTGGGTGATTTGTGGAAAGTCCCTTAACATCTTTGTCAGTTTCTATAAAATGGGAACACCAATTGTACTTATGGCAAAGAATTCTTTGTAGTATAAATGAGAAATGAGCATTAAAAGCCCACAGTACAGTGCCTGGGAAATAGAAAATGATTAATTCATGACAATCATGACTACTATTGTTACTAGTTTTTTGCCTTCTAGACACTACCTCTATTTTCTAGTCAGGGCCTCTCTTGCTCCTTTTCCTGACCTGATACAAAGAAAACAACCTCACTTGTTAAAAGGGACCTCATAAAGCTAAAAAGCTTCTGTTCATCAAAAGAAATGGTCTCTAAACTTAAGAGAACACCCACAGAGTGGGAGAAAATATTTGCCAGCTACACATCAGACAAAGGACTGATAACCAGAATATATAGGGAACTTAAAAAACTAAATTCTCCCAAAACCAATGAACCAATAAAGAAATGGGCAAGTGAACTAAACAGAACTTTCTCAAAAGAAGAAATTCAAATGGCCAAAAAACACATGAAAAAATGCTCACCATCTCTAGCAATAAAGGAAATGCAAATTAAAACCACACTAAGATTCCACCTCACCCCTGTTAGAATAGCCATAATTAGCAACACCACCAACAACAGGTGTTGGCGAGGATGCGGGGAAAAAGGAACCCTCTTACACTGTTGGTGGGGATGTAGACTAGTACAACCACTCTGGAAAAAAATTTGGAGGCTACTTAAAAAGCTAAACATTGATCTACCATTTGATCCAGCAATACCACTCTTGGGGATATACCCAAAAGACAGCGACACAGGTTACTCCAGAGGCACCTGCACACCCATGTTTATTGCGGCACTATTCACAATAGCCAAGTTATGGAAACAGCCAAGATGCCCCACCACTGACGAATGGATTAAGAAAATGTGGTATCTATACACAATGGAATTTTAGGCAGCCATGAAGAAGAACGAAATGTTATCATTCGCTGGTAAATGGATGGAATTGGAGAACATCATTCTGAGTGAGGTTAGCCTGGCCCAAAAGACCAAAAATCGTATGTTCTCCCTCATATGTGGACATTAGATCAAGGGCAAACACAACAATGGGATTAGACTATGAGCACATAATAAAAGCGAGAGCACACAAGGGAGGGATGAGGATAGGTAAGACACCTAAAAAAGTAGCTACCATTTGTTGCCCTTAACGCAGAGAAACTAAAGCAGATACCTTAAAGCAACTGAGGCCAATAGGAAAAGGGGAACAGGTACTAGAGAAAAGGTGAGATCAAAAAGAATTAACCTAGAAGGTAACACCCACGCACAGGAAATCAATGTGAGTCAATGCCCTGTATAGCTATCCTTATCTCAACCAGCAAAAACCCTTGTCCCTTCCTATTATTGCTTATACTCTCTCTACAACAAAATTAGAAATAAGGGCAAAATAGTTTCTGCTGGGTATTGAGGGGGTGGGGAGGAGAGGGAGGGGGTGGAGTGGGTGGTAAGGGAGGGGGTGGGGGCAAGGGGGAGAAATGAAGCAAGCGTTGTATGCACATATGAATAATAAAAGAAAAAAAATTAAAAAAAAAAGAGAACCAATGGGGATGAGGCAGAGGATATGTTGGCAAGGAAACTCTGATTTGGATTAGGAATACCTCCTAGCCAGGCAAAATAAAACTGATGCTGATAGCACCTCTCCTCCCAGCCCCATCACCCCCTCTCCAAGGTACAAAGGAGGGGGTAGGAGGAAGAGAGGCTGTACTGGGAGCCAGCCAAGCTGAGCTCCCAGGCATCAGAGGCTCCTCTTCTTGAGTCCTTAGTGGCATCCACGGCTCACTTTAAGATGGCTACTTGGTCCACATTCATTTCCTGTTGTATGATTTTTTTAACTTTCGTTGTCTTCTCTGCCTGCTTTAATAGCTTCTCAGAACCAGCTGCTTTTCTGGAACGTTCATCATGCAAAAATGCTTTGAAATCAAAATCAAAATCATTGAGCTAAACCTCCACTGAATATATTCTTTGTGAAGGGTAGATACTTCATTGATGCCAGTCTACATTCCTTCTGTAAAACAGGTATTGGGTGTTACCTGTGAACCAGCATGTGTTTTCTTATCAACTTCACAAAACCAAACTGCTCCTGAATATAGAGTCATATACAATTCTTCAATAAATCCTATAGAAGTTAATTCCAGGCCTTTTCAAAAATGAAATGAGAAAGGCTTTTTATGCAGCCCATCCTTTAGCTTTTGCTGCCAATGACTCTAATGAAAATAGAGAAGTTGCAGATGAAGGTAATTACAACAAATGATGGGATCATAAGCTTATTAATTGAATGGGGGGGAGGGACAGAACAGTTTAGATAGGGAAGTAAACAAATAGAATTCCAAGGAGGTGAATGATAAAAAAAGATATTTATGATTTTCCATAGTAATGACTGTGATAAACCTAAGAAAGTTTCCCCAAAGTAAAATTGTCACACTTAATGCTTTTAACATTGATCTCATGCATGAAGAGGAATCTTTAAATGTTAAATATACAGACACTCCACTACTTACAACGGGTTATTTCATGATAACCCCATTGCAAATTGAAAATATCATATTGAAAATATATTTAATATACCTAACCTACTGAACATCCTAACTTAGCAACACAGCACACGATAAGAGTATTGGTGATTTTCCCTGGGGATTGCATGGCTGACTGGGGACCACAACTCATTGTCTCTGCCTGCCTACATTTTTTTTTTTGGTGGTACCGGGGTTTGAACATAGGGCCTCATACTTCCTAGGTATGTGATCTACTACTTGAGCAACACCTCCAGCCATTTTTGCTTTAGTTTATTTTTTGAGGTAGGGGCTTACATTTTTGCCTGGGGCTGGCCTCAGACTGTGATTCTCCTACCTATCTATGCCTCCCATATGAATGGGTTGGCTTATAGATTGTGATGGGGTCTTGTGAACTTTTTGCCCAGAACTACAAACCTCCAGATCTTTACCTTCTGAGTAGCTGGGATTGTAGGTGTGAGCCACTATGCCTGGCCTCTGCCTGCATCTTGGGAGTATCTTAACACATATTGGTAGTTCAGGAAAAGATTAAAACTCAAAATTTGAAGTCTGGTTTCTACTCAATGTGTATCACTTTGGTATAAAGTTGAAAAATGTGTACTGCTTTTGAATAAAGTTGACTAATTATAAGTTGGACCATTGTAAATTGGCCACCAATTATGCATTAATGAATACTGCCTACATTTGTATCTGGAGAAGGAAGGAATCTTTTCCTTGTAAAAGAATGAAGATTAGTCATGAGAGAGATGGACTGACAAATGCTAGAGAACTGGAATGTGACTCTGGAAGTGACAAGGTCAACGGCCCAGTAAGAGTTTTTTCCTTCACCACTTCTTGTGTGCCTAGCTCTACTACTCCAATCCAGCCTCCTCATCTTTGTTCTCATCCAGGATTATGAATGGAACCAGTCACAGTCCCACTGGTAACTACCATCCTTCCTTTGTCACTAAACATCAAAATTGTCTGTAACTGGGATTCTGTATTATCATCCACTTCATCTGGTTGATACCTGAGACTAAGAAAAAATATTAAATTCCTGACTATGTAGATATCTTTATGCCTTTATAAATGCTAATGCATATGGCTATGGCCCAATTTGCTTTCTTTTATAGTGACACTGAATTTAACTATAAATCTGTAACATATTTATGTATGTTAATTGAAAAGATTATTCCTCTAAAGAAATGTTTTTTCAGGAGGGAGACAATATTTTTTTGTGTGAACTCGTTTGGATTTTGAAATATTCTACAAATACCTGGAATATTCAACTAATATCTATATTATAGACCCTTGCATTACTCCTGTTATTATTCTGTGTTTTGAACCTGCAGAAACAGGTGCTTTTTATTTTGAAATTAAAAATAGAAATATGCATATAATGTTTCCATGTAACTGTGGAGAGTGATCTCTTGCATACTTAACAATTTTGATGTCTTTATTTCATTTTTACTTCTCTGGTGCAGCACATAATCAATCATAACAGTAAATTTCAGTTTCACAATTTTTATGCTTGAAAGTGGGTACTATTGTTTATCTTACTGATTTGTCTAAATGAGTCTCTTTTGAAATAATCAGATGACCTTATACTGCACAACATTGTATTGGTACAGAAACAGTGTTGATATATTTACAAATATTATAATGAAATTATTGATTCATGTTCTTAGAAATGGATGTTAAAATTCTTCAAACTAGTTCTATCTTCACAGATACCCTGAGTTCAAACTTTAAAATTCTAAATTCTATTCCATTGGAAGATATTGACAAATCATTTATGATGTTGGATTTTTTCCAGTAATACTTTTTTCACTTTTAAATTTATTGGGCAATAAAGAAAAATTCCATACTAATTTCCATAGTGGTTGTATTAATTTTCATTAACTAAAATAAGCCAGATTCAGAAAGACAAATATCACATGTTTTCTTTCATATGTGGATTCTGGACCTACATATATCTATATAGATATACATATATTCACATATAATATAAACATAAATGTGGGGCTGTTTGGGGGGTGATGAGAAGGAGGGGGAGAGGGAAAGAGAATGATGTGGGAGTAAATTACATCAAAATCTGTTAAAAAATGTGAGAGGAGGGGGAGAAAGGGCAGGGTTAATATGATCAATATGCATCTATGGGAATACCATGGTGAAACCCCTTTGTACAATTAATATACACTAATAAAAATAAAGAAAACTCTTCATAAAGGAATATGGAAATTATACTTTTATACTTCCCTAATTTTTCCTTTTTGTTATGGTATGGGTGTATAAAATACATATCAAAAACTATAATTATACTGCAGTTTTAAAATAAATTGATAAAATTTTTAAGTAAACCAACAAGTTTTTGTGTTTTGAAAAGATTCTAATATGTGGCATAGCATTGTTTTGGATTTAATAGTTACTTTAACAGTTATAAACAATAGAATAAATCTTCTTTGAAATGTCTGAAAATAGAAATAGTTTACTGTGATCTTCTTTAGGCATTCATTTTTAAATAGACCAAGCATGTTGAATTTAAAATATAAATAACTCCAACAATTTTCAGTGTATGTTTTGTTTTGGTAAAGTTTGTGTATGTTTATCACGCATTAGTTACATCTGAGAGTTTATTCTATATAAATATTATTTCAAGTTTTTATGGGAAAATTGTAGCTAAATATGTCATTGTCCCTAGTCTATAAAAGGAACACAATTCTATCACTTTGTCTTGCTTATCATCATTAAATCATTGCATTTACATATTTAAAAAAACTGGGAACATCCTAGGTTTTGCCAGAGAAGAGTTCTAAGAGATAGGGGTGTAGGAGGGAAGGTACAGCTTGTATCAGATGCCCATATTTTATCTCTTGAGTTTCACCCTCCCTCAAAGGCTCTGGTTCTCACTGCCACCCCTTGTAAGGGAACAGCCTTCCTGATTTAATCAGCACACAGAAATTCCCAGGTTTGGACAAAGAGTAGTTTAAGAAGCAAGGCCCGCAGGAGGGAAGGAGATGTTGTCTGCATCTTACTCTTCAGGATCACCTTTCTCAGTGTACGCTATGTTCACTTTTTAAACTCCAGTTCAAGAAAGTATGCAAACTATATCAATGTTTGATTGCATTTGGCTACAAATAACAAAAGCAAACAAAGAAATCCAGAGGCTTAAGTAAGTTAAGGAGTTGTTTTTCTCATATGAAAAGAAATCAAAGAGTTACAGAGTCTAAGAGCCGCTGGGAATCCAGCCCTTTGTGCTCTACCAGTCTTAACTTGTGCTATAATTTTCATGGTATAAGTATCCAGAAATCTACAAGACAGTTCTGTAGCTCTAGGCACCATGTCTGCATTGCAAGAAGAAAAACAGGGACACGAGAAGCCAAAGTTACATGCCCATTGAATCCACCCCCTTAAAAATCTTTGCTAGAACACCACACAGTTACTGCTGCTTCCATCTCATTGGTCAGAACTGAGTCATTTTGCCACCCCTCGGAAAGGCAAGGGAGACTGAGAAGGGAGTAGTGTTTTCAGCTGGGTGTTACTTCACTAAACAAAATTACAGTTCTGTGAGAAAGAAGAGGAGAATTGTTATTGAGTTAGGACAAGCAGTGTCTGCCATACATGTTTGTAGCACAGCTGAAAGTGACTTCCATTTCAGAAATGTTTATTAAATATTAAACCAGAACAAAGGAGGAAAATCTTATTAACATGGCTTTGTGGCCAGGAGACAAGTACCCAGGTGCCTTCATCATTTCAGTGACATCTCACTAGCACCACTTCTTAGGAAATCATATACCTGCTCTCCCAGCTTCATTTCAAATCACAAATGCCACTCCTCCTTGGACTTCACAAACTTTCTAAACCAAGGCCAAAGTCAGGGGTTACCTAGGACCTAACTCTTCAGTTAGTTTCCATCCTGCTCCATTCATAGCCCATTGGCTGGGGTTGGCTAACAAAGATGAGATTCTGGGGATTAGAGGCCCTTCTGTCATTTCATTGGACACTGCATAAGCCTCCTGGGTCCAGCCTGACAGGTTTTCAGTGATAGCTTAAGTGGAACAGAGATTCTGAGTAGAGTTGAATTTGCACCTGAGAGTCATTCTCATGCAAATGTCTTCCTCCTTCCAATGGCTCCTTGTTGTTCTTCCATATGGCCTGTTGATTCTACCCTCTCCACTCTGCTTCTTCCCATACTCACCCTCTGCCCTCTGCGTCACTATTCCTTCCAACCCCACATACTAGTCATTGATATTTTAAAGAAGCAATACTAATGTAGTGGTTAAGAGTCCCAGCTCTGAAGTCCAGCTACATAAGTACATATTCTGTCTCTACTATTTTCTAGTTAAAAATAGCCTTGGGTAAGTCATTTGACCTCTCTGTTCCCCAGCTACCCACCTACTAATAGAGTATTAATATCTGCCTCATAGGGTTATTATCAGATTTAATGAATTAATGCACAAAGCAACCGGCACATAGTAAGTTCTGAATAAATTAGCCACTGGCTTTCGACACAACTCTCCCTCTTTTATTCACAAGTTCATATTTGTCCTTCCAAAATTATCTCCTTTGTGAAATATTGTTTGAGTCTCCTAAGAAAACTTAAGGATTCACTTTCATTTACTCAACATTTTGTACATAGCCCTGATCTAATACTGATCACTGTATATTCTGTTGCTCTCACTAATCTGGGAACTCCTTGGGCAATGGTTTGTGCCTTCATTTTTTGTTGCTCTCATTATTTCCTTTTTATTTAAAATATTTTCATTATCATATTATTGTTTTACTGAGGATATATCGTGACACTTACAAAAATCCTTACAATATATTATAGTTGAATTCACCCCCTCCATCATTCTCTTTTATCTCCTCCTCCCCCCATTCTTGGAATTTTCATACATAATATTTCAACACCGTCACCCTCCTACCCTTTCCTTATATCCTTCTCCTTCTAAGACCAGACTCACAGAGACACTTGCTGGCTGTTTGAGAATAGATGAATGAATGGGTATTAAATGAATGCAGAACATGACAATGGACATCATTGTATTCTCCCTGCTGTAGACTTCCCAATGGCAGAGTTGAGAAGTCTTTCCACATACATATTACTTTTGTAGAATTTAATGTAACACCTTCTTTCGTGGTGTCCTGTGATGTATCTTTGGACTCTGTTTCATTTGGGACAACCTATGGGTGCAGGAATGCACTCAACTATCTGCAGAGGAAGCTGACAGTGAGGGAAAGTATTGGGGAAGGCAAGAATTGGGGGGAAGAAGGCTAAGATCTCCATGGATAACACATCCTAATTTATTTTTTCCCACTGGGGCATGTTCTTAGAGATGTTTCTTGTGGAGAAGTGGAACTCTCAAGACCTACAGCAGTTTCTTGCTGTGGAAAGGATGGGGAATCTGCAACTGATTATAGTGAGAGTCTGTGAACTCAGCTAGGGAAGTCATAAAATAATGCTAGAAGCTGGTAAAAACTCTTATGCTGTCAGACAGCTAGGTCTCAAGGAGAATCAGGTGTGGTTGGCAAGTGATTTGAACCACACTAAAGAAGTTGTAGGGCCACCTTTCTGACAATTACCTTTTTATCCAAAATTTGGTACTCATAGGAACCAAAAACACTGACAAGAATGACTGACAAACTAGAATACTGGGTGATAAAGGGGAGGGGATAAAGGGTGAAGGGTGAGGTATGGAGAATTTGGTAAATAAAACTCTAATGCAGTTGGGGCTCTTTCAGAATCTAGGAAGACTCTGAATTTGCTGACTCACTACATCACATTGGGTAAGTCTCTTTTTTTTCTCTAGGCTTCAATCTCCCCTTCTCTGCAACAAAGCAGCCAGAGCTGGTGATGTCTAAAAGCTCTTATGGCTCTGTAAATTCTGGCATAAAAAGTAGAATGAGATATCTAAAGACCTTTACAACCAGGAGAAATCTCATCTGTCTGTCTTGGAAGAAGAGACTGCCTAGTGTGAGGGCAGGGGGCTATCTAGGATGATTCCCTTGAGGGCTCAATGATCCTTAAATATTTATGTTCCTAGGAGGACTGGCACTAATTCTGAGCTCACTCAATTCCCCCAGCCTTTGTATTTTTCTGAGCGCCACCCCCAGGGTGAGGCCCCACCCTTCAAGAGTCTGGGAGAGGCCCTGGTTAATGAAGGCATTTCTTCCCTAGAGAGACTGAAGTGCTTTTCCTAGCCTGAGAGGTGATAATTTTCTCACTTAAACCACATTTGTCATAAACTTAAGTGGGGTTTATTTGGAGAATAATTTAGTTTATCACAACTGGAAAAAAAACCTGTTAGCAGTGGAGACTACTCCAAGCATCTGGCATTTTTATAATTCTTTGTAGCTGAGAGTGATGTAGCCAGAGGGGAACCATGGCTCCTTACCTCTGGAGCAGGGCCTGAGAATCTTCATGTTTCTCTCTGGGAAACATCCTTGAACTACAGGGAAAATGAATAGGAGAATAATAATGGTACAAGAAAGAGCACTAGGATCTGACTAGGAGAGAAAGGCTTGAGGTCATCTAGGGCTGTAGACTTGTGGGATTATAGCATTTTAGTACCAGAAAGGCCTTAAGCAATCACCTGGCTCAAACATTCCTATTTTATAAGTAAAGAAACTGAACCCAAGAGGTAGAGACATATCCAAGTTCATATGCATACATACACACTCTCAAACACACCTTACAGTTATGGAATGATAGATACACCATTCTGGAGCTGAATCCTTGTAAAACATCTTATCCAACTCCCCTTATGCTGTTAATGGGGACCCATAGGCTCAGTGAGGAGAAAGGATCAACCCTAGGTCACACAGTGAGTCAGTGATGAACTACAGAAAAAAGTAGTATTTGGAAACTCCCTCAAACATAAAGTTGGGGATGAGAGTAAAGGTTGAGGAGATTTGACACTAGGGGCTTAGCGAACACAACACCTGTAAAGCATACATTTATTCTAAGACAACCCTGTCTTCATGTCCAATATTGCTGCAGGATGAAGGCTCATACACTAAAGGCACAAAGAGAAATTGCTGTAGCCTCTAGTCCTTAGTTTTCTCTTCGTTTCTCCTGCTCTCTCTTGGCCTTCAAAATACCCTCTGGTTGCTTTCTGTCCTGTCCCTTATATTTTGCAATCACTATCTCTAGGCTCCATACTGGTTGTGTAGGTTGTGTCTATACCTAGCTTAGCTGAGTGGCACTTCTTGGAGTTGTAGTGTGCATCCTGTATAATGTACATAGCATTCCTGTCCACCCTCATCCACAACAAAGTGGATAAGGTAGATACATGGGAGGGAAGGCCTAAAATATACACTAATGATGTGTGCCTCACACCTTCAAAGACAGAGAGCTCATTACCTTCAAAGACTTTCTTATTGGTGAATGATTAGGATTGGGAATGGGAAGGGAGAAGAGGGCAGGCAATCTAGGGAGAAATAACTGCTTCTAATATCAGTCTATCATTCAGGATTTAAAGTTAAAGAATTATTTAAGTACAATGCTTATTACTGAGTACCCAATTTGTACCAGGTTCTGTTTTTGGTAGGGAAAGGGCATGAGAGTGAGAAGTAGTTGGAAAAATTTACACAAGAAGGGTCACAGAGAGTGGGGCAGATGACTTCTTAAGGAACTAATTATAACTCAATGCTAAAGGAAGTGTGAGCTAAACAGCTCCTTACAGAAACAAAAAGGAGGGGCAAGATATCTTATAGCTGAGGGAGAGTGAAGGCAACCAGGGAAGGCTGCAGGGAACAGCTTGTATTTCTGTTCTGCCTAGAAAGCTGAAAATGATTTACCCAAAGAGGGAGAGGAAAGGGAACAGAAGGAAGAGTAAAGGCCTAGAGGCCTGAAAACACAGAACATATTTGAACTTTGTAATTGGATACCTGAGAGGACAGGATAGATATGGTTTTACAGGTAAGGGGGACATAGAAAGGAGGCGTGCGATGCCAGAGTAAGGGATTTGTGCTTATCTTGCAGGCAATGGAGAGCCATTGAAGAGTTTTAAGTAGGTGAGTTCCGTGATCAGATTTTGCTGATTAAGGTTTGTTTCTTTGAATCTAATTATGGAAGCAGTGTGGAGAACTGACTGAAGGAAAGAAGTCTTTAGAATAGAGGGATCATTTAAAATATTTTGAGCATCAGACTGAGTGAGTAAAACAGGTAAGAAATATTTTTGGAAGTAGAGTGAACATAATCTGAGTAATATTGAATCAAGGGGTTTATCAATCAGCTGTCACCACTAATACTGCATAACAATCATCGAATCTCAATGCCTTGTAAAAATAGGGATTAATATCTCACTCAAAGGTCTGCAGGCCAGCTTCAGTGCTAATGATCTAAACTGAGGTTGCTCTAGATTGGTTAGAAGGATGGATGAGAAGATACACACAATATTTCTTAATACCCAGTTTCAGAATTGGTGTGCTGCCGCTTATGCCAGCTACTGTGGTTTGAACATGGTTCATCCCAACTGAAACTCACGTTGGGGCTTGGTCCCCAAAGTAATGCTGTTAAGAGGTGGTGGGACCTTTAAGAGGTAATTAGGTCATGGGTTTCCATCCTTACAAAGGGATCAGAGTGGGTTATTGTGATAGTGGGTTGTTATAAAGTGAGTCTAATACCTCAGCCACTCTCACACTTGTGTCTCTCTTTGCACATACCTCACAGACCTGCTTCTTTTTGCATACATCTGCCTGACCTATCTCGTTTCTACCATGAGACTCTCATCAGAAGCAAAGTAAATGCTGATACTATGCTCTTGGACTTTTAGAACCATGAGTTAAATAAGCATCTTTTCTATAAAGAAAAGATAGGTAATTTATAGAAATTACCTAGTCTTGTGTACACTGTTATAAGGAACAACAAATGGAATAAAACACCAACCTTCCACAGCAAGGATAGAGTCAGAGCAGAAGGGCATTATAATGCTACATGCCAGTTGGCGTGGATAAAGGGAAGTATGAATAAGTGAGGTAATTAATGCAATCAGTCTCTCACAGTTGGAGCTGAAGGATGAGGCAAAAAAAGGTGTAAAGAAATACATGATATATTTGAGAAAATTAAGCAAAAGGCTAATGTGGCTGGATTACAGAATATGTAGAGAGAGAGTGGTGTGATATAAACCTGGTAGAAACCAAACCACCTAGGTTCTCAAAGGCTGCATTAAGTCTTTTTTTAAATTCATATGTGCATACAATGTTTGGGTCATTTCTGCCCCCTTCTCCCACCCCCTCCCTTACCCCCCACCCCCTCCTTCTCCCTCCCACCACCTCGCTACCCAGCAGAAACTATTTTGCCTTTATCTCTAATTTTGTTGAAGAGAGAGTATAAGCAATAATAGGAAGGACCAAGGGTTTTTGCTAGTTGAGATAAGGATAGCTATACAGGGAGTTGACTCGCATTGATTTCCTGTGCATGTGTGTTACCTTCTAGGTTAATTTTTTTTTATCTAACCTTTTCTCTAGTTCCTGGTCCCCTTCTCCTATTGGCCTCAGTTGCTTTAAAGTATCTGCTTTAGTTTCTCTGTGTTGAGGTCAACGAATGCTATCTAGTTTTTTAGATGTCTTACCTATCCTCATACCTCCCTTGTGTGCTCTCGCTTTTATCATGTGCTCAAAGTCCAATCCCCTTGTTGTGTTTGCCCTTGATCTAATGTCTGCATATGAGGGAGAACATACGATTTTATTAAGTCTTTATTCTGAGAGTAATAAGAGCTACTGTAGAGTTTTAAGAAGAGGTAGAACAATCCTCCAACTTTCACCCAGGCATTTGGATAGGTCATAGTGCATTAGATTTTGAATTAGTATAAGTTAATAATATGAGGGGGCTTCATTGTGGTAATTCATGTGTATAACATACTTGAACAAATTCATCTCCTCCTTTATATTCCCATTCTACTCTCCCTCCTCCTCTGCATTCACAGTGTTTGGTGGGTTTCATTATGCTGTTTTTGAACATACACTTGTAGCATGTTTTGATCCTTTCCTTCCCTCTCAGTACCTTTTCCCTTCCTTCTCCCCCTCCTGTTGATTCTCTCTTCAGACTGTACCCCTTTTTCACATTCATGCTCAATTATTATCGTTATCATCACCACCACCATCATCTGCATATTAGGTCTAGGTTCCACAAATGAGTGAGAACATAATTTAAATGGAGATGTTGGATGAGAGTACTGGGAAGGCTTCTTAAAATGCGTAGGGTATATTTTCTCTTGTCATTTCCATCTTCCTTCTTAAATATTTTTATCATGACTGGAGCTCCAACAACCATTAGGATCTGTGTATAGATGGGCAATTCTTTAAGAATGACAAAGCAGAAGGCCAGAAGGATGTTAGATCTCTGATGACTTCTTGAAGCTACCATGTCATTCCTGTGCTGCCTGCCTCTGGGCTTCTATACAGAAAAATTATCATATTTAGTTCATCTGGTTTGTTTTGCTTTTCTCTGGTGTGAGAATCTGAATTGAATCCTAACTGAAAAATGATAAAGCATAATGGTGCAATTCTTACTTATAAAATATGAGAGGAAGTCCTTTGAGGAGCTTCTGGAAAATATCATTCTCTCTAAAAATGGGTTGAATGGAAGGATTTCCCCTCTTTCAGCCTTTGAACACTATTGTATGTAAACCTGATGCCTGCCACTGTTGTAGACATCTTTTGACCACAAGAGGACTAGCTGACATGTTGAGATGGAAAAAACGTAGATTCTTGATACCATTGAGCTTCTAAATTGACCAACACTGGAACATACTATCTCCACAGTGTTAAATACAATACATTTTAACCATAGTTTAATCAATTTTTATTTAAGTTTATATTAATTGTACCTTAAAAGCCTCCAAAATGATATAAACAGGTTAAGAAGGTAAAGTGATGAGATTACTCAGGCTATGTTGAATTTGAAAAAATAGGGGAGGCATGTAGTTTTTTTTTTTTTGTCGGTAGTGGGGTTTGAACTCAGGACTTCACACTTTCTAAGCAGGTGGTCTACCACTTGAACCACATTGCCAGCCCTTGACATGTAGGTTTTTGTCGCCCATCAAGCAGTTGGCTACAATAGGATTGAGCCCAAAAGAAGACATGAGATTGGCCTCAGTCCTGGTGCTCTTTGCAACTGGAGGCCTGAATATCCTCTGTGACCTGCCCCCCCTCAAATGGCTAATATATTGGCAGGATCATTTCTACTTCAGGGTCTTAGATAAATAGTGACAGGGAGCTACAAAAGAGGGGTAATGGATCTCATTAGAAATCTGTGATGGTATTTCTATGTCTGAAGGTCAGAGTTTGCTCAGGCTGACCTCAGAATGTTCTGGCAATGCTGAAACTCTCCTTCATTCCCCACACCTCACATTGTGAACTTATTTTATGGCAGTATCTCTGGGAAAAATCTGTGCATCTTGTGGGACGTTCCTTGGATGTGTTTGTTAACCAGATAGTTCCAGCCCTATACTGTCATTAAAGTTTCAGGCCTCTGGCCAAGTTTCTTTACATGCTCACAGCCACAAGAGGACAGTGTGGTCTGGACAAGCCTTGCCAGCCAGAAATGCAAGCTAGTCTTCCTGGAATCATTTGTTGCCTGGGTTTGAGACCCACCTACCACTGTCTTTAATTTTAGATTGGAGCTCAAGGGGCCTTAGGAAAGATCCTTAGAGACAACAGGTTTTGAAGAAGCTCTAATGCCTTGTTTTTGTCTTCATTATGCAATTCCAGGGTTTGTGGGGAAGCAAAAACTCCTCATGGTCTCAGTGTCATGTATTAAGGCCAAAAGCAGCTGGAAGCCAAGGGATATATTTGGAAGGTGGATTCCTCCTCTTCTTCTTCCGGAAGGGGAAGGAGGGTTTTGGCCTCATGCCTAGATCACAGAACCATAAACTCAGAGTTGAAAGAGCCCTTAAGCTATCAAGCAGAAATTCATAGCCTACTGGTCCATGAGTGGACTGAAAGCATATGCTAAATTGTGGCGTTTGCATTGATAGATTTTATCACATTCTCAGAAGCCTGAGATGCCACAAAAGGTTAAGAAGAATCACAAACCCTTTAAGCTACAGATGAGGCCCTGAGCGGGGAGGGACTTTCCCAAGGCCACAGAGTTAATCAGGAGTAGAGCTAAGACTCAAAGTCAGGTCTCTGATACCAAGGTAGACACTCTGCCCTTTGCAATAATCCTTTAAACATTTCTGTTCAAACTGTAATTCCATGAATACACAGGGGAATAGGAGCAGAGGGTGATGGCAGAGATTAGCTAGATCTGGGCAGCAAGTGCCACCCAGAGTGCATGTATAGGTGGTAGGATGGGCTGGATGGGGAGAATGTAAGGAGTGTCATTGAATCCTGAAGTCTGCTGGAGAAGTTACCAGAATGCCTTCACCATGTTTGTCTGAGACTGCCCCTTCCTTCTTCTGCCTGGCTCCAGGATTATGTGTACTTACTTCCCTTTTTCAACATGATCACTGAGTAAATTTCCTTGGGCTCCACCTTTATATGCCCAGATGGAGTTTAACAGTAGATGTGGATGCAGTCTCTACAGCTTCTTTCATTTTCTTTGCTTTCAATAATAGTAATAATAATAATCATGGAACCTTACAGAATTTTCTGAGTGACTATCCTGATTCTACTACGAAGATCAGTTACCCATAGAACATCAAAAGGGAAGAGATCTTAAAAAGTTCATCAAGTCAGCAGGGTGCCAGTGACTCACGCCTGTAATCCTAGCTACTCAGGAGGCAGAGATCAGGAGGATTACAGTTCAAAGCCAGTCCTGGGACAAATAGTTCTTGAGACCCTATCTTGAAAATACCCATCACACACAAAGAAAGGAGTGGCTCAAGCAATAAGAATGCCTACTTATCAAATGTGAAGCCCTGAGTTCAAAGCCCAGTGCCAAGAACAACAACAACAAAAGAAAGTTCATCAAGTCAAATACCTTGATTACACAGATGGAAGTCTACGGCCCAGAGAGAGCTAAGAATGGATCTGTCATCACCCAGAACTTGAGGATTTAGAATTGGAACCAAAGCATATATGTATCTTAGCTCTCTCTAGCATGCTATTCTTCGCCTGAATGTCTTTTGGACTCACCTAGGATGGTGCTAGAAGTCTTATTTTGAAGCTCTGCCCTGTAGGCAAAGGTGTTAGCCTGTGGGTTTCTTAGCCTTCACCAGAACCTTCCCTAAACTTGTGCTTAATAGAAGACACCCTCTAAACATTCCAATAGACAAATCCTCTGATCCTCACCTTTATAGTTATGTGCTTCTGGAGGCAGTATAGCAAAATGGAGAGTTCCACTCCATTCCACTGGGTTTCATTACCTGACAAGGAAGGCACTTCTCTTCTCAAAACTCATATATTTCCTCTGTAAAATGGGAACAGTACTTCACTGGGCACCCTTTTTTGTTGTTGCTTTGTTTGAGACAGGGTTTTGCCACATAGCCCAGGCTGGCTTCAAACTCATAATTATCCTGCCTCATCATTCTGGGCTGGGATTCCAAGAAAGAACCACCATGCCCTCCTCACTAGGTACTCTTAATTTCCTTTGTCCAGTTTTACATCTTTTCGTAGCATTTCTTACTTTCTTGCGTATCTCATATTTTCTTTGATTATTGTTTTCCTAAGTGGAATGAGTTTTGGTTGTTTTATTCACTTTCTGTATGCCCAGTGCCTAGAACAATGCTTCACGTATAGTGTGCATTCAGTGAAAATCTGGTGAACGAATTATTGAAGTTTAAGTAAAAGAATGTATAGGAGAGTGCCCAATTTACAGGAAAATACTGCCTTGAGAGTTCTCATAGTCTTCTCATGTGCTGAGCCTGGCAAGTGTGTTATGTCATTGAGTACCCATCCTCTGTTGGCCTGCCTTCCTAGTTTCTGTCTTCTCCCTGTACCCTGTAGCAAGGTGAGATTCTCACATTCTTAGTTGTGAGATTGGAGATCATGTCATGAGGCAGACTGGGAATTGGTGCAGGGGCTCAGGAGTTTGTGTCAGTATAGATTGTGAGATGTTTGTATTGGTGGGGGTGAGGGAATGTTATGGTCTCTTCTTGTGTAAAACAATGGCCTAACTTCCATGAAATATACAGGACTCGGAGCAACTGAGCACATTTGGTGGAATGAATAAAAAAGTTTTTCAGTATTTATGAACTTTTAGGAATCAGAGGTTATTTAATTACAAGTTCACTATGGTGAGAGCTTTGTCATTGTAATGAGAGGTCAGTGAATGTATAATTAAAGAAGCCAGCCTCTTAGATCCACTCCACCTCCTCTCCTCATCTGCCTCATTCTGATTTGTGTGTATCTTATCTGTCTGTCTACATGTCTCCCAGATCACCTCTAATCCTGCCCGTACTGGGTAATGTTTCTCTCTCTCTCTCTCTCTCTCTCTCTCTGTCTCTCTAATTCTCAGCTCTCATCCTGAGAAGTAGGCTTTAGAAGATGATCTTGATAATCAGGAGTGGTATAACTGCTTTGCCAGTAGGCAAGACAGCACATTCATTTCTGAGCTCCCAGAGGCCATGGAGCACCTGAGTCATCTGTGACAATAGTTAGTATCTAAATCTCCATGAACTGTTACACATTGTCATACTAAGGAAACTCCCAGCTGCACAGAGCCCAGCAAACTAGATACATTTAAGTAGCCAAGAAGCCACCTAGACTACCCATGTTATGATTCTCCTCTGCAATATCCTAAAGAAGCACTTGTCCAGGCTTTCTTGCACATCTCTCAAAGTATAGAGATCACTCCATTTAATGACAATCTGTTCCATCCATAGCCCACTCAGTTAGAAAGTTCTTTGTGTTGAATTAAAATCTGTCTCCTGTGACTTCCACTCATGGATCTCAGCTCTGCCTCTTGAAGCCTCCCATACTCCATCTGCTTTGTCTGCCACTGACATTTCCTTAGAGGTCTAAAGACAGAAACTACCTCCCATAAGTCTTCTCCTCTCCAGCATAAACAGCAACAGCTCTAACTCTTTCAGTCCCCTCTTTTGCATGTTCACTCCCTTCTGCATACATTCCACACATGACCTTCTTTAATGTATGGTACTTGGAGCCAGATACAACCCCTCAGTAAGGGTCTAATCAGGGCAGGGTAGAAAAGGACTGTTGATTCCCTTGACCTGGACACTACAAATATGTTAATGCAGCCTAAGTTCCCATTAGATTTTTTGGCTTTAACATCCCAATGATCAAGTCTATTAGGCAAAGTCTCAGGTCCATTTCCTATAAACTGTATAGGGCAGTCTCTTTCATCCTGTGAATAGTCAGTCGGTTTTCTGCACTTAAGTGCAAACTGCTCTATTTGTAGCTGTCAATCATCTGGTCAGGTTCAACCACTTATTTCAACCTGTTGACATCTTTTGTAGCCTAACTCTTTGACCTGAAATATTCCTCTTTTTCTTTTTAGCTTTTCAAATTTTAGTAGTAATTGCCCCTTTCTCTCTGTAGGTGAGCCCGTTTTGCTGTTTTGTTGAGACATTCTGTTCCTCATTCATTTCTTTAGGAGAGTGGGGGCTATCTTCCCTAGTGCTCCTGGGGGCTGTTCTCAAGGCCTTGCTATGGGAATGACCTTGATCAGTGAGCACCAGCACAGCCTTAGCTGAGAAAGCAGCTCCAACAGCAACCTCTCCCCCAGCCTAGCTGGGCCTCTTTCAGGGAAAACCCCACGCACTGACTGGCTCCTTCAGCAGTGGATGGAATAAGATTTCCAGTTGGCTGCCAGAGCTGAAGCCCTGGGATATCAGGCCAAGAAGGGGCAGATCAGTATACCAACATGATTTCTCCAATGGCTCAGGAGTTGTCAGATTCAATGGGCTTTCTTTAAGTTGCTAGGACCCCTTCTTTATTCCAGCCAGGCTAGCTTGACTCTAGTATTGGTACTGAGCACATGGCTTACTTTCTTCTTTTTAAAAAGTGACCCATCCCTGATGCTCGTAGAGAAAAGACTGAGGTCAGGAAGGACTGTGGTATTGCCAGTACCTTCTTCTCATTTGCCCCCTAAACAGCTTATTTCCTTTATGTTAATTCTCTTTTAAATCAGTCTTTCATTTATGGAAGTGCTTTTCTATTAGTGTGTATAAATTTACAAAGGGGTTGTGTTGTGGCATTTTCATAACAAATGTAATTCTTTATTATAAAATAGCACATATACACTGGAAAACATTAAAAAGGAACTTCCAAGATTTACAATCTTACCATCTAGGTATAATTCAATATTTGAAATTTTGTTGAAAATATTCTCATATAAACAGACACACACAAGAAAATTTTATACAAAGTGGATCTTGTTACATGTTTTTCTTTACTCTTTTAAAGCAATATCAAGAGCTCTCAGGCTACCCCTTATAGGGCATAGGACACTTGCCCAGTGCCTCTGACACTTCGTATTAATGCTTCTCATATCTCTGAGAATCTGGTGTAATCAGAAAGTCAGTGTTGGAGCCCAGCAGGTTTGCATAGGGGATAGTTCAAAAATATTTTTACTCTGTGGACAATGCAGGAAAATATGAAAGACTAATGTAAAGAATAGCTTAGGTAAATATGCATAGAGTAAATTAATGCACCCACAAAGGATTTGGAAAGACATCTTTGGTAGTTTGCCACAAGATATTCCTTCCCCAACCCTGCCTCAGAATTCTCCCCAGTAATTTTATCAATTGTCTTGTTGAGGATGAGAGAATGAACATGTTGATCAAAATCACAAATGTCAAGAAACAGGGAATGGATACAGCCAGGGGACAAGAGCTCAAGAGTTCTCAGTCCATGGAATGTGTGTGGAGACTGGAGTCCCTGTGCCACAGCTGACAAAATGTATTAATCTTATTCAAGTGCAAAGTCCTGCACCTTAGTTTCAAAACCCACCTGTAAAAGTCAATTAGACAATTGACATGAATTCTATGAAACCCTGAAGGAAGTTCCAGAACTGGTTGGGGAGACAGACAAGGGGGTAGAAAAATCATTGCCTGGTTTAATAAGTGATACTGTAGGGATAAATATATGGCCTGGGGGGAGCACTGCATTGAGATGGGGTAAACCATCCAGATGAGAAGGTGAAGAGAGTGTCAAGAATATGACCCACAATCAACAGACAAATATTCCTGCCTTCATGTAGTTGGCATCCCAGTAGAGCACAGACAATAAATACAAAAACAGTATATATTAAATGCTATGGTGGAAAATAAAGCAGGGAAAAGAATGGAATATGGGGGTATAATTTTAAATAAATAAAGTATAATCATTTAATGAAGACATGAAAAAAGTTAGTGAATGCACCATGTGAATACCTAGGGGTAGAATTCCAGGCACAGGAAGTGACAGGTCAATGTGGGAAGTACTTGTTATTTTCAGAGAATAAGTAAGGAGACTGGTATGCCTGAGGCAGAGTGAAAAAAGGTGATGAACCACAGGGCATATATGTCAGGGAGATTAGGATAATGGGGCAGGACTAGGGGTGAAGTATGTAGGGTTTTATAAACTACTATAGGCATTTTGTTTTTTACTCTGAATGTGGTAAGAGGCCACTGGATAGTTTAATCAGACATTAGAGGGACTTGAAAGTTGTGTTCAGAAGTTGGACTTCATTATAAAGGCTAAAGGGAGCCCTTGAAGAGTTTTGAGAACAGGAGTGACATGTGAATCTCTGTGATGAGGGACATATGAATCTCTCTGGTGACTGCAGGAAGTTGGGTTGAAGGAAAAACTCTGGAAGCAGGAAGACCCTGTCTCCCTCTCCATAAAATGCCTGGGATGGACAAGTGGTCATTTCTCATCTCAGTCTTTCCATTGTTATTCCTGCCTGTTTCAGAACAATGAGGGATTGAGAAAACAGATGACACTTCTCTCACAGTTTGGAAATCTCAAAGCCAGAAGAATGTAGGTGCATTAGAATGGTAGAAGGGAAACCTCTCAGGAGACCATTTCAATTATCCTAATATGATCAATGAGGATCTTGGGCAAGGATGGGTTGATTTGCTAGAGGGTAAAGGTAAACGTACCATCTCAAGGTGCAAAGTCAGAGTTTAGTAGCAGCAATTGTGAAAATGATGTTGATATTTAATAACCCCACTGAGTTCCTTTACTCAATAATGTAATGTAGATGCAACAAAAGATAAGTAAGTGATAGCTGCAATTATAAAAGCATCATGCTCAGAACAATGAAGGTTATCAACCGTTAGTCTATATTGATTGACATATCCCTTTTACCAACGTGGGGTTCATTAATCTTATTATGCTTCCATTTTGTGCCTGAAACTATGTGCTTAGAGCTCTACCTGGAGTTATCTCACAGAATAATCAAAATCCAGCATTTTATCTCCATTTTGTGGATGGAGAAGTTGAAGCTACAGAGAGATGACCACATCTTCTTCATCTCCTATCCTGCTTGCCAAAGCCTTTCACCTAGTTATGGGAAGTGGTTGAGTAATAATCCAAAAAGACTAATGATGACATCAAACACAAGGGTTATGTTTAAAACACAATCCTTTTTCTGTTAGAAAAACACTTTGAAATACTGATTAAGCCATAAGATGTGTAGAATTTGTTCTAAAACACTCCAGAAAAATGCAAGTAGAGGTGGTGGAATATGCAAATGAAATAAAATAGAAAACACTGATGAGTATCTGTGAGTTTATTATTTTGTTTTCTTCTCTTTTATGTAAGATTTTTTCCATAATGTTAACCAATTTAAAGTTAAAAAATAAAAGTAAAAGTCAGTTAACATTGTGATGTAATGATTAGAAAAGAACTTGGGGAGAGAGAGAAGGGAGTCATTGTAATAGATAAAGAAAGCTTTAGAAGCAGGTTGGCAGGCATCAGTTGGGACAGGGAGTGAGGCACCAAGACTTTCCTTATGCTCTAGTCCTGTACTGTCTAATGAGGTAGCCGCTAGTCACATATGGTTATTGAACTTGACATGCAGTTATTGCAAATTGAGGTGTATTGTAAGTGTAAAATATATACTGTATTTCAAAGATTTAGTATGAGAAAATATATCAGGGATGTGGAAGGGGAAAAAGGGTAGATAGGATGAGAAAGTTCCTTCTAACTAGTGACATCATATTGGTAACTATCTTAATGCCACAGCACAGCACACTACTTATGTGTTTGTGGTGATGCTGGTGTAAACTAACATAATGTGCTGCCAGGTACACTCCCAGGCCCTCTCTTTGTGTGGATAGGACATGGATATGTAAAGAAAGCTTAATATATATGTTAGAAAGTGATGAGACTCATAAGGGGTTAGAAAAAATATTAAGGTAGGATTGAGAAAGATCATGTCAATTCAGGATGGAGGAAGGTATTTTTACCAGATGAGTTAGAAGTTAAGTGGATCTTGGAAGGATATAAACACAGGGAGATAAGCTTCAAGTCCTGGAGAAAGGGGATAAAGATATTTTGACATTCCTAGCCTAGCTAATTGCTTACCCTTCTGTACTAGGAATTCAAGTAACAGTATTGAGCTCCTGACAGAAGGAATGATTGGCTATTCTTTTCTCACTAGGCCAATGTTATAAGTCAGGCATCCAGACTTTGATTAGTTTTATTGTTCTCAGAGATTCTGCCTTGGGAAATTATCGGGGAGAGTGGCAGATTCAGTGCCAGAAAGGCCCTGTTCTCCTGACAGTGACCAATGTCTTCTGCACATGGGGAGGCCAAGAAGGGGAAATGGCTGCCAGCAAACTAGGTCTTAAGAGGATTAGGAACTGCAACAACTGACTGGCCACTTACTTGTGCCTCTCAGGCTAGATTTACATGCCAGATATTCTTTATTCTACTTTCTAGCCATGTTTCTGGCACTCCCCAAGTACAGAAGTGCTAATAACAACTACATTTCATATAATCATGGGGGAAAGTTGATGCTTTCTGCTCTCCTAATATTGCAAGAACATTTTCTCCTATTCATAAAAAAAATCCATGCCAAGGGAAGCTAGTGTATACGTAAGTTGCTGGACAACCCAAACTGGTGCATCCTTACATGTGAGGTGGCACAGTAGGATAAGTGGAGCCCAGTAAACATTGAAGACTAAAGCATTGGCTCCCCAGTCTCAGAAACCCTAGTTGCTCCTTTCCCCTTTTACACATGATTCTGCAGCAAATTTCCCCTGCACAGACTTTATTCTTTAGGCAGGAAGGACCAGACTATCTAAAATCCAGTAGGACTGGTGTATAAACAGTCTCAGAACATTCTACAGATAATAGGGGAGGTTACTGCTTATATTAGAGAAGTAATGGTTTCCAAAAGGCCCTACCCAAAGTTGTCTATTCCCCTCACCTTGTGATCTACCTATAACTCACTATTGGTCCCTTCCTCCATTTGAGGCAGTGGCTTTCAAAAATGTTTTTTGTAACTCATGGTAGGGAATACATTTTATAATATGAAATAGTAAAAGCTTTTACTTGTGTGTGAATATACAATTACATATATATGTATAATACATATATTTGTGTGCATACACATATGTGCTCCTGTACATGGACATACATGTATGTATATTTTCATACACATCCAAATTGCCATTTTTATATATCAAAATTGCTGAATGTTGGCAATTTTACATTGTTCAACCTAACATAAGAAGAAAAGTTTCACTAAACAACTCTTTTTCTTTTTCTTCCTTCCTTCCTTCTTTCCTTCCTTCCTTCCTCTCTCTTGCTCTCTTTCTTTCTTTCACACTGGGATTGAACCCAGGGTGTTGAGCTTTTCTTTTTTATTATTTTATTTATTTATTTATCTTTTTTATTATATTATTGTTGTACTGGGGGTACATTGTGATCACTGTGATCTTTTCTATTTCAGTATATTGCATATTTAAAAAGTGCCAGTTGTTACCCACTGAATTGATTTCATAATTTGCCAGTGTAGGTTGTGGCCCACTTTGGAAAACATTGGTTTATGGTATTATCTCCTGAAGGCCCTTCTTAAAGCATAGGACCTTTCTCTGGGACAGTTAATGCCACAGGTTAA